>NC_133404.1:36067960-41067960 GCF_047511655.1 Castor canadensis | reverse complement strand
CAACCTGGGTAAATAGTTTTGTGAGACCCTATTTCTAAAATACCCATCACAAAAAAGGGCTGATGGAGTGGCTCAATGAGTAGGCTCTGAGTTCAAACCCCAGTACCACAAACAAACAAACAAACAAACAAACAAACAAAAAGCTGTTCTACAAGCACAGAGTAATCCAAAGCCTGTCCTCACCCCTCAGTCACTGGGGGGGGACTCAGGAGTCTGGGGCCCCAGAACCTGTGAGGGAGGCAATAAGGTATATGTAGTGTTTGTACCACCTCCGAAGCTATAAAAGTGAACATGGCTTCTTACAGCAGTGGTGAGGATAACCATCCATGTGACACAGACATCCATTCTGTAACCCCTGGAACCTGTGACTGTGACCTTATTTGGAAAAAGTCTTTGCAGAAATCATTAAAGCCTGTTGAGATGGGATCACCCTGGATGCCAGGTTTGCTCTAAGTCCAGTGACAATGACAGGGCAGAAGAGAAGGCACACAGGGAGGAGGAGAAGAGGCCCTGTGAAGATAGCAGTAGTGCAGCCATAGTCTAAGAGACATCTGAAGCCACCAGGAGCTGGAAGGAGCAAGGAAAGATTCTCCCCTTGAGCTTTTGCAGGGAGCTTGGCCCAATCAAATACCTGAGTTTCAAGTTCTAACTTCCAGCCTCCAAGAATAAATTCCTGTTGTTTTAATTTAATTAAAGCCACACCTTCGGGTGGCTTTAATTCTCCAAGTTAACCATAGGAAGCACCTCTGGGTGCTGGTGGCTCTTGCCTGTAATCCTAGCTTCCCAGAGGCAGAGATCAGGAGAACTGTGGTTGGAGGCAAAAAGCAAGACCCTATCTCAAAAATACCCAACACTAAAAAAAGAGCTGGCAGAGTGGCTCAAGTTGCAGAGCACCTGCCTAGCAAGTGTTGAGGCCCTGAGTTCAAATCCCAGTGCTGCCTCCGCCACCGCGACCCCCCCACCGCCAAATTAGGACTATCCCTGAGTGCGTGCTCTTTGACAGCTAGCTGGCCTGGGGGCACTGGGCCGTAGGCATTTCTTGGCTTTCTGTTGGAACTCAGGATGGCTCTGGGCTCTGTAACGCTTGAAAGATGTCGCCCAGGTTTCCAATCCCAGGGTTCACTTCCTCCCCTGGTCCCCCAGCATTACAGAACATCCAGCCACAGGTAGTTCTCCTGGGGCTGTCCCCATGAGGACTGTGAAGGAGGTTGTGGCCTCAGGTGCCATCAAGCTTACATGTTCAGGGACTCGATGTACATTCTTGCCCTGTGTGCCCTTGTGCCTCGGATTCAGGCCCCTCACCCTTGTGTGTAGCCCTGCTTGTTTCCCTGGGACGCCCAGGGAGCAGGCAGGCTTCCTCCAGCCTCTGGCCTGTGTTGGGGCTTTGTTCTTAGGGGAACATCAGGCTGCAATTCTAGGAATTTCTTGATGGAAGGGTCTCCCTGAAGGGAAAGTCAAGTTAAAGGGATGTGAAACTCAGGACCTGGGGTGTAGCTGGGAAGATGGCAAGGCCCTCTGCTCTCCAGAAAGCAGCCTCTTTTGGTTTCCAGAGCTCCACAGCTACAGAGGAGGCCAAAGGTGCATCCCTCCTCTGCAGGGTTGTCTTCTCTAGATCCCAAAACGCTCCAAGGATCTCAATCATGGTGTTTGTGCAACGCCAAGTCGCCAGCATTCCCCAGACTCGCTTCACAGCCAGAGATCTCAACCACTGGTTTCTCCTCTCTTCCAAAATTTGGGTTTTTGTAAATGGAGTATTCTGAAGTGCTTGCACATACAAAGGAAGAAAAGGAGGAGAGGAATTTCTACTCTCACATGTTCCAAAAGGTACCCAGGGCTGTGAGACAGAAGGCATCAAATATATTGTTTACTCCTTGTAACCACCCTTCCTGATAAGTTGGGATGGCTTGTGTGAGACTGCTCATACCTTGAAGACTTCCTCACCAGCTGGTGGCGTTCTTTTGGAAGGTTCTGGAAACTTCAGGAGGTGGGGCTTAGCTGGGGAAAGTAGGTCACTGTGGGGCTTCCCTGGTGTCTGATCCCTGCCTCTTCCTGTCCCTCCCTCCTCCCTCCCCTTCCTGTCCATCATGAGGGCCAGAAGCTTCTTTCCCACACACTCCTGCAGCCATGGTGTTTTGCCTAAGTGCATGGGGCCAAATTCCCATAAGCTGAACCCTCAGAACCACAAGCCAAATTAAATCCTTCTTTTCTTAAGTTGTTTGTCAGGTATTTTGGGCACAACAACAAAAAGCTAATACTATCATTTGTACCTCCTGTTAAGGATGAATCCAGGTTTTAAGATACGTGGAAGCTTACATAACTGGGGAGGTGTTCCTCTTTAAAGAGATTAAATTGCAGGGCCCATGGAGTGGGGTCAAGTGGTAGAGCACCTGCCTAGCCAGCATGAGGCCCTGAATTCAAACCCCAGGACTGCCAAAAAAAGTTAAATTGCAATTAGGCAGCTATAAATACAACATTTTGTCCAGAGTCTTAGTTTGTAGGGGTTCCTGAGGTTCGAGATGCATTATCTTCATGGCCTGATTTTCAGATGCAGAGCCTAGGTCGTTCCAAGGTCCAAGGTCACAGTCACAGTGGCGGGGGTTTACATGGAGGTCTGCCCCACACTGCCATGTCACCTCTCCTGAGGATGAGAGTGACACAGATAACCCCCAGCACTGCAATAATAATAATAATAATAATAATAATAATAATAATAAAAGAATGACACATACACAGCACTGGTCCAAGCACTTCACATACAAATCTTAAGCCATTTAATTCTCACAACAACCCTATGATGTGGGCATTATTTTTGCTACTCCCCACTTTTATATATGAGAGCATAGATGCACAGAGAGTTTAAGTAACTTACCCTTGGTCACACAGCATCGATGGGAACCCTAAGGAACAGTGAAGAGACTGGTTTGCCAAGGTATCCCGTTTGAATTTGTGGTGAACAGAAGCTAAAAGGTATACCTGCAGCCTCCTCAGCATCAAGTGCTCTGGAAAGGAAGCTTGAACCTGCCCCTGCCCCCAGCTCCCGGTGCTGCAGACCCGACCCAGGGCCTGGCACCTGCTAGGCAAATACTCTACCACTGATTTTTTAATTTTGATGGTCCTCACTGCATAGCCCAGGCTGGCCTTAAGATCATGATTGTCCTGCCTCAGTGTTCCCTCCAAATGCTGGATACCATGTCAGGCCAAATTATTATTATTAAGAAAGGCAGACTGGGGCAGGGTTCAATGGCTCACATCTGTAATCCCAGCTACTCAGGAGGCAGCAACTGGAAAGATCAGGGTTTGTGACCAGCATGGGCAAAACATTAGTGAGACCCCATCTCAATGAATAAGCTAGGTATAATGGTGCTCCTGTAATCCTAGCTACCCAGTTGGTATATTTAGGAGGAGCTTGTTCCAAGCTGGCTGGCCAAAAAAGCAAGATGCTACCAGAAAAATAACTAACACAAATGGACTGAGCACTCGAGTGTGGACATCGTGTGGCCCTGAGTTCAAACCCCAGCATCCTTACCCCTCCCAAAAAAGAAAGGCCGTCTGTCACACGCAGTGCCACATTGGGATGTGTCTGGAGTCTTGGAAGCATGACCACTCTGCATTCTCCTACAGACAGAACTTGCTTGTTTGGAGGTTCTAGCAGAGGAGGGCAGCCACCCTTGATCCAAGAAAGGTCCTTCTCTGTCCACTGAGTGTGAAGCCTGGAGCAGTAAGGGATGAAGGCCTAGCCAGGCAGAGCAGCTGAATCAACCCTGGCGATCATTGAGGCCACAGATGTCACAGCCAGGTAATTCTCACCTCACCAGTTATTTCTAACTGAGGTATACAATTCAAAACCTTAAGGCTTCAAAAGGTATACAGTTGGCCCTCTGTATACCTCCATGGCTTCTGTATCTATGACCCAACCAATTCTGGATGGAAAACAGTTGAAAAAAGATTGCATCTGAACTAAATAAGCACGTGCAGACTTTTCTTTGTCATTATTCTCTAAACAACTCTTTGCATAGCGTCTTTACTATACTGGGTGTCTAAGAAACCCAGAGATGTTGGTGGAGGGGCTCAAGTGGTAGAGTCCCTAATTAGCAAGTGTGAGGCCCTGAGTTCAAACCCTAGCACTGCCAAAAAAAAAAAAAAAGGGGAAAAGCTAACTTATACCTGCCAAGCACAGTGGCTCACGTCTGTAATCCCAGCTACTTGGGAGGCTGAGATTGGGAGAATCAAGGTTTAAGGCCAGCCCAGGCAAATAGTTCCCAAGACCGAATCTCTAGAACAACTAGAGCAAAATGGACTGGAGGTGTGGCTCAAGCAGAAGAGTTCCTGCTTTGTAAGCATGACGCCCTGAGTTCAAAGAAAGAAAGAGAGAAAGGGAAGGAGGGAAGGAGGAAGGAAGGAAGGGAGAGAGGGAGGGAGGGAAGGAAGAGAGGGAGTGAGAGAAAGAGGAAGGAAGGGAGGGAGGGAGGGAAGGAGGAAGGAAGGGAGGGAGAGAGGGAGGGAGGGAAGGAAGGGAGGGAGAGAGAGAGGGAGGGAAGGGAGAGAGGGAGGGAGGGAAGGGAGAGAGGGAGGGAAGGAAGGGAGAGAGGGAGGGAGGGAAAGGAGAGAGGGAGGGAGGGAAGGGAGAGAGAGAGGGAGGGAAGGGAGAGAGGGAGGAAGGGAGGGAGAGAGGGAGGGAAGGGAGAGAGGGAGGGAGGGAAGGGAGAGAGGGAGGGAGGGAAGGGAGAGAGGGAGGGAGGGAAGGGAGAGAGGGAGGAAGGGAAGGGAGAGAGGGAGGGAGGGAAGGAAGAGAGGGAGGGAGAGAAGGAGGAAGGAAGGGAGGGAGGGAGGGAGGGAAGGAAGAGAGGGAGGGAGAGAAGGAGGAAGGAAGGGAGGGAGAGAGGGAGGGAGGGAAGGAAGGGAGGGAGAGAGAGAGGGAGGGAAGGGAGAGAGGGAGGAAGGAGGGAAGGGAGAGAGGGAGGGAGGAAGGAGGAAGGAAGGAAGGAGCAAGCCGGGATGACTTAAGTACACAGAAGAATATAGGGAGGTTATATGCAAATACTATAGCATTTTCTATAAGGGACTTGAGCATTCTCAGGTTCTCCTATCTGAGGGTGACCTGGAACCAATCCCACTATGGATACGGAGTTATAACAAACTCAAAAAATGTTAGCTGTTATGCCATGGTCAGTCATTAAAACAACAAAAATGTTTTTTTAAACGTTAGCTGTTGCTGGGCGCCGGTGGGTCACACCTGTAATCCCAGCTACTCAGGAGGTAGAGATCATGAGGATCACTGTTCGAGACCAGCCCAGGTAAATAGTTTGAGAGACCCTATCTCAAAAAAGTCCTTGACAAAAAAAGGTCTGGTGGAGTGGCTCAAAGTGTAGACCCTGAGTTCAAACCCCACTACCACAAAACAAACAAACAAACACAAAAGCCCCCAAACACGTCAGCTGTTAATGATATTTTGTGCAGATTGAAACTCAGAGTCTTGAACTATTTGCCCAGGGCTGCCCTCAAACCTTGATCCTCCTGATCTCTGCCTCCCGAATAGCCAGGATTACAGGTGTGAGCCACCAGCGCTGCTAACTGTTAATGATCATTAATCTTGTCCCCAAAGAACAGATGAGGAAACTGAGGCTCACGTGAACAAAGCCTTGCTCCCTCCTCTGTTCCTCAGCCGTCAGTTTCCCTCCCTAGAGGGAGTCCTGTTTGAAGTCCATCTTTTATCTTTCCAGAGCCCCATCACGCACACAGGAGCAGATGTGTACGAATACACGTGGTGGCATGCCATGGTGTGCTCTGCACCTGCCTGTTTTTGCTGGCAGGCCCTCTCCCTGTCACTTAAGGGCTCTGGAACTGGGCGGTGGCTGCCTGCTCTCCTAAGGGGTGGACTCTGGCCTGGGTCCCCTCCATGTGTCCATTCAGGCCTCTCCTCGATGAGCTCTGGGCAGCTCTGTTGCCATTCCTCCCGATGCCAAGGGAGCTGGGAAGGAACTAACCAATGGCCCGGCCTGGCAGAGGGTTCGAGGACCTGGAGAGAAAAGGGTTTTGTTCTCCGCCCCCTGAAGACTGGCAGGAGTTGGCCTGCAGGCCTCACTGTCTTTCTCTCTTCCCTCTCCAAGGGCGAAAATGTTTTCTCTTCCTGCCAAGACCCGATGGGGGCCTGGCAGGTCCCATGGTGGCCCCCGGAGGGCCTGGCTCCCACGCCTCACCTCCTTTTGATGGCCTTTGCTGGGGTGGTCCCTGCCAAAGCCTGGGACCTGGTCACCCCGGGAATGTGCATCTGTTCCCAAGTCTGGATGGCGTTGCTGCCCGGGAAGGAACACTTGGTGCCATGGCCTGCGCCAGCCGGCCTGCTGCGGATTGGCTGGGGAGAAGCAGGGCTAATGAGGAAATGTCATTTGTAGTTAAATGTGCGTTTACGTTTCCCCTACAAAGAACCCATTTGTGGCCTCCCTGTCACCCGCTCTGCCCCAGCTCTCCTCAAAAAAAGAGCCATCTGAAAGTTCCTGAGAAACTGCAGGGACCACCCCCCCCAACCCGGGTGCCTGCTCCCCATTTGTTCACTGAGGGAGCGGTGCTGGGAGCTGCCCACTGCTGACAGTTCTGGGACTGTTCCTCCCAGGGGAGCCACTGCCCCAAGCCAAGATTTACAGACCCGGGCTTCCAGGACAGGCGCCTGGTCATTCTGTCCCTGAGCAGATAGCCCATGGGAGTTGCCTTTGGGCCTCACCCTCCCAACTGTGAAATGGGCACAGTAAGGAGATTTGGTGGTGAAGGTGAGGGTGTCCAGCTGAAATAGGGGCAGGGGCAGACTGTGGCCAAGTCTCCAGAGGACAAATTTTGCTTTAAGGGCAGAAAAAGAAAGTCAGACGTAGTGGGCATGCCTGTAATCCCAGCTCTGGGGAGGCAGGGGTAGGAGATCACAGTTTGAGGCCAGACTGGGTTACATAACCAAACTGTCTTTAAAAAAAAAAAAAGAAAGAAAAGACCAGAGGGGCTCTTTGTGTGGGCTGGGTTGCACAGAGCCCTTTCCTGGACGAGGGTCCCCAAAACTGGCACTGGGGAACTGTGACCCAAGCCATCTTCGCCAGTGGATCTGTCCTTTGGTTGGTGAGGGGCCGGGGGCAAGGGCCTGTATCTGGAGAATATGAGCACCACTCAAAGTGGGTACACTAGCTGGAGGTTGGTTAGCAGCATGGAGACTGCTCCGTGGGCTTGGAGCAGGCAAGAAAGGGGGAGGGTATTGGAGACCCTCCAGGACCCCCCCATATACTTTCTTCAGGGGCTCAGGCAACAAGAGAGCAGCCTCAGACTACTTCCTGGAGGAGTGCAGCTTGCAACAGGGCTCCATCACTCCCCCTCCTCCCTTTTGCCCTTCTGCCCCTCCCCAATCCTTTGGCCAAAGAGAAGCCCCACTTACATAGTTAGGATGCAAACTGCTAAATCTCTTTAGATTTGCAGAACCCAGAACCTCTGAGGGCCTTTGTGACACTCTTCCTTAGTCCGCAGAGGGTCGAAATCCATTGTGATGTTTTGGCCAGAGTTAAAAGCAAGGGACACAGGCCTGGATGAAAGACACAGTGGGCAGGTAGCATTCCTTTGAAAGCATACTGTGCTCCTGACCCCCCAAGGTGGAGCCCGATGTCCTCCTAACAGCTCTGGTCTTCCAGAGGCATGTGGCTTCTGGTAACTTATTGGGACCCAGAGGGAGCAAGATGTGAGTTCTGTAGCCAGCGAGCCTCAGGAAGAGGCTCAGAGCGTGCTGTGTGTTTAGACCTGCCTGTCTGTCTCTGACAGCCTCTTGCATGTGGGTTTTTTTGTTTGGTTTGGTTTGGTATACTGGGGTTTGAACTCAGGGCCTCACATTTGCTAGGCAGGCGCTCTACCACTTGAGCCATTCTGCCAGCCCGGGTTTTTGTTTTTGAGACAGGGTCTTGCTGTATAGCCCAGGCTGGATTACAAGTGTGCACCATTGCCACTGGTGTTTTGTTGGCTGGGTCTTGGGATCCTGTGCTTTCTCAGCTCTGGATGGCTGAGTTCTCCATGAACCATGAGCTGCTTAAGATTACTGTTCTGTCCCTTTGTCAATCAATGCCAGGCCTGACAGATGCTAAATGCTTAGGAGGAGGAGAGAGAATTTAATGGGCCAGCTGCAATGTCCAGGGCCATTTTGTAGGTGGAGATACCTTATCTGTATCAACCGTGGCTTGTAATGGCTGGGGTCTGACTGGTTTTTGGTCCTTCCCTCTCATCTTTGTTCTCTCCCCTCCTAAGAGAATGGAGCGAAGGTCTTCAGGATGAATATAGAGTGAAGACCCAGGAACAAGACCCAGGCTCTGAAACACATGGCAGTTCTCAGGGTAGCACCAGGCTTGCAGGGAGTGCAGAGGGAACAGAAAGAGGAGAGGCAGGGTGCCAGAGTCTGTCCCTGTTGGCCCCTGTAGGAAAAGTAGAGTTGGCACCACCTGTGGAGTCACAATTGACAGTTAAGTGTTTTGTTTTTTTTTTCAGGTAAGGGAAGCATCTCTGATTCTTTCTTTCTAATTGACACATCATTGTACATATTTAAGGAATACAGCATGATATTTCAATACAGGTATATGATGTACAATGATCAAATTACTCCAGGGACTCAGAAATGGCTTTTGGGAAAGAGCACTGACTCCTTTCTTGGGCTTACAAGATAACTAAAAGCAGGAGAAAAGCCAGGCCTCCCTGCCCTCAGATTCCTGCTTAACTCTGCATGTTGGCATGTCACTCAGTGTCTGTCTAAAACCTGTGGTACCTCACCTGCCTCACATCGCTCTCAAGGATAAAGGTACAGAGAAACAGGGGAGTCTTAGCATCAGCTTGTACAATACAAAATCCTGTCCCAGGTCCCCAAAGAGGTACCCAAAAGTCTCTAGTCCTTGTCTAGTCCTTGTCCTAAACCTACAGTCTCTTGGATAGCAGGAACAGCATATATATATATATATATGCTATACATAGACACACACACACACAGCTATATAGTGGAATATTATTCAGTCATAAAAAGAAGGAAATCCTCTGATTTGCAGCAATGTAGATGAGCCAAGAACACAGCCAATCTTGCAGACAGATCACCCCATGATGAGCTCACCCCCAAGTGTGAGCAATCATCTCATGGGGACTGATGGTCCCCCAAACAATAAGGACATCTTGGGGCATTCTTGCAGATTGTTAGAATTAGGGATATTGGGGTGTCACAAGGGAGACCATGCAACCCAGAAGTCAACAGGCGAGGCAAGATTTACTTCTGCAGAAGGGCGTGCCACGAAAGAGTCTGGTTAGCAAGCACACTGAGCCGGAAATTCACCTGGTTTTTATCTCTAACGCAAGTTTGCCCCTCACCCAGATTTGAGTTCACCATCTTGAGATTGGGCTAATCCTCTGAGCAATCGTCATTTTATGTAAGCATTTTTAAGATAGAACATCTGGTGATAACAGGAATTTATTTATCTAAGAATGTTTGAAAACAAGAGCCTTGCAAAGCACGTAGGCAACAATTCAGGGACGTTAAGCTGATGTCCTCACATTGATAACTATACTATACATTAACCCGTTGACAGAGAAGACCTGACTTTAGTTGATTCCTACAAGACCACGATCAGCCAGATCACAGCTTGATCGCTTAAGCACACACACCACTCGCTCCCTGCCCCTACTTTTCCTCGAGTTAAAGCTAAAACTTTGCAGGACATGGTGACCCATGTCTGTAACCCCAGTTACTCGGGAGGATTGTAGTTTGAGACTAATCTGGCAAAAGTTATTGAGTTCCCATCTAAAAAGAAACCAGGCATGGTGGTCCTAGCTACTCAGGAGGATCAAGGTTCAAGGCCAGTCTAGGCAACATTGGAGTGAGATGCTATCTGAAAAACAAACTGAAAGGAAAAGTGCTGGGGCTGTGGCTCAAGTCTGCAGTAGAGTGCCTGCCTGGCAAGTGCAGGAATCTGAGTTCAATCCCACAAAACGAACAAATAGACAAAACAACCCCTAAAGCTTATGTCAGCACCCCATTATGGCTCAGATGTTTGCCTTTTGCCTTCCCAGCATGACTCTATCGATTAAAGTCCTTTCCGACCTTATCATTACTGCCATTTGCTTTCTTTGGGGCAGGTAGCTGGACCTGAAATGCTGGAGCCCTGGAGTTGGGCCTCTGGTCCATGACTTCACTACAAGGCCAGGGTAATGACACATCCCTCACAGACTCATCATTTCCTTATGCTGGGAACAGTCAGACTCTTTGTCCTCACTATTTTGAGATACATAATTAGTTGTTGTCCACCATGGTTCTCCTGCTTTCTTATAGAACATCAGAAGTTAATTCTCCTCTTCAATGGAATCTTGTACCTATCCAGTGATGGGGTATATGCACACAATGAAATATTACTCGGCCATAAAAAGGAATGAAATAGTATTATTTGGGGCAGTGTGGATGAGCCTGGAGTATACTACATAAGGTATCAGAAGCCAGGTACAAAAGGCAAACACAGCCGGGCTCGGGAGGCTCACACCAGTAATCCTAGCTACTCAGGAGGCAGAGATCAGGAGGATTGTGGCTCGAGGCCAGCCCTGATAAATAGTTCTCAAGACCCCATCTTGAAAAAAATCCATCACAGAAAAGGGCTGGCAGAGTGACTGAAGTGATAGAGCACATGCCTAACAAGCGTGAGGCCCTGAGTTCAAAACCCCAGTACCACCAAAAAAAAAAAAAAAAAAAAGCAAATGCAGTTTCTTTTCACTTATATGTTGGGCACTATATAAAGGGAAAAGAATGCTATTTCCCTTTGGGGACTAATGGTTGTGTGCAATAAGAAAGGTAGGAGAGGGGGTGTTTTAGAACTCTTGCCCAGAAAGTGCAAGGCTCTGAGTTCAAACCCCAGTACTTCCAGGAGCTGGTGGCTCACACCTATAACCCTAGCTATTCAGGAGACAGTGATCAGGAGGATCATGGTTCAAAGCCAGCCTGGGCAAATAGTTCGAGAGATCCCATCTTACAAATACTTGACACAAAACAGGGCTGGTGGAGTGGATCAAGTGGTAGAGCACCTGCTTAGCAAGGCTGAGGCCCTGAGTTCAAACCCCAGTCCTGCCAAAACCTAGTACTGCAAAAATAAATAAATAAAAATTAGCTTCTTCCATGTATCTGGACTTCGAGATAGAGAGAGAGTCACGACAGACAGACAGACACACACATGTACACACACACACACACAGTCAGAGGAGAAGGAAGGAATTTGCCCCGGAGTCTCCCCCCTGTGCCTCCTGTGCAGTAACACCTGGAGGCATCTTAGTTGAGGCTGTGCTGTTGTCTTGAATTCCCTAATGATTCCCCAACACAGAGCCTTGTGTTTTCATTTCGCACTGGTTCCACTATGAAAATGGCAGAGCTGGGTCCAGTCCCAGTGGGGAGGACTCAGCACTTCATGACCGCCTCGTGTTCTCATGTCACATCCATGATGATGGCACTTGGAGCTTCTGGGTTCCCTCCTGCCCCTTCTAATCTTGGAAGTATTTGGGGGAGCTTGGCAGAGGTTGGGGAGGGTGTCTTGTTGAGCTGGGAGGTGTGACACATGGGCTTGCCCCTCTCCCTGAGTGTACCCCCATTTTCACAGCCTGGACGATTTTCACTTCTATCTGGAAGGATCCACTTCCTCTTGGGAGGTCAATTTCACCTGCCTGGAATGCCTCCCACACCTCCACTTGACATGCCCAAACACAAAGGACTGGAAGACAAGCCCCTCCCCTCCCTGCCAGCCATGGCAGAGGTGGGCTGCCCACCCCAGGAATGCAATTTGCACCTGTACAAGTGTTCATTTCAAAGCTTCAGCTGCGTCTTGTGCAAGCAGCTGAGAGCCACCTTGGAGGAGCCTGGGCTCAGCTTGGGGCTCTTTCTGGTCCCAGACAGGCCCAAGGGGTGGGGGAGGTGTGCTTTGAAGGGCTCCTCAGGGTCCCAGAGACAGCCTCAAGAGTTATGGGGCCTCAGGAGCACTTTTAGTTCCTCCCAAGGGTTAGGTGGCAGACAGTGCCCTGGGAAAGGACCTTCGCCCTTTGGAAGTAGGGAGGTGTCTGGTTCAGTGAGAATGAACTGGATTATTGAAAAACTGAAGAGACTTTTTTGCCCCTCGCTTTGCTGGGTGACTCTGAAGAGGTCTGGGCTTGGTTTATTAAAGTCCTCCCTGCCAAAGGCCACCATGCTGTTGAGCCAGGAGCCCGCAGGCACTAGTCTGGATTCTAGGTTCCAGAAAGACAAGTAACTTCGACCTGAGGATGTGCCAAGCAGGGAATGACCCCAGACCCCAGAAGCCCTTCTTCTAAGGCTGGGAGACTTGGAGAGTAAAGATAGCAGAAGAACAAGGCTAGAGGCTGGGACAACCCCTGAGCCTCTGTGAGAAGGGTTTGATGTCTTCCCATCAGAACCTGGACAGAATCAGGTGAGGGCTAGGGGAGATTCAGGCCCTGGTGTAAACTGGAGGGTAAAGTAAGAGCTGGATAAACCACAGCTGGAGAAACTCTCTAACTCTCTCTCTCTCTCTCTCTCTCTCTCTCTCATACTTTCTGCCCTTCTGTCCCTGCCGGTGAATGGTGTGACACAAAGGCCCTTGACAGATGCAGGACCCCTCACCTTGGACTTCCAGCCTCCAGAACTGTAAGAAATACATCTTTGTTCTTCATAAATTGCACGGTCTCAGGTGCCCTGTTTAGCAGCACAAAGGGAACTAAGACATTTTGGTAGTGAAAGGATGGGGAGAAAAGGACAAATGGGTGTCTTTTAGGAAAGATGGGTGGGGTTTTAGAACAACAGGGAATCAGCACTGATGGTCTAGACAGGCATGAAAGGTCTTTCTGTCTTCTGGGCCATGCATCTCCCACAGGAGGACATTTGTGGTAGATTTTACAACATGTCTTTCCTGGGAGCAGACTTACTCCCAAAACAGAATTAATGTGAGCTCTCATTTCTTTTCTTTTTCTTTTTTTGTGGTATTGGGATTTGAACTCAGGGCCTCATGCTTGCTAGGCAGGCACTCTACTACTTGAGCCACTCTGCCAGCTCTGTTCAGTGTTGGGTATTTTCGAGTTAGGGTTTTGCTAACTATTTGCCCAGGGCTGCCTGTGAACCATGGTCCTCCTGTTCTCTGCATCCCGAGTAGCTAGGATTACAGGTGTGAGGCACTGGTGCCTGGCTGTAGTCCTCATTTTTTCAAAAGTTTCTGCTTTTACCTAGATAAAGGGAGCCATGAGGGAGCTTCTTTCTGCATCTATTGAACCTGACTCAGCTGTCACCTGATGGGTTGTCTGAAGACTCTGGTCAGAAGATTCTTAGGTACTGTGTTCTGCAAGAGAAAAATTCAGCGAAGACTGATTATTGAAGGAGAGGGGAAGGCACCATGAGAGAAAGCAGTGATGGGCCCTGACCAGGTTGATCTTTGTTTCAAAGGACCTTTATGAATCTGAAAGGCAAAGGATGAGAAAAATGTGGGCAGCCTTTGCAATATGGACAAGGGCGATTGACAGATGTGACTGACAAGGTCTTGTCATACAATGTGGGACACTGTCCACATGAATTTATGCCATCAGGCATCTGAATTACATGTATGAGATGTAATCAGTATTCATGGTTTTAGCAGAGGGCTTTTACCTGCGAGGTAATCAAGGATGGAATTCCCCTAAGACTTCCTGTCTCTGGTGAAACTTACAACTACAAAGGATTTACTTCAAAAGAAATTTACAACTGCAAAGGGTGGCACTGGACCGGGAAAAGGCTTTTCCATGAAACGCACTGAGAAAAGCCTCATGGTGCCTGAGACTCAAAATTCCAATTGCCAACCTACTTCAAAAATGTCCTCGTTTTAAAACTTGGGCACTGAGTGGGCCCCGTATCACCCAGCTTGGTAGCTGCTCAATAAGTGTTTGAATGAATGGATGAAGGAGTAGGGGGTTTAGCAGGGAGGCTACTGTCTGAAGGCCAAGAATGTGACACGGGGGTCTGAGCAGTGAAGGAAGACCAAGCAGGCAGGATAGATAGATAAGGTGACAGGGAAATGGCTAATCCCTTAAGCGTGTGTCATGCCTCCAGGCTCTGCCTTCCCCTCCCTTACCTAAGATGTCAGCTCACCTTTCTGCCTCCTCCATGGTCTCACCACACATCCTTTGTCTCTGTCTGCCTTCCCCTCCCTGGGCTTACTGGGACCCTGCCTCCCATGAAAAACCTGTAGCATGGTACCTTATGACTTAAGCTATTCCAACTAGTTTGCCAGGCCTCTCAGTCTAAAGTAACTTTAAGTCAGCTGCTTTACAAAAGCGCTTGCAAAAACCTGCAGCTGCCATGCTCACGCTCTAACTCTGCCCCCACAAGGGGAGGAGGGAAAGCAAACAGGCGCACCTGTGCACAGGATGCCGGCTCCTGGACACAGCAAAAACACCTGCCATAGCTAAGAAAATCCATAGAGAGGACCCAGCAAATCCTGGCCACCAGCCACACGTGGCGATGGCTGCAGCCCACCGCCACTTCCCCTAGAATAAACGCGCGCACAGTACACAGGAAGGGGAGAGGGGCGGCAGGCCGCAGGGTCAGGCCTAGGCAGTCAGGGTCATTTGTCCCAGGTGTGTGTGAACGGAGTGGCGCCTTGCACAAGTCCTGCTCCTAGCCCCACCTCACACCTCAGTGCATCAGACCCAGCCCTTGTAAGCCAATTGTTAGCTCAAGGTTATAGTTCCAGAAATAACAAAATAGGTATTACTGTGGTCTCTAAACTTCTCATTTAGAATCTTCTATACCTTTGGCCTCAGCATAAATTTTTCCCTCCAAATATTAACACTAGTTGTCCCATATGGTACTGTATTGGCCTGAATGCCCTCTGAATGCCCTTCTCTAACTTTACACATGATTTCTTTCTTTGTTAAAAAGGTAGCCTTTATTAAAGAGGCCGCCTGCTGTTAGCTAAAAGACAGGATCCTAACGTTTTGTTCTTTCTAGATGGGACCTGCATCTTCCAGTCTTCTGGCTTGTAGATGTTAGAAGCTTTGTACTGAGGTCAGCCTCAGTATGCCTTGGGTGACCAAGAGAAGTGGCCTTCACAGGGTTCCTTAAATTACAATACCATACTCCAATTAGACCTTTTCTATAAAAGTAAAAAAGTAAACTGAGGTCCCCTAAGCCACCCCAGTACTCAGAACCTCTTAATGAGTGCTTCCCTCTCCAACAGGCAATGGTAGGAAGAGGGCAAATCGTATGTCCCCTTCCAGTTATCAGATCTAAGGGAAATTTAAAAACATCCAAACAGCTGTACTGATGCCCTGACAAATACATTCAAGCCTTTAACTCTGTGATCCAAACCTTTCAACTGACATGAAAGGATATTATGCTTCTAGATCAGACTCTTATCTCACTAGAAAAGCAATGGGTTCTGGCCCAGGCCACTCAGGTTGGAAATGATTATATGGCTCAAGCAGTAGAGTGCCGCTTTACAAGCATAAAGTCCTGAGTTTAAGCCCAGTACAGCCAAAGTAAGAAATAATAATATTTGGGGCTATGGAAGTAGCTCAATGGGAGAATGTCTGCCCAGCATGTGCAAAGCCCTGGGTTCAATTCCCCAGCATTACTTAAAAAAAATGGTAAAGAAGATAAGTGGCATTAATGTCACTTCAGCCATCTCATAGTGGAAAAACGTAGTTTAACCTAGACCAGATCCCTCATTCTTCAAGCGAGGAAACTGAGGCCCAGAACAGTTCAAAGACTTGCTCTCCAGAGTGTCAGGTGTCAATGTAAAATAACAACTTTATTTTACAGCAACAACCTATCAGAAAGCATACCACGATGGACTCAGAGTCACAGGTGAGAGAGGTTCTCCTCCAAGATAAATTTCTAACAGTCAGTCCCAGATATTTGTAAAAAACTCAGACTGTGGCTGACGGGAAAATCATTGAACCAAGTAATACAGCTAGCCATGTCTGTATTTATGGCTACGTCTGTAAGTCCAGGACCTTAGTAACAGGAGAGAAAAAGATAAGAGACACCATGGCCTCATTGCTGCTCTCAGAGAGGGCCCCACCCAACTGGGGCCTGTATCCTGAACTTGCTACCGTGGTGAACAGGAGGGGCACTTCTGCAGAGAATGCTTAAGGGGGGACAGCCCGGGAGACAGCCCCGCCCCCAACCAGGACCCTGCCCTCTGCAAGGGTAACCACTGGAGGTCTAAGTGCCCCCATCACCTGATGGAAGGTGAGGTGCCACCTTCTATGGATTGATGGGTCCAAGCCTCCTGTCCACACTCCAATTCTTGGCATCAGTGTTGAGGAGCCATAATGGCAGGAAAAAAAAGGCCATTTTCCTCCTAGACAGTGGAGCCTGTTTCTCTGTTTTACCTTTTTCTCCTGGTCCCTGGTCCAATGACAAAAGTTATCGTTCGGGGCAAATCTGGCCAGCCCCTAGAGCGCTAGTTTACCTGGCCTCTGGCCAGCTCTTAGGGAGACCTCCTCCTCTGTCACTCTTTCCCCATAGTACCTGAAACTCCAGTGTCCCTGCTGGGACGGGGATTTACTATCTCAATTAAAAGCTCAAATTCTCCTCCCCCCAGACAGCTATCTCTGCTGTCCCCTCCTTCAGGAACAAAGAGATTCCACAATGTGGACTGATGAGATGAGTGTTGGGTGAGCCAGGACGGCCCTCCCTATTCAAATAAAACTCAAAAATCCCTCACAGTTTCCACACCTAAAACAATATCCCCTCAAGCCTGAGGCCTTATGCCTATCATAAATTCCTTAAAACAATAAGGGCTACTAATTAGTTGCTCCAGCCCCTATAATAAATTTAAAATTCTTATAAAAGTTAATTTTAAAATACAAGTTACAAAGTAAACAACTGGAAAGGATATACATAGGTAATAAATGTGTTTTTTGAGAAGTTAAAGAAAAAGGAATGGTTTTTGGATGAGAAGGGACTTTGCAAAGAAGGGTTTGTCCTAAAGATTGTTTCAAATTGGAAAGATGAGGACAAACCATTAAAGGGTTTAGTATGTTGTATGAAGGTCTAAGTAAGTTTAAAAGTGTATAATAAAAAACTTTGATGTGTGATAAAGTTAAAGTTAAATGTAATCTAAGAGTTGCCTAAAAGATTTTTAGGGTCATGTCAAACTAAATCAAATCCTCTGTCTATGAAATAACAAGGTTATCTTAATATTGTTCTGCTTTGAGTAACATCTACAAAAAACCATTACAGAGAAAGATTTTATCAAAGAAATTATTTGTGTTTTCTGCTGATCTTGTCAAGCTTTAAGTACTACTAAATCAGAGTTCATTTACATATTTGCTTATGTGTCTTAAATGACCACCTTGTAAAAGTGTTATGTTATACTTTATCTAAATATGGTACAAATATTTAAAAGGTTAAAAGTGTCAATTTATATAAATAATGAGCTAAAGCTTTCTTTTATCCAAGAGTGTTACATTTAAATCCTGACAGCCCCTGCCTCCCACAGGTCACCTACCTAGGTGTGGCCTTAAAGGGACAGACTCACTCCCTGAGTCTTAAATGCATCAACCCAATCTTCCATTTCCCAACCCCCATACCATAAGACAGCTTACAGTTTTCCTGGCAGTTATAGGATTTTGCAGAATTTAGATTCCTAGGTATGCAGTCCCTGAACAGACACCTTTTTATGCTCTTTGTAGTATTCCTATTTGGGTCTTAGATAATGTATGGCCACCCATTTCTCTCTCTGTAATTGGAGGACTCTTGAAATTGTCTAGGGAACAACATTTCCCAGTGGTTCTCCTGGCCAATGCCGATCCTAATGCCTATGTTCTCGCTGTCCTATTCTTGAGCTTCCTCCCTTGTATCATACTGCATGTCTGCTATTGCTGATCAAAAGTTTAACCAGTTGTACCTCCAGGGACACCAACCTCTCCAAAACGCCAGGATAGTTGGCTGACACCCACCATGCAGAGGTCGGAGGATTGGCTCGAGACTCTTTAGGACCTGTGGCTACAAGGGACCTTCATCAACTTCAGGGAAGAGGAAATCTTCATTTTTGGAGCCTGGGTGTACACCATCATGAGGCTTACCACCTCAACACTGTTTGCCAACTGACCCTCCCTTCCCCTACGCCGCCCCTTGCCAGCTCGAAGAAGCCAGAGCGAACACAACGCCCCCCTTCCTTAACAAACAAAAAAGGGAGGAATGTTGGCAATAGTGGCGCCAATAGGTTTCAGTTCTTACTGCACCCTTAAGCTCCTGTTTTCCTGGGTCACGGTCCTGCCTCAAGTCTAGCTTGAACCCTCCTTCTGCCCCAACCTCCAATCAGCATGAACCGTAAGATCCTAACCAATCAGATCATGCTGAGTCCCACTGAGGGTATTTAAGCCCCTGCCCCTCTCTCCCTCTCTCTCTTGGCTCTCTCTGCTCTCTCCCTCTCCCACCCGGCAATAAAGAATCTCTTGGCCAGATCACTCCTCTCCACGTGGTCACTTTGGGGCCTATATTTCCCTACAAGTACTGTAAGCACCAGACTTCAGAAATTAGCACCAGGCAGAAAACAGCAAAATCAGAGAAGCCAACTCCCCTCCCATGGTCTTTCAGATGTTAAGTTACAAGTTCAGGGAGATAGCCTGCATCTGTCTTCACCTTTGAGTGTCAAGGACCTGCCAAGCACCTTGAATGGGACAGATGGAAAAGTGGAGAATCTGTCTGCAAAAGGAAGCCCTGAAGCTCACCTACTGTCCCTGTGTTTTGGGTGGGCCTAGATCGCATCTCCCTGTTTTAGAATAAGAAACAGCACCCACCAGGTGCTGGTGGCTCATACCTATAACCTAGCTACTCAGGAGGGAGAGATCAGGAGGATCCTGGCTCAAAGCCAGCCCAGGCAAATAGTATCTTGAAAATAACCAACACAAAACAGGGCTGGCAGAGTGGCTCAAGTGGTAAAGTACCTGCCTAGCAAGCATGAGGCCCTTAAAAACCTAGTACTAAAATAACAAAAACAAAAACAGAAAAACAGTACCCATCTTGGCCCCCAAAACCATTGTGTCAAGCTGGAGGAGTGGCCGAAGTGGTAGAACATCTGCTTAGCAAGTGTGAGGCCCTGAGTTCAAACCCCAGTACTGCCAACACAAATATATAATAAACAAACGAAACAAACAAACCATCGTCTCTAACGACCAGAAGTTGCTAGATGACATGACCACCACACGCATTTCCCCAGCTCAGAACATAGAAAACCCATGAAGAGTCCACCATTTTCTCCCACGCTTGCACTTCAAGTTCAAGGTTCTTTTCTGCCCCCTTTTCCATTTCTCCCTACTTTATCCTGTTTTGATAAAATAAACCGTTGCTAAATAAAACGTTCACCTTGTGAGACTCCTTGAAATTCTTTCCATTGTGGATCTAACCTCCTGTGGTTTTGCATGGAAAATGCAAAAGGGACCCACCCTTGTTGTCCCTCCTCTGGTGACACAAGCTCCTCTCTCTGGTCAGGAGGTCATCCCCAGACAGCCAGGCTGGCTGTCCTGGGCTCACTGTCTCATCTGGAAACTGACTGAAGTCGGGCAGAGCATCCCATTCACCCAGCAACAACCCCTCTCCTCACATCTACAGGGGCTCAGGAACTCATTCCCAAGAGGCTTTGGGGCCAGAGCCACAAAGCAACAGTTTTGGAGCAAGAAGTCAGAAATTGTAAGTTTGCTATTCAGTTCATTGGTGGGGTTCACCTTGTCTGGTGCTAATCGGAAAGCGAGTGAATGACAAGTTCTACTGAGGTAGCAGGGAGCAGGAGAAAGAAGTCACTGGGCTCCCAACAGGCTGGGATCTGCCTTGGAGAGGTTCCCATGCCCTTCCACTCGGTCCCTTCCAGCTGGGGACGCAGAAGTGGGCTGGGTGCTGGGAGGGAGGTGAGTGAGTGGGGATTAGGCCACAACCTTCCTGTGGCCTTCTGCTACTCCCAATCCTGCCGGACCTGGGGCTTTTGCTGCAGCCCTCTCTAGTTTTGATTTTTCAAGAGAGGACTTGCTGTTCCGGAAGTGGCCTTTGCCTGGACTTAGCCATGAGATGGCTTGTCCAGATGTCCAGCTGGCCTGGCTGGAAAGGATTTGAGCAGACGTCCTATTAAAACAGAACTTTTCTAGGGCATTTCTTCCATGACCTTCCACTCTGCAGCCCAAATTCGCAACCCGGACCCCAGCATGTTCCTTGTTTAAAACCAGTTGCTATAGAGAGTCAGGGTCTTGCCATGTAGCCCAGGCTGGCCTTGAATTTAGGATCCTCGTGTGGCTTCATCCCAGATCCCAGGATTACAAGCATGCTCCACCATGCCCAGCCTGAGGAGGTAACTTTTTTTTTTGCTGCACTGGAGTTTGAATTCAGGGGCTCCTGCTTACTGGGCTCTACCATTTGAGCCATTCCACCAGGTATTTTTTTGTGGTGGGTTTTTTGAGATAGGTCTTGAGAACTATTTGCCTGGGGATTTTTTTTTTTTTATTCATATGTGCATACAATGTTTGGGTCACTTCTGGGGATGTTTTTGAACCATGATCCTTCTGATCTCTGCCTCCTGAGTAGCTAGGATTATAGGCGTGAGCCATGATTGCCCAGCAGGAGGTGACTTTTGAAGGAATAATGTGAGTGCACTTGACCAGCAGCTCAGCAAAGTCAGCATGCAGGTAATATGCGAAGTTGGGACTTGAATCCAGGTCCCAGGCTGTAAATCTTTCTGAACCACACCCCACAGCCTGTCTCAGAGCAGCGGACACACAGGGTGAAAAGACACATGAGGGCACTTCCCAGCTCTGAGCAAGAGACCACTGGCTGGTGCCTAGCGTCAGGGCCGTGGGCACACGGGAGAAATGAGTCAAGACTGCAGGGAGCAGCCAGAGAAACCCAGAATATCCAGCCGCAGTATGGAAAATCACACAAGGAGGAACAGCATCTGAGCCACCATTCACTCTCAGGGAGAAAACACACTCAGACTTTCACACTGAAGGCGTGTTTGTGCCCTGGCCCTGGCCTCCAGCCCTCGGCCTCTCACTTAGAAACAAAAAGCGGTTGTCCCTGCCTGGGCTGGATGTTTGCTCACAGACTATGGTGTGTGTCTGAGCATCTGGGTTGGGAAAGGGGCTTGTTGGGAGGGTGTGGGCTGTGCTGCGTGGCTTAGGCAATGTCTGCCCACATTTGGGGGCAGAGACTTCTCTCCTCCACAGCAGCACAGTCAGGCAGTGTTGACATATACATGGAAACCAGCATCCTAGAGAGAGTGTGGCCCTGGTCACCTGTCCTCATGGTACATCTTACAGTCTCTCCTCCTGACACAGGCACTGTGTTTAAGTCCCCATCACAGGGGCTGTCCCCACTCCCACACCCCACCCCTCAATGCAGGCAGAGCTCTGCTTTCTGGAGGGTGCATCTTTATCCTGGCATGTCTGCTTTTTGTGTCACCTTCACAGCCTGGTCTGGACCTATCCAAGGGGGATAGTCATTTTGAGGCAGGCTAGTGACAAGGAAAAATCCCATGGGACTCTTGGCTGGCACAGTGAGAATTTTCTCAGCGTATTTCATGCTAAATGCCTTATCTCAGCCCAAAGCCACCCTTTGCAGTTGTAAAATTCTCTTCAGTTGTAAATCCTCTGCAGTGGGAAATTCCTCAAAGACAGGGAGTAGGAGAGGAGTTCTATCCTTGATTACCTCGCAGGTAAATGCCCTCTGCTTGGAGAGTGAACATTGATTGAACTTCAAACAAGCAATTAAAATGCCTGAGAGTAGCTAGGACCACAGGCATAAGCCTCTCGTGCCTGACCTGGGTGACATTGTGACTTCTCTTGTCTAACGCCACACCCCTTATCTACCAGCACATCTTTTGGCTCAACTTCCCAAGCACACATGGCGTTCATCCTCTTATTCAACTTCCTTCCTCCAGCCCAATTATTACTCAAGTTTTAGTGCAAAAGCCTGGGCTCTAGGAGTCCCAAGGCACTAGGCTTGCTCACCTGTAGAAATATGCCAATTAGTCAGACACCAGTGGCTCATGCCTGTAATCCCAGCTACTCAGGAGGCAGAGATCAGAAAGATCGAAGTTCCAAGCCAGTCCAGGCAAATAGGTGACTCGGCCCTATCTTGAAAAAAACCCATCACAAAAAAGGGCTGGTGGAGTGGCTCAAGGTGTAGGTTCTGAATTCAAGCCCCGGTACCACACACACACACACACACACACACACACACATGCGCACAAAATAACAAAGAGAGGGGTAGTGGTGAAGGGCTGAGAACGGAGACTTAACCGATTGGGAAGAATCTATAAAGGGATTCAGTGACCCCAAGTCTGTCTTTGGGGTATCTACATGAGCTTTAGTCTTAAGTAAAGAAAGAATTGGGGCAGGGGGCAGGAGGTATAATAATTAAGCAGTCTTGATCAAATTGTGGTTTGGTTGATCACTGTCTGAGTTCTGGTTCTGCAGATGCCACCCCAACTACCACCACCACCACCACCGAAGTCCTCATTGCTTGAGGGGGAAAATTGTTTCCCAAGAGATGACTGCTCCCAGATGGTCTCGTCGTGGGGTGAGCTGTCTGTGAGTCTCTGCTGTTCCTGGAATCCAAGGTGACAGAAGGTTAGGGTGATGACTGGAGACTTTGGGGTGCCTCTTTGGGGGTCTGGAACAGGGCATTGTGCAAACTGATGGTGAGACACCTCCATTTCTCTTACCTTGGAGCTTGGTTAGACATCACCAGTCTTTTTGTTTTGTAGGACTTGGGTTTGAACTCAGGGCCTCACACTTACTAGGCAGGTGCTCAGCCATGTGAGCCACACCTCCAGCCCTTTTTTGTGTTGGGGATTTTCTAGATGGGGTTGAGGCACGTTAGCAGGCAGGGAAAATAACTTCCCAGGGGCTCTCTTCTCTTGAGCAAACAAAGCCAGCAGGCACTCCAGAAGGTCCTGAAGCATCGCTCTAGAAATAAATCAGAGCTCTAAGTTGTAAATACCCCGAAGGTAAGATAGTGTCTAGAAGAGGCGCCTTTGGTTTGCCTTACTTGTTAAAAAAAAAAAAGGCCTGCCCCATATTTGACCTCCCAGGCCACATGCTCTTACTTAGGACCTCAGAATATTGGTCGCATCTCATACATACAATTAAAAGTTGAAAATTAGCATAAACATACGAGCAGAATAGCCCTTGTGGTGTGATAAGGCTGTGTTAAGTATACCTGTCAGCCACCCTTACCCCTCCTTAAGGTCTGCTCAGATTTTTCCTGCCTTACAACTTATAAGTTGGACTTAAAGACAGGAATGCCTTTGTGCCACCCGGCAAGGGCCCACTACTTCTCTTCTTTCTTTTCTTTCCTTTCAATAAAGTTTTGCTACTGTTTTGTAATTTCTGTCTCCGTCCAGTTCTCCATTCAGGTGATACAGGAACTTGTTGTCTTCTGGATTAGCATCTTCTTAGAATACTCAACTGGGTAATAGGGTCTTTCGGAATATTTGCCCAGGTTGGTCTTGAATTGAGACCTCCAGAAAAGCTAGGATTACAGGCATGAGCCACCTGGCACCCAGGAACTTCACGTTTTTAGATACTCCTGAGTGGCTAACATGCCATCATGCAGCTTTAAGCAGGAGCCTGACCCAGATGTTTAAGACAAGGGAGACAGGCTAGGTTCCTGTGACTCACGCCTGTAAGCCTAGTTACTCAGGAGGCAGAGATCAGGAAGATCAAAGTTCCAAGCTAGCCCAGGCAAATAGTTCTAGAGACCCTATTTCAAAAAAACCCATCATAAAAAAGGGCTGCAGAGTGGTTCAAGTGGTAGAGCACCTGCCTAGCCAAGTGTGAGGCCCTGAGTTCAAACCCCGGTGCTGTCAAAAAACCCAAAAAGCCAAATAAATGGTTCTTTACAAAGTCTTAATTCATTTTAAAGTTTAGGATATTAGGATGTAAGGTTTACAAACGTCATTCCTCCTTAAAAGGCTCTTCATAATCTGAACTCTTGCTTAAGAGATGGAACCTACCTCCTCCTCCATTTTTATCAACTTTCGCCTCTCTGTCAGGCTGAGTTTGACTTTTTTTCCTTTAAGAACCAGACCAAATTTAACAAAATAATAATCTCAAACCAGATTAAAGCACCAGTGGCTCCTTTAATCCTAGCTTCTCAGGAAGTAGAGATCAGAAGGATCCTGGTTCAAGGCCAGCCCAGGCAAATAGTTCTGTGAAACCCAACATAAAACAGGACTGGTGGAGTGGCTCAAGTAGTAGAGTGCCTATCTAGCAAGAGCAAGGCCCTAAGTTCAAGCTCCAATACTATTTTAAAAAAATCCCTACCATACAATATTTCACTGGTAATTTGTAATAAAACTCATCACTCCCATTTTTTTATGGGACTGGGGTTTGAGCTTGGGTTCATGCTTGCAAAGCATATGATCTACCTTTGAGCCATAACTCCAGTCCATTTTGCTCTGGTTTTCTTGAAGATAGGGTCTTGTGGTCTATTTATCCTGGATGGCTTCCAACCATGGTCTTCCAGCTCCCAGCCTTCAAAGTAGCTGGGATTACAAGCTTCTTTGAAATGCTAACAAGCTGAAAGCCACCTTGAGTGTGTAGAGGGACAGAAATAATGACAGGCCTGCTAGCAAGGGAAAGTCTATAGCACACCTAGTGTCTCTGTGTTTTGGGTGGACCTAGGTGACATCTCCCTGTTTTAGCACCCATCCTATCCACCCAGATCCATTGCCTTAATGGTTAGAGGTTGTTAGACATTGTTGGGTCTGGAGACCTAAAAGGCAGATGAGTGGGTATCCCATCCCCCATGGAGAGCACTATGATTCCTGCACCATGAGAAGGAGGTGTAAATCTGCATCCTGAAGAGGAGATACAGGGTCTTGTAGATCTGCCACAGGGCTGATGAGCAAAGTGCTATAAGATTGTTCCCCCACTCCTCAATAAGGGGCAAACAAACCAGCTCATCTAAGAGAGCCTGCGAATCCACGGCAATGAGAAGAGCCCCCCAACCCTTGCCCAAACCCAGAGTTAAACATCCATAAAAGCCCCAGCCTTCACCTGAGCAGGGAGCCACTGGTTTCCGGGCTCCTCTGCACTGCTCTGGCTGTAGCCTTTCCTTTCTGTCTGACAAATCCTATTTTGTGTACCATCCTAGGCTCACAAGTCAATTAGCTGCCTCACGAGCAGTTCTCTGGCCTGTGAAGGCAAGGACCCTAGACATCGGGACACAACATTTCATAACGGCATATAACATTTTGGTGACCATGAAGGGACATCTCTCCTGGACCAAGGTCGGTATGATTTGAGCGCCAAACCAGCAGGTGCATGCCTAAGGTGCCACCGTGAGTCTCCAGTGCCCTGCTGGATGCTTCTGCTGGAGGAAACCCCCTGCTGAGGACTAGCCAAAAGCAGACTTCCCTGTGCTGCTCCCCCTGTCTCTCTCTGTTCCTGTCTTCCTGAGGGACTTTCCTGTCAACAGCTCCTAGCCAACTTTGGCCGCACAGTGATTCTGGCTCTGGGGGTGCTTTTGCTCCCTCCCTGTGAACTGAGACCGAGCCCGGGGTTCCTCGGGTATGCCTTATGCTATGTTGGAGGAAGACCTGATTGGTTGTAGCACCAAGTGATCTTCATCTTTTCCCACCTGCCAGTACCCCCTTCTGCCTGAGGCAGTGACCCAAGAGTGGAGATTTTGTGTGGCTGACACTGTTCCAGTACCATTTAGTGGGAGAGACCTGAAAGCACACCTAATTGTTAATCCCTCAGGCATGTGTTCTGTCTCCTGGCTCTGCCTTCCCCTCCCTTACCTAGGATGTCAGGTCACCTCTTCTGTCCCCACCAGAAGCAGCAGACATATTTTTATTCACACACTGCCTCCCCAGTCCCACCACCTTGTCCGTCACCTCTGTCTGCCTTCCCATCACTATGCTTACTGGATCCTGGTCTCCCATGGAAAACTTGTACCATGGTAGCTCATGACTTTCTTAAGTTACTCCCACACCTAGTTTGTCATGCCCCTTGGTCCACACCAACTTTAAATCAGCTGCTGGGTGCCGGCAGAGACAAAGGTGCCCACAGGAAACTGTGGCTGCACCACACACCGCCCTAACTCCACTCCCACAAGGGGAGGAGGGAAAGCAAACAGGCATGCACGTGCACAGGGACACTGGCCTGTCCCCCAGACTCCTCGGGCACAGCGGTTACACATCCAAAGCCACCAGCCATACCTGGCAGCAAATGTGACCCACTGCCACTTCCCCAAAAAGGGATGAAAAAAATAAATAAGCATGTGCAGGCACGCGTACAGGGGAGGGGGGCGACAGGCCACAGGAGTGGACCTGGGCAGACAGGATCACTCTTCCTGGGCATGGGGGAAGGAAGGGGCACCTTGCGCAAGCTCCACTCCCAGCCCCAACTCACGTCTCAAGCCTGAGCAACCTAGCCCTTGAAGCCAATTCTTATCTCAAGGTTATGGTCCTAAAAAGCACTAATGTAACCTTCCAGAAACAACAAAACAATGAGCGTTGCTATGGTCTCTAAACTTCTCATTTAAAATTTCCTATACTTTTGGCCTCAGCATAAAATTTTCCTCCAAATGTTAACACTCTTCATCCCTCTGTGGCACCGTGATTGCCCTGGGATGCCCTCTGAGTACCCTTCTCTAACTTTACAGGCACTTCTCCAGGTTATGCATCCCTTTGTTGAAGAGGTAGCCTTTGTTAAAGAAGCTGCCTGCTCGTGGTAACATAAGGCAAAAAGGCAGGTTTGCACTGCGTAGTGGGGTGGCCACAGTCCTACTAGTCACTGCATTTTCTTCAGACCTGGCCAGACAGCAGAAGGAATCATGAGACAGGGACACCTGCCCTCATCAGGTCTGATCCCCAGTCAGGGTGCTGACAAAAAGGGAGTCTGACAAGTTCTTCTAGATGGGACCTGCTCCCTCTAGTCTTCTGGCCTCAGTACCCAAGTGGTCTCTGCTGGCCTGTCTACTGAAACATTGGAAGGATCTTGACCCTATTAATCTCAAGGAAAAAATCCTCATCTTTCGTTGTACTGAGGCCTGGTCTCAATATCCCTTAGGTGACCAAGAGAAGTGGCCTTCAGAGGGCTCCTTAAATTATAATGCCATACTCCAATTAGAACTTTTCTGTAAAAGGGAAAAAAAGTAGATGGAAGTTCTTTATATACAGCTTTTCTTTTTTCTCCAGGACCACCCAGAATGGGTCCATAATTGCTATCTAGATACTCAAACACTGGCCATTCTTCATAAGCCACAGGATAAACATGGGGAAGGAGAACCAGAAAAGCCCCTTACCAATGACAAAGCTCCTGTCCCCACTGCTCCACTCTCTGCCCTACCTTCTAAGCCACCTCAATATTCAGAACCTCCTAATAGATGTTTCCTCCTTCAACAGGCAGTGGTAGGAAGAGGGTGAGTCTATGTCACCTTCCATTTATCAGATCTAAGGGAGATTAAAAAAGATCTGTATAGCTATACTGATGCCCCAGACCAATACATCCAGGCCTTTATCTCTGTGATCCAAACCTTTGAATTGGCATGGAAGATATTATGCTTCTCCTGGACCAGACTCTTTCTTCATTAGAAAAGCAATGGGGCCTGGCCCAAGCCACTAATATTGGAGATGATTTCCATCTACAAAGAGCTCCAATACCCATGGCACCAGAAAATGGGGAAATATATATACATATACCCACAGGTGCACAGGCAGTCCCCTTGGCAGATCCACATTGGGATCAAAATGGTGAGGAGGATGAATGGCATCAATGCCACTTCATCCATCTTACAGTGGAAGGGCTAAAAAGGGCCAAAGTTAAACCTCTACACTATTCCCAGGTGACTGTATCACGACAAGGTCCTGATGAAAATCCCCTTACCTTTCTACAGCATCTTAAGGATGTTAGAAGAAAGCATAACACAGTTGACCCAGAGTCACAGGTGGAGAGGTTCTCCTCAAAGATAAATTTCTAACTTGGTCAGCCCCAGATATCTGAGAAAACTCCAAAAGTCTGTGGCTGAAGGGGAAAAAAGTCATTGGACCAACTAATACAGCTAGTCATGTCTGTATACTATAACCAGGACCTTACTAAAGGAGAGAAAAAGATAAGAGACATCATGACCTCATTGCAGCTCTCAGTGGGGCCTACATCCCAAGCTTGGTACCATTGTGGACAGGAGGGGCACTTCTGCAGAGAATGCCCGAAAGGGGGGCAGCCTGGGAGACAGCCCCACCCCCAGGACTCTGCACCATCTGCAAAGGTAACCACTGGAGGTCTAAGTGCCCCCATCTCCAGATGGTAGGCAGAGTGCCACCTCCTATGGATTGATGGGTTCTGGGGCCTCCTGTCCAGGCTCCACTTCTTAACATCAATGCCGAGGAGCCTCAGGTAACCATATGGTAGAAAAGTGAAAGGTCATCTTCTTCCTATACAGTGGAGCCTGTTTCCCTGTCTTATAATTCTCTCCAGGTTGCTGGTCAAATGACAAGGTTATCGTTCGGGGCAAATCTGGCCAGCCCCTAGAGCGCTACTTTATCCGGCCTCTGGCCTGCTCTTCGGGAGACCTCCTCGTCTGTCACTCTTTTCTCATAGTCCCTGAGACTCCAGTGCCCCTGCTGGGATGGGATTTACTATCTCAACTAAAAGCTCAAATTATTCTCCCCCCCAGGTGACTATCTCTGCTGCTCCCTCCTTCAGGAACAAATAGGTCTCAGTGTGGACTGATGGGATGACTGTAGGGTGAGCCAGGATGGCCCTCCCTATTCAAATAAAACTCACCCTCACAGTTTCCACACTTAAAAACAATATCACCTCAAGCCTGAGGGATGAAGAGGCCTCTTACCTTATAAATTCTTCAAAAACCGAGGGCTACTAATTAGTTGCTCCAGCCCCTATAAGACTCCTATTCTTGCAGTCTGCAAGGGACCAAACAAATGGAGGTTGGTTCAAGACCCCTGGCTCTTTAATGAAGCAGTCATTCCCCTTCACCCAATTGTTCCCAATCCCTATACTCTATTGGCTCAAACACCCTCAAAGCCCAATATTACTCTGTACTGGATTTAAAGGACACTTTCTTTTGTATTCCTCTGCATCCTGACAGTCAGCCCCTGTTTGCCTTTGAAGAGCCCTCAAACCCTTCACAGCAACTAACTTGGACAGTTTTGCCACAAGGGTTTAGACACAGATTGGCACTACCCAGAGGCCACCCTTCTTCAATATGTTGATGACCTACTCCTGTGAGGAGCCACAGAGCCTCTCAACTGCAGGGTGACTGAGTCCCTTTTAAACTTTTCTGGCCTCCCAGGGATACAAAGTCACCAAGGAAAAGGCTCAATCATGACTCCCTCAGGTTACCTACATAGGCATGGTCTTAATGGGACAGACTTGCTTCCTGAGTCAGGAGCAGATTGACCCAATCCTCCATTTCCCACTCCCCCAGACCATAAAGCAGCTTAGAGCTTTCTGGGGAGTTACAGGATTTTGCAGAATCTGGATCCTTACATATGCAGCCCTATACCAGCTCCTAAAAGATGCTTGGTGAGGCTCTCAATCCCCTTTAGAATGGGACCTTGAAAACACAAATGGTCACTCCCAACCACCCCAGCACTGAACTTGCCCACCCAAGACTGCTTCCAGCTACAGGTCTATGAAAGGGGGGTGGGGGCAGCTCTTACCAACCCCACTCTGAGGGCCCACTCCACAGCCAGTGGGATATTTGAGTAAAGAACTAGACAGTGTGGCTAAAGGGTGGCCTGGGTGCCTAAGAGCACTAGCAGCAACCTACCTCTTGATCCCAGAGGCCCAAAAATTAATTCTTGGAGGGCCCTTAACCATATGTACCCCACACGATCTAGAGGGGCTGCTAGGAGCTAAAGGAGGACTATGGTTATCCGACAACAGGCTACTTATGTATCAGGCCCAGTTGTTAAAATGTCCAGATCTGAGCCTCCAGATGTGCTCTGCCCTAAATCTGGCATCGCTTCTCCCCACTGAGGGGGAGCCACTCATGCACTCCTGTGAGGAAGTGCTAGCCGAATGTTATTTAGCTGGGCCTGACCTCCTTGACCAGCTGCCCCTGGACCCAGACCTCACTCTCTTTACAGACGGAAGTTCATTCGTCTGAGAGGGAACTAGACGAGCGGGGCAGCTGTGGTCTCTCTCACTGAGACCCTATGGGCTGAACCTCTGCCTCCTTCCACTAGTGCCCGACTGGCTGAGCTGATGGCTGTCATTAAGGCATTATGACTATCTGAGGAAAAACTGCCAACGTCTGTACAGACTCTAAGTACGCCTTCCTGGTCCTACCTGTCCATGTGGCCCTTTGGAAAGAGCGAGGATTGCTAACCACTGAAGGATCTCCTAGCAAACGTTCCAGGGAAATCTTAAACCTCCTAAAAGCAGGTTTACTTCCAAAGCAAATAGCATAATTCACTGCCTCGGACATCAAAGGTCAGAGGATCACGTTCCTAAGAGAAACCAGAGAGCTGATACGGCAGCAAGGGAGGTCACCTGCATGCCTTATGTTCAGGCCCTGCCTCATGGGAACAATCCCTCCTCCCTTCTGGATACCGCCCCAATACTCACCTACCGAGAATTCATAGCCTTCAGAGCGAGGGTATTGCTTAGCTCATACAGGATGAGTAGCCAATGAAAGGTCCTAAAAACCCTACATCAGACCTATCACCTGGGGGCCCATAAGACACTCTCCTTGGCAGGGTGGCTATTTGAGGAGATAAAACTTGGAGGTGCCCTCCAGGATATTATTAGAGGATGTGAAATCTGTCAGCCTAACAACCCCCGCAACACTGCCCTGCCTGTCCCCGGAACTCGGGGACTTCATCCACCTGCCAGGGGCCCAGCCTCTAGATTGCTCCTGGTTCTGGTAGGTACCTTCACTGGGTGGGTTGAAGCACTCCCCTGCTCTTCTGAAAAGGCCTGTGAAGTAATTAAGGTGCAAATTAGCGAGATTATTCCTAGATTTGGACTCCCCCGGACTCTCCAAAGTGATAATGGGCCAGTCTTCCGAGCCAGAGTCACTCAGTGAGTTTCTAAGACTTTGGGAATCAAATATCATCTCCACTGTGCCTGGAGACCCCAGTCCTCAGGCAAGGTTGGGCGAGCCAGTGGGCTACTCAAGAGACACCTGTCTAAATTGGCTCAGGAAACTCGCCTTCCTGGCAAAAATTACTACCTCTAGCCTTAATCCAATTTAGAAATACCCTGAATAAAATGGGCCTTACTCCCTTTGAAGCCTTGTATGGGAGACCCTTTCTCCAAAAAGATTTAATTTTAGACCCTGAAGTAACAAACCTGGTCTCTCATGTCACACAACTAGCCAGGTTCCAGCAGGTCCTCTCTGACATAGGGAGGGAGGCGCCAAAGGCCTCTCCCTGGCTGCCTTTTGTCCTGGAGAGCTAGTCCTTACCAAACTTGCCCATGATCTCTGGGGTCTCTCTGAAGCCCCTTGGGAAGGGCCATACCCGATCTTGTTATCTACCCCCACAGGAATTAAGGTCGCTGGGCTACACTCCTGGATTCACATCTCCCAAGCTAAATGCTGGACACCAGACCCTGACACACCCACCCTGGAGCCACCCCGTGCTCCACCAGCCCATTCCTGTGAGCCAGTGGAAGACTGCAAATATCTTTTCCAAAAGAACACCTCAAACGTGTAACTTATGGCTTCACTTTCTCCCTTTCTGTGGGTTGTTTATATCCTGGTCCCCTTTCTTCTGAGCATCGGTTTGTGGGCAGCTTCTCCCCTCTGAGTGGATATGGCCCCAGCGAATAGCCTTACGTGGCAGTGTCTCGTCCTGTGTGCCCTGCTCCTGTGCTCTCCTCCCTCCCCCTCCTGCCCCCATGATTGCAGTTACTACAACGCTACGCATGGTTGTTCCAACTGCAAACTTTGCTGTTTAAAAAATGGACAACTAGATGGCAAGGCATTAGGCACGGGCTTTGTTGGCATGTATGGTCCCATGGCTTGGGAGAGCAGGCCAGTGGGTCTGTTGGCCACAGGAGGGGACAAAGGGAGAAAATAAAAAGACAAAGAAAACTATGAAAACAAAAGTCGAAATGCTGGCTGACATGTCACATGAGGATCATATAAACTAGGAACGATGGAGACTCCCACTTCCCCCTCCCCCTCCTAGAAGAACAACAAAACCCCATGGCCTCAGCCACCCATAAATCTAGATCCCCAGCTGCTCAGGTTACTAAACCCTGCCAATCATTTTTTAAGCTCTACAAACCCCTCTTTGGCTGAGGATTGATGGCTTTGTCTCTCCCCAAGCCTTCCACAGCCATTGGCAACCCTCACGGATTCACTTGAGGTCTCACCAGGTAATAAATTAAACCCTCCCTAACAAGACCTAATATTACCAATGTAGAACTAACCTATCCTGCTCCCCAGTGCCTCCAAAGCTTACAGGGTCAATTCCACTGGGGGAAGTCTCCAAAAACTTTTGCATCAATATCACACAGAGCCCCCACCCCCCCAAAAAAAATCACACAGTCAACAAATAACACTCAGTGTTTGTTTTCTCCTAGAACTTACTTTGTTTGTGGAACTGCAGCCTATATTTGCCTACCTCCCGGCTGGAAGGGAATCTGTACTAAGGCTCTCCTAACCCCACAAAATGATGTCGTTCCTGGTAACCAGTCCCTTCCTATTCCTCTAGAGGCCTATGGACTACACTCGATCAAAGAGAGCTATCCAAATCGTCCTAGCTACTCAGAAGACAGAGATCAGGAGGATCATGGTTCGAAACCAGCCTGGGCAAATAGTTCTTAAGCTCTTATCTTGAAAAAAATCCAACACTAAAAAGGGCTGGTGGAGTGACACAAGAGGTAGAGCTCCTGCCTGGCAAGTGTGAGGCTCTGAGTTCAAACCCCAGTGCCACCAAAAAAGAAAAAAAAAAAGAAGTTTCAGTCCAGCCTGGGTTGCACAGGGAGATGCTGTTTCAAAAACTCCAAACTGAAAACAAAACAGTTTTAAGCCGGGTGCTGTGGCTCATGCCTATAATCCTAGCTACATGGGAGGCAGACATCAAGAGGATAGTGGTTTGAAGTCAGCCTGGGCAAATAGTTCCTTGAGATCCTATCTTGAAAAAACCCTTCACAAAAATAGGGCTGGTGGAGTGGCTCAAGGTATAGACCCTGAGTTCAAGCCCCAGAACCACAAAACCAAAAAATTTAGAATGCTTGCAAAGATAGTTTGAGTCCCTGCATCTACCTCATCCTGTCTCCCTGACTGTCAACATCTTACATTACTGCAGAACATTGGTCACTCTCAGAAACCCACGTTGGCATATTGGTACTGCTAGCCTCAGTATTTATTTGGATCTCACTAGCTTGGCACCAATGGCCTTCCTCTGTCAGAATCCCACATGTATTTAGTCACCGTGTTGCCTTGGTCTGCTCTGGCCTCATTTTTTATGATCCAGAGAACTTTGAAGAGGACTGGTCTAGTGTTTGGTAGCAGATCCTACAATTTGGGTGTGTCTGATGTTTTTCTAAGGCTTAGACTGGGGTAATGGGTGCTTGGGAGGAAGTCTACACAGGTGATATACTCAACAGCTGACATTTGGGTAAATGTTGTCATTGTGACTTAGTCTTGTCAACCTTGGCCAACTGCTCAAGGGAGTAGCTACCTTATCTGAAAGGTTTTGCCACTAAACAGTTGCCCCCTTCCACCCCTACCCGGCTCTCCACACTTCACTCTTTGGAAACAAGTCACTAAGTGCAGACTGTGCTTAAAGTGAGGGGCAGAGACCTTCCTCCATTTGGGGAAAGAGTATCTACATAGCAATTGAAAGGCCCTGAGTTCAAACCCTATTACTGCCAAGTAAAACCAAACCAAACCACACAGCGCTGAGCGGTTTTTCCATGGTTCATGCTCTTTATCAAAACTTGGTGCTTTAAAAATTGGCAATCTGTGGAACTCTTAATGAACCAGCACGTTAAATAGGAGGACCCGCCTCCATACAGTGTTAAATGTAGGAGCTGCTAAATTTGTTTGCTTAGCTCTGTTCATTGAGACCATGTCCCTGAGTGTCAAAACCCAACGACTGGTGGGTGCTGGTGGTTCACGCCTGTAATCCTAGCTACTCGGGAGGCAGAGATGAGGATGGTTGCAGTTCAATGCCAGCCCAGGCAAATAGTTCACAAGACCCTATCTTGGAAATACCCAATACAAAAAAGGGCTGGTGGAGTGGCTCAAGTGGTAGAGTGACTGCCTGGAAAACTGAGGTCCTGGCTTCAAACCCCAGTATCACTTGAAAAAAACAAAACAAAACACTAGCTTGAGAGTACCATTTTTTTTTTTACTGTCTCAGTAAACAGCATTGCCACATCCCAAGTAAACTGAAGCCATTGGATAAATAACAAAACCATCAACCTGAGAACATTGGATATTCTCAATCTACATACACCCCCACATAGAATGCATGTTAACACATCTATTTCCCCAAAAATGATCATTGTCACACACTCAGATAGAGGTCCTTTCCACAGTAAATCTGTCTCTAATTTTGCTACTAATTGGTTGTGCTGTGGGGTATCCAAGGGCCCGAGTAAGGTAATTTTTCCCGATGCACCCCTGTGATAACTAGAGAGAAGGACCAGTGTGCCCAGTGAACCCCAGCACTTTGGAGAAGAAAAGTCCCCTAGAAACCATCTGTGCTCTTGGGAATAAAAAAGGACAAACAAGTCAGGTGCTGGTGGCTCACGCCTGCAATCCCAGCTACTCAGGAGGCAGAGATCTGGAGGGTGGAGGTTCAAAGAAAGCCAGGGCAGATAGCATGTAAGACCCTATCTGGAAAAAAATCCATCATGAAAAAGGACTGGCAAGAGTGGCTCAAGCAGTAAAAGCACCTGTCCAGTAAGTATGAGGCCCTGAGTTCAAACCTGCCCTGAATTTAAACCCTAGTACGACTGGAAAAGAAAAATTGATAAGGAGAAATAATATAGTGTCTTACAAGTTCTAATTAAAACATATAATGCACACCTTAGGAATCCTACCAAATTCACTTTTCTGGTTTTTTTGGCAGTACTAGAGTTTGAACTCAGGGCTTCATGCTTGTTAAGCAGGCATGCTGCTACCACTGAGTCGCTCCACCAGCCCTTTTTGCTTTGGCTATTTATTTATTTTTTTGGGGGGGCATGCCAACATGCCAGCCATTCATTGAGATGGGGTCTTGCAAACTTTTTTGTCCATACTGACCTTGAATCTCCCTCCTTTCCATTTCTGTCTCTGGAGTAGCTGGGACTACAGGTTTGAGCTCCCACACTCAGGCCTGAAATTCTGAATATGACAAATGCTGTCCCATGTTATACATAGCAAGCTGCCATGCATTACTACACAAAGCACTCTTTTTGTTTTTCATTCATAAACCTTAATGAATATACAGTGCCTGATTTTTTCTTGGAGGGGGTGTTTGAACTCAGGGCCTCATGCTTGCTAGGTAGGTGCTCTACCACTTGAGCCACTGGAGAATCAACTAAAGTTGGGTCTTTTCTGTTAAAGAAGGTTACTGTATACTGTAACTATTATTGTATAGATGCCAGCTAATTTCCCCTAATTATTGCTTATGTGCTTTGTAAAATGTGGCTTGACCTTGCAAGGCTCTTGCAAACCTTATTTATCTATAAATAAGATAAATAAGTTCCTGTTATCACCAGATGTTGTATCTTAAAAACGCTTACGTAAAATGATGATTGCTCAGAGGATTAGCTGAACTGGAAGATTGTGAAGCCAAATCTGTTCAAATCAGGATGAGGGGCAGACTTGCCTTTGAGATAAAAACTGGGTGAATTTCTGGCTCGGTGTGCTTACTAACCAGACTGTCGTGGCACACCCTTCTGCAGAAGTAAATTTTGCCTTGCCTATTGACTTTTGAGATGTGTTGTTTTCCTTGTGGCACCCCAATATCCCGAATTCATTTCTAACACCACTCTATCAGCCCTAGTGCCTGATTTTAAATAAATGTTTCCTTTAAACAGATAATGGTGATTACACTATGAATAAATTACCTGATTCTTTGCATTCTTATAAAATCCCAGTAACTTAGTTTTCAGCATATTAGCATGTGGGTGTGGTTTCCTAGCCTTAGATACTAAATCCCATAATTTATTTTTCTGTCTCCCATGGTGGAAATTAAAAACGGGACCTTCAGAGATTCAGCTTCTCCTCTCAAGTCCCTTTACGTAACTCTGCAATAGTTCTAGAACACATTGTATTTGACAAACACGATTTACACAAGGCAAGGGGAAAAGCTGAGTTCACTAGCAGGAGCAAGTGCCCTCTCCGCCATTATTCTGCTGGTCAGTCTTCATAGCTTTGTCCTGCGATGACTTGCAGAGTCTTTGCTACACCAAGGCCCCCACAATTCTCATTCAGTACCGGCTCCCTGCATGGACAGAACCAACCCACCATGCTCATCCTTCTAGTGGGATGTGGGTGAGCACAGTCTATGTCAGGAAGATGTCAAGGTTGGACCCCTCGTGTTCAGCAATCGTAACCCCTCTGCTTTCTCCTCCTCAGTGCTACTGTGTTTTCGTCTTTTATATTGCTTTCAAGATCCCTTTGAGGAAAAAATGATCCCCTCCCCACCAACCAGGCTGACTCCACTTGCAGGATAACTACAGGTTACTGGTCGTGACTGAAGGAAAATGGTGTGGTTTTCTAGCACCTAGGCATTTCTGGAACCATGGGAAAGGTTCATGCTGACTGGGAGTCTGCCTTTCTCTCCCATCATCACTTGGGAATTCTGAATCAGGCCACAAGATGCCCAAATCCTTAAAACAGAGTCCTGTCCATGATTAATTCGTACAAGTGTCACACTCTGCTCCAATTCTTGGATTGTCCATGCAAAGTCATGGGTAGCAAGAGCAGATAAAGATGAGGTCTGTCATTTCAGCAGAATTGTTTTAAAGCTGCTTTTTAATATTTTTGGCAATACTGGAGTTTGAATTCAGGGCTTCATGCTTGCTAAGCTACCACTTGGGCCACTTTGCTAGCCCCTAAAGCTACCTTTTTTTCTTCTTCTTTTTTTTTTTTTAAAATAAAGCAAACAGGCACTGAGCACAGGTGGCTCATGCTTGTAATCCTAGCTACTCAGGAGGCAGAGATCAGGAGGATCACAGTTCAAAGTCAGCTCAGGCAAAGAGTTCATGAGATCCTATCTTGAAAATACTCAACACATAAAAGGGCTGATGAAGTGTCTCAAGTGGTAGAGGACTTGCCCAGCAAGTGTGAGGCCCTGAGTTCAAATCCCTGTACCTCCAAAATAAATAAATAAAGCAAACAGGATTGACCAGTGTATGAAGGTAACAGTACAGATAGAAGTCACACTAACACTTGCTGAGACACATTTTCTTTCAATTTACTTAGGTTTTCTCCTCTTCTTTGATCTGTGTATTTTCAACTGCCCTATGAGGTTGGTTGTTTATTACTGCTCCCTCATTGTTAAACATTCCCAAGGAATCCATCCAGCTCCATCAACTCAAAGAATTCTTCAGGAGTAAAAGTCTGGGCTTCCGGCCTCCTAGGCTACCCTTTGATATTCTTAGGTGACTTTTCTTCCACACATTTCGCAAGGTCATCCACTATTTTCCCGAGTTTGTCTATGATAAAATAATTCGAGCCTCAGAAATATTTGAACACTTCTCCAGAAGGTTCATCAAACTGACTGACAGCTGTCTTACCATCTTTGGAACCAGCAACGACCACCTCAGTGACATAGTTGAGGGGTATTGTGAAGTCATTTGGAAGATTCGCCACCAGTTTTGGGGATGTCTTTTGCATGGTCAGTCACAGGATTCCCACAGATCTTCAGCATGGAGGGGAGAATTAAGTATCAGTTGAACTTAAATGCAAGTTGCAATCCAAGGCTTTGTCTTCCTAAGGAAAGGTGACAATGCCATCGAGCCTAGGCAGAGGTGTGGCCCCTCCAGTTAGCTGTTCTGGGGCTCCAGTGACTTGCAGGAGAGACAGCAGACAGTCCAAGCCTTGGGTGGCCTGGGGGGCAGCGCTCTTGCCACTGGGTGGCCTGGTCTTCCCAGCACTGCTTGTCCCTGTGCAAGGAGGCTAGTGAAGCCCAGGCTGTAAGCCAGGGCACGCTCCTTCCTTTCCTTCCTCCCCTTCCTCCCCTTCCTCCCCTTCCTCCTCTTCCTTCCTTCCTTCCTTCCTCTCCTTCCTCCCCTTCCTCCCCTTCCTCCCCTTCCTCCCCTTCCTCCCCTTCCTCTCCTTCCTCCCCCTCCTCCCCTTCCTCCCCTTCCTCCCCTTCCTCCCCTTCCTTCCTTCCTCCCCTTCCTCCCCTTCCTCCCCCTCCTCTCCCTCCTCCCCTTCCTCCCCTTCCTCCCCTTCCTCCCCTTCCTCCCCTTCCTCCCCTTCCTCTCCTTCCTCCCCTTCCTCCCTTCCTTCCTCCCCTTTCTTCCTCCCTTTCTCTCCTCCCTTCCTCCCTTCTTCTCCTCCCTTTCTTCCTTCTTTCCTCTCCTCCCCCCCTCCCTCCTTTCCTTTCTTCTTTTTCTTTTCTTTCTTTTGATACTGGGGATGGAGTTCAGGGCCTCAGGCTTGCCAAAACAGATGCTCTACCACTTGCTTCACACCCCCATTTTTTTTGTTGTTTATTTGAGTCAGGGTCTTGCTACATAACCCAGGCTGACCTTGAACTTGTCACCTCTGAACGAGACCACTTGAGCCACTCCACTAGCACTTCTTTGTGTTAGGTATTTTTTGAGATAGGGTCTCCTGATCTCTGCCTCCCGAACAGCTAGGATTACAGATGTGAGCCACTGGCGCCTGGCTAAGCTTGTATGTCTTAATGTCAGTACCAAACAGTCTTGATTACTTTGTAGAATGTTTTGAAATAGAGAGGTGTTTGTCTCCCAACTGTGTTATTTTGGGGTTTTTCTTTTTCATGATTATTTTGGCTCTTCTGAGCTATTTGCCTTTCCATATGAATTTTAGGATTGGTTTATTAATTTCTGCACATAAGGGAACTGGAATTTTGATACATTTGTTATTGATCTGCACATTGGTTTGGGGAGTATTGTCACCTTCACAGTACAAGTCTTTCAACCCATGGAGAGGGGAGCCCTTTCCAGTACTTAGGTCTTCAGTTTCTCTCGAGGACATTTTTAGGGTACAAGTCTTGGGCTGCAGGCAGCTTCCCAGCAGTGGGAGGACAAGAGGACATGCCAAGGAAGGTTTGCTTACTTGCAGCAATGGTGCAGCACTGCTCACCAGCACCTGTCTGCCAGCTTGGTTGTCATATCACTTAACTGTGTGTCGGGGACTCTGCTCCCAATTCTACACAGAAAAAGGATCTGAATCACTGTCTTCCAAGGGCCAACCAGGAAGGCCTGCCCTTGAGTCTCCGGGACCCTGTGCCCATGACTTCCTCCATCAGACACAGGCAAAAGCCCCTGGGAGTCAGTGATGCCACAGCACTAGGGTCAAGACGGAGGGAGGAAGGACAGGCCAGTGTGTCCTTTCTTGTCAATGACCATTGACGGTGCGGACAAGGCCGAAGCCACTTATGTCATCATGAATTCTCAGATCATCAAATAGATCCAGGAAAGTGTTCAGACTTTCCTGAGACGTGGTGGGGACGCCCCCCACATCCCATAACAGTGTTATCACCCAACAGAGCACGTTCCCTCAGGTGGCAGAAGCTCTCCACAAATGCAAGCTGCAGAACGAGAGGCCAAAAAGAGAAGACGACCACAGCCTTACCTGGCCCAAATCCTGACCAGGGATTCTGGCAGTGGGGATACACACAGAAACGCCTCAGATCCCCAAAACTGCTCCAGAGGTCTGATTCTGGGGCTTTGTCATCTAGGCCAGCAGAGGAGCCCAGAACCTTCCTCAGTGGCACTGTTCAGGCCCTACCACCCAAATGGCTGAGGACCTAGCTACCTTCACACCACCTCGGCTCGGGGTCCCAGTGGTAGGAGGAAAGAAAAGGCCACCAGAGACTCATAATCTCAAACCCTGTGACTCGAATGCACTCACACTCATTGGCTTTTAGACCTTTCTATTCCAGGGACTCCAGAGAGAGGGTTTCCTGTGCCCCTTTGCCCTTTATCTTGGTTCTGACAAAGGGATGGTATGGATTTTTTTCTGTTTGTTTTTGTGAGAAGGGTCTTGCTATGCAGCCCAGGTTAGCCTCAACCTCCTGAGTGCTAGGATTACAGGCATGTGCCACCAGGCCCAGCTGAGAAATGGTACATTTTTAAAAAAAAAAAAAAACCTCTAAAACTAAGACCGGAGCTGGAGACATTATTTACTTATTTATTTACTTTTGGTGCTGGAGATTGAACCCAGGACCTGATGCATGCTAACCACAAATTCTAATACTTTATTTATTTTGCAGTACTGGGGTTTGAACTTGGGGCCTGCACATTGAGCCACTCCACCAGCCCTTTTTTGTGAAGGGTTTTTTTTTTGAGATGGGGTCTCTCAGAACTATTTGCCCAGGCTAGCTTCGATCAGCGATCCTCCTGCTCTCTGCCTCCTGAGTAGCTAGGATTACAGGTTGAGCAGCAGCACCCGGCTTGTTTCTTTGTTTTTGAGACAGGATTTTATTCTGTAGCCCAAGATGGCCTCTAACTGCAATCCTCCTGCCTCAGCACCCCCTAGTGCTGGTCACAGGTGTGTGACATTGTGTCATCACACCCTTCCAATAGATATTTGAACAACTTCTGTGTGCAGCTTGTCCTTGGTACAGAAGAAACCATTTTGAATTGCTTTAAGGTTACACTAAATAATCTTAGAGTGATCTTTGGGGGACCTCAGTGCCTATGTCTGCATGATCTGCCATTGTCACTTTCTAGGTAAATAATGTTTGTGTTGTTCCAAAACCTAGGCTTTCTGAGTGGTTCTTTACTGCAGTTGACCAGTCATGGAGCAGAGGTGAGCAGCTGAGCAATCATGGAGCAGAGGTGCCCACTTAGTGCTTTGGGTCACTTTGGCTTGCTTGGCAGTGCTCCTGCAGTGTTTCCTCTCTGTGGAGCTGACCTGAGACCCATTTGAGATCCGGGCACAGTTAAAAGCCAGACTTGGCAGGGACCCCACTTTGTAGGGTGAAAGTGGAGGCAACTTGCTTTTCGGTCACCTTAACGGCTCACTTTGTCTGTAAGCAGGTCTTCATGTGGTGCTTTCTGGGCCACTGCTGTAGGAGGATGATTCTCTTCTATGTCGCAGAATAAACACGAATTCTGCCTGCCTTTTTTCTTCTTTTTTTTGCACTTTAAGGACATTGAGTTAACTCCAATTTGGTTGAAAACTTCTTAAAGAAGAAAATTTAGCCTACTGGTTTGGTACATATCAATGGATGTTAACATTTTTTTTTAAAGTAAAGAAGATGGTAAGTGGTGGGGCATGGTGGCTCACACCTGTAATCCCAGCTACTCAGGAGGCAGAGATCAGGAGGATCACGGTTCAAAGTCAGTGCAGGCAAATTGTTCTGAGAGACACTATCTCGAAAAACCCATCACAAAAAAGAGGGGTGGTGGAGTGGCTCAACGTGTAGGCCCTGAATTCAAGCCCCAGGACCACACACACACACACACAAATAAAATAACATTAAAAAAGCCAGGTGTGGTGACATGATCCCAGCTAATCTGGAGACATAGGTAGGAGGATCAAGATCCAAGAATGAGAGAAAAATAAGTAAAGTAAGAAGCGCTGGCCATGTGGCTCAAGTGGTAGAGTGCCTGCCTAAAGGTCCTGAGTTCAAACCCCAGTACTGTAAAAATAAACAAAGTTAACTTGGCTTTTAAGTTATGTTTTACCTTGATTTCCTTGTCTAGGTCAGGGTCTGAAACAGTTTTGTATATGGGTTTTTTTGTTTTTTTTTTTTGGTGGTGGTACTAGGGTTTGAACTCAGGGTATTTTGTGTTGGGGATTTTCAAGATAGGGTCTTCTGAACTATTTGCCTGGGCAGGCTTCAAACTGTACTCCACCTGATCTCAAGTAGCAAGGATTATAGGCCTGAGTCAATGGTGACCAGCCAGCTTGGTTTTTGGGTTACGGTCTTGCTAATTTTGCCCGGGTTAGGCTTGAACCATGATCCCCCTTCCTTACCTTCCAAGTAGCTGGGATCACCTGTGTGTGCCACTACACCTGGCCGTGTTTGTTTGTTTGTTTGTTTGTTTGAGACAAGGTCTCACTATGTAGCTAGTTTGTCCTTGAATTTGAGATCCTCCTGTCTCAGCTTCCCAAAAGCTGGGATTACAGGTTTGTACCAGCATGCTGGCCTCTCACAACAGGTATTTTAAGACGGGCCTCTTGCCCCTGGACTCATCCCAACTTAGGTCTCAACACAGCTAGTAGGGAGCATGTGACTGCTCTTTGTTTTTCATTTTGCTGATCTGACTGGAACACTGCTATTAAAAGCATTTATCTGTAAACAGGTCATACCGCACATAAAAGAAAAAAGTTAGTAAAAGTTCAGTGATGACAAGCTGGTCTCCTTCAGGCTCTGGGTTCATCTCCAGGGCAACCACCACTGCTCATTTCCTTGCTGTGTCTATGGCTGCTTTCCTTGGACCAGGGCAGGGGTGAACGGTTACCGTGGAGACCTTGGGGCCAGGAATCCACCAGGTCTATTTGGAATCTTTACAGAGCAAGTTAGCCGATTCCTTTTTAGGTCTTTTTACTATTTCACAGGAAGCCGCTATGCAATATCTTAGTATGGATGCCACTTTGCCCACGTGAGGCTGCTGAATGCGTGTCTACCACCAGCACTACTAGGTCTCATGCGTGGCATCTTTTTTTTTTTTTTGGTAGTACTGGGGTTTGAACTTTGTGCTTGTTAAGCCAAAGCATGCTACCTCTTGAGCCGCTCTGCCAGCCCTTTTTTGTGTTGAGTATTTTTGAGATAGGGTCTCTCGAACTATTTGCCCTGGGGTTGGCTTCAAACTTGGATCCTCCTGATCTCTGCCTCTTGAGTACCTCAGATTACAGGCATGAGCCACTAGCGCCCGGCTGGCATCTGTCATTTTGATAGATATTACCAAATAGAGAATTGAGCCAATTTATAGTGTTCTCGGGCAATGCATGCTGTTAACAGCCCGCTGCCTGCCAGTCTGGTAAGTGAGATGTGGTACTCATTATAGTCGTAACTCGAATTTCTCTGAGGACGAATAAAGTTTAAGAGTCTTAAGTCTAAACATCTTTCATTATTATTTTTTGTGGGGCTGGAGTTTGAACTCAGGGTTTTGTGGCTGAAATGTTTTTTTATTTGGTCAGACTAAGGTTTTGAACTCAGAGCTTTGTGTTGCAAAGCAGGCACTCTACCACTTGAGCCATTGCCTCCAGTCCTTAATTAATTAATGTATTTATATATTTTTATTGCTGTGCGGGCTGGGGGGTATATGGTGGCATTTACAAAGGTTCTTACAATGTATCACATACATCATACTTGAATTCACCCCCTCCATCATTCTCCTTCCTTCCCCCCTCCCCTTAGTTATTTTTTGGTGGTACTGGGGTTTGAACTTGCTATGCAGGCGCTCTACCTACCACATCAGCCACTCTACCTGCCCTACCTTTCCTTATTTTTTTAAAAATTCACTTATTTTTGCGGTGCTGGGGATCGGATGCTGAGGGGCGGAGTCCCTCTAAGCTCAGTTTTTGGAGGCGCGTGGCGGGGACGGTTGGGGGCGGGAGACTCCTCCATCCCTTCCCTTCCTCTCCTCTCCCCAGCGGCGAAGCCCCGCCCAGTCCCCCCTCGGCGGGCCTGGGGAGGAGCACGTGCCCGGTGGGCGGGCCCGGTGGGCGGGGCCTGCCCGCCTGATTTATTCCGGGCGCCGCACACGGCGCGTTCCGCTGGTCGCTCGTCCGCCGCTGCAAGCAGAAACCCGCAGCATGCAGCAAGCCCGCGTGCTGGCCGCGCTGTGCGGCGCGCTGCTCTGCGCCTGCGGCGTCCTGGCCGCCTCGGGTGAGTGCATCGCGCCGCCCTGGGGCTCGCCTCTCCTCCCGGCGGTCCGAGGTTCTCCGGGCTGGCGCCCCTCCTCCCGGTCCCTCCCTTCGCCTCTGCTGTTGACAAACTTGGGCCGGGCGCGCGGCGCGCGGAGGGGACCGGCGGCTTCCCGGGCTGCGCGCTGGCGGGGGAACCGGGGCGATCTCGGCTTCGGCTGCGGGCTCTGCGCTGGGGCTTGGGAACTGGGGTGGAGGCTTGCGCATTGGACGGGCGGGCACACGGGACACCGGGTGACAGCCCTGCCGAATGCCCCAGAGATGTGGCTTACACATAACAAAGGAATCCGCTGCGTCGGACCTCTCTTTTCCCGTCTGTGAAATGAACTGTGCCTGACTCTCGAGTCCTTCCACATGGGAGAGGCCAGTCCCAACCTGGGCCTCTCCCCTATGGATGCGGCTTCTCCAGCCAACTTTCCCCCCAACTCCCTCCCAACCCGCCCGGCTGCACAGGGCATTGGGCTTTTGCGCCCCACCTGTGCTGTGTGGTTAGGTAAGCTGGGGTGCACCGTGCTCTAGAAGGAGTCTGGAGGGACCTGGAGATGGGCTGGCTGCCTCCTGGCCCGGCATCTCCGACTCCCGCCCGCCCATGGCCTTGGCTGGCTGCTCTATCTTCCCCGATCCTCCTCCCTCGCTCGGAGGCCCTCGGTGGACATCTGGGCCTCCTGCAGGCCGCTCTTGGGGGTGCCCCATCCCCCTCGCTGTGAGGCCCCTGAGAAAGGGGTGCTCAATGGAGACGCGTGTAAGTGGTCTTCAGCCCCTCCATGGTTTTCTCCTGAAGGTGGGACTGACAGGGGCAAGGGAGGTGAGAGCTGGGCCCTGGCTGTGCCATCCTGTGCTGAATCTAAGCCTCCAGAAGCTGTCACGCACCTCCTCCAAGTTCTTGGTCTCCCAGCCACCCATAAAGATGTTGGGGCCTTCACAGTCCCTTCCCTCTCTCCCGCTCTGTGCCCTGGTCAAATGTCCTGTGGAAATCTTCCAAACAGCAGGACTCTGAAATCCCAAGGCTGATTTTGTAGGGGACGATCTGGCTTTTCCCAGAAGGGGGACTCACACAGGTGGCCCAGCAGGATTGAGGGCACTTTTCCTTTTTCCAGCTGGATTGTTTGTTTGTCCTGGGGAGGGTGAGGTTGGGAAGGAGTGAGAGGAGCCCATGTTGGGACCTGGAGCCCAGGCCAGGCTATTACTGAGCCTGTGTCGGAGGCAGTCTGTGGCCTGCCAGGTCAGAGCAAGGGATTAACCTACTATTTAAAGGCAATGACTAATAGCTCTTTGGGAGTGGCCTAAGCTCCCAGGCCCTTGTTGAGGTGGAACTCCGAGGGCTGACAATCTAGCTCATTAATGGTGCTGCCTGCCTAGGAGCTGAGTGAACCTGAGCTCCCCTGGGCTTTGGGACTTCCAAGAGCTCTCTCCTACCTGGGATAGTGACTGGGAGGAAAGAAGACTCATGTTTTAGCCCAATGCCAGGTTTAGAGTAGGGTCTGGAGCAGCCCTTCTGGGATGCCAAGGTCAGCCAGAGAATCCAGGAGCTGCGGTCCACTGGTTGACCCCAGTAAGCTGGGCCAGGAACCAGCTTCCAAGGTACTCCTTGGTGGGCCTAGGGATGGGGCATTGCCACTTGCCATCCTTGCATTCAGCCTGTTCTCCATCCCTGCTGACAGTGCATATCTGCCACCCAGGGCCTATCTGGAAGCCTTGGTGGCCCCTGCAGCACTCCTCCCACCTCCTCAGCGGTTGTTGGGCTCTGTTTCTCAAATCTTCCACCTTCTGTCCTTCTGCCCTGGCTTCCTTTCCCCATTCACCCAGAGGACTCTGTCTGCAGCCATCACATCTCACACCAAGGTTGTCTGTCACATCTCTCTGCATGTGGACTTTTCAACCTTTGACCTCCCAGGATGGAACCACAGTGGTGTGTGCGTGTGATCTGTTGAACAGTATTGGGAAGGCTGAGGAGGGCTAACAGGTACTGATCCCAGCGGTGAAATGGGCATGGCTCAAGCGGGAGAGTGCTTTCAAGGTCTTGAGTTCAATCTCTAGTACTGCCCCAAAAAAAGAAAAGAAAAGAAGACAACTGATTTCCAGGATGCAAAATCTAAACTTGTCATTCTTAATGCCCCTCCCAGGCAGGCCCAACTTACCGTTCCCACCACCATGCATGCCTTCTGTGCTTCTGTTTTTCCTCTAGAATGTTCTTTCCTCATTCCCCAGCCCAGGACTTTCCCTGTTCTGTCTTTTAGACACAGCTCAAGTGTCCTCTGTGAAATTCCCATCACCCCAGCATCCTCAGGTGGCCCGGTGCAGGCTGCTGCCAGGGTACATGGCGCTTCTTGGTCATCTGTTGACCAACCTTCTTCTTACCCACTAGCACTACATGTGACTTTCCAGGGTAGCTGGGCCCTAAACGTGATGGAATGATGGAGTCTGGGTTGCTATTGCAGGTGACTTCTGTGACTCCAACATATGCCTGAATGGTGGGACCTGCTTGAGCAATCAGGACGGTGACTTTCACTGCCTCTGTCCCCAGGGTTTCACAGGCTCTGTCTGCAATGAGACTGAGAAAGGTATGGGTAAACCACCCACCCCACCCCACCCCACCCCACCCCACCTCCGTACCCTCATGGCCCTAGGTTCCAGGCTGGTTGGGGGAGGGGAGAGGGAGGAGATGCTGGGCTGAGTTGGGTGGGGTTCCTTTTGCTTTAGGTCATCCGCAGCTTCCTGTCCTGTCCCCAACTCCTTCCCCATCACCTGCCCATCTTCCCTGTCTTCTTGTCTTCAGGTCCCTGTTCCCCAAATCCCTGCCACAACAATGCTGAGTGCCAGGTGGTTAACAATGGACGGGGAGACAGCTTCACCCAGTATGTCTGCAAATGCCAGAAGGGCTTCTCCGGGATCCACTGTGACAGCCGTGAGTATGGCTGGCCTCGTCCCCTGAGGCAGGACTGCCTCTGGGGAGGCCCAGGGACAGCCAGAGCCTGTTAGGTCAGGGAAGAAGGGTCTTGTTGTCTCTTTCCTTGATTCTTCAGCCTGCCCTTCTCCCCTGGGGTTGTAGTCCAGACTCTCCAGGGAGTGGGAGAGGGTGGTGACCACAGTGTGGTTGGGGAGTGCTTTCCTTAGTCCATGAAACACAGTGCTGGCTTGCATCTTGGGGTTTTCCTACTAATAGGGGAAAACAGACATATTCTTAACCTTGGTGTCCAAGAGCTCAGTAAATCAGGCTTGGCCTGTGGCCCCATTACAGAGGTCAGGGAGGAGGGGAGACCCGGACAGGCTGGGCCATCCCTGTGACACGCTCGGAGAGGCCCGATGTGTCCAAGGGACTGACCTTGCTTGACCTGCCTGGTGATCCACTGGACCACTGTGACCTGGGTGGGTGCCCATCCAACATTGCTGGCAGTAGCTTTCTAGGCTGTCCTCTCTCCTGGCTCAGCCCCTGCACACCAGGACTCTCCCTTGCCCTGGGGGGCTGGGTAGGTGGGGCTATGTTTGGACTGGGGATGAGTGACATGGGAACTCCAGATTCCTGCTTTTCAATGGGCCAGTCACCAAACCTCTTGGGCTAGGGCCAGCGGGCATCTTGCCTTCCTTTAGGCAGATGTAGGGTGGGCTGTGAGGTTTGAGGAGGAGGGGGCTGGGCAGGGTCGGAGGTGGGGTCCTGGGAAAGAAGGCAGAGCACCAGGGGGCTGTTTACTTCAGGGGCTGTGTCCTGGGCTGAGGTCAGGTGAGTTCGCCACCCTGGGTGGAAGGTGACAAAGGACAGGGTTGCCAAGGTATACCTGAGTCCTGGGTGGGGCCAGGTGGGCCTGCAAATTACCACTTGGGAGCTGAGGTAACCACAGTGTGTCTGAGCAGGAATTACCCCCACCTGGCCTTTGAACTTAGCCTGGGGTCTGCCTGAGGCTGCATGGTAGCTAGGGCAGAGGGCAAGGGTGGCCACACGGGCAGGGGACGCCCTAGAGGGACCTTTGCAGTCCCCCCTTCTGGTTTGTTAGGTGGTCTGTTTCCTTGGAACCAACACAAAGGTTGCACATTTGGGTTCCTTAGGGTGGACGTGGTAGGTGTGAGGATGTTCGGGAGGTAGACCTGGGCCAAATCTTTGCCCAGCCAGGGACTGACCCAGATCTAGGGCCTCTAGCCCTCCACTGTGTGCCTCGCCCTCCCTGTGGGAATGTGGCAGGGCCATGGTTAGCATGAGTCTGGCCTGGCGGAGACTCTGGGTTCTCTGTTTGGTGGATGCCTGGCACACTGTGCTGGTCCTGGGGGAATGAGAGGATCAGGCTGCTGGCAGGCTTCGTAGCAGTCCTGGGTCAGGATGAAGGTGATGGGGCTGTGGCCAGAGGCACATTCACAGATGGCTGGCTGGGTGGGACCTGCAGGTACAGGGGGTACAAGGAAGACAGAATGGGATTAACTTCTGCTAGTGAATTCTAGAACACTCCAGGCCGGCTTTCTGCTTTGTAAGTGCTACTGTTCAGTATTGTCCAGGTACTACTCCCAAAGCCACCTGGGGATGTCAAGGTCGCCCTGGTCTTCTCTCCTACCAGTCCCTACACCTGTAAGAAAAGGACCACCTGCCGGTCAGGGTCTTCTCCTGAAAAACGTCCCCAACCTGGGTCTTGCTGGGACTCCAGTGTCCTGTTCTTCCCCCCTTGCCTCACTGGATACCCTTGTCTCCATTCTTCTGGGCTGTGTCCTCATTGTCACTCTGTGGTCTCTGCTCCGAGTGAGGGTCTGAGGTTCTCTCTCGCTTTGGGTCCTCCGCAGAGGCCACGCTGTCTTCCCTTGCCCTCTGGTTGCAGCTGGGCCCTGCAGCTCATGAGGTGACCTTCCCTTGCAGGCTGCATCAGGATGCTGGGCCTGATGGGGGGCGCCATTGAAGACTCACAGATCTCAGCCTCGTCTCTGCACGTGGGCTTCCTGGGTTTACAGCGCTGGACTCCGGAGCTGGCCCGCCTGCACCTCACAGGCATTGTCAACGCCTGGTCACCCAGCAGCTACGACAGGAAGTCCTGGATCCAGGTATGGAGAGGATGGGACCCCAGGGCAGGAGATGAGGGAGAGGGTGAGGTGAATATGGCTGTGGTGGGGCTGTGGAGGTAGCATCTGTATATAAGGGGAGGCCAGGTAGGCAGCCCCACATGTGCAGGGGCTGTTTGCACCCCATGAGGTCTCTGGGGGTCCTAGCCTGGAGGAGAGAGCCCCCCGCAAAGGGCAGTGTGTGCCTCCTTGGTTCTGGGTGGGGAAAGAAGAGGGCCTTTATCCTGGGTGAAAAAACACAGAAGAGGAGGAAACCATTTTCCTTGCCCCGGCTCCAGGTGAACCTGCGGAGGAAGATGTTGGTGTCTGGTTTGATGACACAGGGTGCCAGCCACGCAGGGTTTGCCGTGTACGTCAAGACCTTCAGGGTGGCCTACAGCTCTGATGGACACAAATTCCAGTTCATCCAGGATATGGAGGGGTCTGGAGACAAGGTGGGACCTTCTGGGGTCCTGGGGAAGGACTAGGTCAGCACCCCTTAGGGCGTTGGCACTGGCCGAGGGCCCCCAACGAGACTAGAGCGCTCTGGGTGATTATTGGCCATGAGGTGAGTCTGCAGGTGCATCTTGGTTTTGAGAAATTGAAAGTCTCAGATTGTGATTACAGGTAATAGCCCCACCTTATAGATGACAAGAGAGACTGAAAGTGGTGTATTGTCCTATTGGGGGTGATTCTTGCAGGTTTCAGTCTGAGTCTTCAGACGCACCATGTACGGTTGTACAGGTTGTACATGACTCAAGGGTGTGATTACTAAGTGGGCTCAGTTCACAGTATAGACCCTGTACAGTTTTATCTGCCAGAAAGTTGTCCTGAGTGTCTTGAGAAAGGAGTGTTTTTTCCTACTGTGCACAGCTCTGGGTAAAAGACAGGTGTCTGTCAGGCTGGTCCTATGATAACCGAAGGAGGTGTGCAAAGGAGGACTGGTGTTGGGGGCTGTGGGGTGACCTGAGGAGGAAGGGCTGGGCCTGAGCCACTGCTGGCTGTGCTGAGTCCTCCCTGTCCCAGCCTTGGGTGTACCCCCACACTGGGCCTGAAGAAGCAGCTCCAGGAAGGGGGACTGGGCCCACCCAGCCGCCCCTCCAGCTGGCTCCTTCCCACCTAGGTGTTCGAGGGTAATTGGGACAGTAAAAGCGTGAGGTCCAACATGTTTGACTCCCCACTGGAGACGCAGTACGTGAGGGTGTACCCCAAGACCTGCTCCTACCGTGGCTGCGCCCTCCGCTTGGAGCTCATTGGCTGTGATTTGGACGGTGAGTCCTGGGAGTGTCAGTCTGTCTTCCCCGCACCTCTCCTGGAGCTGCCGAGGGGCAGCAGTGTGGCCCAGGGACCTGGTCATGCAGAGACAGACGCACATCACACCACAGGGACCGCCTGCCCCTCCCCAGTCCTGCCCCAGGGCGCGCTGCCTGCCTGTCTGTCTGTCATCTGGGCCTCTGGCTGGTGGAAAAAAAGTGTTTGCACTCCTTCGGGTTGCTTTGTGGAGCTTCTAGAACAAGTAACATTAACTGATTTGCAGCTGTGAGCTCTGCAGGAGAATTTGTCCGTCTTGCTCACTGGGGCTGGAACACATAGGTGCTTGATAGCTCTTTAATGAGGGGAGAATGAATGAATTTTATCCCCCATTTATCAAAGATGCACAGCTGGAAAACGTAAAGCTTGCCCTTGACCTCTGGGCTCTGACCTGGCTCCCCCATCCTCCTGGAAACATGGGCGCTGTTAGGTCCTGAGGGCTTGGATCTGGTGCTTCCTGCTGCCCTCCCCAGAGAGATTCTGTATGGAGGTGTGGGGGACCAGAAATGTTTGGGGGGCAGGTTTCTGCTGAGCAGGGAAATCGGGGTGCACTGTTTGGTCTCAGCCCAGCTCAGTGGCACTTTTTGTTCTCTCTTTGCAGCCACAGTGCCACCTGCTGGCCAGGCAGGGGCACTGTAGCGCTCTCAGGGCAGAGCTGCAGAGCCTGGGTGGCCTCACTGCCTTCCTTTCTTGTCCTACAGAGACCTGCACTCCTGCTCCCCTCCCGTCCCCTCTGTGTCACCTCTTCTTTTTTCTTTTTTGCAGTGCTGGGGTTTGAACTCAGAGCCTACACCTTGAGTCACTCTGGAATCCCTTTTTTTGTGATGGGTATTTTTGAGATAAGGTCTCATGAACTATTTGCCCGGGTTGGTTTTGAACCATGATTCTCCTGATCTCTGCCTCCTGAGTAGCTGGGATTACAGGCGTGAGCCACTGTGCCCAGTTGTCACCTCTTCTTGTCATTTTACTGCAGAACAACCCAGCTGGGTTCTGTACCTTGCTGGGCCTTCTCTCTGTCTGTCTTTCTCTGTCTAATCTGTCTCTCTCTCTCTCTCTCTGTGTTAGTGATGGAACCCAGGGCTTCTGGATTGCTAGGCAAGTGCCCCACCACTGAGCTCCCCCGCAGCCCTGTTTTTTCTTTTTTTAAATACAGACTTGAGCTGGTCGAGGCTTCTGTGTGTTCCCTGGTACTTTAAAACTGTCTTTTACTCCATGCCATTGAAGTGGGGAGCAGGAAACTGCTTTCTGCTCAAAGGAAAACTCGCCAGAGTGGGAGTCCTTCACCCCTCTAGTCTTAGCCTGAGCCTGAGGCCTTTGATGTCTCACAGATGGTTCAGGCTTTAGGCCCCTGGAGAGGGGGGCCTCCCTGGGGAGGAGGCAGGGCTGCCTGTTGACCCACCCACGTCTTCTCCTGCAGGCTTCCCAGGGGCTGGAGAGTGTGTGTGTGTGTGTGTGCGCACACGTGTGGTTGGAGCTGAGGGTAGTGTCTCTGGGAATGTACAGGCAGTGTCCGTGGGGACTTGATTAGCTCTAACTCGATGACACTGACTAAGCGTGCCCTGGATACTGGCCCCAGGGAGCGATGCAACAGAGACCTTTGACCTCACGGAATTTGCTCCAGATAAAGGAGCAAATAAAAGAAAGGTCAGGGGTCTTGTTGGCTCAAGTGGTAGAGTGCTTGCTTTGCAACCATGAGGCCTTGAGTTGAAATCCCAGTACTGCCTCTCCCCCCAAAAAAAGTGTACTGGAGAAAAACAGGTCAGAGAACTCCAAGAAAGTCTGAAGCAAACAGTGGAGGGGAGAGGCAGCTCAGGGTTGTGGTGTGGGTTGCCCTCTGAGTAGAGGCTTGAATGACTATGAAAATCTTGGAAAGAGCCATTCAGGTTAGGAACTGGCAAGTGCAAAGGCCCTGGGGCATGTTGAAGGATGGAAAAAAGGCCACGGAGCTGGAGCCTAGAGTGTGCAGGGTGGCTTGGTGGACTGTGAGCACATGGACCAGCAGTATCTGTGTCATGGTAGGCTACCTAGGCCTGCTACAACAGAATGTTTTTCTTTTTTTTTTTTGTGGCGATGGGGATTGAGCGCAGGGCTTGTTGCATGCCAGGCCCCAGAACAGAATTCCGCCCCTCCTCTGCCCCACCCCCCCACAGTACTGGGCTTTGAACTCAGGGCCTTGCACTGCCACGCAGGCGCTCTTCCACTTGAGCTATACCCCAGCCCTTTTTGCTTTAAGTAATTTTCCTTTAGGGTCTTGCTGTTTTATGGCCGGAACCGCCAACTTCCTGTGTTTCCCAGTGTAGCTGGACAGGCCGATACCACCACACCCGACTTTTATTCGTTGAGATGGGGGGCGGGGTCTCTTGAACTTTTTGCCCAGGCTGGCCTCGAACCGAGAACCTCTCAGTCTCTAGATCCTGAGTACCTAGGATTGATGGTGTGAGCCTGACTTTTTTTGATCTTTAAGGAGGGGCTCACCATGTAGCCCAAGCTGACCTCAAACTCACGACCCTCCTGCCCCAGCTGGGATTATAGGCATGCATCACCACATCCAGCCAGAATCTGTTACTAAGATCCCCAGTGGTTTATGAGCCTCAGCGTACGGATGCAGGCTGAGGCCTGCCAAGGGAAGGGTCACGTGGTGTGTGATGGAGCTGCCCAGTCCCTCCCCCCCCACATTCTGCCTGCCTTCCTGGGGAGGCCAGAGGGAAGTGGACATGGACTGCTAGCAGCAGGTCCTCTGTACACAGGTCCAACCTCAGCAAATGATGCAGAACAGGTGCTGTCTGCAAAGATCCCCAGCAGTGGCCTGCCTTAGGTCCCCCTGTCCTGGACACAAAGGACTCCAGCCCAGGGGCCTGAGGGAGGAGGGAGGAGGTTGCTTGCTGTTCCGTCCTCACCAGGTGATGGTGGAGGCAATGGCAGTGTCTGCAGCAGCCTCAGCATGCTTGAGAGGCAGAGATAACAAGGTAAAGCACTTCCCAGATGGAAGCCAGGCTCTCCAGGCCCCTGCCCCTCCTCTCAACTCCCCAAGGGAGAGCCAGTTGTAGGATGCAGACCCAGCCAGGTGCGAGACACACCCGTCATTCTTCTGAGACTTTTACCTCCTGCCCCACCCTATCTGGGGTGGCCATGCACAGGTCCAGACGTGAATGCAAACAGCCCATGCATTCCTGAGCTCTCAGGGTGGGTCCGAGCGAGGTGACCCTCACTGTCCCTGCTAGTGAGCTCTCCAGGCTGAGTGGCAGCACCCCAGAAATGTCTCTCTGCTAGCTACTAAGGGGGAGTCCCAGGAGTTCCCTAACACAGGGCTGCGCTGGTCCTGGTGGAGTGCAGGCCTGGGGGAGATGATGTCACAGTTGGTGGTGTGTGTGTGTGTGTGTGTGTGTGTGTGTGTCTTGCACACATGTGCTATGCCTCTCGGCCTCAGTTTTCTCATCTGTAGAATGGGTTTGCTGATAACGGCTCCATTCAGGGTTTTCTGTGGCTCCTGTGAGTTCGTGATGGAAGTAAGCTCTGGGGAAACTCTGTGGCTGGCTTAATGCTCTCCACAATGATCCCAGATTCCAGTGGTTCTGAGAGTAGCCACGGAGAGGAGCAAGGGAGAGAGTTTTATAAATTCAGACGAAGGAGACCTCTGGCCAACAGAGGTGGTCAAGGCAGGCCTCTTGGAGGAGGTGTTGTATGTATGAGTCGTGTTGAAGGGAGGGTGACAGTGCTGGAGGGAAAGAGCCGTGGCTGTTGGGGAGGAGGTGTCTTGGGTGGTCAGGGGTCTGGTAAGGGGAGAGCAGGGACAAGGCAGTAGTTATTGGCCCTGGAAAGCTGATGGAGCGTTTTCCTTTTGTCCAAGACAATGCCAGGCTGGGTGTGGTGGCACATGCCTGTAGTGCAAGCTGCATGGGGAATTTGGATAGAAAGATGGAGTGTGCCTAGGAGTTCAAGGCCAGCTTGAGCAACCATAACAAAACAGGGTGTCAGGGGCAGGCCAGGATTCAGAGCCCTGGCTGCTGGGATCTGGGGGTCCCAGGTCGTGTGACAGTCCCCGTCTTTGCAGGATGTTCCGATTTCCTGGGTCTGAGGAACTACAGCATCCCTGACAAGAGCATCACGGCCTCCAGCTTCCATAAGACCTGGGGTGTGCAAGCCTTCAGCTGGCACCCCTTCTTCGCGCGGCTGGACAGGCAGGGCACGTTCAACGCCTGGACGGCCCAGAGCAACAATGCCTCCGAGTGGCTGCAGGTGGGTCGGGTGGGGCCAGAGCTGTGACCTCTGCCCAGCCCCGGCTCTGTCCCCTGTCCCCTGAGGGAGCCCCAGAAAAGCCTGTGTTCATTGCTTGCCTCGTTTTTCCTCTTGATCCTGCTGCCTGAGGACCCCTGTGGAGGAAGATCATGTGTGGGGGGGTAGAGCTGCTCCCATGGGCTGCCACAGGGTGGACGGCAGGGCAGGACGGAGAGACCCCCGAGCTGGGTGTCTCTGGACCTCTGCACAGAGCTGTGTTCTCTGACTCTCAGCAGAGAAATGTAGCAGAGGGGTAGAAAACCAGAGCTTTTTCTTTTTTTTCAATACTGGGACTTGAACTCAGGACCTACACCTTGAGCCACTCCACCAGCCATTTTTCGTGATGGTTTTTTTGAGGTAGGGGCTCACGTACTATTTGTCCAGGCTGGCTTTGAACCTCGATCCTCCTGATCTCTGCCTCCTGAGTGACTGGGATTACAGGTGTGAGCCACTGGCACCTGGCTCAGAGCTTGTTTTACAGACAGGGAAACTGAGTCTTGGCAGTTTGCCTAGATGGTTGGCAGTGAGCTGGGTTTGCAGCGTGGATCTGGGTCTGCTGTCCCAGGGCAGGGGCAGGTGTCTGTCTCTAGATGTGGAATTGGGTCCCTGGATTTGCTGGCTAACCTTGGACCCCCTTGCGACTAATGTGAGGCTGCGGGCAACTCTGCAGCACCCACAGAAGCAGTCTGGGCCCCCACAGGCTGTGGCTTCCTTGTCCTTGTCGCCGTCAAACCCAGGTGCACATGTGAGGCCAGGGTGGCACAGAATGGCCAAGGTTTACTACAGTGACAGCGTGCGGCAGAATGGGTGGTGTTATTTTTGCTTGTTTTATTAATTTTATTTTTATCTTTTTTTGGGCAGTACTGGGCTTTGAACTCAGGGCCTCACACTTGCTAGGCAGATGCTCTGCCACTTGAGCCACTCCTCCAGCACTTGTTTTATTTTTAATTTAAAACTTTGATTCATTTACTTTTTTTTGGCGGTGCTGGAGATCAAACCCAGGGCCTTGCTAGGAAAGATTCTACCCCTGACAGTGCTTGGTTTTTTTTTTGAGACGAGGGGCCCTCACCTTGTAACTCAGGCTGGCCTTGAACTGGAGATCCTCCCTGCCTCAGCCTCTCAACTGCTGGGATTACAGACGAGCACCACCATTCTGGGCTTTTATGTCTGTTTTATAGATGAAGAAACTAAGGCTAAATTGAATAAAGTAGCTTTCCTCCAGGTCATGTCCCAGACATCCCTGGGGCCAGGTCCGAGCAAAGGTAACCTGGGTGATTTCTTTACAGATTGACCTGGGCTCGAAGAAGCAGGTGACAGGTATCGTCACTCAGGGGGCTCGTGAGTTTGGCCATGTCCAGTACATAGCAGCTTACAAGATGGCCTATAGTCCTGACGGTGTGCACTGGACAGAGTACAAAGAAAATGGGGCCAGCGAAAGCAAGGTGGGCGGCGTCTGTCTGTCTGACCTCTCCTTACCGCTCCCTGGGTGACCCAGGACTCTGGGGACCTCCTGACGTGTCCTTTGCCTCCAGGTCTTCCGTGGCAACTCAGACAACAACTCCCACAAGGAGAACATTCTGGAGACACCCATCTTCACCCGCTTCGTGCGCATCCTGCCCGTGGCCTGGCACAACCGTATCACCTTGCGGATGGAGCTGCTGGGCTGCTAGAAGTGTACGCCCAGGGGACCAAAGTGACCAGAAGGGCTGTGAGGCGAGGGGTCACCTGCCTCTCTCCCGGCCCGCTGCCTTCTGTGGCCTGCTGCCTCCTCAGCTCTCACTCCCAATTGCAGTGGGGCCGGGGGCCAGAGTGGGGAGAGGGCTTCAGGGTTGGTGCCACAGGGCCATAGCCTTCCCACCTTGCCACCCCCCCCCAGGCCACCCCTCCTGCAGTTGCACCAGGGGGACCGGGTATGTCTGGGATGGATAGGGCAGGGATCCCCGCACGTCTCCAGATCCCTGACTCCCTGGGTTGGCTCCAGAGGGGCCTCTGGTCTCCCCAGCCCCTCTTCACACACCACATTACCACATCCCTGGAGGAGAACCCAAGGCGCCAGACCGGTGATAATGATAAGGAACAGATGCTGTTCCTTATCTCCACAGACCCCTTGACCCTTGCCCTGAAGCCGAGGAAGAAGGAAGGGGCAGTTGGGCTGTGGAGAGATGGGGGAAGTAGGAAAGAGGTGGGCTGGCCAGATGGGTGCTGGGCCTCTGAGCTGCCTCTCCACCCGAGTACACAGGCACCCTCCAAAATATATTTGTATCCCCCACTGGAACTCCGTGTGTGGTTACTGTGCTTTCAAATTGGATTAGGGGATACTGGTCCCCTACTCTTACCCAGTGCCCCTGAGCCCAGCTTCCTTGTGTGGCCTGCCTGACTGCAAATAGCTCAACTTCAGAGGGAGGAGACCATGGGGGGAGGGTCCCATGGTGGAGGGATTGGTGGGAAGGGGGGTCCAGTCTAGAAGCCTGACCACCTCTTCCTTGTCTCCACTTCCATACCCCACTGGCCCTGGGGGCCTGCAGCTGCCACCTGGTGAGGGGCCAGGGAGGGCCTGGCACAGATGCCAGCCGTTCTGGAAAATACTTCTGCTCCCTTCCCACACCAGGAAGGGAGGCCAGGCCCGCTGCTGCTTTATCCTTCAGCAATTCCATTTTCTCTGCAAGAGGAGCTGGGGCTGGGGGAGCTCTCAGAAACCCAGAGACCCTGGTTTGATTCAGAACCTCAGGAGGCCCCTCGTGGTGGTGGTGGTGGTGGTGGGGGCGGGAGCAATGTGGCAGGCTAGGAAGCCAGACAATGCCAAGTGGGACTGGTTCCTGGGTGGCAGCTGGCCTGTGTATTTCAGGGTTGGGAGGAAAGGGGTCTCCTTTCTGCCCTCCTGTACAGGGCTGAATCACCCTAGTTTTAAAGATGAATCCTCCTGACCAACCGTGGGAGCCACACTGATGACAGAGGCACTGGGCAGCAGGAGGTCACCCACATGGCTGCCAAAGGGAGGGCGGGGCTTGGCTGGAAGTGCATCAGTGTTCCAGCAGCAGGTCTGGAAGTCCTGCTTCCTGAAAGCTGCCTGTTGCCAGGGCTTCTGGCTGGAGAGGGACTGTAAAAGGCCTATCCATGGTCTCCATAGGAGAGAGGGGTGCTGGAGTTCTTTCACCCCTGTGGGTACCTGTGCTCACTCCTCTGTCGGGTGGATTGGGCTTGGAGTTGTCTTTCTGGGAGCTGCTGGCCCCAGGCCGCCCTCCCCCACCAGCAGACAGGGAGCATCCTTCCCAGTGTGCTGCTTGACGTGGTTCTGCCTCCAGATCCAGGAATCCCCACAGAAGGGGTAACTGCCTCACTGCCATATGTGTGGACTGGTCACAAGGCCCTCACCCAGCCCAGGACACTTCGGTGACTGGTGATCCAAGCCATCTCTCGGTCCCTTCTCATCTTTGTAACCTTGGATGGGCTGGCCACAGCCTTCTGAAAGACTTTCCTGGGTCCCTGGAGAGGACCCCCTCACTTTGGCTCCTCCCTGGGCAGTCTTCCTCCACTTCCAAGGTTTTATCATCACTTCCCCAAATTGTCCTGACTCCAGTCCTGGCCACCCTGCTTCTGGCTCGCCTGGTTAAATAATGCTTTACTGTATGCCACAAATGGACCCTTCCTGCTATTCCCACCACCACCTGAGGCTGTTGTGTTGGGACCTATCCTGCTCTCCCAGGGCTCTAGGCTCCTTTCTGTTCCTGGTTTAAATATAGTGGGGTGATTAGGATTCAAGTTCTCAAGTCAGATAACCCAGGTTCAAATCCTGGCTCTGGGCGGCCTTGGGCGATGTCCATAAACTCTCTGGGCCTCTGTAGAGTGGAACAGTGAGACCAACTCCATGCAGAAGATGCACTGAGGCACGGTCTGGGCCATCAGAGGCCTCGAACTGGCCAGCATCTTCAGAGAGCTCACGAGCATTTCCTGATTGGTCTCGGGTCCTGTTTATTTCTCCTGTGCACTCTGCTGCACCTCCTCCTGGCAGAGAACCAACTCCATGGGTTCCCCTTTGCTCATCAGCCTGGCATTCACTTTAGGTGCTCTGATTTGCTCCCGGCTGTGTGTGATTGCGCCAGACAGACACAGGCACAGGCATTGTGGAGGAGAGTTTAGGCAGAGGCTCTGGGCTCTGTGACCCTGCGACCCTTCTCTCAACCAAGGCCAAAGGACCTCAGGTTTCTCTGCTGAGGAAACACGAGGCCCTCAAGGCCAGGGCCCCTGTTGGTATGGACAGGAAAGAAAACACCCTGTCCAAACAGAGGCATCCTGAGAGACGGCTGCCTGGTGGCTGTGCAGACAAATGCCAGGAGTCCTGACGGAGGGCCCCACCTCTGTTGGAGGGCCAGTCAGAAGGCTGTGGTCCCGGTGGGCTGCTGGGAGCACCCAGTCTGTCCTGCCTCACCCACCCCAGGGCCACTCAAGCCTTACCTCCTAGGGCAGCATCTCCTAGGTGCCTGATTCTGAGTTATCAGCCTGGGTGGCCATTTCACCATGGCCAGACTCAGGGCACAAGGAGGTCACTACCCAGTGCTTTCCATGGGGAGCAGACACACAGAACTCCCAACTACCTGCTGGGCACCCATGGCTCACACCTACAATCCTAGCTACTCAGGAGGCAGAGATCAGGAAGGAGGATGGCAGTTTGAGGCCAACCCAGGCAAATAGTTCTCAGGACCCTATGAAACAACCCATCACCAAAAAAGGGCTGGTGAAGTGACAAACGTGAGGCCCTGAGTTCAAACCCCAGTGCCACCAAAAGCAACAAAACAAAAAACCTCCTCAGAGTGAGGGACAACCATAGCCCACGCGGAGAGGGGTCTTGAGAGGGGCTGCTTAGTCCCGCTGTTTGGTAAATTTAGTTTTTACCAGACACCCTCCCCACCTCTTCAAGTTCCTCTTCCAATTCCTCTTTCCTCTGCCCCCAATTCCTGCACACTCCCTTCACAGCTCGGCCAGGAGCTCCCGGTTTGGGGGTGACCCCCAGGACGCCTGAAGGCTGCTCCATCCCGCAGCAGCTCCTCCCTGGGGGGGGTGCGGGGGGGCCTTTGGGAGGGAAAGGGGCGTTGTTCCTTTAAGGGGCTGGCCGGGCGGGAGCGCAGCGCGGGGGTTTGTCCGCTGCAGCTTCCTTTCGGGCCATTCAGGATCCCCGAAATCCTCCTGCTGCCGGGACCGGGGACCAGGGACCAGCGCGTGAGCCCGAGGAGCCGGCTGGGGACGGTGCGTGGTTCGGGAGTGGCCGCGTTCCTGGGCCACCTGGGCGGGCGGTCCCTCCCTTCGGGCTTTGGGTCTCTTGCAGGACCCCACGCTTCGGGCACAGGGGACAGGGGACAGGGGACAGGGACATAGAGAGAGGGAGCTGGGTACTGCGGGGGTGTCCGGGCAGACCTGGGTGGCGATGGCCAGTGACCCGGGTGGCGATGGCCAGTGACCCGGGTGGCGATCGCCAGTGGCGGGGGGACGCCCCGGTCTCCGGTGGGGCGCGGGACCCTGGTGTGCGCCACGAGGAGGCAAAGCCCGAGCGAACCCCGCGGCCTCCGGGACCACCGCCCGGTCCCAGCCCCGGTCCGATTCCTTCGCGTCCATCCCGCCCCGGTCCTGCTGCCTCCGCCAGCGCGGCGTGTCCAGCTCTGCCCTGCGCGACGCTGCGGGGACTCGGGGGGAAGAGGGGACGGGTGGGGACAACCTGCGGCCACCGCGGGCCGGACGCCTAGGTGCCACTAGGGTCCCCCGCACTAAGGACAGCGAGAAGGGGCAGGGAGGGCGAGGGCAGAGCCCCTGGTGGGAGCCGGGGAGGAATTTAGGTCAAGAAGGAGTCATTGCTGTCGCCTGGACCCTGTCCGGCCAGCAGTTCTGGGTGGCCGCCGGCGGTCTGTGACCCTGCCTGGACCCCCGATCTCCAGCGCTGGCCCCACCAGTGGCTGCGCCCTCTGCAGCCAGGGCGGCGATGGGGACAGCTGAGTTCAAAGCCTGTCTAAAGCAGGGACACTGATGTCAAATTGGGCTGACCGGGGGACCTGGGGGCAATTCTGCCCTCTGCTTGTGCCTGAGGGTGGCACAGTGAGGGTGTGACCCCCTCCCCTCCCTCAACTGCTAGCAACAGGAATAGCAGCGGTGTTGACCCAGTGCCATCAGGCAGTGTTCTGGGTATGGCTGTGATGCTCCATTTCACAGATGAAGAAATTGAGGCTCAGTTTCCCCGTGACTTGGCCAATGACAGGCTGTTAGTCAGTGGGTGGAGCCAGGGAAGCCAGGTAACCAGGGGGTTCTAGAGTCCAGAGCTTGGCTTTATGTGCTTCTGCTGAGCTGTATTTGTTGAGTAAGGCTGAGTATCAGGGACTAGAGGGAAAGAAGCCTCAGGGCATCACTTCAGGGAGCTGCTGCTAAGATCTTCCCTCTCCTCCTCCTCCCCTCCTCCTCCCCTTTTCCTCCTTCCCTTCTTCCTCCCTCCCTTCCTCCCTCCCTTCTTCCTTTTTGAGACACAGTTTACGTAGTCCAGGCTGGCTTTGAACTTGTATCCTCCTGCTTCAGCCTCCCGAGTGCTGGCATTACAGCCTGTGCCACCACACCCGGCTTTTTTTTTTTTTAATAGATGAGACAATGGAGACACAGAAAGGTAGAGTAACTTGCCCAAAGTCACTCAGCAGGATGCAGGTGTGTCCGCTCTTACACCCAGCCCAGATCTGGGTGCCCAGGCAAGGCTCCAGCTGATTTGGGCAGCCACCCACTGGCGAGGTGACTGGGTTGGACTTGGTCTTGGATCTTTCAGCTGGCCGCACCTCTCTGGTGGACCTGAGGGGTGGCGGGGACAGGAGGCTGTCAATCTCTCCCCTTAGTGGAAGTGGTCAGGGCCGGGCTGGGGGCACTTACTCGCAAATTCCACCCAGGACTCAACCTAGCACCTGAGCTGTCCTTGTCCTCAGCCCCTAAGCCTCCCTACCTCTGCCATTTCTGCCCAGGAGAGAAGGCATCTTCTGTTCAGAGAATCAAAGCCCTGTCCAGGGTCACCCAGCAGGAGGCAGAGCCTGGATCCAAACTCACTCTTAAGGAAGGCAGGAGGAGGAAGGAGAGCTGCTTCCCCCAAGTTGTGCCCCTGGGCCCAGGGCTCATCTTTTCTTCCTCTTTTTTGTGGCACCTCCCCATGGCTGCTGGGTTAGCATCCCACTTTCCACTCAAAGTAATGCTAAGAAACCAAGGTGGGTGCCAGAGTGGCAAGAGGCCAAAAGCAATGAAGACAACTCAGGTTCTTCTTTTTATTTTGGTGGGACTGGGATTTGAACTCACGGCTTTGTGCTTGCAAGGCAGGTGCTCTACTCCTTGAGCCACACCTTCAGTTTATTTTGCTCTGGTTATTTTGGAGATGGGGGGGGGTCTCTTGAACTATTTGCCCTGGCTGGCCTTGAACTGTGATCCTCCCAATCTCAGCCTCCCAAGTATCTAAGATTACATGTGTGAGCCACAGGCACCCGGCTTCAGGTTCTGTTTTTATCTTTCTATTTTTGGTGATACTGAGATTTAAACTCTGGTCTTCACGCTTGCTAGGCAGGTGGTCTCCCACCGAGTTCTTCTGCTTTAGTTATTTTTCAAATAGGGGCTCATGTTTTTCCCCATGAACGTCGATCCTCCTATTGTATAGCTGGGATGACAGGCATGTGCCACCGCTACCAGCTTTTAATTGAGTGAGATGGGATCTCCCTAACTTTTTGCTTGGACTGGCTTTGAACCGTTATCCTCCCCATCTCTGCCCCTGGGATTACTGGTGTGACCCCCGTGCCCGGCCAGAACTGAGGTTCTTCATAGCTTAGTAAGGAGCGGACAGGATTAGAGGTTAAAGACATTAACATTTTGCTTTGTTTTTTTGAGACAGTCATGCTACGTATGTAGCCCAGGGTGGCCTTAATTTCCCTGCGTAGCTAAGGCTGGCCTGCCTCCTGCCTCCATCTCCTGAGTGCTGGCATTACAGACATGCATCAACATGCACAGCTTGGCACAAACCTTCTAGACTTCAGCATCTTCCCTTCTTAGAACAAAGTCCAAGGGACCTCTGGCCCCTTGGCCATCACTTCGCCCCTCCCCCCTTGCTGCCCTCACTGGCCTCAGAAGTCTTCCTACCAAAGTTCTGTGCCTCCCTGGAATGCTCTCCTCCCAGCATGCAGGGCTCCAGTCTTCCTTATTCCTTTCTTGGGGGGCCTTCCTGATTCGCTGACTTGAGGCACTCCCCGTCCCCCATTTCGTCTTCCTCAGTCACATGCATCATTTTTACATCAGCTTTGTCACACATCGTGTCTATTGCTGCCTCTCTCACTAGACTGTGAACTCCATGAGGACATCTGCTTTGTATCCCCAACGCCCAAAACTGGGCCTGACACAGGGTGGCTGCAGGATAAGTGTTTGTTGGGAGAATGAGGTCAAATTATCTACTGAGTAACGCTAGCATTTCTGGACCTCAGCCTCCTTGCCTAGACAATGTCTGTGAAAGAGCGTTGACTATCAGAGGGGACAGCCTTGAAATATGACAGATCATTATGGGGACTGGCTGAAAACAACAGAGTCCTGCCTCTATGGTTTCCTTCCTGTGTGACCTTGGATGGTTGCTCCACATCTCTGTGCTGGTTTTCGCTTTGTGGATTGATTGGTGAGAACAGAATTCCCCTTGCTGATAATGGGGTGGGGCTCTTGGGAAGATCATGGGAGCTGTTAGACATAGAAGCCCTTTAAGAATCACGGAGCCAGGCATTGGCGGCTCACGCCTGTAATCCTAGCTACTCAGGAGGCAGAGATCAGGAAGATCCTGGTTTGAAGCCAGCCCAAGCAAATAGTTCGCGAGACCCTATCTCGAAAAAAACCCATCACGAAAAAGGTCTAGTGGAGCGGTTCAAGTGGTAGATCGCCTGCCCAGCAAGTGGGAAGCTCTGAGTTCAAACTCCAGTGCCACCAAAAAAAAAAAAAAGAAGAATCATGGAGCAAGTGGGGCCCCCGCTGGAGGTTGGGCCTGTGAGCCTGAGAAGGGGTGCCTTGGAGCCTCATGCTCTGTGGCTCTGGGGGACAGAGCTTGCTGAAGAAGTGCAGGTTCTAGTCTGCTCTGCCTGGTATATGTTTCTGGATCATGGCTGACCTCCTCGGGGATTGCAAGAGTGACAGGGAACAAGACGGGTGTAGCGTGGAATTGCCTTGGTTCAGAAGTCACTTTTCCCCAGTATGTAAATGTCAAGCAATTCAGCGTATGCGTCCCTTACCATAAAGGAAGTGTCTCTCAGCCGCAGTCCGTAGTCCTTGGCGAGCATCTTGGTGGCGGGAGTGTGGAGGAAGGAGGCTGCTTACTTCATGGTGGACAGGAAGTAGAGGGAGAGGAAAGGACCAGCCACCAGATATGACCTTCAAAGGCGCAGCCCCAGTGACTGATTTCCTCCAGCCAGGCCCCATTGCCTGTTCCTACCACCTTCCAGATAGAGCCACCAGCTGGGGACCAAGTATTCAACATGAGTCATGCTCAAACAGTCACACGTCCACACTCTTGCTTGTCACTGTCCAAAGCTTATGAACCAAATAGATTTGGACAACGTGACCTTCCTGCCAGCCAGAATTCTCCAAACTGTCGTTATTCAAACTGTCACGCTTGCCCGGAATGAGCAAGGTCCTGGGTTCTATCTCCAGCACCAAAAAATAAAAAAACTAAATGAAAAGAAAAAAAAGGACGCAAAGTTGGTGAAAGAGGAATGTCTGCATGACGGACAGCTGCACAAGAAAATTTTAATACTAGGCTTTCTGATAAAATTAGGAATCAGAAGACATTGAGAACATATAGCCCTGAATTAAAAAAAATTATTGAAGGCTTGGTGTGGTGGCTCACATCTGTAATCCCAGCTACTTGGGCGATGGAGATGGGGAGGATCAGGGTTTGAGACCAGCCTGGACAAAAAGTTATCGAGACCCCATCTCAATCAATAAGCTAGATGTGGTGGCTTGCGGCTATCACCCCAGCTACATGGGAGGTGAACAGAATAACAGCTATTTACATGATAATTTTTTTTGGTAATGCCGGGGTTTGAATTCAGGGCCTTGTGCTTGCTAGGCAGGTGCAGAACCACTTGAGCCATGCCTCCAGCCCTTTTTAGTTTTATTTTTCAGGAAGGTTCTGCAGTGTTTTCTTTCCTTTTTGCTTGGGGCCAGCCTTGAACTGAGGTCTTCCAACCCACACCACGGCAAGTGTGGGCCTCTGGATTACCGCAGAGATATCTGAGGGAGTGACAGAGTAACTCTCTGCTTCCCCCACGTCCATGCTGCCTTCCAGCGGGAGCTCCTCACTGTTCAGGACCCACCCCCCCATCGCCTTCTCCCTCTTTCCTTTTGGTGTTCTGTCCCCAGGCATCCTTAAGACAACCTGCTTGCAATCACCGCATGTTGTGCTTTGCCCACTTTAAATGACACCTCCTAGCCAGACACTGGTGGCTCACGCCTGTAATCCCAGCTACTCAGGAGGCAGAGATCAGGAGGATCTCAGTTGGAAGCCAAACTGGGCAAATACTTCTTGAGACCGTACCTTGAAAAAAAGCCATCACAAAAATAGGCTGGCAGGATGGTTCAAGTGGTAGAGCACCTGAATTCAAACCCCAGTCCCACTACAGACAAAAAAGGAAAAGAAAAGAAAAAAACACCCCTGCCTCCCTCCATGTCGCTCCGGGATAACCATCACACTGCAAATGCCGGCTGACCCTCTGCCCTTGCTGGCCCGTGCTTGGCCTTCCACCTGTCCCCAGAGTCATGCTTCTAAGATGTGTCTGATCCCGGGCTCCTCTGCCATCACCGGCACCCTGGGACCCTTGGGGCAAAGGGCAGGTAGCCAGGCGCACCCCAAGACATCCAGACTCCGACCATTGCCCCTTCCCCATATCAGCCAGGTGGGCTTCAGTCCTGACGGCTCCAATGGGGACACTTTAATGAAGGGATGGCATCTGAGAGGAGGGTGCAGGGACCAGATGAGGAACCTGGGGGTGTAGGCCAGCACCAGTGGCCACTATGGGTGAGGCACTGAGTGGAGTGGGACAGGGCCCAGCACCCATCTTCCCTCTGCTCCCTCTGGCCCTTCTCCTTTTGTGCCTCCCACTGGCTGAATCCACCTGCAAGCCAGAGGGCCATGGAGCAAGGACAAATGACCCAGAGGGATGGACGCATGGCAGAGAAGGGCAGGCAGGGGACTTGGGAGTGCCCAGGGGACAAACATCCAGCCCTCCCATCTTCCATGCCCTGTCCCTGTCCTTTGCTGGGAAAACCAGCCTATCTGTTTCCATCTCAAAAATTCCTGTCTTCAACCAGTCTCCATCTTTGTCCCCACCTCACAGTGCTGTGACCGCCTGCCACGACTCTCTGCTACCCCCACACCCCCGACTGAGCTCTGTGATGCATGGTTGAGTGACTGAATGAGTGGGGGTTAAGCAGAGGGTTGCAGCCCCCTGCAATGGGGTTTCTGCAATTACCTTGTTTTCTTCCTCTGTCCAGCTACCCCAGAAGCCCAGCCTTGCCCAGGACGCCCAGGAGCTGCCACCGTGTGTGTCACCATGGGCCTGCTGCTCCTTGTGCTGCTGTGCCCGCTGCCCTGTGTCTCTGGACTGCCCTTCTACAATGGCTTTTACTACTCCAACGGTGCCCATGGTGCCCCTGGCAGAAACCCAGGCAAAGGCCACAGGGAAGGTAGGAGGCCTCTTGGGCTGGTCCCCTGCCACCTACTGGGATATGCAGGTTCTTAGGCTGGGGTGGGGGACAGCAGCTTCTTGCCTTCTGGGCTCTAGGCGGTAGACCAGCCTTGCTTCTAAGACATGGGGCCAGGTTCAGTGACAGACAATCACTTACACTTTTTAGGCTTCCCCCAAATCCTGCCTGTTTTTCACCCAGTTTAAATGCAACTCTGCTGAGCTGGATGTCAGTGGCTCACCCCTGTAATCCTAGCTACTTGAGAGGCTGAGATTGGGAGGATCATGGTTTGAGGCCAGCCCAGGCAAATAGTTTGTGAGACCCCCAACTCCAAATAACCAGAGAAAAATGGACTGGAGATGTGGCTCAAGTGGGAGAACACCTGCTTTGTGAGTGTGAAGCCCTGAGTTCAAATCCCAGTCCCACCAAAAAAAAAATTAAAATTAAAAAAAAATGTGACTCTCTGGTTATCCCCAGAGAGAGGACACATAGATGGAAGGCCCGGTCATTATTCTGTCTCTTACTAGCTGGGTGGTCTTGGGCAGGAGACTCTTAGATGACAGGTGCTGTACCCCTAAAGGGGATCCCATGTTCAAAATGAGACAGCCTCCGCCCACCGGCCTGGGTTTTGGTTGCACATTGGGTTCTGTGTTATTTGTGACTCTGAGTGCCAAGGATAGTCTCCTGTCAGGTCTGGCCTTGGCTGGGGTGGCTAGGTCCTTCGGAAGTCCGGCCCTGAGGGACAGCTGGCCCAGAGAGCACAGGAGAGGCTGAGCCATTTGCAGGCCAGTACAGAAAGAAGGGACTCTGGGAGAGACCTGCGCTGGGGACATGAACTATAAGCATCCATACTTGGAGAGGCTCTTTTTTGGCGGTGCTGGGGTTTGAACTCCAGGCTTCACACTTGTGAGGCAGGCGCTCTACCACTTGAGCCACGCCTCTAACCCTTTTTGCTCTGGTTATTTTAGAGACGGGGTCTTGCTTTTTGCCCAGACCAGCCTGGACTGAAAGCCTCCTATTTTAGACTTCCCACAGTAGCTGGGGTGACAGGTGTGTGCCATCAGGCCCAGTTTTCTTCTATGGAGATGAGGGTCTCACACAAAAACTTTTTTTTACCTCAGCTGGCCTGGAACCTCAATCCTCCTGATGTCAGCCTCCCAGGTAGCTTGGAATAGCAGGCACACCCCATTGCACCCAGCAATTGGTTGAGATGGGGGTCTCGTGAACTTTTTGCCTGGGCTGCTCTTGAACTGCAATCCTTCTGATTTCGGCCTCCTGAGTAGCTGGGATTATAGGCGTGAGTCGTCATACCTGTTTTGCACATGCTCTGGATACTTACTATGTCAACTAGCTTTTAATGCAGAACGAATCACCCCCAAACTTGTCGGTATAAGACATGGTCATTTCTTGAGCCTGTGCTGCTTGGGTCATCTTGGGACTCCGTTTCTCCTGGTTTTGCAGTTGAGACTGGCAGGTGACCTGCTGCTGGCTGATGGTCAGCTCAGAGCTGGTTGGCCTGGAATGACCCCAGCTGGGAGACTCATCTCTGCTATCTGTGTTGTCATGTCCCAGCAAGCAAAGCTGGGCTGGGACTCAAGATAGCTGACAAAGTCCCAAGGCAAGATGGAAGCAGCAAGGGTCCCTGGGCCCTAGGCTCAGATGGGCACAGTGGACTGTCATTTCCAACACATCCACTTGCTCCGAGCAAGTGGCAAGACCAGTATAGATTCAAGGCGGTGGGAGAACAGATGTCCTCTCTTGATGGAAGGAGATGCAAAGTCATTGGAGGGCTGGAGCATGGTGGCCCTGTGTGCAACCTGTCACACCTGCGCCTACAGGGAGCTGGAGGTGAGGGTGGGGTGAGCTTGGCTGGGCTGTGATGTATGCAGTAGGCGCCATGTGTGCCCCACCTCTCTCCCAGGCCTCTTCAATGGGGTAAGGCTGGTGGTGGAGACGCCTGAGGAGCCTCTGTTCACCCACCGAGGGGCTAGTGTGACCCTGCCCTGCCACTATCACTACGAGCCGGCCTTGGCCTCCCCGAGGCCTGTGCGTATCAAATGGTGGAAGCTGTCAGAGAACGGGGCCCCAGAGCAGGACGTGCTGGTGGCCATCGGACAGAGGCACCGCTCCTTCGGGGACTACCAAGGCCGTGTGCACCTGCGGCAAGACAAGGCACGCCAAGTCTCGCTGGAGCTCCGGGACCTGCAGCTGGAGGACTCCGGGCGCTACCGCTGTGAGGTCATTGACGGGCTGGAGGACGAGAGCGGCCTGGTGGAGCTGGAACTTCGGGGTGAGGCCTGACTGGGACCCAAGGGGAGGGGAGAAGGCCCAGAGAAAGCATCCAGACTTTTCTGGGCGTGGTGGTGCACATCTGTAATCCCTGCTATTCAGAAGGCAAAGATTGGGAGGACTGCAGTTCAAGGTCAGTCTTGGGGGAAAATTAGATAGACCTCATCTCAATAAGTGAGCAGGGTCTGGTGGCTCGTGTCAGTAATCCCAGCTACATAGGAGGCATAGGTAGGAGGATCAAGGTAAAGGGCTTGGCTTGCAGCTCAAGTGGTAGTGAGGCCCTGAGTTCAAACTTGGGTACCGCACACACACAAAGCCAGATGCTGGTGGCTCAGGCCTGCAATCCTAGCTACTCAGGAAACAGAGATCAGGAGGATCTCGGTTCAAACTCAGCCCGGGCAAATAGTTCTCCAGATCCTATCTTGAAAAAACCCATCACAAAAAAGGGCTGGCTAAGTGGCTCAAGGTGAAGGCCCTGAGTTCAAGCCCCAGTACCACAAAAAAAAAAGGAAGCACTCAGACCTTTATGCTTTGCAAAGTGACCCCACGAGAAAGCCATCCTCATTACCACCTTTGTTTTACAGATGGAGAAGCACAGAGAGGTCAAGGAACTTACTTAGAGCCCCGCAGCTCATTAATGGAAGAACTGAGATTTGAACCTGGGGCAGCAGTTTCCAGAGCCCACTGCCTTCTGTTCCCTCTCTCACATGTCATTCTGAGAGAGGGATAAGGGAGCTGCTCCCATAGGTAGTTAGAGCCAGAGCTGAGGCTGGAGGGCCTGGGATGCCCTGGTGGACTGGACTCACTCTGAGTCCTTTACTCAAGCCCAGCTGATGATGCCAGAAACTGGGCTGGGTGCTGCCAGATTTTCTTCTCAGGTTTTTGCTGTGCTGGGTATCGAACTCAGGACTTTGTGCATGATGGGCAAACGCCCTAGCCCTTGAGATCACTGGGTTTTTCTGTCAAAATGTCCTACTTTAGAAAAACCCAGTGGTGTCCAGACCAGCCGGTTTGAGATCTCTTACATACGTTGCTTTGACTCTGCCGTCTCTGGGACTTGGCTGTGTGTCCTCTCTCCTCCCTGTGACGGGCCCTCCCCGGAGCTCCCGCCTCTCCGTGCTCCCTCGGTTCCTGCCTCAGAGGCTGGCGTGCCAGGGTGCATCCCAGAAGCTTTGCTCAGGCTCCAGCTTTGCAGGGCCTCAAACTCTGCAGGCAGTGTGGCTCAGATGGCGGGGCACAGTGGCCACATGGCTCACTCTGAAGTTGGGGATGGCCGAAGGAAGGGAGAGAGCCTGCAAGAGTCATCTGCCTGGGCACAGCCTAGAGATGGGGAGCCCTCGCCCTGTCCTGGGGCTGCAAGGACCGGGAACTTGGGTGGGACCAGGCCTATAACGCCCTGCACACGGAGGCTGTGAGCTGACTGCCTGGCCTTGGGCTTCTCTGCTCCTCAGCCCGGCTTTGCCTAGGTGCCTGGCTTCCTGCCCTGTGAGGTTTGGCACACAGCATATTCCCAGGTACTGCCACAGAGAGGTGTTCCCAGGACTCCGGGCCCTGCTTCAAGCCAAGCAGGGCACCCCCCAGATCCCTAGGGTCACCCCAGCTCCTGAGGTCTCGCCTGACTTGGTACAGACTGAATCAGTCACATATGGAAGGTGACTTGTAATGACAGATGCAGTCCACCCCGTGGGTCAGCTAACTCATGGATCAAAAGCATTCCAAAGGCTGGGTGCAGTGACACACAGCTGTAATCCCAGCTACTCAGGAGGCAGAGAGCAGGAGGCTGGTAGTTCGAACCCAGCCTGGGCAAATAGTTCTAGAGACCCCATCTCAGAAAAACCCATCACAAAAAAAGGGCTGGTGGAGTGGCTCAAGATACAGGCCCTGAGTTCAAACCCCAGTACTGCAGAAAAAAGAGAAAGGAACACAGGCTCTGCCTTATATGTGTGTGCGTGTGTGTTGGGGGCCCCCGTGGACATTTGCACCTCCAGCTCCTCCTTCCTCCCTCTCCAGGCGTGGTCTTTCCCTACCAGCCCCCAAAAGGGCGCTACCAGCTCAACTTCCACGAGGCCCAGCAGGCCTGCGAGGAGCAGGATGCCATGGTAGCCTCTTCCGAGCAGCTCTTCCGGGCCTGGGAAGAGGGTCTGGACTGGTGCAACGCGGGCTGGCTGCAGGACGCCTCAGTGCAGTACCCCATCGCCCTGCCGCGGCAGCCCTGCGGGGGCCTGGGCCTGGCACCTGGCGTGCGCAGCTATGGTCAGCGCCATCGTCACCTGCACCACTATGACGTGTTCTGCTTCGCTGCTGCTCTCAAGGGTGAGTGGAGTGACCGGGCTCAGGTCTGTGGGCTTCACGGCCATCTGGACCCAGTGGGAGGGTGGCATCTGGGGAGCTTCCAGAGCCTTCTCCCCACCCTGCCTGCACCTCACTTGGGGTTTGGAGCACCAGCAAATCGCAGTGTCCACCTGACTTCTGAGTGCTCTGTGGCTGCTGCTTCCTGATCACCATTCGTTATTCATTCGTCAAACATTTTCTGAATGTCTTCTATGCTCGACCAGGCTCCCGGGCAACATAGCCCATTTCATTGCAAGAAAAACAAGGGAAAAAGAAATGGGTTCAGTGCTGTGTCCTGAGCACTTAGAAAATTGTCTGACACATAATACTTGCTCAGTAAATGATTAAACAGTGACGGATTGGTTCAGCCTAGGTGGGGTGCCCACCCAGGATGCATTTAAGGAAGGATTTTAGGGGGGACACAGATGTGACTAGAGGAACCCCAGCTCTATGGCAAGCAAGGGTGAACCTGGGAAGGTCACCCCAAAGTGTCCATCACAGAGGCCCACAGCATGGTGGCTCCCTGGGCTTGGGGCTAGCATTGCTTGTAGGCCTCTGGGTCTTCACTGGCCACCCCCACAGCTGCACAGCACTCACTGCTGTGCACGTCCTGCAGGGCACGTCTACTACCTGGAGCACCCCGAGAAGCTGACCTTGACAGAGGCCAGGGAGGCGTGCCAGGAAGATGGTGCCCACATCGCCAAGGTGGGCCAGCTCTTTGCTGCCTGGAAGTTCCGTGGCCTGGACCGCTGTGATGCTGGCTGGCTGGCAGATGGCAGTGTCCGCTACCCTGTGGTTCATCCCCGTCCCAACTGCGGGCCCCCCGAGCCTGGGGTCCGGAGTTTTGGCTTCCCGGATCCCCAGAGCCGCTCCTATGGTGTCTACTGCTACCGCCAGCGCTAGGCCCCAGATGGCCAGCCCTGTATCCACCTCTGTCCCCTGCCCTCAGGGGCGACCAGCTCTGTACCTGTCTGTGTATTTATTGAGTGGTTCATTTTTCCTGTGGGTGGGGACAATTTTAGTATTGTTTTTATACTTCTCAATGTAACATTTTAAAAAATATTATGTTTTGTAAATCTGATGGAATTCAGCTTCCAACTCCCTTGGTTACCCAAGACTCCATGCTGCTGAGATAGTTGAAGTCCCATGGGCTTTTAGATTGGTGACCAGAATGGGCAGTGGGCAGCCCAGGGCACACAGGGGGTCAGGGCATGCTGGCTGCAAGTCTCCCTCACCCCAGCCTTGGGGAGGCAGAGGGCCTTGGGGCAGATTTTTGTTATTCATTTGTTTCTGGAGAGGGTCCCTAGCTTCTGGGTGAGAGCTGAGGGAAGGGAGGCTTTCCCTCTCCCGACCTCCCTCCCTCTTGGCTCCCAAGAGTCTGGGATTTGCTGTCCCTTTCCCTGTCTGGAGGGCAGCACACAGACGTGTGGATCTTCTCCAGGTAATAAATGGCGCCGAGACCCTTCCTCCATCCCCAGCCGCCTCTGCCTCTGGTTCTCTGTTTCACTCAGCTTCAAGGCCCAGCTGCCAGCCCAGGGGTGGGGCGGTGACAGTTCTGTCCTCTGTCCCTGGCTCCGCAGGTGGCCCAGTCAGTACCCTGGGTGGGCAGTGGACTCTGTGGCCTGCCCCTTTAGGCTGACTTGGCCTCGCCTGCCCTGTGGCACACCCTGCCTCAGGTGTGGGGGGCCCCGGCCTGCACCCCAACACCCCCCAGTCCCTGGTGTGCATCGTGGGAGGCTCAGCAGAGGCGTGGGAGGCGCCTCTCAGGAGACAGCTGTGACTTCCAGAGGTCACTCACCCTCGCATCAGGAAACCAGACCTGTCACCTCTCTGGGCATGCCCTGCCGCTCAGCCCTGGGTTGTGGAGTCAGGTTTTCATCACAGCTCAGTGATTCTCAATGTACCCAGCAGCAAGCAGTCCCGAGACTGGGAATTTGTTAGGAGGCAAATTCTTGGGCCTCACCCCAGACCTGCTGAATTGGAAACTCCGGGGTTCAGCCCAGCCTCGGTGTTATCACAAACCCTCCGGGGGACTCTGATGCATGGTCAAGTGTGAAAGCCACCATCATAGACAGTGCTGCCACCAACCACAGAATTCCCCAACTGTGATGGGTCCACGTAGAGTGTTTGATCTTATGATGGTGTTTTAGTCCACTTCACCTGACCAGAACAAATTACCAGGGGGCAGCATATCAGAGCAGGCGTGTGACGCAGAGAAATGGCTCGCCTCATCACCTGAGAGGCTCGATCACGGGATCCCACGGTGCTGTGGCTTGAGGACCCTCGTGGACCCACCCCCTAAAGGTCCTCAGCACCTGCCAAGAATGACACCAATGGAACAAGCCTGTAACACACTGAATGATTCAAGGTCTAAACTATAGGACTGGGCGTGGTGGCTCATACCTGTAATCCCCCCTACACAGGAGGCAGAGGTAGGAGGATCTCAGTCCAAGGTCAGCCCAGGCAAAAAGCATTAAGAGCCCATCTGAAAAATAACTAAAGCAAAAAGGACTGGGGGCTTGGCTCAAGTGGTAGAGCATCTGCTCAGCAAGCATAAGGCCCCAAGTTCCAACCCCAATATCGCCCTCCCCCAAAACTACAGTGGCTGGTGTGAAGCGGTAAGCGTCTAGCAGAAACTCTACTTTGAATTTTTAATCCTCCCTGGCCTGGGAAATGTGGTTGGATCCTAGCAAGGGACGCTGGGCTGTGCAGCCATGGCTCTCGGCTATCCGCGCCATCATGGGAAAAGCAAAACACCGTGAGAGAGAGCCCATGTTGCTAAGCTCTGATGTTTGGTAGTGTTAGATGTCCTAACCGCTTCCTCCTTCCTTCTTCCTTCCCTCCTCCTCCTCCCCCTCCTCCTTCCTTCCTCTTCCTCCTCCTCCCCCTCCTCCTCCTCCCCCTCCTCCTCCTCCTCCTCCCCCTCCTCCTCCTTCTCCTTCCCTCCTCCTTCCCTCCTCTTCCTCCTCCTCCTCCCCCTCCTCTTCCTCCTCCTCCTCCTCCTCCCCCTCCTCCTCCCCCTCCTCTTCCTCCTTCCCTCCCCCTCCTCCTCCTCCTCCTTCTTTCCTCCTCCTTCCCTCCCCCTCCTCCTCCTCCTCCTCCCCCTCCTTCCTTCCTCTTCCTCCTCCTCCCCCTCCTCCTCCTCCTTCCTTCCTCCTCCTTCCCTCCTCCTTCCCTCCCCCTCCTCCTCCTCCTCCCCTCCCCCTCCTCCTTCCCTCCTCCTTCCCTCCCCCTCCTCCTCCTCCTCCTCCTTCCCTTCTCCTCCTCCTCCTCCCCTCCTCTCTCCTTTCTTCTTCACAGTGCTGTGGACTGTCACCGTCAGGCAAGTGCCTGCCACTGAGCTTACCATGGGCTTATGGATGTGACCTCACTGTAAGTAAGAAGCATCCGTAAGTCAGTGAATTTACCGTGAGCCCCTACTATTTAGCCAGGCTCTATCCTCTTCTTTGGCCCACCCATTTATTTCCCAGAGCTCAAAGTAGCCTGGCCTCACACGTGCACACCAGCAAACGCTTAGCCACCACACTCCTCAGCCAGCTAGTACCACTTTGCCCCCAAAATGAGTCTTTGCAAGACGCATTACTCCCAGACTGCCTGCTCTTTTGGTTTTTTTCTTCTTTTAAATTTTAATTTCATCCCCATTTTTGGACTCAGTTTACCAACTGATCCCTCTCGTGTGAGCAAATCACATGACAGCAAAGATCCAAACTATGCAAGGACCGTATGTCTCTTAGGGTTTTTTTGTTGCTGTGTTTTTGCAACAGGGTCTTGCTGTGTAGTCCAGGCTGGCCTCAAACTCGAGATCCTCCGGCCTCAGCCTCCTGAGTGCTGGGATTACAGGTGTGCACCACTGTGTCCACCTGCAGATCACACTGAGCACTACTGACTGACACACATGGATGGGCGCACACACACACACACACACACACACACACGGAGAATCTGTCAACCATTATCACTCTAGTAAAAATAAAGGACAGCAGACATGACTGTTGAACACACAGGAGATACACTAATTATTCAGGGTCATTTGGTCAAACACATCCCCACTTGCCACCAAGTCTACCAGGTCTAGGTTGCCTTTGTCTTGGCAACAAAAAAAAAAAAAAAAAAAAGAAAAGAAAAGAAACATCTCTTCCAATGTCTTTATTATTATAATTATAATCTTTAGTTTTCAAAACTATAAATAGATGCACAGAACACTGGCGCCTGCACCGTCCCGGGGGTGGGAGGAGAGGGAGGGGACGGGGGCACTTCCCAGCCCTGCCGAGAGATGACACCTTCAGGGTGGTGGGTGCAGGTGAGAGGACTCGGCAGAGGGACCCTGGAGGGAAGGTGGCTCCTCTTGCATGGTTCTCTCCTGCCGCTCACCCTTGGCCTGCAAGACCCCCTGTCCCCAGGCTTCCCCCTCACAGGTGGTGCGGCCCTCCTGGTTCCTTTTGTCCAGTACATTCAGCTGCGGTCCCGTCGGGTCTGGGGTCTGGGGTCTTCACGTTCTCAGGCCTCTGCCCCTTCCGGCTCCGCCCCAGCCCCACTCCCTCCACCCTAGCTCTCCCTGGAGGGGAAATGATCAACCATTGCACTGCTCGTGGGTGAAGTCAGGAAGAAAAAATAATCTTCTTTATTTAACTTAACCCCTCCCTTTCCCCGTCCCTGCGCTGGTCCCTGAAAGGCACAACAGGAGAGAGACGAAATGTCTCTAACTCAGTCCATGGGTTAGCGTGAGTTTGCTTGCCTTTGGCATTTGGGGGGGACAAATCAGATGCAGTTTTGGTGATTTGGTGGGGGTGGGTGCATAAACCCTGTGAGATTTATTCTTTCCTTCTTTAAGGGGATTCCTTATATGACAAAAGCGACAAGAAGAGGACACCATCTGGGCGGGTGGGATGCATGGTCAGCCTGGCGGGCCCCTGGGTTCAGCATCCTGGGTGCGTCCTGGGAGCTCCTCTCAGTGGGCTGGGCTGGCTCGGCTCCTCCGGGCTGGCCGTGAGTTCCGCTTCTGCAGTCTGCGCTTGTAGCTGGTGGCTGGGGTAAACAGAGGTAGAAAAATACAGATGAACAGGAAGAAGTGGGGGAGAGCCTGCCCCTGTCCCTTTCCTCCTCTCTGCAGAAACTTCCTGGGTTGTTTGAACCCTCTTGCCAAGGGGAGGCAGGAAAGCAGGCCACCAGCTTCTCCTTCCTCCTCTCAGTGAACCCAGGCCCTCCCTGGGGCAGGGGCTGGCGATTTGTGATCAAGCGACTCCCTGACCTCCCCGCTGCGGCTCTGTTCCTGGTACAGGACACCCAGGAGAGTGCCAGCCACTGCTTTGTTCTGGGGACAGAGAGAAAGCTGTGCTGGCGGAATCTAGCCCAAGTGATGCTCACGGTCTGTGCAGGTGATCCGAGGCTCATCCCAGTGCCCGCTGGGCTGGCACCGGATGGTGGGCACATGGCGCTGGACGAAGCCCTCGGTGCACTGGTACCGCACCAGGGAATTGATCTCATACCGGTCCTTCTTCTGCCCGAGGGTTCTGGCATGCTCCACCACAGGAGGGTCTCCGCAGGCCACTGAGGGGCAAACAGCTTTAGAAAGGGGGCTTCTGGGGTTCTGTGTGATGCCCCATGTGGGCGAGGCACTGTTGGGGGTGGGGGCAGTGAGCTCCTCTACCCAGCGCTGAGCCCTGACTGCTGGAGGAAAGAGGGCTATGAAACAGGAGCCTCTAATTAATGGCTCGGGTTCCTCAGTGAGGTGGAGTGGCAGGAAGGGGATGCGAAGGGGAACTTAGGTGACCAAAGAAGATGAAAAGGAGGGAGAAAGGTAGGGAAAGAGGGGCGAGCCAGGCAAGCCACTTGGCTTTTTTATGACAATGACTAGTGCTGGGGAAAGTGGGACCTGAAGGGGGTATGGGGACTAAGGCCATGCAGCAGCAGCTGCGCGTGTCCTACCAGCGCCCCAGTGTCCACCACTTAAAGCCAAGGGACCAAGGCCTGACAACTCTGCTTCTGCCACGGACGGACTTGGAACCCCTAAGAGAGGGAGGCTGGCCCCCAGGTGCCATTGAGGGTGACTCCGATGCTGAGGTTCAAGGGACCATGGTACATGTGGAGTGGGGGGTCCTGTCCTCTAGCCTGTGACCTTCAACTCTGTGTCCCTATAAATGGTCCCCAGGAGCAAGCTCACCCTTGCCACTGACCCCAGAGGCTAGAGTTGGGAGAGGCCCCCACGTCAGCACCCACCTGCTTTTTGAGGGTGTCCTACAGACACCAGCAGCTGGAAGGCAAGGGGACTTCCCCCAGCTCACATAGCAAGAACCTCCCTTGGAGGTGGAGGTCTGGGCCCTTCCACCTGGGCCTCCTCCCGGGCGCTGCTCACCTGTGCCCTTTTTACACGTGAAGGGCAGATGGTAGTTGCAGGGGACGTCATTCCACTCGCCCCTCTCGTGCCAGATCATCACCACGCAGTCCTCTCCGGTGGCAAAGAAGTTGTCAGGCTGGTTGGGGCGCCACTTCTCGAATTGCTGTGGCAGGAGAGGGGCAGGGTGAGGGGGGCAGGAACAGCAAGCCTTGGCACTTTCTTCCCCTTAAGTCTCTCCCCTGTCTTCCCTCTCCTTTAGCCCAACTTCTGGCTGCTCTGGCAGTGGTGAAGGTCACTGGGAGTCTGGTGAGGTTTGGTCCCATAGAGAGAACCCCAGGCCCTTCAGGGGACCAGCAACAGAGCCTCTGGGGCCCTTTCCAGGAGCTCAGAGCCCATGACAGTCTTCAGCCCTTCACTGCCTGAACAGTGAAGTGTTCACTTGACCTCCATGTTGCTTTGTACATAGAAGCTCTCTGAGCACTGGCGGCTGCTTTCTAGTATTCATTCATGTGCCTCTTGGTTCTCCTTTCCCGTCTCCTGCCTTCATTCGCTCAATCTATCCAACTCTGGGTGGATCCCCCAAACGCAGAGAGGAGTCAGACCCTATCCCCGCCCTCCAGGCTCCTGTTCCAGCAGCTGTTCAGCAAGTGTTTGCCTGGGGTTTGAACGCATGCCCCTCTGGGGGTCTTCGCCCCTCCCCTTCTCCTCTAGGCTACAGAAGAACTCACCAAGGGGTGTCCATCTGACCAGCGGAAGTCCCCTTCGATGGTCCTGTCGTTCAGTCCAACCCACTGGTAGTCTTGAGCGTTCTCTGTAGAGGGAAGGTGGTTTGGACCTGGAGTTGGACACCCTGGAATGTCTGAGTTCTGGGACTTATGGAGGCAGAGGATGGAGAGGAAAGGGTGGTGGGCTCCTAGGAACAGGCCACTGGCTTCTGAGCTCCTTTTGAGGGTTCCAGCACATGCATGTTTGGGGTGTACACTGGACCTCCTCCCCAAGCTGGCATGGACAGGTGACAGCCACAGGGTAAATCTGGGATGGGCTCTGACTAGCAGAGGTCTGCCTGGGAGCAACCAGTCACTGGCCCCAAAGACCTCTGACTTTTCTCAGGGAACTCAGGCTGTGGCAATGCCCTTCTCGTCCCTCCTCTAAACCCCGTTCCTGCAGCCTTACCCAGTCCGCTGATTTCATTTTTTTCTCTTTCTCCCCGCCACCCCCCCACCCCTTCTTGTTTTGTGATGCTGGGGATTGAACCCAGAGCCTCGTGCATGCTAGGGAAGTGCTCTACCACTGGGCTACACCATCAGCCTGCAGTCTGCTACCTTCTGAGAGGTAGGTGAGGCCCTTTCCTCATATGGCCACTTTCCTCAGGTCCCAGAGGCCAAGCCACACTCACTGTTGACAAACTCCTGCTCCTCAGGGGTGATGATACTGCTCAGGTGTGACTGCTGCTCCCGGCACCGTCGCTCAGCGTCCACCCAGGTCTCGCGGTCGGGGAAGTGGCGGTAACAGTGGCCCTGGAACTTGGTCCAGCCCTCCTCACATACCTCCTGGTCTGCAACACAGGTCAGGGGTTTGAAGGGGGGTTGGAGGCCAGCAGGGCATGTGGTCACTGCCAGTCTTGTGACAGGGATTCCTATATTCATCCCACCTTAAATGCTTTGCCTTCAAGGCAGGGGACAGCCCAGCTGGAGAGGCTGGTGTTGGAAACCAGTAAGGCCACACAAGGATCCTCCGTGCATGTCTCACTTCTAGGAAATGCTGGGGACCCTGTCTTTCCCTGATGTAGTGCCTTCTACCTCCAGGCTTCCTCCTGGGGACACTTGCTCTGGAGGCTGGCAGTGTCCGGCCGTGCAGGTACAAGGAGGGGAAAGGTGGGAGGTTTTGAGATTTAAGGCACAGCATGGCGCTCTGGGCAGAGCAGCTGTGAGAAGCAGGTGGAGGCAGCACGAGAGGAGGGCTGGGGATGAAATGGACCTGGCAACCTCCTTCCCAGAGTGAAGCCAGAGGAGCAGAAATTAAGTCTATTCAGCGCTCTAGGGCACAGATCCCAACTGGCTGTGGCTGAGCTCACCTGGACTGCCTCCTAAAGGGCATCCAGGAGGTGGTCTGTGACCCAGCGGCCCTGGCTTTTATTTTATCTTACATTTTGGTGGCAGAGGGGGAAGAGGGGAGGGGCTTCTGAATTTGTTATGGAGTCAGGGCTGGTTTGGATGTCTTGGAGCAGCCTGGGGAACAGGCAGGGAGGTGCTGCAAGCAGCTGGGCGGAACTAGAAGAGGCAGTCCTATCTCTTCCTAGCTCTGCCTTCAGTGACAGCGGCTGGGATTTTAAGTTGGTCCTGGTGGGAGGATTTACACCCAGATGCTACCAGTTAGGGCTCCCCTTTCCTCTGTGACAGCCGTTGTCAAGCATCTGCCAGTGCAGCACTGATGGGAGTCAGGAAGAGGAGTTCCAAGTCCCTCTCTCCCTTCTTCCCCTGGGCCCTCTAGTGTGGTTGGCTATCCGGCCCAGGTGATGACCCTGGAACTCAATGAAGGGCCAGGAATGTCTCAGGATGGGTGACAGCCTCCATCTGGGTCCCACCAATGGTCAGGCTGTCCCAGTCGTTGAGGGAAAGTTGTCTAACTTAGGTTGAGGGGTGGATGTGTAGCAACTTGGAAGAGTGAAGACAGTGGGCAACGAAGGCCGATAGCCTGGGAAGACAGAGGCTGAGCTGCAGAGGGGCAAGGGGAGGCCTTGGGTCCTCCTGCTTCTGATGCCCTCGCCAGGGGGTGAAACAAAGGTCCCAGAGGAGGAGGAGAGGACCCAGAAGTAGCTCAGCACCGTAAGGACATTGATCTCTTCCTAGGGCTGATTCATGGGTCAATTCTCAGCTGAGCTGAGGCAGAGCTGAAGTGGGTTGCTGCCAGGGGTGGCTAGGTGGGGCCATGCAAGATGGAGGCTCTGGGGACAGAGAAAGATTTCCAGGGAGGCTGGAAGAAGCAGTGAAGCCAGAGCCTAGGCACGAGGTGCCATGGGGTGTGCTTGCTGGCTCAGGGATGGAATGGAACAGATGACACAGCCTTGGGGATCTAGGGTTATAGCCCTGCTTGATGGCCCTGGCTCCATCAGGATGCAGAGCCCTGTGCGGGCCCTGCCTCTGTTCCTGCAGAATTCCCCCTTTCCCAGGCTGGAACCCCAGAACTGTTGCCTATGTGAATGTTCCAGACCCTTCTCCCCTTTTAGGTACCCTGTAAAGGAAATTCTTATAGCTCTCCATTCCTGCCTCAGCTGAGACCCTGTGCACCAATTTCTTGGGGTGGAAGGCTGCAGGGGAGGACAGGTGTCCAGGCCTTTTTTTCCCCAGAAGCCTTAAGTTCCTTCTCCTGTTGTAACCTGGGCAGTGTCTCCAACCCTTACTACCTCCCCACACTCCTTAGATCCAAAAGGAGATTTCCCAGAAGTCTCAGCTGCTGGGAAGTTTCTGGGTGTCCGGCTCGACAGGTCATTGAAAAGGGTTTGGAATTCCTCCACACTTCCGATTGCGTGGGCCATTGCCACCAGCATCTCCCTTTTTTCTGAGATCCAGCAGGCTGGCGGGAGCCCAGGAAGCACTGTGGGTGAGAACGTGGGATGCTCAGCCCAGCCCGAGGGGCTCCTGGCACACAGCTGCAGAAACAGTGGGCTTGGCAAGGCCCAAGGGAGGAACTGCAGCATCTGTCCCATGCAACAAGATGGTTCTGTCTGGCCAGCCCTTTGCTTTGCTCAAGGAAGAAAGGAAACCTGGGCTGGCATGGCATGAGATGGCCGCTGTCATGGTGTTTTGGAGAGAGAGATGACATGTAGCTGTCCTGTTCTTGCATGACTGGAGCATGCTTCTCAGGAAGACCAACCAGCACCCTTGCCCCAGGAGCGAGGTGGCCTGGCTAGTATGGCATGGTGGCTCCCAGGGCCATGGAAGGGCCTCAAAAATCCCACAGGCAGCACTCTGGGCAGACAGTGCCTGTAACCATGCCAAGAAGATCTCAAGCTGTTGTCAGAGTGAGAACCAATCACTTCTCCCCACAGCTTCCTTCAAGACAGATGCTTGGACTCAGCTCCATCCTTAGTGTGATGCATACACCTAGCTTGGCAGTGGCACCAGCAAGACGCAAGCCCTGGGGAGGGTTAGTTTTTTAAAGGTTCCCAGAGCCAAAGTGGAATTGCTTGTCTGTCCTGCCATCGGCCTAGCCAGTGCCCCAGAGGAGGGCTTCTAAACGGAAGAGCGAGATCAGGACTAGGAATCAGTGGGGGCAGATTTCACAGCTGTGGCTCCAGATGGACTTGGGGCTCCAGTCAGGGCTAGAGCCTGTGGTTAGGAGGGAAGGGTGAGGGAGGAGGGGGCAGCGGTTAGTAACATTAGCTGAAGCCGAGACGGCCGTACCGATCTCACACAGGTCCCCTCCGTAGCTGGGAAGGCATAAGCATGTGAAAGCGTCGATGGCGTCCAGGCAGGTGGCTCCATTCAGACAAGGGCTTGAAAGGCACTCATCAATGTCTGCAAGAAACCAAGGGCCGCCATTAGAGACTCCTGCTGCCCATTCCAGCCTCACAGCACTGTGAACTCCTTACGGGTGGCCAGCCCTGCTGCTCTCCAGACCCCAGGGAGGGGACAGGCTGGTTTTCCTGATAACTTTTGCTGCTGCTGCTGCTGCTGACGCTGCCATCTTGGAATGCAGAACTAAAGATCCAGACAGGGATCTTGGATGTGTGTGATTCTTGATTGGCAAACTTGGAATCTTGGAGCTGGGTCTCCTTATTGGGTTGGAGCCTTTTTGTGGGCACTGAGTTCCTCCCAGGCACTGTCTCACGTGACTATTTCAAGAAGCCATGGAGTATGATCTGCCTATGGTCAAGGATGCTGGAGGTCAAGTTCTTGAGGCTTGGTCAAAAGGCTTCTCCTGGCTTCCACCACACTTGTGAGTCGGGGAAAGAGGATCACGCCATTTAGTACTAGAATGAGCAAGCTAGAGGTGGTCTTTGAAGTACAGATCCATGACAAAATGCCCACATGCGACATTTGCGGGAGACTCATCAGAGTTCTTGAGTTGCAGATACCTTCTTTGTCTTCAGTAAATAAGATTCTAGAGTGTCTTGTAAAAACAAAGCCAGAATCTTTTTCTTGGGAGAGAGAGTGAAATCTTGTCCATTATCTCCCCAGGTAATCTTCCAGCTTAAGGCCCAGAAGGTGGCCTATCTTCAGCGAGTCACACTTTCCAGACAGACTCCAGACTGGCCAGTGGAAAGCAAATGTGCAAAGCTGGCCAGGTGCTTAGTAAGTGGCCACTTGCCAGACAGGCAGGTAGCCATCAGCTTCTTCCTCTCAGGTAGGCTCTTTCCTATTCTTTTGGTCTCAAGGTGTTCTCTCTGATTGAACTTCCCTGTAGGTAAATCATTGGTCTTGGCCTCTCCTCATCAATTAAGGTAACGTGAGAACAGAATCTCCTAATCTGGTTTTTCCTGCATCTTTCTGAGAAACCAGAAGACATGGGGGCCTCTTCTTCTCTTTGTGGCTCCTGCTGGTTTTTATTCTTGGGTGCCCTTCCCTGGGAACATGATAAAAGATTTTACGCAGCTCTCTTGTTGGGAGAGCAGAATTCTGCAATGAGTGAGGTCTACTGGCTTATGAGACACCATGCCACACAGCAGGAAGGTACCAAGGCTTGTGTGTGCACCTGTGCTCATACCCCTTCAGGATCCAATGATGGTGGTCTCCACGTGGGTGGCTAAGTCCCAGGTTGAGAATAGAACCTCTGAGTCCTACGTATGTTCCAGGACTTAGTTCTTGCCATCATAAGAGCAAAGCAGACCTTCAGTCTGTTTTGAGAAGATGGTGGAAACAACTCTCCTCTGGATCTTCCAGCTCGGGTATGGTTGACATCTTCTTGGCTAGAGCTGCATTTGCCATGTGGGTGGCCTGAAAACCCCAGTTCTCTGGCATCTAGTTCATTCCAGAAAGCTCTTAGTCTCCACTTGTCACATCTCTTTTCCCAGGAAGTCCTTAGCTCCATTTCAAGAGGCGCACACCATGGATTAGAAACCAACAGTTCCAAGTTTGGAACTGTTCCAAGCAAACCCAAAATGCATGGAGGAACTGACTGAAATCCCAGCATGCACTTGGATTCCCAGCATGCATCAGGATTCCCAGCAGCAGCAGTAGCAGCAATAGGTCAGGTCAGTCGGCAGGGTGGAAGCTGGGGGCGGCTCACCTGCTTTAGGAAAGCTGTGTTCTCTTGTGTCCATTAGTGTCATTATGGGAGCTGGGGAGGCACCAGCAAGGAAAATTAAGCAAATGTAGGCGCTAAAGCAGTTGTACAGAGCAGGGGACAGGGGTGGCTCTGGGGAGAAGAGCCAGATGTCAACTCTGGGGCTCCTGGCTGATCCATGAGAGGAGAGGCAGGAAAGGCAAGAGGCCCGGATGGGAAGGTCAGGTCAGGCAGCTTCTGGATGTCCCAGGGGCTTAGGTATGGCACCTCACCTGCCCCAGGCAGTACCGGGTCCAGGGCCCGGTGTTATTTTCCCTCTGTGTTGGGCCAGGACACAAATTTAAGGCTATGAGGACATAAGGAACCAAGGCCTGGGCTCAGAAGTTGTTTTTTTGAAGGGCCCGGGATTCCCAGCAGAGGAAAGAGGGAAGGGCCAGGACCCTGAGGATCAGAGCATATGTGGGCATCCCTGGGGCAGGTTAGAGAGGCGGACTCCGAGCCTTCAGCAGGGGACAGGGCTGGTGTCCTGGGCGGGGCTCTTTCAGTAGCCACACGGGCCGGTGGCACCTCATCTCTTTCTTTGTCTGCAAGAGCTCCTCCCCCGACTTGACACCCCCCCACCCCTTTCTGAGAAAGTCACTTAGGACATCGCTCAGCTGCTGGAACCAAGAGAGGGGTTGGGCTGCATCCTCCTGTCCGTGCTGTTGGCAGAGGGGGTCCCAGACAAGGTGACAGCAGAAGGAGGGAGGGAAGGGCTCTCTTCATGAGAGAAGAGAGGAAAGGAGGGGACCAATACCCAGAAAGAACCTTCTGTGAGACAGATGCTCCAACCCTGCACACAAATCCTCCCCACAGCCCAGAGGTACAGAAACCATGGCGTCATTTTACAGGTTCAGACACAGTGGAGTGACCTGTCCACTTGACAAGTGGAAGAGTGGGACTGGAAGAGATGGAGGAGAGTCAGGAAGTGAGACAGGAAGCTGGGCCTCTGTCCCATACAGAGGGAGAGAGACGTGGGATGCCTGTGCTCAGCATCTCATTGTCATTTCAGCTCCAGCCCCCAAAGTCTCACCCACCATCGCTCTCCCTCCTCTCGGTACTCTAACTGGAAGGCATAATTTGATTCTGATCAAGGCTCTCCAGCCACCCCTCTAACTTAGGATAAAAAATAACTGAGAGCCCCCTAGTAAAGGCCAGAGAAATAGGGGATACTTCAGGCCTCCCCTTTGAATAGGTCTTGTGCAGTTTTTGCCTGGATCAGAGCTCAGGACTTCCAAGACAGCAAGTGTCCTGGGTTCTTAGAAAACGCTGAAGAGTGACTGCAGGTGGTTTACTCAAGTGATACTATTTCGCCACTCATATAGACTACAACGTACAGGAGACTCTTCAAGTTATTCAGTGCACAACCTGTGGGAGCTGTGTGTGATGACCCCAGACCCTGTCTCAAAAGCCAAACCCAAACAAAAAAACAATAAAGATTTTTAAAAGGTGCCAGTGCTGGAGTTCACCTCCAGATCACCCGAGAAGATCTCAGGGTGGAGCCCAAGCACGATGTTTTCTTTGATTGTTTTTCTGTGGGACTGGGGTTTGAACTCAGGGCTTTGTGCTTGCAAAGCAGGTGCTCTACCCCTTGAGTCACACCTCCGGCTCGTTTTGCTCTGGTTATTTTGGAGATGGGATCTCACAAACTATTTAGTGAGCCACCAACACCTGGCTGATGTGATGCCTTTTAAAAGCACCCCAGGTGTGGCTAAGCAGTAGCCAGGACTGAAACCAGGGTCAGGGCCTGACCCTGACAGAGGCCGTCAGTAAGGAAGGCAGGAAGTTGCTGCTGACTTTTCACTGGGTCAAAAGAGAACAGCTCTGCTCTTACTTGCTAAAGGATCTGAGTAGGCATTAAAAAGATGTTTATTTTGAAGTCAAAAGTACTGATTAATAATTTATTAAGAACTTATTTATGGAATACTGACTAGAATAAGATGACAACTGTCAAATGTTTTCTTTTTGGACGGATAACCTCCTGTAGATGTGGGGTTTTCCCTTGAATTTTAGAATATCACTGCAGGAATAATGCTGCATTTGGCCCTGGAGGATACTGATCTATGGTCTTTTTAACAACTTGTGGTTCCTGGTTCTAGCACAACACCATGGGTGGGTCATCCATGGAGACTGGACCAGTTCTTCTGGATGCACTTGAACCTGAGCTAAATTGAACAGGAGTGACTGGGGCCCAGACTAGGTTTGTGTAAACTGATCCTCACTACTTGCTAAAGCTTTTCCTACCAAGCGAGTGGGAGCTGGGGGAGGGCACCAATTTTCATTAAACGCATTTCATCTTGATCCTCACGGAAGTACACTCAGCCCTCACTGCACATTTCAGCCTGGGAGTTTAAAACTCCAGTGCCAAAGGCCACAGCACCAGCTCCATCAGAATCTGTGGGTTGTGGGCATCATGATTTTCCCAGGATGGGAACCACTACCTTGATCCCTAGGGACGGAGGGGACCAGGGGCTTGGCTGCGAGTGTTGAGTCTGACCAACTCAACTCTCTGCCCCTTCCCACCCTGGCTCTCTGAAGTCCAGCAATTTGTCTTGATTTTCAAGATGGTTCTTCTGTAAATCGAGGCCTTGACTTGATTCAGCTCACTTAGTGCAGTTGGTCAAATTAATTAATCTCTCTGTATTCCAGTTTCAAATGGGGGTAATTATTAACTTGCTCACAGAGCTGTTGGGGAAGAGATTGTGAGGAATAAAAGCCTCAAGGGAGGAAGGGCAGATGGCCAGCTTTCCTAGTGACTGTTAATATAGACACATATCACTATACTTGGGCCAAGTATATAGCTTGTTTTACATTGTGTGTTAATTTGCAAATACATTAACATACAAGAATCCCTTTTTTCTTTCCGTGTTCCTAGGCATGAACTAAGCATGGGTTTAGCTCAAAAGCCATGCTGGGATAACAAGGGGTTGTTTTGTTCCTGGCCAGCATGAGATGAGAACTGTCCCTCTGCCCAGGTCAGGGACAGAACACAGAACACAGAACCCTTTTTGTGTGTGACATAAAGGCTGTTGGAAGCTACTTGCTGGTTTATTTGGAAAACCTGGCAGTGGTTGTTTTTCCCTAGGATTCATCTCCCTTTTGACATGTGGCCTGCAAATGAAGTCTTTTATGAAGACCCTGACTCAGGAGAGAGGTTGGGACAAGGACACTGGGCAGTAGATAGAGCAAAGCCAAGAACGTGAGCTTGGAGGTAACTGGGTAGCATTGGATGTTGAAGGGATGAGATGTCATGGTGGCCACAGGCCTTGGGTGTGTCACAGAGTGACAGGTGGAGTCTAACCATCTTGTTTTGGGGGCACTTCCAAGCATAAAGTTTCCAGTCTCCTCACTTATCCCATGGCAAAGGACAACCAGAGCCTGAAGAGTGGTGGGCGCCCATGGGAAACACCGTCACTTGGTCACAGCTGTCCTACAGCCACCAGTGTCTATGCTTGCTGACAAAGCACGGTGGTGCTTCCTTCTGACAAGAAGGGGACCCAATCCCCACTCAGCACCAGGCATGGAGGGGACCACAGGCACACTCCCTGTGTGATGCAAGGGGCCCTCAAAGGCTCCTCACCGGGGGCCGTGGGCTGTGACTGGTTGTACCCTACTCACCCCAAGTTTCATATTTCTTTGAAGTCTCAAGTTTTATCTCCAAAAATTAAAGCACATTTTTAAATTCTACTCATAAGCTGACTATTTGTTGGATATAAAACTCGCTACTAGGTTTTTTTTTTTAGTGGTACTGGGGTTTGAACTCAGGGCCTTGCACTTGCTAGGCAGCCGCTCTATCACTTGAGTCAGGCCCCCAGCTTGCTAATCAGCCTAATTATTTAACTTGAGTTTTCTCCAAATCTTCCTGACCAAATGCTCAGGAAGATGAGCCACGTGTGTCCTGTGGCTCCCCCAACCACACGCCTGACATTGTGATTCTCTCCTTCCCAGTGTGAGACGCCTGAGCCTCAGTTGACCTTGGTCGCCTCCTTCTACCTGCAGCCCCTTCTGAGACAAAGGACTTGGTTCACCCAGTGCCCGCTGCACCCCCATAGCCAGTGGGGATCTTACCTATGTCACAGTGCTCACCAGTGTGGCCAGGGGAACACAGATGCGTGACATGTCTCTCGGCCCCCTGGCATAATCCAGTGCTACAGAGCCCCTCTGCACAGGACCTGGCAGGGGCTACAACCCACAAGGGGTGGGGGCAAGTATCAAAAACACAGGTGCCTGGGGACAGGTGTAGTCTCTGAGACCTCGTAGTTGGGTCATGAGGTCCCTGAAGTCTGTGAGGATGGCTTTGGGTCGGCTTGTTTCTGGGGACTCTGTCCCCTTGGGCACATGAGCCTCGGCATCTGGGGGCCCCTTCTCTGACTGTGAAAGCTCTCCCAGGGCAGGGGGAGGGGCAAGGGCTCCAGTGCCTGGGGCCTGTGTGTGGAGGCGAGGCACTGTGACGTGTCCCAGCGCACTGGGATGTGGACCCGGGGTCTAACATTAGGTTCTAGCACTATCTAAAGAGTCCCCCTTCTTTCTCCCTGTGCATGTAAATTTCGTACAGTGTCACTACTGTAATGACAGCAGTCACTGATTCTGTAAGTGCCCTGTGTGCAAACTGTGATGCCAAGTGCTTGCTTTATCTGAGCTACATTACCATTCTGCCTAGTGCCCCCAGTGCTATTCTTACTTTACAGACGAGGTTCAAAGGGTTGAGAATCTTGCCAGAGGCTGTACAGCTAATCACTGGTTAAGCTGCACAGGGAGCTGCCAAAGACATTTAAAAGAAAAAGGATCCCAACGATACCTGCAGCAGGTGACTCTGCCTCTCCTGCCCCTTGTGGAGCCGCAGGGATGGAGGCGTCTGTTGGGTAGGTGGCTGTGTTGGCTGTTGGGGTCTCTTCTCCTGAGTACCAGCGGCCGGAGGACTCGGTTTCTAGACGCGCCTCTGCAGGACGCTGAGTTTGCTGGATCCACTCAGACTCTGGCTCGCTGGTGCTGAGGATCACATCCAGCCCTGAGGTGTGACCAGATGGGTCTCCGCGGACTTCAGTCCTGTCTCCAGAAGCCATGGGAGTAGCTGATACCTCTGTGCCCACGTCATAGCTGGGGGTTACCTCTCCACTCACTTCTGGACCAGCTGACCCCTCTCTGGGACCTTCATGAAAGGTCCAAGGGCTGCTGCTGGGTCCCAGGCCAGAGGCACTTGTTAGCGCAGATTCTGGGAAGGCAGAGGTGGCTTCTCGCAGATCAGTGGACTCAGGTGCCTCGCTACTAGCCTCGGGGGCCACCCCAGACTCAGGATAGGCAGACGACCCACTACTGGCTTCAGGCACCACTGATGGTTCTCCTCCAGGCCCGGGGAAGGTTGGTGTGGCCCCACCCATGTCCCCAGAGGCCGAGGATTCCCCACTGGCCTCAAACAGCACAGGCACGTGTGTCACAGGCGGTCTTTGGCCAAGTTCCTGGGAAACAGTTGCTTCGGTCACACCCTCCACAAACTCCGAAGTGATTAAAGTAACTTCTGGAAGTCCCGAGGTGTCCCCACTGGCGCTTGGGGATGCCAAAGATTCTCCACTTGTATCAGAGGTACTGGAAAAGTCACCGCTAAAATATGGAGTGCTTGGTGGCTCTCCGCTGGGTTCCACTATCCCAGACTGCAGCCCAATGAGGTCCACAGATCCAGAGTGGTCTCCAGAGTGAGCCCCACTGAGTTCCAACACGCCTGAAGGTCCTTCTCCAGCTTCCTGGGCGGGTGGAGCCTGAGTTACAGACTCCACCAAAGTTCTGTCTACCAGGGAGACAGTGGGGACACCTGATGGAAGGCCACTGCCGTCGAATGCTCCCGAGGGCAGGCTGCTCCCAACCTCGGCTCCAGAGGATTCTCCACTGACCTCAGCCACTCCACTCGGGAGCCCACTGAATTCTGGAGGCTGGGATGGAAACGCGCTGAAATCAACTGTTCCAGAAGGCTGCCCACTGACGTCCACCATCCCAGATGTGCCTGACAGATCTGTCTCCCCAGAAGGGAGGCCACTGAGCTCCACAGACCCTAAACCTTCTTCTTCTTTAAATGTAGTAGGGGTCACTTCCACCAAACTGGTGTCCACAAACGTAATGCCAGAAGATTCACCACTGCCACTCACAGTCCCAGAAGCCAAGCCAGGGGTCTCAGGGGTTGCTCCACTGAACTCTGGTGTCCCTGATGGCTGCCCGCTGAGATCAGGAGCCCCAGAGATTTCTCCACTCAGGTCGGTTACGCCAAAGGGATGGCCACTGCCAAAAAGAGCTCCAGAGGCCTCCCCACTGACGTCTGGCTGTCCGGAAAATAGTCCGCTGAGCTCGGCCATTCCTGACGGTTCCCCATGGATGTCAGGAAACTCAGATGGCTGCCCACTAACACCGAAGAGTCCAGATGCTTCTCCACTGAGGTCAGGAGACCCAGACGCCTGGCCACTGAGTTCAGTTCCAGAAGGGAGTCCACTCGCTCCCCCACTAACGTCCAGCTTGCCGAGGGGCAGCCCAGAGGTTTCTCCTACACCACTGATGCCAACTGTTCCCCTCCCTTCCAACTCGATTGGTGTGGTGGCTGTGACAACTTCCACCAACGTAGCATCCACCAGGGAGACAGTTGGGAGTCCAGAGGGCAGGCCACTGAAGTCAGGCAGGCCAGAGGCCGGGCCACTTCCAAGGTCCACTCCAGAATACTCACCACTGAATCCAGATGGAAGGCCACTTGCTTCTGGAGCTTGTCCACTTCCTAGAGTCCCTGACGGCAGTCTACCAAAGTCCAAGGGCCCAGAAGCAGAGCCCACCAAGTCTTTTCCAGAAGGAGACCCACTGACGTCCTCAGCTCCAGAAGCTGAGGTCTCTAGACTCTCCCTTCCAGAAGGAAGTCCACTGACGTCCTCTACTCCAGAGGCAGAGGTTTCTAGACCTTCTCCTGCAGAAGTCAGTCCACTTACATCCTCTACTCCAGAGGCAGAAGTTTCTAAACCAGCTCTTTCAGTAGGAAGTGAACTGATGTCCTCTACTCCAGAGGCAGAAGTTTCTAGACCTTCTACTCCAGTGGGAAGTCCACTGACATCCTCTACTCCAGAGGCAGAAGTTTCTAGACCTCCTCTTTCAGTAGGAAGTGCACTGATATCCTCTACTCCAGAGGCAGAAGTTTCTAGACCTTCTCCTGCAGAAGTCAGTCCACTGATATCCTCTACTCCAGAGGCAGAAGTTTCTAGACCTCCTCTTTCAGTAGGAAGTACACTGATGTCTACTCCAGAGGCAGAAGTTTCTAGACCTTCTACTCCAGTGGGAAGTCCACTGACATCCTCTACTCCAGAGGCAGAAATTTCAAGACCTCCTCTTTCAGTAGGAAGTACACTGATGTCTACTCCAGAGGCAGAAGTTTCTAGACCTTCTCCTGAGGGAAGCCCTCTGATGTCCTCTACTCCAGAGGCAGAAGTCTCTAGACCTTCTCCTCCAGAAAGAAGTCCACTGACGTCCTCTACTCCAGAGGCAGAAGTTTCTAGACCTCCTCTTTCAGTAGGAAATCCACTGATGTCCCCTAGTCCAGAGGCAGAAGTTTCTAGACCTTCTCCTGAGGGAAGCCCACTGATGTCCTCTACTCCAGAGGCAGAAGTTTCTAGATCTCCTCTTTCAGTAGGAAGTGCACTGATGTCCTCTATTCCAGAGGCAGAAGTTTCTAGACCTTCTCCTGAAGGAAGCCCACTGACATCCTCTACTCCAGCGGCAGAAGTCTCTAGACTTTCTCCTGTAGGAAGCCCACTGAGGTCTCCTACTCCAGAGGCAGAAGTTTCTAGACCTTCTCCTCTAGTAGGAAGTCCACTGACATCCTCTACTCCAGAGGCAGAAGTTTCTAGACCTTCTCTTTCAGTAGGAAGTACACTGATGTCCTCTACTACAGAGGTAGAAGTTTCTAGACCCTCTCCTTCTGTAGGAAGCCTGCTGAGGTCTCCTACTCCAGAGGTAGAAGTTTCTAGACCTTCTCCTCTAGTAGGAAGTCCACTGACATCCTCTACTCCAGAGGTAGAAGTTTCTAGACCTTCTCTTTCAGTAGGAAGTACAATGATGCCCTCTACTCCAGAGGCAGAGGTTTCTAGACCTTCTCCTGCAGAAGTCAGTCCACTTACATCCTCTACTCCAGAGGCAGAGGTTTCTAGACCTTCTCCTCCAGTAGGAAGTCCACTGACATCTTCTACTCCAGAAGCAGAGCCCTCTTGGCCCTCACCTGCAGAAGGCAACCTGCCAACGATTGTTGTGTTGGACCACTCAACTCCATGTTCATCTCCTGAGGCCAGCCCACTTCCCACAGGCAGGCCAGAGCCCACGGTGGAGGTGAAGCCACTGGGTTCAAGGTCGCCTGAGGGCAGTCCACTTGCGATGCCCCCTGAGGGCTGCCCACTGAAGTCAAGGTGTCCTGAAGCTTCTCCACTGCCTGTGAAGTCACCACTGAGGTCAGGGGCCCCAGATACCTCCCCAGAGCCAGGCAGCTCCGTCCCACTTGGCACAGAGAGAGAAGGCGTGGATGGCTCCTCTGAGGCAGAGGGCTCTGCAGTTGCAGAAGGGCCTTCTGTGAGTCCCTCCGCCGTTGGGCTGGTGGCAGGCCACGTGGCAGGGAGCCCTAGAGGAAAGGAGGAAGCAGGGTGAGGCACACATTCCCAATCTGTTCATTTGAAGCTCACGTGTGGAAGCTGAGCCCCACTCCTTCCACAGTGAGTCTTTCTCTGGAGAGTTCAGAGATGTGCCCAGAGGTTTCCTAAAATAACCACTTAAGGAAGGAGGTGGGAAGGAAGGGAGGAGGGGAGGAGGAAGAGAAAGGAGGAGGGGAAGTGGAAAGAAAGGAGGGAAGGAAGGAGAGAGGGAAGTAGGGGGAGGGGAGGGAACCAGCAAGCTCTCCAGTGCCCTCTGGCCTATTCTCCACAAGTTGTGCTTTGCGACTTTAGGGGGGCCCTGCCATCCACACCACATCTGGAGGTGGGGGCCACCACTAGAGACAACCCAAGGTCACCCTTCAAGTACTTTCATGTTTTCATCTCTTGCATCTTTGTGCTTAGGACCAGCACCCCCTGGGGGCTTGGCAGATAAGCAAATCCTGGACTCCTGGGCTGCAGTGGCTCTAGCCTCAAGCCTTCCCATACAGCTGCTGCTCCTGCAGGGGAGACATGGCCGAAGGCTTTTGTAAACATGCATTAACTTTTCAGTTCGGAAATCTGAACCTGGTGATGTACTGAGCTCTGGACAGTTGGCTTCACACAGAGGAGGTTCTTGGGGGGGTATGGGGACATGTAGATGACTTTAAGTGGGATCCAGAAAAACATTCTATTTCGATAGTTATACATTTTAATATATATAATATATTAATATATATAATATATATATATAAATTCATTGGGATGACAATTTATGGTCATTATCTATTTTAAATAAATTTAAATGTCTTTGTTTTTTTGTTTTTTTTTTTTTTGCTGTACTGGGGCTGAACTCAGGACCTTCACCTTGAGCCACTCCACCAGCCCTATTTTTGTGAAGGGTTTTTCAAGATAGTGTCTCATGAACTATTTGCCCTGGCTGGCTTTGAACCGCGATCCTCCTGAGTAGCTAGGATTACAGGTGTGAGCCACTGGTGCCTGGCATTAAATCTGTTTTTGGAAGCACATCCATTGAAAGAAAAAGGGTCGGTGTGAACAATGGCAGGTACAGAGGGTTCTAGATGTGGCTGGAAGGGGGTTGGGGACTGAAGCTAAACTTGTCTCTGCAGCCAGGGGGGCACTTTTCCCAGGGAAAACTCCCAAGTGGCTGCAGGGTCCTGAGCCAAAGCCTCATCCTCATGCCGAAGAGGACCGGGTGGTCCTTGTGCTGGGGAAGGGCAAGGGCAGGCCATGGCAGATCTGCTGAGTCCCACCTGCTCCACATTCTGGGAGGGAGGGAGGCCTGGCTTTGTATTTCTAGCACCCGAGGAGCACCAAGGCACCACCATTTATGAACAGAATGCATGGCTAGATGAAGTAGTGGGAAGCTCTGATACTGATTTTGTTTTTACTTTTGGTTTTTTGAGACAGGGCCTCCTTAGGAAGCCCAGGTTGGCTTCGAACTCGAGATCCTTCTGCCTCTGCCTCTTAGAGTGCTGGGATTACAGGCATGCACTACCCTGTCTGGCTCTCTGATATTCTTCTTTAGATGCACACACCCCTGGGGAGCTGACTCGACTAGGCACACACGTTACTGCACACTGCTTTAATTCAGTTTTCCCCCATACATGGAGCTACTAGATGTTAATGCTCCATGAAAAAAAAATGTAAAAAGGTTCTGTGGTCAGGTGTGTTTAGGACACACTGTATACATCACCTCTTCTCAGAAACTTACAGTGCACAGCAGCACATTCAAGGCTCTGAGAAGGTCTGCAGTAAGGAAAACTGTTAATCTTTCTTTAAACCTTGGGGGCCACAAAACACCTCAACAAGGTTTGGGGACTGCTGCTTTCATCTTATTAAGTCCCAGCTTAATGACAGGAAATTCTGGCTGGGGAGGCCTGGCACAGAGGAGGGTCATGGAAAAACCAAGGTGAGGAGACAGACTTCCAATCACTGCTCTCTCCCTGCCTCTTTCCTCTCTTTTGGGAAGCCTCCAAAGTCAGACTAAAAGGGTGAGGGTGGGGTGCCCACTGATTGGCCCAGGGCTGGAGTTTTGAGGGGGAGGCTGCCAGATCAATAAAGGAAAAATAGTGAATGTGTGTCTGGATGTGGGTGTTTTATGAACAAGTCTTCTGTGTCACTCTGGGGTAGGTCGTAGAGGCCAGCAGACACCCAGCCAGTGTCAGTGCTGGGGAAACAGACACAGGGCCCAAGGACAACCCCCACCCAAAGCAGGTGGGTGTGAGACTCCAGGATGTGACCAGAGTCCCACCATATCCACCTGGAAGCGGGGATGTGTAGGCTGGTTCCCATTCTGTCTGGTTTTCTGGCTCAATGGTGAAGTCTGGGACCGCGGTCGTCTCCTCCACGGGGACAGCAGCCACATCGGGCCTCACTTGTGTGACAATCCAGTCCTCCACTCCAGAGGGTGGAGTGGGCGTGCTGCCTTCCTCTTCTCCCGGAGAGGGCGCCACTGGTACACCTGAAGGAGATGGGGGCAGTGAGTTCCCTGCCTTGCCAGGGACCCATCCCAGGCCAGCTCTGCTGGAGGAACAAGGGGACTCTGAGGTAGGCCTGGCCCTACTGGACCTCCCACACCCCACCTGCAGTTCAGCAAGATAGCTCTTGGGCTGCTCAGTGCACGAGAGCCATCTGTACTGACTGTACAACTTCCTCTGAACACTGTCAGCAGTTCAGGTCAGGGTGTATCTCCTGCAGAACTACAGAACCTGCTCGTCCTTGCCCTGAAGATTTTATGGGTAAAAACTCATTTATTTCCTTCCTTCCTTCCTTCCCTCCCTCCCTCCCTCCTTCCTTCCCTTCTTTCTTTGAAAGTCCTGGAGTTTTGAACTCAGGGCCTCACTCTTGCTAGGCAGGCGCTCTACCACTTGAACTACCCCAACTCCAGCAACTTCTTTCTTGCTTTAATTATTTTTCAGATAGGGTCTTATCATTTTACCTAGAGCTGGCCTCAGATCACTATCCTCCTACCTATGCCTCCCTTGTAGCTGGCATTACAATGCATACCACCATATCTGCTTGTTGCTTGAGATAGGGTCTTGACTGCCTTTTGCCTAGGCTAGCCTCAAATCACAATTCTTCCAGTCTTCGCCTCCCGACTAACTGGGATTGCAGATAGGTGTGAACCACCATGGCTGGCTCTTCTAAACTTGTTTCTATCTCACAATGGCCTTATGAGATAGATTCTATTTCCATCTTGCAGATGCAAAACTGAGGCAGTTATATGAGCTGTCCAGGGTCCCTGGTGTAGGAGAAGCAGAGCTAATCTCTGAAGTCAAGCACCCCGCACCACCTCCATGCCCTCAATACTGCAGGACACTGCCTATCTTGGGGACAGAGGTTCCAAGTGTGTTAGGACCCAAAACAGCAGGGCGATAATTAAATTCTGTGCAGCCATCCTGGCATTTGTGGTGAAGGCAGGATTAATGGACCGGAGGGTAATTGTTCAGGTTTTGGCAGGAAATAGTGGATCGGGGAAGGTTGAGAAGGGAATGGAACTTCTCTGTAGGATAATAAAACAGCTGAGTCCATCGAGGTTCAGGGTGGGTGGTGAGGGGTTTATGGCTGGGAATTTACTGGAAGGCTTCCTGGCTTGGCTTCTGTTGCCCACAGCAGTGACAGGGTCTGGGACAAGGGCTTCACCATCACGTCTGGGAGGGAATTGGTCTGACCCAGTGGGGCTGAACTTTGGGGTTTTAAAAGGTGACCCTGGAAGTCTGGGAAACTTGGGGGCCCTCAAGTTTTCTTTTAAACTTTATTTGGAAATAATTATAGATTCACAGAAAGTTGCAAAGACACTCAGCTTTGATGTGTAATACGGAAATAATGGCCCAAGCTATTCTACAGTCTACAATCTTGGTCAGTGCATCTAGACCCTAGGGATGCTGTGAGAACTCATCCAATCAGAGCCCAGCAACGCCTTGGCCACGCCCACTGCGTTGCTTGATGACATCACCCTCGGAAGTCTATCTGGTAGAGATGGCTGATAAGGCAATACAGTTATGTCCATTGCATGGATTAATTAGAAACGTTGAGTGCTGGGGAAACAGACACAGGGCCCAAGGACAGCCATATGTGTGTATATGTACGTATGGTGAGTGCTGCACTTGCGATTATCCAGCTAATATCTGTATGTAACTCTCTTTGAAGCGGGCTCTATTTTGTCACCATTTATAGAGGAAGCAGAGGGCCAGAGAGGTTAAGTCACTTGCCCAGGGTCACATGGCTTTAAGTAGCAGAGCCATAATTCAGATTCAGGTCTGGCTGACTTTAGAGCCCCAGTTCCTCACTCACCTCCCTCTACCTTCTGCAGGGAACTTAAAAGGATGACCTTGCCTTGGGGGTCAGAGCCTAAAGCCCCAGCAGCCTTCCTCCTCGTTCCGCTGGGTTAGGGTGCCGGGGGCCAGGCGGGGGCGCGGGGACTCTGCTGGCACGGGGGAGCTGGAGGATCTGAGCTCGTACCTCGGAAGCAGAAGGCGTGGTGCCGGGAGAGCGGGTCCGGGAGGCCCGTCTGGTTGGGGTACAGGTAGACGGTTCGCACGCCTGGCTTGTCGCCGCCGCAGGCCGGCCGAGGGGTGACGATGGGGTAGCGGAGGCTGCCATCCGCCAGCCAGCCGGCGTAGCACTTGTCCAGGCCGCGGCTCCAGGCGGCGTAGAGCTGGCCCGTGGAGGCCAGGGTGGCGTTGTGGGACTCGCAGAACGCCCGCGCTTCCAGGAAGGTGAACTGCTCCTGGCGCGTGGCGAAGAACACGTCCCCTGCGGGCGGAGGAGCGCGCTGAGTCCCCGCGCCATCGCCCGCCTGCCCAGGCCGGTCCCCCACCTCCGCGGGCTCGCCAGACCCCGCCCCACACCGCTGCGGGCCCCGCCCACACGGCCACATGCCTACGGGCCCTTGCCCACACTCCTACGTGCCATACCCCGCCCACAGGCCCCGCCCACACCCCTACAGGCCCCGCCCACACTCCCCATAGGCCCTCTCCCACACGGCCACATGCCTACGGGCCCTTGCCCACACTCCTACGTGCCATACCACGCCCACAGGCCCCGCCCACACCCCTACAGGCCCCGCCCACACTCCCCATAGGCCCTCTCCCACAAGGCCACATGCCTACAGGCCCTTGCCCACACTCCTACGTGCCTTGCCACGCCCACACGCCTCGCCCACAGGCCCCGCCCACACCCCTACAGACCCCGCCCACACCACCTACAGGCCTTGTCACGCCCACACTCCTATAGGTCCCGCCCACACTCCCACAGACCTCCGCCCACACTCCTACAGGCCATGCCCACAGTCCTAAGGCCCCACCCCACCCCATCCACACACTCCCACACACTCTTATAGGCTCCACCCTACCCTGGCCCACCCTCCAACGGCCCCACCCCTCCACTCACACATGCCTATAGGCCCCACCCTGCCCCTCCCACATACTCCTGTAGGCCACACCCATTCAGCCACGCCCCCTCAGGCCACACCCCCCAATCTCACAGGTGATGAACTGCTGTGGTTTGCACTGGACTGAGGTTCAGACTCAGGGGCTCCCTTGCTAAAAAGGCAGTGTAATCTCCGCTCTGGGCACAGGTGCCACTCCACAGGGAAAAAGCTTCTACTCTTTTTCCTCCTTTTTGGAGGCCTTCCCCTGCGGCTTGCCTGGGCACCCCACAACCCCATGCGCTCTGGGCACCTGGCGTTATCACAGAGCAGGTGACTGCTGTAGCCCTGTCCCCAGCCCCTTGTGAGCTCGGTCAGGTTAGGGTTGGGTCCCACCTGGGTCAGGGAGAAGGAAGCTCACGTCTGCCCAACGCCTACTTGTGCCAGGCAGGCACTTTTCATACTCAGGTGGCCCCATTGTATAGATGAGGAAACAGGCTTACAGAATTTAAGTGACCTGGTCCTGCGACAAGTGACAGGCAATGCTGAAAATTTCTAGCACACTAGCATTTCTCAAATTGGGTTCAGTGGAATAGTAACTTGGTGATTTTTCACTGAAATGAAACTCACTGCTTTTTAAAAAGCCAAGTGTTTTCTGCGCCGCTGGGGGAAGCCACCTGAAATATCCCAGAGGGACAAAGGAGCTTGAACTGAGAGAGGGCTGGATGGGCCTTCTTCCTTTCCACTTTCCAAGTGAATCCTTTCCACTCGGATGGGAATGAGCCTGAGTGGGTGGTAATGTCCCCTCCTCTTGTGTCCCCCTCCCCTCGGCCCCCTGCCCATCTAGGGCCTGGAATGCGAGAAGGTAGCCTGTACCTTCGAGCTTGTCCACATAGCAGTAGACATCATAGGTTTCTGAGGACGGACGGATGCCATAGGTCCTGACTCCTGGGCTGCTGTCCTTGTCCCCCACACAGGGGGTCCGTGGGCTCACAATGGGGTATCTGCAAGAGAGAAGGGAGAGGAGGATGGATGAGGACTCGTTCTGGTGGCTGGGGAGGCCTGATGAGTTGTCTGCCCCCCTGCAGCAAGTTCCTGAGCAGCTCACAGAAGGGTCTGGGGGGTACCTGGGGGACCCCTGATTTCAGAAGACAGCCTGCCACACGGAAGAGCATGGTGGGGGAAATGACCAAGAACTTAACATAACCCAGTGCCTGTCACATCACTGTTGTAGCAGGGAGGAGGAGCAGAAGAAAACAGTCGACCTGAGTCCTGAGAAAGTAGCAGGGAGGTAGGGATGGCAGAGCAGAGAAATCTGAACATGAAGAAGGTCACGTAGCAGCAGGGAGGGGAAAGTCACATAGCACTAGGGTAAAGTAGCCAATAAAATTAAATATAACCATATATGGATTAGACCTTGCTTTTTTTCTGTAACCTGCTTGCAAGGGTCTATAAGGGGAGACCCCTTTGTTCTTGGGGCTCAGCCTTTGGACATGAGTCTGCCGAGTCTGTGCTGGCACAATAAAACTTTGCTTCCTCTAATTGCCTCAAGAGTCCCGTCTCAGTGAACTCCCGCAACACTGTCACCATCTTTCAGAATATGCCTTGGAGCTGTGGTGTCCCTAACGAACACATCAATCCACAGAGGGCTGGTGTACACTGTACTGGGCATTGTGCCAGGTGGGGGGTCCCTCAGGCCTGGCCTCTTGAGGGTGGGGCCAGGGAGGGACAGGCTGGTCCTTCACCTGACGGTCTGGTCCTGCAGCCAGCCGGCGTCACACTGCTCGTAGCCTGCCTCGTAGGCTGCCTGCAGCTGCTCTGGTGTGGCCATGACCGCCCCGGTGTCCAGGCAGGCCTGCCGAGCCTCCTCGAAGGTCAGTGAGTATCGGGTGGACCCCGGGCGGTAGTGGAACACGACCCCTGGGTGTGGAGGAAGGGGAGAGAAGGAAAGAGAGAGATCAGCTTCCTGTGCCCTTGGACTCTAAGCCACCCCCTCCCCAACTCCTCCATTCTAACATTACGGATTTATCTGGGCAGGTCAGGCTGACTCGGTGAGATTGTGAGCGTGTTGGTGTGTGTCAGGTTCCATCTGTTCCCTGCTCCCTGACAAGGCCCCGTGGAGGCCACACCAGAACATCTTTCCTGTTCATGGACTTGCTGTGCTATGTGACACCCCAACTCTCCGAACACTCACTGAGCACAGGAGCTCCAACTGCCTAGCACAGGGCTGGAAGCACTTTCTAGGAAGAGTCAGATAGAAACTACATCAGGCTATTTATTTATTTGTTTTTGAAACAGGGTCTTTCTTTGTAGCCCATAGGGTTTGCTGGTCCCAAACTCAAGCTCCTCCTGCCTCAGCCTCCCGAATGCTGGGATTACAGGTGTGCACCACCACACCTGGCCTCTGTATTAGTCTTTGTGGGCCACACAATTTTTGTTACAACGACTCAGTTGAACCACTATTGTCCTGAGTTAGGCATAGGCAACACGTTAACACATGGGTATGGCTTTGTTCCACTCAAACTTTATTTGTGGATGCTGAAATGTGAAATTTATATCATTTTCACATGTCCCAAAATATTCTCCTTTTGATTTTTTTTCCCCTAACTACTTAGGAATGTAAAAAGGCCATTCAAAGTTTCCAGGCCACATAAAAATAGCTGGATTTGGCTCGCTGACTACAGTTTGTTGATGGTTGTCCTGGCAGGAGGACAAGGCTGGGCTAGGCCTCAGGGCCCCCCAGAGCAGTGGTTTTTAAGTGGGTATATTTTGTAGAGGTGCCTGATGAGTGGGGAGGGGCAGGATGGGGGGCACCCTCGTTTCTCTGCCCCACTTTCACCTGCTTGACACACACCTAAGTGTTCATATGTGACTTCATCTGAGTGTCCCAAACCTCTGTTTTACTGATGAGGAAGGAAGCAGGCTGGCCTCTTCTCCCCTGCCTCCAAGACATTGCCCAGGGGTGGCACTTACCTCCTGGCAAACGGGGCTGCCCAGGGACCTCGGCTGCACCTGGGCCAATGGTCACCTGCACCACCAGGTCCTCACTGGTGAAGGCCGTGACAGGGCCCAGCCTAGGCGTGGATTCCTCAGGAAAGCCCCAGGGTCTTGTGGCCGATTCTGTGCCGTTCTCCTCCTCGGGGAAGACCGTGGAGCCCACATCAGTTGCCTCAGGCTCCAGGGCGGTGGGGGAGACACCAAAGATGGGCTTCACAGTGAGGATCTCGTGGCCGCGGGCCTCCCCCTCCGTGATGTTTCGAGGCAAGGGCAGCTCCACGTCGGGCCAGGTCACCGTCTGGATGGTGATGTCCTCCTCACCACCCACCCCGAAGAAGTTTTCTGGGATGTCCACAAAGTCTTCACCTGGGACCGGGGACAGAGACAAGCTTTAACCACACAGCCTGGGACTGGCCGGAGGGTGATTAGCGGTGAGCACCTCCACCTCCTTCTGGCTTGCCTGTGTCACCAGGCACCTTGGAGACCTGCAGGGGGGACCTCAGCTGTCTGAGTACAGTATCTCCCCCATATCCTCAGGGGCATTGGTTCCAGAACCTCCCATGGATACCAAAATCTGAGAATGCTCAAGTCCCATACATAAAATTGTATTGTATATGTATATAGCCGTGTGAGGGAGCTCTTTATCCTTTAACTATCTCTAGATTACCTATTACACTTGATGCAATGTAAATGCTATTTAAATAATTGTCATATTATAAATGTTTGGGGAAGAATGAGGAGATAAAGGTTTATATTTTTAGTACAGAGGCAAGTTTTTTCTTTTTGGTGGAACTGGGATTTGAACTCAGGGCCTCACGCTTGCTAGGCAGGTGCTCTTACCCCTTGAATCATTCCACCAGCCCTTTTTTTTTGGGTTGGGTATTTTTCCAGATAGGGTCTCAAGAACCAGGTGCCCAGGGCTGGCTTTGAACCTCTATCCTCCTGATCTCTGTCTCCTGAGTAGCTAGGATTATAGCCATGAGCCACCAGCATCTGGCTAAGAGGTAATTTTTTTTTTTCAAACATTTTCAACCTGAGATTGGCTGAATTGGTGGCTGCAAAACACAGTGATAACTAATAAGATATTGACGAGTCAGCGTGCTGCTTAGACAATCACTTCCCACCTGACGTCCCCTCCTGCCCCACCCCAGCTGCCCCTCTGCCCATCCTATGAGTGACACTCTCGACTCTTGCAGAAGGTGTACTTGTGCAGCCATGCAGGTCTGGCAGAAAAATGCAACTTGCTTAGAAAGAAAATTCATGAGGGTGATAAATTCAGAGTGGTTAGACCATCAAAAGATTAAGAGAGGCTCGGGGGGAAAGTCCTAATTATTTTTTGCAAAATGAATCCTCTTTATGTGTGACCGATCAGGCTGGAGAAGTGAAACAGGAAGTGAGCTGTCACTGGGTTACCACCAATTCTGTTGTAAAATTTAGCTAACTCCTCTCTGTGTCATTCCTTTTTCTCCCCCCTCCAAGAATTAGTACTTATTATAATAAGTAAGTGATAATAATTGCAATGATATTAATGTGTTAAATAGAAGATTAAAAAAACTTATTTAAAAAGTTTAAGTCTAATTTGTCAAAACAAAGTCCCCAACTTACTCTTACTCTTTTAAACTCAATTAAAAAGAGCAGCTAACAGCGCCCTCCTGAGGGCTCATGATGTCATAACAGGCCCCCCATCTTCCCATCAGAGGAGGCGTTTGAGGCTCTCAGGACATTGACTTTCCTGGATTGTGTGGTAGGTGGGAGATGGCAGAACAGCAATTCAAGCCGGAGGAAACACAGACTCTAAAATGCATGATTCAACTGTCTGCTCATCCAATGAGACAGGACTGGACATGCAGCAGCTCCAGTGCCCCTACCTCAGCCCTTCTTAGGAATCAGTGAAAACGGGGGAGGCAACTCACTGGCCCCATGAATGGACAACCTCCAAGATCTTCCCCTTCTCTGGGACCCAACCAGGCTTGTCCAGTGGCGTGAGCCCCCTCTGGTCCCACCCAGACCCACCTGTGTAGCAGATGGCGTCGTAGCGGGATGAGGGGTCGGGGTAGCCCGTCTGGTTGGCATGCACGTAGACGGTCCTCACACCCAGGAGGTTACCCCCGCAGTTGGGCCTGGCCTTGGAGATGGGGTAACGCACGCTGCGGTCAGCCAGCCAGCCAGCACTGCACATGTCCATTCCGCCCTGCCAGGCCAGGTAGAGCTGGCCCGTGGTGGCCAGCCGGGCGCCCAGCCGACGGCACTCGCTGGCTGCCTCTTGGAAGGTGAACTTCTCTGGAGATGTTGCATAAAACACCTCGCCTGTGAAGGATACAGTCAGCTGGGTGAGGGTCTCCCTCCACCTGTCCTGCCCTGCGCCCTTCTCTAAGTCAGCTTGGCCTTTAACCTCCAAAAACCCCAAACCTGCTTATGCATAGGTCAGATCCTAGCCTTCATTTCCTATTTCCCGTTTTCCATCTTTTTCTGGGCTTTGGGGCAGGATGGCATCAATTTCTTAAAGGGGACCAAGAATTGCTGTGCCATTTTCTACCACTAGCCACTAGGGGGAGCTCGTGGGCTCAGGCTCTACCCACGGGGATGGAACCCAAGATCTCTGCCACTTGAGCCACACCCCCAGTCGCTCTCGTTTTTATTTTTAATTTGAGGTATGGGGTTTGAATTTAGGATCTCACGCTTGCTAGGCAGGAGTTCTACTGCTTGAGGCACACCTCCAGTTCATTTTGCTCTGGTTATTTTGGAGATGGGGAAGGTCTTGGGAACTGTTTGCCTGGGCTGGCCTTGAACTGTGATCCTTCCAATCTCAGCCTCCAAAGTAGGTAGGATTACAGGCGTGAGCCACCAGTGCCTGGCTTTTATCTTGTTTTTGAGATGGATTTCTTCAATACTTTGCCCAGGCTGGCGTTGATCTTGTAATGGTCCTGCCTCAGGCTCTCAAGTAGCTAGGATTATAGGTATGTATCATGATGCCTAGCTAAAGCAAACCCTTTAAAAAATTCAAATTGTGATGGGAAAAGCAGGCCTCAGACTTTGAACTCTTAGTAATATTTCCCGACTGTGTCTCTAGGCCCTGAAGAGGCCATCATGACATAATTTAGAGTCTTCAAGCTTTTAAATGATGTTTGCAAAACCTTAACAAGGTGTGCTAGGGGCAGAGGAGGGGCGGTGGGTACCCACTCGGAATAGTTCTGGGTACGGTTGCACCGTGGTAGCAAGACTGGCTGCTCTGTTTGTCTTGGTTTACAGAACGAGGAAGGAGGCCAGGGCGTTGAGGAGGTTGGGCCAACTCTCCTCTCAGCCTGGAGGAGCACGGGGGCTGCGGGGTGTTTGTACGCAGAGGTGGCACAGCTTGGAATGTGCAGAGGGGTGAATGGGTACAGATGGGGGAGGGGTGCCATCCATATGCCAGGGTGACTGTGTTCAAGATTAGTGCCCCTTACAAAACAGAGGAAGCCACCAGGATCCTCCCCATAGCACTCACCAGAAAGCCTGGGATGGGGATCAGGGGACAGGAAGAGAGTGGTTAGGCAGCCCTGGGGAAATGTGTGTCTCTAGATGCACCCTGGAGAGGCCTGGGCATCCAGGGCCTCGCACACACTAGGCAAGTGCTTGGTCACACCGTAGTCTTAGGCTGGGCTTTGATGACGTAAGGGACTACAGGGCAGGCATCAGCTGGCCAGAAAAATGAGGTCTTGTAGGAAAGGGGCAGTCCCGGGTGACAGTCTTCCAGTAACAAGTGTTTTGGGCTCAGTGGTGATGCCAGACAGTATGGAAATGCTGGTGCCATTGAGACCCTCTCCAAAATAGGTAATGAGGGGTCCAGCCAGAACTCCCATATCCCCTGTGCCCCCTCCCCCAGGCAGAGGAGGATCAGGCATGTCAGGCCCTGAGTGAGGGCCCTGGCCCAGAGGAGGCTTGTGTGGTCTGTAGTGCCTGTGGAGGGACGACAGGGACAGGGGTGGGAAGGTACACTGGAAGGGACTGGGCTTCCTGCTGGTGGGTGGAGTGGCCTCACCCTCCATCTCCTCGGCGAAGCAGTACACGTCATAGGTCTCATTGGTGTCACGGATGCCATAGGTCCTCACACCAGGAAACTCATCCTTGTCTCCATAGCAGCCCTCCCGGGGAGTGTGGATGGGGTACCTGTCAGGAATCCAAAGTTGGGGTGTGACACTGCCTTTGACAGGGTCTTCTCTGAATATGGGGCTGTCCCCCGTTTTTGCAGTTATTGGTGAATAAAGACGATCAGTTCCTGATGCTGAGGATTTATGGGTGCTACTCACTGTACCAGGGACCCACAAACTTTCTCTACGAAAGACCAGATGGTAAATAAAATCTTGCAAACCATAGGGTCTCTGTGATGACCATCACTGTACTGCTCTATTGGTCTGAAATGGCCACAGACAATACATAAGCAAGTGGGCGTGACCGTGTGCCAATAAAACTTTATTTACAGAAACAAAGGGTGGGCTGGATTTGAGTCAGGGGCTATTGTTTCTTGGTCCCTGCTCTCTGTCATTTCAGCCTCATAGCAACCTAATAGGGCTGGTTCTGTACTCTATTTTATACTTAAAGAACCTGGGGGCCCAGAGATGTTAACTGATTTGTCCAAGGCCACACAGCTTCCAAGTGCTTTGAGCCCAGTGCTTTCCAAGGCTAAGGTGTGAGTTCTTGCGCTTGCTACACTGTTGTCTCATTTTATTATTTGTTTGTGGGTTTTGTGTCCTGAGAGCACCTTGCCTACCCAGGATTGCAAAGTCATTCTCCTTTGTTTTCTTCCTGAGACTTTGTGGCTCTGCTTTCAGGGCTAGTGAAGGGGGTTGGGGTGGGGGACAGTCTGTGTTGTCCTTACAGGTTCACACACTGCACCAAAACCCCTGGAGGGCAGGGCTCTAACTCTGCATCCAGCTCCTGGGATGCCCCAGGGTTGACTCAGAAAAAGACGTACCAAGAAGCTTACTGTATGTATATCTTGCCTTATTTAAAACAAAAAAGATATAAGATGGTTTACACAAATTATAAAACACTAAAGTTAAAAACAAAACAGTAAGTGAAGAAACCTTGGCATAAGAAAAACTGGGCAGGGAAAATACTGACTCTGAGGACAGGGTCACTGAGGGAGAACACCGAGGATCTGGATGGGGGAGTGGGCGCCTGTGTTGGCCAAGGAGGGACACTGGTCCCTAACCTAGGCTGGCTACAGGCTCACGCTGGCCCTTGGCTCAGCACTGGTCACGTTCCACCCCATCACCTGCCCCACCCTGTGGGCTCCTGACCGCTGGTCCCCATATCTGACACCCCCTGCAAGGAGGGGGAGGACAGGGCTCACCTGACAGTCTGGTCGGCCAGCCAGCCGGCGTCACACTGGTGGAAGCCGTCCTCGTAGGCAGCCTGCAGCTGCTCAGGTGTGGCGATGATGGCACTGCTCTGCAGGCAAGCCCGCTGCGCCCTGTCGAAGTCCAGGGTGTAGCGCGTGGAGATGGCTCGGTAGTGGAACACGACGCCTGGAAAACACACGTCGGGGGTGGACGAGACAGACAGTCAGGCACGAGCTCTGATCTGTACAGCAAGGGCCACAGGGACCTCAGGAACTGTCTGGTCCAGGCTGATGCACGGGTCTGTCCCCACATTTGCATGCCTTTGTGGGCAGACCCTCAGGACGGGGAACTCACTACCTCACAGGGCGTTCCTTTCTGAATACCTGTGATAATTCTCACACTCAGAACCCCAAATTTTTTTGTGGGGGAAGACACACTCAGAGTCCCATGCACCATCAAGCCAGGGATATCCTATGAGTGAAAGGAGACCAGGGAGACGATCAGGGAGACTTCAGTCCTTTTTTTTTTGCTTCTGGAACTGAGAATGAGTGGGTGGAGGAGAAGGGAGACGACACCTGACTTATTTCCACAGTGACTTGAGACATGCCACACCACCTCAGTTTGCTTATCTGCAAAATGGACATGCTCGCTGGGCACCGGTGGCTCATGCCTGTAATCCTAGCTACTCAGGAGGCTGAGATCAGGAGGATCACGGTTCAAATCCAGCCCAGGTAAATAGTTCTAGAGACCCTATCTTGGAAAATACCCATTATGAAAAAGGGCTGGTGGAGTGCTTCAAAGTGTAGGCCCTGAGTTCAAACCCCAGTACCACAAAAAAATAACGGATGTGTTCATGAGGCCCACTGAGTCACAGGAAGCACAGCCGCCATTTACCTGTGTATCCCCCGCTAATCCACAGAGGATGAGATACCAGCTCTGGCCTCACCTTTCACCACAACCTCCAGGGTGGCCTGGCTGTCCTCGATGCCGTGAATCACCTCACAGCGATAGATCCCGGAGTCATTGGTGCGCAGGTTCTGAATTTCCAAGGTGGCATCGCTGGGGATGGCCGGGTAGTTGGGCAGCGAGACCTTGTCTTGGTAGGCGCTGTTGACTCGCACATGGCCTTCGGTTGCCACCAACAACACCACCTCCTTCTCCTTGGAAACACGGCTCCACTTGATTCTTGGGGCCAGCGGGGCAGTGGAGGGGGCAGTGGTCACAGGGTGCATGGGGTCAATGAAATAGCAGGGGATGGTAAGCGAGGTCCCCAGCAGGACCTTCAGTGGGGACGGTTGGGGGATGCTCACACTCAGCGAGTTGTCATGGTCTGCGTGGGAGGAGACAGACCTGTTAGTGTCTAGAGAGAACCACCCAGCCCCTCTCCCCCCACTTTCTGGAAATGCACTTCCCCAAGAGGCCTAACTCCAATGACTGTGTTTGTGTCCTAGACAGGGACACCACTGTCATATAGGAATTCCTGGGGAGACTTGTAACACCCTATCCAGAGCAGTGTTCCTCAAGACCCCAGGTCTCTGCACCTCAAGACAGAAATTACAGGTTCATGCGTGGTGGTTCACACTTGTAATCTCAGCTGCCAGGGAGGCAGAAGTAGAAGGACTGTGGTCTGAGGCCCTGCCAGGCAAAAGCAAGAGACCCTATCTGAAAAACAGCCTAAAGCAAAAAAGGCTGGAGACTGGACTCAAGTAGTGGGATGCCTGCTTAGGAAGTGTGAGACCTTCAGTTCAAATCCCAGTACTGCCAAAAAAAAAAAAAGAGGGGAAGGGGAAGGGGAAGGGGAAGGGGAAAAGTGTTCCAGAGGAGAGGAGGGGAGAGATCACAGCCTGACTCAAAGCTTTTTGGAAAAAATTATATTGGAGTATATGATTATTGGGGGTATGAAAAAGTCTATGCAACTTTTAAAGCTGAGACCTAAAACTTCCAAGATGTGTCCCCAAATGGGACATGGCGGGGAGACAAGTAACTCTCTTCTCTTCAGGTGATGGATAGAGAAACTGGAGGCAGAAGCATCACAGAGCAGACAGCCAGAGAGGGGATGGGATGGGCTAGCACTTGATCCCACAGAAATCGTGGCAGTGATGGGGAAGATGTGGTGTGTTTCCCCAGCCTTGTTAGAGGAAAAACTGCCTGGGTTGGGAGAGAAACTGTTTTCCAAAAAAATAGCACCTTTCATGGAGGCTGTTAAATTTCTGGGGTCCTTTCTTTCAGGGCACCCTACAGGTTGGAGTCAAAATGTTTCAGATGCTTGTGGGTGGTAGATACACAAGACAGGGTGCCAGGAATGTTGGGAGTCCAGCCTGGACCCTTTGATGTCTGGACAGTCACTACCAGCCCCTTCCACAAACACCTCTGTCTGAACACCTGGCCTGGCACCACTGGCCACAGCTTGGTCTCACAGTGGTGGTCCTCAGGAGACAATGGCTGAAAGAAGGCCATTGCAGAGCCCAGCTCAGCAGTTGCCAAAGCTCTCACTGGTTTGCTGATGTGGTGTGAACACAGGGCCCTGGTGAAGGCCAAGGGTGGACATTTGTGGGTTCCTGAGTAATAGTGCAAGTGGGGGTGCCATACACTACAGTCTCTTTGTGCAAAGGTTATAAATCAGGCCACTAGATTTTTAAGTAAAATCCACTGTACCTTCCCATTTGATGATGGAGCCTCTCAAAATGATTGAAACTTAGGATTCTTGGATTCCTTAAGGTATTGCACTGGAATAGAGTGACTGGGTGGAAGAAGGAGGGGCTGCATGGACCCCCTTTTGTTTCCCTAACTCACTCTACATTGTGATGGGGGGGCGTCTCAGCAACATGTGGTATCTCAGCTCTCCCATCCCAGCTCTGTCCATGTCCCACGTCAACAACCTTTTCGTAAGCCCACCTCAGGCCTAAGGGGAGCTCACACCGGGGTTGTGGCCCCCAGAGGACAATGGACCCATGCAGACCCAAGATGAGGCTTGGGCCCACGTGGCTTAAAGGGGAAGCAAGGATCTTGGGGGCAAGTCCCCTTGGTCCTCCACACCTTCCCGCTTTCAGGAGGCCTTTAGAGTGCATGGTTCAGAGTGGGACCTCTCTTGCTTGTGCAAAAGGGAGGCACATTCCACTTCCGGGAATCAGGGGAAAACTTGCTTGTTTGGATCAGGACTTGATTATCAGAAACACACCCAGTGCCTGCTACATGCCTGAGACCCAGCTGAGGGTTCTGCTGAGAAAGGCAAAGACCCGTCCATTCCCGGCCCCTCTGTGTTCCTCAGACCATTTTCTTTGCCATCCTGCCCCTCCGATACCCTTTTCTCTTCTGGTTTCTCTATGTCCTCCCCACCCCAAGCTCAGTTTGGCAGTTGTAAGTGACATTCTGAAAGGAAGGGTGCTGGAAAGGAGGTACCTGTCAGCTGGGAGCTGGAGTGTCTGTGTGAGGCTCCGGGATAGATGTGTGTGTGTGTGTGCGCACGCATTGCTGCTCTCCCATCACAATGAGAGGGGCAAGGCCAAGGAAAGGGGAGCCTGTCTCTGTCTCTGTGCCTAGCAGCACCAGGTTCAGTACCCAGTACTCAGCATCCAGCACTCACCACCTACTGTATAAACAGGCCATGGATGGGAATGTCCTCACCTGACATTTCTTCTGACACGGCTGCAGCGATGACCCTCAGAGTCACCAAAACCAAAAGTAAAGTGGTCATAGTTCACCTGGAAGAGGGGAGGCAAAGGCGTTATTTGGATGATTGAGGCACAGTGAAGTGGAGGAGTGGCAGATGACCTATAGTGCAAGGTGACAGACACCACACCAAGGACCTGAAATTAAGGGCACACCAGGAGGCTGCAGGAGGCTTGGGAGGTCTTTGCTCCGTGAACTCTTTCCTTCACAGATTTCTGAATGCAATGACAGGAATTGGGCTGATGAACCCTGCCCCTTCAACATCCACACACACATTATTCAACCAGCAAAGACCATCCTAATGAATTCCAGTGAGGGCCAATGTGACGGGGCCACAGGGTGCCCAGACATTTCCTCGAACCCTGTTCTGGGTGTGCCTGTGAGGGTCTTTCTGCAGGAGACAAACACTTAAATCTGTAGGCTGAGTAAAGCAGACCACCCTCCCCAGTGTGGTGGGACGCATCCAATCAGCTGAAGGTGAATGGAACGGAAGACTGTCCGGCCCCTGAGTAGGAGAGAATTGTTCTTTCTGGATGTCCTTTGAGCTAGGATACTGACTTGCCCTCCTTTTGGACTTGAACTGAAACATTGGCTAGTCCTAGGTCTTCAGCCTGTGCGGCTGCGAGCTGCAAGTACCTTGTCAGCTCTCATGGGTTGACAGCTCGCCAAGTCTCCCCAAGATCTGGGGACCTGCAGATCACACCTGCAGTGTGACGTGTGAACCAGTTCCTTATAGTTTCTCTCTCTCGTTCTCTCTCTCTCTCATGCACACCGTACACCCACACCCACAGACTCCTGTACAAGTATAGGAATGTCGTCTAGTGGAGCGAAAACACTCACCACCTCGTGACGCTGTAGCCCACATAAGGTGCACAGCACAGCATGTCACTCTCCTGCGCGTGGGGACACTGGTGAGTACAGGCTTACCATGTTGCCAGGCAGATGCAAATACACCAGCTAGAATTATGTGCGGTACAAACACTTGCCAATGGCAATAAAGCGACTCCATTACTGGCTTATGTATTTCCTATACTGTGCCTTTCGTCATTATTATTACAGCATTCTACTTTCAGAAAAACCTCACTGTCCAGCAGTGGCACACGAGTCACAGCCTCACAGCTCTGTTTACTGTGTCTCTTAGTTGCATCAAGAAGCCATCACAGGCAGGGCTGGGGGTGTGACTCAGGGGTAGAGGACATGCTTAGTGTGCACGAGGCCCTGGATTTGATCTCCAGCACTGCCAGAAACGATTTAAAAATAGCCACAGGGAGTGACTGACCTGTACAATCTTGATCTGTGTAAGGACACCGTGCGAGGTTTGCACAATGACAGCATCACCTAGTGGCACTGTTCTGAGGACATGTCTCACTGGGAGGAGAAACATGAGTGTGGACGGTTGTGTGTGTGCGCACATACACTACGTAAAATATACATGGGGTGTTCTCTGCCGAGCACTAATGCAATCCTCCAGGTCCAAAGACACGATGATTTGTTCAACAGCCCTAAGGGAATCTGGGTCTGCCACCAACTTCAAATCCAGGGATCTTGGTATGTTTTATGTCATTTTATTTATTTATTATTTTATTTTTTTTAGCAGTACTGGGATTTGAACTCAGGACCTTGTGCTTGGTAGTCAGGTGTTCTACCACTTGAGCCACGCCCCAGCCCTTTTTTGCTTTATGTATTTTCTGGATAGGGTTTTGTGTTTTTCACTGGTCCTGGTCTCTACCTACACCTCCCATGTAGCTGGGACCACAAGTGTGCATCACTGAGCCTGACTTGTTGGCCGAGATGGGATCTCACTAACTTTTTGGCATTGCTGGCCTCAAACCATGATCTTCCCAATCTCCACCTCCCAAGTAGCTGGGATTACAGGTGTCAGTCACTGCACTTGCCCTTTCTTCTGTGTTTCAGAATGAGTTATTCTCCAAGGATTCAAGCAAGATTCAGGGCCCTGGTTCCATTCAGGGGAAGCGAGCTCTCGAGCAGGCTGTGTGATGATCAAATTAATAACTCAGGAGAAAAATGAGAGTCTAGTATTCCTGTAGCCCTCCTCTGGTCCTACCGTGACTTCATGTGACTTCGAAAGAAAAGCCTTCCTTATTGTCACCTGCTGGACCTATGTCATGATAGGTACACAGTCTGTGGCAGTCACCTCTTCAGGCCTCCTCTGCCCCATTGGGACCATAACCGCAGCTGAACAAGATACAGATGAATTTACAAGCCATCAAACTGAGTGGAGGCTCTCAATTTGGTTGTACATGGTCTGGACTTCAGCCTGGCCTTCAGGGCACTGCTGGCCCCAAGGGTGCACAGTGACATTACACACCCCTTCTGTGACGTGTACCCCACCGCCTGCGCTGCTGTTTGCTGGGTTGTGGGATGCACCTGTCCTGATACCTCTCCTGCCCTCCTCTCCAGGCTGTGAGCATTTGCTTTGGCTATAAGAAGGGTTTGCACTTGGGAGGAAGGGGAAGGAAGGTTTGGGGCAGATGGAGGACTTGGAGCTAAAGAAGGAAAGAGGCAGGGGGCCACACTCAGCTGAGGTGGCCCTGGCTTCCCCCACCTCACCTCTGTCAGAGGCCCAGCAGGTGTCTCTTTTGGCTCAGTCACCACTGCTGGGTGGGATGCTGTGGGAATGAGGGGAGCACCCTGAGGGGCACTGGGGGAACCTGCTGTTTCCATCCAGGAACGGCTGGGGGAGGGGCAGGCGGGGCGCAGTACTCTAGGTGACCCCTTCCTGCCTGTGAGGTGTGACATCTTTCTACCATCCCTGCTCCCTTCCTGCCACATGTATTGGTCACCTGAGAGATGAATGGCCAGTCTGTGCATTGCTGGGGGGGGGGGTTACACGCATAGGAGACATGTCACCGATGCCACAGGGAGAAAGGAAAATTCCGAAGTTCTGAGAAGTTGCTCTGCTTTGCCTTGGGAATTTTTCTACTTAGGCACTCTGGAGCTCCAGATCTGGTACTTTGAAGGGCCGTGGAGTGGTAGGGCCCTTGTTGAAGCCTACAGTGACTGTCACAGTCCCTGAAGGGTGGAGGATGTCAAAGTTAAGGTACCTCTCCAAGTCAAGAAGGCCTAGATCTGGGGCTCCCTCTTCCCAGAGCCTCAGGGATTCAGATCCAGACACAGGCCCGCCTGTTCTGCCTTCAGGACACCCTGCGCTGGGAAGGTTTGTGTGTGTTTGGAGTTGCGTTTCTTCCCTCGATCTCTGAACAAGCCTGACATTGTCTGTGGATGCAGTGGCTTTCTGTGGGGCTTGAACCGACTCTATTTTCCTCCCTAGCCTAGACCAGGAAATGGAAAGGAATGAGAAGGGGGGCTGAAGGGGTGGTGGGGGTTGCGGCGGAGTGGGCAGAGAAACTAATTTTATTTCTGCTCTTTTTTTTTTTTTTTGAAGACAAACTTTGGGATAGAAATATGGCAATAAATACATTCTTGTGTTTGTGTGTGTTTTCTCAGCTGTAAAGAAAATAGGGAGAAATTCCATTCTGTCTGGGTTCCAAGTGTCTCCGAGACTCACTGAGGCTTTTATGCCAGGAGACAGACTGCCAGCCCAGCCCTGTGGACAGGGGCGTCTTTCTCCCTGGGAAGCAAAGCGAGGCGGTGAGGGGTTGTGGGGGGGGAAGGGAGGGGTTGAGGTGGAGAGAAAGGGGATCAGGACATAGGGAGTGGAAGGCAGGTGTGCCTTGGGTGGGTTGATCCTCAGGACTTCTTAGAGGAGAATGACTAGGAAGCTTGACAGAGGAGGAAATGAGCTGGCGTGAGCCTTTCAACTGAGCCGAGGGTGAGGGTGCATGTGTGTGAGTGTACACACCCCAAAGTCGGAACAGGAAAACCCTTCACCTCTACATCAGCCAGACTTCATGCTGGCCCTGGCCTCCGCCTTGATTCTAACCGATTTGATTCTAGGATTCAAAGGGCAGCTCACCCTCCTGCCCTGACTTCCTCTTCCAGCAGCACACACAGGGGAGACCCTCAGACTGGGTCCCTGTCCTGGCTGGTCACCTCCTGCCTGTTAACAGGAGCCACCCATGCTGCCTTCCAGCCAGAGTGTGAGGCTGCGCCAGCCCTTCGCCTCGTCCAGGGTGGGCACTGTGCCTCTGGCACTGAACCCACACAGACTCTGGCACCATCAGTGCCACTTCCTTCTACTTCCTCCCTGACAACCTGAGCGAGCTGCTCAGACCTGGGATTGGAAGTAGGGAGGCTTCAGGCTCCCGGATGAGGGTCGGGGCTGGATGACTTTCCAGAAAGAATTAAGTTGCTTTTGTTTCAAAAACAACATCCTCCCTCCCAAACTTTGCAAATCAGGGAAGTGGGAGGCAGAGAACCACACGGGTCCTCCATTTAATCCACTGCCATTAGCGTTTGGACAGCTTCTCATCTTTTGACTTAAGCTTCCACTTGGCTACTATAATTGGAGTTCCATTTGCCTTTCCACAGAACACAGGGGACCGAATGACTGCTTCTGTATGTGCAGATAATGGAGTTTACCGTCATGACCTCTCCTCCGGGGACCTGTCCAGGGGCCCTGGGCAGGTGGTCTTCAGTTCATTCCCCCTGGTAGATGGCCCCCTACCATTGCTTAGTAATTAATTGTGTTCAAGTTCTTCCCCCATCATGACCCCCACACATGGCTTCTGACATCGGGGATCACACAAAGCACATCCACTCCATTTTCACAAGACAGACTGATCTTCAGGCTCTAATCTGCTCTCCTGTAGGGACATTCCTGGTCCCTTCAACCAATCCTTCCTTATGTGGCTTCCAGAATTTTCTTGCCATAGAAGGTCAGAGCTGGGCTAGACCTCATGAACACCAAGTTCAACAAATTCATTTTACACGTGAAGAAACTGCTTTTCCTTGCAGGTAGGAGGTGGATCGATAAGTATAGCCCAGTCCTAAGGGCTGGTCCTTCAATTCCCTGCATTAGTACAAGGTAGCGCCTCCTTTGTCTCATCCCCTGCTGTCTCCCTGGCACCTAGCATAGTGCCCAGCATGGACAGAGGGCGATGTCTGCTGAATGACTGAATGAACAAGTGGAGCCCCAAGCATCTTAGAATTCATCTCCTGTAGCCCTGGGTCTTGGAGGGAGGAGAAGCAGGGCTAGAGGCTCCTGTCTGTTCAGCACGCACATGGTCCAAGGCCCTAAGAGGCAGACCCCTGCTTTACATCCAGCAAATCTCAGCCAGTAATACACTGATTGCTTGAGGATGGCTTGTGACTTTGGGAAGGTCACTGTCCATGCACAGCCCAGAGGAGTCAGGAGCAGAGCCTCCCCTCCCCAAGGCTCCAAAGAGAACCTGTGCTATGCCACAGCCAAGTTGCACCAGCTTGCCAGAGCCTATCTGAGCATCTCTTTCCACTTGTGTTCAGTGACGTCACACTCGTAATTTGCACTTGAACATAACGGGGGCATTTACACCGTGGTGATCAGCAAACACTATGAATGAGGTGAAGTTTATTTTTTTCTTTCTTTTTTCCCAGCACACTGGTTACTGGAAGTAACTCCTAGTAGATACAGAAGATCTGGGGGAGGAGAATGGGTACTTCCCTTTTTCCATGCCATGGAAGCTCATTCTCCATTCATTGTTCCATTCTGTATGTGTCCCTGGGGCCACTGCAGCTGGCTCTGAACCCAAGACCATTTTGCAACCCTAACTGGGTCACGCTCACCTCTGTGTCACATCTCTCAGGCCAGCCTGAGCCACCAGGACAGACTCAGCAAACACTTGCTGGATAGATGATTGTGTCACACTGTCCCCTTCCCTGACCATAGCTTCTCCGCTATGTAGCTTTGATCCAGCCCGGGACCCTGCCTCCCGACTACACCTCCTCCACGCCCACTGCAGGGTTTCATTTTCTCTTCTTGTTTTCCAAGTGCTGGCTTCACCTCCCCGTACAGATGGTGATTGACTTGAGGCTGAAAATCAACACTCACTCCGTGCTGGCAACCACACAAAATGGCATATGACACCTCCTTGTGCGACAAGGGAGTAGATGTTGAAATTTGGCAGGTAGGAGGACCGGTAAGATTTGCATGCACCAAGTGTCTCTGACCTAAGTCCTGGAGGAGAGAGCGGAAAGGACCCCAGCCACTAGCCTCCAGTTCACCACTTCTTTGCACGCTAATCTCCCAACAGAGCCTTTCCTTCTGTCACCCAATCATGGACATTGAGATGCCCAACCCAGAATGGGGAAAGGGTCTGGGACCCACAGCGAGGGCATGTCTGGCCAGAGTGACTCCTACTGCATTGGCAATCTTCCACAAATTCTAAACAGACATGTGGGGAGGGGTGGAAGGAAGCTGACTCTAGCCCTAGCTCCATCCTAACTCACTGGGGAACTGAGGTTACAGGGTTCCCATCTGTACACGGGAGTCACAATGCCACGTCCACCCCAGGAAAACTGGGAGTACTTCCTCCCCTTTTTGCTTTCTCCCTTATTCTCTCTCTCTCTCTCTCTCTCTCTCTGTCTTTTTTCCTTGTCTTTGATTTCCTCATTACAAAATTATTACAAAATCAAATTCTGCAACTATTTCCCAGCTTTCTAGGTGGTTCCCTAGGCCTTCTGACAAAGGCACCAGCAGTGGCTGGGCACTGACTGCAGAAAACTCTTCGAGGCTACACGGTCTGGCATTGGCCTCTGGCAGCTCTGTGCTAAGGCAGAGGGGCCTAGGAAGGGGAAGGAGGGTTTTTCCTCCGAGTTGCTTATAGCCTTGTGGGTGGAGGAAACCTGTATCCAGAAATAGCAGACACAGACGAGGGGGCTCAGAGTCCTAACCTGGACCCTGATTAAACTGGCTGTATGACTCTGAGCCTCCAATTTTCCATTTTTGAAATGGAGCTGTTGGGAGGATTGGCCCTGAAGGACTCTGGATTTTTTATTTATTTTTTTGGTGCTACTGGGGTTTGAACTCAGGCAGGTGCTTTACCACTTAGCCACGTCCCCAGCCCTTTTTACTTTAGTTTATTTTTCAGATAGGGTCTCATGCTTTTGCCTGGGGCTAGCCTTGAACCAAGATCTTTGCCTCCTGAGTAAGTGGGTCAGAGATTCTAAATGCACTTCATGCAATGCAAGAGACAGTGTGACCCTTTTGACATCTGGGGACAGACTGAGTCTCATCTCACCCCTCACAGCCTTCCTCATAGATAGGGGTCATTTACTCTTGCTTATTCTGCTCCAACAGCCAGGGCTTCGGACAGGGTTTTCCCACGTTCTCTGGGAAGGTTCTGACTACAGGGAAAGAAGCCCCCTGTACCCTCAATGTGAGGGCAGCTGTGAGGGGCTGAAAGCCAACCCCATGACTAAAGATTCCATATGGGAAGGCACGGAGGGGTGCAGAAGTAACACCAGGCGGGGATGTCCTCCCTGTTGTTTCAGCCCCTCTGCTAATGCAGCCTCTGGCCTGCTGTGCCCTGAGCCCAGGTCTGGCCCTGCCTCTTCCCCTCCTTTTGCTCACAGAATTCACTTCTTCCATTCACATGGAGTGTTCCAGAACACTCTCTCCTCAGCTGTACACTTGACCTGGTCCAACCCTTCTTTGAGGCCCAGCACAAATCCTATCCCCTGGAAACTGTCATGGGGACCCTGGCCTGAAACTGTCTCCTTTCTGCCCTCACCCTTTGTTATTTCTTGTTGTTAGAACCAAATAATTAATTAATGTATTGGTGGTACTGGGGTTTAAACTCAGGACCTCATGCTTGCTAGGCAGGCGCTCTACCACTTAAGCTACTCCGCCAGCCCAGCCCAGTCCAGTCCAGGACTAATTTACTGACAAGCTCATCCTGGCTTGTGACCTCTTTCCCATGGGGTGTGTGGGGTGGGGGGATGGCCAGGGTGGGGAAGCGCTGTGCATTGGAAACAATCCAATTCTGGCAGCACTGGGGTTTGAACTCAGGGCCTCATGCCTGCTAGGCAAGTGTTCTACCACTGATGTCATTCTGTCAGCCCCACAAGTTTGGTTTGGGAGTCAGCTCTGATACTTCCTCATGAGCATAGACCGCTGGCCCAATTACTTAACCTCCGGGATGCTCGGTTTCCTTACCTCTAACGTGCTGAGGAGACAGGATGGATCGCGTAGCCCGGGGCTGCACGGGGTATTAAATGAGACCCTGTATGGCCCTCCCTGAATGCTGTGTCCTGCCAAGTCTTGTCCGGCTGGATCCTCCCTTGCTGAGGACAGAGAACACCTGCAACCTACCCATCACTGCATCTAATAAAGTGCAATGCACGAGCACCTATGGGCCCTCAGCCTCGAGCCTCCACACATACACAGGAGCCACTCAACAAGCAACGTGTGCCAACCTGATAAGAAGCCACACCCAAGCACAGTTTATGTCTGAATTTAATTTAAATATAGCAGACGATCATTCAGTCCACAATGACAGAAGATAATGAGAACCACCCTCCTGCTGGACCAGCCTAGGGCTTGTTTCTCCAGTCACCCAAGACTGGATGCAGAATGTTGGATCAAATCAAATTGTGGACTATAAAGTAAGAGCCTAATGCTGTCACCGCTGTCTCCAGTGACACAGGCTCGTCACACAGCTCTCAGGGCTTCTCTGTGGCCACGGAAGGCAGCCATGCCCTCTCTACCCCCAGAATTGACATATACAGTGACTGCACAATCTATGAGATGCCTTTCGGAAGGGCCTGCAGTGTGTCAGGTGCTATGCTCTGAGCTGTACAAAAGCCATTTCTCACGGGCTAGGTACCTTGCCCAAGTTCACCCACATGGTAAGTGACTGGCTGTGCCCTGGAGTCCAGATCTCATGGCTTCAAATTCTGTAGTTTTCCTCAACATTCTTGATCCTTATACATCTGTTTTACTCATTCATTCCATCGTTCAGTCAACAAACATATTTCAACCAAGCAGAAGATGGGGAATGTTCTTATGGAATTTCAGATTCTGAGGAGTTTAGGGGTTGCTAGAGGGTAAATATATCCATAATTAGTTCCTAAGACAACTAACCCAATACCTCTTCCAACTCTGCCTAGGACTGCAGAGTTTTGGCAGAGTTGGGGTGGAGATCTTGCTGGTGATAAATGCAGGGTCTTGTTTGGAGGAGGTGACCCTTGAGCTTAGGCATTCTACTAGCAAGGAGGAGTACTACCAGAGCTCCAAGTCCTGGCTCTCCTTGCACCCCTAGAAGTTGACTGTAGGACTGGCTCCCACAGTCCAACATGGTGGCTCTTGCCAATGTCTGTCAGGCTAATTATCAAGCGCTTCAGAAAAGATAACTGCCTGAAGACAGTCCTTGATAACTTCCTTTAGGTGATTTTCAAGGCAAGTTTTAAAAGGAATGCTAACCAAGTCACTCCTGATTCAACGGGTCATGTCTCAGTCTGTACCTGCCAAGGCATGACCGTCATCTGTCAGGATATCTGGACTCCTATCAGTCAACTCTGGAAAAGCCTGCTGGCCAAAGCCCTCCCCAGGCTCCTGGCCCTTTCTAGTGACTTGCCCTGTCCTGTGAGGGCCTCTCCTTGGGCAGCTAGAAAAGCTGGCCATCCCCCGAGCTTTCTGGGCTGCTGTTACAGAGACCAGGAGAGGGGGCCAAGGGACTGAGGTCTTTTCTGAACTCCAGCTTCAGAAATCGGCTCAGGGAGCTGTCTGGGTAACAGCAGCCTGAGGCCAACCTTGATGTGCTGACCAGGGGCCAGGGGATGCTGGTCCAACAACAAAATCAGAGTTGAACTTGACCTGCTGAAGGCCCATGTGGGTTGACTTGTAGGCGACGGCTCAGGTGGGTGGGGGGAGCACAGAGGAGCTGGAAGCAAACCCTGGTTCGGGATGTACAGCACTGACATAGACTTCTCTCTGCATCCACTCTACCTTCCCGTCAGCCCATGGATATATGCCCAACTCGTAAGCTGTCTTTGACTTGGATCTGTTGTAACAAGAGGTACGCTGTTCCTCCTCTACTCTCTGGGGCTCACTTTGAACCCAGACTCTATGCAGTTTCCTCAAGTGGCCTCTTCTTAAGCTTCCTAGGAGGCAGCATAGTGTGGTAGAAGGTGGGCACATGAAGAACACAACCCAAGTTCATACCTTGACTCAAGACTTATCTGGGTGATCTTGGTTTCTTGTCATCACTAATCAAAATTTTGATGTCTGAGGACTCTGGAAATTGCTGATTCCTGGTTAGGTTGTGAGACAGAAATGAAGACTTTCTGGGATAACTTGCTCTGACCTTCCTCTTGTTCCCTCCAAATCACTCAACATGGTCTCCAAGATACCTGGATAGCCAGATCCTATTGGGGAGGGTGGCAGGAGGGGCTGGGATAAAGAGAGGTGGTATCACATGGGGACCTTGAGTGAGTCAGAGGTGCTGAGCGTGGGCAGAGGGACAGCTAATGCATGGGGAGCTCGGCGATGGACCTCATGGACAAGGGTGAGTGTTCCTGGGACAAAGTCCAGCTCCTTCCCAGGGCCCTCACGGCCTACCCTGATCCTGTTTGGACCACATCACAGTTCTATTCCCTACTCCTTCCTCGACTGCAGTCACATTCTGGTTGTGCCTTGACTGCTTCCTCCCAGAGGGTCTCTGTACTCTTCCTTCTTCCTGGTGCACACTTCGGGATCTCTCCCTAGCCAGCGACTTAGAAGGTGCTCAACAGGTATTGACTGGATGAAGGAGCGAATGAATGAATAGTTTTTAAGGAGTAGACAATGTCTCTTCTGGATTCAAACTGATCATAACTCTTGAATGTCACCTAGTTCCAAAGCAGCCCTGCCTTACCAGCCCAGGAAAGCTACAGACGACAGCATCCAGGGACAAAACAGCTCTGAGAACTGGGCAGTCAGCCTTTTCTGAGGCTGAGTCCAGGCCCTAGGATGGAGGGCTGCCATGGTTGGTGCTGCATGGAGGTGGGAGTGAAGATGCGCTACTGCTGGTTCGGAAGCAGATGGCTGGAGAAGGATGGGTACTTGGGTGAACTTGACTCAACATCATCAGCCTTTTCTCATTATTTGCCCCAGCTGCAAATTCCCAGGAAATTCAGGTTAAGGTGGAGAAGCATGGAGCAGGGTTAATGGCTCCTGATTTACACACAGGGACATTCAGCTTTGCCCTGTTCTCTCTGTGGAAAAAGCCCAGGTTCCTAGGACCAGCCCCTTCCTGTTCTTGGCCTTCCGGCTCCAGCCTGGGGAACTTGGAAGTTCCCTCTGCATTAATTTCAGACTTTGTGTAAATAGCAAACCTGCTGGGAAGTTGCTTCTGGGAAGGAGAAGGAGTGTCTTTCAGCCCTCTTTCCATTGGGCACGGCACCTTTCCTGGGGCGGGAATCTTGGACCAAGAGCTGAGCTCCCTCTTCTGGGCAATGACTACCAACTGGCAGGATAGAGAGAGCCTTCCTTAGGAGTTGGGGGAGGGGCTATGCGTTGGGAATTGAGCCCAGGTTTCAAAAGCGATCTTGGGCTGGGTGCTGGTTGCTCATGCCTATAATCCTAGCTACTCAGGAGGCAGAGATCAAGAGGATTGTGGTTTGAGGCCAGCCTGGGCAAATAGTTTGTGAGACCCTATCTGGAAAATACCCATCACAAAAACAAAACAAAACTGGCAGAGTGGCTCAAGGTGGAGACCCTGGGTTCAAACAAACAAACAAAAAAGCAACCTTGGTAAAGGCTTCTGGGAGCTGAGGGTACTGGTGGGAACTCCTGCTTGCAAGAGGCCGTGGGGAGGGACGCAGCGGGAAGAACGAGAGGGATAAGGCACTCAGTTCCTTAAACTTTTGAATCAGATGCTTTGGTTCTTGGAGTTTAGTCCTGCGATCCAGTCAAGGGTAAGAAAGGAAGTAGGTTATTTGGAGTCGGACCTCCTTCTTTGGACCCTAATCTGATTCCCAAGGCTAGGAAGCACCTCACAGAGAACATCTACTTACTGCTTGTTGGGCCATATTTTTCTTTGAAAGCCAATGGGAGCCATAGGCCCAGTTGTCAGGACATGTTGCCCATGCTTATGGGATTTTGTGTATCATTTTAGGGTATGCACAGAGCTGTCCTTCCATGCAATAAAGGATCGACTTTGCCTAAAGAAAGATTTGGCCCTTTCCCTAGCTCTCAGGAGTTAAGCTCTGAGCTCTTGGAATGTCCTGCCCGATAAGAGTGTCTATTTTCCTGGGGACCCTGACAAGCCAGACAGCCTATGCTAACTGTGATTTACGGTGGGTGTCTTGGGTCATGAGGTATCAGTGTGACCTCTGGATGGGTTGGAGACTAAGGTCAGTCATGTCTCCATGGTCAGCCTCCAATAAAAGCCTTAGATTTTGAGGCATGGGTGAGCTTCCCTGGTTAGTGACACTGTGTGTGCTGCACACATTGCTGTGGGAGAAATAAGTTTTATCTGCATGACTCCAGCATGACAGGGAGCTTGTGGCTGGTCTCCCTGGGACCCCTCCTCCTTTGCTGACTGAGGTTTATATGCTTTCGCTGTGGTTAATCATAGCTGTGGGTATACCGCCTTTACAGAGTTTGTGAGTCCCTCCAGCAAAGAAGTGACCCAGAGTGTGGTCTTGGGGTCCTCCCCAAATGGCGCCTTCTCTGTTCCATGCCAGCATGTCCTGTCCAGGATGGATCAGCATTGGCTGAGTGGACAAGGCCTCCACATCCCACCGTCACCCTTCAGCGACAACCCATTCCCTCAGTGGCACATCATTCTCTACAGCTTTCATGTGGCAGGAAAGTTCCAAGCACTTCTAGGCCCTCCTCCTTCCCTCTGTTCCTCTGTGGAACACCCTCCACATGGCTGTCTGTGTCACAGTGCCAAGGGGCTCTCTAGATGGCTCAGCTGTGGAGGTAGCCCAGGGACTCACTGTTCAGGGAGGATTGAGCTATGATAGTAAATCCTTCCTTAATGAGAGTTCAAGGGCAGCTCCAGGACATGAGGGCATGCAGAAGCTGCATCTGTCTGTCTGGAAGACTTGGGGAAGGAGTGACATTTGAGCTGATCCTTGACTGACAGGTGCAATGTGGAAGTAGAGAAAGTGCATTGTAAGAGGAAAGGGTTGCATGCATAAAGGTATGGAGAAAGCAGTGGATCCAAGTGGTGCAGTATCAAGGAGGCTAGAAGTGAAACTGGGCCAGATCCCCAAGAGTCTCCCTCATGCAGCTTCATCTTCTGGGTAACAGGAAGGTTCTCATTGCTGCACAGAAATGAGCGGGTCACAAGGCTGTGCCAGAAGGAAGCCACAGCCTCTGGTATCTTTGCTGAGTGGCCTACCGCATAAAGTCCTCAACATGCATTCAAGGTGCCTGACAGTCCTGGGAGGGGGACAATGTTACTTGTCCTATTTTAGGACGGAGGGGAAAGAGGCTGGGGGGCGGTGGTAGTAAATAACTCACCTCAACTCCCACAGCCAGGGAGTGGTAGAGCTGGAGTGCAAACCCAAATTGCTCTGATCCTAAAGGCAGGGCCATGAAATATATCCGCCAGTGCCTTGCTTCCCACCTATGTGCCAGGAATGGGGTTACGTGCCCAAGATGGTGCCCCCAGAGGTGTGTTCTAGTTACTAAAGGGTCTTTGACAGCCTGTGGCCCCAGCTTCACTTAAGCCATGGGTTAAGGGGCTGGGTGTGTAGCTCAGAAGTAGAGCTTGCATAGCATGAGGGAGGCCATGGGGGCGCACCCCAGCACTACAGCCCCCCTCAAATTTGGCTTCACAGATGTTGGTTGAGCACCTGCTATAGAATGGTTCTTGGATTGAGTTCAGTTTCAGAGTTTGATGCAAAGGACCAAAGTTAATTAGACTGTAGAATAAGACCTACCCCCAAAGAGGCAGACTTGCTCTCTGAGCCCCCCTCCCCAACCCTCTCTGAATCCCAGCTTTCCCAGAACAGTCAGCAAAGAGCTACAAACCCTGAAAAATGGCCCCTCCCATTGCCTCTCACCTTTCCAGCTGTCTCTGCCATGTTCCAGTCCTTTGCCAGCTTGTCTGGCTGTGTCACTGAGCCCTGAGAGGCTGTCAAGATTGTAGGGTCCAGTACCTCCCAGCAGGACACCACAGCAGCTGTCCTGACACATCTGCCTTCTAGGGCCTCCTCCTAGCCTGATTCCTCAAGGGCATTGACCTCACAAGAAAGCTAGCTTTCCTTTTTTTCTGTTCTTCTTTTAGTACTGGGGTTTGAACTCAGGACCTCACACTTGCTGGGCAGGCACTCTACTGCTTGAGCCACTCTGCCAGCCTGCTTTCCTTATTTTTGATAATCCATCTCTGAACTCTGCATCCTGCAGAATGGAAAGTCTGTATCTACTCAACAACAGCCCCTTTCTCCCTCCTCCCGGGTCCTGTCTTCTTTCTGTCTCTGTGAATTGGATGACCACCTCACCTCCTGCACACAGCCCTCTGCACCATAGCCTCTGGATATCGTTGTGTGTTACTCCACGTGGATGGCTTCCATCTTTTCTGGAGTGTTTTATATACAGAAGCAAACTGTCACACTGTGTTCAGCACCCTGCACAGCAGGGGATGCCGTCACGCACTCCCCAGAGGAGCTGCACTTCCATGAGCGTCGCCTCTCAGTGCCAAACAAGGCAGAAGCCAGGCACAAACAAAAATTTCCTTGAAAATGTCTTAAGAAGGCGCCATGTTGGAGACCCCCATGGTGTCTCCCAGTGAGCCCAGAATAGCCACAACCCACAACTAACGATTGCTGTGTTGGACTATTCTCTCCTCTCTCCTCTCTCCTCTCTCTCTCTCTCTCTCTCTCTCTCTCTCTCTCTCTCTCTCTCTCTCTCCCTCTCTCTCAGTACTGAGTATGAACCCAGGGCCTTGCACATGCTAGACAAGAGCTCTACCACTTGAGCCACACCCCCACTCCCAGCTCTTTTATTTTTACTTTGCTTTTAAGACAGGATCTAGCTACTTTTGCCAGGGCTGACCTCCAACCTCAGTCCTCCTGCCTCTGCTTCCTGAATAGCTGCGATTACAGGCATGCACCACCACATCTGATGGACTTTTGTCCTTTATATGAGCAGCAGATGGATTAGTTGGTTGGTTTCAAGGGCCGCATTGTTGGAGAAACACCAGGCACAAGCTTGGTGCCTCAAGACGCTCACATCATGAGAAGAACAAAAGAAGTGGGGCCGACTCAGAGAAGCAAATTTGGGTCTATAGTCTTTGGTTTATGGGAACTCATACCCACCAGGAGGAACACCTGTGGCTGGGCTGGTTTCCTTTGATGGGAACATTTGCTGTGTTATCAGCAAAACTGGGCAAAGAGCTGGGGGCTCCCTGGCCCCCACTGCAGGAGCCTTCTCTGTGGACGGATCTCTCTCCCATCTACACTGAGCTCCTTTTGGGCAGGGAAATCTTTTTATTCTGCCCATGGTATCCCTTACTGCGTCTAGCAAAGACCCTAACACATAGAATATTCAAGAACAGAAAACCAAGCCAGGTGCTGGTGACTCATGCCTATAATCCTAGCTACTCAGGAGGCAGGGATCAGGAGGATCACAGTTCAAGGCTAGCCCAGGCAAATAGTTCCCTATTCCCTATCTTAAAAATACCCATCACAAAACAGGGCTGGTGGAATGGATCAATTGGTAGAGTGCCTACTGTCTAGCTAGTGTGAGACCTGAGTTCAAACCCCAATACTGCAAAAAACAAACAAACCAAAAAACCCAACAAGAATGGAAAACCATTCACTGCACAGGAACATGTTCTCCCCTTTTAAGTAAGCACAAAAAGCAACTGCAAAATAATATGGAGGATACATTTGGATTTTATTTTTGTGTCTATTCATGGAAAAAGGAAAGCAATTTTTCTTTCCGGTTATCTCTGTTTGGGTGGTTAGTTCAGAATAGAGTTTCATTTTTTCCATCCTGAGTGTTTATATTTTCTAAACCTTCTATGTCTTTTATTAGTTTTTAAAGGAAAATATTTCTAAAAATAAAATGAAATTTTATATCCTTTTAAAAATCTATTTTCAAAAAAAAAAAAATCTATGTTTAAGGCAATCACAGGAGAAAAATCAACCCCAACTCTAGCTGACAGTTACAGGGACTGGAGTCTGTGCGTCAAAGACACATGGACCGTGATGGGAGGGACAATGGTGGGGACCCTGGGTACAGCAAGGTCTGCCACAATTATCAGTCCTATCAGGAGCCAAACCTAACTTTGTCATTGCATTCCTGAGATCCCTTCTTGTTCTAAGACAGCAAGACTATCTTAAGAGCCCAAGTGGGCAGGAAAATAGTGAGGAGCGGCAGTTTGGGCCAGAGGAGGTGGTCGCAGCTGATGCAGGACCATCCGACACTAGGCTGGGCTCTGAGATACAGGAATGGGGCCAGGGCTCTTCAGGATTAACAGCAGCTGCTGTTTTGACAACACCTGTCCTGTGAGGTGTTTTACCCTTCCAACCCTATGGGGTGAGAATCATTATAGCCAATTCACGGATAGGGAAACTGAGGCACAGTGAGACTCACTGACTCTGTTGAAGTCACACAGCTAGTGGAGAGGCCACACTGGACATGGAGCCCTTCTGCCTCATCTACTGCGGGAAGACAGTGGGCTGTCTGGATTCTTTTGTTACCCCTTAGTGATAGAAGTCACTAGAATGCCAAGCTGGGAGGAGAGAGACAGTGTGCTAGAGTCTCTATCAGAGCTGAACAAAGACAGACGGAGCTGGAGTTTCCACCTTGATTCTGTCCAGGGTTGGTGGGGGCGGAGCCACTGATGAGGCTGGAGGGGGAGGAGCCTAAGATAGATGCTGATGAAGCTGAAGGGGGCGGAGCCTGACGACAGATGTTAAGGTTGGAGGGGGTGGAGCCAGAGGACAGATGCAGATGAGGCTGGAGGGGGAGGAGCCTGAGATAGATGCAGATGAGGCTGTAGGGGGTGGAGCCTGAGATAGATGCAGATGAGGCTGGAGGGGGAGGAGCCTGAGATAGATGCAGATGAAGCTGGAGGGGGCGGAGCCTGAGATAGATGCAGATGAGGCTGGAGGGGGAGGAGCCTAAAGACAGATACTGATGAGGCTGGAGCAAGCTGTCCTAATGCAGCGCAGACAGTGAGAAAAGCGGCTCTCTGAGGTCTACAGAAGCACCAGGACTCTGAGCTCCACGCCGTGGGTAAATCACACCCTATCTCCATCCTATTCCCTGTGCCTGGCCTATTTCCCACCATGCCACAGGGTAGTGGAAAAATGGAAAGGCCGCTGACTGAAAGATGGCCTGCGGCACATGTTGGGTAACCCAGTGATAGAACTTGAGACCCCAACAACGACAACGACCTGAAATACGAGTTGATTCCTGATAGTGTCTACAATCCCCATGATGTTGGCCTCCTGGTGAACTGCTAAAGGGAGCCGGAAAGATGGGGGAGGGGAGGCGTACAAGGTGACCATCCCTCTCCTCCATGGCTCATTGGTGCCTCCCACTGATGGCAGAACATGAGCTGGCCCACGGGTGGCCATTCTGATTGCAGGGTCCCTGAGCTGTGGCCAGGATGGGAACATACTCTTTTCTGGGTGGCAGTTTTCTCATCTATGGTAAGAACAGAGTACAACCTATCAGTGGCTTTCAAAAGACAGACAACTGGGTTGTTCTGAATCTGGAACAGGGATCCCCAGACTTGGCTTTGCCTCTCTCAATACACCTCTCCTGGGGGCTTCATAGCCCCTCCCCACCCGCACTCCAGACTCCCTGGAGCACAGTTTGAAAAGCACTGGACTGAAGTTATTTGTCTATCTAACAAACGACTGGGGCCAGGAAGGGAACAGACAGCCACCATGGAAACCAACCAGCCAGAAACTTCCAGATAGTAATCAGCTACAAAAAATGCAATAAAGTGTGGGGTAGAGGTGTTTGTCTTCTTTAAGTCCATATGACAAAAAGAAGGCTTCCAGGGAGGGAACATTTGAACCTGAATGAACCAGTCATGCAAAGCCAAGTGGGAAGAACATCCAGACAGAGAAACAGAGAAGAGAAAGATCCTGAGGTTGGAAGGAAGTGGGGAAGGGGTGTGCAGGAGGGGAGTCACAGAAGAAAGGGCATTGGATAGGAATTACTCCTGATAACCACTGGGGCACACAAGGGGATTGGGCTGGATTTGTAAGTGTAACAGGCCATCTCTAAGGCCTTCTGAGAGCCTTTGCAATGTCTGGGGCACAGATGACTTTGATTATCAATTGTTCTGCATATCTAAGGGCAGGTGATCCACACAGGACTTGTGGTGACTGAGGAGCAGGTGACAGTTACATCTCTCCAGCCACTACACATTGTCTGCACCTTATCTGGTATATGCAAGAATCTTGCTGACTCAGCTGTGGGTGAACAGGGAGCCCCTACGTATCTGAGATGGCAGGTGGATCTCCCAAGAGGAGGGTAGTGGGAGGGCCTAGGGCAGAACTAGGAAGCCTGGGCTCTCATCTAGCAGCCCCCCTCCACCACCCCGATCCCCACCCCAGCCTGACTCAGCACTCCTGTCCCTCAGTAGCCAGGCTCAGGCCATCTAAACAGTCAGACTCTCTCTTTGCTAAAGCACCAACAAAACAAGTCACAGCAGAAGCCAGTGTAGGCTGGGTCTGGGAACCAAGCTTGAATCTCAGAATGAGCTGATGGCCTAGGGCAGGGGGAGGGGAGAAAGAGCCCCTGCTGGGTCCAGTGGGCCTGTGTTGTGGATGATGTCCAGAGCTGACCAGAGACAGCAGGGCACCTCCTTGCTGGATCTCTTCCAGAGATAATGCCCCCTAGAGTCGCCCAACAAGCAAGTGGGTTAGGCTTTGGGCTCACATGGAGAGAGAGGTGTCCCCTGAATCCTTCAGTGGTGGCATTTAGCTGAGGGGGCTAGGCTGCTGTAGTGACCCATACAAAATGCTCCATCTCTCTTTAGATCTAGGAAAAAAAAAGGAACTAAGATGAGCATTCAGCCTGGCCCACCTTTAAATAGAAGGTCGCTGATGTGAGGAGAAGAGGCTGAGCCAGCCACCTCTGAGCTGGGAAAGGGCAGCTGGGCCAGCCCTGCTCTAGAACTAGAGGATTTCAAACCGGCCTGCTGGCCTCCTTTTCCCCCAGGATTTTTCCCTTAAGCCCTGATGTGGCAGCCTTCCTCCTGCTGCAGGATCGGCCCTGGCCAATCGCCTAGATCAGCAAACTGAGTCCCTCAATCTCCCGGAGGAGGAAAAAAGCCCCCGGTCACATTCTGTCTGGGAATCTTGGTGGAGATTTCCAGCCTCTCAGTACATGGAGAGCCCTGAAGCAAACAGACCCATTTAATTCCGTGCAACTCTGAATTTTCCTGGGAGACGAGACCCATTTTAAGGTGCAATGCCTATAGCTGTCTTTAGAATGCATGTTTTGTCGAAGCCACTTTGGGGAAACTTGGCATAGCCCCTAGGGACAAATGCACCTTTACCCAAGGTCAAGAGGCAGGGAACAATCTCAGGCAGCAGAGCGGTGACAGGGGAAGCAGGTCTTGACCCTCTTACTCCGCTGAAGGGCAAACTGGAGGCCAAAGGCTGTAGTTCTGCCCACAGAGAAGAGAGGGCAAGTGACCCCAAGACATAGGACTTGAGGGAAGGGCTTAGAACCAAATGCACCCACAGAAACTGTTTCAGGTTTGAGTTAGGGGTTCACAAGCCAGAATGAATTGTGATCACCCCAGGTGATTCTGAAAACCAGATTCCTACCCCCCTCCAATTCCACTGAGGCCAATTTTCTGGAGTGGGAGGAGGGTATTAGGACTCAGGCACATGCATTTTTCAAGCACTCCCCAGATGCTTCTAATTCGAGGACTGAAGGCCACCCTCATGACAGTCACCAGGGCTCCCTTTTTAGTGTCTTATAAAGCTGAAAAACATCCACTAGGTCCCTGAGTCATCCTGAAGTCCAGCTGTTCCCCAGAGCAGTCTGCATTTGCTGGGAGAAGTGAGAGACTGGAGGGTGAGGAAGTCAGGCAGCCCTGGGTGGAAGAGGAAAGGAGGGGGGAAGTCAAGCCAACAGGCCAGGCTTTGCTGGGCAAAATCCCGCTACATGTGACCAGTGTGGTGGCTGGATCCAGGAAGTCAGGCTCTCTAGTGAATGAGATATGGGGTCCCTCCTTGCTTGGACATCCCTAATGAAAGGTTTTCTTCCCCAAAGTGGTCCTGGAACCAGTGAGGACATGGAGAACAGAGCTAGAGGTGGCCCAAAGAGTGTATGGTGAGTGACTCTAGAACTGCCAGGATGCCGTTCGATGACAGTGTTTCTGGGATGTGCCACCAACTTTTACCGGTTTGCATGTAGCTTGTGGAGTGACAGAAGCACAGGCTAAAGCCACTGTGTCTGTCTCCCCCCATTTCCCTACTTGTGTAATGAAGAAGACAGTCTGATGACCCCCTAAATCCATTTCTGCTCTAATGGCACCAGTCTATAAAAGGAGGCATGTGATTTCCCGAAATCCACCCATGTGGCTGATGGCTTTCATTTTGGGCCTTAATTTGTCGTTACTCCATCGCACAGATAGGAAAAGGGAGGCACTGAATGATGTGTTGACACGAGTCTCCTGGCTCGGGATCCTGACTCAGTCCTCTTTTCAGTAGCTGAGCTTTCTTCCACTTTCATGGGGTGGGTAGAGGAGGGGAAGAGATACAGCACAACTGCTGTATCTTAAATGACCTCCAGAGGGTGCTGATGCCCACGGCTGTAGTGAGATCCAGCACTTGCAAGGGAACCAGAGGCCCCTGCTTCTTTAGGCAAGGGATGGAGAAGTGGCCAAGCGAAGGAGTGGCCATCTGGGTATTACCAGTCCTCTCCTTGTCAGGAACTGAAAGGAATTTGGAATGCAATGGTCTGTTAATTCGTTCATGCATTCATTCTACTAGTCTACTGTATGTGCTTGACACTGGGGTAGGCACGGTGCACACCAGCTATGAAAGGCCCCTGCCTTGACTTCAAGGCATCCCACAAGGGATTTCACAGACAGTGAGTTCTCACTGGATCTTGACCTATGAGGGCATGCCTTAGTGTCTCCATTTTACAGATAAGGAACTCAAGGCCAGAAAGGCAAAGCTACTTCCCCTTAGCCACACAGCTGGCACCCAGTTCCTGTGCCTCTAAGGCCAGCGATGCTCCTCCTGCACACGCTGGACACCTCAGGCTTCTCACCTGAGCACGCCCTCCTTGTCTTCTCACTCCTTGCTGGGAGCTGTGTGTAGGGGCTGGTGCTCACACCACCACTCTCTCTCCCCTCTCCGGCAGAAGCATTGCTATGGCAACCCTGCCCCAAACCTTCTCTGGCTTGGCGGTCACATGTCCACACCTGTGGATGCTGTAACTTTCCATAGCAGGACCTTGAAAAGCCTCAAAGATAATATTAACAGCTGTGATTTTACTGCAGGTCTGTCTGGTGCTAGATTCTTTCTTTGCTTTATCTTGAGCCCTCTCTGCAAATGCCCCCACATGTCTATTCCGCAGATGTAGAAACAGATTCAGAGGGGGTAAGTGCACAGCCCAAGGACACACAGCTAGGATTTCAACCCAGATCTGAACTGCCAGAGCCCAAGTTCTTTCTAATGGATCACTGTACTGGGCCCCACCACCCTTTCCATTTGTTGCCTACTTCTCACTGCCTCCCTAACCCTTCCTTTTGTGCTCTCACTCGGTCTTCTTCTGTGGCACACAGCTGGGCGAGGCCTTGGCACTGCTGACATTTAAGCTGCATAATTCTGTACTGGGTGGTGTGTCGGGGGATGGAGAAGCTGTCCTGTACATTGTAAGGTGTTAATTGGCATCCCTGGTATCCCTCTTTCACATGGTGACAATATAAAATGTCTCCAGGCACAGCCCAATGTTCCCTAGGGGCAAAAGAGCCCGCAGTGGAGAACCACTGCTTTATAGAAATGAGGGGTCAGGGTTAAGTTGGTAACAGCCCCTCTGCCACGCTAGACGGAGAGCAGGAAGAGTGAACTGGTTTACTACTACTGTGATCCCCACAACTAGCACAGGGCTTGGCACATAGCATGGGGTGCTAAAGAACGAATGACTGAATGAACAGTCTCTGTGGATGGACCTGAAGATCGGGATTCCACTGGGGTTTGAACTCAGGTCCTCACACTTGCTAGGCAGGCACTCTTACCTCTTGTGCCACACTGCCATCCCTTTTTTGTGATGGGTCTTTTCAAGATAGGGTCTTGTCCGGGGCTGGCTTTGAACCTCGATCCTTCTGATCTCTGCTTGCTGAGTAATTATGGGCTTGAGCGCCCAGCGCCCAGCAGATTCCTATACAGATACTCACCCATCTGCTCTGGAGGGGCCTGGGGCACAGAAAGCAGGAGATTTCTGGGCTCAGTTCCTTTTGTCATTTCTAGAATGAAGGCCAGCACAGGTTCTAAAGACCCTGGGCATCTGTGGTCTGGTGACAGCCAGAGACCAGGGGACTGAAGGGTGGCTGTCGCCAGTCCTACCTAGTCTTCTCCTTCTCCTTCTTCCCCTTGCCCCTCAAGTCAAATCAATTACAGAAACAGGCAAACTGTTCCCTGCAAAATGGACCCTACTCAGGGGAGATGGCTCCTTTTTTGGGTGGATGTCTTAAAAGGAAAACATGTAACCTCAAAGGTAACCAAATAGCCAAATCCTGATGCCCAGCAACACACTCCCCAAATCCACCTATTCATGGGAGTAACAAAAAGCTACTTTAGATACACTGTAAGCTATTGAGAGGGAGCGAAGTCGCCTCTCACACACCCCAGCCAGGCCACAGGCCCGCCCTCCAGCACACACGCACACATACACACACACACACACACACACGCACGCACACACACGCACTTGGCTTCGTACAAGGAGGCTCTGAGTTTTTAAAAGTAAACCGAACCATTTCCGTTCTTGCCCTGGATTCAACTTTTGAAAAAAGGAACCATTTTACTGGTTTCCCTACAAATTCCCCTCTCCCTGGTCCTCTTCTCTCCTGGCTCCTGTCTTGCTCCAGCCTGCCTGGCTCAGCCCTGCCCCCAGACCCTTCCTCTGCAGACTCCTCCAACTGTGTCCTGTTGGTCTGGGGAAGGAGAACGCCACCCCCAAAAGCGATGGCACGGAGACAGCCCCCCAGTTCTCCATGGAAGAAGGCTTCCTTAGGGAAGGAGCCTCAATAAAGCTCCTAGTGCCCCAAGCCCTGGCCCCAGAGACAGCGGGAGAGGAACATTCCTGTTTTGAGATGTGCCTTCCCCAGGACAGCACTTTACTGGTCCCCTCTCTGCTCTGGTTACAAGCAAAGCTGTCCCCACGCTGGCTTCTTCTCTGATCTGGGTCCTCCTTCCTGAACTTGTCTTTCATCCCCATCCTAGCTTCTACCTCCAGCTGCTTTCCCTTCCAGACGCAGGCCAGGTTCTGGGATGGCAGGAGCAAGGACACCCGGGGCCTGCCACCTGGAGCCAGAGGAGGGAATTTGTCAGAGACAGACACACCATTGACACCATGTGTCTTTTTTTTGGGAGGTAGGGAGGGGGTTTGCTGGTGATTGAACCCAGAGCCTTGCACATGCCAGGCAAGTGCTCTACCACTGAGCCACATCTCCAGCCCTTGGTTTTATATGACTGAGTGTTGCTATGTAGCCCAGGCTAGTCTTGAACTCATGATCTTCATGCTTCAGTGCTGGGATTACAGACATAGCTACCATGCCTGGCTGTGACTGGTGTCTTTCACACTTTTTCTACTACAACTTACAATAATAAACACATTATGCAAATATCTAATTTGTATATATTTGCATATATACATATACATGATGAGCGCATATGTTCACAGAGGGCTGCAAACTACATGACAGAAATTACTTTCCAGAAACAATACTTATTTGTACTACATGGGGAGCTTATTTATTCTTTCCTAGTCCATTAAAACCCCCACCAAACTGATGTCACAGCCTGCAGTTGGACAAAACCTGTGCAGGCAGAGATAGACTAACTGAGACCTGGGGGCTTCCCCCAGCTCAACTGAGGTCCCCTAATCATCCAGTCTGAAGGGCCTTGGGAACCAAATTTCAAGACACACAGTTTGGCTAAGACAGATTTTTTGAAACCAGTACTATTCTGAATTGATGGTTTGTGACCCAGAGGGAGCCTAGGAGCTGTCACAAGACAGGAATCAAGGTTTTGGTGTCTACAGAGGGCTGGACAAGTCACTCTTTTAATCCTCACAAAAATCCACCCTAGAGGTTCCCCCCCTTTTCAGAAGCAAGGCTCATTACAATCGTAAGGAAATGGTTGAGTTGGGTGTTTTTGAGACAGGGTCTTACTATGTAGCCCAGGTTGGCCTCGAACTCATGATCCTCCCGCCTCTCAAGTGTAGAGTCCCAGGATTTGAATCCTAAGATTCACACACCACATCATGGCTCTTCTCTAGCATCTCAAGTATTGAGCTCTTTCTTGGGTTCCCCTTTTACCAGCTGGGGAGGGGGGCACCGTGGCATGCGTGGGTGGGGGGGGGTGCCTGGGATGGGTGCACCCATGTGAGCTGATGAGTGAGGCATGGTGTGTGAGAGGAGGGCTTTCAAACATTAAGGAAAGAATCCCAATGGAAGCATGAGTACTTAAGTATGACTTTCATGGAAATTTTTAGGAAAGGGAAAACTAATTAATATTAAATTGATGATAAAATCAAACAGTTACTGAGTACTTGTTGAGTGCTGGACACTGGCCCTTTGCTTAGGAGAAATTGGAGGATGAACAGTACAGGTCTGGCACCAGAAACTGCACATAAATGCACCTAAGTGTAACACACTTTGGGGAATTTCAGCATCTCTGAGTGATATTTTCTTCCTTTTGGCAAATCTTTTACCTAAAACTTTTCAAACTGGGGAGACTGTTCATTCTGTAATTCTGTTCTTCCAGGTTAGAAACACCCCCGACTCAACCACACCACCAAGCCATGGGATTTCTTCTGCATTGCCTTCCCGATCCTGGCAGCCTCTCTGGGCTCAGCAATTGCCAGGTCAACCCCGCACACCTATCTTCACCGGCTCTCTTAAACAGCCTTGCCAGGGCACACAGGCAACCCAGAAAGCAAGGAAGAGAGATAAGGTGGAGCCCACACTTCTCGACTCTCAAATCAGGATGAGGCATAGACTACGACTTCACAGACCTGCACTTTAGTCCTGTCTGCCTCCAGGTCACTGTGACCTGTAGAAAGCTTTGCATCTTTCTGGGTTCCCTTTCTCTGTTCATGAGGTGAGATGAGGTGGGTGTGTTCCCAGGGTCCCTGAACTGTCACACACCCACTCTGCAATACCCAGGACCAGAATCACTGCACTAACCAAATTCAGCTTTGGATCTTGTTTCTTTTACTTCTGTAAGCCATCCCCACAGAACTGGAGTTTACACAGGGACCTGAATCCCTCCCTGTGGACCCAGCTCACCACTGCAAGGAGCCTGATGATGGAAACATCTAGCTTGATCCTGTCTCCCAAAAGACACGCCCCCGCCCCCACCCCCACAGCTTGTCCCAGCCTAGGATGTGCATTCAGCGATCCACTGACTCCACCATCATTGGCTTCCTTTGCAGAGGAATCCAGAGGTGCAAGAACCACGCCCATCCCATGTCCTCCCCTCCTGTCCTCTTTCTGCCTTGGGAGGTGCCCTTTTTGGCGGACAGGTTATGTTGAGAGCACTGCTCTGTCTTCTTTGGGGGTAGCTCAGCTATTAGTAGCTCCTTCCCAGGTAATGTTAATAGCTGTCCCCCACCTCTTCCGGAGCCCTGGAGTCCCTGCAATAAGCCCAGTGGTCAGGGAAGTGGGACTCCTAGGTTCCCTCAGCTTCTGCTTGGGCACCTGCTGCTGGTGGCCTGTCCACGTTGTCGTTAATTTCCTGGCCAAGGAGGCCTCCTTCTTCCTGGCTGGCAGAGCACAGGCCAAGAGGAAGCACTCCTCCGGCTCCAAAGAGACACTGCGGGGATTCGAACCCACGTTTCCTTGACTCTAAAGCTGCTTCTCTGTCAACTCCACAACCGCATATATCCTCCCAGACCCTAGTATTCAGGGCGCACTGGAGTTTGGAGCAAAGGTTCTAGTGTTCCTTAATCCTGGGGACCTAGGAGCCCCTACTCGCGTGCTCCTGCCCCATTCACTCTGACTCTGCAACAGTAAAAAGTTTGCTAAACTCCACTGCGGATGCAGCTGGTGATGTCGGGAGCCCCAGCACGCACATCCCGAGTGGGGAGACCGAGGCAGCTCATCCCCGGCACTGAGGCGCACAGCCTGATCGAGAACCTTGGGACGCCCCGGGGACAGCCTTTCTCTGGAGGGAAGGTGACAGCTGTTACCTTGAAGAGTTGAACTCCCTCCTTCAAGAACTTCAGTCTCGCACACCTGGCCAGGCGGCCGAGGACTCCTGGGGCCGGGAGGCCCGAGTCTCGCTGCGCAGCGGAGGAGACGCTCTGCGCGGGCGCTGCGCACCCCTCCTCCTGCTGGCGTCCTGTCCGCAGGTCCCCTCGGGCGGTGGCCGCAGCGACAGCGGGCCGGGTTGCGGAGTCCCCGTTGAGCGAGGGAAAGGACACACACAAAGGTGTCCAGGGGCGCCTTGGCACCGGCGTCAGATGCCGGCCAGCCGGCGAGGGTACGGAGAGAGAGAGAGAGAGAGAGAGAGAGAGCGAGACGGAGAGAGACCTTGAGCAGTGCCGTGCGCGTCCTCAGCTCTGGGAGCCCCCTCTGGAAGCGCGGGGAGGTAGGTGGGCGGGCATGGCGCGCGGTGACACATACATAGGGGCGGGCGGGGGAGGGGAGGGCACCCGGGGGCCGAGGGGCGGGAGGGGGCGAGGGTAAAGGGAAACCCCACCCCCGGGGGGGCCGAGGGGCGGCGGGCAGGGGGAGGGGAGCGCAGAGGCGGCTGGAGCGCGCTGGACCCCGGCTCCGCACCGGCGCCGCTGGGGAAGCCGCGGGGCGCGCAGGGCGCAGGCGGAGCGCTGCCCACCGCGGCGCCGACCCGCAGCTCCGGGGCCCGCGAGAGGCAGGCGGCGCGGGAAGGGCTGCATTGCGGTCGGCGGCTCCGCAGTCGGAGGGAGCTGCCCGAGCGCCCAGGTCCGCGGCCAGCGCGGCGCCCCGCGGAGGTCTGCAGGCGAGTCCCCGCCAGACGCGATCGCGGAGGGCGCGGCCCCCTCCTCCTGGCTGCAATTTCAGCAGCTGGCTGAAAGTTTTGGGGAGTGGGATACACCCGGGATGGCAAGCGAGGGAGGAGACAGAGGGGGGTGAGGCGGCTGCAGGGAGCTGTACCGGGAGCCAGGAGCCTGGGGCAAAAGGCTGAGGGTCCAGGGGACACCAAGGACGTCTCAAGCGAAGCCGGAATCCGCCAGCGCCGCTCTGGTTCCAAGACCTCTCCAGCACGCCACTCATTTTGTCTCCGGGAACAGAATAAAAATGAACCCACTTGCCTTATACAAATATCTCATTCAGTTTCTTTAAAAATCCCAGGAAGGTAAAAGTCATAAATCCCCCCCTCCCCAAGATGTGCAAACCGAGCCTCAGAAAGTGGTGGAGTTGCCTATTCAAGGTGGAGTCTGAATTCAAGTCCAAGGTCATGTTTGTCTGCTCTGCAAGCTGCTGGTTAAGCCACAATACTTTTGGGGAGTCCAGACTGGCTGGTGGTCTTCAGAGTCCTTACGGAGGAGGCTGGGGTGCTTCACATCCACATCGACGAGGTGGATGCCTCTTGAGCCTCCCACTGGGCAAAGATTGAATGAGGAAGGGCAAGAAGTGCCTTCTTCCTGGGAGGTACTTCACAGAGACCATAGGCCAAGCTTTTCCTTGATGGAAGGGTACTGCAGAGGCTCAGTTTCCCAGGGAGCAGGACTGGCCCTGGCCTGGCATATTCTCTGCGTGTTCCTCTGCAATCAAGCATGGAGGCAGGGGAGCTGAGGGTGCAGTGTCCCTGGCTGGCCGGTCTCTACATCCCCTCTTTCCACCTGAGTCTATTGGCTGCTCTGGGTCAGGTCTGTAAGGTGCAGACGCTGATACGCTGGTGACCAAAGTCCTTCAGGGCATGACAGCATCTATCCTCTCCAAAAGAATGAGATGGAATCTGGTTTTGAAGGGGACATGATCCTTCTAGAAAAAGGAATCCCTAAAATTGCTACTGGAATGGTCCCAGATTCTCATGGCAGTATTTGCCTGACACCCTAGTGAGAACACACTGTCCTTATCTATAAAGTGGTGTCATATCTGACATATATCCCAGGACTTCTAGCGTTGATGAAGGGCAATTCAAACTGAGGACAAATATTAATTAGGCATTTCATCTTTACTGAAGGGGACAAATGTTTATTGATCACCTAGCTTAGTAGTGAGGCTAAGGAACAGATATTAGCAACTCAGTACACTTGACGCTGCATGGTTCAGCAGCCTCCCCGGTGGATACAAATTCCACTTACGCACTAGGAACCTGAGAGTCCAAGGCCACCTAGGTAGGGAAAGGGATTTGAGTGCAGGTTGGCGTGATTCCATACTGCCTTCCCCAAAGGATTCAGAAAACCCAGGATGATTAGTGTTTGGACACTTTAAGGCTGTATTCTAAGATTCAAAGGACATTCATGTCACAAAAAAGCAGCTTGGCTGGGCATGGAGCCTCACGTATGTAATCCCAGCTACTTAGGAGGCAGAGACAGGAGGAATGTAGTTTGAGACCCTAGTGAAAAATCACTAAGAGCAAAAGGAATTCGGGGACGGGGGTCGTGGCTCAAGTAGTAGAGGGCCTGCCCAGCAAACATGAGGCCCTGAGTTCAAGTCCCAGTACTGAAAAGAAGAGGAAAAAAAAGGGGGGTAAAGCCCTTTGTGGCACATAGATACTTTTCCTGTCCAACCCAGGAGTCCTGTTCCATGTGTGGTTTCTCTGATACTGGTCATTGCTCCTCTGCTGGGTGATTTACAGTTGCCCGGTGCTTTTGCTGTCACTGGTGAGTTCTGCCCTCTCTCTCTGCAAAGTGTGGTCTACAGAGTAGTATGCCAGCTGGGGGCCTGTTAGAATTTCAGACCCCCAGGCCCACCACAGGCCTGATGACTCAGAGACTGCACACTGGTGAGGTCCCTGTGTGTTTTCTACACCTGCTGGAGGAGGGACAATTTGATGACATCATTCAGCAGGGTCTACTTACGCAGCCACCAGTCACAGGAGAGAAGCTTAGGGCCGGGAAGGGCTCTAGAGGATGTGGAAGGTGCCCCTTCCCATAGAACGCCAGTTCACGACACTCCCTATGGGCGCCCCTCACACGGTGTGTGGCCACTCCCATTCAGGGAGCTTTTGCAGAAGCCACTCCTCCGGTCCTGCACTGTGAATTCAGCAGTGAAGAAAGTGGGCTGATCTCCACCCTGGGCCTCCTGCCATGGGGGACAGATCTTTCTGTATTTAAAATGAGGGATTTGGTCACTCTTGCCCTCACCGACTTCTCTCCTATCTGCCCTTTCCCATCTGTCTCGATCAGCAGACCTCTACCCACCCCTTGCAACCTTCTTCATGATGGCCTCAATTGCTGGTGTCCTCAGTAAGATATTCACAACTGAACATACAAATCCCATGGATGTGATCGGCCCAGCCCAGGAGAGAGCTCACCTCCTTTGTCTGGGTTCTATGCCTCTGTTAACACAACCCTCATTTTTGTGCTGTTCTGACAGCCTCAATAGGACTCATTCTGAGCCTGAAGTCAATTCAGACCTTTTCACCTGTGTCTCCTCTGGCTTGTCCTGGTGCAGTGAGTGTGGGATTTCATCATTGCTTCTACTAATAATTATCCTAATATTTAGCTCACCACTCCAGCTCCTCTTGGTTCTGATCCTACATTTTACAAGCTTGCCATTTTTCTTGGTAGCAGACTTTCTAGGAAGCTCACTAATGGTCTACTTCTGCACCTGTGTTCAGGTTTGCACAGGACTGAGCCATGCCCGAGTTCTGGAACAGAGCACTGGGGTCACCTCCTAGGCTGGTCTGGGTCTATATTCTAGTTGTTACGGCTGTGTCCCCTAGACGTAGTGGTTCAAAATGGAAGTAGTCACTTAATACCTCTCTGGGGTTCCTGTGGGTCAGGAGTTTGGAAGGAGCTCAGTCACTGGTGTGGACAGTCACTTGAGGTGACAGATGTCAGCTGATGACTTGACTGGGACTTGGGAGTCCCTGGGTAAGGTGGCTCTCCCACATGATTGGCAGGTTGGTGTTGGCTGTTGGCCAAGGGCCTCCCAGTGAAGCTGCTGAGTAGCCTAGTGACATGGCGGCTGGCTTCCACCACAGAAGCCCCAATGCTCTGGACGTCACACACTGTCACTTCTACTGTTTTCTATCGGTCACACAGCGACAGCCCTGAACTGGCGTGGGAGGGGACATTCACCGTGTAAATGAGAGCAGGAGTGAGGATTGCTGAGGGCATCTTGTGACTGTCTTCTAGGCACCATTAAACTGACTCTTAGAGGATGAGCTGACTCCCAGTCCACCTCAGTGTATCACCATGGAGCGCTTATTTCTGTCCTTTATGCAGGGACACAGTGTATGAGCCTTAAGCCTGGATATAAGATATTTACAGAATTCCTGGAAGTGGTGGCCCAAGACCCCTGTGCAGGCAAGTGTCACAGTTGTGCTCTCTGGAGCAGCACAGTCTGTCCCAGCAAGCCTCTGGTTAGTCAGCAGGGCTCTCATGTCACCCCTCATGGCCGTACTCCCAGCAGGAGCTCCTCAGGTCCCTCAACCATTGCCCAAGGAAGGTCGCTTCTGGTCCCTTGCTCTCCGGAAATGCTTGCTTGTGGACGCAGTGTCCAGGGTTGGATGCACAAGCCCGGCTGTGGCCCAGCCAGGAGAGGCCAGGACAACTCTTTCTCGCTCACCATTTGGACATTCACTTCCTCCTGGTGTGGCCAAAGATGGCTGTGTTTCAGCTGTGCCTCACCTTTTGGTTGACATCAAAACTTGTGGACGATTAAAACCATCAGGCTGTTCTCAGCTGGCCCACCCCAAAGGGAATCTTGACTCTCTCAAGCCACAGGAATGGGCGGGAGGTAGGGGAGTTTCTCCTCCACGTTCAGTAGCCTGGGGTGCAGGTCCCAGTGCCCGCCTGGGAACCTTTGACAAGCTCCTTAATGTCTGTGGGTCTTTGGTTTTCATGTGGGAAAATGGAGTTATCACATAGAATTGCTGTGAGAATTCAAACAGCCATAGGGTATCAGCATCACCCAAAGGTCTGGCTTCAAGTTCAAGGGGCTTAGCTTCCTTCCCCACTCCTGGCCCCTGAAACCCGGTGACTCGAGTGACTACCTTCTCTTCTGCGTGCTGCTTTCTGGCTTTGTAAAAGATGCCACAAAGCTGCTCGGCCCATAGAGAGTAATTGTAATGTGTGAAGATCGTTGTGGTCCTTCTGGAAGCGAGGCCCCTAGAAATATGACATAGGACAACCTCCTGTGGCAGAACTGGGCCAGGGAGTGGGGAACCGGGGGACATTTGAAAGGTGCCATTATTCCTTTCACACTGCACAAGTGACAAACGGAGAGAGAAATGTTCTAATAATAACAGACGCAGGGTAAGTTAATGAAACACTCAGTAACGGGGGCGGGGGCATGCCTTGTCACTTGAGACGTGGACGTTGAAGAGAACATTTAGGGAAACTCATTTCTCGAAGCTTCAGTTTGAATTTTTTCCCCTGAGTTCATAGCAGATTACTATTTTCAGTTAAAACCCTGCCATTTATAGAAGAGGAAATGACGGCAGACATTTTACTCATTACTCACTAGTGTACTTAGCATTGAGAACTTAGCAACAGTACTGCTGTACTTCGCATAGAGAACCTAGCATTAGTACTGGTGTATTTAGCATCGAGAACTTAGCATTAGTACTGGTGCATTTTGCATCAAGAACTTAGCATTAGTACTGGCGCACTTAGCCAAGGTGGTTTACACCACCACCATCCTTGTCATCAACAGAGACAATTTCCAAGCAGGTCTAGGGGAGGAGGATTTAGGCTTTGGTGCACTTGGACTGAGTGGTTGCCCAGGTGGCCCCAGTCCCCGAGGCTCCTGGGAACCTGCTCACCTCTGTCCCTGACCTGGACCCTATGGGGCAGCCTCCCACAGCTGGCTCTTCTCTGCTCTTTCCTTTACTCCAGTCATCAGAATCTTGGGGTCCTGAACACCCAGCCATAACCACGTCCGGCAAGATTTCTTTACTTTCTTTCAGCAATAAAAGAGGGATTTTAAAAAAACATTTGCCCCAGATTGTCACACAGTGTGATACAGACACAGAATACACTTACAAAATGAGCAAAAACACCGGCTGAAAGAGAAATGGAGGAGGTGTGGGCTGCAACTCCACTGATCCAGAGTTAAAATCACCTGCTTAAAAACAAGCAGTGGGGTCACAGGCTTGGTGTGTGGGGACACAGGCTGACCTGTCCTCATGGAGCGGTGCTTACTTGAGTGGTGGCATTGTTGTCCTGACAGCTTAGTTGCTGTATTTTTTCATGTATATTTCTTTAAAGGGAGAAAATACAGAAATGTATAAAGGGGAGAAAAGCAGCATTTAACTGGGTTGTCTTTAATTCTTGGGATGTTTTTACTTATTAGTGTTAGCCTTCATATTTTAACTTTGTTTTTGAGACAGAGTCTTGCTATGTAGCCCAGGCTGGCTTTGAACTCAAGATCTTCTTGCTGAGTGCAGGGATTACAGGCATGCACCATCATGCTCAGCTCATATATGAAACTTTTAAAAATAGCAGCCATTTACTGATCTCCTTCTAATCACCAGGTACTACACTAGGCACTGTGCCAATATTTTCCCTCCCTACTTCCCTTCCATTACTGATATTGTGATAGATACTGTCTGTAATGTGTATACAGAATGTTCTGATCCTTTCTATAGTTTTGGCCCTTTGCCAAATATCATCTTATCCTTATTGGTCTTATGTGTGCAACTTGGTGAATTTTTTACATGTGGAAACACCACTGTGGCCACAACCTAGATCAAACTGTAGCCCACTGCAGCTCCGCAGAAGGTTCCTCGAATCCCTCCTAATCAATGCTCTCCACCTGATCTATTTTATTAATTAATTTTTTGGGGGCAGTACTGGAGTTTGAACTCAGGTCCTTGCACTTGCTAGGCAGATGCTTACTAGCACTCTTTTGCTTTATGTTACTTTTTAGATAGATAGGATCTCATGTTTATGCCCCAGGGCCACCCTTAGACCTTGACCCTCCTACCTTCAGCCTCTCAAGTAGCTGGGATTATAGAGGTGAGTCACCACACCAGCTACTTTGTTGCAATGGGGACTTGTTACTTTTTGCCTGAGCTGGCTGCAGATCTTTTTTTTTTTTTTTTTGGTGGTACTGGGGTTTAAACTCAGGGCTTCATGCTTGCTAGGCAGGCACTCTACCACTTGAGCCACTCAACCAGCCATGGCTGCAAATCTTGATCCTCACAATCTCTGTCTCCTAAGTAGCTGGGATTACAGGCATGAGCCACCATGCCCAGCTGCTTTGTATATTTTAGAACGTGACATAGATGCTGTCCCTTTGTGTTCTGTCTTCTTTCACTCAGACTGGCAGGAATCTGAAGTGTGATGTCCCCTCCTAAGGGGCAGCGACTACCCAGGTCCCCCCAATGAGGTCCATCATTCAGGACCTCAGGGTCATTGTTGCTAGGTCACATCATTTCCGTAGGGGAAGGGGCTGCTGTGGCTGTTTTCCTCAAGAAGCCAGATATCTGGATTTTTACGTGAAACCGTATGATAACTCATCCAAAATTTTAAATATCCTGTGTCGACACTGAAGGAGAAGCCACACGTACCTTCGGGTGGTGGGATAAATCCCACGGTCACAGTGGAGAGAATGATGTCTACTCCAGGATCAGGAGTTGGACAATGGCCCCCAATTTCTGAGCCTGGATGACTGGGAAATTTGGACAGCAACAGAGAGATGGGGAAGGGTGGCCAGCCTGGGAAAAAAGACATGGGTGCCATCCTAGAGAAGTCGGGTTTTCAGAAATGGAGGGAGATCCCGGGGGGAGGTCACCAGCAGCAGGCAGTGTTGTGATTCTGGAACTCAGGGAAATGATCAGCCTAATATATGAGCAGAGTGCGGGGTGTGGTGGTACACCCTATAAGCCCGGCACTCAGAGCTGAGGCAGGAAGATCGAGAGTTTGAGGCCAGCCTGGGCTACACTGTAGTGTGACTCTCTCTCTCTCTCTCTCTCTCTCTCTCTCTCTCTCTCTCTCTCTCACTCACTCACACACACACACACAGGAACAGGGAGCATGAAATTCCATTCAACAAACGTTGAACTGTATTTTACTTGCATACTGTAATTAAGGTGAACATTGAGACAGAAAAGGTAGAGAAAGAAACTGCTGGACAGAAACATAAGGGTGCTAAGAAAAATAGAGAGAGACCCAAAACTCAGGGAGGGGGTGCAGAGACCCCACACCCCAAGGAAAAGCGGTGCCCATGAGGCGGGTGGGGAAAGAGGAAACAGAGGCCTTGTCAAGTGGTGCGCTTTTGTCAGACAGAGCTGGAGTTTAATTGCATGACACTGCTTTTCTGAAGCTGTTAGGACTTTGTGGCTAAGGCATTTTCAAGCCCTTTTTTTTTGTGACTGTGCTGGGATTTGAACTCAGGGCTCATGCTTGCTAGGCAGGCACTCTACCACTTGAGCCACACCTTCAGCTGGGGTGTTGCATTGTGGAAGCTATGGACGTTGAAGAGTCTGGCGCTTCCCGACATTCACCCCGGGCTCAAGGAAATGAGGTAAGCCACCATGATCCCAGGGATTTCCATCAAGGCAGACGCCTGTCCCCAGAAGTCACCTTGCCTTCCTGAGCCTCCCTGACTTAAGAGAGGGCCAGGTGGGCCTGGACTAGAACATGGAGAGGCTGTGTCAGAGTTCCTTGACCTTTGAAGGGTGAAGAAAGGGAAGACACAGGAAATCCGTGTAGCCGGGAGGACGCTCACGTGGCTCTTTCTCGCCCTTTATTCTGCACAATTGAAGCAAGATCCCCAGTTGGCCCCAGTGTCCTGGTGCCTACAGAGTGAACCCTCAGCCAGTCCCCAGTTGTATGTGTCTTTTTATTTTTGGGGGGTTTGAACTCAGGGCCTGCACCTTGTGTCACTCCACCAGCCCTTTTTTGGGAAGGGTTTTTTGAAATGGGATCTCATGAACCATTTGCCCGGGTTGGCTTCGAACCTCGATCCTCCTGATCTCTGCCTCCCGAGTACATAGGACTACAGGCATGAGCCACAGGTGCCAGGCAGTTGAATGGGTCTTACACATATGCAACCTACCGCTATCAAAAGGACACTTGTGATGTAGACAGGAGGCAAAAAACTGACAGAGTGACTTAAAACCTTAACAAGCCAATGTGTACGTATGAAAAAACTAACACTAAACAAAACCCACTGACCAAAAGTTGACGACAGACACAGAGTACACTTAGACCCGAGTGGGGTCCTGATTAACTTATGAATTAATCAGGAGGGAAATAAATAGAAATGGCACTTGGAGGGACGGGGGGCTTCCTCCCGAAGACACCCCCGCCCACATCTGAGAACCAGTTGTTCCCTGGGCCAGGTGAGCTGGGCCTCACTCTGTCCAAATGGCGCGAACAGACATTGACTCCTCATCCCTGGCCCCTGGTCCGTCACGCCTTGCTTGGAAACGCGGCTTTTCCAGAGTCAAACGCCAGAACACAAGGCACCTATTCACCCTGGCAGGTTTGAAATTCTCCTCTGAAATTCCTCTAACTGCTACGCCTTCTCCCAAGTACACTGTGCATCTTTTCAAACTTCAGACATAAACAGCAGCCTGGCCCCGCCTGGCAACCCCCTCTCACTCTCCTGATAAAAATAGAAAGGGCTGAGGTGGGGACAGCCAGGGCACACTGGGGGTTTTGTGGACCAGCTGTTTGTATGGTGTTTCTGATCCTCTTTGCCTATTTTGGGGAGGGGTGTTTCTGGGGAGGAGCTTCCAGGTGGATTCTTGGGAGATTTGTCATTCCTGGCACCTTGGCCTTGGCCTCTTCCATTCTGGACCCAAGTCACATCTCTGAGATTGTGTGTTTAACTCCACGTCCCAAGGAGAGACACGTTTACCTGTGGTTATTGGCTTACCTGTGGTGTCACCCCCAGTGGTTGTGGGGGTTGGAAACCATGGTGGAGAAGACGTGCCAGTCACAGCCATCTTGCATAAGCCATTGTCTTGGAAGCTTTTGGACACGGGATTGCACATGGCGGAGACCTAGGTGTGCTATGAATTCAAGGCCCTGCGATCCCGTGAGCGGGTGAAGGACTTCAGGGGGTAACCAGAGTGTCCTTCAGAGCAGGGGGCATGAGAAGGGTGAGCTGCAAGTGTCTGAACCACGATCGATGAGAGCTGTGCCAATGCTAGCTGCCCCAGTGATGTCATCTCAGGCCTCAGTCTCCTCCTTCGTAAAAGGGGGGTGGTGGTTACCGCATCCCCGCTGAACAGTGTAAGGTGAGGTCCTGCTGCTTCTCTGCTTACAGCCTCCCAGAGGCTGGGGTTGCACTGAGGCCTCCCCCAGGGTCCCTGTGCACTTGCTCTTCTGGGATATGCCACCTCACCTTCCATTTTCCCGTTTTCGGTAAACACCAGCGGCCTTGACGGGCCACCTGTCTTCTGCTCTTGTCCTCTGTTCTTTCTCTTTCGGGTCCACACCTCAGTTTTCCAGTTACTCACTTAGTGTCTGCTTTCCTCCCCCCAGACTGGAGCTTCATGAGGGCAAGGGTACGTGGTGTCCTCAGCTCCCGTCATGCTGTGTGACACGTGTTTGTCGAGTGAATAAATAGGTGTATTTTGTGCCCCGCAGGTCTGGCACACTTCAGTGCTCTGCCAGTGAGTCATAATTACTCAAATGCATTGAGCCAGGGGTCGTCATGTGTAGTGACTCATTCGGTTACCATAGCAACCTGATGATTTGTAAATACCCAGCACAAATTATTCTTGCTTTACAAAAAACAACAAAACCAAAACAAAAAAAACAAAAAGAAGGAAACAGAGGTCCAGAGAGGTCAAACATCTTACCCAAGATCACACAGTCAGAGAGTGGCAGAGCTGAGTTTCAGAGCCCTTTCCAGAGCCTGGGCTCAAAGAACTCGCTAACCATGCTGCCCAGCTCAGGTAACAATGAGAAGCTCGTTGTAGGTGTTCACAGACTGTCACTTGCTCCGTCTCCCTTCCCGCTCGGTCAAATTTGGTCCTTCTAAGATATGGTACGGTGCATGGTCAAAAGTGTGAAGGGGCCCCCACCTCTTGCTTGGACTCTGGGGGTGCATGGACGAGGCTCTGTAACCATCTGCCAGCCTCTGTCTATCAGAAGGCGTTCCTAGGGCTGGTTGGAACAGGAGCTGTTTAAACAGTGGGTGAGAGGTGCCTTAGCAGGTGAAGGCAACGGCCAGAGGCTGGAGCTGGGCAGGGCTAGGAGCCCATCAAGCAGCCTCCAGTGTGGGCGAATTTGAGTATAGACTGGAGCACCAGAACTTAGGGGAGGTGAGCTGAAGAGGGCCCCCCCAGAGCAGGCTTCAGGTCAGCACCTGCAGGTGGGAGTTTTACCACAGAAAGGTAAACATCTTTAGGCAAATCCAGCTAGAAGGGCTAGAGCTCCAGTGCCTGATGTCACACCTGGGTTCAGAGGTTACAGCTGACCTCCTGGTATTTGGTTGAAAGCCTGAGCTTTGCCATCCCTGATACAGCCTAACCCTCACCTGATCCTACACTGGAGCCACCCACAACAGGTGAGGGTCAGGCTGGTGCCCTGGGGCCTGCCTGGGCTGACCCTAGCCAGAATAGCCTGTCACCTCAGTGGGGATCAGTTTGCCCATGGTCCAGCCCCACTTTTCAGGAAAGTGAGGAGGCCAGCCTCCTCCCTGTGGCTTCTCTTCCCCAGCCTTCAGGGCTCAAAGGCCTCACTTAAGATGTGTTCTGGGCCTGGGTCTTTGACACAGCCTGATAGGTCCAGGGCCTTTGTTAGCTCTCCTCTTGGACCTAACGTGTTAGCTCCTCTGGAGGCCCCATTCCTTCCCTATGGCTTTATCCCATATCTCCTGGGACCATATATTGAGACTACTGAGTGAGATCTCCAGAAGGTAGAAATTATCACCCAAGAGCTGGTCATGGCCCTGCTGGCAGCCCCAGGATTCCCATCTTGGGACCTGTCAGGGGCTTAACTCAGCTAGCCAATGGGGAGCTCTGCCTGTTCCACCTGTGGTGACAACTGGAGCCTCCCCTGCGGTGAGAGCAAAGAAGCAGAGGGGTGTCCCTGGAGTGCATGGGGCTCAGTCCTCCTGCTCATGGCTTGTACCTGGCTCTAGGAAGCCTGCCTTTCCTCACTCAGCAAAGCTGGAGTGCTGGGGAGAAGCCTACTGGCTCATGAGGGGACCAAGACTAAGACATTATTCCAAGATGTCCCCGTATGCAAAGGACATAGGACTAAATCCAGGCAACTGTGAATCTTCCAATTGCTTCAAAGAGCAAGAATGGGAGCTGAGTGACAGAGGCCTAAGAAGAGTCAGGGCTGGGGAATATGGTGAGATAGGGAGCTGGGCCATTAGAGAAGCCTGTGGTGGGTCTCTCCTATGCAGATGAGGGTCACCTGGAAAGCAGGAAGACACCATAGAGCCAGGTCAAAGAGGCCAAGTCCTCAGAACAGGGAACACTGGAACTGTGGTTTGGAACCTGGGGTTGGAGTTGTTAAGAGAAGGGGATCCCCAGGCTGGCTCTGTATAGGAGGGGTGTTCCCAGTGTGCCTTACTGAAGGTTAAGTTTCATTGTTGTGGCTTTGTGACTGAAGACTGTAGGGAGGGGTGGGCAGGACTGGTATAGTACAGCTTGGGTAAAAGGCAGGAAGACAAGAGGCAGGAGAAAAGGCCTGGGAGCCCATCCTGAGGGGGCTTGACATGGGTGAAGAGGGAGGCACAGAGGACACCTAGGGCACCAAGGGACAGAAGCAGGAGGCACTGGTGTTGACTTTTCTATGTGTCAAAATCCTGCTCCATCATCAGAGCCCTGAAAGGTTCTACCAATTCTGGGGATTCGATACCTATAAATTCTTGTCATAGCTGCCTGTGACACAACAGCTTGACCCCACTCCAGGACATCACAGCAGGGTACCCGTGCTTAGTACCTGGTACTCAGGTATCTGTGGAAGCAGAGGGAAGCATATAATGGGGCCTGTCTCCAAGTTCTAGAACTCTCTCTTCTTCCCTCTCTCTCTCCTTCTCCCTTCTCCTCTCTCTCCCTTCCCTTCTCCTCCTCCCTCTCCTTTCTTCTCTCTCTCTCTTTCTCTCTCTCTGTCTCTCTCTTAGGTCCAGCACCTGCCTCTCAAGCTGTTTATACAAATCTGGAACTTTCAAAAGTCAGATTTTCCAAGATTGATTTCCCAAATCTACCCTTTATTTGGATTTCTTTTAAAATGAACTTTATTTATGTATAATAAAATGTGCCCACTGTAAGGGTCCAGCTTGATGAGTTTTGATAAGTTCACCCAGTCATGACAGTCTTGGAACCATCACCACAATCATGGTATCCAGCATTTCTGTCTCACTGGAAAGTTCCCTCGGGCCCGTCACAGGCGGTCACATCCGTCCTAGCCCAGGCAACTTAACTGCTGCTTCTTGTCACTGTAGCTCAGTTTTACAAATTTAGAATTTCATACAAATGGAGGCGTGTGATACAGTGAGTTGAATGTTGACTCCAAAGATTTCATGTCCCTAATCCTTGGAACCGCTAAATGTTACTTAATTTGCAAAAGTGTTTTTGCAGATGAGACGCAGTTAAGGCTTTTGAGATGCTTTGGGTTTATTTAGGCCTTTGAAGGCCATCGCAAGTGTCCTTAACAGAGAGAGGCAAAGGGAGAATCAACACACACACACACTTTGTGAAGGTGGTGGGAGAGACCGCAGCCATGTAGCTACCAGTCAAGTAATGCCAAGAAATGCCAGCAGCCACCAGAAGTGAGGGGACACCTTCTCTCCCAGAGCTTGTAGAGGGAGTGCAGCCCTGCTATCACCTTGAATTTGGGCTTCTGGCCTCCAGAACTGCAAGAGGATAAATGTCTAAAGTTGTCGGTGGCGGTGTTACAGCAACCAGAAGCAAGTAATGCTCAGTTTGATTTCAGCATTCCTCCATTTCCTTATGTGACTAAGTCGCACTTTGTGCATGCCACCTATTGACAGAGGTTTGAATTGTGTTCAGATTCCGGCTTTTATGAACAAAGCTCTATGAGCAGGCATGTATGCATTTGCAGTTGTGTCTGCTAGGTACATGTCTAGGAGTAGAACTGTTGGCTTATATGATAAGTATATTTTTAGTTTAATAAGAAACCTCCAGATAGTTTTCTAAAATGGCAGCACCATACCATTTTGCTTTACCATAAGCAATGTGTGAGAATGTCTGAGTTCCTTCTTTTTTTTGTGGTACTGGGATTTGAACTCATGGCCTCATGCTTGCTAGGCATGAGCCATTCCACCAGCCCTTCTTTGTGAAGGGATTTTTGAGATAGGATCTCGTGAAGCCAGGCTGGCTTCAAACCTGTGGTCCTCCTGATCTCTACCTCCTGAGTAGCTGGAATTACAGGTGTGAACCACCGGCACCCTGCTCCTTTCACATTTTTGCTGACATTTGATTTTGTCAGATTTTAGCTATTTAAATGAATGTATGAAGGTTCCTCATTATGGTTTTAATTTATGTTTTCCTGATGACTAAGGTTGTTTAAAAATTTTAGTGTGCTGATCGGTCATTTGTACGTCTTTCCAAAATGTCTGTTCAAATCTTTTGTTCGTTGTGTGTATGTGTGGGGGGGAGTGTTGTTTACCTTTTTGAATTTTTGGAGTTCTTTATATGTTTTGGATAGAAATCCTTTGTTGAATATAAGTATTGGGATATTTTCCCCCAATGTGTTGACTTTCCTTTTTTTATTTCTATAACAGTGAGTTGTAAAGAGCAGATTTTTTTTTAAAATCATTTGACTTGAACTAGATAGGGTTGTTGATTCTCTTTCAAAATTGTTTGGGTTCTCAGGTGCAGTGGCTCATGCCTGTAATCCTTGCTACTTGGGAGACTGAGACTGGGAGGATTGAGGTTGGAGACCAGCCTGGGAAAATTGTTCAAGAAACAGCTATCTCCAAAGTAACCAGAGCAAAACGGACTGGAAGGTGGTAGAGAGCCTGCTTTGTAAGCATGAAGCCCTGAGTCAAACCCCCACTAAGCTCCACCCTGCCCCTCAAAAACACTATTTGGGTCATTTAAGGTTATTTACTTTTCCATATACATTTGAAAATCAGCTTAATGGCTTTTTTTTTTTAAATATGCTCTGAGATTTTGATGGGGATTGTGCTGAATATATTTGGTACAAATAGACATTTTAACAGTACTAAGTATTACCATCCATGAATATGGTATATCTTCCCATTTATTTAGGTTTTCCTTCTTTTTTCTTGGCAGTATTTTGCATTTTACTGGTGTTACAAGACCTAAAATTCCAAAGTTTACCCTAATAGCTTTGAGGCTTACAGGCCCCCAAACTCCTTTGCTCTCTAGAGTTCCCTCCCTCCCTCCCCCCAAAAGCAGGAAAGACTCCGCCTGGCTCCGACTAGCTCTCTTCTCAACATAACAGGCCTCACTTCCCTGGAGACCCCGGAATTATTTAAGTCAACCCATCCCTTCTTCTGTAGGAACCAAAGTGACTCCTTACCCTCTTGCCTCTACAAAGCCTGCCTCCCACAACCCTGCTGGGTCCCTCTGTTCCCTAGTACAGCACCCATATGGCCCTGCACAGCCTACGGCATCCTTCTCCCTCTGGGCTGAGACTCTGTGACAAATAAACTGCTGTCGTGTTATCTGTCCAGCATTGGGTGGACATCTCAAACTTTTTGAGGGAGTGAGAGGAGGTGGGAATCCTTTCCTCACCAGCAGGGTGAACAGGAAGTGGTCAGAAAAGTAGGTCTCAGCCATCTTTGGTAAAGTGCATCTCTAAAATTACTTATTTTGGGGGGAGGGGGAGTAAAGATAATTTTTTAAAGTTGTGGTAAAATATACATACCATAAAATTTACATTTCAAGTGGCAGTAAGTACTTTCACACTGCTTTGCAACCACCATCACCTTCATTTCTAGACTATTTCTCATCTTAAAAATTGAAACTCTGTACCTGTTAAACAACAAGTCACTCTGCCTTCTGTCTCTATGAAATTGTCTACTGTAAGGGACTTGTGTAAGAAAAGTCATATAACACTTGTCCTTTTGCAGTTGGCTTATCCCACTCAGCACATGTCCTCAAGGTTCATCCACATTGTGTATGTGTCAGAATTACCTTCCTTCGAAAGGCTAAAATCAAATTGCCACCATGTGTTCATCCGCTCACCCACCCATGGATCATCATTTTGATGCTACCACATGGCATTACTTTTTGGATTTCTCTTTCCAAATGGTTTGTTGCTTGGAGCTACAATTTTACCAGGCACCTCAATTTTCTTATTCCTGTTAAAACAAGAAACTTGATTGGCAGGGCGGTGATTCTTAAGCAGGGATCTGAATAACAACCACCCAATACCAGAGACCCACTTTCTGTCCAGATGAGGCCCCAGACTTGTGAATTTTGGGGGGACAAACTTTCCCAGATGAAGAGCTGTTGACTTTCTGTGTCAGGCCAGTGGGCACGTCTCCCTTTTCATTCACGTGTTGGCTAGCTTCTCCTGAGCTCTGAGGATTAGAAGAGGCTTACTCAGTAGAGACCCAAGCAGGCAGGACAGCCCCGTGGGTGGGGTACCCATGGGTGTTGACAGAGAGCTGTGGGCAGAGTGGGTGTCACTGTGGCCGCTGGAATTTGAGGATCTGGGGTGGCCTCTCTTTGTCCACACGGGGCCTGGCTACATTCCTGCACTGGCTAGACTCCAAGCATGAGGTTCCTGGAGGTTAAACCTGAATGTCAAGTTCCCGAGTCATGGACCTCTGGCTTTGTCTTGAACGGCCATATAAACACTGTGTCCAGATGCCATGTCCCTAGTGGAAAGTTTTGGTCTCTGGTGGCAGAGGAGGCCCTGCTGGCTCAGTTGGACCACTGAGCCTTTCACATAAATTGTTTGTTCTCTGTCTGAGTTGCTTTTCCCAGTAGGACCCACTGCTCCTCCTGCCCAATTTCACACCACACCTGAGACCATTTGGCCTGTCTTCCCTGCCCCCCTCCTCCTGTCCAGAGAGCTTCTAGAAATGTGCAAACCCGGCTGAAGAGCCAAGGCACCCAGGCCCATGAGGTGTTAACCAAACTTTAGATGGGTTTCTTCCTGACCTGGGCTAGAAGGATAGGGGAACCTGGGACTGCTCTCTTGGCCCAGAGACACCTGTAACTGGCTGTTGCCCGTGGACATGGATGTAGCTTGGATGTGGGGGAGGGACGCAGTTGTTCTAGCGTTAGAATTTCCCTGAAGTAGTGATTTCTGTCCCTGGCTGCGTGTGTTTATTTGTTTATTTATTTACTTAGTTAAGACTAGAATTTGAACTCAGGGCTTCACACTTTCAAAGCAGGTGCTCTACCACTTAAGCCACACTCCCTGTCCATTTTGCTCTGGTTGTTTTCGACATGGGGTCTTGCAAACTATTTGTTGAGGCTGACCTCAAATCTTGATCCCCCCAATCTCAGCCTCCCAAGTAGCTAGGACTATAGACGTGAGCCACTGGGGCCTGGAGAGCTTTTAAAGGCACTGAGGCCCAGGCCAGGCCATGAATTCATTAGAGTATCCAGAGGTGGGACCCACCATATTTTTAAAGTTCTCCAGGTGATGCCTGCCCACTTCTAAGTTTGAGTCCAATATGAAAGAGACAGGGTGAGGCAGACTGGAAGGGTCTAAAATCCGCCTTAGTGGATTTGCCTCCCTGGACCAAACTCCCCCTCCTCCCCTTCCCTTCCCCCACCCTCTCCCTCTCCTCCTTTCTTTCTGGCTTCCATTATAATTACAGGCTCTTTGCTGCTCCTTCTTCTCTCTCTAGATTTCTCTCCAGCTATGACTGCCATTGCTCCCAGCATCCCGTGGGTGCTGGGGAAGAGAATACAAAGAGCATTAGGTTTGTTTGGCTCTGGTTTTTCCATTTTCTGCACACTGCAAAATCTTTTGGGGTTGGTAACTTGTGGTACAGTAGAGACTGAAACTCAGAAGTCCTGGCAGCACTCTGGGGACTTTTTTACATACTCATGGCCTGTTCTCACCTTTCTTCTGCCTCAATTTGACTCTTCCAGGTACCTCATCTAAGAAAAATCATACAGCATTTGCCTTTTCATGACTGGCATTATGTCCTCAATGTTTAACCATTTTTAAGATTGAATAATATTCCACCGAATCTACCCCATTTTGTTCATCCATTCACTCAATAGACACTTGAGTTGCTTCTGCCTCTTGGCTGGTATGAACAGTACTCTGTGGACATGAGTGTGCAAACATCTCTTGGAGATCCTGCTTTCAGTTCTGGATATATGTCCAGAAGCAGAGTGGCTGGGTCATATAGAAATTCTACTTTTATTTTTATTCCCTCTTAGAAATGTTTTATTTATTCACTGTTATGTTTATTTTTTATTGTTGTGCTGGGTGGGGGCACATTGTGGCATTTACAGAAGTTCTTACAATGTTTCAAATATATCATAATTGAATTCACTTTCCTACCCCTTTCCCCACATCCTCCCCCCTCCCACTGGTGCCAGCTCCCCAGACAGGACCTGTTCTGCCCTCCTATTCTCCAATTTTAAAAATGAAAGAAAAAAGTGACTTTTGTTTGTCTAACATAGCTGCACGGCTCATGGATTGGTAGAACCAATATTGTGAAAATGGCTACACCACCAAAAGCAATCCACATGTTCAACGAAATTCCCATCAAAGTCCCAATGACGTTCATCACAGAGACTGAAAAATCTGCCCTAAAGTTCATTTGCAAACACAAGAGACCGCAAATAGCCAAGGCAATACTCAGCAAAAAGAACAATGCTGGAGGTATCACAGTACCCAACTTCAAATTATATTAAAAAGCAATAGCAATAAAAACAGCATGGTACTGGCACGTGTTGGTTGAAGAGCCATCACGCCATTTTCCACAGCAGCTGCACCATTTTCAATTCCCACCACAGGGCACACATTCCACTTTCTCTCATCCTGACAACACTGGTTGGTTTTCATTGTAACGATCCTGGTGGGTATGAAGTGATGGTCACACAGCTTTGATCTGAGTGGCTTTTCATGTGTTTGTTGGTCATTTGCATATCTTTTTATTTTTTTTGAAGAAATGTCTATTCAGATCTTTTTCCCATTTAAAAGATTGGGTTATCTTTGTTGTTGCTATTGTTGTTGAGGTGCTGTAGGTGTTCTTTGTATACTCTGGATACTAATCCCTTGTCAGATACATGATTACATATGTTTTCTGCATTGTTCTATAGGTTGTCTTTTCACTTTGCTGATTGTGTCCTTTGATGAACAGATTTTATTTCTTTTTGTGTGTGTTTTATTTGTTAGAAGTATCAAGTTTTTGATGTTGTCTAATTTGGCTATTTACTTGACACGGGTACTTCTGGTGCCAAATGCAGGAAATTCAGTGTCAGGAATGTTTTCCTCCATTTTTATTTCTAAGTGTTTTATAGGTTCAGGTTTAAAGATTAGGTCTCTCTCTCTTTCTCTAGCTCTTGTGTATTACTGGAATTTGAACTCAGGGCCTCAAACTTGCTAGGCAGGTACTTTACCACTTGAGCCACACCTATACCTTTTTCTTCCTCCCTCCCTCCCTTCCTTCCGTCCTTCCTTCCTTCCTCCCCCACCTCTTTCTTCCTCCCTCCCTTCCTTCCTTCCTTCCTTCTTTCCTTCCTTCCCTCCCTCCCTCCCTCCCTCCCTTTTCTTTCTTTCACTTTTAGATAGGTTCTCCCTAACCTTTTGCCTGGGGATGACTTTAGGCTGGAATTCTCCCACCTGTTCCTCCCTAGTGGCTGCATCACAGGCTTGTGACACTCCCCCTCGCCCCCATGTCAACAAATGAGCCCAGGGCAGCCTGGGCGACACAGGGAGATGCTGCCTCCGACAAACACACAAACAAACAAAATTGGCCAAGGTGGAAGCATCTACACGATGGAGATTGGCAAACGTTCCCAGTAAGGACTTGAAGGTCCAGCTGTCAATCACTGACAAGCATACACTGTTCTGGTCACTCAGGTGGTGGATGGTTGGCAGAACTGGGTCTTGAACCCAGATGGCCTGGCTGCATAATGCATACTCTTAACCACTAGGTTTGACTCATTCTAGAAGTTTGGGGAATGAGCTGGGGCCACCATGTGGAAATCATTAAGTGTGTGTCAAGAATTTGGGCTTTCTCCTGTGTACACCGGAGTTCTCAGAGTTTTGAATAGCTACATGATAGCATACCGTGTTTAGCAGAAGAACTAAATTGTTCACTGCGACTTCTCACTTTGCAGACATGGTGACCAGGGAGATGGGGTGTACTGGAAGAGTCAGATCAGAAGGGTTCACTTCATGGAGAAGGTCTCACACAGAGAGGGCTGCAAGGAGGCCGTGAGCACTGCAGAGAGGAGGCCTCAGGCCTCACAAGAGAAAGGTCCCCTGTCCCTTGCTCTAACCATCTACTGTAATGTGTACTGGACTTGGTGCCAAACCTGCTGTCAGAATTGTCCCAAGGGCCCCTGGTCCAGGCCAGGATTCACTCTGCAGCCACTTGGTGACTGCTTGGTGTCTGCCTGTGCTCCTTTCTCCTTCCTCAGGAACCAGGAGCTGCCCAGGCACCCTTTACCTTCACCTTGGGGCAGCCATGGACTGCAGGAGAGACAGGGCCCAGCTCTGGTCACCAAGGATGAAGCCTGATTGGGTTTAAGCCAGTGGTTCTCAAACCTTTTGCTCCCAGGACATTCTTTTTTTGGCAGTACTGGGGTTTGAACTGGGGTCTCATGCTTGTTAGGCTTCTACCACTTGAGCCACTCCACCAGCCCTTTTTTATGATGGCTTTTTTTTGAGAGGGAGGGTCTCGAGAACTATTTGCCAAGTCTGGGTTCGAGCCATGATCTTCCTGATCTCTGCCTTCTGAGTAGCTGGGATTACAGGTGTGAGCCAGTGGTGCTCAGCCTGGGACATTCTTAAAAACTGAAGGCCCAGGCTGGGCTCAGTGGTAAGAGTGCTTACCTAGCATGAGCAAGGCCCTGCCCCACAAATATAAAGTGAGATGAAATAGAAAAATAATTGAAGTCCTGCATCCTTTCATGATTCATAAGCGTGATGATCGGGTTTTCACACCATTGTGAGAGGCACCTCCTTCAGTTCTCGTTATGCACTGGACGCGTTCCCCATGTGACCTGAGAAAACCTGAAGCCCTTTAAAGAGCTTTCTTTTGTTTACGTGTGTCATATTGATCAGTATCACCATGCCATATCAAATCTGAGGGTAAAATTCATTAGTTTATTTAAAATAATGCTAGACAGGGTGGTGGTGGCTCACCTGTAATCCCTGCTACTGGGAACTAGAGGTTGGGAGGACTGAATTCCGAGGCTGGGTCTGGGCAAAAAACGTGAGAGCCTATCTGAAAAATGCCTAAAGCAAGAAGGGCTGGTGGCATGGCTCAGTGACAGAGCATCTGCCTAGCAAGTGCGAGGCCTTGAGTTCAAACCCCAGGACGGCCAAAGAATGCTATACTCATTGCATATTCACCTAAGTATTTTATAAGAAATGATTGTATTTTCTAACAAAAGAATTTGGTGAGATTATCTAGTTGTAAAAAAGAGGATAGCCCTTTTAATATTTATTTATGATAATTGTGGATATTTTTCTGATACTACACTAAAACTGGAGAAGTTTCTTAAATGCTAGTTGCCATGTATTATGTGAAATAAGACTGCTACATTTAAATCTGTTGGTGGCAGGCACGGTGGCACATGCCTGTAATCCTACCTACTTGGGAGGCAGGTCCAGGAGAATCTCAAGTTTGAGGCCAGCCAGGGCCACGTTAATAATGAGACATTTTCTCAAAATAAAATAAAAACAAACAAAAGGGCTATGGTCATAGTACTTGCCTAGCATGTTTGAGGCCCTGGGTTCATTCCCGGGTCCTGCAAAATAAATAAGTGAATAAATAATAAAATAAAAATCCTGTGGGTGTACCTTGTACTCGGGGTCCACCTTTTCCTGGTCATGATCATTTGAAAAATGTGGATTCTTTGAGCAGGAGTCCACGTCTTCCTGACGGGGACAACATCAAAAGAGTCGCAGCTGTCAAGGTCATTACCAGGAACTCATGATGTCAGACACAAGTTTCCCAAAACTCAAAACTGTTCTTTGGAAGATTTAATTTGATTATTGGCCACAAATTCCATCAGTTGCTTTCTCTTGAGGCGACGGCCTCTCTTTGCTTATTTTCAAGGTAATCTCTAAGACCCAACTTTGAGTGACTGTATGTGGCCCGTGGACGTTCTTGGGCTGGTGGAGTGGCTCCAGTGGTAGAGCACCTGCCTAACAAAAGACGCCCTGAGTTCAAACTCTAGTACTGCCAGAAAAGGAGGGGGGGTGCACCATAGCGAGAGACCTTCAGGTCATTGAGGGTGTGCCTTTGAAGCGGATAGTGGGATTCTATGTCCTTTCTCTTGCTTTCTGTCTCTTCCACTTCCCAGCGATGAGATGAGCTCCATCTGCTCCTGCCATGTTGTGCTGTTCCTCACCCCTGAAAGCCACAGGTCTGCCTGATCTTAGACTGGAAGCTACAAAACTGTGAGCCAAAATAAACCTTTTCTCTTTATAAGTTGATTATCTCAATATTTTGTTGACTAACACAGGGACAAATGCAAGCAAAGCAGCCATTGCAGCCTCATCTGTACCTCCATGCTTTTGCAAAAGTACAGCTCACTTAAGGACACTAATTCACCCTCTGCAATTATAACACCGTCCTTAATTTGATAAGGTGCTTTAACATTGGGAAGTGACAATGCTGGTATTTCTTTTACTGAGTTTTGATTCATCAGACACTTGGTGCCGTCAGCTGTGAGATTTCATTAGTCCCTTGGCTAATGCAATTTGATTACTTACTCTGTAAAATGCTTCTGTGACTTTTTAATTTCTAGCTTGAAAACTGCACCCAATTTTTTTGGGTTTTTATAACTTTATAACATCCATGCTTCATTATCTAATTTCATTTTCTGTGAGCTCTAGTTTTAAAATGACTCCCCAACTTAAATGGCCCTAGTAGGGCTGGACCAGGGTGCAGCAGGCTGGACACTTAGGGCACGAGACTTAAGGAGAGGTTCACTCTGCTGACTGCATTGCACAAAGCTGAGAGCAACGCCTCCTTAAGTTTTGCACCCTGGGTGCCTTTTTTGCCTCCCTGTAGGCTGGGCCTAGGCATCACAGTGCTCTTCAGAGATGTCCTGCTGCTGGCCGGGGATGTGCTCAGAGGTAGAGAGCTTGCCCAGCATTTGCAAGGCCTTGGGTTCAATCCCCAGCACCTTAAAAACAAACAAAAAGAAAAAAAAAAGCCTTGAATCTGAGATGTTCTGTTGCAGAAAATGTATAGTTTTGCTCTGAGCTTATTTTGCTCAGAAGATTAGAGAGGCCACGCACGGTAATATACAAGTATGCGCCGAGCTGTCATCTCATCACAAACCGTGCAAAACTGCTCTCTACTCATGAGAGAATGAGCATGGAAGAGCAAGCAAGATCTTGGTACTGTTATGAAAATAATTTTGATGTCACACACATCAGAAGGGATGCCTGGGTCACACTTTGAGAACCATTGGTCAAGATCACACTTGTCCCTTTGACAGTATTTCTTGAGGCAATGCCATCTGACATGACCTAATGAGACAGGAGAATTCTGCTGGGTGCTTTCTGGAATTTTTCATGGCCGTTAAGAGAGAAATGCAAGAGTTGATCTCTTCTTCCCCTAGACGTGGTCAGGCCTGGGTAGAATGGTAAGCCACTTCGCAACTTAAATTCTCCCTTCCCCATGCCACACCCAAAGTCTAGCTAATCCTGCTACCTCCAGCATCTGGTCATCTTCCATCATCTCCACACCCATTCCCCCCACTATAAGCCCTTTCATTTTCTGCTTGGGTCATTGCAATATTTTGCTAATTAATTTTGCTATTGTGAATGCTTTTACATCATACACAGGGAAGCCAGGCCGAGTCTTTTAAAAAGGATATCCAGGTCATGTTACTCTTCTGTTCAGAACCTTTTGTTGGTCTTTCCTCTCTCATGGTAAAGGCCTCAGTCTTTACCATGGCTGCAGGGATCCATGTGGTCTGGGTCCAGTGATCTTTGCCTGCTGCTGTTCCTCTTCCTCACCCACCTTGCCTTCTCTGGTCTCCATTGTTCCTCAGGCAAGCCAGGAATGCTCTGGTGCCCTGGCCTTTGCCCTTGCATTTCTCTCTGTCTGCAAAACTCCTCTCTTAGATGTCCACGTAGCTCACTCCTTAGTTCTTTTAGGCCTTTGCTCAGAGATGTCTTCCCACCAACCCTCAGCCCCATCTAGGACTCTCCCTCCCCCATAAACCGCTTTATTTTTCTCCATGGCAGTTCTGTCTTTTACATATTATATAATTATTTGTTTATTGCCAATCTCATCTTACATGTGCAAATTTCATGAGGGGTTTGTTGTCTGCAGTGTTGCAGTCCTAGCACCTGGCAAAGTGCTGGGCACTTCATATACCTCATTAAATAAGAATTCTACATAGAAAAAGAAGAATCTGGAAAATAAGAAATTGTGAGGTGGGGCAAGATGGTGGGTTCAAAGCTTCCTCTGGTTGACTCTGTGAGTGGGAAGAGTCAGGAAATAAAGAAAATGCTGCATTCTGAAGAGAGAAAGAGAGGAAGCACATAGGGAGTCACAAAAGAGATGACAGGACAGCTGAAAAGCAGAACAGTGACAGAGAAGAGAAGGAAACAGTCTTTAGCCCCTGCTACCTCGTGAGGAGGGAAAGTCAAAGTCACAGCCACAGGTAAGCCACAGACTGTCAGGCTTAGATGAAGATAAGCCCACACTTTCTGCAAGCCTTAAATCCAGATTTGGTGTGACAGCAACTACTTCTGTGTAGCAAGCTAGCAATGGAGAAGAAAGATATTCTGTCACTCCCTGTATCTTGAGGGGGCCTATTGTTTGAGACTGAGCTACTCTGAAAATAAGGGACAATCATGGCTCAGGTAGCCTGGGGACACCCTGCCACAGAGTCTGGGGAGGTGGTGGTGGTGGCAGGGGATGGCCACAAGAAGGATCATGGTGAAAGGGAAGGTCTGATGTGGATGTGCTGAGCAGCAGGGAGCTTGGACAGTGGTGATGGCCCTGCCCTCTCCAGCAAGGAGTGAGCCCCAGATACTTAAAAGAAAAATATGGGAAAGAACAAATCTCAGTAGATAAATTGATAGGCAAGTGAGGATCAGGAAAAAAAATCAAACATTACAAAAACAACCAAATGTTAGGAATTACTGCATACCTTTCAATAATAACTCTGAGTGTTAATGGTCCAGCTTGCCAATCAAAAACACAGACTGGTGGATTAAATTAAAAAAGAAGACCCAACCATTTGTTGTCTACAAGAAATGCACCTCACAGCAAAAACAAACATAAGCTTAGAATGAAAGGATAAAAAAAGATTCTAAGCAAATGCAGCTGAAAAACAGGCAGGGGTAGCTATATCATATTTGAGAAAGCAGACTTTAAGCCAAAATTAGTCAGAAGAGACAGGAAGGTAACTTCATACTGATAAAGAGAACAATCCAAGAGAAGGAGCTAAGAGTTGTAAATGTATACACACCAAACTTTGATGCACCCAGCTTCATAAAGCAAGCACTACTGGACGTAAAAGTACAAATAATTCCAACACAAAAATAGTGAGTGTCTTCAATACCCCACCCTCACCAATAGACAGGTCATCCAGACCAAAAAAATCAACAAAGAAACTTCAGAATTAAATGACACTAGAGATAATATGGACATTACAGATATCTACAGAATATTTCACCCAACAGCTGCACAGCCTTCTCTGTAACTCACAGAACTTTCTCAAAAATAGATCATATTTTAGGACATAAAGCAAGTCTCAGCATATACAAGATAAATGAAATAACTTGCTGTATTTTATCAGACCACATTGGAACACAACCAGCAAGACTAGCAAGAGAAACTCAGAAAATATACAGACACAAGGAGACTGAGCAATATGCTTTTAAATAATCTCAAAATTCTTAGAACCAAATGAAAATGGAAACACAACTTACCAGAACCTTTGGGACACGGCAAAGGCAGAGGTGAGAGGAAAGTTTGTAGCTATGAGTGCCTACATTAAAAAAATCAGAAATATCTCAAATCAATAACTTAATTATATACCTCAAGCTCTTAGAGAAAGAAGAATAAGCCAAACCTCAAATCAGTAGCTGGAAAGAAATAATAAAGATCAGGGTGGAAAGTAATGGAATGGAGACTGGAAGAACACTACAAAGAATCAATGAAACAAAGAGTTGGTTGGAAAAGATAAAAATTGACAAACTGTTAGTCAAACTAATCAAAAGGAGTGAGTCAGTATCCAGCAGAGACACCTGCACTCGTGTTTAGTGCAGTACTATTCACAACAGCCAAGCTATGGAATCAGCCTAGGTGACAAGTTGCCTAGGTGACAGGGACAGATACAGTGTTATTCCCAACCCTTTCTTCCTTGTTGTTTTCTCTACAGAGGTTGAAGCATTACATTGTTACTTTCTTAATCTTCATTTGTAAATGTGCTAACCACAAGATCCAGGTCTGGTCCATGAGACCCAAGTGGAAACCTGCCAGACTGTATTAATACAAGAAAAAATAGAAAACTTGCATAAACCAATAAACATAAAAAAATTAAAATAGTAATCAAAGACTTCCCTCCATCAAAAAGCCCTAGGACTGGATGGTTATATCATGTTTTTAAGAGACAGATGACCACCATCTTATATAGTTATCCAGAAAATAGGGATGAAATTTAAAAAATGATTTCATGAGGCTAGCATAATATGGATAAAACTGATGAAGGACACTGCAATGAAAGAAAATTATAGACCTTTTTCATTTATATATATAAAAGTGCAAAAATACTAAATAAGACACCAATTGAATTAATCCAAATATTTTTTTTTTAAAAAAAAATATGTATCAAGTTGGGTTCATCCAAGGAATGCAAAGAAAGTTCAACATCAGAGCAGTCAAGAAGCCAATGTAATTCACCAGGTTAATAGACAAAAAGAGAAAAAGCACACAAAAGACAGAGACGCTTCTATTCCATTCAATAGCTATGGACATGGTTTTTAATAAAATACACACTTTTTAAAAATGTCTTAGAAAATGAGTAGATGGAAATGTTTTGATAAAGATGATCTAACAAAAAATCTCATAATGAAAGAGAAACTTTAGAGGAATTCTCTTTCAAGTTAGAAATAAGACACGGATGTTTGTTGCTCGGTGTAGCACTTGGGGTGTGTCCAAGGCAATAAGACAAGAAAAATAAGTAATAGGTAGAATAATTAGAAAAGAAGAGGAAAGTTGTTAGTATTTATAGATAAGATGATCTATAGGTACAACTCTAGCAGACTCTAAAACCTCTGGTATTACTAGATTCAAGATGAACTTGACCAAAAAAAAAAAAAAAAGCAACATTCCTGAACATCAGGAAAGCCAATCAGAAAACAGAATAACATTTATAATACTAACAGAAAAAATTGTTTTGAGACAGGGTCTTTCTATGTAGTCCAGTCTAGTCTAGAACTCATAAACCTCCTGCCTTAGCCTATCTCCCAAGTGCTAGGATTATACATGTGCACCACCATGTCTGGAAGTAACAAAATTTTAATGAAAGAAATATTGACATGTCTAGAAATAACTTTAAAAATGAAGTTAAGATCTTAAGCGAATGTGGGAATAAGTGAAGAGACAGATCTATGCTGGCCAGTCTACAGTGACTAGTGGTGTGTGGTGTTGGACAATTTCAAAATTGTGTGTATGTGTGGCCTGCATTATATTTCAGCAGTAGGTCATAACTCTGGATGAGCTGACTCTCTGTGATGATGTAAGCTGTCCCTTAATAAATCTGCATCCAATGTAATTCTCAGTGTAAGTCCAGCAGAGTATGTGTGTCTGTGTGTGTGTCTCTGCATGTGTGTGTGTATGTGTGTCTGTGTCTCCCTCTCTGTGTGTCTGTGTCTCTCTCTCTGTGTGTCTGTGTGTCTGTGTCTGTGTCTCTGTGTGTGTCTCTCTGTGTGTGTCTCTGTGCATCTGAGTGTCTCTGTGTGTGTACATTTGGAAAAATAGCAAGGAGATGATAAAATGTGTAGTTTACAGAAGATGAAACATTAATGGCTAAAACTTTTTAAAGACATACTTTATCTCAATGTCTACAGAAAAATAATTTAACCAACAAATAACAAGCCCCACCATTTTATATTTAGAAGATTGGCAATCATGAGAAAGCTGGCTAACACGTGTGCTCGTGTGATGACAAGGAAACAGACTCTGGTGCGGTGTTGGTGAAAGTCCCAGGCGCTCTGAAAACCAGTGCACCATGAGGCCACCTGAGTATATATCTTACAAGTTGGCAGTCCAAATCCTGGGCACATGAGCCCAAGACTTCCATGCCACCATCCATAAAGGGACACACACACACACACACACACACACACACACACACGTCATTATGTGAGTGGCAGCCAGAGTTGGAGATGACCCAGGTACCCGTCATCAGGCAAATGGATCAGCCTGGTGGTGGCAAGTGCTGGACTGTCACTCAGTGTCTGATATAGAAGGGCAGTGTGACAGCACAGATACAGCTTCCAAACACAGCACTGAGATTAAAGCGTTAGCAAGAGAGGGACATTCCAGCAATATCACTTACATAGATTAAAATCACATGTGCCCACCACAGGTCTCTTTCCAAAAGCACATAGATGTAAAGAGAGTATTACACGTTTGAATGTGGCCGCCAGTGAAGATGTGGCAGGGAAGGGGAACGGTAAGAAGACAGCATGGTTCATCCAACCATGGTTGGATGAAGTGGATGAACTCTGCGACTTTTGAGTAACTGAAGCCATAAAAGGGTGGGATGGGGTGTGGTGGAATGGGGTGGCATGGGGTGGGATGGCTTGGGATGGGGTGGGATGGAGTGGCATAGAATCGAATCAAATCAATAAAAAGTTTAAAAGGCATCCTGAAGGTGAGAAATGGTCTGACTTGTTTAGGAAAAAACTCCTGGTCTCCTGGGATAGCTCCCTGCCCCAGTTACTCCTGAGAGCCCCCCACTTGTTTTTCAGGGTGGCATTTTCCTGCGGCCTTGCCCTGTATCCAGCATGTGTGAGGCTCCCTCAAGCCTGTATAGAAGGGGCAGGGCACACTGAGACCCCCTCTTTCCTCTGTGGGGGTGGCCGTGCTCCTGGCCAGGCCTGGAAGGCTGGGCTGGGCAGGCGTGCAGCTAGCACAGCACAGCCGGGCCTCTGTGCAGCCTGAGGTAACCTGGTGGCAGCCAGGCCGCTCCTCCTGGGCTTGGAGAATGGGCTTCTCTGTGTGCGCTTGTTTGCTTTGGTTTCAAGCTTTAAAAAAAATGATTTCACACATAATTAGGGCTGTGGCAGGGAGATTGTGTTCGAGGTGCTTTTACTGGAAATATCAAGAGATGGACAAGGGGGGTTGTGTTCCTCTTCCAGCCCAGGGCTGGGAGGCACAGGGGGGTGAGGGGCTGGAAGGATGGGACAAGATTGGCAGTAGCTTTCCTGGAGGCAGCGCCAGCTGTGAGGGCCCAGGTTGACTGTGGAGGTGGGCAGTGGGCAGTGTGCGTGTGGTGTGTGTGGTGTGTGCTTGGGACGTGCTGGGGAGTGGGGGAAGTAGGGGAGCGTGGGGTGCACCCACTCCTGCCTCCCCTGCCCTTCCCTTCCCAGGTCTCCACCCGCTGTGGAGGTGGACACCCAGTGGAAGAAGAGAGGAGGCGGCAGGTCAAGGTGAAGAGGGAGGCAGAGGCAAGGCCAGGCCCCTGCTGCAGGAGAGGGTGGAGGAGACAGGGTCCCTGCACAGGGCTGCTGGAATTTGTGCCACCCATGTGAGCTTCTCAGCCAGGCCCAGGTAACCATGCTGGTCCTGACCCTGGGTGTATCCAGCAAGTCTCCAAACCTAGTGGACCTCAGAGGACCTGTGCATTGGATTAAGAATGAACCAGGAGCATTTTATAGAATGATAGTTCATGAAAAAAGTCAGTTAGGTCAGGTGTTCACCTGATCATACAACCCTGTCTCATTTGGAATTTGTTTTACCACTTTCTATAACATTCAATTACAGGTCACCCTGCCCCTCTTTTTTTTTTTTTCAAGCTATTAACATCTTGTGAGTTCTAGGTGCTATTGTCACGTAATAAGCCACTCCCAAAGTTAGTGTCGTAAAGCAAACATTGCACCATGCTCACGAATTCTATAGACCAGGAACTTATGGGGTGGGAGGGTGACTTGTCTCTATTTGCTGTTTAGAGACTCCTCTAAGAAGAGTTGAAAGCTAGGTGTGACTTTGTGGCTGGATCTGTCTTCATTTGTGTGCCTGGCAGTGGACTCTGGCTGTGTTGGGACCTTAGCCCAGCTGTAAACTGGGGCACCTAGATGTGACCTGTGCATACCCTTGGGTTCTCAGCCTCAGGAGCAGTCAGACTTCTAACACAGAAGTCTGGGTAAGTCCTTACACTTGGGTAAGGACTCCAAGGTCACTGCTCTAAGAGACGCAGGCAGCAGCTATATTGTCTTTTGTGGCTTAATGTGCAGATCAAGGCACTCTAATAAGAGCATATGAATAGAAGAAATTGTCACCCCCACCTTGTGGAAAGCAATCTGAGACACTCAGAAATGGTAGGACTTCCAAGGACCTTTGGGAATGTGAAATTCCACCAGGACCCCATCCTCTGGGTCCTGACACTTACTCTCTCACACTTGGGCCCCAACTGTACTTCCAAGTCCCCCATGCTGCCCCTCACCTGGTTCCTCCCTGGTGGCACCCACATGGTTCTGTAGCAAGCCCACCAGGAGGGGGTGATTCACCCAGGCCAGTAGGGACACAGTTCACTTGCCTTGATTTTAAAGACCTTTGGGTTGGTTGCTCATTGCATCCTTTCAAGAGAGATTTTTTTGGGAAGTCTTGGGGACACAGGATTGATTATCCCCTACTGAAAGGTTCATCTCATGCCTGGTTTGGGGAGGTCATTTCTCCCTGACCACCTGCGATAATAAGAAATATATATTTGCTCATGGTCTGGCACAGAGCTCCTAAACCCTTGTAATTCTCCAAGTAATGTGTACCCTTTGTATGCTAATGAGTTAGTTTCTGGCTGAGGGGCTCCAAGATAGCTTTGAGATTGGGGCTGGTTGCCAGAAAGGCCAAGGCCTGATTAGAGGGTAAGAAGTTCACCACCTCCTCTCTAGAAGGGGCAAGGAGCTGGAGATTGAAATTCAGTCACCAGTGGCCAATAGTTCAATGAAGCATGCCTGTATAATTAAACCTCTGTAAGAATCTGGGAACTGGGTACATAGCTCAGTGGTAGAGTGCATGCTTGGCCTGCTGGAGGACCTGAGTTCAATCCCCAGCACCACTAAAACCGCAAAAGACTCAAATAACAATAAAATAAACAAACAATAAAATGAAAAAACAAAACAAATCCCTACATGATGAATTTTGGAGAATTTCTGGCCTGGACACATCCACGTGTAGGCAGGGTGGTGCATGCCAGCTTCGTGGAATCAGAATCTCCTGTGCTCAGGACCCTTCTAGAGCTCATCCTGCAAACCTCTTCATTCCTGTCCTCTATAATGTCTTTATAAAAAACCAGCCATGGTAAGAGTGATGCTTTTCTGAGTTCTGTGAACCATTCTAGTAAATTGTCAGGCCTAAGGAGGGGATGATGGAAACCCCTGATATTTAGCTGGTTACCACAAGTACAGGGGGCCCAAGACTTATGATTGGGTATTTGAAGTGGGGGCAGTCTTGTAGGACTGAGCCCTCAACCTGTGGGGTCTGTGCTAAGTTGGGGAGTTAGTGTCAGAGTGGAATGGAAATGTAGGGACACCAGTTACTGTTCCAAGAGTTGGAGAACTGGCATCTGAAGTGCTGTAGGTAAAAATGGTTGCTACCACCCTGAATTCCTGGTTCACTTTTCCTCACTTCTAAATCCATGTCCTTTCTTGAAACAACCAACCTAGACCCGGTTATCATGGCTGGAATAACTGATGCCAGTAAATTAGTGAAGAGAGTTCAACTTAGAGTTCAAGGGGTGATGAAGGTTAGCTAGTGAGGGGTTGGGGTGAGGAGGAGAAGGTTCCAGGTTTGGAAAGATGAAGAGGTGGTGAGGGACAAGGGCAAGTTAAGGCACTGGAGCACGGCCTGTGTTGAAGAGGTGAGAGGATCCCTCAGGGGAGGTCAAGTGAGGGTTCGTAGACCTTGTTGAATCTCCAGATTCCATCCTAGGAGTAACCAGGATGATAGTTCTAGAAATGACTGGCTGTGGTAATGATTTTCATTTTGAAAAGAATGGATGTCAGGGTGAGAGTGGCCAGCTGGGAGGTACTTTTGATGTTAACACAGAGATGGAAATAGATGGCTCATTCAGATATTTTGGGGAAAGGCCTGGCTTTGGTGACCCTGTGGCAAGGAGGTGGTTGGATATAAGAAGGATCTCGGGCTAGTGACATAGCCCTGGCAGTCAGCTCCTGCAAGCGGTGAATGAAAGAGGTAGAAACCTTTCCCAGGAGAGAGCACAGAGAGGAGAAAGGGAGGGGACAGCAAGGAGGTGCCTGGTAATGTGGGAAAATCCCGTTAACTCTCTGGGGGTTAAGAACCTTGACCAAGCCATGGGTGTGTTCAACTGACCACATCTGGATGGGCCAGCTGCATCTCTGGTCATCTTGCACCTGAGCCTGAGTGTGGACCAAGCTCCCTTGGGGTGTGTGTGGGGGTCTCTGTCCCTCTATGGAGAGAAAAGACGAGGCAGAGGGAAGAGAGGCCTTGGAACCAAAGGGTCAAGAGAGTTCTGGCCCCTCCTGTGTTTGAAGAATTCTGCTTGTTAAAAATGAATAAATTCAAAGACATGGTTATAGAAATTGTGGCAAAGTTTTTATTTGGAAATAAGTTCAAATTTACAGACAATATTCAAAAATAAACCTGTACAAATATACCTGTAATCCTTCTATCTGTCTGTCTGTCTATCAATCTGTTGTAGGTTTATTGTCTGTGTATCTACTTTCTTTTTTGAGTCATTTGAGGGAAAGTTACATGCATCAGTCCTTTAATCCTGATAAGTGTTTGTTTGGTTTTTTTTTTTTTTTTTTTGCAGTTACTGGGGTTTGAACTCAGGGTTAGGCAGGTGTTCTACTATTTAAACCACATCCCAGCCTTTTTTGCTTTAGGTAATTTTTAAATAGGGTCTTGCGTTTATGTCTAGGCCAGCCTGGACCTCCATCCCAACCTTATTGGTTAAGATGGGGGTCTCATGAACTTTTTGCCTGGGCTGGCCTCCAACCGTGATCCTCCCCAACTCACCTCTGGGGTATAATGTAAGCTACTACAGCTGGCTGATACAGTATTTTTAAAAATCAAACCTACCGTTTGTATTCCAATTTTGTCAGTCACCCAGTAGTGTTATTATTTCTCCTGCTACAAACAGGAGGGTCCAGCCGAGGGTCAAGGTTGAAATGTCATGACTCTTTAGCTTTCTTTAATCTGGAAAATTCCACAGCTCTCTTAGTCTCATATGACACTGGTGTTTTCAAAAGCCTGAGCTCCCTCCATTCTTTCTCTAAACAGAATGCTGCCTGTTTTGTCTGATGTTTTCCCAGGATGGATTGGGGTCTGTTTTCTTTGGGGTACAGTAGACCCCTGGTATCCACGGGTATCTGGCTCCAAGGAGCTGCCAGGGAGAAAAACCCTGCAGGCTCAGGTTGCAGAGTTCAGTGCTGTGCTGCAGATGCAGGATTTACTTTTCCCACGACACCACCCCACTCCCACTCCCACTAATGACACGCCTCCTTTCAACAAACATCAAATTGTCACTTGGTCACGTCAGTGAAGCACACTCACTTTGACCTTGATTTTTGGGCACCATTAGCTTTTTGGGGGGCAGATCTTCACAAAGTGAAGGACAGGGAACACTCAGCAGCTCACATGACAATGTCAACACAACTGACACTCACAAGGGACCAAGTGACAGCCCCTCGTGAGCTGTGGAATGTGCTAGCAGGAATTAATTTTCTTTAATTTTGCAATTTGTTTTTTTGTCTTTTAAAAACAGTTACTTATTTGGACTTTGCTTGGTTACAATCACGTGCAATAAAGCCATGGTGAAGGCGGGCTGTCTGTACTACACAGGTGGTAGTAACATGTTCTTAGTGGGGAGCAACGTCTGAAGCACGTGATGCTCACGTGCTCCTCACTGATGATGTTAATTCCGTCGCTCCATCCAAGTGCTGTCTGATTTTCTTCATGATGTAAACATTATTTTCTCCCATGCAATAATTAGCACTCTGGGGACGTGCTTCGTGTCAATGCAAACATCCTGGTCACCATTAAAACGTCTCCCTAGACCAGCATCCACTGGGGCTGGTTGCCTGACCCAGTCTTTACTGTGATGGCTGCAAAATGACAGTTTGCCAACTCCAGGCCCCCACCATAGGTAGCAGTTGGCTTTCAGTATTCCATGGTGACCAAGAGTCCTTCTTGCCCCTTGTTTACCTATCTATCTATTTATTATCACTGCGCTCATAAATTTCCACATTTTCTCAATGGTTTATAACTCATTGCATAAGAGATGCTCCAAGTGCTTTTGCTGAAAAGCATGGATGACTCCTTACTCAGGCCCACGAAGTAACTAACAGCAAGAGAAGAGCATGGACGTCTGTCTTCCATTTTTTAATTCTGCTTTTGCACTTAGCCATTCTCTTTGCAGTCACTTTGCAATCACTTTGGCTTCCAGGAAAGACAGGTAACATCTTTATGACAAGGGACAGTAACTACCTCCAATAGTAGACCTTCTTCAGGATAGACCACCTGCCAGTTGACAATAAATCCAGATAACAACTCCAGAACCTCTCCCAGAATAAAAACTGAGATAATGGTCAAGCAGACTGCACTTGTGACTGGAACTGTTTAGCTGTGCACACCTTTGTCCCCTGTCGCCAGTTCTTTTGTCTACTTAAATCTATAGCTCATGTCTGTAACCCAAAGATGGTTGAAGATGAGCTGAGTGCTTACTCTAGCTCTTCCCATGTCCCGAGCTGTGTAATAAGCCTTTCTCTGCCTCTTTTTTTGTTGTTTAGGGGCAGGTGGCCAGACTTGGCATATGGATCTCAGGAGTTTGGGCCTTTGGTCCAATTGCTATACCTAATTGTTTTGGAGCTTGAATTGTCCTAGTGTTAGTCAGTGGTGTCCCTTTGAGCCAAGTTCTACCTATTCTGGTGATACCGGGGTTTGAACTCAGGGCCTTGAGCTTGCTAGGCAAGTGCTCTACCACTTGAGCCACATGTCCAGCCCTTTTTTCCTTTAGGTTATTTTTGCAGATAGGGTTTCTAATTTTTTTCTCAGGCTTGGCTTTGGCTCAAGACCCTCTTACCTCCGCCTTCCATGTAGCTGGTGTTACAGGCTTAACCAGCTTATGTGTTGAGATGGGGTCTCAACAACTTTGTGCCCAGTCTGAGCTTGAACTGGAATCCTCTCAATCTGCAATTCCCAATAGCTGGGATTACAGGTGTGAGTGATCACAACCACACCCAGCAACCCCACCACATTCTGGCTCACCAAAATGTTCCCAGCTCATTTTGTACCTGCTATGTCCTAGACCTGACTCCAACCTTTTCTTTGAAAAGCTTTGGCTCCTTTTAGCAAGGAATGGGATTAGCAGAACAGGAATTAGCAGAATTCTAGAATTAGTAGAAAATAGGCACTGGGTGGTCTCATCAATTACAGAGGTGTCTTCCTTTCTCAGAATTGTAGCATAATGAAATGTATTAATGTATTAATGCTTTTATAGAAACACACAATAGAGAATTGTGCTGCTTACAAGAGAATGAATTTATAATACCACGTTAGTCATAGTGCACTACAGTTCTCTCCTGGGACATTATGGGGACACTCCTCTTCTAGCCATCCTGGAAGCAGGTATCCAAGGCTGTAGGAAGGGCCTCATTGGACAGGTTAGCACCTGAATAGTACTGGTTACAAAAGAACCTCTCAACGGCTAACGCCCAGTGCTGTTTACCTGGGGAACAAGCTCTCTCTGTGACCTTGCTGGTCTACAGCTGACTAGACACCTGACCTTTTCCCAGTTGGGTTCCCTTGGTCCATCTGGTCCCGACAATAGGTCTTTCTTTGGCTCCTTTGGGCTTCCCTCTCCTTCCCATAAACAGCTGTAAAACATGCTGTCCTTCCTGAACTGAGCCCAGCCAATGACAGGGAAGAGCTCAGATTGACCTTCGTGTCGAAAGTGGCCAAGATCTTGTGTTTTGAGAAAAAACACGAATGTTTAATCTTCTTATTATTGCAGCCTCTTCCATTTTAAAAACAGTGGCCTCACCTCTGACCCATAGTATCCTGGGCCTGCAAATCTTCTGTAGGTTACCCAAGATGGGTATAGGATATCCTGGCCTCAGGGCTCAGGAGGAAGGGACTTAAACAGCTTCTTACCAGGAACATCGCATCTGTCAGCTCAGTTCACAAGGCTTTATAGAGCTTGCCCTGGGCGCAGTGCGGACGGGGCAGGGGGTACAATTCCCGCCACAAGGAGCCTCCAGTTTAGTGGAGAAATAGACTCAGCCAAAAGGACTTCTGGTGGTTCCTGTGACCAGCAGAAGGCTTATGGAAGGGGTGCTCTCCGGAGAGCAAATCCTGAAGGGTGAAGAAGAGGATGGGAGGAAAGGAGATTGGAGGGGAAGCAAGTTCTGTCTCTATAGACTCAAGTCCCTTCCCAAAGTCACCCTGGCTGGCTTTGGCTGGGGCTGCAAAGGCTGGTGTTCTACAGAGAGTACACGGGATGGTGTAGCCAGAAGGCTGTGGGAACTGGAACCCTTCCCTTTGTGGTACTGGCTGGCACCTGGATTAGGGCCTGGGCTCTGGTGTATGCACTACCCAAGGCAGTGTCCTTGGGATGAAGTCAAGGCCAAAGTCAGGAGTCCCACAGAGCAACTGCCATCACTAACCTCTGTAGAGCTGGCATTGAGAAGGGAGGCTCTGACAAGGATGGACTAGATGAGATGGGACAGGGAGGATGTCTCTCCACTGCACACATACCAGCCAACCCGGGGGAAGGTGTCCATCAGTCTTGGATGGACCTGCTCTCATTTGAGACAACTTCTGGCCTTTCTTCCTGAATTTGTAACTTAAATCAGAGTTTACCTTTAGAGGCATGCTGAAAGAACAGAAAACTAAAGGCCAGGAAGAAAGGCTAGAGAACTTGGCTTACTTAGCAGGAAGAAATGAAACTTCTTAAGCCACTGTGCCACCAGTTCTTAAAAGTGTGTGTGACCTGGAGTTATCAGCATCAAAGCAATGCACCTATATATCCTAGATACACTTGAATTAAATCAATGATTCACTAAATCCAAAGACCTCCAAGCATGGCAACAGTGAGGAAGAAACACATAGAAGAGGCATCAGAAAACCAGGCCTGGTGGTGCAAGCACTTGTAGGCTGAGAGTACATTGTGGGATCTGGTCTCAAAAACAAAGTCAGGTATCAGATATCTGAGGATTACCATCGAAAGCCTTCTAAAACCACCTGAATCCACCCCTGCATTTACAGACCCTCTTATTCCCTGGACAAAACACATGGTCCTTGGTACTCTGAGATGATCTGGGCTGCTCTCTGGTACATCTGTGCACTTCAGCTCTCAGCTGTTTTTTTGTCATTGACCGACAATCAGCTGTGTTCATTTCCCAAAAATATTTATCCCAGTCGTACTTATTATTGTAATGAAATAATTGAAACAAGTATTATAATGAAACATGAATAAGAAAATAAATTCAGTTGCTCTGAAAACTAACTTGAATGCTATGGGAAAATACAATAAAAGGCTAGGCACTAGAGAAAGAGTTTGAAAAAGAAAAACAACTTCCTGTCTTCCGTCTGGTTTAAGAGCAGGCCTGTATGGGGCCAAATCTTGGGAATCTGAGCCTGTTTCTTCTCAGCCCTCTTCCCATTTAACCTTTGCATCTTTGCATCTTCTGGTTCCTCTCCTCAGATCACCTTTCCACCAGTGCATAATGCCTCGCTCCTCCACCATCCCCCCACCAGAAGTCCTTGCTCACCTGTCACCTTCCCAGTACACTCTTCCATAACAACCTTGTGTGACAACTGCCAGCATTTCCTCTCCCATCCTGAATTTTTCTTCATCTCATTTCCTGACATCCGACCCGCTCCATATTCCTTGTTGGTCTCCCTCATCTTCTTCCCCTACACACACAGGATCATAAGCTCTATAAGAGCAGGGAGATTCATCCATGTTGCCCCTGTTTTGTGACTTGTGCTTGGATTACTATTTGGCCATAACAAGCTCTCTACACATATGTGTTTATAGGCACAGAACCTCTTTCAGCAACACGGCCATGGTGGCTTGTGTGACCACTGCACTCAGTAGCAGCTGAACTTTTGATGGACAATGTGACCTGCAGAGTGAGTGTGGCCTCAGCAAGCTTAGTGAAAAGCCTGAGGAGAAAACACAGTGGAAAGTCTCTTTCCTGAGTAAATCTCCACTTTGAACTCATGACCACTTGCAAGAGCCATTTGCAAATAGAACTGCACCCTGGGGCACTCGAGGTCCTCCCTGGCTGATGTTGGGTTGGAGGCGCATGGGTTGGCTCTGTGTTTCTTGTCACAGCCCATTTTCCCAAAGGGGCTCTGTCTTCTGCAGAATATGTACTTTGCATCCTCAAAGCTGAGTCCAGATTGTAAACCACAGCCCTGCATCCAGTGATCACCCTGGCCGGGGACTCCACGTGTGAGAGGTCAGTTTCTGATTGATGATCGAGGGCACTGGGAAGAAGTCCCGTGCCGGCCTTGGTGGAACAGGACTTCTGGTGGAGCAAACCCAGGGTCTGCAACCATCCGAAGCACAGCACCTTTTGTTTCTGTGCTGACCCTGCCCTTGACCTTGCTGAGATAAAAAAATCTCAGGAGAGGGGCTAAGGATCAGGTATGTGACACAAAATGCTTTCAGAGACCCCTCTGAGACTCTGGCCCTTCTGGGAGGTGCGGGAGTTTAGTCTTGGAGAGAATGAATAAAAACCTTAGACCAAAGGTGGGTGCCAGTGGCTCACGCCTGTAATCCTAGCTACTCAGGAGGCAGAGATCAGGAGAATCGAGGTTCGAAGGAAAAAACCCTTCACTAAAAGGGCTGGTGGAGTGGCTCAAAGTGTAGACCCTGAGTTCAAGCCCCAGTACTGCAAAAAAAAAAAAAACCAAAACCAAAAAAAAAACCCCCCACAGATCACTTCATTTCTCAGACACCCCTTTCTTAGGACCCCCCCCAAACTCTGCGGGGCTCTACCGTCTCACTTTACACTTTTCTATCTCAATAAATTCTCTTGCTTTACACTTAAAATTTTTTTCTTCGTTTTATTGAACACGAGTTGTGATAAACCAGGTCTGAGGCAGAATTACCTGAGTTTGAATTCTGGCTTCACCACTTCCTTCCTGTGGGACCTTCTACAAGTTCCCTGCCTGCCTCTTCTGTAGTTCACTTAACTCATGTGTGAAATGGGTAATAATTGAGAACTGCAACAAAGGTTAAGGATTAAATAGTGTGAAAAGCACAGAGAACAGCCCCTGGCATGGGCTGAGAGCTCAGAAAACATTACCTGGAATTCTGGGGTGTTGGTGGGGTCTTGGAAACCCACTAGGGAAGAAGATTCAAAGCCGATTGAAATTCTGGATGATGTCTTGGTCTGGCTTAGTACCTCCCTGAGCTCTGCGCTTATCTCTGGTCGCTGTCATCGGGAGATGAAAGCTGCAACTTTTATTCAGTTGTGTGATAGGCACTGTGGTTTGGCCTGGAAAACAAAGTCCCCCTGGAGACATATAACTTCACCTTTGCCAGCGTCGAGATGAGAGATGAAGTGCTTAGGATAAGAAATAAAATTGATTTGCTGTCTGAAAGCATAAACCATAGATCAGCAAACAGGATAAAGACAAGGAGGGACTCCACACGGAACTGGATGCTCACTGACTTCTGGGATTGGAAGCTCTGAGGCCCAGGATGGGGATGAGGAATGGGAGGGACTCACCCCGCATCACCTGGCAGGTAGCTGAGCTAGATGGGAAGCAGGTGGTCTCTTCCCCACATGGCTCTGCCTTCTCCCAGCCTCCTGGTCTCCAGGGCGCAGCTGCTGGGCACGCCAGGTCCTTGACGGCCCTGGTGCTTCTCTCTCCTGCCAGCCAGGTGTGAAGAGGCTCCGAGGTCCGTTTCCCTCCCTCATCCCTCAGAGCCCCGGTCCAGGCTCAGCCCTGCTCAGGGAATTCACTTCACTCCCTGAGCACTAAGTCAGATCCTTTTTGAAAAATACATAATGCAATCTGATCTGATCTTCAAAGTGTAGTGGGGAGCAGGGTGTGACCCCACGTAAGCCGAAGAGCTTAGCGTTTAAGCTGACATAAGTAAGAAGCAGGACAGTGTGACCTCTGTTGGGTGTTTTGACTGTACCACGCATTTGAGACTTGTGCAATTATTGTGCACCAGGACAGCTGTAGCCTATTGTGACAGCCTTGAGGACATGTATGTGGGAAGCAGAGTCACCAAATACACAATTCCTGCCCCTGTGGCAGGAAGAACATCTGACAGCAGTAACTGCTATGGTTTGAGTGTGTCCCCCAAATTTTGTGTGTTGGAAACTTGGTCCCCAATGCAGCAGTGTTGACAGGCGATTGTCATAGGGGCTCCATCTTGGTAAATGGATTAATCCACTCATGGATGAATGGGTTAGTGGGTTATTGCAGGAGTAGCTTTGCTACTGGTGTTTGGACTCAGAAGACCCTGATCAAGAAGATCTCAGGTCTCTAGTGTCCTGAACAAAGAATTGGACACACATATTGCAAAACAGCAAAGTTTTATTGAAAGTGAAAGCAGCAAAGTACATTCCAGGAGAGTGGAAAGGAGCAGGCTCTGAGTGAGGTGGCGCAAGAGCCTGGAGGCCTTTGCAGGTGGGAATTTATACACTAGCAAGGGAGGGGGTGATTTGGATGGCACTTAGGAGTAGCTTTTGGTGACTGACAGATTGATTGACCGTGCATGTGATTTTACTGGGTTTTAGTGAGATGTAATCATTCATTAGGCTATAGTTAGAGACTTTTGTGTGCATACCTGTTTGATTCCAGATGAAAATTCTATTTCAAGAGGTTGCATTTTGGGGCAGATGTGCATGGAGCAAGAGCACCTATTCCCCACAAGACCATCTGCAAGAAGATCACCTGTTTCCCAGGACCTGGTTTGGGTGTGTTCCCTGAATTTCCTGCCTCGATTTGATATAAAAGCAAGATCTTTCTAGCATGCTTTCTCTATCTTACCACGCGATTCTGTCCACTGTGTCATGATGTAGCATGAGTTCCTCCCCAGAGGCTGAGCAGATGAGCAGACATTGGTACCAAGCTCTTAGACTTCCCAGCTTCTAGAACTATATGCTGAATAAACCTCAATTCTTTGTAAATTCCTTGGTCTTGGGTATTTTGTTACAGTAATAGAAAGCAGAGTAAAACAGTATCTGAAGACTGACCTTGGGCCTCTGCTCAACAATCCTGCTTTCTAGGAGGTTTCTGCCCAACCTTGCATGAGTTGATCTCAGTGTCTTAACTAGAAACCACTAAACAAGGGTGGATCTATCTAGAAGATTCTAAGTTATTTTCTAGAAGTTTCTGAAACTCCATGTGCTGCTGCAGAACATCTTAGTCCTGGCCCCAGGCCTACAGGCTGGTGATGGCCTGCCCGGAGATGTCCACGCTGCTGTCTCTGTTGCATTGACCTCTAAGCTGTATGTGGATTCTTGTGCAGAGCTGGGGTGGGAAAGTTAGCGTTTGGCAGGAGGTTCCTCAGGAATCACCTTGAGTCCCTCTGAACGTCTGTGTCCTAGAGATTCACTGTAGAGAAGTAAAACCTGGATGTAACTGGAAGCTCATCATAGTGTAGAGATTGGCGCTCATTAAAAAAGACAAGGGCTGGAGGAGTGGCTCAGATGGTAGGGTGCCTGCCTAACAAGCATGAGGCCCTGAGTTCAAAGCTACCCTGAGGCCCCAGTACTGCCAAAAAAAAAAAAAAAAGATAAAAGACAAACAGGGGTTGGGCATGATAGATCATGTGTGTAATCCCAGCTACTCAGGAGGCAGAGACAGGAAGATCAAGGTTCCAAGTAAGCCAGGCAAAAGTAGTAAGACCTTATCTCAAAAACAAACCAAAAACAAAAGAAGTGAGTACATGGTGGCTCAAGTGGTAGAGCTGGTCCCCATTGATAAGACAGTATAACAACAAGAATGACTGAATATTGCAGGCGTCCAGAACAAAGGTGAACACTCATCTTTGTTAAATTAGGGCCAAGCCCCCAACCCCGCCTTTTCACCATAAATGCCCCAATGTGAATACACTGCCCGCACCCATGCCTGGGCTGTGCACTACTCTTTCTTCCCCTTGCTTTACTAATAAACTTTTGTGGTCTGTACTTCAACGCATCCTAAAATAATTTTTTGCAACAGCATCATGAACTTGGTACCCAAAGGCCAGGTGGAGGCGTCCTCTGCTTCGGAGACCTCCTTTCTGGAGCCTCAACAGTTCCTCTAATAGAGTCACAGTGGGAGGGAGAGGGAACAGGGCTGCAAATGACAGCATTCTCTTCCTGCCCGTTAAGCACAAGTCCATGGAGCTGGCTTTGCTGGATTACTTCTCTCTTTTGCACAGCAGCCATTGTAGAGGTCACAGAATTTTAATAATTCTATTATTTTTGTGATTAGATCCAAGAGTCACTCATCTCTTGATCTGATTAGAATACACCATGGCTTCCCACACGATAATGATTCAAAGGCAATAGAAGTAACTCAGAGCCCAACAGGAATCTCTCCTTGAGAAGGGTCACTTTCACCTGTCCCTCTACCAAGAAGGCACAGGTGCTCCGCGACACCTTCTTCACCTGTGGAAGCAGAGAGTTTCCTAATCTGAGTAATGTAAGTATGTTAGTCTGGTAATTTGGGTTTTTTTTTGCAGTACTGGGGCTTGAACTCAGGGCCTTCACCTTAAGCCATCCACCAACTCTATTTTTGTGATGGGTTTTCCAAGATAGGGTCTCACGAACTATTTGCCTGGGCTGGCTTTGAAACTTGATCCTCCTGACCTCTACCTCCTGAGTAGCTGGGATTGCAGGCATGAGTCACTTGCATCCAACCTCATGGTAATTTTAAGAAGGGATTTGTTTTGATAGTTTTCCCCACATTCATATCTTCTCTTTCTTTGTCTCCTCAGGCAGTTCACTAACGGTGAGAAGCAGTGGTTTGTTTGTAAGCTCCTTTTGTTTTTCTCCTCTTGCCACCGTGTCATTTTAGGACAGCAGCCAAAAGAAAAAACAGAACGCACCCACTTCGTCAGTGAAAGCAACAAGTGTATTGATCTGATTTCTCAATCAGTGCACTGGATTCTCACTTAAAAACAGCACAGAGATGACAGCTGACATGGAGGGTCTTTAGAAACAGAATGTAGAGCTGGGCATTTGGCTCAGTGGTAGAGTGCTTGCCTAGCATGTGCAAGGCTGTGGGTTCAATCCTAGCGATCGCCAAAAAATAAACAACAGTTAGACCGTTTTAAGCCAGGACAGTTTAAGAAAGAAAATATTGTATGATGTGGTCGGCTCAGTTTTCCTTTTCTTGCTTGTTCAGAGATTAAAAAAACAAAAAAGATTTATGGTCTGGAGTATAACTCAGTGCCTAGCATGTGTGAAGCCCTAGGTCTGAGCCCAGTACCCCCAAATATGAATAAGTTAACTACCTAAATAAATAGATCTAAAACTATGAAAAGAAAGGCAAGATGTTTTGCTATTTTAATAATTCTTAAGCAATTCATCATTGTGGAACTGATTAAAGCAAAAATACGTATTCCTATTCTAAAAGGATTTTGAAGCCTACTTGCTATGACAGTTCTCTGAACAGAAGTTAGGGTCATACTCTCAAATGCCCACAAGGATTGTGCAAGCAAAACAACTGAGCAATCTTGACATTCAATGACCCTCTTGGTGTGGAAGCACAATAGGGAGTTGTGGAGAATGTGGAAAATTGGAAGGATGAACTGGGTCTGAAAGGGAGGTCACTTTTCAGTTTCTGCATAGCTGGTTGCGTTTTGGTTTGGTGAGAAGGCAAAAATGGATGCATTTATGTGAAGTTTCTCCATTCCTAAGTGTTGCTGGATAAGCCAAGAGTTCAGGAACGAAGCAAACTGATGTGTGTGGGCTAGAGTCGCTTCTCAGATTGCCCGTCTGAGACATCTTTTCAGGTAGGAAAAGTTGGCCGAAGGGGCAGGTGTAGAAGGAGCACACCTGGAGGGTTTGGTGATGGACAGGAGGGAGGGGAAGGAGAGGAGAAAGGGGAGAGAGAGGGGAGGGAGGGAGGGAGAAAAGGGGGGGAGAGAGAGAGAGAGAGAGAGAGAGAGAGAGAGAGAGAGAGAGAGAGAGAGAGAGAGAGAGAGAAGAGAGAATGGGATGATGGGATAGGCAACCGGGCAATGCAGCAGGGTTGAAGGTGGGGCGGGGTGGTACAACCAGAGGAAAATGAGCTCCATTTGAACAAGTTGCAGTATTTGAGAGGAAGAGACAAGGTCAAGGCAAGGTCGGCGTAATTGACCTTGAGCTCGGTACTGCCCGCCCGTTGGGTGACCCGACTCCGGGACCCTGCTCCCCAGACTCCCGGCGGCTGGGCTCCGTTCTGACATTACTCTGAAAACAACTAACAGTCCCTTGTCACGAGCTAGAGCAACGTGTGCAGTAACAAAGAAACTGCCTGTAGTTCCAGCCCTGTAGTAACTGACCAGCCGCGTGTATACCTTCTAGGTCTTTCTCCTGTACAAATAGTTCACAAAATTGGAATCACCTTGTAAACACAGCAGAGTAGCCCGCTTTTTTGCACAGTTCCCCGATCTATATGCTATAACTTGCATTTATTTCACTCGAAGCAGAAACCAAATTTATACCTGACGGGCCCGTCTGGACGCTCGCTGCTTATGCAGTGTAAACCGTGCCCTTCCCGGTGCTAAAGCTTGCCTCGTATTCCTGGTATTTCCTTCAACCCTTTTGAGAGTTTTTGTGAACAAAGAAAAGGGTTTGGGGTGTTGTGGAGTGGAGGATGAACGGGATTTCGGGAGCCAGGCTATTTAGGGATTGCTTGACCTCGAGTTTGGAGGCGTGGTCACTCGCGTGCAGCGATTGCTGATTGGCTGGTAGAAGCAGGGCACTATTTCTGATTGGTTGACTTTCAGAACGATGTATTCTTCCTGATTGGCTGACTCTCTGAAGTGTGAATTTCCCGGGAAACTGACATCCACGTGGCGGGGTGGGTTTTAAACCCTTTTGTGCTGCTTCGTTGTTACTCTGTAGTCATTTTGCAAGACAAGAACGTTTTATTCTTGAGTTCAAGGGCGAAATTGCCAAAGTGCAGGCAGTATTTTTTGAAGCGATCTATTTGAACATTTGAAGTAAGCTATGCACAGACTGAAATGCGTCCAGAAGAGACTGGTAATGGTGGAACCGCAAGGTTGGCTATAGAAGGGAAGTTTGAGGGACATGGTGACGACCAGCCTGGAATTGAGAAGACAGTAGGCACAAGCACACTGCAAAGCCACTCATTAGCAAGAGGCACCCTGGGCTTTGCCTGACAATGGGAGCTCTCCACCTTTGAGCCAGTCATTAACCAGAGAAGCCAATATATCCCCCAAAGGCATTCGCCATACAAATTGGTTAGGAGTCTAGGGTTTGGATCCAAAACAGCACTGGGAAAAATCCTAGCTGGGCCACTTGTCAACTATGTGACCCGGAGCAGGTTATTTAGGCTTTCTGAACCTGAATTTGTTTTTCACTTCTAAAGTGGGAAAAATGACAGTATCTCTCACAGAAATGTCCTGAGACCTAAGCACAACATGCAAGTGAGAATTCTGAAGACTGGGTGTGTTCTTTCTCTTCGATGAGTTCAGCGAGTATTATTGTGAATCCATTTTAATTCACAAAATGAACGAGCTGCTGTGGAAATTAGAGTCAAAGACAGGATTCCTGCCCCGAAGGGGACTATCGGGACAAGAGGGAAGGTACTGGACTTGACAATGGGAGAGGGAGGGGAGCACTTACTGAAAAATAAATTGGCACAAACAAATCATGTCACAAATATATTTGCAAATGAGCAACAGCAATAACAGAAGGAGAGGAAGTAAGAAAGCCACAAAAATGCTTATATTTTTGAAATAACCTTTTCATTTAGTTTTCAAATGTTATCCAATATTAATGCAACCACGTGAAGAAATTTTCTTCTCTGGCCATTGCTAAAAAGACATAATAAAACAAAAAGGAAAGAATTAGGAAGAATGAAAGGATCTTTGACATTTGGGTTACATTAATTTAAAAATATCTTTACTTTTTAGTACTATGGAGACACCCATATTTGGTGACATGAGTAGATTTTAAGGATAAATTTAGCGTGCTCCAATCTGAAAATAACTTTTAATCCGTTATTTGCATCACTATTTTTGTAGCCAGTAAGTGGTGCTGATTTCTGTCTGCTTTTAAAGACACCATTTAGAGATGTCATCCTCAGTCACTAAAACGAGCATCGTGAGAATTTTTAGATTCACTAAAACCTATTTTCTGAGGGTGGTTAGATCCTAGCTGTAACTTTGGTGTAAAAACACAGCAACTCCAGTCCAAGTCATCACGTAAAGCTAATAGGTCAAAGACCACATTCAAATTCGGCTTTTTAAATATGTCTATTTTTTAATAAAATAAGATTTTAAAAGTCTGTTTTTTTAATGCGTTCACTCACACAGCAGCTACTGATGGTGAACACTGATTGACTATGTCCCCTGATGTGTGCTGGGAATACCCATGTTGGGGACATCCATGCTCAGTGTCATCAGACTTTATTTTGCAAATTTCTGGAGGGCAGAAATTGTCCGCAGGTCTGTGGAGCTGTAGCGGGCATCCCTGCCATGGGTGAGAGCTTCCAGTCTTCTGTGCTCCTGGGACATGTCCCCTTTCACTGCCCCATGACCTGGCTCTGTTCAGCCAGACAAGAAGCATGTCTTTCTCTTATTTTCACCCTTAACCTTCTTACTATTGGAACAACGGAGTTGTGGCAGACATTCTAAATGTGTACCTACCCGGTCTCTCAGCAGGATGGCGTGAATGAGATGTCTTTCGACCTCAATTACTCCAAAATTTTTTGTTTTCATGTTCTACTTTAATGAAAAATTAGCAATTTTTACCAATGTCAGAAAAAAAATAGAACCATGAATTACATGTGAAATCCATTGATGGGGGCTGGATGGCTTCCCGGGAATGTTCTCAAATCGTGTCCACACTTTGGGGTTCGGACATACAGGACTGGGAGGGGAAGCCGACAGAGACTTCATCAAAAAGGGAATGAATACTCGAGAACTTGAAACTTGGAAATGTCATAACCATGGGGAAAGGAAGACACAGCCATGCTGGGACTCAGTGAGCACTACAGGGGCTGTCATCTCCACAGTATTTGATCATGGCTTAAACCTGCCTGAGTCCAGCCACCCTGGTGAGTCAGGGAAGAAGGGGGATGTGTGTCTAACTCTTGGGGACCCAAACAATGTCAAGAAAACACACCCTTATCAAGAGACAGGCAGATGAACACTAGCACTGAGAGGGGACAGTAGAAAGCCAGCTTGCTGGGTAAGCACCCCAGCCCTTTGGCTTCTAGTTTGTTATTCAGATAAGATCTTGTACTAACTTTGTCCAATCTAGCCTTGGACCTAGATCCTCCCATCTCCTCCCAAGTAGCTGGGATTACAGGCATGCACCACTACATACCTGGTCCATGATATTAACAATACTTTGTCAGTTAAATCTGTTTCAAACCTCCTAAGAGTTGTAGCTTGTCTTTCTCTTTTGTCTAAATCTTGTCTTGCAGGAATTTTTAATTTCAATTTCATCAGTCTTTCACATTACGGTTTGCATGTTGTTTCAGGTCTTACTTAAGACTTTCTTCCAAGTCCCAAGGCCAAAAAGACTTTAAATTTTCTTTCAGAAACATGAATTCTGTCACTAGTGATTATTCATCCTCGTGGTGATATTAGATTCATCTGTAGGCATCTGCGGTTCATTCTCTTTCAAGGCTTCATAGTATTCTGTTACATGAGCGATTACACTTGTTATTTATTTATTCATTCTATTGATAGACGTTATTTCATTTGTTCTCATTTTGTCATTCTTTCACTGTCTCTTGGGAGGAATTGTTAGATCACAGGTGTGCATTTTAAATTTTACTAGGTGAGGAAAATCGTTTTCCACATTGGTTGTATCAAGGGACAGAAGTGTAGAGGCAATTTGACCTCATGTTGCCAAAACTTACACGAACTTCCCTTCCTTCTACATTTTTTAGGTTTACCATTTTCCTTTCTCAAATGTCCTGAGTACTTTGCTGCTTATTATTCTCCTCTTCCATCTCCTCCTCCTCCTCCTCCACCTCCTCCTCCTCCTCTTCCTTCACGTCCTCCTCCTCCTTCCCTCCTCCTCCTCCTCCCTCTTCCTCCTCCTCCCACCTCCTCCTCCACCTCCTCCTCCTCCTCTTCCTTCACGTCCTCCTCCTCCTTCCCTCCTCCTCCTCCTCCCTCTTCCTCCTCCTCCCACCTCCTCACACTTCCTCCTCCCACCTCCTCCTCCCTCCTCCTCCTCCTCCTCTTCCCACCTCCTCCTCCTTCCCTCCTCCTCCTCCCTATTCCTCCTCCTCCCACCTCCTCCTTCCCTCCTCCTCCTCCTCCCACCTCCTCCTCCTCCCACTTCCTCCTCTCTTCCTCCCTCCTCCCCCACCTCCTCCTCCTCCCACTTCCTCCCACCTCCTCCTCCTCCTCTTCCCACCTCCTCCTCCTCCTCTTCCCACCTCCTCCTCCTCCCTCTTCCTCCTCCTCCCACCTCCTCCTCTCTCTTCCTCCTCCTCCCACCTCCTCCTCCCTCCTCTTCCTCCTCCCACCTCCTCCTCCTCCTCTTCTTCCTCCTCCTGCTGCTCTTCCTCCTCCTTTTCCTTCTTCTCTTTTTTCTTCCTTCTCCTCCTTTGCAGAACTGGGATTTGAACTCAGGGCCTTGTGCTTGCTAAGCAGGCACTCTGTGCACTTGAGCCATTCCCGTCTTTTTTGCTGTAGTTATTTTTCAGATAGGGTCTCTTGCTTTATACCTAAGCCATGACCCTCCTACCTATGCTTCCTGTGCAACTGGGATTACAGGCTCAGCCTCCATACCTGGCTAATTTGTTGAAATGGAGATTTGTTAGCATTTTGCCCAGGCTGGCTTTGAACCAAGATCCTCCCAGTCTCTGCCTCCTGAGTAGCTGGGATTGCAGGTATGAGTATTGCACCTGACCTGTTCTAATATAAGCATTTAAGGCCACAAATGTCCCTTTGCTGCCTCCTGCAAGTTGGGTTTTTAAATGAATTTTAAAATACAATATCCAACTTACAGAAAAGTTTCAAATAAAATTAAAAAAAATGGCATTCAGTGTCAGAGACCAACTGGAGGAAGAAGAGTGTCTGTCTTTGGTAGGGGGGTGGGGAGGTGAGGGGGGTGATGGGGTGGGGGGATGGGGGGGAAAACAGTCCCAAGGCAGCAACAGTGCTGAGACTGTTTTCACGTGAACAGGTTGAATGCACCCACATGCTTAGGACAGGCAAGCCATGCTTCCCACTGTTGGAAAAGGGAGTGACACACAGGGAACAGAAGGTACCAGACAGAAGGAGGCAGGTACCAGCACAACTGGGGCTGGGCTGGAAGTGAAAGCTGTGGTGCAAGGTTCCTGGGTGACCTCACGCATACCTGCGCTCCTCACCTGGCTCGGGCTCTGACCCCCACATGGAGTCATCCCTGCATGGACGGGCTCCTCCCTTCTCCTAGGTTTGTTCCTGGCCACCCCTCTGAGTGGCACTGGCCACCCCTCTGAGTGGCACCTGCCAATTACCTTACCCTGTTCATCTAATAGCTTAGGAATGTCAGCGAGGGAAGGGAGGGAGAAAGGCGTCCTGTAAGGTTCGTGGTTTTTGTTGTTGTTTGTTTTCTGAGACAGGGTCTTGCTCTTCAGCCCAGGGTGACCTCAAAGCTGGATCCTCCCACCTCAGCCACCTGTTTGGATTACAGGTGTGCACCACCCGTAGCTATTTTCTAACCTTTAATGTTGATTTTTCTTTAACCCATGATTTATCTAGAAGTTTGTTTTAAATTTTTCAAGATGTATGACATCATGTTTAGATAGCTTTAAGTCCTGGATTTCCTGCTTAATTGGCCTGCACGCAGAACATAGTTTAGATGGTACTCATTTTGTTTTTTCATTATAATTTTATTTGTGCATAGCAAATAATTTTGCAAAGTTTTGTGTGCTTTTGAAAAAGTGCTTCTCTAAATGTTAAGTACACAGTTTTACATATGTCCCTAGATTAAGCTTAATCAATTGATTCAAATATTCTATGTCTTTTCTAAATTGTTGTCTGCTTGATAGCTCAATTACCAAGACAGGTATAATAAAAGTTTCACATTATCAATTTTCTTTAAAATTTTTTTTGTAGTCTTGGAGAACAAACCTATGACCCCACACAAGGCTCTGCTACACCCACAACCCTTACCACTTTTTGCTTTATAAATTTGGATGCTAAGCTTATGATATGCATACAGGTTTACAACTCATAGTTTCCGGGTGAATTACTCATTTAATAATTATATCATTCTCCATACTCTCATATGTTCTTATCTTTGTGTTTAAAACAGGTACAGATTCATGGGTTTCACAGTGGCATTTCCACACAAGCACATATGATGCTTTGAGCTCTTTTGGTGAGTTATTTCTAGGTATGTCTTTTCGTCTTTTACTTCAGGTTTTTTCCTGTTTCTGTTATAAATATCACCCCCATGGTTGTAGATTTCTTATTTCTTGTAAAATTGTAAAAATTCTATCAATTTTTTTGTTTTATGTATCTATTTTAAAAGCCAAATCTTGGAAACTTTCTTTTAACATTGAGGTTAACCCTTTTGGAGTAATTATATTTCATCATGGAATTCTTACTGATCTTCCTTTTGCTATGTACCTGTTACTTGTTTTTCTCCCTTCTGTTGTCTTGATCTAGTTTAAATTTTCCCCCTCTAAATCATACTTAGAAAATGCTAGCTGGTATTATTTCTCTCTCTCTCTCTTGCTCTCTTTTGGTGGTACTGGAGTTTGAACTCAGGGCTTCACACTTGCTAGGCAAGTGTTCTACCACTAAGCCAGCTCCCAGTCCTTTCTGCTTTACTTATTTTGAATAGGGTCTCCTATTTATGCCTGCTGGCCAGGACCTCGATCCTCCTACATGCTTTCTGGTAGCTGGGATGACATACCAGCACCTCACACCAGCTTTTTTGTTGAGATGGAGGTCTTTTGAACTTTTCGCCCTGGCTGGCCTGGAACTGCAATCCTCCCTATCTCTGTCTCCTGGAGTAGCTGAGATTTCAGGTGTGAGCCACCACACCCAACTGTGATATTTCATTTTATTACTGGAATTAGAGAATTCTGTTTCTCATCATGAGCTTACTTGGGAAGCTGGCTTCCTCAGAATTGTACAATAAACATATGATTGAAATATCTATATAGTCTATAAATTTGTGTAATAAATAATTCTGCAATGAACACCTTAATACTTCCTTTGGGTGGGGGGGCTGAATCACAAGAAGGAGTCATTGAAAGACCTTGCCAGGTGTTTGTGAACCGCCCTCCCCTGAAGGGTTACCCTCCTTTGTATGGACATTTCCATCAGAGTGTGGGAATGCCCAGAGAACATTCCAGCAACTCCCTTCTCACATGGACCACTGCTGGGTGAGGCTTCACCAGGCTCTAGGGAAGAGGCAGAGGATCTGATTGGCTGTGATGCAGGGTCTTGGGGACACAGGGTGGGTGCCACTAGAGAGTGAGGTCTTGGGTGAGAACCGTGAGAGCCTCAGGAACCCTCTTTAGGTTCCCACATGCTTGTACCTGCCGTGAGCTCAGCATGCAGCAGAACAGGTGTGGCTCAGAGTTGGGGACATTCAGGTGTCTCAGGTGCACAGTCCCGAGTTCCATGGGGAGGCTGGGCGCAGAACCAGAAGGGAGAACCCGCCCCCCATCACTCCTCATTGGAAGTGCAGCCCCTCTTTTGGGATTGGGGGCAGCCAAGTGGAGACCCTGCCTTGTTCCCAGTGGTGGCGATCTGTGGGCTTGGTGGGAGCTGGGGGCCCGTCTCTCCAACGCGGCTTTGCTCCTGGAGAAGGGGCACAGGACCAGGAAGGCGGCGAGGCCTGGGCCGCAGGAATCTGGAGCCGGTGGCCTTGTCCCGCGGCCTTGCACGGTGGGCCTGCGCCTGGACCTCCCGGGTCTTGACCACGGGACAAGCTGATGTGCGGCAGGCCGCCGACACATCGCTCCAGGAGGCCACGATCGTGGTGCACCTGTCACCCACAGAGGTCACCCATGCAGAGGGTGGGGAAGATGCCTGGATGCTGGGGCGGGCGGAGGTGGACAGGTGTCCCGGCCCCTTCCCTTGGGCTGTCTTTATTACAGAGAACAGGTGCACCCAGACTGTCACACTTGCACAGTTCTTCACTAAGGAGATCCTTATCAGAGACCAGCAGAGGAAAAGAAGATAGATAGATAGATAGATAGATAGATAGATAGATAGATAGATAGTAGATAGATATAGAATCCCTGGAAGCAAGAAGAAATAGGTAAAAATCAGACCCTTCCTCTAGCCCAGCGTTAAGTCAAGACAGAGTCCCATAGGAACAGGGGCAGATCACTATTGCTCACTAAACCTTGGTATTTTACTCAGCAAGTTCAAGCAAGACTTCACATTGGCATCCAGAGGGCAGGAAAAAAAACCAACCTGTGATCCTCAGAGACAAGGCCACTGAGTGGGCAGTGGGGTTGAGATGATCCTTTAAACACAGGACCACAGGCTGAGTCCTCTGTCTACACCTTCCTGTCCTCACCTTGTTTCCTGATACAGGCTCTGCTCACATTTCTCTCCATCTCACGAACCTTCAGTGGCTCCCCATGATTATTGAATGAACTCTTTAAGTTTCCCGCTGTGTGACCTCTAATTGTTTTTTTAGTCCCTTCTCCGTGATGTTTCACATCTGCAGATCTAGCCAAAAAGGCTCTGCCTTTGCACTTGACAGTCATGATTGCTAATAATCAACGCTTGCCATATGCTGGTCCTGACTTTTCCCTAACCCAGCCCTACCTGGTAGGAAGTATTGTCACCTGCCTTTTGATAGATGAGAAAACTGACACTTAAAATAGTTCCTGATTTGCCCACAGTCATTAGAAAGTGGAAACTTGAACCTAGGCCTCTTTGTCCCCAGAACCAGAACTCCTGACTATTACACAAGCCTTTGGTGGGATTCTGGTGCTGTGTCCTGTGTGGTCTCCATTAATTGATTTTATAAAAATACTAGAAGTTTGGGGTGAGCTATCAAAAGCAAGAGTTGAGACCAGTTGGTCTGCATGTCTCTGGAGACCCCAATCTTTCCTGTTAGCTCTCCCCTCCCCCTATACCCCACCACACCCCACCTTCTCCATTGGCCACCCCAATGACCCCATGGACCACAGTGCTCTGGGGCAATAACAGCAACCCCTTCCTTTCCCAAGTCACCTTGTCTCAGAGGCGGAGCCCTGGTCCAGGAGGAAGGGCTACTGTGCTAGCCTAGCTTCTCGGGAATCCTCACACTGTTCAGTCATTACTTTTGCTCCAATTTAAGATAATTGACACTCCATGATCCTTTGCCATGATGGAGGAAGAGAGGGAGATGGGTGATGACCCAGATAAGGTGGTCACAGGAAGGATCCCCCTTCCAACTTTTTGGGGACACTAGTCCCCTGCCCAGCTGCAAGAGGTGAAAGGTTGCAGTCTTTTGGGATTTTCTGAGGTTTGAAAATCCAAGAGGTTGGGTGCTGGTGGAAAACCATTTGTTGCAGGCCTTTGCTGGGCTCTCCCTATTGCCTGTTAGGCTCCAAGGTCAAGTGAGGCAGTTGAGAAAAAAATCCTCCCTGTGCAGTGTCTGAAGCCCCACTCAGAGGAGAGAATGACCCCTTTTCAGAAGCACAGCTCAGAGCCAGGACAGGACTCCCAGAGGGACAGGCTGGTGAATGGTCATCTGTCTGCTCAGATGGACCGAGGCCTGGCCAGCCAGGGAGGAGACATGGGTTCTGGTTTCTGTTTGCGAAGTCAGGGGCTCTGGAGTACTTTAATAAATAAACACCTATTTATTGAGCTCCTACTGTGTGCACGGCACTGTGAGGGACACAAAGAAGCACTGATTTGAAAAAACCACAGACCAGAATTCATCCATGTAAATGTGCCTGTCCCCTGCCGAGGCTGGACACTTGAGATCCAGTGAGGCTACCACAGCCTCTGCTCCAAACTATCCTGAATTTCCTCAGTGGAGATGGTTGGTGCTTGAAAGTTAAGAAGAACTGATAGGCATTTGAAGTTCATTCATTCTTTGCCTTCTAGAGCTAAGTGTTATTCTTGCACAGGGATCAGAATATCCTAGAAGTACTCCTGTGTGGCTAGGGGGGACCAGCAGCTGTGTCTGAGGAGCAGTGGACTTGACAATGATCTCAGCCAAAAGAACCCCAGTGCACCTACTGTGGGAATGACCCCAGCTCTGGAGCATCCAGAAGCATGGATCATGCCCAGTGTCATGCTGCAGGAGACAATGACAACATCCAGAGAGGATGTCATCACAGACACCCTTGGGTTGCTGAGGAGCAGAGAGTAGGGGGCCCTTGCCCCAGAGGGAGGGAATGCAGAACCAGCCACGCCATTCCTGGAGTGGGTAACTCCTGACAGTGTACAGTAAGTACAAGGCACAGGTACTACACATTTTATGTGGATGAATTATCTTGATTGATTATTGCAGCATTCCAAGGGCTGCAATACAACAGGACCCACCCCCCACTCCCTGCTTCCCCACATTTTACATAGGAAGAAACTGAGGCACTGAGAGTTTAAGTAACTCCTCCAAGATCACACAGCATGGAAATGGATTCAAACCCAGTTGATCCAACACCCAAGTCTACCAGTTTAACAACCGCATGTGGTGCTCCAGGAAGAAGAGGTGAAGGCAAATGGCTAACTGATAAATACAAGCACACATGGAAGAGAGCAGTTTTCCTGCCTCTGACACTTTCAAAAGAGGATTCTTGGGCCATGGGCCCCACCGGGCAGCCGTGCTAGGTCTCCTGAGGAGGAACAAGGTTTTGGAGGCAGACAGACAGAACTGGCTCTCCACTTCTTGCTGGGTGACTTCAGGTAGGCTCCCCAAGCAGCTCATCTCTGAAGTGGAGCTGTTGACCCTAACTTGGCAGTGTTCTTATGAGGACTCTGTCACTTCAAGCCTCTGAAACAGAACAGACTGATAGCTGAAATAGCAATCCTTTGTTTCTGATAGTTCTGGAGGCTTCAAAGGTCAAGGTCAAGGCATGGAACACCCAGTGTCTGATGAGGGCTTTCTTGCTGGTTTGCCTAGCATGGACTTCTCAAATGGCCAAGAGGGAGAAATTGTCTCTCTCTGGTCTCTTCTTAGAAGGGTACTAATTTCATTCCTGAGAGCGTCACCCTCATGGTCTACCTACCTCCCAGGGATGCTGCCTGTTAATACCTGTAACACCAGGGTTTAGTACATGAATATATGAATGGGGGAACCAACATTCAGGCTATAACAAGAAATGAAAAGAAGTCTATGTAAGCAGAATAGAAATGTAATGAATATTAACTTACCTTTTCCTTTTTTTTGGCTGGGACTGGAGTTTGAATTCAGGGCTTCACACTTGCAAAGCAGGTTCTCTACCATTAGAGCCACTCCTCTAGTCTATTTTTCTCTGGTTATTTTGGAGATGGGGTCTCAAGAACTATTTGCCCAGGCTGACCTCAAACCATGATCCTCCTGATCTCAGCCTCCCAAGTAGCTAGGATTACAGGTGTGAGCCACCAGCATGACTGGCTTCCCTTTTTCTTCTTAAAGAAGTTACTTTAGAGTTTGTTTCCTGGATTTTCTGCATTCCTGGCACTGAGCACACTCTGGCCTGGAGGAAATCACTCGGACTTCCAGAAGAACGAGAGGAGGCAGGTACTAAAAGCGGGACCTATGACCGTGTGTGTGGATATTTGACTATTTGACCAGTTTTGCCCACGTAAATGGAAGTTCCACATGGCTCAAGCTATGAGCTGTGTAAGTGCAGCGCACACACTTGACATTGTGGTCAGTTCTGTGTCAATTTTCATATTTTGCACAGACACAGAATTCATTAAGACAGCCGGGATCTCTAACTCCCCTAGTTCTAGAATGGGGGTCCCCGTGTTCTTCATCTCTTACAGGTGCAGGAAGGTCCACAGCCTGGGGTGAGTCAGCGAGGGTCCCACGTGGAAGGACTAACTCAGGGACCTGCCCTTCCCTCCCTGACTGGCCTTCCTTGTGCCTCCTGGGTGGAGTCTGGAATGTGTTGCTCACTCAGAGTCAAATGCCACGTCCTCTGGGCTCAGGAGGAATTTCACAGCCTCTGTATAAACCACACTGCAGAGCGACCCAACCCTAGGCTCTGTGTTGGGATGACTGATCTCCCTCTGCTGATCTCCTGAGCTGTGGGGAAAGAGGGGGTGTGGTGGCTAGCACCAACTCAGGGGCTCCTGGATGTTGACATGTCTGATTTTGGTTGTTTTCTTGACCTGGGAAAGGATAGAGGTGGCCAAAGATCCAGAGGTCACAGCTGAGGAAGCGCTGGTGGCTTTTACCTCATGTTCCACTTCTTCCTCAAAAAGTAAACCTAGTCACAGGACACACCATCAACGAAGTCAAAGGAGAGATGCACTATGGGAAATAGTTGCACTTGTAGCACAGATAAAGAGCTCTTGGAAATTGAGGAGAAAAAAACAGGGCTGGGGGAATGGCTCAAGTGGTAGAGCACCTGCCTAGCAAGCATGAGGCCCTGAGTTCAAACCCCAGTACCGCCAAAAACATAATAAAATTGCAGGAAAAGACTGGAAAAAATTTAAGAGGACATGCAAAATGAAAAGATATTCCATGCTCATGGATGGGAATAATTAATATTGTCAAAATTACCATAACACCCTAATGATCTACAGATTCAATGAAGTCTTCATAAAATACCAATGACATTCCTCACACATAAAAAAATCCTAAAATTCATTGTTGCCACAAAAGAACTCAAATAGCCAAAGCAATCCTGCCTCAAGGACAAAAGCAAAACAAAACCAAAGTAAAGCAGAACAGGAGTCATCACAAAACCCTACTTCAAACCATATTAAAAGCTGTAGGAACCAAATTAGCCTACGGCTGGAATAAAAATAAGAGCCCCAGTATTGCCAGAAGAAGAAGAAGAAAAGAAGAAGAAGAAGAAGAAGAAGAAGAAGAAGAAGAAGAAGAAGAAGAAGAAGAAGAAGAAGAAGAAGAAGAAGAAGAAGAAGAAGAAAGGGAAGGATAAAGAGAAGGAGAAGAAGAAAGAACACAGAGTAAGTGATTTTTTTTGTGGAACTGGAACTTGAACTCAGGGCCTTCACCTTGAACCACTCCACCGGCCTTTTTTTTGTGAAGGGTTTTTTGAGATAGGGTTTCACAGAACTATTTGCCTGGGCTGGCTTTGAACCATGGTCCTCCTGATCTCTACCTCCTGAGTAACTGGGATTACAAGGATGAGCCACTGGCACTCAGCAGAGTAAGTGATTTTTAGGAAATACTGTTAAGTGAAAAAAAACAAGATGCAAGATAGGGCACAATTTACCTTTTGTGTAAAGAATAAATGCAAATAATACTACTTGCAGATTTTCTTAGTTCACAATACAGCAAGTAAAGAGATAATTATTGTAATATTTAAATGAAACCCCTTTGTACAATTAATTTATGCTAACAAAAATGTAAAAGAAGATAATAACATACTAGATGGGGAGGGGACTGAGGAATACCTCTAAGATAATTTAAACTATAGAATGATGTAATCACTTTGCATATTTGGAAACAAAATTCAATCAAAATTATACTCTAAAACTGAACATGAACAGAAGCAAAGGAGCCATCTCTGTTTAACTTGGTAATATCAGTTCTTAGAGAAAACTTTTTTTTTTTTTGAAGTACTGGGCTTTGAACTCAGGGCGTGGTGCTTGATTAGAGGGCGATATGTTCCAAGGAGAGAAATGACAATGAAGACATTTTAAGTTTCATTAGGTTTAGTGTGAAAAGAAATGGTTGTGTTACAATTTTGAAACTTTTTGTTGTTTAGAATTAAGCAAGTGAGTAAATATATTAATTATCTTAGGGACCAAGGTTTTCAGTGTAAGAGAAAAGAGCTGCAAATATAAAAGAACTATTAAATTTTCTTTTCCTCCACCACCAGCTCCAATGCCTTCATCTCCTTCATTATATTTTCTTTGCCTTTCTTCTCACCATCATTCCTGCACCACCACCACCATCCCCTCCAGCTTTACCTTGGTTTATTTTATCACCTACATCACCTCTCCCATTACTGCCTTGCTACTTCCACTCCTGCTTCCTACATCACCTCCACCACCAATGCGCCATTATCTTCTCTGTTCCTTCCTCTTCCACCACCATCACCACCGTCTCCAGTCTTACCCCCACTGACTTCATCTCTTTCTTCTTCTCCATTAACTTCACTTCTACATCCACTGTCATCACCTCCATCAGTGTCACCTCACTTCCACTTCCTTACCTACACAGCTAAATCTTGGCCATCAATTCTACCACCATGATCACAACTGGATGTGTTTGTCCTCTGTCCTTGGCCTCCTCTTCTTCCTCTTCATTTTTATCAGATTTTTCTTAACTATCTCCATGTCCTTATCCCTAACTTGACATCAAAACCTTCTATCTGGGCATTACTGGTAAGTAGTATCCACATAAAAATGAGATAAAGAGACCTGTGTGAAAAAAGCAGCCTCAGACACTTCTCAGGGCCCATAGGCACTAGCGTAGTTGGCACATCTGAGTGCAGTGGGGAAGAGATGTGGTCTGTACCATAGGGCCGGCCCACAGGCTCCACAGCTCTCTACCCTGAGTTGGGCTTCCCCATCATTATCAGAACTAGGGTCACTCAGTCTGGAGGCCAGTGATGTAGGAAGCTCAAGTGGTGCCAGGATGGGTTAGATGAGTGGTCAGTCCAGCCCAATGCTTGGTCTGCCCTGTCAGTGAGACTTGGTGGGAAAGCTTGCTGCCCAAGAAGACTCCAACCTCAAATGGTTAGGCACAAATCCCAAACATCCCAGCACCCCTTAATAATCACTGGGGCTCTCCCAGCCCTGAAATTATCAAAACCTATTTTTGTTTGCCATCCTACCCTCTCCAGGGTGGATGAATTCCAGATGTTTGCAGCTTCTTGGGTAAATCACTGCTTCCTGTCGTGCCTTCCAAAGAATCCTTTTCTTGAGGCTATTCCCTGCTTCTGCCATTTTGAAGTGCAGTGCTAAACCTTCTCCATATCTTTCTTTGTTTTGCTTTTGTGAGACAATTTCACTATTGTAGCCCAGTTGGCCTTGAACTAAAGATTCTTCTGCCTCAGTCTCCCAAGAGCTAGACTCACAGGTGTGCATCACCACATCTGGCTACCTTCTTCATCTTCTCTGTGACATCATACTCTAAACATGCTCTTCTTCCTTGACTCTTTTAAAGGACAAGACAAACACTTCAATCTGTCCCTCACTCTTGGACGTCCCTTTATGGAGTAATGCCTTTATCCCTGGTGAGTAGACCGCACAAGAACCACGTGGTCTGTTATTCATCCAATACCTATGCTTGTGTCGTCATGGGGAAATTCAAAGAGTGTGCCCTCAAAATGTCCTTAAGGCACCTGCCTCCTGCTCTGGCTTTCTCTCTCACCTACCTGTTGACCTGCATCCCCTGATCACCTATTCAGCTCTCACCTCTCTGTGCCTTTGTGCTCAGGACTTCCTCCACCCAGAATGTCCTTCATCTTCCTCTGGATCAAGACCCAGCTCGGGGACTGGTTCCTTAGGAAACTTCCCTGTACTCCCACAATCCTCAGTAACCCTCAGTTTAGGCTGATCATCTTCCCCCAGAGGGGTCATGGTTCCATCGCTGACTTGGAATGACTTGTGTTACTGGTTTGGGATGTCTTCTGCTAGAAGTTCCTGGAATCATGGCTTTGACCTATAAACTTCAGCAATACAGGCCATGATAGAAAGTGGGGATGACAAGATTCAGTGCTTCGACAAGAGGAACTTTATCTCAGGATGCATACAGGAGGAAAACATAGGGGACTTGGATAGGTCAGTGGTGCAGATGTACCATGGGTGGCCCTACTTAATAATGCTTAGATCACAGTCAGGCTCAATTCCCCAGGGGACCAGCTGTCTTGCTGCTGGGGCTTCTGGGTTCCTGTACTTGCTTGGATTATAATTATTGTTGCAGCACTGGGGTTTGAGCTCAGGCCTTTATGCTTGCTAAGCAGGCGCTCTTACTGCTTGAGCCTTTCAGCCAGCCCTTTTTGTGTGATGGGGTTTTCGAGATAGGGTCTCGTGAACTATTTACATGGGGCTGACTTCAACTGTGATCCTCCTGATCTCTGCCTCTTAAGTAGTCAGGATTATAGACGTGAGCCACCAGCATCCAGCTAATTGGTTGATTTTTTAGGAGCTTAGTTTTGGAGCCATAGTTGACATCTTTCCTGGACTTTCAATATGGGATTTTTAAATAGTCTTGTGGCTTCCTGTGAATTGTTTACTTGAAAAACAGGAACAAATTCTATTTATTACTATTTTTCCTCACAATATTTTCTATAGTTTCTCTTACTAAAAATGACCACTTCCCTGGTCCTCCCTCATCACCAAGAGGTAGAGTTAATCAGGTCGTGTGTGTTGAGGTGGGAGGTTAATACAAATATCTCCTGGGTGAGACCCAGGTCACTCCATGGGTGTCCTCTCCTGTGAGTCCCAAAACCACAGTGCCTTCCCTGGGCCACACTTATTTCTCTTTTTGTCATACATCCCTTCCATTCTGCATTTATATGAAGTTATTGCTACTTCCAGAAAAGATGTCATGGTGGATGGATATGCAGCTCGTGGGTAGACATGGTGCTGCCTGACCAGGGGCTTCCAGAACCCACAGCACAGTCCTTCTCTGGTTCTGACTGGGAGGAGAGCATGGATAAGAACGAGGGCAGTGAGGGTCCAGCTCTCTGGAAGCAGGGTCAGTTCCACTGTGGTTTGGGACTGGTGCCATGGTGTTCAAGAGTCTCATTGGACGTGGGTGCCCACTTAGGACCAGAATAAAGAAGTTTCCCTCAAAGTTGTAACACTCTGGCTTCTCTGTTAGAGCTCCTTTCTCTCCCCTGTCCTTGCCAGCAAAGGCACTACACTGTGTCGATACTCACATGGATGATTCTAGAGCATAGTTAGTGGGATGTTGCGCTGATGTTCAAATAGAGCTTGACTTGACCCACTTAGCTTTGATCCGGAATCCCCACCCCACCTCCAGGTTCATCAGACAAGCAGTGCCCATCCTGGGATCATTTGTTTTTATTCTATACGTGAGTCTCTCTCTTGAACCGAAGCATACGACCTCTGTGCGGCCCTTTCTTGTGCTGTTTCCTGCAGCATCTGTGGCTGAAATCTTCTTAGAAGGTGATATTTTAATTTTGCCTGGATTAAAATATGGTGGGTATTATGGATAAAGCTGTTATAGACATTGTGCACGTGGCTTTTTGGCGAATATCCATTCTCCCTTCTGTGGGTTATCAACCTAAGGGTGGACTTGTTGGGCCATGGTATGCTGTTTTCTCTTAGCAGAGTCTTTCAGGGTCCCCAAAATTTTCCCTTCCACTCACCAGAGATGAGAATTCCAGTCACTCTCCCTCTTCCCCCACACTTGCTGTTGTCGGTCTGTTTAACGTCCTCTTTCTGTTGGGCATGTAATGATGTCTCATTGTGGCTTCAATTTACATTTCCCTGGTGATTAATTATATGAGCTATTTTCCCACAGGCCGAGTAGCCATTTAGACTTCTCTTTCTTGAGTTATCAGAGTCTTTTGCCTATTTTTAATTGACCTATATTTCTCTTATTGACTTGTGGGATTTTTGTTTTCAAATAAATCTTTAGTGTTGGACTACTTTGTGATATGTATGTGTTACAGATGTCTCCTGGTCTTTGGCACATCTACTCATTTTCTTGATGACGTCTTTTGATGAAGGAATTTAATGAGTCAAAATTTTCCTTCTCTTTAGTGTTTAAGAAATTATTGCTTTTCCCCAGGTCATGAAGATTTTTTTTTATGTTTTCTTATAAAACATTATTTTAACTTCCTAATTTGGGCCTATACTGCACTTTGAATTTACTTTTGGGAAAATTAAGGTAGGGATAAAAGTAAAATTTTTTAATAGATGACTTCCTACATACCAAGCACCATGCTAAGCCTATCTAGCTAATCCCCTCCAAGAGGCTTACAAAAGGGGTGCTAGTGTTTGCCCATGGCACAGACGAGGAGGTTAGAACTTGGAGAGCCCCAGGTCACACAGATGCCTATCTCAGAGCTGCCTGGACTTCCTCTCCTGCCACCCTGGGCCTCTCCAGTGCTCCCTTTAGCAAACACTGGGTTATTGTAGACTCTGGCGTTCACATGGTCTTTGTCTTCTGCTCTCGTAGGGTTTGGGTTGTCCCCATTTGCTGTAGCCTCTGAGGCTGCATCCACATGGTAGGTGAGGGTGGGAAGGGCCCTTGCTCAGAGCAGGTTTCTGCTGAGTTTATTTCCCACCTTCATTTCTTGGTTTTCTGCCCTCTGTGTGGTGTGGGGCCAGTCCCCTGGGAGCTCCCCTTGGAGACCCAGCCTTGAAGAGTGGTGTGATGCTATATTTTGTATGGCATTGCTGAAGCCTCATGAGCAAGTGTGAAAGGTGATTCATTCTCACACAAACCTACAGCCCCCCCTCCCCAACTCTGGAGTCCCAGATTTTCTCAATTTTTCTTTAGTGGGTGGAGAGTTTACAGATAGAAGTGACATAATCAGAAGAAACCCTCAGCCAACTTGAGATTCCTTTCCTGCCCTGCAGACCGTGAGGCTATGTTTATATGTGTGTGCACACACACACCCTCCCAGGGGAAGAGCCACAGGGTTCTGAGTTGGGGTTGCCTTTGGCTACAGAAGCAAATCTGTGAGGCAGGATGTCAGGGGGAAGGTGAGAAATTATTTTCTTCTTGACTTACTTGGCCTACTACCTACTATCTCCCTCCCCGAGAGTCATTGCTGTGTGTCGGTGATGGGACCCTGTGGGGTTCTTGCTCCCTTGGATCTGAATCTAGCTGCCTGCAGCTGTGCTGAGTTCAGGAAATTAAACCCTAAAGATTGACTCCAGCAAGCTCAGGGGGACATCCTGTCCACTGGACATCTGCCATGGGTGAGGGAGAGCTGGGATGTGCAATGCAGAAGTGAGAGACCTTTGTCTTCTTCCAGAAACTCTAGTCCACAGGCAATCCTTTGCAACCTCCCGGCCATCCCTCTTTCCCTAGGGAGCAGGTAATGGACATAAAAGAGAGAACTAAGGGGGAGCAAATTCAGAGGGACCCCTTTTTTACTGTCTAAGCTGTATGTTTACCATGCCTTCTGGATGAAAAAGTCAGGTGGGGACCAGCACATATCTCATCCCTTAGGATCCCTTAGGATGAAAAGAAGACTTAGGGGTTGTTTTCACGCAGAGCCCCAGAGAAGTCTGTTTTTAAATAGAATTATAGAATTAAAAGATCTTTAAATTGTGTGAGGTTGAAAGCTGGATGTTATGTGGCTGTATATGGGACACTGATTTTTGTACCTCTTTGCCCACCCCACCCCTGCTGCATTGGATAAAGACATACATAGGACAGTCCTGCTCCCTGCCCTTGTAGCCTAGGCAGTTTGGGGGAGGGGATTCCCAATGGAGCGAGGCGAGAATGGATGACACTTGAGAGGAAGGAGGTTTGAGCCCAGGTGGAGAGAGCTTCCATAGTCTTCCAGGTCAAAGATGGACATACCACACCTGTCCTGTTTGTCAGTAATGACCAGCTCGTGTACACACTGTCCATGGCTGTCCTTAAGCTGTGGCAGCAGCTTAAGGTGATGACAGAGACTGCATGGCCTGCAAAGCTGAAGATGTTTTTACAGAAAATGTGTGTGAGCACCGCTCTGGTCTACGTGATGGTCAAAGACAGAATGCCTGGTTCAGTCATTTTTGGAAGACTCCAAAGTCCCTAGCACAGTGCCTGATCGGTGTTGATGCTCAACACTTGTGAATTATATAACAAATAAGAACAAGATGGACTGATGACGGTAGGTGGGCCAGAGGGTCTGCAAAGCTTTGGTGAAGAACAGAAAGAGTTGGGAAGGGATGTAGACTCAATCCCTGGACAGCTACAGATTACATTTTTTGCAAATTTGCCTACTAGCTAAGATTTACTTGCACTCCTCATATCAACACCAGGAACACTTCTGTAGTCATTCGTACACATGTGCAGAGCTATGAAACATCGGAATGGTCAAAGGAACCCATTTCTCCTTGAGGTCAAGTCAGACGATGCTCTGCCTTCTCCTTTCAGCTCCCATACAAGTGATCTGTTTCGTGTAACTCTGTTCTGCAATTTTATGCTTTATTTTGGTGACTGCTGTTTAAAACAGCCCCAGGCATAGTTCTGAAGTGCTGCCTGGTGCTCCTAACGGTAGGTCACCTGAACTGTGCCTTACAGAAACACACATAACATAAGGTGAGGTAATGATCAGGTGAGGAAATGTCAGAGGCTCACAGCAAACCTACCCTGTATTTTCCCTACAAGCAGTGGCTCCAGATTTGCTAATCTGGTATTAGCAGCAAATTTAGAGGCCATAATTACCACAAACACAGAGACGTGACTGTAGGTCGAAACTGGAGTATAGACCAGACAGTATGGCAGAACTGTCCAAGAGAAGAAAGGGGCTACATGCAGATGGTGGCAGGAGGCAGACGTCGTCAGCTGACTCAGGGCCAGCATTGTGAAGCTGTGAGGACCACCATGGTGGCCCATGCTTTCCACCAGAGGCCACAGCCAGGAGCATGGTCCCATGCAGAGAAGGATCCAACTCCCCTAGTCACTCATTGGGAGGTGAGAAATGGTGGGAAAGGGGTCGAACCCGCCTGGAAGGCAAGTTCTGTGGTCAGGAGATCACCCCGACGTGCAGTGAGTAGAGGGACGGTGTGGCAGACACAGAGGGCAGGACATCTCAGCTGCAAGAGGCCTCCTGAGCATCATGAACGTGCTGAATTGCCTTCAGGGCAGAGGAGCGCTGTGCTGGGCACCAGCCGGGCTCATGGACCAGCTGGCCTAGGTCAAGGTCAGGCACTGAGGGGTGGGGGGTTCCTTAGAGCAGTGAGAAGGGCAGAATGCCAGTGCAAGACTGGGGGCCTCTGAGGAATATTTGCCTTTTCCTTTGTGTTTCTGGGAAGGTCCTTGAAGGTGGGGCGTGGGGAGCTTAAAGACCCCTCCCCACTCAGGCCTGCCCCCAAGGAAGACTGGCTGAGATTTAAACATGGGTTAATCCTTACCATAGATCTGAAAAATACCAGGAAGAAAACTAGTATCTCTACTCTGACCCTGGCACATCTTCTCATGGCGATGTTATGTTTTCACAAAAATAACCTTTTAATGATGTTTTTTAAAAAAAAATTATTCTCAAACAATGTATGCACATAGGAATATATGAAAAAAATTACTAAGTCATATATTTTTAAACTGGAAAGTACCTAGACAAGTCCAGTCTATTTCTTCTTAGTGTGAAGAAATAAAATATTATCATCTGTGTTACAAATTGGAGCTGGATGCAGAGGCCCAAAGCAGATGGATACTAAGGGGTAGATAGAACCTTGGGCACAAGTCCTCCACCTGGACTGGCTCCCATCCCCCAACGTCTTCACCCACAGGTTTGAGATCTGACTTTCCCTGTCTGATTCCTGTTTTCTCCCATAAGCCTCAGTCTCAAGAAGCTGTCTGCCAGCTGTGACTGGTCCACCGCTTTCTGCCCTGCTCACCATGGTCTCTCCCGGCTCACAGGCTCAGGCCTGGCTCGGGTCCTCTCTCTGTGGCCCAAGAGCGGCCAGCATCCCTGGGGCTCAGACACGGTGGGCTGCCGCATAGAGTGAGGCTCTGTCACTAGTTCCAAACAAGCCTTGCTCTGTCTGCTACACTGCTGAGGCCAGCTGCTGGGGGGAAGCAGTGGACAGAAAAAAGTTTTGAAAAAGTCCAGGGGAAGGTGGCCAAGACAAATACAGCCAGCCCAGGGAGCAGGAGGGCTGGAAGATTCCAGATTCAAGGTCTCCTGCCACACCATGGCTGACCAAGGGGCTGGGCAGGAGGGAGAGGGACAGCAAAGTGTCAGGGTCCTCTGTACCTTCTGAACTCAAGCAAAAGTTCTTTCCTTGGGGAGAAGGGAGGTACGGGGGTCACATAAGTGAAGTCCAGGCTGAAAACTCAGGTGCCACCTGTGGGCAGTTGGGGAAGGACATCTGGACAAGGCTGGCTTTGTCCAAATTAGAGACCAACACAGAGCCCCTGCCCTCCCATGCTCAGCCACCTCCAGGCGCCCGCCTCCCTCACTCTTCTGCCTCGCTGCCCTCTGTCAACATCGCCTGGCGGGGGGGCCGCGGGAGTGTATGGTTCCTGACTTTATTGCTGTTCTGGGAACCAGACTCTGGGCCTCACGGAACTGCACCTCTGGCAGGACTGCCCCCTGGTCTCCCAGCACTGGACGTTTACCCAGGGCGGACCCATGAGTCAGGGGACATCCTGGGAGACAGGCGGGTCCCAGGCAGGAACAGTAAGGACCTCTGCTGCCACCTTGCTCCTCACCAGTCCAGAAACTGAGGAGAGGAGAGCCCACCTTGAGGCCGACAATGTCGGCACAGGAGCGAGGACCCTCAGGGCTGGAGCGAGTCCTCAGACATGGCAGGGCCAGCACTCTGGGGTGGGCTCACTGGACAGAGGCTCTGGGCCTGCACACTTGGCCAGAAACCAGATGCGTAATGGCCAGACACAGGGCAGACAGGGCAGGGCAGAGGCCAGAGACCCCATGGGCGACCTCACCATGTGTCTGAGGTGTCCTGGCCAATCCTCAAGTGTCTTTCCCTAATTTTTAGAGGGCTGGCCTCAGGAAGGAAGGAACAGTTCTCTGCATGACCCCAGGAGAGAACCACAGAGTCAGAGCACAGAACCCAGCGGAAGACTTGTTGTTGACTGTGAAATCTCTCTGAAAAAGAGATATGAGTTCCCCCGCCATTGAACACGTTTGAACAAAAAATATAGCAGCTGGGTGAGACGGCTCGAGTCTGTCATCCTAGCTATTCAGGAGGCCGAGATTTGGAAGATTAAAAAGTTCAACACCAGCCAGGGTGGGAGGGGGGATCAGAAAGTTCATGAGATCCCCACCTCAACCAATAACTGGTCATGGTGTGTGCACCTGTCATCCCAGCTACGGCAGGAAGCACAAAGGAGAGGATCAAGGTCCAGGCCAGCCTGGGGAATAAAGTGACACCCTATCTCAAAAACTCAGCCAAAAAGGACTGAGGAGTGGCTCAAGTAGTGGGACCCCTGCTAGCAAGTTCGAGGCCCTGAGTTCAAACCCCTGTGCTGAAAAAAGCAAAAGTGTACAGCAACCACTTAGGAGGGGAGCCACAAATTCAGTCGATGGCTGGGTTCCTTTCAGGCCGGCCCTGTCCTTTCCTGAATCTTTCTTTAAGTCTCAGAAATTCTAGGCCATGCACCATGCCAAGCGTCTTCATCTCACTAGCCTCAGTTTCACCCCTTGGAAATGAAATGATACTGCTTACTCCTGCCAGGTCGCAGCACGGTGAGGACCACATGGGCGTTGAGGTCCTCAAGACATCACTGCACCGGTTCTCAGGAAGCATCTGGGGCCATTAAGTGATCAGAGCTGGCAGGGAAGGTGCCAACAGCAAGATCCCCAAATCTGCTGAAGCCCAAGTTTCCAGTGGCAAGGCACGCCCTGTCATTTCTATATGAACAGTCAGACACCACACACACACACACACACACAAAAACACACAGACACACAGACACATGCACACACACATATACACACATAGATGCACACACACACACACACACACACACCTTCCATCTCTCCCTCCCCCAGGCTTTCCAGTTCAGTCAGGGACCACATCTGTCTCCTGAGTTTCTAACTTTCACTTTTTCTCTCTTAAGACTGAGATCAGAGATCAGCACGATGACTCACACCTGTAATCCCAGCTCTCAAGAGGCAGAAATAGGAAGACTGAGGTTCAAGTCCACCTGGATAAAAAGTTAGCATAAGCTTGTATCTCTAAAAACAAACCAGGCATGATGGCACACATCTGTAATCCCCAGATTACAGGAGGTACATGTAAGAAGATTGAGGTCTGAGCCCAGCTCAGGCAAAAGTGTGAGCTCCTCTCTGAAAACAAAATACAGCAAAAAAAAAAAAAAAATTGCTGGGGGGTCATGGCTCAAGTGGTAGAGCTCCTGCCTAGCCATGAGTTTAAACCCCAGTACAGCTAAATAAATAAACAAACAAGTAAGACTGAACTCAGAGATCACTTCCTCTAAGTTTCTGTCTGGGCTAGACAGGTGCTCCTTCCTCCCTAAGCTAGTGTTCCCCATGGCTCTGGGAGCCAATGCAGGAAACGCCCAACTGATGCCGCTTGATGCTCACTCCTGTAATCCTGGCTACTCAGGAGGCAGAGATCAGGAGGATTGAGGTTTGAAGCCAGCCCTGAGCAAATAGTTCACAAGACCCTATCTTGAAAAAAACCATCACAAAACAGGGCTGGTAAAGTGGTTTGAGTGGTAAAGCACCTACCCAGCAAGCATGAGGCTATAAGTTCAAACCCCAGTACCACCAAAACAAACAAACAAAAAAAAACCTGGCCAAGTGGCCAGAAAAGACTGTCCCCTGGCTGCCAGGGCCAATTCATCATGACTTCCGTGGGCCCCGAGGACTCTCTCCCTGTGTGGAGAATCAAGGAGCAAGGTGGGCCCTCTGTGACAGGAACTGAGAGGAACCAAGGGATTAGTTGTCACCTCTGGGTCTCACCAGGACTTACTGGAGGGTGGTTAACAACCACCCTTTCTGGGACCCCAGGAGAGTCCCCAGTCCACGGCCCGGGCCCATCTGCTCTTGCCCAAGACCCACCCTGGCTGACCATGGTTTCTGTACTTTGTTTAAGGAAAGTGGCGGAAAGGGCACAAGTCTTGGCTCTGTCGTCAGCTGCGGCTGTGGCTTCACAAGCAGACACACAACAAAGCCATCCATTGAGGACCAGCGCCCCGAGTCTGTAAACAGCACGTAGGGACACCTTGTCCCTTATTCACAGACACTCACCAGGAGCGCTATTTAAAGACATACACCCCAGCCTCAGCACAGCTCCATTTTTCTCATTGTACCCCTGAGGACTCTCTCTTGAGTGACTCCACTTCCCTGTCGACCCAAAATAACCTCCCCCCACTCATCCCAAGCCATTTTTGTCTGAGTATTTTTTTTCTCATTAAAACAAACAACCTTGTCTGTTAAGTCTTTCTCCCCCTTTCTGGAACATGGTTCTGTCCAGGACCTCTTAGAAGGCTGAGTGTGGGCCAAGTTTGCAGGATGAAAATGAAATAGCTCTGATGTCACCCAGCGCCCAGGTTTTTGGAGTGAAGGAAGGGCAGGTGAAATGCTGGCCAGGCCATGGTCACTGCTGTCTTTGCCTGGTGGAAAGATGTCAGAGCACAAACAAGAGCGAAGTGACCCAGGGGCAAATCACCCCCCTAGCATCCAGAAGAGGCCTCCAGACTGCAGGGGCCAGGCTCTGAGCTTGGTGTATGTATATCTGTCTATCGTTGACTGATCCCAGGTAGTACAGTAGAGGCAGGTCGGGGAGGCTGGGCTTCTTACCTGCTGGTGCTTCAGTTTCTTTTTTGGCCAGTTTGAAGTCAGGTCCTCACACCTGCTAAGCAGACACTCTACCTCTTGAGCCATACCTCTAGCCCTTTTTTGCGTTGGTTATTTTTCAAATAGGGTCTTACTTTTTTTCTGTTCAGGGCTGGCCCCAGACTGCTAACCTCCTACCTAGTCTCCTACATAGCTGAGACTGTAGATGTTAAACACCATGCCTGGCTTTTTGGTTGAGATGGGATCTTCCTAACTATTTGCCTGGGTTGGCCTCAAAACATCATCCTCCAAATCTGTACCTCCCAAGTATCTGAGATTACAGGCATGAGCCACTGTGCCTCAGTTTCTTCAGCAGTAAAAGTGGGGAGGATTACATGAGGTGAGTCTTACCAAACATCAGAGCAGTGCGTGAACCCAGCCAATAGTCAGGAACTGAGCTTTGCAGAGGTCATGTGACTTGACCAAGGTCAAAAATCAAGTCCAAGGATGGTGGAGTCAGAACTCTGGTCTGGTCAGTTGACCCGGAGCTGGGTTCCTCCATCCTGCACTGCCAGGAAGAGGAATTCCAACAACCCCCAAGAGGGTTCCAACAGCTCTGGAACTGACGAGCTGAGGGACGCCTTGCCCCCTTCTCCCTCACCGCACGGCGAGGGCGATGTGGCTCCCACAACCCTGGCCACTCCTGTGTGCGGATGGGGTGTCACAGCGAGCTGTTGGTCAGCGCCCCACGCTGCCTGCTCAATACTTCCACAGTTTCCCACCGGTGCCCGCGCTGTTCCGAACGCCTCCCCTGTGTTACCTCATTTAATCCCCGCAGTGTTCCCCTAGGAGGTGGCTATTTTGCAGACGAGGACACCAAGGTCACATAGCTCGGTCCTACTGGATTTAAACGTTTGTCTGACTTCAGAATTCTTGCTCCTTTGCAGCGGGTCAGATTTACTTTTTATTGTCATATTATTATCGTACTGGGGTCCATTGTGACATTTACAGAAGTGTCTACAATATATCATAGTAGAAGTCACCCCCCATCACTCTCGTTCATCCCCTCTTCTCCCCCCGTTCTTGGAACAGTTTCAACAGGTCTCATTTTTCCATTTTCATAAACAAATACGTAGTATTTCCACTGTATTCACCTCCTACACTCCTTCCTTATATCCTCCCCCTCCCACTGGTACCAACCCCAGACAGAACCTGTTTTACCTTCCTGTCCTCCATTTTTGAAAAAAGTCATTGTTTTTGTTTAAGATAGCTCTATGCAGACTCCACAAGGGCCTGAGGGCATGAAGATGGGACTTAAAAGAAGGAAGATGGGGAGACATGTTCTCATGTGATCACTGCCCCAATTGATGCTTGCCCCGTGAGGTCTTCTGCCCCCGTCCTCGGGTTGGGGTACAGGAAGACCCTCCCCTGAGCCCCTTCCCCAACTCTCTTGGGACCTGAGAGCTGATGGTCCCCAAAGCTGGGCGTCCTGTAGTCTACAAGACTGTACTCCTTGCTTCCTGAACCCGTTCTCCATCCCCTCCAGTTTGCTAGGGATTCACTTGGTCACCCAGGTTTAATTCCCAGGAGAGAGAGAGAGAGAGAGAGAGAGAGAGAGATAGAACAGTTTCAATACTGACTTCTTCCGTAGAAATGAAAACTCTGGCAGGATCTTCTTGTATCAAACCCACCATGTCCCTAAGCATCCTGACCCTTTCAGTACAACCTAGTTCTGCATAGCTTTGTGACATTTCTTTGCTGGTCCCCTGTCCTTCCCCTTTTCCCTCCTGGAGTTAGGGAGGCTCAGCCTACAACTGGAAGTCACAACGTAAGGGCTCACTCCCTGTTCTCAGCCCTAGGGGACAGGCCTGTTTCAGGGGTAGAATTCACCTCGCCATTGCTTCCTGATGCCCAGGCCTCTGGGCACATATGGCAGCATGGCCCTTAAGCCTTCTTTTTCTGGACTGGAAGATTCCTGGCAGCCTCAGGGAAGGATTTTATATTTTGTCTTCTGGTTTTCTTTAACAGCAAGTGGATGGAAAAATGCAGAAATCCTGTGCTCAGCAAAACCTCCCTGTGTAAGAAATAGCTGGAAACCACTGTCCAGGATGAGTGGAGGCCAGCAGAGGTGCTTGCTGGAGCCTCTGGACTGGTTACATAACGCCCCATGGTCGGCCCAGCAGAGCAGCCACCCAGGGCTGCCTGAGGTGCTCAGGCCGGGGAAGGTCCAGGCTTTCTCTGTGCTTATTCGTCTGTTTAATATGAACTCTTCCCTGCCCCGAGCTCCTTTTTCATGGAAAAACAGCCATCTCTGTGATGAGCTCAGCATCCAGGCAGAAAGTGAACCTGTCTGGCCTCCCCAGCCCCATTGGAGGGCGTGGCCTAAGTGATGTGGTCACACTTGGAGCCAATGTCCCATGATTCCCTCTGACTCTCCCTACTCCAAAGACTGTGGACCACGACTGAGGGAAGATTTCCAGGAAGAGCCCCTCCTAGTTGGCTGTGACTAATCCTGTCCTCTCCCCACCTAGCAACGACACACAGACACAGCACGCACGTCCCACGTGGCCTTCCTTCTGTCTTTCATTCATCCACCCAGCCATTCATCCATCTGTCCATTCACTCACTCACTCACTCCTTTGTTCCATGAATGTTCACTGGGCAGCCATGAGGTCTTGCAGACACAATGATGAGGTCAAGGGTAGTGGGCTGGCAGGGGCGTGAGGACAACAAGGTCCTACAGGAGGATCCAGGTCATATGTCTTGCTCGACTGGTGTTCACTTGTGTGGACCCCAGAGCACAGACATATTCCTGTGAGGAATATGCATGCAGGCAAGGACGTTATGAAGGGCACACAAGTGGGGAAGTGGGAAACAAACCCAGGACCCGTGAATTGTTACCTTGACAACAGTGTATACAGTCAGCAAGGCTTGAAGCTTAAAACGGAACAGGGTGAGGGGCTGGGAAGGGTGGTTCACACCTGCAATCCCAGCTACAAGGGAGCCAGAGATGGGAAAATCAAGGTTTGAGGCGAGCCTGGGTAAAAGTGAGACCCTATCTGAAAAATAAAACTAAAACCAAAAGGGTTTGGGGTGTGGCTCAAGCAGTAGAGGGCCTGCCTAGCAAGTGCCAAGCTCTGAGTTCAAACCTCAGTACTGTCAAAAAAGAAAAACAAAAACAAAACACAAGAAACAAGGTGAGAAAAGTACTTGGGTCTCATTGTAGAACTCTCCTGCCAATGTTGTCACTTACATCAGCCTCCTCTTGGCAGGCAAGGAAACTGAGGCACAGATCGCTTAAGTCATCTGCCCAGTGTTCCCCCCTCAGACCTGGCTGAACTGGGATGGTGCCCAGGTCTCCTGAGTCCTGTCCAGTCTCTGGCACACAGCTCTAGCGCTCACATCCCTGCTTCCCAGAACCTTCCCTGGGAGGTCTGAAGAGACTGCCCGGCCAGCCAGTGCTGCTGGACTAGCAGGCTGGATGAGCTCATCCCCAGGGCGGCGTGGCAGGAACATGGTGGCCGCCAGGGCTTCTGCTCCCGTCTGAAATCATGGATGAAAATAGCTCGCCTGCGGTCCATTGATACCCAATGCTCTGTCATTGTACTTGGGGAAGTCAATTAAGAGTCTGGTTTTCCCCCAGGGGCCTGAGAATTGCTCAGAGGCCAGAGACCAGTGGCCAAGAGGAATGGGGCCATAGATTCTGCCCCACAGCTCTGCCAGGCTGTGCCTGCGCAGGCAGCACTGGGTAGCTCCTGGGACTAGGGGTGGACAAGAAGCTAGTTCTTGAGTCTGAGGAACGGGCTCTGGATTCAGACTGCAGGAACACTCAGCCCAGGAAATGGCACGATGGGGGTGTGGAGGAAGGGGCTGTGATTACCCTGGCACTTCCTGTGGGCTAGAGTGACTATGTGTGGCTGCTTCCCAAGGTGCACTGGTTCATGTTCAGATCAGCGGAACACAGCTCCTCTTCTGCCACATGTGGAAGGCAGGAATGTGACATTCCCCCGCCACCCCCCCGGCTCCATGCTGGCTGGGGCCAACTAGAAGGAGACAGAATGCCAGGCCTCCAAACCCCAAGCCCTATCCTGGCTGTAGCCAAACTGTGCCCCTCCCCAAGAGAGCCTGGCGTCTGTGGCTTCATTAGGCCCAAAGCAGTAGGTCTCAGCGAGCTTCTTGTAACCTCTGCCCCAGTGTCTTCCTCCACTCGGGTCCCTGTGCCCCACTGTGAAAGCACAGGGATAGCACAGTGGTCCAGCACTTTTCCAAACCGTGACCCGGAGTTGGGATCCCCTGGGGGTCTTGGGAAAGCAGACTGCTGGGCTCCACCCCAGAGAGCTTCTTGGACAAGTTCCTGGGTGGTCCAGGGAGCACCCTGAGAACACAGTGCCAGGCTAAGGAGGGCAGTCAGCTAACCGTCATGGAAGCCCTCCCAGAGGAGGAGCTGTCCAGTTGGAGCCTGAACAGAGGGGCCCTCAGCCACGCAAAGCTGTGCGGTCCCTAAATACCTCTGTGCCACAAGCTTGTGGGACAACCTGGCCAAGTCTCTGGACTCTTCTAGAATGAAGCTTTTAAGAGCATGAAAGCAATACACATAGGGTTACACAGAAAATAACTGCTGAAGTTCAAGTCCATCCATAGAGGCCCCTGGGAAGGAGTGTTAGAGGAGAGGGAACAGCAAGTGCAAAGTCCCTGGGACGGAAATGAACTTGGCAGATTGGAGGGAGAGGTGCCAAGGGGCATCTTAATGTAAGAGGGGAGTGGAGGCAGGGGCCACTTCACTCTGTTCCCAGACCGCTCAAGGCTCTGGGCCAAATAAGCAGAGCAGTGGGGTGAGCAGATTCGTCCTAAAAGACGACTTTGGGTGCTCAGTGGAGAATGGATGTTAGGGAGCCAGGAGGGGCTGTGGCCGGCCCCAGGGACTCTGACGATGGGGTCTATAACTCGGGGCAGGGAGAGATGCCCGCCTGCCGGTCCAGGGGGACCGCAGAGGTAAAACTGAGGGAACTGGCCCAGGGCAGGCAAGGGAAAACAGGGACCTGGGGTTGGAGCCCAGGGCTGACTCCAACCACACACCACACACCACGAACCGATCCCTTCCCCTCTCTGGTTTTGGGCCTAGCGGATGGCAGGCGACTCAGCTCTAATTGAAAGTGGAGCACGGCGCGGACTGAGTCCCTGGATGGAGGCTCCGCCAGCGGAGGGGGAGGACGCACGGGACAGGAGCGCACGGGACAGTCAAGGGACTCATGGGACCGGGGTGCGGGGACCGGGGCGCACAGAATAGGGGCGCACGGGACCCGGATACCCAGGACCGGGGGACATAGGACCAGGGCGCAGGGACAGGGGAGCATGAGACCGGAGCTCGCCCGACAGGGGCGCAGGGACCGGGGCGCACAGGACAGGGCCGCACGATCCTCCGCCTGCAGCCCAGCCAGGTGGCCAGGCGCCTCTGCCCACTGCCAGCTTGCGGCTCTGCGCGATCCCGCAGCGCTTCACAGGGAAGTGAGACCCGGGGAGGCCGGCAGCCGCCGCACACAAACTTGGCGCCCAACTTCTCTGGGCACGGCAACTGGAAAAAAGGGACGGGCAAAGGATAGCCGGCGGCAGGCCGGCTCCAAAGGAAATCAGCCTCCCGCCCCTGCTCGCGGGATCCAGGGCCCCACGCCCAAGGAAAGGAGCTCCCCACATCCCTGGACACCTGTTGTCCCCTGTCTGTTCCCAACGCCCCTCTTTCCTCTCGGACATCTCTGAAATTGCAGACCTGCAGTTATGTCTGGGGAGCTCTATCATTTGGTCAGTCAATGAACTTTACTGAGAAACCATCCTTGCTGGCCCTGTACTAGTCCCTGAGGGAGAAGTCCCTGTCCCTGTCCTAGGAGAACGCCCAGTGTAGTGTTAGAAGCAGAGACATGCAATAGCAAGAAATGAGCGCCTACTGTTTGCCAGGTCTTTGGAAAGCAGATCTTAATTCTTATGCTAAAGCCACAGGATAGATTGTATTATTGCCATTTTACAGGTGAGCAAACAATGTACATTGTATTCTAAGATTGCAGGTGGACAAATTTATATTTATAATGTATAAAATCCAGCAGAGGCAAATACCTTATTAAACAAACACCTACACTGCTGTGAGAATGTCTACAGTTAAAAAGACTGCAATATCAAGGGTTGACTAAGGGCACAGCAACTGCAGTTTCATGAACTGTTGTAGGAGTGTAAATTGATCCAAACACTTTAGAGAATGTTTGACCGTCTATCCCAGCCAAATGCACACTAGGGATGCATAGCCTCACTCCCAAGGGAACCCAAAACTGCTTCTATCCACCAAAAGACATGTCCCAAATCCATGATCACCCAAAGTGGAGACAATCTCAGTATTCATGAGCAAGAAAAGGAATAAATACATTCCGGTGTACCCATAGGATGGACTACTATACAGCAATAGAAAAGGAGAACCCAGTACTATACACAGCCATAGAGGCAAGTCTCACAGACAATTTTGAATGACAGAAGCAAGACATAAAAGAGAACATACTCTATGATACCCTTCCCATGAAGACTTAGAAAAGGGAACTGGTCCAAGGGGACAGAGAGAGATCAGGACAGCAGTGACCTTGAGAGGTTCCTGACCTGACTGGAGGGTGCATGAGAGCCTTGTGTTGGTGGGGGAAGGGGGGTTCTCTAAACCTCCGTCTGAGTGGTGGTCACACACAGGCGACAATGATTCACACTGCACACGGACGTGTGCACTCGTGAGCTCCATCTGAACTCAAAAAAGGGAAACAGAAGGCCGTTCAATCCACAAGAAGATAGCCAGGTGCTGGTGGCTCACACCCATAACCCTAGCTACTTGGGGGGCTGCGATCAGGAGGATGACAGTTCAAGACCAGCATGGGCAAATAGTTTGAGAGACCCCCATCTCCAAAATAACCAGAGCAAAATAGACTGGAGGTGTGGCTCAAGTGTAGCGCGCCTGCTTTACAAGAGCAAATCCCTGAGATCAAACCCCTGTCCCACCAATAAAAGAATCAATAAAGAACCAACACAAAAAGGGTTGGATGAGTGGCTCCTGTGGTAGAGTGCCTGCCTAGCAAGCACAAGGCCCCAAGTTCAAATCCCAGGACTGCAACGACAACAACAAAAAGCAAAAACCAAGGCAGAACAACTTTCCCAGTCTTCTCAGTGAGACGCCAGCTCTGGGGCTTCCATTAGCTCACAGCTCTCCATTGGCACCCTGGAAGGAAAACTCCTTGCACTTGGTGGGGGCAGGGGTGGCTACATTCACCTGACCTTTGGGGCTGTCCCCAGGAATGGCCACAGGGACTAGGGACCAAGAGATCAGGAACCAGGCAACTCGAGGCCCCCACACCCAGGCTGGGAGAGAGACACTGGGACCACTGTCTCAGTGTGGGATGATGTCAGGGAAGGTTTCATAGGCAGTGGTGCTGGAGTTCTCAAGTGTTTGGTCCAGAAAAGTCCCCCCTAAGTGCTACTTATTCTTGCTTTTCTCCACGACATCAGAAAGTAGAGTGTGTCAGGAAGGGCGTTGGGGAGGGGGTCCAGGCAGAGGTCGCTGCACGGTAGGAGGGAGGCAGTAGGAGTTTGGGGACACTACAGATGATTTGGTTTGGCTGTGACAGGCAGCAAGGTGTCTTTTTAAGGCTGGTCAATGCCCTCCTGAGAGCAAGCTTCCTGGAAGACACAGGGACATGGGTCACCTCTGGGATGGGGGTGACAGCAGTCAGAGGACACTGGAAGATTCCTCCCCCCACCCAGCTGTGAGATTTGGTTTGGGGCTTTCTTTGCATGACTAAGCGGAGCCTCAAGAATCTCCTTCACTGTGTGTCCCTGTCCCCATCTCTGTAGATGACTCTTGTCCATCAAGATGAAGCCCCCCCACCCCCCACCTCGGGTCCCGACCTCTCTACCTGCCTGACATGTAATCAATAAAATACAAGGTTCCTGCCTTGCCTCTTTCCTTTCCCAGGACATGACACCTATAGGCTCTGCATGCAGAGCCACTGTCCCTACCAGGCCGTGACCAAGTGAGCAGGCAGGACTAGGCTAGGCCAAGCGGACCCCGAGTCCCAGGAAGGGTCCAGCAAAGCCAGCCAGGTGGAGGGAGGAGGCTGCTTCTCGTGCTGAACCATGAAAAAGCCTCATTGTGGGGTCTTTGGGGAGAATATATTTATTCTGTTTCCTGAGCTCTGTGAACAGTGCCTTGTGCTGCCTGTGTGGCTGGAGAGGGATTACATCTCCCTCCCAGGTGGTGTGAAATAAAAAGGCCTCATTCAGCCAGGCCTGTGCTGCCCACAGGCAGCCCCAGGCTCCCATGCTGTCCCTGGAGGCAGCTGCTTTCCCTCGCTGTCTCTGAGGTGAAGGGCCTGGTATTGGGTGTGGGGTGGGGAGGTCCCCTGGGCTGCCCATCTGGTGGAAGGAGTCAGCAGAAGGGAGACAGACACAGGGGAGCCACTAGGCCCAAGTCCTGAGTTCTCAGGGGCTTTGCATTTTGACTTTCGAGGCTGCCTTGGAAAGGATTTCACATCCAGTCACAGAGAGCCGCTGAAGGTCTCCGGGTGGTGTTTGAGGACCCTCCCAGGACAAGTCTTCTGGGAGTGCAGAAGTGAGGACACAGCTATAACTGGGATCAGACTGAAAAGCTTTATAGGGTTGCCTGGTCATTCTGAGACATGGGTAAATTCCTGTGTCCCCATTGCTACTCGACATTTATACCCATCCTGGGGAGGTTAAAGATGTCAGCTAACACTTAACCTTCCTTCATGCCTCTTTGTCTTTCAAAAGAGCCATGGAGGGGCCTGGGTGCTGATGTTTGGGGCAGAGGTGGGTTGGGGATTGAGACTGTGGAGGGAGGCAGTTGGGAGTGAGTCGCAAGGTGTGGACAGGAGCTCAGCTCTGTGGAGTCCTGAGCTCCCAACTGTCTGTCCTAAAATAGGATCTGATTTCAGGGCATGACTCAGTGTGCTACAGAAGAGGTCCTCCCCACTCCCCAGAGGACTAGAAGGGCCATTGCTCCCATCTAGACCCCCTGAGGGAGGCATCCCTGTGTGCCAGGGTGGCCCGCACTTGCTCTTGGTCATGATCTCTCACATGTGCTCACTGGTGAAAGGAAGGTGGGTGTTGGGGTGGGTGAAACCTGGAAGAGGCCCAGAATCTCCAAGCTGGGCCTGGCCGAAATGCCTGGTAGACATGAAGCCCTGAGTTCAAACCCCAGTCCCAACCAGTTAGTAAGTAAATAAGTAAATAGAGATTCCAGCAGCCAAAGCTGACATGGGATATTACCCTGGGCTCAGGGAACAGGGCCCTGGCTTTCCTGAAATATGACTTACTCATCCCAGAGTAAGTTGGAGAGTTATAGTAAGATGGAAGGAAGGGAGAGAAGGAGGGAGGGAGGGAGAAAGGAAGAAAAAAATTAAAGTGATCTGAAGGAGGAATCCCTACTGAATTTCTAGACAATTGACTATGCAAAAATCATCTCGTTGCTTGCCTGATGGTGACAGAAGATGGTTCTGTGAGGGAGGGCTGCCTGCTGGGGCTGTGTGGAGCAGATGGAGTCTTGGTACAGAGAGGAGGATGCTAGGTTTTGAGGCCTGCTGAGTTTGAGCAACAAGAGGAGAGCCAAGTGCAAACATCTGGCTTGCAGCTGGAGCTTGGGAGAAAGACCCTTGCCTAGGTGGAGGTATAGACTTGGAAGTGCCACACACAGGCATGACAGCAGATGGCCTGTGAGGGGGTCAGTCCTCAAAGGTGAGACACTGACGTGAGAGAAGAAAACGAGGACAGGCAGGTGCTGGAAGCAGCTCATGATTGAGGAGCCAGTGAGGGGCAGTGGGAAGAGACCGGGGAGGCCTCCTGGGAGCCAAGGGAGCCGGGTGTTTCTTCTTTCTGTTTTCTTTTTACTTTTAATTGACAAACAATAATTGTTCATATTCGTTGGGTACAGCGTGATCACTCTATACGTTAGGTGATGGGTAATGATAAAATGGGTATAATTAGTCTTTTCATTGCCTTAAATGTTTATCAGTCCTTTCTTTTGGAAACTTCAAGCTCCTCTCTTTTAGTTCTTCACAAAACACCACCAATTGCCGTGAACGAGTCACACCCTGTGCCAGGGACACTAGAACTTACTTCTCCTGTCTAACTGCATTGTGGTACCCAACATCTGACTTCCTCTGACCCCTGCCCCTTCCTGGCCTTCAGTGACAACTATTCTACCTCTCTGAGATCAATTTTCTTGGCTTCCACATGTGGGTGACAACACTAGGTGTTTCTCTTTCCGTGCCTGGCTTATTTCACTTAACACAGTGTCCTGCAGGAGAACACATCTTGAAGTTGATACTGTGAAGTCTTACAGAGCTCATAGGGCGAGAACACCGAGGAAAGAAAATTGGATTTGTTCTTTGGTGAGTCCAGAGAGAATTTGGAGGCAGTGTTGAGGAGAGGAAGTGGTGACTAAAGAAGGGGTCGTTTGTGTTCCTGGGAGACATGCAAGCTGGTCACCTCCTGCCTGCCCCCTGTGCTCTTCAGTGGTGACGTGTTGATTTTCTATAGCCAGTGCATTCCTCAGGGACAGCCATGTTGCCTAGAATGTCTCAATAGGACTTCTTCCGGACAGGGTCCTCTGAACTAGATTTTGTCTCATCTAGTCATTTACTAGTGACATGACATATATGGTTTCTGGTTCTGGGTCTAGTGCTGACCAAGGGGGCTACCTACTCTAACAATTTCATCAGAGGTCTTTGTGCACGCATCACCACTCCATATCTGGTTTTGATTTTGTAGAAGTACGAGTTTGAACTCGGGACCTTGTACTTGCTAGGCAGGAGTGTTACCACTTGATCCACACCCCCAGCCCTTTTGCTTTTTTAGTTTGTTTCTCAGGTAAGGTGTTATGCTTTTGTCCAGGGTCAGCCTCAGCCTGTAATCTTCTTATCGCTGCCTCCTGAGTAGCTGGGATCACAGATGTGGGTCACTGTGCCCAGAGTCTTCCCACTTGTCACCGTGTATTGCTACTCACACTGAACTCCCCCTAAACATTACTGTGTATACAGTGCTGGTCAATTAGTACACTTGTTGAGGGGATGGATAGATGAGTGACAAATTCTGGAGCCAGTCTGCCCCTCTATAAATGAAGAGAGATGAGGTTAAACTTCTAGAAACTTCCTCACATCTCCCATCATCTATGGCTATGTTTTTTCTTTTTTAATCACATACAAGAGTTCTTCCAAACTTACTTAGACCCAGCCCGGCTGGGCTAGGAAGGCGTTGGTGCGCTGTTTTATTTAGTAGCCTTGAGGGTGACAGTAGACACTGGACCACATCCCCTCAGCCTTTCCCCTAGCATCAGTGGTAGGATCTTAGAAGATTCATTCTAAGCGTTCCCTGAATGAAAAAAAAAATTGTTTCCAATTGCACTCTGATTCCCCAGAGACACATTTAAGCATAAGGAGATGACACACTTCTGTGTCTGCCAGCTGCTTGAAGATTATCCTGGATGGCAGGACAGGGTGTGTCCCCATGGCCTGTGTCTGGTGTGACATTTGCACGTGGCTTTGCAGCTCTGGGTTTGGGCTCGCCCTCATATCTGTCAGCCCATCCACACTGCACCAGGAAATACCACGTCCTGTGCAGCGTGAGAGGAGAGAGACCGGCAATTTGGAAGGTATCCAGAGGCAAATGGTCAGGACAGCGAAGGGTCTGGAAATGTCATACGTCAGGGAGGTGAAAAGAACTCAGGATATTACTTGCCGGAAGAGGGAGACATGGTGGCTCCCTGCAAGTACATACAGGGTTCCAAATTTGGCCCACAATTTGTTCCCCCTCCCCCGCATGGACCTCCTGAAAACAGACCGACTACTGGTCGATGTAAATTGCAGGGAAACCAGTTTCAATTCAGTCTAAGAACTTAAGATTTCTTTGTTTGGTTTTTATTTTATTTTATTTTTGAATGATCATACATTCATAATATAAGGAAATTTCATTGTGATAATTCATACATGTGCACGGGGTAGCTTTAACCAGTTCCCCCCTCCATTTTATTCCCTTTTCCTCCTCTCCCTCTTCCCTCTCTTTTCAGCTTTTGGCAGGTTTCATTAGGCTGTCCTCATATGTATATATATATATGTATGTACTTATATGTGGTTGGGCTTTTTTTTTTTTTTTTTTTGAGACAGGGTCTTGGTATGCAGCCCAGTCTGGCCTTGAATTCCTAGTCCTCCTGTCTCAGCTTCCCTAGGGCTGGAATTACAGGCCTGCCCCACCATGCTCTGCTTAAGATCGCTTTTCAGTTGAGCTGTAGAAGCATGGAATTAACTGTCCAGTGAAGCAGGAGATGGCCACCACCAGGGCAGAAGGGCAGGAGCTCAGATGGACTGGGCAGCTGGTTGAGGTGATGTTCGGGATCTCCTCCAGTGTGGAGACCCCGGCTTTCTAAATCATTTAGCACACTGATAGGAAGAGAAAGCTCTTTGGTTTGTTAATTTAGAAAATGTCTACTGGCCTTCGCTGTGGCTCATGTAATCCCTGGCTGGTCTCCTTTCAACACATTTTTCTGTTCAGTGGTTTTTGCCTTCTCAGCTGAAATGACTAAACCTTTTTCCTTTCTGTCCTAAAAAAAGGAGAGAGAAAGAGATGTGTTCATTTCCTAATAAAGAATTTAGGAAGGCTCAGGAAGGCTTAGCCAAATGGAGAAATTCCATAAGAAACAAACAAGTGATCAATAAACTTCCATGTTCAAATTATAAGGCAATGAAGGTCAAACTCCCAAGATTCAGCTTGTCCACCTTTCCAGAAAGCAGAGCTTCACCCACCTTCAAGATCCTTTAGGAACAATCGATTTACCCAAGACTGGACACATTAAATCCAAGTCTGGGGACAGGTAGGTGGGAGCCCACTGAAGCTCAAACCTCCTGAAGGTAGATGGAGAGGGAGAAGCATGGTCTCCATGGCAACCATGGGTCCCAAGCATAACACCCTCCTCCCCACCTGGAGCCAGATCTTCCCACAGGCAGCCGCTGGGCCCGAGGTTTGCAGGCTGGGGCCTCCTATCTGGTGGTTGGTGACATCAGTGGAGCCTCTGATGCAGTGGTTTTCTTGGAATTAGGCAGAGTGTAGCCCATAAAATAGAAATTAATCTATCAGCTACAAGGCTTAAAATAAAAGCTGATTCACAGCCACTTTGTCACCACACCACTGCCAACCAGAAGTAGCCCTCAGCTCCCCCAAATGGGGCTCCATTGGGTTTTCTTTTCACAGTAGCATGAGTGTAAGAGCCAGAAGGGCTCCCTGGGCTCAGCCAACCTCTCATTTTATAGATGAGGTTTTGTTTGAAGCCTGGTTCCAAGAGGACTTTGGCATCCAATGGCAAAGTCTTAGCATTTTCCATCAGCGCCCCCACCTCCCAGCTGAAGTCTACCTTAACACGAAAGTGCACGTCTTGTTTGAATTAGCTGGAAAGGGAGTGAAAGAGGAGAAAGAAGTGATGTCACTGAGGACCCCAGGTGAAAGCCGCGGGACAGGACAACAGTCAGAAACAGAGTCAGGGGCATTGGAGGAGAAGGGGGACCGTTCTTCTGAACACTTGCTTCTAGGTGGTAGCCAGGGCCATCAGTGGCCACTACAACAGAGCCACCTCAGTGACACAGCTCACTCAGGTGACTCAGGAGCCGGTCCCTGCCAGGTTGTGTAGGGACACAAAGGCGCCACCTACTGGCAGTGGGTATCAAAGGTGTCCCCTGTTTGGGGGCAAAGCAACTGTATCTAGCCAAATTTACTGGGCCACTTTTCCAGGGGTTCAAGCCATTTGGAGAGAAGCCTCCTCTCCATCCTGACCTCCACCACTACAGCCACTGCTGCCATCCTCCCAGCACTGGTCCTCACCTGCTGCATCTTCAGGGAAACAAATCTGCCACGTGGAGCAGATGCCTCTGAGGGAGGACTCTGGACACCCATGGAAGACCCTGCTCACAGAGCTTCCTGTTCCCTCGCTTATGCTGTGTGTTAGGGGGAGGGGGGAGAGGCGGAGGAGGCCATGCTGACAATTGCAAGTCTGTTCAGAGGCCCAGAGGAAAAAGTTAGTACAGACTAAGTAGGAGAAAGAAAATTTCAAGGTTTCCAAGAATACTTAAATAATTGCTACTACTCCAGCCCTCAGATTGGCGGTTTGTTTGAGTAATAACTCTGGCATGAAATCCTCTAGCCCACACTTTGTCCTGGAGGCCGGGCTGGCTCTGCCATGTCTGCCAGGAGATCCCAAGGGTGCATGGTGTTCTGGGCCACTCCACAGTGAGGCTGAGAATAAAAACCTGGGCTTCAAGGCAAGGTGATGAAGGTAGCATTTTGCTGTTGAGGGACATGAGCGTGGGCTCACACACTCATGGGGTTTCAGAACCGAGGAGGTTTTCCACCAGGCCTTCTCGGAGGAGCAAATTCTCCACTATGCAAATGTGGAGAAATGCAAATGGCATAAGCCACTATGCAAATGGCTTACCTACTTATAGCTCGGCCAAGTGTCAATGCATAAGAGGGACTACAATGTCTTTCTCTTCTTTCTCTCCTTCCTCCCTCCCTCCCTTCCTTCTTCCCTTCCATCCCCTTTCCTTCCTTCCTTCCTTCTTTCTTCTTCCTTCCCTCTCTCCTCCTTCTTCTTCCCTCCCTCTTTCCTTCCCTCCCTCCTGCCTTCATTCCCTTCCTCCCCCTCCTTCCCTCCTTCCCTCCCTTCCTTCCTTCCTTTCCTCCCTCTTTCTTTCTTTCCTTCCTCCCTCCATCCCTTCCTTCCTTCCTCCCTTCCTCCCTCCCTCCCTCCCTTTCTTCCTCCCTTCCTCCCTCCCTCCCTTCTTTCTTCCCTTCTTCCCTCCCTCCCTTCCTTCCTTCCTCCCTCCCTCCCTTCCTTCCTTCCTCCCTCCTTCTTTCTTTCCTCCCTCCCTCCCTCCCTCCCTTCCTTCCTTCCTTCCTCCCTCCCTTCTTTCCTTCCTTCCTCCCTCCCTCCCTCCCTTCCTTCCTTCCTCCCTCCATCCCTTCCTTCTTTCCTCCCTGCCTCCTTCCCTCCCTCCCTTCCTTCCTTCCTCCCTTCTTCCCTCCCTCCCTCCCTCCCTTTCTTCCTCCCTTCCTCCCTCCCTCCCTTCTTTCTTCCCTTCTTCCCTCCCTCCCTTCCTTCTTTCCTTCCTTCCTCCCTCCCTCCCTCCCTTCCTCCCTCCCTTCTTTCCTTCCTTCCTCCCTCCCTCCTTCCCCCTCTCCATCTCCCCTCCTTCCATCTTCCCTCCTCCCTCCCTCCCTTCCTTCCTTCATTTTAGTGGTACTGAGGTTGGAATTCAGGACCTTACACTTGCTAGGCAGTCACTGTACCCTTGAACCACATCCCAGCCCTTTTTGCTATAGATATTTTTGGAATAGGGTCTCAAAAATTAGGTCTGGGTTGTTCTGGACTGTGATCCTTCTATGTCTGCTTCCAAGCTGAGGAGCTGGGATAGCAGGCATGCACCTTTACACTCAGTTTTTATTGATTGAGATGGGGTCTTGTGAACTTTTAGCCCTAGGTGGTTTGGAACCACAATCTTCCCTGTCTCCACCTCCCAAGTAGCTAGGATGAGCCACTGCACCTGGTTATGATGTTATTATTTGGGGTTCCTCTTACCTGGCGTTCAGTTTCTTTGCTCTGAGCTGGCCGCACTTGCAGGAGCCCCAAGTGTTTATGCTGCCATTGTCTTTGAGTGTGTGGTTGGGCTGTAGCTGCTGTTTTAGCCAGAATTTGCTCAGGCACCAATTTCCAATATCTGCTAGGACATGAGTGACCTGGGAGAAAGGAGGGTCTCTCCCAAAGGAACAAAAACAGGAAGAGCTAGCTTCTGGGTTCTGCCATTAAGTGCCTTTGTGCCCTTGTACAACTCAGCTAATCCTACTGAAAAATTAACAGCGACATTCAGCCTGGGAATTCAAACACTGAGGCTTGTGACCCAATAGCACTCATGAAACCATGGTGGAGTAAGGACTCAGATTCTGCAAGCACCCAACACTCAGCTCAGCCAGGTGAAATCTGATGCACAGTGAGCATGTGTCCCCGATATCAAGGACATTTGTGTCCTCTTGCAACTGTCACTCAATGTAGGACCTTGGGTTTCTTTAGTCACTTGGAAGGACAGGGTGCTTACCAACTAATTAACAGGAAGGAAGGTTCCCTAGAAATAAAACAGCAATGATGATATTGATGATGATGAAATTTTCAAAGCTTTTATTTAGCAATTGGGACTCCACGGTTATCCAAGTGCATGCCCTCACTTAGTCCTCACAGCAGACCTGCCATGAGGTACGTGCTGCTGGAATTATTCTGCTTCATAAATAAAGAGTCTGCAGCTCAGGGGGTTATGTAACAGCCCCAAATCCCAGTCAGGATTAGAACCTGGGCCTCGGATCCTGGAGCTCACACCCGGAACCTGCTGATGTCTCTTTCTTACTGGACTGTGCTTGCTCATAGGGAAGTCCTTCCTGCCTCCTCTTGGACTTGATGGACTACCCTTCCGTCATCCTGTCACCTGGAAAACCTGCCCAATGATGGGACGTCACTTCTGAGATTAGGTCACAAAAGACTGACATCTGTCTCCTTGTTTCTCCCCCTTCCCTGCTCTTGGGAAGTAAGATGGCACGTCATAGCTCCTCCATGGGGAGCTCACAAGACCATCAGCCAGGTGACAGAGCTTGGAAGCCACCACGCCTGCAGGTGACTACAGTCCCAGCCAACAGAGAAGCAGAGGCAACAGCTAAACTGAACCCTAATTCCTGACCCACAGCGATGGTGAGATAACTGGCTGTTTTAAGTCACTAAGCTTGGGGTAATTTGTTACTCTGCGGTAGATAACTGATACACTCCCAGTGTCCTCCACTCTGGTGCTCCTCTTTTGCAAAAGGTAGACCATCTCTTTTTTTTTGTACTGGGATTTGAACTCAGGGCCTTGGGCTTGCTAGGTGGGTGCTCTACTACTTGAGCCACACCCCCAGCCCTTCTTTGCTTTAGGTATTTTTTGGCTGATGTCTTATGCTTTTTTCCGGGGGTTGGCCTTGGACTGAGATCCTTTTACCTGTACCTCCCACATAACTGGGATTAAAAGCATGAACCACTGCACTTGACTTATTTGGGGGTTTTGATTCTTTGTTCGTGTTTGGTTTTGCGGTTGTACTGGAGTTTGAACTCAGGGCTTCCTGAGTGCTAGGCAGGTGCTTTATGCTTGAGCCATGCCTCCAGCCCCTTTGCTCTGGTTATTTTGGAGATAGGGTTTTGCTTTTTGCCTGAGCAAACCTCTTTGGGCTTCCGTTTCCTCCTCTGTGAAAAGGGGAGAGCATAGTCCCTCTCTCATGGGGCTCTGGCGAGGATTAGATGAGATGTTCTGCTAAGTGCCTAGAACAGCACCCAGCATACAGTGCGGCCATGTAATTGTGAGCATTTCGTTTTGCTCCGTTCCTACTCAAAGTACTACGGTGGAGGTGCAAAGATGGCCGGGTTGCAGAGGAGGCGAGGGGCTTTCCCCATATGCCCATATGCCAGTCCGAACTGTGCACAAAACTCTACCAGTTCTTGCCCATCTCCTGGGCACCCCACCTGCTCAGAATGAGCATTCTGACAGGTGGAGGCATAGGTGGCCCACCTGGAGGAGTCTGGAGTGCGAGTGAGCGGCGAGCGTGTGAGATGCTGTGTGATACAGAAGTGTGGACCACCTCTCGGAGCTCAGTGCTCAGCGGCTCCTCTGCATATCTAGGCATGAGGAACTTTGACTGCTTCCAAAACAATAAAAGAGACACCAGGCCTCATGGTCACCAGCACAGCCTGGGCTCCAGGCTCTGGGCTGCTGGCAGTGTCTGAGGCTTAAGGGACCTGATCCATGCTGACTGTCCCTGAGAGGCCCAGGAAGAGGGTGGGGATCCCAATGGAAGGAAGTTCTCCCTCCATCTCTACATCCCAGGATGGTGGCTTCTGCCCTACACCTCCAAGCCCTGGTGCTCCATCCCCACAAATGGGACAAATGAGGCTGGGAGGCTGGTTTGGGTGGCACTGAGGAGCTGTGTGTTCTCTCACCAGCCGATGCAGAGAAGGGGCTGGCTCAGATCTTGGGAGCCCTAGGCTGAGTGAGGTTCCATCACTGAGGTCTCCTTTCCTCTTGCACAAAGCAGGAGTGGAGAAACCGCTTCTCAAGTGGGGACACAGGAAAGGAAGATGGTGCTGTGCTCTCCCTGGCCCCACTCTTAAAGGAGGTCCGTGTCTCATCTTCCTCAGGCTCTTCTCCATTGCCGTGGTCTCCATCGCCGCGTTTAAAGGCACTGGGGACCAGGGAGTGCGTCCAGTTCTGTTTCCACCTGCAGGGCTTTGAACGGCCCCACTAAAACTCACAGTCACTTAATCCCATTGTGTTAGTAAGAGCGTGAAGACTTAATTCAACGACAGCTTTTAAAGGTGGACTTTTGCAGGGTGATTGGGACTGAATGAGACCATGGGGTGGAGCCCTAACCCCACCCCAACCCCTGGAGCAAGGACCTGAGCAAGGACATCAGTCCCCCTTGCCATGTGATGCCCTCACCACTGGAGCCCACCAATCTCGAACTTCCCAGTCTTTAGAACCATGGGCTGCACACCCCCTTTTCTAAATCACCCCCATTCCAGCAACAGAAAGTGAACTAAGACAGGACAGGGAAGGCCAGGGTGCCCTCCGTCCCTGCTGCTGTTGTGAATTGCTTCCACAAGAGGGCACTCTGTTTCTCCCAAGGGTGGTCCCGGTCACTAGAGACCCAGCAGGGTGGGGAGACACACACACACACACACAGTGGCTTTATCTCCCGGGGAGCCCTCACTTAGGGACACAGGGGTTGTGGCCCCTCACCTCCTCCCCCTCCCCCTCACTGTGAAGTTAAGTCAGGCAGGTCTTATTTCTCAGATTCTTCTGAGTGGCCACAGATAAGTGACCTGGGCACAGTGACAGCACCTTGGAGCTCCCTCTCACTTTTTGGAACACCTCTGATTGGATATCTGCCTCTTTTTCATACTGGGAGAAGGTTCCAGAGGTTTCTCTATTATTGATTATGGCTTCCTGACTTCAAATGTGCAGTGGCTTCCAATTTCATCCCAAATGCTTCATGTGAAAAGCAAGGCTGAGAGTCCGCAGTCCTGGCACCTGGGATCCCTGGCTCTGTGTCTGTCTGTTGTAGACGCACTTCCTTCTCCCTGCCCCCTGCTTCTGTGACTTGTCATGGCAAGTGGACCATGACATCCCCTGGCTCAGCAGTGAGCTACCTTTCAAAAGGTGACCATCGCTACCTTTTAAGTAGTTTCAGTTGATGGGCCTCCCGAGGCCACTTGAGTCATGGAGGAAAAGAGGACCTTGAGAAAGGATGGGGACAGTGCTGCTAGCACCTGAGACTGTGACCAAGACACCCTCTTTGCCTGTTCGGAGACTTCCGTGCTGAGGCAATGGGTGACACGAAGACTGCTACCCACACCTGGGATGCGTGTTTTGCAGGTAAATTCCTCCCATCTGTGGCTCATCTGTTCATTTTCTTAAAAGTGTATCTTGTGAGCAGAAGCTTTTAGTGTGCGTGTGTGTGCCTGTGCGTGCGTGTGTGTGTGCAAGTGTGTGTGTGTGTGCCTGTGCGTGCGTGCGTGTGTGCATGTGTGCGTGTGTGCGTGTGTGCATGTGTGTGTGTGTGCGTGTGTGCATGTGTGTGTGTGTGCGTGTGTGCATGTGTGTGTGTGCGTGTGTGCATGTGTGTGTGCGTGTGCGTGTGTGCATGTGTGTGTGTGTGCGTGTGTGCATGTGTGTGTGCGTGTGTGCATGTGTGTGTGTGCGTGTGTGCATGTGTGTGTGCGTGTGTGCATGTGTGTGCGTGCGTGCGTGTGTGCATGTGTGGTGTGTGTGCGTGTGTGCATGTGTGTGTGTGTGTGCGTGTGTGCATGTGTGTGTGTGTGTGCGTGTGTGCATGTGTGGTGTGTGTGTGTGTGTGCGCGTGTGTGTGTGGTGCCAGGGATCAAACCCATGACCCTGCACATATGAAGTCACTCTTTTACCTCCGAGCTATATCCCCAGCCCAGAACCCTCTAATTTCAATAATCCAGTTTTCCTCTTATGGCTATGTCTCTCTGTGTGCTCTTCCCACTCTGGAAACGTGAATATCTGCTCCTGAGTTTCTCCTGAAAGCCATGCAATTTGGGTGTTTCCGTTTCGGTCTGTGGTTCACCTTGAGTGGATTTGCACTTGATACAGGTAGAGATCAAGGTTTGGTTGTGGCCGTATGGGATGCTCAGTTACTCCAGGAACCTTTGTGAAGACTTCTCTTTCCTTGCTGGGTGTCGTGGGCACCATTGGTGGAAATCAGTTGATGGTGTACGTGTGACTTGTTCGTTACGACGGTTTTGCAATGATACAAGGTATGACTCCAGTGGCAACTCGATTTAATAATTGTAGAAAGACAGACTTCCAGGGGGAAGAGGTGTGCTTTGGTGATTATTTTCATTGCTTCTGTTATTTTTGTTCTAACTATATCATTGAAATGTAATTTTATGCTAGTCGTATCTAATAATAAAACTCTGGATATGTGTCTCCTATCTTTAAGTTTTCTAGTACTTCCTTTTTTTCTTGAGACAGGGTCTCACTCTGTAGCCCAAGCTGGCTTTATATTCATGATGCTCCTACCTCAGCCTCCTGAGTGCTGAGATTACAGGTGCATGCCATCACACTTGCTCTTATTTTTATTATATGTTAAGAAACTGTAAGCTTGTGTTATGGAAAACAATGCAACCTCTGCCTCTTTGCACAGAGAGTCTCGGTAGCTCTGATCTGTATCATACAAGCCCCAAAGGAGATTAAGAAGCATTGCAATGCATTGGGGTCCCAGAACCAAATAATTTTGGTAAACATTGGGTTAAAAGGTTAACCAGGTTTCTTTATTGCAGGGTCTTCTCCCCACACCCCCAAATTTTCTGGGGATCAAACTCAGCACTTGGTGCCTGCTGGGCAAAAGCTTTAGCACTGAGTTACACCACCAAGGCCCCTGGGGTCTTAAACAGAGGCGTATGCATCATAAAACTACCCAAAGGAAAATATAGCAGGCGGTGTTTTCCAAGTGTATGTGATCAGGGAACCCTTTCCTCGTGGAGCATCTTGAGAGACAAGTGTTCCGTGGAACACCCTTTGGGAACCACCAGTACATCCCATTTCCCCACGAGTGTCGTCTGGGAAGCTCCAGCGTTACCTCTGCTCCTGTTCTGAGTAGCACAGAGCAAACTCGTTCTCTGTCCCACTAGAGAGTCCTCTAGTGACCTTGGGTTTCCTTTTTCCCAGCTTCTAGGGTACAGTCTCAGCTTTAAGCCAGGTGCCCCTTGGGGACAGGAGCTGGGCTCTGCTTGTCGAGCACTTTGTAAACGTTGCTTAGTACATGGATGGACCAAACCTTCCTGGGGTCAGACCTCACCCTTGCCTCCATTCTAGACTTCACGGTCCTGGTGCCTGTCACCGATGAGCCACAGAGCCACACCTGTGGGCTCACACGCTTCCCATCACACTGGATCTGCAGTGCTCATGTTTCCTGGGCACGTTCCCCTCCACGCCCCACGACCCTCTCCACGAGCCTCTCGATAGCACTTTGTTCCCACCATGCTCCTTTGCACTGGCTGTTCCCGCCGGTGGCGTGGCCACCTCTTTCTCCTCCTTCAGTCCTCAGCTAAAGTGTCACCTCTTCAGAGGGCTTTCCGCAAGTGCATCTGCCTGTCACCTCCTTGTTTATTGGTTGTGTTTATCACCACTCAAAGTATGTCATTCAAGTGTCGGTCATTGACACTCAGCCTCTGTAGTCACCACCAGGTGTCTGGGCTAGGACAGTCCCTAGCATCGGACACAGTGCATTTGGGTTGAATGAACAACTTAAGTCAGTAATCGTGGGGGTAGGGGTGTCTTGTTACCCAGGATGACATACACCCCTGCCACGTGTCATCATGAATGCTTCTGCCACCGTTTAGTCAGACGTCCAGAGGCAGAGCCAGTTTCATGTCACTGACCTTCTAACAGACTGATTCACGGCTCGGTCCCTCCGGCCGCCCAGTTAGCTCTGTGAAAGAGGCCCTTGTCACCTTCGACTGTGTGGTCATTCATTGGGATTGGCCTGCCTGTCAGAGAATTTTAAGTTTTTGAAAAAATTCAAACCATCTTGAAACACACAGGGTTTCATCTGTCTGGGGAGAGGGTTCACAGAGACCCCAGAAGAAGGAAGCCGGGTTCACTCTCTGAACGTGGACTTGTGTGCCCGTGTACCCCTTTCTTACACTTTCTACCCGACCTGCTCAGTCCTTTGCTTCTCAGAGGGTAGGGGGTGGGGAAGGGACAGGGAGGATGGTTGACAGTTCACGAGAGAGAGGTGAAGCTTCTTCTGCCCTTGGAAGCCTCAAATGTCCAGCATTCTCAGTCCCTCTGCCTCATCGAGACTTGTTGAATGCTTGCACCCTAAATATTTAATAAGATGTTCCTGTACTCAACCCCTGGGCCACCATTATCACACCCACGGACTGTAAAATTAGCCCCTAAGCTGACCACCTGATATCTTGTATTTTCCTCCCAGTAGCCATAGCAGACATCCGATGGTGCGATCCCTCCTTAACTTCCACGAAGCAGGTATGGCCTTTCCAGCTAAAGTAGGCCTGCCTTGTTGGCACCCAGACCCTCCAAGCTGGGTTCTATCGCTGCTCTCATTGCTCACCTCACCTGGTATGCTCGGGCAAGAGCATAGAGCATGTGGTATCCTGTGCAATTCCACGCTGTGGAATCTAGGAGGTCTTCCTAGAGGAGGTGATATTGGAATTGAATCTTAGAGGAAAAGTTAGGGTTAGTGAGGCAAAAAAATAAAAAATTGGAAGAGTGTTCAAATGAAATGATTTGCTCAAGGGCTTCATGGGTCATAAGTGTCAAGTTGAGTTGCAGCTGCATGAGTGGGGTGTACGGGGAGAGGTGAAAGGGAGAACTGAGAATATCGCCCTACAGCCCAAGGTCTTTACACCAGCCACCTGGGTCAGGAAATGAGGTTGGGAGGGCACAGGAGAAAGGGGTGGAGTTGAGACATACACAGCCTCAGAGCAGAGCTAGCGGACAAACGGTGTCGGTCAGCAAGAGGACCTGATGAGCTGGATGTCACCTGCACGTGACCTTCCGATTATAAAGCAGTCCAGGGGGAGAAGTCAAACCCAGGTCTGCTCTTCCCGTAGCGCTGGGTCAAAGCGTAGCTGACCTCTGAGCAGCGCCACTTGCAGCCTGAGAAGTTAATGAAATGACTTCTGCAGGGACAAACTCGATTGCAAAGGATTCTCTAAAAATAAAAAAAAAAGAACCCAGGCACCGAGGAATTCCCACAGGACACGGGTGACAGTTTACAGACTGGCAAAAGACACGGGGAAGGAGTCCACTTCGAGGAAGGTCAAGACCACCAAGGTCACAAGAGTGTCAATAAACAAAACGCCAGTCTGCAAGAGGCACCAACACATCCGCACGGTGCCACGAGCAGGCTGGGAGAAAACACCATGAAAGAAAGACGAGAACTGTATAGAGAACCAAGTAGGTTGGATAGTACAGCCCCAAATCCATGTCCCCTAGGAACTTCAGAATGTGACCTTATGTGGAAATGGGGTCTTCATAGACAGAGAGAAGAAATCCATGTGAAGATGGAGGCAGAAACTGCAGTGATGCAGCCACAAGCCACAGAGCCACCAGGAACTAAAAGAGGCAAGGAAGGGCTGAGTGTGGTGGCTCACGCCTGTAATCCCAGCTACTCAGGAGGCAGAGACGGGAGGGTTATGGATCAAGGCCAACCCAGGCAAAAAGTTGTCAAGACCCGTCTCAATCAATAAAAAGCCAGGTGTGGTGGCACACCTGTCATCCCAGGTAGGTGGGAGGTAAAAATTGGAGGACAGAGGTCCAGACTGACCCAGGCAAAAATGCAAGACTTTATCAAAAGATAACTACAGCGAAAAGGGTTGAGGGTGTGCTCAAGTGACAGAGCATCTGCCTAGCAAGCTGAAGCCCTGAGTTCAAATCCTGGTCCTTCCAAAAAATAAATAAAATTTAAACAAAAAAGCAGAGAAGGAAACTCCCCACCCTGGAGCCTTCAGAGAGAACACGGCCCTGCTGACACCTTGGATTCAGAGTCTGGCGTCTAGATCTGCGAGTGAACAAATGTCTGCTGTTTTGAAGTTACCAGGTCTGCGGTGATTTGTAGCCAGAGTCCTAGGAAGGCAATATGAGTCTGTAGAAGTAAAAAATCAATTTGACCCATTTTAAAATTGTTTCCAGAGCATTTCCATGTCTTCCTCTGAAGCACGGTGGTCACATAGACCCAAGGGTCCCTCGTCCCCTGTGGTCTGGGATTCACAGAGTGGGAGCCACACATCTACAGAAGGGGGTCCCGATGTCTGCAAAGCCAGACAGGGAACGGAGTGGCAGGGGCTGTTGCTGACCCAAGGTGACAAGCTGTGTCACCTAGCTGCAGAAAACAGCAGGATGCTTAAAAGTGTGTGTCACTTAATCTCCTACTTATAAAATGGGCGGGAGGATCTACAGACAGCCCTAAAAACAGGTGTGCCCTGCAGACACGTGTGCTTATGTACGTGCTAGCCAGAGCCCGATTTAGAAGTATGGGACAGGGGTTGCTGATGACTTGGGTGTCACCTGGATGGGGAGGGTGGGTGCTCTATCAGTGGAAAGGGTTCATCTGGCTGTGGAGACCAAGGAGCTTTGTGAGCTCCTGGCTTTGGGGCTTTCCCCAGAGTTATTAGAGAGAAAGTGGCAAAGCCCCTTATGACTGCAGGCTGGCTGCTGACTTGGGACACTGCTCCTAAGCAACAATGGTGGGGGCCTGGCAGGGACCCCTCCTCCCCGCCACCCCTTGCCCATGCACCTGGACCCTGAGGCCTTGGAGGCTGTAAATTGGCCTCCACCTCCACTGCCGACCTTCTCTGCTTGTTTTCCTCTGGGCCCTTAGGGATTCTGGTTATTGGACAGAGCCTGTCCTGGTTAGGCAGACCTTCCACACCCAACCTTTGCTCGGTGGTAAACATATTCCTCTTTCGTAAGATGTGCTTCCTCAGTCACTCACCAGTTCTTAAAAAAAACTCTCCAGCAATTCTTTTCAAATACTCAAATTGCTTACCTGTGCCTCCAAAGTCTGAGGCCTCCCAGATGTCCTTGTTCTATACATTCCTGACTTTCCAGTTCTTAAGAGCCCAGCTCAGCAGCCCTAACTCTCTCGTCCTGTTTGGGGAGCTCGTTTTGCCTCTAGGGAACTCAAAGACCCAGCTGCTGGGAGTGAAAGAGGAAATCAAATCTCAGAGTAAGAGAGAGGTAGGTCTGGACCCTGGGCTCTGCATATACCTGGGTCCATGGCTGCATCCATGGATGGGTGTGTGGCTAGCTCTGTGGCTGGGTCCATGACTGAGTCCATGACTAGATCTATGGTTAGGTCCATGGCTTGGTTCATGGCTGGGTCCATTCCTGAGTCTGTGACTGAGTCCATGGATGGGTGTGTGGCTAGCTCTGTAGCTGGTTCCATGACTGGATCTATGGCTGGATCCATGGCTTGGTTTATAGATGGATCCATGGCTCAGTCCGTGACTGAGTTCGTGGATGGGTATGTTGACTGAATCCATGGATGGGTATGTGGCTGGGTCCACGTCTTGGCTCACAGCTGGATCCGTGGCTGGGTCCATGGCTGAGTCTATGGATGGCTCTGTGGTTGAGTCCATAGCTGGATTTACAGTTGGGTCTATGGTTGGATTCATGGCTGGATCTATGGTTGAGTCCCCGTGGCTGGGTGCATGGCTTGGTTCATAGGTGGTTCCATTGCTGGGTTCACGGCTGAGTCCATGCCTTGTCTGTGGCTAGGTCCATGCTAGACATATGCCTGGGTCCATGGCTGCATCCATGAATGGGTGTGTGACTAGCTCTGTGGCTGGGTCCAGAGCTGAGACCATGGCCAGCTCTGTGGCTGTGTCCATGGCTGTGTCCATGGCTTGGTCCATGGCTGAGACCATGGATAGCTCTGTTGCTGGGTCCATAGATTAGTCCATGGATGGGTGTGCAGCTGGGTCAATGGCTGGGTCTGTGAATGAGTACAGGGATGGGTGTGTGGCTAGCTCTGTGCCTGGGTCCATGGTTGGGTCCATGGCTTGGTCCATGGCTGAGACCATGGCTAGCTCTGTGGCTGTGTTTATGACTGGGTCCATGGTTGGGTCCATGGCTTGGTTCATAGGTGGATCCATTACTGGGCTCATGGCTGAGTCCATGGCCTGGGTCTGTGACTGGGTCCATGCTAGATGCATGCCTGGGTCTGTGGCTGAGTCCATGGTTGGGTCTGTGGCTGGGTCCATGGCTTGGTCCATGGCTGAGACTATGGCTAGTTCTGTGACTGGGTTCATGGATTGGTCCATGGATGGGTCCTGCAGCTGGGTAGTGACTGGGTCTGTGAATGAGCCCAGGGATGGGTGTGTGGCTGGCTCTGGGGTCCACAGCAGATCTATACCTGGATTCAGTAGCCTCTGCCTGTGATTCTACTCCAGTGGCCCTGGAGCACTGGTCTGGGACCCCTGAGGACCAAGTACAGATAGAGTGGTGAGCAGAGCCCAGGAGCTCTGCTTTGCAATCCCAGTTCTGCCATCGCTAACCTTGTGGCTTTGAGTCTGTCATGTCCCTGTTCTGAACCTCAGTTTCCTATTTATAAAATGAGCAGGTGGGGCTAAAATTGTGATGTTTAAGCCATGTTTCATGGAGCCCTAGGGTTCTAGTGAAGCTCTTTCAAGGCCTGGCATGGATGGTGAAGGTCACAAGTTCAATGTCAGTCTCACCCACTGTCTTTTCTAACCCGAATAACCTGACATAAATCCAGCTTCCACACAAGGCTTCATTTGAAAAGAAGACTGGAAACCACCCATGTGTTCATTTTTAGAATCTAGTTAACAAATGATGGTATAGCTACAAAATGAAATATTATACACCTTGGAAAAAGGAAGGTGCTCTCAAAATAATAAGATAATATCTCCATGATATGTCAAGCAAAATACAGAGCACTAAGCTATTTCTTGCATAATAAAAAGGGAGAAATAAAAACGAATAGATCTGTGTATGCTTGATTAGCCTACAAAACCCGGGAGGAAGCTAGCATGTGTCTTGCTGTGGTATGAGGTGGGTGGCGAGGGGAGAAGTAGATAAACCCAGGTTGGAAGTGAGTCTTCTCAATGTTGCAGCATTTAAAATTTTGAACCACATACATGCATTCATCTCTTTTTAAAACTTTTAAATTAAAAACTATGTTAAGTGCAAAAAAGTTCAGATGAGGACTAGACAGTCTCTAAGACCCTGGCAGCCTTGATGAGCAGCTGGGGGAGGGGACAAGAAATGCCCACAAATGCCCGTCACCAAAGGCAGAGAGGAAAAGGCAAGGCCTGAGCTCCAAGACACTGGGAGGAAGAACCCAGCGGGTCCTTGTGCTCCCTCCCCTGCACAGCCTGGTCCTCTTCCTCCCAGGGGTGGAGGCAGAGGCTGTCCTGTGAGCTGGCCAGCCAGCCAGGACCCACCCATCGACCAGCAGGACAGAGCCTCCTCCAGCAGGGCTGTCTCCAGCTGACGCCAACCCCAGACTGTGGCCTGAGTGGCGCCCAGGACAGAGACCAGGGCACAGAGGTTCCTGTTCTCTGGTTCCCGACGCACTTCTTGGAAAAATCACAGAGCCAGCCTTCCTCAATCCACCTTTGAGTGGAGAGAAGAGGGGCCCTTCTCTCCTGCGGCCACGGGCACCTGGCCGCCCGCCCTCGGGGCCGACCGCAGGCTGCAGATGCATGCTGCCCTTGTCTGTGCACTGGCTCCTGTCCCATGTCCCTGCCCCTGCCGGGAGGTGGAAGTGGGAGGCTGAGGAGAGAGGATGGCGGAGGCTCCAATTGGCCCCTGTCTGAAGTCTTCACACTGGCTTTTTCTGGCTGGCTGGCTCTCCGACAGGGAGTGGTCTGGCTGAGGTAAGGAGCAGAGCTGAGGGACCCCTAAGTGGGGTGCTGCAGCCAGACCAGGACAGACGAGAGTCCAGAAGACGACTCCTGGTCTCAGAGAGGACAGAAGGGACTCGGTGTTTATCGAGGGACTGTTGTGTGCCATGTTTGCAAGTTTGTATTCAAATCCAAGCTCTGCCCGGCGTCAGTGGCTCACCCCTGTAATCCTGGCTACTCAGGAGGCAGAGATCAGGAGGATTGTGGTTTGAAGCCTGCCCCAAGTAAATAGTTCTCAAGACCCTATCTTGAAAACAAGCCATCACAAAAAAGGGCTGGCAGAGTGACTTGAGCAGTAAGAGCATCTGCTTAATAAGTTTGAGGCCCTGAGTTCAAACCCAAGTGCCACCAGAAAAAAAAAAAATCCAGGCTCTGCCATGGGGTAGTTACATAACACTGAGGACGGTATAAATAAGTTCCTCTGAACCTCAGTCCCATTACCTAAAGTGAGAGTGGTAATAATAAAATCCTGGAAGATAAAATGACAAAGGGGTAACAAACCACCGAGTTAGACAGCTGGGGCTGTAAAAATATTGACTCCCCCTGCTTCTGGGCTGTACGATACAAGGTCATGCCAAGCAGACCTGGTTCAAGGCCCAGCTCTGCCATCACGAGCTGTGTGATCTCGGACAGGTACCTTAACCTCTCTGTGACTGAGATGAGGATAACGGGTGCTCAGTATATAGGACAGCAGGGATGAACAAAGGTGCCAGGCACACAGTGACCCCTCTGTGTGTCACCTCCCATAACTGTCATGTCAGCATCTGCGACTGCAATCCCAGTTCTCGTGGGCCCTCCCTGCAGCTGCTCCGGACTACTTCTGACCAGAGGGAGGGTGGGCAGCTCAACCCAACGCCTCCCCTCAAAGTGAGGGCCAGGCTCTCTGCACCCCGACTCCAGCCAGCATCTGTTTCTCGTCAGTCCCTTGGGCCGTTCTCCAAAACCACCGGCCACTCGGTGGGCGGGTCCCCAGGCCGCCTGCCCACTCCACATCTGGCCCAGCAAACCCACCACCACCTCCCGACACCTCTGCCAAGGGTGGTTGCTCCTTTTGTCCTGGCTGCAGCTGCCCGCCCCTCTGGCTCCTGGCTGACCACTGCTGCCAGCCACACACCGTCCCCCAGGCCGCCTGGTGACCATGGTGGTCAAGTCTGTGCTGAGCCAGGAGCCAGTGGCCCAGCAGCCTGGAACTGCTGCCACCCAATGGCACGCTTGCTGCCAGCCCCTTAGACAGTGTGAGGCTCAGCCAGAAGGAGGGACTTCCAGAGCATCTGGTCCAGGACCCTGGAGGAGGTTGGCAGGGTCCCACGTCCCCTCACCCTCTGCCCCTTCCCCAGAATTTCTCTCCTCTCCACCAAAAACTCACTTTAAGCTTTGCACTTGATAAGAACCAAAATGTGCTCAATTATAAGGACGTGAATATACGTACAGAGGGGACTGTTGGGGTGGGGGTGGGGAACAGGCCGGTAGGAGGGGGAGGGTGAAAGGAGAGGGTAAAGGGGGGTACTTCACACATAAGTATAATTTGTAAAAAAAAATTGTACAAAAAACAAAGAAAGAGAGGGGGAGGGAAGGAAGGAAAGAAAGAGAGGGGGAGGGAAGGAAGGAAAGAAAGAGGAAAGAAGAAAGGAAGGAAGGAAGGAAAGAGAGGAAGGAGGAGGGAGGGAAGAAGGGAAGGAAGAAGAAGGAAGGAAGGAGGGAAAGAGAGGAAGGAGGGAAGAAGGGAAGGAAGAAGAAGGAAGGAAGGAAGGAAAGAGAGGAAGGAGGAAGGAGGGAAGAAGGGAAGGAAGAAGAAGGAAGGAGAGAGGGAAGGAAGAAGAAGGAAGGAAGGAAGGAAAGGGGATGGAAGGGGAAAGAAGGAAGGAAAGAGGAAAATGAGAAACAGTAATAAAGGGTAAGTTAGACCAAAGTACATTTTGTTGTTTGAAAAAATCACCAAACCCCTTTGTACAATCAACATACGTTGATAAAAAGAGGGAAAATCTAAGCACGTAAAGACAGTTTTCCACGTCTTCTGCAAATCAGGCAGGGCAGCCACCCACAGGAAGGTTCCATTTTGTGGAGACAAACCCTGCCATGTCACCACGGTCCCAGGCCATCCCCAGCCTTAGGGAACCGTCTGCACTCAGGTCCAAGAAAACACGAGACCCCAACACAACGTGGATTCCAGGTCCACCAGAGCATGGGTCTTGTGGGCTTTGGGCACTGGATTCCCAGTGCTGGGAGGGGCTCTCTGCATGGCGGAAGTTTGCTAACTGTTCCCTGAGTGAATATCACAGGGGCAAGGAGCCGGGGCTTAGCTTGGACCTCCTGACGGTGTTGAGAATCACCAGGTCCTGACAGCCCAGCGGCATGGATGGCAGACATCTTCATGTCTGTGTTCATGAAGAGGTACAACTGAGCACTGCCCCCATATTCGAGGATGTCCCCATTATGGGGTGGGAATCTTGGTGAGAGATTGGGCCTCACTCTTTTTTTTTCTCTTGGCAGGTCTGGATTTGAACTCAGGGCCTCACACTTGCTAGGCAGGTGCTCTTCCACCTGAGCTGTGCCACCAGTCCTTTGTGCTCTTGTTATTTGTTGAATAGGGTCTCACTTCTATGCCTGGATCAGCCTGCACCATTATCCTGTTTACACTTCCTGCCTAGCTGGGATGACAGGCGTGCATCACCAAGTCCAGCTCTTTATTGGTTGAGATGGGGTCTCTTAACTGTCTGCCCAGGCTGGCCTCAAACTGTGATGCTCCCTATCTCTGCCTCCTGAGTAGCTGAGATTACAGATGTGACCCACTGCACCTGGCTAGTGCCTTACTCTTAAAAGGATGGCTAAATGTCTGACTTTCCCTTGTGAGTGGAGCAAGTGATACACAGACACAAGTTCAGATCGGAATTTGTCTGCCAGGGCCCACAGAGGCATCCGGCATGCACTGTTGAGGCTGTGGTGCCTCTGCATGGCTGGACCCAGGATGGCTGGCACCTTCCTTCCTGCCTGAGTTCTGAGTGGGTCCCCGAAGCCACCCTGACTCATCTTCTCCAAGCTGCTTGTCATCCTGCTACAGACTCGCTTTCTGCTTACGTTGACAGAGATGTTTTCTGTGGATTATAGTGAAGAACCTTGGTGTCTAAAACCTATGATATGATTCCATTTTCCAGATGAGGACACTGAGGTTCAGAGTGGCACTTACTGAACACCTACTGTGTGCAGACTAGGGAAGAGTGGGCAGGTAAAGAGGCAGTTTCAGTACAACGTGACAGAGGGTTGTACAAGGGGCTGTAGACAGTGGAGTGTTCAAGGGTGACAGGAAGTGGCACGAGTTGGGTCTTGAAGAGGAGAGGAAGAATTTTCTAGTCATGCTACATTGGACTGTGGCGTGTTATTCTAGGGGCTCGAGCCGATGGTGCAGGGAGACCATGACTAGACATTACGCTGGAGGAGAAGTGGAGGCCCCTTACTGAGGGCCCCAGCCTGCCTGACTGACAGGTTTGGATTTTGGAACAGGCTTCTGAGTTGTCAGCAACTCATCAAAAAAGGGACTTGGGGTTTTTAGGTTTTTTTTGGCAGCACTGGGGTTTGAACTCAGGACTTCATCTTTGCTAGAAAGGTGCTCTACTGCTTGTGCCATGCCTCCAGCCCTTTTTACTTTTGAGATAGGGTCTCACTTTTTGCCAAGGCCTGAACCACAGTCCTTCTATCTTACACTTCCCACCATTGCTAGGAAAACAGGCTTGTCCAAGCACACCCAGCTTTTTCTGTTGAGATGAAGTCTCTTGAACTTTTTGCCTGGCCTCAAACTGCAATCCTCCCAATTTCTGCCTCCCAAGTAGCTAGAATACAGGTATGAACTTGTGCCTGGCTAAAAAATTGATTTTTTTTTGAAGAATATAAATTCAAATCCCAGTACAAAAAAGAATCCATCAGGTCTGCATGCAGTAGTGGAGGAGGAGGAGGAGGAGGAGGAGAAGGAGGAGAAGAAGAAGAAGAAAGAAGAGGAGGAGGAAGAGGAAGAAGAAATATTGATGCACTATTTCCAAGAGAAGAAGAACTTAATACTGTGCAACAAGTAACCACCACATTTTATCATGAAAGATATTTCGAACAGGGGAACAAGCTTTTGACTTTTAGGAAAGCAGAAATAAATAACGAGAAGAGGTAAGATTGCAGGTAGGGGGTCAGGTAAGAAAATGTAAATAATCGAGAAGAGTGAGGATGAGGTCATGAGCTGAGGCAGTGAGATGAACAGAAGTGAGTGCAGGAGATACTGAGGGAAAGAAATCGTTAGGATTTAAGAATGATTTGATGTGGGAGATAAAAGAGAGGAGAGCTCTAGTTTCCAGCTTGAGTGACTGGGTGGATGAGGGAGTCACAGAGCCCAGGCAGAATGACAGGAGCACAGTGAAACGGGAAGGATGGCACTGGGTAGAATTATAGGAGATGCTGAGTTTGAGCAGCCTGTGGATTGTCCTGTTGAACAGAATTTGAGTTTAAGCAGGAAGCAGGTGAGTCACCTGCTTAGGAGAGAAATGAAGGTATAGATTTTAGCAAAATTTCCCAGAGAGGCAAGCGAGAGGCAGGGGTGGCTGAGAAGGAAGTGCGGTGGAACCCACTGGCAGACAGAAGAGAAATCTACACGAGGTAGACAGGGAGCTGGAAGGAATCAGAGGAGGCTCATATGACAAATAACAATAATTATTATAATTATAATTGAGAAGGGAGTTCCAAGAGGGCATGGTCAACACTGTTCAATCCTGCCACAAAAAAATCACTTGAGCTCAATTCTGGAAAGTACACATTGGACTTGACCTTGACCTTGACATTGGCTCGTGGGGAGCCTTGGTTAGAGCAGTTTTGGGGAAGTCCTAGGACAAAAGCTAGCACTGGAAAAGAAAGAGGAGAAGAGAAGACTGTGAACAAAGACCTCCCAGCAAAGACTGGCTGTGAGGAGAAGCAGAGCAAGGCTGTACCTGAAGAGGAGCCCAGGACCATGGGAGCAAAGATGAAAGTGTTCTTGACTTCAATTCAACAGAACATCCAAATATTGACCCAGGGCTCTGAAGGGGGAAAACATTTTTTAGTGCCTAAAGCATGATAAACCATGAATCATGGTGACAGTGGAGGAAATCAGTTATATAAGTAGTGGAATATGTCTATTTGTTATCCAAAGGTGTAAATGGTCCAACCTGTCTGACCAAAACAGGAAATCAAATCAACAAATGACAAAGGTTATTATTATGGTGAAATCTGTCAACGCCAGTTCAGAGTTATCATTCTTCCTTGCTTCCCCAGTCCATTTCTACAAGAAAGACATTACTATTTCCCTTTATTATCAATGCTTTATTTATTTCTCCCCAGAATTCTTTGCTGTTTTATCTGTACTGTCAATGGAGAACAGCAAGTTCTACATTGGGACTATTTAAATTGTGATTAAAACAAAACAAGATAAAAACTTCAATCTTGCTAGCCAATTTCAGGTAGCTACATGTTGCTACTGGTTATTGTATCAAACAGCACGAGAACTTTCTTTTGTGGCACAGAGTTTCATTGGACCACCCTGATACATGAAACCCAAGGTCATATTGTTGACTGCATATATGTTTATATTTGCTATTTCCTCTTGATCTATCCTACGTTTATTATTTTATAAAATGTCTTTTCTCTCTTTATGTTTACTACCTCAAAAAATTGTCAGAATTTCAATGTGTAGCCCAGGCTTTATTTGATTCACACTTACCCAAAATACCTTTTCCCCGTGTTATATTTTTTTGACACACCATACATTTGTTAATAAAATGTTACAATTCCTTTTTTTTTTTCTTTCTTTTTTTTTTCTGAGGTACTGGGATTTATTTTTGTTTTTGCTTTATTTGCAATACTGGGGTTTGAACTCAGGGCTTCATACTTGCAAAGCAGGCACTCTACCAATTGAGTCATACCTCCAGTCCTAAATGTTACAATTTCTTTGTTACTCAAAGTGATGAGGGAATCGCAGAAAGTAAGACATTTGATACAGAATTGAGCCTATCAGCCTCGTAGAAAAGATCCAATCCAAACTATTCCTGTTGGTTAACTTAAGTTCATTTCATTGCTATTCTGCAATTATTTTCTGTTCTTGTTCACTTCTTACTGAATTTATCCCTAGGAATAGTCCAAAATTTTCTGTTTCCTTAAATTCAATCACTTTTGGTGGTCAGCTGAAAAATGGCCTCCCAAAATGTATCCACATCAAATCCTTGAAATCCATGTATGTTATCTTATTTGGGGGAAAAAAAAACTTTTTCAAATGTTTTTAAGTTAAGGATCTTAAAATGAGGAGTTGATTATGTATTAAATTAAGTGGACCCTGAATGCCCTCACAAGTTTCTGTCTAAAAGAGAGGCAAGAGGAGGCCAGGTGCAGTAGCTCACACCTGTAATCCTAGCTATTGGGGAGGCAGAGATCCAGAGGATCACAGTTCAAGGCCAGCCCAGGCAAAAAGTTCACAAAACCCCATCTCAAACCAATGGCTGAACACGGTGGCCTGCTGTCATCTCAGCTATGTGAGAAAGCACACAGGAAGATTGTGGTCCAGACTAGACCAGGCATAAAGTGAGACCCTATCTCAAAAATAACCAATGCAAAAAGGGATGGCAGAATGGCTCCTGTGGTAGGGTGCTTGCATAGCAAGTGCAGGGCCCTGAGTTCAACCCCCTACTACCACCAAAAATATAAATAAATAAAGATAAACAAAAGAGGTCAAAACGGGGAAGGCTAATGCGAACTGCAGATGAGGCAGAGATTGGAGCGATGCTGCCACCAGGCAAGGCACACCATGGGATGGTGGCAGCCACCAGAAGAGAGGGGACAAGGAGTGCACTCTCCCCCAGAGCCTGCAGAGGGAGTGCAGCTCTACCAACAACTTGCCTTCATACTCCAAATCTCCAGAACTGCGTGAGCACGGATATCTCTTGCTTTATTTTTTGCACTCCCTAACTCTCCTCTGCTGCCCTGGAAACCAGAACTCCAGCCCTGGCTCCACCTAACTCCTCCCTCCCTCGGTGTGGTCACAACTCTCCTCCCTTCTTTCTCTGTCCCATCTTCTGCACTGCACGGCCGTGGACCTCTGTTGTCCTCCTTGAATAGCACAATTTTGCTGCTACTACCCTAAAATGACGATATTTTGAGGCACACAAATCTCTTAGGCACCACCTAAGAAACAAAGCACCCCTCACCGTGTCCACCATTGCATATTGTTTCATTTTATTTATTTATTTTGGCAGTACTGGGGTGTGAACTCAGGGCCTTCTCCTTCTAGACAAGCACTTTACTCCTTGATCCATGCCCATAGCACTTTTTGTTTAAGCTATTTTCTCAGAAAGGTCTTGTGCTTTTGCCTCGGGTTGGCCTTGGATTCTGACCCTCCTACCTACACCTCCCAAGTACCTGAGATTACAAACGTGAACCAACACAACCAACTCGTTCATTGAGATGGGATTCTCGCTAACTTTTTACCCAGCCTGGCCTCATCCTATGATCCTCTTGGTCTCCACCTCCTAAGTAGCCGGGATTACAAGCATGAGCCACTGCACTAGGCCGCCTTCAGTCATCTTGCCAAGCATCTCACAAACCCTTTGTCTTAGATGATCAAATCCTTCAGTTTGAGAATTTCTCCTCCTCTCTCTTTTCTCTCTTCCCTCTTTCTAACTAACTCTTATTAGTTAGAATAAGAGTTCTTTTGTTGGCCGTATGGAGAGTGAGGTGTGATGAGCCTCGCTGGGAAGCTTTCTTTGTGTGGTAATGGCTTGTCCACTGTGGGTCCAGCAGGTTCACTGGGAAGTGCATTCGTCACCTTTCCATCACTGACTACTGAGGTAGTCAACTTGTAAAGAGGAAAGATTTCTTTTGGCTCATGGTTTCAAAGGTTTCAACTATGGTCACTTGGCCCTGTCCTTTAGAGCCTGTGGCAGCACAGTGCAGCATGGCAAGAGCACATGGTGCAGGAGGTCTGCTCACCTATGGCAGCCAGGAAGCAGAAAGAGAAAGAGGAAGGGGCTGTGTCCCATCATCCCCTTCAAGGGCACACCCCAGTGACCTCACTTCCTTCCACTAGGCCCCACCCCCTAAAGGTGCCACCACCTTCCCACAGTGCCACGGGCTGGCAACTGAGCCTTTAGCCCATGGGCCTTTTGAGGGGGACATTTAAAATCCAAACCGTAACAGGAGCCCTAGATGGTGTAATCTTTAGGTCTTTGCTATTGGCTCAACCAGTTTCCTCAGAGAAGTCCTTTGTGCTCGTGCCAGGAGGTTGGGAGACTGACGGGAGCATCAGATGGGTGTGAGAGGTCCCCACATTCAGAATGAGGAAACTTCTCCTACATTCTCCCAGACTTAACCCCTGGCAATTGTGAAACTCTTCGCCATGTTTGCAATTTTATCATTTCAAGACATTTTGATAAATACAGTCATCCATGAATATATCTGCTGGGCTTGACTTTTGTCACTCAGCGCTGAGTAGGTATGTCAGGAGTAGAATTACAGGCTATGGACACGTCACAGTTCATTGAACCATTCCCTCATTGAAGGGCATCGGGTTGTTTCCAGTTGGGGGTGCTATGTGAGCAAGTGCCTTTGTTTCTCTGGGATAAACGCCCAGGAATGCAATTGCTGGGTTGGAAGTACTGGGGTTTGAACTTAGGACCTTATGATTTCTGGGCAGGCGCTCTACCACTTGAGCCACACCCCCCCAGTCCTATATACTAGCTGTAAGTTTAGTTTGTAAGGAAACTGCTGTTTCCAATGTGATTGGTCCTGCATTTTAAATGAAAACCTAGCTAAAGATAGAATTCTAGTTTCCAGGTTCCTTTCCTCTCACCCTTTGAAAATCTCGTTCCATTTTCTTAAATTTGATGCTACTGTTGAGAATTTCGATAGCAACTCACTCATTTCTCTGTGGGTGACCTTTTTCCCTCTGAAAGCTTGAAGAGTTTTATGTTTGACTTTGAGATTTTAAAGAGTCCATTGAAGAATATCTAGGTGTGAATTCTTACTTGCATACTTAGTTGGGAATGCAATGAGTTCTTTCCATATTAACTAACTCTTGTATTCTGGGAAATTATTGATTATTATTTTTCTCTATTTAGTCTTTTGGATCTCCTGGCATACGAATAGCATATTATTTATCTATCATTGCATAAAAATTACCCTAAAACTTAATGGCTTAAAACAAACTATGCTTTTTTTTTTTTTTTGGTAGAACTGGGGTTTGAACTCAGAGACTTATGCTTGCAAAGCAGGCGCTCTACCACTTGAGCCACACCTCCAGTCCATTTTGCTCTGCTTATTTTAGAGATGGGGGTCTCACAAAGCACTTGCCCAGGCTGGCCTTGAACTGAGATCGTCCCCACCAGTGTCTGGCTAAGTTAAGCTCTTCTTATCTCGAATTCTTTCTTTGGGTCGGGCATCTAGGGGCGGCGAGGCTGGGACTTGCTCACAAGGTACTGAGTGTCTTCACAGCATGGCAGCTGGCTTTCACCTGGGCAAATGACCCCAGAGAGAGGAAGAGGGAAGCCAAATGACTACTGTTACCTACACTAGGAATTTACATGGTGTCCATCTTTCAACACTCTGTGCATTACCCAGGCCACACCTATTCAATACTGGAAAGGGGCTATTTCTGCACAGGAGGCGATACCATGCGACAAGGATCCTTCATCTGTGGAGTGGTTCCATAGACAGAAACCTATCTTCTTGCCTCCTTACTTTTACGTGTGTCTCTAGCCCTTCTTGGTATCTCCTGGGTACAGTTCTGAACTGAGTCGGTCAACTCACAATCTCTCTTTCGTCTGTATTCTCTCTGCTTTTTGACCCGCCTAAGTTCTTTATATCAAAAATTGTGTTTCCATATCAGTACGTCCAACTGGCTATTTACAATCAGCGTGACGTCACACTCTATGACACTCTTTATCTCTAAGGACATATATAGTTACAGTAAGCTCGCTGTATTCACGAATTTCTCACACTCAGTTTTGACCTAGCCTGGTCCAAAAAATAAATAAATAAAAATCACAAGAAATTCCAGAAAGAAACAAACAAAAATGTTGCTCCTGTGCACACATTACCCAGCCTAGCCGATGTAGAGAGGCTCTGGGTCAGTCCTGTGTTATGCTCAGTTGTGTTAAAACCGTGTGATCGGCTGAGTGCTTCCCTGCCAGTCATTTTGTGAAAATCTGCCTCCCTAAAAAAAGCAACTGGTGCCCAAAAGGCAAGGTCAAGTGTGCTTAATTTAAGTGATAAGTGACAATTGGAGATTTGGTGAAAGGCGGCATGTCTTCACTGGAAGTGGGGTGGTGTCCTGGGAAAATGAATCCAACATCCCCAGCACAGCACTGAACGCCATGCATCCTGGCCATCGTGGTTCTTCCTCTATGGTGGCTCCTTCAAGCCAGATAAGCACACACTTAGATTTCCTGTTCAGTCTTTCCGTTAGTTCTGTTCTCCTGGCAAACTGGTCCCTTTATAGCCTCTGGCACAGTGCTCACAGTCCTCAGCTGTCTCCACGTTCCTTCTGGCAGACTCATATGCTGTGGTCTTGAGAAGCATCCACCGACTTGGCTGGGTGTCTTCCTTGGGTCAGGGAGGTGCATTGCATTTGCTGAGAGGAGGCACAGCTCAAGTTGGTGTCCCTAGTGTTACTGGGCTCCGTTACTTCCTGTCCCCTCATCTCTCTGCCCATGCCTGAGCCCTTGTGCAGTGAGCAGAAGCCAGCCTCTGTTCTGGAATGCCCCTCCCTTGCTGGATTCCTCTGGCTTCTTCTGTTTTCCTGTCTTCTTCCTGCCCCACCCCGATGATGGAGTGAGCCATACTCCACCCACACTGTGGGGTAAAGAAGGGGGCTAGAAAGTCCCCTCTCAGCTCATCCTTGTCACCTCTTCAGGCCTGTTCCCATACGTGAGGACCCACCTTCCTTTGGTCTCGCCAGGGCTGCTCCAGTTTGGGGGTAGCTGAGGATGTGGTTGGAAGATCTATCAACCTTCCTGTCTTGCCCAAGACATCACCTGGAACTGGATTCTGAGGGAAATTGCGGCAGCCTGTGCCAGGCCGACATCTTGCCCCAAACCTGAAGTTTCCTCTGTGTTATTAATCTGTCCCCGACCCTGTAACTAATTTTGCTGGGAAGGAGGCGGTTTGATGGTGTTTATAAACCAGAGAAGAAGGTAGAAAAACATGAAAGACAGATAGAACTGAACTCATTTTTTTAAATCAGTGAGCCACTCTAAAACAACAAACCCACTGCTGTGATTATGACATTAATCCATTCATGAATGCAGAACCCTCACAGCTCGGTCACCTGTTAAAGGTCCCCCCTCTCCACACTGTCACATGCCATTGTCTGTTTCCAACACACAGACTTTAGGGGGACACATTCAAACCATAACAGGAAATAAAGGAAACCACTGAAGTGTGAGCCATCAAGCCAGTTAGCACTGTGGGCAGCGCAAGGCCAGTGGGGAACCACGCAGAGCGACTCTCCGCACACCTCACGAGGCAATGAGGTTGGGGATTATCTACCAACACCTATTAGTCACTGGCTGAGGGCTGCACCTGGGGGAGAGAAAAGGGGACAGGTAACATTCTCCAGGAACCAGAGAAAAGCCTCAGGCAAAAAGATGGCGATTCTGGCCAGGGACAGGCAGGGAGCCAGGCCTGAAGGCAGCAGTGGCTGAAGGCTAGAACGAGGGGTTAATAACGTCTGCATCCTGGATGGCCAACACAGTGCTCCAGCCCTCCGGCTCTCACGGCAGCACACAGCGGGAGAGACAAGAACCCCACTCGTTACAACTCCCAGTGTGCGGTGGGTCAGCTGGGGGCCCAGTGGGACGACAGCCAGCTCTTCCTCACCCTTGACCTCCAGATCTTGGAGCAGCCAGGGTCGAGATAGGGTCTCACAAACTTTGCCCTGCTGGCTTGGAACCTGAATCCTCCTGATCTCTGCCTCCCGAGTGGCTAGGATTACAGGCATGAGCCACCAGCGCCCAGCTGGAGTGTATTTTCTAATTGCAGCCTACGGGGCAGGTGTGACAGGATTGTTTTCTTCCTGGAGGACCCAAAAGCTGTTCTGTAACGACCTAGGTCCAGATGGGTGCCACCCCCTCCCTCGCCAGCGCTGTGTCTCATGAAGCATCTCCCAGAGTGAGATAAAATGTCTCCCATGCCACCCTTGGAGGTGGTTGTATTAGCTCCCATCTGCAGCTCAGGAACCAGAGACTGTCAGGGGCCTCTCCGGACCACCCAGCCAGGAAGCAACCCAGCTACAGCCTGACTGCAGCCTGGTGGAACCTGCCCTTTCTCTCCTGTTTCTGGGGCTAGCCTTTGCCATGGAATTCTGGCCTTTTTTGTGTTCCTTCGAGGGAAGAGGCTAACTCAACAGAAAGGATGTTTATTTTAAATCTGCTTCTCAGCCAGGCTCCCCATCTCTGTACCCCAACTCTTCAGCTACATGCAGGGTCGTGGGTGGAGGTCAGTCAAGCAGGGCTGCTCCAGCCCCCATGGCTGGGCATAGCTGTAAGGACTGAGTTGGGGCTGGTTGGCAGAGCTGAGTCCAGTCCCAAATGCAGGGAACACAGGGAGAAGGAGAAGTCTGGGACATCTAGCCCTGAGAGAGGGGACCACCTTCGTGTCTTAAAACCAAGGGTCTCAGACCATACTCCCACACCTCCCCTGTGCCTGGGGCAGAGGCCACTGGGTTCTGCCATGAAACATACATGGCTTGAACTGAGGATGCCGGGGCCAGGCCAGCGCAAATCCCTCTGTCCCAGCAGGAAAAGCATGTGTTGTTTCTTTATAGGGGAGAAATTGTTCCGTGAGTGACGAAGGCTCTTGGCCACAGACCTGGGCACAGCCTGAAGAACACCAAGTTACCATCCCTGGAGCCCTGGATGGGGCTGGCTGACACCCCAGAGATCTGGCCTATCGATGGGGTTAGGGGGAGGGGTTGAGGAGGTTGGGGGTTGGGGGAATGTGCCCCAGACTTAGCTATTCAGGGCAAGAATGGGAGCATTTTATCCATTCTGTCTGGGCTGGAGACTGAGGGTCAGGGGACTGAGAGAGGCGGGTGACCTTTCAGGGCCCCTCACTCTGGCTCTGAGTCCAGGCCTGAGTCAGAGGTGACTCAGGTGTGCTCAGCCAGGCGGGGTCTTTTCAGATTTGTCATTTCCAGACATTCCCCCAGTTCACCTTTATGCTCCAGGATTAGGTGTCACCCGGGTGGAGAGAGAAAAGGGGGTGGCTGGATGGAGGGCATTGCTGTTTTCTGGCATGGCCCTCTTTTTCCCCTCACTTTTTCCCTGTTGGTTAAAAGGGTGGGGAAGGTGGAGAGGGATGGGATGGAAGTAGGGAGCAGGGAATTGGGCAGGGTTGGAGGGGACCACTGGTACCTGGATGGGGTATCTGCTGGTGGTGGGGCAGAGTGGAAGTGGGAAGGGACTCCACGGAAGAGAAAACCTTGACAAAACACGGAACTCCGAACCCAAAAAACCAAAGACCCAGGGCAGAGGGTTGGGACGGAAAACCACCAAATGTGACAGGTCATGAGGTCAAAAAGCAATCGGATTTGTCTGGGGTTCCTTGCCTCCAGGGAGGCAAACCACAACCCGTGTCCCCTTCAAGGAGTGATTTTAAAGTTGTTAGCTCTCTATTGTTGTGGACACCTTGAGGTCAAGGGCTGATGGCCTTAGGGGAAGGGAGGCAGGTGTCAACTGGGAGGTGAACTGAGGCTTAAGTCTCAAACTGGTGACCTGTGGACCAGAAGACCAGAGGATGTGCCCACTAACCGGTCTCTCCGCATGGCCACATGGGGCTGAGTGACAACTGCCCACTCCAACAGGGTGGGGACTCAGGTCTGCAGGGCAGAGCTGGCAGGTTTGCTCGTTAATTTTACTTGATGATCCCTGAGGTGTTTACATCTCGGTCTTCAGAGCACAGGGGCTGACTAGGCACCCTCCTCCCTCCCGAAGCTCACCCTGCAGGCCCACCCAGGACAGCAGGGGGACGAGGGGGCAGTGCCATCTAAGATGCAGACTCTTCTCCTGGGCTCAGGCAAGACCAAACTACATGAGCTGTCCTACTGGGCTACTAGACAACTCCCCTCCATACCTGGGTTCAAATCCACCAACACTACCCCATGCTGCCACCATGCTGGCTGGGTCTGTCCTGGTCTCCAGAGGCAGATGGCTCGTACCACCACAGACAGCAGTCAGTCACCTGGCCTTCTTGCCAGGGAGCAGAGATGGTCCCCTGGGGTCCAGAGCTGGAGGAGGGTGGGTGTTCAGGGCAGGGGCACCATGAATGTTGAGGAGAAGGGACAAGCAAGAGAGGCTGGTCCCAGGGCAGGACACCAGCAGTAGGGGGAGGGGAGTGGAAACCAAGCCAGAGAAGAGGGAGGGCTGGGGAAGAAGAGACAGACAGAGTCAAGATGGTGCTGAGAAGCCCAGCCCTGCCTCCTCCCCGGTCCATCATTGGACCCTGACAAGACTTTTCAGAACTGAGGGCAGAACCCACAGGGAGGGAGACCTCCTGATGAGGGTACAGGCAGGCCACCCTGCAAAGTGGTTCTACTCCCTGGTCCTGTTTGCTTCCCTGATGGCGCTGGAAGTGGAGACTCACATTCCCATTTTACAGAGGTGGAGGTGGAGGAAAGCTGGCTAGGAAGTTACTGGGGAACCTCCAGGCTCCTGGGGTGTCCTGGTTTGGCTTGCCAGACACTGTTCTAGCACCACCAAGGTCTGGTCTGCACAGAGGTTGTGCACCCTACCCTTGTGGGTAGGATGGGAAATTACTTGCCCCACACAGGGCTGCAGAACCTCATGGGATTATGGGTGTAAAGCACTGGGAAGTGGCTGCATAGGTGACAGGCCTAGGAGTGGGGCTGAGCCAACAGCTCCCACTACTCTCATGGGTCCTGGGAGGAGGGTGGGCTTGTCCCCCCTTTCAAGGCTGCCCTGGAAAGAGCCTTGGCCTGCGTCACCTCCCTAAACGGGCTTGCTGAACCTCAGCCTCTGCGGTGAGTGAGAACTGACTAGTGGGTCCCTTGAGCAGCCCCCAGACATTTTTTTTTTTTTCCCTGCTCTGCCTCATCTTTATTTTTTTTTCATTTTTCTTTTATTATTCATATGTGCATACAAGGCTTGGTTTATTTCTCCCCCCTGCCCCCACCCCCTCCCTTACCACCCACTCCACCCCCTCCCGCTCCCCCCCCCAATACCCAGCAGAAACTATTTTGCCCTTATCTCTAATTTTGTTGTAGAGAGAGTATAAGCAATAATAGGAAGGAACAAGGGGTTTTGCTGGTTGAGATAAGGATAGCTATACAGGGCATTGACTCACATTGATTTCCTGTGTGTGGGTGTTACCTTCTAGGTTAATTCTTTTTGATCTAACCTTTTCTCTAGTTCCTGGTCCCCTTTTCCTATTGGCCTCAGTTGCTTTAAGGTATCTGCTTTAGTTCTCTGCGTTAAGGGCAACAAATGCTAGCTAGTTTTTTAGGTGTCTTACCTATCCTCACCCCTCCCTTGTGTGCTCTCGCTTTTATCATGTGCTCAAAGTCCAATCCCATTGTTGTGTTTGCCCTTGATCTAATGTCCACATATGAGGGAGAACATACGATTTTTGGTCTTTTGAGCCAGGCTAACCTCACTCAGAATGATGTTCTCCAATTCCATCCATTTACCAGCGAATGATAACATTTCGTTCTTCTTCATGGCTGCATAAAATTCCATTGTGTATAGATACCACATTTTCTTAATCCATTCGTCAGCCCCAGACATTTTGTTGAAGACACACCCCTTACCCCTCATCCCAGTGTCCACCTCCCAGTGACCTCAGGAGGCAGCCTGGTGGACAGAAAGGCCCACGCGCACCACCTGGTGGCCAGTGGTAGCCATACACCCAGTGGCTTTGAGGGTTCACAGGAAACCGCTACAGACCAGCAGAGAGCTGGTCATGACTGAAACCGGGAGACATAGCACAAGTTGCATCCTCCCTGTCGTGGGAGGGAGGGAGCCCTCCAGGTTCCCAGAGGTCAGAGGTCGGTAGAGCATACGACAGGTGTCAGATCAGCAGGGAACAGGTGTCAGAAACTCATACCTGGGCTCTGCACCTCAGGCCAGATGCATGGGGACGGTGGGAGTGGGGTGACACCCTCAGGGGCTGCTAATGGGCCCAAGTGTGAGCACACGAGCCCAGGCCCTGGGCCCAGGGTTCAAATGGCCCAGGAACAAGACCACCCACGGAGGTGAAAAACTAGGGATCTTGGTTTAGTGACCCAGGCCAGAGGTAAAAATCCTTTGGACCTTTCTGTCCTTCCCCAAGACAGCTGGACCCTCCCTGGGTCCCCCGATCTGCAGGTGGTCCGGGGGTACCAATAGTTAATACTCAGTGGGGGCTTACCCTAGAGCAGGCATGGGGCTGGGGGGGTTCCTCACAACACCTGAAGTTCCTGATGAGTTGCTATACAATTCCCTGCTGTTCAGACTGAAGCACAGAGAGGGTGAGTAACTTGCCCCGGATCACACAGCTGCTAAATGGCAAAGCCAGGATTCTGCCTGAGTTCTCTCTGACTCCAGAACTCCGAGCTTTACAAGTGGGGAATAGTGGCACCTGTCACCCTTCTGATACCTATGCTTTGAAGTCATTGCACCCAACTTAAGATGGACTGACCCTTGAGCAGGACCACCCAGGAAACAGGCACCCATCTGGACATAAACACAATGGAAAAAGGAGCCATTAGGTCACTTGTCACTCAGATTCAATATCAGCTTCTTGGATCCCTGGGATTGACGATTTTGAGAAAACTGACACTTGTCCATCTTCCAAGAATGGTCTGCACCCCTCTCAACGCCACACAGACTAGGGTGTGTCCAGTTAACCCAGATCAGAGAGAAGAAAGGAGAAGTCAAGGAGGAATCCACAAATTGAGTAGACAAAATATAGAATCATTTTATTACTAAAGATTTCCAAAAAGCAAGCTTTTTTTTTTTTTTTTTTGGTGATACTGGGGTTTAAACTCAGGGCCTTGTGCTTGCCAGGCAGGCACTCTGCCAGTTGAGCCACTCCTCCAGCCTGTGTTGCTGTCTTGAAGCAGTGAAAGCCTCTGGTCCCTGAGGAAGGAGCTGGGATGACCTCAACCCAACAAGACCAGGCCAGACGGCCCTTGGAGGGCTCGAATCCTCTGGGAGATTCGGTAGAGCTCCATGGTGGCCCTCGCGTCTTCCACCGAGCTGTGTCCAGTCCGCTTGTTCTGCAGACACAGGTAGAGTGGGCTGAATTCCGAGGCCCAGTGCCTGCTTACTTACGCCCTGATTTCCCGGTTCTCTAGGAGGGTCAGCGGGTCAGTCTCCCCGAGGGCCCTGATTCCCTGGATTTTGTCAGCAGGAGGCTGAAACTGGCTTGGGTTCATCCTCAGGGGTCAAGCGCACTGGGCCCAGGTGTGACCAGGCACCAAATCCAGCATCCTGAGGGGCAGGCTGTGCCCTCAAGGCACCTAGGATCTGGTAGGGGGTGTTGGAGGTGGGAGGCTGCAGAGCTGCTGTCAGATGCACACAACAGCTCCAACAGGGAGCCCTGGGGACTAGAGGGGAGTCCACCGAGGGACTTCAGCCAGGAAAGCTCACAGCACAAGAGACCAGCAGGCCTGGTTGTACCAACCTTAGAGGATGGGGATAAGAGTGTCAAGGGCCTGGTACCCACACCCCAAGGAATTGCAAACATTTGGGAACCATGAGAACAAGTGCTGCTAAAATCAGAGCTTCATGAAGATGGACTAGGACCCTTCAGAGATGGCCACGGATGCTGTGCAGGGGAGTCTAGACATGATGAGGGGAGGGGACATGCCAGGGCATTCAGGAGAAGCAGCTGCTATTGCTGCCTTTCTCTGTGCTAATCACTGGGCTCATGCAATCTCATTAAACTCCGAGCTAGACTGATTACTTCCCCCATTTTACTGATGGTGAAACTGAGGCTCACACTAAGGATGTGGAGTTAGGGTTTGGATCCCACAGACAGCACCCTTACCAGGTGAACTGCCCCCTGCAGTCACCTCTCACCTCCTCACTTTCCTTCCTCTCAGCCCGTGCTGACTCTGGACTGGATGTTGGGGACACCTGTTGGGACAGCCCAGCCACCCGTGTGGTTGATAAGCAAGCAGGTGGAATGTGGGGCTGTCTGTGCTGGGAGCCTCACCTGCACCTCCATGTACCTGCTCATCACCACCCTCACTTGACAGTTGAGGAAACTGAGGCATGGAGGATTTACGTGCTCTAGCACTCTGCTTTCTGGAGAAGGAAGCCAGGAATGAAGCAGCAGACAGCCTGAGCGTCCTCCGCTGCCCAGCAGCATGAGAGGGACAGCCCCCGCTGTGGAATCGGACGAACCTGGTTCCGATTCCAGCTCCCCTGTGGAGCCCGTGACCATGGGCAGGTCATCTCCTCTCAGCAGATCGGGAGGTACCAAATTCACAGCATCCTCCACAGGCTGGACCGCTGGGAGGAGCCTTCCCTGTCCTGCTGGGGTTCAGACCCCCTGCTGCCACATGGGCCCACAGGACTGCTGTTTGAGTCCCTCGAGGGGAGGTGACACCACTGTCCAACTGTGACAAACCCCAATCAGCTCCGTGGCCCTTGGGTCAGATCTGGTCACAGTGACAAGCGGTACCACTGTCCTCATGCAGGGGCTGGAGTGGGAGGGGGGTTGCTGAGCCCAGGGATGAGGGACAGAGCTTGAGAGGCCCTGGGTCAGGCTCAAGGCCCCAACTGAGAGCCACAGAGGTTAATGGTGCACAGGGACTTCTAGGTGTCCCTAACAGCCCAGGTGTGGGTGGCACCAGAGCATGGCCCTCGGGCTCAGGAAAAGCTCTGACTGGTCTTCCTGTGCCTCTAGGCTAGCGGAGAGGCCCAGACTCAGGCCTGCTCTCTGCTTTCAACACATTTCCTGCCCCTGAGGGGTGAGGCTCGATGGTCCCCAGCCCCTCTCCCAGAGTTTCTGGCCCAAATGGGAGAATTCCCTTCCGCCCACCAAGTGCCCATCACCTGCCAACCTGGCTGGCGCCTGCTTCGCCCCTGCACAGGAAGAGCTGAGGAGATGGTGCCAGGGAGCAGCATGAACGAAAGCCTGATGGGAACCGGGGTTCCCATCCCCACTACAGGGCTCGATTTAAACCAAAAAAACCAAGCCTGTGTGGGGTGTTTTCCCTTCCTTCCCCCCTTCTCACTCTATCAGCACTTCCTGCTAAATAAACTCGATCTTGTCTCTGGGAAGCCCAAAGACACCCTCCTTCTCTCACAAGCAGATAGCCTCTCAGGAGGAAGGGAGAGTTTTGGGGCCAAATATTTGCACACTTTTGGGAAGGGATGTGTCCTGAAGGATAGGGCTGGTCCCAGGAAGGACTTAGGAGCAGCCTCAGGTAGGTGGCCCTGGCCCCCCCACCTGCACCTAGGAAAGAGGAGGAGGGTGTCCTCACCTGGATGTGTTTGTTCAGCAGACGCTCGCTCAGCACCCGCAGAGACACGCGTTTGCAGTGCAGCAGGTCGGCTTCGGCCCACAGCACCAAGTCAGTGGACGTGTCATAGATGTTATAGTCGTTCATGTCCTCCTTCAGCGCCTCAAAGTCGTGCTTCAGGTCGTGACCCACCACCAGCTTGCCTTTCAGGAGCTGCAGGATCTGCCCAGGAAGACAGGCACCCCACACATGTCTGCCTAAGTCCTTGGGTAGGCTGGGAACAACTTGGTGAAGAGACAGGGCTGGCAGGGAGCAGCCCCTTCTCAACTGGCTATGTGACCTTGGGCAAATCCCCCATCCCTTTCTGGGCTTCTAACATATGGATGAAAAGAGATTGGACCAGGTTCCTCTTCACGTCCAGTAGTTTAAGTCTGTCAATGGCCCACCCTGGACTCCTCCAAAGACTCAGCTGCCTAACAGTGATTGCTGGTCCCCACTGGAGCATTTCCTGTGTGCCTGCAAACATCAACACGTCACAACAACCCTGCAGTGGCTGGGCAGAGTAAGGAAGTCCTAATGATGACCCTGTTCTAACCCCAGAACCTGACACTGTTACATGACAAAGGGAATTAAAGCAGCAGGTGAGATTTAAGATTGCTAATTAGATGACCTTAACCTAGGGAGAGTTCCTGGATCCCCAGATGGACCCAACATAATCCAAGGTCCTCATTTGGGAAGGGCAGGGTGACTCCATGCGGGAGAGCTCGCCTGCTGTGGTTGGCTTTGAAGATGGAGGAAGGGGCCATGGTCAAGGTTTTCAGAAGCTGGAAAGGGAGAGGAGATGGCGTCTCCTCCAGAATGAACCAGCCCGGCTAACACCTTCATTTTAGCCCGGTGAGACCCAGGCTGGACTTCTGAACTGCAGTGCTATTGTGTTGCTTTAAACTATTTAGTTGACGGCTTTGTTCACAGGCACAGAAAATGAATTCAGCCAGGAGGAAGGGTGGGTTTCACTGAATCTTACAATGAACAAAACAGAAATGCACAGTAAAGTAATTTGCCCAAAGTTTCTCTGATCATCTTAAAATAAAATTGCAAATTCCTCAACACTTCTCTCAAAAACAAAAACAAAAACAAAAACACCTGGAATTGAGTTCCTCTCCCCTTATATTCAGGATAGTTTAGGGACTCCTCTCTAGGGAATCCTAGGAACCTTGAGCTGATGTGTAAGAACCTTAGCCATCCTAAAGTCACCAGGCTGAGAGACCCTGGGGAGAAGAGGAGAAAGACAGACAGAGACAAACACAGAGAGAAAAGAAGAGAAGGAAAAAAGAAGGAGAAGAAGAGGAAGAGGAGGAGGGAAAGAAGAGAAAGAGGAAGAAGAAGAGAGAGAGGGACAGACCTAAGAAACACCAGCACGTGCCACCAGACAAGTGGCAAGTGAACTTTCCTATGGCTCCAGCCTGTCCTCAAAATGTCCCAGCTGACGCACTGTCCTGCCCACCCAGCCCTGCCAAGCTGCAGGTACAAGAGTGAAATAAATATTGACATTGTCTGAGCCACCAAGGTGTGCATGTTTTCTAAGTGCCACGAGAAAATGGAACATCACACAGCTAGCTAGTGGAAGCGTCAGGCTTCAAAGCGTTTGTTTGCTCTGTTACACAACTGGACCAGCACCAGTGGTCCAGTCCTCAGAGTGCCCAACCTGATGTCCTGGGCACATGTCCAAGTGTCCCCTCAGGCCTTCTCTACCATGTACACAGCCTCCCATGCCCAGTCATGCAGCTGGTCAGCATTCTTTAACTCAACTGTACCTGGAGAGGAGGGGGGGCACCTGAGACAGAATGGAGGTGGCTATCCTGGGCCCGGGCTCCAAGGCAGCCCTTAGTGATCCGTCTCCCTTTGGGTAGTTCTCTGTCAGCCCCCATCTTCCTCTGTGACCCAGGGAAGAGCTTAGTGGCTGCTGGCTTCCACCTTCCAGGTGGCTAGTGTCTCCTGGGACATCATAAGGTCCCATCAGCAGAGAAAGCTGAGGCTCAGAGAGCTGAGGTGACTTGCTCAGTCACGGTGTTGGAAACAGGGTCTGTCTATTTGTGGTCACCCGACCACATGATCAGCCTGCTCCGTTACTAACATGGTTGTGATGGTGACCTTCTCTGGACAGAGTCTGTGCTCAGCCTAGGGACCTGGGGACAAGAATGCTACAGAAGGAAGACACCTTGCTCCTGATCTGTACTAGCACAGACACCGCACTGTGCTCAGAGTCACTCAAATACAGTCAACCCTGGGCATCTCTGGGAGAGCGACTCCAGGTCCCTCATGGTTCCCCAAATCTGAGGAGGCCTCAGTCCCTTATGTAAAGTGCCACAGTATTTGCACAGAACTCGTGCACACCATCCTGTGTATTTTAAATCACTTCTAGACGACAACTCCTAATAAAATGGAAATGCTGTGTAAATAGCTAGCCTGTATTGAGCAAAATCTGGACAGGCGCAATTTTTAAAAACCTTGGTTGAATCCACGCATGTGGAATCCACGGATGCACAGACCCTCGGGGGTGGGGAGTTGGAAATCCATGAGATCTGGTCCACGGCCTGCATTCGGCATTTCTAACCAGCTGCTGGTCTTGGGGTCACATGGAGGCTTTTAAGATGTCCATGGGAGTGGCACAGCCTCAGAGCAGAGGAAACGGGGCAGCGCCGACTCAGCCCACAGGGGGGACCTGGATGCACTGGGCCATGGTCATGTGCCTTTTCTTGTTGACATCCTTTCTGTTTCCGAACAATGTGGCCTGTTTTTCCTGTCTAGGAGCTTGGCTCAGGCCCAGGTCACACAAAGCCGTGAAGGAACTCATCTACCATCCCAGAGACAGCCACAGGCAATCCCAGACACAAGGGGGAATGTGTTATGGTGATAGGAATTCCTGGGAAACTCATCACTTCCTGGACCCCAGAATTCCTGGAGGGGGATACATCGGACACCACGGGCCGGGCCTTCTCAGGAATAGACAAGCAGAAAAAGGGAAGGAAGAGAACAGCCGAGAGAGAGGAAGAGAGAGACACCAACGACTCTTTCAGGACAAAGATGTTCAGCCCTGGACTTGCTGTGTGGCATCGGGATACTAAGGAGCCTCTCTGGACCTCAGATTTACCATCTGTAAGGTGAAGGTCTGGATGGACTCCACCCACTTTCTGAGGCAGAGCTGGAGAGGGGTGGGGATGACCAGGGAGGAGCCAGCCTCAGAGCTGTGTGACCTACTGGCTTCAGGACCTGTCACAAGGCAGGCCTGTCAGACTTTGACACGGCTAAACATGGGGAGTGGAGACTCAGATTCCTGGAAAGAAGGGAAGTGGCAGATGCAGAGGGACATTTATTGTTCTCTTATCAGCCAGGTACAAGGTTATTCCGAGTTCCATTTTATAGAGCAAGTTGCCAAAGATCAGAGAGGTTATGGTAACTGTCCAAGTCACACAGCTGGCGAGTTAAAAGCAAAGCTGCCATGTCTGAATTCCGCCGTCAGCTGAATGCCATCAGCATCACAATTGCTATTATTTTTACCTACAGACAGAGAGCCCTGCTGGCCCCTGACAGCACTGAGTGGAGAGTTCTGGAATCAGGAATAGCACCCCCGAGGCAGGGCGGTCATACCATTTGCAAAGGAGTACCCCAGGGGGTACTCAGGCCTCACAGCAGGGGAGTGACAGGTACAAGGGTGGCATTTCCCTGATCAAAATATCCAGACCCAGGAATCAAAGTCACCTGCGACTGTTCCAGGGGACTCTTCCTCTGCCTTGGAGCTCCGTCCTTCCGCCCACCCCTTCACGTGTTCATGGATCCATTCGATTCGATCTTTGCAGGCTGCCAGGAGCCTCAGCTGTGAGTGAGGTCCTCCCAGAGGACCAAGTCCCCGACTGCCATCAAGAGGGGCCTCAGTCTCCCCGGTTTCTCTTGCCACCCTCCGGGCTCTCCCAGTTCTCCTGCCCCCCAGCTAAGGCACATACTCTGGGGTAGATCTGGACAGTAAAGCTTCCTCCTCCATCCAGCTGAGCCCCAGAGAGGCCTGCCAGGTGGCACAGCCCCAACAGGATACCCAGAACCCGGCAAAAGCCACTGCGTAGATCATAGCTGAAATTACTTCCTGGTTACAAGCCACCATGGCCTCTTGTCTCCTTCCTAATCCACCAGGCTTTGAGGTGGGTGCCACTCAGCCTGCTAGGTGACATGAAGAGTATTAATTCACTAAAGTGAGTTCCTAGCCATTAAAAAATACTCTTAGATTAAAAAGGAAGATCACCTGCCTGAGGAAGCCCTGAATCGGAGCATGGGAGGGTTATCACAGCTTCCTGTGTGTCCTCAGGCAAGTCACCGCCCCTCTCTGAGCCCCAGTGTCCAGGGTTTCTCTACCTGGGCCCTACTAACATTTGGGGCAGATGTTTCTTTGCCATGTGTGTAGCCTGGGAAAGGCTGCTCAGGGGTAACCCTGGCTTTTTTTTTTTTTTATAATATCACTCCCACTTCCCATGTCACCATCTCACTGAGAACCAGTGTTCTAGATTATGGTCACACCTAGAGGTGGCAGAAGATAAGAGACAATTTCTTTACATTCTAAAAGTTATGTAATCACATTCCAAAAAATAAAAAAGCAAAGGTCAGCACGTTCAAACCCCAGTACTACCAAAAAAAAAAAAAAAAAAAAGCAAGAAGTGGGAGTAACCCTGCTGACGGTCAGTGCCCTATGACGCCAGCACTCCAGGGTTTACTTGCTGCTAGTTGGGCCCACTCACTGGGTCCCACTGGAGAAAAAAGACCCGAAAGGGACAGCCTTTGACAAATGCCCAGGGAAAGTCCAGGCCCACCAGCCCTGCACTCACCTGAGAGGTGTCACCTGCCTGAGGACTCTGAGGAAGGACTGTGAGGCTCCTGGATTTGGGGGCCCATGAACCCCATCTGTCTTTGGGACTAAAGCACTACGGAAGACTGGGGGAAAGGCTAAGAGTAGAGCACCTGCCTAGTAAGTGTGAGGCCCTGAGTTCAAATCCCTGAGTGCAAGCCACCAAAACATAAAACCAAAAGACTATGGCCATGTCAGGGCCAAGGTCAACTTGACCCCTGGTGTCCTAGCACACGTGACCGCTCCCATGCTGTGCTGGACACTGTCCCTTACATACACTGGACCAAGCACGACAGCCTCAGCTCTGAAGCAGGACAGGCAGCTTTCTCTACCCTTCCCTTGGGCAACTGACTCAGCCTTGCACCTCAGTTTCCCTCATCTGAAAAGTGGGAGTGATGGACTCCAGCAATGCGTGGGAAATAAAGGAACTGGCAGTGTCATCCCTGTGGTTCCACAGGGTCCTGCTGGGGGGATCACAGACAGGGAGAGCAATAAGCCAGAGGACACGGACCCAGCAGGTGGCAGAGTTGGGATGGAGGCTCATCCAGCCAAGTGTAAAGGCAGCATGTTTGTCCCCCCGCCACCCCACCCCCGCCTCCCTGTGTAGCACATCCATCAACTGCACCTCAAAGGAGTGGTTGGCAAAAGGCAACTGGAGGACAGGGGCGACATTAGCTCACACGGCCACCAGAGCTCTTGTGCAGTTTAGGAAAATCAGTTTGACTCCCACCCCACAGACTTTCCCAGGGCACCTCCAAATGCCAAGCAGAGAGCATGGGGGTACAGTATGTGGACAGGTAACTCACGAGCACGGGCAGGAGGCTGGGGGACTCCGCTGCGGGTCTGGTGGGGCAGAGGCAATGCAGGGAGAGCACCCCAAAAGACTCCTGTTCCCTGGACAGCTAGAAGGAGATCATGTCCACGAGCAGGGATGCAGGATAAGGAGAGCAAGGGTTTGTCCGGAGGGCAGGGCTGAGCTGTACAAGGCAGAAAGGTAGGCAGGGGTGCGCAGAGCCCTGGATGCTGGGCCCAGGGGCAGCTTAGGCAATGGGGAGCCATGGGAGGCATGAGAGCAGCAGGGTCTGTGAGAGGAACCAGGCTTGGAGAAGTTCCCTGGTCACTGGGTAGGAGGGTGAGGCAGGGAAGGAGGGAGGCCACAGTGACGGCCGTAGGAAGTCAGGGCTGAGATGCACCCTGGACATGATCAGTGAGCGCCAGCCACGAGCCGGGCACTGCACGCAGGGCCACAGCCATGTCGCTGTGCCAGGGCCAGGGAAGAGGTGTACTACTGAGGCACAGAAGGGTCAGTAACTTGCCCAAGGTCACACAAACCAGGAAGCCATGGAACACTGGATGGAAGACCCAAGGCGGTTCCAGAGAGGGGCCAGGTCCCTAGTGGCTTGGAGGGCTGTGTCCTGCATCTGAAGCCCCGGGCGTAGCCTAGGCCCTAGCTGAGCAATAAGCATTTCTGTCCCCCTGTCTGGGTGCTGAGTCGTCCGACTCAGGGGTCCCGGGAATGGCAGCTTTCCAGGGTCTCACTTCCAGGCCAGGGAACCCAAGGGCCTCTCTCCTGCACCCCAGACTCTTCTGCCCTTCTGTCACTTTGCTGGGGAGGGGGCTGGAGACATTCTGTCCACACTGACTCCGTGGGGATCTTTGGGGGGAGTCCCTGAAGAGTCCCTAGGCTTCCTGTCAGAATCTGAACAGGTTCCCACCTTTCCTTCGTGCCCTCCCCTTGCTGGGACACTCCTCAGTCCCCTCCCATCCAATCCTTGGCCCACATGGGTGACTCACACCCTTCATCTTCTTTAGGGTTTCTGACTCTTCTCTGTTGCCAGCCCTGTTTTCACTCCCACCCATCCCCCATAGCACCCCATTCTAGTTTTCTTTTGACACAAGGCCTCGATACTTAGCCCAGGCTGGACTTGAACTTTTTGCTCCTCCTGCCTCAGAATCCTGGGTGCTGAGATTACAGGCGTGAATCACCAGGATGAGCTGCTTCTGGTTTTCTTGAAACTCGTTTTTGTCCTGCCATGCCCTTGCTCAAGAATCTTCCATGACTCCCAATGGCCTGCCATTCTGCACAACACTCTTCTCCGACCCTTCTCAAATGCTTCATGGGGTCTTCCCAGACCCCCCTGATATGCTGTGCCCCTGTCCAGCCCCCTTCTCCCCCCATCTTAGGACTTTTAGGACAGCACTGTACAATAGAAAAGTCACCCAATAGCCATATCAAAAAATAAAATAAAATAAAGGGACAGGTGATATTAATTCTAACTTTTCATTTAACCAAGTTGTCAAAAATGTAATCATTTCAGTGTATAATCAGTACCACACAATACCGAGGTATTTTGATTCTTTTTTCTTTTTTGGTGGGACTGGGGTTTGAACTCAGGACCTCGTGCCTGCAAAGCAGGCGCTCTACCACTTGACCACAAAATAAGCATTTTGCTCTGGTGATTTTGGAGATGAGTCTCCAAGATCTGTTTGCCCATGCTGGCCTCCAACCTTAATCCTCCTGATCTCACAGTCCAAACCCACTGTGCACCTTACGTCTTGTGTCAGCCCAGCACACCTCCGTGCTCAGCGGCAATCCGCGGTTGTCCTAGGGGAGGACGGAAACCTGAGTCTGGGGTCCTGGCAGCAATTCCCGGTTCTTCTAACTATCTGACCTTGCACAAGGAACTTGGTGTGACAGGCTCGATTGTGTCCCCTTCTCCCAAATTCCTATCTCCAGTACCTAGAAATGTGACTCATTTGGAAACAGTCATGGCAGATACCGTTGTCCCTCGGTATCAAGGGAGATCAGTTTCAGGATTCCTGGATACTGAAATCTGCAGAGGCTCAACTCCCAGCTGTGAAATGGCGTGGTGTTTGCAGACAGCCGATACACATCTTCCAGTACAGGTTAAACCGTCTCTGGATTACTTAAAACACAATGCAAATGCTAGGTATGCTGTTTGTTTAAGGAGTCAGGATAAGAAACAAGTCTGCATCTGTTCTGTATAGACCCACACTTCTTTTCAGGTATCTTCCATTTGGTTGATTGAACCTACTGATGTGGAACCTGTGGATACCGAGGGCTGACCATGATTGGCTAAGTTAAGATGAGGTCATACAGAAGATAACCCAGTATGGCTGATGTCCTATTTTAAAAAGAAGAAATTTGGGGCCGGGTGTGGCCATACACGCCTGTAATCCCAGCGGCTGGAGGCTGAGGCAGGAGGATCATGAGTTTCAGGGCAGCCTGGGGCTACATAGTGAAATCCTACCTCAAAGCACCAAAAAAAAAAAAAAAAAAAAAAAAAGGAAGTTTGGACGCACACACACAAACACACAGAAGGAGGATGCCGTGTGAACACAGAGGCAGAGATCGATAGGGTGGTTGTTCTACAAGTCAGATTGCCAACAATCACCAGAAACAGAGAGGGAGAGAAGAGACTTTCCCTGCCAACACCTTGGCCCCGACCTCCAACACCCCAGCCCTGGGAGACAACACTTTTCAGCTATTCAAGCCCCGGATGTGTGTCTAAGACTGCAGCCCTTGCCAACCAGGGCAGTAGCTCAAGCCAGCCTCAGATGATAACAGCTAACAATGGGGATGACTGGCCCTGGTGATCTATGGGGCACTGGTTCCAGGAAACCCCCCAGTTACCAAAATCACCAAAATGCACAGATGCTTCAGTTGCTTATAGAAAAGGGTGTAGAATTCTCATAAAACCTACACACGTCCTCACACACACTTTAAATCCTAATAACTTGTGACACCTAAGACAATGAAAGGCTGTGTCAATAGTTGTCATACTGCATTATCTGGAGAATAATAAGAAACATGTCTGTACGTGTCCAGTACGGAGGTGGTTTTCTTTCTAGCACTTTCTAGACGCGGTTGGTTGAATCCATGAACAGGAAGCCCATCTGTGGATACCAAAGGTCCACTGTCCTTAGATAGATGCTCTCTCTGGGCCTGTTCTCAGTCCTCATAAGACCCCTTTCATGTGGCTACTGTCACTATCCCCATTTCCTTTCATGAATGGAGAAACCGGGTACAGAGGTTGTGTGACTTGCCTGAGGTCACCCGGCTGAAGCTGCCCTGGGCTTCTGGGGTCTGAGCCTAGCCGGCAGGGCTCTGGGGAGGACTGGCAGCTCATGGAGTGGGAGTGTGCAATAAATGGTGAAGGCTCAGTAAACATTAGCATTGTGATTTTACTTCCAGGGCCCCGGCCGGCTGGTGCTGTGCATGACAATCGAGGTCAGCCTCAGTTCCTGTGCACTTGGACTTCCCCACATCCTGCCCTACTGAAACTGCCCAGAGGTGGCTAACCCTGAGGAACCTTCTACACAGGTTGAGTTTTGCTTTCTCTTTAGTTTGTCTAAGAAACAGAAAGTTATGCCTGGGGAAGATGAAGAACTTGGGAAATCTTGGGAGCACAAAGGACTTCAAACTGAGTGGATGGTCTGCCATGGGCTGTAATGCTGGCAGCCTCCCTTGCCCAAGAGGCTCTGGCCTCTTTCCCAAAATCTGCTCAACCCAGGAGCCTTTTCCTCCCTCCTTCCCTCCCCACAGACCTCACCAGGGCAGCTTGGTTTAGAGGAAAAAGCAGGGAATGTAACTTCAAATCCTTGTGCAGGGGATCATCAGCTGGAACTCAGTGTCCCCACTACAAGACCAGGAAGTCGTTGGACTAGATGCCCTAAAGGCAGTGCCAGATATGAACCTCAGGTTCTGTTCTTGGAGGTTGACAGGTAGCAGTTAGACAGAAGTGGTGGCCACAAGAGGAAGAAAGGAAGGAATCATTGTGTTTCAACTTCCCAACTCCACTGATCTATTTAAGATCAGATGGCCGGCACCAGGGGCTATCACAAGGTGCTTTGAAGTCAGCTAAACCTTAATCCACTCAAGAGTGACCCACCTCTTAACCACCTCGTAGGTGTGGTGGCACAGGTACATCTATCAAAACAAAGACCCAAACCTAAGAGCTAGGTAGAGCAAAGGTTAGAAATTTCAAACAGAAATTCTCTATCAATTAGGGCAGGACATAGTTTATATAGGTAACAGTAAATAGTTTACACAACGTCTCTCTTAACAAGACAATGACCCAAACTCTGGGAATCACTCAGGGGCCAAAAAGGACACAAAGCTAAGAGTTTCCCAATAAAATATTGCAACCTTAAAACCTGACCCACTGCTCTCACTCTAGAGTCTGTAGAAAGTGTGATCCCTCCAAAAAAACTTCACTGTCACTTTTACTACCTTTTGTGCCTTGCCTGAGTTCTTCTTCTGCCCAACACAATAACCCAGGGTGATGCTGGGCAATCTTGTAAGGTGGCCTCACAGCAGACTCCAGGGGAGGAACTGGGGAAGCGGGAGGGTCTTTACTGACCTCAGATTTGGCCTCCGCAAACGGTGTGGCTCCCGCCATGTGCAGTGGTGTGACCCCGCTGACCTGGGTTCTGTAATTGGTGATGTCCCCCTCGGGCCGGATGAACTTGTCATACAGCACGGTGCCATAGAGGTTCACGATGCTGCAGCGAGCCAGGCCGCTCACCTGGCGGGGCCCCATCCCCACCATCTCGCAGTCTATAGCCACCACCTCCTCCTGGCTGCCTGCCATGCTTCTCGGGGACCCTCAGATGTGCTGGAGGGGTGGAGGTGGAACAGAATGTTACTCAAGAGCCAACAAGCCTTCAGGAGTTCCAGGCCACCACCCAGCCGGCTGGTCCGCACCCTCCACCCTGCCCTTCACCTCCAGTGCCACCTGGCAACAGGGCAAGCTGGCCTCTTGCCACCACCCCCCCCAGCCTCTCCCTCCCCAGTCCCAGGGCCTTGAGGTCCTGCCAGGCAGCCTGGGGACCAGGAAGCCCTCTCCCACCACCTCCACTCTCACCTGCCCGCCTCTGCGCCCTGGGTTTGTGTCTGCCTCTCTGCTGCCACTTGTCTGCTACTGCAGGGGTTCTAGGCAGTGACTCATCTTTAACTCCGAGCCGGGCATCCCAACCCTGTTTCAATTTCTGGTTTGTTATCAGGGGAAGCCGGGGGCGGGAGGCGGGGCTGCTCCTCCTCCTCCTCCCCGCCTGGCAGGTGGGGAGCTGGCTAGCTGAGTCAATGCCTGGGGCTGTGTCCCTCCTCTGCTCCTGCCCGCCCCCTCCCCTCCGATGATGCGTTTGACGTGGACAGGGTGGATTGCCACATCATCTTCCATCCAGAGGATAAACAGCCCCAGGACTGGAGGCCTGGGGAAGTCCCGCAACTTCTGATATCCTGTGAGGTCTTGTGAGGTCAGGGCGCACTGCTCTAGGGACACTGAGGCCATTAATTACTAAGAGCAGGAAAGGGATAGGGTAGGAGGGGGCTACGCCCCACCCCTGGTTCAGGGAGGGCCAGGAGGGAGTGAGGCAGCCTTTACTGGCCTCCATCCGTTCTTGCTAGGTAGACCGTGTCAGGACAAGGACAAACAGGCCTCGAGGGAGCCCCCAACAGCCAGGCCATACTCTTAGGGGCCACACTGTCCCAGGCTGGAACCTTGAGTTCTTAGGAGGCAGGATACAAAGACATTATTTTAATAAATATTTAAGGGGCCAAGTACAGGTGGCTCACTCCTGTAATCCCAGCTACTCAGGAGGCAGAGATTGGGAGGATGGTGGTCCAAAGTCAGACCCTATCTCAAAAAAACCCTTCAAAAGCCAGGCGTGGTTGGCTCACGCCTGCAATCCTAGCTACTCAGGAGGCAGAGATCAGGAGGATTGAGGTTCGAAGCCAGCCCAAGCAAATAGTTCCCAAGACCCTATCTCAAAAAAACCCATCACAAAAAAAGGGCAGGTAGAGTGGTTCAAGGTGTAGGCTCTGGGTTCAAATCCCAATACAGCAAAACTAACTAACTAAAATAAATGAATAAATAAATAAATAATATTTAAAGAGCAAGACTCTGACTTTGGAATGAGGAAGTAAAGGCTGCAGAGCCAGAGCAGCTAGCTCTCTCCCATCTCTTTTTAGATGCTAAGTTACAGGAACAGGGAGGCAAAGAGGAGCTATCTGCTGCCTTCCTCCTCGAGAGGTTAAGGAGCTGCAAGGATCTTTGGATGCGTGGAGAATAATCCTGTCTAGCAAAGTGTGGTTGTAAGGTGCACCTATGGACCCTGTGACTTGGGTGGGCCAGGATGACCCCTCCCTGTTAACCACCATCTCAGCCACCAGACCCATTACGTATGACCACATGTATTCCTCCAGCTCTCCAGTAGACTAGGAAATGGGGCCACCATGTTGAGTGTTTGCTCCCATTTCCTGTACGGGGGACAGAAAATGTTTCTCTCTTTCTCTCTCCCCCACTTGGCTATACTTTATACTTTCTCCTGTTATACTAGAATAAATCCTTGCTAACCTTAAACCTTGTGAGACTCCTTAAATGTGTTTCAATGTTTGTGGATCTCAAGGACCCAGGATTTTGCATGGAAACTGGGAAGCTGTGGGAACCTCCTCACCCCATCCTCTGGTAACAGAATGAATTACACCTGGGGTAAAAAAATCCAGACTCTAAACTGGGCACCCATGGTTCACACCTGTAATCTTAGCCACTCAGGAGATAAAAGGAACACTGTTCAAAGCCAGTCCTGGACAAATAGTTCTCAAGACCCTATCAAAAAAACCCCAAAATCTACCCAAAAAGAGGCTGGAAGAGTAAGAACTAGATTCCATCACAAAAAAGGGTTGGCAGAGTAGCTTAAGCAGTAAGAGCACCTGCCTAGCAAGCAGCAGGCCCTGAGTTCAAACCCCACTGCTGTCAAAACAAAAACAAAGACAAAAAAAATCCCAACAGACTCTACTTTCAATGTGGACCACGCTACCCATCAAACTGTACGCTGTGGTGACCTCACACCCAGATCTACACGGATAAGCATTGGTCAGCCCGCTCTGTCCCATTGTCACAAAGATTTGTGGTCTGGAAGGGACCTCCCCAGATTTGTGGTTTTTTCACCAAGCCAGATGTCTGACTTTAACAGACCTCAAAAATAAAACCAGATCCTGAACTGTTTCAATAATAAGGCATTGTTCTTGTTTGCTGTGCAGCTGGTTCAAATATGAGGTATAAAGGAGTGTTTTCGGTTCCCCTCCTGAATGCTTGGATTCAAATTGCTTGGGACTTTCTGTGTTAAGGGTTGTTAGGCTGATTTAGGAGGAAAATAAAGCAGCATAAACAGGCAATAACAGCCTGTTACTTGACCCAGGGGTGTAGCTCAGTGGTAGAACACTTGCCATGAATATGGAAGGCCCTGGGTTCGATCCCCAGCACCACAAGGGGAAAAGAAAAGTGAATGTGTATTTTAAGAGTAGATCCAAGTGCAGGTTTGTTTCTGCAATCACCAAGGACCCCAAGTGCCCAATACAGTGATGTCCTGGCCACAGGCCCTTGTGCCCCATACAGAGCACAGTTTTTTGTTTTTTGCAGTACTGGGACTTGAACTCAGGGCCTGCACCTTGAGCCACTCCACCAGCCCTTTTTTGTGATGGGTTTTTTCGGGATAGGATCTTGGGAACTATTTGCCCAGGGCTGGCTTCAAACCACCATCCTCCTGTTCTCTGCCTCTTGAATATCTAAGATTATAGGTGTGAGCTGGTTCTTTCCCAATTCCTGCACTTGTTCCATGAAGTGGCGTCCAGTCAGCATCTTTGAGCCTTCTCTGTGTGGCCTGAGCCCTGCCTTTTCTCCTCTGGGCTCATCCTCCCTAGTCGCCCTCACCTGTCCCTGGGCTGTGTCCCTGCTAGTGGTCTGCCTCCCTCCATCTTCATGGCTCCCAACTGTCCTTTGAGCCTCACCAAACTTGTTGTCTAAACTCTAATCCCGTGTGCTGTTTTGTCAGTTCTTCTCTGCTTAAGAACTAAATGACTTCCTGTTGCCAAAATAAATCAAACCCAACTCCCAGGCCGTTTCATGTGACCCACTGGCCTTCCCAAACTCACTGGTACCACCCTCCAGCCTATGGCCTTGGATTAGGATGCCGCGACTCCTCCCAGGTCTTGCTCTCCTCTTCAGCCTGGGGCCAGGCCATGGTTAGGGGGAGCAGATAGGCCAGCTCTGCTCCAGGTGGAGGTGGCCAGCAGGGCTACAAAGGGACATTCCAGGCCTGTTCCTGTCTGAGTCTGGCATTTGCTGTGCCCCAGGTCATTCACCTGGTTTGCCCCCCTCCTGCAGGCCTCTCCCTGGCCTATTTAAAAGTGCCCTACCCTCCTCCTGCCCTTTCACCCTATGACTGAGCACCGAGCACTGCAAAAGATTCCACATTTTAGTGACTTACAGTCCCCCTGCCATGTTTGACTGAGCACTGGGCTCCCAGCACTTAGGATCTTGCCTGGATCAGGGAATTTTTGTTCAAAGGTGCTGTGTGCTCAGTTGATGACAGGTACTGGTGACTAACAGCACTGAGGGAGGAGGAAGCCCTGACCCTGCCAGGGGGGTTCCTGGGGCCATGTTCCATTTTATCCAGCGGTGCCCATTGGGAGGGAGGTAAGGTCCACAAACCTTACACAGGGTGACCAGGGTACCTCATTGCAGCAAGCAGGCAGCTTCACAAGTCACACCTCCTGCCACAGCTGCCCACCTGTCATGCCCATGGCAGGTAGAGGCGGGTTGTAATAGAGTTCGGCTGTACTGTTCCCTTTCCTGCTGCCTGTTTTGCTGTGTCATCTTCCCGTGTGCTTCTACTGCTGTGATGTCATCCACAAGGCCCCAGTCAGGCTCCTGAACCTCCAGAACTGTGTGCTAAATGAGCCTCTTCTTTATAAACTACCAAGCCTCAGGTATTTTGTTATAGTCAGACAAAATGGACCAAGACAGCTCACAGTAGAGGTTCAGAGCAGAGACCTGGTCCCCTGGAGGCAGCCTGCCCTTGCAGCTGAGTGTTCTCCAGCCTTGGCTGGCACCCCTAAAACATGGGCCTGTGTTTCTCAATTACATGCCAGAGGCTGACACGAACCTTAAGAAACAGCCACCTTATGGGATACAACTTAGAAACAGTGCTAATGGAATACATGTAACCTGCTGTAAGAATTAAATGAGTTAAAGATGAACTATGCCCTGTCAGCATCATTCACTGTTAGCAAATGCAAACCAAAACCCTATTAGCTCACTCTCACTAGGATGGTGATCATTTTTTAAAAATAGAAAATGACAAGTGTTGGCAGGGATGTGAGCAAATGAAGACCCTGTGCACTGGTGGTGGGAGCATAAATGGTGCAACCACTGTGGAAACTAATCAGTCGCCCCCAAACTAAATATGACATTGTGGCATTATTTGCTCCAGCAAACTCCCTTGTGTGTTTATACCGTGAATTACAAAGCAGGATCTCAGGGCTTGCTTCTGTTCATGGTGTCCTCCTTCACTGCAGACAGATGGGCACACTTGTAATCCCAGCATTTGGAAGGCTGAGGCACGAGGATCTTGGTTTAAGGCCAGCCTGGGCTACACAGGGAGACCCTAAAAAAAGTAAATCCTCACACATGCTAGCAGTCACACTTTCTGCTTCTGCTTCCGTGAAAAATCTAGTCAAATTCACAGAAACAGAAAATAGCATGGAGGTTGCCCAGGGCTGGGTGCAGGCTCAGTTTTGAACGATGAGACATTCTGAGAACGTGAACATAGCTCACACTGCTGTGCTCCTTAGAAACAGTTCAGATGGTACATTTTGGTAGATGTGTTTTACAACTAAATAAAAACTTCAGGGTCAGGTGAACTGAACTTTGCTGTCATAGGACAGCTTTAAGAAGTTATATAAATTCCACAGCTCTAGTATTTTCTTGCCAGGCTCCAAAGCATCACCTGGAAGGGTGACATCTCTGGGGCTTGTGCTCCAGCCCGAGAATTCACACAAGGGACCACCTCCCTCATGTTTCCAAGTTTTATTCCAGAACAATTGGTTTTATGACAATGGATTTGAACAGTCCCCTTCCCTACTGGCGAGCAGCTCACCTTCCTCCAACTCCCACACCAAGTGATCAAGGTTCCTGCCAGTCCTGAGTCTGGCACCAGCTACAGATTTTTAAGGAATCCAGAACTCAGTCCTGGAACCCAGCCAGCTCCCTCCTCTGCTGACCAACCCATCCGTGACCCCGAGTTTGTGCAATTAGGACCTCAGCTGATACTGACTGGGTAGTATGGTTCAGTAGTGTCCCTCTCCCTGACCCTGTGCTGCCCTGCTGTCATCATTTCCTGCACACAGTGACAGGACGCTGGTGAGAAGCCAGCACCTGGTAGCCCCGCCCAAGATCTGCAGATGACTGTGAACCTCCTGAGTTTCCTTCTCCCTGCTAGAGCAGTTGAGCAAGGGCATTTCTGTTGGGGCCGCAGCTGCTCTGCTGAGCAACGAGGGTTCAGTGTCATCCTTACTGCAGGTATGTGCCAGGCACCGCAGGAGGCTCCTAACAACCCTGTGAGGTAGCTTTGTCATTCTCCCCATTTTACAGATAGAGACAGGCTCATGGGGGAGGTTACAGACTTGCCTAAAGTCCAGTGCCAAGAGGCAGTTAGAAGCTGTGTCCCCGAGGACACTTCTAGAAGTGAAAACCCAACAGCCACAGTAACCACCAATTACAGAGCTGAGGGGGCCAGGCGAGGGGCATGGACACTGCTCAGGTGTCAGAGCCCACCCTGATGGACATGTGCACTGCTTCCCAACACTGGGGCTGCTGTTCTTAAGAGACCAGGGGCAAGTCTTGTTGTCTTGCAGGCTTTAGAGTAAGGAAGCCTAGCTCTGAGTGGGCAGGGGAATTCCTGACTGTGTCAAAACAAACAGGTCAGTTCTCCAACGTACTGTGCTCTCCCTCCTGGTGACTGTGAAGGCTGACTTCTGATGCCAGGCTTGTGATGGGCCAGCTCCTCACAGGCAGCTGTGGACTCTACTAACCCATCATAGCCCAGCACGGAGGTGACAGGCCCTGCAGGCACCCAGGTCCTACAGTGGCTGTGGCTAGAGTTCCAGCTCAGAGATGGGGAAGAAATACTTCCTCCAGAGGCCTTAACTCTGCCCTCAGGACAGAGTCACCCGGAACATGACTGCCCGGCCACGCAGTTGAGACAAGGAATCTCCAGGATACTAATCTCTCCCCTCCCCCAAAAGAAAGGGGACCCCTGGATACACATAGCACAGCATGGTGACCCCAGGAGCCTGGGGGTGGGGAAGCCAGTGACAGTCTGGGATGTCAGCTGACACCTTCCCTACACCTGCTGGGTCCTACAACACAGTCCACAGCCCTCACCATGGAGATAATACAGTGCCAAGAGCAAAACCAGGGGTGTCAGGAAAAAGGGGCTCCTCTCCTCCAAGGCAAGGTGGGCAGTGGGGAGGACCACGGGCTGTGTCCTGCCCTGCACAAAATGGACAGTCCAGTGCTCCCTGCCCCCACTGCCCACTCTCTGGTTCCTTCCTTTCACTCCCTTGAGCCCTCTGCCTCCTCCGTTCCTCCTCTGGGGCCCTGGGCCAGTTCCTCAGGCCAGTATTTGTCCTCCATGTACTGCTCCATGTCTGTGCTACTGTCAGGTCCCTTGTCCTCGGGGTGGGCCCAGGGCCTGCTGGCCTCCTGCCGCTCCCACTGCACCTCCACCAGTCGGTAGAGCTCCATGGCTGTCATGGCATCTTCCACGGACGAGTGCCCGTGCTGGCCCACCTGTGGACAGAAGCCAGCATGTCACTGCCTGGTCAGACAGGCCCAGCACCCCACCTGGAGCTCTGTGCACAAATCCAAGAACACATTTTTCTGGAATGGAGTTGCAGACAGAGGGGTGGAGCCTGAGCCATGTACCATGGGCCCCTCAATTCTCCAAGCCCGTTTTCCCCTGCTCCAAAGGACAGACGGGCAGGGGCATGAGAATGATGGACAGCAGGAGGGCCACCGGCCCACTAAGGTACCTCCAGGTGTGGCTGTGGGATGGGACAGCACCCTCCCGGGATGCAGAGCAGAGGCAGGACACAGATGGGGCAGAAGACCTGCGGCCATCTCTGGGCAGTGCTCACTGGAGAAGGGTGTAGAAACATCAGGGCTGCCTGTGCCAGGGAGACCCCTGATTAATGCAAGGTGACAGGGACTGGGAAGGCATGGAGGCCAGGCTGGCTTCCCTCCCTCCCCTGCACCTGAGGCCCGCACCTGTATCTTCTTGTGTAGTAGCTGCAGGGCAAGGTCTTTCAGAGAGACGCGGGCTCGGGAGTGGAGGCTGGGCGGGCTGAGCAGGTTTGGGACATAGGTGGTGTCCCGGGTCTGGCTCCGAGGGTGGACATACTTGAGAACCTGGAAGTCATTGTGCAGTGCGTGCCCCACGACCACCTTGCCCTTCAGGAGCTTAAGGATCTGAGTGGAGAGGAGAAGGAGAAGGCCCCACCGTCAGGCTAGCAGGAGACACCTCTGGAGAGGCAGCAGAGGGGGAGCACGGGCTCCATAGTCCACCACACCAGCCCATTCGGAATCCAGGCCCTTCTGCTGCCTAGAACAGGGCCTATTTAAGTTCTCTGCACCTGTACACAACCAGCCACTAGTGGTAACATTCCAGGGGCAGCTGGGAGGATTAAAGGAGGCCATGGTGGTTTAGATCTTCTAGTCACTAGATATAGCAATTCTTTTTTTTGTTTGTTTGTGGTACTGGGATTTGAACTCAGGACCTCACACTTGCTAGGCAGGCACTCTACAGCTTGAGCTATTCCACCAGCCCTTTTTTACATTGGGTATTTTTGAGATAGGGCCTTGGAACTTCCCTGGGGCTGGTTTTGACAGCCATGCTCCTGATCTCTGTCTCCTAAGCAGCTAGGATTACAGGCATGAGCCACTGGCACTTGGTTACAAGCAGTTCTTACGGCTGGCACAGGTCCTGCTCTCAGCCTGAAGACCCACCCAGAACTTCCCACCTCCTGGTCCCAACTCCTCTCAGATTGTGGCTGTACAAATTTTACACAGATATGCAACACTGTTTTTTTAAAAAAAAGACAGGGTCTTACTATGTAGTCCAAGCCCTACCAAATGCTGGGATTACAGAGTGTACCACCACACCTGGTCTGATGCTTTCTAACAGAAAGCAAAATCTGAAATAGAGGCTGCTGGTCCTTTACCACAGCAGAGCCTTGCTAACACGGCCATGCTAACACCCAGCAGCTCTTCAAGGAAAGGTCAGGACTGTTTTCACCCTCTTCTATGGAGAAGGAATGGACTGCTTGGAGAAGTGACTGTTCCAAGGTCCCTCACCCCCCAGGGGTAAAGTGGCGACTCAAACTCAGGGCTGCTCTGCCCCTGCCTGGTGCTCACCTCCTTCTGGGCCACCTGGAAGGGGATGGCCTTGTGCATATGCTTCCGGGTGATGCCACTCCAGCGAGTGCGGTAGTCCACAATGGGCAACTCAGGGCGGATGTACTTGTCGTAGAGGACGTCGCCATGGTAGCTGACCACGGAGCAGCGGGCCAGCTCGCTCACTCGCCCTCGGGGGCCCGTGCCTACCATCTCGCAGTCGATAGCCACACACTTACTGGGCAGGGGTCCAGGGGCTTCCCTGGGGGTGCGTCTTCGGCTGCAAAGGCCACCAACACCAGCTCCAGCCTGTGGATGCCAGCCTCTGCTGCTGGCAGCCTCGGTGCCTGGTGTCTGCGAGGACCCTGGCCCTGGCAGCAGGCTCAGCAGCCCCTGCTCTTGGAGCAAGGCCTTGTGGGCCATGAGCCGCTGGTGTTGTCGGCTCCTGTTCTTGTGCTTCCACCGAACCACATCATCGGCATTCATGGTGGTGCGGGATGGGCACTGAGCGGACTCGGGGGCTTCCCCCAGCACCATGCCAGGTGGCCCACAGCTGTGGGCAGGGGAATCCTGGCAGGTCGTCTTCCACTGGAGAGAGGGCACACAGGCAGGGTGAGAGAGGAAGGAACCAGGCCACCCCAGCACCAGGACTGGAGGTCAAGCTACCCACCTGAGTCTCAGCCAAGTCCCTCCTCACTAAGAACTGCCCCTGGCGTACACACCACTTGTCAATCACCAGCAAAGTGCTGTGTGGAATCTCCCCCTCCCCAGAGACCAACCAGATCACTGTAACGTCACCTACGGGCATGAACTGAGGCAAGGGCCTAGGGGACCTAGCCAACAGGGAAGCCACAAAGGCTGGTCGGAACTCAGGATGCCGCAAGCCCCTGCTCACCTCCAACAGTCAGCACTGAAACTCTTTAGAGAGGTGTGATTATAGGAGAGACTACAGAAAAATACTCAGCTGAACATTCAGATCCAAAATGCTCTAAAGTCTGAAACTCTGATCCTGACAGGAGGCTTGGACAGGGCAGGGCCGGGCTTGACTTGGGTCTTCACAACGGTTATGCTTCGGGGTTCTGCCGCCCTTTGTGTGTGAAGGACACACTGCTATGTGCAGTGTGGCTCCACAGCCACCAGCCTCCTACCACCAGGAAGGCTGACTCTTGACCATGCTAGCAACTAGCTGTCCCCAGGCCAGAGCTGCCTCTGACTGGATTCAACGACCTTCCCATGCCCCAGGCCTCCCCCTGCCTCCCTCCCAGTCATGTCCTTTTCAGATCCAGCTGCTCTCTGTGATTTTCTGAAACCAGCTCTTTACCCCACGGTACACTGAGACTTTCTGGGGTCCCAAAGACGCCAGGTGCTGGACAAAAAGTTACACAGATGGATTCTGGACTATGGAGTTTAGTCTGGTCACAGAGACAGAAATGAGGTAGACAGTGGTAAAGGCTGGACTGGAGGTGCCAAGAGCAGAACAGGCTAAGGGGCTGGAGGCTGATTCACAGGCTTCCTGGAAGTGGCATCTGTGTCAATGTGGAGTACTAACCCCCCCAAGTAAAGGGAAAAGACAGCGGCTGTGCTAGAGGCAAAGGACTGACAAAGGAGTAACCCAGGCCAAGGCAGCTAGGCATCACTGGGGTGCAAAGCCTGAGGTGGACCACAGCTGGGGATACCACTACTTTTTCTTACCCCATCTTCAGCCCCCATTTTGGTGGCCCTTCCACAAGCTACCCCTCCCCCAGGCTGGCGTCTCCAGCCTGGTCTCTACTGGTCAAGTGAGTGGGGGAGCCCTAAGAGGTACCCCCAGAGGTATCTAGGGAGGTCACTGTAACATGGTCCAGTACATTAGTGGTCTAGCTGGGGAACAAAGACATTCACCCGTGCCCTGTGAGCACAATTAGAATTTATCACACTCCTCAAAGTCAACAGTCACACAGTGTGCCTCCGAGCTCTCTGAGGGGGGTTACAAAGCCCTGTTTGTCTCTCTCCTGTCCTACGACAGCCAGCTTAGAACCTGGCCCATACAGGCCCTCTTCAGAAGGACGTGAAGGGAGCCTGAGCTGGGGCTGCTATTAGCCAGACTGTGGGAACTACAGGGCTGGAGTTCACGGTGTCCTGGCATGGTGGGGAGAGAGAGAGGAAGCCTGAGAGTCACAGGGCCTGCTCTGGATGGTGGCAATGGGACTAAGAGGGAGGGTACCTGACAGCAGAGACAGGCACCAGAACAGGCAGGAACACTGGGCCAGGAGGTCCTTCAGGGGAGGGGACACTTCAGGGTTTCAGAAAGGTCCACCAGGCACCTGGGGAGAGGGGAAGGAGGGATACATGGCAGGAGCAAGGCCCAGCAGCCAGAGAGATCCTGGGAGTGGGGGGAGGAGCAGAGTTTGATGTGCTTGCTGAAAAGCAAAGTGATGCACAGTTAGGAAACAGGTGGAGTGGGAGAGGAGTGTTCTTGAGGGTGGGATGTACCAGGGGGCTTCAAGGAGAGAAAGGCTCGAGGCTGCATTAGGAAGAAGTCTGGATGAGTAAGAACCTGAGCAGAAGCAGCACGGATTAAAAGGAAGGAGAGGGGGTGGGAAGCAAGGCCAAGTGCCAGGCCTGTTAATGCCACCACGGGTATGAGGGGGTCCTGGCACCGAGGCAGGGCGAGGCATGGTGACCCATGCTGACTCATCCAGTCTTGGCTTACTCCCTCCTCTCTTCCACACAAAGCTCCCTCTCTTTTTAAAAAGTTTCTTAACTATAAACAGCTCCTCATACTGACAAACCACATCTTAGAACTGGAAGATTCTAGTTCATCAAGCTGGGTGATGGTGGCTCCCCTCTGTAATCCTAGTTACTTGGGAGGCTGAGATCAGGAGGATCAAGGTTTGAGTCCGGCCCAGCAAATAGTTCAAGAAACCCCATCTCCAAAAGAACCAGAGTAAAATGGACTGGAGGTGTAGGTGCAGCAGTAGAGCGCCTGCTTTGCAAGTGCGAAGCCCTGAGCTCCAATCCCACCAAAAAAAAAAAAGAATTGGTAGACTCAATTTACTTACTTTAGCTCAACAATGGGAGAAAACCTGGCCTAAGAAGCCTGGGGTTGACCCTGCTAATCATGGATGGAGAGTGACCTCCCTGAGAGGGGATGTGGGATCTGCAGGTCAGGAATGGAGGCCAGGGCTATGGTGGGTAGGTTCTTCTGGCCCTGGTGGCAAGCTTTTTTATTTTTTGGTAGGACTGGGGTTTGAATTCAGGGCTTCACATTTGCAAAGCAGCCACTCTAACATTTTGCTCTGTTTATTTTGGAGATGGGTGGGGTTCCTCTCAAACTATTTACCAGGGCTGGCCTCAAAACAAGATCCTCCCAATCTCAGTCTCCGAAGTAGCTAAGATTTACAGGTGTGAGCCACCAGCACTCAGCTCTGGCAAGGTTTTAAAGAAGCTAAAATTAGGTCCCCCTGAGAAGGGTCTCTGTAGCCTTGTTTGACGAGATAAAAGCAGTCCTTTTCCATACGCTCTGGCCTGGAGACACATCAGAACCTACAATTATCTAGGACAGGTCTCTCCAGCCTGGGCCCCACATGGACCTCAGTTTAGCTGAAAGAAGTTTTGTTCAAATGACACAACCCTTTCAACAAGGACAAACAAATCTTTCTCCCACCCAAAACCCAAGCAGTCCGGGGGTCGGCACAGCAGACACAAGACTTCAGGCAGGGGTCTCCCTGCCAGAGTCCAAGAAACCAGGACACCAGAATCCTCAGTGGCCTGAGAGCCACCAACCTGCTGGTGGTCAGGAAGGCAGTGGGCAGTTCTAGACCCTGTTCTGGCAGGGGAATCACTGTCCCTTTGTCACTGTGAATTAAGACTTCCCAACCACAATTAACTACCCAGAACAAGAGAATGGTAAGAACTCAGATTCTCCCTGGCGGGTCACGTAGAGCACACCTGCAATCCCAACACTGGGGAGGCCGAGGATCCCGACTTCTAGGTCATTCTGGGCTACATGGTGACACCCTGTCTCCAAATAAGTAAACATTCTCAAATCTGCCCCCACACCGTCTGAACTGTCCTTAGGGGAACAGGGCTCGGGAACCTGGATTTTTTAAGCGCGAGATCCCACACCCCCTGCCCCCCAAGCCATGATTCCGATAACCTCACAAGTTTGGGGAAAAAAACCCAAACAACCAACCTGGTTTAATAAGGTCCCCCGTGCTACTAAAAAGCTCCCAGGACCTAAATAAAAATAAATACATAAAAATCGCAGGGCAGCCCTCCCCCTGCTGGCGTTCTCCCGGGCGGGACGCGCGGGGGCGGCCAGCTCGGACGTTGGTCACTTACCGGCCGCAGCGTCCAGGCCTCCGCCCCTTCAGGCCCGGGACCCCGCGAGCAAGGGCGGGGACCCGGAGAGGCTGCGATCGGAGCCCGGCCTGCCCGCCTGCCCGCCCAAACAGCCAGATGGGCGGAGGCACAATGGCCAGGGATGCGCCGCGGCTGTCCACCCGACCCCGAGGTCCCCGAGCAGGGTCCCCGAGCTCACCTGCGACCCTGCGAGTCTTTTCCGGCCCGCACGCACATGGTATCCCAGCAGCCGGCGGCTCCCACATGCCCGGGCAAGCCCGGCTCCGGCCGCCCGCCTATTGGCTGGCTGGACCGCAGCGCCTGCGTAAGGCCTTTTCTGATTGGTCGTCGGTGTATGACTGAAGTGGGCGTGTCAGAGCAGATGGAGGGGAGACGTCCGGAGGGGGCGTGGCCTGGAAGGGGGCGTGTCCTCATTTAACCGCCCCGGCTCCAGTGCACCCTGCTCGCCCGGCTGGGCTGAGATGCGGTTTCTACGAGCGTCGTACACCAGGCACCAAAGGACTTTCAGGGTACAGCCACATCTGCAGGATGAGAGCAGTCGCCCCTTCCTGCAGAGTCCTTAGGGGTTCAGTGAAATAAGACACCATTTCTTCAAGAAGTCAGGTTTACATCTTGTGTGCTTTCTCATTTAGTTTGCAATACTTTACTCGTATAGGGAAGTTTTAAATTTGCTGTTTTCTCTCTGACAACTCGATCATTTTAGTCTATAAAATAAACTGACAATGAATAAGAAAAACGTGCAAACTGTATTAACCCGGGTAGAGGCCTAAGTCCTGGGATTCCACATAGCAGGTCTGGCCACTCGCCAAATAAAGAGATAATTAGTAGCTGGGCACAGTGGCTACGCCTGTAATCCCAGCTACTCAGGAGGCAGAGACCAGAAGGGTCATGGTTCAATGCCAGCCCAGAAAAAGAGTTCTCCAGACCCTATCTCGAAAAAACCATTACAAAACAAAACAAAAAACCAAAAAAAACCTGTCCTGGAGTGGCTCAAGGTGGTAAGCTTGCCTGAGGCCCTGAGTTCAAACCCCAGGGCCTTCACAAAAAAAAAAAAAAAAGAGAGAGAGCAAGCTAAGTAGTGGTCAAGGGCAAAGAAAGGAGGTTTATGAGGCATGGGCTCACCCCCAGAAGAAGCAGAGTAAGCAGGTCAGCCCATCTCGGGGTACAGACATGGGCTTTAGGTGTAAACGGGAAAAACGAGGGTCAGGGGAGAGAAGCTTGCATGATTAAACAGTCCCAGGCAAAGTGTGGCCTAGTTGACCATCATTTCAGTTCTGGCTCTATGAGAGGACTGAGTGGCCATCACTCCGGGGAGTGATCTGGTTCCCAGGACATGACCACTCCCGCTGCAGGGAGCAGCCTCCTCATTACAGGTAATTGTCCTTACTTGGGGAGGTGGTCTGTCCTGCAAGGCAAGGCTGTTCCTTAGGGGCAGTTTTGGTCCCTTGCCATAAAGATGTTTTCCATCAGTCCTGTCCTTCCTGGAACCCAAGGTGATTGCAAGAGATGAAACCAGAGTTTTTAGGCCTTGGACCCAAACTCCTGGGCGTCCACAGTCAGTACTGGCCACTCGCCCCTATATGCCAAATAAAGAGACATGGCAGAGACATGCCACAGGGCGGGAAGAGGCCCATCTTCAGCCATCTTTGGGGTACAGACCTGAGTTTTAGCTTTAAATAGACAGAGAATCAGGGCAGAGTGCAAAAGATATGCATAGTCAAACAGCCCTAGTTACAGGTGTGATCTGGTTGGTCTTTATCCCAGTGCTGCTTCTCTGGGGCTCTGGAGAAGTTGTCACTGTCATCACTCAGGGGAGTGATCTGGTACCCATGGGATAATCACATCTGCTCCAGGGTGCATCCACGTCATTACAGGTAATTGTCTTCTTTTGAGAGGTGGTCTGTCCTGCAAGGCTCAGCTGTTCCTTAGGGGTAGTTTTGGTCCCTTGCCATACAGTGAATGGCTCAGAGCAAAAGACAGGAGGTACAAAATGGAAACAGAAATGGAAAATGCCAGGCTTTTCTCCTATTTTTAGTTAATTCCTGGGCCCAAGTGAGAGTCGTGCTTTTCAGCAGAGGCAGTTTCTAAGGTTCTGGGGGTCAGCCGTGGGACAGGCTACCAAAGACTGCGAGGGAGGAAGGCACCAGAAGCAAGGGGTGTCTTGTTATGCAATGAAGTCTTCCCTAACAGCCATCTATGTCACTCTGTCCAGACCAGATGTCAAGTCCCAAATTTCTTCTTCCAATGAAAAGAGCCCTACAAGCAGAGGGTGGATCAGAAATGCCTCTGTCTGCATTTGCTGTCCACAAAGGTACAGATGTCCTATTACAAAAGGACCAGCTTTTCAGAGTTGCTCCTGTGATGGATTTGGGGGATAATTGTGGAAATTTGCAATTCTCATGTAATGGGATTCTCTCTTTGTTTTGATCACTAATAATCATAACAATAGCTCCAGATCTGGAAGGAAAAGATGAACTTAGAACCCTGTGGTCAGCTGAGCCCTGGTGATTCATGCCTGTAATTCTAGCTATTCAGGAGGCAGAGATCAGAAGGATGGAGGTTGAAAGCCAGCCCTGGGCAAATAGTTTGCAAGACCCTATCTAAAAAAAAGGTCACAGAATTTTTTTAGTTAGCATATTCAAATTGATCTATGTAATTTCGTGGCATTTAAAAAGGCACAATAGGGTGCGCCCTAAAATATGAAGCAAAATATATGATGTCTAGAGAGAATGCTGTAACGTAAGCTGAATGCAACTGTAAATTCAAGGCAAAAAAAAAATAGTGCATAGAATGTCAAATTTAAAAAATTCAGATTTTGTAAGGAGGGACTTTATTTAAAAGGATTATTTTGGATTTGGAGTGGGACAAGAGGCAGTGAGACTCCAACATAGGGGGAACACTCTGCCTATAAAATCTACAAATCTCCAGAATTTTCTCTTTTCCAGGGGAGTTAAGAGCACCAGGAAGAACTGGGTATGGGAGGTGGGTGGCATTAAGGATGGTGTCAGAGAATGCTTTGCCCCATGCCAGCCTGTTCTCCGGAGGGCTGTTAAGGGGAGACTATATATATTGGCTCAGTGTGAGGGCAGGCTGGAATTCCCGGACCCTTGGGAGGGACAAGACTTAAGCAAACTTGGGTTAACAAGCATTTTTCTTTCTTTTTGTGGTACTGGGGTTTAAATTCAGGGCCTACACCTTGAGCCACTCCACCAGCCCTTTTTTTGTGATGAAGAGGTTTTTTTGGAGATAGGGTCTCTCGAACCATTTGCACGGGTTGGCTTCGAACTGAGATCCTCCTGATCTCTTTCTCCTGTGTAGCTAGGATTACAGGCGTGAGCCATCAGCACCCAGCAAACAAATCTACAGGGCTGATTTCAGCACTGCTCTTCCCCCCTCCCCGCTTTTTTGGTGGCACTGGGGTTTGAACTCAGGGCCTCCTGCTTGCTAGGCAGGTGCTGCTTTTACCACTTGAGCCACTCCACCAGCCCCATGTTCCTTCAAGGTAAGCTGTTTCCAGAGCACGAAAAGATGGAGGCCAGCTTCTTAACCATTGCTGTTGCTAGGAGCACAGTGTTTGGGGACAATTCCACATTGTCAGTAAGAAGAGTTTTTCATGGCCTTTGAAAATGGATGTTAATGTCATATCACTGTGCTATTGAGATTCTGTTGCATTCATTGGATTTTGTGTGTGTGTGTGAGGTACTGGGGCTTGAACTCAGGGCCTTCACTTTGAGACACTCCACCAAACCTTTTTTGTGAAGGGTTTTTTGAGATAGGGTCTCATGAACTATTTTCCCGGGCTGCCTTTGAACCTCAATCCTCCTGATCTCTGCCTCCTGAGTAACTAGGATTACAGGCATGAATCATGGCACCCGGCTCATTTGCCGTATGTTTAAGCTGTCAGAGTTTATGATACATACTGTTAGGTCCTAGTCCAGGAGGCTGGTGGACAGGGTGTGCAAGATTTTATCTCCTTCCTCTACAAAGACTGGGGCTCTTTTGTAACAGGACCCCTCTGGACTAGGGCCTAGTAGGGTAAAGCCCAATATCATATTTTTGATTGGGAAGCACTTGAGACATAAGACTTGATTTGTTTTGCATTTAAAAATCATTACGTACGATGTGCTATCCTGCCTGCCAGAAGTACCTATTCTGAGGAGATTTGGGGTGAAGCAGGAATCCCCATGATGCTAGACCAGGCATAGACTTGAAAAGGAATGTTGATCTGCTCCATTATTTTTTTTAATGGTACTGGGGCTTGAACTCAGGGCCTCACACTTGCTAGGCAGGTGCTCTACCACCTGAGCCACTCTGCCAGCCCTGTTTTGTGCTGGGTATTTTCGAGATAGGTCTCATGAACCATCTGCTCAGGCTGGCCTTGAACTGCCATCCTTCTGCTCTCTGCCTCCTGAGGATTACAGGCATGAGCCACCAGTGTGATCTGGCCCAATTTTAAAGCACGATTCTCTAAGTGTGGTCCTAGACCATGAACCTAGAGAAAGTCAGAAAGTCAGGTCGTGGGGCCAGCAATGTTTTTTTTTTTTTCAGTGCTAGGAATGAACCTGGGGCCTCTTGCCCTTGTGGGCTAGTCCACCACTCAGCTATCTGTCTCTTAAACTAACAGCTGATCCTGATGCAGGGTCAAATTCAAGATCCTTTGTGTTAGTGTGTATAAACTGACAAAACTCCAAGGGCCAAATGTAAATCATTTACTCATTTTATTCACACTAGTAGTAATCTTGACCCAACCAAGGCTGGACTTTGGACCTCTGAGGGCGTAGCCTGCTACTAAGATAATTGTGGCACCTTTAAATCCTCCCTGTAGTCCTGAGGAGTCCCAGGATTCTCAGAACCAGGTTAGTCTCACACGGTTATTTTTAATGGATGAATGGAGGGATTTCATCTAGGGAAATTTGATTCAACATTGCTTTTCCCATTCCAGACTGGTTTCTTTGCATATTAAATAATCCTTACATCGGTGACCCTCAGTCTCCACTGGGTATGCAGAACTTGGAAAATTACCGACACTCTAGCCACACCCCAAGATTCTGCTTTAAGTGGTTAGGGGGCCGCCTGAGCGTGGAGGTGTGCGACATTTCCAGGTTCTGTTTGAACCTGAGGGCTAAAGAGTAGTTACCTACAGGTTCCAGCAGAGGGCGCCGTGTCCCTGCGTACTGGGAAAACCGCTGTGTGCTGGGAACAGGTCAGCGCCGGCTGGGTCCACGTGGAAACCGAAGCCTTGACCCTTGAGTCTAGGCTTTTTTAAATTGTTGTATTGGAGGTACTTTTTAAAAAAAATTGTTGTATTTGGGGTGCATTGTGACATTTGCAAAAGTTCTTGCAATATATGATAGCTGAATTCACCCTCTCCATCTTTCTCCTTTATCCCCCCTCCCCCCATTCCTGGAATAGTGTCAACAGGTCTCATTTTCCCATTTTCATACCTGAGTGCATAATATTCCCACCGTATTCACCTCCTACACCTTTCCTTATATCCTCCCCCTTCCCACTGTGCCAACCCCCGGACAGGACCTGTTTTACCTTCCTGTTCTCTGTTTTTGAAAAAAGACATTTTTTGTTTGTTTAAGATAGGTCTATAGGGACCTATCCATGTGACATTTCCATATATATGTGTATTATAACCCAAATTGGTTCATCCCCTCTATTTTTCTCTTTTCTTAGTCCCCTTCTTGTGGTGATTTCAACAGGTTTAAAAAATTCTTTATTCATTCTTATATAGAATGTACATCAACCATATTCACCTTTTTTTTTTTTTTCAGTACTGGGGCTTGAACTCAGGACCTATACCTTGAGCCACTCCACCAGCCCTTTTTTGGTGATGGGTTTTTTCGAGACAGGGTCTTGAGAACTATTTGCCCAGGCTGGCTTTGAACCATGATCCTCCTGATCTCTGCCTTCTGAATAGCTGAGGTTATAGAAAGGAGCTACAGGCACCTAGCTTATCTTCTTAACTTTCTTTGTGTACCCTCCCTCTCCTGTTTGTGACCTCCTACCCCTTAATGTGACCTGGTTTTCATAATATTTCTGTATTTGTATTGGGTCTACATTCCACATGTGAGAGAGAGCATGTACCTTTGGTTTTCTGAACCTGGCTAACTTCGTTTAAGATGATGTTCTCTGTGTTCTGAGACTCCTGGAAATAATTTGTGTATTTTGCTGAATGACCTAGAGGCAAGTCACCCCTACTCCTTGATTTCTGTTTTTAAAATGGGGGAGAAATTTGGCCTATATTCATTTATTTGTTTATGTATTGAACACCTTAAAATAGACAAGATAAACCGAGCCAGATGGCACACACCTGTAATCCTAGCTACTCCAGAGGAGATCAGAAGGGTTGAGATTTGAGACCAGCCCTGCAAAAAGGTTGAGAGCCCCCATCTCAACCAAGGGCTGGGCAAAGAGGCACATGCCTGCCATTCCAGCTACGTGGGAAGCATAGCTAGGAGGGTCAGGTCAGGCTGGCTGGACATAAATCGAGGTTCTATCTCAAAAATAACCAATGCAGAAAAGGGCTGGTGGAGTGGCTCGAGTGGTAGAGCACTGAGTTCAAATTCCAGTACCACCAAGAAAAAAAATGGACAAGATACTTCTCTGGGGAAGGGAGGCATCCACATTTAAATGCAGAAAGACAGTGGGTCCAGTTTGTCCCGAACTCAGTGAAGGACACATGTGGGGCCCAAGGTTGGTGAACAGGACAACCATGAAAACAGTGAAAAAGGAGGCCGGAGACCAGGGCTGAGTGTAGACACCTGAGTCAGTGTGTTTGATGACACTCCCCTTGTCTAATTATCATAACAACCTAGCCAGGTAGATGGCATCAATCCCACTTTACAATCGAAGCTCAGAGATGTGGCGTGACTGGCTCAAAGTCACATAGCTAGGATAGAAACTAAGGTGTGTTCGACTTCGGAGTCAAATAACAGGGGCTTTCTTCTCCATCCCTCGGTCAGAAGTGTATCCCACTTCCTTCCACAGACATTGTCTCATGGAGGCAGGATCTCTCCTTTCCAGCTCTGAAGAGACTCAGATCCCCTCCTGTCCCTCTGCACCCCTCTCCCCCTGTGAAGGACAGATGCCTGTGGAGTGACACCAATTTGCAGAGTCTTCAAGTGTGAATGAGATTTCTAATAGGACCTGCTGCCCACTGGTTTTGGGCAGGGTTAGGAAGAAGGAGAAATTGGAGAGGCTGAAAATAAGGAAGAGAAAAGCCTGTTTGGGAGAGGGGATGGAGCATCAAGGGCAGCAACAGTAGGGGCCTGTAGGTGGACGTTGAGGGCTGGCTTGGTTCAGAGAGGTTAAGTGCCTTGCCAAAGGTCACACAGCCAGCAAGTGTTAGAGGCCAAGTGAGCTTAGCTAATGGTTATACTTGTTACTGTTCTCTAAAGTGGACAACTCCAACCCAATTTACATTTGTAAAATGTAGTGTTCTCTGCTGCATGGACAGAGAAGGAAATTGGGAAGGCACTTGTAAAAGAATAGGGGAGGCATTTGAATTTGTTAAAATTTGAGAAATTTATCTCCATCAATGGTCTCAGCACTGAGACTTGGTGCCCACCTTACTTCTGTCCTTTGCAAAGTGGCCCCTGGGCAGGAGCATCAAGACAGGCTGAGAAGGCTGGGTGTGGTGGTGCATGCCTGTAATCCAAGGCATGCAGAGGCAGAGGTAGGAGGATTTCAGCTGAGGTCATTCCCGTGGCTCCAGTGGTAGGGCACCTGCCTGAAAGTGCAAGGCCTTGAGTTCAAACTCCAGTACTACCCAAGAGAGAGGGGGAGAGAGAGAAAGAGAGAGAGAGAGAGAGAGAGAGAGAGAGAGAGAGAGAGAGAGAGAGAGACTGGGAACGGACCACTACTTCTGCACAGTTAGGGGACTGGACTTTAGAAGCCTACTGACACTTTTGGGCTCAGCAGCCTAAAGGGGGTCAGGCAGCTCCTAACACAAGCTCATTCCCCTCCAGTTTCAGGAGAGGACTGGTGGGCACAGCACAAGCTCCAGGCAGGCCAGGGTCAGGTCGTCATCCACCTTGCTGCCAGGTACCAAGCACCTGGACCCCTTGGTCACTAGCACACAGAACCTGCCCCTGTGTGCCAGCACTGTGGCTCTCTTGGCCTTGAATGGACCTGGCCCCTGAGTCCTGGCATGGGCCACAGGGTGCCTCCCACTGTGGGGCCCACTCATGCTTGCTGGCTGAATGCGTGAGTCATTAAGGGAGCTCTCCCTGTCCCCCCGGCCCTCAGTCAGCCCATGGCTCCTGAGGATGGGACCCTGCCCCTCTCAGGACACGCTAGACTCCGTTCTTTTTTCTGGAGGGTTCTGCCAGGGGCCTCCTCAGCTCAGTGTGTTCAGGTGGCTTCCTGAAATGTTTACTAGGAAACACAGATGGCACAGAAAGAGCACAAGGGAGGAGACCCAGAAATGTGGCCACTTCCCCCCTCCCCACGCTCCCTGCTGTGGTGGCCGGCACCGTGTGGCAGACTGGGACTTGTTGTTGAGGGCAGTGAGACAACAACAAAATCACTAGTCTTCCAGACGGGGCCAGCCGGTCGCAGGCTGCTGTGACAGACCCCTCCATGCCTGGAGCCCACACCAGCTCAGGGGATGGACACTCCTGGTGTCCAATCCCCAAGTGCACCTCCTGCCACCATCCTTTCCTCATCTCAGAATCCCCTGGACACTGCTCAAGAGGGGAGAAGGTATTTCTTAACTCATTCTACTTTTTCTGGAGCGTTCTCTACTGAATATACATCCTTCAAGGACGAGGATATCTTATTTTAAAGGAAAGCAGGCAGCTAATTTTTGTAGGTGTTTTTTTTTCAAGGTTATAATGTAACCACAGTGGTTACATTGTATCAGGTGGTCTTTTGTTCTTTTTTTTTTTTTTTGGCCATACTGGGGCTTGAACTCAGGGCCTCATGCTTGCTGGGTAGGCGCTCTACCACTTAAGCACTTAAGCCACTCCACCAGCCTTCTTTAGCTTTTTTTCATAAATCATAGAGCACTGTACCATCACAGAGAAGGCAAAAAAGAAAAAGCGCCAGGTAGTGGTGACCATCCCCTGCCCCCAACACACACACCAGGTCCCCTCCAGGTCTCTGCGGATCAGGTGAAAATCCTTCCAGTGCTCACCGAGCCACAGCTCAGAATGACATGTTACTAGTGGTATTGGGACTAGCAGGACTGAACGGAGAGAGGAAGGGAACTGTGTGGCAGGAGAAAGTGGAGTCCCGGCCCAGGCCTCCCCGCCCCCACCCCAGGACCAGGACCGGGTTCCCTGGTTAATTTCCCCTGCAGAGTGGCGCTGATGGGGAGGAGGGAGGCCCCTCCGCCTGGGCCAGCCTCTAATTGCACTAGCAGGGCATATCCGCTCCTTAATTAACCAAAGCCACAATATCCTGGCGGCTCAGAGAGCAAGGCCTAATTGTATTTCTGCAGCAGCTGAGGGACAAATTACCCTTTCCTATTGGTGCTTTTAATTCTGCCTTTTAATTGCGAGCTCTTCCTCTTTGGCCACCCCTCCTCCTTTCCTTGGCTCTGTCCAAGCAGGGAAGGGCATGCCTGGAGATGGAGCAGAGGGGGGCGCTGTGGAGAAGGCTGACAGTATCCAACTCTGAGGCTCAGCCCCTTAAGCCAGCAGCCAGAGACAGGGCACAGTCTGGTGTGGGGTCCCCCCCACCTCCCCTCCCCTCCAGCTGCCCAAAATGGCAAGAAGTTCTCTGCAGAGGATGTTAGGGCCATTTCAATATACCTCCTCTCCAAAGGGGTGCTGCTTTGTAACTCCAAGCTTCAAAGAGCTAAGACTCCCCTCCCCCCCACCTCCCTACTTAACCCATCCAGGATCAAAGAGGGATTTATTACCTTAATACAATAATAATAAAAGGTACTATTAGAGAACCAGCTAGTCCATCATCCTTGGCTTGTTATGTCAGAGACAAAGACCTGAGTGTAACACTGCAGGCCAAGTCTAACTAGATACGAGGTGTATTCAGGAGAGGCAGAGACCCTAGGTATTCCTGGGAGAAGCAGGCCTTTCTCAGGGAACTTGCAAGTGAACTTCAGGTGGAAAGAGACAAGCTAAAAACTACCACAGAGGACTTTGGAGAGGATCTCGGCAGCTCTGGGGACACTACCTTGCAGGCCTGTCCACCTGAGCAGCCCTGGCTGTAAAGCCACCAACCAAGTCACTGCCTGACTACAAGCTCACCACTGAGCAGGTACTCATGCTCATTATGGTACACTAATGCCTAGCACACAGCCTGGCCCCCGCTATATGAAGCAGTTGGTAAAAAGGCAGAATCCAAAGATAGAATAGCGTGTGGCACAGATAGGGTAAATCCATTTGGTTGTCTTTTTCCTTACAGATCCAATACCCATGGACTTGAGGTGATGGTGGCCCTGGTTTCTAAAATTCTTTACCTCTGGACTCTATCTGGGTTGAGGGAAGATGCTATAGTCGTAAAGAAATGAACCTTGAAGAAGTGACCTGCCTTTGAGCCTGCTCAGGCCCACTCCTCACTTCCGGTTTCTTTCCTCTGAATTTAAAGCTGTCCCCTTAGCAACAACCGTTTCCATGGTTTCCTCTATGATGACTCCCCAGCCCCTCCTCCCTTTTATCTCATGTCAGAAATGGGTGATTGGGATCCTCCGTGAGACCACTCCATGTAACCATGGTAACAATTAATTGAGCCTTCGTTTATCTTTTGTGAAGAGGGCTAGGGAATATGAAGCTTTAGATTTGAGGGGGAGGGCTAGAGCCTCTGTTCTCATAAAGAGAAAGTTAAGGGACTTGTAATACTAGCCAGAAACATCGAGTTCAGACATGTGTGGAACCTCTCCTTCAAACATGATTAGCTTGGAAATCGAAGGTATCCAAGACATTGCCCCAAATTTTGAAGGGCTTATGGTCTAGCGCCTGAACTCATGGTCCCACTGAACTCTGGCACAGATGGGGCCCAGAAAGAAGGTTCTTGATAGCATTATGATCACGACTCTGTCTACTCTCCTGAGAACCAAGAGAAGACTGACCAATGGGGTCTGTACTCACATTGAGACTTCTTCCTGGCTGATGTTGGAATTTGTCCTGGGTGGGGTGGATCCTTGACTCCTTCTTTTAGAGAAGTGGAAACCAGTGTCAGCATTGCAGGGTTTGGTGCAGGGAGGAAGACAAACAAATAACAAAACACCCTGACCTGCTCCACTCAATGAATGGAAGGACCAGGGTCATCTCCTGGCCCAAGGAGCCCATGACCTACCTTCCTGCTCCAAGCCTTTCTGGTCTGCGATCACACTGAATTAGAGCATCCTCATCTTCATCCATCCAGTTTTATCTAGTTGTCACTGAAAATGTAGGCCAAAAGGGCAGCTAGGAAGAGAGAAAGTAGAAAAAGAAACATAAAAGTACCATGGGACCTCAAAGCTAAGCATAGTGAATCCAAAAGCAGAAATACCTGTTCATCATAGAGATAGCAGCTCGTTCCTCTTCTGGATGTCCATCCTTACCTCCCAAAGCTGGCACCTAAAAACTTTGAGGACCAATTCTGTACTTCTAGTGGACATCACATAAATCCCTGGATCCTTGGTGCACTGATACCAATAACCTGTGCTGTGTTGGAAGAATGATCAGGAGGTAAAATGGGTTAAAAAAAAAAAAGCATAGAACAATTATGCAGATAGATTCAAAGCTGCAAAGAGCAAGGTAGAAAATTCACCCTTTTGAGTCAAATGAGATCTGAATTAGCCAAAGTAAATTCCAGAGCCTGGGTCTCAGAACTCTGAGTGCCATCCTTTGCTGCTGGATACAACTAAGGCAGATTCAATCATTCCGGGTACCCTGTTCATTTGGCTAGTCAGAAAAGGATAAATGGCATCCTCTTATTGGTTGATAAGGAAATACACATCAACCAATGAGAGAATAGCTCTTCATTTCTGGCCAATAAGATCTCAGTTATCTTCTTCAAAGGAAAGTAAACCCTTTGTCCAAAAAGAAATGAGCAAAAAAGAAATAATAAATATATTTTTAGAAAATTACTCTTGTTATGGGGTCATTATTGATGTGATCAATTACAGCTGAACCAGAGAATTAATAATAATAAAAAGAGCAATTCTTTTAGGAAGAAAAGTACAAAAAGCAGACCAGCTGTCTGGTCTGGTCTAAAAGGAAGTTTCTATAGTAACATGTGAGAGAAAGGCATTTTAATGTAAATGTCCCCTACACTATATCTAGCCAGCATACCCAGGGTAGTTTTGGCTTTAAACTTAAATTGAAATTATAATGATTAAAACTTTATTAAAAACGTGTGAAGGAAAAGTCTGACAAGAAAAAGAATGCTGTTTGCCTGTTAATATAGGAATCGCAGATAAAGATACAATGCTTACTGCCTGAAACATGGGGTTTTTCTTCATCCCATGTTACCAATGGATAGCTCAGTTTAAAATAAGGCTTTGTTTTAAAAATAGAAAGTTCTTGGCTGTTAATGAGAAGTACTCTAGAGGAACTAATGCACAGAACACAGGTTGTTCTAGTAACTTACTTGCAGTTCCTCCTTAAAATCATTCTGAGAATGTTACAGTTGCCTTCAGAAAATTATGGGTAAAATGAGTTTCCACCCAGATGTTACAGATGAACACAGGCAGGTGAAGCTGACAGGTGGAAAGTGGAGTCAATATTTGTCAATCCAGGGAAAGGGAAAAGATCAGAGGATTAGGAGCGCTAAGTGCTGGGTTTGCTAGCGATGAGGCCAGCTGGCTGAGAAGAAAGTAGAGAGAATTGTGAAGTATCTAATACAGGTGATGCTTGTGGCTAATTATTAAGTGACGTGTTTCCACCTACCTGTGATTTCTGTGAGGTATGTGGGATGAGGTGATCTAGAATTCACCCCCCTCTCCCATGCAAGGGGTCTTTGGGGTTGGGAGGTATGACTACTATTAAGGAGAAAGCCTCTCTCTACAGTAGACACCCTTGGACAATATCCCTCTTGTTCATTCACGACGAACAAACATTTTTCTCATTTAAAAGGGAAAGGGGAGGAAGATATCAGCTCTTTCAGTATAAAGAAATAAATGGAGGGGGAGGGGGGATAGCAAACTGCAAATCCCAAAGAAATGACAAGGCAGGTTAAGATCACTTCTCCAAGCAGGGGTGAGGTGGGGGTAGAAAGGATTGCAGGGGCTTTGCCCAGAGCCTTGACTTAAAAGAAAAAAAAATTCACCTTTCGGGATTTCCCCTGGTAGTGGTGGTTTGGGGAGAGTGTTATGTGGGAACAGTGGTAACTACCACCCAGCCCAGAGAAGGCAAAGGCTCCCAGGAGACATTTTAAATAATCAAGGTGCTCACTAGATAATCAGTGGCCAAAGCCCCTCCACTCACTGTAACCAAGGCAACAGGAAACAGGGGTTGCGGCTGGTTGCCTGGTAACCACGCTAGTGCCTGCATCCTGTCCATTGCTTCTCCTCCCCCACCTCCGTTAGCCCTTTTGTGACAGCTTCTCCCCCTCCCTGGCTTTTTTTTTCCTCCATAGCAAAATAATCATCTCCGCTCCTCCTACAAAGGGCTCTTTGGGCTCCTTTGGATTTAAAAAAAAAAATGTGTACCTGATGGATGGCCATGTTGAACAGATTTCATGTAGCTCAAAGGTTGTCATCAGATAAAATGTGGTACCTTGGCCTCAGTATCTCCTCTCTCTGTCCCGTGCTTTTTCCTTCATTCATTACCAGTAAGTCTATGGAGATGGTGAGAGAGAGGGATGAGGGAGAGAGAGAGAGAGAGAGAGAGAGAGAGAGAGAGAGAGAGAGAAAAGAGAAAGAGAGAGAGAAAGAGGGAAAGAGAGAGAGAGAGAGAGAAGAGAGAGGGCAAGGACTTAAATGTGGCAAAATTTCACAGAACATCTTGTAGGGCTCCCAAAAGACCTTGTAGGCTGTACTCTACCTGCTCTTAGCCCTAAGTTTTCCACTGGTTGTAGCGAAGAGGAGATAGAAATGCCCCTCTAGAAACCGACACCCAAAGCCCTGGAGAAACAGACGAGTCCTTTCTCACCTCCTCTGCGTGAGGTCTGAGGGACTGTAGTCGTGGGTCTGGGAGGTCGAGGCACGCAGAAGAACTGACCCAGGGCACTCGGGGACCAGGCGCTGTCCAGCTTCTGGTGCTGAAGCTAGAAGCTCGGATTGGCCAGGAGGGGCTCTGAGTATCTTCAACCGCCGGACCTCGACGCAGGGCCCCGCAGGGCGGGAAAGGCAAGACTAGAACATACCTGCACTGGACGCGGTTTTAAAAAGCAGATTGGGGCTCCCCAGGGCGCAATCCTCTGCGCCTCTCCATTCTCCACCCTAGGAAAGGGCGGGAAGAAGCACCGCCCCCCCCCACTACTGGGGTGATAACCCAGTTGCTTCCTGACATTTTGCACGTTATCCCCCGTCATTGCTGCGCTCTTGGGATGTTTGCATGCTGAGTCCCAAACCTGGCGTGCAGATCTCGTGAACCACGCTGGCCGCTTTCCTGCATGCAACAGGTCTGCTGCTCCCGGGGACCTGAGGGACCCGATGCACAGACGTGGGGGCTTCGGAAGGGCTCAGGGCGTCCGGGTCGCGTTCATTCCCGAGGCTGTGGGGCCCCACAGAGCGAGATAAGCAGCAACACCCCCCCCCCCCGCCGCCGCACACACACACACACCTTGGGCAGCTGAGCACCAGGTAGGATCGCTGGACTACCAGGCTCCGGAGCCGCCTTCGGTTTGGTGGCACCGCACCTTTGGCAATGCCGCCAAGCCTGCTTCCCCCCCGCCCCGCCCCAGCCTCCGGGGCAGCCCCAGGCTCAGCCTCGCGGGACCCCGGCTCCTCTAGACCCCGAGCCCTTGACCTGGGGAGGGGGCTGGACAGGTGCGTTGGCTGGGATTTACCAGGCATGGTTTGCGCTCTGCCTTTTTTTCTGGAAGAAAGCTCCCTCTTCACTCTGCCGCAGGCTCGTCGCCTGTCCCCAGAGAGCCAACAAGAGAACTGCAGAGCCAGGGGTAAGGGGGGGACAGTTCTGGGGACGCAGCCCTGGGATACCTGCTTCCCTCAGGCCGTCTGTCCTGTCCGCAGCAGCAAGTGGAGTTCAGGCAGCAGCTTCGGGGACCAGGGGACCAGCTGCTTTAAAGCCGAGACCAACCCACAGGTGGCCTGTCAGGGACAAGGATGCTCATGACGTCATCCCGAAGGCGAGCGGAGAAAGGGAGTGAGGGGGAGGGGAAGAGGGGGGTCACCGCACTTCACATCAAAAGTCCCCTGTGGCCATGGCAACAGTTCCGAGGCAAAGGGGACCCGAAGGGGGTCCTCGCGCCAGCAGTGGAATAGGATGCGACCTTAGCGCCGAATCCAGCCTTGCCAGCACCTGCAGGGGCACTGGAGCCAGTCCCAGGTCCACCTCTCTCTGTCCTCGTCCTGGTTCCGCAGCCCGAGCTGGAGAGAGTGAGAGAGAGGCTATCTGATACCGGGGGGGCGACATGCACAGACCTTTATCTCTGCAGGGACGATTCCTGTCTTCCCACTGCCACACTGGTTCACCTGACCACACGCAGACGAGCTGTCCTTGAACTCAAGGCCACAGCCGCTCACCCGCCCAGCTCACTCTGCACCACGTGGCGTCCGGGCGCTCACGCAGAACCACCTGTCGCCATCCCAGTCTGTTCGTGGGGACAAACCGAGGGTCCTCAGCTCCCCGAGCACTCCTGGAAACAACAGCCACCCGAGCATCACAAACCCTCTAGGATCTAGTGCACATCTGTGGACGGAAGGGGTTGTCGCAAGCTGGTGGCCTGAGACCCAAATGAGACACAGTGGTGTTTACTGTCTCCCTCTGTATTTTAATTTATTTTGAAGTACTCATTTACAAGATTGGAAGATTTCACACAGAAGTCTGGGTTTTCCACGGTCTTGTAAAGGGTGCTGGTTGGTCTCCCCTGAAGAATGAGATGGGTTCCAGGCCTGCCTAGGCCCCTCTCTCCTTTGTGTGTCATCAAAGTTGTCATTAACCTATACTTTTTCTTAAAAAAAATTTTTTCCCTAGAGTAAAGAGAAAAGTGAATATTTTTGTCTCTGCCTCATCTGCTTATTGACTTTATGTGTGTGGGGAAAGCTCCTTTCAACCATGAGTTGTCTGTGCCGGGAGTCTCCCCACACTGAGCAGTAGCAGCTGGTGATGGTCTCACTCAGGTGCAACTCTTGTTTCACTACTGGCAGGTGCTCTGGACCGACACACAGACATCTGTGCTGCCAGAGCCCCAACAACACAAGCAGCAGAACATTTCTTGCTGGTACGGAAGCATTTTTGTTTTGTTTTTTCTATTTTCACATTACAAAATATACAGCTATTTGGAAATGCTTTAAAAAGTCACATTTTTGAGCTAGGTATGGCAGTGCACATCTATAATCCCAGCACTGGTGGTGGAGGCATTATGAGTTTGAGGCCAGCCTGGACTATGTAGCAAGACTTGTCTCAAAAATATATATTTGTCATTTATATATAAACATCTGTGACCCAGCTATTTGGCCACGTAGAACATTGTGGTTTTGTTTTTTCAAAGTGGAGATTGAACCCAGGGGCTCAAGAAAGAATAGTCTTTACATTTTTTAATTTAAAGAATAGTGTCTTATTCATAAATACATGAAAAATGGGGGGAGGATTTCATATGCACCCAGACTTACTTCTTAGGTTATGTAAACCTAATAATTTTTTTTCAGTACTGGGGTTTGAACTCAGGGCCTACACCTTGAGCCACTCCACCAGCCTTTTTTTTGTGATGGGTATTTTCGAGATAGGGTCTTGAGAACTGTTTGCCCCAGGCTGGCTTTGAACCGAAATCCTCCTGATCGCTGCCTCTTGAGTGGCTGGGATTATAGGCATGAGCCACTGGCTCCTGGCCCTAACAATCTTTTACATTTTCTGATTGGCAAGTTAAATACAGCTGTAAAAATATTCTCACAAACACAACCAACCAATATACAAATAAAAAAATCCCGACACAGAGACATATAGTTGCGTCTCACGCGTTCTGTCTTACACAGTCCCTTTTCCCAGGTCAGTCACTGACCAGACATTTTTATTACAGGCCACAGTATGAGAGGGGAATTATCTTCTTCACCCTTAGCTCTAGAGTTTTCTCCCTTGAGGAACAGCCTTCTATTTATACAGACTCTCTCTCTGCTACCCAAGCATCTGGAATGTGTACTCGTAAGAAAAGATAGCTTTCTAATAAAATTAAGTCCAAATCTTGCCCAGTGTGGATTCTTTCTAGTCTTTTCAGGAAAATTAGCACAGGGAAAAGATAACCCACACCCCTGTGTGGTCAGAACCTGCTAGGTATTCTGTGTGGGACATGGGCCCTGCAGCTCTTTTCTTTTTTGATTGATCTGCCCCTTAACACAGTCCCCCCCACCCCCTTTTTTTAAGCCATTCTGAAACTGGAGTTTTGGACCCAAGGCCCAAACTCCTGAGATTCCCTATGCCAGGTCCGGCCACCCGCCCCTAAGCACCAAATAAAGAGGCCTGGTGAAGGCAGAAAAAGGAGGTTTATTACACGGCTTGGGACACGCACTGGGAAGAGAGTGAGCACTCAGCTCATCTTCAGCCATCTTCAGGGTACAGACATGAGCTATGGGTTTAAATAGACAAAGAACTGGGAAGTCCCAGTCACAGGTGAGGTCTGGTTGGTCATTGTCTCAGTCCTTGCTCTGGGACAGGTTCCTGAGCTGTGATCTGGAGCCAGGCAGGTGGTCCATGCAAAGGAAGGTCTACTGTTGGGGGTAGTTTCTGTTTCTTGCCATGAAGACATCATCTGTCTTTCCTGGAATCCAAGGTGATGGCAAAGTGACTGCAAAGAGAATGGCTTAGTGCAAAGGCAGATACAAAATGGAGACAGGGATGCTAAGCTTCTCCTGTTTTTATTTTTACTTATTTATTTTTCTGTGGTCCTGGGGTTTGAGCTCAGGGCCTACACCTTGAGCCACTCCACCAGCCTTTTTTTTTTGTGTGTGAAGGATTTTTAGGGTCTCTTGCACTATTTGCCTGGGCTGGTTTCGAACTTCTAGCTTCCTGATCTCTACCTCCTGAATGGCTAGGATTACAGGCTTGAGTCACTGGTGCCCAGCTGCTTCTCCTGTTTTTAGTTAATTCATGGGCCCAAGAAGGGGGTCAGTGCTTTTCAGCAAAAGCAATTTGAGTGCCTTTTCCAATCCACATGTACGTCTAAGAGCTCTGGACTAGGATGAAATGAGAACACTGTTAATAACTCCATTTATTATCTTTTTGAAGCACTCAATAGCTCACCAAGGATGTCACAGGTGTCTCTGATTTGATTCCAGAAGTTGTCCATTCTACAGGTGAAAAAGCAGAGCTCAGAGTGTTTCATTCACCTGACTCACCAGAGCTCTTTCTGCTAAAAAGATCCATTTGTCTCCCTCATGTGAGTTATCAAAAGTATTTATTAACTGGATAAAGTTAAACAATTTACAGAAATGGGAAATACTGGACTTTTTCTGCTTTATTTAAAATAGAAATATTCAGGGGAGATAAGAAAGAGTGATAGAGGGTGTGAATTTGACCACAGTACATTATCTGCATGCATAGAAATATCACAAGGAAACCCTCTGTCCAGTCAGTGTACACAAATAAAAAAGAGAGAAAAAGAAAGATATGGTAGAAATGTCCACATGCTAGATTCACAAAAAGAAATATCTAAAGCTATTTCCTCATGCTGGAGAGGAGGTGGCAAATTAAATGTCCATCCCTTGTGGAGTTTAGAAATTGGTTAACTTCATTGGAAAGTAATTTTGCAAGTTGTATCAAAAGTTATAACCAAGCTGGGTGCCAGTGACTCACGCCTGTAATCCCAGCTACTCAGGAGGCAGAGATCAGGAGGATTGTGGTTCGAAGTCAGCCCCAGGCAAATAGTTCTCGAGACCCTATCTTGAAAAACCTTTCACAAAAAAGGGCTGGTGTAGTGGCTCAAAGTGAAGGCCCTGAGTTCAACGCCCCCATCCCCCCCAAAAAAATCCAACAATGTAGGTTGGGCACAAGAACTATTGAATGGATGGAATTTTCCACCGACTAAAATATGTTTGTACTGAAACACAGCAGAGAAATTATTCGTGAGATAATGTTAAGGAAAGAAATGAGCAGAATGTAGAATTGCCTTTATAATTTATGATTCAAATACTGGCTTTGAAAGGCTTGCCTAGGACTAGGGTGGTAGAGCCTGTGTTTAGCCTGTGCACGGCCCTGGTTTCGATCCCCAGCACTGAAGAAAACATGCGTGTATAAAAAATAGAACAGAGTTACCTAAAAGTGTGATAACACTTCTGCTCAAGAGATCACATTAGGTGGTTTTTATCTTTTATCTTTTTTTTTTTTTTTTTTTTTGCAGTACTAGGGTTTGAACTTAGGGCCTTCACCTTGAGCCACTCCACCAGCCCTTTTCGGTGATGGGTTTTTCTCTCAAACTATTTGCCTGGGCTGGCCTTGAACCTTGACCATCCTGATCTCTGCCTCCTGAGTAGCTGGGATTACAGGTGTGAGCCACCAGTGCAGGCACCTTTTTTCTTTTTATCGTGTGTGCCACACTTTCTGAAATGTTAGGTGGTTTCTCTGGTTCAGATGTAATGTGATAGAAAGGCGGGAGTGGGTGGCATCGGTTACTTAGGTAGTACCGTTATGGGTGGGTATCGTGGGGACAGATTAGGACACTGGGTCTGAGCCCTGGGCAGGTTGCTTCCGATCTTGCCTGGGGTATTCAGTGACCGTGACATGGTTTGAATTTATCAGTGAAAACTCGTGGTGTCCAGACCACACATCCTTCGAAGCCTGAAGTAATAATAAGGGCGACTGCGATGATATTCCCTTACTTTTCCTGGAGGCAGGGACCTTCTATGTAGCCCAGGCTGGCTCAAATTCTCCATCCTCTGGCCTCCTAGGATTACAGACGTGTGCCACCCCTCTTGGCTTCCCCTATATTTTCAGTAGGAGTACTTCACCCAGTTTTTGACACTCTCACAATATTTTACACAAGTTTATAACAACAACTGCTAAAAAAATACCCAACTTAAATGTTGCATCGTTTAATCATTTCAACAACCCTTCGAGAGCAGGTGTTATTTTCACCAGTTTTGTCTAAACTCTGGTTGAATAATTTTCGAGAAGTCACACAGCTAAAAAGTGGACCCATCCATAATCTGACTTCTAGACACTCCTGCGTCACAGGAAAGGGGCTTAGTTACGGAAACAATTCTTCTTTGCATTGGGATTTAATTGCAGGTCCTGTTAGTCAACTTTCTCAGATTGTAACAGATACCCACCCTAAGCAACTTATAAAGAGGAAAGATTGATTTGGGCTCCTGTGAGGCAGCCTAGAGTTAGGGAAAGTTTGGGACTCATAGAAAAATACTGCATTTCAGTGGCAGTGGCTCAGGCACGGCCCTCACCTGGCCAGGGACCGCCATGCCCCTCCCCTCAGTGATTATGGGTGGGAATCACCTGGTTCCCACTTCCCATGGATTAGCCTAAGTTTTGAAAGCTCCTGGGGAAGAAAGGCCTCCCGATCCCACCTGGGCCCACCATGCTCCCTTTTGTATTTCTCTTCCCTAACTCCATTTACACCCACGTGTCCTGCCATGGATTCTCCCCCACGGGACAAAGAATTTGGAAGTCTTCTGATCACAGACTGCACCCCACTGCCAACCATGGCTTCAGAGATTTCAGCCCATGGTTGGTTGGTTCTGTTGCTTTGGGGCCTGTGGCAAGGTAATGCCATGGCAGGAAAGCTGCTCCCCCCATGGTGGCTGGGAAAGAGGGAGAGGGAGAGGAGGGCCCTTCAAAAGCACATCCCCAGTGACCAAAGACCTCCCCTAGGCCTCACCTCTCAAAGGTTTCCAGCACTCCCCAGTGACACCAAGGTGGTGACTAACACAGCTTTTAACACATGGGGCCTCTGGGGGACAGGACAGTCCAGACCCCAACCGTAACAGAGGTCAGATCGACCTTACTGTCTTCACCATTGACTAGATGATGATCACCCTGGGCACTGTTGCTTTCCTCAATCTTCTCAGCCATTCTGTTTACTCCCTAGAGTTTACAAACCCCGGGACCCCAGAAGATTCTGTCAGGGTCAGGCATTTTGCAGGTCTTCTGTGTTTCTAGAACGAGCTAACATTTCAGGAAAGGGCCGATTGTTCCTGGAAAGCACATTGCTCTCCAGCTGCTGGGGAACTTGCTGCTGTAGGTGGCACAGGTGGCTGGTCAGAGGCCAAGCACTACCCATCCCAAGTGCCGTGCCAGGTGTGAAGACGCAGAAAATGGGGCTTTCCAGGGCGTCACACGATGGGCATTCCAGGAAACTGAGGTTCTCTCATCTCTCATCTCACACACTTCTCAACCCTTGCCAGGTTAACCAAGAGACAGTTCACTTTTTTTTTTTTTTTTTTGCGGTGCTGGGGTTTGAACTCAGGGCCTTCACCTGGAGCCACCCTACCAGCCCTTTTTTGTGATGGGTATTTTTGAGATAGGGTCTCGAGAACTATTTGCCTGGGTCTGGCTTTGAACTGCAATCCTCCTATCTCTGCCTCCTGAGTAGCTAGGATTATAGGCGTGAGCCACGGCACCCGGCTAAGGACTAACTTTGAAGTTCCGATGGGATGGTGGGAATCAGTACCATCTGAACATTGAGGCAGGTTTTGTTGTTGTTGTTTTTTGATTTTGGGTTTTTTTCCCCCCAGTGCTGGGGATCAAACCCAGGACTTCTCACATTCTAGACAAGCATTTTACCACTGAGATTCTCTGCCAAGCCAGAGAAGATGTTCTTTAAAAAGAACTCATAATATTGACAACAACAGAGACAGCAGTGCAGAAAGCAGTTGGAATTTAGACTATATTATCAATAATAGAGAATAATAAATCGCTGTGGTTCTTGGTTTCTGGAGTTCTTTCGATGATTCTGCTGTCTAAGCAATTCTAAGAGTGGTGGAGGTTTGGTTTCAGGTGACAGAATCTTCCCAAGGATTGAGAAGTCATCATTTTGCTTCAGGGGTGGAAAACTGGGCATCTTAGATGACCAGATCTTTACAGTTTAAGAGGTGGTGTTGATGCATCTGTGCAGCTGTGTTCAAGCACTACTCACTCACGGCAGCCAGAAGATGGAAGCAACCCATGTCCACTGATGGATAAACAGATAAACAAAATGCCATATATTAGACTGGGATATTATTTGGCCCTAACAAGAAAGGAAGGCCAGGTATGGTGGCACATGCATGTAATCCCAGAACTCCAGGGGCTGAGGCAGGAGGATCTCAACTTCAAGACCAGCCTGGGCTACATAGTAAGACCCTGTGTTAAGAAAGCCAAAACAAAAAAGAAGGGAATTCTGATATATGTCACAACATGGATGAAGCCTGAGGACATCACCATCACCCTGAGTGAATTAAACTAGTCACAAAAAGACAAATAGTGTCTGATTCCACTCAAATGAGGTAATTAGAGTAAACAAATTTTGGGGGGACACAGAGTAGAATAGTGGGGTCGGGCTGGAAGTGGGGCAGAGTTTCAATTTTGCAAGATGCAAACAATTCTATAGACAGATGGTTAATGATAGTAACACGACAAGGTGACCACAGTGTACACCTCCTAACTGCACACTTAAAAGTACTTAAATTGGTAATTTTCATGTTATAGGTATTTTACCACAATCACAAATGAAATAAAGGACCTATTTATGATGACAGTGTCTAACAAACCTTGAGTTGACCTGTAGGGAGTCGAACATGGTGAAAACTCAGAGGACGAAACAAATTGTTTCACTTTAAACAATAATTTGCTCAGTCGGTATTTATGGGGCACATGGGATATGCCAGCCACTATACTAGAGCCTTACACAAAGATGAGTAAGACAGGCTGGGATCAACGTCAGGCATCACAGTAACTCGAGCTACCCCAGACCCCTCCCCACCCCGCCCACACAAACCCAAATGTGACAACAAAGAAAATATATTTATTCAAGTTCACAAGCAACTTCTTCAATGCTGGAATGAAGAAGGAGGTCCTGATGGAATGGTGAACCCCGGGGTTGATGTCATGGGGTTCAGAGGATGAGGTACCTGGAGGAGGACACTGGGAGCTAGGGGCTGAGGTTTTCACTTGAGGGCAAGAAGCCAGGGCTATGGTGCCAGCATTGGGGGGAGCGGGAATGGCCACCCCCTTGGAGAAATGCAGCAAGAATCGCTCATCCACTCATCTGGACACAAGTGATGAGGAAAGGACCGGTGGAGTGGCTGGAGCAGTAGAGCACCTGCTTAGCAGTGCAAAGCCCTGAGTTCAAACCCCCATACCGCCAAATATTAATAATGATGACATTATACATTATATCGTAAATGACACACATAACCACCTGGGCACAGAAGTCGAAAGTCAAGAGTTGAGGAGAAAATACCCGAAGCAATTCTAAGCAAACAGATCTGTGTGGCACCTGAGGCAGAATTTACTGCACACGCGTGGGATGGAGCACAGCCTAACCACCTTAGTGGTGAGGGGTAAATGGCCCTGAAGACAGTCCTGAGCAGGAACGGATCTAACAGCGCAGAATCAAGATAGTTAAAAGATTAAGTGCACAGCATAATATAGAGGAATATTTGTTTTCTGGTCCCTGGACTTGAACTCAGGGCCTTCACCTTGAGCCACTCCACCAGCCCTTTCTCGTGATGGTTTTTTTCGAGATAGGGTATCACGAACTATTTGCCTGGAGCTGGCTTTGAACTGTGGTCCTCCTGATCTCTGCCTCCTGAGTAACTGGGATTACAGGCGTGAGCCACCAGTTTAGAGGAATAAATTTAAAATATCCACAATCACAATGGGATTATTTTTGAGGGGGCAAACACTGGGGTTTGGACACAGTATTTGCACTTGCTAGGCAGGTGCTCTCCTCTTGAGCTACACCTCCAGCCCCTTTTGCTCTTTAGTTATTTTTAATAGGGTCTTGATTTATGCCCTGGCCAATCTAGATTGTGATTCTCCTATTCCCACCTCCAACATAGCTGAGGCAACAGGTGTGAACCACCACCACCACACCCAGCTTATTGGTTGAGATGGGGTCTCATGGATTTTTGTACAGACTGACCTTGAATTTTTGTCTTCTTTTGTCCACCTCTAGGGCAGCTGAGATTACAGGCATGAACCATTTCACCCGTGTTTTGAGATAGTTTTTAATATACCTCTACCACATATTAATAAAGCATTAAAATAGCAGTGTGTGCACAGACTATTTGAATAATGCAATCAGTAAATTGACTCTCTGTGTGCATGAATTTGTGCTTAACAAATAAAGAATGCACACAGTTGCCAGGCACAGTGTCTAACGCCTGCAATCCCAGCTACTCAGGAGGCAGAGATCAGGAGGATCACAGTTCAAAGCCAGCCCAGGCAAATAGTTCTCCGGACCCTATCTCAAAAAACTTTTCACAAAAATAGGGCTGGTGGAGTGACACAAGGTGAAGGCCCTGAGTTCAAACCCCAGTACTGCAGAAAAAGAAAGAATGTACACAGTGTAACACTGGAAAACTTATCAGGTTCTACATCACAAAGGAAATTATTTTAAAAATAGGAGAGGGTCAATATCATTCATATCAAAAGCTTAAAATAAATATTGAAAGTAGAACTCAATGGAGACAGCCAGGACTATGTTGGAGACCTGATCTCAAAAACAAAACAGACAAAACACAACAAAAATAGAACTCAAGACTGAAATAGAAGCAAATAACCTCATGTATTTGGCCGCTAAAAGAAAAACAAACAAATAAAATATGGTGATTCTGCTTTCAGTTTTTTGAGGACCCCCATAAATTAGTACCTATATTATATGTCATTTTAAAAATAAAGAATAATGATTACTCATCAAGGTTAAAAAAAACCCACTCTTCTAAATTCTTAATGGTCAAATAAGATTCAAAATGGACATTTTATAATATTTCAAACTAAAATATAATGAAAATGCTATTTACCAAATTCTGTTGGGTGCAGCAAAAGTGGTTTTCCAAGATAAATTGTGGACGTAATGCGTATGTGAGGAAAGAAGGCAGAGTTTGAAACAAGAAAGCTGGGGCTAGATTTAGCTCGGTGGCTGAGTGCATGCTTAGCGTGCGATCCCCACCATCCTCCAAAACAAGGAGACAAAAACAAACAAACAAACAAAAAACTCAAGTCAGGACCGGGCATGGTGGCTCATCCCTGTAATCTCAGCTTCTAGGGGTGGGGCAGAGATAGGAGGATCCTTGTTCAAGGCCAGCCCCCACAAAAAGTTAGTGAGATCCTATCTCAGAAAACAAGCTGGGCACAGTGGTACATACCTGTAATCCCAGCTTCCCAGGAAGAGTGGGTAGGAGGACTGTGGGCAAAAAGCACAAGAGTCTATCCGAAAAATAACTGCAACCAAAAGGGCTGTAGGTGTGGCTCAAGAGGTAGCATGCTTGTCTTCTAGGCATGAAGCAGGTGCAAGGCCCTGAGTTCAAAACCCAGCATCTCAAACAAAACAAAATGAAAATTGCTCTACCATGGGTGAACGCTTTGTCCACAGCCTGTGGCGTGAGTGGGAGATGGTGGTATAAGTAGTGAGATGTAGAAGAAGGAAGTTAGGTCACTGTGTCCCCCACTGTGTGTCCTAGAGGAGACATAGGGACCCTGGTCCCTTCCTGGGCACCTTGAGGTAAGCAGCTTTGCTCCATTTCCTGCTCCCGCTATGACATGCTGCCTGCCCCCAGGCCCAGAGCCAGTGGAGCCAAGTGACGGTGGACTGGAATCTCTGAAATGCCAATCCAAAGTAAACCTTTCCTTTTTTTTATTATTATTTTATTGTTCATATGTGCATACAAGGCTTGGGTCATTTCTCCCCCCTGCCCCCACCCCCTCCCTTACCACCCACTCCGCCCCCTCCCTCTCCCCCCCACCCCCTCGATACCCGGCAGAAACTATTTTGCTCTTATCTCTAATTTTGTTGTAGAGAGAGTATAAGCAATAATAGGAAGGAACAAGGGGTTTTGCTGGTTGAGATAAGGACAGCTATACAGGGAGTTGACTCACATTGATTTCCTGTGCGTGGGTGTTACCTTCTAGGTTAATTCTTTTTGATCTCACCTTTTCTCTAGTTCCTGGTCCCCTTCTCCTATTGGCCTCAGTTGCTTTTAAGGTATCTGCTTTAGTATCTCTGCGTTGAGGGCAACAAATGCTAGCTAATTTTTTTAGGTGTCTTACCTATCCTCACCCCTCCCTTGTGTGCTCTCGCTTTTATCATGTGCTCATAGTCCAATCCCATTGCTGTGTTTGCCCTTGATCTAATGTCCACACATGAGGGAGAACATACGATTTTTGGTCTTTTGGGCCAGGCTAACCTCACTCAGAATGATGTTCTCCAATTCCATCCATTTACCAGCGAATGATAACATTTCGTTCTTCTTCATGGCTGCATAAAATTCCATTGTGTATAGATACCACATTTTCTTAATCCATTCGTCAGTGCTGGGGCATCTTGGCTGTTTCCATAACTTGGCTATTGTGAATAGTGCCGCAATAAACATGGGTGTTCAGGTGCCTCTGGAGTAACCTGTGTCACAGTCTTTTGGGTATATCCCCAAGAGTGGAATTGCTGGATCAAATGGTAGATCAATGTCTAGCTTTTTAAGTAGCCTCCAAATTTTTTTCCAGAGTGGTTGTACTAGTTTACATTCCCACCAGCAGTGTGAGAGGGTTCCTTTTTCCCCGCATCCTCGCCAACACCTGTTGTTGGTGGTGTTGCTGATGATGGCTATTCTAACAGGGGTGAGGTGGAATCTTAGCGTGGTTTTAATTTGCATTTCCTTTATTGCTAGAGATGGTGAGCATTTTTTCATGTGTTTTTTGGCCAAACCTTTCCTTCTTATAAGTTGATTGTCGCAGGGGTTTTGTCACACCCATGGGAAGATGACTGACACAATCAGTCGATTAATTTTTATAAAGATAGCATAAACTCAAAGAAAGGAAGAAGAAAGCTACAATAATGTTTGCCACAGAGATGAACAAAACAGAAGGGAAAGACCAACAGATGGATCCACCAAGCCAAAGGTTGATTCTTTGAAGGCAGATAAATCTCTAGACCTAGTGGGGGGGGGAAGAAGGAAAGTAAGATAACACTAAAATGAAAAGAGACTATTATCTATGGAAACAGTAAAGATCTGGACATTATAAGAGTTTACAATGAAAACCCATGCCAGTACATTTGAAAAGTGAGATCAATGAAGAAATAATTACCTTTGTCCTCTGAGTTTCTGCTGTGCTTGTCCCCTAAAGGGACAATCAAGGTTTGTTGGACCTGGTCATTAAAATTACCTCCTTTATGTTATTGATGACTTTGCCAGCCCGGGCAAATAGTTTGTGAGATACCATCTCCAAAACAGCCAGAGAAAAATGGGTGGAGGTGTGGTTTATGCACTGGAGCAGCTGCTATGCAAGCGTGAAGCCCTGAGTTCAAACCCATCCCACCAAAGAAAATGCTAAATAGATATACATATATTTATCCATGAAACAGAATATCATTTGGCCATAAATAGGGCCGAACTGCTGATAGGCTACTGCATGATTGGACCTTGACAACAGAGTGCTAAGTAAAAGAAGCCAGATGTCAAAGGTCACATACATCTGATTGCATGTATATGAAACAACTGCAGAATAGACAAATGGGCAGGAACAGGGAGAAAGGCCAGAGTCTCAGGGAGTAGGAGGAGTGGGGGATGGGGAGTGACTTCCTAAGGATACAGGGTTTCTGTTCAGGGTGACAAAAATATATTGGGATTAGTAGTAATGGTCGCACAAGCTTGTGGATATACTAAAACCACTGAATTGCATATTTTTAAAGAATGGACTTTATGGTATGTCGATTATCTCCAAATTAAAGATGAATGGCATTCCTTTGAGCAACACCTAATTTTATAAGATAATCTAAGTAATGAACTTATTTAAAACAATAAGAAAACCTCTTCTGTACCTGGGAGCAGATCTTGTAATGGTGCACTCTTCACCAAAGCCTAAGCAAGTACAGGCTCAGCTCATAGTTGGAGACTTTGGTGATGACACCGCGTGGCTAATTGTGCTAAGTTAATTTACCAGTTCACTGTGATTCTAACCAGAAATCAGGGGATTGTTTTGTGTGTGAATTTGACAAATCGATTTAAGATTTAAGATTTAAGAGCCAAGAATAGTCGAGAGAATTGCGGAAGTAAGGAGGGTCATCTTGGTAAATGTCAAGACTTGTCAGAAAGCTGCGGTAATTAATGCTGTGTGGAACAGCCGTCATAAAATAATTGAAAGGACGAACTAGGGAGCCCAGAAGCAGACGCCCAGGTACATAGGAAACCAGTCTGTGGGTGTTTAGCGCGGAAACATTGACATGGAAAATAAAATGAATTCCTAACTTCAGATCATGTCGAAAAATAAACCTACATTTAGAAAAATTAACCGGGTATGGGGATGTATGCTACAATCACAGCACTCAGGAGGCTGAGGCAGAAGGATCAGCATTCAGAGCCAGACCCTGCCAGAGAGAGAGAGAGAGAGAGAGAGAGAGAGAGAGAGAGAGAGAGAGAGAAGGCAGGGAGGAAGAGAAGGGAGGGAGGGAGAGAAGGGAGGGAGGAAGAGAAGGGAGGGAGGGAGAAAAGGAAGGGGGGGGGGAAGAAAAGAAACATTTTCAGGAAAATATCCAGGAAGACAATATGAGAAGATGGCCTCAAGACTGTGAATGATTCTTTTTTTGGAGACAGGGTCTCACTGGTCTTGAACTCTCGATCTTCCTGCCTCGGCCTCCTGAGTGCTGGGATTATAGATGTGCACCACCAAGGATGGCAGATAGTGAATGGTTTCTTAAACAAGACAAAAAGAGCAGAAATAAAAAGATAAATTCACCAACATTAAACCTCAAATCTTCAGTGGGGCTAAAGACGAAGTTAAAATCAAGTTAACAAATGGGAAAAAGACATTTACGAAGCGTTAATGCCAGAATACCTAACAGGCTTGTATAAATTAAGGTGACAAAAAGTATTGACCATTAAGAAAATGATATGACCAAGAAATCTGCAACAAGGGGCACCCAAATACTCAATCAAATTAGGAAAGATGCCCAACCTTGGGGCTGGTGGAGTGGCTCAAGTGGTAGAGCACCTACCTAGCAAGTGTGAGCCCTGAGTTCAAATCCCAGTTCTGCCAAAAAGAAAAAAAGAAAGATGCCAAGCCTGACTAGTTATGAAGGCCCAAGAAGCTAAAACAAGTATCCCAACAAATTACCCTGATCGACTTAGAAAAATGAACAGAGCCAATGATTCCAAGTGCTGATAAAGACAGGAATTCTTTCTTAGCCATTGCTATGGGAAATATAACTTGGCACAGTTACTTTGAGAATAAATAAGTTTGGAGGTGCACACACCCTCCAGCCCAGCAGCCCTCCTTCTAGAGCCATCCTGGGAAGGAGTTCTTGGATATGGAGACCAGGAATAAAGTTCCACTCCCTAGTCACACAGAGTAAAATCCCACCAGCAAAACTGTTCATGGCAGCCCTGCTGGTAAGCGGTAAGACACGGCAAGTGCCCACATTTCTGTCGGTAGGAGAAAGAGCTGTAAATTGTGTTCATCTGTGCACAGCATACACGGAACAATTGGCTTACAGGTTCGTAAGCATCAACTTGGACTTCCAGAAAAATATCAGTACCGTGCTCCGTGAGAAAAACAAGTTACAAAGAGATCCATAATCGATGATGTGAGTATAAAAAGTAATGCACACACAATACTAATATCAGTTATACAGTCAGACACAGATGCAATCAGGCTGTAATAACATGCACAGGAAAGAAGGGAGAAAATGGTAAACTGTATTTGTAGCATTTCGTTTCTTGTTAAAAAGTATGTGAACTAAGTACTTTTTTTTTGTAGGATACATATTTATTGCAAAATTCTCAGAGTATCTTTGATTACATGATGCTAATGCCCAGCAAACACAAGGAAAATAACAAGTCCAGCCATGAAATTTCTGCATTTGAGATATGAACTAGAGTTTATGTCTACACACAAATCAAAGAGGAACTATTACTTTTTGCTTTTCATTCAGCAGATATTCAGTGAATGTGAATTTTATGGTTTTTTAATTTTCTCAGCTATTATGTACGTTTCTCTAGCCAATATAATGCAATAATTTACCCTTTTAGATACTTCGTTTTCATTTAAGGAACATCACACATCTACATTTAAAATATTCAATCATTCAAAACAATAAAACATAGCTGCAGAACATAGCTGGCACCAACACTATTCAGAATTATTCTATTGCTTAAGTCATGCTAAGTTATTTCTAAAGTGCCCTCCCCCACCAAAAAGCTTCCATATTTTCATTTCTTACAGTTTTTCTTTAATCAGTTCTGCTTGCTCCCCCCTTAATATACAAGTCAATCTTGTATATCATTTTTTAACACAGATGGTATAAAAAAAAGACAGTAGATTGAACAAGTAATCTTTTCTAAGCCAGTGATCTACTTTAAATATAAGAACAATAAAGTTACTAAATTCTAAAGTAAGTTGGCAGTTTTAAAATTTAGAAGTTTGGGAAACATATTTAAAACATCATTGCAAAAGACAACAAAATGTACTTCTCATATTTATGCTTAGGCACAAGGAAAACTATGGGATTTTAAAATAAAAATTGCATGACATTGAGGATGCACAGATTGTAGAAGGCATAACCTAAAAAGGGAGTTAATTCCTAAAACACAAATATTTAAACCTACCTGCCACCTTAAAAACTCTGAAACTACAGCACCATTCATCGATATCAGTGAGGTCACGACTAAGTGTTATGTAGTCTCTGCATTCTTGGAGGAGTGAAAAAGGCAAACATCTTGGTATTACGAAAATAATTTTGACCTGGAAGTCCTCCCTTGTACTTAGGCAACAAGGATACAGCCAGAAATAGCACTGTCCTGCTCACAAGAAGCAACCTAGCCGAGGCTCTCTCTGAACTAAGTACTTTAATAGTTATGAACACTGGGAGGTGGATAGGTGGTGGTCTTTTATATTTTCTGTAACTATCCTCAAAATGTTTAATAATTTATTTTTTTTGGTGGGACTGGGATTTGAACTCAGGGCTTCGTGCTTGTGAAGCAGGCGCTCTACCACTTGAGCCACACCTCCGGTCCATTTTGCTCTGCTTATTTTGGAGATGGGGGATCTCAAGAACTGTTTGCCCAGGCTGGCCTCAAATCATGATTCTCCTGTTCTCAGCCTCCCAAATTGGAAACACAATCTCTGCACCAGGTTGTTTGGTGGTAGAGAGTGATGTTTGACCTTGGGGAACCTTTTGACCTCTGTTTCACAGCTTCTCTTCACTCAAGAGACCCTTCATTTTCTCCCTAATAGGGTTTTGGTGACAATCAAATATGTTTATGGACAAGCGAGCACTTTGAAAACTATAAATTCTGCTTAATGTGTGACACAACTGCTACCACGTGAAATGAAGATAAGAAGCCAAGCATGACTCCATCTAAGATTTATAACGCCAGCTCATACTAATTTTGAATTCGGTTATAGATAAAGACAAGGGACTTGATTTCCTTTTCATGTTTCCCCAGGGTGTCCCAATGATTGCAGATAAAGGCCACTTGCCCAGGGAGGGGCTTGAGCATAGATCTCTCCTGGGAAGACGATGGTAGCATCCATCAGTGCAGCCTGCTTGTGGAAAATGCCAGAGGCAGCGACCCAAAGCAGTTTGTCACTGCTACTTTGTCACTGTGGTAATCTTTTGAGAAAGGCTGAAGACGAGCTCTTGACATTCCTTGGACAGGAAGACCTGCAAGGCCAAGTCAGCATCTCCCATTCTTGGAAGGTAATTAATGAGTTAGTTAATATGCACAGGCAAGCTGCGGTGTCCCCCACTCCTCACCCTCATGACCATGACTGAGATGAGCTCAGCCTGTCAACCTGAGTGGGAGAAACCAGTTTCCTGCGGGACATCGTAATAAAACCATTGTTTTCCTATCATTGGGTGGAAATCTAGTTAAGGCTCCAAGAACCCTTCATTTGATGGGTTCGTATTCCTCCACCCGGCAGCCTTGGCTAGGATTTCATCCAAAATAACATTTCCTCTCTGTAAAAAATGTCTGGTTGCTCCAGGCTCTGGGGCTCAGTGACCTTCCTGAGTTTTTAACTCAGGAGATACAGGGGTGAACTGGAGGTTTGCAATCTATGTGGATTATACACACAGAGACACAACTCGACGTGTTCCTTTTGCTTTGTCTTCTTTTCCTCCATCACATAAGATCCCTTAGAAGATGCGGTGGGACTCCTGCTGTGACAATAAGGACAGTGTCCTCATCCAGTCATTCAGAATTAGTCTTGGATGTGATCTTATGTCTTTCCCTTTTATTTTTAGAGCAGTTTTAGGTTTGCAGCAAATTTAGCGTTCCTGTATATTCCCTGCCCCCTGATACACATAGCCTCCCAAACTATCAACACCCTACACTGGAGTGGTAACGTTTGTTCAGTCAATGAACCTCCATCTCATTATTACCCCAAGATCATAGCTTACTTTAGGGTTTCCTGTTAAGGTACATCCTATGCGTTTTGACAAAAGAATAAGGGCATTCCTCCACTACAAAAGTAAAATAATATACTCTGATATTATACTCTGATATAATGGTAGGTATTATACTCTTTGCTCTGTCTTCCTTCCCTTTCCCTCCCCCTACTTGTCTTGTTCTCTTGACTATTTTAGATAGGATGGAAATTCCTAATTTTAATGAAGTCCAACTTACCGATGCTACTTTCATGAATTGTGCCTTTGATGCTGTATCTAAAAAAAATCCTGGCGTTCAAGGTTATCTAGGTTTTTCTCTTATAGGAAGTTCTAGGAGCTTTGTTTTATTTGTTTTGTTGTTTATGGGGCTGGGGATGGAACCCAGGGCTTTGCACAGGCTAGCAAGTGTTCTACCACTCAGCTGCAGCCCCTCTCCTACTTACATTTTACATTTAGGTTGATGACTCATTTTGCGTTAAGGAAGGGTATAAGGTCCGTGCCTAAATTCACTTTTTTTGCACGTGGATGTCCATTTGTTAACAAGACTATCTTTGTTCCTCTCTCTTGCCTTTCTTCCTTAATCAAAGATCAGGTGGCTGTATTTATGTGGATCTATTTCTGAGCACTCTTACCACACCTGTTAAATATCATACTGGACAAGGAAAGGAAATGGGCTGTGGGTGTGGCTTAAGTGTAAAGCAGGGCCCTGGTTCAAACTCCAGTATCACACACCCACGCAGTAAAGAAAGGAAAAAAGGAAGTAAAAGGTATGCAGCTTGGGAAGGAAGAAACAAAGCAATCTTTGTTTGTAGATGACAAACAAACTTAGCAGGAAAAGTAGTTTCTCAGCATCCTTAAGCATCGTGTTAAATACACAGTTTTTTTTTTTTTTTTTTTTTTATGGGACTGGGGTTTGAACTTAGGGCTTCGTGCTTGCAAAGCAGGTGCTGCACTGCTTGAGCTACACCTCCAGTCCTGATTATTTTGGAGATGGGGGGTCTCTCAAAGTATTTCTCCGAGCTAGCTTTGAACCTCAATCCTCCCACTCTCAGTCTCCCAAGTAGCTAGGATTTCAGGCATGAGCCACTGTGCCCAGTGTTTGTAGGTGGTTTTTACACTGTTGAGGAAGTTCTTTCTCTATTCCTGGTTTCCTGAGTTTTAAAATTATGAATAGATGCTGGACCCTGTCAAATGTGTTTTGTTCACCTGTTGATAATGACCACGTGGTTTTCTTTTCTTTAGCCAGTTAATGTGATAAATTACCTTAATTGATTTTTTAATGTTAAACCAGCCTTGTGTACCTGAGATAAATCCTAATTGATCTTGGTGTGCTTTTTTTTATACATTGTTGGATTTGGTTTGCTAATGTTTTGTTGAGGACTTTTGCTTCTATGTTCATGAGAGATTGGTCTGCTATTTTCTTTTCTTATAATGTCTTCATCTGGTTTTGGCAGTACAGTCATGCTAACCTCATGGAATGAGTTGTGAAGGATTTCCTGTGATTATCTCATCTAAAAAGATGGCAGAGAATTGGTATAATTTCTGCCTTAATTGATTGATGAAATTCACCAATGAGCCCATCTTGACCATAAATGTGTTTTTAACTCAACTAATATCATTGTTAGGAGGTTTTGATAGCAACCAGTGACCCCATTGTCAAAATGGTGGAGACAAACTGGTGACCTAAGTTGCAGGGCCCTTTGCTTTAAAATATTGATAATTTTAAGATGGTGACAACAGAAGATGTCACCAAGTGTAGGGCTCTTCTAAATATGGAGCTCATGTGACTGTACAAATCACATGTTCATGAAGCCAACCCTGACTATTGGGCCCAGGAAAGGTAACCTAAAAGGTGTGGGAGGCCCTTTTGCACCTGGGAAGGAACTAGCTCTTATCAGGCATTTATGCCCTATGCACTCACAATAGGCATTCCGTACATTTTTTTATTGTTTTTACATTTATTCATATGTTCAGTAAATGTTGATCAAACAAATCTCACTAAATTCTCACACTCATCCTATGAGTTCCATATTATTTCCCCGAATTTTACTGACCTAGTAATCTGAATCTTGGGAAAGGTAAGGAACACACCTCTTGGTTCTGGCAGTGACACAATGCAAACCACACTTTTCTGAGTTCTAAGTTTGTACCTAGAGCAAGCCAACATGCTAAAAATCATGCCTCCAAAAGTCCAGAGCAACTTCTGCCTATGGAAGTTGGTCAAGAGCACTACTATTCCAAAGCTTTGTGTTGAAATAGGAAGTCGGTGAGAATAGAGATAGAGAGACCAAAGCCGTGAGTGGTGGAGATTAGGACGTAGAGGTATGCCAGAGGAAAATCATGACCATCCTGGAAGCCACGAGGGCCTGCCTTGCTGCCCACCTTCCCTGTCAATTCCTTCTTGGTACAGGAGAATCATATATATATTTTGTTGTTGTCTTTGTGGTACTGGGGTTTGAACTTGGGACCTACACCTCGGCCCTTTTTTGTGATGGGTTTTTTCAAGATAGGGTCTCATGACCCTTGCCCTGGGCTGGCTTTGAACTGTGATCCTCCTGATCTCTGCCTCCTGAGTAGCTAGGATTACAGGTGTGAGCCACCAGTTCCTGGCACATATTCTGTACTCATACTGACTTTATGGTCTGGATCAGACCTGCCTCAAGACAGTCAGTCCTTGGGGGGCAGGGGGGATGAAGGAGAATGATGGAGGGGGTGAATTCAACTATATAATATAATATTGTAAGAACTTCTGTAAATGTTGCAATGTACCCCCAGCACAACAATAATATGCTAACAACAATAATAAAAAGTTAACCAGTTTTCCCTGACCAGGAATGCCCTTGGATCTACCCTTCCAGAGAGAAGCACTTTGAGCCTTACAGCTCATGAATGACTGGCATCCTTATTTCTGTCCCATTCCTGGGAATGGAGAATGGTTGAAGTTCAAACAGAAAGGCATGCAGTGAATTTGGTTTTGCTCTTTCACCTCTAGGTCAAGGTTAGGTCTTCCCCCCATTTATATCCATGGTACTGGGATTTTCCTCAGTGTGGGTCACGACGTGTTTAATTTTCTCCTAAAGGCAGGGATTGTTTTGTTCAATGTCCCATTGAACAAATTCCCACGTGTTGAGAAATGTTGGATGCCAAGGGAGCAGGGTGAGGGGTTCTCCTAAGGCATTCCCTGCATCACGGTCATTATCATTGTGGGGTCCAACCATACCTGGCCTCAGGCGTGCTCACACAATAACTGAGCTCGTAGAGACTGTTGAAAATGTGTGATTTGTGAGAACTCTTTCAAGAAGATCGGGTATGGAGACCCACTTTAACCCATTTTCTCCATGGCTAAGTATCCCTATTGTTGGTTGGCAAGTTTCTAGAAAGACCTGGAAATTTCCTTTAAAAAAGCCAACATTGAGTTGCCTGAGCATCTGTCTCCGCAATACAATAAAACTTGTAGGAGACTGAAGCATTTCCTGGAGGGAGGATCCCTCACACAGTAGCACCTAAGGCACGGTCAGATTTCGCTTTTCTGAATCTTAACTTGTTTAAAATTTTTTTCATTAATCTCCCTCTGTTGACTCTATTGTTTTCTCTTTTAAAATAATTTCAGACTTACAGAAAAATTGCAAGAGTAGAAAGAATTCATACACATTTACCTTCCCTGAGTGTCAACTACTTATATGACCATTGGTAAAATTTCAAGACAAGAAAATTAGCCTCTTTGTAATACTCTGAATGAAACTGCAGACCTTCCCTGAGTTTACCACTTGGTTGTCAAATCTTCTTAGACTCTGATCTATGGTAGATCTTCATTCTGTCCTTATCTTTCATGACCTCGGCACTTTTTGAAGACGATGCAAAATGAGGACTGGGTATTTTGTAGAGTGTCTCTCAGTCTGAGTTGTGATTTGAGTTTGTCGTTGCTATCAGCCCTGTCATTTCAGAGAGTTACCTGATGGCATCTTATTTCGGGGATGTCATTAACCTTGATCCCTTGGTGAAAGCATTGCCTTCCATGTTTCTCCATTACAATGTCATTTGTACCTTTGGGATTGATCAATATTCTGAAGAGGTACTTTGGAACCATGCTAATACTCTGTGTCTCATCACTTTTGTCCTCTGATTTTGGCTGCTACGTTGTCCATAACAAATACAACTACACACACGTGATTTCTTAAAACAATGCTTTTTCTGGGTAACATATGAATAGCATCCCAGGTTCAGTCACAGAGGACAATGATCAAGTTCTCTTTCACACCTGGCATGCAGTATCACTTCCAGCACAGAAGTTAAACCTGCTAAATGATGTCTTCTAGTTTTATTTCTCTGTAGACCAAGACAAGTCTCCATCCTATTCATGTTCGTCTGGCCACTTGCTCTCTCAGAAGGCAACAAATGTTATCAGTTTCTTGACTCATCCATCCAGAGATACTCACGCATCTGTAACCACTATTTATATGTATATTTTCTCCAATGGTGGTATACTTTGCATATACCTGTACTTTAACTTATATTTTAATTTAAAATGCATCTTGGAGATCAGTACACAAAGTGTTTCTTCCTTAGATTAATGGCGGCCAAGTCTCTTAAGTGTGAGAATTCCACAGCAGGGACCACTGGTTTCCCATTGATGGATCTTTAATTAATGTTCAAGCTTTTGGACTCTCAATGATATGACAGCGATACTTGTCACCTTATGAGGTGGCCACATTCCAACAAACCCACCATAAGTTGAAAGTATTGGAAGTGAGGAAAGCACTTAATCCCCTTGACCTATGGAACATTGTGCCCTAGCACCATGACACTCGGCTCCCCCTCGTGATCCTGTGGCTGATTGCCCAGCATTACAGGAGAATATGCATATTGCTACCTGGGAAAAGACCAAAATTTAAAATTTCGAGTAGACTTTCTATGGAATGTGTATCACTTTTGCACCATAATAAAGTCAAAAGCTCTTACACTGAGCCATCATAAGTCAGGGATTGTCTGTGTCTTCACGTAAGTGCACGATTGTCATCACTGTCATTGAGATGGTGCCTCACTATGTAGCCCAGGCTAGACTTGAACTCAAAATCCTCCTGCCTCAGCCTCCCAAGTGCTGGGATTATAGGTGTGAACCACAATGCCTGATTTGCAGGTATTTTTAGGTTAGGTTCCTGGAGGTGGAAATGCTGGATTGTGGATATGTGTGTTTGTAATTTCCACAGATAGTAATGAACCATCCCCTAACAAGGCTTCACCGATGTTTGCTCTCATCCCCTCCAAACCTGTATTAACTCAGTGCATCACCATGAAATGGTTTTCTCTTTGTCATCTTGAATCTTGATAGGTGAAAAATGATACCTCAATGAAACATGTTTAAAATAATTTTTGTTGATACATAACATATTGCAGAAATACATACAAACAAGTGAACAGTGTCTCACACTTGCTAGGCAGGCCCTCTACCACTTGAATCACACCCCCAACCATTTTTGCTTTAGTTATTTTTCAGAAAAGGATGTCACACTTTTTGCCTGGACTGAGATCCTCCCAATCTCTGCCTCCCAAGTAGCTGGGATTACAGGCACCTCCCCCCCTCACACACACTGCTTCTGCTTTCTGCCCTGCTCTGAGGTGAGGACTAGCAAACCCCACCTGGCTATTAGAGTTGAGGGAGCAGGAAGGACAACTAAAGGCAAACAGATAAGGTATAATATTTCAATATATTACCCTGCCACCATAGCATCTGATATCTTTACTCTACCTGAAAGACTCACCACTTTATTCCTTCCCAGTTCTCTTTGAGCATGTACCCCGACTCTCTCTCTCCTGTCCTCTCTTCTCCTCTCCTCTCCTCACCTCTCCCTCTTCCTCTCTCACTGTCTCTCTTTCACCACTTAAGCAGACAGTGGAGCAATCAGAGCTGATACCAGTCAGAACTTTCTCACACATGTTGGTGGGGCAGAGCTGCTAACGGGGCTCTCTTGCCCTGTCTCACTCACTCAGAGTTTGTCTTTCCTGTATGATCATCAAGGTTGCCAAGCAACCACCAGCAGGCCATCCTCTCACATGGTTTCCTCAAAGAAAATGGCAAAGCTTTTGCTCCTGCTTCAGTCCAAGCAGAGCCTAATTAGCGTGAACTGGGAATCAATGCTGGAAGGGAGGTGTGCATGACAAAAAGGGTGTGAAGAGCTCGGAGGAGGGCCTGAAACGGGTGCTTGGGAGCTGATGTGATAATAACCATGACTTCTTAAGGGTCTGTGTCTGCAAATCACCCACAGACTAGATCCAAATTTTACCTCTTGCTGCCTCTGTGATGGAGTGGGCCCAGCAAGGGGTGGGCTATGACTGAGCAACGGTGGAAGAAATACAGGATCTTCAACCTCGAGAAACCTTAGAGGATGGGAGGTGTGATTGTCTCAGAATATTTGGAGGCTGAAAGTGCCACATAGGGATTGGAATGGTTCTAGGTAGCATGAGAGGGAAGCAACTTGGGGTACTTTGGCGACAGTGGTTTTGAAAATGTAAGAGTTTCATAAAGGAAGGGGCCTGTCTGTCTTGGGGAGGTGCAGGAGTCAGAGCAGGTCCAGTGTGCATGCTGGGGAAAGATGTGAATGTTGGGGAAGGGTGTGCACAGGTGAGGCTGGTGGTATGTCTGTCTAGCAGGGACAGGCTCTGTGACACCTTGCCTCGGACAGGCATCCATTCCTGAGTAGGCACAAAGAGTTCAGTGCATGGGCCCAGGGTCTGCCCCACTGTCTCTTTGGGTTGCAATAACAAAGTACCCCAAACTAGGTGACCTATAAACAGTAAAAACTTATTTCTGATAGTTCTGGAGGCTGGGAAATCCCCGATCAAGGGGCTGGCAGATTCAGTGTCTGGTGAGGGCCCATTTTCTGCTTCTAAGGCGGCTTCATTTTAATATGTCCTCACAAGGTAGAAGGGCAAGAGTGCTCTCCCAGGCCTCTGTTAGAAAGGGTTGACGCCATTCATGAAGGGTCCACTCTGTAGCCCAATCACCAACAACCCCACCTCCTAATATCATCACACTGGTGATCATAAATTTGTGGAGGACACGAACAATCAGGCCCACCTATCCTGGGCCCTGGAGAACGGCCACCCTCTGGTGTCTGTTGGCAGGAGTTGGGTAGCTGTTGATGTCTTCTTTGTGATCCACAGGAATCCTAGCCCTGCACCTTCCAGCCCACAGATGGGGGTGGGGATGTGACTGGCACTGATTCCAGAAGGAGGCTTGGCGTGGTCAATGGGGGATGCACGGTAGAAGGGAGTGACCCCTCTTTTGCTGAAGCAGGTGGCAGCGTGGCATGGGAGAGGCTGAGGGGGATAAGCAGGACTCACAGAATTTGAATGGCAAACAGGAATGTCACAGACAGATGAGAGGACGTGAAGGGGAGAAGTGGGTATTGAGTGATGCCAGGTGTGTCAGGCTAAGGTAAGGACAGGTGGGGGGGGCAGGGACAGCTAATACACAGAAATAGGCACTGCCATTTAGTGCGTGCCATCAATGTGCCAGGTGCTTCTATTTACTTTTCTTTAATCGCCATGACAACCAGAAAGGTAGGTGACATGATCTCTGCTTTACAGGGGAGGACACTGAGGTACAGGGAGACCAAATGCCATGCCCAGAGTGACTTAGTTTAGGAAGTGACCATGTTGAGATTCAGATACAAGCATGCTTTCGTCCAAATTCCACCTCTTTTTCACTTTGCTGCTGTCTTGCCCCGAATAGCGGGAGATCCAGCTACTGGGGCTTCATTTGTACCCATTGGCTTGGGCTTTTGGCCACAGGCAGAGGTGATACACCCAAGTTAAGCATCACTCAACCGTGCATTTATTTCTTTATAGATTCAGTTAAACCTTTACATAGAGGACTAATAGAGGGAGTAGCGCCTAAAAGGTAGTCTGAACTCATGCTTGCAGGACTGCCATCCCCAGGCCAGTATAACAGAACAGCTCCAGCGTCCTAATTGTGTTCTTAACACAGATCCAAGGTCGATTGGAGAAGCTAAATGTATACATTAATGGTTCATGTGTCACTAGATGGAGCCTAACACGATTGCTAACACAGGAGCTGTGGTTTCTCCCCAAACGCTGTGGTTTCCAGAGCCCCAGAAGAGGAGGGATGCAATGATTAGATCACAGATAAGCCTCCAAAACCCAGCATTTCAGATGATTAATGGGCTCCGGGCTGCTGCTACGATTCGGTCTGATATGGAGGAGGAGGGCCTCGTTTAAACTCTCCCTGTTCCAGCCCCACCACTACGGTGCTCTGTTATCTCAGGAAGGTCAAAATCAATCTGTGTTTAAATTACAGGGAGAGAGAGAGGCCCCACCCCCACTGCTTTACCACAGGTGAGCTGTCTCCTGACAAGGCCAGCAAGTATTTCTGAAGTGTTACCTGGGAAGCCAGAAGGCTGCCTTGCAGCACCAGGGGCTTGGGAAGGGGGCCCTCATTTCCCCCAGCAGGTGTTCTGGGGCCCCTTCAGTCCACTGCCATTGAGGAGGTGGACAAGGAGGCCTGGGTGGCCTGTCTGGAGGATGAAAGTGCCAGATGGCGGGGCAGGTGTTCCAGCTGACTTAACAACCTTATCAGATGCACACGGGGCCCGGGGCCCAGCAGACAGTAATGAGTAGCGAAGGTGGCCGGGAAAGACAGCCCTCCCTGCCTCCCCTCCTCCCACCTCTTCAGCCTGCCTTATGCTGGTCACAGGACCATCCAGAGGTTCTCAGTGGCTGGCTAGCTCTCTGTGCCTATTGTACCACTGCACCTGGTCCCTTCCTATTCCACTCTCTGCTTCCTGTTCACGGTGTCCCCCAACACATCTTGGTTCCCACTGCCATGTTCTTCTCAAGTGCATGGGGCCAAGCAACCATGGAATGAACATTCTGGAACTGAGGCAGGCTAAAGTAGGAAAAGTTCGGGACTCATAGAAAGACATTACATCTTCCATTAACCATGCTTTAACTCAGGATCCACCCTCACCTGGCTGGGAACCGCCCATGCCCCTCCCCACTCATTGATTACTGGATGGGAATCTCCTGTTCTCCCCTTCCCATAGGTTATTCTGGGTTTTAAAAGCACCTGAAGATCAAAAACACGCTCTCACTTGGCTTCCAGCTTCCACTTGGGCCCGACCATGTTTCCCTTTGTATTTCTCTCCCCTGACTTTTAATAAACTCCTTGTACACCCATGTGTCCTGCCATGCATTCTTCCCAGCGGGATGCAAAGAATTTGGAAGTCTTCTGATCACAGACTGCACCAGCGCTGTTAACAGAAACATGAGCCAAAAGAAATCCTCCTTTGAGGTGTTTCTGTTAGGTGTTTGGTCACAGTATTGCAAAGTTTGATGTTCCCTTTCTTCTGCTGAGGGTATAGTAGTGAGTCACTCATGCCGAAAAACAGAGAATGAAATGCAGAGTATTGCCTGGGAGCACAGGGCCATGTGGACACACAGCAGGAGACAGCCTAGCCCAGGTATTCCTTAGTTAGGACAAGTCTTCATGAAGATAAATCTCGGATTGGGTGTGCTGTAGGCCTGCATGGGAGACAGCCAGAGTAGATGAGAAATCTCAAGGCAAGAGACACCTTCTAGAAAATGTATCGTGCTTTGACACGCAGATTTCAAAAGAGTTGTTGACATGGCAGAAAAACAAGTTGGTGGGAAGCACCCCTGCCCTGACTAGGAATTACAGTTCCAATTCTTAGGGGGCTGGAATTACAGGCACCAAAATATCCAACCAAAGTGTCTTCTGGCAGGAAAGAGGAAATATTTCCTGCCAAAGTCAGTGACAGTGAGAACTTCATTATGAAACTAATTTCCTAAATTATGATCTGTGTGCCAAATTGGAACCCAAATTGTATATACACCAAGTCCAAAATGTTTTAACGCAAATGTATGGAAAGAAAAAAACAATAGCTAGGCATGGTGGCTCCTATCCGTAATCCAAGATATTTGGCAGAAATAGGAGGATCATGGCTCAAAGTCAGCCAGGGCAAAAAGCAAGAGGCCCTATCTGAAAAATATCTACAAGCAAAAGGGCCGGAGGTATGGCTCAAGTGGTAGAGCACCTGCCTAGCAAGCACAAGGTTCTGGCAGAACATAATGACAAGAGAGCCAGTGGTAGAGGTTCTTCACCTAATAGCAGACAGGAAGTGAAGAGTGATATAGGAAGGGACCAGGGACTTGCCCCATGACCTACTTCCTCCATTCTGGTCCCACCTCCTAGTTTCCAGAATCTCCCAAAATAGCACTCCCAGATGGGACTAAACTGCCAACATGAGCCTTTTTGGGGGATACTTGAAATTCAAATCATAACAGGAGGATAAAAGGGAGGAAGGGAAAGAGGGAATGTCCTGTCTGCCAACACAAATTGTCCCCTGCCTCCTTCCCAGGGCCTCTGGTGGTCTGTGGCCTACAAGTGGAGAGGACATCAGTCCTAGCAGAGCCACTCCCATTAGCCTCCTGCCCCCCAGAAAATTCTGGGGGACTCCAAGTCTCGAGGAGTGAGGTGGTAGTTAGGGGATTATGCCTGTGGGTGAACAGGTCACTCCCATTTCTCCAGCTATTCCAGCTTACTCCCAAAAGACACTGCAGGGTCCTAGAGGATTCTTTGTTCAGCCATCCCACTAGAAGCAATTGTGTCACTGGAGGGGAGAAACCACTGTCCGTCTTCAGCCAGTTCCAGCTGCCCTCACCTGATAGCCTCCCTAGGTGTTATTGAATTTCAGTGTCTCACAATTACTCTAATTCCATTGGCTTCATTGCAAAGAAGAGAGCTTTCCTCTGCAGCTAAGATTTTTTTATGTTCCCTGGGCTTGTCTCCTAAGCCCCAGCTTCTTCCTTTCCCTCTCAGCCAGCGACATGAACAATCCTTTCCCAGGACTAGAGTCCTGCTCACACGCCCATCCCTGGCCACTAACACCTTAGCCATTCTCCCTCGTCCTGCCTCTGAGAAAGGCGAGTCTCTGAAGCACCCTGGGACCCCCAGTTTAAAGAAAATACTCCACAGGTCTAGGCTGTTCAGAAGAAGCAGCTATTCTCACTGAAAAGAGGTGCCGATGTGTTTCCTGTTCTCATTTCTCTTTGAAGACTTTCCTCCAGCACTGGATCCCAGGCAGATATAGAAGGAGCTGAGCACCAGGTTTTGGATTTGGCTTAACTAGAAGATCAAAACTACTCAGCATAGACTATTCTCAGCACAGCACTCAGGTGGGGCAAAGCTATCTTCAGGAATTTGAACTCGGGGCTTCTTGCTTGCTAGGAAGGTGTTCTATCGTTTGAGCCGCACCTCCAGTCCATATTCCTCTGGTTATTTTGGAGATGGAAGCTCGAGAACTATTTGCCTGGGCTAGCCTTGAACTGTAATCCTCCCAATCTCAGCCTCCCAAGTAGCTAGGATTACAGGTGTCAGCCACTGTTGCCCAGCTATCGTCATAATTTTAAGGTGCTTTTCCCACCTTTGAGAAGTTTCAAAACTACTTGGGCATGGAAGTAATGATGGGTTGAATAGCTAACTGGATCCAAATGCTGTGTGAGGCAATACCCCTCAGAGGCTTCAGCCCTCTCTTCTGCCACTGCCCTCCTCACCCTCTGCACCCCAGGAATGCCAATCTGTGCCTTGTTCCCTGGAGACGCCATACTGTCAGTACCTTTGCAAGTGCGCTTCCTTCTGCCTGGATGGTTTCCCCAAATTTCCTTCAGCATCTTCTGTGGCATTCGGGTTTGGAGTGCTGGGTAAGTGCCTAATCACTGGCCCCTCTGTTGGAGAGTGCCTTTCCAACCATCCTTCCTCACCTTGGTCCTGCCACAGTCTGTTGCACAGGGCCAGGGTTTCAAAATGACTGGCCAAACAGCACAGAGAGGTGAAGCCACTTGTCTGTAATCGCACTGCCAGCATGGGGCATAGCTTTGAACCATGGCTGCCACTGGCATAAGGCACCTTTGTGTGAGCTAGGAGAGGGCTCCCTGCTGAGTGGATGAACTGACAACTGACAAGTCCTCCAGGCAGGTCAGCTGGGAAAAGGCACTCCTTTCCTCACTGGTGCAGTCCTGGCTGGGATCCAGGGCTTGCCTGGAACCTCAAGAACTATCTATCAGCCCCAATTCAAAATCCTTGGTCAGGGGATCAGAGCTCAGCCAAGAGAAAGATAGGGGTGTGTGTGTGTGTGTGTGTGTGTGTGTGTGTGTGTGTGTGAGAGAGAGAGAGAGAGAGAGAGAGAGAGAGAGAGAGAGAGAGAGAGAGAGAGAGAGAGATAGAGATTTTTGGTAAGAAATGAGTAACATGAATCTTATCCCATTCCCCTGAGCAAAATGGGCACTGGTGACAAAGGCACCAGAGTGTCTGAGAAAGACCAAAGGCTGTAGGGTCTACTATCTTGTGCAGATAGTATTAAAAAGCTTAGCATGAAGAGGTGAACCTTGGAAAGCAAACAGGGTGGACCATCCAGAGGAAGGTCAAGTGTAACTGAGCTGTTCCTACACCTGCAAAGAGGGTAATCATTCCTGCCTCCCAGCCATCAAGGATATTAAGAGTGACAATGCAGGCAAAATGACCGGCAGAGGGTCTGGCACATAGCAAATATTTATTAAATGGTGATTGCAAGTAATTTGATGAGTGGGTTGATGATGACCATGGGGTGATGGTATAATACTCAGGGTGAGAAATGTCTGCCTCTGATGTAATGGCGGGAGGCACTCTGCTGGCCTCTTCTGCAAAGCAAGAAGGCATAAGGGCCTCTCCTCCCACTGCAGCCCCCTCTGCTAGTGAAAGAAGTGTAAGCAGCGCTGTAAAAAACTTTGGCAGAATGGGGAAGACTGGAGTGAGTAGAGGGAAAGCTCAAAAATCCTTTAGGTCCCTTGGCCTGCTACTCCAACATCCTTTTCACTTGGGCACCCTGCAGGTATGAAGAGGCAGGAATGGGGTGGGGGTCAGGACTTGGTGCTTCTCGCAGAGAGAGAGGTCAGTGGAAGGAAATGGCAGGGAAGTAGAAGTTGGAATGTCTGGGAGGAAGAAGTAGGGGAGTCAAGTGTGTTATCCTGTGTGCTTGAAGGCTGGCATTCAGCACCCAGCAAATACTTACTGAATGCCTATGTGCCTGGCACTGTGCTAGGCTGGGCGACTTGTAATTGCAAGCAGAAACTGCCCCTGACTTTGTATAGGTGACTTCAACTTGTGTCCAACAAAAATATACTCTGTTCCTTTGTGGGCAAAAGTATTCAAGTTATTTAAGCCAAACCTTGGGACATTCTTTTTCTCCTTGCTTCCTCTCACAGTTTGTCCAATCTGCTGGCAAGTCCTGCTGGTTCCTTCCTCAGTGTAAATCCTGAATCTTATCCTGATTCAATATGCATCCCAATTCTGATGACTTCCCACCACCTCTACCTCTATCACAAATCGTCTCTTGCCTGGACTATTGCAGTAGCCTCCTGCTTCGTCTCCTGCTTCCAGCCTGATCTCTCAATAGTCCCTTCTCCCTGTGGCAGCCTTCTAAAACATGTCTGCCGAGGCTACTTCTTTGCTTCAGACCCTCCCACGGTTCTTTTTCACTCACCCTGAATTGAAAGCAAACTCCTTGTAAGGACCCACAAGACATTCTTGCCTCTGGTTGCCTCTTCAACAACAAGGGCTGGAAGAATGAAATGAAACCCTCTTTCTGGAGAAGGCAGGGAGGGAAGGTGGCCTTGATCATCCTTCACTGCCAGCAGATTTTCCTGAAGCACAGGCGGTGTCCTCCCTAAGTACTAAACTGACCAATGAAAGAACAGGGATGGGAGGTCAGACCATTTTGAAGATATAACTGCAAACAAGATGTAAAAATGAGGACAAACACTGAAAAAAAGACACAGAAAAAGCTATTTGCAATCCTAACACAGGATCCCTAAATCAAAAAGAAAAATACATGTTAGTAGGAATATGCCCAAAGGAAACACAACAGCAACTTGCAGCAGAAATGCAAATGGACAATCTATTCCGGAAAAATAAGAGCTAATTTCATTAGGAATCAGGAAAATACAATGAAGTATCATCTTTTATTGATGCAGTTGGCAAAAAATCAGAAAGCTTTATGATACAAAGTGTGGGCAAGGAGGTATAGAAATGAGAGTGCAAATTGGTATGTGTGGGGGAGTGGACTATCAGAAACCTGTGAGAACTTGACAAAAGCACAGTTGTGCTCAATGATCTACAGGCTGAGTTTGGCAGGGCCGCAGCCGCAGAAGGGGGCAAACGCAAAATGCAGCACAGCTGCTTTTCCTAAGTTGTTTAAGTTCAGAGAAAGAAGTAGGAATGCAGGTTAAAGACTCACTGAAGGAGGATGGGGTGGGTGTGGTGGATTGATGGGGTTGGGGATCGATTGGTGGTCAGCTTGTGAGAATGACGCTCCTGCTGCTGAGTTATGGTAGAGATTAGAGGAAACATGGGACAGTGCAAGTCTGAGCACTGAAATTTAAGAGAGATTAAAGGGAACATGGAACAGTGTGAGTCTAAGGAAAGAGACTTCAAAGAACAGAAAAGAAGAAAGACTTTAGAAGTAAGGTTTTAAAGATAGAGAAAAGCAGAGTAAAAGAAGAGAAGTAAAGAAGCAAAGTAAAGGAAGAGAATAATAGAGCAAAAAAGCAACAAACTGTGTGCGTCTCCATCTGAGTGCCCACACACTTGGCCCCAGCTCTGTCTTCTGTCCTTTGTCCTTCTGCATCTCCAGTTGCCCCCAGTTAGGTTGGTAGTCACGAAGCTCAAGAGAGGTATAATCTTTTTGTAATCTCTTAAAGCAATTAGCATTGTCTATTAAAACTGTAAATCACTAACTTTTGACCTAGTAATTTTGTTATCAATATATGTCATTTGTTTGTGCCCAAAGATGTGTGTTGAAGATTATTCATCATGACAGCTTTTAAAGGTGAAAAATTTGAAACTTTAATGCTCAGAAGTTGCAGTCTGCTCAAACCATGGGGAATTTATTCATTGTGTCGAACAGTGTGCATGAGTTGGAACCTTATGTGCTGGTGGAGAAAATCTCTGAAACACACTTATAAAAGAAAAAAAGCAAGGTACACACAATGTGTAAGACAGTATCTCTATATTTTGGTGGTACTGGGGGGCCTCACGCTTGCTAGACAGGTGCTCTACTGCTTGAGCCACTCCACCAGTACTGTTTTGGGAATTTTCAAGTTAGGGTCTTGAGAACTATTTGCCCAGGGATGGCTTCAAACTGATCTCTGCCTCCTGAGTAGCTGGCATTATAGGCGTGAACCACCAGCACCCACCTTCTAGTCATATTTAAAGACAAAATATTTATAGATCTCCATTTATACATTTATGTTGCTAATGCATAGAAAGTACTGGAGGGATAGACATGAAATAGACATGTGATCCCTACAGTGGGAGGTGTGGTGCTGGGGTTAGTGAAGGAGGATTTCTAACTTTTACCCTATTTCTATGCTACTTGCAGTTTTATGACAATAACATGTTCATGTGCTATTTGTATAATTAAAATTATGCATAAACATGCTCACATATGTCTTAGTTAACTTACAAACTCTCTCTTTCACAAACACAACGCCTCCCCCATACTCTCAGTCTACCCATTTCATAAATGGGAAGCAGGCTGAGAAAAATGACTTCCCAAGGCTACCCAACAAGCTAGAAATGCCAGGATGGAGCTGATATGCACAGAGAAGTCACAGCAGTTAGCCTGGGGTGAGGGGTCAAAAGTAGGAAACAGTTCTCAACCTTGAGGGGTATATAGCCTCAACGATGAGAAACCCCCCTCCCAAGATTGCAAATTGAAGCAGTCTACACTGGTAAGAACCTAGTTATTGAGAGTCAACATTTCTTGAGGGCTGACTATATGCCAGGCAGAGTGCTAGGGGCTTTAAATGCAATAACTAATTTTATTCCCTGTGATACAGGAACTATAATTGCTACTTCCATTTGCAGATAGAAGGCCAAGTTACAGATGAGTTAAGATAGGAAGTACTGGAAGCTGACCTGAGCCAGTCTTACTCCAATCCTCTCCCCTCATTTTTTAAAGGAATGGGCTCTGGGAAAAGCTTACAAGCCAAGAGTCATTTGAGAAGAAAGGGACAGTCTTATTCTCTTGCGATCCCTGCCACTGACTGTGCAATGTGACTCTATATCCCAGAGGATGGAGTCCTTCTACGGCTCTGTCTTCTTGTAGGGAAAGCATGGAATAAATTTATCAGTAATGAGATATATGCACTGCTTACTTGGGTGTCAGGCTGGAGGGGAGTTTCTGCCTTTTTTGTTGTTGTTGTGGAAAACTTCAAACATACACAAAGTTAGAGAGAAAAGTAGTATGAATGTTCCAGAATGCTTTTGGTGTAAACCATTACTCTCTGCAGGGAAGGCTTGAGGAAGTCTGGATTCACCCATGGTGGGCACTGGGGGTGAGAGGATGAAAATGCTGGGCTGAACCCTGAAGACTGGAGCATCTAAAAACACCACAGCCTGTTCAGCACTGGCTCCACAGGTTATCCCAACTCTGGGGGTAACTCAAAATTTAGAAATGCTCCTTTAAAAAAACTGATATATATAAAAATCATCAGTTAAAAATGTACAATTCATCCAGGTGCTGGTGGCTCACGCCAGTAATCCCAACTACTCAGGAGGTAGAGATCAGGAGGATTGTGGTTCGAAGTCAGCCCAGGCAAATAGTTCTCGAGACCCTATCTTGAAAAACCCTTCACAAAAAAGGGTTGGTGAAGTGGTTCAAGTGGTAGAGCACCTGCCTAGCAAGTGTGAGGCCCTGAGTTCAAACCCCAGTAGTATAAAATAAATAAATAAATGAATTCAGTGTAATTCAGTGGTTTGTAGCATATTCACAGAGGTGTGTGCAATCACCATTATTATGGAGTTGTAATACATTTTTATACCTGAAAGAAATCTCACACTTATTAGCAATCACTTTCTGGCCCCCTCTTGTCTTAGCTCCTGACAACCACCCATCTTGCTCTTTGGATATTTCATATAAATGGAGCCTTGCAATAGCTGGCCTTTGTGTCTGGCTTCTTTTACTTGGCATAATGTTGTCAAGATCCATCCATTTTATAGCATGGATCAGTACTTCATTCTTCCCTGTGGCTGAATGATATTCCATTGTGTGGATAACAAACCTTTTTTTCATCCATCTGTTGATGGGCATTTGTGTTGCTTCACTTTTTTCATTCTATTATTGTAGAATAACTTCTATGCTTGTTCATGTACAAAGTTCTGTATGGATATGTATTCATTTCTTTTGATTATATACCTAGAAGTGGCATATCTGGGTCATATTTTAATTCCATGTTTAACTGTGTGTATGTATGTATGTGTGCAAGAGAGGGAGAGAAAGAGAGAGAGAGAGCAAGAGAGAGAGAGGGAGAGAGAGAGAAATTAGTTAGTTTAGTGAGTCACTTGCTGGGGATCAAACCCAGGGTGTCATGCATAACAAGCACAAGCTGTACCACTGAGTCACATCTTTGGTGCAAGTTTAACTTTTTAAGCTGTTTTTCACAGTGATTTCAGCATTCCCACCAGCTACGCTCAGAGATTCCATTTTTTCCACATACCTACTAAGATTTGATATTTTCATTTTAAAAGAAAGGTTATCACCCCTAGCAGATGTGATGTGGTTTCTCATTGTGGATTTGATTTTTATTACCCAGTTAACTAATAATGCTGAGCACTTTTTCATGTGTTTGTTTTTTGTTTTTGCTATTTATATACTTTCTTGGGAGAAATGTCTATTCAAGTCTTTTGTCTATTTTTTATGGAGTTCTATTTTTCTTACTGAGTTATTAAGCGTTCTTTATGGCTCACATAGTAGAGATCTTGCCTAGCAAGTGAGAGGCCCTTGGTTCATTCTCCAGTACCGTGAAAATTTCTTCATATTTCTGATACTCAGATATGTGATTTGGAAATATGTTCTCTTAGTCTGTGGGTTGTTGTTCCACTTTCTTGGAAATATCCTTTGAAGCACAACAGTTATTTTATTTTGATGAAGTTCAATTTGTTTTTTTTTTTTTTTCATTTGGTTGCTTATGTTTCTGGTGTCATTTCTAAGAAATCAATTCCTAATCCAAGGTTACAAAGAATTACGCTTATGTTATACTTATGCTTTCTTCAAAGGGTTTATAGTTTTATACCTTACATTTAGGTCTGGTCAGTTTCGAGTTGATTTTTATATATGGGATGAGGTAGGGGTAGTTTCTTTGGGAGACTTCTTCTTCTCCTTCTTCCTCTTTCCTTCTCCTTCTCCCTCTTTCTCCTTCTCTTCTTCCTCCTCCTCCTCCTCTCCTCTCTCTGTCTCCCTTCCCCTTTTTTCTTCCCTCCCCAGTAAAACAACCACAAAGGAGTGATAAACTGCTGTTTATTCTTCAACAACCATCATTGACAGTGCTCCCAGGTTCAATTTCCAGGCCTAGAACTGAGGTAGCAGGCCTGAACCATTTCCATGTGGGTAGGATTTGATAGTTTAAGCTTCATTCTCCTATCTGATCTCTTCAATATCCAAGTCAGAACACTGTCCAACTTTAAATAAGAAAATACGGACCTGGAGAGGGTAAGTGCATTGCCTGAAGTCACGCAGCCATCCACCTGGCAGAGTCAGAACTTGAACCTGGGAGGAGAGAACCCAGAAAGGAGGGAGATGGGAGTCCTGGTTGTTAGTCTCAGCTCTACCATGTGTTATTGTGTGAACTTGTACAAGTGATGTCCATCTTGAGTGTCTCAATTTCATATCAGTAGGTAAGGGAGTTGTCCTGAGCAATTGTAATAATAATAATTTACCAAGGTTCTGTGCCAGACACCTTAAATATAACACCTCTAACATTTTTAACTACTTTACAAAGCAGGTACAATCTTCACTTCTCAGAAAAGGAAATGGAGACACTGAAGCCAGTAACTAAGGACCCTAACCTTGTAAATAAGACAATGTTAAGAAACCTATGCTCTGACCTTTCAGTCACTCTACATTTCCAAATCACTCTTCCTTCTTGAGCTTGTTTCCTCCCCAGTAAAAGTCAGTAACACCTCCTGGTGCTGCTGTGGCCTGAGCCATTCATTCTTTGATGGAATCTTATATATTTTTTTGAGACAGGGTCTTGCTATGTGTCCCAGGCTGGCCTTGAACTCACAATTCTCTTGGCTCAGTCTCCTTAGTGCTAGGATTGCAGACATGGGCTACCACATCCTACCTCTTCATTGAGGGAATATTTACTGGGTCACTACAAGATGCCAAACTTGTTCTAGATGAGGTTAGCGCAGAATACAAGACAAAACCCTAGTCTCACAGTTTTTTTTTTCTAGTGTGGAGGTGCAACAAAGAAAGACTAATAAAACAACAACAACAACAACAACAACAAAAACCAGGTAATTTCAAGAGAGTGATGAATGAGTTAATAGTGTAGTGGAGACAGTCATAGAAGCCTTAAAAGATGACATTTTGGGTTTGATCCTCAGCCAATGCACCAAAACAAAACAAGCACACACAAAAAAGAGATGACATTTGCACAAAGACCTGAAGGATCTGGGGGCAGTCTGTCTACAAAGAAGACAAACGAAAGGTTCAGTGGGAGGGAAAGGCTTGTTAGAAATTGAATGAGGTAAGGTAAGTGAAAGGCAAGTGAAAGTTATGGAATTAATTTCCTGTGCAAGCTTTTATTGTGTGCCTACTATGTGCCAACATCTGAGTTGGGCAGAACTGTCAGAGAGATAAATATAATAAAGATTGTAAGGCGATCACTATCTAGAAAACAGAATATGGTTTTAAGAATGTGCCCTGCAGATATAGAGATACTGCCATAGGAGATCACAGAAGTGCAAGACTAGGTGCTTAAGAAAAAAAAACAAAGAAAAAAGAAAAAAAAAGAAAATAAAATAACTGCTAACAAAGAACAACAACAACAACAAAAGACTAGGTGCTTCGCAGGTGGCGTCAAACCCCCCTCCCGGCGCCAGGGGGCGCTGCACCGTTTCTCAGTTGGACGGCGGCGCGCTCGCCTAAACTTCCGTTCTCTCTGCGCAGCACTTCCGGCGGCTGGCGGAAGCAAGGGCGAGCTGCTGCCGGCTCCGGGGTCCCGCGGCATGGCGGGGGCGGGGCCGGGAGTGATGCACACCGAGTAGGCTGGGGTGTCCCGGCCTCTTGCACCAGGACCGGACAGGTGAGGACTTCTCCTTTTTGACCCAGCCTCCAAAGCCCGTCAGACCCTCCACCTATGACTCCGAGGGCGCGCGACCCCCGCCCTCCCTCAGAATTCCCTTTCCTTTGCGGCTCCTCCCCGGGCTTGTCTTTCCGGGGGCGCCCCCTTGGGCGTGTGTCCCCACCCCTTGGGCGTGTCCCCTCAGCCTTGGTATCCCTTTCTGGTTTTGGAATTCAGGGGCGCGCGGACCTTCTCCAGAGACCCAGTAAGGGGAGAGGACTTGGGATCTTTCAGCCAGGCTCTCTGCTTGTGTATCAGCCCCATTGCTAGACTCAGAATGTGACATCGTTACTGACTGGGATTGAAACATGAAACACAACCGTGCCAGGGGAAGTGTAAATACAGACTGAGACGGTTACTAGGGAAAGGACGAAAAACGGTAGGGAGGCCCGATTTAAATTAGGATGAAACTTCCTGAAGGAGATTTCAGTGCAGCTGCAAACTGAGAGGTGATTGGCGGTGAGGGGGTTGCATTTCAGGCAAAGGGAGCAGCCCCCAGGGATGCAGAGAACCAGATATCCTGTAATCCTAGCTACTTGGGAGGCTGAGGTCAGGAGGATCGTGGTTCGAGGCCAGCTTGGGCAGATAGTTCTCAAGAACCCCCATCTCCAAAATAACCAGAGCAAAGTGGACCAGCGATGTGGCTGAAGCAGTAGAGCACCTGCTTTGCAAGTGCAAAGCCCTGAGTTCAAACCCCAGAACCACTCCCTTCACTCCCCTCCCCCCACAAAAAAAGTGGGACTTGCTAAGTGTCAAGCACAGTGAGTGTAGAGAAGATGATGTTTGTGTTCTGGTCCCCAAGAGCTTGCCATCTGGGAAGGGCCACAGACACAAGTGAAATGCAGAGGCAGGAGTGGCAAGTGTAACAGATGCAGTGAAGGAGTGGTGTGGCCAGTGTTTTGAGATCTCATCTAATGGAGAAGTGAAAGAAGACTTCTCAGAAAGTGACGATTGACCTGGTGTTGAAAGAGGAGTTGGCAAAGCCAGAACTTGGTTTCTGTAAATGGCCACCTAAGGTATATTTTAGGCTGTGTGCCCTCTGGTCTCTGTCTCAGCTACCCTGCTCTCCCTTTGCAGGGCAAAAGCAACTATAAGCAATACGTAAGTGAATGAGTATGAGTATGGTGTGTTCCGAGGAAACTTTATTTACAGGAACAAAAACAGGGAGGTGGGCTAGATTCAGTTTGAGGGCAGTAGTTTAATTTTAAAAATCAAATTGCAAAACCAAAATAATTTAAATTCCTGCACGCATATTTCACAACTCAATTGATGCAGAGAAGTCATCAGTCAGTCCTGCCTTGTCATCAGTTGTGTTTAAATCATTTCTGATCTGCTGAATGTTTCCCTGCCCTTCATTTTGTGAAAATCTGCCTCCCAAAAAGCAGTTGGTACCCAGAAAGAAAGGTAAAAGTTAATATGCTTAATTGAAGTGGTAGAATGAAAGCTTGAGGTTTGTTGAAATGCGGCCCGTCTGTAGTGAAGTTGTGCAGCCCAGTGGGAAAAATGAAAGTGCACATAGTACAGTGCTGGACTCTGGATTCTGAGTGTGTGTGGTTTTTCCTCAGTAGTGGTCTCCCATGGAACTGTATGCCTGCAGATACCAAGGGTCTACTATAAACATTTTGTATCCTTATCCAGTGCTTATAGTTTACGTATGTGATTGAAACAAAGGCTTACAAAACAATACTCTTAGAATATATGATTTGTGTGTGTGTGTGTGGTGCCGGGCATCAAACCCAGGATGTGATGTATGCTAGGCAAGTGCTTGACCACCGGACCACGTGGTTTTATTTGCATTTCTCTGATGGTTAATGAAGCTGGGCATCCTTTCATTTACTTGTTGGCCATTTGCACCTCTTTAGAGTACTGCCTCTTAAGTGATTTGCCCATTTAAAATTGCATTTTGTCATTTTCTTTTGTCTTTGAGTTCTACAAGTTCTTTTATATATTCTGCATATTAGCTTCTTATCAGATGTATGATACCACATACATATCAGATATATGTGATTGACAATTATTTCCTCTCATTTGATAGGTTGCCTTTTCACTTTTGACTGTGTCCCTTGATGTGCATAAGTTTTTAAGTTTGATGCATTCCTATTTGTCTTTGCTTTGGTGTCCTATCAAAAAAATCATTACTAGGCCCAATGTCATGAAGTTTTATAGCTGTTGTCTTATGTGTAAGTCTTTAGTTGATCCTGGGCTAATTTTTGTAAATGGTGGAACAAAAGTGTCTGACTTCATTCTTTTACGTGTGGACATCCAATTTCCCCAAAACCGTTGCTGAGGAAATTGTCATTGGCCCTGATGCTGAAGATCATTTGATATATGCAAGGGTTCATTTCTGCCTCTCTATTCTGTTTCTTTGGCTCATGTCTGTCTTTATGCCACTACCATGCTTTTTTGATTACTGTTGCTTTGTAATATGTTTTGAAATCAAAAAGTATGAGTCCTCCAATTTTTAAAAATTTTCAACACTGTTTTGGCTGTTTGAGGTCCCTTACGAATTTTAGGATGAATTTTTCTAGCTTTGCAAAAAGTGCCATTGGGCTTTTGATAGGGATTACATTGGGTCACTTTAGGTAATACAACCATCCTAACAGCCCAGGAAATATTTTTTGTTTGTATGAATGCACATTGAATGTGATTCTTGTACTGTTCAATTTTGATGCACTTGGAGGTTTATTCATTTGAACGTTCTTATTTGCTGAGCATAGTTGGAAGGTTATTTCTTGTGAGCTCCATCCTTCCCTCAAGCCCGGTTCTTGTCAGGACCACTTTCTGACTATAATTTTGGAAGGAGAAAATGCTGGTCACTGTCATCTGAAGAGCTTCTAGGTTCAGGATATAGAAGAAAAATCTCTTCAGCTTGCATATATTTATGTCTTGGTATTTTCTTGACTCTACTCTTCCATGCAGAGATGTGATAATGGATCATCATGTCTCCACCATTAAACCTCGAAGAATCCAGAACCAGAACGTCATTCACCGCCTGGAGCGCCGGCGGATCAGCTCAGGCAAGGCGGGTACCCACTGGCACCAGGTCCGAGTTTTCCACCAGAACGTCTTCCCCAACTTCACAGTTGTCAACGTGGAAAAGCCTCCGTGTTTCTTGCGTAAATTCTCACCCGATGGACGCTACTTTATTGCTTTTTCTTCTGACCAGACATCTCTTGAAATCTATGAGTACCAGGGCTGCCAAGCAGCAGAGGACCTGCTGCAGGGATATGAGGGGGAGATCCTGTCCAATGGCAATGACCAGCGGTCGGTCAATATCCGAGGCCGGCTCTTTGAACGCTTTTTCGTCCTGCTGCACATTACCAATGTAGCAGCCAACGGTGAGCACCTGAACCGGGAGTGTAGCCTTTTCACGGATGACTGCCGGTGTGTCATCGTGGGCTCTGCTGCCTACCTCCCGGACGAGCCGCACCCTCCTTTCTATGAGGTGTACCGGAACAGTGAATCGGTGACCCCCAACCCACGGTCCCCTCTGGAGGACTATTCGCTCCACATCATCGACCTGCACACTGGCCGCTTGTGTGACACACGCACATTTAAGTGTGATAAAGTGGTCCTGTCGCACAACCAAGGGCTCTACTTGTACAAAAACATCCTGGCCATCTTGTCTGTGCAACAGCAGACCATCCATGTCTTCCAGGTGACTCCTGAGGGCACTTTCATCGACGTGCGGACCATTGGCCGCTTTTGCTACGAGGATGACCTCCTCACTGTGTCAGCCGTTTTCCCCGAGGTGCAGCGGGACAGTCAGACAGGCATGGCCAACCCCTTCAGGGACCCTTTCATCAACTCCCTGAAACACCGGCTGCTGGTGCACCTGTGGCGCCGGGCGGAACAGGATGGCAGCGCCATGGCCAAGAGGCGCTTCTTCCAGTACTTTGACCAGCTCCGGCAGCTGCGCATGTGGAAGATGCAGCTTCTGGACGAGAACCATCTGTTTATCAAGTACACCAGTGAGGATGTGGTGACCCTGCGCGTCACAGACCCATCCCAGGTATGGGGGAGCTCTCCTGCCCTGCCCTGCTGCTCTGCTTGGATAGTGCAGCATTTCTCTGCCTGCTGCCAAACCCTCAGGAACACACATCTTATGTATATGTGGATTTGTGCCGTCCTGGGGCTCAAACTTAAAATCAGCTCGTTTTCTCTGGCTGCGTGCCTCGATCTGGGGAGATAGAAGCTAAGTTATGCCACTGCTGTGCCAATGGTCAGCTCTGTGATTACTATCTTGATTCTTCTTTTTCTTTTTTTTCTTCCCTTTTTGAGACAGGGTCTCACTCCAGTCTAGGCTGGCCTCAAACTTGCAACCCAGCCTCTTAAGTGCTGGAATTACAGGTGTGTACCGCTACACCCAACTCAATTACTATGATTCTTCTGCAGAACATTTTCAGTACCCTTGTGATGGAAGCCCAAATGCTATAAGATAAAGGTTTGGACTACTGTGGATAATCTACAGGTAGATTTTGTAAGACTGCTTTTTGAACCAAACAGGCTACTTTGGTTCTGGCAGTGAGAATGAGCACTCTGTGCAATAAAGAAAAACCTCTAGGGCTGTATGTAGCTCAGTGGAGACCCCTTGGGTAACGAGCATGAGACTCTAGGTTTCATCCTCAGCACTGTAGGAAAAAAAACCTTTAAGCAATCTGACCTTGCTGTCCTGCTTTGGTAGTAACGAGTGTCGTTTCCTTCTCCACAAAGTCCCGTGTAAAGTTCATTTGGCAGAGTTAAGTTTTGGGGCTTTACCCTGGCCTTGCTCATGTGCTAGAACCTAACATGTTAGGCTACTGAAAAGACAAAAGGAGCCATGATTTCTGCTCCACCAGGGGAACATCAGGACTACCGTTCTTGAAGGACTTTGCTTTTGTGTGGAAGATTTTGATGTAGGAAAGGCTTTTCTCAGAAGGGAATCAATTGGCACCATACTGGAGTTGAAACAGCTCGTGGAGATTCAGGGCACTTAGGGCCTGTGTGTTCGAGAAGCTCTCCACCTCAGTGTTGACCAAGTAAGAGACCAGCCTTATGTACCCCACCCCAGCCAGTCAACCATCAGCCATGAAGGCAGCCGAGTCTGGCATCTCTCGCTAACGGCAGCTTGTTCTACCCTAAAGAGGTACCGTTCAGGGTGCTGTTTCCTAAGCCCTCACGGTCATCTGTGGTGAAATAGCTTATAGCAGTTTTCTCAAAGCTTGTGTGTTCTAAAAAGGGGAGTGACATTGTTAAGATTAGTTTTTTTGGGTTTTTTTCTTTCCTGTCAATGATAACTGACCCACTGAGCCATCACGGTTGAGCATCTAGTTCATCTCGTGTGTCCTGGGAGATTGGCAGTTTAGTCCTTGACTTCTGTCCCTCCTGTCCTTAATTTTTTCCAGTCTGCCCTGGAGAAAGATTGGTAAATGTTTGTGTAATTTTATATTCACATAATTATAGAAGATCCTGGTAAAATCCTGATATGATCAAAGTGTTGTCCAGGTCTATAGAAAGGACATGAGTCAATCTTTTATTTAGGTTTGAGCTATAATTACCTTTCTATTTTGGAGGCAGTAGGTTGTCTGTGATTGCTGCTTTGAGATTATCCTTTTTTCCTTTGCTAAAAGGTGACCTATATTTTTTTTTTTTCTGGTGGCTATAATCAGTTGTAGGTAGAGAGGCAGCTAGGGCTGTGTCCTTTGCTCAGAGTTTGAAACTCTAAACCCAACCTCCCTGTCCCAGTTGTCCTCACTCCTCCCCCAGTTTAATTTGATAGGTTCCAATAAGGTTAATGAGTAAAAAAGTGCATCCAAACACAAAGCCTTGGTAATATTATGGGTATTATTCTCAGGTTGCCCCCCAGCCTCTTTAATTTACAGCCAAATTTAATTTCCAGGTGACCGCAAAGCCATGTAATAGGAGCTCTGGGAAGGACTAATTACTAGTAAAACAGGTGGGCCAAATGGCTCCAGAAATTGGTAATGGAGATTTAAACTCAAATCAGAGGACGTGAACTACTAATCCCAGTGTTCTGAAAACTACTAGAGTCCTGTTAGAAGCTTGCAGATTAATTTACACTGCTACATTCACTGTGAAAAAAACCTCAGAAGTTCTTGGAGCTTCTTCAAGCAGAGCACTGGAGGTTTAAAGGAAGAGGGCCAGTCACCCAGGGGCCCATTCAGAAAAAGTGGTAACTCTGCCACCTATGGCATTTGAATGCTTTTCAGGTTCCCCCTCTGATCTTAATTGCTAGAAATCTCAAATGTGTCTTACAAATGCTCTTGGCTGAAAGAAACATTTATGAAGAAAGAAATGGAAAATGCCTCTTTGATTTTTTTTCATTTGTTCAGAGCAGTACCCTGCGTGGATACAACTTGCCTGGGCAGTTTTAGCACACAGTGTACTTAAGGCATCTCTCTGCATGTTAGAAATATTAAGAGGGAAAAATAAATGCCCCCCAAATTGAACTTTCAACTGTACCCATACAAGAAAAAACCATTTGCCAACAGGCAGCCTCAGGCTGCAAATCACTTTCTCAGCAGGAAAGAAAATTAAATGAGGCATTTTTCAAAAAGTGTTTTTTATCTCAGAATGGGTTGGGGAGCAAGTAGGGAATAAACACTTGGAAGGAAAAATATTGAATCTGCACAGTTTGAAATGGAAAGATTGAAAATCTTTTTATACATGTCTGCTAGCAAGTCAGCAACTCCAGCAGCACAGATGTAGTGAAATCTGAATTGATAAAGCCACTGCGCTTCCTCCTTTCCCAGAACTACTGGGAGCCATGTTTCCACCCTAGTGCTCAAGCTGTTTTGTTTGGGTGGTGTGGATTTTAAGCCATGTGACAAGTTCCCTAGGCATGGCATTACTTTGGCTGTAACAGCTCGCACTCTTCTTCCGCAGGCCTCTTTCTTTGTGGTGTACAACATGGTGACGACTGAGGTGATCGCTGTGTTTGAGAATACCTCGGATGAGCTTTTGGAGCTCTTTGAGAATTTCTGTGACCTCTTCCGTAATGCCACCCTGCATAGTGAAGTCCAGTTTCCCTGCTCAGCTTCTAGCAACAATTTTGCAAGGCAGATCCAGCGCCGGTAAGCTGTTCCACCAGGTTTCATTTTTCTTTAGAAAGCTTGTTGGTGTTTGGTCAGTAGCTGTTTCCTCCAGGATACCCACTACCTTCTCTCTTCTCTGTCCACCTGGCCTTGGTTGGGTCTGCCTATTGGAGGAATTACTTGGGCCTTGTCTGGATTGTTCCTAGACTGTGTGTGAGCTGCAGAAAGATGGACCCTATGTCCTCAGGGGTACACTGTCATGCACTTGAATATTTGTTAAGTGAATGATTAAGGAAATCATTTTAGAACTTTTGGTTCAAATATGGTATGTTGAACACATGCATTTCTCTTTGTTCCATTGCAAAACCCCATTAAAATGAAAATGAAGAAATAAGAGGTATGAAGCATAAGAACAGAGAGAATGGGAGAGGAGATAATTGGAGACAGGAGATGCCAACAAGGCTTAGAAGTTGAGAAGCCCATGGATGAGTGATAACTGATATAGCACACCTCAGGGAGTAAAGACTTAGGGCTGCAGAGCCTAGTCATTAAGAACCAAGCCTGCCTCGCACCACAGAACTCAGGAAGCTGGAGGCTCCGGGTACTTCTGAAGGTACCTCTAAGGTAGGCTGAAATCAGGAGGATTGGCTAAATTCTTATAAGTAGCAGTCACTGCCTGGTACAGTGGCTCAAGCCTGTAATCCTAGCTAAGTGGGAGGTAGAGTCTGGGATGATCATGTTTTGAGGCTAACCTGGGCAAAAAGTTTGAGAGACCCCATTCCAGCTAATAAAAAGGTGGGCATGGTGGTGCACATCTGCCATCCCAGCTACAGCAGGAAGCCTGAATAGGAGGATTACAGTCCAGGTCAGCCAGGGCATGAAGTGATACCCTATTTCCAAAATAACTAAAACAAAAGGGCTGGGTTGTGGCTCAAGTGGTAGAGTGACTGCCTACCAAGCACAAGGTTCTGAGTTCAAACCCCAGTACAAAAATAAATAAATAAAAATAACTTGACCCTAGATGCTAAGTTTTATGGCAGTCTTTCCCAGTAGTCTTTTGGTAAAAATAAAAGAAAATGAGTCCTTATGGGTCAGAATTAAAAAAAAAAAATGGACACTGTGGATCATGAATCATTTAGGGAAAACTCTTACTTGAAAGAGACCCAAACAAAACAAACAGATTAAATAATGAAGTGTAGGGAAACAGTGTTGCATTCACTGGAACAGTTGAAGGTGCAAAAGCAGGAACAGTACTAGATAGTGAAGCTCTTGGAAAAAGTTGTTAAATATAGTGAAAGAACTCTTAAGAAAAGAAGAACATACGGAAAACGAGAGAAATAGTTAAAATAATTAGAGGACTTGCCAAGAGGTCCAGTGTGTGTGGCTAATTCCAGAAGGAAGGAGTCTGGACACTTCCCCAGCACTGCAGGATGTCACTTTCCAGATTGGCTAGACTGTCCAGTGGTATTGTACTAATTGTCAGGGAGTTTTGTAAGCTGATCATTAAGCATAGCCATTATTAAAGTTTAATTATTTCTAGTTATTTTACCATTATTTATGCTCTTGAGGTTATTTTTATGTATGTGGTGGAAACTATATTTACAATGATGTGCTGTGGCTCATCTCCTGACAACTCCATGCTTGGTAACATTTGTCTCTTGAAGTTGTCCACAGCAGGAAGCTCTGTATCATAGAAATTGGCAAGTGCTACGAATCATGACTGTTTTCTGCCCCAGAGAAAAACTGTAAGCTCTACCAGCATACCACTGAGTCCATCGGGGACCTTGGACAGTCAGTGGAAGAGACCCATACTGAGGCATGTCATAGTGAAAATTTAGGGCATTGGAGATAAAGATAATATTGTAAAAACTTCAGAAACCATAAACATTTCACATGTAAAAAATAAGTCATCAGAATAGCATGGGACTTACTGCTATAGTGACAACTTGAAGCCACTAGCGTCATGCCCTCCAAATTCTATGATAAAGGTGTTTTCCCTCTGGAGTTCTACATCCAAATCATAGGGTAGGACAAAGACATTTTAGATATGTAAGGCTCAGAATATCACCTGCTACGTATCTTTCCCTCTGAAGCCTCTAAAAGATTCACTTCACCTGTAAGCCACAGAGGAATGGTGTGCAGGAGATAAAGAGTCAGGCATTGCAGAGAGGCAGAGTTCCCAGGATGGTGTAAAGGGAAGCTGCACGATGACAGCCCGCGGTCAGACCAGATGGAAGATGGAGAGTAGAAGATTCCATGAGGCAAGTGTCCTAGGAAAAAACAAAACTGCCGTATCTGGTGGGTTTGAATACATTAAGAAATTGTCAGTTCTGCTCTAGTAGGGTTATCAATGATGTGTGAGCAAAGCTTTTGAAGAAGGTTAAGTTGCAAGCCTTGCGGGCACCAGGAGGAAGAATGTACCAAGGAAAAGGAATGGCAAATATTAAGGCCGGGGGATGTTTCTGATGCATTTGAGGGACACAGAGGAGGCCAGGGTGACTGGATTAGAATGAACAAGGGGCAGGGCAGTTGGAGAAGGGATCAGAGGCTAAGTCTGGAGGGTTGATACAAATGGCCATTCTACAGCTTTGGCTTTAACTGTAGCTGAGACAGATGTGCAGTGTTGAACAGAGGAGTGACAGAGTGTCTCTTAGGTTTAATAGGATTGCTCTGACTGCTTACACCCTGGAGACGAATACACTGGAGGGGTAAGGGTAGGAGTGGGGACCAGTTAAGAGACTATTGCAAGAAAATTGTTGTATTCTGTTTCCTGCCACTGGTATGTAAGGTTTTTTTTTTTAATTCACTGGTGTCTCCTATGAGCCTAGAGTATTGTTTGGCACATACTAGGCCCTCCGTAATTATTTGTTGATTAATAGTGGTGGTTTGGATTAGGTAGTAGTGTTCGGGTTGCAAGTAATTATACTCTCAATGTATTTGAAAGTAGAGGCCGGTAGATTAGTGGAGGATGGGATAAAGCCTATGAAAGGGCAAAGTCAAAGGTAATTCTTACGTTTCTGACTTGATCACTTGCAAGAGAGGACTGCCTTTAAATTGCAGTGGTAAAGCCTGTGGGTAGAGCAAATTTGGGGAGAAGATGGGATGCTCCCTAAGTAGACAGGTTACTAGTTTCTCAGAGGAAAGAGTGTTGTTTGTGTCAGAGCTGCCTGATGGTCAAGTGCAATGAGGACTGGTAATTAAATACCTTTAGTACAGTCCCTTGGTAACCTTGACAAGAGCAGTTTCAGTTAGATGGGGGGATGGTGGTGAAGAAGAGTGGAAGGCCGGTGTGGCTCATTGGTGGTGTGGTGGCCCATGTTCAAGCCCCAGTGCCAAAAAGAAAGGGAGGGAGCGAACATAGAAATAGCTGGAGACAGTATAAAAAATGAAATCAATGTGGTTTTGAGGAGTTTTGTTGTAAAGAAGAACCAGAAAGTGGTGTGTTAGCTGGAGGGGCAAATGATAGTAAGTTTTTGTTTTCCTTTTTTGCTTATTTATATATTGAGGTTTTTTTGTTTGTTTGTTTGTTTTTCTGAGACAAGTTCTCATTATGTAGCCCAGATTGGCCTTGAACTCTAGATCCTCCTGCTTCACCTCCTGAGTGCTGTGGGATTACAGGTAAGCGTCATCATGCCCAGCTTCCCTGTTTTTTAAAAGGAAGGAAAAAATGTCATGTCTATATGCAAATGAGAGTGATCCTATAGAGAAGGGGAGACTCGATAGTTTAGAAAAGTGGGGAAGGATCCTATATACACATGAGAGGGGGTGGAGTCTAATGCACAGTGGAGAGATGGGCCAGATGTTGGGCAGATGTGCTGCTGGAGCCTTACAGTCTTCTTTTTATCAATATCAAGTAGCAGTGCCATTAGCTGAAAGGGAATGTGGAGAATGGGGGAGAGTGGAAGAGAATGGGGGAGAGTGGAAGAGAAAGGGAGGCTACCTGCAATGTGGAAGTACAGCCTGAGTGCCCAATACATTAAGGCTCGTGGTCATAAGTTTTAAGTGGGTATTGCTATATGCTTTTTTCCAGCCACAGAGAGAAGTGAGAGGACAGAGGCATGGAATAGGTAGAACTGAGCTTCATTAGTGTTGTAATTCTTCTAAGTGACACAAAGGAAGAGAGCTCAAGGTTGTTGAGGATGTTTTCAGTGGAGTGATTGTCATGATTAACTGGAATGTAAGCTGACTAACGAGGGAAGGGTGTACAATGGGAAAAAGTTGGTAGAGTCAGTGTACTGTGTGTCCTATGGGGGCTGAAGGGTTGTTGAAGTTGGGATGAGTAGAGAGGGAGCTGGAAAGATAGTGGGATGGCTGGAGAATCTGATGGTCCACCTGAGGTGCAGAGGGGTGCAGCTGTTGGTAATGATGAGGTTGAGGGCATGACTGTTGGATTAAGTGACTGTAGGAGTGAAGCTGAGAGCAATCAAGGAGCTAGGAGGCCATGGTGTTAGAAGTGTCGTTCCTGAGAAGTTTGAAATCACCAGAGTGAAGAGAGGTTAGTTGGATGGAGTGACACTGATCCAGGAGCTGAGGTGAAGTCAGAGGGAGTGGCTGTTTTATCTTCTGGTGGTGGGGATATGGAAAATGGAGGAAGCAGGTGCCATGGAGGAATAGAAACTGCTTCACTCTAGATTGTCATCGGTGCTTGGCTGCGATCATCACAATGCCATGAGCTAGCACCTTGTTACCTGAGCCATGAGCCAGGCAGGGTGTGGGTTAGGAACTGGCCCTAGATCTTTACTGCAAACCAAAGAGCATGGCAGTTTTTCATCCAACTCAAATGAAAGGGATACAGTCTTTTTGGCCCAAGGTTTAGCTTTATGATCAACAGGAGGCTATGAAGAGGACGGTGAACAAGAATAATGGAGAAGCGGTGTTCATAGTGAAGCTTCCTTCTGGGCCGAGAAGTGCTCATGGCCATTGAGCCCCACAGATCAGCAGTGAAAACAGAGATCAGCCCCTCCCACAACCAGCCTTTTATCTCATTAACGTTGGGAAAACTCCAGTATTTATTCCTGTGGATTCAGGACTAAGACACTATGTCATATTTTACCCTGGATTAAAAATGATTTATTTCCCCTAAACTGTTAAACCAAATATAGAGGTAGAGATTGGATACAGATTAAAAAAAATGTACTATTAGACAATTGTCATTATTTCTAGAAACTGGGAAGATGGAAAAAAGTTGAAAATGTCATTTATACCACCACGACTATATAGTTGTGTGTGTATGTGTGTGTATATATATATATATATGTAAAAATGTGTTCCTGGTAGTCTTTTTTTTTTTTTTAGTCTTGTTTTTAATTTTACTGTACAGGTAATATTGTAACCTTCTTGTACTAACTATTATTGACAAAAAAAAATGTTCTTTGTTACCACATAATCTTTGAAAATTGTAATTTTTCATTAGGTTTTTATTTTTGTGTGTAATTTCTCCTTGTCTTAAACAACTCATTGTGCCATGTGCACAGAGCTTTGTCTGCCTGTAGAAGTGTTTCCTTTGGGTAAAGAACAGAAGTGCGTGGTCAAAGTACATGGTCGAGGACTATTCAATTTAGTATTCCTTACAGTGGTAAGGAATAACTGCTTCGTTGTTATTTTCAAAGGTAAGTCAGGGACTGGAGGCATTTCCTTGGAAGCATGAAGCCCTGAATTCAAATCCCAGTGCCACCAAACCAAACCAAAAGAAAAAAAGCAACCTGAGTGTGAGTGTGTCTGTCACTGGACACTCCTATTTCTGCAGGACTGAAGGTGACTGGTTCTCAAACTGTAAGCGTAGAATGAGCAGTTTCTCCAAAGGTTTGGTGGAAGGTGGTTTGCAACTGTTCCCCAGAAGAGTGCATGAGGGTGCTTCTGCTCAGGATTCTGTTCTTCTCCACTCTTTCCTAGGCAAAGGCTTTGGGGAAAATAAATCTTGGGCTTTTCTCCAGTTGAGCCGTGACCAGAGAAGAGAAGGAATAATAGTTGTCATAGACCAGTTACATTCATTTTAAACTTCCTAGTCATCTTTGCTCCCTTTTCTAAAGTAATTTAATATACCCCACTTCTGTTTTCTGCTTCATAGGCATATGTAGCTCTCCAAACTTACAAATAGTTTTTTTTTTTTTTTTAACTGTTCTGGGGTTTGAACACTGAGCTTCGTGCTTAAGGCAAGTACTCTAGCACTTGGGCCACACCCCGCAGCCCATCAGATGTATGATGTACCAGAAAGTTCCTTTTCCATGGATATCTGGGATTTAATTCTCACCGACTGAGTGAGTTAGACCTGTGTCTGTCGATTTGAAACCAAGGCAGCTGCTGGGAAAGCCTTCCTCACTGGTGCTTTGTTTCAGGTTCAAAGATACAATTATAAACGCCAAGTATGGCGGGCACACGGAGGCAGTACGCCGGCTGCTGGGACAGCTCCCCATCAGCGCCCAGTCTTACAGTGGTAGCCCCTACCTGGATTTGTCTCTGTTCAGCTACGATGACAAGTGGGTGTCAGTCATGGAGCGACCCAAGACCTGCGGCGATCACCCTATCAGGTACCTCGTCACCGCCACAGCTGCACTACTTTTACTTGCTCTTTCTCTCGGATGTCACTTCATGGTGACTGTCTCCACTTGTGCTCGTGGCTAGACTGAAAGGGCAGGCTATTTCGGTAATGTGGTGAGTGCTTTGATCATTTAGGCATTAGTCCCACAAACTCACGACTCCTGCTCTTTGCTTCCCATCAAAACATCTAACTCAGATAAGTGCTGTCCCCTTTTAGAGGTGTCCAGGGAAAGAAGCCATACTTTTCCATCTATGATAATAAACACTGTTCTGTAGTGGTGTTAGTAATGAAGACTTTATTATTAAGTCTGACTCAAAGCTGGAGTGTGGAAGATCTTTTCACACAGAAGCAGTGACATTTAGAGCTCTGTAGGAGATACGTTTCATCTTCCACTTTCACTGTGTATTAAATGGGTCTGTGTAATACATTCTATACAATTAATCACCATTCATAATATTTCCTTTGGGAGACTGCAATCAAATTCCAAAAACCAGCTTAAAGCTCTTAATTTTTTTTTATCATGGAATGTTTTAAACATATATAAAAAGTAAAAGAGCATGGTGACCCTCTGTGTCCCATCACCTAGCTTCAGCAGCTACTGTCTCCTGACCAATCTTACTTCATCTCTTTCTACAACTGCTGCCTTATCTACTCTCCACTGCCACCCTGGGTCATTTGTGGCATATCTTAGTTATCCTGGCATTTCACTCAGGAACATTGCAGTGGGGCATTTCTGAAAGCCAAGAGTTTTAAAAAACAATGACTCTTAATATCATTATCCCATGTAAAGAAAACAAGCAAATACTATTAATACCACAGAATAGCTAGTCAGTTTCCACACTTCCCTTTTGCCTTGTAAATGCTCTTTTTACAGTCTCTTTGTTTGAGTTGGGACCCGAACAAGGCTCGTCTGCTGCATTTGGCCTTTGTTCCCTTAAGTCTTTTATTTTCCAGGTCTACTTCCCTTGTATTTTCCTTGCAGTAGAATTGTTGAAGAAGCTAAGTTGTTCATTCTGTAGTGTTCCCTATATTCTAGATTTTGCTCGTTGTGTATTTACCATATTTCTCATTCCCCCCATATGTCCTGAAAACTGGTAGTTAGACTGAGAAGTGCAAACTACTCACTCTAAATGGCAAGCCCTTTGTGTGTTGGGGACTACTTGGGGTGCTTAATGTGCTTTTCACACATAAAAGCATGTAATGGGCCTCATTTGATGTGGTCAAATAGCAGGAGATACATTTCTATCCTTTCTCACTTCCCTGCCTTTCTCATTTGAAAGGATGAACCTAAGTAACACATCTGACACTACTTTTCCTGGGACCAAAGTGGTTTCTCTTCTAATGTTATTTTTAATTGCAATCAGAAACGTGAGGACGTTAAAGGCACGTGAAGAGCAGGTGGCATCACTCTAAGACCTTTGCTTTCTTTCCATTCTAGTCCTTGCCAGTGTGTATGGCTAGCGTCATTTTGTAGTCTTTTAATTGAAAACCATTTCCCTCTTGTTACCCGGTCCTCACAGCTGCAGTCCTAATGAGGGAATAGCTTTCCATCAAGTAGATGCACCATGATTTAATATTCCCCCATTACCGGACATTTATTCTTACGCATTTTCACATTAGAGTGAATGTTAAAGTAGCCATCTTCAATCATGCTGTTACTTCATATAAATTAAATTCCACAGATGTGACTTCTTGGGAATGAGATTATTCCATCAAAAATGTGAATATCTTTGGGTCTGCTTATACGTTTGCTTTCCACAAGGGCAGTTTTAGAGCTTTTAAATTCAGGGTGCTTCATTTCTAGAAATTACCCTGATTCACCCCCAACCTGTTAACCATCTCCAGGTCCCAAAGCACAAGGCATGTGTTTTGCACGTGGGAAGCAGCGAGCATCTGTAGTCTCACTGTGTTACATGAAAAATTAAAAACTAGTTACTATGTTGTTTCTGTATGAGAAAAAGAACTTCCAAAGAATATACAAATGAAAAATTTAAAGGTGGGCCCAGAGCTGCACTGCCCTGTTCGGTGGCTGTTGAGCACTTCGGTGAGATGAGTCCAACTGAGATGCGTTCAGTGTCAGATACACACCAGAGCTCAGAGATGTAGGAAAAGTTAAAAGAATGTGAACTGTCTCATTATGGTTTTTATATTGATTATAGGTTGAAAGATTCTATTTTAAATATATTGGATTAAGTAAAGTATATTATTAAAATTAATTTCACTTTTTTTTTTTTTTTTGAGACTGGGTCTCACTATGTAGCCGAGGCCTTGACTTGCCATCCTGCCTCTGTCTCCTGAGTGCTGGGTGCTGGGATTATAGGTATGCACTGGCTTTTAGTTTTTTTAATGTGACTTCCTGAAAATGTAAAATTGCACATGTGGCTTAGCTCTGTAGATTGCATTTCATTCCTAGCCCTGGCCTAGACAGTTTCTAGGCACATATTCTGGAAGTAGGGAGGCTGTCAGGGTATATATAACTCAGGGTCATCTTGAGAAAGAGAAATGACCAGTGACTTAGGACATACAGCAAAATTTGTAATCACTCTTCCCTAAGATGAACTGTTCAGACCAGGGTTAGTTTGTGGAGTTGCTAACCTGGGGCTAATGTATAAGGAGATTTCATTAATCAGGTAAAACAGTAAGTTGTTGCACCCCCAACCCCACTATCCAGATCTCAAGGTGGTGACAGATTTCAGCACTGCCCTCTGTCTCTCCTTTCTGTTCAGGTTCTACGCCCGTGACTCTGGCCTGCTCAAGTTTGAGATCCAGGCAGGCTTACTGGGCCGCCCCATCAACCACACTGTGCGACGCCTCGTTGCCTTCACCTTTCACCCTTTTGAGCCGTTCGCCATCTCTGTGCAGAGGACTAACGCGGAGTATGTTGTGAACTTCCACATGCGCCACTGCTGCGCGTAGCCCTCTTGCCCCGGCCAGGCCATCTGCCCTTCCGGACCTCGCCCCTTCTCGTTTTGTGGGCAGCAAAAGCTGATGACTGCCACTGGTGACCCTCACATGGACAGAGCCAGACAGAAGAGCGAGGGGTGCAGTGTAGTGGAACTTTCTGGGTCCTCTTGCCTTTTCCCTGTGGGAATGCCCAGCATTACTTACATCTGTTTAGTTTTTGTTTATTTAGCATTTATCGCTGTGAAGATAAAAGCATTACACCTTTACCCATTTGTGTCACTTCTTTGGGATTATGGTCTGCAGCCTGAAGCAGAAAAATTGTGTTTACTCATTGAACTGTATACATCCTTTTCATTTATGCAGCAAGCAGGGCTGTCTTTATAAGAAAAAAAAAATAAAGCCTTGGTATTTTCTTACTTAAATATTTATCATTTGGTGACTGCTTTATGTTCCTGTCACCCCAGCACTTTTTGAATACTTGGCCTGGGAGGGACTGTGAGAGAGACAAGGGCCTTGGATACAGCAGGTGCTCCCAGGAGCGTGAAGTGGCAAGTGCCAGCGTGGAAAACAGGTGTCTGCCAGGATTGTCTCCTCCCTGCGGGTTTTCTCCTGGAAACGGTTACAGCTGGAGAAGCACAGTGTAATTGCACATTCTTATGTGGTAGCATGCACACGTCTGTGCCATCTGTGTCACGCAGGTGGAAGAGCAGGCAGCCCTGTGAGCCACAACAGAAACAAACACAGTGTAGCACGTACTGTCCTTCGGGTAGTGGGGAGCTGGCAAGCTCCAGGTGTCCCTAAAGAGATCAGACTGGTTGTCCTTGGGTGGTCGAGCTGTCATAGGTATCCACAGACACCTGCTGGCCCCAATCCTACATCCTTCTGTCACATTCTCAACCAGTTTGCTCCAGAGGGCTTGTCAAACTGTTCTCCCTTTTATCTGCATAACGAATTCCCCAGAAATGTAGTAAGCTTGTTTAGGAACACCTGCCTTTGAAGGTTGCTTTGAAATATCTGTGAAAGGAGCCACAGACAAAAACAGCTGGATCCTGTATCCCTCCCCTCAGACTTCATTTGGAAACATGAGAAATGCAGTAGGAGGGGCTGAGCCCCACCAAAAACAGTTGAGTTAATTTCCTCACCTTCAGTACTGAATAGCTAAGTGCATTCTCACTTGGCCTTCAGTACAAGATGTGAAGACCTATGAGCCAGATAGACAGTACACCAGGATGCTGAGGACGAGGAGAAAAACAGAACATTATGAGTACAAAGCTCTTAGAGTGTCTCCGACAACAGTAGAGGGGCAGGAGAAAGGGACACTGGAGCTGGATAAGTAGAAGCATGTTGTGGGAGCCAGGACAGAGGACATTTCAAGTAGAGTGGAGCAGGTGCAAAGGCATGGAGCATGAGTAAGGGCTTTGAGATCCCAGCAAAGCAAGTAATCGAATTGGTGCAGCATAGGCTGGAGTGGGGAGGCGGGGCTGGGGTGGGGAGCGAGGTCTTGTGCAGGTGCTAGGGGTTTATGTAGTGGAAGGTGTAATACAGATTTCACCAAGGTAACTGGAAATGGTTGGGAAGGAGTAATGACAAAAAAGCCACAGATGTGTTCAGAGAGTGGCGTGCTCAGACAATGTCCTGGGGCCTCTGGATAGATGAAAAACTTTGAAGCTCATGATGATTACAGGGTCCCAAAGCTTAGTGATGTCATCAGGTATCAATAGCACTTGTGTCCTTAGACTGTATTACTCATTGCCCCAGGAGTTGTTTTGTTTTGTTTGTTTTGCCTAAGAGTTTGGTCAAGTATTAGGGGGATTTTTGACTCAGCCAAGCAGCAAGAGCACAGGCTGTGAGGTTGCTCTGGTGAATTTTGGCCTTTCTCATGAACGAATGTGTGATCAGCCAGTTTCCTATTCTGAGACTCACTTTGCCCTTCCTTCTGCCTTAGTCACACACTTCCCTGGTTATATCTTTTGCTCACCTCTGATGCGCAGCTCTGCAGTATTGGTTTCATACACCCATTTTGACCACTTGCAGCCTCTCACTTCATCCCCACTATATACGACTTTGGCCTCACTAACATCTCTGACCCCTGACCTTCTCTGGATCAGTTGGGAGAAGGCTAAACTGAAAGGTTCCCAATTCAGATTTCCCGTGACTTGTACCGTCTTCACGCGGATTCCCAACAGGCTTCTCACAACCAGCATATCCATAACAACACTGATTCCTACCCCACCACCAACATACTTGCCCGCCAAGATTTCCCCCGTGATTTGCTGGAGCCTAAAACTTGGGAATTAATCTCAGTTTCTCTTTTTTTTTCTCCATCCCTCTCCATTCCCTTCCCCACCCCCATACCTGACTTTATTCTAGGGATGTGCCCTGAGTAGTTTAAATCAATTGTGACCGTCCCATGGCCTTGCTAGTGACATGGCCAAAACCAGTCAGCCTAACAGATTAGTTTAGGCATCTTAAGTCTTAATTCAGGTCCGTGACACAATGAGGTAAAGATTTCTGGGAATAGTCCTTTTTTGAGGAAGTCAGTGAGGAAAGGTGGAGTTCACAATTATCCAAGCCTCCGTGACCATACTCAAAAAGAATCAGTCTTTGGCTAAAGCTGATATGGATACAGAATGGAGAGCAGGAAAGATCACCAATGACATGGCTGGTTAAACCCAAAACTCACCCTAAACTGGATTTCCAGTTCTGTTGTTTAAGCCACTTTGAATTGGATTGTCTGTTTCTTGCAATTCAAAACAAATTAATCAATGCAAAGAGACAGGTCTTTGTGGAAAGGTTCATGAAATCCTTTTGAGATGTTTTTTCCTGGACTCAAGGGGTCCTCCCTTCTCAGCCTCCAGAGTAGCTGAGACCAAGCACGCACCACCACACTGGGCTTAGATTCCTGAAATTCCTGGTGGCTGGGTGCCTTCTTAGATTCAGTTCCAGTTTCCACAAAGCCAGATGATGCTAGGTAGGACTCCTGTTGGATTTCTCTAAGATTCCTGGTGATCCTATGGCTCCCTACAGACATCCTTGAGTGGGTCTGAGTGTGACTAAGAGGATTTAACTAAAACGAGATAAAACACTCAGCCCACTGAGAACTTGACTGACACTAAGTTCTTAGTCTCTATGTGCGTATTCCTATTAGTTTTGTTCCTAAGGGATTTGAGGTAGCTCTCAGTAAATTCTAGTGTCTTCTCTCCACAAACGTCCAGTGAATCTCAAGAGTCTTTGGAGAATTTAGAATGTTCAAGAAAAGCAGGGACAGACTTCAGGGAATCTGTCTTTCAAATCAGAATTCTTCCCTGAACCACTCTGTCCTCTTATTCCACTTGGCAGAGAGCTGGCATGGCCATATCGAGTGAAGCTGCTTGGGACCTCTGAGAGAAAGGTTCTGTTTCAGTCTGGCAAAGCCTGTTTTGCTGGGAGCCCTTGCAGAGAGGCAGAGCATAAATGAGTGAAAAGCCCAAATTAGAAAAGTTTTAAAAGGACAGTAGCTTCATTATTTTCGAGTACGAAGAGTAACAAACTCAACAATCAAGTGTTTCTTTGCAGAGGCCCTTCGGGCATTGCTTAATGGGTAGATTATAATTATTGGTAATAGCCTCACGGTTTTCTGCAATGCGTGCTTTGAAAGCAGTTGAGCATATTAAGTGATTGTGATGTTCCAGAGGACAATTCTGTTTACAACATTAATTTGCTCACTTTAAACCCTCTGTTGTTTAAAAGGGAAAATTTAAAGGCTTTCTCCATCAGACAACATTTGGCTACCCCTGTACTAAGAGGACTGGGGTTCTTCATTCCTGGTACCCTGATAGAATTTTGGGAATCACTCTGGTTTGCATTTGAGGCCTGGTGCAAGCACCTGTGAGCTGGGTGACCCTGGGCTCGATAATAAGACCTCTACTGAGCCTCAGTTTATCCACTGTAAATGGGATAATTTATGTACATTGCACTGAATGAGTATTAATGAAAGCTCTCCATACAATAAGTACTAAATGCTAGCTGCCTTCTTCCTTCTTGCCAGACCTTTTGGCCTATATGGAAGCTTCTCCCATCTACTTGGTGTCACAGAGATGGCTGCCAACTGTGGTAGTACCTCTTCATTCCCTGGTAACCAGTTGACAAGCTTGACCCTTCTCCAGGCCTAGGCTTCTGCCCACCCACTGGAGACTGTAGCATCTGAGGGGTGACATTCTGTTTCCACTGCTTCTGCCCCAACATACCCAGATCTGAGGAGACATCCCTATGTGTCTACTGCTGTTATGTTGCTGATTAACATGTTAAGTCAGGAGCCAAGTTGGGTGCCAGTGGCTCACTCCTGTAATCCTCGTGACTTAGGAGACAGAGATCAGAAGGATCAAAGTTCAAAGCCAGCCTGGGCAAATAGTTTATGAGACCCCATCTCGAAAAAAACCCATCACAAGAAAGGGCTGGCAAAGTGGCCAATGTGTAGGCTTTGAGTTTAAGCCCCTGTACTGCAAACAAACAAACAAAACAAGGAGTAAGTAGCCAGCTGAGCACTTTCTGTAGGAAGGAACTGACCACATTTCATCAGTTCTGATACGCATTTTTGTCACTGGAGGTTGTCTCACAGTGGGCCTCAGAGCACTGTCAGCCAGACAGCAGTTGTGATGTGACTGCTGTCATCACCTGTGCAGGTACACATTGGGTGTGCTCTTCCATTGTCATCATTTCTGAGTAATGTGTATTGTGCCACAGGTATTCAAGATAAGTACTTTTTAGGATGCTTTCAAAAAGATAATGCTGTGATTTGGCACCATAGTGAAAGGTTATTTTGTGCTAAGAAAGGCACTGGTGCAGAGCAATGGGATAAGGCTTCTGTCTGGGCGAGACATTGGGGAAGCCTGACCTCCAGCCCCAGTCAAGCCTGCAGATGACTGACCTCAAGGTAGGGCAGGGCTGTCCTATTTTATAGATACTGAAACTTAATCCCAGACTAAGCATTTCGCTCAGTGACATTTTTAGTTAATGTACTGAAGTAGATGTCAATCTAACCCATGTTGTAATTCACTTAAATTTTGAATTTAAATTCTGAATCTATTTAGGTCTAAACTGGTATTTTACTGATTATCAAAACATTTATTAATGGGGAATTCAGATGTTTTTGTGCCTCTGGATCTGTCCCTTGTATCTTTTATTAATGTTAATAACATACCCCACGTGTGTCTCTTTCTCCTTCTTGACACTGATCTGTTCCCTTACTCTTTCATGTATTAAACATTTACTGAGGACCTGTTAAGTGCCAGTGACTAGGAATATAAGAATGTGTAAACAGAGCCCTGACCTTTGCGTTTCAAGGCTGGCAATGTCTCCAAATCCATCTTCCTCTGCTTGAAAGGAAGAGGTGCCTTGCTCTCTCTCTGGCTCACCTGTGCCAGCATCAGTAAAGGATCGAGGTAACCAGTATGAGTTGAGTGTTGGACAGCCCACTGCTGGTCCATGTCTTGTCTCATTGACTCCTTGGTGCCATTTGCTCTATGACATGAAGTTCCATCCCCTGCAGGGAATATTCATGGAACCCAGGAGGGCTGGCAGCTGTACACGCTATCTCTGTGGAGCAGAGAGGGTGGCAGGGGGTGGAGGGGCTGCAAGTCCAGCAGCCCTTCCCGCCCCAGCCAGCCATTCTGTAGCCTGACACCAGAGCTGTCCCGCACTCTAGCTCCTGTTTCTCTCCTAAGCTTAATTAAGTTTCCAGGATTAGAAGAGATGGCCCATTAGTTTTAATTAATTGCTAAAAGAGTGGAGGGAGGCTTGTATTTCCACTCAGCGAAAGGAGAGGTTGAAACATGGGAAAATAGTGAATTGGAACACAGAAGTGGAATGAAAGATAATTTCAACTCAGGCTCTTCACCCTGGTCTTCAAGTTTTTGAGGGGTTATAAGGTTTGAAATCTGTTCTCCAGGAGGGGTGTACTACACAAAATAAACTTCTAGATTGTTCTGTGAGGTCAATCATTTTTGTTGTTATTGTTAAATGTCATTGTGAATAATAATAAAAGCCTCACAAATGTATCTGATTCTTAACTCAGGGGAGGTTAGGGTTCAGATTGAGGTAGTGGGCATGTCAGAATATTGAGACAGATTTCTTTGAAAAAAATAACTCATTTGGGGGAAGAAATGAAAAATGCCTGAGTTTGCAGTAGTTTTGAAAAATTCTTGTCTGATGGGAAATGCAGAGGACAGTGATTCAAAGCTGGGATCCATGCCCTGAAGATCTTGGAAGAATATGAGATTTTTCAGTTATTTAGTAGGGGAATGAGTTTTAAAAGGTTAAGAAGCAGGCCAGGGCATGGTAGCTCATTCTTACAACCCCAGCTACTTGGGAGGCAAAGACAGAGGATCAAGGTACAAGGCCAGCAAAAGCAAAGTTAGAGAGACCCCATCTCAACTGATAAACTGTGTGTGGTGGTAGCTTTTGTCATCGCAGTTATGAGGGGGGTGTAAGTAGAAGATCTCTGTCAGGCTGGTTGAGGGAAAAACTAGAGACTGTATCAAAAAATCAACTAAAAAGAGTAAGACTGAGGTTGTGGCTCGAAAGGTAGAGGGGCTGCCCAGCACACGTGAGGCCCTGAGTTCACACTGCCAAAAGAAATGAAAAAAGAGTAAAAAAAATAAAAATAAAAAAGAATAAAAGTCTGAGAAACAGTGTGCTAGGAAAATATTGAGTTTCAATGTGATGGTACCCTGCCAATAAACCCAGATACTCAAGAGGCTGAGACAGGAGGATCAAGTTCAAGGCCAGCCTGGGCTACGTAATGAGACCTCATCTTGGAAAAAAAAAAAAAAAAGATTCCTAAAAAGGCAGAACGGGAAAAGCTGGAATAGAACAAGAAATTTTCTATAGTGAGAGGACTCAGGGAGGGGCAGCAGCAAGTGCCAAGGTAAAGAAGGATGAAGGCTGGATGCTAAGTAGACCTATAACAGGTGCCATTGGGATCCAGGTTTCTGTTTATAATTTTGCAGTAAGGAAGCCCCTTCTAAGAAGAGGAGTAGGAGGACTCTGTAACATTGACTATCAACAAACGAAAATGTACGCATGGCAAAACACACCAAAACAGAGCCAAACAACACCTTTAACAGAGGACTGTTTTCCTTAATTAAAAACATTTTTATATTATATATGATAAAAATATGGGCAATCAAAAAGAAAAACTGAGGAAAAAATATTAGCAGGGTGTTCACAGAAAACCAAAAACGATATAAAAATCCTCATAATGTTTATTTCCACCCTCAGATTAGCCAAAGTTAAAAACGTTTGCGGTGCTCTCATCCGCTGTGGATGGGAGGATAGGTTGATTTGGATTTCTTTGACGACAAAGAAGCATTATCTTAATAAATGTACATAAGTTGTAACCCAGCTAAATTCCAAGTTAACATGTATCAAGGCAAAACACTTGCATAGTGAACAACACGTGTGTTCAGTGCAGCTTTTTCATTATGAAGAACTACTAAATGTGCATCAGTAGTAAACAGACTAATAAATCCTGAGATATCCATAAGCTGGGGTCCTGTACAGCTGTTAAAGATAACGAGGTAAATCTGTGCACGTGAACTAGGAAAGCACTCTGAGACTAACTGAAGAACAGTGTTAAGTGTGGTGCTATTTTGTGTAAGAAGAAAAAAATTACTAAACTCTGTACTGCATCTGAAGTCAACATAGACACAATAGATATGTGCTTGTCAAGTTATAGAACATTTTTCTTTGGTGGGATTGGGGGTTGAACTAAGGGCTTTGAGCTTGGCAGGCAGGCACTCGAGCTACTGCTTGAGGTGGGTATTTATTATTTAGCTTGTTCTCTTTATCTTTGTAATACTGTTTTTACTAGGAACATATATTTCTTTAAAATAACTTTTAGGGTTAATTTTTTAATTTTATTATAGGGCTGCAGATGTAGCTCAATGGTAAAGCACTTGTCTAGAATTTGTGAGAGCCTAAGTTCAATCCCCAACACTCCCAAAAAATTAACTATAGTAAAAGACATGAAACATATCATTTTAACTCTGGGCAAGTGTAGCATTTTCATCTCTAGGATGTTTTTCCCAGTGCTGGGGATTGAAGCCAGTATCTCAAGCATGCTTAGTATGGGCTCAAGTACTGAGCTACACAGCCCAGCGCCTGGAACTGTTCATCTTGCAAAACTGAAATGCTAATCTTAGCTACTTGAGAGACTTAGATTGGGAGGATCATAGTTCAAGGGCAGCCCCAGCAAATAGTTCATGAGACCTTATCTCAACCAATATTGGACACAGAGTTGGGCACCTGTCATCCCAAGCTACATGGGAGGCTCAGAATAGGAGACTTTTTTTTTGCCCAGCCTGGGCAAAAAAAGGTGCATGAGATCCCATCTCAACTGAAAAAAGCTGGGCATGGTGGCATGTACCCAGCTACTGCAGGAAGTGTAGAACAGCCAGCCAGGGCAAAAGCAAGACCCTGTGTCCAAAATAACCAGAGCAAAAAGGGCTGGAGGTGTGTTTCAAGCCACAGAGCGCTTGCCTTACAAGCACGAAGCCCTGAGTTTAAACCCCAATACTGCCAAAAAAAAAAAATCACTTAAATTCTATTTCCATTAAGTAGTAATTCCTTTTTCTCCTTTCCCCTCGCCCCCAGTGACCACCATTCTACTTTCTGTCTCTGTGAACTTGACTATCCTATAGACAGCTCATATAAGTAGCATCCTATGGTATTTGTCCCTTTGTGACTGGCATATTTTACTCAGCGTCATGTCTTTAGGGCTCATTTATGTCCTAGCATATGTTGGAATTTCCTTCCTGTTTACGGCTGAATAATATTTCATAGTATGTATAAATCACATTTTTTTATGTGATTTTATCATTCGCGGATTGACACTTGAGTTGTTACTACCTCTTGGCTACTGTGAATAGTGCTACTATGAACAGTAGGTAGGTAGATGTCGTTTGGAAATTCTGCTTCAGTTATTTTTGGATATATAACTGGAAGTGGAATTAATGAGATTTTAAAGAAAGTATTTAATCAATGAATTCACCTGCAGCAGCAGCAGAGGTGGTGTTAGGGAGACCCACTGGGAATTGAATGTTCTGAGGCCAGGCTTCTCTTTACCTCTTGGGGGCTTAGTGACTTTGTTCCTGCCCCCTGAGCCTTCCTTTGCACAGAGGCAGGAGGGTGCTTAGTGGGTTGGCGAACCAGCGGCTCCTTTCTGCATTAATTCAGCACATTTCTACGGCTCCCTGAAGGAAGAGATACTGCTGTAGCATTTAATTAGTGGCCAGAAACATGCTTTCCCAAGGACACAACTTATTTCTCAGCCAGCTGTTGGCAGTTGCTCCCTAGCAACGTGCAGCCTGCACATCTGATTCCTCTCTGTGGCCGTCCACCTGCTGTCACAGCCTGGGTAGGGATAGTGGTCCCTAAGTCTGGGCTAATTCTCCAGAGATGTGAGAGATCTGAGCCTGTTATTCCTGCCAGCTATGGTGCTAAACCTCTTGACCCTTGAACGACCTACTTACTGGTGGTTCAGGTGCTTTGCTAGCCCTCTGTTTCAAGTTCATAATTAGATCAGACAGAGAAAATGTCTCTAGCTGTTACACAGATGGAGCACGGGGGCCTAGGAAAGTGCACTGAGATTCTGAAGTGCAGCTGAGATGTGGTCCTGGGACGAGAAGAATGAGCCCCCCGCTGGAGGAGCCTGCCTTTCAGGTTGGAGGCCCTGGAAACCTGGGTGTCATCTGTGTACAAGGGACAAGGAGCTTTCTCCCAGGTGGCCCCAAAGCTGCTCTTGGCTTCTAGGGGCCTTGGAAAGAGGGAGTGGGGAGGCAGATGTCAGTGTAACCACCACAGGGTCTAAGCTTGCCCTTCCCATAGCCCTGAGAGATGGCGACTCCTGGCCCAGACTACAGGTGGCTCCTTCACTGCTTCTCCTGCCCAGGTTGCATACTGGAGGCTTTGACTCACTGGTGGGCTTCATTTGGCACACCTGATGTTTTTGCAGCCTTGAAGTTTTGCGGATTACACTTTTCATGTTGCCATTAGGAGCTCTCCCCAGTGCCACATGGCAACAGTCGGGAGCCTCCACACTGGGCATCGTGTTCTCCAGCATACTCAGTCACTACCTCCTCACTCATCGGCCTGAAGGAGTGCGTAACCACTGTGCTCCTCCATAGCCACAGCAGTGGCATGGCTGCCTCTGCATGGCACAACTCAGATTCACAAACATTTACCAAGTTGCTTTTGAGTATTTGATCCTGAATATTAAAAATATTGGCCTGAAAAGACCAAGAAAGTGCTGACCTTGCACCCCCTAAGTTTATGGACCAGATGGGGAGATGACCAAGGAAAGAGGAGGGGGGCGGGCACTGCATTGACATCAGGTGATAGAAGGATATGGAGGGGAGCCCCAGAGATCTTGAGTATATGAGCACAGAAGCATCTGGAAAGATGATATCTGAGCTAGAAGTTCTGCAGTTTGAAAGGATAACTCCTGATGACAAGGGGGAGAGGAAGCATGGGATGAGAAGGCTGTTCCAGTCAGAGGTGGTGGGGCACAGAGGCGTGGAGAAAGGCACCAGGAGCTGGCACGTGTGGGGACCAGCAAATTGTGGGGTGGCTAGGGAGACAGTGGGGAGCCAACCCGACTCTGAAGAGCCTCTCCGGCCTGCTGAGGCTTTGTGCTTACAGAGCCCTCAGAGTTGAGTCTGCGGAGTCATCTGTAACACCTTACATCCTCACGACCCCTAAGGAGAAACTACTATGAGTTGTCACTTTAAAGACAGGAAGTGGAGATTAGGGGATGTTTCTAGACTGGAATTTCCACTGCTGACCTCGGCTGAGGCGTGAAGGAATCAGGAGACAGCCTGAGTGTTCCCCCAACCCAGAGCATCTGTGGAGAATCGTCACTGGCCACATGCGTCCATGACTGCATCCTCTGGGCACCTGTCCTGGAGTTGTCAGGCATTTGTCCCCAACTAAAGGAGGGCTCTGTGGGGGTAATGATAGTCCTGCTTTCAGATAATGCGCACTGGATGTAAATCGGGATTCAAATGCAGTCCTGCCTGCTTCTGATACTGAGCTGTTTCCACAAGCACTGCTGCCAAGAGGGCCAGGCTAGACAGTGAAGAGGGCAGAGGGCTTGGGTGACCAGATCAGGAGCTGAAGCAGAGAAGAGGAGAAGTAGATAGTTGGGGGGGAAGATCCTGTGTTAGCTTTCCAGAGCTGTGACAAAACACCTGAGAAAATCACCTTGAGAAAGATTTACTTTGGCTCCCTGTTTCAGAAGTTTCGGGTGATGGTCACTTGGCTCCATTGTTTCTGGACCTGTGGTGAGGCAGAACATCACGGTAGGAGCACATGGTGGGGCAAAGTTGCTCACCTCATGGCAGCTGGGAAGCAGAGAGAGGGAGGGCTAAGGTATTGTGTGCCGGCAAAGGCCCACCTCCAGTGACCTGCCTCCTCCAAGACCACCTCCTATGGTTCCACTGCCTCCTGGCGTACTGTGCATCTGCTGGGGACCGAGCCTTCAACACATGAGCCTTTGAGGGACATTGAAGATCCAAGATGGTCCAGGTGCCGTTGCTCACCCCTGTAATCCCAGCTACTCAGAGGCAGAGATTGGGAGGATCGAGGTTCAAAGCCAGCCTGGGCAAATAGTTTGAGAGACCCTATCTTGAAGAAACCCATCACAAAAAAGGGCTGAAGGTGTAGGCCCTCAGTTCAAGCCCCAGTACCACAAAAAAACAAAAACAAAAAACAAAAAAAGCCAACTAAAAAACCAAAAAAAAGATCCAAGCCATTACAGGGCTGGAGGGACAGAGTTCATCCTGGAAGAGGGAGGACAACAGTGAGTGACTAAGACTTTGGTCTCCAGCTTTCTCAGCCACCTGACCCTACCATGTCGCCTCTCTTAGCCTTCATCTCCTCATCTATCAATAGACAAAACAGTACTGATTTTCCAGGGTTGTGTTGAGGACAGAGTAACAGACTGTTCCTCTGGCCGGGGTCTGACACATAGCTTGTGCTCAGAACACGTAGCAGAGAGCACTCGCTGAGTGCCAGCCAGGATGCCCCTCTCGAGAACTTGCAGCCTCTTATTAGGTCAGGATGTTTGCAGGGAGTGTTTGAAGGATTAACCTGGCCTGATCAACTCTTTCTACCCATGGCAAGAAAAGACTAGCTTTTTTCCATTTCTAGAGAGATCATGGGAGATGACGACCCTGCTTCTGGCTCCCTTTCCAGCTGCTGCTTATCAATGAAGTGACAATAGGAAGCCACCACCTCTCTGTTTCCCTACTGTGCAGGCCAGGCCGGCCTGCCTCAGCCTGCAGATATCTTCTACGAATGTGCATTTTATATTGTGTGAGCCACGGAACAACAGGAAGCTGGGCAAAGCTGTGTCCTCCCAAGCAAATACTAAAAGGTGGCTGGGCAGCCATGGCTCTCAGTGCTGCCGGCATCACGGAGCTGCAGGCAATCCTGCACTGCACCCCCACAGTGAGGCAGAACTGGAAAGGGTGTCACAAGCTCCCAACAGTCTCAAGTTCAAGACCTCCATTTAACCGGACAACAACTTTAGTGGCCTTATTTTTGCAATGGATACTTTTGGTACCAATTGAGTGACACTGTCTTTTTTTTTGTTTCCCCAGTACTCAAACCTCTTTCTGGTTTCTGGGAGTCTGTCCTTTGTAAGTTCCAACAGGGAGCTAAGCCCAGCCTTCCTCACCGGGGCATCACAGTTGAGTCTCTGCCAATCATCCAATCCCTGCTTCCTGAGCTGGCTGTGTGAGAGGGATGGCATGGGGGCTTCCTGGCGAGGGCCCCTGATATCAAAGTAGCATTTCTCAGTTCTTATCTGGAAGCAGCATAAAAATTGTTAAGATCCCAGTGCTGGAGCGATGAGGGGTGGGGCAAAGTATTCTCATTTTACAGAATGAGAGACGTTACAAAGAGAACAAGAACAAGGGAGTCACTGAACGACCCCCGCTAGAATTCAGGCCTCTCATTTTACAGTCCTTCCACAAGGTTCTTCAGGTCGACTCATGGTTTCAGGACACTTTCTATCCTTCTCAGAGTGCCAACAGGCAGAGCTGAAGGTCCTGATGGAGGTTAAGGGGGTCTTGATCAAGAGTATGGGGAAGCTAAGAGCAGGAAGCATTTCTTGGGCCCTGGAGCCAGATGCCGAGTATATTCACTAATTTAATCTACTCACCCTCTGTTCCTGTTTCCATCTATAGATGAGGAACTCAGGCACAGAGAAACTAAACTTCCTGGAGGTCACATAGCTGAAGCCAGAATTCTAACTTGGGCATCAGAGGCTTCGGCTCTGCCAGCCCCTCATCTGACATGTGGTGAGGTGCACATGGCATATCTGGGACACACACTGCATGCAAGAGGCCAGTCATGTGGGAAGGGTAGAAAATCCCCACCTGAGCCACAGATCCAAACCAGGTGGAATGGGGTGATATGCTGCATCCTTGCACAAGGATAAGAAGTGCATCTCTGGCCTCCGAGGGTGGGTGGCAGATGGGCAGCCCCCACCAGCTGCTGTTTGCAGGAGACAGCTTCCCATGTGCCCCGGGGCCAGTGCACCGTAACAGTGGGATTAGGTGTACCCAGGCACCTTGGTGACCATTGGGTAGAGCTGCACAGTGGGTTCTACTAGCTTGCCCTTCCAGCAACTCCAAGTCCTGGGTGCTTACTGCCTGCTAATCTCTGTCCCCATGGCAGCATGAGTTGACAGTGCCATCCCTAAGGCAGTGGAATCTCCACCTCTCAATGGACAGGCTGTTCACCTAGGAAATAGCTCCTAATCTGAGGAGCTGGGAGAGCAAAAGCTTTTCCAAATTACCAGAGCACCTCCTTGTATTCTCTCTTCCAGAAATGAGGATGTAAAAATAGCACAGAGACCTCACAGTCTGTAACTGCGAACGGGAATCTGTAAGTAATTCCATGTTTTCCCCTTTGATTCAGGTCTGCCCATTTCATTTGTCTGTCTGCCGTTCAGTCTGTTTCCTGCCTCATTTCACAAAGGAGTTGAAGCAGCTCTCAAAAATACACTGAAAATAATGGAACAACAAAGGAAATAATGGGCCAGCTGCCCAGGCTCCTAGTGGTCCCTTTCAGAAAACTACCTCTGGAACCATTACAGTGTGTCTTTTGTTTGTTTGTTTCTGGTAGGACTGGGACTTGAACTCAGGGCTTTGTGCGTGAAAGCAGCACACACCTCCAGTACATTTTGTTCTGGTTATTTTGGTGATAGGGTCTTGCCAACTTTTTGCCTAGATTAGCCTTGAACCATGATCCTCTGGATCTCAGCTTCCCAAATAGCTACGATTACAGGAGTGAGCCACTGGCACCCGGCTTCCGGTGTGTCTTATGTTTGAAAGTCTATTCAGGCGCTGGTGGCTCCATGCTTGTAATTCTAGCCTACTTAAGAGGTAAAAATCCAGAGGACTGTGGTTCGAAGCCAGCCCTGGGCAAATAGTTTGCAAGACCCTATCTTGAGAAAAACCTGTCACAAAAAAAGGGCTGGTGGAGTAGCTCGAGATGTAGGCCCTGAGTTCAAACCCCAGTACTGCAAAGAAAGAAAGAAAGTCTAAAGTGTCACATTTTGGGCCTATTTTCTTCTTCCTATAACACAAGAATGAATAAGAATAAGTTCAGTAAGTTTATGAAGCACCCATTTCTAGGCAAAATGTCCTCACCCTTTTCCTTGTTAAATTCCTTTGTCACATTTTAGAGACACTGCGGTCACCTTTCAGAATCAGACACGGGCTAATGTTTGGAGTTGTAGCAATCACTCCAGAATCCATCCCCGCATATCATTTTAGTCCTCTTGTTGGTGGCCCAGTTTTTCTATCTTTTATTTTGGAAAGCTTCTCCAGACACATTCTTGAAAACCATCTTAAAAGTCACGCCTTGTAATGTTCTCCAATATCCCCATGGCATGTTCTGGAATGCGGCTGACTCTGCAGCTGGGTTGTGGCTTCTCTGAATTATGGAGTGGGTCAGGGCCCCAGGTAACCAATGAGGTTAGAAGTTAGTGGTGAGGCCCCAGCCTGCTAGACCCCAGCCCCTAGCCAGTGAGGCCCTCAACACATGTCCAGGTCAGCACCCTCTGAGGCCCCAGAAAGCACAAAGCCACAGATCCCTGGGTTTGTGGAGACTGACATCACAAGGAAACTATCTTGCAAATGACACCATCTGATTTGTGTTTGAAAAGATCACTGTGGAAGTTGGGGGACATATGGGTTGTGGTTAAAGAAAGGGTGGCATTGAAGAGATGCTGGACTTTGTCCATGGTAACTTAGCCAATGTTTCGAGGTGGCTGTAGCAGTGCCTATGACAGCCTCCCCACCCATACTTCCTTCCTAATGAGGGCAAAGGTGGAACCACCTAGTGTCTTTACGGACAGATGGCCCTGGGCTCTTCCCAGATGCTGTTGTGTTGTTATGTGTTGTTATTGTACTCCAATAACAAATTTTATTCCTTCCTCCCTCCCTCCCTCTCTTCCCTCCCTCCTTCCTTCCTTCCTCCTTTCCTTTTCTTTCCTCCCCTCGCCTCCTAGCCTTTCCTTTCCTTCCTCCTCCCCTTCCTCCCTCCCTCCCTCCCTCTCTCCCTTCCTTCCTTCCTTCCTCCCTCCCTTCTCTCCCTCCTTCCTTCCTTCCTCCTTTCCTTTTCTCTCCTCCCCTCCCCTCCTAGCCTTTCCTTTCCTTCCTCCTCCCCTTCCTCCCTCCCTCTCCCTTCCTTCCTTCTTTCCTCCCTCTCTCCCTTCCTTCCTTCCTTCCTCCCTCCCTTCTCTCCCTCCTTCCTTCCTTCCTCCTTTCCTTTTCTCTCCTCCCCTCCCCTCCTAGCCTTTCCTTTCCTTCCTCCTCCCCTTCCTCCCTCCCTCTCCCTTCCTTCCTTCTTTCCTCCCTCTCTCCCTTCCTTCCTTCCTTCCTCCCTCCCTTCTCTCCCTCCTTCCTTCCTTCCTCCTTTCCTTTTCTCTCCTCCCCTCCCCTCCTAGCCTTTCCTTTCCTTCCTCCTCCCCTTCCTCCCTCCCTCCCTCTCTCCCTTCCTTCCTTCTTTCCTCCCTCCCTCCGTTCCTTCCTTTTTTCCTCCCTCCCTCCGTTCCTTCCTTTTTTCCTCCCTCCCTCCCTTTCTTCCTTCTTCCCTCCCTCCCTCCCTTTCTTCCTTCTTCCCTCCCTCCCTCCCTTTCTTCCTTCTTCCTTCCCTCTCTTCCTTTCCAGTACTGGGGACTGAACCCATGGTCTTGTACTCCACCACTTGAGATATGTCCCCAGCTCTTTTGTTTTTGAAACAGGGTCTCACCACTGTCTTTGTTCAGGCTGGCCTCAAAATCATGATCCTCTTGCCTCTGACTTCTGAGTAGCGGGGATTACAGGCATATACCACTATATGCAGCTAACAAATCCTTTTCTGCTTCAAATAGCTGGAGTGGTTTTTTTGTTGTCATTGTTGTTATTTCCTTCAGCTATGAGCCTGACTGCACATGCCATTGACGGGGTGTGACCTTTCAAGGGCATAACAGCTCTCTGGGGCTGTCCCTGGGTGGCAGCACAGCTCCATGTCCAACAGAGAAATTTCCAGGGAAAACAGCTCTGCGTGGGTGGATGAGTGGGGACAGGTCTCCAAAGACCCTACTGTGTGGCCCATAAAAGAGCCATGCTGTCAACAAGGAAGATGTGGGGGCCTGTGTTGGCATAAGAGCCCCTTGGGTGGCACCTGTTGAACACAATAACCTTTGCACATACCCCCATCCCGTCTTCTATCATCCCAACCCTGGAAGAGTCCAGAAATGGGGAGGGGCAAAGAGAGGGGGCAGCTTTGAACAGACTGTGAGACTTTTGTTTCATTAAAGATTTGATTGGGCGACCAGGGAAAATGTTTCCCTATTCTCTTGACCCAGAAAACCCCACAAAACCATGCTAATCATGAGATTCAAATCTTCAGGTTCACTTTAGGAACACCCCCAAAACTGCAATGTGTCATTCTGGCGTTACAGTGGTGGAGTGGTCACTGTGCCCAGGACACACTGTGGGCTGGACACAAAAAGAGTGTTGAACTTCTGCTGCACGTTCTCAAAAATGCAGAGAGTGAGCTGAACCGAAGGTCCCGGTGTAGACTCTGAGCACTGAATACATCCAGGTGAGCAAAGCACCCAAGATGCACCTTGAAGATGCATCGCCCCAACTAGAGAGCTCAGGGTCGGCTTAACACGAGCTCCTCTGCCACAGGGAGCCGATCCCCACAGAAAAGGAGCAAAGTCTTCTTAAACCAGAGGAGGTTGCACGGGAGACCCAGATACCCCAGGAGAAACAGAAGAAACAAAAACTTACAGCACAGGAATAAATTCTGCATACAATAGATGCAAATAAGAGTTGTGATTGGACTATTTTAGGTCCTGAGAATTGTAACTATCAAAATGGAACATCCTTATTATTATTATTATTAATTATTTGTAGTGCTGGCAGTGGAACCCAGCGCCTCACACTTGTTAGATAAGTGCTCTACCACTCCCAGGTTTTCTTTTTACAATAATCCTTTAAATTGTAACTATGTATTACTTAAATGCCTTTTATTTATATTTCACAAGAAAAACCAAAAACAAAAAATCAAGGAGGAAAACAAAACATTCCTTCAAAGATTCTGAAGCTGAGCTCTACTGAAAGGCAATCCTAGTGCCAGGGCCTTGAGCAGACACCACCGAGCCCCTCCAGCCTCTCTTGGCCACTCATACGCTTTTTCATTTTCCCTTTTGCCAGAAAACCCCCCCAACCCCCATCCCAACCTTGTGTATATCTTATTTATTTGTTTTTGAGGTGCTGGGGATGGAACCCAAGCCTTGTCCAATGCTAAGCAAGCATCTACCACTGAGCCTCAGCTCAGCCTCAGATGGAGCTTATTTTCACACTTTAACCAAGAACTTTCCTGAGGTGGTGCTATTGGGGCCTAGGGAGGGAGATATGACGTAGGCAGTTGACTTGAGGAGTCCTCTGAGTGCAGCCTGCTGACTGAGCTGTGCTCACTGCTCACTGTGGGACTCAGCCTGCCAGAGTGACCATGCTCTGGGCTGGCACTTCTTGCCTGTTGAATCCTGGGAGGCTCTGGAGCCACGTGGTGACCCAGTTTCTTGCCTATGTCTGAGCGAAGTGAGCTCTGATTATAAGAGGTGTGAGGGTTCTAAATGACTGCAAAGTACTTTGCAATCAGACAGAAAATTGGTGAGACATGCATTTCCGTTAATGCCCCAATTATCCCAGTCCCAACAGGACAAAAATGTGCTTTTGCCTGCTCCCAGGGATTCGGCTGTCAGGGTCCTCTGCTTGTCCACTCCCTGATGTGGCTCTGTGCCCAGGCTAGAGGAGTGGAGAGGTGTCCCTGCAATGGCCTCAGGTTCACCTGGCCCTCAGAGCTCAGGGCATCGGGGAGGAGTCCCAGGCTCCTGTTAGATGCCCTGTAGCAGCTTTAGGGCTTCTGCCCTTCTTTGACCGAGAAATGTCATCTGTGCCTGCTAAGCCTCTCTGGATTTGACCCCATGGGCAGTCCTGCTGGCTGTTGTCATCTGTCAGATGCACTTCTCACCTGGGGTTCAGCTGGGCCTCCCTGTCTCCATCACAAAGCCCCAGAATGGACTTTCTAAAACAACCCCACCATGCTGCAGAGTCCTGGTGACTCTTTCCAGGATTTCCACTGCTTACTGACCACAAGGGGTCCTCCTGAGGTTCCAGACCACCAGGTGGCTGGTGGGCTCCCTCTTCCTTTCCCCACCTGAAGTCCACCCAACCCAGCTCATTTGTCTCCTATGTGTCTGCCCACCCCACCCCTCTCTTCACTGACTTCTCCAGCATTCTTTCCTGCTCCTCGGAAGTGCACTCTTGTGGCTGTTGCAACAAATGACCACACACTGGGGCCTCAAAACACCAGAACCTCATTCTTCAAAACACCAGAACCTTGTTCTTTCTTCTAGAGTTCTGGAGGCTGGAGGTCTGGAGTCAGATAGGACTGGATTCAAATCAAGGTGTTGTGTCCAGTCTCTGTTCCTTCAGAGGCTGCTTCTGTGCTGCTGGTTTCCTTGGCTGTGGCTGTCTCTCCAGTTCCTGCCTCCCAGGCATGTCTCTCCAGTTCCTGTCTCTCCAGTTCTGCCAGTGTGTTCAAATCTCCCTCTGCCTCCAATTTGTAAGGAGACATGGGATAGTGTAGGACTCAGCCAGAGGATCTGGGATAACCCCCTCTGTCTCAAGAACCTTAATTTGGGGTTTGGGTGCTCAAGTAGTAGAACACTTGCTTAGCATGTGTGCGTCCTGGGTTCTATTCCTAGCATTGCAAAAAAAAAAAAAAATCCTTAATCTACTCACATCTGCAGTATCTCCAGGTTCCTGGTTAGGACCTGATATGTTTGTTTGTTTTTTCAAAAAATCAAATCTTTATTTTGGAGGCTTGTGAAGAGATTTTCCTAAGATGCACAAGAGCAAAGGGATCAGTTTTGAAAATAATTTAAAATAAAGATAGAGGACCAAAAATTTAAAATGATAATTGCTATTTTTTTTTGAGAGAACCAGACAAATATCATGCATGTAATAGCCAAGATGGAATAGAGGCACAGTAAAAAGAAGCCAGACAAATTCCTGTCTGTCCAGTAAAGGGCCAGAACATAAAAATAAAGGAAGGACATTTTTTGCATGAAATATTTAATTTTAAAAGTAAAGCAAAGGCCAGGAACAGTGGTGCACATCTGTGGTCCCCACCCCCTTGGGAGGCTGAGGCAGGAAGGCCCTTTGAGACCAGAAGTTCTAGACCAAACTGGGCAACAAAGCTAAAACCTGTCTTTAAAAGAAATCAAAAGTAAAATTGAAGTTTACTATAAATTCACTTGTCTAGTCTACTCAGGCTACCATAACAAAATGTCATAAATCAAGGACCTGGTGTTTTTGGGAACTGTTACTCGGTCTGCTACACTCCGTGCATCTCACACTGGGCTCCAACATGTTTGCAGCTTACTACACAGAAGGCGTCATTTCTGGCACTCCCCTCTGTCCAGGTCATCCAGGTCATCTTCTGAATGGTACCAACACCCATCAGCCCCACACTCGCCTCCTCACTCTTTTCCCATCTTGACTCAGGTGTTCTGTCTTCTAGAAGTATCCCTCCATCCATCCTGTCACCACCACCACACACAACCTGTGTCACATGTTCACACTCAAAGGTGCCCCCGGCCTGTGGGAGTCCTCTGTGAAGTTACAACTGGGCTCTTCTGAACTCTTCTCCCTCACTGACTTCAAACCCATCAGGGAAGTTCCCACGGCTCAGATATCCTGTATCTGATTACTGGTGGAAGAAGGAAGGACGGAGGGAAGACAGACCCTTGAGAGATACTCCTGAGTCATTTGGCTTTTTAATTTAATTTCACTTTTGGCTGCAAATTTTTAATAAGCTGGTTTAATCTACAGTTGAGTGGATTAAAGGAAACAGGAAGATTGGCTCCTAGACGATGTTTTCTAATTAAAATCAAAGGAAAAGGTTTGAGAATAGTAACAATAACAGCAGCATCACGCCCGATGGCGTGCATGTGCTTTCACCACGAGGGTCCCAATCAGAAATCCACAGAGTGGGGCTCCTGGTGGACAGAACAGGCTGGCACCTCAATAGTGAGTGAGGAGTGGTGGGCAGGGGAGGCAGTGCCACCCTGGAAGACAGGAGCTGCGTAAGAGCTGAGTGCAGTTATCTTAGCGAATGCCCTGGAAAACACCTAACTGGGGAAGTAGCTGCGGTTCAGAGAGGTGCATTCATTGCTCCACAGTCACACAGCAGGACCAGGATTCAAACTCAAGGCTATGTGACTCCAAGGCTGAAGCTCTTCCCACCCCACCAGCAGGTTGGAAGGAATGGGCAATCAAGGGATGCAACAGCCAAGGGTCCTGGGGTGATCTAACTGGATTTCCAGGATCTGCACATAGATGAGCTTGGGCGCCAGTGCTGTGTCCTACTCCCCTTGGTCTGAGGGGAAACTCAGGTCTGATGGGGGAGGGAGCGTGGGCTCCAGCTGAGTCCAAACAACAGGTGTCCTCCCAGCCAGGGCCCCCATGGCACCAAAGTGCCCCTCAGTTGACATTTCCTTTCAGTTCAAGGGGATTACGCAAATCCAGGGTGGTTAAGCTGCCACAGGGCGCTATGGAAACGCGGCCATTCTGTCTGCCCCTCCTTCCAGCCAGGCAATCTTGACACCAGGCCGACTTTTCTGGCAGGACTTGTTTTGCTAATTTGAGAGCAAGTGCACAACTGGATTTGAATTTGGGCCAGCAGAGGGGAGAAGCTAGATCAACTAACAAAGCAAACTTCAAAGTCAAATCTGATCTCTTTTCTCAAATACTGGACCACCAAGGTCCATGTGTGTCAAAATACGTACTTAAAAACATTATGTGTACACTCCACCAGGTAAGTTACATAAATGCCTGACTGCAGTGTCTATGTATTTAAAAAATTCGTTACTTTTATTATTTTAATTGATTCAGTAGTGAATCTGAATAACAATGAGCTCGGGGCACCCATCTCTAAAGGTAAGAAAGGTGAAAAGTTGTCTTTCTACCTATTACCAACAGCTTGGTTTCTGGGACCAAGTGTGCTACCATTCTAGGGTCTGTCTTTCCAGATGTTCAATGAATATGCAAATGTATTCGTCTTCATTTTCTCTTTTTCAATAAAAATCAGCAACTATACATAAGCATGTTTTCCTCTTCCGTTTTCACTTAGCAACACACCTGGGCTTGTTTCAGGGCTGACATACCACACGAATGCAGGGTAATTTTTTTCACCAGTCCCCTACTGATGGACGTTTAGGTTCCAATCTTTTACCACTCCCCAAAGTGCCTCCGTGGCTGTCTTTGTGCACTTGGTACATACAGGAAAGAATACATCCACACTGTTCAATATGGCAGCCACCAGTCCTGTGTGGCTTTCTAAATTTAAATTCATTTGAGTTAAATAAAATTTAAACTTCAGTTCCTCTGTCATGCTAGCCACATGGGGGCTAGTGCCTTCACGAGGCACTGTAGATAGGGAAGGTTTGCATCGGTCAGGGGTTCCCCTATAAGAGGATTTTGAGGCAAAGGTCTGTGTGTCTGCATGTTCTAGACAGCCTCGTTTCCTTCCAGAGCCTCTAGTTACCTGCATTTTCACCAGTAAGAGCAGAGGGAGAGGAGAGCTCTTTTGTTTCAGGACAATAGTGTGAGATGTTGGAAGAAACAACGTTCCCTGGACACTGATTCCAAGGACGCTCTGTTTCTGTCTGGTGTCCATGTTGCTCCCTTCAGAACAGCTGTTCCCACTTACAGTGGGGTCTCATGCAGCGCAGCGTGTCTCCTCTGGAGGCCTGGCCTCTGTCACATTACAGGGAGCCGCTTTTCTGCAGTTCTAGGACTCTCCTCCCCTCCGCACACCCTGACCCACGGCCCATGTGGTCACAGGGAAAAATGCCGATCCCTCATAGATTCCCTGTCACCAAGAGGTGTCCCTTACCAGGGACTTGGCCCTTGGTCCAGATCTCCTTTTCCTTCTCTTCCAGCTGTTCCCCAACCTGCCCCTTTGGTGAATCACAATGTCCGTGCTACGGACCCCCCCGGGCACCTTCCAGGGCTCATACTTCGGAGCTCCTAGCTGACCTCTGGTAGCATTCTGCACTGTCCCTTCTGTCTTGAATGCTGGCCTCCGAGATGCCTCACCCTCCTCTCCCTACCACTCCACCTGCCCCTTTACCGTCTCCCCTCCCCCTCCCTCTGTCCCAGCTGCCCCCCCCCCTCCTTGCAGCATTTGCTGTGCTGGTCTTCTTTCCTCACTCTGCTTTGTCTCATCCCCAGGTGGCTCTGGTTAGCATCTCTAGGTCAGGGATGATGGTTACACATTCTAATTCGCCATTGGTTAATTACTAGTCACGCTTAACGTCTTTACACCATCGTGATCTCCTCTATGTCTGCCTGTGTAAAAGCAGGCTAGAAGCAGAGCAGATATTGGATGTTGGACAGATTCCAATGCACATCCTGGCCAAGGCAGGGCTCTGGCACTGGCCCCGCCCGACACTGTTGGGCTCTTGTGTTTCTGCACCCTTTCTGGGTCTCCACCCCCCGAAATTATTCAGCTACCCTGCCCTAGCCCATAGCTGTGCTCTTCTCCAGGACTGTCAGCCCTTCTCCAGGGTCCCCACACCTCATTCCCAGCACTCCTTCCCTCACACCCACCTTATCTCCAGGGCCTAGTGACCGCTGCCACCTTGCTCCTTCTCATCCCCTTCTGGACATGGCTCTCCCACCTCCACCATGCAACAGTCCCTATCTTTTGAACTTCCTACTGTCTGTTCCTTCCTAGACTCTGGGCCACTCAACTGCGTTTAGGGACTTCACATCTCTTAGACCTCTTCTGTTCCTCTTCCTGACTTCCATTTTTGGGACTTCAGCACTGAGACAGCCCTCTTGGACCACATCTTGCAGTAACCTGGCTTAGGCCACAGGGACTTCTAGTTCAGCTTTGCTTCAGACACCCACATAACTGAACTGCACCTCCCGTAAATGAGCTATGGCTAAGACCTGGCTCTCAAGTTCCTTTTTGATCACACCTGCCCCCTTCTCCATCCCATCAGTTGAGCCCGTTACTCATGGTGTGACTGTTTGTTTTGTTTCGCCCTTCCTTTTCTCCAATCCTTGGTAAGCTTTGGCCTCCACTTGCCTTCTTATCTAGTCTGAACCCCATGGCCCTCCATGCCAACTGAGCCATAGCCAGTGCCCTGAAGGATTCTCACTCCCTTACCTTGTGTACGGCGTGGCCAATTTCCAGTGCTGAGGATATGCACTGACCCGTCTGTTGGTCTCACATACCATCTCCTCCTCGAGCTTTCTGTTCCATATCTTAAGTAGTAGAGGCCATTTCCACTCAAACACCAACCACATTTATGCCTGTTTAATGGAACTTCATGTTAACTTAGCCACACCCGTCTAGCCTCCCTAGACTGTGAGCTTCAGGGCAGTGAGTGACCGTGCCAGACCTCTGTGCTCTGCCTTTGTGTTTGTGACTAACTCACATTGGCTCAATTTGGCTGAGTGGACAATTTTTGCCTTTGGCAGTGATCACTCCATCACTTTGGGCTGACAGTACTCAAATTTATAAAAAGCAATATGTCTTTCCAAACTAGGAAAAAAAAAGAATAGAGGAAAAGAATAAAGGATCCCAGTGGGGGGAGGTATCCATGCATTTTTAAAAAAGAAATTCTGGAGGCCTGCTGCCAGGAAACAAGGAAGTGTGCCACACAGGCTGATGCCAACACTGTTCATGCAAACACTCAGGACCCAAGCACTGGGCTCTGCCTCTTCTCTGTCTGCCAGAGGGCAAGCATACATCCCACACATCCTCAGGGCAGAGTGGCTTTTACCAAAGTCCAGTGCTTTAGCAAAGAAAAAAATGTCTTGATTGGCCAGCCTTCTGGGAATATGCAAGAGAGTGGGGACCACTTTGGAGAAGCCAAGACAAAGGACTGACATGAGTGAGAGTGAGAGAGAGCGAGAGAGAAAGAGAAACGGCTTAAGACTGCAGTTTTACTGGCCACTTGGAGAATGGGAACCACAAGTGTACACCGACAGCTCACGACAGTAAAGCAGTGGGCATTTTCCAACACACTTGGGAAAAGAAAGCCCACACACAACCAGCTCCTGGAGCTTGGGCCAGGCATCCATATCTGGGCTCATGATCACTGATCCTTGAGGTCTTCAGTGTCCTCCTGTTTGTAGGTTCTCCTGGGCTGTGTCTTCTTTTTCAAAGCCCTCTTGTAAATAAAAAAAAAAAACTTCCTAAAGCCACAGCTCGAGGAAGATTTCACTTTCAGGAAGCACAGAAGGCATCCGTGCTTGCTTTATGACATGTGCCCCTCACTCCATCCTGCAGCCTGACTCCTCTGTTTTGGTAGTACTGGCCTTGACCTCAAGGCCTTGCACTTGCCAAGCAAACTCTCTACAGTCAAGCCTCCAGCTTTCATGCTACTGTAGAACCCCAGCCAGTGATCAGTGGGGCAGGCACTCAGGTCATTTTTTCCTCTCCTTTCTGCCAGGTCATGGTCACTATTCCTTTCCCTGCTCTCAGGCCTACAGTGATAGTCCTGAGTGCCCACCACCTTTTGTTTATCCTCTTGACCCAAAGGGCCCAGTCCTCTGTTGAAAACCTCCACTTAAGCTTTTCTTCTAAACCCTTTCAGCTGTCTGTTTCTTGCTTGGGTCCTGATAACTGTCAATTGCTCCAGGACCTCTGCCCACCTGAACAAAGAACAAAGCATAGCAAATGGCAAACAGCAGTTCTTGAGTCCCCTTTTTTTTTTGCTCTTCTATTTGGTATCTTTACTTCTACTGTCATCCATGCAGAAATTGCTATAGTTCTTAGACCTTTCATTATACAGCAATTGTTTTAAAGTTCTTTATGCATTGTGTTTTTATGTAGGGTTTTTTTTTTGGCAGTGCTGGGGATCAAATCCAGGGCCTCACACACTAAGCAGGTAGGTGCTCTACAACTGTGCATCCCAGCCCTGTATGCAGTTGTGATGGAGCCCCTTCTGGTAGTGGCTGTAACACTGCCTTGGGGTCGCTGGTCTCAAGACCACCGGCACGTCTTGCTAAAACTAAGAGAAGGCAGACACATTTTTCCTTCTAAATTCTGGTCTGAATTGGTCTTTCCTATTCTCCAGTTCTAACACAGCTCCTCCTGCCAATGTGAGGGGCACTTGTGGATTTCACTATGCTGAATTCAGGCAGATCCAGGGCTTGGCTGGCTGGGCACTGAAGCACTCTCCACAGTGCTTCCTGCAGTTGTTCTGGGAGAAGCGCTGCTTCATGTACTTGGCTGCTCCATTTCTGCATCTGTGACTCTCACTCTTGACCTTCTCTGTAAGGACCTCTCCTGTCCTGTAGAGCCCTCGCCCTCATTTTCTGAGCCATACCAGGGACTGCAGACCTTTGACTGAGGTAGCCAGTCCTGACTGGATGCCCTGAGCTGTGCCCATCTGGTAGCACTATGGCTCCATAGCAGCTCACTCTCCTGCACTTCCTGGTTTGGGGTGCCCCAGAGTCCATCCCACCATCCACCCTATTTCTAGCTGTTTCACATTAACCCTCCCCCCCCACTTTGAGACACTCCCTTGGGTGCTGGCACTGCCAAGGCCCACGGAGTTTAAGATGATGAGCGCCACTTACGTGTGGGAATCTGACCACTCCCAGAAAACCTGAACTGCAGACAACCCTCCCACACCCTCGGTGCTGATTTTAAGTGTGTCCACTAACTGAAATCTATCATAATCCGGAGGTGTACAGCAAAAAGCTCTCTCCTTCTGAACCCAAATTACAAGTTGGTTGTGAGAAGAGCTGCACGATGAACTCTGGCCACCTGGGTTGAGGTGCTACAAAGGAAGTGCGTGACACCAGAGGAGCCTGGAGAGCAGGCCCTTCCACCTAGGGCCACACTTCAGTCCATAATCTCTTTCAGGAGAAAGAGGTGATTGCTGTTTGTTACTCTGGGAGCAAAAACTCAAAATTACTAGAGATGGTACAGATAATTTTTATTATCTCATAGCAGAGGGCAGAGAGAGCCAGGGCCACAGCTGCATCTGCAGCTTCCCTTCTGTCTGGAGAGGCTCAGTCTCACTTGTGGGCACATCCACCTCTTGTCGTCGATGGAGGTGCACAAGGACGTGAACCTGCCCTGAAGGAGGGCCTGAGGGTTCCAGCAAGCCCTCCTGTGGAGACAGCTCTGACATGAGCTTCTGCAAGGTCCACTGATGTGAGACTTGAAGTCAGTTCAAGTGCAGGCCTCCTCCTATCACAGCCTCCGAGCCTTCCTGGGACGGCAGCCGTTGTGTGGGATGGGGGTGTTGTCTGTGATTGAGATCACCTCCAGGCCCCCCATGGTCAGCCCCTTGATGGCAGACTGGAGGGAGCAGAAATAGAATGGTCCTAGAACAATGGTCACCGTCTCCACACAGTAAAGGGATGGGGAGTGGTAGGGAAGGGGGAGAGCAGGGAGGCTCCTCGGCTCCAGTGCTATCTGCTCTCCCAGAGGTCTCCCTCCTGAGCCCCTCACCCAAGCTCTCAGCTGTCTACCTCTGCAACTGCACTTGCCAACTCCCCCCTGTAGTTTATAACCTGAGAATAGGCTCCTTGGAGGCCTTGGCATGCTTCAAGAATCACACTTCTTTTACTTTACCTGGCTTTACTATGGAGTGTGCACCTCATTATCCTTGTGAAGTCAGAGAGATGTCACCTTCTCTGGGAAGCTGAAGGTCATCCCTCCTGGGCTTGGAGCTCCCTGAAGATCCCCAGCACCCTGGCCCATGCTTCACCACTGCACTCACTAGTCTGTGCTGTGGGACTGGTCTGTGCCAGTTCATGGGAACCACCTTCCCAACCCCAGCACACAGCTGGCACTCATGAAGGGTCTGATGAATTAAACTAGGTAATCAAGACTTGCTTTGAGGGGCTGCACCCGACAGGAACTTCAAGCCATGCCACAGAAACCCACTAAAGAAGACTTTCCCCTCTCTCCACACCTAGCTCTGAGGAGCTCACATGCACTGTGAGACCGGCCAGCACTTACCCAGCGCCCTGGCCCCAGGCCTTTCACCACGACTCGGACGTGGGTCACACCCTTCACTGTAGCTTTCTGGAGAGAAGCGTAAGTGGTTAGTGCACCCCAATCTCTTGCTACTGCTTCAAGGAGGAGGGGCATCGCACGGGCAGAAATAAACACGGCGGCAGGGGCAGCTAAGAAGTGAGGACAGACGGCTGCAGAGATCCACAAAGTGCAGTGAACCACAAAACTAAAATGCATGGCATCTTTTAGCCTAGGACAGCACTGCCACCTAATGGAGGTTTCTAAGTATCGCTCAGATTTTTCTCAGCTGCAAGTGTAGAATTTCAGACCTTGAGGTATCATCTTGAGTTTCAAGGCAGAGCTCAAATATTCACTTAAAAAGTATTATTTAAAATCTTTACAGGTAAATGGGTCTTTTTAAATCATAAATGCAGTTCATTACAGAAACTGGGAAACACACAATAGTTGCTCATAAGCCACTGTACAGGAGCTGGGGCTAATACTAGGATTTCTTTAATTGTGTGAGTCCATCCACCGATGGACATTTGTAACATTTTGATTTTTGATGGTCATTAATGCTTAGCAATCAAAATTTCAGGGTGTCAAACTCTGTTTGAAGATCAAGGTTGTCTTCAGGGAAGACTTCTGGCTGGGAGGGTAGAAACACATAGAAGGCTGCACACAGACTGTGATTCCAGGCCAAGCTGGCTCCAATCAGGGAACTGAACTGGCTGCTCAGCTCTGACCAAATCACACACACTCTCACTTTCACCTGACCTTTAGTAGATAATGCTGAAGGTCTTTGAAGACTTGTGATCAAGTGTCTGGAACACAGTGGCTGTTCAATAAATATACCAATCGCAGTACACTGACTATTTGCTTCTAGAAAGGCCTGTAACAGTTCACCCTGGAACTGGTACATATGAGATTCCTCACTATACTACACAATCTCTGAATAAACTATCACCCCCACCCACTCCACTGGTCTTTAAATGGAGGGGAGGGTTTGGTTCTAAAGCCTTCAGTACCCTGGCTCTCTTCATCTTGAAACGAACCACGTGTTTTACCTCTAATAAAGCTAAGAAAGAAGAGAGAGCCTTTCCACACAAGCCTCTTCAAGCCACCTGCAGCATCAGAGATCTAACAAGGGCTGGCAAATACCCCACTGCTTCCCGGCTAATTCAAGGAGAATTCTCCATGATCAGCCCATGGAAGGCAGAGCACAGCACACAGAGAGCCACAGTGCACACACACTCACCGCGGCGGCGGCTATGCCAGCTGTCTGCGCTGCGATGCCGGTGCCCTTCTTGGCATTCCGAAAGCCCTCTGTGCCACAGGAGGTGCGGGCCAGGGGCACATGAGTGGCAGAGACGACCTGGATCTGTGTGCTGGGAAAAGCAGAGGAGATGTGGATGTAAGTGCTGCTTTTTTTTTTTAAGGACATAAGTTATATTAGCCTGAGAAGGGAAGGGAAAAAATCCAGTTGCTCTGGTTTTAAGTTTATCCAACAAATGCTGAAATGAATCCTGTGGTATTTCATCTGTGCTGTACACTGTGATCTGTCGTGCTGTTCTTTATGTTGTGTGGCAGGCAGGCTGTGACCAGACACAGATCCCACTTCCAGGTGGGGGCTGACCTGCAAAGCTGTCGAGAATGTCAGTGATGCTTCTGTGGCTGAGCACCCCCATGACACCTGAGTGTGCACCACACAAGAACAATCTTGTCACTTTAAACTCATCATTCCCTTAAGGCAGAAGGCAGAGCCTAGGTGCCCAAGGTGAGTGCAGGAAAGCAACAGCACTGATTTGGAGCTTTACATTCTGGTTAGTTTGTTAACAAGTCATGTATTGGTAACTGCCCCTCTCTATTACGTATCACCCCTCTGCTCCCCAGTACTTAGCAGGACTTTGATACACTTCCTCCAACTCTCGAGCAGGACCAGGAAATATTCCCAAGGCAGGCAAGAAACCAATGTTCACAAGGTATTTCACAATTTCATGAAACTTAAATAAACTTTACAAAGCCAAACACGATGGAGCTAGCCCTCGGCACCCTGACTTCTACTCCAAGAAGCGTTAAGGCAGAAGAAACCCAGCCAAGACCTGCCTGGTACTTCCTTCCTGCTTACTTGTTGTAGGATGCTTTGATGTGCGCAATTGGGATCTCCTCAAATTTCTTTCCTGCCCACCGCAGAGAGCTCTCCTGACCTGGGACTGGAGGGTAAATGCTGCAATGAGAAGAAACTTGCTTAAAATTATCCTGATTTTTAGAAATCTAAACCACAAATAGTACAGACAAACCCAGAATGAGACCTGACAGCCCTCAGCCTGGTCCTGCTCTAAAGTGCTCACATCACTCCTCTTCCACACACCTTCTGGGGGGCTACCAGGTATATGTGAGTGCTATGGGGCTATTTTTTTTTTTTTTTCCTGAGGATGTGCCTTGTACTTGCTAGGCAAGCCCTCTGTCACTGAGTCACTGCCCTGACCTGGGGATATTTCTTGACTTGCTGACTTAAGATGTGTCCATGACTTTCTGCTGAGAAAAAATAATCCACGTCCCCACCATCCCTTGTCTCTGCTAGCATAATCACATCATGATTTTCAAGTACTTTATGAATTACTTCTTTTTGCAGTTTAAAAATAGTCAAACTTCTGTTTCTTTACAATTGTAAATTAGTGTGGGTGTTCCAATAAAACTTTATTTATAAAACCAGGCAACTTGTCTATAGTTTAACCCCTACTCTAGACCAGTGGCTCTCAATGTGAGACCTGTCAGTCACCTGTGAGCACCAAGATACTTAAGACCCAGTTCCACCATGGTCTTAAGAATGGCGTGGAAGTCTATTTTTCAAACACCCAGGTGAAGCAGATGTGAACTCATTAGAACTGGGAACACTGGCTTAGCCACTATATTGAGTTCAAAGTCTTTCAGCTGTCTGTCTTCTGACTTTCTCTGGGTCTTCGTTTCCAGGTGGAAGAACTCAGGTACAAATCCAGGCGTAGGTTTAGCAAGGGAAGTCAGGTCGTGGACCTAGGAGATCGGTCTCAGTTCAGAGCTTTGCTTACCAAGCTGTGTGTCTTAAAAATTTAAACACACACAACTGTCATTCAGTGTTCCAGATGGGAGTAAACCTGCTATTCACTCTGCCTACACGACCGTATCAGGTTCATCTCATACCCACACAGGCACGCTGTTTCTAGTTCAACAAACTCCATTTTAGAAAACATGCTATAATCTGAGCAACCTCCCCCCATTCCTTGCCCCCCCGTTTTTCCAGGGATATTTTCAAAAACAAAACGGAACAAGAGCACAGTGCGCTGCTTCCTGTGGGCCTGATCTTAGAGATGAATTAAGAGTCTCAGCAGGTTGCAGGCTTATCAGTTTACATGCCAAGAAGGAAAGTGGTTAAGTCTTGGAGACCACATTCACGTTTAAGGATGATCACCGCCTCACTGATAAATTCCCCTGGTGACTTGGGTGTCAACAAATACAAAGGTACTAAAATCTGACTGTTACCGGTGTAATGCTTTTTTTAGACAGCAAGAATATGGAACCAGGAAGGATACAGAACATGAATCATTTAACTGAAGGAATGGCCAAAATCAGGTTTTAAACCTCTCAGGCTCGATGGATAAACTAACAGTGATTCATCCGAGGAAATCCTAAAAGAAAAGACAAAGCTTTCTGGCACTGCTCACCTGCCTCTTCCTACCCACCTTCACACCAGTGTAAAGTGAAAGGGCAATCCATTTTCTGATTACTGTCAGATCAGCTTTTAAAAACTCAAATATGTAGAAAAACACACAGAGCCCAATTCCTGGCTCAGTGTCCGTTAGTACTCCTGTCATGACTGGCAGTGACTTCAATAAGATCCCTCTGACCTCTCGGCTTTTTGTTTCCTTCAATGGTCACGTGTCCTCTGTGCTACCTTGGCACCCCCAGGATCACACTTTATCAATACTTTATTACCCTATCATAACCTTGGCTTTAAGCACCACATTCCACGGCCACCACCCCCTGGCATCCACTTGCTCTCCTGCTATCTTCACCCCCACAAGGACCTGCAGTCCAACAATTCCACCAGCTCCCTCCACCTCTCACACACCTCATGAGCCCACTTCTCTCCTCACCTGAACCAAATCCAATGCCCCTCTCAATCTCCTGTTCCCGCTTATTTAACTACACTCTCCTGGCAAACCCCAGCCCTGGATAAAGCCCTATCTCCAGCCATTCTGAGCCTGTGCAAATACACAGCAATGCTGACTGGTGCATCTCTGCCTCAGGGCCTCTCAGCCTCAGCACTAAGATGCTTCTTTGATGTGAAAGGCTGTCCTGTGAGCTGTGGCATGGTAAACAACATCTCTGGCCTGTATCCAATAGACAGCCCCCAGGTTATGACCATCATAGGTCTTCAGGCATTACTCAAAGTGTCCTGAGAACAAAATTGGTCTGCACTGAGACTCTGGTCTGCTTTAACGATTTCTAGCATCAAGCAGGCCCTCCATGCTGCCTGGCAATCATCTCCAGTCTGATTACCTTCTGTTCCCTGGATGACTCTTCTAGACCTTCTTTTATCTCCTTAAAGGGCCACCTCCTTCCTGCCTCTGATTGGCAGCAATCTGAATCTCCTCCAGCTTCTGTCTCTCTTATCACACTGCTTCACTTGTGTATTGGCCCCTCAAAGCCACTGCTCCAGCAGTGTTCCCACACAGTGTCATCGATCTTTCCCCTCTCTACTGCATTGTCCCCAGCAGCAAAACACAGTCAAGTTCCAAACCTAAAAAACAAACCCAAAGCTCCCTTAAAATGCCCATTTCTCTATTCCCCCTATAGAAAAGCCCCCTAAAGAGCTGACTGTCCTTATGTCTCTTCCTATCTCCTATTCTCTTGGAATCCACGCCAATCAGACATTAGCCCCTACCATTCCACCAGAAATGCTCTAATCAAGGTCACCACCAACCCCACATTGTAAATCCAATGAGAATTCCTTTGAGTGCCTTGCTGACCCCTCATATAAGCAGCATTTGACACGACTGATATATCCCCAATTTGCACATTAAAAGAAAATCTGCTGCTGGTTGCAGTGGCTCATGCCTGTAATCCCGGCTACTCAGGAGGTAGAGATCGGGAGGATCTTGGTTCAAGACCGGCCTGGGCAAAAAGTTAGTGAGACCTTATTTGGGCATAGTGGAATGTCCTGTGATCCTAACTAGGTAGGAGAACATAGGTAGGAGGATGGCAGTCTGAGGCCAGCTCTGGGCAAAAATGTGAGACCCTACCTGAAAAATATCTATAGCAAAAAAAGGGCTGGAGGTGTGGCTCAAGTGGTAGAGTGCCTGCCTAGCCAGCAAGGCTTGAGTTCAAACCCCAGTACCAGCCCCCACCCCTATTCCCACAAATCATCTTTCCTGGTTTTCTTACTATCTGGAAGTTCCTTGTCTCACTTGCTGGTTCTTCCTCATCTCCAAAACTTCTAACAACCTACATTGTATCTCTACTAGTTACTAGGCACCCAAACTCCTGCAGTCTCCCCATCTTAATAAGTAATGTTTAGGCCAAACATTCTGGAGTCTTCCTGTATTTCTCTCTTTTTCTCACACCTTATATTAATAAATCCTGTTAGCTAGACCTTCCAAATATATGAGTGTGACCATGGTTATCACCCTGGTCTAAACCACCATCAGTTCTTGCCTGGATTATCTCAATAGTCTTCTGAAAGCTTAGAAGACTTCTCCCATCTTCCATTTTTGCTCTCTATGATCAACACAGTGGCCAAAGAGACTCCCTTTAAAATGTAAGCAAAAAGATCATGTCAAACCTTTATGCAACTCTTAAGAGAAAAAGCTCAAGTCCTAGAGACAGCCTACAGAATGTGGTTGTGCACACTTATTGGAACTGCCACCTCCCTCTGTTACACTCCCATGTTCTGCTCCTTTTCTGTCTGCTGTCTCTCACCTATTGGAATCTAAGTTCTATAGGGGCAGGTCTTTTTATGTTTGGCCAGGGATATAGCCCCAACACTTTGAATAGTGCCAGGCACTGTTGAGTGAATGATCACAACAGAATGTTGGTTTAATTCCCTTTAGCAGCTCCTCACTGCCTGCAGTGGGGTAAAGTATAAAAGCACCAGGATGACAAACAAGACCTTCACCATTCTGATCCTTGTTGTCTTATTAGCCTTACCTGCCACCACACACATAAATACACCATGTTCTTTCTAACTGCATGCCTTTACACAGACTGTTCTTTGTCAACAGTGATCCCTTTCAGCTTGTCCATCTGAACTCCCATTCAAATCACTTCTGAGCACCACATGATCAGTTTTGCCTGATTTCCTCAGAAGCAAGACACTTCCTTCACACCTCCAACCAGTTCTTAACTCCATTATGCTACTGGTCAGACTATGTTGGCAATATTTGCATGTCTGTCTTCCTTGGAAGACTGTGAACTACTTGAAGGGAGGAACCGATTTTCTATTTCCAGTACCTAGCATGGTGTCTTGGCAAATAGCAAACTCCCAGTTAATGTCTATTAAATGGATGTGTGTACATGGCCTACATGCAGAGCTAGTGCTGCTGCTACTGGTGGGAAGCTAGATGTCAAATCCTAGGGCTGAGCACAAAACTCACCCTGGACCTTTGACCAATTCCAAGAAGCGTAGGATAATCTGTTCCAGAGTGTAGTGCCCGGCTCTGCACATTTTGTGTCTGAGACAGGGAAAGCTGTTAGTCTGACATGAAATCAGGAAAGAAAGCTAATTATTTATTATACATATTTGGTATTTACTCATTCATCCAACAAATGCTCACTGAGCAGCTACTTTGCGTCGGATCTCATCTTCATTTCATTTTCCACAAATGACCTCTCTAAGCATTATCTCCACTTTTAGATGAGAAAGCTGAGGCTCTCACTGATGGGCACAGGGCTCCACAGGGGGCCAGTGACAGCGTGGAGAATTCCCTGGTCCTCTGACTCTGAAGGGTGGCGGGCAAGAGTGTTGGGGTGCAGGTCTCCCCAGCGCTGGCTCGGAGCTGCCCTCACCTGAAGCTGCCGCGGCTCGGTGTCGCCTCCTCAACTTCCTGCGTGGCAGCCGCGTCCTGCAGTTCCTGGGCGCCGGTGTGGATGGTCCGACATGGGGCCCGGGCTACAGCCCTGCGGAAAGGAAAACTCCGTGAGGTCCTGGTCTGGGTTAGCTCACTGGGGCCCAAGTGGCACTTAGACACGGGCAGGAGCGTAGTCCCAAGGATGGCCGCATTCTTACCCGGTTCCCTGGGACCGAGTCCATGACCGCAGGAGCCAAGACCTCGCATTTCTTACAACCTGCATGACTTGAATTGATCCCAGTGAGGTCCCGTCTGCGGCGTCCTGCGCGAGGCGCCAGCACCATGAGCTCCCGGAGGGGAGAGCGCAAAAGGGAAAGTCATCTGATTGCCCTTGGTAAGGGGCATTAAGTATTTTCATTCCAATTTAAATGTTCTATAAAACTATAGTTACGAGCTCACCTGGAGATTCCTCCCCTTTTAGTATTCCGACATGAGAACTTCGCTCCCCCCCTCATCATGTTAAAATGGTTCGGTCCACTAGGGCCCGGCGCTGAGCTCTAGCCCACCTTGCTCCTGCCGCGTTGCCTTATGGGAACAAAGGATTGGCTGAGGTCCCCGCTGGGAGCCGCGGTGCATTGTGGGAGGCCAAAAGATGGCGACGCCCGTGAGGCGAGCTCTGTTAGGGGTGGCCAGGGGCTGGCGGCAGTTCGGGAGGCTCTGCGGTGGTACCTTGTGTTCTCGCAGCCTGGCCGTTGAGGCCGCACCTTCAAGCAGTGGGTCTCCTTGGCGCTTGTTGGGCGCGTTGTGTCTGCAGCGGCCACCGCTAATCTCCAAGCCTCTGACCCCATTGCAGGAAGAGATGGCGACTCTTTTACAGCAGGTAGTACCGAGATGCGGGCTGCAGGGTGATGAAGGGAACGCGGTAGCTGCTTGCGGGCCTTGGTTCTATCCAAGTCTCTGTGACCTTGAGCTATCCGCGAGATGGAACTAGCCTTACTGAGCTGGGTTTGTACATAATAAGCGACCAATAAATCGTTTATTTTCGTTGGCTTTCTCCGTGTCACTTCGGGTAGCTCTTTGGAGATGCTTTCTTCCCCGTTTATTCACCACAGTAGAGGTGGGATGTTGAACAGGAATCAGCCCCTTTCGCAAGGAGCTCGCAGAGCAGATGAGAGAAAGTTTTTGGAATGTGATGTGTGTTAATAAAATACAGGAGGCAGTTGGCCCATCTGTAAGACACCTGTGATAAACTCGGCTGTTTTACCTCACAAGGCTATTTCTGTGAAGGGCAAGTGAGAAAATTTGGGTAAATATGTGTGTAGTGGCTGTCAGGGTGTTATTAGGTCCCCACAGTTAGTAACTAGAGGGTGTTAATTTCCCCCAGAATCTGAAATGTTTTTGTCTTGGGCACTAGAGCTATTAATTTCTCTGGAACACTCTTAATTTACTCATTTCCTTACTCACTTGACAAATAGTCATTATTCAGCTTACAGGTATCCATAGCTCATACGATGCATCAGACTGTGTTAAGTGGTAGAGATGCAGTAGTGAATAAGACAAACATAGCTCTGGTTTTCAGAGAGCTTCAGTGCAGTGCTGTCAGGGGTTCACTCAATGACCACAATCATGTGACTTACTGCAGACTCTGGGGAGAGTTGTAAAGGAAAACACAGAGTATCTGTCCACAGGAGCAGGCAGCTAAGTTTGGTTTTATGGGAAATGTTGAGAAAGGGAGGTTTAAAATGCTATCAGAAGGATGAGTAGAATTCTGGGAGAAAGAACACAAGGAGAAGCATTCTATGAAGAAGAGACAACATGTGTCTGTAAAGTCCCTGAGACAGGAAAGATGAGGAAGATGTGGATCAAAGACTAACATGCTTGGAATGTGATAGGTGGCCGGTCATGCCTGTCTCTGTCCTGTGTTCTTTGTAGCCATCTTGACCCACAATCACATTCTGAAACTTTTGGCAAATGTAATTCAAGGATAAAGGGCAGGAGGCCTTTTTAAAATTGTTTTCTCCCTGTGCAGTGTCTTGATTGTATTTCTGGTTATATTAATTGGTAAACTTTTAAATCTGTCAAGGGTGCTGTTTTTACTTCCTGTATTGCTTTTTTTTTTTTTTTTTTCATTTTAATTTTCCAGATTGAGATAGAGAAAAGCCTGTATTCAGACCATGAACTCCGTGCTCTGGATGAAGCCCAGCAAATGGCAAAGAAGAAAGCTGACCTCTGTGATGATGAGCAAGACGAACAGGGTGTATTCCTTGTGCAAGATTTGGAAGATATGTGGGAGCAGAAATTCCTACAGTTCAAAACTGGAGATCGTATAACAGGTTTGTGATCTTTTTAGGCCACTAGTAGGGAGGGAAAGTGGGATATTCTGGTCCCCCAACTGAAGCACAATTGCTTACCTTTTGCTAAGTAATAAATACTTTCTAATAACAAAACAATTTTCAGGAAAGGAAAATCTTTTCCTTATTCTTCACATCCACCCTAATACAAATTTTAAAGGCTTATGTTATTTTTGAATGGGAGTTAAGGGTGTTGGGGTAGCCTTTTTTCTTTCAGTTAAACTTCGTTAATGCTAGCTGAAGTTCACTCCTACTCTGTGTCAGAGTGGAAGAAATTAAGCCATTTCCCTCTAACTCTGTGTTTTATTGCAAATCCTTCTTCATGCAGGAATTTCATTAAGTTCTATTGTCTTTGTTTCATAGATGAAGACTGAAGAATAGAGAAAACAGGGGTCAATTAGGGCAGTAATAGTGTGAAATCCAATGATACTATTTTTTCTTTCTTTTTTTTTTTTTGTGGTACTGCGATTGAACTCAGAAACTTGCCCTTGCTAGGAAGGTGCTCCACCTCTGAGCTACATCCCCAGTCCTTGCTTTTGAATTATTATGGGTGTTACTTCTTCTTCAAAGGCTCAAACTATGTTTTGTTCTTAAGAGGAGATGTTCAGCTCTTGGTTTCCTATTCCATCTTTCACTTTCCTACAGAGTGTGAGACTCACCCTGCAAGAAGTCAGTTAGAGATGGGTTAGGGTTGTAATCTGTCTCTAATTTCTTTGAGTGCAATGTTGTGTGGTTTTCCCTTAAGGAAGACTTTAAAACTCACAACTCCTTGGATCTGGCAGGTCACAGTTTTCTTGCTTCTTATGACTCTTTTTCTTTGTAGAAGCAGATAAACAAAATGACCGAACCTCATTGAATCGGAAGCTAGACAGGAACCTTGTCCTGTTAGTCAGACAGAAGCTTGGAGACCAGGATGTTTGGCTCTTGCCACAGGTAGAGTGGCAGCCTGGAGAGACCCTCCGAGGGACAGCTGAGCGAATCCTGGCCACAATCTCAGGTGAGTTCTCTACCTTCCTCTAAATCCCACAAGATTCACTTCAGACTCAGCCAGGGGACTTATAGGCCGACTGTGAAAATGGGCTTAAGGGTAGAGAGTGGGAAGGTTAATGGACACTGATGTTTATAAAAATTTCAACTAGAGAAATCCAGTTAGAAGTTTCTTTGGAACAGGTGAGTGTCTTGTCTTTGTCTTATTCAAAATGGATGTTCCTTCCATTCTCTCAGCCTGCTCCTCTCCTGATCCTTGCAACCTTGTTTGTTGGCACCACTGCTTATTCATTCACTCAACTAGAGACCTCAGGGTTATCACTGACCTCGTTCCATTGTCCATATCATTGAGTCTTACCTGGTCTGTTTCAAATAGTCCTGTCTTTATTCCTGCAGCTTTGGCTGGGATCCCCTTTACTTCTCAGTAGACCAGAGCTTACCAACTATTGTACTATTGATGTTTGGGGCCAGGTCATTCTTTGTCAGGGGATGTTCTGCTTATTGTAAGGTGTTTAGCAGTGTCTCTGGCCTCTGCTCACTAGGTGCCAGTAGCACCATGTCATCCCCCCACCCCCACACCCCCTTCTCTGTGACATCTAAAAGTATCTCCAAATATTACCCAGGGAACAAAATTATAGTGGTTGAGAAACACTGTTGGACTATTGAAGAAGAGGCTAAAGAAGTTCCCCTTTTGCTTTGTGTCATACACTTTAATGCTGTTAGCATGAGCATTCTGAAACACAAATCCCTGTGACTTCTCTGCATGGAATTCTTCAGAGGTTTCCCGTAAAAGGTCAGACTCTCAGTCGTAGCCTACAAATCCTTTTTGCCCAGCTCCCAGTCTCATCAGTCTTCCATCTTGCATTAATGGTAGTCCAAGCTCTAACCCAGCAAATCTTTTGTACTCTTTGGATTATGTGGCCTTTTATGCATCTCTGCTTTGGGGCGTGTTGGTCCTTGACAGAGTGCCGCCTCCAGGTAGAGAGTTCTTCCTCTCCTCCCGGTCTCCTGTAGCCCTTTGTGTGCCCTTATTCAACGCACACATGTCATTTTTGCCTACCATTTGCCGGGCCCTCTCTGGCAGTGGTGTCACAGTGATGGATTGGGCTTACATTCTGGTAGAGAATGCACTCCTTCTCCTAGGCCATTGCAGTACACCTGCCGATTAACACATTTCTCTCCCCAGCCAGAAATTTGAATTCTCTGAAGGTGTGGGCAAAATCTATTCCTCTTTATGACCCACTCTCAGCAAAGTAGCTGGCACATACTGATACTTGCTGGGTAAATGGACTTGGTGGTGTAGGTGCACAGTCACTTGACTGGCCGTACCCCAGCATAAGTGCTCCTAACAAAACATTAGCACCCAGTGTGTGTCTCTTGACCCCTTCTCACCAGGGACTTTTTTGGCCTGGAGGAGAGGCAGCAAGGTGCAGTGGCTTGTGGGGAATTGTGCTACTCTCAGACTCTCAGCCATCACAGGAGTTGGCAGCTGGGTTTTGTTCCAAGATCTTTGTGTTCAGGGGCTCAGCTGTCTCACACTAAGCCTCTTGCCCAACATTACCTCCTCTGTGCCATGTGAGAGAAGGTTCTACCTCAGCCCTGTGCGTTCCTCCTTGTAATAAGTGAGCATTAAAGCAAATAGAAAAAGGTATATTTATGTTTAATAGATGCATGTAAAGTGAAATGTATTGATTTATTGCAAATATATTTACTGCAAATTTAATATGCAAATAATATAAAGGCAAAAAAAAAGGTGCATTCTTTCTCCACTGGCTCCACACTTCCATGTTTCTGGAAGTGGAGTTAATGAGTCATGTATGCATGCTTAAGCTGCTGATAAGTACTGCCCCCTGTCCTCCAGAAAGTGCATAGCAGTGAATGCTTCGGGAGGAGTGTACAGGAGTGCCTGTTTGCCTAGACCTCACCAACAAGTGAACTAGTTCCCTTTTAGTTTTTACCTGTCCAGTTGGTAAAAATCATCTCTCGTGGATTAGTACGTCCTCTTTGCTAGTGAGATTATCTCTGTTTTATTTATTTATTTTTTGTGTGGCGTCATTATTGCTAGGCAAGTGCTCTATCACTTGAGCTGTACTACTAGCTATTTTGTTTGTAATTTGTTTTTGACACAGAATCTCTCTACCTTTGCCTGGGCTGATCCTCCTGCCTCGACCTGCCTAATGGCCACAATTGTATGTGTGCGCCACCAAGCCTGATAGAGACTGACCATCTTTTTACGTGTTTATTGGCTGTGTTTGTTAATTCTGTGAACTGCCTATTCAGAGTCTTTTTCATGTTTGAAATAGAGCTGCTTTTTCTTTTTAATTTGTTTTTGGCAGCACTGGGATTTGAACTCTGGGCCTTATACTTGCAAGGCAGGTGCTCTACCACTTGAACCATACTCCCAGCCTTGATTTGAGACTTTTAAGTCCATCTTTTCCAGATTATAGAAAAGTAGTATGCATTATTGGGAGCTTGTTTGTAGGTTTTAGCAGAGGAGCGCAGCTACTCACATACCCTTGACTGAAGAACGGTCCTCCTCTATCGGAGATGGTCGTCCTCTTTGACTGAGCCAGCCAGATCACCGAATCAACCCTGGCGATCAATGGGGTGACAGATGTCACAGCCAGATCACCCTCACATCCAGTATGCATTATTGAATTAAGTGCAGAAAATTCTGGAAAGTATAAAGAACATAACCATATAATATCAATACTTAGAGATACCTACTGCAAACATTTTGAATTGTGTCTGAGCTTACACCATATATAAATTCTTCAACTAATTCTAGTAGTGTTTTTGCTTTTTTAATATAAGGAAAGCAATTCATGTCTGTGGTTAAAAATTACCATATAGCATGTAGTGAATGCATCATCAGAAGCAAGTTTCCCTCTCAGAGACAGTCCCCTTTAGCAGTTTTTCAGTCTTTTAGAGATGTCTGTGCATACACAGCACATAAATAGTTTACATTTCTGTTTTCCATATCATGTGGACACACACACACATACGGTTAGATTCCTTTTTTTCTCCTCTTACAACTTGTTAGCCTTTTTCCATATCAGCATATAAATTCTGATTTTAAAACATTTTTAACACCAGCATACTACTTCATAATATTTAGGTATGTGTTTGACTCGTTTGTTGCTGCTACAAGTAAGGCTATTGTTCACGTTCTGTGTACTCAGCTTTTATCACATGTATTTGGGAGAATGAAGTTCTGCAAGTGCAGTGATTAGGTAAAGAGTATGTCCAATTAAAACTGATGCGTCTGGTCAAATAATGGCAGTTACACTAATTTATATCCCCTTAATATATGAAAGTACCGATTTTCCCCTTATTTCTCACAAGCAGTGTATAGCTCAGGGCTTTGTTTGTTTGTTTGTTTTTGGCAGTATTGGGCTTTAAACATTGGGCCTCAAACCTGCTAGGCAGGCCCTCTACCACTTGAGCCATGCCCTTTTTGCTTTGGTTATTTGTTGGGGCAGGGTCTTGTATTTTTGCCCAGACCAGCCTGGAACTGCAATCCTCCTACTTACGTTGCGTGCGTAGCTGAGATGACAGGCATGCTCTGCCACGCCCAGGTTTTGTTGAGATGGGGGTCTCACTTACTTTTTGCCCAGGCTGGCCTTGAATCACGATTCTCCTGGTCTTCACTTCCTGAGTAGCTCGGATCACAGGTGTGAGCCACTGTGCCCTGCTTAGCTCAGAGTTTTTGAACTTTACTAATATGGTTGTTTTTCTGTATCTGCTGGGTATTGTTTCCTCTGGTATCAAAGTCTGCAGATGCTCAAGTCTCTTACATCAAATGGTATAATCTTTGTATACCTCATGTACAGTTTAAATGCTCTAAATTATTTATGCATGTACAATGTAAATATTACACAAATAGTTCTACTGTATTGGGAATGACAAGAAAAAAGTCTATATGTGCAGTACAAATGCATTCCCCCACCCCTCCCCCCCGAATATTTTCATTCCACAGTTAGTTGAATACATAGATCTATAGTGAGATGTTGTTGTTGTTTTAATTTGTATTTCTTTAATTATCAGTGAGTGAGTACCTTTTAATGTGTATCTATTTTTAGGTGAACTTCCTGTTAATATACTTGGTAAAATATTTTCCAATAGGTTATCATTTTGTGTTTGATTTCTTACTCATTTTTCCATGTAGAAAGATTTATTTTTATGTAGACAGGTACAAACCTTTTCTTTTAGTTTTTTTTATTTTTTATTTTGTATCTTGCTTAGAAAGGCCTCTTCCCTTTTCAGAAATGATAGGGGAAGAGGCTGGGCCTAGAGGCTCACAACTGTAATCCCAGCTACTTGGGAGGTGGAAGTAGGAGGATCAGGGTTTGAGGTCAGCCTGGGCAAGTTAGCAAGACTCTAATCTCAAAAAATTAGCCAGACATGGTGGTGTACATCTGTAGTCCCAGCTCCTTGAGAGGCTGAAGTAGGAGGATTGTGGTCCCCAAAGTGTGAGATCCTATCTGAAAAACAAAACTAGGACAAAAAGAGTTGGTAGTTCAGGTGTCAGAGTCCTTGCCTAGTAGGCACAAGGTCCTGAGTTCAGACCCCAGTACCACCAAAAAAAAGAAAGAAAAGATACAGGAAATACATCACATTTTCTTGTATTTGTTTTTTTAAATGAAAAGTTTAGAAATATGGAAGAACTCAGAAAATATTTATTGCCCAGGAAACTACGTCTTTTGTGAAAGTTTAAAGTTTCTGTTGACTCGTGGACTTATGGTGTCAAGTTTGATCTGAGTACTGAGGTTGGGATCAGGTCTGTTTTTCCATTTAGCTAAATAGTTCTTCAGGTGCCATGTAGTAATTTTTCCTCTATTTGCCCATCCTTTGAAATGCTGAATTAGGGTTATTGACCCTAATTGTAGATTGTACATACAGTCTTTTAACTTTATGACATTCTTGCCCTGTAGAAGTCAAATCTGAGCTGGGTATGGTGGTGCTCTTCTGTAATTCCAGCACTTGAGAGGCTGAGGCAGGAGGATCACAAGTTCAAGACCAATCTGGGCTACTTCTGAGTTTCAGGCCAGTCAGGCTACATAGTGAGATCCAGTCTCTAAAAACATCAGGAAAAAAAAAAAACAACAAAAAACAAAAAAAAAAAGAAGTTGAATCTGGGGTCCTTTTTGTGCTTTGCATGTGACATCCTTAAAGGCAGTGAACTTTGCTTTAGGGCTACCAAGTGTCCTGGTTCTTCATCAACAGATGGTAACTGGCTGAGTGCAGAAGCTGGCTGCTCCGACTGTCATTCATGCTGCCTAACTGCAGTGCTGACTTCCGGTCTCAGAGCAGAAGCTAGGACCTGGGAATGACCCAGAGAGTTTGGCTTTCATCGGCCAGGAAGTGCATGGGTTCAGGGTGTGTGGGGGGTTCTTTTCAGAGATGGCCCTCCACCTCCCTCATAGGGGTCACTTTTACCTTGGGCTACCAGCAGCTTTCACAGAGACTTCTTGTGAGTTGGAGAGCCAGAATAAATATATCCTTATCTATGATTCTCTTCTATTTTTCCTCCTCAGAAAACAATATGGAAGCCAAGTTCCTAGGAAATGCACCTTGTGGCCACTACAAGTTCAAGTTTCCCCAAGCAATGCGGACAGAGAGTAACCTCGGGGCCAAAGTATTCTTCTTCAAAGCACTGCTACTAAGCGGAGACTTTTCCCAGGCCGGGAAGAAGGGCCATCATGTTTGGGTCAGTAAGGATGAGCTGGGGGACTATTTGAAACCAAAATACCTGGCTCAGGTTAGGAAATTTCTTCTGGACCTCTGATGAACAGGACTACCCATGGATGATGTTCAGACAAGCCAGGGTTAGAGCCTCAAGGCATCCTGTGATTGCCCGCCATTTGCAGGGAATATGAAGCAGCTGTGTTCTGAAAATTAAATAAGTCTGTCATTGTGCAGGGCTCAGCTGACTGGCCCTTTGAGGACTTCTCCCAGTGAAGAGAGAGCCATCTGTTAAGGTGCAGAGAATCACATTACTTTATAGTGAGTTAACTGGCTTACTGGGCCCAAGAAGAAAGAACAGAAGGAAGCAAATTGACCTAAACCTTGAGTTCTGTGAAGCTTGTAGGTCCGTGAGAAAAACCTGGTTCTGTACAGGGTGTTAGCCCTTTTCCATTTTGTTCTTCCTTTCCTTTCCATTTGGTATGAAGGTGTTTTAACTTAGCCTAGGAAATAATGACTTCTTTGCCTCTCTCCCTTTCTTTTTAAAAGTGTTTTATATTTAAAAAAGAATCACGTTATTCCTGTTTTGAAACAGTCATGCAAACTAAACAAGTTCAGTTTATCTCCATTCTACAAATGGGGGAGTCGGGGCCGGCCATGACGAGGCTTAGTCAGACTTCCCATCCCTGAGGCAGCTGGGGAAGAATGCTGGCCTCTCACCTCTCTCTTGAGGCTGTTGGCTGTTCAGTGTGTTGTTTGAGTCATCGCTGGTTCCCAGTTCCTGGTACACAGAAGGTACAAATAAACATTTGCTACATGAGTGCAAGAGGGTGAACAAGCAGGTATAACTGTCCCAGGGAAGGATCCCATCAGACTAGTTTCCCGTCATCTGGCCTCTGGGTTAACTGCCTGGCCCTTAGGATGTGAGCTTGTGAAGTAGGATTTCTATTTCTATATCAGTTGTAGCTTCGGGGTTTTGCACAGAGTTGGGGAAGTCACTACATGTGGTCCAGGTTAGGTTTCTAGTCCTGATATCCCCCACCTTGCCCTTCACCTCCTACACATGTTCTTTCCTGAGCTACTGTGGAAGGTGTCCCCTCCGTGAGGCTTGCTCATCAGGACTGAAGCCTGGGTACAGCCAGAGGACCAAGATGCACTTACTGGGTTCTTGGAAAACATCATGTATGTGAACTGTGCTGCCTAATGTTAGGGTCTCAGGTACCTCTGACTTAGAAGGAGCTAGAAGGGCGGGAATCACCAGGGTGAAGAGGTAATTATTTTCATAACCACACATAAGATGCTCTGCTCTTCACAGCATTGTTTCTGGTTTTACTTTGTTTTGTTCTGGTTTTTTTGGTAGCGTGAGATTGAGCCCAGGGCCTCTTGCATGTTAGGCAAATACTCTGTCACTGTTTCTTTAGTAGAAAGCAGCATTGTTAATTGGTAAGTGAGACATGGTGTCAGGGTAACCTGACATGCTAGTAGTTCTTGAGTTCCCGTGCGATTTTCCCCTAGAACAGGACAAGATTGAATACCTCAAGAAAAAATGGAAAATTTCTTAACCGTGCCTTACTTTATTGCAAATAGGGACTAGCTTAGCAGCTTCAAGAATCTCCAGTAGTTCAGAGCTATGGTTCATGTCTATAATCCTAGCTACTCAACAGGTGGAGATAAGGTTGGTGGTTCAAGAGCAACCTGGGCAAAAAAGTTCACGAGATCCCATTTTAATCAATAAAAGCTGGACATGGTGGTGCATGGCTTTCATCCCAGCTATGTGAGAAGCATAAACAGAATCACAGTCCAGGCCCACCCAGGCATAAGCAGGAAAGACCTAAAGCAAAAAAGGACTGGGGTGTGGCTCCAGTGGTAGAGCAGCTGCCTAGCAAGCACAAAGCCATGAGTTTGAACCCCAATACTGCCAAAAAAAAGAATCACGAGTAATGTTTCTATTATATTCGGCTATCTGGCGAAACAGAATGGAAAGAAGGAAGTTGTGAAGACACCCTTGGTTTTAAAAAATTGATAGAGAAGGCCCCATCCTAAGCCATGTTTTTAATTTTAATGGGCCCACCACTCAGGAAGTGGCGTGTGCCCAGGATTCAAGGCTGCCAGGGACTAGTGTATGAGGCATGGGATTTGACTGCCCGGATCTTCACTGGGCTTGCTTCCGCACTGTTAGTGCTCTGCCTGTAAAATTTTACAGGTTTTGAGTGGTCTTCCCCAAACCCTTTTTCTGCTGTTCTGCAGTGTGATTTTCCAGAATGTAAGGTATTCAGCATTGGAGGGAAATTAGTGTGTTTGCTGAATGCCAGCTTGAATCTTTCGTTGGCAGCCAAACCTGGTCAAAAATTGTTTCTAATGTATCCTTTGGGGAAAGAATGCCAGGGACAAACTTAAGGTGATGGTCTGTTTTAGGGATTGGTTCCTTCAAAGCAGAGAGCTTGGGAGGACAGTGCTGTGTGTGGTGGTAAGGGGGTTTGGAGTTGCAGGTTAAGGTGTGTGTGTGTTTGTGTGTGTTTAAGGTAGGGTGTGTGTGTGTGTGTGTGTGTGTGTGTGTGTCAGGTTAAGGTAGGGTGTGTGTGTGTGTGTGTGGCAGGTTAAGGTAGGGTGTGTGTGTGTGTTGCAGGTTAAGGTGGGGGTGTATGTGTTTGTGTTGCAGGTTAAGGTAGGGTGTGTGTGTGTGTGTGTGTTGCAGGTTAAGGTAGGGTGTGTGTGTGTGTGTGTGTGTGTGTGTATAAAACATGTAAAACAGACTGCTCAGCTCACCAGAAGTTTCATTTTACCTGGGCCCATCCTCCCTTTCTCTCTCTGTCATTCCTTTCCCAAATGATTTCCGTCTCCTGGTTCCCCTCTTTGCTGGCTCTGTGGAGCACATACTGCTGCACTTACAAATTTGTTTTCCTGGTAACTTACCTTCATGGCGATCTGTTGGGCCATTTTTGCTTCTAGTTACCACTTTATAAGATAGTCTGATGGTTAAACCCAACTGAACTTCAAAAATTATGCAAGTAAATCAGTTTCTCTCTCCATGAGCACCAGGCTTGGAGGATCAGAAAAACAGGGTTTGAATTTGTGACCTCAGACACATCCCAGCAACCATCACTGTAAACAACAGTGGAGTGGTGAAGCCTTAAGGACAAGAAAGGTGTGAGGCCCTAACCTACAAGGTGCATTTTTATTTAAGCCAGCAGGGTAGATGTCATTATTCCTATTTCATCAATTAGAAAATACACTCAAATAAGTTAACTTGCTCTGAGTTACTTGCTGCTATGTAAGGGACCAGGATTCCAGCTCAGATCTGTGTACACAGCTAGTTCTGAACCTATCTTAACTTCTTTCTTGTTTAACATGAAGATGCTGCTGTGTCTTGGTTGATGTGATAATGTATTTTAAAGTACTTAGCACCAGGCATGACTTGCTATAAACACTCAGTAAGTGTTTCCCTCCTTCCACCATAGTTAGGCAGATCCTGCCCCTGAATTCGCTGTATCATCAGTAGCTGTTACGACTCACACTCTCACCTTTTCTAGGGTATTCGTGGTTGGCGAGTGTTTCTGACCTGTTTGGAAAGGGACATGGTAATGTGGATGTTAATGGATTCCATGAGCCCATCTTAAAATGGCGTGTGGCAGGTCAGTCCCATGACTGCAGCCAACTGCATAGGCCTGTTAGCCCCATCCCACTGTGGGTCAGGCTTATGGGGCACGAAACACAGAAGAGACCTGCTCACTTATTCTATTACCTCAGCAGGGGAGGAGACGCCACTGAAAGGTCAGCATCTCAATTATTAAGAGCTTACATATTGCTGAGCTGTAGGCACGCACAGCAAGATAAAACCTGTTGGCCCCAAGTCTCAAGGCAGCCCCACCCCCCATCCTTTTCTCTTTTATTTCCTAGAAGCTTCTGGAGCCTGGATTATAGCCAGTCACTTTAGACTGTCGGTCACCTTTCACCTGCCTCAGGATTTCAGTGCTCAAGACAGGAGGTGAGCAAGGAAACTGCTCATTTCTTGCTTCTCAGAGGCATCAGGAGTAGGGGTGGGCTGGTGGGTCCCTGGGAGTCAGGGATGGGGATGGGTAGGTGTACTTGAAGCACTTTTGTGCATGTGTATATACACACACACACAACCTTGGCTACCCTATTCTGCACCATTTTGAAGTGGGGCAAAAAAGCCAGCAGCTGGTTTTGTTGGGATGCTGTGGTGGACAGACACACTACTGATCACTGAAACAGTAGGTTCCCTGCCCCACGTAGCTGCTGAGTGGCTGAAGAAGGGCCAAAATTGAAGAGAGAACACTTCAAATTCTCCTTTGGCCCAGTACAGGGAAAGCCATCCTGATACATTTGGGAGAGGATTCATGAGACTAGAGGCCTTTGGGAGCATCAGGGCTGATAGGTGGGATAACATCCCAGATAACACCATGGTGGTGTACATCTCCTGATCAGGAAGCCTGGGGGTAGGTAGAACTGAGAAGAGGACATCACAGGCTGAAGCTAGGTGAGGATGGAGGGGTGGGGTTGTTTCATGGCTGGTGGGCGGGGTCGTATGCATAAGCACCCCAAGGTGGCAGAGTTTGCCTGAGGAAGGCATTTCTTAGGTGCTGAGAGCCAGTCCCTGGAAACCCTCACACACCTGGCCTTAGGCTGCTGCCTTGGGGCAGCTTCTTCCCTCTCGGGGTCAAGGGTTAGGCATTTGGGAGAATATGAAGAGGACCCAGAATCATACCGAGTGCCATGAGGTGCTCACACACACTTTGGGGATCCAACATGGTGTCCCCTCACATCGCAAGCTCACTCCAGAGTGGGAGCCTGTGGGTGAGAACAGTGGATGGAAATACTGTAAAATACTGGTTAGAGTATGATTTATCTCACATTTAAAGATCCCAGTCTAATAGTTTGAATTCATAAAAGTCATGTGCGTATATTATGATTTTCCAGCTCTGCAGTATTCCTTGGTCCCCATTTGTTTTATTGCTCTCCACACATGCTAATCTACAGGTAACTATCAAGCAATGAAATTTTATTTTTTTTTGTGATGCTGGGGATCGAACCTAGGACCTCTTGCATGCTAGGCAAATGCTGTACCACTGTACTACTACCACTGTACATTAGCCCTGAAGCTTGTTTAAATCCATATACCCAAAGGAAGCTGGGCCTCAAAGGTGACAAAGTAGAATCCCTCCCACCCTTTGGGGGACGTTTTTAAGCCAGCAATGGAAGTGATTTAAGCAACCAAGTTGGGTCATTCTAGCCTTAGTTGATAAGAATATGTGATTATGAGTAGAGATTGGAGATTCTTTTTTGACTTGGCACATAGACAAATTTGAAAAGCAGGTGTAAAATTTTAACTGAGCCATGACTGCAAGTTGAAGAATTTAACTTCTTGAGCGATGACACTCATTTGGCTGGAAGAGTATGTTTGTGAAAACAAATTTTAATGTTTCTTGTAGTCATACCTCAAGTAAAACCTCTGAACACCATCATCCTAGCCATTTTGTGTGCATGAAAAACTTAGCATACATATCTATTCCCAAAGAGGATGCATGGCCACAATTTTTCTGCCATATACTAGAGGACAGTTGTGTTCTCTACACCCCCATCTCTGTTTTCTCTCTCTGCCATTGTGCTGTGCTGTGCTGTCTGTCATACACACACACCCTTGAACATCACATCACACAGCTTTGATCATTCACATCACATATACACCACCTTGGACATTCACAGCACACATACATACACACCAAGAGCTTTAAATATTCTCATCACACATCCACATACCCTTGAATGCTCACTTCACACACAAATCCTTGCATGTGTGTTCCTATCACACCCAGATACTAACCCTTGAGATCTGTCTTGGATGGTCACACCAACATACACACATACATCGCACACCTTTTTGAAACTGATACAATACACAAGCATGCGCTTGAATATTCACCTCACACACTGGTCAGGTCATTTGCCTGTTGCTCTTATATTCTTTCCTGCTGTGTTTTGCTTGTGTGTGTGTATGTGTGTGTGTGTGTGTGTATGTGTATGTGTGTGTGTGTATGTGTGTGTGTGTGTGTGTTGGGGAATATGTGTGAGGACCCCTGTAAGTTACATTTCTTGCTAGCTGGATTTGGTCAGTAAGGGGCTGGTGAGAGACTGAAGGGAAGAGAAGTCAGGTATTCCCCCTCATCCTGCACTTAGGTGGCATTCCCAGCATCTCTGTGGTTCCACATTCCCCTAGCAGCTTCTTTGTGACTCACACACTTCCAGAACGGTAACTCCACCTCCTTCCTCTGTCCCTCCAGTCCCACAAGTGCTGGTGGCTTTTACTCCTTGTAATCTCTGGGTTGCCTTACCATCTTCTCTTTCCACTTTTCAGTCTTTCTAATGCTTTTATAACTGGTTCCCTGTATTGAATTCTGTCTTCTGAGCTACCTGGCATGGGCTCTTTTTTTCCTAACTGGATCCTGACTGATGCTCAGCCAACACCCACACTTTATAATATACTGGGGTTCGTCATGACAATTTGATACGTGCATATAAGGTACCCTCTCTTACTTCCCTTATCTTCCCTGATAGTCTCCTCTCGTGTCTTTGTTTTTCCTCTAGATTCCATGTAAGAGAACATCTGGTATTTCTCTCTCATGTTTATTTCACTTAACATGATATCCATCCCCCTCCATTTTCCTCCAAGTGACATGATTTCAGTTTTCTTTATGGATGAATAATTCGGCCTAGTGTATGCTATGTTTTCTTTATTGCTCTGTTGATGGACACCTAGGCTACTACATGACTTGGCTATTGTGAGCAGTGCCATGATGGACATAGTCATGCAGGAATCTCTGAAGTATGTGGGTTTTGATTGCTTTGGATTCATGCTGGAGCAGCACCCATTATTGGAATGTCCTCACCCTTGGCCTATAGCCTTTCCTCTGCTTGTGGTCGGATCTTCCTTGGATCAAACCCCTGTTCAGAGCACTCATTGGAATAGTGACAGCCCTTGCCCTGGCTGCTCCATGTTTTCTTCTGGGGTGGAGCTTGTTGCATCTCTGAATCCCTGAACTTTGGCCCTCTGCAGATGGATTGCAAATGACAGCAGTGACAGCTGCCACCCAGCCTCATGGAGATCCCGATCTTCTTAGGCTGAGTCCATTTGGGGGGTTGGAGAGTGACCTTGTGGAATGTTCAAGGGGCATTGTACATGACCAGATTTTTGCATCAGTAATCCAGATGTGGCTTCAGAAGTAAGGGACCATCATAGTGTAGTCTAAGAAGGAAAGAGTAGGGCTATCTCTGTCTCCCTAAAATTTAGGTACACTTATGGTTCCCTAAATCTTAAATTCCCAGCTCTGAAACTGATTCAGGCAAGTCACACTTGGCCTCAGCTTTCTTGTTTCTAGAATGATGGGCATTGTTACCAATCATGTATTCCTGTTTGAAAAATGCCTGTGGAGCTGCTTAATCTTGAACAAGTTTTATGCCCGCACTCAGGCCTCATTTTCCTCACCGGCAGCATAAGAAAGTTGGATGGAAGTTGCCATTGGTTGATTGGCATTGGTTCTCTGGGTAGGTTCCATGCAGTACATGTAGCGTCCACATGGAGGCGCCACACACAAATGTATACACTGCCCAGTCACTCTAGGACAAAAGCGCTGTGAGTCGCATTTCTACTCTAAGGCCTTCTGCCATGTGTGCACCACTGGGTGGCCATCTGCCTGTTATGAATCAAGTCCAGGTACTGAAGACCAATGCAAATACACAGCTACCGTGTGAGGCAGAAGTCACCAACCAAATCATTAGCACACGAGAATGAGCTGATGGGATTAAGCAGAATCATGATGAGGATGTGGGAATTCAGGAGAGGTAAAATTTGAAAGGGTGGAGAGAACGAAGGAAAAAGGCAATAGCACTGGCCTCCACACGTGTTCCCGTGTTTTTGATTTAATTGAATGTATTTTTACTTGGGGCCGTCTGATCTGGATTCTACCTGTAGTCCAGTGCCCTAAATTTCTGTGATCCTCACCAGATATCTGAGGAAAGAGAGTGCAGAGCAGGAGGAGTGAAAGGGACTATCGGCTCCTCAGCAGCAGAGCTGGGTCACAAGTCTAATTCTCATGAACCAGGATGCCAGCCTCAGGAAGGATGCCCCAGGGAAACAATGAGAGGGTGGGGAGCCCTGTCACCTCGGGGTGGTGACAGGGAGGTGGTGCTGGCCTCGGGCTCACATATGGCAATGGGCAGAGCAAGGGTGGGGCTCTTTTAAATCATTTACTTCCACCTCATTTCTTTACATTTGGGGGCAATGAGGCCCACAGAGGGAGAGTCACTTGTCTTAGGCCTGAGACGGAGCAAAGGGCAAAGTGAGAGACAATGGGAGTCTTGATTTCCAACCTGGGCATCATGTGGGCTCTGCCTGGCCCCAGCAGGGATCCCTGGTGCCTGTTAGGAGCCCAGGGACCAGCCCTGCTGTCCTCAGGTACCAGGCTCCTAGGAGCCAGTACTGTCCTGGTTCTTGCATCTCCTAAACCTGGCAGAATTTCTTGGCCTTGGAAGACCTGTTGCATAGAATGGAGGATTACCCAGCAGGCCAGGCCTGTGGAGGCGGGAGAATCAGGCTCTTGGCTCTGCACAAGATAATGCATATGAAGAAACATTAGCTCATCCAACTTTATGGATTATGTGGAAATCAAACCGTAGCAATCTCCCTGGCCATCTGCTCTTAATGACATGAGCCAGGACCTCCCAGAGGTCCCCACCCTATGCCCCATGCAGGACTGGGGCCAGGGCTGGTCATGTTCTTGATGCCTGGGGTCCTTGTTTCAGGATTATCGGAGGGGCCTGGAAGGCTAGCCGGGTGTGTGCCCTCAGTATCAGTTGTAGCCAGAGCAGGGATGCGGAAATCCATTCATTACCAATAATACCACATATGGAGGGTCCACCTGTTTTTGTAATGAAAGCTCGGCTTTGCATTTCAGAAAGCATCATTAGGCACATTTCTGGGGCCAGGGTGGTGGGAGAGACTTTTTCCCAAGGTAAGATGGTCATGTGATTCATCCTTTTGAAGAAGGGGGGCCTGAACAATGGGGTACACATCTGAAGCCCCCGGCCTGCCCTGCCTTTGAGGAAAGAGAAGTCAGGTTTTCTGTAGCTGGTAACTTGGGTTCTTTGCTCATGAGTGACAGGAAGTCCCTAGCCTTCTGGAGCTTTTGGAAGGGAAAGAAGAAAGATTTTAGCTCCAGCCCACCAAGTTTGAGCTCAGCTCTGTCACCAAGTAGCTGTTTGACTTTGGCAAGTCACCTGCACTTTCTGTCCCCTGGCTCTCCATCTGTAAAATGTGGATACTAATAGGCCATGCCTTCTGGAGTTGCATGTATATATTTATTTATTTTGTGGTGTGGGGATTGAGCCCAGGGCATTTCACATGATAGGCAAACACTCTACCACCCAGCCCTTCGTAAAGCCTGCCTGTCACCAGGGTCCCTGAACCTAGAGAACCCGAGTCTGAGTGGGGTTTAAGCTGATAATTAGTGCCAGATGTATGCTGATGGAGATAGGGTTGGTGGCAGTGGTGGTGGTGATGTGATGTGTTGTAGTTTTTGCCATTTCCCATGGTGTTAGTACTCTCATCATGGCTGATTTTGAGTCCTCACAAGTGCAGAACTGGGAAGAGGTACTCGCATCTGACTCCCAAGAGTTGGTGTGATCTGATTCTTGTAGGCTGCATCCCAGTACCCAGTGGGATAAGAAGGCTACTTCATAAATATTGTAAAGCTGGGGGTCAGTGGTGGAGCACTTGCCTAGCTTAGGCGAAGCCCTGGGTTTGATCCTAGCACTGCAATAAATGCAGATGTTTATAATGTTTGATAAATAGCCACCACCTCAAAGGCCCTTGCCCTACTCCATTAGCCCTGGCCTCTCCCCTAATGAGTTTCCCAACCTTCCACCGGTGCCTTCCCTGCATAGTTCTGAAGTCCTGGCTCCAGTGTTTCAGCTAGGGTTAGTTCTGAGTGGTCAAGGCTGGGCCAGTCCCAAAAGGTGCCAGGTCAGTGTACTGAGTGGCTCTGATTTATCTGCATGACACCCAGCCACAACTATCAGCTACTTCATGAGTCCCCTTCCCCGTATTGTCCCCAGGCATGGCTCTAAGACGAAGGTGGAGCCCTGTGTCTGAAGGCTGAATTGGGGCAACAGGGAGTGTCTAGCTCTGTTACTGCACATGGTTTACCTAAGTGATTAAAAAGGCAGTCAATAGGACCTGCATTACCAGCTTGGAATGCAAATATCATCACATTTCTTTTATTTCTCCAATTAGTTGCTTGAGCAGTCTTTATTATTCAGAAGTTTAAGACCTCTTTTTTGAGGCTTCCTGCCTCATTGAATTGTTGTTGGCTGGATGTGAAGGAAGTAGACCTATTTCCCAACACCGGGCAGAACAACAGCTAGTGTTGGGTTAGTCTGCTGGATGGCAGTCCGTGTTGGTAACTTGTCATCCTGCCCCTGCTCAGGACTTCCAGCCTGACCCATGTGCCAAAGTGGTTGGATCTGATCTGGGGAGTCTAGAGCCAGGTAGGCAGCAGTATTGAGTATAGGGAGCTGGAGGTGAACAATAGAGCGTGGTGGGGTCTGTGGTGAAGTGGCACGTGCCCTCTGCCAGCCAACTGTGGCCATGTGGGAGCATGGACTCTGTGTGGCCAGATTTTTCTCACGTTTTCAAAAGAAACCAGATATATGTGGGGTTTTATTTTTGAGGCATTCTTTGCATACAATAAAACTGGGTGCCAGTGGCTCACACCTGTAATCCTAGCTACTCAGGAGGCAGAGAACAGAAGGATCAGAGTTTGAAGCCAGCCTGGGTAAATAGTTCACAAGACCGTAGCTCAAAAAACCCATCATGAAAAAGGACTGGTGGAGTGGTTCAAGGTATAAGTCCTGAGTTCAAACCCCAGTACCACAAAAATAAAAACAAAAACAAAAAACCCACAAATCTTAAAGAATTTTCACATACGCATATCTTTTACATAGGTAACCTCATCATATAAAGATCAGAACTTTTTCACCACCGTGAAAGATCCCCTGTGCTCCTTCCTTCATTCAGCTCCCCCCAAAAGGTAACCACTGAGTTCAATAGCGACACTTTGCTTTGTCTGATCTTGGACTTCCTATGACTAAAATCTTACATACAGCCTGCATTATTTTGTTCAGTATAACACCGTCCAGGTTTATGTACATTATTTTTTGAGATGGGATCTCACTACACAGCCCAGGCTGGACTCAGACTTATGATCCTACCGCCTCAGCCTCCCAGATAGCTGGGATGACAAGTGCGTGCCACCTCTCCCGGCTCCACTCTCAAGACACATCGCGTTACGTGTACCACTAGTTCCTTTCTTTTTCTTGTTGAGTAGGACTAAATACCCAAATTTGTTTAGATAGGGTAGGGTAGGGTATTGTGAATAAAGCTACCTGAATCTTTTTTGTAGATGCATGCTTGATTATCTTGAATGCACATACATGAGTGGTACTTGCTGAGCTGTAAGAGAGGAAAATGCAACTTTGTTAGCAAATGAGAGTTTCCCATAAAAGTTCTGTTGGTTTATAAGTGACACTCTCACCAGCAACGTATGAATTCTAGTGGCTCCACGTCTTCCTCAGCTCTTTTAGCTCTTCTAGTGAGTATTCAGTGGTACCTCACTGGACCTTTAATTTATATTTCCCTGATGCATGAGGATATCGAGTGTCTTTATGTGTATTTATTGGCTTTACACATATTTATCTTCCTTTTCAAGGACTGGGGGTGTTGCTCAGTGATCAAGCATTTGTGTAGCATGTACCAAGGCCCTGGTTTCAATCTCCAGCACTGCAAACCTTAAAAAAAAAAGGTTGCTATTTCAATTCCTTTTTTCTTTTTAATTGGGGTACCTCATTATTATTTTGTATAATATATGTTTTATGTACATACATTTCATTTAAGTTATGTTTAGGTTTTGTTAATCATCCCAGTTTGTTTGTTTGTGCAGTACTGGGGTTTGAACTCAGGGCCTTGTTTGTGCTTGCTAGGCAGGTGTTCTACCACATGAGCCACACCCCCAGCCCCAGTGACTTCTATTTTAATCCACTGTGGTCAGAGAACAAACGCAATGATTTTAGGCTTTATCAAGATTTGCTTTATGTCTCAGCACAGGGACTGTTTTGTTTTGTTTCTGGTGGGACTAGAATTTGAGCTCAGGGCTTCACACTTGCAAATCAGGCATTCTACCACTTTAGCCAATCCTCCAGTTCATTTTGCTCTGGTTATTTTGGAGATGGAGTCTCACGAACTATTTGCCTAGGTTGACCTCGAACCATGATCTTCTAGATCTCAGCCTTCCAAGAAGCTAGGGTTACAGGCATGAGCCACAGGTGCCCAGCACATGGGCTATTTTGGTGACATTCTATGTGAATAATGAAAATTATATTCTGTAGTCGCTGAATACTGTTTTCTGTGAACATCAATTAGATTAAAGTAGTTGTATTTATAGGTGGACCTGTTAACAGTGTCCAAACTACCTAAATGGTTGAGTTTTTGATGAGTTGCTCAATCCATTTCTGAGAGGATGTGCTAAAGTCTTCAGCTATGATTGCAGGTGTGGTTATTTCTCCCTTAGTTTATGGTAGGCTTTGCTTGAAGCTCTGTGGTTAGGTGGGTATGTGGGTATGATGTTAGGTCTTCCTGTTGAGTTGGTTCTTTCATCGTTATAGTGTGCCCTTTTATTTCCAGTAGTTTTTTTTTTCTTTCATTTTTCTTTTATTATTCATATGTGCATACAAGGATTGGTTCATTTCTCCCCACTGCCCCCACCCCCTTCCTTACCACCCACTCCCCCCCTCCCGCTCCCCCCCCTCAATACCCAGCAGAAACTATTTTGCCCTTATTTCTAATTTTGTTGTAGAGAGAGTATAAGCAATAATAGGAAGGAACAAGGGTTTTTGCTGGTTGAGATAAGGATAGCTATACAGGGCATTGACTCACATTGATTTCCTGTGCGTGGGTGTTACCTTCTAGGTTAATTCTTTTTCCTCTAACCTTTTCTCTAGTACCTGTTCCCCTTTTCCTATTGGCCTCAGTTGTATAAGGTATCTGCTTTAGTTTCTCTGTGTTAAGGGCAACAAATGCTAGCTAGTTTTTTAGGTGTCTTACCTATCCTCATCCCTCCCTTGTGTGCTCTCACTTTTATCATGTGCTCATAGTCCAATCCCCTTGTTGTGTTTGCCCTTGATCTAATGTCCACATATGAGGGAGAACATACGAGTTTTGGTCTTTTTTTTTTTTTTTTTTTTTCATTTTTCTTTTATTATTCATATGTGCATACAAGGCTTGGTTTATTTCTCCCCCCTGACCCCACCCCCTCCCTTACCACCCACTCCACCCCCTCCCGCTCCCCCCCCTCAATACCCAGCAGAAACTATTTTGCCCTTATCTCTAATTTTGTTGTAGAGAGAGTATAAGCAATAATAGGAAGGAACAAGGGGTTTTGCTGGTTGAGATAAGGATAGCTATACAGGGCATTGACTCACATTGATTTCCTGTGCGTGGGTGTTACCTTCTAGGTTAATTGTTTTTAATCTAACCTTTTCTCTAGTTCCTGGTCTCCTTTTCCTATTGGCCTCAGTTGCTTTAAGGTATCTGCTTTAGTTTCTCTGCATTAAGGGCAACAAATGCTAGCTAGTTTTTTAGGTGTCTTACCTATCCTCACCCCTCCCTTGTGTGCTCTCGCTTTTATCATGTGCTCATAGTCCAATCCCCTTGTTGTGTTTGCCCTTGATCTAATGTCCACATATGAGGGAGAACATACGATTTTTGGTCTTTTGAGCCAGGCTAACCTCACTCAGAATGATGTTCTCCAATTCCATCCATTTACCAGCGAATGATAACATTTCATTCTTCTTCATGGCTGCATAAAATTCCATTGTGTATAGGTACCACATTTTCTTAATCCATTCGTCAGTGCTGGGGCATCTTGGCTGTTTCCATAACTTGGCTATTGTGAATAGTGCCGCAGTAAACATGGATGTGCAGGTGCCTCTGGAGTAACAGTCTTTTGGGTATATCCCCAAGAGTGGTATTGCTGGATCAAATGGTAGATCGATGTCCAGCTTTTTAAGTAGCCTCCAAATTTTTTTCCAGAGTGGTTGTACTAGTCTACATTCCCACCAACAGTGTAAGAGGGTTCCTTTTTCCCCGCATCCTCGCCAACACCTGTTTTTTTTTTTTCTATTTTTTCCTTACACTTGCCAGGCAAGTGCTCTTCCACTGAGCTAAATCCCCAACCCCTTCACCAACACCTGTTGTTGGTGGTGTTGCTGATGATGGCTATTCTAACAGGGGTGAGGTGGAATCTTAGTGTGGTTTTAATTTGCATTTCCTTTATTGCTAGAGATGGTGAGCATTTTTTCATGTGTTTTCTGGCCATTTGAATTTCTTCTTTTGAGAAAGTTCTGTTTAGTCCACATGCCCATTTCTTTATTGGTTCATTAGTTTTGGGAGAATTTAGTTTTTTAAGTTCCCTGTATATTCTGGTTATCAGTCCTTTGTCTGATGTATAGTTGGCAAATATTTTCTCCCACTCTGTGGGTGTTCTCCTCAGTTTAGAGACCATTTCTTTGGATGAACAGAAGCTTTTTAGTTTTATGAGGTCCCACTTATCTATGCTATCTCTTAGTTGCTGTGCTGCTGGGGTTTCATTGAGAAAGTTCTTACCTATACCTACTAACTCCAGAGTATTTCCTACTCTTTCTTGTATCAACTTAAGAGTTTGGGGTCTGATATTAAGATCCTTGATCCATTTTGAGTTAATCTTGGTATAGGGTGATATACATGGATCTAGTTTCAGTTTTTTGCAGACTGCTAACCAGTTTTCCCAGCAGTTTTTGTTGAAGAGGCTGCTATTTCTCCATCGTATATTTTTAGCTCCTTTGTCAAAGATAAGTTGCTTATAGTTGTGTGGCTTCATATCTGGGTCCTCTATTCTGTTCCACTGGTCTTCATGTCTGTTCTTGAGCCAGTACCATGCTGTTTTTATTGTTATTGCTTTGTAATATAGTTTGAAGTCAGGTATTGTGATACCTCCTGCATTGTTCTTTTGACTGAGTATTGCCTTGGCTATTCGTGGCCTCTTGTGTTTCCATATAAATTTAACAGTAGATTTTTCAATCTCTTTAATGAATGTCATTGGAATTTTGATGGGAATTGCATTAAACATGTAGATTACTTTGGGGAGTATCGACATTTTTACTATGTTGATTCTACCAATCCATGAGCATGGGAGATCTCTCCACTTTCTATAGTCTTCCTCAATCTCTTTCTTCAGAAGTGTATAGTTTTCCTTGTAGAGGTCTTTCACATCTTTTGTTAGGTTTACACCTAGGTATTTGATTTTTTTTGAGGCTATTGTAAATGGAATTGTTTTCATATATTCTTTTTCAGTTTGTTCATTATTAGTGTATAGAAATGCTAATGATTTTTCTATGTTGATTTTATATCCTGCTACCTTGCTATAGCTATTGATAATGTCTAGAAGCGTCTGAGTAGAGTTTTTTGGGTCTTTAAGGTATAGGATCATGTCATCTGCAAATAGGGATATTTTGACAGTTTCTTTACCTATTTGTATTCCTTTTATTCCTTCTTCTTGCCTAATTGCTCTGGCTAGGAATTCCAGTACTATGTTGAATAGGAGTGGAGATAGTGGGCATCCTTGTCTGGTTCCTGATTTTAGAGGGAATGGTTTTAATTTTTCTCCGTTAAGTATAATGCTGGCTGTAGGTTTGTCATATATAGCTTTTATATTGTTGAGGTACTTTCCTTCTATTCCTAGTTTTCTTAGAGCTTTTATCATGAAATGATGTTGGATCTTATCAAAGGCTTTTTCTGCATCTATTGAGATGATCAAGTGGTTTTTGTCTTTGCTTCTGTTAATGTGGTTTATTACGTTTATTGATTTTCCTATGTTGAACCACCCCTGCATCCCTGGGATGAAGCCTACTTGGTCGTGGTGAATAATCTTTTTGATGTGTTGCTGAATTCGGTTTGCCATTATTTTGTTGAGGATTTTTGCATCAATGTTCATTAAGGAGATTGGCCTATAGTTCTCCTTTTTGGAGGTGTCTTTGCCTGGTTTTGGGATATGTGTAATACTGGCTTCATAAAATGTGTTTGGCAGTTTTCCTTCCCTTTCTATTTTATGGAACAGTTTAAGGAGGGTTGGTATCAGTTCTTCTTTAAAGGACTGATAGAATTCAGCAGAGAATCCTTCAGGTCCTGGACTTTTCTTTTTGGGGAGACTCTTGATTGCTGCTTCAATTTCATTTTGTGTTATAGGTCTATTCAGGTGATTAATTTCCTCTTGGTTCAGTTTTGGATGATCATATGTATCTAGAAATCTGTCCATTTCTTTAAGATTTTCAAATTTATTTGAATATAGGTTCTCAAAGTAGTCTCTGATGATTTCCTGGACTTCCATGGTGTTTGTTGTTATCTCCCCTTTTGCAATCCTAATTCTACTAATTTGGGTTTTTTCTCTCCTCATTTTAGTCAGGTTTGCCAGGGGTCTATCGATCTTGTTTATTTTTTCAAAGAACCAACTTTTTGTTTCATTAATTCTTTGTATGTTTTTTTTGGTTTCTATTTCGTTGATTTCAGCTCTTATTTTTATTATTTCTCTCCTTCTATTTGTTTTGGGATTTGCTTGTTCTTGTTTTTCTAGGAGTTTGAGATGTATCATTAGGTCATTGATTTGGGATCTTTCAATCTTTTTAATATATGCACTCATGGCTATAAACTTTCCTCTCAAGACTGCCTTAGCTGTGTCCCATAGGTTCCGGTAGGTTGTGTTTTCATTTTCATTGACTTCCAGGAACTTTTTAATTTCCTCTTTTATTGCATCGATGATCCACTCTTCATTAAGTAATGAGTTATTTAGTTTCCAGCTGTTTGCATGTTTTTTGTCTTTACTTTTGTTGTTGAGTTCTACTTTTACTGCATTGTGGTCAGATAGTATGCATGGTATTATTTCTATTTTCTTATATTTGCTGAGGCTTGCTTTGTGCCCTAGGATATGATCTATTTTGTAGAAGGTTCCATGGGCTGCTGAGAAGAATGTATATTGTGTAGAGGTTGGATGAAATGTTCTGTAGACATCTACTAGGTCCACTTGATCTATTGCATATTTTAGATCTTGGATTTCTTTATTGAGTTTTTGTTTGGATGACCTATCTATTGATGATAATGGGGTGTTAAAGTCTCCCACAACCACTGTGTTGGCGTTTATATATGCTTTTAGGTCTTTCAGGGTATGTTTGATGAAATTGGGTGCGTTGACATTGGGTGCGTATAGATTGATGATTATTATTTCCTTTTGGTCTATTTCCCCTTTTATTAGTATGGAATGTCCTTCTTTATCTCGTTTGATCAATGTAGGTTTGAAGTCTACTTTGTCAGAGATAAGTATGCTACTCCTGCTTGTTTTCGGGGGCCATTGGCTTGGTAAATCTTCTTCCATCCTTTCATCCTAAGCATATGCTTATTTCTGTCGGTGAGATGAGTCTCCTGTAAGCAACAAATTGTTGGATCTTCTTTTTTAATCCATTTTGTCAAACGGTGTCTTTTGATGGGTGAATTAAGTCCATTAACATTAAGTGTTAGTACTGATAGGTATGTGGTGATTCCTTCCATTTAGTTGTCTTAGTTATTTGAAGGTTTGATTGTGTGTACCTAACTTGATGTTACTCTCTACTTTCTTGCTTTTTCTTATCCTGTGGTTTGGTGCTGCCTGCCTTTTCATGGTTAAGTTGGGTGTCACTTTCTGTGTGCAGGATCCCTTGCAGAATCTTTTGTAATGGTGGCTTTGTGGTCACATATTGTTTTAGTTTCTGCTTATCATGGAAGACTTTTATTGCTCCATCTATTTTGAATGATAGCTTTGCTGGGTAGAGTATCCTGGGGTTGAAGTTATTTTCATTCAGTGCCCGGAAGATCTCACCCCACGCTCTTCTTGCTTTTAATGTTTCTGTTGAGAAGTCTGCTGTGTTTTTGATGGGTTTACCTTTGTATGTTACTTGTTTTTTCTCTCTTACAGCCTTCAATATTCTTTCCTTAGTTTCTGAACTTGTTGTTTTAATGATGATATGTCGTGGAGTAGTTCTATTTTGATCTGGTCTGTTTGGTGTCCTGGAGGCCTCTTGCATTTGTATGGGAATATCTTTCTCTAGATTTGGGAAATTTTCCATTATTATTTTGTTGAATATATTGCGCATTCCCTTCGCTTGCACCTCTTCTCCTTCTTCGATGCCCATGATTCTCAAGTTTGGTCTTTTGATGGAGTCAGTGAGTTCTTGCATTTTCTTTTCACAGGTCTTGAGTTGTTTAATTAATAGTTCTTCGGTTTTTCCTTTAATTACCATTTCATCTTCAGGTTCTGAGATTCTGTCTTCTGTTTATTCTATTCTGCTGGATTGGCCTTCCATTTTGTTTTGCAGTTCTGTTTCGTTCTTTTTTCTGAGGTTTTCCATATCCCGGCAGTTTTCTTCTTTATTGTTGTCTATTTTTGTCCTGAGTTCATTTATCCATTTATTCATTGTGTTCTCTCTTTCACTTTGGTGTTTATACAGTGCTTCTATGGTTTCCTTTATTTCTTCTTTTGCTTTTTCAAATTCTCTATTTTTATTGTCTTGGAATTTCTTGAGTGTCTCCTGTCCATTTTGGTTGACCCTATCCAGTATCATCTCTATAAAATTCTCATTGAGTACTTGTAGTATGTCTTCTTTTAAATTATTCTTGTGGGCTTCATTGGGTCCTTTGGCATAGTTTATCTTCATTTTGTTGGAGTCTGGATCTGAGTTTCTGTTCTCTTCATTCCCCTCTGGTTCCTGTACTAATTTTTTGCTGTGGGGAAACTGGTTTCCCTGTTTTTTCTGTCTTCCCGTCATTGTCCTTGGTGTTGTTACTGTCCCTGTACTGTGTGTAATTAAGTATTTCCTAGCTTGTAATAATAACAATGGTAATATTTAGAATGGAAGAGTGAGCTGAGATGGAAAGCAAGAAGTTAAAGAAAAGGGGAAAACAAATATACAGACAAGAGTGAGAAAGCGGGAAAACAAATATACAGACAAGAGTGAGAAAGCAGAACAAGGTATCAGACAAGAGAGTTTCAAACGTATAAACAGGGAGTGTTAGTGTACTAATCGACAGTAAGCTGAACAGACATTAGAGAGACAGAGAGAGGATTGAAAATCAAAGATAAAAAAATAAAAAATAAGTAAATGAAAGTAATATCTATATATAAAAATGAATTAAAATAAAATGGAAAATAGAAAATTAAAAAAAAAAACAAACCAAAAAACTTCCAAGTTTATATGCAATGCAATTTCAGTCTTAATAATTTGGATGTCCGTCTCAATCTCCAGTCCTGGAGTTGGTGCCTCAGATGTTGTTCTGTAGTTGTCTCATCAAAGGGGATGCATAAAGTAGAACAAAACTACACTCACACACACACACACACACACACACACACACACACACACACACACAAAAGCCCCACCAAGTGTCCCCAGTTCAAATGCAATACAGTTTCAGTAAGTTTTTCGGCTTGCAGGTGTTATTCGGTTGTTCTCTCATCAAAGGTAGGGAGAAAAAGAAAAAAAAGCGTCTGGAGGCAGTTCTGAGAGTGGTATCTGCAACTGTGGCTCGCCTGCCTGCTGCTCTCAGCCTGTAGCTGGCGGCGTTATTTATGCAGATCTCTGGGGTGAGCTAGCACTCACCTGGTCCCACAGGCTTTGTTTGCTCAGAGTTCTCCTGTGCGGGGGCCTCTGCTACATGCTTTCCCCTTTCCAAGCACTGGGAAAGGTGACACTGCCCCGCGTTGTCAGGCCTGCGTGTTTATTTACAGTTCACTCGTGGGAAGTGGGTCTTCCCTCCTCTCACAAGCTTCCCCGCTCCTGGTTGCTGGGCGCGCCCCGCTCCTGCCAGAGCCTCTCCGGCCCGTCCGGCTCGTTTATTTACAGTCCCAGGAAGGATTCCCTTCCCCCAATCTTCAGCGCTCAGGGCGCCCCACCCTCTTTCCAGTGTCTTAACTGTTCTTATTGCTTAGTACTCAGTTTCTCTTTTTTTCCCGGGTGGAGGTCAGTCTGTCCAGGGGGCTATGCTGCTCTGGCCCAGGCTTGTCTGTGGGGGAACCGCGGTACCGCGAAGCTCACCTGGTCCGCATCTTCCCGAGCCTATGGGCGCCGGCCACTGGCCACCCGGGGACCCTCCTCGTTTCTCCGTTTAACGTGAAGTGGAGATTCTCTGCGCCGGCTGGAGATGTGGAGAAGTCAGTTATGCCTTTTCTCGGTGATTATGCCTGCAAAGTGTGTCTCCAGCGTCTCTCCAAGATTTCACTATAGGAGGGTCGCTTTCTGCTTCCTACCTCTAGCCGCCATCTTGGAATCTTGGTTTTGGTTTTTTGAGATAGGGTCTCATCATGCAGCCCAGGCTGACCTCAAACTTATGGTGCTACCATGCCTGGCCCTATTTCTAGTAATACTCTTTATTTTGAAACCTATTTGTCTGATATATATAGCTTTCTTCTGATTACTCCTTTATATTATATCTTTTTTCATCTTTTTTAGGGGGACAGGGTCTCACTGTATAGCCGAGGCCAGCCTGGGAACTCATAATGCAGCTCAGGCTGGCCTTGAACTCGTAATCCTCCTGCTCCACCTCTTGAGGATTGGAATTACAGGTGTGTGCCACTTTTTTTTTTTAATCTGTTCACTTTCAAACTATGTCCTTATATTTAAAGAGCCTCTTGCTAATGTGAGCTTGTTTATACAAACAGTTAGTCTCTCTCTATTTTTAGAAGTTGAGTATCTTATGTATTTATAATTAGTATAACTAAAGCCCCTTCCTATATGTCCAGTCTCTTTATATCTTTGGTCCTCATTTCTGGATTTTTTTTTTTTTCATTTTTCTTTTATTATTCATATGTGCATACAAGGCTTGGTTCATTTCTCCCCCCTGCCCCCACCCCCTCCCTTACCACCCACTCCGCCCCCTCCCTCTCTCCCCCACCCCCTCAATCTGGATTTCTTTTGAATTAATACAAGTATTTTTTATTATCCTATTTTATTCCTTTGTTGAATTTTTTTTTTTTGAGATAGGTTTTGGCTATGTCAGCCAGGCTGGCCTTAAACTCATGATTTCCTGCATCTGCCTCCCCTCACCCCAGTAGCTGAGATTACAGATGTGTACCACCATGCCTGGCTAAATTATACTTTTTAATATGATTTGAAATGTTTACTCTAGAAATATATGCTTCCTTAACTTTTAAATTTTAATAAACCACGTATGCCCGTCAGCTTTTCATTGCTCTGACAAAATACCCCACCAACTTATAAGGAGGAAAGGATTATTTTGGCTCATGGTTTCAGATTCTGGTTGCTTGGTCCCATTGCTCTGGGCTTGTGATGGCTCAGTACATTGTGATTGGAACACATGATGGAGGAGGTTGCTTATCTCATGGCAGCCAGGAAGCAGAGAGAGGAAGTGTCATTGTCCCAGCATCCCCTTGAAGGGGATGGACACCCCAATGACCTAACTTCTCTCCACAGGTCCTCACCTCCAAACGTTTTCTCCACCTCCCAGTAGTGCCACAGGCTGATGACTGAGCCTTTAACATATGGGCCTGCAGGGGATGCTCAAAAACAAACCACAATACCATGTAATTAGTATTATATACAATTAACAGTGTAAGAATCTTTTTTTTTAGTAGTGTGGGGAATCGAACCCAGGGTCTCATGTATACTAGGCAAGCTCTCTACACAGAGCCGCACTCCCAGTCCAATACAAAAATCTCACAAAGTATAATTTCTTTACTTACTCTTGTATCATTTGTGCTATTTATTTATGCATTTTACAACTAGACATGACAATAAGCCACACACTTCAAAGATTTTTTGCTTTAGTCAGATGTATTTGTGTACGTATTTGTAAATATTTACCCTTTTCCTGGACTCTTCATTCCTTCAATTTCTTTTTAAACCTTGTGGTGTTGGGGATGAAACCTGGGGCATTTGGGTAGGACTGGGGTTTGAACTCAGGTTTTCAAGCTTGCAAAGCAAGTGCTCTACCACTTAAGCCACACCTCTAGTCCATTTTGCTCTGGGTATTTTGGAGATGGGGTCTCTTGAACTATTTCTTCAGGCTGGCCTCCAACTGTGATCCTCCTGATCTCGGCCTCCCAAGTGGCTAGGATTACAGGGGTGAGGCACCCGCACCTGCTTTTTCATTCCTTCTTGAAGATCCCAGCTTCCATCTATTCCTCAGCTGGAAGAACTTCTTTTTATGTTTCTTTTAGTTCAGTCTGCTGGTAACACTTTCTTCTTTTGTTTTTCTAAAAATGTCCTTATTTTGAATTGTTTTTGTAGTATTTACAATTATAGAGTGACAACTTTTCTTTTAGCATCTAAACAATGTTCCATTATTTCCCAGAATTCCATTGTTTCTTTTGAGAAGTTTACTGTACATCTTTTTTTTTTTTTGGTGGTACTGGGGTTTGAACTCAGGGCCTCATGCTTGCTAGGCAGGCACTCTACCACTTGAGCCACTCCACCAGCCCTTTTTTGTGTTGGATATTTTTGAGATAGGGTTTCATGAACTATTTGTCCTGGCTGGCTTCAAACTCATAATCCTGATCTCTGCCTCCTGAGTAGCTAGGATTGCAGGTACCTGGCTCCTATGTACTTTTAGTAGAGCATTTTCATTGAACTTATGTCACAATTCTTCCTTTTTTTTTTTTTTTTTGGTGGTACTGGGTTTTGAACTCAATGCCTCATGCTTGTGAGGCAGGTGCTCTACCACTTCAGATACCTCACCAGTTCTTTCCTAATTAAACCCCAACTTTATTTATATGAAACTGATTTTTTCCCATATTACTCTGATGATTTTTTAAATTCTTTTTTTTTCTTCTCTTTATGCTTCAGTTTCCCTGTTTTTCTTATTGACCTGGTTTTAATTTTACCCATCTACTTGTTATTAAGTTGCTTCATTTCGGTCATACATTTTTTTGTGTGTGGGAATCTGAAATTTCTATTTGATTTTACTTTAAAATTCCTGCTTCTCTGATGAAATTCTCTTTTTACCCACTACATTTATGCTGTCCATTAATTTCTTAAAATATTCGTAAGTGGTATTTCAAAACTTGCCTGTCAATTTCATTTTCTGAGTCATCTGTAGGTCTGCTTCTATTGACTATTTTTCTCTTGAGTATAGTTGCTGTTCTCTACCTTTATTGGAATTCTGGAGCATGAGCTAGATGTAGTGAATTAAAGAACAGTAAAAATTGATATAGGTAACATTTGTCCCCTGGAAGGTAATGTCCTTTCTTCTCCCAGCAGCAAAAATAATGGTTCCATTGGTTTCAGATGTCTTGAGGATAGGATCAGGCCTCTTCCTACAAGTCTAATTATTAAATTATTATGAGATCTCTCTCTGATTTGCTTTCTATTTTTCCATTCTGTGGAAGGTCTATTGCTCTGCTTTCCCTAAGTCTGGATGTTGCTATACATTCATGAAAAGTCCTGTGGGGAGAACTGGTGGCCAGTGAGAATCCAATCTGTTGTCAGGCATGGTGGCACACACAGGTAGTATCAGCAGTTGGGAGGCTAAGGCAGGGGGACTACAGGTTTGAAGCCAGCCTGGCCTATATAGCAAGACTTTATCTCAAAAAAAAAAATACAACCTGTTATTCTAGCTTTTATGGTCATTAATCTTGGTTTTCCTTAGTTCAGAGCAAAGTAACCACCATCTATTGCAGGTTTCATTTTCTGGCTGCCCATGTCCAAAAAAATAAAAGCAGCCATTGGTCTCTATTCACTTATGAGAGGCTTTGTCTCTAGAGTTCAGTTCATTGAGCTTTTTCTGAATCCTTAATTCTCCAGTGGGTTTACAAAACATGCTTTGGAGTTTGATGTTTTCTCATTGTTGTTGTGTAGGAGCAGAGTGATTGCCCTTCATGATGTTGTCCAGCCTAACTGGAAGTCCAGATCTGTTCTTTTAGTGGGAAATCATCCTCTTTTTCAAGGCAGTGAAAAATTCAAATATTTAAAAAAATATTGTACAGACCAAAGGAAAAGATTCTGTGAGTTAGTAGGCTTCTTTGAATCCATGCATTATAAATTTGTAGTCCTTGATCTAAAGTAATTCAGCAGTGAATTAGCCTGTGAATTATTGTACCATGTTTCTTTCCTGAAAAATGATGGGAAGTTTCTGTTAAGACCTGCTTGTGCATAGAGGATATTCCATGTTTAAGTTCTCCTATTTCATAAGGGTCATGATGAGAAAATGTTAAAAATCTGTTTGATAAGGCCATTGGTGCTCACAGATGACAGTCCTCCAAACCACTTGGAATCTTACAAGGCCTACCCTGAATGAAAACACAATAGGATCTTCTGGTGGGCAGAAGAGGAAGAACTCAGGTTGCCAGGGTCACACATGTGTGTATGTGCACATATGCATGCATGTGTGTAAGTGTGCCCTGAGCAAAATTAATTACCCAGGAGTCTTAAATCAATTCCAGTGTCATCTTAACCCCAACACCCTGGATATTACGTCAAGCTTTTCCAAGTCCAGTGAGTGTCTGAGGTGTGGACCCGAGTGTTTCTCAGAGCACCCAAAGAGTATTTAACAGCTTTAGGATCAGGGGCTGATGGGAAATGAGCCATTCCTAGTGCAGCACACCTCATTCCAACAGACTTTACCTGCTATTAATAAAATCCCATTTCCCCATCCATTTCATTGTGAACAGTTAATCTTATTCTTCTCTAATATAACTTTTAATGAGCCCAATGATCAAACTCTTGACAGAGCATACCATTCTCTAGGATTTGAAGTTCTGTCAAAAGTTTTTCCCTGGGGCTTGTAGCTGATCGGTGAAAGAACCAGGAACCTGATCTTTTGAGTATGGAGGGCAACATGGCGAGTGAGAGGCAAAGAGTGTCCAAGTTCACTGTGATGCTCCGATTTGTTACAGATTTCCTCCCTGGAGCCCTGCCATGCTGATTAAAGCAGTTGATGACTGATATCTGGGGAGGGCTCTTTGTCTTTGTTCTGCAGCATTTTCTCTTCTCCCATCCCCAGTCTTTTTTTTTTTTTTTTTTTTTTTTACCCTCAGGCCTCTGCTCCTCTGCTGTCTTCACTGTGACTGTTTCAATACAGTGTTAAGAGTTTATTTGATTACCTTTCTAAAGCTGAATAAGCCATTCCTTGGTGGCTTCTCAGAGTTCTTACTTTTGGTTAGCCATTTTTATCCTTCTTGAAAATTTAAAAATCCTCCATTAATTAAATAAATGCATACAAACACATACACATTTTTTGATTAGGTGGAGAAATGCTCCAAAACAACGCCATGCTCATGTATGTCTTTATGCACTGTGTTAAGAGAAGAAGGGACATGCTTAATGAGGCACTTTGCAGAAATTCAAAGGTTAATTTAGAAAAAAAAAACAAAACAAAACAAAGGTTAATTTAGAAGATTCAATAAATACTTGGAAATGCACACTGTTATTATAAACATTTTTATATATAGTTCAAAATAGGTGACACATATTTAATAGCGAGGCTGTAAAAATTCTAAATTTAATTTGGAATTATTAAATAAACAAATGCTCTAAAGCTTATCAATTCTCTCAAAGGCAGTAACCAAATGGACAGGCGTGTTTTTCAGTGGCTGGAGTTATTATTTAAAAACAGCAGGCTCAGCGGAATCTTGGGGAAACAACCCTTGGATTTTATATGTCAATAAATGAGGTTCAGAACTCAGCTCAGCCCTGGCCTCAAACCTAGCAGAGGCCTAAAGAGGGCGAGGAGGTGGGGGCACAGTGCTCAGCTCTGCATCTATTCCTGCCACAGGGTTCTGTGTCCCAGGTGACACAGAAGCAGGACCATCCCTTGATCTGTAAGAAAGAAGATCCTGCTGTCTGCCTCAGTGTGTGGGAAATGGCTCTTTATGGCTGATGCATTCTACACTGGGGTAGCAGGAACCCAAACTCCAGCACTGACATCTTCTCCTTTCTCTGTACAGTGGACAGGAAGTAGCCCATACTTCGGGTTGAGAAATGCTAAGTTTGAGACTTGTCTTCACACTCAGCAGTGGGGGCAGTCACCTAGCTTCACTGATCTTCAGTTTCATACTTATATAGTGAAGCTTATAGCTGAGCATGGTGATGCATTTATGCATTTTAGGGAGGCTGAAGCAGAAGGATTGTGAGTTTGAGGCCAGCCTGTGATACATTGAGACCTTGTCTCAAAAACGAAAATGACAGCAACAAAAACGAGCCTGATATTGCCCTTCTTAGAGGGCTTTTGGGAAGATAAAGTTAGATAACAGATAAAAGAGTGCTTGGTAAATTACATAATGGGTTGCCTGCAGAGCTGGTTGTGATTAGCAACTCTGAAGATACTCCATTCAACCCGAGAAGCAGGTATTAAGTGCTTACTGTGCACCAGGCAGACCCAGTACTAAGCACTTCAGGGGGCGGGTAGAATGGTAAGAATCATCTCTTGGTAGAAGGCTTTTCCATGTGCATTTACATCTTAGTGGAAATTCCCTTTTAGCAGTATTCCAGTTTAGGATAACTTGGGATGTACATTGTTTGTATTCCAAGCATCCATTCTGCATTTTCTCACAATTATCATTCACAGCCTTTCACCCAAGGATCTGCCCCTTCCTCTGGGCTCATGTGGTTTGGTTGGATGCACCCCCAGCCCCAGGGGTAGAGCATAGGCTCAGCTTATGCCCTCAGTGCAGTTCATTCCCCTGCTGACAGTGGTTTGTTCAGGATCTAGCCTATAATATAGGCCAAGCCAATCAGAGCTAGTGAGATCCAGCTCTGGGATTTTGTTTGATTAGTGAAGATGTAGATTCACAGTTTCTCATAGGACTTGAACCTGGAAGTATGTGGCATGGGAATCACTACAGTCATTTTGTGGTTATGTTGGGAGAGCCTTTCTGAAAATGGACCTGATCCAGTGAAAGCAGTCCTTAGAGTTGAAGAACCAGGTTTGTGCTCGTATTCTTTGAGTGACTGTATCTAGCCATGCCTGAAGCAAGACCTACCTCTGAACTTTTCAACTGCATATGGTACTGAGTTCCCATTTAAATAAGGACAATTTGGATGCAGTGTCTGTGCCTTAACTCACACCAGGAGACCCTAAAGAACCCCCAACAGGCTCCTTGAAGGCATTATTGAAACTATACAAAGCAAATATTCCACCTCACGGCTGCCTCTACTACTCCAGCTTCCAGATGGATACCTACACCTACTGCAGACCATGAAGCAATATCAGGACCAAAATCTTTCAACAGGATATCCACCTGCTGCCAAGCCAGATATGCCTGTCCTGGGACAGTGACCTAGCCCCTTCTCCCAGTGGCACCAGGCCTGAAAACGCTTTCCAGCTGTTGACCACTGCCCTCTCCCTCTCTTGTCTATATGTTTATATATGTGTATATGTATGTATTTACTGGTACTTGGGTTTGAACTTGGGGCTTGTGCTTGCTAGGCAGGAGCTCTACTGCTTGAGCCGTGCCTCCAGCCCTTTTGCTCTGATTATTTTGGAGATAGGGTCTTGCTTTTTGCCTAGGCCAGCCTTGCCTGGGATCCTCCTAATTTAGGCTTCCTGTCATAACTGGGATGACAGGCATGCACCACCACACCCAGATTTCTTTCTGTTGAGATGGGGTCTTGCAAACTTTTTGCCTGGGCTGGCCTGGAACCACAATCCTCTCAATCTTAGCCTCCCAAGTAGCAAGGATTACAGGAATGAGCCACTGGTGTTTGGCTATCATTTCCACCCTACTTTTTTTTTAAATCGAGTTCTAGGAGCCAGCCTCATCCAGAGAATCTTTTATGACTAAGTAGGGGAAAACACAAACTATCTTCCCTTTTCTGTACCACTCACTAATCCTATCCAAGATGTCCCCAACCAAAGAAGAACATAGCCATGGAGGCTATCTAGGTACAGAAAGAGGAGGAGACTTGGTGGGCTAGTTTCAGGGTCAGGCTAAGCAAGCAGCTCTCTGCATTTCTTGTCCAGTCCTTCCTCCTTCTGCCACCCCAGGATCAGTTTCGTGTATTTTCATATTTTTGCATTGTGATATCTCAGATGCCTTGAGATGAATGTGGTCTGTCTTGGCACATAGTCTTTTAAGGACCAGAGATGGATTTGATTGATCTGGGTCATAAAGCAGCTTCTTATTTGGTATTCTGCTCACATCTCAGTCTAAAGGAGGTTCTTATGACAAGGTTGGGGATGGGAAGCTTGTTTTGGGATAAAGGCTCAGGTGGAGCAAACCTGAAGCCAGTCAGTGGCAGATACAGGATGGATGAAGTTGGATGGGTTGTTCCTGGGGACCCAGTTCAGTTCCTGATCTGCCACAGATCATTCTCCTTTGGACTCATTATTCCTCTGTAGGAAATAAGACTTGCTGTCATTTCCCTGTTGGGGAGTTTACTGCAGGGTAAGCTCTTCCAGTGAGATTTAGAAAGCTGGGGCCAGCCTGCAGTGAGTCTGTGAGTGAGTTTGTAACTCTGCCTCTGCCTGCACCCTACTTATTCATCTGATGGGGCTTCCAGTCCCTGGAAGGGGCAGCTCTCTGTACCATGATGATTACAACAGGAGTGGATATTTGACCTAATCTGTTCAGCGCCTCAATCAAATCAGTTGTCCCATGAATTTGAAACAGAGACTCAGAGAATGAGTTGGAGAGTTGTGAGGCTGAGGATGGAGACCTGTGGCTAAGTCAGGTTAGCCCAGTGATGCCCATGAAAAGTCCAAGTTATGAATGAACCAGAACCACAGTACCTAGATGAAGCCATTCTTCAGAGAGACCTAGAAACATGGCACTACCCAGAAATAAGGGGAGAGAGAGGAGAGAGAACCTAGAATGACTTTCCAGTTTTTGTAAGAATTACTTTCGTTTCCTGCTCGTCTTTTCCTTGAGTTTTTTTGGTAGCCCTTGAATTAAACCTCTGTTAGTTGAGCTAGTCTGGGGTGGTGATCCTTTATTAAGACAACGCCTCTCACGCTGCACCCCCAGTTCTTCCCAGGCAGCTCCACATGTTTGCTGAATGCATGCGTGTGCCATCCAGGGCTATGTGTCTGCCACATACAGCAGGCCCTGGCCCAAGACCAGAGCCATAAATACAGATGCTTCTATCTGAATGATGGCATTGGTGTCACGAGCAATCTATGTCAGAAAAATAGGCAGTTACCCATCTTCCCACAATGTTGGAATTTACTGAATAACAATAATCCCACAAGCAACATCAATTTTGTTGGCTTTAATTTGCCAAGTACTACCAAGTTCTCTTGAAAGCCATGAGTCTTTGGCAACATAGGTTGTTTTATTCCAATCTTAATTATTAATATTAAATCTCAGATCACACATTCTACTCCAAAACATAATACTTCTTTATATGGAGGAAGCTCAGGATGAGTGACCTGGTGATGGGGTCAGTATGCTTTCCACATTTTGGTCTTGGGGTGCTCCTCCTTTTGTAGTCCCAGGTGAGGGAGTTCTATCTGGTGTGATTGATAAGTTCATGTGTCTGGTGTTTCTGATATGATTTGATACATTTATAGATGTAATGGTTTATCGTCACACATAAATTATTTATCAGTTTGTGCCTCATGGTGTGCTGGCAGATGGTAGTTGTTTACTTGCATAAACAAGATGTACTTATAGTCAAAATGGAGTAGCTTATATCAAATCTCTTGCTTTATAAAATGAGTAAGTCAAGGCCAGGCATGGCCTTAAAAAGTTGCTGTTCTGTACAACAAAGAGTGACCCAGAGCAGGCCCAGTCTTTCTTGTTGATTAGAAGGGGGCAAGCCACTGGATGTTTCTGGGATGTTGTGAAGGAGGCTTAGCTTTAGGAACAGAAGGTAAATCACTCTAGCGTCTTCTTCACTACCGTGTGGGACAGGAACATTGCTTGCCTCCAGAGTTCTTCCTGCCCTTTTACAGCAAAATGCTTTCCCTTTGCCTGAACTGAGGTGTTCCCTGATCCCCAGGGTACCCTTAATCAGTCCTGCCTTGATTCTTTGAATCTCAGTCTCTTTCTTCCTCTCCTTCTTTTCTTTCAATATTGAAGCCTGCATACCTAGCATTGAATTTGGGAATATACACTTTATATAATGGCATGCCTTCTATGGGGTCTTTGGCAATCTGAGGGGAGATGTGGAGCTTTAAGGCCCTGGGGACTATGGAGAAAAGGGGTTGCTGGAGTCCAAGCGACACTCAGAGATACAGGAGGAAGTGGGAGAAACCAAACATATATTTGCAGCCCAGTTACTCAGGATAGTCCAATTGCTGTAGCAGAGAAATTCAAGATTGCAATGTCTTAACACTATAGAATTTTATTTTTTGCTCAAATATGAGTGTGATATGGGTGTTTGGCAGGTGGCCTGCCATGTGGTAATTCAGGCACCCAGGTTCCTTCCATTTTGTAGCTCTCTCATCTCCTAGGACCTGAAAATACTCTGCTGGATGCAAAGGAGGGAGAGGGAGAAGAAAAGAGAGGAGAGAGAGAGAGAGAGAGAGAACGAGAACTTTCAATTCTGCTCATATTCTGTTGCCTAGAAATTCAATCTAATGACTAAAGTACAGGTTTCATTATTTAGGTATGGGGAGGTCAGCAGATCTGGTCACTGCCACTGAAAGGATATAGTTTACCGCTGATAGTTAAGTAGAGGGGGCGTGCAGGGTGGCATGGGGCCACACATGGAAGCATGGGGTCAGTCAGAAGGCCAAGAGAGCAGGGGAAACTTCAGGAAGGAACCAGTGAAGCGGAGCAAGCAGTTTAGGACTGGCTAAGGTGGGTGATTTCAGCTGGCGGTGGTGGTGTCTGGCACCTGGCTTTCGGTGATGAGGGTGGGGGGTAGTGGCCTGTGGTGTCAGAGCCCAGTCAGGCAGGTGGTTAGGGTGTAAGCTTCAGACTCATTAGTTTGCCTTTGAAGGGCGAGTTCTTGGGAGAGTCACTGTCTCTAGCCCTCTGCTAACACTGGGCACTGTCCCCTAGCACAGTGACATCCAAGCTATCAAAATATCAGTCTAAAAAACAGTACATAGTTCATGGCTCACACCTCACTGCAGGGAAGACCAGGAAACGTATTCTGGCTTCATCGAAGTTTGGGGCTAGTGAGGTCATTTAGTGTCTACATAACTAAGTGGAAAGAGCTTATATTTGGAGTTAGAAGACAAGGGTTGAACTCCCAGCTCTAGAACACGTAGCTGTGTGAACTTGGACAAACCACCTTTCTCAGAATATCAGTTTCTTTCTTTCTTTCTTTTTCTTCTCAGTACTGGGGTTTGAACTCAGGGCTTCATGCTTCTAGGCAGGCACTCTATCACTTGCACCACTCCCCAAGCCCCCGTTTCTTTAGCTTTAAAAAGCGCCACACCTCACGTTGGGTGGTTGTGAGACTCACACAAGATGGTGTAGTGGATGCTTTTGGCAAAATCCAGAGTGCCGCTCAAATGTTAATTTTGTTTTTTGCAATTTTTCCAAGTTTGTGGCCTTAGGTACCTCTTCCCCTCCTCCTAAGGAGGGAGCCCTGCTGTCATTTAAATGCAGGTCCCACCCCAACCTGCTTGGAGAGGAACCCTTTGGCTTCCCAAAGCCACATGCAGTCCCTAGGAAGGTCTTTATAGAGAAGGCTGAGGATTAACAGATGTGGCTGGGAGATTTCCTGCCGTATCCAGCCGGGAACACATGTGGCCCAACAGGAAAGATGCTGATTAGCGTTCTGCCAAAGCTTTGTAAAAGCAGTTCTTTTTCCTATTTTAAATCAGTACATGCTCATTAAAGAAGTAGGGTTAAAAATAGAAAAACACAGAAATAAAGAAGTAAAGGCACTCCTAGTACCACTGCATAATCACTGGTGACATTTTGTTTCTGCTTTTCCCCTTTCGGTATTTTCTCACTAGGAAATAGCATTTAATTCATTTATTCTTAACCAAAACTTCATTTTGATACATAGTACATATAAAATTCAAACATTATAGAGGATTATACAGTGAACAAGGATCGTCCTCCATCCCCCCCCACCGCCTCCTCCCCAGTTCCCTTCCTGGAAGGCAGCCTTGGTTACCAGTCCGTGTTTCCTTCCAAAGTTAATCAATGCACATATAATATATGCATGTCTATCCTTTCTTTTTAAATGTGTTCTACTTGGTCTATACTCTCTTCAATAGCTTGCTTTTCTACATAGCAACCTATGTTAGAAAATGCTTCACATCAGTCCTTGGGGAACTGCTTTTTTTTTTACATTTTAAAGGCTGTATAATAGTCAATTGTATGGATTCTATCACAATTTATTCAACCAGCCTGACATTGAAGGCTGTTTAAGTTGTCTGCAGTCTTTTCATTTCTGAACGATACCACTGTGAAAACTCGTGTGCATCTGCCATTTCATATCCATATGTGCAAGCATATCCATAGGATGACTTTTGGGATGAAAGACTCTGCACGTTTTAAATATTGTGGTTGCTGCCTCCATAAGGGTCACGTGCATCGAGAGTGCCTATGAGCGAGCGTGTCGGTGTCTTCACGTTCTTGCCAACAATCTGTTATTAAGCCTTGTCAACTTGGCCAACGTAATAGGTAAAAATGATATCTCATTTTAATTTGCAACTCTTTTCATGTGTCTAAAAATGCACTCGATTTCAGTTACTGTTAACTGTTTTATCTTTCTCACGTTCTCCTACTGGACAATTGAGCTTATTGATCTGCAGAATCTCTTTATATATTATGCAAATTAGCCTTTGTGACATGTGTTGCAGGGATTTCCTTCACTTTGTTAGTCTTCTGATGATTCTACCATTATTTTTCATCAAGAAGTTTTTTTATTTTTTGAGGTTGAGGTAATCAGTCTTTTCTGGGATTGTTTCTGTGTTTGTATCATACTTTGTGTGTGTGGTATTGGGAATCAAACCCAGGGCTTTCTGCATGCTAGGCAAGTGCTCTGCTTCTGAGCTCCACCTCAGTTCTGTGTCTCACTTTTAAAAAGACCTTTTCTGCTTCAAGAATATAAAATTTCTTCTGAAACTTTTGAAGTTTTATTTTTATACATTCAAACATTTCTTCCATCAGGAATTCATTTTAGTGTAAATAGTAAGATCTTTTTTTTTTTGTGGTACTGAGGTTTGAACTCAGGACCTTCACCTTGAGCTACTCTGCCAGCCCTATTTTGTGATGGGTTTTTTTCGAGATAGGGTCTCTCAAACTATTTGCCCTAGCTGGCTTTGAACTGTGATTCTTCTGATTTCTGCCTCCTGACTTGTCGGGATTACAGGTGTGAGCCACCAGTGCCTGTTTTGAGATCAAGTTTTTTTCTCCCAGCTAGACACTTAGTTTGTCCTAGTACTATTTGTTGAATTCTGCATCGCTTGTTCTACTGATTCAAAACATGGAGTTGATCCTGTGCTCTACATTCAGCACGTTTCTGGAATCTGAAATCTTTTATTAGGGCTAAAGGTGTAGCTCAAGTGGTAGAGTACCTGACCAGCAAGTGCAAAGCCCTGGGTTCAGAGAAGGTCTGTGTGAGGAGGTAACATTTCTAATGAGGCCTGAAGGGATTGCCTGGCTAAGTATGGGAGAGTGGCAGGGCCTTTCAGAAGGAGGAACCAGACTCATGACAGCTTTGTGGCAGGAAAGGCCTTTGTATCAGTCTGCAAGGGCTGCATAACAAAACTACTTGTCAGAGTGACAGTGCGGCTTAAGCGACAGAAGTTCATTTTTACACAGTTCTGGAGGTCAAGGTGCCACAGGGTGGATTTCTGGTGCACCCTCCCTGTCTCTTTGGCTTGCATATGGCTGCATCTTGCTGTGTCCTCACATGACCTGTTCTCTGTGTATTTAATATAAGCTCCTCTTCTTCCTATAAGTACACCAGTGCTATTGATTAGGGGCACTCATTTAATCTTTATAGAGTTTTCTTTTAATTAAAAAAAATTTGTCGTAGTGGGGGTTAAACCCAGAGCCTTACAATTGAGTGCTCCTCCGCTTGAGGTACAACCCTACCTAGGCTTATTTAATTTCCTAAAGACCGTTTTCCCATATATCATATTGGGGGGTTAGGGCTTCAAACTGCGAATGCTAGGGAGTGGAGGTCATAGCTCAGTCCATAACGAACTTGGTGCTTTAAAGGAAGCAGCAGAGAGAAGCCCCATGTGGTTGGCCTCCCAGTCAGGGAGCAAGTAGTCCAAGGTAAGGCTGAAGAGGCAGGGGGAGGGGCCTGATTAGGATTTGGGTCCTGGATTGAAAAGCTTGTACTTCATCCTTAGACAATTGGGAACCTGTGAAGGTTCTTAGGTAGAAGAAAGACAGGTCAGGTTTACATCAGTATTTTTAAATCTCCTCTCTTAAAATGCATAAAATGCGGTCAGGTGTGGTAACTCGTATCTGTAATCCCAGCTAATTTGGGAGATCAGGAGGATTGTAGTTTGAGGCCAGCGCATGCAAAAAGTTATCAATACCCTCCCGCATTTCAACCAACAAGCCAGGTGTGGTGGCACACATCTGTAATCCCAGTTACTCAGGAGTCATGTTTAAGAGGATCTTGGCCTGAGGCTGGCCCAGGCAAAAGCATGAGACCCTATCCAAAAACAAACAAAAAATCCCCCCAAAACTAAAGCCAAAAAGGGATGTGGGTATGGTTCACGTGGTAGAGAACCTGCCCTGAGTTCAAACCCCAGTTCTGCAAAAAGTAAAATATGTAAGATGCTTGCTGAAAAGAGGAAGACACTTCTGCAGGCCCTTGTAGGGCGCCTCCGACACAGTCGTCAGATCAGCCTCCTGTGTTGAAAGCAGTGAGACCTGCATATTTAACCAGCAATTATCTTCTAATTAGAAAAGCATGGCTTTGCCTTCACAAAGGGACAAATACCTTTAAAAACTGAATCACATTAATTGAATAAATCTTTTACCAGATTGTTCTGAAAATTCTAGTCCTTTCATTATGAGCCCCATTGAGTAAAGCTTTCAGCAAGTGCTGGTTGATCTAGCAGACACTGAGGCAGCATTGGGAGTTCAGGTGTTTTACCAGGGAGGGGCGCCCAGCTCTTGGTGAGGTCAGTGCTCATTTGGATGCTCGGGGTGTCCTGGCAGGTTCATGGGAGCAGGGTTACTCAAAGTGTGGGTCACAACCAGTAGCATCAGCAGCAAGTGGGAGCTTTCTGGAAATGCAGACTCTCAGGCCCCACCCCAGACTGTTGAATCAGAATCGCTGGGGCATGGCCAGGAAATTTGGGTTTTTTTTTTTTCAGTTTTATTAGGATAAATTTGTTGTACAGGGGGATTCATTGTGACAATTCCGCCTACGGTTATATTGTACATTGGTTAGATCACCCCCACCATCTCCCCCTCAACTCCCTCCCTGCCCCTCTTAAAGCAATTACAAGAGGTTTCTTTGTTCTATTTCATATAAGTATATGAAGTCCATCGACCATATACCCCACCCTCATCTCCTCCATTCACCCTCCCCCTTCCCTCAAGTGCCCCCTCACACTATACCTATTTTACAGTCCTGTCTTTCATTATTAATTCCAAAGTCAACGTTCAAATGGGTTTCTTGAAGTATTCCTGCTGTGAGTACACTTTACTTTGATCCATTCAACCCTTTCCATTACTCTCCCTTACCATTTTGCCTCTCACCCCTCATTTTTCAATAGCTTTCAGTACACATCCTTATATCCTCCACCTTCACAGATGTTGATATTGTTGATTGTCATTCTCTTTTCCTTTTCCTCTTCCTCTGTGTTCCATGAAGTAGTTCATTGTTGCAGACATGTTTGACATATAAATGTGTACATGATCATGCTTGTTTCTGAGTACATGTTATCTTTTGGATCTATCTTCCACATATGAGAGAACACATGCAGCCCTTGTCTTTCTGAGCCTGGATTACTTCACTTAACATGATGACCTCCAATTGCACCCATTTACCTTCAAACCACATTGTGTCATTCTTCCTATGGCTGAATTAAATCCATTGTAGATATGTACCACATTAGGAAATCTGTTTTAAAAAGCTCTTTGGGCAATTCCCAGGCCCATGGAAGTGCCCAGAGGGCAATTAACAATCTTTGTCTTGCCAGCCTGTCACCTAGTGGGTCCTCAGGAAGTGGTACTCACATAGAACCTCAGTCCACTTTACAGATAGATTTGGAGCAACTACAGAGTGCTCACCCATCTCCTAGGGATTATGAGTACACGAGAGTCTCTGTCCTCTAAGAATTTAATCTAAATTCTTTTTTCTGGCATGGTGGTTCACACTTGTAATGTCAGCTACTTGGGAGACAGAGATAGAAGGAATGAGGTTTGAAACCAGCCAGGTCAACAAAGTTAGCAAGACCCTATTTAAAAAAAAAACCAAGCTAGGCATCTCAACTAATCCCAGTTACTTGAGAGGCAGGAGGATTGTGGTCCCCAGTGGGCAAAAGTGAGAGACCCTATATGAAAAATACCAAAGCAAAAAGGGCTGGGATTGTGGCTCAAGTGATAGAGCAAACTCAAGGGCCTGAGTTCAAACCCCAGTACCACTGGAAAATAACATCTATGTTGCCATGTAAGAGGAAAGTCCAGGATTCTGTGGAAGCCCAGAGGTATATCCAAGGTGGATCAGTTATTTGGCTGCCCAGTGTCAGTCCTTCCTTCTTGGAATTTATACTTTGTAGGAACCACTGATCTTCCACCCTCATTATTTATGTCAGAACTGCTACCATCTGGGTAGTCTGGGCACCTGTAGGTTGTGAGTGCTCCAGGTTCTTGGCAAATTGAACAAAGAATTGGATAAACCACACAGAAGTAGCAAGCAAAGCGTAGATGTATTGAAGGTGAAAGTACCTCAAGCTCCCGATTCTCCTGTTTCTGTTGTAATCTAAGGCCAAAGCTGGGGCTGAAGGGTTCGTCTGAAAGGGGGCTTGAGAAGGGCCTCCCTATCTGATTCTTTTTTTTTTTTTGGTGGTGGTACTGGGCCTTGAACTCAGGGTCTTGCACTTAGAAGGCAGGCACTCTACCACTGGAGCCACTCCATCAACTCTATCACGATTGACAGCTTTGATTGATAGGAGGATGTTATATAACTTGTTTTGTACTTCACATGCTCCTTTCCAAAATGCAGCAGAAAAAACCCACCAAAGGGCTCAAAACCGCAATGCTAATGATATGCTAGTGACCATGGGGTTAGCTAAAGACAGGGTCCTGGTCCTTCTGCACACAGGCTGATTCCAAGACTTTCCCTTCTCCACAAACTTCCTCTTTATCATGATGTAGCTGCTATTGTGTTGACCACAAAAAAGAGGTTCCAAGGACATTACTAACCAGATGCTTTCTGAGGAGGGTACACCCTAGGTGGGATTTGGGGCATGTACTAAGCAAGGCTTTTAAACTCAGTGCCTACACCTTGGGCCATTTGAACAGACAATTTTGTGATGGGGTTTTTTGAAACAAGGTCTTGCAAACTATTTGAACTGTGATTCTCCTGATCTCTGTTTCCTGAGTAGCTAGGATTATAGGTGTCAGCCACCAGCGCCTGACTTAAGCAGGACTTTTAATGATATTTTATCTGGTCAGTCTCCACACCCTCTTGACTGACCCATACTTTCGTGTTCTTCTTGGAAACAGCTGTGTCCATCCCAGACCCCAGCAGTGGTTGAGGCTCACGACCCAGGACCCAAAAGACACTTTAGCGTGGCCACAACAGCCCTGCCCCCCCAGAGCCCAAGAGAGGTAAAGAACTGCAGCGGAAGTCTGAGAAAGAGGCTCCTCCTTACTGGATGTGAAGTTGAGTGGCTATGAGGCCTCCAGCTGCTGCTGTCGCCTGGCCATCCCAGAAGGAAAGTCTCTTGAAGACTAGATAATTTGTGGAGAATAGAATGAGGCTAAAAGACTGAGCCCCTGGCCCTGGTGACACTGTTTAAGCCCTTATACTTAGAGCCTGAAGCTAGGCCCTCCTGGAATTTTCAGATATGTCAGATAATAATTTCCTTTCACCTAGCAGTTTGGGTTGGGTTTCTTATCATTTACCAGTGAAAGAAAACCGATTTTAAATATCAAAACACAATGAGAACACCCTATTTGAGTATTTCATGTGACAGAAATACAGATGTTCCTCCACTTATGATGAGGTTTTGTCCCCATAATATTGTGCATTGGCAACATTGTAAATCCAGTTGCATTGGATGCACCTAAAGTGTCCAACCCTTTGCACAGGCACACAGCCCACTACAGAGTACTGGTTCCCTTGGTGATCATGAGGGTGACTGGAAGCTGCAGCATCCACCGCCGAACAACACGAAAGAGTGTCACACTGCATATAGCTAGCCCAGGAAAGATCAAGATTAAAAACTCAGAGCACCATTTCTGCTGAGTGCATGTTGCTTTCCTACCATTGGAAAGTTGAAAACAGTAAGTTGACCATTGTGAGGACTGTCTTTGCTAGTGTTTAATCCTGGTTTTTAAAAAATTAGTATCTAAAATTCAGTTTTAAGTCACCAGTGAAGCTAAAGCCTGAATTTCTTTCAAATACAATGTATAAAATGTGACACACCAACTAAAAGTGCTAATTAGAATATTAACATTAAACAAACATCATTATTCCAGAATTATTCTGACACAGCATTTTGCTGTCCCCAGCCCTGCCGCTTCCTCTCCATGCACACTCCAGTCAGAAAGGGAAAGCAAAAGTAGGGAGGCACTGGGGTGCTGGGAGCGGCAGGGGGTTCAGTGGGATATGAAAGTAGGCCATAGGGCAGGGTGCAGGCAAGTGGAAGGTAGGGGAAGCAGACAGGATCTAGGACCCACTCTGTCCACCCTGATGGTGCATTCTCTAGCATCCAGCCACATGGAGGGTGATAGTGAGCCATCTACAGGGCATGGCCACCTTCTGCTTGGGTGTTCGAGTCAGTGGTTGTCCTGGCTGGGAATGGACCTGATTGTGGTTGGTCCCAGGATCTCCCCAATTTACAGGATGACCTTGGAGGGACCCTTAGTCCTGAAAGAGTCTCACCAGGAGGGGAGGGCAGGGGATCCTCCCAGCTTGGACCAAAGGGCATGGCCATAAGCTTCTGAATGGAGTGATTGTACACTGAGTATACTTTACCTGTGAAACTCATCAGCAAACCATGCTGGAAAAAAGGTCATTCTGGGTGACTGTGGTTAATTAATAGCCTTGAAGGTGATTCCTGGCTGTATGCTTGGGCACAATAATGACCTTGCTCTCATCCTCCATCTGAGGACTTCCTTTTCTTAGATGTGCCCCTAGTTGGCCTGGGAAGAGGACTGGCGAATTGAAGGGGCCCTGATACTTACAGCATACTCTCTCCCACAACACCGTAAGCCCACCCACAGAAAAGAATGTGAATACTCAGGTGTGCTCACTTGAGACACAGGTAGACTTGGGTTTATCTTCAGACATGTGGGAGGCAGCCATGTTAAAACCTATTTTATTATGGCTTTAGGGAAATTGGGGCAGGAAAGGAGAGGGAAAGAAAATTGCCATTTACTGAGTATGTACTGAGTGACAGACATAAACTACAGACTCTCGTAAAAACCTCACGGAAACATGGAGAGGTAGGTGTTATTTGTGCCTACTTGACAGATGGTAAAATAAAGAATTGAAGAGGTTAAGAAAATTGCCCAGGGTCACACAACTAGCACAAGGTGAAGCTGAAATTTGAACCCAGGTCCACCTGGCTCTAAAGGCCATACTTACCTACTCCACGGAAGGTGTGGCAGCACTGAAAATTGACAATCATGAGTTACAAATACAAGCCTTCTCCTGCTCATTGTCTGGGTGACAGTGGGCACAGCCTGTGACTTTCGGCCCTCAGGTCCCCCAGCTCTAGCTCATTGTTGCAGGGGCCTCTTGCTGGACCAGCAGAGGAAGAGCATCTATTTGGAGGTTGTAGTGGAAATGGTCCCCAGACAGGATTATAGGAAGGCCATGCATTTCCTTGTCTCTTTTGTGTTTGTCACTTTTTTCCTCCAGATGGGACAGAACTTCTTCTGAGTCAAGTGCAGTGTTGATAAGTCATTGTGAATGTCTTCAATTGCTGCCCAAGGAAAGGGTGAGAAATGAGCAGAGTGTTTAGGACCCTGACGCTCCTCATCTCTGCCTCCCTCATCCAAGCAGTTCTGTAAGCATTGGCCCTGGACTCAGGGCCTCGGCTAAGGGCGTGCCTACTCTTCTGTGGTTTGGGACTTGCCCTGTGCCATACAGCTGGTGCCATCTAAAGACGGTCTGGAGCCATTTCACATACCACATGTTAATTTACTCCAGATTGTCCCACTCCCAAGGTTCCCACTTATGACTTGGCAAATACCACCTTCCTTCTTTGCCCAGGGCACTTTGGAATCTTCTTCTGCCTACCCTGCCCTTGGCAGCCCATCCCACCCAGCTTCTGGGACCTTCTAGCTCAGTGTAGCTACCATGCCTTCTTTACTTCCATGGGTTCACTTAGGTTCAGTGGGCAAGACATGGAGAGGAAGACTGCCTATATCATGACAGATGTGTGGTCTGGTCAAGAGATTGGCCATGTCTGACCTCAGGTCTGGTTTACCAGCGTCACTACTCCGGTTTGGGAAAGTTGTGTACACTTTGGAAAACACTGAATCTGTAAAGAACCGAAGGAGTCTCCCCAATGCCCCTCTCACAGCCAGGAATACTGAGGTTTAGTGTATTTAAATGCCTTGCAAATGGCATACAACTTATTTTTGGCAGAACTGGAGTGAGATTTCAGACACCGAACTCCTCTATTTTGATGTTCTCTGCCCTCTGCTGCACAGTTGAGAAAGTTTTTTCTTTGAATATAGGTTATTTTTTTTCCCCAAGAGGGATAGTCATTTCTTTATGTCAGTCCTAAGCAGCAGACCAGCAAAGAAAGGAAACCATGTACCGGCACTTTGTTAGGTGCTTTTACAAATATTTCAGAGAGGCAGATTTTGGGGGATCCATTTTATTTTTATTTATTTGGTGATTCTGGGATCTGAACTCAGGGCTTCCTACTTGCTAGGCAGCTTGAGTGGCACTTGAGCTACTCCTCCAGATCCTTTTTGCTTTGGTTATTTTTCTGCTTAGGATTTTGATTTTTTTGCCAGGGGCTGGTTTTGGACCATGATCTTCCTACCTTGCCTCCCATATAGCTGGGATCACAGGTACTCACACTACACCTGGGGGGGGGTCTCTAATTTTTTCCCACGCTAATCTCAAACAGTGATCCTTCCCATCTCTGCCTCCTGAGTAGCTGGAATTATAGGTGTGAGCTACCACACCTGGATTGGGGATATGTTTTAGGGAAAACTAAAGCTTAGAGAGGACAAATGCCTTTACAAGTGACCACTAGTAAGGGATAGAAGAGTGCTTCAGACTGGCTTGTTTACTTCTAAATATGAGAAACTTTAAATTGTGTGTGGGGGGGGAATGGGAATATATGATGGTATATGTGTGTGAGCAAGGAATCAAGAAATTGAGAGAGAGTGAGAGGGAGAGAGACAGAGAGAGAGAGAATTGCGTTTTTCCAGGTGCAGCAGGACAGAACAGAGGCCCTTTGTACCAGTGAAGAGCAGGTTGCACAGGGTAGCCTGATTCATTTCCTGTCCCAGGGCTGCTCTCCGGAGGAGGTAGAGGACCTCGTAACACACGGAAGTTCTAGAATGGCAGACTTCGTATTCCTTCCCAGTAGAATTGGTCCAGCCTGCCATGTTGGAAAGACTCCACAAGAGCTCAAGGCAAAGAGGGGTGGCCAACTGTCCAAAGGCTTGCACGGCAGCCTCTGTAAGGCTCTTCTTACAGGCTGGATCAGATGGCACAGAGGGTGCATTCTCATGTGACTGAGGTTACCAGCAAATTCTGGATTTTCCCCTGGCACGCCGTTGAGCATGGGACGGGGGCTGGTGTGTGTGGGCCCAGGGCCTCTCATTCTGGGGTTGACAGGAGCCATTTGGCTGGGCCTCATGCTCACCGAGGGCTTCAGATGTGGGCTCATGCTATGATCCCCAAATGAGGTTACACACGCAGCCAGAGAGATAAGCTGACAAGACGAGGAGGAGAAGGCATTCCTCAGCTGGCTGTAAGCACATTGCATTACCGAAGCGTGCTGCCTGCCGTGCCCCAAGAATGAATAGTTCGTAAGTCCTATCATTTCTTTGTGGATAACACAATTATATGGCATTTCAAACACACAACGGTAATTTGTTAAATGTAAACATTTCCAACAGCTGCAAATTTCGGTGCCTGCTTACAGCCATTTCTCATCCTTGAACATGCTGGAAATCTCAAAACTGTAAGTGGCGTGGGTCTCTCGTGACCACTGAGGACCATAGGTGTGGGTCCTCATGTCATTGTCGTGGAGGATACTTGTGTGAATATAGGTGAAAGAGTGCACTTGTGAATGGGGGAACATTTGAGTGCTTGTGTTTGTGAGAGAGTGTTTACACACTGCTGTGTAAACCAGGGGGAAACCATCCTCACTTGTGGGGACTGAGGGTAGGCAGTGGGGGCAGGGGTGCTGTCAGAGCGCTGCAAACCCAAGACATCAGGGGCATAACTTGATTTAGTGATTTGGCCCGAGGAACCCTCTCAAAATAGAAAAATCAAGGACCCAGCATGGAGGCAGCCTGTCTGGGCTCAGGCGGGTAATGAGTACTAACAAGGGTTGATGGAGCCTGGGAGTGATGGGCTGAGATGGCCCCAAGCTGCCTGGCACCCTGGACCCTGCAGCCATCCAGTGCTGCCCAGCCTGGCCTAATGCTATAACTCACGGAGCTTCTCGTTGATAAGGTCTGAGGGAAAAGAGGGAGATATCCTCTCCAGCCACAGTGGAAGGACAGTGGGTTCTTCAGAGTCCTGATAGAAGATGCCCTTGTAGGCTGGAAAAGCTGGGATCCTAGGCAGAGCTTTCTCGAGGCTACTCAGAGCCCACTGCAACAGGGGCTCCTGCCTATGCTTTAAAAACATATTTCCCAAAACACCTATATAACCTAATGCATGTTCAGTTTAGAAAATTAGAAAATATAGATCATCATAAAGAAAATAGAAATGGCTTCACCCAGAGATAACAAATTTCTTGGGCGGAAGCTTCATGCATCAGCCACAGAGACCGGGCAGGATCTAAAGTCGTCCATAAGGAGAATTGTCACCCTAGACAATTCCTCTGGGGTGTGCCATACTGGGGGCAGATACACCTTCTCTCAATCTACACAACAGCCGTTTTCCTCTGGGTTGGACTCCATCACTGTTTTGCTGGTTGAGCTCTAGCAAAAAGCAGTTGGCTTGCATTGAGAGGACAGGTTGTATGAAAAAGGCACATCTTGAAACATGAGCGTCATACTCAGCAGGGGAGGATGCTCACATACTAGAAGCAAATATGAACTGAGAGGGACTGAAATTCCAGCAGCCTTGTGTTCCCATCTCTCTCGCATGCTCAATGAGTAGAGTGTCAGGTCAGATTGCCTTCACTATTTCTTTAAAATTTGATTTTAGTTTTGAATTAGCATACATTAATACTACAAGGGAATGTCATTGTGATAATTCCATATGCACATAGGGTGTCCTTTGTACAAGTCACCCCCTCCATTATAGTTCTATTCCCCCACTCTTTTCCCCCTTTCACTATTTATGATAATCTCTCTCTATTTCTCTCTGTCTCTTTCTCTGTCCCCACCCACCTTCTGGAGTGTATAGAGTTGAACTCAGAGAAGCTAAATGCCTGCATGATGTAACTACTGTATATCATTTCCAGCTTTCCCTAAGTATGTGGATAAATCCATGTGATTGACAAAAGAGGATTATTTTCATTGATTATATCCAGAAAATCCTTCTGTATAATATCTGCATTTTTGTTTTGCTCATTTTACTCCTGGCACGCCACTGAGGAAGTAAAATCATACTTTGTGTAATTCTGTTGTCAGTCTCTTACTGCAGGGCAGTTGCTTTCAAACTTTTGTTATCCTCTCAATTGTGGCAATAAATTTCCTCCTACAGGAATCTTGGCTTTCCTTATGCCAAGTTACTTTCCTCAAAGAAATTGTCTTGGTGAGGGATTCTGTATCAAACCCATTTACAGTTTCAGCCTTTGGTCACAACTCACCTGCTGCTCTTATCCAGGGAAGGGAAGGAGCTCAGAACACTTTGATCATATCCTGGATTGAGGTGCATTGGTCCTAACCGTGTGGTTAAGGGCATGCAACAGTGGGTCCAACCTAAATTCTGCTTGACAGATTGTCAGCCATCTTCTTTGGTTTCCTCCGTCATTTGCCCATCACCATGGGATTATTTCCCCATCATCAGTAGGATGGACAAGACTCAGATTATCCTTTGTTTCTTGAAGCAATGAAGATGATGCATTAAATTGATGGTGTGCTGTACAGATTTCAAAGTGGTTTGATAATTCTTATCAAACCACTGCAAGGCAGGCTCTATTACAGCAAGGAAGGGAATGGAGGTCCAGAAAAATTAACAGAGGTTAAGTTTACAGATATCAAGAATAATTGGAAACCAGACCTGAATTTTAGTGCAGCAAATGGAAAGTGCTGGTGAGATTCCAAGGCAAGAAGAGTCAGGGAGTCAACTGAAGGCTGTGTGGCTCACCATCCCATTTGTAGCCTACAGGACTTCCTGTATGGTGGACAGCTGCTGTTCTGGCCTGCCCAACATCCATTTCTCTTTTCCTTTGGCAACATTCTGATTTTGGCTTAAGAACTCCCCTTAAGTTAGTGGTTGCTAACTTAGAACATACGCTGCATTTTGTCAAGCAACACCTCCAACCCGCCAGATGCCTCTGCACCGGTACTGTAACTTCATAGGCCATTTCTCCATTCTGTAAGGCTGTTGAGTGATGAAACACTTGGGAGGGGTCCATTCTTCCCTTCAGACTTCATGCTGCTCTCACCGTTCAGGGATGGCATATTTTACTTCCTTGGTCATAGCAATCGATTCAGTGATGAACGTGCAACACAAACTGGAACAAGAAGATTTAATCTGGGGACACTGGGGGAGGGGCAAGAGAAGCTCTCTTCCCACAGGGTTTGGAGCCTCCAGGATTCACTAGGAAGGGAAGAACCTACTTGAGAACAAAGTCAATGCAGAGGGAAGCAAAGTCTGGAAGTGGAGATGGATAGAACAACAATCCTGATGGCATTAGTATTATCTGGAAATCCTACAAATGCTGAGACCTGCTGCTCGACCTGTACAAAAACACCAACTAGATGACCTCTGCACTAGACCTTCTGTTAACAGCTCCTACCAAGCTACCTAGGAGCCATGCTGGCTTGACCCCACTAGTCTTACTATTTACCTGACTGTCCTCCTTTCTGCTCCATAAATCTCACATGAATACATTGCTCCAAGGAAGCAGTTTTATGTCTGTATGTTACTGAAAAGGGAGCCTGGGAAATGTAGTTTTTGGATTCTGTTTTGGAAATTAAGTGTTTACAATGTGGAAATGTTAAAAAAAAAAATTGGAGATGTCACTGTAGTCCACCCCTCTCCTGTCTAATGGCAACACTCTTATCGTACTTATGTTACCAGCAAAAATAGTGAGAGTAACCTTGGTTGCCTGATGTAATATAGCTGTTGCTTGTGCAAATGAAAATTCACTCCCTCAAAGGGAGGATCCCAAGTTTTATTAGTTGTTACATCCAGATCTGAGTTCAGGTTTTCTGGGTGATATTTATTTATTCTTTACTTCAGTCATAATATCATATTAATAATATTTAATTTCTTCCCCCCACTTTTTGGGTAGTACTTGGATTTCAACTCAGGGCCTTATGCTTGCTAGGCAGGTGCTCTACCACTTGGCCATACCTCCAGCCCTAATATTGATAGTCTGTACCCTGTGGATTAAACTGTAAGGCTAACTACCACCCGTGCAGACTATATTGTACAGTAAAGAAAGAGATGAGACAGGAAAAGGATATTTATTAAATATAAATAAATGTGTACATGACACAACAAAGAAGAAATGTGGAAAGCACAGTTCTGTCCTTGCAGAACTTATTTCTACAACTGGTCACAAGGTTTTTGGTATTTATAAAGTCTTTCTTCTACACCCTCCTGTTCCCTTTGTCCTCAGCAAGTGAATTCATGATGATTTATTTGCTGGGGTATCCCAAACCTCACTCCTAGGGTATTTGAACACTTGATGGCTCTTCTCATACTGGGTTAAAAGTTACCTTCTGCTGACTTTTTCAATGGACATGGCAATTTTAGACAAGCTCCAGAGAATCCCTGGGTTCACAGAAAGTTTTTTTTTTTTTTGCCTACACTTATCATGGTAGTCTGCTTTGGTGGTCTAGATCAGTCATTTTGCCTGACAAGGCAAAGAATGTCAATTTTTTGACATTTCAGATGTCCAGGAGGAAGTCTTAGGTTCAATTTAATGGCATTGAGTGATCGTGTCCTTTGTAAAAGTATCCCCCTTTGGCCCAAAGACTCTAAGCTTTTGGATAATGAATATAGACAGGGCAGACCATCAGCCTACCACAATAATTCTTTAGATGTGTGTGAATCCCTGGGCAGAGCAGTACTGTTGAGAAAAACCAAGATTTTAGATAAGGTGTTCAGTAAATCCATGAATTATGTGATTTTGAGAAATGTGGAAGACAAGGAAGATGCATTAGTTTGCCAGGGATGTCATAACACAACACCACAGACTGGGCAACTTACACAATGGAATTTATCTTCTCACAGTTCTGGAGGCTAGAAAGGCCACGATCAAGGCGATGGCAGGTTTAATTTCTTCTGTGCTTCTCTGATTGGCTTGTAGACGTGCCTCTTCTCACTGCCCTCACATGGCCTTTCCTTCAGGCTTGTGTGTCCCCGATGTCTCTTAGTATGCTCAAATTTCCTCTTTGTATAAGGACACCAGTCAGACTGGATTAGGGCTCCTACTAACAGTCTCATTGTAATTTAATCTCCTTTTTAAAGACATTATGTCCAAGTATAACACATATCACCTGCTCCGTCCAGGTGAATGCAAAAGGCTTCTGAATCCTCTCTTTTCTGGGGATAGAGAAAAGCACGTTTGGAGATCAGTGGCTCAAATACCATTTTCCCGGGGCCATGCTTAGTTGCTACCCAAGAAATATAACACAGCTGGAATTGTAGCTGCAATTGGAATGATTAAACCTACAAAAAACCTACTATTATTTTCCAAGATTCATTTCTTTCTTTCTTTCTTTCTTTTTTTAAAACAAAGGCCAAAAGGGAGAATTAAATGGGGCCTTCACCTTTGAAACCCTTGATAGTGGCATTAATCCAAACAATGCCCCAAGGAATGCAGTAATGAATGTTTTGCCACTTTGTTAAGAAAGAGAGTGCCAGAGACGCTGACTTGACTCTTCCTACACAATAGCCTTTGCCCAATGGCTCACAGAATTGACGCAGGGAATTCTGACCATGGCCGAGTATTACTTTTTCAACTCAACAGTCATGAAATGGTGAAATAGCCGTGTCAGAACTCACAGCCAACTCTCCTTAACCCTTAATTCCTCAAGCTCTACTTTAGCAGTGTATCATGCTGATAGTCCGTGTTGCCAGCTCTTAGTTTTAGCTGAAAGTCAGGGTCAAGTAATCCTGTAGAGTTCTAGGTATTCTCTTCTCCCCCCTCCCCCTCCCCTCCGCCCCCCCCACCCCGCAAGGTACAATTACCCTGAGAAATATTTGTTTGTCCCTTTGGTAACAATCAGGTAAAAGCTTAATAGTACATTCCATGATGTTGTTATGTAATTGTTTTTCAAGGGTTCCAGTTCTCCTTTTCAATCAGACAGCTGTGGCTCTGTGAGCTGATTTATGTTTGGGAATTGGGGGGAAGGCAGGGAGTCTCCGTAATGGTCTTGATAACTCAATCTTCTGCTTACCAAGTCCAGCATTTTCTGACATGCACATCAAGTAGAACCTTAGGGGGTAGCACTTTATTTCAGGCACAGAGGCCTCATTATTTAGAGTTCCCTATAGGTAAACCGTGCTGTTTCTCTGGCCCTGCTGCCTATTATGGTTACCACATCTACCTTTTCTCTGGTAGCTGAATACATCAACTGGACCTTTGCTGTCCTGAGTTTTCATCATTGTCACTTAAATCAAGGTGCTCATTATAATAGCACCTCCTCCAATTTTTAGAGTCCACCTAGAGTGGACTACCTGGCAGCTACTGGTGGGGTTTGCAGGGTGCTGATGGATCCTCCCATCTGTGCACTTCTCAATACTGTGATGTCCTCTGCACTCTCTTGGAGGCTGTTTCTGGAAGGAGCTGTGAACACGTGACGTAGCTGCAATAAGGTTTTATCTACCCAGCTTTTTGAATTTTTTCCTTTGTCACGTTCTTTCTGGAATCTTAACTTTATAAGTTGACTCTAGCTCCCTTCCTTCCTTCCTTTCTCCCTTTCTCCCTTTCTCCCTTTCTCCCTCCCTCTCTCCCTCTTTGTCTCCCTCCCTCCCTCCCTTCCTTTTTCTTTCCCTCCCTCTCTCCCTCCCTTTCTTCCTTCCTTTTGGCAATATCAGGGTTTGACACAGGGTCTTGTGCTTGCTAGGCAGGCACTCTACCACTTGAGCCACACCTTCAACCCTGACTCTAATTTTCAACCCATCACTCAGCCAAATAAATAGAATAGAGTCAACTAGTCGCTTAAATCCATATTTCAAATCTAGAATCTCTGGTAGGTGTTAACACATTGAAAATCCAACCTGATCTAAAATTATGCTTTCTTTCTCTGTTCCAGGTCCATAAGACTCCATTCCTACACATTTCTTATAAATATTTTTAATTTAAGAATTAACACAGTAAAATCAATTTTTAGCATATAATTCCATGTCTCAACATGTATATGGATTTGTGTACTTACCACCACAACCAACATACAGAAAAATTCCATCACTCCCAAAAAACTGCCTTGCACTACTTCTTTGTAAATACATCCTAACCCTCCTCCTAACCCCAAGCTATAGTTTTATCTTTTTGAGACATATGAATGGAATCATATATGTGCAATCTTTTGAGACTGGCTTTTATATAGCATAATGACAGTGAGGCTTACCCACATTCTTGGTATGTATTTGGAGTCCTTTCCTTTTCACTACTGAATACCTTGTTGTGTGGAAGGGCCACAATCGTTCATTCATTCTTCGGAGGAGATTTTGGTTGTTTTCACGGTGAGTATGAGTACACCTTCTTGCAAACATTCATGTATAGGTTTTTGTGTGAATGTTCAGTTTTCATTTCTTTAGAGGAAATGCGTGAGGTGTGGGGTTGCTCAGCCATAAGGTAAGAATGCACTTGACTTGATAAGAAACCGAAAACTACTTTCTAGAGTGACTGTACTATTCCTCATTCCCACCAGCAATATCTGAGAGTTTCACTTGTTTGCCAGTTTTGTCAGCACTTGGTATTGTCAGTCTCTATTTTATGTTAGCTCTTCTGATAGGTGTGTAGTGGCACCACAATCCAATTTTGTGTTTCCTGAATGACTAATGACACATCTTTTATTTGTTAGTTTGCCATCCACATATCCTCTTTGTCCAAGTATTTCACCTATTTTAAAATTGGGTTGTCTGTTTTCTTACTGTTGTGTTTATGTATATATTTATATTTATATCTATCTCTCTTTATATATATTCTGGATAGAAGCAATTCATGAGATATGCGATTTGAATGCGTTTTCTCCCAGTCTCTATTTTGTCTTTCCTTTATCTTTTCATCCTCTTAATGCCTTTCTCAGAGCACAAGTTTGTAATGTAGATGAAGTAAAATTTCTTTAAAGATCACTTTTTTTTTTTTTTTTATTTTTATTTTTATTTTTTTTTTTCCATTTTTCTTTTATTATTCATATGTGCATACAAGGCTTGGTTCATTTCTCCCCCCTGCCCCCACCCCCTCCCTTACCACCCACTCCACCCCCTCCCGCTCCCCCCCTCAATACCCAGCAGAAACTATTTTGCCCTTATCTCTAATTTTGTTGTAGAGAGAGTATAAGCAATAATAGGAAGGAACAAGGGGTTTTGCTGGTTGAGATAAGGGTAGCTATACAGGGCATTGACTCACATTGATTTCCTGTGTGTGGGTGTTACCTTCTAGGTTAATTCTTTTTGATCTAACCTTTTCTCTAGTTCCTGGTCCCCTTTTCCTATTGGCCTCAGTTGCTTTAAGGTATCTGCTTTAGTTTCTCTGCGTTAAGGGCAACAAATGCTAGCTAGTTTTTTAGGTGTCTTACCTATCCTCACCCCTCCCTTGTGTGCTCTTGCTTTTATCATGTGCTCATAGTCCAATCCCCTTGTTGTGTTTGCCCTTGATCTAATGTCCACATATGAGGGAGAACATATGATTTTTGGTCTTTTGAGCCAGGCTAACCTCACTCAGAATGATGTTCTCCAATTCCATCCATTTACCAGCGAATGATAACATTTCGTTCTTCTTCATGGCTGCATAAAATTCCATTGTGTATAGATACCACATTTTCTTAATCCATTCGTCAGTGCTGGGACATCTTGGCTGTTTCCATAACTTGGCTATTGTGAATAGTGCCGCAATAAACATGGGTGTGCAGGTGCCTCTGGAGTAACAGTCTTTTGGGTATATCCCCAAGAGTGGTATTGCTGGATCAAATGGTAGATCGATGTCCATCTTTTTAAGTAGCCTCCAAATTTTTTTCCAGAGTGGTTGTACTAGTCTACATTCCCACCAACAGTGTAAAAGGGTTCCTTTTTCCCCGCATCCTCGCCAACACCTGTTGTTGGTGGTGTTGCTGATGATGGCTATTCTAACAGGGGTGAGGTGGAATCTTAGTGTGGTTTTAATTTGCATTTCCTTTATTGCTAGAGATGGTGAGCATTTTTTCATGTGTTTTCTGGCCATTTGAATTTCTTCTTTTGAGAAAGTTCTGTTTAGTTCACATGCCCATTTCTTTATTGGTTCATTAGTTTTGGGAGAATTTAGTTTTTTAAGTTCCCTGTATATTCTGGTTATCAGTCCTTTGTCTGATGTATAATTGGCAAATATTTTCTCCCACTCTGTGGTTGTTCTCTTCAGTTTAGAGACCATTTCTTTTGATGAACAGAAGCTTTTTAGTTTTATGAGGTCCTATTTATCTATGCTATCTCTTAGTTGCTGTGCTGCTGGGGTTTCATTGAGAAAGTTCTTACCTATACCTACTAACTCCAGAGTATTTCCTACTCTTTCTTGTATCAACTTAAGAGTTTGGGGTCTGATATTAAGATCCTTGATCCATTTTGAGTTAATCTTGGTATAGGGTGATATACATGGGTCTAGTTTCAGTTTTTTGCAGACTGCTAACCAGTTTTCCCAGCAGTTTTTGTTGAAGAGGCTGCTATTTCTCCATCGTATATTTTTAGCTCCTTTGTCAAAGATAAGTTGCTCATAGTTGTGTGGCTTCATATCTGGATCCTCTATTCTGTTCCACTGGTCTTCATGTCTGTTTTTGTGCCAGTACCATGCTGTTTTTATTGTTATTGCTTTGTAATATAGTTTGAAGTCAGGTATTGTGATACCTCCTGCATTGTTCTTTTGACTGAGTATTGCCTTTTGTTGCCATGTTAGAAAAACCTTTGTCTAACCCAGGTTGTGGAGGTTCTCTCATGTTTTCTTGTACAAGTTTGACAGTGTTAAGCTTTACATTTGGGTCTCTGATTCATTTTGAGTTTTTCTTTTTAAGTAAGTTGTGAGGTTTAGGATAAGGTTAATTTTCTTTCTCTTTTTTTGGTACGTAGATGTCAGATTGTCTTAATACAATTCATTGAGGGGCATTTTTTTTACTGAATTGGTTTTGTACCTGTGTCAAAAGTTGGTTGCGTCGTATATTGTTGATCTACCCCTCCCATTCTGTCCCACGGACCCCTACCTGCCTGTCTTGTCACCAGAGCCACACCATCTTGGCTACTGTATGCAGTGAGCCTTCAAATTAGGTAGTGGGATTCTTACAAGTTGGTTCTTCTTTTCTAAAACTCTCTTAACTAGACTTATTCCTTTGCCTTCCATATACATTTTGGAATTAGCTTATTTTTATCAATAAAAATCCCTGCTAGGCATTTCATATCTTTTTTTTTTTTTCAGGGGAGAGCATGAATGCAGTCCCCCACTACCACAAATTATGCAGTCGAGTTTCCCACATTTGGGGAAATCGCAGGGGTCAGCACATCCGGAGTGCAATGGATAAGCCTCGCCCTGCGAAAACCACCTTTGTGATCATGGTATCTCCCCTGCCAGGTAAGTATGGCATTTCATATCTTATGTAGGCTTTATATTGCAAACATTTTGTGTATTCAGGAAGATAAATACCATATTACCAGTATTTAAAAAATATGTTGCTAGGGGATTAGTTTTTATATAACACGATTAAGATGAAAGGACTATTAACATGTAAAGTAAATATGATTATTTTCTCTTTATTTTTCCCTTTTATACAATGTATCACTAATATACAATTTATGAATAAGTCTGTGTGATTTCAACTACCTTAGTTTTTTTTGGAAACTAGAGTTCTGGAATTATTTTGACATCAAATACTCATATATAACTAGCTCTCTTTTTCTTTTATAAAAATTTACTTTCACCATTAGTTAAGTAATCAGTTATTACTCTGATGGTACCTTTGTGGTCCATCAGATATGTATTTATAAATGTAAGCACAAATAAGTACACACAGGACATTTAAAAAACTGAAATGTTCAAGGCAGTTTATGTGATGTTAATAAAAATCTATTCCCATAATCAAAAAAAAATTCCTGCTAGGACTTTGAATGGAATTGTTTTTAAGCTATATGTCAATTTGAGGAGAATCGATGGCTTTGTCTTGTTGAGTCTTTCAGTTCTGCTATTGAGCCACCAAGTGAGTTTTTAAATTTGTGCAATTGTATTTTTTAGTTCTAAAATTTGTATCTGGTTCTTTTTCACATAGTCTGGTTTTTTTTTTTTTTTTTTTTTTTGGCTGAGGCTTTCTATATTTGAGAAGATTGTTACTTCTGAAGCATTTTTATAATAACTGCTTTAAAGTCTGATATTTCAAAGATCAGTGGCTTCTGCTGATTGTCTTTTTCCATATGAGTTTTTGTTTTGAGAGTTTTTCTTATTTTGTATTGTAGCCTGAACATTTAAAATATTACGTTAGGAGATTCTGGGCTTTATTTAAATCCTATGGAGAATGTTGATATTTTTTGTTTTAGCAAACAATTGATCCAATTGTGTTCAGGCTACAATTTCTAATCAATCTTGAGTGGGTTGAAGTTTCAATGCTAGTTGGATTTTCAAAAGCAATGACACTCAGATGTGTCTCACTTGTAGGTCACCATGTGACCAGTCAGGCTTGTGGGCAGTGGTCTATACTGTAGTTCAGTCCTCAGTCTTTGTTCTGTTGTTTAGGGTCCAATCAACACATATGCAGCTCAGGGAGTGAGTCCAGGTTTTATAAACTATTACATAGGATAGTCTCGGGTACTGACCTGAGACTTTTCAGGTACTTTTATTTTTGTTTCTGTATCCAGAAATCTGAGACCGTAGACACCCTTACCCTGTCTTATATCTGGAGCCATGTGATGCAAGAAAAAAGAAGTCACAAAAGCTGTGAGATTTGCCTCACTCTCTTGGGACTATGACTCCTCTAGTTGAAGATAAAGGAAGGTTTCCCTTCCTCAGGGTTTAGGAATGTGAAGACCCATACTATCACTTCCTGTCTCCTCCCTTTGGGACTGCCTAGGGTTTGATCAGGAGGGGTAATGGAGAAGTTTCTCACTTTCTCTGTTAGGAATTCCCTTTCTTTATCCTTGACTCAGAACTAGAGGACTCCTCCTTAGGTTCTCTGTCCATGCCTGGCATTTGTTTATTTTTTTCTGACTTTCTTGAATTCAGGCTAGGGTATATCAGAGGAAAAGCAACACTCACCATCAGTTCATGATACTTTGAGTTCTGGTCTAAGTCCCTGCCTTCTACTATTTACTTTTCAGAGACTTCAAAAACAACAACAACAACAACAACAACAAAAACCAACCTACATGCATACAGTTAAGGTTTCAGCAAGCTTACTTTATTTTACCTAAAGCCAGAATCTCCTCATCATATTTTTGATACTATAAATGGCAAGATAATACATTTCCTTTGGTGTCTTGACTTTTCTGCCATGTCTGACTTCTTACTTGACCTCCTGTGATTTGTTCCTCACTATGTGTATGGAGGCAATGAGAGGATAGGTGGAGGGAGGTCTTAAGGAGAACCCTTACAATGTAGCTCTCCTAGGTGAGGTCACTGTACAGGGTAGAACCGGCTTCATGACACAGGGAAGGAGGGAATTCAGTGGGTTTTAGGGATTTGGATACGCAGAGTCATTTGAACCTTCCAAAATATCACTATTCAGTTCTTGGGGTCTTACTTTATCCTAACAAGTGCCCTTTCCAAGGACGTGCTAGGGCTTTGAGCCCAAGCTTCAGTGCAATTCGGCAACCATAGCACCAGACCCAGAGTCTGAGTTTTAGTTATACCAGCCCTGCTAGAGATAAGTAACTCCTTCTTTCTGGGCAGTCATAGAAACTCAGTTCTCTAACTACTTGCAGATGAAAACTTAAAACCTCAGGCTTTCATTTCTACCTTCCAGATTTACCAGTGCAATTATAAATCACTAGTCTCCTCCATAGTCTTTGCACACTGCAAGCTTCTGATAACATCCTATCAGAGCCACCACTCTGACCACCAAAGCCTTCATACTATACTCATTAGTTCAGGTAGGCTCTGGCAATATTGAAGGAACAATTTTGTCACTAGATGTTATATATAGAGAGAGAGTGGCAATTTCACATCCTTTATTGGTAACTGGATCCTCACCCATCAGATTAGATCAGTCAGTCCTATACTCTCCTTTTCCTCAAAGATTTGCTACTTATATTGTTTAGGGTTTTTCTTGGAGTTCAGCTGCAGACAACAGAGTTTGTTTTGCCAAGTTTAAGCGGGAAAGGAATTAAAATAGTATATGTGGTAGGCAGAATTCTAAGATGGTCCCCAAAACTTTCTCCCTGCTTTACGCATGCCTTGTCTAATCACTCTCTTTGAGTGTGGGGGCAGAGACTTTGAATATGGCAGGAAATCAGGCAATTTTGTTACATCATATGGCAAGAGGAATTTTCCTGCTATAATTAAGATCCCCAATAAGTTGACTTTGATGAATAAAAAGTGAAATTATTCCAGGTGGATGTGGTCTAATCAGGCTATCCCTTAAGAGATACAAGAACTAGTATAGAGTGTCCTTCTGCTGGCCTTGAAGGAGCAACCTGCCATATTGCAGAGACAGCCATGTGGCAAGGACACAAAGCAATCTCCAGAAGCTGGTTGTAGTGCCTGATTGACAGTTATTAAGATTCAGAGACTTGAGTCATATGGCTATAAGGAAACCAATTCTGCCAACAGCCTGGGGGAGTTTGGAAGTGGGTCTTTCCCTAATCACGCCTCCTCATGAGGATATAGCTAATGGCATCTATATTTCAGGGAGATCCTGAGCAAGGGACTTGCTGATATGGGCTTGGCTCTTGATCCATGGAAATTTTGAGATAATAAACATGTTGTTTTAAGCCACTAGGTTTGTGAGATTATTTTACACAGCAATAGAAAATGAATATGCTATACTAACAACCTGATAGGATTTCTAGAAGGCCCAAGTTAAAAAACTGTAAAGCCTGAATTTACACAGCCAGGAGATAGGTCCAACAATGAAAATGGTTGTAGCTGGATCCTGCTGCTGCTTCCACTGGGTACAACAGCATTTATGAAGCCAAGGCTCCAATACCATGACTAAAGGCTGTCTACTGTAATAGGGTCAGAGAGCATGCTATTCCAATGCTGTTTTCTCCTCTGTGACAGATAATGACATTTCTACTTACTTCAATAGGTAGTGATAATGGTTGCATGAAATTAAGCTTATAAAGTGTTTTTCAAGTAAGCAAAGCACAGCTCTTAATATTTTCTATATATTAGACATTATTATTCATTATTAATTTTCCCAAGGCCATGAAAATAATAAGTAGCTCAAGTGGGGACTAAGTTTGGGTCTTTCTGCTACCAAAGCCCAATCTCCTTATTTTCATTCCCCCTCCTTTTTTTTGTGGTACTGGGGTTTGAACACCCCTCCCCCTTTTTGGCAGTACTGGGGTTTGAATCAGAGCCTTGCACTTGCTAGATAATTGCTCTTTCCATCCTTTCCTGATGTTAGCAGGAAGAGTAATGCAGGAACCCAGTTTTAAGGGAGCTTCCATTCCCATTGTTAGCCTCTCCCTGAAGAAATTCATCTAGAAGAGACCGAAGAAGTCCTTCATAATACAGCATGAAAGGCATATGCATTTGGTTTTTACTGAGTAGATGTCAGTGTTATTAACATCCTCGTTAACAAGTGCAGAACTTGGTTTGGAATTCTGAAAACAACCACATGAGCTCCTGAAGACCTCCCGAAACTCCCCAGATCAGTTTCTCTGCTTTCCTAGTAATCGCTCTCTGACTTCTGCCTCTGGTGTCATACACTTTGTTCAAAATATACATCTACTTTTCTCCTCTACTAATTGTCTGAGGTTCCTCTCTGCTTGTCACTGGGAGGAAAGGGTGTGAAAATTTGAAACTTATGTCTTCGCTGGGTATGGGAGGCGTGTGTGTCTGTGTGGGCATGTACTTGTTCACGGTGTGTATGGGGGTGGAGAGCAAGGCAGATGGTTTGATGATGATGCTATAGACCCTCACTACTAATGCAATGGAAAGGAATTCTGACCAATAAGAGTGTAGAGTGAAGGTGTTAGTGAAGCAGGATCTGCGCTAAGGGCTAAAATGGTACCAAACTCAAAGGTACCAAGAAGGAATATATATAGCTATGTTCAGAAATATGATCAGTATAAAACAAAAATATTTTAAGCCAAAATGTTAATTAAAAATTGAAAAATTAAAGGTGGCAAGTACTGAGGGTGATATTTTCTGGAAAGATATGGGTGGCCAATCACTGTGAAGAAGTCTGGTTTTTTTTTTTTTTTTTTGGCAGTACTGGAATTTGAATTCAGGTGCTCTACTGTTTGAGCTATGCCCCAGTCCCTTTTGCTCTGATTATTTTTAGAGTTGGTCTTACTTTTTGCCCAGGCTGGCTTGGACTGTCATCCTTCCTATTTTAAGCTAGGCATGTGCTCCTATGCCCAGCTTTCCCCTTCCCCATTGAGATGGAGCCTCACAAACTGTTTTTTTTTTTGGTCTGGAACCATGATCCTTTCCATCTCAGCCTCATGCATAGCTTGGGATGACAGGCATGTACCACCATGCACAACTGTTGGTTGAGATGGGGATCTCATGAACTTTTTGCCCAAGGTGGCTTTCAACTACTGTTCTCCCATTCTCAGCCTCCCAAGTAGCTAGGATTTCAGGTGTGAACCACCAGGTAATCAAGATACGACTACATGATATGACTACAGATCAACATATACCCCAAGTATTAGTCACTACCCTTGATTATGAACAAGAAAAATTGTTTTGCTTAATTTAAACAAAAAATGGATTTACCTGGAAGGATATTGGAGACTCACCAAGTAAATGCAGAAATCTGAGAGCTGGATTTCAAGCTGGCTCAATGTGCATAATAAAAATATTTCAAGAGATATCTGGCTTTGGGTAATGGCAGAGGACTTTACATCAGAAGAAATCTCTCACAGACAGTGTTTAAAAATTCTTGGTTCAGAAATCGCTAAGATAACAAAAAAATTCTTGCAAAATACTGAAGATAATTGAAAGCACAGAAAAATGATCGAAAGAAGGCATGAAATAAGGAAACACCCTAAGCGAGGTAGACATTTACCTGACTTTTTTCTTGAAGACACTCCCAGTTTGATCAATGTGTGGGAACAGAGCTCAGTCAGTGGAATTCCTAACGGCTTGAGTAGTCAGAGATTGGAATTCACATCTGCCAGCATGGCTGAAAGTTGAGGGGAGTGGATATCCAGGAAAAGAGAGGGTCATGTGAGAGTCACAAATTCTTATCTAACTCCTGAGCTAAGAAGACCTGGGGCAAGACTCCAAGGAAGCCCAGAAAAGAATTCCAAGGATCTTACTATTCAGATGTTACCACAACTCCCCAGCAATGTGGACACATAATTTAGAATTCAAGGTCTGGAAAGTTAAAAAGGCATTACAAAGATTTTTGATAAAATGTGAGAAGAGCCAAACTCAAATGGAACATTTAAAATATATATATTTAAAATTAGCTAACTCAAAAGACACTGGAAAAAGGAAGAATACAGAAACAAATACCAGTGAAGACAAATAGCAAAAAATAGCAAAATGATGAATCAAGCACATCATATCAACAGATTTCTTTAAAGGACTCATACTAAACACATCAATGAAAAGGAAGAACTCCAGAGGAATAAAAGATTAAGATCCAACTATATGCTGTCTACAAGAAACCCACTTTAAAGCTGATGGCATACACAGATTGATAGTAAAAGGATGGAGAAATATATAAGTTGTAGGTGCTTAGAATTAGTCATATTTTAAATATTCTATTTGATTTCCTCTATTGGTATTGTTATTTATTTTATTTTATTTTTTGAGACTGAGTCTTGCTATATAGCCCAGGCTGACCTCAAACTCACTAAACAGCCCAGGCTGACCCTGAACTCATGATGCTCCTACCTCAGCCTCCCAAGTGCTGGGCTTACAGATGTGAGCCACCGTACTCAGCTCTTCCACTGCCATTTATGCCATCTCTCTTTGCATTATATTTGGTGGCTCTCTTAGGATTACAATATATATCACTTACCTTGTCACAGTCTACCTTGAACATATGCTTCTTATGTGTTAGAAAACTGATATGAATAAATTGTTATCAGACTACTTAAAAAGTATTTCTGAGATAAAAGGGTCATTTTATAATAATAAGAGGGCTAATTTATCAAGAAGATATAACAATCCTAAATGTGTTTGTATCCAATAACAAGCTGTAAACATACAAGAAGCAAAAAATGATGGAACTAAAGGAAGAAAAAGAAAAATCTACAGTTGTAATTGGAGATTTTAATATAATCTTGCAGAAATTCATCGAACCAGTAAATAAAATATCAATAAGCATATAGGAAATCGGAAATGCCATGAACTAATTGACAATTACAGAACAATACAGCCAACAGCTGTAGAATATGCATTCTCATTATTTTGCAAAGCATGGCGTATTCATTATCCTCAAACAGACTTGGCCATAAAATTTATCTTGACCAATTTTCTAAAGTCTGAAGTAATACAAGTTATGTTCTCTGAGCATAAGCAAAATAAATTAAAAATCAGTAATAGTAAGATAGAAGTGAAGCAGTATACTTCTAAGTAACTCGTAGGTTATGGAAAACATAAGAGAAATTAGAAAGCACCTTGATCTGAATGATAGTGCAAAAATAGTATATAAAAAGTTGTGGAATGAAGGTAAAGCATTATAGCCTAAAATGTCATATTAAGAAAAAAAAAGTTTAAAGTCAACACTTTGACTTACACCTTCAGAAGCTAAAAAAGGATAAATGAAACTTAAAGTTAGTAGTGAAAATGATATAACAATGACAGCAGTAGAAATCAATAAAGCAGAAATAGTTAAAGAAAATGGAGATGACAGAGAAAGTGTTAGTGAATTTGAAGAAGACGGATGGATAGAAATGCTATAGTCTGAAGTAGAAAGAAATGATTGAATGCCAAAGAGGATAAAGCATTGGGAACCTTTGAGGTGACATCCAAAGGTCTAACATCTGTGGAATTGAAGTCCCAGAAGGAGAGGCATGAAGGCAGAAAAAATTAGTGCTTGAAATATAACGGCTAAAAATTCCCATTTTGTGAGTACATAAATGTACCAATTCAAGAAGATCAGTGAATCTAAGGATAAATACAAAAAAAAAAATCAGAATCAGGCAAATCATAGCTAAACATCTAAAAGCCAAAGATAAGGAGAACATCGTGATAGCAGCCAGAGAGAAATGACACATTAGATGTGTGGTGACAGTGACCCAAATTCCCATTGACTCAGAAATCACAGAGGCTGGAAGATAGTAAGAAAAATCTGTCAAAATTCCCACTGACTTCTCAGTCATCAGAGAGGCCAAAAAAGATACTGAAAAAAACATCTATGAAATGCTGAGTAAGCAGAATTCGATCTCCAGTGAGCATGTTCTTCAAGAATAAAAGTGGAAGACATTTTTACAAAAGAAAACCAAGAAAATTTATTATGAGCAAGCTGGCACTGCAAGAAAGCACAGGGAATGTCTTTAAACTGATGTCAGTTGGAAATTTGAATCTTTAGCACCGGAAATGGTAAATACCCATGTAAATATAAAAATTTTGTCACAAAGCAAACTCCAGGTCCAGATAGCTTCACTGGGGAACTCTCAAGTAGTTAAGAAAGAAATATGATAACTTTAAAAACCTTTCAGACAGTAGAGGAAGAAAGAACTCTTCCCAATGTGTTCAAAACAACAAGGAAAAGGATGCTGAAAGAAGTTACCCATACCCATTAAGAATATAGAGCAAAATATTCAAAATATCAAATCTGATCAAAATATTAGTCAGCCAAGTCTATCAAGACCAGATCATGGCCAAAAGAGACTTCTTTCAAGAATCCAGAATTGCCTTGCAAATCCATCAGCTAAATTCACTACACGAATGGCATAAAGGAGGAAGAACATATGAACAACTCAGTAGTGCAGAAAAAAAAAAATCAGAGCTGCCCACTTGGGTAGCTGATGTCATCCACAAGAGCAGAAAGTTGTGGTCCCTTACCTCATTTCTGGATTTACATTGGTTCATCATCTGCGAGCTCTTTGATTGAAGGATGCACAGTAGGGTTCCCACTTAATAGAAATTGCAGCTATTATTCGGGGTCCTTATTCCAGTGAAATCAACAGGAAAAGGATGAAGTTAGTGAGTAGGGGATAATCAACTCTGACTACCATGAGAAAGTAGGTTAGCCTCTACACAATGGGGACCGGGAAGAGTATGTTAGGAATCAAAAGAATTCTTTGGGAGCATATTTTGGTGCTAATGAACCAACAGACAACAATTAGCTCAAATAAAGTCAAGGAAACTAAGGGTTTAGACTCTTGGTGATGACGGTCCAGGTTGTGCAACCAGTGAAGCAATCCAGACAAGTCAAAATGGACACTGGGTGAAGGTGATGATTTATAGCAGTTGAAATAAGTCCAGCGCCAGCTGCAGTGGTATAGATGTAGCAAGTTTGGCTTGCTAACCCTCTTTTGGTCTTTTCAAGAGAATGCAATCTGCTACCACTATGAATAATTGGATTTGCATCTCCGTCCTTGGGAAACTGCAGGTGTCTTGTTCTGATATGAGAACCATACATTACAGATGGGCCTGCATCGATATGAAAGGCATAGTTTGTGTGGAGTCAGTTTGTGTGCCACCTGAGTCCCTGTGGTCACATTTTCCTCTCCCTGGGCCTTGGCCACCTGCCTTGGTCTCTGGTTGAGCAGCTGTCACAAGAGCTCACACTGTTGCTCTCGCAGCAGTAAAGCCAGATTGCTGTTGCTGCTGTCAGCCCCACTACAGATGGAAGATTCTAGCAGGTTACTGCACAACCAGTGGGGATTGCTGCTGTGCCAGTCCATGCTCTGGGCTCCAGAAGCTGTGGATTCTCTAGAGGTTGCTTGATGAGACCAGGTTACACATCTCAGAAAAGCAATGGAGTGGATACACTATAAAGTTGACTTTGACCAGTGGCCAAAGTCAGTGGAGGCCAGGAAAGAGCAGATAAATTCTTTTCTATTTCTCTCACAAATAACTATTAAGAGATAGAGGAGAAGAACTAGGAAGCTCTTAAGAGATCTGAAAGACTGATGCATTTGCTATGAACCATCCCTTCTTTGTTAAACATTCTTTTTTTTTTCTTTTATTATTCATATGTGCATACAAGGCTTGGGTCATTTCTCCCCCCTACCCCCACCCCCTCCCTTACCACCCACTCCGCCCCCTTCCTCTCCCCCCCACCCCCTCAATACCCAGCAGAAACTATTTTGCCCTTATTTCTAATTTTGTTGTAGAGAGAGTATAAGCAATAATAGGAAGGAACAAGTGTTTTTGCTGGTTGAGATAAGGATAGCTATACAGGGAGTTGACTCACATTAATTTCCTGCGCGTAAACATTCCTTTCAATTTGTTCTCTTTTCTCTGCCTCAGTTTCCCTTCCCCTGATACTGTATTCCTCCTCATGAAGTGTTAGCAGGTGGGTTTCTTCCCAAGAAGGCTGGGTAAATACAGGTGGTAATCAGAATGCCATGTTATTGACATGGAGGATGATGAGGTTGGTGAATGTGGTGGTCATGATAGAGAATGATGGTGCCATGGGTGATGATGTAGGGACAATGGCGATGACTTGTACAGTCATGACAATGCATAGTGACATTTTAGGCAACAACGGACCTCACATATGACAGCAGTAGCATAGGATTAGTATAACGAAGCTGAAGTCTTCCTATGGTTAATGGTGGTGTAGCAATGTTCATGTCATAGGGTAACCCATTATCCACATGGGTGGTGATGCTGGTGTGTAAACAAACCTTCTAAGCTGCCAGTCTTGTAAGAGCATAGCATATACAATATGCACAGAACACAATGATTGTGAATAGCAAGCAAGGATGTTACTGTTTTATGTATTTACTGCACTATTCTTTTTTTTTGGTTAGAGTGTATTCGACTTACAAAAGAATTATTTACTGCAAACCAGTCACCATGTTGTGCCAGTAGCAGCCTCCTCCATTGCATGTTTACCATAGCTTAATGGCATCAGGAGGCCACGTTGAGTGGTTGCCCTAGACCGTGTGGGTCTGTATAAGTGTGCTATGTGATGTTTTCATAATGATGAAATTGCCTGGTGATGCATTCCTCAGAATCCACCCCTGTCATTAAGCAATGCATGACTATGTTATAAGGATGGTGAAAGCCCAGGACGTCCAGGGGTGTGGTAGATCACATTCACTCACATTTGCTGTTCTTCTCTTTGGTTCTTTTTCCTGGAGGACGATTATAGCTCCCCATACTTTTGAACTTCAGTGTGGCCATGTGACTGGCTTTAGTCAATAAGGAAGCTATAAAAGCCAGCATGTGTTTTGGCCATGTTCACTTTTCTTTCACTCTGATGATTGGAATTTCCAGTGGAGGCAACTCTTTGAGCTGTGTTTTTGGAGTAGAGCTGTTGTTAACCAGTGACAGACATGTAGCATGGGTAAGAAATTTCTCCTTGAAAGCCATTGAGATTTTAAGGAGTATGAACTACAGCAGAATCCAGTGTATCCTGACTTATATGAGGGAAAGGAAGTCCACCTGAGAAATGTGTCTATTGTTTTAAAAAGTTATATCTCCACTCAGTAGGCAGAGACAAGAGGGTTGCAAGTTCAAGACCAGCCTGGGCTACAAAGCCAAACCATGTCTCAAAAAAAAAGTTATGTTTTCCCTCAAATGAAACTTCTGGATAGAAGTTTGGGGAGAATCATAGTCCGTTTTAATTTGGCCAAAAGAGAAATGAAAACGACTGTCTTTGTGGGCTGTGGCAGTCTCTAGGTGATTCCACACTTGTGTGTCTGTCTTGGTGGACTCTTTATTAACTTAGGGAGTTCTTCAGGGTTCTGACGAGGTGTGCTCGTGTGCTGAGGGGCTGCATGAAGCAGGGTAGAGGAAGTGGGGGCTGTCAGGCTGAGGAGTGTGGTAGGGAGGTTTCCGATGTCCTTGAGTCTTGCTTAGCTAATGCAATCATTTGTGTGAGCCAGGAACCCATTCTCCCCACCTCCTCCACCCGCCCATAGGGGGTTATGCTAATGATTGGCTTGGGCTGATTTTCATTAATGCTCTTTACTTACAGGCGGATGAATCAATTATGGAAGACACAGCTTTCTCTCTTAGTCAGTTTTGTGCTTCCTTTCTGTCTGTGGGGCAGAGGGTACTGAGCCCTGTCCTCTTTGGGGTAGTTAGTATGGAAGGAGCAAATAAGGAGGGTGTGTATGTTGGGGATCAGGGCCGGGGTGGGGGCAGAAGGATAGAAGTTGGCTTTGTTAGCAATAGTTGAGGAGTGGAGACTTGGACAGTAATGATTTAATTGAGTTTGCACCCTCCTTCTTGTCCCCACCTCACCCAGAATGTGCAATCCTGATTAAAACCAGGGGTTGGGAGAGACAGCACTCTCTGTGGAGGACTGCAGTGCTCCCTGGCTAGCAGAAATAAGCACAACTTAGGCTGCTTTCAGAATGTGGGGCTGCCTCGAGGCTCCCTGACCTACATTTTCTTTGTAAAGGAGGGAGTGTGTGTGTGTGTGTGTGTCTTTACAGCATAAAGAAAAAGCTGTAAGGGTGTGGACATTCCTGCAGGCAGCATGAACTTACTGAGCACCTATTCTGTGCTACTCCATAGGGAGTGGAAGCACCTAGAAGAAAGGTAATCATGGCTGTTTTCCATCCTAGTGTGGCAAGAAAGGTGGAGCTTGAGCAGTTAAGGATGTAGTAATGCTTCTAAGGGGAACTTCAATTGGGGTCCTCCCTTTCCTTGCCAGGATAGTCAAGGAGGAAATGATGTTTAAGTTGAGAATGGGTAGTAATTAGTAGTAGTGAATGTATTAATGAATTATTTTTTTTTCTGGTGATGCTGGAGATTGAGTGAATTAATTTGATGCTGGGATTGAACTCAGGGCCTTTACCACCAAGCTATAGCCCTGCAGGCCCTACTGAATGCTTTTCTATGAAATACGTACTCATGAGTAGGTGTGGGTACATACATACACACAGATGCACACGCAAAGTGTGCTACTCAGGTAACTGAGTAAATGAATTAGTCCATGGAGAAAAATTTCCCTTATTGCTAAGTTTATAACGCATTAAACATACGGGTGATTTTTTATTGCCAACAAATTAGATGTCAATTTTTAGAAAATTAATTTTATGTTTCCTTGCCCTCCTAAAGAGCATAAGTATTGCTTCCTTCAGGGTTTTCTCTGTGAATGTCATGACTATGATGCTTGGAGAGAATGCTTGCTTCCTGAAGATTTATTTGGGAGTATGTAATAATTTTATTCCACAGAGATGGCTTCAGCCTGCTTTGCTTTTTGAGTTCTTGTGTCTGCTTTTTATAGTTTGCTGTCGCTTTCTGTGCTCTCAGGCTGTCAACTGTCACTTCCTGCAGCTGTCAGCCTGGCTTTCTCAGGGCTCACCACTATCAGCATCTGCCCTGCCCCCAACACACACACACAGACATACACACAGACACACACACACACATAGTCAGACACACAGACACACACACACACACACACACACACACACACACACACTCTCTCTCTCTCTCACACACATGCAATGATTACATTCTAATCAGGTATTGCTTGGGACTCAGTGGGCTTGGCTTTTCTAAACTGTAATGTAAAGATCCCTAACACAGCCCCTGGCTCAGCAGCTTCAGTTTCACCTGGGAACTTGTTAGAGATGCCAAATCTTGGGTCCTATCCCAGACCTGCTGAATCAGAGTCTCTGGGGGTGGGACCAGTGATCTGTATTTAACAAGCTGTCCTGGTGATTCAGATGTCCCTAAGTTTGAGAAGCAGTGCTGTAAGGAAGGACAAATAGGGACCAAGAGAGCGCCTTGTCGCTCCCCCTGGACAAGCTGCATGTGTCTTAGAGCATCAACCACAGTCTATGCTCTGTCCTTTCTGGGTTCTGTGATGTGTTCAGTGGAACTGGATAGTTTCAGGATAGCTGAGTTGTGGGAAGGTGTGATGCTGCATGTGTGTGAGCCTGGTGCATACAGAGAAAGAGAAAAAGACAGAGAGACAGAAAAGCCAAGGCCCAAGAGAGAGGTGTGCCTTCTGCTGGACTCCCCTGCTCTTGGCTGCTAGCATCTGCCACATGTCTTGATTTTCCAGCCCCAGCCTGAACCCTCCAGCTCTGGGTCCTAGTGGTCTTTTCTTCCATATAATAATAGTGCCTGGAGGCCAGGCCCAGGGTCAGGAATGCTCTGAGAGCCACCAGCTGGCCGTGGTGCTGCTAGAGACTGTCCAAGTGGAGTTCTCGGGAAGGACAGCTGGGATATGTGTGGGAGCCTCAGAGATGCATGGATTTTGGTTTGTAAACATGGGCCTGTTAAATTTAGGGTGGGCCACGGGCCTAGGAGAGCTCCGTAGCATCATTTGGCAATTGCTGCACATTTTGAGTGGTTTAAAAATCTTGCTTATTCCTTATATAGTAGGAGGTCTGTTTTAGCACAGCTTGTCGTCAGAGGGGAGGGAAGAGAGGACGTTGGCATTGGGTGAACACCCACTGTGTGCCAGGTGCTTTGCATAAACTATCTCATTTTGTCTGTACACCCTCCCCCAAGGGCTGGGGCTTATTAACTCTGCTTTACAGATGCAGAATGAGAGCAAAGGTCTGAGCCCAAGAGGAGTCAGTCACAGTGAGTTGGATCTGCTCCCAGCACTGATGCATAGAACATGTTTTATGAGTAGCTGAGCCTTGGTAACTGGCGGATGGTATGTAGTGGTGAGGACTCTCTGCCCATACTGGGAGCACAGAGCATAGTCCTGATGTCAGAGAGAGAGAGAGAGAGAGAGAGAGAGAGAGAGAGTTAGTTGCGCATGGATCCCATGAGGTGCTCCTCAAGTTCAAAGTCCCAATGTCCAAATCAGTTTGGAAACTGTCAAAAAGTTATAGTCTACTCTTGGAGATGATGATTTAATTATATCAGGCAGAGTTAACCAGACATAAAGAATCAGGAGGAGATTCTCAGTGACAGAATTATTGCAAGGACTTGGCTCACATGGTGGTGGGGGTGGGCAAGGCAAGTCAGAAGTCCCAGGGCAGCTAGAACTCTCAGAAATGGGGTGAAACTGCTGTCTACAGGTGGAATTTTTTCCTTTTCAGGAAAACTCCAGCTCCACTCTTAAGGGCTATGGATCCACTGAGTCAGGCCAACCCAGATTATCTAGGCTAACCTTTTGCTTAAAATCAGTTTATTATGGGTTTGAAGCATGTCTACAAAATACTTTCATGCTAACACCTAGATAGGTGTTTGAAGTTGACATTCAAACCTGATATAATTAGGATCTCAAATGTCCCCCACGAGCCATGTGTTGATGGCTTGGTTGCCAGCCTGGAACACTGTTGGAAGTAGTAGAATCTTTAAGAGGCAGGGCACAGTGGAAGGAAGTCAGATCACACTGGGAGTATGCTCTTGAAAGGGCTATGGGAACTCCAGCCCTTTCCCCTCTCTCTCTCTCTCTCTCTCTCTCTCTCTCTCTCTCTCTCTCTCTCTCTCTGCCTCCTGGCTGCCATAGGTAAACCCTCTCCTCTGTCCTGAAAGTCTGCCATTATGTCTATATTGCCACAGGCCCAAAGCAACATGGCCAAGTAACCATGGACAGAAACCTCCAAATCCATGAGTCAAAATAATCCTTTTGTTTTTATAATTTGAGTATCCAAAGTATTTGGTCGTAGCCTTGGAGAGCTGACTAATACAACATCAATAAATACTCTGAGAAGCTCCACTCAAAAGGCGTTTTGATTTCGTTGGCTCTATTGCTTCCTAAAGTTGTTCGAACAACAACCTCCATTCCAGCTTTACATAACCAGTGTTCTCCAGGACACTTTGGAAGCTGATGGCCTGAGCTTTCTGGCCCTACCTCAGGGTTTCTGTACAGAATCTGCATCTCTGGCCAAGAGCCCAGAGTATGAATCTGTTCAGTGTTTGGTGACTTGAGGTCAAGGTTTGTCCATCTCAGCCCTATTGACGTTTTAGGCAGATAACTCTTTGTTATGGGGCTTATCCTGTGTATTTAGGATGTTTAGCAGGATCCCTGGCCTCTACCCTCAAGATGTCAGTAGCATGCCACCTCTCCAGCTGTGACAACCAAAGATGTCAAATGTCCCTGGGGGACAAAATTACCGCTGTCAAGAATCAGTAGTGTAGAGGAAGAAATGATGGGAGAGCACAAGGGCTTCAGAGGCTCAGCAAATGAGGCTCGAATCACACTTCTTTGGTGAGAAGCTGAGCAGTCAAGCCTGCCATTTGGTGACTCTGTGGGGAAGTTATTTTGCTTTTGTGAGCCTCAGTTTTCACCTTCGCAAAACGGGGATCATGACACAGGACTTGTCAGGTTATTGAGGGACTGGTTGGAGTAGAGTCTTCAGGGTCCCTGGATTCAGAAGTTATTATATCTGTTAGCTCCTTACTCTTCTGAAAGGGAAACTACCATTCAGGCTTTCACGAGCATCCTAGGAGAGTGGAGTTGAAAAGGTCTTAGGCATCTGCTTGTGTCTATTCTAGCCTGGCTCAGGGCCTGATATTCCAGGGTTCCAGGCCAGCCATAGTTCTTCCCTCTGCCTGTGTGGTTGCCCAGGTGTCCCAAACCCACTGCTGCCGAGTCTACAGACAAGCTCTAAGGGTGTGGAGAGGCTTTAGGCCTTGGGCTCAGCAGCTCCAAGCCCCCTCCAGGCCTCTTCTGGAGGCTGCTCAGGTCTCCCTTCCCCGCAGTCTAGAGATTTATGAATGGTGCATCCCTGCACAGCTCCGGGATGGGCCTTGCCAGGAGGTTTATTAATGGGCTTTCATCTAGCACTTTAGGTTTGCAAGCTCTCTCTGTTCCTCTGGTTCCTGGCCGGATATGGGAAGGTGCACCACATCAGCAAAATCTTCTTCTTGGCTTGGTGGAAGGGGTGATCTAGAGGCCATCCTTCTGGAAGCCACTGGGATTGGAACCCACAGCCCTCCTTTCTCTTCCCTTGGCTGTTTCTCTTCCCATGGACTGAGCCATGTTGGGAAGCACGTAGTCTATATGACATTCTCTGCTCAGGATGGCAACTGCTGCCTCGGGCCATGGGACAGTGGAATACCAATCTTGGGGCAGAAACTTTAGGCTTTGGGCATTGGCACCTACCATCAGGATGATCTGAGTGGGGGCACTGAGCCTCTAAGAGCCTCAGTTTACTTAACTGTGAAGTGGTATAGTCATGGCTATCCCATAGGATGGCTATGAATATTCACTGAGACACAGTTCTGAGAGGCTTAGGAAGGGTCGTCCTCGTTCTCTGCTTCCTTGCCCAGCACAAAGAGCACAAAGTCTTATGCTGATCTGGGACTTCCTTGTTATGTTGGGGGCATGAATTGTAGTGGGGCATAGCCCCATGGATGGAAGCTGGGCCACTGAGACACCTCAGTGGGTGACAGCTTCTGACCCATTCTTGGAAGGGACACTATCTTCCCAGGCAGAGATGCCTAAGGAGGGACCTCCACACCAGCCCCTTACACTCTGGGAGCCATCTGTGCCTGCAAGCAGCAAATGGGTGGAGGAACGGAACCTCTTAGCTTTTCTAGACTGCTAGTCATGTGTCAATAAAGGAATGAATGAATTCAGAGTCACATCTTCCTGAACAGTGATCTGAAGTGGCTGCCTCAGTATCTCCTGAGAAGCTTATAAAACACAGATTCCAGGGTCCACCCTGTCCAGGGGTCAGGACTGTAAGGGCAAGGCTCAGAAGTCTGCTTATTACAAGAGCCCCAACTACCTCTGATTCAGGGACAAGCTTGGGAAAGGCTGTCTGGATGTCTGCATGCCCAGACCCCATCTGCATGGACCCTATAGGGTTCCAGAGCCCACTCAGTCAGTGGTTGTGTTAGTTCTGCTTTCTCTGAAGGGTGAAGTGAAAGTCTCTGTGAGTGTCACAGATTCTGGGAGGTCTTTTTGCTCCACTTTCAACAATCCTGCCAGAGTGCCAGGAGGCTACATGGCAGTGCTCTGCGTATCTGTTTCCTGTATTTTTTACTTGAGAGGTTGACTTAGAAGAGTCCTGAAGTCCCCTTCAGCTCTGATGCACTGTGCTCCCAGGGAGGAGCCCCAGAATCCCAAGGAGCAGCCACTCATAGCGGTCCTAGGGGTGACTGAGCTCTTGGTGGTACAGATGTGCTCATCTTAGAGGGCAGGGCAGAGCTCAGAATAGTCCTGTGGCCACATCCAGCCCTGTAGTTCTGGATGTGCCTGGTGGGCCCAACTGTCCCCTTGCCAAATTCCCTATCTCTTGACCTACCACCCACCCCCTATCAAAACAAAACAAAACTGTGGTGAATAACGGAGCAGTTATAAGCCTAAAGAAGATGGAACCCCTTATCTACACTGCATTATCACAGAGCTCACCTATCTTCCTGGGTCATTTCTTCATTCAGCTAACATTGGCTAAGCATTCCCTCCAGGGAAATAGAAGTAACAGTCTTTGAGCCCCAAGAAGTTATAGACTAAAAGGCAAGAAGACAGACACACAGCCAAGAAAGGCTTTGAAATACAACAGGTGTCTAATGGACAGACATATGCCCAGGGCCCCAGGTGGTCTCCTTGGAGATGCAGCTGGAGAGGTAGACAGGACCAGTTCTTAGCTTCTTTGCCAAAAAGACAGACTTAACTTTGAGCTCAGTGCCTCCTCACCCCACATCCATCTGTCCCTAGTCTGGCAGAGACCTCAACTCCACCAACCAGTTCCAGTTTCTGGCTTGGTAGTGTAGCTCCCTTGGCCCGTTATTACAGGGCACAGAATGGCCCTCTTGACTGCCCTCCTCTCAGGACTTGGTCTTCCAGATGAAGAGGACACTCTCTCCTCCTCCCTCCTCTGCCTAACACAATCTGGCCTCTAAGGGACCCCTGGGGAAAATGAGCACAAAGGAGCCTGGCAGTTTAAAGGCCCTGTTATTGCACTGCTGGTTTCTAGCACTACTCTGGTCTTCCCAAGTTAAAGAAAGTTTACAAGTCCCCGGAAATAGCTCAGGTGTAGGAAAGCTATGGAGATGCTGGCTAGAGCACAGAGGGAGAAGGAGGGAGTAGAAGTGGGAGAGAGGGCAGGAGGCCAGGAAAGGAGGCATCTAAGAGGAAGTTCTAGGGATAAGCAATGAAAAGAAAGAGAATTTAGCCAAAGTTCTTTGGGAATTCTGGGTTTTCTTAGCACAGTCAGAAATGTTTACTTCATGCCTGTTGGATGTGCCCTGTTTCTAGAGGACAGGGTCCATCATTGAACTGAACAGGCAGTCCTTGTGGTCAAACTCATAGCCTAGTTGAGAAACACAGAAGCACACATGCAAACGTGCAGGTGTAATGTGTCAGGGAGTTAGGCCTCAGAAGAAAGAACAAAGCAAAGTTAGGGGATAGAAAAGGACAAAGTTGGCCAGGGTGGCCCAGGAAGACTCCCAGGAAGTCTTTGCAGAGAGTAAGGACCAAAGGAAACAGGAGACTGAGGGAGAGGGAGGAAGGGCCAAGGCCCCAAGCTGGGAATGTGCTCCTTCTGCTCAAGCAATAGCAAGAGGCTTAGTGAGACTGGGATGGGAGGGTGAGTACAGAAGAGGGTCTGAAATAGAAATGGGACAGGGGAGGCAGAACCTGAACCAGAAGAGCCTCATGAAGGAGACTGCGTGTGGCCAGATGGCTTCCATCTTCTTACTGAAGCATGAGGTGAGATCAGGGGCTGAGAGGGAGGTATGTTGGATTGGGGGGAATTATTGAGGAATAGAGCATGGAGGAGGTATATGGAGAGAAGAGGAGGCATTCAATAAGTCATGAGAGAGAGAAGAGAAGAGAGAAATTTCTAGAAAAACATGCTAGGATTGCTGGACAGTATTGAGGGCCCTTTGTGACTTGAGATCTTGAATTTAAGGGAGTGCTAGACTTGTTATGTGGTTTGCTCTGTTGAGTGGCCAACATGGGCCAGGCAGTAAGTGGAGGGAACATGGACAGTTTCTTGCCCTTGGGTAAGAATGCCCTTGCAACTTTTTAAAAAAAATTTTATTTTATTCATATGTGCATACAATGTTTGGGTCAGTTCTCCCCGCTTCCCCCACCCCCTCCCTTACCCACCCCCTATCCCCTCATTCTCCCTCCCACCCCCTCGCTACCCAGCAGAAACTATTTTGCCCTTATCTCTAGTTTTGTTGAAGAGAGAGTATAAGCAATAATAGGAAGGACCAAGGGTTTTTGCTGGTTGAGATAAGGATAGCTATACAGGGAGTTGACTCACATTGATTTCCTATGCATGTGTGTTACCTTCTAGGTTAATTCTTCTTGAACTAACCTTTTCTCTAGTTCCTGGTCCCCTTCTCCTATTGGCCTCAGTTGCCCCAAAGTATCTGCTTTAGTTTCTCTGCGTTGAGGGCAACAAATGCTATCTAGATTTTTAGGTGTCTTACCTATCCTCACCTCTCCCTTGTGTGCTCTCACTTTATCATGTGATCAAAATCCAGTCCCCTTGTTGTGTTTGCCCTTGATCTAATGTCCACATATGAGGGAGAACATATGATTTTTGGTCTTTTGGGCCAGGCTAACCTTACTCAGAATGATGTTCTCCAATTCCATCCATTTACCAGTGAATGATAACATTTCGTTCTTCTTCATGGCTGCATGAAATTTCATTGTGTATAAATACCACATTTTCTTGATCCATTTGTCAGTAGTGGGGCATCTTGGCTGTTTCCATAACTTGATTATTGTGAATAGTGCTGCAGTGAACATGGGTGTGCAGGTGCCTCTGGAGTAACCTGTGTCACAGTCTTTTGGGTATATCCCCAAGAGAGGTATTGCTGGATCAAATGGTAGATCTATGTTTAGATTTTTAAGAAGCCTCCAAATTTTTTTCCAGAGTGGTTGTACTAGTTTACATTCCCACCAACAGTGTAAGAGGGTTCCTTTTTCCCCACATCCTCACCAACACCTGTTGCTGGTGGTGTTGCTGATGATGGCTATTCTAACAGGGGTGAGGTGGAATCTTAGCGTGGTTTTAATTTGCATTTCCTTTATTGCTAGAGATGGTGAGCATTTTTTCATGTGTTTTTTGGTCATTTGAATTTCTTCTTTTGAGAAAGTTCTGTTTAGTTCACTTGCCCATTTCTTTATTGGTTCATTAGTTTTGGGAGAATTTAGTTTTTTAAGTTCCCTATATATTCTGGTTATCAGTCCTTTGTCTGATGTGTAGCTGGCAAATATTTTCTCCCACTCTGTGGGTGTTCTCTTCAGTTTAGAGACCATTTCTTTTGTTGAGCAGAAGCTTTTTAGCCTTATGAGGTCCCATTTATCTATGCTATCTCTTAGTTGCTGTGCTGCTGGGGTTTCGTTGAGAAAGTTCTTACCTATACCTACTAACTCCAGAGTATTTCCTACTCTTTCCTGTACCAACTTTAGAGTTTGTGGTCTGATATTAAGATCCTTGATCCATTTTGAGTTAATCTTGGTATAGGGTGATATACATGGATCTAGTTTCAGTTTTTTGCAGACTGCTAACCAGTTTTCCCATCAGTTTTTGTTAAGAGGCTGTCTTTTCTCCATCATATTTTTTTAGCGCCTTTGTCAAAGACAAGTTGGTTATAGTTGTGTGGGTTCATATCTGGGTCCTCTATTCTGTTCCACTGGTCTTCATGTCTGTTTTTGTGCCAGTACCATGCTGTTTTTATTGTTATTGCTTTGTAATATAGTTTGAAGTCAGGTATTGTGATACCTCCAGCATTGTTCTTTTGACTGAGTATTGCCTTAGCTATTCGTGGCCTCTTGTGTTTCCATATAAATTTAATGATAGATTTTTCAATCTCTTTAATGAATGTCATTGGAATTTTGATGGGAATTGCTTTAAATATGTAGATTACTTTTGGGAGTATCAACATTTTTACTATATTGATTCTACCAATCCATGAGTGTGGGAGATCTCTCCACTTTCTATAGTCTTCCTCAATCTCTTTCTTCAGAAGTTTATAGTTTTCCTTGTAGAGGTCTTTCACATCTTTTGTTAGGTTTACACCTAGGTATTTGATTTTGTTTGAGGCTATTGTAAATGGAATTGTTTTCATATATTCTTTCTCAGTTTGTTCATTATTAGTGTATAGAAATGCTAATGATTTTTCTATGTTGATTTTATATCCTGCTATCTTGCTATAGCTATTGATGGTGTTTAGGAGCTTTTGAGTAGAGTTTTTTGGGTCTTTAAGGTATAGGATCATGTCATCTGCAAATAGGGATATTTTGACAGTTTCTTTACCTATTTGTATTCCTTTTATTCCTTCTTCTTGCCTAATTGCTCTGGCTAGGAATTCCAGTACTATGTTGAATAGAAGTGGAGATAGTGGGCATCCTTGTGTAGTTCCTGATTTTAGAGGGAATGGTTTCAGTTTTTCTCCATTAAGTATAATGCTGGCTGTAGGTTTGTCATATATAGCTTTTATAATGTTGAGGTACTTTCCTTCTATTCCTAGTTTTCTTAGAGCTTTTATCATGAAATGATGTTGGATCTTATCAAAGGCTTTTTCTGCATCTATTGAGATGATCAAGTGGTTTTTGTCTTTGCTTCTGTTAATGTGGTTTATTACGTTTATTGATTTTCATATGTTCAACCACCCCTGCATTCCTGGGATGAAGCCTACTTGGTTGTGGTGAATAATCTTTTTGATGTGTTGTTGAATTCGGTTTGCCATTATTTTGTTGAGGATTTTTGCATCAAGGTTCATTAAGGATATTGGCCTATAGTTCTCCTTTTTGGAGGTGTCTTTGCCTGGTTTTGGGATATGTGTAATACTGGCTTTATAAAATGTGTTTGGCAGTTTTCCTTCCCTTTCTATTTCTTGGAACAGTTTAAGGAGGGTTGGTATCAGTTCTTCTTTAAAGGTCTGATAAAATTCAGCAGAGAATCCATCAGGTCCTGGACTTTTCTTTTTGGGGAGACTCTTGATTGCTGTTTCAATTTCATTTTGTGTTATAGATCTATTCAGGTGATTAATTTCCTCTTGGTTCAGTTTTGGATGATCATATGTATCTAGAAATCTGTCCATTTCTTTAAGATATTTGAACTTATTTGAGTATAGGTTCTTGAAGTAGTCTCTGATGATTTCCTGGACTTCCATGGTGTTTGTTGTTATCTCCCCTTTTGCATTCCTGATTCTACTAATTTGGGTTTTTTCTCTCCTCATTTTAGTCAAGTTTGCCAGTGGTCTGTCGATCTTGTTTATTTTTTCAAAGAACCAACTTTTTGTTTCATTAATTCTTTGTATGGTTTTTTTGGTTTCCATTTCATTGATTTCAGCTCTTACTTTTATTATTTCTCTCCTTCTACTTGTTTTGGGATTTGCTTGTTCTTGTTTTTCTAGGAGTTTGAGATGTATCATTAGATCATTGATTTGGGATCTTTCAGTCTTTTTAATATATGCACTCATGGCTATAAACTTTCCTCTCAGGACTGCCTTTGCTGTGTCCCATAGATTCTGGTAGGTTGTGTTTTCATTTTGATTGTCTTCTAGGAACTTTTTAACTTCCTCTTTTATTTCATCAATGACCCATTGTTCATTAAGCAGTGAGTTATTCAGTTTCCAGCTGTTTGCATATTTTTTGTCTTTTGTTGTTGAGTTCTAGTTTTATTGCATTGTGATCAGATAGAATGAATGATATAATTTCTATTTTCTTATATTTGCTGAGGCTTGTTTTGTGCCCTAGGATATGATCTATTTTGGAGAAGGTTCCATGGGCTGCTGAGAAGAATGTATATTGTGTAGAGGTTGGATGAAATGTTCTGTAGACATCTACTAGGTCCATTTGATCTATTGTATATTTTAGATCTTGGATTTCTTTATTGATTTTTTGTTTGGATGACCTATCTATTGATGATAATGGGGTGTTAAAGTCTCCCACAACCACTGTGTTGGTGTTTATATATGCTTTTAGGTCCTTTGGGGTATGTTTGATGAAATTGGGTGCGTTGATATTGGGTGCATATAGGTTGATAATTGTTATTTCCTTTTGGTCTATTTCCCCTTTTATTAGTATGGAATGTCCTTCTTTATCTCATTTTATCAATGTAAGTTTGAAGTCTACTTTGTCAGAGATAAGTATTACCACTCCTGCCTGTTTTCGGGGGCCATTGGCTTGGTAAATCTTCTTCCAGCCTTTCATCCTAAGCCTATGCTTATTTCTGTCGGTGAGATGGGTCTCCTGTAAGCAACAAATTGTTGGATCTTCCTTTTTAATCCATTTCATCAAGCGGTGCCTTTTGATGGGTGAATTGAGTCCGTTAACATTAAGTGTTAGTACTGATAGGTATGTAGTGATTCCCGTCATTTAGTTGTCGTAGTTGTTTGAAGGTTTGATTGTGTGTACCTAAGTTGAAGTTACTCTCTACTTTCTTGCTTTTTCTTTTCCTGTAGTTTGGTGCTGCCTGTCCTTTCATGGTTAAGTTGGGTTTCACATTCTGTGTGCAGAATCCCTTGAAGAATCTTTCGTAGTGGTGGCTTTGTGGTCACATATTGTTTTAGTTTCTGCTTATCATGGAAGACTTTTATTGCTCCATCTATTTTGAATGATAGTTTTGTTGGGTAGAGTATCCTAGGGTTGAAGTTATTTTCATTCAGTGCCCGGAAGATCTCACCCCATGTTCTTCTTGCTTTTAATGTTTCTGTTGAGAGGTCTGCTGTGATTTTGATGGGTTTACCTTTGTATGTTATTTGTTTTTTTTCTCTTACAGCCTTCAATATTCTTTCTCGGGTCTCTGTATTTGTTGTTTGCCCATGCAACTTGTACTTCTGAAGAACTAAGTCAAGGTTACAAATAACTACAGGTCAGAACAGTAGGAGATCATTCAGGGAAGAGGCTAGGCAAGTTGTGAGAGGCTTTGTAAAGAGCAGGGTGTGGCAGAAAGACTTTCAGGCAGACAGACCTGGACCCCAGGTTCCCATCGATGTGCTGGGTAGTCCGAAGCAAATAGCAAAAGTTCACTGAAACCCAGATTTTCTAAATTACAAAATAGGGCTAATTCTACTACCATAATAAGGCTAGAGTAATGATTTAATAAGGAGTTGATCACTTGCCTAGCAAGCATGGGACCCTGAATTCCATTCCCAGTATTGCCAAAAATAAAATAAAGAATAAACAAGGAGCCACAAGCAGAAGGAGTGTGACAAATGGCAGCCATTGCTGTTATAATTTAGGGCAGGAGTTGGCAAATTATGACCCATGGGCCAAATCTGCTCTGTCGCCTGTTTTTGTGTAGCCTGTGAGCTAAGAATAATTTTTACATCTTTCAATGGTTGAGAAACATCCCAAAGAAGAACAATATTTCATGACACATCAAAAGTGCATGAAATTCAAATGTCAGTGTCCATAAATAAAGTTTTATTGGGACATAGCCATGCTTATTTATTTACATGTTGTCTCTGGCTGCTTTTGCTCCACAACTGTAGAACTGAGAATTTAGCTGTGACACAGACTGTATGTCCCAGAGTTTAGAATATTTACCCTATGGATCTTTACAGAAAAAGTTTGCCAATCTCTGATCTAGAGGAAGGGCACTGAGAATAATTTGCCTTGAGTCTGGCCTTGCTTGCTGGGCTTGCTTGCTGGCCTTGCTTGCTGGGATCACCATGGATGAGCTCAGGTGGAAGGGTTGGGGAGTAGGGAGGGTGTAGATCTTAGGCATGTTGGATTGACGGGGGAGGATTACTGTAGGCAAAGTGAACCCCTTGAGTACAGGCAGAGTTTATTTGAAAGAATGGCTTTGATTGGGAACCAATTTCTCTATCTCTAGCAGAAGCAGGACAGGTAGGAGGCTGCACTAAACAGCAATCGCCCCTGGACAAGGGCTGTATGTTTTGGGATGGGGCTCCTGGGCTTGGATATCTGAGCTAATTTCCAGGGAAGCAAGATGCAGTGCCCTCTTTTTAAAGTAGATAGAATTAGGGCCAAAGGAGCATAATAGGAAAAACAGACCTCTGTATAGACTAGATCCCTAGCAGTTGTGTGTGGCATGACAGATTGCTATGTGGCAATCTCCTGTTTTGTCCCAGTTAAGTTATGGCTGCCGATCCAACCCTTGTTGAGTAACCCTTAAGCCTATGAACCTCTGCTTCCCACCATGCTGAGAACCCCAACTACCTGAATTGAAGTCCTCTGACTCCTTCCTTCCCCCTTGGCTTTTCTTTATTTCCCAGGGTTTCTTCCCACTGCCGCTAAGGAAGAGCTGTCGCATTCTCAGCTCAGACTAAGCCTTCCACCCATCCTTTGATCTCCTCCCTTCCCGGCAGCTCCAGGCTCTTGCTCTGTTGATTATACATTTTTCTTGTATCCTCACTCTTGTGTCCACTGGCATTTTCCCCTGTGTCTTCTTATTGGGAAGGTGACTAATATTTAATGAGCTCCTATTATGTGCCAGTCGTCTACTAGGTGATTGTATATGCTGTTTCATTTGATTCTGACAAGAACCCTGAGGTAGTGTATTACTCAGGACTTTCAGTTGACACTGAAAGAAATCCAACTCAAGTTAGCTGAAACTAAAGAGGAAATTTATTGGCTCAGGCCATTGGAAAGTTCAAGGATGAACTTCAGACCTGGTTGGATTCAGGTCCTTAAGAAATGCCCTAAAGAAATTCTCTTTCAAGTTTTCAATTCTCTTTTGTGTTGGTTTTCTTCTCAGACAGGAATACCTCATGTGGTGGCAAAAATGGCCACCAGAAACTTTAGTAGAAATTCCCAAGGAAACAAAGGTTCAGCAAAAAATCTCAGGGCTGACTCATTGGCTTGGTGAGGTTCATATGACCTTTCTTGAACCAATCAAAGAGTTGTAGTCCTCTCTTTGACTGGCCCTGGGCTAGCCAGCCACTTACAGCAATGAGGGAATCAGCCCCATATGTACTAGGAATGAGAATGGTGTGGATTCCTCAAAGGAAAATCACGGTGTTGATGCCAGAAGATAGGAGAATGGCTGATAGACAGGCAAAAATGACAGTTGTCCATCAGAGGGAAATGCTACAGTTCCCATATTACAGACGAAACAATTGTACCTAAAAGAGATTTTGCAAGCACCAGGTTATATAGCTACCACTCAATAGAGATACAGCCTCAGCCCACGTTGGGCTCCTTCTATATTCTACTTTGATTCCTAGGCTTGCCAAGGCACTGCAGAAACTTCAACTTGGCTGGGGTAGAAGAAAGCAGAAGAGGGGATGGTAAGAGGAAAAAAATGTATTCTGGTGAGAGAAAAGCCACTGATTGGGGAAATCTCAGCTAAACCCAGGAGTCTAAATCAATGAGTCGCTAAGGTAGCTATCTACAGTGGAGGGAATTTCTTCTCTGTTTGCTCCAAGTGTCACTATTATTGGCTTGTCCAAAGCTTACACCTACAATTGGGCTTAGAAGGCAGTGCTATGGATACACACAAGCCCTGTTGATTCCCCAAAATAAGAGATCAGGGGCGTCCTATGAATCCCAGGAATGAACCCCCACATTGAGATGAGCTGGCCAAATACCTGTGACCAGATATTTCAGTTCTATATCTACCTGGTACATTGCAAAGAAAGGGCTCTCTGAGCAAGACTGTCAGAGATAGGAACAGTTGCTTAGAGAGGGTGGTTTTCTGATGGTCTAGAAGATACTGCAATAAGGTTTTTTCTGGAAAAATCTGAAAAAGTTCTGTTCATGTACTCATATGGAAAGAAGGAAAACACACAGTTTTTTATCTTTGGGGCCTCCAGATCACAATATGGGGAAAATAAAGGCTCTGGACAAGGCTGAGTGGGGGTGTCTGGGAGTTAGAGAACCATGGGAAACACAGAGTGCAAGGAGGGGTGGCTCACTGGGAGGGGAGTGTGGACCCAGAATTGAACCATCTTGTGGTTCTGCTACAGATTATTCCAAGAGACAGAGATGGTGTCAGAAACTGACATCAGATCCTAAAGAAAGCCAGGGTTGAACTTGAAGACTTCTACAGAAATGTGTAAAGCTTGGTTTTTCTTCCATATGCCTAACCCCACCCAGTTCTTCTGCGTATCCAATCTCCATTCCTGAGTCTGAAGAGAAAATGGGTCAAACATTTGCTACCACAGAATGTCAGACTTCAACCCTATGGGAACCTCAGAGGCCAACTGCCCTCACCTAAGGGAAAACATGTCCTTAATGGGACACCAAGAGATCCTGCATCATGATAATAGTCAAATCTGCCTCCCAGTAACTCCTCAAAATGGTCCCAGATCTGGCCAGTTGGAACCATGTTGAACAAGTGTGTACCCCTTTCAAGGGCTGGTTGGGGAAGTGTCCTCCATGCTGTGTGGTCCCAGCAGAGTGGCTCCCTGTGCACACGTGCACAGGCTTGGCATGTGTTGGGTGGCAATGTGCATCGTTGTACATTCAGGCAACCCAACTGGTGAGTAAATGAGTGGCTATATTTATCTCCGCCTCCCCGGCCCAGGAAAAACAAGCACACAGGGTGACGCCTCACATTATTGTGACAAGTAATTAGGGGATGTGAGACATTCAGAAATTACTTTATTAGACAAATGCTGCTTATAAAACCCCACGCAACTAACGTCCCCAGGGAGTTGTTTCTGGTCCTGGGATTCTGCTACTGTTGGAATTCCAACTCCCTGGAGCCAAGGGGCTCTCTTGGTACCATGTATGGACAAGATGTAGGGATGATGTCAAGTTTGCAGGACTTGAATCTTTGTTCTGCTCCTTTCCACTTGCACAGTCTTAGGCAAGTTATCTTATGCTGTGAGGCTACAGTTTCTGTCTCTGTGAGGGAGAATAATGTCTGCTGTCTGTTTCAGAGTGTCTCTAGCAGACCTTACCACCAAGAGAGCTAGAGGAGCACAGAGAAGTAAGTGGGTGTTACCAGATCCCAGGCACTGGCCTGCCTGTGGAAGCTGGGACTGTTGAAGAGGTGTTTCCAGAGGGCACAAAACATTAGTGGAATGTCTACAGTTGCCAGGGACTGGGCCTAGCCCATGGATCAGAGCTGAACAAGACTTTGCTTTGATTTGCTCATTATCCACAGGGAAGGCACCATCTACTGCAAGATCCATTTGAAACAAAAATTGTAGCTGCACAGAGCCAGGATCAGTGAGTTTTTCTGTTATGCCAAGGGCCAGAGAGTAACTGTTTAGACCTTGCAAGTCATGTTGACTCTGTTCCAACTACTGAACTCTGCCATTGAAGTGCAAAGGTAGCCTTGGCTCATACTTTGGAGAATGTTCCTAGCTATATGTTGATAAAACTATGGACACTAAAATTTGAATTTCACAGAATTTGCACATGCCACAACATATCATTCTTTTGATTACTTTCAAACAATGTCAAGACCAGGGCTGGGAGTGCAGCTCAGTGGCAGAGCACTTGCCTAGTATGAACGAGGCCTTATGTTCAATCCCCAGCATGGCAAAAAAACCAAAAAACAAAATAATATCAAAAGCATCCTTAGCTGGTGGGCCATAGAAAAACAGGCTAGATTTGGCCTGTGTACCATAGATTGCAGACCCTGGCATAGGGGAAGGAACAAGGACATCCTCTCTGGGTACCAGGGAAAGCTTCACTGAGGAGGTAGCATGGGTCTGGGTCTTTGAGAAGGTGGTGTCACCTGGACCAGGTGCTGAGAGAAGGGAGGGCAAGTCTTCCAAGCCGAGGGAGCTGCAGCTTCTGGGCATGGATGCCCGACTGTGGTGTCTGGGCAATGGGAAGTTTGGAGTGGTTGGATTATACTTCAAGGTGGGGAAGGAGGGATGAGACTGGAGAGACAGAGAGCAGGGATTGGGAAGCATTCATAAAGGGTCCATCCTAGGGCCATGGGGCTCCAAGTGCTGGGTTCTTGGGTGTTAGGAAGTTTTACCTGGTCGTGGCAGGAAGGACAGGGAAGAATGTTCCAAGAGACTGGAAAACCTGAATGTGTGTAAGAACCTGAAGGGTGGCAGGAGCAATGGAAGCAAAGCAACTCGAAGTTCACAGATTCCCAATGGAGTGCCATCTATGAATCAGGCAGCCCATGAGGTACCCTTTCTGGATGGCCAGTGACTACAAAGTGATATGACAGAACAAGGGTAGGGAGGGCCTCTCACATCACTTATTGAGGACTCCCTGTTTTCCGGGCACTGGGCCAAGAGAGGTTGTTGTTGTTACTTTGAGACAGGGTCTCACTGTGTACCCAGGCTAGCCTACAACTTGTGATCCTCCTGCCTCAGCTTCTGGAATGCTGGAATTATATACATGTACCACCATGCCTGCCTGGATTGGGCTAGCAGTTTTATTTAATCTCACCGTTGTCCTACAAATAGGAGTTTACAACTTTCACTTTACAGAAGAAAAAAAAAAATCCATGACCCAGAAAGTCTAAGCAATTTACCCAGGGCAGCACAGCTGGTAGATGACAAAGAATAGATCTTCCCTCGAGTTAATACTTCTCTCGGCCATTCTCTTGTGATCACATGGCCCACCGGGAGCAGCTTGTGAGTGTGAAGAGCCCAGGCCATACACCTGGCCATACTGGAGGCCACGGGAGGTAGGAGGGACCCAGGGCATTGGAAAGGTGAGTAGCTCATTCATGTGGAGTGTGGATTTGACTTTGACACCTTTTGGGTGCTCTTCCTTTCTGAAGCCTGTGCCTCTGCCTGATTGGAAGGATATTGTAGTGGACCTGGTGGGTGGCCTCAGTCACCTGCACACAACATCGTCCTCCCAGAAAAGGCACCTTTTCAACACCTGCCAGGACATCTTCCCCAGTCTGTCCCTCTATTCCTCCAAAGCACCCCACTAGCAGTCCTCTGCTGCTCTCCAAGGAGCACATCCTACCCACAGTGGGCAGGGAAGGCTCAGCCACCACCCAGCTCCGGTCTTCTTGTCCGAGTCCACTTCACATCATCCCAACAGAGTCCCTTTGCTGCTCTGGCCCCCCTCAAGGCACAGAGGCTTCTCTGCTGAGAAGCCTCCTATCTCTGTAAATGCAGGGAGCTGCATTCTTCAAGCCACAGTTGGGCCCTGTCCTGATCCCAGTGATGGTGTGTAGGACACATAACTCTAGGGCAGCTGGGTGCTAAGGGCTGGCCAAGTACTTGTCTAGGTAAAAGGGGAAAGATGCGGCTCCAAAAGGAAGCCAGAAGTGTTGAGTCCTAAAGCAGAGGACTGATAAGTAGATGCAAGTCCATCCAAGGAGCCAATTAATGCAGAATTCTGAGGGTGAGATGAGTGTGTTGGGCGAACATTCAAATTATGAACAAGGTACTCATGGGACTCCCCTAGTCAAGCCTACTCCCCTTCAGGATATCATGGCTTTGCTGTGGCATGTGTGAGGGCCATGGTATGGGGTGGGGACAGGAAGGACTTTGTATGTCTCAGGAATGAGGCCTCATAAGGAATAAAAATAAGCAGATAAACCTTAAAATGTCTTCATTTCTACATTAGTTAAATGATTCCCAGAAGCTCCACAACCTGAAGGGGTGGGTTCTCCCAAGCCTTGTCATAGTAATCACCAGACTGTGATCACAGATACTGACTGCAATGTGCTTTCACACACATGATGGCACCTAGTCTTCAGGACAACCCTGTGGTTGGTATCCTCATTTTGCAGGTGAAAATGTTCAAAATCAAATGCAATAGCTCCTCCTGGCCTCCAATGTCATTGCAGAAGTCCCCTTTTGAGGTCTTTCTCCTAGCAGGAAGGCACTGTATTTGCTAAAATGTTAACCAAAAAGCCATACAATTTCATGCTTCAATTTTATGAAGCTTCTCACATGGCAAACGATCAATTGGGGTCTATGCTCCTTCTAACAACACCTCTAATTGTGACTTAGTGAACATGTGACAAGGCACATGAACCCATGGCCTTGGTGAATATATTTACTTCTCAGGGGCAGAGATTCTGTTTCCTGCTCTGTGTCAGCTTCACTTCATGGCAGGTGCTGGCACATAGTTAACACCCAGTCCACACTTGCCTGGTTATCTCTTCCTCTACCCAAATTCAACATGCTCTGCCCCTAAGTCGTTCACTTAGGAAGGCAAAGATGAAATGCTACCAGTTTCTCTCAGATCCTCTTCCCTTTGGGGGATTTTCAGGAGAGTTTCCGTAGCTAACCTTGGAAACAGAGACCGAATTCATTCAATTGAGAGCATTTATATCCTAACTACACTATTCCCATGGTGCATCTTCTTATGCTCCTTAGACTTTGCCTGGTGGGAAGGCAGCGAGAAGGATGTTGGCTTCTTATAATCCCTGAGGGCTACAGGTTCTTGAATACCAGTTTATCATCTCAGGCCTGGTCCCACTACCCACTGTGGGACACTTGCACTTGAGATGATACCCATTCCTGCTTCAAGGCTCAGGAAGAGCTAGTCCTTTGTAAGTGATCTGCAGCCCCCACACTCCCTTCCTCCTCACCCCATCCACCTCTGCCCATCTTTCTTCCAGCTAATGATTGCCACCCCAGCGTTGAAGGGTGCTGCTGGGAGCTGGGGAGGCCCCTTTTTCCAAGTTCTCGCTCCTAGCAGGAGGCTACTGTGTTTGCTAATAGGTGTTAAATGGGAGCATCAAATTTTAATCAGCTTCTTAATGGAGTCTGGGGACCTGAGGAGTTCTCAAGTCTTGCATTATGGTGCTTACTAGAGCCAAGCTGGATGCCGAGAGTGGGAAGGTGGGGTGGGTGGCTGCTGTCACCCACAGCTACTGGAAGTTGAGGTGGTGCTGGGCCATTTGACAACTACTTTCATCCAGAATCAAGGGAAACAGTCCAAGTGGCCAGTGTCATCACTGTGTCCACTCATGGTGACCTACCCATTTGGTGGGAAACAGATCTGGCAACATATATGAGCAATGGAATTAGAAGACCCTGGTCCATATTCTGGGATGTTCAAGTTGAACTTATGATAGTGGACAAATTCCTCAGTGTGGTGGCTTATTATCATAATGGCCCCCAGTGAATCAGTCCTCCCTGGGTCCTCACCCTTTACAACAAGATGTTGTCACTCTTTCAATTCAGAGGCAGAGTCGTTCTTTAATACTGGGTTGGCTGATGGAACATGGCAGAGATATCATTAGGTGAATTCTAGAACTCAGACCTTCAGTTTTTGGTTTCTACTCTCTTGGAATGCTGCCCTGAGACCACCATGAAAGGATGCTAGTGTAGCCCAGAGAAGGTGACAGCTGGTGTGGAGGAGAACCAGTACCTCTGTTCAGAGGACCCACAAGAGAGCAAAGTCCAGGGAAGATGTGGGAGGTAGGTGGGAGGGCCACTGTCCTTGGGAGCTACAGAGACTGATCCAACTTCACAGGTCTCCTGGAAATCTAAGAACAAGTGAAGAATACTGGTGCTGACATCTGGAGAAGGGAGGATGAAGTAACCTGGTTTTGACATGCCTTTTGGGAATGCTGGTATCTTAGTAACTTAGTTTTGAGTTGGTTATAGGGCTGACCATGTTGGGAGCTCTTGCCAGCCCCAGCCAAGTTGTCCAATGACTGTGGTCACATGAGTGAGCTCAGGTAATACCTGCAGAAGAAGGTCAAAGCCCATAGATTGTGAAAATTAAAAGATCATCATCATTTCACTGACTTTGGAATGCTTTGTCACTTTTGAATAGATAACGAAGGCTCAGCTTCACTGAGCCTTGGATTCTCAGCTATATCTCAGGAACAGTGATGAGGACCTTGCTGTTGGGAGGTACATCAATGAAAAGGGCCTGAGATAGTGCCTGGGAGACACCCAGTCTATGCTGGGAGAGTTTGGGAAAGGAGGTGGAGGTCATTAGAAAGGACTTCAACTGCTACAGTAAGATGTGAAGTTATTTAGTGGTGGAGGTGGGACGAGAGGAGAGGAATGATGTGTAAGACATTTCAGAGACAAAACAACGAGGCTTGATGAATGACTGGTACGAGTAAGAGGGATGAGTCAGAGATGACTTGGGGTTGCCAACTTGGGTAAATGAGTAAACAATGCTGCTGAGGAAGCAGGAGGAGGAGCGAGTCTGAAGGGTGAAGATGAGCAAGCTCTACTTTGAAAAGTTGGGTGTGACAGGAGCCATGGGACACAGCTGGGTATGTGGGGCTAAGCTCAGGACAGCAGCCAGGCCACAGCTGGAGCTGTGAGGCTCATTTAAACCTAGTGTCTGGGAACACAGGACAGTGGACATCATGGATTTCTCCCGGGGCTAAAGTGAAGCCTTGTTGGAGGAACAGTTCAGATAACTGGCCCTGCATGGCGTCATGAAGATCCAGTACACAGAGGGTTAGAGCCTTAGGACAGCCTTTCTGGAGGCAATGTAGATTGCCACAGATCAGCAGATTCTACAAGTCCTCATTCTCTGAGTTACTGCTCGTTTTAAAAAAAACCTCAATCTACCATTTGATTCAACTTTGCAAAGCCCATCTATAATACACAAGGAGATGCTTACTGCAATGCCTTCCTGGATGAGGAGTAACGAACGCTCTCCCCTATCTTCTACATTTTTTATGCATACCAAGTTTTCTATAATGAACATTTGATTCTTTTTTTTCGTTTTTCTTTTTTTTTTTTGGCATATAATACTTGAAAAGGATAAAGGCAAACAAGTGATAAAAAAACAAATCAAAACAAGAAGCTTTAAAACTAGAGATTAAGTGCTTAACTTCCAGGAAAAGGGATATCTCATATACCAGGACCTCAAAAGGCAGCAAAGTCCAGGGAACTTGGGGGGAGTGGGAAGGGGATGGCCACTCTCCTTGGGATCTGTAGAGACTAATCAATCCCACCTCTAAGAACAGCTGGAGAAAGATGGTGGTGACAGCTTGGGAGGGGAGGGTGAAGTAGCCTGGTCTTGATGGGCTTTTTCAGAAGGCTGGTGTCTTAGCTTAGTTTTGAGTTGGTCATAGGACTGACCATATGGGAACTCCTGGGGTCAGCAGAAAATGTCCAGGTGGGCCTGGCCCTAGCATTTCTACAGTCAGGCCTATGGCCAGGCTTGGAGATGTGGGATCTGACCAGGAGGAGGACTTTGGATGAAGTCCCCAGCTTTGCTTAGGGAGTTCTGAGATGCAAGGAAACTGGCCTGGGGCCTGGGCAGGGTTGGAGGGGACAAAGACTAGGTAAGGAGGCACAGAAATCAGCCAGCTATCTGGAGTGGCCCGGGAGTGGTGCCAGGCAGTGGAGAGGGAGGCAGAATCTTTGCTTTCCCCAGGGCACCCTGGCCTTGGCTCACCCTGGCCCCAGCTAACCCTGACCCCAGCTGATCCCGACCCTGGCTGATCATGATCCCAGCTGACTCTGAACTCTGTCTGGTACTTGCTAGCAACTGCAGGCTGTTTTCATCCTCCACTTGCTATTGGAGAATGAACTTTTAAAGATCCCAGCACTGGTCTCCATACTCAGGGTGGGGTGGACTGAGTGTGCTGTGGCCAGAGAGAGTTAGACACTTATTCAACTATGGTACAGAACACTTGCATAGAAACCCTCTTTGTTCCAGAGGGGCTATTATTCCTGCTTCTCCTTGGCACAGGGGTCATCTTGAAGGATTCCACTCACCTACTTGTTCGGAAAGGTTCTTCTTATTTTTTGAGGGGCGGGGAGGAGCAAATCATATGAGGTTTGGGAAGATGGAGTAACAGACAGGACGGTGAGATAGTGTGCTATAAAGTAAACGACTGTGTGAAAGTGGGGTGTTAGTGTGACTACCCAGGAAGGGCAGCTGATTTTCCCTTGTACATGAATGCCTCTTTCCCCTGCTGGACTGCTGTAAGTGGTGGTCACGACTATAATGACGGGTAAGATATATTGACTGCTTAATTGGTATCAGGCCCCTTCTAAGCACTCTGCAAATATCATTTTCTCATCCTTATGTAGACCATCCTGTCATGATTTTACAGACGGGGAATGAGAAGCCTGGAGAATTAGATTGGAGCACAGTGCACAGATTAGTGGGCTCTAGAGGGGAGTACAGGAGGGATGCTCCGGGGCCTGCTCCAAGTCCCTGCTGTACCACACATAGTAGGCCCTCATGAAATAGTTGTTGGATTGAACTAAATCTGATTGTTATTCCTAAGAAATATCGTCAGAACGTAATCTCTTTGAAGACCACTTTTGGAATCTCTGTTACCAAGAAAAAAGCAAAAGAGGAGGGTGGGTGGCATTTCAAGAGTTATCTGCCGGTGTGGTTCATTGCCCTCTGATCCCGCCCTTTTCCTACAGTGCTTCCTGCCTGTCTTGCTCTCCTGGGGAAAGGATGAGGATGGAGAGCCCACCATCACAGACAGGAGCTGGGAGCAGAGCAAAGATCAGTGCCCTTGTTGCTGCTGGAGCCGGCAAGGTGGAGGCCAGACGAGCTGGAGCTGAATGCAATTTTTGTCAGAGTTCCCTTCCCGTCTATGAATGCAAATCCTGAATTACAAGCCATCCGGATGACAAGCTGACATTTTAGCTCCAAACATTCTCCTATAATTAGCAGAATCTAATGCAATACAGGGAACGGCTCCATTTTACACACACATTATCGCAATGCTTTTAAATAAGATAATTGATTATGCCTCTGCATAAGAAAGTGAAATATTCCATGTAATTAAAACCAGCATTCCGATCTTGGCTCCCTGACAGGTGATCCACGTGTCAATTTATAAACCTTTAAAGTAGTGCTTACACCCACATTCTACTTTTTAAAGTTTGTGTTAAAAAAAAAACTTTAGAAAATTTGGTTTTTAGCTTTGGGTCTGGAATTCAGATTGGGAATGACTACTGGATTTTGGATTTTCTGGATTCCGCCCCTGCTCCCTGACCCTGTCACAAATTGTCTATGTTCCCCTACTGCATCTTCCTATAGGAGGTGGGGAAACTAAGGCACAGGGAAGTGGTAGCAATTCTTTGAACCAGCCTTGACTCAGTCTTCAATCTCAGAGCTCTGGTGATTAGATTTTGATCTGAGTTCTTTTGTTGAAAGTGGAAAAATGTGTGGTCTGGTGGACAGAAGACAGAGCTGGGATTTGGAAATTCTGGATTCCAGTCTCAGTTTTGAAATCAGTTCACTTCCTTGAGACTCAGTTTCTATTTCATATTGGGGACAACATTAGATTGAGTATATGAAGTGAGAAATCCAGTAGATAGACTCTTGAGGGGTCTGGGTAGGAGAGGGCTGGGTCAGGAGATTGCTTGAATAGAGAAAAGTCAGATATGGCTGTGAAAATCTCAGTGTCCTTGCAATGTGGTGGGGTCCCTAATGCTGCCCATCACTCCTGATCCAACCTTTACCTTCTGGAAATCGAGTGGTGGGAAGGAGATGGGACTGTGTGGTATTAGTAGGAAGGCTAGTTGGAAATGTGGGGGCAGCTCTCTGCCTTGCTAGAACCTGGATATGATGCCAAGACATCCCAAATGGTATTGCCTTTCCTGCATGATCCCACCCACTCTGTCACTCTCCAAGGAGTTAGTTGTGGGACAGCTGATGGGTGTTGGATGAATGCATTGAAGCTAGGAGACTGAATAATTCCAATTATTTATTTCTAATGAGACAAACTAATGACTTCATCCTTATTCTCATGAACCTTTACGGCTTTATCCCATAACCATACTCACCCGATCCTAGCTCCCTACAGCAATGTTAACACATTCCTTTGTGGAGGAAAAACTCTTCCTAGTGCTGTCCTGTTTGTGCCTGTGTAGTGATCTATTCCTACCATAACAAAATGCCACAGACTTAGCGGTTTAAAACAAATTTATATTACATTTCTAGAGGTCATAAGTCTGAAATGGATCTAACTGAGCTGAAATCAAGGTTTTATCAGAGCCCGCATTCCTTCTGGGACTCTTGGGGAAGACAACTTCCTTATCTCGGCATTCCTTGGCTTTTGATCTCTTCTACAAAGATGATCATAGCTATAAAACCAGAAATGGCTGAGTCTGTCTCATGATGCCGTAGGTCTGATTTGGACTCTTTTGTCCCTCTCTTCATTTAGGGACGCTTGTGATTACACTGAATTTACCAGGATAATCTGGAACTCTTCCTCCATCTCAAAACTCATAAAACAGTAAGTCCATTTTGCCATGGAAGGTAACATAATGACAGATTCCAAAGATTAGGATGTGGGCATCATTGGGGGACCATTTTTATGCCTGTCACAATACCCTACCTCTAAGAATAATTGAAGCATTATCTATTGCTTCTTAATAAATTTCCCCCAAATTTAATGGCTTCAACAACACACATGCTATCTCACAATATCTGTTGTTGAGCAATCCAGGTTCGTCTGGCTCTCACAAGGCTGTCACCAAGGTCAATTGGAGCTGTCATCACTCCAAGCCTTGATAAGGGAGGATTTGCTCCCAAGTTCACCCACATGTCTGTTGGCAGCCCTCAGGTCATTGTTGGCCATTGCTAGAGACACCTGCTTCTTGCCACATAGATGACTCATTTTTGCAGGTCACATCATGGCAGGTGGCTTCCAGGGCACTCAAGATGGAAGTTGTAGTGTTTCTATAACTCAGTACTGGAAGTGACATCCCATCATCTCTGCCATGTTCTGTTTGTTAGAAGTGGGTCACTAGATCCAGCCTACATTCAAGGAGAGGGAGTTACACAGGATGTAATTTGAATCAAATCAAGTGATTCTAACTTGTATCAAAGTTCAAGAAACTTTGATCTAAAGAATTTTCTGATGTCTAAAAGAAGGAGTTGAGGACACTGTGGAATAGTTTGAAGTCTGGATCTTACAGAGGATGATGATGGTGGTGATGATGAAGATGACAATAAATTGTTTATGTGAGTTCTTACTACTTGGCAAACACTGTGCTAAGTTACTTATCTCCAGAGCCTCAGCTTTGTCATCTGCAAAAGAAAGAAAACATTTACAAAGGGGGGTTAGATGATGGGGGCCAAAACACAGCTACACAGAAGGAATAAGTTTTGGAGCTCTATAGCACAGATGGATGACTGCAATTCATGATAACTTGTTATATGACTTATGAAGATCAAGGAGAGAAGAGCTTGATAAGGAGAGAGAAAGGCTAATTATCTTGATTTGATCCGTGCACAATGACCCCATGCATGTATTGAAATATCACAGGGAAGCCCATTAATATGTGTAATTAACATATGTTAATTTAACAAGTTTTAAAAACAAAGAAAATAGTATCATTCCAACAGGGGGATTATTGTGAGGTCTAAATGATTTAAGTATGTAAAATATCCAGGGCAATTGTGCCAGAGGCCTCATTTGCATCGTACTTTCTTGTCCTGACCATCCCTGAGCTCCTTTTGGAAACTGAGATAACTACAGAGCATCAGGACACACTCGTTCCGCTGTCCTCAGGCTTCACAGGCTGAGTGAACTCAAAGGTGCTTCTGAAGGACATTGTGCAGTGACCACAGTCCTGATGGGCTGCCCAGGGGGCCATTATACAGGCCTGGGCTGGGGTGAGGTTGTCTGTGTGGTGCACCCAAGTCTTCCGTTAAAAAGCTTAGACCAGCAGCTTAAGCCAAAAGCAGTGACTTTGAGCTATTTTTATCTCCGCGTGACAGAATGGATCCATCGCTCTTCTTGGGTGAGCAGTCTATTCTAGACATGGCTGTCCCTCTAAGGCCTCATCCATTTCTTGTCACTGATGACTGAGCTCTGTGGACAGTTATTACCAGAATTCTCTCACCATTGAGGCACTTCTAGCCCTACCTGGCAGCCTGGCCTGTGGCTATGGTGGGTGTGATTTTTTTCTTCGCTATTTTGCCATTAGTAGGGAAACTGAGGCAGAGTAGATAAGAGTCTTATCTGTTTAGTAATGGCATGAGCTTTGACTATAATTGAGAAGATTCAAGCCTCTTGACAGCTCTGACCCAATGAAGGTTCTTATGAATTATTTCATTGTGTGTGTGTGTGTGTGTGTGTGTGTGTGTGTGTGTGTGGTTTCTGCCAGAAGCTGATGAGGCTAGCAATTGATGACAAGAGAAAAGAAATTCTAAAGTTCTACTTCTTAAGGGGCTGAGTTCAAGGTTCAAAAGAATTTTGCAATATTGAACTTAGGGTCAGAAAGAAACCCTCGCTGTGTTATTTAAGGCAAGTTAGTTAATTTAACCTCTCTCCCTTCTTATTTGTGACATGCTCATAGCAGTCAGCAAAGGCTTGTGCTGCAGTAACAAACAACCCCAGATCTCAGTGGCTTGTAACATCAAAGATTTATTTATTTTTGGTTTTGATACTGGGTTTTGAACTCGGGGCCTTGTGCCTGCTAGGCAAGTACATTGTCACTAGGGTCTCACCCCCAGCTCTTTTTACTTTAGTTACTTTTCAGATAGGGTCTCATGCTTTTGCTTGGATCTGACCTCAGACTGTAATCCTCCTCCTTCTGCTCTAGTGTAGTTGGAGTTACAGGACATGTACCACCATGCCCAGCTTGTTTTGTTGTTGTTGTTTGTTTTTTTAGTGGGACTGGGATTTGAACTCAGGGTTTCACAGCTTCACACTTGCAAAGTAGGTGCTTTACTGCATCAGCCATATCTCCAGTCTACTTTTGCTCTGATTATTTTGGAGATGGAATCTCATGAAGTATTTGCCCAGGCTGGCCTCAAACCACAATCCTCCTGATCTCAGCTTTCCAAATGTTAGGGTTACAGGTGTGAGCCATTGGTGCCTGACCCCACCTTGTTTTTGAGATAGGGTCTCACTATTTTTTTTTGCCTGGTTTGGGCTTGAACTGTTATCCTCGAATCTCTACCTCCTGCTTAGCTGGGATTACAGGCTTACACAACAACACCTGGCTCTCAAAGATTTATTTCTAATTTATTTTTCAGTCCATACTAAATCCACTGAGGGCTCTGCTACATGTTGTCTTCATTCTAGGAGTCAGGATGACAGAATAGTCAACATCAGGAATGTTGCCTGTTTCTGTGGCAGTGGCACAGGGAGAATGAAGTTCAAAAGTACATTGGCTCTTACAGTTTTCACTTGGAAATTAAGAAACACACATCATTCAATTTAAATTTAATTGGTCACATGGCCACCTTTAACCCAGGGTGCAGGGAAGAGCAATTTTACAGTGTGCCCAGCAAGAGGGAGAACTGGAAATATTTGGTGAATAGCACTTCAGGCTATCACAGTTTTTCTTATACCAACTTCCTCATGGGGTTATTCTAAGGATGAAAGGAGATGATGGATGAAAAGCCACTTAGCAAATCACAGTCACAAGTAAAGCATTGTTTAGTTAATGTTTCAGGGCATTCATTTTGGGACAAACACTGTGCTGCATATTTTGTAAGAGCAGAGCACCTCAGACTGCATTCTGGAAGGGCACAGCTTGCCTGGTTTCACTTCTTCTTGGTACTGGAGTCCCCAGGTTTGTGCATGTGACAGGAGGTCTTCTTCACTTGGAGACTTTTGGAGGCTGCCCAAAGTTTTTTGGGGGAAGGGCTCACTCTTGTGTCAGTAGACCAGTACTCCAACAACCAGAGACAATGTGAGGGGGATCCTGATGTCTGGGCTCTCTGTGTCCTCTTCCCTAAGGGGCAGTTGAAGCTCCTAAATTCCATGGATTTGAGGTGGTTGGAGTCTGGTTTGGGTTTTCTTCCATGTGCCTTTTGGTATTCACATTCTCAGAGATGCTTGCTTCAGGCTGTGAGCTCTTTGGAGTAGCAAGCCTTTGTAATAAGGAGGGTCTTGTGATATTTCCTGCCCACCTCAGGGGCTTCTTGGGCAGGTAAGAAAGTCCTTTGGGATCAGCAGTACTTTGTTGGTGACTGTACTCCCATGCTCTCTGACCTTTGACATTTGGGGTTTTAAGCACCCCCCTTCTTTTGATGGGAAGGTTCCTTGCTTGAAGTTCAAATAAAAAGAGATCCCTATGTCCTTAACGTTGTGTATGGGCTGAGAGAAACCCCTCTGGCTACAGTACCTCAGAACTTAGTCTCTGTTCTCATCTTGCAAATGCATGGTCTCATGTCGCTGTACTAATCTGGTGACAGGTAACACTGTTGTCTCCACTTTACAAAGGAGGAGACTGGGGCTCAAGTACCTTAACTGCCTTGGTCCCGCCAAGCAGCAAGTGGCCCAGATGTAAATGCTGTCCTTAAATCCCAAGCCTATGGCCCCTTCCATTCCACAGCTCTCCTTCCTAGCTGTGTTTACTTCTTTGATGATGGAAGAGGGTCCTGACATCAGAGTATGTTAGAGGCAATCTGGCCCAACGTTCTCATTTGACAGGGATTTATAGACAGGTCACAGCTGTCCAAAGCCTCACTCACTCCTATGATTTTCAACTGTACCCAAACCACAGTGATGCTTTCCTTTGTTTATTTCTGTCCACTCCTTTGTCCCACTCAAAAGCATCTCATCCTTATTTTGTAACACCACCCTCTAGAACACCACCTGACCATCTTTTCTCTCCCAGGTTAGGTTTGGTGCCTTCTCTTAAATGGAATGCCATCTATAGACTTCTAGATGATAGGATATACCCATTGTATTACCATAGCTGGTTTACTCACCAGTAAAATGGACTTATCAATAGGATGGACCTCTCCCTGATGACAGAAATAACATTTGTTCTGCTTGCAGCTCTGACTTTTAGCTGACACTTAAAGGCACTTGGAAACTGTTCCTGGATGAAAGGAAGTGAGGAAGAAAGACAGGAAGTATGGAGGGAAAGAAGGAAGGAGGAAAGAAGAGCTCTCAGTGTAGCTTTCCACGTGGGCAGGACAGGGACACCTCCTAAGAAGTTCTCCCTTGTTGTGGGAGCGGGAAAGTCTCTCTGCTCAGTTTGTGGGGGCATGGCCCTTGCCTTCTGAGCTGTTCTTATTCTTGCCAGCCCCCGGAAGAGGGAAAGGAGTGGGGGGGAGGGAATAGAGGAGGTTGCATTGCTCCAAGGCAGGGAAGAGCACTTAAAAAATGTCACTTAAAATCCCTGAAAGAATAAGCTGTAAAAACAACCACACACTCTCTGCTGGGTGACGCAAATCAAAGAGAAATGCGAGGCAATTAGTCACTGGTTCTGAGTAGGAGGCAGGTAGTGGGGGAGGGAGGCAGAACCCCGAGAATGGTGAAGGGCTGGGAGAGCAGGGGGGCGCCTCCCTCACAAACTCTGCATCATCTGTGATGATTCCCCCGTTGCTTTGGGGGAATGTTATTTCTTTTCTTTCTGTGCAGGCCAGAGCCCCTCCTTGTTGTTCCTCTTTCTCTCCCACGAGGTAAGGTGGCATCTTCCATCTTTGCCAGCACAGTCTGGTTCTTAGGTCTAGAGTAGGAGAAATGGGTCCAGGTCTCTGACTAGGGTTCGGGAAAAGGCTGGGAGACTAGAGGGATCATGAGTGTTTAAAGGGGAGATTCTCAAGCCTGGGGCCTCCCTGTTGCTTCCAGTCCCCCACCTTCCTGCCCACTTTGGTCCAAAAGGAATGTCTGCTCTGCTCAGAACTTTCGGGTGCAATACATTCATGCCTCCACCTATTAAGCCTTTATTAAGCATCTGTTGTATGCCAGGGCTGACTCTCACAGAGCTACAGCTTAGGTCAAGAGGATGCACAGGTCAGTAAGTAAATAGGATGTTGAGTGGCAGGGAGAAAGCTAGTGGCTTCGCACTTCCCCACATCCAAGAGATTGCCCACTGCCCTCTATGGGTCTGAGGGCAGTGGATCTCCTTCCTTTCCTGGGTGTGTTGGTGGTCCATGGTGTGAGGAAGTGTGGGATTACATGAACCTCCACACTACAAGGGCACTGGACTTTCTGGTGAGAGAGGTAGGGAGGTAGATGCAGGTAGGGAGGGCCCTTCGGTTGGTGTCAGGGGCCAGGGTCATTCTGGGCCTTAACCAGTGCTATTCACAGAGTGGCCCCACATCACCACCAGCAGCAGCCCATGGGAGCTTAGACATGCAAGTAATGGGCTCCACATTGGCTCCACATAGGAATCTGTTTTTGACTAAAATTCCAGATGATTTCATTGTGGATGGAAATTTGAGATGCTCTGTCTCAAGAACTAGGTGAAATCCCAGCTCTAGTCCTGTGGGAAGGATGAGGTAAATCTAGTCCCCTTCCTTAATTTTATAAATTTTATAAATTTCCAAGGCTTTCCTAGTCAATGATGATCTTGATTGGATGATTCCCACTAAGAGGTTAATAATCCCTGTTCTCTACATGGATATTCCTGCTAGTTATATGGTTAATAATCCCTGTTGTCTATATGGGCCTTTGTTTTCATATTGCTTACTACCCTGGAAAGGGGCAAAGGCTCCTCTTGACCCACAGTTTTTGCACTGTCACACCTCTCAAACACAGCTCCCATGAGGCAGTGTGCATAATAGAGTCCCCTTGTGATCTGAAGACATCGAGAGGAGAAATACTGTAGCACTTACAATGGAGAATTTCCCTTCCTTCCCCTCCACCATTTCTCACAACTCAAGTCCCCAGTGATGTCTCTAGCTTTCTCTCTCCTTCCTCCTTTCTCTTTTCTGCACATTTCCATGCATTTAGTTTGTCAGGGAGCTTAATTCTCCAACCCAGCCCTCCAGGATCCCACACTGCACCTCCAAAACTCCGACAGCATGGTTTCTTCCCTATGAGGTTCTTTGGTGCTATCTGGTAAAATAATAGTTTTCTTTATATAATAATACTTTAGCAATAGGGCCTCTTCCTTATTCCTAAAGGGGCTTCTGCAGTTGTAGCCAACATGAGCCTATGCCTCCAGGCTGCAGTGTAGTGAGCTGCCCCTCCCACACCTGCATCCCCTTGACCTGGAAAGCTTCTCCTTGGCCTCCTTACTGACTTGGTTCACAGGTGGATGCTTCACTCCATCAGACGAATTCCTTATCAGTGTCGCCTTCCCTTGCTTCTTCCTTTGACAGTTGTTGGTCTCTCAAGACCTTTGCTCATTCTGCAAACTCTTTTCTTTCGTCTTTAGGATCCCTTGGTCCATGGGTGCTGGCTTCTTTTACCACCTCTAACCATTCCCCCTTTGCCTTTGCCTCCAAGAGTGGGCAACCAAACCCCTGGCTTTAAGGAAGAATGTTTCCTGATCCCAGCCAGGCCTTGATAACTACCTAAGCGATGGCCTCTTACTCCCCCTCAGGCTTATTATGTACATTTTACCTATTTTTCAAACCATGGATTCGACCGATGCTATTTAGGCCTTCAGGGTAAAAAGCCCATTGCTTTTGCACCATTGTGAAGCTGAAAAATCATTAATTGAGTCATCAGAAGTTGGGGACTGATTGTGTAGCAACTTGTGATTGCTGTCATCATCATTGTCATTGTCACCTTCATCATCCTATCAGCATCTTATTCCCCATCCCCTCCATTGCTCAGCAGCAGGAAAGCAGTAGGGGTCCTGAACATAGCCCTGTTTTTGAGTCTACCAGGTGTGCTGGGGCAGAGGAGGCTCCCAGAGCTTCCTGCATGTCTTGGTCCTAGCTTCCAGGCTCAGGGGGTCCCTAGCCCTGGTTTGAAGCATGTCCTGGACGTAGAAGGAGACCAGCTCTGTCTGTCTCCCCCAGTCTTGCCCAGTGTATCTGTGGATCTGGTTGGAGTGGTACTCCTGGACGCACAGGATGATGCTAGGATAAGTTTCTTCTGGGAACTTTGCAGCTTCCTCGTGTTCTTCCTAAGTCTTTGGGACATAGCACGCATTCCAGTTAAAGATGAGTTAATGACATGGCTTCTGATATAGTTTGCCTGATAATAATGGAACGAGATATTAATCAGGAGAGCGATGGAGATGCTCACCACTGTCCTCCAGCTAAGGGAAGGAAGGATTCTTTTGGACTCCAGGATTGTGGATGGAGTGAGGTGAGGGCACTATTGCAAGAACACGACTTGAGTTCTCCAGAGTTTGCAGGCGTAGGGCTGAGACTGATGTTGGCCTGAAAGTGTCTAAAAGCTGTAGCTGAATGAAGCCACTTTTCTCACAAGAGCATGGAGAAAGGGTCAGGTGAGGGGCTTACCTTTCCAGATTCCAGTTGAATTTTTCTGTACTTGTCAGGTGCTGGGATTGGAGCCATGTGGAAAGGGCCCCATGCAAGATGACTTCCCAATAAAACAGAAACTGTGTGTGTTGTGCCACTGAACATGGGCTCTGGAAGGAGAGGTGAGGCACCATCTGGGAGGACTCCCCTGCTTGGGGGGAGGCTGTGCAGAGAGAAGTACCAAGTGAGGAGTGCAGGGCTCTCAAACCTCCCTTCCCCCAGTCAATGGGCACTAGTGACAGATGGCAGCAGTGCCAGCCAGTGAGAACTTTTGTGACCCTTGTTCTCCCTTGGTCCCCAGCTCCCTATCCTGTTCCTAGATGAATAGGGAACAGCGAGTGACTGGGGCCAAGGGTGAGGCCAGGAGCATGGAGAACCTTACTTTCTTCTTTCCCCAGTGCAGTTCCTCCTGGGGAGGGGGAGATCCAGCTCAAAGGAGACTCAAGATTTTCTATCAGACACTACCAGATTTCCACTACATACAAAACTGTTAATGTTTGCAAATAGCCAGAGAATATACGTATATTTCACTCAATGTGTCATGGGCAGAGAAAGGAAGTCATGTTGAGAATAAAAACAGAAGCAAAGGTGTTGGTGTTTGCAAGCCAGCAGGCTTGTCCAATGAGCTGACTGCACCATAGTTATACAGTAACACAGCCTCAGATCATTGACTCCCATGGACAGAGCAGTGAGGCAGACGATTGTCTTATTGTTTCTCATTTGACTTGACTTCAGCTAGGCTTACATGGCATGCCAAGGTCACCCAGCTAGTAACCAGTGAATCTTTGTTCTTGGTTGGACTGGTACCAAAGTCTGGCATGAGCCACAGCTATCCACAGGAGAAGCAGAGGGAGTCACATGTTGAGTGACTTCCACTTTCTGACCTCAGGGGTGTCCTTTCTTTGTCACTTTGTAGTGTTTAGGGGAGATGAAGAAGAGGGTCTTGGGATAACAGCTGAGCTTGTCAGAAGAAAGAGACAGAGGAAGAGAAGGTCTTCGCTGACCTTCTCTGCATTTTGGCCTGTCTGCCAGGTGACTGTGTATACTATTTCCTTGAGGGCACCCTGCCATGGGGCAGGGAGTTTCTAGGGGACCTAGATTAAAGGCAAGTGTGTCAGTACCTATTGTGAGACATCGTGAAGAACACAGGCAGCCTGCTCTGGGCACTGGGACCAGCTTCTTCCTCTCCTGGAATCTACCCCCACACCTGCTTTCTCTCTCTTTCTCTCTCTCTTTCTCTCTCTCTCTCTCTCTTCTCTCTCTCTCTCTCTCTCTCTCTCTCTCTCTCTCTCTCTCTCTCTCTCACACACACACACACACACACACACACACACACACACACAGCCCTCCTGGTCTGTGTCCCTCAGAGCCTCCTCCCTGGACCTGCAAATGTGGAGGGGTGACGCAAAGACACAGAGCATCAGAGACTAGTCACTTCTGCAGAGATGGCAGGGGACAGCCAGCAGCATCACCTGCAGAGAGCTGGTACTGGGGGATGGGGAGGCCCATCAGTGGGTTTCTTCCTCTGGTCATCCTGGGGAGGCCTCTGCTGCTCTGCTTCATTCTCTAGGGTTCCTGTTAATTCTTCTGATCTCCTTCCAAATCATTCCTTTCCCACAGAAGATGAACTAACTAGAGTTGTGTTGATTGTCTGCAGAAAATAGCCTGACCCATTCAGCTCCCATCCTTAGAACTGCAGGGACATTTACACTCTGACCATCCCCACTCCCAAATTCCCCCCAAAGAGTTCTCAGGGGCCTCCGGGTTGTGGTCTAGGGGACAGCCTGCCTTACCTCTCCTCCTGCCTCCCTGTCTGTCCCCACAAGGTTGTGCATCCTTGACCTGGCCTCTTGTGGTCTTTTCTTGGGCATCACACCTCTCACTCATTTCCCTTCTCACTTCCCCTTTAACCTGTCTCCTACCCGGTATTAAATTTTCAGCAATTGCACATTGCTGCCAGCATCAAAGGCACGTGATGTGGTTGATCAAAGATTCAGGATTTAAACAAAACAAACAGCTTCTCTCTGTATTTCAAAAGTCGATGACACTCGTGCAGCTCTGTGTCTTCAGCACTGTGCCGTGCTGAAGCACGATCTATGGGTGGTTTATAGGGAGCAATCATTAGGTCAGGGCATTTAATGTCAGGACTTTTCTTTTTAAAATCGAGACTCATCTACCCTTCAGAGTGCTGCCATACGTACAGGACATCCAGAGAGCATGAGGTGAGGTGGGGACATTTCCCTCACAGAGAGCTTTACTCCCCATTTGAGGGGTCTCTGGTGATACACCTGTTCTGTCACCATCACTCAGTGCCCATACTGGCAAGAGCAGGGACTTTCAGGCCAGAAATGACTTTAAAGTCTAGTTCTGTCATTTCCTTTGTGCTCTTGGGTAAGTTACTTAACCATTCTGAATTTCAAGGACCCATCCGGAAGTAGGGTAGTGGAGTAGAAAGAGCAGAGTCTTTCTGCATGCTGGCTCTGCCACTTACATGTTGCATAGGGAAGTATGCCCTTGGGATCTTGGTTTCTGAATCTGAAAAATGAACACAAACCTACCTACTTCACACAGTTGTTTTAAAGATTAAATAAAAAGTAAAGCATCTCAAGTGCAAACTCTGTATATGTTAGGTGGTCAGAAACGTCACTTTTAAAACCCTTATTTTGAAGGAAATAAAGTCTTCTAGAGCAACTCCTTTCCCAGATTGTAAGTGGTGCCACCATCTTCCCCAAAACCCAGCAGTCCTTTGTGATTTGTATGTTTAAACACCATAGCCTTCCTCCAGCACCTAATTCAATAGCAAGTTCTACAGATTGATTTCTTAATACCTCTTTTTTTGTTTTTACATTTTTTAATTATTATATTATTGTTGTACTGGGGGTACCTTGTGAAATTTACAAAAATTTCTACAATAGGTCATCCACCCCTTTCCTCATTTCCTTTATCCCTCTTGCCCCAATCCTGGAATAGTTTCAACAGGTCTAATTTTTCCATTTTTAAATATAAGTACATTGTATTTCCACCACATTCACCCTCCTACATCTTTTCCTTTTATCCTCCCCCCTCCCACTTGAACCAACCCCCAGACAGGACCTGTTTTGCCTTCTTGTTCTCTGTTTTTGAAAAAAAAAGACATTTTTGTTTGTTTAAGATTCTACACAGGGGGTTTCCTTGTGACATTTCCATGTATACATGCATTATAACCCGGATTGGTTCATCCCCTCTATCTTTCTCCTTTCTACCTTAGTCCCCTTTTTATGGTGGTTTCAACAGGTTTAAAAATTCTGTATTCATTCTTGTATAAAAGTACATCAACCATATTCACCTTCTTAACTTCCTTGTTTTACCCTCCATCTCCTATTCACTCTACTTCTAGCCACCATCACCTCTCATTAGCAGTTTTAAGATATGGCACCAGGTTTTTTGACATTCCTTGCATGAAAGGGTGGGGTTAATGTTCTTTCCCCTTAAATATGGGTGGGCTGGGAATTCTGGGACCCATTGATTACGATGGAAGTGAAGCTTCTGCTTGGTTCTCCTAGAACACCTTTTTTGGTTGCTAACTGAGCTGCCATCTTGTAAGGAAGACCATGAGGGGCATGCATATGCATTCCAGGGAATAGTTCCAGCTAAGTCTTGCTTTGCCATCTCCTGCCATTTTGGACTTCCCTGTTGAGGTTCCAGACATCATGACCTCAGATGAGACATCTCCACAGGGCTCTTTCTGAATTCTTGAGCACAATAAAATGATTAATGCTTTAATTCCCCTAAATTTGAGGAAGTATGTTATGCATTGATAATCAGAAGATGCTCTTTGGCTGTAGCCATGTCTTTCTCACCTCTTTCCCTGCTTCTGCTAATACCTATTCTCCACACAGCCGCCTCAAGAATCTTTCAAAAGCACAAATCAGATAACATCACTTTGCCAGCTAAAACCTTTCCAAACATCTCACCTGCTAGGCCTACATGATCTGTTTCTCTGCTGCTAGGTGCATGCTGGTGGTGGGTCACTCTCATCTTCTACTGGAAGCTAGATGCTAACAGGACACGAAAAACCCATTACAGTTTATATCCAGATTCCCCATTCCAGGGGCCAGGCATCATCTCCAGTACCTATGTGGATATTTGTCACTCACTGTTGTCCTCCCTCTTCCAGGATGAACTCTGTCCCTCCAGCCCTGTAATGGCTTGGATCTTTTTTTTGGTTTTTTAGTTGGCTTTTTTTGTTTTTTGTTTTTGTTTTTTTGTGGTACTGGGGCTTGAACTGAGGGCCTACACCTTCAGCCCTTTTTTGTGATGGGTTTCTTCAAGATAGGGTCTCTCAAACTATTTGCCCAGGCTGGCTTTGAACCTCGATCCTCCCAATCTCTGCCTCTGAGTAGCTGGGATTACAGGGGTGAGCAACGGCACCTGGACCATCTTGGATCTTCAATGTCCCTCAAAGGCTCATGTGTTGAAGGCTCGGTCCCCAGCAGATGCACAGTACGCCAGGAGGCAGTGGAACCATAGGAGGTGGTCTTGGAGGAGGCAGGTCACTGGAGGTGGGCCTTTGCCGGCACACAATACCTTAGCCCTCCCTCTCTCTGCTTCCCAGCTGCCATGAGGTGAGCAACTTTGCCCCACCATGTGCTCCTACCGTGATGTTCTGCCTCACCACAGGTCCAGAAACAATGGAGCCAAGTGACCATCACCCGAAACTTCTGAAACAGGGAGCCAAAGTAAATCTTTCTCAAGGTGATTTTCTCAGGTGTTTTGTCACAGCTCTGGAAAGCTAACACAGGATCTTCCCCCCCCCCCCACTATCTACTTCTCCTCTTCTCTGCTTCAGCTCCTGATCTGGTCACCCAAGCCCTCTGCCCTCTTCACTGTCTAGCCTGGCCCTCTTGGCAGCAGTGCTTGTGGAAACAGCTCAGTATCAGAAGCAGGCAGGACTGCATTTGAATCCCGATTTACATCCAGTGCGCATTATCTGAAAGCAGGACTATCATTACCCCCACAGAGCCCTCCTTTAGTTGGGGACAAATGCCTGACAACTCCAGGACAGGTGCCCAGAGGATGCAGTCATGGGCGCATGTGGCCAGTGACTATTCTCCACAGATGCTCTGGGTTGGGGGAACACTCAGGCTGTCTCCTGATTCCTTCACTCCTCAGCCGAGGTCAGCAGTGGAAATTCCAGTCTAGAAACATCCCCTAATCTCCACTTCCTGTCTTTAAAGTGACAACTCATAGTAGTTTCTCCTTAGGGGTCGTGAGGATGTAAGGTGTTACAGATGACTCCGCAGACTCAACTCTGAGGGCTCTGTAAGCACAAAGCCTCAGCAGGCCGGAGAGGCTCTTCAGAGTCGGGTTGGCTCCCCACTGTCTCCCTAGCCGATGAGTGAGGAGGTAGTGACTGAGTATGCTGGAGAACACGATGCCCAGTGTGGAGGCTCCCGACTGTTGCCACGTGGCACTGGGGAGAGCTCCTGATGGCAACATGAAAAGCGTAATCCTACGTGGATATTTGAAAACTAGTCAAAATACCCCAAACCCTTTGCAGGTGTTTATGACCTTCCTGTACTTTTTAGTGATAACTTCTCTCTTGATTTCTGTCATTATGACATTGCCCTTTCTTTCTTTCAAATGAAGCCATATTTTAAAGACAATGTCATAATTTGTCATTTATGTGTTTGTAGTTAGACTTAATAGAAAGAAGCCTTAATACTCTAATGTGTAAAATGTAATTGTCTACTTAAGAGAGTTGGTTAAAAGACACTTGGAAGTGAGAACACTGGCAAAGAGGTCAGATATTAGATTTACATACCCAACTGACTTTTTGATAAAAATAGTAGATTTAGCACACTCATCTAAATTCACGTTGTTCTGAAACACAACTGAAACTATTGTAAAGGGTTTCTTTCTGCCATAACTCTGTAAGGTTGGGGAGAATGAGATTGGAGATAACATTTTGAGAGCTAGAAAGTTGGTGGACGAGTTGGGCAATGGTAGCTCACCTCTGTAATCCTAGCTACTTGGGAGGCTGAGAGCAGGAGGATCACAGTTCAAGGCCAGTACCAGCAAAAAATTCTTGAGACCCCACTTCAACCAACAGCTGGCCAATGTGGCATGTATCTGTCATCCCAGCTACAGCAGGAAACAGAAAATAGGAGGACCATGGTCCCAGCTGGCCTGGGCAAAAAGCAAGACCCTTTTCCCAAGATAACCAGAGCAAAAAGGGCTGAAGTCATGGCTCAAGTGGTAGAATGCCTTTCTAGCAAGTGTAAAACTCTGATTTCAAACCCCATTATTAAAAAAAAAAAAAAGAAAAGAAAAGAAAAAGGAAGGTTGATGGGCAAGTGGTAACTTGTGTAGCTGACTTGCAAAAGAAGAATCCTAAACCAGCAATGTAAAAAGTCAAGAACCAATCAAATTCACATTGCAGAATCCTCAGAAGCTCAGAGGTTGAAGCATCAGAAACTTTTGGGCCTGGAGGCAGAGAGGGAATAAAGAGAACAGGAGGAAATCTGTGTAGGAAGGAGTCTTGCTTAACGGTACCAAGCATCTGCTTGGGGAAATGCAGCATTTTGCAGATAGATAGTTGTGATGATTGCACAATATTGTAAATGTAATCCATGCCACTGAAATTTACACTTGAGTGGTTAAAGTGGCAGATTTAATGTTGTATATGTTTTACTACACAAAAAAAGTCATGCAGCAATTAGTCCCTTGTATCCCTTCCCTCATTCCTTGCTGCAGGGTAGGAAGTCCTTCCATCCTGGCCAAAATATGAGTGGTTTCTTTTCTGTAGAGAAAAAATTGAGGGTACCAGCTCCAGTTGAAGTCAGGAGTACATGGTGAAAAGAGAGAGACAGAATGACTGGATGCAAACTGAACACTTCATTTCCCAGGCATTCTCCTCTAATCCTTCCTCTCCATGAATCGCAGGACACAGACTTTGAACTTCCTGATAGGAGATTGGAAGAATAATCTCTGAGCAATCTGAGTATTCAGGGGGAAAGGCTTGAAGAAATTTAAATTGAGGTTCCCTAGCAAGTCCCTCAGTAGCCTCACTGGACAGTGTAGTTCACAAACGAGTCCCACCAATGGAATCTGGGCTTCCAATCAATGTTTTAGGCTCCTGTTCTTAACTATGAGCACCAGAGAGCTAAAGAAATACCTTAATGTGAAAGACTGTGTGATCCTGAAGGAAGTAGTAGGCAGACAGAAAAAGGCAACAATAAGGAAACAGATTTTGAGAGGAGAGGAAAATGTTAATAAAAAGGTTTATCATGAATATCCTTAGAAATATAAAAGGTGGTATTTCTTTTATGAAACAAGAACATGATGCTATCAAAAAAAATTCAGAGAATGAAGTACACCTTTAGAAATTAAAAACTATGACAGAAATAAAAAACTGTGTAGAAGTTTGAACAAGTTTCTCAGTATACTAAAAAGACAGGAAAAATGCAAAACAGGAGAGAAAAAGTTATGAAGAGTTTTGATGTAGGACTTTTAATATCGCAGTCATAAGGATTTCAGAAAAATAAAATGAAGAAAGTGAATAAGGGAAAACATTATCAATGAAATAATTCAGGAAAATACCCCATAACTAAGGGCATGGAAATAAACCAACACTAAAACGTCTTATTATGAAAATTTAGAATGATCTTATTGTATTAGTTTTCCATTGCTGTGTAGTAAGTTGCCACAGACCTAAATAGATTTAATTAATACCGTTCCCATGGGTCAGGGTGTGGACACAGTTCACCGGAGTCCTCTGCTTAGGACCTCAGAGGCTGCAATCCAGGCTGCTTCCCATTAGAACATAGGGTCTTTTTCCATGCTTACATGGTTGTTGGCAGAACTCAGTTCCTTGTGGATGTAGGACTGACGTGGTTTGAGTCACAAGAGTGACTATCCCTCACCTTTGCCTTAGAATGTAACCTAATCATCCTCCTGATTGATAGCTAGAAGCAGGTCCTAGTTTCTGTGTGCACTCAGATTACACAAGACTGATTGGAAGTCAGTTTAGAATTCTGCTTACTACCACTGTGGACCAAAAAAAGCTCTTAAAACTGTTCAGAGTGAAATAAATAGGTTCATACAAGTGGTTAGGGAGTGGAATGGTTCAGACTTCCCAATAGCTAGAAGATAATGAAGTGGTGCTATCAAAATTTTGAAGAGAAAGGATTTCCTACCTACAATTTTATATCCAGACAAACAACCTACTGGGTGTGGATGTAGAGTACAGACATCTTTGGAAACAAAAGATCTCAAATAGTCCCACACATTCTATATTAGAAAGCTACTGGAAACTTCTCAATGTAAATCAAAGGAGTAACTAACAAAAAGGAAACATCTGATCCAAGAAACAGAAAATAAGAAGAATCCCCAAATTTCCCAACTCTAAACAGGTCAGAAAAGGTTGGGGGTTGGGGGAAGAATTCATCAAGGTGAAATTGATGGGTGGCTGAGGTGAGCAAATGTGATGAAAGAAGATTTAGACAATTGGCAGGAAGCTTTTGGTTGAACATAAAAAAATCAAACAGTATAATAGATAGTTACTAACTCTAGGGATAGCAAAAACTTGTCTAGGAAAGGAAATGGAGTCATGGTTTAGTACCTGACTCATCTTTGAATAACTGTAAGTTCATTACAATGTAAATACTAAATGCTGATCCAATGAGAAGAGCAGAAAAATAAGATAATTTTGAAAGGATGGTGTTTTGGGTTGAATTGTGACCCCCACCCCAAAGATGTTGAAGTCCTACCCCTCAGTGTCTGTGGATGTGATCTTATTTGGAAATGGGTTCTTTATAGATGATCAAGTTAATATGAGGTCATTGGGATGGTCATCTAATCCCGTAAGACTGATTTCCTTGTGGAAAGGGGCTGGCTGGATGTGGAGACCAAGACACAATGAGAACAACATGATAAAGACTGGAATTGTGCTGCTGCCAGCCAGGGAATGCCAAAGATGTCTAGCAAACTAGTAGAAGCCAGGAGGGAGGCCTGGAGCAGACCCTTCCTCATGCTCTTGGAAGGAAGCCACCCTGTGGATACCTTGACCTCAGACTTCCAGCTCTCATACCACAAGAATAAATTTCTGCTGTTTAAGTCACCCAACTCATGGTATTTTGTTATAGCATCACTAAAAAATTAATACAGTGTGCTGATGGGGGGCAGAGAAAGGGAGAAGAGGCCAGCACTTGGTCTTCTTTAGTGGCAAGTTAACTGATAATTCCTACAAATCAAGAAGCAAGAAATAGCAGTGTTATCATGGTATTTAGAGCTACTGGGGTAAATACTAAATGTATCATCCAAAAGATCTCAAAGCTGTTGCCTCTGGGGCTGGGTAATGAGGTCGGGGAGGAGAATGGCTGGAACTTGGTGTTTGTCTTAGGAAGCGTTTGAACCACATGCCTCTTTATCACATGTGCATAGACTGATCAAAATAGAAACAAAAAATTCAATGTATCAGTAATGGTTAACTAGAAAATATAACACAGAAAAAAAAAAATCCCATGCACAAGGCAATAGAACCTGGGTAACCTGAAATAGGACACATGCCAAGTCTTCATGGAGAAAACCCTAATATTTCCCTGAAGGATAAAGGTCAGTAAAACCTGGCAGAACATGTGGTGGAGGAAATGACAGGGAACCATCAGGGTACATTTGAGGGAGGAACCATTCAATTAAGGGGGAAAGATTGCCTGATTCTGCTTCCGGGAGCCAGACTTCTGCTTCTGGAAGTAATGTGGATTCTGAGTGACAACCCAAGGAGTAGAGGTCTAAGGGGGGTGGGGAGACATTCCAGAAGGAGAGAAGAGAGAACAGCCTGACTCAGTGAATGTGTGCTTGGGGATCAGCAAACATTTACCATGAAGAAGAATGGACATGATGGAGCATGGTGGGAGATGAACCTGGGTGGTGAGGCAGACACCAGCCATGCATGCATGGGGAGATTTGCTTAATTTCATAGGAATGGGATCCTTCAAGGGTTTTCAAGCATCAGTGTAAAGGGGCTGGTGGAATGGCTCAAGTGGTAGAGTGTCTGCTTAGCAAGCATGAGGCCCTGAGTTCAAACCTCAGAACCATCAAATATCAGAGTGAGGCAGAAGTGATGTTTTTCTCATGGAGTGAGTACTCATCAGTGCACGATGTCAGGATGGACAGATAGTGCTACTGGCTTCAGTTCTTCAGGCAGGCTCACTCTAAGGACACCACAAAAAATTATCATTTGCTTAAAAACAAATTTCTTATAGTTTTGGAGACTGTGAAGTCCGACATCAAGGTGCCAGCAGATCTGTGGTCTGGTGAGGGGTCTCTTCTTGGTTTTCAGATGACCAATGTGTCCTCACATGGCAGAAAGCAGACAGGGCAAGCAAGTTCTCTCATGTCTCTTCCTGCAAGTGCACTAAGTCCATCATGCGGGCTTCACTCCTGAGATCTAATTACCTCCCAAAGGCCTTATCTCCAAATACCATCACATTGAGGCTTAGGAGTGTAATACATGAATTTTGGGGAGGCACAAGCGTTTTTTAAAATTAGAATATATTTGTTGTACAGGATTCATTGTGACAATTCCAAATAGGCTTATATTGTACATTGGTTAGATCACCCCCGTCCTCTCTTCCCCTCCACCCGCTCCCTACCCCCTTTAAAGCAATGGCAAAAGGTTTGTTTGTTCTATTTCATGTAAGTATATGAAGTCCATCCACCATATACCCTCACCTTAATCGCCTTCATTCCCCCTCCTCTCCCACTAGTACCCCCTCACTGTACCTATTTTACAGTCCTGTCTTTTGTTATTAATATTCAAGTTGATGTTCTAAGGGGTTTCTCAGTGTGTCTCCACTGTGAGTCTACTTTACATGGGTCCATTCAACCCCCTCCATTACTGTCCCTTAGCCTTTTTCCTTCCACCCCCCCATCCTTCAACAGATTTCAGTACACATACTTGTATCCTCTCCCTTCACTGATGTTATGTTTTATGATATAGTTGATGCTCTGTTATTCTCTTTTCCTTTCCCTCCTTCCCTGAGTTCCATAGAGTAGTTCCAACAATAGAAAACATGTCCTACATCTGAGTTTGTATATGATCATTCTTGTTTTTGTGTATATGTTTACCTTTGGATCTATCTTCCATTTATGAGAGAAAACATGTAGCTTTTGTGTTTCTTATCCTGGTTTACTTCACTTAACATGATGTCCTCCAATTGCATCCATTTGCCTTCAAACCACATGCCATTATTCCTTACGGCTGAGTAAAACTCCATTGTGTAGATAGACCACAATTTCTTAATCCATTCATCAGTTGTGGGGCACCTGGGTTGTTTCCAGAGCTTGGCTATTGTGAGCAGTGAGATGCACATTGGTGTACAGGGGTCTCTACTGTAACTTGTCTTTCGTTCCTTTGGGTAGATGCCTGGGAGCTTTGTCACTGGATCATATGGCAGGTCTATCTCTAGTTTTTTGAGGAATCTCCATACTGCTTTCCATAGTGGTTGTGCTAACTTGCATTCCCACCAGCAGTGTATGAGGGTTCCTGTTTTGTTACGTCCTCACCAGCATTTGTTGTTGTTATTGTCCTTGATTTTGGCCATTCTAACTGAGGGAGATGAAATCTAAGTGTTGTTTTGATTTGCATCTCTTTTATAACCAGGGAAGTTGAACACTTCTTCATGTATTTACTGGCCATTTGTACCTCTTCCTTTGAGAATTCCCTGTTTAATTCATGAGGCACAAATTTATAGTCTGTAGCACCCCGCCCCCCGCCCCCGTGCAATCCACCCAAGACCTGGTGGCCACTGATACAGGAGGTGGTGATGGAGTTATTAGCCCACCTGAAGAGGTGTATTTCAGGGAGGGTTTCTATCATCAACACCTCCAAGGGAGGAGGCCCAACCCAGGAGGCAGACTGTGCTGTCACTTGGAGCTCATACCACCTTCAGTTGTGCTTAAAAACTACACACTGAGTCTCCTTTCCAGCTAGGGGTGACATACAACTTGCCCTGGCCAAAGGGATATAAGTGGAAGTGGTAATAAGTATGGCTTCCAGGACGGTTTCTTTAAATGACTTGTTCTTTTTATTGCTGTGCCTGAATACAGATTTGATGGCTAGAGCTCAAGCAACAATATTGGCTCAAGAGGTAAACAGAGGTCATGTCTGGTGAAGCTACCAGGGAGAAAGCACCCGGCTTCTTCAGGATTCAGTAGATCAGAGCTGCTATATTTTCCCTGGACTACTAATGTCTTGATTTTTATTTTAGAGAAAAATACTATCTTTTTGAACCATTGTTAATTTTGGACTATTCTATTACTCATATCCAAACCTAATATTAGAAAACACAGCATTATAGCAGATAAATTTTACTGAGGTAAAATTTGACCTATTAAATAAAGACAGGGTTGTCTGCAAAGGAAGACTGTGACACAGGAAGTGTAGGAAAGACAAAAGCAGTTCAGGTGATTCTTAAGTGCATAGAATGAGAAAAAAAAAATCCAGATCAGTCATGAATAGACAGCCTTCTTACTTAAACCCAGCTAAACATTTCCTCATTTCTTTAGTGATAAGAAATGAAAAATTAACAGGAGAGCCTCGCTAAGCAGCATAGAAGTTCTACTTAAGACCAGCTTACATTCTTTGCCAGGCTATTCGTTTGTGAGTCCAGAGGGACCAAGGAGTTTTTCCACTTAATCTCTGAGTACTTTGAAACTTTAAAACCAGCAGATGCTGCTTCTTTATGCTAATAAATATTTTACAGGTCATCTCTTCTCCAAAGAGATCAGTTCAGCTTAGGGGGTAAATCGGTGGGGCAGGGTAAATCCCTCCTTTCCCCACCCCAATCAGTGAGTGCCTCTGTCATGAGGAGAGCTCACTGCCTCTCCCCTCCACTCAACAATGTGCAGAAGTGAAGGGCTTGAAACCTATGACCCTCCCTCGTTATCAACCAAGGTCCATCTCTATCTCATCACCCCCGCATCCCCACCTTCACTTGTGTTGCTCCTGTCATTACCCCTGTTTTTTCTTTCATGGCATTCACCCTTCTGTATTTTGGTTTGTTTACTGTCTATTCCTCTTTCTCCATCCCTTCATAGATTATAAATTCTTCAAAGACAGGGGCTAATTCTTTTTTAGTGGCTAATGTGTTCCCAGGAGCCAGCACAATGGCTGGCTCATCGTAGACACTGAATAACATAGGGGCTGGATGAGTGAACATTTCGGGGACAGCACTTTCACCATACTCTGCTTTTGGGTCCTTGAGCAGAGTCCCAGTTTTCTCCTGAATTTATATCTGGTTTATGGGCAGGGCTTGTAGGCCTCAGTCTGAAGTTTGTGTGTTTGTCCTTCTTCCTCCTCTCTTGCTGACTGTCACGGATGGTGCATGCAGAACAAGTTGCGTGCTAAGTACTTTGTCTTTTTGGAGTGAGTCACAGCACCCAAACAGCAGTTATCTTTTCCCCAGCACTTTTAAGCATTTATCTTTATTTTCAATTCCATCGCATTTGTGCATCTTTTATCTCAGCACTTTAAAACTTTCACACTCACTGGACACAACAGGATTAATAATATTTGGAAAATGGCTCAAAAAGAAGTAGAATCCAAGCAAGATTGCCACTTCCTAGCTGAGGACTCTATGGTCCATGCTGAAAGGACACTGCACTTTAGGTATCGCCACCTGCTGGTGGGAAGTCAAATTGACCCAATCTTGTTTTTAGCTTTGCTTTGTTTGTATCTCTGAAAGTTTGTCACTGACAAATTCAGAATTAGGGAATTAAAAAAAAAATCTGTAGTTAGTTGTATGTAGTTATGAATCCAGAGTATTCTTTTAATCTTTTTTCATAATATGAGTTCAAACTTTTTTTTTTTTTGGTGGTACTGGGTCTGAACCCAGGGTCTTGCGCTCGCAAGGAAAGTGCCCTATCACTTGAGCCACACCTGTTTTTGAGATAGGGTCTTATGTTTATGCCTGGGGACTGCCTGGACCATGATCTTCCTAATTATACTTTCCACGTAGATGGCATGGCAGATGGACACCACCTTGCCCAGCTTTTATTGGTTGAGATGGGGTCTTGCAAACTTTTTGCCTGGGTTGGCCTAGAGCCATGATCCTCCCAATTTCCACCTTCATGGTAGCCATGATTACAGGCATGAGCCACTGCTCCTAGTCTCAAACATTCTTATTTATTTGTGTTGAATCTCCAAGAGCTAATGACTTAAGAAAGGTTCTCCTGGTTATTGCTATGGTTCAGTTTGTGCCACCTTGTACTTTGTGAAGAGGGGACATCTATTCCCTCTAAAAAAAGAAAAATCTGATGAAATAAATTCAGGAACCTTACTCTGGCATATTCAGAATATGGGTTATCAACTAACAGTTCTGCTTAATTCATGTGTATTATCACCTAAAAAATTTTAACCTAGTGTTTCTCAAACTGGCTTGACCACAGAACCCTTTCCTTATGTAACACCTAATTTTACCATTTTCTTGGGGACAGGCTGAGATACATATTTATCTGGTAGCATACATATTTATTTTAGACTTAAAATTTTGTGTAAAAAGGGCCAAACAAACCAATGCTCATAGCACTCCTGCCAGAACCCTGACTTTGTAAAGCTTATTTCAGTCCTGGTGTGTGACACCTTTAACCAGCAGACAGACAACAGCATCTGCTTGACATTCTGGGAAGGGTCTTCATGCTGCTTACTTCAGGAATACCAAACACCTTTTCCCAGCAGGCAATGCATTGGCTGAGAAATTGTTGCATTTGGTAGAAGAGAAACACGAGAAAATTCCAGCAGCTACAGGAAGGTTGGAAATGCTTGTTTTATTTTTTGAGTAGGCTCATCTTGGCTTCTGCACGTCTTAATATGAGTAAGACAATTATTCACAGTGTGGGTGTGGCAGCTCGGGAGGACAATGATGGAAGTTCCAGTCCACAATTTTCTTTATTTAATGTGCATCTTACGGATCCAGATGATAAAAAATGTTCCCCTTTTCTGAGAGTTCAATCTGAGAAGACCCCCATGGCTGGGGAGTTGCTTAAATAGTAATCACCACACCAAAATTCTACAGTGTGCTTGGAGGAAGGGCAGGAAAGTGAGAGGTTGGGTAGGTGAGTTATAAAGAATTAGAAATTTTCCTGGCTGTTTGGAATTTAAAAACCAAGGACCTAAGCTCAGGAAAAAAAAACTGTGTGGGAATGATATGATATGATATGACATGGCATGTGTGTGCCCATGCTTGATGATTAGATGTTAATAACCTTGAGCAAGGTCAAGGTGTGAAACTCTCAGTGTCCAACTACCCTGTAAGAATGGCAGGAAGTCAACTGACCATGCGTACCTTATTTCCATTACTCTGAATGCTTTAGGGTGTCCTTCCAGTCCACATTCATGACAGGTGTTAATCCTGACAATATTGCTGGTGCCAAGTGGTCACAGATGACCAGCTGACTGCTTGGTCATCATCTCCAATTGTCTAAACAAAGTTAAATTTCTGATTTGAGTGAACTGATACGGTGGTTGATGCCAGAGGAATGACCTCGAATGAACTTAATTCCATGAAGAATATTTTTTGAAATCTATTGATAATTTTTGGTCCTTCGCTTGTTTCCTTGCTGTAAGTATCTTCAGCATGGATTCCTAGGGGTGTGGTCTAGTTCTTTCTCAAGAGGATTTTGTGCTGCTGTCATAATCATCATCAGCAGCTTCCTTACCAAACTTTACATTTGTAAAGCTGCCTTCATCAGGACTCTTGGTGGCAGCTGGTAGTGAGTCAATTCAACAAGACTTTATTTGCTTATTAGAGTAAAGGTCCAGAGGTAGAATGGGATTCACCTACTCCATCTAAATAACATCTCCTCTTTAGTCTCTCCTTACCTTGCTTTAATTTTTCTTTATAGAACTTAGCACTACTTGGCATTTTGTTATGTATCTATCTAGTGTTTGTTTATTGCTTGAGCCAACCACCAGAATGCAAGCTGTGTAAGGGTAGGGTCTCTCCTTTGTTTATCATCAAATGCCAAGAATCTGGAAATAATCATGGAATATAAGACCTTAATTATTAATTGTTGAATGAAGGAAAGAAGGAATGAGTGATGAATGATATCATCAGAAAGTTATCTTTAAACATCTTTCACTCTTTCTCTGTGTTACTTTCATTTTCTGGACTGCCCCTTCCCTTGTGAGGGTGATGGCATCCAGCAGAAAGAGAATGTCTTTAGCTGAGTAGAACCAGCCTTTGCTCACTGGCCATCTTATGTATATGAGTACCCTTCAGCCAATGAGTATGGCCAGGAGGATGGAGTTAGCCTTAGTGAACCACAGAGTCTGAGGAGGGTGTAGCTGGACACATCTAACAATACATTGCAGCCAAAATAATAGAATTTATTAATTGCTTTCAGTTGCATGATATTAACTAATGTTCACAAAACTTTCTGAGGAAAGCAGATCAGAATTATCATTCCCATTTTACAAATGAGAAAATTGAGACCAGGGAGGATATGTTTCTTCAAGCAATTAAGACCAGGGGGGGCTCCCCCTTAACTTCAAGTCTTCTTGGGCCCCACCCAGCATTCTAACTACTGTATCAGATCACCTGAAGAAGGGGCTTAAAAAGTGGGAAAAGGCAAGAGATTTGATTATTTTAAAATCCTAAAAGGACTTTTACTTCTCTGGCTGGGTGATTTGACTTCTCTTGTGGATCTCAGTGGATCCAGCTGTTTGGAGTGATTGGTAATAACTAAATGGTTTTGCCTAGTGTGAGGACCGTGAAGACTCAATATGGTGTGAAGGAGTAGTGATAATAAATTTTCTGAGTACGATGACCTGAAGCTGGGAAAAATAAATGGCACTGTATTTAGACAGTTCATAATCCCTTCTGGGGAGCCATGCCCAAGCATCGAGGTTTACCTCCCTGCCAGCTTGGCACATGTGCATAGAACACCAATTTTTTGAGTTGAGGAGAACCTCAGGGAGCATCTAGTTCTATAAATTCACCCACTACTTTATGGCCTAGTGAGCCAAACTCTTAGCACCTTATGCTTGTTCTCCCCGCCCACACACACACAAACACACTTGGTCCCAGTGGTTGTGTCACTTTCTCTGTCTTGTTCTGGGGTAAGTGATAGAATATTTAGGTTTACCAGTTACGGAATAATTTTGACTGGGAAACACTGACCTGGTAGTTCACATTTTTAGGAGTAGGCTGGCAAAAAGTAAAGTAACTTGGCCAAGATTGTGTGGTGATCTTTGGAGGAACTGAGTCTTAAACCCAGACTTTTAATTTAACTCCAAGTTGTTTCTAGTAAGCTAGTGTGCTTCAACCTTGACTGAGTCCCATGCCAGAGGTTCTGTGTAATTGGCGTGAAGTGTGGCTGAAGTAGCTGGACTTTCAGAGCCTCCTCAAGTGGTTCTGATGTGCAGTCGTGGCTGAGAACCATTGAACTACACCCTGTTTCACACATTGGGGTGAAGTGTAACGCTATTGGTTGCTTCAGAAGAAGGTAGAGGACTTTGGGGTTGAAGCAAGCTGGGTTGTAAGAACAGATTACAGGATTATAGGAGAAGGGAAAACATCTAATATCTTTATAGAATCCACCTTGGCTGATGGGGGAAATCAATACTGATGTCTTAATGGACACTGTGTTGGGGATGTTGCCACTATTGGCTCATAGTGCTTTTGTGCAAGTTAGAAAAACATTCCCTCTAGGCAGACACAACCCTGCAGGTGCCCAAGTTGGCAAGAAAATGGTCACCTTGTGAATTTTAGAAAGAATCCACTCCATCTTGAAGGATAGAGTCCTGCAGCAAGTACACCGTCTAGTGAATTGAACAAGGACTGGAGTTGTGCCCCCACTTGCCACCTGGGATTGTTTGTTGTACAGTGAACAACCTTCATAAGAATTATTACAGTCTGAGATCAGGGAGTCCAAACAACTAGTCCCGTGCAACTAGAAGCTGAGCACCCAACTTTTCTTGACTTACATCCCTGCTAAGTTCATCTCCTGTTGTGCAAATGTGGTCCTAATACTCTGCTCCTTGCAGTGATAAGGAGACATTGGTTGGTAATGTAGAAATTGCTAGAGTCTTTGGGAGGTTTCCATGATATGTCAGGGCAGACGAAGCTGAACACAATCAGATACATTCCCTAAACCTGAAGAAGCTGGACCTTTGGAAAGCTGAAGCAAAGATGCCCAATATACAGCATGAAACCAAGAAAATAAGATGGCTCAAGAGAATCAGACGATTGTCAAAAATATAACTTAAAATATTTTTTCTTGTTACAAAAGCAATCTAAGCCAATTGCAAAAAAATATGGAAAATAGAAAGGAGCCTAAAGAAGAAGAAAAACCCACTTGAAATTTTGCTATTCAGAAATAGCCACTAACGGTTTCCTATTTATCCTTTTAGTCTCTTTTCTATGCTTGTAGATACACTTATATATACTGAAAAATGGGATCAGAGATACATAAGACTGTTTTGTAATCTGATTTTTAACGTAACTGCATTCCATTAACACTATCCACGTAATTAGTTATTCCTCTACCTTGTTAACAATTGCATGGTAATATGTTTAACAATACCATAATAATCGAATCTATCAATATCTATTTTGGGACTTACATTGCTCCCATTTAAAAATATTTTACATAGTGTTTGTTGAACGTTCTGTGAGTTTTATCTTTTGCCACATGTGTTAGGATTCTCCAGAGAAACAGAACCAATACTACATATATAAATCTGTAGGGGGAGATTTATTTTGGGAATTGTTCAGTCTGAGTACCAAGTGTGAGAACTAAGGAATAGGAAAGGTGTGTGTGTGTGTGTGGTATGCATTCTGATATCTAACGTCCTGAAAACTAGTAGTCAAGAGCTTGAATGTTTAAAGACAAAAAGATACATATCCCAGCTCAAAAAGAGAATGAGAGAATGAACCCTTCTTCCACTTTTCTCTCCTGCTGGGGCCTTCGGTTCATTGGATAAGGCCCACCCACATTGGTGAGGGTGGATCTGCTTTATTTATTTACTGATTCAAATGCTGTTCTCTTCTGGAAACACAGACACAGCAGAAATCCTGTTTGACCGGCTATCTGGGCATCCTTTAACCCAGCCAACTTGACGCATGGAATTAACCATCAAAACCATCCTGACTAAAGTCTTCAAAGTCAATGTTAAGGTCAAACACACCTTACAACAGAAGATGGTACCATTTTCAGCTCCCACCAGCAGTGGATGAGCATACAGGTTTCCTGGAAGCCCTTTCAAGTAGGTCAGAACAGTATCTCTGATTTATCAGTTCTTCAACTCTTTTTTTATATTTATTTGTGACTCATATGATCTCATGTAATTTTTCTTTTTAGCAATTCTTCAAGTCTTAATGAGTCCTGAGATGCAAGGGCAGAGATTGACAACTTGAAAATGGGACATCCCAAAGAGCTGGTTCCAGGACTGTTATCTCACTGCAAGGTTTCAAGAAAGATGTTTGTCTTTGTGTTGAACTTACGGATCCAGAAGAACTAACTGAGCCCGTGTGGTCTTTCCTTCTGTCATCGCAAAACCAAGGGCAAAGTTCATTCTAGGCTGCAAGTTCATAGGCATCCTCATTTCGTGCACCTGGCTGCCCAGCAGTGCTGTGAGCACAGTGGGGTGAACTTGCCTTTGTAAAGGAATTAAAAGACCTGGGAGGGCCATGATGCATTTCCCTGCTGAGAGTATGGGGAGCCACTGAACACACTGCCAAGTGAGGAGGACTTAGGATTCTTTTCTTGGAAACCTGTTTCTACTTCTTCTTCTTTGGTAACAGTTTAATTTTCATCATAAAAGTAATGTACACCCTCTAAAGAAATTGTGGAAAATATAGGAATATAAAATGAAGGAGAAATCACCTATAGTCATACTACCCAAGGACAAATGTCTGTACATATCTTTCCTGCCTTTCATGTGAATGTGTTTTTTTGTTCATGTGTCTCTATTATATAGTTGTAACCACACTGTCTGAATTCTTCTATTCTTTTTCTCACCTTAATATCATCATGCATCTTCCTTGCTATTACAGTTTCAATAACTTTTTGATTATTTAATTTCTAGTTATATGAATAAGTCAACACATGTTGTCTATTATTATATAATATTTCCACTTTGCAAATGAGGAACTGATATCCATAGGAGTTGCAAGCTGCATCCAACGCCACAAGACAGGTAAGAAATATAACCAACATCTCATTCATTCATCCATTATTCATTTATCCATCCATTCAACAAACATTTATAGAGGACTTTCTTTTGTATCATACTGTAAGGCTTTTGGGAGGCAAAAACATCATTCCTGCTCATGTGATATTTATAATTTAGTGAACAGTACAGACTTGTTGGGTTATGACAGTGCCCAGAGAAGGGGCACCTACCCAGTTTGGGGTCCACGAATTCTTCCTGGAGAAGTTAATGCTTTCAGTTCAGTCTTTCAAGAAGAATGAAAGTTGAGCAGGGAACTGGATGAGTAAAAAGGGGATAAAGGGAACAGACATGAGAGGGACCATGATATGCTTTGGGAATTGCAAGTAGTTGACCATATGCTTGTTGGGGGAGATGGGGCTGGGCTGGTAGGCAGGTACTAGCTCATGATTAGATTCTTTGCCCTACTAAGAACTTTGGACTTTCCCTTAAAAGCAGTGGGGGGACCCTCAGTGCATTTTAGACAAGAGATTTGCATAATCCTATTTGGAGTTTAGACAGAACCTCAGACAGTGATGTGGAAAACGTCCTGGAAAGACTGGAACCATGGAAACCAGTTAGGACAGTGTGCAGATAAGAAATGTTGGAGTCCACACAAGTAGGATAGTTGGGATGGAAGGGAAGGCATGGATTTAAGGAATAAATAGGAAGCAGGACAGAAAACAGACATCACTTTGTGTAAGGGATAGGGCATTATGATGACCACTGAGTTTGGGAATCCATGAAGCAAAGGGGACAATGAGCTGTGTCATCATGGATATGTTTTGAGCTCCATATAGGACCAAGTTGGTATTAGTGGAGAGAAATGAGAGGCTGTGGAGGAGATGAAGATTTGGAGTCATCAGGGCAGAGGTGACGTTCAGTCTGAAGGCTGAAGAGAATTAACCAGGACACGTGCAGGGCAGTGGTGTTGCTAACTGGTAGTTGTGAACCCCTTTATAGCCATCTTAAACTCATAGACCAGAAATCTGAAAAGTTTAAATAATTTTCTAGGAGTTTATAGGTACTCTGAAGGTCATCCATGGTGCAGAATGACAACGAAACTTAAAGCAGCCTCCCAAAGGACACCAGTGTTCAAGGGCAGGCAGTAGCAGCAACTCTTCAAAGGAAACAGAGAAGGAACTGTTGGGGGCACGCAAGATGAAAACAGTCAGAGAATGATGTCCTGGGAAGGGGCAAACAGCTTTAGGAAGGAAAACATGATCATCAGCGTCAAGTTCGCATGAAGGAAGGTGAAGTTCCATACATCGAACATCAAGAACATTGAAAGGACCCAAGGTGTTCAGTTTGTTGGTCAGTGTTCTGTTTCTAGACCCTACTCTTTTCTCCGACTCTTCTTTGGAGTCTCCAGGGAGAGAGTGTTCATCCACCACAAAGAACCCCTCTTATATACAACAGGGTCCATCTCCAGCAAATTTGGTGCATGAGAAGAGGAAATTGGAAGCAGGGGCTGAGGTTGCAGGTCAGTTATTGGCCCTCAGTTGTCTGACCTGTGTATACGCGTGTGATTTCTATGCAGCTTTGTAATTCTCCCCACAAAAGGTGAGCGCATCTCCCTTAACTTTTGGCTAAGCCATCAGGCTTTTTGTAGTTGGATGCCCACAGATGTGATGCACGGTGTGCCTTGGGCACATGGTTTTGCCCTTTTGAGATGATATCATTGTCCTGAGAAAAACCTGCTTGCTGACTCACCGGCCCTGGGTGTGTCGGTGTCAAGTGAGGTAGAGCCATGTCCTCTGACCCTTGACATCATTGTCACCAGAAAAATGGCCAAAAAATTGCCTTGGTTCTTGCATCCGGCAGAAGAATTCAAGCAAGATGCAAAGATTTAGTAAAAGTAATAGTAAGGTTTCTTAGGAAAGGATACATTTTCAGCAGACTGAAAGCACAACAGGGTCAGGGGTGGAGAGAAAGAGAGAGAGGCATTTCCTATTCTCCATGCGGAAAATGGGAACAAAAACTCAACATGGTGAAACCCATCTCCTGGTCTTATACTGCAGACTAGAGGGAATGCACCTGGTCAAAGGTCATGGGTCTGGGTGGCTGGCATGGTTGTTAAAACAGGGAGGGGTCATTTTGGCCTCTGGGGTGATTTCCTGGATTTGGGTCAATGTCTTGTTAAGAAAGACATTGAGTAAGTATTAGTTCCTGCTGTAATTGACAGAGAGTTTCTGTTTGAAATTCCTAACCTTTGCTTTATCTAGTTCTTAGGTCTTGATGATTAGGGTATGGATTACTCTTGGGTAAAGAGTGAATTAAGCTTTAGGGTCATGTCTGACTTCAAAGCATCCAGTGGTAACTTCTGGGCTCTGGTTACCAGATCTTAAATAGAGGTTAGTGGAGTTGGGCAGGTGAATTACAATTTTTTTTTTAATCTCTTCCTCTTGTGGCCACTGCTTCTAACTGTAACCTATCATCATTAGTGAGAAAGTGTGCATGTTATTGTATGCCATGGAGACTTTGAGGCTCTTTATCTCTGAGCATTTGGGTTTTACAGTCTTCTTTCAATAAAGCGCTGATGAAAGCTGCTATCTGAACTACTTTTCTTGGTCACTACCCCTGGCTCTCAGCTGGGACATTGTACCTCTGCTATAGACTCAGCTCCCTTCCTTCTCAGGATCTGATATGGACAGGAAGAATTGAAGCATTTCCAGCCCCACTTCCTGTTGCCCAAGTCCACTCACTTTTGAGGCCAGCCACGTGTGATCTGGCACTCATATATGAATCTGGTCTTTCTTACCTGTGCCCAGTGCTAATCAGGTGCCCTCCCCTCCTAATTACCATGAATTAGATCACTCATTTACATATTTTATTAGACAGTGCTTCCCTTTAGATATGTATCTCCCAAAGATTCATATGTTGGAAGCTTGGTCCCCCAGTGTGGCAAAATTAAGAAGTGACAAAACCTTAGGAAATGGGGCCCAGTGGAAGGTCACCAAGGCCAGGCCCTCAGAAGGAATTAAAGTAGTTCTGTGGGACCCCAGTTTCTCTCTGCCTTCCTGTCTTGCCACATGAGTGCTCCCTCTCCTACACAGTCCCACCATTATGATGCCATCCATCCTGAGATCTATACCAGAGTCAAGCTGAGATCTCACCATGCCCTTGAACTGACAGAATTGTGAGACAACTAAGCCTCTTTTCCTTAAAACATATCCAGCCTCATGTATTTAATTATAATGCTAGAAGACAGACTAATACAGACATTTATTATATAGCTACTGTATCCCATTCTTTTAGAAACTCAAACTCTCCTTTTTTTATAACTTAGCATTTTTATTAGTGTAGATTAGTTGTGCAGGGGAGTTTCATTGTGGCATCTCAATATATGCTTATAATCTTCCTTGATTAGGTTAACCCCCACCATCACTCTCCCTCCTCCTCTTCCTCCAAGCTCTAAGAAAAAGCAGGGGTGGGGAAGGGGGCTGGAGGTATGGCTCAAATAACTGACTGTTTTGCAAGCATGATGCCCTGAGTTCAAACCCTAGTCCTGCCAAAAACAAGCAAAAAATGAAACGGAAAAATATAAAAATAATCATTTGTTTCCAGGTAAAATAGCCAGTGCATTCTGGTGTGTATAGTGGGTGATCCACTGATGATAAGCACATTGTTATTCTAGAACCTACTGAAATGAAATTTTATTCATAAATCTTGGTTTCCATTTAAAAAATTCTTATATTTTTAATTATAAAAGCAATGCATGCTTGTTTTAACAAATTAAAATATCAAATTGCATTTAAAATTTAAATTAATTGACAAACTCTTGGTTTGCATGGCTCCCAGGGAGCTTGCTGTTGGGTAAAGTGAGGTTTAGCTGTGGCTCAGTCTTGTGTTCTGTATAGCCCTGGGCATGGCTCAGGGGAAGCTCCAGTTTAGTGAGTTGACAAAGTCTGCCACTTGCCAGCTCAGGGTGGCTGGAATTCCTTCCAGGAACATTGACATGGCCTCCTAACCAGGATCCCCTCCCCCAGCCTCTACCCAAGGCTGCCTGATTAATTAATTAAAGCCTGATTAATTAAAGTGCATCCCTGATCCTGTCTCTTGGTGCCCCAAGCCCTTCTGTGGCTCCCCATTGTCTTACTGAGTCAGTCTAAGTTGATGTAATGCTCATGAAGCTCTATCTGAAATGACCTCTTCAGCCCTTTTTCTCTTACAACCCCCACCCCCATGAACCCTGCGCACAGCCAAACTGCACAGTTCTCAGACCTGTCCCTCCCTCTCCACCTTCTGGGACCTGCTCTCACAAATCCTCCCTTGCTGGGGCATCTTTGTCTTCATTCCCCCATGTCCATACCACCCCCATTTTTCTGAGCTTCTCATCCCCTTTCTGATTTCTTCAACTAGAGTTGATTTTGCTTTTCTCCAATGGCCATGGCGCCATTATTTCTCTGCACCAGGGTGTCTCCACGTCAGCTCTGTAGAGATTTGAGGGCTGGGCAGTTCCTGATTGTGGGTCTGTCCTGTGTATTTCAGGATGTTCAGCAGCAACCTTGGCCTCTACCCACCAGGTGCCAGTGATACTCCATTACCTAGTTGTGACAGCCCAGAGGGCTGCAGACATTGGCAGTCTCCAAAGTCAGCTGGGAGGCAATATTGCTCCCATGTAAAAGCCACTGGTCTAAAGTAATAATTTTACAACCCACTTAGGGTTTGTGCCTTGCTGGGAGATCACAATCTAAGTATGCACGCCAGGGCTGTAAACCTCAAGCCTTTCTCTCTCCAGAAATGGCCTTCTTCTCTCTCTTTCTTCTATTTACTCCTTAGTCCTCCAGGTCTGCATGGCCTGCTGTCTCTCTCGGAGCTGTGCCATCTTGCCTCCTCTTTCCCCAGGACTCCCCTGAGGCCCCACAGCACTCTGCACAGACCTTGATCACAGCCTCACCAGCTCATCCCCAGGTAGAATATGAGTTGTGGCATGTCAGGGACCTTGGCTTGCTGCGGCTTCTCCAGGTGTGCCAGGGCCCTATACCAGGAGGTGGTTATGCACAAGAGTCTTACAGATCTAAAAGTTCTAGAACAGCAGTGCCTAGGTTCAAGTCCCAGGGTAAGCATGAACTAGTTGTGTGATTTGTGGTGATGTGTTAAGCTTCTCTGGAGTCTTAAGTTCCCTCTCTGTAAAAATAACATAATAATAGCATCTATCTTACTGGATCGTGTCAAGGATTTTGCATATTAATACATGCAAAATGCTTACCAGGTGCCTGGCATACACTAGCACTCCATAAATCTTAGGAATTAATAGAGAATGAATGGCTGTTTGTTGAATGGGCTGTCGGGGGGGTTCAGAGCTCACAGGCTGATATACCTTCTGTAACCAGGTGCTGCCCCTGAGGATGGAGACTCTGTCCCTCCCCTGTCCCTTCCAGCTGTCTTCTCCTGTGCTCCCCAGCATGGACTGCAGGGGTAATGGGCACAGGCTACTCAGGGAACCAGGGCTGTGAACTCACTTCACAGTGAGGTTGCCAGGTGGGGCGGAACAAGGACAGACATTAAAAACCTATTTTCTCACTGGGCATAAGTAATTGACAAAAAAGCTCTAAATCCATAGTTGTCAGGTGAAGTCATTTCCGAGGAAAAAGGATGGGGGGAGAGAATAGAGCAGCAGCCAGTGGGAGCCAGAGGGAGGGAGAGGAGTAAGCCTAGGAGCTGGAGAGACCAGGGCAGAAATCCCTGATCTGGGCGCTCTTCACTTTCTTTCTTTTTTTCTGGAAAGCAAAAAAAAAAAAAAAAAAAAGGTTTCTAAGGTGATGAAAGCTGTCCATGGAATTATGTAATGAGCCAGAATGAATTGCATTTGAAATCATTTAAATGGGATCTGGGAGCGTTTAATGCAGCTCGGATCTTAACTGGAGTGGTGAGGTAACTGTGCTAATTGTTGGCAATGATATTCCTGCAGAGAGGAAGAGACAGCAGTGAGCAATTAGCAGACAGAGGGGTAATTTCAGGGTCTGGTCTGCACTGTTTGGTCAGGAGAGTGAGTTCCTTGGTGTAGCTGCCTGGGGAGCTCAAGACCCCCAGCAGGGGGCAGGCAAAGCCCAGGACCACAGGGAGGGGAGATGCTGACTTAATGGGGAAGCCAAGGCTGGGCTCCCAGAGGTAGAAGCGGAGGCAGGAGGCATCTCTCTGAGGATGTCCAGAGTGGAGATAGAGTGAAGCTTCTAGTCCCACCTCCATCTTCCAGAAGGCCGGCTGTGAAAAGGCAGCAAGATTCATCCAGATTCCAAGTGAAGGAACAGAAATATCCCCATTCAGTTCTTCCTGCACCATTCCTGTATCTCCCTTGTTGGTTCCACCTTTAGTCACTACTTCGGGAGCACAGTATGACTCTGCTAATGAACTTTTTTGATGGACACATAACCCTGGCAAGGAATATTAACCCCATTTTCTGGATGAAAAAAACTAAGACCTTCAGTTGGGACTTAGTTGAGGACACACAGTCAACAAGTAAAAGAAGGTGACCTAAGACCCAGGGGGAGTGTCCAGAATGCCCCTAGTAGGCACTGCTTGTTTCTGTGTTTAGACAAGCATGAGTGACAAGCTCCCTGTCTTCCAGGGGAAGTCTGTAAGTCTCATTCCCCAGAATCATAGATAAGTATAGAAGATTTAAAATTTTAACTTCCATGGGAAAGATGCAAATGAGAGCCAGAGGAGAGGGGTTACTTCTGAATGGGTGACCAGCAAAGGTGTCGCCTTGAAGATGGGTAGCATTAGGATGTGGGGGGCTCTGGAGGAGGCACTGGAACACCCTGCATCAGTGGAGCATAAGACAAGGTGGGCAGGCAAGAGGCACGTATTGGGAGACAGCTGATGGTTTTCTGTGTCTGGAGAGGAGGTGGAGCTAGGGAAGAGTTGGGGTCACGTGATGCCTGCATTTTGATGGGTTTGAATCCCATTGTGCAGGCAATGGGCAGCTATGGGTGGATATTGAGCTAGGGAGAAGTGCTGCAGGTGATTAATCTGACAGTGATGGGGAAAGGCTGAGGCCGGAAAGGGGATGACTGCTGGAGCCAGTTATATATTGTCATGGTCACCCATAAAAGAGGAAAAGGGAGCCTGAATTGGGGTATTGGCTATGAGCTGGAGAGGGGGAGTCCCTCTCCATCCATCTCCCTGACCTCAGCACATGCTGGCTCTTGAGGCTGTGTTTAGGTCCTGAGCAGGAGTTGGACCATATGTATTAAATGCAGGGCACAAAGCCTGCATAACCAGGAGGTCATCTGGGTATCTGGACCATTCCTGGCCTTTGACAGGTGACAGCCAAAGCCACCCAAGATCGTGGGCTCTTTCCGTGTAGCGGAAGTCCACAACCTGTCTTCCCCTTTGAGGTCTGTGTTTAGTCATCCTGACAGTAGTTGCCTGCCTCTGTGCTTCTGAAGCACTGAGCGTGGTAATCTCACCCTGAGCTATTAGCACAGGGGATGTCTAGCTCCTCCCAGGAGTGAGGGGGACATGCAGCACAGTGGGCTCTGGTTTTGGTGTTAGCATGGGGACCTCATGACCTTTAGGTCTTTTTCTACTCCAATTCCTAATTTTCTTCTAATTGTGCTACTCATCCCTTCCATTCTACCCTCCATGCTGCCTCCTCCAGGAAGACTTCACTCACATCCTCAGCCACTTGTGCCTCTCAAAGGATCTGCTTCCGGGGAGACTTGCCTACATGTCACATGGATTTCTGCCTGACTTGCACACACTCCATAGAAAGCATGATGGAGAGAAATTTGGTGTTAATAATTTGTTGTTAGTATTTTGCCATTATTAGTAATGCTACTTGTGATAATTATTAAAGCTACCACTACACTTCCCCTGTGATGAGTACCTCAGTTCATTATTGCTAATTCTCAAAAAATCTTGCCGGGAGATGTTGTTACTACCATTTTCAAAGGAGCAAACTAAGATTCAGAGAGGTCAAGCCACTTGCCTGCTGTACTACAGCTGGGAGACATTAGGATTTACTCCTGGGCTGGCCAGTCTCTCTCTCTCTCTCTCTCTCTCTCTCTCTCTCTCTCTCTCTCTCTCGCTCTCTCTCTCCCTCCACCACCCCACCTTGGAAAATAACCATGCGACCCACACAGAGCGTGCTAAGCTTGGCTTATTGTCTGTCTGGTGGTCCCCTGAGGGTTGAAGCCACGAGGGAGGTTGCTGATTCTTCCAAACCCTGTGAACATGCAGTTTTCCACAGCTGCACACACTAGGTGGAGTGTTAGGGGCTGGAGAGCCTACACTTGTGGTTTCTCCAGTAGACGAAGAGGTTTGCTGAGAAAATGCAACCCCAGAGGTTGCTCTGCGGTCTTCCAGCCATAGGTGGAGCTGTTGGACCCTGGGAATCCTTGTGGCCCAGTTGCAGATGGATGGAAGTAACCTGGCAGGCTAGTCCAAGCTCAGAGTTTAGCTCTATTAATAGGAGCCCCAGTGCCCGTTTGTGAGAATGGACCCTGGAAAAATAACCTAACTGTCTACCAAGATGGGCCCAGTTAAATAAATTATGATTCACCCATATAATGGAATGCCATTAAAATTATGACATAGACTTATGTTGATTGATACAGAAAGATATCTCGCCATATATTTTGTTGAGAGAAAAGCATGTCTCAGGACATTTGATGTATAGCATTACCCCGAAGATATAAAATGGTGAAAGAGGAAGACAGAGATGGATAGCAAACAGGGTGCTCACCCAAACTATTAACAGTGGCTCTTTCCATGGGACGATTTTTACTTTAAACGTGTGTGAGTTTTTAAAGTAGCAAAAATGCGTTATCTTTCCAATTGGGAAAAATGAGGTTGGTTTCCATTTGAAATTTTACAAACCAAACTAAACAGGCAGCGTGTAGCTGCCTGTGTGTCAGTGACTAGTTACTTCCTCTCAGAGAGGGGAGAGTTGTCACCAGTGTTAGAAAAGCCTGAAGAGGCTGGGGTAGCTCCAGGCCCATACAACTCTGGCCAGGGCCGGGGTGGGTCTGAGGACTTCCCTGGGTCTTAGTTACTCAAATGGCTGCTCTCTTTTCCCCAACCTCTCCCTGCCTCCCTCCCTCCCTCCATCCCTCCCTCCTTCCTCCATCTTCCCCCTCCTCCTGGTGTCTCTGGAAGCTTTCATCTCTACAAATTCTATTCAGCAGTGAGCCCCTGAACTATCTAATTGAGATCAGAGATAAATAAAGTAGAGACAGCAGAAGACAGAGGGAGGAGGCCTAGTTTTAATTTGCAGCATTTCTCATTAATAACAACTTCTAATTAAAAAGTCTTCATCTTCCAGCCTAAGTCCAAGGGAAAAGTCTCCCCCCGCTTTGGCTGGCTGGAACCTTTGTGTCAGTGAGTTCAGAGTGCGGATTTTGCACCCAGCTGAGCCCTGTTTGTCAGAGGCCATAATTAAACTGAAAAGAAAACAACAACAACAACAAAAAATGCCATCTAAGCTCCAAAAAAACAAGGCCATACACCTTCTCAGGTGGTGGTACCCGCTGGAACATTCTTGTTAGAGATGGAGTGTCTGGCCATGATGAGCCATGAGGCAGGGGTGTGGGGAGTGTTCTTGGGGTTGCTGAAGCTGTGTGTCTGGTGGGGAGCAGAAGCAGTTTGCTTGAAGAGGGAGGGAGCTCTGCACCATTGTAGGATATAGTGGCCCTATCTTTTCCTTCTTCTACTCCTAGAATCTTCTCTGCAGACTCTCACTGTGTAATGCATGTGTGTGCACATGTATGTGTGTATGTACATATGTGTGTGCACAAGCAGGTATGTAGGAGATACCATGGGTGCTGTGTATATGTGTAGGGGTTTGGCTGCTGACAGAGGAGTGACAGCTGACAAATCTAAGACAGTAGGATGCGTCATTTAGTATTGATCTAAATACAAGTTTAATTTTTCCTCCAGAAACACTTCAATGACTTTGTTACTTGCCCAACTGAAGTATCATAATGGCTGTGAATAATGAAGGCCGAATGAACAAGAACCTCCTTGAACTTTCAGTGTCTTGGAGCCAGGGGACTCCAGCGCCGCCCCCTGCATGGTTAACAGAGCTCAGACTTAATGTGCCTAAACTCAGCTCCCAGCAGCCCCTCGTCCCCTCCCTCACAGATTTCTCCCATCTCACTTAAAGGCAACTGTACCATTCTGGTTCCTTAGGTTGGATTTTTGTTTGTTTTGGTGCTGGAGATCAAACCCAGGGCCTGGCTCATGCTAAGAAAATGCTACGCCCCAGTCCCAAGTTCAGAAATCTTGATGGCACCCTTGCCTGCTTTTTCTGTCACATGCTGCATCCTTAACCCACGAGACATTCTTGTTGGCTCATATTCGATGCACATCCAGAATTCAGCCAGATTCTCATGCTGAGACCACGGTTAGATCAGCCTTCATCTCTCTCCTGTCGTACAGTCACACACCACTTAGTGACGGGATGCTTTCTGCACAACGCATCACGGGATGATTTTGTTGTGAGTTTGTACTTACACAGACCTAGATGGAATAGATCAATCATTCACCATGGCCTCTTTCTTGATGTAATCGAGGAAAAAAAAGCTGGGTGGGGCCGCTGCTGCATGTCTGTTTGACAGTAAGCTTTGTTTTTTTCTTAAATAAGTAGAGGGATTACAGTAAAATAATGATAAAAAGCATGGTGTTGTAAATGCATAAGACAGTAACATTGGCATGACGTCATCACATGTGATGTACTGTACGTAGTTGTGAGGACTATACTCTTATGACTGGTGAAGTCCTGGCATCACACAGGAGTGTCACATTGCCCTGTGATGTTAAGATGACTGCAACCTCAGAGGTGACACGAGATTTTCAGCTCCATTAAAATCTTCCAGGACTTTGGCTGTACATATGGTTTGTTGTTGACCAAAACGTTAGCTGGTGTCTGGCTGTGTTTCTGGAGTTTCCTGACCCCTCTGCTTTGCTACCACTCTTTTTAATTTTTTTCTTTCGGTACTTGGCTTTGAACTCAGGGCCTCACACTAGGCGGGCACGCTACCACTTGAGCCACTCTGCCAGCCCTTTTTTGTGCTTGAGTATAGGGTCTGGCGAACTATTTGCCTGGCTGGCTTCGAACTGTAAACCTTCTGAGCTCTGTCTCCTGAGTAGCTAGGATTATAGGCGTGAGCCTCCAGCCTGGCTTTGCTTCCACCCTTGCTCCTGACAAGCCATTGAAAACCCAGAAGCCAGAGCCATTTAAAGCATAGTCAGGTGATGCCCCCCATCTTCTCAGACTCTTCTAGGGTCTTCCCTTCTCACTAGAGTGAAACCCAACAGCCTTGCCCAGGCCTCCAGCCCCACTGGACTTGGCTCCTTGTTATTTCCCTTGCCTCACCTCCTCCTGCTCTCCTGGACCTTCTGCTCCAGTCCCCTGGCCACTCTGCTACTCCTTGACTGTGCCAGTCATACCCCTGCCTTAGGGTCCTGGCATCTGATCTTTTTCTGTTTGGAAGGCTTTTCCTCCAGGGGTCCACGTGGCCCGATCCTTCATCTCCTACAGGTTAGCTTCCAGGCAGGGCCACTGTATCATTCTACTTAAAATTGCAAATCTCAGGACTAGGGGTACAGCTCAAGTGGAAGAGTGCCCTGAGTTCAAAAAAAGTGCAACCCTGCTCCTCACTCAAGTGACTACTTTCCTGCTTTATTCTGCTTTTCATGGCACTTGCCACTTTCTGAGTTTTTCCTATTTATTTTATTTATGCCTCTTTCCCATCCTACTAGGACATATGTGCCACAAGGACAGAGAGTTTTTATTTTTGGTGCTACTGGGGATTGAACTCAGGACCTCACACTTGCTAGGTAGGCGCTAGAGTGCTTGAGTCATGCCGCCAACCCTTTTTACTTTGGCTATCTTTGAGACAGTGTCTCGCTTTATGTCCAATCAGTGTGGACTGTGAGCTTTTTATTTGTACTTCCCCACATAGAGAATGAAAGGTGTGTGCCACTGTGCTCAGCCATTGGTGTCTTGTGAACTTTTTGCCTGGGCTGGCCTCATATAGTGATCCTCTCCATCTCTGCCTCCTAAGTGGCTAAGATTATCGTGTTGAGCCACTGTGCCCAGACTAGGACAGTGATCTTTAAATCTAGTCTGTTCAGCACTGAAAAACAAGGCTTGGCACATATGGCTGCTCAACGAGCCATTTGTTGGATGAATGAACACAACTGAGCTAAATTCAAGTTGAAAGTCAAGGTTACTTACCTGGGAAGCATAAGCAAGTATAAGTCAGCAGGGTCCTAGTACCTGGAAAGGGGTCGGCTGTTGTTATCAGAGGACTGGGAATCAGTGGGACCTGAGTTTGAAATTTACCCTTGTCATTTGTGAACTGCGTGACCTTTGGGCATTTACTAAACATTTCTGAACCCCCAAGTGCTTCATTTAGAAAATGTGCATAATGATAGCATCCGCCATCTACAACGGAAACCTTGGTGAAAGCGATCAGAGTGATGATACACAGTGCTCATTGCCAGCCCAGATTTTAGTGGGTGCTCAGTAAGTGTTAGCTTGAGGGGGAAATGGAGGGAGACCTTATAAATCAGCAGTACTGTTGACTTGATCACGTTCTTTCTCTGTAGACAGAACGACTCGATGTTAAGACGAAGCATGGAGATGAGTCTTGTCTAGATCCTGCAAGGAGCCCCCATCACTCTTTAAGACATTAACATGACTTAATGGGAGCTGTCAAGAGGAGGGTGATCAGGACGGTGAAGGTGAAGACTCAACACTGTGCCTCATAATGGGCACCAGGAAGAGCTGATTTGCTCAACATAGCCCTGAAGAAGTTACAGTCCATAGCAGAGGTTGGCAAATTTTTTAGTACAGGGTCAGATAGTAAATATTTTAGGCTTTGCAAGCCATATGGTTTCTGAGCCAACTATTCAACTCTCCTGTTGTGGTGTGAACACTTCCATAGGAAAACAGGTGTGACTGTGTCTCAATAAAATTTTATTTGCAAAACAGGTGGAGGGCCACATTGGACCCAGGGCTGTGGGTTGCTGATCCTCCTTTAGGATCTTTTCTTGAAATGGCTGTAAGAATATCTGAAAGAGGACTGGACCAGCCTCTGTCCTGAGAGTCCTCGGGAGAGAAGCGGGGCTGAAGGATGGAAAGTCTAGGTCTATAGATCTTATTCTCTTTAAAGATGTTTAGCCAATCAGAACTTCAGGTTGGACCTAGAAAAATGGGCTGCATTGGGCAGAAAGCTGAGTCCTCATCCATGGATTTGTTTAGACAAAAACAAGGGTAACTTGGCAGAAACGTCAGAGAGTATTGTTATGTTGGGTAAGTGTTTGATTCAGTCCTCAGGGACTTTCAAAATTCCCGCTATCAGGATAATCTAAGGTATAAACATATTGACATTTGGGAAAACAAAGTCACAGACTCGGTAACTTTCCAATGATGGGAGACTGGAGTTTGCAGATTGAAGAGAGCTTTTCTTTCTAATTATATCACTAAGCCAATTTTGCATACATATCCACAGGTGAAAACCAACAATGCACTGTCGACTTCACTTAGGATGCAATCCATCTTGTACTGACCTCGGTCTCTCATGGAGACCCAGAGGCTGACTGTCAGCTGCAGTCACTGTCCTACTAATGAAATAGCATGAAGAATGTATGAGAATTCATTTTCCATTTAGACCTAAGAAGGACAAATATCTGGCACAGCAGCCTCCACTTCCCTCTCCTCTGTGAATCTGAAAAGATTGCTAATTGATCTGGACTGTCATACTTCCTGAACCTTGGCCTCAAATAGTTAGCCCCAGTGACTGGGGCTGGTAACCTAGTTGGAATAGAGGGAGAGTCTGAGACCAAAGGTGACAAGTGTCAAAGAATGGAGGGGAATGATTGAGAATCTCAAAAGTCCCTCTCCTCAAGAATCCTTCCCCAAACTTTGGCTCCCCAGTCTCCCACTGTCTCGGCATCCCTCCCCATATATTATTTCAGGTAGCTATCATGAATTGATTAGAGGTGGATGTCTGTCGTTTTTGATTTAGAAAGTTCAAGGGCAACAACACACACTTTTTATTACCTTGTAGAAATTGACCAGAGGACAGTGTACGGACTTTTGATAACCTGGAATTCTCCACTGAGCGTCCTGTTCAGAAAGACTCAGGAAGATGGGATTTTTCACCATCTTTGATATCATGACATCTGGCTGGGGATGTAGGTCAATCATAGAGGGCTTTCCTAACGTGTGAGGCCCCTCCCCAGTAACCACACACAAAAAAAGAACAAGAAAAACAGGATACAATGTCATTTTGATTCAGTGACTCAGAAGCTTTGGGTACAGGCACACGCAAAGCCTGGTACTAGAAAATGTGGAGTTATAAATTGGTGACAACTATTCACCTGACCCTTTTCCATATACTAGGACTACCTGTGCTCATGACCAAGCAGGTGGTAGCACTGAAAGCTACAAGGGAGGACGGGATTCTGGTGAGAGAGTAGGATAGTGGTAGTCTTAGTTACATGCCATAGTCAAGCTGAATATGGGGTGTGGGCAGGGTAAGGAGGATCGTATCAGTAGTGAGCATGTGCTTGTGGAGATGGGGTAAGCCCATTTGGAACATCCTCCAGAAGAACAGCTGCAAGCTGAGGATCTATGGCATAAAGTGGGAATACTCAGGGACCTGTCATGGAACGTGGTACCTGACATCAAACCCCAAAGGCCAAGGTGACAATGTAAATGACTAGGTATCATGACCAGCTCTTGCTCTTGGTAGCTCTGGTCACGTGATGGAACTTGGGTGTGATGATGGATGAAGGATGGCTGTTGTGAAGTAAGGCAGGAAAGGGTGAAGGTACCATAAATAAATCATGAAGCCATGATGACAGCATTGGGTTCTCAACTGTGGCATTCTTGAGGTGTTATACCCTATAATTCTTAGTTGTGGGAGTGTCCTGTGCATCGTGGCCTCTACCTGCTACTCTACCCATTTGTGCTTGTCCTTCTCCCCTGAGTTGTGACAGCCAAAAAAGTCCCTAGGTATTGCCAAATATCCCTAGGGATGGGGAAAATCACCTCCAGTTGAGAACAACTAGGTAGTCTGCTGGGCTGTGGTGAATATTATAGGATGTAGATAAGACTATCCACCACCCCCAGTCTAGCATGTTGGGGCATCTGGGAGAAACAGACAGCACTGTGGTTCAAGAAATTCATGTAGAAGCTCAGGACAGATTCCCTCAGACCCACTGCCAGCTGCCTGGTCCCATCTTCCTGACATGGGATGTCACCTTTATGTCCTTGTTGTATTCATGTCCAGTAAAGCTTGCTATTTTTCTGTATTGCCCATGCTTGCAGGCCTTCATCTCCATAGACTCTGATCCTCCAGGACAGGACCACGTTCTTTTGTCCTTGTGTTCCCAGGACCTAGCATGGTTCTTGGCATCCAGAAGTTGCTCTGAATGCATGCATGCATGACTGAAGAAGGGATTTCAGGACTGCGCCCTGGACCTCCAGCACCACAAGTGGACGAGAGGCGGGGACCGTGAATCATCAACACAGGAGATATGGGAACTGGGAAATGAGGACTCTTTCCTCCTCTGGAAAAACAAAAGTCAGCCTAGGAATAAGGTTCCTGAGTCATAGGCAAAATGAACCCTGCATGGGGACAAAGGAGCAGAGTTGGGTTTGGGATGGATCCAGGAGGCCAAGTTGGCTGAGTTTTAGCATCCTGGGGCTGGGCAGCCCCTCATCCTTCTCCTTTGGCACAAGCCATTGAAGCTGCACGGATAAGGACGGGCTGCCCTTGCAACTCAGCTTCCCCACACAGCTGCTCTCCTAAGCCAGCAGCTGGGAGACACCCACCAGCTAATGGACCTCTTGGAGGGGGGACCCGGCCAGGAGCCATCAGCACGGCTTCTTATGGTACAGTGCTACTGAACCGGTGATTTCAATTAAAGGACCATTACCCTGAAACTCTATCCAGCCCCAGCTCCCATCTGCCAGCAGGAGGCCTTTCTTCTCCAGGTCCCAGGCCCTGCTCTGTGGTTACCACGAGGCCCTCTCACTGGGGCCCACCGCCTTCACTAAAACACAGCAGCTGCTGCTAATAAACAAACATATTGATCATACAGATATGGGATGTCAGGGACTTAATTCATGAATGAAGTGAGCTTTAAGAGCGCCCAGTGGGAGCTGCCTCCATTTAAAGGGCCAGCAGCTGCCTGAGTCCCCTTGAGGTAGGCTCTGAAAAAGACCAGGTGAGGGACATTTTCTGTGATCTGTGTCCTTGTGGTATCCTGTTGGAGTATGATGGAATGCCACCTTACATGGTTCTCTGTCTTTTGCCTCTGGGATGGGACCCTCTCTGTAACCTGGAGTTCATCAGATAACCTTGGCTCAGGCCCCTGGGCACCTTACCCTAGTGATGTGATAGAGGCCTCAGTTCTAGCAACCAAAGGAAAGAGTGATGTCCAGTGGGTATGGGAGCCCTGGGGGCATGTCAGGGGGTGGGGAGAGTGACAGGAAGGCTTCTGAAGTGAGCAGCTCCTAAGTCAGATAACGTAGTTGTCAGCAGGGGAGACTTGGGTGGGCAGCAGGCAGATACAACTTGCAGCGCAACAAGATAAAGTATAGTAAGTGCCTGGGCATGCAGGAGACACGCACTGGTTCTGCTGGGGCATGAAGGATGAGGGCAGGTGGAGCAGAGAGTGAGGGTGTTTAAAGCTGGAGGTGGACAGGAGTTCAGGTACAGGACTGTACCTGCTATGCTAAAAACTGTCCTGTACTGAGAAAGCTACTGAAATGTTTGTGAAGAGGAATGATGGATTAGAAAGATTGCAAAAGCCACCTTATGAAGGAGTTAGAGAAACAATTAATGTACAAATCTAAGAGGAGATGGTGCAGGCCTGGACCCCAGCAGGTAGGCTAAGGGAAGAAGATAAGCCTTAAGGACAGAGAGTCGTGTATTGGCATGTCAGATGTCAGCTACATGTCTAAGCTTGAATTTGCGATCACTTTTTTAAAGGCTGGAGTTTAAGTTTACTTGAGTTCAGAAATCTTGCATTGGGTAGGGTATATGTCCCCAAGTCTATAGGACACAGTGAAAGCCATTTTCAAGGGAAATTTATAGCCTTAAGTGCCTTCAAATGAAGTTAGACTCCCCCCAAAAAAGAAAGGACTGGTGTTAAGGACTCATCTTAAAAATTGTGAGAGGAACAACTGAATAAACCCAAAGAAAAGTGGCAAAGAATGTTGATAAGGAAGCGATTAATTGAATAAAATACAAAGTATAGTTGAGAAAATCATTGAATCCAAAAGCTTGTTCTTTGAAAATAAATGAATCTGCTCTGAATCCTGCTTCAGAAAAGAGAGAGATATTAATGAGAGAGTAAACAGAGATGGTATGAATTAATTGGCTCAACAAGATCATTGGGAGTAAATTATAAACACGGTACTTGAGATTTCAAGGGTCTCCAGCATTCTTCTTACGTTGATAGTAGGCCGGGCAACTCCGATTCGTGCTCAAGCCCCCACTCCCTGAAGCCCAATGACACCAGCAATATTTTGCTAATCTTTCCTATCCTAAAAGCTAATTTTGGGGGGTTATTATTAGTGACTCACATTTATTGAGCTTTTCTTTTATATGCCAGACACTGTTCTACGGATTTGCTGTTTAATCGTCCCCCGAATCAGGCCAGGCCACCTATGACACAGTTTTACCAATGAGGACATCATATTTAGCATGATGGATTAATTTGCCCCAGGCTCCCACATCTCTGAACAGGTGGAGGCAGGCTCTGTATGGGGACAGTCTGCCTCCAGGGCCCGTGGACCCCTGTCTAGTTTGACTTTCCCCACTGCATGGTGCTGTCCCTTGCCTGAGCACGTTTGAAAATACCGAAGGTGCAGGTGGAGCGCTACGACTTCCATCTGGACCCTAGTTGCCATGGCATTCTAGTCACAGCCTTGTCCCTTAGATGCCTCAAAGGTGACTTTGAGGAATTACGTGGTAGTACCACCCCTTCCACCCCCTGCTTATCTGCAGTTTCTTGCTGGTGACTGCAGTCCAAAAATAATACATGGAAAACTCCAGAAATGATTCCTAAATTTTAAGTTGTACATCGTCTGAGTAGCATGATGAAATCTTGCAGGGTCTTGCTCTGGCATGCTGAAATCATGGATTATCCCTTTGTACAATGTATCCACACTGTATGTGCTACCCACCTGTTAGTTACTTAGTAGCTATCTCCCTTACTAAATTGACTGCTTGCAGTATCTTGGTGCTTGTGTATAAGTAACTGTTTACAGTCAGCTGGTGCTCAGCTAGTGCTGTATCACAGTGCCTAAACCACCCCCCTCATTTCATCTCATCATGTAGACATTCCATCATCTCACATCATCCCAAGAAGGGTGATTACAGTATAATAAGACATCTGGAGAAAGACCATTCATATAACTTCCATTACAGACTAGTGTTATAAGTGTTCTTTTTTATTATTGTTATCTAATGATACCTTTTATTTATTTCTAATGATTATCTTTTGTTTAACTTATGAATTAAACTTTATCTTAGGCATGTGTGTATAGAAAAACAGTATTTATTATTCAATATTACTGTATTAATATTCTATATGTTTATGCAATATTGAATTTATAAATTCAGTACTAGCTCTAATTTCAGACATCTACTGGGGATCTTGGAATTTGTGCCCCACAGATCAGGAGGGACTGCTATCTTGGCCTTCTGAGGGCTTAGTTTACTTTTCTTTAAAATAAAGGAGTTAGACTGGGCCTCTATGATTTTAAAATTCTCTCATATCTTCCATTGCATTCGGACCTCATCACTAAGTCAGATAAGCCTGGGCATTCAGTATCAGTTAGGTATGTGTTCTAGCATTGTGCCTCTTACTCACTTCCTGTGATGGGCCTCTGACTCCCTGCTGGAAAAATACACCAGCATGTGAACCTCCAAGTGGTAGCACTGCCCTTAGACCTGACTGCCAAGGTGTCTGTCCCAACCTCCACCCCACTCTGGCCCTCTCTGCCATAGCCCTCCCCATGGGGCTAAGGAGAACACATCTACTGGGATCCACACTGTCTTCTTGACCACACTGCCTGGATGCCCTGAGCCTACTTCCAGGGCCTGTGTAGTCTCTGTCCCTGCTCCACCTATAAAAATATTATATATAATTTTATTATCTATAATGTAATTTTATTGGAAACTGGTGAGCTGCTTTGTGAAGTACCTGTTCTAATTTGCATTCCCACTAGCAATGTAGGAGCATTCTAGCTACCCCACATCCCTGCCAGCACTGGGTGTGGTCAGTATTTTTAAATTCTAGCTGTTCCTATAGGTGTGTGGCAGTGTCTCCTTGTGATTTTACTTTGCATTTCTCTAATGACTAAGGATGTTGAACAAGTTTTTATGTGTTTACTTGCCATTTGTATATCTTCTTAGGTGGTGTGCCTGTTCAAATATTTTCCCTATTTAAGCATTGTGTTTGCTTTCTTATTATCAAATTTTGACAGGTTTAAAATATCTCTTCTAGATATATTCCAGGTCTGTATTATAAGTACATTCATTTCATAAGTGTGTTTCATAAATGCACTCGGGGGCTCTGTGGCTTCCATATCTGCAAATTCAACCAAGTTCCAATTAAAAATGTTAGGAGAAAAAACTGCATCCATACTGAACATGTGCAGGTTTTTTCCCCTTGTTATTATTTCCTAAACAGTACAGTATAACAAGTGTTTATATAGCATTTATTTTATTTTTTTCTTTTCTTCTTTTTATTATTGTTGTGCTGGGGGTCCACTGTGACATTTCCAGAAGTTCTTACAATACATCATTCTCCTTTATCCCCCCTGCCCCCATTCCTGGAATAGTTTCACTAGGTCTCATTTTTCCATGGCATTTATGCTGTGTAAGGTATTATAAGTAATCTCGAGATGATTTACAGTAAATGGGAGAATTGCAGGTTAAAGGCAGATATCACTCTATCTAAGAGATATGAAACACCTTTGGATTTCAGTATCTGCAAGGGCTCTGGGAACCAATCTTTCACAGATACTGAGGAACAACAATTTTTCCTCCTGAAGTTCTTTTGAGACATTCAGTGGTTAGAGCCAGTGCTCAGAAGAAAGTTCTAGGCTGTTGATAAAAAATGTGACTTAAATGTGAAATTTAAGTCATGGGCATAGGTGCTAGTATGAAGGGAGAAAGAACAGGGTTGATGGTGGTGATAGCTTAAGACCAAGGAATTGCAAAATTTAATAGGCAGGGAAAACGGGAGGTACTAGGAAAAAGAAAGAGGGTTGCCAAAATGTAGGAGGAAATTCTGGAAAGTATGAGGCCAGGGATGACAGAGAAAGGAATGTTTCAATAAGGAATGGTTATGAGAGTCAAATGCTTGAGATTAAGTAAGATGAGGGCTGAAAAGCATCCTTCCTGATTTAGCAACCTGGAAGTCATTGCTGACTTTAGCAAGAGCTATCGATGTGGAGAGATGGTTCAAGGCTGATATTCACACCGTACCTATTCAAACCCACCAGCCATGTGACTGTTAAAATATTGAAATACTTACGTATTTCCCCCATGAATGACTTCCCACACACAGGCTCATTGGCCTCTTTCCTTGGTTCATCCGTGGACCTCCTCATGCTTCAGTAACAAAAGTCAACCTTCCAGCCAGCACTGGGCTCCAGGACCTTCTCAGAACTCTATAGTTGGCTGAATAGTTTCCAGGCCACATTGGTAACTAAAGATCTGCTAGATAGAAGCCACAGTGAACTGGGTTGAGGAGTAAATGGCTAGCAGGGAAACTCAAACAACTCACAAAGAACGACTCATTATAGAACATTGCTTCTGAAGGGGAGAAGAGAGAGCTACAGTGGAAATTAGATGGGAGCCCCAAAGGAGTTAGTTTGTGTTTGCTCTTCTTTATTAGAAGAATTACTTGAGTATGTTTGAAAGCTGATATGGATCTCAACTAAGAGAGTTTGCTCTATTAGAGCAAGCTCTCTATTCTGTGTGACTACTGTGTTTACAACGTTTTTAAATAATAAATCAATCAATCTGAGTTATGTATCCATTTAGAGAACTTGGTTGACATAAGTTGTCTCCATGCGAAAGACCAAGTCTTAGTGTGTTAACACATCAAGTTCCTGAGACACTCAGTTGGAGGACCAGATCCTAGTCGCCAATCAACTCATTGATACACACCCTACTTTGGGATGCCCACTGGCATCAGTTAATCCTCCCTGACACCATCCCATCATCCTTGCTATAGATCTGTTGGAGCTTCTAAACACAAAACCTAGGCCAAGCAAATAAGATCACCTAATTTCTAGAGCAAGCTGAGTCACTCCCTGCTGACCCTGGAGATGGCTGAGTGTGTGGGTGACTGAGCATTGGTAAGCTATAAACACTGCCCTCAAGGAGCTTATTTTGAAACAGGAGTGACAAGACAGTGACAGAACCTGAACTATACAGGGCAGACTCAACGTGAACCACCATAAACAGTACGAGGGGAGCCCAGAGCAGGGAGAGCCAGTCAGGTTCTTCTGGGGTGACAATCACTATCCCAACATAACTTGGCTCCTTCTTGCCAAGCTTGCGTATTGTCTTCCTGTCCCTCGTTCACAGTCCATGTCCAAGGTTGCATCTTGGGATGGCACCTCTGGGATGGGTTGGTTAGGATTGATTCAGACATATGCTGCTTCTGGAACTTTCATTCAGACATATGCTGCATATGTTCCCTTCCTTAGACTTTCCTCAGACCCTCAAAACAAAAACAGCCCACCTGTGCCCATCCTCTCAAAGGAGATTTCTCTCTGCACTGTGAGGTTCTACATCCACATTAGTGAATACAGGATTACTTATTACTGTAGTCCAGAATGTCCTCCAGAGGTCCATGTGCTGAAGACTTTGTCCTCCTCTTGGCGCTGGTTGAAGGTGGTGGACACCTGAGGCCTAGTGGAGATTTCAGATCATGGGGACATATCCTCAAAGGGGATGGGAGGAATGCTAGTCTCTTCCTCTCTCTCTTTCACATCCTGGTCACGAGATGAGTGTTTTGCTTCACTCTGTGCTCCCACTAGGATGTGCTGCCCTCACCACAGGCCCCAGAACAATGAGGCTAATGAACCACAGACCGACACCTACAAAACTGTGAGCCCAAAAGAGCCTTTCCTCTTTTCAAGTTGATTATCTTGGGTATTTTGTGACAGTAACAAAGTTGATAAACCCATTTGCCCTTCCAGGAAATATTTCCATGACCTTATTCACTAGAAATGAGAAAAATGAAAGCTTAATTCCTAGTGAGTCATTTTGACCTAGAGCAAACGTGTGACCCATGGGGGAGGCCCTGTTCCCTTTTTTACTGACTTGTTCTCTGGGCTTGCAAGTACCTTTCTGCTCACATTGACTCACAAATTCCCGAGGTCGCCTTCCTTTTTTGGATGGTACTCTCCTCACTTTCCCCAGATAGCAAAGGAAACACTTGTACTTGACAGAGCTGCAGAAGACCTCTTCCAGCTCTGCAGACTTACAAGCTTTCTGTCCTTTGTGGTTTGTCTCTGCCCTGAGCCAAGGACACCCAGGAACTGCCATATACTTCACCCACCTGAAACAGCTGCCCACACGTGACACCATCCGGGGAGGCCACCGTGGTCTTGTGGTGTTTCAAGTGCAAGGTTACAAAGAAAGGATAATGGGAAATAATGCCTCCTCATCATTTTTAACCTTTCTGAATAATGCCTCTGTACATAAGCCAGAGATTTTTTTATTTTAAAATCAATTGTGCTTATTGTGCTCTTTGGAAAAAAAAAATAAACAAGAAGCCAGGAAGGAAGAAGTGGGATCCAGGGTATATTAACACAAAGCGTTTGGGCTAGGGTGTGGGAGCACAGCCCTGCCTAGCCTAGCCTGCTATGGTCCTGGAGGATGGGGTTGGCAGCTGAAAACCCCAAGTGGTTGCCATGGAAGGGGAAGGCTTCTCATAATACAAAAATGTACCAGATGTATGTGGGCAAAGCAGCTGTCTTCTATTACCCTGAGGCGCCCTGAGAACCTCCATCCTTATCCCATGGAAGAATTTTCAAGTCAGAAAGATCGGGCATCAAATCCAAGCTCAGCCACCCACTTATTAGCTGTGTGGCCTTGGGAGGGTTACCTGACATCTCTTCTGTAGAATAGAGGGGACAATACCTACTGCTTGATTGTCAGGGGACTGAAGAACCTTGAATACACCATACCAGTGGAACTCATGGTTTGCATGGGGGCCTGTGGCTGTGATAACTCCGTGCAGACTCACCTCCAGGGTATCCTGCAGAAGCGAGGGCACCCGGAGTGGAGGGGCTGGGAGAACCAAGGCAAACTTAGCAGGTACTTGGGGGGCTGTGATTTCAGCTCAGACCCCCAATTGATTCTTCAGTGTCTTGGGCAATTGTGATTTTCTGTCAGAGCACTTGGAATGACCGAATGCCCAGGCATGGGACCAAGGTGCCCAGGCTTGATTCTGTTGTGCACAAAACATATACACAGGTCACACATCCACACACTCACCCTGAAACACTTGCCTTCAGCCTCATCTCACCACTGAACCCCATACTTTTCCAAAACCCTCTTCCAAAGCAGAGAACTTAAATTATCTCCCGGGGAACCAGGGAGATAATTTATCTCCCGGGGAACCAGGGAACCTGATGGTCCACATCAGACTCTGTACTGGGACCTCTTCATTTCCATTCCTTACACCTCTGTCCACAGGACTCCCATCCAGTGCATGGCACAGGTCAGGCCCTCCAAAACACACCCCCTGGCTAAGCCCATGACTTCCTTTTCTGGTCTGTAGACCGGGAGAGGTGTAAGGGAGGGTTATTGGCTATCTTGGGCCTTAGCGATGCAATGGCAAAGAGATCTCGGTGGAGAGGACACTCCCTCAGTTTCACCCCATACACCTGAATTTATCTGTCACTTGCTGCCTCTCTGCGGCTGTCTTATTTGTGATCGGTGTCCTAATGGAACCAAAAGTAGAAGGGTGGCCTGAAGGAGGAAGGAAGCAAAAAATAGCTGTGTTTTTTCCTTGCTCAGCAGAATGGTTCATGAGGTCTGAGCCGTTGGACTCAGGTCACTTTCACTCCCTGCCTAGCATGTGACAGGTGACAGTGAGAATGGACCTGGGGGAGGGGAGGAGTATGGGTTGAGGTCCAGCAGGGAGAGCTCAGAGACCTGGCTGGTGTGAAGGAAAGGTTCACAGAGGCCCCAGCTGTTCTAGGGAGGAAGCCCTTCTTACACTCTTCACCAGTGAGCTGCTACCTGTGGCCCCTCAGGGTGCCATCATGGTGTCCTGTGTGGATGGATAACAGCCTGATGCTTGTCACCATCCAGGCTCCAGCTGCAGTGGGCATTGCTTGATGGGTCTGCCATTGCTGCCTGCTATATGGTTAGGCTGTATACCTGGAGCAGCCAGCCTATGCGTGGCAGACACTGCTGGTTGCCCGTGTAGCAGATCTCTCTGTACCCCAAATTCTTCCTCCTTGTTAGGTGGCCTTCCATTCTCATTGTTTAAAAAATGTCACTTACTTTCTCAGGGATTCTCACAGCCAGACAATGGGACCTCACCTTTGCTAGTGGGGAAATGTTCAGGGGGGCTTCCGAAAAAGGTTTGCCTCTCTGATAAAAAGAGGCTAGTGAGGAGAAAAATGTTCTGTTTTGCTTAGTATGAATATGGTTATGTGAGGATATAATGCCTGGAGCTACAGCAGTCATCTTGGTACCATGAAGAGACAAACCTTAAGAACATTGACAGTAATGGAACAGTGGAAGGAAAGAAAGAGCCTGATTTCTTGGTGACCTTGCTGGACCATTGCATAGACCTTTGAACTTCCTTGTTTCTGTAACTTGGTAGGTTAGGTAAGGAGTTTGGTGGGGACATTCAAACCACAGCAGTGATTAGAGGCCTTCCTGGTTAATTTGTATCGGCTGTTCTGTTACATACAGGTGAAAGCGCCATTGCTGACACATTCATCCTCCTCTCTACCACTGTGAGAGTGGAAATGTGTGGTGGGTAGGAAGGAAAACCTGGGTTTCATTTCCAGTTCTGTTACCACGTCTTGTGGGGAGTCAGGGACTGGTCAGGCTTCAAAGGTCAGGCTAGAGCTCAGTTCTAGTCTGGTGAAAACTGGAGTGGGTTCAAGCATCCAGCACCAGGACTCAAGGTCACTATTATCCATGGGGTGGACAGGGACGTTACAGCACTGCTCTCTTAAAAGTGTCCAGGAGCCACTCTGACCCGAGGCCCACCTAGAAGACGGAACTCAAGTCTAGAATGCTTTTAAATTTCTGTCTCCTATGAGTGGAGGATTGGCCAAAGAAGCTGTGTGGCTGGCTCTTCATGGCTCAGAGACTGGCTGGACGAGGGACAAGGCTGCCATTGGCAGGGCTGAGAACCCACACAGGACCTGGTGGAAATCTGCAAAGGCTTAGCTGGGGTGTGGACTGACACTGTTGGCTAGGTTTTGATCTCTGCTTTTTTGGATTTTTGTTATTCCTTCTCTGTCTTCCTTCCACCTGGGTATGAAAAGTTACCTAAGCCGGGCTTCTTCCGCTCAGGCCCAGATGATCATTTGAGGGGACATCTTTGCCCAGGATGGGCACCCTCGTTGCAAAGACAGGACGCTTCAAATGCCATCTGTCAGATGGAATCGCAGAAGCTTAGAACTGAAGAGACCAGATCGGGGTAGACAATTTTCTAAGCTCACTAACTGCTTAGTGAAAGAGCCAACTTAGAATTGAGGCTCTGGACACCCAGTTTAGGGTACCCTATATGTTGCTAAAGAATACATGAATCCATTTCATGGGGGCCCCAAGACATGGAAGGAACATTCATGAAAGTTGGGGCTCAGGACAGACAGACTCACCCAATCTCTTTCCATTACTTGAGCTCAAGTCATTAGGAGAAAAGTGACGTCAAACCTTGGAGGGTTTGACACAGGTTACTCCAGAGGCACCTGCACACCCATGTTTATTGCGGCACTATTCACAATAGCCAAGTTATGGAAACAGTCAAGATGCCCCAGCACTGACGAATGGATTAAGAAAATGTGGTATCTATACACAATGGAATTTTATGCAGCCATGAAGAAGAACGAAATGTTATCATTCGCTGGTAAATGGATGGAATTGGAGAACATCATTCTGAGTGAGGTTAGCCTGGTCCAAAAGACCAAAAATCGTATGTTCTCCCTCATATGTGGACATTAGATCAAGGGCAAACACAACAAGGGGATTGGACTATGAGCACATGATAAAAGCGAGAGCACACAAGGGAGGGGTGAGGATAGGTAAGACACCTAAAAAACTAGCTAGCATTTGTTGCCCTTAACGCAGAGAAACTAAAGCAGATACCTTAAAGCAACTGAGGCCAATAGGAAAAGGGGACCAGGAACTAGAGAAAAGGTTAGATTAAAAAGAATTAACCTAGACGGTAACACCCATGCACAGGAAATCAATGTGAGTCAATGCCCTGTATAGCTATCCTTATCTCAACCAGCAAAAACCCTTGTTCCTTCCTATTATTGCTTATACTCTCTCTACAACAAAATTAGAGATAAGGGCAAAATAGTTTCTGCTGGGTATTGAGGGGGGAGTGGGAGAGGGTGGAGTGGGTGGTAAGGGAGGGGGTGGGGGCAGGGGGGAGAAATAAACCAAGCCTTGTATGCACATATGAATAATAAAAGAAAAATGAAAAAAAAAAAAAAAAAAAACCTTGGAGGTTCTCAGACGTAGGCATGAGAGAGAGTTTGTCCTTTTTATGACTAATTTTTTTAAGATGATGGTGGATCCAGTTCAATTTACCTCTGGCTCTCTTTTGAGGATCAGACATCACTCACTGTGTTTCATCGGAAGTTGTGCCAGCCTTGCCATTAATTCTGGGGGTGATTTTCGTTTTCCAGAACTGCACAATAGGGAGCTTCTGGAACCTTCACCCCTGTGGCAGTGGTCTGCCAGCTAAAATGATTCAAGCAGCACTGTCACTCTCTGTGCTGTGTAAGTTGTTCACATGAAAATTTCAGGACCAATGAAGCAATCTGTTTGTCAGGGAAAGAGTGTGCTCCAGTGTGGACGGTAGTGTTAAAGAATCCTGGGGCATAGCTTGAATTCTGAGTGACTGGAATAGCTTACTCCCGTGTGCTCGGAACACAGATGGCACATGTCCTTCTGGGCTGCCCGTCTATGTACACCTCTGCACGGCTGAGCCTTAGAACAGCACACGTTGTCCACACCTGCACACACCCAGGGCGGGAACATGACCTGGAAGGTGGAAAACACACGGACTTTAGTTAGGAAAATCTGGACTCCAATTCCTGCCCACCAGGTCTGGAGCTAATTTCTTTCTCTTTCTGGGTCTCAGTTTCTCCCATCCAAGTACTGACCAGACTCGACTCTGCTTAGCTGCCAAGATCAGATGAGATCGGGTTCATTCAGGGTGCGCTGGAGGTAGATTGGGCCTCGGTTTCTAAGTCTGAAAATGGGAATGATTATATGAGCCAGGCGAGTTTCTCTAGAGATTAATTTCGATCACTTATGGAAAGTGTGTAGTGTATCACAGGCCACAGGGAATTCCAGTTCCCTTTCTTCTTTTACCTGTTGCTGGGGCACACTTGGGTTGAGTTCCTGGCAACCTTATACATTGTAAACTCCACAGTCGGGCTGTGTGGGGGAAGGCCCCACACAGAAATCCAGAGAAGGTGCAGGGAGCTGGGAGCTTTCCTGCTATTATGCCCATCGCCTAAGCAGACGCATCTGCTTCTCAGCAAACAGCAATTGCCTTGCTCCTTTCCCCAAAGGAGCCCAACTTCAGAGACCTTTTTAGGTATTGAGTATCAGGGTAATAATAGTAATAGCTTCCGTTTATTGCGGGTTTTTTTGTTGTTTTTTTACTATGCCAGCACCACGTTAAGTGCTGTATATGCATTCCTACCATGAGCTTATGCACAATGCAAGAATGCACGCGCCCAGGCCAGCAGAGGCTAAGCATGTCTGTCCAGAGCTACAGTCAGGATGGAAGCTCCAAGCCAAACCTCGCCCTTCTTTTTTTGGGGGGGGGGGCTGAGGGGGCAATATGGGACTTTGAACTCAGGACCTTGCACTTGCTAAGTAGGAGCTCTACCACTTGAGCTATGCCCCCAGTCCTTTTTTTGCTTTAGTTATTTTTTTCAGGTAAGGTCTCAGGGCTGGCCTCAGACCACGATCCTCCTACCTGTGACCTCCAAACGTATTTGGGACCATAGGTGCTGGCTTATTGATTAAGAGTGGGTCTTGATAACTTTTTCTCTGGGGTGATCCTCCTGATTTCTGCCTCCCAAGTTCCTGGGATTACAGTCAAGAGCCACCAGATCCCCAAATCTTGCTCTTAATCAAAGGTCCCAGTAACAAATGCCTGGTGCACACTTATCTTTTCATGGATGTAGCGTGAATGCATAGATTGCCACCATCAGTCTTGCCTTGACACTGGTAATGTGCAGTTCAAAATTTCAGACAGTAGCACAACCGGAGCTTTTTCTAAAATACTTGCTTATAAATTGAAGGAGAGTGCTACTCAGTGTGGCCCCATGTCACCCAGGAGGGAGTCTGCTAGAAATGCAAATCCTCTGGCCCCACCCCAGACCTGCTCTAGCAGACCCAGATGGTAGGAAGGCAGAACCAGGAATTAACAAGGCTGCATGGGACTCCAGCCTGGGAGAAGCCCTGGTGTTGGTTGAGGTCCTTGAGGTCTCCTGATTGGCTTAACCAGCAAAGCGAGCTTCCCATATTGTGCTGAAGACCCTGAGATGCCTCTGCCTTCTGAGAACTCTAGGCAGATCTGTTACTGTGCCAAGCCAAGAAAGAGCCATTGGCCTCCTCTTTGTTGGGACAGTCTCTCCTACCCTCTTCATCCAGCGACAATAGCAGCAAGCACAGGCACGTCTTGAAAGATTTAAATACTCAATTAATCAATGGAATATTCCATTAGCTGGATAATCAGTTGCTATCACCCTGATCTATAGTTACATCTCAGCTGGGCCTCACAAATTGATTCCTGATGAAGTTCTAATTGACTGGACCTTCTGATAAAGGGCTGGTTGGAGTTTATTGAAATAGCCAATGAGCAGTCCCTGGGGCCAGGGCCTTCCTTAAGGGAAGGCAGGGGTGGGAAGAGGGCAGAAGAGCGTGATTTATGCTGGGTTCTCACTACAGCTTCTTTCTAGCAGTGTTTATGGCTCCCAGGTGAGGGAGGAGAGAGCACAGCTGGAGGGTGGGGATGAGATAGCTGCTCTGAGCCCATCCCTGCTCCGGGAGGCAGGTGGCCAGAATTTTAGCCCAGAAACCCTTAGGGCAAAGGTTCTCAAGCTTGAATATGCTTAAGAGTGACCCAAAGAACTTCTGAAAAATGTAAAGCTTCCCATCCAGCTCTCAGGTGTTCAGACTCTCTGTGGCTGGGGCAGGAGCTGGTGAGCTGTTTTTTAACAGGTTTCTCAGAAATCCTGATGCTGGAGGCCTTAGGAGCTGGGGGCTCAGAAGTAGATGACCCCCCTCCCCCAGGACCCAGCTTCCCTGGGGGAGAGTCAGGTTTCTTAGGCCTTGTGTGTGGGGACAATGGGCCTGTGTCTTGTCAAAGGCTCAAAACCTCTTCATTGTCTCGCCCTCCTTTCATCATTTTCATCCCGTTTTGTGTGACTTTTTCCTTCTAAATAATCTTCATTTATTACTAATGAATTTGCCTCCTCATTTTAATTTATTGAAGATATCTATAAAAGTATGCAATTAAAATAGAATACATAATATCACATTTGTTTATTTCATTCATTTGTTTACTTAGTCATCAGATATCTTTTAAGGGTCTTGGGCCAGGCCTTCCTTTCTTTTTCCTCCTTCCTTCCTTCCTCTCTCTCTCTCTCCTTCCTTCCTTTCATTTCTCTCCCTCTCTCTCTCTCTTTCTTTTCTTTCCTTCCTTCCTCCCTCCCTCCCTCCCTTCCTTCCTTACAGGGAAAGCAATTAAACACATGGTTCCCAATCAGAAGCAGCTCATATTCCTTGGGGAGATATGCCAAAAAAGTCAACCAAAACCAAAATACAACAAAACAAAAAATGAACATAGCATTGGAGATAAGGCCAGGACCCCACAAATGTACAGGTCATTTAGTGGGTCTGTTGCAAGAAACTTTGATACCCATTAGGATTAAAGGAAATTTGAAAATAGCACTGGATCCCTGTGTTGGAGAATTCCCCCAGCTCAGAGAGTGCCAGGTGACATTAGGGCCCTGTCTGCTAAAGATGTCCCTGGGTGGCCCCTGAGTAAGCATAGGGAATGGCTCTTCTTGGCTTTTCCTCTTGACCTGCAGACAATGGGTATTCTTACGGGGCTGAATTTATATATAAATGACCTAAAACTGAAGAGCATCTGAAGAGGGGATTGGACTCATTTCTATCCTGAAGAGAAAAATCGCAGATGAGCCTCACACAGTGGAGGCTCACACTTGGATTCAGTGGGCCATTTTTCTTTTTCTTCCTCCCTCCCTTCCTCTTTCCCCATTTCCATTTCTCTGCATTCTGTCCTTTTTCCCTCTCCTTCTTTCCTTCTCTTTTAACACACTATGGTTTTGTATCCACGCAGCTTTAATTTCTGTTGAGCTGGAAGTGCCCAGTACTCCTCCTCTGAAAATGCATTCTGGTGTTTTGGATGATGTGAAATGTAGTTTAGAGCCTCAGAATGTCTTCATCTTGCCCCGGAGCTATTGGATGTTTTCATTCCTTTACACAGAGTGCCACGCCTAAGTACCACAGGAGCTCCTTGGTAGATGGAACCATCAGAGTGGTTTAACATTTTGGTACCATTTTCTTTGTCATGATCTTCTGCTCTGACAGAAGCTACCAAGAAGGTTAAAGATTGATCCTCACCATTCAACCATTTATTAAGTGACTCCTGTGTGGAAAGCACAAGGAGAGATATGATTATCCTTAGGGGGAGGCTGAGCCTCTGGAGGCTCATAGTCCAGTGGCCAGTAAGTGGGTGCAGATCCCACTTGGACACTGGAGATAACTCCAGTGGGATACCTCGGGGTGGGATACTTGTGGGCACGGGAGATGAAACACAGAGGGGCCTTTGGAATTCTTTTCTGGTCCTGCTGATGACTAGGTCAAGGTGGAAGACTCAGCATGGTATCAGTGTACCTTTAACACCTGTCCAGTAACTGCTTAGCTCTCTCTGAAAGGTAGGAAAGAGCTGACCTCAGGTTCAGAGCCTAACATAGGTCACGGATTTTTGCTGGATTTAATTACAGTGTTAGATTTTAATTGTATTTATCTTCTATTTGTGCCAAAAGTGATGGTTAATTTCATATATCACTTGACTGGTCACGAGGTGCCCAGATATGTGGTCAAATATTCCTCTGGGTGCGTCTGTGATGGTGTTTCTGGATAAGATTAACATTTACTTATTTGTTTATTTGTTTTTGAGATGGGGTCTCACTAAATTGCATAGGCTAGCTTGGAACTCTCTATGTAGCCCAAACTGCTCTTGAACTCATGATCCTTCTACCTTTGTCCCTGAGTGCTGGGATTGCAGGCATGAACTATCATGCCTGGCTCTAAGATTAACATTCAAATTAGTGGGTGGACTGAGTAAAGCAGATTACCCTCTCTAAGGTGGGTGGGTGGGCCTCATCCAAAGTTGAAGACCTGGATAGAGCAAAAAGGCTGAGCTTCCTAGGACTGGGCTGGTCTTGGCTCTGTCCTGCCACTAGACTCAAACTGGAACATCAGCTCTTCCTGACTCTCAGGCCTGCTAGCCTTCAGACTGGAGCTGTACCATTGGTCTTCCTGGGTCTTAGACCTTTGAACTTGGACTAGAACTTTACCATCAGCTCTCTTAAGTCTTCATGCTGCAACTGATTTGGCTTAGCACATCAACCTTTAAAATCCCTGAGTCCTGCCTTATCCCAACTCCCGTCCCATCCCTGGGGATGAGGGCTGTCCCAGAGATAATTGAGCAGATGAGATGATGATGTCTGGGTTTTACATTCGTTACTTTAAAAATAGCTGGGAGTAGGTACAACTGGTTTTTGTTTTGTTTTGTTTTTCAATGCCTTGAATGCCTCAGTGTTGAAGGCGAGGGTGGGAATTGACAGGTAGAGCAGGAGGGAGGACATCCAAGACAGAGGAGGTATGGTGGGAAGGAGGCCCAATGGCCAGAGGGTGTGTGGACATTGGGAAAGCTACACCTGGGAGGGCTTGCTGGAGCTGGGTCAGGGAAGGATTTGGATGCCAGGCATAAAGGATTCCCTCTATCCTGGGGGCAAGGGAAGTCCAATGAGGGATGTTAAGCAAGGCACAACCCAGTCCTGAACAGTGTGCAGAGCTGGACTGGGGGAGATGAATGGAGCCTGGCCCCATTGCTGAGAGAGGGAGTGGAGCAGCTGTGTGTGTGTGTGTGTGTGTGTGTGTGTGTGTGCTCACGCACATGGTGGTGGTCCTAGGGGGAGGGTTGGTCATCAGGCCTAAAAGACCCTAGTGCAGGGTTTGGTTTAATAGCTCAACAGATTTGTGTGTCTGCTCAGACACGCCTGGCTGTTAGTTGTGTGGACAGGTCAAGAAGGGGGCAGGCTTGTTACACATCACCCTGATCTCTAAGAAAACTCAAGGAGAGTACCGTAGGCTTAGATGAAGAGGTGACTTCTGTTGATTTCTTCTAAAACAGTGACCTTGATCTGAGAGATCACCTGTGGCTGGGATGATTCAGTGACTTGGGGGGGATCAAGAAAGGGCAAGGACACAAGGTGCATAGGCCTAGGAGAACACAGGTGAATGGAGAGGCTGGGAAGAAAACCAAATGGCACTAGCAGCATGAAGCCAGCCCATGCTCAGTGGTGAGCAGGTGGATCGGCCGGGCTGCGTCCACCCTTGAACTGGAAGCATAAGCCCCTTGTGTGGGGCGTTGCACCTGACATTTCAGGCCTGCCTGTGCAAGGATACGCCTTTAAAAGGGCACTTGGGGGTTAAATTTGAGTCTATGATAGCAACCTGCTTCTTTTTATTAAAGCCAGCAGGGTGGGGGAGGGGCAATTTCCTTTGCCATCAAAGGCTTTGGAGACTTTGGAAACCCAATGTAACTTCAGCACAGAATAATAGATGTTCCATGTAGGACTGAGAAGGCAACAATTTCTACATCGTGTGTGTTTCCATAATGGCTGTGAGAATCTCTCATTTCCACCCTACCTAAGAGCCCAATTAGAGAGATTTCAAAGGGAGGGGGAAGTCTTCAAGATACTAGGTTTTCAGAGCTTTCTTGATTCTGGGTTTTTTTTTTTTTTTCATCATAGTTTTAATCCCAAATGGAACTGGCAAGAAAAGGCTGTGTGTTATCTGGGCAGAGTTTATCTCCTGCTTGTTATGCACAGGGGGAAGCTGGCAGAGCTCCAGCACTTACAAATGTGGGGGGTTGGGCTGGAGCCACCCAGGCACCCACCCCTAGATTTGCAGAGAAATCCCGCAAAGCAAGCACTTTTACTTTTTGCTTCAGCAATGCCTTCTCTGCCTCTGAGCTCGTGATGGTAAGCCTGGGCCTGAGAACCAGTTTTCCCGGCATGTCCCCCACTATTGTGTCTTTTGGAAGGCCAGCTTCACTTTTCTGCACCCGTTTCTCGTGGTGTCGACCTCATTTGCTAACAGTTTGCTGGAACCCCAGCTCTGCTCTGTGGCTCTGATCAGCTTGCCTAGCTCTTCCCGCCTCAGTTTCTTCTTCTGTAAAACAGGAGTCTAACAAAAACCCTGGGCTGCTTGGAAGACCAAATGGATCTCCTTGGGGCAAATGACCTTGGGGGCTGCTGTCTGTGGAGGCAAAGACACAAACCTGGTTGAGCAACAGTGACAGGACGGGCAGATACCATCTAAGTTTGCTCTTGGCTCTAGCACCTAGGAGCAGCGGGAATTGGGGCCCGTTATTTCAGCTGTAGGAACTTCGTTTGCTTCCTCTGAATAATGGCGGTGATAATAGCAGCTAAGTTATGGGGTGGTGGGAGGACCAGATGAAATGGCCGATACGCAAGAACAAGAGGTAGCACTCAGGGGGCACCTCGCATGTGTGAGGTAGAGTTGACCACTTCCCATTTGGGGCCAGTTGGCCAGGCAGATAACCAGCATTTATTCTGCACCTGTGACCCTCAGCTCCAAGTCAGGCAGTTGGGAGCAAATGGGGAGTATGGCTGAGGTGGTCTCTGCCTGCCCAAGTTACAGTGCATAGAGGAGATGGGATGACCAGATGTGCCATGAGGAGGGCTGCATGCTTCAGTGGAGGGACACAGAGAGGGGACTCATTGTGTCCAAGAAGTTCCTAGCCCAGAAGAGTGGTCAAAGAAGATGGAGTCTTTGTGGGGCCGGGAGTGGCTGCTGTTTGCCCTGTAGAACCTAGGAGCCTGAACAGGACACTGATCAGCCGGGGTGAGATGAGGCTGTGTTTTGAGCAGAGTCCAAGCTGAGAGGCAGGAACACTGGAAATGCCCAAATCTGACCCCATAAGCACACATGTGCGGCCTCGTTTCCTTGTAAGGAGGTGCTGGCTGCCCATGACCTATGGGTCCCAGGGAAGAGCAGGTGGAAGGGAGTCCTCACTCAGGGCTGATGGGCTGGTCCTCTCTAGCTACCCTCTGGCATGCATTTTGTCATGGGCATCTCTTCCCCTTCACTTTCCCTTCCAGATCTGCATTCCTGAGAACTCAGCATATGACTTAGAATCTACAGGAGGAGGGGAGTGGGGAGGGGAGGGGTGTCCAGTCCAGAGCATACCACAGATGCCCATGGAGAGCTGGGGAGGATTAGAACGAATCATTAATTGTCATTAATATGCTGGGGCTTGACAGCCTTGGGTTTATTTTTACACTGTAGCCCAGACGTGCCTTGCACATGTCCCTGGGTTCCAGCCTCCGGGAGAAAAGGGAAAACTGGTTGCACTTATCATCTGCCAGGCTCTCCAGGATTGGACAGCAAGCCTTCAGCTTGGCTCCCTGGCCTGGCAGAAATCATGGCTTCAAAAGGGCCCCTCACCCTCCTTGGCTTTCTCCCTCCCCAGGGTTCCTGCCAAAACAGGGTTGAGATCTCCCTGGCTCATTGACTTGTCTGCCAAGGGCCTTGGGAATGAAGGGAACAGTGCAGAGAAGATGAACGACATAACAAGGAAAGCCGCTATGTGAAAGGTTAAATGCTTCCAAGAAGAGTGTGTGTCAGAAAGAACAGGCTTTACAGCAGGCCTGTTAGAGATGTTAATTTCTAAAGGGGCAGATGGAATTCTGGGTCACCTTTCCCTTCAAATAGTTGTTGAAAACCCAGGTTTGACTCCAGAATAGATTTTGTAATCCTTATAGGAAGCTGATGGCTCTGGCTGGAAGGGCAGGTAATGTTGCTCCAGAGACTCATGTTAGCCAGGGTTGTCTGTGTGGCCAGAGGCCCCACAAGGAGGCCGGTAAGGTCCAGAGCGATGAGGAATGGTGTCTAGCCTCTATTCTGTGTTGGCACTGACCTAGGCCCGTGTTTAGTCACATCCGCACAGTGGGGACGCAGGGTCCACTCTGTCCCCTGAGGGCTGTGGGCCCCCAATAGCCTTCCCTTTCAGTTCTTCTGCCAGATCTCCTTCCAGAGCTGTGTCCTTTTTCTATTTGTTAGCTTTCCAGGTGGTTGTATTGCTTTCCCAAGGTTGCTGTAATAAATCACCATGTGCAGTTTAAATAAACAACACAAATTTATTATCTCAGCACTCTGTAGGTTGGAAGTCCACCACTGGTCTTCCTGATCTGAAACTGAGGTCTGGCAGACCTGCATTCCTTTCTGTAGGCTCTGTCCAGCTTCTAGAGGCCACTCAGTCCTTGCCTTGTGGGCCCCTTCTTCAACGCAAGCCATATTAGGGTTCTCTGTGATTGTCTTTCTCAGCTCATCTCCATGTTCTGCCTATCACAGTGGGGGACTGTAACCATCACTGGCAGGGTTGCTAGCTCCTCCCCCATGCACCTGTGCTTCCATGGATGGAGAGCTCCTGTCTCTGTTGGGGCAGAGCTGGAAGGGTACCCTGATGTCCTAGAGGAGGACAGGTGGGAGTTGGTGCCCTCTGAAACCCTCTAGCCCTAACAGGTGTCAATTGATTACCTTGTGTTGTGGACTGAACTGTCCCCTACTCCCACCACCCAATTCCTATATTGAAGACATAACCCTCAGTGTGACTATATATGAAGATAGGGTCTTTAAGATGGTAATTAAGGTTTGAGGGGGTTCTTAGGGTGGATCTTCACTCAATATGACTGGTGTCCTTGTAAGAGGAGATTAGGACATAGAAAACATAGATAAGTGGCCATGTGGGGACACAGTGAGAAGACAGCTTTCTCCAAGTCAAGGAGCGAGGCCTCAGGGGAAACAACCCTGCGAACACCTTGATGCTGGACTTCCAGCCTCCAGATCTGTGAGAAAACAAATTTCCCTTATTTAAGGCACCCATCTATGTATTTTGTTATGGAATCCCTAGCAACAAAGACACCCTGACTGGGAGAGAAGAGCAGTGTTCATCTTGGTGTGCCTGGCTCAGTGCCCATGAAGAAAGCTTATCATTGGTGTTGACCTAATGGCTCCATTCATCCTCCAATCTATATTCTTGGATTTTTCTACATCCAAAGGGGATTTTTTAGGAACAAATGTCAACTTTGCTTGTATTCCTGTAGATTATTCTTCTGGATTCTGGAAAGCTTACTGTGACTCGTTTGAGGATAAACCTTGATGAGATCAAAAACGACAGATATCTGGACATTCCCTGAACACGATTTGTGGTGGACAGCCAGGAGATCTTTGGGAGGGTCACTGAAAATATTTAAAACAGAGTGATTTTTATCTTGGATCTCACTTTTCTTGTCTTGAAACAAAGAGGCTAGATTAGATCAGGGATGTCAAGTTGGTTTGCCAGTTCCAATTAATTTGGAGTGGTTGCCTGGGATCCCTAGGAAAGAATGCTACCACTAATTAGCAGTTGTCTGCAGAGGGTGCTGGAGTTGAGAGAGAGGTAGCATTTAGCTCAGGTATTTGCCATCGCAGAATCAGATTTAACATCTCTGCCTCTTCCTGATCAGAGGTTCCTGCATACCTTGAATCCAGATGTCCCCTGGTACTGTGTCTGGGGTCATGATCCTTTCCTGCTGTCTTGGACCACCTGCACTCTTGCCATTTCTCTTTCATTGGCTCTCGTCTCTTGTTGGCACCTTCACTAAGGCCTGGGGATGCCCATTCCAAGCTTCCCTCTCACTGCTAATTAAGGTATTTCTTTTGAGCCCTATTGTTTGGCAACTCACAGTGCTTCATCCTGTGGCCCCCTTCTGGGATCCAGCTGATGTCATTGACTTGCTTGGCTGCCAGTGGCCATCAGCTGAAGATCAGCTTTGACTAGAAAACCACTTGAATGCCTTTGAAGTTCATCCTTACCACAATCTAATCAGGGTATTCATGGTGGGGGGAGGAGGATTTTTTTTTTTTTTAAAGAATGCTGTATATGTGTGTGTGTGTATTTTTCCCACAAAGAAAGCATTTCAAATGCTCAAGAGGCCAAAATATCTATTTTGTATATGCTATAATTGTTCTACCTAAGCCAAAATATGTTATTTTTCTTAAGTAAAGCTACAGACAATTTATTAGCGAGCTAATTAACCCACAATCAGGAACTGGCTCACCTCTGATCACAACCTGCCTGTGTTCTTCACAGGCGATGTGGTGGTGCTACAGCACTTATATTTATAAGTATGTGCAGTACAATATGAACTATATTTATGGAGATAGCATCAATTTTTTTAGCCACAAAATCTGACCTACCTAAAAGAGATGCTGAGAGGACTGACTGGACTGCTAGCCTGGGGCTGGAGGCAGAAGCTCTCATCTTTATTAAGACTCTTTTCTTTCTTTTTTGTTTTTCTTCCTTTCTTTTTGGTTTTGTTTTTGTTTCTGGTCTCTTTGGTACCATTTTCTCTAGGGAATATTCTGGGTGAAGGTTTGCCTTGTGTGCCACAGGCTGGCTTCCTCTTTAGGGGTGAGTGTTGACCTCTTCTCTTGGATCCTCCCTCCAGGGAATGAACAGAGGCGGCCCTGGTCAAGCTGGGGGTGTCTTGGCCAGATGAGGTTGTTTGAGAAATGTGGACAGCTCTGTTGGGGCTTGGGCAGAGGTCAAGGCTGAAGGAATTTCTCCAAGCATCCAGGGGACTTTGCTCTTCCTGCAGAAGTTGCCCCATTGTTGGCTGGTGGCACAGCTAAGGTTAAAGTTTGATGGTCTTATCTGCGAGAGATACAGGGATGCTCGTGTGTTGACCTGACAACTATGTTTCTTCAAGGTTTTAAGATATTGAGCAAAGAATAAAATGGGATAAAGAACCACTGTATTAATGGCTGGGCTGATGCTGGACTCTGGTAAAGAATGACTTGAAGTCCAAGTGTAAGTCTGAAGTGTGTGGCCAGCTTAATAGAGGAAGGCTTTGAGAGTGGGATAGCCAGGTCCCTCTGACTAGATGGGAGGGAGGAGAGCTGGGTGCAGACACACACACTTACACACACAGTGGCCAAGTTCACGTGCCTCGGTTAATGCCCCATGGCTAGACAACTGGATTCGTATCCCTTCCTGAGTGGGGTGGGGTGAGTAAGAAGGAAAATGTGGAGGGAGTCTAATTCTCCAATAAGTTAATGCTTATTTGAGAAAAAGGGAGGAAGGGAAAGAGCAAGCAATGGAAGGAGGGAAGAAAGTAAGGAGAAAAGTGATATTTGGGATCTGCTATGTATTGGGTGATATGTCAAACAATTTTACATCCACTATTTCATATAATTCTTCAACCCTTTGACATTGAACATATCACCTTCATTTTATGGAAGCGAAATTAAGACAAAAGAATCTCTAAAAAACTAGCACGTGAACCCAGGTCCATCCAGATTTCTTTCTATTTGCCATCTTTCAGGTACTCACCTAGGTGAGACATGACAGCTTAGTAAATAATGATACCGCAAGGTTCTTCATGCACGTCAAATCCAGGCTTTTACTCTTTGCATCAATGGGGCAACACTGATCTATCAATTTAGTAAAGAAAGTATCCAAAGTCTCATGAAATCTTAATTATTCAAGTCTAGCCTTTTACAAGAGGCCCAGGTGATTTGATCTAGATTAATCACACATTTTGTTTCCTTGTTTGTTTTGTGGGAGCGGGTTTGAACTTAGGGCTTTGCACCTGCAAAGCAGATGCATTACCACTTGAGCCACACCTTCAGTCCTTGACTTAAGTTAATAGGGAATGTCAGGTACCATGTTTGTAACCTAATAGGTTAAGTGTAGGAACAGCCAGTCAATGACCTTAGCTTCCTGGCTAAGCCAACAGGTATTCCTGTAGGGGCAAAAGATAGGGTGTAGGGAATCCCTGGACTTGTGCTAAGGGAGGGATTCCAGTAGAAAGAAGTTGGATCTCCTGACCCGTTTGTGTTCAAGTGTTTGCGCCAGGTTTTCGTTGTCTCCCCATGGACTGGGGTTGGGTATAGTGAGAAACAGGCTCTCCAAGTTCATTCCTGTCCCATTTGCTTTCAAGACTGGAACTGGAATAAAATCTGGGTGAAGGCACTGCTTGGGGCTAGAGGGTGACTCTCAGATTCCAAGTCAGGGCTGAAGGAGCATCTGCAAAGAGCCAGGGGCCTGAGACGAAGAATGGGAACCAAGCTGCAGGGATAATTTAGGTCGAACCCAGGAATGACAGGAGCAGGAAGTAATGTGTCAGAATGGGTGATCTGGCAAAGGTTCGGAAATGGGATCCACTGCTCTGATGGAGTTTACGTGCGACCTTGACCATGGGGACACCTGCTTCACTGTTTTTGATAGGAGTCTCAGAAAAAAAAGCTCAATTCTTCTTAACTCACTCTAATAAAGTTTTATTTTCTGAGTGGGGGCAAAACACCACAATCTGATGATACTTCTTCTAAAATGACCACCTGCCAGACTTCCAAGGGTGGAAATGAGGCTGATTGGAGATGAGATGCAAAAGAATCAAATTGACAGACAGCTACATTAAATTAGGGTTCTGGGACTGTCTTCCTCGTTTGGGGGTTCTCCTGGGTGGGCCAACATCTGATTCCTTGTTGCTTATCAGGAAAGACATTCAAGAGGGAGGTTTACCATGTGTATGAAGAATGAGGAATTCAATTCCAGGAATATTAATTAACCCGAGTCTGCCGATAGGGTGCTGGGCCTATACTTAAAAACACAGATTGTCTGCTCTGTGCTTCACCTTCTCTAAGTGTGAAATGAAGCAGACAAGCTGACTGTCTCAGTAATGAGCTAAAGCACGTTAGTTACTAGGTCTGTCCACCAAATGTCTCAGAGCCGGTTGCCCAGACGTACCTTGAAGTCATAATGCTGAGTGAATGACAGTAGTCATAAAAGGACAAATGCTTATGACCCCACTCACAGGGTCCAATCCATAGACAGAAAGTAGAATGGTGGTTGCCAGGGACTGGAGGGAGGAAGGAATGGGGGTGGTATCTAATGGGCATGGAGTTTCAGGTTTGTTTTTTTTTTTGTTTTGGTTTGGTTTTTGGCAGAACTGGGGTTTGAACTTAAGGCCTCACACTTGCTAGACAGGTGCTCTACCACTTGAGTCACGTTCCCAGCCCTTTAAGCTTTAGTCATTTTTCAGGTAGGGTCTTGCATTTTTCCTGGAGTTAGACTCAGGCTGTGATCCTCCTACTTACACCTCCCATATAGCTGCTGGAATCACACGTGTGTACCACCATGCTTGGGTTATTGAATGAGAAGATGTCTTACTAACTTTTTGCCTGGGATACCCTTGATCTACCTCCTGAGTAGCTGGAATTAAGGTGTGAGTCACTGCACCTGGCTCAATTTTGCAAGATGAAGAAGTTCTGAACATGGATGGTAGAGATGGCTTGCCCAACAATGTGAATATACTTAGTACGGCAGATCTGTACACTTAAGTATGGTTAAAAAATATGTGTATTTTTCTTTAACTTAAAAAAAGCCATGTTGCCTTCAGTGACACCATAAGGTAAGAAATCCTATTACAGGATTGAGACATGCCAGCAAATGGATGCACAAGTCAACCCCTGTTCTACACAAGGCTAGTCATGGGCTCAAAATGACTTTGAGACCACTGATTCTTAAATTTAAAAAACATTAGTGGAATCTTTTGCTCTGAAAACAAATAGAACAAAAGTTTTTCACAGCTCTATCACATTAAACAGAAAACAGAGAGATCACAACTTAATGGGGTGACAAGCCAGGCATAAAAGTCATAGACGCACAATGCAGGATGGGGTCAATGTTTTGTGTTCCTAGCCTAGGGTTGGGAGTGAGCGTACCAAAGGGGAGGCCACTGGTACTCTGGATGCTCCAGAGAGCCAGCTGTGGGAGGGGACATCGGTGATCTTCATGATGTGCAGTATGGGACACTTCCATGAAGCATGACTTTCTTACCACCAGGAGGCCACACCACGATACGGTGTCTTCTCTGCCTCCCCCATAAGGAACTTTGTTGGCATCAGCCAGGGATGACATCCTCTTTTGGCCTCTTTAATGGACTGGGTCACCTGGATTAATTAAGACCTTTTTGGTTGTACATGACAAAACCCAAACTCAAAGTGGCTTAAAGTTGAATAAAGCATATTAACTTGTGTCCCCGACATGTCAGGTTCAACTGGCTCAGAGGGCTCAAGTAATGCTGTCAGCTTTCCTTCTCTCTTCACTCTCTCACTCCACAGTTCCTCTTCATTCACGCTCCTCTCTCTCTAGCAGGCTCTCGGCAGCGAGATGCGATGTTGAGCATCAGCCTAGAGGTCAGTCTCAAGATTCTTTTTCTCAACAGGGTTTACTCTCAAGCTGTTGGTGTGCCGGGGATGGACTACCTTGGGACACTGTCCGCCTCTGAAGCTGCGGTATGGGAGTGTGCCACCACTCCTAACCATGGGCTGAGCATTTGGAAACAGTTGCTCCCAGCAGGGGAAATGGCACTGTCCCCAGAACAGGAAGTGTAGCTGGTTCAGGCAGTGACACGAGTCACATCTTCCAAAGTCCCTCCTGACAGGTGTGAGAAGGGTATGAGAAACTACCAGGGATCAGGACCCTCTAAGATCCTGTCTACTCCTGTCTCCTGCACGTTCAGTGTCTTCCCAGGTCTGTGCCATTTTGACTTCTCTCCTTTTGTCTGTTTTCTCTCTAAACCTGGGACTGGTGGCCTCATTTCAGATCATTTAGTGTGGCCTTGCAGGTGGGACCACCAGTGTCTGCCCTATGAATCTTCTGCACCCCATCCTATGAGCCCTTGACACAGGGAAGAGGGTCAGGTGCAGGTTCACAGGTGCCCTAATTTGGGGAACTCACCCTTTGGAGTCTTCAGTCTCACCTCCCTTGCCCTGCCAAGATTCAGAGCCTTAAACTTTTTTTTTTCCTTCTAAGTTATTTTCTTCATTTGTCAGGTCCCTGTTGTGATGTGTGGCATTTTTGTTGGGTGGTGTTGGTTTGTTATTTTCACTCCGCTCTGTGCCCTGACACTTCTCAGAGGTGCGGGCACATTCTAAAATAATGATCTCCCATGGCCAAGGGCCTGACCCTCTGCAATGTTGTGAGCAGCCCTGGCCTGGGGGAAGGGCACAGGATTTTGCTTGGGGCCTGGTTGGGGTTACAAAGGGCTGGCAGGGGAATGTCACAGGTATAGGTGGCTGGGCCTCAGGAGTCCCACCAAGGTGAACTAGAGGTCGCCAAGAGGTATCTCAAACTTGCCATCTGAGGAAACTTGTTCAGAATGTCTGAGCCATCCAGGGGCCCCAGAATGGTGGTGGCTGATTCACCATGGAGGACTTGGGTGGGGCAGGAACAGGGGCCCCAGATCATGAATGCCCTCACGTGAGCCCTTGCCTTGCCAGAATCAAGGTACGGGGGTCATTCTGTCATTGAAAGGTGGCTCAGTGGCTGTGCTGGTGGCATATGCTCTACTCAGGAAGTTCCTGGTCTGAAGGAGTCTGATGTCCTTGTGTCCTTTCAAGGCATTTCTGTGGCTACTGGGGAATAGCTTTTCTTCCTGGTGCTTATCAGAGAAGGTGTTGGGGCTCTCTTGTGTTCTTCTTCCCTCTTCCAGTCCCCCACGAAGCTTCTTTCCTTTAGCTGGCTCTGGTCACCGGGTGATTCAATCTGTGGAGTAGTCAGTTCTATCTTGTGCAATATATTACCATTCTCAAGTTTAAGACAATGCTTCTTTGATTGCATGCAAGATACAAGGGTTGGGATGAGGATGGAATGAGCTCTGGAGGGAGCTGGGTGTGGATTCAAGTCCTGGTAGCACCTCTCGTGAGTTAAGTTACTTAATGCGAGTTCTTATATTCTATAAGCCTTAACTTCTTCTTTGGTAAATTCTGATAACAGACTGTCTTCCTTTTAGGGCTGGCATGAGGATTAAATAAAGCAAACATTTATTCCTTCAACAGCTACGTTCTGCATGCTGACTCCACGCCCAGGTGATTCCGGGTGCTTTGTGGCGTAAAATGGTTGCAGTGAGTGTAATGCAAGTGAGGCACAGAAACAACCTTGGCAGACTGGCAGAACCTTGAGGAAAGACAGTGGGGCTCCCTGCTCACACCACATAGCAGGCATGGCTCGTGGAGGGGTTTCCATTGCTTATGGGTACTGCTGCTTCATGCTCAGGGTGCAAGCACATGCTAACGTACACGCACAGGAATGCATACACACAGGTGCACACGTATGTGTACACACACACATGCACACGCACACACACTCTGTGTTCCCCAGACCTCACTTCCCTAGCATCCTCCTTTGTGGGCATAGTATTGACCAGGACCTTACAGTTCAGCCAAGCATGACCCACTCGGGTGCTCTCCAAGTGACAAGTTCAAGGGAGGGGTCTGCCTGATCCAGAAAGAAGGAGAATGGGCTTAGGAGCTATTGAAGATTCCTTTTGGATTCAGGGCAGTGAACAGAACTGGGACTGCCTTCTCTTCATCCACAGCTGGGAGGTCATGCCCCCGTTCCACCCTCATGCCTCCTTCTGCCTGGATTGTCCCACCTGTAGGATTTCACCCCAGAGACTGTCTCAGGATGTCCCCCGCTTCCTTACGGAAGGGAGCTGAGATAAGTAAAGGAGAAACAGAGATCTCTAGTGGGTAGGCAGCTTGCAGGGCTCGCCACCCTCCTGGGACCATTTACTCCTGTTCTTTTCACATGCCTCCCTAGAGGCGAAGGGTAGCTCTCTGACCCGGGAGCACTGGGCTCTTCCATGAAGGTCAGGCCATTCCCACTGGCAACCTTGGCTCGTCTCCACCTGGGCCAGAAATCCAATTTGCAAAGATTTTCCCTGGCTTGAGCTATGGTTCCCTTGCCTTGTCTCTCTGGCTGCTGCTGCACTGCACCCCTCCTCCTTCCTGTCTCTTTTCAGATTTCTTGGATGAAATTGATTCTCTTTGAGCCTCTCACCCTAATGCAGCTCAGCGCAGTTGGGCCAGCAAACGTTTTCTTCAGCAAACCTCATCTGGTGATCATTGTTGATTAAGCCCTCAGTGTGTGCATGCGTGTGTGTGTATGTGTGTGTGTGTGTGTGTGTGTGTGTGTGTGTGTGAGCACAGGCCCACACCCATGTGGGGTATATGTGGTTCAGGGAGGGAAGCAGCTCTCCTCACAGAGGCAAATGTGAGGCCTCCAAAGACAGAGTTCTGTCCCTCCAGGTCTGGCCAGGGCAACAGCAGCAGCAGGCTCCCTCCTGACTTCTCCCTGGGCTGCCTCCTTCCTCTGGAAATGGATGGGGCAGGAAGAGAGGAAAACTCAGGCTCAAAACATAATGCTCTTCTCCACTGCCTCTCTCTTTTCATTTCTCAGAGGTTGCAGGTGGGATCTTCCAGTGTCTGTGCCTTGGCTTCCTTCCTGTTCTGGGCCCATGAGCACCTTACCTGGATCTGTGTGCTCCCACACATAGCAGTTCACTGCATGGGCTCCCAGTAGGACCCTTGGACTCTTCTCCTGCCCTTTAGACCCTGACCACCGAGGGCTTCAGAACATGTCATATTCTGTGCTTTCCTAACTCCCTTCTCCCCTGTTCCTCCCCCACATTGGCTTTCTCTTCTTCATTCAAGGCCAGCTTGTGTTTCCCCCATGAACTCGACCACCTTCTCCTTCAGTGTCTCTCTCTATTAATTTGCCCCAAGTCTGCCATCTCAGGATGGGCAGTATGAACTTGGTGCATTACCTCTTACTCATTGTGTGATGTAGAGCAAGGAGGTTTTTTTTTTGTCTGTATTTCAATAAAACTTGATATAAAACCAGATGGTTAGGCTGCCCAAGGGCCATGAGAACCATTTTTAAAAAGCTCTTCTTAATCCCAGCTTTCTCTTCTGGAAAAATGTACCCCACCTCTTAGAATTATTACAAGAAATATATATATATATATATATGTATATACATAAAAAGCTTAGTATTATAATTGGCACATAATAGGACATCATTTACAAAGCTTCCATGGGTGTGTGCCATTTCTTCATCAAGATTGGAAAGCTCTAGAGAGCAGTGATGGACCCAGGTTTATGTCTGGCTTGAATGGCCACTCATTCATCAAATCACACACCTATCCATTCAGTCATTCATTGACCGAGTCATAAGTTATCTGTCCTTTCATCCATCTACCCATCTATACATCCATTTACCCACATGCCCACACTCCCATCCTAGAACTTACTAAAGTGTAAGTGTGGTCTGTAGTTTTTGATTTAGCTCCTGCCTGCCACCTGGGAATTTCCTCTCATTGCTTCCTCTTTTCTTCATAGTAACAGTCTTGAACCATCTGCTGTCCTTCTAGAGCAGTTTCTCAACCTTGGCACTATTTATATTTGGGGCCAGGTGAGTCCTCATTGGGGGAGGGGCTGCTGCTGTATGTTTAGAAGCATTCCTGGCCTTCACCCACTGGATGCTAGTGGTACCTGTTTCTCCTCATCCCCAATGTGGCAACCCAGATGTTGCCAAATGTCCCCTGAAGGGAAAAATCACCCCCAGTTGAGAACTGACATTTCCTCCATTCATCTCGATAACTCCTAACTACCTGTTGAAACCCAGGCCAGATATCAGCTCCTGGAAAAGCCTTCTCTGATCTCCATACTGCAATTCCCACAAGACTTTCCTTATAAATCCCATGTCTTTCTGCACTTCTCTCTCTTCCATGCCTCTGCATCCCCTATTGCAATTGCCTATTTTTGTGTCACTGCCTTTTCCATTGTAATTTGACCTCTTCCAAGGCAGAACTTGTTATTGATTCACTTCTTTATCTTCGGGGCCTGGAAGATAGTGGGCGGTTAGGTGGTTAAGATATGTTGAGGAGTGAATAGAAGAATGAATGGGAAGTGAGGTAGATGGATGGGTGGATGGATGGATGGATAAGTAGGTGAGTTGATGATAGATAAATTTCTAGGTAGGTGGATTGGAGAGTAGTTTCAAGGGAAGGTGGATAGAAGGATGGATGGAATTTATTAATAAATTAATAAGTAGAGGAATAAATAGGTGTATGGTTTGATGACTGGATGGGAGGATAGATAGATGAGTGAATGTAGAAGTGAGTGGATAATGAATGTGTGGATGGGTAGAAGGATGGCGAGTAAGTGGATGAATAGATGGATGAATATGTAGATGGAGGATGGTTGGATGGGTGTGTGGGTGAATGGATGTATAGATGGGTATGTAGATGAAGGATGGGTGAAATTTATGATTGAGTTGATGAATGGTTGAATGGATAGGTATGTAGTTTGATGAATGGATTGGAGGATAGATAGTGAATGGGTGAATGGATAGATAGATGATTCAATAGATTACTAAGTCAGTGGATAGATGGATGGGTGTGTGGGTGAACAGAGGTGTAAGTGGATGAATGGGTGAATATTTGAGTGAATTAATCATTAACCCCCCATGAAAGGAATCTATGAATGGATGGATAACTGGATGGAGTGAAGATGAATAGGAGAACATATGAACAAGACAGAGAAGACGGGGGCACATCTTCCTATGTTTGTCCCCTCACTTGGACAACCTGAAGGGAGAAACTGAGTCTGATTTGGGGGTATCCTGAGGGTATGGAACTATGAGGGAGCCCCAAATTCCAACCCTTTGCAATCTTTCCATAGGAATCTTCTTTTGTTTCCTCTCCTTGGCATTTCTCTTACCATTGGATTCAGATAGTCTCTTTCAATGAGTTTCTTGTTTTGTGTTCAGCTTTGGTTCAATGTAAGAGTTGGGATTTGAGCCATGGGGCAGATCAAAGCAATTAGATGTAGAATCCAACTTTCTAACTTCCAGGCTGCTTCTCCTTGGAAACACATGCCCTGCCCTTTGAAACTGAGGCTCAATTCAGCCTAGCCAGGGGCTGGTAAAACCTTTCATGTAGCATAGAAGACACAGCTAGGGTCAGTTTCTGGAGTCAGAAAGCTTATATGTGACTCTTAGCTCAACCAATATCTAGCTGTGTGTTCTGCCAAAGACACAGGCACTTCTGAACCTCAGTTTCCTCATCTGCAAATCAGGAATAATATGGCTTCTATGTTGATGTAACAGTAAAATAATATAATCCACATGAAAAGCATAGCATATGTCACATGTAACAAGCCCTCAACAAATGTCAGGTTTTTTTTTTTACTTATTATTAATGCCATTAGCATATTAGTCATGAATGTGACTTCTTGTACAGAGGATTCGTGCCCCAGTGGAGAATGGAAGAATTTAAGGGGGAAGTGAGGGGTCACCTAGTCCTGCCCTTCCCATAATCTAGAGCCCAAGGGATAGAGTGGTGAGTCACAAGCCCAGGTCTTGACAGCCTATGCTTCCTGTCCACCGCTCCATCCTTCCTGTCCACAGCCTGGGCTGTGGTACCGTGCCTTGGAGTTGCTTCTTGCTAGGGTGAGTGCTTTACCCTGGAGTCAAAGGACCTAACGTGGTCCTTCCTTGCTTCTATGGAGGTGCTAGGTGAGGTCATTGCTCATTTCCAGAATGTGCTTCTGGCCTCCCAAGTTACTCAGGACTCAGTTGCTCCTTATCTGTGAGCTGAATGAGCTAGCAAAGTGGGCAGGGGCACAGGTGGCCTACGGAACCTGTTACAGCCTCAATTCTCCCATCTGTAAAATGGTGGCTGTGAAGTTTCTTAGACTTGCCCTGAGGAGTAAAGACTCTGGCACGATGTCTAGTGCCAGAAAGTGATTCAGCACATGTTAGTTTCCTGTGCTTTTTTTTTTGAGAGTCTGGGTCCTCAAAACCACTAACGTCAGGTCAAGGACAATCTCATCCTGGATTCAGAAGGGACCAAAGTGTCAGGGCTCAAGACTGACCACCATGAGGAGGAGAAAGATGGATTCCAGAAAGATGGATTCCAGAAAGATCCACAACTAAGGGCACGACCCAGAGTTAGATCCTGGGTGCTAGAGCTGCTGGTGACAGTCCCTGAGCACAGTTACAGTCAGGCTCTGACTGGAGCTATGGTGTTAATCAGCAATGCAGGGCTCAGATCCCAGGAGCCAGCCGAGGAGGAGGTTCCTAAATTAGAATCACAGTGCAAAGCTGGGGTCACACCTCAGAGCAAGGGTCAAACAGGGGAGCGCTTCTGTTGGCACACAGGATGGCTCAGATGGGCTGCCGGGAGCTGCAACCTTTGCCTCTGTTTACAGAAAGCAGACAGGAGATCTGTGACCTGGAGGGCACTCATGACTCAGCCAGGGACCTCATGCCCTTGGGGTCTTTGGGGCCTGGAGCAGAGACCCATTTAGCTTTTTTGCAGAGCGAGGGGGCAGGGTGGAGGAGGGGGCTGTGCAGAGCTGGGGACTGGGCTGGGGACAGGCAATTAAGGCTGCCTGAGCTGACAGCACTGATGCACGTCCTGTCCTTGCTGCAGGGAGGCTCCTTCCTTCATTAGCTGAGGAGCTGTTGCTGTCTCCAGCACCTCCGCGTGGCCTGGAGAGGCGGGATACTCAGGCAGCCTCTGGAGGCATGGGAGCTGATTAATAAAAACACACGGATGAAGGCCAGACCGCCTCCACCCAGTGGCTGTTCAGACAGCCGAGGCTCCTCTAGTGCACTCTGTCTCTGCTCAGGACTCTGGGTGCCAGGTGGTTCCCTTCTGTACCCAATGACCAGAGCCTGAGGCTTGGGAGGGGCCTGAGAAGGGAAGGAGAGCCCTGAAGTTCTGGTTTTAAGTCTAAGACTAAGAATGTCTGGTTGATGGGTCCGTTAGAGAATTTGGAGATGTTTTTGAATTACAGCTTAGATTTTTTTTCTTCTTTTTTCTTTGTTCTACTAGTAGTAATGGGGATTGAACTCAGGACTTTGGGCTGCTAGGCAGGCTCTCTACCAGTTGAGTCATGCCCCCAGCCCTTTTTGCTTTAGTTATTTCTCAGGGTTTTGAGTTTTTGGCTGAGCCAGCCTAGGACCACAATCCTCCTACCTCAGCCTCCAGGGTAGCTAGAATGACAGGTATGCACAACCATGCCCTGCTTGTTGGTTGACATGGAGTCTCACTGACTTTTTGCCTGGGTTGCCCTTGAACTGTGATCCTCCTTCCTCTTACATAGCTGGGATTATAGGTGTGAACCACCATGCTTATATTCCTGAGGGACGTTCGGATTCATCTCTCTTATATACCTAGGCATATGTTCTTATTTTTTAAACAATTAAATTTAAATGAAATTAACAAAGCTCCTGCTTAGTGAATGCTGCTGTGCTAGGCTGGACCCTGGGAGGCAGGAAAAGCTGAGCCTTAGCCAAAGCACAGGGACTTTTGGTTGGGCCCTGGTCACTTGAAGGGGATAAAAAGAAGGTTGGCATGATCCAATGGAGTGTGGAATGTTCCTGAACAGGGGTGGTTTTCTTGGTTCCTGAGGACACTTTTGGACTGTAGTCCAAACCTGTAGGTCCCCTTCTATCTGAGGTCAGGGACACTGTGGATGGACCCGAAGACAGATGTGCGACCTTTAAGCCTTTGAAGGAGAGGGCGTGAGAGGCCAGGGAGTTGGTTCCTCCCTGGAGACAGTTGTCCGTCCACCTCAGGGTCCTCTAGGCTGAACTGACATACCAAGAACTAGGGTTTGGGGGCTCTTGTTGAGGTGCAGAGAATCCCAGAATGGGAACACAGCTTGTCTCTTTCCAGCCATTTTATAAACCGGGAAAGTGGATTCCTAGTTTGGAAATAAGTATGGTGGTAACCACATAGAGCCAAATACAGAGAAGGGTCTTATTTTCACCTGACTCCTTTGGGGGCGGGGGCTGGGAACCCCCCACAAACAGAGTGCAAATTAAAATGCATGTGTGCATTTTCCTGAGGAATGGCTCAGGGACACTGTCTCCACACGAGCAAGGTGCTCACCTGCTAACCTGGTTGAAGGGACATGGGTCTGAGGATGTCCACTGGCATGGGGGGGGGCGGGGAAGAGGGGGAGGCTGGAATCCCTTGCCATCAACCAGTGAGGGAAAGGATGCTCTGAGGGCTGCCCCAATCTGGTGTGAGCCCCATCTAAAAGCTCTCAGGCCTCTGTTGCCCCACCCCCCAGCCTGCTCCCCTGAAGATATTTCAAGGCCCCCCCCCCGATGAGGGGATGTGTCTGTGGCCAGACCAGAGCCCTTTTGTTAAGCAAACACAGCAGCCCTCCATTTAGCAGAAATAGCTCTGGAGCAAAGAGAGGGAGTGTGTCCACAAACCCATTTGCCGTTTAGGTGTCAGAAATAAATTTTACCACTGGAGTCGGTAACATCTGATCAGTGAATTATTCAGTTGGAATATGGCGCTCCCTCTGACCTCATTAGTAACCCTGAGGTGAGAGGGATGCATTAGAGTAACCACCAGGCTGTCACGGAGGAGCAGGGGCGGGCATTAAAGTGGATTAAAGTGCTTTACCAAGAACTCCAGCACAACTCATAAAAACAGCGCACTGGTAAACCAGGGCTCAGCAAATAAACAGGCAGACGCCGCTGGGGCGGGGGAGGGGGGAGGGGAAGGAAGGACAGCAGGGCATTGGGTGGGGAGGGGAGCAGGGGCAGAGCTTTGTAGCAACGTGGGCAGTTCCTCCTGCCAGGCTGATGTCAGGCATGGGTTGTGTCTGGAGTCTGGTTGAAGGTAGCTGCTCCCACCCTCCAGCCCAGCCTGGCTCATTGGTTTTTGTCTTAAGCTTTTTCCTAAAGCACCTGACTCCTTCCCTTGTCCTTTTTGTCCTCTCGAAGTACTGCAGAGTTGACAAATTCAGAGTAAGGATCTTATTGAACATCTACTATGTTTTGGCTTCCAACTGAGAGTTTTCCATTTTAGTTAGATCACCTGCTCCCTGCGGTTGATAAGTAAAGAGGCAGCTGGATATGGAAGGAAGGCTGCCCTGATACCTGGTACCCCCAGAGCTTCAGCTTTCCTATCTGCTCCCCACTCCTTACCCCAAGCCCCTAGGTCTGGAATGGGAGCCACAGGATCAGGCTGGATCACGGATCAAAGGGGACATGGGCTGAGTGGATGAGTTTGGTCTGTCCGAGGAACAGAGGTACATGGGGCTACAGACTCCAATCTGAGATCAAACCAAGCCCAGCTGAGCAGACTTGGGAATGAGCAGGTGGGGGGGGGGGTGGAAAGGGAACGTGATGGAACAGCTCTGATCTTGCTTGTGCAAATCAAGGGCTACCCAACACCCCTGTCCTTCGTTTGAGGGGAATGGAACCTGTTGCCTAATCCCAGTGCAGATGAACTGGGTCTCCACCCACAAGGATGGATGGACCAGACAAACAGGATCTGATTGTGAAAGCTGATATCTAAACAGTTAGTTGTTCCTAAGACAGCAGAGCCCAGCCACTCATTTCCATTCATTGCGGAGCTGCCCAGGCTGGATCATAGATCGCTGAGCTAAAGATGTAGGGGTCTCCTCCTTGTCAAGGACCAGGGCACGAAAGGAGAAAGGCAGGGGAGATGGAGGGCTGCCATGTTCCCTGGCTGGATTTAGCTGCAGTGACAACTAAGGGCTGCTGAGGACACCTCCTTGTTTGTTCCTTTGTTTGGGGATGGGGATCTGAGCTAGAGTTCAACGCTGTCCCTGGAGACACAAGCCCCAGTTAGTGACTGGTGTGTTTGTAATTGTTTGTTCAGCAGTGGTAGCAAATGGATGCTAAAAGGCTTTGTGGTTCATTGATGGTCGTGCTCCCCTCCAGCCCATTCTTCATCCACTTCTTAGGTGAACCACAAACTGCCCTCATTTGGTGCTGGGTCCTAAACCAAGTCAGCTCACAGCCCTCCATCTCTAGAATCTTGAGAACTGGAGCCCTTGCCCAGACATTGGAGACCCTTGGCAAGGTTAGGTGCCTTGTTGACCTTCCCCTCTGCTCCCTGTCTTCTGTCTGAGCTCATGGTAAGGGTTTGGGAGATCCACATGGGAGCTTGTGTGATTCAAAGGCAAAGTTTATCCAAGATACACAGCAGTGGCTTAATCACACAGGAAAAGACATCAGACAGAGAGGTCATCGGGAGCCCATTATCATTTCACTTTAGATTTGTGGCTCCCAAATTTGGGGTCAACTTGTTGATCCCACAAAGGTCAGATGTGGAATGACTGTGTGAGTGAAGGACAGAGCCTTCCTTTTACACACCAAGAATGTACCTTCTGCAATTTGGAATGGAGGTAGGGGGAGCTGAAAGGATATTCATCTGTGCATTTGCTATAACATGGATGAACGTTGACTATTATGCTTAGTGAAAGAAGCCAGTCACAGAGAACCATGAATTGCATGATTCCATTTATGTGAAATTTCCAGACTAGACAAATCCATAGAGACAAAGTGGTTGTCAGACATGGGGGTGAGGTAGGGGGAGACTGGAGGATGATGGTTAAGGGATGTAGAATTTCTTTCTGGGGTGATAAAAGTGTTCTAAACTGACTAGTGATAGAGGCCCAACTCTGTGATTAAACTAAAATTCACTGAATTGTATACCTTAAATGGGTGACTTGTATGATTATGTGAATTCTATCTCAAGAAAGCTGTCAAAATAATCTATATATCTTCTTCTCCCCCTTCCAGCTGGTAGTTTTCCTTTTACCTTGTCCCCCTGAAATAGGTAGCTGACTCTGTGCCCCTTGAGATGGTAGAAAGTTGCAAAACTTGCACAACTCATAGCTCTTGTGTCTCAGAAGTCTAAACCATCGGGAGAAGAGTTATGGAGGAAGTGAGAAAAGAGGGAAGAGATGCTTGGGTATAAACATAGTGTCACAGAGAAGCAAGAATTGGGAAAGCTGTTCATGCTGTATTGAGAAGGGATCCCTGGGCAGGTGTGAGGAGAAGAGATATATGTGAGTTCCAGATCAGTGTGGACTCAGGCTATGATCACTTTTCCAGAGAAGACCCAGATCCAGGATAGGTGGGTCTGCATGTTAGTGCATGGGGCACACACGATGTTCTACTTGCCAATCCACTCCAAAGTTTGTGAAACAGTCATTTTATTGTGCTTACGGACTTTATGGGTAAGGAATGCAGAGACTACATTAGGAATGGCTTGTTTCTATTCCTCAATGTCTGGGAAGAGTCAAAGGTTGGGGTGACATGTTGACATTATTTCTCATTGCATGAGAAACACACTGAGGTGTCATGACTGGGACACAGTAAGCCTAATGGACCAGAGCCACCATTGCTGTCTTGAGGCCACGTGGCCAAAGCCTAGATCCCAAGCTGGGACATGACCCCCTACCTTGAGTTCAGGAGTCATCTTCCTTCCCTCAGAGCCAGAGAAGGTCGTCAAGAGTCACTGATCTCTTCCTTATTTCATGAAAACAATCTGTGTTCAAGTCAGTGGTGGTCAATGAAGGGGGAAGATTTTGACCCCCCAGGGGTCATTTGACAAAGTCCCATGACATTTTTCATTGTCACACGAGGAGGAGGAGGTGCTACTGGCACTTAGAAGGTAGGGGCCAGGGGACAGCCCTACTCCAAAGAATCACCCAGTCCCAAATGCCAATAGTGAAAAAGTTGAGAAGTCCTGGACCAGGTATTCCCATCAGGAAACACCTTTAAAGGTGATTTTGGAAACACCTGGACTTTTTTACTCTATCAGAATGGCATCCCTAACACTACTTCAATATGGTGACATTCTTTTCCACTGTGTTCCGGAAGGAAGTCCAGTAGGCAAAGTTCCCTGGAAGCACTGAATTTGAGTAGGTGGGTGATTTCTTTTTGCCTTTTGCAATACTGCATACACTAAATTAAATTTTTATTTTTAAGACATCATAAAATCTGTTTTATAGACCAAAAAAGTTATCCAATGTAAAATGAGCTTTATAAATGGGGGAGAAAACATGGTTTCTTGACATGCATAAGGATGGAAGGACCAGGGCCAAAGTTACTTACCTTGGGGTCAGGAATAACGACTTTGGAGAAAACTGGAAAGAAAAATCTGGAATGAGTTGTTGACTTTAGCCCAAAAAGAGTAGTCTGAAGAGTTTAAAGATGAAGAGATGGACAGAGGCTGTAGGGAGGGAGATGGGGCTGTAGGGGGAGGGAGCCAGGACTGTTCTTGGACCATGTCTAAAAAAGAAGCTGAGAGAGGAGACTGGTCCCCAGAATGACTGGGCACTGAGCTCAAACAGCAGGTGAGGGGTGGCTTTGTGAAGCTGGTTTAGACCTAAACTTGGGGATGGAATTGGCTTCCCTGGAGATCTGTGGAGAAAGAAAGGCAGAGAAAGAAGACCAGGCAAGGATGAGAGAGGAGAAAGGAGGAGAGAGGGCAGGTTGCAGGGCCACTGGAAATGGAGAGGAAGAACAAAGGAAGAATGGATGGAACCAGGTCCTACAGATGATCCCACATCTCTTGTTTCATTTCAGGTCTCTGTACATCCAGCCAGGTTGCTCTGCACTCCAGACTGGCTGGCACAGGCTGGTGTGCCTGGCAGGGCCCCTAACAAAAGGGACATGAGAGGAAGGAAACAGAGCAAAGGCACGAGGTCAGGATGGGGCATTTGGAGAAAAGTGTCAAGGCCTTAGAAATCCAAGCTCCATCAGGGTGCGGCCTGGGAGACCATGTCTCCCACCTCAGCCTTCGTGTTCAAGACTGGAGCTATTTTCCTTTGTGACAGAGCCTAAAGACACTGCACTGTCTGTCCCTGGGAGAGGACCGGCAGGCAGGGGGAGGGCGTGCGTGTGTGGGGCTGGAGGAGGGCTGGGTGCGGGCAGGGAAGGCAGCTTCTTTTCTGCCTGGTACTTGCTATTTCGGACCCACCAAAAGTCTGTTACTCCTGCATCTCCTCTCAAATGGGAGTGACAAGACTCTTCTCTGCGATCTCTTTACTTAACCCCTTTTGCTAGGCCATCTGTTCACTACTGTGATGTATGCTTCTCCTCAGAGGCGACATCACGCTATTCAGGCTCCCTCCCTGGCACAGACACTGTGCATCTTCCCGGCTGCCCCTGTCCCACACAACGAAACCCAACCACTTGCCCACGTCCTGAGTGACACGAATACTTGCAGGCCTGTGGGCGAGCAAAGCATGGTGGAGCACAAAAATATTGGAGGGCTGGCTCTCTACTTACTCTCCCTGTGGATTCCAGCTATGCCTCACCTCCCCCATGCTGGTTTTTAAAAATACCCTCCTCCTTCTTGGTCAGTGAGAAACAGGAGCTGCTACTTGGTATTTCACCCTGGCTCTCTGGAGCCTTCCGGGGGACCACTCTTCCTCTCATCCCTTCTATTCTTCAAACTCCTATAAAGGCTGATTCTCCTAGGGCTTTGGCTCCAGCCTCTTTCCACCTTTTACTTCTAGCCCTCATCTCCTCAATGTGCCCATCACCCAGCGCAGCTTCAAAGAACTTTCCTGATGAGGGGAATACTCTCCATCTGCTCAGTTCAATATGGTAGCCACTAGCTATGTGTGGTTACTGAGTTCTTGAAACCTGGTTGGTGCCGCTGAGCAACTGTGTGTTAAAGTTTAATTGAATTTAATTTTAATGCATTGAACCTTACCCACAGATCAGGGGTTCCTGCCGCAGCACCTGGAAATTGGTTGGAAACACAGATCCAGATCTAGTGGATCTGAAATTGGTGGGCGGGGACCTACAATTGGTGCCTGAACTAGCCCTTCCCGTGGTTTTCATGCACAGTGAAGTCTGAGAATCTTGTTCTTGGGCCATCTCATTCAAAATCCCAGCTCCTCTCTGGTTGCTGGCCACTCCCATGCCTTGGACCTTTGGAGAACCAGAGTTCCCTTAGCTGAATTTGCCATCCACATGTCAGGCAGGGAAGGCAAAACCTTCTTGGGCTTGGCTGGTGCTTCTCCCACGCCCAGTCGAGCATCAGGCTGTGGGAAGTTCTGAATAATGAACGCAGTAAAAAGGGGTGCTGGCTTTTTCCGCTCACTCGCTGAGCGCCTTCCCCAGTGGGTGATGCGCACAGTCACCACCCACCCCAAGAGCAATCTTCCCTGGGTGAGAACAGGCCCCTGCCCCCGCCTTTCCTCCCTCACCCACGGGAGGCTGAGAGCTGGCTGCGGGAGGCTGCTGAGCCGTGTCTTAGAATTCTAAGCAAGAAGCTGCAAGGCGCTCAGTGACAAAGTGGCTAAGGTCTCTCTCTCTCTCTCCTCTCTAGTATTTATTGGGCTTAGGCTCCAGTACTGGGCTGAGTGGCTTTGTGCTAATTCTTTGCCACTTCTAGGAGGTGGTATTTATTACCCCTACTTTTTGGAGGAGAAGCCCAAGACTCACAGAAGTGAAGTGACTTGCTCCGAGTCAGCACGGATCTGTCTGACCCCAAGTTGGGGCTTTTACTGGAAGCTTCGCATGCTCCCGTGTGGGAGCAGATCAGATGTGGACCCATCTTTGGGTGCCCTAGAAGAGGACGTTGCATAGACAGCAGGGGTGTTAGCTTCTGCTAGTCCCTGGGAGACTATCTTCGAAGCAGAAATTCTGAGCTAGTGCCTCAAGACAGAAAGGTGCTTAATTGAAATTTAATCTGACATATGAAACTTTAAATGAGATTCATTTAATATCACCTGGTGTTGAGACCCTCACCCCTGTTACTTCTTTCTTTGTCTCTTTCCAACCTCTCTTCCTTGCCATCCATCAATCAGGACGGGCCAGAGCTGAGGGTGCTTCCTGAGTCCAGCTCGGTCCCCAGGGCAGCCATAGGCAAGCACATGAGGCCCGAGAGCTGCAAAGACCTGCCTGGAAGCATCTGGGTGCAAAAGGAGGGGTGTCGTTTAGAACGAATACAGTCTTAGCACCAGTCCTGCTCTGCCCTCTCTGTCTTGTTTCCCTCACACTCCTGGGCACTAGTTCTGTCCTGGGATCAGACTGTTCCAGCCAGCTTTTTGCCCTCTTGTTTCCTTCATGGTGTTCTTGTCACCTTCAATGTTTGTCTTTTGTCCTTGTGTAGAACGATGAGGCTCCAGGGGCTGATCAGGGTGTGATAGCCAGGTGGAGTAGGCCTTCAAGGAGCCCTAGGGAAGAGGTGGCAGCTCGACCTCTTCTTTTCTCATTTTGGCCAGTAGGTGGTGCTAGATGCTAGCCGAGGCCCAGTTGGGGCCTTGGAGGAGCAAACAGCAGTCCTCACTTATAGGAAAGGACTCTGCACAAAGCAGCTCTGTTGGGTGGGATGCAAGACAGTGCGGAAATGAGGGCTGACTCAGGACACTGGAGGGGTTAGGAATACTCAATTATTTTCATCACTAAGACTTGTGGCCCTTACAGACTGGTCTGTCTCTAGGAATTGGGAAACTGGTTAGTAAGAGAACCTGCCTTCCCTTTTCCTCCAAGGAGAATGGAATAACTGGGTTGAAGGCATGTGTGTCCATCGTTGCTAACACATTACCCTCTCCAAGTAGGGAGAGAGTCTCCTTCCCCTGGACACTCAGAATAGGCTTTTACCCCACCCCACTGGGGGCACAGTCCACATGACAGAAATGCACTGTTCCCCATAGTTCCCATCTTCAGTAGACAGAGTCAGCTCTTGGAAGTCATTTTGTAATCACTTCGGTAGCCTCAGTATGTACCCAAGGTCCAGCACACAGCATATGCTCAACAAATGAGTGGATAGTGGAGAGAATGAGTCAATGAATGGGGGAGCTGTTTTTTACTGGCTGCAGAGAGAATGTACGATCTTTAAGAACACAGCTAGTCCCTCTGCCTAGGGATTTTAGGAGTGGTCCAATGAGAAGGTCAGACCTTGAAGCCAGCTTCTGGCTCTGACCTAGCTCTGTTGAAGGTACTCTTTTTTCTTCATTTGATGAACGTCTTGGTGGGCCCACAGTTTACCAGGTACATCTTTCTAAGCCAAGAAATCTCTTCCTGTCTACAAACAAACCTCCCACATCTACAAAAGAAGAATGCCATGGAATCTGGCCACTGGAACTTTGGAACTTTGGGTTTAGCTCCCAGGTGTGCAGAACTTGAGGAAATGGCTGGATTTTGAGAGCTGGTTAACCAGGAAATGGAAAGGGAGCATTGTCAGACAGGCTCTGAGCTGGTGGGGTCAGTGTTCATAGCCAGTGCAGAAAGAGGGAGTATTATCTAGGTTAGGAAGTGAACAAACATTGAAGTGACTTTAGTGGGAATTTTCCTTTGGCTAAGACCCTGCAGCGTGTGCAAATTTATTGAAGTCTTGGACAGGTAGGGCAATCAGACTTGCAGCTGACGTGAGTGGGGAAGGAGGGGGTGATTTTGTGATTTGTTTGACTCCCAAGGGTCTGGAACAAGAGAATGGAGGGACAAATCAGCCTGGTGTGGAATAAGAAGGACAGAAGAAAATTCTGCCAAAAGTCACTTGGATGAGGGAGGTGTGGCTTCAGAGGCACCCATGTGAACACATCAGTGCTTCAGCCATGGGATGAAAAGTGGCACAACAGTAAATTAGCAATTCAGAGAGAATTCAGAGTCAAGATGTGACCTCTAGACCATTCTGGCCAGTCACTCTTAGAATGTCCCATTCTATGGGAATTATCTAATAACAGCTCGTGTTGGAAACTTCACCCTTGTTCCTTCTCTCTTTGTCTCTTTCCAATCTTTATTTCTATCTTCCAATGCAAGAGCTGTCTTTTAAATAACATGGTGTTCTGAAACAAAATGCCAAGGAAAGAATGAAAACCAGCTCACATGAGAAGCTGCTGATGGAACCAGAGATTGATATCCCAGAGGAAACAAGGCCTGCAGCCATTCTACTTGTGTTGAGATGGCTGTTGTTTTTGTTTTGGGGTTTGTTTTTGACTGTTCTGGGGTTTCAGCTAGGTTTTGTTGTCATTTTTGTTTTGGGGGTATATTTTTTGGAGATGACCACTGTTGAACAGACATGATGTGTCTGGAGCAGGCAAGTTCCCTGGAGATTGGCAAGCCCAGGATGGGGAGATGAGTTTGAATTCCTCATATTTCCTTTTGGTCCTTAGAGACCAAGAGCAAGTGTGTCTCTATCCCTTTGCACCTCAAAAGCTTCCTGGGGTCCACTTAGCCATAAATTCAAGCAGCTGTAAGGGTCATTGGCCTCACAGCCCCGCCTCTTCCCCTGGCCCTATGTGCTGTCCCCAAGCTCTTTGCTGAGCTCTGGACTGCTAATTGAGCTGAATTCCCTTGAGTCTCTGGGTAAGAAGGGCCAGCATGTCTCCTAGAGGGGACTAGCTAAGATGTGTAGCCTTCTGCTGCATCCCTCCCACCCCCTTTTCCAGCAAGGAGTCAACCCCCAAATCCTAACTGTGTGATCCTGGGCAAGTCAGACAACCTCCCTGAACCTCACCCAGCATGAGTGCTTGCAGTGTGGTGGAGACATCCATCCCTAGGAGCTACTCTCTTCACCTCTCATACTGTAGTATGTGGTTCCTATTTGTCCGCATAGAGGAGTTCAGTGCTGCAACCTGAAAGCCTTGGGCAAACTAGGACATGTTGGTTACCTTAGCTAGGATCCACATGGATCACTCTCTTTCCTTGCTACCTGGAATGGTCCTGGAGTCAACCGTAAGCTACAGGTGCTCTGGAGTGCAGAGCTCAGCACTAAAGGAGTTTCTCATCTCACTTGCTGTGGGTTTGCACTTTCCTTTTTCATCTGAAAACTGTTCATTTCCCTGTGGAATTTCTACTGAATCTTGAGATTAACCTGGCATTTCCCCTCTGCTCACCCACATTGAGAACCAGAGGCTCTGGGATGTCCACTACAGGACAGAAGAGGAGCGGCTGAGCCTGAAGCCCTGTAAACCCTGGCACTCAAGTAGTACTTGGGTCACATTCTGCCAAACACTCTGTTCTTCCAGGATGGATAAAGTTGACATTGGGCTCAATACATTCCCAACAATGATGTCGAATGACATTCCCTGAGGCAAGGAAATCTTTGTGGTTACTGGTTCAGTTCTCAGAAATTTTGACTTCCTTTCAAGTTGCCCAAAGGCCTGTAGGAACATGAAGCAAACTTTCCTGTGACCACGGATGGGATCCTACAGTTCTGCCACCCCTCTGGCCCACTTAAAGGATGACCTTCTGCAGAAGCACAGACTCCAAGTTCACACGGAGACAGGCTGTGGACTCTGTCAAACCTGCTTTCAACTGAAAACTCCATCCAAAGAGCATCCTGCTTAATTTGCAAGTATTGTCCCTGGATCCCAAAGAAAGATTCAGCTAGGATGGAAGATGGGGGAAGGGAAATAATAGGAAAGGTTATTTTCTCAATGTCTATTAGATAAGTGCTCACTGATGGAGCACCTTTGAGGTACCGGCTGATGCAACTACACCAGTCTTGGCTTCAAGGAACCTAGAGATTAGGAGGGATGCAGATATACATTCAACCATCTCTGAACCCTGGAAGTCTGAGCAGCACAGTAGTTGAGCTGGGCCTCTGAACAGACTGGAGGCAGGAAGGCTTTGGAGGAGAACCTGGTCAGAGGTTTTGAAAGATAGGTGGTATTTTGACAGTTGGAGGTTAAGGGTAGGGAAAGGTGAGACATGAAGCAGACCCAGCATCTGGGTGCAGGGGCAGTCTGATGACAGAGGAGGCTGTAAAAGGAGATAAGGTTGGATCCTGGAAAGTGCTAGGTTCTCAAGTCTTATAGAGACCCCAAGAGAAAGAGCCAGAAAACCCAGCCATATTTTGACAAAATGTCAGTCCACTCATGACCTTCACCTCTTGCTGCTTTTTCCTTTTTCTTCCTTAACAAGGAGCTGGACCAGTCCCCTCTTCCCCCAACCAGAACAACCTTTGTCCTTTTTCTCCATGCCTGGAGGAGGAAGGCTTGGCCCAGAATGAAAGGCTCTGGTGATTGGTTCCCTTCCACTCCAAGGCAGGGAGCAGCTGACCATGAGACCAAGGCCAGGCCTAGAGTTGACCTGTTCTCTCCTTCCAGGAGAATTCACTGAGCAGAAAGTTCATCCTGGCATCTTCCACCGAGAGCAGATGAGTCTCCCATTCCCTCTTTCATCCTCCTCCTTCCTGGATTACACCTTTCTTCCTCCATGCTTCTTCCCACCTGCCTCCCTTCTCTCTTCTTCCCTGGCTTCACCCCTCATTCTACCTGCCTTTCATCCTGACATGAGTGATTCCTCTTCCTCGACATCCCTCTATTATATCCCACTGTTCCCAGGCTGCTTCTGGGTTTTGAGGTTAGACAGACCAGACTTTGCTGCTGGCCTCCCTGCTGTGTAACATTAAGAAAGTAACTCAACCTTTCTAGACATCTGGTTCTCCACCTGTAGAAGATGAGTGATGAGAGAGATCTCACTGCACGAGTGGAAGGGTGGTCTAGCACCTGTCTCTAATGGGCATTTAAGACTACACTCTTTTTCCCCCTTCTTTTTTTCAGGCTGTGGCTAGCAGGAGAGACTCTTGGCCTTTGAAGGGGTAGGTAGCTTTGGATGGAAGACAGTGAACAGCTTCAGGTGGTGTGGGGCTCCTTGTTGGGCTTCCTAGTTTGCTGCTGGCCTTTTAAATTTTCTCTCTGTCTCCCTTACAGGATAACAAGGTTATCAGGAGTTGTCAGTGTTCATTTCCATCCTCAGGTGGACAGCTGTCCCACCCCAGCCAAGCACTAGGTCTGTCTGCAGAAGTCAGGGGGTTGATGGACTGGGGTTAGGCGGGTTCAGCTCAAACCCCAGGGGGCCACAAAGTTGTAAGAAAAAGCCAGCATGTGCTGTACCTCCTATGTCCTTCCTGACCCACTTCAGCCCTGGGTCAAAAACCATGAGCTGTCAGACAGGTGAGGACTAGACTCTTTTCCCTGGAAGGCCAGGCTGTCAGGGGCTGTCTGAACCAGGAATAGAACAGGGAGGGCCTTCCATCAGGAGACAAGGGCAGAGAGACCTCCACAAGTGTGCTTGTCCCCTTGTCCTCCTCCTTTCAAGGGATGGCAGGGTGCAAGGAGGAAAGCGAGCTCTAAGAGAGCCAGTAGTGATAACAAGTGGTACCACAGAACATCAGGACCTGGGCAAAGGAGCCCTCAATTTCTGGCTTCTGTGTCCCAGCATGGAGGAAAATAAGGCCCAAGTGGAAACAGTTAGAACCTTAGTTACCAAGGTCCTAATGCTGAGGCAGCTGGCACAAAACCTCATGTTTCCAGAACGCTCAGTAAACAAAGGAAGGAAGGAAGGAAGTAATGAAAAGGGATGAATGAACAAAGAGGGCTGCAGCCCCCTCTGTTCTCCTCAGTGACAATGAGCCTCTTCCTCCCTCCTAGGTCACACATGATGGTCTGCTGCTCCCCTCAGCTGAGCTGGCAGACCAAGAGTTACTTGGTGCCAGATGCACCTCACCTACTCCACGGTGTGCCTTTGTTGGACGCTCTGGGCTTCCTTTCCATCTCCACTGGGTCCTCTGAAGTGAGGAATGCAAGGATATTCCCATTGTGCCTCACTTCAGCCCGAGAGTCAGCTGGAGAGAAGCAGGAGGCTTTTCTGCCCACTGGTCCTCAGCACGGAGTCAGCAAATTGGCCATGCTTAGGAAAGGTCGGTGGAATCAGCCCCCTGCAAGAAACGGGCCTGGTATTTTTAGAAGCTTTTCAAGCCTGTGTTTCTGAGCTCAGCAGGAGGCACTCAGAGTCTTTGCCCCATCCAAACCCAGCCCCAGCTCAACCCCAGATCAGCCAGGCTCAGCCCAGGTCAGCCCCTGCCCAGTTCAGCCCAGACCTGCTCTCGCACGGTTCAGGTGAGTCAGTGAAGAAGCTGTCTGAGAGCAGAAGCTGGGCCAGGTGGACAGCACAGGGCCTCCTTTAGGTAGCTCATTTCACTGCACACGTTTATCATGTGACCTTGAGAAAGTCTCATTTCCACACTATTCCCCTCTGCACCATGGAGCGTTTCATCAGCCATACCTGCAAATCCATTTTGGAAAAGAGACAGGATAAATAGGAATCAATAAACACCAACAATCACCGCACTCCGCTGAATTCTGTAGAGTTCTTGTAAAGGCTGGATGAGGCTGTGGTGGAGAGTTTTGTGTCCCTTGGAGAGAGATACTTAAGATGATGTCATAATAATTTGTCATGCAGTGCTGCCGTGCTAAAAGGGAAGAGAGGCACGTGGAGGGATGAGCCCTGGTTGGGACATGAACTTCTAGAAACTCTAGCCAGGGCCTATTTATTACTCTTTTTTTTTTTTGAGTGGACGGAAGGGATACCTTGGAGTAGAAGTCTTTGGCTCTGGTCCTAACTAGCTATGTGGCCTTGGGGATATAACTTAGTCATCTTGGGCCTAATTTTTCTACCTATAAATGACAGGGATGAAGGAGGTGTTGGGATTAAAAAACATACATATATACTTAAATTGGGAAGTTTCCATGCACGTGGTTGTACCAATAGGCACAAGGATTATAAACATGGCACATGTCTTCCCCCATTTTTCTCCATGGGGGAGATTTTAAAACATTAATTTTTGTCAAGACATATGTGCAGTTGAGTGTGGTAGCTCACATCTGTAATCCCAGCTACTCTGGAGTTGTACGTTGGGAGGATTGAGGTCTGAGGTTGGCCCCAGGCAAAAATGTGAGACCCTATCTGTAAAACAACCTTAAAGCCAAAAGGGCCGTGGATGTGTGTGGCTCAATGGCAGAGTATTTGCCTTGTGCAAGTGCATGGCCTTGAGTTCAGAACCACCACCACCACCACCACCACCAACAACAATAAAACAAATAAAGGAAAACCATATGTGGATATCATAATGAACCATAAATTTAAAAAATAAAGCATGAGGTTTCAAAGAAGTCTCACGCCTACTGCAGCCCAACCCCCAACCTGTTCGTTCTCTTCTGCCTTGGGGGTTCTGTCTGGAAAAGTGGGAGACACATGGGATTGGCTAATCTCTGAGGTCTTTTCAAATGTCATTAGTGTGCAATTATGAAATCGGTATTATTATCACTGCTATTGCTTTTGGTATGTGTGTTCATAATAAACTGACCTCATAGAAAGGTTTAATGCTTTCTGTGTTCTTCCTGGAGTTTCAGGTTCTGGTAAACTTGGAAGTTGAAAGGAAAGGGACCTGGATTCCTTGGCCAGCCCGTGATTGGAGTAGGGGGAAGGAAATAGGAGTGAGGAAGTGGGGTTGATATTTACAGTGACATAGTCCTTGTATGAGAGGTTGAAAGAATAACTTCCAATTGAGTAAGGGACAAGGAAATGAAGATTCCCCCACCCCTAAGCTGTCACTAAGTAGCTTATCTTGTCCCTGGTCCTGGTAGTGGCCTGGTCACACATGCACCCCACAGTTTTTCTTGGGCCTCGGCCTTCTTTTTTGTATATGGCTTCTTTCTTTTTTGCTTTTCTGGTGGTACTGGGGTTTGAACTCAAAGCCTTATGCTTGCTAGGCAGGCGCTCTACCACTTGAGCCATTCCACCAGCTATCCTCTGCCACCTTCTCCCATCTGTACCCACAGGTACACACCCAGCCCCCTGAGGGTGTCCCTACCATGTGTAGAGCCCACTGCTGCCTGCTCCCCCACACTCATCTGCAATGCCAGCACCTGTGGCTTCCCCCACACCCTTAGCAGGTGTCTCTGGGGACCCACAGATGCACAATCCACTCCCTGCCCCCCTAATCCATTCTCCATCTCTCTGTCACTGTCCACAACCTCCCCTAGGCTTCAAGCACACGCTCGTTCACCTGAAGTAAGATCAAAAATAAACTCTCTCTGGAACCTGTTCAAAGGCTAATGTGCAGCCTTTCTTTATTATTGATTTGTTTATTACAGATGCTTGGGTAGGACATTCAGTGCGGCCACTGTGCCAAGGCTGCCTCTACAATCCCTATCCCTTGCCCGGAGCAAGCTGGGCTGCTGATCTCAGGGAAAGGGGTCAGTGGGGAGTTTAGGTAAGGCCTGCCGTGGGCAGGCTTCCCACTGACTACACCCTCCGCCCACAGACTCCCTGCTGAAGCCCACACCAGCCCTGGTAGCCTAAAGACCACAACTGTGTCTCTCTCTCCTGCCTATTACAGCTAGGAACATTCTTGCTGTGGGGATGCAAAAGGGAGGCAGCCTGCCCTTTCCTGGAAAGTGACTGGACCTCTCTGATTCTGTTGTCTCATCTGTTGAATGGGGTGATTGTGAGCGTTCGGTGAAGTAATGCACATAAAGAGTTTTAGACACAGAAAGCAGTCAGTGCTTTGTGTTGCAGCTGTCACTGTCACCATCACGCCGTCCATCTCCATTTCAGGGGCTCCAGGATCATGGTTTGGCTTCCTGTGGCTCACCCTGTGGATGGTCTGGCTATACCTGAAGCACAGCAGAACACTGAGTCCTAAGGCAACCGTAACCTGCATGCAGGAGGCCGGCACTCCGTGGACATGGTCACCCATTCCCTCTAGCTGGGGCTGGCAAGGGCAACATAGCGCCTGTCACTGGGAGACACTGCAAAATGCCTGTCTCAGGTCACTAGGATGCTGAGAAAATGCCACGGCCATTCACACACATGATTGGGCTCCCGGGCTCTCTTTCCTGGTGTCCTGAGGGTAGTTCCTGAACTTGACACAGGGAGCAGGGCATCCTAGGGAAGCACTTAGCGTCCCACCTTTTGAAGGCCATCTGGCTTCCACTAGTTGGATGAGCCTTCCAGGTATGGTCCAGACCAGGTCTTTGGGACACCCTGTTCTTGTGGCATATTTGTTCCAAGGCTCTGAGCAGCTCACCTAGACTCAGTCAGAGCTCACCAGGGCAGGTGTGTACCTTACCACTCTGCCAACTTCATTCCCTGTCTCACCCCCATCCTACAACTCCCTGGGCTGGGCTTTTTGTTCCCTCGGTTCCCAGGCAGTGCAGCTGGTGCTGTGGGCTGGGGAGGGGGTGGAGGATGCAGCAGAAAGTCTGTGGGAGGGAGCTGTCTCTTAGTTCCAAAGGCCAGCAGGGCTTTTCTTGCCCCCTCCCCCTAACACCACACTTCCCCTAATTCCCACAGTGTCTCAGCAAATAAGATCAATTTTTAAGGAGGGGGTTTCCATTTGCTCATGCATTTATGTAGGCTTAAATTTGTGTGTGCGCTGGCCCTAGGAATAGTCAGAACTGGAGGAACTTGGAGAAAATTCTGTGATTTCTTGCTCTGGGTGCTAGGTGTGTTGACAAGGATCTAATCCCTTTCTCTCTAAGCCCGAGGACCTTGGATAATCACCTCTTCAGTCCTAGGAGCTACTGAAGTTCTCTTTGCAGAAATTTGAAGCCAGGATGGTTTTCAGCAAAGGGGGAGGGTGGAGTTTGTGGGCACCCTAATATGGAGGCTGAACCATCTGACAAAGAGTGGGTCTCCTAAGGAAGAGTAGTAGAAAGAAAGAGAAGGAAAGAGAACCACTATATGTCAAACCCTGAGCTGGGTATGTTGTGCACATTTTGTTACTGCTTCCCCAAACTGCATTGCAAGGAAGCATACATGTGTCATATCCAAGAGCGTACTTGTCAGGTGAGGAGACTGAGGTTGAGCAAGGTGTAACAATATGGTCAGGTCACCAGCTGGCAGGTGCTGGAGCTGGAGTGTGAACCAGATTTGTTTGGGGCTGACCTCTTGCTTTAGCTGTCCCCCAGAAGAGAAAGGGACAGTGTATGACCTGGATGGAAGCTACTTGGCTTTCCCTGTCTAAGAGATTATCTGGTGGCTTAAAAAAGTGGGCAGGTCAGGGGTAAAATCTTAACGGAGTGTGCAAAGGTCCTGGTGTCCACTGACTGATTAGCAGGTGGCTGCCATTTGCACACTGCTTAATTTCCACGGGGTGTTTCAATATATATTATCTTATTTGATTCTTGTGATTTGGATCTTGTGATCCCCCATGCTACAGAGGAGGAAGTAGAGGATCAGAGATGGGAAATAGCCCAAGATGACAGAGCCCAATATGCTTCTGACGCTAAATGAGTGGATCACTACAAAGATGGGTCCGAAAGCCAACGCTCTGTAGTCTGAGCCAGAGGCTGAGGGCCAGGGCAGGGGGAAGGTGTGACACAGGCTGCTTCAGTGAAGAGCAGGTGGAGAGAAAGGCAGCAGTGGGAGGTGGTGACGGCAGAGGTAGGAGCCTGGGTGCTAAGCAGGAGTGGGCAGGGTTGGCTGAAAAGGACAATAGAGTATAGTGGGGGCCACAGGAGATGGGGAAGCCTGGAGGGGGCTGTGTGGCCCAGAAGAAAACTTTGCTTTTCTGCAGGCAGAAGCCATGGTATTGGGCTGCCCCAGGCTCAGTGGTGCATACAGAAGTACAGGGGCTGCTGGGACAGTCAGTCACTTACCCAAACCTGTAGTCTATTTAAGGACTGGCAAATCAGTGGAGAAATGGGCAAGGTCCTGGTGCTCAAGAAACTCATGTTTTAAAGCCTGGTAACGGGAGGAGAACCTTCCCCTGGGAATCAGGAAGTCACCCAGAATTCCCTGTCATGCCTGGTCAATCTCAATTCCAGGCTTATCCCTGGCTGCCCTCCCATCAGTAAGTAGGTAAATGGTTTGTGGTTGCGCAAAGGGGGGTGCTGCTGGGGGAATGCTCTCTTGGAAGGTGTGAAAGGGCTGTGTCCACAGTGGAGGGGGGCTGTGGGTGTGGGTGTGGGTGCAGCCTAGGGGTGGGGATGTAGTCCCCCCAGTCTCCCCATCAGCCCCGTCTCTTCTCACATCCTGGGGGTTCTGCTCAGCAGTCATATAAACGACTACAGATTTCATTCCTCGGGAAGCTGTGGGAGTGGCCTCTTCCCTGGCTACCCAGGTTGCCAGCTGTTCTCACCTGCCGCTGTCTGCCTGGGGCCTGCTTTCTGCAGAAGGGTCTGGGCATAGGGACAGGCTAGCAGCAGAACCTTCCTGTGCTTTTGTTCCCCACCCCCACCTCACTGCATTGAATTCCCAGTCCAGTCTGGTTGCTCACAGAAGGGACTGTCCCCTGGGGTAGAGTCCAAAGCCACCCCCCCTACCCCTCAGGAGCAAAAAGTGAGAGAACTGGTGAGCAGTTTCTTCCCAGGTGGTGATGCACCTGGCCTGCGCCCTGCTCCTTCTTCCCCAGGGATCTGGGACTTGTGACTGTGGCATGCCTGTTGGGGTCTAGGAGCAGAGTCGGACATATTTGGTTGTTTGCCATATCCCAGGGCACCGCAGCAGCAGAGTGTGCGCATAGACTTGCCCACATGCAGGGCAAGCTTTCTGGAGGCAAGGTGGTGGGCTGTTAGTGGATAACAGCTGCTGAGGCCCAGATGGGACAGTAGAGCCCTCTGGGAGTCTCAAAGGTGGTGTAAAAAGTTAACACAGAACAGTTATTGTGGAGCAGGCACTGTTCAAAGTGATTTCCTTTGTTATCTAAGGGCTACCTTGTGAGTTAGATACTTTTGAACCTCTGTTTTGCAGAAGGGGAAACTGAGACACAGAGTTAAGTGCCTTGCCTGGGTTCAGACACTTGTGGGAGGTAAATTCAACTCAGTGGGTCAGGACGTGATGCCATAGTTAGTCTCATTACAACTGCCTACTGCTTGGGCCCCCAAGGTCGGAGCACTTGAACAGGGATTGGAAGCCACTGACAGACTCAACTGCATTGCCAATGACCGAAGGACCAAGCTGTGCTTTTTTTTTTTGCAGTTCTGGGGCTTGAACTCAGGGCTTTCACCTTGAGCTACTCCGCCAGCCCTTTTTGTGATGGGTATTTTCGAGATCGGGTCTCACGATCTATTTTCCCTGGGCTGGCTTTGAACTGTGATCCTCCTGATCACTGCCTCCAGAGTAGCTAGGATTACAGGTGTGAGCCACCAGTGCCCGGCAAAGCTGTGCTTTTGAAGTGAAAGAAGGGAATTGAGGTAGTTGGAAGAGCTGGGAGATTGGGCAGTCAGCTTCCTGACTGGCTCCTTGAAGAAAAGATCTTGGGACTCTAGGGCCAGCACCAGTACCAGGAAGGCTGGCTTCCTTATTTCAAAATCAAGGCTGTCCAAAGAAGAAAGCTGCCTTCGGACAGAGGAGAGACCTTGGGTTGTATTGAGCTTCCTGTCACTGAAGGAGTTCAAGTGGGGATAGACAGGCCACTTGGGATTGCTGCTCAGGGAATCCAAGGCACTGGATGACTCAGGGGTCCCTTCTAACCCAGAGAGGCCACAAGTCTGTCCTTCAGGAGAAGACAAATAGCAGTGTGGGGTCACCCCAGGCCTCCTCCACATATTCCCACCAGAGCAGAGCAGGAGAATCTGGGAACCCTTCAAGGAGCCTTTAATAGACAGGAACAAGTACTGCGGGCACTACCACTCCTGCCAGCATGTAGCTCAACTTCATGGCAGGATTTGTTCAAGGTCTTGGAACTTGATCAGGGTCCTAAGCTTTGACTTCCTGTGATTGGATTTTCCTGCTTTTGGGGGCTACGTTGGTGCTTGACTGTCCCTCTTCACGGGTGAGTTTTCACCTTCTTTGTATGGCTGAAATTCTCTCCTTGGGCCTGATCTTCTGAACAACATTGTATGTCCTTGGCCTCCACCCAAGTCTCTTTCTCTCACTTTTGAGCCAGGGCCATCTAGGCCCTTCTCCCTCAAGCCTAGGCCTGCCTGTTGGAACTGCAAATTCATTGGAGTCCAGTCTTCCTTCTGTCTTCCCTGGTGCTCCCCTCCCCCAGTCACTACCCAGTACCACACTTCCTTCCCAATTCAGACTTAAGGCAAGGGGTCCATTTCTGCCCACACTGGAAAGTTATCCACTACAGCTTCTGCACTCCAGCTGACATCATAGGTAGCATGGTCTGTCCTGCCTCCCAGAAATGTGGCTCTTGAACCAGAGGCCAGTAGAAAAGGGGATATGGCTGGGTTAGGAAGGTGACCAACAGTCTGGCAGATGTCAGCAGAGGGCAGAGGCCCTGGAAGGTGACGATTCTGGGGGTCAGCTTGCTGTATCTGTCTGCTACTCCCTTCCTCCTCTCCAAGATGCAAGGGAATTTTGGCTGCTGGAAATTCCTTATAAACAGTCAAGTAGAAATCTCAGGTGCCCACACACCTGGAAAAAGACATGTGTTCACTTTCTCTAGGTGTGGGGAAAGTTGGACAACTGTGCTCTGTCAGGCAGCCCCCAGTCTGGCCTATCTGGTGGGAGGCCACACTGGAATCTTGGGAACATCTCCATCTTCTCCAAACCCTTGGTACCAGAGGGCACCTGCTCAGCTGTAATGGGTTCCTGAAACTTTCCTTTTTGTTAAAAAACTTTGCCCATTCTTGTTGCTTCTTGATCAGCACTGGTGACTTTCTCATTTGTAAGACTCCAGCTGGCAGCAATGGAGATGGTTACCCCTCTGATTGGCAGGCTGGCTAGTTGGGTCATGATCTCTCTAAGACCCACTGTCCACTACACACTGGACATGGGGATGATGTGACAGGCATTTTTCCTCATCAACCTAGACATTCTTAGCAAGAAGACAAGGCACCCCAAACCCACTGGACTCCTGGACTTACCTCACAGGCTCACATTAGCCCAGCATGGCTGTTTTTCTCACGGGCAGTGGGAGAAAGCCACCAATCTTCCCATCTTTTTCATCTGCAGTGAAACTTCAAAGGTCTGTTTTTGACATGGCCTTTGCATGTGAAATACCTAGTTTATTTCATCCTAGTTGAATAATATTGAAAACCCACATCCCCAGTCCTTCTTCCTTCTCAACAATCCCTTTAGCCCAGGTCCATGTAGAACCAGAGAAGACTCAAGCTGGAAGGGACCTTGGGAGTCTGAGGTGCCTCTGTGAGCTTAAGGTGGATATCCTGGTTTAGTAGGTCTGTGGTGGGGATTATGGGGGTGCATAAGGAATAAACTTCCAGGGGTTGTAGATTCTGCTGGTCAGAGGGGAGTTAAATATCTGACCCAATCTGGTCATTTTACTTCTATGAAAGCTGAGGCCCGGAAGGTATAAGTGATTTCCTTGTGGTCAGAAGTAGAACTCTGGGGTCCCCAGTTGCAGTCCATCACTGATTTTAAGCTGCTACTTTCTGTGCAGGCCATAGCTCAAGCACAGTCCTAGCATCCCACTTAATCCCAGTTCACTGTCAAGGACGAAAGACATCTTATTCCACTTTTGCTCCACAGCCTGAATTTTAACCCTCTCCAAAGGAGTTTTCTTCATTTTCAAACTTATCCTGACTTGTGGATGCCTACCCTTCTTTGCAAGAAATGTTCAAATTCATCTCCCATTCTCTGGAAAAAAAAAAGGGTAAGCACCTTTTAGACACAACCATCTTTGCTCCAGGATGGAGCTGGGATGCTGAGCTAAACCCACTTGGCACACTCTGCTGACTGAATCTCTCAGGGTGGACAGAGAAGGGCTCCCTTTTTTCCTACTGCTACCTGCCACCTCCCAAAAGAGCCAAGCTCCAGTGTTTGTCTACACCTCAGTTTCCCCACCTCTCAGATATCCAAAAGCCACTCACAGATTGGCACTTAAAAGTGGCAGGGAGATTCCCAATAGACAAGGACATTAGGGACTGGCGTGTGGCCAGTAGGAACTGGTTTGAGAGTCTGAGGCTGTCTCCATTCTGTCCCCTCCTGCTGGCAGGAGGGCAAAATGCCATTCTGGGGACAGGGCCATCATGGCGACAGGGGGTAAAAGTCTCACTGAGGCCAACAGAAGGCGGAATGTGATGAGAAGGGGGAAACTGCCTTTTATAGGCATTTCTTTTTTTTCGTTCTTCTGCTTTTTATTTTTTTTTCATCTAAGTTTACTCTCAGCAACAGTGCCACTCAAGACATCAGGCCTGTCTGGTTGCGCTAGGGGCAGGCTGGTGGCACCCGCATGCCCCTTCCCCCATCTTGCCTGCTGTTGCCTGACCAGCATGGAAATCTATAGGGGGGCGGGGGAGAATCCTTTCAGATCCTGGATGCAGTTGAATTCACTGTATTTTGCTTCCTCGCCTGCCCTCATCTAAGCTGGGGTTTTTTCTGCGTGTGAATGCTGTAGTGTGTCTGCTTGTTCCGACTCCCCTAACCCTTTCTTTCCCTTTCCCACGGCGAGTGTTCAGATTTTCTCAGTAACCAGCTCACACTTGGCATCTTTACGTTTTATTATTATTAGTATTATTATTATTAAAGCCCTATCAAGGCCAAAAGCGAGGACCTTCCTCCCTGACAAGGTCTAAGCTGGAGCCGAAGGCTGCACCTGCTTTGCACCCCTAGCAGGAAGGGGTGTTTGCGTGGGAGGGATGGAGGGAGGTTCTGCGCCCCCCGAATCCAGAGAAAGCAGCCCGCCCACCACCTCACCCGGCAGCCAGCTCAGCGCACCCGAGAGCCGAGCCCGAGAAGCCGGCCTCTGACGGTGCTGGCTGGCGTGGCGCTTGCCAAAAAATGCCCTTTGCATCTCAATTTCCCGGTCGTTTCTCTCGCGTGCACCTCTCGCCGCGGGCCACCTGGCCTCTCCAGCGCAGTCCCTTCGGCGCCCGTTCTTTCCTTCTCCTCTCCCGGCTTGCCCAAGGCCGGACACAAAACGCGCCGCCAAGAAGGCGCAGTGGGCGCGGGGGGGGGGGGTGGGTGCCAAGCGTGCCATGCCCTGCAGTCCCCTCCCAACTGAGCCCGGCTCCCCGGACGCTCGGTTACCGAAACGAGTGTTATTCAGATGTGGGTCCGCGCGTCTGCGGCTCGGGTGCCTCACTGGGGGTTGCAGTGCGCTCCTGGCCTCCCTGTCACCGTCCGCCAGCCTGCGCCCCCACCCCGGCTCGGGAACACTCCCCGATCACCTCTGCCGCGTTCTTTTCACTTCCTCCCGCGGTCGAGATTGCAGCAAAACCGGGCAGCACGAGGGCCAAAAAGTGGGAAGGAGAGCGCCTTTCGTGTCGCGCAACCGGCTTGCCAACTCTCCCTCCCCAGCGGACGACCCTCGGAATCCCAACTGCAACTTTTTCCCCTCCGCCTCGGTTTCCCCTTGGCTGCGGCGAGCGGGCGCGGGGCTGCGAGGCGTGGAGCGGGCGGGCGGGCAGTGGCGCGGCTGCGGGTGACGGTGGCGGCGAGAGCGCGAGCCGGCGAGTGGGTGGGTGGGTGGGGAAGCAGGAGGGAGAGGATGGGCGGGTAGAGCAAGAGAGACAGAGAGAGAGGGAGAGAGAGAGAGAGAGAGGGAGAGAGAGAGAGAGAGAGAGAGAGAGAGAAAGAGAGGGAGAGAGAGAGGACAGAGAGAGAGAGAGAGGAGAGAGGAGAGGAGAGAGGAGAGAGGAGAGAGAGAGAGGTGGGGAGGAGGGGAGGGAGGGGAGGGAGGGGGAGATTCCGCTCTCCTGCCGCTCCCAGCCCGGGCGGGGGGCGGGGGGAGGAGGCCGCGACGCGGGAGGGGAGGGGAGGAGAGGGGAGGGGAGGGAGGAGGAGGAGGGGGAGCCACGGGAGACGCTCCGATAACCCGTGCGTTTCGTAAGGCTCGGAGCACTTGTACATTTCTGCAGGCGCGCGGTGAGCCATTCGCGGCGGCTGCTGCAGCTCCGACTGCATCTTCCTCCTCCTCCTCCTCCTCCTCCTCCTCCTCCTCCTCCAGCTCCGGCTGTGTGTCAGTGTGAGTGTGAGTGTGAGTGTGAGTGTGTGTGCGCGCGTGTGTGTTTTGCAGGTGTGTCCGTTTTAATTCTGCCCAGTAGGTGGGACTTGGTGACTTTGGCACCATTTTTTCCTTATTATTATTATTCATTTGCCTTCCCCACCGTCTGTTGCAACCCTGCAAAGTCTCGGAGTCGGAGAGCGCGCCTCGTTTCCCGAGCCCCCGGACCCGGCAAGCCGGCGAGCGCGGATCCGGCCACCATGCCCGGCAGACCGCGCCACTAGGCGCTCCCCGCGGCTCCCACCCGGCGGCGGCGGCTGCGGCCGCGATGGTTTCAGACGCTGAAGGATTTTGCATCTGATCACTCGGCGTTTCAAAGGCAGAGGCCCCCCTCCCCCTTCCCCCCTCCCTCGCCGTCTTTGTTTCCTTCCCCCCCCTTGCTCTCCCCACTCCCCCCCTCCCCACCCCCCTCTCCTCTCCTCCTCCTCTTTTTTAGAAGCAGCGGTCGGAGATGGATGTCTCTCTTTGCCCAGCCAAGTGTAGTTTCTGGCGGATTTTCTTGCTGGGAAGCGTCTGGCTGGACTATGTGGGCTCCGTGCTGGCTTGCCCTGCAAACTGTGTCTGCAGCAAGACTGAGATCAATTGCCGGCGGCCGGACGATGGGAACCTCTTCCCCCTCCTGGAAGGACAGGATTCAGGGAACAGCAACGGGAACGCCAGCATCAACATCACGGACATCTCAAGGAATATCACTTCCATGTAAGTCAGGCGGCCGCTCCCCAGCCTGTCTTCTACCCCCACACCACCCCCTGCTCTGGCTCCGCGTCTCCCTGCGGCCGCCCGCGGCCCGGGAGCCGGGCCCTCCGCCCGCCCCAGCTCGCCGCCCGCCAGGCGCGCATCAGGCTCGCTCTGGCTCGGGAGATGCTCTCAGGGCTGCGTAGTTCAGGTGACTCGGGCCTTGGCGAGGCGTGATCGGATGATGCTTGTGTGTCCCTCTCCCGGGAGAGGACCCTTCCCGGCCGAGGGCACGCGGGGCCCAGCTCCCGCCCCCGCCGCCACCCGCTCTGGCTCATTTCGAGGGTACGAATTCGGTTCTTTGCCCCCCACGAAATAGCAACAGTTTGGCTACGCTCAAGTGGAATAAAGTAGATGAAGCTCGATTCCATGACAGAGGCGGTGGCAGATATCAGTGGCGGAGGCAGCGCTTAGCCAGGAGGGAGGGAAGGTGACAGATAGGGACTGCTGGGGAACCAGCCAGAGATGTTTTAACTATTTCCTTTTGGAGACAGCCAAACATGATAACAAGTAAACAAGTTGGGAGCTGGGAGCTGGGGAGACTTTGGACGTGTCCAGGCCGTCATGGACGCCTACCTCTTCCCTTTCCCTCTCCCTGCCCGCCCTCTCCAACCTCATTTTGGGCATTTCTGAGACACCCCCCTTTCCTACCCTATCTGCATCTGGGCGCCTACAGCTCCATTCCTTGCTTGGGCTTTGATAACTGTTCCTAAGAATTCTGAGTCAGAATGGGAAAGGGAGAGAGGAGAGGGCCTGTGTTTTGGGAAAGGGTTTTTTTCTGTGATCCTGCAGATCGGTTTATTTGGAAAATTGAACTCTGGCTGGCGTTCCCCTGACTCTGCCCGGTCTGAGTAAGACCTGTGGTGGCCTGTTCTTCTTGGTATTTTTCTTTAGTAGGGTTGGGGGCCCAAAGCATAGAAGTGTGGGGAGAAAACAAAGCTCATCCTTTCAGCCCTTGGCCAGGTGACCCCCCCCCCACACCCATGCCACGCTAGAGAAGGTGGTGGATAGCCCAGGGATATTCAGAGCACAGTGCTTGCCTCTTTCCTTCAAGGTTCTCATCCCTGGGGAACCACAGGAGAGAGGGTAAGATGGAGGTGGGGGGGGAGGTTTGCCCTGGAGTGCTGGCCAGGGTCTCAGGAAGGCATTTGGGGTGGGTCTTTGCCCCTTGGAAGGACTCAAGCCAGAGGGCCTGAATGTGCCATTGGTGCTGCTCTCCCAGCCTTAGTCCTTCCCTTTGCTCATGCCAGGGCCACAGGGCTGCAAAGCTGGGAGGACTTGCAGTCCTGCCTCTCCAGAGCCCGCCAGCCCTCTTGGCTTAGTGAAGACTGCTTGTGCTCTTGCAGCTGACAGTTGGAAGGAAATGGACAGCTCAGGAGATATCCCTAACTCCGGGCCCAGGAGACAAGCTTGACCCATATCACAACTCTGCTGTTCACCCCTTGCCACCTTCAACCTGGCCAGGGATGATAATACAAATAGCCAAGGGGCAAGGCTCTGGGGAAGGGGGCAGGAGAGACAGGGTAAACCCAGTGTGCCTCTCTCTCCTGCAGGCCACAGTGTCAGGCATCTCTAAGGACACAGGGAGGAGGTTCCAGAATGAGATTATCAGAGAAACTCTGACTTGGAAGAGCACTGTCTGGGGGGCTGTGTGTGGAGGGCTAGATGGAATGAGGTTAGAAGCCAGTCTTGGGGCTCATGAGCTGGACCTAGGGCTTTCAAGGGAATTGGGTGAGTCGAGGGTTGCAGAGAAGGTGTCCAGATGCCCAGGTGCCCAGTGTGAAGGTCTGGGAGCTGCATCCACCTTGTTCTCTGCTCCAGGGACCTGTGTATCTGTCAGAAGCAGGCAGGAGGCAGGGACAGTCACAATCACGTAGGCTCTTTATAGCCACACAGAGGTGGTGTGCCTCTGAAAACGAGGCTTAGGGAAGCAGTTTGGTAGGGAAGAGTTGGGTCCCTCTTTCCAGGCTGCTGGAGACATGGTCCATGGTAGGGACACAGGTAGCCTCGTGCCCTCTTTGGCATTGGAGGACCCCAGGATGGTGTCTGGGAGGGGAGGTGTGGATAGTGAAGCCTGGAGTGGATTGGGAACCCTTCTGTTTGTATTCCATTCTTGTTTCAGGACTTTTTCCCCCTCAAATTCAACCCCAAACAGTAAGAGTGAGGGAACTGGATTCCCCCAGGAGCAGAGTGAGTGGCTGGTGGGGAAGGGTCGGAGGTCATGGGTTGGGTGACCCCTCCTCACCCCATCTTCTCCCCAGTGTCCTGTTAGATCTGTGACCGGTATCGACTGAACTAAGGGAAGGGCCCACCCTTTTTTGGAGCCTGGAGAGAAGGAAGGAGTCAACTGTTTACCCTGGAAGAAAACATCCCTCTCTCTGGTTCACCCCTGGGGAAATGGAGGTAGGGGCGGGGGGTATAAAGTAACTTTGCCCAGGTTCACAGCCCCAGCGCTGGAGCCAGGCTTAGGACCCTGCCCACACCCAGCCCTAGTACCCCATTCTTAGGGGCTGCCTGCAAGGAGAAGGGGCTTGAGGGCAGAGAGGAGAACCATCAGAGGCAGTGTGGGGGGCTTGCCTTCATGCCATCTGGAGAGGTGCTTTCAGATTTAGGTTTTCAGAGATATCGGCTTAAGTAGCACCCCAGCTGCCCATCAGCCTGAACTTCTGGGTGCTGGTGTCTGCCTTGGGGGGTGCACCTTGGGTGGACTTTGGATCTGAAGAGGCTGGGCTTCCACAGTTCACCCCCTTGTTTCTTGGACCATTCAGAGGTCCCTCCCTCATGTGTCTGAGTTTTCAGAGGGACGAGGTTCTGTTTGTTTCCCTGTGGTTCCCCTTCTCCGGGTAGCTGTTCCCATGCAGAGACTGACTGAGGGCTGCTGTGGTGGAGGAGGCCACCGACCTCTCGGCCACCCCAGTTTAGTATCAGGAGGAAGTCAGCTGCAAGCATCAGGGCAGACGTGTGGGTCTCACCTCCACCCCTGGCATAGCCAAGCTGCTGCAAACGGTCCCCCCCTTTGGCCTCTTTCTGTTCAGGAGGCCAGTCCTTTGCCATTGGAGCTCTTGATGTAAGGTAGCCTTGTCTAGAAGGGTCTGTGTGTGGCCACACCCAATCAGGCCCTGACGTCACAAAAGCGGGAGGGTGGTGGCCAGGATGGTGGGTTGTCTAGGTCTCCTTCCTAGGCCAGGCTTCCAGGCTGGGCTGGAATGGTGCGTCCTTTAGCTGGTAGAGAGAAGATGGAGGAGGAGAAGATGACACTGCTGGGCCAGGTGTTCTTGGGATGGAACCGTGAACTCTTGGTTGGGACATTGAGCTGCCAGCTAAGTGCCACCCTGAGCCGCCACAGGTTCCCTGGTGTTTGTCAGCTGTCTGATGGCTTTGTCTCCCCCGCTTTCCCTGAAGACTCTTTTCTGCTGGCTGGAGGGCCATTTGGAGCTCTGGCTGTGCTATGGGACTTCTTGATTCTCTGTCTTTCTAAGGATTCGAGGGAGACCCAACCTTGATAGTGACCAGTGAGAATGGGTACCCCAACAGAAGTGTGAGCCAGACCCCAAAGGCATCAGGGACTCAGTCAGGAAGCCCAGCAAGGTGTTCAGAGTCCTAGGATTGAGACTAGGCTTGAGAGAGATAGGCAGAGGCATGAGGGACTTTTGAAGTGAGATGTGGAAGGGAAAGAGGTATGGCTACAGGACAAAAGAGATAGTTCCAGGCTGATGTTGGAGACCCTGGATCCCATTATTTGGAGATTTTACATTGAAGCAGGGTTTTGGGTGGGCCCCAGCCCTCCCTGGAACCAGTGTCCTTGGCCTTAGTATGTAGAGTGGGTGAAGCTTCTGCAGTACCCCTGGGACCAAGGCATCAGCTCTGCAGCTCCATGGGACCTGAGAACAGGACAGCTTTGGGTGAAACCAGCCCAGGCCTGGCCACAGCTTTGAGGGTGCTTGGGTACTGGCCCGGGAGGGCTGAGCTGGAAACTGGAAGTCTCCTCAGGGTCTAGTAGAGCTCCTTCTGCCCTCGGCCTGGCTCAGGTAAAACATGATGGTTGGGAAAGTGGCGGCCCGATGCCAGCTCCCCTGGGCTTCTCTCTGTCCTTGTCTGCCAGTCTTTGCCAGCTGGCCCCTCCTTCTGTCTGGGGAATGATTGGGCCTTACCCCAGCTGAAACTTTGGTGGCGGGGTGTGGGTAACCTGTGGCCCTCCCTGGGGATGATCCTTGCCAGTGTTGTGGCACCTCCACTGTGTCCTGGGATTCCCATCTCAAGTGCTCCATTGAGGAGCTTCTGCAGGGACCGTGATCACCATGCTTAGCCTCTACCTCTGGCCTCCAGGTGGCAGGTGGCAGGCAGGCTAAGAGTAGGAAAAGGATTGGGACACATGAGTGACAACTGGCTCTGCTCCTACCCGCCTTGAGCAGTAGTAGGTGGCCACAGACTTTCTGAGCCTGCAAACTCCACTCTGAATTGAGGCCATGGGGCAGAGTGTCCCTTCCAACGTGGACATCTTCCATCCCTTGGTCCAATGAACGTCTCCTAGGAGGCTCAACCAGATCACTTCTAAGGGTCCCTCCTTTAGGATTCCTTCAGGAAGCCCCTTACTGGTTGGAGGTCATTGGTCATTTCCCCCTGCCTTCCTTTACCACTTCTAAAAAACTCAGACCACCCAGAATTTGTGAAATATGACACAATTTGGTGTCAATGGCCATACTTAAGAATGATTCTGGGGCTGCCGCCTCTTCTTAGAAGTTAGATGACTAGTTCTGTGGCCCCCCCGTTGGCCTCCTGGACTTGGGTTGGGAAGAGCTGTCCTTGAAAGGTTTCAAACCATTGCTAGAGTGGGGACTCCACTGGGTGTGTGAGGAAACATTAGATCTATTTAAAATTATTCTTTTTCTAGAAAAAGGAATATTTAATATTTAATGCCAGAGTGAAGATATCTAAGCATATAATTTAATAAATATGAGTGTTTTGGGGTTGCAAGATAAATTTTTTATTGCTAAATCATGCATAATCAAAACAGCATGGTGCTCCTTGGTTTTGGAGTTGAAAAGCCCTGAGGTTGAGAAGAAGATGGATGAGGGACTGGAGAGGTAATCTGGATGCCACAGGCACCCCTCTTTTAAGAGGGGTTTGATTAATTGATGGCTTGGGCAGAGAGCTATGAGGGGGAAAGGGGTGGATGGAGTGTGTATGTGGGGGTCTCAGCTTCTCACCTGGATTTCCAAGGCCTGTAAGCAGCCTCCCAGGGGCCAGGCCAGCTCTCAAATGATGGTCTTCTTGTACCCAAAAGGATCTGCCTTTTTGTCTCTAGGTAGTAAATTTGTCATCTCCAATGAAGACCCCCCCCCCAATGATTTGTTTATATCAGGATTGTTGTCGAGTTGGTTTTTATAAGAGCTACTTGAGACAGCTTGTAAGTGGGAGCTCATCACTCCCATCTTACAGAATCGCCAAACAAAAAACTGGAGCCCCAGGTGGTTGAATGGCCAAGGGTCCCCCGTGGAAAGACCCATAGGCTACTCTATTCTTGGGCCATGGCCCTTCAGCTGGATATCCTATAGCTTGTTGGGAAGGGAAATGGGGAGCATTTTCATCCAGAAAGCTCTTTTTCTTTCAAACAGGAATGAGGGGGGAGGAACGAGGAACTTGTGGAAGAAAGATGGCTGAGTGTCAGGCAACTAGTCTTAGAGTGGCCCAGGTGGAAGCTGGCTCAGTCACTTAGATCCATCGGTAACCAGCTGAGTTATCAGCTCCAGTCACTTGCTAGTCCCTGAGCCTTTCTTGCCCCAGTTTTGGGAAATGCAGATAAGTCCCGGTGGCTGGGCAGTGGCAGGCTCTCTGTTGGTGGGTTGGGTCACCAACAGTAAGGACAGCAATGAAGCTGTCTCTTGGAATCCTTAGGACCCCCAAGGAGGATCCACAAGTTTCACTTCCTCCTCTAAGTGCGGGGCTCACTGGAATTCAGAGCTGGAGGGGACTGTAGGCATCACCTCCCTATGTTCCCATGAGGTCTTGAGGTGGGCAAGGGGTGTGGACTCAGCTGGAGCCTCCAGGCTACTAGCAACTTTTCTTCCCAGGCTCGCTCCCAGGTGCTTGTGTGGTTCCTACTCCACATCTGCTCCTGTCCTCAGGACTTTGTCAAAGCCAGAGCCTCCCAGACAACTGTGTCTCCCTCTGGGGCAATGTTTCCAAATTCAGGGTCCCCAGAGACAGCAACTATGTGAGGCTGGCAGCCCCAGGGCTCCTTGCAGCCTGCAGCCCACACCAACTAGAAAGACTGCAAGAGAACTCTGAGCTGGTCACACAGGGGTGCAAATTCTGAGCCTGTCCCTTCTCCCTGGACTTATCTCCACCCTGGTGCCTCTGCCTTGCTTGTCCCACAAAAGCGTCCTAGTTCTGGGTGGTGGAAGATTGAGGATTCTTTCCCCCAGAAAGATACCTTGGAGACCAGCAGGTTCTCTCTTTCTAGGCCCTGTTGTTCAAGCTGCATTTCCAGGCCTGGCCTTTCCTTTTCCTCCTCTGGGCCTCAGTTTCTTTATCTGTAAGATAATGATACTAATAACTATTTTATAGCCATACTCTATTGAATTCCAGTCCTGAGTCATGCCTGGCAAAGAGAAAGCTGTCAATACGTGATAAGTAGTAACTAGTATTTATTGAGTACATGATAACTAACTATAGCTAACATTTACTGAACACTTACTGTGTTCCAGACATTGTTCAAAGCACTTTGAGGAACAAAGGTGAGGAGGCCTAACACCAACACTGTGAGTTAAGCCTGTTTGACAGATCGGGAAACTGAGACCAGATAAGGCACTTAACTTGCTTGATTTCACACAACCAATAAGTGTTAAAGTGGCCTGGCATTTTAATATTAACTTCTGTTGCCTATTCTGTCTTGCTCTACTCTTATTCATGTATATTCACATACATGTGCAAATGTGCACAAGTATTGCTCTTATGGTAAACTGATAATGGAGTAAGAGGACTGGTATGAAGGTCTAGGAGGACCCTTTATCTTCTGTCATTCCAGTTCCCTGGGTGACCATTGATGGTGCTGCCTGGGGCTGGAAGCAGGTAATTATGGCTATGGTGTCAGCCCAGCACTTCTGGCCAGTCCAGCCCCAGACTAATGGTGGGGGAGGTTTTTGGGCTGTCTTGACCAGTAACCAACACATAGCCCTCCCCCAAGTCTGTGTCCTGGACAAGCCCTCTTCCAGACTTCCTTGACCACCCCATGGTGTCCTGTGCGGTCAGGTCAGCCCACAGTAGCCCAGGTGCCATCTGAGGCTGGCGGGGATTTGGGAAGCTTGGTTGCATTGCAGCCAGCTCCTTTCTGGGCTGAGGCATGGCTAGCCAGCAGGCCGGTCACCCCGACTTTCCATGGCCAGAGAGAACCTGATGGGGAGTGGAGGGCTGGAAGGCTTCTCCCAACCAGAGCTGACTCTGGGTGTAACGCAAGAGCAATGTGCCAGGCAACTGGAGTTGGGAGTTGATGTGTGAGCCATCTTTCCTGAAGGGTGATTTACAGGTCTTCTTCCACCTACTTCCTCTTGCCCCAACTGTCTACTGTCCTTGCTCATGGAGGGCAGGGAGCTGTCCCTAGGGATGAGCCATAAGCATGGGAGCTGGCTACCAGTGTCCCCATGGAGAGAGCTGAGGGTCCTGCAAAACAGCTAAGATCACAAGGCATCATCAGTGTACACACCCATAGGTTCTGCTTCCTGGCTGTGTGAACCTCTCTGGGCCTCAGTTTCACTCTTGGGAGTTGGGGCCAGCTACTGCTCCAGCCTGACTCTCTCACAGGGTCCCTGGCCACTGTTGAATCAGCACAATGACTTGAGATGCTTTGTAAACAAGTGAGCACCATGTTGGTTATTTCCATTTCTAAAAGATTGGAACCTCAGTTTTATAGAGGGAGAAACTGAGGCTTAGAAGAGGTGACTTGACGTGCCCCAGCCTCCAGTGGGCTCCTAGCATAGGCAGAGCAGGATGCAACACACTGCCTTCCTAGCTGGTCTCCTTCTCCCTGCCCTCTGGTGTCTGCTCTGAGGTTGAGGGGATTAGGCAGGGAAAAGATCATGGAGCTTCCCATAGAGGGAGAGAAAGAAGGATTGCTTAGTTGTAATCCAGGCTGCCCGGCGCGGTACACTGGGCTGCGTGTGCGTCTGGGGGCGTCTTTGTGCACGCATAAGCGCTTCTCTTCCGTGCTCTGTGCACATCACGTTTGAGGTCTCTGTAAACAAACCTTAAAACCTCTGGCTCGTTGCTTGCCAAGATCCTCTGTGCATAGACTCCTGGTGGCCACCAGAGGGCAGTGCGGGCATGAGACGGGCCTCGGCGGGTGGTTTCACTGGGTGAGAGCTGGCCTTGGGGTGGGGCCTTACCCCACTGGGAAGTGCACTGTCTGCTGTGGCTTTTCAAGCCTTCCCGCAACCAGGGCTGAGTAGGGAGGCCAGCTGTCCTCTGAGTGGGCCTTCCTCAGCAAGGCTGGCACTGCCTCTGTTGTATCTGTGCAATCTAGCCATATGAGACCTGGACCTGGGCTTTCTGGCTTAGGGGTGCTGGCTCCCCAGAAGGTGGCTGGAGCAAGCCCTGGCTGGATGGCGTGCCCCTTTCCATCCTCATCTCAGTCAGCAGGAGGAGACAGCAGCACATTGACTTGGGGTAAGAGGTGAGAATGAACAGGACATAGTTCGTGCCCAGGAAAAAAAAAATCACAGACCTGATGGGGACACAGAAAGTTGACAGTTACACTGTGGTGTTGGTGTGATAGGAAAAATGAGCATTATATGCCTCCTCAGGATCTTTGGTCTGCTGGCCCGAGGGGTGGGGGCATCTCTCACCCCTCCCTGCCCTGCAACCCAGGCTTGGGAATTAGTGAATGCCAGGCTCTGGCATTTTCCAGAGGAGAGCTTTCCCCCTCCAAGCCTCCCTGTCTGCTTTCTGGAGTGGCTGTGTACAGATGTGGGTATGAAAGCGCCTTGCTAACCTGTTGTCTTGTCAGCAGTGGCCTCTGTGAGACTGCCGGTCCCAGGTCGTCTTGTATCTGAGCAGGACTGCTTAGTTTCATGAGCTCATTGGGCCATGAAAGAGCCTCATTACTAGCTCTAGAGGCTGGGTCTTTGGCTCCTGTGCCAAGCCTGCAGAGCTGGGTCCTGTACTCTGTCCCCAAGGCCAGTCCATGACTGCCTAGCCTAGGGCAGGGCCCTGTCTCTTGTGGCCAAGCTTTGCCCTAACTTATTCCCCAGAGTATTCCAACGCTGACCCACTGAACAGCAGGAATGAAGCCAGCATTAATGGTTCTCCAACTGGGCAGAGCCATTTGCATGAACAACCACACTTATTTATGGCAGTGACTAAACAGAGCTTCCCATCATGACTGCCTCATACCAGTGGTGACCTGGGTTGGCTATTTAACTTTGTCGACCCTCGGTTTCCTCATCTGAAAAAATGGTGGCCATAAGAATACCGTAGAGTGGCTGTAAGATTTCAGTAAGCATGTGTGTAGTTTGGGTGCAACTCTGCTAGTTGTCTCCTTCTGCGTCTTCCTTTATCCATCAATGCATTCCACAACCACCCTCCCATGAACTTGGGTACTTTCATCACCCTTACCTGTTCCTCCTTCTTCTGATCTCTCTTCCTTCCAGCTCATTTCACACGCCCTGACAGATTACTCTTCTAATTGCAAGTGTTCAGTTAGAAAAATTCCTGTGGCCCCAGCTTTTCAGCGACTCTTTTGTCTGAGAGGCAGCTCAGTGTATTGGGAAAGCTAGGGATTTTGTTGGTCAGACAATTTTCCTGTCCCTGTGTAGCCTGAGGCAATTATTGAGTATCTCTGAGCCTCATTTTTCTCAGCTGAGAAATTTAACTGTATCTGCCTTCATAGAATGGTTGTGAGGATTAAATGAAGTTATGCCTGTGGCAGGTGAGGGGTGGCCAGAAGCCAACTGGCAAATGGCTCAGTCAGAGTGTGTAAGGGGTAGAGGACAGTGACATTTCTGGGATTAGAAGAAGTGTGAGGGGAACCAGCACCTAAACAAAACCCTGGGAGTCAGAAGGACAGCCACAATGGAGAAGGAGACAAAGTAGCTGAGGCAATGTGTCTGCCATTCTGAAGACAGGGAGATCGTCGACCGTTCTTGTTGGTGAGACCCACTTGGGATACCAAGGGTCAGAGTGCCCCAGGCAACGCCTTTCTGCTGCTCCCCTTCCCCATTACCCAGCCTTAGGAGTGTGGAGCCAGAAATCTCTGTCTGGGATAGTTTAGCAGCGCCCAGATGTTACAGATGTTAGCTCATGTGACTTCATTGCCTTGTTGCCATACGTCGCTTCCTGTTCACCGTCTGCTGCCTTTTTGGCTATTGTAATTGAGTAAGCCTGTCAACCACAGATGGAGCTGCAGGACCAGCCCTGGTAGAAAGAATCTAGGAATCTAAAGAAGTAGGGATGACCTAAAATCTCTCCAGTCTACCTTTAAGAGCCTCCTGTACAATTCACTGCTGTTACAAGTTAAACCACGAGAGGGCGCTAGACCATGGTTTCTGCTCTGTAGCCTATTGTCATGGTGCCTTTGATGGAAGTCTGAGCTGCCCTTGGTTTCTTTCCACGGGCCAGCAGCTCTGAGATAATGGCGATCCAACTTGATTTAACCACAACCCACAGCACTACGACTGGGGTCTCAAGAGAACTCTATTTATTTGCACAGTGAAAAGGTCATGGAATTTGATGTCAAACTCAGGTTTGAATCTTTGACCTCCCCTCTTGCTTGTGTTTTTTTAAACAGTTGCAGTTTTTCTGGGTCTCATTTTCTTCACCTGAAAAGTAAGGTGTTAGTAAGAGGTGCTGCTGTGAGATCCTATGGCAGGGTTTAAATTATATGACGTGTGGGAAGTGTCTGGATCATGGTGGATACTCAATGGTTGGCTACCTGTCGCCTTCTGGAAGAAAAGTGTAGTTAGGCTACCTCTCAGGAGGTAAGTGTGGGATCCTGTTGGCTTGGTGGGATCATTTTACCTCATCCATGAGTGCTCTATGGCCGGTCCAGTTCACTGGGAGGTAATAGTGACACCTAGTGGCTGGAATGGAGAATAACCAGTGTATTCTGCTTTTGTAGGGTGCTGATGGAAGCTTGGGGGAGTTGTTGCAAGTTGTTGGGATCAAATGAGATAGAGTTGGAATATCGGCTTCAGAGGATCCATCAACAGAATTATTCTCCGTCTTTTTTATGTTACTGGGATTTGAATTCAAGGCTTCATGCTAGCTGAGCAGGTGCTCTACCATTTGAGTCACATCCCCAACCCCTTTTTGCTTTAGTTACTTTTTGGATAGGGTCTTGTATTTTTGCCTGGGGCCAGCCTCAGATTCCACAATCCTTCTACCTATAACTCTCAAATAGCTGGGATTACAGGTGCACACTCCTGTGCCTGTCCCACAATTTCTCCCTTTTAATTGCTAGGAGCAATTGGTGATTCTCTAAGAGCATCAGTGTGGTAACAGCTATTGGGGATGTTGCTTGCTTGAACCCATAGGTTCAAATGGGTTGTTCACAGTCACAAATGGAGAAAACACATTTGCAGTGGACTAACCAACCAATCCTGGCATCTAAAAACCAGACCCTTCCTGGTGTTCCTAGAGTGCTGCACTGTTTGGGATGCTTTAATACAGTCTGTCTGGTTGGCCTTGGCTAAGCAACTCAAGAACCTATATCAGTATATTTATCTAGAAAATGTGGGGTTGATCTGATTGTCCGGAAGGGCTCCTGTAGCTTGAGTGTGCACATCAGTCACCACTGTGCGCCCTTTGCTCAGTATGTGTGTGTAGGGGGGTGGGCTGGGGTCAGGTGGGACGCCCCGGGCTTGGCCCTCAGGCTGGAACTGGGCTCTGGCTCCTCACCTTGCATACCTCTTCATTTATGCACCTGAGATCCAGGAGGGAGTGTTGGCAGACATGCCAGCTCAGGAAGTTATTTAATATCAGATTTGCTCCAGATTGTGTTTCTGACTCCCTGCCACCTCTTAAGTGGCAGTCATTTTAACAAATGTGGTGATAGGACATCAAGGGGGAAGTAGCACGAAGAAGTGAGAGCAGGCAGGGGTGCGGAGGAGGGGTAGACTTTTACTCCCTTATCTTGGAGGCATCCAGGAGGAAGAGTCAAGGAAGAGGAACTGGGGCCCCTTGGAGACCCTTGCAATAAAGGGAAGGGTGGCCAAAAGATTCTGTGGGCCTGCAGCTCTCCCCACTCCGTGGGCAGGCCTTCTGTCCAGTATAGGCTTTTGGTTCCTGTTCTTGGGGCAGGTGTTGGAAGGAACCACTTTTCTAAGGACTGTCTTCCTAGGGCAGAGCAGACAGCCCATGGGGTCTGGGACTGGCAGCCGGTTTTTCCCACTGTGAATGCTGAACTGAAGCTGTGCCGAGGCTATGGGGTGCCCAGGTGTCTGGCCACTAGCCTTGCTGCCTGCCAGGGCCCTTCTAGCATCTGGATTATTGGGGGTGGATGGCAGATGTGCTAACAGGACTGGCCTGGGTCTTCCTTCTACAGGTCCCAGAGAAGAGGGACCACTGTCTTTCATCCTAGCACCTGGTGCCAGCTGTGGGCCCAGCATTGTACTAAGCCCTGGTATCCAACCTTGAAATGTGAACACCATGATAATTCCCTTCGGGAGTTTTAGGTTGAATGGGGGGAGGCAGGTATTAGACAAATGATCTACAACTCACTAGGTAATCTCCAGAGAAGCAGGGGCAGACTTTGAGAAAATAGAGTTAATGTTAAGTTTAAAGAAAAATGTATATGTGTGGAAATGTGGAGACGGTGCAATTTTCCTAAATGGAGATTTAAAAATTCTGGATTTACCTGCTCTCGGGTCCTTTTAATGTTGTTACAGTGGTGTGAGATGTCAGGATAACGCCTCTTGGCTGTGAACTTGATTCATTGGTCTTGCTGTTCCCCACAGAGGCCCCATGGTATTTTAGGGAAGCCATGTACCAGAAGGCAAGAGAGGCGAGTTACCTTTCTCCTCTTGTCACTCTCTGCCTGGGTTAGGCTGAGATTTGGGGGCTTTGCTTGGATGGTGACCCCAGGAAGCTTGGGGTTGAGAGAGGACATGAAACAGGGAGGGGAAGGAGAGCCCAGGACCTGTGTGCTCACAGGCAGATGTGTTCCTATGCACCTATTTATTTGTCGATCTCTTTGATATTTGCTCAACATGGGTCCATTTGAGCCCCTCTAAATGGGCCATTGACTTTTGTGGGAGCCAGCAGTGTGCTGGACAGACAAGTTCAGCACTTTCCCAGTTGTTGTAGAATGTATGGGGTCAGCAGGAACCCTCTAGGTCCCTTCTCAGACCCTGACACCCTCTAGATCCTGTGCTCCTGGGGATCTACCTCCATAGGTGGGAGGTGTGCTTAAGGATGCATAATAGATTCCCTCCGTCTCACAGGGCCAAGTTCATGGGAGGAAATTCATCAGAAGGGGCTTGGGTGGGGGAATCAGCTTTTCCCCCCATGTGCTGGGGCTAGGTGAGCCTGGGAGAGAAGGGTTCTAGCTTCCTCTCCAAGTACCTATTGACACTCTGCCCAGCCTGCCCTCCTCTGTCCCCCTACCCCTGGGTAGACCTGGCCAGTCCCCACTCTCCTTCCTATACAGCTCAGAGAAGCGCTCTGGGCCCTGAGTGGGACAGAAGTGGCAGGAAGAGTGACTTTATACCTCCCTGACCCTGACCTGGGATTTGTTTTCCAGGCTCATTTCCTGTCTCCATGGAAATGACTGGTCACTCTCCCCTGACTGCCCCTCTTCCAGAGCTGGATTGTGTCTCCTGCTGAGTGACTGCCATCCCACCTCTTGTCCATTGTACGTTCAAAGCTGCTGTTGCCTGCAGTCCAACAGGCTTCCCCTTTCCCCCTCTACTGCGTCTGTCCTCACCTGCACAGGTGGGATCCCTGGACAGCATTTCAGTTCAGCCTAGACCCCTGGAGCCTTGCCTCTGTGCCCTGGATGATATTGAGCTTGTGAATATTTCTGTTTCTTCACTGTGCTGTGAGTTCCTGGTGTCAGGCTGCTTCTATTTTGTCCCTAGCAGCCATCAGCTAGGAGGTGCCCATAAAGACCTGTCAGCCAGAATAGGCTCTACAGCAGATCTCCCGGTCTAGGGATGACACCCAGGCCTCTGCACAGACACAGGGCCTGTCATACTCCTCACTGTCCATACTTCTGTGGATTTTGGGCTCTGCCATCAGCAGAGAAGCCTGCTGGAGGAATCTGTTAGAGAAACTTGAACTCCTCCTAGAGTGACCAAAGGCTGTGTGAGGTGCCAGTGTAAGGACACTGTTACTTCAAAATGTTGGCAATACTGAGATTTGAACTCAGGACCTCACACTTGCTAGGCAGTTGCTCTACCACTTGAGCCACTCCCCCAGCCCTTTTTGCTTTAGCTAATATTTAGGTAGGATCTTGCATTTTTTGCCCTGGTGGGCTTTGACTGTGATCTTCCTACTTACACCTACAGCCTAGCTGGGATCACAGGAGTGAGCCACCATGCCTGGCCCTTGGAGTACTCTTATTTGAATCCCTTCTGTTCTCTGCACAACCTGATGAGACTCAATCTATGTTGTTATAGTCTCCCTTATCTAAATGCTTGGGACTAGAAACATTTTGGATTTCAGATTGTGCTCAGGTTTTGGGATGCTTGCATGTACACACGAGGTATTTTGGGGATGGGGACCCAAATCTAAACATGGAGTTCATTTATGTTTCATATCCACCTATGTGCATAGCCTGAAGGTAATTTTATACAATATTTGGAATGATTTTGTGCATGAAACAGTTTCGTAACGTGGACATTTCCACTTGCGATGTCACGGAAGCACTCAAAAAGATTCGGATTTTGGAGCATTTTTGGATTTGGGATTTCCAACTTCGATCTTCTTTTTATCAGTGGGGAATCGAGGCACAAAAAGGCCAAGTGACTTGACTTTAGTAATTCAGCTAGTAAGTGGCTGAGCTGAGATTTGAACTCAGCAAGTCTGACTGCAGAGTCATGCTCTTACATGTGACCTCTCTCATTTCCTAGCAACTCTTACTTGGTTTAGCTCTGGTACTAACCCTCCTCCCACAGCAGGTAGGCACCCTTGGGCTGATAGGACAGACACAATGCCATGCTACTGTGGTTTTTGACTTGGGTAGTGGGAAATAGGTTGGGGGCAGAAGGGACCTTTGGAACCCAGTGGAGTTTGGGGTTCCTGAATTTCATGGACACTAGTGTTTTCAACCCCATCCCCATAGAATGTCCTTGAGTGAAGCAGATGGGACTGGCCTCCCTTGTTCTGTGGTGGCCACCAGTTCCTGGGTGAGTCTGTGGAATGCATGCTTTGTCTTTAGGTCTTACCATTACTCTTGTCTGAAATCTGGGGCTGGATCAGGTAATTTTTGAGGTCCTTTCTGGCCCTCAACAGCTCTGTCACTGACTTGGGGACAGAGAGGTTAGGCAAGAGCCCTGAAGATGTCGGGGATTTCTCTAGGGGTAGATCCTGTTTGGGGGCTGGGGCGTGCCTCATGCACAAGTTGGATCCTTGCTGCTGGGTGTGCAGATGTGTGTGTTTTCTGGAGAACGGATGCTAGTGGGTTCATACTTCAGTGTGCACCTTGGGGTTGGTTAAAGCACAAAGTGCTGGGCCCCACCCCAGGGCTTCTGATTCCACAGATCAGAGGCTCACCCTGAGAATCTGCATCTTGGTGTGGCGCAGGTGTCTAAGAGCACACTTGGGGAACCACTGTTCATGCCTCTGGCGTTCAAGCTTGGAGTAGGATCAGTGGTTTCGTACTCTGCATTTGATTTTTATGAATAACTATAGGAAGTCTGAATGCCCCATTTTCAAGGAAGGTGCTCCCCAGCATACTTGGTCAGGGCTTGTCCTGATGCCGGGCTCTCTTCCTTTTCTCTTGTCCTCCAAACATGGTGCTTGGCTCCATTGTGACTTTGGCCCACACCCACCTTTCCTCACGGGACTGACTCGACCTGAACTTGCTGGACTTAGTGATCTGATGTGTAGTTTAGAGATGAAAACAGAATACCCTTCTAGACTCAAGTTCATTTTCAGAAAGAGTTTGGGAGGCAGGAAAGTAATTCGAACGGAAGCTCAAGACCCTTAGTTGGCTCCTAATTGCCCCCAAGATAATGTTTAGATTTCTGTCTGTTGCATTCGCAGCCTTTCATATGTGCCGGTTCACATCTCTGGAGTCCTCCCTCCCCTTAGCCTCCCAAGGGAATCCTGCCCCAGCAAAACCCATCTTCCTGCTTGCTCCCTAAACATTCCCACACATGCATTTGTCACCCTGGGGATTTTGGTCTGGTTCCTTCTCCTTGCTTGAAGTCCTCAGGCTTTTATTCTGTTCACCTGAGCTCTTCCTGTTGCTCTAGCCCTGCTTGAGCTGCTCTTAGTTGTTCAGACCCTGTTTATGGATTTTCTATCTCTCAGTCCCCAAAGCATACAGTAAACAGCTGCTATCTGTTGAGCACTTTCTTCAGACCTGGAAGTTTATGTAATAGCTCATTTAATTCATGAAACAAACATGGAGCAGAGAACCCTTCTCATTTTCCAGATGAGGAAACAAGGCCAAAAGATATAAGACTTCATCTAAGGCCACAGGGTAAATGACATTCAGGATTCAGACCCAGGCTGACTGCAGAGGCCATGGTCTCTGTTTATAGCAGGAGTGTAAGCAAAAACAAAACAGTTGGGAACAAGTTAAGAGTCATCAGGAGACCCTGGAATCCAGAGATGAATCACGTTACATTGAAACGGTGAAACCTTATAGAGCAGGTACAATCAAAACTCTGTTCTCTGTGTAGTAACTTGGCTATCTTTTGAAAACGTGACACTGATAAAAAAAAGTTACAGAAGGACATACCATATGTGTAAGTTAAAATTCACAATGACAGATAGATATAATGTACTGTTTATGGACATAGTTATATAGTAAAGAGATAAAATCATGAATTGGATACAAAACCCAGTTTCATGAGAGCCTTGGTCAGCAGAGAGAGAGGGAGAGGAACAGAGTCTTAACTTTATCTGTAATGCTTTCCTTTTTTAAAAAGATCTTAGCATGAGACAAAATGGTAATATGTATTAATTCCAGGTGATAAGGAGATAAAAGATTTAACATATAATCCTTCATTTTTCTCTATTAAAATAAAACTTTAGAAGCTCCAAGCAATAAAAATATTATTATACCCACTGGATTTGTAATTTAGGATAAAAGCAGTATTTAAATAATTTTATTTGTTGACTGTGGCTGCCATAACAAATTTCCACAGATTGAATGGTTTAAACAACAGCAATTTGTTTTCTTACAGTCCTGGAGGCTGGAAGTCCAAGATCAAAGTGTCAGGCAGGGTTGGTTTATGCTGGGGCTTCCCTCCTTGGCTTGCAGACATCCATCACTGTGTCTCTCTGTGTTACACTGTATCATCTCTGTGTGCTCATGTGTCCTAATTTCCTCTTCTTAAAAGAACATCAGCCATATTGGAATAGGACCCACCCTAAGAACCTCCTTTTAGCTTAATTATCTCTTCAAAGACACTCTCTCCAAATGCAATCACATTCTGAGGTGTTATTGGGGACTAGGACTTCAATACATACATTTGGGGAGGAGGATAAAAATCAGCCCATTCGAATCATAAAACAAGCAAAAAATGTTTTCATGGCTGCTGAAATTGACATAGAATGGTTCTTAGATTTTTGGAGGGCAGAATTCTGCAGAAGTTCACCGAAGCTGAGTTTTCCTTATGTTTTTTTTAATGTTTGTTGCTACTGGTACCTCAAATACCCACTTGGTTGGTCTCAATGAACAGGGAGCCCTGTAGAAATGTTGTGCACTTATTTGTAGGAGAAATACTGTGGATAGAGCGACACACACACAAGTTCAAAGTCTGAGAAAGGACCACGTGGACAGTTCTCTATCTTACAATTAGAGCACAGATATAAATAAGTAAACAATTTACATATCAAGTGCACTATTTTCTATCTCTAATTAATTAACTAACTTAATAATTAGTTATTTTAAGAGCTGGCAGTAACACCTTGCTCATGTCAGCCACCAAGTGGGGGCACTGCCCTTCATCCCCCAAAGATATGCGTGGGAACTGCAGGCTGGGGGAATTTGGGCTGGGAAGTAAGGAAGATCTTCCCACAAGAACAGGTCACAAAATAGGGCGCTGGCATTGCTTTCCACAGGACATGTGAATAAATAGGATTCCCCCATCTCATTTTATTATGAAACATTTCTAACCTACAGAAAAGTTGAAAAATTTGCAGCAAACATCCATATAACTGCCACCTAGATTCTACAATTAATATTTGATACACCTTGCTTCACCACCTAGTGGGTCCATTCATCACTCCTCTACCCACTCATTAATTCATCTTATTTTCCTGGTGCATCTCAGAATAAATTATAGATGCTAGTATATCTTCACCTGCATTTCCTTAAGGGAGAGTTCAAAATTTGTTTTTACTTGAGGTAATGTTTATATCCAGTGAAGTGCTCTTATGTATCCACTCTCTTTGAGTTTTTTCTTTCTCTTTTTTAAATTATTGTTGTATTGGGGATAATTTGTAACATTTACAAAAGTTCTTACCCTCCATCATTCCCTTTTACCCCCTTCCCCCATTCCTGGAATAGTTTAAACAGGTCTTATTTTTCCATTTACATACAGTAGTACTTAATATTCCGCCATATTCACCCTCCTACACCCTTTCCTTAATTCTCTCCCCTCTCACTGGTACCAACCCTGCAGACAGGACCAGTTTTGCCTTCCTGTTCTCTGTTTTTGAAAAAAAAAAAAGACAGTTTTGTTTGCTTAAGATAGCTGTACAGGGAGTTTCATTGTGACATTTCCATGTATATATGTATTATAACCCGAATTGGTTCATCCCCTCTATTTCTCTCCTTTCAACCTTGATCCCCTTCTTAGGGTGATTTCAACAGATTTAAAAATTCTTTGTTCATTCTTGTGTAGGAAATATATCAACCCTATTCACCTTCTTAACTTCCTTCTTTTACCCTCCCTCCACTAAGTTTTGACAAACGTACATACCTGGCGAAGTCAGATCTAGACCCACAACCTTACCTATTCCAGAAGGTTACCTCATCTCCCTTCCTGGTCTGTCTCTGCCACCTGCTCCCCACAGGTAACCTCCATTTTGATTTTTTTTCCACAGTAGATTGCTGTTGCCTTTTGCAAAGCTTCACGTAAGCAGGATCGTATACTATGTGTTCAGCAGAGTGGTTTTGAGGCTCGCCCACATTGTTTGCAGGTGTTAATATTTGGTTCACTTTTATTTTTATTGCTGTGGTGTACTACATTGTATGGCTACCCTGAGTTTCTTCTCCTGTTTTTGGAACCGTGTGCTGCTTTCACTTTTGGACCATTACAGACAAATCTGCTGTGAACATTCTCCTACAAGCTTTTTGGTGAACATAAGCTTTTGTTTCTCTTGGGTCATTCCCCAGGAGCAAGATTTCTGGGACGTGTGATGAATTTGTATAACTTTCTGATGCTGCCTGACCTGTTCCCACAGACCTTGTACTGTTGACCCACAGGATGGCTTGGGGTTAATCTGGGTTAGGAAGGGTGTGTTCCTGTGACTTCTGGAAACAGGGCCTATTGGGTCTTTGTTTTGTGAATATGCAAACTGAGGGGCCAAGGGGTGGTATCCCTGTTGAAGCTCACCCAAATGGTAGATGACAGAGCTGGGATCCAACCAAGTGGGTACTGTCAGAGCCCCCTTGTTCTCTCTAACGGTTGGAAGCCAGGGCCAGACAGCATTCACTAGGTGTTCTTTGAGGGCCAGGCCCCTGCGCAGGTATGCTGTAGTCTAGACTTGGACTGTTTTCTTACAGTTCTCTACCCATCCCAGCTGTGCTGCACCCCCACTTACAGGAGCCCAGAATGGCTCCTTTGTGCATTGGACAGATGAATGCCAGACAACTCCCCTGGGCTTGCATCTTTCTCTCACAGTGACTTAGCTGGGAGTCCAGTGGGAAGGAGTTTAGAGTTTTATACTATTTCCAGAGGATCTTTCCTATAAGCCAGGAGATGATTCAGTGTACACTGTAGGAGGTGGGTATAGCACGTGTGCTGGAGAAAGAAGGGCATATGGGATTCTTTGGGAAAGAGTCCTCCATCCAAGCCAGGGCATGTGGAGAAGGTTCCCAGAGGAAGGCTCAGCTGAACTGAAACTTGAAGGACAAGCAGGCTTTAACTGCATGTGTAGATCAGATACAATGGAGGTTATTTTAGGTAGAGGGAACAGCATGAAGCATGTTCTGGAAGCAAGAGAACCTTTAGGAGTTAAAGGAAGTTCTTGTTGACTGGAGAAGTGGTGAGATCAGGAGAGTATGTAAGGTTTCAGGGATCTTGGCTCTTTCTGGGACAAACAGGTTTGGTCCTGTTTGTTTTTGTGTGCCTGGGATGTGCCTGGGATGACCCATGAATGAATGAATGACTGAATGGGAAGAACTTGGCCCAAAGGCCATAGGGGCCTTTTGAAGGTCAGGGGAGCTCAGGGATAGCCTGGGTTCCCTAGAGGGACAGGTGTGGCTGGGCTGAGGTGGTGTCCATCACTGCTTGGTCGGAAGTCCAGGCTGCCTAGGACAGGGTAGTGAGTCTCTACCTGGTTTGCTAACACTTGGCAGTATCAACTAAGGTCTGGCTCCATCTGCAAGGCTCCAAGGGGCATGGTGACAGAACTCCAGCTCAGGAATGCACTTGCTAAAATATATTTGTTTATTCAGAGATTTAATTAACATGTTTAAATATTAAAGAGTAAACAACGTGTGTCTAGTGGGACTCAACATTTACCAACAGGAGTTCTCGCTTATTTAATTATTTGTGTTTCCTTACCCTAAGAGGCATGTTTCTGATTTTGTTCTCAGGAGGCTGCAGGGAAGAGTAGGCTTTCCAGGACAAGACAGGGAGGTGGGCCTAGGAGAGTGGGAAGTCAGGGACAAGGAGGAGCGGGATGTGGGCAGGAAGGGAGCTAGGAAGAGGGGGAAGAGAGGAGAGAAGAGTGGTGTTCTGAGGAGGTGGAGCTGCCCAGGAAGAAGAAACCAAGACTATATTTAGGTTGTGCAGAGAGAAAAGAGAGAGTTTTGGAACTCAGGACAGTGGAACCAAAGTGCAAATTAGGAAGGTTGGTTATAGCTCGGAGGTCCTGGATGGAGGGTAGGGGGAGAATCTCTACAGCTGGAGGGTTGGAGGGGCTTGGAGTGTGCTCTTAGGAAGATACTCACTTCAGTTTCAGCAGCTTCTGCCCAGGATGCCTGAAGACTCCTCAGACTGGATAATAACTGGATGGTGAGAGCCCATTGCTTTGAGGTCACGGTCACAGGGAGAGAAGGGTCTGGACAGGAATGGTCTAGAAATGGATAATGAGATCTTCAGTCATCACTGCAGGTAGAAGAACTCTGTGAAACTAGAGTTGACCTGCATTATAATATCTCTGCAAATGAAGTCCTGGATGCTGAGAAATTACACTTGGGGTTATTTATTGGCAATGCGCTCTACGGTTTTAATTTTTTCTTTTTGCTTATTCAGGCTTTAGCTCCGGAGGAAAATAGCCTAGGGTGGCTCCGAAATAGATTCTCTCTGCCCCATTAACTTATTCAGTGAGTTTAATGGTCCTTTCCCCCCTCAGCCTTGAAGCCATCATTAAAAGGCAGAGATTTGTAAAAGTAAAGAGACTGAGTTTTAGTCGAACTCTCATTCTGGGCTGGGGAAGGGCAAAGGTGGGGGGCAGCAGGGCAACCACCTCTACCCAGCTGCTGTGGGTGTCAACCATGAGTGGGTCCAGGATCCAGGACAGAAGCTCCAGGCTCAGTTTCCTGGTTGCTTGGGGATAGTTACAGTCCATACCAAAATAACTCTGAAGGGTGAGTGACCTTGGGTTTTTTAGCTCTTAAAGGGCAGGAGAGCCACAAGTGTCTCTGTAGTGTCACTTGAAGGGCTTGGAGTTGAGTGTCTCCTGATTCTCAGCAGGATTCTGGGACTATTTCTTGGGACGTCCCATGGCTTTCCTCATGGCCACTACTTACCATCTTCTCTGGGTTGAATTAGAGAAAATCAGCTGCTCAGAAGTCACTTGACAGAGGGATAACTCGTCAGAAGCCAGTTTCCTTCAAGCCAAGCAGTTAACTAGAGAGCTCATTGTCCCCATGACCAATGAGTTAATGGCCAGAAAACAAAAAACAAAAGCAAAAACAGTTAAAAAAATAATAAATGGACCGGAAGCCTGGATGCTGCATGCTCACTTTGCCAAATTTACCAAAAGTGTAATTTAAGCAATATAATTGTTGAATCAAGCCAAGTCAAGCCAGCCCCAGCTGAGGCCGTCCATTTCCGTTCCATCCAATTCAATCCACTTTACTTCCTCCATTATTTTACATTTGTAGAGATGTTGCAGAGGACACAGCAAAAGGACACAGCAAAACTAGGTCTGGGGCAGGTCATAGCACCTGTTCATCAAGAGAAGTGGGGAGGGACTGGGGCGGTAGCTCAGTGATGGAGCACTTGCCTAGCATGTGCAAGGCCCTGGGTTCATCCCCAGCACCACAAAAAATCTGACAAAGAGAAGCGGGATTTGCCAAGTGAGGTCGTCACAGAATGGGATGCAGTGAGGGTTGGGTGTAGTTTGGGAAACTGGGAAAGGAGGTGATATGGGGATGTAAGTTGATGCACAGGTGGGATCTGGAGGGAGGAGGTGGGGGAGGTCATTTTAGGATGAAGGTGCCGCATACAAGAGAAATGCTCTGTGGGGGCTGAGCATTTTAAGGTCTCCGTTTCCCTGGAGTGTAGGGAGCATGGAGGAGCCATGAGAGGCAATAGACGAATTGTGGAGACATGGAACTCACTTGGGGAGGGCCATGAATGCTAGGCCAATCCTCTATACTTTGTTGGGCTAGTGAGTAGAGTCATTGAAGGTTTAAGAAGACAATTTTAAAGCTCAAATGGCTTTAAAAATCATGTTTGTGAATGCAAAAAAATGAAGTAGCAAAACGTGGAAAATTGAAAATCACTCATTGTCCCAGCAAATGGAGGAGAAAACAAACTTCGATGGAGTCCCTTAAGTCTTGAAGTTGATTTTAGAGTTATTGCATAAGGTAAAAAGTGACCTCTAAAATGTGCCACTTAGAGTCCACAGGAGCAGAGCCCAGCTGGGGTCACAGCAGTCACAGCACAGAACATGAGGGGGTAGCAGTTTTTAAAAATAGTTATTGTGTTCCCTCTCACCCTTTTGTGGGTGTTAGAGCTAAATTGCATAAACTCAACATGTAGATTAAATGAGACTGCTGTGTATGTGTGGTTAGACCCGTGGGTCTACCTGTATCCTAGCAGGCACTTTTAGTTTGCATTTTCAGAAGGGTAACTGCCGTGTACATGGAATGAGCAGGAGGAGGAGGAGAAGCAGCTACCAGAGGAAGAAGACAAGGAGACCTTTGCAGAAACTCAAGAATGTATTTGGGAGGCAAGGAGAATGGAGTTGAAAATCTTCCCCAAATTCAAGCAATGCTGATTACATGTGTGGAGTGAAAGAAGTGGAGGTGTTCCAGGGGACCCATGAAAGGGAGCTGTGCACCTTGAGCAGGCATACATTAGAGGGAGAGGGTGGTGACTTCTGTATGGAACACAATGACCTGATGATGCTTGGGAGAGATTAGTGAGCAGACTGGAAATGCCTGAAGCAATATGTATTGTCTCTGATCAGGGGCCCTTCTGGGATAAGTCCACCAACATGGGCAACCATCTTGAATAGCTTCAAGGAGGAGAAAAAACTTGGCCATGATCTTGGAGCTCATTCTGCCATGGCCACCGGCTAGCCTTCTCCAAGATGTTCAACCAACAGGCTTATTTATAAGGTCCTTCGGGCTCCTACGACCCCTCTCCTTCTCCCCATACCCCTATCCTCACCAATTCTGTAGGCAGGATCATGTCTGTCTCTTTCTCTCTCTCGCCCTAGGTTTCCCTCATTATAGGTGTGCTGCCAGGTAGTAGAAGCCAAGGTGTTGGCATTGTGGTAAAGCAGAAAGAAGATTGGTTGTTATGTAATTACTAATAATGACTGGGGAAATTAAAAGGGTAGTTACCAACCTTCACTCAAGTGGCTTTTCAAATAGCTATTTACTGCCCTGCGAGAGGGGTGGGAAGACTGTGTTGTTCCATTTTACAGAGAAGTTAAGATCTGCTTGCCTGTTAGGGGGTGAGCAGGGTCGTTTCCACAATGGTCAGTCTTCCACGGTCGTGTTCTCTGATCCAGCACGAGAATGTGTGCTCTGGAGGGTAAGTGTGTGTCCCATACGTAAACTTTGCGTTATCCTGGAAAAGCCAGGTGTCTTCTTATACTCTTCTGAGGTAAAGTAGTAGTTAAAGGATGATGATGATGGTGATGGCAACTATGAAAATGACAATAATTTCTATTGTCACTTATAATATCACTTAACACACAGTGTCATGTTCCAGGCTCTGTGCTGTGCAGTTTCATTCAGTGGTTTCGGTTGTTAATGTAATCACAACTGAATGCAGTAGGTACTTTTATCCTCCCCTCTCATTTTAGATTTGAGTGCTCAAGGTCATCTCTTATTTTAGATTTGAGTGCTCAAGGTCATCCAGGCAGCATTACTATGTGGATTGGAGGTCAGGCAGTCTGTACCTAGAGTGATGGTCCCACCTGTACAAGTTACGAAAGACAGTCCAGGCTTTCTCTGCACCCCTTTTCTAGCCCACACCTAGAGGTGGTGGGGCCAGTTCTTGCCACCCAGTTCTGTACAGCAGCTACAGTATAACCTGGTTATATTTTTCAAGCTGGAACAAATGTTCCTGATGTCAGTTCAATGAGAAATTCTGCTCCATGCTCCCCGGGCTACATTGATCCATTCGACTGGAATAAAATAACCGTGTGGCGAACTAGATAAAATATTTGTACCATTGATTGCTTTATTTTGTGTGGATGGGAGGTGCAAGTGAACAAGTGCCGTGAGCAAGTGAGAGAGCCACTCTGTCTGTGTGTAGAAAGCAGCGAGGGCAGAGCGCACAGGGCTGCCAGTGCGCCCAGGGTATTTATTGCCTCTGGTACCCAGGAAGACTCCTCTGGGGTTCCTTTGGACAGCTCTGGTTATAGACAGTGTTAGCCACTGACCAGGGCATCTTTCTTTGGATGGAGAATCCCACTTGAGGACGATAGGCCTTTCCCCACATCTCTCATTGCCACAGAGCAACTGTTAGAGCTGAATGTTAAGATGTATGTAGTCAGATAAGCTTACGTTTGGCTGCAAGTAACTGAAAACTGGCTTTGGTGGTTTATGTGAATAAGGGTTTATTTTTCTGAAGGAACTTAGACAATGGGAGGTTGGCCGATGTTGGCTTAGCAACTCAGCTGTGTTTTTCCTGTGGTTGCAAGGTGGCTGCAGCCCATATGTCCTGGTCACAAAGCAAGCAAGAAGGGAAAGAGATAAGAAGGGAGTCCACCAGGAACGCAAGAAGCCCCTGGGGGTTCCCCACAACAGGGTGCACACTGGGGCACCCCTAGCTGCTAGGGAGTTGGGGCAGATGCCCCTGTAGCTTTAAATCTCTGTAGTGAGGCAAGAGGAGGCAAGAAGAGGGGGATGGAAGTTGGAGAGGTTTCTAGAGGTGCCACCATGTCTAGAGGGCTTATTAGCATGCAGGCATTCAGGTCCCCTTTTCATTGTGTGTGGGGCTTTGTGGATCACAACGATGACCCCAACAGATATGGTCACACAAGAGAAGAGGTGGAGAGAGCTGGGGTTGTTTGCTGTATGTTTTCCTGGAGGGAGGGTCTGGTTGTGCCTAGGGGCATCGGAAGGCTGCAGTAGGTTGTGAGTATCAGTCACAACTGGGCAAGGGGAAGGGGAAGTGACAGCTAAAGCTTCTAGAGTACCTTGAGCGCAGGTGTGGGTGTTTTTTTATGTCAGGGGCCATGGGCTGGTGTGATGAGACTGTGTCACAGGAAGCTGGGATTGTTAGTACCTAGAGATGACTGGGGGCCATCCACCGGTTAGGTAGGATGACTGATACTATCTTCACTAATAGTGGTAGGGGATGAATGCCCACCTGTTGAACTTGGGCCCAAGATCGGGACAGGGGTTCGGTGGAGATTTGTATCAGTTGCAGGTTCTGCACAGCCCAGAGGTGGCCCCTGGGTGTGTGGGTCAGGACAGGGTGGGCCTGCGAACAGGGAGGAAGGGCTTCTGAGACTGGACTTCTCTGGCCCCTGGAGCAATTGTGCCTGAAACTGCAGGAGCCAGACAGGATCTCCTGGAAGTGGATGTCGTGGACAACCCTTGTAGGTTGTCCTTTCTTCTACTCCATCCCCAGTGTCCCCTAGGCTTTGGATGGTTGCCTTGTGGCCTGCTGGTGGTCTGTCCTTTCTTGTCCACTCACACATACAGTTGGCCTTTCTGGGGACCTACCCTGGGGGATTCTCTTTTGGGGTGTCATATGATGAGGGTGTTGGAGGTTCGGGGTGGGGAAGAGACCACAGAAGGGGCTGGTACTGCCTTAGATTTTGGATTCTCAGTCTCAGAGCTGGGGACTTCGAGATGGTCTTGTTCACATCCCTTACCCTATGGTTGAGGAAAGTGAGGCCCAGAGGCAAGGAGGACTTGTCTGGAGTCACACAGCATGGGCATGACAGAGTGAGGACTTGGGCCATACCTTTCTTGACTTCAGGCTGCTTCCTGGGATCGACTTTGGCTTTTGCATTGGCCCCTTGGAAGGGCCATCTGTTTGGGGTCCACAGTTGGAGAGGCTCAGGCCCAGAGGGCTGTGCATGTCAGGGCAGTGAGTGACCACTGACTGGTTAATTGGACACCTAGAGGGGCTTCTGTGCCTTGTTAGTCAGTCTCCTCCTGCCTCATCCATGGACTGCTGAAGGTTGGGCTGTTGGGTCCACGCGTTTCTGGCGAGGCTTAAGATCTGGTCTTGGGGGGTTAGGGCACAAAGCCTCAGCACTATCAGAGAGGAAGGGGGCCTGCTCTGGCTTATCCTTGTCACTGTGGTTGACCTTATGAGGATGACCTAATGGAGAAGAGAGACCACCCATACACTGAAGCACTGCCCAGGCTTCCCACCCATCCATCTCCCAAATCGTGGACTCCTCACCTTCCACTTCACTGTGTCGGAACTGCCTCCACTCTGAACAGCAGCGGGGGCTCCCTCCTGCCAGGGCATACTCGGGGTTTGCAGAGAGGGGGCAGATGGCCTCTGAAACTCTCACTGGTTGATTTCCTTAGGATCACAGCAGGCAGGGGTGCAGTCCCTGGTCTCCATGCCCTGGTGAGAACCCACACCTGCCTGAGCCCAGTATTTGGTGTGCAGAAATGGCTTCTCTCAGGCAAAACCCTTACCCATGTTGGGAAGCAAACCTGTAGGCAGAGATTCACCGGATTTCTTGACATGGCCTCATAGTTTCATCTTGGGGTTCTTTGCTTTGGATTATTCTTGCCATCCCTTTAGGCCCTAGGGATATGCTCCTCTACCCCCCACCTTGCACAAAACACCCATCTCGGCTGCATCCTTTTGGTACTGGCTGGTATTTAAAAGAAAAGAACCATGCTAACTACTAAGGGAAGAATGTAGTGGAGATAATTAGAGGAAAATAAAAAAAGCAAACACTGTCAAAATAGTCAGCTTTTCAAAGCAGTGCTGTTGGGTGACACCCTGCTCCCCAGGGGTTGGTTTCATGCTCCAGCTCACCCTGCAGAGCCCGGCCACCTCCCTGGCTCCCAGAGTGCGGGGACGGGCACACCTCTGCTGCCCCTGCCAGCCTCCGCCATGGCACGATAATTTACGTAGCTGCCTCCCCAACGAGACAGGGACGCCTCAAGGTCAGTGGCAGGCTGGGCTTATCAAACTTACCCTCTCAGCATTGTGGCGCTCCTAGTAAGTGCCTGGACAGCAGCACGTTTTTCTGTAGAAGACTGTCACAGACAGGATGAGAGTAACGGTGACAGGCGTGGTAGGAGCTGACTATTAATTTGTTCGAGGTCCCGCTATGGACTTTATAGAGATGGTCTTAGGAATTCTTGCATATGTCAGAATTGATGCTGCCATTAGCTCTACTGGACCCATGAGGAAACTGAGGCTCAGAGGTTTATGGACGATGTGTCCCTTAGCTGGGAGGTGGAAGATAGGGGGTCTTGACACAGTTTGCTCGAAAAGAGCAAACTCAAAAGAGCAAACTCGAAAGGTCTGGCTCGAAAGAGCAGAGTGTGTGTGTGTGTGTGGGGGGGGGGTTGTCCCTTTGTGTTGGGACACCAGGCTCTGGAGAGTCCTAATTCCTTGATATCCAGGCCTCAGACTCTGCAGGCCACCTTCCTTCTTGGTCCTGAGTTCTTCCTTTTGTTCTAAGTCCTGAATCCAGTGCCTGGGCTGGGGACTGCCTCACCTTGTGGAGAGAATTGTGATTTGAACTTGGGTCCTCAATCTTTCTCAGGTCTGATGCTCACACAGGGGCCTTTAGGCACTGTCGCACCTCAGGATGAGAACCGGGGCTACTTTCCCTTGGTGTTGGCTCCAGCTCTGAGGGGCGGCATTGGAGATCACCCTGGGTCAGGCCAAGGAGTCTCCAGCCTCAGGGTGGGACCCTCTTATTCATGTAGGTGTTGCTTCTTGTCCTGTTAACTCTGCAACTCCAAGGGGCAGATGGAATGAATGACCATTGGCTGTTCCCACTGCGTCCCCAGATCCACCTTCCTTGTCTTGTTGTCCCTGTCTGCTTGGCGTCCTCTGTCTTTGGGGCACTGCCTTTGTCCCCAGTCCCCACGCTGGGCCATAGCTTTCTAAGTGCTCTGGTCCCACCTTATAAATAACGATAATGACCATCTTTTATCTAGCACTTATTTTGTGCCATGGGGTTTTTAAAATGTGCAATATCTCACTTAACCCTCCCATGGTCCTAGGGAGTGTATACTGTTATGTACAGAAAAGCAAATGGAGGCCTGGAAAGACTGGCCACCCTATCCAAGACCATGGGGTAAAAAGGTGGTAGTGCTGTCTTCAGCAGAGTTGCTCTTAAATCCTGTCACCACTGCCCCTACCACCACCCAGCAGCATGCCCAAGCACTGCTCTGGGAAACTTGCCCTGCACCTGCCCTTGTGCCCACAGCCTTTGCCTTTTTGTCTGTGCCAGCTGCTCCTCTGGCCTCCTAACACATGGACAGAGATGACCTCTGGGAAAGAGTGGAGCACTGAGGCAGCAGGGGACACAGCTGCGACCACCACTCACGCTTGGCTACTCAGGCCACTGAGCCCTCCCGGGTGGCCTCAGTGTGATGTTTTGCCCTGGCAGGCTGGTCAAGGACGTTCCACTTGGCTGATCCTGGAGGTCACTCACTGTCATCTCTGGGCTGGTGTGCTGGAGGTGCTCCAACTGGACCTGCTAACATCTGCCTTCTGCTGAGCCCAGCCCCCTGCCTCCAGCAGCTTTGGCTGAAGGGATGGGGAGGCGAGTGACTTCACAATGCAGTCCCTCGCCCTCCTGCCAGCCTCCCACTCCTCTCTGTGATGCTCTCCCCAGCCACCCTGTCACCCCTTCTCACCCCACTGCTCACCCAGCGAGGCAGCTCAGCACCCCCAAAGTATCCTGTTGGCCCCACAGTGACCCAGTCATCTCATTCGGCTGACCGCTGACTGTGACATGTTCACTGAGTCGTTAAGCATCTCCGTGCCTCAGTCTCCTTATCTGCTATTGCTGTGTTTGACTGTGTCCTCCAGTTTATGGATCGGGAATGCAATCCCAATGCCACAGTGTTGGGAGGTGGGACCTTTCAGAGGAGATCAAATGTGGAGGCTGTGTCTCATGGATGGATTGATGCTGATATTCTCATAAGAGGTCGTGTTTGTCCACCCACCCCCATCTCTCTCTGTCTGCCCTGCACACGAACACACACTCTTGCCCGTCTGCCTTCTGCCATGGGATGACACAGCAGTGATACTGGTGTATGGGACTTCCCAGCCTCCAGAACTGTGAGAAGCACATTTCTGTACCACTGTTGTGCAGTTCCATCTAATAACTGTGCAATCTACACAGCCTAAACACCCTGGGCAAGGCGTTCTGCTCTGGGTCGGGCTCCTGCCTATCTGATGGAATCCACAGGAGACTTTGCAGCATGCTCCTGTGGGAATGTGCTCTGTAAACTGAAAGTGATGAGAGTATTTTAAGAACTAGCATGGTTGCATTATTGGAAGGTAGTTTCAAGATTTAGAGAATAACCTGTGAGCCCGACACTGGTGGCTCACGCCTGCAATCCTAGTTACTTGGGAGGCTAAGATTGGGAGGATTGTGGTTCAAGGGTAGCCCAGGCAGGGACCCCATCTTAAACAATAGCTGGGTGTGGTGGCACACACTTGTTATCTCAAGCTACAGGGGAGGTTGAGATTGTGAGGATTGTGGTTCCAGACCAACCTGGGGAAAAAACATTTGTGAGACTCCATCTCAATGGAAAAAAAGCTGGGTGTTGTGGTGCACGCCTGTCACCCCAGCAAGGGCGGAAAGCTTAAAATAGAAGGCTGCTGGCCTAGGCAAAAGCAATTCTCTATCTCAGAAGTAACCAGAGCATAAAGGGGGGTGAACTCATTCAAGGTACGACGTATATATGCATGGAATTATTATAATGAAGTCCTCTCGTATTATTGATGTATGCCAGTTCCAAAATTTTTAAGAAATTAAAAAATGGGCTGGGGGAGTGACTCAGTGGTAGAGTACCTGCCTAGCAAGTGTGAAGCCCTGAGTTCAAACTCCAGTACCGCCGCTGAGATGGGGAGAGGGAGAGAAAGAGGGAGAGGAGGGGAAGGGGGAGAAGGAAGGGGAGGGAGGGAAGGAGGGAGAAAGAAAATAACCTGGAACCATGGTAGAACACCTGTCTAAAAGTGCAAGGCTGAGTTCAAGCTCCAGTACTACCAGAGAGAGAGAGAGAGAGAGAGAGAGAGAGAGAGAGAGAGAGAGAAAGGAGGAGGAGGAGAGGAATAGGAGGAGGAGAAAGGGGAGGGAGGGAGACAGAGAAAAAAAAAAGAGCCTGCCTGAATTTGAATCCTACAACTGTTACTTGCCAGCAGTGCCTTCTTGTGCCTCAGTTTTCTGACCTGTTAAGTGGGGATGGTAATAGCACCTGCCCTGGAGGCTTGAGTGAGGCTTGGGCACAGATGATATGCTAGACTCAGTGCTGTGCAGTGTGGGAGGAATATGTAGGTTTGTGTTAAAGTTGGGCTGTAAGATCAGATCTGTTTTTTGTGTGTAAGTTTAGGTCTGCGTTTCACTCGGTTAGCACCTCCCTGCCCTAAATGGGCTGAAAGGTTTGCTTTCTGGCTCATGCTTTTTTGGCATGACAGGCGTCTGTGGCCAGAAGATACCAGTTGCAAATAAGATGTGCAGGAAACCCTTATTCTGGAGGGCTGTTATCTCACCGGTGCCACATAAGCTGTATTGATAAGTTAATCTGTTATTATTGGGACCAAACACCCTGTAATTTTTCTCTTGTGCAGCTTAATCGGTCTCTACAGCTGTGCCATTAGCTTGTGTTTCTTGTAATCTAGTCAGACCTTTGCAAGTCTGAATAAGACCTTCTCCTTATTCCCCATCCCTTCACCCCTGGCCCTGACTCAGTGCTCCTCACCCTGGCCCTGACTCCCTGTGAAGATGTGAGTGTTTAGGGGATGGTGAACTCCTGGTTGAAGTGAGCAGCCTACCTGGATCAGGCCACCTGTTCTTGCCCTTGGCATTCATTCACTGTTTAGCTGGGTAACATATTTAAAAATCACTCAGGAGTTTTTCTATCTTTATTGATCTTGTTTCTTAGGAAATTATAGGGACATTGGAATGTACTTAAGATAAAATATTAAATGGAGGCAAGCTGGGATTGAAGTTGTCCAGCCTCCCACATCTCATCTAGCAAGAATGAAGTCAGGAAGAAATGTCCCCAGGGCTAAGGGCAGTTATCTGGGAGATGTGATTGCTAGTGACTTTAATGTCCTTTATATATTTTCATTTTCCCCCAAATTTTCCATGATGAGTCTGTATTGCATTATAACTAGGAAAAGAGTAATTGAAATATAGCCACACGAAGTCCACCAGCAAGAGTTTCTTCATTTGTAAAATGAAAGGGTTGGGCGAGGTTCCTAAGCCTGGCTGTATTCCGGGATCCCCGAGGAGAAATTGTTAGAAATACCCCATCCCAGGGGGTCCAATTCTTCAGTCTGGGGTTGAGCCTGGGAATCAGAATTTGACGTGTATCCTGTGCAGATGGAGATGCATTGAGGGGTTGGATCCTTGTGTGAGTTGATCTAACCCTTTCTGCCATGAGCTCTCCTCAGGGGAGTCCCCTGTTTGGAGTGGCTTGACAGAGGGGTGGGAACAGGGAGTCCTGTGGCCAGCGAGTCCTCTGGCTAGAGGGAGTGGTTGTAGAATGCTTCTGTTCAAGCTCGGAAGAAGCTGGGTGTGGATGGATGTGGCCAGATGCAAGGAATGGCTGACCCACAAGATAGGTGGGCGCTTGTTTGTCACTGCCTGTTGAGGGACCTTTCTCAGCCAACACCTCCTGAGAGTCTTCTAGGGTTGACCCTTTCTCACTTCGCATCACATTTCATCCTTAACACCTCATGCTTTGGGTCTTGCTTTTCCTGTTTCTCAGAACCAAGGTCCAGGAAAGCTAAGTGACTCACCCAGTGTCACACTAATGGCAGAGATGGATTTGAACCCTCAGCTGTACCTGCACACCCGCGGAATTTCCTCTCCAGCAGGCCCTTAGGTTTCTGTCTTGGTGGTCTTCGAGGTCCCTGTTGTCCTTCTGGGTAGGAGGACCCAGAATTTTCTTTTGGGCTGTCTCCCCTCTCCTTGCCTGAGACCTCAGAAATGCTTAAGGGACCTGGGGACCTTTTGCAATCTCAGCTATGTGGCCCACACCCATGATGCTGCTGGTCTTTCCTGAAACTGATACTCTTGTTCCCTTTCTCTTTCATTTCTTTTGTTTTGTCTTCTGTATTTTTGTCTTCTGATTATGTCTTCCTTTCCACCCAAGCCTGTTTAACTGAGGTGGATTTCCTCGGGGATTTGCTGCAGGCATTTGAAGCCCCTCTCTCTCATGGTTCCAGCCAGCTGGGCCAGCTCTACCCAGGCAGGAGCACAGAGCCTCCTGGGCCCACGTGCAATTTTCCCGGAGGGAGCCTTGGGTGTGTGGTTGTCTGGGCTTGGTTTCACTGTGGGTGCAGTAGGGTGATGTCCACGTAAGTGGGGTACGGTGAACATGACCCAAGATGATGTGACATACGGCGTGGGGCCTGGCATGCAGAAGGGCTCAGGTTGCTGGGCACAGTGGCTCTCACCTGTAATCCTAGCTACTCAGGAGGCAGAGATTAGGAGGATCATGGTTCAAAGCCAGCCCGGGGAAATTGTTCCAAAAAGAAGGGCTCAGGGCACATTAGTCATGACTCCCACTTTTCTTCTACTCTTTTGTTTTTTTGTGTGGCAGTTATGGGCTTTGAACTCAGGACCTTGTACTTGCTAAGCAGGCGCTCTACCACTGGAGCCATACCCCTGGCTCTTTTTGATTTAGTTATTTTTTCAGATGGGGGCTGATGTTTTTGCCTGGGGCTGGTCTCAGACAGTGATCCTCCTACTTATGGCCTCCTGCCGAATAACTGGGATTACAGATGTAGACCAGCATATCCAGCTTTGTTTGCTAAGATAGGGTCTCACTAACTTTTTGCACTGGCTGGCCTCTAATCTTATCCTTCTGATCTCTGTCTCCCAAGTAGCTGGGATTACAGGTGTGAACCACCAGGCCCAGACTCCTCTTCTCTTAATTGTCACTTTAACTACCTTGGAAGCTTGGACAAGTCGCTTAGTCCGGGTGCTTCAGCTTTCCACTGGAATGTGCTGCTGGTGGAGGCCTGGCCTCAGTAGACCTTGTTCAGGTACAATGCTAATGTCCAGAGTCTTCCTTCCAGAGGGAGGGCAGCAGGGTGTCCTGTGTTTTAGGCCCCCTGGTCCCATTGTGGATGCCAGGGAAGCCAGGGCCCTTCTGCACGAGGGCTCAGCCCCCAGGGAGTGGTGAGGGGCTCCTGGACCTCACCACAGTGACCATGTCCCAGCTGGTGGACTGGCTTCTCCTCTTGGCTCTGCCCCTGGGTGTGGGGCTGTCAGTAAATGAGCAGACAGCACAGTCATACCCAAACTTCCACACAGCTGGCTGGAGAGGATTAAACTGAATTGCCTGTGGGTTGAAGGGATTTCAGACCTCTTCTGTCCCTTTCTGTTGCTTGTTTTGCTTTGATGTGGAAGGGGAGAGTAGCTTCCCAGGTGGGGGTGTCCTGGCTTTCATAGTCCTTTCTCTGTATGGGGTTGGTTGCTGTTTACAAATTTCCCATCGGTCTGTGGCCGGGAGGTTGTCTGCTGTCATTGTTGCTAGGGCTGTTGCTATGTCATCTGCCATCCAGGCTGCTTTTGTCAGAGAGGCCAGGTGGGTGATCTCCTGGCCACTTTGGTACAGATGGGCTTCCCTGCTGGGGTTGGGAGGCACTGGTGGGCATACAGGCTGAGTTTACACACAGGTGGGCTTTTGTGAGAATGAGTTGCTCACAGATCACAGGAATCCTGGCACTCTGCAGCCCCTGCTCCCACCAGGGTTAAAGTGGAAGCAGAACCCCCTGGTAGCACAGGCACAGGGGCCTCAGGCTGGTTGTAACATTACTGAGCTTCTGGTCAGCTTAGGAGATGGTGCGGTGGCAGAGGCAGCACTGGCACCAGCACCTGGGGATGGCATTTCCCTGTAACCCTAGGCCTTGGGGTCAGACTGAGAGTGGCACATGGGCTCCAGGTGACACGCAGTAGTCAAGATTCACGCCCGTAAACTAGCTACTCAGGAGGCACAGATTGGGAGGATCATGGTTTTGTTATTGGCAAATGGTGTTTCCAGAAGATCTTGGTCCTTGTGTTCTGTGTGGAAGAATCCAAGCGGAATGTGTGCGTGGGGTGAGGTGGAATAGCTTTATTGAGGAAAGGGGAGTCACCAATTCTGCCAGGTGAGGGAAGAGAAGAAGAAGGGCTGGAGTCTTTTGGAAGGTCGTTTTTAATACCACCTTGAACTTGGAGGTGGGGAGAGAATGTGTCATCACCTGGCTCCTCTCACCTATGGGCTGTGGGAGGGACTCTTGAGTCAAGAGGGGGAGCAGTCACAGACTGCCCCTAACCTAGCCTCCCTCTGTTTGAGACCAGCCCAGCCAAAAAGCTTAAGAGACACCATCTCCACCAATAAAGTTGGGTGTGGTGGTGCATGCCTGTCACCCCAGATGTTTGGGAAGCATAAATAGGAGGATTTATGCTGAGCATAAACTCTAGACCCGATTCAAAAAATAACTAAAGCATAAAAGGCTGCAGGCATCTCTCAAATGGCAGAGTCTAGCAAGCATGAGGCCCTGAGTTCAAACCCAGTACCACTAAAACAAATAAACAAAACCCCTCAGAATCCTCCTCCTCCTGCTTGCTGAGTGGCTGTTCTTAGCAAGCACTCTCTTTGTGTCTCAGGGGTCCTGGTGGAGAGTGAGATCATTCCAGTGACAGAAGATGAACACAGCTCAGAATGACTTTGTGCAGGAGCCCAAAAGTCCACTTGGCTTCACAGCCTGGGTCTTCTCCCCCAGTAGCCATGGCTGTGTGGCTTCCCCTTGGGTGGTTTCTATGGAGGCCACGTGGAGATGTCTGCAGAGGCTCCACCTGCAGCCAGCTGCTTCCATTTTACAATGGGTCCTGTGACTTGTCAGGGAGTGGGGACTCAGGTCAGGTTAGACATGGCTCCTTGCTGGGGGGAACAGAGATGTTTGGGGGCTCCAGGTGACTTCTAGGAAGAGCTGGCATTTTTGTCTTCCAAGTGTTCTTCCAAGATGGCAGACCCTGGGGTGGCAGCCTGTTTGTTTTAAAATTGTGGCAAAATACACATAACCAAGTTGACTCTCCATGTCATTTTTGAGTGCATACTTCAGTCATGTTAAGAATATCCTCATTGTTTTGCTGCCAGCCTCCAGAACGCTTCATCTTGCAAAAGTGAAACTCTGCACATGTTAAATGATAACTCCTCATTCCTCCCTCTCCCTCCTACCTCTGGCAGCCACCTTTCTAATTTCTGTCTCTCTGAACTTGACCAGCTTAGGTGTCTCATGTAAGTGGGTCATACAATGTTTGCTTTTTTGTAACTGGTTTGTTTCTCTTGTCTTCAAGATTCATCCATGGTGTGTGATGTGTGTCAGAACTCCCTTCCTTTTGAAGGCTGAATAATATTCCATTGTAAGAATGTAGAGACCACATTTTGTTTTGCTACTTAATTGTTGATGAACACTTGGGTTACTTTGACCTTTTGAATTTAGTAAATAATGCTGGTAAGAGCATGGGTGTATCTCGTCAAGGCTTTGCCTTCAGTTCTTTTGGATGTGTACCCAGAAGTAGAATTGCTGGATCATATACTAATTCTATTCTTAATTATTTGAGGATTTGCCACACTGTTTTCCATAGCCGACCGTGCCATGTTGCATTCCCTCTAACAGTGCAAAGGGTTCTGGTGTTTCCGCATCCTCACTGTCACATGTGATGCTCTTTCTACTTTGTATTAGTAACCATGCCAAGGGGGTATGAGATGGTGTCTTGCTGAGGTTTTGATTGATGTATTTGGGATGTTGAGTGTATTTTTGTGCATCCCGGGATTTGAATTCAGAGCCTCGCACTTGTTAGACGGGAGCTCTACCACTTGAGCCACCCCATCAGCTAGTGTTGCTTTTTGAAGACTTGTTAAATTCAAAGCCTAAACTGCTGAGGTTGCCTTCTTCTCTTTGTCTTTGGGGTCACCACCAGCTACGTCATCTTTATCTGGAAGGAACTCATAGATGAGGATGAGGGGCCTGAGACTCTTGCAGACTCAGCTACAGCAAGGGGAGGAAGTGCTTCATACATTCTGGATCTCTTTCCGGGGACAAGGACGTGAATTTGAGGTGACCCATGCATGCGAGATGACCCTGGCTTTCCCTAAGGAGCTCCAGTAATTCCCTAAGCAAATGGTCATCACTGTCCTGGCCCAGGACAGAGCAGGTGCTTTGTGGAGGTCTTTCTGGGCAGAATGGGCAGATGGTGGAGGCAGCTGCAGCTGCAGAGATTGGATTAGGGAGATGACACCCCCTTCTGGCTGTGCCCAGCTGCCCTTTCCGGCAGGGACAGCCTTGTAGCCAGTTTGGGACTGTCACTCTTGTCCCGACCCAGGCTGGCTCCAGCTGTCTGGTTACCCCTAGCATAACGTCTTTGAGTGCATTTAACTTTGCAACGTGATTTCTCTCCAGGCCCACTGGGATGGAACCTTTCTGAGCTGGGAAAGTGCCTGGGGCTGCTGTGTGGCTTTCAAGATCCTGGCGTTGCCGGGTGTTGGCTCTTGAGCCCCAGGGGTGAGCCATGCCATCTGATTTTGGGAGACAGTCCTCTTGCAAGCCACACTGGGCACGGATGCCCTTCTAAACACCAGCAGCTTGTTCCTGCTCTCCTGTCCCTGTCACAGGTGAGCTACAAATAAGGTGTCCCTTATTTGATCCTAGGTGTGCATTTTCTTATTCAAGTCTCATGACTTACGTGATAGGTCAGCACAGAGTAGAGGTTAAGAACAGAGACCCTACCAAATCAAGCTGCCTGGGTTCAAATCTTAGCCCTGGACTTTCCTGGGGAAACCAAGGAAAGAACCATGAGTTCTAATTGTATTAATAAATAAAGTTCTTAATTTTATTCATTCTTTGCAAATGTTGCTTTGTGGAACTTGGCACTCATAGGTACAGTGAGAACTTACCTTCCTAGCTCCCTACTTGCCCTTCCTCTGCAGCCTTGGGACTGCAGGTTTCTTGCCCTAGGGGGACACAATTGCATTTCACTGGCAATTTGTCCTTGTGTTTATGATGCCATTTATACAGTTAGCACCAGATCTTACATTTCTTCATCTCTCATTCTAGAATCTTCTGGGCCTCTTGGGCCTCATTTCTTCTCCCCACATCTGCCTTGCTCTGCTGGGTGTTGCCGGCTGAAACTCTTGGTTTCTCTCCCAGTGGTTTCCTCTGGGCATCAAAGGACACAAAGGGGTGGGAATGGGGTTGCAGATTCAATAACAGTGAGGTGCAGGAACAAATGCGTGCACACAGCCTGTGAATGAAGGAGAGCACAAGTGAGGAGGAGTAGGCGAGGCTGCAGCTTTGGTTCATCCCTGGTGACAGCTGCTCTCCTTCCCTGACCCCCCAGGGTTGATGCTCCATTTGAATTTGGATTTGTCAGGGAAGCTGTGAACAAACTGGGATGTTTTCCCTTTGAGGAGCTGCTGTTGCCAAATCTCAGAATCACTTCCTGAGCCGAAATGCTACATAGCAAATACACAGTGCTTCCTGGGCGCCAGGCACATGGGACAGGAGGGGAGGAAAGCTGGATGGTGACAAGGAAGGTCTAGGGACCAGCTGCGTGTCTGTGAACACCAAACTCAGTCTTCAGGTGGGGAGAAGCCAGGCACAGGAGTGGGGGAGCAGGAAGGCCCCAGATGCTGTCTGCTGCCTGCCCCTTTGTCTAGCGCCCTGTCCCTGCCCCTGGGGCATAAAACAAAGCTATTTGGCACCCGCCCTTCAGGAGCTTACCTTCCAGTGGAGGGCAGACCTGTGCCCCAGGTCATGAGGACAAGATGGCAGATTCACCTGTTCTTAGGGGTAGGTGCACAGGAGGAGATAGCCTTTCACCTGGGAAGAGAGAGAGCACTCACTTGTGGGCAACTTTTCTCTCTGACTTCATTTCCTGCTTTGTATTTTCCTGGTTCAGAGGGCTCCTCCCTGTAGCTGTCAACCCTGCGAAAGGCAGTAGACCACGGTGGCTGTGCTGGATTGAATAGCATCCTGCCAAAGGCCATGTCCACGTGAAGACTCAGAATGTGACCTTGCATGAAGTAGGTTCTTAGCAGATACAATTAGTTAAGATGAGGTTATTCAGCCTCAGGGTGAGTGCTAGCCCAGTGACTGGAGTTCACGTGCAGACCCAGGCATCCACAGGAAGCAGGCCTTACAAAGATGGAGTAGAAGGGAGAGTAACACAGGTGCCAGCCAAGGCACAGAGAGGGTCGACAGTCACCAGGAGCAGGAAGAAGCAAGGAAGGATTTTTCCTGGATCTGTCAGAGCGGGGCAAGACTGGGTGGACACTTCAATCCCCTCCTGTCCTCCGGAACTGTGAGACAGTGCCTTTCAAAGGTACTTGGCTTTGGTGGCCCTCGCAGCCTGTGCAGTGACTGAGTGTGTGGATGCTTTAGCCACATGGCCTCGTTTCAAATCCCGGGAAAGCTGAGTGAGTTTAGGTAACCTAAACTCTCTGTCTCATGTTCTTTGTCAAGTGGAGACAGAAGCAGTGTTTATCTACAGAGTTGTATGAGGGTTATGATAAATCAATTAAACAGTGTACTGCATGGAGTAGGCACGGAGTGTTTGTGATTACGATCTAAACTTGACCTAGAGACCTGCTTCAGAACCATGAAGCTCTCCTCACATCCCGAATGATGCCAAGCTGCCTTGTCTGTCTGTCTGTCTGTCGTCTCTGTGGGCTTAGCAGTCTCATCTGTCCCTAGTGAAGGCTGGGGACAAATGTGAACAGAATCTCAGGTGTCTGCAGGCAACTTATCCTTGCCACTCCTTCCCTTTGTTCAGAATCAAGGATATGAGGAAGGTAGCTTTTCCTAGCCACGAGGGAACTGCAGGGCTTTGAGTGACAGCCCTGGTGGCCTTGGGGGTCCTAGGTCCTCACGTGTGGAAGTCCCCCTTCAGAGACCTGAGTGGGGGTTCTGTGGATTGAGACCATCACCATGGGCGGTGGGTGTCACTGAATGCTGCCTGTTGCTCCTGTGTGCCAGAGGGAAGAGGGACAGTGCGCCCCTATTTCCCAGCCACAGAAGGGAACTTTATTTACTCTGGCCTGGACCTCTGAGGAACGGGCCAGGTGGCACTGTGGTTGGTGCTCTGTGCCCAGAGCCCCACAGGGCCTCCTCAGGGGCACTTGTGTCACTCAGTGTAGGCTGAGGTGACAGTTGCCCTGCCCCCGGCGCAGGGGTTCTGACATTTCCCCACCAGACCTCAGGCTCTGAAGTCTTTGGAGCTTTGCTGTGAGTTCCTCCTCAGCTCGGGCAGCCAGGGGACTGGGCACAGTGCTGGCCATGGAGGCCAGTGGGTGGAGCGAGGGAGGGGAAGGTCAGAGGGCAGGCAGGGGTCCACGTCCAACCCTGGTGGGATGAACCAGGTTCTTTAGCAGAGTTGACCTTTGACCTTGCAGACCTTAAAGACAGCTTTACATCTCGCATGCTTCCTGCCTAAATTACAGGCTGTGCCTTCAGTTAGTGCATAAAATGTCAGCACGTGTAGAATGGACACCTGCTGAGGAATCCAGAGGCCTGCCGGAGACGCGAACCCTGGAGACTTTTGATGGGTGCCTCACCAGCTATTTCTCTGAGATTCTTCGTGTTTGATTCACGTATTATAATTGAGTAGTTTGAAAGCTGTGTATCTAGGCTGTCTGTTCTTAGTTTATCTCGCAAGATTGACTTTATTACTGTTTAAATGTGTTCACGAGACATATAGAGTTAGCTGATCACAAAAAAAGAAAGAAAAAACTCGACAAACCCAGAACCATTCATTTGAAGAACATTTGTCTCTTGCAGAAATAAAACGACTACATTTTCTGCTGTATCATGCACAACCTTTTATACAGGATTTGCGTTATACAGGATTTGCGTTACGGACTTAATGTCTTTCTCTACTAATGACCTGAAGTCACTCGATTTATTTCCCTTAAATAAATAAATTTATTTATTTATTTGGCCGCCAGGAGTGTGTACAGTGCCTGGTGGTGGGAGGCAGCTTATCTTGTATACTTGTTAGCACTTATTCCTTTGTTCCCCTTTAATGGTCTATTTTGCTTACATCACCAATCTTGTGATTTTAGTATTATGCCTGTGTCTATGTGTTCCCTCAAATCCTTTAAAAATGAGCAGAATTCCTGGGTGTGTACCCCAAAGAATTGAATTCAAACAAAAAACACACCCATGAATGTAGCAGCACTATTTGAAATAGTAGACAAAAGGTGAAGACAACCCAAAAGTCTGTTATCTGATGAATGGATAAGCGTGTAGTATATTTTTGCGATGGACTATTATACTACCATAAAGAGTAATGGAGTTCTGGCCAGGCATGGCGGTACACATCTGTAATCCCAGCAATTCAGGAGATAGAGATAGGGGGATTACGGTTCAAGACCAGCCCTGGAAAAGTTAGAGTGAGACCCTATCTGAAAAAACAAACTAAAAACAAAAGGACTGGGGGTGTGACTCAAGTGGTAGAGCGCTTACCCAGCAAGTTCGAGGCCCGGAGTTCAATCCCCAATACAGCAAAGAAAAAAGAAAAAAGATGAATGAAATCCTGACTCAGGAGATGAGCCTCAAGAATATTATATTCAGTGATACAAGCCACATGCAAATGTCCTGTGTCACATGACTGCATTTGTATGAACTATAGGTAAGCCCATAGTTTTCAGGGACGGGGGAGGGGGAGGATTGAGGAATGAATGCTTAGTGGCTACGGGGACTTCTTTTGAGGATGATAAAAATGTTTTGGAGCTAGAGAGAAATGGCATTTGCATGGCGTTGGAAATGTATTAAACACCACTAAATTATACATGCTCAGATGGCTGGTTTTACAGTGTGAATTTTGCCACAATAAGAAAAGAAACAGTATTGCATTAAGGCAATTTTTAAAATGTGTAGAGTTTAAAAAAGCAACTTGAGCAAAAATAGTGTGTTAGGGTTCTGGGTAGAGCGTGTGCCTGCTGTGGGTAGCAGGAGGCGTACCCCTCCTCCCACTGCTGCGTGTCTGTCCTGAGCTGCCCTCCATCAAAGATGGAGGCTGTCCCAGTGCCCAATCTTTGGCTAGTTGCATTTGGCTATAATCTCAGGACAAGCCTTATGGTCCGTTTTTAAATGAATATATCAGAAGAACTTAGTGATACGGGGCAGGCACCAGCTTTCTTGGTGGACTTGAAACAGATGGGATGATGGACCCCATGAGTGTGAGAGGAATGTGGGAGGGATGGAAGCCTTTGTGGGTATACACGGAGTTCCAGTGGTCGGGAGGTCTTGGAGATGGGCTGTCCCATGTCTGACACTGCCATTTCCTTGGGAATGATCTAAACATGCTGGAGGGTGCTGTGACCATCGTGGATGGAGGACTGCAGTCGGTTCCATTGCAGGGTGCAGTTGGCATCAATGTAAGCAAATCAGCCTTGCCTACCTCTTAATTTTGGGATCCAAGTATGGTAGGCAGTTCAAGTTAAAATAGAGTATGATGAGGCATAGCTAAGGAGCAGTGAATTTTAAAGGCAACTTGGAAGAGGGCAAGACTTTTTCCAGATGTGACTTCTTTTGCCAACTCCCCAGGGCTGGGTGCACCTGGTCCTGTGTGTCCAAACCAGGTTTGTGGTAATGCTTACGGCAGTGTCAGGCAGCCAGGAGAGACAGTCGCTTATCTGGGGCAAAGCCTTGCCTGGGTTCTGCTTCTTTAGCACCCATCAGTGGCCTCGGCTGTGTGCTGTTGCATAGCTGGTGCCAGAGCCCTGGGAGAACAAAGAAGAGGCAGGGTGACCTCTGGAGCAGAAAGCTCTGGTTCCCAAACGCTGCTTTGCCACCTGAGTTTCTGCGGCTGGAGTAGGCCAGGTTACGACACATGGCAACTTCAAAAGGACAGCTGTGTTTGCTTCATCTTGAGGTCTTCAGATGTGTGTAAACAGATGCTCAGGGAAGAGCGTCAGGAGGTCACTCAGGACTTTTTGTTGAGACATGATGTAGTAAGCAGTGTAGGCAGAAAGTCAGTAAATTGTAATAAAAGGGCACATTTTGTGGACAGTCACTTGTCCTCACTGGCCTGGCAGTGAAGGATGGCTCACCAGCCAGCTCATGGGACATCTTGCCTCATGCAGTGCCATCCTGGAGGCAGGTGCCTGGGGATCCCCTGGAGAGAGCAGATGCTATAGTCCCAGCAATCACCAGCCCATGAAGCCATTGCTTTTGGATCAAACAACTTGACAAATACAGTTGAGCTTCTGGCTGGTGTGCTGGGGAAGCAACCATAAGCCAGAACCCTGGTGGAGTCACAGTGTAAATTGATAGTCACTAAGCCAGCAAGTACACTTGCTTGTTCACTTACAAGTGCCAGGAAGGAAGACCATCAGGTTCTGTGATAACGCAGACCTGGGGTGTTAGTCTAGTCCTGGGGGCCTGGAAAGGCTTTCGCAGAAGACACATTTCCCTTGAGACTTGAAGGCAATGGGCAAGTGGGGAAGTTTGTGAGTAGAGAGGGGAGTCCCCCAATCAGAGGCACCAGTGAGACATATCTCTGTGGCTGCCATGCACTGGGTGAGGTAGAAGGTGGGAGAGGAGGTTTCCAGACACAAGCCCAGCCTTACATGCTCTGTTATGGTAGGAGTTTTGGCTTTTACCCCAGACCCCAAGGCCACCACTGAAGGGTTTTCACAAGTGTCTTCCTTTTCTCTTTAGCTGCTGTGGAGAATGAGGTGGGAAGGGGACCAAACAGACCCCAGAAGTTGAGGCAGGCAGCAGTTGTCAAAGACACCTGTTCTCTCAGATCTCTATTTGCGTGGCACCTCCAGGTCTGCAAGTGGAAGCAGGAGTGACCCTCTTGCCTCCTCATGGGAGATCCTTGTGTGCACCTGGGGACAGGACTTGGACAAGTTCAACTGTGGCAGGCCCAGGCTGTGGGAGACTTCTGTACTATGTCTGTCCTGTGCCCAAACTTGCTAGGACTCATCTCTTGTACTCAGGCTTGTCATGATACTTATTTATTTTTGGTTCTGGGGGTTGAACTCAGGGCCTCACACTTGCTAGGCAGGTACTCTACCACTTGAGCTGTGCCTCCAATCCTTTTTGCTTTAGTTAATTTTCAGGTAGGGTCTTGCGTTTTTGCTTGGACCAGCCTGGACTGTGATCCTCCTATTTGTGCCTTCCACATAGCTGGAACCACAGGCACATGCCATCTCATCTGACTTACTGATTGAGATAGGGTCTTGGTAACTTTTTGCCTGGGCTGGCCTCAAATTGTAATTCTTCCAGTCTCTACTTCCTGAGTAGCTGGAATTACAGGTGTGAGCCACTGTGCCTGGGCTGCCATGTTACTTAGTTCAAGACCTGGAGAACTAGTCGAGGTGAAAATGCTCCAGGCTGACCCTGGAGCCAGAGTTCCAGGCCTAGGACAGGCATTGTTGAGAATGGCTGTCTATAGCAGAATCACCTTTTTGTGCTCAGGAAATAGAGGGCTTTGGCTGGCTGGCTTCTGGGATTCTTGGTTGACTATGTCAGGGCTCATGTCTATAAAGGCTACAGCCTGAGAAGAAGTCTGTGGGAAATCAGATAAGTGATTATGCACAAGCAGCCCTTCTGTGCTAGGCTGTTGGAGCCTTCTCTTCTATGGGAATTTGGACAGGTGTTTGCAGAAAGCCCCCAGTGGCCAATGGTGATGGTACCGTCTAAGAGTCAGTCGGGTACTAGATGTAACTTATCTTGTTGTTGGGATCCTGTGTCCTGCACCCTGTTGCTCACCCCACAAGGACACTAAGGCATCAAGGTGGCAGCTGCAAAGCATCTTGGTATCTGAATTAAGATCTTGTCTTCCTGTGATGTACAGAGCTACACGCCACGCCCAGCAGCAGGAGTGAAAAGCCACTTTAAATGAATGAATGTCAAATGTGGGCCCTGAGTTGTTTCCTTCTTTCCTTCCATTTTCATGGTGCTCCTCAGAATGCTGTGTCACCAGTGGGAAGGACGGGGTGATGGCAGATATCGCTGAGACTTTTACAGTGACTCTCAGAAATGCATAATCTCTTCCATCCCGTCCCCTTCCTTGCCCCTCGTGTCTCATCCAAGTGGCGCCCAGTGAGCCAGCTGAGTCTGATCCAGTGTGAGAGTGGCTTGTGCCTGGTCACTCACTTTGTTCTGCCCAGGCAAGAGGTGACCTGATGAATGTGCTGGAGCCAGAGACCCCACAGGTGGCAGTGCTCGGTGACTGCAGTCTGACTTGTCTTCACCAGTTGCTGTGGATTTGTGGAATGAGGGTACGGCTGTGCCAGCCCCAGCTTCAGACCTGTGGTCAGTTAGTTCATTCAGCAAGAACTTTTAGCACTTCCTATGGTGCAAGTAGTGTGCAAAAAAAAAAAAGAAGGCTCTTCCTGCGGGGAGATATGCCTACAATGAATTCCAACACCAAACAGAGCCTGAAAAAGCTTGGAAGAGAAACTCCGCCAAAGGATGACTTTGTGGAGCGAGTAGCATCAGAATCAGGCTGGGGATGGAGGTTCACGTAGATGACTGAACGTGACTTCCCCACATTTTTGGAACGTGTTATTGTCTGTTGTGGCCTTTCTTAGTGGCTGATTTGATCATCTAAAGAGGATGGACGTTTTTTAAAGAAGAAATTCGGGGAGAAAGGAGGAAAAGCACCTGCATGATGACGAGATGAGAACAGGTTGCTGAAAGGCTGTGGGGAGTTGGGATTCAGAGCAAATGTATCTGTGTGTCACATTTCTTAGCTGTGTGACATTGGAGATTATTCAACCTCTCTGAACTTTCAGTTGAGTGAAAGAATGATCAAATCCCTTCATTAGGGTTGTTCTGGGATTGAAATGAGATTATTGGGATAAAAACTTGGTCTGATACGCAGTAAGGACCCAGATGTCTCCATTCTTTTAAGTGGATTGTTGGATTTCACGTGATTATGTGGTAGGAGATACAGGTGCAAAGGCTTACATGGGTTCCAGTCCAGCAGTTGTTAAGAGGAAGGTGTCTTGGTTTGGAAACTCCTGGAAGTAGGGCTCATAAACTAAGAAAAATCTTCCTGGGAGACACTCCCAGGAAATCTAATTTCTTTTCCCCTGCTCCGTGGAGGAACTGAGGAAGTCAGAGAGGGGGAGTACCAAGGCATCAACCACTAGGCACAGGGAGGGTTTAATGCAGGAGGAAGGTCTGTGAAGAGGTGTAGAGAGAGAGCAAGGGCCTCAGGTTGTCTCATCTGATGAAGTGTGGACAGGGATCTGGGATGTTTGTCCACTGTCACTCCTTGGAGGGCTGCTCCTAAGGTGTCCAGTCCTCCAGGACTTCCCTGCGTGGAGGAAGCTTTCAGGCAAAGGGATACCAGTCCCAGCTCCTGGAAGTCAGTCAGCAACATGTGGGAAGATCTGAGGGGCAGCAGTGGGGCCACGTAGTGTATGATCTAGAAATTTCTCAGGGCTCATCTAGCCCCTGCCTGGCCACTTGCGTATTTATTTGTAGACAATACTATTTTTCTCTCTTCAGCCTTTGGGGTCTTGGGCCTTGGTAGCTCCAGGCCTCACCTTCATGGCAAAATCACACTAGCCTCTTGAAGACTCGGGTATGGATGCCTTCTCCAGGAAACGCTGCACAGGTTGTTGTGAAGAAGAGGGTTGTACCACGGAGTGTAAGGAAGCCCCCAAGACATTCTGGGGCAGGGACAGATCTGGGGCCCATCTGATCACACCTTGAAGAGGAGTAGGAATGACTCTGTTCATCTTCCCCAAAAACTGTCAGGAGGTGATGGCGGAACATGGGATGATTTTCAGAAAACTGATTCACTCTTTTGATTCTTGAGGTCTTTGCTTTAGAGAATGGGGCACTCTGTCGAGTCTGTGCCAACTATGATTTCAGACTGCACACATCCCCTGGCTGGGAGAGGAGCTGTTTCTCCCAAATGTGGGGATGAATGAGTTCAGGGAGAGGCAGGAGGGAAAGTCAGTGAGGTGGGGAGACATCAAAGGGAAGCAGGTTGGAAGACACTCAGTGAGGGTGCTGAGATGCAGACTGGTGGATAAGGAAAGCTGCCTCTACCTCCCCATGGAGGTGACATTCATTGGAGAGGACTAGGGAGGTAAGAACCAAAGACCAGGAAGAGGGTTCTGGAAGGAGTCAATTGGGAAAAACCATTAGGGGGTATTTGGAGATGCTAATTTGTGGAACCCTGATGCTCTTTGAGCAAAAAAACTTGCAGATTTAAGCATTGGTTCTGCCCCTTTCCAGAAACCTAGACCTCTTGGAAGGACTCAATCATATATATATACAATCATATATATATGTATACACACACACACACACACACACACACACACAGAGAGAGAGAGGGAGAGAGAGAGAGAGAGAGAGAGAGAGAGAGAGAGAGAGAGAGAGAGGGAGGGAGACAGACACCTGTAATCCCAGCTACTCTGGAGGTGGAGATCAGAGGTTCATGATTTAAGACCAGCCAGGGCAAAAAAAACCCCCATCTCAACAAACATGCTGGATGTGGTGGCATGTGTCTGTCCCAGCTACATGGGAGAACAAGGCCCAAACCTGAAAAATAACTAAAGTAAGAAAGGCTGGGGGCGTGGCTCAAGTGGTAGAGCACCTGCTCAGCAAGCATGAGGTCCTGAGTTCAAACCCCAGTACTGCAACATACACACAAAAAAAGAGGGACCCAAGAGTGATTTAGAGTGTTACCCACTTTTATTTCATAAAACTACTTTCAGGAAGGGCTTTGTATGCTGTACACAAATGGGTATTCCACAAGCACTAAAATAAAATCCCGTGGTGGCAGGCTCAATGCACTGGGCCACTTTAGTAGACAGGCATTTTCCATTAAGGAAAAGCCCAACATGTTGGTGTCCTGGCCTTATGTCCTGAAGTGTTGGTACCCCCAGACACCCCTGGACAATGGTTAGCATCTGACAAATTTAAGTGCAGGGAAGACCAGAGATTCAGCACTCTTTCTGCCAGGGGCAGGATGAGCAAAGCCACCCTTCAGTCCTGGTGGCCTGAATGGCGGGTGGTGGGGGGGTCCCTCAGGGATCATTTATACCTTTGCCTCTGCCCTGCTTCAGCATCTAGAACATACGTAGGAAGTGAGGTTTGGTGCCACATTGTTTCTCCGAGGGGCCGAGCTGCTTACTATGTGGAGGTTTTCACCTTCAGGTAATCCACAAAGAAGTCCTGTGCTGGCTTGGGCTTCACATTCTTGAATTGCACATGGTGGGGTGGCTTGAGCAGCTCCACTATGCCCTCAAACACCTTAGAGCCGAGGGGCAGGGCTCAAGGGACTTGTAAGTGAAAGATATTTTCATATCTACAAGGGCAGCTGTTTTGCATTCTGAACCTCCAGTGCCTACTGGAGCCAGGGTCAGGTGAGCCAGGGTCAGGTGAGCCAGGGTCAGGTGAGCTCAGCTCTGGTGAGAATCAGGCTCTGATGTAGCCAGATTCCCATTCCAGCATATCATGGTGGGGTAAGGTTTTAGAGACTTGAGTCTGATCAGGGCTCTTCTGGTTGACCAGCATATGGTAGATTTCGGCAGTGATACTTTTGATAGCTGGAAATTAAATTATGCTTTGGTTCCAGTGGGTGCAGACAGGGGTCTTCATGATTTGAAACTGGTCCACTTGCTGTTAGCAGGTTGGCGATGAGAAAGTGTATTCTGGACCTGAGTCTGTTCTCCAGGAAAAGGAGCAGCTGAGCAGGTGGATTTGGGCAAGACTCCCATTCTGGCATCTTAGCATCTCATGGAAGTGGCTTCAGGACCTGGGCCATTAGACACCCTATCCTACGGAAGAGTTTAACAGTGGGCTTGGATGGAGGTCTTTGGCTTGGGGGATGCAGGAGGAGAAATCTCTCCAGGAATGCCAGACACCAGGCCTAGGTGGCTGGCACACAGTGGGTACTTTCCTGCTGCTGAGGTCAGGCTAGACCAGCCTGACCCAGCCTTGGGAGGAGATGAGCCCACTGAGGGGCTGGACAGGAGGGGACTGAGGAGAGGCTTCCAGCCACCAAGTCCTTCCTCAAGGCCTGAGTAGCTGGACACAGGTGAGTTCAGTAGTCAGAAGCCTAGTGGTGATGCTCAAGAATGCTGTTGACTCGTTCACTGTCACCCTGTGGCTGAACAGCCTCCCTTTGCACTGCTTCCTTCTTGGGTGTGGTGGGAGGACAGCTGCTTGGGGGTGTGACCTGAGATTCCCAGGTGTGGTCTGGCTTAAACTCCCCTCTGCAGCATGTAGATTTTTGTCTTGTACCTACTTGTTGGGCAGAATTACCACTTCTCCTGAGAGTGGAGGTCCCCATCATCTGGCCTGCTGAACTCCAACTGGAAAGCCAGCTGTTGTAGTCTGCATTTCTCAGCCCCTTAGGTCCTTGAGTGTACCCTGCTGTTGCCATCCTGGAGAGGGAGAATGATTGTGGGGAATAGGGGGAGTAGACTGGATTTCCCTAGGTGTTGGAGTTGTGGGCATAAGGCACCACCTTGACCTTGAGGTTTCTATTCCCCGGAAGCAGAGAGTCTTCCTCCAGTGGGTTTGCCCCTTCACCAAGCTCAGAGCAGAGCAATGGTTAGTGTCATTGTTGCTTTTGCTTTTCCTATCCTACTGTGGTGCCCCCAGATGGTGCCTTAGGTCTCCCTTTGCTGGGTTGGACCATTCTTTCCAGTGTTCTTGCCCAAGGATGAAGCTGGCAGGTCAGGGAAGAAGAGGTCCTGTTTATTTTTACCATGTTCATTAAGGGCTTCTTAGGAGCCAATTACCCACTCTGCACTGGGGATGTTGAGATAGATGACAAAGTCCCTGTTCCAAGGATCTTCTGATAGGCTCATCACAAGTGCAAGATAGCATGAGTGTCCATGAGAAGCCCAGGCTCTGTTTGAAGCTGCCACTTGCCAGTGCAGCACAGTTAAGGCTGGGGAGTTGTTTACGTAGTGAACTGTGTTCATAGTAGCGCACAGACGCCTAGAACCTGAGCCTCTGAGTGACTGTGCCTGTTACTCCAGCTACCACTCCTCCCCTGCTGCCCCTCACCTGCACCCTAGCCCCATCTCTGGTCCAGAACAAAGGCTTGGAGCCTGGTTTAGGAAGAAGTCCTCTGGACCCTGCTCCAGCCCTTTGGCCAGAGTCCCTTTGTTCTGTGTTTGTACCAGATATTATCTATTTTAAAATGTCAGCTTGGTTTTGTGACAGGCTACACAGCAGAGGGGTTTGTGACCTGGAGAAAGGGCCCAAGAAAGGCTCTTAGAAGGTGGGGAAATCTGGGCTGAGTTTCAAAGGATGAAGACATAAGGAGTGTGTGTCAGTGAGCATCTGTCGTCTGCTCTCTTATTTTGTGCTTCTCTGCCTCTTGACATTGAACCTCAGTCCTGTCCCAGACCTTGGTCAGCTCTTCTGTAGTGCAGGATGGAGTCCAGGGAATTCCTGTGGGGTTTGAACACTCCTGCTGAGCACAGAAGAGAGCGAGCATGGGGCAGGAGGAGGACGAAGGAAGTAAATAGAATACATCAGTCTTTGTTGTCAAGGAATTTATGCTGTCATGAGGGAAGCCAGGCAAATAATGCTGAGGCTCACAGGTGACAGGATTACATCTATACATCAGCAGCCACACAGAAATAATTCCCCAGTAATTGGAGGGTGAGGCTGGGATCACCGAGTGACTGCAACTGGGTGGTGATGGGTGGTTTGATAAAAGCTTAGTAGAGAGAGGAAAATGCAGCATTTTGGAACTCCACAAGGAGTCATTCAGCTCCTCAAAGATTCACTGAGTACTCGGGTTTAGTGGGGACAGGTGTGTGACACAGAGGAAGTGGGAAGGAGTAAGAACTGGGCAGTGGCTTTGTTTGGCTGACTTGGAAAGTGCAGGTTGGGTAGAGGTGGGCAAGGAGCAGTGGGGCTGGGGGAGGGTCTCATGGTGCATGCATATCACAGCCTCAGCTCTTTCAGCTGTCAATGGTGGCCACAGTTCCTGACTGCAATTCCTGCTCAATCCAGTGGCAACTTTTCTTTTGAAGGGGGAAGTAAGCATCCCTTGAGCTCTGGCGTATTTCATATAATGTTTTAGTTCATCTTCGTGATGCTTCCAAGAGGTCATCCTGCAGCATGGATGGGGAAACCAAGGCCATAGGACATGACCCAGCTCATCAGTGTCGGGCTTGGTTGCCAAGTCCAGGGCTGACCCCAAAAGATGTAATTTTTTCACTATACCCAACTGCTTCCAAAAGTCCAGACATGATGATTCTTGGTAGGCTGATGTCTGTTAATGTAAGCTCGCCTCCCTAAACAGCTTCACTTTTTAATTTTCTGTGCTGGAAGAATGGGAGTATATAGGAATGAGAGGCGTGAGTCATAAAACCCATTTACGCAGGTCCCATTAGCAGTCTCCCCCTTTCCTCTCAGCTTCAGTATGGCTTTGAGCCTCAAGGGAGTCTATCATGCAGTGGGTGGCACACTGGGAACAGGAAATGTTGCTTCTGCCCTTAAAGGGTCAACCCAGGGCCCTTTATACCCCTGCTTCTCAGTTACAGACCTCCCTGTAGCCTTAAGGTGTCCTAAAAGACATTTCATTGTGGTGTGGCAGGCATTTGTTTGCCATTGGGTGATCTTGAACCTGCCAAGGATATGTTCAATGTCATCTTTGAGAAAATGGAACCTAGGGAAGGTTGGAATGCAAAGAAAGGTGAAGGGTCTGCCAGGAGGTCCTTGTATGCTTCTGGGCGTGGATTGCTCTCAGCTAAGGGGCTGTGGAAATGCAAAGACAAGGGAAGCTATTAGAAATAGCAGTAAAGAGGGATTGGCAGGACTTGAATCCAAGAGCAAGAAAGATATTAACAGGCCTCTTGTATATTGTGACCATTGCAGACTGATTACAGCTTGTTTTATTTTTTCTCTCCCATTCAGTCACAGACTCCTAAACACAGCAGTTCCGTGTTGGTTCTTGCTAACCCACTGATACTGTACGTGTGTTGAAATCATCTCTGCTGTGCTGTTTCAAGTCAGAAGTACTCTACTTGGTGGAAGTAGCTTTGGGAGGAGTTCAGGAGATTAAGAGCAAGCTGTTCTGTCCAGATTTGCTCTTAGGAGTCAAGGGAACACATATTGTGAGAACAAGAGGTGCAGGATGGGAGAGGTTAGGCATAAAGGGTAGAACTTTAGAACTGGAATTAATCTCTAATTAGGCAGGAATTGAAATCATGTGAGTAGGGAGTAGCTTTCCAAGAGAGTGAATGTATAAGGGAAAAGAACAGATGGATTATTACAAGAGGAAGGAAATTGGTCATGATGCTGAAGCCAGGGAGAGAAAGGTTCTTGAGAGAAACTGGGTTTCCTTCACTTGGGTGGGGAAGACCATCTTGCCAGCCCCCTTGGTGGAACCCTCCAGAACCTTCAAAAATTCAGGGCTGGTTTCCTTCCAGATTATAAGGACTAACGTTCTTAATTCCTTCCTTTTCTGTTCTTTTCAAAGAAAACCAGTGTTTCTTTGAAGGAGCTGGCCTTAGGGCCTGCCTCCCTCTTGTAGCCCTGACTCCATGTCTGCCCTTGACCTCTAATCCAGCCCACAATTCTCATTCCATCCATGTCTTTTCTTCTCTGTGGCTTGTTCACATCCCGGCCTGCCGTGCCAGGTCTTGTCTTTCTGACGTCTACCTTGACTAATCACTCTGACACTCTCAGGTTCTGGGATAATTATTCCTGCAAAGTCAAGGTCTCCCCTTCCTCCCAGTGACCTGAAATTATCCTTGAACAATGGAAATGCCCTGAGCTGTAGAGCGACTTTTCTACATTAACCCTGAGGCACAGTTGCAGTGAGAAAAATCTACCCTTTTAATGGGGGGAAATATCGCCATCGTAAGTCTTTATGCAGTGCACTTGAACTTAACGCTCACCAATTCGCGTTACAACTTCCATATTGAGTGAATTAAGCCCTCCATGTGGGTAAGTTATTAAAGAAGTGATAAGTGCTTTATAATTCAGTAAAGGGTGGCCTGGCCGTTTCATATTTTCCTAAGGAAATTGACCACCCAAAGGGTAGCACTTTCAGAACCCCTGGGGCCAGTTGACTTTAGGCACAGACCTTGCACGATTGCATTACTTTTAAATCAGCTGCTGTGGCTGGACCAGTCTCTAGTTCTTGCTGACATTTTCTCCTCCAAGGCCAACTGGGAAGGAAGGGTCAAAGTCAATGTCTCCTTTCTCTTTCTACTCTTTTTTCTCTCCTGATTTGAAGCTAAGATATCTAGCAGGGTCTGGAGGTTTTATAATCAACATGGCTTGACTCTCTTCTGTTGACAGAAGGAGACTTTTTCCCCGGGGTCACAAGAATTCCAACATCCTGACCCCAACGCTATGGGCACAGCTTGCTTCTTTCCTCCTTAGTCTCTTCAAATAGCTGGAGAAAGTGCTGGTTCCACCAAGACCCTGGTAGCCAAAGCTGTTTTATGAATTGCTACAAGGTCACAGCGTTCTGAGGAGGGTCAGTCATTCACTAGCCTGTGCATTTAAATTTTCTGCTGTGTACCAGAGACTGAGTTGGGTGTTGTGGGTCCAATGGTGAACAAGACAGGTCGCTTGTCCTGGAGAGCTTGCATTCTAGTAGAGGAGAAAAGACGTAAGTGAGATAGAGAGTCTCACCAGTTGTGCACAGAAGTATTGCTCAGCCTTGGCACTACTGACATTTTGTGTTGGATCATCTTTGTTGTGAGGCTGTTTTGTGCTTTGTAGGATATTTAGCATCATCTCTAGCCTCTAACCAGTAGATGCCAGTGATACCTCCTCAATAATGGCAATCAAACAAGCTTCCACACATTGCCAAATGTCCTCTTGGAGAGACAGCCCACCTCTGGCTTGAGAACTATTCATCTAGAAGAAGTTAGAGAGAATGGTGCTAGTGAGGCTGGTAGGGAAGGCCTTCTCTCTGCAGGCAGCGACATTTTAGAACCCTAAGTTGGCATCTTGGCCAAGGTAAATACCAAGTGCAAAGTCTCTGTGAGGAGGGAGAGAGCATGATGTTTTAGAGAATAGAAAGGATCCAGTGAGGTAGAAGATAAGTTTGTAAGAGGGATGTTTGTTTGAGTCTTGAGGGAGTAGCATGAGCTATGGCATGTAGGACTTTGCTGGCCAGGGTGGAGTCTGAATTTTACCCCAAATGCAAGTGTGGTAGAAGCCACTGATGGCCTGTCTGTTGGTTCATTTATTAATTTTGGTGAGGAGACATGATTGAATTTATCATGAATTTCAAAATGCTCATTCAGACTTCTGTGTGGAGGACAAATTTAGTCAGGTTGAGTAGAAGCAGTGGTTTTGTTTTGGAGGCAGTGGTCTTTGTGGGTTGATGAGGTCTGTTCTGGAGGTGGGCTTGTTAGGGCTTGGGTGGATACCGGGAGGGGCTGGAAGAGGGAGGGGTTGGAGTTTGGTTTGACAACTGGGTGGTAGAAGTGCCACCCAGATATGCAGAAGGCTCAGTGGGAGAAAAGTAAGGGCTGGTTTTGGGTCTGCTAAGACATTGGGTGAGATTCTGGAGCTTAGGAAAGAGGTCTGGCTAGAGTCATGTATTGGGGTGCTAGCAATGCATAGATGGTGTTCTGAGCCAAGCACCTGGGTGAGATCACACTGGCCAGGGAGGGGAGAGGTGAAAAGAGGACCCTCAGGGTGAGACCAAGGAAACTCCAACATTTAGGAATCAGCATAGGGGACTGGGAAGGAATATCAGAAGAAACTCAGTAGAGCATGTAATTAAGACACCAGTGGGAATAAGCCTAGTGTATGTAAGGAACTGAAGCCAGGCCAGTGTAGCTAGAACCCACAAAACAAGGGGTGTGTGTCCAGAGAAAGGTCCTAGTGCTAGCTGGTGTGATGTTGGGGGCCATGGTGTGATGTTCAGAATTGATCATAATAGCAAAGAAAAGCCCTTGGAGGGTGTGACATCCTGGCTTGCAGGTTGATGCAAGAGAAGCATGAGAGTAGGGAGGCCAATTTGGAGGCAATGGTTGCTCTCAGGTTGGAGGCTGTAGTTACCTGTTGTCCACTGGTGTGTTGACCAGTGGACAAGCTGGGGTTGACATCCTGTGCAGGCCCAGGTGGTAGTAGTGAAAATGGAGAGAAGCAGGTAGACTGGGAGGGACAGGGATAGTCTGGGGTTCAGGCAAAGCAGGCTGGACTCTCCAGGGAGCTAGCTGACTTGCAGGTGAGATCTAGCTCCTGGGAGTTAGGTCTTTTCTTAATGGGGTAGCAGAGGGGTTGTGCCCTTGATCTTTTCTTGTTAGGACACTGCAGCTCAGCACAGTGTGCACAGGTGTGTGCACACATGTTCCTCATTCCTGGCACGAGCTTTGGAATGGATCAGGAAGCGGGCACAGACGCTGTCTCTCCCATCTGTTTGCCACGTGGTCTGAATGTTCCTTTCTGTGGTCCCAGGGGGGTTCCAGATGCGGGGCTGGTTCTCTGTGGTCCCCGGTGCACAGCTGCTTGTAGGCTAGTGTGCTAATGTGCTGGGATGCTGGGGTTGCCGGCCCAAGCTGCCCCCAGCCCCCTGGGCTCTCAGGTCTGGCTCCCCAGGTATATAGTTCCCCCTGCCACAGCTGTCAGAGGAAGAGAGCTGGGGACTTGGCTAGACTGATCTGATGTGGCTCCTCCCCAGCCGCCTTGGTGCCTGAGCGCAGTGGAGTTGTTGCTCTAGATGGTTTGTTTATAATGCTAAACATATCAGATAATTGAAAGCTAATGCTGCTGTCTGGATCACTAGACATAATACGCCTGGATAACAAATCAATTTCCTCTGTGCCCTACAAGGCTTCGAAGTCAAATGAATGCGTGGTGTATTGCTAGGCAGGCGTTCTACCCCTTGAGCCATGTCCCCAGCCCTATGCGTGGTGTATTGCGTGTGTGCGTGTCACACACATGCATGAAAATGCTAACTCATTAGGAAGTGGAATTCCAGGCTAGTTTCAGGGAAACAACAGTTTCAACAGCCTCCCGCAAGGATGCCTCTCCAAGAATAGGTACACTGAACAGAATGTTGGTGGTGTACACTTAGGTACTACCAGGTGAGTGTAGTATCAAAATAACTTCACCTCTAGGAAAACTTCGCTTATCTGGCAACCTCAATTATCCAGGAAGGCGTGTGTGTGTGTGTGTGTGTGTGTGTGTGTGTGTGAATTCTCTCATATCCTTGTAGATCTTTAGTCAGATCTTATTTACTCCTACTTAACGCACAATTCCAGCTATAGTAATAGAACCAGCTATTTATTGCACTAGCATTGTGTATTCACGCTGAATGAAGGACGTAGAAATGCCTGTTATAACCCTCCCTACTGCCAGATTCCCCCAGGGAAACTGAGAACTGAAGAAGCTTGAGTAACCAGTCCACGGACATCCAGTTTCCACTGCCAGAGCTGTGTCACCTCCAGGCCAGCCCATCCAGGCGCCAGCTCTTAGCCATTGTATTCCAAGAGGCTGCAAAGGAGACTTGTCACAGCACATCAGAAGGAAGGAGGGGCTCTGGGGGCAGCTACTCAAGAGGAGATGGCCTATAGCCTGATACCAAAGAAAGAGCCAGAAAATTGTCAGAAATGGATGCAGTAACCATTAGAGGAAGAAATCAAGTGAGGACTAGAGGACAAGTATTTCAAGAGCCTCTGAATGCTTCATGGTGTCAGAGCCCAGCAGGCTGGTTAGGTTGGTTATGATCATGCAGGTTATCAAGAAGATGTAAATCGTGTCCTGTCTACTGAACTTAAGAAGGCAAGGATGGGGGGATTGCACTTCAGAGGGAGAAAAGAAATATCCTGCAAGGAAGTTGGAAATGCGAGGACTTTGCATTTGCATTCAGTTGTCTGGAAAATCTGGTTATGAAGAACAGCTCATTAACAGTGGTGTGAAGTCATAGATGAAGATGATATCAATTCTGACAGCAAGAGAGGAGAGGAAAAGATTGGAACAATGAAGCAATCCCGGGCCTGCCATGTCCGTGGAAAGAAGGGAGGGAAGGAAGAAAGGGAAGCAGGAAGGACAGAAGGAAGGAAGGAGGGAGGGAGAGAGAGAATGGGGAAGGGGGGATATTTTTAAGTCCCACCAGCCAAACTCTTGTCTTGCCCAGTGTGCATGTGACCAGGGAAGTTCTGCCAAGTGAAGGGTACCTTGTGGGCTTCCTCACACCTTCATTCTTTAGGGTGAAATGGCAGTGGATGTGTCTACATTCTAGAATTTTTTATGTAGAGGAATTGTAAATATTAAACATTAAATATTGGAGGTATCAACAACTCTTAAACACATCCACATGACATGTTTTTAATTAAAACATGGACCACACAGTCTGTACCATCTAATTTCTAGATGCTTAAAGATTGCTGGTTCATTTCCATATTGGCCCAAGCAAAACAGAAAGAGGAAGAGAAAGCTATGGTACAAAAGTACAATCTAATTTATTGCAGCACAAAGGGTTTTTGTATTCTCTGTGGATGTATCAATTAATACTTAATTTATGCCATGTCTCGTTCTAACACTGGGTGTGAAGTAGGAACCTGTGTTTCTGGATGTTCAGGACTCATGTTGTTACTGTCAATCACTGATTATGGCTACATTTCTGATGGTTTTCCTAATACTTCTGAGGAGATCCAGTATGGCCGTTCCCTGACTCCATCCCACCTAAATCCTCTTAGAAGCATCATGTTTTGTGACTACAGACATTCACCTTGACTTCATTGAGGTTTTTGAGCTGCAGTCCTGAGTCCTGCCTGGCTCTCCACTTCCTCCCTGTCTCTGGAAAAGGGGTGCATGGCATATTATGTGTGTGTGGCGGTTAGAGACATGGAGGGCAGTAATGAGAGGGTGGGACAGGACATTGAGCTGACTCTCTATGGAGTGTTACCCATTTCTATGGAATGAAGAGGCCCGAGTTATACAGGAGGAAAAAGGTTTTGGTTAGCGGATCCCATCCACGGCTCGGTGAGAAGAGTCCATTGTTGCTTCTGGAATGTGTGGCCTGACTTGGGTCACAGACGCAAGGACTAAACAGTCTCTCATTTCCTCTCCTATAATGCCGTTGATCCAAGAGTGTCCTGGGAGCTGGTCCTTTCCTGGACTCAGTGGCCCAGGGACAGGATTCTTTTGTTTTGGCCTGAGACATCATAGTGTTTGGTGTAGAACAATCATTTTCAAAACTCATGTTATTTTAAGCCATCAGACTTCGCTTTAGTGGTGATCTGAGGCAGATACTTTATACAACAAAATCCATCTCAGTGCTGTGGACATCTGGAGCTGATTGCATTGTACAGTGTTTAGCAGTGTCCCTGGCCTCTACCCATCAGATGTTACTCTCTTTCCCCAGATATGACCACCAAAAATGTCTCCAGACATGGTCAAATGTCTCCTGAGGGGCAAAGTCGTCTCCCCTTGAGAACTGCTGTGTTAAGACTCTAAAGTGGAGGCAGTTGATTTAAAAGAGGGGAGAAAAGGTGGGGTGCAGCTTTTCACCTTCTCTCCACCCCCCCACCTTGTCACTGATTGTAGCAGGAGCACCCAGATGGTGAACAGGGCAGCATGGGGGACTTCCACTGTGTTCTGCTGTGTTCTCAGCATGGCTGTGTTCCCAGCATGGCTCAGAGCTCTTCCTTCCTCCTCACCCCAGCTGGCAGGGTTTTTGGGAGACCTTTGGAGGGTTGAACTGGTTCAGCCTGAGGTCCCAGAACACAGCAATCAGTCACTGCCCTACACAGGATTCAAGCACCTGACCTTCCTTAAAAAATGCATAATTATCATTTTTCAAATGCTCCATGAAAACAACGCAGAAAAACTGTTAAGGAGGGACTTCATGTAATCAAATTAGGCAGAGTATCTATTAATTACCATTAACAAAAACAAACCAAGTCTCTTACTTTATCATATTTATTTATTATATTTTGGAGAGCCAACTTTTCCACTTAAACCCATGGTCTCCTAATAGAAGCCAGCGGAATTGCCATAACTGACCTCTCTGGTCTGGTACCAAGCAGTGAGTCATGGGAACACTTGGCAGGTGTCTGCCAATGGCATTCACAAATGTCAAGGCTGCACCTTCCCCATCCCATGCCTCCTGGGAACCTGCTGTCATGCAGCCATGGATGCGTTCCTTGAACCTGTTTATAAATTTCTGTTTGAATAGTTTTCCTGGAGGTCATGATGGCAGGTTTCCTGCCCTTCCACCTTTCTGATGTGTTTCTTTCTTTCTTTTTTTAAAATCAACATTGGTCAAGAAATTACAGCTACCGTGGTACCATTTTTAGCTTGAAAACTGAGAAAAGACTGCTCAGCCTCAGTAAAAGATGAGGAAAAACACTCTACATGGCTAGTACTTCCTGATGACTTAAGTGTGCCCAGCCCTGCAAGGGCTCTTGGGAATCCTTTTTTTTCTGTAGTATTGGGAACTGAACCCAGGCCCTTGTGCAAGCTAGGCAATTGCTCTACCACTGAACTATATCCCCAGCCTCGTAGCAGCACTTAACCATACTCTCTCCCTTTTCATGTCATTCTTATGAGGCAGGTATTTTATCACCTTTATTTGACAGTTAAGAAAACAGAGGCACATGCAGACAAAGTATCCTGGACAGGATCTTGTGGGGCTGGGAAAAGCATCATGGCAGCTTGGTTGTAGGGGTCAGCAACCTTTCTCTGTAAAGGGCCAGAGAGTAAATATTTCAGACTGTGGGGACCCACTTGTTTTTGTAGCCAATGATTTGACTCTGCCATTGTTCTTTCAAGTAGCCATGGATTATTGTGAATGAGCAGATATGAACATGTATATTTGAATTTCATCTAATTTTCACAGATCACAAAATAGGATTCTTCTTTTGACTTTAAAAAAAAAAATACGAAAGTGAATCTTAGGTCGAGGGCTGTCCAAGAGCAGACAGTAGGCTAGCTTTGGCTCTAGGCTGTAGTTTATCAAACACTGTTCTAGAGCCCTGACTTCTAACCACACTGTTGTACTGTGGCTATTAAAAATGCCAGTCCCTGGTTTAGGAAAACTCAGACCCAACCAAGGCAGTGGGAGTCATTTTTTATTTATCGAGGATTGTCCCTCAAGAGTTCATTCCTTTCCCTGATACCTCTCAGTGTGTGTCTAAATTCAGATTGTAAGGACAGGACACGAGGGCTGAAATGGGGGAAATTTTAGACTAAAAAATGATTGGCAGCTCAACCATCACAAAAATGCATTTATGGAATGCTAATGTGGACTGAGAAAAATGATTTTGTTTGTTTAAACAATTTGATTGACAGCCATTTCTTGGGAGCGAATTCATGTGAACGAATGGTACAGTGTACAAACACTGGGATCTGCTTGGTAATTTACATGGCCCTTGGCCCAGGAATACACTGGGGGACTTAGTGGCAGGGGTAGTCCTTCCCTTCCTGGTCCCCTTCTGCATCTAAAGTATTGCCGGGGTCCCTGCCTTGGTGGGACTAGACTAAGAAAACTGCCCTGGAGTTGTGAGGCTTCCTTGGATAAGTTTTGGGAGTTGGAATCCAACACCAGCCTGGCCACCTGGTCCATGTCCCTAGCAGATGCCAATGTCTCTGGCTCCTCAGCAGGGTCTCTGGGAGAATGTGGTACAAAACGGGCTCTCGGCATACCTTGTCACTGTGCAGCTCTGAAATGCTTCCAGAAGCCTGGGCAGCTGCAGCCTGCTGCCTTCTTGGCTCTGGCTGGACTTGGTGGCAGATGGCAGAGCCACGGGTATGGTGGGGCCAGGGAGGAGATGTCTGGGGAAGGTGGCTGTCACTTTTCTGGACAGAGCATGCCTTAGGTAGCTGTGTCCCAGGGTGATCTGTCACCCACCTGCACTGTTCACTGAGATGCTCCTGAGATCTTGTGGGGACAGATCAGTGATTCAGATCCCTGGCTCTGGACAGGGTGAGGTCTTTTGGTTACCCATAGGACAGCAGGCATGTATGGGTATTCATTTTTCACACAGCTTTAGAGTAAGAAAGGGTCTTGGTGATCAGCAATGCAATGGTTTTCAACCTGGGAAGCCTGAAATCAGTAATGAGGGATGTTTTCCCCTGGTGTTTGTCAATATCAAGGAACTAACAGATCAAACCTGTACCCATGACAAGCCTTCTCATGCTAACAATGGTCGAGTTTCTTTGCTTTGGGCTGGAATTTTTATGCACAGAGCCAGTTAGCACTGGTTTGTGTCTGTTGATAAAAAGCTTTGGTTAACAATGATTTATATCTCTGATTAATAAATCTGAGAAAATGAATTAATTATTACTTAATAAATGTGGTGTACTTGCTAGACACAAACCTCCTTAAATACATGGTCTCCTGGGAGAAAGCTCTAAAAGAGATCTTTGTGAAGATCTTTGAAAAGAGGGAGAAATTGCTGATCTTGTGTAATCCTCTCCTGTACAAAGGAAGAAACGAGAGATAGCCAGAGAGGTTAAAGAACTTGCTGGAAGCCACTGCTCACTCAAGGCTCAGAGATGAAGCTAGCCTTTGGCTCCTAGAGTGCCCACCTCACACTTTTTCCCCAATACCATGATGTCTTATGGTCCTTAGGAAGCCCCCTCCTCTCTGGAATCAGCTCTGCCAGTCAAGCCATTGGTTTTCTTGAGCTGCTGGATGGATTGGGCTTGTGATCACCCAAACAGGTCTGTCAGTTTCTGGAGCTCATTGGATGCCCAAGGCAGGCATGTGCTTTTTCTCCTTGATTTTGCTCTTTAGCAGCCATATCCACAGGCAATCCACATCCTCCTTTTTTAAACCTTGTCATTTATATTGTCTTTATAGGCAATATAAATGGGAAAAGAGCCTGCCCTTAGTAAATCCTAAATGGCAACAAGAAAGAAAGGAAACAGGGGAACTGAGTCAAGAATGCAGGTGGGGAGATTGGCCTTTAAGTCTTGGAGCTGAGGGGGGACACTAAATGCTATATCCATGAGCCAGGCATGTGGACCCATGAACCTACTTCATTCTCCCAAGACATCCCACCATGCAGAGGAAGAAACTGAAGATCAGGAAGAGTTGGTGACTTGACAGAAGGCTAGGCTCACATTTGACTGGCTCAGGGTTCAAGTTCAGGGCTGTCTGTAAAACCAGCACCCTTCTTGTGGCTCTCAGTGACTTGACATTGCCTCTCCTCCCACAGACACATAGAGAACTGGCGCGGCCTGCACACGCTCAACGCTGTGGACATGGAGCTCTATACTGGACTCCAGAAGCTGTGAGTGTGCCAGGGTATAGTGGAGCTTCTCACTGTGGAAGGGATGGGAAGTCACTTGTCCCCCCTTGTGGGTCTTCTTTGGGGAAGGTTGGCACCACGCTTGTAGGAGATGTCAGGGACCATAACCTCACCTTCACACTTCACCTTAGCCCAGAGAGGGGAGGGGGTTGCATGGCCACACCCTGAAGTTAGGGTTTCAAGTCAAGCTCTGTACCCACGCCTGCCGAGCTACTGTTCTTTCTTTGGCCTTGTGTTTGACACAAGACCCCATCCCCAGTGCTAGATTTCCAGCCACCTTCTTGGTAGACTTTGGTGCTCATGGCGGTGGGGAATCTGGGCTGGGGAGGGTGGGAAGGCACAAACTGGGCTACGGACCTCTTGTTGTTGGACCAGCAGGAATCCTCACTGTCACCAGCTAGCCAGGTTAGGTAGAGGGCAGCTGCCAACACTGCCTATTCACATGCTACCCCTCACCTAGGTCCCTGAGGGCAGTGGGTCCAGATGCTTCTCACAGAGCTGTAGACCATTGATGGGAGGTGGGAGGGCTGCCTCCTGCCAGCCCCAACCACCAGGGGCCCTGCTGACCATCTTTTCCTCTCTGCCCAGGACCATCAAGAATTCTGGACTCCGGAGCATTCAGCCCAGGGCCTTCGCCAAGAACCCCCATTTGCGCTATATGTGAGTAGAGCCTGGCTGCAGGGAGTTGGGGGGGTGCACACGGGGAGATGGTGCTCAACCATTAGTGACTTGGCCACTCGGTGCCCTTGGGCGAGTCCTTAACTTTAAGGGCTGGGCCTCTTAAAATGAGGATTTAGAGTTCATGATTTCTAAGCTTTCATCAGAAGGAAAAGTATGGGAGCACGACGGAGAAGGGAGAGTTTCTTAACACCCCAAGTCTGTGCACTTTTCATGAAGAAATTTGCAGTTTTATGGGAATGTAAGTAATAGGGAATTCTACTCACTTGTAAAATGAATACTCCTCTGAGATGGGCAAGTCTGTAGGTGTGTATATGTGTTGAGGATGGTGATTGGAGGAAGAAGAAGAGCAAAATTAGACCAAGTGTTGTGTCTACATAGATTCTAGGTCAATAGAGAAGAGCTCAGAGAAGTGGAGCCACCTGTATAAGGCCACACAGCTTTATTTGGGACAAGCTGGAGGTCACATGGCTTTCTGTTCGTGCCTCGCCCATGCTATCTCTCCCTCCTCTGGATGTCTGATGGGTAGAATGGCTTTAGACATTGGCTCTGGTTAGACCTCAGGGGTAGGCTCATAAGAGCTTGATGCTTCTTCTCTAAGCCTGCGTGGGATTCAGTGAGAGAGAAGGCAGGCATGATGGGTGAACTGTCAGGGGACTGCTAATCCCCCACGGCCACAGGGGGTGCTTGTTCTCTGGTCAGCTCTTTCTTAAGCACAGTGGTCTTCTGGAAGTTCAATGGCATGTTTCCAAAGAGCATTGACTCTGCAGGAGACAGTGGGGTGTGGTCTACTGCATTTGGGGAGAAAATGGTCTTTCCTTTGTCACTGGAGAATTTTACTGATAGTTGTCATTTACTATTGGAAGGGCGGCAAGGCTGGCTAGAAAGCTCTTACGAAGAGGCAGCGCTTCAAAGGGAAGCTGTTGGAAAGTGGAGGGTAAGGACTTGTGACCAAAGGGGAGATATCCTAGAGAATTGCAGTGGTGGGTGGTTTCTCTTCCCGAGGGCCTGGCCTTACCTTTGGACCTCCGTGTGTTTTCCCAAGCACATAGTGAGTGCTTGGTAAGTACTCGTTTATCAGTATGGCTGCCTCTGCTTTGTGCTGAATTTTTCTTTCCTCCCTCTGGAAATAGCAAGCTTTCAGGTCATTTCTCAGGGCCAGATATATTAGTGGCTGGGGACTGGGGACTGAGATCTCCCTTTCAACTGTCAATTCCGCCCTTGCCCCCTTGCCCTGGTTTAGGCTCTGTGATAAGATTCTCCTGATGTGTGTTCTTTGTAGCCATAGGCATAGCTGGGACCAGAAGAGGCCTTGGAGCAGATGTTCCAGGTGTTTATTTTATTGGGGATTTGAGTTTCATTGTAAACTTTCCCAAGGGAAAGAGCTTTTGACATCTGAGAAGTCTTCCTTTTCATAGTAACTTATATAGAGGTCACAAAGTCACATGCCCGTGGCAGACCAGGTGGGGACAACAGAGTCTGGGGACCTCGTGTTCCCTCTAAAGGTGTGCAGCCCATAAGCAGCTCCTGCTGACTGCTGCCATGTGGAGGTGGGAACCAGTGTAGCCAGACTTACTGATTTTTCAAAATGAACTGGTTATCCAGTGAGATTGCTCAAGTTTTAAATGCCAGCAGCTAAGAACAAAGTCCTTTCAACTCCATGGGCCAAACAACACTGCTCTATGGGCAGACTATGGAATGTAGTGTGCCGATTTCAGTGTAGGGTTGTATTTGTGGGAGGGAAGCTGTCAGTGGGGGAGAAAGTCTGTCCTCTTTGAGAACAGCGTCTGGATGCTCCTGCCACAGAACCTTCTAGGGCTTTGCTCATCTGCAGTTCTCAGGAAGATATAGAAGATTCCAGAGTCTGCCATTTTCTATGCGCCACAGAAGCAGGAGCAGGGATGTATCTTGGGTTATGGGTGTCTCAGCAGTGGTTGTACCAGAATGTGTCTTTGGTTTGCCCTTGAGATCCCTGGAAGAAGGCTGCGACCCACTGTTGCTTTCAGGGTAATTTGGGCTCTGTCATGGGGTGGGGAAGGCAGTGACAAAGGCTGTTGTTAGGACTCCCAAGATTGGCAAAGCACTGGGGACAGAGGGCTGTCTCGCATACAGCATGATGATGACAGTGAACCTGCCCGTGGTCTTGGCACTGATTTCCTGGACAAATTTGCTGCTCTTGTTGAAGTACTTGCTACTAGTTCCACCCGGAAGCAGGGATCACCATAGTCCACGCCCCCCCATCTGGATCTAGCTGTCCCCTAGGGATGTAATGATGCTCACCTGATGCAGAAGGTTAGCACCCAGTCAAGGGGCTCTAGCATACACATCAGGGACTCTAGAGAAGCCTGAGGGTCACAGAAAGCAGAGTCAATAGAACACGGCACAAGTTCTGGCTTCATCGTGGGTTTTATTTATTAAATTTTCCCTTTTATGAAGATACACCCCAAATCCTGACTGAGTGAGTTTCCCGGCAGCTTTGGGACATTTTCTCCTGGCAAATGGGCCAGGTTTCACTGCTCTCTCTCCCCACATCTTCTATTTCTGTCTTCTAAATGCATTTACAGTCTCAGGCCCCAGCCGAGCAATCACAAGATGGTCTCTTACTCCAACACTAATTGCCAAGCCTTGGCTTGGTGGCTCTCTCTCTCTCTCATGCTTTTTTTAGAGTGATGACTGAGAAGTATTCACTCTGTACAGGGAGTGATATCATTTCCCCTGTACCAAACTATCCCTCATCCCTAAGCTACCCCTACCATCAGCCAGTGTAATTCTTCCCCATGCCAGCTAATGAGCCAGCAATGTTAAGGCCAAGTTGTTTGCTAACAAGAAGGTTGGAGATCAGGATTTTTGGCCTCTTCAAGATTTATGAGTGACTGACCATTTCCTTTGGATTGCTTACATTTTTAAAAATCTTTTGCTGGGTGTGAAAAATGAGATACTGATTAATAGACATCCAGGAAAATCTTTTGGGAGAGACTGGAAGATTCTTGACACTCATATTTGGATTAGGGATCCTCAAAGATAAGGACTCCCCATGTTGGTCAGTGATTTGGTAATCTGGAAAGTGGGCGTGTTAATAGTGTCTATTCTAGGCATGGGAGATGGTAAAGATTAGATGATAGGTACCCCATACAGCACTTAGCCAAGTGCTCAGATAAAGTTCAACAATGACTGTTACTAATATGGTAGTGATAATTACTATTATTGGTGATGATGGTAATGGAACCAAAAAGGAGGGATAAGGTGGCCTGGGCTTTTTATTCTGGAGAAGCTGGATTTCTGTCCCCCCCCCAGTGCAGTCCATCTCTCTGGTGCCTGGCATAGGCACCAGGGTATCTTCAATCCGTGGTGTCTTTTCTTCTTGACTATGGAAGAAAGAACCCTGATTAATTTCTCTGCTGTCTCCATTTAGTTCTCCTTGCTCTAGACTCCAGGAGACCCCTCTGCTGATGCTGTTAGGACCTGAGCTATTACCATGGATGACTTTACAACTTTCTTCATTTCTCTATGATTACCATTTGAATCATCCACTGAATCCCCTGAGCCCGTCTCTTTAGCTGGCTCCTCTCTCTCTTTATGGGCTTTGTTTTCTCTGGTGTGGCTCATAGTCAGACTGGATCTCTACCATCTGGGGTCCCCATAAGTAATGTAGACACCTGTCTGTGGACCTCCAGTGATGGTACTTCCTTTCATCTTAGAGCACCTCATGGTTTTCAGAGTGCTTTCTTACACATATCTCACCGAATTCTCATAACCATGCTGAGAGAGGAGATGGTAAGGACCCTTATTTTATAGCCCAGGAGATGGGCATAGAGGAGATTTTATTGGTAAGTAGCAGTCTTCTGATTCTCTTGTTAGGAATTTTCCTAGTGCATCCAGAAGCAAGCAAGCAAGCAAACAAACAAACCAAAACCAAAAAATCAAACCAAAACAACAATACAAAAAACAAACCCTGAGATGTTTAGAAAATTGCATTAAAAATACTGGTCTCCGGACTATAAAATAGGTACAGTGTGTGTGTGTGTGTGGGGGGGGTACTTGTGGAAGAGGGAGGGTGAATGAAGGAGATGAAGGCGAGGGAATATGGTTGGTGGACTTCATATGCATATATGAAATAGAACGAGAAATCTCTTGCAGTTGCTTTAAGTGAGTGGGGAGAGGTTGTGGAGGGGAGATAGTAGGGGCAAGCTAACCAATATACAATGTAATTTGGAATTGTTGCAATGAATCCTCTTTGTACAACAAACATACTCTAATAAAAATGAAGTAAAAAGAAAAAAAATACCAGTCTCTAAAGAGAAGAGGGAAAGGCTAACACTGACTGAGAACTTACTACATGCTAAGGACTGGATGCAATGCTTTTGCAAATATGAGCTCACTTAACTCTCCATAGTAACTTAAGCGAGGATTCCCCAGTTTGTAGATGACAACATTGAGGCTCAGAAGTCATCACTGAGTTCTCCTTAGTCATACTGTGTGCTAGTGGAATAGTCAGGATATGAACTCTGATCCCTCCAACTCTGAAGTCCACATACTTTTCATCCCAGAAGTGTTTTGTCTCTGGTTTTCACAGCAAGAGCTTCTTTTGGGCGGGGTGGGGGTATCTTTAAAGTTTTTTAGAAAGCTGCTATTTCTCCATGGAGATTTAGCACCATTCGTCCACAAAGCGCTCTGTTGAGAAAGCTCTGTTTAGTTTCTTTTCCTATTCAGGTCAAATTCTATGACAACAGTTACACTGCAGACTGAGTATCTTCATTATGAAAGATTTCTTAGCATTAGCCTATGGCCTACTTATTTCTAAGAATATTTAATGTAAGATTCCAGCAAGCCCAAATAACTTATTTAATCCCTTGGAGTTGGTTGTGGTGGGATCTCTCTCTTGTGTTCAGTTACTTGCTCTTTTCGAAAAAGCTTAGGGTTTGTCAGACTAAGCTATTCCTCACTCTGTAAATAGACACTTGATCTTCAGCTGGGAAAGCCAGCTCCCAGCTGCCAGGTATGGGAGCATGATTAGATGGGGGATGTCCTGATCTGGGCATGATTGTGTCACCTGTGCTATGGTGCCACGGAGAGAAACTCAGCAGTGCTAGGTGGATAGGAAGAGGAAATGGCTAGAGTCCCTACCCTTTTGGGAGGCTGGTTGTATAGACATTTCATTTCTCCCAAGATTGTTGGGTCAAAAACATGGCGAGGTTCATTTATTATGTATTTCAAATCATTAGGTGCTCTTTCCCTTTGAAATAATGCCTGATTCTGGATTCCAAGATGGTGTGTAGATATTATCATAGTAAACATTTAACTTTCTGTCTGCCCTTTACCTCTGGACAGAGAGAGAATTTCCAAAGGTGTTGATGACTGTCTTATTTGTCCCATCACTGGCTCTCTATAAGAATCCTTTCTCATCTGTTCTACATGGAGGCTGTGGCCTGTGAATGCTGACAGTAAAGAACATGGACTTTGAGTATACAAAATGCAGGGTTCAAATCTTGGATTTCTACATTCTGCTGTTGAGCAAGCTATTAACTTCTATGTGTTTTGAAGGGAATGTATGATTTCCCTCTACTTCTTAGAGTTGTTCTGAGCCTTAAATAAGATAGTGTTTGGAGAGTGCTAAACACGGTGTATTACAAAAGGTTCAAGATGTCCTCATTGCTTGTTGGTCTCTGATTTCATAGAATTATACATAGTTAAAGGACTCCTAGAACCAAACTCCCAGATTTAGATTCCAGTCTCTGCTCTCATCCTGCCCTTCTGATGTCTACTTGATATGTCTACTTGGGTGGCTAAGTCTCACGTCACATGTTAACTTGGCCCATATAGGAATTCTTGATTCTATACCACCTCCTTCTCACACCAAGCCTGTTCTTCCTCAGCGTTTATTGATCCTGTATGTGGCACCATCCATCCACTTATTCATGCCAAAACCTTGTGAACTAGATTATAGAACCATAGTAATAAAACCAACATAACACTGGAACAAAACCACACGTAGACCAATAGAATAAAATAGAAACCTAGAAATAAGCCAATGAAGCTCCAGCCATTTGATTCTTGACAAGGGTGCCAAAAACATACGTTGGATAAAAGACAGCCTCTTTAACAAGTGATCCTGAGAAAACTGTATATCCAAAAGTAGAAGATTAAAATCAGATCCTTTTCTTTTATTCTGTACAAAAATCAACTTGCAATGGATCAAAGACCTTAATATAAGACATGAAACTTTGAAACTACTAGAAGAAAACATAGACGAGATATTTGATGATACACACACAGGTAACAAAATTTTGAACAGGACTCCAGTAACTCAGGAGATAAAAGAACTGACCATTGAGATTGCATCAACTTTAAAAACTCCTGTGCAGCCAAGGGTGCCCTCCCCACCTTTCCATCATTTAATTCATAAAGTTTATAAAAACACTTTGCATCGATCCACTTCTCTTGCAGTTTATATCTGCCATCTTGGTCCAAACTACTGTCCTGTTTTCTGGCACTCTGACAGCAGCTTCCTAACTTTGGTTTTCTTGGCTCCACTTTTGAGTGCTACATCTCATTCTCAGCACAGTTGCCAGAGTGGTATTTAAACATATAAATCCAACTGTGCCAATCTGTTGCTTAAAGTCTTACAATTACTTCCTGCTTTACTTACTATAAAAACTAACCCCCTCCCCCTTGCCAGGCATTATGGCTCCTATCTTTAATCCCTGTTACTTGGAAGGCAGAGATCAGAAGGATCACAGTTTGAGGCCAGGCTAGGTAATAAGTAGGCAAGACCCCATCTCAGCAAACAAGCAGGGTGTGGTAACTCATATCTGTGATTCCAGCCACATGGGAAGCTATAGGTAAGAGGATAGTGGTCTGAGGCTAGCCATGGGCAAAAATTTGAGACCCTATTTGAAAAAAAAAGTCAAGCAAAAAGGGCTGAGGGTATGGCTCAAGTGGTAGAGTGCCTGCTTAGCAAGCTCAAGGCCCCTGAGTTCAAACCCTAGTACTACCAGCACTACCAAGAAAAAGAAAATTCTAAACCCCTCACCATGGCCTCAGAATTCCAGTTGAGAAGTTTCTATCTCTCTCTCTAATTTCCTTGTACATTCCCCATTGCTCTGTCTGCTGCAGCCTGGAGCCTTCTTTCACTTCTGTCTTGGGAGTTTTTGAACCTATTGATCCATCTGATGCATACAAGTCCCCTGCTCTAGAACTCTGTGTGGTTGGCCCTATCTCAGGGTCATTCCATCTGATGTTACTTTCTTATCAAGGCCTTCTCTGACCACCCAAACTTAGTGTCTTTCTCTTCCTTACAAACCTATTGTATGGCTTGATCATTTCCTTGATTTGTATTACGATCTACTACCTGAAAGTATCACATTCAATTATTTGTTTAATGGTGTACATTCTTTCCTGTTCACGACTGAGTATCTAGGACAAGGCCTGGTACATGTCACTTGTCAGTAGCTATCTGCTGAATGCATGAGTGACTCTGGTCTGGATCCATCCCTCTGTGGATGAGAGGATGTCATGAGTACAAGATCCCTTTGGGTAAGAGGATGGCCAGGGTGAGGTCTAGTGCTCTTGGTGCTGCATTCTTTCCATTGTATGCTTCTGCTGGCTCTAAGATGCCATCTAAGATGCCAGAGCTCCTCAGACTTCTCTGCATGGAAGGAACCATTGCATCCCTGTTTAAAAGAAAGGATCTATGGGAAAATGCCTGCAAAGCACTGCTAGTACTGGAGGTGTAGCTCAGTGTAGAGCACTTACCTAGCATATACGATGACCTGGGTTCCACTCCTAGCACTACAAGAAAAACAAACCAGGATGTGCATACATAAACAGTACAGAATTATATCACAGTTGCACTTTCCTGAAGTGGGATGCAACAATGTGCAATGCAATCAACTTATTTCTGGACTTTCTTCTCAGAGCCTCCATCAAATATGGTGCTTGACCTTGGCTTCTGATGAAACCTCATGACTAATGTGGTGAGAAATTGAGAGTATGTGCTCTTGAACCATACTGACTGAGTTTAAGTTCTGGCCCTGTTACACATATCTCTATATCGTGTGCAAGTTACTTCACCTGTCCGCGTATCTGTGCCTTATTCTCCTCTTCTGGAAAATGGGGATAATGTGGTTGTTATTGAGATTGAGTAGGTTAAGACAGATGAAGCATTGAGAAAAACGTCTGGCCCATAATAAGAACCCAAATGTAAGCCAATGGCTATTGCTCCTATGTGACTTTAGGTGACAGTGTGGCAGTTGCCCTCTTGATGTGCAACTGAAAAATGCATAGAGAAATATGAATTAAGAGCCTTCCAAGCAGGCATGCTGGTGCATGTATGTAATCTCAGCACTAAGAGGTCTGAGGCAAGAGAATCATGAGTTTGAGGCCAGCCTGGACCGCACAACAAGACCCTGTCTCAAAAAACAATAAATCTATATACTGTTCCAGATGTGACAATGACATTTATAATATGCCACTTTTTTGTGGGCATAAGAGTGTCTTCATAGTTTATCATCTCCCCCATTATTAAGATAAACTAGGAGTATACTGAGCAGGGTGGTTTTCTTGGGGATAATGAAAATATTCTAACATTCTAAAACTGACCATGTTAACAGGTTGCACAACTCTGAATAGATAAACACCTTTGAGTTGTATCCTCTAAATGGCTGAATTGTACATTCTACATCTTGTGTTCCTCTAGCAGAAGCTTCTAGAGCCTGTGTGGGGCCCACCACATCTCTTTGCCCTCTGCCACGGGGCAGAGGGTGGTGATGTTCCCTATGAAGGCTGTTCCATTAGTCTGAGGCTTGCTGGGAAGATGATGGGGGCAAAGCCACAGCTGACCTGTGGACGTGCAGTACCCAAGAGAAGCAGACTATGCTGTGGCTGAAAAACAAAACAAAAAATGGAAAAGAATAGAAAAAGATAAGTCAGGAGTGACAGTGACTGTACCCTGTGCATGGACCAGGTGGCCTACCTGGACTGCACCAAACTTAGGGTGTAACCATCACTTCACTCCTCTCTCTCCTACTCAAGAGAGGGTCTCAGAATACCAGGGACAAGGATGTAATTATGGTGATGGCTTTGAACCACGTCTGATTTAAATACACAACCCAGTGAATAGTAAGCTGGGAGGGGGTGAGTTCTTTTTTAGTGGGTGTGGGTTGTTTGTGACAAGGCTCATATCTTTGGTATATAGCATAAACAGCTCGCATTCACTAGGGTCTTCCAACTTGAGGTTGTGCAGGAGCTGTTGGAAGCCTCTGGGGCTGTGGACCAGAGATGGGCTGGAGTGGCTGGTGGAATCATGGAGGAGGATTTTGGAGGGGGTGAGTTTGAGTTGGTAGGCAGTCTGCTTAGGGCACAGTGGCTGCTGCCACCATGGATGTGTGCAGCCACTTTCCACGTGGATTTCCTCCTGGAGCTATTTAGACACATGTTCACAGTTCCAGGCCATCGAGTCTGGCCATCAGGTAAACTCTGAAAGAATTGCCAAGGGACTAGGATTTGGAAATGGAGCCATTTGTCAATGGAATGGGATTTCCACAGATCTAATGATTTGGGAAGCTAGACTCAGGGCGATCTGCAGTGGTCTGTCTGGGTGGTGACCATGACAGAAGATGCTAGCTGTCAGGTCCACATGAGTGTGGAGAGGGGCTTGTGTGGCTGTCACTTGTAGCCACACTGTTTGGTTACAACAGTGCTGGGTGACCACGCCTCACACATCCCTTTGACTCTTTCTATGCACTGTGCTGTGACCTGGGACAAACTTCTTAACCTGTTAGTTCATTTCCACACCTCTAGTGTTATAAATGGCCCAGTCTTGACTTCCTGGCATTTTGGGAAATTCCTCCTGGAAGAAAGGTTGGAGCTGGGACACAGTTCAGCCCACTGAGGGCCAGAGCCAAAAAAATGCTGTTGTCAATTTATTTTAGCCCTGCCCACTTCGTTCTGTCCACCCGTCCCACCTCCTTGGAGGGGCAAGCATATTTGTGTAATGAGTTCCAACGAAGCACTTGTTGTAAACCAGGCATTCATTGGCGTACTTTTATATCGTATTTTAGCAAGTGGACCTGATCATTGTTCCCAGTTTACACATGGGGAATTAATTTGAGGTACAGAGATGTCAGGTGACTTGCCTGCTTCCACAGTGACTGAGTGGCAGAGCCAGAAGCCAACCCCAGGTAGCGCTTCTAGACTTCCAGAGCCTGTCTTCTTAATAACACTACTCCACCACCTGTTGATCATGCCAACTCTGGTCAACAGGGCTGTTTTCAGTTCCCAGGAGCTCATCTGGAGAGAAGGGGGACACACTTCAGAGTAACCTCCTTGGATTGTGAATTTTTAGGGGAGAGGAGGTGGACAATCATTGGGGGAGTGCCCTGCTTTGCACCTCCTGGCAGGTTCAGAGTGAGTGGGCATGGCCCTTCAGCTCTGGCTGGCACTCAGAGGGCCATTAGTGACTGATTTCACAGAGAGGGTGCTCAGGAAGAAGAATGGAGCCCAATGATGGAGCAGTTGGAGACAAATGGCTCTGAAACGTGGATGCAAGAGTAACAAACTTCCAGCCTCCCTCCCTATCCCATTTCCAGAAAGCAAGGGCTGCTTTCTACCCACCAGCTGTCTCAGGTAGAACCGTGATTGCATGTGGCACACCCATCATAAAATCTGGGGTTGGGAGGTAGGAAAGGAGGAGGTGTGGAATGGGTTAGATGAACTGTAAGACTCTGCTGTGACATCCTGAGATTTTGTGCCTAGTGAGCAGTTTCAACATCTGACTCCTCCCAGCTGTGTTATTCCTGGAGATGATTTGGGACCCTGCCTTCTTCCCATACATCCGCTAGCCCTGTGACATCTGATGCCAGAGCAGGGTCTTTCTTGTTCCTTGGATAAACAGATTTTTCTTGCTCTTACTGAATCCAAAGTGGGTTTTGTACTATAGAATTCGCTAAGCTGTGGATTTCCAAGTGGGATTTTTCAGTCCACACATTTATCTGCTGCCTCCAAAGACAATCAGTTCCCAATCCTCTGACACCATTAGTTGACTGGGCAATTGTCTCTCTTGGGGCTCCCTACAGGAATTATTCCTTGTTCCCTAGTGAGGGCAGGTGGCATGCTTCCTAAATTGATTTTCTTTTTGTTATCCATTTGTGTCTCTCCTCCAGAGTCCTGTGGTCCTGGGTTCCTCAAGTCCTCCCTGATAATTTCTTCCTGTTTACTTGTTCATGGATAACATTCAGATCTACCCAGGGAAGAGCCTTTGTGACACAGATAATGTGACCGTGTTTCCCCATCTCACTGGCTCACAGCCAGCTTGTTTATGACATTTATTGCACAGTTGCCTTAGATGAAAGCCCTCAACTCACCTTAGAAACTGTGTTCTTTCTGATTTCAGCTGTATGAGTTCTCTAGGATCTCCTGGGTTGAACCTTAAGAATTTTCTTATAACCTTGTCGACTTTTACCGTTTAAGAACTCAGGCTAGTGCTGAGTAAACATTCTGGCCTCTGGTCTGTGTGTTTCTTAACCTTGGAGATTAGACAATGTGTTTATATTTCCCAGCTTTGATTATCCTGCATAGATTTTCTGTTCTGTTTCCCCTCCCTTAAGGCCTCATTACTTCCCATTTGTCCACATCTCCATTGTCCAGGTTTTTTCTTGTTAAGGACAGATTTAGAAAATGAGCTTAGTCTCCTGGCTACTTTGAAGCCATCATTAATTTCTGTTCCTCTTCGTTCCATAGCAAGCCAGCTGTCACGTCTCTTTCTTTCTTGCTTCTTCTTGATGGATTTGTGAAATTCTCTTTTCTTCCTGGGTTAACTCCTTTGTCTCTTGGGGCTTGCCTAGGTCCCAAGGAGCTTGTTGCCCTTCCTGGGTGGTCTTCTGGGTGAGCCAGGCATTGTGATTGCCCTGGATTTGAGGAGCACTGAGTCTCCCAGAGGGGTAAGCCATGCACTGCCTTGGTTGACCTCATGCTTGGCTGCAGATGGAGTGACCCCAGACACTCCCATGAAACCATCGGAGGACTGCAGTTCAGACCTAAAGCTTTGTCTCTCCCAATGATGACAGGCTTCTACAGGGCAAAGACATGGTCTTATGAGACCGTGTTTCATCTGGGTGCTGGTGGCCCATGCCTGTACTCCTAGCTACTTGGGAGGTAGTGATCAGGAGGACTGCGTTTCATAGTCAACCTGTGCAAATAGTTTGTGAGGATCCTATCTCAAAAATACTCAACACACTCAAAAAGTGCTGGCAGAGTGACTCAAGTGATTAGAGTGTGAGGCCCTGAGTTCAAAACTCTAATACCACTAAAAAAATTGTGTTTCCTCAATGTTAAATAGGTGTTTGAAGAATTAGTGAATGAATGAATGAATAAGTGAATGAATGAGTGAAGAAGTAAATGGAAGAATGAAAACTGCTCTGGGTGGATCAGAATGTTGTCTGTGAAACAAGTAAATAGAAGAATTTATCAGGGAGGACACGAGTGATTCAGGACCACAGGATTCTGGAGGAGAGACACAAAAGGACAAGAAAAATGATTGATGCTGTGAATCTTACCGTAGCTCTGCCACCTTTTTCGCTTTGTATTCTTGGCTAAAGAACGAAGACTTGGGATCTTTTCTAGAGCCTTAGGAAATAATTCTCATCTCACTGGGACTTTTTTTGAGGATAAAAACAAGGGACATAAAACACCTTGCTCAATGGCTGCACACAATAGTGCTCAGAAAATGGAATGTCCTGCACTCAGGAAGTGATTTCAGAAGTCCAGTCCTTGAAGCCAAGCTCGAAGCACCTGCATCTAAAAGTTCTCTGTGATTCTGAGCCAGTGTGGGGGAAGAAGAGCAGCCCAAGGGGCGAAGGGCGTTAGAACAGTGGTGGGAAGGTGGTTGGAGCCCAGTGGAGTCACCCTGGGCAGTCCCAGCACAAGATCCAGGTAGTTCATAGTAGGGGCCATTGTGTTATTACTATTAAGAAGGAATTTCATCAGGACTTAATTGTCACCCTCAGTGGGGGAACTGAGGCAGATAAAGGGGAAGGTAGTGACCTGGAGCCAAGTGTGGGGGAAGTTGAGAGCCAGATTTCAAGCATGGGGCTTGCCAGTCCCTTAAGCACTTGTTTCTGCTCACTTCCTCCCTGAGCCCCACTCCTTGTCCGACGAAGATGTTTCTCATTGCTGCTGGTCATTTCTTCCTTCAAAGTTTACACTTCATTTTTTTAAGGCTTTTTGGCTTTTCCCATGACTTCGAAGCCACCATCCAGATAACACTCATCCTCTTGGCCAACTAGTGTAGGCCAAGATTGGATTCTCTAGAGAGCCTGGAGTGTAGGGCCCCCTTAGGGCTGCCTGCCCCTCTCTGTGAGGTGGTGGACTGCCTGGAGCAGCTACATCTGTCTTGCTTGCCCTGTGGCCCTTGCTGACAACTAGTGGGGTTGAGGTTAGGGGAGTTAACTCAGTTTATTTGACTTTCCAGAGTGACAAGGGCCCAGGAGTTCTCAGGGACTGTACATGGGCCTGTTGGGAGCCTGAACCCAGAACAATGAGGTCCCAAGAGTGTGACAAGGAGATGACACAGCTACATTTGTTGCCCATGCAACTTGGCAAGGAGATTGTTGAAGTATTTTAATCTCATCCTCTTAAATTTGTGACTGATGCTCTTGCGATATGAACCCAGCTCCTTGCCTCAGTTTACCAGGAGAACATGTGGCCCAAGCAGAGACCTGGGTGGGACAGCATGTTATGGCTGTGGGACCAGTCTTGGGATCATCCCAGGGTCTTCCCTATACCTTCTTTGATGCTCTCTGTGCCAGCCACGCTGTGGGTAGCCACAATGCTGGGTATATTGAAGGCACAGCGAGGCCACCAGGCCACTGCTCCCTCATGCCTTTGCTTGTGTCATTCCTCAGTTGGAAGTGTTTCATCCAGTGCTGACTTGTCTTAGTGAGTGCTTACTCCTTCTTCAGGTCTCAGCTCAAGGTCAGCTAAGACCAAAGGCCAATGGCATCCTTGGAATTGGCTAAAGATATAGGTCAGCTGAAAGAAGGTTTCTGCTCTTGAGAGATTGAACTACGTTCCCTGATGATCACTGAACTTGACTGCACTGTGTCAGTGCCTCTCAGACCAGGTGCCTCCAGCAGTGCCTGCCCCACTAGGGAATTAAAGGGGAAGACCTTACCCCCTTCCCCTCACCCCAGTGTTTTCCTCCCAGAGTCAAAGACCACTTAAGTTCCTCTTGTCCTTGCAGCTAGCGAACCTAGCTGCGTGTGTGTGAGGGGTGGTGGTGGTGGTGCACCCCTCTAGGAGGTTGTGGGTATGCCCTCTATGTGCCAAATCTCCCTCTGCAGCTCAGGAACTTCTGTATTGACCAGGAAGGGTGATGTTTCCAAAGAACAACCATGTATTCCTTATTTATTGTGCAGAAAAGAAAACAAATTAAGCCCTTGTAATTATACAGTCAGGCATGTTCTTAAATAAAGCTTAAGCAGTCAGAACTCCATTTAGAATATTAATAATTTCATTCCTGAGCCCCAGCCGCTCTCTCTCTTTCTACTCTTCCCTTCGCCTCCCTTCTGCCTTCACTCCTCTTCTCCTCCATCTCCTTCACTGGTCTCAGGGAAACCCGGCTAGCTGTTACTAGGCAGCCTGCAATGCCCACACTGGACTTTTCAAAGATCATGAATGGCGCAGATTAAGTGATTTCATGAGCGTGGGGCTGTGCTAAGATATTCTTGTTCTGCCCCCACCTCTCTTACTTTGGTAAGAAGTAAAATAATGTGGTTAGTTGGGGACACAAGTAGTGGAGTCCATGAGAACTGGGTTCTGTTCCCAGCTTCTCTGCTCAACACGGTAAAACCTTGGTCAACTCATCTACTCTCTTTTATGTCTTCCTTCCCCTCTACCCTTCCTCCCTCTGTCCCACTTTCCTTCGCCTTCCCACTCCTCTCTTCCCCTCCTTTATTTCTTTTTTTCCATTCATTCTTTCTTTGGTGATACTGGGGTGTTTTTCGAACTCATGGCCTCATGGTTGCTAGGCACACACCCTACCACTTGAGTCATACCCTCTGTCCTTTTTGCTTTAGTTATTTTCAGATAGGAGTTTGCTATTGCCTAGAGCTCACCTCGGATCATGACCTCTTATCTACACCTCCCACACAGCAGGGATTACAGTCCTGTACCGCCACCACACCCAGTTTGTTGAGATAGGAGTCTTGCTAACTTTTTTGCCTGGGATGGCCTTGAACTGTGATCCTACTAATCTCTGTCTCTGGAGAAACTGGAATTACAGGTGTGAGCCGCCCTACCTGACCTGGACTCAAACATACTGGGCCTGCACTAAGCCTCCCTAAGCAGCTGTGCATTGAATGGTTGGGTTGCATCCACTTGGGGTCTTGCAGTGGGGGTGGTCAGTGACATTGTTGGATACTGTTGCAGGGGTCTCACCTGTTCCCTGTTGTGACTGATGACAATTACACGAGCAATGAGCCTGTCCTCGTCAACAGGCTACAGTGCTGTATAAGCCACATCTCAAAAGTACCACCCATTTCACATGCAGTCTGAGAATGAAATGGCAGTGACTGTCGCCCCTGTTGTATTGGTGAGGTGCTGAGCAAGTGAATTGTCCTAGGTCAGGTAACTAGAGTAGTGGAGCATGGACTGGAACTCAGGTCTTGGACTCCCAAGTTCTGCCTTTTCTGTTACTTGAGGGCTGTTTCTAAGCCATTGCTAACACCCAGGAGGACGGTCACCCAATTACTGAATCTCAGAGTTTAGATGCTGCTTCAGGACTTAACCATGCATCAGTGGTAACCTTGCTCTTTCTTTTAATTTCCCTGTGACATAGAAAACACATAACAACATTGATTTTACTGCTATTTGGGACACTGCCAGCAAGTAACTTGAAGGTAAGGGCCAGGTGTGGTGTTCACTTCTGTAATTCCAGCTACTTGGGAGGTGGAAATTGGGAGGACTGTGGTTTGAGGTTTGTTGAGACCCGTATCTCAACAAAGAAGATGGGCATTAGGGTACATGGTTGTGATCCCTGCTATGTGGGAGGCTGTAGGTGGGGGGATTGTGGTCTAAGTCCTCCTTGGGGCAAAAATGTGAGACCCTATCCAAAAAATAACTAAAGCTACAAACAAACAAACAAAAACCAAAAGTCACTGAAAAGCAGTTTGAAGACAGGAAAAGATTGTTTGGTTCAAAATCTGCAGGTAGTCAGCCCTTTGGAAATGTCTCCTTGTGGCAATACCATGCCTGGGGAGGGTGGGGAGAAGGGAAGTACCAAGGTAGGATAAAAATGGCTTTCTTAGGCTAGGATGTCTAAGAAATATGTTATCAACTGCCAGTTGGTGTTGACTATACTAGACAGAGAGATTCTTACGTTCTGGGGGTTCTGGGGAAAAACTCAGGGGAGCATGGATCTTAACTTTGTCCTCGAAGGAGTATCTGCAGTAACATACAGGAAGAGGGAGAAAATGGATGGCTTGTGTGTGCATGTGTGCACATGCGTGTACACACACAAGAAAGAGCAAAAGCAAGAGAGGAAATATTTCTTGTGCCAGGCTCTGTGCTAGACACTCTTCCAACAGTAACACTGCTTGAGTAATTAGTATTTTTTCTGCTTTACAAATGGGGACTCTGGGACTCAGAAAGGTTGTATACCTTGCCCATTGTCACATAGCTAGTAAAGTTGGATTCATATTTATAAATGTCCACCCCAGAACTCATATACTTTCTCTTGTAACTGGTGCAGAGGCCAGTGCACATCTGTAAGTGTGATCAGGAACCCAACATTCTCAAACAAAGGAGTATTGAAAGCATTGTTTTTTCTTGGCAAGGAAACAGGTGTGTCACCATCACTGTTTCTGCTTACCCACCTCTCCATCTTCATGTGCCCCCTTTGGGGTTCAGCACCATGGCCAGAGCCCAGGAGGCCCTCCTGCCCCTCCTGGGCACAGTGAGCTGTGAACAGTTCCCTGGAGAGGGGCTCCCAGGCGCTGGCTGGCCTCTCCATAATCTCTCTTCTAGCATCATCACATCTGCTGGTGGCAGGCCTGTGACCTTAAGTAAGTGCCCATCATGGCATGCACAAAGAGCCAAGCACGTGTGATGGACAGGTGGCCCGCTCTGTTTGCCATCCTTCCTGGTGGGATGCAAACCTACCCAAACAAGGCAAGGAGTGAGCCCTTACCCCCATCCCAGGCCCAATCCAAAGTGGAGCAGGATTGGGATTTATGATTTGGGCTGCCCTGAACTGAAGAATTGTCTAGTGCGTGGAATTCTGAGGGTTGTGAGCTACAATGCGGTTCTTTCTTCTAGGACTGTTCAGATTCTGTTGACTGAGCCCAGAGCGTCAGAGCAGCAGAGCAGAGCTGGCTGAGTTATGGTGCCAGTGGGGTTGTCCTTTGTGATGATGTCCTTTTGTCATTCTTGGAGAGTTTTCACCAAACTGATTCCCCATCTAAAGATCAGAACAACTTCTGACTCACCAGCCTGTGTGTACACACACAAACACAACACACACAGGTGCTATGGCAGCACTGTGCCTTGGGGTGGGGAACAAATGGAAGTTCCAAGGCCGGACTTGGTCCATCCATTATAGTGGAATGAGACACAATGGACTCAGACCTTATTTTATCATTACCAGCGTTGTGACCTTGAATTAGCTACTTGACCTCTAAACCATGAATTCTTTACCTGTCAAATTAAAACAAATCATCACAATAAAATGGACCATAAAACATTGTTGGGAAGATCCAATGAAGTAGTATCATTAAAGCATGTAGTAATTAGCTCCTAACAAGCACTCAATAAATATTGCTTATTATTTTGATTTCTGGGAAAATTACTTCTGTATCTCAGTTTTCTTCCATTTACTCATGTGATTATTTATGAAAAAGTCCCCATAGCAGGGAAAATGATTATTGAATTAATTGTTTGCACTTCTGTTCAAAGCTCAAGGTTTAATATTAAGTTGAGGTCAGCCAGAGGAGTGCTGGTATAAGAAAGAAGTAGTTGAGTTTGGTACCGTTTCCAGCACAAGACTTGTGGAAATTAAGCCATTCAGGCTTTTAGTTAATGATTTAGATCCAGCTGCAAACTTTCTCTGCTTTGTGCAAAGAACTGTGTATAAGCAGAAATCCTAGAGTTGATGGGCTTTACACTAACGTGTTCTTTTATTCTCTTTTCCTGTCTCTCCTTCCTCAGAGTCTCAATTCAAAGTGTTTTGTCTCTAGAAAAATGCGCTCCCAAACTCAGTTTATACTCACTTTCAGGCCTGGGGGAAGGTGAAGAAATAGCTCCTTGAACATGTAACCAAGTGCAATAAGGGTCGGCTCTATGCTCCAAATACTCAATCTGAGATAAGTGCTCTTATCTTGTCTCTGCCTTACGCAAGTCTCTGTGGACACTGCCAGGTCTCTGCAGGAGAGAGGCCAGGGGAATAGGAATGAACACTGCTTTTCCCAAACATTTTGCAGAATTGGGTGACAGAGGCCAAAAGACTGTGCTCGGTATAAATTATAGAAAACACTGGTGTAATGACATTGTTTGGTGAATAAATTAAAGGCCTGAGTCATGAGGCCCCTCACAGAGAGGGAGCAGAGAAGTGTAATTAAAACAAGAAAAGAGGTTTTCAGCTGACACTGGAAAGGGGACAGGGATGGGGCAGAGTGGGTGGAAAGGGCAGTGGGCTCCTTCCCAGGGTTGCAGTTCAGAAGAGAGGCCATGGCTGATACTGGCAGGCAGGGAGGGTGAGAAAGTAAGCCAGCACTTCTGTTACCAAAGAGGAGAAAGAGGGATGATGGGAAAATTTTAGTGTGCACAAAGCTACATGGGCTTTGGAAGGAAGGACAGCTGTCAGGTCTTGAACTCTGTAGCTCTGGGGAATCAACTGGCCTGGGAGGATTCTGGTGAAGATCTGGGGAGTGAGAGGTGAGGTCAGGGGTGGCACTGAGTTTTCTTGGAGTCACCTGGTACTGAGGATTATTCTCCAGGGTCTGTTGAATCTGTAGCTGGCTTTTCTTGCAAACACTCCTTGACTTATCCATTCTAAAGATTAAAAATAACAAACAGCCATTTTAGGACAAGAGTATGTGTCCTGGACCAGCTGCCATGTGTGGATCGGGGGGCTGCAGCTAGGCTGTAGCACCATGCAGGACCATCAAAAAATCAAGACCATAGGGAAAAATTCAGATTCTGAGTTGCAAGTGATCCTTTTCTGACAAGACCCCATCACTGGTCTCTTCTGGAACGTACTAAATGGAGACAGCATCCCATGGAGAACGCTGTCTTATTTGCCCCATGCACCTTGAGCCTGGCATCTTCCAGCCTGGAATAGGTAGCAAATGAGGGTGTGTTGAGTGATCCAGTGGGTGGAGATTGCCTTTCCACACAGAGAAAGCGTGATGACACTAAGGCTCATTTTGCTTCGAGAATTTGCTTTTCTCCTTTGCTCTCTGCTGTGATTCAGCACCTAGAAGGATGCATGGCACATAATAGGACCTCAGTAAATGGAGGGATCTTAAAATATGTTGTCCCAAGTACGACACTTTTGAGAGTGAAAGGGAAACTAAGCCAGTGAGATTCCAGAACAGATGTGAACTGAACTGTTTGGGCAAACCAGGACTCATGGTCACTTATCATCAGCATTTAATTGAACAAATTAATTTTGTAACTCTGGAGCTATTTGGAGAAGAGTGAAGGCACTACCTCCTTGTTACCTCCATGTGTGCTGGACTCATTCAACAGACATTTACTGAGTGCCTACTGTGTGCCGGGGATGTTACCAGGCTTCAAGTGAAGAAATGTATTTCCACTGTTAGGGTGTCCTTTGTCTAATAGGAAGCTAGAGTCTTGAGAGATGAGTGTGACAAGGGCTGGCCTAAAGGGATGGATGAAGTGCTCTGGGAGCATGTGAGTGGGGAAACCAGAGTCTGGAGGTGATGGCCAGGAAAGACTTCCCAGAGGAAGGGTGGATCAGGTAGTCATGGAAGAGGATTAAGAATTTGCCAGGTATTCTGGGAGGAGCCAGAGAGTCAAGTAACACTGCCCAGGATAGAGGGCTCTTTCCGGGCAATCAACAACACATCTCCAGTGTGCTAGGGATGCAGTGATGACTAAGATAGATGGGCCCTTAACCCTCAAGTCCATTTGTGCTACTTGTTATTAGATATATCATATACTCTCTCAGGGATGTGATGGGAGAATGACAGCATGAGATGGGAGCTTGGGAGAGGGGTACCTGCCCTGAACCTGATTTTTAGGTGTTTACCTGGTAGGGGCACTAGGTAGGGAAAGAGGCTTCTAGATATCGAGTGGACTGAGAAGGGAAGGAGGGTGTGATCCGTCAGAATTCACTACTCCATTCAATGACGTCACTGCTTCTCACCCTTATATGGCTTTTTTGCCTGGGTCAACTGTGTGGCCACAGTGTTGGCCAAGCATCACTGCTGTATGCGGAGAAAGGAGGTTCGCAGGTCTCCCTGATCTTGCCGGAAGTCTCAGGATGGGGAGGAAGAGGCTGGGTGGGAAGGTGGTGGGTGCTGGAAAAAAAAGAGACAGGAAGCCAGAGAGGGAGGAGGAAGCCCGGCTTTGCTTAGATAAGGCCCATCTGCCTCCTTACCCAGGGCTTTTGAATGCGATATGAAAATGTACCTCATTATTTTCCTTGGAAGTGTTTGCTATCCTGATGATATTAATTATTCTTAAAGGTCAACAGCGCTCTTTCGAATCCCCTTCTGTTCTATCATGTAATCAGTTAATTAATTGGAAACCATTTAGCAGCGTCTGCCGAGTGCGTTGTTTGGTGCGAGTTTTCTTGTTTTGTTGCTCCTGTGGTGATGGTTCCCGCCATGCTCCAGTTTCTTCCAAGGATTTGGAAACTTGAGGGCGGTCTCCCTTCCTTCCTCCCCCTCTGCTGGCTGATCCTCCCTTTGTCACAGTTGGCTATGGAGGTGTTATCTCATAAGCAAATCCTTGCTGGTAATAGCCTGTTACCATCCATACCCACCATATAATGGGCACAGTGTGGGTGCCCGCATGTGTTATTTTATTCATTTTATTCGATTCTCACCACTCGATGTGGTAGAGATTTTGCATCTACTTCAGAAGAGAGAAGTAAGTGAGGCTCATTGTGGTGAAGTGAGGTAGCCAAGAATCATATATAGCTAGAAAGTTGGTGAACAAAGATGGAATCTTCTGGAGGCCTTCCATCCTTTATGCTACAGCACTTGGGTTGTGACTGGGTCCAACTTAAAATTCTTAGTCCCAGGCACTTTGGGTTCATTACTGGAGGGAGCATTTGGTGGGAGTCTGCAACTCTGTCTTCTACGGTGTCTCTTTATTGGGTTTCTATTTTGCTCACTGTCTCTAAATCCTAACGTATGCACAGGGAGCGGGGGTGGGGGGAGAGCAGAAGCAGGGAGCAATGCTTGTGGATTCTCATCCCCCAGCTCCTGAGTGGGTCCAGCCCCCCAGCACATGCAGTTGCACTGACATGAGGACCTCTGTTACGTGGGGGCAGATCAGCATGCTTGTTCAAGGTGGGATTCTGAAACACCTCTCCTGGGGAGGGGCTTGGGGATGCTCCAACCTTGATAGGTCCTCTTGCCATGACAAGACCAGACTCCTCCCTGCCTAGGGTCTGGGCTGCAGCTTTAGTCCATCTCTGGTTGATGACTTTCCATGCCTTTCTTTGTGGGTCTCTTAGTGGACAGATTTCTGTCCTTTATGGCTACCCCACAAGGTCCTGGCAAATCTGGGGATGTGGTAAGAATTTGACTCAAATTCCCCTTTCAGAGGCCAGGACTTCAAGCCCTTGCAGATATGAGGGTGGAGAAGAGTTTCCAAATCCTATTTAAGAACATTAGGATTCTATCCTGGAGGTGGTGACAGGCCAGAATCACAGGGATAGAGGAGTGCCAGAGCCCAGTAACTCAGCTCCTCCTGCTGCTGCTAGCAGGTGGCAGAGACCACAGATTCTGCATCCAGATTTCTGGGGTGTGACTCCCAGTGCCCCCACTCGGCCACTGCTGACTCAGGGCTAGTTATCTAACTCCCTTACTCTGTGATCTCCCCTCTGTGAAGGGGGGATGATATGATGACGATAGTACATACTTATTTGTGGTTTTATTACATATGGTTTTGACCAAGCTCAATGAAAAAGTAATGACAAATAATAAAAATCAAAAGAAATGAAAAGAACTCATATCCCTCATGTGCATTCTGCTGCTTACTTGATTGGGGAGAAGCTCTCCGTCAGTCGGGGTTATCTTCAGTTGTGTGTAAATCATTGTGTGATCTGCTGAGTGCTTTCCTGCCCTTCAATTTTTTTTTTTTTGAAAATGGTGCCCCCAAAGCAAGGTCAAAGTGAATGTGCTTAATTGAAGTGATAAAGTGACAATTTGAGATGTGCTTAGTGGAAGTTGGGAGGCATGATGGGAAAAACGAATTCAGCATCCACAGCACGGCACTGAATTCTGTGCATCCTGAGTGTGCGTGGTTTTTTTCTCGGGGTGGTCTCCTTGGAACCAGATACTCACAGATACCAAATATGTCTCCTGGCTGACCCACCCGAGGAGAAGGTCCCAGTCATCAGTGCTGGTCACATGTCCTCCCAAGCTCTGTTGGAAGGAAGGCAGACAGGCTCTTTAAACCACAGGAGCTGGCCTTGGAGCAGGAGGGACAGGAGGCCTGTGATGCTCCCGTTGACAGGCACTAGACACCCTCAGACAGCTGTCAGCAAAGCCACCACTCTTTTTGACCATAGGACCGCTTCTGCTTCAGGCTCTGAGCTAAGGAGCTTCTTGGCTTGTTCTCTGGCTTCAAGTGGACCTCTGCTTGGGCAGCTAGGAGGGTGGGTCTCTTCCATAGGCCCAGGCTCTGGTCCACTTGTTGCTGTGTCTCTGTCCTTATCCTGCCCAGCAGTGTCCTCTCTGCATGACGGCTGAGGCAATGCCTCCTCTTATCAGGCTTCCACCCCAGCCTTGGTCATGTTGATGGGTTGATGCCCAGCCTCTTATCCTTCACTTTCCTTCTGTGCTAACTAGAGCAGCCTGGGCCTCCCTTGTGTCCCCTCTCATTTCAGTCTCCTTCATGCTGTAGGGTCAGCAGGCAGAGCTCACTAAGGCTTCTTACCTGGAGGCAGCCACCCAGGGACTTCCCTAAAAACCTCCAGGTGGTAAAGCCAGACCCTAAACTCAGAGAAATCCAGCTGAATGAATTGCTTTTGTGTGTGTGTTGCAGGATGGTGGTGGTGGGGCAAAGTCTTTACTTTCTGGCTTTGTTAATTCCCAGTCACACCACCCATTTGGGGACCCTCCACCAGACTTCAGAAGGGGATTGTCAAGTCCCCTTTCTGTTATTAGTAAGGCAATGCCATTCTCCCATTCACCTGTGCAGGAATTCCTTGGCTCCCAGTGTACATTTGGTCACATGGCTTCCGTTTTCTCCCCTGTACTGTGTATATGACAGTCCAGTTTTTCAGGACAGGGGAATTTGGTTGGAGCCAAAGTTAAGTCATTCATTCGGAAAACAAAATTTCATTAGATCCGTGGCTGTGTAAGTGTGGTTCCTAAACCAGGACCATCAATGTTACCCTGGGGAACTGCTCAGAAATGCAAATTTCCTATAAACTTACTGAATCAGAAACTCCAGGAGGTGGAGGGAACCTGGTGAGATGCTTTTTACTAACCTCGGGGTGGTTCTAATACCCACTTGGAGAACTCCCACCCAGGACTCTTTCCCCAAAGCCTCTCTTGGCCTGTGTTCTTTCCACTCTGGAATCTTGAAGGAGGGACTTCATGCAGTATTGGTGGAATCAGATTTCCTTATTGAAGGAAGAGGCTCCAAGCAACTTTCTGCTCATTTCATTGTTTTGACAGTCATAGATTTCCCTTTAATCTGAAGGGTAGGTAATAAAGAGGACAGGTGTGTGGCCTCGTTGAAAGGATAATTAGCAGAATACTCGTGCTTCTTCCACCTTGAAGAGCAGTCCCACTCTAGCCTTTGCCTGATCCCACCATCCTTCCCAGGACTTAGGATTCCCAGCCCCTCTGGGCATCTGTTACCAGCCTGGACTGTGGCCCACAGTAGGGTCTCAGGTCCCCCTTCTCTCTCCATAGTCCTGCCTGTGCTTTTGGTCAGGAACTGCCTGGGTTCTTGATTTTTCCCACAGATGCTCTGCTCTGTTTTATTCTTGTCACGACAACTCCTGAGTGAAAAATGAGGACACTGCCTCAATGCATCAGTGCATCATTGCTTATGCCCTCTGGGGGCTTCTCTGGGGCAGTGGCTTGGCACACAGGCCTCTGTGCCCTGTGGGTGGCCTTGAAGCGACTATTCGGGCTCCAGAGAGCCCAGATGCTTCAGGGCAATTAGCTTTTTGGTTAATTTGTACAAAATAAGGGATTTTAGACTAGCCTCAATAACACCCAAGGTCTGGCGCAAAGCAGACAGTGTAAAGAAACAAAGCTGACTTGAAGGCCTGTTCGTGGCCTTGACTGTGGTGAACCTGTGGATGCAGGGTGAGGGTGCCAGGCCTTTAGGCTCTGCCCAGGGGCTGTGGGTGGGCAGGGGTACTGGCTATCATACCCCACAGGGAGCAGGCATCACTTGTTGACTCATTAAAATGGGTTTCCCAAGTGTTTTATTGAGCTAAGTGATAGGTGAGTGCAGAGGCTATTGCCTGGGCCCTGGTTGGTTTATTGGGTTTGGGAGTCAGTGGTGACTAGGGATGGGCAGTTAAGGGAAAAGAGACCACACAGGAACAAGGACGGGGCATGTTTTTTCCAGCACTCAACTCAAGGTCAAGCTTCCTATACTCCATTTGCTGTACCCCACTTACTTTTACCACACAAATGGACGTACCCTATTTTTTAAAATAAATTTTTATTAGGGTATATTCATTATACAGGGGGGACTCATAGTGACAATTCTGATGAGACTTATATTGTACATTAGTTACACTACCCCATTGTCTCTCCCCCTCATCCCTTCACCGCCCACTTAAAACAGTTGCAAGAGGTTTCTTAGTTCTGTTTCATACAGGTACATGAAGTCTATCAACCATATTCAGTCACCCTAGTCTCCTTCATTCACCCTCCCCCTCCCACTAGTACCTCCCTACACACCGTACCGATTTTACAGCCCTGTTTATTGCCATTAGTATTTAAGTTGATGTTCAAAGGGACGTCTCTATAAATGCCCACTGTGAGTGTACTTTACTTTGTTCCGTTCAACCCCCTCCATTTCTCTCCCTTTCCCCTTTACCTTCCACCCCCCATTTTTCACCAGCTTTCAGTACACATCCTGATATCCTCTACCTTCGCATCCTATGTTATGCGGTATCACTGATGCTCTGTCATTGTCTTTTCCTTTCCTTCATTTCCCCGAGTTTTGTAGAGAAGTTCCACTGTTACAGGCATATTCTACATCTGAGTTTGTGTATGCTCATGCTTGTTTCTGTGTTCTGATTTATCTTCAGATCTATCTTCCATGTATGAGAGAAAATGTGCAGCCTTTGTGTTTCTGATCCTGTCTTACTTCACTTAACATGATGTCCTCCGATTGCATCCATTTACCTACAAACCCCATGTCATTATTCCTTGTGGTTGAGTAATACTCCATTGTGTATATAGACCACATCTTTTGATCCATTCATCAGTTGTAGGGCACTGGGTCGTTCCCAGTTTGGCTGTTGTGAATAGTGGTGCGATGAACATTGGGACACACCCTATTTTTATCCCCATTCTACAGATGAGCAAAGTGAGGTCCAGATGGGTTACATGATTTACACAGCGTCACTGAATGGGGCTGCAGAGGAAGGATTGGTGTCCAGAACCAAGTGATGTCAGAGACTGTGACCTCACCCTTCCTGTGCACATAGAATTACAGTTGACTGGAGCACCCTGGGCTGACTGAGAGGGGAGGACCCCTCAACTTTCCTGGTGCAGGTAGCAGACTTGGGGCATTTCCCCACTTCCACCACCTCCTTCTGGGTTTCTTAGGAAGTTTACTTTCTCCTCTCTTGTCATCAGAATCCAGAGCTCTACTTCTTGGCTTCAGTGTCAGCTTGCCCAGTGATATGCAGAAGCTGCCTCCTAGGCTGGGTCTGTGAGGCTCTGAGTGTGCCCCTCTGCCCTGAGCCCAGGAGGCTGTGCTGAGACCAGGAAAGGGATTCCTGCCTCCAGAGAGCAGGGTGGGGCTAGCTGCCAGAGCCTCTGCCCTGGTCCTGCTCTGCTAACCCTATAGGGTTCTGGCCGGGAAGTGGGAGGTCAGACAGGCAGCACTGAACTGAAGGCTGGTATGGGAGTGGAATCCCAACAGGGCCAGGGCTGTCCCTCAGGCTTCTGCAGAACAGAACTTGCTTGTGTGTTAGAAGCAGGGAGGGATCAAGGAGGCAGAGGTCCTGGTCTTCCTGAGTAGAGTTCTCCATGTGTCTCCTGGTGGAGTCAGACAGCTGGTGGGGGTAGTGTGTATGTGTGTGTGTGAGTGGTGTGAGTGTAGCATGAGCATGTGTGGTGTGGCCTGTGTGTACATGTAGTATTTGAATGTGTGCAATGTACATAGGTATGGTATTGTGTGTGATAAGAAAGAGAGAGAGAGAGAGAGAGAGAGAGAGAGAGAGAGAGAGGAGTGGAAACAGGACATGTAGGTGAGAGAGAGAGGGTGGTAGAAAGGGGCAGAAGGCACACCTTGCTGGGGCTGGGATTGTCTTTGTTCCTTGGCTGTGTCCCCATAGACGCTCTTCATTCCTGCATTGTGGTTGCTGAGCAGGAAGCAGTACTTCCTTCCTGTGTCCTCGAGAACACAGATCCATTTTAGGTTCCTTTGGATAACTGAGAGTTGTGGAACTTCTGTTGAATGTGATGTACACTTATGGAGCACTTACTGGTTTCCAGGTGCTACAAAGGATGTAAATTGAAGAGAAATGTTTTTTGCTTTCAAGAAAAGCAGTCTGATGGGGGAGAGCGGTACATGGACAGCTGGCATTCAAAGACATCCAGTCTGAGACATGAGCTGTGGTCAAGGCCTGGGAAAATACAGTGGGAGAAAGAGGAGGGACAGAAGATTTCAATGTGTGAGGCCCTAGCCATCCTAGGAGAGAATCAGTGACTCTTGCCTACAGGATGGGGAAGCCAGAGTGTGAAGGGCTCAAAATATATCAGGTGTGCAGATGGAGATGGTCAGGAAGCTGTCTGGGAGAGCCAGCAGGGAGACGCCATCTTGTTTGCAGTGGGTCTTTAGGGCTAGGTAGTGGGTGGGAATAAAGGATGGGAGGGGCATGGGCAGTGAGAGACCAGTGAGGGAGCAGGAGGTTGAGACCATCTCATGGTAGGACTTGAACTTCAAGGTGAAGGTTACACTTGATTAGATGGACCGAGTATTCTGGAAAATTCAGCTCTTTGGGCTCAAGATTGGTCTCCCATGTGACCAGCCACTCTCCTTCCCCATACCACTCAGCATGTGGCAAGACCTGGCCCTCTTTTTCTTTCTAACCCGAGTTTCTCCAATCCAAGAGGATTCTGGCATCCAGTGGTGTTGTGTTGTATCTGGGACAACTGGAATTACTGACTTTCCATAAAACAAGTACCTTGACTGCTAGATTTGGGGACAGAGGGTGTCTGGGGAAAGCAAGCCTGATTTTACTTTGGAAAGCTTGTAGTTATATACTTTTCTACATGGTGGCTATCCTGTCCATTGAGGACCTCAGTGAACACCTGTGTTTTACTATGGTCTAGAATTGTGCTTTCCAATATGGTACCCTTTGGCACCTATGGCTGTTGAGCACTTGAGATGTGGCTGGTTCAAATTGAGATATACTGTGAGTATAAAATGAACATAGAATTCAAAGACTCACTACAAAAACCAAAGAATGAGAAATATCTCTATAGTATTTTTATATTGACTGCATTGGGTTGATGACATTCTGGGTATATCAAGTTAAGGAAAGGGTATTATTACAATTTACTTCTTTTCACTTTTTAAATGAGAGTACTAGGAAATTTCCAATGGTATATGCAGCTTATATTAAATTTCTGTTAAAAAATGCTGGTCTAGACAGATGTGGTGGCACAGGCCTATAAGCCCAGTACTCTGGAGGCTAAGGCAGGAGGATCATGAGGTTGAGGTCAGCCTGGGCTACAGGCTGTGTCTCAAAATTAAAAGTCCTGGTTCAGACCAGAGGTTTCTGCGATTTTTCTGTAAAGGGCCAGATAGTGAATATTTTTGGTTTTATGGGTCATTTGGCCTCCATCATAACTATTTACCTCTGCTGTGCTAATGTGAAAGTGGACTGTATTAGTTTCCTGTTGCTGTTGTAACAAATTAACACACATTTCATGATGTAAGACAGCAAGAATGACTGTCTTACCCTTACATGGTTTTGAAGTTTACCATGGGTCTCCTTGGGCTAAAATGAAGACATCAACAGGGCTGTGTTCCCTTGTGGACACTGGAGAGCATGTTTCTTGGCTGTTTCCAACTTCTAGAGGCTATGCACACTCTTTGACTTGCAGCCCCTCCTCCACCTTCAAAGCCAGCAACATCGAATCTCTCTCTGCCGTTCTTCCCCAGTCATTTCTCTCTTTGACTTGCTCTCTGCTTCCCTCTTTCACTTTTAAGGGCCCTTGTGGTTACATTGGAGCCACAAGATAATTCTCTCCCCTGGTCCATGGTCCATGTCCTTACTCAGGTCTGTGAAGTCCCCTATGTTTAGAAATGAACATATTCGTAGATTCTGGGGATGAGGAGGTGGATCTCTTTGGAGGACCATTATTCTGCCTAGAGCGCCGTCACAGACAGCACATAAATGAGTAGGAATGGCTATGTTCCAATAAAACTGCAAAAACAGACTGCTGGCCTGCAGGCTACAGCTTGCAGACCTCTGAACTAGGCCGTCATTCCTCTACGTATGTTGTATGCAATAATATTTTTAGTAGATACCCCACCAAGAAGGTTCTGTGGCCCAATAAATTTGAGAATTCTGTAAACCAGATCCTTCTTTTAGTTGAGACTTAGAAATACTGTTGTAGATAAGCCTGTTTAATTTTCTTTAGTATAACATTTTTCAAGCATTAGAATTTTTTTTTTTCATCTCGCAATACCCATGAACATACTGTAGGTTCTGATTCTCAGGAACTCACCCTGGGAAACCCTTTGCAGCTCAGCACAGAGCCTTATAGAGAAAGTTGCCTCCAGTCTCCTGATCTCGGGTCAAGACACCAGTCACGTCACTTGAGATTTGATTAGAGAAAGCATTTTGGCTTCATTAAAGTTCATTAAATGAGCCATCCAGTGTAATTTAGTTGAATAAAAATGGTTCAAATGGCCTTAACCCCACCCCCTTTTACAGCAATTTAATTGTGGGAAAAGCAAATATCTGACCGATGTAGAAAAATATGTGTTGGCCTTCAAGAAGAAGGTTGGGCTGTAGCTCCTGCTTCCTTGTCATGGGTATAGCTTTTGAGAGGGTGGCTTGTGGGGTCTTCTTGGCAGCAGACCCTGGTGATGAGACCACATGGTGCATCCTTCCTGAAAAACACTGGAGGAAAAGTGTTTCTCCCTCCCTCCCTCCCTCCCTCCCTCCCTCCCTTCCTTCCATCCGCCCTCCCCTCCCTCCCTTCCTCTGTTCAGTTCAAGGAGAAGATGACTGCCACCTTAGGGCTCCTCTGAGTGCTGCCACTTCTGGTGTGGGGCTGGAAGTGCATAGAACTCAGAGGGTTAAGACAGATGAGGTGAGGGTTCCTGGCCCTTGAAGAGTGGGCAGTAGATACCGGCCCCGCCCTTCTCCCATGGCTTATTTCTTTTCTGCAAACTACTCCCTGCTGCAGCAGGGAATTTTCCTTATTTGACTTTTCCTTCAGTGTTTTTCAGTGATCTGCCAGCACCTTGATCTTGGACTCCCCAAAAGCCTATAGAACTCTGAGAAATAAATTTCTGTTGTTCGTAAGCCACCTAGTTTATATTTTGTTATAGCATCCTGAATGTATTAAGATAAAGACCAAGGAGATCACGTTTATGTGAGGAAAAAAAGAAGAGGACAAACAGATAGCTGAGAAGGTGTTAGCTCTTCAGGAAGGGAAAAATGCACCTTTTGAAGTGTTGCCTTGGTGGAGGAAAGACAAGATCGGCACCGTGATGATGCCAGACAGCAAGCCCCAGGCTGGGAGCTGGGCAGGGGTTTTCTGGTTAATTGTGTTGGGTGTACCTCATACATGTGATGCTTAAGCAACAGCAGAATGACAGCTCCAGGAAAAGCCAGGGACAGTGGCATTTATCTCTGGGGTGTGAGCTGAGCGTATTTGCGGTTCTCTGTGTTCTCTTTCAATAATTATTTTTACAGGAGGAGGCTGGAGTACACCCAGGGGGTGGACAAGAGGACAGATAGCAGATGGGGTCTTAGCAGCTGGATCTTTGTGGGGAGGCTGGTTCCCTGGAACTACCATGCAGAGACAGAAGGAGGAGTGACAGGAAAACATGGCTTGGAGTCTTTCAGGGACCACAGTCGGGGGTGACCAACTTGGCTATCAGGGCCTTAGGGCAAATGAGAACAGGTGTCTGAGTTCTCTAGGGTTACCATAATGCAGTATCGCAGACTGAGTGACTTCAACAGTAGACATTTATTTCCTCACAGTTCTGGAGCTACAAGTATAAAACCAAGGCATAAACAAGTTTGGTTTCTTTTGAGGCCTCTCTTCTTGGCTTATAGATGGCTATCCTCTCCCTGTGTCTCTACTGGTTTTCCCTTTGTGTCCACTGTGTCCATATCTCTTCTTATAAGGATACCAGTGATTTAGGATTTGGGCTTATCCTAGTGACTTCAATTAATTTTAATTACTTCTTTAAATGCCCCATCTCTAAGGTACTGGAGTCAGGACTTTAATATGTGTATCTGGTGGGGAGGATACAATTCAGCCCATAATAATAGACCCGAGTAAGAGCGACCAGGGGATGCAGAGATGGACTGAGCAACTAGAAGTTGGAGGGAAGCCTGTGATGCTGGCCTGGACAGGCAGGATGGAGCTGAGTAATGTGTGGATGGAGCAGTCCGGGTTAATAGCACAGGGATGTAGGCATCTGCCCCCAAAAATCCTTTATACACTCAAATCCTAAGACCTACCTGCTCCTGGCCTGCCTGTGTCATAGAGGAGGAGGTACTTCCAAATGCCAGCCCCACTCTTTTTTTTTGCTGGGATTAGGATTTGAACTCAGGGCTTTACTCTACCACTTGAGCCACACCTCCAGTCCATTTTGCTCTGGTTATTTTGGAGATGGGGTCTCACAAACTATTTGCCTGGACTGGCCTTGAACTGTGATCCTCCCATCTCAGCCTCCCAAGTAGTTAGGATTACAGGCATGAGCCACCAGTGCCACTCTCTCTCTCTCTCTTTTTTTTGGGTGGGATTATGGTTTGAACTCTGGGCTTTCAAGCAGGAGATGTGCTGCTTGAGCCATACTTCCAGTCTGTTTTACTCAGGTTGTTTTAGATATGGGGGCTGGCCTCCAATCATGGTTCTCCTGATCTTAGCCTCCCAAGTAGCTAGGATTACAGGCATGAGCTACTGGCTCTTAGTACCAGCCGCAGTCTTAATTCAGGAAGTCTGTGAAGCCTTCCATCTTCAGGATCACTTCTTTAAGATGCTGCCTTTTGTCCCCTTCTTAACTCTCAGTCCCCAATGGTGTCATATGTTTAGGGTAACAGAAGAACTTACCTGTTTTTTTTCTTTTTCCTCTTGGCAATAGGATCCATCTTGCTGACCCTTTTGTAAAGCAATAGGGGTCCTAGGGTAGAGGGTGACATCCTCTCCGGTGATGGGACTCCATTCCTGCTTAAAGTCCTGGTACTTCTTAACCTGTGAGAGTTCTGCTAGTCAGAGGGGAGTGGCCTGGAAGGATCTCTGTTGACTACACAGTTAATGCAGGATGAGACATCTCTGTCCTGCTGGTCCTCAGGGCCCTGAGCTTGATCATATGTGTGTCTGGTTACTTGCTCCCAGACACCCAGTAGCCACATCACCATTGTTTATTATCTCTGGACCCCAGAGTCTGGCTGTGAGTTAGCCAGTTGTGCAGGACAAAATTAATGGCTTTGTCTGGGAGCCTCAGATGAGAGACAGCAGGGACGATGTCATGGAGCTTGAGTTTGGGAAGCACTTGATGCATCGTCTTGTAAAATCTTGCTCACCCAATTAATTCAATGGTCAGGTGGCTTGGACACTGGCCATTGACCCAAGCAGAAGTCAGAGGTAGGTGATAATGGATCTGCCAAGGAGGAGGCACCAGGAGGAGGCTGCCATTTGCGCTTAGAAGAAGGATGGTTCTTAATTAAACTCTTGTCTGATGAGCAGGGTAACCAGCTCATCAATAACTGGTGACAGATGAACACAGGTAAAACACCAGCTAGATGGAAAATTAAGGCAGTGAGTTCTGAGTGGGTGGTAAGCCCTAGTGAAGACCTGTGCCTCGACTTTCCCCCATTTATTCTGTACCAGACCCATTCCCTGATTTTGTGTGTGTGTGTGTGTGTGTGTGCAGGTGGTGGACTTGTTTGCCTTACTTCTTGTCTTTTCTGTGGATGTTTGTCTTCAGGGCTAGGTGCTTCTCTTTTGTGTCTGGTAGGGCACTGGGAATAGCCACGCAGATTCTGCACACTGAACTCTTTCTGGACTCGTGCAATACAGTGTCCCTCTGTCTGGGAACATGCACAGGTCTGTCTAGCTGTGTGGATAGATGCCTGAGCACTCCACTTCAGTGGTTGCTCCATTTGGACACAGAGCTGGGGGGAATCCAAGCGACCCCTCTCTTACCACTGGGGTTCGGTGGGTGGAGAAAGAGAGGACAGGAGACGAAGCTGAGACATCCCAAGAGAATAGGAGCCTACCTCCCCTTTACGAGGTGTCCCAGGCCCCCACCCTCCTTTAACTTGTAATAAGTAGGAGATAATGCTATTTCTTATTCTTTATTTGCCCAGAAAGCCTGTTATTTTCTCTCTTTCAGAATCCAATTTTCTCTTGACATTTCTGCCTGATGTAGCAAAGCATGACCTTTGTGAGAGGACATTGCTGGCAGCCTGCTCTCTGCCTGGGGCTCCCCAGAACTCCTGGCAGGCTGCCTGCCTCTCCTCCCTTAGGAGGAGCAAGCTGCCCTGGGCACCTGGGATGCCCCTGCCTTCCTAGCTGCTTGTCCTGCTGGTTGCTTATGTCTTGTGTCTTGCTAGGGGCGTGCTTCCCAAGGTTCAAGGAGCCTGGCTGCTGAGCCCTTGCAGGCTGCTGTGGCTTGGCTTTAGAACCATGGGCTTTGTTTAAGGGAGTGCTAGAGTGGGGTGCGGAAGTACAGGCAGAGGCTGGAGGTCTTCCCAAAGTCTGGTGGATTCCTTTGTGGAGTTACAAGTCTGGAGCTTGCTCACCTTTTGCCTCCAAGGATACTATTGTGTGTAGACAGTAGGGAGACAGGGATGGGGTGGGGGAAGAAGAAGGAGTGAGAGGAGAGGGGAGAGGGGAGAGGGGAGAGAGAAGAGGGGAAAGGGGAGAGGGGAGAGAGATTTCTGCCTGGATGATTTAAGTACTCAGATTTATTAAATACCATATAGGCTAATGGCAGCAGAGACTTAGAGAGTGGTACTGAAACCTGCTGTCCTTGACCCCAAGTTCTGAGCTCCTTGTCTACTAGCTAGGTGGGGCAGTGACTCTGAGGACAATACTGGACCCCCTGATGTATCCCTCCAAGCAAGAGACCGCACTGCAAGGATCTTGGTCCTTAAATGGTCTCTTTGCAGTTCTTCTCCTCCCCCTCCCTTCCCTCTGATTGGTGAGACTGGTGGAAGTTTGTAGGAATGACTCCCAATCTTCAGGGGTTTTATGAAGCAGAGACTCATGGATGGCTTAGGTTCACGGACCCTTAGTGAGCATTTGCTGGCAATCCAGAGCTCTCAGCCCTGCAGAAAGGAGGTAGGGTGAGCTCTGTTGGGACCGTCCTGGAGAGCTCCATGAGGCTCAAGGACTTGAACAGAAAATGCTGAGTACAGCATCTCTCCCCCTCCCACATCAGTTACTTCCTTATTCATTTGTAACTTGAATACAAGGTTTTAGAGGTACCTTATCTTTCCCCTCAGTGTCTTCCTCTCATTACTCAGTAGAACCTATATTTGACTTTCAATTGATATTTTCTGTAAAGTCATCTAAATATAGATACATATGTAAGCATATGTGTTTTTATAAACAAGTCTGTGTTTGCATTTGTTACCTACATCTTTAATAGACACAAATATACACATGCCTGTGTGTGTGGAGAGATATTTACCTGAATGGAATCAACACAGCCATCAGTTCCATCAGCTGATGACTACATTGTTCCTGGGGTCCCACTTCGATTCTAGCAGTGTCTAACTGCTGCCTTTAAGGGCTGTTATCCCATCAAAAGTTGTTTGTTGAGCCTGGCAAAGTAATAACCGTGGGTGTGTTTCTTCTTTTATTCCAAAGACTAATAGCTGCTCCCTTCCACTGTACATCCTAATGAGAACAATTAAATAGCCATTAGGAGAACAGACGTGTGAACAAAAGGCTGATGTCTTGATCTAACTGATGGACATGTTTGCAGGGGGAGGAGCAGGCTAGAAAGAACTGTAGGTGACCTGCAGAGTTTTCAAACCTGTGTGAATGTGAAGAATTCTGGTTGGCTTGTATACATTCAGAATTCTTTGTCCTTTAGAGAAGGGTAGCTTCAAACCGGCTTCTGAACTTTCATTACAGGGAGAGGATATGGGGGGAAATAAACAAGTTTTATTGTTTCTTTGATTTGTAAAAACCTGCCCTTTAAAGGCTTCAGAATCCTCTCCAAAACAGATCTGTGATCTGGACTGTTAGCAGATGTTCTGGGTTTTTTTTTTTAATTTTTTTTTTTGCACTAGGATTTGAATTCATTGCCTTCTCTTTACCAGGCGGGTGCTCGCCTATTGACCCACGTCCCTAGCCCTTCCTCGGTAGTTTAGAGTGGAGAAAAAAAAGAACGACAAAGAGAAGCTCCAGTGAAATGAGCAAGTCACTGTCAAGTCACTGATGCCAGAGCTGTCCTCTGACTTCCCTTTATTTGTCTATCTTGCAGAAACCTGTCAAGCAACCGGCTCACCACCCTCTCATGGCAGCTCTTCCAGACTCTGAGTCTTCGGGAATTGTAAGTTGGTTTTGAAGCCTGTCCAGGTGGTGAAGTGGTGGTAATGGTTGGGTGGGAACAAGTGTCAAGCACTGGAGTTACCTGAGGCTGGGCATATACCTGAAGAGACTGCTTGGGTTGGATGGCATTGAGTGTACCATGTTCAGTGAGAGCGATCCACTCCAGTGCTTGCCTTCTGATGGGCTTTCGGAGCACAATCTACTTCAGAAGATAGGCTCTCACCTCTTAGCACTAAAGGACTGAGTTTTGTGACCTTAGATTTCTCATCCCAAGAGTCATGGGAAGTAGGGATTATTATTCTCTGAATTTTATAGATGAGGACTCTGAGCCTGAGAAAGGCCTTGAAAAATCAATCGTGATTGCATTGCTAGGAACTGGTAGAGCTGGGACTTGAACCCAGGCCTCTGTTTTTCAGATTGCATATCCTTTTTGCCACTTATGATCTCTTTCAATTTACTTGGCTTGAAGTACAGGAATTCAGGGAAGAGTGTGCATTTATTTAATCTGTGTGTGGACTGCTTAGCCCTGATGCATTCCAAGGTTGATCAACGCTCTCCTACCCCAGCCAGCCATTTTGTGCAAACAAATGTTGCCTGGATGAATGAAAATTCGTGATCACTGCTGGAAAAAATAACTCATGTTGATGTGTGAGTCATCAGGGTCATCTCTGTGCATGAAGGACAACATATTATATTGAGGGAATAAATCAAGGAATAAATTGCAAAGGAACTGAGGCATGGATGAAGTTAGGGAGACAAGGCTTCAGAGACACTGCTCATGTGTTCCCTTTTACTTGGTGACTCAGATCCCAATTTGCTGAATGCAGATTGCTTTACTGTGTTTACCAAGAAGCAATGACCTTGGGCTTCTGCCTAGGCTATTGGCCTTTCAACTTGTTCTTCTTCCACCTGGCAAGCCCCAAGTTCATGGATGAGTTATAACCTTACCTTTTTAGACCAGCTGCGGGAATGGGAATGGCTTATCACCCTGTGACAACTTTGTATATTGTTCTTGCCAACATGATGCTTCAAAAAGCCATTCCAGATAAGAAATACAGAAGTCTATATAAAAGTGTTGGAGCTGGGTGTGGTGGCACTTGCCTATAATCCTAGCACACAGGAGGTAGAGGTAAGACAATTGAGAGTTCGAGGCCAGCCTGGGCTACACAGTGAGACCCAGTCTCAAAAAAACAAAAGTGTTGAGGACTTTAGGATAAAACTTCTGTGGGTATGTTCTTTTGAATTGTACCTCTCTGACACAAATAAAAATTTCTACCTGAGCTAGGAAAAAGGTAAATGTATACTTGTTTATAAAACACTGTCCTCCCCAATAGACATCTAAATGTTAGATGGTTATACAACATACAGTTATATTCATTCCCATTTTTGTAGGTGGAAAAGAGGTAAATTAACATGACTTCTATAATTATTTCTAACAGTAATTTCTGAGCACTTCCTCTGGGCCAGGTACTGTGCCAAGTAATCTATTAAATGATGTCCATTATTTCACTTAATCCTTATGTCACTTTTGTAAGGTAGGAATTATTGCTACCACTTCACGTTGGAAGACATTGAGGTATTTGGCAAGGCTAAGTAGCTTGTTTAAGGTCACCTATTGAATAAGTTGTACATGTAGTTTCAAAGCCTAGACTGCTATGTTCCACCATCACTCAACTTTTTTTAATCTGTTTCCAATATAATGATATATTCTACAATAACTTTGAAAAAGCGCACTAGTTCTTCCTTAAATTACCCAGAGGGCTCTCTTTCTTGGGAGTCTTGCATCCAGTTCTCTTGGGATGCCTGCCCCTTCATTTGGGGGAGGCCAGGGACAGTGTTCCTCCAGGGGATATCTAGGGTCTGCTGTTAGCTGAAATATTAAGAAAATGTTCAGTGTTCTTTCTAAGAAAATCGTTGTATATGAAATCAATGGTGTGCTGCCCTGATGACCTGTTTCATGGAGGCTTGGAAACAGTTGTTCTATGGATATATATTTAAAGGCAATGTCAGATTTCTCCCAGAGGATCATGGGATTCTGCATTCATCTTTGCCAGGATCAATATACTAGTGAGCTAGATGTAACTTATGCAGGAATGAAGACATTCCTTCCAGTGTGAGTCAGCGTGTGAGTGCACCAGGTCTATAGAGCATTTTATTTCTATCATATTGTTAAGTAAGAAAAAATTACATTGGAGAATAAAGAAGCGCCCCTCTACAGAGCAATCACCCTGTAGGGGTCTATTTTTTGAGGAAAAATTGAATGTTGAGAGTGGAAACTTTATCTTTTGGCTGGAGGGGCCTCACATTGGCTCTTAGCTGTGGCTATGATTAAAATCCAAACAATTCCAGTTCCTGGCAAATGCAAGAGAGGGTAGTATTTTCTTGTCCGATGTCTTGATTAGTCCACATGGCGCCATCTGCCATGAGCCATCTAGACTGCCAGGGTCTGCCTGATGGAGCCTGTGGGCTGGGGTGTGGGAATGGGTCTGGTATTTTCAGGAAGAAAGAGTTTTGGCCTTGGAAGAGAAAGGGCTTTGTGTGCTATGGCAGCCAGGAAAGTCATAAGCCAGAAGTGTGAGGCTTTAAGTGACTGTCTACAAGAACAGAAGGGGCAAATAGGGTATTTAGTAATTTCATAGCACATTTCCTGCTGTCATGGAGGATCTCTCTTGACATCTCTGCCATGTCCCCAACCAGCCTGTCCCCAACCAGCCTGTCCCCAACCAAATGATCCTTGAAGGCACAGTTGACTGTTGAGACACCCCCCGTTGGAAAGGCTGAGTGTCTATGGCATTTCCAGTGGAATAGCAGAAGGAAGAGGCACATATTGAGCACCTAATGTATATGAATTCCTTGGAACATTCTCACAAGGGATCTTTTATTATAACCAGATTTACAAGTGAGGGACTTGAGACTTGGCCAGGTCAAATAAATACACCAACATCACATGGCTGGAAAATGGTAAATCCAGGGATTAGTATTATGGTTTTTGGCATTAACCACCACTTGGCTGTGCTGTTTCCAAAGACCATACTCTTTCCCTTACCCAACTCAGCAACGCACCCTATAGGCTTTGCATTTCCTTCTGGAAGTCACTTTCAAGATGGCGGCTCCCAAGTGGAATCACAGGAAAAAAAACCCAAACCATCTCAGGGTTTGTACATTCTGTCATTTACTTTTGTCAGCTGAGGGGGAGGGGCTCACAGTCTCCCACTAGTGTAAGGTGGTACTCCTCCAACTGAGCACAACAGGAGCACCTTTTAAGACTTGCTTTGGAGTAGCCAGTACTATTTCAATGATACCAATTTGAAGGACTCTGGCCTGGCATAGCACAGTGCTCTCAGAAATTTCTGGTTCTGGTAAGATGGTGTTACTTATTTTACTGACAGAGAAGATTACAACTGTCTGTCCAAAAATCAGAGCAAGAATCAGAGAGATTGTCTCAGAACTAAAGAAATGAATTAGGGAGAAAAAAATTAGGGAGAAAAGAAGCCTGGATTTTGAATCCCATGGTACCATTTAGGCCCTGGCAAGAGGCACCAGAGGATATCAACCCACAGCATGGAAGCCCTCCAGAAATACCCTAAGGACCTTTAATGCATCTCAAGCAGGCTTTTCTTCATACCCTGCATGCATGGAGCAGACGTGATTAAAATAGATTGGAATATTTCATTTTCTTAAAGCAAAGTGATAATTACCTCTGGTATAATTTGCAGATTTAATTGACTTGGTAAAATATTAACTGAGTATAGGAGATGGGATTGGGCTGAGCCTGACACCTTCCTCCTTCCTGTCTTGGCCATGATGACTCTGAAAGCTCTCAGAGAAATCACTAAACAACTATTTTAATAACAGTATTACTACAATAATCACTTCTGGCCTCTTTATAGCACCCCTTTAGTTCACAAGACAGGCCTATTATCACTAATTCTCTCAATAACTTTATGAAGAAGAAATGTGGAATGCAGTCCTCCCCATTTTACAGATATTAAACCAGAGCCTTGGAGAATTAAGTTATGTGCAGTCCTCATTTCTTAGTGCTGCCTGGATGAATTGCCACAAACGTGGTGGCATGAAACAACAGAAAATTATTTTTTCGGTGTTCTGGAGGCTAGAAATCTAACTCAGGGTGTGTGCCTTCCCTTCAAAGGGCCTGGGGCTGACTTCTTCCTTCCCTTTTCCAGCCATGGCTCCTGGTGCTTTTAGCTTGTGACCACCACACTGGTGCAGCCTCTGCCTCTTTCTCCCGTGACTGATGTCCCTGTTTCCTTATCCTTCACCCCCCTATTCTCTCTCTTACAAGGACTCCAGTCTTTGGGGTTAGGGCCTACCTGAAATCCAGAGTGATCTCTTTCCTTTATCCTTGGTTTTATTGCAAAGACTCTATTTCCAAAGAAGGTACTGGGGCTAGGACTTGGACTTGTCTTTTGGAGGGTATAATTCAACCCGTTATGTTTGCTCAAAGTGACATAGCTAGCTCTGCTTAGATCTTTCATATCTTTTCTGCCACCTGACTGTTGTTATCTCAAGGAGGCCTCTGCTGTGTGTCCTTTGCTCTGTGACAGTGGCCCCAGGATTACCACTGGTCACGCTGATGCTGAAGAAGTGATAAGAAAGTTCCCCGGGTGATGACTGGTGAGGAATCAATGTTTCAATGCATCAATGCAGTCATGGCCTTAGCTGCACTGCACAGTGTTTGTGTGCTGGGCCTGGATGGACTGAGTTAATCTATGGGAAGCCCGCACGGGCCTGTGATTAGGCCCTGGGCCATCTGGGGGCAAGGGCTGGGCCTTGCGTGGTAAGCTGTGCCCTGAAGCAGTTCTGCTGCATTATTCATGGGGCAGCCTGCATTATTAATGGAGCACAGAGAGCCATGCTTTCAGCTCTGCAAATCTGCCCCCAAACCCTGACTGAAGCCCAGCACTGGTTTGGGGAGAGGGCACTGAATGGGCGGTGCCATTTAGATCCAGGATTGCTTGTCTCTGCTTCTCCCCCATCTGCATATAAAGGCAATTGTGGATTTGCCCATCAGGATGTCCAGGTGCCACTGTTTAAGACTCAAAATGCAGCTGGGCCTGGTGACTCAACCCCATAATGCAAGCTACTTGGGAGGCAGAGATGGATCAGAGGATCACAGTTTGAGGCCAGCCCTTGGACAAAAAAACTGTTTGTGAGACCTGATTTCAACCAATGGCTAGGCCTGATGGCATGCTCCTATGCAGGGGAGCACAACAGGAGGATTGTGGTTCGGGCTAGCCTGGGAAAAAGTGAAACCCCTATGTTGAACATAACCAACACAGGACTGGAGGTGGGGCTTAAGCTGTAGAGTGTCTGCTTTGCAATCATGAAGCCCAGAGTTCAAATCCCAGGCCCATGACGAACAAATCAACCACAGAAAGGGCTGGTGGAGTGGCTCAAGTGGTAGAGCACGTGCCTGGCAAGCCCAAGGCCCTGAGTCCAAACCCCAGTATGGCCGAGAAAAAAAAGACTCAAAATGCATTCTGCTTGTTTGTTTTGTTCTCTCAGAGGAGAAGACTCCAAGGTTCTTCATAGTTTCCAGGAGACTCTGGATTGCAGTGAAGAACCAGATCTCAAGGTGCATCCCTCTGGCTGGATGTGGTCCTGCACACAGGGCCCTGGAGGGCAAGGATGGAAGGAAATGAACTGTTACTGAGTCGTGCCTGGCACATCCCAAACTTCTCAGCTAATTCTCCTGCCAGCCTCAGGACACACTGGCACCGTCTGCCTCTGAGGGGCCACTGGGATGTTGGGATGTGCTGCGGCCAGCCTCCAACATGAGGCAGGCAGGACTGCATCAAGTGTGTGTGGCTTGAGGCAGCCCTGCCAAGCTCCTCACTTGTCTCCTCTTTTCAACGCAGGTGGATAATTTGTATTTTTACACCTGCTTCATAATGAATGGCCACATCTTGTCAAGTGAGCAGCTGGGAACAACCAGGCTGACCTGGTTCAGTTTGTACATATTTAAGCATCTGGGCCCTCTGTGTTGTCCAACAGGGCTGCCAGGCCTCTCCTCGCAGCCCAGCAGTGGGGGTCCAAATCCCTCCACCTCAGGCTTTCCTTTTCCTTACACAGACTTGATAATAATTTGACTTCCCTCCCTCCCTCCCTTCTTTCTTTCTTTTCTCCTTCCCTACCTTTCTTTTTCTTTCTCTCTCTCTTTCTTTCTTTCTTTCTTTCTTTCCTTTCTTTCTTTCTTTCTTTCTTTCTTTCTTTCTTTCTTTCTTTCTTTCTTTCTTTCTTTCTTTCTTTCTTTCTTTCCTTTCTTTCTTTCTTTCTTTCTTTCTTTCTTTCTTTCTTTCTTTCTTTCTTTCTTTCTTTCTTTCTTTTCTTTCTTCTTTCTCCTCTCTCTCTCTCTCTCTCTCTCTCTCTTTCTCTGTCGATACTGACCTTTTTGCTTTAGTTATTTGTCTCATGGGGGTCTTACTTTTTTCTCATCTGACTCTGACTTCCTACTTTCCTAAGGATACCGTCAGATGTCCCCTTTCTTCCTCTTGCTTCCTCCTTGTGAGGGTTAAGTGAGGTGTAGTGTGTGTAGGACATGGGGCACAGTGTAGTCACCATACCACGTACAATGCAAATACTGTTATTCTCTTATTTCTCTGTCAGTTTCTCCTACTTTCCCTCTCTTCTTCATCACGTCTCTCTGCCATCTTGCTTAAGGCAAACATCTGCAAGGCCTTTTGACTCATCTGTTCCTTTCCTCCTCTAGGATCTGGATCTCATAATTGCTCTCCGCCCTGTCCTCACTCCTCTGCTCCTCCTTTCCATGGATCCCTTCTCTGCTGCATTCAACCAACCAGTTTTCTCCACCACTGACTTCCTGTCTCCGGAAGCTTCAAATATCACCTTCCACATTTCCTTTTCTTCTGCCTCCACAAAACGTGCAGTAGTGTTTTGTGTTCCTTGTGCTGTTTACTGTGTGCTCTCTGTTCCTTTCCCCAGTTTATTCTAGGTTTTTATTTACTAGTCGATAGTTCTCAAATGGTGGTTTGGGTGACCCCAAGCTTTCCAGGGAGACTGTGCAGTACAGTTTTTTCATAGCAATGGTAAGACATCATTTGCCCTTTTCACTCTCATCCTTAAGCCAGGGTACAGTGGAGTTTTCCAGTGACAGTGTGACATGCGATAACATCATTGCTCTGATGGCTAATGGAATTTGTGCTAATGTATTCTGGTGCTGTAAAATTTTCTGTTTCAGTTTCTAAAGTGGTAAATAATGAGAGATGCAGTCCACATAAACAAGAGCTATTTAAGGCCCTCAGGAAAATTTTAAGAGTGCACAGGAGTTCTGAGACAGAAAGTTCCAGCACATTGACCTTAGCAGCCTGTCTGATGCCTCCGTGTGACTTGGAGTACTGCATCTGAATTTCATCCCCTGTTCATTGCTTTGTCTGAGTTCCTTGAGAAATGCAGAACCATGCAACTGTGCGTGGTGGCCCTGTATATCCTAATTGCTGTCACACTCTCCAGTGCTCAGGCCTCAGTGGTTTCCCGCTGCTTCCTGGATGAATTCTGAGATTCCTGATGTGGCAGTGAAAGACCCCCACCAACTGGCTTCCAGCTTTATGTCCCCGTGCTCCCTGACACTAACTCTGTGTCTTGGCTGAGCTTTGCTTTCCACCTCTGCTTACAACGTCCCTTTGTCCTGGCAACTGCCTCCAGCTCTTCCCCTGTCTTTGCCTCCATGAACCCCTGAAGTCAAGGGTCCTGGCTCGCCCCTCTCAGTCTCTCCCGTGGCACTCTGCACAGGGCAGATGGGGCAGGAAATGCGTGGGTTTTGGAGTCCAACAGACTGATCTTTGAAACCCTGCTCTGTCATACACCAGCCCAGGGGCCTGAGCATGTGACTGCACCCCTCCAACATCAGACATGCCCTGTCATCTGTATGGGGTCAGCTCTGGTTCTCTCCGAGGATTGCTGAGAGAAGCAGATTCTTGGTAACAGCTGTTCCCTTCCCTTTTTCTTAGAGGGCACCGTGTGCAGAGAGAAGTCACGAGTGCACTTAGGCCAAGAGGATGATCTTGTGTAGGGATGTTCTGCCTACTCTACCTGAAGTCCTTGTCCCACAAAACATGGTTCCCCTCCTCAGGGGCCTCATTTTTCCCCCTGAAATCTGATAAATGCTGATGCATGCTTGACTATTTTGGAATTTGCCAGTTGTCAAAAATACTCGGGATCTTAATGCAGTGACCCACGTGCCTACCTCCCAGTACAACAGATCGATCCCCTCCATGGTCCAGAGAGAGAATCACCTTCCCCGTAATGGTCCAGGCATTCGGATTTAAGAGTTTGCACTTTACTTGAAGAGTGTTTGGATTGATTAATGCTGCTCATCGTTTCCTAATAACCTCACTGGGAGGGATGTGACTTGTTCCAAGTCACAAGGAAAATCCGTGAAGAACAAGGCTTTGAACTTGACTCTTTCCCTATCAGACGTTCTTCTTCACCAAGCTTTGTGCTCCTGGAACACAGGGACTGTCCTGTTTATCTCTCTCTTAACCCATGGCCAGATGCCAAACAAGCATTATTAAGGAATTTAGGAAGGAATAAAGTTGGTCCCAAGATGAGCTTTGAATATATTTGGGAAATAGCAAAGCACCCACTCCCCAGGGAAATCTCTCTCTCTCTCTCTCTCTCTCTCTCTCTCTCTCTCTCTCTCTCCTTTAATTCAAGAAGAATTTATATATGAGGTTCAGTTTTAGGTCCTGGACATACAGCAATGGACAAAATAGGCTATGTCTCTGACCTCAACATACAAGCAGACTAACCACTGGAAAGTTGTAAGAAGAGGCACATCCCAACCTGATGTATTTAAAAGGGTCTCTTTACTTGGTGAGGTAATTGTAGGGTTTTGTGTGTGTGTATGTGGGGGGGGGGAGCTGGGATTTGAATTCGGGGCTTCATGCTTGCTAGGCAACCAGTCTACCTTAAAACCACTCCACCAGCTCACTGGTGAGCTAATTGAGATGGATTTTTTTCAAAATGAGATTATTACTTTTAAAACTAAATAAGATCATGGACTACTTACAAGCCTTCTTCCTTCCTTCCTTTCTTTCTTTCTTTCTTTTTTTTTTTGTTCTTTCATGACCTTGCTTCTCTCCTTCTCTCCTGGTCCCCTGAAGAGGTCCTGCTGGCCTTGGCCCTGGGAGGGAGCTGGGCTCTCCTTGGTTCAGGGATTCCTTCCCTTCTCTTCTTGCCTACAGGAGATTGGAGCAGAACTTCTTCAACTGTAGCTGTGACATCCGCTGGATGCAGCTGTGGCAAGAGCAGGGGGAGGCCAGGCTGAATGCCCAGAGCCTCTACTGTGTCAGCGCCGATGGCTCGCAGCTGCCCCTCTTCCGTATGAACATCAGTCAGTGTGGTGAGTACCTGGGAGGCGTCCTGCAGACACATAGTGTTGGGTCTCAAATGCCATGCTAGGGCCTTCTTTCCAGCCTTGCCCGGACTTGACCTTTGCAGCTGGAAGCAGTGGGAGTCACCTTTTCCCTACTTGGTCATTCTTGTCCCTGAACAGCCAGGGGAAGGGTGATTTTAGGGACCACAGATGGGAGTTCTGTGTATGCCTTCTCAGCTGACCCTTCCTCTCTGTTGGTCAAAGCTCAAGGAGTAGGTCCCAAAGTGTGGTCTCTGAACTTTCTGTTTCAGGAGCTTCCAAGGTGATTTAGAACTGCAGCTTTCTGGGCCCAGCCACAGATTTCAGAGAGCCCAATGTCTTGGATGGTCCCCCGAAATCTGAATGTTTAGCAAGCTCCCTGTGAGAACCTGAAACACATCAATTTTAGAAGAACCAGCGTCCCAAGTGGAATGAAGCCATTGGGCTTAGTTTTTAGAAATTCATGCCGTGTGCAGCTGTCCTGCTCACACCCTGCTCTGCAGGAGCATCCAACGGCATGGGCCTCAATTCTGAGTTCTGAGGACTATTGGGGGGACTTTGGGGTCTTCCAAGAGCTAACCAGGTTGTGTTGGAGTCATTGTTAAGCAAGGTTATTAAGAAGGTTATTAAGAAGGGCTAACATTATCCCCATGGACAGAGCTTCCTCTGGGTAGTGTCTGCCTGTCTTTTCACTTGCGACTGCCCTCCCCCCTGCTCCCAGACCTTCCTGAGATCAGCGTGAGTCATGTCAACCTGACCGTACGAGAGGGGGAAAATGCTGTCATCACTTGCAATGGCTCTGGGTCGCCACTGCCTGATGTGGATTGGATAGTCACTGGGCTGCAGTCCATCAACACCCACCAGGTAGGCGTCCTCGGATCAGGCCCTGTCAGGAGGCTGATGAGTGCTGACCCCTTAATCTTAGCAAGAGAAAAATTTTGTGGCCCTGTCCCTACAATAAGAAACAGACTTGGATTCCATCTAGCTGTAATCTCTTCTAGTCATTTTGACCTTACACGTGCTATTCAATCTCTCTATACCTCAGTTTTCTCATTTGTAAAATGGTCATGGTGCTAGCGTGCACCCCATAGTTTAAATATGAGGGTTACCTGACCTATTGACTGAAGAACCTGGCCCGTGGTCAGTGTGCTTTCACCAGAAAGACCTCCTTCACCATCTTCTCTGCTTTCCTCTTGATTCCTAAAGACGGTTAGGTTAAGGTAGGGGAGCTGTCCAGGTAGAACTGTTTGATTATTGTCTTTTTATTGGGGTTTTCAGACAAATCTGAATTGGACCAATGTACATGCCATCAACCTGACGCTGGTGAATGTGACAAGTGAGGATAATGGCTTCACCCTGACATGCATCGCAGAGAACGTGGTGGGCATGAGCAATGCCAGTGTTGCCCTCACTGTCTATTGTAAGTGCCTGTCATCATGGCCTCTGGCTGGGCATCAGGAGGACCCTGGTGCAGGAGGCTGGGGATGGGGTAGAGGCATTGCTAGGGCTGAGCTAGAGCACAGACTGTGTTCTACCTGTGGGAACGGAAAGGCTCTCTCAGGGCAGGACTGAGAAGTCCTGGCACAGTAAACCTAAGACACAGTGTCCGTGCCCCTCAGAAGACTGTGTAGCTCTAGTTCAGCTGCTTCCTCAGTACACTTCTGATTGGCCCATTCTGCCTTTGGCTAAAACCCTCAAGGGTCTCAAGGGAACCCTCCCCAGAAGCTTGGATGAAGACAGGCGTCTTTTCCCCTCTGTTGGGGTGGTGGGTGGTCAGATCTCTGTTCCCATCAGCCCTGTCGGAGCTGGAAGTTCCTAGAAGGCCTGCGTCCTGGACGTCAGCTGGCCTCTTCCCGCAGATCCCCCACGTGTGGTGAGCCTGGAGGAGCCAGAGCTACGCCTGGAGCATTGCATCGAGTTTGTGGTGCGGGGCAACCCACCGCCCACGCTGCATTGGCTACACAATGGGCAACCTCTGCGTGAGTCCAAGATCATTCACGTGGAGTTCTACCAGGAGGGTGAGGTCTCTGAGGGCTGCCTGCTCTTCAACAAGCCTACCCACTACAATAATGGCAATTACACCCTCATCGCCAAGAACCCGCTGGGCACAGCCAACCAGACCATCAATGGCCACTTCCTTAAGGAGCCTTTTCCAGGTGAGATGGCACCAACTCCTTCTGGTTGCTTGGGGGTGGGCTCGGTGTGGAGCAGTGGTGATTGCTCAGCTGGTTATCTTGGGTGACCTGGCGACATGAGCTGTCACCATCCACATTCTGTATAAACTAGGATAAAGTCTAATTTTCCAGTAGCTGTCATGTAACATCTGAGCCCTTCAGAAGTACCCAGGTGTGCATTGAAAACCTCTGTGTTATAGTAGAGGGATCAAGGGTTTAACAGATGGACAATTGTAGTGAGAATCTTGTACTTGTTCAAAGACTCTGAGCCTGAGAGTTTGCCTTTCTAAGTCTTGATTTTCTCACCTTTGAAATGGACATGATTACGCCTCTCCCCTGAGTCTTTTGGCTTTTACGTGAGCTAAGGTGTCACAGAGGTTGGTTCGAGATGGTGGTTCGGTGACCTTCCACTGTAAGGGAACCCCCATTTCCCAGATTTGTGGCATCCTCATTCTCCTTGCTCGTCAGCAGCAAGGCTTGCCTTCCTTGGACCTGGCCTCCAGGACTGAACTCCTTTCTGCTCTTGTTCCATGGTGAACTAATGCAGGGTGGGGGTAGGTGATGCTGACAAACAACCTCTGATGGTGTTAATGTCACATGAACCAGGGCTAATAATTGAAGTAATGGAAGAACTTTGTTTGGATTTTTTTTTGGCTGTACTCTCCTGAACATAGGACCTCAAACTTGCTAGACAGATGCTTACCACTTGAGCCACACCCCAGCCCTTTTATGCTGCAGTTATTTTGCAGATAAGGTCTCAAGCTTTTTACTCATGGCTGGCCTTGTCTAGGACTGTAATCTTCCTACCTACACATCCTGCATAGCTGAGTTGACAGGTATGTGCCACCATACCTGGTTTGTTTGTTGAGATGAGGTCTTGCTAACTTTTTGCATGGTCTGGCCTTGAACCTAGATCCTCTGATCTCTGCCTCCCAGGTATCTGGGATTATAGGTGTGAGTCACGGTGCCAGACCAAGTTTGTATTTTTGGGTGGTCCAAATGCCTTTCTACAGCTGGAAGAGAAGAAATCACCAAATTGCTTAGTGAACGTGGTTGGTTGTAGCATCTCCTGATGGGTCCCACAGTCCGTAAGTTTCTGCTCATCAGGTCATGTTTCTTTGCTGACCTTTGTGATATGTGCTGGGAACAGACTGGGTGACTTCCTGACCTTCAATCCCCAGAAGCTTGGGTTTCTAGTGAGATAAAGGACAGTGAAAAGACAAATATCACACACGAAAAGTAGGAAGGCAGCAGAGCCAGTGTCTTGCAGGATCTGTTTGGGTGAAGGTGACTTCACAGTCTGTAGATAACCACAGGGTGGTGGCTTTGGGAACTCAGTGCATGGTAACCCAAACTAGAGTCCCCACAAGTGGAGCTGGAGAAATGAGGCCATGTGTGCAGCTACTTTCTTGTCATTGAGGTCCATGAGATTATGGCGCTGTCTCTCAGGAGAGGGTTGAGCACATGCTGATGTATGAGACTTGGGCAATTTCAACTGGCCTGACAAGCGTGATGTCACCCCCATACATCCAGTGTCCAGTGAGAGGCCTCACAACCCTTCCCACTGTGGGCTGCACTTTTCTTTCGGCAGGAAGTGTCCTGCCCTGCACTGTGGATCAGTGGCTTTTGGTCACGAAGATAATTTGATTTCATGGGCCACAAAGTCAGTCTAGACCTGTTTGACATCTAGGGTTGGCCTGGTCCTGTACTCCCCCTGTGTCAACATGCAAATTAGAGAATGAATTCTGTTTTTAAAGAGGACAGTGAGTCTTCTCTCCCTGATGGGGGAAGCGTGAAGCAATGCTTCCCTTTCCAAATGGAAACTCAAGGCTTGGAGAGAATGGGGAGCCCCAGAATGTTCAGGAGGGAGGGAGTGCCACTCAGGGTTCCTCTCCAAGTGAGTATCCTGAGAGCCATGGGGCAACAGGAGCAGTGGATGGTGTGGTAGTCAGCCTTTCCTTTGCCCTCTCTCCTGGGTGACAGCAGTTGTCTGGGTCCTCCCAGCTTAGTGGACACATTTTCTGTCTCTCTAAGTTTCAGCCCCTCTCACAGTCCCTGGGGACCCTTGTCACATAGTCAGTTATCAAGTCTCTTTAGGCCAGTAGTTCCCAAGGTGAGCGCCCAACCAGCAGCCTCAGCCTCACCTGGGAATGGGTTAAAACTCAGTTCTACTGAGTCAGACTAGCATGGGTTTTGCTGCTGTGTTATCTGGTCCTCAGGTGACTCTCAAGCAGCATTTGGTGGGAATCTGGCCCCAGGCGGCAGAGGACTGAGTCTCAGGAAGCCCTGAGGGGAAGCAGCTCACTTGAGATCCTTTGCTCAAACCCATCCATACCCTGCCAGGGCCACCCGGTGTGAAGGTTTGCTTGTTTCATGAACTTTTATATTGAAGAAATCAGAGGATGGTGAAGAAGCAGTGATGGGGAGAAGATGGGCCAGATGTGTCAAGTGACAAGATGTCTAAATGTTCAGAAGGGTAAATATTCTGGGGGAGCAAGTAGGATATGCCAACCCCTCTGAACTAAACGCACACTGGCTGAGCACTGGATACAAAGCCGTCTGTGAATTCTGGCTGTTTGTTTCTGGTGGTACTGGTGACTGAACTCAGGCTAGGTAATCACTCTACCATGCCAGTGGTCCTTTGCTTTCTATTTTATTTTTCAGATAGAGTCTCATGTGTTTTCCCAGGCCAGCCTTGGACGATGATCCTCTTACCTCTGCCTCCTAAATAGCCAGGACTATAGGTATGCACCACTGTGCCTGGTCCTGGCTCTGTTCTTTTGATGTGAGGGTGTAGAGTATCGTATCTATTACGTGTACTGCTCTCACGTGATCAGGCAGCAGTGTTACGGTTATGACAAAAGCTTTGAAATCAGAGAGATTTGGGTGCGAATTGCGTGTGTGGTCCTCCCAGACGGGTGGCCTGGGCCCCTAGAAGGAAGTTTAGTGCATGATCAGCACTCAGCTCAGTGAAGGGCGATGACAACTCTACAACCTGTGAAATGGGTTGTAGATAACAATAGCTCCTGCCTAGGTTGCCATGGAGATTAAATGAAATAAAAACACTCCAGGGATTAGCAGCGTATCTGGACAGGGAGAAGGCTCGATGGCTGGTGGATATTGTTAGCGTTTTGGGACTGCAGAGATAAGATGAGTTCAGGGGTTGTAGAACCAGTAGTCACTCCATGGTCAAGCTCGTAAGTTCTAACAGATTGTCTCAAGGCAGTCTAAGTTAGTGACTGTGAAGCCACATTGCCAGGGTTCAGGTTCTCACACAATCACCTGTCAGTTGTGTGACTTCCAACAAACGACTTAATCTCCCTGCTTCTCCCTCAAAGTTGTGGTGAAGGCGAGCCCACCCGGAAGACTCTCCTTGAGGAGTTAGGTCTGGGAGCACAGGGACATGCGTACATGTTCATTGCACAGCCCAGTTCGTGTTCACCTGGTGCTTGACGTGCTGGTCCAGTCCTCCTCCAAGTTTGCATGTGGGGGAGAGAGAGATGGACCATTCTTGATACCATCCTCTTCCAGTGTGACCAGCTGAGTTAGGGAGCATCCAAGATGTCCCTTTATTCCAGGCAAGAGCTTGCTGTATATCTGAATGCTCCCAGACTCTGTGGCAGAGAACTTACACACTCATAGGCTGGTTGGGAGATGACAGGGTCTCAGACTTGGCTGACATATTTGGCTGATGTGAGGATATCCTCTAATAAATGGGCACCTTATGAGAAATATGCAAGTCAGTGGATTCTGTGGATGGATCTGGCTCCTCTCTCCTCTAGGCTATGATGCCAAGGCAAGCACCTCCATCGCCTCCATCCTCCCTCAAGTCAGGCAATGGGTCACCTGTAGGTAGAAGAGGGTAGTGATGTGTAGGGTATGATCAGGAATTTAGAGAAAGCTCTGTTGCTTTCCCTCACCATAACACAGAGTGGGTAGTAAGACCTTCTTGGAAAGACTCCTTCTCAGAAAGCGTCCTGTTCCCCCAGGCAGTTAGAGAACAACTATCTGCTGGTGCCTAGTTAATGGAGCTAGGCTTAGGATGACTGCGGGGGCTCAGCCCAGGGCCTGCTAAGTGGAAGAGATGCAGCTGAGTGAGTGAATAAGTGAAAGAATGAATTGTTTTTCTTTTTCAGGGTGTGGCACGAGGAGGTCCCCCAAAGGGACCAAGAGCATCAAACTTGTTTGAAATGCAAATTCTCAATGTGCATCAGTGGCAAGGCACTTGCTTAGCATGTGTGAGGCTTTGCTCTTTGGGCCTGTCACATGTCTTGTCTGTGGCATGTTAACTTTCTCACTTGGTTGAGGGGCTGTCTGCCAGATTCCTCCATTGCAAAGTGACTATTTTTCCCTTTGCAATTAGTAAGAATCACGATCTGAAGCTATATAAATAGCTTGTCCCATTCCTCCATACACTAATTTTAAGATTCAGTGATGATTCTTGTCTGAAACAATTATTACGATAGTATCTGCCAAATGGTGATGTTTCTATTTCCATCTTTCCTTCGACATTTATTAGCTGGAATTTTACTGTGAGGAAGAGCTTTCCCTTCTTCCCTCATCTAGTTATTCAATGATATTTTTGTATCAGTGTGGATTTGTGGGTATTTTCATAATTTTTTAGGATTACCATGGTAAAGTACGATAGACTGGATGACTGAAACAACAGAAATTCATTCTTACAATTCTGGAGACTGGAAGTCAGGACCAAGTGTTGACAGGGTTGGTTCCTTCTGAGGCCTGTCTTCTTGGCTTGTAGGTGCCGGCTTCTTCCTGTGTCCTGACATGGTCTTCCCTGTGTATGACACCAGTCATATTGGATTAAAGTTCACCCTAATGGCCTCACTTGAACCTAAGTACCTAACGAAGTTCCTATCTCCAAAGTCAATGGCATTCTACAGTACTGGGGGTTATAACTTGGACATTTGGATTTTGAGGGGACATGATTTTGTCCATAAAAATCCATGACTGTTTCTATTTTGTTGGTCAAATTATCCCAGCATTGGGCCATTGGGATCCTTTTGCTTCAGCTCTTGTTTCCTGCCCCCATTAATCATTTTTACTTTCTAGTACCATAAATGGTTCTAGGCTCATCTTGTATTTTCTCTGTTCCAGCTTAAAGTAATCCTAATTCCTGTCACTGGACAATGGTAGCCATTACCTCCAGATGATTCTTTCATTGTGTGCTAAAGTTTGAGTAGATTGGTGAAGAGCCTAGTCTTGGTTTTGAATCCAACTCTAACTTCCTCTTAGATAAATGGCATTCAGTTAGCTAGTTAATGTCTGTAGGACTCTTTCCTTATTTGTTAAATGAAGGTAATGTTACCTATCTGCTAGGGTGATAATAAGGATGGAGTGATATGTTACCCAGAGAATTTAGCATAACCCCTGGCTCATAATCACTGTCAAGTTAAGGGTTAGTTTTCTTTATTAGGTAGACCATTTCTAGAGACCAAGGTTCAGATAATACACACCCATCCAGGAGGGGCAAATTCTAGAGGGATTCCCAGGAAATCCCCAGCAAGCTATAAGAATTAACTGTGCATGTTTCATCCTGAGATCATAGCTGGCCTCACCACGTAGCACTGTCCCCAGCATTCTGAGTTCTGAAGGAGGGAGGGTTGTGGATGAGACTGTGGGTCAGGATTTAATTCCCTAACTCATAAGTTCGCTAGTTTAACTTTTAGATCCCAGATGGGCCACCTCCTTTGAACCAGAAACTTTATCTCTTATTTCTTCTCTACTTGGAAGACCACCCCCTGAAGAGGTAGTCCCAGGTGGGGAGGGGATGATGTGCCAAGAATTTTAGTGTATCACTTGCTGCGTGAACAGGGGATGGATTGTGGTGATTGGTTGAGGTCATAACTATTAGGATGATGTAGTGTGTCTGATCTGGTTTTATTACATTTGCTAATTACCTCTTTGTCTTTTTCTGCAGAGAGCACAGATATCTTTGACCTCGGTAAGTCTCATTTTCCTTTTGCTTTCAAACTGACTTATTCTGACAATTTTGGTCTAGACTTTCCTATTCTATATCATTCTCAGTCCCATGGCAGCTGTGGGTGTCTGAGTGAAAAGGAAAAAGGAACAAGAGAGTAGAAATGTAGTTCTGCCTGGGCGCACTTTCCTTGGGTAATTGCTCTGTGCCTCAGTTTTCCCCAAGGAGTTTTCTAAGGTATGACAATGTAGTGGGTCTCCCTACTCGGATGAAAAGGGGCTGCAGCAGGCTGGATATGGGGTTCAGTGCACCCTGGTACACTCTTATTGATGACCTCAGTTCTTGCAGATAAAATATGAATCCTATATACCTGCTTCAAGAGCCCAAATATTTGGCCAGACTCCACCTTGGGTAGAGTTGTGATTTACCAGGTCTCAGATGGAACTGTTGAGGCTCAGCTTATAAATGCTTTGAGGCTAGAGCTAGACAGTTCTAAAAGGATTTAGGTTTTGCTTGTGGGCTGTGGGAAACCTATATTTATTCCTTTCTCTTTTCTTCCTCATGGGAAGTGGGAATAAAAGAAGCAGTTGTGGCCTCTTTTGCCCAATGTCTGGCCAGAGATAGACCAATACTGGCTATTTGGCACTGATAGAAATGTCATCTATGATTCCTTTAGTTATCCTGGGTCTTAGAGGACTTGTAATCTACAGATGGCCTTTCAGAGTATTCCAAGCTGGGGCAATTTCTTGCCAAGGAAATGGTTTTGAAAGGAGGGTGATACTTGCTTGGCTTTGCGTCTGGCCTTACTGGGTAAAGGAGGGTGACACTTGGCTTTCCAGCTAAACCTAGTGACTCAGGTGGCTGTTGTTAAATTTGACCTGCCTTTGTATTCTGAAATCACTAGTAGGGGAATGGATATGGATTGTTGATGTGACCATAGGCCTGAATATCACTGAGGAGCAAGAAGGGACAGGAGAAGCAGGGAAAGGGAAAGGAACACCCAAGGCAAGGAATACCAGAATGTCAGCAACAGCTGCCATCACTGGTAAAATGTGCCTAATCCAGACCCTGGCCAGGATCCCAAGCCATTTTCCTCATTTCTGTCCCATGGCTCATGGTGTACGTTGCCCAAGTTAGAGTATTTTTCTTGGAGGTGGGGGTAGGAATTGGGAGTGGAGTATCTTTATTCCTTTTGGAGCTGTAGCACTGGCCATGTGGCCAGACAGTGACTCTGGGGACTCCTTTAGACCTGGGAGGGTGGCTGGAAGAACCTAGCTTCCAGAGGACTGGGCAGAGACCCTGGCTGGCTCTCCCAGGCTAGTAAACTAACTGCCCTCTTCCTTTTGTGTTTGGTTTTTAGACCCAGAAGTGAGCCCTACACCTCCTATCACTGTGACCCATAAACCAGAGGAAGACACTTTTGGGGTGAGTCACTGCTTGGTCAAGAGGAATATGTTTAACTGATGTAATCATTTCCAGACTTTATTTGAGTTGTTGACTTCTTCAAATATTATCTTACTCAGAACCTCAGTGCCTATGGCAGAAAAAAAGTGATGGTGGATGCGCAGTTCATTGTTTGAGGAGGTCTTTGAGGATCAGCAACAAGCCCCAGGGTTGTGCAAGAGAACAGTTTGAAATTCCCTAGTCTGTTAGGAGCCTGGCTTGTAGGGCCTGCTGACTGTGTGAGCCTTCTGCAAAAGTCCAAATTGCTTAGGGCATCCCCTCAGATGGGTTTTCTCAGAGTCTGAGATTTCCCTGGGGAGGGGAGGAAAGAACTTTTGACTGTTCAGATCTCTTAGGCCTTCCTAGATAGGAATACTAAGTAAAAAAGTTCAATGTGAAGATGCAGAACTTGCTTGCTAATTAAAGCAATAGAAGTTTCTCTAAGCTTGCTCTTGCATTTCTAGAATGGCCTTCAGGTATAAGGGGCTCAGAACATTGAATCATGGAACTTTCTCTAATCATTGGGTATTTTATATTTTTTTAATTAAAAAAATTAAAACTCTCCTAGGTTCTTCTAAATGATTTCTGAGACTAAGGGAGGAAGAATAGAAGAAAAGAACGATAGAGAGTGAATAATTTTTAATACATTACATCCATGTAGGAATAAGACACAATGAAACACACTGAGAACTGTTGAACAATACAGGGTAGGGGGAGAAGGGTAAGGAAGAGTAGGAGAGGGGATTTGACTGAATGACGTACATTATATTTGCAGGTAAAATTCCAAGGCAAAGCCCCACTGAACAATGAACAGACACTTAAATAATGAAGGGCAGAACTATAAAACAGGTTATGTTAAGAGAACATAACCTGTTCTCTTACCCTTCCTGCTAGAAGGGTACTAGCAGGAGAGGGAGGGTAAATGGAGAGGGTAAAGGAGGGTGAATATGGCTGAGGTACTTTCTATATATGTATGAACATGGAACATTGAAGCTTAAGTCATTTTAAGAAGGGGAGTGGGAGAACAAGGAGAATAATGAAGGTGATGAACCAAACCGGGGTACAATATATGTATATATATAAATGTCACAACAAAACCCCTTGTATAACTATCCTATATTAACAAAAACATTTTAAAAATAGAGATCTTACTCATACTAAAGTTCTGAGAGGGATCCAGTTGCTACCGCAGTAGGACTGTTCTCATCTGGGCACACATGTCACTTTGAAGGCACTCATGTTTTCCATGACCATTCCTGACTGTCTATGTTGGTCCTCATAGGTATCCATAGCAGTTGGACTTGCTGCTTTTGCCTGTGTCCTGTTGGTGATTCTCTTCATCATGATCAACAAGTATGGCCGACGGTCCAAATTTGGAATGAAGGGTAAGGTGGGGTTTTTAGTTCCAAGGATGCCATGGGGAAAAACATGGCTCTTTTGATTAAAAGATGCTGTGTTCATCTCCCTGTGCTCTCTGAGAGCGCATCTGGTTGTGGGACCTAAGTAGTCTTGGTGGAAATTCCTGTCTGTACCCTTGTTCTTGGTAATTATGGACTGGGAGCCATGTTGGATCTGTCGGAGCCAAGCTGTGAACCACATGGCTTTCTTCTGATAATCACTGTTTGGATGGGCTTATGTGATGAGAACAATTTGGGAAGGAAGTTGGATTTAAGGACAAATGAAGAAGACTCTGGTTTCTTTTCATTATTGGTTGGAAAAGGACTCTTGGTTTGAGTGTCTTGGTTTTACTCTCATTTGCATCCATTTGGAGTCACGTTGGGAAGGAAGTACACAGCTAGATATAGATTGTGGACTGTGGTATTGAAAAGCTGCCTGTGCCATGGTATTCTAGCACGTAGCTCTAGACATAGTTCCGGAATGGATGCCAAGAGCAACCTGGTTTTTAAATCTGCTGGCTAGCCTCCATGACCCAGAGTACGCAGTCCCATTACGGTGCAGAGAGGGTGGTGGGATGTGACATTCTGCCAAGGCTCAGGCATGACCCCCTCGCATGAAAGGGGTTAACATGGTGACTTAGCATCCACCTGCCTGGTCACAGAGATGGATGTGACCAAATGGCTCAAAGCAGGCTGGGTACCAGCTTCAAAACAGAAACTTTAATTTCAAGATATGTTTACAGCTGGGGGTTCCACGTCTGGCTGATGCTGGGCAAGGGTAGATAGCGAGGGATGATGAAAGGTTGCTTAGACAAGATTCAGGTGAAATCATGGGCTCTAGAAAGATGAACTTGGCTTCTATACAGGAGCTGGTGTCTGGTGTGGAGTCCCAACCTTGGGGTTCATGGACTGAAGGAAAATACACAAATGACCTTCACAGGGACAGTATTCCCTGAAATTAATGCAAATGTTTCAGTGTTTGTACCTAGTGGGGGTAGGGTGCTTTTTCATGGAATGGAACTAGTCCATGGATTGCATTATATTCTTACAAGAGTATGATTCCCTTAAATGCTGAGAACACTGATATCTAGGTGAATACTCAGAGAGAAATAGAAGGGCAGAAAAGATGGGGCCAGGCTGCCTGTATTTCCAGGAGTCTTCTTCCTCTGCATTCTCTGCTTTCGAGGAACTTAAATAATGGCAAGGTCAAGCAGGTTTTCTTGACTCATCTGAGGTATTTTGACCAAGAGAAATACACGTGCAGGGAAATTGGGGATGGAAGTTTGATGACTTAAGATCAGATCTCTCTGAGGCACCTTAATTAGATAGAGGTGTTCTATCTGGCAACACTTACCATGTGTCGAACAGGGCTTTACAGTTTAGATGACCACTAGATGAGTGCAATGCCTTCTATCTTAGGGTCATCCTTGGGCCCTTGAGTACTGGTACTATTGTTTTTGCAATGTTTTCTTTCCATGGGAGGAACCTTCTTAGCTCTTCCTCCCTTCCATGTGAGAAAACATCAGGACATTGAGTAAAGGGAAGAATGGGGCATTATTGCTCTTCCCCAAAGGAGACACACCGGCAGCTGAGATCCTTTAACATGTTTGGCAGTGCTGTGAGAGCAGATTTTTCCTATTAATTGTCATCCTGTTTCTGGAACAGTGTGTCCCCATGTCGGATGGATTAGGCAGCACTCAGGGCGGTGCCTCATCTCAGCTGTCCTAAGCTTGTCCCAGCCTCTGCTCCCCTCTCCTAGACTGAGCTGCCTCCTTGGGCCCTGGCTGAGCCAGGAGAACATGTACACACAGGTGGAAGTTAGAGGCAAGAAGAGATGGTGTATCTAAGACTAAGTATTTAAAATTAAGCCTGAGTCTCTCTAATCTTTATTAAGCCCCGCTATGTTTGGACCTTATCTTAGGATAAATAAGAAAATACCTTAAGTTGAATATAACCTTGGTCTTTTATTACCAGTGAGCATCTCAGTCTAGGAAAAAGAATAACAGCCCGGTACCAGAAGTCTCCCTACCCTGCTTCAGGTGAACTCCCGTTTCTTCATATCCACCCCATTCTTAGCTTTGAATTTTCACATCTGGGTGAGAATCTGTAACAGATTTTTTTGACTTGAGGATGGTACTCAGAGCCTCTGTTGTCTCAACTTCAAAATGAGAATAATATTACCTACTCTATGGGATCGCTGTGAGAATTGAAATCTGTGGGTAATTGGTTGTGTTAGCCAGCATCCCACGACTGTGACAAAACACCTGAGAGAAATAAACTAAGGAGGAAAAGTTTATTCTGGCTCATAGTTTCAGAGGATTCAATTCATGGTTGCTTGGCCCTGTTGCCTTTGGTCCTGTGGCAAGACAGTACATCAAGATGGGAGTGCATGATGGAGGAGGCCTGTTCACCTCATGGCAGCCAGGAAACAGACAGAGAGACAGGAAGGGACTAGGGTCCCAATATCCTCTTCAAGGGCACAACCCCTTGTGGGAGGAACCTAACTTCCTAACTTCCTCCCACAAGGCCTCACCTACTAAGGGTCAACCCCTCCCATTAGCACCAGATGCTGGCAACCAAACTGGCAGCATATACAACTGTAACATTGGGATATAAAAGGGTTCCAAAGGTTTCATTGCCCTCTTTTCTTCATGTATGATAGGTTCCTTTTATTGTCCTTCCATGAAGGATTGTCCTTCCAAGGCTCTATCACATCCCCTTGTGTCTCACACGATATTTAGTAAAAATGTCTATATTATACACTAATCCCAGTATATTGCCTTTTTAAATTTTTCTTTTTTGCTTTGCTCACACATCATCTGTTCTAGACCAGAAGCATCTTATGCTAGAAACCAGGGATTACTCAGCTCAGGATGCCAGAAATTTCATACTGCATTTGACAATAGCTTGAACTTACAAATTAATGACTTTGATTTCAGTCATTAAAAAAGCACAGTTTATAAACAGGCAATGAACTAGTTAGGGCTGATTTGGTAATCTGAGATGCTGAAAGAGGATGATGGGGAAGAATCATAAACTATTCCCACCATCCATGTCTGAGGTCCTGGAAACACAGTGTGTTGATATGGAGGACCCATTAACTTGGACTTTACTTTCTGTAAAAATACAGAAAAATGCAGAGTTTAATAGGGCAAGCACTCAAGTTCCTACCATCTAGAATAAACATCTATTACATATTTGCTTTGCATTTGCACCCAGTGTTTTATTTTTAGAAGAGAAAGAACACGACTGATAAAACTAAAAATCACTTTAGCCATCATCCATGGCTAGTCCCACCCTGGTCTCCATAGGCAGCTATTGTCCTGAGTTCAGCGTGCATCTTCAAATTCCCTTGTTTTAGTCTTTCTACCTGTATGTCATCCTCTCTGTCTCTGACTGATATATCCCCTGTCCTCACCCCATGGGTCTCTGCTCAACAAACTTACATCCTGTTGATTACCAAGTTAACTGCCATTTCTACTACAGTGCTTGGTAACCACACTTCATTTACAAACTGTGTTACTTTATGTGTGTTTAATTTAGACACGTTAATATTCCATGTTTATATTACAGTTTTCCTTACTATTATGTGTTAGAGACTGTCCCATGTTGGTATGTATGAGAGTTATACTGGTCAGTGATTTTTTGGGAGATAAATCATTAACCAGCTCTTATAGAAATGAACTGGAAATGCATGGTTCTAGATTGTTCTTTATCAGCTGCCATCTTGTTTCGTTGATCTCAATTTTGGCTTGGGGAGGTCACATTAGGACGTGAATTCACTTTTTTTTGGAATCATCGGAGTTTTAAAGTGAGCTACAGTGGGGATGTCTCTTAGCTACAGATGAATACCCTTGCCTCAGCATGGCAGGGCTGATCCGTGAAGTATCTGTTATGGCCTGGGCACAGGCCAATCAGCCAGCCCTCCTGCTGCAGCAGGACACGCAGGAGCCCACTTCCTGCTGTGCCAAGCCTTCACTCTTTGATTGTGAAATCCTGGGGTGGCCGGGGGTGGGGGCTGAGAGGCTGGTACTTGTGAAGCTTGGGGTAGGGACTGTTTATCAGAGGCAGAGGAATGTATAAAAATATTTTAGTGTTTTAACAATATAATTATTGTGCAGGTGCCTCCTGGGCTTAGAAGTGAGGTGCTTCAGGATTCATGCCATGTTCACCCTCACAAAATCTTTTAAAATTAGGCATCAGAGCACTGTAGCAATAATCTAGTTGGTCTTTTCCGTATCAGAAGAAACTGAGGCCCAGAAAAGGGAATAACTTGCTCTGGTGTCTGGTTAGGCAAAGTTGGGTCTAGAACTCTTCACTTGACAACCTCACCCACTGTTCATGACAACACAAATGACCCAACTCTTTTGTCTCCACTACCTCATTGTGAACATCAACCGTGTACCTGCCACCTTCATGTCACGTGGTCATTAGAACAATAGCCAAGTAAAGGATGTTAGTGTGTAATAAAATATACCCTAAAGTTTTCCTGTATGGTGAGTGTGATTATTATTTAATGGAGAAAAAAGTAAGCAAGTGTGAGGGTCTTTCAGTCTATACAAAGGGTATACATGATTTGGGCTTCTTTTCTTCATATCCACCACATATTCCTTTAAGTACTTCTAGATCAGAGATAATGTGATAGATAGCTAACTTTATACTTCTTGACTTCCTCTTACTGCCTCAGAAGAAACAGAATAATGGTTATTTGTGCTGAAACACAATATTGAGCTTGTAGGATAATGGCCCCATTGTACAGATAAGGAAATGGAGACCCTCCAGACCTGTCGTGAGAGGCCAGAGCACAGAGCTAGTGAGAACACCTAGATCCTTGATGTACAGACAGCCTGTGAAGTGCTGGGGACTTTTGGTGCTGCAGGTTGGTAAAAGAATTTACCAAGACAAACAAGCAGGAGAAAAAAGAAGTTTCTTAGGACACAGAGAAGTAGCAGGCAGCCAAGCTGCTTCTGAGTGCTGCTGCTGCTGTGCTGATCTGGGGCTTGGGACAGGTTGATTTATGTAAAGCAAAGCAAGAGCAAAGAAAATGTGTTTCTGCAACAGGAGAGAGAGCAGACTGATGAAAGAGCACTGTGCTGGAGGTCCTGAGATCTCAGGCTGTTACTGGGGTCTACAGAGATGGGGTGGCCAGTCCTAGAAAACTGGGCTATGTGTCATCAGCTCCTCTCACGTGTCAGATAGGGGAAGATTTGGGGCTTGAAGGTCAGACTGGGGCTGTTATTTTCTGTGGGCTCCAAAGTCTGTAGGTCAGCAAGACCCTGTTGTGTGTCACAAGCCATTCTGTTAATGTCAGCAGTTCAGGATGTGATTCCTCATCAACATCCAAGCCATGGTTTTCAGCTCTTAGGTTTCCTAACTCCTTGCTTAGTCCTCATCAGAAAGAATCGGCTTGATTCTTTCAAGGCCTAGTCTAGTTATCATTGAAGGCTGCCCCCCACTTATTAATCCCATTAGGTCAACCTGGGATACACCTGGCCTGGGAAAAGGTAGGAGTTGATGGAGGAGTCTCACCTTTGCTTCCCAGGCTGGGAGGACTTCTTTTATTTCCATCCAGACACCTTAGAGCCAGATAGCAGAAAGAACCTGGAAGTGTGGGAAGAGAGGAGTCAGGAGTGGTGGCATAGGTTTCTGGTAATACCTTCAGTGACTCAGCATCCATGCTTGCTTTTCATTCTCTTAGTTGCATGTATGCTGGTGCCTCTGACTGGCTTGAGGAGGAGTGCTGGCCTCTCAGGTTCCTTTGTAAATTAACATTACTTAATATGTACTTAAAGTGGTTGCCTATTTGATTATGATGGGGAGTTATTAACATTTTTTCCATAAACAGATGGTAATTGTTCTCTGAGTGGATCCGAGAATCATGCCAGAGTCTTAATTTGGAGGGACTGGGTCCAAAAGATCTTGGGGACTGCTGCCATATTGAATGATCTTGCCAAAGATCTTGGTTGATGGAATTGGTTAGACTTGGGAAGGAGTCATTTCTGCTTCCCTCCAGGTGGATGGAGGTATGGGTGGGAGGATCTTGGACTCTTGGATTCCTGAGGTTTGAGGCTCTATGTTGGCATGGTTTCTCAGCTGGGATAGTGTGTCCATGTGTTGGTAGACAGAGCAGGAGAACTGGTGTAGGAGAATGGTGTGGGGATACTATATGTAGGAGACATCTGAGGCTGTTGAAAGAGGCCAGGACAAATCAGTGACATTGGTGTCATTGATTACCATAGCTTCCTTTGCCCTGAGAAATGCATTTATTTGAAGTTTGCTTATCAGGAGACTAGAAACTAACATCTGTGAAAGGCAGACATGAATCTGGGTGAAGAAATTGGTTCTTTTGACTTCCTGGAATATGTCTGTTCTTTCATGTTGCTTGTTTTCTTTCTTGACATCTTTTTCTCCTCCAAATTGATGTGGGTAAGAGAAGGTATCATTGGTCTTTGGAATGATTTTGTACTTGGGATTTTTGACTTGGGACTCATGGCTTAGGGGACTCTTTGAACATAATTTTGATAGTGGTTTCTGGCTTTGTTTTCTGTGTTGTTTTCTTAAGGTCCTTGTGTTCTCCTAACAAATGTCTGCATGCCCTTTCCTCATTTTTCTGACACTTTGGCCCACCTTCCAACCTCCACATCCCCTAAAGACCTCTAAAATTAGGCCAAGTCTGAATTAAACAGGTTAAGTTTGTGCAAATCCACAGGCAGGACACAAATTAATTAAAGCCAGAACTCTTCTGATTCCCTTCCTCTGCCTACAGCTTCATGGTGAGGCTTGGGCTGCAGAACAGGCCCCAGCCTGCTTGATGACTGAATTCTAGAATGAGGCACCCTGGAGCTCTGAGAAGAAGGCTGGAAGGCAGTGTGTGTTTTTCTGGCATGCTTTTGCTGTCCTGTCCTTTGTGGGGACTCTGCAGGTGTGCAGTGAATCATCCTAGAGGTCTCCTTATGGTCATCTTTGGTTGTATCCAGGCAAGGATGCACCATTCCACCCCTGCTCATTCCTCACGCTCCAGGCTCTAGGGAGCCAAGCATTCTCCAGCACCGACTCTTCTATTTGAAGGGAAATCCCTAGGCACCGAGTGTGATACAAAATGTTTTCCTCTGTAGCTACCTGCTAGCTGGCTGTTCTTGGCAGACCTCTATATCCTGTTCAGCAGTGCCAAGGATAGCCACTATGCTTGGCTTTACAGCCAAATGATTGCCTCTCTGATTCTTTTAATTTTGGCAGTGGAACACAGTGCTTACTGATCCATGTCATTACAACTTGCTCCCACAGGGTTAACAGCCCTTCGATACTTCAGTTTAGAAGTTCTCAACCTTTTGTCCCCTGCTGCCCATGTGGCAGACAGATGATAGTCACGTCTTAAAGCCTAACTGTGGGTGTAACCTGACTATCCCGAAAGTGCTGGCCCTTGCAGTAATTTTACACCCAAAAAATATATCTGCAGACAAGTTAGCAAATGGGATTTTTATACCCAGGAACAAAAAGCAAACTCTTTAAAATACATCCACAAACTTGTGTACCCATCAAAAATAATGGTGGTGAGCCAGGCATAGTGGTGCAGGCCTGTATTCCCAGAACTCGGGAGGGTTGTGATTTTGACAAATAGTGAGACCTTTGTCTCAACAAACCTGCTACATTTCCTCACTCATCTGGCCATTCTAGCGTATTGGGACCAGGATGGAAAACCAAGAGGGTAGGGAGCTGCCAGCCTGGGCTTCCTCACGCTGTTCTTTGCCCAACATGGCTTTCACCCTTGCAAAGTCAAGTTGCAGAAACTGCTGTTGCAGGACCCCACCTCTTCTCATGTTTCATTCTTTCCCTCCGTGCATCTTCTTGCATGGATGGGCCTTGGGAGTGTCCACTTGCCCAGGGAAGGCATGACCATGGGCTCTGGCTGAGAAGAAGCTGTCACATGACTGCCAGGAAGTTTATACATCCCAGTCTCCTGTGAACTCTGCAGAGGCCTTCAAGATGTCCAAAGAACATCCCTGGCAACCACAGGTAGCCAAAGCAGAGCGATCATAACTGTTAATCAGGAAACACACTTTTGGACTATGGGGCAGCAGTGATGGGGGAGGCGGGATGGGGAACCACATTTTGGAAACAGCCACCACCAACTCAATTGCTGTGAATGCCTGGCCCCAGCTTCTTCTCAACCCTCTGGCCTCCCTGCCGTGTGCTTATCATGAGAGCAAGCTGGATAGGGTGGGGGGGAGGTGGAGGTACTGCAGGTGGAGGAATGGCATTCTTCATCCAGCTGTGTTTCCAGTAACCAGGAGTGTCTGCCACCTGCTCCAGGTCCTCAGCTTCCAGGAGAAAGGAGCGGGGAGACTCGGGAAGGCTGATCTGTCCCTGACTCTTGCACTCACAAGGGTTGCCAACAGTCTGCCCCTTCCCCACTGCTAGTATGTTATTTAAAGGGGGACTGACCAAGTTGCTGTAGTGCTTACCTCTTTATTCTCTTCCTTGTGTTAACTCTTCTGCTACAAGCTGGAGAGAGATTTGCTGGATTGTTCCCTGACAGGACCGATTACCCAATTTGTGGGGCACAGTGCATAATGTCCAAAACAGGTGTTAGAATTGCAAGCAGCTATATTGGAACATTAAACTCTGAGTGGAGGACTTTTCTGAGTATCGCGCCAGGTCACTGACTGTGATGCCAGCTCTTTCCCTGAATATAAAACCCAGCCTGGTTTCAACTCCTCTGTCCTTTCCTGAATAGAGATGAAGGAAACAAATATTTCCGGGCTTCCTGTGAGGTAGAAGAGAAGTTGGAATTTGGATAAAGGCATTACTGATTTTTCACTTTGAATTATAGGCGAGGATGAAAGAACCTACTATGTGCCAGATGTCTAATATATCTTATAATAGTGAATCTTCATAGTTGATCACCACCCACAAATTAAAGATGAGAAAACTGCTCAGAGTGGTTAATTTGCTCAAAACCATGTACCTGGTGAGTATCGAGCCAGGTTTTCAATGAGTTCACTTCCAATCAGCATTTCCCATTCTGAGCAGAACATTTCAAATGCTTGGTGAAATTGGACCTAGGCCACCCCCCCACCTCCAGATTATTTGAATCAAGCATGGGCATTCTGTTTTAACTCCTTGACTAATTTCAATGTGCAGCTAAGGTCAAGGACCAGTGGTCCTCTGCCAGTACACATCCACGTGTGTCACTAGTTCCCCAGGTCAGTTATGTAGTCTGCAGACCAGCTGGTTACCTTGGAAGCTTTCAAATGTGCAGATGCCTGGGATCTACCCATCGAGTCAGACTTAGGGTAAAGTAAGGGAAGCAACCATCTCTCAGGGGATTCTGATGCCCACTAGGGTTTTGAAACCACCATCCTATATCTGGATAGGAACAATGGATGATAATGTGGCCAGAGCTTTTCAAACTTTAATCTCTATGTCAATCTTGGGGGATTCTGGGCATTTTGTTAAAATTCAGATTTTGATTAATGGGTCTGAACAAGGGCCAAGAGTCAGCCTTTCTTACAAGCTTCCAAAGGACACACTTTGAGGAACCAGGGGCTTAACCACTGGTGAAAACCAGAGGCCTGTGACCTCATACTCAGATCTCCTCTCTGCTTGTCATTTTATCCTGTGCATCATTAGCCAAGTGAATCAACCTCATAGGTTCCCTGGCTGGAATTTTGTGACTATAGGATTACAAAATATAGCCACTACTTCTTCCAAGGATACTTAGAAGGTGCTACCTCCATTGATTCCAGTGACAACTGTGAGGTCAGTCAATATGGACAGCCTCACTGAAGAAAGAGAGAGAGAGAAAGAGAGAGAGAGGGAGAGAGAGAGCGAGCTGGGGGCAGAACTGAGAGAGGCCAGCAGCCAGGGGATAGACTGGCATTCCCAAGCTCAGGTTTCCTTGTATGGTTGGGGTAGTCATTCATCTTCAAGAAACTTCTGTGTCCTGTCTGCTTTTTCTCCTGCAACTGATCTTGAAGGCAAAGTTGGGATGTGCTGAGAACTGGAGAAGCATGGGCTGGCAGGCCCTGGAGTGGTCTGAAGGAGAGTTGTTGTAGGCAGAGAAATCCCCACGGTTGGGTTGGTGGCCTCCTGGCTTCAGAGATACCGCACTCGGTGGTGGCTGGGCTCTCTTTCTTCTTGGGCCTGCTTCTCTGGTGAAGAATTTACACTGGAAGCCTGCCCTGCCCTCTGATTTAATGTATAATGAGTTGCATAGTTGGCCAAAGAGGGGAGCAGTTTCTTAATCAATTCTGGAAATGCCAGCCCTCTCTACCTGACAGACATCTTGAGTTCAAAGAGACCTCTGTGCAGAGTGGCTGACCATGCAAATCCAGTCCCATGCAGGGGAAGAAGAATGCCAATGTCTGTCTGTCTGCCAGCAGGCCTTGACATGCAACCCCTGAGGAGGGTGCCTGGGAGGTTCCAGGAAGTGACTTTCAAAGTGAATTCTTCCAAACAGAGTTCAGCAAGTTGGCCTTGGACCAGTTGAGGGGGGTGTGAAAGGGCACCTTGTTGTTGGCCCAGCCTCTAGGAGACACAGGCAGGGTTTGAGCAATGTTTAGTAGCCATTACCTCGGGAAATGGCTCCAACTGCATTAGCCCTTCACCTCGGGGACAAGGCCTACCTTCCTGTCAGAAATGAGGAGCCATCCAAGATCTTGGGAAGAAGGATGTTCAGTTGGTTGTCATTGAGTGTGTGGATTGGGGCAGTCTTTCTGAAAGATGGCTTGGCAATTTTTATAAAAAGCAGAAGATCATGAAAGCCCTTGTCTCAGTGACTACTTCTAAGAATTTAACCCAAGGTGATAGTCACAAATGACTGTCCACATTTCTCTGTACGGATGTTTATCCCTCTGTGAGTAATGGAGTAGACTTGATAGACTAAGAGTTACTTAGATGTTAGTTAGATGTTAGCTAGTTCCGTATATTGTAGTCCAACCAAATGATGCAATAGAATGCAAGCCTTAAAAATGACTCTTTAAAGGTGGATTTTACATATTTCTGAAGGATCCAAATGCAAATGATAAGAAAGCCTAATAGTATAAAAGGAAATGTAGTAAAAACCAAGTTTCAGTATTTAGGTTATTTTTCGACATTGTGGTGACCACTATTTTGAGGTTATTGTGTATTCTTCCAGGGATAGTCAATGCTTATCCAAGGATGCCTGTTTCCCCATTGCTTTTACATAAATGAGAGCTTGAATTTCATTGTTCTGTGCCACACTACCTTTGCTAACTATCTGTCTTGGAGATGATTTCATATTAGTTTAAAGAAATCCTTGGCATTCTGTTTTTTACAGTTGCATACCAAGAATGCTATCATAGAGCAATATTTATTGACATGTGAAAATGTTTACAGTATATTTCCAAGTCAGAAAAGACTATAAGCAGATTCTGTAATCCCATTTGTTGTTGTTGTTATAAAAAAAAAAGAGAGAATATTTTTATCTCTATACCTAGGAAAATACAGAGACTGCATAGAATTTATAGGTCAGAATGGAAACAGTAGCTATATTGAGGTGGTTGGGGTTATGGATATTTCATTCTTTGTAATATGTTTTCTCTCTTCCAAGTTTTCTGTATTAAGTCTTAAAAGCAAAACAAAGCAGATTTGAGCCCCCCAAGGGCAGCACAGCTCCTGGTGAGGACTGACTCTTGCTTCTTTAGTGACTCCAGAGTGCTGACCCCACACCGAATTCCCTGCCCTGAAATGGATGGGAGAACCACAGCTCTGATAGCATTTAGCACCACTGACTGCATAGACAAGACTCCTTGATATTGTGTCCTCAGGCCGCCTGCTCAGAGTCACTAATGGGCTGAGTATGGGAACTGATTAGAATACAGCTTTCTGGGCCACATCTACTGAATCTGATGCTCCCACAGTAGGTCATGGCTATTGGTGTTCTTAAAAAACACCCTCATTAATGTTTGAGAAAATTTGGTGTAAAATTAAGGACCTGGAAAACTTTTTTATGAAGGGCCAGATAGTGAATATTTTACACCTTGCTGGACCACTCAATATTCCTGTTGTAGAAGTAAAATAATCCATAGACAATGTGCAAATGAATGGCCATCGGTATGTTTCAATAAAACTTTATTTACAAAATAGACCTCAGGCTGGAGTTAGCCCACAGGCCATGGTTTCAGAGTCCTGGTATACATTGACCTCTTTGCCTTAAAAAAGTCAGTCAGAAGGTGGAAAAACCATCAAGAGCATCTTATATTTGAAGAAGCAGTTCATGGTATAAACAGCTTCTATGAACTGAATGCTTACTATGTGCCTGACACTTTTTTTATACGCCTGCACAGCAGCTATTATCTGTGCTATACCAACAAGGTAACTGAAAGAGAAGCGATTAGCCCAAACTTGCATGGCAGTTGGCTTGCACACAGACTTGGGGAGGGAAGTCATAACGCTGTAGCCCAGTTTTTCTCTGGTCTTTGGGAAAGAATTTCAAAATCTGTGCCTTTTTAAGCATTAAGCATCCACAAGTCACTCTAAATCCCCAAGCTAAGGAAGACTAGCCTTGGAGGCGGTACAAGGATGGCTTACCACCTCCCAGACACTTCAGCTGATGACTGGGTTCCTGAGCAGTCTCAGAGTCTGCAGGTGCTGTGGGCAGTGCTTGGGTTGAAGTGGTGGCTGAATTCACTTTCTTAAAGGACAGGGGGGTGCTGTTGTCATGGAAATGGCTTTGGCCACCTGCTGGACAGTTCTGAGTCATGCTGCTCTGAATCCTGAGTTGCCCACTGCTAAGCCCAAGAGCCTTATACCCAGCTACTGACAGGAGACTTTCTTGTGGCCCTCCCTGATGACCATGCAAGTTTCCAGAAGGAAACTTGTTAAACATCCAACCCATTTACACCCAGTGGAGATAAGGCTGATTCCCTGCCTGTCTGCAGACAGGGCTGGACAAAGAGTAACAGTGGCAGTGGAAGGCAGAGGCAGCCTTTTGCTAACTGGGCTGTGTTTCTCTTTTGTCCTATCTCAGCCTGTCTGAGTCTCAGCTGCTTCCTGAGTCAAGGGCAAGACAGTGTCCCCTTGGTTGGATATCACCTCTGAGATTGGTGGCTCAGCTTGATTGCTTTGCCAGGTAGCAATATGGCTGATTTCACTCCCTCCAGGGTTATCTTATAAAAATACCAGTGGCTAACATTTACTGAGAGCTTGATTTGCCTTTAGATGTTGGTTCATTATCTAATATCTTGAAGGCTTGGGCTGGACACAAAACAGAATCTGGAACCAAGTACTTAAAATACCTTGACTTAATCAAAGAGTAGTTTATTGTATAATTATTACCATAGTACAGGGATCCCCACAGTAATTTTCTGAGGCTGCTATTTTCATCCTGCTTTTTAAATTTAATAAAGTTTTACTTTGCAAGATACATGGTTGGTTGAACCTGCTCATGCATCTTTACCAGAAGCTGCAGCATCTCCATCCTGGTATTTTTGGTGTAAATTACTTGAGCTGTATGCTTTGAAACTGTAGTTTGATGAATCCTTTACTAAGGATCTCCTGATTGGCTGCTCTGGCCAGGGAACCTCAAATATTCAGTCTCCCAGAGACCACACGTGGGGTTCTAAGCTTATAGTTGGGGAATTCCTTACAGAGTTTGTCATAAGTAGCTTTGTCCGATAGGACTAGGTTGTTGAGCTTGTCCTGAATTTTGCCTTTGTTCCATTTCTTCTTTTTGGCTTTGCCCCCAGATTTATTTCCAGGGTTTTTGTCTTTCTTGGCTGACTTTCCCTTGTCCTTCTTTTTCTTCTTTGTGTCCTTGAGAGGCACCTCGAATCTCAGAGAACAGCAGCCACTGCAGCCTCACAAAGATAGTGGACTAAAAAGAATCCTGACTTTTACAAATGAGAACTCAGATTCGCAGGATCCTCAGGTTCTACTGGGGATCAGCAGCTCTCTGGCTCCTAAGACACATGCTCTCAACCATTATCATACATCCTGTATTCTAAAGTCAGGACAGAAGGAGACCCAGGGCTGCTGGGAGCCTTGGAGGGTTCACGTCCAGGGACACAGAAAGCCTTTGACTGATTGTTCATCATTTTCCTCTGTCAGCTGAGAGCCCACTTACAAACCAGTGGCAAAACTCCCAAGCTGACAGCTGCACACTTCCCTCTTATCAGTTAATAAGCTGCTTATCCAGCCTCAGGAGTTCACTTGGCTGTAGGTTAATGGGGTCTTCTGTGGCCCTGGACCCTTAATCCACACCCCAACCCCTTTCTGCTCTCTTTTGTTACAGCAAGTACACAGTACTTCCAGACATCCAAACAACACAGCCCAACCTGGCTGAACCCCCATTTCCACATTCTACTTGAGGTTGTGACTCTAGCCTCTTGGCTTGAGAAACCTCGACTTAGGTGGTTTTTTTGTTTGTTTGTTTTGTTTTGTTTTGTTTTTAGGCAGTACTGGTGTTTGAATTCAGGGCTTCGTGCTTGCTAGGCAGGTGCTCTACTGCTTGAGCCAGAATCCAGCGCTTTTTTGTTCTGGTTATTTGGGAGATAGGGTCTCGTTTTTGCCCTATACTTTCTTTTCTTTTATTTTATGCTTCCCACCATAGCTGGGATGACAAGCTCACACCACTACGTCCAGCTTTTTTCCATTGAGATGAGTTCTCCCTAATTTTTTTGCCTGGGCTGTCCTGGAACTGTGATCTTCCTGATCTTAGCCTCCCACATAGCTTAGGATGACACCTGTCATGCCATCACACCCAGCCACTGGTTGAGATGTTAACTTTTTGCCTGAGGTTGGCCTCCCATTCTCATCCTCGCAATTTGAGCTTCCCAAGTAGCTAGTATTGCAGATGTGAGACTCTGGTGACTGGCTTGACCTAGTTTTAAGAGGCAACTGAGGCCTCTTAACTGAGGCTTAACACCTGTTAAGCTGTGTCTTGGACAGATGCTTTGGCCAAAGTGCCCCAAATGATTTCTAGGGTGATGCCTATTCCCACCATCTGTACCTCAATGGATATCCTATAAGCCAGAGACTTCAAAGTCATTCTTGGCACCTTCTTTCTCTTGGCCAATTCCTCAGCATCTCTACTTTGGTACAACATCAGATTGATGTGCACTTCTCCCAACAATACTTCCTGAAGTTGTTCCTCTGTCTTTGTACACACACCCCTCCATTCTCTCCAAGCTTCCCCCTCAATTTTCTTGCCATATCTCCTACACCACTCCCAACCCTGGACCCATGAATACACTACCTACTCTGCAGTCCTAGTACCAATCAGTGTGGAATGGAAATGTTTGTGCCCCTCATCCTACTCCATTCACTCCAGCCAGCACCCCCGACCCAGGCCCAGGGTGTTTTTTTCCTGCAATTCCCCAACTTCACTGTGCCATGGATTTCCCCTCCTGCCATCAATGTCACATGCTCCCTGACACTGAGGCTGCACGCACTTTCCTACCGAATACGTGGAGTAGTTATGGATGGGGTGTTTGATTAGTGCTGCCCTCTCAGTAGAGTGACTCAAGCACAGGTGAATGTCCTCTGGATACTTTGGGCTTAACATCCAAAGAGCTGGAACCTGCAGTTCTTCCCTTCTCTGATAGGATGTGTGATCTAGGATATTTCCTTTTAGTGTCTGTTGATTGCCCATAAGGTGGAAGAAGGAGTATTCTCCCAAGAGCAGCTTACAGCTCTTTCTACACACTGATTCTCTCCTGCATCCCAAAGGCATCCCATGCATAGGAAGACACCATACTGACCCGCCTTTCCCTACAGTCCCACCGGGCCCTCCCTCAATGTCTCTTTATGTCCCCACCATTTTGTTCAGAGCCCAGTCAATCCCCTGGCTTCTTTTTCCATACCACACTGCTAGGATTTCTTTCCCAGAATGCTGTTGGTCTCATACAGCGTAAAGTTTGGCAAGTCTCAGTTATGGGGTCTTCAGGTGACTTATTAACCCTCTGAGCCTCTGTTTCTTCAGCAGATGAATGAGAGGGACAATCCTTAATATGAGAGTTTATTGGAATTAAATGAAATTACGTATATAAAGCAATTAACTCTGTCCCTGCTCATGTAGTAATCATTCAATTAGCATGGTGGGTGGAAGAAATATGACTTTTGCTCCATTTGGAAAAGCTGTGAGTAATCCACCATTGTGGTGGTGGTTCACAGTCTTGGTCCTCCATTAGAATTACTTGAGGATCTTTTAAAATTTCCAGTGGTTAAGCTACTTCCCCAACCAGTTAGGTCAGAATTTCAGTGTGTGGATGGCAGGCATTTGTAGCTTCTGAAGCTGCCCAGGTAATTTCAGTGGGCAGCCTTGGTTACCTGCACTGGGACCTCCCTGCCTCTTTCCAAGGGAGCACAAACCCTTTGGAACTCAAGATAGAAAAAATGAAAACATGGCAGGAAGCTCCCATTTATTGGACCCCCAAAATGTGCTGGTATTTTAGTTACATGTTCTTACTTGACTTTCACCATGAACTTGTGATGCAAGGATTATTGTCCTTGTTTTTTACATGAGTTTCAGGAAGAATGAGTTACTTTTTTTTTTTTGTGTGTGTATGTGTTTGTGTGTGGTACTGGGGTTTGAACTTAGGGCCTACACCTTGAGCCACTCCACCAACCCTTTTTTTTTTGTGAAGGGTTGTTTGAGATAGTGTCTTGTGAACTATTTGCTCAGGCTGGCTTAAAATCATGATCCTTCTGATCTCTGCCTCTTGAGTAGTGTAGGATTATAGGCCTGAGCCACCTGCACCTGCACAGGCACACTTGCTTCTTCTTAGGCAACAGGTGTCTTAAGGAGGAAGGACAGAGTTGAGGTTGGGGTGGAGGCATTCTCTCCTTTGGTCTTGGCCTCTTCTCTCCCTTCTAAAGCACAGCCCTCCAGTGAGGTAACTGAGTGCCCCAGTGATCACCACCTTCTGAGTGAGGACTGACTGCTATACCTGTCCATCTTCAGTGTTTAGTGACCCATCCCACTTGGTCTTCTGCACTGTTGCCAGCAATCTGCCACCTGTTTTTCCCCTCTTAGTTGTGTTGTTTGTTTAACGGAGAGATTTAAGCGTCTCACAAAGGCTCCCTGTGGATGGGAGGAGAAACATTTTCTATCTAGAAATGGGAACACTGTTGTTGTTCGGTTTTTTTTTTTTTCCCCATCAATTTCCTGGCTTTCTCTTGGGGTGGGAAAATGGAAGATGGGATGTGGGCACAGAGAGGAGAGGTGAATATTGCAGGAGGCATTGTCTAGTTCAGAGCTTCTCAGACTTTACTGTGCATGTGCAGCAGGCTCTTGTTAAAATGCAAATTATGACTTAGTGTGTCTGGAGTAGGGCCTGAGACTCTACATCTCTTGTGAGCTCCCAGGTGAGAGAGAGAGAGAGAGAGAACAGAGTGAAGAAGATGGAAACTAGTAGGGAAGTTGGAGTTATCAGAGCATCCACTGTGTAAACTGGCTATTCCTTCCAGGATCATCAGGCCTGAATCCTGAGAGGCCAGAAGTTGAGGGAGATGAACTCAGGGTAGGCTGTAAGGATGGTGAATCTTACTTCCAAACTCATAAATTTGGCTTCTCTGAATGGCAAGAGAACATTTGGGGATGTCTACGTTTCTGCAGGTTCGCAAAGGGTCTTCTCTTTACCAACACTGGGGGACACAGACCTGAGTAAGTCACACTCTTTGTCTTTAATAAGCACAGAGTTTTTACAGAGAACAATGTATCTTCCGGGGGTCTTTCTCCATCTTTCAGTTTGGAATCCTTCTAGTTGATACTGCTGTCCAGCAACTGGGACTCTGCCCATGTGTTGTTGTTTGAGTGTCCTAGTGCTGTGCTTGTTTAGGTGTCTGGCCTGCCTTTGCTTCTCACCTTCATGTCTCCAGAATGTTATTTGCCCTCCGTGTTGGGTTTGTCCACTGTTGCAATGTTACCCAGTTGTTTGTACCTCTCCACCTTATTGATTTCTTGGATCCCCGTGTTCTGATCCAGCCACTGGGAATGACCTCTTCTACTGTAAATTGGGACTTAGTGATGATACCAGATTTTATTTGATGAGTTCAGATCTGAGATTGTGAAATATTTTTGTTTTGCCATTTCTGCAGAAGATACTGCATACAAACAGGCTTTATCCATCCTTCCCAGTCATATATGTTTGTTTACAAGTGGGTAGGCCTTTGAGTCCTGTATCTGTGATTCTATTTTGCAGGCCAGGAATGGGTCATGTTTGGCCAGAGAGGCCAGGAATGGTTCCCAGTGCTGTTTTTTTGCCTCTGCCTGGCTTTTACCAAGTGGCCTGGAAAAAAGAGATAGAGTCTGATGTGGAGATGGAGTCTGGAGCGGATGGACAGATTGTGTGTGTGTGTGTGTGTGTGTGTGTGTGTGTGTGTTTACCTCTGCAGTCCTTCCAGACCAACAGAAGTTGTCAAAATGGTGAATCCAAGTCATGATAGCCCCTGGAAGACTTATTTATGCTTTACTTTCTTATTTTGTATTTTATAGCTTAATTTTCTATAAATTTCATTATAGAAATATCTGGGGAAATACCGAAAAAAAAAAAACTTCAGTGGTAATCCTGTTATTCACCCATAGCACAGTGTATGTGAAGGCATGTAGGCAAACATGTTTATTTATGCACACACAGGCCTATGTAACTTTGAACTTGTAGCTAAGTTTCTATATTCCCATACATATTTTATACAGATATTTAAATGAAAATGGTCTTGAGAAATCCTCATGGGTTCTTGACTTATTTTTTCACTTAAACATCTTTCTCTGTCATTCAGAAGGCCTATCTTGGTGTTTTTATCGCTCTGAAAAGCTCATTTTTCTTTTTTGCTTGCTTGCTTCTTTTCATGTTGCTTGTATATTACACCATTTCAGTGGGTTAATTCTGAATTTAATCCATTTTCCCCGAGGCTCTGTGGCAGAAGGGCAAAATGTGCACTTATAAAATGTGAATGAGTGTAAAAAAGACACAGGCCAGGCCTGCTCAACTCCCTCTGAGTATGTTTTCAGTCTGGCTTTGTTTGGGAAGCACCAGGTGTGAGAGTCTTGGCAGAAGCTAAGGTAACCTTGTCCTGTCGGCAGCTGGGCAACCACAATCAGTGATTACGGATCACCCACTGTGGAGCATTTCAGAGGCCTTGAGGGACACAGCTCCTCTATGAACAGAGGTCACTGGGGAACCTGGGAAGGACTCAAATGGAAATGTGTGATCGTGACAACAGAGCCCTCGTACACACGCGTGTATTTACCAATGAGTGCTAGCAGAGTAAGATGAAGTGGCGGAAGGCAGTGGCTCTGGGCACGATCCCCGGGGTAAGAGTGGGAATGGAACCCTAGACTTTACCGTTTCTTTGTGACATGGATGGATGTGCTCATCAGATTTCTGTCACTATAGCACATACCTGAGATAATTAACTTATAAGAGAAAAGCTTTATTGTCGCTCACAGCTTTAGAGGTTCTAGTCTGTGATTGATTGGCTCCATTATTTTGGGCCTATGGCAACACATTATAGTAGAAGTCTTTTGGGAGTACACAGCTACTCACCTCATGGCCAGGAAATGAAAAAGAGAAAGCAGAGGAGACCGGGATTCCCCTTTGAGGGCACACCTCCAATGACCTGAAAACCTTCCACTGGGCCCTGCCTCTTAAAGGCCCTACTGCCTCCTAATATCAACAAGTTGGGTTACAAGCCTTTACCACGTGGACCTCTGGGGTCCTTCAGATTCAAAGTATAGCAGCGAGTCACTTAAACTCCCCATTTGTGAGTGAATAGAGCCAATTTGATAGGGACCCAGGAGGATTAACTGGGATTATATACAGAGAGCACTTAGTACCATGACTCCCACATGGTCCACGCCCAGAATGTGGTCCCCGTTGGTATATTAGGGACCTCATACATAGGCGATCCTGAGAAGAAGCAGCATGGCAGGAGTAGAAGGAGTAGAAGGGATTTCTGGACAGTAGGAGTTATAATTATCCTCCTGTCTCTCAGACGTAGTGGCTTTGTGACCAAGCTACTCTTCCCTGTCTTCTGAGTCCCCTGACTGAGAATGAAGCAGGTGTTAGGTCTCCTTATTCCCAAGGTGTCTTTCCAGCCCCTTATGACTCCAAGGGCAGCAGTAGCTGGGTCAGTGGCCACCTACTCGAATGTGCCCCTCCTTCTGGTTACCATTTCTGGGGTGTTGAGAGCTGACAGTCAGTCCAACGCTAACCAGCCCCTAGGAAATACAGCAGTTTTCTGGAGTTGGCAATGTTGACGGCGAGCTGAAGGAGCCGTTGTGACAATCACATCCACAGCTTCACTGGCATGCGCTTGCTTGCTCTAAGTGTAGTGTAGTGTGAATTATTTATGAAGATACCTCCTAGTCAATCGGAAAGATGAGTGAAGGCTGAGTAATCACAGCCCTTACACAGCCTCCTCTTGGCTAAAGCCAGTTGAGATGTCAATCCACTTAGAGGTTCAGGATTTGAAATGTAGGAGCTTTCCACTGAATCATGAGAGCCAACGGACTTCATCAGGCTGAGTGGTAGCTGACCTGGAGAAGCAAAGGAAGGTTGCTTCTCTGTCTTCTAAACATAAAAGTGATTGGGTCCTCTAAGCCCTTCCAGGTAGAAGACTTGTTCGCCATGTTCTTCTTCCTGTCTCCCATTGGTGATGTTTAGGTGATGTGTTTAGGGTGACTGCTCCTGCAGTCACCATTTTCATGAGCTCAGATGCACAAAGTTGGCCAGGGAAGAGAAGAGATGACATGGAAATACTGGGGCTCAGGCTGCAGAAAGCATTGGGAGAGGGCATCCAGCCAGGAAATGGGTACAGACGCTCACATAGCCAAGCCCAATTTGAAGCCACTGAATTTTAGTGCTGGTAGCTGGGAAAGTGGTACCAGCCTGAGACTGTCAAGGGCACCTCAGTGAATGTTAAAACATTGTGCTGATGACAAAGTGAGAAGCCAGCAGCTATGATCTTCCTCTTCAAGAAGACTGTTAAGGAAGTGAACACAGAAAAGACCAAGTGGCCAAATGTTACAAAGACATGGTCTCACATTGCAATCGGGATGACAAAGATCGTTCTAAGGAAATACCCATCTTCATTAGAAACAGTAGAATGGGTTTCAAAAGTGGATCGATTAATAGCTTTTATTTTAAAGCTACATCCTTCCCATGTCTGAACTGGAAAGAATGTCATGCAACTATTCTTTAGGAAATGCCTACATGTAACAAAAAAGTCACCATCTTTCAATGTTAACAGTGAAGGTGTTGTTTGTAGCTAAGACGTTCTATACGGTGATGCTCTCAGCCTGCCCCAGGATCAGCCCTATTTTGGAGGCAGAGCAGATGTGCTCGTGCACATGTCTGGCTCTTTGGGGAGCCGGGGTTCCATTACAGCAAGAGTGTTAGACTAAAAGGAAATTCAGAAGCACAGCAAACTTAATCAGCGGCCAAGAATGCAGAGGAGAGTGTCTACAGTATAGAATTGTTCATTGATGTCTTGTGGAATGGAGTCCAGGCTGTGCTGCCCACCCATGGCCTCTTAGATGCATCTAGAGGCTCCCTGTGCATTTTGGCTCTTTGGAGGTTTGGAGGCTGTTTCTCTAGTTAAGCTGGGGACTGTATGGAGAAAGGAGAAGAGTGGACTGATTTTTTTTATGCCTGCGTCCCTCATCTTCTTGCAGGGGAGACTTGTACCCTTGAATGTCACTGTCTTCTCTGATTCCTTTCCTGGAGGTTTCATTGGAAGTGGAAGACTGGCATGGACCAGTAGTTTTGATGCAAAGAATGAAACAGCTTTCCATCTTTGAGCAACCCAAGGTCTTTCTGCCTCTTCAGCTTGTGGGCAGCATTGAAGTCAAACTGTCTCATCTTTTTAACACTCTTTGTTTTATTTATTTTAATTAATTAATTAATCAATCAATCTATCTATCTATTTATTGACGGTACTGGGGTTTCAACTCAGCTTCATGCGTGCTAGTCAGGTGCTCCACCAGTTGAGCCAGGCCTCCAGCCCTTTTAACTGGTTATTTTGAAGATAGGGTCTTGCTTTTTGCCCAACCTGGCCTGGACCATGGTCTTCTTATTTTGTGCTTCCTGCTGTCACTGGGATGACATTTGTATGCCACCATGCCCGATTTTTTGTCTTTGAGATGGGGTCTCACAAACTTTTTTGCACCAGCTGGCCTTGAATTGTGATCTTCCTTATCTCAGTCTCCTAAGTAGTTAGAATTATAGGTGAGAGCCACCGGCATCCAGTTTTTCACCACTCTTGAGTCAGAAAAATCATGCTCTATTCGCCTCCCAACACCAGGGAGAAAGGTGTCTGTCTATGTATGTATGTATGTATGTATGTATGTATCTAATCTACTACTGACCCTCTCATCTATGTATTGATCCATCTATTTATCATCTGTCTACCCATCTACTCACCCTCTTTATCTATCTATCTATCTATCTATCTATGCTCTCATCCATCCATCCATCCATCCATGTGATTTAAGAAAATGGGACAGTGAGGGTTGGCAAGACTGAAGCCCATAGATCAGCTCAACAGTCTGAGACTCAGGCAGGAGCTGATGCTGGAGTCTTTTTTTGGTGGTGGTGGTACTGGGGTTTGAACTCATGCTTCCTAAACAGGTGCTCTGCCACTTGAGCCCCTCCACCAGCGCTGTTTTTTGTTTTGGATATTTTCGAGATAGTGTCTTGTGAACTATCTGCCCAGGCTGGCTTTGAACCCTGATCCTCCTGATCTCTGCCTCCTGAGTAGTTAGGATTACAGGTGTGAGCCACTGGCACCCAGTGATACTGGAGTCTTGAGTTAGAGTTTCAGTTTCTTTTTTGGGAAATCTCAGTGTCTTCACTGAGAGTCTTCAATTGATTGGATGAGGTTCAATCTTATTTCCAGGCAGTCTTCTTTACTGAAAGTTAACTGATTGTAGATATTAACCCCACATATAAAATACTTTCACAACAATACCTAGATTAGTTAAATAAATGGATACAACTTGGATACAGCCAAATTGATACAGGAAATTAACCATCCTATTGCCTAACCTCCTCAAGTAAAGTTAGTTTCTATAACAGAGTTGTGATGGTTAAATATATTTGTGTCAGTACAGTTTCCAGTCTGTGCCCATCATGCACTTACTACTAGATACTATTGGTTTTAGTATAACCAGCAAAGGCTGTAAGAGATATACTGAGGACCTCTCCATCAACTTATCTCCAAAATAACCAGAGCAAAAGGGTTGTGACTCAAGTGATAGAGTGCCTGCCTAACAAGTGTGAAGCCCTGAGTTCAAACCCTAGTACCAGCAAAATCCAAACCAAACCAAAAAAGAAACCTTTGTTCAATAGGCTTTTCTGAGCTAGTGCAGACAGGATTTGAAAGGCTGTGAGATTCCAGAAGGTAATTGTCTGGGCAGAGCTGAGGCATCCCCAGCTGCCTGAGGGTGTCCATTATTGTGCACTATTTCTAGAATCTTCTTGGAGAGTTGTTGGGGTGTCAAATTCTCATGAGAACCTTTAAGCCAACTCTTCATTCCCCAAGTTTCTTTTTCTTTTGTTCTTTACAGATGGTCTACTTGTAGAAAGATGGGGGAGGGTGGAGAGTCTCAAGAAGGATGCTGAATTTAGGTCTAGCTTCTGATTTAGAGACACCATTCAGAGTGCCTTATGTGAGCGCTGAATCACGAAGAACCTCTTGCTTCCTGTGTCAGCCTCTTCTTGGACCATCAACAGTTCTGCTGCATAGGACCAGGGCAGAGGATGGCCTGAGCAGAGGTCACTGTGGTTTTAGGCAGGGCCTTGTGGTTGGGTAGATGGGATACCCCATCTCCTTTTCCAATTTCTGGCCTATCTTAAGGTAGGAGGGATTTCTAATCTGATTGGGCAGAGCTGTAAGCATTCCTATGCAGGTTCATGTTTTATTTGTGAGCAGGTTTTCTGTGCCTTAAAGGTCAGTGCCCATGCAGTTTATTCTTTTCTTCTTCTTCTTCTTCTCCTCCTCCTCCTCCTTCTCCTCCTCCTCCTTCTTTTTTGGTAGTACTGAGATGTGAAATCAGGACCTCACACTTGCTAGGCAGGCTCTCTACTGTTTGAGTAATCTTCCCAGTCCTTTTTGCTTTAGTTATTTTTCAGATAGTCTCATGTTTTTTGCCCTGGGCCATCTTTGAACCTCGATTCTCCACCTATGCCTCCCACATAACTGGATGACAGGTGTGTAATACCATGCTTGGCATTTTGGTTTAAATGGGGATCTTGCTAAATTTTTGCCAGAGCTAACCTCTAACTTTGATTCTCCCGATCTCCACCTCATGGGTAACTGGAATGACAGACAAGACAAACCACAACTGGCCTGCAGTGTGCTTTTTCTTATGCTCTTCTTCTCTGATGTGTTCTGGCTGGATGTCTCTGTCTCTCCTGCTAGTGCCTCCTTTAGGAGGGTAAATTAGCTGACGCTTGCTGAATTCACAGATGAGGGGTGATAAGCTCTGCTCAGGCCATCATCGAAGGCTTACTAGATTGTCCACTGGGAGTTGGTGGCTGCTGGCTCAGCAGTTAACCATGTGATCCTTGGTTCCCCTCTGGCCTCTCTATGTCCTGCATGTAGCTGTACAGATGGGAGCCCTGTACAGAAGAGGGGTAGTGGCAGGATTAGTCCTTTTTGGTTTAGCCCTTTGAATCACTGGATCACAGCTTGTATATTTTTTTTTTCTTCTTTGGTACTTGTCTCTATCTTCCCAAGTAGATTCTGGGGAGATCTTATATCTGCAAGATGGATGACACAAGGGCCAGGAGTGGGGGTTTGAGGAAGCAGAGAAGTGAGGTTTCAGTGTTGAACTTAAGCAGTTCAGTGTTGAGACTTTCAACCTGATAATTAGAAGGAATTTCACATCTATAACTTAAGCTGTGTGCGCCTTTTACTGCCCTTGGGGCCAAAGGCCCAGAGAGGGTCCCAGTCATCCTAGCCAGTTCTTATTCCCCTCCTCAGACCCGGAAGTCTTTACGGTGTGTGAATGTAGGACTAAATTCCATGTGATGGGTTGTCCTGGAGTGTGAACTGCTCCACCAATGTCTACTTTCAGTGTTCATTTCTATCTCCATAAACACTTAGTAACTAGCATGTCAACATGACAAGAGGCAAATAGTTTGATGTTCTCACCCCTCCTTGTTTTAGGTGCAGAATTTGAGACTCCAAGAGATCAAACAGCTTTTTGGAGGACCCTGTTTTTAGTGACAGAGCCAGCCTAAGAACCCAGTCTGTCGAGTCCTGGTGCCATTTCCTTCCATTGTCGCATTTTGTACTTTTATGGCCATGAATTCTTACTTCTTTGTTTCATTAATCCTTAAGAGTCTTAGGGAATACTTATACAATTAAGGGGTGAGCTCAGTCAGTAAAAGCAAGGATCCAATTTTTGAATTTGGTTTCCTATTTGGAATTTCTTCCATTGCAGCCTTTTTGCCTTGTCCTACTTGTTTTGGTTTTGCTACTGGGGATTGAACCTAGAATCTCCAGAATGCTAAGTAAGCACTCTCGCACTTGACCCACACAACAGCCCTTTTGTTTTTAAGATAGGGTCTCACTAACTTTGCCCAGGCTGTCCTGGAACTTGAGATCGCCTGCCTCTGTCTCCTGAGTAGCTGGGATTATAGGCATGCCCCATCTGGACTGGCTTGGCCAATTTCTTGTGATTAGACTTTGACAGCTTTTAGCAGGCCCGGTGACCAAGGCACCTGCTTGTCCATGTCCCCTCCAAATTATCTTTTTTTTTGTTTTGTTTTGGCTGGGTCATGTTTTCTCTTCTTCTTCTAAAATCAGCCACACTTCACATTTTCCCTGGTTCTGTGAATTCCTTCCACGTGACTGTGTCTTTTGACATCAAACTGCCCACTGTGCTTCTGTGAGCACCTCTTCTAAGCTCAAGAGCCTCTGAGTTGGGCATCAGCCCTAATCTGGAATAACCAGGGCTCATACTGTTCCCTGTTGATGTTCTTTCAACCCTGACTTCTTTGGGTGACTTTTGCTCTGCCACCTGTCATCTTCGCCTCTTCAAGAGTAAGGTAAAGTACCTGAAACATTGGCCTTGGGCATAAAATTTAAGTGGGTGCCAAAAGAACTCCAGTGAGCAGGATTAAAAAAAGAATCAATGGGATTTTGCATTCATTTTGATTTTCAGAGTACCATATTCAGTATTAGATCTCTTGGTTCCTGATTTTTGTTCTAGCACCTCTTTAGATCACGTGCCTGAGATGAGTGCCCATCTTTCCTTCTCCATCTCTCCCATGGTCCTTTCCTCTTGGTTTTGTTCCTTTCTGTCATTTTCTGTTCCTCTTTTAGATTTCTGGCCCTTGTGAATTCATTCCTCAAGAATTAATGCTCTGTTTACATCTTCTTCCAGATTGCTAATAAAGATGTTAACACACTTTCTAGGCCTCACTCCAACCTCGCTGTAGCTTGCCCGCTCGTGGGGGCCTCTGCTCCAGGAAAGAAACTGCATTCTATCTTAAGTTCTGTTGCTCACTGCCTCCCGGTGAGTATTTCCATCCCACTCAGGTTTCTGTTATCCTTGTCCAAGTGCCTCCATGGCTCGTGTGGGAGACTTGCAGAAGCTCCACGAATGGCTTGAAAGATAAGCCCCTGTAAATAAAGCTTGCGATCTTGTTAGTGTGGGAGCTGGCAGCATGTATAGCCCAGCCAATTTGGATTAATTTTTCAAGGAAGAGTTTGGTAGAGGCCACGTCAGTCTCCTCTCCAAATTCTTACCCTCTCGTCTTGCTCCCAGTCTCCTTGGGCAGTCACTTATTTTTACCAATCAGGCAAAGACATCACTTCCATGGTTGGGTACAGTTCACTTCTTATAAACCCATTGTTCTTTCGTGCTTGAAGTCCACTTGTCACATATAAACCATGCTTTTCACGTGGCCTTCTTGTTTCAGAAGCAGCTTGAGCTAGATTTCCCTTTGTTTCTTTTTGTCAGAGGAAAGAGGTTTTATAACCTTAAGTTTGGCAAAATGGAAGAACACTGTAGACTGATGCATTTTCTGCAAGTATGTACACACTGTGTTACATGTTAAGCAAGGTGTTTGTTTCCTTTGTTCTCTGTTATCAAAGGAACAAATGCCCATAATGCTAAGTTGGGAAGTAGAATTAATCACCCTTGTCTTAGCACCCCAAAAGTAACCACTGTTTATATCTTGGTGATTTCCTTGTAGTCTGTTTTTTATATTTACCATGCTGTAGGTACAATTTTATGTCTTTTCTGTCTGTCATAAATAGTCACCTTATCATTAGGTAATCATTAGACTAGCCATCATTTTTAAGGATTGCGTGCTGTTAAGTCCTAGTTTAAAAAAATCTATCAGTAAAGTGAGAGCACACAAGGGAGGGGTGAGGATAGGTAAGACACCTCCAAAACTAGATAGCATTTGTTGCCCTCAATGCAGAGAAACTAAAGCAGATACTTTAAAGCAATAGGAGAAGGGGACCAGGAACTAGAGAAAAGGTTAGATCAAGAAGAATTAACCTAGAAGGTAACACACACGCACAGGAAATTAATGTGAGTCAACTCCCTGTATAGCTATCCTTATGTCAACTAGCAAAAACACTTTTTCCTTCCTATTATTGCTTATACTCTCTCTTCAACAAAATTAGAGATAAGGGCAAAATAGTTTCTGCTGGGTATCGAGGGGGTGGGGGGGAGAGGGAGGGGGCGGGGCGGGGGGTAAGGGAGGGGGCGGGGGGTAACGGAGGGGGTGGGGGAAGGGGGGAGAAATGACCCAAACATTGTATGCACATATGAATAGAATAAAAATTAAAAAAAAAAGGTGAGGGTATATGGTTGATGGACTTCATATACCTATATGAAACAGAACTAAAAAACCTCTTGCAATTGCTTGGGGAGGGTTGGGGAGGGGCTGAGGGGATATAATGGGGGAAATGTAAATAATGTACAATGTAAGTCTGATTGGAATTGTCAGTTTGAATGTGCCCTACCATGTAATGAATAGCTTAATAAAAATTTTATAAAGAAAAAACATAAAAAAATCTATCAGTCATTTAAATTATAAATACCGTTACAAATAACAATGAAGTGAACATCTGTGTATATACCATTCTCCTTAGTTAAAATAGCCAACAAAAATAGTTAGCTTGCTTATTTATTTGTTCTATTTATTTATTTGCAGTGCTGGGGGTTGAACCCAGGGCCTTATACAAGCTATGAAAAAGTCCCTTCGTCTGAGCCTCACCTTCAGCCTGAAAGTAGATTCCCATAGCTTAGATTCCTGGTGGTGAAATTAGTATATTAAGGGGATATTTGAACATATGGGTAAAATGCTTTAGACAAGAGTTTGACCAATGGCCAAAGCCACTATCAGCATATGAAATACCTCTTCTCACTCCCCTTCTTGCATTGGTTAAAATAATTCTTTCTTATCAGTGAGTTACTGTTACTCTGGGAGTTGCTTAGATAGACACACAAAATAATCTTGGCACCCTTCCTCTCTTGCCGGCCACATACATTGTGTCATGATAACAGCTTCCATGAGAGTAGCAAAAACATCCTGATATCCGACACAATTCCTTGGACTGTCTAATAGATGTATTAATAAAGGTAAAAAGAAGTAAACAAAATTAATTTACATACTTTATTTTCTTTAACCCAGTGTGCCCAAATTAGTGTTATTTTCCCTTCTGGAGTAGTGATGATGCAATGCTGAAAAGCCTAGTGTGGTGCTGGCAGCAACTGTGTAGCCTAGCGTAGCCTGTGACCAGCAGGCGCAAAGCTCTATCAAAGCTCTTCTCTCTCCTTTTCTGCTAGGCAAGCTGTTAAATTCTTTTCCACTTTTTCTGTCTTCATGTTGGTTCACCCAAAAGCCAGCTTTGAGACAGAACTTGATGTGTGGGTAATGGATTTGGAAGGTGATTCCAGGAAGCAAAAGGGAGCAAGTGAGAGAGAGAGAAGATGAGAAGGCAAAGAAAGGGTTTAACAGAGCGATTGCTGGGTTACAGCTGTGGGAAAAGGAAGATTAACCTTGCTGGGACCATCTGGGACACTGGGTAGAATACGCCTCAAATTGCTGGAGGTGGAGGGACTGTTTGCTGACTCCTGTCCTCCACTGGTTATGGGTTGTCCCAGTGGATTCAACTTCCCGCCTTCTGGTTGTATCTGCATAGAGTCAAACATGCTGGAGAAAACTCTTGGGCAAAAAAGAAATATGTAGGCTCTGGGGGTGCCACAAAGAGAAAGAAAAGAGGGTGCCAGAGATTGTCCACCATGATTTCTCGTAAACTCAAGTGGGCCAGGGAGCGGGTGGGAGCTCAGCAGCATCTCTGTTGGGGTCTGTGTCATGGTGTAGTGAGGTCTTGAATGGAGGTCGTCCCAGTCCACATTATTCTCAGCCTATATTAATCACTAGTAATCCAGTCCACATTGATAAGCATCACCATTAGAAACAGATTCTGCTCTTTGGGCAAGAGGAAATTGATGGAGAGATGTTGGGAGCTTTCAGGATGCAATAGAACCAGAAGGGGGTGCTGGCCATGATTCGGAATGGGAGAAAAGATTTTTTTCCATGATGTGGTCACCTGGTAGCCCAGTTAACATCTGGTAGAACAGCGCAGTCAGGATGGTTTTTGGGAGTTCTGTTTGTTCTGGGGTGGGGAGTATGAAGCAAGATCACTGTGGCTTCCTTTGAGAAGGTCACCACCAAAAATTTTCCTCCTGTTTTTACTGCACACAATGGGGAAAGATGATTCTGTGATAGGAAACCAAGGTCTGTTAGAGAATGAATGTTGGCAGCTGAAAATGGACAAATGACCATTGCAGAAGGAGATAGGCTTTCTAGCAAAATCCCAGTAAGAGTGTGTCACTCAATGTCCTGGTTTTGACAATACATTCATTATAATTTTGTAAGATGTCACCATTGGGGGAGCAGGGTGATAGGGTATGGGACTTTTCTGTGGTTTTTTTTGATGATACTGGGGTTTGAACTCCAAGCCTCCAGCATGATAGGCAGGTGCTCTACCACTTCAACCACACTACTAGCCCTTTTTGCTTTAGTTATTTTTTAGATAGGATCTTATGCTTTTTTTGCCCACCTTTCTTGGGCCGACTTCCTCCTACTTACACTTTCTGTGTAGCTTGGTGTGCACAAAGTCCAATTTTTTAAAATAGGGCTCTTGCTAGCTTTTTGCCTGAAATTGTCTTTGAACTGTGATCCCCCGATCTCTGATTTCTCCTTCCCAAATACCTAGGATTGCAGATGTGTTTGTTCTACCTAGCCTCTCTGTGCTATTTTTACAACTTCTTATGGGTCTATAATGATCCCTATCTCCAAAAAAAAAAAAAAAAAAAAAAACTTAAGAAAGGGGAAAGGGGATTGAAACTAGAGATGTTCCTTTGGAGTGGAATTTGGGGAAATTGGGAAATCTAAAATTCACCTTTACTTCCAACATGAAGATGAGCCTGAGGTCACCCATAGTACCAGGGCTACACTTAGTCCATGATCTTCCAGAACCTGGGAGGGTTTAGCATCCATGTGTTTGAATCCCAATGGGTTTCTTGCCTTAGCCAATTAATTTTATCACTTGAAGTTTGTGTTTGAAGATTTGATGTTGATCTGCAATTAACTGGGTAGGATGGCAACCATGTCTAAATGGAACTAAGAGTTGTACAAAGCCTGCCTTCCTCCTACTGATTCCTTGCAATTCCCCCAAAGTGACAGGACAGTGTGGACACTGTGTGTGGGGGGTGATGGCCCATGGGGTCAGCTTGCAAGCAGAAGGTATCCATTCCTGAGGCTCTAGAAAGAGTTGCAGCATCTGGGACAACAAGCTGTGGCCCAGCCCTTTGGTCTCTGCAATTTACTCAGTCAGATACAGCTGTTGCTAAGAGGGAGTGGGGCGAAATCACTTTTGTTGTGACTTTCCTTCTGCTATTCCTTTTTTTCTGTGGTGCTGGGGATTGAACCCAGGGCCTTTCACCTGGGTAGGTAAGTGCTCTACCATTTGAGCCATATTCCTAGGTTCTTGCTGCTATTGCTGCCTAAGCTAGCCTCAAAGTTGAGATCCTCCTACCTCAGCCTCCACAGTAGCTAGATTTATGGGCATGTATCACCATGCTCAGTTTATAAAAATCATTTCTTTATATGGTTTCCCAACCAGGGCAGATGGTAATGGGATCATTTAATTCCAGAATGTGACCATTGACATGAAGAAAATGAAACCCTTAGAGAATAGAAGTTTTTTTTTTTTTAATTTCTTCTTGGAATTGTGGAATTTCAACTACTGAGTGCCATGACTTTGGATATAACCAAAACTCCCAGATAAAGGGTGTTAGGGAGCCATTGCTTGTCTGAACCAGATCTGCAAGACTTCCACACCCATTTAGCCATTAAATTTCTACTAATGATGCTGTAATGAACATTTGGCCAATCAGACTCCTTCCTCTAAGGTGTAATCTAAGCAATGATAATTCACAATCATGGAAAACACTGAGCCATATTTTTCCCATTTCTAAGCTCTTTCCTGGGAGTAAATTGTGTTTGGGGAGGTAGGTTCACATCTGCAGGACACTGGGGTCTTTCTCAGTCAGTTAAGTCCTCTTGGTTCCAGATGGTCCTTAAGTCCCTACCTGTGAATCTGTGCACATCCCAGGCCTGGGGAACCCAGACTCACAATCCACATGTCTTCCTTCTTCCCAGGAAGGCAGAATATTTTATGATCTCATTGTTCTTCCCACCATTCCCAGAGGTGAGGAAGGACCTGCTTTGGGGATGCTGCTGGAAGATTCCTTCTTTCTCTCAAGACCCCTTCTACCATCTACTTTCTTTCAAAGCCTGAATCAAGGATGGGCCCCTACAGTGCTTTTTCTATGGACTTTCCAGGAGGAGTGAGCTTGCATCCTCTTCTCGTCTCACGGGATTTAGAATTAGCAAGGACTTGGATTGATTCCTGGCTTCCCCACATGAGTGACCTTGCTGAGACTATTGGTCCTCCCAAGACTAGTTTCCAGTAGAATTGGGAAAGCTAATCCTACCTGTGCTGTAGAGGCATTCAATAAACAATAGCTACTTGCACAAGATGAATGCAGGGCTGATACTAACTTTGTAGCAAAACTCACTAAGACCCATGGAGAGCATTAAAAAGGTCCTTACTGAGTTAGGAGGGGGAACCCTGCCTTGTAGTCCAGGATGTCCATGGGGTTGGTTATTCCCACACCGTGGGGATAACAATGCTGGCTCTCTGATCAGACCTCACATTCATTTTTACCATGACCAGGCCGATCGCCTGAGACGGTGTGCTGTGGCAGTTCTAAGGTTCTTAGATTCAGAGGCTATTTAACTCCTAACAGCCATTTATGAGCTGGGTGAGCTGGACCATCCCCTTGCCCTTGCAGGAGGCTAGGTTTCCTCCTGTGTTAAGGGTGGAGAAGACAACTTCCATCCACAAGTATGAGAGGAGGAGCGAGTGTGTAAGTGGAGCCCTACTCGGGCTACCTACCAAGTAGCAGGTCTGTCATGAGTGTTCCCCCAAACCTCCTCTTTCTTGCTCCCCAGTCATGCGGCCTCAAGACTTTGCCACCTGTGATAAGAAGTGGTGGTGATGTGTGAATCTCCCTCCTTGGTTCCGTTTCCCAGAGCTCTCTGGAGATAGAACTGACTTAGATATTTGTCAGACATAGATATTTGACTTTGAGATACAATTTGAGGTTTGCCTTGCCACAAAATGCTTTTCCATCTGTTTGAGATTCCCTGTCAAAGGAGAAAGGCACTTGTGTTTACACTGAGGTTAAAAAAATCTACTTTTTCTAGTAGACAAAACGATGCTCCCTCCCAAACAAACAAACAAACAAACCCAATTAGATCCTAATCCTTGGAACCTGTCATTACTCCCTTTCAAGGAAAGCTGGGTCTTTACTGCTATAATTAAATTAAGGTCCCTGCCTCCATTATCTGAATGTAGTCACATGTTCCCTTGAAAGAGAGGAGAAGGCAGGGGCGGGTAGAAGAGAGACTGAAAGGTGCTAGCTTCAAGATTGGAGTGATAGAGTCACGGCCAAGGATGCCAACAGTCACTGCTGAAAGACGCTGCATAGACAAAGACAGATTGTCCCCTAGAGTCTCCAGAAGGAGCTCTCACAACTTGGGCCATAGCTTGATTGCAGCCCAGGCATACTAATTTCTGACCTCCAGCCTCCAGGACTGTGAGAAAATAAATTCCTGTTATTGTAAGCACTGAGTATGTGCAGTGCTATGGCAGCCATGGGAAAATACATACCTTCCTCTTGTCTGGGCTAACTTCTGGTCATTCTCACCTGGTGACCTCATTTCCTTGAGAACCACTCTAGTTACATGTGGACCCCAGGAGTGGGAAAGCAAAGCTTTGCCTGATGGAGGTTTAACCTAGCCCTGGTCCCATGGAGGGACTCAGACCTGCCAGAGGTGTTTTGTAGTTGATGGCCGAAGGAGGCTCTTCTATTTCAGGACCTTTGGGCCCTGACCTTTGTGGCCACACAGGGGACACCTCATGGTGATACTAGTTTGCCCTCGAAGGACAATACTATGGGACAGAGTTAGCAATATGTTTCTACTGAAGGGCCACTCTTATTGCTCAGGGAGGTGGCCTGTTTCTTGGGAAGGAGCCTGGAGCTGGGTGTAGGTTGTAGGCAGAATTGAGCTGCCGGGAGGCTGTGCTTGGGTATAAGCCTTAGAGCTGTGGTTCTCCTTTGCCTTTTGTGATGTATGACCCGCTGTGAGATGGCAGGCAAGTAATTTGTTACCAATATTAAAATGCCACTTTTACAGAAGATTTACCTGTTTTAATAAATTAAGGCAGATTCATGGTGATTTCACTAAGTTGCATTCTGATATGTTTACTTGCGTCAGACAGGAAGGGATGGGATTTTTCTTAGCACAGTGGGAACTGCTCATAGTCTTGGGGACACTTGTCTGGTAGGTGACTCATGGAGACAGAAAGAATCCAAAAGCTATAACCAAGGGCCACACTTACTCGCCCCCTCTAGCCTGCAAATATGGGTCAGATGTGTGTGGCCTCCCCACTCTTGTGCCCATGGCAGACATCACTAATGATGACAGCATGTTAAAGTTTGGACCCTGGCTTTAGTGTTCCCCAACCCCATAAAGTAATCATGACTGACACACATTTGCCATTTCTGCAAATTCCTTCCCCACCTTTAAGGCATCATGATTCTGTGCTAATTCTTAGCTTTTATGTTCACCTTTCCAGAATTTCTTAGGCATTCATTTAACAAGCACTCTAACTGGCCACACTCTTCTTTGTACCAGGAAAGATAAGCTGCAGATAGTAAAACTGGTTACTAATTCACCATGATTCCTCTTGTAGAGCTTGTGACCAACATCCAAGGAGAGGTCAGATCTTCACTCCATCCCCCTGGCTTTTCTCTGGGTCTCAGAGAAGGCGCAGGGAGTAAGTTTAGAAATCACCCACTCTCCTGAGACAGACAATGGCTGGTGTTTTTAAAGTGTGAACTTGGTCAGATGCCTTAGTTGGCACATATCACCATGTACCAGGAACCCCCAAGGGGCCGGAAGAGAGCTGCGTCCATGTTGTCCTGGAAACCAAGCAGCTCTTTGGCCGTTTAGGGCTGGAAGCCGGGAGTTGGCCACCTGCGTGGAGGAGACAGGAAGGAGCAGGCAGTGTTTGGTACTTGGGAGGAAGGATTTGGGTACATTCAGTGCAGTGGGCGAGGAGGTTTGAAGGCAGAGGAGAAGATGGCAAACAGCAAAGGGAAATCTGTGAGTTAGCAGCAGGTTGGTATGATGAGGTTGTCTGACTGTTTGACCTTATGCACCTAGGAGAGAGATCTGCAAACAAGACCATTTCTAGAGGAGACAGGGCTGTGGCTGATAGGATTTTCTATGAGGGTGCCAAGTCATTTTCCCATAGAGAGAGTCTGAGCACATCTCACTCTTTCTCCTTTATTTTTTATGTAGGTATTTACAGAAGAATGATTATCTGAGTGTCCTAGGGCTTCCCTCCTTCCCTCCCTCTTTCCTTCTCTCCCTCTTTCCTCTGTTCATTCATTCAACATTTCTGAGCATTCACTAGGTAGCAAGTAGTTTATAATTGGAATTTATTTATTTATGGTGGGACTGGAGTTTGAACTCAGGGCTTTGTGCTTGCAAAGCAGGCACTTTATCCCTTCAGCCACACCTCCAGTCCATTTTGCTCTGGTTATTTTGGAGATGGGATCTTGTTCACTGTTTGCCTGTGTTGGGCTCAATCATGATCCTGTTAGTCTCAGTCTACCAAGTAGCTATGATTACAGACAGGAGAGAGCCACCAATATTTATTTATTTTAAGACAGGGTCTATCTATGTAGCCTAGGCTGGCCTTATGCTCAAGATCCTTTTATCTCAGCTTTCTGAGTGATGGAATTACTGACATCTGCCACCAAACTTGGCTCATACTGGGATTTAGCAATACAGAAGCAGTCCTTGCTGTAGAATGTAAGCTGCTAGCGTGTGACACAATACATAACTTGGAGAGGGTGCAGACTGGTGGGGCCACCGGAACTCTTTGGGACAGGACAGCCTCTTGAGTAAGGCCAGCCCAGCAGAGAGGGAGTGCGCCTTGCAGACACTTGGAAAAATGATCTCAGCAGGATGAGCACAGGCCCAGGTGGATGCAGCCAGATTGGCAGAAGGTAAGAGGTGGGATTCATTGGGCAGTCACTGTCAGCAAGGTCTGGTGACTCAGCTGCTTGAATGGGGCCCAGTGACAGATCTCCAACTCCTAGGAGGACTGGCAGGATGAAGCAAGGTCTTGAGCTGGGGAAAGTGAAGACAGGGCTTTAGTTTTTATTGACAAAAAATGGACATTTCTTTACTCTCTTTTGTGACCCCCCAAATGACCAAGACATGACTCTCTTCCTTAGCGTGCCAGGTCTGATGGGGGAAGGGGTGTTACTCCTCACTCGTTACCATGTTTTAAGGTCTTTTTGTGACATCTGTTGAGAACTGGGGCCTGCAGTGCTTTTTGTTCTGAAGGCCACAGTAGTAAAAAATAACGTACAAGTTTCAGAGAATACAGGAAAGTGAAGAAGACAGTAATAATTACTGCTTTCTCATCTACTGGAGATAATTCCTCTTTGTGCATTGCTTTATGTAAAAGCGATGTGAGATCAGGCTGTGTGTATTTTATTTGTTCAACAGAAATTTATTGAGCACCTGTGTTGTATCAGGAACTATTTTCCACATGGGGGATGTAACAGGGAGCAAAGCAAATGAAAAAAAAAACAAAAACAAAAACAAACTCTCCTGTTGGGAGATGAACAACCCAACAAATAAGCAAAACACATAAAATGTCAGAGGGTGATGAAGATGTAGAATCAGAAGGGGGTACTGTGCTAGGGGGAACCTGCACGTTTTGCGAAAATTTTCTAATGGAAAAGGTGTCATTTGAGTAAACTTGACAGAGGTGAGGTGGGGGTTCATGTAACTATCTAGGAAAGAGCACCCTTGGCAGAGGAAATGGCCAGTGCAAAGGTCCGGAGGTTGGACTGTTCCTGGAACATTCAGAAGAACTGCAAGGAGGGTGGGATGGAGAATGGGGGAGGGATGTAGCTGAAATCAGTGGGTGTACATGGGATCATGTCACACAGGGGCTTTTAGATCATGATAAAGACTGAGGCTATTCTGAGGAAGTGGAGAGCCTGTGGAGGGGAACACAGGGGACTGACATGAGCTGACTTGTTTTCCAAGGGCTGCTCTGACTGATGCCTAGGACATAAGCCAGAGGGGGCCAGGGTAGAGCAGGAAGGTCTTCTGCGACATTGGTACAGGTTGTGTCCTGCACAAAGGCAGGGAGTTCAGGCTGGGTGGAATCAAGAGGCAGTGTCCATCAAAGGGGGACATCTTTCTTAAATTAAGTCATCCAAGGTGCCCAGCTAGTTTTATAAACCATTTTTTCCTCTTAATAATATGTCATGAACATTTCACCCAAGTCTTTACATAGCCTTTGACGGCATGCTTTTTAACGGTTGGGTGGCATTACATCACTTGGGTGATTAATCCCTTACGTTAGCCATTTCACTTACTCCTTATTTTTAAAATGTGCCAGTGGACGTCATTGTATATAAATCTCCACGTACCTTGCAGATTATTTCCCCAGGCTAGATTTCTAGAAATGGGGTGCTTGGGTTAAGTAACATGCATTTCCAAGGCTCTTGGTTATTAAATTATTTTGCAGATAACAGAGTTGGGAGGCTCAGGAAGGTGGAATGGAATGACTATTCTCCAGGCATTTGGCCAGGGTGTGGCTGGATGGAATTGGAATGTAGCCATGTTGGTCCCTCTTCCCTCCGTCATGCCACATAAGGACAGCTTAGGTGTCACTCAGCCCCCAGCCAGGGCAGCAGTGACTTTGGTGGCTTTGATGGTGACGAAAGTGGAGGAGATGAAGCTAGCAAGGTTTCTTTTACCAGGAATTGTGCTCAGCACAGAATGCACATTTTCCCATTGGACACTAATTATGTTCCTAAGAGGGAGTAACACACTTAGCTCCATTTTGTACGTGAGGTCACTGAACGTCAGAGAAGTCAAGCAACCTAGCCAGGATCACACAGCAAGAAAATGGGGAAGCCAGGATGGAGCCCTATGTGATTCCTGCCTTCCTAACCATTCTCTGCTGTAAGGTCTTCCAAGATAGAAGCCATGCCTACAGGTTCCTTCTATGATGAACACTAACTTGGGTGGGCTGCCTTTTCATTTCCCAGCCCAGTCCTGTCCTGATGGCTCCCACCTCCCCAGATTTAGCAATAATAGTTCTTATTATTGCCAAATTACTTTTATACATCATATCACTATGGTAATATGTATTACATATGCTGATGCGTGTGTATTGTAGAGTAACACACATACGTGCATTACTACCTGCTATGACTGTTGTTACTTTATCATTATCATGAATACATTCTTAATATTACCATGAACTTTTTCCCGGGATGGGGGACACAAACGTGTCTTTCTCACGGTAGACTTCAGGGTCAGAAGGATGAGCAGATGTGTCATGCTTCTTTAGTTCTTGCCTGGTGTTATTACTGTAATAATAAGTATTCTTGTTACTCTGTGACAGGTAGGAACTGAGATTTTCTAGGCTGGAATTCAGAGTCCGTATTTTGCTGACTTTCCTTATGGTGACCACTTGATGTAGGTCCTTTTTATTTTTCCCCTTTTATAGTTGGGGAAACTGAGGCCCAGAAAGGTCCATGACTCATACAATGTCATGTATGAGCTCAGCTCTAGTATATATAGTTTGTTTCTCTGGTACTGGTGTTTGAACTCAGGGCTTTCTGCTAGGCAGGCCCTCTACAGCTTGACCTCACCTCCAGCCCTGCACCAATATTTTCTAACAGCTGTATGAAAGCACAGTTTGCTTACAAACACCTGGAAATATTTAAAGTGCAGGAGCCAAGGTTCTGACACTATGTACACTTGTGAAACCATCACCATGGTCTCTATGGTAGTCTCATGTGGTCCCTCTCCTTGGGCACTGGGACTGAGGCAGGTGTCCTCTTTCAAGAAGGGGATATGGTTAGTTGGTGGTGCCTCCTTCAGCTTTGTCATTCATCCATCACCTGGCCTTTTCACTTGCTGCGTCTGTTCCCACTGTCCCCCTGCCTGCACTTGCAGGAATGGGGCCATGCTCTATGGCCAAGAACCAGAATTCACAAGACCAACTGACAGCCCAAACTTATTCCTGGGTGGTACCTCTGGCAAGAGGGACTCAGCGGGGGCAAATGGTAGGAAGATGAGACTACACAGTGGCCCTGCCAGGACTGCCAGCCACTCCCCAGGGCCACCACAGAAGCTCTGGGAAGAAACTGGGAGAATCACAGTTCCAGACCAGCTTGGGGAAAGAGATTGTAAGACTCCATCTCAACCAATAAAAGCTGGGCATGGTATCCTGTACCCATCATCCCAGCTAGACAGGAAATATAATAGATGGATTGTACTCTAGGTTGGCCTGGGAATTAATGTGAGATGCTATTTGAAAAATACTAAAGCAAAAAGAACTGGGGACATGGCTCAGGTAATAGAGCAGTTAGAGGCTCTAGGGTGAAACTTCAGTATCTGCTGAAAAGAACCCTACGAGGAAGAGGAAGAAGAACTGGCCCAGCTTCCTCCCCATTTTTGCAGCTTCAGAACCTCATTTACTCTGCAGAACCAACCTCTCCCCACATATGTAAGCATTCATGACTCCCTGGGATGCCCACTTTGCCTCTGGGGAACTTGCTGTGTGATGCTAATTGGTACATGATCCTCTGATCACACTCAGCTAATATTCAGATGAACTTGTGTGTGTGTGTTCCATTCCACCTCTTTGTGACCTAATTAGGGATGTGACCATTTTGAGTATGTTCCATGTAGGTATGAGTGGTATCTAATTTATGTCAAGTTTTGGAGTGAGGAAGGGCTGAGTGTGGAAGGAGGCCAGGACTCTTTCTCTTATTGGCTGGCTGCAAAGTCACTCTCTCTATGACCATCATGGGCATGGATCATAAATGAGGACAGAAATGCATGGTTAGCCCCACAGGTGTCCCACCAAGGAGAGAAGAAAAGGGGTCTTCTGAGTTCTTGTGGTGTGGGTAGTGTTGTGAGAGGCTAGCTGTGTGCCCCTGAGATCCTAAAACCTTTGTGTTCTTCCCACATGCACAGGGGGACTGAACAGTATCCAGTCTGTCTCCCTGTCCCCCTGCCTCTGCTTAGATCAACAGTTTCCGAGCTTGTCTACTCATAGAAGCCATCTGGGAAGCTCCCCCAAAACACTGATGTGTGGGGGAGTCACCCCCAGAGACTCTGATTTCATTGATCTGGGGGTACAGCCTCGTCTTTAGGATTTTTAAAAGTTCCCCTGTGCCTTCTAATGTTCAGCCAGATTTGGGCTAAGAGCCCAGCACAGCACTGACTAACAGCCACACATGTAATTTCAAGTTTTCTAGTAGACATCTGTTAAAAATATGAATGAAAAGAAACAGATGAAATGAATTCTAATTATGTATTTTATTGAACTCAATATATCCCAAATCTTATTGTTTCAACATGTTATCAGTGAAAAATCAACGAGATACTTTAAACCCTTTTTTTTTAATCTGCATTGTGTTTGAAATCCAATGTTTTCGCAATTACTGAGAGATGTAGACTAGACATCTTTCAAGTACTCAGTAGTCACAGGTAGCTAGTAGCTACTGAATTTGGACAGAGCAAGTCAGACTCATAGTGAGTGGTCATAAATATGTTTTTGAACACATGAACAAGTAAAGGAACCAGTCAGGTGTGATATCTGTAATAGTGAAACTTGGCATTGGCTCCAAGAGTTTTGGACAGTGTGGTTTGTTGGCAGAGTTCGCTGCACCAGTCTTGCTTATCTCTTAGGACTTAGGCATCAGACACCAGTCCTGTCCACCAGGGCTTCCTAGCCAGCTTGTCCCATTCCTTCACTCTACTCTGTGCCCTCATTAGCTATACCTCTCAAACTGCAGTGTCTTGATACACCCTAGGCTCACTCTACCATTTTTGTGACATTCTGTTTACCTGTCGCTCACACAACCTACATTCTTCTTAAGGCCATAATCATTAATCTTTGTATTAAGATGAAGAGACCAACACCGTTTTTATTCAGTAGTTGGTTGTGGAGTGAATTAACAAATTAATAACCTAGTGAGAAGATTTAAGTGCCATAGAGACTAGTTTTAAGGGACAAGACTGGGCCAGGCAGGTCTTGGGTGGAAGGCATTGCTGACCGAACTTCTTTTTATTTGTGGTGTGCTTTTTGAGGGTCTGACCACATGTGTTAGTGAGCTATTGTTGCCTGGTGCTTGGTAACAACTCCCTTCTGCTACGCAGTTGCTTCTGACAGCATTTAATTCTTGTTCCAAGGGCTGTGGATTTGGTTTGGCCTATTCCAGCCAGGCTCAGCTGAGTTTGGTTCCAGGTTCTGGGTTAGGTCCTGTTCTCCTCCACATTTCTCAATCTGGGGTGCCTGCTGAAGGGGCATGCTCTTGTTGGATGGAGTGGGTGCAAGAGAAAGTGGAGAAACACATTATACCTCTTACTATTTTGTCCCATCTCTTGCATGTCATTGCCCAAAGCAAGTCACACAGCCAAGCCTGCAGTGAGGCAGGGAATGGAAAGAAGAGTAACTATTTGCTGAGTCCCTGGCCATAGGTGATGGTATCCCTGCCTCTGAAAGGCCATTCCAAGTTCACAACACTGGTATCGGACTTCAAGCCTATTTCTCCTTGTAGGAAGAAAACTGGATTGGGGGTTTTACTAGTCAAAGCTCCTCTGCTGCACTGAGGTTGCTTCTGCCTTATGTGATGTTGGCTATTTTGTTTACCATGCTTTGACCCTGTGAATTGCTTAACATACGAATCTCTGTTAAACTCTCACTTGCTCTGTAGGGAAAGTCGAGGATTGCCAGTCCTTGTAATGTAGGCTATCTGAGCTAACAGCATGTACAACTGTGCACACCCATACAGTAACATGCATATGCTGTGGGTCTATAGTCTCCATGACAAGGAGGAGAGGTGATTGTCCACAGGCTGACCAGAACCACCCTAGTGGCTTCTGATGTCCTTCCCAGTTATACGCCAGTTGTAGAGTCACGTGCATGTAAAGCTGGTTTAAGGGCAGGAACCTATCTATTTACTGTCACCCTGATAACATTCAGCTCCACTAGGTCAGAGAACAGAGGGATGTCCCATCGTGTGTACAGCTGCACACAGATTCCAACAAGCTGAGGGCAATGGGGAGACGAAAATGAGGCTGGAATAGGGCTTCTCCTTCCACCCATCTGGCTTGGAACTTCCAAGTCCACTGCCATTCAGGAGACCTTGCTAGAGCCCACAGTTGTGCTCAGACCAGTGGCCCCGGGTCATTTTCAGAGGAACCTGCTTGCAGGATTCAGTTTGAGTAAAGATGAGGCTTCCACTGGAGCAGAACAGAATTCCTGGTTTGGTTGAATAGGAGAACAATTTTACCCTGCTCTTTCTCCAGGCTTCCCCTGTCATCTGTGGCTGCCAGAAGGACATCCACCCTCTGGGTGCAGGCAAGTGAGGAGGATGGCTCACCTTCCAGTTGGTTGGGGGGAAAAAGAAGAAGCTTTGAACCTAGTTTGAACCTCTGAGGGCTCAACTTCCTTTTCTCTTGGCACAGTATGATTTCCTGTTTCGAAGAAAAAACTCTGGGTTTTAAGAGCTTTCACAAAAGGCACTTGGACACGAAACAGCTCTTACAAAACAACATGCTGATGAGTTAAGTATAAATGAATCAGAGACATATGGATTAAATTTCCCTTGCAGTCCACCAGGGGCTTCAAAATTAGGGGAAGAGTGTTTGTCAAAATGTCTGTCTGTCTCTGCCAGGGTCTGAGACAGAATCGGAGGCTGTGGAGTGGCTGTGGAAGCTTTGCCCCTCCCCGTCGCCCTCCTCATGATAGGGCTTAGAGCCAAGGTCCAAACTGCAAATCCTGGGTTTGTTTTTCTAATTTTTGAGCCTGAAGTCCTTTTGCGCTTAGTTGAATTGTTCTTCACAGATCTCCCTCTTGCTTTCAAAAGGGGAAACATGCCAATGTCTGATTCCTGCAAAGACCTTGAACCTGTTGGTGGGAAGAGAAATTGACACGAGCCCCATTGGATATTGTTGCTTACTCCTTTTTGGCCCATCCTGTCAACCCTGCCAGGCAATCTAGATACCTGGCTGTTAGAGATACCACTGCCTGGTGGTATTTTTGCCACCAGGTAGAAGGGGAGGACCAGGACAGGCAGGGCCGAGGGTTGACAACTTCATTTTGGATCTCAGAGATCTACCAGAAGATAGAGTGGGAAAGGTTTCTGGTCTCACAATGGAAATAGAGGCACTGGAGATGGATTGGCTTTTTCCACCTGGAATCCTCCAGATACCTCCAAGTGTGTTGATCTTGGGATTTTTATCCTTCCTTCTCAATTTTTGACCAAGGAGTAGAGAAATACAGCATATTTGAAATGACCCCGGACAGTTTCTAATGCCATGTTGCTGTGGCTTTGACTTAGAATACTTTGGGAAAGAGAAATTGAAATTGGAGTCCTTGTGTAAAACAGATCAAGAGCTTCATCAGATTGGGGTTGGGGGTAACACCTCCTGTCCTAATCAGACCCCCTTGCCTCTTCCTCTCCTACTTGGCAGCACCTGTAGGTATCTTCAGAACATGGTGTGATAAAGCACAAGATGTGTTCTAGAGAAGGACTCACTGAATTCTTTGGCTTTTAATGCTGACAGCAAATTCAATAAGTGTTTCATGGATGTTATGTTGACTGAAAGAAGCCGGACACTGAAGAGAACATGCTACGTGATTCCATTTATACAAACTTGAGGAATAAACAAACCAATCAGTGTTGATGGATGTCAAATAGTGATTACTACAGCAATGATTGAGGGCATTCTTGGTTGCTGGAAATGGGCAGAATTTTCACCTGGTGGAGGTAACACAGGTGTGTACTGCCCATGCATAAATATTCTTGAGCTGTGTGTTTCAGATCAGAACTCTTGATACTCCTAATGGTATACATGTAATTTGCTTATTTAAAAGGAAGAAAAATAATCTCTTCTCTCCCCCACCAAAACCTGGGGGGTACCACTGTTAGGCAGAGCCTTTAGCACAGTGACTGAGTCTGGGTGTAGTAACACAGAGGGCTGAGGGCACCTGCGTGGGTTCCAGTGGAAAAGCTTGAGCCTCATTAGGAAGGGAGAACACAAAGTAAGGTGCTGTATGGGGGCTTGGCGGTTCCCTGTCATATGGAGGAGCACATGCGTGTGTGAACCTGCCCTCCCTCAGGTTCTTTATACAGATGGGCCACCTATCTTTGCCATCTTGATAACGCAAGTCGACTCTGAGGGCTCTGAGGAAAGAAAGACATGGTTCATACAGCCCTCACTCCCCATCTTTTCTGATTCAGAGGGAATGGACATGTCAGAGACATGCATAAGGACATAGTGTCCACAACCAGGCTCCAGGCTTCCAGAAAGGGGCTGAGCGTGTCAGAGGCAGCTCAAGGTTGTTTGAAGAGATGGAATTAGCCTTGTCAGGTTAGTGTGTCTGGACTGTGGTTGAGAAACATGATCTGTGGAACTGAGGAATGTGGTCTGGCCACATTGCAGCAGCAGTTTGTATAACCTAAGACCCCAGTTGGTGCAGGGGTGAGTGTTGTGTTGCTCCCTGGTTATCTAGCAGTTGAGAACCCTTCTCACTCATCCCACACCCTCTTCTCCTTCTCTTCCCTGCTGAGCCTGGGTACCAGTCATTCGATCCAGGCCATGAGACTTGGTCTCATTTCTAGGGTCCACATGTGGAGGCTGGACCTCAGCCAGGCTAGGCACGCTTATGCAGGAGGGAGAGTTCAACAATCTTTTGGAAGGGAGTTTGTTTTCCTACCCGAGCAGCTGCCCTTTGCCAATAAGTGCTAGAGGTGAAATATACACAGCTCCACTTTACAATTCCTTCCCTGGCTAATTCATCCCAGCCCCTCTCCTTGTAACATTGGGGCCCAGTGACTCTCAGAGGCTTAAGCTGCTACATTCTTGAGACAGAAGCCATTGTTTGTTTGTTCCTTTGGATTTGACCAGCTACACTAAAACCTCCAGTTGCACCTTTGTGTGGACACTTGCCTTCCTGTTTCAATGGAGAAGGCAAATTTCTGGTACACTGAGGCCACTGGTGCCATGCTTGATTCTCCAACTTGCTGCTATTCACCGATGAGAACTAAGCCAGGGACTGGCTTCTGCCTTTTTTTTTTGACTCTGGGACTCAGCTCTACCCTTCACTAATCTGAGGTCCTTAGGCCCTGAGGTTGGAAGAACCAAGTCATCATGGGGTTTAGCCCACCCAGCAGGGACTTCCTGTAAGTGGTGTTTGGTCCTAAGGCCCATGGTGGCATTTGGAGTAACTTTCCCTTGTAAATTGCCTTTGGGATCTAATAAACTCTAAAAAACTCAGCATGATGAAGAGAAATAAAAGGCAGGAACGGGTAATTTCCAGAATTTGAAAAAAAGAGCAAAATGGCTAATAAACATGGAAATTTGTTCAGCTTAATTAGGGATCAAAGAAACAACAACTGAATCAGTTACAAGACTCTGTTTCCTTCTATTAAATTGGTAAAAATAATAATACATAATGGTTTAGATGTAGAGAAATGGGGACTCTTATTTCCTTACCAAAGGGGTATAGATTGGTACAGCTTTTCTGGAGGGCTATTTGACAGTATTTGTTCAAAAACTTGGAAAACAGATATTCCCTTTGACTCAGCAATTCCACATTTTGACATTTCTTTTACCTTAAGGAAATAATCAGAGATGTTCACAAAACATTGTACAAGGCCATGTACTGAAGCGATATTTGTAATAATGGAAAATTGGAAATGACTGAAATGCCCAGCAATAGGGAATCTGTTACATAAATCATGGTTCATTCAAGTAATGAAACACCATGAAATCACGAAAATATGTCATCGAACAATATATAATGGCATGAGAAATATTTATAATATTTGCTACATGGGAAAAAGTCAGACCATAAGTCATTATATTCATTGCGACCCTTATTTATACTGGCAACAAACATTTCCGACAGGTTGCATAGGAAAAAGCACATCATTGGGAAAGATATACCTCAGCCACTTAGTTATGATTACTTCTAGGTATGGGAGATAATGGGGTCATTTTTCTTTTCTTCTTGGTGCTCTTTTTCTTTTGCCTTTTTCCAAGTCAGAAATTCAATGCAAACTTAATTGGTTGAAATTTAGATAATTTCCAGTCTTTCATTATTGATAATTCAGATGAGTGTCCTTCACTACTTTTTCAATGGACTTTTGTCAATTGAATTTAGTGGAACTCTGGGATCCGATAGCACACCCACTAAATAAAGTGTGTTACTTCTGTTATTAAAAACAAAATTAAGTCATCTGGGGACCTCCTACCACCATTTTCTTGCTCTTAATCAACCCCAATCAGTTGGAATCGCTCAGCTTATCTTCTACTCTGTGAACTGAGAGCATGTGACTGCCAGTGGCCTGGAGACAGGGTTTGTTGGTGACCTGGGCTCTAGCTGTCATTTCCCCCAAGTTCTCTCTATGCCTTCTGGAAGGAGGAGGTGTCCTGGTGTCTCTGTCCTTCTTCAGCACCTGTGGCTGCTGGCAGGTGGAGGTGGGCAAGGAGAAAGGCTCAGGTGTCCATTGAGGACTGACTTGCCTTGTGTGGACATGATGACAGAGGCCTTCTCTGATCTTGCTTTCCCCATTTTTGCTTTGTTTGTCATCCTAGCACCTGTTTTAACCTGCTGGATACTTACTTGCTTTTTCCTCTAAGAATAAAGGGACTTTCTGTATTGCTGTACCTCTATCCCCAGAACTTACAGGGGAGGGAAATGTTCAGTTCAGCCCCAGAGCTCTGTGCTGAGAGCCCAAAGCTGAGGCTCAGAGGTGCTAATGGACCATCCTGGTTAAGGACACGATGATAGAAGCACCCAGAAGGTGCAAACATTTGCCCAACCCCAAACCTGTTTATTCTTAGAGGCACAGCCTGGGCTGGGAGCCTTCTCCTTGTTGCTTTTCCCAAGCCACTGGGAGCTGTGGTTGTGTCTGCACAGTCCAGGAGGCCTGTGGGGTCTTATGACCCACTGAGATTCCCAGAGAGGTATCTGCGCAGCCTGCATTGTGTCTCAGGGCTGTGTGCTTGTAGGTGTCAGTTCTATGTGTCTGGAAAGGAGCCCACCTGTCTTTTAGAGATAGGATAGTGAGCCTTAACCTAGCAAGATGGTCCAGCAGGGGTTCTGGTTCTAGTGTGCCCAGAGGCACAGGCTGGAAATGGGGCTTTGTCCCACCCAGCTCCACAGCAATGCCCAATGCAGGAGGAAGTTTTTCGAGTGTTTTTCTCGTTCTTCCCAGTGGCTGCCTCATCCCTGTTGTTATTTACGATTTGTTGAGTGCCCCTACTGTGTTCAGCACACTAGGAGACATACAGTCTTCCTTCCCTGCCTGAGGCCTTGCAGGCTAATGTAGCCAGACAAATGACTCAGGCATAAACCACCTTCCTGGCAGAAAGCGCTTACCTCTCTGAGGCATCAGCTTTCTTATGGTTGTGATTTGTGCATAGCTTTCCATTTTTAAACTCCTCTTGGTAGGAATGGCGACAACTTCATGGTGAGGGTGATGGGGGGAGTGCACAGGGCTGGGAGGTACGAGAGATATGTTGGCTGCAAAAGAGCTTTTAAGAAGAAATGGTGCTCCAGAAAGCATTTCAAAGGCAAGCAGTTGCACACTTGACACTGGGGTGGGGCCAAGACAATGCTGAGAAGCAGAGAACACAAGGGCAAAAACCCAGGGAATGGAGGCAGATAGAGGAGGAAGGGTCCAGAAGCCAAGAGCAAGTCTAGTAACTGGTGGTGTAGCAGAAATATTTGTATTCATCCATCCATCCATCCATCCATCCCTTCATTAATTCAACTAACCTTTACTAAATATCCACTCTTAGCTGGAGACTCTGCTAAATCTTGGGAACTGATTCCCTATCTGCCCTCCAGGGACTCAAGTCCTCTTCAAGAAGTGTGATGGCCTCAAAAGTGTTTTAAAAGCCAGCCGTGGTGGCTGAGGCCTGTAATCCTAGCTACTCAGGAGGCAGAGATCAGGAGGATCATGGTTCCAGGCCAGTCTATGCCAAAAAAAAAAAAGTTCATAAGACCCCATCTCAATGGAAAAAAAGATAAGCGTAGTGGTACACACCTATCATCCCAGTGATGGGGGGAAATGTAAATAGGAAGGTTGCAGTCCAGGCTGGCCAGGGAAAAAAGTGAGACCATATTTCCAAAATAACCACAGTAAAAATGGCAGGAGGTGTGGTTCAAGCTCTAGAGCACCTGCCTAAGAAGCACTGAGGCTCTGAATTCAAACCCTATTTGAATTGTATTGAAACCATGATTCTGTGACTGGCCGGAATATGTAGGTCCCCTGTCTGATGCCTCCCACTGAACTCTGTACTCTCTTTCCATTGTACTCACTAGAATTTTAAATGCTTGGTTTGGTGTGTGGCTTCTTATTTGATAAACATTGAGCTCTTCTTGACCCCCTTAAATTTCATGAGGACAAGGACTCTCAATTTTCTATATGCATCCCTAGCCTGAGGGCAGTTGTTGGCGTGTAGTGGGCATTGGACAAACAAATATTAATTGAATCAATGAAGCCATGATTTAAAGGAACTAAAAGAAGCCTTCTACGGTGTGTTAGAGGAATAAAAGATATGGTGGAGAGCCAGGAGAGGCCTGGGTGGAGGAAATCCCACTGGATCTACCATGCTCCTGAGTGATAACACCAGTAACATGACCACCAGCAAAACCAGAACCTTCCATGCCCTGAAGGTGAGTGTGTGCCAGGCTTTGAGCTAAATGCTTCCTTCACGTATGTTATGTCATGTGGAATAAGTATGACCATTCTTACTGTGTAGTTAAAGAAACAGAGGCCCAAGGAAGCTGAATAATTTGCTCAGCAAGAAGCAGAAGTGGGATTCTCATGTGGCCCATCCCCCCAAGATGGTAGGTACATAGCGTCTCTCTGTGTTATGCCTGTAGCCAGTTTGTTCTTACAAATCACCCAGAGAAGCTCCAGCTAATTAAAGTGAATTTGGGGTTCTTGGGATTCTCTTTGAGAGAGGGAAGCTGTCCCCTTTTTGGGACTTATTGGGGGGCATGTGGAAAGGTTAGTGGGAGGTGACTCTGGTAGGACAGAGCAGGGCTTAGGATTCTCCCGGGGCTCTTTCAGGGCATTTTCTAGAGGACTGTCACACATCTGATGGAACTGTCAGGGTTTGGCATTTGGATAATTAAAACATCCACTGACTGAATAATAACTTTTTATTGACAATATGCTGCTGGAGGCAAAATTAATTTGATTTTAGACATCCTGGCTGGGGAGTTGGCTGGACAGGAGCCAGCGCTATGTGAGTAGACTTGTTGGTCCTGTGGATAGCAGTGACAGCTCTCAGGTGTTCTCAGTTCAGACCAAGCATGAAGGAGTCAGTGTGGCCGAGACCATCACTGGGAGACCCAGGAGACTTACTCAGCTGAGGGGTGCATGGTGCCGGGGTGATGGGCTGCAGGTGACTCTACAGTTGGCTTGTGGGTTTGGGACACTAACTCTAGAAACAGTCTGGGGTGCTACTGTTTAATGCTGAGATGTGAGGGACTTTCTCAACTGTGAGCAGTTAGAAGACGCCCCTGAGAAACTTTCCGATCAGAGAGGTGGTATGCATCAATCAGTGGTATGGAGTGAGGGGAAAGGTATCAGGAAATGTAGGCGGTACCCTATATCATTCATCAGCTCCTTTAGTTCCAGTAACCATCAAAGGTAGCAATTTAATTCCCATTTTACAAGTGGGAAGACAGAGATTCGGAGAACTTGGTATGTTGTCTAGATCACACCAGGATTTGCTTCCTTGCATATGGGGAAACCATTAAGTTAAAAGGAATTACTGTAGTTTTGTGGTTGAAAGTCAAGTCATGAACAGTCATTGAAGTTTCCCATTTACCAGCAAGAGGATGGTGACCCAGGAAAAGGATATCTGCTCTTCTACAACCAGGGTCTGGGTTGGAATTCTGTCTCCACTTCTCTTAGAGCTTAAGTCATCTGGGGACAAGGATCAGCCAGTAATCAGAGACAGGGACTCACCAGTGGTCTCCAAAAGCACTCCCCAATAGCCACAGGTTAAGAACCAGCTTCTTGGTAGCACTGACCACATTTCAAGGGCTTAATCACTACACATGGCAAGTGGGTACCATATTGGATTATTTCCAAACTCTTCCCTCATCACAGACATCTTAATAGGTAGAGCTGGACCAGATGTCGCCTGGCACTTTCCAGCTGTAAGATAACAATGGATACTGCTTCTGATTCAAAGTGGTGTCATTTCACGAGAAATCTAGTCACCCCTCCCAATTATGGTTTCCATGTCCATAGATTGAACGAGTTGTAGATGGAAAAAAACATACAGACACAGGGTTTCACCATGTAGTCCTGGCTGACATCAAACACAAGTTTAATTATCTTCAATTTATAAATAAGTAAACTGAAATTCAGAGAAGTTGGCATTCAGAAAGTAGTGGTGAATTAAGGCGTTTTCTGTTTTTTCATACTATGCTGATCAAAAACATCTTAGAAAATAGAAAATTAAAACAAAGTGTCCAACAGAAACAACTCCTTTGATTGCCTTTCTCTTTTTCACTTATCTGTTTTTTTTCCTCATTGATTTATTAGCATTGGTAGTTTGTGACCTTTCAGTCCTCCCACCTGAACCTTCTGAGTGCTGGGATTACAGGTGTGCACCACCTTGTCTGGCTATTACTTTTGAAAGAACTGTATATATACTGAACACATGTAGACTTTTTTTCTTGTCATTAGTCCCTAACTGATACAGTACAACAACTACTTACATAGCATTTACACTGTATTAGGCATTTATAAGTAATCTAGAAACAATAGGTTACATGCCATCTTATACAAGGGACCTGCTTGTTAAGGACCAATGTCCCTAACACCAAGTGGCGATTATGCTTAGTCTCTGAGCCTGTGCTTCCCCTTCTGTCAAATGGGAAGTTTGAGTTGTGCTGAGAACTAAGCCCCATGGTGCTTTGCACATGACTGGTGTTCATCACAGGCTAGCTCCAGCTTCATAGCTTCAAGTGACAAAGAAAAACCCTGTAGCCTGGTATGATTCTTCCAGTTGCATTTCACTTGTTGAAGTTCCCTGAGCCCACATTCCTTCCTGCTAGCTCATCCACTTTGCTTTTGGAATAAGTAGCACTGGAAAGAAAACAAGAAACAGTGAGACACCTGCTTTCTTGTGAATGGCACCTTCTTGCCATCTTGCTGAGGCTCTCTCTTTGCCCTTTGCAGCACTCTGGACCCTCCCTTGAGTCTTCCAGTTTTCAGATTTTTCTCTCTCTCACCTTCTCCATGCAAAGATAAGAAATTATAGTATATATAACTCTGTGGCTGGTTAATTAGTAACAGAAGTCTATCATTTTGGACTAGGGCAGGCCAGGGGTGACTGTTTATGACGCATTGGAAATGGCTCAGTTTTCTTTGCTCAGGCTGCCCTCCCCTCCTGGACAGTAGGCAGTGGGAAGTAAAGCAGGGTGTGTCGTCCCCATGTAGTGTGCAGCTGAATTGCCTGGAGCACTTGTTACAGGCCTGTCACCTGCCCCACCACCTGAGCTTCACCTTCAGGAAGTCTGCGTCTGACTCGCATTTCTCATGACTTGCCAGGTGATGTGATGCTGCCGCTCTGGGGCTCACACTTTGGAAATCACAGTTTGGGGCTCTGCTTGCAGGCCTGTCAGCTGAATGTCCTTGAAAACCATCCACCTGGCCTTCTAAGGTGGGCTTGTTACAGACAGATTGCTGAGGAGAGGAGGATGGGCCCGAAAATGTGCATTTTCACAAGTCCCCAGGTGACGCTGCTCTGGGAACCACACTTTGAGAACCTCTGGCGTCTTCATGTCAATGATTTTGTTTCTTGCAGTACTGGGGATTGAACCAAGGGCCTCATGCTTGGTAGGCAAGTCCTTTACCATTTTTGAGACAGAGGCTCAAAAAAGTCCTAGCCATTTTTGAGACAGGGGCTCCCTATCCTTGCTAGGTTTGGCTTCGATCTTTCAATCCTTCTGCCTCTTCCTCCAAGTAACTGGGATTACAGGTGTGTACCATGACGCACCTGAAGTAATTTTTTTTCATTTTTCTTATTTTGCCTGTACTGAGGATTGAACCCAGGGCCTCCTGCTTGCTAGGCAGACACTCTACCACTTGAGTCACTCCTTCTGTCCTTTGTCATAACAGTGTTAGCGCTGGGATCTATCAGACCTGTGATCAAAAGCCTGTCTTACTTCTCTGTGACCTGAAGATCCCTGAGCCTCAGTTTTCCCATCTGTCAATTGGAAATAAGACTTCTAAGGTTGTTGTGATAGACTGTTGTCTTGATAAACTGATAGTAAGTGCTTGATGAAGTTCTTATTTCTTTTCCTTTAAATATGAGCCACCCTGATTGGGTTGCACTGAGGCTGCCAGGAAACAGAACCTGCATAGCCCTGGATTTGCCCTTCTGTGGCCTCCTGATGTCCCCCCTCCAGGCTGCCTACCTCCTACTCTTTGCCCTCCTAGTCTGGCAGTCCTCATCAGCCTGTCCCACCTCCAAAACTAGGCCAACAAGTTTCTCAGCTTCTAAGTGCCCACCCCACTTCTGCCTTTACTTCCCCAAATTTTCCAAACGATTTGTTCATTTCATCCAATTGTCATTAACTGTGCTGAAGGGACCCTGGAGCATTTGGCCACCTTGCTTAAAATGTAAGTAAAACCAGTTGAAAAGGAAGGAAAGAAGAAAAGAAAGGAAGGAGGGATAGAGGAAGGAAAGGAGGGGGAGAGGGTGGGAGAGAGAGAGGAAGAGAGGGAAGAAGGAAGGAAGGAAGGGAGACCAACAGGAAGTAAATAAAATGGCAACTTCAGCCTGGTGCGAGACTTGGAAGGATGGAGGACGGATGTCCCACTCTTCCCCACCAGTATATTGCTACTGCCGGTCAGGGTCCTACACTGTAATTAATCCAGTGAAGGGCCAAAACAGACCCTGAGCTGAGCTGTTCTGGGTGGTTCTCCTCTGGACTTCCTGAGAGCCGATGGGGAATGTGAGGAGGATGGTTGCCTTTTGGGGTCTGTGAGAAGCCAGGGTTTTTCATGCCCTGTGCTCCTTTACCAGAGCAGGATTATGACAAAGGCATGGAACGGAGGTGTGGAGAGCAGAACTTAAAAGCTGGGCCCAGATAGGAGCATGGAACTTTGTATAAGAGCAAATAAAAAGCAGGATCCATGCCTCCTAATTCTTGCTTCTAGTACAATTGTAGCACTCCACTGTTAGTAGCCAGTCCACTTTCTCAGGGGCATCAGCCCTTTCTAGCTATTTGACTTGAGTGTCTTCAAACCTCAGTATTCCTATCTATAAAATGGCTATGCTGACACCCCAATTAAAGCATTAATCTCTTGAGATGAAGTGGTATCCCGTTCACAAGATCAGGCAGGTGCACAGTAAGTCTGTGATCCTTTCCCTCTCTGCTGTATCAGAAACACTGATGTAGAAGGTCAGAGATAAAGATGGTGCTCTTGGATGAATTGGTTTGCACCAGTCCGTAGACCTATCTCTCTGGCATCGTGGCCTTGGTCAGCCTGGACAGACACACTGAATGGACCCACACAGAAAGGACGGGTTGGAATCTTCTAAGCAGGAGGCACTGTTGCTCCCCTAGGTGCAGGCAGCAAGCAAGGTTGAGAGGAGCCTCCAAGGCAGCCTGCTCCATCCCTGCAGAAGCAATGGCCTCCTTGCTGGGATGGGGCATGCAGCCCTGTGGCCTCAGGTGCGGAGAGGTGCATGCAGTCCCCAGCTCATGAAGCCTGCGACTTAATGAGAGCCACCCAGTGCAAGATGGTCATCCATCTTCCCAGGCAGCTGAGGCTCAGTGAGGTACGTTAGGATGTGGAGGATACGGTAGAATTGAACCCTAATCAGATCATCACTGCAGCCTAGGCTGATGTCTCTTTTTGTATTTTGTATTTGTTCCCTAATAGTCTTTATCTATTTTTCCTACTAGAGCATTCATCTTCCTTTTCCTCCTCCCTGTCTTATTGTCTACCTTTCTCTTCTGGACTTTTAGTTATAGTTTTTCTTCTTGGGTGCAGGTTACAAGTGGTCCTTAAGCCCCTGATTACAGTGAGTGTCGTCGGTTGACTTCCAGTTCAGGACAGGAAGAGGCATTTTGATGTGGCCCTAGCTTAGGTTCTTGCTTTGAGGAAGCTGTACAAACCACAGTAGGCTTGGACAGGTGTGGACTGGGCTAGGGAGGGCTGGGGATAACAAGGAGGCTGTTGGTGATCAGGAAGGGGAGGAAAGGGCACCAGATGTGGGAATGAGAGTTAGGACAGAAGGAGCAGAGAATTGTGGGAAGAAAAATTTTGGTTATCTGATTTAAGCAGTCCTCTAGGCATGAGCTTGTCTAATTGAAGGAGACAAGACTGAAGTTGTGCATCTACATCTGTCTTCATGTTTCTCTGCCTGTGTCACCGCAGCTGCAATGGTCACATGGTGGCTGGAGTGCCTGCAGCTACCACAGTTCCCTTTTCTGGGTACCACATTCTTCTGACTCAATATGGGGGCTGATCGGAGCAGGAGATGAAAGGAAAGAGGAGAACTCTTGCTGTGTGTGGCAGAACTGGCACAGGTGACTCAGGTAGATGTCCAAGGTTGTTAAACCCTAGGTTACTCGGTATTTTGCAGATCTTATATTACTTTTTCTCCTACTCCTCCTTTTGACTTATTTTTGGAACTGGGTTATCCATGGAGGGCAATTTCCTGTTGAGTTCACCAATAGGGCCTCACTTTTCCTACTGATCGCCTTGCATCCCAGGGTAGCAATAAAGGATGAAGAAAAGAAGGAAGAAAGGAAGAGGGAAGGCAGAAAAAGTCAGCAGAGTGGGTGACAGCTGAGATGGTGACAAGTTCTGTGGTAGCAAATATGGCTCTTGCTGTAGCATCCTAGGTTTTTCTGAGGTCTCTTTAGCCTCTGAACAGTGACCTGTGGATTCTGGCTTCCTGGGTATGTGTCAAGGACAGGCACCTTGTGTTTCTGAGCTATTTGAGTGTGGAGGTCCCTGGCCTTCTCTCCAAGCCAGCCTCCCTCTGTGAGGTCAGCACATGTATTTGGATTCATACCATGTAAACAGTGCACCACTAAAGAAGAGGCTGAGGAGAGGCAGATGGAAAGCTGTAGCTGGCATCTGGCATCTTGGAAGCAAAATCCTGTCTTGCCTATGCCAACTTCCTCCATTTTGTGGCCCCATCTGTCTCCAGCCCTGTTAGCATGGACCTGGGCATCTCTGGATCCTGAGTGGCAGTGTCCTGCCCTCCTGCCATTGCCGTTCTCTTCCAAGGAGCACAATTCTTGAGACCAGGGTAGCTCTGCCTGCACCCAGGCTCTGCACACCCCCAGTTTCCCCTGACATTGCTACTTAGCATTGAAAGCCTGAGCTTTGCATGCCTTGGAGTTAGTTCTCTGCTGAGGGTTGGTACACTTGCTTAGCACCTTTTATTTTTTCCCCTCTGGGGAAAGTTGTGCCTGGTTGAATATGACTGGTAAAGATTAAAGCAACACCAGGACTTGAAATAAGAATCACAGGTTTTTAGGGTGCTATACCATGAGCCTAAACACGTGTTCCATTATGATGTCATCTGGAATTAAGCAGGCAAGTGGAACTTTCCCGGAGGTCACCATCACAGACACACTCTGCGAGGTTGCTCTAAAGTCTTACGCTTCTGCTGAAGTTCCAGGATCCGAGGCAGTGCTAATGACCCTTGGCAATCCTCATCTGCTTTTGACATTGACCCCTTCTTAACCTTCCCTGCCACTCCTTGGCTTGTCCTGTGGCTTGGAATTTCTCTACGATCTGATGCTTCTACCTCTTCTCTCTTCCTTCTTTTTGCTGTACTTCCTCTCTGTACCCTGCCTTGACCACTGCTCCCTTGGCTCCCTCTTCGGTCCATCTGCTTCCTCACTCAGATCAACCCCACGGTTAGTCAGTCAGTGGTGTCTCCCTACAGTCCTAGACTCCTGACCACCATGCCCCTTCTTTTTTTTTAAATTTTAAAATTCTGTTTTTGAATTCTCATACATTAGTAATATGATGCAAATTCACTGTGATAATGCCATACTGTGTACGGTGTATCTTCACCCTCTCCGTTATGTGTCCATTCTCCCCCCTTTTCAAAGAGTGTTTAGGGGTTTCATTATGCTGTCTTCACACATACGTATGTAGCATGGTGTACTTCCATTCCCTTCACCCCTCAGCGTCCTTTCCTTTCTCCCTCCCCACTCCTGCTGAAACCTCACCAGACAGTACTCAATGTGCATATTCATGAGTCATCATCTTCACATCAGGTCTGGGTTCCACAAATGAGTGAGAACATGCCATATTTGACCTTTTGAGCTTGGCTTGTCTCACTCAGCACGATGATCTCCAGTTCCATCCATTTTCCTGCAGACGACATAATTCCAAATTTCTTTATCCATTCTCTTTGCTCTTTCTTGCTCTGCCTGCTTTGACAGCTCTTGCCCTTCTTATTCCCTTGGTGTGATTTCTTTTCTTCTTTTCTTTTTTTCAGTCCTGAGGTGCTGAGGAGGGACAGCTCTGGACCTATGCTCAGTGGGTCCACTGCAGATTAGTTTGGCATTCAGACCCCCCCACCCCCAGGACCCTCACTGCTTTGTGGGAGGCCTTTGATTCTGCTTCTGTTGACTCAACAGGCCTCTCTAGTCCTCTTAAGTCCCACAGCCCAACTTTTTAACTCTTAGTTAAATACTTTTTTATTTCAGTGCTGGTGATGGAACCCAGAGCTTTGCACATGCTAGGCAAACACTCTACCACTGAGCTATGCCCCCCAGCCCACTTGCATACATCACCAGGCTTGAACCTGCTTGGTCCTAGTATTTGCAGTACGCCTCCTTCTAACCCTCGGCATTGCTCTGCATCCTCACCTTTCCTCTCTGGGTCACTTGAAGGAAGACTCCAGGGAGGTATGTTCATTATTTATTCTATTGTTGAGCTAAGAATTTGCATATAATGTCATTGTCCTAAAACCCTTACAACCTGCAAGATGTTGACTGTAAAAGAAGCTGTACAAGGTGTCACACACTGAAGAAAATAACAACAATGAAAAGTGCATGAGATTTTTGTTTGTCTGTTTGTTTTGATACAGGATCTCCCTTATGTAAGCCCAGACTGGCCAGAACTCATGTTCCTCCTCACTCTACCTCCTGAGTACTAGTGAGTGAGTTTTCATTGGTGAGCACTTGCTCTATGTCAAGCTCTGTGTCAAAGACTTTTCCCTTAGTCCTGACTCCAACACTATGAGTTAGGGGGTCATAGGATTTTCATTTTATAGAAGAGAAAACTCAGATTGAGAACTTAGATAAGAGATAGAACCAGAATTTGAATCCAAGATGTGTTCCCAAATTTTCTCAACCTTGTCCTCTTCTTTCCCACTATGCTCGTGGCCGGGTGCACCCAGTGAAGGTCCCTAGAGCCTACCCCCTCCTTCATCATCTCTGTCCTCTCTGCTTTTCCAAGTCTGGGCCTTTCTGCTGAACAAGCATGGCTGTTCTGACCCACCATGGATTGAGCTGCTGAGCACGTGTAGAATCACATTGTGCTTTTAACTGCAGGCAAAACCCATCCCCCTGGGAACTGTCCCAGTTTGAGGGTTTATAAAAAAAAAAAAAAGGCAGTCATGTTAAAATAGAGATAAGTACTATAGACAGAAAGAGACATGAAAATAGATTCAGGAGGGACTGTAGATATTTTATCTAAATAGATACCAGAGATAAATACATGGAAACCATAGATAATTATTGTAGGGAGTTATGCTCAATGGGAGGGTGTGTGGATAAATATACAGACTTCACAGATAATAGAATAATACAGAGGAAGTGAAGGAATATGGCACGTGGGAGTCTGTACAACTCTGAGGGGCTGTGCTGAATGGGATGGAGCCCTTCAGTGATGCACACGTTCAGTGGAGTTGAGCCAAGTGAAGGTCTACAGTACGTAGGCAGATTGGAAATTCTCAGAAGCCACACAGTGCATAAGGGAAGAATGAGGGAGTGGTAGAAACTGAGTATTGCTGCCTGACTGGTGAGGGCAGCGGGGTGGCAGAGGATGCAGGCTGACCTGGGAGGATGTGACAGGAGTGAGTCTTTTCAGCTGATACAGGAATATGGAAGACTGACTGGATCGTTGGGAAGGAATGTGAGGATCAGGCCTTTCCTGCTTGTGCACTAAGCAACTTCAGGACTCCAGTCCTGTGGGCATTCAGAGTGGAGTACCATGACCCCAACCAAGTAGATGAACCAGTCAAGCAGGTTGCCCAGGCAAGAGTGGGGACATATGTCGTAACTACAAAGAAAAATTTGTCCTAAGGTGATGCTGTTTGCTGTTCTCCTTTGATGATTGTGATTAGATATGGGATTGACCAAGACTGTGCCTACAGCTAGCCAGGGAGGGTTTTGGCCAGCTGGGGTGAACTTGGGATAGGCAGATACTTGTGTAGCTGCTTCTCCCCTTCCTGGTCTCTGTCTTTCTCTCCTCTGTTCATCCAGGAGAATACTAGGAGGACTTTGTAGTTCTGTGGGAAAAGTATTGTCCAAACTGTGCTATTTGACCTCAGAATTTTCTTTCCGAGGCATAAAACATGGGCAGGAGGGGCTGTGAGCAGGAAGGCAGAGCTGCATGTCTATCTCTCTATGTGCCTTCAGCCAGTTTTTGAAATGACTAATTGGGAAAGGGTTCTGCAATCATTAGGTGTGACCATTGTTATATCCTGGTCTCTTTTCCCAGACAAGAGGGAGAAAAGACCATCATCCTCGAGGGGGACCTTTGTCTTTGATGACCAGTTGCTCATCATTGTCCCATACATGCCTGAGGCATCCTTGAAGCATCTCGTCTTGTGTTGGGTGATTCTGGGTTGGGTTAGGGGCTGTGAAACCTAGGAAGTATGGTCTTTACCTTCCAGGACTTTGACAGTTTAACCTTTGCCAAAAAGCCAGCTGCAGTTCTGTCTCCACAGGGGAGAAAATACCCAGGTAACTGTTGCTTTTCTGTCAGGAGTTTGCCTCTGCGTATAATTTAGTTACTACAGCATCATCTAAGATGTCATAAGGACCCGATGTGCTTTTTAGGGCCTAGCTCTGACAGGCAGAGACTTTGGCAAAGTCAGCCTTCCTCTCTAAATCAGGGTCTCTCTCCTCTTTTTGACAAATATTATGATGATATGGTTTGTGAGGCACGAAGAAGGACCAAGCAAGAAGTACACTGGAGAAATCCACCAAGTCCCAAAGCTATCCTATTCTAGAGTCTCAGATGGGGTTCAATGGAGAATTAGGGGTACAGATCCTCTAGTGAGTTAAAATTCCTGACTTGTTTATAGACAAGAGAGATTTCCATAAATAAGATGGGGAACAGTTCCAAGGAGAACTTTTCCAATAAGAATTTGGCTAATCAAGCCTCTAGCTGGACTTGTCCCCAGAGGATTCATGAGAACAAAAATCAAGGGGACAGGCATCCAGATGGCTTGTGCTAGGAGTGTAAGTAAGTTCCGCTGCAGTGACATGCTGGGGTGCCTGCCCAATCCTGGCTGTCTGGAGCACCTCTCCCTCTACTGCAGACAGGAGAGAGGCTGTCCCAAAGAATGGGCAGCTCCAAGCAGCCATCTGGTCACCAGGCAGAGCCTCAAACCACCTGATTTGAGATAGAGACTATATGGGTTTCTCAAGGTTCCACCTTGCTTCCTTTTGACTTTAATTTTAAAGTCCTCTGAAGTGGAAACAGGACTAAAAAGAAAGTTTTCTGATAGAGAGCCAAAAGCTATGATTACTATGGATTTATTTTTTCCCCTGGTGATGGATGGTCACACTGATAGGCAGGGCACTGATCCAATGGACAAAGAGGAAAGGGCCCCAAACTGGCAAAGCCAAGCCTTAATGCCAGGTTGGCTATTTATCAGTAGTGAGAAGCTGGGGTGATAGCTACCTTCTCTTGATAATAGCAGAGAAATACAATCACAGAGCTTAAGTCAGTGACTGTGAAATTCAGGGACACTGTTGACCAAGAGCAGGGGTGGGTTGTAGTAAGTTTTTAGTGCTCCTTGATTCGATGGAAGCACCTGTTACCAAGCATGTGCTTTGTGCCTGAAACGGTGCCAGGCTTTGGAGATATGAAGAAAGGTAAATAGGTCTTCATATTTGGGAGCCTTCATTCTAAAAGTATACCCTCATTTGTGATTCCTCCCTCTCAACCCTTAGGAAACTAGGGTGTGACATTTGGTTTAGTCCTTTGTGTCCCAAAGTAAGGAAGCTACACAGAATCAGGCATGGATTGTGGGTCTCAGAAGCAGAGTTTCTCCACCCCCTTAAAACCTCTTTTGAAGTAAGTAGGTTCTTCTTAAAGGCTCCTGTGTTCAGTCATCTCCAGCTTTTCTTGAATTGGACACTGAGTACCACTCAGTGGAAGAGGTACTAAGGACAGTGACAGTATAGGACCTAAGGACACAGAAGCCAGGAAGGCTTAGATGGGAGTCTCAGCTGTTATCATGGAGAAAATTACTCAATCTCCATTGGACTTTTTTCCTCATCTGTAAAATGGGTATTATAATAGAACCTACCCCATGGGGCTGAAAGAGTGTCCAATTAAACAGTACATGTACTGTTCCTGGCTTGGAGAAAACACAGAAAAGGATCAAAAGTAGAGGATGAAGAGGTTTTAGACAGAAAGTTCAGAGCTGGAGTAAAGAAAAGCGTGGTCTTGACAGGCCACTGTAACATCAGTTGACTCGTTTCTGGGTGATGACATTCATTTCTTGTGGTTTCCATAACAAAGCACAGTGAACTGGGTGGCTTAAAACAATGGTAGTTCTAGAGGAAAGCATTCCAGAACTGGGTATTGCCAAGGCCTTTCTCCTTGTGAAGGCTCTTGGCTTCGGTCCTGCCTTGTCTCTTCCAGCTTCTGGTGGCTCCAGGCATTCCGTGGCAGTGGCTGCAGAATGCATTGCTACCTCTGTCTTTAAATGCCTTCTCCATGGCTGTGTCCTTTTCTCTGTCTTATAAGGATGCCTTTCATTGGGTTTAGGGCCCAACCTAACCTGGTATGATCTCAAGCCTACCTTTTTCTTCATTATGTCTACAGAGACTACTTCCAAGTAAGGCCATATTGCCGACTTTGGGATGGGGATACTCTTCAGCCAAGACAGAAACAAGGGAGTTCCACTACTTTTTATCTGACCCATCTGTTTCTTCTGGGCTCCAGGTTACTCAGGCTTTAATGATAGGACAAAAAAAGTTGTAAGGAGCAGTCTGTTCATCCATCCATCCATGTGGCAATATTCTTTGAACGCTGCTACATACAAATCCAACACTGTGCTGGGCACTGAGCCACAAGAAAAAATAGAAGTATCTTACTAATGATTGTGCTACCAGATTTTTGTATCTGTAGGGGATCCTGGATCTGGTTCCCAGGGACGACTGTATTATTATCACCCCTCTCCCATTTGACAATGATGAGGGACCTGAGGCTCAGGAAAGATCTTCTACACCAGGAAGAGGCAGAACTGAGCTTTAAGCTCTGCTCTGAGTGTCTCCAAAGTTTGCAGCCTTCCCCACATTGAGGCCTGTGCCTCCCAGCGACTCCAAAAGAGGATTTCAGAATGCAGCCCTGGAATCAGCCCAGTCCCTCTGGAGCCACTCTGGCACCTGTTCACCGTCCTGCCAGGGACCAGATGAAGAAGCAGGAAGTGCAAAGGACAGACTGAGTGAGCCCCTGGACCCGTGCGTCTGGGCTTTTGCTGCCCTCCTCTCTACCAAGGTCCCCGCAGGGTAGATTTGGATGATGCTCAGCTCCTCTTCATCATTGCTCTGCACGTGAGGTGCTCTGAGCAGCCTCTGTGACCCTCTCTGTGCCTTAGAAGGGGAGGTCTCAACATTCTGCATCACTTCTGACCACTAGGGGTCAAGTAGATGTTCACTCAGTGGCTGGAGGGGGAATAAGGCCTGGCAGGAGCCCAGTCCTGTTGTCAAGGTTTACACTTGAGCTTACTCTTTTTGTACTTCAAGTACAAATTTCATGGTCAGGTAGAAGTTAAATTTATTCATTTATTTAATCTTTATTAAAGGCATCTCTAAGGACTTATTGATTTTTTTATTAGTAGAGGAAAGGAAAAAAACTCACTTTCTTGGCAAGCAAGCTGTTACCCGATGCCAGGTTTGAAAGCCATTCGACAAACGGTGTCTGTTTTTGAAATAATAAAAGAAATATTTCAATATAAAAATCAATAAGGATACATGAAAAAAAATGAAAGTGGATGAACCACTTAAAAACAACTTTTTTTGTCTCTTAATGATGATCATTTTAAAAGTTAAAGCATTAAAGGAACTAGAAGAGACGCATTACAGCTCTTTGTCTGATACCAAGGTATAAAAATCACCTACTTTGAAAATGTGAAATATACTGGTAATAAATTTGAAGAGATTACCAACAGAGAAAGATAAGTCTTCTTGAGCACAAATGATTTCTGACTCTTGGGCTATGCCTTTATTCTTTGTGGATGATCAAAATAGCCTTTAGCTGGGGCTCCCTTCCATTTCTCTCAACCTACAGTCCACTGTGCACACAGCAGCCGAGTGAGCCCAAGGAGGACAGGACTAGGAATGTGCTTGGTCCCCATCCCCAGAACAGTGCCTGATGCTGACAGGTTCCCTGAGGGCATTAGATAAGTAGCCCAGCCTATGCTGGTCCTCAGTTTATTGTCCCTTTACCTCAGCAACCCTGGAGGTGTCAGGGCAGATGTTCACATCCCTACTTTCCCAATGAGGAAACTGAGGCTGAGATCATGCATGGATAAGCTGGGACCAGACCCTGTGTGTGTGTCTGTGATTCTCAGGTCAGTTCAAGTCCTTTGTTCCCTGCTTTGCAATTCACTGAACTATCTTTTTTTTGGGGGGGGTGGAGGTGGCGGCACTGGGGTTTGAACTTCAAAGCCTTGTGCTTGCTAGGCAAGTGCTCTGCCACTTGAACCAACCCAGATATATTTTTTTTTTTACCCCAGACCTTTTTGCTTTTATTTTTTAGGTGGGGTCTTGAGCTTTTGTACAGGACTAGCTTTGGGCTGTTATTCTACCTCTGCTTCCCATATAACTGGGAGGCTATAGTCATATGCCACCAAGTCAGACTTGTTTGTTGAGATGGAGGTCTTGCTAACTTTTTGCCCACTCTGGCTTGGGTTGCAGTCATCCTGTGTCCACATCCCAGTATATGGGATTACCAGTGTGACTTGAACTTTCCGATGTGCCTAGAGCAGTGGTAAAGGGAGAGTTTGGCACAAGTGTGAGGCTGCTCTCTTGCCCTGAAGATCATTCAGTAGGCATCTCCCAGAATGGGGCCTGCAAAAAGTACAGTGAGTATTTGTGAACTGAATAGAAGCTAAACGCTAAGTAAGGCAGGGGCTCTGTCCCACTTGTCACTCACACAAATCCCTTAAAAGTCCCTGTGTTTCATTCAACTTTCTCAATTCCAAACTGGCTGTACTTTTACCTTATATGGACAGTGTTCTTGGGAGTATTAAGTGGGATATGGATTGAAAGTGCTGAGGACAGACCTGGCACAGTCAGCATTTCAAAGCTGGTGATTTTATTGTTGTGATTATTAGCATTCATCCACGGTCTTGGGACACACTGGTCACTCATCCCTCCATGCTGAGCTGGGCTCACGTATGCCACAGCAGTGCAGAATTAGCAGGAAATCTGTGATGACACAGCCTGGAGGGCGAGGGCGAACCTTTTTAACATTGCAGCGGCTTTTGGACTTCACACCAGCTGAGCCCAGCAGGGTCCTGGAGCTTGGGGCCCTTGTGCAAATTTGACTCACATGTTGATGATATAGGCTGAGCCCCTTCATAGAGTTGTATGACCCTCCAAGCACCAGCGTCCTCATGGCCTAGTGCCTTCCTTGGCTGGGGCTGTGAAGACTAGGCTGGGTGGTTAAACAACAGAAGTGTATTTCCTCACCAGCTTGAGGGCTGGAGGTCAGGTCAAGGTTGGCAGGCTTGGTTCCTTTTGAGGTCTGTCTCTTTGGCTTGTGGATGCTGGCTTCTCCCTGCATCTCCATGTAATCTGTATGTTTGTTTGTGTGCGTGTGTGTGTGTGTGTGTGTGTGTGTCTGTGTCCTAATCTCTGTTGTAAGGACCAACTATATTGGATTAGGGCCCATCCTACAGATGTCATTGTAGTTTAATTATGACTTTAAGGGCTCTGTCACCAATGCAGACACATTCTGAACTACTGAAGATAGAATTATACCATATGAATTTGGGGGAGGGTTGCACAATTCAGCCCATAACACTTAGTGTCCTCTTTCCCTACTATAGCTCAGGGTGGGGGAAGCTCTCTCTGCAGACATGGGGCAGGAGTGCTCTGGAAAATAGGGCAAGCACTGGCTGGCCTGCTCCTTTGTCTGTGTTGGCTGAGAACCCTTGGGGTGCCTGCCAGGGGATAAGCACACATCATAGGATCTGTGCACAGAATGGAACAGGGTGAGGCAGGTGCTGATGTGGGGTGTGTGAGGAGAAGGCAGACATGGGTGTAGGACGGTATGCGTTTTGTCCCAGACTTGTGCCTGTAACTGGGACTTTGTAGGTGATAGAGAAGTGTAGCAAGGAAACACACAGGAGGCGTGTGCTGCTTACCGAGTGTCATCCCCACCTCAGGGGACAAAATCATTCCATATTCTGGACTCTTGTCTCCCAGCAGAGCCATCCCTGATCTATCTGAATTACAGATTAACTGGCACCGAAGGGACAGCAGAATCCATCTAAGTGAATAGCTCTCTAATTTATTAAAGGCTTATTTATGCTGTTGGTATTGGGTGCTCATCAAATTCTTGGAGTGGCATGAGTCCCTTTGCTGCCCCCTGACCCCACTGCTGCTGGAATATTTTCTCATCTCCAGGATTGCTGTAAAAGGCCTCAGATGGAGAGCTCTGTGTGTGTGTGTGTGTGTGTGTGTGTGGAAAGAGAGAGAGAGAGAGAGAGAGAGAGAGAGAGAGAGAGAGAGAGAGACCCTCTGTGAGCTGCAGTGTTTCTCAGTGGTTAGTTTGTTGCCCATAACACTCTGGGAGTGAGCTAGAGTCTCACATTTCTCCCCGCTGGTAGAGGAGAATGATGGGGGTGCTCTCCTGACAACAAGACCCTCCCCATGCCACCATCCTCACTGTGCCATACGCAATGACCTTGGGGTCTCTGGAATCTGACATGGCTCTTGAGTTGCTCTCTTGCACGTGATTGCACCTTAGTCTTTTCCAACCCTGTGGCCTTGGGTCAGGTTGGAAGGAAGATGGAGGAGTTGGAGACAGCTGAAAGTTCATGAGACCTGCTGGGTTAGCTGGAGAGTTCTGTTCTCAGGGATGGGCACTGGGGCACGATGGAGGCTCATAATGCTAGTGGATCAGTGTTTTTGGAAAGAGGTAGAAGAATGGCAATGGGAGGGGTCTTTCCAGAAATGAGAGAGGCTCAAAAGCCGAACTTCCTGTTTGACCAAACTTGACTTGCATTAATCTTTGAGATTTGGAGGAAAGAGGTTCAGTCCTACTGATGATAATAACATGATAACACCTTTCACATATGAATTCCTTTGATCCTTTCCACAGACCTCTAAGTTCGTCTGTCTTATTATTACTCTGATAAGTGAAGACTGTGGAAGAGCTTAAATAACATCCCAACACTACTTAGCTGATAGCTATAGAGATGCTGACATTTGAACACAGGAGTTACCCACTCTCAGAGTCCTTGCACTCACTCGCCATGCAGCATACTCTACCCAGTGGCCATAGCAACCTGAGTCCCTCCAAACCCGCTCCTGACCCTGTCAAAGTCTGAGGCCCCAGGCTGTGCTTCCTGCCATCTGCTCTGGTCTGCCACTTGCCAGGCAAAGGGATGGATTTGGATTGCTGTGAGATCTCACCCAGGGTGAGTGAGCTTTGCCACCCTGTGGCTTCTGGGGTTGGAGCATCTGCTCGGGTACCCATCCACGGCCCTTCCCTTCCCTTTGCAATGATTCACTGTGTCAGTAGCCTGCCAGCCTCATGCTGGCAACAGGCTTCTTCCAAGCACGGCATCAGAGGCAGAAGAACAAGACAGAAGAGGTTGATCTTCTTCCCCAGAGGGGTACTAGGAGTTATTCTGAGTGGGCTCCAGAGGGGCTGTCTCCAGAAGCTGCTGTCTGAGTGGGTCTGGCACAACTCTGGCTGCCTGGGAGCTGGGAGTTGGCAGTGTCAACAGCTCAGAACCCCCAGGGGCAGAGCACAGCACTGGGAGGGACCAGCTTGACTTCCCAGAGGCTCTCCTGGAGCCCCTCTTGACAGCAACACAGAAATGCCATCACTTTTCCCTGCAGGCCACCAGGACCTTATTGGCCCTCTCCTTCTGGGACTGGTCAAAACTGAAGACCTGTTCATGGTCAGATATGTTTCTTTCTGCCCCAAAACCACATAAAGGAGGTCATTCGGCAGGTCAGACCAGAAAGCCAACCAGAAAGGGAATGCTCTGTCCTTGGCAGAGTCACCACAGTGGGGAGATACCAGGAGAGGGGCAGGAGGGTTTTCCCACAGACCCTCAATTTCAGAGATGTTCAAATCATGGCAGACACATGCCAAACTCATGTGGAAGGAGGGAACAAGTGAGTGGCCCATTTCTGTGAAAATGTAGTCCTCTTGTCATATTTGAAATTCGTGGAGGATTATTTTAGTTCTTGAAATGAGTTTCTTCCCAGCTTCAGATTATGATCTCTGTGTCAACTTGAAGCAGTGTATTGGTTACAAGGCAGAATGAAGGCCCCAAGGCAGAGAATAAACTGTGTAAGGATTGCTGACTATAGGTAGACTATTTACTGCATTTAATTTTCTAAATTTGGACCATGAACAGAAAAATAGAGAAACATTACCATCTCACTTCATATCCAATCTTATGCCCTAAAAATGTACTTATTATTAACATTTAAAACCCATCCCTCTGTATGAATCATCGGCTACAGAAAGACATAAATTTCGCTCTTTCCATTTTATACACATATTTCTTCAACTCTGCTGTGTGGTCAGGTTCCACACTGACAATACATTTGTATGTAATAGGTCTGTGTAGACAGGGCCTCCCCAGCCTTGTGGTAGCTGGTTTGTTCAGCTTTGAGTTCTAGGTAATATTCACCAATGGAACTCAAGGGCAACCATTCTTTTTTATTGCATTTTCTTCTCTACTTCCTGTTTTTTCTTCAGATTGACTCCAAGCTATGCCTTTACCTACATTCAGTGCCATTCTACTGTCGGGTGCTTTTCTTTACCAATTTCAAGCTTCTTGTACTTTGGTTGACTCATTTTGATGGGAGAGATAAGGTGTGACTCCCTCTCATGCATCTGCTCCTTTTCTTATTATGACCACCTGAATTCTAAGCCAGTTCCAGCTTCCAAGAGGGAAGAACATTGGCTTTGGATTTAGCAAGGCTTGTGGCTGCCATGTTTAAATGCCTGCCTCCTCACCTGGATATTTTGCAGCTTGGATTCAGACTAGGGCATACCTCAGCATTGGATTACTGCATCGGAAATCCTGAGTTCTCATGTGGACTGGTGGATTGCCTGGTCTTGGGTAATTCACCAGGTCTTAGTTTTATCACTGGTTGGAAGCATGGTCTGTCATCTGCCTTGTCTATTCAGAGGGTACCTGGGAGAGGGAGCAAATGAATGGGAAAACACTGTGTGAATGTGGAGCAATAATGGCGAAGATATGACAACGAAGGCAATGCTGTCTGCAAGAGTCATTGGGTTAATAGACTTTGTATTTCCAGGAAGATGTTATTTAGTTGTTCTTATAAAATGACATTATTAGAATTGGAGCTTGAGCCCAGTCCAAAAATTGAGAAGTAATTTTTCTTCTAAAACTGCCACTGATTCTCTAGTGGCGCTGGTTGGATGTGGTCAGTAAGACGCCACATGTCCCTATCTGTCTACTCCTCCCCCTTTAATTTTTTAAGTGGCACAGATCTCCTTTAATCTCTTTCCTATAGGGAGGTGGGGAGGGCTGCAAAGGGATTGTTGGCAAGGAGCTTTGAGTTCCTCTATAGAAGGCCAAGTCCCTGGGTGGCTAACACTCATAGCCAGATCCAAACTCACTGATGTACGACATCCTCGGACAAATCACCTCGTCCTGGTGCTCTGCCAACTCATGGCTTTGCAAAGCGCACGGAAGTTTTTGGGCTCTGAGGTTAGACACAGAGGAATTAGAGCCTCAGCTTTGTTCATTTCCACCTGCTTGATGTTGGAAGGGACTACATCTCCCGGAGTCTTAGTTTCCTCATCTGCAAAATTATGGCATTAGCAGTATCTACTTCATAGAACTGTGAGAATGAAATGGAGAACATCCATGCAAAGAAAGTAAAGAAAAATAAAGAAAAGTAGCAAGCGTTTCCTACATGTTTGTTGCTGTCATTATTGCCATTAATAATTTCCAAAGGTAAGAGTAGTTCTGTATATCCTGTTGATCCAGGAAGAAATTAAACCCCAAGAGCTTTCTGGCTGACACCATAATGTTAGGTACCAAGCACTTTGCAGAAATTCCAGAACTGAAATGCAAAGTGGCTATGGTGGTTTATGTTTTCCACTCTCTCATTCATTCACCCCAACCATATTGGGTGCCTTTGATACATCGGTCACTTGACATGATTCCAACATGGTCCTGCTTTCAAGGAGCCTATATCTGGTAGGGCACCTCAGACCCCATAACCAGTTTCAGGACAATGTGGAATGTGTGCGTGCTGGGCTTGGGCCTGAATGTGAAGAGAAGTGGAGTCCCTTCTGGCTGGGACAGAGGGTTGGTGAAAACAGCGGGCACTCAGAGCAGAATTCATAGAGGAAGTGACTGAGCTGGGTCAGTCACATAGAGTACCACATCTTACTTACAATAAGTTCTGAACAAATGGTAGCTATTAATGTTATTATTTAGTGCTTTGCTCACAAGGTGCATGCAGTATATTTTTTGGATTGACTGACTGCCTAACTGGCAGTGCAAACAAATGAGGCTGGTTTTATTATTTCCATTTCTTTTTGCCTGGAAGGACCTCAGGCTCCTACCGAATTGGCTTTGGTGGTCCATCAATCTTGGAGGCAAGGGTTGTGATATTACCCCATGCAAATTATCAGCCTTACTTCCTTCTATGACCAGTAGCATGGCACACTTCACTGCCTTGGCACAGAGGGAGCGAACCTTCCTTCCATCAACTTCCTGTAGCCTCAAATGATAAACAACCGTGCCTTTTTACAGTACCTTGTCTCAAGAAGAAAGCTCATGGCAGATTTCCAAAGGACATGAAATTCCAGTTCTTCCCAGTTCTGTTAATTACAGCATTTCATCTTGATAGGTATTTGTACAAATATTTAAACTTAATAACTGTTATTAATATCTAATATTTATTTAGCCACCACTGCATGCCAGATACTTGCTAAGTACTTTAAGATTCTAAGAATCTTATCACAGAGATGATTTGATTTCTTTCCTTATTCAGCTAGAGATATGAAGCACAAATAACTTGCCTGTCTGAGATTATAAAGAACTTGGACTTGAACTTGGAGAGTCTTCCACCGTAGTCTTCCCTTAACCAGTGTCTCTTATGGCCTTATAATATATTGGAAGTTGGGCCCATGGTGAACTTGTTCTTGTCAAATCCAGGGTGAACTGTAGTTTTCTTGGTGTCCAGAATTCAAGAATTATTCCTGACAAAGCACAGGGTATGCCTGTAAGTCCTAGGACTCTGTTCACACCCCCTGCCACTCAACATTTCTATTTGGTAAGTCCAAGGACCCTGCCTTACCTACTAAGTGGGATACTGGGTGCTGAATGTGAACCAGGCATTTCGAATCTGTCAGCTTCTATAATGCTGATGAGCAACCCATATAAAATTAGCTCCCATCCCTCTCTGTGCCCCCATGCTGCTAAACTTACTTTGATGCTATTACTCACTGACATTGATTTATTGGTTTAATTGTCCACAGTCTGTTGTCACCCCTGGAATGTTAATGTCACAAGACAGGGCTCTGTTTTGTCCCTGTTCTATCCCCACTGCCTCAAACAGTACCCAGCACACAGTAGGCCCTTAATGAATGTCTGTGGAATCTGGTAAATGGATAAATTTAGGAGGTAGGCTTATTATCAAAATCAGTTTTACAGATGAGGAAACCAAAGCTTTGAGAAATTAAGCAATTTACTTAAAGTCACACAGATAGTAAGGCTCCCATACTTATTAGCTGGTAGACATTCTTGGGCCCCAAATCTTTTTTAATCTTCATCTTCTTGTTCATACTATACTTGGAGTCTGACACCTGCTTGAGGGTGAGTACCTGTCTTGCTGGGACTCCTTGTCAAATTTGTGCACATAAACTCTCCTTTCTCCCCTACCTCTTGCCTCTATTATGTAAAGATTTCCCATCTAATTCTTCACTGATTTATTAGCATAAGACATTTTTAGCTCACTATGATAATACATGTATTAATTCTTTGTGATTACAATCAGCATTAATCACATTTAACTTCACAGGGTCATACAATGCATGGCTGGTGGCGAGGCTCATTTTGGCTGTGGCAGTACCCCAGCAGCTCTGACAGCAGAAGTCTGGGTGCCACTTCAAAAGATACCCTTGGGCTAGTGCTGTTAGGGTGACAGCACTAGTGTGCTTGCTTAAAGAAGAGAAAACTGGCTTTTAGAACATGGGTTCAGAATAATCTTTCTACTTTTTATACATGTATGTTCAGGCAAGTCACCTTGCCCCTCAGAGCCACAGTGACCTGTTTTAACCATGTTGTTAAATGATTAAGAGATGGAGGCAGGTGTGGTGGCTCCCACCTGTAGTCCTAGCTAGTCAGGAGGCAAAGATCAAGAAGATCACTCTCCCAGGCCAAGTTGAGCAAAAAGTTTTATAGACCCTCATCTATAAAAGATGGGTATGGTCGTGCATGCTTGTCATCTCAGCTACACAGGAAGAGGATCATGGTCTAGCCTGGCCCAGGCATAAACGTGAGACCCTGTCTTAAAAATAACCAAAGCAAAAAGGGCTAGGGGTTGAGCACCTGCCTAACAAGCACAAAGCCTTGAGTTTGAACCACAATACCACCAAAAAAAGGTGAAGAGATGGCATCCTGGCCAGGGCCAAGATATGATAGGGGTTGAGGGACCCCTGTGTCAAGTGCTGTTTACCTCCTGTCCTGTTCTTGGAGCTATGTCAGATGAACACCTAGAAATATTTACCTCATAGTTTATCCTGCATCTCTCCCATATGTGTGGTCTGTCCAGCAGAGTCAACTGCTTTAACATTTATTGAGTCCCTGCTGAATGCCTGGATAGGTGAAGAACTGGCCTGAAGTCCATGGGTGCCAAAGAGAGTTAACCAGTCTGTACGTTAGGGTCCTCTCTCCCAGCTTGAACAAAGCTCACTTCTTATTTGCATCATTGAGTTCTAGTTCTCTTTCTTTGATCAGAGATGGGAAGCCCTGACTACCTCTGATTCCCCAGCACGGAACAGAAAACTTTTGGAGATACAAATGCTGCCATTAGCCGCCATATTAAAATAAGAAGCTGTCCCTTAAATCAATAACCTGTGTGTTGGGGGGGGGGCTAAAAGTATCACCTGCAAATTCTTGAGTTAGCTAACTGCTGTTTTCTTTTGCTTTATTGGAATTATTATTAGTTCACATTTACTGAGTATTATACTGCATCGAGAGTTTTCCATAAATACTTCATTTAACCCTAACAGAAGCCTGATGAAGCAGTTACTATTAGTAACCCAATTTATAAATGAAGAAAGCAGTATTTAAAGAGGTGAAATGATGGGGGCCAGGGGAGCAGTAGCAATGGGTTTGTGACTTCCGGTGTCCCTTTGCTGTGATGCTCAGTCAAGAGGAACAAGGGGAGTTAGAACCAATTCCCCTCATTTTGAGGCTTATTCTTGGGCTGTAGAGAATGAGGATCAGTAGAAAGAGACAATAGAGGTGACAAAGAAAGCTTGATCTTCAAAAGTGCTGTGTTAAGATGGGTATGTTGACTTGTCCCTGTAGTCCTTGTGACTTAGGAGGGTGAGATTGGGAGGATGACAGTTCGAGGCTAGCCCAGGCAAAAAGTCCACAAGAAACTATCTCCCTCCACTCCCCTCCCCCAAAAAAACCCAGGGTGTGGTAACATGCAGCTGTCATCCCAGCTACAGCAGGAAGCATAAAATAAGAAAATCACAGTTCAGGCCTGCCTGGGAGAAAAGCGAGACCCTATCTCCGAAATAACCAGAGCAAAAAGGACGGGGGGAGTGGTTCTAGTGGTAGAGTGCCCGCCTAGCAAGCATGAAGCCTTGAGTTCAAACTCTAGTACTGCCAAAAAAAAAAAAGTTCAGTGAGAATTTAAAGGAGGAAGTGACTGTGTGGGTGGGAGTGGGGAGAAGAGGTTCAAGAAATGCGGTACAGGAGTGGTGAGAAGTGAGTTGGCTCCCGGGAAGTGTTGAGAGTGGGCTGTGGGAATCAGGGTGAGTGTTTTGGGCTGGAGTCCAGCCATGACAGAGATGGACAGGTAAGCCATGTATTTGGTGAATAACAAGTAATTTTACTCCGTGGATGTTTGGTAAGATAATTTGATGATGAAGGGTTTTGAGTGTCAAGCCTAAATGGTATGTGCTTACGAATCAGCACGTTCCTAAAAAAATACCAGCGTGATTTGGTAGAAATTCTGCAACAGACCTAAGGGAAATATCAAATATGTTCTCTCTACATAATGTTTTTTAAGTTTTCTTAAAATTCCAGTTTGTGGCACACAGTTATCATTGGACGAGTACAGGCTTTGGGATGAGACAGTCTTGGATTAGAATTCCAGCTTCCCTGTTTATTTGCTGAGGGTTGGTTAGTGGGAGGGTTTATGAGATAGTTTTGAGCCTCTGTTTCTTTTGTCTATAAAATGGAAATGAGCATTGCAAGGTTGTGAGGTTTAAATTACGCTATGTTTATAACTGCTTGGGGGCAATTCTTGGCCACGATATATACTCAACAAATGACAGTTTTATAAAATAGGAAAATACAAGAGAGCAGAGCCAAGTTCCTGGAGTATAGAGAATTTTCCATAAATAACATCTAGTTTATTTGTGTGTTATATCTATTGATCACTCAATGTACCCAGTTAGTATGGGGTTTGTACTTAGGGCCTTGTACTTGTTAGGCAGACACCCTACAGCTTGAGCCAGACCGCCAGTCTTTTTTGCTGTAGTTACTTTAAGGATAGGGTCTTGTTTTTTGCCCAGGCTGGCCTGATCCTCTTGTTTTACACTTCCCATCATAGCTGGGATGACAAGTGCACACCACCACACCCACCAGTTAATTGAGATGGGATCTCACGAACTTTTTGCCGGGCTGGCCTGGAATCATGATCCTCCCTGACCTCAGCCTCCCAAGTAGCTAGAGTTATAGGCTTGAGCCACTGTGCCCAGCTAAAAAAGACATCTTGGAAAGATGCATGTCTAATATGTGAAGTGGAAAACTTTTCACGTGTAGGTAGTCAGTGAACTCAGGCAAGATAAGCTTATGATACAGAGGCTCATTAGAAATCAACTTTTTTGTGTGTGTATGGTACTGGGGTTTGAACTCAGGCCTTGTGCTAACTAGGCAGATGCTCTGCCACGTGACCCACTCTGCCAGCCCTTTTTTTGTGTTGTGTATTTTTGAGATAGACTCTCACAAACTATTTACCTAGGCTGGCTTTGAACCACAATCCTTCTGATCTCTGCTTTCTGAATAGCTAGGATTGCAGGTGTGAGCCACTCGGGGCACTGGCTAGAAGTCAGTCATTTTCTAAATACCTGCTACTTATTAGCTTAGGGGTTGCAATGTGATGACTTTGAGAAATGTGGTTGGGAACCCATGTTCCTCCAACCTGTGAAAGTCTAGTTTTCCCTGTGTGGCATGGGACACACATCTTTGAATTCATGCTAAGAATAGACGGGCCAGCAAGTAGCTCAAGTGGTAGAGCGCCTGCCTAGCAAGCTCAAGGTCCTGAGTTTAAGCCCCAGTACCATCAAAACAAAAAAAGAGTAGAAAAGAAGAAAGTCCCCAATTGTTCAGACTTTCTTTACTTCTCTTTGGAAGTTCTCCTATTTATATTCATACTGCCTAACTTCATTTTTTTTTAATTCTAAGGGTAATTTATCAATTTAATGAAGGCCTCCTGCCTTCTACAAAGACACTGCTATGTGAAAATACCTGATAGCCTATTTGAGGTTTCCTAGTAGATATGTCTCCAAGTTGTTAGGTGTGGAGCACATCACAGGGATCTGTGTGCACAGTAGAACGATGTCGTGTGCATTGTTTACTGTTTAATGTTTTCAGTGCTTTTCCCAACAGTTCCAGACACGCTAAATCATCGATTTCTCTTTGATTAGTGGAACTTCTGATACTTTAAGTTTCTCTGCCCCAACCTCTTTTTCAATTGGTTAATGATCTTAAAATACCCTTAGCTGCGCTACAGTGGCTTTCAAAGGCCTGCTATTTAAAGGCACCTTGGGAGGAATCCTCTGACTCACACATTTGCATTTTAGGCTAATGTTCTGAGTGTGTGTTTGGGAAGTCAGCAGTTCCAGATAATATTGACCAGGGCTTCTTGGCCAGGGTTGACACTCTCCAGCTAAGACTTGCTATACACTGATCTTTTCCATATATCATTTCGCTTAGTTTAAACCACTTAGGTCAATGTCAAGATCAACTAATTAATATTGAAGTTTGCTAGCCCCATAAACACTCACCTGTTCTGAAGTGGACACTTTAAAATAGCATGAGTTTTAAATTCCATTACAAAACACGGTAGGGTTTTTAATAGAACACCAACAAACAATATTGTTAAGTAATTAAAAAATAATAAAGCAAACCTGCTTAAATACCTGTAACCTCACAGGCTCAAAATTATTCCTGCTTCCCTGGGAATATAAACTCATGAGAACTAGGAGAAATAAACAGTTAAGCTAGAGGATTTTAAATACACCAGGCATAGGGCAGGAGTAATTTAAACATTGGCAAGGTGCTTCTTTCATGCCATACATTTGAGCAGGAGACAAGACTTGCTTTTTCTCCCTTTAGTCCAACCATGCTGTGCCCCAGGGTTGCTTCTGTGCACTTTCCTTCAGGTGCAGGAAAAACAAATCACCTCACCAGGTCTTAAAAAAACATCCTCCTTGAATTCCTCTGTTGCCTCGACATTGATGGCATTTCGTTTCCTCACAGTGTTTAGGGTAGTATGAGTAAGGTTGACCTTACACCTGGCATTTGAAGCCCCAGAGAGAATGAAATGACTGATTCCTAATTGAACACAGTTATACTCAGTGCAATGCTGGTGTAAGAGCTTGGATTAGAACTCAGGACCCTTGTGGCATCCATCTGTTGCTCTTGCTTTCCATGGTAAATCTCTTTTCCTGCTAGGATGATTTGACTTTTACAAGATCTTGATTTCCATTTTAATAATCCCAAGCCTTCCCTTGACTCTGCAAAGGAATTAAATTTAAATATGTAGTCTACATTTTATCTTGACATTTTCTTTAGAAGTCAGGACCAAGAAGGAAAAGGAAAGGAGGGGCAGATAGTCAGTCTTCTTGTCATGAGAGCAAAATCCTGATTCGTTGGAAGTCTTTGTTCTGATCCTCTTGGGGCAGGTATAGGGCTAAGGGCTTCTTTGCAAGCCTCCAGGCTTTCTGGTTACCCCTGGAGACACCAGGAAAAACCTGTATCCTGTGTCCCAAGTCTCTGGGGGTAACATATCAGTGTCAGCCTTAAATGATGTAGCTTAAAGATAGTCTTGTCAGTCTAATTGATCTTGAGTCATTGCCTCTCCTGTCAGAGCTGTCTGTCTCCTTACCCATAATTCTCATCACCTTGATAGCCCGTCAGGAATATGGGATTTGGCCCAGCCTTGCCTTCATCCAATAACATTATGAAATTGATGCTGACACTTCCATTGGCACTAATTTCTCTAAGAGATTGGAGCCAGAGGACAAGTGGTTTAGCTTCATGGCAGTTAAGCTTTCCAAGTAGATCAAGATGGCCTGAGATTGATTGACCTGTACCCCAAGGAAGTGGGGAGGGAGAAGGGAACAGAGGGAGAAGAGGGAATGGATAATCGATGTCTGCATTGTCATCACCAAGTGATATTTATTGACTGCCTAGAAGGACAATGTCCTGCATGGATATTCTGAAGATATAAGTCTGCCCCTCATAGACTGCGTCAAAAGAGCTTTGGAAGATTAGGACAGAAGGCCACTGGTTAGAGGGGGTCACTGGTTTACATGTGCTACTTCCTCCTACTGCCTGGCGTCTAACAAACATCTCTATCCATGACTGTTTTCTCCACCCTCTCCTCTCACACACAGAAGGGCTAAGTTACCTTTTATTAGTGTGACTACATCATCAAACCAAGGGAGCACTATTAATAGTTAGGTTGGAACACAAGTATAAATAAAGACGGTCCTGGGCAAATCAGGATGTGTACTCATTTTAACAGAACAAAGCGTATCTGGACTGAAGGAGGAGAGGTACTCTCTTTTTGACAGGGTTTCATTTTTACCTGAACACCCTTTAGGTTAACAGATGCGCAGGGAAACAGACTTCTGATGGGGAGATGGCATCAAGGTGAGTGGTTTTAAGGGATTGGCTGATTTAACATTATCTGATCTGGAAGTCCTTGCAAGAATAATACTATGAAAGTGATTGCAAGGGAGCAGGGGGGAGAAGTGACCCAAGCCTTGTATGCACATATGAATAATAAAACAATAAAAAAATAGAATATAACAACAACAAAAAAAGAAAGTGATTGCAAGAAGTCATATGTATTTTCAGATTAGATGGTTAGATCTTTGGATATTTTTTCCCTTACACTATGGCCAATTCACTTTTATAGACTCTCCCTCCCTTGCCACCCATCTCATCACACCAATAAGAGATACAGTCATCCTCTCTTGTCTGTACTTTTGCTTTCCCTGATTGTAAATTTGACATGGAAGATTCCAGAAATAAACAGTTCATAGGTTTTCTTGTATTTTATTTTGGAGACAGGATCTCACTGTGTCAACCTTGAAGTCTTATCCTCCCATCCCAGTGTTCTGAGCTCAGGGATTATAAATGTGAGCCGTACCATGCTCAGTAAGTCATAGGTTTTAAATCGCGTGCTGTTCTCAGAACAATAGTGAAATCTCATACCCTCCCAGTTATCTGCCCATGAATCACTCCTCTATCCAGTATACCCATGCTGTATATATTACCCACCTGCTAGTCACTTAGAAGCCATCTCAGTCATCAGAAGACTGTGGTGACACAGAACTGCTTATGTATAGGGTTCAGTACTGCTTGTATATAGGATTGCAATTCCAGGATCACCCAGAGTCTTGAAATGTATACCTCAAGGATATGAGAGGACAATTGTATTCGGTTAAATTGTCCAGTATCCTTGAAGATGTTACACTGGAAGTGTAATATCAGTGAGATGGCATGATGAACTTGTAAAGAAATGCAGACCAGTAAGTCTACATACACACCTTATGAGCTGGTGTTAGTTCATGTGTGAGTTCATATGTATTCTTGCTCAGAAGCACATATGTGTGAGCACATGGAGTTTCTGGCACATTTTTGAGGGTCTGATGGTGGACAAGCATGTGACATCATTGCCTTGCCCTATGTGGCAAGAGCTTCCGGTGCACGTGGCACTTATGGATGTTGGCTTGGCCTGCAGAACCACTTCAGTGGTGGTAGGGCAGCTGTGATACAGGATCAGGTACTTCAGTATATAAAAGCATGCCGTATGAGGGAAGAGATCACAGAGCTGATAGAGTGCCATTTCGATTGATTTCGGTGTTGTATTTATACCTTTGTATGCTGAAAGTCAATCGACCCTCTATACCCTCGCCATTCCTGCTGCAGCACTGTTCGAATGAAATGCTTATATCATTTTTATGGCTTGTCTATGAAAGGGATGAGTGAGCCAAGGGATTAATGGAGGCTGCTGAGGTCCTGCTCAACTGCTGTTCAGGTATGTGGGCAGAGGAGGCAGCTGCCCAGGTTCAAGGTTCCTTGAAGGTGACAACTAGCGAGGAAGTGAAGCTAGGATCTGGGGGCAGGAGGCAAGGCAGAGCCTTTGGGATAGGGCAGGTGCTGCTTTTTAAGGAGGAAGATGTGGGCAGATGGAGGTCAAGACTGGAGTGTTTTCTGGGCTAGGGATCCACTTCTGGGCTGCCTTCCTCTTTCCTCTCCTAGGTGAGTGTCTCTCAGGTACTGCCTAACTGTCCTGGGCACACTTATTATATGGTCTTTATTACCTGTGCCATCTGCGTTGCCTTGTTTTATGTCCTGACTATAGACCTGAGCGCCTGTTCAGGACTGGAGGTTGAGTCTTCTTCCTTGTTCTCACTAGTGCTTAGCTCAGGGTTCAGGGTGTGATACCATAGCTGGTGATGACATGAGAAGGAACAGCCAGTTTGGTAGCTGTGGAGTGGATCACGCACTATAGGGTTGACATCACTCTGGGGGATTCTGATGTGTGCATATTGCTACAAACCCAGGGGAAGTAAAGGCCCAGAGAATGACTTTCTAACTTACCCCAGGGCCTGAGGCTTCTCTACACTTATCAATAGCTGTTTTACACACTTTACCTGCCGCTGCCACCCAGATGTGGGTGCTGAGGCTCAGACAGATGGGAGACATGGTGCTTTGGGTTGAACTGTACCCTGCAAAAGAGATAAGTTAAAGTCTTAACCCCCAGTACTTGTGAATGTGATCTTATTTGGAAATAGTCTTAGCAGATGGAATGAAGATATAAATTAATATTAGGTGATACTGGAGTAGGGTAGGCTCTTAATCTGCCTTGACCTGTGGCCTTATAAAAAGAGAAGAGACACAGAAACAGACGCTTGGAGAGAGGCACATGCCACGGGATGAGAACAGAAGGCCATGTGATGGCAGAGGTCCCAGGGATTCATCCACGAGCCTGGGAAAGACCAGGTTTTCCACCCATCAATGGACGCTGGGTGTCAGCCTGGCCTTGCTGACACCTCAATTTTAGAATCTTACCCTCCAGAGCTGCATGAAAACAAATTTCTGTTGTTTAAGCTGCTCAGCTTGAGGTATTTTATTAACAGTAGCCCCAGGACACAGAGTATCCGTATACTCTGTGGAGGAAATGCTTACCAATGACTGGGGTGGCACTTTCAGAGGAGTACTTTCTGATTTCTGGCTCAGTTAAAGGTACTTTACTAGGGGCTTAAAGAAATTCAAGAACGTAGAGGATAGAGTGGATTTATGATCTAGACACTTCTAAGACCAGCTGGGGAGCTTGAATTGGGATGATCAAGGGGAAAGGCCAGTGTTGACCTCAGTATCATTCCACAACTGGACCAGTCCAAAAGGTAGATATGATTGCCTCATAGTTTTCCAAAAATGTAGTATTTCTGATGAAAATCATAATATTAGCCAATGCCATAACTTATGAAAGTAAAAGTCCATAGGACTTCTTTGTGACTTGTCCATAGAGATATCCTTGACATCGACATAGGCAGGCCAGGATCCTATCCCAGGCTTGAGACTTGCATGTACTCTGTGGTTATAGGGTGTCACTGTGCCTTGACAGATGTGCTGTGAGCCATAGGTGAGAGGCCGCCAGGAAGCACCTGCAATGAAGCCTCACCTTTGCGAAGGCAAGGGTGAGTCCTGCAGAGAAAGCATGCACAGTTGCAGGCACACACAATCTCAGAAGTATTTTCAAGGCCTTGAGAGAATTCTACCTCCTAGTCCAGGCACTCCAGAGAAGTCCTGGCACAAGAATATATGTTGGGGGATTGCTTTGCTGGACACTCATAGGGCTGACCTTGGCCTTGTCCAGCAATTATAAGGTACGTCTTCTTTATGCCTCCATTCATTAGGCTGCCCTCAGCCTGTGTATCCACCCCACAGTTTATAAGTCACTCCTAAGTTTCTAACCCTAAGAATGACGTTCATAACCGTATGAAATCTCTAAGCAACACTTTCCACAAAAACCCATTTGGTGGGGAGTCTTTGTAGCTCCCAGATATGTTACTTTGTGTATTATTAACTAGGTAGGGTTTTGAGATGCATGCCCGTCCTTTATTTTTCTAGGAGAAATTTGATGTGAGTACAAAAGAGAATGGGCCTGGAGTCAGAACAGCTGACTTTCCCTGGATCCTGTGGTAGTTTGCTTTGACAACTGACTCTCAGTTTCCTCTTCTGTGAAGTGGGGAAGGCAGCCCCTGTGTGAATTATCTCTTAGGGATGCATGGTGACTAATGCCATGGACAGGAAGAGGTTTGTGAGTGACAGTGTGTTTACAGATTTGAGGGTTCCCACTGTTTTTTAGGTCAGAGGTTTTAATGAATCAAATCATGGGACCTCCTCATTCTAAAAGGCTGTATAATTTTTAACTCTTATTGCCCCCAACCCTAGAGTTTTCTGTGGGACCTTGTACTTGCCTAGTGAGAATTTATTTTCTAATATAAGGGAAAATACCTTTGTGTGATGTGAGGGAATTGGGTCTGTGTCCAGGGCAAGCTGAGTGTGAATGGTCAGGATTCCTGGAGGCTTGGGAATGAATTTATGATCTCAGAATGGCCTGGAAAAAGCCACTGGACTTGTGTAATTTCTCTTCACCTACAAATTCAGGCTTTATTTCAGTGCCTTTGATTTAGGGCCATTGTAGTTTGGAAGTGTTTTCACTCTGGACCTCACATTGAGCACATATGATCACGTACCTTGAGGCAGGTAGAGGAGAGATTAAGAGTATAGACTTGGGATCCTACAGCTCTGGTTTAGAACTGTGACACTGCCATGTACTAGCTATGTGACCTTGGGCAGGTTACTTAAATTCTGACTCTGTTTACAGGACCCACCTTACAGAGTTACCATGAGCATTGGATGGAACCATATGTACACGAGACCCGGTATAATGCCAGGTCGATAAGTGCTCAGAAAGCATTAACTATCATTATTGTGCAAACATTAACTATTTTTTTATTTTATTTGTTGTAAAAGTTTCTAAGGTCATCACTCCAGAGAACAGTTGGGCTTTCTGAGTGGCCATATGTCATGGTATCACTCTACATGTGCTTAGAAATGCTATAGAAAGGGTTGCTTGGGTGTGCTTTGACAGTGTTTGGGGCCCATGAAACTGTGGGTTACTTTCCTATTGGGAAAATCCGTGTATCACAGAACCTGTGGGACTCCAGGTTCCTTTTGAGAAGTTTTGTTCTTGTTGGTCTTGTTGTCTCTTTCTCTCTCTCTAACTCATGGTGAGGGACTTTAATTTAAAAGAACTTCATGCTGAAACAAACCATCCATGGTCAACCAATGGTGTTTTAGATACTAGCTTTCCTACTTGTGAACGAGGTGATCCATGTAGTTCAGTGAGTGCAAGAAGTGTCACGAGTGAGTGGACAGAGGGCATGCAGACATTGGTGATTCAATATGGCAGCACCTACTTCAGCATGAACTCAAGTGTTGTTTCCTTCCACTTCCAAAAGTCCCCCAAAAGGGGACTTTTGAGGGGTGGGGAAAACTATGAATGAATCATCAGGGGAAATAACCTCTGTTTTGGTATAACACTGGTTAGCTGAATTTATGAACATAATAAATATAGTACAGTGACTAGAGCTGAATTTATAAATGTTGAGGTTTGAGCTATGATCTCTTTAGGGGGTGTGTTGGACAAAAAACACCAGCATTTTGTATTCCAGTCCTCTTACATATGCAATTGGGAGGTAAGAATTTAATTTCTGTTGATTTCTGGAATGTTCTGGAACATTATACATATGTGGAGAAGGTTAGTGATATCTGTCTCTCCTCCAGACTTTCCTCACATTCTGGGGCCCCTGTTGTCAGCCATTCCTCTGCTGGTGAGCTTCCTGTTGACTATGACAGCTCCAACCTGGTGCCACAGTTTGTGGGTCTGAAGTTTCCTGGAAATACTGTGAGCTTCCCTCCTAAATAAGGCCAGCTCCCTTCTGAATGAATCACAAGGGAATATAGGTCAGAGCTCGGTGGTGGGGTTATAGCTCAGGGGTACAGCGCTTGCCTACCATGTACCAGGTCCTAGGTTTGATCCCTAGTACCGGAAGAAAGAACGAGAAAGATTGGAGTGGGAAGGAAGATGGGTGGCTGACCCAGCATAGCCATGCCATTGTCAGAAACACAATGAATAAGCCCAGACATTGAAGTCAGATAGACATGGGTACTTTTACTATTTATTGGCTGTGTGACCTTGGGCAAATTATAAAACCTTGAGGTTCCATTTCCTCATCATAGGGGATAATAGGATCAGCCTCTGGGGTTGTGCGATGGTTGAGATATATGGGAAGCCAAGTGTTTGGAGTACCAATCCTGCCTTCCCTTTTCCTTTCCCTAAGTGTGTGTTCTTGGGCCGACTGATCGTAGCATCATTGTCAATCACTAAGCCATAATTCCAAGCTCTGAACATTGTGGGGTCTGAGCAATGCCTTTAACTTACCCGAAGAGTCTGGGAAGGAAGTCAAGCCAGAGAATAGAGCTTATTTTTGGGAAATACTCAGGGAGAGGAGTGGAAGAGTGAAGAGAGCATGCCTTATTGGGCAACCTGCAGGACCCATCGTCCCCAAAGGTCATGTGTGCCCCAGAGGTCACCATGGGCACAGTCTGTCTGGAAGCTGGAGGAAGTGGAGCGGGGAGGGACCAGGGAATCCAGGCCAGGAACTGAAGGTGGGGACTTGTCCTTGGGAATGCTCTTGGGCACAGTCCAAGTTCACTTGGCACTTGTCCCACATCTGCCAATACAAATTAAGAAATTGATTTTCTTTTGTTTGCCTCTGTGGACCAGGTCTTTTTATGAGACAGTAAATGGAATTCCTCTCTGAGCATGGCTGGATTTTTAATTGTGTTTGTTGTGCTTTCACTTATTTCCTTTTATGAGTTCCTGCTCCCAGATTTGTTGATGTGAGGTTCTCGCCCACCAGGGATATGTCAATGTTTGATTTTTTATCAGTAGGAAAAGGTTGAGGTTTTTAAAAACTCATTTTCTTAATCCAAATGTTGGCATGTGTGCTTCATTCTGACACATTAAAAAAACATGAGACCCATCCAACCTTGTTTTCTTTAACTTCCCAAGTCATATGTAGGTAGTCATGGACTGACTCCACGTGGAACTAGAAATTAGGGCTCAGCTAAGAGGCAGAGTGGAGAGCAGACATTTTAAGATGAATTGAGAATAACTAGTCTGTTTTTTTCATGAAGCACTGTTGCAGAGATTGTGGAAGATGGGGAGAAACATGCAAACTGTTTAAATGAAAAGGTTAAAGTAGCATGTTAATAAATACGGAGATGGGACATGCAGTGCCCCACCAAGCCCAGTGGTTTTTGTTTTTTATTTTCAGAATACAGTTCTTTTTTTAAAATTAGGATATGTTTGTTGTGGGGGAGGTTCATAGTGACAATTCTGATTTGGCTCATATTGTACATTGGTTACATTGCCCCCATCGTCTCTCCCCCTCACCCCCTCCCTGCTCCACTTAAAATGATTGCAAGAGGTTTCTTTGTTCCATTTCGTATAAGTATATGAAGTCCATCAACCATATGCCCATAGACCTTCACCCTCTCCCCTCCCACTAGTACCCCCCCACAGTGTACCTGTTTTATTTTGTCTTTGATTATTAATTTTTAAATTGATATTCAAAGGGGTTTCTTGATGTATCCCTGCTGTGGGTATACTTTATGTCAGTCCATTCAACCCCTTCCATTACTCTCTCTTAGCCCTTTATCTCCCACCCCCATTTTCAGCAGCTTTCAATACACACCCTTATATCCTCTACCTTCACAGATGTTATGTTTCACAATATTACTGATGCTCTGTCATTCTTTTTTCCTTTCCCTCTTTCCCTGTGTTCTATTACAAACATGCTTTGGATTTGTGTATGATCATGCTTGTTTTTGTGTATATGTTTATCTTTTGGATCTATCTTCTACATATGAGAGAAAATATGTGGCCTTTGTCTTTCCAAGCGTGACTGACTTCACTTAACATGATGTCCTCCAATTGCATCCATTCACCTTCAAACCACATATCATTATTCCTTATAGCTGAGTAAAACTTCCTTGTGTATATATGCCACATGTTCTTGATCCATTCATCAGTTGTAGGGAAGCCCAGTGGCTTAATAGCAAAGCCACATTGTACCATATGTGGCCAGAGTCTTCTGCTCTATGCTGTCCTCACTTAGTGACTCAATGTCTGATTTGGGCTCTGCCTCATGCTTTCCCAAATGCCAACACAGGAAAAAGGGAATGTGATACCCCAAATCCTGAAGCTTCCACGAGGAAGATCGATACCCTCACTTCTGCTCACATTCACTCCAGAGAAAGAGATGGGATATTACCTGCCTTCTGGGGGTGCAGAAAACTGAAGTCCCATCAGGTTCTTGGAAGTACTTGGTGAATAACTGTCACGATGGCCACAGCTTCTAAAAGGGCTGATGTGGGAGGTGAGAATGCCCTACCAGCTCTTCTTTGGATGGAAATATAAGGATATAAAGGAAGCAGTATAGAAGTAGCCCTGGGATTTTATAATTCAGCTCTAAATGTTAGATTTGACTGCCCAAAGGTAGCTTACCTAAGCTGGTCCAACCTTGAGGGTACTTGACAACTCTATCCTTAGACACATTGGGTCCGATGTCTTATGTTCTTCGTGTAGGTCACGCCCCTCTCTCTGGGTCAAAAGTACTCAATTTCAGCCACACTGATGAGAAAGCGGGTGGTGGTGATATTGGTAAAGGAAGGACTTTGGAGATAGAAACAAATAAACATCGTCTCAAATATAGGTTCTGTCACTGCCTGGCTGTGTGGTTTTTTTTTTTTTTCTTTTGGAAACTAAACTAATTTGAGGATGAGCTTTCTAGTTAATGAGCATAGCAGTCATTTTTTTGAGGATCAAATGAGATCAAAATGCCCAACAACATATCAGGGATGTAGTAAGTGTTTAATAAATGTTATTTTTTTCTTCACCTTCCCTTTTGTTATGAACTATAGGGAACCCTGCATTCTTGGGGCTCTGCATTGGCTCTGTGGTGTTTGGAGATGAATAACTTCTACATATTGGCAGGGCAAATTCTATAGATTTTGGAGTGATCAGATTTTCTTGTCAAAATTTCTGAGAATTGTCAATGCTCTGTAAGTCGGAGAGTTGGTAGAGCAGAGTGGAATTGTAGAGACTAGGGTAGGGTCTAGACTGGGAGAATCATTGCAAGGAAGTCTTTCCTCTGATCTCAAATGGGGAGCTTTTCCTTTTTCAGTTTGGGTGAGCCACCCTTTTCTCCCCTTCTCTTTCTGTACCAAGGATCCTGAGAAAAGTTTCCCTGGAGTCACCAGGGACTTCTGTAGGACAATCCCGAACCTTGGTTTCCCCCTGGAAATTGCAGCCCCAGATCTCTCCCTTATGACTAGGGCTCAGCTTACCTGGATAGCAGCTCACACTACTGCAATGGAGGTCTTTCTTTATTGTTGTCCTCAGAGAACTTTGCTTTCTTTGGGAAGCTTTCTCCCACCTTGCAATCAAGTATTTATCAACATTCCAGTTGTTCCCAGCTCTGCATCCTCATGTTTCCCCTATGGAAGGAAAGGGAAGGCAAGAGAGGGATTCTGGAAAGACAGTGTAGCTCGTGTTGCTGGGCACGGCTTCTGTTGGAGCCATTGGGTTTCAGCAGTAGTTCTATTACAGTGCTGTTGGAAGAGTTAAGATCTACCCCAGGTTTGAAGGGGGGAAAATGACAGCAGTTTTGGAGGAGAAAAATGTGATTTGAGTGTCTGAGCATGCCTATATTCTCCTAAGGATCTCTCCCTAAAATTTGAACTTTGCAGAAAGTCTCTGGGGATGCTTCTCTTCCTCTTTGTGTATTAACACTGTGCAACAAAATAATTGTGCAATTAGGAATGCATTAGTGACAATAGGATGGCCATCAACAGGTACCAGGGAGTATGCATGCATGGGTGTGTACCTGTGTGTGTATGTGTGTATGTGTGTGTGTGTGTGTCTGCATGTGTGTGTTGAAAGCTCAGAACTGGCTTCTTTTCCTCACCTGCCTTAGGCCTGGCACCTTCAAGAAAACAAAGGAGAGCTCCCCAGACAGCTGGGATGTCCCCCCTCCTGCTACTTGTCCCTTTTGGATATCTTAATAAATTCTTCATTGTGACTAATAAGGGAAGAAAAAAATGCTTCCTCCTCAAAAGGACCATAGGTCTGTGGTCTTCCCCTGAGGCAAGTGGCACAAGATCTTGCAAGAGTCAGAAAGGGGCATTTGTTTTAAAGTGACAGGCTGGTGACTCTATCAGTGGTCGTCAAGCTGGTGTATCCCAGGGTTATTTGGAAATTTGTGTGAATGGGATGGAAGGCTGGCTTTTTGGTTTTTTGCAGTGTTGGGGATTGCGCATGCTAAGCAAGTGGTTTATGACTGGGGCACACACCCAGCCCAGAGACTGGTATTTTAAAAACATTTACTTTTGTTCTTATTACACTTCATTGTTAGAGCAGTTTTAGGTTCACAACAAAATAGAATGGAATGTCAGAGGCTTCCCAGGTAGCCCCTGCTTCCACTCCTGCACAGCTAACCCTGTTATTAACACCTTTAGAGAAAGGGTCATTTGTTCTCATCGGTGCACCTGGGACTGGCTGTGTATGACCAAGTCCAGGGATGCTAAGTCCCCAGAACTGTCGTGTCCCAACACTGGCTCTAACTCTACTAGGGGGGCACCATGGGTCTCAGACACAGGCAGGGAGGGGAAAGCTGCAATGATGGGTGCTGTTTACTGGCTTTTATTTTAAGGAATGTAGCTCATGGAAGAGAGGAGCAGTGAGTACAAGGACCTTGGAGATTAGCTGATGGTCTGATGGTGTGATGCTCTTTTGTGGTGTGAATATAGTTGAAAAAGAGCATTCAGCAAGGCTGGGAAGAGGAGGAGATGATGAATTATCTGTAATCTATCTGGGTAAGTCTAATGAGGTGACTCACTGCTGTCCCAATTCTCAAGGGTCAAGTGGCACATCTTTAAAAAGAGTCTTGGGGACCTGTCATTGAAGGCAGCTGCTCAAGAGGAAGTTAACGTGCCAGTATTGATCAAGTTCCCTTTGACCAAATCATTGAGGGAGGCAATGCTGCGTGATGGTTTTGAAGTCAGGCTCTGGGGCCAGGCTGTGAGTTTGAATTCTGTATCACCACTCTTTTGTAAGGCTTGTGTACCGGAGTGGGATACTGCTCTGTGCCTCAATGTCCCCATCTTTAAAATGGGAATAATAGTACCAGCCTTACAGAGGCATTGTAAGACTTTTAAGCCACATCTACACAACCTGGTTCTTAGGAAGCACACGATAATAAAATTCACAATGATCGTGATTCTCTATCTCAACTTGACACACTTAGTGATTTTATGTGGCACTCTGGGGAGCTAGCGCTCATTAAGGTCACCTCCTCGTTTTCAAGCACAGTGGCCTATTTCATTCTTTGTCTGGTTTGTCGCTCAGCATATGATTCACTTGAGTTTCTAGAAATCTTCCTTCTTTGACTTCTAAGACAATGTGCTTTTCTGGTTTCCATGTCCTGTTCTGCCCTTTCTTCTCTTTTCCTTGTTCCTCTCCACCACCCACATTTTAAGTATGGAGTTATTATAGCTCTGATGTCTATGAAGTCTTCTTGGGTGACCCCACTCCTCTTATGGCTTGGGAACCTATAGTTGGGACCCTTTTCCCCATGGCAGTTACCTCAGCCCTTTCAAAATCTAGGGTGATACAAAGGAAGCAGTGACTATTTTAGATCACAGGCTCTTTTCTTGACCCCTCATTGTCATGCACTGTAGGTGACAGATTCAAAGAATCAGCCTTTCACAAAGATTGAAGTCCCTGTGCCGTACCTTCTCCAGACTTCTCTTTGTCTATGTCCTTCCCCCATACCACAGTAACAACCCACATGACACAATCCTGAAAAGAGAAAGGGGTGCAAAGCAGGGGTACTGTTTTTTTTTTTCATTTATTCATATGTGCATATATTGTTTGGGACATTTCTCCCTTCTGCCCCCATCCCTCCCTCTCCCCGACTCCCTCTCTCCCCCCCCACCCCTTGCTTCCAGGCAGAATCTGTTCTGCCCTTATCTCTAATTTTGTTGAAGAGAGAGTATATACAATAATAAGAAAGACAAAGGGTTTTTGCGAGTTGAGATAAGGATAGCTATACAGGGAGATTCCTAGCATTGCTTTCCTGTACATATGTGTTACATTCTAAATCGATTCTTCCTGAACTAACCTTTTCTCTAGTTCCTGATCCCCTTCTCCTATTGGCCTCTGTCACTTTAAAGTTTCTGCATTAGTTCCTCTGCATTGAGGACATCAAATACTATCATGTTTTTTGGGTTTCTTACCTATCCTCACACCTCCCTTGTGTGCTCTCACTTTATCATGTGACCAAAGTCCAGTCCCCTTGCTATATTTGCCCTTGATCTAAAGTCCGCATATGAGGGAAAACATGGGATTATTGGTCTTCTGAGCCTGGCTAACCTCGCTCAGGATGATGTTCTCCAGTTCCATCCATTTACTTGCGAATGATAAGATTTCATTCTTCATGGCTGAGTAGAATTGCAGGGGTACTCTTGATGCTTGGTTTTTCTATCCTTTTGCTGTCCGGGGCCTACAGTTTTGGTAAAGGAAATGCCCTCTAGTTGCAGTTAAGGCTGTGAGCTTTGGAGTGGGTGAGGCTGCCCTCACCTCTGAGTGTGAATCCTGCAGTCACCACTCTTTCTTTGGTGAGCCCCCTCCCAAACAAACAAATAGGAAACCTTGATCCCCGCACTCCCCAAAGAAATCCCTTCCCACAGCCCTGTGGCCTGAGAGGAGCTAGCTTCCTCACTTCCTCTGTTCATGTTTTGCTGGAGTTGATCCTCCTGGTGCTTCTGAAGAAGGGGGACAGGTGAGGTAAAATTATTTGCAAATACCTTTCTTTGCCCTTGTAGTGGACGCGCGCACACACACACACACACACACAAACTTAGCAGTAGAATTGCAAGTTGAAAAGTTGTCCATCAAAACTTTGAAGGAATTGCTCAACACTGCTGTTTTTACAGAGTGTCCTATTACCTTTCTGAGCTGCTCCTCACAGCAGTCTGATAGGATTCACCAGACTGCATTCTTATAAATGTGACTTGGCTCCCCCAACCCTCCTATAGGAAGCTTCTGAGTGTCTTATTTTCATCATACTGGCATTTTGTGAATTTGTGTCTTGATGTGTATGTGTGTGTGTGTGTGTGTGTGTGTCAGAGAGAGAGAGAGAGAGAGAGAGAGAGAGAGAGCAGGTGCTCTCATGTACATGTTAATTGTGCTGAGAACTAGGTAATTTCAGAAAGATTTCTAAGTTTTGTTCCCTCCCTCCCACTTTCCCTCCCTCCCTCCTTTTCTTGCTCCTTCCCTTCCTTCTTTCCTACTTGTTACATAGCCCAGAATGGCCTCAACCTTGTGATCCTCCCGCTTCGGCCTCCTAAGTGCTGAGATTATAAGTGTGTGCCACCATACCCAGCCCTTCCATGTTTTCTCTCCCCTCAGCTCTGCAACTTAATCAGATGTATAATGTCTGTGTGAAATCTTTCATTTTCTTTTCTTCACACTTCTACTTCTTTCCTTTTTGTTTGTTTTTCCAGAAGATTTCCTTGACTTCATTTTCCACTCTTGTTTGACTTTTTAATAATTTTTTTGGTGGGACTGGGTTTTGAACTCAAAACTTTGTGCTTGCAAAGCATGTACTCTATCACCTGAGCCACACCTCCAGCCCATTTTGCTCTGGTTATTTTGGAGATGGGGGTGGTTCTCACAAATTACTTGCCCAAAATGGCCTCGAACTGTGATCCTCCCTATGTCAGCCTCCCAAGTAGTTAGGATTATAATCATGAGTCACAGGTGCCCAGCTCCACTTGTCCACATTTTCAGCACCACCTGAAGATGGATGCGCTATCTTCATTTACTTCTCTGAGGATATCTATATTTTTAAAGTCTTCTTCTGCTGCTTGCATTGTCTGTTTCCTGCAAGTTCTGTTTGCCTGCTTGAACTACTCTTTGCTCCAGCAGAGAGTCTTGCTCCAGCTCTGCTGACATACCTGGTTCCCTGCACTGTTTCTTACTATTTAGGAAATGAGCACTGGAAAGCCAATTAGCAGCCTTGTGTGGTAGGCTTCACTGTGGCATGACCCCGGAGCAAACTTGACTTTTCATGGGGAGATACCCAACGGTCAACGTCTGGAGGTCGTCTTGGGAGAGTTTGTTCAGGGAAACATTTCATAATCTCCAGCAGAGCAGAAGTGTGAGTCAGGATTGGAGGATGGAGGAAGATTGTACACAGTTTCTCTTGTCCTGGGAGCAGGAAGAGGGGGCTCGACTTCATGCTTCAGCCCAACCCTGCTCTGAGTATTTCACACCCAATTTCTCCAGGAATAAATTACTATTTTTATGGGGACAGAGACAAGGTGATGGCCTGGGCGCCTTGTTCCAGTCCCAGCCTTCCTGGGTACTATATTCCTTTAAGCACTGAAGCCTCTCCTACAGCAGAAGTGACTTCCTGTCCAATGTCCCCTGCCAGCAGCCTACTTAGCACTGGTGGTAGTCACTGCCTTCCTTTGACTTTCTATCTTCCAAAAATGTCATTTCCTCTCCCTCATCTTTTCTCTTCCTCGCTCCCTTTGTGCACACATATTTCCTTAATGTCTTTGTATTTTAATGGCGATTGGGGAGGAAAAGACCAATGCTTAGTTTTCCCTGTTTCAGAGAAGTCATGATGAAGTTTTTCACTTAGGTTTATGGAGTGTTTTTGGAATGGGCTTCCTTTTGCAAGGCAGGTGATTATTGTGAGTATTTGGGCAATCACTTATTGCTGCTTTTGCACATGATCTCCAAACACGGTCAGCCATTTGTCATGGGTTGGAATAAGCCTGTCTGTGCTGACGGGGTGGAATTCAGGGTCCTCGGTTTGCATTTGCCAGTCTTCCATTTAGTTCTGCCTCATTGGCACTTCACCTCGCTATTTGATGGGGGAATAGTCTCTCCATAAACTTCAGTAAGATGTAATGGATTTCTGCAGTGGAAATATTGTTCAAGCTGCAAAACCAAATCACAGCAGGCGCTTTGTCTGGGGACCCTGTGTCTAGCAAAGCAGCTATTTAAAACACCAGTTGTATGAAGCCACAAACAGTCACAGCTAATTCCCTTTACAGGAGTTTTATTTGTATGTATGGGAGAATCACACCACCAAACACAATCATTGTTCTGCCAAGACTGTGGTGTTAATTATCATTGTCAACTCATGCTTCTGTAGTCCCCTTACTCACTGGTGTTCTTCTTTGTGTGAGGAAGTGGTGAGCTGGGTCTGGTGAAGATGCAAATGGATTCTTTGAATCTATTAGGATGGGTAATATGGATCTTTCAAGAGTAGGATAGCAGGCTACCTGCCATTAGGCCAATAGTGATGTAGCCTAACGACTGTCACTTGTGCAGCCTGGCTCAGGTTGGATACAGGCCCACACAGGGCTTGTCTACCTGTGGATGAGGGAAGGTTGTGGCAGAGTCCGCTGAAAGGCACATCACCCCACTCTGGGAATCCAATGACCACACTGAAAGGTTGTGGGCCTCCAAGCCCCTCATCAGAGGCTCAGGATCCTGGCTGTATCTGGGGCTCACCTGGAGAGCATCTACAATCCTGATGCCTTGGTGGTACCCCCAGATAAGCTGTATCAGAACTTCTGACAGTGGAGCCCAGCACCAATAATTTTTAAAGCTCCCATGCAAAGGAAGGACTTGATGCAAGGTTGTGTTTTTAAAAATCCTGTTATTGCTACCCAAGCAAAGAATCCTATTTAAAATTCTTATTATTGTGAACTAATTTGGATATGGGAGGAAGTGAAAATAATTTATATCATGGTCAATTTGATTGCCCTCCTTTTTTGTGGTACCAGGGTTGAATTCAGGGCCTCAAATTTACAGGCAGGTGCTCTACCAGTTGAGCCATTCCACCAGCCCTTCTTCCATTGGTTATTTTAGAGGTAGGATCTCACTTTATGTGTGGTCGGCCTGGACAGTGATCCTCTTATTTGTGCTTCCCTGTGTAGCTGGGATGGTATGCACACCTCACCATGCACAGCCATTGTTTGAGATGGAGTCTTGTGAGTTGTGTTTTGGCAGGAGCTGGCCTCAAACCATGATCCTACTGCCTTCCTCCTTCTGAGTAGTTAAGATGACAGGCTTGAGCCACCATGCTCAGCCATTTTTACACACTTTAATTTTGCAATGATTCCCATGGTTATGGGGTGGGTTATTATCAAGAAAGAGAATTTAAGTGGTGTTCTCTGAATTCAGAATTCAGAGTACTTGGAGAATACTTTTCTAATGGATTTTGTTCTTAAGCTGGGAAAAATAGTGAGCAATATGTGGATAGGGCTGAAAGCTGATTGGGTGTGACCTGACCGGGATCCCATATCTCTCTTGGTGTGTGCAGGTCCTGTGGCTGTCATCAGTGGTGAGGAGGACTCAGCCAGCCCACTGCACCACATCAACCATGGCATCACCACTCCCTCCTCTCTGGACGCCGGGCCTGACACTGTGGTCATCGGTATGACCCGCATTCCTGTCATTGAGAACCCCCAGTACTTCCGTCAGGGACACAACTGCCACAAGCCAGACACATGTAAGTACTGGGATGGGATGCTGTCCCTTCTTGGGAGGGAAGGGTGGTAGAGCAACAGACCATATAGCTGGGGCTCTGGAGTCTTCTGGGGTAACCTGCCACCTGCTAACTTCCCACTCTCTAGGAGACCCTCCCTCTTTGTCTCAAAATTTGGAGGATAGCTTGGGCATGGAGATACCAGTGAGCAGAGTCCCTGGGGAAGGGAAGGCCATAGGTCTGAATCACTTGGGCTCAACAGGACCCTGGGTAGGGAGAGGTGTTCCCAATAAGGCAAGAGATACAACCGAGGCTGGCTTCTCTGTGGACCTAGCCTAGCAGTTAGAACATATAACCTGACTTTGTCCAGATTACAGTCTCTGAGGTCATCAGAACCTCCACCTAAGCCTCCATGAGAGGGGAAGGAAATGAAGGGCAAGGGTGGTGAGTACCTTTGAATGGAAACATCTCTCTAGCTGTCCCTCCAATGCCCCCAAGTGTGCACTTTCTAAGAATCAGACCACAGCCAAGTGCCAGGAACCCTCACCTCCTCCTTGAGACCAGAGGGCATAGGGCTCCTGTTTTCTCCTCATCTCCCACGACCTGTTGATTGCAGCTCCTCTCTTTGTACTTCTGCTGAGCTGTACTAGGTTCCTTCTCAGCTCCTGGAGCTTCAGTGGCTTCTTCCTCCATCCAGCAGATTCAATGGGCCCAGTAGCCATATCCCTTTCCTTCCCATTGCCCCTACCCTCAGGAAATGATCCATTGCTTCAGGAGAGTGCATAGAGACCCCTGGACAGCAGGGACCCAAAGGATAGCCCAAAAGCTGGCAGGGACCCAGCTAGGTTAGGTAATACTGAGTTCTCCTTTCCTGTCCCTAGGCTCCCTGCCCATGGGTTTTCTTCAAGTCTTGGTCAATTCAGGATAGGCCTAAGAAGAAGTGCATTCTGGTCTTGCTCTCTCCCTAGGCTGAGCACTCCATACTTGAACCACATTCTTTGTAGTTCACAGAACTCTTGCTGCTCCTGTTGAGTCATTTGTGCAGAGGGAGCCTTTGGATGCCCTGTCAGGCTTTGCTTCCATTTCTCTGGCTCTGAGTTTAGTGAGAGGGTTGCCACGGTGGGCTCAAGGGCTGAGGGGGAGGTGTGACTAAAGTCAGCATAAGGCTATCACTTGCTTTCAACTTTGGTTTCCTCCAAAATCTGCTTCAGTTTCAGATGCTCCCTGTTAGATTCAGAGGAAGAATACCTAGGTTTCTGGACTAGGGATTGGAAAGGAAGAAAGATACCCATATTTCAGATAAACATTGGGAGACAATGCCAAGAACAGTTCTGCGCTAGCTAAAACTCTTGTCTCAGAACAGGCTCATTCATGGACTGGCTGGGAGTAGCCAGAAGAAAAGCCCTTATGGTAGCATAGGTCTAAGTTCCACCTCTGGCTGATGCTGAGTTTTCATTGGGATTTGAACAGAGACAGCCATTGCTGCCTTGAATATAGACTTTGTTCTGGTTACTTGAGTTGGGTCTTTTCTCTAAAGTCACAGTGAATGATGAATGAGAGAACACCAAATCATTGCTCTTAGAGGAAATAATAGCATTAGGTTCCTATAAGCCTCTAGTCACAATATTTTATAAGCCAATCAGTATACAATTTTGTATGTGGTCTTCTGTCTAAAAGCACCTTATTTAATTAATGTATTCCTGACTCATTAACAGACACAATGGCCAACTCATGACTGCTCTAAGTTCATCTGTACACATGCTCCTCTGAAGACGCATCACAGCCATCCAGTGCTTAGGAACATAAGATGGTATTTCAGAGCTGTGCTCTGAAAAATTTATCAAGAAAACTCCCCTGCCAAATTCGAAAAATGTGGTCCCCAAGAGACCATGTAAAGGGTACTTGTTTATGGCTTGAAAACTGAGCTAAGAATTTCTCCCAAATGTCATACATGATAAGTATATACAATTTTTATTTGCCAATTACAAGAAGTAACTTGGTACTTTTAAAGGAAGGCCAAGCATCTCCTTGTTCGGCCTCAGCTGGAAAAGGGCACGTGGGCAACTGTACTATTTTGTCACTCTGTGTAAGTCACACATCAAAGTGCATCAAATATTATTTTGGGAATTGCTAATGAATTTTAACAAGTAGACAAATTAACAAGTACAGAATCGTGAGTAGTGAGGAGCACCTGTATGCCCTTAAGAGGATGCCTTGGGTTCCTGGTGCAAAATGTGATCCCAGGGTTTTATCTGCTCCTGGTGGAGCTCCAGATACCACGTTATCTGCACAATTGCTGGAGTGAATGAATCTGGCACATGGTGGGGAAGTTTCTTTTGAACCATGGGAACTTGGGATCTGTGGAGATGGCTGTGGGATCCAGTGAATGTCCTTTGATATCAGCCATGGAGCCTCTGCACCAGGAAAACCAGGTACAGGCAGAGCCTTCCTTATAAAGCTGAGTGTAGGATTCAAAGTAGCCTTGCTGGGGAGCCAGGCAAATTTCTGTGTAAGCAAGAGGTGAGTTGGTGGAGATGGAGGGGAAGCAGGCTTAGTGATGGAGACTTGAAGGAGGAGGGGAGCAAACAAAGCCCTATCAGAGGGAAATGGAAAGATGACTTTGGGTTGTTAAGACCAGTGTCTGGAAATTAGGGGCAGTAGTCTTTGCATGGAGTCAGTACATTTTCCCCTATCAGGACACAGAGGATGGCTCTAATTGTTTTCAGAAAACAAGTATGGCTTGATAAACATTGTGCAGGATCACTGTGTGGGGAATTGGCCGATCCTTCAGTGACTCACACAATCGGGACAGGGGGCACCAGCCACCCTCAGAAGAGATTTTCCAGCTGAGGGGCAGCAGATCTCTGATCTTCTTCAGTAAAAAGAACTGACGCCAAGGTACATCCCTGTGTGTGATGAAGACACTGTCATAAATAATTAAAACCACATATGCCTTGGCACTTAAATAAGTGGGGGAACAGTGATGCAGACAAGGCGGGGTCACTCCTGTGGGAGAACGGTAAGAATCTGGGGATTAAGACAGCACAGTGCTCAAACTGTGGACCCCAGAGCTGTCTCTATCTGATTCCCTTCCTTGGTCCATTTTAACACGTGTCACATGGGAAGGAATTGCAGTGCTGCGTGACTTCAGACATCATCTTCCTAGTCCCCCAGTGATGGATTAAGGACAGAATGCTTTTCTTTCTTCACTCAGGTGTTTGTTTATCATCGAGTGGTGGAACCTTTCTGACTGGGATGATTGGATTGCCGGTCCTGTCCTTGTTTCTCACTTTCTATCTCTCTTTAATCTGCTCAGTGCATTTTTCATTGCATGTCAAGCTCCAAGGATACTTAGAGATCACCTGGTACGATCCCTTATCAGATGCTTGCATTCCCTTGTCTATGTTCCCAACAAGTGCTCTGCATTTAACATTGTCTTTATTCTGAATTTATTCAGCCTTTCCAGGGATTTTGAAAGACCTGAATAAAGATGTACTTACGTGGCCATGTATACCCAAACTAAGCCTAATACTGCACCTCTCGTTGCTTATATAAAATCCCTTGATTCTCAAAAGCATAGGGAAATGGATATAACCCTCCTTGTCACATACCTGAGGGTCCTAGACCTTGGACAAGGTCCTTCAGGATGAGACACCAAGGGCCCTGTCACTGGGGAGAAAGTAAAAAGCAAAGTAGCAACACTGGACCCTGGGTTACTTCTACAGCCTGTGACAACTCTGGGCTTTGGAAAGGTTATTCCTGTGTTGGGGCTGGACTGCTTGCTGCTGTCTTGGGTGTCACACTTTGGCTGGTCTCCATAGGCCACTTGGAAAGTTCCTTGGCCCTCTTTAAGGTCCTAGGTTTTCTGTTAATCCCTTTTCTCAAAACTCATTCTCTAGGTAGAGAAAGCAGAGGCCGTCAGGGGAGGTATCTTGTGTTCACCCAGCCCTCCCTTCTGTCTTCAAGAGTTCCATGTCTGCATTTGTTCCCAGGTATGGTGTATCCACCTTCTCAGAGTTAGTCCTTCCAAGCCTGCAAACAGGAACATCCCCTCATCCTGGTCAGCCTGCTCCTTCTGGTGCCCTCTTCTTGAAGTCATGTCCATCTGTTTCTTTTTTATAATTATTATAAATTTTTATTAGGGTATATTCATTATACAGAGGGGATTTGTAGTGACAATTCTGGTTAGACTTATATTGTACATTATTGACATTGCCCCCATCGTCTCTCCCCCTCAGTCCCCTCCCCACTCCACTTGAAGCAATTGCAAGAAGTTTTTTGGTTCCGTTTCATATAGCTATCTGCTTCTGCTCACCATAAACCTCTTGCAGCTCCCTGAGGGAGCTTCAGCTCCATCTCTAGTTCTGTTTCTCCATGATCTTGACCACGTTCTTTTGAGTCTCTCTCCCTCTTAGTATCCGAGTCATTTATACTGTCTGGCTTCTGTCATTTCATTGATTCAGTGCATATGCATCAAGGATTTGGTTAGGCCTTCTGGCTCTGGAAACAATGGGGACCAAGACACACATGCTCACTACCCATTTCATCTCACCACCAATGCCAGCCATAGCTGATCCCCAAGACAAGGATGGTATCCACTGCCTCCTGGGGACTCTCTTGGGGCCTTGTGCATTCAACATTTACCCAATGACTCACCAACCTTTATCCTTTCTCTCCAGACCACCCGTCCCAGACGCCAGCTGCTACCTTAGTGTAATTCCTGCTTTGGAATGGTATCTTTTCTCCCTCTCTGCATGGCCCTGCCCCACACCTCTTTCTTCTTTCTCTGCCCTATTTGTCTTTTAATGCCACCTCATTTCCAGCTTCTTGTGACTCCCTCCTAGACTCACACTATCTCATCCTGACATTTCCTTCCTCCCTTCTAACCCTTGGCTAACAGTCAATGCCATGTACTAGTCATGAATGACTTTGAGCCAAATCCTAGGTCATCCTGTCACTCTCAAATTTGTGTGTGCTATTTCCTCAACCTGACTTTGCATCTATTCTTAGAAGCATCTCTTACATGTTATAGTTCTTTATTTTCTGTGGAAAACACAGCATAAGACTGGGGTCAATGACGACGCTGACTAATTTGTGACAGTTGATGCTGCATTTTAATCCTGAATGTCCTGGAGACTTGGTCCCCAGGGTAGCACTCTTGGGAATGATAGAACCTTTTTGGGGGGAGAGGTGCTAGGGTAGGTGTTTAGATCATTGGGGTGTGCCCTAAAAGGGTATTGTGAGACTCTGGCCCCTTCTTCACTGTCTTTTGCTAACTGTCCACGAGGTAAGTGATTTTTCTCTATGACATGTTCTTCATCATTGCCATCTGACACCCATACTAGAAGCCCAAAAACAATGGGTCTGACTGTTCATAAACTAGAACCTCTCAAACCATGAACCTTTCCTCTTTATATGTTGATTATCTCAGGCATTTGTTAGAGTAATGGAAAGCTGATTAACACAGACGGCCCCATGACTCAAGCTCTCTAGAGTCTCACAGATAAGGAAAGTTTGTTGTTGATCTGTATCTACAACCTCTCTGGACCAAGCATTGGGCTGGTGTTTTTTTTTTTTTTTTTTATCTTAGGTGATATTTAATCAGCAATCTGAGGGAGAGGTTGCTATCCCCTATTTTATAGATAAAGAAACTGAGGCTCAGTGAGCTTCCATGACTTGTTCAAGATCATATAGCTATTAAGACTGAACCTGAAGGATAAACCCAGAGCCCAGCATCCATTCTTTTACATCAGATCACATCACCTAGAAGTCCAGTGACCCTAAACACTCACCCTATACCTCTTGAACTTAGAGAGGCAGCTGCTGAGGAAGAAGAACAGTCTCTGTGTAGGATGCTCAAGGTTGGCTGAAGGTCCCTGTGGTCATGAGGCCAGGTCAACCTTAGCCTAACTATTGGCACTTATAACCTCTCTGAACAGAATAAAGACCCTAAGGACCACAGTTGCCTTCAGATAAGGCCCTTAGAATGGGGTTAGGTTTACAGAAAGTAAACCTAGAAAGTAGATTTTCTATGTGGGGCTAGAGCAGACCCACCTTTCCTTACACTTCTTCAGCAGCAACACAGCTATTTGGAAGGCTTAGTTTCAGTCTCTTTCCTCAGGGCAACTTCCCAAAGCATCCTCCAACACAACACATTAGCCCACAAGGCAAGTACTTCTATTGAAATCTCCCAGAGCTGAAGAGGCTTGGTTTGTGGTCTGTCTCTCTCAAGCTGAGATCAGTGGTCCTTCATCAGGGGTGAGGGTATTTTGTCTCCTTCTTTTCTCCTGGGCCAATTAGTCATGGAGTTTGCCTTTTCTGGAAGAGGAACTGCCAAGGCCATTTTCCCAGCTGTGGAGGGGAATACAGAGCTTGTGTGCATCATGCAGTATTAATAGTGCATTGGCATGATAAAGATTTCTGTCACCCTCTGTGCTAACAAACATCACTTAGTGCAGGGTAATGATAGGTATTTATTCCTGCCCTCTGAGCTTAGCATAATGGACTTGTAGATGAAATATGGAAAATGGGCTCCTTTGTTTAGGAGGCAGAGGCCCCTTCTAGAATCAGTATCAGAGGCAAGAGCAGCAGCTGCCACTAGTACAGTGTAAGACTTTCTAGCTTTTTCTCCAGTAGAATTCCTGGCTAGACTTGCCTGATGGCAAGAACAGAATCTGATTGCAGGGCTTGTCCCTGAACTTTACAGCTGAGAAGGGGAGGCTAGCATCCTGGGGTGGCTGCTATGGTCTGCCGTGTGTGGTTGATGGTAAGAGGCAGCCCTGTCTAGATTGTCATATGGGAGAGAAATGAGACCAAGTTAGAGGTGGGGAATTCAGATGAATTCCTCCTTTCTTCTGAGGGTGGCATCTTAAACATCACCCTTCAGGGAACCACAGGCCAAATCTTGGTGAAGATAATAGTGACATTTAGCTTTAGCCTTTTTCACTGGCTGAGTATCTCCAGTCCCTGCTTGCTAGGCAGCATTTCATGGAACACTTTAAATGAATGTAAGTGAGGATTGTCCCTTTCTGAATTTTCTTCAATCCTATTTCCAAATTGAATGAGAATAAGTGGCAGACCCCTGACAATGCTGGGATGCTAGGTTTGGTAAACCCAAGGTCTCTGGAGGAGACTAGTAATATTGAATATTTTATCAGCTTCCTTTCTTTCTAGAAAGAGCTGGGTAGTGCTCTTTCCAACACAGAATGGAATGTGTTGGTAGCCAAGGGAGTAAGTCCTGAGCCCACAAGCTTGTGCTCAAATATACTCACAACCTTGTCTTCAGTCCCTAGGGATTAACCTCTGCTGGACTCTGACTTTCAAGTCCCGCAGATGTAGGCACAGTTCAACCATGTGGATTTTCCCTCATTGCAGGAACATAAAATTAAATCCTGCCATTTTCCCCTTAATTATCTGAAAATCCAAGACATACCAGTGCATGCACTTTGGAGCTGTAACCAGCTAGTGCAAAGAGAGAGACTCATGCCCATCTTCCCAGTGCTATGCTGCCCTCCATTCCCGTTGATACTCATGGCCTCGGCTGTCCTGTGCTTCTGCCATAATCACACTCTCAAAGTTAGAAGCTGCATGCAGTCATGCTAATTAAGTAATTAGGTATAATTATGCTCACTGTAAATACACCGTAATTGGCTAAAAAAAGTACTTGAGGGATAAGGATGTGCTTCATGGTCAAAGGTGAAGAATGGTAAGACCCTCAGGCAGCCTGCAGTAATATCATCTCATGGTGGAATGTGGGCTCAAGATGGAAAAGTGAGTAGGATATGAAATGGGGACTTTGTTTCCTGCCCAAGCCCTAGAAGCAGAAGGACTCCTTGTCTTCCTGGTATGTTTTGGCCTCCATCTTGTCTTCAAGGAGTAGGAAAATGAATTCCCCTCCAGAGATGCCCTCTAGTTTAGGGAGACTAATTTATTCTTTTTTCTCTTCGCCAGTTTTAGGCATCCAATCTGTGTTGGGTTTATTATTTTTTTAGGGTGATAATTCTGACCCAGCTGAGACACACAGAGGGCTCAAATCCTAATCAAAAGATGGGCTGGAGAAGGTTGCTTGGACTTAAAGCCAAATGGGCTTCTTGATACCATTCCTAAGTCTTGAACTTGGGATGCACAGACAGGAGTTGGGTCTACTGAGAAGGCACAGTCTATCCATTTGCAGGGAGGTTCACCTTTTGCAAGTGAGAGAGGTTAGATGGACCCCAGGAAGACCACCCACTCAGGGTATCTCCCTCTTTATGAATCCTTCCCCAAAAAGAAATGTGATGACAGAAGATGCACCCTGCTCATCTTACCCAGCAGATAAATCACTCACTTGGAAGACCAGCAATATAGGCTGAGAGGAGGATGCTGGGATTACTTTGTTTCCAAGAAGATGGAAATTCCTATTTTAGGGGTATGGGTTTAAAAGCAGGACGAGGGAAAGAGATCCCACCAACTGTTAAGGGAAGCAGGGGTCTTCTGTCATTTGTTTTGGTCTGTATTAGCATTCTCTTTTCAAAAGTCCTTGTCTGAGAGAAGATGACCATCAATTCTGTTTCCTGTTAATGAATACACGAGTCATACTCTCAATGGGAGTATATGAGATGTGCCAAACAAGCCAGTAGGGTCTCCTTCCCCTTGTGCTATATTCTTAGCGTAAGCTAAAGCTCTACGCAGCCCTTGATCAAGAAGCCAAGCCTCCAGCTGCCCTCACATCTTCTCCCCAGCTGCCGTTAATTCAGCGTTTCCCAAATTGTTCGTTGAGGGAGGCTAGTAGGCATTTTCCCCTCATTCCCCTCCCCAAAGTAGTCCATGGTCAGATACATTAGGGAAAACCTGGATTACATGAATTTCATACTGTGGGATTCTGTAAGCCTTGAGGGCTAAAATCATTTCAACTTTTCAAGAAGGATGCTGGGTTGCAATGTTTCCCCAACGTATTGCACCTGGAACCTGATTTTGAGGCTTACCCATTAGCACCTATCTCTCTGGCCACCCATGTACTTATGGATCACGTTATGGGCTGTCCTGGGATTCTGGGTCCTGTTGTCACCTCCCCAGCAGATGTGGTAGCTCACTCTGATGGTGACTAGATGGGCCTGACCTCCTTTGGCACAGGAGCTGTCATATTTTCCCAAGCCTCTGGGAGGGACAAGAAGTGGCTGCATTCCATAGGAATAGGCAGGGTTTGGGTGTGGCATTCTTCAGGATTTCTGGCAGAGTACGCATGCCCCCTTTCATTCACATGGATCAGGGGTCTTTGCCTGATGTTCTGTGCCTAAGAGCTCTTGCAGGTGCTTCTAACACGTTCTAAGCCCCCAGATCCGGAGATGCTGGTCATAGCCAAATTTTTATTGCATTCCTCATTTCTAGGCAGAGCTGACACTTAGGATAGGAATCTGAGGGGGCTGGTCCGAAGGAGAAGTGCATGATACGAGATGCAAGTGTCTGCTCAAAACCACTGATTCCAGACCATTGCAGAAGGTCAAAGTGCTTGTTTATTTCCAGAGGGGAATATAATGCTTTTGACAGGGAGTAGCCAGGACAGGGTCTAGGAGCTGAGAGGGTAAACAATACCCTTGATCATAGCAGATCTTGTTTCATTAGAACAGAAAGTGACATGAGTGTGAGGGGCCCTTACCTGTTTGACTGTGGACAAGGTGTCTGCCCTCTCTAGATTGCAGGTAAGAAAGGGGGATCGGTAGTGTTTTAGATGAACTGCTATAAGAATTTCAAAACACTCTATTAAGCTTGGATAAGTGGCATGTGTGTGTTTGTCCTTGCCTTGGCAATCATATTTTTACAACTATTATGACAATTTCTGATGTAAATATAATATTTTTCCCTCTGTTGAGGGAAACCAATTTGATGCTACCAAAAAAGTAATGTTTTCAAAGTTTGGTGTTATTTCTGAAGAGATAAGAATTCTTCCCTCCAGCGACTTTTTTCCTGCAACTCTGAGAAACTGTACTTTATCATCCAGACCCACAGCCACAGAGATGTTCTTAGGAGTCGGGACTGTAATATGTTGGTTGTCAGGGCATGATGGATGCAGATGAGCGGAGGGCCCCGGCCAATTTCCTTTTGGGTTAATGAAACTGGAAGGCCGAGGGCTCAACTGGAGGGAGGCTGAGAGATTCATGGTTGAATTCTTGTGTTTGTTTGAGTCTTTGTTTTACTTTCCCTCTTGTCAGCAGACTTTGTTTTATGGAAGCCAATCTCCCTTATCCACCAGTACACTGAGGTCTCATATACCTGCACCTGTATAGCACCATCTGTAGTTAGGTTCAGGACTAGAAGTGTGGCTCAAGTGGTAGAGTGTCTGCTTTGCAAGTGCTGAAGCCCTGAGTTCAAACCCCAGTCCCACCAAAAACAAATAACATAAATGTAGTTAGGTTCAATACTGTATATTCAGGTACTCGTGTACATGGACCCGGGTCTTGGTCATACCTGGATACTAATTATATCATTTGATATTCTTTTGGCTGAAAGTACAAGACAATCCTGACTCATGGAGCTTAAACTAGAAGGAAACTGATAATCCCATAATTCAGTTAAGCCAGTAGGGGAGGCTCCTGGTGAGGAACATTAGGACTCCAGCTCTGCTTTCTTATGATCCTTTTGCCTCTCCTTCATTGTTTTGCTTTTACAACCTGGCTACAAAATGGTTGTAGAAGCTCCAGGCATTAAACCAAACAGAAGAACCAGGGGCACACAAGATTGTCTGTTCTTGTCTCTTCTTAAAAGTTGATTGAAATTGAGCCCCCAGCAGTCTTTCCTTCCTGTTCTCAATGGCCAGAATTATGTCATATGTTTATTTCTAAGCTAGTCATTTCTAAGGGGACTGGAATTACCACAAGCATTTTAGACACTTCCAGCATCTCGAGGGGCTGAGGATGGAACTCAATTCCTCTGAAACACACAGTCGTGTGGAAGGCAGTGAATACCTCCACCAAATCAGCACCTTATTAGCAAGAAAAGGGGAAGTGGCTATTAGAAATGCCTGTTCTTGTTATCCCAGGTCTCCTCCATCATGACAACACATGCTCACCCATCTTTTAGCTTTGCAGACACAGTCGTCTTTACTTGTAGGAGTAGTTGGGAGCCTCGAGGTGCAGGTCGTAGAAGAAAGATGAAAACATTGATCCCTTGTAAAATTTACTCTCTGCATCTCTCCTCTTAGGGAGAGCAAGCTGGTCATTTGTGATTGTCACCCTCACTGTTCTGATCTGGCAAATTGTGGCAACTTTCAGGGCTGTGCTTGTATGCTCAGGCAAAGAAAAATGTCTGCATTTGGCTTTAGCTGGATATAGTTGTTTTGGTTGAGAAGCCATCTGAATTCCTGGGGTGTAGTTTCCAGAGAGTAGTGGGAGAAGTGGGGGTGATGAGAAACTCAGGGGGAAGTAATGAGGAGAAGGAAATCCACTTGACTGAATACCTACCAAGGACCAGGCTCTGAACTTGACATCCATTGAGATGAGAGTAAAATTTTACACTGCATAGTGTTTCCTGTGTCAGGGGCATGGAAGAGAGTTTAATAAATTAATAAATATTTCAATCCTCATGAAACCATGTGAGCAGGTGCTCTGTTCATAGAAAGGAAAATGAGGCACAGGAGATGGGTTCAGATATGCTGTAGGCTCATAGCCAGGAAATGGCAAAGCTGTGATTTCAGAGCATTTTGCCTTTCTCCTTCTCGCTTAGTCTTTCTCTCAAAGTTAAATGAGACTGGACTTAAGTGTTGTGTGGATTAGGAAGTCTCTAGGGCTCAGGGAAGTTGAGGGACTTTCTGGTCAGAGGCGGAGCCAGGGTTCGAACTCAGGGGTTTGGAGCATGCCTCTCCCTCTGGCCTGGTCTGCACCTGGTTGCCGTTGACTGACTTTCTTTTCTCCTGCACCTTCACTTCAGAGATACTGAGGAGGATCTTGGCAAATTTTGGACAGATGCGTTCTTGGGTACATGGTGTCTACCAGTGAGCAACAGAAGACAGTCCCTTTCTCTCATTGCCCTCCTCACTCCCAGTCCACAAGGCCATCAGCATCTTCACAGGCTAGCAAGGGAGGCTGGCCAGTCTTCCAGAAGCCAGGTCTAGGTAGAGATGGGTATGGAGGAGCCCCAGGAGCTCCCATGGAAGGAGAAAAACAACAGTCCTTGGAGCCATATTATACTCTTTCTTGGCCACATCTCCTTTTACCCTGTCTCTGGTGGTTGTGTAACTTAATTGGTCCACCCAGGTTGTGAGTGGGTCTCTCCCCAGGCACTGTGTTAGCTTCTGTCCCCAGACCTGGAAATGCTGGTGACACAGCAACTCTTCCCATTGGTTTCTGCTGAGTCGGGCAGTCCTAATGCCACTGGTAATAAGAAGTGTTGGGACTGAACTCCTAATGGCTCATTGATTGGTTGGATTATGCTCAGTGTAATTCTGAAAATAGATTTTAAATATGTGCTTGGGGATTTGTTACTTAGGAGTTTTAACTCAATTATGGCTGATGTGACTGACATCAATGCTCAGCTCAGTGAGACCCTCCCCCCACCAAAAAAAAAAAAACAAAACAGAAAAACCACAAGGCTGTGGGTAGGGGTGGGGTGGGTGGCTTGGTGTGGAATGGCCCCTTCCCCTTCATGCACACTCCTTGGCAGAGGGCTTAAGACGGTCAGGTTGGCTGAACCAACCATGCAAACTCCTCACTATTTTTAAGCGGAATGAAGTCATCATGGATTCCAGATTCTTCCTTTTATGCCCTCAGAAATGAAGGAGGGCAGAGCTCGTCCTAATTCCAAACTCTCACCTTCCCTGGAGCTGCCATTCAAGTGGGGAAGCACAGGGACGCCTTGGAGGCTTAGCTTCTTGCCTCTTGGTCTATTCCAGTACTGTTTGGAGTATTGGCAGTCTGCAATCCCAGGCTCAGTGTGTTGGAGGGGGCGGGGGAGACACTGTATAAAGTGCTCTTGGCCTTGACCTAGACTTTATCACCCATGTTTCTTTTGGTGAGTGCCAGATTAATTTTGAGACAGTAGAAAAGCTAATGAGAACCCCTCTCATTAGGGAGCAGTCATTGGCAGATAATATAGAGAACTCCCAGCATGCCTAAAATGACCTACCATCTATTTCTTTCCCTCTGGTCTATGAGAGACCTCATGCCTTCCACTTTGGGTGCAGGGTGGATCAGCAACAAATGAGGGCTGTCCTGAGTGAGACCCCGTGAGGAAAAAGAGAAAGATGCAGTGATACCGTATTTCTAAGGGGAATTAGTGAGTGGTTTTTTTTTTTTTTTTTAACTCCAGAGCTCTTATTCTCCCCGTTTAACCTGTTTGAAAAGCAGTATCCCCCATCCCTGGGGTAATTTGTATTCAGGCAACCATTAGAAAAAAAAAGAAAAACCAAAACAACAACAACAAAAAAAAACAGTGTTCTCCAGAAAGGGAAAAGTAACCTGGAAGAAAAGAAAAAAAAAAAAGATACTTGCTCTAATAAAGAAATTACTGACATTCTACATTATGAATGGTATTAATTTTTAATGGCTGAGAAAGTTGATTTATAATGCATCCTTCTCCGCTGCAGAGCCTGTCCCCAGCTAATAAATAAATGACAGATCTCTTGTATTAAAAGTATCCGTCATTTACATTGTTGGAATGTGAATGGTGAGAGGCACTGGGAGGAGAGACCCCTGGGAGGAGTTGTGTCCTGCTGTGCCCAGCTGGAAACGCTGCCCTGGAAGTTGTCCTCCATCTGAAACCCAGGGAAGCTCATTCCTTTTTCTTGGTCTCAGCAAAGTGACCTCGACAGCTCCCACTCATGTGGACCAGGAGACAGTTCCTAGGAAGAGGTGATGAACCATTTAGGAATAGTTACTGTGCAAATTGAAACTCTCGATCTTTAAGCAAAACTGTCCCTGTCCATGGCTTGTCCCCATATGTCCTGACCAGGCTCCTTAGGAGCTCCCTCATAAGGCTCCTAAGTGTCTCTGGAATTGCATTCAATATTCTGTTCATCTCTCATTGATGATCTGTGACTCCCAACTCTTGTCTGCTTATCTATGGCTTTTTAAACAAACAAAGAACACCACCAGTTATCTCTGGTTCCAAAGTAATATATACTCATTGTAAGCATCTTGGAGGAAATCAGAAAAGTAAAAAGAAAATAAGAATCACGCCCAAATACCACGCCTAGTGATGACTGCTGTGAACATTTGGTATGTTTCCTGCCAGTCTGTTTTCATTGCATAGATCGACACGAGTGCAAGCACAGCCACACACGTGACAATACACTTGAGTAATATGCAAAATATGGCCATATTCTGCATATGGTTTCATAATCTAAATTTGACACTTAATGACATATTGTAGACCTTTATTCCATGTCATTAAAAGTGATGCAACCGTTTTTAATGGCTGTGTGTGACAGGCAATATTCACCTTGGTGCCACTATAGAGATGACAATTGGTCAATCAATGTGCACCCGAGTGCAGGAGAAAAATGAGTACAAAGGGTGTTTTTTACACAGAGCTTCTAATTATAGAGCAGCTACTTTGCTGAAGAGTAGGTGCAGTGAGACTGAGATAAACAGAGTGGGCTCATCCCCCCATGATGGAGTCCACCAGCTGGGGAGATGGCCAAAATAATTTCTGGTGTTCCAAAATATTGCAATGTGTGTCACACAGACCCACGACTAAAGGGCTGCGTGTACCTAGAGAGCAAAGGCTTATTTAAGTTAGAGGCCCCTCTACAGAGAGGCAGGGGTGTTTAGGTGAAAAAGCTATAGAGGATTTCGACAGGCAGAATTGAAAAAAACAGATCTTCCAGGCCACTGTAGCAGTAGCTGGAGGCAGAGAAAGGGCAGAGCTTTGGAGGGATAGAGTTGAAAGTCAGGTGCGACTCCAAAGAGAACCCCTGAGGCAGAGGGATTCTGCTGATGTATGAAATACTCTAGCTTATTGCACAATAATTATGATTTTATTTATAGGACTTGCACTGAAATAGTTTAAGCCTGTGTTTACCACACTTGTGACTGTTTCTCAGAAGTAGGTAGTGACTTGAGAAATAAAGAAGCTATCCACATTCTAATAAAAAAAACCCAAAGTTCAACAAAGGCAGATGTGGTGGTACATGCTTGTAATCCCAGCACTCAGAAAGCAGAGGCAGGAGGATGGTGAGGTCTGGGCTAGCCTGGGCTTCATAGCTAGACACTGTCTCAAAATTTAAAAGAAAATCAAAGGATCAAACAAAAGTAGGATATTCAGAGTTGAAAAGACAAGGAAGACCCCTGTTCCAGACAGGCGAGAGATGAAACGCTCACCAAATACACCTGTCAGCACGGGACTGGTATTTGGAAATGAGCTTAGCAAATGCTGGTTCTGACTTACTTATATTGTCTTCATAGACTTATAAAAAGGCAAGTTTGCCTCAGTTTTGAGACTTGCATTTCTACCCTTCCATGTAGGAATTTATTTCTTGATCTGTGGTGCGTAATTGTAAGCATCGACACACCAATGCCTTTTGCTTTTGAGGAAAAAGAAAGAAGGAAAGAAGGAAAGTCTCTGAGCTGGTTAAGGAGGCTCAGAGGCCATCGTCTAGCCCAGAGCCCACTTCTGTGTTGCAGGACAGATAAGCCAAGCACATCCCGGAAGCATTTCACCATGAGTACTTGAAGAGTAGCAACCCAAGATCAAGTTCTCTTTGGGCTTGGTTTTATAACCAGCCAGTTGCATTTGAATATAATCCTCACTTGTATTTTTGCCTTTGAATCTTGGACTATCAAATTATTCCAGCAATAGGACTTGGCTGAAAGCAGAATTTTTTCCTTTCCTGCTCTTTATTTCTCTTTCACTTAACTTCCTTATGCAACATAGATATTTTTAATCTGAAAAAGACCTAAGTGATCCATTGAGATTTATCTCTTCATTCTGTAAATGAGGAAACTGAGGACTTGACACATAGTTGAATGATTTTTAAGCCACATAAGTGTTTGTAGGTGGGGTCAGGACTGGAGCTGATGGCTCTTGTCTCCAGGAGTTTCTCACGTCTCCTGAACCTGTAAGTGGAAATGCAATCTTTTCATTTCCCCGAAAGAAGTTGATTTTGTCTGGGCCATTTAATAAAGAACGTCTCGGAAAAGTGAACTGTCTGACTTGGGTGCAGTAATTGCTACAGAAATTGGTTTTAGTGTCTTTGGGGAATTCTACAGTTGAACCTACAAGGCATCCTTATCAAGTACAGTTTGTTCCAACACTCCTTCAAATTTTAAGAACCTCACATATCACTGTTTCTCTTTGGATTGCTGCTTTGTTCTTTTAGTAAACCTTCAATGGTCACTGCTCCCGCTGCACTGGCTCCTGGGGAGGGAGACAAAGTGTTATATTGCAATTTTTCCTCTTCTTATTTTTAAATTCTTGTTGTACTGGGGGTACATTATGACATTTGCAAAAGTGCTTACATTATACCATAGTTGAATTCACTCCCTCCATCATTCTCCTTTATCTTCTCTCTCCCCATTTCCAAAATAGTTCCAACAGGTCTCTTTTTTCCATTTTCATACATGTGTACATACTTTTCCACCGTATTCACCTCCTACACCCTTTCCTTTTATCCTCCCCCCCTCACTGGTACCAATCCCCAGACAGGACCAGTTTTGCCTTCCTGTTTTCTGTTTTTGAAAAAAAATAGACATTTTTGTTTGCTTAACGTAGTTATACAGGGAGTTTCATTGTAACATTTCCATGTATATATGTATTATAACCCGAATTGGTTCATCCCTCTTTTTTTCTCCTTTCTATCTTAGTCACTTTCTTATGGCGATTTCAACAGGTTTAAAAATTGTATATTCCTTCTTGTATAGGAAGTACATCAACCATATTCACCTTAACTTCCTTCTTTTACCCTCCCTCTTCCATTACTGACCTTCTCTTAGTTTGACCTGATTTTCATAATATTGTTTATATTTGTGTTGGGTCTGTATTCCACATATGAGGGAAAACATGAGGCCTTTGGCTTTCTGAGCCTGGCTAACTTCACTTAAAATGATGTTCTCCAGTTCCATCCATTTACCTGCAAACGACAAAATTTCATTCTTCTTCATGGCAGAGTAAAATTCCATTGTGTATAAATACCACATTTTCTTAATCTGTTCATCAGTAGTGGGACATCTTGGCTGTTTGGCTGCTGAGGGAGTCTTTGCATGTGATCTGAAATGTCACTTGTACCTGAAAGATCTTTTAGTAGAGTGTCTGATTTCTTAATGGCAATAAGAAGGAAATGCACTTTGGCTAAGCATCTCTTTGATCCTCTCTTTGATGAGGTCACATCACAAAGAGAATTTGCTTCTACTCCTCGACTTTTAAATGACTTCACGTGATTTACAGTTGACAGATGGCACAGCGGGACTCGGCTTGCATTTCATTGCTTCCGTGGAAAATTGGGTGATACAGCACCACTGAGCACATGGCTTCCTATCCTCAGGTACTTGATCAGCTGGGCCTTGCTGATGCCCACTACGTGCAGAAAGACGCCATGTTGTCACTCCACACCTCTACTACCTGGTTATGCGCTGGCCCAGGGGAAGATTGACTTAACCTTTCTCACCAGTGTGCAGTCCCCAGGAAATTTCACAAGACCACCATTCTTCTAAGATGATGGTTCTCAAAGTGTAGTTGCTAGAGATAAGCAGCAGCAGCTTCACTCGGGCACTTGGTAGGCAGCAGAGTCTTAGAATTCGCTCCTGGGTGTGGGCTTAGTGGTCCGTGTTAACAAATCCTCTGGGTGAGTCTGGTCTAGGCCAAAGGATGTGACGCCATGGGTAAGCAATTGGTGCAGTGTTTTACCCTCTTGATCTAAAATGTTTGATGAAGTTAAGAGGTGCTTCATACAATTATTGGTAGTATTTTTAAAACAGTCATTCAATAAATATCAAGCTCTAAACACTACTGGGTGCTGGAAACACAGATAAATGATCTTGCTGTAAAAATACCTTTTGTTGACGATAATATAAACCCTAACATACCTCATTCTTATCTCTCTCTCTCTCTTTCTCTCTCTCATCAGTACTGGGATTTGAACTCAGGATCTTGTGCTTGCTAGGCAGCACTCTACCGCTTGAGCTACACCCCCAGTTCTTTTTGCTCTAGGTTATTTTCAGATACGATTTCACACTTTTGCCTGAGCCAGCCTTGGTCTGAGATCCTCCTACCTATGCCTCCTCTGTCACTGGGACCACAGGCATGTGCCATCACTTCTGGCTTGTTTGTGGACCTGGGATCTCCTTAACTTCTTGCCCACTCACCTCAAACCATGATCCTCCAAATCTCTGTGTCCCAGGTCGCTGGAATTAGAGGTATGAGCCATGGTGCTCGACTCATTGCCTCTGCTTATCCTTACCCTACCTGTAACTTCTTTGCCCCTCCAAAAGGGGAACTTTTCTAAAGCTTTGGGTGAGATTTCTGTGAGAGTGAGAAATGGGGTATCAGTAAAGTATAAGGGGAGTCAGGAATGGGATACAGATGCCGGTGCTTCATGTTAGGCTCTGAGCACAAAGTTTTGCATTTTTGGTTGTGTCAATGTGCTTCCCTTATGTCAAAACTGACACCTTCTAGCAGCGGTGACAAAAAGTCTGCATCAGAATATCCCAATCTTTGCTAGGGTGCCTTGTCCTGAGGACTTGTGGATGATGGGGAGGTGTCAGTGAGGTTGGGCTCCACAGGTTTGAACACCAGAGCCTGGATTTGCTGCTTGTCTTTTTTCTGAGTGTCCATGGGACTAATGGGAGGACCCGCCTCATAGAGTCTCTCTGTATGAAATGAAGGCATGAATAGAAGGGACTTGGACAGTTACCCATCTGTGATGCAGTTGCTGACTTCTAGGTATTAATGTCGTCGTCACAGCCTGCCTTAGTTACACGAAAGGAGGGGTTTCATACGTTGGGAAACACTTCAGATCATTTGGGGAATACTGGCCTTGCAGACTTGCTTGAACATCATTTGTAAACCACACTGTCCCCTCTATAAAGTAACGTGTGGTGGGAGATGTCTGTCCACATAGAAGCCACTGCCACTTATGCTGCTGTGGCCCACTGGTTGGCTTTTGTGCAAGCTGCTGGGCACCTTCAATTGTGGCTTCTCTTGGAGTTAATAACCAACTATGACCCATCCAGAAACTTCACCTCATTATCAAGGTCAGAAAATACCAGATTGCGAGAATTTAATTATGATTTCCAAATGTTCTGGAAATACATGAATACGGCAAATATCCCTTAATACATTGAATTTAGATACATCTAAACTCTTCTTGTTCAATATAAAATATGCATATTTTGTAAGTCCTTCATAGGCTTATGAATACAGCCACATTTCATTGTGTTCCCAGCTAAACTGTTCCATATCTTCTCTATTTTGATGTTTTTAAAGAAAGCTGGAGACTGAGCTGTCTGTTGGTGAATGCTTACTGATAAGTAGGAATTACAGGCAGAAAAAGGAGTGAGGCAGACCAGGCACAGGGGGCAGCAGCAGCAAAAGTGTGGGGTGCATTCTTGGGAGGCTCAGTGGTTCTGGGTGAGTAGGAGCCAGTGATAATGGCTTGTGTATCATCCTTGTTCATTTCAAACCATTTGTAGGCAGTTTTAGTAAATAGGAATGTCTCCCAATAGGCCACAGATTAAAAAGAGGAACATTTGCCTAAAAAGATGATTTTTTTTCTCCTTCATGAATAGGGTAAGGATGGCTGTGTTGCGTGATGGCAAGAACTCTGAGCCAAAAATCTTCAGATTAGACCCAGGTAGCTGCTGTTTGCCCACAGGTGAGACCAGGTGAGGGATACAGGAGCACAGACGTATGTCTGAGTATAGTGCAATTAGACCTGCTGGCTTCCCAGGTTATTTCCAGTGTAATAATTCTTTGATTTTGTCTGTGTGTGCATGTGTGTGGGTGCAAGTGTGGGTAAGTTTTATATCACTAGAGGTAAAAACACATTTTAATATTACATTTGTGAGTCCCTTTATTGGAATTTACATTGGTGAAAATGTTAAAATGTTTGTTTTAAAAAATTACATTGCACGAGGGTATAAAATTTGGTGATAATATATTTTCATCCTATTATTCATCATTTGCAAGAACAAGTATGATTTTATTCTTCTCATTCTTTCCTTTTTCTTCAGGAAAAACATACCAAAAAGCTTGGAGAAAGAACTGCCAATTTATTTGACATAATTTTCTCTCCTTTTCCCAGGATATTAATATCTTAAATTAATTTTTGTTGTCTTGTTGTTTGTTTTTTGAGGAAGTGTGTTACTCCTTAGTAGAGGATAGCCTCAAACTCACCATGTAGCTCAGGCTGGCCTCAAGTTTTCTAAGTAGCCCCAGCTAGCTTCAGACTCACAATCCCCCTGTCTCAGTCTCTGGAGTGCTGGGGTTATAGGGCTGAACTACCACGTCAGTTATAATCATTAATGAGGTGACAGTTGAGTCTTGAGAAGAATCAACACAGAATGAGAAGTTTAGAGACAAACAAGAGTTCCTAGCCTGCAGGTTCGGAGCAGGATGATAGATACATGGACTGTTGCAGAGAAGGCCAAAGGATGTCAGAGGCAGGAAGAGTAGAAAGATACAGGACAAATTTGGTGAGGAGGTGAGTCATGGAAGCTTGGGCTAGAGGGTGAGGGTGATCTCCAGATTACCAGGATCAAGAAAGGACTGATGAAGGGGAACAGGCCAGGGCCAAAGAAAATGGACAAGATTACTACACACAGCCTTTGCTTTCTAGATTTGAAGGAAATTTGGGGTTAAGCCCCATGCCTGATCACTTGGAAGGAGATTTCCTGTACTTCCTGCATTTTGTATTGTGACTCAGGTAGATCTGATGGATCTGAGGATAAAGGAGTCCACACAACATTAGGAAGGAGAAGCATCCTATGGTGTGTTCTTTCCCAGCTGGATCAGAGGAGGCTCTGAACATAGAACAGAGGTGCCTCATGTAACTTGGGGCTCATGTGTCCTGGTGAAGCAGTCTGGGCTTGAGTTCCACCCCTAATTCCAGCACTTAAAAGCTGTGACTCCTTAAGTGAGTCATTTAACTTCCCATCCTCAAAGCAGCATCTTTTTCAAGGTAGATGTTGCAAACCAGCAGCCCAGGATCATGTGCCCCTCACAGTGCTATGTTGCTTGATCTGTGAAAAGCATGTCATTTAAAAAAATGGCTGCCAGCAAGTCACACTTGAGAAAGTTCACTAATACTGCATTTCCAGCTTTTCTTGAAACAGAAGTTTCTGGAAGCCTGATTGCCTTCTTTCACGATACCTGCCAGCTAGAATCTAGAGGCGACAGACCACCCTAGATCAAGCATGATTTTTCCCCATTTTTCTGAAGTATCCCTTCTTCTTATCTTACACCTGTCTCTTCTCACTCATTTACATTGCTTACTTCATCTGGCTTTTATGGCCATTTTGGTTAGTAACTCTCTCTCTTCCTTTCTGTTAAATTAAGTAATAAAGGAAATGTGTAAAAAGTGCTCCCCGTACAGTGATAGCACCATAAATTGGCTGTCAACTAATGTCATCATCATTGTCATCAATAATTATCCTCATATTTTTAACCAAGTGGAGAATTAAAGCCTTTGAGGGTGTCATGGGGCTGGGTATCTCCTAGATGTCTTTAGCTAGTGGACAACTGCCATTCTCTTCCCACTCAACTAGTCACTCCTCTCTCAGCTAGAGGGCCCCACCAAGCAGACAGAAAAAGAAAGCCTGAAGTCTGCCCTTTTTTAGTTGAGAGTTGACATCCTCTCCTGCAGTCTTGCTTTCTTTCTTTCGTGGACCCAGGAAGGGGGGCTGCTCTGCAAAGTCTGGGACATCTGAGCTACTGCTAATGGAAATGGAATCTTCTAGCAGGGAGACTGATGGGAGTTGGTGCCTATGAACGTGGATCTTGTAATTCCATTTCCCGGCAGTGGCCAAGATAGCATTTCAGTAATTGATATGACTTTATGAATAATGGAGCATGGATCAAAGGGATTATAGCATCTGTTTAATATGAAGACTTGTCTTGGTGCAGCCCTGGCTAGTCCTCCCTATAACTCCTTTGCCACCAACAACCTTGAGTGAAGGGAGCCTGGATCAAGAGTGGGAAACACACTCCCCTGCTAGAGTCATAGGATTTAAAACATGAAGGACTCAAAGGTCACTTAGCTCTATGGATGCAAATATCTGTCCTCAGATGTCTGCATTGGGATCAACTGGGGGGCTTGAGAAAACACTATACCCCATACCTACTCCTAGGGACCTTGGTTCCTGGTCTAAGCATGAAGACTGCCAACTTCTTACAGAGTTGAGATGTGCAAGCAAACTTGGTAGCTTCTAATTCCATCGCGTCTTGCTGCTTTACAGATGAGGAACGCCCCAGGAGATCCAGTGATTTGGTGGCATTGGTAGAATTAGAAGCAGGTGCCCTATCTTCTTTTCACTGATACTTACCTCCTAATACCCCTCTTGCTCTTTCAGTTCTGGAAGTCTGTTCCCCTCTTGGTTACTCTTGGATTCTGCTCTTTGACTTCTGGATAAGCTCTTCCCAAATCAGTTTCAGTTTCTTTCTTTCAGGGAACACTTTTCCACTGAATTGGAACCTCTTTCTAGTGCAGGAAAATATTTTGGTTTGCTCGGATCTCTATTGCTAGAGAGGTGTGACCATATTATTCTTGTAGAACATTTGGCAAGTCCTCTCGCCTCATGATTCTGAGGGTTAGTCATAAAGAAGCCTAGTGTCAAAATTCTCCCGGAAATGCAGCCGCATGGGGCAGAAAAGACATGGGTCTCAGTCAACCACCCATTTTACAGAAGGGATCACTGAGGCCTAGACAGATCAAGTACATCACCCAAGAAATTCAGCTGGCTTGTCTGTACAAGACAGGAAGAAATAGCTCTCAGATCTGTGATTCCTGTGCCAAACTTTGCCTTGATTCAAGTAAGCACATCTGCAATGGCTGAATTTCACCTGGAAACAGGCTACAGGCAGGAGATTAAACAGCCTTCTTCTGTGTCTTAATGAGTCCAAGTTAGAAGATCTTGACTTTGAGGATGTACAAAAGGTCCTTTTGCAAACACAAGGGGATTGGACTTTGATCACATGATAAAGCAAGAGCACACAAGGGAGGGGTGAGGATAGGTAAGACACCCAAAAATCTAGATAGCATTTGTTGCCTTCAATGCAGAGAAACTAATGCAGATACTTTAAAGCAACAGAGGCCAACAGGAGAAGGGGACCAGGAACTAGAGAAAAGGTTAGTTCGAGAAGAATTAACTTAGAAGGTAACACCCACGCACAGGAAATCAATGTGAGTCAACTCCCTATATAGCTATCCTTATCTCAACCAGCAAAACCCCTTGTTCCTTCCTATTATTGCTTATACTCTCTCTTCAACAAAATTAGAGATAAGGGCAACATAGTTTCTGCCTGGTAGTGAGGGAGTGGGGGTGGAGAGGAAGGGGGAGGTAAGGAAGGGAGCAGGAGGAAGAGGGGAGAAATGACCCAAACATTGTATGCACATATAAATAAAAGAAAAAAAAACTTTATTTAAAATTAAAAAAAATTAAGGTCCTTTTGTACCTTCTTAATCTCTATATCCCTTGTAGGTAGTCATCCAATTTCAGTTCATTCTTCCAGGGACTGAAAGACTTTCTCTTTCCATAGTGGTCCAGCCCACTTTCATCTGATCTAGTGACAAAGTCCATCCTCTGTTGGCTCAGGAATTAAGCTCTGTGGGACCCACTCCTTGGTTCTATTTGTTCTGCCTGGAGCCACTAATCTAACAGTGTAGTGTGGCAAGCAGGACACAGACTTTGACATCAGGTAGACCTGATTTTAGTTCTCCTCTGCCAACTATCAGTTGGGTGTCTTGACTCAATTTTTGTAGCCTTGCTTCCTTGTCTTTCAAAATGGGGATAATAAAATTTCCATGTTGGGGAGTTATGATGACTGTAATTCAAGCCATCTTGTGCATTGTGCCTAGGTGAAACCTAGCAGAAAACTCATGCTTTAGAGGTCTGTGTCATGTCTCCCCTCATCTCCAGTCTTTCCTTTTGTTGAAACTGTGATTTTTATAAAAATCAATCTATTATCAGTTTGTACAAGTCTCCATTTACAAACTTAAATGACTTACAAAGTCATTTAAAACAATATCTTATCCAGTCAAAACAAGAAGACGACCAGATTTGGAATATGGAATGTGTCCACTAAGCGTTTCTGTGGAAATTTACAACAATAGCATTCTAATTCAAATGAGGTTTTGAAAAAAAAAATTGAGTTGCCTTTTCCTATGTTGAACATTTTTTTCATGTGTTTATTGACTGTTTTATACTTCTTCATTTGAAAAGGGGCTGTTCAGTTCCTCCGCCCATTTATTGATGGATGCTTTGCTCTTTTGTTGTTTAATATTCTGAGTACATTATTTTTCGTTTTTCATACTAAAACTTCTCATGCCCTTCAGTTCTTCCACTTGTGGCACCATTTGGCACACATGGGCACAAGTGTTCCATGTGTCTCTCCCTGCTGAGCAGACTCTACTGAAATGAGCCTCAGCTACTTGACTATGCCTAAGGGAGGTCTGGGTGTCTCTGAGATGGTGCTGTATTCTGCAATCTTCAGGCTGGCGACTGTTGTAGACAGTATATGTTTGAGCCCTTGTGTATGAATGTGTGCAGCAGTTCACCTGTTTGTCTCTCTCCATGTGTGTGCATGTGTCTGTGATCATGCATGTTTTCCCATAAGTCTCATTGTTAAAGCCACAGACATACTGGCCCATTTGTCACCCAAGAAGATGCTTATTGTTTCTTCAAGCCCCAGAATGAGGCCATATCTTGGGGCAGGGCTTCTTGGTTTATCCCTTTATCTTACCAAAAGCCACATGTGCTCTGTGCCTGCAGAGGGTCACTGCCCCCAGGTAGAGCAGCCTCTCTGCAGAGGCTGCCACCAGCCATCAGCAATCCCTTTTCATGTGACCTGCAGTTGTGCATGACACTCTCATCATTCCTCTTTCCACGGGTTCCTGATCGGGAATAGCCTTGCACCAGGTGCTTCAGGAGAGAAGCTGCCTCCATTGCTAATCTGAAAAGCACTTTGCCTGGAAAGACACCTGATACGTGTAAGATATTAATAGCTGCAGAGGTTTGTACCTGTGCAATTTAAATACCCTTCCTGAGTAACTCTTTATGGAGGAGGTGAGAGAGAAGAGAAAAACCTAGCATAATTATGAGAGATTGTGCAAAAATATTTTTGGATAACTGAAATATTCTTGTTTTACCATCTACTCTAGTATCTGCTGGATTTGGTTACGAGCATTTTTTTTTCTTTCTTAAAGTCAGAGGCTATTTTGATATTGATGCTGCAAATTAAGGGTATTCTGAAGACCACTGGTCCTGTGAGAAAATCTTGAAGAACAGGGTCCCCTGTAAACAAGTTTTGGAAAGGCTGTATATATTATCTGTCTTCCAGCAAGCCCTACTGCACATCAACATATTATAGTAGTGGAGGTCCTTCCTACAGAAATACATGTTCCAGTTAACCTTGGACTACCATATTTATTTGAGATATCACCCCATCTCTGATAGGTTGCTAGTAAGGTTCAGGGATGAAAATCTGAGTTGATGGGAAATGGGGTGTGATAGAGATGCAGACTGTATAGTTGTGGTGGGAGATGTGGGGGTCCTAGCCTTAAGTCAGTAGGAGGGGAAATTCTCTCTTAGCATCTTTCTCCAGTACTCCGTCAGACCATTAAATTGAAGTATATGTAGATAGAGGTCAGAAATTTCAGAATTTGGAGAATATCAAAGAGATCATGTCAGGGTTGAAATATTTGCCACAGCCCAAGGTTTGAGGTGATCCATGCCATTCATGGAGTCTAAAGGTTTTACGGTTAAAGGTGGCTATTGCACAGGGAAAACCAGGTGACATTTTAAAGGAATGCATGAAGACAGGACAGACAAGCTTTAGATTTTATGGACGATCCCTTTGCCGGACCAGACACATTGATAGCCGTTTGGGCAAATTTTCAAGAAAATTCTGTCCCCATGAAACTTGTCTTAGCACAGGCATCTGGAGTGGTGACATTATTACTCCATCGGTCTTACTGGGGCCATCAGGAACCTTGTTGTCCTGGGGGCCCAGCTCATACGATACCTGGTTCTTGCTCAGGTAAACATGGCAGCTTAAAGTTAGACCTCTCTAGCACCAATGTGTATCCAGAAAGTATCAATAAAAGAAGAACAGATGAGTGCCTAATGGGACTGGATCCCATTGAGCAAGGAGCCCCAAGTTAATAGAGGAAATGACTCTGGTATTTTTACACAGAATACTTTAGCTTTTTCAGCTTCATTTTTCTCATATGTAAGATAAAAATAATAAATGCCACTTAGCTAGGCATTGGGAGGATTAAAGAATTTTGCCTATGGAATACTCCAGGACTGTGATGCTTCTCATCTATCCCTTCTGCTGGCCCAGATCAGAAGAGGTTGAATGGTGCGTTATCATGCACTTAAGCCAACCCTTCCCCTAAAACTACCTGTTTGATATTATTCACATTGACCCCTGTCTTTCAAGGCCGAGTCTCAAAGTGTTTTAAAGACTGGCCTCTCACTCTCTTCATAGCTGCTAAATTATTCTAAACGTTTTCTCTTCCCTCAGCCTTCTGTACATCTTTCATATCTTCCTTGCCCTGTGGAAGGCACTAGTGCACACGCTTTCCTTAGTGCAAATGTGTCTTGCATTTTCACAGAAGCAGGATACTGTATTCTCCATTTAGCACGACGTTTTGGTAACGCTTGGCAGTGTGTTGGTATTTTTGACCAAAGTATCCCAGATCAAGACTTAAACAATAGTTTTCAATATGTCCTAAGTCTCTTTTCTGGATACATGGTTTGGATTTTCCATTGATGAAAAGTGTTCACCTTTTCTTGACTACCTGAGAGTTTATTTGCCCAGTTTTTCTTAGACACCCCTCTCTTTTAACCAAAGCACATTCACAAAGTCTCTTTGGATTTTCTTATACTTTATGTCTTTTATTTTTGTTTTATATTACCTGGATGAACTTAGGATCATCTGAAAACCAGAGGTACTCTGATGTAATCCCTCTTGGAAGACAAGGATGCCAAGATGTAAATGGAAGATGGATGCATAGTGAAGAAGCTTATGAGTGGTGACATATAAAGCTTTAGACCAGGACAGGGAAAGGATGACACCAATGCTGGGTGACAAGACAGATGAGGTGGAGAATGGAGTCCATCTCTCTTCTTATGTATGTAAGCAAGAGATTCTGCTCTGGACTGGGAAAGAATTTTCAAGAGATTCTGACCAGTTTCCCATCCATGGTGATACATGTTCTCAACTACCATAGAAACTTTCATCTTAAAAATAGCCATTGGATGAAATCCTAGTGAAAAAAAAATAAAACCAGATATATCCTAGCAGTTGGTTTTCCACACCTTTGAGCTTATTTACTCCCTTGAGGGTTTTCATCAGGTTTGACTTTTTCCTTGTGGAGAAAGTGTTTATTCCTCCATATGTTAACTGGCTTAGCAATGAGTGATTCCCTGGTGGAAAATTTGTTTCACAGTCCTTTTGCTTCCTGGAGGAGTGAAGGATTGTAGTGATTAGATATGTGATGCTCAAGGCATCCCACCTGGGCTCGAATCTCAGTTCTGTCTCCTATAACCATGTAGCAAGTTACTTCACCTCTCTCTGTTTATCACTAGTAAAATTAAACGCCCAGGCCTACTTCATGGGATTATGTGGTTGAAAGGACATAAACTGGGCAGGTACTTAGAAAAGTACTTGGTGCATAGCAGGTCCTCAGGACAGGTCCTTTCTTTCTATGTGATGCTCAGAGACTACTGGCATGGTTACCTGTGGGCTTTGGCTTTGCTTAAAGGCATATGGATATCACACCCAAGAAGTTCAGTGTTGCTTCAAAGGTTAAGAAGTGGCTGATTCTGCATCTCCCAGTTTATCTGCATGTAGTTGTCAATTAGATCCAGAACATTCTGTGTGTGCTCCACATCTATCTGCTTCAAAAGACAGTGAGTAGTTCGCATTTGACTGTCTCATGGAGAACTAGTTAAATAATTCAGTGATTTTGATTTCCTTCTCTCTCTTCTCAATTCTTAGCCTTTTTGGTCTGTGATTGTTGGGTGGAGTCAAGGATTCATCTTCTGGGGCATTGCCTTAGATGCATTTAAAATCATCTTCTTTCTGGCCTTGGTAGCTTTTGCAAAATGTACCTTGAGCATTTGGGGCTCAGCTGAGTGTCTGATTTGAGCTTGCCTGCCACGCTTCGTAGGCTTCTTTCCTCTTCTGGCACAGGGAATCTGCTACTTGCTTTTGTTTACTTTAATATACCTAGTTGTTGTGGTAGGCAGAGATTCACCTGGTTAACCGTGCTTGTTTTCATTTCCTATTGGTTTTTAAGCACCTAGATATTTTGATTCATAAGAATAAAGAAAAATTCCTAAGAATCTTATTTTTCTGTGTTTAAAAAATATAGCATCCCAGGTTTTCTGTTAAGTCTGTTTTTTGAAGACTGTTTGTTTTTTATTTCAAGGCGAGGTTAACAGTGAAATTGTGTACCTCTTTGTTTATTGCTTTGCTTTCCTACTTTAGGATCAAAAATCTATAGTCAGGATGAAAGCAGAGATCCTGAATGTTCCCTGAACGGCAGTTCATAGTTTGGGTTAGATGGGGATATTGATTGAAAGAAGACTCTCCCATTTTCTTTGTAATTCCTGGCAACCTCAATCATTAGGGATGAGAGCTGAGCACATAAATGCTATCACAGCTTCATTGTTTCCTTGAGGCCAGGGTCAGTCTGCTGGGGAAAGTGTCTTGAACAAGGTCTTCCATTATCCATCCTTGACTGAACTTGCGTCTGTCCTTTGAGATTTTATAGTGGTACATTTCTCCCATGGGATCCAGAGTGCTTTACAGCCTGAGGAGTGGAGAAAACTCAAAATAGCTCAACTCCTAGATTTTTAATTTGAAAGGAACACTATTTTTTATAGAGAGGAAATTCCTCTACACTATACCTAACCAAAATTACCAACTTTCTCCATGAATACTTCTAACGATGAGGTGTTAACAACCTCCCATGGGCCATTGTTATATCAGCACATAAATATTTATACTCTTTCCTGTGTTTTATCAAATATTATTTTCATTTGTACATATGTAAATGAGCAGGAAGTTTTAATAGCATTAAGATGGCAGTACTCCCAACATTGATCTAAGATTCAACACAATCTCTATGAAAATCCAGACTGCCTTTTTTTTTTTTTTAACAAAAATTGACATGCCAATTCTAAAATTTATATGGAAATGCAAGGGACTCAAAATAGCCTTACAATCTTGAAAAAAGTTAGAGGACTTAACTCCTCAATTTCAAAACTATGATAATTGAGACCATGTAGTTCTGTCACAAGGATAGACATGTAGATCAATGGAATAGAATTGAAATTCCAGAAATAATTGCTTATATTTAAAGTCAACTGATTTCCAATGAGAGTGCTAAAATAATTCAATAGGACTAGAATAGTATTTTCAACAAATGATTCTGGGACAACCAGATATTCGCATGCAAAGGAATGTGAATATCTGATGTTCCCTACCACGCAGCATATACAAAAATTGTCTCACAATTGATTCAAGGTCTACAGATAAGAGTTAAAACTACAAAATTTTTAGAAGAAAACATGATAGAAAATATCTATATTTTTGGGCTAGATGGTGGTTTCTTCGATGGGACATGAAAACATGAGCAACGAGAGAAAGAATATATTCATTGGACTTCATCAACAACGGGAGCATTGTTCCCATTTAATGTATCTAAGAACACATCAAGAAAGTGAAAAAACAACCTATAGAAGGGTGAAAATATTTGCAAATAATATAACTGATAAGGGAGCAGGATCTCTGATATTCAAAGAACACTTATAGCTCAGTAAAAAGACAGACAAATAGCTCAATAGAAAAAAATGGGCAAATGATCTCAATAGACATTTCTACAAAGAAGATATTTAAATGGCCAATAAACTCAACACAGTTAGTTACTGGGGATGCAAATCTATCTGGAGATATCACTTCAGACCCATGAGAATTGCTGCAATCAGTTGGGCAATGGTAAGTGTTGGTGATAATGTAAGGAAATTGAAACCTTCATATATTTCTGGTGGGAATGTAAAATGGTACAATTCCTTTGAAAAACAGTGGCATTTCTTCAAAAAAAATGAACATAGGCCAGGTGTGGTGGCTTACTTCTGTAATTTCAGCTGCTCAGGAGGCAGAGATTGTGGGAATAGGGGCTTAAGGCCAGCCTGGGCCAAAAATAGAAAGACCCCATCTCAACCAATAAAGCTGAATGTGGTAGACCATGTCTACCATCCCAGCTATGTGAGAGATGTAAGTAGGATTGTGGAGAAGGCAAACCTGGGCAAAACCACAAAACCCTGTTCAAAAAAAATGCCTATAGCAGAAAGGGCATAACTCAAGTATAGAGCACCAGGTCCTGAGTTCAAACCCCAGTATCAATTCTGCTCCTAGGTAATACTTGAAAGAATTGAAAATATGGGTTTAAGCAAAAACTTGTTCATGAATGGTTGTAAAAGAATTATAATAGATTAAATTAAAAGTGGAAACAATGCAAGTACCTATCAATTGAAAATTGATTAAAGATTGTGGTATATCCACCAATGGAATATTGTTGAAACACGAGAAGGAATAAAGTGTTGATCTCTATTACAACATGGATTAGTCTTGAAAATGTGCTGTGAGAAAGAAGTCAAGTACAAGAAGACATATAGTTAAGGATTCCACTCATATGATTTGTTCAGAATAGGCAAATCCACACTGGTAGAAAATAGAGTGGTAGTTGTTACTGGGGGGTTGAAGAGAGAGAAGGGTGAACACAGTTTAAAAGGGTAAACACTAAGTGACATCAGTGATGTTAATAAAAAAACTCTAAGAGAAAAAAATCTCACAGACACTGGCCCACTCGTGCCTGCACCTGACCTTGCACGAGTCCCTTGTTTCGTGGTCGTGAGAATTCTCAAGCAGGCAAGGAGTCAGCTTGAGGGTTATTTACTTACAGATAGGCATGCATCAACACTTTGACAGTCATTGTGAATATATTAGCTCATGTATGCCAACTGCTGGCCCTTATCTGGGTCTGGATCCTGTCACTTCCACTCAGTGCTTCTGGATCCCCCATGGGGAACAGCAGAACTACATAGTCCACCATTACCATTGTAATACCAATGAGAGAGCTCTGCACTCTCAGAATATGTAAAGGACACTTACAACTCAATAAAAAGACAAATAACTCAATGGAAAAAAATGGCCCAGGTCTATGGGTCAGAAGCTGATCAAATTAGCATTTTAATCAGCATTTTAAGTAGGGTCTCATAGAAGATGGTGTAAATGTGTCTGGTTCCATGAACTCATACTATAATGCAATATAATCTTTCTTTCTGTCTCTCCTTTTGTGATAAAGGTCGTTTGTGTTCTCCAGCAAACCTCTTGTCATCTTTCTCATCTAAGTTCAGAATTCCATGAGCCTGTCTCATGTCTCAGAGATGGAGTCTTGGAAGTGAGCTTTCCATGAAGCTCACTCCACCCCCTATTCACAGCAGCACTGTGTGATGAGGCCTCCCACATCCCTCCCAGAGAAAAGCCTGTGGAATTCACAGGAGGGAGGAAAAAAGATCATGCTATTTATTCCATGATATGTTATGTCATTGCAAAAGGTGTTTGAGGTGCTTTGCAAAAATATACATAGGGAATGCATGAGATGAATGAAGTGGGTGAGAATATTTGGAAATAATGAGCAATAAAGAAAATAAAATAGCATATGTAGCAAGACTCCATGGCAGAGTACCTGCGGCTAGGAGAGCCTAGAAGTTGGACTGTGAGCATGCCTGTGACCAGGCCACAGCAGCAAGCTTTGTAGGTCCACTGTTTAAAAAATGAATATCTTTTCCAAATGTCATGCCCTAGAAGCTTCTCCCGCAGCACCTCACAAAGGACAGAGTGTGAGCATGTAGCCCTAGACTCATCAACATTCTAACGACAAATCCAACAGTGTGCTTCCCAGGGGTGGTCACTAAAATAACCTTTAGTGCAAGTGAGATGGAGGAGAGAAAGTTCCAGAAGCACCCAAGGAACCTTGTCACGCCCTGGGAAGATGCATGCACTGTCTTGGAGACAGAGGGCCTTGAGGAAGGTGGAGGGTTGCTGGAACTGCTTTCTCCCCCTGAATTACATCACATCTGGGACCCTACTGGTCAGTGTTCGCAGTGCTCCCCCGCCTCCCCCAGCCAGGCTTTTTGTTCTCAGGCTTATTGGGACCTGATTATGTGAGGCAGTAAATCATTGAAGCCCAGAACAAATCTTATTTGACATTTTTACATTGACTCTTCTGGGTGCCTTTAATTAGCATGATTGCAGTGCAGGCAAATGCTCCGATGGACTCTGTATTGCTCTTGGTTGGCATAATGGTGGATGAAGTTTCTCTAGTTACTGTCTCTGGCCATCTAGGAAAGGCTCTGATTAAAAGTAATTAAACCCCTTAATGCGGTATAATAAAGGGTTGTTGGTAGTGAGCTTACATGATTTTAAGAAATGCATTGACTATGAATTCTCATTCCTAAGAGTCTTAATAGGGCTGTTTGCTGCCTGGCTTCCACAGCCACGGTGCACAAAGCCAGGGCACATACGTGGAAAAATCCTCTGATCCTCTGTCTTAAGCCTCCATGGTTTTGATTTGCCAAGTAAATTCAGCATTTATGTGTACGGTTACAAAAAAAAAAAAAAAAACAAAGCCAGGGCACATTGGCCACTGTGTAGGTGCCTGCAGCTGGTACAGCCATGACCCACAACACATGCAGCCAAGGTGTCCTTGGTCACATTGCCCACAGCTGTGGCTCACCCAGCCACAGCAGGCAGCTGAGACATCCTCAGTGGCTGCTAATGGTCTATGGGCTTTGAGTAGCATCAGAATATGCTATGGTTGAAGACAGAAGTGTCGTTAGCATCAGTGGTACTGATTCTCTCAGTTCTGAAGTGCACATTTCCATATAAACCGCTACTGATGTAGAGCACACTATAGCAGTAGCGCTCAGCTGGGGTGATTCTGTCCTAGAGACATTTGCCAATGTCTGGAGACATTTTTATTGTTACAGTGTTGTGGAAGGTGCTGTTGGCATTAAGCAAATAGAAGCTAGAGGTACTGCTAACTAAAGTTTGATTTCCAATTGCAGATTGAAAAACCGAAGCTTAGAGAGGTAGCTGCTCCTCCTAGTTGCACAAGGCCAGGTCACCTAACTTCTCATTCTTCCATTACTTGTGCACATCCCATGGCATGCTGAGCCTTCGGGTTTCCTGCAGGTGTTCACAAAGGGTACAAGCTTTATTGAAATAACTATAGTTATATGTGGAGAGACCATGATTCCAGGCTTCTTTTTTAACTTTTTGGTGGTACTAGGGTTTGAATTCAAGGCCTTGTGCTTGTTAGGCAAGGGCTCTGTGACTTGAACCACACTCCCAGCCCTATTTGATTTAGTTATTTTTCAGTTTGGGTCTTGTGCTTTCTGTCTGATCCAGCCTTGTACTGTGCCCCTCTATCTTTCCCTCCTGTGTCGCTGAGGTTATAGGCATGTACCACTGCCCTACTTGTTTGAGATCAAGATCTTGGTAACTTTTTTGGTTGGGTGGGCCCTGAGTCCCGATCCTCATATCTCCACCTCCCAAGAAGCAGAGATTACAGGCATGTACCCCCACTCCCAAACTTCTTATATAGCAAGATACCACACCACAGTTTCATATCTTTCTCCCAGGAACCTATGGAACACATTGAAAGTACTGTCTGGTAAGACTTGATTGTACTTGATAGTTACAATGAATATGGTCTTTATAGTGGGTAAAAAGATGATTGTTGGACAGTTTAATACCGGTTCATATATTTGATTCCTTGCAGCCCTGGGGGTTACACATGACATGGTTTGTTGTAGCAATAGGAAGGAGTGGGTTTTGGGATTGAGAGCATATGGTCTTAAAGAAAGCATTCATTCCAAATGTCATGCACCCCTCAGATATCTGGGTATTGTTTTTGCAGGTGGGTACCTCCCAGGGTCTGTCAGTTTAGTGGAATACCAAATCAGAGAAGGGTCACACGGAGTCATAGAATGTAGCTTTTTTCATACTGTCATTGCCTGGTAATGCAGAAGGATCTGCAGAATTGGGAGAGTCTACAAACAGCTAGGTCAAAGTCATTTCACTTCTTTGTCTCTGTTCTTAAGTCATATATGGCAGTGTGGATGCAGATTGTGTGTGGGTCACATTTGGGATTAGGTGTAATTTATGCTGATTGTGGCCAGGGACGGCACTGTGCACTTCTGGAAACTTTCAGTTCCTGAAAATCAAGCTGCAAGATAAATCCCTTACTTTATAGAACAGTACGGACATACCACACACGTTTGTAGTTCCCACGATCTCTAAGGGAAGTGTAATTATTCCCATTATATAGGTGGGAAGACTGACTCAGGAGGTGCTACTTGTGTGTGATCCAAACCAGAACTGGAAGTAAAGCTTAAAATTTTCTCTCACTCCTCCTTACCAGATCACCATATTAATCACAGAAATTAGACTTTGGTCGTGGGGGTAGGGAAGTGTTTTTGCACTGTGCAGCCCAGGTTGGCCTCCAACTTGTGATCTTCCTGCTTTAGCTTTTTGAGTGCTAGGGTTACAGGCCTGCACCGCCACACCCAGCTTTACAGAAAGTAGACTTTATTCTTTGCTCCTCATTCAAGAAAGGTACTCTTGTCCCCATTTACAGACAAGGAAACTGGCCATGGGGGCAGTAAATGTGTTGTCTTAGCAGCAAGTGTGCTTGGGGGGAAAGAGTAAACACAAGGAAATCCCTAAAGAATTCATCTGTACACACAAAAGTTTCTAAAATAAACAGACTTAGCATTAGTCTCAGTCCTTCCACAGATCTTATCAAATCTGGAGTGGTTGTCTGTACTCTGAGCAGAGGAGACAGCAGTGCTGAGAGTAGTCACTCTGGGCTGCCATGCCTGGCTTGAAGAGTGTCATTGAAGAGCAGTGCTTTGCTGTGGCGCTGATGAAATAAAGTCAAGGGTTCCTTGTTGTTCCAAGTATTGGCATGCTTCTTTAATGGTTGCCAGCATGCTCTCTGGAGGTTCTGCTACCATGTCATATGCTTCTTTTTGGTACCCCACAGTGTTGCCAGTGCCCTATTAGGGATCACATGGGAGAACCCCAGAAAGACCTAGACCCTACCTCGTCCTCCCCTTCCCACATTTAGTCAGTTATCAAGTTTCTGATTTGCACAAATTCTACCTTTCCATTTCTCTAGCATCCATCCTCTGGGCTCTTTTATGATCTCAGCCCTAATTTACCACTTATCCAGCCTGCTGTGAGGTCACCTTTTTAACTCAGGTGTCCACAACTATAGGTTGCAGGTCCAATCCAGCCTGCTGACTGTTTTTTTGTAGAGCTCTTGAGCTAAGAATGGTATGTACATTTTTAAATGGTTGGAAAGACTCAGAAGAATCATCTTTCCTAACATGTGAAAATTACATGAAATTCAAATTGCAGTGTCCATAAATAAAGTTTGTTGGACCCCAGCCACGCTCATTCACTACACATTGTCTGTAGCAGCTTTCACACTGCAGTGGCGGAGTTGAGTAGTGACACTGGAGACCACATGGCGCACAAAGCCTAAGATAGTTATGAGTTGGTTGTTGACAGAGAAAGCTTGCTGGTCTCTCCCGAACCAGCCAGCCACTGCTGACCTTTCTTTCTCCTTCTCTTCTTCCATTCACTTTTATCTGCTCTTCAGTCATGCTGTCTTTCAAATTCTTCAAGATTCATCTACTGCCCAAACTCCTGAGGTTTCTCATGACATCCTACAAGTTAGCACTCATCCCAATGTATCCTGTACCTCCCATCCCCTCTGTGTCCATCATTTGCATGGTTCTTTCTGCTGGGATAACTTTCCTCTCCTCTTCATAGAAGGAAATCTTACTTCTTTGAATCTCGTGGCAATGATATCCTCATCCAAGGAGGTCAAACTGCCTACTATAGTTAGCACCTAGGAATTCCCTAATGCTCCTCCTAAGCTGTTTTTATGATGTAATGTCTTTTCTGCTACCCTCTGGCTGTTTCAGCCTTCATCCTAAGATCCTTCCTAAGGGTGAGGTCCTTGAAGGCTAAAGCACAGAGAGGGTGAGGGCCAGCTGACGTGTCTACCTATGCAGGTGCTCTCTGAGCTCCTGGGACACTCTGTGTACATCCTGGGTATTTATAGGATGTTTATTCTCTAAAACCTTTGCAATATTGTTTCCATGTCAGCATTTGGAAATTGATATTCAACATGAAGTATTAAAGCCATTGCCATTAGTTGAAGATACATTATTTAATCTAAATATCCATGTCTATGTCTATTGATCTACCATCTATCTATCTTCATTTATGTACTTACTCATTCATCTGTCAGTCTTCCTCTAAATGCCCACGGGTTTGTACCAGTTCCCATGTCTAAACTCTCTCCACAGTGCAGACTTTTGTGGGTGATGTCCTGTTTTTTTTTGAGGATATGCACAGGCAGTCCCAACCCTGTGTTCATAATCTCCCCTATGGAGCTAGTTCCCATTCCTCCCTTACTGCAGTTCTGTGTTCCAGCAAAGCTCTATACCTTGCTTTTAAGGGAAAAACTCCCATTTTAGCTTGCTAGAGATGCCATAAAAAGTACCACAATTTGGATGGCTTAAAACAAAAGAAATTTAGAGTCTCTTAGTTCTGGGGGCCAGAAATCCAAGTTCAAGATATTGGAAGGGTTATGCTCCCTCAGAAAGCTTGAGAGCAGGATCTTTTCCAGGCTCTTCTTTCAGCTCCTGGTAGTTTTCAGTAAACTTGCACATTTCTTGGCTGCAGGTGCCTTCCCCAGACCTCTCCTCCATGTTCACATCGTTCTCTCTCTCCATCCAAATTTCCCTTTTGTAAGGAAACAGCCATATTGGATTAGGGCCCACTCTAATGACTTCATTTTAATTTGCTTAAATGCACAGACCCTATTTCCAAATAAGGTCCTATTTTTGAGAAACTGGGTTCATAAATTTTGGGGGGTACAATTCTGTCTATAACAACTGCCATTTTCTATGCTTTGTTCATGCTGTTCTCCCCATCTGAAATCCTTTCCTCATACTGGTGACCACCTTTCCCATCTCCTTCTTCCCTCCCACCTATGATGGTATGGTCGCTCCCCCATTAAATCCCTCAGCTGTGGCTGACCATCTTTCTCTCGCATCCACTTGTGTATCTCCTGTATTAAAATTGTTTGTTTTAGGATTTAAGTTGACTGCAAACCTCCCATATTTTTCTTTTCCCCTTCGCTCCTGAAACATTTATATTTTGGTATTTGCAAAATTTTCCGTAGGTAGACTTAGAAAAGTGTAGCCCCTCACTTTCTTGGAGACTTTAGTCTCCCCTTGACAATAATGTTTTTTTCTTATGACTCCCTCTCCCTTTCTTCATCTTTGTGTATAGTGACAATGAGCATAGGAGACTGTTCACATGTCTCAGTCATTTGGACATTTGGCACACAATGAAAGCAGGGATTTAGTTTGCATTGGCTGGTGTCTGCAGCAAGACCTGTCACTGTGAAGTGCTGACATCCTGTAACTTGTGCAGCAGAGGTCACATAGGTCCTATGCAAGCTGGTAGATATAATAAGCCACTGGGTCTTTGGGGAGACCATGATATCTGAACTTCCCAAATTGAGTATTTTTTTGTATCTGTGTGTATGTTTTCATTAAACCAAAAAGGCCCAAAGAAAGGCTCCCTGCAGATATTGCTCCTGACTGATGTTTGTTGGAACTCTCTTTTCCTCCCTCTTCCTCCCCTCCATCATCATCTTAAATAATTTTGACATTATCTCCAATCATGGGAATTTGGAGCCAAAATAGAAACTGATAGGCTTATATTATTTAATTTTTAAGGCTATCACTTTAGAATGAGCCAGCGACCTGATTCTATTAGCCTATACCCTTCTCTAAGATAATCTGCTTAAATTGATACCAGCTAGGGATTTGGACTTTATTGATTACATTTCCTGCTAGACTCTGGCCTTTGCCTTTTGCTTATCACATCCTGAACAATAGGGCCATAACCTCAAGAAAAGTCAGGCACCCTGGGGTACCAGATGGGACTTGAAGATTTTGGTTCTGTGTATCACATGATCAAGTTGTAGACAGGCAGTGTTAATGTTAAGATAGAAACATTTTTCTTTCCATACCTCACAGAGTTATTTTTGAGGCTAACATAATAATTATTTACAATCCTTTGTAAGTAGAACTGCTTTGCAAATACCAAGATACTATAGCAGAATTTGAAATTAATGTGGCATATTGTTGCACAGATGCACACACACACACACACACACACACATCAGATCACATGTTTCTGAAAAACAAGTCTATTTTCTAAAATCCTGGTCTACTGTATGAAAAATAGAGTCAGTTATTGGATTGGCTTCCTTCAGTAGGCATCAATGCACAAATAGTTAAGAGGAGCATGGAAGCTAGAATGAGAAAGTCTGGATTCAAACCCTGGCTCTACATCTTAACAGAGTGACTTGTCCCTTAGTTTCCCCATGCACACACTAGGCCCTGTAACAATTCTCACTCCATGGGGATGCTGAGGAAGCAGTTAGCTCATTACCTGGGCAAGTATAAATGCTCATAGATACCGGTTGTTAGGGTTATTTCCAGAAATAATATTTGAGAAATGAGATATATATCTATATATATAGATATATATATAGATATATATATAAAGTTTTATTGTAATGTATGTAGTTAAACTGAAGAAATATCGCATAGAATTTCATAATTAACTGTCAAGTGACTTATAAAGAAGTGAATTTGAGATGGTGATTTCAGGACTGGATGGAAATTGCAGGGGAGCAAACAGGACAGTAGAATGCCATAGAAGTGAGAACAAAAGCTTAAAAGTGCAAGATGTGGTCCGAGTTTAACTGAATCAGAGGGTGTGAATAGGGGAGGAGTGGATGTTGAGGCCAGGAAGGGTTGACTGGAAACACTGTGGCTGGACCAAGGTGGCAGCCTAAGCCATTGGGTTTCATGCCAGGGTCGTGGGTGGCTTCCAATCAGAGTAGTGGATTGATGGATGTTTTTGTCTTCATGATACAGTTTGATAGTGGTGGGCTGATGGATTAAGTTCAGGAATGGAATCTGGGAAACATGTTAAGAAGCTCCAAAACAGTAGCCCCAAAATAGGAGTGAATGGTGAGGAAGCATAAACCAACACTCATTAAAATGTGCCTTATTAGATGAGTGTGGATAGCTTGTGCCTATAATCCAAGCAACTTGGGAGGCTGAGATTGGGAGGGTCATGTTTTGAGGCCAGCTTGGGCAAATAGTTTATGAGACTCCCCCACATCTTCAAAATAACCAGAGCAAAATGGACTGGAGATGTGGCTCAAGTGGTAGAGCACCTGCTTTTCAAGCATGCAGCCCTGAGTTCAAACCACAGTCCCACCCCCCACAAGAAAAAAAAATATATGTTTTTTATCATAGGAACATTTATGATATAGATAATATTTTCATTTTATAGAATGAAAAATCTAGGCTCAAAAATTTCGGTAATTTTACTTAAGGTTTTAAAGTCACGCACAACTGATAGAAATGAGAATAGGGATTTTGAAAGCCAGGTCAGTCTGTCTCCAGATCTTTCTGCCATTCTTTTCTAAGTCAGGCTTTTAACAAAAGTATATGTACATGAGATATTACAAAACAAATATTGGAAATCTAATATTTGATTAGATATAGTGAAATGAGTAAGACATTAGGAAGAAATAAGAGTGACTCAAAGAGTCTCTTCCTGGGAAAATATAAGCATGGTGTATCTTTAAAGAATTATTTGGCAAGGAGCTTGCAATTTTGAATTTCTTGTGAGAGCCTAGTGATGCTGTTTCTCCTGGTCTTAGAACCAAACTTTGAGTGTCCAAGAGTGAGAGGATTGATTCTTGAGAAACAACTATAGAGAATAGTGGAAGAAGAGCAGCTGAAAATGTAGGAAGTTGACCAAAGTGGCACACTGCCATCTGTGTCATAGAGGATGTGGAGTGATCAAGTTGAAGAGGAATGGAGAAAACGGGGTCATGGAGTCACTGTTAGTGACCTTTGAGAGGTTGTTTTCTGTGGATGGAATAGAATGTGAATTAGGGGAAGGTAAACATGAATCATCTGTGACAACAGAGGATGGGGTTGGAATTGAGTCACAGAAAATGTTGGTACCTAAAGGACCTAAGGGAGTAGGATGAAATTGAATTGAATGGCAAAGTGGAGGATATTGCTTTGTCACTTATTAGGTGAGAGTCTAAGAGTGTGGGCATACCAAAAGATAGAGGTAACTGTGTATAGATTTCTTTATAAAAGGGAATAGAACAAAATGCTGGAGAAACAGGAAATAATTGAAGAAGGAAGTTGGAGATAGGATTGAAGGGACCAGTTAAAAGGTTAGCTTTGCAACCAAAGAAAATACATTTTTCTCTAATGTAGAAAGAAAGGAAAATATCTGGGTTCTGGTCAAGATGATGCAGTAAGCTCATGCCTTAGTGCACTTCCTTGGCTCCAAATATATAGCAATAATAGAAAATAGAACAAGACATAGTCTGGCCTCAAAACATGATTAAAATAACCTTGTGTACCAAAAATTGTACAAAAATAAAAGGTGATGAGCACAGTTGCATTCATTATCACACTGGGCTCCAAGTCTAGAGGCTAACAGTAAGAGCAAGGTCTTAGCTCTGGAGGGATCTGCAGAACTATATGTGCTCCAAATTGTGAGGAGATAAGAATTAGACTCATTGTGTGAAGACGTGGGCTGGGAACAGCCTTCTACACTGAGGAAAAGAGTCTGAAAAAAATTGTGAGCCCCCCTCTGGAAGTACAGGTAACACAAAAGTGAGGGAGGGGGATAAAGATTCAGTCTGTGAGACCATCAGCTTAGTCAAGGCACTCAAGTAGTTGAAGACTGTTGTGTGATAGCTCCACTATTACACTATAGGGATTCCAAGTCAACATTTTAGGGCTTGGTTCAGAATTGAACCAATCCAAGAGGTTGTACAGAGCCACACAGTAACAAGATCCCTAACAAATTGGACAGAAGAGTAAGCACAAGGAAAAAAAAAAGGAAATCAGGGGGCAAAACCAAACTTCTCATTCAAGGTGAAATGCAACCTAAATTGTGATGCATGTGCAAAGAATCTAGAGATAAGGATGTTAATTGTTATGATGTTTACTCAACAATATCTTACAATCCTAGCCAATGCAATAAGACAAGAAAACACACAAAAGAATCAGAAAGGGAGAGAGATAACAGTCCTTATTGTGAGAGATATGTTTATCTTATAAAGAACATCAGAGTATTTATAATCATTAGACCTAATTAGGGAGTTAAGGAGAATTGCTAAAACAAGATCAATAAACAAAAATAAGTGTATTTCCTAAACACCATCAGATAATTCAATGTAAAACAAATCATATTTACAGAAGCAAAATGAAATAAAACAAAAAATGAATGAAAATATTTAAATCTAACAAAGGATATTCAAGATGTTTTGGAAAAGTATAAAATACTAAAAGTATACAAGAGGAACTGACAAGTACAGGTACCTTGTCTGTGGATGGGAGGAAGCAATAAAATAAAGATGCTTATTCTCCTTCCATTCTATACATTCAATATTGTTCCAATGATAATCTGAGCAATAATTTTGAAGGCTCTTGCTCAACCAGCTAAACCCATAATTTATATGGAATAATGAAACAATAAGAAAAGCCAAGGTGTTTTTAAAAAAACAAGATAAAGCCTGAAAATCTTGTCCTGGCAGGTGAAAAAATCTTAGAAGTTTATTGAGACCAAAGTGGGGAGACAAATGGGCCAAGGTATAACAAATTTTTTTAATAATCAGAAAATTTGCATGTATGTAGAGAGACAGACAAACAGGTAGATATATGGGTATCTGTATAATTTTGTGTGTGTCATTGCAAATCAATATGAAAGAGAGGAAATATTAAAGCCACATAAGGAAAAATAAAGTGCTATTTGTACCTCATAACAAATCATGAAAAATAAATTATAAGATCTGGGTGAAAATTAGAATCAAAGTTTTTTGTTTCTTATTTTAACTTATTTTTAAGAATGCAGAAAAATGCAGTAGAAATGCAGGGAATTCCCTTGTATCCCTCATTCAGCTTCCCTCATAATCACCATGATTCATTCATTATAACTAGATAACCACTGCCAGAACATAACTACTAACTAAGTTTGACGCCATATTCTGATTTTATAAGGTTCCCCACCCCACAATGTCCTCTCTGTGTTCTAGGACCCCACATTGACTAGTCACTTTGTCTCCTTAGCTTTCTCTGATCTGTGACAGTTCCTCAGACTTTTCTTGACTTGATTACTTTGATAATTTTGAGGAATGTGGGTCAGGTTTTATGAAGAATGTCTATCCCTTTAAGCTTGTTGGTTGGGACATGGGTCTTGGTGAGGAAGACCACAAAGGTAAAGTGTCACTTCTATCGCATAGTATTCAGATTATATGCTAATTGCATGACTTATCATTGGGATGTTAGTCCTGATTGCCTGGCAGAGACAGTGTGTGTGGGCCTTCTCCACTGAAAAATTATACTCTGTCCCTTTCCAGACACTTTGGAATTAAACCCAAAACATCACACACTCAAGAGGAGGGCGTAGTTACCTGGGTGCCAGCGGGTCACGCCTGAAATTCTAGCTACTTGGGAGGTAGTGATCAGGAGGATCGCAGTTCAAAACCAGCTTGGGCAAATAGTTCTTGAGACTCTATTTTGAAAAAACCCATCACAAAAAAGGGCTGGTGGAGTGGCTCAAGGAGTAGGTCTGGAGTTCAAACCCCAGTACTGCCAAAAAAAAGAGGAGGGAATGAATTTCCACCTCCTTGAGCAAGAGGTTTCTACATAAATTATTTGGAATTCTGTAAGGGACATGTATAAAATGTCCCTTTTCTTTTAAAAGGAAAAAAGAATATCATTTGATTTTAAGCAGGAAAACACTTCTTGGTACACAAATTATAAACTGAACATGGGGGCTTTGGCCTATCATCCTATCTACTTGGGAAGATTTTGGTTTGAAGCCAGACTAGGCAAAAAGTCTGAGATACCCCATTTCAACCAATAAAAGCTGGGCACAGAGTACACTCCTGTCATCCCAGCTTACACAGGATGCATAAATAGGAGGATCGTGATCCAAGCTAGTCCAGGAATAAAATGAGACCCTATCTCCAAAATAAGTAAAAACATAAAAGGTTAGAAGTATGGCTCAAATGGTAGAGTGCTTGTTTAGCAAGTGCAAGGCTCTGAGTTCAAACCTCTGTATCTAAAAAATTGTAAATAACATAGAAGGAAAGATTTGACTACATGAATTTATATCAATAAAACTTTATACCATTATACAAAGTTAAAAGGTCAACAATAGAGTAAGAGAACAAATTCCAGTGTGTGTATGCAACAAAGAATTTGCATGCAGACTAAATAACTCATTTCCACAAATAAGAAAAGAGCAGAACCTGTACACAGATGGTGGATGGATATAAACAGGTAGCGCAAGGTCAGTAGAAATCGGGGAAATGCATGTTAAAACTACAAGGACATATCATCTACCACTCATTAGTTTGGAAGGAAAACTTTGAAAACGTCAGATATGGGAATACAGGAAAACAAGTTCATCCATTTAATAACTATAGTGCTAGGAGTTGATACCATCACTCTGGAGAAATGTTTAGCACTAGAGTTAAGGAGTTACATATTCTAAGTTAAAGGATTATCTTTTTGTGCACGGGAATCACCAAGAAGCTTGGTAAATGCACATGTTGATTTGCTGGTGTGTTGACTCAGTGATCTTCACTTCTACCAAACTTTCAGCTGTTGCCAACACTGGTGCAAAGCAGAGATTGGCAAACGTGGCCAAGACCCAATCTTACTCCAGCCTGTTTTTATTAATGAAGTTTTACTGGAATGTGTTCATTTGTTTATTTGTTGTCTGGGGGCACTTTCAGACTACACTGGAAGAATTTTGTACTAGAAACAGAAACTATATAGTTTTCAGAACCTAAAATATTTTCTATATGGCTAACTACTGTTCTAGAGAAAGTCTTCCACATGTGCATAAAGAGACTTGTGTAAAAATCCTTAGTACAACTTTTTTGGAATAATGAAAAAAAATAGAAACAAGAATAAGTTGGTAAAACAGGAAAATGATTTGTAGTATATCCACATAATGGAATCCACCAGTTAAAATTAACCAGCGAGAGCTATATTCGTCAACATAGACACATCTAGAAAACATCTCATTTTTAAGTTTAAGATCATGCAAAACAGTACTATAATTGGGTTATGGATATATCCATATGTAGCAAAGTTATTACAAAATGCCTGGAAATGATAGCCAGCTATTTCAGAGTAGTGTTTAGCTCTGATGAGGGGAAATGGAAGAAACGGGGATGGATGGACTTGGGTGAATTCTCAGCTATTGTTATAATGGGTTTTTTTTTTTTAGAAATTTGCAAAGAAGATATCAGATACTGTAGATTGTTGATGCTAGATGATAGGCACAGAGTTTTGATAGTCTCTGTATTTTTCTGATAATTGTAAATATTTGAAAAAAGTCAAAGGAATCAAGAGAGAGAAAAAGGTGCTTCAACATTAAAGATATTTAGAAGCACAAAGAAAGAATGAAGATAGGTGATTAGCACCTAACGTTCTCTCTCTTCTTGAGAGCAAGACAAGAAGACGATCAGTTACTGCCATTTGTTCTTCAGACAATGCATTTCTGAGGTAAAAACCTCTTTACCTCAGAATGGTAAAGAGGTTTTACCCGTGACTAATATTGCTCCATGGCTTATGGGGTATTTTGATTCTGAGAGGTCACTTCATCCATGTCATGAGTGTAAAGAATTCACTTTCTGTGGGACTCATATTTCACTCCAGCTTTCTGTTGGGAGGTGATGCCAAGGGCGATGTCCCCTGTCACTGCACATCCTTGGTCTTTTGTGTGAGATCTTTGAAATCCTCATCAGGGCTGAGCTATGAGTCTTCAGGATTCCTTCTGGGACTAGCCTTTTGCTTTTTTCTGAGAATCTGTGCTCCTTGCCCTTATATCTGGATGCCCACCCTCTTTGACTTCCATTGGTATAATTCCATGAACCAACTCATATCCAGGGTTCTTTCAGCTTCAGGCCCTCCTTTTGAGCAGCTCCATGCAGCTGGAACCAGACTTGGCCAGGCTGACAAGTGGGCCAGGCGATCTCATCACTCATTTTCCCAGCAGTATTGAGATGGTGTTACAAGAAGAGGTGCCCCATGTTGAAGCTGAGGGTTTAGCCACAAAGTATATAATGGGGACGTTTCAGTTTCAAGTACATGTCAGTATCCTATAGAACCCTTTGTAATATATTTGTAATTATAGGGATATAGGAAGAGTTGGAATCAAATCACACCCCAGGGAATATAACAGCTGCATTAAAAAGTCCTGCATTTTGGCATGCAGTGATCTTTTGTCACATGTCCTTCATGGGTCAGGCAATAAAGATGGCACGGCCAGCCCATAATACACAAGCCACCTGTCTGTTAGCAGCTGATTCTTAGTGGTCCCCAGTATCCTTTCTGATTGGAAACCTGATTTCTGTCACCATACCCTCCTTACCCATACAGTTCAGTTCCTGAGCTATCTTCCCTCTCTGAGATAGGTTTCTAGCCCCTTCTTTACCATTCATTGTTAACCATGACCACAAACAAGATTAGTTTGGTATTTTAAGGGCAGTCCGTGAGGTGTGTTGAATGACAGTTACTGATCTTTAATGTACAGCCACAGTCTAGTGCTTACTGTGAAGTTTCAGACTTGGATGTGAAGACTAATGATGCAGACGTTGTGCATAGTGAAGGGGTGAAGGATGACAGGCAGTGGTGGGAGATATGGCAAACGCGAGAACATACACCTTGTCTAAATTGGGTGGCCACTGCTCTGCACTGACATTATTACTGTGCAGAGATACTGCTTCAGCTTTGCCAGAACTCTTGGATTCTCAGGAAAAGCTAGAAATGGGGATATTTTAAATTTGACGTCTTCCAAGTTTTAAATGCTGGCAACTAAGTAAAAAATTTTTTTTGAATGTGCTAAAATAGAAGGGAGAGGGAGGGAAGGAGAAAGAGAGAGAGAGAGAGAGAGAGAGAGAGAGAGAGAGAGAGAGAACATGTCAAGGACCATATATGGCCTATGGGTCATCCTCAGAATAGTAGAAGGAAAGATCGGAGTCTTAAAAACCTAGCTTGTGGCCAGCAAGCCTAAACACATGGGACTCACTCACGCAAGCCACTGCCACCAGACTTTTACGGAATCCTATGCCAGGAGAAGAAAGATCTTAGGGTGAAAATAGCAGTAGCTACACCAAGAGGCAAAGCTACAGAACAAAGCCATCATTCACCATCCCAGAGTCCCTTAGAACTTGATGATTACCTTTCTGTGACCTTGGAGGGACCCCATATAGGCAGGAAGTGAAGCAAGAGACGAAGTTTTTCTCTGTCACAAGGAACTCTTTCTGGCCCACCCTTGTTCTCAAGTGGTCTAGGAAAGGATACCACAGACAGAGTTCCCATGGGTACTGTGCTTGGCTCCCAGGCATTCCATACCTCTTCTATGGGGCGTGGCTATAGTCTGATTAATTGCTTCTCTCTCCAGACTTGTCATGATCTCCTGTTCATGAGGTTAGTTTTCATTCGTCTTAGTCTGAACTTCAGAGCTAATACCAAATGGATTCAATGTCTAGACAGAATTTGGGATTCCCTATTTGGAAGGTCCAAATCTGTGCAAAGTCTTATTGGAAGGGTAGTAGGTATGGCAGGCTAGAGAGACAGAAAGTGAAGCATTCAAGGAAAGAACTGGGGCTCCACTGGAGGAAGAGAGTAGCAGGGCATGGGAGTCACCTCGCTCCCTAGGTCGGGAAGCTGTTTATGAGGAAAGAAAACTCCAACCCTCTGTCCAGGGCTTACTGAAGGGACCAACCTCATAGCCCTGTTTCCTCTAGAGAACATCCTCCCCACTGCCACCTTGACCTTTGTTCCACCATCTTTTCCTGGACACTGGTTTTCAACAAATAGGTCCATGTTGCAAATAGTTCATCATAAGGACTTTGAAGATACAAAGAACTGGATTCAAATTCAGACTCTGCCAAAGTAACCTTTGGAACTTTTTAAAAATGTGATTGAAGCTCAGTTTTCCCACTTGTAAAATGGAGTTATACTATTAACCTTTAAGAACATTAGAGGATTAAAGAACTAACCATAGTCACTAACATGAGATCTTTGGATTCTAGGGTGATCAATGCATGTCTGTTGCTAGCATTGTAATGGTAAAGGCATTGCTTGGGGCTGCCTTTTTCATCCCATGACTGCTTGATACGTGGCTAAGTAACATTTCACTGTATGGAGAAAGGCTATGTCAAGATAGGATCCTGCCTGGGGTGGGTTGCTCCTCCTGCCTGAATGTGTCTGTGCATCTGGTTCCCTGCTAACAAGCCACCCATGACCTTGGTGCCAGGACTCCTGTGTATTTCAGCGTACTCAAGAGAATAAAGTGATTTCTTATAGCCAAGGCTATGTAAGTGCTAAGTGTTTCGTGACGTAACATTCTGAAGATGACAAAATACATTTGAAGAGGGAGGGAATGTCTGAAAATAATCCAATAGAGTTCCATTTGGTATTTGGCATTTTCTTAAGGCCATAACCTAAATCACTTTATGGAGTTAGGCAATCATATTGTCACATTAGACAACAAAAGGAAGAAGAAGAGACAGGAGGAGAGACCTTTGAGAATCCAAAATGTAGGCGGAAGTCACAGGGAAATTTTTCACACGGACAGGTGCTACAAATTGGGTATCCCAATGTCAGAGTGCAGGGCAAGAACCTGAGTGAGGGAGAGATGATCAGAATCTGTGTAACTGTCAGAAAAACAGAGAGGTTTAAAATTCTGGGCCTCGTTTTATATTGCACTGCTGAAGGAACTGGCCATTCCTTTCTGTAGTGAATATGGAGGACTTGTGTATGAGTATTTAACGTCCCCGTGGCTCAGTGGGGTTGGCTTCAAACCCGCTCCAATCCTATGGGTGCTCTATACCTCTTCTCCCTCAACTTTCTTTTCTTACAACTCTCCTCTCTTTCCCAAAATGATCTTAGAGTCTCTGGCTTGCTTGTCAGGAAACATATGTGTAGACAATCCCTGAAGACCAGGCTCTGTTCTGAATTACAGAGAGCCTACAAGTTCCTTTGTGCAGGATGGCTTTGGGGAAAGCTGTTGACAGATAAAGGAAAAGGTTAGCTGTGGTGGTCTGCAGGCCACTCATGGGCAAGGTTTGCATAGATGTATTTGCCTCTCTTTGGCCTCCCCTCTGCCAATCAGTCCCTTTCCTCATATCTGCTGTGGTCGTAGTCTCCCCTGCCCTCCCCAAGTAAATGCCTTTTCCTTCCTGCTCTGGGGTTATTCTGAGGAAGAGGGAGAGGGATGGGGGATTTTGGAGTGGTGCCTCTTATGCTATCAGGCTTCAGCTTTTAGAATCTTGGAAAGGCTCCACCTGGGAAAGAGTTCCAGAGAAAACAAACTTCAGATCCTGGCTCATATGGGAAAAGACTCATGTTCACCGAGGCAGCTTCAGGGACCTTGGCAGAGACTTAGTCAGGCTTGATCCTGGCCTTTAATGGATCTGACATGGAGCCTTCCAGGGCCCATGGGTGTTGCATGGTCTCCAAAGGAGATTTCACTCTGAGAAGGGCACTGGTGTCTCTTCCATAGAGGTTGTAGTCCTCAGTTCTCCATTGAAACAGCAGCTTGTATTGTTCCTAAGACTTGTGCTCTAAAAAACACAAGAGAGATTTTAAGGAACTACCTTTCCTCTATCTCATCATTACCCCTGTCATCTTGCTTCCCTCTTAGACATTAACTGAACTTCTTCCATGGGAGGTAAGAAACCAGAAAGGGGGTCTTGGGCCCAGCAGGATCATTTCCTAAGTCCTTAGACTATCCCTTTGAGACCCAGGAATAGCACCCAGAATGGCAGATGGGTACAATTTGGTGTCTTTTTGACCCAAGAAGATGAGTAGAGGGCAAGCATGTTAGGAAAAGGATTGGACAGAGCTCCTGCTGATGGCAAATATTTCTTCCCCAGCTATAATGCCACTGTGTGATACTTAGAGGATAATGAACCTAAATACTATGCAGAAAATAAACCAGGGGCCCCCATAGGCAAAGCAGTGTGGGTACAAGAACTGGGAACTCGTGGATTTCTGTTTCTGGCATTGGGCACTTAAGGGTACTTCCCTGTGTTTTTGTACTTGGGGCTCAATACTGACCATTAATTCCTGGTGTCTGCCTCTTCTGCCAGGGGTCTTTTCAAACATAGACAATCATGGGATATTAAGCTTGAAGGACAATAGAGATCATCTAGTCCCATCAACTCACTATATATATGAGGAACCTGAGGTCCAGAGTGGGGATGTGTCTTATCCAAGGTCACATGGTGAGTTACCTCCTTTGACATCTTTGTATGCAGTAAAGACACCTCCCCCTACCAATTTTCATTCTTAACACCCAAAGTCTCATCAAACCTCCATGGCTAGGACTAGAAGATGACTAAGTGTCCAGGATGGGATTGGTACTCAAGTCCCTTATGTTAGAGGAATCTTTTCCAGAGGAAGAAGCTTCATAGGGTCTAGGTGAAAGGTGTGGGAGAAGGAAGAGAGGGACCATGGCCTGGAGAGATACAGGGATGTCACAAAATGTCTCAACAGGCTGCCCAGACCCATGATCTTCCTCCCCTTCCCACTCAGACTGCAGCGCACCCTTGTTAGGGGTCAGCACAGAGAAGCTATAAGCTATCTCAGAAACATCTCATTTTGAAACTGAGCTTCCCTTTAAATATAATGTCATAACCAAAGAAGGCTCCCTCTGTCATCATGAATCTGATCTACTCCTGCAGTGTAAAGCACCCAAACACCCCAAATGACTTACACCTCTTTTGATCATACATGCCCTGAGCAGGAGGAGGGTAAAGTCTTAATGCCATTGAGTTCTGTTTAGATGCTTCTCATCCCGTTTACCCAATGCCCAGTGGCTCCTTATGCCCCCACATTCCTGCACATGGCTTCCATGGAAAGAGAGGTTTGTTCTGTTCACCTGCCTTCATGTGCAATACACACGTGCACACACACTTTACAGACATCTGGGGTCCATTGAGCAACTTCTTTTTAGAGATTGGACTAGGAACTCCTTTGTCTCTGGACATCCTACTCAGTCCCTGGTTGTGTAACTGGAAGGAAACAGCTGTCTTGGAAGTCCTCCTTGCTTGAGGCAGCCCACAAATGCTACTTCTCCAGGGTACTTTCACTCCCTATAAGACCTGGAATTATGGGATGGCTGAGTTTTCATCCATCCTTTCCTGAAGCTTCACAAATCTTGTGAAAACAGCAGAAAGATCAATGAGAAAGAGCTTGTAGGCTTGGAAATATAGTGCCCCCACTTCCTGGTGTGGTCAAAAGTGGCATGAAATTTTAGAGTTAGAAATACCCAATGGTATCCCTAAAGACTCAGAGTCCTAGGAAAGTAGAGCCATCTCCTCTAGAGACCCTAATGTGCACACTCCTTCTCCCACCTACTCAGCTGCTCATCGTCAGGGACTCCTCCTTCCAGAAAGATAGTCATAGACCAAGTCTCCTTTGGATGAGTTGGCTCTTCCTCTACCATGATAGTCCCAGGCCAACCTCCTATATGTAATTCTTACTTCCCTTCCCCAGTTCAGTGGGGGCTGCAGCAAGATGGAGTGTTTCCAGTTCCTCTGACTATGCCTGGTTCTAAGTTACTCCCTCCCCCTTATCCTTCCCTTTTGCTAGCAATTCATTTGGCTATTTCTAGTATATATGTATATATATAGATATATATCTATGTATCTATATATATATATATCTGTACCCATACCTCTAGTTTTTCCCTTACCAGCTCCCTCTCTGTTTCCCCTACTAGTTTTGATCTTCTTTGGGGATTTTGGTTTTTACTTTATTTTGCTTTTTTTTCTGTTTTTCTGTTTTTTTTCTTTTTGTTTTTATAGGTTTCAGAGAAATTATGTTGAATCCAATAAGCCTTCCCGGACATTCCAAGCCTCTTAACCATGGCCTCTATGTTGAGGATGTCAATGTTTATTTCAGCAAAGGACGTCATGGCTTTTAAAAAAAAAACAAAAACTCCTTTTAAGCCTCCTTGTTTTGATGTCACCTTGGTAGGCTGGGCCCTCTGAGAGGTTGGAAGCTCTAGGTGTTGTTCTCTTTGGATCCAGGGATGCTAAGTAGAACTGCATGAGCCACTGGTGCCTGTGCGCCTTTTACTGCAACCAAGATGGGCATTTCCCCATCACTGGCAGGGTTGCCCTTTCCTTCCAATCATCACTGTGCTCCTTTTTTTTTTCCTGGCCTACGAGGCAGCTCCTATCACCAACTTTAGAGCCAATAAAGAGAATTAAAAACCTGTGCACCAGGAGCCATCTTTAAAACACACTAGCCATTCACTCAAAACCAACCCAACTACCACCAGAAAACCTGATGAAGCCCAGCTGTGCGCCAGCCTCACTTTCCTGCTTGGAAGCGAGGGGTCTCCCTGGCTGTCCCTGGGATACCATGCTGTCCTCTCAGTAACCTCCCTCGTCGCTTTGCCACCTGCAGTGGGGAAGAGTCACAGACAGCACCTAAGCAGAGGTGGAGATGGTGCGGTAAGCGGTGGGGGAGCCACGTCCAGCTTAGGTCTCAGAGGGAAGAATGGAAGCCCATCATTTTGTATTTTTTTTTGGTGGAGAAAAGTCATACCCTTTTGTTGGACGCGCTTGCCCTCGCCTTCCTCTTCTCTCTGGAATGGCTCACAGTGAGTGCGGGATTAGCAGATTCCCTGGAAAATTTCTCCTGGCTCCTCCTGGGCCCCTAGAGCCACAGCTCCAACAAGCTTTGGCTACAGGAGGTCTTGTCTATGAATTGGCCATCCTGCTAGGACCACAAGGGACCAAGGGAATCAGGGAACAAGGCCCTTCCTGCCAGTCCATGATCCTAGGATTGGCTCTCTTTCCCCATTTCCACTTACTCTTGACTCTGAGAACTTTTGGAGCCCAATGGAATCACCATTTCAAGGTCAAGATGAACTGACTGGGAAGAGAAATAAGACTTGGCCTCCTCCAGCCCCTCTCATGGCACCGATGGAAGTGTCATTCTGTTATCTGGTCAATCTGTGTGTTCGCTTTGCTTGCTTTGACTCCTGCCTTACTCCATAGCCACCCTCTCCCAAAGAAAGCCTTTGTTCCTCCCCTGTCCCCACCACTTTCAACTTGACCCCTTGGGAAGAAGGAAGGGGATGACTGTCCCTTGCTTGATAGGGAAGGCACATTAACAGGGCCTGATACTCTCCCAGACTTGCTGATACGTGGCTGGGTAGACTTCTGGCTTGGCCCAGATTTCCCTACATCCATTTGGGTCCCCATTGTGTGAAGGCAGCTCAGGTTATCAACTAATGGTAAAGAGCAGGGAGCACCCTGTGGGGGGGTTTTAGGACACAGTGATGGTTGTTATAACCCTGTATGTTTGGGGTGCTGTTGTGGAGCAATAGAAAATACAGTCTATGTTTTTGGCAAATTTACCTGGGAGTTAAGACTCCTACTTAAACATTTTGCTCCTTGGGTCCTGTGGATGGTGGTCCTTCATGTGAGGTTTCCAGTCCCATTCTGCAGATGCCTCCATGGGGCTTTGAAACACAAAGCTTTCCCAGTCCTTGGCCAGTATCTGGGGTATCTTCCCAGGTCCTGGACTTTACAGAGTATCACCTGGGATTGAGGTTTTCCCCAGGACCCCCAGGTGTGTGTCTTTCTAGCCCTTTCCAGCTCCCCCCATCCTGCTCCTCATGGCTCCATGTTAGGCTGTTCCCTATCATGCCCTGCTGACCTCTTGGGTCCAGCGTCTCCTCCCGAGTGTGGCTTTAAGGAGTAAGCTTGAGGATGATGTTTTTAATTATTGTAAATCATTACCTCATTTCCAGCCTCCCAGGCTCCATCCATCCCAGCATCTTTTATTCTGCCATTTTCTCCACCTTGTGCTATGACATTGGGGCGTTATGTTTCCACAGAGACTTATAGGAGTGTTCAGTGTATAGTTTCTTAATAAACACTTTATTTTCTAATGAAATGACTGGATCAGACCTCTTATTTGGAAATTTTGCAAAAGAATATTAAAGATATGGAAAATACAGGCTGACCACAATTTATTTTTCTTGTTTTACTACTGCTCTTCTAAAGACATTTCTTAGCTCAGTTCTGTTTGCAAAGTTGTTTATAATCTATTCTATTGGCTTCTCTCATGGAGAATACTCAAGATATGTCAGGTTCATACAGTGAAGTGCTTCCTCATCTCATTGTGATGGAATTAGAGGGTCAGAGGTTAAATGGCTCACTCATAGTCATACAACATGAGAGGTAAAAGCAAGATTCAAACTGGACCCCCACAATTGTTGCTAGGACCACTGAGACCCTGACTCCCTTGGTGACCAGGGGACTTTTCTGTTATCTGAGCATCTAGAGATCTTCTCTTTAGAGCTTATGTGCAAAAGGGTCTGGGAGTGGGGATTGAGGATCCTTTATCTTTGGTGCACCAGCAAGCCCATGGGGTTCTCCCTAGGATGGAGTGATTTTGTATTTTCCCTGTAGACCTTGGGGGCCATGACCTTGCCTAGAGAAAGATGGGGCTGTGGATCATTCAGACATTCAGAAACACACATGCACGGACACACACACAATGTCCAACTATCGTGGCGAGTCTCAGGGCAAAATAGTCCTGGGATCTACTGAGCATTAAATGCTTAAATCAGCTGGCACAGCTGTCTGCCCTTGGACCCTAAACCCTGGGTCCAGCCACAGATAGAAGGATTGAAAATGCCATCTTTAACTTCAAGTTTCCCTTTTAGGAGGAAAGGACACTATATGTGGAGATCTGGAGCAAAGTAGAGAGGGAGGACTAGGGAAGGGTACTGGGTGGATTTGGACCCTTCACCAGACCTCAGCGGGCCTTATAAGTGCTTAAGCACTTGAGAAGTGAAGGAGAAACATGTCAGGTAGTGTGAGCGAGCTCATGTTGGAGGTCCAGCAAGGAACTGCTCAAGCTAGGTTGATGCTTTTCTGCTTGGCCTCCCTCATTTATTTCCTACTTAAGTCTAGTTTGGTTTGAATCCTTCCTACCCCAAATGAAAATTCTTGTTCTCCAGAGTGGCCTGATGATGGGGATGGATGAAGGTTGGTCCAATTGTGCATTTTTTTTCTGTTTTCAGTGGCTCTAGGGAGTCCAGGTTGGAAGGGGCTATGTAAAGGTTGGGTCTGTCCTTAAGACCATGAGTACAAGGTAGAACTTGTATTTTTAGTATGGGAGAGATTTATGCTTTGTTTCATTCCCATACCTGGAGGCTGCTCGTGCACAGGAGAACAGCTGATGGGTTGAAATAGCCCATCTTTCTCAAAGGAATGGGAGGGGAAGTAACTGCAGCTCAGGAGGATGGGTTAGTATTGGCCAGGTACAGGGAGATCTTCCGATCTAGCAAGAGGTGAAAAGAAAAGATGTTTAGAGGTTTGGGGACAAGAAAGTTAGGCAGTTTTTATTTGATGGCTTCTGTTTTGCCTATAAAGCATTAGGCAAGGCAGCTGTGCTGCGAGTGAGAAGCTCCAAAGAGAGTTGTAGTTAGAAATAGAAGAAAACAAGACTGTGGTGAATGCTAGGGAAGGGCAGGAAGGTTGCTGGGCAGAACGAGGACCTGGCTGAGTTTGGAAGACAATGTCCAGTTTCTAAGCCTCTGCTTTCTGTGGTTTCCTGCTAGGATTGAAGTGTCATGGCATTTACTGCCCCTTTAGATATCTGAGGCAGGCAGAGCTGGCACCAGAGCACACCGCAGAGCTGATTCAGCCCAGGAAGGTTGCCAGCTTGGACTGGCTTCAGTTCAGGGGCTCAGGGCTGCAGCCAGACCTGCAATTCCCTGACCTTCTGGGTTCAAGTCTCACTAACAGTAATTCACAGTGACTTTCTTGGACTTAAGCTATGTTTTGGTCCTGTGAGATTTTGCTGTGATGCTGTCCAGGAGCTTAGGGTCCTTGCTGGGTCTGGATCTTCATCCTGGAAGGGTAGTTGAGGGGTGCTGGTTATGAATCTTGGGGAGTGAGAAATTTGACTGCATCTTTAATCTAGCGTAGTATCCTCCAACGACATGTGACAGTGAGGCATCATTAACATTATAAGGCTAGTCCTGGACCTGATTGCTAACTTTCCCCAAATAAGCTTGCCGTGGCACATTTATAATCCTCTTTATGTCTAACTTGGGAAACACCTTCTCAGAGCCAAACACATTCTACCCCCATGAAAGCAAAGGCTTAGAAAGATTCATTAGCTAGGCAACACATTGACAGCTTGGGACTGGCCACACCAGGTTGGACCAAGGGATCTGCCTGACTGTGCAGTGCTGTCATTCTGCTTCTACAGAGAGCAGCCCGTGATCTGCTCCTGAAGACTGCAGTCCTGGGGTTCCACCATCGTAACTTTCTGTCCCCTGCTCTCAAAACAAAGAAGTCTTTCAGCAGTTTCTGAGGCCAGATACAATCTTTAACTTACTTCTGGAACCACCTGAACAGGGTGATTTTAAAGACTTTCTAGAAAAGAATGTCCACAATGTCCATTCCTCACTCAGTCTAGCATTTAATGTGCCTGAAAGTGTGGTCGGTCTTACACCTAAGACTGATCACCTGGTTTGCACTTGGTGAGATTCCCAAACAGAGAGTGATGACATCCTTTGTGCAAAGGAGGACTTGCTGGATGAGACCAACCTGAGCCTCAGGAAGTAAGTTAGGCTGCCCAGGTCTAGGCAGGTGTGAGCAGCTTCAGAGAGGGAGATGGTGAAAGATTCTTGCCTGACTACTCACCCCTGTTTGACCTTTCTTCACCCCATCTCTGAGATCTCCTGATGTGCTGACACTTGGCCTTCTGACCCAAGCAAAGAACAGATGCTAACCAGGTTCAGTTTGGTAGCCAAGAAGCTGGCCTCTGGCCTCCCTGTCTCTCCCCTTTTGTGTGGGAATTCCTGTCTGCAGCCAACCTTTCAGGAACCACATCCTCAATTCTACCTCCACAGCCACAGGTGTGGCTGCTGCAGCACAGTGCTGGGCTATGACACCTCCCCCGGCTCAGCCCGGTTCCCTCAGGTCAAGGCCAGACTTGAACAGAGGATCAAGCTTCTCAGATACAATAGGGAGGCAGTGAGGGAGGGTTTGATGTACGGGAGTGGGCAGATCAATGCACAAGGACTTCATTGTTGGGTAGCTTTCTGCGCTAAACCTGGCGTGGATTAGGCAGAGCAGAACCTTCATTCCTTCTGTATTTGCTGACTCCTGCACTCAGGCCAGACTTGCACAATTGCTACCAGCGTGACTCTGACAGCAAGTGCAAAATGAGGGTGGCAGGGAAAAAAAGAGGGAGGGAGCAGAATGGGGCGGGGTGATGCTGGCTTCTCTGAGGAGGACCAAGAGAACACTCTTCAGTGTGACAGTGGAGGGGTTATGTGGGTGGCAGGATGATGGGGAACTGAGTTTGCATCTGGATTGTCCAGCAAGGGTCTGGAGTGCCACTCCTCCCCTCTCTCAGCTCTGCCTACCCACTCCATTCTCACTCTTTAATGCTGGTGGATGTGGGCGAAGCTGCTTGCAGCCTCGGGTTTCCTTGGATAGCTCTGGTTCTGCATTTTGCCTGTAGAAATCCTACTGTTCCCGCCCCCTGTACTTCCCACCTTCCAAGGGAACCCCCTGAGCACCCCAGCCTAGAAAGCTAACAATTTATTTTCAGAGCTAAATATGACTCCTCCTTCAACCCTACTTGAACTTAGGAGTGAGTTGAAGGAAATGCACTAGTGGGAGATACAGTCCTGGTCTGCCTTTTTGGGGTACTTCTGAAACTACTTTAGGATTCTTGGACCCATTTGGGTAGGTTTGTAGTTCCATTCCTCCTACTCAGTGGGTGAAACTTCTGCAGAGTGATCCAATAACACTTTCCCCTAAAACTGGGCTTGTTCAGGAAGGAGATTTATGCATGGGTGATAAGATCTGTGACCCCTGTGCACTTTTGACCCTTTCAGTCTGGACATGCTCCCTCCTATCACGAAATATCTGTATGTGTGCCTGGGAGGGCTAGGATCTTCCCCTCCCATTAGCTTTGACTTCCAGGTATGTGACGCCTTGCTTAAATATTCTGCTTGGCTCCTGTGACAGAAGGAAGTGAGACAAGGCAGGAGGGCTCTTTGGAGCACTGGTCCTGCAAGCTCATCGAGGATGCTGGTCACACCAGTGTTGAAGAGCTCCAGCCCAGGTCTAGTGGGTCCTGTTTGTGAAGGGACTTGGAGCTCCTTGGGGTTAGAGAAGAAAGGCAGGGTTTGAGCTGCAAGAGAACAGCCAGAGCTGTAAAGAAACCCTAGCTGTGAGCTCTGATGGGACGTCTATGGCCATAAACCTGGAGATGTATGAACTTCCCACACAAGGGTACCATGGGTACCCTTGGACTTCTCAGATTCACAGTGATGACCCTCTGCCAATAGGAGTCTCTCAAAGCCTCTCAGATGTAGATGAGCCTGACTTTTATATGGTGAAGTGAATAAGAAGGGCAAATGGTGTAGACAAGAAGAATGGAGCTTAGCTTCTGTGAGTGCCAAAACCACTGAGTAGTTCTCATGTCATCCCTTAACTAAGAGAAGAGTCAAGTAATGGCAGAGTTTAGAGAGGGAGTGGCCAACATTCCCTGCTCAGCCCTGGAGAGGGTTTGAAGAGGAGTGAGACTTGCTACCGAAAGATATGCATTCCAGGATTGTGGTCCCTGACTTGTGGCTTCTTGAAAGTTTGAGGGACAGAGCATCACGTCAGCTCAGAACATGCCACCAAGCCTGGCTTTGGTAAGTAACACCAGAGACGTCAGTCAGTGGCTAACAATGACAACCAGCTTGTCTTCCTGGCTCCCTTCCCCTCAGTTTCTGCTTTCTGCGTGCTGTTACCATGGCAGCAAAATGAAGCCTAATTGTGCCATTGGGGACCTCACTGGAGCAAGTGGCTTATTTCCCTTAAAAAGTCACTTCCTTCCTTCCCCTGTCCCTGAGTTCTTTCACAGTGAGAAGAACAAAGGCAGAGTAGCCTGGTAAAGGGTAAAGTGGCTTTGTTGCTGTCAGGTATGGCCTTGTGATACTTCCTTTATCACAGTTCTGAAATGCTGCCTATTTTCTTACTCTGAAGCTCATCCTGGCTTTGGTTTGTGTGGTTCCTTGTGATGCACTGTGATATTCTTTACTCTGCAAGGTTTACAACAGTCTTTGACCAAAAGTCATGAAATCCTGGTCCTCAAGTGGACCTTTCAAGGAAAGAAAGAATGTGGACTGCAGGGAGGGGCCCCATGTGCTCTTGGAGGATGTGACATGGTCCTTACCAGCTGGTGGGTCTAAGGAATTATTTTCTTCACACAGCCAGGTTCTTGAGGGCATCAGCAGCACATAACATGGAGTGTCCCTGAGTTTGAAGTAGAAATGGTCTAGCCTCTGTGAGGGGAGGCTCCTGAACTTCCAGAAGCTTTCTCACTTCCAGTCTTTCTCAGCCCTGGTCAGACAAGCAGGCTCCCTCCTGCTGCCAAAGTCAAGGCAAGAGCCAAGTCTGTGATCTGAAAGTCCCGTGGGCCAAGTCTGTGACCTGTGTCTGCCCCATTGGCCAACCAATGTAAGTGCCTCTCCTAGGGCCCTCTTACAAACACTCCCAGGGAGCAGAAAAATTCCAGAATATAGGTTAGATGTTAACTAAATCCAGCCCATGGAACAAAACAGCAGCTCTTTCTTGATGTTAAGAGAGAATGAGACGATCTGAGTAAATCTCAAAGCAACTTTAGCCATAAATATAAGTCTTTGGAAATTCAATGTGACCAAGAGGGCACTGCTAGGATGCATCATGCTCTCTGGTTGCCCCCACCTGTGGGTCATAGCTCTGCATCAAGGCCTTATACTTCAGAGGGATCCAGATATAAAGCCAGACTGAGTCTGTTCTTTCCACAGTCAGTGGGTAGCAGAGGAGGCACCACCAATATAGAACATATTTTGAGACTGTCTTTCCTGGGAGAATTTGAATTCTGAATCCACATTTAAATGACTCACAGAATCATTCAATCTTTATGGCTGTCAATTTGGCATTTCTTGCTACCACAACAGGCATTTGCTGCACAATACCTCTCATGCCAAATGGCCATTAAGAAGACCAGAATAACCCTACTGTGCGTTTTTAAGATGGTGTATTTGGCCATCTTATTAGTTTAATTGGGTCAACCACTTAACCAACCATTACTCCACATGAGTGGGTCAGTTTTCTAGGCAACGCTCCACTTACTGCAATATGGTTCTCCCTTAATTTGAAACCTTCAACTTGCAGAAAAATATTTTCCTCTTATTTTGGTTATTAGATAAATGATGTAAAAACCAAGTAGTCTCCCCTTCATTGATCATGGCATTGTTTCCCTTTATTCTACAAAAGGTGAAGGACTCATCAAATCACTTTAGAGAATGCTGCATGGTTTAACCAGCTATCACAGGTTCATAATTTTCACGAGAATATTAAAGGTGCTGAGAAGCCCTGCTGTAAATAAACCTTTTTATTCTACTAGTTTTCAAATTTAGTTGAACATGGAACATTCTTTGCCTAACACCTCCTAACAGACAACGCACATACTTTAGGAAATACTGGTTATTGTATGAGCAGAAGCTTCTTTACAACTAAGCAGGTTGTGTTCATCAGTCACTCACCTTCTTATACCAAGGAACAACCACACCCAGCACCTCTACCCTCACTTCTGCCCTCTTCATAGAGTCAGAAAAGATTTTGGTGCTGATAGATAAAGAGGTGGGTGAAGAGCAGGAAATCTTCATTATCATATTTCAGAAGAAAATGGTAAGTCCTTTCACACAAGAGCTTAAGATTTCAATGCTAAACCTGGCCACCCTCCCAGGCTAGTGGTAGCACACAGAAATGAAGACCTGGACCCCAATCTCTGCACTACCACTAGCAAAATTACTTGGGGTAAGTTGCCTTTCCTTGTTCCATGTTAGTCTCTGAGTAGCTAGCAAAAGCCTTCCTGATGTCCGCGTAAAATACCCTACCTGGAAAGATACCCCAAAGGCCCCATGAACCACTGTTGTCTCCCAGTGGATGTCTTTGGTTCTTGGGTCCATTTCTCTGCAGAATATGTTGGCCTATCAGGTGGGAACAGTGAGAAAGGTGGCTACCCTCTTGGGTAGGGATCAGTGGGTTTCTCTGGATGAGGAAGGAGGCAGATGCTTGGGGTTTAATATATCCTTTCTGTCACACTTGGTCAGGGCCAAACGGGAGTTCTCGGCAAGATTTTCTGACTTTGATGTCAAGAAGGCAGCTCTGCCTAACAAATAGTCTGAAATGTCAAAGAATAAATGTTAAATCTTGAGGGGTTGTTCTCCAGGGAATTGCTGGGCTGGCAGGGGAGGGGGAGGAGGAGGGAAAGAGGGACACAGAAGAATCCTTCATGTAAAGATTCCAACTTGGTTTTGTGATATTTAAGAAAAAAGAAAACTCTGAATTATTTATAGCACAGAAGATGGAAGCAAGCTGTAGAGAAGTGGTCGGGCTTATGATGGCATCTCACATTTCATTATTTAGCTGCCCCAGCCTTGAACTGGTAAAACTTCCCTTGGTGTTGACATGCTGTTGACCTCTCTTGAGTTATCTGTTACTACTATTATTATTTTAATAATAGGTTCACAAGCTTATGCCTGTAATCCCAGCTACTCAGGAGGCAGAGACTGGGAGGATCATTGTTTGAGGCCAACAAGTTCAAAAAGTTAGAGAGACCCCATCTCAACAAATTAACGGGGTATGGTGGCATGTGTCTGTGATTCCTCCTGGGCAGGAGGCCATAGGTAGGAGGATCATGGTCTCAGGCCAGCCCTGGACAAAACACAAGACCTTATCTGAAAAATAACTAAAGCAGAAAGGGACATGGCTCAAGTGGTAGAACACCTGCCTAACAAATATGAGGCCCTGAGTTCAAACTGAAGTACTGCCAAAAAAAGAAAGGAAGAACAAAATAAAATAAAGCCACATCCTGGAATGTGCAGGTTAGGAGAAGCAAATTCTAGAAAGGTGAAGATACACACGTCGGAACAATTGTCATGTGGTTGCAAGAAGCAGGGCATTTTCGCTCTAAGAGTCTCAGTGCATCCTTATCACCATTCTCCACCCACATCAGTTTCCAGCCTGTGCTTCTCCAAGCAGGAATTCGGGGCCCTGCTCCAGTACGTGTGGGAAGCCTTCTGATCTGGGCCTGGGTACCAGCTGCCTCGGTTGTTCCATCTGAGAACAACCCTGTGCCCCTTCTGGGAATGCTGGGAATATGCAGGGTGCCATGTGTTTGTAATATCTTGATACTTGGTGGTGGGGGCAGAAGTGTGGGTGTATATTATGTGAAGAGTAATAAAAGCTATAAAGAACCTTATAAAGGATTAAATCAGAAGTGACTGAAGAATTGGTGGTAAAGTTGGAGGTAATGGGATCTTTTCCTTGTTGGGGGGTGAGTAGGTGATACTTTTGATTGATAATTGTATCTTGATTCCATAGGTAATTGAAATCCACTGATAATCCACCAGTTGCAGTTAAAATTAAAAATTACAAGCTTCACCTGCTCTCTTCTCCCTCACAAATAGAATATGTGTACTCTTGGTCACTTTTCTACCAATTTTTTTTAGATAACCTTGACACTTTTGGAGACTCAAAAAAATGGATCCAACTTTTTTGTTTTGTTTTGGGCAATACTGGAGTTTGAACTCAGGGCCTCACACCTGTTGGGCAGGCACTGTATCACTTGAGCCCCTCTGCAGGGCCAACTTTTGGAGACTTTGAGGATGGTGAAGTGAGGCTAGTAGACCTTCAAACAAGCAGCATTGTGTTTAGGGTGTGTTGCTTTCATTGAAAATATCAATACTTTCACTTTTTCCCTAGACCTGTTTTTTTCCACCTTGAAGAACCCAGAGAACATTTTGCAGTTAAAATGTCACATTGACACTCCTGTTATAAAATCCTGAAAATGTTCTTACTTATTTTTACATTCAGTAACTTTAGTCTACCTCACAGAAAGTTCTTCCAAATGTTTTTCCTCCAGCTCTTTCTATGCTGCAGAACTTTGACCATCATCATTGATCTAGGGTGGTGGCTCTCAGATATTTTGGTCTTAAGACTCCTCCCTTTATACTCTTAAAAATTACTGAAGCCCCCAAAGAAGTTTTGTTTATGTGAGCTATATCCACTTATATTCTCTGCATTGGACATTAAAACTGAAAAAAATGTACAAACCCAAACATATACACCTATTCCATTTTGCCATCAGAGTGATGATGTTATCACATATCAGGAAGTCACTGGACGACTCCATGCGTAATACCTGTAAAAGCACGAAGGTGAAAACTGTAGACACCATCTTACCATTGATAGGAAATTGTTTTAACATGTTAATCTTCTGGGACTTCAGGACCACAAGGGGTCTTTGGATCACATTTTGATATCAGGTGGACTAAGGATAACTAGGGCACAAGCAGAGTGTGAAACCAAGTCTGGATTCTCTTGGTGCCAAGGAATCTACCAGTGAAGCAATTTGATCCAAGAGTAGGAATCTATCAGAAACCCAGTACTTCATGCAAACATCAGTGACTGCCCTAGGAGAGGTGACTTGAACCACACTGGTGTAACCATGTATGCTCCGTTACTACAACTGTGGGAAATACACAAGAAAGACTTTGTCTGTTATTCAGAAAACTGAGTGGTAACTGTGGGCTTGCTTTGGAGAAGAAACTTGGGCTTGGTGTAAACAATATTACTGACTGGTCGAAGAGACTCTATATGAACAGGGTTTGCCAAATCCCATTGGTAAGGAAGAAAGAATATCAGGGAGTTAAGAGAGGGATCCTTCATGTGTCCTGTATCCCTCATTATGTATCACAGTTAGATTAATTTAAGAAGTGTTCTAGACAGGACCTAGGAGTGTCTAAGTTTAGACACTGACATAGCCCTCGTTTTCTAATCCGGGCACCTTCAGTAGAGAATGATTGGACTGTGACATGTTAGGGTTTGGCCTCAGGTTAACTCCATTCAATACACCACCTGGCAGAAGGGCTTCTCTCACCATGAGGTTGTGAGTGGGTGGATCTCCCCTCCTATTGTAGTCATGTGTATCTTGGAAGCAAAAACTGCTCTGAGCTTTTTCTGATGAGCTCTTGGATACTAATTTCACAACCTCACCAGGAAAATAGGGTCTTTCAAAGATGCCTTTGAGATCATGAGTGGATATTGGTTCATGAATTCATCCTTTAAACATTTTGGGGACATAGTCTCTGTGCTGTGTACTCTGCTACTAAGTGAAGAAGCTCCATTTTCTGCTCCAAAAGGTTTATGGTCTAGTACAGTGATTTTCAGTTGGGGGTGATCTTATCCAAAGAACAGGTATGGAGACATTTTTGGTTGCTACAACTGAAGATGGCTGTACCCAAATCCTCCTAACAAAGAAACGTCCAGCTCAAAATGTTAACAGTGCCAAGACTGAGAAACTCCAGTCTAGTAAAAATATAGAGCAATGTCCTTTAGTCTTAGACAAATAGTCCTCCCCACTTCTCAAGATTCTCCTTCAACTGCCAGGAGCTCAAGGGCCAGGGGAAGTGTCCACTTGGAGCCTGTACCCAACTTCCCTTTTAGAAAGTATTTCTGCTGCCTACACCAGAATTCCTTACGGGGTACCTCCAGGACATGCAAAGGCTCGGTATTGATGCATTCTCTTAGGGCTAGGCTACACCGTGGGTGGGTTCACTACTAAGCCCTAGAGTTGGCCAGGCGTCCACTGTCTGTGGTAATGGGAGTGTGAGAGTGGGAAGGTGGAGTTGCAGGCTGAGTGTGTGCACACATCCATGGCAAGGGATGGAGACAGGGTCAAGGGGAAAGGGGAGACAGCTAGTGGCCAAATCTCTAGCACTACATATCTGGACGCCCAACTCCAGGTATCCCGGAGCCCTTTGGGTGTGACTTTAAATTATTCTGAAGATACAGTTAGTATGGCAGGAGGATAGAACATACCATATTTAGCCGAGTATTAGCTTGATTTGTAATTTCCAAATCTTTGGACATGTGAGATAAGGGTTTCTAATTAGTTGCTTGTACCAGGTCCTTCAAATAAAGGGATGGACCGATGTGGACAAATGCGTCATTACGAAGTAATGTGGTAGAATTATGTGCAAGGTAAGCACCGATGAAAAGCACATCGTTCTTAAGTGGTATTCTCAAGAAATACTGAATCGTGCCATCTATTCACAGATGTATAAATAGAAAGGAAGTTCAGAGAATCCCACAATTAAAATGGTCAGTGAAGACTTGAATTGTTCCATTGTTTGGAGAGCTGTCAGCCTCCTCTAGCTTTGTGAGCTGACCCCATTACCACGCAGCAAACACTCTGGTCCTTGGTAACCTCAGGCCATCTGAGGCAGACATGCTGCCTGCTGGGCCATCCCCACACTGGGGCAGTGCTCATCCAGTGTCATGCCCTTGTCAGGTCTCCACCATTGATTAATACTTATTGGGGATCTGTAGTTTTCTGGCTGCTGTGACCAGCATCGCACAGGAACGAGGGGCCTGCATCCTCCTCTCTTTCCATTTGAGGGATACTGTGATGATATTTTTCTGTAAGAGGGGTAAAGACCCTGGAGAAATTGAATGGGGAGGGTGTTTTTTTTCCTTCCAATAACAGTGTGTGTGTGTGTGTGTGTGTTTTTCTGATTGCAAAAGTAATTTATATTCACAGTAGAAAATTCAGTGAAATACAAAAAAGCATACAAACACATAAATTATCTACCATCTCATCACCCAGAGACAACACTGTTAACATTTCCACTTTCTGCCTTCTAATCTTTTCTATGTACTTATTTAATTATTGAACAGAGTAAAATCTTTTTATGTGCACATGCATACACATACTATTTTGCTACTTTTTTTAATAAGATTGCTTGTGTGGATCATTTAATTGATCTTTTGCAATATTAAAAAAATTGTATAGGTAATGTTTTCACCATGTGGTTAAAAAAATAAAGCAAAGACACAAATGTTCATTGCAGCATTTTTATAGTAGTTAAGAAGTGGAAAAACCCAGTATCTACTAGCTAGTGAATTGATAAAACAAAATATATTTTCATAGGATGGAATACTGCTCAGCAATAAAGGAAGGAAGTATTGATACATGCTAAGATGTGAATGAATCTCAAAATAACAAGCTACGTAAAAGATGCCAGACACAAAAGATCCTATTCTATAAGATACTATTTGGATGAAATATCAGAAGAGGCAAATCTACAGAGGCAGAAATGAGACTAGTGGTTGCTTAGACCTGGAGAGGGGAGCAGAGATGAACTCTAAATGGACTTACGGATCTTACTTGGGTGATGAAAATGTTTTAAAACCAGATTATGCTGATGACTACACCATTCAGTAGATTTTCTAAAAGTCACTGAATTATAGATTAAGATGGATGAATTTTATGATATATAAACAACACCTCAATAAGGTTATATAATATGCATGTAAAATAAAAAGATATATATATATATATATATAAATATACAAAGAGATACATACCATTCCATTGTATCAAGGTGTTCAAATTTATTTAATTTCTTTACAATATCTTGCTCTTATAAAAGCTACAAAAATTTGATCCTAAATAAATATGGTTGAACCTGAATATAATATTAACACAAAGCCAAGTAATTCTCATAAACTCTTTGGTATATCTCTTTTGAATACATAACCCATACGGGGTTACACTAATGTACACCCTAAGAGAAATAGATGAGAATGAGGTTTCCCCCAGTCCCAATAAACAGAAGGTCACAGCATGATTTTTTTTAAACACAGCATCTCACTATGAAGAGAGGCTGGCCTTAAACTTGTAATCCTCTTGTCTCAGCCTCATGAATGCTGGGATTACAGGCATGCACCACCCTGCCAGGCACAGCACGATTTTTAGTGGCTGGGTAATGCCTCATTGTGTGAACATTTCACATTTATTTCATTAGTCCCTAATATTTGGAAAGTTGGATTATTATTGTGGGTTTTCGTCAGTTATTATGAGTAGCAATGAAGGCATTTAGGTACTTTTGGGAGTGAGCTGAATGAGAGAGGTGGTTTGGTGGCAGCCCCATCAGTGATGCTTACGGTGTGTTAGTGCATTGCTGCTTTGAGGCTCACTCCAGCCACCTCTGGATATTGAAAGTCCTCAAGAAGGTCTCCTGTGCATTCTTCTTATGGACACCCCAGCACCTTATAACAGAGAGCTGACTTAAAGAAAGCATCTCCTGAAACATGTCAGCTTCAGAGCCAGGATGCAACGGTGAAAATAGTGGTCACCAACTAACTCTTTTCAGGTGATTTCAAAGTATGGCTGATGTCCACATACTGCTGCCCCAGAAGACTCTTCTGGTCAGAATCTTAGCGCATCTTAGGGCTGGCGAATCCTTAGCTGCACTGTACAGAAATGTTAATGGGATTCTGGATGAAGCTTCTAATCTCATATGCAGTACAGATGGCTAGCCAAGCGTGGTGCTGTGACTTTCTCAAGGTCAGGGTGAGCTTGGGAGGCAAACCCCGTGCATCCTGACCTCCTGCCCTGGCCTTTAAGCAGGCGGTCTTCTGGGAGCACTTTGGGTGGGTCATGGCAGTGATGATTGAAGCCGGCTGTAAAAAGGCCACAGACAATTCAGAGCTCTGCGTTTCCAGCCAACCCATTGATCTGGGCTGGAGGCAGGAGAGGAGCCTAAACTGAAGAGAAGTGAGCCAGCTGACAAGAATTCAAGGAAATAACAACAGAAGCGATGAAGGGGTGGGAGATCAATCAGGAGATTATCTAAGTCTACAGCTTTTGAGATCAAGTGATAGCCATGTTTTCTCTCTAGCAGCTAAGTGGTGACAGCAAAGCTGGGCTGTGGTTCCAACACACCTCCTCTTTTCTAACAAGATCCTTATGTCTTTCTGGGGGTGGCAATGGAGGGGACAGAAGGTGACCAGACAGGAGAAATGTAGCCTCCCTGTTATGTGGTCCCAGGCTCATGTCAGCTGGAAATGAGGTCCTGGAAGAGGGAAAAGTCACTGGACAACAGAGCAGTTGATGCCGAAAGAGCCCAAACAGGTGGGGGTACAGATAAGCAGAAGGGGGTGACATTAAGGATCGAAGGCCTGGTGGCAACAAGGAAGAGTGACAAAGGCTGGGTTTGGGAGGAGTATTGAAGCTGAAACCAGTACATGCAATTAGGTTTGGGTCACTTCCTACAGCCTCAGCAAGCTGCTTGCTGGTCATCTGTTAGAGATGGCTGCCAAATGGTGTGTGCATTCCAAGGTCCCTGGGTGCTGGCCTTTCCTTTCTGCCAGGATGAGAGAGGAACAGTGGAAGCCAGCTCTTGAAGCCCACTTGGGCTTGTGTAGCCCACCATGCGAGGCTCTGTAACTGCCTCCTTAAAGCCATAGGAGCTGAAATCAAGAAACTACTGCATGAGAACGAGCTCTAAGCTCATGCCCTTTTCCCTCCTTGCCTGGGGGATGCAAAGTAGCAGTTGTAGGTGGACTGGAGCAGGAATTAGCTGCTGATGGCCAGGCCACAGGGAAGCCTGGTACCCTTCTCCGCACTCCAGTGCTTAGCTCATTTCGCCATGCCCTTGACTCAGGAGGAGGGAGCTCTCAGGGCCACAGCACACATCAGAAATCAGCTCATCCTCTGCAGCCACTTCAGACCTGGCTGGCTTCCTGCCTGCCTGACTTTGCCTGTCCCTCCCCAGCTCCTGCTACATCTGGAATGCCAACCTGCAATTCTGCTAATGCCGCAGTGCCTGGCACCAAGGGTGCCCAATAAATAGTTGTTCACTTTTAAGCTATTAACCACAGCATAAATGAGTTGCTTCTTTCCTTTTAAAGGTCACTTGGGAGCAGTGTCTCCAGATTCCCTGGAAGTCCACCCCTACAATGAACAGTTTCTTTATATATCAGAGGTACACATTCTTCTTTGAATGGCAATCAATGGTTTAATGAATATCTACACTTAATCCAAGTGCAGGATTTAGGGTCACAAATAAGATTTAAGCTTAGTTCCTCATAGAGAGATAGTCATATACAACAAAGCCATATACCACATTGTGACAGGTAAAGATGTATTCCAGGCTTCCTCAGATCTCTGAATCCTGACTTTATCTATGTCTGTCACGATGTGTGAGTACCTCCAGTTACGTATAAGGTAGCTGATGATGGGAGAAATCAGGTAAGCTTTGGTGAGATTGTGAAGGACCTGAGACTCACTTGTGTTGAATGAGAACTAAAAAAGCAGTCCAGTTTGGGCACCAAGAGATCACTGTGACTTTGTGGCAGGTCTATCAGTGGGGTGAATAACTGGATATGAGACTGGAAGGGCTGAAGGAAGGGTAGGGAACCGAAGAGTGGCTGGTAACACAGGTCCATAGACTGTCCATTCATCATTAGGAGATGAGGGCACCAGGGAGTAATTTCCAGGGGGAGGTGTGGCCAAGGGAATGCTTTTATTAGGTGGGGGAGAGACTTTATCCTGTAGGTGAGAAGTCAGTGGGAAAGAGGGTTATGATATTGAAGAGAGGCGAGTACCAGTTGGGTCAGTATCTGAAAAGTAGATGGAAAACACAAGACAAAACCTTGAGTGGAAGCTTTCTAACCTTGGGGGAAAGGAATGAAGCACTATTAATTCATCTAAGACAAGAGGGAGCAATAAAGATGACATGCATAGAACTGGAGGGAGGGAGCTGAAGGAATGTCTTCTTATTTCCTTCTCTCATCTGAGATTGAATCTTCTTAGCTGAAAGAGTTTTGTCATGATCCCGTTAGAAGGACATCCTGGATTAGTTTGAGGAGAGGACCCAAACAAGGTATTGATGGACAGATATTCTTTCATAAAGGAGTCCAAAGACCTATTTCCACTACTGTGAGTTTTGGCTGAACTCAAATGCTCTGCACATTTAATTTTGGATGATTTCACCATCAAATTTTGGGTTTGCTTCTTGCCCCTTTGGTTAGGATGCAGCTAGGGAGATGCTGCAGGCCTTCATCCCCAGCATCTCCTTCATTCCCAGTTTCTCACCCTGCTGAGGAGTCAACTTGGTGGCCAAGGCATAGTTGCATACAAGAATGCCTGCCATGTGTCCCAGAGACCATGCCAGGCACCTCCTACCTGTTACTCAAGAAGAGGTTCATGGAGCGCCCATAAGGACAACACACTTGAGGAGCTTCTGGTTGGCATAATGGCTCCTTTGTGTTGGTGCCAATGCTTTAACAAGTTAATGTGATCAAGCACTAGTTCAAGTACAGAGCCTCAGGTTGAGGAGCAGGTGGGATGTTCAGGGGACATGGAGAACCTATGTTCTGATTTTCAGTACCTTTACATTTATCCATTTGCTGATGGAATCTGTGCTCAGATGACTGTGGTCTTCAGCTCAGTATTAACTCAAGGCTGTGATTGCTCTCCTGCTGAGCACTGCCCTGGTTTAATAACTAGCACATCTGCCTTGACTTCAGAATTCAGATCTGCTGAAGCCACAGCCATCTAGACTAGTACTGGATCTTTGGCCCTACTCAATATTTCCAGTCCATGGCAATGATAATGCCCACAAAGGCAATTACTCATCTATTCAGCTAGTCTGTGATGAGCAGTGTTGTACACCAAGTACTTGTGGAGAAGGTGTGGTTCAGTGCTAGTGGAAATCACAAAGATCCTGAGCTCTCATGGAGGTGTCATTCCACTGGGAGGACCCACTAATAGTCAAACAAGTAGATGAATGAGTCAAGAAGATAGGTATCCCATGGTGGTACTGCTGTGCTTAAGAACTGACAGTGTGCTGTGTTAGAAGTTCCCCCTTTTGGATGAATGTTTGGAGAGTGAGCATTCAGGGGAAGGTAGTGACTGCTGTTAGGAGTCCATGGTAGCATTGAGCTTGGAGTATTTGAGAAGACAAAGGAGATCAGTGGAATAGAATGGAAAGGGTAGTGGAGGAGGGACTGGAATGAACTTGGAGGGGCAGGTGGGATTCTATCATTCAAGTTGGGCTTTTATTCTAAGCTCAGATTTGAAGTAGGGGTAGAATTAAATTTCCTACTTTCTTTTCTTAAAAAAAGATGATCTTGGTTGACTACGTTCTGGAGTAAGAGGTGAGGGATGGGACAGGAGATAGGAGAAGAATAGAAGACCTATTAGGAGACCATTGCCCAGGTGAGAAATCCCCATAGCTGGGACTACAATGGTGCTGGTAGAATGGGAGCAGCTGATCTATTACAGATATGGACAGAACTGAGAAGTGGTTGAGGTGAAGTTGTCTGGGTTTACTGGTAGGATTGGGAACACTATGGAAGGAGCCATCAGGGAAAATTCATGAATTAGGGTTTGGACTACTGAGTGAATAAGAATGCCACTTACCATGTAGGGAAGTCCCAGGGAGGGTCAAGTTCATGGGTAGAAAGCACTGCTTCTCTTTTGTCTGTATTGCCTATGAAAGTCCACTAGACACCCAGGCAGAGATGTCGAATAGGGACTTGGATAATGATGAGTTCACAAGCCAGCCAAGCGTCTTCCAAATGAAAGTGTTGGAGCTCCAACCTGAAGAGACATTTCTCCTGTCTCCCTGTGGATGCTGGGTTTAGGGTAAGATGAGGTGGTCTTGCTTTTCTTTTGACAGCTTAGAGATCCTGCTTGCATTGAAGATTGTCTCAGCATCCTTACAGTACCGCTGCTTTTATGAGTCTTCTTCCTAATGCATGAGACTTGGGTTAGGGACTACGTTTTGTGTTTAAAACACCACTCACCTGCAGAGCGTATATGTGGAGTGGCTTTTACTCTCGTGTGGATGTCATATGGGGAGTTTATGCTGCAGTAACACTGATTACCAAAAGTTGAATCTGAGACATTTCTGTTTCTAAAAGTCCCCCAGCTACCTCACCAACAGGTGCCCCATGTGACTGGGCTCCCCTCTTCTTTCTTCCATGTCTCCTGAGTTCTCTTCTTTTACCTCTTCTCAAAGAAATGCAGTCAGCATACTTCAGTGCTCAGAGCAATCCAGTTCTTTCCTTCCTCAGCATGGAGCCCACTTTTACATTTACACAGACTAATTAATGTGCCCTGCTACTCAGTGGGCCTTCTGCTTCAGGCCCAACTTCCAACAGCCCCAAGATCTAGCAGAAGCTCTCTCTAGGAAGATCCTGTCTTCATCACTACACCACAGCAACCTATTTTGTAAGTACCCAGAGTGCCATGCAGCACACTGATGCAACATTTTTGGAGGATGACAAACTAGGACACCTTCCATCTGACCTTGTGTGCAAGTCATTTTCACATGCATATACTAAACAATTGCGATTTAAGGAAAGTGAACCAGACCACTCCCTGGAAAGAGAGGGAGGGGGGTGTGCTTTCTTACTCTTCCATGAGACTTATCACAGTGCACTGGAATTGTGGGTGATTGGTCTGTCCTCCCCTCTGTACCAGTAGAAGGACCAGACCAGGAAAGTCCTGGATTCCCACTGTACCCTCCACATGCAGCCCAATTTCTGACACACACTATAACTTTCATGCAACTTCACTAAGTATAGTGTGGATTGAATGACTACACAGTCCTTCAGCAAGGTGACAGAGTCCGGTTGTTGCACTGGTTTCTGTCACTGTCAAAAATGGCTTTTTTAGTTGAGCTGGCCTCTTTTCTGTCCAGGAACAGCACTCTGGTGGCTGTGTAAGGACCTCTCAGGCATGTTTGGAGCAAAGGTTGCTTACAGGTCTTGCATGGATGGACACTATCCAGCTCTCCCCTGCCCTTCTTAGCTGGGCCTCAGTAACAGACCACTCACTTGCCAAAATACCATCAATCTACTCCTAAGACTCCATATGCCAATGTAAAAAGCACTCAACAAGGTTACTCAGTGTGTGTGACCATCACCTGCTGGAAGTTTTTTATCTGTTGCCTGCTAACCTCCAGCACCTTTGAGCCTTGCCTTGTCCTCAGATCTCCTGACCGTTGTGGTGTGCAGCCAATAACAAACAACCTTGAAAGCCATGCAGAGAGTCCTGCTGGGCCTCTAGGGCCCAGGGGAGAGAGAGCTCACCACATCTGAGAGTGACAGGCAGTAGCTTCTCCAAATAAGTTCATGCTTCAGGTGGACAGGGGCATGGTGTGTTCTTAGCGGAAGGAAGATCCTTGAATCCATGCTGTCTCTGTGTCCACAGGTGTGAAGGTGGATGAGCATTTTCAAGGCAGTCCAATGGAGCAGGCTATGTAAGAGAGGAAAAATGAACCTTAGTCTTATCACTCCCTTAGTGCTAAATAGGTTTACAGACTAATAATAACTTATTTGCTTAACAAAGATCAGCAGTAGGTTGTACTGTCAAATAAGATGTCATCTCAGAGAGGTTAAGTAAATTGCCCACAGTCATACAGCTACTTAGTGTTAAGGGTTTGGTGTGTATCCAAGACCAGTGCTGGAGGCTTTAACATCATCATGTAATAGTGTCTCTCCAGCCCCTGCCCTCTCCACCCTAAGGCTTAAAAAAACCACACTGTCTAGCAGTTCATACATCTCTCTGTCAAACGCCTGTGAAACTGATGGCCAAAGAACTGTGCATGAGAAATAAAAGGACTTGTAAAAAAATCAGACCACCTGAGAACACAGTTACTGTCAAAGAACTTATGGATGCACGTATAGATGACTTTATTTATGAATCTGTTTGTTTCTAACATTCACTAAACTAGAGCAGTGCAGACAGCACACCAGGGGAAGAGAGAATGTTGCTTTTACCACCTCTTAAATTAATAACCATGGGCTCTGTGTGATAAAGTCTGTTTCCCACACCTTGACCTGCCAGAAACTTTGTTTCCTGCAGGGGGAGGGGAAAGGTCTCTTCATTTTGACGAGACATCTACCAAGTGGTTTTGCTCTGTTGCAGATAACATATTTTTTTCCTGACTAGTCTTCCATCCAAATATTTAATTCCTTCCTGATTTTATTACTTGGATTTCCTAAATCATTCTGCCTAAGTCATGACCTGGAGTAACTGGAGATTCACATATGTTGATCCAAAATCTCACAGATACTGAAAGCTTATACAGGAGGAGAGCCACATATAATTAACACAAGACACATTTTCAGGAGTGAAACAGATATGCCTGGTCATGTACCTTCTTCTATACTTTTTGTGCTGGACATAGGAAAATGGGTTAGCTCCTATAGAAGAGACACGGGGGGAGAAGACAGTTTATAAGGTGATGAGCTGGTATGGGAACAACGTCTTGTCTGACTTAGTTCCTCTTGTTGGAGTCTATGGGACTGAAGAGGCTACCCAAAGGCAGCCATGGCCAAAGGCTAGCCTCTCAGAGAGCTGGCAGGAGAGGGACAACAGCCCAGGCTATGGGCCCTGCCTGAGCGCTGCATGGTGGCAGTTCAAGGAGCATTTCACATCTTCCTGGGGAGCCTGCCATAAAGTCTATACCAGAGAAAAGGAGACCACACATACACACACACACACACACACACACACACACACACACTTGCTGAAAAGGTCTGAGAGGAGCAGAGCACATGCAGAAGGTCATAGAAAAGAAGGCCAGCAATGGAGGCCAATAACTCATACATAAAAGGACAGGTGGGCAAGCAGGCTAGGAAGAACTTGTTGTCAGAGAAAGAGTAGAAAAAGTGGAGTGGTCAATGGTGACGGTGGCCACTGTACACAGATGTGTAGATGCCACCCCATCAAGCAATAATCTCATCTGAAAAATGAGAGTGGAAAAGTCCTCAGGGCTAGTGAAAGGGGATGGGGTCATCTTTCAGAGCATGAAAGGATGGCTTTTGTTAGGGTTTCTGAGTATGCCTGGTGTGAATTCCTGAGACTGATATCCAGAGACCCACCTTGATGTTTTGGGGGCCATCCAAGGGTGTCCAAGCCTACCAGTAAGATGTGGCCATTTGTTAGTAGCAATGGTCTAGTGATGTTTGCTGAGGACCTTGCCCTATTCCCAAGTTCCCACTGACCATGAGTCCCAACTGCTCTTGACCTCCAACTTCTGGATTCTTTCAAAGCACTGGTCAGAAAAAAATACTGATATTGTTCAAAGCTCAAGCATCTCTAGGTTACTCTGTTTCATTCTGTACCTAGAAAGCTACAAAAAAACTATCTGCTGGTCAAATGCATCACATAGAAGTGTTAACTGGTAGCTTTAGCCAGTCCCTGGAGGTAGCAGGCTTGGAGCTTGTTGAACTGCTAGACCTGACCTGAGAAGCTAAGCCAGGGAGAGTCCAAGGTCAGAATTCCACCACTCTAACTTCTCTCTTTCTCTCTCTGTAGAATTATAGGGTAGGGGGATGTTCAGGAGACAGGCCAGAAATCCGTCGGCCAGTGTGCTTAACATCTGGTGTGGGGGAACTTTTGGAAATCGGTGCAGAGGATGTGGTGGGAAAACACCTGGCAGAGTGAGTGGGCTTCGGCAGAGAGAAGCATGGATCCAGGATCGTGGAGGCCGTGCAGAACGAATCTGCTGGCTGCTCCAAGCTCAGGCTGCCACGCCAAGGACCTGTAGTGTGGCTGAGGCCCACAGGCTCTGGCCTCTGACCTCCTTCTCTATCAGATGCAGGGCTGAACAGAGTAAGGACCAGTGCAGGAGGCTTGGAGTGGGTGTTGGAGGGATGGAGTTGGTGAGGCGTGCCTGTCAAAAGCATTAGCTTTAGGGTTTGGGAACTCAGCTGGAAGAGGGTGCACCACCCTCCCCTTTGGAAGGGAACCAGCCATGGACTCCCAGAGCTTCCCCACAGCCTCTGCAGTGTGTGGAGGTGGGTTTCAGGAGCTTCCAACAGAGTGTGATAGAAGCGGTGTCCAGACTCTGAGGCCTGGGAAAGGAGACTTGGCTAGAAATAAAGGGGACTGCTCAGGGTGAGCCTGCAGCAGCAAAAACTTTGTGCTGATAGGGATACGAAGGAAGCCTGTGGGAGCTGAGCTGAGCCTGGAAGAGCAGAGCTGTCAGCCACCAGGGCAGGGAGAGGATGTGGGGATTAGCAGGTAAGATGCAGCACCACCACCCCTCCACACAGCTGTGGGAAGACAGGAAGTGCTGCTCTGGGCAACCAAACCACCTGACTTGATCTCCACTCACCCTGAGGGTGAGAGCCCTTTCAAGGGGGACATAACTATGACCTTGGAAGTCACAGTTAGTCCAGGTTTTAAGCACTTCACCAAAAAGAGGACAGATGAGTCTTTTTTTAACCCCACATGGGCATATTAGTGTTTAAATTGCTATGGACTCTGGGCCTTCCCTACCTTCCCCTTCCCCTTCTTTCCCTTCTACTCCCCTTCCCTTCTTTTCCTTTCTCTTTTTGTCAACTTCCCTGGGGTATCTGAGCTCTTCTGCTTCAAGCAGGGTCAAAGTCAAACCTTTCTAAAGAAAGACCTACTGTAAGATGGTCTCCTTGGCCTAACTGGGTGACCTGTTCACTTCCCGGGGTTCCTTGTACTAAATGAAAATCTTCCCCATCATTAAGTATTCTTTGTTGGGAGAAAAAAGTGAGCAGATTTCTTTAAGCTAGCAATTTTCTTCTGGAAATTGGCAAATGTAGGGCATTTCAGGGCCAGGCCCATGCCCACAATGAACTGGAGTCCTAGGCTTCCAATATAACTAAATTATAACATAGCAAAATCAAATACTGGGCTTTGCTGATACCATTAACTCTCTCTAGTTAGGCAGTGGGGAAGTTTTGAGCTTGTTTCTGTGAGCAACCCCCAAGTCGAGCTAATGTAGGGAACAGCAAAGTAAGCAGAGGTGATCCCAGGACACCTCATTTTATGGTAGCAATAGACATTCTGAGGAGAGAAAAAGATGATTTCAAGAACGAAGATGATCAGGAGATCAGATGAAGAAAATGGGATTGAAGCTGTTCTAAGGGAATGGGTTGAGTTCTCCAGAGGAGGAGTGCTGTGGGCGGATGAATAGGTACGACTCACAGTCATTGAGGACGGTGAAAGACCAGCCTATGAATGTGTTGGTCCTATTTAATGCATTCATGTAGGGAATGTAAGAGAAAGATGTCTGAGCATTTGACTCAAATTACCAGAATTCTTTTCCCCCTTGGTGGTTCTGGGGTTCGAACTCAGGGCCTTGCGCTTGCTAGGCAGGCACTCTTCCACTTGAGCCACTCTCCCCTGCCCTTTTTGCTTTAATCATTTTTTGGATAGAGCCTCGTGCTTTTTCCACAGGTCAGCCTGAACTTTGATCTTCCTATTTGTGCTTCCTACCTAACTGGGATGACAGGTGCATGCCACCACACCCAGATTATTGTTGGAGATGGAGTAGCTCCAATTTTTACCCCAACTGACCTCAAGTCATGACTCTCTTGATCTCTAGCTCCCAACTAGCTGAGCCACTGCACCTAGCCAGCATTTACTCTTATCTCATTTACAGATACCACAACTCCATGTTGTATATTACTATAATTATTGTTGTTGCTATTATTATTAGCATTATTATGTTTTCCTGGTGAGGAAATTGAGGCTCAGCAACACCAAGTCATCAGGGAGGCTCACTGAAGGTCCCTGGAGAGAGCAGATGGGCAGAGGGAACCAGCATTCTCCTTCGTGATCCTTCATACCTAGTAGTTCATTCACCATGTTTCAGGTGACCATGGTACACACATGTTCACTGATTTCTCATGACAGATCAATGAGATGGATCTTTTTCACATTTTATCCATGAAAACATCAAGGCTTGAGACTGGTTTAGTAGATGACCAAAGGCTACTTCCTACAATGTGTTGTCAAGAGTGTCCAATTTTGCCTCATTCCAAAGATACCTTCTTCATTTCCCTACTCTAGTTCTGGCATTCATTCCCGTCCCTTCTTCCTCTTTTTGATCTGCCTTTGGATCTATCACTGCCTCTGACTATACAAGGTCTTATAACACTCTTTCATTTCCTTTTTGTCTGAAGGGGCTCCATTTTCTATTGGATCCAAGGGTGTTGGTAGCTGTCAAGGCCAATGGAAGAGCCCATGGATGGGTGACTGTGGTCCTCTAGTCTGCCTTGATGTGGCTTACCTGTTGTCCTCACAGATGTTTGTGTTTTTTGATCTCAAGACTTCCTGTGTGAGCTGCATTTCCTGGGTCTGATGCCCGGCAGTCTCACGTCTTGGCCCAGAGCTCCAGACTGGGAGAAATGATCTTGAAAATATTATGTTCTGTGTTCGCTAAGGAGAATATAACATGACAGGAAGGACTTGGGGGGACAGAGTTAGGCACCAAGGGTGAGGAGCTAAGGCATTGATCCTGGGCACCCATAGGAGCAGAAGGGCCTCTAGGGAGATGGTAAGGGTACGACACCCCTTGTATGGTGTTCTGAGTAAGGGCTTTTCACCACTTCATTGGAAAGAGTACACCCAGGCCAGAGATAGGGAGGAGGTAGGGAGCTGGGCAAGATTTTGAAGGGGCAGATTCCCAGCCGGCACCTGAGATCCATCTTTCAGCACCTAACTTCTCCATTCCAGATGGCTCTCCTTAGGGAGTTCTCTTGCTCTTTACTCTTGGCTCAAGCAGTCAATGCTTAACAAGAGCCAGAGGTCCTCTCCTCACGGGAAGGGCCAACCTAACATGGAGATGAAGGAAGTGGGTCCGTAAGGGCAGGTGTGATGTGGTTAGGGAGGCGATGGCAGGAACCTGTGGTGTCAGCCAATGTCTGAGCTCATGACGGTGGAGCTCAGAGGGGTAGCACCTGTGATGGGGGACACACGTGAACTTCAGCCTCCCTTCCTGAACTTCAAGTGTCAGGAAACGTGAGCTGGAAATTGCCCCAGAACAGACAGTTCTCTTCTGATCCTCTTTCTTCACTGCTTCCAGAAACAGCAGGGTGTCTTATTTATTCATTCATCTTGGTGGAAACAGTGTCTCTGCATCTTCCATTGCTACCTCTAGCCGCAGGGTGTGCGTGTGCCTGGGGTGGGAGGTGGTGTTTGCTGAACCTCATCAGATGTGGACCACAGAGGCACTTTGTGTAGAAGTGCCAGAGACTGGGGTTCAGATATAGGGTTTACAACTTCTCTGGTTCCACAGGATCTTAATTCTTCAGGCTAGTCTTCCAGTCAGGACAAGAATAAAGTCTGCTTTTTGGGATTTGCTGGATCCTTTCCCATTCTCACTTATCTTTCCTTTCTTTTTACTACTCCCTCTGCTTCCATTCTTCCTCCCTCTTTGAAGTATTCTCCTAGCTGTGCTTCAGAGGGAGTTTTAATTTATTCATTCATTCACTCGTCAGCTCTGTGGTGAAGTAGCTGCTGTGTGTACTGGGCTCCATGCTTTGTCCAGTCGATGATCTTGATTCACACATTATGTTGGCCTTTTGATTTGAGACATTGCCAGCACCCTTCAAAGCCTCTTGGCAAAGATGACCAACTCTACAAAGAACATGAGACTGAAGACTCAGTCTGCATAAGAAGAGATCTTAGAATGGGACATGGACTGCCGGTAGGAAGATTAGGGTTCTTAGATTAACAGTCCTGAGCCAAACCCTCACCGAGGACAGTGACAACGACTATAATGCTGGCACTTATTCTGCCTGGAATCTATTCCCCTGTCATGCTCCCCCCATTTGGTCTGTCATTTTTAATTCTAGACTTCTGAGGAAGATTCTGCAGAGTTCTATGGTTGGCTCTGCAGCCTTTGAAATCTGTTCTAGAAAGGTCCTTGCCATGGTCTGAGAGATCTTCTTGTTCCAAGTGTGGAAATCATCCAGGGATTTCTTTGAAAGAGTGGTTGCTTGAATAGTTTGGTCTGTCCTTGGCTTTGTTGACTGTAGATTGCTACCTGGATCTGCAGCAAGTCAGGGACATCCTCACCTGGTGACATTCTCATACCACACCACAAGGAAAATTGTCTCGCTACTCAGAAATATGAGAGGAGACACAACCCTTGGGACTAGGAGATTGGGTGGGGACAGATTTGTGACAGCAGCAGAAAGTCCTGCCATAATGAAGGACTGCCCCCTTGGCAGTGTCTCTATCCCTCAAAGTTCCAGAGCTGTCCCCTTTGTCCTTCTTGCCACTTCCAAAACACACAGTTGGAGCTCTGAGAATGTTTTTCTTTTCCATGTAAAGACATTCCATTTCATGTGTAATTAAATGTGTGGTATTGAATTAATGTTTTCTTCTGAGCTTTTTTGGCAGCCTAAGACCCTAGGGTCTGGTTAGTCCAAACAAAACACACGCTTCTCAAAGGTCCTCCCTTCCTCTCCCAGTTCCCTGGTCCTCCTCTCCTTCCAAGAACCTCCTTCCTCCTTCATGTACGCAGTCAACCTCAGGGCTCACCACTCTCTGCTCTTCTGTGAGCAAGACGATCTTGTAGTTCTGTCCTTTGCTGTTGTCTTTATCTCCAGACGTTATCCTAGCTGTTCACCTTGAGCTCAGGTGATGGCACCAAGGTGGCAAGAACAGGTTCCATGATGAAGTAGCTGTATCTGTACAGATGTTATTGGTTTCCATGAAGTACTGATGCCAGCTGAAAGTGCAGGGCTTGACTCTGGATGGAGTAGGAGTTGCAGAAATGAGGGGTCTGTCATGACTAAAAAATGGCATAGTCTGCTCCCACAGCAGTCCCTCCTCATCCATAGCCTTGCCTTCTGTGTTCTCAACTACCCATGGTCAACTGCAGTCCAAAAATATTAACATTTGTTGACTCTCTGAAGGGACACCACACTCACATAACTTTTCTATATTATATAATGCAGACTGTTATAATTGTAGTATTTTGTTGTTAGGGATTGTTTCTAATCTCTTACTGTGCCTAATTTATAAATGAAACTTTACCATAGGTATGGATGTAGAGGAAAAGCAAAGTATACACAGGGCTTGGTGCTATCTGTAGTTTCAGGCACCCACTGAGGTTCTTGGAATGACTCCCCTGTGAATGAGGGGGGAGTACTCCACTAGACTTTAGAGTCTGATGGGCCACCTCTGGTACCTGGGGGCTCTCGAACAAATTAATGAAATCATTACAAGCCTCAGCTTCCTCATCTGACACACTGTGCTGCAGAGCCTTGTAAATATGGATGAGACAGCGCACATCAGTGCTTAGCCTGACCCCTGGCTCAGGGTAAGTGCTCAGTCCATGACAGTTATCTTTATTATTAATAATGGTGCAAGGAACAACGATTAGCTAAAAGAGACAAGTGCAGAGTGAGGTGGAGTCTGTGGAGGTCTCAGTGATGAGTTCAGGAACCAGTTGGGAACTGGGTACTAAAATGAGCCAGAAGCACCTGCCAAGGTCCAGCCCTTAGGGCTGCACTGAAGGGTCTGTTTCTCAGCCTCTTAGGCCTCAGCATTAGGGCAGGATCATCTCAGCACTGCCCACATGCATGGAGCCCAGAAAATATAATTAGCCAAAGCACCCAGGTGGCCCATCAACTTCAGCAGAGGCACTCTGGTTCTGAGCAAGGGAAGCAGATTCGCTCTGGAGGATGGAGTTTTCAGCTTGACATACAGTGGAATCAGGATTGCCATAATTTATAACCACCGACTCTGGGAAACCTGGTTTGTCTCTTCTGATCAATACCAATCTTGAGTAGGTGGCTGTCTCTTCCTTTTGATGTCTTTATTCCGTTGTCTGACCAACCTCCTCCCGCAAACTATTTTGGACATGATGAAGGTGGAGGTTAGACATTTTGGTGGCAGACTTGGGCAGATTGCTGGTGACCCCAGAGTCAGTACTTGCCCACCCCATGCAACCTCAGGCCATTTTATTTCCGGAGAAAAATCATCATTCTTCTTCAAGTTTCTTTCCAAGTCATTATTGTGTTTGCACATAGGTTGAGCTCTTAGGAGGCAAATCTTACAGAAAGGGAAGGAGTCAGGATTGTTAAATGTCCACTGTGTTGCAAATATGTCCCATCTTTATTATCTACAATTTTTAAATCAGTCATCTTAACAGTTTTGCCAAGTCAATGCCTGTGTGCCATTCCACAGATAAAAAGAACTGGAAGCTTGGGGAAGACAGGACACAACTAGCAAGTGGCAGGGTCAGGATTCCATTATGGATCTGTTTTAGTTTAAGATACTCCCTCTTTCACAGTGTGATGTTATTCGTGGGTGTTTGGTGCCTCTTCATTCCTGCCCTCCCCACCTCTTCTTTTGCCTGGACCAGAGAGGTGAAGTTGATGGCTGCCTCTCTTCCACCAGCTGCCATTCTGTTCAGGCTACTTGTGCAGTTCACGGCAGGTCTTGCAGGAAAATCTCTCTCAGAACACCCCCTCCCAGGATGCAGCAGCCCAGATGAATGAAGGCAGGATGAGGGATAAGCCTGTCCTGCCCTAGGGGTGGCCACTCAGGAATCCCAGCTTTTCTGTACAGAGGTGTGCAGTGACCTTGCTGAATGAGAGAGTCTGCTTGAGGTCAAGTTTGCTGCTGGCCTGGGAGACCTCCCAGAAGTACATCCCACACATATGGAGTGGTTATCTTGGTCCCCACCTCAGAGGAAGGATCTTTGGAGCAGTCATTGAAAAGCACAAATCCTCATCCTGCATGTAATCCAATGAGGCACTTGTCCTGAGGGGGACAAGAAGATCTACAGGTGTCTTCCTCTGATGGAACCTGGTCAGTGACTCTCTTGCAAAAAAACAGGAATTTAGGATGAGCCTGGGCAGAAGGTTATAGGAAAGACCCCTCCCAACTATATACCAGCTCCCTGCTGTCTCCAGAAGCCTCTCCCTTGCTGGAAATTGGAAGGTCTTCCCATGGCCTGGGCTATGCATCCATTTCTCCTCCTCTTCCAATGTCCCAAAGCCTGAGTCTTGTGACCCAGTCTGCTGGGCCAGCCAGCCAGGCAGTAAAAGGAGATTGATGCCCTCTCATCCTAAGAAAATCCATCACTTCTTGGCATGCAGGTCAGATGGCTTCACCAGAGGCAGCTCTGTGCAGCACTGTGCCAGCTAAAAATAAGCCTAGCAGGGACCCAAATAGATGTGTGGACGTCAGAAATGAAACGGTTCATGATGGCCAGTCCCCAGGGCCTGGCAGAGCCTGTTCCTCCCACACTTTCTCCCATCCACACCCTCTCCCCAGAGCTTTGTCTGCTCTGAACTGTGTCCTGCAGGGGAACTCCTCCCCTTTCCCTTTGGGGCAATGCTATAGGAGAATCCAGGATAAGGTGGGCAAGGGGAGGTTGGCCAGGAATGGAAGACGGTAGAAGGTGAATGGGACCTTTTGGTGGCTGTATAGTCAGGAATGACAGAGCCAAGGCAGCCTAATGGAAATGAAAGGAAAAGGCTTGGAAGACATAACAAGAAGAGAGAATCCTTTCCGGGCTGTTTTTTACCTCTGTGAATTTGGAGAGTTACCCTCGCTTTTATTTTCTCATCTGTAAAAGGGGTGCAATGACACTTCCGGGGCTGTGATGAGAATTAACCTTGCACACTTTGGGGTACATTATTTTCTTTTTTACCTACCTTTTCCTCAGTAGGATCAGGGAAAGAAGCCACTCAATATTTTGGAGCTAGAATCTCATGGGTACATGGGGTTGTCCACATGGAAGCGATTTGCATTATTCATTTGGCTTGAACCCAGCCTTTCTCTGTGAAACTCTCTAGTTGCCCATGGAGCTTCTTATCCCCAGGCCAGGAACAAGTTCTCTTCTGGAGGAGGGTGGAATGGAGTCTCTTTTTATTTCTTGTTCCTTCTTCTCTCCCTTCATTCCTTCTCCCCCTCGTCATCCCCATGGTCCAGCACAGGTATGGTCTGAAACCCTTCGCCCTGAAGACAACCAGAATGAGCAGGCAGTTTTATTCTGAGCTACTGGGCATTTCAGTGTTCCTGATCTGCTTGCGCATTTGGGGAAGATGCTTTGGCCCATCGTGGGCTTCCAGCCTGCCTTTTGCATGTGTGTGCAGAGAGCAGACAGCTTCCCTGAACGTGGCTGCCTGCCCCCTGCTATGCTCAGCACCCACAGCTGTCTAAACTCCCACTGGGGGTTGGCAGCTCCTGCCAGATTCTCAACTCTTGGGACTTTGAGGGACGGTTGGGAAATCACTCGCTGAGTGTTGCTCATCTTGGCTCATCTGAATCTTTCAGGGCCTGTGATTCTTGCTGCCGAGTGAAGGAAAGGAGAAGGAAGGCTTCCAAGAAGTGACCCAGGCATGGCAGCTGAGAGAGGGGGTTCAGCTCTTTCTAATGTGCCCCTCTTCTCATTTTACACTCACTACAGCCGAGAGAGAGTTGCCCTGCAGGAAGCTAGTGAGGTCACCCAGCCCAGAGTTGGTCTTAGCGACCAGGGAAAACATCTAATGTTACTTTACCTTTGTGAAGATGTTTCCAGAACATTAGATCAGAAAGACATGATTTTTATGGCACAGATGGGCAGGCAAGGCCCTGGGAGGAGCTGGCACTCAGTCTAGGACACACAACTGAGGAAGGAAGGAGGGGCTTCCAGGTAAGGCCAGGACCCCTGACCCTCTCCTGGTCTTTTGGAGGTGAGGTGTGACTTAACAATGGATGTGACACTTGTGAAGTCCTAGCTCTATAGGTAACAGCTTTCGTCAGCTAGCTAATTCTTCACCCCATAAGAATTGGCCAGTTCTGGTCCCCCCAAGTGTACTTGCTGAACCAGCAGCACCAATATCATCAAGGAACTTGATGTGTATTCCCAGGCTCCACTGGACCCCCTCAGTTGGACTCTCTGGAGTCGGAGACCAGGAATCACCCACACATACTCTCTGGGTGATTTTGGTGGTCCCGGGGGGTTGAACTCAGGGCCTTGTGCTTGCTAGACAAACGCTCTACTGCTTGAGCCACGCCCCCCAGCTGTCTCTGGGTGATTCTCATGCATTGGTCAAATTTGCAGTGCAGAAGGAATGGGGTTGGGTTGGGTCTGTGACTAAAGGGGGCTCTTCCCCAAGTGACTTGGCTTCTCTGGGTTCCATTCCCATCTCTGTCACCAGGCAGGGACTTGACTTGGAAGACTTAAACATCTGCAAACCTCCACCTGCAATAGCTCAGGTAGTAAGTAGGTAGATAGAACTTGGACCATTCCCTCACACCTATTTTATGGATGAGGAATCTGAGAACCAAGAGGTATTGTAAGATGTGCAAACCCAAGGAGGTTCCAGGACGTCGTGGCCCAAGCGCCTCTGGCTGCTCAGCCCTCCAATCCCTGCATGTTCAGAGACTGGGGCTTGGTATCAGAGAGCTGCCTTCCCCAGCCTCTTTTTCACTCACAGGGCATGCCAGGCCACTTAACTTGCAGAAACCCGTGCATCATCACTGGTCACCTGGGAATGATTAGGCAGTGATGAGCAGATGGCTCCCCAGAGAGGTCCTGACCCTCCCTTTTCCTGTCAGTGGGAGACTATTTAGCCTTCCCCTTCAAGGCCATTCCTCAGAGGTTGGGAGGTAGACACAGAAGGTACATCAAGACTTGTCAAGATTGGGGCACAGCTTGGTAGTGTGTGGAGCCTCTTTGCAGCCCTGTGGCCCGTGAGGAGCATCTACCAGCAGCTGTCAGCCTGCAGGTCTGTCTTGATGGGGAGGAGAAAATAACGGTCTGTCAATGTTTCCTCCCACAAACACTTGCAAGGAAGATCATCTTAGGATATTGCAGGACATGGAACTGTGATAGAAAAAAAAAAGCAATTCCCAAACCCACCAAGACAGTAGCCAAAGCCTTCCAGCCATGTCCCCTCTGTCCCTGTCACGTGGTCACTCACCCATGGGAACAGTTGGCCACAGTCCTACATCTTCAGCCTTAATTTTTTGACAAGGTCATTGGAGACAATCCTCTTTCCTGGCTCCACAATGCTCTTCGTCATGTTAATACAGGTATTTAATGGGCTTCTGCCTGTTGAACAATTAACGGAAAGGTCACTGGGTAATCTCCGGCTCACTCTTCTCATCGCCAGCCCACTGCTTGTACAATTCCTTGGTAGCATTCTTTCCAAAGAGGTGGGAGGGCTGAGGTCACCACGCTGCTTTCTCCTGGCAGACAGACTTTAATTAGGTTGCTAAATGAGCAAAGGCAGAGGCAATCCTTCCCTTTGCACAGACCCTCGTTCTGGGGCCGTCTTTTAACTCGCCACTTGTAATCTCATTGGTTTGTCTCTTTTTTAGAGGAGAGGAATTGGCCCAGTAGAGGTTTTTCTGAAATAATTTTACTAGTAGTTTCTACCACCATGAACCAGAGATTCCACAGAGGGCCACCAGACTGGGGTCATTACATGTTACACAAGAAGCAGTGTATGTATATGTATGTGTGTGTGTGTGTGTGTGTGTGTGTGTGCATGCATGTGTGTGTGTGTGTGTGTAGACATGACTTTAGTTTGTCCCAAGCACTGGTCTAAGCTCTTTATATGAATTATCTCATTTAATCATCATAAGAATTCAGCCAGGAAGGTATTGTTGCTAAACCCATTTTACAAATGAGGAAATTGAGGCTATGGGTTAAATAACTTTTCACAAACTCAAAAAAAAAAAAAAAATCAAGTAAGGGGATACAGCCCAGCTTCAAATCTAATTTTCAGCCATACCCTGGAAACCTCACTATCCTGACTGGAAAAGTCTGTTAGGAGTGGAGATTCTCAGATTCTTGCATTTTACCAGGATTCCCTGGGAGTTCCTGTACACAATAGCCAAAGACTGCTGTATCCTATCCACCATGCATGACAACCACAGCTAATTTATACCAGAGTCCTGCCCATTCACTGCTACTGACTCTCCTTCCCAGCTGAGGAAGCTGTGGTTTAAAGAGGTTAGGACTAGTCAGGGACAGAGTGGGACTTGATTCTGTCTCAGACTCTCACCAAAGTGTGCCAGTTTCCATGACAACATCGGGATGCTAGACTTCACCTTTCCCTGCTGAGAAATTAGAAGTGCTGAGAGCCCTTGCTCACTTTCCTGACAAGCCCCAAGGACTGACTTTCCTCCCTCCTCTGTGACCTCTCCACAGATGTGCAGCACATCAAGAGGCGGGACATCGTGTTGAAGCGAGAACTGGGGGAGGGGGCCTTTGGAAAGGTCTTCCTGGCCGAGTGCTACAACCTCAGCCCAACCAAGGACAAGATGCTCGTGGCAGTGAAGGTAACTCCTGGAGCATATGGGTACCAGGGAGACGGCCGGCTGAGGGCTGGGTAGAGAGAGTGAGAGGCTCATGCATTCCCCACTTGGGAAGATGGTACCAGACTGGCCTTCTCAGGTGCAGTCATATCGCCTTGATCCCAGATCAGTGACGTTTCCAGTGAACCAAAACCAGCTTCCTTTGACTTTGAAGGTCAAGGGCTGCAGTACTTGAGAACAACTTGGGGAACAAGTTGTGCTGGTGAAAGGTGCTGATTTTAGTCTGGAGGTCCTGGCTCAGTGACTCTGCAGAATGAGTTATCTGTGCCTGGAAAGGCGCTCAATCATTTCTCCCAGAGCTGGACCAAATGGCTGCCTGAAGAGACCTAGGGACTCTCTGCTTATGAGTGTCAGAGGTCACTGGGAATAGAAGATGGGTGTGGAGGTGTTGTCAGGCATTTAGCACATGCAGAATGAGGTTGGGAGAAATTCTTCAATTTCTGTCATGGGATCCAGGTTCTGACACCAAGGGGCAGATGGCAGAGGTTGGCTGCTTCCTGGCAGCTGCAGGATGGGTCCTTAACCACACAGCTAGGTGTGCAAGGCTCAGGGAAGGTCTGTAGCTGAATTGCTTAGGGGCAAGAAAGATGGGGCTTGGCTGCCACCAGTGGGCCTCCTCCACCCTTGCTTCTACACTGAAGAGCTTCTATGTGGGACGATGCTGGACAAGTCTTGGGACTTGGTTGACTCAAATAAGAGCCATGTAGCTTAGCTGAGGCACCCATGGCTCTCTGGAGTCAAGGGTGTGGAGTGGCCCCTTTGGATACAGTAAGCAGACTTCTGAGGCCATTAGGGAGTCTGCAAGATGTTTTGGGATGTAGGAGCAAGACATAGGGCTACCTGTGAAGACTCTAAAATCTCTCACCAGGGCCTTAAAAGAGTCCATGGAACTGGAGACTCTGGTGGAGCCTCCATCAGGAAAGCCGTTCCATGTTTCTGTGACTTCCGGGTCTCCGTTTATAGTCATATATGTCTGTAGATTGCCTGTGTCCACAGAGGACCAGTGACCATCATGACTGCAGGCAGTGTGGTGCAGGGTTCTGGGAACCAGAGAGCTGGGGTTGGGAAGGGGGACAAATCCCAGCTCCATCACTGATTTGTTGGTGACTGTGTGCAGGACACCTAACCTTGCTGGGCCTCAGTTTCCTAATCTGCATAACAGGAATTGTAGTATCTCTTCCTTAGAATGTTGATCAATTCCACTGTGTAATGTGTGCAAAATCTTTGCTGCTTGGGTCATAGTGAATGCTCAATAAACACTATTATTGTCATTATTATTATAGATGTTATTATAGCTGTGCAGCTTGAACTCTTGATCACCTTGATTCAGCCTTCGGAGTGCTGGGATTACAGATGTGCTATGCACAACCCAGCCTGTTAAGTGTTTTTTATCATCATCTTTACTATTGATGTTGACTTTACTAATACATGCCAGAAGGCCTTCCAGGCTTTCACTAATCTGTAGAATAGGGCTTGCCAGACTTTTCCTCTACAGGCCAGAAGGTGTATTTTCGACTTTGAGGCCCAAACACTATCTACTGTCACTAATTAGCTATACCCATGTAGTGTGAAAGCAACATAACCATACTTTAACCAACAAGGGTAGCTGTTTTCCAATAATTTTAAATATACAAAACAGGTATAGATTGCTGACCTCTGTTCTAGAAAATGAGAAGCTAGAATATCACTCCACAAGAGGCTGTCACTTGTTGTGACTGTATGTCTTGGGAATGAACTTGCTCATTGTGTTTCCGTAGACATGGATGGTCACGTAAGCGAGAGTGTCTTTAAACAGCTTGGACCAGGGATGTGGAATGGTTTCTAATTTTGTGCCTAAACTTAGAGTCTACACTTCTCTGACACTTTAGTATGATGCTAACCTACTGGATATTCTGGTGTCCATATGGGAACTGGTGAATGAACTGTACAGTTTGGCATTTTTGAGCTGGAAACCAAATGATGTCCCAAGTCCTGGGAAGTGGGTCCCCCTGAGTGGTCTGGAATTGAGGTACAGTACTCAAACTAGGTTATACAAAAAATATGTTGCTGACAGTATTTCTTTGTGTGTGTGTGTGTGTGTGTGTGTGAGACTGGGGTTTGAATTCAGGGCTTTGCTCTTGTAAAGCAGGTTCTCTTGCTTGAGCCACACTTCCAGTCCACTTTGCTCTGCTTACTTTGCAGATGGGTGTCCTGATCTATTTGTCCAGGTTGACCTCAAACCACAATCCTCCCTATCTCAGTTTCAGCTTCCCAAGTAGCTAATATTACAGGTATGAGCCACCAGGACCTGGCCTGTTGCATTCTTTAAAAAGCATTTCATTCTCTCTGTGGGTCTGGGAACCTCTAGGAAGTGATCTGAGAACTCTGGAGTTCGATGCCATTTGCCACCCAGTGGACCTGTCAGGCGAGTCCTGGAGAAGAGCCCTCTCTTCCAGAGATCCCCAGACGCCACATTCCCTGCTCCCTGTCCTTTTTAGATTTGACCCCCTTTGTGTCCTTCCTCTGAGTTTGTTCCCATGTCCGTGCAGGGCAGTTTTGTACTTCTGGAGGATGCTTTACAAGTATAGCCCAAGATTAGGTTTCCTCAAAATTGTGGCTTTAAACCAATTGGTGAGTTTTTTGTTTTTGTTTTTTTTTTTTAACCAGCAGTTGCTGCGATGGAAATAAAAGAATGGCAATCACAGTCTCTGTTTTTAAGGAGTCTGCAGCCTGCTGGGAGCCCAGATAAACTGCCATGAAACAAATAGGAAGGAGGACAAGACCGAGCATAACTTGTGCCTGTGAGCAGTGTGTGAGATTACAATATACGTGCTCCTTGGCTTATAATGGGGCAACACACCCAACAAACCCATCATAAGTCGAAAATATCTCAAGACAGAAATGAATTGGACAGTCAGGCAAGGGAATTTATGCCTGTAATATGAGCTTTGGGGAGGCAAACCTCAGGAGGATTGAGTCTCAAGGCCAGCCCTGGCAAGATGCTAGCAAGACTCCATCTCAACAAATAAGCCAGGTGTGGTGATGCACACTTGTGATCCCAGCTGTGCAGGAGGCATAGGCTGGCCCTGGACAAAAACGCAAACCCCTACCTATCTGAAATATAACTAAAGCAATAAAAGGCTACGGGTGTGGCTCAAGTGGTAGAGTGCCTGCCTAGCAAGCATGATGTCCTGAGTTCAAATGCCAGTACTTCCAAAAAAGAAAAGAAAATACACACATAACCTACTGAACATGATGGCTTGGCCGCAGTCTACTGGAGCGTGTTAGCTGTTTCCATGGAGAGCCCTCGGTTGACTGCTGCCTTCCAGCTTCTGGAGAGAGGATTGGATCACATTCACTAGCCCCGGAAAAGATTAAAATTCAAAGTGAAGTTTTTACTGTTGGTATCTTTTCAGTCTGGGACTTATGATGTCATGGGGTTCATAATTTTAAATAGTCACTTGACAAACAATACTCTCATGTGACATTCCAACCCAGACAAAGCCCTTGCTTCACAAGCTGGGGGACAAGGCCTTACCACTCTTTCTGTTTTCCTTCTCTGTCATTCCATGTTCTGCCCTGGGTAAGCATCAGTGCTCTTCTAATTCATGAGCTCTTATGGTGTGATGTGTGCTGGAGGTTTTTTTTTCTGTCTATGGAGGGTTTTGTTTTAACTTAGTTTATTTCCAAGATGCCTCATTGGTTCTTACTAGTTTGTCCTTTTTATTTCTCCCTGCCCTTACTGTCTACTTTCTTACTATTTTTTAAGAAGTCATTATTTATTCATTCTCTTATTAATTTATAAAAATCTTCGTGAACTTGATCTGCAGGGAATTCACGTTCCAGTTTTTGACAGTTTGATTCACTTAGCTTTAGCATTGCTTTTCTTCCTGCATGTCTGAACTCTTGGATTCCTTTAGGTTTGCATGGTCATTTTTTGTTTGTTTGTTTGGGGTATTTAGGATTTCTTCTTACAGTTACTTCAAATTGGAAAAGGAACTTAAAACATTTGTGAAACAATTTAAGGAAAGAAATCTAAGATTTTTATTATTTTCCCAACTGCAAGTGATTTTCCCTTCTGCCCTTCACTTTTTAAAATTTTTTTGTGTTGGAGATTGAACTGCAGGCCTTGTGCTTGCTGGACAAGTGCTCTACCACGTGAGTCACATCCCCAACCCCAACTTCAGAATGTCTCCAACTTCAGAGACCCCCTTTGGCAAGACCCTAACCCTGCCATAGTTGCTGGTGACAATAAACACCAGCTCTGCCCCATGCCATTGACTGGTGACCCATTTTGCAGTTTCCCAGCAACCAAGAAAGTACTAGATTGGACAACCCAGAGAGGGTAAGAGAGCCTCTGACCCAGTTTTGCTCCTCATTGTTCTCCTGTCATCTCTGTTCTAATTGCATCAACTCCTGGGGACTGGAGCCCCTTGCAGCTCTGGATCCCAGGTTACTACACCCCACACTTGGACAATGACCTAAGACCTTCAGGTTTGACCCACCAGCTGGAAAAGCCAGTGTGAAGGCAGAAGGGGTATGGAAGACAGAAGAGACAGCGGCTGCTTTGTGTTCCATTTCTCCAAGGGGCAACTCCTGTCTGCCTTGCAGTGCAGGGTGCCAGCCTGGGGGATGCTGACTGGTACTGCTCAAGGCTGAGAACGGAAATGTCCCATGACTGCCCCTGACGTCTGGACTGTGGGAGAACATGATTTAAAGAGATGGAGAGAGGCCATTTGGCTGGCCCCAAATTTGATCTACTTTTCCTGCTCATAAATCCAGCATTCACATAAATCTTTATATTCTCCCATCCCACCCATGCTGGGTTCCAGGTTTTTTTTTTCTTCTTCAGGAAAATAAATAAATCACTCTTAGTCATCCAATACCCATGCCTCAAGCCATGTAGCTCAAACCTGTCTCTCAACATGACTCTCTGGCTTGCAAATGTCCTGGTTTGAATTGCAGGTGGACATTACAGCTTAGGCTTTTATTCACAGGGAGCCAACCAAGAGCAAGCAGTGGAGAGCACATAGAATTAGGTCTGATAGCCCAGGCAAGAAGTTTGTGAGACCCCATTGCAACCAATAAAAACTGGGAGTGGTGATGGGTGCCTGACATCCCAGCTATGTAGGAAGCATAAATAGGAGAATTGCAATCCAGGCCAACTGGGGCATAAGTGAAACCTTATCTCAAAAATCCAAAGCAGAAAGGGCCTGGGGGTGTGACTCAAGAGGTAGAGCACTTGCCTAGCAATTGCAAGGCTCTGAGTTCAAACTCCAGTACTGCCCCCACCTCCCCGCAAAAAGAATTATATCTGATAAAAATCAGTGATGGACTAGTACAATGAGTCTCCCCCTTTATTTCTGTGTTCCGCTGCCCTACAGGCCTGACACACTGGGTGGGCCAGGCAGCTCTGCGGGAAGCCCATATCCTCTGTCTTTTTAATTCAAGCAGGCGTGCTGGGCAGGAAGATATCCTGGGCTCCAGATCCAGGCCATTGTTTTTTGTGTGATCTTTGGAAAGCCATATCCTCATTCTGGGCCTCAGTTTTCTCGTCCGTAAGATGGGAAGGTTGTGCCTGGTAACTTCCAGCATCTTTGTGAGCAGTAGTACAAAATGGTGCATTCTTCCAAGTTTACCTAAGAATGGAAGGTGGGCGGTTTGAAATTGGGGTGGGGCTTGATCTTTGGCTGAGAGACACATTCCTCAGATGGCCCTTAATGTATTGAACTGGAGATGGCTCAAGTCCACCCTCACTCAAACCATCTGTCATTTAAGATGTGTGAATGTGGGCTGATTCTCAGAAACAAGCTCAGCCTCAGTTTCTCCAGCTTCCCAGGGGGAACAGATGATATCTAGAGTCCCTTACTTGCTAAGAGTCCAGCATCTTGACGTGTGCTGACGACTGAGTCTTCAAACCCACCCCCCCACCACCAGATCCACCTGCTTTTGCAAATCCACACATATGGGAGTAGGTGCAGTGCTGGGATCCAAAGCAGCCTGCAGATTGTGGCTAATGGGGCTACAGTGGAGGCAGAAAGCTCTCTGGCTCAGGAGGCCTTCAGAGTTTGTATGATCTACAGATGATTCTGCCTGGATAACCAGGAAGGTCCAGCAGAGAGAATGTGAATCAATCTCCAGTCTGTATAGACTTTCACTAGCCTAAAAGTGGTGGGCAATCTCACCCTTACTTCCTCATTGCCTAGTGTGTGTGGACCGTTGGCTCCATTTCTTCTGACTTTGTGGGGAAGGGTACACAGGCTGCTCCTCTAGTCAAGAGACTCCTTTCCTGCACAGGTCATGGTCCATTCTGGCCAGTCTTGCTCATCCTCATGGTGGTGCCCTCCATGCAACAATCACAGCCTTCAGCTTTGGTCTCATGGTTCCCTCTGATGCTGCTTTTCCTGATGCATTCATCTTCTGGGATCTGGAAGTGTCCTGCTCTGCCCTTCTTCCTCCTGCCTGGATCTCCCATCCCCACAGGGATGAGTAACAGCATTTTGGTGGCCACCAGAGCCCCCCTTTCTTGTCCAATACTGGGACCTGGTGCTTCTCTACCAGGTCCTGACTGCATCTAACGCTTCTATTAACTGCTGTTCCCATGGCTGCCACCTCATCTATCCCTACCCTTTGTGTGCTTCCTCCAAACCCTTGGTAAAAAAACAGTGCATTCTAGAAGCCAGTCTTTGTTCTCTTTTGCAAAACAGACTTCTTATTGAGAAGTAAGGAATCAAATGATGATGACTGGTATATCGCCTGCCTGATTTTTGTGGGCTATGAGTGTGTAGGAATTTGCACAGAGGAATTGGTACAGTGGTTTCTATACTGTTTACATGAGCAGAGGGGTAATTTCTGGGGAGGAAACCTTAGGGGTGGGGGCTCTGTCAGTCTTTCCATCTCACAGCCCTGTCCTGTGCCATTCATACTTGCCCCTAGGGAAGCCTAGAGCTCAGACATGAACACAGGTTGAAGTTGGTGGCCAGTAACTGGAAATGTCAGTGTCAGAAAGTACCTTTCTCTTTCTATAGGAATCAAAATGCTAAAGGAGGAAGGGGACAGGCATTGTTGTGTAAGTTAGCTTCGTTGCCTTTAAATTCTGCTGAAATTATATTTATTGGGAACCGGGCAGTGTTTGTAGCATGCCAGGTTTTGCCAGAAGGAGAAAAGGCAGCCTTCTAGTTGCTAATGGCTTGTGTTGCGTTGTTCCCAGGCCCTGAAGGATCCCACCCTGGCTGCCCGGAAAGATTTCCAGAGGGAGGCCGAACTGCTCACCAACCTACAGCATGAGCACATTGTCAAGTTCTATGGGGTGTGTGGCGATGGGGATCCCCTCATCATGGTCTTTGAGTACATGAAGCATGGAGACCTGAACAAGTTCCTCAGGTAAGCCAGGACCCATGTCTTCGTTGTCCCTCCACCATTGCAGTCCTGCCATGCTCCTGGGGTTTTCTCTGGGACTGGAAGTCATATGTCCCCCTCTTGAATGTTTAAGTCTGAGAAATGAGAACTGAGAAACACCCTTTCATTCTGATCACCCATGCTTAACAGCACCTGGACTTGGGCCTTAGTCTCAATGACAAAAAATCTATACTCTTCTTTTTGATTCCAAGATGGACTGAAAAGAACAGTAGGGTCTGGAATGAGTTCCATAAAGATCCCTGAGGGCTCATCAACCTGTGACTTCCAAGTTCAAGATTCTAGAGCCACCCTCCCCCAACATTGCACGTCTTAGGTGTTCTGCTTGCAAGGTGAGGTGAGGTACAAGGTTTCCTTAAAACCTTTCCAGGGGCTTTTTATGATGAATAGGAAGGTCTGAGGTTATGAACCCATCAGAAGAGAAAGATGGTTGGGAAAAAGGGTAGATTTTTCTCAAGTAAATACTAGAACTATGTTATCCGATAGAGTAGCCATGTACGGCTATTTGGGTTTATATTTACATTAGTTAAAGTTCAATAAAATTAGAAGTTCAACTTCTCAATCTCACTATCTGTACCATTTCAACTGGTAGACACTTGAAATATGGCAGGTTGGTAGCCATGCATGTTATTGACTACCGTACTGAGAAGCACTGAATACATGATCTCCATCATTTGAAAATTCTGTTGGATAGCACTGTGCTAGAAAGAATGGATTTGTTGCAAGAAGGGTTTCTATTGCTTGGAACAGATCATCTTGACTTTGAGAGGCTCTGATGAAACTGGTGAGAGAAAGTTCTAGGTGGAGTTGCAGGGGTAAATCTATTGTCTCCAGATACCACATCATTTCACCACTGAAACAGAGTGAGGACTGCTCTGCCTTCCATAGCTTCCAACTCCCAAATAGTGCTCAGATGAGGGAATAGCCATGTGTGAGGATCTGTGAAATCCAGGGTCCCAAGAAGCGGGGTGAACACTCAGGTCTTGAACACTTAGGATGTGGTGTTCTGCCACTGTACCATTTAAATACCATGGTATTCCACAACTGAGGATGAAATTTCTGGAGTTCAGATATGATAGAAGGCTCTGGTCTACTCATCAAATCAGATGAGTATCCCCTTGAAGTGGAACATTCAATAGAGTGTTGTGGTTTTGAGGATGGAATGAAAGAGGTGGTAACTGGAGGAGTCTTTGGAGCTCTACTTATGAGCTGGGTTTCTGCAAACTGGTCCTAGAGGGGTTGGAAGTATCTGTAGGATGTTCTAAGTCTCTAAAGCTGAGTTTACAATGAAATTGGTTCCTGTCCTGCAGAACTCAGTCCTTAGCCAAAGACAGACCAGGGTTCATATCCTGGATTTGTCACATCTTAGTTACAACTGGAACAAGCCTTCATTATCTCTCCTAGAAAACAGACTAATATACTCTCTACAGCTGTTGTTATGAATATTCAATGACTATACATGTATAATGTCTGGATGAGTTTGGCATGTAACTAGGTGTTCAACCAATGGTAGCTACTATTAAAGTTACTACTATTATAACTGATTTTATGAAAACTGTGAACCACGGTAGCTTCTGACCCAGGTGACACCCTGTCCCAGTACTCAGAATTTCCTTGCCTTGAGTTTTGGTTGCCCTGGGGTCAGAGGTGCATTTCCCATTTTGTCCACATCTTCTCCATGGATCCAGCCATACTTTCAGCCCACATTTCACCGAATCTGAGAGACTGCCCAAGAATCTCTCTGTACCATTGTCATGCTCAACAGAAGGAAAGAGTAAGAAAAGAGGAGCACAAGGCGGAGAAAGAGTAAGAGGCAAAACAAAGGCAAGGGGTGGCAGACACATAAAGTTAGAAATGGGACTGCAGACCAAAAGAAACAGAAAAGACACATAAGGCAAGGGGCAGAGTCTTCACTGACGGTATACTTTCTTATTCTCCAGGGCAGAAAGTGCCAGGAAGGCACATGTGTGAGCACCATTGTGTTCAGACTGTGTGTTTCTTTGCAGTCCCTTCCTGAAGACATCATGTGACAGTTGATTCAGATAGAGGTTTCTGGGAGCATTTTTTTGCAACCTAATCTTTTGACCAGTTTCCCAGTTGTTGCTGTTTTTCTGTCTTCTGAGGCTGTCAGCCAAGGCTGAGCTTCTCCAGAATGCCCTAGGCTGATACCTCTTAGCGATGGGTCACACCAACCTTTGCTGGGGGCTGGCTTCCACTGCTCCCTGAAATGCAGCCTCTGTGTGACCCCCAGGCTGGCCTTGTTTGTTTTCTTGTCTTCAAGTTGGGGGGTGTTTAGGGGCAGGCTGGAGTGTACTGTCCTGGTAGACAGGGGTGGTGAGCGTTTTCCCTTCTGACTCCACTCTTGCTAGCTAATACAGCATTCTACTTCTGAGGAGTGAGGTAGGCAGAGCCCACCAGAGATAATAAAATGAGTATGTTCCTATTTAATGGTGCCTTTCAGTGGAAATTGGAGAAGCAGTAAAACAGGGCTGAGGCCTTGCTGTACACCCGGGCTGTTGGCCCACCACTTCGTAAATAAGGGCCCTAGTGTGGTTATGGCTCATTGGGCTTTCTGTAGAAAAGAGTGAACACTAAAAGTGACTGATATGACAGGGCAGGGTGTTAGATAAGAAACCCAGGCCTTAATTTGGGATGGAGAGGGTGTGTGTTTCAGAGTCAGAGGGGCTCTCCATCCTGCCTTGATCCCTCCGTGAGATACCCAGTCCTGAGCAGTGTGGTAGAGTGGTCAGGAGTACGGGCAGAGTATTCTACTGCACACTGTTGGAGTGTGGGCTGCCCATCAGCCCCGTCAGCATTGGGAGTGTGTGGGAAATGCAAATGAATGAGGTTTACCTAGCTAATCAGAATCAAGGGAACGGGGTCTGCGTATCTGTTTTAAGCCCTACTGATGCTTCTTTTGGCAGCTCTCCTTTACTGTGGCTTTAAAGTTTGTATCCAAATTGTCTGATAGCTGTTTTGGAACCTCTTGGACTTTGGCTGAGTAATCTGGGTGGTCATTTTGTGCCTCAGTTTCTTTATTTTGAAATTGGAGTGGGAGGATTAACGGAATATATTGAAAACAATCAGAATAGCTGAATAGCACGTAGTGAGGACTATGTAAGAGTCAACGGTCATTGTTTTATCAATTACTCTATGACACACAGCTAGTACTTGGGAACCCCCGGGGTAGTAGTAAAATATTAAAAAGAATAGGTTTATTTCTTGTTCCATTTGAGTATGCTTGCTGTCATCTTAGTTGGAAATCTGGTTGTGGAGTTTCACCCATCATCATACTCACTTAATAGAGTTTTGGGGAAAGACAAATAGGCCACAGGCAGTCTATGGGGTGTTCCAAACAGGAGCCAAACAGGCCTTTCCCCTTGATCTCCTGAATTCTCTCTGCTCCGTTCTTCCTTCCCTCCCTCTTACAGGGCCCATGGGCCAGATGCGATGATCCTGGTGGATGGCCAGCCACGCCAGGCCAAGGGTGAGCTAGGACTCTCCCAAATGCTTCACATCGCCAGTCAGATCGCCTCGGGCATGGTGTACCTGGCCTCCCAGCATTTCGTGCACAGGGACCTGGCCACCAGGAACTGCCTGGTTGGAGCCAACCTGCTGGTGAAGATTGGAGACTTTGGCATGTCCAGAGATGTCTACAGCACCGACTACTACAGGGTAAGGTGATTTTCCCAGCTGCAGGACTCAGTGGCAGAACTAGCACCTTGCTTACATGTCTTTGTCATTGTCCATTAACCCCGTCACTTGGTGTGCACATATACACATGCATGCCCAGATATTCAATCAACAGTTATCTTTTGGCCACTCCTGCATCATAACATGCCTGCTTATTATTGTCTCAATAGGCCACTCCTTCTTTCCTCTTGGACATTTGAGCAGACTGAATCCATACATCTCAATAACCTATGCATTGTGTTCTTAATTTCATCAATGCTTTTGTTCATGCAAGCAGGCTCATATACATACACAAGGATGCCCAAATGCACGCCAGACAAGCCCAACTTGGCGCTACATTTTAACATCTCCCAATGCAGTCCCTGATCTAGCCTCACCCATGGGATGTTTTATTGTCTCTCATATTATTGTCTTGTGACCATGTAAGGATTATCTTGTTTCCAAAGGTAGATCTTGATAAAATGAGGAGCCTAAAGCAAACTAGCAAAAATGGTAAAAATAGTGTTGAATAGATCATTCTAATGGCTTTCTAACTTTGTGTAGGACAGGTTAGACCTTTGAGTAAGACTTCTGGTGGTGAGGGAGCCACCATGTTCATTTTTAAATCCATACAATTTTGATTTCATATTAATGAGATGTTATTTTGCAGCTATAATAATTTTTTCTCTTAGTCTTTGGAAACCTCCTACTCATTGGTCATTGAGTAGTTCTGTCTCTTTTATTATTACCAGGGAAAGTGTAAGTGGTCATTCCAGAAGCTAGAAATGAGAGCACAATTTGAGACCCAGAGATGGAATAATGTCATCAAGCTGGTCAGAAGGCAGATGCTTATAAAATATGGAAGATTTATGCTGAGTATTGTGGCACATGCCTGTAATGTCAGCTCTTGGGAGGCTGAGGCAGGAGGATTGTGAGTTTGAGGCTACTCTAGGTTACATAGCAAGACCCTGTTTCAAAAAAAATTTAAAAAATTAAAATATGGAAGATTTACTTTGGGGGCATTGACTTGGGAAGAAGGATAGGTGGCATAAAAGGCAGAATATTTGGAGGAAGAAGAGTTTCTTAGTCTCTTTGGGCTACTTGACAAAAAAATGCCATAAACTAGAGAGCTTACAACAACACAAATTTTTATTCCTCACAATTCTGGAGCCTGGAAGTCTAACATCAAAGCTCCAACAGATTTCATGTCAAGTAAAAGCCTGCTCCGTGGTTCATAAATGGCTGTGTGTCCTCACATGGCAGAAGGGGAAAAGGATCTCTCTGAGATCCTTTTGTAAGGGCGCAAATCCTATTCATGAAGCCCCACCCTCATGATCTAATCACCCCTCAGTGCCCCTCAGTATTGTTAATACCATTAGTTTGAGGGTTAGATTTGACGTATGAGTTGGTTACAGTACTAACATTGTCTATAGAAGGAGAATGGAATCCAATCATTAATAATAACTAATAATCATATTGTCAGTCACAGAGCCTGGATATGAATGTCCTGTTGGCCTGTCTATGATAGACCAGGAGGCTAGGGATTTGGGATTGTCACATGTGTGCAAATCAGGTCTATCTGCATGTTCCTGATGGCTTTGTCTAAACATGATCACCGAGGCATTAAAAGTGATCACGCAAGGAACGTTAACAATGGCCCAGGGAAAATTAGAATCTTGAGAAATGCCTTTTATGACTATAAAGTGACTTGTTCATGGTACAAGCAAAGGATGGCAAATGATATGCCATCACAAGCACACAGGAGGCAATGGAAACCAAAAGTGGGGAAACTACAGTGTCCACAGCACACTGGATAGCTTCCCTAGCTACTCGCTCAACTCAATATTCCCAGACATAGCAAAGGGAACAAAATACAGCAAAGTCACAGACAGATGACCAGGACAGACCTGCCAGGAAATATCAAAGTTTAGTCTTTCTTTAGCATTTAGACCATTTTTTTCTCAGTCATTTCCAAGTGAGGCATCAGTGTGGTTACTAAGGGGGCCCATGGGTCATAGATTTCTTAGAGGCTAGCTGGAGCTGGCACCACTTAATCGCCTTCCACTCTGTATAATGGGGTTTGCTGGCTTGCTGACTGAGCGCAGATTTATGGTGGTGTTGATGAAGTAAGGGATGGCTCACTGTTCTTTTTCTGTGCAAGGCAGATATTTAATTATGCCAAGTTGATCTCTATTGTCTATACCAAGGTTTGGAAAGCCATGTCTGACCAGAATGTGCAAATTGAACCTTCTTCTAGGTTTATACTTAGCAGTTCTCGGTTCTGGTTTAAAGAGAAAAAACAACTAAAAAAGAACATAATCCAAATGGTTCTTCTTTACCCTTGCTTTAGTAGCTGTGCTCTTTTGCTCTTTACTCTTGGGAAAGCTTCAAGGAATAAATGCAGGTCAGATTTAAGGAAGGGCAAGTCAATAGGAAATGTCCACACTCTGGGTGTCTTCAATTCCTTCCTCATGAGTTCTAAGCCGATTGTTAGCTGAGGCCACATGGCTTGAAAATGTACGCATTTGGTTCCAAAAAAGTGTGAAAGAAGAAAGAATACCTACTGCAGTAAAAACAGCACATCATGGAAAAACCATGTAATTCACTGCTGGTGGGTAGACCCTACTCTCAACATCCAAAGAGCAGCTTGCATTGTAGCTTCATGTTCACTTACTTATAATAAGTGAATTATAAATAAACACTCAGCTTCCCTTTTATACTCTTCTGAAATGCCTTCTCTACTCTTCTAAAAAGTGAAAAGCAGAAGTAGGTTTGCCTGAGGTCACATAATGTACCCTAAGGTCTTATTATTCCTATTGGAAGACATGAGGTGCCAAGGGAATTCCTGAATTTGGGCTGGATCTTACCTGTGTTTACTTCCTAATGTTTAGTCATTATTAGTGATCATGTGACCTCAATGCCTTTCAAGATAACATTTGATGTCCTCAATGCAAAGGAACTAATGTGGAAACTTTAAAGTGACAGAGGCCAATAGGAGAAGGGGACCAGGAACTAGAGAAAAGGTTAGTTCAAGAAGAATTAATTTAGAATGTAACACATATGTACAAGAAAGCAATGAGAGCCAACTCCCTGTATAGCTCTCCTTATCTCAACTAGCAAAAACCCTTGTTCCTTCCTATTATTGCTTATACTCTCTCTTCAACAAAATTAGAGATAAGGGCAAAATAATTTCTGCTGGGTATTGAGGGGGTGGGGGAGGAGAGGGAGGGGGCGGGGGAAAGGGAGGGGTCGGGGGAAGGGGGGAGAAATGACCAAACATTGTATGCACATATGAATGAAAGAAATTTTAAAAAAAGGACAAAAATATTTCCTCAACAGAGTTGATGATAAGTAAGTTAATTTGTGTAAAGAGCCTGTAATCCAATACTTACCGGATAAGCTATTGTTTTCATTATTTCCCTCAGTGTGTCTCACACCCAAGGCAAGTAAACTCAGGATAATCTCATTTGCAGATGCAATTCTTGGGTCAGAAAGACCACTGAAAAAATCCGCCAAAGCAGGCTCTTTAAGTTGACCACCTCAGGGACATTTCCTTCCTCAGATTTCAGCTTCTATAGAAACAATGAGTCATCAGTACTTGCTTCTTATGCTGGTCAGTGTGTGCATGGCCCTGCTCCTAGAGCTAAACTCATGTTCAGTGATTGATAGAAGACTTTGTTGCTCAGAATACACTGGCTGGGGCCCTGAGAGTGCATTGGTTTATCAGATAGAATACTAGGATGGATTCTGTCTGCAGGTTGATACCTCAGCTACTATTGATTACTGGGCATAAGAATTTGCTGGCTTCCCCTGCCTACAATAGATGAGCACAAATAATGCAAGTGTGTGTGTGTGTTCATCTATGCGTACCTGTGCAGTGAGGATTCTAGCATGTACACAAGAAGGTGGGAGGAGGGGTTAAAATAAACTCCTCCTTATATTTTCGCTTCCTCATTTTTGATTTCTTAAAACAAAGAGGCACCATCTGGCTCATGCATAAAATGGTATGTAAACGATTTACAAAGGTGAACTGCCAAATTTCCTGTTACACATTTAGATAGAGAAAACAAACATGCCTGCCTCAAAGCACCAGCAATTTGTTCTCTTTCCTAAGATGGTTCCTGAAGGTAATACATTTCCTGATTGCTGATACCTCTGAGATTGACTTTAGACTGACTCTGACAAGGGTGGGTTTGGGGTACCATTATTCTCTTCTCAGAACGTCAGCGAACACTAACTACTGGTGACCAAATGTAGGATTGAAGAAAGTTCTAAGCATCTTAAAGGAGATGAGATTGGGACTCCAGAATAGAAATGTTTTCATTCGAAAGGGAATGCCATATGCTGGGGTCCGGGAGGAGTGGAATTGGAGGGTATTGGAGCTCTGATCCTACTGACCCAGAGGGCCACACATGGGCTTTTCTGTTCATCCTGTTACTCTATGCCTAGCACTGTGACACTTAGTAGACATCCAGTAAAAATATCAGTGGCAATGTGAATTCAGAGTTAGTCAGTAAGTGGATAAAGCCAGACATTGAGGAACCCAGACTGGCAGATACCCACCAAGGAGGGGTAAGCCTTTGGAGATAGGAGTGGAGTTTAGCAACAGACTTCAGGAGCAAGTGTTTGTCTAAGCAAGGAGATGCAGCGTCTGGGGAAAATGGCCTGAGGAAAAAGGTGAGTGGCAGTCTGAGTCAGGGATGACCGCTTTTGGTCAAAGTGGGATTCTGGTAAGGCATGGAGTCAAATGTCTAGAAGATGAAGGGGCACATGCCAAACCCCGGCGAACACTCATACAGGACCATAAAGCAGGTCTGGAAGTTGATAGCACAGAACTGGGTTCTAAGCTGGGGATTCCAGGCCAACGTTCTCAGAAGTTCCTGGAAGGGATGATAGGAATGACCCTTAGGTTGTGTGAATAATTTAGAACAAGCTAATCTGGCTGTGAGAATATCTGATTCTATGGCTATCATGGTGTCTCATGGCAATGCTGACAATTGCAGGTTCCTGGACTCATTGTCTTTGAATCTCTGCTCCTGTAATTCCTATCTATATGACCTTGGGCAAGTTATTTGCTCTTTCCTGCACCTCCAACTATGAAATGGGGCTAGTAGTCCCTATTGCATGCATTTTCTGTAAAGATTATGAGTTACTACATATAAAGCTCTCAGGATGATAAATGCTCAATAGACATTAATTATTTTTACTATTACTGGAGCTTAAATATAAATGACTTTTCTAGTTCCAAGATGGGTATTCTGAACAAGGCTTACCTAAGGGTGCTAGCTAAGGTAGATCAACTTCTGTAACAAATAGATGTGAATATATATGTTATATATGTATCTGTTATATAGGTACATAATGGTTCCAATACAAATAGAAACCCACTTGTAGGTCACAAAACACGAGCAGGTGAACTCACTGGAGGAGTAGCCCTCCTTGTATGGTCATTCAAGCTAATGCATCCATCTCTGCCCTTTTCCTTATGTGGTGTCCTTGGGCATCCTACACATTCATTCCCAATGTAGCCCACTGGAAGTATAAAGTGACCTGAAGGAATGTAGGTGAGATGTTGTGAATGGGTCTGTCCTGGACATAGGTCTTTTGCTTCCCCTCCTGGCAAGAATCCAGTAATATAGCCCCACTATTTATTTATTAGGGAAATGGACTGTAGCTGTGTCTCACATAGATGAGAAAAAGATTATGTTCAGTAGCTGACAATCCCTTCCCATAGCAACCTTCCATCCCAACTGTATGGCATCCCATGTTTGATGACTTATGAAGAAAGAGGATAGCCACCCTTTCTTCCTACTGCCCCTCCCATCCTGAATGTAGACTTGATCCTCCTGAGAGGTATCCTTTTCTCTTCTGCTTGCAAACTCTTGGTGTCACGTGGGATTTGTAATCCTGTATGAGTCCATAAGAATTGATTCTTCTAGAAATGCTTTAGAGCTATGAAGACCTGGATATTAACTTCAGGTAGCATGTGGACAGAGCAGGAGTTAATTTTCTCTGATAAAGCTTAGACCAGGAGGTTAGAGGAAGGGTAACTCAGACTCCTAGTCCCTAGACCACATGTTTGTTCTTTTCTTCAGCTTTGGAAGAGGGCGCATGTTGCTAATTAGGAGACATGGCCAGAAAGTAGATCTCTAAGCAGGCATACACTGAAGATGGTATGCTCGTTTTCACTGAATTCAGAAACACAACTCAAATTCTAAGTTCTATGAATCTGCACAGAGCTGCAGAGGGAAATGAACACAGAGGAAGGTATGTAGAATAGATTTATGCTAATTGTAGGTATTACACTATTACAACCTTGTTTCCTTGATTAGAGTCAGTGAATCTACACACTAATTATCTATAAAATTTCAGACATTTTGGCATGCAAAAGTCTTCTGAAAAGCTGGATGTGCTCGCTCATGCCTGTAATTCCAGCAATGTGGGTGGAGGAGGTGGGAGAGGAGGAGAAAGCAAAGATATATTAGGATGCCATTAAAAAGGAAAGGCAGTGGCAGGCAGCTAGGCATAGTGCATGGAGGTAGTGTCGAGTATGTTTTATTCCTTGGGTTAGGCGACTTTTGATTGGCTGTCTCCCTTTTTGTAGACCTTACTGATTGGTTGCCTCTTCGTTGGCTTATGGTTTGTATTTTGTGTTTTCTCAAGTTTGACCCCCTAGTTCCTCTTCCATCATTCTCCACATTCCACCCCTTCTCCTCATTCCTCCTGGCTGTGGGTATTTTGGTCTCACCATGCCTCTGTAAGGTGGGGACTTTCCTCCACAGTCTTTGGGGTACAGACATGAACTTTCGGTTTAAATAGACAAAGAATTTGGGTAGAGGGTGAAAGGTGTATATAATAACTAAACAGAAACGATCAAAATATGGCCTGATTGATCATTAGTTCATCCTAGTTTATGGAGGGATTTCCGCAAGGATGTCATTGTCATCACCAGTTAGGATAAGCAAGTCATTATTGCCTGCCGGGTGTTCCTAAGAAGCCTCCGATGGACCTCTCCTTGGGTGGCAGCTTCCTCTATCCCTCCTTGTAAAGTTGTTATCGAGCGGTCCTTTTCTTCCTGAATTCCAAGAAGATTGCAAAATGACTGCAGAGAGAACAGCTCAGAGCAAAGATGTAGAAAATGGAGATGGGCATGTCAAGCTTCTTCCTGTTTCAGTTAATTCGTGGGCCCCAGTGAGGAGCCAGTGCTTTTCAGTGTTAGATTTTGACTGGGCTAATCTGAGGGGTACACGGAGATTCATTGAAGGAAATGTTTGTAGAGGAAGGGAAGGGCCACTAGAGCCACCTGTTTGGGCTTGGCTAGTCGATGGACAGTCATGGACATCATATTGAGTTAAGCCATCCCCATTGGTCTAAGCAATAAACCATGATGACTGTAGTAGCAGCAGGTGATAGAAGAGGAGCCTTGGGAATCAGTGGGGCTCAGAAAGGTTAACTGAAGGTCAGAGCCTGGGCCTCACAAGTCACTAGCAGCATTGTAATCTTTTTTTTTTCTTTTTCTTTTATTATTCATATGTGCATACAAGGCTTGGGTCATTTCTCTCCCCTGCCCCCACCCCCTCCCTTACCACCCACTCCGCCCCCTCCCGCTCCCCCCCACCCCCTTGATACCCAGCAGAAACTATTTTGCCCTTATTTCTAATTTTGTTGTAGAGAGAGTATAAGCAATAATAGGAAGGAACAAGGGTTTTTGCTGGTTGAGATAAGGATAGCTATACAGGGCATTGACTCACATTGATTTCCTGTGCGTGGGTGTTACCTTCTAGGTTAATTCTTTTTGATCTCACCTTTTCTCTAGTTCCTGGTCCCCTTTTCCTATTGGCCTCAGTTGCTTTTAAGGTATCTGCTTTAGCTTCTCTGCGTTGAGGGCAACAAATGCTAGCTAATTTTTTAGGTGTCTTACCTATCCTCACCCCTCCCTTGTGTGGCAGCACTGTAATCTTAAAGATGAGTAACAGTGAAACTGTGGGTCGGGGTGGATTTTTAACAATGCATCTTTTAGGTCACTTCGTCCATTCTGTATCCCAAGAGTGTCAGAAATAGATGAGCAAATGTCATATCATTCAACTTTAAAGAAACATGAGGCTGGATGCAGCCTGAAACATGGTCTTGGTAACCCTGACGGCCCCAGGCAGAATGGCAATAAAATCATATAGTTTGCTTGCTCTGTGCCAGGGCAGCTCCTGGGATTCCACAGTTTCCCTTACTTATTCCTTCCAGCCACAGCAAAGGGAAGCAATCATCAGTGAGAGATTTGTCCTTCACTAATTTTGAGCATTCATTAGAAGTAGGAAGTTCTCAGTTAAGTCTAGCCAGAATCTTACCTGCTACAAGGTAAGTCTGTTTCATCTTATGCCCATAGTGATGATAACTGTGGATATATTATAAAACTGACATTATCACACTCAGACCTTGTGCTTTTCATAAGTAACTGGTTATATTTTATTCATTGGTTATGTCTGGGCTAGTAGGGAGACAATGGAATAAAAATATGTCCCTCCCTTGCCCTGCTAAAATAATAACATCCTTCTGAGATCAGTATCCAACAGCTTCCTAAACTCAGTCTCATTTCTCTGCAGTTTTGAAATCAGACAGTTTTCTCCTGTCAATGAAGGTGGTGCATGAGTGGGATGGATGCTTTCATCACCAGCTCTGTCTCCATGGGGACAAGACAGGAAAGATGTCCCATCAGAAAATTCCACAAACTTGAGGCCTGTTTTATTGGAGTCCATTCTCAAGAGAGGAGGGGAGGCTGCAGGAGGCCTTTGAATTTGGTGGTTGAGTTGCTTGCTTCTCTCAGCTCCTGTGGAGGGCTTGCAGAGGGCCTGATGGATGTAACATAACAGGCTCCCTTTCTCCTTTCTCAAGTGCAAAAGGCCTTTTGTTTTCTGAGACAAATTGAATACACAACATATAAAAATACATAAATTTCCATACAGATATCTTCTTTACCAGCTGTAATTAAGATATTTGCAAGTAAAGAGAACATTGTGTTCCCTTGACTCCTCCTGGTAGAGAATTGTATTTCTCTCATAATCCTTACAGCCTAAGAATTTGTGATCTGCCTGTGACTAAACAGGAGGAGGAAGAGGTGGCAGAGGACTGGGTCAACACAGGAACATCAGAAATTCAGAATTTTAAACACTGTTTTGTTTTTGCTTTTTTTTTCTTTGCTCTTGGTTGTTTTTTCCAGACTTAGCTAATCTCATAGGACAAAGTTGGAAGTAGGCAAGCAGGTAACTTAAAAAAAGATGGTGAGCAGAGTACCCACTAATTCCGAAGTCAGGAAGATACGCATTTCAATCTTTGAGCTTCTGTTTGGAGCTATGAGACCTTAGGAAATTCGCTTAAATTCTCTAAAACAATTTCTTCTTTTGTGTGGATTAAATAAGATAATGTATGCAAATTGCCTGGTGCCTATTAGGCACTCAATAGATAGTTATTATTATTCGATGTAAATGAATAAGGTAGAAATTATATAGAAGAAACTTTAAATAAGTTGCATGCCAAGGTTTTTCTAGCCTTTGAGGCTAGATCCTAAAATTAAAGGGAGAAGAGCCTGATTAAGAGAACTCAGGGAAACAAAGGCACTCACTCCTCCAGGACTGTTTTAGACATTCAAGTTTTTCCCTTGGAAGCAGAGAAGGAGAGAACATACATGGTCCAAGGAAGGACCTTCCTTTTCCAACTAGGAATTAACTTTAGAAAACTGTGAAACATGAATTCTACGCTAGACAAATTCTGTATAATTAAAGCCGCTTTCTCCAGACCTCCTAAATTGCCAGCACCCTCCCCACTATCAGGAAAATTTCAGAGTTTTGCACCCTGGAGTCTTGGAGATAGAGCCAGTGCTTTGTAGATGGCTGGCATGGGAATATTTGGCTTTATATCCCCAACCCCTCTACCACCATTATAGTCTGTGGTTATTAAATAACCAGGGGCTGAGCACCCTCAGTAAGATGAATTTAGTTCACTCAACTTAAGTTGATGGCTAGGGGTGGTCAGCACTCCATCTCTCCCATTCTTTCATTCATCAGACAATCTTGTGTGTGTGTGTGTGTGTGTGTGTGTGTGTGTGTGTGTGATGGGTTTTTTTCAGGATAGGGTCTTGTGAACTATTTGCCTGTGCTGGCTTCAAACCATGATCCTCCTGATCTCTGCCTCTGGGGTAGCTAGGATTACAGGCATGAGCCACTGGTGCCTGGCTTCACCATGACAATCTTGGCTCCTCCTCTGCACTAAGCCATGGTCTTTAGCTTCTATAGCCAGGTTGAGTCAGGTTCAGTTTGTTTTTTCATTTGGTCATTTCCTTACCCAATGGGTTAATCCTGAACTTCCTAATCTTGGTGTTTATTTTTTTCACACCCTTGAGTCCTTTCTGTCTTATACCTTTCAGAAGTCTAATATGCCCTGAAAGCAAGTGACCTAACCTCATTTTCAGCCTTGTGATTTTCACATAATAAATGCTTAATAAGAGTGCTTGCTTTTAAGACATATAATACTGTGTGAGATATTTTTAATGGGTAAGAAGTAATATCCCCATTGGCCTAAGCATTCTTAAATGGATCCTCATGGGTTTCCACTTTTGGCAGGTACCCATGGTGAATATGTGGGTTCACTGGGTAGGTACATCTATCTGAAAGATGCATTAGTGTTGCTTAAAGGAAAGCCATCTGGATCTGATTCTTCACCAATGGCTCAAATATCTGCTTATCAGTAAAGAGGACTATTGTACAATAGTTAAAATACCCATGAGACTAGATTTAGCAGCAAAAGGACAATTTATTAATACACATAAGGGACCAGATTGTTCAAAGCCTATGTGACCAAAATATTCAGTTCCATAAGCTACTCTATGCGGGAAGCTCAGTCATACAGAGAAGGCTGCTTAAAGAGGAAGAAGTCAGAGCAAGGATGTCAGAGAAATCAAATAACCAATGACTTCTAGCTGAGAAGGACTGACAACAGGGTCCTTGGCTTCCAAGTAATTTGAGAAATACTCCAAGTTTTTTGCATAATTCCTCCTTTCTCCTCTGTCCAAAGCAAGGGACGGATGAAGATTGCCACCACCCAATTCTGAGACATTCCCTTTTTCAGGGCTCTGTGACCAGCCAGTGCCCTGTCTTTCTTCATCTGCATCAATGGAGCCAGTTTGGTCTGAGAGCCTCTCAAGCTTTCTCACACAACTACTTTATGCTGATCTTAAAGAGACCAATTGGATTATACTTATTTTCCAATACTTAGGAGTTACTTTCTTATTACAATCTCCACCATGTTCGATGTCATTTTTTTTTCATTTTTCTTTTATTATTCATATGTGCATACAAGGCTTGGTTCATTTCTCCCCCCTGACCCCACCCCCTCCCTTACCACCCACTCCACCCACTCCCGCTCCCCCCCCCTCAATACCCAGCAGAAACTATTTTGCCCTTATCTCTAATTTTGTTGTAGAGAGAGTATAAGCAATAATAGGAAGGAACAAGGGGTTTTGCTGGTTGAGATAAGGATAGCTATACAGGGCATTGACTCACATTGATTTCCTGTGCGTGGCTGTTACCTTCTAGGTTAATTCTTTTTGATCTAACCTTTTCTCTAGTTCCTGGTCCCCTTTTCCTATTGGCCTCAATTGCTTTAAGGTATCTGCTTTAGTTTCTCTGAGTTAAGGGCAACAAATGCTAGCTAGTTTTTTAGGCGTCTTACCTATCCTCACCCCTCCCTTGTGTGCTCTCACTTTTATCATGTGCTCAGAGTCCAATCCCCTTGTTGTGTTTGCCCTTGATCTAATGTCCACATATGAGGGAGAACATATGATTTTTGGTCTTTTGAGCCAGGCTAACCTCACTCAGAATGATGTTCTCCGATTCCATCCATTTACCAGCGAATGATAACATTTCGTTCTTCTTCATGGCTGCATAAAATTCCATTGTGTATAGATACCACATTTTCTTAATCCATTCGTCAGTGCTGGGGCATCTTGGCTGTTTCCATAACTTGGCTATTGTGAATAGTGCCGCAATAAACATGGGTGTGCTGGTGCCTCTGGAGTAACAGTCTTTTGGGTATATCCCCAAGAGTGGTATTGCTGGATCAAATGGTAGATCGATGTCCAGCTTTTTAAGTAGCCTCCAAATTTTTTTCCAGAGTGGTTGTACTAGTCTACATTCCCACCAGCAGTGTAAGACGGTTCCTTTTTGCCCGCATCCTCACCAACACCTGTTGTTGGTGGTGTTGCTGATGGTGGCTATTCTAACAGGGGTGAGGTGGAATCTTAGCGTGGTTTTAATTTGCATTTCCTTTATTGCTAGAGATGGTGAGCATTTTTTCATGTGTTTTCTGGCCATTTGAATTTCTTCTTTTGAGAAAGTTCTGTTTAGTTCACATGCCCATTTCTTTATTGGTTCATTAGTTTTGGGAGAATTTAGTTTTTTAAGTTCCCTGTATATTCTGGTTATCAGTCCTTTGTCTGATGTATAATTGGCAAATATTTTCTCCCACTCTGTAGGTGTTCTCTTCAGTTTAGAGACCATTTCTTTTGATGAACAGAAGCTTTTTAGTTTTATGAGGTCCCACTTATCTATGCTATCTCTTAGTTGCTGTGCTGCTGGGGTTTCATTGAGAAAGTTCTTACCTATACCTACTAACTCCAGAGTATTTCCTACTCTTTCTTGTATCAACTTAAGAGTTTGGGGTCTGATATTAAGATCCTTGATCCATTTTGAGTTAATCTTGGTATAGGGTGATATACATGGATCTAGTTTCAGTTTTTTGCAGACTGCTAACCAGTTTTCCCAGCAGTTTTTGTTGAAGAGGCTGCTATTTCTCCATCGTATATTTTTAGCTCCTTTGTCAAAGATAAGTTGCTCATAGTTGTGTGGCTTCATATCTGGATCCTCTATTCTGTTCCACTGGTCTTCATGTCTGTTTTTGTGCCAGTACCATGCTGTTTTTATTGTTATTGCTTTGTAATATAGTTTGAAGTCAGGTATTGTGATACCTCCAGCATTGTTCTTTTGACTGAGTATTGCCTTGGCTATTCGTGGCCTCTTGTGTTTCCATATAAATTTCACAGTAGATTTTTCAATCTCTTTAATGAATGTCATTGGAATTTTGATGGGAATTGCATTAAACATGTAGATTACTTTGGGGAGTATCGACATTTTTACTATGTTGATTCTACCAATCCATGAGCATGGGAGATCTCTCCACTTTCTATAGTCTTCCTCAATCTCTTTCTTCAGAAGTGTATAGTTTTCCTTGTAGAGGTCTTTCACATCTTTTGTTAGGTTTACACCTAGGTATTTGATTTTTTTTGAGGCTATTGTAAATGGAATTGTTTTCATACATTCTTTTTCCGTTTGCTCATTGTTAGTGTATAGAAATGCTAATGATTTTTCTATGTTGATTTTATATCCTGCTACCTTGCTATAGCTATTGATGATGTCTAGAAGCTTCTGAGTAGAGTTTTTTGGGTCTTTAAGGTATAGGATCATGTCATCTGCAAATAGGGATATTTTGACAGTTTCTTTACCTATTTGTATTCCTTTTATTCCTTCTTCTTGCCTAATTGCTCTGGCTAGGAATTCCAGTACTATGTTGAATAGGAGTGGAGATAGTGGGCATCCTTGTCTGGTTCCTGATTTTAGAGGGAATGGTTTTAATTTTTCTCCGTTAAGTATAATGCTGGCTGTAGGTTTGTCATATATAGCTTTTATAATGTTGAGGAACTTTCCTTCTATTCCTAGTTTTCTTAGAGCTTTTATCATGAAATGATGTTGGATCTTATCAAAGGCTTTTTCTGCATCTATTGAGATGATCAAGTGGTTTTTGTCTTTGCTTCTGTTAATGTGGTTTATTACGTTTATTGATTTTCGTATGTTGTACCACCCCTGCATCCCTGGGATGAAGCCTACCTGGTCGTGGTGAATAATCTTTTTGATGTGTTGCTGAATTCGATTTGCCATTATTTTGTTGAGGATTTTTGCATCAATGTTCATTAAGGAGATTGGCCTATAGTTCTCCTTTTTGGAGGTGTCTTTGCCTGGTTTTGGGATAAGTGTAATACTGGCTTCATAAAATGTGTTTGGCAGTTTTCCTTCCCTTTCTATTTCATGGAACAGTTTAAGAAGGGTTGGTATCAGTTCTTCTTTAAAGGTCTGATAGAATTCAGCAGAGAATCCATCAGGTCCTGGACTTTTCTTTTTGGGGAGACTCTTGATTGCTGCTTCAATTTCATTTTGTGTTATAGGTCTATTCAGGTGATTAATTTCCTCTTGGTTCAGTTTTGGATGATCATATGTATCTAGAAATCTGTCCATTTCTTTTAGATTTTCAAATTTATTTGAATATAGGTTCTCAAAGTAGTCTCTGATGATTTCCTGGACTTCCATGGTGTTTGTTGTTATCTCCCCTTTTGCATTCCTAATTCTACTAATTTGGGTTTTTTCTCTCCTCATTTTAGTCAGGTTTGCCAGGGGTCTATCGATCTTGTTTATTTTTTCAAAGAACCAACTTTTTGTTTCATTAATTCTTTGTATGGTTTTTTTGGTTTCTATTTCGTTGATTTCAGCTCTTATTTTTATTATTTCTCTCCTTCTATTTGTTTTGGGATTTGCTTGTTCTTGTTTTTCTAGGAGTTTGAGATGTATCATTAGGTCATTGATTTGGGATCTTTCAATCTTTTTAATATATGCACTCATGGCTATAAACTTTCCTCTCAAGACTGCCTTAGCTGTGTCCCACAGGTTCCGGTAGGTTGTGTTTTCATTTTCATTGACTTCCAGGAACTTTTTAATTTCCTCTTTTATTGCATCGATGATCCATTCTTCATTAAGTAATGAGTTATTTAGTTTCCAGCTGTTTGCATGTTTTTTGTCTTTACTTTTGTTGTTGAGTTCTACTTTTACTGCATTGTGGTCAGATAGTATGCATGGTATTATTTATATTTTCTTATATTTGCTGAGGCTTGCTTTGTGCCCTAGGATATGATCTATTTTGGAGAAGGTTCCATGGGCTGCTGAGAAGAATGTATATTGTGTAGAGGTTGGATGAAATGTTCTGTAGACATCTACTAGGTCCACTTGATCTATTGCATATTTTAGATCTTGGATTTCTTTATTGAGTTTTTGTTTGGATGACCTATCTATTGATGATAATGGAGTGTTAAAATCTCCCACAACCACTGTGTTGGCGTTTATATATGCTTTTAGGTCTTTCAGGGTATGTTTGATGAAATTGGGTGCGTTGACATTGGGTGCGTACAGATTGATGATTATTATTTCCTTTTGGTCTATTTCCCCTTCTGTTAGTATGGAATGTCCTTCTTTATCTCGTTTGATCAATGTAGGTTTGAAGTCTACTTTGTCAGAGATAAGTATTGCTACTCCTGCTTGTTTTCGGGGGCCATTGGCTTGGTAAATCTTCTTCCAACCTTTCATCCTAAGCATATGCTTATTTCTGTCGGTGAGATGAGTCTCCTGTAAGCAACAAATTGTTGGATCTTCTTTTTTAATCCATTTTGTCAAACGGTGTCTTTTGATGGGTGAATTAAGTCCATTAACATTAAGCGTTAGTACTGATAGGTATGTGGTGATTCCTGCCATTTAGTTATCTTAGTTGTTAGAAGGTTTGATTGTGTGTACCTAACTTGATGTTACTCTCTACTGTCTTGCTTTTTCTTATCCTGTGGTTTGGTGCTGCCTGCCTTTTCATGGTTAAGTTGGGTGTCACTTTCTGTGTGCAGGATCCCTTGCAGAATCTTTTGTAATGGTGGCTTTGTGGTCACATATTGTTTTAGTTTCTGCTTATCATGGAAGACTTTTATTGCTCCATCTATTTTGAATGATAACTTTGCTGGGTAGAGTATCCTGGGGTTGAAGTTATTTTCATTCAGTGCCCGGAAGATCTCACCCCACGCTCTTCTTGCTTTTAATGTTTCTGTTGAGAAGTCTGCTGTGATTTTGATGGGTTTACCTTTGTATGTTACTTGTTTTTTCTCTCTTACAGCCTTCAATATTCTTTCCTTAGTTTCTGAACTTGTTGTTTTAATGATGATATGTTGTGGAGTAGTTCTATTTTGATCTGGTCTGTTTGGTGTCCTGGAGGCAGTTCTGAGAGTGGTATCTGCAACTGTGGCTCGCCTGCCTGCTGCTCTCAGCCTGTAGCTGGCGGCGTTATTTATGCAGATCTCTGGGGTGAGCTAGCACTCACCTGGTCCCACAGGCTTTGTTTGCTCAGAGTTCTCCTGTGCGGGAGCCTCTGCTACAGGCTTTCCCCTTTCCAAGCACTGGGAAAGGTGCCACTGCCCCGCATTGTCAGGCCTGCGTGTTTATTTACAGTTCACGTGGGAAGTGGGTCTTCCCTCCTCTCACAAGCGTCCCCGCTCCTGGTTGCTGGGCGCGCCCCACTCCCGCCAGAGCCTCTCCGGCCCGCCCGGCTCGTTTATTTACAGTCCCGGGAAGGGTTCCCTTCCCTCAATCTTCAGCGCTCAGGGCGCCCCACCCTCTTTCCAGTGTCTTAACTGTTCTTATTGCTTAGTACTCAGTTTCTCTTTTTTTCCCGGGTGGAGGTCAGTCTGTCCAGGGGGCTATGCTGCTCTGGCCCAGGCTTGTCTGTGGGGCTACCGCGGTACCGCGAAGCTCACCTGGTCCGCGTCTTCCCAAGCCATATGGGCGCCGGCACTGGCGGCCCCGGGGGCCCTCCTCGGTTCTCCATTTAATGTGAAGTGGAGATTCTCTGCGCCGGCTGGAGATGTGGAGGAGTCAAAGTTATGCCTTTTCTCGGTGATTATGCCTGCAAAGTGTGTCTCCAGCGTCTCTCCGAGATTTCACTATAGGAGGCTCGCTTTCTGCTTCCTACCTCTAGCCGCCATCTTGGAATCCCTCTGTTCGATGTCATTGAATTGCCTTCATACTTAAAAAAAAATGAGTCCTTTTGTTGCTTATAAGCTGAATTGCTTGGATACCAGGTATTTTATGCCCTGGGGATGACAAGCATATCTCAGATGGGAAGTCTGATTGGCTAGTGGTTGGTGCTCTGAATAGAGTGATGGGCTACATCTAGGGTTGGTCAAAAAGCATGAGGTCAACCAGTAATGTCTATCATGAATACAGGGAAAGGCATTGGGGACATCTGTGGCCTGTTGTTTTCAGTTCTGGCATGTACATCCCAGTCTGTACTTTCAATCAAGGGGTGTCCCTTTTAGGCATACCCTTCCCTTGATTCCCTTGATTGGAAGGATTCTAATACAGCATGGATGCAAGCTAATTGTAAGTTCACAGATAGGACTAGCATCCTCGTACCTAAATCATCAACTAAGTAGCTGATTATTTTTTAGAACACATGTACAACAAATGTGCCTTGTTTCTGGGTAAATTTGGTCCTCTTGTTCCACTGTGCCAAGGTTTTTAGTGGTCTAGATACAGATCTCCCTACCAGCTCTTTGCCACCAGTTCTGCACCAACTTTTATCAATGTACCAACACCAGCACTGCTCTTCGGCATATTTTTGATTTTTTAAAAAATGGAGCAGTTCAAGATTTGTATTTTCTCCTAGAACTCTGCTTTTGGGCAGATGTTGATCCAAAAATCAGCATTCTTTGGACATAGTCATTGCATGGTTATGACTCTATCAATTTGGACTGTTTTCCTGCACATTTTAACCTCCTTTTAATAAGTATTTTATGAGAATCTTTGGTTACTGCCTGGATAAAATTTGAGTTAACTATCTACGATGGCAAAATTGTGAAATCCTGACTAGAAATGAAGGTGGCAACCATCTTGTCAAACCCACTTATTTGACAAATGAAGACATTGAACCTTAGAGCGAGAAAGAAAATAGACATTTGTCACATTTATTAATGTAGTTAGTGGTGGAGTGAAGACAAGAATATTGGTCTCTTATGTTTTGGATTTGATTTTCTTCTCTGATTACCGTCAGAATATTGTGAGATCAAGTGGTTAGTGTGATTTTTCCTATTTACAGGTAGGTAAACTGAGGCAAAGAGAGATTTTTTTTTTTGTTGTTGTTGTTGTTGGTAATCTTCAGGCAGGTTGTACAACAAATAAGGGGTATAGTTAAGCTGAGTGTTCTGATTCACAAGTAAGTTTTATTTTCAAGGGATGTGAGGTTATTTTTAAGTAAAAAATTAAAGATCACACAGTATAGTATAGTATGGTCTAACTGTAAACAGAGTTTACAGTTAGTATCAAGAACTTATAATAATCTAGTTCCATGATTTTTTTCCAATAGGGCTTTGAGGCAAGGCTTTTTAAGGATGAGGAGGCCAACAGTTGAAGTGACTCAGGGCTGGCCACCATACTTGAGTCTGGCCACAATAGCAAGCAAGGAAACCTTACTTATGAGATTGGGATTCCCAATGTAATGGTAGAGCAAGCAGCAACAAGTGATTTGAACGAAGGGAGTGCCCCAAAGAATTTAACACAGATTCATTTGAGGGTAAGGAAAAGAGGCTAGGAGCTAGAGAGGTGGTGGTCAAAGATCAGAAATGTTGCCCTAGCATGCTAAATGTGTGGTAGGAAGTGATTTTTTGGTGTGTTTACTGTGGAAATAAATTCTCAAGGACATTTGGCAGCACAGTTGTTCACAGTAGCTGGGGACTTCTGTAAGGGCAATATCCATGCCTTACGGCACCAATTATACATACACTGCCCTAGTATTTGGTAGTCATTGTGGAAACGGCCGTTAAAGGAAATAAACAAGAAGACAGGCCTACTTCTTGGTGAGTGACTGATCTGGGGAGATGTTCAAGAGGCCTGAAGTTTGTGACACGTAGAAGGTAGTAGGCTTCAGTGCAGACATTCTCTGATGGAGAGATCCTCCATCCTCTGTTATGTTTGTGGGATGAATGGGCTCTGTGACCTCTTCCTTTACCCGCAGGGGGGGCAAGATTAGAAAACTCTAGGGGTATTCCAGACTGGAGGGTGGTAAAGCATAGTGCTTCAGGCAGTTAGCCTTATGTGAAAATAAAAGCAGATAATCCTATAAGACATCCCTAAGGGGTTTCCAGAAAATCCAGGTGACTATATTTTGGGTGTGCTATATAGAGAGATACATACATGAGGTTGTAGTAAATGTCTTTAAAGTTCTATCTTTTTTTCCCCACCAATTCTGAGATCTTAAGAGCTAACTATGTAATAGAGATTGCTAAGATACGGTATAGTAATTTAAGGACTCATTATGCATGTGTGAGGAATTGTCAAGTATAGATTTCTGTGATGTTAGGAGATATTAGGCCAAATCTACCCTCTCCATATCTTCAAATTCACACCTCTGCATTCTTTCCCACTTCCCTTGTGCCTCACCATCTGTCACCTGCCCTGTCTCTATCTGGCCCATCTCTCTGTGTGACTATGTTTATCTTGTTCTGAAGCCTTCCTTAAAGCCTTTCTCTTTCCCTTGTACTCAAAAATATTCACAATCTCTTTTGCTTTAAAGAAAAATCTTCATTTGACCTTTCTGCTCCTTCCAACTTCCTTTTGTCTCCTTCAATACTGAAATAGGTAGTTTTCATCTTCTGTCTTAATTTTTGAGCTTATGATCTTTCCACTTCTTTGAATCTGAACTTTGGGGGTCAATAATTATGTCATCATGACCAAATTTAAATGTCTTTCCTCAAGGCTAATCCTTTCTGAACTGTAGAATAATATTAATAATGGCTCCCCATGCACAGCTACCTCCCCCATCAACACAGCATAATATTCCTGTTCAAGTTCTAGATAATGTCTTACTTTTCATGCATTCCTGTTTCTCACCATCCTTTACCTTTTCTGTGCATTTCTCTTGTTTCTGTCCTTCAAAGTTCTGGTGTAGCTATTTTAGACACTTACTTTGCAAACCTCACTCACTTCCATGGTTATAACCTCTTTTACACAGAAACTGTTTGAATTTACATTTTCACCCTCCCCTTCTTTGTTCTCTCTTTGATTGCTTCATCTGTAGGTCTCCCCTGAAGAGTTCATTGGCAGTTGAAACTTGGCTTGTTGGAAATGAACTCACCATGGATACTTCCTGCTTATCCAGACAGTTCTCCTCAGCAGCCCATTAGCATCTGGGTTATCACTCTTGGGAGTTTCTCTAAAGGAGAATACTTTCTGAAGCTGTCTCTTCATCACCTATCTGACTTCACAGCACCTCAGTGTCACTTTCTTTGCATGTAGAAGGTACCTTAGTCCACAAACTGGTCAGTCCAATGCTTGAAAGGCTCCATGTGCCTTCAAGCTCAGAGCCTTCCTGCCCTTGCTCCTCATCTGTCATCATCTTTGAGTGAACCCTTGGTTCCCCAAAATATACATTTCTCACCCTAGTCTACTGAGCTCTAGAGCACTCTGCTGGTCTTCATCCTGACCCCTCCCACAAGGTGTCCCTTTGTTCTACTTTAGCAAATCTGCTTGCTGGAAATGAGTGCCACGTTTACTTCCACCTTCTCAGGAGGTCCTGTGCATTCATTGAATTGGGATGCCAGAACAACACAGTACAGATCAGGCAGCTTCAAGAACAGAAGATTATTTTCTTATAACTTGGCTAGAATTCCAAAATCAGAGCATAAGCAGGTCTGTCCCCTGGATTTTCAGACAGTCACCTTCCCTGGGTCCTCTTGTGGTCTTCCCTCTGTAACTGTGTCCAAATTTCCTCTTATAAGGATGCCAGTTTTGCTGGATTAGGAACTACCATAATAACCTCATTTTACCTTAAAAATTACCTTTTTAAAGATTTCTTCTCCACTTACAGTCACATCTTAAGGTACTGGGGATTAGGATTCCAATATAAATTTTGGGAGGACACAATTAAGCCCATAACATCTGTTTCCAGCTTCCCATCTGTCCTTTCTTGCTTCTCCCTCTTTGTTCTTTTTCATTGTCTGTTCCTCACTGCCATAAGAAACCATCAGTCCCCATTTCATTGTCTTCATTGGATGACATCACCTTATGGGGGTCGGCAGACATGGAAGTGCTGGTTCATAATTGCCTTCACCAACCTGCTTCTTCTTCAGGTTAGGCCAAGGCTCCTCTGTTTCTGACTCCACTTAAGAGTTGGGGCTGTGTCTCTTGTTCTTTGCACTTTACTCTTGACACAGGAGAGACGTGAGAAATGACATGTTATGTTACTGTGAGTCCCTCCTCTAAGGCAGCACAACTCAGCCCCTACTCTAACTTCTAGAAAATTTTCAAGGAAATGGTATTTTCCAGGGTGGTGATGGAAAATGCAAACCCTGATTCTGATGACAGAATGAGGACGGTTAAGACATCCACAGAGACATCCACTAGCTCAACTCCTCTCCAAATCAGAAAAGCCAGGAAGGAGATTTAAGAAGCCCTGAAACAGTAGTGAATTCAGGAATTTTCTGCTAACACAATAAGGACAAATGTTCCTTTAGGAGCTTTGGATAATATACTATGTCTTTGACCTAAGGAGGTAAATATTCTAGATAAAACCCACTTCCTTCCAGAATGGTAGATTGGCTAGGAGGTTAATCTTATCAGGAGGAGAGCTCAGTTCTTGGAGGAAGCCTATTGACTCTTGGTGATCCTCAAAGGAAGACAGCTGGGTGTCATAGACTATGAGCGGTGTTAAGGTGTGTTCGTTGGGTTGTGAGTATGGTCTGGGTGGCTTCTGGGTGACACCTTGGATGTGCATTGTGCAGTGGCATGGGAGAGACTTTTGGAGGCTGTGCTCAGGAGAGACACCTGTTCAGTTAAAGATAGACCCACCTTCCTTCTTCTCCCTCTCTTCTTTCATCCTCCCTGCTTCCTTCCTCTCCCTTCATCCCTTTTCTTCTCTCTCCCTTCCCTGCCCTCTCCCCCATTCACTGTCAGGAAGGGCCATGCCAGAAGGGCCCATTCAGCGTGTCGTGGCAGCGGCAGAGGCTAGCAGCACCGGCAGCTTCCACAGTGAGTCTGGATTTCATTTCTGGGGCTAGGGGCTGGGCAAGGCCATCCATGCCCAGATTGACAGCTTGCAAGCTTTGGAGAGGACCTTCCATGGGCTGAGGATGGCTTCCAACCTCTCCTTCCCTGCCTCCCACCATAGGGGCATCATTTCATTTCCATGGAAGCTTCCTGCCAAAGCCATCCATGTGCTTGGGATGTCTCATGGGGAGGCAGCATGGGGAGGGGGGTGGGGCCATGATCTGCTAAAATTAAGTGCACAGCCCCTGGAATTAAATGGCTGCCAGGGCTGGACTGCGTGGTGGTAGAGGCTGGAGGCTCTGCATGGATGGTGGTTTGGCTGCTTTCTTGCATTTCAGGTGGTGTGACCTTGAATTCCATGTGTACTTGGGGTGCCTATGCTCCATGAAATATTCCCTTTAAGGAACTAGGACCACCCCAAACACATAGGCTAAGGGGCCTGAAGACTGGGAGGTGTCTCTTTGACCTCAGATTAATTTTGATCTAAAAATGTGATGTTTAGGACGGGTTACAGAGCCTCTTTGGCTGAGTCATCCACGAGTGTTTCAGAGGAGATTTTTACCCTCCCCACTCTAATTTCTGGCAAGGAGGTGGACATACTGCAGAGTCAGTTGAAATTCCATCTGTCCTGCCTTGCTCATCAGATGGAATTGGATGGCTTTTTTCCACTTTTTGCCTAGGGCCTTTTTCCTTCTCTTTTGGGAATGATCTGCTTAAAAAAACAGAAACACAAAATTCACCTGCTGAACCTTAAAAATCCATCACAAGTCTTGTTGTCATCTTGAGAAGTTTCCCCACCACCCAGATGCTGTTTCCAAACACCAACTGAGTGTGCTGTCATTAGTGGATGTTGAAGTGAGAAACTTCTGGTTCCTAAAACTTCATATTAGCTGAGGCTTCAGTCTCTTGGGCAGGTTGCATGAAAATGCTTTTACAGTTTTATTCATTGTTCTCCTGATTTTGGTTAGGGAGGTTAATTAAGCAAAGCCTTCCAGGTTCTCCTGGGCTGTAGTTTTATAGGCTTCTCCTCTTGATACTGCTACCAATAATGGCATTAAAGTTTAGGATTTTTCAATGCTGGTATTGCTAGAGTCTAGCAGAATAAACATGCCAGACAGCCTTGTGAGAATTTCACAAGCAGGACTATTATAAGAGCTTAGTCTTTTCTTATACTTTTAAAATACTGTGTGTATTTCTGTCACTTTTGATTCAAATTCTTGATTTCAGGAGTTGACAAGTTTTATTAAAATACCAAATCGATCAAATTTATTAATTCCATTCAACAGATATTTGTAATCAATTGAGTCTATTTAATTGTCTACAAGTGGACACTTCTAGTGTGAAAAGGGAAGTGATTAATAATGAAATAGGGACAAAGTATATAAATTTAGACCTTCCTTGGTAAATTAGGACACATAGTTACTTTACCATATATCCTGAGCTATTGTAAGTGCAAGGAATACAACCATGAATAAAATAGACAAAAATCTCTGTATCGAAGAGGAGGAAATAGATGATAAAGATGAAATCAGATATAGAGTAAATTAGAAAGTAATGAGTCCTTAGAAGAAAAATAAGAAAGAAAGGAGAAAAGAAGGGCTTGGTAGTAGTAGTGGTGGTGATGTTAGTGGTGGTGGTGTTAGCGGTGGTGGAGGTGGTGGTGGTGGTGGTAGTGAGTGTGTGTGTGTGTGCAGTTTTTGATAGGGATGTCAAAGCAATTGAATTGTAGAAGATGACATACCTTAGTTCATTTCATTTCTCCAAGAAGGGATTTGTGGTTTGGCTAAAGCTTTCTGAAATTAGTTAGATCTGAAAAGTTTTAGACTTTTATGAAGAAATGTTCATACACTTCAGCATAACAAAAATCACATGGGTGGCCAAGACATTGGATGTGTACTTCGCTTGATACCACTGATGTCACTAAGAGGGCATAGGAAGGCGAATAAGGCTGGATTCACTCATCTGGGGAGCATCTTTGTAGAAAGTCCCTTAACTTGTGATTGATTACACTGGTCATTCATGATAGTTTAAGACACTCCTTTCATTTGGTGTCCTTGGCATTGGCATTGGGGAAAGCAATTTATATTTGGTGAGCACCTATTGTGCAATTTTGCTTATTTAATCTATACTCTTCCCCCAGAATAAGTTCCCACAGTCCCACTTTAGGGATGAGAACCCAAAACATTAAACACAAAACTATAAAATAATAGAGCCAAGATTTTAAATCCAGGTTGACCTAAGTCTGAAACCATGCCTTTATCAGTTAGCCTCAGCATCCATACATAGATAGCAGTTGGCAAGAAGCAGGGGGAAAGAAAAGAGAGGAAAGGTCACCTGGGCTACCCCAAGGTCCTGCATATGGGCTGATCTGCATGGCTGGACCAGGAGCATTACTTGAATTAGGGTGGTTGTCAATGTCCTTGCTGACTATGCATGAAGACAGAGCAATGTGAACGGCTTTTCCATGTGTTGTTGTCTTTGGGAACGGGGACGCGGATGGGAGATTTTGGAGGCATGAGAGCAAATCTTACTTTGGTGGCACATCCATCTTAGGCAAAGGTGGAAGCTCAATTTCAGTGCACTGGAGTTCCTGGATTTCTCGCACATTAGAAGGAGGGCCAATGCATGGTGTCTGTGTATAGATAATAGGGGTGGGGAGAATGCGTGCAGAGTTCTAAGACTGGACAAAGGCTTTTATGACAGGGGTTGGAGTGAAGAGTTGAGTTGGAAGAGAATTCTAATTCCTGTCTGCCCTTGTGAGTGGAATCCACAGACTGGCTTCATGAAGTCTTGGGATGCTATTAGCAAGAAGCAGGATGTCTCTGGACCTCGTCTCAGATGTTATGTTATATTTAACATCAAATCACTGGGCAACTTTGTATTTATTTGTAGTGTACTTTTATATGTTTCTCAGAAAAAGTAGCTTCGTACTTTACGTGTGAGATGGGCTCCTGAGGTTCCATGGCAAGAAAAAAATCACCACTTAGACACAAAAAGACAGGCCAGTTACAATGAAGTAGAAAATTACTTTGGGGTGCCAATAAACCTCTCCAGTTTTCTAAAAGCAAGATCTTTTCACCTGCAATGCCATCATTTCTTTGGACTTCTAGGACTTATTTGTCCTGGGGTCTCAAAGCACATCAAGGCAATGTCTTTTGGTTTCACAGTTAAGAGCCATATAGATAGAAAGGTTATTACTTTGTCATTTGCCAGATTGTTCTTTACCATCACAATGGCAGCACTGCAGCGTGTATTCTAGGAGCTTGAATATCCCTCACCATAGTCTTCTCACTATTGGACTATGAATACCTGATCACATTCTGGTGCTCTACACTTTATGGATTAATATCCAGTTTCCTCTCTCACTTTGCTACACAAGAGCTAGAGTGCAAAGCATCATTTACTCCCTCCACGGGATTATTCCTCTCTGACTTATCTGAGTCCCCTCCTTGGTAAAAACAAACAAGCAAATGACTTACTTGTTCTTCTAAAGTATTGACCCATGTCAGTATCAGCTGACGTCTCTATTCTGCATGTATATATTCTGTGCATTCTCAGCTGGGAATAGGGCTAAAGATTAGAAGTACTGGGTTATATTTCAAGATGGCAAGGCTATTTCTTCTTTTCCTGGTTATATATGGCCCGCTCTGCCATTCACACAAGAGGGCATGTCATGATTCTAGGAAGAGTTTAGTCATAACTTGAAGGACCATGCCTAGGACATAGACGTAAGTCTAATGACACATGGTCACAGTTGTGCTTCCGTCCTGGAACTTGCTCTAAAACCTGATCATAGACATATTATTTACACTAACATACTGGGAGACCAGTAGGATATCCCTACCCAAATTCACCTAGCTTTGCTAATGAAACTGAAAACACACAGCTGTTTCTTTGCAAGCCAAAGACACTCAGGGTTGCTCAGGACAGGTGGATCACGTTTCTTAGAATGGGATATTTTCCAGCTATCACTGTGAGGTAAGTCTGGGTGCAATGAAGTTGTCTATAAGCAAAGGGGCATTCTAAAACATTCAAACACAACATAGTGCAACAGTCCTGAAATCATGAAAGTGCCTTTCTGTCTTTTCATTGCCATCTGAAGTCCTGTGTCTCAAGATAGTTAAGATTGGCTTTTTGGGGGGGAAAAACTAATATATTTGTTTATGCAAGATGACTCTTAATTCATATGGTGTCTCAGATCTTCATAAGTTTAGGGAGATCAGTTGAGTGTTCTCAGGGCTGGTCCTCTGGGTTCTCACATGGAGAATTACCCAAGATAGGAACTCTGATCATTAAATGGTAATTAAACCTTGATCTCCTTGTTCCCTTAGCATTTTTGCTCACTAATGACCTAAACAGAGTGTCTCAGATCATAGCCTGTCCCTAGATCAAGATAATAAGAGCTGCCTGGAATGAAGCAGAGCTCAGGTCTTCAAGTGAACAGGCTATGGGAGCTACAGCAAGAACAGAGGAAAGAAGAGAATCTTTCCCCTTGTGCCATCCAAGACTGGTCACAAGGAAAGTTGTCCCAGTCCTTATAATGAAGAGTCAATGATTCTTTATTCCTCAGTCTGGTCTTCATCTTCAAAGTTGGTTAAGTCCATTTGCGTCTGGAATCATTTTAGGGCAAATGACTCTGAGAAATCCATATGCCTGGAGAAAATGTGATGCTGCTTCTTGTCTGAAGATGCTAGTGGGATATGAGTTCTGCTGTCTCTAGGTTGATGCCTGCCTCTCTTGAGATGTCATTAATTCTTCTGATTTTTGTAACCTCTTTCCATTCAGGCACTGTGGATAACCCTAATGGAAGACAGGCATCTGACAAGATCTTTAGCAAGTGCATCTGGTTGTAGATGGGTGGAGTGTTTATTCAGATGCTGGTGTGAGGGCCCTTTGTCCTGAACTGTGTCCCACAATGTTTTATAGCTGGTGAAGCCCTGGCATGGGGATGCTGTCATGCAGGGCCCTCTGGATGAGAAGATATTTTAGTCTTGCCCTATTTGAGCAAGTTGGTTTCTATCTGAGCCTCTGGAATCTCCCTCAACCTCTCTTCTTGGGTTCATTTCTAAAAATAAGACATTTTATTCCTACAAATAAAGACTAACTTGATAGTGGAATTTTCCAGGGATTTATCAGGATTCTTTTAGCTACAACTGACCAAAACAAACAAACAAACAAACAACTAACCCAATCTACCTTATGGAAAAAAAGAGTAATGTGGTGTCTTAATAATGAAAAAAATCCAGGTTTAAGTTTTATTTCTGGTGCTGGATTAATTCAAAGACCCACATAATGGCACCAGGCTCAGTACACCTCAGTACACATTGCTTCCTCTCTGTCCTTCTCATCTTTATGTAGACTTTCTCCTGTAATTCTTCCACCTCTTTCTGTCTTCCTCTTTTTCTGACGGAAACACTGATATTAGCAAAAGAGACATTAATGAGAATGTCTCTCATTAAAGAGAGAAATAGATATCTAAACCATTAGGGGAAGAGAATTTTGACGTTTTTGATGATAAATGTGATAGTTGAACAGATTGTCTGGGGCCTAGATATTTTGAAATGAAGATTTGCCTTCATCAGAGACAACTACTATTGGGGGTTTGAATGACTGGGTGAGAAACCAGAAGTAACACCTCCACAGCCAGGCCTGCCAATATGGACCTTGAGAGCTGTGTGGAGGTTCTAGCAGGAGAGCACAGCTACTCTTACACCCTTGATGTAAGAATGGGCCTCCTTTTTTGGGGAAGGTTCTCCTTTTCCACTAACACAGCATCAAGAGGAACACACATGGTGTGGTGAAGGAAAAGTGGACACCTGCTAGATCACCCGAATCAACCCCAGCAATTGATGGAATGACAGATGTCACAACCAGTCATCCTCACATTCCAGGCTGGGCACTATGCAGAGGAAAGCTGCCAGGGACGGACGGACTAAAGCAGCAAAGCCCATGACTGGCTGCCTTTACCAGTCTGTCTCTGAGAAAAACAATACATTTTGGTGCCTTTTATGAGTGCTTTCTGGGCTGATGTGGGCTCCCGTCTGACTTCATTGCAGCTGCTGATTCAGATATTTCTGAATGAAAGTTCCCCTTCTGCTTTTATAGAAATCCAATTCTAGGATTTCTATCCTGTTTTCCAAAATCTGCCACCCCACCCATCAATTCAGATGCCTTAAAACATCTTTACTAGTGACTCTTCCTTCAACTTGGAAGTGCACAAGAATTTCAACTTGGAAGTGCACAAGAATTTCAACTTGGTAATGCTTATGAACCTTGAATTAAGCTACTTAATCTCTTTTTGCCTTCATCCCTCTCTCCCTTGCTTTCTCATGCAATGTGGCTAATAATAATTATTTTTTAGAGCCAGGGCATATTGGGAGGATCAAATGAAGCAGTGCATTTTAAATTATTTAGCATCTATCTCAATGCAGAATAAACACCAAAGAGGTTGCTGTCCTGTATCTCTGTTCACTGAGACAAGACTTCTACCTCAGGCTGCCAACTCGGAATACTCAGAGCATCTCCTTTTACTTCTGGTTTCATGGAGGCCAGAGTTTTAAATAAATAAAGATGAGGGCTCTATCCTTGGAGCTGGCTCCACCTTTTGGGGACCCACTAGATGACCCTGAGAAAGATACTTCTTCCCAGTTTCATTAGGCTGGAAATGAGAAGTCTACTAATATACTTTTGAAAATGTTTTTGGAAAAACTACAAACCATCCAACTGTGACTGCTGGCTTAGCATTTAAGACTTTCTCCTGTGCTTATCCTCAGAGCAGTCTTTTGACCTTGAAGAAGCAGCCAAGAGTTAGGGCTGTTTTATGAAGGGAGAAGGTGCAGCCCACAGCTGCAACCCTCCACTCATGGCCTGGGACGCCCCATGCTGTGTGGAGGTACAGCTTCTCCATCCCTTTCATCTGAGCCTGCCCTAAGCCCACACATCTCTGCAGAGAGACACCCTGGGACCAGGTGCAGAGTAGTGGGCTGTGTGGAAGTAAGGGCTTCAAAACTCTACCCTTCTCCCAGGGCTAGCAGGGGTATCCAAAGGTTATCCAGTCTCTCCTTCACTGAAGTTTTGTGTTTTGGAACTAGATAATTCCTAAAGGCCAACTAATGTAGCCCTTTCTTGCAATTTTTATAGATGAGGACACAGAAGGCTAGGAATTGGGGAGGTGGTATGATGTAATCCTCGGTGGGGAGGGAAGTGGGGAGGGGGTGGAGCTCCTGAGCTCTGGCCTCTTGCTCTCTTTAACTTACCCACAATGCACACAGGCACACACACATACACACTGGAAAAGTCAGGCTACAATGCTGCGTGCAGATATTAAGAAGAGCCTTGAAATAAGCTTTTGTTCAGTGCTCTTGACATTTTGATTCAGATAAGAAAACCATGCTTTGAGTAATCTCATGTAGTTCCTTAGCAAAGAGGAATCTTAGCAATCCTCCAGTCCAATAGGTCATTATTGTAAGTGTGAACTCCAAGGAAGCACAGGCTGCCAGAGCCAAGGGTGGCATCTTATAGAACTGACAAGAACTCAGATGACTTGAGTTCCAATCCAGTGCTCTTTCCTCTTGATTCAATGGTCTCCCTTGGTGTCAGATCTTGCCCCTGGCTGCCTCCCTTCCAAGATCCTAGAGACATCTCTGGTCTCTGTTGGGGTGGTATGAGTGGATTAATTGATATTCTTTTTTGGAAGTTCTTAGGGGAAGTTTAACTAGGTACTTGTGATGCATAAAAATGGTGGTGCTGGCTTGGGTTTATTAATAGCTTTGCAGTTCACAGACTGTTTCAATTGCTGTTATCAGCTCTCCTCAGGCTTCCCTGAGAATTGAATCCTGGTATTTTTTCTCTTAAGTTGAATCCCCACCTTTCAGTGAAGATGAAGGACTGTATCCATTGTTTCACATGTGTGTTCCTGCAAGTGAATTCTCTCCTCCCAAGCTTTGAGCATCCTTTCTTTAGAATGAAAACGTCTCCTTTCATGACTCAAGGAAGAATTCCATTTTCCATTGGGTGAAGAGGTACATTCAGATCTCAACAAAGCTTTGGTGTGTGAGAAGTCTCATTTTGTCCACTTGTCTTGGCCTTCATCAGAGTTGTGCCAGCAGCCAAGTCAGTGGATGGACTGGACACTCAGTTCCAGCTTAGAGACTAGATAAGGCAGCCTGAGTCTACAGAGGTGTTGTACATTCTTTCTGTCACTTCCCAAGATTCACTTCCAACTTCTCTTTGCCTGGGGATGTAGTCAGACCTCGCTGCTTGTATATACTGTTTACCTAAGTAATTAAAATACGCAAAGTGTTCCTTGACTACCTCCTCAACTTCTGTACTTCTTCCCTAGATACTTCTTGCAGTTAATAAAACAAAAGTGGGGGAGGGGCAAGCACTCCAGTCTCCTTCCAGCTAGAAAGATTAATTTAGAGTGAATTGGAAGTAGTAGATTTCATCTTTAGCTGCAGCTGTGCCTTTCTGGCCTGTTTAACCTACAATAACCAGAGGGGACAGAAGGATAGAGGGAGGAGAAAGGAGACAAAGGCCTGGTTGGCTTTTTGCAGGAGCACAAAATCAGAAAAGACTTCTTATCTTTCCTCAGGGTAGCCCTACAGTGTAAGAGCCACAGTCAAAGATAGTAGAAATTCGCTCCCTAATCCAGCCTAAATCTTTACCATTGCTGACAACCAAGTATCTCCATCTCCTTGCACACAAAGAAATTCAAATCGATTTCTTTTTATTATCTAAATCCTGGACCTAGAGAATGCTTCTTGAAAATATTTATGAGAAACAATACACTGTGTAGCACAACTTAACTAGCAATCATTATTATGACAAATACTTGCCAACAGAATATCGAATGCATTTGCCACTTAATCCTCACTGCAAATGCTGATTGACATTTAACAGATGGAGAAACTCAGGTTCAGAGAGGTGAAGTGACGCCCTAAGGCAATCAAGCTTTGGATCTGTATCACATTATTCTGATCTTCCTATCTTAAGGTTTGTTTATGAGCAGGTCACCTTTTCCTATCTCAGGAATCTTGTTTCTGAATCTACCAATTCTCTTTTATTTTTTAAAAATATTAACATTAGTAGTACAAGGGAGTTGCATTGTGGAAATCTCATAGATATATCCAGTGTACTTTGAACAAGTTCACTACTTCCATTAGTACCCTCTCTTCCACTTTCAAACAGTATTTTGTATCCACCAATTCTTCTAATAGACAATCTTGCTCAAGCCCACCAGCACTGAATAGATTGAGCAGGGTGCGCAGTTAGCAGGAGGTGTCAAGCCTTGCCTCAGTTTACCTTTTCACTGACAGTAGACATGTGGCTACCTGTCTCCTCTCGACTTCCAGGAACTCTTGGCTCTGAGAGATGAGTGATGAGCAAACCACATCATACTTTGAGAGTTCTCACAGGAATATAGGGGGCCACAGTTGCTAAAACCTCTTTCTAGATGGTTTAGAAGTAGTAACTAACGGTAGCAAGTGCAGGCCAGCTCAGAAATTCCCATTGCTATAAAAAATGCTACGCCATAGCACTTTCCAAGGTAGTTTCACCCTGGAGGCTAGGCTTTATAAACATCCCTTAATTAGTTCTTACAAGCTCTGTTCTGAGGTCAATGAGATCAGGAGCCACAAAGAGAGGCTGTTTTATGCTATCTGCTTCTTGGGTAACAATTGGGCACCCCAGTAGTAGATGTGCAAGCTTCTTCTAGGATCCAGGCATGGAGTCACATGACAGAATTCATAAATGGTGGGTCAAGTGTGCTTGGCTTCTGGAATTTTTGAATTAGAAAAATCTTTCAGTTCAAAGCCTACCAGTGTCTCATCTAAAGCATAAGAGGTGGGTAGGCACTCAGTCTGAGCTTACCAGGAGAAGGGGTCTCACTGGCTTGTGAGAGAGAATATTCCACCCCTTGTTAGGAAAGCTCTTTTCTTCATGCACTCATGCCAAATATTTGCTGTCTCTTCAGGCTCCTATGATTATATAATAAAACTAGAACACACCATTCAGGAATCCAGTTCATCCCGAGGCTGGTGGGTTAGTTAATCAGTAGGAGGTGAAATGTCATTATTAACGTCATCAGGAAGACAGCTATTGGAGACAATTCCTTGCTAAGTTTGCCTTTTAAGGAAAACAACCCCACATCATTATTTACTTTCTTCAAATCAAATCATTTTGGTCCTTTTCCTCCTACCACGAGCCCTTACACACAGACTATGTAGTCAGGGAGCCCTCTGCAAAGGTGAGCAGTAGAGTCTCACCAGCCTGACTTGTCTTCTCTGAGGTTCACTCTAGCTACAATTCCTGAACATCCCAGCTCGGCCATGGTTGTTTGTTTTTTTTTTTAATAAACATCCTGGATCTGAGGATTCAGATGGGCAGCCACATGGATTCTGGCAGCTTCTAGCTCTTGTAGGTGGAATGGTCTTGAACTTTAAATACACATAAAGAGAAGGACTTGGATTACTTCTAACTTGGCCTCTCTCTATGACTACCTGCCTAACCTTTCATCCCGGCACTGGTTTCTCATCCATGAATTACAAGTGTTGCCTAATTGTTGGAAGGGTTCACTGGACAGAATGACTGAGTCCCTGGAAAATTTGAGAAATGCTGTAGAATAAACATTATCATTGGGAATTATCACCTTCAGACGAAGGTGTAGATTCAAAGTCTATCTATGTGTATCGCTTCTGTTTCATTTGCTACCTCGTTTAATTTCTGTGCATATTCTGTGTAGGCATGTTATTATTCCCATTTTATGCCCAAGGAAGCTGAGTCTTCCAGAGGTTAAATTCCCTAAGTTGCTTATTTGGAATCTAACATTTGCTGTGTTATACATCATTCTTTTTACTCGTTTGAGTTCTCTGTTTCCTCAGTCTATATCCATATTTTTAGACTCATAATTCTTAAGATTTGATGGGGAGGGCAATTAAATTTTTAGTCAATTTGATCTTGTTTAAAGTACTTTATTTTACATTTGGCTAAATGGGTCTGAATCTAAACTTGAATCTGTATTATTCAGCCTTAAAGAGGAAGGGAATTCTGTCACGTGATACAACATGGATGAATCTTGAGAACATCATGCTGAGTGAAATAAGCTACCCAAGAAAAGATAAATCAGGTGTGGTGGTGCATGCTTACAACTCTGGGTATTGGAAGGTGGAGGCAGGAGGATCGAGAGTTCAAGGCCAGCCAGGGCAAAGTTAGTGACACCCTGTCTCAAAAAAAAACTACAGACAAAAATCTGGAATACTGATCGCTCAAGTAGTGGAGTGCTTGCCTAGCCTGCATAAGATCCTGGGGTCAATTCCAAGTACTGCAAAAAAGAAAAGACAATTACTGTATGATTCCATTTACATGAGCTATCAAATTCATAGCAACAGAAAGTAAACCAGAGGGCCACCAGGAAAGGAGAAAGGGGAGTTGTGTAATGGAATATAGACAAATCTTGGATTGCAAGATTTAAAAAAATCTAGAGATATGTTTTACAATGTGAGCATGCAAACACTTTTGAACTGCACACTCAAAACTGCTGTAGGTGAACTTATATGCTTTTCACCACAATAAAAAAAAATTCTTCCATCACTTAAAAACTAAACTGGAACCTGACTAGTAGCACCTGGGTTACACAGGGTAATTTTAAAAATAAATCTAGGGTCACTAGGAGGATTTATTCTGCCTTCATTTTTGCATCGATATTACAGAGAGCATTCGCAGTCTAGATGGATCATCTTGAATCCAGTGTGAGCTATGAATCTAAGCTGAGTTGAGACCTCCAGCCTCGTTCAGTGAATTGAGTTCTTTTAACATCTCTAAAGTTTGTTTCCACTAGAAGATTTTAGTGCAGCCAGGAGGCTCCAATCTAGGCATTTGAAAAGAAAATCAGAGCCAAGTTGTTTTTCAGTGCACATCTTCAGACTTGCCATATCTGCTCTATAAAAAAATATATTGCTTGAGGGCAGGAAAGGACAGTGAGATTTTTGAATGAATGCCAGCATTTAGTCTGGATTATAAAGGGGAAAACAAAAGGAGAAGTTATAAAAGGTGAGTGTTCCTGGAGTTTCCATCTGAGAACATGGCTCCTGGCAGATGGAGCTCTAGGTAAGAGAATTGGAGAGAATTACAATGGGCTCATTTATCCTCTAGGCTCACACTACTAAACAGCTTGGCTGTTAACTCCTTGTACTTTTGGAAGACTCTTTTTCCTAATCCTGGGGCTAGAGGTTCAGACAGAGACAGCCATTCCTCTGAGAGTCTGCTAAATGGATGTCATTTGGTTAAGCTGTCACGAAGCTCTGCTCTGAGGGAGTAGTGTCATAGTGATATCTTTGTGAGTTTTCACCTTCTCTCCAAAGAATTCTAAGCACCTACTAGACCCGGGGCTGAGATCTTCAATTTGTGTCAACAAGAAGCTTGTTAATAGTCTGGTTTATGTTCTTTGAGGAGAGGTGAAAAGAAGACAAGCAATTGTGACTTGAAGTCAGAGTCTGATATCACTGTAAGGAAGTCTTAATCTCTCAATGCCAAGTTTCTATGGTATGGAAATCAGAGAGTTTCTATATTTGGGGTGAAGCGATAGAAAGACACATATACATGAGTGTACATTTGCCTATCACAGATCTTAAGTCAAAGGACCCTTAATGCATGCACCCACACAAATTAAGATGAAACACACCTTTATCAGGGACCTAAAGTCCTAACGTAAAGACAGGAAGAAGGAAACTATGTGTGTGTGTGTGTGTGTGTGTATTTCATGTGTATTTTTGAATACTTTCATGTATATTTTTGATTTGTATAGTTTTGGGTATGTGTGCTACACACCAGCAATAAGTTTACATTAAACAAAAAGAATGAAACTCTGTAGGACTTGAGTTCCATTTTATATACTATTCTAGAGACCTTGGACAAGTCACTGTTCCTCTTCTGGCCAAGATTTCCAAGTCTGGAAATGGGTGAGATAACTTTGAAGGCCCTTTCCAGCCCTACGTGTTCATGAGCTAGTTTTAGTATTGTATCTCTCCTTTCATGCCTTGGATTCTAAGGACCATGGATTTGTGAAGCTGGACAGGGTACACGGCTCAAAAGGAAAGACAGGGCATGGCTGGTCCTGCAAAGGTGTACCAGAGATCCAGATGGTGTTTGGGAACAATGGAGGTTCAGCTACCAAAGACACATACCTAGCAAATGAACAAATGGGGTTGAGAAGAAAGTCAAAGAGGTGGTTGAAACTTCAGCATCCACAACTCAGAACAGTTAAGCAAATGTGTAGAGGAGAAAGGAGCAGGGGGAAAGGGGAGAACAGGTAGGAACTAGGAGAGAGTTTTTGAAGGGCAAATTGCTCTTTCTAAGGCACTGGAGGTCTTCCACACATATGGGGAGGGAACCATTAAGAGAGCCCAGCAGTTGGAGAGGATGGCCAGTGAGAAGGGTTAATTCCAGAAAGGTGGTTTCTGTCATTCTGGAAGTTTGGTGCTGTCAGCAAAGTTAATCAACTGGCTTAGGGAAAATCACCCATTTCTCCTACTTTGGAAGAGGACCTTGGATTTTTTTTTTTTTTTTGTCGTTTCCTTCAAGCTATGATTCTTTTGTTTTTTTTTTTAATTTTTATTTTATTCATATGTGCATACAATGTGTGGGTCATTTCTCCCCCCTTCCCCCCTTCCCCTCCCTTACCCCTCGCTACCTGGAGGACACTATTTTGCCCTTATCTCTAATTTTGTTGAAGAGAGAATATAAGCAATAATAGGAAGGTCCAAGGGTTTTTGCTAGTTGAGATAGGGACAGCTATACAGGGAGTTGACTCACATTGATTTCCTGTGCATGTGTGTTACTTTCTAAGTTAATTAGTTCAAGAAGGACCTTGGATCTTTCCTCCTACATGTAAGCCATTTACTTCCAGTAACGTCCAAGGGAGTTTTCACCAATTCCACGTGATCAGGGTATGACCGGCAGGTGTGTGCTTGCAGCTGCAACTGACCTGCACATATGTTCACCTGGATATCCTTCCTCCTGACGTGTGGCTGTGTGTGTACACAGTATTTTATGTGTAGCCAGCACTGCTGTGCAGCTGCTGTGTGAGACATCCCCAAACTCTCTGGAATAAGTGTGGCATTAATTTTAAAGACTAGAATGGTAGCTACAGGAACATAATTGGGTCAAGTTCAAGATGATTGCCATCCCTGACTAATGCTCCCCTTGGACATGGCAGAACCGGGTGCAAGAGGCAGAGCTCACTAGGACATGTGGGTATCAGATTTTTCAGGAGATGAAGAAGACATATGCAAGGCTTTTCATTTTCCTTAACGCACATGGAGTTTTTGTCTGTGTGGAGACATGTAATAAAAAACATTAACATTGAATAAACAAGAAATAATGGCACTAACCATACATGACAATCCCCTGATTAGATCGTTGGGCCGTTAATATACGTTGCAAAATTTTTACAACTTTTCAGAGGTGACTTTTCAAAGGAGATGGGTTGCCTGCTCATCAACTTCAAGAAGTTCTTACTCGGACCATACGATTAGCAAATACAGAAGAGGCTTGAATCCTTCCATTAGTTTCAGGAATACCATGACCTGTGGATATGTGTTTGCTCACCTTTGCAGGGTCTCAGTTTCTCTATCTGGACTATGGGTTACTGTGTCTCCTTTATAGCTCATCAAAGTTGTGTGAGGATAGAGGTTTTGAACCTCTGGGAGAGAAGCAGGCTTCTGTGTGTTCTTTGGAGCTCACCAGCTGCTTCATTGTCTTTGTAGTTAGACAGGGAGACCTGAGAACTTTCTAGAGTTCAGCTGAGATTCTTTTTAACCCAGAGCGGTGGGTTCTGTGTAACTGCAGCAAGGTCACAGTCTCTCCATGGAAATGAACAGGACAATTCCCTATTCAGGAAAGGCTGGCTTAGATGAAGGGGCAGCTGGGGGGGGCGCGGAATTGGGGGTCTGGGGAGGAATACCTTTCAGTGCACTCTGCCCCTAGGAGGAGCTGTTGCCTGAGCACCTGCAACCAGCCCTCTTTCAATACATGCTGTACCACTTATTCTTAGCCTTCAAAGGCAGGACTGAGAGTGAGAGCTCAGGGCTGGAATAAAAGGAGAGGTCCTGTGGATTTTAGGGAGGCACTTGAGGCTAGAGGTTAGACTGCTGCTTCCCTCTGTCTTTTACCTTTCTGTCCCTTTATACAGCTGATGGCCTGAGGATGGGTGAGATGCTGGCTTGGGGAAAGGTAAACAAGTAAAGACTCTAGACTTGTCACTTAGTATCTACATATGAAGTCTGTAGACTTTTACGTCCCTAAAGAATTTTAAAAAAGCATATATGCCCCTTGCATATTTCAAGTTGCTACCTAAAGTCTTGAACATATTTTAAAATAGTTGTAAGTGCTGCCATTTCCAGAATATTGTAAACATTGACATTAAAAATACATCATTCCTTTAATGCATCTAATGAACTTTAAATACCAGAGCAATTTGGTACATCATCTATTAAACACATGAACAAGTTTTTAAACAGTCAGATGTACATGGCTCCTTTTTCTTCTTGAATTTATATTTTCATTCCAGTTACCCCACTGAATTTTATCTTTATGTAATTTATTTTTATGCCTGAAAGCCCTTTATTGGCCACTCTGTCATAATTTACTGTGACAAAAATATGTATGAAGATTTCAATTTAATTTTCAATGTCCAATGACCATAAGTTTCTAAATGTTAAGAGTTTTCAGATTGAATATCATTACAATTGTTAGTAATTCACAGAAATAGGCAGTCAATCAAAATAATATCTATATATGACAACTTTTGATGAATTTTAAAAGATAAAAAGTAAAGTATCAATGAAATACATCTCTCATATTTTTCAATATGAAATAATTGAATAAATGAATAAATTCATTAATGAATTTATTTTTTGCTAAGGTAAGGAGCTTCAGGACCATTTTCTATCTTTGTTTTTATTTTTACAGATGTAAAAACCAAGAGATATTATTAATAATAAGCAAAGAGTTGAGAAAGTTGTGGCTGAAATGCAACTCAATTGTTTGAATTATTATCTAGTTATTTGTCTGAAGTCACATATTGGTCTCTTATCAAAAATTATTTTTAATCTTTTCTCAGCTGATAATTCTTTAAGGTTTGCTTCCCCTTTAGTTGTTTGAAAAGACTCAGAGGCTAGTCAGTTTGTAGAAGGATTGTTTCTCTGTCACTGGAGACATTTATTTTCAACACCTAAACCAGTATGTCATAGAATTCCTTACTTTGTGCTTTGGGTTTTCACTCCTAAGGTTTAGAATAAGAAATTACTTGTCTTTTATTCTAAGAGCGGGGTGTGTGTGTGTGCACACATACATGCAAGAGTTGGGTATTGTTAGACCATACAGGGTTCTGTTTAATTTTGGAAAAAATTCTCTATGAGAGTTGTGGATCTGCAAAGTCCCTCAAAAAATTATCCTTGCTTCAGTATGTGTTGGAATGACTTCATTCATCTCCAAAGTTCTGCAGCCCCTGGTCTCTGTACTCCATATCTGCCTATTACACAGAATTCTAGGCTCATCGTCTCCAACAGTGGCTCTTCCTCTTTCAGGTATATAAGAATAACAGAAGTAAGAAGTACACTTCCTTACTGACATACAAAGGGGGAAACAGTGCAAGTGCTTACCTACTAGTAGGGGGTTGACTGTATAGACTATGACATAGCCATGAACGGTATAGTCCACCACATCTATATAAAGAATGAGTGAACTCCAGTGAAGAAACCAAGGCATAGAGCAGAGAAATGAATAGAAACCCATATTTGCTCATGTAAAAAAAATCAGTGGGAGAATGAACTAGAAACAAACCAAAATTATTTCCTATAGGAAGAGGGTAAGAATAGGATAGGGAGAGTAAATAGCGATGGAACCAGGTTTTGCTTAACTGTACCTTGTTTCTTGCTTTTAACCTTGAAACCATGTGCAGGTTTAAAAAAACATGATTAACAAGAGACATTAAGTCAAAATGAAAATAAAAAGCTAAATTATTCCTAAAAATAAAGAGGAAAATGAAACAAAAGGCATAATGGCTTCCCCATGCAAAAAGGTATTGTTTGAAATGACTTTACAAGTCATATTTTCTGTATGCCCCTAGTTGGTGTATCCTAACTCCAGAGTGTTGCCAAGAATGTAGGTGGTTTTCAGCAATCATACTGCACATAATAATATTTGAACTGTCGAAACTTCTTACTATATTCTAGTGTGATAGATTAAGAAAAGCAAATAAGTTGTATTGTTAGTGTTATAGAACCAAGATTTTCAGTATAAGAAAAACGAGAAGTATAAAGTCATCCAAGGTAAGTAAAAGCTCCATAATCCTAAATCTGAATTTGGAAAAACCAATATGAGCTCAAGTTGTTTGTTCTTTTAAGAAAAAAGATTTTCCTAGCTATAAGTTTGCCACTATAAATGCCTGAAAATAAAATCACCGGCCCAGTAGGAATGATCACTCCCAGAGCCCATATTGTGTTTGCTAAATTCCATTGTCCATCAAAAGAATCCAGAGATCCTTGGGGAAATGGCTGGTTCTAAGTCTCAGACAGGTGAAGAATATGTTGAACACAGAACATTCTTTGATATCAGGAAGCAAGGATGGTGTCAAAGACTCCTGGGTTAGGTGAGAAGAGACACCAACTTTTAAGAGCATTCCATTGGCAGAAGATGGGAGGACATAAGGAATTACGGTAGAACGAAACACTTGAAATGCATGCATATGTTTTTAAAAGAAAAAGTATAGATAATGCTTTTTCAAAAACAAAACAAAACAACCAAACTCTCAGTTGGAGAATGCTAAGAAATGAATTCATTATTCCAAGAGCTAGTAAATGAAGGGCAGGAGCCAAGCAGTCATCTTGCCTGACCTGAGTAAGCTGTTATCAGTGTAACCACAGAGCTGATAGAGGGAAGTTTTTATTTATAAGAGATTTCCAGATAACGTATGCAAAGGGAAATGCTATAAGTAGAATGTCACCCTTTTGCAACCACTAATGAAGTAATGGGGCTAGGCAATGATCATCAATTTCTGTTGAAATCATTAGGTGAGAGGGAACCTTATAATAACAGGTCACACTGAATCTGCGATGACTCTTAAACCACAGAAAGAAAGACAGACACCTTTGCCTCCTGCTGTGCTGCAGAAAGAGGCTCACTGCGGCATTAATGAACTTAAATCTGATCAGGACTCTAGATACCCGGTCAGGTGTAATCAAGTATTCTCGATTATCAGAGGTAAGTAGGGTCAAGGAGCGTGTGCAATGGCCCATGGGATCTAATGAGCTAAACCAGAATGTGAAAAATTCTGTGGAGGAAATGGCCCAAGAAGAAGGTGGGGCAAGGTAATTCTGCAGATTAAAAAACCCTAAGAAACATTGCTGATGCAATGTGTAGAGCTCTTTTGAATCAAACTTTGAAAAAGCACTTGAGAACACTGAAGGAATTTTAACACTGAATGATATTTGACGTTGAGGAATTGTTAGTATTTTGGAAATGCTATAACAACAGCAACAAAAAGGAGTTATCTCTGTTAACTAAAAAAGTGTAGGCTGGGTATGCTGGTGCATACCTGTAATCCCAGCTACTCAGGAGGTGGAGATTGGGAGGAACATGGTTCAAAGCCAGCCTGAGCAAAAAGTTAGCAAAACTTTATCTTAGCAAACAAGGCTGGCATGGTGGAGCATGGTCCCAGCCATGCAGGAGGCATAGGTTGGAGGATCTTGGTCCAAGGCTGGCCCTGAAAAAAAGTCCTAAAAAATAACTGAGCAAAAAAAGGGTTGCTGATGTGATTTAAGTGATAGAGGACCTGCCTAGCAAGTGTGAGGCCCTGAGTTCAAACCCCGGTATCGCCAAAAAAAAAAAAAGTTTCCAGTCCTTTTGTCTGTTTGAGTCTAATTCAGTGCTCAATGAAGTTTCATTGTAGAGGATAATATAGTAATTACTTTCGACTTTTCAAGGGGTCTCTTGCAACTATCCAGCTCTTGGCAGAAATAAAAGAAGCTGTAGACAATATGGAAATGAATGAACATGACAGTGTGCCATAACATTTTATTTACAGTATCAGGAGACAGGCCATAGAGGACGACCCCTGGTCTAATTCACTGGGTTTGAGGAAAGGCCTGGGAATATACACTTATAATAAGCATGCCAGGCACATATGATCAGATAAACAACCCTGAGAGGTAATTATAGTTATTGGACCCATTCTCAGATAAGAAAATTGAAACTCAGAGTGGGCAAATAAATGGCCCAAGAGTCTGCAGCTTGAAAGATGCAGAGCTGTGTTTGTAAAGGAAAATCTCAGCTATCAGGAAAATGCTCACTACCCAGGAACCAGAGGCTATGAGAGCATGGGGGAGAGAACAGGAAGCTTTGCTGTGCATGGTACACCTATCTCAGCTGTCTCCTTTAGAACAAAGGAGAGGACACATGGAGGAAGGGAGACGAGAAACACGTACAGAGCACTTGGAAAATCAACGGAGTCTTCTAGAGCATAGGGTCAATCTCTTCACATGGATCTGAAACCTTGGGTTGTCAGATTCAGCTAATAAAACTACAGGATGCCTTGTTAAATTTCAACTTCAAACAACAAATATTTCTGGTATAAATATGTCCCAAATATTTATACTAAAAATATGGTTTTTTTAAAATAAAATCCATTTAACTGGACATCCTGTATTTTATCTGGCAGACTAACCAAAGTGGGAAGAAGATTAGTGAAAGCATTGAGCAAAATATTGGTGGACAAGGGGTCAAGGGTACACTGCCATCAGGGGACAATAAGTATCACAAGGAAGCTGCTCAGACAGAAGGTCCAGGGGTCTTAGACACTGGCTGTCCTGGTCTGGCCAGCTTTTGGAACAGTTACTTGACCTTCTCTTGTAACTTCCTGGCTTGAAGCTGACCTTGAGATGGATATCTGAAGCCTGAGTTTATCAGGTATCTCTGGTGTTTTCATGTGGAATCTGGAATCATTCAGAGTCCATCTGACTTCTCTGTATAAAGTGAATTTTTTTTTTTTGGTGGTCCTGGGGTTTGAACTCAGGGCCTCATGCTTACGAGACAGGTACTCTACCACTTGAGCCATTTCATCAGTATTGTTTTGTGTTGGGTATTTTCAAGATAGGGTCTCACTAACCATTTGCCTGGGCTGGCTTTGAACTGTGATCCTCCTGATCTATGCATCCTGAGTAGCTGGGATTACAGGTGTGAGCCTAGCTCTCCACTTGTATAAAGTGAATTTTAGGAAGCTAGCAACAGCCTTGTTCTTGAACTCCACTGCATCAGAAGAGATAGTTTTTCTGGGAAACAGATTGAAACATGAAAATAGGGTTACATTAATGAATTAACATATTTAGCAATTCAAATGAGGAAAGACCCCAATGAATCCTGGGTAGGTCCAGTAACAATGGCAAAATGAAGGGCACGTGTCAGAATCTTATGACCCCCCCACCAATGCGTCCAAATCGACATCTGACCAACTCAGTCATCTCCATTCTCTGACACTAGCAAAGTCTCTTGTGAGCAAAAGTCCCTCCTAGTTTTCACAATTTTTGTCCTCATTTGTGAGTGTGTGTGAGGGGCAGAGGAAAGCAATGCTTAGGGAGAGGAAGGTATCAAGGTAGGCATGGGCTTCTTCCCGTGTTATTCTGTTGCTGGCATCATTCCTTGGGATCTTTCCTAGGCCTTATTGCTTTATGTCTCCTGTTTGAAAGCTTAGCCTTCAGATCCTTAAGTATCACTGAAAACTTGGATCTCTAGCTAATATTTCTTTATGCAATCTGCGGGAAACACACCTTATCTTCGTCTCTGAAGTGGACATAGTGGAGGTGTCTGTTGCACAAGGGTGGAGAGAGGGTGAAGTAAGGGGTGTGTGTACCGTCATTGTTAGTGAATTATTGTTGTTCTTATCATTAAGACAATCATTGCTAGCTAGCTTGTGTCTGGGTAGGTTTTACCACAGAGATATTTGTCAGTAATTTTTACTAGGCAATACTTTACTACATTTCCAGAGTGAGGGTTTTTTTTAGTATAGGAGAATGATGGCAGTCACCTTGGAGGGAAACCAGTGTGGATTTTTACGTGAAATAAGGGCAGTGTAAGAAATTAGGCTTGTTATATTCCCTAGTAGCATATAGACATGTGCCGTGAATACTTGTACGTTGGGTGCAGATCATCATATTTAATGATACTCAGTTGGTTTTTGAGTCCACAATTCCATCGTAGGTAGAATTGTTGTCTACCTCCTATTTTGAAGATCAGGGAGTTAAAATTTGAAGGGGTTAAGTGCTTGTCAAAAGTCACATCAAAATTCTGGGCTTTTTGATTGCCAATTTTTGATATTTTTGTCATGCCTCAGACCTCGGTCCTGGAGGAATGCGGTATCAAATTCCCCCACACTGGTGCTGCCAGTGAGAAATCTTGATAAGATTGATCTCAGTGGGCCCCTGTGACCAGTTATGCCTTTCTGATGTCTGTCTGCCAGAACACTTAAGCTCATCAGAGTTTACATGCAGCACACTTGAATTTCTCCTTTTGTAATACATATGTAGGGTTTTACAGAAAAGTCATCAACTGAAACGCAGATCAGGACTCCATTATTTAAAATTATTCATCAAGAGTGATGTTCCTATATTCCTGACTTCTATTTTTATTAGTCAAGAAACCAGGTATAATAAACCATTCTACCACATTCTATCACAAATATAATATTGTAAGACCCTATCTTTTCAGATAGACCTTAAATTAGACCTGCTGGCTTCTGTTCTTTCATGTTTATTTTTTTCTTTTATGTTTAAAAGTTTTCAATTGTGAGTCACATGATCACCACACAATTTCACACAGTATACATATGGTAAAAATTGGAATTTACTCTCTGGTAACTAATACCTCACTTCCATGGTTTCCTGGCTTTCTAGAACCTTGTCTGTTCATTTGCACAGTTACACAGAGTCACTATGTATTTGCTTATTTATACACATACCCTTTCTTACATGAATGAAAATGCTAGAATGTATTTTTCAATGACTTGCTTTTTCACTGACCATATACTGGACATATTTACTTATCAGTACACATAGCACTACCACTTTTTAAAAAACTACTTTCATTTTTTAGCCATTGCATATACCTTTAGTGATGAACACATTTTTTTGCCCTTAGAAAAAAATGAAATAAAGGTTTTCAACCAAGTATTTTTGCTTACATGAGAAATTATTTTTCTAAGGCTCCCAACAAGTGAAATCCTGGGTTCAAAGACACTTGCATCTTTGGTGTGGACAGATTCTACAGAGAATCTTCCTTCAGAAAAGCCATCAAAATGTCACCAATGGCACTGGAAAATAAATCCTCATATCCTCTCAAGCATCAGAGAGCACCCATCTTTTTCAGTTTTTCTCAAATATATCTATATTGTTTTATTTGGCATCTCTTCATGTGCTTGTGGCCATGTGTAGCTATTTTGTGTATCATTTGCTTTTATCCTTTATCCATCTCTCTGTTGGGTTGCTTTTTCTAACTAATTTGTCTGCTACGTATATATTGCAGATATTTCTGTCATTTGTCTTTTAACTATGATTATTTTGTCTTTTGTCATGCAAAAGCATTTAAGTTTTGCAAGTTATATCTGTAAATTTTATCTGTTGTGGCTTCTTGAACATACGTCATGTAGGATGGCCTTCCCCTCCTGAGGTTATGCAAATACTTTTGTAAGTTTTCTTCTAATATTTTTATTGTTTTGTTTTTTATGTTTAGCTCTTTAATCCATCTGGAAATGATTTTTGTATATGGTGTGAGGTAGGTATCTTAAGTGTATTTTTTAATGAATAGTTCATTGTTCCAACACTTTAATTACTAACCCACCATTTCATAATATTAAATTCCAATATTGACACAAGACTGTGCCTTCAGACTCTCCAGTTTTGTTACATTAATAAATTTGCCTGTCCCTTTGCAAAATGCAGTGTGTTCATTATGTAGTTTGGTAAAATGTTTTGCTTCCTGTAGGCACCATCATTGTTCTACTTCAACTAGTTTATCGTCTACTGCTGTGGATGAATTCTGGATTCATCTTGTCAACTTCCATACGCCATCCCACTGGGTTTGCATTTAGATGGTATTGACCTTTTATACTAAATTGAGAGAGGAATGAAAGATTTGTGGTATTAAGTCTTCTCATCCAAGAAAGTTATCAAACTTCCCACTTGTTTAGGTCTTCTATGGTTTTCAAAATTTTTTATTTACATAGACCTGTACCTTTGGTGCTGAGTTTATGTATGAGTTTCATGCATTTGTGTTGCTATTGTATACACAATTGTACTTTCTATCATGTTTTAAAATCATACAGCTGGTATTATGAGAATAGTTTGACATGTGCTTTTGTTGTATGATAGTTTTAACTGCTTTTTTAGTTAGTTGTCACAAATAGTCATATCATACCCAGACAACAAGCAATTTTGAATTTCTCAAAATTTCTATTCATAGCCTATTTTTAATTCTTCCTTTATTGCATTGGCTAGGACCTCCTGGATAGTGTTCCATAAAATCAGAGACGATACCTTGTATGCTTGTCATGCTTTATCAGTTAGTATGATTTTTAGTTTGTTGAATAAAGGAAGTTACCTTTGGTTATTAATAGATTAGGACTTTTAATCAGAAAGGGGTTTTGAGAAATTTGGGCATCTTTGAAAGAATAGTTTCCTTTTTACCTTTTAATAGTAAATGGAACAATAGATTTCATAAATAGAGGCATTTTTTTGCATTTCTATTATCAATCTTATTGAATTACAACATGATATTTTTGTGACATACTGCTATTTGGTATATGTTATTCAGACTTAGAGATTATATTCATAGCAGAAATGGTTTTATACACATATAGCTTAAAATTTCTTTATCAGTATTTATATATTTAAAATAGTAAGTTAAGTTTGACTGAATTTGGTTGAATTTGTTGTCAGAGACCTTAAAGCTACAATGAGTGGTTTGAGAAGTTTCTATTTTCTTTTTGCCTTGGAAAAAAAATAAATAAGATGGAAAACTTTACTAGAATTAACCCATAAAGTGATTTATATTTTTTGTATTTTTCTTTTTTTGTGGACCTTGTTTTTTTTAATGTACAGATTTTTACTATAATTTTAGCTGTTTTGTGTTCAAGTTTTCTACTTTTCTCAGATTTTCATTAAAACTTTCTAGTAAGTCAATCATTGTATCTTTATTTTCAATTATTATTGTCTTATCTTTAGCATTTTACATTTGTTTTCTCTGTATCCCTTATTAACCTTGTCAAAGGGTTATAAAATTTTTAAAAGAATAGCAATTGTTTATGCAGGTTTAGTCTTTTTGTCCCTTTTCTTGTTTTGTTTTGTTTTATACTGGTCAATCAGCACTCATCACAATTATTAATTTCTTCTTTCTTTTGTTTGTTTTTATTAATTTTCTTGAAAGCATATTTAGTTTAGTTGTATTTTTAAAATAATGCTATTTTTTCCTAAAAATTACTTTAGCTATATTCCATAGGTTTCAATGAACAGGACATTGTAACAAATAGTCTTAGTTTTTATTTTCATTTTTTTCCTTACCAAATATTTTTATTTTGCCTGAAGAAACCTTTTCAATGATTACTCTTTTGTTAATTTCTGCTTTACTTTCGTTGATAGAGAAAATGCTTTTCATTTTTATCTTATATTTATTTTCTCTCTTGGAAAGTCAAATTTCCTTTTACATTTAATATGTGATTACCTTTCACAATTTTTTAGGTACTTGAAAATTATTATTTTTTTTCTTTGATTTTGAGACAGGGTCTTGCTCTGTATCCCAGGCTAGCCTAGAACTTGTGATCCTGCTGCCTCTGCCTCCCATGTGCTAGAATTACAGACATGGACCACCATAGCAGCCCTAAATAAAAGGTCATGATATTGTAATTGTGACATTTTCCATCTTTTTTTTTTTGGTGGTGCTGGGGTTTGAACACAGGTCCTTATGCTTGCTAGACAGGAGCTCTACCACTTGAACCACTCTGCCTGCCCCATTTTCCATTTTTAAAAATGATATAAAGTATTTTGTTTCCATGTAATTGTTGACATTCTAAATTCCTCTTTCAAATACACATGTGAAACAATATAAAATGTATAATAACAATCAATAAAGGAAATTTGGCCACATATATCTGTATATTGATATATACATTTATATGTATATGTACCTATTATATATATACATATATGCCCAATTATAGTTTTTTATTGCTTTCATTTTTATATCCTTTTATTTTCAATATTTTCTGCACTTTTGCTTTATATAGGACTTTTCTAAATAGCATGAATCTTGATTTTTTAAAAAAATTTTTGAGGTACTCTACCCCTTGAACCACTCTGCCAGCCAGAATCTTGATTTTTTTAACCTAAGTCTTTCTCTCACTTAAAAGGCATTATAACCTATTTGTATCCATTGTCTACAGTGGTTTCTTAAATTTATATTTATTCTGTGCTTTCTGCTGTAACTATTGCTATTTCCTTTTTCTGTGTTTTTTTTTTTGTATTGGTTAAAGATGTCAGGCTTTATTTTCCTAAAACTGATTAGGAAGCTATATGTACTAATTCTAATATTCTCAAAGCTACTTTAAAATTTTAGCAAGTGTATTTATATTTAAACTGCAATAATCAATAATTGATCAGTATCTGTAAGCTCCTTTCCCTCCTTTCTAAATGATTTAAATGTTTATCAGGCCTTTAATTACTTCTGTATCTACTCTCCTCTGCACTTATGGTTGAAATTATCTGGAAATTTCATTCCAGATAAATAGGTTAGTAATACAGAGGCAGTGCTATTATTGGTGTTATTATTTACTTTATGTGTTTGTAGGAAGCTCTTATTAGTATTGTATTACCTTTTACTACCAAATTAGGAACAATTATTTAGATTTAAATTGCATTTTGTGGCTTATTTGTTCTGTGTTGTTTGTAATGTTCTAAATCATTGTATATCTTGTATTCTTTTTTCTGTTTTCCTAGCATATGACCTCAGATAATTTCTGTTTTTTTTTTTTTATGAAAGGCTGTGTGTAGTGACATTTCTGAATCTTTGCTTGTCTAAAAGCAGTATCTTTAGTTGTCTTTACACTTGATGCACAACTACACTGATTTTAAAATCCCAGGTTGAAAATAACGTTTCTACAAATCCATATTATCAATTATTTTCGAAAACACTTCAGATAGATATCTCAAATGACTTCCATTTTTAGAAACAGGATTTTTGTCCATTCCCTATTCTTTCTGAAGTGTTCATTATTACTATTCTTCCAACTGGTCTACCACAGACAGGAGGATTTCATGTTAATAGTTTATAAGTACATGGATAGAGAACTTTTTGTCAATGGTGAGCACTTTTGCATCAATAATTCCATGTGTTAACCAAAAGTTCCAATTTCTGAAACTCTACTTATATCGATGCAATTAGTTCCTGAGTTTTAAAACATGCTGTGAATTTTCTTCCACTTATGCTAATTCCTCTCACCTGCTGGGCAGTGAGGATTTCTGTAGTGGTTTTCTCAGGAAAGGATACCCTAAGTGTCTGCTCTTGTCAGTCACTTTCTCTTGCCCTTGGCTTTCAGATCAGCAAACCCACAAATGGGTCATGTCTTCCTTAGGCTATGTTAAAATACTGTCTCCTTACTAACCTTTGGGGTGTTACTAAGAACTCTAGGGAATTCTCTTTCAGTCCACCTGACACCTAATTAGCATATGGTAGAACTTCCCTCTCCCCTTCCTTTCAAATACTGAGTCCAAAATTGTAGTGAGAAATTCAGGATTGTCAGATGGAGAGCTAAATTTCACAGTTCTATATACTAGACACCAGTGGAGTGGACTATGCCTTCCTCACCTTGACCAAGGAGTCTCACTAGATGTCTGTGAAGACTCTGATACCTGGTGGCTTGCTCAGTGACAATGCTGTCATTCCATTGGGCTTTCCCTTAGGAAGGACAACTTTTAGGATTTTACTGTAGCAGAGTCTGAAACCTTCTCTGTCACTTCAGATCAACTTGTGATCCTTCCTCACACTCAGTGTTCAGGAACCTCAGTCCCCTCAGGTGTTATCTCTAAATGCTACTGTAGCTGCTTCCAGGGTCCTAGTCAAGCTATCAAGAGTCCTCACTCACCCTCTGACACAAGTTGCATAAAGTCGTGGCCATGTTAGCACCCGATGCATGGAGTGCACTCATGTATGAAGAGCACAGACAGAGGTAACGCATTCTGGCCACTGGATCACTCTGTGGGCCTCTGTGTTGACCCCTTCTAGGTAGGAGGACAGACCATGCTTCCCATCCGCTGGATGCCCCCTGAAAGCATCATGTACCGGAAGTTCACTACGGAGAGTGATGTGTGGAGCTTCGGGGTGATCCTTTGGGAGATCTTCACCTATGGGAAGCAGCCATGGTTCCAGCTCTCAAATACAGAGGTAAAGAAAATGGGGAGGGAACATTGGAATCTTGACGTTAGGGAAAGACTGATACGAGACATCTAGGGGCAGGAATTGGGTGTAGTGCCCATCAGGTAGGCAAGCAGAGTGAATGTAGGCACATGCAGTGGGAGAAAGCTTCATAGTGGGTAAAAAAACCTGTAACTGTAGGAAATGTGATATAATTATCAGAAGAGCATGAAATCAGATGTCTAAATTGAGACACAAGTCACAGTTCTGTTTATTCTGCTACACTTAAAAAAATGACAAATGTTTCATGAAGACAAAAATTAAAACAAAGAACAACTATGAGTATTTCAATTGTGCCATCTTGTGGGAACACCTGCTCTTAGTATGTCCAAATAATTTGGGCCCCCAAAGGTCTTAGTCATGGTAGGTCTTGGGATATACAGGATGGTGAATGAAGAATGTTAATTTCCTATCATTGATAGGGCTATATGTAGACTTCTAGGAATGAAATAAGTAATAAGAATATATATAATGATAGCCACATGTATTTATAATATTACTTTACAGTAACAATTTAAAATACTAGTCATTTAAGTTCAGTAATAGCTAACATTTAGCACCATGCACTTTCCTAAGTACTTTAGCTCTAGTAACTCAGTAATTGCCACAAAACACCTGTTAAGACTCAGGATCAGGACAAAGGAAGGGTAACTATTTGGGATCCTCAGAGTAGACTGGCTAGGGTCTCAGAGGTGAAAGCCACCTGGAGTGGTTAGTCCTAGGACTCTTCTGCCTATCAAGATATTCCAAAGCCCATGAAGACATTTCTCAGTTCTGTGTAGATCAAGGGACTGCTGTGTGGTTCTCAGACAGTAAGGGGCTTGGCCTCCCATACCACAGAAGCTACAGAAAATTGCACTTTTTTTTAATCTTCTGTTTTCTGAGAAACTGTAAATACTGGTGCCATTTTCTATTGAAATCTTATTTTAGTAGTCAAGAAAATGTCTTTCTCTTGGAAGCTATGTTCATCTCTGATCTCCTATGTCCTGAGTACTTAATAAGTAAGTTTCAGAGACTGAAAAGTAGGCTTTTTTTTTCAGTACTGGGGACTGGGAGTTGAACTCATGGCCTCATTCTTGATAGGCAGGTGCTGTACCCTACAGGCCACCAAAGCATTTCATTAAATCTGTAATATCTTACCATTCACAAGCTCAATGAGGCCTGACCACATTTCCCAAAGAAGGACAAAACATTTTTTTACAACTTTTTAAAATAAGGAAAGAACCCATTTGTTATGTTATTTTAAAAAATTGTTAGTTTTCCCAGGCAATGGGACACACACACACACACATACACACACCACACACACAGAGGCATATGTACTTATGCATGTACCTGAACAAAGCCTCTATGTAGTTTGATAGGCCAAGAAAAGAAGATCCTCTGGACTGTGAGTATTTACTGATCTTAGATGAATGCTTGTCCTGGATACCTGAGCTGCCTCAGAGTAGCTAACAGGGTATTTGCCGTCTCATTTGAGACTGCCTGGTGGGTCCCTGACCTTGAAGGCAGGCTTCCCACCCCCAGCCATCTCCCCTACTCCACCCACTGAAGCACTAATAAGGAGTCTCCCTATGGGGTTTGACAACCTGGACATTCCCACATTAGAAGAGCATGACTGAGGGCTTTTGATCTTAGGTCAGCAGTTGCTATTACAGTTTGAACCGGATTCTTTTTCATGTATGTGAAGGCAATAGAGGAACAGAGGTGGAAATGGGGAACATAAGCAGTTGAGACCTACCAGGCTGGTGAAGCAACAAGCCTACTGGGTTGACACAGCAATGGCTCCACAGGCCACTCATGGTTAGGGTAATGTGATACAACACCGAGGGCAAGGCACTGTTAAGCAGCAAGAAAGAGAGAGAGAGAGAAAGAGAGAGAAAGACAGAGACAAGTTCTTTTGCCCAATTAAATACTGGTTAATCTAGGTAGAGAAGAGAAATACTTATACAGCTACTGAAGTAGACATTATTTTTATCATCACAAACCAATCTTTAAAATGGGAAACAAGTTCAAAGTAACTAACTTGCTTGAAGTTATACAGTGGTAAAATTAAAAGTTAAAACTAACCTGAAAATTAGAAGATAAAGTGTTGAAAATTTTCATATCAGTTTCAGTAGTGTCTGGGATGGGAGTGTAGCTTAGTGGTAGAACTTAACACATGTGAGACTCTGGGTTCAATCCCTAGCATTTAAAAAAATACTGTCTCTGAGGAACTGAAATGAACCTCAAACCACAGACTTGGTCCTAAAGTGGCCTTCTGGGGTTGATCCAGTCATGCATTGTGTTTTCCATACACCTATGACCACCCCTTCAATATATTGAGACATACAGTGCCTGTCTTGGTCTCATTTCTCTCCAAGGAAGGTGGTCAGGGCAAACACTTGATTCCCATCTTACAGGTGAGGCTGATAAGATCCCATGAGGTAAATGGACTTGCAATGGCCACCCAGTAGGTAGTGGCAGCCTCAGCAGTTAATCCTAGTATTAAAGATTTTTTAAAAAGTAAGATAGTCCAACGAGCAGGGGAGAATGGACCTCTCTGAGAAAGGGTGCTATGCTCAGAGGCAAGTGTGACCTATACAGAGGCTGTGACTGAGATGAGAGCTTGCCACAAAGTGGGAACTAAAGGGAAATAGACAGTCAGATGATGCACAGCAGCTTTAGGGGGTCTTCAGACATGAAGGCTAATGCTTGGGGAATGGACAGATTAGAAGCCAGTCTCTATCACCAAGTAAAAAAATGGATGCAAGTTAGTCAATCCAGGTGAGATTGAGGACTGCAGAAGACTGACGTAAAATGGAAGAATATACTGAGGAGTCAATGTCAATGTGGGCCTGGGGCAGCAGCCTGTGAGTTCACTGCCCCCATAACCTACGCACAGGCAGACAAGAGAGTCAGGGCTGCCTCCTGCCCAGCCTCCAGTCTGTGCTTGTGGCTACCTTGGCTCTACACTGAAGCTAATCAATGAAGTTGTTGCGTTTTTCTGGGCAGGAGCCTCAAAGCCAAGGCTGAGTTTTTGATGTAACTTCCTTGTTTTTTTCCCCACTCTTGCAGGTCATCGAATGTATTACCCAAGGTCGTGTCTTGGAGAGGCCCCGAGTCTGCCCCAAAGAAGTATATGATGTCATGCTGGGGTGCTGGCAGAGGGAACCACAGCAGCGACTGAACATTAAGGAGATCTACAAAATCCTCCATGCACTGGGGAAGGCCACCCCAATCTATCTGGACATTCTCGGCTAGTGGTGGCTGCTGTTTAAGAATTTATACTCCTCTCTCCCTGCCTCACTTCTTCCTTTACCACCTCACAACTCCTTTCTTTCATCTTTGACTGAAGCGAACATCTTCATATAAACTCAAGTGCCTGCTACACATACAACACTGAAGAAAAAAAAGAAAGAAAGAAAAAAAAACCTTGTAAGGCAGTTTGACACACACACACATATATATATTTATATATCTAGCTATCTATCTATATCTACAGAGAAATAGCTTCTCTATAAAGAGAGAAGCTGCTGATCCAGACAACCGTAAGACTGAAAGAACTCAGAAAATCTTAACTGTTACTATGAACGCAAATGAAATTCCCTTGAGGAAAGCTGTGGCCCACGCTTCTTCAGCTCTGGAGTTTCTGGGCAGAAGACCTTGACCTGGCAGACAGACAATCTTCGCTTTGGGACAGGAGGAGCCAGGGTGGTGCGCGCACACGGCTGCACAGGCGCATGCGCAGACCGCATCCACTGTGCTCAGGAAGGCAATGACACCGGCAGTTCAGGGCCCTTGGGAATGCCTCACATCTGTCCTGACGTTTGCCTCTACTCCTTTCCTCCTTTCTGGCACTTCGAGACAATTTTCTAATTTGTCCGTTCAACAAAGTATAGTATATGCTATTGGTAATCAATGATGGTACCTACGGGTAAACACTGGACAAACAGCAACACGAGATCATGGCAACAACAGACCCTTTCCCTTCTGGGTGAAAACCATACTCCAGCTCCTTACTAGATGGGAAAGGAGTGTGCTATTCTAGCCTCTGAATTTGAAGAACTGGACTTTCTGGACTTACAGAACCACAGAAGATAAAACAGCTGACACTTGAACCCTAACAAGGCACTGCCACCCACTCGTTCCATCATTGGAATGATTCCTTGGTCCCACCTTCCATTTTTCAGGCCCTTGGGAAATTTGGGGGCTAAGAAATAGGTTCTTGTTGTCAGCTAATGTGATACATCAGGCTTCAGGGTTCTAATTGCAAAAGACTTAGTTGCTTATTGGTCACTATTAGGTATGCCCCCTGGGTCCTCTCTGTTTCTCATCTTGGTCCCCAAGGTCCCAACCCCACCTCCTGGGCCTGGGTGAACCCCATTGCCAGGGAAGGAATCCAAGTTTAGTGAAAGCTTGGGTCAGTAGCTTGGGCAAAAGCCAGCAGGGAAGAATCTACTTGGCACCTGCTCCAGGCCCCTTGGCATTCTCCTCATATTTCCAGTCCATGGGAGGATTGATGCATCTGCCTTTGAGCTGTTGTGAAAAGGCAGAGACTGAGAAATGGCTTTTATGGTCTGGGGTTGGGGGGAGGGGCTGAAGCTTCTCTGGGAGATGTCCAATGAGTGGCCAGTGCCACAGACTTGGCATCTTAATGAGAACTGAGCTCTAACCAGGGAGTGAGAATGAAGCATCTGGACTGGGGCCAGCTCCCTCTGCCCCATCACCAGGGGAATCACTGCCTTCCCTGCTGTGCCAAGGACCAAAAAGGGCAAATCTCTAGTCCTCCCTTAGACATGAAAAGGAAATGTCTGTGGAAGCCAACAGCCTGACTGCACTGAGCCCTCCTGCTGGGGAAGACAGGATGTACCCTTCCAAGGGCACCTGGCCCTGCCACCCCACACCAAGCACAGAGCTACCTAATGGACTGAGTTTTTCTTAACTGAAGCCTCCTGGGAGCCTCTGACTTACCCCTTTCCCTGTCAGCTGAAGGGACTGTGTGCAGCCAGGATGTTCTGGGCAGCTGAAGGCAGCTGAAGTGTGGGCATCCCTGTGTGGGGTTTAGGACTGAATTATGTGATTGTGGTTTTGCTTCTTTTTAGACTCACAAACGTTTTTATTCAAATAGAAAAGAGCTGTGCTCAGATTGTAGCCATGGTTGGGATTCAGGGATCAACAAGTCTGCTCAGCTGGACTGGGAGAAGAGCCGGGTATAATGGAAATTCAGTATGGGTTTTCTCACTGTGCTGTATTCCTAGCCCCTGAAGACTTTTGGGGAAAGCGCTCAGATTGACTGTTTCAAGGACACCCTTTGTTACCTTGTGGCAATTACTTCTATTATTATTCCCCTGAGGCCCTTGGTCTGCACTTGGGCTGTGAATGCTTGGTGTGGAACTGCAGAGTCTGGTTTTGATCTGGGTAACTAAGGGAAAGGCATTCAGGGAGAGAATGACCTGGAGGGGGCTGAGGGAAATTGTCTTTGCTTAGAAGGGATGCCCAAGGCTCCTGTTGCTGCCCTTTTCTCATTTCCTCTCCCAAACAGACACTGGGTGGCTTTGATCTTCTTGGCTGTGTGTTTTTAAAACCTCTTAGTCACTGATGGGCTGAGAAGAAGGGGAGAAGAAGTAGGTTGGAGGGTGGAGTACAATTGAAAATGAAGAATGTGCTAGGGTTTCAACTCAGGGCACCAAGTTATCATGGCCAAAGGAAAGAAGGCAATTCCTTAGAGAACAAGGAGAACTGAGGTGACTGAACCTGTTAACTTGCCCTCATCTTAGTCCCACAGGCCTGCATGTTGACACTGGGACCATGTCTTGCCATGTCTGCTATAAGCAGATATGTATGTAAGAGTACGCGAGAGAGGGTGGTGGAGTCAGGGCAAAGAGAGAGATCCTCCTTTCTTTCTACCCTTGCTGTCTTCACTCTGTACATGTTAATCTTTCCATGTTAACCTTGGCAGGTTAAGAAAAATGGAGCATAAAGGAGGCAGAGAATAGGGTTGTGGAAACTGAATGTGTATTCTAGTGTGGTGCAGTGCTGTCTTACTCCTCCTGTATTGGGACAGGGCTGGTAAGACTTGCTTCACTGTGTCTTTGTTTCCCCATCTGCAAAATAAGGGATCCTTGCTAAACTCTGGCCTCATTCTAGCTTTGAATTCTAAGATTCTAACGATGTTGAGTTGCTGTGTCACTCTGGAATGCCTGGATAGCCCTCCTTAAGTCTTGTGTACGTAGAAGGCAGCTGCCTCAGGATGTACCAAGCTTGAGCCGGGTTGATCCCAATAAGACAGTCTCTCCCCTTTTGTACTTGTGTCACAATGAGTGAAAGTCTGGAGTATCTGAAACTACACTAGACCACAGGGGAGCATTTGATCTCATTCCCCATCCTAACCTTCCTATTTACCAGAAAAGCAACTATTGAAGAGTTTATTTATTTATTTATTTATTTTTAAGGAACTAATATGGTTAAATAGTACTGAAATGACATCCTATCATATAATGAGACCAATCCTGTCTACTTTACTTTCATCCCTCCCCCACCCCAAACAATCTATAGTTCAAAAGACTATACCAGATTGACTCTGAAAGCTTAAGTTGAAGCAAACTCTATTGTGACCATTGGTGGATGTTCCAGGAAATCCAGGCTGATCATCCTCTTGTGGACTGAGGAAGAGTGACTTTCTGTTGGATGTCCAACTTGGAGCAGGGTGCAATGGCCAAAGTCCTCCCAGTTTTTCTTTGCTTTGGACATGAACCAAACACTGCCCTCTAATTATATCTCTGAACTGTGAGTGGACCTTGGAGGTCACCAAGCCTCTTCTAGTCAACAGACAAAGAACTTGGTGCTTCTTCCACTTAGCAGATCATGCACAAATTATGTCTGGAGAGAGGCTTCCCTCTGGAAGCAAAAGCTCCTTGGTCTTTCTGGGTACAAGTTGAACAGCAGTAAAGTTCTCTGGCGATGCTTACTTTGTGGAATACACTAGTGCAAGTATTTCTGGTGCTAAATACTACAGAAACCAACATCAACAGAGAAGCTGTCAGCCAGTTTCTGGGGCTGCATGGCACTGAACTCAGGAGTAACTGAGTCAGCCATGCAGGAGAATACAGGGTAGATTAGAAAGACCATCAGAATTCCTGGCTTTGCTCTTAGCTACCCTGGTGATTAACTAAGTCAGCTAATCTTTTAGATGATCACATTTCTTGCCTGAGACACTTAAGAGGATGTAATTGATATTCTTAGAGTCCATTTCAGGTTAAAAAAAAAAAAGCTGTTCAAGTCTTATCTACTTTTTAAAAAACCTTGTTTGTTAAAAGCAAGAGATAAAATGAAAGGTAAAGAGGGAAAGGTAGAAAAGTTACCAATGGCAGAAGAGAAATAGAGAAGGCAGTAAGAAGTTTAGCAACTGGTAGGTTTGAGGGCCATTGGAGCAGGGAGCCAGACAGACAAGACAGGGACAGATGTTTGCATTCTTCAAGGCAGACAGATTTTCACCAGGTGACCTTCCTCAATGAGTCATCTTTGCCATTCAACACTGATACACACACCCAAAATTGGCAGATTCTATTGCAAAATATGGAGACAGGCCCAACCACCTCTCATGTAGGCCATTACTGAAATCTGAACTCTGGGTCAAAAGCCAAGAGATTTTTAACCTTAAATGCTAATTGTGAAAGACTAAGATACTAGAAAGAGGGCACTTGAAGGTGTAGATTCTTGACCCAAGTCCTTCTCTATTCAGGAATGAATTTCCTTGTTCTTTTCCGAACCAAAAAGCAGCAGTATAATCTTGGAGATGAGGTGCTGTTCAGACAATGAGCAGGCAGGATACTTGGGTCATCTCAGTGCTTTGCTTAGTCTAAGGCCTGGTAATATCTATAGATGTTTCCTGAATGAACCGATGTGCCAGCAATCCAGAGAGCTGCCCTCAAACACTCCTGAGATGTCTGTTGTCTGCTTTGGTTTGGTAAACAGCCAATGGTATTTGCCATAAAGCAAAGCAAAGCATCTTCAGGCAAGACCTTGAGTCCTATAGTCACTGATCATGAGTCCCCAGTCTCTGCTGCTATAATACCAAATAAATTGTCTCAGCCAATAGTTAAAAGGCTTTAAAGGGAAATTCCAGGTTTTGGTGTCATTATTCAAACAACAGTGTAGGCTTTAGAAAATGTTTTGGGATTGCTTGAACATCACTGGGAGGATCTTCCTAAGGGAAGTATAGGCATATGTACGTTGTGTGCTAATATGTATGTATTTAATGGAAATGGCTAGAGTCAGCAAGTGGGTTCTAATTTGGGGTTCTCTTTATACCTTACATTTCTTGGTGATGAGAAGTCCGGAGATGGACTGGTTCCAGAGACATTCAGAAAGGTTCTGATGGGAAATCTATCATCTTGTAAAAGCTTGATCATTTGGTGCTCCATGAATTAAATTATGTTGAAAATAACATCTGAGCATCTGAAAATCATTCTTCCTGGCTTTCTGATAAATTACCGCACAGGAACCATTTCTACTCTACCTTGCTTGGGGATGATGCTGCCAGCACTGCAGATAGAACCTTTGCTCCCAGGAGGAATGGAACTGAGAGAATGATAATTGGTCACTCTTTCGGAAAGTCACCTGTGACCAAATGTGCTGACTGCAGTGAATATTTGTTACTGCACTGGATGTTAGGACTTTTGCTCTGAGCATGGGTGACTCTACCTTAGGGACCTGACTCTTGGCTTCTGACAGGGATTCTGTTTGGTGCATTTCCACAAACACAGTTTCTTTGCTTATAAAACATTTATACTTTACAACAAGAAATGTCTCTGACCCAACTCTCAATGTGCCAGCCAACATAGTTTTTGTGTGAGATCTGTGGAGATTAGAGGCTTCTTAAAAGTACTTGGAATTCTTGACCAAGCTAATAAAATTCCATCCCCTTTTAGCGAACTACTAAGTTCCAAGTTTAAAACAGGTCCTGGCTTGAAATTTGAAGTAGGGAACAATGTCTTAAACCAATGAACTAGGCACTTTCTCTTTCATATAGAGGAGACAGGACAGTAAATTTTGTTAATTTTTCCTAAACAGCCAGGAATCTATTGATTTGTGTGTAGTGCCGTGGTTCCAGTACATAGCATGAAAGAAATATTTCCAGGTAACAAAGCTAGAAGTTTCTAAGAGAAACTACATCAAGATAACATAAACAAGGAAAGGCCTATTGAATTTCTGCTTCCAAAGAAGTGCCTTAGGCACTCAGGTCTTGTTTTTTTTGTTGTTGTTGTTTGTTTATTATACTATGAGAGGATTTGTTTTCTTCTCATTTTAGGCAATGAGAAATTTAGTCATCCTTTCTGCAAGGCCAAAGTTGGATTAAAAGCCCAGATATGCACTGTGCACTTGACATTCTTTTGGATCTGGTATCCCTAAAAGTCAATGAGAAACATGAATGGTCAATCTAAGCCTGGTAATTATTCTTGCATTTAAGAATAGTTCATGTGAGTTATATATATATTTTAAAAACCTCTAATTTTGTCATATATTATATGGCAGGACATACTCAAAGTTTTTTCCCGGAAGATCAATCCATGGTCCATCACCTCTTACAGCTACCTGCTATGTACCTGATGTCTCCAAACTTACCTCTGGGATGAAGACATAAACCTGGTCCAAGTGATTTGATTTCTGCTGTCCGTAGGAGAAGAGTAAATTTCAGTAGAGAGAATTTTCTTTCATTTTTTTTCTTCTTTTAGCGTTTTCCTTTTGGTTCTTATCCTCCTGCTTCTATGGGACAAGCAATTCAGCTTCTTGAACTCCTAAAAGTCTTAATACAAGGTGAATCCCAGGACCACAAACAGTTTGGACTTCAAACAGAGAGAAAATTGTGCTGAATGATTCAGCAGACAAAGCAGAAAACCTTCATTTTCTACAGGCTGGATGGAATTGACTGTTATAGTAAGACTTCTGAAGGAGCCCTGCCCTGGAGTAATTTCAGTGCTGTTGGACAATGTTGACATCTAGATTAACCTCAGTGCAGAAATTTTACTGCAAACCTCATTGAGATGCATGTGGTGTGTCTCCATCAGTCCTATCTGAAGCCCTCAGTGGCCCACTGACAGCAAACCCCTGTCCCTTCCCCCATTCTTGCTCTTACAGTCCATGAACTTTTAGCTTTCAGGAGCAGAGAGACTATGGCTGGCCTCCGAGCCTAAGAGAGGGAGTTTTGACTACAGTGACTACAGTGCTCAGTCAGAGCAACAGTGGGTGTCATCATACTGGTTTTCCCCTGAGGGGACTGCAAATCAAGACATGAAAGCCACTCTGTTGATGATAAACAGTTTTGCAGAGCATAACTCCAATTTGCACAAAATGAATGGCTTATAAAGAATTAGTTAGTTAGCCCTGCTCTGACCCTCTCAGTCCTCCATGGCTTGTTGTGAGTCCCAGATGCAACAAGAGAGTGATGGCAGCCAGGTGGAGCAGTTGGATTTTGATAGACAAGGGGAGTCCTCTGTGAAGGTATTTCCTTTGGTCCTTACAAGAGAGGCAGCTCCTATTCCTTTTTCTCCTAGGTGGGGCAGACAATGCAGCCTTCTTCTAAGCAGTAGCTTGTTAGCCCTCTTCTTAAGATATGGTAGGTTCCAGAAAGAATCAAACCCCCTGTGACTCACTCTGTGATGCGTAACCACTGGATGAAAACCTAAAGTGGGGATCGAAACTTCTCTTCAAACTTGAGCCATGACTTGCATCACAGTTTGGAGAAAAGGCCTTCCATTTAGCTTTGGCCACCTGCAGACCCTGCATTGTTGCTTGACATGATCACAGGCATTTTGGAAAACTTACCTCAGGATTTTCAAATACTTTACCCGAAACAAATTTCTCTGCAGTTTTACCGATTTGGATTCCCTTTAAAATTATTCTTCCTACTTTGCCTCTCATCTTTAATATGACTAATAAGAATCTCCTTATATGTTCTTAGACATTTCCATAGAACAGTGGAAAGTTTCCAGCCAAGGACACATGTTTACTACTGGTAAAATAGATTTCCGAAGTGATGTAGCAATCATACAGAGGCAATCTTGACTTTATTTAAAAGCAGTTATCTGTGATGTGTTTATTCTAGGTCCTCAAGCTCACAGAGTACAAACTACATTCATTTTAAAATTATTTATATTATATACTCATTCATGTGGACAGATAGTCACACACATGTACACCAGTGCTTCAGTGATTCTATTGGTGTACCGACCATGGTGTCTTGTTTGTGTCATTTCCATCCACCCCTGTGTGCCACATGTTCAAGGACATCACGTGTATGGTTTCTTAGCTGCAGTTCACCTCTATTTTTATTATCAACACACCATTTGGCTTTTTGTACTTTGCATCATTTATGAAGTTGGAGCTTTTTTGATGGAGAACAAAATCCTGAGATTCTCAAAATTTTCATATTGAAAGGCAGGGCTACTTATGTTTTTTTTTTTTTCAGAAACCAAAACCAAACTGAACCTTGGTTCAGATTTTATTTATTAATTTTCTTGAGGGGAGGGGTAATAATACCCACTGAAAGGCATTATAAATTCTAAGTGCAAAAATAAATGTGAACTGGTTCAAGATTATTGAACCTGTCTTTGGCTGGCAATGGTTTGTCACACATAAAACTCAAACACTCCAACCTGCACAGCAACATGAAGTGAAAGGGTTAGTATGGGGCATGGGACGAGCATTGGGCTAGAAGTAAGCAGAAGGGGGCTGTCTGGAGTGGGTATTACCTGGCTAGGTGACTGTGCATAATTAAATGGGCCAAGGTAAGAATATCCTTAGTGGAACGTGAGCAGCTGGCTTTCTTATCCACCATTCTAATCAGTTACTATATCTTATCAAGTGTCCCTCTAGAGCAAGCTTTTAAACATCTCAACTCTGAAGAGAGTCATTTTGGTCTTGTGTTCAGGTTAGCCCTTGCAACCCTCTTATGGTACTCTTCAAACTCTGAACTCTTTCTGTATGCCCTGCTCCCCACCCCACCTCTAAAAAGGCAAGGAGATTCCCCACTGGTTCATTTCCCCCTTACCTAGTTTGAGCATCAACCACACTTGTGATTTAGTCTAGGTTTTTGCAGAAAGAAACAAGCTGCTCTCCCAGCCATCCCTCAGTCCCTTTCCAGCTCCGTGGACTAAGTGATTAACTCCTCATTAGTGCCCCATCAGTTGGTTTTGCCCAAGGGACTCTGGGACAACAAGCTTATAATATGCCTCAGTCTGTCTTTTTGATGTCCTCTCATCTTTCTGGCTTGGTTAGGGAAGATGAGTCTTCCTGCAAACATGTTTTCTTTTACATTTCTCTCTCATGTTTCCCAACAGTTAAAGATACTTGCAACTACAACTTTTCAGTTTCTAGCCCCTTAAGAGCATGTGTGTACTTACTGTATCTCTGTGGACTAAGAGCTCTGTATGTCAGCCAAGGTTTATCTATTTCATGGAGTGGAGATGATAAGGACACAGATTTGGAGTGGCAGCTAAGCTTTGAGGGTAGGAATGGAGACACTTCTTGTGTTGTTTTGTTTCATATCAATTTTTTGCAATCAAAAGTAAAGAAAAAGCAACTCCATCTTGTATGATGAGAAAGTCAAAATATGTAAAGACATGTGTGCGACACACACATGCAGTCAGCTGAGCAGGTGTATCAGTTAACTTTTGGTACATCACAAATCACCCTAACACTTAGTGGCTTAAAACGATGACCATTTATTTGGCTCTTGATTCTGTGAGTTGGTAATTTGTGTTGGTCTCAGATAGTACTACTGGCCTTGCTTGGTTGGACTTCCAACACGAGGGTTTGAGATTTGCAATGTGTAAAAATGGAAGCTACCAAGGCTTCTTTGCAGCTGGACTCAAAAGTCCTGTATTTTTACTTATGCTGCATTTCACTGGTTAAAACAAATCATTGTTTTTTCTGTGGCAGTCCTAGGGTTTGAACTCAGGGCCTCTCACGCTTGATAAGGCAAGAGCTCTGCCACTTGAGCCGTACTCCAGAACTTTTGCTTTAGTTATTTTTCAGATAGGATCTGACATTTTTGCTTCATACTGGGATCATCCTATGATTTCTTATACCTGGGATTACAAATACATACCACCATGCACATCTTGTTTGTTGAGATGGGCTCTCACAAACTTTTTTGACCAGGCTGGGTTTGAATTGCAATCCTCCCAAGTAGCTGGAATTGCATCATGGACCTAAGGGCCCAGCCTGAGACTTTTACAATTAAACGAGATCTCTTAGTGATGTCACTGGAAAGGTTTATATTTGAAGGACAGAATTGAACCTAACATGCCAGGAAACAATGAGGGAGAGAGACTCACCTAACAGCTGAGAGACCAGATGTTATACTTGCCAAACCATGATGTACTAAGAGATGTTTCAACTCTGTCCCTTCAAAGACTCTGAAAAACACAAACATCCACACTTATTATTCAGAACAAATTCATCATGTCTGCCCCAGCCACCTTTAAAAAAATATCATTTTCTTCTTGTAACTTTGGGGACAGTTTAATACTATTTCTTTTCTTCATCCCTACTAATATTTTCAATGAGATTTCTAAATCTCTTTCACTTTTCCTTCTTATTTATTTATTTCTTCTTCTTATTGTTGTGCTGGGGGTACATTGTGACATTTATAAAAGTTCTTACAATATATCATAGTTGAATTCACTCCCTCCACCATTCTCCTCTATGCCCCCCTCCCCCATTCCTGGACTAGCATCAACAGGTCTCATTTTTCCACTTACACACAAATGTACATAATATCCATCAATTAACTCTCCCACACCCTTCCCTTGTATCTTCCCCCTCCCACTGGTACCAACTCCCAGGCAGGACCTGTTTTGCCTACATTTTTCCTTATAAAAGACTTCAGAATCTATTTTAAATGTTTTCTATGATTAAACGTCAAGACAGATTGTAAGTGGGGATACAGGACGAGGAGGTGGAGGTCTTGTGAGTTCCTGTTTTATGCTGAGTGACCTTTGGAAAAGACATTGTTTCCTCTGTGCCTCAGTTTTTTCTTCTACAAATGAGCGCAGCTAACAGCTTCCTGCCTGCCACAGAGGATTATTATGAACCCTAGGTGAGATCACAGCTGTGAAAGTGCTTTGTGGGCTACCTAGGGATTCACAGGTAAGGAGAGCCCACTCCTTGGGTGACCAGTATCCCACACAGTCTGCACAGTCTGGCTGGGCGTGGAGTTAGGTGGCTTTGGATATATGCTGTGTTTTGGGAGTGCCTTCCTTAAATACCTGCTGGTGTCTGAGTTCTACAGGTTTTTGTCATTATCATTTTTCCCTTTGAAAAATGATAGAAGTAGTGATGGAAAATGTCTTAAAAATACAAGCAGAAAGGTGATATTTTACACATTTGGCTCTGTCTTTGCAAAAGAACTGTTGGTAATTTTATTTTCAGGCTTGGAACCCTGAATATCTTGGAGCACAATGGCATCTCTTGGTACATGTAGCTCCTTACCACTCATTGTTGCTTTTATGAGGCTCCGTACACGTCAACAGAAAGCTTGGTAAAATGAGAGAGGATGAAGATTGTGGTATAAATTGGATGGTGAAACTAATCTCACAGGGACCATGGAGGTGATAATGATCTTGAAACATTCTAGATCCAGACTAGGGAAATAACCTTACGATGGAAGGAACTGAGAGAAAATGCTGATAGCCCGAGAACAGCAGATAGGTGTGAGTGGGACTCCCACTGAAGAATGGTTTTGACTGAAAATGAAACCCCTGACTATCCCTGAGGCCAGATCGCCAAGGTTACAGAACTGACATCATTTACAATCCCTAAAACAAAACAAAAAAAATCCTAGGTGTTTGTGACAGCTGCCCCTATTTTAAGTACCTTGGCATGGTGACTACCAGGCAAGTGAGAAATTTCAAGTTATCTCCCTTTAATTGCATGCAATCATTAGGTGTGATACATCTGACAAAATGCTCAGAATGGCTGTTTTTAATTTCTATAAAGGATTTTGATCACTTCAGAGAGAAATAAAGTGGAATATCCAGAATCCAAGAGAAATCCATAACTGTTTCACTCAAGTTCACACTATCACAGCTTCCCCTTTTTCTTTGTACCTTGGGCTCCATGTTTGTTTTTCTGATAAAGGAAAGTAGCCTCTCTGTTCTAGACCTTGGCTGGCTGATTTTTCCCCTGCAGTTGTCCAGGAGGCAGAAAGCATCCCAGCTTTCTTTGAAATGAGATTCCAAATTGGGTTATGTTTTTAAATCATGGTGTGAAATTGGAGAAGGTAACTTGTTTCAGGGCGATGTTTCATAATTCATTCTGCTAAATGTGAAGGACTGGGCTGCTTTGTAATGCTGTCAAGGCCTGCCTTGAACAAGTTGTTTCACTGTGCAACTTCACTGACACAAGACTGATTATTTAAAAATCTCAGAGGTATCATTTGAGAAATAACTCACTGTGTATGGAAAGTTTGATCCACTGTATTAACAGGAACAACAGGAACCTTTTCCAGTGCTTGTTTTCTTTCTCTTTTCTGAAAGTTTAGCCTTTTTTGGGAGGCCATTGGGATAGTTCCTTTCCAAGACTGGAGAAGATTGATTACAGTTCATGTCTAAAATCAAAGGCTCCCCTAAGCCCATTGGAGTTGGAGGCAATTCAAAATGACCCCTGTTATTTTTCTCATACCCCACAGCATCAAGGACCTTCTTGGTTATGGTTATGTACCCTGGTGGGTTTGCACAAGGGAATTGTCAAAATAAAAAGATAGCAAGCTAGGGCAAGAAAATTCTCATTTTGGGTGTGAGAGGAAAGTTCTCTCTGGCAAAGATTTGTGTACTGTTCACAGAAGAATTGGATTGCTTCAAAAGACAGTTTTACTTTTTTTGAGATTGTGGTGTGTATGTGTGTGTGTCTGAGGGGGTTGGAATCAGGTAAGAAATATTATTTATGAGTTTAGACTTTCTCGTGAGCACAGTAAAAACTCTGCTCAATTTGTCAGAATATGACAGAAAAATTAGGGTTGGAGATGAATTCAAAAGCCCATGCTTCAGTACAAGGTAAAGTTTTATCCAAACAGTTCCTTCAGAGACTTTTGACCATAGCAAACCAAATCAATCCCACATCTGCAATTTATATCAGGAAAGAGAAATTAGTACATAGTGTCTGCAGACTCTAATGCTTCATCTGATTAGAGGCTTCTCTTCCAAGGGCATATGGCTCTTGATTCATGCAAAGGGCTATGCCATAGAGCCTGAACAGAGATGTGGTTTGATTGAGCTACCTTATCAGTATTTTAACAATGCATTATTAATTCTGCCCCATAGAGTAGTTTCAGAGCTATTTTTATGAAATGATACAAATAAAAGAGACTTTTGGCATATGTTTTGAGGCCTGTCACTAAAGGTCAGCTTCTGCTAAAAAAATTAATAAATTTTTCAGCTTAGTAACTAGTTTCTGGCTTCATCCATCCTGGAATGAAAATTCTTCGTAATTCTTGAGTTTCTGTTTTCAGCACCAGGGACAGCAGATACCTCCTTCAATTGAACCAAAGTCTGCTATACTGATTTGAGTTTCCAGATAGGGAAAGGAAGACTTTTCCTTTACATGGAAGGTTTTATTCTTAAGTTCAGGTACTTACATATTTTATTTATTCCCAATCCTGGAATAGCTTTCATTTCCACAACCCCCCACCATACCCCCAGGCCTGGGTTAGCTGTTTTTGTCGTGTTCTTTACTTGGTACAAATAGTAGGGTTTGGACTAACATGCTCACTTCTCTTGGCTCAGAAGACTGGGAACACACTTAGATATCAGTGGAGGGGATACTTTGCGACAGTCATTCCCCTACAAAAAATATTCATTAGACACCCTTGACTTGTAAACTCCCAAATGGGGGAGTGCTTATTGGAAATTGCTTTCTTTTAAAAATTTTCTTCATGCTTTTTATGTTTGACTCAGTGTGAATATGGAGGTAATATTTCATGTGCTTGAGTGGAAGCTATGAACTTTGAGGGTGGAGTGGGACCCAGTGATGCCCTTCTTAGGCATTTTGGAAACTTTCAAAGGTTTATTGCTTTGAATCACAACATCCATTTTAAAAACTCTGAATGCTGCTCAGCAACAATTTTTTGCCTTAAACAATCACTGCAAGATTGCAAGTTGGCCCTTGTGGCTTTTTCTGGGCCAGATTAAAGTGCAGTACTGAAAAAATGACGGTAGCAGAAGCACATGTCACTCTGCTTTGTGACTGACCAGTTTTCACACAGCACAATGATACACAACTATCATTTTAGGAGCAACATTTTCTTATCTAATTGGTCGCATCCTGCCACTCATGTCAGGATGGGTCCTGTACTGAGAAGGCAAGACATTTACTGAAGCTTTCATCTTAAATGCTGTCTTCTACTTCACATGTGTTAGATAAACTCAATTTTGGCTGCCTCTGGATTATTCAAGGTTCTGAACACTCCACAATACCCTCTTTCTTCCTTCCTCCCCCAATGGTTGCCTATTATAATTCATACTATTTAGTGATAGAAGACCAAAGGGGGCTCCCTTTAAGGATATATGAGGTGGGAGAAGCTGGCCAAGCCAGGTGTCAAAAGATCAAGTAACTGTGACTTTTAACCTTGGAGTGGGTCTGGGGAGGAGCCAGTTTCTCTCCATTGCTTGTCCTCCCATTCTGGTGGTCATATTTGTCATGCAGAAGTGGACACAGCATAAGTTTCTCTAGGTTATTTGTCTGAAGATGGGGTGGGCAGGGTCAAAAATTCTCTGTTAGAGTCCTTTGGAATGGGGGAGCTTTGTTTTACATTTAAATCAATGGATAGTCTTAGTTTAGAAAGGCTATGTTCAGAAAGGACCAACAGCTATAAAAGAGCTTCATAACAGAAATTTTAGAACAGAGAAGAGTTACAAACTCACCATTCATGGAACAAATAATCCACTGACAAATGGAAAGGTGGTTTGAGTCTGAAGGTTTAGAGCAGGCACCTTTAGAAGTACAGGTGATGCCAATAGAAGCCACGGGAGGGAACAGACCCTCTTGTTAAATTCTATAAAGGTTCTCAGTACTTTGCTGAAAAATTCCTAAAAATTTCAAGGGTACTTCTAGAAGCCCTCTGCCTCTTTAGAGGCAAGCTCAGTGCTTTCTGGGTTTTTAAGGCGAATGCCCTACAAACACCAAAGTCTTGTATTTTCCACTCTCAGTCAGCACTGACTGTCCCAAGTGGAATTTTTTCCCTTCCCTAAGTGAAAGGGACTTGTTTTCAGGAGAAGTGTCCTTTAAACATCCAGCTAAAACTGGAGGTAATTTTTTGCATGAATGGCTTTTTACAGCTAGGTCTAAAGCAGAACAAAACTTGTATTAAACTAAGTGCTACTTTACATATCTTATTTCAAGGGAAATGAAGGATTTATTGCCGTGTAAATGATATACACTGATTTGTTTCCTACTGGACATTACATGTCCCTTTATCTTTAGGCTGATGTTGTGCAGCAAACTTTCAATACCTGGTAAATCAGATGGTACCTACTTCAGTGCACTAGTAGGATATTATGTTCTCCGACAGGAATTTTGCAAATGAAGTTTGGGTGCCATAGTGACTGATTTCCATCCCCTGCCCCTAAGCTTTCTGTACTAAATATCTGTAAAGTGATTATATCTTGTCTGATTCTATGTGTTTGTGTGTGTTTCCCAATGTCTGTATAAATATATTGGCAATCTGAAGGGTTAGTTGGATTATGGCAACTGGTGAACAATGGTGGGTGTTGAATATGGGACATGAGTTTTGGGTGCCCAACTGTTCTGGGGCCAAACTAATCTGCTCGCTGAGTGTAGGGGAGAAACAACAACAACAATGCAGATTGGCTTGGGAAAAGTTTAGCAATGGATACAGTATTGCCAAGTCCTGATTAACTGGTGAAGACCTGGACAGATCTTATGTAGTTTATTTTAATCTCAATTGATTATTCATCAGTTTTATTTTACAATAGAAATACTCCTTTGCGATGCTTGTTTTTCCCTCCAGACCACTGGAAAGTGTTAATTATGCCAGATTCCCAACATTTGGATCCCAAAGTTTTTTAATATAGTGACTATGGTTTTAGTAAAACTAGGTTTAACTAATAATACCACTCCCTTGATGTGCCATCTTTCCATTCTCTTCCTTTATGACAAATGAATCCATTGACTATGCTAACTTTATTGCATTCTGGCAAGTCTTGGAGAATCAATGCAGTTAATGACTACATTTGTCTTTAAAAGAGACATTCATGTTCCAAGTAAAAAATCTTACAGGATGTGTCTTTTATGCGGGGACTGGAGGGAAGTAACTTGGCAAGATGGCCCCAGGGTAGAGGGAATGTGTTCTCAGTTGATGTTAAGGGATGTGCTGAAAAGGCAAGTGCCCACCCTTTCTCTATTCCTTATCCCACCCTTCCTTCCACCTCAACCTCAAAAGAAAACAGAAAATTATTTTTTTAAACTGTATTAATAATTTATGTTTAATACAAAAGGATGATTTAATGGTATCACCAAAGGCCATTTCTCCCATTGTGCATGTCCTTCACTCTCAGCCTCCTACTGTCACCCCATTCTTCACCTCACACTTCCATCTCAAGGCAAACGTGTCTTCATTGGAATCTATAGGTGTTGGAGTTCCATGTGGGGACAGAGGTTTAACACCTTAAAACTAATGAAAACCAACCATTCTTCACTTTCAAATGGTTAATTACTACAAGAAGGTGAACTCTTTTCTTGGTTTTTGTTTAAAAACATTTTATACATATATATGTATATATGTGTGTGTATGTATCGACATATGTATGTATATGCACATGTACGTGTATATATATATGTATATATCCATCTCCAATATAAATATATCATATGTGAGAGTTGTAAATACTCCTTGCCATATGTCTGTCTTCCTCATAGTATCATATCTTCAGTGTTATGTTAACGACTCCATTTATTGATTGATGAAATTGTGTAGACCTGTATCTTCCTGACATAGTTTATGTAGGGTCTCTTCTCAAATAAAGTATAAAATAACAAAGCTTTTGGTTTGGATTCATTGTGTTGAATTTAAAGATAAGTTGAAAATTGGGCAAGTTGGAATGTTTGGAAAAATCATGGGATCTAAAATTATCTTGAGAACGGGAATCCTCTTTTGTGGTTGCTTTCATGATTTTAATGAAGCCCATACCGTGAATACTGGGTTGATAGGAGTGTTTCAAGAAGAGCATACATGCATTTTTGACTTAAAGCCCAAGGAAAACATTGAATATTTCCAACTATAGGTTATGATGAGGTCCTTTTATTTCATATATACTGTTTTTAACTTCCTGGTTATAATCATTTAAGTTAGTTCCCAAGGTGGTATAAATTATGTTCTGTTAGATATCCTTTATCCCAAGGATTTTATGTTTCTTTAGCATAATTACTTTAAAACTCCTTCCTTCTCTTCTCTCTTTTCTTTTGAATTTCACTTCCTCTGTCTCCATCTTTCTTCCTTCTTTACTTCACATAAAGCCATTTCTTAATGATATTTCAAGACTTATTTTCACTGGTTTCTTTCAAAAGTATGGGTGGGTTGTTGGGGGTGGGGGAGAAGTGAGAAAGAAGCAGGGAAGACACAGGAGGTAATTCTGTTTGTGGGAGTTCCACAGAGATGTGGGAAGTTGTCAGGCAGGGTTTCTTCATGTTGGCACTATTTACATTTTGGACTAGATAATTCTTTTTTGTAGGAAGCTGCCCTGTGTATCACATGATGTTTTGATTAGTACATTTTTATTAGATGCACTAAACATCCCCTGCTGCACCTCCAGTGCATGATCATTGAAAATATCTCCAAACATTGCTAAATGCTCCCTGGGCTGGGGTTGACCCAGTTGACAATTATTGGCCTAACTGTTACATCTTATCACAGAGTTTCACACAATATTGAAAGAAGAATCAAATTCAGGAAACATATGAGCCCTGTCCTGCCCTGGCAATTTCTAGACCAGCTGCCTGGTTATACCTCGTAGTAAAACTGCCACTTTTCTTTAAGCACATGTCCCTTCGAAGATCATTGCTGAGAATCAAATTACAATACCACACTTGGATTTTAGATAGCAATAGAAATACCTTTGCCATAAATCAAAATGTTAACAAATTTTAAAATAAGTGTAATCAGTAGATGGTTAATCTCTTCGCATCTGAGTGGGAAGAAGCCCAAATACCTTTTTCAAAGCTATGTCCCTGTGGACAATCATGGCATACCTAAGGGGAGAGAAACTTTTATTTTTCAATTGTCCCATCATGAGTTTCTCCTGGCTCTTGTCATATCATCACATAAATTACACAGTCATAAAAAGACCCCCTTGAAAGTCTTGAACATAAGTAAACCAGTCCATAAATTCCTCTTTATGGGTAAGTAGAACCTGGATTAAGTTTGTTCAGGCAAAGGCTAATTTCTCTGTATAGTGATACTAGCATGGATTTAATGGACATTTTTTGAGTTGCAAAGGATTCCTCATTCAGAATGCTACCATTAAGTTGGCCTGTGAACACTGATGGAAAAACTCAGGATCCAAATTTCTGAACAAACCAATGACATGGGAGTTATAAAGCAAACATCTCTTCTCCCAGTATATGGCTATCTTTGCATCAGTGACCTCCTGTGACAGCACCCAGAGCAGAATAGGGCTGTCAGAAGGCACAAGCAGATGTTTCTCAAACATTGGAATGCCTTCTGCAGTCTAGTCTAGTCCAGAGACGGTAAGTGGCTAAAATACCACGGGAGACAACTCAACCTCATCCTTCTCCAGGCATTCCTTCCTTCTCCACACTAAAGTCAAAGACATTGTGGTGCTTTGCCTCTTCACTTTAGAACGACCTTATGCCTTGGGACTTACCATTTGCCATTTATTTTGAAATCACAATCCCAGTACTGGATAAGGTCAAAGACTTCTAAGTCTGGAAGATCCTTGATCAATAATATTAATCAACTACTTGCCCATAGTCCAGACTCTCAGGTAAATAAAATCAGGGGCAACCTCCCAAAAGAGAGCATCTTCCAGTGCTGGAGGCCATGGTGGATAAGATCATCTTATTAAATAAGACAACATGATCCTAAAATATCAACATCCCTTGGTGAAAGAAACAGCCATCTAAAGGAAAAACTTTAGAAATAGCAAGACTGAACCCAGAGGCTACGAGAGAGAAGACTGTTAAAGGTGTTCATGAGACAGGACAGAGATACAAATTAGTCTGGAAGTTGATGTCCAAGGTGGGGTTGGCATGGATCTTGAACAGACGTTGGAGTAAAATACCACTTGATCCTCTGAGGACACAATTCCCCTGGTATTTCAAGGCACAGTGGGGGTCCTTTGTCCTGGGCTATGCCTTGTTCTTTGCCTCTAGTTGGATGATCAGTTATTTAGCTATTAAACAGGGACATGTTCTATTTTAGCCTTTATCTTCCCCATCACCAATGTTCTGAATTATTCAGATCACCAGTGCAGGGCTCACCAGAGGGTCTAATTACTGCCCTGTTTGCCACTTGCTGATGAGCTTCAAGAGCCAAGGAATGACTTTAAAACAGTTAAGTGGGGAGAGGCAGCATCTATGGAAAGTTGTGTAGGGGTCTCATTAGCACTGGAGGCTATAGCTGTGGAAAGAGCTTGCAGGACTAGGTCATCTTTTAGTTCCTATCATTGCCAGATGCCCAGGACTCAGGGAAAGCCCAGTCCTTGGATTAACTGTGACAGCCCTAGTCTTTATCTTCTTTCAAATCTGAGAACATTCACACTCCCCTTTCGTCATTTAACCTCAAGGAGTCTTAACTGATAAATACTAAGATATAATATACAAAGTCCATGCAAGGGGGAATATGCCAGGACGTGTTAATGAGTACTCATATTTAAGTCAAATGTCATTTGCCAGGTTTGCTGCTAAGTGCTCTATGTGAGTTAGTTCTTCTAATGGGGTCAGGTGGTAATAAAATTCCCATTCTATAAATGTCCTAAGCATGCCTCAGAGGTTTACATAACTTGTCCAAGTCTAACCTGTTAATTGAGGCAGAGACAGGGTTTGGAGTCAGCAGTTGGGTTTAACACACATAGTCTTAATCATCACTCTGGATCTCCTGCTCAAAACCATGATGGAGAAAAAAAAATACCAGAAGGAAATACAGTTTTGCAGTTAAACCTCTTGTACTGTAATCACTATTGTCACTTGTTCATTCATTAGCTCATTCATTCATGTAATCAATTTCAGAGTACTCTTAGGATGCATGCAGCACGATGCACTGGAGCCTGAGATGTAAGTGGTTTTAAGAACTCACCTCTACACACCACCCTCACTGTGTCCGACACTCTGCATGAACAGAGACAATGTAGGTGGCTAATATCAAAGGTATAAGATGTGGAGGGAGGAAAAAGGAGGACAGGAGTTCTGTCCAGGACTTGAATGATGGCCAAGAGAAGAATGTATGATAAAAATATTCCTTTGGACTTCCCCTGGAGAAGAGTCAAGTTCTTCCTCTTGGTGCCCTTGGGTTGTGCATAGTACGTGCTAGGGTCTAAGGATATACCTTATCAGACTTCATTTTCTCCTGAGTTTTATTCTGGGTGGGAAAGCAGAATTCTTCTCCCAAACCCTATGGAAACATTGATCTGCAGAGCAGGGTGATATCTCAATCCTAGTCCGACACATTTAGGTCACTCACAGCTCCAGAGGCACACTGGCCCTGATCATTTCCCATCTCTGAGATGCAACAAACCACTGTCTCCTGCTACATAACAGAAAGCCCCACTGGCAGAGTTATGCTCAATGGGGCTGATCATAAATATGATTTATGGAGTTTGCTCATTTACTGCCTCTGGTGCCGGACCCAGCTGCCAGAAGTTTGACTGACAATTTCTGTTTATTTATTTCTCACTATATAATATCTGACTTCACATTATAAATTCTTCTGATTGGAATTTCATGGCATCTGCTCTGGTATTTATTGATGACAAGCTCATGAGGGACTCTGTACTTTTTGGGGGTGAGCTGGACTCTGAACCTTTGGTCATGTCTGTGCTGGTGAGGCTAGGGTCCTGACAGCCCCATAATGACAGGACTTTATTGTTACCTCTGTCCCTCAAGGTGGAGGCCTGTCTGTATCTCAGAGATATGGTCACTTAAAATGGATGGTTCTTGTGATTCAGATCCAGTTGAAATAAATGGCAGATTAACTTAAGAATGAAAATGGTATTTGATCACTGAAAAGAGGTCTAGAGGGATAAAGTAGGGCATAACAGTTCCTGCCTGGATGATGACTTCTGTTTCCTTCCCTCTCTTCCTCTTTTTCTAGCTCACAAGTGGAAGCAAATGACCACTAATTTTATCTCTTGACTAGGGCGTAGGTTTTTGCAAAGAGAATAGTTGGACTTAGTAATCTTTAAGGGATGTTTTTGCAACTTTAAAGTTTCATAATTCAAACATAATCAGAGAAATAAAGGTGAGAAGGTTATTCTAAACTGTCCAAGGTCATTCTCATACTTACTCAGGAGAGATCAAGATTTGGCCAAAAGATGATGGCTTTTTCTCCTCATTCTATAAATGTAGAGTCTTCCACCCAGAAATGACTAATCAGAACATTTCAGAACATTTTTCTGAGACAAATGGTGACTATTTTTATATGACTGAATATATTTCATAGGAATTTTACTTTTTCTTCAGAGAAATGAGGCCACTTTCCATTAGTTAATTGTGTTTTTTTTTCCAGTGCCACCAACCACTGCTAAGACACTTCTGGGTTCCACCCTGTGCAGTATAGTCAGTCAATCAGCCTCAATGCCTGAATTTCAGCTCCTTACAAAGCTGACAAAGGCTCCCACTCAGAACTTTCTCTGCAGAGATCCCTCATCAGGATCTCTGAGAAGGAAATGAATACTCATTGAACACCGTCTGTGCACCAGACAGGCACATCAATGAGCCCTCACTGTGCCAGGGTAACCACCCCTGTGACTTTCTTTACCTTTCCAAATAAGGATGCTAATGCCTTGAGAGGCTGTCTCAAGAATTTCCTTTGCAAACAAACAAGAAACAAGTTGGAGCAGGGACAAAATTCAAGACTGTGCTGGGCTGAGTGCAAAGCAAATTTAGCTTACCCCCATGAGGATTTTTCCAAGGAAAACTCATTTCATCAGTAGCACTTTACTCCAAAAATGAGGAAGAGCTCTTATTCTCTCAGTCATCCTTATCCATTAACCAACTGGGGATGTTTGGCAAGTCATCTTTTTTGTTCTCAGTTTGTTCATACATAAAAGACACATAGTCTTATCTGTCATGTGTTGTTTAATAGAGGGTGTGTGTAAAGACATGTTCAAAGTGCTTAGTGCAGGCTCTTGCACTTAATAGGGCTGAATAAATGAAAGGAATCATTTGTCATCATCATTACCACTATTGTTAGTATCATCATTGCTAACCACTGTTGCCATCACAACCACCACCATCCTCCTCCTCACCATCACCACCAAAATCATAATCATTGTCATCACACCACCATCATGTTACCATTGTTTGCCATCATCACCACCACCGCCACCACCACCACCACCACCATCATCAACAATATCACCATCATTGTCGTTGTCGTCATCATCGCCATCTTCCTCATCTGCTCCAGAGTGATTTCCTTGGTCCAGTCCTCTAACTAAGAATGAAATGCCTCCTTACTGCTTTGACACTCTCTGGGAGACTTTCTTTGTTTAAAAGAAAAAAGTTTGTATAAAAGTAAAAATTTGTCCTGCTGCCAAAATATGAATTATAGAGAGAAACAAAGAAGGACGGAAGGTACCATTTTAGGTTCTTCTGATGATTGCTTAGGTAAACTTTATTTCTCTCATTTTACAAAAAGAGAAAATTGAATCTTAGTAAGGTTAATTAACTTGCCTCATGGTACCCAAATAGCAAATGACAGAGCTGAAATATGAACCTAGATTCATCTCACTCTGAAGTCCTTGCTATTTTCAAAGTGTTTTGCTGCATTTATATATTCACAAGGGCTTATAAACATATGTACAACTGAGCATAATTCTGTATATATTACAGTCTTTTGAAATGTCTTTCTCTGGGAAGGAACTGTAGAGCAAGGGACTCCAAGGCCAGGGCTGCCATTCTTATCCAATATGGTACCTTTATGGGCTAGTGAAAGAAGCTCTATTCCAAGCCCTGAGACATGGCTATATTGCAATGAGACCTTGAGAACAAAGATAAGAGTTGGAAAAATGTGACAGCCTTGGTGACAGGTCATCTTATTCCTGGGCAAGTATCTTACACTATCTGGCTTATTAATTGTAAGATAAGAATATGGCAAGATGATATTTTATAATATTAGCCTGAAGGGACAGCAGACAGTCAACACTGGGCATATTTGAACTGTGGTTACTCTCCACCAATAAAACAAGGAAAAACATCTAGCTTTCATCATCAACTGCACGATCAAGGTCAAGATCACAGTTGTTCCTAGGGCAACTCTAATTCAAAGCTCAATCAAGTCCTCTGGCCATGGTGCTAGAAGTTGGCTTCCATTCACATTTTATCTAGACACTACATAAAAAGAGGTAGGCAAAATACATACTTGCAATGAAGCAAAAAAAGGCAAGAGGATGCCATTCTTCCTATAAAGGGCAAAAGATTAATTAATAAAAAATGAACAGTGAAAAATAAAGTAATGACAAACAATAAACAAAGCCAGATAAAACAGCAAGAGTCAGCAAAACAGTGCTATTCCCAAAGTGAATTGAACTTTGCAATAATTTGTGATCACAATAAGTGAGGTAACTGTTAACATATATAAAGCTATTCAAAAAAATCACAATTTTATGCTAATAAGAATGCTAAAGATGATAATGAAGTGTTATTCTATTATTCCCAATTATTAATATTAAAGCTGTACCATCTAATACCTGTCTTAGACAGGTATTATTAAGCTCATTTTAAAGACAATGTTATTAACACCCAGAAAGTTAATTTAAAAATTACCCAAATCCACTCAGCTGCTAAGGCAGGGTTTCTTGACCTTGGCTATATTGCTACTCTAAATCTTTGTTGTGGAGAGTTATCCTGTACGTATATATCTGGTACTAGATTATGTCATTTTAATATGACACAGCATCTTTGGTTTCACCCCAATAAAGGCTGATGGCTTCCCTCCCTAGTCAGAATAATAAAAATGTCTTTGGATATTGTTAATATTGGCTCTCCTTGAGAACTGCTATGATGAGGGATGGAGCTGGGTTTCACACCCAGGTCTACAAGTCTTCTAAACTCAAGGTCATCATGTAGTCTAAAGAACTTATAAATGAAGAGATGGTTTCTGTATAATGTCATGGAATTAAACACAGGTACTGAATTTTCCTCTAAAAAAAGAAAGAACTTGAAAACAATCAGCTAGCAGGGAACAAATTGGGATTGAGGAATCTCCTCATGCCCTAAAAAAAATTGGCTCCAACTCTGGTGGAGTTAGTATGGTTTTTATCCCTCCCCTTAGTCCCTCAGAGAGAAAAAATGGAGAAAGAATGCCAATTGAATAAAATGCCAAGATTTGCAGAAGTGGTCTGAAGGAACACAGGGAAGCTGAAGGAAAATCCTTGGTGAGGAGGCCCTGCTTATTTTGCAAGGTTCTCATCAGAAGCAGAAAAGTTTGTCAGGCTTCTCTTGTTCCCATGGCTCCGCTGCGTCTGAGGACAGGTCCAAGTCAACTTCAATGGTGTTCAGTTCACGCCTGGAATATAAGTCAAATAGTCCGTCAAAGAACATTTGCACCCAATCAAGCCCTAAAAAATCCCAGTCTTCACTGGGCAGTTCCTCTTTCTTTCTCCAATTTTGGCAGACTACAGAAAGATTAATGACACACACACTTAACACACAACCTCCTGCTGGGAAATAAAAGTTTCGGTTAAGATAGGGAGAATGTCAGAGAATTCACTCAGTCGAGATGAGAATCAGTAGAAGATCTGGACCTAATTGCCTATGACAAGAAAAAGATAAAATGATGCAATAATGAATAAATATGTCTCAGTCTGTTTTCTGACACTGTAACTGAATAGCTCAGACTGGATATTTTATAAATAATAAAGGTTTATTTAGCCTACCGTTCTGAAGGCTTCAAAATTTATGGCTTTTTGGTTTTTTGTGTGGTACTGGGCATTGAACAAAGGGCCTTACCCATACAAGGCAAGTGCTGTACCACTTGAGTGACAACCTCCTGTCATGGCTTCCGAGTTCAAAGTTCAGGCAGCTGCACCTGGTGGGGTTCTTCTTGTGGTGGATACTCTGCAGAATCTGAAGGTAGTTCCAGACATATGACAGTGCAGCAGAGCAAGCTTGTTCATTGGATCTCTCTTCCTGTTCTCATCAAATCATTAATGGGGCCCAATATATAACATGATATGATATAATATGGTCACGTAGCATAGCAATTTAATATATAATAGCTATAATGCGATATAACATAGCATAATGTATACACATAATAAAAAAGTATATTGTAATATATACATAAAACTATAATATAATATTTAATGAATAATTTTATCTGTCATATAGATTACAAAGAGAAATGGATGAATGATATACAGATAGGTAAAAGGAAGAAACACAGCATTTGACACATATTCAGAGAATCAAGTTTAGGAAAGAAAAAAGAGAGAGAAGAAAATTCTCCAAGAGTGCTTGGATGGAATAGAATAATGAGAGAATTTAGTAAAATGAGTTTTCTACTCAGATGATAAACAGCAAACTGAAGGAGAAAAACATGATCCCAAGTAGTTAAGGAAGTTCAAACTAAGACCAAGAATAATATTCTTTCAGGACTATTAAATAAATAATAGCAAAAACAGAAGGGTCATAGCTGTAAATGAAATTACTGACATGGAAAAGGGCTTGAGGAAATCATGGTATGTGTGTATATGATGAAAAGGATTTTCATGCATCTATAGACAGGAAAATAAAGAAGGATGTCAAAGGTAACTCAACTCTGGTCTGTTGAAGTACGTTTAGAAGAAAATCCAACAAGTGGATTAGAAGTAGTATTTGAAGATGTAATAAAAGATAGTTATCCTTGAATGTAGGAAGAAATGAATTTATACACTGAAAGTTTGTACTGTTAAGAAACACAAAGACATTTTTTGCCAAAGTTATTAAATCACATCCATAAAGAAAGAATTTTGTGGTAGCTAGGAATGAGAAAATATTCCATTTATCCACCTACCTACCCATCAATACACTCAGTCATCTATTTATTTTAACTTGGTAGTAGGATTTGTTGAAAGTGTAGCATGTATATGGTTTTGGAGCTTTATAGACTTGATCATACCTTGCACCTGCCAGTTCACTGGAGGCTCATCAGACAAATTCCCTAAAATTATGTCTGAGGTTTCCTCATCTATAATTAAGGTAACAGTCACACCTATCTTGTCAGCATTTCTTTGACTTTGTAATGCTATGCCTGGTGCAGTGCCTTGCATTGGATAGTCTCTTAACAAATTTCAGATTTCTTTTTTATGTTGCTTCTGGTTATCCTTTCCCATCCATCCATTTGTCCATCCACTCTTCCATTCATCCATTCTTCTGTCCATCTATCTATTTGTCCGAGCATGTGTCACTCATCCACCCATCCAGCCCTTTATGCAAGAAGGTTTTATTGAACAGATGTTTGCTCATGGCTACTAAATGCTTGGTGGGAAAAGACACAACCCCTGACCTTGGCAGTGAACAGGCTAGGTATGATGGAAGAAGGAGGCTGTGGGTCGGAAGATGGAGAAGCCCAGGCAACTGTTCATGAAGTGCTCATTTTAGAGAAAATGCCTTGGTTGCTGGCCAGCCTCTCTATTCTTGGTTGGCCTGTCAGAATAAAAGGATTGTTCTGAGATCTCAGGAGCCAGTTGAAGAACATGGCGTGTTAATTTTTCCTCCTCCCACCTCTTCTACCTCTGTTCTGACTCCCACCATTAAGTACTCTGGCTCTTTATCATGGCTTTGAAATCAAAAAGACACTTTGGAATTCAATTACCCACACAGTTGCCACAGCAACGGAAACATATAAACTTAAATGATTTATATGCACAGACAACACTTCAGAAATGAATAAATTTAATCCCGCAGCTGGGAATGAAATGGATTGTACAATAAGAAAACTGTATTCTTTTCTCCCTGATGAGAGGCCTCGATGTGATGGGGATGAACTGAGGTGGAAGGAGGAAGGCAGCTGGCAAGTGACTCATGCTCACACCCGAGGTCAGGGTTCATGCTGGGGTTCACGCACTCAGCCCTGCTCTGCAACCACCAGGCATTCTGGGCCAGCGCCTCTGGGTACGAAGGTGCATATTAAACCGTGAACCTGAGCCATGCCTTTCCATGAGCACATGTTCCTCCATTACTAACACCACTCACAGTTAATGTGCACCCACATCCACAAATCCTGAGAGGGGTTCACATTAAAGAGAGATTCAGAATAGGGGAAGATGCTTTAAAAAGCAAACAAAATAGAGAAACTCTGCAGATCAGGTATTTTGCATCAATGTCTGCCTTACTCCTTCCCTCTCTCATAATAAATTGCAAGACCAAAGCAACCCTTTGTTACCATTGGACCAGAGGTATTTCTTAAGTGAGTTAATAACTACACAGAGGCCAGGTACAATGGCTCACACCTGTGATAGCAGCTACTTGGGAGGCGGATGTTGGGAGGATGACAGTTTGCTGGCATCCTGGGGACAAAGTTCATGAGATTCTATATCAACCAATAAAAATCTGCATGTGATGACTCACACTTGACATCCCAGCTATATGGGGAGTACAAATAGGGGACTCATGGTCCAGACCAGCCTGGAAAAAACCCTGCAAGACCCTACTTGAAAAATAACTAAAGCAAAAAGGGCTAGTGTTGGGACGGCAGTGGGGAAGCAACTGTGTAGCAAGTGCAAAGCTCCAGTACTGCCAACCAACAAACAAACAAACAAACAACTGCTCAGGCTGTTTCAGGAGTTAAAGCATGTTTACTTCTGCTGTGATTCGGTCTTCACAGGAAATATGTGTATAAACCAACGAAAGCAGATAGTAACTTGAAATATTTATCTTTTACTTTCCATTTCTTTTCTGTATTTTACCTACATTCACCCTTTGTAATTGCCATGAACAGGAGTTTCTGGGTTTTCTTTTGTCAATCACTCCTATTAGTAGAACAGATACATGTGTATTTACTTATAAAACTTTTATAACCACTACTGTTGACTTATATACATTCAAAACTACTAAATCACACACACACACACACACACACACACACACTAGCACACACACTAACACACATACATGCATTTATTCTGGAAGAAGCGATATTGAGGTTTTGAAGTTTTAGCATTTTCTCTCACACTTAAATGACTCCTCTTGCACCCCAACTTTGGAAACCACTCAGTCAAAGGCATTGCCGTTACTTTGAGAATAATTAGGATGATAAAGATCAGAGTCACAGTGAAAGATAACTTTACTAACTTCTGGCATAAGATTCTGAGCGTCAAAGTGGTAGATAATGAGGAGGTTGGGCACAGGGTGTTCCATAAGAGACAGGAGAAATGGGAAGGAGTACAGACAATCCTATCCTTGATGTCCTCTGAACTTTCAGAGAAGGGGTAGAAGAGACACTGCCGCTCAGAGTAACTGCTCTTGTTATGGTAATTAGTGGGAAGACATGAGATTCTCTCCAAACACATTTAATTTCCATTCACACGTATGTATATGCGTTCATGAACGAAAGGGCTACATAGAAACTCTGAGTATCTGTGTGTATGTGTGAGGGTGGTCAGGCACTTTTACCGCTGCCCACTCATTGGGGTTCAGTTATTCTAGGCCTGGAGGAGAATTTTGAACAAGGCTATAGGGAATCAGAACTGAGGGGGAGGGGGATCAGTGTGTCCTTTCTCTGCTACCATGGGGTCAAATTTCTCTGATCAGCTAGGACAACAAATGTGGAGTGCGTATTGCAAGTATTTGGAAGTAAAATGCTCATTTGCCATCTTAACCATTTTAAAACCAACAATTTGGTGGCGTTAAATGCACTCACAATGTTGTGCAAATGTCACTCCTACCTACTTCCAGGACTTTTTTTTATGACCATCTTTCCCCCCCAAAAAAACCCTCCTGTGTCTTTTAGCGGTCACTCCCCACTTCTCCCTGCCCCAGCTCCTGGCTACCACTGATCTATCAGTCTCTGTAGATTTGCCTGATCTGGGTACTTACATCGACAGTACCAGATGAAATGTGCTACTGTGTGTCTGACTTCTTTCTCTTAACGTGATGTTGTCGGGGTTTATCTATTTTGTAGCATGTGTCAGCACTTCATTCTTTTTATGGCTGATAATATTACATTATATGCATATACCTCAGTTTTTTGGTGGTACTGGGGTTTGAACTCAGGTTCTCATGCTTGAGAGGCACCTCACTTGGATCTGTCACTTAGGTCACATCTCCAGCCACTTTTTTTTGTGTGTGTTTTGTTTTTTCTTTGGTTATTTTTAAAGTAGGGTCTTGCATTTTTGTGTGGAGTTGGCCTGCTTGGTAATCATCCTGTTTACACCTCCAGAATAGCTGGGATCACAGGTGTGTGCCTAGCTTATTGATTGAGATGGGATCTTGCTAACTTTTGTCTGGGCTCCCTTGAACTACCAGCCTCCCAATCGCTGCCTCCTGAGTAGCTGGGATTACAGGTGTGAGCCACTATGCCCTAGCTCTGTATTTGGTTTTTAACCCCATTAGTACAGGTGGGAACCATGAGACGATGGGGAGGACACTGAATCAGGCAGTCCCAGTTCAGTGTCAGCATCCCAGGCTCTGACCTCTTCTGAGTATCTGGGCAAGTGTTGTACTTGTGAAATGAAGGTGATGGTTGTTGTTGGGTAATTGCACAGAACACAAATGTATGAGGCACACAACAGGTCTTTCTCCATTTTTGTTTTCTTCCAAATTTCTAGCTTCATAAACATTTTTGTTTTGTTTTGCAGTACTGAGACCAAACCCAAGCCTTGCACATGGTAGACAACTGCTCCTGAACCCCTCATAAACATTCTTGATAAATCAAATGCTGTGGAAACCAAGGGTTCCTCGGCGGGGTGGGGGAGGGCTGACCTCTCTTCAACCTTGGCTCTGTACGCCATGTTGGCCCTGTCACTTGTCCACTCCCTGTAAGCTGCTCCCTTCCTTAGAGGCCAAACAAGCAGTGCCTTTTCTCCTCTCTATGCTGCTTCTTAAAAGTTCCTGAAACTCTCATCGGGGGCAATACTTGGGAGGCTGGCAGGATTGGGGGGAGCCAATAGGACCTACCAGAATAAGCAGAGCTTGGACCAGAGACTGCAGCATGCTAAGCTAACCCAGAGACCAAGCTCTGTGGGCCACCTGAGATTCAGTTGCGCTTGCCTGTGTGGCCATCAGCAAAATGGTGTCCTCCATCACTTCCCTCCCTACAGTCCTCAACATTCCTCTTGGCCAGGGTCACACAGGAAAGGCAGGGAGAAGTGATCTTCCCAGGACTGAGGCTGTATTAAATGACCATGTCCATGGTCACCTGACCTTGGCTAATGAATGGACTCGCTCTGCCGTTCTGTTCTGATTTTCTTGTACTCCAGTTGTGCAATTTAATGCTGCTTTGACATTTCCATGTTCTGGCCTATTGAACTGACTTTGACAAATTGGGCTCTGGGCCACATTGCAAGCTGCAGTGCTTTTCTGGGATTGTGCCTCTCCAAGCCATCTCAGTCCCCAGTGACTTCCTAGTTTGAGGATATAGAACAAGTTGGCTGTAGTACCTCCTGATGAGGCCATCCATGGCTGGGCCAATTACAGTAGGATATGCTCCCTGGATGGGGTTAGACTTGAAAGTAGTCTGAGCCCCAAGTAAGACTGGCATTGCTTCTGGGATTGGGAGGAAGGCCAGTCCACTAGGCAGAACTGCCTGGAAGGCACTATGTTGGCAAACACATGGCACAGGGGAAATGGTCATCCAAGAATTCTTGAGATCAAGCTCAGCAGAAGTGCAGGGTGTGGCGTGAGAACCCATTGCAATGGTTAAACAAAACATGGTTAAATGCCAATTTGATTGGGCTAAAGGATGCCCAGATAGCAGGTTCAGCATTATTTCTGAGTATGTCTGTGAGTGTGTTTCGAAGACATTTGCATTTGAATCAGTAAGACCCAGTAAAGAAGACATACCCTTACCCAATATGGGCAGATACCATCTGCCATAGCTGATGATCCTGCTGAAATAAAATGGTAGAGGTAAGGCAAATTCACTCTCTCTTATCCTTTTGTCAATTAGACACCTTTCTCTTCTTGTCCTGGTTTTCTGGCCTTTAGACTCCAGGTCTTGCATTAGGGGCCCCCTCCAGGTTCTTAGGTCTTTGGCCTTAAACTGAGAATTATACCATTAGTTTTTTTTCCTGGTTCTAAGGCTTTTGAATCTAAACTGAGTGATGCTACTAGCTTTCCTGAGACTTCTCAGCCTTGGTAATTATGAGTCAATTCTCCTAATAAATCATATACTACTTACTTTATCTATCTTCTGTCTGTCTATCTATCTATCTATCTGGTTTATTTCTCTGTAGAATATTGACTTATATATACACCCAACCATTCCAAAGCTGTCCAGAAAGTCAGCATGTCAGACACACCAAAATCCAGCACCTAAACCGAGGTTGAGGGCAGAACATTGGCCCTGTTGGTCAGCTGATAAGAACAGTTATGAGTCTGGTGGATATAATTACCAGGAGGAAATTAAATGTCCATAACCGAACTTCAGGAGATGAAGTAGGTACATGGACTTTCAGGAAAGGTGGAGTTCTGGTTATTAGAGCAGGCTGCCTTGGAGCTATTTAAACCCTTCCTATCTGAGGTCAAGTTGGAATTAAGGCCCGGGGTAGTGCTGAGCATCTGGCTTGAACACAGGTCACCAACAGGGGAAGATGCAAACTCAGAAGCTATACATTCTGCAGAGTTTGGCCATGCACTGAGAGCATTCAAACAATTCTTTTCTTTTCTTTTTTTCCTCTTCCTCCTCCATCTCCTCCTCTGCCCCTCCTCCTCCTCCTTCTTCTCATCCTCCTTCTTTCTGCCTCTCTCTCTCTCTCTCTCTCTCTCTCCCTCCCAAGCCTTATTGAGCCACCTTTCCTCTGTTCTAGGTTTGTGCTAAGCTTTCTTAATGAAGTTGTAAGAACTCACAGACATACGTTGAGTTCACACTATTCCATTCTGCAGAGACTTGGGTGGAATCCACTACCTGCTCTACTTCAGGTTCCCTGAGAGTACAGTCAGGGTGTTAATAATTGTGTTTCTGACAACCGGGAACACAAGAGGGTGAGTGGATGTTTGCCGAAATGGAAATAGCTTATTTATTTCAAACCCTTTACTTCATAGTCTCACTCTGATCAGTCTTAATCCACTTTCCAGCCAGGGTTCACAGACACACACACACACACACAAAACAAAAACAAAAAACAAAAACTGCATAACGTGAGCAATTCTAGTCTTAGGGACATCCGCTCAGAATGCTGAGTTTTAGCGAGGAAAGGACATTGGCCCTGACCAAGCATTTTATTTACCTTATGCTTTAATTTTCTTCTGTATAAAATATAATATTGACAAAACATGTGATTACATAAGATGTCATCTTTTATACCCACATATTGTCTTATAATAGAAAATGTGACATAACAGTCCTGATCTTAAACTACTTCATAAGCCCATGTGAAATGCAGATGTGGGGACATTAAATTTTCTTTATTTTTACTTGCATTTGTTTAAGCTATACAACAAAATGTACTAATAAACATAGCGAAGTGATTGCTATAGTCAAGTAGATTGTCTACTGTATCACATAGTTTTTTCATTGCTCTCTCCCTTCCCTTATTCCTCCTTCTCTTCCTCCTCCTTGTCCTCCTCCTCGAACTCATTCTCTTTCTTTTTGGTAAGAGCAGCTGAAATATATTCTAATAGCAAATTTCTATTCTGCAATACAGTGTTATTAATATAGTGCTCATGCTTACATTAGGTCTTTAGAGTTATCCTATAAAACTACAGCTTTGTACACTTTGAGTACATCTTCCCAGCCTCCTTCTTTTGTAACCATGGTCTTCTATCGGATTGGGTATAGCCCAGGCTGGCTTTGAACTTGTGATCTTCTGCCTCTGCTTCCTAAATCCTGGGATTATAGGTGTTTGACATTACACCTTATTTACTTTTTATTTTCTCAGATTTTTCATGTGCATCTGGCTTATTGAACTTACCACAATGTTCTCTAAGTTTGCTCGTGTTGTTGCAAAGAACAGGATTTCTTTTTTGTAAGGCTGAATATATTCTGTTGTGTTCCCCTCACACATCGCTCATTGGCAGCTGGACACAAATCTTGGCTACTGTGAATGATGCTGCAATAAACATGGGCATGTGATACCTTTACAAGGTGATGATCTCATTTCCTTTACATGCTCAGAAGTGGGATTGCTAGGACACGTGGCAGTTCTGTATTTAATAACATTAGGCTCCTCCATTTTGCTCTCTATAATGTATGTGCCAACTTACAGTTCCACCAACAGTGTACAGAGCTCCTTTTTCTCCACACTCCCCAAACACTTGCCATTAACTATCCTACCAGGTATGAGGCGATATCTCATTGTGCTTTCACTTGTATTTTCCTGTTGACTAGTCATTAGTGATGTCGAGCACCCTTTCCTAGACCCATTGGTCATTTACACATATTCTTTGGGGGAAATGTCTATTTAGGTCTTTTTTGTGTGTGGTGCTGGAGATCCAACTCAGGTTTTCAAGTATGCTAGGCAAGTGCTTGACCTCTGAGCTACCCCAAGTCCAATTTTTAAATAGGAATATTAATTATTTCCTATGGAGTTGTGAGAGTTCCTTATATATTTTGGATATGAACCCTTAGAAAATATATGGTTCACATTTTCTGTTATTTCACATTATTGTTTCCTTTGTGCTGCAGAAGCTTTGGTTTGATGTAGTCCTACTTGCTTATTTATTTATTAATTGCTGGTGCTTTTGGTGTCCCGTTAAAAAAAATCATTGCCAAGATCAGGAGCTTGTCTGTATGTTTTCATTTAGGAATTTTAGGGTCAGGTCTTGATAGGAATTTTAAATGAGAGAAATACTAAGATAATTCTACCTGTGCAGAGTGGGACTTTGAGGTTGAAATTCTAACTCCACAGATCTGATCTTTACTGCTCAAGTCTCCTCTGTGACATCAAAAGAGCCTACTGAGCTTCCCTGAGTGTCCCATGTGTACTAATGTATGCATTTCACTTGGCACTCAGCTAGCCAAAAGAAGTGGTATTGCTTCTCTCTCCCTCCCGTCAGTACGGCAACTATGTCTTACTTGTCTGTGCTCCCTGAACTGTGTCGACTAGGGCCTCACACTTAGAAGTGCTTACTGATTTAGTGTAGTGAATTGACGTAAGTCCTAAGATCTCAATGGCACAAGCACCACCTCCCCGATCAGAAGAATCCAGGAAGATTTCAGACTTCTCCTCTGAGGTCCAGGACCACAGAGCCAGCTAGGGAAGGGGTCTTTGCTGATGAAGCCCTCACTCCTTAGGAAATGCATAAAGTGAGTAAACTTGACAAAGCAATTGTCTTGGGAGCCAGGGAAGGGGGGGCCTCCAGGAGGATCCAGGCTCCCTTAGGAGCCAGGGCTAATGAGATCCTTTGGTGCAGGGCGTGACTCTGGCAAGCCCTTTCTGCGGGCTGGATTTGCTGAGTCTTGTGAAAGGAATTGGTGCTCTGCAGGAAGACTGAGGTGGATGAGTGCACACGGTTGGGCAGCCAGTTGTCAGGGCTCGGAACCAGAATGTGCAGCCAGCAAGGGTTTGGCCACACCTCAATGCCCTCTGGCTGCCTCCTATGTGGGCATCACCTCCACGGCCCAGCAGGCAACAAAGGGACTTCCTTGTTTTTGTTTTAAAGAAAGCCACACATCGCAGTTTTGATAGTTTCCTGGCAAATAGAACAGGCCCAAAAAGTTTTTTAAAAAGCTCAGAAAATGGAAACTTCTTTTCATAGTTCAATGGCAGCCAAACCTGACCTGATCTGAACTCATTTGGTTGTGAAACTTGACTTTTCCTGACATGGGGTTATCCAGTTAATGTGAATTTTCATATGCTTCCTTGCAGGGATATTTATGGGCTTGATTACAGGTGCCGCCCCAGCCCCTGCAGAGGGTGTTGTGGAAGGTCCTGTAAAGGCTTCCCTTCTCTTTCCCAAGTCTGAAAAGGGCCCTCCTGAAACACAGGTGGCTCTGAGGGTTTCAGACAAGGGTCTGTGCAAGAATTACTTCATGTAATTCTCCATTTCATTCTCCACATCAGCATCGAGGAATACCGTGTTCATCTTCTAATAGTCTGCTTTAGCTACTGCTTCCTGATTGTGAGGAACAGAGGGTGTTCAAGTAGCTTCAGAAAAGGGAGTTTGTTTTCAAAGCACCTATTAGTGCTTTGAAACTTAAGCAATCATAAAATTCTCTCTCTCTCTCTCTCTCTCTCTCTCTCTCCCTGTTTCCTCCTCCTCCATCTCCTCCATCTCCTCTATCTCCTCCTTCTCCTCCATCTCCTCCATCTCCTCCATCTTCTCCATCTCTTCCTCCTCCTCCTCCATCTCCTCCTCCTTCTTCCTCTTCCACAGAGAGGCAGGCTGGAAGAAGGGAAGGTTCAGGACTCATATACAGGATGCTCAGGGACGGCCCAGACCACCCTCACCTGGCCAGGAACCGCCCATGCCCCTCCCCCCACTCACTGATTATTGGATGGGAATCACCTGGTTGTACCCTTCCCATGGATTAGAGTAGGTTTTAAAAGCACCTGAAAAAGAAAAGCATGCTCTCTCTGCTGGCAGACTCTATTGCCCCCACAGTGCTCCCTTTGGGTGTTCCTTTCCTAACTTTCTTTTGTTTGAAAGTTTTAGCACGGATTTATTTTAGTATAACAGGATAAAGAATAGACAAGAGGGATAGGAGAAAAGGAGAGAGAAACATTTCCTGTCCTCATGCAGGAAACAGGAGCAAAGACTCCCTTTCCTAACTTTTAAAACTCCCTTTACACCCATGTGTACCACCATAGATTCTTCCCAGTGGGTCACAAAGAATTTGGAAGTCTTCTGATCAGATTGCATGGTGCTATTAACAGCAGGGCTATGTGCTATTTCTTCTCCTGTCTCCCTCCTCTTTTCTCTTCCTCCTGCCTCTCTGGGCCTCTGTTTCTTTCTCTCTGTGGTCTCCCCTGTGTATTTGCCATTCTGGTTGCTCTATATCTAATTGTACTTTCCAACTTACCTCATCCCGCTTTCTATGGCTATGTGATCCATCCTTCTGTGTGGACCAATGGACAATGAGAGTTCTAATAGTCTCATTGTCTTTTTGTGACAAGTCTATGGAAGGACCAGCCTTGGTAGGTTGTCCATCTGACAGAGTCAGCTGTGTCATGTGTACCAAGTAACACAAATCATAGCTCCCTATGCCTAGTCCTTGAGTAGGTGCTGGAATTTGACTTAGAAGGGGCTATAATTGTATAGACTCCAAAAACTGACCATATGGTCCAAACTCCAGCATTGCAAAGGGATGCCTCTAGAAACTAGAAATATTTCAGCAAGCACCAGCATCCCTAGTTGTTTCTTCCCTTCATGTCCAACTCCAGCACTCATCCAAAACCTTCTAGTTTTGGCCAGTATTGGCTTTGCAGAGCCAGTACCTCCCAAACACATCATCACAGACATTCCCCCCATGTGGATGAGCTCTTGTCAATTCCCATTCAAGCCTTCTGTTCTAACATTTCCCATAACAAAAGAAACTGAGGTCAGAGCAACACCCAAATGGTTTCTTCTATACAGTAGGTATTTAATAGTTATTTGTTGGAGACATTTGGGTGATACACTGAAGAGGGTCAAAAGTCCTTGTATAACAATGCCTGTGTGGCCATATTTACTGTATTCCAGTAACTCTTATAAATGCAGCTACTCAGAGTGAGGAAAATGGCTTCTGCTGATGGAATGGACATCACTGGAACCCATTAGTAGCACACTGAGGAGCAGGTGGTCCTTCTGCATCCATATGTAAAAAGCCAAAGCCAAGAAGGAAACTGGGATTGCTGGAATCCTGGGAGAGCCTCCTGACTGCTTTCCCTATTGCTGGCAGATACAGGAGACAGTGGGACAGTCAGGGCAAGGGCAGAGCAAGGTCAGAGACCTCTTGGAAGTGAGTTGGGCAGATCTATACACCCAGCTGCGCCTTCAGAAGAGGATTGCAGTGAATCCCAATGGAAGTGGTGGTGGTGAAGGGGGTGGGGGGGGAAGGGACTTGCTGAGTCAGCAAGAGCTGTTTAAATAAATTTCCTTGCTGGCAGGGTGCTAATGAGGTGCTAACACAGGGGAGGGTGGAGGCGGGTCTTTCTGGGAGAAGTAGCTGATCTGAGCAAGACTTCAAAGGAGTTGAATTAGGAGCCTGAAAAGTGTGCCCTGCCCACTGCCCTAAGTCAATCAGAAGGTCCCTCCTAAGAGAGCAGAAGAGGACAGCTTGGATGTTCTCAAAAGAGATCCTCTTGTTCTCTGTCTTGTGATTTTTAAATAATCCTCCTCCTCATTCTTTAGATGCCAAAGTGCTAACTACTGTGTTCTGGACCACATTCCATCTGAGACTGCCTGTCTACAGAAGTGTAGGGAGGGTTCATCCTTCAAGCCTGGTCTTATCTTATGCCACAGAGGTGGGCTCTGGTGCCCATTTCTTTCCAGAAGGACCCAATTTCCTGGGCTCCCACTCCTTCTTTGGCAGGGAAGCTACAAAAGAAATGAACTTCCACTTAAAATATCTTGGCTTATTTCTCTTAGTTTTAAGGACAGAAAGAGTTGGCATCTATTAGATCAAGCTATATGAGAGTCTCAGTTTTGTAGGTCAGCAACAATTTTATATGGGCGATGTCACAGTTCAAACTAATCCATCTGTCTGGAGCTAAGCATTAGGCTGGAACTCAAAATACTGGGTGTTTTGAGGATGGAGTATATGATGCACTGGCTAAAGGAATCATGGGGATGGGGTAGAGGATGGGATGGAGTTTGGGAAATTAATAAGGATGTTTACAGATACATACAGAACTACTGGTCATAGTAACAGGATGTATTTTTTGCCCAGATGGGGAGCTTAGGGTACAAAGGAATTAAGGAACATGCCTAGAATTGCCTATGGGGAAGCCAGAATTTGATCCAGGTGAATGTATCCTGAAGGCTGTACTGTCTTCCAAGGTTTGACAGAGAATAACTTCAAATAGGAGAGTTGTTTTTGAACTTCTTACTTTCTCAATGACTCCTTCCCACTGTGGCTAGTAGGAAAATCCAGGCAGAGAGTCACAGTGAAAATATTGAGTCTGTAGATGTTGGGCTTTCATTTGGATACCAGCTTTACTTCTTATTGTATCACCTTAGGAAATGAAATGAACCCAAATAGAGTTTCAGGTTTTCTAGTTCTAAACTGGAGCTAATCAGAAACATGTCATGAGAATGTTGTGGAATCCCATGAAATGACTTGAGAGTCATGAAATGACTCTTCTTGAACTAGGAACTCCCTGAGGAGAGGTCAACTTTTGGCTGTGTGGCCTTTGTTAAGACTCTAGTACAAATTTGTGCTTTGTAAATACTTGATAGAAGACTGAGGATTAGGAGGAGATTAGGAAGGTGTGAATAGTGTGAGAAATGCAGAAAGTTCTTATAAGTTATTAATGAAAAGAAAAAAGTGAAAAACACATGAAGCAAATGAGAGAGGAAGTGAAAGAGAAGGTGTGACCAGGAATCAACTTAGTCAAAGGAACTTACCATCCACTCAGTGCTTCAACAGCCCTGTGACAATCTGCATCTGATGTGTGTGGTTCCCAGAATTATTCTACCAAATTACAAGAAATTGGGTGGCTTAAAACAACAGGCTGATATTCACAGTTTAGGAGGATAAAATTCTGAAGTCAAGGGCCATACTCCTTCTGGAGTCTCTAGGAAGGAATCCTTGCTTTCCTCTGCTACCTTCCAGTGGTCACCAGTAATTTTTGGCGTTCTTTGGCTCATGAGAGCCTAACTTCCATCTCTGCCTCATGTTCACATGGCTATCTTCCCCCTGCATGTGTCTTTGTTTAGATTTTCCTCTCTTGGAAGGACATTTTCCCTTAGTTAGGCCCCATTCCAATACATATGTTCTCATTTTAATTTAATTACATCTGTAAATATCTCATTTCTAAAAAAAAATCATATCCAAAGGTCTGGGTGACATGAATTTTGGGGAGATGCTATTCAACCCAGTACAACTGCTAATCATTAGTCTTTGCTTAACACCAATTCATTCATTCATTCCTACATATTCTCAATTTTTTTTAGACAGGGTCATGCCATGTAGCTCAGGCTAGCCTCAAACTTGAGATCATTTTTGCTGGGATGACAGGTGCCTATCACCACACCCAATTCAACAAATTTTTGCTGAGCACCTGCACTCTGTCAGGGTGAGGACACATATGGATAAGTCAAAGTCCTTCTCCATAAGGATCTCACCAACTAATTGAAAAGTCAGATACATCCAAAAGAAAAATCAACAGAGGTCACATGAGCCAATGATTAGATCCTGTTCATACAGCCTATGGGGAAGGGACCAACCCTGCCATGAAAGAGCACTAGTTAGGGTGAGTTTCATATAGGAAAAGGAATGCTTGTCTTGACTATCTCACTAAATCATCAAAGCATTTGCAGGATGGATAAAGAAGGAAGTTGCTCAAGGTGATGGCTGTATGTGCAAAAGCTGGGGGGGAAGGACCGCAAGTTCCCTCTTGTTTGGAGGTTCAGCAGGTGTTTTGACATTGATGCTAGTGCAGGGGTTCATGCCCCACTCAGAGGGAGAAAGAGATGGGGCAGGGAAGGAGGTGTCTGACCCCGAAGCCCAGAGGCGGTTCACTGGGTGGTGCCAATGAGCTCTAACTTGGGATGGAAGGTTAAGTTGTTGGCCTAGAAGCATCTTGTCCTTCAGCTAGTTGCCTTTGGCTCCACTTGCCTGCCCAGATGGTCCCAATAATTGAAAGACAAGATAGTGAGAGAGGCTGTGTGGTGATTTGATTGTCATGACAATTTCATTTTATAGATGGGGATATTGAGGTATAGAGAGGTTAAATGATTTTCCCAAGTGACAGAGCAAATAAATGGCAGAGTCTCAAACCTTGATTGCTGAATTAACTCTATGAATTGTTCCCAGTATTCTATAAGACTCCCCCTACAAGAAAGTCTAATAAAGAGAAGAATCCACAGTTATCATACAGGACAATTAAAAAGCAATTATTTTTACAACCTAACAAGTTTTTGGCTTATTGAGGGATTTTCCCATGTTATGTTCAAATAGCAGTCACCTAATAACAGCCTCCCTCCCAGCAGCCTCCCTTTTCAGATGTTTAAATATGCCCTGATAGATCACAAAATACTTATTTTAGAGAAAGAGAATAGAAAACCGTAAAGCCAAAGTGTTAAAAGCTACCATCAATTAAAGACCAATCAGAAATGAAGAGGCATTAACGCTTCATGGGAATTATAACAGAAGTAAATGAGAAAGTGTGATTTCATTATAAGAAGGAGAAGAAAAAAACCCTGTCTGGGCTGGTTGTGAATTTCTCCTTCACCAGAGCTGCCACCATGACTACCCTGCATGGCAGATTTGCTAAAGGAGATTTGAATCTAAAGCATGCACTGTGTACAGTAATGGACTATGTACCATTATTTAGAAATACACCTTTGCTGTAAAGCAAGGGAGGTGTCCTGGCAATTAGCAAAGAGTAATTCTGGCATCTAACAGAAGCACTTTGGCTCTAGCCACTGTGTTGGTCAAAGGAGCCTTGGCTGGAACTAGTAACATATTGGAGTTATTCCAAGCATAGTCAAGTTCTAAAGATCTGAAATACCATTTGGAATACACAACCAAATTACCTCTCTAGAAGACTACATATACCGTGGCAGCCCCAGATGGGATTATTCCAGAGTAAGAATGGATGTTTGCTTCCATGGTGGAATAAAAAGTTTCTTCTAATGTTCTCAGAAATGAGTCAGGAAGGAAAGCCCTTGAGTTAAAGCCCTCACCCTTACAGTTTAGATGGCACTGGGCACTAGGTGAGTCCTTATTTCCTAACCTTTTAAATGAGCATTTGAATTAGATGCTTCCTCTGTCTCCTCCCAGGTCTGACATTTTATGATCTGTGACTGGGTAGAAGTGATGTCAGAGGTCTTCATGTGAAACCCTCTAGCCTGGGACTTTGATCTATCTGAGCCCATTGTTTACGTAGGATTGATATTGCCATGGCTGGGCAGGATGGGGACATGGCTACTGTGCCTTTCTCAGTCTGAGGACCGGGAGGAAGCAACCAATAGAAGTCAGACAGAATGGACACAAGGCTCAGGGGAAACATCATCAGTCAAGGGGGACCCTTAAATCTGTGAAACTGGAGCCATAAGGCAGGGACAATGAGGCCTTAAAATGAAGCCACATCATCAGCATGTGCACTTGGTTGGCAATGGGATTAAACCCTTTCTTGTTCAGCTGCCAGCTCGTGTCCCTTAATCTAACCTCCCTGTACTCTATTCCATGGCTCCCTGTCCCCAAGTCCTCCTTCACACCACCCGGATCCCTGATAGATTAAGTGGAATTATTGGAAGCTATCCTTCCTTGTGATTCTCCATGACACAGGTGTAGAAAGGGAAGGTCTGCTTTTAATTAAAAGTCAGAGACCAATTCCAGAGCCACGAAGAACTAAATTCCTCTTCTAAGGGTATCCAGTAGGTTACTGAGGAAGTTAATGGACATGCACTGTTGCTGTTAGGGACAGTGACAATTGTCATGATGGTAATAGCCACCATTTATAGAGTGTCTACTCTGCGTCAGGCACAGACCCAGTTGGTTCACATTTGTTGGTGGGGGTGAAGGGTGCAATTTTTTTAGGAGTACTGTGGCTTGAATTCAGGGACTCACACTTGCTAGGCAGGCACTCTCCCACTTGAGCTACTCTGTCAGCCCCAAGGAGGGGTGGCGTGCAGTTTTTAGAGGCCAACTAGAGTTGCTACTCACAACTGTGCACGAGTCCTATTAAGGAGAAAAAGAGGCTTAATTTTCTTTTCTTTTTTTTTTTTTTTAGGAATTCCCTTTGTTGGGATTGGGCTTAACTTGGTAAGCATAGGACTTAAGAAAGAATTAAGTTACACTACACAATAAGACAGCGGGCCCAAAGAGAAAAGATGGGGGAGAAGAGATGGGTACAGGCATATAGGAGCTCGGGACAGAGAAGGCTTTGTGATGTTTATTTGTGTTTTCTTTTATGTCACAGTCATATCTCTGCAACATTGCCTCTACTGCAATGGTTCTCGGGGGAAAAGGAAGATGCAATTTTCCCCTCCATAGGACACATGAAAATATCTGGGGACATTTGTGGCTTTCCTGGGTGCTTCTGGCTCTGTGGGTAAAGGCCAGAGGTGCTGTTAAACGTTACTCTGCCCCACAACAAAGAAGTGTTCAGCCCTACATGTCAATAGTGACAGGATAGAGAAACCCTGCTCCACACTTATGGGAAATCCTGCTGTGCACTCACAACCTCGGGGTGCTTGAAGTACAGTATGTTCACAGGTGAAATACTATGGCAAAACCCTTTGAACAATGAATAGACACTCAAAAAATGAAGGGTAGGAATGCAAAAACAGGTCCTGTTAGAGGGTGGGGACTAGTGGGAGGGAAAAGAGGGTGAATGGACAGGTTAAGGGAGGGTGGATATGGTCAGTGTGCTTTATATACTTGCAAGAAAATAGAGCAATGATACCTACTGAAATAATTTTAAGTAGGAGGGAGGCAGTGAGGGAGAATGATGGCGGGAACCTGACCAAAGTATATAGGAAAATCTTACGATAAACTCCCTGTACAATTAATATATGCTAGTAAAATTGTTTTTGGATTTTTTTTAAAGAAGGAAGAAGGGGCTACTTCAGACTGAGAGAGCTGGATGGTAAGAGGAGAGGGACCATAGCCTGAAGTCATCTGTCAGGATGAATCAGAGGTCACCTAGCAGGAGGACATAGAAGGAGGAGAAACGTGCATATGGTGGAAGGAGTGGTATAAAACCTAGTTGGCTTCCTTGCCTCCAAGAGTTTCCAATACCATAAAGATGGTACCGAACCCCTCCTCCCCACTCCTTGTGCAGTGAGTGAACTCTTCATTTTTTCTGTATATTAATGGAAAGGGTGGCTTTTGAGTGCGGCAGAGATTGAAGACATTCATTTATACAAACTGTTTCTTTTGACTTTTGTAAAAATCCTATGAGGGATGTATCAGCCTCATTTTAGAGTGGAGAAAAACTGAGGCTTAGAGCTGCTAGGTAGATTGGAGGTCGCATAGGAAGTCTGAGTTAAGAGCTGGGATTTGATCCAGTATAGCTCATTGTAGACCACCAGCATTGTCTACTATCACATAAGGTTCCAAAGTGCCAGGGAAGCCCCTGGGGCTCCACACACAGGGTTCCAGGCCAGCACACAGGGTTGGTGCTGAGTTGATTGTCAAGAGCTTTTAGAAACACTTTAAATGGGGTTATTAAGTTTCAGGTGTTTTACTGTGAAGTTTATGTGAGGGCATTATTTCCAAGTCTTTTTCTTCCTCTTCTAAGCTTCATACAGGTGAGAATCCAGGGTATTTGTTCCCAGGAAGTGAAGGATTATGCCAGAATTCAGATAGGAGGCCACTTTTTCTGTGAGGAAAAGAAGCTACATGTGTTGACTGAAGTCAAGGGCTGGGCACAGTAGATATAGCCTGGATTCCTCTTCAGCCATTAGAGACTGCCCAGATCTGGTTATCATGCAAAAATCTAATGTGATATCAGGATTAATCAGGATTAGTTGCTCCACCAACTAAAATGTACTCTGCCACAGAACTGGAAACAGCTGATGATCTGTCAAGACTGATGGTGGTTTCCATATTGGGTTCAGGAAAATCTCAGGTACTGCACTGATTGTATACTTCTATAAAATACTTTTAGGTCAGTTCACCTTATCCCACCATTCACCATGATAGTAATTTCTTTAATTTGTTCATTAAAAACACAATAATGACAATATATTCAATAATGCTTTCAAATGAATTTGTGTTTTATTGATCACAATACTGACTACAAACATTTGGAAGCCTGGAGCACAAGTTTACCTACACATAGGCTTATAGATCTTTAGCAGTGAGTCTTCACTGTGACATGTCCCCTCATTTTTCTCTCTTGGGTCTTGATAGGTAGGGGATCAATTAGATTTATTATGTTGGCTTACATGGTTGGAGGCTGGATGGTCCAATAAGGACAATATGCACACTGGAGAGTCAAAGAACATGGTTGTTATTCAGTCCAAAAATCAAGAAGTCTTGCCTGGAAGCAAGGTGGAGGGGGTTGGGGGAGGGAGAGGGAGGCAGAAGGTAGGGGGAGAAATGGCCCAAACACTGTATGCACATAAGAATAAATGAATGAAAAAAAAAGAAGTCTCACAATAAGAGGCACCAAGGATTCAACCCCAGTCTAAGGCTGATGAATTGGAAGCCCCCTGGAGAGATGCCAGTGTGAATGTATGTTGAAAGACTGAAGAAGCTGGAGTTTAATGTTCATGGGCCATGGCTGCAGCAATAGACACACTCAGTCAGGAGGAAATGAGGAAGCTTTTGCTTTCCATTTTCCTTCCATCTATGTTCCCAGGCTATTAGATGGTGTTGGCCACATTCAGGGCGGGACCTTCACCCTCAGTTGCTGTCTCCTATGCCAATCATCTCTGGACACACCCTCACAGACACACCCAGAAATGTGCTTTCCTCTTCTCCTGGGAGTCTCTGGATTCAATCAAGTTGGCAATCAAGATTAACCATCACAGCATACAACACAGCATATTCCACATGGTGGGGACTCAATAAATAGAAGTTCCTAATACCGTTATTGTGACTCCCAACGACTGTGTTTGAAACTAGTAAATAGCCATGAAGTTTGCTCAGTATTGTTTAAAAATCTGGTGGTTTCTTATACGGAAAAGTTTTAATGAACAATTTAGAAGAAGTTTTATTGTATATTTAGTGGGCTGCCTTTAACCAAATGAGCCACAAGCCTACCTTTGGAACTGAACAGAAACTCTAGGACATGTGGACTCAAAGCAACAGCAACAAAAGATTGCGTTAGAGAGGTTTTGAAGTCAACTTTGTGGTGACCTAAATCTTTTTGGCTCTCAACTCCTCTCTCTGTACTGGGTTTCTCTCTTAGCTCAGATGTCTACCTGCAGCCTTCCTGCCAGTATCTCCAGATCCCATACTGCACAGCATCCTTTTAGAAAGACTTTTATCTTCCAGAAGCGGATTGCTCAGTCAGGGAGCATTAATAGATGGATTGCAGGTAAACTCCAGCTCACCATGTACATCTGATTTTTCTCACTGACTATAGGTTATTACTTCTGAAAACCATAATTGACTAGTTCTGTCAAAGTACATATCGCAGTCTCTAGCTACTCCCTTATTGTTGACAGAAAGGCATTTATTAAATTCCAAATACGTTTGTTTCCAGTTTTTCTCTACTATACTTCTTATGAATTTAAGGCAGAAGTGAATGCTTAAACATTAGATGAAACCAGTGCATTTTTATTTGTTTTACAAAGAAAAGGGGCATGGAAAGAAAGAACCCCTTTTATCTGATTTTATAACAGCATTGGGCTCTACAGCCTCATTTGTAGGGAGAGTTCTAACTAAATTTGTACAGTTAGGGATTCTGCCAGATTCAAGCTTAAGAAGTTTAAGGAGTTGGGCATTTCTTCTTCCTCTTCTTTTTTTTTTTTTTTTGTCTAAAATTGTATTGTGAAAACTTTCGAACTTACAAAAGAGTTGAAAGAATTTCAACTTTGAGAAAACACTCATATATACACTATTCAGTTTCTGCTATTAACATTTAAATATTTACTTTATCAAATTTCGGTTCACTTTTCTATCCCAATATCTCTCATTTTTGGTGAATTTCAAAGTCAAATGCAATATCGGTATACACTCCCATAAATATTTCAGCATTTATGTCATGATCTTTAGCTCAGTATTTGCAGCATTTCCCCTCTGAAATCAAATTATCTGCAATAAAATGCACAAATCTTGAGACGTAATGAGTTTTGACAAATGCATACCCTCATGTAGCTCAAATTTCTATAAAGACACTGAACTTAGCCATTAACTCAGAGAGCAATCTTGTCAGTTTGTCCTGGCTCCTACCCTCCAAAAGTAACGAGTTTTTATTTTCTACACCATGTTAATAACTTGAGTTATTTTCCACACTGTGGATTAACTTCGTCAGCTGTTGGACTTCATATGAATGAAATCTCACAGTATGGACTCCTTTGTGTAAGATTTCAGTCATTCAGAATAATGCCTTTGAAATTTATTCATGAGGCACTGAACATCGACCCCTTCTTATTGCTGTGTTTTACTCCAGTGTGTGACTACATCTCCACGTGCTTGTTTTTTCTTCTGTGGATAGACACCAAGGTTAGTTCCCGTTTGAGATAATTAGAAGCAAGTCATGACTATTATTGTACAAGTCTTATTGTGCATATGCATTTCCATACAGCTTATGCAAAGGCCTAGTCATAGAATTACTAGGTCATAAAGTAGGTATATGTTTATATGAAACCGACAGACCTTTTCCGAAAGATATTGTATCATTTTGTTTTCTAACAATGCCTCAAAGTCCCTGTTGTACAGTCTTGCCAATATTTAGCATTGTCAGTCATTTTTAATTGTAATCGTTTTGGCAAGTATATGGAAATATCTAATTGCACTTTTAATTTTCATTTTTCTGATCTTAATTACTTTTTCATCTTTTTTGTCAAATATATATCTTATATTGTAAGTATTTATTGAAATCTTTTGTCCATTTTTAACTAGTTATTTACCTTTTTTATTATTTGTTGTAGAGTTTCTTGCTTTCAAGATAACAGTCAGGAGACAGATGTATGATTTTGAAATATTTTCTTTCAAACTGTAGCTTGCCTAAGTATTTCCTGAATGGCATTTTATGGTTAAGAAAAAAGTTTTAATTTTGATAAAATCCAATTTATTATTTTTCCTTTTATTACAATTATTTTTGGTGAATCAAGAAACTTTTGCTGCCCTCAACTTTTTTCTTTTATGTTTTATTTACATTTGAGTCTATGCTCAATTTTGAATGAACTTTTGTGTTTTATTTGAGGCAGGAGTTGAGGTCCATTTCCCCTCACCATGAGTAGCTAGTTATTCTGGCATTGTTTATTAAAAAGAGTATTTTTCTTATTACATTGTTTTGATAATGTTGTCAAAAATCAAATCACTATAAAATGTGAGTCTATTTCTGGGCTTTCTGGTCTGTTCCACTGATGAAGTATGAATTGAGGTTCATTTGTTTTCTGTTGTGTATACATATCCAAACATTCCAGCACCTTGTGTTTAAAAGCTGTCTATCCTTCAATGAATTGTCTTAGTATATGCCAAAAATCAGTTAAGCATTACATTTGGGTCAATTCCTGTATTTTGATCCAATAATCTGTATTTGCATTGTTCACTGGCATTGCACTATTTTGATTACTGAAGTGTTAGTAAGTCTTGAAATCAAGTAGTGTAATTATTTTAATGTTTGTTTCAAGATTACTTTGGAGATTCTAGGTCTTTTACATTTCATTTTAAAATTTATAGTCAACTTGTTAATTTCTATAAAAATAGTCTGCTGGGAATTTGATTGGGAATTATATTTTCAATTTGGGAAGGAATTGATACCTTAATAACACATGAGTATGGTAGACCTCTTCACTTATTTAAGTCTTCTTTAATAATTAATTATCAGACTGTGTGTTTAATATCAGGTCTTATACACTTAAAAAAATTATATTACTAAGGACTTGAAGTATAACTCAATGGTAGAGCACTTGCCTGTTATGTACAAAGTCCTAAATTAAATCCCTAGCACTGAAAAATGTTTCTTAAACTATGTATTTTTACATAGCTTTTTATAATTGGAATTTCCATATTTCACAGTCTAATTATTTGTAGTTAGAAAATTAAAAAAAGGCAGTTGACCTTTGTACGTTACCCTTTAGTCTGTGATCATATTAAAATTCATATGCATTTACTGGTTGGTTTATTTATAACTTCCTTGTGATTTTGAATGTAGACAATTATGCTGACCACAAATGAAAGCATATCTACTTATTTTTTCTTTCTATGTTTTTTATTTACTTTTCTTACTTTACTGCAATGGCTAAGATGTACAGTCTAATGTTGAGTAAAATTCATGGGACCCTTTTCCTTGTTTGTGATCTTGGGGTGGAAGATTCACTATTTCATCAAGAAATATGATATTGGTAGTTTTTAGAGACCCTTGACCAGGTCAGAGAAGTTCCCTTCTAGTCTGAATTTGCTGAGAGTTGTATGAATGGTTGTTAAGTTTTCTTTGTACAGACTTTTGGGTTCTACCTCTCTCACTGTCTTTTTCTATTCTTCTTTGCCTATTGGTGAGAAAGGGTTTCATGAGTCATTTAACTGAATACTTGGGACATCAAATACCTTTCTCATATATTTTCTGTAATCTTTTATTCATTTTTTGTGAACTTCTGTTCATATCCTTTGTCTACTATTGTATTGAATTATTTTTAATTGATTTATTGGAAGTATTAATATTTTATGGATATCAAAATTTTCTTCCATGTGAACATCCTTTTCTCCCATGTCTGTTTTTATCTTTTAACCTTAGAATATTTTCATATTGATGTATTCAAATTTATCAGTCTCTCCTCTTGTGGCTTGCACGGTTCATGTCTTTAAAAAAGTTTGCTTTGCTAAGACTTAAAATGAAACACAATCAGAGTATTCACTAGAAAACAATGCTATTTTTCCAGAGGATAAGCTGTATCCTTGAGTGCATTTGTTAGTCAATGGGAAAGGCCAAATGTTAATAAACAAAGTTTCTTGCTCAAGAAGTTAGGAAAAGAAGGATCTAAGTTCCAAGGATTTCCTCTCCCCTGTAGAGTAATAAAATAATGAAAGAAACACAAGCAACAGAAAAAGTAAATTTGGTCAATAAAACCAAAAGCTATTTCTTAAAAAAAAAAACAATAAAATAAACAAATCCTTGGCAAGTTTACTTCATGAAAGATAAAATAGGATATAAATAAGCATCTGAAATAAAAAGGGACAAAACTATGGGAGAACAGAAAATTACAAGGGAGAACTAATCATGTTGTAAATGTACACGAAATCTTTGGTTTTCAAGAAAATATACATGACCACAGATGGCATATGGAATAAGAAACACAAATGGACCAGTAAAAATAGAAGCAAGGTTAAGGACTGGAAGAGATTTATCCATAAAAATGAAGTGGGGCACAGAAAACCTTGCAGATTTTTTTCTTGAAAACATTTAAATGAAAGCTAATTCTTCAATTATATAAAAGCTCCTAAACTTCTATGAAAATGTGGAAAGAGAGATAGCTCATTTGAGTAGCTGTCTGATGCTCATACCAAAACATAAGGATAATACATGAAAGAAAAAGTAGTTCAGTCTTATTTGTAAAAATAGACACAAATACCCTCAATAATACATTATCAAATTTATCCCAGCCGTGTAGTAAAAGAATAATCTACCTTTCCTAAAAAAGCAATGAAAAGACAAAGAAAATTGGCAGAATTATTTATTTAAATCACTAGACTAACAAAGGAAAAATTATTTACTTACCCCAATTCATGTAACATCAATATCTATTCAAATTCACTGCCCAAATAAAAATCTCACTAATCTAAAGGAGACTTGTAGAAAACCAAGAAAAGAGAGCAATTCCCTTTATGACATCAAGGTATCTGTTAGAAACAAAAGCATCATACCAATTTAATGAAGTAAGACAAAAAAATAGAAAGAAAGAAAGGTTTTAAATGTGGGAAAAGCAAAGACAAAAATACCTTTTTATTGCAGAGAAAGTAATCCACCTTGTCTACTAGAAGATATTAGAACAAACATAAGCATGAGATGATTCAATATCAGCAAACAAATAGAAATTATTGAGAAAATAAGTAAGTGCAAAGCTTCACTGAAGGACATAAAAGAGCCTGGCAGGAATGGCAGATAGAATTCAACCTCAGTGGAAATATTTGGGATTGGAGGGATGAGAACAGAACCTACACTTTTCTGAAATTTCAGTGTGATCCTCGTAAAATCTAGCAAGGTTGCTCACAGAAAATGTCAAGCTAATTCTCTACATAGAGAAGGGGAAAATACATAGGGCCAAGTTAAATTTGAAAATGGGCAATAAAGGCCTCTGAGCAGAGCTGATTTCTCATGAAGCTCGAATCTCATGTCTCCTCTCCCCTGGACTTCCCCAGGCACTGGGAGGCACCTGTGTGCTCACATGGTCTTATGGTTTTGTAAAAATGGTCATTTCTATTATTTTGTAAACACTTTCTCATGTTACTTCATACTTTCCTCTTTTTTCCTGGTTAAGTGAATACTATCTTCTTGTTCTTGATGTCACATAATGGTTATGCAATGTCTCATTAAGTCACCCACAATTTACTTACCCAATTTCCTAATGGTGACAATTTGACTTTGTTCGCTTTTTGTGGTTTTGAATGTTATTATTCTCTGTCATGAATGATCCTGCTACCAACACCTGCGTGTTGTGTTGGTTGTTGCCTCCACTTAGGAACAAGCATGGATGACAGGACTTTAACATTGCACTTCTCAGGATTGGTGGAGTGACTCAAGTGGTAGGGTACCTGCTTTAGCAAGCATGAGGCCCTGGGTTCAAACCTCAGAAAGAATGCACTTCTCAGATGAATAAATGAAGTTAGAGGATGCTGGGCAGTTCTGCTAGTCTTAACTCAGCTAGAGAGTTTTCCTTCTTGGTCCTCTCTTCTCAACCTCAAGTGCTACTGTCTGGTGAGCAGAATCCAGTGGCTGAGAATGGGGCTTCTTTTATTTTAGCTTTGGGATCTGAGTGAACTGTTTAATCTCTCTAAACCCATTTCCTTATCTGTAAAATGGAAGGTTTGCTTCTTCTCCGGGTTGTTTCATGGACTAAATACAATGACACAGAAAATACCTAGCATGGTAAAAGGTATTAAATAAATGGTAGATTGCTCTTTTTCTCCCCTCTACCTTCTCTTCCCATATACACCTTCCAATTTAAACTAAAGGCTCATAGTTTCTATGCAGAGTGAAGCTGTACTAAAACTCTAAAGTTGGTACAGGAAAGAGTAGGAAATACTCTGGAGTTAGTAGGTATAGGTAAGAACTTTCTCAACGGAACCCCAGCAGCACAGCAACTAAGAGATAGCATAGATAAATGGGACTTCATAAAGCTAAAAAGCTTCTGTTCATCAAAAGAAATGGTCTCTAAACTGAAGAGACCACCCACAGAGTGGGAGAAAATATTTGCCAGCTACACATCAGACAAAGGACTGATAACTAGAATATATAGGGAACTTAAAAAACTAAATTCTCCCAAAATTAATGAACCAATAAAGAAATGGGCAAGTGAACTAAACAGAACTTTCTCAAAAGAAGAAATTCAAATGGCCAAAAAACACATGAAAAAATGCTCACCATCTCTAGCAATAAAGGAAATGCAAATTAAAACCACACTAAGATTCCACCTCACCCCTGTTAGAATAGCCATCATCAGCAACACCACCAACAACAGGTGTTGGTGAGGATGCGGGCAAAAAGGAACCGTCTTACACTGCTGGTGGGAATGTAGACTAGTACAACCACTCTGGAAAAAAATCTGGAGGCTACTTAGAAAGCTAGACATTGATCAACCATTTGATCCAGCAATACGACTCTTGGGGATATACCCAAAAGACTGTGACACAGGTTACTCCAGAGGCACCTGCACACCCATGTTTATTGCGGCACTATTCACAATAGCCAAGTTATGGAAACAGCCAAGATGCCCCAGCACTGACGAATGGATTAAGAAAATGTGGTATTTATACACAATGGAATTTTATGCAGCCATGAAGAAGAACAAAATGTTATCATTCACTGGTAAATGGATGGAATTGGAGAACATCATTCTGAGTGAGGTTAGCCTGGCCCAAAAGACTAAAAATCGTATGTTCTCCCTCATATGCGGACATTAGATCAAGGGCAAACACAACAAGGGGATTGGATTTTGATCACAAGATAAAAGAGAGAGCACACAAGGGAGATATGAGGATAGGTAAGACACCTAAAAAACTAGCTAGCATTTGTTGCCCTCAAAGCAGAGAAACTAAAGCAGATACCTTAAAAGCAACTGAGGCCAATAGGAGAAGGGGACCAGGAACTAGAGAAAAGGTTAGATCAAGAAGAATTAACCTAGAAGGTAACACACATGCACAGGAAATCAATGTGTGTCAACTCCCTGTATAGCTATCCTTATCTCAACTAGCAAAAACCCTTGTTCCTTCCTATTATTGCTTATACTCTCTCTTCAATAAAATTAGAAATAAGGGCAAAATAGTTTCTGCTGGGTATTGAAGGGGTGGGGGGGAGAAGGAGGGGGCGGGATGGGTGGTAATGGAGGGGGAAGAAATGACCCAAACATTGAATGCACATATGAATAAAACAAAAAAAATGGTCAAAATAAGAATTCTCGACCACATTGGTTATTTTTTTCTCTCACTCCCTCTTTGTTATACTTTGACTTTTGTACAGAGGTGATGGAGAGGCAACAGGTCAGGCTCAGGGTGGGGTGATGAGCATACAGGCCATCATTGGGGGGCTTTGCTACCAAGGATGGCTTAGCCATAACAAGTCATGTACAATGCGTTCATGAACCCTACAAATCTATCTCAACTTTCCCTTAGCCAGAACCCACATATACAATAGTAAAGCTTCTATAATGCAGTTATAATGTTATTTTCAGGATTCTAAAATTTATTTTGGAGAAGTCAGAAAGCAAGTGAGATGGAAAATTTATTTGTAAAATTTATACTTGGAGAAACTTTTAAAGCTGTAATTTGGAAAGAAGTTTTGGAACAACTTAATGAAAGAAACTATGAACTCAGATGGATGTAAAAGTGGCTTCCTTCATTTTTAAATTTATTGATTAAAAAGTAGGGAAAGAAATCAGACAAAAAATGAAATAGGAAATTAAAATAATAAAGATGAGTTATAAAAATCACAGAAATCATGTAGATGCTGAGAAGAAAATTGAAACAAAATTATAAATTAATTAAAACTTTTAATTAATTAAAAATAAAAAATTAAAACTTTTGACATCAAAAGTCATAGTTATCAGGAGAAAAAGATATGCTTTAGATAGACGCTATGAATAAGCCCATAGATTGTTTGATAATCTAAGTAATGAAGATGAACAAAACATAGAAAAATGCTTATATTGATTGCTGACTTGCCACAATAAGGCAATCTAAACAAAAAAAACTTGAATCCCAAATTTACCACTGCAGTGAGAACATTGACATGAAATGGGTTTACAAGCACTATTGGATCAAATAATCTCAGAATAACCATAGTCCAAGAAAACATGAAATGCTTTGAAATCTCACATGTCATGGGTGAATGAAATTGGCTGAGGTTTTTCCAGATTTGGCAAAAATCTTAAAAACTCACTTGGCATTTCCAAGAATGAAGAATGGTGCTGAAAGCCACTTTTAAAAGTTATCAGTAATAAAAATCTAAATTTTAATTAACTATGCTCCAAGAAAAGTTGAATAACTTTTTTATTGTCTATTAAGAAATTATAAAAGCTGCTATTGTGCAAAAAAGTTGATAATGGTGTATGTATGACCAAGAATGAAGAGGAAGAGTAACTGAGCTGTGTCAGGCAGCTAATTAGTATAATATATTCTTTTTACTGATTTTGTGATGTTTGTGGTATTTTCACTCTTTAAAATGTGCAATTTTATTCTCAACAAATGAGAAATGAGTGTTTATCACTGGTATACCTTTTTTCTAACTGTAATTTGGTATTTTTAAAAATAATGGTCTGTCTAAACTGTACCAGGTCCCACAAAACTAGAATCTTCTCTATCTCATAGCTATCAAAACGTTTGTAAAACTAGATTAATTTAAACAAGGCTGTGTTGGTTTTGGAAAAGATCAGGCACGAGCAAACGTTTTCTGCAAAGATGGTAAATATTGTCGAGCTTCACAGGTCTTATGAGTTCTATGGCACCTACTGTGATCTGCTGAATGAGAGCTGCCATGTACAGATGCGGTGAGCAAAGGTGGCTGTGTCCCAGCAAAACTTTATTGGTAAATACTGGAATTTCAGTTTCAGATATTGTTCATGTCTTAGGAAATATTCTTCTTCTGATTTAAAAAAAATCCAATTTAAAAATGCAAACCATTCTTAGTTCATGGGCTGTCTAAAAGGTGTAAGTCAGATTTGCCAATCACCTGAATAGTGAAATATATTAGAAGAATAAGATAAGAAGACCCCTGAAAGACTATATGGCTATTTTTGTTTGTGATTTTTGTTTTAGATTTTTCATCTCGTAGTCAGTGGGAAAAGGATGCCTACTTTGATGGGGTAAAGACAGCTGGCTATCCATTTTGAAACAAAAACCCTCCATAAAGGTAAATTTCATATTGATACAAAGTTTAAGAACACAATTAAAAATCTTAGAAGGAAATGTAGGTAACAGGCTCATTCCTTTGTTGTACAATTTCACTTTCCTTAGCTGATCTTTAACAACCTTAGGGAAAAGCTTGTTTTGACACTACAAAAAATGGTTGTTGTAAATGATATTAGCAACAAATATATCAGAGTTCAAAGGCAAGCTAAGGGTTGAAATGTCAGGTAAAGCAGTTTAGAGCTTTTGTGGTAGGTAAAAAAATTAAAAAAAAACCAGGATTGAGCAGATCCAAACATTTTTGAAACCATGCATGTCTGGGGGTACAAGGGATGAATTAGGAGTAGGGTCTGGAGGCAGGCAGCCCCTGTTTATCTGCTGCCTGGCTCATAGAGTGAGCTAGGGACAGTGAAAGGAGAAGTACATGAGGTATCCAAGTCTCTAGGAATCTGAGCCTGGCCCTGTATGATTCACGAAGGATTCAAGAGTCGATGCTGCCATGCTCCTCATCCAGTCTGGCTTTGGACATTCTGGTTTCAGCCTGGCATTCTGAGCTCTGTGGATATATGCACGAGAAATTACTCATTGGATGAAGGGGCCTTGGCAAAGGAAATCCCCTAAGTGTTGTGGGTTGGATCCAACAGGTAGAGAAAATGAAACAAAACAAAACAATAGCCAACAGGAGACTCCAAATTTTCCTGGGCTGAGAACAGGAGGCCCAGGCACAAGGAAACTCCTGTTCTTGAGAGAGTCTTCAGAAGTCTGGGCCAGGCAAGGCTGTGGCTGGGGGATCAGGGTGATCTCTATAGAAGAGGCTGAGGATGCTTTAGACTTCCATCATGAAGGCAAGGACACAGAGTTCTTTCTCTTCATGCAGATATACTCAGAGAACCACAACTTCTCAAGATTTCAGCCAACTGGGATCTTGTAAAACACAGGGAACTCATGCTGTATGCCCTGAAGGCTATTAGAATGGGGGAGTGGTCTCCTTTTGTTTCTCTTAACCTTGTTTTGCCCACTCTTCCCTATAGAAAAAGATCCCCAGGTCCCCTGTGTATCTGTTCACTTGAGCTGTGGGTTACTGTCCAGTGCTCACTCAGGCTTTCTTGCTCCTTGATAGAGGGCTGTTGGAGAAAAGCATCCAACTCTACAGCTGGGTTAGGAAGAAAAGGTCAGCAGCACCTTGCCAGATTCTATTGCACCAGGCTCTTTATTACAAGCTGTTTTGTTTCAGACAACTTGGTTTAACCCTCTGTTTGTTCAGAATCTAGGAAATAATAAACTCTGTCTATTGTACTTGCATTCAACTAATGCCTAAGGCAGAGTATTTTCCCCCAATGTTTATACTGTCAGGAGACTCCACTTCCTTCCCTGCATAAAAGAGTGTGCATGCATACATATCTATGCCTGCACCACTCAGCTCCACTCAGTCCACACCAAAGCTTCAACCCATAAGCACATACACACATACACTCACACACGTGCAGAAACACACATACGAGCCAGGATAATGCAGCAAATTCAGGAGCCAACCATTTTCCTTCCTGCTCCTTCAGAATTCCTTTAGAGGTTCTTCACTTTGGAAAGTGTTTGTCTAAGCAGATGCCTGGCTCTCCTCCACAACAGATCCATCTATGCCAGGGAAAAGGAATTATTGCAATTGACAACTTCATTTAGACATCTCCCTTAGCAAGGCTAAAATGGTAATGTGAAGGCAATTTTTGGATTAAGTCCAGGTGCAGCTAGACCTGGATTCCAAGTTCTTTATGAGTAAGCCCCTCTTACTATTTTTCCCACATAGACCCCATGCTGTATTTTGTTTAATGAGCAACCTGCATGTATAACTAATAGTGTCTCTCTTCTTATTCATCAAAGGTGCACATGCCCTCCAAATCCAATTTTAGATCAACATCTGATAACCAAAGCTACACAATGAACTGAGAGGATACAGCCAAAAAGCAAAGCAACTTGACATTTTAGTTTGCCTATGCAGCCTTATCTCAGATAATATACAATTTCTGTCAAGCTTTTGGAAATATTGAAAATAGCTCAAAGACCTCCACCGATTCTCCTCATGGATCCTGACAGGTTTACAGACCCCAGGTTGTGAACCACTGAACCAAATCTTTGACCATCTTGCCAGGGTGAGTAACAATGTAAAGTAGAATAGAAATAGAGGGAAATGAAAGGGTGTGATTAATTTTAGAACCTAGGTGCCTTCTGAGAGGTAGTTAGGCTCGTGGAAAATCTGTACTGGATTTTACCTGTGAAATCTACAGCTTCTGCAGTGAATAAGAATTGTTCACCAGGCCCTGCTAGGATGCTGGCTTTGTGAATTTTGTCCCATTCTAATTAGAGGGAGAAAATAGGTTGCCTGACATCTTGTAAGCAAAGTAAGATAAGCAGGGGCCTGCCTGGCTCCCCTGTTAATGAATAAGGGATGGAGGGCCAAGTCCAAGTTTGGATGCTTTGAATGAATTCCTGGAAGGAAGTTTCCCTGAGTGATTGTCATTTGTATCAAGTTATTGATGTCCCAGGCTCAGTGACTGGTGCTTGATTCATGCTTCTTTCAAATTCAGGAAGCTCGAAGTGCAGCAGTTGGAAAGACAGAACAGTCCAGCTTGGCTATTTGGCATTGATCATGGCCCAGAACTGGTTGTCAGCAGTCTGTGAAGAGGGTCCTGACTGATAGAATGCATACGCAGCAGAAAACAAAATAAGAATTTTTAAGAAAGCGTAACTAGTAAGAGTCGTGGTGTTGGCGGTGGTGGTCAATTCTGCCAATTAAGGTGTGTGGTCTCTGAGCCTTTTCCATTCTCTCTTGTATATCACTCATGGCCTCTGCCCCAGCATGGGGATTGATTGAGAATGCAAGCTTTCCTTTCGAGTGACGGGGACGTGGGTTGCTTAGCATAGATTTATCCAGCTAAAGGACTTCACAGTGCAACTGGACCACAATTCCCATTTTACAAGTAGGAAAAAATGATACTCAGATGTAACTGAGAAGTCATTTTTATATCTTTGTGTAAGACACTGTGAGTCTTTGTATATGTGTGTATATGAGAGAGTCATTTCTTTTTATTAGATACTGTGAGAGAGAGATAGAGAGATAATAAGGAATTGCTTCACACAATTATGAAAGCTGAGAAGTTCCATGTTCTGGAGAATGAAGAGTATTGCTGTTGTAATTCAATTGCAGACCAAAGGCCTCAGAACCGGGGAGCAAGTGCTCTAAATCCTGATCTGCAGGCCAGAGAAGATAAAACAGGATGCTACAATTCAGGCAGAGAAAAAAAGAGCCCACACTCTCCTCCTTCCACCTTTCCCTTTTGTTGTATTGAGGCTCTCAACAGATGGTGCCTCCCACACTGGAGAAGGAAGTCTGCTTTAACTTGAATTGAGAGGTCCCCTAATTAGATGCTGGTGTCCTAGGCACACCCAGAAATGACGTCTCATTGAGGTGTAGCCACAGTCCACTTAAGTTGATATAGAAGCCATCAAAGGCTTCAAAACCACGGGACTCCTCATTGCATCATGATCTGAAAGTCCTCTCTCCCAGTCTGGAAGGCAGTTGGTGTATACAAGTGTTAGACTGCTTTGCACAGAGAGTGTTGTATGGAGCAGATGCCCTTTCTTCTAATCTTGGAGTTCATGGGGGTGTCAAGACCTTAGCATATTTTGTTTTGGCTTTTTTGTTTTGTGTACAGAAGTTTGAACTCAGGACCTTGCTCTTACTAGATTAAGTGCTCTACCATTTGAGCCATACTTGCAGACCCTTTTGCTTTAGTGATTTTCTAGTTAAGGTCTCATATTTATGCCCAGACTGGCCTCACACCGTGATCCATGATAGATAGGATTCCTGTAGCTCCCACATAGCCAGGATTATAGGCATTTGCCACTTGGCCAGGGTCTTGCTAACTTTTTGCCTGGACTGGACTTGAACCATGATCCTCTTGATCTCCACCTCCTGAGTAGCTGGGATTATAGCTGTGAGCCATCATGCCCAGCTCCTTGGCATGTTTTGAAAGATAAAGATGTGTAAGGTTATATGCTGTGTGTATGACACTGTGTGTGTATGTGAGGCAGGGAGAGGGAGTGATTAGCTCTTATTCAAGCATCTCCAAATTATTCAGTTTGTTATAATAAGCATGTACCTTTGTAGTAGAATGTTTTAAATTAACAGGAAATGTTTTCTCCATAAGAGATTGCTGTTTTAGTCCTGATGACACATCAAGCAGGGTGCTTCACCCAGTATTTAATCTCTCTGAACCTCAGTTTTCTATTTTAAAAGATGAGAATAGTAAGACCCACCATCCTATGCACAATGGACATTGTGAAGTCCACATAGGAACTCTAGACAATGTAGACATATACATCAAATGTTTCTGCTATTGGGAACCAAAAATGGAAGACTGTAAAAAGCAGGATTGTATTGGTTCAGCTTCTTTATTTCCCATCTCTTTAATCATCTCCACCACTTTTCTCTGACCAGAGGGCTGTTTGCATTGATTCCACAAAGATTTACAGCTTTATGTGGAAAGCTCTATGGAAGATTAGAATGGTGAGAGGTCACCCTCACGCCCTTACCTTCTGACATTCATTCTGATAGGACAAAAGAAAATAATGTAAGATAAAATGGAAATTGCTACAAGGGAGCTGCCACACAGACTGACTCCAATAGAAATGGTTCCCAACTGATCTGTAATTTTTTTTTTAATCAACATCTGCTTGGTGAAGTGGTCTTTCCTATTGGGAGGAACAAGATTAAATAAGCCTGGCAACAAAATGACTGAATTCTTATGTAGGGAACTAACCCAAAAAAACTTCTGAATGCTGTATTTTGACTCTCAACCCTCAGGCTGATACAAAAAGAACTGTAAACAAATCCTGAACTATTGTTAGTAGCTCTGCCTATCTAGGACTATGGGCTAGAAATTCCAAAAATGACTTTAAATGCACTTGGGATTGAGCAACATATATAAAATAGATGGTAGATAGTGAGAATGAGAGTACTAGTGTCAGAGACGGGTGTTATAAATACAGAATGGAGAATGATAGCGTAAGCCTGTGGTGTTGTGTTAGAATTGGAAGGTACTATGACATCCTGACATCCTGGCGTTCGACATACAGGGATGCATATTGAGACAGATGGATAGATGATAGCTAGGTAGACAGATTAGTGTGTGTGTGTGTGTGTGTGTGTGTGTATTTCTCCTAGCTTTGTCTGAGATCCCTAAAGCAATGAGCATACCAAATGCCTTGATCTTAGCATCTAAAGGTTATTCTTCAATAGAACCAAACAGAGCTTCTTATGAAATGACTTATTCCAGGTTTGGAGCAGGAAAAGTATGAATTGAATCTGGAATATCTTATGCAAGAAAGCACAAAAGTACTCAAAGAGTGGTGGGGACAGATCAAAAGGGCACAGAAGTCAAATTAAAGAGGTTCCCATTGACCACATCTTGTACAATTTGAGAGGTAAAATCAATGATGCAACAGATTATAGCCCACAGAATAAAATAAGAATTTGTCAGTTCATGTTGTATGTGGTAGGATGGTAAAACCAATGTAGTGATCCCCCGAAATGTTCAGATCCTGATCCTCAGAACCTTTGAATGCTTTATCTTACTATGTCACATGGCAAAGGGAACTTTGCAGATGAGATTAAGTTAGGATCTTGAGTTGGGGAGATGTCTATGGATTATCTGGGTGGATCTGAGATAGTCACAGAGTCCTTATGAAAGAAAGAGGGAGGAAGGAAAGTCAAGAAAGCAACATGATAATGGAAACAGAGGTCAGAATGATGTGATTGTTGGTCAAGGGATATTGACTAACTCTGGGAGATGGGAAACACAAAGAATGGATTCTCCCTTAGAGGCTCCAGAGAGAGTACAGGCCTGCTGACATCTTGATTTTAGACCTACAAAAGTTATTCTGTAGAGCTTTGAGATAATAAATTTATGTTGTCTTAAGCCATAAAATTCATGGTAATTTGCTACAGCAGCAACAGGTAACACATACAGATACACATAAATACGCACACACGTATACAGGAGCCATGGAGACGGGAAAGCTCTTCCTCATTATGGAACTCCAGTTCAAATGAAGAGAGAATGATGAAATTATAAAACTACCAATTGGCAACAACTGCTGTAATAATTTTTTTCAGGCAAGAGTCATAAATGGATACAAAGTTTAATGAGGGAAACTTTGATGAGAAAGGCGATATCTACACATGCTCAGAGTACTTCTTCATAAAGCACTTGTAAGCCACAAAAAGCAAAGTGATGCCTCTGCAGTGTGAAAGCTATCAGACACCGCCTTCACCAAGTGATCAAAGTTAAAAATCACTGACATTGAAACAAATACCATGTCTCCTGATATGAGGTATTGAGAATGCAGTGACACTTCTGGGTTATTCTACCACAAATGTGTAACTTGGACCAAAGCCTTAGGGAGAAGTCAATGGATCTAAACCAAGGAGCTATTTGTATAGGACCTAGCCTGTATTCTTTAAAGATAGTAAGGTCATGAAAGACAAAGATTGAGGGACTCTTTCAGATTAAAGCAAAGTAAAAAGAAGTAACCACTAAAAGCAATGTGGGGTCATAGATTGGATTCTGGGTCAGATTTTTTTTTTTTTTTTTGCTATGAAGGATACTAGTGGGACCATGGGTAAAATTTGACTGAAATCTGTGAATTAAATAATCACAATCAATTAATGTTCATTTGCTGGTTTTGAGAATTAATCTGTGGTTATATGAGATGTCCTTGCTCTGAGGATCTATATACAGAAGTATTTAGACTAAAGAGGCCTCACATCTGCAAATTCCTCACAAGTGTTTTAGAATATATACATGTACAATTAGGTAGAGAGAGGATGGTAAAACCAATGTAGTATTATTTTAAAATTTGGAGAACTTATAGAAAGAATATGCAGAAATTATTTGTATTACTTTCATAAACTTTTTGTTAGTCTAAAATTATTTTTTACAAAGCATGTGGGTGAGCTGGCAGTACACTTTCAAAGCACAGTATGGTCGCCAGAGGCAGTGACAGGTTAGTATGGCTTGGTGATGTTGTGTTACTGGATAAATGGTTGCATGCGCACAGAGACTATGTCTTGTCACTGCTGTATCCAATCTCAGGTCAAGTAAATATTCATTAAGTACCGGGAAGAGAAAGGAAGACAGAATGTGGCTGTGAACAGAACATCATCTGCGTAGACCCTAACCAGTCTCATAGGCCACTCCTTTTAGCATTGGCTCCTTTGGAGTTTGGTCAAATACATGATCCTCCTGATGACTATTTGTCCCCCACTCTGTGTCCCTGAAGCTGAGAGGGGTTGGTGTTGTCTGTTCAGAGAATTCTCTGATCATCTGCAATGAAAGGTATCAGCATCACTTACTGAATTCATAACCCAAAGTGTCAAAAAGAAAAGCTTTCAGGGAGAGTTGAAGAGGGAACATTGGTCATTTCAGTCTGTTGGTTTCATGTAGTAAGGTCAAAAGATCACAAAAAATTGTAGAAAAGGTTGTGTGAGAACAAGAAGAGCCTGGACTTGCTTACTCAGAAGACTGCCTGAAATAGGCCTACTTAATTCCAAGTCAAATATTCATCAATTCAGTTATTGATCAACTGAAAGACACTATTCAGCAATCCATCAGTCTTTCACTGAGCACCCACAGCAGGCAGAAGGCACAACCAGTTACTGAGGCCTGGTGATGTACTTGTAACCCTTCTAAGCCATTACTTCTTTCTTCTCTCCTCCTCTTTTCTAGTTTTTTTCTTCTCATTGAAAATCTACTATGATCCAGGCTTTTGGTCAAAATCTTTACATTCTTTACCTTGATTCTGAACAATATTTTCATGGATAAGACAAGTATAATCCTCTTTGGCTCATGTGGAAAGTAAGACTCAAAAACATTACCAAGCTTGGTATGGTGGTGCACACCTATAATCCCAGCACTTGAAGACAGAGGCAGGAGGATCGAGAGTTTGAAGTCAGTTTGGGCTACATAATGAGATCCTGTCTCAAAAAATATAACCATACCAAGCCAAAGCAAACAAAATACGAACGAAAAATACCTCTAAAACAAACAAAAACTAAACTAAAACATTACCAAACTTGGCCAGGTTTGCAAAACTAGTAAGAGGCAAAGAATTTTCTCTGGCATTTGCAGTAATTTCAGTTCTCTGACTTTTAAATTACCTGGTGATAGTGTTCAGGAAATTAACCAAAGGGGAGATGCCATGCGAGAAACTTACAGCCACTAAAGGTCAACTCACTTTTTCTTCCAGCCTGAGAGTGTAGGCTCTAAGAGTGCCTGGATCACACAGCCAGGTTCACACAGTTAGAGTTGCACAGGACTTTCACCATTCACGAACTATGGGAATCTCTCTTTGCTCTTTTTCTGGCATCTTCTCAAACAGGTGACTGGTCCAATACTCACCTGCAAATGAGCTCACTTCCCAGTCTGCCCGTTTTGAGAACTAAAGGAGTCATCGTAACGTTCAGACAACTTTCTCAACTCAAGTAAACTCAGCACAATGAAGTGCCTATTCTATGGCAAAATCTGTGTATGGTTCCAGGAACATCCAGGTGAATGAAACCCTGCCTTCCAGCTCCTCTTGTGTTGAACAGAAGAGATAGATCCATAAATAATAATAATGTGAGAAAGAGCTCATAATAGGAACACATGCAATGTGTGTCTCAGAAAAGAATTATGTTAAATAGGTGCTTTTTAATAACAATGAAAAGATTAATTGAGAAAGTATCTATAAAATGAAGTAGAAATGTATTAACAGTTAACTCAAGCACATACATATGTATATGTGTGTGTGCATTCTATATTACTATATTATAGTTATGTACAGCAAACAATGCGTACGTGCAAACATATTTAAAATGTAGCTTTGGGGCTGGTGGAGTGGCTCAAGTGGTAGAGTACTTGTGGAGCAATTGTGAGGCCCTGAGTTCAAACCCCAGTACCAAAAAAAGAAAAAGAAAAAAAAATGTAGCTTTTGTGTTAATGGCAGGTGCTACACTTACTGGCTTAATGGGGAACCCTACCTTGGGAAATGTTTTCTGATTCCTGTCTGAATCAACCTTCTCCTCCTTTTCTTTCTCTTTCTCCTTTTCCCCTCATTCCTCTTTGTCCTCCTTGTCTTTGTTCATCTCCTTATTTATTCGACTCTCATTGATTGATCTCTTAGGCTATTCCGTGTTAGACTTATTCTTTCTCTACAAATTTTTTCCTAATATAGAACTAACATAGAAATATCCAACCAACCAACCATCTCTGAGCTGCTTTTCCACAAAGAATCACAGATGATTATGCCAAACATAAATAAAACTAACCAAACGCATAGTGACTCAAAAATTATTGTAAGACTCTTTGACTTGGCAATAGATTCCAATATGACAATTACTTCCTGTCAAGGAATTTCTTCTCCAAAGATATGGACAGGTTAAAAGTTAAAAATAAGAAAAAGTAGGGCTGGTGGAGGAGTAGCTCAAGTTCTAAGACCACCTGTTTAGCAAGTGTGAGGCCCTGAGTTCAAATGCCAGTGCTGCCAAAAAAAAAAAGAAAAAAGTGTTAGCTTATTGCATTAATAAGCTATACATGATCCAATGACATAAAATGCTAGGATGCTACTTTCCAGAAGGATTCAGAGGGGAAGCAATTTCTTCACATTGGGGTGTTCAGGGAAGGATCCAAGTGGGAAGTGATTTTGAGTTGAAAAATCAGTGACTGAGAATTGAAGCAGGGAAGCATTGGTGAAAAGTGACAGTATGGACTGCAATCCAAAGAAAGCTCTTGCCCTCACTGGGTTCAATCTTACATCGCGTCATATCCAAAGAAATGGGCCTTAACAACCATTTGGCAACTCTGTGTGATTGCCTCTCTTGAAAAATAATGAAGAAGAACCACGTTCCAAATCTACCGTTGAGATTTTGTCTTTTTCTTTCTTGGTGTTATTGGGATTTGAACCCAGAGCTTTGCCCTTGTTAGGGAGGTGTGTTGTCACTTGAGACATACTCCCTGCTCCACTCTTGGGATTTGGGTGACCAATTGTGTCAGTTTTCCCAGAACTGAAAGGTTTCTTACTATGTGGAATTTTCAGGTTTAAAACCGGGAAAGTATTGGACAAGCTAGGACAAGTTGATTGTCCTTCTTGGGAGACTTGGATGCCTGGTGATTGAAGGGACACAAAAGGCAATTTTGTGAGTGGCAGTGACTCAATGCTAGCCCATCTTTGGCAGCAGAGATAGGGTGTACTTCTGAGATGCTTATTTGCACTTCATAAGAAATGCTATAGCCTGGAAGCCTGCAGAGGGTTCCTTTGTGGTCAGTAGAGAAGGGAACTCAGAAAGGTGCCTGTGAAGCTGCTTAAAAGAGGAGCTCTTGGCATCCTGTATGTGAGGGAGGAATAATGTTGACAATGACACTGTGTATCAGTGGAGCAAATATAATGACCATGATGGAGAAAGAATTAGGCATCTTTCTACCTACAGATCCATGTTTACTGCAGCATTCCTCACAATAGCCCTAGTCGTTGGGCCCTAGTGCCCAACGACAGAAGAATGGATATAGAAAATACAGTGTATACACAAGGAAGTATTTTTCAGCCATAAAGAAGAATGAAATGATGCCATTTGCAAGAAAATGGATGGAAGTGGAGACCGTCATGTTGAGTGAGATAAGCCAAGCTCAAAAGGCCAAATATCACACATTTTAGCTCATATGTAGACTCTATTCCTGAAATGATAATAATTATAATAGGACATGATCGTGAAAAAGGGACAGCCAAGGGGGAATCAATGGGAAAGGGTATGGTGACATGATTGAAGATTATTACATACATATATGAAGACAGCATAATGAAATCCACTAATTACTGTTTGAAACAGTTGAGGAGGGGGGAAATAAGGGAGCCTGATCAAAGTACATTGCACATATTTGTGGAAGTATCTCTATCAAACCATTTTGTACAATTAATGTCCACTTTTTGAAAAATCAGCATAAGAAAAAAAGGAATTAGACATCTTTTAGCCAGGCATGGTGGTACATGCCTGCCATCCCAGCTATTCAGAAGGCAGAGATTGAGGCAGGGGTTAGTACTTTAAGGTCAACCTGGGCCAAAAGTTATCAAGACCTCATCTCAAATAACAAGTGAGGCATGGTGGTGCATATCTGTAACCCCAGGTGTAGGTAGGAAGACTGTGGCCAGGGGGAAAAAGAGAGAGATCCTATTAAAAAAATAACTACAACAAAAGGGGATTGTAGATGTGATTCAAGTACCAGAAAGCCCTGATTTCAAACCCCAGTACTGCCATAGAAAAATAAATTATGAATCTTTCCTATTTCCTAGAGACACCTAAGTTCAGGAATCTTTTATGGTACAGTGGAGGAGGAAAAAGGAACACAATCATTTAATAACTAGCTAGCTAGTCTCCCCAGTCTTGTCAAATGTGAGTTCAGAGTTGGCTTTACCTGTATAGTCAGTTTCCCATCATTTAAGATCTTGGATTGAATTTCAACTGTGCCATTACTGGGTACATAACTTGACAAAGGCAACTTCTTAGTGTCCCTGAACCTTGGTATCCTCGTACAGTGGGGCAACCTCACAGGGCTGGGATGTGGAATAAATAAGTTAATGGTTGAAACGCATTTAGGACATTGCTTGACACATTGTAAGCCTTATAGAAGAGTTAGTTGGTTAATTTAGAAAAGAAATGTGCCATTTCTTGAAGGTATTAGGAAACAATCTTACATCCATGAAATCAGAGTGAAGCCATTAAATTTATGATTAAAGGGTCACTGGTGACCTTAACACATGCAGGCAGCAAACTGCAATGAGTTAAGGAGTGAACCATAAGCAATCATGACTCCTTTCACTTATTGTACACAGCATGGCTGGTAAGGAAAGGAAACAGAGGCCAGTAGATGCAAGTTGCCAAGAGGACATGGAAGCTCCCATGGAGCCTCTCCTGCTGGGACCAAGGATTTCTCTTCCCTTTTAATTTCCTTTTCTATTTTCCCAACCTTCCAAATAAACAAAACCCCAGCTGAGCTACCCCTGTTTCTTGGGCCAGGCCAACATAGAATCCAGCCATAATAGTTTAAGTGCTTACAGAACGGATGAGGGAATTGTAGATAGCTCACAGTCAACTTGCAAAGATTCTGCTTTCAAGATCAGAAACACCATTATTCTGTTTGCTTATGAGTCCTGTGGACAAAAGACACAGTTAGAAGGATGAGTCCTTACTGCCCAGTGCTTACACAAAGGGAGCAGGAAGAACTCTGATCATGCAAGAATAATCCTGGGAAATGGACCTCAAGTCAGCTGCTGTCATGGGTGTTAAAATGACCTACAGCGTCCTTGATATGCCCTGTTGCCTGTTGACAAAGATGTGTTATATGTGAGTGCTGTACAGATGTGTATATTGTATACATATTAGGTGACAATTGTGTGTGCACACATATTATGCTTTATTCTTACCAGAAAAGACTGATTTTCATACAGAATAACTGAGTCTCAGAGGCTAAGTAAATTGTCCATGGACATAGTGAAGTATATGAACTAGAGCTGGGATTTTTTTTTTAATTGTAAACTTCTGTTTTATCCACCCCAAGCTCCACTGTTTCCAAACTGTGGTCTGTTAATCGGTGCTGTACTGACCACAGAAGAGGCCCATAGGAAACAGATTAAATACATAAGTGCAATCCCACCGATGCCGATTGGTAGGTCCAAAGCAGACACAAAAATCTGACTTTTAAGAACTCTCCAGGTGATTTAGCTGTGCACACAGTTGGACAAGCCCTGCAGGGGGCCACCTGGACTGCTCCCAAGTTCTCCTTTACCCTCTTTAATTTCATAAGGAAGGAAGAAAGGAGCAAGGGTAGCTCTCACCTATTACCCTTCCTTTCTTCACCTCAAAGAAAGCAAAAGGAAAGGAGGGGAGCGGAGAAAGCCATTGAGAGGAGAGAAAGTGATGGACATAATGAAAATTTAAGGCCTTTACTTCTCTATTCACCTGTTATACAGAAGCAGACACGTATTCTGGGCAGGGGTGGCTGAACTGAGCAAAGGGGACAGAGATTTAGTGTGAGAAGCGAAACCGAGCTCTGCATTTCCTCAAGAGACTGGAAATCTGTTTTGGTTGCAGTTCTAGCTGTGAGTCCTTGGGCAATTACTCTCAGAGCCTCAGTTTCCACCACTGTAGAGGGAAGGGGTCAGATGAGATGATCCTGAGGGCCCTCTTACACTGACAGCCTGTGATCGTGTTATCTGTTGAGCCAAGCTTCTCAGTTAACAAGAAGGGCTGTCACTGTCCTGCCCAGACTCTAGGGAGATGGAAAAAGAGGAGGAGGTAGAGGAGGAAAGGAAAACAGGCAGCCCCTGCCCCCACAGTGAGACCCTGCCATGTGCAGGCAGATGAGTGCCTGTAGAGTGGGAGAGTGGGGTGGGGCTGGGGTGATGAGGGATCAACTGGCTGATATTTCTCTGGCGACAGAACTCTTCAGAGTTAAAGCAAAGTAATTGAACTTAATGTCCAAACACAAAATCAGTCCATAAATCCAGGTGCTGTCTATTGGAAATTTCAGAAGGGCTCTGTTTCCCTTAATCTTATCTCTGCCAGACAGTTACTGTGTTCTTGATGTAATTAGAGTGATAAAACAATGTGGTACAACTGCTGGTTTCTATCATGGCATCACCACTGTTGACTTAAACGACAAGGTAATAATTTTATAAGAGGCCCTTTATTTTTATTTCCTTCTCCATTGTGGATGGGTGTTTTCCAAATGGGGGCATATCTCTCCAAATAAGTTTGCCAGACACCATATGTAGGAGCTGCCTCATTCATGGCCATTTAGTCAAGTCTCTACATCTCCCAAGGGACAGTTGAGAATGTTTTTAGTAGTTAAAATAATAGGGCCAGCTAGGGATTTTCAGAACCTTAGCACATTTCCTGCAGAGCTGGGTGATTTATGTATCCTTCAAAATTAACCCTGGGTAGAACAAGGCTGTCTTTTCTACCCAAGGTAATGTAGACATGTTTCCCATCTATTCTGTGAGAGAGACTACAGTTGCTTGGACTCTGTGCCCATGGGAGAGCTGCTCAAAGGGGGATACGTCAAAAGACAGACATTCCTGACCCTTTGAGGTCAGACCCAAATAATCTAGAAAATAGTATTTCTAGACAGTGAGGAATGGAAAATGAAGGTCTAAAACAAGTTTAGTTTGAAACTAAAGAGGCATTCTGAGGCCAAGCACAAACTTAAACCATCTTTGGAAATGCAAAGAGCCCAAGGCCCATGACTGCGTCCAATTTGCACTTCTTTGGGAAGGCACTTTGGTGGGATCCCACATTCCAGTCAGAACAGTCACAGGCTCATGGTGACAAAGCCTCAGAGCTGAGTCTTCAGCACTAGAGGCTCCAACACTTCCCTGTCAAGAATAAAATTTGGTGTGGAAATGCAATGTTTAATTATTTGCAGATATGGCTCTGCAGGATTCTGCAGAACTACATGGCTGCTATGTGTTTTTAGGGGAGATTGTCCCCCCAGCTCCTGCACACCCTGATGGCTGGAGTACTGGGAAGGAGTCATATGGCTTAGGGACAAGAGCAGTCAACAGTCTTCCTTTATTCAACCTCCCTTTATTTCAACCCTGGGTGATTTTCCAATCCCACTCCATATGGCTGGCTCCTCTATTCCTCAAGAGAACTGGCAAGGAGGACTCTAACATGCCAGGGAGGTATAAAAATGCACAAAATGTGCAGAGGGACAGAGACAAATGTGATCCAGCAGAGATGGGGGAACAGTGAGTGGTCCAAGGCCAGTCTCTTGGGGGGGTGTGTGAGTGAGCACCTATTGCTCTGTCCCCAATGGGCTTTTTATACTTATGAACTAAGAAGATGGCTTTTTGTGGAAGGAGGAACAAAAAGATCTCATGAATCCCATCTCCAGGAATAACAGTGGCCAACAGTAAGTGAAAAGAGCCACAAGTTATCATTGTTCTTAGGAAGCCAGGACTTATAGCAAAGGCCCAAGTGTGCATTAGCTTTTAGCTTTTGTGACCTATTCCCTTCCCTGGTTATGTTCCTAAAGTGAGTTAGCTATAAAACTCCTAAAACAGGAAGGATTCATGGCCTTACCTTTACGAACAGGAAAATGTAGAGAATCAAGGATATCGCATTCTGTGGCCAGCCTCAGGGTTAGGGTGAAAAGCCCCAGAAGAGGGAGCTCATTGTGGCTGTGGAGAAGAAAGAGGACAATGAGGGAGCCTTGGAAGAAAGGGAAGGGAGCCCAGGGTACTGGCTCACATTGTAGAAGGAGGTGTGGAACAGGACCTGGTTCCGTGAAGGTTTACCACTTCATTCCAGCATCTACGATCGTAGTATAGTATACTACTGTACGTTGTGTAGGTCCCCAAAAGTCACTTCAAGGATAAACCTTCCCAAGACTTACTTAATGAGGAAAACTACAAAAATGATGAATTTTTCGGTATTTTCAATATTACTCACTCATCTTAAATTTATCAGGAATAGGATTCACGTACAAAAACAGGTCTAGGAGGGAAAATTCAAGTGACTTGAATCATGACTTACATTAATAATTGTTGTTATTTATTTTGTGCTTACTGTGTGCAAGACAACAGTTAGATACTTCACATGTTAACTCATTTAGTTCTCCCAACAGCCTGAGATTATTTATTATTATTATCATCAGCATCATCATCATCAACCCCTCTTTGTGTGTGAAGAAGCTAAAGTTCAAAGAGTTTCCTTGATTAGCCCAAGTCTCTCAGCTAATAAGGAACAAGGCTGGGACTTGTACACATTTCTGTCTCATTCCAAAGGGCATTGGGTTAGGTGTTAGTCAGCTTTCCTTTGCTCTGACAAAATATCTGAGATGGATTTCTTAAAGGAGTTTGGATCGTGGTTTTAGAAGTTTCAGTCCAAGGTCCGTTGGTGTCATTGCTTTGAAACTAAGGCAAGGCAGAGCACTGCGGTGGCAAACGTGAATAGTTTGACTGCTCACCTCATGGCAGCCAGAAAAGCAAGGACAGAGTGGGAGAAGGAAGGAGAGGACAGCGGGAGGGGGAGATGGAGAATGAAGAAGGAGAAGAAGGAGGAGGAGGGAGAGAGGGAGGGAAAGAGAAAAAGAGGCTGGGGACAAAATCTGTCCTTCTAAAGGCATGTCCTACTCGCTCCAACTAGCCCCCACCTAAAGTTTCTACAACCTCCAAATAGCTTATTAAACTATGAATCCATCAATGAATCCACTAGTGAGGTTAGAGCCCTTATGATCAGTCACCTCCCACTTCTGAGCACTGTTGGATTGAGGACCATGCCCTCAGCACATAAACTTTTGAAGGACATTCCAGATACAAACCATAACTGGCATATTGCTTGATCCTACATCAAGCAATATATCTGAGTAATTTGCACTTGTTTATATGTAAGGAATTTGGAAATTTTCAAATTTTACTGGGACCTAGTGGAAGGAAGTAGGTCACTGGGGAGGTGTGCCCTTGAAGAGCATACCTCGTTCCTTCCTTTCTCTCTCTCCCTCCTGCCCACCATGAAGTGAACACACATGCCATGGTGTGTAGCCGTACCACAGGCCCATAGCAATGGGGTCAGCTGCCCATGTACTGCAGCCTATGAAATCACGAGCCAAGGTAAACATTTCCTCTTTAAGTTGTTTATCTCAGATATTTTGTCATAGTCAGAAAAGCCTGATTATCATACCCTGTTCATTCCTTTTTCTCTTTCCTGTGCTCCAATGGGGATCTCACCTTCAGCTGTGTCAGCACTGTATCAGCTGATGTTCTACTCTGCCCAGAGGGGACTTTCTCCATTCAATTTCAAACTCCTGGCCAGTGGGTTTGATTCTCAAATCCTACTTGGATCTTACACCTTTGCTCGTAATATTTCTATGTACATCTTTTTCAATATAGTGACAAGCTATGTCTCTTTGGCCTATAAACTTATGGGCAAACTATTTCATCTTAAAGAAATCAATTTGTTTTTTAAGACTTTACCCAAGAGGACAAAGAAAAATCTGAACTGAAAAATTGCTGTGCAATGTTATAAAGAAATAGATCATTCTTAATTTTTATAAATTTCTTTCAGGGAATAAAAGGAGAAAAGCTCCCAAATAATTTTTAATTTTTAGAAGATAAAAATCTGACAGGAATAGTATATGAAAATTATTGCCTATTGTAATTCAAGAAGCCAGGTATAAAGAAGTCCTAAAGATATTCATAAATAAGTTTGAAAATATAAAAAAACACACACATCAAAATAAAAAGCATGTTTTTCCTGAGTCCAGAGCTTAGTATTAGAAGCTATTAATCTAATTTACATATTGTCATATAAAATATGAAACACCAATGATCACCTTAAGAGATGATGAAAAGAGCTGTTAAGAAATTTAAAAATCTATGGGTGACTAAAATATAGCAAACCAAGAAAGAAAGAGATCTTTCACATGACAGAGTATCACCAAATTTGCTAGTAAGACTTAGAAATGAACTAATCAACCTCACAGACAAGCCTGGATGCTCTTTCCTTTTTTTTTTACTATCTGATATAAATTGAAGGGCCCAGTCAATGCTGAAAGACATAAATGAGGGTTAGAAAGAAAGAAAAAGTATTTGCAGCTGTGTGAGTTATTATCTACATAAAATATAAGAGACTATCCTGAGTAATTAGAATAGAGAAAAAAATGATTGCTCTTAGTACACAAAAATGGAATTTCATACCAATTAGATAACATACTCCTTAACAGCCACTGGAACTGTAAGGTAACAAGGAATAAATACAATAACAGAGAAAATTGTGAAGAAAATGATAAAACTTTATTAAAGGACACAAAACTGAGATATACCATGGCCATGAACAGGAAGACACAGTATCATAAAGATGTGAATTTGTCACGTAATAACCTGTTTATTCAGTAAAATCCTAAGCAAGATTCACACAAAAATGTTCAGAGCATGGTACAAACTGGTTTTGAAATTCATTCTGAAGTATGTATGTCTAAGGGTGACTAAGCCAGTTTTGAAGTATAGTAAGTGTGTGGGGGGTTATGTATAAGGAGGACTTTGTTTGTTTAGTATCAATATTTACAAAGCCACAGTAATTTTTGTGTGTAGTAAGACTGGGTTTAAACAAAGCAACCAGTACTGCAGATTAATCCAACAAAATTCCCTGCAGTAACACAAATGTTTATTCGGTCTTTAAGCTATTTAATACAGGAATGACGGCCACACGCTGCTACTTGAAATATGACTTGTGTGACTGAGAAATAAAATTCTTAATATTATTTCGTATTAATCAGTGGAGGCAAACGCTCTCCACTGAGCTACACCCCCAGCCTAAATTTAATCAATTTAAATTTAAGCAAGTTGCCTGTGATTCATGGCTACCATATTTCTATGGTGGCACAGTTCTATGATAGACTCTATAAGCTGACAAAAACAAATATGGCTGCACAGTATCTGACCGAGGTGCCATTATAAATCAGTGGGGAGAAAGAAATTGGCTGTATGTAGAGGAAATATTCACTTACATAAATATAAATTCCTACTGTACCCTGTCTGTGCAAATAAATTCCAGGTGGATTAAAAAATTAAACCTAAAACTCAAGTTTAATAAAGTTTTTAGAGATAATATGGTATAGTACCTTCCAGATCTTGACTTATGAAAAAATTTCTGAAGCAGGACCAAAAGTAAACAAATCTTAAAGGAGCTTATTAATAAATCCAACAATATTAAAATTAAAAAATTCTGTACCTCAGAAGATGACATAAAATATAGTTAAAGGTACAAGCAATAGAACAGGAGAGTATTTGCCACATATATAACTGACAAAAGATAATTATCCAGAATATATAAAACAAATCAATATGAAATAGCAAAGGAGTCAGTATAAAATATGAACAAAGTGTGTAAAGAATGATTTCCAGAGAGAAAACCCAAATGAACAATAAAAATATGAAAAAGATGTCTAACCTGTGCAGTACTGAGGAAATGTGCACAAAGCTGGCAGAAGTATACTTTTCATACCCAACAGAATGTCAGTGGAGAGGATGTTTGTCAATCTTGTCCATCTATCATCAAAATCTACTTCCCATGACCAGGGAATTCCTCCACTTTTGAGGATAAAGCCAGACTTCCCTAAGACCCTCTAAAGTGCCAAATGATTCCTGTCTTAGCTTTCCCTGCAGCTAGGGCCTGGGCACAGGACTTGGGCTCTACAGTCGGATGCTGCTGACTGTGAGTAACTCTTCCAAGGTGTAGTGATGGCGGCAGGACCATGGCATGCCCAGTAGTAAGGTCATGACAGGGGTGTGCCATGTTAGAGTGTTCATTGGTATCGCTGCAGTGATCATTGCTTGTCATTGATGGCAGCCTGGTACTGGTGTCCTCAGCTGACTGGATTTTGAATGCTATCCCTGGTCGAGTAGCACTGAATCTGTCTTCTCAGTCCTCATGGTAGGTGATTCTGTAAATCGCTCAAAGTCCTCTACAGAAATTTTTTCCTACTTGAATCAATCAAGGTTTTCGATTGAGTGCAACATCTATTAAGACCAAATGTTGTGATTCTGTGGGAAAATGGCATTTGTCACACACTGTGGGGGAGGGTAGGGTATCTGTTACAGATACTTCAAAAAGCAACTTGTCAGGACATGTGAAGATGAAGACGCATGTATCCTAGGACTCTGCCATTCTAGGAGCGACACAGGTGGATGTGTATAAGGATTTTGTTGTAGTGATGTTTGAGAAGTTAAAATCGGAGACAGTTTCCATGAATGAGGAAATGGATACATCGGGGTACATTCGTGATCTGGATTTTAGCAGTAATGACAATAGATGAAATTGCTCTCTCTGCCCTAATAAGTTCACAAACAAGTTGGCTTAAGAAGAAGTTTTAGTATGATCTCTAGCAAATAATATCATTTATGTGCATTTACACAGTCTAAAGCTGTACTCAGCACGGTTTGTGCATAAGTTTGTGTGTGTAGAATTATCTGTAGAAATGACTAAGATTGGAAACAAATTTCAGTACAGAGGTCCTTTCTGGAATAAGAAAGAGAGGGTTGAGAAGCCTCAATTAAATCTATGTTTTTAATTAAAAATATCTGAAGCAAATATGACCATACTTTGATACTATGATAACTTGAGTATTAGGTATATAAGTGTTATATTCCTCTGCCTACTTTACTGTATATTTGAATTATTAAAGACAACTCCAAAGCTTTTAACTTAGAAAATTTAAGATCCTTTTATTTCATTTCACACTATTCACTTTACATGGAATAATGATTGCTTATATGTTTAGTGTTTAGGATGTCAGGCACCACAGTAACTCTTTTATCTATATGAGCTCACATAAACCTCTATCTGTCTTCATCGTGTGGACCAGTAGCTTATTTGAACCACCTGGGGAGCTCTAAAAAGAACTGATACCCACACCTTGTTCCCAGAGATTATACCAGTGAGGTAGGACATTGGAGGATTTTAAGACTCATCCAGTGATTTTAAGTTGTAGATAAGTTTAAGAAGTCCTGAAATTTATAAATGTTTCCAAATGCTACTTGATTATAAGACCAAATAAAATATCCCAGCTGTTACAAATACAGATGTCTAAACCTCCTCCCAGCTCCATGTGTTTAGGTGCAGTACGTCAGGAGCGTTGGAAATATGCAAACCTAAAATGGAGGATTCCTCAAGGTCTCTGAAAGAATACTTTACAGCCTCTGTCAGGACCAAAATAACCCAAAAGGTCATGGAATGTCACAGGATATTTTTCAGTCACCCACCTTAAGTTAGATCAACATCAGCTCCTTAAACAAGACATCTTTATTTATCAAAACAGGCCAGACCTGTTTTGAGTCAGGTGGACCCAATAATACTTTGTACTTTGTGTATCTGTAGGTCTACCCTAGCCTTGTGACCTTAACTGTGACTTCAGCCTCGTGAACTGGTCCTAGGAAGGGACTTCATGCTCCAAGCCCCTTCCATCTCAATAAAAACTGATGCCAGGGTAAAAATAATGGCCATTCTTGTTCTCTTTAAGTCTATTGAAAGTGTGTTTCTTTCCTAATAAACTTTATTATCACTTTCACTTCAATTTTGCGTCTTGCTGGAATTCTTCTCTCACTGGTTTCGAGGACCGAGTAGATAGCAGTGCTGACTTTCTGGTAATACTTTCATTTGATTTTTTTTCCAATATCCAGGGGAAATGTCAGCATATTCCAATTTTTCATCAAGTGCTTAAGTGATCCCTATGATCAGGCAAGTTTGGGAAGCCTGGGACTGGTATGTGTTCTCCTGGAAGGCTCAGTCAGCATGAGCTCATCTTCCTAGCACACACCATTTCCCGGGGGTTCTGATTCAGAGGGTCCCAGGTGGGATCCAGGAAATTATTTTTTTTTAAAGATGTCTCGGGTGATGTCCAGCCACATCGAGTTCCCATTAAATATTGCTACAGATGAGTGGCCTGAGAATCAGGATGTGAACACCAGATTCCAAATCTCATCCTACTTTCTGCTCACTGGTTTGATACCTCTGTGTATGGAATCAGTTTCCCCAAGTTCTGTGATGTTGACCCTGGGTCACTTTCTATTTTCGTCCAGGACACCCTAGGAATAGAAACAAATGTGGACCCTCTCACCCGTGGGTAGAAACACAACCCAGCCCCTCGGGATAAGATAGGTGTTGTTTCTCTACCCCTGTAAGCACACGGTGGTGCAGGAATAGCTTCAGGGAATTGGGTATCAGGGGTGGGGTGGGGTGGGAATAGGACCAGTACCTCCACAGGAATTCCGGACCAACCTGTGGTTGTCTGGGAAATGTGGGAGTCACTGAGCTGTTGTCCATATGCCCCCTGTCCTGGCCTAGTGCCTTCAGGCTCTGGAAATGTGTGTGTGTGTTAATGCTCTCTGGGGAGGTTGGCAGGACTTATGGGGCCAGTTGTTGAACCTGCAGTAGTAAAAGTGCAGTTGGAAGGAGTTGAAGAAAACCAGATCAGAGTCCATTCTTTTACAATTCTTCCTTCTAATCCAAGCGCCTTTCTACCAACAGATGAATCAACTTAAAGCTACATTTTCCAAAGTGTCTTCTGTAGAACATGAATCCCAAGAGTGAATTCTTGGGGGAGAAAAGGGAGGGGGAGGAATTTCTACTGGGAACCACTACAAATATTTCCTCTTAAAGATGTGCAATGCTCACTGTCATGGGGAAGGCTCTTGAGAAGCCCTGCAGTCATCTGGCGTCCTGCAATGTCACTGATATACCCCAGTGATATGCTCTGTCTTTGTTATAGGAACATCTTAAACATTTGTAGCTCTAGTGTTCTCAGGAACACGGTATGGCACTGGAAACTCTCACATATATCCTCTACTGAGACCCTTGGTGAGTCCTGTTCTCTGCAGTTGTGGCTCCCCAATTTGGACATTGATCTGAATAACCTGAAGAGTTTCATTTAAAACTATCTGCATCCCAGCCTCACCTTAGACATGTGTTGTTAGACAGTTAGTGATTAGAGCCTACTTATATATTTAGAAAATCTCCCTATATGATTCTGTTTGGCAACTGGTTGAGAACCATTGACATATAAAAAAAATTCTTAACTTGGTCCTTGTAAAAGAAACCTGAGTTTCTTTCCCCGTCTCCCCCTACCCTCACATAGCATCAGCAGACATTTCTTACGTTGCTCTGATGCAAGCAGTTTCCCTCTCTCCACCATTCTTCTGAATAATGCTCTTTTTTTTTTAACCAGCCTTCATTCTGCCTCCTATGTGAGAAATCCCGTGCCTGGCCCAGTCCTTGAAGATGCCATCATTTCTTCATCCTTTTATAATGTGTTTTCTGTGTTTAATGTGCTGTTCTGTCTTTTTCTCTGAGTACCTTCCATTTCCCCAGCCAGGTCTTCATTCTCTTAAGTTATAGAGTAGAGTGTATGGCTGTTTATCCAGTCTTTGGACTGCAACACTTCTTAGTTTGATCTCAGATCATAGTAGGACTATTCTTCTTCTTATCTTCCTCTTCCTCCTCTTCCTATTTTCTTCTTTCCTCCTTTTCCCTTCTTCTTTTTCCTTTTCCCTCTTTCTCCTTCATCTTCCTCCTCCTTCTTCTTGCAGTGCTGGGTATTAGTGCAGGGCTTCACAAAAGCTAAGCAAGCACTCTACCACTGAGCTACTTGCCTAGCTTGACCCTTAACTCTTCTCATTCTCAGTTCCTCTGAGAAACTAATACAAAAATATACCTTGAGGAGTTTCTGTAAGGGTATGTTACATAATAATTCAAAATGCCTAGTAAGGCCTTAACAGAAAGTGACAGTAGTGATTGATATTCTTATAATCATTAGTGTTTAAGTTTATTAATGACAAGGAACATTTATCCATTTCATTCCTTGAAATATCCCCTCTTAAAAAAGTATCTGGGTCAGTCTCACTGCTCAGCCATCACTCATTAAATGAATGAATTTCCTTGAGTGCTTTTTGTGTCTGAATCCTTGGGTCTTTGAATATGACCTGTTATAAACTAGGGCTTTAATAACAAACCTATTATTGATCATGTTAATAACATCCAAAGTTCTATGCTTGAGACCTTTTGTGACCAGGTTGGAATTACCTCAGTCATTTCATAACTGCCTTGAATTCATTCTGTCTTTTTAAAACTGTAAAACATATATAACACTTTTTGCTTGTAGGAGGACTCATTCATACCCAGAGACTCCAGGAGGATGTACACAATCTACACCTGGCCAATGAGAATATTCTAGCTTCTCAGTTGTGTGGGGCATGAACTTTTGACTATGTCAAGAGTACACTTGGTTCTGGAATTTGGAAACTGTTGAGACAGTAAAACTCCCCTTTGTCTTGCTGTTTTCTGAAATTGCTGGTGTCAATTTAAAATGCTATGGACACTAGATATGGAAGCTCACCTGAAGATATAACCAACAGAGATGAGCTTGGAAATGAAGAAAGAAGATGGCTAAGTGTTGATGGCATGTACCAAGTTCCTAGATCAGCTCTGCCTGAAGCTGATCCTTCAGTTACAGTGAACCAGTGTGCTTTCTCAGTTTCCTTTGCTTAAGCAAGTTTGTGGTGTGTTTCTGTCACTTTTAGCCACAATACTGTTTAGTATGGTGACTCACAAAGTGTGGTCCCCAAAGTAGTAACATCAATTCACTTGGGCACTCACTTTGAATCTGCCTTTATCTCTTTGAGGCATAACCTGGGTGACCTCCTCTTGAAACCATGCTCACCACAGGCTGTAGTCTGCTTTTTACTATAGCAATGTCTATTACCTCTGCTTTGTACTCTAATCACTGGCCTCCTGTGTTTTTTTTTCCCACTACCATATGAGCTCTGGCACTATAGAGATTGGATTACTTATGTTTGATGCCCCCACTGTACCCAGGACACGGTCTCAAAGTGGTCAAGAACTACTTAGAACTCCTGATCCCTATTTTCAAATCACCTTCTTTTGAAGAGTCCATTTAGGCAGGCAGCATCTTAATTAGAGCTGTTAGCACCCAAAAATGTGTCTACAGAGCTTGTGTCTCTTGGGTAATTTAAGGCCCTGAAGCGCCAGCCCTCGTTAACAGCTCTCCTGATGTTGTCCTGGCCTCACACTCAGGTCCCTGTAATAGATGGCACCAGAGAAACAATTAGGGACCTTGCTAATTGTTCTTGCCTCATGAGTTAGACATTATGTCTGCATATGACTGAAGGTCGATGGAATGAAACTGAAACAGTCCCTTAAGGAAGCTAACAGAAAGTCAATTATGTTGGCCTTGAAATTGCTTTTGGAATAGACCCTTGCTGGGCCTTGTAAGAGGCAGGTTTTGGCACTCATCTCTGGTGGATGGATGAAGAACTTTGAGGACCACTCTGGGACCTTGCTTCATGCTGTGTATGGAAGCATTTTTCTTCCCAGTGCTATTAACATTCACTTCACCTCCTGGGACTGGGAGACCCTCCCTTAGTCCCTCCCTTTGAACCTAAACTGACAGATGACTTGAATACTTTGCAGGTTGGCTTCCCCTTAGTCAAGGGGGCAGGCAGACTTGAAAGGGATCTTCCAGAAGTGAGCAGGACTCATTCAAACCTGGAAAGTCACTCCCTCAGGCCTCTTGGCCAAAGGGGGACTACAGGGAATGGAAATAGGGGTGCTTGCCATCATGATGTTAGCTAACCACCCTGACCTTCGGAACCAGCATTTGTCTCCCATAAAATGCAAGGCTCTGTAGATCAGGACTGACCCTTGCCCCAGGAAAGGTGTGGCCTCTGCTGTCCTTACCTAGCCTGTTGTTGTGCTGTTGAGCTAAGTGTGAACAGCTTTTTATTTCAGCCAGTGCTTTGGACACCTATCTTTTATGTTTTGGAAAAAAATGCAGCAAAGCAGTTTGGAAATAAAATTTCCACTCTTGGCAAGGATGCTTGTTACCCAATCCGTGAAGAAAGAGGGGGCCATTCAGAGGTTGGATGGCACTAGCATCAGCTTGAGGGAAAACCCTGAAAGGTTGTAGCTCTTTAATAGGAAGAATTGTGCACTCTAGGAGTACAAGGAAACTCGCTTTCATGTCAGCCTGCCTGAGCCCACCCTGACAACAGTGTCTCTGCCGCTTTTCTCAGCCATTGATTTTACTCACTTTGAGCCCATTAGAGTATTTTCTTTGCTGTATTTTTCTTTTGCTTTTTTTATATTGGGAAAAATAAGTGTGAGGCCTATTCAGAAGCTCAGAAATAAGAGGTCATGCAGGCAAGCAGGAAGAAAATAGAAGTGACTGAAATTGGTTTTGTAGGTGTGACAAATCTTGGAGCATTGTGAGTGGCTGCAGGCCCAGGGGGGGCAGATATGTGGGGCAGGGCTCTGCTCTGGGCTTCGTGTTGAGATCAGGACCTGCCCAGAACCTCCCTCACCCTCCTGCAGCAGGAATTTGGTCTCTGGAGAGGTCAGAGTTAAGGGCAGAATGAAATCCAGGCAGCCTTCCACCCTCTCTTCCAACAAAACCAGGGAGCAAGAAGCAGATTTGCTGGAGCCTCCACCTCTGTTTTGCTTCTCCAGGTCTAGCAGGTCCCTTTTATGATGACCTGAAAGAATAGTTCACCCTGGTGAAGGGAGGCTTTCATTGCCCCTTTGTAATTTTATAAGGCATTTGGCTTCTCCTTAATTGTTGCATAATTGCACACCTATGCTGCTTTAAGTACATTCTTGTGCATGGAGGAGCATGGGGGGAAAGAGAGAAAGAGATTGAGAAAGATGGAGAGAGATGGAGAGAGAGAGAGAGAGAGAGAGAGAGAGAGAGAGAGAGAGAGAGAGAGAGAGAAGAGAGAGAGAGACAGAGAGAAGGACTGGGAACTAAAGGACATTCTGAATTAAAAAGCTTAGCTCCCAACTCATGGATCTGACTCCTTGTTTCCTCACCACCACCCCATGCTTGGAGTGGCAAATCATGGTGGGGGGGACTGTCAAGTATTTATAGTAAGTAAGCTTTTTCTGTCTATTATTTGTACCCCTGTACTAATTAGGGTAGATCAAGGGGAAGTCTGTAACTGCTAGCAGAACTGTGAATGGTCAGCCTCTCCCATAGGGATGATGGCTCATTGGAAAGTGTAGAACAGCCATCAAAGGCAGAATAAGACAAATCAGAATTTGCCTAGACTTAAGCAGCCTCTGATTGTGTTTCTCCTGACGAGCTTAGATTGTCCTTGACTCTTTCTCTTTGCACCAGGAACTGGTACTTCCTTTTTTGGATAGTGTAGGCAACTTGTGTTTAAAGTCAAACGTTGTTTCATGTCTTTATTGGTAGCATTGAATTTTGTCACATTCTTAGTGTTTTGCTATCGCCTCCACCTAAAGTACCTCCTTGTACATTCTGGAGCTCTGAGCATTTGAATCAGGAACTTTTAATGTGGCTGAGTTGGGAGTCTGAGGGTGACAATATGAACAAATCTACCGTGTGCCATCCACCAGCTTATTGGCTTGGTTTGGACTCCATGTTTGAGGCATGTGAGTCAAAGCTAATAACATTGGTTTGGAGGAACCATGAGAGACTCCAGGTCCCAGCAGGGAGCTTTGGAGCTGATGGGAAAGTGTCCAGCTGAGGAAGAAGCTGGACTTCCTTTGCAGAGACTGGAAAGGAAGGACTCCAGACTTCTTGAGGAGATAACAGGGACATTGGGGTTCTCCATGGCAGGGATGTCATATGGTCCTCAGGCAGCAAAAATTGACAAGTGAGAGGTAGAGAAGGAGAATAACTGAGAGGGTAGTTTGCAGTGACTGTGACTGTGGATCACTTTAGCTCAGATGAAAATCTCTTGTGGATAGAAGATGCTCTGGTGTTTGCTAAGTCCCTGTTTGGGCAGGGGATGAAGTCTTGGACCATTAAGAGTCTTAATGAAAATGGCTCTCCAACTGTGAAGTGATAAACTGGTGAGAGACTGCACATTCCACTCACAAGTAATTACCCAAACCAGGAAGAATGGAGTACCAAAGAGGACCAGCACATGACTCAGGGAGGAAGCAGAGGTGGCTTTGAATGACTTTGCTCATATGGGTATCTGCTGTAGCTGGGGTGTCCTTGTCCACCCATGGCTCAGGCAGCTTCCAAGAGTAGCTCAAGATGGGACAGGGCTAAGGAGCTGGGACCTGTGTCCAGTTCTTCCTGAATGAGGTCACTACAATGTTTGTGTGTGTGTGTATTGCAACCTTATTAATTTTATTCTTACATGCTGTGAACCTAAGACTCGGAAGGAACACACCTCTTCACTGGCTCTGGTTTGGATCACTTACACTTTGCATATTTCTCTGCACTCTGAAGTGGTTTCTGTTTAATCTCCAGCCACTCCTCTCTCCTTTTTTGCTTCATCCCACTTCTTTGGAACATCCTCTCACTCTTATCCCTTCTTCTCTTCACTCTTCTACACGACCTCTTTCCCCTCACTCTCGGATGCATGGACTTTGGCTTGTTTTGCATTGGTTTTGAATCACTATAGACTTTCAGGATGGATTAGGAGAGCTGGCTGTGCAGAACTGTCTTCAACAATGATTGGAGCAGCTGCTTGTCTCTCCCAATTTTCTGCCTTCCTCTTAGAAAGCTCTAGTACATAGGGATTGGTCCCTCATGGTTGTGCCCATGCTCCATGACTCTGTTTTGTGCTGTGGTTGATTACTCAAAAGGGGCCAGATTATCTCTGCTTTGGAACTTGGAACATTTCTGCTATACCACACTACCCTTTTGATGCTGTATTAGAAGGAGCTGCGCTGCAGTAACAGACACCTCAGAAACATACACAATACAAATTTACTTCTTGCTTATCTAGTGCATAATGGTTGAGTGGCTCTTCAGAGAAAACCTTCTTCAAATAGTGAGATAGAAATTTTAGTGGCTTTCATGGGTATACATGCCAACAGGAATCTATGGTCTCCAAAGTTGCTTCAAGAGAGAAAGAAGGATGGAGGAAACATAACAGCTATTCATGGCAGTGGCTCAGAAAGTTCCCACAGAAGGGTCCTGGGTCATTTTAGATCCCATTTCATTGCTACACTGAGACCCCTGGCAACCTCAAAAGAATGCAGGGCTATTTGGTAAGCACTACCTCTCTCTGCCATGCAGGATTTCTCAGAAGATGAGAAAAAAGGAACAAAAATCTATTCTTTAAGATGCCAAAATTCTCATGTGATGAGAGTGCCTCTTGCCATAAATATTTGAAGTCCAATTGAATTTTTAGAGGAAGCAAGATACAAGATGAAAGACATTATCCTGCTTGAAATCAAAGGTTGTCACTGGTATGCCCTAGCTCACCCTATGGATGGGTAAAATTCAATCTCTCACAGTCTCCAAACCAACAGAGCTGAGATGGGGTGCTGTATGAGGGGGAGGATGTTTTTTTAAGTGAAATTCTCTGCTTCCATAGATCCAGAAGGATGTGTCTGGAGTCACCAGGTAGCTGTCATAACTTTTCATGAGAGGGGAGGCAGGAACAATGCAACAGGGGGGCAAGGCAGAAGGCTGGAGAGACTAGGGGATTGGTGGACAGGCACATTCCCTAACACAAGCCCAGGAATAAGTGGGAACTCTGGGACAGGATTTCCCAGATAGCAACTAAGAAAGGAAAGAAATTTTGGTAGAAGTTAAGAGAATCATAATGAGATTATTCCGCTCCTGCAGCCAGCCCGTTCTCTTTCTAGTGCCTCCTCATGCTGTATATGGATGCTGGAGAACCCCCGCTCCCATGAGACCAAAGTCTCATCTCTCAGATTCCCCTGCACAGCACCTGAGGAGTTCAGAGGTCAATGTTTACAGGGATGAATTTCCCACCTCTGAGTTTTTAAGTTTTACATGTTTTATTTTGTGGTTGTTGTTGCAGAAGATGCTAAGACAGAAAAATATTAAAGAATATCTCTTTAATCCTAAATTAACTGAAGAAGGGGAGAAGGGTTTAGCTCAGTTGCTAATTTTGTTGCTGAAATTTTTTAAGGATACATTTCAAAACTTAATTGAAGAATCTCTCTCTCTCTCTCTCTCTCTCTAACTCTTAGAAATGAACGAGCTGTGTCCCACCATGGCTGTTCCTATCGAAGGCTGGAGAGGAGGACTGTGCTCTTCCTTGGGGCTGGTATTTTACAGGCACTGTCAAGGTTCTTGTTTACTTTAATGCCACATTTTGGGGTGTCCTCTTGCATGGCACAGATCCTTGGTTTCAGTCTTCAGCTGGTGATAGGTTTAGTGGCCAACTTGTCATAGTAGAACACAGAACAGGTCACATGAACCTGAGTTTGAGCCCTTCTCTGGCTCAAAGTAGGCTTAGAGTAAGTGACTTAATTCCTTTTTGCCTACGTTTCCTTATCCCATTTATTTTAGGGAATGTGATATTTATACAAACGTTTAGCATGATCTTGGTCACAGAGTAGGAACAAAATAGACACTAATGTCACCATTCTTTCATAGGTGGAAATAGGTCTTAATAGGTCTCTAGACCTTCTTGTCATTCCAGAACACTGGTTTTGGGTCTTTCTTGGATCACAGACTTGTCTGAGAGGCTGACAAATATCCTGAAAAAAGGAAATATTCAGATGAAACAACATTGTGCATTCTTTTATTGATTGCTCACAATAGCTCAGTAGTTCTCAACCTGTTTAACTATGAATAGCATATTTAAATGACAATCTGTTTTGTCTTCTACCAATCTAATAGTAGTGAAACTTCTCATCCTGCTGATTGAGAAGATTCCTAATGACCTACAGCTATTCTGAATTTTGTAGTGCTTTTAAATTATTTTGCATTTTGTTAATCACAAAAGCATCTACCTGGATTTGAAAGGCAGCCTTGCAAATCCATCTGCTGGCTGCATGATTGATTTCATCCTCATTCAGAGTTTGGTGCCACCATTGTCAGAAAACTCTCCAACCTGACATGTTTGTGGAATCAAAGATAGGAAGGAAATCAAAAGACCACTCAATCCAACTCCATTATTTTACATAACAGAGCTCAAAAGTGGAGGAAAAATCTTTTCCAGAATCACGCAGCCATATGGTATCAGAGGGGAGACCTGAACCCAGGATTCTCATTGCCCAGAGGGAGCTTGAAGCTAACTCCATCTGGTAGTTTTGTTAGTGGAAATTCCTTCATTTCTACCAGTCACTGGCCAGTGGCCTGTGGGGTGTGAGTTGGGAAATGAAACTTGGCAGGTGACTGCAATCTCAAAGCTAGACAGACTATACAGTTTTTCTTCCAAACTGGGGCACATTTGAGAGTGAAAGAGAGTGCTATTAATAATCCTGTCAGGGCAATAAGTGTAGCTGGGACTGTTATAGGGAATCTGGGACATATGGTCATCCTGCTGGAAGCCCACATAGGTCTACCAAGGGCCTATTTCAAAGGCCCTTCAAAAAATAGGGATGTCTTGCTGAGAGGAAGGGTCTGCCCTTCCTTTTGGCCATGTTTATGACTTTAGTACAGAGCTCAAAAGGCTTAGACTTCTAGAAACTCAATGGGATTTACTCATCTCTTGCTGTAAACCCCCAAGAGGTTTTTAGCTTCCAATTTCCCACCTTGAGGATGCCCTCTTCTACCTCGAAATGCCCTGTACCCCTGGCATGGTGACCAAGAAGGAGCTAACAGTCACCATAGGAAAAAAGTAAGGAAGAGGTGGCCAATTCTGTGGATTAGATCTTAGCAAGTGATGCCACCCAGTCACTGCCTAAAAGCCCAGAAAGAGCTACTTCCTGGTGGGAGGAGAGTGCTCTCTTTTGGTCCTGACGTCACAGGGCTCATCAGTCCTGATAGATCTAATAGGGGAACAAGGTCTAGTGTCCTGGATAATGCTTGGGACTGGGAACATGCTGAGGAACCTTGGATAATCATTTCTTTTTCTCTTTTGTTTCCTGGTCTATGAAATTAGAGTTTGGACTAATTCATTGTGAGTAGGAGAGAGGGTGCCATGCTAACAAATGGCTCCCAAGTCTATGCCACTTAACACAGGCTTTATTTGTCACTCATGCTACACATGTAACAAGGGTGGGTAAGGTGTGTTCTACTCTCCATAGCCTCTCAGGGCCCCAGTTTCCGTGTCATGGCACATTTCCACCATGGCAGGAAACAGGACAGTGATAGTTGCACACTGGAAGCTAAATACTTTCACCTAAAAGTGACGTGTGCTGTTCATGTCTCATTGGCTAAAACCAGCCACATGGTCATGTTAAACCTCAAGGAGGCAAAGAAAAGTAGTTTTATCATATGTCTGAAAGTTGGAAAATCAGAATATCTATAAATGCTCCAACTTCAGAAAGTTTTTTAAGTTTTACAGTGGAAGAACTATCTCATCCACCTCCAAGTGAAATCTAATTGGGAAGGAGGCAATGGAAAATAGGTAGAATTGAAGGTGATCTGGTTGAAATGGGAGTTGGTGACTTAGATAGACCTTCACTGTTTGGTGACCATGATTATCTCTGCCTTTTAGGAAGATTGTCTGACAACATTAGAGGTGAGAGATTGTGGTTAGGGGTACATGGGAGACAGAGATTGTGAAGCGGCTTCTTGGAGTTTTTTAGACAAAAGTGAATGAGGGGTGGACTAGAGGGTAGGATGGGAAGGTATATTTTTATCTATAGTTGTATAAAATTATCCCCAAGTTAGTGCCTTAACATAATTCATGTTTAGTGTCTCAGAATTTCTGTGGGTCAGGAGTCTAGGCAGGGTTTGCCTGGGTCCACTGCTTCAACATTTCTTACAAACTGCAGTGACAATGATGACCAAGCACACTACCATTTGGAAGCCCAACTGTGGCAGGACACTTCCCAGGGTCTTGGTCACTGTTCATGGAATTCAGTTTCTTGTGAAATGTTTGACTGATGTCACAGTTCCTTGCTGGCTGTTGCTTGTAGGCACTCTCAGTTCTTCATTGTGAAGCACTGTTCATTAGAACAGAGCCAGAGAGGGAACAGGAACAAGAAGGAAGGTTCGGTATTTTGTAACCGCCTGACGGAAGTGACATCCCATTAGCTTTCTTAAACTCTATTGGTTGGAAGTCACAAGGTCCAGCCCATGCTCATAGGCTTGTAGGTAGAGTCCACTGAGGTCCTTCTCAGGCACTGTCTAGTACAGGATTTGGAAGAGGTCAAGAGGTTTCAAATGACCTGAGAGACACCCTTGATTTGTGGCTCATGGAGATGAAGAAGGAGTGAATGTTGCTTCCAGATATTTCACTTTGGGATAATTGGCAATGTCATTATTTGAACTAGGCATGGCAGAATGAGGAGACAGGGTAGGGGATTAAGGCTTGAGATACTAAATAGCAGCCTGGACCTGGGTCAGTACAGCCCCTGACTCCTCAAAAAGGCATTAGGAAGGGACTCTGTGCTCCCATCTGGTACCTACACCTGTGTGTTCTATTCTTTCCTCCTCTTCCCTCTGCCTTAGAGCTTGCACTGACTAAAGGAATTCATGATGAGGTTCATAGCAAGTAGAGGTGATTGAAGTGGATTTAACATTCCAGTCCTTTCCATGGAAATTACTAGACTCTGGCTCGTGCGCCAGCATCCGGCATTTGCTGCTAGAGCTGAGGAACCAAAGGGGACACAGAGCCAGAATTTGCATGAAGCTTTAAGGGAAAATGAAAAGAGACAGAACTCTACACATTCAAGCCCACCAGTCTCAGCATTCTTTGAGAAATATAGCAAATGGATTATTTAACATTTTTTTCATGTGTGTGTGTAAATCTCCTAAATGGTTGACCTAAATGAGTTCTTACCAAGATCTGATAGCCCAGGACAATGGAATAATCCTTTTTAATAGGATTGTAGACTGTGCTAAACGAAGCTGGCAGCTTTTGGGTTGTGACATAATAAGTGCTCAAAAAAAGTACGGGAAAGAAAAGATAGAAAATAGGTTTTCTGTGTTCATTTTCCCCCTTAAACCATTCATATCTCTAGCTCACAGTATCGTTCATCTGTCCAATCTGCACACATATATATTCTAGGACTCTATTCCTGCATTGTCTCTAACTGGTCCTGGGTCCTTTGGTTTCTCTGAACCTCCATGAAAGGAGTCCATGAGCTAGGTGACTGCTCAAGGACAGTAGCAATAGACAGAGTCTGATTTCTTCATCCTCCCCTCAAGATCTCCTCATTCACCATCATTGCCAGAATTTCATTGCATGAAAACAGACTGCAAATCCAACCTAGGGAAGATCCAGAGAAGGCACTGTGTGTAGAAGTGTGAGTCCAATGACACTAGTCAAGAATGTGCATTTTCGAAAAGTTTCCCTGGTGCTTTCTGTAGAAGGTGCTACTGTTTGGGAAGAAGGTACTTGAAGAGTTTCCCTAGTGTCAGATGCTCTCTGAGTAACAGGCTTTCTGTCTTTCATAATGTCTGGAGAGAAAAATCTGGCTGACATACAGGAGAACTTGATCAGAATACTAAAGGGAGTTCCTTCTAGAATGACATGTTTTGTGAGTGGCAAAGCCAACCAAGAAAAAAACAACAAAACAAAACCGAATTCCATCCTCCCAGAGGCAGATGAGACCTGTGTCAGATCAGTAGCATACCATTAATTAAGAAAGTGTTCTGCAAAAGGGTCCATGCTCAATGGGCAGCATACCAAAAGTCAGCACTTCAAGAACAATACAACTAATTTGAGAATGTATTCATGGACTCATAATGAGTGAATGATGACAACGCTTTGTTAAAATTTGATTCAACTAGAGAGACACAAAGAGGCTATTTTATTATCAGTTTGAATGCTTTGTACATTAACTGAGTTTTAAAAAACTTGATTATTATTCTCAGCCAAGATCTGTATGTGTCTAGGAAGATCTAATCTGTTTATTTGAAGATAGATACACACACACACACACACACACACCCCACACACAACCATTAACTAAAAGACCAATTCTCATTCACTATCGTTTGGACTCACACCTCTGGTTTCTCCACTTTGTTCTGAGAGTGGACATACAATGCCTCGCCTGCCATGACTTAAAAATAAAAAACGGACATTTGGGAAGATAAGTAAGTGAGGTTATAAATGGAATCTGAAGCCAGGGAATGGCAGATTGAGAAGACCAAAGTTGACCAAATTGACTCAAATCCTTTCATGAGCACTTGCTGTGGGCAGAGCACTATGGAGATACAGAAGAAGCATGGACAAGGGTGCTGGCCCACAAGTGGCTTTTATAGAAAACAACTCTGGTAAGTAGAAGACTGTCAGGGATTGTGCCTATATGTTCAACGCCTTAACCAATGCATGGTGCTGAAATATTTCCTGAATGAGTGAGTGTGAAAGCTGAGGAGGGTAAATAGTGTTCAGGAAAAGGAGACAGCGGTTTGGGCTCAGTCATCACAAAGTCCATTGAGGGATGTGCCCCCAGTAGACTTGTCCCTGTGGGATCCTGGTGTCTTCCTCCCTGTTTTTCTCTGCCTACAAAGTCTATCCACTACTTTGAAGTGCCTTTGGCATTTTCTTCAAGTTACCTTCTTTAATCTTTGCTTTATTTTGTTTTTGTGGCAGTATACTGGGTGTTGAACTCAGGACCTCACGCTTGCTAGGCAAATGCTTTTTGACTTGAGCTATATCCATGGACCCCCGCCCCTCTTTTATTTTTGCTTTAGATTTATTTTTCAGATAGGGTCTTGCACTTTGTGTCAAAGGCTGTCCTCAATCTGTGATCCTCCCACACCTCTGTCTCTCATGTAGCTGGGATTATAGGTGTACACTACCTCATTCAGCCATCTTCCTTAATCTTGAAGCCAAAGGAGTTCTCCCACTCCGGAGACTCCAACAGCATTTGACTTGAATTGTAACAAGGCATTTATACTGCATTTAAATGGAGGATAGTGGGAGGAATTGAAGTGGAATCTTTTTGAAAATATTTCATTTAATCTTTAAAATAATCCCAGGAGAAGAGTATGGTTATTATCTTCTTCCTATAGCAATGAACACTGGCACAGAAACCAAAGAGTTTCTCGAGGAGCTCTGAGCTGGTGAGAATTGGTCCAGAATGATGCTCAAGTCTGCTAGGCTCCAAATCCCCTCTCAAGTTTGTCAAATCATGCTATCCTCTACCCTCTCACCCCCGACCCCTGATCCTTGTCCTGGAATAGACTTGGTTGGTTCACGTTTTAGATCACACACAGATTTTACACTTGCAGAGGACAGTGGGCCTGGCATACCTCACAATTCACAATTCACAGTTCACTATTTATTGCGCAAGAGAGGTACTCAAATTTATCTGTTAGCTCAATGAAGAATGAGACTAACCACGACTAGGCCTTAGTCCTGATTGGACACCTTGCTGCTTTTACTCTCAAAATGAGGCCCACAATTGCCTCTGCCCTTCTTGCCAACTGACCCGGTCTTGACTGGGAAGCTGATGTGACTTGGGAGGGCCAAGATATATTTAGACTGGGGCTCTCTATATGCTGGACATAGGTTATATGAGGAACCAAATGTCACATGCATTTTACAATTCTAAATTCAAATCCAGCAGCTATTTACTGAACACTGCAGCTGGAAATATAGTCCTCAAATATTAGAGAGAGAGTGAAAGAAATGAAAGAGAAGCTTCTGTGACCTTCTAGAGGGTAGGAGTGTGGCAAACATGATTCAGAAGACTGGGTCAGAAGTTTCCTCGAAGGTCGATTCAGTGCCAAGACCTGTTTCCTGAGCTCCAGGTTGTCCTGTCTAGAGGCTATTGGTATAAAAGCTGGTACCGACTAGCTGTGTTTCCCATACCTAGCCTGCCTGACCTGCCTTTTGCCTAGGAGATGTTTTTTACAGCTGCTTTCTATAATATGAGAAGTGGCTGGTCTGTGGTCACAGGTAGATGACATCAGCTGGCACTGGTGGGTTTGAATTCCACAGTTTGGACTCTTTGGGGATGTGCCTAGACAATGAGGTTCTAACTACAGAGTGTAACCCTGGCCCATCAAGGACATAAAAGAATTGTCACAGAGTCTGATGTAAATGGAAACCACGCTTGCTAATATCTTTAGGCAGATCGGTGGGTCTTGTGTCTTAACAACTGGCCAGTTCTACATGATTATTCTTGGTTTTTCGCTTTTGCTTCAGTCTTCAGCTGTGTCACTTGGATTTCTGTTTGATTCCCCATACCTGTTTCTGCTTGCTTCATTTCCAATTTGGTTTCCTGATTAGAAGAGTCTCACTTTGACCTTTTGGTCCTGTTTACTTATTATACTTCATCTGCTGTCCCTAGATTAGGGTCTTAGTCTCAGACTATGTGTTTTGGGAAGGAGTATTCTTCACCAAAGCCAGAAGTCCTCTGCAGTCCATGTAATTAGATCTTATTTTCTAAATAGACCTTCCTGGGTGCTCACATGCCTTCTTCCTGCCAACCCTGCCTGAAGTGAAACTCACTTTGCTCTTGAAATTTTTGCTTGGGTCATCAAGAAAGGGACTCAGGTGCATTTCAAACCTCTAAGAGAAGTTTACGGAGGTGCTTCTGGGCTGTTTCTCAACGATGATTTATGTATGGTGAGTAGGAAAGCACGCTGTGTTCATTCCTTTTAAAACCTAGTAATGACCTAGGGGGAGAACATTATATCTGTATCTGTTCTTGTCTCTGAATCTGTATTTCTTTCTCTATCTAAGTCTGTGTGTCTTCATCTGTATCTGCTTGTATAGGGATCCAACAGCATGAATTTAGTCGTCTGGCAGACCTCTGCCACACTAGTGTCTGTTTTTTATATCTGACATAGAATTTGACACTTATTTGCAATGCAAAGATGTGCAGTTGTTTTATGCCCTTCAAGGAATATATATATGCAAATATAGGCCAAACCCTTCTAGCACAATAAAAAGATATGTCTGTGCTATGAAAGTAAAGAGATGCTAGTGACCTCAGAATAATAGCTACTGGGAAAAGGAGTCACTAACTGAATGATCTTGGGCTAGTCCCTCACACTCTCAGAGCTTTGGAGTCCTCATTAGAATAATAAAACACTGGGATCAGATGATCTCTGAAGAAAGGCCAATTCCTATGGCCCAGAAATTTTTGATTATTTTTTCATTACTGGGAATTGGACATGCAGGGTTTCCGGCATGTTAGGCAAGTACTCTAACACTTGAGCTATATCCCCAACCAATTTTTGATTTTTGCTGTTACCATTTAATGCTTTTTATTCCAAAACCAGTCTTACATATTCTGGCTATAAAAATTACAACTCCATGCAAACAAACAGGGTGTAGTTGTGAACCCCATGCCAGGTATTTCAGCAGTGGGAATTTAATACAAGGAATCAGTTGTTAAGAGCTGGAAGCATAACAAAGTCAAACAACGAATGGTGAGAACACCCAATGACCAGCAATGGCAGGAAGTTATTGCATCCTTGGACTGTAGGGACAGAAAGAAGTGGTGGCTTCATCAGAGCAAGATTTAGGGCTCCTGGGGACAGATGGGGCACTAGAGGGCGGGACTATACTAGTGAGGACCAGAAATACTTTTTGCTGGTTCCAGCAATATCGCTGGAAGCAGAAAGAGAATTTCCCTGGCTAGACTTTGTTCCTCGCTCACTAATTGATCCTGGAAGTTAACAGGAGCCTGAGAGCAAGAAAATTTGGAATAGATTGTTTTCAACACTCAGCCCCCTGCAATAGAGAGCAGTCAGGGAAGGGGAGGGCGTCAATCTGAGGGTAGCAAACAGCTGAGAAGCACGGTGAGGTGAGAAGTACTCAACATAACCTCTGTGAATCCTTCATAGCCTGGCTTTCCAATGACCTGGCTGCTGCAGAAGGGGACTCAAAAGTAGAATGATGCTTCTTAGACCTTTCCAATCCCTTGGTCACCTACATTTGGATTGATCTAAGCAGCTTCCAGGTTCTCAGTTATAACAAATCTGAAAGATTTCCAATGAATAACTACAAGTTTTTGAGTACCTGCTTTTCCTAAGCAGTTAATGGAAGATATGTCCTTTCTATCCTCTGGCAACTCTGCTTGGAAAGTCCACACATCTGACTTTTAGAGCTGATGCAATGTTCCTAAGCTGCAACAGCTGGAGGGGCAGGGGTGGACAGAACACAAGGAATTTTGATTCTAAAGCTCTTTCTTAAATACAGGGAAGGCCAAGTCAGGTAGAGCTCACATTTAGCATGGCCTGTCTTTGTGATTTCTGGAAGCAACAACTTTGAAATGCCAGGAAACAGGAGCAACAGCAAACACTCAGGAAAGGAGTGAACCACCAGCCTCCAACCTTCCGAGAAGCATTCGACAGGAGGGCAGCACCCCTCCCTGCCAGCCCCTTCCACTCAGGGGGCTTCAGGCTTCTAATGCTTCCTGGCAGCTCTTTTGACTCATGTGATTCTTGGCCCCCATAACCAGATTTATTTAATTTATTTATTTACAGAATCACACTTGGCTGGTAAATGTGGCAGTGGAAAACAGGATATTACAGCTGCTATTTGGAAGAAGTTGCTGAGCAAGGCCATTAAAGCCAAAAGTAAAAATGAGGCGGGGGAGATAAGTGCATTGTTCTCCCTCTGCAGAGAAGGAATGTTGGTGGTGAGGACAATGAAAAGCTGGAGAAGCAAGCAGCCAAAAGTGAGAATGTATTGCATGGAAAGAGAATTACCTTGAGTGTGAGATGCAGAATGAGGTGAGAACCAATGGCAGGTGGCCAGAGAGGTAGAGCAAGAAGCAAGAAGACAGTTGCCTACAATCTGGAGAACACAGCTACATGGACTCAGGTATCCTTCACATTACATTAATGAGAACAAATGGTTGGGATGAGGATGCTAGATTAGGGCGGGGTCTGGTACAAGCCAGGAGGACTCAGAAATATTTTGGAAACGTTGAGAAATTTGAACAGGATTCAACATTTATGAATAGGATTCCCATAAACAGGCCACCCAATCCTTGAGCTCAGATTCCTTTTTCATTGAGTAATGGTGTCAATAATACTTTTTATCACATATAGTAGAGGTGAAGACTGAATGAGGTTACTGAAACGAAAGTACTTTATTCATTGGTAGAAACTATGCAGTGTGTCTCTGTCCCTCACTTTCTCAAAATGATATTCAGTGAGTGAGAGGTCAAACCAGCCCTGATCCCTTTAAAAGAGGTATGACCAAGTGAGGGTTTGTGGAGAGCTGACCTCAGGTATGGTGGCAAGCCCAGTAGCAACTGGGGACAAAGGGACCAAGGCCATTAGGGACCACACAAATGTATGTGGGTCAGGATGGAGAGATTGAGAGAACTGAACCTTCTATGAAGTTACACAGGGCAAAAATCAGGACCAATGTTCAGAAACTTCAGAGAGGCTATTTCAGTGCAACCAAAGGAAAACTTAGTAATAATTTGAGCTATTCAACTTCTGAATGGGCTACTTTGCAAAATAATGAGCTTCTTACCTTCAGAGGCATCTAAACCGAGCAGAATATTATAGAGGAGATACTTATCTATAGTACTAGATTGTACTACATGGTCCTGGAGACCGCTCATAATACTGAACTACTGTGCATTTTTTTCCAACTCTACTCACTTCTCTACTCTGATTCACTTTTCAGTAAGGATTCACCTTGGGGATACAAAGTGGTCCAGGTAAAGGAGGAACAGGGACCCCAAAGAGGAACCAATTCACTCTCTGAAAGCAACCTAGAGCATTTCTACCTCTGTGACACAATATTTTTCCCTAAAGGACTTTCATACCTCTTACAGATCATCTTTTCAAATAACCTGGTGAATAAAGACAGATGAGTAGGAATTGTTTCACTTAGCACGTGGGACAATCGGGGAGCAGAAAAATGAATGACTGTACATTAGAAGTTGGGGCAGGTGGAATTTAAAGAGCTCAATTATTCCAAATCTCTGAGACCCAGAGAAGTGGACCCAGTTGTCTACACTTATATTTGACTGGTGCCAGGTCAGGGCTGAGTATCTCTTGGTCCAGTGTTGCACATCAGACAATTCGTTACTACGTAGTTGAAGAAAGGGTCTACGATACTCTCATTGAGGCAATCAGATCAAAGAGAGATGTGAACCTTGTTTTCTGACCTGGTGTCCTATCCTGAGACTTTCTGGGAAGTGTTCCAGGAAAACAGAATTTCTAGAACCCAGCAGAATTTGAGGTGCAAGGGAGAAACAGCTATAGATGACTGGGTTGATCACCAACTTTTGTTCATTCTAAATGGCTTTAAAGAGCGACACGATGTGCCCTGGGCCCTTGGGTGATCACTGGAACAGCAGAAAGGAGATGGAGGCAGCAGCAGGTGCAGCAACCACAGCAGGTCTGGGAGGATTCGTCATGCTGCACAGCGTTACTGCTGTAATTACATCAGGAACAAGTTCTCTATTTGAAAAAGGAGCTGGAGTACAAGAGGCTCTTCCTGCCAAAACAACAGGTGCATCAGCAGCACCTGCCACAGCTGCTGCTGTGTGTTCTGGTGTCTCGGTGCTGACTTTGTTAGATCCTGGCTGGATAAAATGGGCAAGGAGTCCTCCACCCTGCTAACATTTTCCAGAAATGTCAGTTTCCCATTTGAGGGTGGATGGAAGGAGAGAAAGAGAGAGGGGAGAGGAGATCAGTGGAGAGGAGAAAGGGGGAAGGAGAGAGACGGGGAGAGGGGTGGAGGAAGAGGGGGTAGGCAGAGGGAGAAGAGAGAGAGGGAGAGGCAGAGAATGGGGAGAGGGAGAGGGAGGGGGAGAGAGGGAGAGGGAGAGTGGAGAGAAAGATAGAAAAAGGAGGGAGAGAGAGGGAGAAAAAAAGGAGAGAGGGAGAGGGAGAGAATGAGTCAGAGAGAGAGAGAATGAGTCAGAGAGAGATCAGAGAGTGGGGGGGAGGCTTGAGGAAGGAGTAGTATGTGTTCCAGAGGAACCGACAAGATGGTAAATCCCAGAAATACACACGTAAGAAGATACAAGGAAGTTTTTATGTCTTGAGATTGTGGTAAGAAAGAGAATAAAAGATAGCCACAGAATATTTCACATTTACATATAGTATTTTCCTTCCTGGAATGAGTAAATGACATCCACAAAGTAAACTGAGTACAGTATGAGCTGTTGAGGGATGCCTGCATGCTTCTGCTGTTTGTGCCCACTGGAGGTCACGCACAGACGAAAGTTGGAAGGAAGCAGGGCAGGGAGAAGTCTGAAGACAAAATATCTGCTTTGTTGAAAGTACTAAGTGCAGCTGAGAGTGAAGCTTGGATTATAATTTATGAAATCTGGGTTTGAGTCTGGCACTAATCACTAACTCACTGAGTACTCTAGAACTTAAACTGAGTCCTGATTTGCTCATCTACAGAGCAAAGACAAGACCGTGTTCATTTCTATGCTGTAAGGTCATTGTGAGGTGATGATATATGGAGATGCAAAATAGTTTTAGACTGCTAAAAGGCATGGAAGAGTTGAGGAAGAACTGCTTTCCAGCTGGTGAGACAAGAAAAGCTGAACGGACAGGATGTTATCTGACCAGCTTTGAAGGTTGAGGGACAAGTATGTCCTTGAGGCTGGAAGGGATTCACGGAAGCAGGAAAGGTGAGAGCCACAGCAAGCAGAGGTTCAAGGTGCATCTGAACATGAGAAGCACTATTTCGGGGATCTCCTTCTGTCACCTCTGCAGCTTCTCCAGCTCTTTGGCTCTGGATGTAAACATGGCAGACCCTCTCCCTCACTAGAGACGCCTTGGATGTTAGGTTTGAGACTTTACTCTGCTAAATGGGATTCCTGCTGAGTCCCTATAATCTGGAGTTTGTATCTTGTTCCTGGCTTAACAGTGAGGCTCAGTTTCCTTTCCTAGCACACATATACCATAACATTTATTGTAAGGACTAAATTATATAAAACATTAACACATATTTAAAAATGGTGCATAATGGTCCTTCCCTTTAACATACTTTTTGATGGTGGCCTGGGGAGGAAAGGAGTAAAGTTCTTGTTTATGGTTTAGTTAAAAAGTTCAAAAATGAGAGTGTGCTAAGCCTCACAAGATACACTGAATCAGCAGTGAGGCTGGTCCCTGTCATTATCAAGAGCTATCTTGATTCCTCATGTAGGAGTTTTCTTTGCTGTGTGTTGGAGGTTATAGCTCTCTGTTTATAGAGAATACCTTTATAAGGTGCAATTATTCACAAAATTAATTTTGAGCACTTGAACTTGTTGCCAAGGGCATTAGGAATGGGGAGGTAGCTATGTTTTTTCCTCTTGTGATGTTTTGGGGACAGTTTACAATGGATGAACGTTTTATTAAAAAATGGGAGCAGTTACTTTTCTCTCATCCGCAAACTCTGCCTAGGTAGCAAAAAGTAATTCAGTGTGATATGCAAGCACTGCAGATACCTTGCTCTTGAATTCCATGCACATAAGAGCTTGTCTCATGAAATTTCTTTACCAGCTCTAAAAGAGAGAATAAAGAGGCTCCCAAACTGGATCCCATCCAAAATATTTCAAATATTTGATATGACATAACATGAGTGCGGTTTTTGATACCCTCAGGACTCGAAAGAGGGAAATTCCTGACCATGTAATTATCTACTGACCTCCTGAAAATTACCTTGCACTATTCCTTCTCTTCTGACTGGGGACCTTGTACTGGACGGAAGGAGAGTTCTCAGTATATGCAACTATGCCTAGGGTGGTTGGTTTCCACACTAACGATTCAGTTCCCTGTGTTATGTAAGGACTTGGGCCATCTGCCGTGTCTGCTGCTAGGTGTGTGCTTGAACTTAACGAATTGCGGTGGAGCAAATCAACAAGACCCTGGTGCTGTAAGAGCAGCCTTGCATGCCTGAAACACAGGCTAGGAACAAGGATCCAAACTTACATGTTGACAGCTCAACTTGTCCAGCTGTAATCATTGTGGTTTCTAAAGTCAAGTGCTGACTGGTCTGGAAAAAGAGAGAGGTGGAATTCAGTTAAAGAAAGGGTGAGCAATGTACTTGAATTTGACTGAATGCATCCTGTTCTTAAAATAACCACACAGTGGGAAGTGAATTGTTTTGTGGGTTTTTTTAATGTTTGGTTTTGTTTACATTTGTATTTTTTTCAAGTAGTGCTTTCGAAAGATAATTTATGTCTGTAATCACATCCTTAACAAAACTGGCTAATCACCCAATTAAAATAAACATTTCAAAAATAGATAAAGTGAAAAATCGGTTGTTTTCATTATTACCTTAGACTGCTTCAGGGAATAACTGCAGTGACCTTCTGAAAAGGAACTTACTCCCCGTATTCAGAGGAAGGCCAGGCGAGCAGAGTGTGGCTCCTGGATGGATCAAATCAGCAAAGGGCTTTGCATTTGTAGAAGACTGTCTCTGTGACCTTGCTCTTACATTTTTAATATAGTCACAAATGAATGAAACTTCGGGCATAAAATTGTGTCAATAGATTGAGCTTCTGAGTACCTTGTTCCTTCTCCTCCCTTTGCTCTCCAATAAGATTCTTCTTAATCAAGGTAAAAACCATGTTCAATTAAAATATTCAGACATTTTTAACAGGCATATAAATATTCAATATATTGTGTATCTTTACTGTATATATTCTATAGTTTACCTTTTTAATTTTTTACTTATTGATATAATTTTAGAAGATCTTTCCACAACAAAACATCTTAGGCTTACTTCCTTTGTAAAACACTTCATTGGGTTCCTCAACAGAATGTCAAATTGTTTTCCTATTGACGGACATTTATGGTATTTTAAACTCTTTCCTACCTAGTATACAATGAAAATCCTTGAATGTGTCCTTTTATGTCTAAGACAAGTATTTTTCTAGGATAGGTACCTAGAAGTGAAATTTCTGGGTTGAAGGATATGAATATTTAAAATTTTAATAGAAACTGCCAAAGTTATCTCTAAGAATGCCGTACCAATTTACACCCATCAGTGCTATTTGGGGACTCGTTTCTGTACAGCTAGGCCAATCCCTGTGATTGTTACTATTTTAATGTTTTAAAAACTGATTTTTTTCCTTTAATTTGCCTTTTAATTAGGCTATTCGTGAAATCGAATAACTGCATTCATCATGACCCCTTTGAAAATGAATTTAAAATTTTTAAATTATTAATTGGCACATAAAAATTGCACATATTGAATGGAATAGCATGATTTTGTTGTTGTTATTTTGAGACAGAGTCTCGTTATGTAGCCCCGGCTGGCTTCTAACATGCTATCCTCTTGCCTCAGTCTCCTGAGTGCTGGGATTACAGGTGTGCACCACTTCACCTAGTATAAATATGGTATTTGACATTTGTATGCATGTGTAATGTTTAAATCAGATGAATTCTCCTCTAAGAGTTATCATTTTTATGTTGAAAGCTTTCAAAACCCTATCTTCTAGCTTTTTGAAATGTACAGCACATATTGTTTTCTGTGTCACCCTACAGTGCAGTAGCACACCAGAGCTCCTTATTCCTATTTAACTGTGACTCAGTATCCCTTGATCAGCAGGTCCCTCTCACCTACTCCTCCCTACCTTCTAATAACCATCATTCTACTTTCAACTTATATGAGCCCAACATTTTGAAATTCCATATATGAATGTGACCCCATGGCATTTCTCTTTCTGTCCCTTGCTTATTTCATTTGACATAATGATCTCTGGTTGTGTTCATATTGTTGAAAACGACAGGATTTCATTCATTTTCATGGCTGAATAGTATTCCATTATGTATATGTATCCCTTTACTTTATCCTTTCAGCACTTAGGTTGTTTCTATTTCTTGGCTATTGTGAATAGCGCTGCAATAAGCTGGGGAGTGTAGATGTGTCTTCTACACACTGATTTCATTTCCTTTGCTTATATACCCAGCAACGGCATTGCTGGATCAGAAGGTAATTCTGTTTTTTGGAATAACCTCCATATTGTTTTGCACAATGGCTGTACTCATTTACATTCCCACCAACAGTGTGTAAGGAGACTCCCCTTTCTCACATCCTCACCAGAGCTTGCTCTCTTTTGTGTTTTGATAACAGCCATTCTTACTGGGGTGAGGTGAAACCTGTGACCTTCATTTGCGCTTCCCTGGTGATTAGTGATGTGGACCACTTCTCTTTTTTCCTCAGATACCTGTTGGCCAGTGGTAGTATTCTTTTGAATTTTTAAGTTATATTTTGTTTTAGTAAATGATTGCAGGTCCATAGTATAAGAAGCTAGAGTGCTGAAAGCATTGCAACAAAAAGAAAACATTAGCCCTCTGGTCCCTTCTTTTTTTCTGTCATTTCTCTTCCCCCAAAACAAAACCTTTCAAATTACAATAGTTTCTGTTTCCAGATTTCTAAATAATGTTCATGCATTTTTCTATGTATTGTCTAAAGTCTTCTTAGGCAAAACCAGCACATTTTCTAGCCAAGGTTCCTTCTCTGTAGTTTACCAACAATTCTTGTAAGCAGGTGATGACAATGCTACCAGCATAAGAAGTCTGTTACTACTACCTTTAGAGACATGGTAGGTGAAGATTTATAAGTGGATGTTAGTTAAAGGGAAAATCTTTTGAAAGAGAATGACTCAGTTGGCATGTAAGTGAATTTTGACTTTACATCTTTCCTCCTTCTTCCTGACTGGAGCACAGACGTAATGGCTAAAGCCTGAGAAGTCACCTTGCAACCATAAACCAAACTGGGAGATGGAATTATCACCCTAAATATGATGGAGCAAGATGACAGAAGAAACCTGGGCCCTTGCTTTCCATGGACTGTCTCTACCCACTTAATGCATTTGAATTTCTTGTACCTTGTCAATCATTTATTATTTTCTACCTGCATTTTGTTTTATGTGGTAGGATCAGATTTAAAGTTATTCCTTAGCTTTGTGGAAAATGAAGATGTTGATTCTGTTTAATTTTCTTCATGTTGTTTCGTGGATATTTTGGAGATGCTAACAGGCAAAAAAAAAAATGTCTTTTCTGCACTACCCGGAAGCTAGAATTTATTTCATTTTGTTATATTTTGTGCATATCCAACTATTCTTCAAAGTTTGGATCCATTATCACCCATAGCAGGTTGGCATCACCTTAACTATCCTACTAGCTGGTGCTACCATTAGGTATTATCATAATTTTAAATGTTTGCCAAAAAAGATAGGCAGCTTTTGTTTCTTTTATTACTATTGAGATCTAAATGTTTTTTTAAAAAAATCTATTTTTTTAATATCCTTTTCTTTTTTTCCATTTAAAAGTTATCTTTAGTTAGGTTTCTGAGTCAGCAAAGTCTATTCAACTTGAAGTAAATAAGACATTAATTGGAAGTCTTACATTTCTCTAAAACTATGACCAAGATCGTCAAAGTAGTCACTACTATCAGAAGTCCAACCTAGTCAAGTTGTAGACAAGCAATCATGAGTGACACAGTGTGCACAGCTGGAAGAAGCAAAAGGTGTGCTAGCATTGGCCTGTTGACATTCCACTTGACAGTCCACTTGTGCTTTCCAGGGTAAGTGACAAAGTTTAAGGAAGACACAGATACTCTTCCAGAGTGCCTGAATCTTTGTTTTTGGCAGGGTGAAGTGCAGGTTGAGATGTACAGTGCAGTCTAGATGATGGTGTAGCCTAAGTCCGCCGTAGCCCAAGTGAAGGGATGAATTCACACATGCACATGTGAGCATGCACCCTCAAGCTATCACAAGCACAGGATTCCGTCAGTCTCCTTACAAGACACAGCTAATCACAGTTTTTGACTTGCTCTAGAAAATGCTTCCCAAGACTTCATGCTAATGTGCTCTATCAAAAAAAAAAAAAAAAGAAAAGAATTACTTTTAAATTTTATTTATTTAATTTTTTGGCAGCACTAGGGTTTGAACTCAGAGCCTCACACTTGCTAGGCAAGCACTCTTACCACTTGAGCCACTCACCAGCCAGTCTTTTTTTAAGTCAACTAAAACTTTGCACCTTTGGACGAACATCTCTCTCTATCTCCCTCCCAGGAGCCCCACGTGTTAGCCATTCTATTCTCTGCTTCTGTGAGTTTGACTATTTTAGTCTCCACAGAAAAGTAAGATCTTTTATACTTTTTCTTTTGTGGATTTTGTTGTCATCCCTTTTGTCTATTATCTTTAAACGTCCCCCTTTTTATATTTAATATTTTATTTCTTTTTAAGAGCTAATTCTATATCAATGCCATTAGCCCTTATTCAATATGTTGCAAATATTTCTCTGCAATTTTTTACATGTATTTTTATTTTGACTATTATTTTTGGTGCATAAAAATTTCATTTTAATACAGTTACATATATTGGGACTTCCTTTTGGTATCTTTTGCTTTTTATGTTTAGAAAATATTTTTCCCATTCAGAGAGCTTTAAAGGTATTTACCTATATTTTCTTCTACTTGTTTTTACACTTAGTTCTTTAACATAAGTGAAATTTATTTTGATATGAAGGTTTTCAGACATTTAAACATTTTTGGAACACCTTTTATTGTCTAATAAAACCCTCCCAGTGCCTTGCGGTGCTCTATTTAACAATTAATAACTTGCTGCTTATTTCTGAGCTATCCAGAGTTGTCTCTTGGTTCTTTGGTCAATATCATGACTATGAAATTGCAATATTATCAGACAATTTTATCTATAAAGATAAGTGAATACGTTGTTATTCTTTTCCCCCAACCATAGCTATTTCTTGTCTGTTTGTTTCTAGAACTTTACAATCATTTTGGCAAATGTTCAACATATCTAAGCAGAATTTTGATTTATACTATATTAACATTATGCATTTCTCTTAAGAAATGCTGACATATTAGAAAAATTTAGTTTTCCCATCTAGAACCATTATTTAATCTGACCTTTTATCTCCACTTTTGCTGTTTCCTTTATAAAGAATCTTCACATATCTCTTTAGAGTTGTTTTTGTAGATTTTTTTGCTTACTTTGGTAAATGTAATTTTACTTCCATTATGTCTTTTAAATCATTGTTTCTGGCATATAGGAAATTTGATTTTTTTCATATTTTTCACATTTTTACATTACATATGGCCACTTACTGAACTCTAATAAATTATAAGAGCTTTTAAATTGATTCTGGAGTGTTTTCTGGTATTCTAATTAGATTTCAAATCTGGCTATCTTTTAGCTTGCTGGAGTTTTATTAATTGCTCCGAACTGTATGTCTTTTGTATCACCATACAATAGTGGAGGGTGGATGCTGGGAGGGAGCTTCCATGAACGCAGAAGGAAGGGCTAGGAAAAAAGTCTTGAAAATCAAGGTTAAACTATCATGCTAAATCCATTCCAGGTAGAAGAAAGAACACAAAGACAGAAATGCATGCAAAGGCCAGGTGTGTTGAGGGGGTTGTAAGTAGTTGGGCAGGATCTAGGGTGTCCTGGTCAAACCCAGGTCCTTCGCATGTGCAGTCCTCTTGATTGTCTGCCCTTTCTCCTGGTGTTCCTCAGCAGCCACGTGGTCTTCCTGCTACCCCATCTGTCTCTCTTGCTCAAGTTCAAACTCCTCCTCTTCCAATGTCCTATACAATAGTTTCCAAGGCCTCCGATGCTAAACAAAGTAATGAATGGCACTACAGTAATAAAATTTTAAAATAAATTTAACATATCTGGCTCCCATCTAACCAGGGTACAAAAACTGTGTCTTCCTTATCTTTCTATCTTCCATCATCTAGACAATGTCTGGCACTGAAAAAGGAGACTTTTAATTGAATTTGGGCTTTTGCATTCAGGAAAGACTTTCTAGTTGTCTGTTGTGTGCACATGCACTAATTGAACCAGCATTTTATACTACTTTCTATTTTTCTGCCCTAATTTCTTACCAGATTCAGGTCTTTTTCAGCATTCCCCATTGCTTTTCAGATGTTGACTTTGGAACTATTAATTATAGCTGGTAGGGAGAAAGAGGCAGAAAAGTTATTATTTCTCTAAATGGGAGCAAGACAGAAGATACAACTCATGCATTAGTAGGCCAAAGGGAAAATCTAATAAAATTTCTGTCCTAATATCGCCACCAGAGATGCCAGCTGATGACATTGATGACAGCTGATGACATAAAGTTGAGAGGAATAGGTATTTTGTTGAGGGCTCCCTCCTTCCTTCCTTCCTTCCTCCCTCCCTCCCTCCCTCCTTTCCTTCCTTCCTTCATTTCTTCCCCCTCCCTCCCTTTTTCCCTCCCTCCCTTCCTTCTTTCCTTCCTCCCTCTCTCCTTCCCTCCTTCCCTCCCTTCCTTCCTTCCTTCCTTCCTCCCTCCCTTCCTTCCTTCCTTCCTTTCTCTCTTTCTTTCCCTTTCTTCTTCCCTTCCTTTCTTTCCCTTCCTCCCTTCCTCCCTCCCTCCCTCCCTCCATCTCTTCCTTCCTTTGCAGTACTGGGGTTTGAACTCAGGGCCTCTAAGCCCTGGGTGGACTGAGCCACACCCAGTCCTTTTTACTTTAGTTATTTTTCAAATAAGGTCTCTTGTTTTTGCCTGGGGCTGCATAGGGAATGTGATCCTCCTACCTATGCCTGCCTCCTTCATAGCTGGGATTACAGACATGAGCCACTGTGCATGACCAGAGGATTTCTTTAATAAGAGAAGTTTCTAATTGGGTTCTCTAACACACTGTCTTTAAATATTGCATTTTCTCACCAGTAGACTCTGATGGAAAGGAAAAGTTGAAAGGCTTAGCAAACTCCACTCTTTGTTAAAGAAAAAAGTTCATCAGCATTATTGGCGCATTAAAAGAAGATGATACAGATTGTCTAAAATAGAGAAATTAAATTGAATGGTTTTCATCTCTACCAGGTGCCCACAAAGAGTTAGGCTGGGTATTGGCTGGAGCCTGACATCAGGAGTTCAACTCAAGGAAGTTGACTTGGCCCTGGTGTAGACCACTTCTCCATCTTGTCAGGCAAGGCAGGCTGGAGAGGCTGCAGGCTGGTTGATGGACTCATTGGGGATGGGTGCAGTGAGGTAGTAACATGAGTGCCCAAATGCAGATGCAACTGCAGAGGCCAATTGCAGAATCTTACCCGTGGGGTCACATCTACAGGGGGACACATGGCTCATTCAGAGACAGAGCAGGGTGAGGAGCTTGGTACAGGCGAGGGCCAGGGGCCAGGGCCTCTCTCGTGAATTGGCCCAGGGCCTCCCTCTCCCTAGGCTCACAGGCTCTGAGGTGCAAGGTCAGGCTTTGGATAGAAAGTCTTGAACCTTGGCTGGATGGATGGGAAAGTTCTTAATTCTTAACGAGGCCCAGGCTGTAGATATTAAATCACATTGACTTTACAGACCCATTCCAGGGGGCAGGATGCTATTTAAGTACATGACAGGTACTTCAACTCATTGCACTTTGGATGAGTATTTACTCAGCTGCTTAACATGAAATTAAGTGAGATAAATAGAAGGAGGCAAGAAAGGCTTAACAGAGAATCAATTTCTTATCTATTTATACTCAATTTTATCAAACACAGGCATTTGGATGCTACTACTGAGAGCTGGTTATTGGCCATAAGTTTGAAGAGTGAGGCTAGGTTGTCCTGTGATCACAGCAAAAGTATAAACTGCTAGCTTGGCAGTTAGAGAGAGAGAAAGTGTAAAAGGAAGACACATGTTCCCCACTAAGTGCCCCAGGGACAAAGAGCAGAAACAAACAGCTTGCGACTTCAAAGGCTGTGATGATATCACTCCATGACTTCACATGTGGTTCGTTAATGACAGTGAGATTGATAACAGTTATCAGATGTTTATTACATGCCACATGCTCTTCCAACTGGGCTGCACGTGTCAACTTTGTGAATCCTCACAAAGCCCCTAGAGTGTGTTACTATAGTCCATTCTACAGGTAAGGAAGTTGAGGTACAGGGAGGTTAAAGAACTTGTCCCAGGTTGTATAGCTGGTAAGTGGTAGAACTTAGCCACTGTGCTACAACTTTTTATACATTCTTTTATTTATCATTTGTTTGCTTACATTTTGTGTTTTGATTTTTTGAGACAGGACCTTGCTATGTAGCCTAGACATTGAACTAGCCATCCCTCTGCCTTAGCCTCCTCATTGCTACATGCATGTACCACAACCCCCAGCTTCTTTTATTTAAATGTCTCATGAAAAAGATGGTATTATTAACTCTGTTTTATAAATCTCAAGGGCCAGGTATGATGGTTCACATCTGTAATCCTAGCTTTGTACGATGTGGCGATCAGGGGAATAGCAGTTCAAGGCCAGCCTGGGTAAAAAGTTGGTGACGTCCCCATCTCAACAAACAAAATGGGCATTGTGGTACATGCCTGTGGTCCCAGCTACATGAATGCATACATAGGAAGATTTCAGTCCAAGGTTGGCCCCAAGGGGAAAAAAAATGTGAGCGCCTATCTATCTGAGAAATAATTTAAAAAGCAAAGTCTGAAAGTCAAGGTCCAGAGGGGCAAAGCAAACTGGCTGATGTCACATGGTAAGTAAGATGGTAGAGCCAGAAGTCAAAACCTCCACATCTGTGTTCCCTCCTGATGTGGCACACAGAGAATGCCTGGTCATTTCTGGAGAATTCTGGTCAAAAACACATAACCTATATGGACAATCAGACAAGCCCACCCTGAGGGTGTTCAGCAAAATGACTGGAAGAGCATCTTCAAAAGCCAATGTCACAAATGGCAAACAGAGCTGGGAAGTGCTCTAGATCAAGAAGGATTGGACACACAGGTCAGCTGGTTGCACGGTGGATTGTGGACTGAGCCTAGATTATGGTAATTCGTATAAAAAGAATTGCCTTGCAACATTAGGGAAGATTTGAATAGCAGCAATTTATAAGTCCATAGTATTGTACTACTGTTGTATTTTCCCAAGTGCGAAAGCTGTATTGTGGTTTTAAAAGAGAATATTCTTGTTCCTTGAGGATACCTGTTAAAATATTTAGGAGGTGTCAGATATTAACTACCCCTCAAATGACTTAATAGAAAAAGGTATATACATATATATGTGTGTGTGTGTTTACATGTGTATATGCACACATATATATTTATGTTTATATTTATTCATAGATATTTGTAGAGAGAAAATTCATAAGTTTGGGCTAAAGGTATGTCAGTGTTCATTTCCCCATTCTTGTAGCTTTTTCTGCTCGTTTGGTTTTATCACAGTAGAAAGCTGGAGGAAAATATGGCGAATGTTTGATTCTTCAACTCTGCTCTTTACCTTCTGCTTTAAACAGTCTGCAAAGGTCAAATGTATGACCTCAGTCACCAGTAAAAAGATGGGTTGTTATTACTTCTACTGTAATGAGCTCCATTCATATTTACTAAGTTTGCAATCAGCAACTATCTTAATGAGCACTTATTACGCACCAGGCACTCTTCTGGTCCCTGAGGATAAAGTGGTAAGACATGGCCCCTGAGCTTTTGCAGATGGGGAAACCAATGTCAGAGACAGAAAATAAATAGTTAAATGACTGAACGTTTAATATAACTTCAGTCAGAGCTAAAATAGGAACTAGGTCAGAAAGTGCTGGGGAGGGGCGTGGGCTATTTAGATAAGCGTGGTCATGAAAGGCCTCTCTGAGGGGCTGACCTTGGGCTGAAATTCTAATGAGATGAGGGAGCAAGTCCAAGTTCAGGACAGACATAGATGTGTATTCTACACAGCGAAAAGTGCAGGGCATCACCGTGAGCTAATCCGGGAGCCACCACAAGCTCATTATCTCCCTTTTCATCTCGCTATAACCTCTTCCCATTTTGGTATTCTTTGGGTTTTGTTTATTTTTCAAAATGCACAGTATATTTCAGCAAGGTTTCTATAGCAAGAACATAAAATGACATTTTCCCTTAAGATACAATCTTTTGCTTTACAGCAAATGTAGGCAAAGTAATGGATATACTGGCAAAAGACATTCAGGTGCAAGACATGTCACATTTCTGTGTCTAAAAACAAAACTTAACAGGTTCTTTCTTCACAGTCCGAGTTTGAAGAGCACGGCAGAGCCAATCATTTTCCCCAGGGTTGCTCCAGTCTTCTGGATGCTCAGGGGTTTGAGGCTCACACAGCTTAGGTCACTCGGGGAAGTGGCTTTGCATTGGAGTCCCTGGTAGGTGACTCAGTTCTTTTGTATAGACTTGGAGGAGGACTTTATACACTAAGTTGGTCATGTATGCTATCAGCAAATATTCTTCCCAACCAGTTGGTGTCATTCAGTGATAACTGCTACATGTGCTATTTGGATTTTAAAAAATATTTAATTAGCATAAATTAATCGCATAAAGGGGTTTCATTGTGATATTTCCATACATGCACAGGATGTACATTGATAAAATTCACCCCATCTATATTGCTCATTCTTAACCCTTCCATCCCTCCTTTGTACTCCTTTGTAATGGTTACTGTGGGGTTGATATGTTGTTTTCATTCACATATATAAAATGTACTTCTGTCATATTTACCCCTGTCATCCTCTCTTCCTGATCCCCTCCTGCTGGTTTCCCACAAATAATCCCCTCTACCATCATGTCATGTTATTTTTTAGACCTGTATTCCTCAAATGAGTAAAAATATATGCTATTTTTCTTTCAAGCTTGGCTTTTTTTTTTTGTGGGAATGGAATTTGAATTCGGGGCTTTGCATTTGAAAAGCGGATACTCAACCGCTTGATCCACACTTACGTCCATTTTTTTTTCTTTTTTTTGGATATGGGATTTCATGAACTATTTGGCTTACCTGGCCTTGAACCATGATCCTCCTGATCTCAGCCTCCCAAGTAGCTAGGATTACATGCCTGAGTCACAGGTGTCCGGCTGAGGTTGGTTGTTTTTAGGTTCCAAGAAGCTACCACTCATTTCATTCTCATCTTTAGCTGTTGACAAGTGCTTTCAAAGCTATGGAACTAATTAACATATGCATTTTATCTAGAATTTTCTACTTCTGTTTGTTAGGATTAAACCTTGCTTTTATTTTATTTCTTGCTATATGATGAGACATGTATTTAATTTAATTTCATTTTACTTAAAAATCCAAAGTGTTAAAGATCAATAAGAGGAAAGAAAAAAACCAGAATTTTTGTAGCATAGCTTCCTTGGTCATGAAGGTCATATCCACAAGAAAATCTTGTATAAGAAAAATTTGTGGTAAGATAATTTATGTTCAAAGAATGTAAGGTTTTCTCCAAGGAAATAATGCTCGAAGCCTGTGCTGGTGAGTGAATTGTTTTTTTTTTTTATTTTTTATTATTCATATGTGCATACAAAGCTTGGGTCATTTCTCCCCCCTGCCCCCACCCCCTCCCTTACCACCCACGCCGCCCCCTCCCTCTCCCCCCACCCCCTCAATACCCAGCAGAAACTATTTTGCCCTTATCTCTAATTTTGTTGTAGAGAGAGTATAAGCAATAATAGGAAGGAACAAGGGGTTTTGCTGGTTGAGATAAGGATAGCTATACAGGGCATTGACTCACATTGATTTCCTGTGCGTGGGTGTTACCTTCTAGGTTAATTCTTCTTGATCTAACCTTTTCTCTAGTTCCTGGTCCCCTTCTCCTATTGGCCTCAGTTGCTTTTTAGGTATCTGCTTTAGTTTCTCTGCGTTAAGGGCAACAAATGCTAGCTAATTTTTTAGGTGTCTTACCTATCCTCACCCCTTCCTTATGTGCTCTCGCTTTTATCATGTGATCATAGTCCAATCCCCTTGTTGTGTTTGCCCTTGATCTAATGTCCACATATGAGGGAGAACATACGATTTTTGGTCTTTTGGGCCATTTACCAGCGAATGATAACATTTCATTCTTCTTCATTGCTGCATAAAATTCCATTGTGTATAGATACCACATTTTCTTAATCCATTCATCAGTGCTGGGGCATCATGGCTGTTACCATAACTTGGCTATTGTGAATAGTGCTGCAATAAACATGGGTGTGCAGGTGCCTCTGGAGTAACCTGTGTCACAGTCTTTTGGGTAGATCCCCAAGAGTCATATTGCTGGATCAAATGGTAGATCAATGTCTAGCTTTTTAAGTAGCCTCCAAATTTTTTTCCAGAGTGGTTGTACTAGTTTACATTCCCACCAACAGTGTAAGAGGGTTCCTTTTTCCCGCATCCTCGCCAACACCTGTTGTTGGTGGTGTTGCTGATGATGGCTATTCTAACAGGGGTGAGGTGGAATCTTAGCATGGTTTTAATTTGCATTTCCTTTATTGCTAGAGATGGTGAGCATTTTTTCATGTGTTTTTTGGCCATTTGAATTTCTTCTTTTGAGAAAGTTCTGTTTAGTTCACTTGCCCGTTTCTTTATTGGTTCATTAGTTTTGGGAGAATTTAGTTTTTTAAGTTCCCTGTATATTCTGGTTATCAGTCCTTTGTCTGATGTGTAGTTGGCAAATATTTTCTCCCACTCTGTGGGTGTTCTCTTCAGTTTAGAGACCATTTCTTTTGATGAACAGAAGCTTTTTAGTTTTATGAGGTCCCATTTATCTATGCTATCTCTTAGTTGCTGGGCTGCTGGGGTTTCGTTGAGAAAGTTCTTGCCTATACCTACTAACTCCAGAGTATTTCCTACTCTTCCTGTATCAACTTTAGAGTTTGTGGTCTGATATTAAGATCCTTGATCCATTTTGAGTTAATCTTGGTATAGGGTGATATACATGGATCTAGTTTCAGTATTTTGCAGACTGCTATCCAGTTTTCCCAGCAGTTTTTGTTGAAGAGGCTGCTATTTCTCCATCGTATATTTTTAGCTCCTTTGTCAAAGATAAGTTGGTTATAGCTGTGTGGCTTCATATCTGGGTCCTCTATTCTGTTCCACTGGTCTTCATGTCTGTTTTTGTGCCAGTACCATGCTGTTTTTATTGTTATTGCTTTGTAATATAGTTTGAAGTCGGGTATTGTGATACCTCCTGCATTGTTCTTTTGACTGAGTATTGCCTTGGCTATTCGTGGCCTCTTGTGTTTCCATATAAATTTAACAGTAGATTTTTCAATCTCTTTAATGAATGTCATTGGAATTTTGATGGGAATTGCATTAAACATGTAGATTACTTTTGGGAGTATAGACATTTTTACTATGCTGATTCTACCAATCCATGAGCATGGGAGATCTCTCCACTTTCTATAGTCTTCCTCAATCTCTTTTTTCAGAAGTGTATAGTTTTCCTTGTAGAGGTCTTTCACATCCTTTTTTAGGTTTACACCTAGGTATTTGATTTTTTTTGAGGCTACTGTAAATGGAATTGTTTTCATATATTCTTTCTCAGTTTGTTCATTATTAGTGTTTAGAAATGGTAATGATTTTTCTATGTTGATTTTATATCCTGCTATCTTGCTATAGCTATTGATAATGTCTAGAAGCTTCTGAGTAGAGTTTTTTGGGTCTTTAAGGTATAGGATCATGTCGTCTGCAAATAGGGATATTTTGACAGTTTCTTTACCTATTTGTATTCCTTTTATTCCTTCTTCTTGCCTAATTGCTCTGGCTAGGAATTCCAGTACTATGTTGAATAGGAGTGGAGATAGTGGGCATCCTTGTCTGGTTCCTGATTTTAGAGGGAATGGTTTCAGTTTTTCTCTGTTAAGTATAATGCTGGCTGTAGGTTTGTCATATATAGCTTTTATAATGTTGAGGAACTTTCCTTCTATTCCTAGTTTTCTTAGAGCTTTTATCATGAAATGATGTTGGATCTTATCAAAGGCTTTTTCTGCATCTATTGAGATGCTCAAGTGGTTTTTGTCTTTGCTTCTGTTAATGTGGTTTATTACGTTTATTGATTTTCGTATGTTGAACCACCCCTGCATCCCTGGGATGAAGCCTACTTGGTTGTGGTGAATAATCTTTTTGATGTGTTGCTGAATTCGGTTTGCCATTATTTTGTTGAGGATTTTTGCATCAATGTTCATTAAGGAGATTGGCCTATAGTTCTCCTTTAGGAGGTGTCTTTGCCTGGTTTTGGGATAAGTGTAATACTGGCTTCATAAAATGTGTTTGGCAGTTTTCCTTCCCTTTCTATTTCATGGAACAGTTTAAGGAGGGTTGGTATCAGTTCTTCTTTAAAGGTCTGATAGAATTCAGCAGAGAATCCATCAGGTCCTGGACTTTTCTTTTTGGGGAGACTCTTGATTGCTGCTTCAATTTCATTTTGTGTTATAGGTCTATTCAGGTGATTAATTTCCTCTTGGTTCAGTTTTGGATGATCATATGTATCTAGAAATCTGTCCATCTCTTTAGATTTTCAAATTTATTTGAATATAGATTCTCAAAGTAGTCTCTGATGATTTCCTGGACTTCCATGGTGTTTGTTGTTATCTCCCCTTTTGCATTCCTAATTCTACTAATTTGGGCTTTTTCTCTCCTCGTTTTAGTCAGGTTTGCTAGGGGTCTATCGATCTTGTTTATTTTTTCAAAGAACCAACTTTTTGTTTCATTAATTCTTTGTATGGTTTTTTTGGTTTCTATTTCGTTGATTTCAGCTCTTATTTTTATTATTTCTCTCCTTCTATTTGTTTTGGGATTTGCTTGTTCTTGTTTTTCTAGGAGTTTGAGATGTATCATTAGGTCATTGATTTGGGATCTTTCAATCTTTTTAATATATGCACTCATGGCTATAAACTTTCCTCTCCGGACTGCCTTAGCTGTGTCCCATAGGTTCCGGTAGGTTGTGTTTTCACTTTCATTGATTTCCAGGAACTTTTAAATTTCCTCTTTTATTGCATCGATGATCCATTCTTCATTAAGTAATGAGTTATTTAGTTTCCAGCTGTTTGCATGTTTTTTGTCTTTACTTTTGTTGTTGAGTTCTACTTTTACTGCATTGTGATCAGATAGTATACACGGTGTTATTTCTATTTTCTTATATTTGCTGAGACTTGCTTTGTGCCCTAGGATATGATCTATTTTGTAGAAGGTTCCATGGGCTGCTGAGAAGAATGTATATTGTGTAGACGTTGGATGAAATGTTCTGTAGACATCTACTAGGTCCATTTGATCTATTGCATATTTTAGATCTTGGATTTCTTTATTGATTTTTTGTTTGGATGACCTATCTATTGATGATAATGGGGTGTTAAAGTCTCCCTCGACCACTGTGTTGGTGTTTATATATGCTTTTAGGTCTTTCAGGGTATGTTTGATGAAATTGGGTACATTGACATTGGGTGCACATAGGTTGATGGTTATTATTTCCTTTTGGTCTATTTCCCCTTTTATTAGTATGGAATGTCCTTCTTTATCTCGTTTGATCAAAGTAGGTTTGAAGTCTATTTTGTCAGAGTTAAGTATTGCTACTCCTGCCTGTTTTCGGGGGCCATTGTCTTGGTAAATCTTCTTCCAGCCTTTCATCCTAAGCATATGCTTATTTCTGTTGGTGAGATAAGTCTCCTGAAAGCAACAAATTGTTGGATCTTCCTTTTTAATCCATTTCATCAAGTGGTGCCTTTTGATGGGTGAATTAAGTCCGTTAACATTAAGCATTAGTACTGATAGGTATTTGGTGATCCTGTCATTTAGTTGTCTTAGTTGTTTGAAGGTTTGATTGTGTGTACCTAAGTTGAGGTTACTCTCTACTGTCTTGCTTTTTCTTTTCCTGTGGTTTGGTGCTGCCTGCCTTTTCATGGTTAAGTTGGGTGTCACTTTCTGTGTGCAGAATCCCTTGCAGAATCTTTTGTAATGGTGGCTTTGTAGTCACATATTATTTTAGTTTGTGCTTATCATGGAAGACTTTTATTGCTCCATCTATTTTGAATGATAGCTTTGCTGGGTAGAGTATCCTGAGGTTGAAGTTATTTTCATTCAATGACCGGAAGATCTCACCCCACGCTCTTCTTGCTTTTAATGTTTCTGTTGAGAAGTCTGCTGTGATTTTGATGGGTTTACCTTTGTATGTTACTTGTTTTTTCTCTCTTACAGCCTTCAATATTCTTTCCTTAGTTTCTGAACTTGTTGTTTTAATGACGATATGTCATGGAGTAGTTCTATTTTGGTCTGGTCTGTTTGGTGTCCTAGAGGCTTCTTGCATCTGTATGGGAATATCTTTCTCTAGATTTGGGAAATTTTCCGTTATTATTTTGTTGAATATATTACGCATTCCCTTCGCTTGCACCTCTTCTTCTTCGATGCCCATGATTCTCAAGTTTGGTCTTTTGATGGAGTCAGTGAGGTCTTGCATTTTCTTTTCACAGGTCTTGAGTTGTTTAATTAATAGTTCTTTGGTTTTTCCTTTAATTACCATTTCATCTTCAAGTTCTGAGATTCTGTCTTCTGTTTGTTCTATTCTGCTGGATTGGCCTTCTGTTTTGTTTTGCAGTTCTGTTTCATTCTTTTTTCTGAGGTTTTCCATATCCTGGCAGTTTTCCTCTTTAATGTTGTCTATTTTTGTCCTGAGTTCATTTATCCATTTATTCATTGTATTCTCTCTTTCACTTTGGTGTTTATACAGTGCTTCTATGGTTTCCTTTATTTCTTCTTTTGCTTTTTCAAATTCTCTATTTTTGTTGTCTTGGAATTTCTTGAGTGTCTCCTGTATATTTTGGTTGACCCTATCCAGTATCATCTCTATAAAATTCTCATTGAGTACTTGTAGTATGTCTTCTGTTAAATTATTCTTGTGGGCTTCATCGGGTCCTTTGGCATAGTTTATCTTCATTTTGTTGGAGTCTGGATCTGAGTTTCTGTTCTCTTCATTCCCCTCTGGTTCCTGTACTAATTTTTTGCTGTGGGGAAACTGGTTTCCCTATTTTTTCTGTCTTCCCGTCATTGTCTTTGGTGTTGTAACTGTCCCTGTACTGTGTGCAATTAAGTATTTTCTAGCTTGTAATAATAACAATGGTAATATTTAGAATGGAAGGGTGAGCTGAGATGGAAAACAAGAAGTTAAAGAAAAGGGGAAAACAAATATACAGGCAAGAGGGAGAAAGCAGAACAAGGTTTCAGATAAGAAAGTTTCAAAGGCATAAACAGGGAGCGTTAGTGTACTAATCAACAGTAAGCTGAACAGACATTAGAGAGACAGAGAGAGGATTGAAAATCAAAGATAAAAAAATAAAAAATAAGTAAATGAAAGAAATATCTCTATATAAAATGAATTAAAATAAAATGGAAAATAGAAAATTAAAAAAAAAAAACAAAAAAAAAAACCCCAAAAAACTTCCAAGTTTTTATGCAATGCAGTTTCAGTCTTAATAATTTGGGTGTCCGTCTCAGTCTCCAGTCCTGGAGATGGTGCCTCAGATGTTGTTCTGTAGTTGTCTCATCAAAGGGGATGCATAAAGTAGAACAAAACTACACTCACACACACACACACACACACACACACACACACACAAAAGCCCCACCAAGTGTCCCAAGTTCAAATGCAATACAGTTTCAGTAAGTTTTTCGGCTTGCAGGTGTAATTCGGTTATTCTCTCATCAAAGGTAGGGAGAAAAAGAAAAAAAAAAAAGAATCTGGAGACAGTTCTTAGAATGGTATCTGCGGCTGTGGCTTGCCTGCCTGCTGCCCTCAGCCTGCTGTAGCTGGCGGCGTTATTTATGCAGATCTCTGGGGTGAGCTAGCACTCACCTGGTCCCACAGGCTTTGTTTGCTCAGAGTTCTCCTGTGCAGGAGCCTCTGCTACATACTTTCCCCTTTCCAAGCACTGGGAAAGGTGACACTGCCCCGGGTTGTCAGGCCTGTGTGTTTATTTACAGTTCATGTGGGAGGTGTGCAGTTCTCCTCCCACCTCCACTTTCACAAGCTTTCCTGCTCCTGATTACTGGGCCGTGCTGCTGCTCCTGCCGGCTGCCATGTTTGTTTACAGTTCACGTGGGAAGTGGGTCTTCCCTGCTCTCCTGTGGAGTTTTCCTCCCTCTGCCGCTCTCACCAGCTTTCCCGCTCCTGGTTGCTGGGTGCGCACCCCGCTCCCGCCAGAGCCTCTCCCGCCTGCCCAGCTTGTTTATTTACATTCCCGGGAAGGATTCCCTTCCCCCAATCTTCAGTGCTCAGGGTGCCCCACCCTCTTTCCTGCTGCGTGTCTTAATTGTTCTTATTGCTTATTACTCAGTTTCTTTTTTTTCCCCGGGTGGAGGTCAGTCTGTCCAGGGGGCTATGCTGCTCTGGCCCAGGCTTGTCTGTGGGGGTACCGCGGTACTGCAAAGCTCACCTGGTCTGCGTCTTCCCAAGCCGTATGGGCGCCAGCCACTGGCGGCCCGGGGGCCCTCCTCGTTTCTCCGTTTAACGTGAGGTGGAGATTCTCTGCACCAGCTGGAGATGTGGAGTGGTCAAAGTTATGCCTTTTCTCAGTGATTATGCCTGCAAAGTGTGTCTCCAGTGTCTCTCCAAGATTTCACTATAGGAGGCTCGCTTTCTGCTTCCTACCTCTAGCCGCCATCTTGGAATCCCCTAGGTTAATTCTTTTTGATCTAACCTTTTCTCTAGTTCCTGGTCCCCTTCTCCTATTGGCCTCAGTTGCTTTTAAGGTATCTGCTTTAGTTTCTCTGCATTGAGGGCAACAAATGCTAGCTAGTTTTTTAGATGTCTTACCTATCCTCACCCCTCCCTTGTGTGCTCTCGCTTTTATCATGTGCTTGTAGTCCAATCCCCTTGTTGTGTTTGCCCTTGATCTAATGTCCACATATGAGGGAGAACATATGATTTTTGGTCTTTTGGGCCAGGCTAACCTCACTCAGAATGATGTTCTCCAATTCCATCCATTTATCAGCGAATGATAACATTTCTTCGTGGCTGCATAAAATTCCATTGTGTATAGATACCACATTTTCTTGATCCATTCGTCAGCAGTGGGGCATCATGGCTGTTTCCATAACTTGGCTATTGTGAATAGTGCCACAATAAACATGTGTGTGCAGGTGCCTCTGGAGTAATCTGTGTCACAGTCTTTTGGGTATATCCCCAAGAGTGGTATTGCTGGATCAAATGGTAGATCGATGTCCAGCTTTTTAAGTAGCCTCCAAATTTTTTTCCAGAGTGGTTGTACTAGTCTACATTCCCACCAGCAGTGTAAGAGGGTTCCTTTTTCCCTGCATCCTCGCCAACACCTGTTGTTGGTGGTGTTGCTGATAATGGCTATTCTAACAGGGGTGAGGTGGAATCTTAGCGTGGTTTTAATTTGCATTTCCTTTATTGCTAGAGATGGTGAGCATTTTTTCATGTGTTTTTTGGCCATTTGAATTTCTTCTTTTGAGAAAGTTCTATTTAGTTCACTTGCCCATTTCTTTATTGGTTCATTAATTTTGGGAGAATTTAGTTTTTTAAGTTCCCTATATATTCTGGTTATCAGTCCTTTGTCTGATGTATAGTTGGCAAATATTTTCTCCCACTCTGTGGGTGTTCTCTTCAGTTTAGAGACCATTTCTTTTGATGAACAGAAGCTTTTTAGCTTTATGAAGTCCCATTTATCTATGCAATCTCTTAGATGCTGTGCTGCTGGGGTTTCGTTGAGAAAGTTCTTACCTATACCTACTAATTCCAGAGTATTTCCTACTCTTTCCAGTATCACCTTAAGAGTTTGTGGTCTGATATTAAGATCCTTGATCCATTTTGAGTTAATATTGGGATAGGGTGATATACATGGATCTAGTTTCAGTTTTTTGCAGACTGCTATCCAGTTTTCCCAGCAGTTTTTGTTGAAGAGGCTGCTATTTCTCCATCATATATTTTTAGCTCCTTTGTCAAAGACAAGTTGGTTATAGTTGTGTGGCTTCATATCTGGGTCCTCTATTCTGTTCCACTGGTTTTCATGTCTGTTTTTGTGCCAGTACCATGCTGTTTTTATTGTTATTGCTTTGTAATATAGTTTGAAGTCAGGTATTGTGATACCTCCAGCATTGTTCTTTTGACTGAGTGTTGCCTTGGCTATTCGTGGCCTCTTGTGTTTCCATATAAACTTAACAGTAGATTTTTCAATCTCTTTAATGAATGTCATTGGAATTTTGATGGGAATTGCATTAAACATGTAGATTACTTTTGGGAGTATAGACATTTTTACTATGCTGATTCTACCAATCCATGAGCGTGGGAGATCTCTCCACTTTCTATAGTCTTCCTCAATCTCTTTCTTCAGAAGTGTATAGTTTTCCTTGTAGAGGTCTTTCACATCCTTTGTTAGGTTTACACCTAAGTATTTGATTTTTTTTGAGGCTATTGTAGATGGAATTGTTTTCATACATTCTTTTTCAGTCTGCTCATTGTTAGTGTATAGAAATGGTAATGATTTTTCTATGTTGATTTTATATCCTGCTATCTTGCTATAGCTATTGATGATGTCTAGAAGCTTCTGAGTAGAGTTTTTTGGGTCTTTAAGGTATAGGATCATGTCGTCTGCAAATAGGGATATTTTGACAGTTTCTTTACCTATTTGTATTCCTTTTATTCCATTCCTTCTTCTTGCCTAATTGCTCTGGCTAGGAATTCCAGTACTATGTTGAATAGGAGTGAAGATAGTGGGCAACCTTGTCTGGTTCCTGATTTTAGAGGGAATGGTTTCAATTTTTCTCTGTTAAGTATAATGCTGGCTGTAGGTTTGTCATATATAGCTTTTATAATGTTGAGGAACTTTCCTTCTATTCCTAGTTTTCTTAGAGCTTTTATCATGAAATGGTGTTGGATCTTATCAAAGGCTTTTTCTGCATCTATTGAGATGCTCAAGTGGTTTTTGTCTTTGCTTCTGTTAATGTGGTTGGTGAGTGAATTGTTAACAAGACACCATGAGTTCTGTATTTCATGTAAACTAAGCAATAAAGTCAATGCACTAAGGAAGTAGAAAATCAGTGACTATCTGTACAATTAATAAGAAATTAGACACGGCCGATTCTTTTACTTTCTGTTATGGCCTGAACATTGACAGTGCTCCCCAAGGTCTGTGTACTAGGGCTTGGTCCCTGGGGAAGCACATTTGGAAACCTAGGAGATAGGACTTCATGAAAGGTCTTTGGGAGTGTGCCCTTGAAAGAAATTGTGGGGCCTCAGTCTCTTGGTCTGTCTCTGCTTCTGTCACCCTTACCAGAAGCCCAAAGCAATGGGGTCTCCTGATCTTGGACCAGAAACTCCAGAACCATGAGTTAAATAAACTATTTCTCCTTCTAAGGCAATTACTTCAGGTATTTTGTTATAGTAGCTTGAAGCTGACTCATACATTCTCCTTTGTTGCTTAGAAACCTTTCAAGACCTCTTGTTTCAGTTTGTTTTGGCTGCTATTTCAAAATTCCATAAACTGGGTTGTGTGTGAATAATGGAAATTTGTTACTTACAGTCCTGGAGGCTGAGAAGTCCACAATCAAGATGGTGGAAAATTTGATGTCTAATGAGGGCCTACTCTCTGACTCATGAACTATGACTTCTTACAATATCCCCTATGATATAAGGGGCAACCATCTCTTTGGGGCCATATTTTACAAGGGCACTAATTTCATTGACAAGGGCCCCACTCACCCTCATGACAGAATCACCTTTAAATGACCCCACCTTTAAATGCTGCTTTCAACCAGCAGCATTGTGGGGCCACACTAGCACTCAGATCAAAGCACAAATCTGTAAATTTCTTTGCAACTTTGATGAAGTGATCACCCTTTTAAAACGTTTCTGGATATTATATAGTAAGAGATTTTATTTTATGTGTGTGATCCTTTATCCAAGTTTTCAAAATATTTCCCCTTTATTTAAGAAAGGTATTTTATTTATGTATTTTTGTAGATATATAATACATATTCCATGGCAGTCAATCTATCAAGAAAACATTGAAAAATTAAAAAATGGCATATCTTCCCACCGTTCAGAGATAGCTAATGTTGTTCGGCTTGACTTATACCCTTCTGCTCTTTTTCCCTCGTGTGTATATTTTACATGATTGTTTTATAAATGACTTGAAAATCTTTAATCTAATGCAGTAATAGTCAGTGGTATCTTTTGGTGTTGTTGGAAGTGACTTCTCTATACAATTCAGTGCACTGTCGTTTATAACTCAGAATGTCTTATGGCTTTTATATACTCAAATTACAATTCTCACAAGTGTGTAAAAAGTACACAGAATTAAAATCACATATTCTAGAACTTTGTGTAATGAGAGTTCACAGTAGGGGAGGATTATTATAATAATAGAAATTAGCAGAGCCTCAGCAGATGAAGAAACATCGCTGAGGTCTGAGCACTTCCCATTAGAAAATTATCCTCTTGTTCCTCTGGATGCCAGTGAAAAGTGGGTCAGTGTGTGCAGGTGTGTATGTACACATATGTATAAGTAAACTACCTCTTTTGTGACATGATGGGTTTTGAACTCAGGGCCTCAGGTTGTATGACTTGAGCCCAGCCTTTTCTTTTGCTTTAGCTATTTTTCAGATCAGGTCTTCCTTTTGCTCAGGGTCATCCTTAGACTGCAGTCCTCCTTCCTACTTCTCCTGTGTAGCTGGGAGCCCAGGTATGTACCACCAAGTCCAGCTTATTGGTTGAGATGGGGTCTTGCTAACTTTTTGCCCATGCTGGTCTCAAACCCTGATCCTTTCAATCTCTACCTTAAATAGCTGGATTACAGGTGTGAACCACTGCACCTGGTAATAAACTACCTTTTAAGAACACAGCCTCATGTGAAGGTTTTGCCTTGGCAACTTACCAAACACTTAAGCAATGAAAGACAGGAATGTAAAAAAGGTCAGGGCACAGGCGAGGGCATATGGGATTGGGAGGGTAAATGAAGAGAGCAAAGGAGGGTGAATATGGTCAATGCATTTTCTATACATGTGTGAATATGGAACATTGAAACCTGTTGAAGTCATTTAAATAAGAAGAGAAGTGGGGGAAGAGGGAGAATAATGGAGGGGTACCTTGTATACATACATAGAAATGTCACAATTCAACCCCCTGTGCAACTAAAAGTATTTTCTTTTAAGAATGCAGCCTCCAGTTCCAGCCTGAGTTCTCTGTAAAAGAAAACTTGTAAAAAAAAAAAAAGGCATAGGAAGACAATTAAGAAAAAGCAATTGCGTTGGTTTGCTATGAGAAACAAGGTCACTACAAAATGAAACCAAAGGTCGTGCACTGACTCTGAACGAGAGGAGAGTGAGGGAGAGTTAGGAATTCCTAAAGGCTTGTATTTCACCTGAGCATAAATGACATAAGACGCACTCGAAATTGATGAGCAATTCCAGTTGGACATAAGGTTGAGCTTTGAGTCATGAAATTAAATGTTAGCTTGGCCTCTAGATCTCTGACTGGAAAGTCTCAAAATTAGAGCCTAGGAATACGAACCTTCACATTTTGAACCCTTAATTCTTTGAATATGTTGAAATTCATTTCAGATATGAAAATTACATGTCTATCTTAGAAAGAATGGGACATTTGAACATAAAGAATGAAAGTACTCTCTTATAGAAAGTTTTATTTTTAGCCAATACACAGACATTCTTACACAGAATCCCATAGTACACACTGATGTAATTCCATCTTTAAAAACATCAGCAGTAAGTTATGAGAATTCCTTCCACCTTTAAATTCTTTTTCAAAATTCAATGTTGAACGCTGTGTAGTATTCCACAGTGTGGTTCTGCCCTGATAATATTTCAGCCCCTTGATTCAACTCTTAAGCATCGTCTTGGGTTTGGTGGTGCTTGTGGGTGTTTGAAAGCTTGCTGAGAGGAAGTTAGGGCAGATGGGCTGTCTTTGGGTATGTCCTGTCTCTTTGGCCCACCCCATGGGCAGTTCCCAGAGAGAGTGCTGTCAGCTGCACTCACGAGAGCACAGTTCACAGCTCTCTCTACAACTGCTACAGAATAAAAGGCTCCATTCATTCTGGCCTCAGAGACTGAGGGGGCATTGGGAACAGGAATGTCCTGTAAGAAGAGTTCCTTTTCTAACCATGCCCCATCCACAGAGGCATTCTTTCTGCATTTTCTCAGACCCTGGTCTCCAGTCCCTGGTTAACTTGTACTGTCTATGTACTTAATAATAAATTCATTTGACTTAGAATTTCCATGTTCAGATTTGCCATTAATCACTTCCCAAACAAGGCCTGTAGTTTCCAGGGTTTACCCTGGAAAAAAAAGAGTGTGGTCATTGGGGACATCAGTGGCCCGCCTCCACGGGTCCATTGATTGGATTTGAGGTTTCCATGTCTAGCTAGAACTTCATGGCCTGGTTGTTGTAGGCGTGATCTTGTACTCTGTGTAGTCCGAGGGGGAAGCAGGCGTCTCCTGCTTTACCAAAATCCAAACATCTCGAAAGAACAAGAAATTACTCATTTGCTCAACATAGTGGCCTTGTGTGTCCACAGGATCTTCAATAGTGAATTCAGTCACTGTCAAAGAGGGAGAATCACTATGAGAGTCCCCTGTGACTTTTTGTTTCTTGGAGGTACTGGGGTTTGAACTCATGGTTTTGTGCTTACTAGACAGGTGCTCGACCCCTTGAACCATGCTTCCAGCTCTTTTTCTTGCTCTGATTATTTTGGAGATAGGGTCTCACTTTTTGCCTAGGCCAGTCTGGACCGTGATCCTCCTGTTTTAATCTTCCTGCTGTACTGGGATGACTGGTGTGTGTCACCATGCTCAGCTTTTCTCAATTGAGATGCGGTCTTTTTTATTGTTTATTCATTTATTCATATATGTATACATTGTTTGGGCCATCTCTCCCCTGGCCCTGTTCCCTGCCCCCCTCCCCTCCCCCCAACCTCCTTGCTTCCAGGCAGAACCTGTTCTGCCCTCTTCTCCAATTTTGTTGAAGAGAAGACATAAGCAATAATAAGAAAGAAAGACAACATTTTTGCTAGTTTGAGATAAAGACAGCTATACAGAGAGATTCCTAGCGTTGCTTCCATGCACAAGTGTATTACAATCTGAATTGATTCATCTCTACCAGACCTCTTCACTACTTCCCAGTCACCCTCACTACTTCCGGTCACCTAATCACTATCAAAGAGGGAGAATGTAGTAGTGAAGAGGTGACCTCTTCTCTACTTCCTGGTCACCTTCCCATAGTGGCCTCTACCAGTTTAAGATTACTTTATTCTTTCCTCTACAGTGAGCACATCAACCACATTCAAATTTTAGGTTTCCTTCCTTTCTCTATTCCTCCCATGTGTGTTCTTCTCTTAGTGTGTGATCCATGTCCAATAATATTACTGCATTTATTTTGGGTCTATAATCCACATATGAGGGAGAACATACGGTATTTGGCCTTCTGAGCCTGGTTAACTTTGCTTAAGATGATGTTCTTCAGTTCCATCCATTTACTTGCGAATGACAAGATTTCATTCTTCATTGCTGAGTAAAATTCCATTGTGTACAAGTACCACATTTCCTTGATCCACTCATCAGTAGTGGGGCATCTTGGCTGTTTCCATAACTTGACTATTGTGAATAGTGCCGCAATAAACATGGGTGTGCAAGTGCCTATGGCATAACCTGTGTCTCATTCCTTTGGGGGTATCCCCAAGAGTGGGATTGCTGGGTCATATGGCAGATCCTTGTTTAGTTTTTTAAGTAGCCTCCATATTGTTTTCCAAAGTTGTTGTACTGGCTTACATTCCCACCAGCAGTGTATGAGGATTCCTTTTCCTCTAATCCTCACCAACATTTGTTGTGGGTGGTGTTTTTGATGATAGCTATTCTAACAGGGGTGAGGTGGAATCTTAGTGGGGTTTTGATTTGCATTTCTTTTATGGCCAGAGATGGTGAGCATTTTTTCATGTGTTTTTTGGCCATTTGAATTTCTTCCTTTGAAAGAGTTCTGTTTAGTTCAGTTGCCCATTTCTTTATTGGTACATTGATTTTGGGGGAGTTTAGCTCCCTGTATATTCTGGTTATCAGTCCTTTTTCTGATGTGTAGCTGGCAAATATTTTCTCCCACTCTGTGGGTGGTCTCTTCAGTTTAGAGACCATTTCTTTTGTTGTGCAGAAGCTTTTTAATTTCATGTAGTCCCATTTGTCCATCCTTTCTCTTAGCTGCCAGACAGCTGGAGTTCTACTGAGGAAGTCCTTGCCTACACCTATTGCTTCCAAAGTATTCCCTGTACTGCTAACTTTTTTCCTGGATTTGTCTGGAATTGTGTCCTTCCTAATCTTAGACTCACAAGCAGTGGTGCTCAGCTCCACATGACTTTTATGGGGTGAGTGTATTATCAGAAACAGTCTGGTGACCCTGGGGTGACATAAAAGCAGTAATACCCAAAGTTTAAGTAAGTGACCTGGAACACCAAAGGTTTCTGGCAGAGATCGGTATATATGGGCAAGACAGTCTTTCTCTTCACTTGTAGTTGGTCAGATTGGAAAAGGATGATCAGAAATGGAAAAACAGTTGAATTTATTCTATCAAAAAAAGCTAAGCCAGGATGTATATGCCCTGGCCATGACCCAGGAGATTATGCATAATTACAGTCTAACGTGTTCAAGGACACAGAGTAACACAATGTACGCTGATTTTAAGTGGGTTCTAAATGGGCTGCTCTGTTTGTGTAGTCCAACTTCCTCATCTGTGTGAGAATAGGGGTCAAGTAGATGCCTACTCGAGGTCAATGCCTGAGCAGAAGTTATGGGTCTCTGCTTGCATTTTTTGCTGTGCCCCCAAATGGCCTTAGAATCTTTCTAAGCTCAGAACTTCAGGACTATATTATCAACCAACAGAGTGAGCACAAGTTGAAACCAGGTCCTCCACTCTGCACTGACTCAACTTAATGGTCCCTTTTGTCATTTTATTCCTATGAAGTATCATTTCGAAATATTAATTCCCAATTTTTTCTTTCTTTTCAGTACTGGGCTTTGAACTCAGGGTCTTGTAATAGGTATGCAGGTGCTCTGCCACCTGAGCCATGCCTCCAGCCTTTTTTGCTTTAGTTAGTTTTTAGGGTAGGGTCTTCTCTGTGCCATCACACCTGGCCTAAACTTTGATACTTTTACTATTTGTTTAAGCTAGGAGCTAGTACAAAAAGGTAATAATTTAATTCATCACACAGATATTATATTTGGTTATTGTAAGTTTAATTTATTAGTGTTTAAAATGGTCCACGAAACACATTCTGAGTGCTCTGCAGTTGAATGTGTTTGAGAATCATTTACTTGGAATGTTTGCTTTTGGAAAGCAGATGCTGAGCTTGGGTGAGCTTTGGACTAGAGTAAGCTTTGTAGTCAAATACTCTTTTCTTAAGAGAATCAAATCTTCAGCCTAGCCATTTTGGATTGGGACTAGGGCAGGAGGACAAGGCGCTCATGTGTCTGAGAAGCTAAAGTGCTCCCACTCTGGTTCTGGTTATAGAAGATATAGTAGGCCTAAGTGAAGGTTATTTCCAGCCATAGCCAGGTCACAGGTGTCACTAGAGGGGACAGTTACCTCTAGAGTCAAACATATCCAGACACAGATGCATTAGGAAATATTCAATTCCAAATCCTACCACATTAAGGATATGGTCAATAGACTATGGATTTGACATTCATGGTCTAAGAATTTAGGCTCCTAAGTCCTGGAAGAAGTATAAATTCAAAAGAATTCTGCTATTGTGCTCCCTCACCCAAGTATGTGTGATGATTTCTGTCCTAAACCCTGGATGCCAACTTAGATCACCTATTATAAAACTGGAGAACATGGCTGTTTCTTCTGATTGTTAAAGAGTTTATTTGTCCATGCTGACAATTATTCATTCAATGACATATGGATTATTTGTCTTTCCTTATGAGGCCTAGAATATATTGGGTTTGCCCACAGACCTTTGGTGGTTCCCGAGGCAGTAAGTCCTGCTTAGATAATTTCAGCATTCATTTTTTAGGAGGTGGGGTAGACTGCTTCTGTTCCCTAGTCTGTTTTCTCCAACACCGACCCAGAAACACATTTTCATGACTTCTCCAGGTTGGCATTATCAACATGGCTGGCATCTTCTTGGGAAAGCTAAGAGTTTATGCAGGGAAAAACGAAAGTCACCTCCAGAGGGAAATGAAAGTGCATCTGTCAAGTGAGCTATTTGGACAAGTGTAGATAACCTCTCTCTCTTGCGCTTAACACACTGTAACATCTTTTGATCAGTGGGTGAGCCCCTGCAGATATTAAATTAGTTGGCTGCTGGCACTGCCCTGAAAGCATCAGCTGCCATCTCTCAACTGTACTCTTCAGAGTCTCAAATGGTCAGTGACTCCCTTTCAAGAGTCCAACGTGTGCCTGTAGCACAGGTCATTTCAAAAGATCTTTGAATTCTGAAGGTCAGTGGCCAACTGCCTTTCCTCCTCATGACCATGTTCAAGCTTTCTCATCCTAAGTATTTCTCTGTAAATGCCAGCCTGAATGGATCCTGAAGTATTGGGGGTTCTCTCCAGCTGAGATAGCACAGGTGGTATCCAGAGCGATTCATCCTGACTTAGCGAGGCCGTTATTTCTCCTGATGTCTGAGCTTCAGAGGATAGCAGACTCTTTCTCATCAAAGCTGGGTGCTCTATTTCTGTCCATTACATGGGACACAGAGTCTTTGTAGAAAAACAACTCCATCTAATCTATGCCACTTGCTTAAGGTTTCCGAAGGAAACCTGAATCATCCCTCCCAAGGTAGCTTCATCAGAGATAGTAACAATAGCTATTCCTTATCAAGAATTGAATGTTGCCAGGCTCTGTTAATATGCATTGTTTTGTGTGGGCTTCACAGCAGGCTTATGAGAAATTTCCATTTTATGAATGAAGAGACTGAGTTGTACAGCGATAGTTATGGTCGCCAGCTCAGATCACAGAGCTGGGGTAAAGAGGTAGCAGAGGTGAAATTTAAACCATGCATACTGACTGCATTCTTAGAACCACCATGCAAACTTGCTTTCTCTACCAAAAATAGTTCTTGATTTGGTTTTCTAGAGAGAGGACAAGGAAGGGAGCCACAATTAATTGAACCTCTCTTCCTTTAGTTTTTTTTACTCTATGGGATTTCATAACATCCTTTCAACACCCCATTCTCTGTGCAATTGTTGCTGTTTTCAGATGGGCAAACTCATAGGGGATTCTCTGAGTGGCCACGTCCAAAGTCAGGGATCTTAGAGAATGATAAAGATGAGTTCTGAACTCAGTTCTTCCTGCATGTTGAAAAGCATGTTCTTCCTTACTGAGCAAAAAGAGAGAACAAGTAGAATATAATCATTACTTTTTTCATACAAGTGCTTTGCTCTGTCAGTCCGCAGTTACCTATTGAGACTATACAGTGTGGCACAGGTCTAGGTACATAAGTTGTGTTTCTAAGGACAGGGTCTATGTTATCAAGAATTTTCTATTGGCATCTAGAAATTTGCAAAAAGTAAGTAGCAGACTATTGATTCATGGGACAGGCTGAACTTGACCCTATTTAGGGGTTAAGGTAAACCAAGTGTGTTCCCTGGTAATGGGCAACCATGGCTCAAGTGGGAGAGATAATTCTGGAACTTCAGCTTTCCTTAGAGCTTTTAATGCTGTCATTAGGGTGATTATTATTTCACCCACCCTGCTCAGATCTGATTGCCTTTTCTCTTCCTCATCCTGCAAAGCTCTTCGGCTTTGTACCACTCCCTATAGACCTGGTCGCAGAAGAGTTCAAGGCTGTATTTCATCTGTGGAGGGGTCACAGGGCAGGAAAAGGCTGAGGACGGTATGCATTGCTTACTGTCACCGATGTACACAAAGTACAGTCACATTAGCACCCACATGTGTTTCTGCACACACTTGGAGACCTTTAAGTACACAGGCACGCAAACACAGTATCTAAACACAAACAAAGGTAAGCAAATAAACCCTCAAATCCCACAGACACACATGTACTATGCCCACCATCAGTCACATGCAAACATAATTTTACAATGTGTAATATGCACCCAATTGCCCTTATTCATTGTGTTTTTCAAAAGTCCTAAAATTGCGAAGACACAGTAAGTTCAGAGCAGTGACTGGAAGAAATCCCTCTTCCGTTCACCAGTGTATTAGTTACCTTTTTTTTCATCCCTGCCATGAACAACTGACAGAAACAACCAAAGGGAGGAGGCATTTTTTTGACTCACAGTTTCAGAGGTGTCAGTCAATCATGACAGGGAGGACATGGCAAAGTATCTCGCATCATGGCTGCCAGGAAGCATAGAAAAGGAAATACAGGAGGGGGTGGGGTGGGGGACCTAACCCCTAAGGACATGCCCCCAGTGACCTACTTTCTCTAACTAGGCTCCACGTCCTACTTTTCACCATCTCCCAATAATGCCAGCATATCATGACTCCACCAAAGGGTTAATGGATTGATTAGGTCAGAGCCCGAAGGACCTAATTGTCTCCGGAAATGCCTCACAGACACACCCAGAGGTGTGCTTTACTAATTTCCTAGGTGATTCTCCATCCAGTCAAATTGACAATTAATAGTAACTATCACAATCAGCAAGTGGCCGGTGATAATTTCGTGGATGTTGTTGCTGTTCTTGTTTCAGAAGACGAAGTGTGTCTCCTTTAGACCATAGGACCCTATGCGAGGTGTAGTGATGTCCTCCAGTCTCATCTGTCCTGTCCTCAACGCAGAGAATGAGCACATGTCCCAGGCAGGACAAGCCACTTTCATCAGGATCCCTAGCAGGCAGTGATTCAGCTCACCTAGATCTCACCAGCCATGAACTTACCAGGACTCAGCTACAGAATTTTCTTTCCCCATATGACAAGCAGCTCCAAATTTTCAAAGACCTGCCCTGCGTAATCTCACTTTCACCCAGCTTCCTGCTCTCAGGCTGGTCATGTCCCAGGATGAGGTGAAGAAATAACACCCCAATCCTCCTCATCCTGGGACAGAGCAGCCTGCCTGCCTCAAGGCCCCTCCACTGTTTTCACAGCTGTGGGTTGCAGGGCTGCTCCCCAAGCTCTGTGCAAACAGTTGGCTTGCACCCCAGCAGCTGTGCACACCAGGCATGACCTGCAGGAGTGGGAAGCCCTGGCCAGCTCGCCTGGACCAACACTGACCAGCCTCACCGCGGGGTGGGGGGTGGGGGGGTTGCAAACTGGCTTCTGACCCTCTTTGTTAATGCAGCTATTAACCAGTTCTCACATGGCTTCCCTGGTCTTCTATTAACTCCCCAGGCAGCTGCGACAGCCTTATTAACTGCAAATGGCTTCTTGTGGCACTGTTCCATCTCTAATATTAATAATCAGCATTTAATAAAAACAAAGAGGGGAAAATACAAGCGGAAAAAACAGACTGCTTTGTCCCTTTCTCATTTATCACCCTGGTGGGAGGCCACAAGCAAGACCAGTAGTGATGACAGAGTGGTCAACCAGCCCCACACAAGCATGTGCATACAATCTCTCACACACATGTACACACATATCCATGCACACACACAACACACATGCACACATATGCCCAGAGATAGTCACACTCATGCACAATCACACATATGCAGACATACTCACACACACATGCATAGCACACTTACTCGTGCACACACACCACACATGTACCTAGTAACACATACACACCTACTCACACATGTACGCTGACATGTGAAGACACACATGCATGCACACGCAGTCTTACCCATGTGTACACAGTCAGCCACACAGACACATCCACCCTCACACGGCACATACTCCCGCATTCCTGGAACTGCAATTCACTCTTCACCTGGCCAAAGCTAGATTTAGACTCCCCTCTCCCCCACCATCTCCATCTCTCTGGGTCCCCACTTCTAGCACCTAGAGTGACTTCCTTGGTCCACAATGATCCATTAGCTGATGTCTTTTGATGGAGGAAGGAAAGAGGGGCTGCAGACACTGACACTGTCTTCTCTTATCCCCTTTCCATCAGACCAGTCATCTGTAAGACAAATGCTTCTCTCCTGCTAAAGCAGAGGAGAGTGGAGTTAAAAATGCGCTTAATTAAATTTACTCTCAAAGATCAGCTCTGGAGATTAGGAGCTGGGTTTATGGCCACTAAAAATAAACAGGGATGAGGAAGAGAGAATAGAAGAGAAGGAAGTCAGGAGGTGGGTGGGACAGGGCTTTGGATTCTTGGACGCTGGACTGATATTTACAGGCCTTTGACATTGTGAACCATCTCACAGAACATCTGACGTCTCTTGGGGGCCTGGGGAGAATTTTATAACAAACATGTCACTTGGAGGATGAGATGTCTACGCTCTTCCTGGGATTGAAGAAGTCTGTAGGAAAAGAAGCTCTTTGTTTGTGGTGAGAAGCCTGGGTCTTCAATGCCCTCCTTGACCTGCTCTCTAACATCTCCAGCCCACATGCTCTTCTTCTACCTATGAGTAACGTAAAATATAAATGAAAGTCGTGCACAGGCAGGTGACTGTCCTGGAGCAGAGGATTCTACAGTCCTCACCTTACCTGGTGTGTTTCAGACCTTGCACCCCCAGGGTCTCCTCTCTCTTCCGGGAGTGCTGTGAGGTCCCCTGGCAAGGATCAACTAGTGGGGGATGTGATGGCTGCTTTTGATGACTTCCTCCACCAGGCTCATGGAGGTGAGATTGGAGCTAGAGGCAGAGCCAGCTTCCCTATGAATCAGTTTGTCTCACTGCTCCCCACCTCCACAGCCCTACACAGGCTGCTCTTCCACTGCTAGGCTCCTATTCCTCCTTCAAAACCCTACGTGGCATCACTTCCTCCATCCTTCCTCACCAACTCTCAAAGCAAAGTCAACTGACAATCTTGTGCGAATTCACTCCTGACTCTTACTGCTGTATGCTTGGTCTCTTTTTGTCCATCTAGTTAGTAGGTCATGGACTACACACGCTCTAGTTTTGTTCTTCCCAGCACTCCATGCTGTGTTCCTAACAGGGGCTCAAATACCGGGCTGGGTGCACAGAAGCCAAGGTGCAGTGATTCTTAGCAGAGAAGGTGGGCGCGATCTGTGGGAAATGGGGTTTGTGTGAAAGTTTAGTCATGGGTGGGCCTGAAACAAGGAACCTGTGTATTCATCAAAGTGTCAGAGACTATTGACAAAGGACTTTCCAGCTTGAAAAATGGCAGTCACTCTGCTTCCTTGAGCTTTACCTTGGGAACATCCAGAGAATAAAGTCAGTGTCTTTCAGATTAATTTACTCATCAAAATGTCATTCTGCAAAAGCTATTTGCTCACAGCAAGTCTCTTCAAGTTCCCACACTTTGAGCATGGGATCTCCCTTTGCCAAACACAAACACCCAGGGATTCTGGGAGATGGGGCTGTGATTTTGGCTCAGGCTCCCCGAGGCCCTGGCTGGCTCCCTTTGACCAAAAAGCCCAGGATTCCATGAGTAGGGCTGTTATCAAGGTACCAGCTTGTCATGCAAATTCCCCTACAGGGCAGGCTGGGAGAGAAAAGAAGACAGCAAAATAAACTTTGACAGGGAGAAAGAAGGAAAAAATAAGAACCTTTCCTACAGAGAAGCTACACAGCACATCAAAGCCTTCTTTTTTTTTCTCTAGGAGACAGACATAAGCTCAAAAAGCCACCATCAACTAAGATATTAATGTCATTGCTTTTTAATTTCTTATATTTAATATCTAAGGAAACCCAGCATTGTAATAAAGTTTCACAACTGACACACCAGCCAGGGTGAGGCGAGGACAGAGAGAACAGAGCTTCTGAGTCACAGTCTGCCCACTGTGTCTCCCAGTCACAGACACACACCAAAGAGCAGGTCTTTTCAGCCCCTGTCTACTGTTTCCCAGAAACAGAAAGGAAGCAATCTCACCCTTTGCCCACACTGGGCCAGTTCCTTCAGCTTCCCTGAGAGAGTGTCAGAAAGTCACAACTCAGTTATGCACCAGTCTTGGTGCACAGGCTGCCATACTTCTCAGACCTGGAGAGCACACAATAACCAGCTGTTAGGCTTTAACACATGTCACAGAATGGAACTTCCTTCAACCTCTATGCAAGGCTTGGCCTAGTAGCCCTGAAGAAATTAGAGAGACTCCTTGCCATTAAATAGCTTCCAGTACTGTTGTCCAACAGATAAAGCTGTAACCTTCTTTAAGCCAGTGGAGCCTTTTGGAGGACACTCATGGAAGTTAGCTCAAAACACCTGCCTTCTTGGCTGTACAACAGTCATCATGAAGGGCAGATGCCTTCTCCAGGTTTCACCATTGCCATGGGCATTGCTTATTCTCTACATGTGTGCATGGGTATGTATGAGATTGTGTCCTACATACGAAGGACACAAAGTGATTCACAGAACCCTGAAAGGAAATAGCAATCAATATGCCTGTCCAAACAATTAGAAAGAGATGTTTCTGAGTCTCCTAAATCTATCTGGCATGTGTTAGATGCATGCTGTCAGGCGGGCTGCCATTAAATAGCTTCTAAATAATGCAAAGACAATCAGATGTACAAATAAGCAATTCAATCTGAGTGATTGATTATTGAAATAATGCTCATGCACCCAAGGCGTGACATTTCCAATCACATCTCCATTTCATTTCTCCAGCAGTAATGATCATTTTACCTCTACCAGTGGAAAGTGATCTTACGGCTAGATGTTTGGGGCATGGGTTACTCAGAACTCTTGGGTTTTGTGATTGACTGTTTGTCTTGTTTGAATGTTTCTTAGGCATATGAAAAAGTGTGTCTGTTATTTTCTCTCTGCAGTGTGGGAAAGCTAACGCATGTTACGTTCTCCCAACATTCATAGAGCAAGTGTTTAGAAATCTTTGAAGTTCCAGGTCTTGGAGAAGACCATAATATAACTTGACTTTTGTACCCTCTATGCCCTACTGGGTTCTTTAATGTGTGCAGCTCCTAGAAAAGGCATACTGAGATTTCATCACTGTCCTCCCTATGTCTAGTGAAGACATTTCAAAAGGATGCCAATATAATGCTGATGTCATTAGACATCTCCCTGGAATCATCTCTAAGTCTGACATAGTAATGAAACAAGCTGGTGGTGTTTTTGCTGGCAGTGTAGACTCTGGTTTGGGTTCTGTGAATTTCTAGATCTAACTGCTGTCTTTCAGTACTGGTGTCCAACAGTTGAAGCTGTAATCTTCTTTCAGCCCATGGAGCCTTTTGGAAGGTGGTTTGGAAGAGACTACCTTGCAGATTTCAGAGGAAGACACTTACGGACATTAGCTCAAAACACAGCATAGCTCTCTGGCTTAGAATCTTGCTTTTGTCTTTGATAAGAGACAATTGATGTGGAAAAGACATCCACATTTTTTAAGCTCTGGTTTTCCTACCTAAGGAAGCAGAATTCTGTAGCACATTAGCCTTAAAGTAGAACTTCCCACCTGGCACACAAGCTTCTGTCTAGATTAGAACCTTACATGCTAGCAGCGTGGGCTTCATTGGGGAGGCCATACCTCGGACTTACTGAAGTAGGACACGCACTTGGGCAAGGTGATCAAGTGACTCAATACATTAAGATGTTTTGAGATGTTTTGCTCTAAAACCTATAAGAATATAGTGGAAAGAAGTGGGCACTGGCATTTTCCAGGGTGAAGCACGGTAGGTTACCTGCCTTCACAATGTCACCATCTTAACCTTCTGACCTGGAGCTTAGACCATCTGAGGCCTTCAGTGAGAGATTTTCGTTATCAGGTATTAGATTTGTAAAAAAAAAAAAATGGTTACTATTTCCTACCTATTTACACTTTTCTCTGTCTATGGAATAGGCTAACTCAATAAAAATAGCTGTAACAATTCCTGGGCGACAAGGTGATAAGTGAATTTTAATTGTTTTCCTTTCCTTCTCTGAATGAAAAGCTTGTCTTGTGAAGTCTTAGAACAGTGCAAAGTCAGAATAAACACTCCAAAATGGTAGCAGGGCCTGTTGTTAGTAGTTCAGGAATTTATTACATGGCAGTCTCTGATCAGCTGAGCACTTGACTTTGTGATGGTTTTTCTTAGTCCCAGGAGACTTCATACATTAAAAACATTCTCCCAAATGGTATTTGGACACCTCACCCGGTAGCAGGAAGATGAGTCTTGATGGGATATTACAAGGGTTCTTTTTTTCCCTAACTCACATTGTTTTCTGCAGTGCTGGGGACCGAACCCAGGACCCAAATCAGAATCTTTAAGACTCAAGTTAAAGTGCTACCTCCTCCAAGAAATCTTCACTGATCCATGTCCCAGATGAGCTGAGTGCTCCTTCTTTGTAGTGTCAAGGCACCCAGCATTGTTTCCACTCAACCCTAAGCAAAGTCATGTTCTTTGGCTCCACTATTGGAATAGGCCCTTGGAGTCCATGTCATATATATGTGCGCCCAAGGAGCAGAGCTAGCATGGCCGTGGAAAGGCAATGGCTGGTGTGCCCCATTTCTTTACTCCAAGTTCTAAATCAAACCCACAACTGGTCATTCAGTTTGTGTGATTATGTCAGGGTGCTAGATATTTTCAGCAGTTTACTTTTCTCTGCTTCAATTGCTCTCTTAGGAATGAATGATGCTCAAGTGCAAGGAATTTAGTGCCTACCCTGCCCTTCTCAGTCCCTTTCCTGTTATATCTCATTTTTTGCTTTCTGTACCTGCCACTAGCTTTGTGCAAATTCAGAAAGTGAACTCATGGTTCATGGTTTCATTTTTCCTCCAAGTACTGTCTATTTTCTCATGTGTTCTTCATCTTCCAGTGACATTTTCTTCTTCCTTTTTTTCCCCTCTCAACTTTTCCTACCAAAACACCTCAAAGAAAAGCTAGAATGAATCATGCTATAGAGTGTTCCCAAAACAAATAACAGTAAAGTCTTCAGCTGAAGGTAACCATTTCTAAGTAGAAATCCCTGATTTTAGTGAGCCATTGAGCAGGATGGAAGACAGATAGCACCTCCGTCAGCCCAGCGGGGGGTACAGTATGTGTATTTGTGGGTTCTGCATACACATTTATAAATAAGATAGATATTAACCTTGCCTTTGTACAACTTGTAATTTGGTGGGGGGATACAGGACAATAAACCTACAGATAGTAAACTTGATATTCACATTGGGAAAAATAGCTGGTAGGAGAGATAGATGGGGCGAAGTCACAGGGAGTAGCTGGGAGGTCTCTGTAGTGACAAAGGGGAGGAGAACCACCTTCTGAACTGAGTCTAGTAAGTGTCTATAGTAAGGCAGGGTGGATGCTCTAGGCAGAGAAAAGAAGAAGTAAAGGAAAAGGTCATGGCCAGTAAATGGAACAGAAAATAGATTGATCTGATCAAAGTGAGTAAGTAGACTTTTCATATGAAATGAATGAAGTTGGAGCAGTGGAAAGGGATGAAATTATTCTGTGTCATGAAGTACTCTGGGCCTCTTAAGAGTAATGGAAGCTCCTGAAGAGGTGGCATGCTCTGAGCTGCATTTGTAGGACATCAATGATTGCCTTATTGAGAGCAGATAGTGGAAGGGGCGTGGCTGCCAAGAGGAAGACACATCTGGGGCTCCTTGAAGTTCCAGCCCTATAGACTCAGAACAGACTTGAGCAGACCTGTTTCTCAGCCACCATAATAAAGACTATAGCTAACTTCTGGGGACTTTGAGAGAGAGGATCACTGTCCTGGCCCTTGGCCTACAGACTGTAGAATTATTTCAAGAAGTCTTGGGGGTCTTCATGTGTACCAATCATTACTGACAGAAAAGGAAACACTTTGTAGACTAATATTTATTTATTATTTTCAGTGTAAATCTAATTGTTAGTAATAGAGTACATACTTTTTTTTTTACAAAAAGCATTATTGAATTTGGAGTATTTCCTTACCTGTTGTCTCTTTATATTAAGTGAGTCCTTTCATTGGTATGGGATTTGTAAAATGTTTCAAATTTAACAACATGTCCTACTGAGTGAGTCAATGCTTAGCATTTGTCCTTGACCCAGGGAACATGCATCCTCACCACACCGTTTCCCTTACCGGAGGCTCTAGAAGATACATGTCCTAGTCACATTTGTGGTCAGAGTAGGATCATGTAACTGTGTTCTCATCAGTGGAATTGTGAGGAAGTGTGATGTGTTCCTTCCTGCCTGTGCTGTTTGAGCAGGTAGGGGTTCTTATGCTCTATCTTCAGTTCAGTAGGCTGGCAGCAAAGAACTTCAAAATGCTGGGTTGCAGTTTGGAAGTAGCTGGGATTTTTGATCTTTGAGTCAGCACTGGAGGAGAAGAGCCTCCCAAAAGCAAGATACAGTCTGCATTGCACTGGGAAGTGCACAAGAAGGAAAACTCTTGCTGCATTAAGCCATTGAGCTTTTGGAATTTATTTACCACAGCCTAGTTTAGCCTCAGAGACTAACAGTGTCCACGAGGTACACTTATACAAGCTGAAACCAGACTTTTGGACCCAAGGCTCAAACCCTTGGCATTTCATATGTTGGGTCTGGCCACTGGCCCCTAAACACCAGATAAAGACACATGATAAAGGGCAGAGAAAGGAGATTTATTACATAGCCTGGGGCACACTGTGAGAAGAAGCAAAGGAAGTACTCAGCCAATCTTCAGCCATCTTCCAGAGACAGCCATAAGACACAGGTTTAAATACACAAAGAGCTGGGAGCCAGGAGAGAAAGGTATGCATAGTTAAACAGTCCCAGTCATGTGTGTGGTCTGGTTAGTCATTATCTCAGACCCTTTTCCTGGAGGGGTTTTAGAGAAATTGTATCAGAGGAGTCATTGTCACCTGGCGGGTGGTCTATCCTGAGGAGGCTATACTGTTAGGGGTAGGTTCTGTCCCTTATAATGAAGATCTTAAGATGATTTTCCTGGGATCCTACATGATTGTAAATTGACTGCCAAGAGAATGTTTTACAGCAAAGACAGAAACGAAATGAAGGAAAGATGTCATGCCTTTCTGTTTATTTGTTAATTTGTGGGCCTAAGTAAGAAACCAGTGCTTTTTAGCAAAAACAGTTTAAGCACCTCTTACACTGCAACCAGAGAGGCAGGACTGTCATAGGAATAGTCATGGTGCTGTGAGAACCAGAGAATGGAGGTTGAATGTCCTTCTGGGGTAACTGGGGTCAATCTGATCTGGCACACTTATACAGTGGTACATTATCCTATCATTATGAGGGAGTTGGTAAATTGGGCAAAAAATGTAAGTTTGAGGGTGCATGGTATTTGGTCACTTATATATAAAAAAGATTAAAAAAAAACCCAAAAAACCATGTACCAGCAGCTAACACATATTGGACTAATGTGCCATTTATTATTCCAAAGCTTTACGATGATTGACTCAGTTAATTCTCAAAGAGCCCTCTAAGATAGGTCCCACAGTATTATCCCTGTGTCACCAATCAAGAGGGACCCAGAGAGGCCAAGGAACTCAGCCAAGGTGACACAGGGAGGACATGTTAGAACAGGGGCCCAATACCAGGCTCAGGCCTTAAAACTCACTCCTTGATTGCTCACAGCAGGGCATATATGGGGAAGCTTATTTAAGCAGAGAATTTCTTGGGGGAGGAAACACAGGAATCTGTCAGGAACAGGTGTCTCTAGCAGGAGAAACGAAAAGCTTGTGACAGGTTTGGGAGAAAGATTTGCTTTCTGGTGTATGCCCTCTGGTGTCTTTTGATTTTCTTAATCAGGTACAAAAATCATATACTCAAAACACAAATATTTTTCAAAAGAGCTAAGATGTAGAAAATCAGGCCAATTTTAACATCCTAGCTCCTGATTTCGGTATCTGTTGGCTCCCAGTCAAAAGGAAAACTCTTACTGACTTATTTCCAAGATGGTGACAGGAGTAAACTCATCCCCTCTATGGTCATAGCTTCTCTACATCTTCCTCCCCCGAGTTCCCAGGCCCTGGAGACAGAGAGGGGAACACTACACCACTGTCTGAGAATGCATTCCTTATTCAAAGGGAAGTTTTCACTTGGATAGATGTTTTGCTTTTTGCAATTATGTCACTAAAAGTGTTCTGAACCTCAGAAAGGGTCTGCCCTTTTAGCTTTCTAGCTTTACATAATTTATGGTTTTGAATCTTATTGAAAAATGCAAAAGGGATTTAGAAAAGGTTGCAGGCATGCACACAGATGCACATTCTTCTGCTTCTCCCAACACAGTCTTTATCAGATTTCTCTCTCCACAGTGGAGGGGGCTCTGTCCTTGGGTTTAGAAGGCCTTAATCTGGATCATGGGAAGGATATTATGGAGACTGGAACTCAACCTTTTTGCCTATTCCTTTGACTCATCTGTTCTGAGCTGTACTATTTCCTTCCTGTGCCCCTTTTTCATTTGTCTCTCTTCTCCCTTTCCCTCCTCTCCTCCCTCCCTCCCCGCTCCACTTCTCCACCTCCCCATCCCCACTTCTCTACCTCCCCATCTCCACTTCTCTGACTCACTTGGTCCTTGGAGTGTCACTTAAGCATTCAGGGGAATAGGTATGACTAGAGGAAGGGTATGCTTGAAATTAAATTGTTTGCTGTCTACTGCCTGGCTCTGTCACTTTTCCAAACTTGTGCCTCTGGTGGGCAAATCACTTAACTTTTGAAACCATGTTTCACACATCTGTAATCTAAGTCTCATAGTTAATCTAAGGCTCGTGCTTCTGTCTCAGGTTATAGGTGGATTAAGTGATACAGGGAAATTGAAGAACTCAGCACTGTATTTGTGCATAGTGAGCACTTAAATACTAGCATTACTATTTGGGGAAGGTTGAACAGTGTTATAGGTAAGATGGTATTCTCTGGGGGCATGGTGACTTTGTCATTTAATGGTTGAGCCTTTTTTAAAGTTCCTTCTGCTCGCTAAGGTCAGTTTGCTTGTCAATGTGGTGGGGACAATGATGTCACTTACCTGTGGTACCACTGTGAAAGGAAATGAGATGAAGCAATTCAGATGTAAGGGACTCAGCACAGGGACTGGCATGTCATAGAACTTCAACACACCCACGCTTTTGTGCCCAGCAGAGGTAAACAAGCAAACAAACATCAAACACTTTCTTTAATCCCCTGACAATGACTGCGTCTAATAATTTAGGACAAAGAGTGGCCTCATCCTACACAAGAGCCTTGGCTGCAAATCCAGACCTGGCTTGAATTCATCTATCTGTGGCTATGCTACTTGCCAAACAAGGCACCACAGACCCGTGCAAGTTTTGGGGATGAGGGGGGTGTCTGCAATTTTCATCTGGCTCACCTCCATCTTTCTCCCCACTTTGTGGTGGGGATACTCCTCCAAATTTCTGTCCCTCAGTGGCCTGCCATCAACCCCCATCCAAGTTTTAAGTAAGGAAGGCAGTGACTGAGGACATGTGTGACTGTGCGTGACAGGGACTGCGCAACAGGTGTTCCAAGCGTCTGGTCCCCTTGCAGCCTGGACAAGCTCAGTATCTAATTTTGGAAATTGAGACTTTTGCCACTTGTTGCTTTGAACTCTGAACAGATTGTTTGGCATCACTTGGCCCCTACTATGAAAGTGGAAAACAATGTTACCTTCCTCAAAGAGTTATTATTTTAAAAAGGCCTACAGAGAAAAGTGAGATGAGGCAGGAGTTAGTATTAGGGCAACCTTGAAGCTGGGTCCTCAGAATAGCCAACAGACACCAGGTGTGTCAGAGCCTGAAATAAGGAAGTCGCATCATTTTAAGGCCTGAGGTTTGCTGTGCATTTTCCCATAGGTGCAGTGAAGATGAGTCAGGAGCTGTCCCCTGGCAGAAAGAGGCCCAGGATGAGCTTGGGAGAAAGGTGGGAAGGAGCTGAAGAGGAAGCAAGGCATTGTAGAACCTCTGCTGGGTGCACCAACTGGCCTTCCTCCTGTGGGTGCTGCTTATGCAAGGAGCCGGAAACCATTCTCTCCATGTCCCCCTGGACGTGATCTCTACTTGATATGTGTCTTTTCAACCAGCAAGGAAATCTATACCCCATTTTGTAAAAACAATAAGAAAATACATTGGGAAGGTGTGAGTGTCCATGGCAGGGATGGACTCGGGGGTATTGCAGATACCCTGACCCTGAGAAGGGTGAGAGTTCCCTAACCACTTTGTTTATATTTATTGGTTGGTACTGGGGTTTGAACTCAGGGCCTCATGCATGCTAGGCAGGCATTCTGCCACTTGAGTCCCCAGCCCTTCTATGCTTATGAGGTAGTTTTTGGATAAGGTCTTGTGGTTTTTGCCCAGGACCAGACTCTGATGATGGTAATCCTCCTACCTCCGTCTCCCATGTAGCTATGATTACAGATGTGTGTCACCACACCTGGCTTGTTTGTTGGCATAGGTTTCTTTTACTGCCTTAGAATTCTTCATTCTCAAGACTCTGTTGCAACAGCACAGAGAATCCCAGACTTTTAGACCAGAAACTCACCTTAGTGATCATCTCTTGTGTAGACTGTAAAATAACAGAAAATGGTAAGTCTGGCCCACTTTGTTTCATCCACACAGATTTTTCATGTTTTTAAATGAGTGATACACCAATATTTAAAACTGGGGTATTTTCCCTGGATGTCTTGCTTGCAAAGTCATAAACTTGGCAGTGCTGGCTTGTGTCTCACTATGGCAACTTGAGATGAAAGCAGTAGTGCAGCCCCCTTTGCATTATACCAGAGCCTCCATCCACCACAGCCCTCACAACTCCCTACTGTGTTATACTCGGCCCTTGGGGTCCACTTCTTTTTCTATGTGGCCCCAACTTGCAACTTCAAATGTGACTACTCCTCATTTTATAGATGGTAAATCTGAGGCCTGGCTAGAAGATGTGACTCTGCCAACATTTCCAAATGGAAACAATGCTAAGAGTGGGATTCGAATCCACGATTTCTAAGTCAAAGCCTTCTTCATAGAAGTCCAACCAGTTGAGGACTTGGAGCAACCCATCAGTATGGCCGTGATGCTACCTGGAATGACCCAATGGGGTTTTTGTCCCTCCTCTCTGGCTCTCACCAGTCATGAATCATGGGTTTAGGCTGGATGATTGCTATGTAGGGTGATCATCCTCGTTTCACGGGATCTTCTCTCCAGATGGCCAGACCAGAGAAATAGGTCTGGAGATGATCTTGAACTTCTGGTTTTGTGTTTTGATTCCCTGCATTTATCATCTCTTTTCTTGTCCCTTGCCATTATTCCTGTTGGAAAAGGCTGGTAAAATATTCTCAGTGTTTTGTGCAAATTGTGATCAAGAGAGCTGAATTATTATGGTGTAGGGTTCCCAGCAGTCCAAGAGTTCAGCCTCATTGTCTCCCAAGCCCCACTTACTGATGAGGACACGAGGCCTAGAAAGGATGACATGAGACTGGCCCTACAGAGTCAGGATTATGGCCTTGCCCTCCCAGCACTCAATCCCAAGAGAACCATCACATGGTGGCATGAATGACCAGAACTGACTCAGAGCAGGCTGAGAGGAGACTGGCCGACTGCAGCAACGGTGACCTCTCTGTCCTCTGCCTCCTCAGGGACCTCAGTGCTCTTCAGAGCCTGTAACAACAGGTGGGGGATGAGGAGGAACATCTCAGTGCTTGGCAAGTCTTGTGCATTAATGTGGGTGCCCAGAGGCTCTGGGGGATGACTGGGGTCTGTCCTGTGTTTCTGTTCTCTTCAGGCAGCTGCAAATCCCTGTCTCTGAAAATGAAATTAAGAAGAGCAGCTGAGAGATAATGCATACAGTAGATCCTAATGTAAAATGCCTCCCTGTCCCTCTGATAAGGCCGCTTCTAGGACAAGTTCAAGGATTACACAATAATCTTATTATACGGGGTCTGCCAAGGGCAAAGAGAGGGTCACTTTTCTGTGCACAGAAGAAGAGGCATCCCTCGCTTTTATCCCTCCACTGTGCTGGAGGAAGGCCCAAGGAGGAAGGCCCACTCATTCTGGTACCTTAGGTTTTCAGGGCAAAGAGGGTTCCTGCTTCCTCCCCAGCTCATGGTAGTTCATAGAAACTCCCAACCTCATCGGCTTCCCCCACCTGCTGTTGGAGTTGGGATTCCATCAAAAGAGAATAACATATAGGAGGGAGAAAGTACATTCCAGGGCTCAGTCTGTCTGTATATCCCAGTATAATAAAACTTGTCTCTCATTTCTTGGACAACTTGACAAAGCAAAGGGCTATGATAAACTCCTTTTAAAAGAGACAGTACTGGGAGGAGTGAATATGACTGGAAAGTGGGGAGACAGGTGTTGACAGTAACTTCTGACTCAGTTGCCTATTTTCTGAATAATTAAGGAAATCGTACCTGGTCCCCACCTGGCTTCTTTTTCCCTTGCTGTCAATACAATCTAATCCTGATCCTTTTACCCACGAAACACAATTCTTAACTGTGAGTGTGTGTGTGTGTGTGTGGTGGGGAGGGAAGGAGAACAAGACTTGGCAAATTGTCATTGTAAGTCACCTAAGGATGACAAAAGAAGCAAATTTTGGCCAATGGAAAGTAATAAGTTCTGGTATTCACATTGACTTTTAGATGCAAAACTGAGGGCAATTTATACTTTTGCTTTTTGTTTTCTGTGCCAGTGGTTGGGAAGAAAGTAGATAATTTAAGAGAATAATAAAACCATGTTTCACATTTCATATCTATTTCATTTCTGTGTGACATCCAAATACAGATTTGTGCTTACATTACATGAGTACTGTTTAATGTGCTCATAAAACACAAAACCTCCTCCAACCACGGGCCATGTCTTGAGTGTGGCATTGGCACCTCCAAGACTTGCTGAGTGAATAAATGACCTTACTGTCACATGTCCTCAGACTCATAGATGCTTCTCTGTACTGAAATCCACTGAAGTGTTTAAAATCATGGGATTGAAATTATCTAAGGCTAACTCAGGAGTCAGTCAGCATATGTTTTTGGATGTAAAGGCCCAGATAGTAAATATTTTTAGCTTTGCAGGCCAAAAAGTCTTTGTTGGCACGACTGGACTTTGCCATTGTAGAACACAAGCAGTTACAGACAACACAAAACAAATGGGTGAAGCTGTGTCCTAATACAACCTAATTTACAAAAATAGGAGTCCAGCAGGATTTGGCCTGTGGGCCATAATTACCAGCCATGGATCTAGATCTTTGATACACTCTGATATTAAAGGCTATGTGAAAACAAAGTCTGGCACTTTGGCAAAAATTGGCCATGGACAGAGAACTGGACTCAGCGTGTTACCATGAGAAAAATCATAAAACTGGTTGTCAAGGAAACTGGGTCATTTTCCTTGTTCATTAACCCAGAGTGAGGCCCCAAGGAACTTTCTTTCAGCCCTGGATTCTTCATTAATAAAATGAGGGTTTGCATCAGAAGATCGTCAAGGTCTTTTCTAGACTGAATATGATTTACTGTCATGCAATTTGTCTGCCTCCCACCTTTATTTATTTATTTATTTTTACCTTTGATGGGCATTTGGGAGTTGAACATGAGCCTTGAGAGTAAAACCAGATTTGATATATGGAGAAACAGCCTGTGTCTACATTCTGTTTCTGGAAATGAAAAAAAATAAATAACGATTTATACCTATAAAGTGTGTCGATAGTGCCATTTTATTTCTGGATATAAAAGATGAGTGCTATAACTTTCTGGTGACCTCATATCTCAAAGCCACCTCTACAGCTGCAGACTCAGTCATTGCCTGGACTATGGTAGAAGGGCAGGGCTCCAGTCCTAGCAGCAAGGCCTTTGGTATACACCTCAAGTTAAGAAAATTTGGCCATTTCACTGTAGACTGTGACTCTTAAGAATGAAACAAAGGCATGGGAATGTCAGAGGTTACTCACAGAGCCAGTGGTAGAGAGGGGACTCAGTGAGTCGCTTAGGGACAGGACTAGCCTCAACTCCTAAACAGACTCTTCCATGGCTTGCCTGTGGCTCTATTTTTTGGGCCCAGTCTCTCTAAACCTTTGTCCAAGTTTAAGTCTTTCATTTGATGCTCTGTTGAGATCCTGTCGATAAATCCAGGTCAAGCGTTTTCAATTGCTTGCAGTTGACTAAAACACCAAAGGTACAACTCTGTGTTTAATTATCATCGTTTAATTTTTATTTATGAAGTTAAGACCCTTTCTGGAGCCAAGATATATACATTGTTAGCTGAGCCCTAAGGTAATTCTGTTGAGGCACTCCTCACTGGGGGAAGCCTTACATTTATACTGGGAAACCTTGATCTTGAACCTTCTGTTGAATGTTGTACTGACCTCAGAGATTTTCAAAAGGCTGCCAGTCTGGGAGCAACAGCTTTTACTTCACTGCTTTCACTCATTCACTCATTTAATCATTTATTCCATCATCTATCCAGTGTCTATTGTGTGTATTTGACACCCCATAAGAGACAACCTTATTTAGCATGGCCAAAGGAGTTTCCTGCCCAGGAGGAGGACAGACAAACACTTGCATGACTGAATATTTAATTACGTACTTTAAAAATAAGAACCACAGAGAAATTTAAGATTTTTTAAAATCAAAATTAGCAGTGAGATGTACCATATTTTGTGGGGAATGGTGAGAAAAACTTGTCAAGGCAGCAACAGTTGAGCTGTGAGATGAAGGGTAGTGGGCAGGAGCTAGATGAGTGAGATGCAGAGGAAGACAGGACAGCAAAGTCCCTGGGCAGGCAGGAACATCCTGAACTTTGAAATTGAAAAGAAGCCAGTGGATCTGGAGTTGATTGAGTCTAAAGAACAAGGAGGTAAGCTGAGATTGAGAAGGAATTTGGGTCTTGCTGGCCAAGGTAAAAACAGAGATGTTTTAGCGCAAGAGCATTTGGAAGCCACCAAGGAATCTTATTTGGGTGAGCAGCATGATTAGGTTTCCATTGTCCAAGGAGCATCATGACTGTTGTGAGAAGAATGCATCAGGGGTTTCCAGCAGGCAGTGAGGAGGCCGGCTGGTAGGGGACCAGCCCAGCTGGCAAGACCTTAGGGTAAAGTGGTAGTGGCGAAGGCAGAAAGAGAGGAAAAACAAACATGAGAAGTAAAGTAGGAAGAACTCCATGACCAGTTGCTGGGGTTTCTGTGATTAGAGGTGGTATTGATTGATAGGGGAGATCTGAATTTGGTTTCAGTCATGGTCATATTTTGTTGTTGTCTGTTGACTCCCATTGCTCAGATTCTGCAATTTGGTACACTAATTAAGGCAGTTCTCATGATGTAAGTTTTTACTGCTCCCAATGGTTCTTTTTGGGGGCTACAGGATATATCTCCTTCAAAATCATTTGGTCCCTCTGTCTCCTACACTATTGATCCCTTCATTTCTAAATTTCTTGGCAAGAGACCTATGGACATCTATTCTTGCAAGAGACATAGAACAAATTGCTTCTTTTCTTTTGCTGTTGGTCATCCTTCTGTTCAATGAATGTCTGCATCGCTCATTGAACAGTTCAGCTGTGGCCCCCTCCTGGTTCTATTTGGTTTTCTCCCCCCAAGAATGTGACTAATCCTGATTTCTCAATCTTCTGAATGTGTCACTTCTCCTGAGTCCAGCCTAACTCTAGGTGTGTTCATTAGGTTGGATGGTTGGACCCCAAGCTATAATCAATGTGCATAAAATACTCTCAAAGAGAGTTCAGATTTCTGGCTTCTTCTTGCTAGTTATTCTAAGGCTTACAGCATGATAACTGAAATCAGAGAAGTTTTGAAACTCCAATCATAAAGTTATTGTCAAAATTGCAAGAAGACATGTTCTCTGGATGACCCCAGACCACCATTTCCATGTTCTCTCTCTTTTCCTCTTTATCTGAGAATAATTGTGTCTGGCTGTTATGACTGAATCAAGGATAATGATCCATAAGCCCTTAGAAAATGTCAAAAACTGGATATGACATTAAATTCCAGCAGAGAAATTCTTAGAGTAAGCCTAAGCTTTGGTCTTCATTCTTTACAGAAGATTTAACTTCAGAAAAATTCCATAAATAGTCCAAGTGAAGATTGAAGGCCTCCCCTCCTCACCCTGAGGCCCACAAACATGATGTCCTTCCATTCCACTGTATTTCCCACTTATCCCTCTGTTAGAATGGGTATTATATTGAAAAGAAATCAAGTGTGATTGCATTTGAAGGACACAGAAGGAAAAATAAACCCCACAGGCAGAGGAGGGATGGAATGAGTAATTGTATTAACATATTATTGAAAGTCCAGAAGAACAAAGCAAAATCCATCAGCTCAGCAGTCCTGGATTATTTCACTATGTGACACCAAAAATGAACAAGATAGTAACCAATTAGGTTTTTCTTTCACATGACTCTTAGTTAGAATGGGAACATCTGGGGCTTGGAATCAATTGTCCTGAACTAGCTGCTGTGCTAATTAATATTCAGTCAAATGGCATTCCACCAAGGTGTCCCTTTCTGAATCTCTGTTTCCTGAAGGCACTAATGCTTTCCCAGCAACTTTGCCCAGCTGAGGAGAGCACTGGTTGGCCATTGTAGGGAGGAGGGAAGGCGAGGAGGGTGATAAAACAAGCCTGCAGCACGCCCTTCTGTCTGAGACAATGAACATCCCCTTGGAGAAAGTGCTGGCAAACAACTCAGAAGAAGGAACAATTCCACAGAGTGAACAGGGAGCTTTGTTTGTGGCGTTGCCTCCCTACTCTCTGCAGCATAGAGAGGGTGAATGCTTGCATACTGTCAAATAAAGGAAAGGGGCCAGAATTAAGAGTCTGTTCTTTAACTGTAGACTATTCTGGGTTGGCTGCAGTTTCTGCTCTTAGTGGTGGTTGAAGGAAGGTAAGTGGAAGTATCACCACCAACAAGAATCTGTCCCCATGATTCTGAATCCTCCTTAATCTTCTTCTGTGGCTTCTAATAGTCTCTTCTTTACTTCCACTGTGAAGGGATAACTTGAGCAGTCATTGGTAGAGACAGGAACACCCCAAGAGAACAAGTCGTCCAGTTACCTGGCTTGTTGGCAAAGGACTTTACAGACCCTAACTGGCCAATATGGCAACCACCTGATCTGAATTCAGATGTGCTGTATACTGGATTTCAAAAAAGTCAGTATATAATATAAAATATCTCAATAATTTTATATTGGTTATAGATTAAAAGATAATACCTTGGATATATTAAATTAACATTAAATATTAAAATGATTCACCTATTTCTTTTCACCCTTTTAATGTGGCTGCTAGAAAGTTTAAAGTTATATGTGTGACTGACATTTGTGGTTACAGTATATTTCTATTGGACAATACTAATCCAGAATCTCAAATATCAAATTGCCCCCAGCTCTCTCTAATAACATAGCTATTACTTACTAATAACCTACCAGAGTGCAAATACCATGGGTAAATCCTATTTTTAAGTACATATATGTTTTATTACACATGGCAGATCCACAAAATGCATTGATCTATATTGTCCCAAGCACTGGGGTTCTTAGGTTTGAAGAGTACACCCGTGACTGACTTGGTTGAAACCTAGGCATCACCTAGGACTTTCTTGCTCCAAGTTACTCTTTCCCTGACACCATGTTGCTCTCCTTGAACTTTCTCATGTCAGGAAGGCAGGATTCCTAGTCACTTTCACCATTTCATCTTCTCTTTTTCATGGGAACCAGTTATGAAGACAAGGTAATTGGACAGAATTGGAGTTAGGGTCTGAGTTTGACATAGTGGAGCTCTCAGCCTATGCAAAACCTTTCCAACATAAATTGTTATTCTTAGTGTTCTATGAGTATAGTAAGTTAAAGTGTCCAGCTCTGAGTTTGACATTTATATATGATGGCACCAGGCTAATTCAGGAAGTCAAGATTTGATGAGGTCTTGGGTCAGGAGTTCTATCTGGGGGGTCTGGGGAGAAAAGCAATGATTCCCAGGGGCCTGCAGGCACCATGCAAAGAAGCAGTGTTGATAGCAGGATGTAAGCAGAAAGAAGAGTGATTGGGGGTTTATGCTGGCTATGATTGGTTGATGGGGCCCTTGTAAGCAGAGGCTCAGCAGTATCTGAGGTCATCTGAGAACACAGAAAAGAAACATCTGAAGCCAAGTAAGGGATCTGACAGACAATGAAATCCAGAAAGAGATATCAGAAATGGGGAAAATGTGTGACACAGGTTGAATGTGAGCATTGGATCTCGGAGCCTGAATCTTGGAGGTTTTGCTGCCATGGTATTGAGCCCTTGTCTTAGTGTATGAGGATAACAATTTAATAGTTATGAACAGGATGTTTTATATTGAGTTATAAAGAGATTTGTGTTCAGCTACCAAAAACCCCAAGAGGTTGGCATACCTCTTATTGTCTTTCCCACACTAAAACTGAAAAAATGGAGGGGCAAAAAATGCTAGGTAACATCTTTGCACATAGTTGGTGAGAGATAGAGCTGGACTTCACATAGACAGTATATTTGTTATCTATTGCTGCATAGTAAATTACCACAGTCTTGGTAATGAAAAACAACACATACCCTTTATCTCATGGTTTTATGGGTCAGAATCCAGGCATGGCCAACTTGAGTCTTGTTCATGGTCTCAATAGGCAGCAGTCAAGGTGTTGACTGAATTGCTTTGTTTACTGGAAGCTTGGTTGAGGAGTATAATTCAATGCCAAGTGTGTCTGATTATTACAGAGTTCACTGCTTAGCGGCAAGTTATGACTGAGGTCATTGTTTTCTTACTGGTCATCAGTCAGTGTCACTCTTAGCTCCTAGAGACAACCCTCAGATATTTCCATGCGGCTCTCAGAGCATGGCAGCTTCTTCAAGACCAGAAGGATGCTCCCTGACTTACCACGGGGTTATATCCTGATATACCCATCTTAGTTTAAAACATTGTTGGTCAAAAGTGCATTGAGTACAGCTAACTAACTGGACACCAAAGCTCCCAACACAGTGCACTGTAGAATGTGGGTAGTTCACCCCCATGTCTGCCGGGCTACTGGAGCTGCGGCTCAGTGTCATTACCTAAGATCAAGAGAGATATCACCTGCATATTACTAAAGCAAGAAAAGATCAAAATTTAAAATTCACAATAAATTTTCTACAGAATGTAGGTCACTTTCACAACATCATGAAGTCAAACCATCATAAGCTAGGGGCCATCTGTATAAAGCAACACAGTCATGTACGTGGTTATCCCATCTCCTTTGCCATATTCTCTTGACTGGACCAAGTCATAGATTTTACCTCTACTCACAGGGGGAGCATGATACAAGGGTACCACTTATTGGGGGTCCTTTTAGAATTCTACTTGCCAGATGTGCACCAGTCACAAAAATGAGAGCTGAGATGAGTGTGTTGTTTCACAGAACCAGAACAGCCTGTCTTGTTTTGCTCGCTTCATCTCTACCTGTGCCTATAAGGAAGATACTGGGGCCACAGAACCAGCTCCACCCAGTTCTTGAGCCTGTGAGCATCAAGATCAAAAGCCCCTGATCTCAGGAGCCCACCTCTCCACTAGATGGAGTCTGAAATTTTCCTGCCTGTGAAGCCTGAACACTCCAGAGCCTCAGATGGTGCATCACTTAAATTCTACCCATTAATTTGTTAATTCCTTCTCCTATATTATTGACTGGGCTGAGAATATAAAGAACCCCTTCCTGTAGATGAGACTCTTCTTCAACTCAGAAGATCCTGGAATTCTGTACTATCTATCAGGGACTCCTTGAACTCTGCCCACATTGTGGATTCTTTGAGATCAATGCAGCTTAAACTACATTTTTGACTATGGTCTGTGGTCCAGAGAAGCTGCCTGTGGTAGAGTCAGTTTGGTCCCAGCTGGTCTTCTTCTTTTCCCCTTTACGCTTTTACCTCCCTTCCCCCATTCTGCCTCCTGGCCCCTGGTGGAGTCCCAGATGACTTTCACCAGGGACCAGGAGACTTGTGGTGGCCCTTCCCATTCTGGCAGCTGGAGGCTGTTATAATAAATTGAGCTCACTTATTGCTAGTGAATATCTTCAAATAAAACCATGGCTGTATTTGTTAAGATGTATATTTACCTCTCTCGGGTTAATGAGGGCATAAGGCAGTAGCCCAAAGCAGAATTCTCTGCCCAGCTGCGAGGGGATCTGCGTATCTGCTGGTACCCTGCTGGGAAGCAGGAGGAGAGTCTCTGCCCTCAGTCTCTGTCTCCCCTAGTTAGATCCAGCTATAGCCCTGGTCCCAAAGAAGGGAATGCCAATTGGACTGGAAGCAAAGAGCCTCTGTCCTTGACTTGGTTAATGGTCAAAACTCTAGTTAATTCTGCTGTTAGTCAAATGAACTGTGTCTGTTTTGTTTATTGCATATCTTGCTAGTATAAGACTTGGTAAGTAGGCAGTATATACATATGGCGAAATGAATGAGTTTCTTTCTTTGTCCCATTCACTATCCTAGGATTACAGCTGTGAACCACCAGTGCCCAAGCCTGTTTTCCTAAATGGTGGTCATGATCAGGGTTTGGCAAATGCTTAGAGCCTGGACTTGTTCATTCCTTAAGAGACCAATGGTCTTGATTTGCTTTTGCTTAATTGATCTGACCATCTGACCATACATAGGATGAGCACTCCTGTCCTGCTAGGTCGTAGACCTGGCCTTGTTCTGACCCAATTTGTCCCTTCTAACTCACGTTTTCCTATAATAATCTTTCTGGGTTCTTTTCTAAGCCAGGAATTTGACATGGGAACCACTGAAATACAAAACCAACAGCTGGTTTGATATTAATATACCATGGTTCTCTTGCTGTGGGATTACCTGTGTTGTTTCTCCAAAGATGTTTAAGGACTTTACAGTGGAATATGGCAGTCCACAACACATTCTCAAGGAGTCTGTGATTTTCCATGATGATTAAAAAAATTTTGATTTTACATATGTGCTAAACTGTACATTCTTACAGGAATTTCTAAACTCTTATCATGACCACCGTTTAAGAAAACAGGCCGGTTGCTGGTGGTTCACACCTTTAATCCTAGCAGAGATCAGGAGGATTGTAGTTTGAAGCCAGCCCAGGCAAAAAGATATTGAGAACCCATCTTAACCAATGGCTGAGTGTGGTAGTGAATGTCTGTCATCCCAGGTAAGTGGGAAAGCATAATTAGCTGGATCAAGTCCAGGTTGGCCTGAGCATAAAATGAGACTCTATCTCAAAAATACCCAATGCAAAAAGAGGTGGTAGAATGGCTCGAGTGGTAGAGTCCCTTCCTTGGACGTGCAAGGCCCTGAGTTCAATGCACAGTACCCCCAGAAACAAAACGTAAACACTGCCACCATAGTTTGTTTATGATCACATCAAAGTCCGTGAGTAATTATCTAGGCAAAGCAGGGAAGGACAGAGGTGGATTACAGCATAAAAGATATTTCCCCTCCCAGTGATGTCACCGCATCTTTCGAGCATCAGGGAAGGTTTTATAGTAGTGCACACACAAAAAAAGAAAATGTAATGGAAAAATTGAGTCATCACAGAGTCCACACTAGTATTAGCATGCTAAGTTCAAAATAATTTATTCCACAGCAGTCAGAATCACGTTCGCATGGTGCACTGAAATTTAGTTTTAGCAAAAGAATCATATCCATCACACTAAATTAATGTTGTTAATTTAAATATTATTGGCTTTGTTTGTATTTGATTTGTGACTTTGTTTTGATTGCATCATTGTATAAGAGTTATAAGCATGAGGAATATATATTTAGTTTTATGACTACATATTTTAGTGTGCCAGGGATAAAAGAAAAAAATGTAAATATTCACTGTCTCTCCCTATTAAGTACTGCCTAGTAGCAACCGAACCTCCAAATTTCTTTGAAGTTGTCTCTCTAGGTGTCCCCACTCCTGGAGATCAATGTCCTGGGTCAGAAGAGTCCCTTATCTGAACCACTGGATGGGTCCAAGTTTTGAATAGGAATCACACTCTGCTGGGAGCAGGCTTTCTGGGTTCCCTGGGGGGTAAATTCTCTAAGAATTTCATTGCAGGCAGATTTTTAAGTTGGTTAAGACCAGATTGCAAATATCCAGCATCATGGTGCTTGTTAACTTTACCCATTCAAAGAAACACTGCAACAAAACTCAGAACAGGTATCAGAGGTGAAATTATGTCTGGTGTCACATGGGCCTGGACCAAGAACAGGAGAGCTATCCACATGACTCAATTTAAGATTTGGAACACTTTCTAGGAGCAACAGCATTGCATTCCAGGTTCCTATTGTAGTGAGGGAAGACAGACCAGCACACACAATGCAGCTCTCTACAGACTCTGGTCTCTAGTGCCACAGGAGCACAGTCACTCCTGGCATTGGCCGTGGGAAGCAATGCTGATGCTAGTAGTGAGAGTATCATCTCCACCTCTGGCTCTGCAGCATAGGCACAGGAGAAAGGAGGGTGCAAGAGTCTGACTCTACCTACTCTTGGAAGACATGGCTCTGAGCTATATGTGCCTTTGGATGAAACCTTATAAGGATAGAAAGGGTAGATAAGAAGAATGATGTCCAGGTAAATAACAGAAGAGTGTCCAGAAGACTTCCCTTCTTCCTCATGATGGAGCTATCTGAAAATGATTCTGGTCCCAGTAGCTTGAGGCTTTTTGGCTCCTTCCACTTCATTTGAGGGATCTATGCTTGTTATGGACCATTCCTTTGCCTTTCAGAAGTCTTGACTCTTAGAAGGAACCCCATAATAGAGACTTTGCACTCCTTGCTCCTGTAGGTTCTGTCACCTGCTGAGCATGGGGAATCCTTGGAATAGAGGTCTATCTGCTTCTACCATTTTCCCTGTACCACTAGATGCTGATAGCAACCCCCTCCCAAATTTACCAAACAAAAATGACTCTGGACAATGTCAAGTGTCTCTTGGTGTGGGTGGGTGAGAACAAAATCTTCCCTGGTTGAGAAATGTTGGTGGATAATTAGAGATCTTTGCATATCTTCCTGCAGGAAGAGAGTAAAGAACATTCTTCCCTATGTCTGCTTCTTCAGGAGCTCCTATCTTTAAGCAATTATGTTTCTGCATAGATCATTGCAGATGATCTAGATCATAGTAGATTTTTTTTTCAGTTCTGGGTCTTGAACTCAGGGCCTTCGCCTTGAGCCACGCCACCAGCTCTTTTTTATGAAGGGTTTTTACAAGATAGGGTCTCCTGAACTATTTGCCCAAACTGGCTTTGAAAGGTAATCCTGCCTTTCGAGGATCTCTGCCTCCTGAGTAGCTAGGATTATAGGAGTGAGCCACTGGCACTGGGACCAAGTAGATCAATTTTAAGCATCAGGATGAATGTTACCTCATCCCAGATCTCTCCATTGGCTACACGGAATAATGGTTCACCAAATTAGACTTCTAGAAAGTCAGCAATGTAATCCAGGAAGCCACAGGTTATTAGATACCTGTGAACTGTATTCACTGTATCATTACAAATTCTTTCAACTCTTGTACAGGATAGGAGGGAGTTAGGAGCCCTGTTTTACTGGTGAAAGCTTGAGGGTCAGAGAAGTTAACTCAGGAGGAGGATCCAGGATTTCCTCTTGGATGGATTCTATTCCAAATCTCACATAACCATCCTTTTCTGTGAGTGCTACATGTTCCTGATGAAATTCTGAGATGCACAGCTGTGGGCAGGGCCAGGCAGTGGTCCTGTAACCACTAAAGCCACACAAATTGTGCCACACACAGACAGGCTTTCAGGAGGCTGTCAGCTAAGCACCCCATGGGCCTGCACCACTCCAAGGCTGACCTTGCAAGGCTGTCTGGATTCCCATGAAATCTGAGCACCTCTTTTAAGCGCTTTACTGTCTGGATATTGGCCAAACTTCCTTCTACTTGTCTTACTTGAATTGTGACTGTGATAAAAACTCTCTCCTTTAGGGAATGAGGTGGCCTGATTTTGAGCTCACTCTTCTAGAAGTGTATTCTGAGAAGCTGTGCCCTCTAGGCTGTATTTTGTCATTTCAGTTTCAATGGTGGGTTTGTCTTCTCCAAATCTTTGGAGTGCTCACATCTTTGGAGGTCATGTTGGTAATACAGACCTACAGCAATTATCTAAAACTTCCCAAATAGAAGCCTCACTGGCCTACTTTGTATACTTATTTTGTGTGTGTGTGTCGGGAGGGATGCTGGGGATGGAACCTATGGCTTCATGCATATTATACAAAGTGCTCTACTATTGATCTATATCCCCAGTCTTACTGGCCTGTATTTTTAAGACTGGGTCTCACTGCATAGCCAGGCTGGCCTCAAACTCATGACCCTCTTGACTTAGCTTGAGTGCTAGGATTACAAGAGTGTACCACCATCTTGCCTGGATCCTCACTTGCCAAAAATGTTACCAAAGTAGGTGTTGGGAAAAAAATGGAAACTATCTCTCTGTGTCCATATCTACCTATCCATCCATCCATCCGTCCATCCATCCACCTGCACCTCGTTTTCCTGTGTGCTTTAGACTGAATTATTTTTACACAAAATGATAACATAAAATTGAAACACAGCAATGAGAAACCAGCAAGTGATTTCAGCCATGGTTCCTTTACCATTTCAGCAGATTCTTTCCCCAGTTTTATCCTCTCCCCTTGCCTCTGGCTAGCTTCTCAATTCTCCATGGTTTTTTAAAATAATTTGTAACTCAGATCACTGTAAGTGGTTCATGTTAGGCAATTTCCTTAATACTCCAGGAGCCATGCCATCAGAATCTGCTGATTTGTATACCTTCATATTTCTCAGGCTTTTTCTTATCAGGGTTCTGACAATAGCGATTTGGGTAAAGATTTCATTACTTCCTAATTGCTCTGATTTCTTTCCTTTATTTCCCCTCGTTAAAGGCAAATTTAGAAAATGAGTTTGCTATCTCAGCTATTTTAATCCTGTCCTTCCTCTCAGGTTCTTTCCTTCCTTCTTTATTACCTAAGCTGAGGTTTCTTGGGGAGCTCATTCACTCCACATCTCCCTTCGAAGGTAGAGAAACCTCGCCTCTGCCTTTTAGATTTATTATTATTTATTTATTTTGCTTTCTAAAACAGGGTCTCAGTAGCCAGCCCAGTCTGGCCTGGAACTCACTATGTTGTCCATGCTGGCTTGGAGCTCACTATGCAGCCCAGGCTGGCTTCCAACTTGACACCTTCCTGCCTCAGCCTCCCAAGTGCTAGGATTACAGGTAGGCACCACCACACCCAAGTAGACATTTATTTTTCCTAAAGCCTTTAAGGCAAAGAAAAACATTTTTAAAGGAAAACTTTCTGACCCCTCTCATGTTTGTCTTGCAAGTGATTTGCAGATCCTTCCCAGCTGTCTCTGCTCTGCAGGCCGTGTCAATTAGAGACAGCCAAAGTCTAAACACACAGTTATTGTACTTCAGGCCCTAGCTTCCAAAATAACCTGGTTCCAATTCTGTAGGTTTTTGGTATTCTTTCAGTTCCTATTCAGTTCTAGTGCCGAGCAAACACTTCTGAACATGAGTCTTCCAGCAACTCTGGTCTTCTCAACTTTGCAAAACAGAATGTCAAAAGTGGAGGAACTAGAGAAGTGCTTTCTCAGACTCTGGGCAAGTTTTGAGTTCTAGTAACACATCAAATCACGTTCATTATCTGCTCCAAGATGTGAAGTAGATTAAGATATTACCTTCATGTGACAAATCAGGTATCTCTAGAAACACTTGCTTTGCTCTGTGTATGTGTGTTTAGAATGCTGTGTGTGTGTGTGTGTGTGTGTGTGTGTATGTCTTTCTCCCCCATTTGGTAATTCAAACTGATACTACCTGGTGTTCACATCTGCATGAAATTAGCAATTATTTGGGCCAGTCCCACTCCCAAATTCCAAGATGTTTATCTGAAGGTTTGCAATCTGTGAGCCCAACTGGTCCCCTGCATTGCTTTCTATCCTGGTTTTCATCCCTGTGTCTGGCATTGGTGTAGGCACCGCCTTAGTGGTTCCTCTTGTAAACTGAGCTGTGCAGTGCAGACCCATTACTGAAGTGACTGCTGGGAAGCTGGGAAGCACATCACCCGTCTCAGTGGAAAGTTGTTGGACAAGCCCCAGACTGTGTTATGAAACAAATCCTTGTTTCCAGGGCGGGACAGTTCAGTCGTTGAATGATCTGTTTCATGGTTGCAAAAATAAAACATCCTTAAATTCTGGGAAAGTCAGTGCTCCAGCTTCAAGAATGAGTTATTGAGGGAAGGGGGTCACATCTTGTGATGGGAGAGCCATTGGAGAAAGCCCAATGGCTTTCCCAACTGGGGCCATTTATTCACCCCCGGGGACCTAGCTGTGTTTCTTGGACTGAGGAACAGGAGTCTGTGATTTTTCATGTTGACAGCTATTCATGAAGGCCCTGAGGCCCCTTCTCCCAACCTCAGTGTTCCTGCCTTCTCTTCCCCAACTGAACCCTGTTTGGGGGACTCTGCTTCTCCCTGGGCTTAATTTCTGCTTTCAAATCCATTCAATCCCTCCTTGGACCCTGATCTCTGGTGCTGGATATCTCTATATACTGCAAACATCTTTACCAAGACTGCTTGGTCAAATCCTTGATTCTTGGTCTATATTTAGTCCTTTAGCCAGGGGTTATTTTTGTTTCTTAAATCTTGAGTTTGATGCCCCTCAAATAAGCCATTGATAATTGTGTGCTCAGGGTCCCTAACATTCACTTAGTGCTTCGGGTCACAAAGATCCTGAGAAAGAGTTCCATTTGTGATGGCTTATATCTTACCTCTTCATCTTATCTCCACTGCCCTCAGGACATGGATCTAACCCAAAGATGGAAAGACACAAATGCCATGCATTGCTACCGTCTGGGGGATGATTTTGCCCCTGCAGACATTTGATTATACCTGGAGACATTTTTGGGTTGCCACAACTGAGAAAACAGGATATCCCTGGCATCTAGTGAACTTAGGCCAGCCAGGGTTGATGGTAACCATCCCAGGATGCATTGGAGAGAGATCTAATAAATAATTTTCTGACTGAAAACCTTAGTAGTGATGAAGTTGAGAAACCCTGACCTAATGTGAGAATCAAGTGACAATAATAGACATACAACTCAACAGCAAGCAAAACTCTTTCTTAGACTCAACTGACTTTTATTTTCTTTTTGTTTTATTTGAGTAGCTAGGCACTGTATCAGTTCAAATCCCAGCTCCAACACCAATGTTGCACAACTAACTTAAGCTGTCTGCATCTTAGCTGCTTGCATGGAAAATAAAAATAAAAGTACTACCTCTCTTGGGGAACTCTTGTGAAAATTAAATGAGATAAGACTCATGAGGTGGTGAAGGTGCTCAGTGTCTGATGTTATTGTAGACCTCATCATCATCACTACAATCGTCAGTATTTTGGCTTTTATCAGTCCCCTCTCCCTCATGCTTGGTTTCTTTATCAGGGCTTTAACAGTGCCACCCGTGTGGTGAGGAGGCTCCTGGAGGCACCCAGACACACAGGCACAGACTATTTTGTATTTCATTTGCCTCTTGTCAGCAAGTGGGTCCCTAGCAGAACAGACTGCTCACTCAGCCTGTGATTCATGGGTTTTTTCTTTCCCTCCCTGTGAGCTGCTAAAAGGTAGAGAGGAAGCTGTTCCACTACAGGCTCATTTACACCTCTTCAGTCTTCCACTCCCTTCAAAGGAAGTCAAGTTGCTGCACAAACAGAACGTGGCAGACAGGATTCCAGGGCAGATTCTCTCAGTTCAGCCTGATTAGTTGTTATTGTCTGGAGGGGGAGTAAAGCACCCCACCCCCATCTCAACATGGTGCCTCCATGCACTGTGTGCTTATGTACATGGCCTTTGGCTAAGTTCCATGGAAGGGGGCTAGGCTAGGCTGGGGTAATGGTTCAGGGACTCCGGAGATCACGTCTCAAACTGACTCCTGTATGGCTATAAGTGGATCACAGATTTGTTCTTATCCCTTCCTGTGCACAGGAGGATAATGAGGGCTCTAGACATGTTATCAGTCTCACAGATGGCTGGATGTCATACATTTGGCAATTCTTACTTAAGAACAGCTCAGTGCTGTTGTCCTCCTGTGGTTCAGTTTGTGACATGTCTGAGAACTTGCTGGAATGTTCTTTGTGGGGAGAAGCATCCCTTTCATGTCATCTCTGCCAACCTATATACTCCCTTGCCCTGTCAGAATATACCCAAATGTGCATAAACGCTCAAAAAAAGTTCTCAAACACGTTTGAAAAAAATCCAACATTTGCCTAGTAAAATGTTGCAGTTCACCCATGAAGAGATGGTGGTATGAGATATACAAGGAGAGAAGAAGGATGTCATGGTCTCTGTGATCTCTTCTTTCTCTACAGAAAGAAGTTAAGACAATGAGAGTGATCCATCTAGGTCTCTCGACAAATATGTCCTTCTGAGAGTCTACCATCTATCCAGAACTATAGTCCTCAAACTCTAGCATGTATCAGAGTCTCCTGGAGGACTTGATAAAACTCAGATTGCTGGGCTCCACCAGAGGGTTCAGACTGCAACCAACCTCAGTATTTGCATGTTTAACAAGTTCTGAAGTGATTCTGATGCTGCTGGTCCATGGACCAGTCATCTGTGATGTATATAGACTTGGAATACCATCAATGAAGGGAACTGTTTATGGATGCTGAATGCCCCTCAAATAGGAAGACCCAGGTAAGATAACAGAGCAGGGATTTTCAGCTGCCCAACAGAAACAGTAGAGTCTTCCTGTTGGGAAGCTCTTAGAGAAGTCACTGCTTGAACCTCTTACAGCTTCAAGGTCATGGGCCCCAGATCAGGGAATTCTGTTTCCAGCTCTACAAAGCTTTGTTACTGCATCCATTCTTTCATCTATGTATCTACTCAAGATGGCCTCTGTGCCAATTTCCCTGGCCACCATGGTAACCTTCAAGAACAGGGGTCAAGTTCTTGGTAAAGTCGTTTTCTCTCTCTGAAGTTGCAGTGTGGATATAGCACATGGTCCCAAATAGGTCTTCATGATCTGTTTGCTGAAGACAAGAACAAGTAGTTCTTTACACACTCTCTTTCTCCAAGGTAGATGAGCTTTCTAAACTCAGCTGTGCTTTGCAGAAAGAATTAAGAAGGCCAGAGAGCAAAAGCCCAGCACCCACATTCTTGTGCATGTTTCCTCCTGTGTTCAGTATATACCTTGTTCTTCTTGGCTTTTTGAAATAATAACAGCCTTAAACCAGCAGGGAACTTGCAGTGGAAACCCTTAGAATATTTTGGCTTGTATAGAGTGGGATAACAGTAGAGATCATGGTTGGAAAGTTTGTAGAGGTCTTACTAAGGAGAGCCATTGATGCTAGACTAAGAAGTTTGCACATAGGTCAGCAATGGTGAGCCAACAGAAGGTCTGGCTGCAGGAGGGACACAAAAATCACAAGTCTTGTCCTTAATGTTGCTCGTTTGTTTTTCTCTAACAGTAAAATTATCATCTGAAATCTATAGAGCAAATTTTTAAGATGAATATTTCCCAATGGATGCTCTATTGTCTTACAAATGTGCGCTCATCAAACCCATGGCAAGCCTGTTGTCTAGACAAAGTCAAACTGAACCAAGACCTCACACAGGTGGAATGGGAAGTCTTCAGAACACAGAGGGCAAGGGAAGCTCAGTCCCTGTCCATGGGAACAAAAGAAAACCTAGAGAATACATTCTAGATAGGAGGCACTAGAGGTGAAGGAGAAAGAGTGATGGAAAAGGATCGTTATTAAAGCTGTATCTCATTCTTGACAGGGATTTTAACAAAACTACACTGGAAATTAGATAATGATATTCTCTTTTTGCTGGTAATGAAATAGGCTCAGAGAGGCAAATTCTTGTCCAAACTTACAGAAAAGTCAGTGGTGGAAGTAGTAGTCAAGTATGGCTTTGTTGGACTCCCAAGCCCATTTGCCTTCCATTGCTGGGCACCATTACCACCTTGACAACACAAATATGGCTCAGCTCTAGTCCTTGTCATAAAGTTGCTTTCTATACACCAGAGGATTTAATATACCCAGACACTCAAACAATAACAGAAATGGGCAAAATTTCAGGAGAACCCTAAAGAAGATGTAAAGTTCTGGGCAAGCTCAGACCAGGGCAGGGGAGGTAATTCCTACTCAAAGTGTACAGCATGAATTTTATGAAAGAGATAGTATTTGAGCTGCGTTGGAGGTTGGCTCAGTGTTGGCAGGTAGAAATAGTGAGGAGAACTGGGAATTTCAGGCCAAGGGACCCTGGAAGGTGGAAAATTTTGGTGTATTTGGGGCTCAGGTGATGGATAATGAGAAAAGGTCAGCCAGGAAGAGGAAGATTTCAAAGAACATATTGAAGTATGAGGTGGCTGGCACTGTTCTGTGGGCAGCCACATGTCAACTTGGAAAAATGACCCATTCTGAGCACGACTGAAGGAAGATTCAAATGGCCAAGGCCAGTACTGGAGGGCTCTGTGCTTCTGTAGTATTCAGGGACCTCTTAGCTTTCTATTAATGCAGACTGTGGGTGTAGTGGATGAGGTCTGAGCTGAGACTGAGCACCATTGAGAGGCTGCATAAATAATTTGGGGTTTTAATTAGGATGAGAGCCCCTTGAGTTCCGGACTAAGGCTCAGAGGCAAGAGAGAGCAGTCCATTTGCACAGGGGAAGAAAAACCAGTGTTGCCAAATGCTTGGAAGAAATAAGCAAGGGAGAAAGTAGAGTTGTAGAGCTCAGGGCAAGTCAGAGAGTTTTCTCTGGTTCAGAGTCCCTTTCTGATACAAGTAAATTCTTGCAAAACTCCGAGGTTATGGACTCTCTCCAGACTTAGAGCTGAAGCTAGCTTGTTTCTGGTCACACTGCTGGCTTCCATTTAAGGACAGGGCCTCAGCCATGGAGGAGATGGAGCCACCATCTCACCATCTTGGCTGAGGCTGAGGTCTTAGTTGGGGCAGCTAAACTGACCTTGTGATGACCTCTATTCATCTGCTGCTGGATTTATCACCATCTGTGGTTATCTTGCCACCTCTTGCATGCTCACTCCCAGCGCTGAGCCAGATGAAAAGCATCTTTCCCAACATCTCAGTGAATGAAATTTTGTGGAATGATGGCACACCTCTTAGTGTGACAAGGGTTATGATGGCTTGCCAGAGATTCATTTTCAAAATTAGGAATTTGGACAATTTTCATGATACCGGAAGGAGAGAGAGGGAGAAGGAAAAAGAGAAAGACAGAGGAAGAATGACGTGTTTATGATATTCCCTAGACTCTTGGAGAAGATACACCAGGATGGGCTTGGTAAGGAACAGACTGGGGCAGGAGTGTGGGCTGGCCAGCCAACATTTATGATGGGCGCATCATGAACGCATCACCACGTTGAGGTGCACCTCCCGAGGAGAGGATTCATTTCCATGGGCAGAATCAGGATGCTTGAGCTCATTATCAATTTTACTGTGCTCAGATTGTTTTCAAATCTAACAGATTCATGACAGGTTGATGATTTTGCTGTATTCAAAGGACTTTTAAATGTAATTGATGTTAATCATGCACCTAATACATACCAGGATCTGCATCTGAGCACTTTTAGACACAAATTCAAGTCAATCCTCAGGACAGTCCTAAACAATGGGGGGCAGGGGAGAGAGATGGCCCAAGCAATGTATGCACATATGAATAAATGAATAAAAAAAAAAGGTTAAGTGACATGCTCCCGGTCACAGAGTTGCTAAAGAAGCCTATTACCAAACCCCTGTTGTTTCTGCTATAGCAAGCTGCTTCCCAGGCTCCCTTTCCTTTCATGTTGAAGAGCTCCAGAAAATAAGGGAAAAGCAGCAGGCGTCCATATTAATCAGGGCCCTTGGATCCCACAACTCCAGGAGGCCTCCTCCTAGAAGAACAATGGGCAAATTTTAGGTCTGTTATCAACTTTCTGTGCCCTTAAGTGTGTTATCAACACCTGACTGAACAGGTGTCAGTGCCCTTTTTCTGTAAAGGGTTAGGTGGGAAGTGTTTTTTTTTTTTTTTCATTTTTCTTTTATTATTCATATGTGCATACAAGGCTTGGTTCATTTCTCCCCCCTGCCCCCACCCCCTCCCTTACCACCCACTCCACCCCCTCCCGCTCCCCCCCCTCAATACCCAGCAGAAACTATTTTGCCCTTATCTCTAATTTTGTTGTAGAGAGAGTATAAGCAATAATAGGAAGGAACAAGGGGTTTTGCTGGTTGAGATAAGGATAGCTATACAGGGCATTGACTCACATTGATTTCCTGTGCGTGGGTGTTACCTTCTAGGTTAATTCTTTTTGATCTAACCTTTTCTCTAGTACCTGTTCCCCTTTTCCTATTGGCCTCAGTTGCTTTAAGGTATCTGCTTTAGTTCTCTGCGTTAAGGGCAACAAATGCTAGCTAGTTTTTTAGGTGTCTTACCTATCCTCATATCTCCCTTGTGTGCTCTCAGTTTATCATGTGATCAAAGTCCAATCCCCTTGTTGTGTTTGCCCTTGATCTAATGTCCACATATGAGGGAGAACATACGATTTTTGGTCTTTTGGGCCAGGCTAACCTCACTCAGAATGATGTTCTCCAGTTCCATCCATTTACCAGCGAATGATAACATTTCGTTCTTCTTCATGGCTGCATAGAATTCCATTGTGTATAGATACCACATTTTCTTAATCCATTCGTCTGTGCTGGGGCATCTTGGCTGTTTCCATGACTTGGCTATTGTGAATAGTGCCGCAATAAACATGGGTGTGCAGGTGCCTCTGGAGTAACCTGTGTCACAGTCTTTTGGGTATATCCCCAAGAGTGGTATTGCTGGATCAAATGGTAGATCGATGTCCAGCTTTTTAAGTAGCCTCCAAATTTTTTTCCAGAGTGGTTGTACCAGTCTACATTCGGTGGGAAGTGTTTTAAGCTTTGTGGACTTACGTCTCTGTGGTAATTATTTAGCTCTGCTTTTGTCTATTTTGCTACAGACAATAGGGAAGTAAATGAGTGTGGCTGTGTACCAATAAATCTTTATTTACAAAAATACATGGCAGGCTTGACCTGGTCCGTGAATCTGATCTGACTTACAGGTCATACTTTGCTGTCTCTGTTTTAGAGTGAAGGCCAGCTTGAGGTAGATGCCTACCAGGAAGACACTGAGTAGCATTTTTTCCTGAAAGCCGGGTCCTGAAGGCTAATATCAGTGACAGATTCAGGGTAGAGAGTACAAATGGATAACTGAAGAGCTAAGCATGATTTGAAAAGTTTGTTTGGTTTGTATGGTATTTAAGATTCTTTAAATTACCTTCTTATGTTTAAAGATTGAGGGAATTTGCATTGTAAAAATCTGAAATTTATGCACATTGAGAAAACTTGGAAGATATTCCATTTTGTGTGTGTGTGTGTGTGTGTGTTTGCGTGCACTCGCGCGTGCGCGCGAGTGCACAGAAAAGTGTTTCCCTGTGTCATTAACTGGTTGGGAATGAGTAAAGGCTGCCCCCATTAGGTGGGCAGTTTGTCATAACCTATACACGACTCTCTATTCACATTTAAGTTACCTGCTATTTCAGTTTGCAACCCATGTTTTATTTTATTTTATTATTATTTTTTTAGAGGTCGGAAAGATTTTATTTGTAGAGAATTTAGTTGGAGAAAAAAGAGAAAGACTGCATATTGGGGAATGCAGGGGACCCGGAAACTGGTGATCCCCAACCCATGTTTTAAAGATACTTAGTTTTCAACTAAATTTCATTGCATATATTTAAAGAACACAACATAATATGAGATACATGTAAATAGCATTGTGGTTACAAATTAATATATCCATGATGATTCTAAAAGAAAGTCAAATATACAGAGCTAGAAAATAAAACAAGTTGCCAGAGTTGGCAGTGAGGACAGAGGAGGGAATGGGAGATGTAGGTCAAAGGATTCAAGATAAAGATTCTTATTTTGCAGGTAAGAATTAAATCCCAGTTCTAGGCGGACTCTCAGTTGTCCTTATATTTATTTTCCTTTTATTGTTTTGCTAAAGCAAAAACTCTTACCCCTGGACTAGGGTGGTGGAGTGGTTGTGATGGTATTGATAGTAAAATGTTGTCTTGGGTGGGTGGGCAGCCTGGACTGGGTAGATGTTATATCTCAAGAGTTCCAAGGATGAAAACCTCAGAAGCCAAGTTCAAATTCACGGGAGGAATGTGGACTGGAGATAACAGACAGTGACAAGGTCAACACCTGACCAGACACAAGTCAGTGAGCAGAGACTTAAGGACAGGGTTAGCAAGATGGGTGCAGAAAGCTCCCAGCAGTGAGCTGGGGCTGGGGCAGCTCTAAGCAGGGTTCCACTAGTTGTGCCAGACAGTGTAGACTAGATCAGATTTATCTGAAATCCAGGCTTCCTAGAGCCTCTGCTTCTTAACCCACCTCATTCACTGCCCTCCCTCTGCTGCCTGTACCTGTGCTAAGTGTTATACATTTTTTGTTGTCTATTATTGGCTATGAAATGACAGTGTGTGTAGCACGATTGGATAAATATGTTTTTCTTTACATTTATATCAGCATATCTCCATTTCTCATTCTTCCCCTTTTCCAGGCTTGCTTCTCAGGGAGGAGTGTTCCATCTTTCTGGCCAATGCTTAGTCTTCCACTGTTTATTTTCAGTTTCTTTCCCACCCATCTCTCCCCTGTCTTTCTGTTTGATTTCCAAACCAACTCCTGTCTCCCCAGTAAAAAAGAAGTTGAACCAACCTCGCTCAACAAGGCAGGGTCCTTGTGTTTCTGTTTGGCTGCTGTCATTCCCTTTACCCTCAAGTGCTTCTGAAGCACAGCGGGTGCAGTCTCCCATGCCAGCTTCGCTCCTTGTTTGGGACCCCTTTCTGGCTGCTTCTCACAACTCTCCAAATCTGCTCTTCTGGGACCTCGGCCTGCCACAGTTGTAACGCTTATATTCAATAGCTATTCTGCATCTGACTGATTATTGGTTAATATAATAATCACAAAAATAATACTGCTGCTTCTTCTACATGCATGATTATCTCACGTACTCCTCATTCTGCCTGTGTGTCTGTCTCTCCCTCTCTGTGCTGGGGTTTGCACTCAGGGACTCTTATTTGCTATGCAAGTGCTCTATAGTGTGAACCACACTCCCCGCCCTTTTGGCTTTAGTGATTTTTTGGATAAGATCTTACATGTTTATCTGGGCCAGCCTCTGACTATGATTCTCTTACCTATACCTCTGTCATACTTGGGATTATAGACATCACCACCATGCCTAGCTCATTTGTTGAGATGGGAGGTCTCACTAATTTTTTGTCTGGGCTGGCCTCAAACTGTGATCCTCTTGAGTAGCTGGGATTGCGGACTTGAACCACTGGTCCTTTCTCATGCTCTCTTTAGAGATAGTAATATAAATCTATTTGTTATTGTGCTTAGACTATCCACCCTGGGTAGGTTCAATAGATCCCGTGCCTCGGAGGTGGACTTTAAAGTCTTCGTTCTGTCTTTGGAACAGTTACCCCCACCTTTGGGTGTCAGATTTTTTGTATGAAATATGAGAGCTTTGGGCAGTTGATGTCTGCTTTCTCTACAGCTGCCACTTTAAATGAGATGAAGAATATTCAATTAATTTTTAAACAAAAATCAATAGAAAAATATATGATCTAATAAATAAGTTCAGACAGGTTGCAGGATAAACATCAATATACCAGAAATGAACAATCCAAAAGTAAAACTAAGCAATCAATTCCATATAAAGGAATAAAATACTTAGGAATAAGTTTGACAAAAAAAGTGAAAGACTTACAGACTTGAAACTATGAAACACTGTAAAAATAATTACATAAATAAAAGGAGGGATGTCCTATGCTAGTGGATGGGAATGTTTATTAAAGTTAAGAACGTTCTATTCCTCTTGTTTATCTAAGAACGCCAGCTTTTTGGCGGTAGAAATTGACAAGCATAGCTGAAAAATCTAAAATTCATCTGGAATTGCATAGGACTGAAAATAGCCAACACAGTCTTGAGAAGTAGAAAATTGGAGACCTTACATGTCCACATTTTAAAACTTATTACAGTAAAAAATAATAGTATGATAGCCCAAAGGTAGTTCAAGAAATATACCCTTATGTTGGTGGTCACTGGTTTTTCACAAGGCTACCAAAATAATTCAACAGAAAACAAATAGCCTTTTTAATAAAGGCTTTGAGACAATTAGATAGTCATATGAAAAAGAATGAACTTGGACCCCGACTTCACAAGATTCACAAAAACTAACTCCAAACAGGTAAAGTTAACTAATTAAATAGGTAGAAGAAAACCTACAGTAAATGTTAATGACTTTGGATTAGCCAATGGTTTAGGCATAGCAGCAAATACAAGCAACAAAAGAAAAAGTACATAAATTAGACCTCATCAAAATTTAGAACTTTTGTGTGTCAAAGGATACTATTAAAAGTGAAAAGAGAACTCACAGAGTGGAATATTTATAAACCACATGCCTGATAAACTTACATCCAGAATATATATGTATCATATGTATACATATATACATATATCTCCTTACAACTTGTTAATAAAAAAGATAGTCTAATTAAAATGGTCTGGACAGGCGTTTCTCTAAAGAAAATATACAAGTGACCCATAAGCATATCACACAATGCTTAGCATCGTTAGTCATTAGGAAAATGCAACTCTAAACCACACTGAGCTCTTACTTCATACGCACTGGACTGCCCGTAATAAAAAAGACACAACAGCCCGTGTCAGTGAGGATGTGGAGAACTTGAAGCCCTCACCCACGGCTAATACGAGAGTACAGTGGTGATTCCTGTGCTTGGTAGTTCCTCAAAAAGTGAAGTATAGTTTCACACACAAATGTTGAAATGTTCACAGCAGGACTGATCACAATAGTCAAAAGTGATGACTCAAATATCCATTTTCAGATGAATGGGTAAACTGAATGTAGTTTGTCCTTATAATGGAATTTGTTTTGCAATAAAAATTTATAAAGTTCCTAGAAAATTAGCTAGCATTTGTTGCCCTTAACGCAGAGAAACTAAAGCAGATACCTTAAAAGCAACTGAGGCCAATAGGAAAAGGGGACCAGGAACTAGAGAAAAGGTGAGATCAAAAAGAATTAACCTAGAAGGTAACACCCATGCACAGGATATCAATGTGAGTCAATGCCCTGTATAGCTATCCTTATCTCAACCAGCAAAAACCCTTGTTCCTTCCTATTATTGCTTATACTCTCTCTTGAACAAAATTAGAAATAAGGGCAAAATAGTTTCTGCTGAGTAGCGAGGGGGTGGGGGGAGAGGGAGGGGGCGGCGTGGGTGGTAAGGGAGGGGTGGGGGCAGGGGGGAGAAATGACCCAAGCCCTGTATGCACATATGAATAAATAAAAAAAATTTATAAAGTTCCAATACATGCTCTGGAAAGGATGGGCATTGAAAACACTATGCTAAGGTAAAGAAGCCAGACACAAGAGATCACTTATTGTAAGCTTCCATTTATATGAAATGCTCAGAATAGCCAATCTCACATAAAGGGATAAGGGACCAGTGGTTGCCTAGATCTAAGGCTGCGAAGGGAGTAGGGAGTGACTGGTAATGGGCTTGAAGTTTCTTTCAGTTGCTGAGAGGGCTCTAAGCCTCAATCGTGGTCATGTCTGTACAGCTGTGCTCATGTGTTGCATTTGGTCATTCCCAGCTCTGTGAGTATACTAAAGACCATTGTGTTGTACATTTTAAGTGGGTGCGCTGTATAACATCTGAATTATGCCTCTCCAAGATAAATATATAAATATTACAGTAACGATTAATATTATTAAGTACTGGGTATGGTAGGACATGCCTGTAATCCCAACTACTTACGAGCTACAGATTGTGGTTTGAGGTCAGCCCAAGCAAAATGTTAGCAAGATCTCATCTTAATCAAGGTGGATGAGATGGTTCACATCTGTAATTCCAGCTACATGGGAGGCATAGGTAAGAAGATTGTGGTCTGAGGCTGGCTAGAGCAAAACATGCAAGACCCTATCTAAAAAATAACTAAAGCAGAAAAGGACTGGGGGCATGGCTCAAGTGGTAGAACTAATAAGTATGAGGCCCTGAGTTCAAACCCCAGTACTGCCAACTGCCAATATCCTGGCATTCACATAATCTTTTCAGTTAGAGGTATCTTTTCCTAAGAAGACAGTGGTTTGCCTAAGACTGGTTCCTTCTCATAGTCAAGAATACATGACCACTGTGGTGTTCCACAGTAAAAGGATATCAGTTGGACTCCCCAGCCTGCTCCCATCCAGCCACAGGATATTGGACAATATTTTGTACCTCTGTAACTCTCAACTCCCTTACTTCCCACAACAAGAGCAACAGTTCTGGTAAACAGGAGATACACTTAGAAGCATTTAAGATACAGCCTGGAGTACTATATCTGTTCAGTTCCCATTATTTTCACTTCCTTTTTCAGAAACACTTCTCCAGCTCACACACCTGAATGGGGCAGACAGGAACTACACCATGAGGGGCTGTGTGGCCAAAGTCATGAGTAGAGGAGAGGCGGTATGGCCTGGAATTCTTCCCCAGGGGTATGTTTGGTGCTTGAAAGCTCCCAGGGTAGATGAAAGGACCATGTGAGAAAGCTAAGAGCTTTCTCCGCGAATTGCTTGTTCTACAAAGGAGCAATTAAATGGGCACCATGGAGTGGTTTTCAAAGCCTGGGACTTTGTTTCCCAGAAGTCTTTGAGGGTTAGGACAACTGGTTTTCCCAGGAGTGGTGAGGAAGAAAGAATAATTGACCGGAGTTTTATTCCTGACTTCGCTCGATCAATGAAATAATGTGGTCTGAAAGGAGCTGTGTTAACCCTGTAGTTCAGTTCAGTAAGGGAGGAGGAACCCTCCTCTCCCCCTGCCTCTTTCCCTCTGGGGAGAGGGACTATTGTAAAACAATTTAAAGCCCTCTGACCTGTGTGGAAAGAAGACCACAAATTGAAAAGAAGATTTCATTAGCAGAATTGTTGTTTCCCACCCTTAATTTCTGTAATTTGTTGGTACTCTATAATTACAACATAAAGACATAATTATTTAGGTCTCGCCTGGCAAGTCACATGGCCATTTTCATTTGGATATAAGTACAATATTGTTGCATAATAACCTGCAAAAATCTGCATTTAATTGTGGTGGCTGACTGCTTCGTCATTCTCCTTTATTCAGCCCATCCTGGGTGGCAGGGACCAACCAGTGCTCAACCCGGTGCCCCTCTTACTGAGGATACTTTGGCTTCATGACTGCATGGCTGTGGTGGGAAGCAGTGGGGCATATGGCAGTCATGCAATTTAGAGTGAGCACTGTCCCTGTAGCTTCCTTAATGTGGAAGCTACCTGTACCTTCAGACATTCAACAGATGTACATCAGGCATCTGTGTGCTAGAATTGTCCTAGTGCTGGGTATAGGTTGCTAAAAAAAACTCCAAAAGAAGTCAGAAATCCCTTGCAGATAGATAGCTTGAGATAGAGATAGAGGTAAAGATAGAGATAAAGAGATAGCTAGATGATAGGTAGATAAATGATAGAGGATAGATAGAGAATGGTGGTGATATTAGACAAGATAGAATAGCAAAACAAATAGTATGTTACAGGGTAATAAATATTATAGAGAAAAATAGGGCTGCAAAATAGGGGAAGCATCACTGAGAAGATAGCATTTGATTACAGAGCTGAAGAAGACAGGGAGTCATCCAGGGGAAATCTGATGAGGGTCCTCAGGTTGGGGGATGGAAAAGAGGATACTCTGATGTCCCAGAGGGCAGTGTGTAGTGAGCCAGAGGAACTGATGGGAGATGAAGGAAGCCTAAGAATGATGGAGACAGGATTGAGGATGGCAGGGTTTGGTAAAGCATGGACCAGGAGCCAAATCTCATTTGCTACTTGTTTTTATGAATGAAGTTTTCTTGGCACGTGATGATACTGATTTATTTTATATGGTTTAAGGCCAGTGTAAAGCTATAATGGAAAGTTTGGTGGTTGTGACAAAGACTGGTGAGTGAAGAATCCTGCAAAGCCTGAAATATTTACTAGCAGCCCAAAGAAAAGGCTTGCCGGTCACTGGCATTGGGTATTGCTGACCCCATTTTCTGTGTCCTCCATGTCAGACAGCAGACGTGGAGGTGAGAGTTTAGTCTGTGCCCTCAGAGTGTCAACAGTGTAGTGTAGTGAGGTGGTAGGCATATTGACAGGCGAGCAAAATATAGCTTCATGCATTGTTTTGGGGGTGCAGAAAAGGACAACCAATTTTGAAAACTGTTTCTTACTCTCTATTAAAGCAAAAAACATATGTATGTGCTATAAACCAACTCTTCCACTCCAGAGTCCATAGCTGCCAGAAATGGGTGCTTTACCATGGAAATGCCACAATGAAATTCCCTGAACAAACAAAAATGCCTTGTTTTTAAATACAGAGAACAGGAAGGTAAAACAGGTCTTGTCTGGGCATTGGTACCAGTGGGAGGGAGAAGATATAAGGAAAGGGTGTAGGAGGGTGAATATGGTGGAGATATTATATATTCATTTATGAAAATGAAAAAATGAGACCTGTTGAAACTATTCCAGAAATGGGAAAGAGGGGATAAAGGAGAATGATACAGGGGGTAAATTCAACTATGATATATTGTAAGAACTTTTGTAAATGTCACAATGTACCCCCAGTGCAACAATAATATGATAACAAAAATTAAAAAGCATATGTAGAAAGTTCCAGAAACTTTATTCACAATTGCCTCCAAATGGAAACCAACATAAATATCTATGAACATTTAAATGGATAAATAGAAATAAATCATGATATATTCCTATAATGTCATACTACATAACAGTGAAAGAGAACACATGATCTCTTTACAAGAACATGGATGGATCTTCACAAATGTGATGTTGAATGAAGAATCCAGACATGAAAGAACACGTGGCATGATTCCACATACATGATGTTCCAGAACAGATAAATCTGATCTATTCAGATAGAAGTCAGGAGACTATGTAACTGGAAGGTGCACCTAGATATCTTCTGTATCTTGACTTGGGTGTAGCTATATGGCCATATGCAGAAGAAAAAATTCCATGCAGCTATACTTCAGGCTTGTGCACTTTATTCTGTGTAAATTATGCCTCTTAATTCTTAAAAAATAAAAATGCATATCCACTTACCATGGAGGCTTGTACTAAGTTTTATGACAATGAAGGAAAATGAGGGTCCAAATTTGAGTTTAAGAAATTATATTTTCCTAGAGCAGATGGGGATGAAAAGAATTCTTCAGGAGAAGAAAGAACAAGTAAAATATGCCTGAAAAAAAAGGTTTATTCAGGGAACTGCCGAAGGACAGCTGTGCTAAGAGTCAAGTCCAGAACATTTCTGTCCCTCTGTTCCTCCTGCCTCTCATTTAACTCACTTTGCTTATTTGCTTATGTTTTGTTTTCATTTTATTCAGTTATTATGCTTTTCAGCTCAAGGATTTCTACTTGGTTCCTTACTATTTCATGGAAATATAATTTGCATACCATAAATAGCCCCTTTGCACCGTGTATAATCAGATGGGTTTCAGTGTATTCACAACACTGTGCAAGAATACTTTTATCACCTCAAAATCAACTCTGTTCTCATTAGTAGTCACTACTAATTCTCCCCTCCCCTAATCCTTGACCACTAATTGACTTTCCTTTTATATGAATTTGCCTATACTACACACTTCACACAAATTGAATTATAGAATACGTGACAAATTGTGCTTGGCTTCTTTCACTTAGCGTGTTTTCAAAGTTTGTCCATATGGTAGCATGGTTGAATAGTATTTCATTTTACTTATATACTATGTTTTGCCACCATCAGTTGGTGGGCATTGAGTAGTTTCTACTTTCATAGCACATGTGTTTCATGAACACGTGCAGGAAGGTGTTTTTAATTCCCTTGTGTATGTACCTAGAAGTAGAACCATGGTCATCTGATAATTCTATTTCACTTTTTTAGGAACTGACAAAATGCTTTCCACAGTAACTGCACCATTCACATTCTCACCAGCAATCCATGAGTGTTCCAATTTCTCATGAGGGTTCTAAGTCCTTGCCTGACTTGTTATTGTCTGTCTTTTTTTAATCATAGCCATCCTAGTGTGGATGAAGTATGATCTCATTGTGTTTTGGATTCGCATTTCCCTAATAGCTAATGATGCAGACTGCAGCTTTGTAGCAGGTCTTAAAAATTCTGATGTATGTCATCCAACATTGCTTTTCTTTTCCAAGATTGTTTTTCCTTATTCTGGAGTCCATATTATTTCTAGTATTGGCTGGTCAATTTCTGCAAAGATGTTAGCCAGGGGTTTTGATAGCAATTGCATTGATCAGTAAGTCTATTTGGCCAACAGTTGCTTGTCAAAAAGCACTAAGTCTTCTAATCCATAAACATGGGAAGCCTTCTTATTTAGTGGATCTTTAATGTTTTGCAAAAATTTTCCTCAAGTTATCAAGGAGCAAGACTTGGAATTCCTTAGTTTAATTAATTATTCTTATTATTCCTTTTGGTGATGCCGAAAATTATAATCATTTTCAAATTGTTCCTTGTCATACACACGTATAACTGATTTTATTAATTTTGTGCCCAATATATATCATTGCTTTTTTGTGATTGTCTTTTAAATAAGTCAGAAGGAAAAAAATTACAAGCAAATTCATGTGTAAAGATTTTTTTATTGTACTATGTAGATTCCTTTCCCAAATGTCTTCGTTTTATTCATGTGGATTCAAGTTACTATTCAGAGTTCTCTCCTTTCAGTTTGAAGGACTTACTTCCTTTAATATTTCTTTTAACTCAAGAAACACTAGCAACAAATTCTCTCAGTTTTTGCTTATCTAGACATGTGTTAATTTACCCTTCGTTTTGGTTTAGTTCATTATTTGTCAGTTGAGAATTACTTTGTCCGCAGCGGCTCCCAGCCTAGTGGTTTTCACCATGAACTTGGCCAGCTATTTTCCAAGGTTAAACAGTGCAGGAGATTGGACAATGGGATGAGGATAAGTTAAAAGACCATAAAGCTTCCTGTTCTTACTACGATTCTTACATGTTTTTCTTCCATAAATGCTCCCCATGATTGCTTGCAAGTCTTTGGTCAATTTCCAAAGTTCTAAACAAGTTGACCTTCCTCGGCTGTTTTCTCATTGCTTTTTTGGAGAAGAGAATTTTCACAGGGTGACACTCCACAAAGTTGGCTAACTTCCTCAATTTTTTTTTTTTTTTTGGTATTTGTGGCAGGAATACTGAAGGATTCCAAAAAAGAGCTTATGATCTAGTTGGAGAGAGAAAGCCTGTTTGCAGATATCATAGAGCAGTGGTGGATATTTTCGTGTCTTGCTACTCAGGTTGTCCAAAGATCCACAGCTCTGATATCCTAAGAGGTTGTAAGGAATGCAGCACCATCTCAGGACCCTCCCTAGACCTGTTAACAAGATCTCCCAGGTGATCCATATCCACACTAACTTTTGAGAATCACTAATGTAACACGCTTCTTAGTAGATAAAACAATGTCAACTGCTGTCACCCAGAACTCTTCTGCCTCAACTTAGTGGCGTAACACAACACATTTATTTCTTATTTACACCGTGTCCAATGTGGTACCCAAGAGATTCTCTTAACATTGCAACACTACCATATAAAGATGTAACTTCCAAGTTTTCAACTCAAAGGAAGGCAGAAACAGGGCTAGCACACTGACCCCTAAATGTCTCATCCAAGAAATCACACAGAAAACTTCAGCTCACAATCCATTGTCATGAATTAGTTAGACAACTCCAGTCTAAATGAAAATAAACTCAGAATGAGGAGATGGGGCTCCTGGAGGATTTGCCTAGCACCATCTTTGATACTCTGCTGCAGGGGAAGTGGGGTTTGCAATATATAACAATGTTGTTTAAAGGAAAGAAAATTTTGTCTTTGGGGAAATCATAGAAAAGTTTAAAATAAAAGTATAATTTTATCTGGCTCTTAGACAATGGCATTGGATTCAAGAGTTAAACAAGCAGAATGTGGCTATTAGAAGGAAGAAGAATATTAGTTTAACATACACAATAGTCCAAGAAGAACTAGATATCAAAATTTATTCAGAAAAATGTGGTAAGACATTTCACAAACTCTTCTGCTCTTTTTATAAATTTTAGTAAAAATTTTACAAAACACATTTTTTGAGATTCTATGGATTGGAAGCTTGGATTCTGATATTGTGTGCTGTAACCCTTACCTCCTTGCCCAGAAAGAGCATGGGATACAGGATTTGAACATAAGATTGGGCATTTGAAGTTTTCACTCTTAATCTCAACTCTGTTGCCCATTCCTTGTGGAATTTTAAGCCAAACCCTTTACACTACTGAACTTCACAAGAAGGGTGATATAGACCAGTGCTTGTCCACCTTGGAGAATCTATCTTTTAGAACATTTCAGACCAGTGAATCTTGCTCCGAAGATAGGACCAAGACAGCTATTAAAAACTAGACTAAGAATGTCAAGTCTATTCCAGTATCCTCAAACTTTAATGTGCACAGAGATCACAGGAGGATCCTGTTGAAATGAATATTCTGATTCCACCCCCCTCCCTACTGCCAGGTCTGGGATGTGACCCAGAATTCTGCTTTTCTAACATGCTCCTATGTGATGCTGATTCCTCTGGTCTAGGACCCACCCTGGCCTACATAATCTGGAGTGGCTGGTTAATTTCAGCCATAAGACAGTTTTCCCCAAGTTAATGAAATTGGCTAGCGAGGTTTACATGGCTGGGTGGGCTCAGGCAGAAAAGCCTCAGGATGGAGGGGTGAAATGTTTGCATTCAAAGACTCATCCACTGCTTACTCTGCAGCATCGGCTGGAGGTGTGAGCGGCACAACTCATTTCTCATGGCAGCACTTCCTTACAGCAAGGGCAGGCACCATGACCTCTGAGGACACTGGGCAAACTGATAGAGAATCAGAAGGAGCAGGAGCTGTGCTGTACCATGAGCGGATGAGGAGGGGAAGAAGGTGAGAGTGAGGGAATCATATCTGCTTGGTACCCAGGGACCTAACAAGCCATTTCCAATGTATTCACGCTCTTGATTCCTTATGAAATTCTAAAAGACTGGCATTATTCACCTTATTTTCTAGATTAGAAAATTGTGACTCAGAGAAGCCAAATTGCTTGTCAGCTAAGAAAGTATTTGTGTGCCATTCAAGCCCACCTCCTTTCCATTGCAGCACACTGAAACGTGTCAGTTATTTTAAGCCAGGTTGATGGTGGGTTGAAGAACTGGAATGCTCTGCTCTCCCTTTATGGGTCAGGTTATCATGGCCATGAAGACAGTTCTGTTCATCAGGTGCTTCCTTCTAGTATTTTCCATCCATTTGTAGTTTAATTATAGATAAGAAGACAAGAAGAACTAACCCGTACTGGTGGCTCACACTTGTCAACCCAGCTACTTGTTAGGATGAGGATGAGGGCTCTAGGCCAGCCAAGACGGTAAAGTTTGCAAGACCCCATCTCAATGGAAGAAAGCTGGGCATGACTGTCATTCCAGCTACTGCAGGAAACAAAATACAAGAATCATTGTGCAGGCCAGCCTGAGCTAAAACAAGTAAGACCTTATCTCCAAAATAAACAGCAAAATGGGCTGGAGGCATGGCTCACCTGCTTAGCAAGTGTGAAGCCCTGAGTTCAAACTCTGGTACTGCCAAAAAAAAAAAAAGGAATTATCCATAAATAAAAGCTGGAAAAGAAAGCAATGAGAGCAAAAAACCCCAACATCATTACAAATTGTTTTCCTGGCTATTTCTACCCTCTGGAATCTAACATTATCAATCCTAGAAAAAGGAAAGAATTTACAATGCAATATGATTCTGGTCTGTCATGCCATGTATATTTCCTCTTATGTCTTGGCCTCCTCCATTCCAATATGACTTTGCCAAGGAGAATTTCTAAGTAGAATAATCTAACTCTGTTTCTCAGGATATTTGAGTCCTCTGCTCATTTTCTTCTGGCTTCCTTATTTCACCTTTCAGCAGTGACTCTGATCCTACCTCCTCAGAGGACACTTATTCTGACCCATCTATCTGAAATAGCTTTCCCATGGCAGCTACCCTATAATGATCAATTCTCCGAACTTGTTTTCATTATTACAAGGTTCATGTTTTTAAAATTTCCTTACCAAATGCCTCACCTGTTTAGTTTGCAAACTTGTTCTGAAGGCAGATAAATATTTTAGGATTTGTAGGAAATCTGGTCTCCTTTGCAGCTACTCAGCTCTGTTGTAGAGGCATAAGGTTATAAAAATGAATGAGCATGGCTATCTAAAATTGTATTTATAAAAATGGATGATAAGGCTAGGCATAGTGGTGCACGCCTGTAATCCTGGGTACACAGGAGGCATAGGTAAGAAGGTTGCAGTCCAAACTTTCTTCTTTTTGTTTGAGTTAAACACAAACAAAAATGTAAGACCCTATCCAAAAAATAACTAAAGTCAAAAAGACCTGGGTGCATGACCCAAGTAGTAGAGTGCCTGCCTAGCAAGTTACAATGCTCTGAGTTCAAACCCTAGTCTTACAGAAACAAACAAACAAACAGCAGTAAGTAAGTGAGATTAGCAGGCCACTGTTTGCTGACCCTTGAGGTAGAAAATAAGTCTTATGAGGGCATTGCCTTGCCTCCAATAGTATTTCCAGCACCAAAAATCAGTACTTAACCTCAAATGGCATTTAATGAATTTATTTGCAAATGAATGAGTGAATATATAAATGAATCTACTACCTCAGGAAATGGAGAACACAAAAGAACTTTGATAACAGAAATAAGCAAATCATGGCCCTTGTAACCTAAGGTCTCATCTTTGACGATACTATAATATCTCTGCTCCCATGTTCTGCTTTAATTCTTAAAAATAATTTGAAAAATAAAAACAGAGAAGAAATGGAAAGGGTCACAAAGCTGTAAAATTGACATTAGTGCAGATCTCTGCTATGGGGCTCTGTCTCCTGCCCCTTCTGGGCTATGCTTGGCCAAGTATTAAAGGGCTGACCTGACAACCAGCAGACAGCTTTAGAGGGATAAAAGTAGAGAAGACTTGTCCCTGTCTCATTTGGCCTTGGGGAGCAAGAGAAATGTTGAGCCTGCTGAAGGAGCAACAAAGGAAGTTATGGCAGAAAGTCTAGTCATTCTTTTTTGTTTTGTTTTGTTTCTTAATACTGGAGATTGAACTCAGGACCTCATGTAAGGACTCCACCACTTAAGCCATGCCCATAGTCTTTTTGCTTTAGCTTGCTTTTTCTGGTAGGGTCTTTTGCTTTGGCTCAGGCTGGTCTCACACCACAATCTTCCTATCTCTGCCTCCCAAGTAGCTGGAGTTACAGGCATGTACCAATGTACCCTGCACAATCTCGTCATTCTTAGAGAATTACTTCTGATGACATGGCAAAGGCCAAGATTCAGTAGCTTGCTGTTCATCTATAAACAGCTCATCCTTGACCAAGACCTAAAGAGGCCTTTGGGTTGATTTCCCCTCAGAAATCAGCTTGGATCACTGACCTGAATCTTAGGGAGACACCAGAATAAAGCAGGTACCTTTCCCCAATCCCAATATCATGAAAACATGAGAAGGTTACTTCATGGACTCTGCTCTGTATAGTCACACAGTGTTTGTGCTTAGAAAGTTCTTATGCTTAGTCCTGCTCTTGCCATTCTGAAACTCTTAATGATGTTTAAACAAGAGGTCCCCCATTTTTTATTTTGCACTGAACCCTACAAGTTATGGAGTTGGCCTTGGTCTACATAAACATAATAAACTCAAGCTAAAACACTAGAAAAGCAGAAATTATTCCATGATGGAACTGAGAAAACTTTGAATGGACTCAGTTTACCCAAAATTATCAAGCTATAAGTCTTTGTCAAGACCAGAAGGATATCTTAAAACATATTCACTAAGCTACAGAAAAATAAGGGAATTTGAATTTCTATTAGTGTGTCTTAGTGGATCAGGATCTCTGTTTTCCACTGATGGGCAAGAAGAGAGCAAAAGAGAGATGGCTAGATAATTTCTAACTGATTAGCTGAAGTCCATACTGAGTTTTAATTCTTTCCAAAAATATTAGAAAACTGAATTCTCAGTCTTTGAGACACTTGGTCAGAAATATCATGTGTTGGAGAAAAAGCATCAGGGACATTTTGGAGCACGGGGGAAACTGCTTAATTTTTAATCCTTGCATAGTCCTTGTGAATTAAACAAAATCCATTTATGTTCTAGAACTCTGAATAGGCAGATTATGCAGTACAGGCTGCCTCCCAAGAGAGAGGAAATGAGGCCAGTCTGAGGCTATGTAGAGGATGTTTGGGTAAGGGGGAATGACCAGTGGCAGCTGGCCAATATTTGGCACGGAGAATAACTCCTACCTATGCCCATTCCGGATGAGCCAGACATCACCCTCACTCCCAATGACCGGAAAACAGGAACAGAAATAATCTCAGGTCTTAAAATTATGCTATTTTCAAGAAACTCAGAGCATGGTCCTGGCTCAGGGGGGCTCCAATCTGCATGTCAATTCAGTCACCTACAGTTCTGAGATATCACAGCAGCCAAAAGGACTCTGCTTTCATGAAACTTCCTCTCTACCCTATTGGAAGACTTATTTGGTAGACTTTTTTAGAATCTTTAGATTCTGATGACTGGGGACACTTGTTTGAGGAACACACCTTGTATCTAGGGGAGGGCACCCTGGTGAATGATCAAGGTCCTTTAGAAGCAAGGAGAATCATTAGGATTCTAGAACAGGCAAGAAAAGGTAGGTAGTATATATATCATGGGATACTGTCCATATTGATTTTGTACAAATTAAATTTTAGAGGAACTCAGTGTCTCAAAACAATCATCTATGTAAGATGCACACATGATCACAACATCACCCTGATGCTGAATTTCAATGTCCTTGATGCTGAATGTCAATGTCTACTGGTTGCCTAATGGGTCACATGTAAAGACCTCAGTTTGGTCACTAAGGTCCACTGTGGTCTAACCTCTACTTACTCTCCACATTAATCTCTGACCTTGGTGTTTATTGCCTCTAAACTTTATCTTGTGCTTTTCTTCTACTGAACTATCTTTCCTCCTCCTTAGCTTGGTGATGATGTCTCCATTTTTTCCTCTCATAAAATCCCATTCACCCATCCAAACACAACTGTTCCCTCCATCGTTTCAGCTAACATAGTAGCTCATAAACACCTTATTAATGGTGTGTTGTGATTCTGCTGGAATCTCTATCAGGGAATAGAATGGGGCAGTTGCTCCCTAACACTTGGCCTGAAGGATGATAGACTCTTAATAAATATTTGTGAAATAATTTAATGGATGACAAATGATAGAACGAGTGAATAAATGGACTCTTGCTAGAGATTGTGAGCTCTCAGACGACAAAGGGCTATGTGTTCTTGTGCATTATTTACATCTTATGCAGTATTTGACAGTTAAGAAAAATTCAAACATTGCTTATTTACAGAATTAAATATGCCATTGAGGGAGTATGTCTTCCTTCTGGTAATAGAAAAGCCTGGATGTTCAGAGTAGTATAGCTGTCGTGGGTAGAGATATTGAGGTGGCATGGTGGCTAACAGAAGATAGCTCCCTCAATCAGCTTCAGCACAAGACCCTTTAGACATCCCTTCATCAATCATCAGCCTTTGATCATGTGGACAGAATTCTATTTGTTATTAGTAGTGTAACTATATATCCTGTTAGCCTGGGACAGTATTGGTTAATGACTGTTGTCCTGGGTAATTATTCGTTGATGCCCATTCATTCTCCAAATTGTCTTAGTTTGGAAGATAAATTATATGGCTATCCTAGTTGTGTGCTAAGTGATATGCATACATTATAGGTCTAAAGTTATTAATGTTTTCACAAAGACAAAAATGTTATACCACCTGATGAAGCTTGTAATGAAGTGATGAGAAATGAAAAATGAGAAAAATGCTCACAAATTCAAAGGCATTGAAGCATCACTAGGTGAGCAGAAGAAGTTGCATATTATAGTGTCCATGTGCTTGTGGGCTCTAGGAAAAGATTCAAAGAGAACATGGCCTTGGAGAAGGAAAACAGAGAATAAAGAATGGACTCTGCTTGCATTAATCTAAGTTTCTTTCTTTCCCTGGAGCTCCAGGAGCAATCCTGCTCTGACTCTTGCTGAAATTTTCTCTTGCCCACCTTTCCTGCCTTTGCCTGGAGTATCTATACCCCGGAATGCCTTCCTTCCTTTTATGCACTTATCTGAATGTGACTTATTGACAGTTCAGGATCTCCCTCATTCTCGGGGATTCCTACATACTTCAAATTCCACACACTTTCAGACCTATTCAACTGCTTATCATTTATGACATGGTACCTTCTAGTTTGTTTTTCCATTTGTAGCATGTTTGGCTGGAAGAACAAAGACTGCTGACCAGTAACCCTGTAGTAAGCAGAACAGAGAGAAGAAATCATGAATGAGCCAGAGATAAAAAGAGAACATCTTCCCTCAGGCCAGAGCAAAGGAAATGGTTTCTTATTTGTGACTTGGGAACATGGCTTCTCACAATTATGTAGGGAGATGAGAAGGATAGACTTCTGCGGTCACTGGTAGAGCAAGTGACAAGTGGTGGTGATGCAAACTTCTTCCTGATGGTGTCCTGGTCCTGCCTATACCCACTCTTCCCAAGGCAGGAGAATCTGGGAATGGCAGACTCTATAAACTGCACAGGTGCAATCAATGAAGGGGCAGCAGGTAGCTTTCCCAGGCTATTGGGAGATTCTTAGAGGAGGGCAGAGATATTCCCATGAGGTCCAAGGACTTTTCTGGAAACAAGGGACATTTTGCAGATGACATCGTATGGATCTGGGAATGAGTGACCACAAGGACAGGAAGAAATATCTCAAGAATACTTTTCTTTATATTGATCCAGAGAAAGAACTTCAGGAGGGGCTGAGATACCAAATAATTTTCCTAAAAGACTTGAGTACCCTTATGCTAGTTCTCAGCTGACAACCAGGGAAGCACCTATTACATGCCTTTTTATTATTTCCCCTCCCTCCTTCCTTCCCTCTCCCCCTCCTTCCTTCCCTTCCTCCTTTCCTTCCCTCCAGTTTCTTTCTATCAACCACCCCCAAATTAAATGTAAATCCGTTGAAGCCATTAGTAATGTACCATAATGATTTGTATCACCATAGCATTTAGTCTGATGCCCTAAACCTGGTAGGTAGCAAGTGCTCAATGAATATCTTCTACTGGAGTGATTGGTTGCAATGTTCAGGGAGAATGGACATTTTTCTTTATCTGAGTCACTCATAAAACTCAAACATCAGACATTAGCAGTGCCCATGGCTCCTTCGTTATTTATTTTGGAGAGGTTCTTTTATTCACGTTTTAGAAGCAGTTTTCATCTAATGTAGACTATAGTATTTATAGTGTTTTTTCCACAGAGTAGAACAAGACCCTTTCCTCTGTGACAAACATGGAAATATCCTTTTTGGTCTAGCTTATGACTTTTGGTGCCCATAAGGTACCATGCTCTGTTACTTTGTTTTTAATATTTTTCTTGTTTTTTGTTTTTCTGAAGTTTAGGTCATGGTGGATACCATGAGTGAACAAAACAAAATGGCTGAAGAGTGAGAAGTCAGGTTCTAGACCACACAGTCTTAACAGGTTAGAACAGCAGAGTTCTGTAGCAGGTTGGGCACACCATTAGGTGACACGTGGATTCTGTGGGCAGCACCCAGGTAACTAGCTAAGAAGCTAGGAGAAAGATATTTCTTTGTGAAAAGGCTAAAGCATTTTCTGAATCAGCGGTCTTCCATTTTCTCTGGACTTCATTCTGCACATGAATTTGGGGTGGTCACAGATCCTTCTATCTGGGATTTGGTTCATCAGGTAGCCAAAGCTCTTCCTCTGCTTGCTGCTTTTGTGTAGGCTTCCTCCCACAGACGCCTGTTCCCTACTCCTCTCAGCCCAGCCCTCTAAGCAATTTCCAATTTCAAACATAGTTCCAGAGTAGTGAAAGCATGAACATACCAATGCCCTGTGCCCCACATTTCTTTCCTGAGGTCTCAATGTATGTAATTCATGTTTACAACTGTGCCAGAGCTTGGACAACTTTTTCCATCGAAGAAGGAGGTTCCCAATGGGTAGGTCAAAAGATTAATTCCCTCAGTTTTAGAGGTCTTGGTCCCTGGATGGGGCTTAGACCGTATCTCTAAGCTAAATACAACCTTCTTTTACTGGGTGTCTGGGAAGTGGCCTGAGATGCACTGCTTGCTCAGGAAGAAGACTGACATTGCAGGAGTCATCAGTTACCCTTATGTCTAATCGTTGTAAACCTGCTTAAGGGGCTATCTTTTACCTGCCTCTGTGCTTTTGAACTTGCTACTCTTGAATCCCAGAGTGTCTTTCTTCTTCTGGATGGTCTATCTAATACTGGATTCATCTTTCCACACTTGGCTTAAAAATTACCTTCTCTGTGAAGCCTTCCATGATTTCCCAAGACAAATGTAGAAGCTGCTTGGTCTTTTCTACCAGATTGTTTTCTACATTACTCTCTTCAAAAAAATGATTACCACATGGTAGGACTCTGCTAGTAAATGGGGAAAATAATACATAAATGAGACATAAATCTTGTTATGAATATGGTCTGAGTGTTTCTGGTCACATGGGTGAGGGTGTGTCCTTACACATTTGTTCTTTGGATAACAAAAGGATAATTTCTTGAGTCAGCTTGTCTGGGGTTATATTTTAGCTCTAAACTAATTAGTTGTGAGAATAGGAACACTCTTTACTCTCTGTACTTCAGTTGCCTTATCTGTCAAATAGGCATATTAATAGGATCTCATAGGTTGTCATGAGGAATAAATGAATTAATGTTCACAAAGTACTTAGAACAACGCTTGAAACTTAATAAGTACTTTTAAAGGTTGGTTAGTATTTTGCTAGACTCTTTTCCCTCTTGGGTAAATCCTTGCTTTGATTTTTTTTGTGTATTCCAAACATTTGATGTAGTTTGTAGCACACAGTAAATGCTTAATAAATATTTGTTGACCGAATGAATCATTATGCAACAGATTAGTTTTAAAAGGAAAAGACTCTAACTCATACATCTCTTCTAACGCAGAAAATTCACTATTTGTTCCCTTAAGACATTCAGCTTCGACAGCCATGCATGAAACCATATTAAGCTTGGAGACTTTTCTATCCACTGTGGGGGTTGGTATTGATTTCACCTACTGAAATATTTGGTGCCTTCATAAAATGAAAAATTATTCACAAACAAAGCAGGAAAACAGTCTTTAAATGCTTATATCTGCAATTCACATGTGATTTAACATTTTTTCATTTTGGGTAGGAATGAAAAATACCTCTCTGTTTTGGATAGGAGTTAAAAAATGGCTCCAAATCAATTGGTTATTTGGTCTATAGTCATTTTGGAAGATGTATGAGGAACAAAGAATAATTTTGTAAACTGATTTTTGCTTGGAAACGGTAGATCAGATTTTCTCCCTGGCTCAGCCAGAAACCAAGATTTTATGTATAGTGGTTTGTTGTGATGGAATTTGCCAGTTAACTGGGTCAAATATTTTGTGAGCCATCTTTCTCCTCTGCCCAATGATTACTTTTTTTTTTTTTTTTTGGAATGGGAAAAGATTTTTGGTTTGATGAGAGCTGTGCCAATGACTTGAAAGACCTCAGAAACATCTCTGCATTTTGCTTGGTAACTTATTCCTCCTGGGATCAACATCTAGAGATATAAAGTTGTTACTCTTTCAAGTCTTGGAAAGAAGACCTGACTCTTTCTCAAGGCTCAGCCCAAATGGAGACTTAACAATGCTTGCTCTTCCCTTTACTAATAATCCCAATCATATTACTGGTTATTGACCATCTATCATGAATGAGGTCCTCTATATGCATAGTCTCAATCCTTATAACAGTGGGACATAATAGCACTCATTACAATCTCTGAGGCTTTCACTCATTAATGTTGTATGTTCTATGCATATCATAGTTCGGTCATATATTTTGAGGATGGGCTTCCATGTAGTTACTTAGGAATTTAGCCTTCTTCCATCTTTGCCCTCTCCTGGGACCTTGAAATGTTTTATTGTATTCTTCCCATCCATTGGGATACCAGAAAAGAGTTTAACGGGAAAAAGGGATAAATTGTACCTCCCTTGCCAGATATATTCATGTGCTAACCCTCTGTGCCTATGAATGTGAACTTACTTGGAAATAGAGTCTTTGTAGATATAGTAAGAAGTAAGTTAATGGGGTTATTCTGGAGTGTGGTAGGCCTTCAGTTCAATAATTGGCACCCTTATGAGTGTCTGGAAGACTCAGGGAAACAGAGAAAAAGGTTTTATAATGAAGGAGGCAGAGACTGGAGTGATGCAGCTGTAGGTCTAGGAATACTGAGGTTCACTCAGCACTACCAAAAGCTAGGAGAGGATGGAACAGTCTGCCCCTCAGAGCCTCAGATCAAATGTATACTGTGGTGCTTCGTGGTTTATAGGAATTATTCCAATCCTAGGAAGTGAATGCAAAGAGGGGGAGTGAGGAGAAGGATTTCTCATTGTGGATTCTTTCATTTTAGAATCTTACACCACTGTCTTCAGACTTATTCCAGTGAGAAATGACCATAAACCTTATTTTTGTACTCTTGTACATTGTGTATATTTTCTCTGGCAGCTTTTAAGACTTTCTTTTTATGGCTGGTTTTAAGCAACTTGCTTATGATGTGACTTGGAATGGTTTTATTTATGTTTACTGTGCTTTTTGGATATGTAGGTTTATTGTGTTCACCAAATTTGGCTATTTGAAGTTGTTCCACAGTTCACTGGTACTCTGTTTATTTTTATCTTTCAGGCAATTTCCTTTTCTGCATTTCATTTTGAATAGTTTTGATTGCTATGTCTTCAATTTCACTAAATACTTTCTTCTGAGAGCCCATTTAATAGGGCATTAATCCCATTCAGTGGATTTTTCATTTCAAACATGGTACCTTTTTATCTCTAGCCCTTCGAATTTAGTGTTTTATATTTTACATGTCTCTACTTAACGTGTCCAGTCTTTCCTATAGCTTCTCAGATGTATGAAATATAATTATTTTATCTATTTTAATGTCCTTGATACAAACTCTATGGTCTGTGTCATTTATGAGTCATTTCTATTGATTGAATTTTGAATTTCTCCTCATTATGGGTTGTAGTTTCCTGCTTTTTTATGTGTTTGGTAAATTCTGTTGGATGTTATACTTTGTTGGATATCATCTCTTTGTTAGGTGATGGATATTTTTGTATTCCTGTAAATATTGGAGAATTTTGTTATTGGACATAGTGAAGTTATTTAAAAACACTTTCATCTTTTCACATCTTTCTTTTAAAAAGCTTTGTTGGGTAGGGCTAGGGAATTAATTTAGTCTAGTCTAGGGAATAATTTCCATGATTGAGGAAAGATATATCTTACTACTCTGATGTCTTTAAAATGATGAGGTTTTTCACTTTGACTTTTGGGAGCAGTCAATATTCTTGTACCTCCATGAGTTCCAGGCTCCTTTCTTACCAATCCTTTCGGTGGTTCTTTCTCTTGGCTCATACCGTTTTCTTTTTTAGTTACAGCTATACCCTGACCAGTATTCAACTGGATATATAATGGAAACTTTCTGTGGACTCCTGGAGTGTTCTCTCTCTCTCTCTCTCTTTCTCTCTCTCACACATTCTCTCTCTTTCTTCCTTTTATAGACACATAGTTATGTCTCTTCAACTAAGAGAAAAGACTAGACCTCTGCCTGGTTTTTCTTTCCTGAGTTGTGGCCCGAAAACTTCCTTCATGAGTAAATTGGGCAATATTAGGGGTTGTCCTTTGCTCCCTATCTCTTAGGAATCCCTAATATCCACTAGCTTGAATGATGCTAGCTTATAGGTTTTGCTTGATCTTCAGTTTTTCAGATGAGATGGTTAATCTGGTCCTGTTTTTCAATGTTGATTGGAATATTGAGACAGATTGATTAGGATCAGAAATTCTTTGGCCCTCTTTCCATTAAGAAGCATGGTCTATATCTCCTCCCCTTAGACTCCGACAGGCCCTGTGACTGCTTGGGCCAACAGAATACAGTGGAAATAGCACTATGCTAGTTTCTGGGCCCAGACATTACGAGACTGGCAGCTTCCCTTTCCTGTCTCTTAGAATACTTTCTCCTGGAACCCTTCCATCATGGTACAAGGAAGCCCATCACCCTATATGTAGAAAGAAAAAAAAAACAGAGCACTCAACTGACAGCTCCTGCTAAATCCTAGTGACAATCATCACCAACTCACCAGCCAGGGGAGTGAGTGATCTTGGAAGTGGATCATTCAGCACCAGTCAAGCTGTCCCACCAGATGCCATATGAGAAGGAGACAAGCTGTCCCTTTAAGCCCTGTACAAATTGCAGATTCATGAGCAGAGTAAATGATCATAACTGTTTTAAGTTACTAAGTTTTAGGGTAATATGTTACATAGCAACAAATACCTGGAATACCTACTCTTAACAGGCAGGAGCTCATCTTTTGGCCCACAAATTGAAAGAGGGCTGGGAAATCCAGCTTAACAGTGTGTTCCCAAAGAAGAAAACATGGATTTTTCTGAACATATATATGAAGTGTTCATGTCTGTATTGAACATTCTGGGAAACTAGGATTCACAGAGGTTAAATAATGTGCCCAAGGTCACAGAAAGTAAGTAGAAATGTCCAAAGTTTGGCTCTGAATTTTTAGAATCTTAAACGTGAGTTCTTTTCTGAACTTCCTTCTAGATAGCCTTCATTAATCTGTGTGGCTAAGGCCTGCCTCAATTCTTAGCTTTTTTTGTAAATTCATCAATTATTTTTCGTTTTCTTCATTCCCTTCCTCTCTATGTGGTTGAAAGCTGGGAATGGAGATGGGAGAAAGGCAACTAAAATGAAGAAGAATCCAAAATAGATTCTTCTAAGCACATGTGGTCCTGAGAGGTACGTGGGGAAACAAGTCCTCAAAGGAGAACCTGAGGACATGAAATACAAAAGCTGTGATCACATTTAGGGAATCCCAGACTCAGTGTTCAGTGAGTAAGGAAGAAGTGTGTGATGGGCCTGTGTGATCCCAGAAGCTGCATTGTGACTGACACTTCTAGGAAACAAGAGTTATAGCTCAGGGCCTGGCCAGAGGTACCTGCAAGGTCAGGGCTGGGACTAATATTTGCTGTGCTGAAGGGGCTCTCACCTGGATTGCTAGAGATTTAGAGTGGAGGCCTTCATCCTACAGCTTATTACTGTTGGCTCTGTGTTGGTCAGTTTTATGTGTCAACTTGGTTAGGCTATACTACCCAGCTATTCCATCCAAACCCAATCCTGGTGTTGCTGTGTAAGTATTTTATAGATGTGATGAACAGCTGTACTCAGTTGACTTTATGGATGAGATCACTCTTAGTAACATGCATATCCTCATCTAATCAGCTGAAATGTCTTACAGGCAAACAAGTTTCCTTAATAAATGAATGAGAAATTCTGCTTCATGACTGTAGCATTCCCTCTTGCCTCCATATTTTCAATGTGCCAGCCAGCCTGTCCTGTAGATTTTGGACTTGCCAGTCCCTGCGATCCTGTAAGCCAATTCCTTGAAATATCTATATATCTATCTCCTACGGGCTTTGTTTCTCTGTTGAACCTTGACTAATACACACTCTGTGATGGGCACCTGGAGCACAAATTACCATCCTAATAACACACTTGAGTTCTTTGCTAAAACACAAGAGAACACAGTCACTAGCATTAGGACTCAGTTATAAGTATTCAGAAGAGACCAAACACTACCACTAACTTGACCTGATCTTGGTGGTATCAATTACACCCTTGAAAGAGAAGAGCAAGTTTTCTCACACCCTAATCTCCGTTGCTCAGCAAATCAATGCATGCCTGTCTCGGAAAACTGACTTATTGCCCTAGAAACCCAGGGACTTCTCAGGTGGCAGAGTGGCCTCCCATAGCAAACACTTACCCTTAAGCTGGGTTCAAGGACTGTGGGGACCAGAGCTGCTTTCAGGAATTTCTCTGACAGGCAATTATCTGCATTGCACACAAGGCTCGGCAGTGCTCACAGGGAGGCAGCAATTTCAACTCCATGCTCACACTGATGGCCTCTGAATTAACTTCAGTGTCTGTGCTAAAAGGAGAGAAACAGGTACAAAAAGAATGAAGGAGAGGTCTACAGCCACTGTCAGTGTGGGTCGCTCAACGAAGACAGCTCCATGCCTGGTGGCGGTCAGAACTACAGATAAGACACAAGACTGTGAGAAGAATGTAAGTGAAATAATGAAGGGCTCCCCAAAGGCCAAGTGGATGATCCTATTTATGCTGCCTCATGGAATTAAATGGCAACAGACTTGAAATGAATGAAAGGACATCTCTTTCTACTGCATGAGGTGCCTGGTTTTCCATGAAGTGTGTGGGAGGTTGCCTGGCATATGGATAAAAGTGATGGGAAGTTTAGACTGGGGCTGAGGAAGTGCTGTTTCTCCTTAGATGGGTGTGTCGGGCCTGCCGCCTTCTCCTGTCTGAGCCCCAGCTTCTGCATCTTCAGCTTGGAGGGGTGGGACCTCATGTTTTCAGACCCTTCCAACTCTGAAGGCCTTTGAGTGTCTGCATCTCTCTGTTGCGTGCTCAGGGAGCCCACTAGGTACATGTGTTGCCTTCCTCCCTCTTCCACTTCTGCTACTGGGAAAAGTAGGCAGGCTGGGAAATGGGTAACAGAATGAGTGGCAGGGTCTTCCCAGTATTTCACTGCAGATGCCTGGGATGGACATTGATAGGACAGAATGATTCAAGATGTAAATTAAAGGATCTCTTAGCTAAATTAAAACTCTTTTTACATTGCAGAGTAAGCTTAGCTCACGCTTTCCAGCTCTTTGAGTTAATTACAAAATTACTTATGTTTCCTGAACCTCAGTTTCTTTCTCTTTAAAGTGGGGATAACTGGATTTCCTACATTAGAAGTATTGCACTTAAGGCACTTAGCCACCCAAGCTGTGTTGAGTTAATGGAAGCTATTATTAAAGCTATTATTTTAAAAATTGGCATACACCTGTAAGTAATTTGACAAACCAAACTGGTAATTAGTGGAAGATTCAGGACTCAAATGCCAACTTATCATCGTAAGAAATTATGTACTTTTCCCGCAAGATTGCAGTATTTTAGATGAGAGAAAAAGCTACTCATAGTCCAAGGCAGGATTTGATGAATGCCATATACTTGAGACAGAATGAAGAACCATGAGAGGTCAGAATAGACTGGGGCAGTCCTGGCAAGCTTCTGGAAAGGGGAGGAGTCATTTGAATTGACTAAAGAAGAGGCCAGGGACATTCACAGAAGGAAAAGCTGTGAAAGAATATGCAGGTGAGAGAAAATGTGAAGTATTTGTCTATCAGTGTCTGAATTGTTTCACTTAACATAACGTCCTCTAGTTCTGTCCATTTTGTTGTAAACCATAGGATATCATTCTTTTCATGGCTGAATAGTACTCCATTGTACATAAATATATAGAGAATTAAAATAATATTTTATTGTACAAAACAATGGGTTTATTATGACATTTCCACACATGCATACAATGTAATTTGACCTTATTGACCCTACCACCTCCTGTTGTCCCCTTCTTTATCTGTCCCTGGTCCTTCTCCCCCACACCAAACCATCCTGCATTTAGGCTCATGTCTTTTGGTTTCTTTGTTTGTTTGTATTTGTGGATCTAAATTTCCCATATGAAAGAAAACATGTGACACTTGTCTTTCTGAGTCTGGGTTATTTCACGTAACATGATGATCTCCAGTTCCATCCATTTCCTGCAAATGGCATAATTTCGTTCTTCTTTATGGCTGAATCATACTCTATTACATGTATATCTCAAATTTCCACTGCCACAAATATGTATAATTAAAATAATTATATTCTTAAAAAGAAATTCTCAGAGTGCCAACTTAGCCCAGGAAACACACCTGTCCTCTTAGAATCAAGAGATCCAAGAGATGCAGTTACAAAGGGCTTTGCAAGGCAGCTTCAGTTTAAGCTTCTTCCTAAGGAAAGTGAGAAGCCTCCAAAGGGTTGTTAACTAGAACAGGACACAGTCTTCTCTGACCACAAGAGTGTGTGGGAAGATTCATGCAACAGCTGCATTTTGGAGCAAGGAGATTAAGACCAAGGCTGTCAGAGAGTCAGGGACAACCATTGTCTGGGTAGTGAGTTCTGAGTAGCAAGGTAGAGAAAGTGATATGGGGTCAAGGCAGACAGCAGGGAGTGTGATATTAAAAACGAAACTCCAGTAGCAACAGCCAAAACAGCACCCTCCCCCATGACCTGCTGTTTGCTGTTCTCTTTTCTGGACACTCATGGGATCTTCTTAACAACCCTATGAAACGTTGTCTGATTTTGGAGCAGACAGACTGGAAATCGAAGCCCTGATCCAACTGCTGACTGCAGGAGCACACTGGCAGTTACCACCTCAGATGTAGGTTTTCTTATTTTTCTGTGGGTAATATTATTCACTCGGCAAAGTTGTTTGAAAAGCTCAAGAGGATGCATTTAAAAGCCTGGGGGAAGCCTGTGCAAAATGGATGCTGTTGATGTCTTGTTTATTTGTAAAAGATTGCTCAAAAGAAATTTAGCCTTGGATGTGAGAAGGTAGCGTGAAACTCAAAGGGTCAGAGAAGACTCCAGAGTTCAGAGTACCAGATTCTGAGAGGATGCTGTCAGTGCTGACCTGAACAGGGACATTGTTTCTGAAGGAAATGTGATGGGCTCGCTGTGATTTTGAAGCAATGGCCAAGCACCCAAGCAGAAAGATTTGACAGCCCATTGGAAACATAAAGGCAGATCTTGGGCAAGATACCAAAATTCTAGAGGGAAATTGAGCAATTTATTAAGTGTCTAAATATCTTGGCCACAGAATGACAAACATCCAGATTTTTGGAAACTTTTTGACGTAGATTTATTTATTTATTTTTCTTACTCCCCTCCCTTTTGGATAATTTTTAATGGGTTTCCTTATTTTGTTTTCAGTTAACATGGGTCTAAATGTTGACTTTTTATCTCAATACTTGATTTCTATTTATGTGAGACAAAGACCTCTTGGTTATCTCTAAATTATGAACCCAAATTTCTTTTTTTTTGCCAAACTTCACATGGTCCAAATCCCCATTTATTTCTTTGTCTTTGGTGAGACACTGCAAAAGGGTTGATTAATCATGAAGTTTATCTGTCTTTTAGGTCTCAGCTCTCCATTTCTTTGTTATTCACACCTCAACAAACCTTATTTCATTACATTTTGCAACTGCAGGGTAATTTTGGTGATTAACTTTAAACTGGGACTGATACACTGACAGGCATTACCACCATGTCAAAACATTTTTCTAGGATTATTTCTTACCCTCTTTTAATCACTCTTTCCCTAAAGACCTTTATTGATATACTATGGACAACACAACAGAACTCAAAGCTGGGGAGAGGAGAATAATGACCAGAAATATTTATCAAAATAACCAAAGCTAGTAAAAGACAGTGGAGCAGAGTTCTGTGTTTTCACATTTCCCTGCCTGGGAGCAGAAGTGAAGATTTGAATTCTGGAAGCCGTTCCTGGGATGTTTGGGTTAGAGCATGGCTGGTAGGAGTTTTGTTCCATTGTCACATCTGTTACCATTACCCAAATGCAGCATGCATTCTGGTGAAAAATGAAAACAGCTTGGCGGGCCAAAAATAGTAACTCAGTTCCACATGGAGAGACTTAGGAACCAGACAGTGCCTGCAAGAAGCAGAAGTGGAGATAATACCATATAAAGGAAGAGTCTTAAGAGTTTTCAAAACATTTTCACTCACAGTGTCTACGTGGAGAATCCCAGCCACTTGGTGAAAGTAGGCAAAGTCAATGAGGGTCAGCCTCAGTTTATGGAGACTCAAGCAGTTGAAGTCACTTGCCCTAAATAACAGAGTGACTATGAGGTAGTAGAGGGTAGTGGCTTTGGTTTGGAGTAAGGCGGGGTGAGTTCCTCCATTTACCAGATCCAAAGACTATGATGAAAGCAACTGACTCCCCCGAGATGCAGCTTTCTCATTAGTAATTTGGAGATGACAGAAGTGGGCCTTTTTTTTTTTTTTAATTGGTATTGGGGATTGAATTCGGGCCTTTGCACTTGCAAGGTAAGCACTCCACCACTCAAGTCACAACTCCAGACCTTTTTGCTTTAGTTATTTTTTAAATAGAGTCTTGGAGACACATACAGGACTGGCCTGGCCTGGACTGCTATCCTTATGCTTCCCATGTACTTGAGATGACAGGCATGTGCCACTATGCCCAGCTACTGGTTGAGATGTGGCCTCTTGAATTTTTGCCTGGGATGTTCTTGACACCCATGATCCTCCTGATTTCTAGATCTTTAGTAGCTGGGATTGTAGGCAAGAGCCACTGCCACCCAGACAGAAGTGAGTTCTTCATACAGTACAATTTACATAGGAAATTCTCCATCAATGGTAGCTATTAGAATTATTATCAGGAGGAGCAATAGTAGTATATAATAGACCTGGAGCAAGAATCTAAACCTGCTTGTATCTACACAATGGTGGGTTAGACATAGAAAGGAATAAAAGCGAGTGGTGTGGAGGAGACTTGATCACTGATGTAGTCAGAATCTGTCCCTAATTCTTTGGACTTAATAACAACCAGACTGAAATTCCAGTGCCACCTATACTCTTCAGTATATCTATGCCAAACTGTCACCACTTGTTAAGGCCCTTGGACCTTAAACTGTTTTGTCTTCTTGGATCACCTTTATCCAAGGGAGAATTATTTAAATTAAAATATTAGTGCTAGAGAATTCTAGTTTTTAAGGAAAGGAACCTCACAGAATATAGGAACAGGAGCGTCAGGAAAATGGTGGCATGCACCTACAATCCCAGCTATTTCAGAGGTGGAGGCAGGAGGATGTTTAAGAGTTTAAGGCCTATGTGGATAAATTTAGTGAGACCGTACCTCAAAGACAAAGTGCAAGCTAAAGAACTGGGGGTGTAGCTCAAGTGATGGAGCATTTGCCTAACATGCCTAAGGCCCCAGTTCTGAAAAAAATGTAGGTTACATTTTCCAGGTCCCATGGTAGCTGGCATCCAGGTGTTTTTAGCCAATGAGAGGTCCCAGGAGAAGCTGGGGGTGGGAGGAAGGAAGACACTGCACTGTTTGTTGTCTTTCTTTTTCTATGCTTCTTGTATTCTTGGCAATAGGTCAACGTCCAATGAACAGGCTTTCTGTGGTTTCCAGCTTTTTCCTAGTGCCTTAGGTCCCTGGGCTCTGTATCACTACCTTGGTCTCTTCTGCCTGGGGGTGGCAATGGTTTCCTGCCCTTGCTAAACTCTGGGCTGACTCATAATCTCCTACTAGCTTCTCAGGTCTTCTGTGTGTGTGTGTGTGTGTGTGTGTGTGTGTGTGTGTGTGTGTGTGTGAATTCCCTTTTTGAAGTAATCTGACCAGTTCATCTTTTGCGTCAGACTCAGACTGATACCCTCCTACTGCCTAACACTTGGCCTGTTTCCTAGGATGATTCATAAATGTTTGTAGAATGCTATAATTTATTGCTTTGACTAGACCAAGATAGCCGCTTATTTAGGTGTTCACATGGCAATCATAGAGAGGGCTACAGAAGTTCAGGAATCTTTCTGAATCTCAGAATAGTAATAAAAAGTCAGTATTGTCAGTCCTCCATACCAATTATTTCCAAGTACAGTGGGTTCAGCTGACCAAGGATCAAAAAAATTGGGGAAAAATTGTGTCAGCACCAAACACATACAGATTTTTCTTTCTTGTCATTATCCACTGAACAATATAGTATACCACCTGTTGACATAAAATTTGCATAATAGTAGGCATTAAAAGTAATCTAGAGATGATTGTAAATACACAGGAGGGTGTAGTCAGGCTGCATCATGGACTTGAGTGTGTCTGGATTTTGGTATTCATAGCAGGGTCCTGAAACCAATTCCCCATAGAAATGGAGCAACCACTGTAATTGAAGTGTTTATGGGGTTAAGGTAACTCATCAGGGAAAAGCAGGGAGAAGCCAAGACTGGGAAATTAAAATTACATTATTAGAGACATGCATAATGCATTCTCTGACAGAAATTCATAATTACACTAGAAAGTTTTGTCCAAAGAATCATCATATGAATGAAAGACTACCTGAAATGATTCACTTATGTCTAACGCACAGCCATGAGGAAGAAAGCAGAAGACAGACACAGTTACCTTAGTACTTAGGAAAATTTGCTGATTTTTTTCTGATCTTCCTTTGGTGGCTCTCTGGCTTCCCACACCTCCTAAGTGACTCCTAAGTGCACTGGACCTTCAGTGTGTGAGCACCTGTTGGGATGCCCCTGATCTCTCAGAATGAATTTTCCTTCATCCTGATACATGACCAGAGTTGAGGAGCTACTGATGGAAGGCAGTGGGAAATTGTAGGCAGGGGACTGTCTCAAGGGATGACAGATGGGTTAATATGTGAATTCTCTTACTTTCTAGCTCAAAAACTCAGAGGGTTACTTCTGTAACTCAGAGGCCATCATCTGTAAAATAGAAATAATGTTTAGTAATTGTGCAAAGTACTTGTGTTAATATTTGTAAAGTGTCAATGACAGACACAGAGTGACGATGTGATACATAGTAGCTGCTCTCATCCCTGCCATATTTACCCCCATCAATATGATGAATATCCAGAATTAACTCAGACCATGGGTATCCCCCCATTCCTACAATGGAACCTCACAGAGTCAGTGTTTCTACAAGCAAAGCATTGCAAACTCTGTCGCATAGAGCACTAGCACCGTGCTGCTAGAATTGGTACTCTTCAAGTACACAGGTGGTAAAATATAGTAAACCCTCTGCATCTGTGGATCTGTGGTTCCAAGGAGACCACATGGTGAAGAAACTAAATTCTCAGGATACAGAATTCACTTCTGTACTATGGATGCTTGGTTAATTTTCACCGTGTCACCCAACTTCCACTGAAGACAGCATGCTTTAGGATGACCAATCTCAACCTTTCCCTTTCTCACTTCAGTTAAGCACTTTCACTTTCATTTTACTTTTGGGGAGGCATACTGTACAAAATAAAGGGCAGGGAAACACTTAGCCTATCATACAACGATTTCAATGTAATAATGGAGGGCTGACCAAGAACTTCTCTACATCAACTAAGCTGCATGACATCTGTGTGCATATTAAAAATTATTTTTTGGAAATTTCTTTTGTTGTTTTTTTTCACTGCACTTGGTCAAAACCACACATAATAAATCTGTGAATAAGACAGGTTTACTATATGTGACTTTCCTTGTATGTTGTTGACCATGAACTTTTTTGTTAAAAAGAATACCCATGATTAAGATAAAGTTGGTGAGACTCTACAGCAGTGGCCTAAACTCCTCATTTTGGAGTCAAACAGATTGAGCTGTAGCCACACTGGAGCTGTACAACCCAGGGCCAGTTTTTACCATCTTTGAACATTGTTCCCAGTCTATTAAATGAGAACATCATGGGGCAAGTTTCTACTAAAATGCTTTAGTTAAAGTACTAGCATCATGTCTGGTATTTGTTCAACAAATAGTAGTTGTTAAGATAATAATAATTATTAGTACCAAGAACTGAAGCCTGACAGAAGTCTCTGAAGGCCTTGAGAAATAAGTAGAAATAGCACCATGGCCACTGAACTTGGGGTTGGTGGCAGGAAAGATGGCTGTGGGGATGAAAGAGAAAGGTGAATTCTCCTATGGTAGAGTCACATGGACAACCTGGGCTCTGACCCTTCCCTGTCCACCAGCCTTCTGCCTGTGGAATCAGTTCTTACTTTCTGTTCACATTTCAGTTCCTCTGTGGCAAGACTGCAGCCCCACTCTTCAGCATCACCCCTTCCCTCTGTTATGCTCTATGGGGTAGAGGATAGGCTGAGAGCCTCACGCTCCTTGGTGGAAACTTGTACTCAGTGCTTCATCTGCAGGTCTGGCTTTTCCCCAGGTCTTGGTTAGACCAAGAAAGGACCCAGGAAGAGGGCCAAAAGGGGCCCCCTGCTACTTCTCTAAGTTAGAGGCACTAAAAGCTACATCTGAAGTGGCTTAGTCTACAGTGATAAAGTAGAAAATAATATTCCTCGGTCTTAATTCTTTATTCTCTATTAAATATGGAAGAAGGAACTGGTGGGATTAATTGGTATCAACAGATCTGTAATAGATTTTCTTTCCAAGATCAAGACTCTTGATTTGCAAATTGCATTTCATCGTAAGTAGTAATTAATCATGATGACAGAAATCCCTACAACCTCTAAAGATTGATCCAGAGTCAGGGGAATCTTCTGGATTTGACAAAATTCAGGGTTCCCTACATTCTAATATTGAACCACTCTTCTAATGACACTCTAAGTTCTGTTCCAAGCTCATTTCCAAGCTCAGGACATTGGTGGGCATCTAAGGCCATTGGTATTGTCTCCAGGTCCTTTGATTTTGGGACAATGAGAGAATTTGGAAGGTTTTTGTTAATACAGTACATTAGTCTCTGGTCAAAATTGCAGTGAATATTATGTATGACTGACAGTTTTCTTCCTTGCTGAAGAAAGTTAATTCCTTGAGAGAAGTTAATTTTGTGTATTTTTTATTGAAGCAAATTTATCCAGTTTTCTCCTTTCTGTTAATGAGGATAGGCCACCAAGAGAGCCTAAGCCCCAGGAGAAAAGATAAGGAGGCACAATGTAGACTTTAACAAAGAATTCTTAGGCACAAGTAAAGGGGAGGCCTAGGAATAGACTACATGCATCCTTGAGGTGTGGCTGTTTCCTTCTACCTTGTGGGAGCCCAGCATTTTGACTTCTTCTGATGAGAGAAAATGTTCCTTTGGGAGGCAGAAGTATAGAGGTGAGGCTGCAAGAGTCAGGTGAAGTAGATAAGTTCTTGGTGAAAAGAGTCAATGTAAGTAAGGGATAGGGGAAAGGTGAAGGATGTCAGGGCCTCATGGATTATGTGGATAATTACATCTACTATTTGGTGGATCTTAGTGCTTTTCCATAGTGATGGGCTATCTAGGAGAGAAGACACTTTCCTGACTGTGTAGACATCTATTGCTCTGCCCACCAATGGGTGAAGAGAAGAGTGAACGTGCAGCAGCATGGAAGTAAACTTGAATGATAAAAACAATTTTGACTCCAGAGAGGTCAATGAAAGTGTTTAATAAAGAAAGCACTTTAGCATTATACAGAGACCAATGAGAGTAGAGGGGTCTGCTTTCTAGAAATATGGTCTTTCTAAGCTGTCTCCATACTAAGGCTGTGTCCTGGTCAATATGTCAGAAGAGTGGAGTCCTGCATGAGTAGGACAAGGGCAGAAGTCATGGCATATAAGTTTATTCCAACCCAGGTTTCCTATAACAATATTTTCTTGGTCTCCTTAAGGCTGATGAGGTGCAAGATGCAAAACTAGGAAAAGGACAAGCCTGCTTACCCATCCAAAACTAGGAAAAGGACAAGCCTGCTTACCCATCCAAAACTAGGAAAAGGACAAGCCTGCTTACCCATCCACATTTCTGAAGAAGTGTTGGCATGTGCCAATGGGATCGTTTTTTTCTGTGTGGAGCCCTAATGGGGTTGGACTGGGGTCGAGGAGCATGGCTCTTACTGTGCAGACAGTTCAGATAAGCACAGACATTGGTGGAATTGTGGTTGAGAAGAAAGTGTAACAATAATACCATCAATATAATAAAGTGAAGGTTGCAGTATTAACCAATGGCCTGGAAACTCAAGGAATTTAACAAGCATCCAGGGCCAATGAGCTATAACTACTCAAAGTGTTTAGGATGATGAAAGTCAGTCAGCCACCAGGGCGAGATGGCCCAGAATAGCACAGAAAATGGGAGGCAGAAATGGATAGGAGCAAAAGCCCAGTTATTTTGAAACTGCAAAATTAAAAGCTGAAACAAGTCTAGTGAGTAGCAACTTGTCTGTGTGCTGTAGTTGAATGTTCTGAATCGACAGCCAGCCTAACAGAGCAGCGTGCTTGAGGTCAGAAGTGGGCCACTGAGAAAGTGCCTGCCTGCAGACTGTGTCTAAAATAAATAATATTAGATAGGAGACTTCAAGACAACTAGAAATCATAGCAGAAAGTGAAAAGCAAAATAATATGCATTATTTATTGAGTACTTACTCACCATGGGCCCTGCATTTATTTTATGCTTGTATTAATCTTCAAGCAACTATGGAAGGCAGGAATCTTAGCATCACCTCAGCAAGCTTAGTTACTTTCCCATTAACAGTGGGAGTGCTGTGTTGTGAGCCCATATTTATTTGGCCTTCAGATCCCAGGTGGTATTGTTTGATCTCTCTACAAATTGGTCTGCTAGCACAGTGGAAGATGATTGCATATGCCTTCTGGAAGGAGGCGTGATTATGGCAATACAAGGTAGAACATGCATTTCACAGATAAAGTGATGCCTGTCAGGTCTTGCAGGTCCCTTTGCCCAAGACCTGTGACTCTCTGATTCAGCCCCTTAGGTTGTCACATGGCTCCTGACTGACGAAAGAACATTCACAGCCTCATTCCATCATGAAGTCAGGTCTTGAATTCATCTGGCTGCCTTAAGAGCCAGAAGCGGTCATGTCTGTGGTGGGTCCTGGATGCCCCCATGTCTACTAGGCTGCATCCACTCCCGAATACTCAGCTACTTTGCAGGACAGGGGTTCCCTGTGGGTCTCAAAAGCTCCCTGAACACCAACTGAATCTTTCTCAAACTTGCGCAAGTCCTGTTGGGAGATTTCCAGTGAACCTAATCACGGCTCCAACCATAATGCTACTGTTCCCCTAGCTGTGACTGCTTTCTGTGTCCATCTTGCTGTGACAAATGTGTGCTATCATGGAAACATACTAGCCTGGGCCTAAAAGATATCACGGTTATTTAAATTCTGTAAAACTGTGCAACACAATTTATCTGCATCTCAGTTTCCTCATCTGTGAAATGGGATTAAAATAACATTTACCACTAGTAGTTTTTGAGTCTCTATTATGTGTCAGGATCTGTCTTTTGTGCACATCACATGCAAAATCATAGGAACTCTAAATTCTAGATCTTTTCTTTTTTGCTGAATTAAGTTTCTTCTATTCTGATGCCTTTTCCTGATCAAAGCAGTTTACCATATTGCTTGGTGATTGCATTGGATTATTGAACTTCCCTTTGAAAGGCTCCCCAATGCAGTTGGGTTGTTTTCCCTACACACTCTCCTTCCCAGTCCCAGATCCATCTCTCTTCTTTCAGCCGTGTTTCTGAGATGTCATAGAAAGTCACAAGCAATTGGCACTACATGTTTCTAGGTTATGTAGCAAGGTGACTGCATTTACATCAGCATCAATAGAAAAGACTGAACTCTATCCACACAAGGATAAAATGGAACCTGCTTCCAGTGGCTACTTGTTGTGCACAGGCAAGAGACCTGTGGTTGGTCACCTCATCTGCCAACAGCCTGATACCATTTGAGCAGGTTTGCTTTGCTGTCTGTAACCTTCACAGGTTCTTTGTCAATATGCACTGTTAGTTGCCAAGTTGGGCCCACACACTACTGAGCAAATACCACCACTGAGTTCCATTTTATAAATGCTCAGCCAGCTCTTGCTTTGTGCTGTCAAATATACTAGATACTTAGATATAAGATAAATAAGAATAGTCATATGTTCAGCAAGTTTATATTCTAGTGCAAGAGTCAGTAAACCTTTGTTCTAGAGAGCTTATCTGTTTAGAATATCTTCTTTAGTAAATCTTTTAGGCTTTGTGGGCCAAGAGGCCACATGTCATCTTTGGTGCAACTTGTCAATTCTGCAGCTGTAGACAATATGCAAATGAAGGAACATGGCTGTGTTCATAGCTGTCTAAACAGACAGCAGCCAAATTGAGATGTAGTTTGCTGACACCTGCTTTTGAGGGAGGAATAAGTACATAAGCAAACAATTAAAAAAGGATATATGTAATAATAGAGGTACACACAGGCATATAAAAGCAGCGCAGAGTAAGAATTTATGATAGGGTACCTTCACCTCAGTGCCCTGACATTTCAGCCCAGATAATAATTCTTTGTTATAAAAGATTTCCTGGACCATTGTAAGATATTTAGCAGTGCTCCTAACCTTTGCTAACTAGGTGCCAGTAGTAAGCCTCCACCTGAGGCTGTGACAATAAAAAAATATTTCCAGAGATTACCAAATGTCCCCAGGGGAGAAAGTTACCCCTAGTAGAGAACCACTGAAATGTGTGGTTCTATGACCTGGGATCACCATAGAAAGAGGAGAAGTCAGACTAATGATTACCAAGAAGGAAACCCTGAATTAGAGTATTAAAAGGTGAATAGGAGCTGATTATGTGGATAAAATACGTGTGCAAAGAGAAGGAAATTTTAAGCAGAGGACAGTCTTATCCAAAAGCAAATAGATATGAAATAATAAAATTTGGAGAGGGATTATAAACCATTGAGTGTCATTGGGTACATTCACGCTGACACGTATATGTGTGTGGGGGGGCAGATCGCCGAGGTCCTTGTGTGTTATGATTGTGTGCTGAGTGGATAAGTTGTTATTCAGTAAATAATGACAGCCACGAATCATAATATTTTGAAGGATAGTGGATCATTTGTGGAGAGCAACTTACATGGTGGGAGGCAGACCCTACCAGGAGGTAGACTGCTAATTACCAGAGCTGCCACCGTGGCTGCCCTAGACTGCAGTATAGCAATGATGACAAGCTTGTGCACCTCCAGCCAGGACCCAAGTGTGAGCCAGTAAGTGAATTTACATAAGATTATAAGCATGAATCAAAATGTGCTCACAAACAGCTGCTCTAGGACGTGCTAGGACAGATTCTATAATTCTGGATTGCTGACAAGATATTCTGGTACTTGATAAATTTAATAAAACAGGAAAGTCTACTGATGTTGATATGTCAGTAAGTACCAGACTCCCCAGAACATATGCCATGAATAAAAATAGGTGTTCATGCCTAAGAGTGAAAGAGAACAACTGGGGGTCCATCACTGGCTTGTGAAACACATTCCACTCCAACACAATGACGTAAACCTGCATGATGACTCGTTCACAGGGTGAAAGTGTCCCCATATGCTATTCAAATCTGGGATAGAAAGGGGAACTGGGCTTAGTCCTGCATTTTTTAAAGCTATGCTCTTTTGGGGAGTTTTTATTTTTCTTTCTTTATCAGAGGGCAAATACATTGGGAAGGTAAAGGGATTCGACTTTGCATCTTTGGTACCACTGAAAAGGAATGCCCTTTGGTCAATGCATTTTAGTTTTCTTCGAAGCACTTTTTTGTAAATATTTCAAGCTTACTTAAAAGTAGAGACATTAGTGCAGTGAACTGTGTATTCAGCAACAATTACTAGGATTCTATCAATTCTTTTTGTTTTTCCTGGATTCATTTGAAGCAAATCTCAAAACACTGCATCATTTTACCTATGAGTACTTCAAAGGTTAATGCACTTTAAAAATACTCCTTCTATGGTATTTCCCCTGACCTTCAAGAAAAGGGCAAAAAAAAGTCCATTTTGAAAACTGAGAATGCTGTCTCTTGTTTTTAAACTGAGAAGGGCAGGGGTTTAGCTCATAGTAGAACACTTGGCTAGTACGTGCAAGGTCTTGGGTTCTAACCCCAGAGCTGAAGGAAAAAAAGGTGAAAATGAAGCTATGGTTTCTCTTAGGTGAATTTAACTGTAAATATTGGTTCAATACACAGATACAAAGATATATAGAAACACAGATATGGCCTGGACAACTCTTTCAAATCCAACAGAACTTGGTCCTACTGCAACTCCTATTGGTCATGTGAATTTTGTCATTTAGCTTGACTGCTCTGAGTCTCAGATTTCTCAGATTTAAAATGACCTTTTGTGTTAATTGTCTATTGCTACAATAATGTCCTATAACAAGCTACCAAGACTCAGTGCCCTTAAATAAGAAGCATTTGTTTTTCTTATGCACTCACAGTTTAGACTTTTAAGTTAGACCTGGATGGACAAAATAATTCTTTTGTCCTCTGATTCCATCTACACATCTTTAGGTTGAACTAATCCAGGTTAGCCTCAGGATATTGGGACAGCTCACCTCAGCTCAGAGTACTGTGACAAATCACCCCTGCCCCAACTATGTCCTTCTGTAGCAGGCTAGCCCATGCATATTCTCATGGATGTTTCAAGAGGAGCCAGAGGGTAGCAGAAATACACAAATCCTTTTACAAGCTTGTCCTGTATCTCATTTGCTAACACTCCATTGGTCACAACCAGCTGGAGATGGTGTGATGCCCACAGAGGGAGGAAGGGCCTACAAAGCATGTGGAGACAGGAAGGAGTAAAATAACGCAATCAGCACGTCACAGGATCCTTACAGGATTTGCTGAATTAGGGTCCTCATGGGGTAAAGTGAGAGAACATTCATATGAGTGAGTTTGCATGCATTTGCATGCAATGTTGGCCAAGGGCTTAGCACAGTGTTCAGCCTGTTGTAAATACTCCATAAAAGCCAGCGTTTCATTATTGTTTTTAAAATTGTAGTCATTATTGTTAATACTTCCAGGTAATAGTAGAGGGAAAACAAGCACTACGGGAACACAGAACAGGAAGAGAATCTTTCTGACCATGGATGGGGAAGAAGATGGGTGAAGGAGACATCATTTAAATAAGACCTTGAATTTGTGACAAAACAACAGAAGTACAAAATAGACTTCCCTTCAAAATTTCACATATTCTGTGAGGATTGGCCTTGAGGGGTGTGTGGCCACATAAAGTAACTCAAAGGATTCCAGGAAGATTCCAACCTTCAATACTTTTTCCACTGGCTTATAAACTTGTTTAAAATCCCCCCTAGGAGAATGATTCCGGATAAGACAATATCACCATCCCAAAGGACATGAGCTTAGCTGTGCCACTTGGTGACCAATCATGGCTCTTGGTAGCTGTGGTTGAAGTCCTCTGGAGAAGGAGCCAGGATGGTGGGTCCCAGAGTGGATTGTGTGCGGTTGCTGTCATTTAAAGGGACAGGCTTAGCAGCTGTCACAGAGGGAGCAAATCTCCATGGCACTGAAGGGTTGGCTCTATGAAAAGGATACTGAGAGTTAGAAGGTTCTGTAGAACTGTCCATTGTAGACTGGGCTTTTCTAAAAGCAGACCCTGAGATATGAGTACAAGTGACTTATTTAGTACATAATTCCAGGACACACAGGTAGGAGAAGTGGCTTGAGAAAACAAAGGGAGGCAACACAGGGGCTGCTAATGAAAAAAGGGCCACAGTGAACTGGGGTTCAGATGGAGACTGCACTTGACTGGTCCCAGTCCAATGGTGAGGAAGCAGGAGCTACTTCAGTCCATCAAATGTGGAGGGATGCTCCCAGGTGACAATACTTCGATCCGGTCCCTCACACTTCCCAAGCATGTTCCTGTGTCCAGGGAAAGTCATGAGGCTTAGAGGGACCAGTGCATATAGAATGAAGCTTATATAAGGAGCTTGAAAATCCTGAGTATGAAGGAGGGCAGGACTTAAGTGCTGCTATAAACCAGCCCTCTTCATGGGCTGCTCTTTCTCTTCTGCACCTTCTCCCAGAACTCTTTTTTATTCCAGAGATCTAAAATATGGTGTGGGGGAACCATGCAGTTTTCCTCTCTCCTTATGCTTTTTAAAAGTGGATGTTAAATACTTCCTGTTATTTGGTGCAGTGCATGAGGGAAGGTGTGTAAGCCAAGGCAAGGGGAGGTGTGAACATGACAGTAAACTTATTTTTTCTCTAACACTGAAGTTTTTGATTATGACTGAAAGGCATAACTAGGTGTGAAGAGTAAGTGGAAACTTAAGAAATAATCAGTTCCCTTTAAATAGACTCACATCATTGTGATCTCCATTTTTATTGGGTTTAGATTTACTGTACAACATAAATCATTAGAACTGCATCAGGTGGATCAATGTATTTACAAAATATTTAGAAATAGCGGCATGCTTGCATGGGAGGGAGAGAGGCATGTAAAAACTGTTTTCCAATGGTATTCTCCTGGTTGTAATCAAATCTATCCACTTGAAAAACAAGCCAGTTTAAAAAAAATCCCACATATTGTTGCATATTCAAACAAAGGAATTGTTTGCAAGACAAAATGGGCATAATGTGTGAATTATCATAAGGCATATGACAGATGTTAAGAAGGGCATACTAAGAATAGTCTCTTTGTAATTTTATTATTATTATTATTTTTGTTTTTGGCAGTGCTTTGGGTTGAACCCAGAACTCACACGGCTAGGCAAACCCTCTGCCACAGACCATTATTCCGGCCTTTGTAAAAATTTTATTTTAAGACAAGTTCTTAAATGTAGCACAATTTGGCTGTGTACTCTTTATGAAGCCCACACTGGCCTTGAACTCGTGATCCGCCTGCCTCGGCCTCCTGAGTAGCTGGGATTACCAGTGTACTCTACCACACCTGACCTATCTATCACTTTTTTTTGTGTGTGTGTATGTTCTCCTCCTTTTCCCCAGGCTGGGTATTCTCCTAAAGTTCGTCAGTTTGGACATAAGGGAGGAGTCAGTGAGGAAGACTAGGGGCAAACCTGGTGACCACACTGTCACCTTAGCTTTTCACAGTCTGCATCATTTCAACAGATGTTCACTTGTGAGGTCTTCATGAATAGTCTTGGGGTGGAACAACTAGTAAGATTTCTATTTTGTTTTGGGGATGGGAAGTGACTGAGATTGAGATAGGGTATATCATTAGCTTAAAAAAAAATCACAAAACTATATAGAGGCAGAACCAAAGCAGTGCAGGAAGCTAGAGAAAGGCCAGAAGAGCAAGACCTGTGTAGTAACAGACTGTGACTAAGAACCATGGATGAATATTTACTCCCACTCCTGGGGGACTTGTAACTTCTTATCCTAGGGTAGCTATTTACTGATTAAATATATCCACATACAATGAGGAAACAACACGGAATAGGTGTAATCTTTTTCCTCAAGGAATTTCTGCTACTCAGCACTGTTAGCTAGCTCATATCCCAATTCGTAGTCCATGGGCAGGACAATGCATTTGAAGTGTCCTCCAGGGGGTGACGGGGTAGCATTGATCAACATGTTTTTCTCATACTGTTTTATAATATCATCCATCACTGTATCCCAGAGCAGAGCAAGCAGGTTCAGATAAATGGCTGGCTCTTGGGTGGGTGGAGTATAATAACAGGGAATCAGAGTGGTAAATGCTTTGAAGTTCTGGAGGTCAGTTAAGGTGATCAGCCAATCTGTCCACAAATAGTAACCTGTCAACCATACTGGGGTTTTAAGGCAGGTTTATGAAGGCAGGGAGGACAAAGGACATGAGTAAGGCAGGAACCCATTCTTCGAAGACAAATTACCACATGTAACAGACTCTTGAACCAGTGCCTTAAACTGGGTTGTATTGAGGTAGGATCTCAGGGCTCTCAACTTGGATGAAATAACAGAGCAGTGACAAAGTACTGCCTCATGGGGAGCAATGTCAAGCTCAAGCTTAGCCAGAGAAAACTGTAGTGCAGGGAATCCTGGGTTACAATACTGAATACAATCAAGTGGGGGTTAGAGGTAGGGATAAGCACAAAGTGTCTTTAGCCCTTTCTGTGCCAGGCATCACTTTAGTATGGAAGTGAAGAAGAATTGCTACTGTGAGCCAAAGTCTCCATTCCAAGCCATGTATATGATTCCCTCTGAGCCTTGCAAAAGTTTGGCAAAGCAGGCTTCCCGAACTCCATTTTCAAAAAAATGTAATTGCTTTTGTGACACTTGTCAATAAGTGGTAGAGTTGGGGTGAGGATCTATATCTACCCAATGCCAAAAATTCTGATATTTCTACTGCACTGTACTGTTTAATAGTAAAGACCTTTAATCTAAGCATGGGACAAAACAAGTGAGTCCACTGTGGGGTGATGTGGAAGAATGAGGTAGGAGAGTCTAGGTGATAAGCAGACAGTTGTGAGGGAGGAAGGAGATGGCTTTTAGTAATGGTGTTCGGTCTCACTAGCACCATCATTTTCTAAGTAGTCAAGGTGCCTGCCAAAAGGCTTCTCCCAAAATAGACACTTTACTTGGAGCCATTCATATTGTCACAAAATGCAAAGAACTTGAATGGAGAGTCAGGATGAAGCAAGTCACCCCACCCCAGTTACAGCTACAGATCCTGCTTGAGTCTGAAAATGTCATGCGCAGGTTGCATGGTTGACAGCCATCCAGAAGAGTTCCCACCCAGATAGGCTCCTTACCTCAAGAGCTGTGCCAATAGGATGTGTTAATGTATGCAACCATCTGGTGTGCTATAAGTTTATTCCCATTTTATAGATGATGCTGGTCACAGCAATGGTTGTCCACTAAGAGGAAATAAACCTACATGCTCGACATTGGAGGAGGCTCAATGGGTCATATAATTGGGTCAGTCATTTACTGAAATGCTATTTACAGATGTATTTATTGTTGACAAATATGCCATAATAACAGATGAAAATGAGTTTGGTTTCAATTAGAAATAGAAGATAAGAGGCATGATTAAGACATCAAGCAGCTAAAATATGCTGGGCATTTTCACAATTTACCATTCTATCCCCACAATAACACGGCGGGTGGACATTGCCCTCGGTACCATCCAGATAAGAAACCTGAGGCTTCTTTTCAGCATCATTCCCAATTTCCAACCATGAGTAGCTGGGCTAGTCATGACTTTCATCTTGCTTCCTGACCTGGAAGCCTCTGGCTCAGACTGCTCTGTGCAAGAGGGAGTGGTTCCCTGAGTTTGGAGTGTAGTGTCACTGGTGAGATGTGTAATAACTCCATCATGAAGAATGAATTATAAACGGAATGGAGAGTCTTATATTCCACTCTGGTTTTGTATTTACTCTCATTTTCTTATGCTCTCATTAAAATATTCTTTTGTGAATTCTGGACTTTGAAACCCATGTGTTTCTTTGTTCTTGGCTTATCACTAAGTTGACTATATACACTTCTCCGTGCTCCTCCTTAGTCACTAGTCCTCTGGTCATAAGGCAGATCTGGCCTGGATTTCCTCAGGGGATGATAAAACCCATGATCTCACTCTCTGCTGCCATCAGAATTTTTTCCGTGTTCCCTTCTCTGTAATAATAAAAAACAGTTGATTAATTAGAATATCAAATAGCAAAGATAACATGAAGTAAATTAAATATCTAACAGACATACTGTTAGATATTACTGTTATAAAATAGTAGTAAATGAACTAGTAGTATTTATTACTAAAATACTCAAGTAAATATTAAACATTTAAAAAAATACTAAAGTACCAATACTAAGTATATTCTGAATAATGCTACATACTAAAATATTTAATAATATAGTACAAAAATAGTAAAAAAACAATGTTTTAATTTACATTGTTATATGATTTATGAAGCAATTTCACCTATCATATGTCATCTTAATAGGCTCTGATGGACATAAGTAGAGCTATTTTACACCCTAGTCAAAGACACATTAAAAAAAATCCCCCAAAGTATGTTTTTTAGGCTGATTGTATAGTAAGATAAATATATTGTGTAATACAAAAAGTAAGAGCCGTTAAGGATCAATTCATTCTGGGTATTTTTCAATTCATATCCAGAAAATTAAATGAAAGTGACAAGCATACCTTGAGGACCATGTTAGGTGTTGATAGAGATATGAAGATGAAGAAGCCATAGCCAGTGCCTGGGAGGAGCTGTGTGCCACCAGGGATGATACTTAAGCTCTTAGAAGAAAATAATTATAAATGATTAGAATGATAGTTCAAGACTGGTCTAGATGCAATGTCTCAAGGGAACTTACCAAATTGATTGATAACCAGAGTCATTCAGGCGAGCAAGAAATGGATGAGTGCAGTTGTACCACACAGTCAGGAAGGCTTTTCTGAAGAGTTGGGTTTACAAGGAGGGTACCAGAAGTCTTGAATTCTCCCGGCAGGGCACTGTACAATAGCCTCTCTTTGCTAGGATTGGATATGTTGAAGTTCATGTTTGTTTAATCACTTACTTGTTCCCAAGCCTCACTTGTGAGGAGGAAAACCAGACTGCCCATGTCTGATGCAAAGCTGCTCCATGGTAGATGTGTACCAAGTATTGACCTCCCCTCCCTCATTGCTTCCTCTTCAGGCAGGGCCACAGCGGAGAAATACAAGCCAAAATTCTACAGATCACATAACAATAGTCTCTGTGGTTATTTGGGTCGGACTGTTTTACTTGGCCTTCTGTTTTCTGTAATATGAAAAGATTGTGAAGGATGCAGAAATAGGTTATGAAGGATAGCATCTTTTCAGCCTACTGTCTGCATGTGACTCTTTGTAGTCACTCATTTGCCTGTAAGGAAGGAACTGTATAGGATGAAGACAAAGAGGAAGAGGAAGTACCTGAGAGAAAGAGGAAGTCACTGAGAGAGTGACTGCTCCCAGATGCCTGTGTCTGCCCCCTTCCAGAGTCCACAGACAAGTGCCTGAGCTTTGTGGGGAGGGATGCAGGTAGAAACCAGGGAATGCTTTTTATGGGGTCTTATGTATAATGGGAACGTAAGGTCATGAGATTTAAAGGCCAGGGGCCCTTTAACTGTGCAGGACATGGCTAGTATGATACCATGAGCCTTTTGACTTCCATTCGCAGCTCAAGGATGTCCACGTCCCCCATGTCTTGAGGACTCCAGGGAGAGGGGCCGGCTTCAGATGGACATGGAACCCAGTGTGAAAGTCAGGCTCACAGATACCTGGAGACAGAAACCTTACTGACAAAAGTAGACACAGCAGGGCACACCTCTTGAGGAGTGCTTCCCAGACTGCCAAGGGCCAGTAGGTAGCTTTTTGTTGTTATCCATTTAATCTCACAAGTAGATGATTAATAGGCAAAGCCAGATCGCTGTCCTACAGTGGGATATATAAACACCCAGGCAGACCTCAGTCATCCCCTCTCCAGTCCCCACACCCAGCACACACATGTAGTCTCTTATTGGTCCATGCCTGGAGAACAGGAAAAAGTTGTCTGCAGTACTGGTTTCCCAGGATCTGAGGGGAACATCATGGCTTCCAGATGCTGTGAACACCAACACTCTTGGTTCCTGAAAGGAGAAAATTGCTAGAATGTATTCAGTGTGAACAAAAGTTTAATAACTTCAAAACAGGTCAAGGAAGGCAGATGCTGTCCTAGTGGTGATGAAAAGCAGAAGTTTCTTTCCTTCCTTTTATTTAATTTTTTTGTCTTTCCTTTTTGGTAAAATTAATACATGCTTATTATAAATAATTTAAAATATAGAAATTACAGAATTGAATTCATTAAACATCATTCTTAAACTCAGAAAATGACATATAACTATATGTGATATTTTACAGAAACGATGTCATACTATTGTATAATCTATTTTTCTCACCCTCTCCAGCATGAAAGGATATTTTCCCATGGCATAAATATAAATCCATAATATTTTTAACTGAAACATATTTTCCCACTCTCTATAAACATACTATAATTTGTTTAACCAATCCTAATCTTATAAAACATTTAGTTTAGCCTTATAAAATTTTCAAAATATGAGTTGAACATCCCTGGGAAAACTTCTTTGGCTCTTGCTTGATTATAGGGCTATGTTATTGTCCTAGCCATAGGATTTCTGAGTCAAAGGGGTGTACATTACATCAGCTTTGAGATGAGGCTGTGGTTTCTTTCAGTCCTCACAAAACCTCAAAGGAGGTGTCTAAGGTCCACCCCAGGGGACAGTAACAAGAAATCCCAAGAAGTCAAGGCCCTACCTTTCAACCCAAGTAAAGTAGTTCCAATGTTATTGGTTTTGTAAATTGGGCTCCATGTAAGAGATTGTTTGAAGAAATAATTTCTTGGCTTAAAAATATAATTACAGTGTTCAAAAACCACAGGTAAATTTATATTACAAATGATTACAACATGGTGACACAGTTGGCTGACTTACATGTTTGCTCCCATCTGTGTGTCCTTGAACTGGCATGTTGTTGATTTTCCAGAGACTCAGGGAAATTATGGTCTTAATTATCACAATAATGATATGATTTTCATTGAAGTAAAAGGCCAAAATTAGATTATTTTTAATCAGGGGCTGAGGAAAAACCTATAAAGCAAGGATTGAGGAAACTTCCAAGAGGATAACTGGAAATTTCAAAATTCCAACCAACTGATAACATCTTGTTGCGATCACGAAGGCACAGAGCAGTCACTGCCCTGCCTTACTCACTCTTTTTATCCCTTTCTCCATTCCTGTGCAAACAGACACTCAAGTACATACACTCGGAAGGCCATGCTCAATCATGTTGAGGGTCCACCCACCTCTGTGCACCCCATGTGTTTTTACCATGAAGTCAGCGCTCTCACCTAGCCTGAACAGTCCTGGCTAGAGACCCACGGTGGACTGTCAGTGTCCCTGGCCTTTGGAAAAGGGAAGAATTTCAGATCTTTAGTCAAAGTGAGAGGAACAACAGTGCTGCCTAACTAGTCAATTTTCCTAATGAGCTATTAGGAGCTGTTTTTGTGCTGAACACTGCCCTCATTATGACTATGCTTCCCCAGAAGCAAAGCTCTCTCTGCCCATTGTAATGAGCAGAACGCTGGAGTGAAACACAGTTTTAATGAGTTACAGCATGGATATAAAATGGAACAATTTGCATCTGAGAGCCCCTCAAAGTAAGGTGAAGGCAGGTGGGTCCATTTACATCAGTGGAGCACACCACTTGGATGTGATTTCCCTCATCAGTGAAACTGAATGAAACCAAATGGGGTTTCCCATAAACTGTGCCCTGACGGGTGGAAGGTAGAGCTGAGGAGTTCCTTTAGATTAAAAGAGGAAAAATCCATTGTGACCTTGGGAACTATAAAGATTAAATAGTTTCAAGTTACAGACATAACAGTATTTATATAACTTTACAATACATAACATTGGCACTTGCCCTAGACCATGCTAGGAATAAGGGTGAACAGAGCAAGAAGACAGGATTTATTATCAGGACACAGGTGTGAATGGAGATTAAATAGAGACAAAAAAGACTAGTAGTATGCTAAGTCTGGCTTATATTCCTTACATAAGCTGGCTGTTAAATGTTTCAGGAATTTTGCAATGTAGTTGTAAAATATTGTTCATATTATTAATAATTAGATTATGTAAATACAATTAAATATATAACAAAAAAGGAAATTAAATACTCAAAACTCATTGCTTCTTAGTTATTTTACTACATTTTTTCTATTAATTATCTTCCTTAGGTTGTGTGAGTCTATTTTATGTGTAAAGGAGATGTATAGAAATACATATGGTGTATTACTTCTCATTGATATTGAATGACAATATGTTGGTTGGCTTAAATTTAGTCATGGTGGGAGTGTTTACAAGATGGAAATGAGCAAATGTTACAAGTCAATTCTTAATTTATTGTTTTGTGGGTTTTCTATGTAGAATTAAGGTAATAATGAAAAATGTGAATAATGCAGATTTGACTTAAAAGTGTTTTATATGTTTAGATGTGTTATGTTGTGAATAGCACACAAAAATTTTGAGGAAAAACTTTTCCATTATGTGAAAACTATTATCCCATTCAGGCAAGAGGTTGTCAGTCACATCGCTGATAAAAGATGAACTCCCACTTGTTTTCGTGGTTTTTTCCTCCATATTTATCATAGATGCAACAAGAAATGCTCTACCAACATTCGTGTTGAAATCACACTCATTTATCAGTTGAAACTACAGGTTGGCTATGGATATCAGAGTTCAGTAAAAGTCAAGACAAGTTTTCTGTAAGAATTAGTTAGCTATGTAGAAATTGCATGAAAAACTAGCTTATATTTTATTATTATTTGTAAATTATGCCTTCCATATCCTTTATGTCAGTAATATTTAATAAATGCATGGGCTAAGCATCCATACACACAGTCATAAATCTATATATTCTATCTATCTATCTATCTATCTATCTATCGATTGTTTTGTTTTTTTGTTTTTGGCAATGTTGTTGCTAAATGTCTACTAGCACACAACCAAAGAGATCCCAGCATCTCGGGAAAGTCACTGCTAAGCATATAACAAGGTAGAATGGGAGAGCAAGGGTTTCAAAGTAGATACACCAGCTTCATTCAGGATATGGGTTCTGGGTTTAACTTCCTGTGTGACATTGGATGATAGCTTATGTGCTTTGATTTTTAGTTTACTCATTTGTAAAATGGAGATCATGGTTTTCCCATTTAAGGGTTATGGGTAATAGAAAATGAGATCAAGTGTTGTGTTAGAATAAAGCCTGGCACTTAGCAGACTGTTATTTTTTTTAAATTTTTATTGTTTTATTATTCATATGTGCTTGGGTCATTTCTCCCCCCTGCCCCACCCCCTCCCTTACCACCCACTCCCCCCCCTCCCTCTCCCCCCAACCCCCTTGATACCCGGCAGAAACTATTTTGCCCTTATCTCTAATTTTGTTGAAGAGAGAGTATAAGCAATAATAGGAAGGAACAAGCGTTTTTGCTAGTTGAGATAAGGATGGCTATACAGGGAGTTGACTCATTAATTTCCTGTGCGTGTGTGTTACCTTCTAGGTTAATTCTTTTTCATCTAACCTTTTCTCTAGTTCCTGGTCCCCTTCTCCTATTGGCCTCAGTTGCTTTAAAGTATCTGCTTTAGTTTCTCTGCATTGAGGGCAACAAATGCTAGCTAATTTTTTAGGTGTCTTACCTATCCTCATATCTCCCTTGTGTTAGCAGACTGTTATTATCAATTTATTATCATTATTATTACTTGAAAGCAAGCATGCTATAGATTCAGTTCAGTTCCAGACATGTTGAGTGATCTAAGAATTCTGATTTGTAGGCATGAATATAAAAGCTCTCCAAAGAGCTACTGTCCAAAATCACCAATGGAGAACTCATCACTTCAATGTAACTTGGGGAGTGGCAAGTAAGGGTAACATCTGTCACTTTCCAATTTATAAATACAACTGTCTACTCAGTCCTTTTCAAATTACTGATCTACATAGTCCATGAGTATAACAAAATAGCTGTTTTATGCCACTAAGTTTGAAGTAGTTTTCATACAGCAATAGTTATTGGAAATGCAATGAGTATCTTGTACATTTTGCAGATGAGGAAACTGAGTCTTGAAGAAGATAAGTCTATTGTTCAGTCATACAGCCAGCCATTGCCAATGTGAAATCCACACAGAGGGTTTCGTAGCTGGAAATCCTATGTTCTTTGCACTCTGCTCCATTTTTCCTGGTCACTGGAGGGATGAACACTGTGGTTCTACTAACTAGAATGGGTCTCAGCAGGACAGGGAGGAGTGGGAGACAGCCAGTTACTCTGGAGAACCCTAAAGATAGTTGGGTTCTTGCTAGAAACAGCTGGCCAGGTGGGACAGTAGAATCCAACAATTTAGAGACTTAAGAGACTGGGTTCTGGCTCTGAAATCAATTCTCTTTCCACTTAGGAAAAAAAAATTTTCTCAATTCTGGTGTTTTGGAGTTTTCTGCTTCCATGACGAACACAACACATCTCCACCTAGGGATGGAATTGATGAATTTATTTGACATCTCCTGGGATTTGACATGTCTAGAACTCAGTTGTAAGGACTTGTGGCATTTCCCCCTGCCCCCTTACTACCCTGCCACCAGAGACAGCAGAGGGCATAATAGTCTTTCTTGGAGGCAACTCAGGGTCCTGGAGGTCTAGTAAGCCTCTGATCCTAGACTGTAGATGCTGCAAGACAGACGGAAGGTCACTCCTAGATTGGCTCTAGGGATTTCCCTCTCTGAGAAGGCAGGTTGAGCTGACTGGCATTCTGACATTTCCTCATAGGTGCCATGCCCTACTAATTCATTGTGCAACCTTAAGTTTCTACAATGTCAGTATCAACCATTGTCATTATGATGTTTAAGCAGCTAATATATATTGGTCACTTCTGACATTATGTAATAGACCTGCATTCATGATAATTGCTTTATGAAAGACTCCCATGGGAATGACATCTCTATTTCCCCATTTTATAAGTAGGGGAAAACTACAGAGAAGGTAAGCAGTTATCAATAGAACTAGACCCATATCCAGTGTAAAACAGTGGTTCTCATTCTGTAGTACTATAGCTTTTTAGACTGTATTACCAGATAACATCAAAGAGGAATAAGAGGGATCAGGAATTAATTATGGAATATAATAACTTTCATATATTGAGTGCTTATTTAGTGCTTGGTACCTTGCTAGTCCTCAAAACTAGCAACCTACATGATAAAATCATTTTACAGATGAGGATTGAAAGATTAAAAAAAGTAGCTTGCCTCATACAACGAGTTTGATTTCAAGTTCCATACACATCTCTACTAAACTTCTCCCATGATGCCCTACCATTTGAGCTTGTCATTTCTTGACTTTGCCACATGACAGCCTTGCCTGACTCCTCAAAGTTATGATGGTTTGGCCCACTTATGTTGCCACATTTCTTTAAAAACAGAACCTAAAGAAGGGGAAAAAATAACAATGATCAGGATGGTAGAGAGGTGGCACCCAAGTGAACCAGACCATTCCCTGTACTTTTGCATTTAGCACCTGCACACCTTCCCTAGTATAAACATCTTTCTGAACTAAGTTGCACCTGCCGGTGAAGTGTGGTCCAGTCTAGAGCTGGTCTTTGGTCTGTAGAATCTTCACAATTTCCTTTGAGGTTCATCTCTTGCTCATCCCACACTAAGAACTCTTTCCTGGCTCCCCTGGATAAATTTGGATGATTCTTCCTATGCCTTCTCCTGGGATCAAGGACATAATCCCAGTAAGGCACTTAGTATGTTGTGTCATTTACTTACTCACCCACCTCAGTCTCTACTAGACCCAGCTCCTTGGGAGCCTAGCATATATATATTTTTCATCCTCAACTTCTGTGCCATGTGGTGTAGAGGGCAGATTCAAAAAATTATTTTATTTAGGCAATTTTAAATATCTACTTGTAAGTGCTTTATGTGGATTGATTTAGTTCAAACTCTGGTCCATCCCAGCTACAGGGTACTTTCCCAGGGTTATGCAGACAGTAAGTGAAAAAGCTCTTAGAACAAAGTGTGTTTTGAAACTTCCTGTATACTCTCACTAGCCCATGGCAGATACAACTATATTTTGGAGACAACAGTGGGCAGAAGATAAATAAGCTTTCTGCTTGTCTTTGTGCATTTTGTGCTGCTATCATAGTATACCAGAGATTGAGTAATTTATAACACACTGAAATTTATTGGCTCACAGATATGGAAATTGGGAAGTCCCGTATCTAGGTCCTGGCATCTAACCAGGGCCTTTTTACTAAATCATCACATAGGAAAAGTGGAGAGGGTGAGAGAGAAAGCAAGATGGGGTGGAACATTCCCTTTTATAAAGCCATAAATCCCACCCAAAAGGGTGGAGCCTTCATGGCCTAATCACCTCCTAAAGGTCCTACCTCTTAATATTGTTACAGTGTCAATTACATTCCTATATAAGTTTTGTAGAGGACACTCAAGCCATAGTCCTGCTTTCATGGAAACTGAGGGCAATGTCAGTTTATAGGAACATGTGCAAAAGAGACATAGCTATCTGCTGTACTCTTGCTTACAGGAGCTAGTTTTAGAGATACGTGGAGTTCTATAAGTGGAGAATGATGAAAGAGGTCCAGGAGGAGTAAAAGGATTCTACAGCACCAAGGCTGGTTCATTGTGGACCATACATCCTTAAGGCAGAGGCCATCTCAGCTCAGATGGGCCCAGTGTAAATGCATCAATGTTTGGATTATTGACAATTTAAATGTCAGTTGAATAAGGAAGATCAGAGTTTCATCCCGTCCACTGCATAAAAAGCTGCCTGTATGGGGCAGGTTTGGAGTGGCAGCTATCTGAGTCCGAGTAGGAATGTAATGATATCTGTGAGCCATGGTCTCAATGCTCCATGTAGGAAGTTGTCCAAGATAAACAAAAATAAATAAGGAATCTTCAGCATCAGATGCCTGTAGTGTGCCATCCTGTGTTTGTAATGGAAAATAAAAGGAGACCCAATCTTCATACTTCCTATGCAAGCTTTCCTGCCCCATCTGTTTCTTGAGGCTCTAGATTGATAAGGAGAGTTTAGAAGATTCTTGTGGTGGCATAGGCCTGTGGTGGACTTTCAGGACCCCTCTCATGCTGAGCATGATAGTTGGAAGAATGAGGAGGGTAGGGAAGAATCTCTTTCTCTCGATAACTGTATATCGTCAGTATTTAGTTAGCTCACTTACAGGACATCCAGGTGAGACCTTGAGCCAATGAACAGATTAGGAACTGGGAGCCAGAGACCAGTGTAAATTGTAATTTGAATGCACTCTAATGACAAGTGTATGATCTCAGAAGACAGCCATCCCTGAGAGATGCTGACTTTGGACAAAGTAGGAGAGCTGTCAGTTCTGAAATCCTTTTCTGGGGCCATTGAGGTACATCATGGTGACCAACTGGTTCTGGCCTTGCTGAAAGACCCATTTCCTGGGACTTCTTTCAGTTCTGGGTACAGTTTATCACCTTGGATACAAATCCCACCCTGAGATAAGGTTGACATAATATTTCATTGCTTATATTGATCCTAAACAAATTAACAAAAATTATTCTTTGTATGAAATCCAAATTTGATTCAGTGTCCTGAGTTTTCATTTGAGAAATCTAGTCACTCTTCTTCAAGGTGTATTTGCTATGTTGTGAACAATAAAGACATTTCTTATTGGAGGACCCCCTGGTTGGGGTAGATTGGGAAATTCTCTTTGTCTCTTCATGTTTAAAGGAAGCTGAATCTGACCAATAGTGTAAGGTGCATCTTCAACACAGGACTGTCAGAAGCAGGCATTGGTATATGTTTTCATTGCTTAGTGCTTGTAGAGAGCTTTCTCATGCTCTCTTCCTACTGAATCTAACAGGGGGTGACTGGAGATGCAGAAAGGACAAATGATTGAAGACAGACATGCAGAAAGTTGGGGCCAGGTGTGCAGGGTGCTCGGATGGAGATGCACAAGAGCCTCATTGCTTCTTTTCTCTAATAACTCTTCTTATACTCAGCTTCTTTTCTGTATTCTTTAAAACCTTACTTCTAAAGTCTTCTTTTCTGTTCTTTAAAGTCTTTTTCCTTAGACTCGCTCTGCCCCATGTTTTCTTAAAGTCTTGGTCCTCAGACTTGCACTCTCCCATGTTTCCTCTAATCTCTAGCATAACTCAGCAGCAGCAGTGTCATTTTGTGGCAGTGCCCTCACAAACCACCACCAATCAATCCATCCCCCATCAAAAAACCTTTCCATCAATCCCCCATCAAAAAACCTCTATCAAGAATCCCCCCATCAAAAAACCTCTATCAAGAATCCCCCCATCAAAAAACCTCAGGTTCTCCTTCAATGAGTCTTTTATATCCAGTGGTAAACAAGGAGGTGGAGCAACAGTTCTCAGGGAGGGGAGTGACATTGTAACAGGAAGAAACCTGCTCTCTACTTCTCTGAATGTAAACAATTTAGGAAAACAGCTGTGCTGCACTTTGCACTCTTCTGCAGCTGGGGTTGTGCCAAACTCAGCCTGCTTATGTCAAGTTCTCATAGGATTCTCATAATCCACTCACCCCAGTGCATAGACTTCCAGAGCCAGGCAGCCCAGGGTCCAATGCTGGTTACTCTATTTGCTACTTATGTGTCCTGGACAAATTAATTTATCTTCTGGTGTCTTCATTTCCTCATTTGAAAAATGGGGTAATGATTGTACCTGTGTCACAGAATTATTTTGATTATTAAAAGATTCCATATGTGTAAAGCTTTTAAAACAGAGCCTAACATGTAGTATTGCTAATTTTTGCTTGAGTAGTACTTCTCCTCCCTTGTCAAAACCAATCAAGGGAAAGTTTCCTCTAAACTCTTGGGTCCTGTGAATCCCTGAATCCATAGTGCCATGGGTCACAGCCTGGCCAAGTGACATATATTCAGTCCTTCAGACTCCAGTCTAGTAACTAGTCTAGGGATGACTATGAACCACAGGTCTGTCCAATCATAGCCAATCCCACAGCTTTCCTTAGGACAATTTGAGGAGAGGAGTTTTTTCCTCTAAAGCCAGTCAGATGAAAGGGCACCCAGAGCACCCAGAGCTCCACACAAGGACTACTGGCTTGGAAGTAAGGCTGAGTCAACACGAAGCACAGCTTGAAAATGGAGAAAAATTTGAATGTTTGTGCACCTCCAAAATGTATGTCTAAGTGTAGTCTTTAATGCATTAGTATTAAGAAGAGGGACCCTCAGGAGGGCTCTGTCCTCATAGTTGGGATAGATATCTTATAAATACTCAAAGTGTGACTTTAACCCTCCCATCTCTTTAGCCACATGAAGACAGAGCACTTGTACCTTTTTCCCTTCTGCTCTCTGTCATGTGAAAGCAACAGGTGCCATACTGGAAGTAAAGAAAACGAATCCTCACCACAGAATCAGCCAGCACCTTGATCTTGGTTTTCCCAGCCTCCAGGACAATCTCTGTTATTTGTAAATTATATAGTCTGTGGTATTTTGATACAGCAGCACAAATGGTCTAAGACAGCTGTTCTATTGTGAGCACTGAGACCCATCCTTGCCTTGCAGTGGCTGAGGAAACAACTGGGGACCTGCCCTGAAGGTGGAATCCTAGATCTACCATGTATTCCACTGCAGCTTTGGGTGAGTTCTAACACCTCTCTGTTTCTTGTTCTCTTGGCTGTAGAGTAGCGATAATGCCTCCTTTATAGATGTTATGAAAATTAAATGAGTAATATATGTGAGGTGCTTGGAACAGTGCCATGCTACCATCATGGTAGGCCTTTCTGTGATAACAAGGCCATAAATCCACCTTTGGATTTAAATCAATTTGAGTGGGTGGTGTTGGTCACCAAAAGAGACTTAATTCAAGCTAAAGTTCTAGAGTGACTCCAGTGTGTCTCAGGGAAGAATCGAGGGCACTTTGGGTCATGAAGAGAAATTTAGTGAGAATGGTTGGAAGACAGCAGTGGTTCTCAGATTTGAGCTTCTGGGGTCTCATCTCCAGAGGCAGTAGATTTTATTAGTCTGAGGTGGGGCTTTAAGGAGTTGCATTTTTTAACATGGCTTTGGGTGATGCTGAGACTTTTAGCTTCAACATTGTGAGAACTCTCGGAATTTGGTTGTGTTCTGCATGACACTGTCAACAATAGACCTCAGCAACAACAAAGGTCTCAGAAGGTTCTATCACTTAGGAATGTTGTAGCCATCACTCTTGGATGTTTGCACAATGACAAAATCCCCTGAAGATGCATGTCTTAGGATGTATCCATGTCATTAAGTGACATGTGCCTTGGATAACAGATCACAGCAATGACAATTATATAGTTTCATTTAGCAAATCTATTGTCATGTCCCTTATATGCCTGCCAGTGTTGTAAATGCTTCTTTTTCTTTTCTTTTTGAAGTTTTGCAGTGCTGGGGATTGAACCCAGGGCCTCTCTAATGCTAGGTAAGCTGTCCACCAATGAGCTACATCCCCAGCTCCTGTTTTCAAATACCAAGTTAACTTTTATGATGATGTTTTGGTATAACTGTTATGGCTACTTTGCAAATAAGGAAATGGCACAGGGAAGTTAAATTATGTGCCTTAAGCTTGTGGCTGGAACATCAGAAAAGGTATCAAGCCTATCTGGGTGGCCCCTAACCTTTATTTTAGACTGTCTTTCCCTATTTGATGCTATGAAAAGTAAAAGGACTTGGTAGAGCACCTGCTTCAGAAGTGTAAAGCTCTGAGTTCAGACTCCAGTACTGCCAAGAAAAATCATGAACGGTCTTGGAAAATGTAGATGCCTAGGTCTCACTAAAACTATGATGGATCTCTAGGGGTATATGTGTGTGTGTGTGTGTGTGTGTGTGTGTGTGTGTGTGTGTGTGTGTGTGTGTGAGTTTTGGATTGGGACAGAGAGACATGTATTGGGAGAAACAGGTCCACATGTGGCACTGGCAGCTTAACAAAGCCCTACAGGTGACTCTGAGGCAATGTGAGCCCTGAGGAGTAAGGAGTGGAAGCCTGGCTCTCTGTTCCACCTCAGTGGCCTCAGAGGTATGGGTTCTCCCCAGGAAGGGCAGGTCTTTCTTCTCAGAGTGCTGGGCAGGGACTGTCTGGAGGGGAGAAAGCTCTCTCTGCTGCAGGTGTTGAGACTGCTGGGAGCAGCCACAAGGAGCCAGAGGTTAAATGCTGCCTGTAACTAAGTGGGATAAGATCTTTAGCAACAATTAGCACCTCTTCAGTTCCCAGAGCCCTCGCTCCTCTTGGGCCAGTGCATTACTCCCCTTTCCTGGCACCTGTTTTGCATTAGTAAAAGAAGCTGGCCCAGTCACAGGAAAGCAGGAGTTGTGTCTTGTGCACAGGATGGCATTTCTATTGGGTTTCCATTGGCTCCTTGGCTTATTCTTGTAGAGCACTGTACCACTCATAAGATACTTGTGTATTCTTCTGCATATCAAAGCTAGACAGGACCTGTAGAGATAATCAGGTCTCTTTTGTGGTTCCTACTCCCCCACCACCATTGCTTCTCCTTCTCCCTTAAAGAAGGGATCTGTGGTGTGGAAGGTACTGAGAACTGGAGTGAAGTCAGAGCAAAGAAGGAGGAAATATTTTTTTAATAAATAATCATCCAAAGGCCAACCTTTAAGTGAGTCTAGGTTGAGAGCCAAGCTCCTACCTGCTTTAAGTTAGTCCAAACATACCACCTAGGTTTCCCTGTGACCTTTACAAAGTACAGTTTCCTCCTCAGGGATATTGTAAAATCATTTTGGTCACTGGGACTAGCATAGCAAAAATAACTCAACAGGGTCGTTGGCCTTTGTTTTAAGTTTTCTTTTATTTTTGTTTAAAATACCACAATTCCTGCCACCCAAGGAAGCATTTAGGACAAATCCAAAATAGTAGTCATGGAATTTTCTTCTATTCATGTGTTTGCTTACTGTTCCATTTGTCATTGGTTGATCAAATGAAAGATTTTCTTTTAGAGAGAAAGAAGACAGAAAACATATTATTATTTGTGGGCTATACAAAGTAGTGAGAGAGAAGAGGACATTCAGGGCTTTGCATAATCTCTACCTGAGGGATGGGGTTGGGGTGGGGGCTGGAGTTGGGAGGGGTGGCTGGAATCGACACTGATCATTTGAGGGAATTTTACTAGGTGTTTCCTATACGTTAGGCTACTTAGTCTCTCACAAATCCCTATGATATAAATATAGCAGATAAGGATATTGAAAGACAGAGAGATTAAATAAAATTCCCAAAATAAGAACAGACTAAGCACTAACTCAGTCTGTAGGTTCAATGTTTGTCAGTTCTGCAGTCACTTGCCAGGCACCAGGTGGGTGGTTTGGTAAGCAGATATTAGCACATATACATCTGTACATGGATGTTACAAAGGGGTGTGTCTCATAGGGGCACCTGGCACAGTTGCCCTAGAAGAGACAGTGTGTGAATGGATTAGCAGAAAGGTGTGTGCTCCAGGTATAGGAAAAGGCATAAATGGGAAATGAGGAATAAAAGAAAATTTGCCATCAAACAATGAGAAGGATTGGAGGCTAAGCTTAGGATTTGGGACTCAGATTGCCGTGGCTGTTGGGTGCTGATAATTTCATGCCAAGTTATATCTCCTGCCCTATTGACTTCACTGTGACATTTTCCCATGCACCCTAGAGACCTGCTTCAGATTGCTGACACTGTCCCAATTTTTTACAGACTGATAGCAGCAGCAGCCTAAGCTTCCTGCCTTCCTTTTCAGTCATAATAAGCATTAACAATAAGAAAACCCAGTCTTGAAGCTGCCCCTTAGTCCCATCTCTCTAGTAACGTGAGCCAGGACACACACTCCGGCCATGAGTATCACTGAGGTCACAATTCTGCTCCCAGAAAAGGATCTCCTTGAGGCCTTCTTCTCACTGTTAGGCACCCTTCATTTTCTGTCATCTGGTAATCTCTTTGAGAATTCATTTTCAGTTGGCTCTTTCTTCTGATGCTCTCTGCTTGAACACAGCACCATTTCTATCCCAAGCCTCCTTTATTTATCTGACCTTTCCATGAAGGGCACTCATCCTGATGTTCCTTTATTGATCCTCATGCTATATGTGTTCTTAGTTTAATCCATGCAATTTATTCAACGTTGTTGCCTGTAGGACATTGTGTAAAGAGCCACACTCTGTATTCCCCGTATCAGACACAAAATCCATCTTTTAATACTCCACTTAGACAACATATGATAAGGAGAACATATGGACAAGCCTGTAATGTGCACAGGAAGGGAAAATGGAATTGAAGGCAATTATCTTATGGGTAACAATGAAAGGGAAGGGGAGAATGCTGGGCTAGGCACTGGAGAAAAAATGATATTGATATTGACTGTGTGTAGGAATTTCGGGGCTAATAGAGGGTATTTAAAATATAGTATGATACAAGGAACGGAGACCAAGAAAAGAACAATGACCTTGGTGTAAACCTTGGTCTAGGATGAAGTTAGGACAGGGTTTGAGAAGGAATACATAGAAGTGATGCCATTTGAACTAGATCTTAAAGTATATAAGGGAGTTAGGAGTTAACCAGGAACACCAGTGGAAGCTGGAAAGGGATGGGGGTGGTTAGTCAAGGCAGAAGGAATAGTCTGTGCAAAGGAATTGAGAAAAGGAATTGAGAAAAGGAATTGCACAGGAAGTAACAATTGGTGGGAAATTCAACATGGCTTACTGCAAGCATACAAAGAAATGAGATCAAAGGAAACACTACACTTTCTTGAATTTCCTTGTCATTTCTTTTTTTTTTTTGATTTTATGGCATTTATTTATGATTTTTACATAAGTTTTCATAAGGTCAATCTGAATTTTTTATGTTTGTATACACATGCATGCTATGTTGGCAAGTTTTAATATTAGGGCTGTACTCTTACTTTATAACATTAAACAAATAGCATTACCTTCTCCTTATGCTGTAAATCAGTTCATGGAGCATGAATATAAATTATTTGTGAATTCTATCTTTATAGAATACCTTGATAATTTTTCCCACATGCTCTCTTTACTGCTGTGTTCAAGTTTTAATTTTTTCTTGGGGCCATTTTGGTAATTCATATTCTTCTTCAAAGTTGATCATTTTGTTAAGTTTTTCTATGTATTAACAGTGCCTTAATTTTTGTAATTACTTTCTGTATCAGTTGGGTTTGAATCTTTTTATTCTCCCTTTTTTCTCTCCTTTTTCAGTTATAAATGCCTGGAAACCATGTCTGTCATTGTATTAATTTTGTCTAGGAACTACTTACCACTTACCTCAGATTTGTTTCCAACTGAGGAATGTGCTTTTAAGAATCTTTTTTTAATCTAGTTTTGTTGTTGTTGTTCTTGTTGTTATTGTAGCCAACAGGGCTGCAACAAACATCTTCACGTGTTTATCAGAACAGTGTTCCCAAAATACTATTACTATTCAAAGCTATGCATATTTTACATTTTGGCACACATTTCTAGATTATTTTCCCCAAGTTGTAGCAGTTCATACTCAAATGAAGAAAATCTGAGAATGACTTATCCTTGTTAGTTGTGTATGTTACTCTCTTTTAAACTTTGTGCTAATCTAATGGGTTAAAAAAAATAGGACATATGCCTATAATCCCAGCACTCAGGAGGCTGAGACAGGGAGATCATGAACTCAAGGCTGACCAGCCTGGGCTAACTGCAAATTCAAGGTGAGCCTGAGGTACATAGCAGAACTCTGTGTCAAAAAACCAAGGGATGGAGATGCAGCTCAGTGGGATAACACCTGAAGAATAAGGCCCTGGGTTTGATCCCCAGTGCCACACATGCACACAAAAGGTTATTATTATTCCCTTAAGCACTTAATTTGAGATCTACCTTTTTAATAAATGTTGAGTGCACATTCAGAATCATTAAGCATAGGCACAATGTTAACATGGCACAATGTTACGTCTCTTAGAAATGATAGTGTTAGACCATGGTTCTGTCGAGTAGGTTCTAGCTTCCTTCTTAGGAAGAAGATCGTTGTTTGTTCTCAGACCCCCATATTTACCTTCCCTCGCTGTTTTTTTTTTTTTTTCATTTTTCTTTTATTATTCATATGTGCATACAAGGCTTGGTTGAATGTACTTCTCGTCTCTGTTGGATCGTCCCCCAAGGGCCTGGTTAAAGGTGAAGAAAGCCCTCAAGACTTGATCCTAGGGCTGCTTTTCTTGGGTAACTTCACCCATAACTGGGTTCATTCATTCCTGTGTGAAATGACAAATGAGTTCATAGTTTAGTTCAGAATCTCACCTTTAGCTCATACCTTGAAATACACACGCTCTACTTATAATCTTAAAAGCACCACATTGGGTTCAAAGTTGAGCCCATAATTTTTACTGCTTTAACTTGTTCCATCCTTTAGTGGTCAGCAGAACTATCTTTCTAGTTATACAAGTTGGACATTATCCTAAACACTGGTCTTATCTACAACATGTTTTTGCAACTCCCACATCCACTTCACCACAAATAATGTTGATTTTTACTTCTGTAATATCTCTAAAATCCATTTAGTATTATCCACTTCTGACAAGTACATAGCAGTTGAAGTTATAATTTCTTGCCTAGGCTACTTCAATAACCTCTAACTTTCCTCCTATGTCTACTCTTAATCTCACTTTAATTTAAACTCTTCAGTTCAGAGCCAGGGAATCTTTTAGGGATCTGAGCAATATGGTGGGCTAGAGAAAATAGGAATTTCTCCGAGTATAGAAGTAAATATGTTAGATAGATAAATACTGCCTGGCTGAACTGGCAGATTAAAAACAGCTAAGAGAATTCCTTAGAGATAAGACAGTAAATAAAAGTGCTAATCTGCAGGGTCTGTTTTTCTGCTGTGGTAGTTTACATTCTGAGTTTCAATGGGCCATGTATATTGGAAGCCTGACCCGATACAGAAGAGGAGGTGGAAACAGAGACACCCAGAATACTGCTGAGATTTCCAAGAGTGACAGTTATTGAAGTAAAATAAGATACCTACATCTATATATTTATATATATGCATATAAATATTAATATATATAATATAGATATAGACACACATGTGTATATTCTCTCTATATATATGTATATATACATATATATCTTCTGCTGAGAGAGACAGTGGAGAGCTATGCATGGTTTACTCATAGATTGGAAAAAATTATCCTTTAAAAACACTAGCTAGGAGACTATTCAGAGCTCATGACCTGAGTATACATAATCCAAGTGTCAATTAAATTTTTAAATTATTCAAGGTTAGTCATTCCTCATTTGACCTACAAAACTCAAATTCTGTCTGGAGGAACAATAATCTAGGCATCGAGGAATTCTTACAAACAAATGAATATAAACTCAAAAAATTCAATTAAAACCCATAAAAGGGTAAAGGCAGGATGAGAAAGATTAAGCTTAAAAAAAACACAAAGATTACAGCAAAACAAAAACATATCCATGAATTTAAAGACTGGTTGTATTGGGACTAAGAGATAGAACATTGAAAATATGTTTAGGAACTACAAAGAAATTAGCAAAGATAAAAAGTGTATGAAAGAGGAAAAGTGGATCAAGAATATTTACCACACTCCAAAATTATTTTGTATTCTTGATTATTCATTCACATTTTCTGATATCTGGCAAAATGTTCAAATAAGCTTCACATATACTCACCTCCTGTCCCTAAACCATTCACAAGACAAAATAAATGCTAGAGAAAAAAGTCAGAATACTTGAAGGCTTGATTTTTTCTGAAGACCACCATACCCAACTATGTCTAGTTTTTAAAGATGCTGTATAATTTTCTTGTGAAATTATTCAGGATTTGGAGATTTCTCTTTTTTTAATTATGTTTTTAATTATGTAAGGCTATTAAAATATTGATTTCATATTATGTGAGTCATAATTTTAACCATCTTAAAGTTTACAGTTGAGTGGTCTTTATTCATTTACAATGCTGTATGACTTTCACCATTATCTAATTCCACACATTTATATCACCCTAAGAACAAACTCCACACCCACTAGCAGTCACTGCTGTTTCCTCCCTCCTCTAGTCCTTGGCACTCTAATCTACTTTCTACCTCTCTGGATGTATGTATTCGAATTATTTCATGTAAATGAAATCATGGAACATGTGACCCTTTCTGTGGCTTTTCCCCATTGAAACATACCTTATTATTATGTTGTATTTTTTGTAGTGGGGTTTGAACTCAGGGCCTCAGGCACTCTATTGCTTGGGCCACACCTCTAGCCCTTTTTTCCCTCTGGTTATTTTGGATATAGAGTCTCACTTTATGTTCTGAATGGCCGGACAGCCATCTTCACCATTGTGCTTCCTCACATAGCAGATGACAGGCACACATCACTGCAGTCAGTCACTGGCTGAGATGGCACACTTCTTTCTTGGATTGGCCTGAAACCACAGTTTTCCTAATCTTCTGCCTTTCAAGTAGTTGAGGTTACAGGCTGGAGCCACTGCACCAGGAAATTTCTTGTTTTTAATAGCTAGATAATATTTTACTTTATGAAATATATTTTGTTTTTCCACTTTTTTACTTGATGGATCTTAGGTTGATTTTACATTTTGGTTGTTGTGAATAGTAGAACTTTTAATATTCATTCATAAATTTAAAAATAAATATATTTTTTTCAATTGTCTTGGATATACAGCTTGGAGGACAATTTCTATACATATAATTCTATGTTCATTTTTTGAGACACTGTCAAATATATTTCAACATAGCTGTACCTGTTACAGCAACGTTGAAATGTTTCCATCAACAATATGAGGGAGTTCACTATTTCTACATACTTGTCAACATTTTTGTTTGTATTTTTTATAGTAGAATTCCAATGTGTTTGAAATAGGGTCCCATTGTGTTTTTTATTTGAATTCCCCTGGTGATTAGAGATGTGAACATCTTTGCATATGCTTATTGATCATTTTTATATTTTCTTTGGAGAAATGGCTATTTATATCTTTTGCCCAGCTGTTAATTGGGTAATTTGTCTTTTTTTTGCTCAGTTGAAAAAATTCAGAACTTTATCAAATGTATAATTTACAAACCCTTGTTTCATTTTCAGGGTGGTTTCTTTCTTAAAAGTGTCAATTGAAGCACAAATGTTTTCAAAATTTGATTAAGTCCAATTTACCTATCTTTTATTTGCTTGCCTATGCTCTGGGTTTCATATCCAAGAAACCATTGCCTCGTTTAAGGTCACAAATTCTTCTTTGTTTTTGTGTAAGGGTTTTAATAGTTTTAGCTCTTACATTTTAGGTCTTTGATCAATTTTGAGTTAATTGTTATGTACAGTATGAGATATTGGTCTAACTTAATTGTTTTACATGTGGGTATCCAATCAAATCAGCACAATATATTGAAAAGACTATTCTAATATATACATATATACCTATGTTATAGTGGGTATGATACACACATGTATATAGTTGTAATAGTATAAGATAGAATCTATATGTAGACATGTCCATAGATGTGTCTATATGTGGCTATTTCTCTTATACCTCTACAACACAGTCCTAACACTAACGCTTTGTAAAAAAAAGTTTCAAAATTAGAAACAGTAAGTCTTATAAATTTGTTCATTTTAAAGATTGTTTTGGCTATTCTGGTCTCTTTCATTTTCACCAAATTTTAGGATAAGCTCAAAAACTACAGCAGGGGTTTTGTTAGATTGCATTGAAACTGAGATCAATTTGCTCGAGATGAGCTCAGAGTGACTGGGTGGCAGTCTTTACACTAGTTAAGCAAATAACACCAGTTCTTAACACTTGTAAGACTTCAAATCCATGAACATGTGCTAATTTTTTCCACTTATTTATATATTCTCTAATTTCTTTTAATGGTGATTTGTGGTTTTCTGTGCACACATCTTGTACTTCTTTTAAAAATCAATTCTAAATATTTTGTTCTTCTTGTGGTTGCTGGTGTTGATTAATTTTATGCGTTAACATGACTAAGCCACAGGATATCTAGGTGGCTGATTAAACGTTATAAGTTGGTGTGTCTTTGAGAGTGTTTCTAGAAGAGGTCAGCATTTGTATTAGGTGACTGTGAAGGTCCCCACTGTGGACAGGTGTCACCCATGACACCAAGGGCCTGAACAGAACAAAAAACCAGAAGATTGAACTATTTCTGCCTGCCCACTAGAGCTGGGGTATCAATCCATTCCCTCATCCTTCTTTTTGATGTTGATGTAATATAAATTGTATCCATACATGTATAATGGACTTCCTGTGGTATTTCTTGAAGGGCAGGTTTGCTAGCAATAAATTCACTTGTACATATCTAGGAATGTCTTAATTTCTCCTTCATTTTTGAAGGATGGTTTGGGTGGGTATAGAATTCGTGGTTGACATTTTTTTCTTCAACATTTTGAGTGTGGCATTATATTGTCCCTCTCCCTTCTTGGTTTCTTATGAGAAATCAGCTATTAATATTTTTTGAAAATTCTTTGTATGTGATGAATCACTTTTGTGGTTATAAAACTTTTCTTTGTAGCCTCTGAATTTGAATAGGATGTATCTACTTATGAATTTTTGAAAGCTTATCCTACTTGAATACTGTGGAGATTCTTGGATTTATAGGGTAATGCTTTTATTCATTTTATAAATTTCTTGAAATATTTTTTTCTGTCATTTTCAATTTTACCTTTCCTTCTGGAATTTCCATAATTTATATGTTGGAATGCTTCAAGTTGTAGCATAACCTATGAAGCTCTGTTCATTTTTCTTTTCTTCTGCTGATTTTCTCCGCCTGGGTAGTCTGAAGAATCTACTGTCAAATTTCCTATTTTTTTCTTCTAGTTGTTTAAATTTACTGCTAAATTATAAATTTTTTACTTTGATTTTTAAAAATTTCAACTCTAGAATGTATTTGTTTCTTTTCAAAGCTTTTGTCTCATTTGTGATACTTTCTCTTTAATGAGACGTCCACTCACTTGCTTTCTTTTATTCTCTAAATATGTTTAACTCACTGATTTTCTGACTTTTTAATCAGTCCAATGTCAAGACCACTTCATAGACAATCTGTATTGATTTCTTTCTTCTTATATATGGGCCTTCATATATTATGGCAAAACTTCTCTCCAATTTTGTTGTTATTTGTCAGTCTTTCTTGTCCTTCCTTCCTTCCTTCCTCTTTATTTCTTTCTCTCTCTCTTTCTCCCCTTCTTTCTCCTCCCTCCCCCCCCTCTCTTTCTTTCTTTCTTTTGTGGTACTAGGGTTTGAACTCAGGACGTTGTACTTGCTAGGCAGGTGCTCTTTTCCACTGAGCCATGCTCCTGACCCTGCTAGTGTTTTTTGATTGACAGTTTTTCAGCCCCTAAACATCTCAGAGTCCCTTTTGAGTTTCTAGCTCATTCACCTTTTCTTCAGTTTTTAGAGATTTTGTATTTGTGTCTTATATGCAGGAGTACAGTGTTCTATTATCCTTATCAGACAGAATAAGAATAGTTTATATACTTCACTTTTGCACAAAGAGAACTGTCATTGTTCCTTTGCACAAACAGTCACCAGAGACATAGTTATATATTTTCTGGATGTTTATTTGGTTTGAATCTCCATCTAGAGAGTAAATTCCTTGATGGCAAATGCCTGGTCACCACACCATGTTTTTTTCCAGTGCATGGAGCTAATACAGTCTCCATATAGATATTTTTTGTAGTACTAGTGTAGAACTCAGGGCCTTGCACTGAAAAGTGCTCTACCACTGAGCTATATCCTCATCTTCTATTTTTTAAATCAATAAATGTATACACCTGCTTTAAAAATCTAAATAAAGTGAAGTTTTGAGTTGATTGAAATAAAATGTGTTTCCTAATGTGATGTTGCTAGAGGTAAACTGCAGGGCTCAACCAGGAATTCTTCATATGTGGAGTTCTCTCTGGGTGCATAGAGAGCATATCTGGGGAGACAGTTGTGTAGTGTGAAGTCTGTGATACCTGTGGACACCGTCTAGGAGACAGCACAGTGAGCCCATGACTGGACAATACCTCAGGGCTGCCCTGTCACTTCAACCTGACACAGCAAAATGTCAAGCTCCAGAGTACTCTAGAAAATGATTGGGGAGAAAGACACCTGGAATCTCAGAAGAAGAAAGTCAGTCTTTCCCATATAATTCTGAGAGGCCACTCCACCAGGATTTCAAAGATAAAAATGGTAGCAAACTCTTAAAGCTACATGAACAAATGTTTCCTATAATTGTACAATGATGTCTAGTCATGTTGGCACTTTTCTGTTTTCTCCTTCCTAAAGAGGGCCTTAGGTTGAGAAGTGCTAAAGAACTTGTGTAGAGTCTGAGGTTAAGATATGGCTAATATTTGCACATATAATTTTATGTGTACTTAATTTCTGCAGAGCAGACAGCAATGATATTCTCCTTTGTAGAAACAATGGCAGTGCTCCGAGTCACCAGGCATACAAAGTGTGACTGGCTATGAGACATCTGAGGCTAAGAGACAGAGAGCTAGAAGAGGTTCTGTGGCCCCTGTTCTCAAAAGAATGAAATCCTAGCATTTACTAGGGCTAATGGAAAATCACTCTAAATTCCAATAATATGCTGTCCTTCAGATGAGAGCATACTGATATAGTAACTAAGAAAACTGGACTTCCTGAATGGACATTTCTGATTTTGACAATTAGTACCTGTTTGGAGCCTGGAACATTCAGTTTCTTGACCCTTAATCATTCAATCCACCGTGCACTAGATATGATAATAGCTGTTGCTTCATTGAGAAGGTCTGAAGATTATTATATACAAGGGGTTTGGTTCAGTAAATGGGAAAAGGAACAAGAAGAAGGGGAGGTTATTATTGGCATGGTAGAATATTTGCTTCACTGCATTGTCAATAATGATATAAGGTTATACTTATCCAATACACACTTTCATGGCTTTGTGACCCAAACAGTAATACGGCTGTAAGTGTACATGGAGACCTGGATATGGGGCACAGGCTGTACGAACTGGAATGTACACTGTCCAAACCAATATCTGGAGACTCTAGCTTGATGCTATCATCAGCTTCAAAATAGTACATTGAGGAAATGTAAGAGTATGCTAAACTTATTACATTAATGAAGTGTTTGCTGCACTTTAGGTACTGATAAACAGACAGAGGGTTTAGCATTGCACAAAGAAATCAGGGAGCTAGTGTCTGTCTATCTTATATCCTAGAGGAGAATTCATTTGGCTGTGCTTGACTTCCTCATAGGTGGCTCTGATATGGGATCCCTTTTCTTTTTGTTATAACAGAGCATCTGGTAGGAAGAGGGAGAGCCCATCACTTCAGGATCAATAGATACACATGCTCCACCCCGGTGACCATTTCCTTTCCCCACCTGTAATTTATTTGCCTAAAATCTTCAGCAAAATTTCAAAGATGTGGGTCTTAGAAGCTGAAGTCCCTAGGAACTAAGTAACCATATCCACATTTAGAACATCTGGCAGTGCATCTGGAAGACAGCAAGAACCAAGCAGAAAGAATAGAAATCCTGGAGAAATGTAACATAAGGTTGATTGCAGTGACTAAGCTCTCCTTCTCAGCATGTGTGGGATGCCAGTAATGAAAGAGATTTCATGGAAAGATAGATGAAGTCCACAGAGAAACTCTTATTACTGTTATGCCTGCCCTTCCCCTTTGGACCTTTGCACCAACTGCTTAACTGTGGTGAACTGATATTTTCCAAGACTCTCCTCTTTTTTTGTTTCTTCTTTTTGCTTCCTCTACAGGAAGCAATGAAAACAAAAAAAATTGACCAGAAGGTCAAAAGCAACAGGACACTGTTCCCTCTGCTGAATTTGACATTATGTATTGCCAAATTCCTGAGGAAATATTTTTCTCCCTGGGCTAACTAGGACATTGTTCTTTCTGTTTTTCTCCAAACAAACATCCTGCTCACTCCTTCTCTGTTTTCTTAACTGCATCCTCTTTATCATTGTGCTCAGAAAATGTGCTATTCCTTCCCCTGCTGTCACCATATTCCTCTTTCTCAGAGGTATAAACTAGGACATGGTCCCCTATTTGTAACATGTTTGAGTTCATGCACTCACATGATCATTCATTTAGACAATGCCCATTTGTTCTCGGCTCTCACAAGAAAGGCAGTGAGCCAGGTAGGGAAACATGCAACTCTTGGGGAATTGATACTCAGCACCGCTCCTACCCCAGCACAGCCACGCGGGCTATTTATCAGTATTAATTGGTTGAGTTTTGTGCTATACTCATAATTAAATATTTTGACTGTTATCATCTGCTGTTTCTAGATAGAATATATTAATAGAGAATGCTTAAATCCAAAGTTGAGCTCTTTCTTGAACTCTAACTCCATTTTGCTGATTTAAATATTCTTATTGATATTCCAAATACAAATAACTAATTTTGAGAAAATTGTCATTTGAAAGCTTCAGATCCCTTTCCTTTGAAAACTTGTATAACAGACATCAGAGCTTGAAGAGAGTTTAAAAATGGACTACTTCCTTATCTTGCAAATGAGAATGCATCTCTCCATGTGGGGCTGAGACTTGTCCAGTCACACAGTTGACTAGAACCCAGATCCTCCAACCTTAAATTTAATGTGTCAGCAGTTTGAAAGATTTGAAGGAATTTTTCAATTTCCTACCAGCTGCCCTGGCATGCAGACACAATAATAAGATTCTGTAGAGAGAATGTGGCTATGAATTACCAAGAATGTGTGAAGTCAACATGTGCCAACAAGTGTATCCTCAGTGATGACTGGAAAGGGGATGAATGCAATGCCATTCCTAAGACGAAACCTGAGCTGCCACACACTCAATCTGCATGGACATGGTGCTATTGCATTTGGCCTTTCTACATGGCACTTTGACAAGCCCCCTGACCGATTGCCAATTGACCTGTCATGACAGCAGTACGCATGGATAGTCCAGTGACAGTACTACTTCAAACAATATGTTCCAGAAAATTTATTATTCAAGCACAAGAAGATATGTTCCAAATTGTTTTATGTACACATGCACACATGTGCACATACACACACTCAAGATATGGATATCCTGTGGCAGATTTTGTGTCTGGACATTTGCCTAACAATATACAGTCAGTATACTGATTAGAAACATAGCAGAAGAACAAGAGGCAGGAAGACTGACAACAGAGAGGTGACAGCTGACAATCTGATAGTGACAGAGGAAGCCAAAAAATTATAAAAACCATGGCAGTGAAGAGCCATCCTGGGTAGTGACAAATTGCTTATCACATATCAGTACTCCGTGATAGTAGGAGCCAATAATGTATACTAAAAGTGAGAATTCTGAAACACCAGTGAAAAAATGTTATTATTTTTTGTATCCTTTGTTTAAAAATACTGGGAGAGATGTGTATATACATATATACTTAATATATATGTATATAGTATATTGCATGTATATATACTAGACAGCATATAGCAAATACCATATAATAATTATATATAAAATCTACCTATGTCTGTACATGCACACATCCTATACTTTAGGAAGCTTTCTACTGAAAATGGTTAAAATTTTCTAACAGCGTCTTTAGGTTATAATACAGTAATGCTAATTGCAGGGAGAAGGAGGAGGTAGAAAAGTCTGTGTTTCCCTGTGGTCACTAAAGTCTTACTTTGTTCTCATTTACACTGTACAGTGAATCTGATGAAACAGGTATTACTCTAACCATTGGTGTTTAGCCTAATAGTTTAGGATGCAAAAATTAAGACAATAGTGAAATGAAATTTTTAGACCGTCTTCCTCAGATGGACAAGACTAATTATTCCTTCTGATGTGTCTCAAAGTGTATGGTGTCCACATTCCTAGGTCTCTTAGATGACCACTTCTGATGGACCCCACACTCCAGGTCTCTGGGGCTAGCTGACTCCATGAGTATCAAGTATAAAAGGATCCTCTATTGTCTGTTTGGGATGATTTGGCCATTTCTACTTCCTGCCCTATCAGTCACAACTGTCTATTTCTCTTGTCCTGAGTGTCTTCTGAAAATTTCCCTGACACAGGATTCTATGTGACATTGCGTGATTACAGCATTCCTGTCCTCTAACTTTGACATTGAGACAAAGCGAGGAGGGCAGCATGAGTGAGGACAGAAGCTCACATGTTCCAGTACCTAACACGGGAATCGATCCCTTCTCCTCCCATGGTCTCCGTGCCACCCTTCACCTAACACTTGCACCCTACATTTCTATCCTCATTGTGCTTTTTTAGACATTGAAGGTTTATGTTGTCCACTAATGTGTCAGTGGTCTTACTCATCAGGCTGCTTGTCAAGTCTGAAGTGTGTGGTCATCTGTCATTTTTATTGTACTCCTTAGTTCTTGCAAATTAAACTCACGAGTGTGGGTAGTTCATGGGTCTTCTATATAGGTTCAGGTGCGTTTGACCTGAAAGGGTCATAGATTCAGACTTTTATATGGGACACTTTTTGGAATCCCCTTTGCTACAGCCACTTGGTGGTGACAGTTCCAAGTACATTTCAACCAGATCCATACAGGTGTGGGTGATAGTACCTTGCCCCAAGCCAATGGATAAATACTTCTCCCTTTTGTTCCCAGGCAGGCTGTCTTGAAGTCAGTTTAACCCATTCCCCTAGAAGTTCCAGCAGAACTGAACATCAGTTCCCTGTGGCAATCGCAATTGGGTATTGCATTCAGGAATGTGTTTTCTCTCCTTTCACACCCCTATTCTTCCTTCCTGGGATCATGTTCCCTCCTAAAAAGACACCATGCCTGTAAGATCTTGTTGAAAACTCTACTCTGAATGGGTGGGTTGAGGAAGGAAGAAGTGGACATTCCCGCTTAAAGTAAGAAGTAATAATAATTAAAGAAAATAAGTGCCAATATTTACTGAGCACTTACCATGTGCCAAATATAGTTGACAGCACTTTACATGTTCTAAGAAAGCTAATGCAATGTGTGTGTGTTACAAATGATAACTTGATTATGTTTATGTGATTGTCCTGAGTATCCAAGACGGTAGAATCAGGGTATGAAGCTGCTAGGACTTCTGAACATAGATTCAGAGTTCTGGCCACTACATGAGAATGAGGGCGAGTCTGTAATCGTTTAAAAACGTTGGGGAATTTTTTTTGGCTCATTCTTAGCTGGCAAAGGCCATTCTGGTTTGAATAATGTTGCAGACCCTCGCGTGGAGTTGAGGGTTCCCACCACGTCCTGTCCGCTTAGGCTAGTCAAATGCAATCTGCTCACCTTTTCTCTGGTTGGGATGTCCTAAGTACTAGTATAAACCTTTTTTCTGGGTTTCCCAGGGCCAGCATGATTCATCCCTGCACACCAGGAGAAGGAAGGGTGCTTCCATGACTCTGGTGCTCACTCAGTGACTGGCAGCTTTGATTGTCTTTTGTTACACTGTGGTTGACTTCAGTCACACACATATACACTTCCTTAAAACTGCAAATGGGAATACGTTCCACCCCGTGCGTTATAAGTGCTAATTGAGGTGTTACACGACCTGTGTAAGTGTAGGCACCATGAACCCTCCCCTCAAAAGCAACCGAGCATTGACTGGCTCCCACTTACTCTACAGTCATGAAGCCCATCCCTTCAGAAATGGACTTCATGTCTTTTACTAACCTCGCCTAGACCTTCATGCTTCAGAGACTCTCATGCTTCATGTTGGGCAGGGCTTACAGCCCCCAAAGCTGTCTCACACCTCCACTTAGACACAGCAGCCGGCCATGCCGCTGGCTGGTTTATGATACAATAGCTTCCTCGGAGCGTGCTTATAAATATTTATACCACCAAGCGAGCAGTAATGGGCTGCTATTCAGACACACCTGCTGGGGAAGAAAGAAATAAAAAGGAAAAGAAAAAAACCACATACACACTTACACATATTTATGTCCACTCTATGAAGGTCATTTAGGCATTTAGCCCTAGAAAGCATATGTGCTGAAAAACCAAAATAATCGATGCCTGCCCAGAGTCTGGGGTCTACACATGTGGTGCCCACTGTGAGAACAGGGCAAGGGCCCATTTGCTCTTAAACGCTGCTTCTCCCTAATAACGAACATGTTTGTTGAACTACATTTGGAAAATACTGAACTGAATGAAGAATAAGAAAAAGAGTATTTCCTATATATCTTACCTCCCAGAGGTAATAGCACTAACGTTCAGGAATATTTTCTTCTGTGCTTTAAGAAATGCATATTCTCCAGGCAATTTTGAGCTCTGCTTTAGTACAGATGGTTAATGCTACAAATTCTTTAAACATTTAAAAAAATCCCCTCTAATTTGATAGTTGAAAATTATATTTTCTTGTTCCAGTTTGTATTGATTTGATTATTGAGGGATGCTTACTAGATCAATCAACAGACTTTTCCTGACATTACTGTTAAGATCCTAGAATGGGGTGTGTACAGATGAATTGGACAGAATCCTTGCTTGTAGAAATGTATGGTTTGGTGGACTTTCCCCATCATTATACAATAGCCAGTATTACTTCTTTTGGGACCTGTATATCCAGGTCTTTTAATTGTTTGATTTAGGGATAATATGGCAAGCAATTCAGTGCTCAGGTTTTCATTTAGTGAAGGTAACAACATATTCATGAGGAGATGTCTTATTTCAGTCTTCTATCCTACCATCAAGCCAGCTTTCAGGATAAAGAATGGCATGTATAATATTGCTCTAAGTCTGCTTTCAAAGAATGTGCAAATCACAGGCGCTTACAGGCCTGGGAGCAATTCTTTCAGCAGTCTTAAAATGGGCAAGAAGGGATTAAAGTTAAACCAAGTCAAAAGAAGGTCACAAGCCAAATGACTGGTCACAATTCAATACCTATCTTCCGTCTATCATCTGTCTATCTATCTATCATCTATTCATCTATCTCTATCTCATCTTCTTCACATTCTATTTTTAATTTTATCATTTTTACATTTACTCACATGTGTATACATTGTTTGGGACTCCTCCCTCCCTCCCCCCACCACTTCCAGGCAGAACCTGTTTCACCCTCTTGTTCTCTGATTTTGTTGAAGAGAAGACATAAGCGATAATAAGAAAGACATAGCATTTTTGCTTGTTTGGGATAAAGACAGCTATACAGAGAGATTCCTAGCATTGCTTCCTTGCACATGTGTATTACAACCAGAATTGATTCCTCTCTACCAGACCGCTTCACTACTTTCTGGTCATCTTCCCATAGTGGCCTCTGCCAGTTTAAGATTACTATATTTGCTCCTCTACAATGGGCATATCAACCACATTCAAGTTTTAGGTTTCCTCCCCTTTCCCTATTCCTCCAGTACACATTCTCCCCTTAGTGTGTGACCTGTGTCCAATAATATTACTGCATTTGTTTTGGATCTATTAATCCACATATGAGGGAGAACATACGATTTTTGGCCTTCTGAGCCTGGCTAACTTTGTTTAAGATCATGTTCTCCAGTTCCATCCATTTACTTGCGAATAACAAAAATTCATTCTTCTTTGTGGCTGGGTAAAATTCCATTGTATATAAATACCACATTTTCTTAACCCATTCATTGGTTGTGGGGCACCTTGGCTGTTCCATAGCTTGGCTATTGTGAATAGCACTTTCTATTTTTATACTTTTGCTAGTCTTGGGCCTAGCCTTTAGTAGTTTAGCACGTAAGTATGTTTCAGATTTGTTTTTTGTTTAATGTTTTTCAGTGGATTACTATGTACCTGCAATATCACATTCGCATTGAAATAGTAAAAATTTAGGATCACTAAAATTAAAAAAAAAAAAGCCTTACTTAGTATATATTACACTCAGTGCATGAGTTCAGAGAAACTCAGAGATGGTGCAGCCTATACCCCGGATGACTGAAGGATTGAATCAGGACTCACCTTGTTCACAAGGCAAAGGACATCAACAAATGCTAAATCAGTGGGCAAGATTGATGTGGAATAAACATTTGCATGGTACCTAAAGAATAATCACACACAACTTGTTCCTCACAAGACCGGTGTGCATCTTTACAATGGAAAACTCTGGCTGTCAACTAGTGATTAAACTCAGGATCACTAATAAAAGTCAGACATTAGTAACCAGCCTCCAGATGTGATGCAAAATGAACTCAACTCCACCCAAAACTTGTCTTGCCTAAGATACTTCATTTGAAACTAAACTTTAACCTTTTGCCCTACATTCCAGATTGCAGGACATCCAGGGAACAGATAAGCAAGTTAAATATCACATGAGAAGGTGATCAGGCAAATCCAGAATTGGGACATACATACTCTCCCCAAAAGAGGCTGATGCCTTCATGAAGGTAATGTCATTAAAAGGGATGGAGTGTAACTACTTTAGAGCAAAGAAATTTAACAGAATTAATAATCAAATACATATGCACTCCTTGATTAGAGACTGATTATTTTTTAAAAAAATCCTAAACTATACAAAACATTTGGGAGCCAAGTGGGGAAATTTGAATAATGGTCTGAATGTTACATGATATGAAAAAATCATTGTTAATTTTACTAAGTGTAAAAATCCTTATGTAGGCATGTAGTAGGGTGTTCTTATTTGAGGAGATGTGGGATGAACTATTTACAGATTAATTATTACAAGACTTCATCAAAAATAAAGACAGCTAGGTAGATGCAGATAGATGATAGAAAAAATGATGATGGGTAGACAGACAGTAAGCAGTGTAATTGAAATAAATGTGGCAAAATATCAAAAACATTAAATCTTGGAAGATAGGTGAGGAGTCATTATATTGCAATTTCTGCTTTTCTATATATTTATGGATTTTCCTTGTATAAAGATCTTTAACTGTCTCCATCAGGTGACCTCAAAATCTCTGGGGAAATGAAAAAGAATTTCATTTCTATTAAATTTTTTATGTCAAAATGGAAGCAGAGAATGTTAACTCAGGTCACTAATTCAGAGATTTAGAAAGAAGGCTTGGGCTTGGATTTTCTGGGATGTCATAGGAAGCCTGCTGTTGACATGAAATTTCACAATCTTTGTGACAGTTTTCATTCATATTTTTCCCCTCCAAATACATCACTGCTCACATTCTTTTGCTCCATAGTAGTGTGCTAAAGTAAAAAGTCCATGCTGTTTAGAGGCTGAAGTCATGAGTGTGATTCCAGTCTTCCACCTCTAGCCAATATTCTTCTGAAGAAGCATATTTAATCTTTTAATATTTACTTTCTTAAAATTTACACGTAAATTTTAAATTTATTGACTTTGCAGAATTGCTGTGAAGCTAGGAGACTTCTCTATCCATATTGTATGGACTAAGATTTATCCCCACCCCCAAATTCATAAATTGAAACCCTAATCCCCAGTACTTCAGAATATTTGAAAGCCAGACTTTTAAAGAAGTGATTATATTAAAATGAGTCTCTTAAGGTGAACCCCAGTCCAATACGACTGGTGACCTTATCAGGCATTTGGACACCCCGAGAGACACCCATAGTGTACGTGTGCACATGGCCTTAAACTCACATTCCTTCTGGCGCCACCTCCCATATGCTGGGATTATAGGTATGCACCACTATACCTGGATTAGATTCTACTAATTTTAAGTGTTTCTCTCTCTTACTCAAATGGTTCTATTGTCACTACATCTGAAATTTTGTACAATCTTAGAGTGAAAGTTGTTGAAAGATAAATCAATACATAATGTGATCAACACATATTAACTAATGACCCTCATGACACAAAAATTTAAAAAAGGACAGAAGACTTGCCCTCAGAGCACTTACACAAACTTACAAGAGCTACAAAACAGTCACGTGAGTAGAACAGGTGATAGAGGAGTAGACACCACTATTCAAGATTAATGGTGACGGCATGCTGACAAGGGCTATGATGCAGCCAGTGTCAAGAGGACAGGGAGGAGGAAAAGAGAGAAGGATGGAGTAGAAGAAGGAGAGTACTAAGATCTTGGGTAAATCAACTAAAAAAAGTAACCAAGAGTTAACCAAACAGTGGCACTAATCTACAAAAACATTTCAAAGCTGTGATGACTAATATGGGAAAATGAAATTGAAGTGGGACTGATTTAAAAACAAATTAAGGCTAGAGTGACCTAGCATGAAAAAGAATGTTAGGTAGGGAATATTCTTGTTATACAGCCAGAATCAGCACTGTAGGAAAAGATAATTGGGGGTTGAGGGTTGTTGAAAATAAATTTCATATAAGTATCCATATCTAGCTTTGCAAAAGACATGAGAGTGAGTGAGGTGGTGTATATTGGCTATCATTACAGTGTGCAGAGAACGAGCTATTATTTCAGCTTGGGAATAGTTCTTTTTAAAAAAATAGATGATCTTGCAAATGATTTATGATTCTGAATCAAAATTAGAAATTAAAGGGCTCGGTGTGTAGCAAAGGCGGAGAGCACTTGCCTGTCATGAACAAGGCCTTGAATTTGATCCCAAGCACTGGAAAAAAACAGAATTTGACCAGGAGCAATGGTGCATGTCTGTGATCCTAGCTACATGGGATCCAGGTTCAAGGTCAGCCTGAGTGTGTATAGGAGGAAGTTTGCAAGACACTATCTTGACTAACAGCTGGACTCATTGCTGTATGCCTGTCATCCAAACAGCTGAGATGAGGAGGATCACAGCTCTACCACAGACCAAACAAAAAAGTTTGTGAGACCTCCCCCACCTCAATGGAAAAAAACTTAAGTATGGTGGTGTGTGCCTGTCATCCCAGCCAGGGTGTGAAGTGTAAAATAGAAGGTTTATAGTCCAGGCCAACCTGGGCAAAAGTGAATCCCTAGCTTCAAAATAACCACAGCATAAAAGACTGGATGCCTAGTTCAACTGGTAGAGTACCTACCTTGCAAGTGCCAGTGAACTGAGTTCAAGTCGCAGTACTGCCCACCCCCAAATTATAAACTAGCATTATTGAAGATGTAGACTACCAGAGTTGTGTGGTAAGTTGGTCGCCAGTTTGACATGAGACTATAAGAAGAATGGTAACCCTTGCTGGAGATGTATATGACTACGGAGGAGTTGGGGGTTGTGGCAACCGAGTTTCTGCAAAAGAAGCCCGAGCAGTATCCTAGGATGAGTACACATAAGAGAGAAGTACCACACACTCCCATGTCCCACTCCAAGTCTCCTTTTTCCTTGCTTGCTCTCAGGTTCGATAGTGATCCCCCTTTTTTCTTATCTTTCAAACTCTTGTTCTGTTCTCCTCTCTATACCTGGTGTCCTCATATTTTTCAGCTTCACCAAATCTTCAGGATTGCAGGCTTTTGCTTTCTTTTGTATTGACTGCAGCCCTAACTCTATGTAACCCTGGGACTTGAGTCTCCACTCAGGAGTGGGTCAGTTCCCTAGTAATCCATTCACACCTGCCTGGGCAAACATGGTGGAGCCCCAGCTTGTGCAGACTTTAGGCTCCAGAGAGTGCTGGTGACACAGAAGGTAGACCTGAAAGTCTCTTTGGAAGCACTTCATTAGAAACTGACACATTGCTTCTCAGCAAGCCAGATCCAGCCACATTTTCCTCTACTAATGGACTAGGTACTGTGAGACAAAGTCACTAATTTGCCTTTAGCAGCCAAACTTCATAAATCATGGGAATTTTCAACAGAAGCATAACTCTTATGCTTATACTCTCAGAGGTGCATAGGAAGCAGTGCAGAATTGGGGCATACTAGGTTAATTTCAACTACCCCAGGACCACTGACTGATATCATATATCCTGACTGAATGGAATGGCACTAGAAATCTCTCATGATACTGAAATTAATTTCTCCTCTCCTGACACTGTCATGTACACATGATGTTGATCCACTCAAATAAAATCCGTCCACCTGTTGGTCTGAGTAAAATGGACATGAGTGGCCTAAGACAGGTAAACCAATGGGCAGGAACTCTGAGAGGCGAAGTTCCCAGAAAAGATGGTGTCAGGAAGCAGCATAAGCCTTCTAGAATGATGCCAGGGGAGTTTTTTGAGAGAATAATGAAACACTACTCTGTGGACAACATGTGACTGTTGGCAAATAGATCTTTCCAGGGTGGTGGTTGGTAGAAGTGGTTATCCTAACTTTCCTCATTCTTGAAACAGAGAGATAAGAGTGTTCTACTTGGCCTCTTTCCCACTCTGAAAAGCCAATTTCTCAGAATTCAATGTTGCAACAGATGGTGAGTTTATCATTAAGTGGGACCCTCAAGAAAACTCTTCAGCAAAGTGACTATGAGCCCAGACTTTGAGGTTAGATAGATCTGTGTTATGATTTGGACCTGGAATGTCCCCCAAATAGTCATGTGTTTAAGGCTAAGTGACTGGGTCATAAGGGCACTAAATTCACCAATGGGTCAACCCATTGTTTGAAGGGTATATATTGTGCCTGGCCTCTTACCCTTTCTCTTTCCTTCCCCCTTCTCCCCTCCTCCCCCTCCCCCTTCCTTCTCTTCCTCCTTTCTTCTTCTTCTTCTTCTTCTTCTTCTTCTTCTTCTTCTTCTTCTTCTTCTTCTTCTTCTTCTTCTTCTTCTTCTTCTTCTTCTTCTTCTTTTCTCTCTCTTTCTCTCTCTCTCTCTTTCTCTCTCTCTCCCCCCTCCCTATCACTCTCCCTCTCTCCCTCTCTCCCTCTCTCCCTCTCTCTCTCTCTTTTGGCTGCCATGAGATAAGAGGCTGTCCTCCACCATGCATTTTTGCCATGATGTTTCTGCCTAAATACAGGCCTAAAAGCAATGGAGCCAGCTGACCATGGATTGAAACCTCTGAAACTAAAGGAGGAAAATAAACCTTTCCTCCTTTAAATTGATTTTCTTAGATATTTTGTCACAGTGAGAGAATATGAACTATCTCAACATGGGCCTAAATTCAAGTTCTGCCACAGTCTTACCTTTGGGTAAATTATTTAAACTTCATGAGCATCAGATTCTTCACTATCAAGTTGGTGTTATATGGCTTGCCACTCAGGGATCTTGAAAGGATTAAATGAAATAAAGCACAAATCTTGGCATGTCATGCCCAACAGTATGCATGAGGTTTGCTAAGGCCCTGCTCTGGTTTGGGTCTGGAATATCCCCAAAAGACCATGTATGTCTTGGCCTCCAGAACTGTTGGAAAGTAGTGTAACTTTGAAGAGGTAAGGCTTAGGGGGAGGTCTTTAGGTTATTGGGGTGTGCTCTTTGAGGGGATAGTGGGACCCTAGCCTGTTCCTCTTTCTCTTTCACGTCCCAGGCATGGAGTGAGCAATATGCTCTGCCACACCCTCCCTTCTCAATGTGCTGCCACAGGCTCAAAGCAACTGAGCCAAAATGAGCATTTTCTTTTTATAAGTTGATTATTTTTCAGGTATTTGTTGTAGTGATGCAAAGGTAACCCAGATTCATTTGGCCTTTGATTATGTCTGTGATTATCTTTGAAGAGTAAAGCAAACGGCAGGAGAGCTGGGCATAGTGGTGCATGCTGTAATTCCAGCATTCAGGAAGTCAAGGAAGGATTGTAAGTTTAAGACCAGCCTGAGCTACATAGCAAGACTCTGTCTGCTTGTTTGTTTGTTTGTTTTTAATTTTGTTTTTAAAACAAAGTCTTGCCTAGAATGCAGGAGGCCCAGCACCCCAGAAAAGGCTATGAGAGAGGCACCTGTTCGCACACACTCATGCCCTCTCTCACTTTGGGTACTTCTCAGCTAAACTGAATTCATGTGGGCAAATCATTCTGCACAAAATTCATGAGAGGCCATTTGGCCTAAGATGTGTTTTCTTACACAAAATACTACCTTATTCATCAAACTTGCCCCCAATTCACCTTCAAATAAAATCTCTCTGGCCCTCATCTACAGCAAACACTATTCGCCTTTCAACCCTCACAGCTGGGTGCTTCATACATCATTGGAACTTAATAAATATGAAATAGTTTGAATAATTGACCCCTTATCACAATTTATCAGAAACAGCTTTTGCTACCTTTACCTCTTGCCCTAAAAGGAAGAGGTTGCCACCCAGGCCTTCCAGTTTTCCAAAAAAAAAAAAGCAATGTCCCTGGAGATGATAAACGGTCCCAGATGCTTCAGCCCTCACAAACCAGCTCCTTGTTTTTGTGAGGGCAGAAAATAGAGAAGCAGTCCATTAATTCAGCTTTCTTTTGCAATGGCCTTGATTTTATTTTGAAGTGATTCCTCAACATCACAGATTAAAGAACTATGCTGTAGGCTATGCAAAACGAGGAGGTAAAATTATTTGGTCCCTCTCTTCTTTTCCCTTTCAGACTCTCTTTCCTTTCCTTCTACCACTCCTCATTGCCCAGAGACCCCCCACTGGGCCTGCTTTCTATCATTTTACTTTTGTGTATGCACTTGATGGACCCTGTACCTTTATGTGTTCTCATGGCTTTTGGTTTTTCAAATATTGCCACATCAATAAGATAGGACAAGTGTCATTGTCATCACCATCATTATCATCACTATTTTCTTAATCTCAATCTTTTTTTTGGCAGCACTGTAACTTGAACTCAGGGCCTCATGCTTGCCAGGCAGGTGTTCTACCACTTGAGCCACTTTGCCAGCCCTTTTGTGTGTTGAGTGTTTTTCAAGATAGGGTCTTATGAACTATTTGCCTATGGCCATGAACTGTGATCCTCCTGATCTCTGCCTCCTGAGTAGCTGTGATTACAGCTGTGAGCCACCAGTGCTGGCCATCAATCTTTTTACATGAAAACCAAGACAAAGTAATCTAAATGAATGAAACATAATGCAGACTCAGACTTCTAATCTAGATTGTTTCATCATTCATTTTCATTGTCATTAACACTCAAGTTAAATACATGGCATTCCTATAGCACCTTTCCACTCTGGTACTTCCAGTAACATCCCTGTTTTCTTGTTCCTTTCTCAAGTGGTTTGGATAGCTTAGAAACACTTGGAGTAGTGCCCTCTGGATTTACCACCAACACAACAGAGCTGGCAAGTAGATCAATGCACAATTTCCACTCTTGGCTAAGGTATTGGAAATGAAAATTCCTACAGTGTAAAGGCCTCTGAAATTTCATGGAATGACTCCTGCTTTGAGGAATATCAAAGGCAAATGACGGCAACTAATTTTCATGAGTATTTGTGGTTTTCTCAATTTTGAGACAAGCCTCCTGACAATTTGTAGAGGTAGGCAATGTTACTTCTGGTTTTCAGCTGAGGAAATGGAGGCTCAGCATTAAAGTGACTTTCCTATACACACAATCATACAAGAGATAATTAGATTCAATATTTGGTCAGAAACTATAAGTCTCCCTTTACCTACTCCTTTCTTCTCAGCACTCCAAAGTGAACTCCTTTTCATCTCATTGTGATAACATGCATGTCTACATTAAAAGACAATGGTCATAGAAAAAATATGGAGCAGAGGAAAGAGAAAAGTATAGGAAGAACTTCAAGCTTTGTTGTCTGTGATCTTGTGTATAAAGGTGGGAAGCTAGCCTTAACTGTGTATTCAACAACTCTGAAAGTTTGAGTGTGACTCTCCACAAGTATGTACATCCTAAACTTTTTTCTTAATTCTCTGTTTCTTTGAAGATACCCTTATAATACCAGGCATGTGTGTGTGCAACAATTTTCTCTTTGCCATTCTACAATAAGTGAATCAAGATCAAGGATTGTGGCAGAGAGGGGACGCATAGAAAAGAATATCAAAGACTCCATCAGCCACTGTATTGATTGAACACTTTCTGTGTATTTTTTATTATTCTAGACACTGTGGGGACCACCGAGATTGTGAGACAGGGTCACTCCTCTCTGAGACATTATAATGAGCTTAATTTCAAAGACTTTAATACCGGATAGGAAAAAAATCATGTCTGCCTTAGGAAAGTAATAGAATCACAAAAGCTAGGAGTTGAAAGGAAGCTTATATTACTTGTGGCTGCATCTCTCACTGATGGATTAAGTAGGTGAGATGTATTCATACTGCTCCACCCACAGGGGGCCCACATTCCCTTGTAATGGCACATCTTCCCTCTGCTACCTTCATCCACTGGTCATCCAAGTTCTGCAGTTAGACACCCTAGAAAATCCCTCTTCCTTTTTCTCACAAGAGTTACAGATATATTTGAAGGCAGTGACCATCTCTGACCTTAGCTGCACACACCTGTCCTTCACCCATTTACACAGTCATGTTCCAGAGCCTTCCTCATGCCTCCTCTGAATTCTTTCTGGTTAGCCAAAATTCTCTTATATGTGACTGACAGAAATGAACACAGTCCTACAGGGGTGGCTCACCTGGGCAGATGAGTCACCATGTATTTCTAGCTCTTGCTTCTTTCAGTGCAGGCTGAGTTTATGTTACCAGTTTAGCAGTTGCACAATGCCTCTGGCCCCAATTAAACACAAGCTTCCTTAAGCCTCATCAAATTATTTTCTTAGGAAAGAACGCCAAGTTGAAGGCACTCTAGGGCAATTTTCAAGCAGTTTAGGGAAGTTAGTCATGAGACTGGAGTGTTCATTCCGGTTCCACTACTATTTGGCTGTGAGTCCTTGGGGTTGTCCTTACCTTTTTTTTCTGGACTTCATATTAACATCCTTGTTAAATGAATCAGTTGAATTTTATGATCTTTCAAGTTGCTTATACTACTTCATTTCTGCATCTAGGCTATTCCATCTTCCAAGAGAGCAATTGCTTTTTTGAACCTACATGCAAAATTTCACATTTGCCCCAGTTACATTGGTTCCATTTATTCCAGTATGTTTGGCCCAGGATTCCAGGCTTTTAACAACTTTTTGAATTATAATCCTATAACTGAATGCATTAGCCCTTGTACCTTACAATATTTCATTGGTAACAGATCAGCCATTTAATAAGCTCTTTTAGAATATTGCCTGACCAACTGCCTTCTTGACCTTGATGCTGCTCAGCCTCGATTTCTCAACTTAGCCCATTCCTTGCTAACAATGCTCCCAAGTTTATTAGCTGTCAGTTTCCAAAACACACCCTCTGTTACTTTTAGAAATTAGGGCTAACATTATGTCTCAGTTTGCAGGCATATCTCCTCTCCACTATTTTCAGTTCCTCAGAGTTCATTGATTGAAACTTATCACATCCATAAATTATTTTATCATATGTGATGAACATTTTGTCATTTAATTTTGGTTATCCAGTATTCAAAAATTTCTTATTATTATTTCACTGTTATTGGTAGGCTGAGCATCACACCTTTCACAATGGAAGGGAAAGATAAGAGTTTTACCCCTTTCAAATACCACCTGGCAATTGGTGTAGAGGCATATGTCCTAGGCTTAGCCAATCAGATTCTTATGGTTAGGGATTTGATTTTGGAAAAAGTGATACAAAAATGAAAGGATATTTAGGGTGAGGTTTCTGAAGCTGTGGTGATTTTCCTGGGCAGTCAAAAGTATCCTTACCAAACACTTCTTCCATCATGTAAATGTATCCTGCCTTCTGCCCCTTAATTATCACACAGGTCTTGTCTTTCTCCAACTTCAATCTTCATCCTTTTGGTTTTATGAAACTCCATGTATTTACAATGGATTCCTCTAAAATAGTTAGAGGTTGTTGACTACTATTTGAAAAAAAAGAAGTCTGGGAAAAATAACCCTCTAGACACTGTGGAATATAATTATTCTGAAGACACTAACTCTCAAAGAGGTCTCTTCCCAAAGAGAACTATGGCTGCAATACACTGATCATATGGGAACTCCCTCCTTCTCCACAGAGAATACATTCCAAGATCCCCAGTGGATATCTGAAATTATTGACAATTTCAATATCAAACTGTATATGCTGTTTTTCTCTTTCTATAAATACCTATAAGACAATTAATTTTAGAAGCACAGTAGGAGATTTAAAAACGATAAGATAGAATAATTGTAATAACACGCTGTAATGAGTTATGTGATTGTGCTTTCTCTCTGTGTATCCCTTCAAATTCCTTACTGTGTTGAAATCATTCTGCTTCTTCTTGTGATACTATGAGAAGATACACTGCCCATCTGATGTAGATATTGTGAGGTAGTTTTAGGTTACCTTTGACCTTCTAATGATATGTCAGAAAGATCATCTTTTTCAGGTGATCCTGGATCATTAAGCCATGATAAGGCTGGTGGGTGGATGTCAGAACATAGTTGATCAAGGGTAACTGAAACTGTGGAAAGTGACATCACAGATGGGGAGGTACTGTATCTGCATATCCCCTAAACATGTAGTATGTAGGCCTAAACTTTTCCCATTGGGAACCTTGGTCTTGCCCAGACTTAGTACTCCCACCAACCCATCAATGGCTTTGATTCTTTTTCCCTACTTTTTGGGATCAGCATAGTTCTCTGTCTCTCTGTCTTGTCTCTGTCTGTTTGTCTCTCTCTTTCTCTGTGTGTGTGTGTGTGTGTGTCTTTTGTGGATTTAATCCAACAACACTGTCAGTTTTAACCCAACATTCTTCCGGTCTTCCTGTTTTGTTTCTCAGTTACTCCCTTTCCAAAGAACAAGGGTATCACCAGTCTTTTTTGCCTGAATCAGGTCCCTATTACTCCTTTCCTTGGCTGTATCAGCAAACTCTATGACTTTAAATACTAACGCCTTGACAGTGACTCCAAAATTTACATCTCTAACTGTGACCTCCATCCTGAATTCAGACTCATGTTCCCAATTGCCTACTTCACACTTCTAATTACATATATCATAGACCTCTCAAACGTAGCACATCTAAAATTGAGCTCATGACCTTTGCTCCAAGTCCTGGCTGCTACCTAGCTGCCTCTGTATCAGTTGTTGGCCATTCCATCCTTTTTGGGTTGAGCCAAATACCTTGAACTCATCCTCCACTGATCTAACTCACTTACACCTTATGTATTATCTCTCTGGAAATTTTATTATTTCTTCAAAATATTTTCACAGTATAATTTGTAAACTTAATGTACTGCTCTCTCCAAATATCATTAGATTTATTTTAAAAGCTAAGGAAGTTGATGATAAGTTTATTTGGCAAAACCAATGAGTAAAGCAAGCTCTTTTGAATAAGAAGAACAACAGAGAGCTGTTAGCCCAGCAAGATATTAGAAGGTGACATTAAGAATTTACAATGAAGCTGGGTGCCAGTGCCTCATGCCAGTAATCCTAGCTACTCAGGAAGCAGAGATAAGGAGGACTGCAATTAGAAGCTAACCTGGGCAAATAGTTGGCAAGACCCTATCTTGAAAAAACCCTTCACAAAAAAGGGCTGGTGGAGTGGCTCAAGGTATAGGCCCTGAGTTCAAACCCCAGTAATGCAGAAGAAGAAGAAGAAGATGAAGAAGAAGAATTTACAATGAAAACAATGGGTGCTACTGCAAGTATAGCACAAAGTACTACTAAAACAGAATAGAAAACTCAGAAGCAGAATATGTTGCTTATCATATTTTTGTACAATGAATTCAATACCTCAAATCGGTGAGAAAGAGAACAAACAGGTTGGAGGGAACACAGAAAAAAGCTAGACATCTCTATATATGCCTTATTTTGTATATTTTACTTGGAACGAGGTCATGTTGTACAAAATTATAAAATACAACTAAAATCAAAATGGAAATAAAGCAACACTAAAAATCCAAAGACAATAAAACAAATGAGCCTTAAAGCATGTCATATCTGCAGCGTTTTTGACATAACTATAGAGACTAGAATTACTTCAAGTGGATTTGAAACAATTTGTTTGCGACATACAAAGCACAAAATAAAAATGCAAAAACATCTCCCCGACTTCCCTTAACCATATTACTAGTGATCATATTGGTATTGTTATTTTTAAATATTTGCAAATGCCTACCCTTTTACACAGGTACTAAGAAGTAAGAGCACCAAGTATACCAGAAATCAAGGACTCTCTCAATGACATCTATGAAAATATCAAAGGTGACAGTAGTCAACTTGAAGATGTTCCCTGTGACCAAATATTGAACGTTTTCCACATGAAAATAATAATTGAACTTCTGCCTCCAGGAATATGTAGCACTTGTGTTTTCTCATATGACTTCTGCTGGGTACAACTAGTAATCTTGGATGTTATATAGAAAGCAAGTATAAGATCCTGGAAGGTGGAGAGTAGAAGGTATACTGGCTGATGACCTAAGGACTAAAGAAACAATATTGTGATGAATTCCATGGGTTTTCTTTATGACTCACATACACCTTTGAGAATAGTAACTTGAAGTCCAATGGATGCTGGCAAAATGCCTTTCAAAATCCTGCTCTCTCTATCCCAAGGATCAGGGAAAAAGCAACCTAGGAAAACAGAAAACTTCTAGATAATGACCATTATATTCTAGCAAATGCTAGGAAAAAGAGTGGTCTCACCCTCACCTAGAAGGGAGGCTAGACTTCCACTCTTCTCCAACAACCCTTCTGAGTGGGTGGTAGGGAAAACCCAGTAAGAATCAGGGATATTCACCCATACCAGGTGGAAATGACCCTTCCCCTCAAGTAGCAAAATGGAAAGGGCGCAGAGAACCTGGCTTCTACCCAATCTGGCAATGATGATACACCCTGTTCCTACTCACTAGGGTGTCATCAGAAGAGATATAATGGAGATATATAGGCCTGCTTTTACCATGTGGTGGTAGTGAGGTCACCCTTACCCACACCCATAAGGTTAGTGGAGGCCACATGAAAGACATTTTATTGCTCCACTAAGTGTTAGAGGAAAACTGGTGGGTAACCAGAACCACAAAATCTTCCAGGTAATAATCCATAAAGGCAAAGTGGGGAACCTGGACTTCTATGACAATAATGAAGAACAGAGAGAAAGCAGACTCAAAACAATAAAGTCAACAGTGCTTCAGAGACTTGTGGTTTTTGACAATGGTGTACAAGTAATTAAGTCCATGATAGTAGAATGATTGTCCAGCAAATGGTGTTGGGGAAATTTAAATGTCCATAGGCACAAAAGAAAACAAAACTCAAGGCATGCTGAACGAAAGTGTGGGGAAACTTTCTGGTGGAAATACAAAATGATATAGTCATACTGAGAACGGATTGGCAATTTCTTTTAAAATATTGACATGTCACTATCATATGATCCAGCTCTTGTACTCCTAGACATTTATCCTAGAGAAATGAGAACTTACCTCACATAGAAGTCTCTACACAAATGTTTATAAAACTGTCTTAATAACATTTCTCCAACTGGAAGCAACCAGGATGTCCTTGAAGACAAGTGATAAAACCAACATTCCTATACCATAGGATATTACTCAGCAATAAAAAAGGAATGAGCTATTAATGTTTTCAATAAGCTAGATGAATTTCCAGAGAATTATGATACAGGAGAACAGTCAATCTCCAAAGGTTACATATTGCATAATTCCATTTATATAAAGTTCTAATAACATTTAGTGTTTTAGTCAGCTTTCCCTCACTGTGACAAAATACTTGAGAAAATCAACCTACAGAGAAAAACATTTTTTAGCTCACAGTTTCAGTCTCTTAGCCCTATTTCTTTGGGCCTATGGTTACACAGTACATTATGGTGGAAACACAGGGTGGAGGAGGTCTGTTCTCCACATGGTGGCTGGGAAGCAAAGACAGAAAGTTAGGGGCTGGGGACCCAATAGCCCCCTTAAAGGCATGCCTACAATGACCTAGTGGACTTCCTCCCACTAGGCCCCACCTTGTAAAGGTTCCACTACTTCTCACTAGCACCACAAGCTTGCAACCAGGCCTCTAACACATGGAACTTTGGAGAATATTTAAGACCCAAACCACAAAACCAAGGGTTAAGGGGGACTGGAGGCAGGAGGCAATGGGTGTGGTTATTTAAGGAAGCATGAAGGACCCTGTGGTGATGGAGAGGTTCTGCACCTTTACTGCATCAATGCCAAAGTTCTGGCTGAGGAATAGTCCTACAGTTATTCAGGTTATTATTATTGAGGAGAACTGGTAGATGGTATATGAGATTTCTGCATTATTTCTTACAACTGAATGCAAAGTTATAATTATTACACAAAAATGTTTAATTTAAAAGGAACAACTAGGAAAAATGCATCAAAATATATCAAGTGTTTGGAATTCTTAAGTTTATCATGGTACAAAAGCCAAAATTCACGTGAGTCACCTTTGGAGAATACTAAGAGGAAACTCATTATTTTGAAAACTGGTTAAATAAGGCAAATAAGCATCTATCTGTCTTTTCTGCTTAAATTATAACCTCAAGGCAATCAAACATTTGATGAGAAAATCTTTCCCCTTTAGAATTTTACAGCGAATGAACAGAGTGATATTATTGCACTATCACTGGTTCACAATCCTGAGTGAAATAATAGATCTACATTGTGTTTTTTGACGTCTGCTAAGGACATCAAGTGAAAAGGTGAAGGGGAATTTCATGATGGACCAAGGTGATACCATGTGAGTCCACTGCTTGACCTTAACACAACAACAGCCAAGGAAAATCTGCTTTCTGATGAAAGTACATATCTCCATGTATGCAGTATTCTTCACAAAAAAAAAAAAAGAAATCTGATCAAGGATCTGAATTTAATTGCCAGTTTTTGAGACATTTAAAGGGACAAAAATATGTTAAGCAACCCACAGGATGCATTGAGCAAAATCTAGAATGTGGGAAAATCTAAAGTACTCACAACCCAATTTCTTCAAAATTAAAGTTAGGGAAAATTTAAAAAGGGGGGTGGGGTGGTAGAGAGAAATCTCTAGGTTATAAAATGCTAGGAGACATGAAAGAGGTGTAATTTATGGACCTTATTTGAATACTGATCTCCAAGAGAAAATTATAAAAACACAAATTATGAGACAATAGAGTAAATTTGAATGCTGATTAGATAGTTGATGTTGTTAAGGAATTATTAAGTTTTTCAGATGGTAAAATGGCAATGTGGTTGTTTTTAACAAGAATCTAACTTTTACATACACATATTGAATTATTTATGTCTTTGCTTCTCACCAGTCCAATGGGAGTTGGGGAAAGTGAGTAAAGCCAAGGTAAACCATGAGCTAAAGTTTTTTGTGGGTCCTTAGTCCAGTTCGGTATTCTTATCATTTTTGTATACATTTGAGATTTTTTGTAATGAAATATTTAAAATATGACCATAAGGCTTTATTTTTCACTTCCTCTACTGCTAACCTCTTGGCCCAATCTGCCATCATCTCTATCCTGAAGCACTGTTGTATAACCTTAACTCATTGCCTACCTGGATTCAACCTCTGTTCCCCTTCCATCTCTCCAACACAGGAGCCATGACAATTCCCTTAACGCCTAAGTCATGCCCCGTTGTTCCTCTGCTCAAAAATGTGCCTTTATCACTAGGAGTAACAGTGAAGATTCTGACCCCAGCCTACAGGAGCTCTGCACACCATCCACTGCTGGTAGCTGGTGCTCCTCTGACCCCCTAGAGGTGTCTGTGCTCATTTAATTTAGGCTCAGGGCTCCATTCCATCTCCTTCCTATCTGATACTATGATCCCCCATTTGCAATGTTTGCCTTGGCCTTTCTAGTTTGCAGGTCACTCTGACTGGAGAAAAGGGAAGAGGAGGAGGTATACATAGAATTCTATCAGAGTCCTCTCCTAGGTTAATACGCCTTTCCATGCAAGCAGGATGCCTATAACTTCCTTGTTCAGCTGCTCACACCAGATGTAGCTTCTTGGCTGTTTGCAGCATTTTTGTTGCGTTTCCCCACAGAATCCCCATGGGTTTGTTGTACACCTGTTTTATGTTTTTCCTTGCTCACATACCTTTCTGGAGATGCTTTTATCCTTGGCCTTTTGCAATCTGAGCTTGTCAGGGGGCCTTCTGTAAAACATTTCTTCCTTTAGCAGTGTTTTCTCTCTCATTAGAATTGTTCCTAATCATAGCCTCATAATTTCACTTCTCAGAAATCCCTACCTAACATCAACCATGTGCTCTCTTAGGATCTCTGACTATGGGAGACTTCCTATGATTTCCTTAAACTCTGTGATGTTTCTAGCCCAAGACAAAGAATTTACTAGTTTTTGAGTAGCCACTATGTGCCAGTAACCGTGCTAGCTATCTCTCACATGACATGCATCGTTCATTTAGCCTTAAGAATAGTTCTAATAAAAGAAACAGGCATTCATATCTGTTTTTAAAAAGAAAAATGAAATTAAGGGAGTTGCAGTAAATGATTTTGTATAAGCCAAGCAGTGGAACCAGATTTCAAATTCAAATCTCAGCTCTAAGATGCAAACCATTAAGTGATAGAGCTAGAGAGTACATTTCCTTTTTATTATTAAAAAAGTTAAGATTTTTGTGACTGCTTTGCTCCTGGATCTTGTCTATTCTGTATCACCAAAAAGGTCTTCTCATTAGTCAGTCTAGAATCTTATTTCCTCTGTTTCTCCCATCCCCACTATTTTCTTGTCTCTTCTGAGAGAATAAGTTGAATGGAATATGATAGGAATTTACAAGACATCCTGATCCTAATGGAATTAGGCTTCTAGCAGCTCTTGGAGACGTGAAACTCCTCCATACTTCTTTATGTCCACTTGATAATGTATATTAAGGAGGAATTAGGCATATCTTTGGAGTTTGTAGAAGTACAGATTAGTTGCATAACTTCCTCCCTTGTTTGAAAGTAGAGTTTAAGCCTTTTGCACTGGGCGTCCATTTCTGTTCCATGACTCTCTACTCTGTGACATATTACTTAGGTGCCTAGTCTCCCCATCTCTTAGATGAAAGTAAACTTATATTCCCAATTTAAATTTAAAACAGATTCCAAAGAATCCTATCTTAAGAGTTTTATAATGGAAACAGTGTTGGACTCTGAACATCTGAGTTCAATGACAATAGCTAGCTTATTGAAAGTATACTTTATGCCAGGCATGGCTATAAGTACTTTTTTTTTTTTATTCAATTATCTTATGTGGACCACACAGCAAGCTATTGCAGGTAAAGAACCAGACTGGGTAGAAGCTAAGTGATGTTCCTGTCATGGCTTAGCTAAATAGTAGTAAAGCTAAGATTCAGATGCCTGTGGTCTGAAGCCACAAGTCAAGCTCTTAACCACCATTCTGGTCTGTACTTCTCAGTTCAGTTGTTACTAGCCTGGGTCCTGGGGCAAGTCACTTAACTTCTTTATACTCTCTAAATGAAGATAATGACCCAGGAGTGAACATGAAAACTTTCAGTACATTCAAAATCCTCTATAAGCACCGTGAATTACCATTGCATGAAATTGGCAGTACCAGTGACACCAACTTATTTGAGATAGTAACTATTACGTGTTACCATTACTCTTAGCATTGACAGCTCATTTAATTACCACATGGACTGTGTGGTGAGGATAACATTCTCACAACTTCAGAGACAAGAAAAATAGATATAAAGAATATGCAAAATAATAAGACAACTAACATGATATATAAAGCTACAGGCATAACTACACATGTTTTCTGAATGTCATATTTCTGATCATAAACCCCTAGTAGAGGCAAATGTGTTGCTTCCTTCTTCGTATTGGATTATCTATTATGTTTATCACTCTCTTTTATCCAAGTGGGTCATGGCAGTGGGTGAAAGTGTCAAAGTGGTAGGTGCCTCTTTCCCTATCCACCTGCCAATCCACAAAGTCCCATATGACCACACACGATTGTCTCTTAAAGAGTTGAACGCACTGTCACACTATCATCTCTCCAGGAAGTTTTTCAGCCATTGTCAGAATTCACTTCTGGTGACAAGACATAAAGGACTCGGGGTCTCATTAAGCTGCAGAGCACTCTGTGAAAAATGTGCAGTCTTTTGTTTGAGCAAGAGAGATCTCAAACAGGAGGTAGGATTTGCTTGGTCAATGGAATAGATTAGAAGACTTGCACAATCAAGCAATTGGTTCTAGCTTTTATCCCTCTGTGCCCTGAAGAGATAATCCTGAGGTCCTAGTATCAAAGAGCCTAAGAGGATGAACCAGAAGGGGTGGACCAGAGATGTAGCCTTGGGAATCAGGGCTCCAACACTCATAGAAGACTTCCTGGGCTCTCAGAGAAAGGGGACAGAAAGGGTCAGTAGAGCTGGATGGTTCAGAGTAGGGAACCTTCTCTCTAACCTCCTACAGCATTCATGGTCAACAGAAGATTCTGATTTTTTTGATGAGACCTAATAACACCTTGCCAGACCTTCTTGGAAGCAAGAAAGTGAGAAAGTAGAGTAAGTCTGGTATGACACATGTGCAGTGGAAGTTATGTAACACAGTTGAAAGGATAAATTCAAGTGTGCTTTATAGAATGTGGTCATTTTCTCACTGTGAAGCAAACGTACCAGCAGTACCTCCTCCTATTTACGCTTTGACTATAAACTTTCAGCAACTCCTACTCATATATCCAAGTCATTCCATCCCCCAATAAACTTTTCCTTGAATCTCCTGCATGAACCTTCTCTGACTTCCTGCTCCAGGAAATGAGGTCCTCTTCCATGCTTGGACAAGTATTGATCGTAGTTCTCTTCTCCTACAAGGTCTTTGCTGATTTACTGCCTACTGTATTCTTAGGGCTCTGAAACCCTGAATCACATAGAAGACATCTTTTACTCTATAGGTTAAGCACCTAGCTATCCCTTGCTCCTAGTATATGTGTGTCACTTGATTGAGTAACATGAATACTCCATCTGAAAGCCCCTTGGGCACTAACAACTTGTGGATCTTAGGTCAGATGGCTTTCACAATTTGTTCCCAAATTGAGATTGGCACACACACCAAAGAGGAAGGTCCCAGGTTTAATCTCTTTCCTGATATTCTCTGGATGAGTGTCAAGTTGGATACCTGCACAGCTGCCCTCTTGTCCACTGCTTCTTGGCTTCCTTCCTGCAAGGTGGGAGTGGAAGCTTGGTTTCTGCTGGATGCTGATGACATCAGGAGAGGAGAGGGAGGAACAGACTGAAATTACTGCTGTTTGTTCCCTTTCACTTTCTGCACTTCTTGTTTCTTACCCCTAATTCTTGCAGGGCAGAGGCTCAGGTTTTCGTCGGGTCCTGCTGAAACCTTGTACGGAAAAAGAGCAGGGTGTCATTAGCTCTGCCTTGAACCAGCTTGTTCTGATTGGTTGATACCTGGTGGAGGCTCACCTCCACACAAGGGCCCACTGACTACCCCAAGCCTAGTCTCAGTGTTGGGTGAGCTCAGCTTTCCTGTGGACTCTGCTGACCTTACCCAACGACACACCTCCTTTTCTTTGCATGAGGGTAGAAAGGAAGCTCTGTTCTTCTGTTGAAGGATCATAGCCTTTTGTTGGAGTTTGCTTCAAGCTGGATAGTTACTGCCTAAATGGATCTCTGCCATTGTAGGATCCTTTTGATGATCCTTTGCCTGGAGAAACAGGCTTTTCTTGAAGCTTTTTTTGTTTCGTCGGTTCTGTGGGTGGCTCTGGGTTGGAGGCTTCTGCAGTGTCCTGTGTGGTAGGAGAGCTCAGGGAGTCCTCGCTGTGGTGTTTAGTCCTCAACTCTTATGTCCCCAGGCAGTCCTCTTTCCTCTGCTCACCTTTACAGATTCTGATGTTGGTTGGTGGCATTATGGTCTTTTACCTGTGAGAGGGAACAACTTGGGTATTGGAACTACATCTTGGCCGGAACTGGTAATTACCCCAATGCCTAATGAATGGATGTAACAAGTTGAAATCATAGATCAACCTTTCAAACTCCTTAGCATGAACAACAACCTTCAACCCAATTTGCCTACAACCCTAGTTGCATATAGTTCTGAGCTCTTTGAGGGAGAGTCTGAGTCTTACTCATCTCTGTATTGTCCACATCAAGCACTGTGCTGGGGAGCAGCAAATCTCTACTTCTGAATGGATGAAAGCCAGACTCCTTTAGCCAAGCTAAAGGATTTTCCTGATGTGCTTTTCCAGTCAAGAATGTGATTGGATTCTAACCTTGTTTGTTCCCCACTGCATGTGCCATGTGGAGGCGTATGGGGTCTGCAGCCTCACAGGTGACGTGGAACTCTGAACTCGCTCCCCAGGTGATTCCAGGCTGTGACGCAGCATCCATTCCTGCCAGAGGTGTGGTTAGCTCTGCAGGGTGAAGCAGCCTGACCTAGCCTGCCTGGTTATTACCCACAGGAGGACAGTTGGAGCCACCTCTAATATCAGTGGTTGTGCAGGGGCCTGAATGGCAATTTGCTGGCAGGGGGGCTCCTGATTGTGGTTTTATAGCAGATAGTGGACATGTTTAAGGAGATGCCTCAGTAGGAGAGAGATGGTAGAAAAGTAAAGAAGCAGAGGGAGAAAGAGAGAGAGAGAGAGAGAGAGGTAGACAACGACAGAATCCAGAAATAGAAGTAGACCAAAGAGGAAAGCAATAGAGGATGCTTTAGCTTCATTTTACCTTTCCTCCAATGGACTCTGTAGCCAGCCCTGGGTATTTTTTTTCTTCTCAGCATGAAAAATATCTGACTACCCAGGAATAAAACATCAAAACCTACAATATAATTAGTTGTAGGGAATATTGATGGAAAACCAGGAGCATTCTAGTTGCTGTTGTGCACAGATAGGAGCTGTTCTCTATCCAAAGGGGCTGCTGCTAGATGAGGGAGAGACAGGCAGAAGGCAGCAAAGTCCAGTAACCTGCAAAGCTAATGGATTTGAGACTTGAGTGACACTATTTGCTCCATCACTGCTTGTATCAGTAAAGCTATTGTTGTATCAAACGGGCAAGATTAGAGAGGATAAAATGGAAGCCAGAGAAGGCCTGGTTTCAACTGGTCCCAATAGTCAACTTTAATAAAAATGAATTGCCTTAGTATTAGCAAGAATTTACAAAATCTAATTATTTTTGACTCTGTGGTCCTTGAGAGTCTGGGATGTCATTCTTAAGGCTGAGTTTTTCTCTCCAGGAAATAAATACCTTCCTCATTGCTGAGCACCGAGCCCAGCTCTGGACAGAGACCCAAGCAGTCAGCTCCTTCTGGTACCTTCTTGTCTTCTTTCCACTGATCTGTGCAAACTCATGTCTAGGCCTTCTTACTATCCTTCACACAATTCTCTGAACCCCAGGAAATAACACATGGCTATGCATTGTCTGAGATCTCATTCCTTAAGTATTTAATGCACACTGAAATCTGTTCAAAGGCAGATGAGTGTGTGAAGGGTTTCACATGCCTTTGCAGTGCTCTTGCAGTGAGCCTGGCTCACTGGGTGCTTAGTGAATGAGGGCTGAGAATTGGCTTTTGCTTAGTCCTCATTTTCCTGTCTCCATCTCCATCCTGCAGTAGCTTGCATTGTCTGCTCTTTCTGGAGCTGGATGGGCTTGCTTTTTCAGAAGGATGGTGGCAGGAAATTAAAACCTGTCACCAATCATTGCAACTTGTGGTGTGTGATAAACATAGTCACAGTAGCTTCATGGTTTTACTAAACAGGAGAGGTGAAAGCAGCCTCTCTGAGACTTTCTGATGGAATGAAAATGCAGGGGTATCACAGTGGGTCACTTGCTGGTGATTCTGGAGACTGAAAGCATCCCCTCCAGAGGGGACACCTCCTGGTTGAAAACAAGACACTTTTGGGTTACCACAGGCTCAGTTCATACTGATAAGCATAAAAAATAGTAGAGTAATTACTTGTAACTATGACTAGTACAGACAATGCTTACTGAGCATCTGTTATTCTTCATGGTACTTGGTTTATCTTTTTATTTTCCCAGCTTTATTAAGGTAGAGTTCATGTGTTCATCTCTTTATATTCAATCTTTGGTTTTCCTCACCATACATCTATGAGTTGTGATTCCCACTGTCTAGATGATAAAATAAAGGCTCAGAAAATGTAAGCAAAGTGCATAAGTGACACTAGTGATAACAGGGATTACTGGAAACCTGGCATTAAGCCTTTCCAGTGCCCCATAGCCTTGGGGGACACTGGAGCCACAGGTGAAAATGGCAAAAACAAGATGGCTGAGTTAACCCTAGAGGAATTTTCACAGACTCCACTAGACTGTGACACCAGCTTCTAGAGTTCCAAGGAACCAGCATCAGGCCTGTGATACCTCAAATGATGTAGAACAAAAATAAAAGTGGATGCATGTCTACTACAGCCCAGATTTTGCTGTTGGTTATTGTTTTTATTTTTAACATTTCATCATCTCTTGGTACCCATGGAGGATTGGTTCCCGCACCTCCGTGAATACTAAAATCTGCGGATACTGAGGTCCCTTACACACAATGGCACAGTAGTTGTTTATATAACTGCACACTGAAAGTCATTTAGATACTGGTTGAATCACAGATGTAGAACCCACGGATATGGAGGGCCATGTGTATATTGTGTTGGTAAACGGAATCTACAAGTGTGTGAAGGAGCGTAATAGTTCTTTATATCACAGTCAAGGACAAGTTGATTTGATGAGGTTGAACAAATCCCAGGCCAGGTTCCTGGCCTCAGCCATACCTGGACTCTATTCCCGTGCTCAGACCTGGCCATCCTGCTAACTCCAGGCCTGTGGATATGCATGCTAATATGCTCTTCCACTGACGAGAGCTGAAATGCCTGAGGGTGGTTGCTCTGGCTCTAACTCAGCCTTCTCATGTCCTTGTCTCCAGCTTCATTTCCTCTGTTCTTCCTTTCATTTCCTCCGGTGGCAGTGCCATCACAGGCTGGGTCTGGTTCCCTATGCTTCCCTCCCCTGGACTCTGCCTGGAGTTTGTCCTAGTCAGTGCTGCTACCTGTCTCTCTCTTGGGAGTCTTGAAATCCTCTCACCTGATAGTACTCCCCTTTGGAAATTTAGGACACCCAGTGGGTAATTAATTTATGTCTTATTAAGTCAATGCTGACAGGTCTTATGGAGAGCTCAAGGCAGTACATTTTAGCTAATTTGGTCATTTCTAGGGAAAAACAAAGGGCTAACATAGTAATTGAAAAAAACTGCATTTTCCAGGCATGATTCAGACCACACAGCTTCTCCCAATAGGGCAAAGCCATCTTGAGGCTATCTAGACCATATCTGGCACATTGGACAGTATCATATGATAGATAAAGAGCAGAAACTTAGACTTGTCATTCAATTTCACAGGTGTTTGTTGAGTGCGTCTTCTGTTCTTGGTCCTGTGCTGGGTATTTGGTAGAGTGAATGGAGATAGGTGGAGTTTTTGAGACAATAAAATGAATCATTTGTTTTCTGGAATCCTTTATGGAAAGGTAGTTCCATACACCACTTTCTGTTGTCGTCACTGAAAACTACATGCTGAGAAATTTACAAAGAATGGAGATTCATTGAGCTTGTAGTTCTGGAGGCTGAGAAATATAGGAGTGTGTCACCAATATCTGGAGAAGGTCAACTTGTTGCATTATAATATGGCATAGAGCATTACATGGTGAGACAGCAAGTATGTCAGATCAGATCTCCTCCCTTCCCATGACTCCATTCTTATTACCTCACTGGATCTTACTTACCTCAGAAATACCTCTCCTCCAAATACCATCAGCATATGAATTTGGGGATTAAGTTCCCAGCACATGAAATTTTGGGGGACACGTGTAAATAATAACAGATAGAAAAATCACATTATACCACACCTTACAAATAAATGGCAAAATATCCCATAGATAAATGAGATAATTTCCACACTAATCAGTTACAATGAAGATCTAACTAAAAGAGCAGGATTAAATCATTGAGACAATAAACAATATATACACATGTATATACACGAGTGTGTCCATGTGTGCACGTGTGTATATGTGCGTGTGCACTTGCATATCTATACATGGATATACACACATGTGCATGTATATACTTGTTCACATACATAATTTACACATATGTAAATATGATGCAGTGTAACACTTCACATGGCATCTCTGATCTAAACAACGACAGGAGGGTCATTGTCACATTTCACTAATGAGAAAACTGGGGCTTGGAAATGATAAAAATCTTCATTAAACTTACATTGCTAGAATGGGATGGAGCTGGAATGAAAATCAGGATGTCTAAATCTAAACAAACCACTCAACTCCCTCTTTTCAATGGTATCAGTCAGTAAAGGTCTTTTGTGGGTGATAGGTTTGAAGGCTTTCTCCCCCACCATGTTTAGGAAAATAATTGCATGGTTATGCAGGAGCTGGGGATAAGTTGACTTCCTGATCCATACAATCAGTTCTGTCTTCCAGCCAACTCATCAACTTGAGGTGTGTTGGCAGAGGAGCTTTCTAGAGAGACAACCCTACTACATGGGAGGCCCTAAAGCCAGTATCCACAGGGAGATAAGACAGGAGATGAGAGAGGTCAAAGGTTTCTAGAGCAAGTGACATACAAATACAGGTAAAGGTGAGTAGAATTAGAAAGGCAGCCAAGGTGGGAAGGGCACCTCTGGTTGAGGAAATAGCTCATGCATCACGCAAAGGTGTAAGGAGGCCTGGAGCAGTGCAAATTACTGCAGCTTGATAGAACTGGCTCAAAGGTACATGGAGAGACTGAGTGGAGATAACAAGTGAGGGAAACCTCAAGGGGCCAGAGAGACAGAGAACAGAAAATGGCATCTTTGTATGCAATGAGAAGCAGCCTGAGGTCCGTCTGTATAGTAGCATGGTGGAACTTCACAGGGCTCTTTCTCCTCTACCTTCCAATGGATGGCAGTTAATACTGCCAAATAGCCTTTCTTTCTAAAGCTTTCTTTCTGGCATGATAACTAAAAAGGAGGTTTGTGTGGAGGAGGAGAAAACTGATTTGGGAGCCATGTGCCTGTCTGCCTAAGCCAGGAAAGCAAGCCTTCTCTTTGTTCAAATGATACACCTCTTCCAAAAGCTGTCTAGTGACAGCTCTGACAGCCCTTCCATCACCACAATGGCATTCTGGGTGCAGGGAGTGAGCAATAAGAGGGACCAGCACCCGAGACAGAAACACACACACACCCACAGAAGGTAAATGATTGTACACAGGACATTTATCTCTGAGGTTGTTCCCCCAGCAAAACCAATTACCGGCCTTTTCCTTGTAAACGTGCATGGAGTATCAACTTGTTGGGGGTTGGAGCAAAAAGATGCTAGGATGCGTCTTTGTGATATTCATGAGTCTGCTGAGAGTTCCCAGGCAAAGAATTTAGTATTTCTGGGCTTTTGCAGGTGAGTAGGGAGTAAAGTACATTTAAGAAGAGCTCTAAGGAACAGGGTGTTGAAGTGGCACTTTTACAACGCGCACACTTGGGAATTGCAGGTGGAGGCTGGATTCATTCTGGGAGAGGAAGATGGTCTGATCACAGGAATACAAGACCTGCGAAAGGGCAAATTCATGTCCTTCAGGGAGCACTGCAGGAGGTCCTTCTGCTGAAAGCAGGTGGGTGAAGGCTACCTGTCATCAGCCAGCATGCGAAATAGGGAAGCAAAAGCAGATGTTGTGGGGGGAGATGTAGGAAGAACCTCTAGTACTTCCAGAAAAAGACTTGTTAACAAAAGCATATTCAATGCCTGGTAAAAATCATCCCTTAGCTGAGCCATCATGCCTCATGGGAGGCTCATGGGTATGGAGCTGAGTCCATGATTTGAGGTGGTCTTGTTGTTATTTTGAATTTGTATCCTCAGGCCTGGCTGGAGCTACTGCCCTTCCCTGTCTCTCTTAGGCTCTATGCTAGCATCTCCTCTCCTTCCTCCAGGGTTGCTGTACTTGGTTGTGTACTTCCTGTGCTGTATGACTTGGTACCTGGAAGCATTAGAATGTGTGGTCCTATTAGATCAAGGGCAAACACAGCAAGGGGATTGGACTCTGAGCACATGATAAAAGCGCGAGCACACAAGGGAGGGGTGAGGATAGGTAAGACACCTAAAAAACTAGCTAGCATTTGTTGCCCTTAACGCAGAGAAACTAAAGCAGATACCTTAAAGCAACTGAGGCCAATAGGAAAAGGGGAATAGGTACTAGAGAAAAGGTTAGATCAAAAAGAATTAACCTAGAAGGTAACACCCATGCACAGGAAATCAATGTGAGTCAACGCCCTGTATAGCTATCCTTATCTCAACCAGCAAAAACCCTTGTTCCTTCCTATTATTGCTTACACTCTCTCTACAACAAAATTAGAAATAAGGGCAAAATAGTTTCTGCTGGGTATTGGGGTGGGGGAGAGGGAGGGGGCGGAGTGGGTGGTAAGGGAGGGGGTGGGGGCAGGGGGGAGAAATGACCCAAGCCTTGTATGCACATATGAATAATAAAAGAAAAAAAAAAAGAAAGTCAAGGGAGCAGGGTGGAGAAATTACCCAAACAATGTATGCACATGTGAATAAATGAGCAAAAAAAAAAAAAAAAGAAACATGAGAACACAAATCCAAAGTGTCAAAAAAAAAAAATAATAGAATGTGTGGTCCTGTTTTTCTCCACATCCCCTATCTTATAGATGGAGAAAATAGGACCCTGGGAGAGAACTACACAAATGAACAGCCTTCATTAGAGAGGGTCAATGCCTAACTGGGTCTCTTGACTTCTTTGTTCAATGCTATTCCCTTCACTTAGAGATGCTGCCTTAGAATTGTCTTGATCACATGGTTTTTAGAGAATGACCCAAGAGGATGCAATTTGATCTTGACTTTTACCACCTTCTTGTTCTCATTGACTCCTTCAGGCTATATGCTTTTTCTCCCTTGAGAAGGGGAAATAACCAGGAGAAGACACCTCATCTTCTTTCCTGTCACCTGGAAGTTTGGGGTGAGGCACAATTGCATGGAGTTATGAGTGACATATATCTTCTCCTGGTCTTAGCTGGACCCATCCATCTTACCTGAGCTGTTGTCTAGCCCTGCTCAGGTTCTGCTCCTATGGGAGGGTTCTCTTGTCTCCTGATCTTGGTTAGCCATAGGCTGTTGAGCTGCTGATGTTTCTTCCTGGATGAGCCAGTCCCCAGAAGTGGGATTCTTGGGACCTACACATTTATACCAGATTCTTGTCATCTTGCTTCCAATTGCCAACCTTCTGCTCTTTTTCTCACAGACATTGAGGTCTAGTGTGTCTTGTCTTATTGCCCCAAACCCTTTGGATAATGTAGCTTTAAGAGGCAGAAAGCACTTCACATCTTACCACTCGCAACTTTCCATTTATGAGGGTTTTGAACCTTGTGTTCAGAATGGCCTGGAGGAGAGGCAGTCATCGAATACTAGAGGGGATACAGCCATTTTATAACAGTGAACAAGTCAGCCACCCTCTATCTACAAAAACAGTGAACAAGTCAGCCACCCTCTATCTACAAAAACAGTGAACAAGTCACCCACCCTCTATCTACAAAAACAGTGAACAAGTCAGCCACCCTCTATCTACATGGGTTTTACATCTTGGTGGAGGGGACAGATAATAAAGAAACAATAAATTAATAAGACATTTGCAAGAGTGATACATACTAAAGAGAAAATAAAACCAGATAATGTCATTAAAATGATGAGTTTGGGGAGGTTTTTTTTGGTAAGTGATTAAGAAGGAGCTCACTAAGTAAGAGATATTTGACATGGCAAAAGTAAAAGAACCAATATAGAGCTCTGAGGCAGAGTCCCAGACAAAGGGAGCCATATGAGCAAGAACCTTGAGAAAGAAATAAGCTTAGTGCATTAGGGGAGGGGAAGAAAGGCCAGTGTAACAAAGCACACAATTACAGCCTTGGAGAATGAAAGGAGACAAAAAATAGAGAACTAGAAAATTGCCTGGAGTGTATTCCCATAGTAGCGAATTTGGATTTTTTTTCCCCCTGAATGTAATGGAAAGCTTTGGAGAGTTTTACACAGAGGAGTAGTATGATCTGATAAATGTTTGAAATGTATTATTAAGAAATGGAAAGTAGGTATTAGGGAAGTTTACATTCTCTTGATTTCTTTAATAAAGCAAGTTGCCATATTGGGGAAGACCACATGGCAAAGAGACTCAACAGTCCATGAGATTCAAGACTAAGCAAGGAACTCAGGCCTTAGTCTGATATCCCAAAGTAAAGTAAATATCACAAGAACAATGTAGGTAAGCTTTGGAGCAGATGCTTCTATAATCTAACATCAGAGTAGACCCCAGCCTTAGGGTCTTCTGAGAGACATTTAGGTGGAGAATGGCTCCACTAAGTCTATGCCCAAACTTCTGATCCACAGAAATTATGAGCTACTGAATGTGTGTAGTTTCAAGTGGGTAAGTCTGTGGAAATTTGTTATACAGCAGTATATAAATAATATAGAGCATTCACTTAATGTTTAACTGTATGTTAATTATACAACTTCTTGTTGCTCTGACATAATGCCTGACACTAAACAATTTAAAAGGTGGAAAGATTTATTTTGCTCATTGTTTCAGTGGTTTCAGTTCATGATGGTGGTGGGGTGGGTGTGGTAGAGAAGCTCACTCACATCATGGTGGACAGGAAGAAGAGAGAAAGATGGCTGTGCTGGCTACTCCCTTCCTTCTTTTCCTTTTATACTATTGGATGGTCCACTGACATCAAGGAGCATCTTTTCTCCTTAATTAATTCTCTCTGGAAATATCCTCACAGACATATCCATTTGTCAAGGTGACAATCAGAATTAATTATCACACTCTGAATTTCAGAAGCCAATCCAAGTGGTATCTAGTCAAAGACAAAAAGCAGGGTCTGCAATATTTGTAGGGTGACACTTTTTAGGAAGCATACAATATTTGTAGGGTGACACTTTTTAAGAAGCATACCAAATGATTCTACCTTTTAGTGATCATAGTACTAGTACTGTAATTCATATTTGGGGCACTATTCATAGTCTGAGTTAGAAAGAAGATTAGGCAGATATGGAGGTCAGTTCTCATGAATTCTTAAGGTCAGTCCTCATGAATTCTTGTTACTGGGGTTCATTATATCAGCAGTTCTTTTGAAGGCCCATTTCTAAGGATAACCCATTCTTAAAACTAAAAATATAAACTACAGAATCTTCTACTGGTATATTAAGAATTCAAAGTCTTTAAGAACAAAAGAACTGATTTTCTAATAGGTGAATTCAAGAAACAACAAGGAGTAGTAAGAAAGACCTTTCAAGGAACATTCTGCTTCACATTACATCATTGCCAAGATCCTAGTCCTTCCTAGGGATCTTTTGAAAAAGGCTCATGGAGGCAGGGACAGAGTCAATTTTAGAGTTCTTAGAATATACTCAGTGATAGTAGTGGGTCTTCTGGGCATATCTAACTGCATAATGTCCAGGACAGTACATGGGCTCCATTTTATTGAGACCATGCTACTATCCAAAAGGTTGAGGAGGGAGCAGGTCTGTTCAGGAAACCATAAACCTAGTAACATTAGATACCCATGGGTTAGAGTGCTGGATGATGAGGTAGGTCAGTGATCAAATCTTGAGGTTTGGTGATAGAGTTCAGTCCATCACAGTATGAGTAGAACTAATTTAGTGTGTCGTGGTCTAGCTATGGTTTGTGTCACTGTCCTTGAAAGGAAATGCAGTGTCTATATGAGTTCCAAGAAGCTGGCTAAGGCAGAGGCTTTTAGTTGGGTCAGCATAAAATAGTACCTATAAGATTTCACAAATTACCACAGAAAGAAAATCTAAAGTAGCTACTGACTTTAACTCCCTTCCTTCTTCAAATACATAGAGTGACCCAGTTGATTTATAAATCATGTAGCTGCTGCTATCTGATCTATATTTGAAACAAAGTTAAACAGTAGAACTCGGAGAAATAGGGAGCTAACATGGATGGAAGACATACTAAGAGTCAGGCATTGAATGTGTTTTTAGTTTTAAATGTCAAAGTAACCTTGTAGGGCTAAGTGCTATAACAAATCCTGAGTTCCAGTATCTTAATATAATAAATATCCATTTCCCTCTCACGCAAAGTACCAGTTGCTTCTGGGCTCCAGCCAGTGACTTAGGGATCCAACTCTCTTCCAGCTTAGGGCATTGTCATCTTTGGTTTCCATGATTGTCAAAGGAGAAGACAGTATGAATAAGACACACAGACAGGTATGCATTTTGGCCTGGAAATGACATGAATTACTTCCTCTTATATTCCAAAGCCAAAACTCATCACATATCCTAGATGCTAGGCCAGCTTAGAAATATAGTCTTTATCTCAGTGTCACTCCTCAGCAATAGTTTTGTACCTGAAAGGGGGCAAAACATTTCCAAGGTTCACTTGTCTCAGATTTAGGTTTTCCATGTGAAAACTAGGGTTCAGAGAAGTTGTCCAAGGTCACAAATCTTGTAAGTGACAAAGTCAACTTTGGAACATTAAGGAGAAAACTGTCAGACATGCTGAACTAATATGACTACTCCATGGCTTTGAATTTCCTGGTCTGATGATTCCCAAGCATATTGGATTAAAGGTGGGAAGTCTCAAGTCAGGCTGTTAGGGTTTTAGATGTAATTGTGGGCAAACTGCTTCTCTTCCTTGGGCTTTGTTTTCTCACTTATGAAATGGGTTTGATACTAGTATCTATAACAAATACTTTTGTGAGGATTAAGTGAGTAGGAATATTAAAGAGTCTAGATTAGTGCTTGATGTATAGCGCTAAGTGTCTTCTGTTGCCCCTGCTCTCCTTGCTGTGATGGTCCATTGCATTTTAGATAGGTCTGCCTTAGCATTTGAACACTTTGCTCTGACATCAAATTCATGACAGATACTAGGTTACTTGCATCTGCTACTGTGCCCTTCTCCCTCCTCCAATGCAGCTCTTCTTCATAAACTGAAGGCCACTATGAATAAGTTTCTCTCTCTTCAAAGATGCTTCTAATATTTAAGCAAATGACACTCATTTTCTTTCCTCAGGAAAAGAGTGGTATCTTAAGCCACAATAATCTTGTTTTGTTAACATTCTTCCCCTGGCTTCAGCCCAACAAAGATTTCTTCACTGTATCTGCTTTGAAGTAATTATATTCAATTGTTATGTGATCTGCTTATATTTTATGTTATAAATGGCTGAGTTTTAAGGTAGCAAAACCAATACACTGCTTATTAAAATTGTAAGATACTTTGAGATTTAGACATACCTAAGGACAGATAGATTATGCCACAAATCCAATTTGCACCAAGGAAGCAAGGAAATCTGGCTAATGAAAAAGAAAGATTTCTTTTGACTTCCTCTCCAATGGCTGTCTTTGAGGATAATGTTTATTAGATATATTATTTGCTCCCGTCACCTTGCTTGGGTAGAAAAGACCCAATGTTGAACTTTCAAATGCTAAAGAGGTCATTCATAATTAACTCACATGATAGGAATTTTTCATCACATTTCATGTGAATGTCACATGCTGCCAGTGTCATTGACCTACTCCTTCTAAGCCTACATACCCCAAGGAACACAATGGCCCAGCCACAGAATAGACCCCATGGGGCCATGCCATAACCTTTTCCTTGCATCATGGTCTCCCTCACCACCAGACACTGCATGATATCCATTGTGGACTCAAAACACTGGGCCATTGTAGGCTGTGCATGGGGCCTAGCCCTTGGATTCAGAGGTCATTGCCGAATGACATTGGAGATTCTCCTGAGATTCAAGGGCGCACAGCACCCTGTGTCACACGCCTGCTTGAAAAACTAAAATCCAAGATGAGGCTCCCATTCTGGTGTTTTTATTACTTATTATACAGTACTAGTGATACTTTCTTGGTCTTCTTGGAATAATTTGAGGAGCCATTAAAGTATAAGTGCTAAGTGTAGCATGAGAAATCACCTCATCCATATCCCCTGTCCCAAGAAAATGGAAGCTTTGGTTTTCTTCGTCCGTTAAACAGGAGAATGAAACATTCTCTAACACATCATGAAATAAATGTGTCCCTAACTCAAACCAAAAATATTATTTGACAACAATCCTTTTGGGGAAGCAATGTTGTAGCATCTATCAAAATATAAAAAGGTGCACATGTTGATTCAGTAATGAAACATCTATACATTCCCTTTCATCGTACATCATCTTTCTTAGAGCAAAAAACCACAGCAATCCTAATGTCAGTCATTATGAAGGTGGTTAAATAAATTATGGCACTGTCTTATAATTCATTATTCTCCATCCATGGAAAAATGAAGTAGATTTGGGAAAAAATGTCTAAGCACCAGAAAATGTTAGCAGACGTTGATACTTAGGAATGAAGTCAGGGGAAAGGAATATAGGAAATCTTTCCCTTTCATTTTATTCTTTATACTGTCTTGCCTTTTGTATATTGTGCAAATTTCCTTTTTAAAAATCAGAAAAATCAGCAAGGATTCTCTAGATGCTTGATGAGCAATTTTATGCATACATTTTTATGCATGTGTATATATATATATATCTGACAAATTATTTTTACGAATTAAATCATCTATTTAATGTAGAGGACTTTGAAACATAGATATGGATGCACAATTTACACTGCCTACATTGTGTCATATGCCTGTTCAACCTTTCTATGAGTCATAATTGTATATATTCAAATATCACAGTTTTTCTTTGATTGAAAGAAGATTATACTGAAAGTACATTTACAATTTAAAAGAATAATTTTCAATGACATTAAATAATCTTTTACAGCATAATTTTAATGATTGCAGGATACTCATTTTTCCAGATAACTTCTTAGACCAGTCTTTACCTATTTCTTATTGAAATTGTTTTTAGAATCTTTTGTTATGAAATTATAAATGTATATTCTTGTGTCAAACCCCCACGGATAAAATATTAGAAGTGGATGTATTGATTAAGTTGTCTACATTTTTAAAAACTTCTAATAGATATTGCAACTAGTTCCAAACAATTCCAAATTTTATGCTATTATCCATGTGCTAGAAGCAAACAAGAATTTTCATTCATCCTCATCCAAGCTATATTGTATAATGGCTGCTTTTAGGAGCCACACCAAACCTTAAAGCTCCAGTTACTTTGCAGGGTTTTCTACCATAAACCATGAAAATTGGCTCCTATTTACCATAAAAAATGTAGTGAATGCTGGAAGACAGTAAGAAAAGACTCCCTCCCCTTTCAGTAATTTATTATGTAAATATTTATTATATGTTAGGTTCTGTTCTAGAGACTGGGACCATAACAAGTAGCAAAACCTCTACTAATCCAGTGTAGGCAAGTGAGGCTGGCATGCAAATGTGCTGGGAGAGCTACTCCAGGATGTCTGATCAGGAAGGGCTTCTTTGAGGGGACAGTGAGATAGGCTGGTCACAGGAAGACCTGGGGAAACACATTCTAGGAAGGGGAGACCAGAAGTGCAAAGGACTTGAGGTTGCAGAAAATGTTCTTAATTTTGGTGGATCAGAGGAAAGTTTATGGCTACAGTGGAGCAAGCGAGGCAGTGATTGAAGAAGAGGTTGGGGTCCTGGTACGGAAGAGACCCAGGGCTTGAACCCATGATAAAGAGCTTGAACTGTGTTCTAGGAGCAACTGAGAATGTTGTCAGGCTGATTGCTGGGCACTGGTGTATTATTTACTCTTTCTAAAGATCTCTGTAACTGCTGGACAGAGAATACACTGCAGAAGGTGGGTGGTAGAGTGAAAGCTTGGGAACCTGTGAGGTGGACATTATAGAGCTTAAGCACAGGTTAGATTGTGGTGGTCTCAAGTATAGTTCAAACAGTGATGAATTCAAATACATCTTGTTGGAAAGAGTGACCAGACATGGCAATAGTTAGGGTAACAGACATATGCTATCACACCCAGGCATTGGTTGAGATGGGGTTTCATTATTGTTTTGCTGGGACTGGCCTCAAGCTATCCTCCATATTCAAACACGATCGATTCTCCAGATCTTCACCTCTTGAGTAGGTAGGATTACCATGCCTGGCCTAAACAAAGAATTTTAAGGCAAACACCCAAACAATATTCACATTAGAGCTATCACTCCAGTTGCACCTCTCCCCTCCACCTGGAGACAACCATCCTTCTGACTTGGTGATCATCACTCCCTTTCTCTTTTTTCATACTTTTACCACAGTGGGTGCATCCTTAAACAAGCTGGCTTAGTTTTGCCTGTTTTGAACAGTACATAAAAGCAATTACTCTGTATGTATTTTGGAATTTTCTGTACCTCAGATTGCATCTGGGACATTCATCTTTGTAGATGGTTGCAGTTTGTGGATTTCATTGTTGTATGGGATTTAACTGTGTGGATGAACCACATGCCTGTTACCCAATCTACTCGTGGTGGGTATCTGAGGTCGTTCCTGTGTTACTGTGAGAATTCATGCACACAAATATGCCTAGAAGAACGTCTGTATTAGGGGAAGCATGTTTTCAGCTTTAGGAGATAGTGGACAGCTGACTTTGAAAGTAATTTTAAAACTCACCCTTCCATGCTCCTATCAACTGTCATGTTCAAGTCATGAGTTCGAAACCAGGTTTCTCTCTTGCAGGATAAAAGCCTTTAGGATCCAAACCATGAGGCAACATGGCTGTCGATCTCTGCAGATCAACAAAATCTCCCTGAATACCTTGATTGTGCAGGATAATAATTCGGACAATGAGAGTCACCTGGTATCCAATGAACCCTGAGGGAGAAAAGTAGAAGAGACAACGACCCCTTGTAAGTAGGGTCTGCTGCCCTTTGTCAGCCTGAAGCAGACTCAGAAGAAAACGCCAGCCCTCACAACCTCAAAAGACTTTTTTGAAGATCTTGTCTCTCAGGGGGAAGTTGAGGCAGGCAAGAATTAGGGAAAATTCAGGACCCTCAGAACATACATGACTTGATGCTGTATTTCAGGTTGGACATTCCTCTTTCTCTGAGCCTTCTTTTCAATTGCAAATGTGAGTAGGTTATTCACACTCTAGCCCAGGGGACAACTCAAACTACCCTCACCTGGCCCAGGAAGGCCCTCTCCATTCATTGATTTTTGATTGGGAATCACCAGCCTCTTCCCTTCCCATAGGGTAGCATAAGTTTTAAAAGTACCTGGAAAAGAAAAAGGCTCTCTCTCACTCTCTGCTTCCAGCTTCCACCTGGTCCCACCATGACCCATTTTGTAATTTCCCTCCCTAACTTTTAATAAACTTCATTACAGCCTCCCCCCGCCAAAAAAATTCACCCTTCCACTATTAATGTATACGAACTTCCCTTATTTCACATTTTACCCTATTTAGTATTAATGTTTTTTATTTTTATTCTGCAATTAGATGGGTATACAAGGCTATTTTATTATGCCTTTACTTTTTGTTTTCTAATCCTTAATTTTTATTTACTGTAGTTCAATTACTTACATATTTATCTTTGTGAGAGTGTTGGTCTAATATTTGTCAGTTTTCCATTGATTTTCTGTTTTTTAAACCTCTAATTTATTGGGTATTCTTTGTATACCATGCATACTAATTCTTTGTTGATTTTGCAGACATAATCAACAAAATGTTAGTTTGTGTTTTCATTCTTTCTATGGTATCTTTTAATGCAAGAGGTTTAAAATTGTACCTTTTAAAATAAATTTGCTCAAAGTAGTTAGGAAGATACAGTCCTGGCTAAGTTTCCTCTGATCATTAAGAAGCCCATATCTTGTGAGTCATCTAAGTCTCCCTGAAATGAAGAGGGCTGGGGAATTTGAAGAAATGCTATTTAAGACTGGGGATTCCATCTTGGCTATTAAGGTCTGAAATTTGGTGCTAATGAGGGAGTCACTGCAGATTTCAGATTTCGGAAAGCCCATCTTGGAATTACAAGCATGACAGGTGATCCTATTGTGCACTGAAAAAAGTGAGAAAGTAAAATGGAATGCCTATGCATTTACCTTAGCAAAAAAATGAACAGGTTTCCCTTTTCATCTGAAAAGAATATTTGAAGATGTAGATGATGGGAGAGGGAGAAAAGCCCCTATTTTAGAAATGTCAACAGCTACTAGTAGTCCTAAGTCAAAGATAAAATCTCTTAGGAGGAAGGAAGGGTGCTTTTGGTGCCCGATCTGCCAATGTGAAAGTCTCCCACCTGTTCACTTCTGCATCATGAACCTCCCCTCCACCATTATTTCCCAGTATGTTTGACCAAATCCAACCTATTTCCTCCCACTCCCCAATCATTGCCTGCCATTCAAACCCATGTAGGTGAACTCCAGTTGGCATGCGGTTCTGAATTAATACATATTAATGGGTGGTAATACATTTCTACCAGTGCATATATTTACTTGAAATACAATTTTCCATCTAATGCATTTTATTCACATCATTGCATGGTAACTGCATCCTGAATAATATCTTCAGTGATTATTCATTACTGAAATAATATATCTGTACCAAACAGCAGCTTTTAAGTGGCTTCAGATTTTTTTCTTCAAATTGAACATGTTATTATTACACAGATAGGATAATCCTATTATCCCTACTTACTGAAGACGACAGCTTTCTGGAAATCTATTTCACAGGTAGGAACTGGGGCCTCCCCTAGCATGGGGATGAGGTGGGAGTAGGGAGAACCAAACTGGTCCTGGGGAAGGTGCAGTTTTGGATGTGAATACAAGTGTAGGATGAATATATCGGGCAGAGATCAGGGGTGTGCGTTAGGCATGGCTCGGAGCAAAGAGGGTTGTGTTGTCTAAAACAAAAACAAAATTGAAGGTACAACCAGATGTGTCTTTTTTTCCATTTTGGTGGTACCGGGGTTTGAACTTGGGGCCTCTTTAGTGGTAGGGCACTTGCTTGCAAGGCAGGTACTCTATAAGCCATACCCCCAGCCCTTTTTGGCTTTAGTTATTTTGAGGGTAAAATCTCACACTTTTTGCTCAGACCAGCCTTGGACCATAATCCTCTTACCCATGACTCCTGCATAGCTGGGATTACAGGTATACACCATACGTTGCTATAGATTTTTTTAAAGTTTGAATGAGTGTCTGTGCTTTTGTGAGAGGCTAGGGTTTGTGGGAGAGGGCTACTTTTGGTCTAATAGGAAAATTGCAGTGCAAGAAAAAGCCCTGGGATTGTGAAATACCAAAGCAAAGCATCATACTCCATACAGAACCTTCAGGATGAACTGCTGGGACCTGTGGGAAGCTAGCATCCTATCTTACAGCATGAGAAAGGTACAGGAAACATTTATTGAATGGTGTTTCTGTCTTGTAACCCACTTACTGTTTTTCCTACATTGTAGCAATTATTATCCCCTTTTTTCAGATTACAAAACTGAGGCTCAGGGAATATAAAGTTAGTTGTCCACAGTCATATATTTATGAGTTCTAGAAAGACAATTTGATGCTAAATTTATGTAATTCTAAATCCTGTGCAATTTCTACAGGATTCAAAGTGGAACAGAGGTTATGTCTATTAGCTGTTCAAATCCTAGTCTCATTACCTAGGCTGGCAAAATGTGGGTTCTTGGGTCCATTGCTTGCTTTGATGATTATCATTTTCCTTCAGGAGTGTTTTGAGAATTCAATGAGTTAGAGCACAGTCAGAAGTCTGGATCATAATGAACTGATCTTTTATTGGAAATATGTCTTCTCTTCCCACTTCACATCTGGGAGTGAATTGCTAGTAGCATTACAGCTGAAACCACAGAAACCTCTCTCTACTCTCCATGAAGCCCTGTGACACCACACCTCCTTCTGACCTTGAATCCTTGCCCTCTTGCTCCAGGCAGATTTGAAAACAAAGTGGACTTGAACTTAGTCACCTCCACTACCATCAGCACTTTGGAGGTCAGAATACTAGCAAAAAATGACTGGCTATTACACCCCCCAGAAGCTAACTCAATCATCATTATGGTTTCATAATGGATTTCCCATTAGTTTATCATGGGTATGGTTTAAAAAAAGGAAGATTTCAGTGACTCAATTCAAGAGATAAAGCCCCAAGGTGTCGGTATATTTATAAACATAATATTCTACTGGCTGATAACCACTTATTCAGGAATTGATTTAGGATTGGGTTTATAAATGAGAAGATAACTAATGTAAACCTTGTGGTCCAAGGCACAAGGGGGTTGGAAGCTGAGTGGAGCCCCAAACTAGTCTTTCCTCAAGTGGTTCTGAAACCCTGCTCCAGACACTAGCAAAGTGAGAAGTCAGGACACTAGCTATGTTGTTACAGGCAGGTGTCATGTCAATGTTCAGAATTGAGAAAGGGTTATTAATTACCCAGTGTGTCTAAGACGGAGGCCAAGGTGTCACACTTGCAATTTTCTTTCCTCTTTTTGACCTCGCTTTTCTCTTTTGTTTTCTCCTTTTTCCTACATGAAAGTTGTCAGAATCAAAATAGAGTTGCTTGTGTCAAATGTTAACAAAAATAAATCAATGAATAAGGCTAGGAGATACTATGACAGGTGGGGAATCTCATGGAGGTATACCTGATAACAAGATTCTGCCAGAATCTTTTCCTCTGTTAAACTGGGATTTGTGTGGAATTTCTCCCATTTAAATTTTTGATGAAGACTAATTTATCATTTCTTTTTCTGTCATAGATTATGCTTTGGTGTAATTGTCTAAGAACTCACTGCTTAATCTCAAGTCTTGAAGATTTTCTATATTTTTCTCCTGTTATTTTTTCTGAAAGTTTTACTTTATACTTATGGTTTGCACTTAGATGTATAATACATTTAAGGCATGAAATTTAGATTGAAGTAAATATCTTAAAAATCTTCTTGTGTATGGTGCCTGATTGTTACAACTTCATTTACTAAAAATAATAAGAATAATGACAAAAAACAGAACCCCATAAAAATGCTGTAAGACCTTTACCAAAAAGGTCTGTTTCTTTAGTTACATTCCTCTATGTCTGTTTCTAGATTTTCCATTCCTCCATTGGTCTGTGAGGTTGGCTACTTGTCCATCAACACCATTCCCTGTAGATTTCTGTAGCCTTACAGTATTTCTTTAAATTATATAATGTTAGCCTCCAAATTTAAGAATAAAAGAGCCAGGTGCCTGTGGCTCAGGCCTGTAATCCTAACTACTCAGGAGGCATTGATCAGGAGGACCACAGTTCAAAGCCAGCTTGGGCAAATAGTTCATGAAACTCTATCTTGATAAAACCCATCACAAAAAAAGGGCTGGTGGAGTGGCTCAAGTGATAGAGTGCCTGCCTTGCAAGTATAAGGTTCTGAGTTCAAACCCAACTACCACCAGAAAATAAAAGAGTAAAAAGAAAATATTCTATCATCACTAAGTTTGGACATAGTTACAGGTTTCATGCAGATGACTTTTGTTAGGTTTCAGAATTTCTCTCTGTTCCTAATTTGGCTAGAGGTTTTATTATGACTGGACATTGAATTTTATTCACAACTTTTTGCTTTTTCTGTTTCAAGTGATCTGATCATATAGCCTGTATTTATAGACTCTTCATGTAGTGAATTAAACTTATGGGTCTTAGAATATTGATCCAGCTTTGCCTGCCTAAGTTGAACTCTACTTTGTTGAATTCTCTTTTTTAATCTATCACTTTATCAACTTGCAGATATTTTGTTGACAGGCTTTGTGTCTGTATTCATGAAGAATATCAATCTTTATTATTCATTTTTGATATTATCTTGGTCTGATTTTAGTGTCGGGGTAATTCTTGCCTCAAGAAAAGAAGTATAAACTGTTTGTCTTCTTGTATTTTCTGGAATAGATATATGAACTCCATGTTAGATCTTCTTTAAATGTTTGCTAGAACTCACTAGTAAAGCTATCTCAATCTGGAGAGTTCTTTCTCAGAAGACTTTTAATTATACATTCAATCTCTTCAGTAGCATAGGACTCATTAGGCTCTCTATTTCATCTTGAGTGAGTTTTGGTAGTTTGCACTTTTTGGTAGTGTGTACTAGTTGGTCCATTTCACCTTAGTTCTCAAATGTATGTACATAGATTAATTGTCACTTCCTTTTATTATCTTTTTAATGTCTTTGGGGTTTATACTTGTATTTTTTTTCATTCTTGATATTGACAATTATATATACATATATATGTGTCTATATATGTCTTTTCATCAGTTTTGCTAGGATTTTATCAATTTGTTACTCTTTTACAGGAATGAGCTTTTGGGTTTATTTTTCTATTTTTTAATTGAAATTTCATCGATTTTTGCTTTGGTGTTTATTATTTCATTCTTTTTCTTGCTTGGGTTTAATTGGCTCTTCTTTAACTTGCTTCTTTTCTTTGTTGTTATTGCTATTATTATTACTACTATTGTGGTTCTAGGGAATTGAATCTAAGGCCTTGTCCGTGACACGCAAGTGCTCCATCACTGAGCTACATCACAGCCCTTAGCTTTTTGAGATATGGTCTTACTATGCAGTTCAGACTGGGCTTGAAATTGCTATGTAGCCCAAGCTGGCCTCAAACTCAGGATCTTCCTGCCTCAGTTTCCTGAGTGGTGGGATTGAAGACTTGTGCCACCATACTGGCCTTTTGACTTGTTGCTTAAGGTGAAAGTTTCAATCATTGATTTGAAGACAATTCTTACTTTCTAATCTCAACATCCAGTATTACAAATTTCCCTGTCAGCACAGCTTTAGGTGAATCTCAAATACTTCAATGTATTGTGTTTTCATTTTTGCTCTCCTATATAGAGTTTCATGACTGGCTTACCAGATTTTAAGCTGTTAAAATCCATAATGGAGCGTGAAACTGGGATTTTGCCTATGGTATTGGTAATTAACACTACTGGCAAATATATAATTGTTCATTCAGTAAATGTTTATTATAATTCAGGTCCTGTTCTAAGCCCTGCAGATACAGCACTGAAGGAAACTGATAGAAAACCCTGCCCTTTCTAAGCTTACATCAGAAGGGGAAGACAGATAATAAACAAGCAAAGAAAGAATAAAATTGCAGGGAGTGATAAGCACTATGAAGCAGAATTAAGCAGTAGTGTTCTTTCAGATATGAAAACCAGGAAAGACTCCAGAGGAAGTGGAGGAGGTGTCATTGGGTGAGACACCTGAATGAAGAAGGGGCTACACTTGGTCTTCTGGGAAGAGTCTTCATGGCAGGGAAAGCAGCTGATGTTAAGGCTCGGAAGTATAAAAAGTGAAGGGCAAAATAATGGTAAAGAATGAAAACAAGGGTGGAGGGCAGTAGTTATTGTATTTCTGAATCTATTGATCCCACCACCAGCAGCTCTTATTGTGCACTCTAAACCAAGTCTCAGTCCACCTAGGGAGCTTACTAAGCATTGGTGAGCTCCAACCCAGTAATTTGGATTCAGGTAAGTCTAGGTGAGCTCTAAGTCTTTCCAATATTGAGCAAGCATTCCAGGTAAGTCTGGTATAGGGGGTTCTCAAATCACACTGGGAACCAGCAGTTTTCCAGCTTCATTCCATCCTCTAGGCTCTCTAAAGGTCACAGAGAGCAGAGGAGTGTGACGTTATCACAAGGATGACAACAGGTGCCACCTCATGCAATGAGAGACCTGTAACTCACATCCTTCTCCATCACAGGTTCGGGAGGTCCAGCCTCACTCACGATGGTGTCTAGAGTGGTGCAGTCTCCATCCAGGGAGGGGAGCCTGACACCACTGTTGGGATTTTAGCAGTCTGGAAGTGCTAGCTGTTTGGATCACAAGATCTTATTTGAAAGGAAAGAAATGTGTCTCTTGGAAGGGATATAAAAACAAACAAATAAATATACAGACAAGTGCAGATTGTAATTAGTTAGTAGGAGAATAATTAGTGACAAAACTGCCTCCAGGCAGGAGCTGGAGCAAGTCTCCTCATTCCTATGGTGAGGTGCTGACCCCACTAAAGGCTTATTATTCATAGTTTTCCAGGAGCCTCACTGATACTGTACTGCCAAGACCTCAGGGACCTGCTATAGCTATTTCCCCACCATTTGCAGGGAGAATGGAGCCCAGTTGCTTGGGAGATTAATTAACTTGTCAAACAATTAAGCAGACAGGCTGTAATCGAGGTTTCCATTTCATAATTGATTTATCACTTTGTAGCTTCTTGAGTCCCAGGGCTCAGAGTGGAGGGACTGCTGTGCAGGGAAAACCTTTCTCAGAATGTCAGGAGGCTGTGGAGGGCAGCAGGGAAGTCTCTCCTGGTCCTGCATGTACCGTGCTGTCCACCCTGGCTTCTCACTGGCCTTCAGACACAAGGAGATTGTCATTTTCTATCTACTAGTGGCGCTGACCAGATAGTTGCTTTCAATGTCCTCAGAGCTCTGTCAGGCCCAGGATTGTTTGTTGAAGCAAAGACTCCAAGGGATGTCCATAGGGGACACAGCCATGGTTTCTGGGCCACCTTCCCGTGTGATGAAAGTGACTAAAGAAATGTCACACGTTATTAATTCATCTTGAGACTGAGACTTGAGCTGCTTTCACTTTGTCTTCCATGAGATATCACAGGCCTTTTCTGGGATGTTGTGTCTCCTGACAGAACTGGCTTCTGATGGTGGTGTGCTGCGGAGTGTTCAAACTGCTGTGTGTTCCCATTGGGGAGCCTGTCAAAAAGCAAGTCCTCAACCCCACCCCAAAGATTCTGCCTTTGACTTTGGATTCTGCCTGCTGAATGGAACACATTCCCCAGTGATTCCATTTCAGGTAGCCCAAAGACTTTGTGCTTGGATTGGATTAGCTTCCCAAACTGCAGCTGTGGTTTGTGGCCTTTGCCACCAGTATTGCATAGCAGAGGCTGGGGGACAATCAACACATAGTTTATGCTTCTCTGGTTATTTGCTGTGCAGTTAGACACCAGTCTGGGGGCTCTTGGAGCCTGGCATGGTTCAGGTTGTTCTCTGCAGGGATGCTTTAGTTAGCCTGGATCAAAAGGCAGGAGTAAAATCTTTCTCTGTATATTTAGACAAATTCCTTCTTGGTGTTTATACAGTTTTGTAACTGTGTGTGTGTGTGTGTGTGTGTGTGTGTGTGTATGTGTGTGTGTGCTTGTATGAGATACACACACATGCATTTTGGTTATATATGCAATCATTTTGCAGTTTTGCAATTGCATTGTTTCCCTAAATCTCATGAATTATTTTTTCAGAGAAGGCAATCAATTGTCTTTTCACCCCAATTTGCACTCATTCTCATGTCTCTCCTATCCTTCATTCTTAGCTCTGTCTCCAGGTCTCTGTCCTAGAGCAAATGTGCTCTGTCACCAGCTGTCTGAAGTCCTACAAGGGATTTCAATAATAACCTCAGAAAAGCGGGTTTCATGGAGAGAGCTTTCTCCACCTGCAGCTTGTTTCCAATTAGGGAACCCAAACCACATTCAGCATTTGAGAGAATTACTTCCTACATTCTCATAACAAAAGTAACTTTCTTTTACTTCTTTGCCTAATTTTTAAAATAATGCTTTATCCATTTGACAGAAACCCTCTTCTCCTTACCATCATTCTTTTCCCTCTCTTCCAACATCAACCATTTCCTTAAAGCTGATGTGCAGTAGTGTGTGTGTCTCCACCATTCTTTCACATGCTCGCATCCTCTGAATACTATGTCCTTCTTTATGACATGATATTGTTATCGTATGATATTGTTATCTGATTTGTTTTCCAAATTATTTCTAATGCACCGTAATAATGTTCCTTGTTATCATTTGACTGTCACTCTTCAACGTCAGTACGCTTTTGAGATTTCTCCTCCTTTTGTTGCCTGGCATAAGTCAAGTCCCTCCCTTTCAGCTGCTGTAGGGCATTCTTTCATCTGAGCAGGACGTCACTCTAGAGTTGGGGCCTTGGCTTCACTCACTCCTTGATGGAATGCTCCAGTGATCACCACTGTTCATGTTATCCCCATGTGCACACCCTGCAGGGACTCCTCCTGGGTAAACACTTTCAGCAGAAATTGCTGAGTTTTAGGTTATGCTGACTTTGATTTAGGTTTTGAGCAAACATCCCCAATGTTCTCTTCTCAGTTCTTGTACTGGTATGGCAGGTGAGTGTTCACTTTTCCCACCTCCCACCAAATCTTAGTGTTGTCAGACAATACAGACTTCTACCAAGCATGATTTTAGCTTCCAACCCAAGCAGAATTGGAAGTGAATCATACACCATTCTTTTTCACAAAATATTCAAAGGAGGATCCAGGGGTCAACAGGCAGCTCACAGAATGTAAGAGTGAGATGAATTTAAACAGGCTATTTAGGTCCCCCAAAGTGTGTTACACAAATATAATAAAGACTCATTTATTGAGATATTGGTTAAAAATGTGCAAATTGTTGAAAAAAAGTCTATTTTTTAAAAGTGCAACAATTTGAACCAATGGTAAATGAATATAAATTATAGGTTGTTAGGTCTGAGCTCTTTGTGTTTTGTATATATGTGAAGTACAACTACATACACCCTGTTAGAGGAAGATCATTTGTAGACCATGCCTTTCTTTTACAGACAGTACTAAAATTGTAAATACTCAGTTATGTGTGGCCGGACACTTTACTTTCCCATTTAGTTTGCTTGACCATTCTCCAACTACTCCCCCCCCACACATTATTTTTCTTCTACTGAACATTCAAAGATAAACTTGAGGCTAGCTCTCATTTGAATTATTATTCTGTCTTCACTTGAGAAACCTATATTAATGAGAACTTGTGGAAACTGAATAATTGATGCATGTGTATTTCTAAACTTAATTATCAGCAAAACTGATTCTCTTCTCTCTGCCTTTTTACTTTGTGTTTAAAGGCACTGCCTTAGTGGCTGATCTGAAGGTCACACAGCCAGACACATGACAAACTTAGAAGGTAAGGCTCAACTGTCTTCCAAAAGATGTATACATGGATAAAGTCTCACTAGTTAGTGACCCCTTTTTATAATCAAAACAGTGGCTACAACCAGCCCTATGCAAAGCTGATAAAAATGATATCTTTCTCCTCCAGATAGTGAAAACCTGGCAAGAGACAGAGTACACATAAACGCTTCTAATACTGGTAGATAAAATAGTGAATGGAAAGCCAACAAAACAGCAGCCTAAAACTGTCATCAAGTCTCATGAATAGGAAAATTTTCACTTGAAATCTGCAAAAGCACTTGTTAATAAGTAGAATACCAAATGAAGGGAAACAGCCTATCTCTATAGAGAGTTCAGGTTCAAAGGCAGGGCTATCAGCTCCCTCTTCCCAACCCACTGGGTAATATAGACCTGAAATCTGACATTGTGCCTTTTTAGCCAGTTTTATTGGACCAATGGTTCTCAGATTTTACATCAGAATCACCTGGAGAATGTATTAAAGTTCAGGTTGCTTGGCCTCAGCACAGTTTCTGACTCAGAGGTCTGGGATGGAACCTGAGAAACTGCTTTTCTAGTGGAATTTCCCAGCTGTGGCTGTTGCTTATGATTCAGGACTCAGACTTTGAGAACTACTCTCTAAGAAATTCTTACGAACACTAGCATTTGAAAACTACTTACCTAAGTACTTCTTAGCATTAGATTATGTCAAGGAAGATGAAGATATGAGAAGAAAATGGTAAAGAGTATAGAAACTTATAAAGGTGAAGAAAATCTGAGTCTAACCAGCTTGTAGATGATATGGAGTTATCAATAACCTTGAGTTTTACTAAGAGAAGAAGACCTGCTTGATATCTACAAGATATACAACCCATCAGGACACTTCAAATATGCAGCAATAACTTGTAAGTGACCGGAATATAGAAATATAGAAGAGACTTGATACATAAGTCTTACATAGAGGAGTGACTCCATTGAAAAGACTTCATCACTTGATTACCATGAAGGCACCCCTTGGACAGTGGACCACTTAAATATAATTCCACATTCCTATGGATGTTGTCACAGTGAGGTTCTAGTCCTTGTATTTGTTTAGCTGTGGAGATAAGATCGAATTCTGAGCCCTAGAGCTGTGAGTTGAAGAATCCTGTAGATACACTGGAGTAATGTTACTCACAGATATTGACTCTAAAGATGTAACATGTTAGGGCTGGAAGGGACAATAAAGATGAAATAGTTCTTTGTTTTATGGATACTCAAAATAGATACATAAAACCCTAGACACTTGAATAAAACATTGAGGAAAGGGAAGTCAAAGCTTGGCAAAACAATGATGGAAAGTCTAGGAAAGGTGGCGGGAAAGCATGTTCTGCAGTGAGTTGTCCCAACAAAATTCATACAGTGACATCCTAAGCCCTAATGGTATGGTACTAGGACATGAGGCATTTGGGAGATAAATGGGTCATGAGGATAGAGGCCTCATGAATAAGGGATTAGTACCTTTATTAAAGGGACTCCAGAAAGCTCTTTCCTTGCTTTGCCATGTGAGAACACAAGAAGAAGGTGGTCATCTGTAAACAAGGAAGAGGTCCTCACCTGTCACTAGATCTGCAGTCACCTGGATCTTTCCAGGCTCTTGAACTATAAGAATAGATGTTTGTCATTGTATGCACATATGAATAATAATAATAAAAAAGAATAGATGCCACTTAGTGCATGGTAATCTGTTATACCAGCCTGAACTAAGACAATATGCAGGTTAATAAAGAGTAGAATGAGGAAGGCCCCAATGTGGTGATGGGCAGGGACTAGGGGAAGAAAATGAGAGAGGAGGGGTGGGAGGAAAAGGAGAAAGTGGGGGTGGGGGAGATGAGGAGTAGAAGGAGGAGGAGGAGAGAGGACACACAATCATTTCATAGAATGAAAGCAAAAAACTTAGAATTGGAAGAGAAATTGGAACTTACCTCCTACAAAAGTAACTGTTTTTCTAAGCTTAATTTGTTGGATGACCATAATAAAAATTAGAATTTAGATGCCAGATGCAGTGGCTTACACCAATAATTCCAGGTACTTGGGAGGCAGAAATCAGGAAGATCCTAGTTTGATGATGGCCTGAGTATAATGTTAGTAAGACCCCATCTCAGCAAAAAAAGCTGAGCATGGTACCACTTGCTTGTCATCCTAGCCATGTCACAGGCATAAATAGAAGGATGATAGACCAGGCCAGACCAGGCCAGCCCAGGCAAAAAACACAAGAACCTAACTGAAAAATAACTAAAACAAAAAGGACTGGGCCATGGCTCAAGTGGTAGAATGCTTGCTTAGCAATTGAGGGGCCCTAGGGTCAAGTCCATTACAGATGAGAGAGAGAGAGAGAGAGAACAAATTAGAATCTTGAGATGTTAAAAATGCAAGTTCTCTGGTCTCTCTGTACCAAGAAACTACATTTCCTGTGCTCACCCGTGGTTATTATGCACAGTGAAGTCTGATCACCAGTGTGGGTCATTTAGTCAGTACCCACGCCTTTCAACTTTTCTTGTTTCTCAGAGAATGCATCTGTGCCTTTAAATTCCTGAGGGTGGTGCTCCAGCTACTCTTTTAAAAAATTTTTTTATTATTAGGGTATATTTATAGTACAGGGGGTTTCATTGTGACAATTCCAGATGGGCTTATATTGTATGTTGGTTAGATCACCCCCACCATCTCTCCCCTTTAACCCTCTCCCTCCCCCACTTCAAGCAATGGGAAGAGGTTTCATTGTTCTATTTCATATAGGTTTGTGAAGTACATCAACCATATTCCTTCACCTTAATCTCCTTCACTCACCTTCCTCCCTCCCATGAGTACCACCCCACACTGTACCAATTTTATAGTCCTGTCTTTCATTATTAATTGCTAAGTCAGTGTTCAAAGGGGTTTCTCAATGTATCCCCACAGTGATTATCCTTTTCTTGGTCCATTCAAACCCTCCCATTGCTCTCCCTTACCCCTTCCCTCCTACCCACCCCCTTTGCAACAACTTTCAATACTTATCGTTATGTCCTCTACTTTCACTGATGTTGTTTTATAAGTTCTTGATGCTCTATCTTTCTCTTTCCCTTTTCCGAGTTCCATAAGGTAGTTCCATTACTACAAGCATGTTCTACATATGAGTTTGTACATGATCATGCTTGTTTTTGTGTTTATCGTTTGGATCTATCTTCCACATGGGAGAGGAATCATGTGGCCTTATGCCTTTCTGAGCCTGGCTGACTTCACTTAACATTATGTCCTCCATTTGCATCCATTTACCTTCAAACCACATGGTGTTATTCCTTATGGCTGAGTAAAACTCTATTGTATATAGAGTATACAATATATAGTATATATATCTATCTATCACATTTTCTTCATTCATTCATTCATTCATTCATTCACCAATTCCTTATTGGTTGTAGGGCATCTGGGTTGTTTCCACAGCTTGGCCATTGTGAACAGTGCTATGATGCACATAGGTCTCTGTTGTGTCCTGACTTACGTTCCTTTGGAGAGATGCCTGGGAGTGGTATCACTGGGTCATATGGCAGTTTATCATTAGCTTTTTGATGAATGGTTGTACTAATTTGTGTTCCCACCACAGTGTATAAGGTTTCCTGTTTCACCTTCACTACATCGTTGCCAACATTTGTTGTTGTTTTCCTTGGATATGGCCATTCTAACTGGGGTGAGATGAAATCTTAGAGTAGCTTCTCTCTTAATCCCTCCAGGAACGGCAAAATCATTCTCTCCTGGGTGGCCTGTTTTGCTCTCATCAGTGCTGCCTATGGTTTGGTGATTCCTCCTCTTACTGAGAGACAGTGGGTTCTGGGGTGGGCATGGGAGAGCCACTTGGCAGGAAGAATTTTATCAGCGCCAATTTTAGGCCTACCATATACGTGCTGACATCTCTAAGGCATGTGCATCAGTTCTCAATTGAATTATAGATAATTACCACTCTTACCACATGGGAACATTCTGGACAGTTTTGGTTACCTCAAACATGTAAGGCACTTGAAAGGAAACCTGAACTAGGGCTGGCCATGCAGAGGGCTCTGTACTCAATAATCTTGTGTGTGTGTGTGTGTATGTGTGTGTGTGTGTGTTGGGGGGGTTGTTGGTTCTGGGGTTTGAACTCAGGGCCTCATGCTTTCTATGCAGGCACTCTACCAATTGAGCTGCTCCTCCAGTTCTGTTTTTGTGTTGAGTTTTTTCGAGATAGGGTCTCATGAACCATCTGCCTGGGCTGGCTTTGCACAGGTATCCTCCTGATTTCTGCCTCCTGAGTAGCTAGGACTACAAGCATGAACCATCTGTACCTGGCTTCAAAATTCTTAATAATTTTTAAAGAAGAGTTTCTTCATTTTCCTTTACATTGAGTCCTGCATATTAGGTTTCCAGGCCTGGGAAGAGCTCAGTATGTGTTAGCACTTATGAAATAGTATTGATGTTCAAAAATTTTGAAAAGTTTCAATCACTAATATTGTTCTAAAAACTGTCCTGGCTCCAAGGGGCTGTCTTTCATAACTTTGAACAAAGTATCTGCCAGCAACAGCCCTCCCCACATATTTTGAGTACCTACTCTTGATCTTGGATTTCCAGCCTAGACTCTCTCAGCATGGTAATTTTATTTTGGGAGCTCTGTTTTTATTTTTTGTATGGTCTACTCCAATGTGTATCATTGTTTGAAATCTTAGGAACCGGTTGTGGAATAATGGATCCTCCTCTTTCAGAAGGTACCCAATTCTTGAGGAGAATTAATCTGCCTTTTCCACAGCAAGCATTTTTACAAACCAGTGATAGGTAAACATGATAGAGTAATTGGAAGTTTTTATTATACTCTGATCCCAAGAGAATTCTGCCCTACATCTGTGTATCCAGTATGGCTCCTCAATTAGCCCTTTGTGAGGCAATGAAGTCACTTCTGTTGTGCCCAAATTCTCCTCCCCAAAGGTGTCTTATCCACTGGTTTTGTTCTGAACTCTGGCTGAATTCTTATCCAAATGGAATCTCCTTCAAGTACTTGAAGGCAGTATGCAGGTATGATACTCCATGTCTGCCCAGACTTCTGAGTAGGTAGTAGCAGAATGTCTAGAGGGTCTTGCTGGTTGTGATGTGCCTTGGAAGCAATTTTCAGAGGAAGCTCAAACCACTGAGTCATCCTTACTGATCTTGAGCTTCTGTTTGTTCTGAGCCCTGCCATCCCACCCCTCTCCCTCAAACATTCTTTCTCCTCTCTGGAGTAACTTCTTGAAATTCTTCCTGATTTTCTGTCATTTGCTGAGCCAGATACAGCTGCTTACAAAAAGACTCCACATCTGGATGGTGTGTGCTCTTGCTAAAGTGTTCCTTGTCTTTCAATAAGGAGGGGTTCAGGGAGAAAGTATGTTTGCTTTTCATTTATTTTTTCATAGTAAGCAACTTGAAATGAGCATGCCACAGAGCCCATTTCAGCCTGCTAGAGCCAACCAAGTTGGATCCAACCCTTGAGAACCTTCAGGTGGCTGCTGCAAATTCCAGTCTGTGTTTACTCTCTTGGGGAAGGAAGACAGAGACCACAGGGTAAAGTTGATTGTGATGATTGATCTGAAACCTTTTTTCTCAAGTCTGAGCTAGCATCAGCCATTCACTGGAATTTACTTAAAAATAAATAAAAGCTGCATACTTTCTTTCTTGTAGTAAATAAGATCGAGTGATGCTCTGCAGACCTGACCCAGCTTACAGTGAAACACTGGCTACTGTTCTCCCTGTGTATGCTTTTCCACTAACACAGACACATGCTGCTTTATTCAGGGGACATCCCAATTCCTCCTAATCTATGCTCCCCAAATGTGGATTTACTAGGCTTGCTCAGAGCACAGGAACTCCCTGCAGGTCCAGAGCTCCTGCTCACATGTCTGGCTGATGGACATTAGGCAGCATTCCTATAATTTATTCAAGACATGCCACACATGAAGCCAGGCAAAGAGGAAAAGTGGGTTGAAGGATATGAAGGATATGTTATTCTTCTCTTCATCACAGGGTCCTCACTTGCTTATGAAGAAGTTGTAATCAAGAGTCATCTGTCTGAGAGGCCCAAGAATTGTACTGACTCCACAAATCTCCCCCCACCCCAGTGGATAAAGACAGCAAAAGAGTGAGTGAGCAAAAGGGATATGGAGACAAGATATTTTACCTCCTGCCACGAATTGTAAGTCACTGAAAAGCTGGAAATTGAATGGAGCTTTGTTTTACTCTTAGGATCACAGCTGACCCCAATGTTAATGTTTTTTATTCTGACAGCATTACTTCTTTACAGAGGATGATTTCTGTAAGTGCCTAGGACTTTCTTTGGAAAATCCTCATAAAAGAGTTTACACTCTTTTATGGCCATATTCCATTATTGCCTTTTTTAAATCCCATCAGATGAAATCAAAGATGCAAGTCACAGGCATGCAAACTTCTTAGGCTGGCCACATCTGGACCACACCTGAACCGACCTAGTGCCAGCTCCCATTCATGTGCTACATCTCTAATCATGATTCATATTTTAACGTTGACTTTACCCTATCCATTAAAGTTCACCCTTTTTATGGTCATCCAGTCATGTGACTCAAAATCTGCTTTCTTAGGCCGTTAGTTTTAGGAGCCTCCAAGGAGTTTTCTAACATCAGACTGTAGCCATAGTGTTTGAAAATTTTGGTTTCTTGAGACAGGCTTTCCCTATGTAGCCCAGGATGTTCTAGAACTCAAAATCCTCCTGCCTCAATGTCCTGAGTGCTGGGACTGCAGAAAAGCACCACCATGCTCAGTTTCCTAATAGCTTCTTTACTCCAACCCCACAGAATCACAAACTTCTATTTGTCCTTCCTCCATGTGTCTGGTAGGAAAAGTACCTAATGGACAAAGACAAAATGGTGATCTTGAGAATCACACAATTAGGCAGTCTTAATGGGGTCTAGATAGTTTACGTAGAGGGACTGTAAGCAGATCTCCATTGCTGCCTGGGTACCTGTAGTCCCTCTTCAGCACAAGGGGTGATGTCCTTCCCACCATCCTATGGAAAGCCTGGTAGACAAAGGTGGGTTTGGTGGACAGGAATCCCTGGGAAGGTGGCTAATCAGACTGTTACTGAGTTATCTACTTTTCCTCTGTCCTGCTCACTCCTTCCTCTCACCTTTACAGCCATCCTAGTGACTATAGGGAAGAGTGACTGGAGTCTGACTCCTTAGCTTTTCTTTCTGTCCTAAAGTTGAAAAATCAAAGTTCCCCCTGACAAGTCCAGTTCACTGTCGATAGAAAATAGCTGTGGAAATCCGAGGTAGTTATAATGAATGCTTTTGGATCTGTCTTGTGTGTTCCATGAAAGAGGCACTTTGATTACTCTATCGGTCCTTGGGGAACCTTCCATGCTGCTATCTTTCTGAGGTTTGGTTGGAGGCTTACTGTTTATAGGGCTTTGTGTTCTGTGATTTCCATGCTTTAAGTCATGCACACATTAGAGGTCATTATTACTCCCATTTTACAGATGGTAGAAAGGGGTGCATTGCAGTTAATGCTTGCACAAACTTATTGAGACCGTCTTACTGACACATCCGGGGCACAGGTGAAGGCAGGGTTTGAACCAGCTCTGTCTGACCCCTGAATACTATCTGTCAGCCAGTCTATGGACTCTTCCATCAGGTTCATTCAATAAGTGCCCATTATTCATCTATCAAACACACCAGGCTAGGTCTAGGGACACTGAGATGAAGTCATCAGAAACAATGCCTGTCATCAAGCCTCACAGTCTAATGTGGGCGCGGAAAGCTGGCTTCCTTGTGTATTTCACCACTGCCATCTTTGTGTCAGTTGTGGCTGTCCTAGTGTTCTGCCAAACTAAGACTTTCTAGTCTTGCCCACCTAAGCCTCTTGCCCTCATCCTACTCTGGCTGACAGTTTGATGTCATAGGTAGATGGAATACAGAAAGAGCCTGTCTGTGGGTGCGGGGTGATGAGAGGAAGGAGGGGACATGCCACAAAGCTGGAATCTGTCTGACAAATGATGTGACAGTAGACATGGTGAGGGCGACAGCTAGAAAATAGCAGTTAATAGCCCCTGCCCAGACTGTGCTTGGGGAGATATATGCTGAGTGACATCATAATGGCGCATGGAAATACTGCTCAGAGCCCACTGAGGCTGTCACAAGACACCCAGCCTGGTGTACTTTGTCACATTTACGAAGCTTGCTGTTTTGGAAACAGGATATGTTCTGGTTCTTGTCTAGTACTGCATTCAAAGGGTCCATCCAGAGATAACCAGTTGGACCTGATATCTACTTAGCCATGGCTCTTGCTAATAAATGCAGACCAGGAACGACTGTCAAAGACTCTGGGTTTGGGTGGGGTTCATGGCAGCTCATGGTCTTCACTGGTATTGCTCCTAAAAGTAATTATAAAAACAACACTGGTTAAAATAGCTAATGTTTTATTCAATATTTCGGTGAGTTTCAATTACTTCCAATTATAATTCAACAGCTTTTCTATTTAAAACAATTATTGCCCTTTGCGATGAGTTTTGAAGCAAATAAATGGTTTGCCATTATTAGTCATTGCTTCTGCCAGAGGTCTTCTCTCCACTCCTCCCTAACTCTGCTGCCTTTCAATTTGGGGTTAACTAGTATTAGCTTCTGGTTAACCCTTTTCCTGCTCCCTCATTAGCAGCCAAGCTAACTTATATAATAGAGGAAGAAGAAAAGTAACTCCAGTGACCCTAGAGACAATTACGCTCATTAAAAATCAATGGAATCCAATTCCTAGAGGCAGGACTCTGACTTAGTTGAAAATGTATTGCGCAGCAGTCACCAGCCTAGTGACAGATGCAGACATGGAATCCTGACAGTTGTGTCTAGAAAGGAGACACTTGGACACAATTCTGTTGCACATTGAGCCACCTGCTCTCCAGTATCATCATCTCCTGATTATTATATAGTTTCTATGTTCACTATTAAGTGCAAAGACTCAGGGCTTCCCTCACTCGGGGTTGCAAGTAGAATAAAAAGGAGTTAATGCCTACAGAAATGTGTGGTTATCATTAAAAAGGAACATAATCTGGAAGAGTTCAAACATGATATTGTCTGTCAGACCTGGGGCCAAATTATTCCATAAACCATTTTTATTGAATCCTGCTCTTGTCCTGTAATTCATAGATGATTGAGATTACATTTCTTCTTAAGAAAACTAGTTTGTGGCTTGATTACAATCACCATATCAGCTATTGGTTAACTATTGATTAATGGTGTTATTTATAAAATCTTATAATAACAGACTTAGAGACCATTATCATTAGTATTGATATTGGTAACCATTGGCAAAATACAGCACTCTCAATACTTTCTAACACCAAATATGCATTTGTTGCAATTGAATTGCAGCACAAACTTCAAGAAAATGCAAGTTAATATAAAAAGTACTTTTCTAAGAATCTCCTTTCTGGGTAAATTTGGGATTATCACCACTAACATTGCCCTTCTTCCATGTTTTCACATATCAACATCTGCTCCACAGAGTTGGGCATTAGCTTTTCATGTTGGCATCTGGTACTTTGAACCACTGAAAAATACTAGGGGTTGAACTTAAGGCCTTGGGCTTGCTAGGCAGACACTCTTTTCACTTGAACCATACCACCAGTTGTTTTGCTTTGGTTATTTTTGAGATAGGGTCTCAGGTTGTGCCCAGCTTGGACCACAATCCTATCTATGCTTCCCTGAGTAGCTGAGATGACAGATGGGAAACACTGTGCTCAGCCCACAAATAGGGTCTTGTGAATGTTTCTTTATTGGCTGGCCTCAAACTCTAATCCTCCCAATCTCTACCACTGGAATAGCAGGATTACAGCCTTGAGACACCACACTGGCCTCTGAATTGTGAATTTTATTTATTTATTTATTTTTAAGTTTTATTTTATCATTTTTACATTTATTTACATGTGTATACATTATTTGGCCACTTTCCCACCCCACCCCCCTGCCTCTGGGCAGAAGCTGTTCTGTCCTCCAGTACTCTGATTTTGTTGAGAAAATATAAAAAATAAGAAAGACATATCATTCTTGCTAGTTTGAGATAGAGATAGCTATACAGAGAGATTCCTAGTGTTGTTGCCATGCATATGTTTATTACAACCCAAATTGGTTCATCTCTACCAGATCTCTTCACTACTTCCTGGTCCCCTTCCCATAGAGGCCTCAGCCAGTTTAAGATTACTGTATCCACTCCTATACAGTAAGCATATCAACTACATTCAAGTTTTAGGTTTCCTTCTTTTTCCCTATTCCTCCCATGTTCAGTCTCCCCTTAGTGTGTGACCCATGTCCAATAATATTACTGCATTTTTTTAGGTCTATAATCTGCATATGAGGGAGAACATGTGATTTTTGGCTTTCTGAGCCTAACTTCACTTAAGGTCATGTTCTCCAGTTCCAAAATTTCATTCTTCTTTGTGGCTGAATTAAATTCCATTGTGTACAAATACCACTTTTTCTTAATCCATAATCAGTAGTGAGGCATCTTGGCTGTTTCCATAGCTTGACTATTGTAAATAGTGCTGGATAAACATGGGTGTGCAGATGCTTTTGTAATAACTTGAGTTGCATTCCTTTGGGTATATCCCTAGGAGTGGGATTGCTGGATGATATGGCAGATCTATGTTTAGTTTTTTAAGAAGCCTCCATATTGTTTTCCAAGGTGGTTGTACTAGCTTACATTCCCACCAGCAGTGTGTGAGGGTTCCTTTTTCCCGCATCCTGGCCAGCATTTGTTGTTGTTGGTGTTCTTGATGGTAGAATGAATTGTGAATTTTAATTGATATAAATTTCTTTGACCTAGCATAGAATAAAAACAAAGGCAAAAGAGGATGTTAATTCCTTCATTTTTTAACATAGAATTCTGTGACTGATTAGCAGCAGTAAGCCAAATGAAGAACTTGACTTCTGAGCTGCAAAATTGGAAGAGAAAGACTTGCAGATAAAAGATTCTGGTGTGTTGGTGAATATAGATATATTAATGTTGGTATATCTAGTTAGCATTTATACCATGTCAAGGAGATGGCAGGAATTCAGTGAGAGAATTTAAATCTGTACATACTGTTTGGAAATCACAGGCATTAGAGTTATGGGGTAGGATCAACTCACCTTGACACAGGCCCTTTACAGGAGAGAACTGATGGCTTTTCATCAAGCTATGGATTGCTGCCATACTAAAAGGATGAGAAAAGACATATGGTAAGCAAAGCAGCCAGTGAGAAAGAAGGAAAACTAGAGCCGTGTGTGCTACTCCATAATCCAAGAAAAGTGGATATTTTAAAATAAATTTTGCCTTCCAAATGCTATAAAACAGTCCAGAAAAATAAGGCTAAAAGGTGAATTTTGATTTTCACCATCAGTGAATATCTAAGACTATGAGCAAATTTTATCTTAGATTTACAAAAAATGAATAAAACACCTGTAAAACGCATTCTTCTAGTGGAAACACTGTGCACACATCAAAGAATTTCCTGTGAGAAATAGAATATTATATCTCCTGATAATGAGACTCTACTAATTAAGCATAAATACTTTGGTCCATTTATATGGACACAGGAGTTGATGTGAAATGGTCAAGATTCAGCAGAGTCTGCATTGGTTTTCCTTAAACTCAAAGAGAAAAATTAAAAACACTTTGTCATAAATATTTATAAAATAGCTATAAATGTAGCAACTTGAAAAGGTCAAGGAGCTAAACAAAAACAGCAGGTAAAAACATCAAAAATATGGCATATATACATATAAATATATACGCACACACACATAAATATAATATGTCCGGTTGGTTCCTTTTTCTTTCTATAAAAAAGCTATTGCATTTATAGAATCACAATTCAGGTTGTTGAGGTTCTTTCTTGAATCTCTTGGTGCATCAAGAAGCAGGTTAACTATCCACTTTGCTTTAGCATTAGACCAATCAAATCAACCGACAGGAATGCAGTTACTATCAGTGTATTTTACCTGGCTATATCCATCCACAGGTGCACAACTTGTTTTATCTTCAACCCTCTTGAAACAAATTCTGCACCATGTTTTCCGAAGTTTAAATTGTCTCCTAATTTCTTTAGCTTTCTGTGTGGAATTGATCTGAGTCCCAGCAACCCTGAATTCAGCCAACCTGCAGAATTATGACAGACAATAATAAATTGTTTTGGTCCATATCATTTTGGGGATGGTTCTCAGTTGAGAATGCTTTTTCTCCCCAGGGAGCATTTGGAAACGTCTGGAGACGTTTTTGGCTGTCACAGTAGTTGGAGGGGAAGTACTACTGTCCTCTAGACGACAGGGACATTGCTAATTACCCTATAATGCAGAGAACAACCTTTTACATACAACCCACAATTATTGGACCCAAAATGTTAATAGTGCCATAAATAAATGAAACTGTAATTAAATGAAATTAACTACAAGATTCCTCAACCACTTGCAATTAATAATCATAACCACTTCCTTTTAAACTTCTGTTGTAATCAAATCAAAAAGGTCCGTTTATTAGATTTCGAATACCACATGTATATTCCTGTCTCAGTTCCTAACTCACTAGAAGTATGCAAGGTACTTATTAAAGTGCAGATTCCTGAGTCCTACCAAAGATCGATTGACTCGGGTTTCCTAGAGTCAACCCATAAAGGATTGTTGAATTGAATATTGAAGTGTCCTATTCTACAAGTGCCTCCTGTTTTCTGTTTCCCCATACCTGTAAAGTCCTACTCCTTTATATCTCTCTCCTCTAGCTATAGCAAAATACTAACATATTATACATGGCTAATTTATTTTCTGGCATTTAGTTACATTTTTAGGTGTATTAATCCAGAATGGTTGTAAACTCCTCCAGGTCAAACTCTAAATTGCTTATTACTTTCAGACTACCTAAAAGACAAGCAGTGTTTACCATAAAGTAGTTGGAGGCTGACTGCATACACTTCATATTTTCACGCAATTTTTGTGGAACAACATTACAATCTTATACTAGACTTTTCCTGAGACACTGAATTTCATAAAATCAATTGGAAAGTGTCTTGCTGATCTTAATCAATACAGTCCCTCCAATGGTGAGTCAGCAGCCTGCATAGAATCAACAGGGATAAACCAGAAAAGGCAGACAGGTGAGCTGTCACAAACATGCTCAGGTAAGCATTCCTTGTGCCACTCCTCCAACTCCGACCTATTTGCCAGACAACCTCTTTACACAAACATATGAAATGCTGGTCCATTGAAATACACCCCATCCTGCCTGACAGCCAGCATTTTTCTAACCGGAGGGGAATTGTGAGAGCCAGGAAGGGGGAGAACTGCAGAATGGCTGTCAGTTGGGTTAGAGATTGAGGATGGTGTGAGAAAAATTGGCTATGTTGTCCTGTTGTGCATACCAGATGCAGGATGGAAATTGTATGACCCATCAAAGGTTTCCAAAGTGATGAGATGGTCCCAGGTCAGCTTCAGAAAATTAATCTGCCATCCATTTGTAGGATGGGTTAGAGACAGAGAAAACTGGAGGTCCAGGACCAAGTTCTGACCCTCATTCTTGAGCATGTGTTCATGAAAGACCTGAGAAAATCCTAAGCTCTCACCTCTTGCTAACCGTGACGATTTGAGCATCTAGGAAATTAAGATAGGACTTGAGTATGCATTGCCTGGTTCAATGTTGAAACATTCCCCCAAGTGCACATATACACAAGGCACTTGACAAAAAAAAAGGGGAGAGCTTATTAGTTTCATATGTGTAAGGAAATCTCTGTCCAATCATTAGCTGATCACCAAGATAACCGAGGAGAGACTTCAGTAACCAGAGATGACAAAGTTTACAGGCTTTATAGAATTACTCAGATGTCATCAAACAAACAGCAAAAATCAAGTAAATATGGCTTATACACAAAGGAAAAGGGCAATGCATAGAAACTGTCCCTGAGGAATCCCAGAAGTTGGGCTGGCTAGGAAAAACCTTTTTTTGAGAATGTTTAGAGAAATAAAAAGAAACTGTTAGCATGTCATTTATGTGGTGTGATTGGACTACCACCAAGTTCTGGGGACAGGAAAGCTCCTGAAGCAGCCTGTCATCACAAAGATCAAATTCGTCAACAGAAGAGCTGAGTAGAAGATCAAGGGTGTTGATGGAGACTGTGTCCTGGTGACTTGAAGTCACACAGAGGAAGATTCTTTAAATGTTAGCAAATTATTTTTAAAATAAAAGAAAAAGGAAATAAACCATTTTTAAGAACTAAAGGAAACAGCGAGAGCAGGAGCCTCCACAAATAGAACTTCAGTGCGAAACCAAAATTATTTTAAAAGAACGAAATGGACATTCTGAATAGAAATTCCAAAGTTTTTAATGTAACTAATAATAATAAGAGAAGAATTGTTATTGGCGCAAGAATTGACAAACTTCAATATAGATCAAGTGAGATAGGCTAATCTGAGAGAAGAAACAAACAAAATACATGAAGAAAATAATCTGAACCTCTGCAACTGTGAAATAACATCGAGCATGTCAGCCAAGACAAAGCAAGAGCTCTAGAAACAGAGGGGAGAAAGGCGAAGAGGCAGACAGTCTAGTTGGAAAAATTATGATTGCAATTTCACAAATTTGATGAAAAAAAATTCATACATCCAATAAATTTAACAAAATGAAATTATGATCAATTTAAAATAATCTATACCTAGATACATTGTAATCAAACTGTCAGAGTCAAAGCCAAAGACAGAATCTGGAAAGCATGCACAAAGAAACACTCATTTCAGACAGGGGATATTTAGTAACATTAAAATAGGTTTGTTCCCTATACCAAGATTAACTCAAAATGGATCAAGGATCTTAATATCAGACCACAAACTCTAAAGTTGATACAGGAAGAGTAGGAAATACTCTGGAGTTAGTAGGTATAGGTAAGAACTTTCTCAATGAAACCCCAGCAGCACAGCAACTAAGAGATAGCATAGATAAATGGGACCTCATAAAGCTAAAAAGCTTCTGTTCATCAAAAGAAATGGTCTCTAAACTGAAGAGAACACCCACAGAGTGGGAGAAAATATTTGCCAACTATACATCAGACAAAGGACTGATAACCAGAATATATAGGGAACTTAAAAAACTAAATTCTCCCAAAACTAATGAACCAATAAAGAAATGGGCAAGTGAACTAAACAGAACTTTCTCAAAAGAAGAAATTCAAATGGCCAAAAACCACATGAAAAAATGCTCACCATCTCTAGCAATAAAGGAAATGCAAATTAAAACCACGCTAAGATTCCACCTCACCCCTGTTAGAATAGCCATCATCAGCAACACCACCAACAACAGGTGTTGGCGAGGATGCAGGGAAAAAGGAACCCTCTTACACTGTTGGTGGGGATGCAGACTAGTGCAACCACTCTGGAAAAAAAATTTGGAGGCTACTTAAAAAGCTAGACATCGATCTACCATTTGATCCAGTAATACCACTCTTGGGGATATACCCAAAAGACTGTGACACAGGTCACTCCAGAGGCACCTGCACACCCATGTTTATTGCAGCACTATTCACAATAGCCAAATTATGGGAACAACAAAGATGCCCCACTACCAACAAATGGATCAAGAAAATGTGGTATTTATACACAGTGGAATTTTACTCAGCTATGAAGAAGAATGAAATATTATCATTCGCTGGTAAATGGATGGAATTGGAGAACATCATTCTGTGTGAGGTTAGCCTGGCCCAAAAGACCAAAAATCGTATGTTCTCCCTCATATGTGGACATTAGATCAAGGGCAAACACAACAAGGGGATTAGACTATGAGCACATGATAAAAGCGAGAGCACACAAGGAAGGGGTGAGGATAGGTAAGACACCTAAAAAATTAGCTAGCATTTGTTGCCCTTAATGCAGAGAAACTAAAGCAGATACCTTAAATGCAACTGAGGCCAATAGGAAAAGGGGAACAGGTACTAGAGAAAAGGTTAGATCAAAAAGAATTAACCTAGAAGGTAACACACACGCACAGGAAATCAATGTGAGTCAATGCCCTGTATAGCTATCCTTATCTCAACCAGCAAAACCCCTTGTTCCTTCCTATTATTGCTTATACTCTCTCTACAACAAAATTAGAAATAAGGGCAAAATAGTTTCTGCTGGGTATTGAGGGGGTGGGGGTGGGTGGGGGGGGGTGTAGTGGGTGGTAAGGGAGGGGGTTGGGGCAGGGGGGAGAAATGAACCAAGCCTTGTATGCACATATGAATAATAAAAGAAAAAAAATAGGTTTGTTTTAGGAATGAAAACTTGGTTCAACAACAGCAATAAATCACTATAATAGCCATATCCATATGTATATATCAGTGTAACAAAGGAGAGAGTCCAGAAATAAAACCACGCATCTATAGTAAGTTGATTTTCACCAAGAGTGCCAAGACATTTCAGAATAGTGTTTTTATATGTGATGTTGGTGTACTGGATATCCCACCTACAACGGAATGCATTTGGAACCGTACTTCAGTCTATATACAAACATGAACTCAAAATGAATCAAAGACCAAAAACTAAAAATAAAAGACTCTTAGAAGAAAACTAGGTATATATCTTCATGACTGGATTGGCAGTAGTTTCTTAATACAATACCAGAAGCACAAGTAAAGCAAGAAAAAAATAGATAAAAGGGCTTAATTAAACAAAATAAAATATTGGTGGGTTTTAAAGAATATTATCAGAGAGTGAAAAGATGACCTATATGATGGGAAATAATATTTTAAAATCATATATCTGATAAGGATCTAGCGTCTAGAATGTAAAGCACTTGTATCAATAATAAAAATGAATATGGTTTATGTTCTCTCTGTATTAGAATGATACAGAATTTCTAAAATTGTTGAAATCACCACAGAAGGAGACTAAGGTAGAAAGGAGAAAAAGAGAGAAGATGAATAAATTTGGGTGAACCAATTATACATGTATAATTGGAAATGTCACAAGGAAACTCCCTATATAGCTATCTTAAAATCAACAAAAATGTCATTTTTTTCTTTTACAAAATTGGAGAATGGGAGGGTAGAACAGGTCCTGTCTGGGTGGGGGGTACCAGTGGAAGAGGGGAGGATGTGCAGAAAGGTTGTAGAAGAGTGAATATGGTGCAAATACTGTGTACGCATGTATGTAAATGGAAAAATGCGACCTGTTGAAACTTCTCCAGGAATGGGCGAGGGGGATATAGGAGAATGGTGGAGGGGGATAAATTATATATTGTAAGAACTTTCACAAATGCCACAATGTACCCCTAGCACAACAATAAAAAACAAATAAAAATACAACTTGATTGAAATGGCAAATAATTCTAGTAGAAATTTCCTCATAGAGCATACTGCAAATGAATGATCATTGCATGAAAAGATCCTTAACAGCATCAGCTATTTGATAAGTTGAAGGCAAAATCTCACTTAGCTGCCTCTTCATTCCCACTAGAATGGCTATAATGAAAAAGAGACAGTAACAAGTGTTGGTTGAATGAGAAGTGGGAAACTTCACACATTGTTGAGAGCACAAAATGGTGCTCCTTCAAGGAATAGTCAGTCAATTCCTTAAAGGTTAAATATAGAATGCCATATAACCCAGTGACACCATGCCTTTGAGCATGCCCAAGGGAAATGAAAACACATGTCCACATAAATTTCTTATGCATGAGTGCTCATAACATCAGTGATCATAAATGCTAAGAGGTGGAAACAACCCAAATATCCATGCACTCATGACTGGATGGACAAAATGTGGTGTTTCTATGAAATAGAATGAATGCTGACTCTTTCAACAGCAAGAATGGACCTTGAAAAGATTCTGTTAAGTGGAAGAAGCCATACACCAAGCCACTTTATGACTGATTTATCTGAAAAGTCTAAATATGCAAGTACATAGGAACAAAAATATGTATTAATATAGCTGATAGAGGTTACGAGAAGAGACCAATGGGAGTTACTGTTAATATGTATGGAGTACTCTTGGCGGGGGGAGATGAGAATATGTTGGAATCAGGCAGTGGTGATGATTGTTAAGTGTTGTACACTTTAAAGCGGTGGATTTTATTCTATGAGAATTATATCTTAATAAAAGAGGGACTATTACAGTAAACCTTCCTTTACTTCAGTGGCAAAAATAAGATGATCGGAGCCTGCAGCTACCTTTATAAGATGAAAAGTAGATAAGGTTTTGCAGTAAATATGGCAGTGCATAATTCATTCAAGATTTCCAGCTACCTGAATGGGCAGAGTTGATAATAATTAGAAACTAGAAGCAACCTGGGTTTCGCACAAAAGATGCATTAAAGCAGATGGTAAATAGAAACTGCATTCTAACCTGTTGGGAAGTAAAAAGCTGAAAAGGGAATTTTTTTAAGTCAATAGAACAAAAGCACTGTGTTTTGTATACTCTGGCCTGAAATTATTACAGGCTACTTAATCTTGAGTCTAAATTGGGAAGGGTGTTGGGAAATCCCAGTGAAGACTCATGGGGTTGTTTTTCCTTAGCCAGACCAAATTAAATAAGTTTGTGGCCTCCAGAGAAGATATTATGATGCCTACGTCAAGAGGAAGGGTTTTTTTTTCCCCTCTCTTTTTAATTAGAAGTTTTGGTAGTCTAGGGATATTGGCACTTTCTAGAGATTCCAATGAAAATATCAATTGATTGACTTGCTAATTCCATTTGGGAAATGATATCTCAAGGTAATAGTGCCTTCCTAAGCCTTTTTCTCCTTAGGGATGGGGTAGGTGTTAGAGTGGTTTTTTTTTTTTTTAATGTTAGCAACATCACAGTTTATACTGAGGGGAAATACAGCTTGGAAACCATCCAAATTCCCCACGACAGGGAGCATCTAAGCAAACTGTCTTATAAATCGTGGTCCCTTTAGCCATATTGAAACAGTAATATGCAGCAATTTTAATATATGTACAGCTTTAAACCATGAAGCAAATTAACAAAACATGAAGTTATATGTCAATTGATAACATTTTATTTATCTACAAATACTGTATGTGCATGTTTAAAAAAAATAAGAAAATTTGGAGAGAAAGAGTAAACATACTTGCCAAGCTCCCGGTCAATAATTTTCATATAACACATGAATGGCCTCTGAGGGTGATAATAATAGTGCAATTGTACAGGTGAAAAATTAATCTCTAGCATGGTTAATATACTTTTCCTAGGGACAGTCAACTGATGAAGAACAGAGGCAAGATTCAAACACAGGCCCTTGGAGTCCCAAGTTTATTGATCCAAAATCCATTGAAATAGAATGGAGTAGCATTTCCATTTATTTTCTTGGGTTACCAATTCATTGATGTCTGAATGTGGTGAGATACCAATATGAAATGGGCTTACTTTTTTCTACTCCCTGCCCTCTTATTCAATCTTTCTTTTCTGACATATCCCATAGGTGCCTGCCATTTGTTTTCATTACCAATTCCAGTCCTGTCCAATCTCCTCTAGATTTCATCCTTCTGCCTCATGCCTTCATTAAATGTTTATCAGCTCTTCTTTCTCTAATATCTACCAGACTAGAGCCCAAGGGATTTTCAGTCCAAAGGAGAGGTCGTGATTGATATGTAAGGTGATTAATTTACTTTTTCTTTTTCTCCTTTCTTTTCTCTTCTTGTTTCAGCTCCTGTGTTTCAGGAGCAGGAACCTGAGGGAGCATGATCTTATGGAGCTAATGTCCTATTGATGGTTCTATGACTCACTTAGCTTTCTCACATGCCACAGCTATCCAAATGTTGGTTCACTCATGGAATGCATGCATGACTTTTCTGGGAGACTTTAGAGATCACTTATGGGTAGGATGCCCTACTTGGGAAATCTGTCTCTGCTTTATCTTGTCCTTTCCCCCACAGTGTAGTTTCTTTCCCAGGGGGCACCTGACAGCCCATGGTGCTTTGCCTGCCCACACTGTTGGGTGTCATTCCAGCAAGCTAGCTCAGCTCAGGCTACCTCGTAATGTTCACACAGCCTGCTCCTCTTTTTACTTCTCTTAGAGCTCTTTTTAATTAATACTTTTTTTATTAGCATACATTAGTTGTACAGGGATGATTCATTGTGACATTTACATATGTGCTTGCAATATATCTTAATTACATTCACACCCATCATTCCCCCCAACCCCCTTTCTTAGAACAATTTCAACAGGTTTCTTGTTCTGTTTTCATGCATGTATACAAAGTACATCCACCATATTTTATTTCCTTTGCTTTCTTGGTTTAACCTCACCCTGTTCCCTGGTACATACCCCCAGACAGAATCTGTTCTACCTTTCTGTCCTTCATTTTATTAGGTGTGTATTGATTGCTCAAGGGGGTTTCAACTTGGTGTTTCACACATGTATATGTCATATTTAATCAGATTCACCACCTCTGTTATTCAATCTTTCTCTATCACCCTGCTTCCCAGCTATTCAATAGCTTTCAGTGCATTTTCCTATTAAATGTATTTCAATGTTATTCACTCTCTATCATCTCCTTCTCTCCCACCTTGCTGTAGTCCCCTCAGATGACAGACCCACTATTAAATCATTATATCTCTCTCCCTCTCCCTCTCTCTCTCTCTCTCTCTCTCTCTCTCTCTATATATATATATATGGAAAACATGCAACCTTCAGAGACTGGCTTACTTTGCTTAACATGATGATTTTTTTAGTGTTCTATTCCAAAACATAGTATATCAATGTTGAGGAATCTGAAAAAAAATTAATTAAAAAAAATTTTTTTGCTATCATATTATTGCTGTACTGGGGTACATTGTGACATTTACAAAAGTTGTTAAAATATATCATAGTTGAATTCACTCCCTCCCTGAAAATTTTTTTATAAAGGAAGTGCAATTCCATTTAATTTTGAAAATCATACTTCAGCATAGAATGCTAGTCATTTGCTCATATAATTATGTCCATTTTTCACCATTGGTGTCATTTCTTTGAGATCAGAGTTTCTGTTTTCTGCATCTCTCACAACTGTTTGCCAAGTACCAATTTATTGCTCAATAAAATCTGTGGAAGATTGTGATTGTTCTGATGCACTCTTTCTGAAAACTTACTCTCTCTAGGCCTCCATTTTTCATATGTAACATGAACCTTATCCATTAATACTTGGCTTATAAGTTCCTTGTTGCTCTATGACCTAAAGTGTTTGTAGAAAAAGCAGATTACACACACAAATTTAGAATAAGTCCAGTTTTGAAAAGCATTTTCTATAAAGTTAATGACATATCTAGTGATTCTGCCTTTGCAAAGAAACATGAATCCATACATTTTGCTTTTCAAAAGAAGAGAGAATGAATCTATTTTCAGTGGGCAGTAAGTCTCAGGAGTCAGTGGGCAGTTAGCCACCTTTATGCTCTAGCAATGAGACAGCTCCAAGACTTAGTTTCTCTTGTGCTGCTTCCTTTGTTGAAGGGAATGAGGCATCCTTTCTTCTTGGACCTGAGAACAGATGAAAAGTGTATTTTCTTTGCTCCCTACAAGTTTCCTAAAGGGACCGATTTTCAGACCAGATGAGAAAGTAAATGTGCTCTTCAACTTATAAATGTAGTTGGAAAGATATGATTAATCTCAGTGTAAAGAACATTATCAATACATAAAATGCTAACACTTGTGCACATATGCACACATACACAAAAACAGAAACCTCAGCAAAAGAGGTGGGAGATCTCAACTCACCAACATCTTCTTCAGTTTCTAATAATGACATAAGGGTTTATTGTGAAATATGTATATTCTTGATCAAATTGACAGCTTAGGTTTAACAATTAAAAGACTTCCTAAATCCTCAAGTATCCTTCAGATACGGATATTTAAATCCTCTATCTAGCTGCTAGTTTTTCCTTCTTTTGCAATCTTAGATATTCCAGGCTTGGTCTTGATTTTGTTGGGGAGTGAGAAACTTAAAAATAAATAATCAGGTATTAGAAAAACTAGTAAATAGAAGCAGATAGAAATAAATATTCAATAGCCATCTAGGAAAGGTATTTTAGTATTTAAGCAATGAAGGAACTCAGGAAGATTTGAATGGTTTAGTTTTTAGAGGTGTCCACCCCAATTAATCCAGAGAGCTACTTTTCTTCTTAGAGAGCTCTGATTTAGAATCATGGACCCACCAACTGTAGGTGTGTGTTCTGGGGAAATTCCCGAACTTTTCTTAAGATCAGTGTCTTCATTTGTATAATGGAGGCAACACTGAATCTCATATATAGTATGAGAATTGTGAGGCTCTGTACATGAACACCATAGTTTTAGATTAATAACTCAAGAAATGGAAGGTTTTTCCTATAATCTTTTTATTAAGATCAGTAGGAATAGAGACCTCCCTGACTTCTGAGTGGGCTTCCATTCTTGCAAATCGTCAAACTCATGGTATAAATTTTGAAACACAGATAATACTAGGTTCCACCCTGAGCTAATGAATCTGAACTCGTCTTTTCAAAGAGCCATTCATTTTGTTAAAGAATTACTGTCCTAGAAGACAGGGTCAATGGGCTGCCTATATTTTGGATCCTTAATCCCTAGAAATGGGTCTGGCATAAAGACAGTGCTCAGGGAAAGTCTGTTAAATGAATTTTAAGCAAATCTCCTCTATCACTCATGAATGATGGCATTGATTGTGGTGTTATTCAAACTGACCATTGAGAAGATGGATTATTGGGCTAATTACAGCTTTTGCAATTAGAGAAAAGGAATATTTTAAAGCACACAACATTTTAAAACTAAAATTGGTTTGGTTTGGGGATAATATGTAACATGGTAAAGAGTAACTTCTGTCCTTACAGGTCATGACTTACAGTCTTTCTTATCTCACACACATGCAATAGTCTTATCACGTGATATTTCACGAGTCTTATCCACATTTACTCAGAGCAAGGATTGCTAAGATGTTTTGCTGTTCTGTACAGATGTTACACCTAGGGTTGAATATATGAGGTGATATTTTATCGCCTTCTTCCACTTTTTCCTCCCACCTTGACTGGTACAGAGCTTTACAAAATGAGCAGTAACTTTTAGCAATACAAAAGTATTTGTAGATGTATGTTAACTCTGGCTAGGCTAAATTCAAGGGCTTCCAAAACCCTGGAAAATACTTCAGACACATATTTAAATCCTTGACCCAGCAGCTGACTTTTCCTTCTATAGCAATTTTGGATATTCCAGGCAAGGTCTTGTCCTTGTTGGAGAGTGAGAAACTTAAAAATAAATAATCAAGTGTGAAAAAGCTAGAAAATAGAAGCAAATAGAAATAAATATTCATGGGTTCTCTAAAGGAGACCTTTAATCTTTCAAGCAATGAAGGAACTCACACAGATTTGACTACAAAAATATGAGCAAATAAGTCTAGATTAAAGGTTAAAAAACATATGGGGGAAATATTCAAGGAATGTATTGTAGAAAGACATTATTTTATATATAAAAAGATCATATAAACTATTATAAAAATGAGACCTCCTATAAATAAATAAGGGAAGGAGCCTATCACTGAACTCATAAAAGAAATTCAACAGATTGATGTGCATTGTATCAAAAAGTGTGCAAAAATGTAAATCAAAACTAAGATTCCATTTCTCCTATTAAATAAAGTTAAAAGTGGTAAGGCTATGGATGTGGCTCAAGTGATAACACGATTGCCTGGTAAGTACCATGGGATCCAGAGATCCTCAGCTCAACCCCCAGTAGCACCAAAGGAACAAAAAAGATGATACCTTCTTCAATGGGAAAGTAAACTTAAACTATGCTCATAGGAAAGTAAATTTATGTAAATGTTGCAAAGAAAAGATGTTTGGTAATTTTTCAAGAAATATAAAAGTGGTCAGACCTACTGGCTTAATGATAAAAATTTAAAAAGGAAAGAAGAGAAGGAAAGAAAAAGAAAAAGACAAGAAATGATATATATAGAGAAAATTTATTCATAGCAATATAATTTATATTATAAAATTTGGAAATAAGTCTAAAAGTAGGGACTGTTTGGTTAATAGCCATTTATTTATCTAATGAAATATTATGAAGCTCTTAAAAATGTATGGAAGTAACTCATGCAAATAAAGCCCATCATATTAGAGGAAATAAAATACAAATTCATATACAGAATTATTACACTTTATTGATGTATCCCTTTAGCTTCTGATAGTAGAAAAGAAAGGCAAAGATTTTTACATAGAAAAATAACCCAAATATTATTTCTTATGGGTTGGTTTTCACTTGAGTAACTTTTATTAGTAATTTTGTTTTGCTTCTAGTTACCATTATAATGGGAAAAATAGTAACTTGCTCAGAGGACTGCCCTCTAGCACTTGCTAACACTCTTGTAGGAATCCATCCTTATACTTCCGAGGTTTGAGGAATCCAATGATTCTTAGAATAATTTCCACCTCATTTTCTTAAAGAAAAGAAAAAAAACCTTTTTGTTGAGAACAAATAACTATAAGTGTCATTAGCTAAGAGAGAAAAGCAAGCATAAAAATTAATATTCATGGGCTCTTTAGAAGAAATTCTCTAGGCTTTCAAGCAATGGGAGAAACTACAAAAATATTTGCAACAAAATGTTTTTGAAAGTCTGTGTATAAGTGAATACAACCAAAATTAGAAGATAAACAGCAAACAAGAAAATATTACAAAGAATAGATGTGAGTTTCCCTAGAGTTTTCTGCTCCTGATGTTATTTTAGCTCACTTGCCTTTGGGTAGAGTTCCTCCACCAGGAATTGAAATGAAGCCTGGGTTTGGTTTACCTTCTCAGGAAATAATCAGAAGTTATACCTGTTGGCCTCTTATACAAATCTCTGGTATGTCTGTCCAGGTGATGGATGAGAGTGGACTTTTTTTTCTCAAAGCCAAGAATTGAGATTGTTTCTGGGTAGAAAAGTCATGGTATGATTACGGGAATGAACATTTCCCAAATTCAGTATTAATGTTATGTATCCCCCTCTGAAATTGAAATTCAGTTTACATAGTACTCAGGAAACACTTTTGAGAAATGGTGCCAGATTCCTAATATTCTTTTGCATCAGATCTTTAGGGTGAATTAATTATAGACCAAAAGAAAGTAGAGCTGAAAAAGACCATAGAGATTATGTTTAAATATAATATTTTGAAGATTGAAGAACTAAAACTTAGATAGACAAATGATTTGCACAAAAATGAGAACACAAAAACATAGATATGCTTAGAAGCTGAAACTCTGAACTCCTCTACCTAAGCTCATCAATTTGAAAAATAGGGACTGTACTTTTGTTTAAATTTTCTCACACAGATTGATATCCTCTGCTGTAAATACCTGAGTTAAGAGTTGCATATAATCCAAGCTACTTAAGAGACTGCGATCAGGAGGATTGTGGTTCAGGGCCAACCTGGGCAAATAGTTCAAGAGACCAGATTTTCAAGATGTGGAGGTGTGGCTCAAGCAGAAGAGAACCTGCTTTGCAAGCACAAAGCCCTGAGTTCAAGCTCCAGTCCTGCAGAGAGAGAGAGAGAGAGAGAGAGAGAGAGAGAGAGAGAGCACTGCATATGTGGAACACTTTGGAAGAGAAAGTAACAAACATTTGAGGATAATCAACGTTATCTTTTAGAACACACACAAAAAATGTGGACAAAGAATAAGAATTACTGATTATGGGGCTGGGGGTATAGCTCAGTGACACAGTATTTGCCTAGCATGTGCAAGTCTGTGGGTTCATTCCCAAGCACCACAACAAAGTAAAATAAACAAGCAAATAAAGAATTATTGATGGCACATTTATTCCTCTGTTTATTAGGCCTGTATTTTTAAGCATCAGGTACCCCAGAAATGCAACTTAGACACTATAGGCTTCATGTGAACATATACAGGTACCAATCCTGAACTGCTTCTAAAGTGGTTTGTTTTCCAGTAATTAGTCAAACAGTATTCCTCATAACATGACATCTATAGCCCTGGTAATATGCAAGATAATTTCAGGTAGTACTTTAAAATTTTTATAGTAATGCTCTTACTTCATTATGTATGAAATTATAGCTAGTACATCAAACTTATTTCATGGGTGGTGTTATTCTGGAGATAAAGAAATAGCTTAAGTAATTTACATAATAGGTCATACTGTAGACATGACAAAAGTTGGAAAGTGATACAAGAATAATTTAAGTTTGGAAACAATGATGTAAGAACTTCTGCACTTCAGGAATAATGTTTATCAGAGGGTCGAAGAGCACTTTTGGAAGTATCTGTCTGCAGATATTTAGCTCTGCTTCAGTGTGAGGCAGCACAATCAGTAAGTCATCTTTGTAGGTATTGGTCATCTTAATGACCAGAGAAGATAAACCTTAACTCAGCCCTAGACTATGAGGGAGGTACACAAGGCCAAAGTTTCCATCATACTGAGTTGATGAGGCTTGTCATAGTCATAAGAGCTAAAGTCTTTCATGATTCACTCACTGTGATTGACATTTTCTTTTCTGTTTGTGTGCTGGAAATTGCAAGTGTGCAAAGTAAAATATGCAAAGGAGTTACAGAAGTTTTTCCTATTACCTTTCTTTTCAATCAAACATGTCACACTGTTTTACAGTCATCATCTCATTCATCTTCTTGGAAGTCCTGGAAAAGTGGGCAAATGCGTATAATACTGCTATTCTGCAAAGACAGCTGGAGGATCTCAGGGGGCCTTGGTCAAGCTCACAAGCATAGAGGAGAAAAGCCATTTCCTGACTGACCTGCTGGTCAAGGTAACGTGCAAGGATACAGCCAAGCACTGGGGATTCGCTGTCATAGATTCAAGGTACGGCTTCATCCGGGTCTTTGGAGATGCACTGTGACTCAGTCATGGGGAATCTTAATGGTTGTTATGCAATGACTTGTAGGATTAGCAGTGCCCATAGTTCTTAAGAAAGCAAACACCACCTCGACTCTTGAGCACTGGGAGTAGGTGTAAGTCCTGATAAACACTTATGATTGGAAGTTCTTTTTTATGTTGTTGTTCCATGCTGTCATAAATGTGTGTACATGGCAAAGGGGTGGATAGAACTGTAAGGTAGTTAATATTTCACAAGTGAGATATTTCTTTCAGAATACCTGTTTTTTTTATGACCAGCCCTGATTTTTTTTTTTTCGGTACAGGGGCTTGAACTTGGGGCCTTCACCTTAAGCCACTCCACCAGCCCTTTTTTTTGTGATGTGTTTTTGAGATAAGGTCTTAAGAACTATTTGCCCTGGCTGGATTTAAACCACGATCCTCCTGATCTCTGCCTCCTGAGTAGCTAGGATTACAGGCGTGAGCCACCAACACTCAGCTTAGCCCTGATGTTTTCATCATGGCTTTTGTCAAGACTCTGTTCCTATATTCATACAGAGCACTACATATGAACCATTGGAAGGTAGTTTGGCACTTTATTTGGGAAATTCATAGCCTGTTATATTTGCTTTACCTACAAATTATGCTGTCTCACATTCATTAGTAGAAATGAAAAGAAATTATAAGCAAACAACCAAATTTAGTTTATGAACATAAAAAATCTGTTTCTTTAACTGCATTATAATTACTTCTTTTATTTATGAATAGTGTAAAAAAAATCATGACTGCTTAATTTTTTAATCTTTAGTGCTGATTTTATTGGGAAAAGAATTTGAGAAATGAAATAACTTCTGAATTAAAATTTAGATGTCTTAATAAAGAAGGTTTTGGTCTTAGGTCCATCCCAGTTAGATACAATAAAAATTTCTCTAAGGAGAGCCAAACAATTTTCATTGTTCTTGAACTCAGAGTCAAAATGTCTAAAGTCCAGTGTTGTATTTGTGTAAACATGTATACTGACCATTACAACCACCCACATGTCCATCCTAGGTGAGTGAATTCCCATTTGAATTCAGTAAGATCTGTCATGAAGGGATGGGAGTGATCAGTGAAGAGCACTTGCCTAGCATGCGCAAAGCCCTGGGTACAATCTCCAGAAGAAAAGAGATCTGTCTTGAATAAGATGAATTGCTAGACTTGTTTATGGGAGTTGAGTTTGGGAAAGCTCTAAAACTTGAAGACATAGTCTCTTCCTTCAAGGAGCTTAATTAATCAGAGCAGGCATCCATTCATTCATTGATTAAAAAAGTATGTGTCTAGATGGTGCCAGTGGCTCATGCCTATAATCGCAGCTACTCAGAAGGCAGAGATCAGGAGGATCATGGTTTGAAGCCAGCCTTGAAAATAGTTCATGAGACCCCCACCTATCCTGAAAAAACCCATCACTTAAAAGGGCTGGTGGAGTGGCTCAAGTGGTAGAGCACCTTCCCAGCAAGCATGAAGCCCTGAGTTCAAGCCCCACTACCACCATAAGAAAATAAAGTCATCAACCATGTGCTTATGCAAAGTAACATTTAAAAATTTTTTATTTTGTTTTTATCAAGCCACAGTTTTTCTGTTCCCATGCACACACGCCTCATGAAGGTAAGATACGCATACCAATTACTAAATTATAGGGTCCATCTACATCAGTGCTGTGGAAGAGGTTGAATACATTACGATATTATAGAAAAGAGACAGATGATTTCAAGCTGGAGAAGGAAAGGAAAAATTCCATGAACTTGGTGACATTTAAATCTTAAAAGGTGAATAGAGAATATATTAAAACAACAATAAGGGTGGAGGGAAGGACCAGGATTTGGAGAATGGGAAAAGTAAGACTGGGGTGTGAAGGGTGTGAGCCAGTACAGAGATAAGGTAGACTAATTTATAGAAGGTCTTGTTGTCATTCTCAAGAACTTCACCTTTATTCCAGTGGAACTTGTTAAATGGCAAGATCAGTGTTTCTGCCACCAGAGACTTTAGACAGGCTTTTTGTTCCCTCTCTGTCTCAGTTCTCATCCTTTTTTCTTCTCCTTACATTAAAATGCAGTTGAGAAATAGTTGCTGCTGCCTTTTGAATCTATGAGGAAGGAGGATGCATTGGCATAGCTACTCTCCTGAGCACTGCACCAAGTTTACCACAGAGGTGATACGATTAACGTGCTAACTACTGCAGGACCTAACCATCCCACCCTTTGCCGTCAAAAGCAATTAATGCGGATTACATATATTTGAAAGAAGAATTTCTTTCATTTCAAACCTTGGAGCATCTCCAGAGAGGATTAGGTAGGAAAATGAATGGCCTCATTTACATAAATTAAGGAAATCTGAATAATATTTTGAATTTGGAAAAGCTCGCTCAGATGTTTTTTGATACATTAGTACCATATGGCTGTCAGCTAAGTGTGACCAGAAAGAAAGAATTCCATATGATACAGTAGTCCTAAGAGCAAAAGATCCTTTTGTCATGTTTCATGTGCTTTGGTGCACAACAGGAAGCAAATAAATTAAAGCCATTAATTTTTATATTCTGTCTATATGGCTGTTTGGTAGACAGAAAAGAATATAATGTCTAGGACTCCGGGGAGATTCATAAACTAGACACTACCCTAGGTAGAGATATGCACTGAAGACCCAATGAGAGGAACAGGTTCAACTTTCAAATTTAGAGATTTGAGTGGGACATAGAAAGAACTTTCCTCAAATCATTTTTTAAATGAAGGCTTAGAAGCATCATTCTTTCAGAAGCTGGGAACAGACCAACACTTCACAGGAGCACTGTCTATGCTGACGTGATCTTATGGGGAAAAAGTCAAGCCCTGACTTACGAGTGAATCCATTTGCTTTTTTTCTTTTCCAGAGAACATCAACACAACTGCCCTTCACACTTTTGGTGAAGCTACTTATTACATTACACTTCAGGTCCAAATGAATTTTATATTTGTACCTGAATCCCAGTGAATCTAGATTTGCTACTTATAAAATAGCTTCCCAGGATGAGCAGCCATGGTTCAACAATGCTGTTTTCTGAGTGGTATGGGAAATATGAGACAACCTTTTCTGGATTCATCCAACAGTTTTGCTCTGTGGCCTTTTCAGGGTTCAGAAGGCTGACTGGTGTGGTGGTGAAATGTAGATGGAAGTAGCAGGAAACAACCTTTTGAAACATCACAGCCTGATAGGAGCTGTGGTGTGGAAGCAGAAGCTTCAGAAGTTGAACCCAACCTGAAATCAGCACTCAAAACTCTGTGAATAAATGAGAAGAGACATGGATTATTTCTAAAGTACGTCCAGGCTGTCCTTAGTGTCATTTATCTACATGCCGGATCACACTGGCAGGTTTGCTGGTATCTCAGAGAAGAAAAGATAGTCATTTTGAATAGAAGCAAATGAAAGAAGAAAAAAGAAAAAAAAAAAAAAAGAGGAGAACAGTCTCAGGTAATCTTTATTTGATTTGACCCATCCAAGTTTGACATCAATCAGTGCTGGTAATGCTGGTGTGTATCAGTCTGTTCTTTTAGTAGCTTGCAATCTAGATGAGAAGGTCAGATTTATCTCTGAGTAAGTAGCAAACAAAATTTAAAAGTATAATATATATTATTACTATATGCTCATATATGTGTATGTAGATAGATACTAGATCCATTACACACATATATAATACAAAATATCTAATATTTTAAGTTTAACTTACTTAAACTATATTCCACTTATTTCCATGGGTCCACCCTGGACTTTTATAGCAACTCAAACCATTCTATCTCTGAAGTCTGCAATGTCAATATTTTATTTACTGAAAATACTGCCTGATTCTGTTTGCCTGGCTGTCTGCTTTTGCTTCTCTTTTTTTCTGCTTTCGTGCCTGGTAGACATAAAGATACTTCCTCCTATGTTGACTCCATCTCCAAGCCAATCATATGTAGTTCAGATGTAACAACAGTTACTAATTGATTATTTCAACTTAGTCCATACATTTCACTTACCTAGTCTTTGTTTCTTGGTCCTGAAAACCTTGAATTGGCTTTTTTAAGCTCTGTGACTTAAAAATGAAGACATTATGGCTGGGTGCTGGTGGCTCACGGCTGTTATCCTAGCTACTCGGTAGGCAGACATCGGGAGGATTGTTGTTTGAAGCCAGCCTGACCAATAGTTTGTGAGGCCTTATTTGAAAAAAAGGCTGGTGGAGTGGTTCAAGGTATAGGTCCTGAGTTCAAACCCCAGTATCAAAAAAAAAAAGAGAGAAGACACCATGGCCAAGAAGCAGTATCATAAAGAGCTGTGAGCATACTTTTTAACTTTGTTTTTGACTTGTGTGAAGAAGTGACTAATTGCCATTGACTTTAAACAGATTATCTATTGATGTAGATTTCGTTAGAATGAGCTCAGTAATTTCCAGAAATCCTGTGATAAAAATCAACACGTTAAGGAGCCATGGTCGCAAAGTCAGTGAGAGGATTTAAAGCCTTGAGATAATGGCACGGTAAGAAGAAATAGAGCTCAACTCTCCCAGAACTGGTTTAAGATAGAGCTGACGAGTAATTTTTTAAATATTTCTTTTCAGCACAACCCTTTTATCTGGCCCCATTAAAATGTCTCAGAATTGTTTATTCAACATACCATTCAATCAAAACCCTGTGCTAGACCCTTCCCAAGACTCATTTGTGATCCGTATGAGCAAACATTCTGCAGGGTTCTAATAAAGAGAAATATAGGAGAATTAAAGCAGCTTTCTTTTCTTTTTGAACAATAAATATTTTATTAATCCATCGACATTTCTTAAAATTGGTTTATCTTTGAGTCATGTATTACTTTCCTTAGATAAAAAGCACTGTACTTGTCTGAAAATCAAAAAGATTACAAGGAGATTCAGAGTTATATTTCTTATATTCCTCTTTACTTCTTAAATGCAGATTTCCAATACAGGAAAAAGCAAGCAAATCTATTATTCCTAAAAATGGATTTTTCTTTGTTATGTTGTAAGAAAATAGTTAAGAGCTCTGTGTCATGTAGAGAGTGTTTAGATATGATCTTATTTACTTCAGATTCAAGAGATATGTAAAAGATCAAGCAAGGTCATTGGAATAGGGTACCTTCATTTCACAGATGAGAAAACCAAAGACGAGAGGTTCAAACGCTAATTACTTTATGATGTCTTTTTGCATGGGCTTCATTATTCCTCCTGATTCATCCCCTAGGTAATAATTGTCTCAATGTTAGAAAATATATCAGGGATTATCATGATCTCACTTTGAGATCTATCCTAATTATGTCAAGAACTACAAACATAATTAACATTAACTTGATATTTATTGTTGCTGTTCTTTGACTTCAAGAATCTCAGGAGAATGAACAAGGTGGAAAAGTTCAAGAACTGATTTCTGCCTGTCTTTTGTTTGGACATGTGGAAAGACAGGAGTAGCCAACAATCTCTTCCATCCCATCTGCTCTTCTGGAGCCTGCCCACTCCTCTATCACAAGTAGACTCTAATTCCTTCTTTCTTGGAACTTGGGTGGACTTTCGTGATTTAAAAACAATATAATATAGTAGAAGTGACCCTATGCGACTTCTGGGGTAAGCTTGTAAGAGGCCATGCAACTTTACTTTCCTCACTGAAGGCTTGTTCTTGAAGCCTTTGGCCACCATGTTAGCAGCCTAACTATCATAGAGAGTTTAATACATCCACAGAGGGAGACACGCAGGTCCTGAAACTATAGCTCCCAGATGCCCCACCTTCCTGCTCTGCCAAAGTCATCCAAAGAAATACCAAACCACAAACAGTCAGCCAGTGCCTCCCTAACCCATAGAAACTATGAGACATGATAACATAATTGCTTTTGTTTAAACAACTAACTTTTGGGTGATTTGTTATGCAACAATAGTAATTGAAACAGAAATCATTTCCCGTAACCTTCTCCTTTTAACAGTTTTGAGAGGAACGTTATAAGAGACATTTGCGCATGGTATGAGATAAAACCTTTTTTGTCAGTACAGGATTTTGAATTCAGGACCTCACATTTGCTAAGTACACCTCACTCATCTTTGCTCTACCACTTGAGCAACACTTCTAGTCTTTTTGGTTTTAGTTATTTTTCAGATGAAGTCTTGTACTTTTGCCCAGGGCTGGCCTTGGACGGTGATCGGTCTACCTCCTACATAGCTGAGATTACAGTCATGCGTGGCCACACCTAGGTTTTTCTTTCTTTTTTTTTCTTTTAGTAGGCTTTTCTTTGAGACAGCATTTCACTAATTATTACCTGGGCCAGGCTTGAGCCATGATCCTCCTGTCTAAGTCTGCTAGGCATCTGGAATTACAGGTGTGCAGTACCACACTGAATAGTTAGTGTTTATTTTTTATTCTCAAAAGTCTGAGATTCTGGGGTCACTCATGCCCATAGCTGCCATTTGGAGCTCCAGCAACTCCAGCTTTCACTGCATCTCTCTTCAGCTTTTCTGAGCCCTTTACCAACTGTGTGAGCAGTTCCGGGGCAATGACACCACCTTCTCTACCTGCAGATCCCAGGTTGCAGCTGCTGAAAGATGTGTGTCCTATTTTTCTTCAGGAGCTCCTGTTGTCCTTGAGGATTCCAGTCCATCCGTGGGGGTTCCAATTGGTTCTTGCTGGTGTCCGTTAAGCTTTGCTTCCCCATCTTCTGGTCTGGTTGACCTCAGCTCCAGATGTAGTTTTTTCTTCCAACTTCTAAATACTTCAAGATTTAATTTCCTTAATCGACATTACTCATGGTGATTCTGCATCTGCAAAAAGTCCTGACTGATGCTCATCAGGACATTGGTGTGCCTAATGTGTTGGGCTTAGAACTTGGAAGTTTTGATATAGTTTTGATTAGAGTGAATCTCTATTTTCCTTTCCTAAAATGACCACTTATCCCAGGAATCTGTGTAGCCACAGCTGCTGAGAAAATATAAATCTCTTGGAAGTGGGAAGCTGGAGGGGAGATTGGAATTTTGGAAATGTTCATGCAGAGATATGTATGAACTTGTAAGTATCGAACAGCAGAAGCCAACTTGGGGGAGGTGGGTTTTGGCAAGAAAATGCATTCATGATTTCATCAGTAAGAAGTTGAGACATTGATTTTCCTCAGGAAATTGAGAGTCAGTGATGTATTAATTTTTCCCATCCTCTCTTCCATCCAACTCTCTGACCAAACTTTATTTAGTGACTACTAAACAAAGTTTATTCAGGTTTGAAGTGTTGGAAAAAATATATAGAGATAAACAGAAATGATATTACCAACTAGTAAATAAATTGACTTTGTAAGAGTTACTGATCCATCATCATAAATTAGAGGTCTAGCATTAACCCTGCGCTGTAAATTAGTGGTTTATTCTGAATAAGGAGAGCAGGGAGAGGGTAGTGAAATGGTCCATATGGTAGTTAGGTGTTTTTCATTAACTGTGGACTCTCCAAAGCACCTTGGCTATTTTCTGGAATGGGCAAAGCAATGTGCAATGTGTCACTCAGATACCAGGATCATTGTCTGAGCTATTATTGGTAGAAGATGGATTCTAGAAATTTCCAATCTTGTATCTATGTACATAATTGGGAGATGAGAAATACCACTAAATAGCATCTGAAGTTCTGAACTTATTTTTGAAAAAAAAAAAATCTAGGAGAGAAGACATAAAACAGAGGGAAAACATCATTTTGATACCAATAGTGGCCATGCTGGAAGTCACAATGTTATTAAGCTATGTGAGTTAAATCAGCCTATGAAGTCAATCCCAACTGCAAAAGACTTAGCTACTGGATCATGTGCATTTCTGAGCTAGAGAAGGCTCTGTGTGAGAGTCTTCTACATGGTACATTGGGAAACTCTTGATTTACATGGGTTGGCTTGTTCCCAATAGGGAAATAAAGAGCTAACAAAGCAAGCATAGGTTCAGAAAATGTACTCAAATTCATTGGCGAGAAGTAAGGAAGGAAGGGGTACTAAGCCAGGGTTATGGCAATAACTGAGCTCCCTTCATAGAGAAGAATGAGAGACAACTCTTTGCCTTGAACAGTGCAAGCTAACAGCAACTTTTTAATTTTTAGGGATAAGATTTAGATTATATTTCTTACAAGTCTTTTTCACTGAGTCCTTTTCTTTATCCTATAAATCTTTTAGCATAGCTACCGTTTTAAGAACTGGCAGCAGCAGTGTCAGTCAAAAGAATGTTTTTCTGAACACTGCCTTCTTTTGCATTTTTCTAACATACTTGTACCTTTATGGCAAAGTGATCTGAAACTCAGAGTAGGGATGACTCAAAACAATGCTGCCTTAGTTTTTCTTGCTTCCCATTTGCACATCAATATGTTGAAGAATGCACTTGACTTACATTGCACTTCAATGAAATCATCTTCAATTAAGTCACAGTGACTCCTTAGTTGCTAAAGCTAACATTTTCTTCTCATTCCCCATCTCACCTGCTTCCCTGCAACATTTGACACCTTCCATCTTGGAACTCTGTCTTCATTGGCTTTCTTTCCTTAGATGTTTCCCAGCTTTGCTCCTGATTCCTTGCTTGTTCTCAGGATAGATATCCTTACCTTTGTAGTTCTGCTGTCTTGCACAACACCTGATGCTTTGTGGATGTAATTGTATCTTCCAAAGTCATCCCTCCATCCCATGTCCTGGTGACACATCCCTGATTACTTTTTCTTTTAAAAATTTATTCTTTCTGGGTGTGCTGGAGCGTGCCTGTAATCACAGCACTTGGGAGGCAGAGGCCAGAAGATTGAGAGTTCAAGGCTAGCCTGGGATTACATCATAAGACCAGGTCTCTCAAACAAAAAAGTTTATTCTTTCATACACGAAGGGGAAGTGACTCAGATAAATAGTGATTTGTTGTTTAAGCCAATCATGGCATGACTCTTTCCACTAACTCATTCCAGCATGGATTGATAATTTAATTGTGGGCAACAGGGAGAAAACTTCTAGAGCATTTTTGGGACAGATTTCCAAACTAGGAAAAAGGAAGTGTGTTACTTTTCTGGAGATTGCCATAAACTGGGTGGGTTAACCATCAGAAATGTGTTGTTTTACAATAAGTTCTCTGAATACATTCTAGCCCTGGGGGATGGAAGTTCAAAATCAAAATGTCACTAGGGTTGATTTCTTCTGAGAGTGTGAAGGAAGGATCTGTTCCTAGTTTCTTTCCTTAACTTTTCAATGGCTGTCTTCATGTTCATGTTACCTCCTCCCTGTGTGGCTATGTCCAAATTTCTCTACTTTTTTAAGACATAAGTCCTATTGTATAAGAGCCTGCTCCAAGGACCTCATTTTAATTTGATTTCCTTTGTAGAAACTTTATCTTCAAATAAAGTCACATTCTGAGATACTGGGTTTTAGGATTTCAAAATAAGAGTTTTGAGGGGACATAATTCAATTGTGAAGCAACCTTTTAACAGCTCTTGCCACAACAGCAGCAGTCACCTTGCAACCATAAAGAAACAGTGTACTTACAGGGTCAATATACAGAAAGTAGTGGAACGGTATGAGAACCTGACCATGTTGATATCTCCTCAAAATAGTCTTTTAGGAAACAAGGTCATCTGTAATGTATATTCCATTTGGACTATGGTGGTGTGACTCTGAGGACACACAGATCAGTAAGGTGAATATTGCAACAGCCCTGGTGAAGTGGCTTGAAGAAGACTAATGAAAAGAAGGGACACAGTCAAAAGATATCCAGAAAAGGCTTTCTTGCAGGAAAAAATAAAAACAAAAAACAGATGGTAACCAGAGCTGTGCCCGGGCCACTTTTTCAATCTCTGGTCTAAGGATGTCGAAGTTGCTTGGATTTCAGGCAATTGAAGAAATGTTAAAAAAAAAAAAAAAGAAAGAATGATGGAGCCAGTTGTTCTAATAATCGTTTTATGAATGCAGAGGACTTGTGAATTGAACTTTTCCTTCTTCCCAGTGGTATGACTTTAGATATTACCTGATATTCTAAAAGTAGGCAATTAAAATCTGTGTTCCCAAACTATGATCCAAGGTGATTCTATGAATTGTTAATAAATTTTACTAATATCAAAGGTGAGGAAATAAATGTTTTCTACCCCCATGATTTCAGAAATGGTAATTAAAGTCTATATTGCAGGACTTTTCAGAGCCTTTAATATTTTAGTATAAGTATGAATCTCTAACACAGAGATGCATTAAGCAGTATTTACAAAACTTAAGATGCATCAATTGCAACTTTTTTTTTCCCCCAGAGCATCTCACAGCAGTTCTGTGGAACACACTTGGAACAGGCTGCTTTAAACCATGACTTCACTTTGGTTCATTTCTTTTTCCTCTGCTACATCACACCCAGCTATTCAATCCCTCAGTGTAAAGAGCCCATTACAGATGGGTTGCCAATTCCCTGGTGACCCATGAGCCTTTGTGCACGATATTGACATCCCCATTTAAAATACTGAGGTAGGAGATGAGGCATACCACTGTGAGAAGAGAGCTGTTCCCAGGAGACAGGAAGGAGGAAAGAAAATCTATGAGCTTGCTTCATCTCAGGTAATGGGCCAGATATTCAGCTAGACCCATGGGCACTGCAAGCCCATGCTTGCAGCTGAAGTCACCAAATAGAAGGCACTTTGCAGTGGGGGCCTCTGAGAAGCAAATTTTCAAGTGTACAAAATGCAGCAGCCCCTTCCCTAGGGAGAGAGTTTTTCTGGACTCATTTTCCCAGACATGTGTTGGTCCTTATACATCCCCAGGCAATGATGGAGTCAGCATTCAGCATGAGTTTACTTGTCTCCACCAGAGGCCTCTCATGCTTACATAACCAAGAGTGTGGCTTAGAACTCCAGAGCACACAGGCACCTGGGTTCACGTCCTCTGGCATTGTGAATTGTGACCTTTGGAAAACACATTGTCTTCTTTGAGTCTCGATTTTCTCATCTATAAGATGGGGATACCAAAATATTTCCTTTAGCTTCATAAAATAAATGCTGCAATGAATGATAAGAAATTAAATAAATATTGAATAAATAACTAAATTCCTAATGAGACCTTGAGGATTTTTTTTAATTATTGGCATAAATTAATTGTACAAAAAGGTTTCATTGTGATGTTTCCATACATGCATATAATGCACCCCTTCTATTGCTTTTTTCTTAACTCCCCTTCCTCTCCATCCCCACCTTAACAGTTTTTAGTGGATTTCACTATTTTCATATATATATGATAAGTACTTTGATTACATTCATATATACATAATAGGTAAAATATATAGCATATATTATATAGTATACTTTTATCATATTCACCCCCTTTACCCTCTCTATTTTTGGGAGAGCTGTGGATAGAACCCAGGGTCTCCTACGTGCTCCACCACTGTCATTGAGACATTTTAAAGAGTGGGTATATTCATGTAGAAGCAATGACATACCCAATGGAGATGGGGTGAATTGCCAAGAGTAAATGGAGGTGGATTTCAGGGTTCAAGATTTATTGTGGACAGATATAGAAAACAATGTACAATGGTTAATTTCATGTGTTGACTTGAAAAGCACACAAGATGCTCAGATTAAGCATTGTTTCTGGATTTGCCCATGGAGATGTTTCTGGAAGAGATTAGTGTTTCAATCAGTGACTCTGATTGCCCTTCCCTGTGTGGGTGGGCTTCATCTAATCCAATTGAGGCCTTGAATAGAACAAGAAGCAGAGCAATTCACTTCTTTTCTGCCTACCTGTCTGAGCAGGGACCTCTCATCTTCTGCCTCCCACCTGGAATTTCATCATTGGCTCCCCTGATTCTTTGGCCTTTGGAATCAGGCTGAATTATACTACTGCTTTTCTAAATCTATAGCTTACAGATGGCAGATCATGGGACTTCTCAGCTTTCATAATTTTGTGAGCCAATTCTCCATAATAAATCTCTTTCTCTGCAGTATTTCATTGAATAAGATTTGTTTAATTCTTTGCAAGCTAGAATGGTCATTTTGGCAGTAGTGTGGAGCTGTGTATGATACCAAAAGTTGAGATATAGTCTTTACCTTCATGTAGCTTCTGGGATAATTTGAAGACAAATTAATTTGCTGATCCTACAGGTGTTTACTATGGATGTATCATGGTTGATCCAATTTTAAATGATCGATAATTGGCAGGTATATGTGAGTTTAAGCAGTACCCGTATGCTGGTGAATTCTGCCTCAGGTTTAGGAAATTGAATTATCTATTACCTTTAGGTTTAGGAAATTAATATCTATTACCTTTAAATAAAATAATATATCTTTAAACTCTAAAGATCAAAAAACTTTTAGGAAAACAGTTGTCATGCTCTGAACCTTATAAGAAAGGCCACTGTGCAACATTAGATGAGTTAAAAATCATGTCTGAAGTTTCCTGATTCAGGATGGGCAAAGAAACATTTTAACCTATGCATTGTTTATATGTCAAAATCCTATTGGTGAAAAATGAACACCTGAATACACATATTGCACATCAGACATGTAGTTTTTCTTAGGATCTACCAGAGAGCTCATCTCCTGCATTAAAATGTCATTGAATTCCCCAAACTTATATCATCTAAAAATTCCTTACACATCCTTTGAATGTGTTGTCTGTATCACTCAGTTGGCTGTAATCTAAGCTGCACTACAAAAATGTGACTTTCATGTGCAAACACTTGCTCATTCTTGAGCAGGGTGTTTCTGGAGGTGTGATGGTGCCTGCCTCACCAAGGATAGGTCAGGGAAGGAGAAACAGCAGGGTGGGGGGAACTTGGGTTGGGAATAGGATTATGGAAACAGGCTAGACTTCAGGACTGGCATTTAAAACAAGTGCTATTAGGCCAAGATATGCAGAGGAAGAATGGCAAGAAGAGGATGGTTAAGGGTCAAATTCATGCCATGGCCTTTGGAATTTTTGTTAATCTCTTTGAATTCCAGTTTTCCTCATCTGCAAAGTAAGGCAAGTGATTTTTTTAAAATAAAAATTAAATGCAAATAGAATCCTACATCTCACAGGGTTATTGTGAAAATTAAATCAATGAATTTACACAAAACACTTAACACAGTGACTGATGCATGATAAGCACCCAATAAATGATGAGTATTATTATTATAGCTGGTAAATGAGAGTTTACTACAAAGTGCTCTCAGATCTTAGAAATAAATTACACTCTGTGAGAGAAACTAGGAAAAAATCAACACATAAAAAATAAGATTAACCATCTGTGGAATTAAGCTCTCCTAGGAGGGTCTGCCTGTCTGTGTGGCTGTGGAGACTTGGGAAATACCCAAGTTCAATCAAGCAGGCTGAGGCATCACATTACAAAAGCCCAGCTGGAATAGGATTGATGAAATCTGGAGCCCAATCAATTATATTAGCATAACTGAAGAAAGAGTATCTCAAGAGAATTAATGGACTCTAGAAAAAGAAAGGGTCAAGGATAAAAATTTTGTTATTTCTCATTCAGTCTTATGGGAAGGCAGAGAAATGAAGAAAGACAGAGGTAGAGTGAAAAGAGAGGCTGGAAAAGAAAGACTGGAAAGCAAGAAAACAGAGAAGGAAAAAAGAGAAGTAAAGCTGGATGAAGAAACAGTGGAACCAAGAGACAGCTGGAAAGAGAAACAGAAACATTGAATCAGGAATACGAGGATAATTAGATTATTGAAGGAATAAGGTTAGAATGGTCTAACTGATTCTCTCCAGGGACAACCCCATATTATTTTCCTTTCTTCCAAGAAAATTTCGGAATCAATTTTTCACTTGGAAGTCTACGGGGGCATTTCAAATGCATACTCTTATCATGGTAGTGAGACTCAACAGCCAAACTCATAAAAGATCTTAGTTGCTAGAGGAGTGAAATACATAGGGAAACCCTGTACTTCTCAATGCTGACTCTGGAATTGGGCAGGCTGAGCCTGCAGAAGTTTAAGACTACAGTGCATCATTGCTGGCCATTCCTGATTAGACTCGCATCTATTAATTGAACGGGTGATCATCCCTAGCTCATTCTGTACAGAACACTAGCTAATTTGGGACATAAATGGTAGAATACACTTATCTTTTTGGGAACTTTTGATCTGGAAGTCTTATAAGGTTTATACACAAATCTTTAAGTAATTGATGCCAGGAGGAATCCAGGTGCTATGTTGTCAAGCAGGAAATATTGACCAATTCTGCTGAGGGCACTGTGACATCCTGGAGGAACTGACTTTAGAATTGGCACTTAGAAACAGTGGTGGGCATTTCAATAGAGAGATAATAGGACCTGGGTGGTATTACAGAGACAATTAAGTGCATGGATAATGGGGATAAGTTTGAAGAAGAATGCTGGGTCAGAGTGGGAAATGGAGAAATGGTGCTCAACAGGGCACCATTGATTTTGAACCCAGTCACATCTCTAGCGACTTCATGGTAGGCTGCATGCAATGGGTGCTAAATAAAAGCTCTTAATTGGTTTTGTTGCTTTTCATGCTTATAGCACTGAGACAAAGCATGAGATAGTCCATTTGATCAGGCAGTGTTCAATGTGTCAGTATTCTCAAGCAAGCTGCTAATACATGGCCTGTGCTTGGTGTTATAACAGGTACTCAAAAGTTACTTTTGTTGAAAAGCTCTGACTCCCACGTGGGCCCACAAATTAAATAAAAGCAGGAGAAAAGCTTGGCCTCCCAGCCTCCATTTTTGTATGTGTCTTTGTTTTGAGCCATTCACCATGCAGCCATCTTGGAATCCAGGAAGGACCAAGAAAAGGCATAGCAGAGTCTCCACAGGACAGATCAGATTGCTCCCCTCAAGTGATGACAGTGATAACAACTACTTTCAAACTCATTAAAAATGATCAACCAGGCCATACTTTGAATAGGACTGTTTAATAATTATGCATACATTTCACCCTATGTCTCAAATTCTTTCTCTATTTAACCTAAAGTTCATGTTTGCATCCTGGAAGAAGGGCTGAGGTGCTTATTTTGCCTCTTCCCATAGCAAGGGATGTCCAGTTCTTTATAATAAGTAACCCTCCTTTCTCTGCTCTTCACCATGTCTCTTTATTTGGCATACTGGTGCGAGTGACTGGACTTGATGTGTGGAATCCCTGGAGTTTGTGCCTGGGGCCTAAAACTCTGATTTTAGTGACTTACAGTGGATAAACTGATGAAGTAGATCAGCTTTATGGGTACTTGAGGAAAACAGGAATACTTTCCATTTGTTTTAAGTCATTAGAGGTACATCTGCATCAATTTTGTTTTATTGTCTATCTAATTTAAATCTATCTAATTTCAATTTTGGTCTCCTTTGTAGTTGTAGTATAATAAAATACATATTTGATTTTTGCTTTTGGTTCCTGACTCCTAGCTCCTTAAAGTTTTAGAATGCCCTTTGTGTGCTTTTGAGATGATTATTCATTACTGGAGACCTCCAGGTAGCCTCAGAATCTAGACTGGTTGCCAGAAAATCCCAACTTTGATCAGAGGGTTAGAACTTTCAGCCCTATTCCCAGACCTTTGCTTTGGAGAAGATGGCGTGCCAAGAAGAAGGAAGCTCCACCTATCCTCCATACAATGTTCTAATTGTGTTTCTTCCATTTGGCTACTCCTCAGTTGTTACCTTTACAATACACTAGTAACTATAATTAAAGTGTTTTCTGTCTTCTGTGGTTAGTTCTAATGAAGGAGTAGTGCGAATTCCTAATTTATAGCCAGTTGGTCAGAAGTACAGGAGGGTGCTGTGACTTGCACTTGGTGTCTGACATGGGGTAATATTGCAAGGCTGAGGCAATAACTAGTGAGAGCTACATTAAATCCAAGGAGTTTATGTCAGAACTGAATAGTTGCACATCTATTTGAGGTCAAAAGTGTGTCAGAAAAAACAAAAAGCAATAGTTGAGCAAATTAAGATTCAGAGAGGTTAAGGATTTATAGGCCACACAGCTTGTACAAGGGAGAGTTGAGATCAAAGTCCAGGTGTCCAAGATTCCAAGGTCTTGCACTTTACCCATCTTGAAAAGATAACAAGCTGAGGTTTATCACTCTGTTCTGTGGGACCTGCTAGGAATCAAGACAGCACATGGAGAAGGATTGCTCTAAGTTAGCAAAGGACAGGGCCTAAGACTTTGAGCTCTAGACTTGTAGTGCATACGTTCATTTGCCAGCTGTGTTCCTTCACCAGCAAACATAGGCAGGTTATTTAAGCTTTGTGCCTCACTTTCCTCATCTATAAGACGGTCAGAATAATAAAAACTATTCTAAAGGATTTTTGTCAGACTTGTGTGAGTTAAGAGTTTGAATATGAAATGTCACCCACAGATTCATATGTTGAATTTGTGGTCCCCAGCTGATGGTACTATTTTGGGAGGTGGTGGAAACTTTAGGAGGTGAGGCCAAGCTAGAAGAAGTCACTGGGGTCATAACTTCGAAGGTTATACCTGGCCCAGTCCCTGTTTTACCCTTTGTTTCCTGTCTGCCTTGAGGTGAATAGCTTCTGCTATATGCTCCAGCTGCCATGATGTTCTGTTTTCATGGGTCCAGAATCAATGGGGCCAACCAATCGTGGACTGAACCTCCTATAATTGTAAGAAAACTAAACCTTTCCTCCTTCTAATTGTTTCTATTACACTGATGAAAAAGGTAACTAAGAGTGAGTAGCATTAAAAACAGTGTTTGATCCAATTAATATTAACTATTTTTATTATTGTTTTTGCTACTGGAGAATACCCACAAATGCTGGACATGTAATAAGATGTGCCACCTTGAAATAAGAATCTTTCATTGAGTTCTTACTAAGGTGTATTGACAAGGTATGTAGATAGATAGTATTTAGATGATAGATAGATAGTCATATATATCATAATCATATATATATATATCTGTAATATATGGAATTGGTGCTATTATTTTAAAGTCAGAATGGAGTATTTTGTTAGAAATAAAATCTTGAAGGATAAAATATCTACTAGTTTCTAAACAAAAGTGGGAGACCTACATTCCTTGAAGGAAGTGGCTAGCATGTTTTCATTACTCAAGCCAGGTGATTTCTTCTTGGCTGCTGGAAGAACTCAACATTCCCCATGAGATGCTGGAGAGAGTGGGGAAGGACTTCCTTACTGTTTGGCTTCTACTTAGTGTGATGAGGCCTAGTATCTCTGCTAACATGTGTTTAATAATTGGATATACAGAGACCCCAGGAGAGGAAGGCAAGGTCAGAACCAAAGAATCAGGAACCCAGAAACTCACTAGACAGAAGGGAAGTAGCCAATAGCTCAGTATTTAAAATTTCAGAAGATTCTGTATCTAAGTGAATAGGAGGTTGGAGGCCAATCCAGGATTGGTGACCAGGGACTAAATGTAGAATGCTAACCAGCCATGAAGTATGGGGACTGTAATAACCGGAAGGGATTCAATCAAACTGCTTTTCAGGATGATTCTCTATTAGATCAAGAAAAGAAAAAAAAAAAAAGACAAGTGCTAATAGAGGAAAACAATCTAGCCGTCAAGTCTGAACTTCATGCACATTGGGGAAGAACTGTAGCATTTTGCACAGTGCAGAGAGTCCTCTCTACCTGACACTTTGGATACCAGATCAATAGCAGTCATACTAAATCTCAACTGAATCCCAATTCCAACTGCTAGTGCTTCTAAGGGCACTTCTTGCCTTCATTAAGGTGGGTATCAAACCTAAGGCTTGAACCCCACATCTGAGGCACTGTAGCTGATTATTGTTAAGACAGGCAAGAATGGCATACCACACAGCTGAAAATATTACAGCTTTAAGAACAAAAAACTTTAATGTACCTCAGATTTTGCTGGGGAGAGCTGTTTTCTGTCATGTGAATTTGTGAGAAAAGTTTTAACATGAATTGAACAAATGTGCTTTCTCCCTACACACAAAGCAAACTGGAGTAAGGAAGAGAACAAGAACTAAACTTGAGATCAGTCAAATAATTAGGTTATTTGGAAAACAGCAGGAACTTATTTGAGAAACAAGCTCTATCATATATTTTCAAAATCACCATTTTTCTCAGATACAAGCATTTCCCCTTTGTGTAAATCCCTACCATCAGGTCTACGTGGGAAGCACTGCTTGACAGCAAACTGATTCTGGCATGAGTTAACAAGCAGACTTTACAATTAAAATAAACATTTGAAGAATTTCCTATCCTGGAGGGTTTGAAGATTAAGATAACTTCTCTCCAGAAAGGTTTAAAAATGTTACTTCTATAAACAGGAAGATGAACTAGTTTACCTCTGAATTTATAATTGATCAATTACTACTGCATTGATCATTTTCCACAGAGTGCTCAGCCAATAGACAGAGGGCAAGTGAGGGGTGACTCATACTCTAAACAAGCTTCCAATCCTTTGAACCAATGAATGATGCCCTGGAAAGGAATGTACAAAGCAATGAAATGTACTTCCCTCTATTAGCTGGGGTCCACTCAGGGAACTAAAAATCACTCCAATTATTTTGACATTCAGAGTATAATGTAGACTTGGGGAGACAGGTATTGAATGACTGAAAAGACAAAAGTAGTCTCAGAGTGACGTAGAGATATTAAGGTCAGGAAGCAAATGCCACCAGGCAGGGGCTACAAAAAGAAGGAGGGAATGTTAGAATCTAGAAACTTGGAGGAGGGCCTTGTTCAGTAGGGCACAGGGCTCTAGGGAGGGAGAGCATGGGCTAGTGCAGGCAATTCCGAGTTCAGAGTAGGACTTGCAAGTACCACGACTCAGAATTCTAAGAGAGGCAGTTAATCCTGAGGGCGTGAAGATGGTACACATGTATGAGGTGTTGTGTGGGCTGTGCGCATTGAAACTGGAGTCATCTACAAAGATAAAGGACCATTGCTGGAATGAAGCTGATGGTAATAGGAAGCAAATCAGAACAGTCTCTTCTAGCGACTCCAGTCTCCCCTCCCCTTTGGGGCGTCCTGTTGGCAAAAAAGGGGAAAGAAACTACTGGAAAATCAGAAATGTGTTTTTCACAGCCTAGCGTTTCAGAACAGAGTGAAACAAAGGTCAGTTAAAAGACAATAGCTCAATAATCCAATCTTAAAAGAGGCAGAAAAAGGAGCTATATAGGGAATTTTAGGTATGATTAAAAAAAAAAGAAAAACTATTGTGAGCTCAGAGGTGAGGAATTGGCTCCACAGACATTAAGTGGTCTGGTAGTTTTGTGAAAGCTCCAGCAGATTCGACTGAGTGCAATTCATTCATTCATCCATTTAATAAACATTTGAATGCCTGCTAGATATCAAGTGCTTTGCTAAACACTGCAAATACATGAATAAACATGACAGACTAGGGACTTGTTTTCATAGAACTTTCATCAGAGGGAAGAGAAAAAAAAATTAAATAAAGAACAATCACCAAAGTGTAGATGTTGATAAGTTCATGCAGGAAATAAAACAGAGTAAGGCAATCAAGAGATACAAGAAGAGTTTGAGGGCTGGCAGAGTAGCTCAAGTGGTAGAGCACCTGTGTAGGAAGAGTTTGATGTCATTAGGAAGGTGTTATTAATGAAGGTGACATTTGAGTAAAGCTTTGAATGGTGGGACAGAGCGAAGTATGCAGATAATTGAGAGGGACAATCTAAGTGACAGGCATAAGAAGTTGAAAGATGATGAGGCAGCAATGTTGGAGCAGAAAGAAGCACTGGAATAGCTGTGGCAAAGTAAGCAAGGGAGAAGGGTTGTTAGGCATAAGGTTGGCGAAACAGCCAGGCACAGGCCTTTGAGGCTGAACTTGTGTAGGTCAAGATAAAGATTTAAGAAGATTAGTTTGCTGCTATGTGGAAATTGGTCTGTAGTGAGACAAGACAGGTATAAGGAAACCAGCAGTCCAAGCAAGAGTGTTAGATTTGGGTGGCAGCAGCAGAGATAGTGAAAATGCTATCTTGCAATATGTTTTTTTGACAGTATTGTCAAAAGAATTTGCTTTTGGATTAGATTCCAAGGGTGAAGGAAAGAGGGATTTGGAGGCCTGAACCATTAAATGAACACATCACATATAGTTTGGGGACTTTTTTAAGAGATGCAGGTATGAGGGATGTTTGGAGAACCATGTCAGAGTGAGGTATCTCTTAGATACCCAAGTAAAGACGCACCCAAGCAGGCTGTTGGGTCTGTGTGTGGCACTCAAGGGGGTATAGGGCTGGAGAGAGACTGATGGGAAGAGCACGTGGAAGGGATAAGCTAGGAAATACCTAGTTAACAATAGATGGAATGGAACTGGTTCTTGGATTAGCTGTTTTCAGTGTCAACTAGGGACAGAAGCAGCTCAGTATCGGTGAAGGCTAGCATGGAGAATGTTAGGTGAGTGGAGTTTGGCATTATTGGTTTCCATTGTCACATGACAGTACTGTTGTGGATGTGGTGCTGTTTGGGGACAAGGGACTGAAAGCAATCATCAAGGAAGCCATAAGGGAAAAGGGCATTCTCAATGAGGGAAACAACCAGAACAAAAACAGAAGATAGGAACTGCGGAAAGTATTCTGTGGAACAAAGAGACAGTGAGTTTTATTTAGATAAGCGAGGTCAAGAAGTAGGACAAGTCCTAAAACATGTATTAATATTGGAGAGCTTCTTAGACTCCATTCTGCTCTCAAGTTTAGACATGGGGAAATTGAGAGTAAGGAGTTAAACATCTTAGTCAAACTCACAATTACTTAGTATCCAAGCCATGCCTGTAACTCTACTCTGCTAATGTCATTCTCCTCTTATATCATGAATATTGTATAGCTCATGCTGGGAAATTGCAGTTTTAACTATAAGCAATGAGAAATACAAAAGGCTTTTGAACAGAAAAATGAATAGAGCAAGTAATTCTTTGTACAAAATTAACTCTGACAATCAGAAAGAGGATGAAGACCCATGCAGGCCAGTGGGTAACTTTGATAGTAGTCACAGTGCACGGTATGTGTGTGTGGGGGGTAGGACTGTATATACACAGCTATTCACCTTATTAACCTGGGCCTACAGCTAAGAGAAAAGTCCAGAAAGGGTAAGCAGGGCATTTAAGCTAAGATGTGAAATATGGCTTTTTGCCTTCCATATCCTGGTGCTATCTTAAATTGCGCTACTTCCTTCCTTCCTTGTCACTATATGTGAGAAGGTGTGAGCAGATATGGGAAATATGGTGAGATCAGGAAGGACATGGGAACTGATAAATCCTTAGGAAATCACCTGTTTGAAGAACTCATTAAAAATGTCTATCCAAATACACATACACACACTTACATATACATACATTTATATACATAATTTAAGAATATTTGACCTACAACCCCTCACTGGATTGTAAACTATCTAGTTCATAAATGGTGGTTTCTACTTAAGGTGCAAACTTGGGTATTTTTAGACTAAACACAAACATTATCAATAATTTTGCCAGATGACAAGTGCAGATGGGGACTGTCCCAGATAACCAACCAGGAAACAGTCATCCTATTGTCTAATTGGCTTCCTTCTTCTCTCAGTATCTAGTTTTCATGCCAAGCAGTGTGGGAACTTGGAAAATGCTAACTAAATATGCAAAGTCGGCCTCTCTACCTATTTTCAGGCAATTATGAAAAGGCATTATTTACAGGGAGATTTTACACTTTGGGAACCCACAGGCCTAAATGCAAATCTAAACTTTACAAGAAGCTTATGTGACTTTGGACAAGCTATTTAACTATTCATTCCTAGGTGTCACTTCTGGTCTTAGTATAATAAAGATAATAACAGCTGCTTTCAGGTTTCTGGTAAGGGTAAAAGAGGTGATGCATGAAGGGGTCTTTCACTTTTTAAAATATGAATTTCTTCTTCTATTAAAGGCACTTGAGCAAACAGTGCCTGAAAGAAAAATACTGGAACACTATCTGTCTGTCTATATATCTGTCTGTATGTCTGTATGTCTATCTATCTGTCTGCCTATCTATCTATCCATCCATCCATCCTCCCTCTCTCCCTGCTTTCCTCTATTGTCCCTTCATTCTATCCATTTTCCCCATGGAACCCCATAGTAGAGCTTCAGGCCATCCAGGTGACTAAGTCATACTTTAGTGTGGGTCTGGGATTATTGCTTTCCTGAAGCATTTTTATAAGTGTGTAATCTGACTGTTCTAAACATCAAAGACAATAGCAACCTTTGGGTTAGCATTGACATTGCCCAAAAGGATAATTACGGTGTAGTATGTGATATTGTACTTATTATACACACATAGAACAAAGTCTATGTAATTAAATTCATCATTGACTGTAGTAAACATATTCCACTAGATTTCTGCAATTCATCTTCCTCTAATCCTTTATGAAAAAAACCAACCACATCCTACATTCTTAGATGAAGGCCAATTCTTCCTTCATTCTTCTTGATTCCTTTTTTATATGGTTTAATATGTTTACACCATTTTACAGTTTTCTGATGATATTTTTCATTTTCTAATAGATCTCATTTCATGACAAATTCATAGATGCCTTTTTTACAGTATGCAGATATGGAACCAGAGAGCAGAGATGTTAAATGACTTACTTATGAATTTTCAGGTGACAATTGTTACCATTTTAGCACAGGAATTTAGATCTTGTGTTATTTTGAGAGGTATTCATTCTCAGGTTGTTCATCAACATGTATAATCTTGAAAAACTTAATTTCATTTTCTAAAGAGTCACCTCCTTTTGCAAATTACCTGTCCTCGTTTTGTGTTCTTCGAATTGAGCGTAATTCTGAAGAACGTGGTAACTCTCTCCACAGCCCATTTTAGACCTTCAGACACCCAAAGTGCCAACATTTTGTGTGCCTAGTAAATCCCAGGTACATGCAAAAGTATCTAAACTCAACACTTGCATGGATGCTAAAATTAACGTGGCCTTTTTAAGTTTTCTCTGATTACCAGATTCTGGAGAAACTCACTGAAGCTGAATTTACCCAGTTTGCTTTTATCATTAATTTATTTGAGTAGTGACCTCTTTGCACATAGTCTAAGTGCATGCTTGCTGAGATACAGGAAATACAGCCCTGGCACTCCTCTAGGTCTCAGGGAACCAGAGAGTTGGACCAAATCACTTCTAATTTCCTTCTGGGCTCTGATCTTCTTTGGCTGTTCAGTGACCCTGTCCAGTCTCTGCAGGAAACAGCTGAAGAGAAGTTGGTTTTTGTCTAATGCTACAGAAGGACAGATCAAAGCTCTGCCAAAGGCACTATGATCTGGAATTCCCATCACAAACATACAGACCCTCCTTTTTGTCTCCAAGGCCTTTACAATGCACTTACTCCTGGAAGAAGTTTGGTATCAGGACTCACTTTTTGTCAGCAATTAGAACTTTCTGATGAAGCCTTCCAAATGCTCAGGACCTCCCCTTCACATTCATGGAGCTAACGGTCACAACAGAGTGAGTATTTGCAGCAGGACCATTTTGGGATTCCTGCATCTACCTATCAACACTTTCCCAAACTCCTTAACATCAGGCCTGCATGCATTATCCCTTCTTTTATTTGTTTATTTATGTTGAGTTGTATTTTGATGAAAAATGAGACACAGACAGTACATACTTAAGAGAAAATGAAATTAATGTCTCTTTAACCATTGTAGAGACTTGTCTGCATGATCTTTAACAACTGGGAGATTGTCCAGGCTTTCATGTCTGCCTTGTCCAGTCAAGATGCAATGGTCACGTGATGCCCTGCCCAGCCTACCCCAGGCTTCTAATCTGAGGATGCAGACTGCTTTGCTCCCCACGGACAAATGGGAGATAGTTTGAGATAAGTGATTTTCTTCTACTCCAGGTTAGAGGAGGTCTCTGCAGTGCAGTGCCAGGAGGGTTGCCCTTCTCAGAGTGATGGTCTGTCCTGCTCTACTCTGCCCTGACCTACTAATGCAGGTGTGGGGGCCCCTGGACAAACCTTTAAGAGGGGGAACAGTGAGATATGACTGCTCTGCTGACACAGTCCTAGCTCTGAAAGTCCAGGGCTAACCCATACCACCTCACCCACTTTGGGGATGCAGATCCATCCCACTTTGGGGTTGTGTGTGAGTGTCAGCCAGCTCCCCTGGACTCCCTCTTAGTTGGATTCTCTGGCTGACATATTTGAACCACTCAATGAAAGGAAAATGCTGCCTGGTCATCTCAATTGACAGGAAAGGAAAGATTTAAGTTTCTATATGAAAGGGCCTAAGGGCTGTGTTGTTATGCCACACCATTGTTCAATCAGTTATTCTTCCTTTCTGCAAGGATTTGTTGAATAACTACTGTATGCCAGGAAATTTTAGTGTTGAGACTACAGCAATGCATGAAGACAGTTTCTGCTCTCATGCAACAAACATTACTTTGGAGAAGAAAATATTTAAAGTCTTTTCACCAGTTGTCATCTAATTCAGTGCATGTTCTAAGAGACATTTATACAACAAATCTGAATACTGGGACTGGAGGAAGGTATATTCTTTTTGGTGAAGTAGGAGGCTTCCTAAAAAAAATGTAACCTTTGAGCTGCATCTGTGATGGTGGGTAAAAACCTAAGTTTTGGATGGATAAATTCTTTCTATGTTCTCTTAACCTGTATGTTCTTGCACCAATAATAGTTTTTCTCTAAGACTCAGTCTCCCATCTGAAAATCAGAAAACAGTCTATCTACTTCACAGGATCATGTAAACATGAATGAACTATATACAGCCCTTAGCAAGATGCCTGACACAAAATAACCATCTATTTAATTATTAGTATTATTATTTTATTCAAAGGACAAATGAATGGGGAAAGGAGGAGAAGAGTATTCCAGAAGACAGAATGGCATATACAAAGGCATAGAGACCCTGTTCCCCTCATGTTACCTCTAGATAAGCAGAGACAAAAGGTGTAAGATCTGAACAGGTGGAGCATGAGAGAGAGTGCAGGTGTTTACAGAGCAGCAGACTTATGACACATGTTCTTCCAAACTCTATTTTCAGAGTCATGACATTGATCTCCAGCTTAGGATCCCTTTCCCTTCCTTCCCAACTCCTCATCCAGTGGGATCATACCATTCTCCCATATGGACTAAGCCCCTCCTTCCTCAGTCCTTTCATTAGACAACAAATGGATCATCTGATTGATAGCTCAGTATTAGGAAATCATTATCAGGCCCCAGAAAATGATTTTCTGTTACAGAGCTGGAATTATTTATTTATTTCTGTACCAAGGAATCTATTTTTCACTCAATGAAGATTTTCAATTTTTGGTCCACAGCAATATCCAGATAGTGAAAGAAAGAGATTCCTATAGAATATGGGACAAGGCCACCTCAATGTGCAATAATAAAAAGATAACATCAGACATAACTTATCTGTTGAGTGTGGGGAAACACTGGCGAGGTTGATATAAGCTTAACCCGGAGTTTTGAAAGGATCCACTGATGTTTACCACAGGGAGATAAATACCACTCTGAGCTTCAAATTCCAACCTGCAGTGGATGAATGAGGCAAGAGAGGTGGTGGCTGGAGAGGGGAGAATGTGCTTTCTTCTCCATAATTACAAATAAAAGGAGTTTCTGATTAAGAGACATAGGGCAGACTGGGGCAGTCCATCTGAGTAGCCTCTCTCTCTTCTTATTTCTTGTTTTCAGCAGAATTGAGTATGTGATTCCTACTGAGGACAGACAGCAGATTCAAATTAAGTGGGTGAAATACCTTCGGTAGCAAATCCTCAATAGTTAAAAGTCCAGGATGGAATTGGATCAAAAAATGTTAATGCATTCAGTTCATAAGCAGACAAATTCAAGTTCTTGCAATGTAACAAAATTGGGAGGCTCTTCTAGCACCTGGGGGAAAATTTGGGTTAAGCTACTTCAATTTTGTTTTATTCTGGGTTTCTTTTTTTGTTTTTAGATGAGTTCCATTCCTCCTTGTAGAGAACCCCCCGCTGTATCAAATGTTCTCTCTGGGCTTTAGAACTTCATTAATTAGCATCTTTTAAATGGTTGGGTAATATTCTTTTCTCCCTTTTCCCCAAGCCATTTCCCCAAGCACTAATTTTAATAAAGCTGGTGTTCATGAACGTTTGAACACCATTCAAGATGCATTTTTAAAAGAGAACCAATCAAGGATGACTCAAGTGGCAAGCTACGACTTCTTTGCTTTTATGAATCTACTTTTAAATATCTAATATTATTTTAAGACATTTTCCTTCTTCTTTTGTTGTTCCTGTAGATACAGTAGAGAGCAACCTACAAAATTCGCAGGCTTGATTAGGGACAGAGACTATGGGGAAGAATTAGAAGAGTTAGGCTGACATATTTTAGTGTGGGTGGCAATTATGTTTAAAGTACAGAATAACAAACTTGTTTTTATTTTTTTTCATAGATAAGTACTGTATTTCACGTGGTAAAGGTGAACCGATTAAGAACTTTTTAAAAAAAAGGAAATACTAACAAGTCTTTAAGATCCCAAATTGTTCATGGGATTTATGCAGTGATGAATGTACTTATGAGTACAGACAGTTAAAGGAAGCTGGTTGAAAATCTACTCCACCTCTGTGGTTACCTACCTGCTTTGGTACAGGGTTGTGCGTTTCCCCAGCAACTGGGATAATATCATAACCACTTACAAGTGGTGCAGAGCCTGCAGGCCCCTGGGCAGCTTCAGGTGGTAGTGATGCTATCTGCTGTTGCTAGGGCAACCTGAAACCTTGACCTTCTGAGACCTGCCAAGCAAGGAGTGGAGAAATAACAGATTTTGAGTCCTCTTTGGGGGTCCATTAGTGATTAGAGTGGTAGAATTGTGTATCTAGCTACTACTGCATTACTTATTAAATTCATACACATATACAAATAAATACATACTATGTGAATAATACACACGTACTTTCAAGCAGTCTCTGTTTGGTAGATAGAGGGTGCTTCTATATTTATAAATGGTAAATGTTTTTACCTCTTCCATGGAATCTACCAGTTGGCAATTGGTGGTGGGATGTATACTCAAGTCCTCCCAATATTACAGCCACCAACTCCTCAGGTTTTCATTCCTATCTGGATCCAGAAACTGGAGTGTAGATTAAAGAAATAACTCTGTCATTAATCTTAAATCATTTTACATTTAGGAGAAGTGAAGTCCTAGAGCAGTGAGGTGATTTGCCCAAAATCACAGGTTTGGGGGAAGGGAGGTGAGGTTTTGTTTCGTTGTGTGTCTCTTTTCATCTTGTTCTATATTTGCTGCCTTGCCTAGTGTAAGATTTGTACATTTCATGGAGTTCTTTTAGTTCTTTCTGCCAAATATTTCCTGTGCTTTAGCGGCACCATCTTTTCTGGAATCTTTCTACGCTATTTTTGCCCAAATTACCATTTCTTCTATCTGGAGTATACGTAGAGGAGAAGGCAGGAGGCATCTGACTGTGTACCTATTGGCTTATAATGACCTCAAGTGCTTCTACTCTGGGACTGAAGGAAATAGAGCCAGCTAGTTCTCCAAGGTTTGTGTATTGTTTGTCATCATGGAAATTTCCCCAGCCTGCTTCAAAAGCACTCTCCATACGTTTGATGTCCTGTATATGGGGGAACCGTGGCGAAGACTCAGACATTTAGACAATGTTATGCAGAGAAAGATTTTTATTTGTAAGAGATGATAAATCTGCCTTATTGAGGAAGCATATTCTCCTTTTCCTCATTAATACATTAGGGACAATATTTTTTAAAACTATTCGCAAATGTGCAAAGATATTCAACAAAGTATTGAGACTTATTGACCCCTGCCTGTGTGCCCTCCTCAACCCAAATTTTGAATATCTTGATGTTGTTCAATTACTATTTCTCATTCACGCAGCTAACTTTTATGATTGTGGTAACACCTTAATGTTGTAAGGGAGAAACGATACTAAAATCTCACCCCAGTCAGGCTGAGGTGGCTCATGCCTGTAATCCTAGCTACTCAGGAGGCAGAGATGAGGAAGATCATGGTTCAAAGTCAGCCCCAGGCAATTAGTTTGTGACACCCTGTCTTGAAAAACCCATCACAATAAAGGGCTGATGGAGTGTCTTAAGGTGTAGGACCTGAGTTCAAGCCCCAGTACTGAAAAAAGAAGTTCACCTTTCTGAAAAAACAAATATTGGTCCTATTTATTTAGAGTCACACTATTTTAGTGCTGGTGCAACAGGCTGGGTGGTTGCCTAAGAGAGCGAGATATGATACTGTCCTAGATGCAAATGATAAGGCCATCTTGCTCCCAGCAAATATGTAACGGGAAGGATCAGGCCATTGCTGAGCATCAAAACAGGATAAGCTCTGCTTCAAGTGTACTTGGTCTATGATGAAAAACCCTTTTCATGATTCCATTCCTCAAGAAAGAGAGTAAATCTTTTCTTCTCCCCTTCTGGTAATTGCATTTTTGGACACAATTTTCCATTATCTCTAGACATCCCACAGGTGGGGATATTAGGTTCCATTGGGGGTTTGATGTAGCTCAGCTCTTGGCTTCTTTGTGATGTTAAATGCCATTTTGCTAAGTAATCAGCATGTTTTCTGAATGAACAGGGCATTCCATCTGCAATTTGTTTATTTAACTTTAGGAGCTCCATTCCTTCAAGGGTGAAAAGTGGAGCTTTTAAGCAGAAATTTGAAATGGGTTTTTATCAGAACTTTGCTTGTTACTTACAGAGGCAGAGACTATTAAAATGCAAAGAACTTAAAGAACTTACTTACTTAGGATCACTGGTGATCATCTCTGAATTGATGTAATTTACTGGGTTTCACATTCAGCTTATAACTACTTTTATCTTTTTAGTACCCAGAAGCTTTGCAAAGCCACTGTTTGACTTTCATAGGTAGATTCAAGGAAGCATGATGGATGAAAATCCTAATTTGCACAACAGATCAATTAGTGGACCAGTTTTCCAACTACAGAGAAAATTCACAGCATGGCTATTTAAGTAAAATAATTCCTTCCTGGTGAGTTTTTGAAATAGAATTTGATTTTACCCATTGTATAAGTGAAGAAACTGAAATTAGAACTGTTCCCCAAATATAAAAATTTGATTCACACACACCTCTTAGGAATACATTTATTATATAAAAGACAATAACCTTGCATTGCACAGAGGGATGTCAAATTCCCAGTGGGAAAACTGTCATAATTTGAGATTCAGTTGTAAAATCTTCCAGTCCCTCCCCCAAAGATATCATTATAAATGGAACAGACCTTTAACTTATAGCTAAAGGTTCTGTCTCCAGTTTCTTTATGTACCACAAAGCTAAGAAAAGCCTAGCTGCTATCTTCTAGAAATATCTCAGCATTCATCCACAAGCAGATACCTAGCTTAGCCAATAGAGCCGAGAAAGGTGAAGCATATGGATAATTATATCCCATAGATAGAATCTTGCTTTCTTTCTTGTTCTTCCTATTGAAAACTGTTGTCATGGTCCAAAGTGGCCTTGTTTGTAATGTGACCCCATTCTCTTGGCAGTGGGGTATTAGTCTGGGGCAGACCCTCCTTCAAATCCAGCCAATTACATCCTGCCTCTATCAAATTTGATCAAGCCAATTGCATCCTCCTTCTATCAAATTTAAATAAATAATGTAGATCACAAGCCAGTCTAATGGTGATGTGGTAGTCACTGGAATCAGAAGGGACTTGGAGCCAGTAATTATTGTCAACCATGTGAGCCAGAAGGAAGCAACAAGCTAACGTGAAGAAAGTTAGACGAGACATGGTGTCTAGAACCCATGTTGCTCAGTGTTCTGCTTGCATACTTTTCAGTGTTTGTAAGACTCTGACTGTATCTACTTGCTTTCATTTTAATAAGCATATCTTTGTGACTAATTTTTTACTGGTGATAGCCATGAAGGAATTTCATTTCTCTTGCAGCTAAGGAGCCGTGAGCATCCTGTGATGCTTTCTTTAGACCTAGCCTTCAGGATGACAGTTTAGTTTCATCATCAACATATTCACATATGATGAATAAATTTAAAAAATCACACCACCGGTGATTTTTCAACTGGAGCCCTCTGGGCCCTAGATCTCCATCCATTTGAGGAATCCTTGACATCCTTGCTCGGGGCTTACCTTATTCTTCCTTAGATTTTCTGTGAATATCTGAGACTTAGTCTTCCAGTCCCATGGTGTTCTCCCCTCTCGTGTCTATGTATTAAAAACTGCATATTTACCTCCTTAACAGTTCTGCATGCAAAAGCCCTGTGCATTTTCCAAAGTTGCTGCAATCACACAAAAAGTAACTCTGTCCATGGAAGGGTTTTGACTACGCTCTATAGAGAAAAACGTAACACACAAGCCCTCCAAATCTTTAAGAACATCACCTCGGATATTTGTGTTCTCTGAGCTGCCCTTCTAGTAATCTGCCTCCAGGATTAATTTTCGAAAATATTTTTTCCATTCTGATCTGCATCCCCTTTTGTAAGCAGGAGAAATGCTCCAGCACTGCAAAAATTGAACTATGATCCAAGGAAGAAACAACCAATCATCAAGGCCCACAAAAAGGAGGCAGCCAATCAAAATTAGCCCCACTTGAGATATAAAAGCTATGCAGAATCCTTCCTCAGTGTTATACTCCTGATGTATAGCTGCCCACTCATTCCCCTTTAACGGCATCCTTATAAAACTTTGCTTCTCCTAGTCTACCATCTTGGTAAATTCTTCCAGCAACCCACAGCACTGGTAAGCAAAATCCTGGTGTCAGGTTGGAACAGCAGCAGTAAGAGTTATTCTACCTCAGTACCTTCATATGTCAATTCATATCACTTTTACTCCATGCTGTCAGTAATTTTCAATCAGTCCTTAGTGCTTAAGGTTATTGAAGTGCCTCTTGGGCCACCATTGGACAGTGAGACAATGGCTGAGCAGGGAGTGATCTTGGTCCTTCCAGGTCCACCTAATCCAGAAGAGCACAGAGTGAATTGGCTTCCCACAATGGAGTTCTAAGTAAGAATATATTTGAAAGGAAAGGTCACACAGCTAAAAATAGCTTCCTACTCCTGAAGTAGGAAATGAGAAGCCACTGAAGAATTTTAAGCAGGGCAGTGACAAGATTTAACCTACTGCAGTAACACTGAGAATAAAGGCCCTGGGTTAGGGTTGCTGCTTAAGAGGTTAACACAGGAGTCCAGCAAGATGAAGAAAACCTGTATCAAGGCGACAGCATTCAGAATAGAGAGCTACTTCTGAGGAAAAGTTGTTGGTCTTAGTGTTCAATATGACTCTGGGATCAGAACCAGTGGAAGACATTGTGTGTATATATATATATATAATATTTCTTATTCAGTATTACAGTTTGAATGCTTGCTAGGTAGACACTTTGCAACTTAGTCCATGCCCCCCAGCCCTATTTTGCTTTAGTTCTTCTCAGATAGGGTCTTGTGTTTTTTCTGCGGCCAGCCTGGACCATGAAACTCCTGTTTAAGCCTCCTGAGGACATAGCTAGAAGACTCCATCTTTGAAGCAGATAGTGAACCCTCACCAAGCCCTGATTCTGTTGGTGCCTTGCTGTTGGATTTAGCAGTCCCCAGAACTGTGAGCAATAAAATCATGCTGTTTGTACATTAACTAATCTCAGGTATTATTGCGATTGTAGTTCACATGAACCATGACAGGCTATTTGAATAAATTCGTTTATGAAACCTTCTTCCAGCCCCAAGATTCATGTCACAATTATGCAAAAGGAGGCCCTCATTATCCCATTGCAAAATGGGTACTTCTGAATACTGAGTAAGATTTCACTCAAAGAGCAGAGGTGACCATAATGATACTAGTGTAGTGACTGAACATGAGTGCCTGGTTGGCCTCATGGCAGATATAAGTGAATCAACTGAAAAAATAGATTGTTGGAGTCGCTCAGATAGCCTCAGAGACTGTAACTCAATTGGAACAAATGAAAAATAATAAAGTTTGTGTCTTTGCATTAACACAGAGCAGTCAGCTGAAAAGTTAAAAGTCAAAAAATAAAATAAAATGTAAAAAATAAACTATGTGATAAACAGAAATCTCTGTGAGTAAATCTGATGTTTGTTTTTCACAAAATTAAAATAATAAGTCAGTTGTTTAATTACTGCATAAAAGTGGCCAAGACCAAATGTACACCAGGGTTTTTGTTGTCACTATCTATAGTCCAGAAATACTTATTACTCAGAAATGGTTATTTTCATTAAGGATAGTGGGCGGAGGGGGAGATTTGGAGATGCTTGCTGGATATAATAGGAAGCAATGATAGCATAGTCCTAAGACAAGGTTAGCTTGGTAACGGCAGTAAGACACCCATACATATGTGTGTACTCAGCCATATAATTCCATCTACATGGCTTAGTACAGGAAACCATAAGGTGACAAACACCATTTGGTGATGACTTCATAATTCACACCGCTAAGCTTTGACCCTCCGTGTGCTACCCAGCAGATATTAGAAGGCTTTCTCATTTCACAGTCTCCTTTTATAATGCAAACAAATTACAGTAACAGTAAAAGAGAGCCCTAAGAACATAAGTAGACAATAAGACTGTAGAATCGAAAATGATTTTATTTTGATTTGCTTTAGTGTTTAGAAATAAATATTTTGCTGGAATGATCAACCACACAGTGTAATAATGCTTTCATGGGAAAAGTTGATTAAAGATAATCACTTGGGTATACTACACACCTACTAATACCTTTTTAGTTCTTACCCAATCCCAGTCAGTGTCAATAAAGGGTCCCAATGTCTCAGCTTGTCTATAACCAATGAATCTTAGAGCAGCATGTTCTAATTAACTTTTAGAATGAAAGTTTCTGTCCCCTCCGGATAAATCTACTCCATGGCCAAAGCAAAAGTAATTTTATGAACTGATTTTAAACCTGCTTCATTGATCAGTGACAACTAGCTGAAGTAATCAAACTTGTGAAGGCTAACCAATCAATGACAGTGCCGTTTCTGAAATTAGCCTATTGGAAATACCCTCACTCTAATGACTGACTTTCTGAAAGTCAGCCAATCAGAGCAAGTCTCACTTGAGGAACCAAGTTCCTCCTACTGAAATTCAACCAATCCTACCCATTGCTGCTGCTGTAAGTCCACTGATCTAGAAATTCCATATTTCTTCAAATTCTGCATACAGGAAGCTCTCTGTTTTACTTGCTAAGAATGGGCCTTATAAACACAGCCCACCCTTATTCATAGAAGTACTAAAATGGCTTTTTGTGTCAGATACTAAGTGGTGGCCTTTCCCCTCAGGACTCTTAATCTCACCAATAAGGGTGAATTAGGCATGGCCATCAGTGAGTGCTCCACGCTGCGGCACATGGTGGGTGGCAGACATTCAATTTTCTCTCAGCTGACCCCCATCAGACTGGATTCCCATATGGTCTGCCTCAGTTTCTCCATTCTTCATACCCCCGGTTTACCACAAATTTACATTTTGATAAGAATTAAAAGACCTTGAGTGGTACTGGGGTGGGCAAGGGCACAGAGAAGTGTCATTGTGGGAAAGTGCAGGTAGACGGGGTTTATATTTTTCATTGGACTAAACTCCGATCTTACTGTGACCCCGTTTCTCCATTAGTAAAATGTGGAGAACTAAAACAACTTTCTTGTCCCAGGTGAGATTCAGATATGTGAAGCATATTCTGTGGCTGGACTATAAACCATGCTAGACAATGAGGAATTTACTTTTTGTAGGGATCTTTTAGCTTCTGTTGATTTGGCTGTGTCTTTAGTTCCTTCACTATTGGAGGTGTTTTGAGTCTAAAGAATTGTGAGTCTTAACTCTTGCTAGGCTCTGAAATTGCTCTTAAACTAAAAACGATAATAGCAGCAGCAACAACAACCACGGCCACAACAAAAACCAAATGATTCATTCTTTTATTATTATTATTATTAATTTATTCACATGTTTGGGTCATTCCCCCCCATCCCTCTCCTCCCACTCACTTCCAGGCAGAACCTGTTCTGCCCTTATCTCTAATTTTGTTGAAGAGAAGGCATAAGCATAATAAGAAAGACAAAATGATTTTGCTAGTTGAGATAAGGACAGCTATACAGAGAGATTCCTAGCATTGCTTTCATGTACAAATGTGTTATAACCCAAGTTGATTCATCTCTACCTGACCTTTTCACTAGTTCCTGATCCCCTTCCCATATTGACTTCTGTCACTTTAAGGTTCCTGTATTAGTTCCTCTGCAGTGGAGACATCAAATACTATCATGTTTTGTGTTTCTTACCTATCCCCATGCCTCCTGTGTGTGCTCTCCCCTTATCATGTGACCCAAGTCCAACCACCTTGCTGTATTTGTCCTAGATCTAAAGTCTGCATATGAGGGAGAACATATGATTTTTGGTTTTCTGAGCCTGGCTAACCTCGCTCAGAATGATGTTCTCCAGTTCCATCCATTTACTTGCAAATGATAACATTTCGTTCTTCTTCATGGCTGAGTAATGATTCACTCTTAGTAGGTCTGCAGCATCCAGATTTTTCAGTGCTTTGTGGTTTACTGTGATGTACATCCAAGGTTAAGGTAAGGAGGTTATGTGTGTCTTTCCTTCCTGGTTGAGATTCCCTGAGTAGGATAAATGGATGGTGGTGAGGAATGTATGCATAAAGAAGCAGGGATTCCAGCAGATGCTCTTTACTATATGATGCTGGTCACGTAGTAGGTGTTTTAAAAATTTGTTTCCTTTTTTTTTCATGATGGGAATTGAACTCAGATCCACGCACATGCTAAGTCCTTGCTGTACAACTGAGCTACAGCCCTAGCCCATGTAGTAGGTTTAAACAAATGTTGGTTGAAGTCCAGAAACGAAACATTTATTTCCCTTAGATGAATTCCTTGGGACTATAAATATTGAGACTCATCTTCATCAGGTAGCCAAGGTCAGTCTCTTGAGATTTGAAAGTTTTGGGGACCCTCTCCATAGGCATATTGTAGATTGAACTTAACACCATGCTCTGGAATCAGACTACCTGGCTTTCGAATCTGGCACTATGCCCAGCCAACTGTACTATGTCTTCATTTCCTCCCTAAGTCCTAGATCCAGAGTGCAGATCCCATGAAATTAATACCAAGATTCTTATATAACTGACAGCAAAGAGATAAATAAAATGTTGTTATTATACTATTTATTATTTGAATTGACTGATCTTTTACCCAAACCCACTTTCCTCAGGTGCTCTTTCTCTGGTGAAAGGTTGCACCTGCTCCGTCTGCCCCCATGAAACATCTGCAGACTTCTCTGGCTTTTCCCTCTCTCTTCATCCGCTATGTCTAATGTTTTCCCTAATTATCATTCTGTTCAGGCCACATTTGACTTCCTCCCAAATTCCTGCAACAGTTTCCTCTTGGGTGTCCTGGCTCTAGTCTATGATAGCTTTCCCAGAGTGCATTTTGCTTCCTGACTCATGTTCCCAAACCACCAAGAGAATTTGCTCATTGCCTTGCTTGAAGCCTCTCCATGACTTCTAGTCATTTTTAGGATACTGTCCAAGCCTCTTTACCTGTTGAGTAAGGTCTTATTCTTTTGGCCTTTGTTTAGCTCTTCAAAATTTAACTCATTGACATCCTTCTTGTACCATGTGCACCATCAGTTCAGACCTCCCTTCAGTTCTGCTCTGCCACACATCTCTGAGTGTTTGTGTCATGCCTACCATCAGGAGCACTCTCACTGCAAATGTAGGAGGGAGTGTATGAGATGTGGGGATATTAGAACCTAATGAGTTGATTTAAAACAAGCTTCCTCTTGTTCTAAGTTCTCACAATTTATAATAAAAAAATAGATCTCCCTATTTATCCAGTTTACCTCCTCTCAAATCCATTGTGAACTGAAAATATCAAGTTCCAAATGCAGCAAATAAAGCTAACCTACTGGACATCATAGCTCATCAGCACTATTTGCTATTGTAGTATCTGTGACCCTGTGGCTTATTGGGATTGGGGCTCACTGATGCTTCCTAGCTTTGAGAAAGTATTGTGTTGCATATTGCCAGCCTGCAAAAAGATCAAAATTCAGAATTTAAAAGTATAGTTTCTGGGTAATGTATCACACTCTTGGATCATCATAAAGTCAACCATCCTAAGACCAGGTCCTTTGTTACTTACCTCCTGGGCTGGTGATGAGAATGATAGTGACTGGTTTCTTGGTCCACCCCTTAATTGCATCAGAAGTTGCCCGCTGCCGATAACTTAGAATCTCTCACAATAATTTAATGCTCTGTAACAGAGTCCAAGGAAATAACTCCAAAATCCACTCTTAGTGCCTTCCTCACCTCTACTTTGAATCCCATCTCCTCTCACCATTTTGCCTCTTTAAAGCTTTCTTACATGCTTGCTTCTGTTTCTGGAGTTGATATTTAGATTTTTTTAACCTCTTTATTTAAACCTCTGCTTTTTGTAGTGGATAGATTGTTCTTGGCAATTGGAGTGGTATTTAGTGGGAATCCTCTCCTCTTCCTCCAGGCATACTTAACCCAGCCCAGAGCCAATCTCTGGAGAACAGTGCAAGGCCTGCATGACTGCCCTTGGACTCGCAAAAGTCAGACATTAGTCATTGGACTGCTGGATGATTCTTCTAGATATGACTCTGCAATCATCAGGCTTCAAGTTAAACTTCATTTCCTTAACAGCAACTTAAAAATGTCTAGGCTATAAGAAATATGTGTGCATAAGCATGTGAGTGTGTGTGTGTGTGTTCGTAAGCCTCTAAATGAAGAGGTCAAAAATATAAACTTAAGTGTAGTATTATTAATGAAGGAAACCTTGCCAGACAAATTTCAACTTCATTATTGGATGTAATTTTTAAATGAGAGAGCAAATAGAATACAGTGAATGTCCCCAGTCTTGACTTTATTAACACATTGCACAGAACACTTCATAAAATGATGGCCCATCAAGGGATTTAAATAGGCTTGGAGGTGAGCAGTGGTAGCAACTGAGAATGGCTGCAGCTTGCAAAGGGAAGGTACCAGAGATGACAGCCTTTTCAAAAGACGGACAGCGAAATGGACCCTGCCTTACTCAGCAGCTTTCCTAATGATGTGGAAGGGGAGGTATGCAGTGTATTAATTAAATTTGACAAGGATGCTGATTTGGTTAGCAGAGTCAACCTGGAGGGTTTAGAAATGTGGTAAGGAAATAGGAAGAAGAAAATACAGTTTGGGAAAAATGCAAATAGTGCATTCCGAGAGAAATAAGCCGTGAGAAAAATATCCAGGGATCCCAAAATAAGATGTAGGGCATATTTAGGAAAATAGAGACAGAAAGGGCACACTTGTTTTCTTTTCCCAAAGAGGACACGGAAAACACTTCTTAAGTGTCCCCTGAGGCTAGACGCTGTACCTCTAATACGGTTTTAGCAACAGAATGTTTTCTACCAAGATTAAGCAGCCTGGAGTTGACGGTGTCTATGTGTTTCACTTAAATGTTCTATGTTTTAATTGCATACTTCATTCTCATTGTAGTTGCTCGTCCTGCTTTGTTTTGTTTTGTGGTTCTGGGGTTTGAATTCAGAGCTTTGCAGTTAGTAGACAGGTGCTGTACAGCTTGAGTCATGCCTCTGGCCCTTTAATCCCTGGTTGTTTTAGAAATAGGGTCTCACTTTTTTGCCCAGGCTTTCTGGACTGCAATCCTCCTATTTTAACATTCCCACAGGAATGACAGGCGCACACTACTATGCCCACCTTTTTTTCTATTTGAGATGGGGTCTTGTGGACTTTTTTTGCCCAGGCTGGCCTGCAACTGTGATCCTTTTGGTCTGAGCCTCCCAAGTAGCTAGGATTGCAGGCAGAAGCCACAGACACCCAGCTTCATTGTAGTTTTGAACTCATCTCTTTTCAACTTTGTATATCATTGTTTGCTTCCTGTCATCTTAAGGACAACAAAACATCTCTAGTTTAGAATCTACTTTCATCATCTCCAGCCAGGTAAGGGGTTCCATTAAGCTTTGGGGCTGCCTTTGTCAGGGCTTAATTTCTATATCATCAATTGTATTAAAAGATGTTACTAAAATAATCAGTACCTTCCATTTATTTTACCTGGTGGTGTTTAGTTTCCTGTCTTCTCATGATGACCCTTCAAAGACTCTCTTGCACATCATTTTAAAAACATGACATGGTGGTCTTCATCCATTCTTTTCTGTGACCCTATAACATTTTTTCCCAAGCTCCATCAAGATTTGCTTAGTCTGTTGGCTAGATCACAAGTGAAACAATGTCAAAAATGGTTGAGTTCTAATATTAATTGTGTGTTTTGCCATTCTATTGATTATGACCTTAAAGATTGAAGGATTCACTAACTAGCTGAGCAATTTTTTCCTCAAGGTATGCATGAGAGAGTGACCCAGAGAAAACAATGGTGCCCAAGGCTCATGATTCCTGGCTGTGATGGTGGTGACCTACAAATAATTACCTGGTTCAGTGTTAGCAGGCTACCCTCAGCTGTCCATTGGTAAGGCTGATGCTCATTTCTCCCTATAACTACATGTGTGGAGTTATCTTCTTTGGCCCCACAGAGGACTAAAGGTGGTGTGGTGACATGGTGGGGGGTGGGGGAACTCAGACACCTTGAATATACTTCTGTGCACTACCAAATCCCTGTTTCTTGTGATTTCAGCCTAGTTTCTACCCTGAGCCTTCCAGATGGGAACCTAGGAGATACTCAGCAATGTCTTGGGTGTTTTACCAAATTTCATTTGCATTCTAGGTTTCCCTTAAATTCTGCATGTGTAGGGGAAGAATGAGTATCCCAAGTCTTTTGATACAAATCATGAAATTAGTGCTTGACTTGTTGATGTTGTACAAATCTGTTAATTTTTTTTTTTAATTTTGAGACTGAACTTTCAATCCTCCTGTCTCAGTCTCCTGAGTAGGTCAGACTGTAGGTACTACCATGCCTGCCCAAATGTATCAATTCTATAATTCTTTGACCTTCAGCAGCTATCTTAATTTGTTTCAGTCTTCAATTTCTTCCCTTTTTTTTTTTTTGGTGGTATTGGGGCTTGAACTCAATGCTTTACACTTGCTAAGCAGGCACTCTACCACTTTAGCTACATCCCTAGCCCTTTTTGTGTCATTTTTGAATAAGGTCTCTTGTTTTTGCCTGTATGAGCTTAGCCCATGATCCTCCTATTTATATCTCTCTAACACATACCCAGTTTACTGGTTAAGATGGGGGTCTTGCTGACTTCCTGCTTGGGTTGGCTTCCAACAGTGATTCTCCCAATCTCTGCTTCCTTGGTTGCTGGGTCACTGAACCTGGACCTACATCTTCAGTTTCTTTATCTGGCTAATAGACACAATACTTCTTGCCATGTAAATTCGTTGTGATGATTGAATGGAAAAATAAATAAAGCCCCTTGGTGCCAAAAGGCCCTTACTAAAAGCCATCAGAATGGTATTAACTCTCATTCACCTTCTCAGAGCCTCACTCAGTCACACTTGCAAAAGGAAAATAAGATTGATAAATTTTTCTGGTTATTTGATGTCTGTCAAGAGTTTTGTTAAGAATTTAATAATCATCGAGGCAAAAACACTTGGCAAGCACAGAGCCATGTTGCAGAAATCTCAGGTGATCAGTTATTTTTGCTTCTTCAAGGTGATTTAGGTGTATACCTGGAGTCTACTTACTCAGTTTGATTTCAAAAAAAAGAAGAATAATGTGTTCTGGGCTAAAGTAAAGGAAATAAGAATAAATCCACCTGTATTTTCCGAACCCTTCAGTATTTTTGTGCTTGCATTAAAGTTGACCAGCAGAATGATTCCGTATCTTCCAGAACTGGGGTTACCAATCTTTCCTTGTAAGGGTCCAGCTAGTAAAAATCATGGGCTTTGCAGGCCATATGGTGTCTGTTGCAAATCCTCAACTCTACCATCACAGTGCAAAAACAAACACATGAGTGTTCCAATGAGACTTTGCTGTCAGAGTCAGGTGGCTGGATTTGTGCTGTGGACCATGTTCTTTGGACACCAATTCTCAGGTAATACTGAAAAGATGATATTCTACAAGAGTTGAAATGCTTTTGAGTAAATCTGGGAAGTGATGGGTCCAGTATCCTCCCTGTTCCCTGCCATCCAACAGGTGAATGCAGAAAAGGGACCTGGTATTATTTCAGTAATATAGGTAAATGGGCAAATTAGATAATTTAGAAATGTGGTTTGAATGTTTGATTTGTGGATTGACCTCTCAGACATTCTTCCCAGTGTCCAGCAGTCTCTGAATATGAGCTTGGAATAGGCAGATCACCACAGCCAGCTTGTTGTATAATGCCTTGTCCTTTATTTATGGAAAGAGCATCCTTGAGGAGGTTTGAGAAGATCTAGAAAAAAGTAATGGGGATGATTGAAGCTCTGGAAAATAAAACTTGTGAGGAGTGCTCACAGTAACTACAGTTATTCAGCATAACTAGAGAAAATAAAATCTTGAAATATGGTGAGCTCTTATATAATCCTACTGCCTCTGAAACCCATTTCCTGAGTGTTCCCCCCTTCCCATCGTCTATTTTTCTTTTTTTTTACAACTTATTCCTAGAATGGGATATACTGAATTGCATTAGGTAGGGGCAATTCAAGTGATCACAAGAGTAGAGTTTTATTTCTAAGGAAAATCATTAGGTATCAGTAATAACTCAGGAGAAACCATACGTTCTACAAAGGAAGAAACCAAGTCCCACATATGTCACATGGCTTGTTCAATACACTCAATTTTCTGGTGACAGACCTGGAACCAGACATTGAGGATCTTAATTCCAAATGAGTGGTCTCTGGGATGTACCTTAGTGAATCCGTAGATCTTTTCATTAAACAGTGATTTGCAATTTACAGAGGGATCTCTGTATTTGATGCTGTTCTTCATTCTCATAGCAGTTCTATAAGGTAGGTGACCTTGTATGTTTGGTTTTAATTAATGTTTCACTACTAACTTGCTTTGAAAGGTAATATTTAACTTCTCTGAACTTCCATTTCCATCATAGAACATAAAAATTCTTACCTTTTTATGGGGAACAGAAGCTATAAGTCATACAAATATACTCTAGGAAACTAGCAGGTGTCACCCAAAGCAGTTATTGTTATTTTACAGAAAATCTGAGGCTCAGAGAAATGTAGTGGCTGAAGAAATGTAGTGGCCGACAGAAGGTGAACTTAACCCTAGCTGTCTTCCTTCTTTGTCCAGTGCTGTTTCTATTAGATTCTTGTTACCTCTTTCCTATGGGGAGTCCTAGGACAGATAACTGTAGGTTGATGTTCTACAGGTGGATGGGTATGAAATACCCTTAATCTGATTTCTATGTTCTCTAGTTCTTATAGACCCTCACCTCAGGCTAATTCTACTCGCTGGTGTGTTCATTTATTAAGAAAGGAAAGGAGAGAGGGAAAAGGGGAGGAAAGAAGGAAGGAAGGAAAGAATGGAAGAAGGGAGGCAGGGAGGAAAGAAGAAAATAGAGAGAAGAAGGAGGGAGATAGGGAAAAAAGAGAGAAAGGGGAAAAGAATGGAGGGAGAGACGAGAAGGGAAAAAGAGAGAGAGAGGAAATGAGGGAGTAATGAAGGAAGGAAGGAAGGAAGGAAAGAAGGAAAGAAGGGAAAGGAAGGAAGGAAATAAAAAGGAAAAACCTATTTGATTTATTTGAAGACATGAAGATGATACACATAGCACCCTGTTATCTGGACAAACCTGCAGAGCTTAGTTGGAGATACCTAACACCAAGGCCAGGATGTCTTCTGGCCAATGGTCCCCAGAAGTACACAGATCCCAAAATGTAGGCACAGCACAGAGGCCTTAGCAACTCATGTTTACCTCTCCATTTTCCTAAGGCTGTGTCAAAGAAGTATAGAGCACACTAAGAAGATTGTGCTGGGCCTTGGGCTGGGTTTACGGCTTTGTGGAGAGACAAAGTGAGAGATTAAGAATTAGTTAGGCTAGAAAAATAATTACAGCTTTGTCACTCCCCATATAACACAAGACATCAGTCTCCAGCCATGTGATGAACATAAGTATGTCACTGGATTATTTGGGGGACTCAATGAGATGACAGCCAGGCACATAACAGATAGGAAAGTAACTGACGCCATGAGTACTTACTATGAACTAGACTTTGTTTCAAGTCCTTTGCATGATCAAAAAACTCGCAGACCCCTATAAATTGGTTTTATTACCCTTTCACAATCAAGGAAACAGAGACATAAAGAAGCTGGACAAGTTGTGGGCATCACACAATTTGGGAGTGTTCGAGGCAAGGTTTGAACCTAGGAATTCAGACTCAAAATCCTTTTTATAATTTTTATCTTTAAATGAAATATAATTGGTATTCAATCACCTGAATTTCCTTACAGTCTACAGTATGGTAGGTTTTGAAATATGTGTATACCTGTGAAGCCATCATCACAACTGAGAAAATGAATCCATCAACCCCAAAGGTTTGCTTGTGCCCATTTGTCATCTCTCTCTATTGCATGTTGACACTTTACTTGCCCTCCATTCCCACTCAACCACCAATCAGCTTTCTGACTCTATAAAATATTTGCATTTTTTAAGAATTTTATAGAAGTGGCATCATACAGCATGCACCCTTTTCTCTCTATCTCTTTGCATTTAGTGTAATTACTGTAGGATTGGTTCATCCATGGCTTTGTATCAATAGTTCATTCTTTTTATTCCTGCATTTATATGGATATATAATCATAATTTGTTTGTGCATTCATGTATTGGTGGATATATGGGCATTTCCAACTATTATAAACAAAGCTGCTATGAGCATATGTTATAAGTGGTGTTATATACAGTTGTTTTCCCTACTTTTAATCATTAAACCACTATAATGTTGACCTGTGTTTGAAGTGGTTCAATAAGCCTCAGGAGAGCTAAAATATGGTGGCCTTCCATAATATTCCCTCCTTGAAATTTCAGATTTTCCAGGAGAGTACTCTGTAGCCACACAGTACTGATTCTTTCCTGGAGTTACTGCTGAAGAAAAAGAACTCCTGGTATCCCTGATATTTACATATGGAAACTTTTGTGGAGTAGGGGAGAAAAGTAACAGGGCAAAGAAGTTGAGTTACTGGAATTTGCTTTACTGGAAAGCAGAGTCCAATCTACTTATCAAAGTCTTCAACTTGATATGTTTTCAGTACAGTTATTGGTGATGAATGGCTGATACCAACCACGTTACTTGCCAAAAGTTAACGTGAAAGTGCTAATGACTTAGGTAGGAAATGAGATCCCCGGATGTTCCCAGAGTCAGTGAGACAATTAATCTGATTTACATCCACTGCATTTCAGAGAACTAAAATTTCATCTGCTGCTTTGAAGCATTCATTTGGAATGAAACCACATTACTTTAAGTGAAACCCATCAGTCAAGCTGTTTATAAAATACACAGTGGCTAACAAGAATGGAAAGCCAATAGAAGAACTCAGAAATCACAGATAATGCCAACACAGGAGAATGCATTAGACAGGACTGCAGACAGGGAATAAAGAGAAGGATTGCCTGTGTTAATGCTCTGTCCAGCAGAGAACACACGGACTTGATAAGTTTCTGAGATCCAAGCAATAAAGTAAATAGTCCAGATGGCAGGAACAGACAAGACATTGCTTCCCAAAGCAGGAAATGAAATATTCTTAGAGTATGAAAAGAAAGAAGTAGGGATCTTATGGCTTTTTTTTTCTCTTTAAATTTTCCTCTCCTGTAGGATTTACAGACACTAATATGACACAAATAAGATTAAAGGGCAGAATAGAAAATTAGCTGTGGCTCCAAAACCCATGGCTCATGGAAAGAATAAGAAAGAACAGCCTGTAGAGAATTTGCCTGTGAGGAGGTAGCCTTGCTTTTTCTAAGTTGGACCTGAAGAGTTCTAGAGTGGTGACTCTTCTCATTGCTTTGGGGGAGGACCAATAGTTGCAGTGAATATTGAGACAGCCTTTCCAATATTTCTGGATCAGAAACATTTCAAAATTCATAAGCAATTATTTCTTACTCCAGAGTTATGTTGAAATCAGCTTCCTAAGGCACCATTAACCGTTATCTATGGCTGTGACCATAGACGTCAAGTTTATGGGAAAGCATTTTGAACAGTTCTCAACAGTGATAAGCCATTCTGAATATGCTCAATTTCAAAGATATGATTGATATTGGTGACACTGAAAGATGGAAATGGCCAAGATTTGACTACTTGTCTACAGATGTCAATAGCAAATGGGAGTCATAGCTGCCCTAAATTTTGTCCCTATTATGACTGACCTCTGGCTGACTTCCTGCTAGACAAACCAGGAAACTCTATTCTCAAAGTCTCCTCCATTTTAATAAACTTTTATGTGTAACCTACTATTTGTAGGTAATGCTGAGATGGAAGGCATAGCTCTATGATAGGGGCCCAGGAGTAGGTTCAATGTGGAATATTATAGGAGTTATAATCCTAGTAGGAAGTGGAATTTGGTTCACATTAAAAGATTTAAGGAAAGACACTCCTTACACAGGAGCTAGCAGGGCTTAGAGAGGAAATAGGGATGGTGAGACATCCAAAGAAAGCATAGTGGGGTGCGATGGCAAACGCTAGTTGTGGAAGGAAACAGCATCCCACACAGGCATGGAGGTTCAGAGATTCAAAGGAATCTCTCCTCACACCCTCCAGTCTCTTGCCATTTGTCCATTGGCCAAACCCAATCTGAGAGTGACCACAACAATTTTGTAAGAGTCATCTTCTTAGGACACAGGGCAGGGCAGAACAAGAATAGTTTTGAGTGTGTGGGGAAGTGAATAAATAGAGGAGTTAAGGCAGTTTATGCTTTTGCTCCTGAGCATCTATTCTTGTTTTTCATTCAATAAAAAAAAAAAACCAAAAAACACTCATCTCCAAAACAGAGGCGAGAAAGAATCCAGTCAGCTACCATATTGTCACAAGGCAATGACAGTCAGACAGAGCAACTTTCCTACACAACACTACCTGAAACTTAATTTGTAATTGTGGTTACTTCTGGGGTTCCTTATTTAAGGTAAGTGGAAAAATCGAAAACCAAAATCAAGTAAAGAAAAATGTCTATTCTTACAGTAGTTACCACTTCAATAGATAGTCATAAGACTTAAATTAATTAATCGTATCTTTCTTCTTCTCTACTCATTCTTTTACCTTTATCTTCTGCCACCTCCTCAAGATTTCTTCTGTGGTAGAGTGACTCATAGCTTCGTGATTGAAGGATCTAAGTCCTGAGTTATTCAGTATTGAGTTTTCCATTTATTATTGGACTTGGGAGTGCCAACAGAAAGTCTAGTGAATCACCTGGGTTCTAGACCTAGCTCCATTTATTCCTAATATTTAATGGTGTGACTCTTATTGTGTTCCTCTTATTGGCCTGATACACTGGAAAGGAAGCCTAAAAGATGCAGTCTGCAGGTATTGGCTGACCCTCTGGAACACAGAAGAGAGCAGAGGAGGGAGGAGAATGGAGAATATTCAGAACAGATGATCTCAATTCTGGGAAAATGTCAGCCTGGGACACAGTTTTGCAAAGGAGGACCCTAAGCTTAGATCCTTTCTGGAAAGCAAAAGGGTCTATTTGACGTGTCACTCTAGGCAAGGATACAGAGTTCAGTGACTCTGGTTGCATTGGTTCACATCGTTGTCCTCCACCTTATCAAGAAGCATTACTTGAGCATTATGTCAAGTTACCATTGTCCTGAAAAACAAATTATATTATAATAATAGTTTTATTTGTTACGGATCTACTATATGTACATCTTTTAATAATTGTAATGGATGTACATTAAGTGTTCATGATTTGCCAAAGAGTTTTACATGTAACTCATAAATTAATGGTGCAAATAAATCTATGGAGCAGACAACTCTTTGATCCATTTTTTTCAGATAAGAAACCAAAACATAAGACGTTAAGTATCTTTTCCTGAAAGAGAAAGTGAATAAAAGACAAGGAAAAGATTTCAAATCCAGAAAATCTGATTGAAAACCTGCACTTTTAGCCCCTACTTCATGCTGCCTCCTTTAGCTTTCACCGCAACTCTGCAGGGGCAATTATTTCCATTTGCTGGGCAAAGATGCAGATGGAGGGAGATCTAGTGACTTCTTAAATTGCACAGCTACTGAGAAGAATCTGGGGATGTAATCCCTACCTGCCTGACTCCTAACCCCATCTTCTTCCCATTCTACAGAATGTTAGTGTAACTATAGCATGGAGATAGGGGAGGGGCAGAGAAGGGAGTGAGGAATCACACAGGATCCAGCACACAGCAGGCAGAGGTACCTGGTAAGAACTCCAAGGTGAGCAATGGTATACCCAGTATATTAGGACTGGGGTGAAGCCAGAGGAAGATCCAGAAGAGAAGAGATGAGCTGGAGATGGGGAAGAGAGGTGTGAAAGGTTTTTCATCCAGCTGCTGGTCATGTATCATTTGCCTTATGCATTGCCTTTCTTGAATTTTAGATGGAATGGCAGAGAATTTTTTTATAAGACAATTAAAAAGAAAAACAAATACAAAAGTTGAATCTCTTTTTAATCTATGTCTGTCCTTACTCTTGCCGTACCCAGGAAAAGAGAAATAGAGCAGTTCAGATGCTGTTGGTGAGTTGCCATGGAGACGGCTCCCATGTGATCTCCTGTCATGACTCACCACTGCAGGAACCTCCAAACTTAATTATTTATTAATAGGCTTTTTACCAGCGCACTCTCCAGAGGTGGAACATGTTGTTTCCCAGGCTGGGACAGCGGTAAGAAACAGAGGGAGAAAATACTGTGCAATTACAAAGAATTAATTAGAACCTCTGTAAACGTACTGACTAACATGCTAGGATAAACTGTGGTGGGATTTGAGAGTATTTAGGTGTCTGGGGAAAAAAGGAAAAATGAGCAGTGGGTCTCCAATAATTGGTTCTCCTATGACACCAAAAAATGTCCCCTGTACTATTTCTTTATGAACTAGCTGTTCAAGATGGATGAGTGAACTGCAAATTCCAAGAAAAAATTTTATAATTCACATGAAAAATAAAATATACAAGCACAAATATATATATACATATTTATATATAAAATGTTTCAATAATTATACATTTCTCCAAGCATAACATAATTGATTGACCTTGATAATCTACTTAATTAATAGTGAGGTATTTAGAATTGATATTAGTGATATTAGAGGTAGGTTGTGTTGGGAAATATGTGGTTCCTTGTGCACCTATTTGCGTGATTACACATTAATTCTTTATGCTTAAACCTTATGAATGGAAATGGAATGGGAGAGGCAAGAAGGCAGTAGATTAACTTGTTAATGGATTTATTGATTTAACCAATCTTTCATCCACTCAACTAACCAGAAATCAAATTACTGATTTGAATATCACACAGTAATTGACTCAAGGGTCCTCAGTCTAGTGAGAGACATCCACACAGGTCACTATTTCATGGCATATGGTTATTGATTATCTTAAGAGATGCATGAGTAAAAGGATATAAAAAATGTGTAAGACAAACAGTCATGTCACAATGAGGTGACAATGAATAGTGATGCTTTGTATCTGAGACTGAATTAGTTGTCCACTGATATCCCTTTCAGCACTAAAACCTCTCTCTGAGTCTATGGGAATAGTCATATCGTTTTGATATTGGGTTAATATCACACTAAAATTTGCCTCAATTCCATCATTGTCTTATAGATACCGTTGCATCTGCAGACCTATATGTTATAGGAAGCTATTATGGATAGGATTGGGAAATGTATTTGTCTGTTTTCCATTGTTATAAAAAGACACTCATGGCTGGATAATTTGTTAGGAAAAAAAAGAGGTTTATTTAGGACACAATTTTGGAGGTTTAAGAATATGCCACTGACATTACATGTCAGAAATATGAGTGAGAGGGAGAACTTAGACAGTGAGATGGAAGCCCTAGAGTTTGGAGAGTCCAAGTTTGCTCTTTTATAACAACTGTCTCATGAGAACTACTTTAATCTCCCCCGAGTGCAGCACTCTTAATGACTGAATAAGCTCTCTCTAGGCTCCACCTCTTAAAGTTCCTACCCCTCTACATCATCCGACCAAGGACAAAATTACCAACACATGAACTCAGGTGAACACACTGAAACCATACCAAAGGCACAAGAGGAGAATTCATTCTGTTACTTAACCTGTAGTTTAAGCTTTCACTCCTTTTAAGTTAGGGCATATTCAGTTTCTTATATAGTTCAATGGAGGTTGTGAACACATATACATAGAACACTTCACTGCTAGAACTAGAAACACTTTACAGGTAATAAAACAAATAAAAACTGTCTCTTGGTTGTTTAGTTAACAGTGCTTTACATAAATTAGATCCAATTACTACTATAATACAAGATAAGTATAATTGGTCAGAGAGTTCCATGAATAAGGAATTTAGGTTTAAAAATGACAATCAGACCTGCTTAGAAAACCAAGGCTAAGATTAAGCTGTGTCCAATCTCAAAGCCAGAGTTTGTTCAACTGGACACTGTGACTCAATCTAGCTTCAATTCCCTAGTTTCACAGTTATGGAAAATAAGACTTAGAAATTTAAGAAAATCTCATATTCATCCCTGATCAAAAGATCTTAATGAACTAGGAAGAATTTGATCAAGAGCCTTATCTAAAATTAATAGCCATCATCATAATTAACAGGAAGCCTTTAAAGTAATTCTCATTGAAGTCAGGAATGATACAAAGACTCATGCAATCCTAACTATTATTTAACATTAATCTGAAATGTTGGTGATGGACATGAGAGAAGGAAAATTAGAGTTATAAGAAACAATAGAGAGGAAGAAAAGTTTATAATCGATTTCTTGATGAAAGCAAATGAAACAAATAAAAATTTTAATAAAGCAAATATTAAAATTTAAAACATTGGTTCATTTCAGTGATATATTCAAAAGCAACAGCCACGGAAATGTAAAAGACCTATGTAAATAATTTTGAAACAGAAAAATGGTAAAGAACTCAAATTTCTTATCTTCGAAATTTTTTTACACAGCTTCAGTAAATGCATACTGGCATAAGGATAAATATATATATTAAAAACAACAGAATAGATATTTTAAAAGTAAACTTTTTTTCTTAAGGTCAAATTAGTTTGACAAGAGTGCCAGGGCAGTTCAGATTTTTCAACACAGGTTGAGAAAGACCATTCCAGTGGGTTGAGTGTAGAATGCAGCGGCAAAAGGCAGGGACTGAGTTTGGCTCACGCCTGTAATCTTGGCTACTCAGGAAGCAGAGATCAGGAGATCAGAGATGGCAGTTAGAAGCCAGTCCCAGGCAACTAGTTCTCAAAAATACCCAACACAAAATAGGGCTGGTGTAGTGGCTCAAATGGTAGAGCACCTGGTTAGCAAGGGTGAGGTCCTGAGTTTAAACCCCAGTACCAGAAAAATGCAAGGAAAATCCAACTTATGCAAATTGGTAGACACAACACATCCTATAAACAGAAATCAAATAATTATCTCAACAGATGCAGAAAACCTTGTGACAAAATCCAATATCCCTTCATGATAAAAGCGTAAAGAAATGTGGAATAGGAGGAGTGGACCTCAACACAATAAAGGCGATATGTGACAGACCTAGAGCTAACATCACGCTGAATGGGGAAGAACTGAAAGCATTTCCTTTAAAATTAGGAGTGGGACAAGGTTACCCACTATTTCACACTTTTATTTAATGAAAGCTTGAAATCTTCAACCTAGCAGTATGGCTAGAAAAAGAAAGAAAAGAGATACAAATAGGAAGGGAAGAAGTCAAAGTTTCACTGTTTTCTGATGATATTGTCCTATACTTGAAAGACTCAAAAGACTCCACTAGTGGACTCTTGGATCTGATAAGCACTTCCAGCAGTGTAGTAGGATGTATGATCAACATACAAAAGTCAGTAGTTTTCTATACACGATCAACAAACTTGCTGAAAAAGAAGTCAGGAAAACAATCCCAGTTATAATAGACAAAACAAGTCCTAAGCATAAACTTAAACCAAAAACTTCAACAACCTCTACAATGAAAACTATACAGCACTGAAGAAAGAAATTGCCAAAGACACTAGAAGATGGAAAGACGTGCTGTGTTCGTGAATTGTCAGAATTAACAGTGTAAAAATGGTTATATTTCCAAAAGCAACAGATGGATTTGAACAATTCTGACCAAAATACCTATGACATGCTTCACATAACTACAAAAAAATTCCTGAAATTCATATAGAAACACAAAAGACCCTGAATAGCTGAAGCAATACTAAGCAAAAAAAAGCAGTGCTGGAGATGTCACAATACCTGACTTCAAACTGTACTACAGGGCATAGTAACAAAAACAGTATGGTCCTGGTACTAAAAGCAGCACCTAGAACAATTGAATAAGATAGAAGATCCAGAAATTAGCCCACACAGCTTCAGTAATCTGATTCCTGACGAAGGTGCCAAAACTATACATTAAGACAAAAAAACCTCTAGTGGTGCTAGGCGTATGAGATATACATAGGTAGAGAGCTGATCTTTCACCCTGTACAAAAATCAAAGACAATGAATCAAACTTCGAAACTACTAGATGAAAATATACAGCAAGAACTGACAAATGGGAATGATGGAGAGGGTGAAATCAACTATGGTAAATTGTACAGACTTTTGTAAATGTCACAATGTACCTCAAGTACAACAATAATATAATAAAAGTACTTTAAAAATTTCAAAAAATGATAGATAACTGGGCACCAGTGGCTCACGCCTATAATCATAACTACTCAGGAGGCAGAGATCAGGAGGACCAAGGTTCAAAGCCAGCCCAGGCAAATAGTTCATGAGAGCCTAGCTCATCACAAAAATAGGGCTGGTGGAGTGGCTCAAGGTGAAGGCCCTAAGTTCAACCCCCAGTACTGAAAAGAAAAAAAGAATTGGCAAATAGTGTTGTATCAAATTAAAAAGCTTCTGCACAGCAAAGCAATTAGTGAATAGAGACAGCTTGAATGGGAGAAAATCTTTACCATCTATTCATTTGGCAGGCATTACTACCTAGAGCATATAAAGAACTCAAAGAAATTAAACCAAAAACAAATGGATATGAACATGAAAAAATTTCAACACCGTTAGCTATCAGAGAAATGCAAATCAAAACTATACTGAAATTCCATCTCACCCCAGTCAAAATGACTATCATCAAGATAACAAAAAACCAAAAATGTTGGTGAGAATTCTGGGAATGGGAGGAGGACCCTTGCACGGTATTGGTGGCAATTTAAATTACCTGACCCACAATAGAAAGCAGTATGGATGTTCTTCAAAAAAATTAAAAATACGACTTCTGTATGATTCCACCCTAAAGAATCAAAGACTTTTATGCCCTAAAGAATCAATGTCAGCTTTGGCTTTAGAGTTACTTGCATACCCATGTTTATCATGACTAGTCACAACAGCCCGGTTATCAAATCAGCCTCGGTGTCCCTCGATGGATGACTGGATAAAAGAAATGTAAATTTAAAAATGGAGTTGTACTCAGCCATAAAGAAGAAAGAAAAGATGTCATTTTCAGCAAAACAGGTAGAACTGGTAGAACAGGTAGAACTTGTCCGCTAAGACAAGTATGGCATTTTTCTCTTGTCTGTGGGATCCAGGCAGTGATGCAAAGGACATGAAAGTACAAGAGACTATTAAAGGAAAAGGGAAAAGGGGGAGAGGTAGTAATGACAAATAATAGAGGGTGTTAAATATGATCAGAGCACAGTAGATACATGCATGTCTTAATGAAACCCCTTACTTTGTATAATTAATATAGATTAACTTTAAAAATCCTATGAAGCCCTTAGAAAAATATATATAAATCTTCTTGACCTTAGGTTAGGAAAACTCTTGTTGAATATGACATTAAGGATAAGGGACAAAAGAAAAACTCAATGACTGATCTTCATAAAAAATTTTAAAAACTGTGTTGTAAATGACATCGTCAAAAAATAGAAAAACAATCCACAAAACAAGGGAAAATATTTGCAGATCATATGCCTAATGAGAAACTGGTATCCAGAATATATATTTTTAAAAAACCCTCTAACAACACTGGAATGAAAAGAAAAATAACATGATTTGAAAGTGCAAAAAATTTTGTATCAACATTTCTCCAAGGAAAGTAAACAAGTGGACAAAAATCACATAAAAATATGTTCAACATAATTAACCATTAGGGAAAAACAAACTGAACTCAAAATCAGATGCCATTGCAACCCCATAAAGATGGTGTAATAAAGAGAAATCAGAGCCCGTGTGTTTGCTACTGGGAAGGTAACACAGTGGAGCTACTTTGAAAACCATCTGGTACTTCCTCAGCACGTGAAATATTCCACTCACGTACAGCCTCCTCAGAAGTGAACACAAACCTTTGCATGTGAGCTTTCGTAACAGTCTTAATAATAATAGTCAAAAAGTGAAGACACCCCAAATTTCCTTTGACTAGGAGGTAAATCAGTGTAGATCCACACAGTGAACTATTCTTTGGCAATAAAAAGAAATGAAGTATTGTATGTATCACAGTATGAATGGACCTTGAAAACATTTTGGTAGGTGAGGGAAACCAGTACAAAAGACTATAGATTGTATTATCCCACTAATGTCTATAGGAAAAAAAATGTAGATTATGGTTTCTAGGGACTGGGGACCACTGGGAATGGCTGCTAATGGGTATGAGTTTTCTTTCTGAGGTAGGTAGATGTTCCAAACAGAGAAAATGGCAATGATGGCACAATTCTAGCAATGCATAAAACCATGCAATTGTGTGCTTTCATATGTGTGGATTATATCTCAATAAAGATGTGTTTAAAAACCATAACATATGGGTTTGTGTAGTTATATAATGCAAAAATGTCAAAGGTTAACAAAACAACTCATTAATAATAAACCACAATGTAAATCCTTATAAACATGCAGAAAAGGAATGTATACATATGTTCATTATTTCCTTATTTTTATCAAGTATTTGTTGAGGATTGTTTCTGGTCTGGACACAAGCCAATGGCTTTAATATGTACCAGTTGAACAAAACAAATAGCCCTATCTTATATTTTAAGAATGCCACAAAACTCCACTGGTGGGTTATAGCACATTTCTAGACAGAAAAATGTCATCTTATAAACACCCTCATTTCCCCCAGATGATGTATAAATTTCATTACTTTCAATACAATATTATAAAACATGCAAAATGATAAAAAAATTTACTAAGTCAAAACCATCCAGCTAAAAATTACACCCAATAAAATAATAATTTATGTCTACTTCTTTAACAGGATGAATGACATATACCTGAGCCTCAAATCCTACATTATTTTTAATAGTGAAACAATAAAGGCTTTCTCACTAAACTTGGAGAAAAGATAAAGTTGCACTCTGTGGCCAGAACTATTCATCATTGTGTTGGAGGTATTGGCATTGAAACCTGACAAGAATGCAATTAGAGCCTTGAGGGTCAAAGAGGAAGAAATAAGGTTATTTTTATTTGATGATAAAATGATTAATTAACTGGGAAGCCAAAAGGAATCCATGTAATATCTACTATAAAAAGAAATAAAATTTAATAAATTTGCAACTTCTAATATCTAGACAAATGCAAGAATATTCAGACATACAAACAAAGCTCTCTGGAAGATACATTCAAAGATAAAAGCTGACCATTTTTATCATAGAAAAATAAAAGTTAAGGGAAGTGTGCAAAAATTATATGAGGGAAATCATGAAATACTTTTGAAAGACAAAAAAGTAGAATTGAACAAATAGAAAATTATATTCCACAATATTGAAATGAATATTCACATCATTAAAGATACATTGTTTATAGGTTGATATGTAAATTACAATAGAACCCTATTTAAAAAATTTCTGTTTTTTTTCTGAACTCAGACAAGTTACTTATAAAGTACATTTGCAGAAACAAAGAGTAGTAAAAGCTAACATCATTCTGATTAAAATACTGTTACCAAGCCATGTGAATAAAATATGGTGAAATAGACACCTTTGCACAAATAATTTTGGGGGGGCAGTACTGGGGTTTGAACCCAAGGTCATGCCTTTAGCTAGGTAAATGCTCTTCCACTTGAGCCAAACCCTAGCTCCTTTTGCTTTTATGCCAGGGCCAGCTTGGTCAGAGATTCTTTTATTTATGCTTCCTGCATAGCTAAGATGATGGGCCTCCACCACCATGTTCAATTTATTGGTAGAGATGGGATCGCTTGAACTTTTTGCTGGGGTTCTCCTAGAATCTTGATCCTTCCAATCCTCACCTCCTGAGTAGCTGGAATGACAGGCGTGAACTGCTGCGCCTGGCATTACAAATTTAATATATTTTGTCATGGAATTTTATACGGAGGGAAAAGATGAGCTTCTGAATGAATAGTAATGCAACATACGAATAACCAAATGAAAATAAAAACTGTTAGTCATGTTTTACAGCCGAAAAAATTCAAAGAGAATTGGTGATTTAAATATGAAAAATAAGACCTTGAATTTTCTTGACAGAAAATGCGGAGTAGTTATTTTATAATCTGGAAATGGGGATAGTTTCCTAACAGTAACTCACAAGTTCGAATTCAATGGGGAAAGCTTTGATACATATAAATATGAGTAATAGTATATTGCATGATACCTATAAATGTATATACAATATATGATATAAGGTATATAATATTATATATTTAATTTTTTGCAGGTTTCAAAATAGTTTGAGGTTTGATTGTAAATCACATCAAAAGACTCAGCAATCTTAACATAGAAAGAACTTTTAAAACAAAAATAAACGAGGCAAACAATCCTAAAGACAAACGGGCAATACATATAAAGACAGATTTGCAGAAACTAAAAAGCAAATGGCCTTCAACATAGAAAAAGATGTTCAACCTTACAATAAGAAGAAAATGAAAATAAAAATTCTACTGAAATACTGTTACTCTCCTTTGAGATTGCCAAAATAGAAAGATTGACAAAGCACACTATTGGTGAGACTTCAAAGGCATACAAACTCTTATAGATTGCCACTGAAAATGTAAAATTGCATGAATTTGGTAACACAAAATAAAAGTTCCTCTACATATAATTCTACAGATAGTCATACACAGATGGTTATAATTTTATAAATATTGACATGTATGTGTATATATATATATATATATATATATATATATATATGTATAACTATCTATCCATGTCCCAGCAAGCTTGCTTCTAGAAATTTGTCATGACACATTCCAAAATACAGAAAGACATATTCACAAACAGTATCAGTCATATAAATGATATAGACCCCGTATCTATCAATTCAAACCACAGTATTATCCCCAAAATGTCCATTGATATGGACTAATTAAATAAACTATCTTTTTATAGAGAGTGGTTTTATTTTGTCTTTCTTTTAACATTTTCATAATTTCTAACTTGTTCTACTGTGACTATACTTATTTTGTAATTTGAAAAATAAATTTAAGAGAAGCGTTCTCAGGGTTGTTCAAGTTATCACAAGTAGCCTATCATGAGTTCTTAGTGGTGTTAGTCTTATAACACTCAGAGTCCTGCTCTCTGGAGTCTCTCAATGGATTTAATTAAGACAAAGAACAGTCTGGCTGGCAGATTTCTAGGAGTGTCTATCGTCCATGACATCACAAGCTGAGCTAAAATGAACATTGAGAAAAGTTTACATGGGTTAAACTTTTTTTCTTTTGGAAGTGTTTGGGTTAGAACTCAGGACCTTCCACTTGATAGTCAAGAGCTCTACCTCTTGTGCCATTCTTCCAGCCCTTTTTGCCTTAGTTGTTTTTTAGATAGGGCCTCCTGCTGTTTGCCTGAGGCAGGCTCTAATTGCAATCCTCCTACATAAACTTCCTTTGTAGATGGAATGATAGGCAAGCACCACCATGCCTGATTTGTTTGTTAAGAAGGATTCTCCTTGACTTTCTTCGTGGGCTCACCTTGAATTATGATCCTCTTGACTTCTACCTTGCAAGTAGCTGGGATTTAAGGTGTGCAACACCACACCTGGCCTTGGGTTAATCTTTTCTAAACAATGCAGGGTCTTCGTCAATCTCTGCCCCAGGTAAGTGCACTTTCCTCACCTTCACAGCTGACCCATCACAATAAGCACCGAGATGATTCTTCTAAGAAAGTGGCGGAAATGGATCTGTTGATGCAAAAATCATTACCAATTCAGAGCTGCTAAACCTTCAAAGTCCAGTGTGCTAGTGATGGCATTCAGAAATATCCCTTACTCAGTGATAAATGCAGCAGGTTTCCGTATGCTTTCCAACATTTTGGTGTTGGAGACGCTGTTCATATTCATGTGCCCTCCAAATATCCAGCATTAAATCAGTTTAATTTATATTAACATTGTTATATAAATCTTATAAACTGAACAGGAGAGAGCTGAGGGAGCTTGAATCTACTTAGTGATATCCTAACACCAAAAGGAAACTAATATATTGCAAGATATGAGAGGATAAAGTCATTCACACATATTCACCCTCCACTGGTAAGTAAATATGGTGTATCACAGGCAGACACGCGCTAAGAACAATTCAGATGCCTTTCCCATGAAGCTAATTGTCCAGTATTGCTTCATCTTATTCACTCTGAAATATGCTCTGTTATGGGCAGGAAGGTGGCTTAGTGACATTAATCCAAGGGTATGAATAAATTGATTTTTTAAAAAATAGACAAATAATCATTGTTCTCTGCATTGATTATGCTTTCAGAAATATTTACTGAACCAGGAGTGGTGGCTCAGGTCTTTAATCCTAGCTACTCAGGAAGCAGACATGGGTTCAAGACCAGTTTGGAGGAAGAAAAATTTTCTCAACCAATGAAAAGCTGGGCATGGTGGCAAGCTCCCGTCATTCTAGCTATGTGGAAAATATAAACAGGAGGATCAAAATTCAGACTGGCCTGGTCAAAACTGCTAGACCCTGCTAGAAAACTATCTAAAACAAAAGGGCTTGGGGATGTGGGTCAAATTGTAGAGCACTTGCCTAGCAAATACAAGGTCCTGAGTTCGAACCCCAGTACCACCAAAAAAAAAAAACCCAACAAAAAAACCTAACATCTACCATCTGCCAGTCATTGTGATCAGTCTACAGGTTATGTCACAGAATTCTGAGATTAGCAGTTTAGTGATGTTTTGGAGTGACTGAAAGGAATTTCTAAATGTTTGCATTGGAGTCAGCAAACTACTGCTTGCAAGCTACAACCTGTTCTTATAAATAAAATTTTATAGGAACACAGCAACATTTGTGTATTTATGTATTGTCCACAACTGTTTATATGCCAATATGTTAATTTACTTTATAACAGAGACCATATGGACTTCAAAGCCTGATATATTTACTATCTTGCCTTTTATAGAAAAAGTGTTCAAACTCCTGGTTTAAATAACATTAAATCATGCCCCTCCCCCAATCTGCCAACCTGTTCTCAGATAACATTCAAAGTCATCCTTTCTATACGACATTTGGACAATGTTACACTCTTCTTAAACATGACAGTGGCTCTTCATGCTTTTACAGTGAAGAGTACATTTTTACATAACCTGTGAATCCCAGTTTGTTTTGACTTTGGGGGTTTCCTTTCAATTTTCTGAATTCTTATGCTCACTTTATAAACTTGCTCTTCTCTCTAGAGCACTGTTCCTCTTGTCTCGCTCACTGACCAACTCACCCATCATTCTCAGCTTACTTTTAATATCTCAGAAAGATTTTACAGTCAAACCATTCACAGTAATGACTACATTTCACTCACACTCTGCCCTATAGCTTTTTCTTAGGGAACTCTTATGGCATACCTTAAAGTTTGTTTTTAGGTATTCACTTATGAGTTTAGAGAACATGCATCTACACCATTACTTTATGAGCTCAGCAGAGGGAAATAATTGGTTCTTTTCAACTGTGTACTCTATACCTATCTACAGATTTCTTGTGTTATATTAGTCATGTCAGACCTTTTACAGTGAAGAAGGAAGGAGTATTGTGGTGTCAATTATGTAGAGATAAACTTTTTAAGGGAGGCAGAAAGTAGGTAAGTAAAATTCTTTGAATAAAACAAATGGTAAGAGAGATTCTAGTACAAAACAAAGAAAATTTGTCTGAATACTCTACACTAAAATTTATGAAAAAACGCTGGTGAGGAAAAACATCACAAACCGCCAGAGATACAAAGCTTTAGAAAGCAGGTAAGATGCATCTCCCATACCAAAAATGCGAACAATATCATTTCAAAAGAAGAGGAAAAAAGAGAAGAGAGGCAAGAAGTGGTCTACAAGAAAATTTCCCTGAAGGATGGGAAGGAGGACATATCTACAAATGAAAAATGACACGTTTCAGTCAGATTTCCTAAGAGAAGGCACACACACCTAAGTCCATCCTGATAAAATTCTATAGGTCCTGTGTTAAGGCGACAGTTGTACAAACTTTCAAGTAGAGAGAAAAAGGAGTGATCATAACAGAGTATCATAGGCTCCATAGACATTGGTTTCCTCACAGTTCTGGTGTGTAGACAAGAGATCATGAGTCAGCCAAGTGGGTTTCTGATGAAGCCTCTTTCTGGTTTGCAGGCAGTTGCCTTTTTGCTATGTCCTTACATGGGATTTCCTTTCCCAAGATGAAAGGGAGAACTCTGGTGTCCTTTCCTCTTCCTCAAAATTCATAGCTGGACTCAGACCATATCCTTATGATGTCACTTAAAGGCCTTATCTCCAAATAGAGTCACACTGGAATTAGGTTTTCAACATATAAATTTTAGGTAAGATACAGTTTAGTTCATAACAGTATATAAAACAGAAAACTAATAAGACTGTCATTGCTCTTGTCTGCAAGGCTGGTGGCTAAATGATTGTGGGATGACATTTGAAGATGAAAGAGAGAGAGAGAGAAGGAGGAGAGAGAGAGTAGCAAATGAACTTCCCAATGCCTAGTCACATTACTAGTCACTTTTCAGGTCTAAAAAAGTATAGTTGCAAAGACTTAAGATCCATGCAGTAAGCTTTTTCCACCAGAGAGACGATAGAGATCTCAAGTTAAGAAAAATGGAGGAGGAGAGGAACATGTGGTGAGCAGTGAACCTTGTTTTACACATACATATCTAAATGGATAATGACAGGTCCTCTGGTAATGAGAAATACAGCACTAATATGGTTTATTAAAATAGAAGGAACATCTGCAAGGGAAATTATAATAGCTTACATCTCAACACAGTTAATTAGCTCTGTGAAATCGGAGTTGGGAGAGAGAGAAAAAGGAGTATTCTAAAGAAATAGTCTTGGTGGAGTTTGGTCAGTGATTAGAAAAAAGTCAGAAAGGGAAGATGAAAATATCCTAAGATCTCATCTCAAAGCAGGATAGGAAGTGGGGTAAATGGGATAAAGGGTGTAAGAAAGACTTGAAGTCATATTAGTAAATGAGTAGTGTCAGATTTTGAGTCTTTGGAAAGGTGAAATTATCAGAACATGAAGACGGTACCAGAATTCCCTAATGAAAAGTCAGGAAATAGAAACTTCAGCAAACTGGTGAAAAACAGAACAGTGAAAGAAGGAAAAGGAAATCACGACAGATATTAAGTAGTAGATCTAAAGATGGAAGAAATAAAACCAATAGACATATTTGGGTGTGGATTAAATTCTTCCATTAATAGTAAGCAATTGGTAGGGCAAAAAATTGGGGTCAAATAGTCTGTTCACTTTTTAAAAATGTATATTTAAGATGTTTTTCAAAGTTAAGAAATGGGTTGAAAAGAGATATTAGATGAATGAAAGCAAAACTGAGAGGAGAAATGGTAATATTAATTTAATAAGGTAGAATTTAATATAAAAACTACAGAAGAGCATAGTATAATGGTAATAGCAGCATTGCATGCAGACGCTCTACTTTCATAAAACTGTATACTAAATAGCAGTTAAATATATAAATATATTGGAAAATCAAGGAGAATTTTGTTAACCATTCAATATAGCAGAAGATTTCATTACATTTACTTTGAAAATAGATAGATCTGGCAGGCAAAAACAAATGAAGGACATGATGGAATTTAGGTACACCGATTTATTTAATAATTAAGACTCCACAATGCACAAAAGAAATAGCACACACATTTATTAACTCCATAGAACATTTACATAGTTTGATCAGAACTTGGTTACAAAGATTTGATGGGTCACATGCTGTGATTTAAAAGTTTTATTAAATGTAGCCTTGAAAGGATTACTGGAATAATCTGATCCAATCAGAATCAAGAAAGAAACTCATAGGTTTTCCTTAAACCAAAGAGTAAACCAAATATGACAATGCACACTGTCCAGAAAGCAATGCAAACACAATTTAACAAAACCATAGACTTAGCATAATGCATCATTCACAATTTGATGACTTTATAAAGATAATGAAAATTAAAATAGTTGATATTACTCATTTTGTGATTTTTGACAAAGAACATCAGCAAAGCAACAGTCAGCAAAAGACATCTGAAAGAGAATTAAAGCGAAAATAAGGCTAAAAATTGCATAGTCTCACTTATATGTGGGAACTAAAGAAATTCATCAGATTTTCACAATGGCAAAAGTCAGCACAATGAAATCTTAGGAACAAACAAGACAAGAAGGTAATAAAAAACCTTTATGGGGCTGATGGTGTGGCTCAAACTATTGAGTGCCTGCCTAGCAAGCACAATGTCCTGAGTTCAAACCCTTGTACCACAAAGAAAACTTTATAAATAACATTTCCAAATAATTGTTTTAAATGATATAAATCCAAATTGGACAAAGAGAAAGACATGCAGTGTTGTTAAATTTTATAAAAATGTCAGTTCTTCTAAAAACAATGTATTGTTTAATATAATACCAATTATAATCCAAATGTACCTTTACTTTTGAAATTGGATAAAATTATCTGAACAGTTAAAAATGGAAGGATAAATGCCATGAAAGGCCAGCAAAAGAAGAACAGAAAGAGATTTGACTTACATAAAAGATCATTCAAAATGTCCATCAAAATCAGTTCATCATAGTATTGGCATATAGACATATAGATTAGTGGAACAGATTGGAAAAGATAAAAGTGTATCTGAGGAGAAATGAGGATTTAATATACAATGACAGTGATATTTGAGCTAGCAGAAAGGCATAAATTATTAACAAATAGTACAGGCATAACTGGCTATCTCTCCAGAAGAAAATACAGTCAATCCCTATTTTAATCCAAAGTGCAAAAAAAGCACTAGAGGCATTGAAGATTGAATAAAAAATTAATAAAGCAGAGAAGGGATATCTAGGACACCCCATGTTTCATTTAAGGTCATCATAAAGCAAAAACATTTGTTTATGTTTTATGTGAAAAGATTCTATATGTAAAGTGAATAAAAATAATAGTGGATCTGGGGAAAGAATTAATATATGATATGCATTAACACTGGTTTTATATAAAGAGTCCTTTCAAACATCCCAATAGAAAGATTAGCAAAGATGATGGAGAAGCAATGCACAAAAAGGCAATTCCAAACAGCCAACAAGCACTAAGACACTCAACCTCACCAATTGTCAGTGGATGCAAATTAAAGTAATGAGGTATCCCTATGCCAGCAGAGCAATAACACCTATTGTTGGCAGGGATACAGAGGAACAGGGTACTTTACTACATTGCTGGTGGAAATGTGCAATATTAAAGCTTTTTTTTTTTTTGGAAAGCAATCTGGTAATTACTATTAAGTTTAAACTATCCTTTGACACAGACGTCCCACTGTGGGAACCCATCCCAAAGAAACAAATGCATCTATAAGTAAACATCCATGTACAGGAATATTTATTGCATTGTTTTTTTCCCCCCAAGAAAATCCTTGAGCCCAGTGGATTCTGATTAGTACAGGAATGGTTGACTATGGCCAATATTACAGAAAATTATGCCACTTATTATGATACCATTTGAGTTGGAGCAATTTCATGATTTACTGCTATGTAGAAAAAGCAGGATGTATAAAGAGATAGGTTTACTATAATCTCATTTTAAGTGTAACTTCATATATATACATATATATATATGCAAACATATACAAGTATGTACATCTCATCCACCTATTTAATTACAGAAAATTTAGGGTTATAAAAAACATCTTGTTAAAATAGGTTACCTGAGAACAATGGTCTTAGATATATAGACTAAGGAATATGGAAAGAGGAAAGAGAGGGGGAACATAACAAAAAAGAGAAAAATATGAATGAATAGGATATGTGATTTGATCCCATCTGTGACAGAGAGACTCTAAAATGGTCCTGATTTCTTTTTTGGGTTTTTACAACATGCATAATCTCCTTCCCTGGACCTGTGACTCCTCCTCTGAACAGACTTTTGACTTGCTTTTAACTAACAGAAGATGGCAACGGTGACGGGATATCACTTCTAAATCGTAACTTTTACCTTGCTAAATGAGCCAGTTGTGTATCCTTCACTGGTCTTAATGAAGCATGCTACCACATGGACAGGTCCGTAGGTCAAAGACCCGAGGGCAGCTTCAACTGACAGACAGCAAAGAAGTGAATCCTGCCAGCAGCCAGAAGAACTTGGAACTGAAGTCTGCCTCAGTTGAACCTTCAAATGAGACCACTATCTGGTCAACACCTTAATTGTAGATGTGCAGAGGGTCTGGATAAATTGTGCCTGGACTCTGTACCCATAGGAACTTTGGGATAATAAATAAAAGTTACAAAAAGCAGTGGTATATAACATCTAACCACTCATATAAATCTTTGTGTATTTGAAATGAGGAAAATTAATCACAGATACCATCTATTGCAAACCAATAATTATCTAGAAATACAGTATCATCTAAAATCCTCCCAAAAACCTCTGAAAAATAAGTATCATTCTCATCTTGCAGGAGAGGAACCTCAGAATTAGTAAATATCCTGGAGGATAGGAAGCTGGTATTTGGAAAAATGAGACATTCGAGCACTTGGTGTTCAACACAAAAGTCCCTTTGCTTTGTGTATGTATATAAGTACTTTCAATCCATTCCACTGGCAGTCCAAACATAAAAAAAGTACCTGGATTATCTTTGATCCTTTTCTTTGGGAAACATCTATAGCTTCTAAGTCTTTAAGCACTTACAGAACAAAGGTGCTAGATGTACGTGACAGGTAGACTCCAATCAGTACCCAAACAGCCTTTTGGCTTAAGTCTGCTTAAAATCAGCAGGACAGCTCAAGGGGTGACATGTACTGAAGTTTTATGCAGAAACAAAAAACTGTGGAAATGAGACTGAGTGACACAAGTCAGTACTTGTAGAAGAAACTCTAATCTGGTGTTTTCTAAGATGAATCTGTGAAGACGCTGAATGACTTTTATGGAATGGTTAATGGTCAACTGATTTGTAGAATGTGGAGTTGAAATTCTTACAAATGAATTTACTGCAAAGCTTTTCAGACAATTTAATACGATAATGTACATTGAACTTCAACATTAGCATAAATGTGTTTGAATTCCTAAGACTTTGTTGAACATTGTGTACATTAATTCTGCATTTCAAAAAAACTCGTAAATGTTCTTCTATTGCTTCCACCTCCTGCTACACTTGTTCTTCTCTCTGTAGAAAGTCAACTTGACATTGTACTTCCATCCTCCTCCTCCTCCTCATAAGCTTGTGAGAGTTAGTCAAAAACAAGGAACTATTTGGGAAGAAAATCCTGATGGTCAATTTAGAATGTCCTCCAAAGAAGTTGAAATATATTTATTAGAATTAGACAAACAATCTTTCTAACAACAAAACCTATTTTCCTTGAAAAATAAGACAGTTCTAGACATTAGTTCCAAAGGCTAAAAAACTCTGAAAGGATATTACTTCTAGAGGAGATATAGAGAAGTGTAGAGACTTGAGTCAGGGATGCTATGTAATTGCTTATTAATGACAATATTGAGAATCGTAGTAATGATAATGATTCAGCTCCAATGACTCAGTGAGACTTAATTCATCTATTGTTAGCTCCAATTTTAGAGATTAAAAAAAGTAGGTAGGAATTCTATTAAGTGAGGGAACTGGAAATAGCTTTCACTTTTGCTAAACTTCATAATGAGGGTATTTTACTTTCTGGGTGATCTTCTCATATCAATCTAGCAATTCACTATTTCTTTCTTCAGATATAGCTATTCTACTATTCAAATTGTCCACAAAAATTTTATTTTTTAACATTTCTATTTCTCTGCAATGAAAGTGATGATAAAGTTTATTAGGAAAGGAATACACTTTCAATGGACTGAAAGCAGATTGTCTCTAGAGTCAGAATGAGAATGACCAACATCTGTGTTTTTCTTATCTAGGTATTTGATTTGGCCCTTAAATTACTTGCTTGGTTTTGCTTTCTGTTTTTCCCCCTTCTTATTAACTTCCTTTATAAAACTGATCTGAATGTTTCCATTATTAGACAGTCTTAAAAGCCCTTTTATCCTGTGATTCTGTCATTTTAGTGGGGGCTTGTTATCCTCCTTGTTTCATGGATGACTTTCTTTCATGGCATTTGCTTTACTTACAGGCTATAAAATTATTTAATGTAAACTCAGTTTTAGCATGGCTGTTTTCTGTGGCAGTTTCATGTGTACTGGGCAGGAGATTCAGGGGACAGAAAGGCTCATGGATATCCAAATGTAGACTAATTTTTAGGTTACTTTATCTGCTTAGAGTTTACATCTCATGGGGAAAAAATGAAGTTGAACCTCAAAGATAAATATGCATATAACCTATTCTGTCTCTATTTTTGGTAATCTCTAAAATTTGAACTAATATTAGGTGACTTAAATCTCCCAGAGTCACTATAACTAAATGAGATGAGAGTTGTGAGGTTGATACTCTGTGCACATGTATAAAACATTATCATTCGTAATGATTATTTCTTGCAAGTGATTCTTTTTATAAACATAATTCCTTAAAGACCTCTCTTCTAAGCCCCTTGCTGGGTATGTGTACATCTTTCTCAGCTGTGTTTCAGGGATGAAATAGCCTTTTGTAAAGACCAGCTTTATGTTCCTTAGTAAATAGTTCTAGATCCCTATAGGCCAAAGCCCATAGTCCTGTACCCAATGTAATCAGTGCAATCAGTGGAATCTAACTAATGTAGGGAATTCCTTGACATTAGGGGAACCAGTTCCAGCCTTTGCTCATTATTAAAACTCTCTTTCCTTTAGGTTTATGTATTAAACACCTGAGGATTCCTCCCCTTTCTTTTGAGTGCTGGTTCACCTATCTCTAATTATTGTTTGCTTATTTCTATGTATGTATTCATCTAGATATATATGTCTATCTATCTATCTATCTATCTATCTATCTATCTATCTATCTATCTATCCAGTAAACTAGTAAACCAATTGTTTATAGTTTAAACTAGGAAGGACAATTGCTTCTTAGCTATATTAAATATATATATCTATTTTCTGTGTCTTAAGTCATATCACTTTTCCATATTAATCTTTCACTTTGAAATCCATAAAGTAATTGACATTATAGAAACAGTAATTATGGCTTGTTCACAAAATCTCAGAAGACTAGAATTAGGAAGCAGATCATAAAATCAAAAGAAGTAGTTTAAGAATGAATGAAAGGAAGTATATTACTTTTCCACAATAGGTAGTAAACCTCCAAAGGTGTTTCTCTAAGTGGTACTTTAGTTAATGATGTGTTTGGCATCTCACGAGGTAATTGTTGTGAAAGATCGTCTTTATTAAATCACAAATATTCCTGGAGGCAAATTCCGGTTTGCTCAATGAAGACACAGTGGTTAGCAGGTGAGCAGGGCATACTACATAAGCAGTATGTAGTGGGAGGAGACAGGAGCCACGCAACCCAGGGATGAGGAGCACATAGTAGGCTAAGGAAGAAGGCTCTGAAGAGGTCATTTTTAAGCCACCTAGGAGACAAGGAGACATTGGTTTCAGCTTTGTTCATTTGGAGCTCGATGAAATCCTTCCAAACAGGAATTTAGTAGTCAATGAGACTAGCATGCCTGGAGCTTAGGAGGCAACACTGGATAGGAGATGCTGATTTAGGATTCCACTTGGATGACAATTCTTTATTTATCTGTCATGTTTAATTTTAATTTATTTACTAGTACATGAATAAGGTTTCAAAATTCAAAAAGGACCAAAGTATAGACAATACAAAATGGGTTTCCCTTCAAATCCTGTCACCCAGATACCCAGTGCTACCAGGATCACAATGTATCTGCTATTTCTTTTGCAACTTTCCTGAAATTAGCATGTACATATTCATATTTACAAAATTATTTTATATTATTCAAACTATTTTTCATCTTGCATTTTGACTTAGTAATATATCTTGATAATTCTGAGTTAAACAGAATTCTTTGTCTTTTTGAGACAGTCTTGTTATGTAGCCGAGGCTGTCCTTAAACTTATAATTTTTCTGCGTCAGATTCCCCTGAAGATTATAGGCATCTACCACCAAGTCTGACCTCCCCATCATTCACCAGTTAAGGAATTGTTAATAGGACAGCATTGCTCTATTTTGTGGATATTTATGTTTTTTAAGTCTTAAATGATATTTAAAAACATGAGTCTAAAATAAGACTTTTCCTAATTAAAACTTTTAAGTAGCTTTTTGTATTGTAAAGTTTGAATAAAATTCAGTCCATACTTTTTGCCCTAGATTAGGAAGCCTTTAGTATCTGGTGCTTGCTCTCTTCCCTGATTACATCCTGTCCTCTTTTGTTTGTACACTGTGATCTAGGAAAATGAGCGCTCTTTTTCTCTATCAAATTACTTCTTGCCTTGCACGTTTTGCACTTGATCTATGGCTCCTAGCATGGCATTTTTCCCCAACTTTTATGTGACTAACATCTTCAGATTTTAAGGTACATTGTCATTTAATTATTCTTATCCAGTTACATTCAATGAATTGTTATACTATTTGAATTATCTGCATTCATTCCAAAGTTAAGCATGAACAAGGACTTAGTATGATTGCTAAGTGTGGTATCCAGGTGAGTGGACTTCTCAGATCTGTGACTTCAGGGAACTGAGGACTTCAGCTGATGTGCTCTGAAATCTACAGTTTCACTTACAACAAGGCCGCACTTCCTTGAGCTGCTTCCAGCCAATAATAGACAGCATTCTCTAAGACAAGCCCATTCCTAGACAAGTAGGGCTCTTTTGATGGAGAATTTTAACTGAAAGACTCATCAATAGCCATGTCAAATTTTCCTTACGGTTGACTATGACCCAAAATGCTTCTGTCAACCTTTCTCTTGTCTGCCTTCCCTTCCTTTCTTTCCTCTTCCTGTACTTCTCCATTCTTCCCTCCTTTTCACTGTCCATCACTCAAGGTCAGATACAGACTCCTGTCCCTTCACTCCTGCCTTAATTTCTCTCACAGATCTTCCCTTAATAGATTATATTTTGTGGTACTGGAATTGAAACTAAGTCCTGATACATGGTAGGCAAGTACTCTACCACTTGAGCCACATACCCAGCTGTCTTCCACCCTCATTTTTTGGCATTTTGTTTTTGCAATAAGATCATTTAACTTTGCCCTAGCTTGCATCAAACTCAAGATCTTCTTCCCTCTGCCTCTCAAGTAGCTAAAATCACAGTTGTGTGCTACCATATTCTAGTACTTATTTTTGCATGCTCATTCCTACCTGGGCTTTTGCTTCTTGGAGGATCAGGAATAAAAACATCGAACACCAGCATATGAAGACTGGTTAAAGAAAGAGGTTCTCACAAAAGAAAGAGAATAGGAGTGCTCAGAGCAATAGGAAAAAATGAAATAAAATCTTGTACCCCTGAAGAGAAGAGGAAAAGAATATTTCTATAGGGAAGGATCTGTGAAAAGTGTACAATGCTAGTGTGAAGGAAGCACACTTAAGGCTTCAAAACTCAGGCTTAACCATGGCATTGGTCATGGATGGTCTTGGTGAAGACAGTTTCAGAGGAAATGAGAAGGAAAGCACCAAAATATCATTTCCTTTCCTGATAAATTGGGGAGTTGGAGAAATGTAAGCAAAACTTATGGAGAATTCTTCTAAGACTTATATAAAAGACAGTAGAAAAATAAAGAAGTAACATGAGAAGGAGATTGGTGTCAAGAGAAGGTTTTTGCTTTGTTTTTGTTTATAGGATGGGAGAGGATAGAGCATATTTAATAGTCTCTGAGGAAGATCTAGTAATGGTTGAGAAATTGAAGACACAGGGAAAGGGATAACTAAACTAATAAAATCCCCCAGGCTATGGGAATTGACAGTATCCAGAACAAAGCAAAGATTCATTGTCTTTAGCTCTTATGTCACAGAAGTAAAGGAGGAAAAGTGGGTGCTGGCATAGGAGTTGAGTGGAGAGGTTAAATGCCTCTTCATAGATTATTATTTTTTTCTTTCTAGCAACAAAAGCCAAAGCTAACTGTTGAATGAGAGGGAGAAGGAAATGGGAGTCTTGAGGAAAGTGGGAGGCAGAGCAATAATTTTATAGGGAAAGGAAGGGCAAGCTGACATATGCCAGATGTTACTGGTGACCATATATTTATAAATGCTTATGTGTTTAATTATGGAAATTACTCTCCAGCAGTATTTAGCCACCTAGACACAAAGGTGGGCATAGAAGGTAACTATTTCAACACAGACATCTGTGATCCAAAGGCATTAGGAACAGAGACATTAGAAAATAGATTAGAGTGGGTGAAGTGTTAGACCTTGGAATCTAAGTAAAATAGGCAGCACAGTGAAGAAGCAAAGAGGCTTACACAATGAAGCAAGGACAAAGAACAGGAAATTCCAATAAACAAAAGAAAATGCCTTGAAAATAATTGGAAGAACCTTATCTTAGTTCATTTTCTGCTGCTAACAACACCATCCCACAGACTAATTTATAAAGAAAAGAGGTTTATTTTGGCTTATGTTTCTGATTCAAGGTTGAGGGCTGTGTCTGGTGATGATGGCCTTCTTGCCGTCAGAGTCCTGAGGCAGCACAGGGCATCACATAGCAAGAGACAGGACACACACACACACACACACACACACACACATATAACTTCTAGTCCCTTTCTGTCTTCATGTATGTCCTCCAGAATTCAATTAAGGGGTTTCCACACTCATGACCTTATCTTATCCTAATCCCCTCCTAATGGTTGTACTCTAAACCCCATAGTCCCACTAAATTTCCACTCAGTAATTAAATTTCAACATGAGTTTCTTAAAGGAGACAAATCGTTAAAACCATAGCAAACTAAAATGAAAGAAGGAAGATTGAACAACTCTGTTTATCCAAAGTTAATGGTCAGGAAATGGAGAGGGGTGGAAAATGCCTAGGATATATACGAAAGAATTGGAAACTGGAGGGGAATAGAAAAACATGGGAGATGAGATGATGAAGAAATTGAGACATCAAGAAATGGGATGGGCTATCCAAATGAACATTTAAATCACCCAAGATAATGGTATGGGTCTGGCATGAAGGAAGAATCAAGAGGAGGCAAAAAAATAGAGTTACAGCAAAGCAGATGGATAGAAGATGACCAGGCAAATAATGAAAACCTACAAACAAAATAGGAGAGTATGGATTTTGCACAAAAGGAAAGAAATGCCTTTCTTAACATGAAATATGTAAGAGTAACAGATATTTGAAGCCCATGACTTAATCTTCAGGCAGAATGTGTGTTGCTTCAGATGTCAGAGAATATTCCAGTAACTTGGATCCTGGTCTTTGCCACATGGTTATGAATTCAGACTGTAAAAAAAGAAATTTAAAATATGTCAAACATATTTTACTTAAAAAACATTGTAATAGAAGTTGGGCCTTATAAAGAAAATAAGGCATTTCATCACCACAATTTGGGAATAGCTTATAGTTCTATGTAACAATAAGTGAATTATAGGAATAGGGTCACATATGTAGGGTCATATATGTCTCTGATTTAGCTTTTTCCTCTTTCCTTCCTTCCTTCCTCCCTTCCTCTCTCCCTCCCTCCCTCCCTCCCTGCTTTCCTTTATTCCTTCCTTTCTCCTGTCCTTACTTTTGATGCCTACTATTTGGTGGCCCTGAATTATATCCTGAAGATCAATGATGAATAAGCTATGGCCCCAGTTTCTTTAATGCTTACAGTAAAAGAAAGACAAATGGCAAAAGACTAAAACTATGTTACAGTGTAATAATTCTACAGTAGTGTTATCAATAGCACTTTAATGTACAGAAAAAAGAATGATTTATTTTACCCTAAATTATGATTAAGTGTCCTAACAGCTACCCTTTATTGAGCCTCCTACATTCTGTACCTGGCTTTCTGTATATGTCACTTATATTCATGACCTCATGTAATCTTAACATCAGCACAATGTAGATATTTTCATTATTAGTAGTATATGAGTAAATTGAGTAGTGAAGATAAATATATTATCAGAGAAAGACACAGAAATGGCACGTGAATTCAAACCTGTTTGGCCAAAAAGATCCAATGAACTCTTATTCTCATGTGTCAGATATATAATGTTTAAGTTTGGCCTTATTTGTGAATCCTTAACTAGGTTTGAGATTTGATCACGAGTTTTTGGAGGGGAAAAAAGTCATTAAGACCATAAGAAATGAAAGAAAGAAGAATAGACAACTCTGGGTATCTGAATTTGATCAAAAAATGAATAGGGATGTATGGTACCTAAGATATATACAAGAGAATGTTTCTGAGAGCTTTAAAAGATACCCAAGTATCTGCAATTTTTGTTGTTATTTTTCTAATGCTTTTCTAAATCATAGCACTAATTCTGGGGGTTTTATCTGCTGGGGCCATTCAGACATTGCTAATCAATCATGGCACTGGTTTTCAATGAACATAATGTATCCTGATGCTCTTTCACCTGGTACTCCAGATAGGCATGATTAATTGATCAACATCAACAGGAAAACACTTACCATCTCTTTTCTAAAAGTTAAACCTCCCTGGGGAATGCAAATTTTGGAGGGAAATATAATATTAAAGGAAGATAAGACAAAGTAGAGCATTCCCATGGAAAATATCTAGGTAAATATTTTGTTCAGAGTGGGTGTTTAGACTTTAGAATAATCTCTTGGCAAATACATGTTGAATATACATTAAAGAAATAGGGCATTTCCTTTTTCTATTTTCTTATTGTTAATCTCTTGAATTTTTGTTATATATCATAAAATAGAACGTGTAAATAATTCTATTTGAGAGTAGGAAGAGGGCAACATGACTTTCTCTAGAGTGAGCAAGGGAAGTGGATCTGAGTGAGCTGTCCCAAAGGCTCCAAGGCCCCTGGCTGTAGGCAATGATGTTGGTTGGCTGGAAAGCTCTCACCAGGAACATAGTCTGTCACCCCATGATGTCTGCCTTCCCCTGAAAAGTGACAGATGATACATTAAACCACAGTGGTAATGTAAACCTCAGTGTGTTGCAGAATCCCACGTCTACTGTTCTCATGTCAAGCACTTCTTTTATGTACGATTTATTTCTCTCTGGAAAGCTCTGTCTAGACACAGCCTTAGTTTTAAGAGCTATTTCTTCCATGTTTGAGAAATGAAGGGAAGGATAGGCAATAGGTCTTTCTAGAGATCTGAGTGAGCATCTGTTCAGAATTGGAACTGTGGTCCACTTGGAATAACATATCCTCTTTTGCACTGACCAGAACATATGGATCTTAAGAAATCATGCTCTACTCAGTGTGAGTTTATTTCATTGCATGGGTCATAATTGGAGATGATATTTCTATATCCTCTTTCCAACTGCTATTAATTGAGCTGTATCCTATCTATCTATCTATATATCTATGTATTTCTAACATATAACATGGCACCTTCCATTAGCCCTCTCTGATTGAGGTGTGTGGGTATGTATGTGTGTGTGTGTGTGTGTGTGTGTGTACGTCTGTGTGTTTGTCTGTCTATGTGTGAACTGGTCTAAGACTTTGATCTATATCTAAAAGTATGAGTCATAAGTCTTGCTCAACCATATATGACAGGACTTTCCCAAGGATCATATAATGTGAAAATACCTTAAAAACTCTAAAGTACTATACAACTGTCAATGATAATGACACTGTGATGTTATCATAAGCTCAGGGATAAAAACCAGGCTATGTTTTGGGGGAACAATCATGTGAAGAATTTCCACGGGGGAGATCTTGGTTGCTTAGTGTTTCCTCTGAAGTCTTTTTTTTGTAGTTTCCTGCTTTTAGCCTTCCTCCCTCCCTTCCTTCCTTTCTTTTTTTCTTCCTTCCTTCCTCCCTTCCTTTCTTCCTTCCATACTTCCTTCCTCACTATTGCATATTAATAGTGAGGAAGGAACATTACTCTGTTCAAACAACGCTAACAACAAACTTGACTTAAGTAAAACAACAAATACATTGTTAAGGTGACTCGTGAACTGAATTTTTAAAAATTCATTCAATGAGGATGAAATAAATTCAATGCCAGACTCAAGTTTAAAGAAACTGCAAGGAATCACAGTGACTGTAGAACATATTCTGTTTTATGCAACAGAAGTGGTGGGTAGTCAGATTCAGGCCTGTACTCAGGGTCTCTCCCTCCCACAACTGTGAGATTACTGGGGTCTCTCCATTGCCAGCAAGGAAGGACAGGATTGTTCTTAAATCACACAGATAAAGGCTGGATTTGGACATTCTACATTCCTGGAGAAAGAGTGACTGATGGTGTTGGGGTTAGGTAGAGCTAGTTTTGAGTCTTAGTCAGTCTTCTATTAATTATGGATCCTTTGGCAATAAAAAGTCAGAGGGAAAAGAACATCTACCTAATAGAAGAACAAGCCCATGAGCAAAGATCAGCATTTAGGGTACCACAGAGAACAGCACAATGTAAGGTCCTGTCCCCAGGCTCTCTCTGACTCGCACTGTGTGATCTTCTTAGATTCCCTCTTTTCTCAATCCCTGGATCTTCTGGAATGGTGATCCCTACATCCAACCTCTAGAAACACACTCTAGATCCAATCTCTAGATTCTATGAGCCACTGCCAGGTTATTCTCAAGGTATCTCAACTTTACAGTGTCATTACTTCCAAAAATCCAGTTAGTAAATATTAGGAACTGAATCTGCTTTAATATGCAAATGTTATGATGAGAGGATAATCCCAAGGTTCTGTCTCCAGGGACTTTTAGTTGATCCACCTTTCCTAAAGTGAAGAACGATGTAAACCGATGTTAAGTAAATTGTCTTTGGAATGTTTGTAAATTGCCGTTAGTTTTAATTGTTATATTTCTTGCCTTATTTCTGTCAAAAATAGTATAATATGCCCATCAAAGTTATGATTGGTTTTCTATGTCTTTAAAGTTTAACTAACTAAGCTAGAGGATGGAAGACTTGGGCTAAAATTATCTTTGAATGCCTATAAGTCACGATGTTGAATGAGACTAACACAAGAGAATGGCTGAAACTGGATGTTCTGAAAGTCTTGCTACATGAAGATTTATTGGCAGTCAGACCTGGGAATGAAGGTAATTTAGAGAAAAAATAATTAAAATGAATATATGGCATTTTATTTAAATACTAAAGCTATTGTGTAGGAGAAGAAACAAATTTATTCTACATGGATCCAGAAAGAAGAACTAGGAGTAATGGTCTGAAGTTTGAACAAAGCAGTTTTTATATTCAATGCAAGTACATTTCTAATAATGAATTGTCTAAAATCTCATTCTGATCTGCTTCCTTGCGGTCATTCTCTGCTAATTCGAAATTAGCAGCTTTTCTAGACATTCCAGGTTCCTTTCCAAGTGTTTCTCATGCTAGAGTCACTAATACAGAGTATCTGTTTCTTCCTGTTTTCTCTGTATAGCACTAATTGAAACATTCTGTGTAGAATACAATCACACTTTAATTACTTCGCCTCTGTTAATATTGAGGCCAATATTTTAAGTGTACAAATGGTTTTTATTCTTAGGTAGATTTTCTGCACGTTGGAATAGCCTACGATCCCTTTCCAAAAGTCTTCCTTTTAATAAATATAGTTTTGAATGTCTCTCACTTACAGCTGTGTAAAGTAACTCAGAATAAAAAGTCTTCGCCAAAATGACCTTGAGCAGAACAATCCCCTTCCTGGGTTTTGGCATCCTCATTTTGTAAAATTAATCATTTGGAATGGATTATCTCTAGGGTTTTTCCCAGTTCTAATTTTCTGTGGTTCCGTTAATCAACTTTCCCCACAGTAGAGCTGGCAAACTCTTAATTATCCAATGAAACTTTGATAGATTCTGTGCAAATACTTGTAATTCTGTCTTTGTGTTTTATTCACTTTGGTTTCCTCTTAAATAACCAGCTGCCTAATTTAGAATCACGCCCTCTGTCTCCTTAGTGTTCATGTGTAGGTCTAAATGAGTGACAAAAAAAAAATATATGCTTCATTCACGTGTGAAGTTTATTCACAGTGTTAGACTTGAAAAGCAGCTTTGGTGAGCAGTAAGACTGTAAATCTCTTCCACGTCAAGGCAAAAATAATGACATTTTCTCTCCTATGAAAGCAATAATTTCATGTCTATCCTAGAAATTCAAATATAGGTCAAAGAAGGAAAAACAATTTCCAAAATGGAGAAGAGTTATGATTGTTGAAAACAATTCATACAGTAAAAAAAAAAATAGCAATTTAAATATGTAACCAATGGGTTTTAGTATACCAAAAATTCAATAAACAGCAGCACAATCAAATTTAGGGCAATTTTATTACCCCCTAAGGGATTCTCCAATTCCTCCACCTGTTCATCCTTTTACCCCGACTGTTCTACTATGACCACAAATAAACTTTGTCTCTAAGTATTTGCCTGTTTTGAATATTTTGTACAAATGTAACCAAGCACTATGTGGTATTTTGAGACTAATTTTTTCACGAAGTATGAAGTTTTTAAGGAACATCTAATTGTAGCATTTATTAGGACTGTTATTTTATGGCTAAATAGTATTTAATTGAATGGCTATTGCATTAATTCATCAACTCAGAACATTTTTATCCATTCATCAATTGATAGACTTGTGGGTTGCTTCCATCTTTTGGCTATTACGAGTAATAATGCTGATAGGAACATTCATTACAAGTCTGGGAATAGACATATGTTTTAATTTCTCTTGCACAGACACCTAGGAGTGGAATTGCTAAGCCAAATGGGAATTTCATGTCTAACTTTTAGAAGAATTGTCAGCCTCCTTTCCAAAATATCTTCACCATTTTACATTTCCACCGGCAATTATGAGAGTTTTAATTTTTCTACATATCAGCCAAGTGTCTCTGTGACTGTAATCATCCCAGTGGATCTGAAGTGATAACTCACTGTGATTTTGATTAGCATTTCTCTGATGACTAATGATGTTGAGTGCCTCAGTGTATTTATGGGTCACTTGCATACATTTTTTGGAAAACTGGCTATTGAGGACTTTGCCCAGTTTCAAGTGGGTTGTCTTTACAATTAAGTTGATGGGTTTCTTCATACATTCTGTGTAGCAGTACCTTAGATATATAATTTGACTTGCAAATGTTTTTCCTATTCTATAGATTGTTTCTTCACTTTTTTGGTAGTATCCTTTAGAGAATTTGAACTATTTGTTTTTTATTTTGAAGAAGTTTAATTGATTTGTTTTTCTTGTCCTTTTGTGACATATGTAAGAATTTGTCATCAAATCAAATATCATGAGAATTTACTCCTGTGTTTTATAGCTTTTGCTCTTAAGTTATACATTTACATTTTTCTTTCTCTTTTTTGTGGGGGAGGGAAGGACTAGGGGCTGACTTTGAACCACAATCCTCCCTTATCTCTGCCTTCCTTGTAGCTAGAATTATAGGCTTGAGCCACTGCACCCAGACACATGTTCCTTTCCGATTTAAACTATAACATTTCATCTACTTAGTTCATTTGTTTGCATAGGACACCCAGTATAATGTTGGGAAAAAGTTGTGCATCATGGGAGGATATTGGATTTTATCAGTTTCTTTTTCTGCATCTATGGTGATAAACGTATGTTTTAATGTTTTTTGTATATCACTGTGGCTGCATTATAGTACTTAATTTGTGGTTGCTAAACTGACTTTGCATTCTGGAATAAATTATATGAGTATGGTGTATGAAACTTTATATATGTTGCTAGATTTGGTTTCCTGGTATTGTTTCGAGGATTCTTCTAAGTATGTCTATATTCCTAAGAGATACTTACGCTGACTTTGTGTGACTTAGGTAGAAGTGTAATGTGGATGTTAGAAACATTTGGGAATTATTGCCTCATCTTTTTGTTTTCAGAAGAGTTTGTACAGAATTGGTACTGATGCTTTTAAAAATGGTTTGTAGAATTCACCAGAGCAACAACCTGGACCTCATTTTTTCGTGGTGAGTAGTTTTTGATTACTCATTTAATCTTTTTAATTGTTATAGGTTTACTCCAAGTTTCTATTTCTTTTTCACATAGTTTACACGCTTGTGTCTTTCTAGGCCCATTTCATTGATGTTACCAAATTTGTTGGCATACAATTATTTGTAGTATGCTCCTATAATAGTTTATTTATGTTAAGTTATCAGAAATATCTTTCTATTTGTGATTTTAGTAATTTTAAGTCTTTTCTCCGTCTCTTTCTCTCTCTCAAAAAACTATTTGATCTTTCAAAGAATAAACTTTTGGCTTTGTTGACTTTATCCGCTGCTTTTCTACTTTCTACTTTATTTGCTTCTACCCTTACCTATATGTTTCCTGTTTTCTTCTTACTTGGAGATTATTTTGCTTCAATTTTTCAAGTATCTTCAGGTGGAAGATTAGGATATTTGGTTGGAAATCTTCCACTTAAATGTAGATGTTCACAGATATAAATTTCCTTCTGAAGATTATATTCCATGAGTTTTATTATATTTTTTTTGTTTCATTAATCTAAAATATTGTATAATTTCCCTTCTGAGTTGCTTGTTTACCAATTGGTTATTTAGGAATATATTAATTTCCTCTATTTTTGAGTGTTCTTAATTTCATCCTATCACATCAGTTTGAGAAACTTCTTTTGATGTTTATTATAAAGCTGGTCTGTTAGCAACATATTCTTTTGGTTTTTGTTTGTCTGGGGTTGTCTTCATTTTTACTTCATTTATGAAAGATACACTCCCTGTGTGTGTGTGTGTTGCTGCTTATAATGGAATCCTGCACTTCTCTGAGATTTTTTTCCACTTGTCTTCATTCTACTTCTTTAACTTTTTCAGAATTCAAATAACGCCTTTGAGTCTTTTAGTTACTGTACTTTTTTGCTATTTTTTTTATTAGCATACATTAATAGTACAAGGAGTTTTCATTGTGATAATACTATAGTTATGTACAGTGTTCTTTGGAACAAGTTCACTCCTCTATTATATTCCTTTAACCTTCTTCCTTCCCCCATTTTCAAACAGTATTTGTTGGGTTTCATTATGCTATCTTGACAATTAAATATGTGAAGTACTTTCTTTTTAATTATTCTAAAAATAATTTGTCTTCTTATTGATATTATTTATTTGATGAGATATTATCATTATAACTTCCTTTACTTCTTTAATCCATTTTCTTTAGTTATCCGAACATGTTTATAATGGCTTTTTTTAAGCCTTTGTCTCTCTTAAATCTGTCATCTTCTTTTTCTCCTCTATTATTGTTTTTTCTGTGTATGGATCAAACTTTTGTATTTCTTTGTATGTTTCATAATTTTTCATTGGAAATTGGTTGTTTTAGAGAAGAGATAATGGAAATTTTGGGTCTTGGATCCTTAGCCGCTCTTGGGATTATTATTCATTGGTTTATTTCTTGAGTGATTGAAGGCTATTTTCCCAGCAATGAGTCAAATTATCAATGTTGGTTTAGAAGTAGATTTTAGTGGAATTGTGGAAGTGGAGTGGAATCTTGCTTCTAAGGATATAGGTAGAGCAAGTCATACACCTTTGTGAGAAGGTGCATAGTCTGTTTCTAAAAAAAAGATGCAAGAAACTATTTAAGAAAATGCTTTTGGGAAGGAGGACAAAAACTAATAAGCTATTATGGAGCAGCTGTCACTTCTCAAATCCTTTTATTTTTTAAAAAAACAAATTTTGTTTTGCCATGTATATATGTCATACTTCTCACATATACAAACAGAGAGCAGTTGAGATTTTTTTCATCAGGAAAAGAATTTTAGAGATCTTCTCATAGTACATGCAGGAACACATAGTTTAAAAAATATAAATTAATTTAGAAATCCTAGATGGATGTTTAATAAACATTAGTATATTAAAATAGAAAAATTACAAACTTATTTGCAAATTTTCAAAAGCAAACCAATCTTTCATTGTGGCTTTATCTGATTGAATCATTAACAAAATCATAAAGCTTTTTAAAAAAGTTAAACTTTTAGGCTAAAATGTTAATCTGCAAGAAATACACATATTTGTCCACTCTTTCCTTCCCTGCTTTGTTTTCAGCACACCTGGATGGTTATAACCCTTGCACTTGTGTTCATTTCTGTATCACTGGATTATCCTATCACACAGTCTCCTCCTCTCTCTCAGTACAGTTTTGTGGTCTTTTTCAGCGTATGTTGATTTCTCTGTAACTTCAGGCAAACAGGAAAACTATGAACTCTTCAAGTTTCATTGTCCGAATTCTTCCCCCTAAAAGGAGTTCATGCTTTCTTTCTTTAGAGTTTCGCTCTTCTCTGATCAGTTTCACTGCACCAAGATTAACTTGTTATTAAAAAATATAATTGTACTTTAGTTTTCTCCTGTTTCTTAAACAGATGCTGAACTTGGCTCCAGACTCCTTTGCCAGAAAACAGTAAAAACCACTTGGCAAAGGAAAGCTGACTATTTGTAAAAGTGGGACTTCTAATTGGAAAATGTGATAGAATGAAAATAGTGAGTCCCAGTAATCTCCTTCTACAATGACAATGTGTTCCACTTAATGATATTGTTTCATATTCATGAGCCTGGAGAATTTGAACCTGTGCGATAAGAATTTGTTCTACCTAGGAACCAACTCAATTTGCTTGCTCGTTCACACTTTTCCCATTCACATAGACAAGCCTGCCATTCTTGATGGCACACCTCTCGCAGATAGCAATTAACATGTATGCAGATGCCTAACTGGTTGGGAATGTTTTGATGGTTTTTTTTTCCATTGCTGGGAATAATTGTGCATGTGTTTGTATTTTTTACTCTGTTCCCTTATAAACTCCTAACAGCAAATGACTATGTGTTTTATGTCTTCTTTAATTTCACTACCCACAGGGAATGTACAACATATGAGACGTAACCATAGTTTGGAAGAACTGATTGTGTTATTAAGAAATGCAGAGGAATCTATACAACCCAATTTGTGTTGTGTGTGTCAAGACTTTTACCCGAGGCTCTACGCTTATTGCAATAATATAGTTATTACTTAAAGTATAGTTTGATCTTTTTGTTAAAAGCGGGTCAATTTTCCCAGGGAAACAGGAAGCAAAAATCCTCACTACGATCAGTTGGGTGGAGTCAAATGTTATTAATTTCTTTAAGACACAGTTTTCATAATCAGAGCTAGAGCTCCTTAGAACCCTGGCATAATCAAAGAGCATCTTTGAGATAACTCTACTTTTCAACACTCGGGACCTTTTAATAGAAATGCAAGTTACAGTGGAAGATCTATACACTCAGAATTTATTTTTCTATCAGCTAAACATACATAAATGAATATGTGTTAGATATAAAAATATGTGACAAGAAAGAAATTCATTTTTGGCTGCGAAAATTAGATTTTGCTTTACCATATTCTAAGAAGGATGGAATAGTGTGGTGTGAGTATCTTTTGTTTTGAGCTCAAAGTCAATCTTTGTGTAATGGTTTTTATCTTCTGAGCTGAGATGTTGGCTCAGTATAGATAACAAGAAAATATGGTAGAGAGAAGTTTCTGGAAGGATAGAAGAAACTAGAGGCTGGCTAATGATAAAAGGCCCTCAGACATATAAGAGACTCAGAAATGGGTAAAGGAGATGAATTTGAGAAAGAAGAGACAATTTGGAGGGGTGATTTATTTAAAGATGAAATGCTGAGTTTTAGATATCATAAAATATTTGGACTGGAGATGTACTTGAGTGGTAGAGTGTAACCTAGCATATGCAAGTGCCTGGGTTCAACCCTCAGTGCTGCAAAAAAAAAAAATTATAATAGTAAGTTTTACCATATATTCTATGAAATCCTTTATGAAAATCACTTTCTTTGAATGAGGATGCAGCTGAGGGCTCTCAGAGTGTTATCTATCAAGACCACAGGATTCCTTTCCAGGACAGAGCTCTGTTCTGTTTCGGTGTTCAGCCAGTAGGTTAGGACATGATGGAGCCATCTTACTTCCTGTTCATCCTCCAATTGCCAGCATGCTCCCTTGGAGCCCCTCACAGCTTGTCACCAGCCAAGTGAATCACTTCTTTCCCCCTCTGTCACACACACATGTTAACTTTGGGGAAGTCTCATTGTAGTGATCCCTAACCAGATCTCAAGAAACACCAGGTTGGCAGAACTGCAACTGATAAAATCAGTTTTATAGCAAATACAGGATTAAGCGGAAACCATAACAGTGGATGGAATTTATGTATTCAAAATTAAAATTTGTAGAAAGTTTTCATTTCCCAAAACAAAATAAATTCCTCATCATCCTAGATTTTCTCATGTAAGTAAAATATCCACCTGCCTCATAGTATATAGCTCTACAGAAGATTCTGCAGGATGTTGAAGATCTACCTAGACCATGGCATTTCAGTCCCATCTTCCCATTTCTGTTGAAATTAAACATGTTTTTAGCTCACATCCTCCTTTTCTTCATTCTTTACTTGATTGAGCAGCAAACTAAATTACTGATTAAATATTGAGAAACAAGTTTAATGGCTAAGTTTGAAGCTCTGCCCTATAGCAGCTCCTAATGGGATAGTAGTCTCTCTGCACCTCTTCTGTAAGTGCAGGTACTCCAAATCTGAATAACAAAAACTAGAGCAAACTGTTGTGCCTTCTATTTATTTTTGATTCCAGTCTTGGCAATTGCTTAAAGAAAAATAATAAAAAGTCTAGATTTGTTTTACTGGGTTCAGAGTATGTGAGGAATTGTTGAATCTCTTTCATCACCTTGTATGTTTTCTGTTAACATTTATTATGCTTTATTCTAAAACTGAGTCTCAAACTGGAAGGCCTTTGAGGGCAGATGCTACCATAAATTTCTTTTGACCTAAATTGCTCAGGGTTTGTCCTAAGTTTTATTTCAGTATTTACCAGGTTCCTAACCATAGTTTATAGAGGAAATGTGACTTCCACATTGGACTTTGCTAATATGCTTGAATATCTGCAACTTTTCTCCATTTAAATCATAGCCATTTGGTACATTTTCTATTTTGTTATGGTTTTCTTTTATTGATAGACATGCATTAGGTATTTCTTGAAATTGGCCAACTTTTATTAAAATATTTCTGGTGAAAAAAAAAACCACTCTCAATTAACACAGTCATCAAAAGAATCCAATGGATTGATTAAAGGAAGGGCTCAGGCCAGCCCCTGGCACACAGGGGGTATATAACATATGTGCATTCTACTTGTTTCACTTTCAGAAGACCAACAGGACACTTGTGACCCAGCAGCCTTTTGCTAAGTAGTTAACAGTTGTATTGGACAGTCTATGTCCTGTATACTCACAAAGAGGATGGTACACAAAGAGATCTTTCTTTGCACAACTTGAGGTCTGGCCCATTGACTTCTAGCACACTCTGAGTCTCAAGCTTGGCAAATTTTTATCACTGTTTCTAAAATTTAGCTTTTCCATAACTACTTTAACCAGAAACTTTTTAGGGCTCTTTCTGGGAACTGAAAATAGAATCTGAGACTTTGGTAGGAAAATACTTTTAGCATCCAAAATAGTAATATGCCAGAATTAATACGGTCCAAGGAAATGAACAATTTCATAATACAAATATTGGTACTCTATAATTTTAGATAGATTTTTATTATCTTTCATTTTTAAATATAGAAATTAGCAATGCATGCAATGCAGAATTTAAATTGATACATGCACAGTTGTCAGTATTTTAAAAATTTTTATAAAGAGAAATGAAAAAGGGGAAATGAAATGACATAAAACACAGGCATACACAACACAAAAATGATAGTGAAGTTAGTTTAGGAAAACATGAGTGCTTTTAGAGACATTTTTAATCTTTTCTTGTATATTTGTATACGCATATCCATATGAATGTTTTTTTCAAAAATACACAAAAATGAACTTACTGTGCAAAATTTTTAGTGTAGTCTTTCATTCTCATCTTCACTTTTGCACCTGAGTCAATAAAATCCCCCACAATGCTTGCTAAAAATAAAATACATACCTTTTAAAATTTTTCCTTATTGTTATACTATGATAATCACACACACACATAGAGTTTTTGCTTTTGCTCCACTTTTAAAAAATATCATTTTGTACTCATTTTTGGCATCTTTATACCATCAAATAATAAATCTATAAAAACCAAGTCAATTGGACTAAGTCTAATTTATCTTCTTAAAATGCTGCAAAACGTATAAAAAAAAAACCTGCACAATATGGATGTACCAGAATTGATGATCCCCCTCTAGAGAGAGATTCATGCAGGGTGCTAGGCTTTGGCATCTCCTTTTTTCAGGTTTACAATTTTTAGCAGTTTTGTTAAGTTTGTTATTATTTTTGAATTAATATAATTAATCATACAAGGGGGTTTCATTGTGGTAATTCCATTCCATACTTTGAACATATTTGTCCCTTCCTTTCCTTCTTTTCTCCTCCCCTCTGTTTTATGCAGTGTTCTGTGTGTTTCATTATGCTGTCTTGAAACATATATAAATAACACATTTTAATCCTCTTCCCCACAATATTCTTTTCTTTCTCCCTTCCCCCTCTTGTTGATGCTCCCCTCACACCATGCCCCTTTCACATTCACGTCCTATCATCATCACCATCAGCATCAGATTAGCTCTAGTTCCACAAATGAGTTAGAACAGGCAATGTTTGGCTTTTTGAACTTGGCTTATCTCACTTAATATCACAGTCTCCAGTTCCATCCTCTTTCTGGCAAATGACATAATTTCATTTTTCTTTATGGCTGGGTACTATTCCATAGTATACATACACCATATTTTCTTTATTTATTCATTGGTTGCTGGGCACCTTGCCTAATTCCACAGCTCAGCTATTATGAACAGAGCTGCAATAAACATGGGAATGCAAGTTTCTGTCTTGTATATTGATTTAAAGTCCTTTGTATATATGCCGTGGGGTCATAAGGTAGGTCTATTTTCTTTTTGAGAAACCTCTATACTGATTTCCATAGTGGTTGCACTAGTTTACATTTCCACCAAGAGTATGAAGTTTCCTTTTACCTGCATCCTCACTAGCATTTATTGTTGTTTTCTGACTGGGATGAGATGGAATCCTAATGCAGTTCTTATCTGCATTTCCTTTATGGATGGTCAATGATGTTGAACATGTCTTCAGTCTTCAATATTTATTAGTCATTGGAATGTCTTCCTCCGAGAACTGTCCAATTCATTTGCTCATTTATTGATTGGATTAGCTGTTCTTTAGCTGTTTAGGTTTTTGAGCTCTTTGTATATTCTATCGAGTAGCTGTGAAGATTTTCTCCCATTTTGTGGGCTGCCTCTTGATTCTGATAAATGTTTCTCTTGATGTGCAGAAGCTTTTTAATTTGGTATGCTCCCATTTGTCTATTTCATGGACATGTTTGAGGAGTACTAGTGTGAGTTCTCCTTTAAGGCTGTGGTAGAATCCAGGAGTGAATCCATCCGGTGCTGAGTTTTTCTTTATTGTGAGACTTTGTTATTGCTTCAGTCTCATTTCTTGCCATAGACTTATCTAAGTGATTTATATCCTATAAATTCAATTTTGGTAGGGGAAATGCTTCTAGAAATGTATTCATTTTTTTCTAGATTTTCCAGTTTATTTGAATATAGGTTTTCAAAGTAATCCCTCATGATACTCTGGATTTCATTGGTATTTTTTGTGGTATCTCCTTTTTCAACCCTAACTTTATTAATTTGAGTCTTTTCTCTCTTTCTAGGAGGGTTATAGGCTAAGGGCTTATCAATTTTATTTATCCTTTCAAAGAACCAACTTTTGGGCTCATTGATGTTTTATACAGTTTTTTATCTTTATTTCATTAATTTCTGCTGCAATTATTATTTTGTGTTTGCTAATTTGGACTTGGCTTTTTCTCATGTTTCTAGGAGCTTGAGGTACATCATCAGGTTATTTACTTGAGATTTCAGTTTTTCTTTTATATGGGCACTTATAGCTATAAACTTTCCCCTTAGTGTTGCCTTTGCTGAATCCCATAGGTTCTGGCAGGTTATGTCTTCATTTTCATTAGATTTCTATATATCTATCTGATTTTTCTATTATATCTACTCTGTCTTCAAGCCCAGCTATTCTGTATTCCACTTCATTCAGTTTGTTGGAGAAGCTTTCAACTGAATTTTTATTTGATTTAAGGAGCTTACCTTTTTCAAAGCTTTAATAGGATTTTTTCAGCTTTGTATACCTTTATTGAATTCCCCTTTCATGTATTGCATAGTTTTCCTTGTTTCATTTAGCTGTTTTTTATATTCTTCTTGAGTTAATTCAACCATTTGTAGCCTCTTTGAGTGTGTTTAGTTGTTTCTTTGTACTCTCTTTGAATTCAGTTGGCTGTTTATTCACATTCTCTCTGATATCATTGAAGTGTTCAGTATGTCTTTCTCATCTCACTAATCATTCTTATCATTACTCTTTTGATCTCAGAAATTGAGATTTTATCCCCTTTACTGTCTGTCAGATCCTTCATTTTTAATTGTTGACCTTTTGGGGTGTCATATTCCCTTTCCTTTTCATATTTCTTATGCTTACACTTTGATATTTGCTCATCTGTAGTCAAGTAGTCATCTAAGGTCTTTCCCTTGAACTATTCTCCATGTTCTGACAGGACTGGTTAGTGCAGGCTTAAGGTGCTGTTTCTGACCAGTGGTCTGGGGGTATAACTCAGCAATAACAAATTCACCAGTTCAATACCAATGGTATTTTACATGAAGCAAAATGATATTTTACCATTAGCACACTATCTATACACCCTATATCTGAAGGGGACCACTGTTCTTCTATGGTACAGTAGGGGGTTAGAAAAATACATCTTGTGTGGGTAGGAGTTAAAATTTGGGCAGTAAAAATAAGAGAGGTGAGTGAGGAAATAAGGAAGAAGGAAGATGGGGAGACAGGGAGTAAAGTGTCAACGCTGCACGTAAATAAAAACTAATGTGTAAGGATACAGTTCAATTACTTTAGAGAAGGGTACTATTGTCAGAAATTGCAAAAGGATAGAAAGGTTAGGAGTAATAAAAGAAGGAGCTAGAATAAATCACCAGCAGAATAGTTTGCAAACAAGAGATTAGAAAAGTGGAAAAAGTAGGAGGAAAAAGATGACTATATAGAAGTGAGAAATGAAAATTAAAGCAATTTTTTTAAGTCAGTATTTCTTCCTTGTAGAGGGAAGGGTGACTGTCCTCTGGACTCTATCAGTACACTATATTGCTTCTCTCCAAACTCTGGTCCGCAAGTTTTTTTTCTGTAGTTCTCATGTTGTGCCTGTCAAAGCCCTGGTTGGCCCAGTTTAACCTAGAGCAGGGAAGGCTCTGGATTAAGGCAGCTGCTGGGTAAAATGGGGCAGTTGCAGGCAAGTGAGGTAGCCAGTGGGTGTGAATGGTGGAGTCCCCAAGCACAACTAATGGGTCAGAAAACACTCTTCTACTTCTAGTGCCTGCACCTTTTTCCTGTTCAGTAAGCCCAGTGGTTGCTCTGGCTGGTCCATGATAAGCTTTTCCCCTCTTTTCCACCTAGGCTTCCCATTTAATATTTCATTTGGAGATAAGGGAAAAAATAGCTCATCTCACTTGTGTACATATGTAGACTGTTGTGTTGGGTGTTGACTGAGGACCCTAGCTAGCTGGTCAGGTCACTTTGATGCTCTCCTTTGTCTTGAGATAGAGACCAAGATGCTGAGTTCTAGCCAGATACCTTGTTTGCTTCCCACCCTTCCTTTTGATAGAGACTCTGAGCTAAGTGGCTTCACCCTACCCCTGCCAGTCTGGGGCCAGGTGTGGGGTCTTTTAATCAGCTTGCTTAACAAAAAGTTTTCCTGAGAGTGAGATGTGATTGCTCCCGTGCTCTTTGCTGAACTGTATGGCAGCCCTCAGACTTAAACATGTTCACCCTGCTGGCTACTTTCCATGGCAACCTTTCTGTTCTAGGCTGTGAGGACCAGATACTGCTTGGCTTCTGTCCGATGGCCCAGGCAAGGCTTGTCAACTTGCTGTTAACTCCTCCACACCATTGTTTTGTTCACAGGGTGGCCCTCTCAAGTGGCTGTTGTGGGAAGCAATTCAAGTCCAGACACTTAAAATTTAAAAAGAAATAAAAATAGAATCCCAGGTTGGAGGTACACAAGATGGAGCAGGCCCAGGTCTGTGCTTGCATGCCTGTGGTGGACTTATACTTCTAGAAGTTTAGAGATTGATATGTCTAGCGCTACCTGTCCTTGTTCTGGTGCCTCTTTTTTTTTTTTTTTTTTAGCATACTAACTTACCCACTGCTCCTTGCATTCATATACCTGAGGTTTTATTTCAGAGTCATGGGAACATGGGGAACTGGTGCAAGTCAGCAATTTACCATCTTGGAACCTCAGGTTTTATCATTTCTATCCTTTTCAAACATTATTCCTCAAAATAGTTATCTCTGTTTTGTTTTGTCTTATGGCAAATTGATAGCTTATTGTTTAAATTTACATTTTCTTGGATACCAATGAATTTTCATATCTTTTTCTGTTTGTTTGCTTTGAGGATTTGGTTCTTGATGAAATTCTTGTGAATATTCATGATTATTTAACCCTGGTGCATTAACAAGGGTAGGGTCTGAACTTTTTTTGCTCAAATCTAATTGTTGCCTATTTATTTAATAATTTATCATCCAAAATTCTCAATTTTTACATAGTTGTTTATGTTCATTTAAAATCCTATGTTGAAATCTAATCACCAATGTGTTTGGTATTATGAGATGTGAAACTTTAAGAGATGACCAAGCCATGAGGGAGAGCCCTCTTGAATGGGATGAGTGTCTCTATAAAAGTGACCAGGAAGAGATTGCTTGCCACTTTAATCATGTGAGGAAGGAAACCACACCAGATACTGGATCTACTGGGACCTTGATCTTAGACCTCCCAGCCTCCTGGACTGTGGACAATAAATTTCTGTCAATTATAAATTACCAGCTTGAACTATTTTATCATGGCAGCCTGAGAATAGTCAAATGTGATTCTCTTTTATAGTTTTGGGGCTTTTAATCTGGGTTTTACAATTTCATATATAAATATGTATTGTCTTTAAGACAACCTCCAGGTATTTTTATTACTTCATTGTTGATATTTAAGTCTTTAATCTATTTGGAAAATGTATTTGCATCTTGTATAAAATCTAGGTCTGATTTTTATTTTAGCTCAATGGGGAGCCAGTGTTCCAATAGCATTTATTAAAATTGTCTTTTGCTCTACCTGAATTGAAATTTTCATTAGTGTATTTCTGGATTTTCTGTTCTTTCAGTCTTGTCTCTTTTAGCCAATATAATATTGATCTAATCATAGTAATTTTACAGTGGTTTAAATCCTGGCATGCCCAGTTCTGCTCTCTACTCTTGCTTTCTATCTCTTCAAGTTTTTTGACTATTATCTAAGAAGTCATTTCTTCCTATAAACTTTAAGCACCACTTTATATGATCACAAAAATGATTTTTGGAATTTAACTTAAATGTTATTATCTTCATTAATTTAGGAAGATTTTGTATTTTGTGAATTTAAGCCTTTTGTCCAAAGAGATGTTATGTATTTCCACTTGCATAAATATTATTTTATGTTTTCCAAAAGGTTATATACTTTCATCATATTCATCCATGCTATTTCTAGAAATTTAGTTTTAAGCCTTTTATAATGTATTGTTGCTATTATACCTGAAATATTTTCTTCTCATTTCTATGTAAAAATGTCTATTCTTAACTTACAAGTCTTATGACAAACTTTTTTTCAGTCTTTTGGGACTTTTGAGTAAAATGTGTGATCATTATAAAACAATTTTAGCTCTTCTTTTCTAATATCATGTACTAGAGACTTTGCATTTGCTAAAACCTCCATGTTAATGTTAAATTATAACAGTGATTGTGAGTACACTGGCTGATTTGTTACTTTAAACATTAAATAGTACTCACTTAAGAAATCATTTTCCTCAGTTTGGTAGTTTGATTATTTTTGTTTGCTTCTCTCTTCAATTTTTTAAAAAAGAATCCTATAATTTTGTTTAATGTTATGTCAGCATTTTGAAACTTTTTAAAAATTTTCTTAACATACTATATTATATTCTCTGATATTAACTGCTTTGATTTTCCTGGAATGAACCTTATTTGGTCATAATGAATTATTCTTTTTTAACTTTGCAGGATCAATTTTCTTATATTCCCTTTGAGCTGGGATTATACAGTGTTTTTTCTTTCCCTTTTCCCTATAGCTTCTTTATCACATTTTTAAATGTACACATAAACGAATTGGATTATTATCCATCATTTTAACTATGACTGGTGGGAATGAGATTAGAATTACCTATTGCTTAAAGATTAGATAAACTCAGTTAGAAACCCACCCAATCCTGTATCTTTCATTTTCTCTTTCATGATAACTAGACTATTCAATTTTTTCCTTTCTATTGGGTCAAATTTGGTAACTGACTTGTTGCTAGGAAATCATACATTTAGTTCAGGATTTCAAATTTATTGCAGAGTCATTCCATACTTGATGAAAATGCTAATTGGAAATGTAGAAAAATCTAATTCCATCCCTAGTGTTACTTAATGTAAATAGGTAAAATTGGATATGTACATGGTCATGCATTGGATGGTGTGGATAAACAAAATACGATTGGATTTCAGGATAGGTTATTGAGTAACTATTTTTCCCATGGGTTTTTGCTATTTTATATGATATCAGTAATATTATTAGTAGTATCTTTGGTCATATGGGGGATTGAACTCAGGGCCTTACACTTCTTGCTAGGAAAGCCATCATGCCCCTAGTCCCTTTGTTTTAATTAGTCTTTCAGACAGGGTCTTCCACTTCTGCCCAGGTCAGCCTAAGGCTGTGACCCTCCTACCTCTCTGCCTCCTGAATAGAAAAGAAGTTCAGAATTTGAGCAGACATGGACTCAAATGATGGGTTCTCCATCACTGCCTGAGGTGGAAGTTTTCTAATTTCACTTTTCTTATTGTAAAATGAGATCAGTAGCCATGCTTTCCCAATGTAAGCATTGAATGATGTAATGCAAAAACTCAGCACAATGTCTGATAATTATTAGCCATGGATTACTGTTGACTAGTATCATCAAAGTAGCAGACTGCAGAGATCATGATGGCTGCAATTTGACTATCCTCACAATTGATACCACTTAGGATTCCATTTCATCTTCCCAGTACTAAAGGATGGAAAGGCCAGAATGAATAGCCCATGGTATAGTTGCTTTGTTATTATAAGGCTTATGGGCTCTGGCAAGTCGAGAGTTCAGTCTAGCTCAAGTTGATATGCACATCACAGAAAAACTTTCGTACAGAGGTTTCAGAGTGACAGTGAGGAATACAAAGGGCCAGAATTCATGCCTGTAATCCAAACTACTTGGGAGGCAGAGATCAGGAAGATTCCTGATTCAAGACCAGCACAGGCAAAAGTTAGCGCGATCCCATTTCAACAAACAAGCCAGGTGTGGTACATGTCTGTGATTATAGCTACATAGGAGCTGTACGTAGGATAATTCCCATCTGAGGCCAGCCCCAGGTAAAAAGCAAGAGACGCTGAAAAATAACCAAAGCAGAAAAGAGCTGGGGGGCAGGGCCATGGCTCTAGTGGTAGAGCTCCTACCTAGCAAATATGCATGGTACTGAGTTTAAAACCCCAGTACTGCCAAATAGAAATATGATGCAGCTGCTGCTGATGGGCTCAGCCAAGAAAAGCCAGAGGAATTTAAGAAATGGCACCAGAGTATCACTGATAAGATAGATAAAAACCATTTCAGGCTATCCTGATTTAAGCCCGGTTTCGACCACTTACTACCTGATTCTTTAAGATTTTTGTGTTCTCACCTTTTTAATCCAGGCTAATAATAGCATTTGCCTCACAAGATTATCTTGACAAATAACCCATAAGATCCATGAAAAGTACTTGGAGCATAGTGGATTCTAAATAAACTTTTTATTAAGAGGTGGTCACAGTGATGAAAATAGAAGGAAACTCACAGAAAGCATGGTGGGTAGGACATAAATTCCAGGGAGGACTCATCACAGCTCCTGAAATCTGAAGAGGAGGTGATGAAATAGGAACACTCCTGTGGCCCAATTCTGAAATGAGAAAGATATTCTGCTATTTTCACTGTCCCGTCCTTAATCTCATAACAGGTTTGGGGACACAGTCTTCAAAATCCAATTGGATTTTCCGGATGTGAATGTCACGGCCACGGAGATGGTCGGTGTGCAGGTGTGCAAGATTTAGAAATGGTCTTTGAGTTTAAGTGGAGAGTCTTGTTTGGGGCACTTGTAACTGACATGGTGCTGTGGTAAGAAGCATAGCTGACAAGGATAGACATTAGGAGAAGACTAGATGAAGCAAAAGAGCCATAGAAAACATCATCAAAGTTTGAATTGAGACTTTTGCTGTATTACTTTTTACCTGTTATATGTTTCTTAAATTCTTATTGTTGCTTTGTTATTGTCTCCTAGGAAGGTTTTTAATAAGGACCTGATTGATAATTATGGGAAGAGACATAGGGCTTACAACAGAGAGTCTATAGCAGCTACAGAAAAAGAATCATCATACATGATGAGCATGGTGGTGTATACCTATAATCCCAGCACTCAGGAAGCTGAGGCAGGAGGATCATGAGTTTGAGGGCAGACTGAGCTACATAGCAAGTTTGAGGCCAGAAGTCAACCTGGACTACATAAGGAGACTGTTTCTCAAAAGAAACAAAAACACAAAACCAAAGTTTTCTGTCCTTTCATGTAAGTAGAAAACTTTTAACTAATCACTGAAATTCTTAAGCCACTGAGAAAAGAACGTACTTTTCTAAAGATAGAGAACATATGTAAAAAGAAGTCTTAAACTGGACAGCTAGATAGCAGAGAAATAGGGGACAGAGGCAAGAAAGTAGCAAGGAAAGATAAGCACAGCCATGAATGCTGAAACTCTGTTTACTTGTGATTGTCTCAACTTGCTTGATACTTGTATCCTAATATTCCTCCTACAGCTATAAAATAGCTCAAGCGCTTTAAATTGACAGCTGAGCATGCTGTGCTAGAGTAGATTGGGTGGACAAGGGAAAAATTATCAGTGAATTCAAGGAAAGAGCCCTGAATGTGTTGACATTGGATAAAAATCCCTGCTTTTCTTTTTTTTTTTTTTTTCATTTTTCTTTTATTATTCATATGTGCATACAAGGCTTGGTTTATTTCTCCCCCCTGCCCCCACCCCCTCCCTTACCACCCACTCCACCCCCTCCTGCTCCCCCCCTCAATACCCAGCAGAAACTATTTTGCCCTTATCTCTAATTTTGTTGTAGAGAGAGTATAAGCAATAATAGGAAGGAACAAGGGGTTTTGCTGGTTGAGATAAGGATAGCTATACAGGGCATTGACTCACATTGATTTCCTGTGCGTGGGTGTTACCTTCTAGGTTAATTCTTTTTAATCTAACCTTTTCTCTAGTTCCTGGTCCCCTTTTCCTATTGGCCTCAGTTGCTTTAAGGTATCTGCTTTAGTTTCTCTGCATTAAGGGCAACAAATGCTAGCTAGTTTTTTAGGTGTCTTACCTATCCTCACCCCTCCCTTGTGTGCTCTCGCTTTTATCATGTGCTCATAGTCCAATCCCCTTGTTGTGTTTGCCCTTGATCTAATGTCCACATATGAGGGAGAACATACGATTTTTGGTCTTTTGAGCCAGGCTAACCTCACTCAGAATGATGTTCTCCAATTCCATCCATTTACCAGCGAATGATAACATTTCGTTCTTCTTCATGGCTGCATAAAATTCCATTGTGTATAGATACCACATTTTCTTAATCCATTCGTCAGTGCTGGGGCATCTTGGCTGTTTCCATAACTTGGCTATTGTGAATAGTGCCGCAATAAACATGGATGTGCAGGTGCCTCTGGAGTAACAGTCTTTTGGGTATATCCCCAAGAGTGGTATTGCTGGATCAAATGGTAGATCGATGTCTAGCTTTTTAAGTAGCCTCCAAATTTTTTTCCAGAGTGGTTGTACTAGTCTACATTCCCACCAACAGTGTAAGAGGGTTCCTTTTTCCCTGCATCCTCACCAACACCTGTTGTTGGTGGTGTTGCTGATGATGGCTATTCTAACAGGGGTGAGGTGGAATCTTAGTGTGGTTTTAATTTGCATTTCCTTTATTGCTAGAGATGGTGAGCATTTTTTCATGTGTTTTCTGGCCATTTGAATTTCTTCTTTTGAGAAAGTTCTGTTTAGTTCACCTGCCCATTTCTTTATTGGTTCATTAGTTTTGGGAGAATTTAGTTTTTTAAGTTCCCTGTATATTCTGGTTATCAGTCCTTTGTCTGATGTATAGTTGGCAAATATTTTCTCCCACTCTGTGGGTGTTCTCTTCAGTTTAGAGACCATTTCTTTTGATGAACAGAAGCTTTTTAGTTTTATGAGGTCCCATTTATCTATGCTATCTCTTAGTTGCTGTGCTGCTGGGGTTTCATTGAGAAAGTTCTTACCTATACCTACTAACTCCAGAGTATTTCCTACTCTTTCTTGTATCAACTTAAGAGTTTGTGGTCTGATATTAAGATCCTTGATCCATTTTGAGTTAATCTTGGTATAGGGTGATATACATGGATCTAGTTTCAGTTTTTTGCAGACTGCTAACCAGTTTTCCCAGCAGTTTTTGTTGAAGAGGCTGCTATTTCTCCATCGTATATTTTTAGCTCCTTTGTCAAAGATAAGTTGCTTATAGTTGTGTGGCTTCATATCTGGATCCTCTATTCTGTTCCACTGGTCTTCATGTCTGTTTTTGTGCCAGTACCATGCTGTTTTTATTATTATTGCTTTGTAATATAGTTTGAAGTCAGGTATTGTGATACCTCCTGCATTGTTCTTTTGACTGAGTATTGCCTTGGCTATTCGTGGCCTCTTGTGTTTCCATATAAATTTAACAGTAGATTTTTCAATCTCTTTGATGAATGTCATTGGAATTTTGATGGGAATTGCATTAAACATGTAGATTACTTTTGGGAGTATAGACATTTTTACTATGTTGATTCTACCAATCCATGAGCATGGGAGATCTCTCCACTTTCTATAGTCTTCCTCAATCTCTTTCTTCAGAAGTGTATAGTTTTCCTTGTAGAGGTCTTTCACATCTTTTGTTAGGTTTACACCTAGGTATTTGATTTTTTTTGAGGCTATTGTAAATGGAATTGTTTTCATACATTCTTTTTCCGTTTGCTCATTGTTAGTGTATAGAAATGCTAATGATTTTTCTATGTTGATTTTATATCCTGCTACCTTGCTATAGCTATTGATGATGTCTAGAAGCTTCTGAGTAGAGTTTTTTGGGTCTTTAAGGTATAGGATCATGTCGTCTGCAAATAGGGATATTTTGACAGTTTCTTTACCTATTTGTATTCCTTTTATTCCTTCTTCTTGCCTAATTGCTCTGGCTAGGAATTCCAGTACTATGTTGAATAGGAGTGGAGATAGTGGGCATCCTTGTCTGGTTCCTGATTTTAGAGGGAATGGTTTTAATTTTTTTCCGTTAAGTATAATGCTGGCTGTAGGTTTGTCATATATAGCTTTTATAATGTTGAGGAACTTTCCTTCTATTCCTAGTTTTCTTAGAGCTTTTATCATGAAATGATGTTGAATCTTATCAAAGGCTTTTTCTGCATCTATTGAGATGATCAAGTGGTTTTTGTCTTTGCTTCTGTTAATGTGGTTTATTACGTTTATTGATTTTCGTATGTTGAACCACCCCTGCATCCCTGGGATGAAGCCTACTTGGTTGTGGTGAATAATCTTTTTGATGTGTTGCTGAATTCGGTTTGCCATTATTTTGTTGAGGATTTTTGCATTAATGTTCATTAAGGAGATTGGCCTATAGTTCTCCTTTTTGGAGGTGTCTTTGCCTGGTTTTGGGATAAGTGTAATAGTGGCTTCATAAAATGTGTCTGGCAGTTTTCCTTCCCTTTCTATTTCATGGAACAGTTTAAGGAGGGTTGGTATCAGTTCTTCTTTAAAGGTCTGATAGAATTCAGCAGAGAATCCATCAGGTCCTGGACTTTTCTTTTTGGGGAGACTCTTGATTGCTGCTTCAATTTCATTTTGTGTTATAGGTCTATTCAGGTGATTAATTTCCTCTTGGTTCAGTTTTGGATGATCATATGTATCTAGAAATCTGTCCATTTCTTTTAGATTTTCAAATTTATTTGAATATAGGTTCTCAAAGTAGTCTCTGATGATTTCCTGGACTTCCATGGTGTTTGTTGTTATCTCCCCTTTTGCATTCCTGATTCTACTAATTTGGGTTTTTTCTCTCCTCATTTTAGTCAGGTTTGCCAGGGGTCTATCGATCTTGTTTATTTTTTCAAAGAACCAACTTTTTGTTTCATTAATTCTTTGTATGTTTTTTTTGGTTTCTATTTCGTTGATTTCAGCTCTTATTTTTATTATTTCTCTCCTTCTATTTGTTTTGGGATTTGCTTGTTCTTGTTTTTCTAGGAGTTTGAGATGTATCATTAGGTCATTGATTTGGGATCTTTCAATCTTTTTAATATATGCACTCATGGCTATAAACTTTCCTCTCAAGACTGCCTTAGCTGTGTCCCATAGGTTCTGGTAGGTTGTGTTTTCATTTTCATTGACTTCTAGGAACTTTTTAATTTCCTCTTTTATTGCATCGATGATCCATTCTTCATTAAGTAATGAGTTATTTAGTTTCCAGCTGTTTGCATGTTTTTTGTCTTTACTTTTGTTGTTGAGTTCTACTTTTACTGCATTGTGGTCAGATAGTATGCATGGTATTATTTCTATTTTCTTGTATTTGCTGAGGCTTGCTTTGTGCCCTAGGATATGATCTATTTTGGAGAAGGTTCCATGGGCTGCTGAGAAGAATGTATATTGTGTAGAGGTTGGATGAAATGTTCTGTAGACGTCTACTAGGTCCACTTGATCTATTGCACATTTTAGGTCTTGGATTTCTTTATTGAGTTTTTGTTTGGATGACCTATCTATTGATGATAATGGAGTGTTAAAGTCTCCCACAACCACTGTGTTGGCGTTTATATATGCTTTTAGGTCTTTCAGGGTATGTTTGATGAAATTGGGTGTGTTGACATTGGGTGTGTACAGATTGATGATTATTATTTCCTTTTGGTCTATTTCCCCTTTTATTAGTATGGAATGTCCTTCTTTATCTCGTTTGATCAATGTAGGTTTGAAGTCTACTTTGTCAGAGATAAGTATTGCTACTCCTGCTTTTTTTCGGGGGCCATTGGCTTGGTAAATCTTCTTCCAGCCTTTCATCCTAAGCATATGCTTATTTCTGTCGGTGAGATGAGTCTCCTGTAAGCAACAAATTGTTGGATCTTCTTTTTTAATCCATTTTGTCAAACGGTGTCTTTTGATGGGTGAATTAAGTCCATTAACATTAAGTGTTAGTACTGATAGGTATGTGGTGATTCCTGCCATTTAGTTATCTTAGTTGTTTGAAGGTTTGATTGTGTGTACCTAACTTGATGTTACTCTCTACTGTCTTGCTTTTTCTTATCCTGTGGTTTGGTGCTGCCTGCCTTTTCATGGTTAAGTTGGGTGTCACTTTCTGTGTGCAGGATCCCTTGCAGAATCTTTTGTAATGGTGGCTTTGTGGTCACATATTGTTTTAGTTTCTGCTTATCATGGAAGACTTTTATTGCTCCATCTATTTTGAATGATGGCTTTGCTGGGTAGAGTATCCTGGGGTTGAAGTTATTTTCATTCAGTGCCCGGAAGATCTCACCCCACGCTCTTCTTGCTTTTAATGTTTCTGTTGAGAAGTCTGCTGTGATTTTGATGGGTTTACCTTTGTATGTTACTTGTTTTTTCTCTCTTGCAGCCTTCAATATTCTTTCCTTAGTTTCTGAACTTGTTGTTTTAATGATGATATGTCGTGGAGTAGTTCTATTTTGATCTGGTCTGTTTGGTGTCCTGGAGGCCTCTTGCATTTGTATGGGAATATCTTTCTCTAGATTTGGGAAATTTTCCGTTATTATTTTGTTGAATATATTACGCATTCCCTTCGCTTGCACCTCTTCTCCTTCTTCGATGCCCATGATTCTCAAGTTTGGTCTTTTGATGGAGTCAGTGAGTTCTTGCATTTTCTTTTCACAGGTCTTGAGTTGTTTAATTAGTAGTTCTTCAGTTTTTCCTTTAATTACCATTTCATCTTCAAGTTCTGAGATTCTGTCTTCTGTTTGTTCTATTCTGCTGGATTGGCCTTCCGTTTTGTTTTGCAGTTTTGTTTCGTTCTTTTTTCTGAGGTTTTCCATATCCTGGCTGTTTTCTTCTTTATTGTTGTCTATTTTTGTCCTGAGTTCATTTATCCATTTATTCATTGTGTTCTCTCTTTCACTTTGGTGTTTATACAGTGCTTCTATGGTTTCCTTTATTTCTTCTTTTGCTTTTTCAAATTCTCTATTTTTATTGTCTTGGAATTTCTTGAGTGTCTCCTGTACATTTTGGTTGACCCTATCCAGTATCATCTCTATAAAATTCTCATTGAGTACTTGTAGTATGTCTTCTTTTAAATTATTCTTGTAGGCTTCATTGGGTCCTTTGGCATAGTTTATCTTCATTTTGTTGGAGTCTGGCTCTGAGTTTCTGTTCTCTTCATTCCCCTCTGGTTCCTGTACTAATTTTTTGCTGTGGGGAAACTGGTTTCCTTGTTTTTTCTGTCTTCCTGTCATTGTCCTTGGTGTTGTTACTGTTCCTGTACTGTGTGTAATTAAGTATTTTCTAGCTTGTAATAATAACAATGGTAATATTGAGAATGGAAGAGTGAGCTGAGATGGAAAGCAAGAAGTTAAAGAAAAGGGGAAAACAAATATACAGACAAGAGGGAGAAAGCAGAACAAGGTATCAGACAAGAGAGTTTCAAAGGTATAAACAGGGAGTGTTAGTGTACTAATCGACAGTAAGCTGAACAGACAATAGAGTGACAGAGAGAGGATTGAAAATCAAAGATAAAAAAAATAAAAAATAAGTATATGAAAGTAATATCTATTTATAAAAATGAATTAAAATAAAATGGAAAATAGAAAATTAAAAAAAACAAAAAAAACCCAAAAAACCAAAAAACTTCCAAGTTTATATGCAATGCAATTTCAGTCTTAATAATTTGGATGTCCGTCTCAATCTCCAGTCCTGGAGTTGGTGCCTCAGATGTTGTTCTGTAGTTGTCTCATCAAAGGGGATGCATAAAGTAGAACAAAACTACACTCACACACACACAGAAGAAAAAAAAAAAAGCCCCACCAAGTGTCCCCAGTTCAAATGCAATAGTTTCAGTAAGTTTTTCGGCTTGCAGGTGTAATTCGGTTGTTCTCTCATCAAAGGTAGGGAGAAAAAGAAAAAAAAGCGTCTGGAGGCAGTTCTGAGAGTGGTATCTGCAACTGTGGCTTGCCTGCCTGCTGCTCTCAGCCTGTAGCTGGCGGCGTTATTTATGCAGATCTCTGGGGTGAGCTTAGCACTCACCTGGTCCCACAGGCTTTGTTTGCTCAGAGTTCTCCTGTGCGGGGAGGGGGGCCTCTGCTACAGGCTTTTCCCTTTCCAAGCACTGGGAAAGGCGACACTGCCCCGCGTTGTCAGGCCTGCGTGTTTATTTACAGTTCACGTGGGAAGTGGGTCTTCCCTCCTCTCACAAGCGTCCCTGCTCCTGGTTGCTGGCGCGCCCCGCTCCCGCCAGAGCCTCTCCGGCCCGCCCGGCTCGTTTCTTTACAGTCCCGGGAAGGATTCCCTTCCCCCAATCTTCAGCGATCAGGGCACCCCACCCTCTTTCCAGCGTGTCTTAACTGTTCTTATTGCTTAGTACTCAGTTTCTCTTTTTTTCCCGGGTGGAGGTCAGTCTGTCCAGGGGGCTATGCTGCTCTGGCCCAGGCTTGTCTGTGGGGGAACCGCGGTACCGCGAAGCTCACCTGGTCCGCGTCTTCCCAAGCCGTATGGGCGCCGGCCACTGGCGGCCCGGGGGCCTCCTCGGTTCTCCATTTAACGTGAAGTGGAGATTCTCTGCGCCGGCTGGAGATGTGGAGGAGTCAAAGTTATGCCTTTTCTCGGTGATTATGCCTGCAAAGTGTGTCTCCAGCGTCTCTCCAAGATTTCACTATAGGAGGCTCGCTTTCTGCTTCCTACCTCTAGCCGCCATCTTGGAATCTCAAAATCCCTGCTTTTCAAAATGGAAGGCACAATGATATTAAAAGAACAAAGCCACCTGGTGCATTATCGAGGCTACGTTTTTAACACAAAAAGATGTCTCAGAAAAAAAAAAGATGTCTCAGATTTTCTAGGCAAAGGGAGGGTTATTCCAGGGAATTGGGAGTGAATGGGGAAAAGATTCAGAAGTAGGGAGAATTAAAACAAAGAGATACCATTTATCAACTACCAATTGGCAAAGATTTAAAATGAATTACAATTCCCAGTGCTACTTAGGGTAAATGGAGAATGAGACTCTAATTTATATATTACAGGTGGGAATATTCATCAGCACCAGCCTTTCTGGACTCAGATTTGGCAATGTGTACAGAATGCCTTAAAAATTGTGCAAACTTCCCAGTCATTGTTTTAGTTAGGATTAGTTCGGCCCCAAGTTATAGAAAACCAACTTCTAAAGTGACTCAAACAAGACAACAGTGTATTCCTCCTTCTTTCTGGAGGTGGACACTACAGGGCTCACATGGTATCCCATAGAAGGTGCCATGGAAGAGAAACATTCTATCTTATTGCTCAATTGGTCATAGGTCTTTGGTGACTCCTTAGGCTCCTATTAGCTCTGGGCTAGAAGAAGACAGAAAGAAGAGTTTACCTTTTTATGACACTTTTCAGAAGTCATACGTTACACTTCTACTCCTATCTAGATCTTGTGGTTGAAAGGTGGCTGGAAAAGTAAAGCTTTATGGTCAGCATCCAAGTACTTTGCAGAAACTTGAGAGTTCAAATTAAAGGACAAGCAGGGACCAATACTGAGTAGCTCCCTAGCAATCTCTGACCCATTCACTTTTACATATTTATGTAGGAAATAGTCAGAAAATGATTCCAAAACAAACATACATATACTTTTGTGGCAGCACTCTTACCACTTGGGAAAATAAGAAACCACCTAACAATCCAATAGAGGAATGGGTCAATGAATTAACACACATGCATGTATAATACTCTTCAGTGAGTAACATGGTATGACATGGCAGAATGGTGATATGTTTGCCATTGAAATGAGCAATGCACAAAGTGGTTTGATATATCCAGATGAGTAAAAAAAATGTGTAAATAAAAAAATAAAAGTCAGGATAGGTATGTATTAAAATGTTACTCTCTGTTGATTGGTGGAATTATTGGGAATTTAAAATTTCTTCTTTGTACTTCTTTCTGAATTTCTCTCTAATGAGTACACTATATAGTTAAAAAAATCTCAGAACTAGATTTTATGCCTCCTTTGCATTGCCACAGATACTCCTGTCTTTGAAATCTTGCTATTTCTCAGTCACAGTATCTGCTGAGTCTCCCACTTTTGTTTCTTCCCATATAATAAATCTAGCACATCAATTTCCCCATAGAACAACTCTTATCATACAGTTTCTTTATTAAGTCTTAATTGTTTTGTATCTGCTTCTTGAATTATAACAAATAAAATTGATTCATTTGAACTTCAAAGTTCTCCACTTGATGTTCCAAACTTACTTTTGTCATCTTGCCTTGTCAATGACATGTGTCCTGCCACATGTATTAATGCTGACTCCAAACATATCAACCCTTTTCTACTTCTGTGTCTTTACTCAAGCTTAAATGAGCCAGAAATGCCCATCTTTCTCTGAATTTGAATGTTAAAATCCATTTTCCATAATCTTGAAGGTCCTTTTCAGATGCTATCACCTTCCTGCAGCAATGCCAATAGATGGCATCTCCACAATTTTTTAGGTGCATGGTTATCTTCTGCCTTATGTAATAGCTATTCTTGGGGCTTGCCTTCTTCCTTTGTTAGAATCTTGCAAATTCCCTAAAGCTTAGGCCTCCATGTTATTCATCTTTTTGCTTTCCATTAAACTTATCACAGAACTTAAGCACAACAGGAACTCACCCAATGCTCATTGAACTCAATTTAATTGAATGGAATTTACATACAGTGATAAGGAAATTGCTGCTGCCCATGGGGACAGAGAGAGGGAGAACAAAGAACAAGAATGGAAAAACCAAGGGGAAAGAGGATGTTTCAGGACTATAAAAGAAATGAGGAAAAGTGAGATGAAATAAGAGTTTACAAAGGACAAAGTATCACTGGACTTTTATTTAATGAAAAATAAGATTTGGGGTTTTTTTTTTAAAACCAGAATCATAATCTTGTCATTATGATTATACGTGAACAGCTCCCCTAAAATTGACATTGGTCTTGTCTTGCAAACTCTAGCAACGAAGAATTTATTACGTCCCATGGTAGCTTATTTCTTTAGAAGACAGATGTAATTGTTGGAGATTTCTTTCTTTATATTGAGACAAAATAAGCCCATTAGTGTTGATCATTTTTCCTATTTCACTTCAAATCTTCCTTTTCTATGAGAGCTCTTCATATTTTTGATGAAAGTCATTGTGTCCTTTCCAAATCTTTCTACTCTTAAATGAAGTTCTTCGGTTGTATTTGGTCATCCTTCATACAAAATAACAGGACTCATAAAAAGTCTCTCTTAATATTCCGTCACTGGTTTTACCAGACCTCATGCCACCCATTGTCCTTCTTCAACTTGCTATGTGTGGCATACAATCACTCCATAGCATATTACCGCTTCTTCTAGTCTTTCCAAAAAGATCTAAGTAGTTTTTAAACTTTATGAAATGTGAGTTACTGACTTCTTGATAAACAGCTGTGTCTCTGTTTCATCACATTCTTATTACAAGTCTGTAATTTTTCCAATTGGCATCCTCAAACCACTTTCTTTAGAATTAATGGAAACATCACAAAGAAAGTGAAAGTCCAGAGTAGGGGGATGGATGACTCTTCATGTCATCGCATGCTTGCCTCAGAAGCACACATTCATGATTCCCAGCAACCATGCAAGGAGTAGAAGGGCACAGCTCACCAATATGGGTCAAACCTTAAACAGGCACCTTCAAATTCTGCCTTATTGTTTATCTGTTAATATCATGTCAGCTAGTAAGCCAAGCTGAAATGTTTCAGAAATATTGTCCCATGAGAAACCAAGTGACACTCATAGAAGTAGAATTTGAACTTTATTTTACATTGACTGTCCCAGATGAGCTTACACTCAAAATTCTGGGCCCCAAGCAGTAAAATTGCAGGATTCTTATGGGCCAGTGCAGGAAATTGGGTTACAGTGAATGGTGAACATGCTGGTTGCTAATAGTTGGGCTCACATTGGGGGTTAGGAATTGGAGCTGTTTAAGGCAGGAACAGCAGGGGACCTGTGTCAGAAAGTCTGTTTACAGAAGGAGATAAAGAAAGGCAGGAATTATCTTGACCCTGGATCCATTTTATGGCTTAACTAGCAACTTCTTATGTCCTTATAATCTGCTTTAGGGTGATCTTCCTGCTAATAGTAGTTAGGAAATTAGAAAGGTCACATGGTTGGGCACACAACTCTAGCTAGAAAGACATCCTTGGATTTGATGATTTTATTACTGGAGAAAGGAAAGGGAGGAGAGGGTTTCCCTGATAAAAAGAAGAAGGGGGAAGAAATCCTTGCTTCCCAGGATTTCTCAGGAACTTGAAATCAATGAGAAAAAACATTTGGATGCATTTCATCAAGAAAGTAAACTCACAAGGGGAAGTTTAGCAAGGCTTCATTTAGCAAAAATAGGATAAAGTAAGGAGAAACAGAAAAAGGAAAGAGGAACACCTTCCATTTGTCATGCAGAAGTAGGGAGCAGAGAAGGTAAAACCAAAAAATGGCACCTTTTGTACTGAGTGTATTTATGCCTTCTCAGTTGGAGGATTCCATTGTGAGTCCCCACCTAGATACTTGTCCAAGTCAACCCTTAACCATTTTGCTAACTTTCTAAGCATGGGGATAATGGGTTTAAGGTCAGTCTGTTATTACCCTAAAAACATGGAGACAAGGGGTTTAGTTTGGGTCTTCTTATTGGAAACATGGCGATAAGAGGCCAAGGGTGGACCTGTTATCACTCACACCACAGGGGTGTTTAGGACCTTTAGTTTCTGGTAGAAGAGTCCATTCATCAGATTATGCCCTTATATTCTCATGTGTCAAGGAATTTGTCAATTACCTCATCATCTAAAGGAAGGAACATAATGGAGGGAAGGCTTGCTGTTCTCTGTGATTTTCAGCTTTATTTCCTAGTTCTTTTTCAATTCCCAAACTTGGCTTAAATTTGTGACCTATAGAGTTTTGAAATAAATTTCCCAGTCACCTTAGCTATCTGTCCTGCCTCAGTTTACTCTTAGGCCACAGATAAATACTGAGCTCTTATCTTTATTTGTCTATGTAACCCAGTATCAGAAATACAGAGAACACCCAGGAATTAAGTGAATGGATAAATTGCATATCACACAGGTTATGAGAAATCCTTCAGAGATAAGAGAAGTTGTCTTTAACATGGAGGAATGGTGAATGTCACCCGGAGAAGAATAAAAACCATCAGAGAAAGTTCCTATAAAGACCAGAACTCTAATGAGTTGCTGTTTCTTTTTCTACTGGTTAAATAAAAATGTCTGAAAAATAAACAGGAACTGGACACAAACACATATTTTTCTTGATTAAAAAAAAAAACTTAGAAGGCAATTATCTCACTCAAAGTGTTGCTTCTTGATATTTGAAGAATCAAGATTAAAACCCAGCTGTCCTAATTTCCAATTCAGCATTCTTTCTCCCACAAAAAGTAAGAAATTTTTTTCTTCTCTTCCCCCACCTTTTTAAAATTGTAATTTCAAACAAAATATAGTCAGTATGAAAAACCCAAAAGAGGCAGAAATGGAGAAGAAGAGAGGAACATTACGGAGGCGAGAGACAGAGGCAAGAGGTGGACTCAGACATTCCAACCCCACTATGCTCAGCTCACAGAACAGGGATACCAACAATTCAGCAATAAGATAAGAAAGAAAACACAAATTAGATTATTGCTCAGGGCTTTAATAAACCTGTATAGGAGAAAGGAGAGTCACAAATACATTATTTTCATCTGAATAGTTCTGTAATTTGAATGCTGATAATTTCATTGATTGAGTTAACACTGTTGAGTAATTAAGAGAAATGAAGGGAGGATCCTGAATCTTCAAAGGAAATAGAACAGCTGTTCATAACAGGTTCACTCCAGGCTTATTATCTGCTATTTCTAACCCTTGAAAACAACCCTGCTAGGCTACACTGTGAGGATGATTGGGTATCTCTTCCTGTCTCACAGACAGGTGCTATACCATCAAAGACGAAGTCCTTTTGAGGCAGGCTAGAAGTAGGGAAATTTCAGGACTCATATGCAGGTAGTCCTGGAATGGCCCAGACTATCCTCACCTGGATGGGAACCACTCATGCCTCTTCCTACTCATTGATTATTGGATGGGACTCTCCTTGTTCTCCCTTCCCATAGGTTATCTAGTTTTTAAAAGCACCTGAAGATCAGAAATACACTCCTTTGACTCCTGGCTTCCATCTGCTCCGCACCGTGCTCCCTTTGTATTTCCATTTCCCTAACATCTAATAAACTCCCTTTACACCCACATGTCCTGCCATGGATTCTTCCCGGTGGGTCACAAAGAATTTGGAAGTCTTCTGATCTGATTGCACACTTTGCCTATTTTAAAATTGCTTTCTTTCCTTTAGATGGCAACCTTATTCAGGACAGTGGTCAGTAAACTCTTCATCTCTTGAACCTACCACAATCCTACAAAGCTAGGGTCAAAGAGGAGACTTGGGTAGAGGACACATTGTTTACATCTGTTGATGGTAATGGACCACATTGATGTTTTGTATTCTATTCCCTTCTTCCTTGGAACTTTGCTATTCTGATAAAAAAAAATTGAGGAATCTACCTTCTCTGTAAATCTTTGCAAAATGGAAATAATTAGACCATTTGGGAAAGTGGCATGTAATTCAGGGAAACAGACATCCTGTGTTTTCTAGGACAGTGCCAATTTCAAATAGATGTTCTTATTGTGTCTGTAAATCTATGACATATGCTGAAAATTTAATGTTCAGGGGCCCTAGTTGCATCGTCTATGTTGCCTTTTGTATAAAACATGGGTTTTTTTGCTTTTTGGTTTGAAAATATGTATGCTCTGCACACTGGACTATAAGACAGTGCTACTGAAAACACAGTCCCCAGGCCACCAGCAGCATAACAAGGACGTGTTAGAAGTGCCAATTCTCTGCCCTACCCACAGAATCTTGTTATAACAGGCTCTGTAAGTGAGGCTTTTGCATGGTACAGATTGAGAAGCACTTCTCCTGGGTATAGATTTCCTAATTACCAATTTTGATACAGAATACATGCAAACAAAACATTTTGACCTAGCATGAAGTTCCAAGAGTCATAAGGTTCCACAAATGCAACTCAGAACTTATGAGGTCATCTGAGATGGTAATTACAGATTTTCTCATCATTTCTGCTTATTTAGCAAAGAGATATTTATGAAAATTCTGTCAAGGCCTTTGTAGGTCACTAACCATGAAGTTTATATTACTGTTTTCTTCTGTGAATGTGTTGGGCTCTGCCAGGAGGTGACCAGTTGGTAAAGATTAGTTACCAGCCTTCTCAGAAGGGCCAATACTTCTTGTAGCTCTGACTTCCTAAGAAATATGCCCAAGATAATGGTGTTCTGTAAAGAATAAAGTCCTGGCTTGCTAACTTACTTTTTTCTTCTTAAATGCATGAATTATGCTCAAGTGGTGTGGCCTGCCCATAGAGATGACCTTATGTCTACATTGCAATTAACAAAAGGGATACATAATAGATCCTGTACTAAATATTTCTTTTGGACAGTGAAGGTTTTGTGGCATGTTACTGGAACCCAGAAGGGATCCCAGTACATTAAATATGTCAGATGGGATTTGCCAGCATTAATGTGTATGCCAAGTTGATTATTGATTTCTAAACAACTTTACAACAAAGGAACAAGGTAGATATTTTTGTTTCCACTGTACAGATGAAGAAACTGAGGTTGAAGAGGTGTTATTTACACAATTCCCGCAACACAAATGGAGTAGAGATAAAAGTAGACTCTATTCCTGTGTCTTTCTATGACATCATACAACACCTCTGACAAACTAAGGCTTTTAAGCCTCATATAACTAATATACCATGGGGACCAGCACTACCTAAGAAAAAAGAACAAGCCAGAAAGAATAAACACTCAAATATCAGCCATCCAGAGAGGTGGTTCTGTTCACTCTGTAAAATAGGAATGATTGTATTTTTTGCTACTACCATACATAGCTGTCCATAGCTCTTATACTGACCTTGCATTTTATTTCACATTTATTTGCCTTTTTAAAATTATTTGTCTTTTTCATTGGTATATACAGTCCATGAGGCCAAATGCTGCTCATTTTGCTTTTATCTGAGCAACCTGTACTAGAACAATGTCTGGCTCATAGTGGATGCTCAATGAAATACTGAATATATAGACAAATGACTCAACACATGTAAAAAAAGAGAACTTTCTTCTGTAACCTTTAGCAACCTGTCCAGGAAATCCCTTATCAACCCAAATAAGTAACCTAGGAAGATGTACTGCTCTAAATCAGACCTTCTGGAAGCAGTATTGTTTATAGTGATAACCAAGAATGTTAAACCATAACTTATATAATATTTGGCCTCAAATGACCAGGACTTGATTAATACTGACAGTTTACCTAATTTTAGTTCTCGTTTAAGACCAAGCAGAGAAAACCAAATATATATCATTTGCCAATCACATAGAGATGCTCTGCTTTAGTCAGCAAACTTACAGCTCACCCATAAAAATAGCCTCCAATCAGGAGCCTTCACATTTTTTACCACAAGCTTTCCCACTTTCTTACCTGCTCTTGAGTCTCCTGCCAGCACGCAAAGAGCAGTGGCCAACACCCTATGCAGCAAGCATGGAACAAGCTTTTGCTTGGCTTATTTGGGTGCTCTTTGTTTATTCCCACATCAACATATGGTGAATAAATGAAGAATAAATAGAACCAGTTGGAAAGACCAGTCAGTGAAGCTTAGGGAATCAGTCAGAGAGGACATTGTGAGATTTACCGTTTGTATAACAATCAAAGACAGCCAGAGATAAAGAAAGGCAAAAGGATGGCAGATAGATGAAACTCTCCAAAAATCTCTGAGGGGCAGTTTAAAACACATTCACAGCCATCATGGTCATGTGGAAATCTTAATGATGTTGGATTTCTGGGGAGATGGTAATTGCCACAATTTTTTTCCCTAAGAGGATTCTCAGTAGTGTGCCCCAAATGAGAGTGTAAGAATCACCAAGTGTAAGGAACCATCTTCTTAGATATAATATTAGAAGTAAAAATCTTCAGTGTTTCATTGAACAAAGACAACAACCAATAAAGCCCTAATAACAGTAAAACTCAAGAAAAATAACTCATAAATATTACCAACCCCCATCAGGTGAAACCAACATTTATGATTAGGTCAAAGTCTGATTATAGGAGTGATAAAAATGTGTGTCTTCCACCCAAGAAAGGTCTGCTAGAAATTGGTCCAAATGTCCCAAGAGATTCCAGAGAACACATCACTCTAATTTGCATCTAGAGTTTAACTGAAAAAGAGGGTGACTAAACAGGGAGTATTTCTGCTGATGACTTTTTTTATGACGTGGCCTGTAAATTTTCTTTAGAGACTCATATTGCCATCAAACTATATTTTTCTGGCTGGTCCAGTTCACAGAGGTCTGTGTGTGGGTAATTTTGTATACAAGTGGTCAGTGTCTGGGACATATCTTGGTGTTAGGTCAGGCAACACACAAGGGTACTGCTGACCTTTTTATGCTTAGTATGTGTGCCCTCATTTTGACAGAATGGGGATTAAGATGGAGAAATTAAAGGGCAAAAGTGAAATCCAGTTATTCTCCAAGCAACTGTAATATAGCAGATCAATAACTTGTGGTTTGTTTTTACACCAATCTTTATTGTTTTTGACAGATTCTCTGACGGCACTAAGCACTGTGTATTTCAGCGCTATCTAGGCACCTTCCAACAGGTCAGCTGGTCTCACAGGGATTATTTCATACTGGGTTGAAGCGTAATGGTTCATTCTGGGCACGCTGAAAGGTAGGATTTTTAGTGATGTGTGATCGCTGTGATTCACTGGTGAGATTGTGATGATGAATTGCTTGCCTGAGGGGCAGACACAAAATGCTATGAGATACACCAAGGCCATTACCCAGGCACCAGGCATTCTTTGGAGTGTTTGGATCGTTTTCAGCTATGGATGCTACATTTTTTTTTTTTTTGTCAAAGAACTGATGGAGAGAAGTCTCTTGTTGCTAAAATGCTCAAGGGACATAGACATAGCATGTTTTCATTCTGAAGTTATCAGACAGAGAAAAACTTAGTAATCTGATTATCTCCTGGCCACTGGCAGAATTTCATTTAAATCTTGCTGAGAAACTCCTTAGAATATATACACCACCATAGAATGTAATGTTGTTATTAATGGCTCCTCTGTCTTCTACTAATTGTCTTCAAAAGGAAATAATCCAGAGTTGTCCATGAGCTGATCACTCCCATGTTTCAGTACTTATCAAAGTCATTTGGTTTTCTTATCTATCCCGTCATAATCATTCCTTCCATATCTTATTTCCTTCAACAGCAGCAGGAAAGCAATATTTACACCTACTTTTACATTAGGTTCAGACTCAAATAATGTTGTGTTAGTCAAGGTAAACCTTTTCACATTCCATAGTCAAATCCCTAAATCTCAGTAGCTTAACACAGACAAGGCTAATTTCTTGCCACAAGTAAAATTCTCTATACATCTGGTGACGTTCCCTCCACCTTGGAACAATGCTGTTCTGAGCAGGTAGCTACCATGATCACTGTGACAGGGAAATGGGGTTAAAGACAAGCAGAGAGAGGAGACAAAGCATCAAGTGGAAGACTGTAGCATGACTTTGTCTTACCACAAACATACTGGCTAGTCACATTGCCTGCTGGGTATTTACTGGATATTTGATTAGTGGTGTTAACTGTTTTTACTGCTTTGGTTATGACCTACAATTCTCTCTTTTCTAAGCAAATACTCTGGTGCTAGTTTATAATTCCTTTTTTTTGTTTTTTTAGTGCTGGGATTTGAATTCAGGGCCTCAAGTGCTTTACCACTTGAGCCATGCCTCTAGCCCTTTTTGCTTTAGATTATTTTTCAGATCTCATGCTTCCCCAACTCCTAGTCGGTCTTGGACCATGATCCTTCTAGCTATATCTTCCACATACAGGGATTATTTGCATGTACTCTACCTGTTCAGATGGAGGTCTTGCTCACTTTTTGCCTGGGCTGGCCTCAAACCATGATCCTCCTGATCTATGTCTCTCAAGTAGCTGGGATTATAGATGTGGGCCATGGTCCCTGACCAAGACTTATTTTTTGGTAGTAGTAAGATTTTTTGGTAGGTGTTCTACCAGTTGAGCCATACCTCCAGTTGTTTATAATTCTTTATCCCTGTGGCTTATTCTCCAGCCCCCAGCATTCTATTTCTCCCAGTTTGCTGAGCTTCCTTGGATCATGAAGAAGAATTCTCATCCATATAAAATAGTGGCTTGCATGACTTTTCATCCTACAACCATATAAATTTTCAAATTATTATTTGGTCTTAATTATCTAAACTAATTGATAATGTTACATTAATGTCAAATTTCAACTTCATTTGAAATCATACAGGCTTTTCTTACCTATAAGTTTTTTCTTTTTTTTTTTGGTTAATCTCATGAAACCACCTCAAAATGCCTGTGTATACTATTCACATTACTATCTTATCCTTTTGTCTGGTGTAGGCTTCCCACCATGCCTTGCACACAGTTGTCTGAGGCCAAGAGAGGAGGTTTTCTCAATGAGCCAATTCTTGCCACATAGGCTAGATCAGGACTAGCTTAACACTCCATTCAGTCATTTTATTTTGTTTTTCCCTATTCAAAAAAGTGTATGCCCTCTGGGATTAATTTCCATTAGGATGTAAGAATGAAGTTAAACACATCTATTAAAATGCAGATGAAATGCAACAGCAAAAGATCAAAAGAGTCTGTATTTCAAAATGCCAAAATACATGCCCATTTTGTAAGGAAAAGCAGTTAGTAAAACTATACCTGCTATGCAAAAGTAAGGAGCTGGCCTTGCTCCATCCCTCCTTCACCTCTCCCATCATTCTTCTTTTAGGAAAGTTAAACACACATTCAAGATTATTGTAAAATTAGATGAAGCTCTTATGACAAGATCACTATGTTCCCAGCCGTCTATCTCAAAAGTGGACAGGCAAGATAGTTCTCATTTCTCTCCTTTTGGAAAGAAGCCCATCTTATCAAACTACTTCCTCTCTGGTCTGACACCCAGGCCTCCTTCGACTAGCAAACATCAGCACTTTATCTATACTTAACCATTTGATCTGTTGGCTAGAAGATTTGCCCTGCTTTGCAGGTGCAAGTTCTTTATGGATAGGAAGGGCAACAGAATACACCAGCTCAAACCACGCTACATGGCATAAGGATTATGATGAGTTAGAGGCATTTGAAAAGAAGCAAATAATAATAAAAGCTCTCTTCCTTCCCCCCTTTGCCTAAGTTTACATTTACATAAGCTTGTGTTTTATGTAGCTTATCCCTTCTCTCTTAGGAATAAAGAAAATTACTTTAGACCTTAGTCCATCTGAAGATAGCACCAGAGGAATTTATTATATAATAAACTTTACTTACTGGACTTTAGCTACCAAGAGTTTTCCACAGTTTGACCCCCATGCAGGCTCAAGATTCTTTCTCTTTGTTCTGTTACTTCTCTAAAAATGTATTGCTCTGTGTTGAAGATTCAATATAAGTTACAGATGCAAGTCATTTCTTTGAAAGTATCTCTTTACTTCTCACAAATATATGTATAGGTGAAGTACATATGTTAATAAACTTCTGTTTTCTGCTTTCTTTCATTACAGGTATCGCATATGGGAATTTAGAAGAGTAGAGAGAAAATTGTTTTCTCTCTCCTACAATAGCATGAAGTGTCATAAAGAGTTGAAGAAAGGGACTAAAGTTTCCTCTGCATGACTCTATCAATGAGAAGAGCCATGGTAACAAAGGAGAGACTATACTCCAAGCAGATAAAGAGAGCGTGAGGCATCAAGAAAGAGGCAACAACACAGCTAAAAAGCACAGAGAAATAGAAAAGCAATGCAGAGAAAAGTAGAAAACAGCTTATCGCTACAATGCAGTCTCCCAGGGGTAGACAGGAATTGGAAGGCTGTAACCATAAGGTAAGCTTGGAGAGTACAGGCAGCCCTGGTAATAATAGATGGACAGTCCTAGCAACAGGGGAAATCCACACTTCCCACAAGATGAAATCCATCATGGGTCTTTGGTGTGAGGAGATGGTGGATCCTTCTGCATGGCAGGTCAGCACTGGAAAGAAATCCATTGTGGGGACATCTTAGAATGATATAACTAGACCTCATCTTAAAAGGGGACTTATTGTTTGAGACTGAGCTACTCTGGAGGTCAGAAAACTAGGAATAATCACAAGTCAGGGAGACTGCAGGGACCTCTCTCCCCCCCACACACATACACAGAGTTTCTGGTTGGGAGATGGCCACAAAAGTTAGTCATAGGCAGGGTGATGGTCGGATACAGACCTACTAAGAAGTTTAAGCAACAGGACAAGAAATTTATTGATTTTTATTGTATTTCTATGTCTGGATATCTTAGTATTGTTATTATAGCAGTTTGCTTTCTTCTCTCTGAGAGGTGCTGGGGGTTGAGCTCTCAAGAGAAGGCTGCTCACCAAGAACCCTTTATAAACTAGATGAGCTGTCCATCCCAACAGATGTACAAATTATAATACGAAAACACAAGAATTATGAGGATGCAAGGCAATGTGGCTCTTCTAAAAGTTCCTAAGTCTTCAATAACTGAAACAAAGTTATTGAAGTGGTTAAAATACCAGAAAAATAATCCAAAAGTCTAATTGAAAAAATTACCAATGATATCAAAGAGTATTCTAATAACACATGAATGAAGTAGTCAATTCAAGACATGGATGACAAATGTAACAACTTGGACAACAAATTAAGAAACTTGGACAAGAAATTCAACAGAGTTTGAGAAAAATGGAAATTTTGAAAATAAAAGGCTCAATGAATCAAATAAAGAATTCATTGAAATGTATTACTAAAAGACTAGACCAGACACAAGAAAGAATATCAGGGATTGAATGAAAGGTTGAGTAATTATTCCATTCAGATAACAATAAAGGAAAAAAAAAATCATGACCACAATATCGACAACATCTGAAGCACAACATGAACCAAACTGAGTTTGGCTATTGTGAACACTACTGCAATAAGCATGGATCTACAAGTACCTTGGCAATAAGCTGACTTTGATTCTTTTAGGTCTACATCAAAAATTAGTACAGATGGATCATATGGAAGTTCAATTTTTTCTTTTCTTTTTTAAAATTTTATTTGTTTATTCATATGTGAATACATTGTTTGGGCCATTCATTTTTATCTTTTTGAGGAGCCTCCATACTGATTTCCACAGTGGATGGACTAGTTTACACAGCCATCAGCAGTGAATAAGACTTCATTTTCCATTATATCCTCACCAGCATTTTTAATTTGTTTTCTGGATGAAAGTCATTCAGGTTTGGCTGAGGTAGAATCTCAATGTAGTTTTTATTTGCATTTCCCTGATGGCTAAGAAAGTCAAACAGTTTTTCATGCATTTCTTCACCACTTGTACTTCTTACTTTGAAAAGTCCTTGTTTAGTTCCATTGCCCAATAGTTGATCGATTAGCTTTTTCTGTGGTTTAATTTTTTAGATATTTATATATTCAAGGTGCTCATCAATAGACAAATGGATAAAGAAAATGTGGTATGTACACACACACACACACACACACACACACACATACAGTGGAGTTTCACCTAGCCATAAAGAAGAAGATTATGAAGTTTTCTGGAAAAGGATGGAAATGGAGATCATAATGTTAACTGAAATAAGCCAGTTCGACAAAGACAAGTGTCACATATATTCTCTTATTTGTAGAAGCTGAGGGAGAAAACAAGGTTATAAAAGTAAAGGGGGAATCTACCATGCAGGAGGAAGGGGAAAGGAAAAGGGGAGGGAACTGAAAAAGAGTAATGGAGCATTTAAATATGATCAAAGTACTTTATATGCATGTATGCAAATATATCAAAACCCATTACTTAGTACAATTAATATATGTATATGCTTATTCAAAAAGAAAGCAAACTTATGAATTTGTGGTTTAGAAGACAAAACTGAGATACACACTGAAGGCATAGAAAACTTGCTCAGTGAAAGTATAATGGAAAATTCCAGGAATCTAGGGAAAGAATTGGACATCTACATACAAGAAGCAAGCAGGAATTTTCTATGAAAGAATGAATATAGAATTTTTAAGTCTGTTGAAATCACCATAAGAAAGGGAATAAGATAGAAAGGAGAAAAATAGCATGAAACAATTTGGGTTGTAATACATATGTACATGGAAATGCTACAATGAAACTCTCTGTATAGCTATCTTATACAAACAAAAATGTCTTTTTTCAAAAACAGAGAATAGGCAGGTAAAACAGGTCCTGTGTCTTTTACCTGCCTATTCTCTGGTGTTTTAGCACCAGTACGAGGGGGAAGTTGTAGGGAAAGGGTGTAGGAGGGTGAATATGATAGCAATAGTATACTCATGTATAACAATGGAAAAATGAGACCTGTTAAGATTGTTATAGGAATGAGGGAAAGGGGGATAAAGGAGAATGATGGAGGAGGTGAATTCAACTATGATGTATTGTGAAAACTTTGGTAAATATCACAATGTACCCAAGTACAACAATAATTATAAAAAGAAAAAAAGAAGCATATAGAAACTCAAATAGAGATGATCAGAAAAGAACCTCTTTACATTATATTCAAATGCAAAGAGTATAGAACAACAACAAAAAAGAATACCAGAATCTGTAAGAGAGAAGTGCCAAGTTACTTACAAAAGCAAACCAATCAGAATAGCAGTAGACTCTTCAGCAGAAAGCCTAAAGGCCAGGAGAGCATGGACTGAAGTATTTCAGTTCCTGAAACAAAATAATTGCCAACCAAAATTACTACGTGTAGCAAAGTTATCCCTTAAAATCAAAACAGAAATAAATACCTTCCATAATAAGCAAAAACTAATGAAATTCATGACCACTAGGCAGGATTCTAGTAGCTACTTCAAGGAATACTACACACAGAAAGGGAACAAACATATAAATATAGCATGAGAGATCAAGAAAGTATAAATCTCACTAGACAAATACATAAAGACATGTGCATCAGGAAAGAATAAAATATTATTAACTCAGAATCTAGCAAGCTTCTAAAATGAAGAAATAATAATCCTAAATGTAAATGGTCTTAACACTTTAATCAAAATACCCAGGCTGAGCGAGGAATCATGGAACATGACTGTAATCCTAGTACTTGTGATGTAGAGGTGGGAGTATTGAGTTTGAGTTGACCTTGGACTTGGATTCACTGCTGAATTCTCCCAGATCTTTAAAGAAGAACTAACACCAATGCCCCTCAAATTATTCCATAAAATGAAAAGGGATGGAACACTACCAAACTCAGTCCAGGAAATCAGTATTACCCTAATATCAAAAGTAGATATAGACACAACAATAAAAAAAAATGCTACACACCAATTTCAGTTATGAACATAGATGCAAACATTCTCAATAATATACTTGCAAAGCAAATTCAACAACACATTAAGAAGATCATACACCATTCTGAAATTAGTTTCATTCCAGGGAAGCAAAGATAGTTCAACATTTGCAAGTAAATAAATGTAATGGAGCACATAGAATAGAGGACAAAAATCACATGATCATCTTAACAGATGCAGAAGAAGTGTTTGACAAAATCTAACATTCATCCATGATAAAATCCCCCAAGAAACTACAAATAGACAAACCATACTTCAAGTAATAAATATTATATGTAACAAACCTATAACCAGTTATTATAATGAATGGGAAAAAATGAAAGCATTTCCTTTAAAATCATGAATAAGACGATGGCACCCACTTTCTCCACTCTTACTCTACGTAGTGCTTGAATTCTCAGCCATAGCAATAAGGAAAGAGACAGAAACAGGATATAAGTGAGAAAGGAAGAAATCTAACCCTATTTGCAGATGATATAATACTGTACTTTAAAGACTCTACCAGAAAACTATTATATCTGAATGTTTTATATTTTACTGCTAACTCAGTAAAGTAACAGGTTACAAAATCTACATGCAAAAAAACTGGTATTTTTCTATGTACCTATAATGAACATGCTTAGAAATAAATCAGGAAAATAATCTCATTCAGAGCCTCAAAGAAATGCCTGGGAATAAAACCAACAAAACAGGTGAAAGACCTCTTCAAGTAAAACTGCAAATCACTGAAGAAAGATATTGAAGAGATCAGAAGATGGAAAGACTTTCCATAGTCATGGATTGGAAGAATTCAGGTTATAAAAATAACCATATTATCAAATACCATCTAGAGATTAAATTTAGTTCCCACAAAAATTCCACTAACATCTTTCTTAGAATGAGGGGAAAAATAATCCTAAAGTTTATATGGAACCACATAAGACCCCAAATAGCTAAAGCAATCCAAGCAGAAAAGAGGAAGACCTGATTTCAAATCATACTACAAAACCATGACAACTAAACAGCACGGCAGTGGCACAAATGTAGACATGTAGATGAGTGAAATAGAATAGAAAACCCAGAAACAAACACACATCACTACAGCCACCTGATTCCAGAAAAGGAGGCCAAAAACACAGGTCAGAGCAAGACGGCCTCTTTAGAAAATGGTCCTGGGAAAATGGACAGCCACATGTAGAAGACTGAAAAAAAAGATCCCTATCTTTTACCCTGTACAAAAATCAATTAAAAGTGAATCAAAGATATTAATTGTAAGGCATGATACTGAAAAAACCCCAACCAACGACAACAAACCAAAAAACAATCCATAAGAAAAATAATTTATGACATAGCCATAGGCAACAGCTTTCTAAATACTCCTCCCATAGGTCACAAAATCTGAGAAAGAATTGATATTTGGGATTGCACCAAATTAGAAAAACTTCTGCAGAACAAAGAATAGCATTTCCAGAGTGAAGAGGCAACCTACAGAATGGGAGAATAGCATTTCTACCTATTTAACTGTCAGGGGGTTAATTCAGAATATATAAAATCTCCCAAAATGTAAAGCCCAAAGAAAAGATATTTCAAGCAACATATAGACAAGTGAGCTGGACAGACAGATCTCAAAAGAAGTGCAAATCACCAATAAATGAGACATCCTTAGCCATCAGCGACGTGCAAACCAAAACTAAATTGAGATTCCATGTCACCTAAGTCAGAATGGCTATCATCAAGAAAACAAACAACAAATCCTGGTGAGGATGTGGGGAAAAGGAACCCTTGTACAGTGTCGGTGGGGACGGGAATTGGTTCACCTGCTATGGAGATCAATTTGGAGATACCTCAAAAACACAGAGAAAAAACTGTCATGGGATCCAGTTCTACCGCTCCTGGGTATATACCACAAGGGATCAAATTTAGCATACAATAGTGATATCTGCACAGTCATGTTTAATAAATTAGCTGATTAATTGAGTTATATTTTTGGCAGTATTGGGGATCAAACTCAGGGCCTCTCCTGTTTTGACGGGTACTCTACCACTTGAGCCATGTCCCCAGTCTTTTTTACCTTAATTACCTTTTCTAGATGTATCTCATATTATCCTCTGGCTGGCTATGGATCACAATGTTCCTACTTATGACTCCTGCATAGCTGGGGTCACAGGCATACACCACCACATTGAGCTTATTTGTTGAGACGGGGGTCTTGCTAACTTTTTGCCTGGAATGACCTTTCATTTTCTACCTCTGAAGTAGCCCAGATTGCAGTCATCCTTTACCATGCCTGTTCTCATATCCATGTTTATTGTAGCATTATTTACAATAGTCAAGTTATAGAATCTGACTAGATGCCTACTCATGGATGAATAGGTAAAGAAAATGTGGTGGTATATATAAAAAAATAGATCTATCCAGTTATAAAGAAAAATGAAATCATGACATTGGCAGGAAAATGGGTAGAAGTGGATGAAGGTCATAATGTTAAGTGAAATAAGCCACACTCAGAAAGACAAATACCGTATGTTTTCTCTCATATGTACAATATAAATTAAAAAAAAACATGAATGTGAAAAGGGGATTACATGAGGTATAGAATAGGACCAGCGGGAGGAGAGAAGGGGGGCAATAGAAGGTAATGGGGACTTACTTGGTTCAAGGTCATTATATTACATATTTGAAAATATCATAATGAAACCCATCATTTTGTATAATTAATGTACACTAATAAATTTTTTTAAAAATCTGGAGAAAGAGCACTTGGAAGTTACATAGGTGACAACCAAGTTCAGACAGTGCTATTGAACAACAGTGTTCTCTGTGGGAAGGTGGTTTACTACTGCTGGAAAAATGAGTAGTGATTAACCTCACCTGAAAATGTGAGTGGATGTGAACAGAAATAGATGGGCAATAGATCTCACTAACTGATAACTCTTCTTTGCTCTTATTTTGTGTAGCCTTGAGAGATTCTTTTACCAGATGATCTGTTTAGGATTTTCTATGTCCGAATGCCTCTCATTTCTCAAAACTTGGCACCATTCATTTTAGCTTCCACTTCAAAACACAAATCAGAAACAGAAACCCACTTTAGGTAAAAGCTTTACCCAAGGGCATAATAAGTTATTGAATCACCCAAAGGCAAGGCATTAACCCCAGTGTACTGAGAGAGATGAAAATGTAGAAGCCATAGTCTTTTTCCATTTGACTTAGATGGAGCTTTTTATGCCACAGTGTCCTCACTCCTCACAGAAAGCCAGTGGGGACTCTGTGAGTGGGATGGCTACTTGGGACCATTACTCTTTTTTGACCTACAAGATATCTTTGTCTATTTCCTTCTTTCCATGAACACTCTGGATCACCAAGGTTGACAACGGGTATGAAGTAGCAGCAAATACAAGCATGTCAGGACTTGCTGCTTGTCTTCCTCTCAGAGTCATCTCAGAGTCATCCTTTGAAGGAAAACATGACCAAACCAGGGAATTCCTATGACCTGAGTAAACAAAAGAGATTTCAATGAACAGTCGTGATTGTTACAATGGTGACTTATATTAGATGTCACAGTTCATGCATATTGGAGAGAAGGCTCATGGATTGACTATAAAATCTTATTTTATCCAATTTTAATTCAAAGCTTATATTGAAAGCTTCCTCTGAACTTTGCATTGCTACTGTGGCTAGGGGAATCAGAGAAGAATGGGCTCTGTTTCCTGCTCTGAAGTTCCATAAATTGCTTCAGAGATAAAATTTACAAAGCTAAATTACTTATAAAACCTACAGAACAGAAATTAATTAATTGCCAAACATTTATGTTCCAGAGAATAACTGTTTTAGGAGATAAGGCAGAAAGAGGTGCCAAGTCCTGTCAAAATAGTTGGAGACTTTGTTTTAGGAAAACGATAAGTAGGTTTTACCCATATTTTAAGAGGTTTTTAAGCAGATATCATGCAGCAAATATCAGCAGGACTGAAAGACAAAAGACGTCAGGAGCAGCCATGGAGGTATGTTTGTCTCCTCATAAAGATATAGAGATGAGAGAAAGAAGCATATTTGAAAAATCATTTTCAAATAATATGTTAACCCCAGGTATAAGAGTTCTACAAACATTTGTACTTTTTAATGTACTCTTTAATATGATAACTATTTTAGAAAAATATTAAAAATATGGCTGGGTCTGGTGGCTTACAGCTGTAATCCTAGCTACTGGGTTGGTGGCAATCAAGGGGATGTAGATTTGAGGATAGCCAGGACAAGATGTTAGTGAGACTCCATCTCAATGAAGAAGCTGGGTGAGGTGGTTCATGCCTGTCATCCCAGCTACACAAGAAGATTAAGCAGGGGGACTAAGGTCTAGACCAATCTGGTAGAAATATGCAAGATACTACCTTAAAAGTAACTAAAGCATAAAGGACTTGGGGGGAAGGAGGCTCAAGTGGTACAGCACCTGCCTAACAAGCACAAATCCCTGAGTTCATATCCTAGTACTGCCAAAAAAAAAAAAAAAAAGAAAGAAAGAAAGAAAAAAATCAGGTAAAATTTTAAAAAGAAATATATCTACAAATATGTTATATACTGAATTTCAATGTAGTAGAGCAGATTTAGGCTTTTACTGTGTTGCCAGTGCATTCATTTTGTGCACATATTAAATTCAAGATTTTCTGAACTCTGGATATATTTGGTCTTTTTGTGAATGAGCCATGGATTTATCTTTTTCTTCTCCTAAGCATTCTTTCCAATCACAGAAAGTAGTACAAGCAAATTCACTTATTTGTCTCCTAGTAGTAGTGGTATGTTGTAAGCAGTTCTAATGCAAATTGTAGTTTTGAGTGATATTGTAAAGGATTCAACCATGAACAGAAATGTCCAAATACATTTAAGGCTTGGGAATAACAACTTGAAAATATTAAAACAGAACTGTCACTGTTTGGAATAATTGATTTGTGAGAGTCAGCATTATTTAGATGCAACTAAAATAAAATGCAGAGATAAATTCAATGCTACCCCTCAAAAACAAAGTCATCTGGTAAGCATGTGAGTTTCTTGAAGTCTATCTTAGTCTCATTAGTTTAGTATTTAAGCAGTAATTACTGAGATGTAGAGATTAAAATGTATTCATACTGAACATACAAGCCTTTTCAAATATATATTAAGAGTCTGCATAAGATTCGTTTGGATAAAAATGGCTTATGATCAAAGGAGATTTGAAAACTATTGATTTAGAGGAAGAAAAGCTGAGGGCTTAGGTCTGAAACTTGGGATCCTGAGGTCTTCAAGGGAGAAGCAGAGGGGTGGGAAATACTTACTAGCCAAAATCAGAAATTATCTGTCTTAAATTTCAGCAGCTGTGCTATTCCATGATTACTCTTTTGATGAAGTATTCAGAGGACTAGAGTATCCCAAAATTGGAAATGTGATCCTCATAACTGTAAAATGACTAAACCTTGAGTATAAAACCAAAGCCTTTCTCAAAATTAGCATGTGCACTTGGGAACAGTCCCCATCTGACTGAGGCCATAGATATTAGGGTTTACCTGGTTTCAGATGCTCAGTGTATCTCCTATTGTTGTTTGAGAATAATTCATCTCTGTGCTGTAAAGGGTCTGAGCCATGAGCAGTGAGTAGGGACAAAAGTGACCCAGCAGGGGCTTCCTGGGCTTCCTTAGAATTAGAAACACTGAAGAACAGAGAACTTGGAGCTTGCTACAAATGAGAACGACGAATCCCAACAAAATAGTTTCTCATTTCTAGTCATTCAGAGTAGGGAGTACCAAGGTAAAGGCTATCATTGGTGTCACAGAGAGGTCTGTTCAGATGGACCAAGTTCATTGTAACCTACATGGCCAAGGAGACTTGCTAAAGTAACTCTGCCTTGTGTAGAGATAGAAGAAAGGGTTAGGCAATATAGGCTAGACTTCCATACCCCAGCTTGTCAAGGATCAGAACAGGAGTTAGACAGAAACAGTTAGGAGAAAATAATACTCCATTAAATATTCCTGCTGATAAGCACTTTGCCAACACTGATTTGAGCCAGGCTTAGTGAATTCCATGGCTACAAAGATGAAAACACAGCCCTGGTCCTCTGGGAGCTTACGGGCAAGATCAATAACTAATGGCACTAGGGTGTGATCAGAGGTCAGATGGCTAGTTTTGGCTGGTCAGGCTGGGAGCCAAAGAGAGAAGGGCAGCTTCAGATCCAAGGAATAGTGAATCGAAAGGCAGGAGGTAAGAGAGCAAGGTATACATGGAAAGGAAGGAGAGAGAGCCTTGGTTGGAGAACTGGGGAGATAATGTTGGAGACAGAGGATATGTCAGGAATTGGCATAACAAGCTAGGGCATTACCCTCAAGCAGTGAGCATTCTAGTGAGGGAAACAAATAGATAATTCATTCAAATATGTGATACAGCCAGGCACCGTGGTGTATGTCTGTAATTCCAGCTACTTGGGAAGTGGACACAACAGGATAGCAGTTTGAGGTCGGCCCAGGAAAAAGTTAGGGAGACCCTATCGCAAATGCAAGCCTAATGGGGTGGTGTATGACTGTGTTCCTAGGGATTGCAGAGGTAGAAGGTAGGAGGATAAAGGTCCAAGACCAGCCTGGGCAAAGTTAGCTCAAGATCTTCTCTGAAAAGCAAACTAAAAATCAAAAGGACTTGTGGCATGGATCAAGTGGTAGAACCCTTGCCCAGCCAGCTCAAGCCCTGAATTCAATCCCCAGTACCATGATCAATCAATCAATTGAATATGTTATGCAGTATAGAACCCTAGTGGGCTTTCCTGTTGCTGCAAACCATGATCAAATTCAAGAGGCTAAATGGAGAATTTAAGAAGTAATTTCATCTACATGGCTGCCCATGAGCAGATTTAAATAACCAACATCATAGGATTCGCTGATGAACCACATACATTGGAGAAAAGCAGGGCTTTCTTTGATCATGAGAAAAGCACAGTGCTTTGGTACTCAGAGACCAAGGAGATAGAGAAAGAGGAAATTAACTCTGGAAAACAGAAAAAGGAAAAAAATCTCAACTAGGTGAGATCTAGTTGTATCTTTAAGGATGAAGAAGAGATGTTTATAACAGAACTACTTAAGTGTGCAAAGGCTGAAGATGAGAAGCAGTAAGGAAGAACCAGAGAAAAGATTTAAACAGAACTTTTGATGAGGAGGCCTGAAAAATGTGTGTGTTGGCAGAAAGGACAAATGATAAGAAGTACAGAATATATATATATATATATAAAATGTATTTACCAGTGTTGGGGAGCCCCTGAAGGATTTTAAGCCAACAAAGGATAAGAAGCAGGGAGCTTCAAGAAGAACATAGTTGTTCTTTAAGCTAAGGCATGTTAATTAGGAAATGTGAGAAAATTGCCTCTATAATTTTCTTAGCTCGTACATAGTGGAAGCTTAGAATTTCGTTGAAATGTAGTGTGCTGTAATCTCTTTCTTTGAAAAGATAAATGGACTTTTCAAAGCCCATGGCATCTGGTTGGGTGAGTTGCTGGATTAATTAGGACAGTCTTAATCCAAAAAACTCCTCAGAGTGACTGTCTCCTAAGGAGGAAGTGTGTGCAGAGGAGGAAGGAGGCTTGCGCCATGAAGCCCCCTGCTCCCCACTCGATGTGGTAACACATGTATGTATTATCTATCGTCATATTGCTTATGGTAACAAAAATATTGTTTATTTTAAATAACTTTTTCATTTTTTAACAAAATATTATATTGTATGGTTCTGTTTATATAATTTTATGATGCACAGATTTTTGGAAAACACGAATTTGTAAAAGAAACACATTTTGCAAAGGCAATGAATGTGAAAGAGAAACTTAGAACTATAACTGGAGTCTCAGGCCAAAGGTCCAAATTTGGGGGTTTCCAACATGTCAGGTTTGGCCCCTTGCCCCAATACACCAATCAAAGATCTGATTTTCTTAACATGCTGGCCATGCGTGGGAAGAGGGGGAAGTAAGCATTTTAGTCTCTCTCAGGGTACTGACATGAATTTAGGCTCAAATAGAGGAAACATTGGGCAAAGGGTGAGAAGTGTGCATAATTAAACAGTCCTGGTCAAAATGTGGCCTGTTTGATCATTACCTCAGTTCAGGTCCTGCAAAGTTCAAAGATGTTCTTATTGCTTAAGGAGCTCATCCAGTGCCCATGAGATTGCGTCTGCTTAGGGGTGATCTCATCATGGGGTCATCTGTCTGCAAGGCTCTGCTGTTCCCAATCCTAAAATGACAGCAGGTTCACAACAATGACTGGAGAACTTCAGACCCCCTTTCGGGGGTCTGGAACAGGATGTTGAAAAAGCTGACAGTAAGATGTCTCAGCCTTGATGGGGCATGCGATGGGTTAGGTATCACCAGACTTAGACCAAAACCTCTTGTATGACTAACACGGCTTCATACCAGAGACGGACACAAAGTTTCAAAACAAAGGAGACAGGTGCACAGGTGTTTACCTTGCTCTAAGTTCACTTACCGGCCTAAGTGAAGAGTCAGTGCTTTTCGCAAAAGTAGTCTCTAAGTCTCTATTATAGAACCCTAGTTCTTACATCAATGAATACAAAAGCTTAGAATGAGTTGAAACATTCAAAAAATTTCAATCTAACACAAAGTGTCTCTACAGATTTGATTATAGAAGGAGGTTTTAGGCCCATTTCCTGACTGAAGATGTAATGTTAGCAGGTGGCAGGAGGACCAGAGAGGTTTTCCTAACTTATTTTGCTACAAAGTTCTTTAGCAACTAAACTAAACTACACACTGGAAAGAAAAGAAGAAAAAGATGTAAAAAATGAAGTGACTACTCAAAGCAGAGGAAGAAGTAGAAAGGGAGCCATTATCTGTTTAAAAAAAGTTTAATTCCCGGCATGAAAGCAGTTTAATTCTCAATACAATAAATTCTACCCTAGGATAGCTAAAGGATCTTGGGAAACATCTCAGAATCATTAACCCTTATTTTGGGGGATTCTTGGAAATCAGAAGATTCAAGATAGGCAACAGTGGAACCCTAAGTTTTAAAATCAGGGAAGGAAATTGAACCCTATTATTTTGTCAGGTGGACATTTCTCCACAGTGAAAGTCAACGACCATGTGGTACCAGGTCCATGGCTCTCTCCACCAGAGGCGAGAGGAACCGTGGATCTTGAGTCTCCACAATCGTGTGGAGAAAGATCTTAGCTGAAGATAAAACAAAGCCCTGTTTGCCAGCATCGTGTTGGCAGAGGGGAATGTCGGCTCTGCAGCACCAGGATGGGCAGGAATTTTCCATACTATCAGAGATCAAAGTCACATACTTCATTTTTTTGGGGGGTGGTACTGGGGTTTGAACTCAGAGCTTTGCAATTGCTATCCAGGTGCTCTACCACTTGACTCTGAAAACGATTTCGTTATTTTTCAGATACAGCCTCACGGTTTTGTCCAGAGTCAGTGAGATCCTCTTCTCTATGTCTCCTGCCTAGCTGGCATCACAGTCACGAGCCACCACTCTTAGCTTACTGGATGATATGGAGGCTCAGTAATTTTTTGACCAGATTAACCTTCATCCTTGGTCTCTGCCTCCTGAGTAGCTTGGATTACAGGTGTGACTACCTGCACCCAGCTACATACTTTGTCTTGTACTTGAAAGCAGTGTAATATCCCCACTAAGAACTGCCCTGTGGTCAGCAGGAGTGCGTGCTCCTCATGATAGTTTGGTACAGAAGACAGTTGTGTCTGGAATGGAAAAGAAAGACAGACCTCAGGGACCTGAATTCACAAACTTCAGAAAGGCCATCTATGCCCCAGTGATTGTAAGGTACACGGATTTGTGACGTGTCATAGTTTTTGCCTAGTGGAACATTTGGGTTGTATACAGGGAGATTATTTTTCTCTGAGAGAGTAGAGCATGAAAAGTGTCTTTGACAAAATGAATTTCAACTTTTGGAAGGCATGATTTGATGTTCTGCTGGTTCTGGACAGCTGACTTAATTATCACATCATACAGAAACGGGATTGTGTATCTTCCTACAGAAGGAAAAGTCCTTTTTCCTTCTTTTTCTGTCTCTTTTTCTCCTTTACTTTCTTCCTTCAATGTTTACATGTGGTTTGCCTTTTCTGACACCAGGTGTTCATATTCTCTGGGGAAAGCCTGAGAGACAACTGATTTTCATTCAGGGACCTTGGGCTAGAGGAAGACACCTCCAGAGAAGTGCAGAAATTCCAGGAGGGGGCTCAGAGAAGACTCCTTAACCTCCTGACATTTTAGTTAAAGTTGAAACAGGGAGGTAGGGTGCCTCAAACCTAGAACAGAGCAAAGGTTCTGTGTTAGAATAAGGCTGGATATTTCAAGAAGTTTGCAAAGTTGGTTTTATAGAAAGTCAGCCTGGAGAGACAGGAAAGTGCCTTGACTTAGAGGAGACAGATGTGGGAAGGGGTAAACATCAGAAAATAATTTAGATAAGCGTTCTATACAGGGGATAATGAAACTGGCCTGCTCTCTTTGGCCACTAAAATCTTAATTTAGTTCATTTACTCTTGTTTCAAATAGTGAAAATGAAATATATCAATGTCTGCATTTTTTCTTTTCCCTTCTCCTTCTCTCTTCCTTCTGTTTCTCCCTTCCTTCTTTCCACCTTTCTCTCATCTATTAGGAATTTGTAAATTAAAAGATTGGTAGAAATAGCTACAACAGTATGCAGGAATGAAACCGTTTAATGTAGAGTAACTTAAACATGTAATTCAGGAGACTACACATATTTGTTGTTTTTTCCTTTATTCATTATTGAATTAGTATTCCTTGAGCACCAACTTGCTCAGGTACATGGATGAGCTCTGGGAACACAGGAATGAATGACAAGATCTACACATCTTTGATCTCATGATTTTTTCATACTGTAGGGAAGAAGTGGGTAATAGGTAAGTACACAAAGAGTGAATAATATCAGAGTGATACATCAAAGGCAGCACAGTCATACTTTGGCTATTTTCCTGTTTGATCTCAGTCCCTGTAGGGCTGAGTTGCGGTGGGGCAGTGGAGGGAGGCTGTACCAGGCAAACACTACTTCCTCATTCTTGCCGGGTTTCCTAGGAGGCTCTGCCAGAGGGGAACTCAGAGGCAGGAGGTTCCTATTTGTTCTCTCTTTCAGCAGCAGCCACAGACCCCACTGTCTTTCACTCGTTCCTGCAATCTGTTGTGTGTTTTTTTATGTGATGGTCATTAGTCAGGTGTGGCCAAACAGAAAGCACAGAAGAGTCATAGGACAACAAAATGAGGCAATACTCACAGGTCCTAGTGACATGGGAGATCTGTGCAGGACTGAAAGCCTCCACTCAACCTTGCCGGCTTAGGTGTTTAGCCAGAGAGAGCGTTAACTTTCTGGGTTCTTGTCTCATTGTCAGAATAAAGACATGCTGGGCATGGTGGCAAATTCCTGTAATCCCAGTGATTGGGAGGCTAAAACAGGAAGATCATGAGTTCAGGCCAGCATGGGCTACAAATGAATTCCAGGTCAACCTAAACTGAGACCCTGTGTCTAAACTAACATGGAATCATTCCTGCCAGCCCTTCCAAAGTAAAGCCAAGAGGTTAAAAAGAATGGGTCCTTACCTATGAATGTTTTCAATAGGCAAATTAATTAGAGGATATAATCTGGCACATGGAGACCACGACTAAATATACCCAAAAAACATTACATGACAAAGCACAGGGTGTAGCTCCCAGCTCTGAGATCAAAATGATGTGACAAGCCATTTGTGCACTAATTAAAACAAAATGCGGTGTGTACATTCCAGACAACTCAACAGTTGTATCGGAGATCCTCAAGGACTGCCACACCCAACTAGACACTGTGTCTGATCTAAAACAAACTTTGGAGGCCTACATTCCTCTTGGTTTACAGGATTTAGCTGGTGGAAAAGGCATTAATGTTCATCGTCATAATAATAACAAGCATCTCACTGTTTTTTCTGTACTGTTGTGCTAACACAATTCCTGTCTGTGGAACTCTGTCTTCACCGTCTATGGCTGCATCCTGATGGGCGATTCTCACGGGCTCCTGTGCCCCAGACTGCAGATCCCTCTGTCACGGACTGCTGGACAAACCTGAATACAGAAAGGAGACTTGTCTTCCTCCATGGCCGCCCATAAAGGGTAAGGACCAGAGACTCCTGACTTATGACTAAGTCCCATGCCAGCAGGAAGCAGCTAAGGTCAGATTATAGCTCCCCTTTTCCCTAAAAGATTTCGTCTCTAGTCCTTGAGTGGGAATGATAGGTAGAAGTTAGATTTAAGTGGTGGCCATAAAAAGAGACAGGGAAATTATGTTATTTTAATAAATATTTAAAAGACCAGACTCTGACATTGGAATAAGGATAGCCAAAACAGCTTCTCTACCCACCTCTCTCACTCCCCCACCCCTACCTGGCCATCTTTTAGATGCTAAAGTTACAGGAGCAGAGAGACATCTCTTTGAGATGTTAAGGAGCTGCAAGGATCCTTGGATGGGTGGAGGAATAATCATGTCTAGAAAAGGGAAGTTCTAAAGCACACCCATTGTCTCTGTGACTTGGGTGGGTTGTGGGTGTGATTGGGTATGATTTGGGAAGGTGACCCCTCCCTGTTTTGTCAGGCATCTGTGCCACCCAGACCCATTATCCTTGACCATGTGTATTTCCCCAGCTCTCCAGTATAAAGCTAGGAGTTGGGGAACCACTATTTTGAGTGTTTGCTCCCATTTCCTGAGTGGGGAACAGGAAATGTTTCTCTCTCTCTTTTCTCCCCATTGTCCTTCTCCAAATAAACTTTACTGTTACTTTTACTAAATCTCTGTGTCTTGCTTGAGTGCTTCTCCTGCTGGAGATTAGAACCAAGGTACTTTTCAGGATCATTTTCTGGTAACACCATGAAGCTGAAGCTGAAGAATGAAACTTTACAGACAATGAAGGGTGAGCATAGAGGTATGAAATGTTGGGTCAGGGAGCTAAAGGACAGATGCATGAGTTCCCATCCCCATGGAGAGCACCATGAGCCCTGCACCCTGAGAGGAGTTATAAATCTGCATTCCTGCACACTGAAGAGGAGATACAGGGTCTCATAAATCTGCCATGGGGCTGATAAAATGCACTCAAGATTGTTTCTATCCCCAATAAAGGGCAAACAGACCAGCTCATCTAAGAGACCACACATGCTCAAATGCATGGCCAACAGAAAAAACCTACTTAACCAATACCCTAACCCAGAGTTAAAGGGTCCATAAAAACCCCAGCCTTCACCAGAGCAGGGAGCTACCAGTTTCCAGGCTCCTCTGCACTGGTCTGGCTGAAGCCTTTGCTTTCTCTTTAATAAATCCTACTTTGTGTACTGGCCTTGGCTCACGAATCAATCAGCTGCCTCAGGAGCCAGTTCTCCGGCCTGTGAAGGCAAGGACCCTAGACATTGGGCCCACAACATTTCACAATGGCAAGTAACAGAAAGTTTATGAAGCAAAAGAATAAAGGCTCCCCCTGGAAGAGAGGGGTCCTAAGTGAGTTGCTAAGGACTCTATTGTATGCATGGTTTTTTTATTCACCAAAGTAAGGTGTTGCCAATTTCCTATTGAATAGGTATTATTGGTTCCTTTTATGGCCATGTCCTGAGTGAACAATGGGGTCTGGAGGGTGTTGGTTCTCAAACTAAAGGAATAGTCATCAAACTGCTTCTCCTCCAGCACCCTGTCTCCCCTTCTGTGTAGGTCAGCCTTAAGTCATCCTGTTTTGCTGCCCCCTTCCAGAACACTTTCTTTATAGTGAAACAGGAGTGAAAAACACCTCATGACTAACTTTCATTCTTTGTTTTATTGTGTGACTCTCAATTTGTTATCGGACCCTTTCCCTAACTTGTTCCTCACTAGAGACAGGAGGCATGGCATAGCATGCAGTGCCCCATGGAGGCTGCAGGAAGCAGATGTGAGGGGAAAGTTAGGTAGAGGGAGCCTTTATTAGGTTTCCATGGCAAAGGCAAGGCAGAGCAGGAAAACAAATCAGACTACTAGTTTGAGTAATCCAGGCAGACTTTGAGCTATCAGGGCGTGCTGCTTGCCTAGTACCTGGCCTCTGGAGTGAGTAAGGCAGAAGAATATTGCCTCTAGGGTGTAGGGACTGGATAGAGGAAGTAGGGCTGTTGATGGTTAGTTTGCATATCAAAAATATGCTCTCTCTTTGGCCTTTGCTATCTCTAAGAATTGGCTGGTCCAGGGAAGGGCAGTGTCTCCCAAGTCTGAAAAGTTTTAAAGATGTCAAAGTTTCATAATACACAGAATATATAAAATATAAACAACCCATAACCCCACTGTGGAGCATTGTCCTCCCATTTGTCTGGCCCTTCCTCCAGGATTCATCACCGGCTGTTTTGGGGAGGGTGACTCCATCCTCTGATCCTGGCTTCCCTTACTATACCACCTTTTTTATTTGTTGTCTCAGTCCTTGGGGCAGTGACTGCTTCTCTTCATAACTAATAACTCAGTTACTGCAAGATCTCCATTTTATTACTTAGCCACCCTAACAATTTTGCAATGAATTTCTTATATTCAACTCCTTCTGAAATGCAGTTTGGTTTCTGTCATCAGTTCTGTTGAAACAGAGTGATGAGGCTGCTGCCTTGGGCAGGCTAGTTAAGCAAGGCATTTCTGATATTACATTTAAACTGAGATGAAAACCAGGCACAGGCTGCTCATACCTGTTAATCCTAGCTACTTGGGAGGCTGAAATCAGTAGGATCACAGTTCAAGGCCAGCTTGGGCAAAAAGTTGGCAAGACCCCATCACAATGGAAAGAAGCTAGAGATGTTGGTGCTAACCTGTCATTCCTGTAGTGGCAGGAAGCATAAAATAGAAGGATCATAGTCCAGGCTGGTCTAAGCAAAAAGTGAGACCCTATGTCCAAAATAACCTGAGGAAAAAGAGGCTGGAAGTGTGGCTCAAGGTGAGGTAGGCAAAATTAGGGAAAGTTTGGGACACTTAGAACATACATGACTTGATATTTTATTTCAGGTTGGACATTCCTCTCTTTCTCTGAGTCTTCTTTTCAATTGCAGATGTGTATAGATTATTCACACCCTAACTCAGGGGACAACTCACCACCCTCACCTGGCCCAGGGACCACCCATGCCCCTCCCCACTCATTAATTATTTTTGGGGAATCACCAAGTTCTTTCCTTCTCATAGGTTATCATAAGTTTTAAAAGCACCTGGAAAAGAGAAAGACTCTCTCTGCTTCCAGCTCCCACCTGGTCCCACCATGCCCCATGGACACTTCCACGTAGAACACAAAGAATTTGGAAGCTTTCTGACCATGGACTATACTGTTGCCTTTAATAAAGGGAGAGAGAGAGAGAGAGAGAGTTTATGTTACATATATGTTTATATATATATTATAAGTATAAACTGGGATGTGAGCAATGTCAAGGGTTCAGCCATGTATGCATCTGAAGATCAATGTTTGTCATGAAGAGAGGAAAGCTGGGTCCACTTAGTTAAAACAAGACTATTTTCATCTTTAATCACTTCTCATTAAGAATTGATTTCAGGAACAGGCGTGGTGGCACATGCTTGTGATTCCAGCTATGTGAGAGGCCATACATAGTGAGGAGCATCATAGTCTGAGGCCTGCTGTGGGAAAAAAATGCATGACACTATCTGAAAAATAACTAAAGCAGAAAAGGACTGGGAGCATGGCTCACATGGTAGAATACTTGCTTAGCAAGCTCTGATTCAAATCACAGTACCAACAATAAAAAGAATTGAGCTCAGTTTCTTTAGCCTGTTTGAATATTCTGCTAGCCTGTGTGCAATGCTCCCAAGTCCCTGTGGTCCCAGAACATCCACAGGTCCCAGTTGAGATTCTTTCATCAGCTCTGTTTCTGAGAAGGCATTTTAGGTACCATATAGCATTTAAAAAAAAAAATCTAAGCAATGGCCTCTCTTTTGCCTTACATGTTCCTAGAGCTGTTTGCCCTCTGTTCTTTTTTTTTTTTTCTTCCTATCTCTTTTCCTGTTTTCTCTCCCTCGTGAAAATCATTTGCTCTGGGGAAGAACTATTTTGGATGTTGGCAGGGAGAGGCACTGAAGGATCACCTCTGAGATGAAAAACACTTTCCCATGATGAAGGAGACTTAGACACAATGGTATTTCCTGATTACTCTATTTTGCATTGTCTTTCTTGGAGCCACTTGCTTTTCCACTATAGAATCAATTCACAACCAGTGTCATCAATGCTGTGACCCACAAAGAGACTTGGTATCCTTTCTCACAAATAGGTGAGTGCAGTTCTTCCACTTGGTCTCAACAGTGTTGTCTAATTCATTAACTGTTGAGGTTGAGCGCTGACCTCAACCAGCCTCCCAGGACATCCTGGTATCAGAAGATGGTCACTCAGTGTCTACTTAAGCTAGAAAAATGAAGCTGGCTATTGATGCAAACAAGAGTTCTAATCTAAAGAGGCTTTTCCATTTGCTTTGGGTAATTAAAAAAAAATGACACATAGGTAAGTGGTATCAGATCTGTATAGCTTAGCGATAGTGTAAACCAAAACATTTTTGTATGTAAAGGAATGCATGGTGATCATAACTTTGATTTTTGTCCACCCTAACTGATGGGCCAAAAGTTATTTATCCAGGACCAGGTTAAGTGAAAAGTAGATTTCGTATAAAAGGGTAGGGTCTCGTTTCCATGCTGTCTAGGGAGTTTACAAATCAGAGTATCAGAAGCAATGGTAAATTGGTCTTCCCATAAAGAGGATCCAGGAGGGCGGAATGCCTGTGTGAGATGATATTCATTTTTATTCCTTTGATAAAAACAGTCTATGGCCAGAAAATTCTACAGAGCTGTTGTTCAGGGGACTTTTCCTGACTTAAAAAAATAGCTTATTCTTGTTTCTTTAAAAAAAAAAAGAGAGAGACTTTCCCCTAGAGACAAGGTGAATAACAACATTTTGTGTATCCGCATATGGAATGCCCTCTGTATTATTTTGCACTAAGATCAAGTCCTCCTTTTACCAAGAAACCTTCCAAGAGTACTCCAGCACACAGAGATAGACCTGTCCTATGATGTCAGCTCTGTGTATGACTATGATATGTGACAATCTTGATGGTGTGCTAGACATTATTATTATTATTATTTTGGTGATACTGGGGATTGAACTCAAGGAACTCATGATTGCTAAGCAGGTGCTCCACCACTGGATTTTGCTTTACCTATTTTTAGGATAAGGTCTCCATTTTTTGCCCAGGCATGCTTAGACCACAATCCTCTTATTTACGCTTCCCCTGTAGCTGAGATGACAGGTCACGCACCACCATGACCAGCTGTTGACTGAGATGGGATCTTGCTAACTTTTTGCCCAGGCTGGCTTCAAGCTGCAGTCCTCCTGATTTTGCCTTCTGAGTAACTGGAATTATAGGAGTGAGCCACTATGCCTAGCTCTAAATGTATTATTTTAAAACCAGTTCGATATTTTGGTGCTGTATCACTTCTCATGAAATTTTAATTTACCCCCTTAATTAGGCCATAAGCAGGAACTGGAGTTTATAACTCTTGTGCCCCTCATGGTACCAACTTAGCCTGAACACAGGGAGGACATTATAGGTTTGCAAAGTTGATGATTTGATTACAAGTAAGCAAAGTGTGTATTTTGTTGTTGTTTTTGTTGTTCTGGTATTTAGAGGGATAAGATGAAAGTCAAACTTATATAGAATGGGCTAGAAGATTTTTCCCCAAGTGCAATTCTTTTTGCTAGCAGGTATATTTTCAGTGTTTAAAAATGAGCAGTGTTAATATTGCAATTCTTTCAAATTATTGATTTTTCTCTTCCAATCTTTCCCCAGCCCATTATTTCTCTCTGTTAGTTAATAGCACCACAATCGATCTGACCAATGAGACTGGTAATCTAAGAGTCATCAATGGTTCCTATTATTTTTTTTTAAAAAGATTTACTGAGGAATAGTTGAGATACAAAGCGTTTCAGTATTTAATGTGTATAATTTGGTAAGTTCAGACACATGCACACAGCTGTAGTGCTATCACTACAGTCAAGTTAATTTCATAGACATCTTCTTCCTTTTACCCCGGGTTCTTTTCTTTCCCTCTCCCTATACATGCAGTCCACTGCAAATCCAGCTCAGGTCTAAAATATAATCTCTCTTCTATGACATCATCATATCACCCAATTGACAAAGCCACCTCAAGGGTCTTCTTCCATTGTTAATCTCCCTATTCTGCATAACAACCAGGTGACCTTCCTCAATGAATGTGGGTGAGCTCTTAAACACTTCAGCTCATGCAACACATTTCCACTACTCTTTAAAAAATCTACTCTAAAGGTGTTTGGTGGCACATAATTTTGGGTTTACTTTGCATTTTCCCAATGAGTAATAATGTCAAGAATCTGTTTGTGTGCTCATTTGCCATTCATCTGAATTTTTTAGTGATATATCTACTTAAACCTTTCCCTCAAGTTCAAAAATAGGTTGTTTTTATTGTTATTATTGGGTATTGATAATTCTTTGCAAATTCTGGGTATAATTTTGTTATGAAATATGTATTTGCAAATGAAGATTTTCTTTCAGTTTGTGGCTTATCATTTTATTTTGTTAAGAGTGTGTTTTCGAGACCAGATCAGTATGGCATTTATGCATTATTATTTATCAATCTATTTTTTTCTGGGTCATTATTTTGATATCACATTTCAAAAATCTTTGCATAACCTAAGATTACTAACAGAAGCTTTGTAATATTAACAAAGATCTTTTTCTTGTCTGTGTCTCTCCTTTTTCTTTCCGTTGTATGTGTCTAATTGTGGCAGTACTATTTGTTAACTAATTTATTTTTTGTTGGTGCTGGAGTTTGAACTCAGGACCTTGCACTTTGTAGGCAGGCTCTCTATGACTTGAGCCACTCCACCAGTCCGCCATTTGTTAAAAGGCTTTCATTTCTTCATCGATTTGCCTTTACATCTTTGCCAAAAGTCAGTTGACTAAGTCATCTGGGTCTATTTCTGACCTCTGTACTTTGTCACTTTGCTCTATGCATCACCAATATCATAATGTCTTGTTTACTAATGCTGTATTGTAAGTCTCAACATCAAGACGTGAACTTCAAACTTCAGATTTCATATTCTGTTTTTTTTTTTTGGCTGTTAGTTATTTTGTACTTCCATATAAATTTTAAAATTAGTTTATATATGTCAACACAATGTCTTTCTAGAATTGCAACAAGAATTGCTTGAATCTATAGATTAGTTTCAGATAAATTGTCCTTTTAATGGTATTGAGTTTTCCAATCAATGAATACCACATTTCACAAGTTATTTCAGCTTTCTTTGATTGCTGTTTGCTATGTTTTGTAGTTTTCAACATACTGTTTTATGTATATTTTTATTAGATTTATGCCAAACTACTTCATGTGTTTAGTAACCTTTGAAAGCTAATTTCTAATTATTCACTGCTAGTATAAGAAAGTACAATTTATTTGTATTGGTGACTTTCTATTCTGTGACCTTGTTGAAGTTGTTCATTTGTCTTAGAAATTTATTTGTGGATAATTTAGGTTTTTTCCTACTTACATAATTACTAACTTGTAAATGGAGTCAGTTTTATTTCTTCTTTTAAAAATCTATAAACCTTCTCCTATTCTGAACCACACCTTTCTGTAGTAGTTAGAACATCCCTTATGATGTTGAACAGGATTGGTGACAACAGCTATCTTTGTCCTTACTCTAGAGGGTAAAAGTCAGTCTGTTATCATTAAGTATTGTGTTTGCTGTAGGTTTGTTGCAGATGGACTTTATACTCTTAGCAAGTTTCCTTCCATTTTGAGTTTGCTGAGAATATCTGACATTAATAGATGCTAACATTTGTTAAGGGCGTTTCTACATTTATTGAGATGATTGTCTGGTTTTTCTTCTTTCTTAACATTTTGAATTATACAGATTAATTTTCTAATGTTGAACCATACTTCTATTCCTGGGATAAATGTCCTTGGTTATGACACTGTCTTTTTATACCATGCTGGCTTCAATTTCCTAATATTTGGTTGAGGATATTTTTCCCATGATTATGAGGGATGGTACTTTGTGGTTTCTTCTCTTGTAATGTCTTCATTTTAATCTCAGGGTAATTCTGACATTACAAAATGTGTTGGGGAATGTTTCTTTCTTTCCTATTTTTCTGGAAAAACTTATACAGAAATCATTTCTCCCTTAAATGTTCAATACAATTCCCCAATGAGGCCATCTGGATCTAAGAATGTCTTTTTCATAAAGATTTTAACCACAGTTTCAATTTATTTAATAGACATACAGCTATGCTGGTTATCCACTTCTTAAGGGAGCATTGGTAGTTTATATTTTTCAAGAAAAATGTTTATTTTGACTAATTTGTCAATTTTTTTGATATGGTACTTTTAATTTTACATCTTTACTATTCTTTAATGTCCACAGTATCTGTAGTGAAATCCCTATTTCAAAATTTCTGATATTGAAAATTTATTTATTCTTTCATATGCTTCATCTTTTGAGCTAGAGTCTGATAGAATCTGTGAAATATTTTTATTAAAGGCTATACACAAAACATTTTTGTATATGTACGTCATTGTCTTTGCTTCAAACACTCTACTTTCTTTTGGTGGAGAGCAGCCATGTGAAATATAATAAAGAAATGGATGTAGCTGTGTCAAAGTAAAACTATTTTCAAAAGCACACACGGGTAGATTTTGCTGGTGATGGTAGTTTGTTGACCATTGGGCTACAGGTTTACCAACTTTATTGATCTTCACAAATACTGGTTTTTATTAAAGCTAGTTTTTTGAACTGTTTTATTTTCAATTTTATTGATTTTTGATCTTATCATTATTACCCCTTTTCTTCTTTCTTGTTATAAATATAATTTGTACTTTTGCTAGTTACTTGAGTGAGTTTAGATCACTAGCTGCAACATTTTAATGTTTAATTTGATTCAAAGTAATTTTTTTTAGTAGCACTGGGGTTTGAACTCAGGCCCTTGCACTTGCTAGGCAGGTGCTCTACTGCTTAAGCCACCCCGCCAGCCCTTCAATGTATTTTCTTATAGCCCTTGTAACTTCTTATTTGACTCATGGGTTATTTAGGACTATGTGTTTAATATCCAAGTCTTGAGAAATTTGTTAGGTATATTCCTACTATTGAAAACTATAATTCCTGATCGTCTTAACATAGTTTGCATGATTTAAATTATTTTGAATTTGTTGAGGTTTGTTTTATGGCACAAATTACAACTTATCTTTGTGAATATTTTATGTGCACTGGAAAGCAGTATGCATGTTTAATGTGAACTTTAAAACAATGTGTTCACTTGAGGGACTGTTCTGTAAATGTTGATTTGGTCCCACGAGGTGATATTGTCATTGAAACCTTCTATGGCCATACCATAATAGATAGATGATAGATAGATAGATAGATATAGATATGTAGATATATTTTTGCTTGCTCCATGTATTCCTTCTTAGAGGATTCTGTTTACAAGCTATTCCTTTTTTCTTCACGTATTTTGAAGCCCCAATGTTACGCACATACACATTTATGATTATTTCATCTTTTTTGGTGAACCAACTCCTTTCTAAGTCTCTTTTTTGTCCTTGGTAATGTTTCACGTTCTGGACTCCATTTTGACTTTCTATAGCCAATTCAGCTTCTGTTTGGTTAGTGTTTTCACGGCTTTCATTTTAGGTATGTTGTAGGCACCACAATAATTACTGTTTTCACTGAGGTAATCAATTATCTTTGAGAGCCATTGTTATTATTAAAATGGATTTTTGATACTTATCTTTATTTTGAACATGTTGAGACTCAATTACATTTAATATAGTTTTAAGTTTCTGTCTGGAATTATATTTTAGTGAAAAAGGTCCTATAGTAACTTCTCTAGTATGGATTTGCTGACAATAAGTCTTTTATCATTTTTGTTTATTTTTTGAAAAAGTACTTCATGTTAAGTTTTGAAATATGTTTTTGCTGGATATAAAAATGTATATTGACACTTTTTCTCTCCTCAAAATTTAAAATGTCCCTACATTTTTCTGAAGTTTGCCTATTTCTGTGGAGAAATTAACAGTAATTCTTTTTTTGTTCCTCTGATAGTAATGTGCCTCTTTTCACTGGCTTCCTTCAAGAGTTTCTCTTTTGTTTAGAATTTCAGCATTTTGTATAATATATCATAGAGTTTATTTGTCTGATTTTTTTCCTGCATGGAGGATTTTTTGGATATCTTGGGTCTGTATTTTCATATCCTTAATTATTTTAGAAACAGTATTGGTTTTTATGCTTCATATTTTTCTTCAGTTCTGTTTTGTCCTCTTTTTTATTTCTGGGAATACAATTGCATATATTTTATGTGAATTGATATTTCCATATCGCTCTTGAATACTCTGTGTTTCTTGCTGGATAACTTCTATTGACTTATCCTCACGTTTGTTGAGTGTTATCCTGGCTGATGAACTGAGTCAAATAATTGTTTGTCTCTGACATAATGTTCTTAATTTTTAATATTTTTAGCATTTCTGTTTGACTTTTTAAAATAGTTCCCGTTGTTCTGCTGAAATTTCACATCTGTTCATTCACATGTGCATTTTTAATATTAACTCCTTTAACATACTTATTGTAGATGTTTTTATACCCTGTCTGGTTGTGTTGATTGCTTTATCTCCTTTAAATAGATTTTGTCCATATATCATTCATAGTACAAGGGAGTTGCTTTGTGAAAATTTCTTAGATGTGTGCAGTGTACTCTCAACAAGTTCATCTCCCAATATATTCCCTTAGTCTCTCCTCCTCCCCCATTTCAAACAGCGTTTGGTGTGTTTTTTTATCTATCTTTGTATACACACATAATATTCTTCTAACCTCTTTGCCTGCCTGTTCCCTCTCTTCCCCCTTCCTCCCTCCCACTGATTTTACCAGCCATAGTACTTATCGCATCCCATTTTAATTATTGTGGTCATTTTTGACCTAGACTCCCCCTAGGAGTGAAAATGTGGTGTTTGGCCTTTTGAACTTGGGTTATTTTGCTCAATATTATGATCTCCATTTCCACCATTTTCCTGCAAATCACAAAACTTTGTTTTTCATGCTGAATAACACCTCCACTGTGTTTATACCCCATGTCTTCTTTGTCCACTGGTCCATCGCTGTGCACCTATGTTGATTCTACAGCTTGGGTGTTGTACACAGTGCAGTAATGAACATGGGTGTGCAGGTAGAAAAAAAGAAATAAGTAGTTTTTTCCTAAACCGTTTCATTGAGTGATTACTATCTTATAGCAGAGATTGAAGTAAACAGTATTTTCCCATAGAAATAGGTCTGCCTCTTTTCAGGCAGTTAGTTTTGAAGATATGATCAACTCAGAACTTGAGTTAGGTTTGTTTTTGTTGTTGTTACTATGATACATCAGTGAATCACAGGCTTCAAATTTCCCTTCCAGTAGTTTTTTCTTAAAGTGAAAGCAGACTGCTAGAAGAAATTTTTCAGTGCTGTATTTTGAGATTTTTCTTAGCCAATGCATGGCTGTGCCATTTGTCTCCTCCAACTGTATTTACTCAGTGCATTGACTTGCTATGCTGTTATGATCCATTGAAGGGGTCTATTTTGGTAGAGCCCCTCCCCAGTCATGAAAACACCATGTGCATGAATCTCAGAGTTTCTCAGCATTCCCCACAATTTCTGTATGTCAGATAGCATGAGGTATGTGTATTAGGTCTTGTGTAGGAATTCATTGCCTCTCCCCCAGTAGTATGGAAACTCTATTAGAATTTGTATAAGATTCTGGGCAGAATCTACCCGCAACAGTAAATGCTTTTTCCCTTCATACTTCTTCCAATACTACTGTGTCTGGGGATGACATTATTGTGACTCTTTTCTCTGGCTCTATGCCTTTTACTCCTCGTGACAGAAAGATCTGAGCAAGGACATGAAACTGCATGCTTTGCTATATTTTCCTATAGATCTGTATAAATTCTGGATATTCACTGCCATTTCCTACCTAACTCTGATCTTAGTGTTCTCAGTAACGGCTGTCAGTTTACATACGTCTGCACATCCCAGCTCTGTTAAACTGATGTGCTGGCCCATACGTGGCCACGAAAAATTGATTTACATTTTAGCTCATCTCTTCTTCATGCTCTTAGGACGGGTCCATCTCATCCCTCTTTATATGGGGAAGTGGAGCGATGTTCTGCACGGATTTCAGTTCATTTGGCTGGTCTGTGACCTTAGCAATCTGATGTGTTCTGACAAGTTTGTAATTTTGTAGTTTATCTAGCTTGATATCAACAGCTTAGATTTTTTGCTGTTGCATCTCATTTTTTAATAATATAATGTCTGGTCTTAACAGAAAGTAAGAGACAAAGGTAATAGTCTTCTGAGACATGTTTTCTACATATGGCCCAGTCTGCCTTGTGAGGTATGCATAGTACAGGATGAAGGGTAAAAGGAAAGAGATAATTTCTCAGTAGTGTAGCAGTGAGATACTGATGACATGGACCAGAATGGATGGGGTGGTGATAGCAAATGGTTAAATTAGGCTCTGTGTTAAGGAGTTTTCTTTGTAGTTATTGATGGACAAGACTTGGCAGGAGAAAAATAAATGATTCAGGACTCTCTGAAGTCTTAGATTTTTGTCACTGAGTAACTAAGCTGATAACTATAGTTATTCTCCAGGAGTATGGAACAGGTTTATTTTACATGAAAAATTAATTTTCTGTGTGTACATTCACCCACACATACTTACATGCATAAAATCTTGTTTGGGTGGCAGAAAGAATATAAAACTGGAAAAAAAAATCAGAAGAGAAGACACGTGTGGCACACAGGGGAGCCATTGTCAACACTTTACCAAGTCATTGCCTAAGCTTAACTAAGAGCTCTTGTGTTGTGAAGGAAAAGAATGCTAAATAAACTCAAAAGTGATTTATGTGAAGCATTTGTCTCAACTTTGTTTTTTTATTGAACACCAGCTGATTTAGAACTGTACATATTATAAATTGTTTTCATTTACTCTTGTGCGTCCCTTAGCATTTGCATAAAAGACTTTCCTGTTGCATCTCATTGTTTATAACATAACATCTGGCCTTAAAAAAAAGAATCATGTGCATAATAACAGAAAAGAAAAAAGAATAAAATATGAAAGGGAGTTATAAATGAGTTTAACAAGTGCACTATTAGTACTTAACTTCATCATAGCTTATGCTTGAAGCTTTCACTGTTCTTACACCATTTTGCAACATTACTCAACAATGCTATGAATACAGAGAGAGGAGACAGGGTAGATTGGATAAAGTTGGTGGTTCATGACTTGAATATCGTTGCTTATGGCTGGAGGCAGGGAGTTAAGGTTTGGTTTTGTTTTGTTTTTTGGTAATACTGGAGTTTGAACTCAGGATGTTGAGTTTGTTAGGCAAGCACTCTACTATTTGAACCACTCTCCCAGTTCTTTTGAGCTTTAGGTTATTTTTTCAAGAAAGATCTTGCTTTTTGCCTAGGCTAGCCTGAGACCAAGATCCTCCTTCTTTTGCCTTTTGGATAGCTTGGATTACATGTCCTGTTTAGTTGTTGAGATGGGGTCTCACTAAGTTTTTGTCCAAGATAGCATCAAACTGTGATTCTCTTGTGTCTGCCTCCTGAGTAGCTGGGATTCTAATAAATGTGGACCTCCAAACTTAGCCTAGGGAGTTAGTTTAAGGTACCTACCTTCTCTTCCCTGACTCACTTTTATTGGTGCTATCTCCCTCACAGCCCCATCCTGATAAAATGTTCTTTGCTTAGGGAGAGGGGGGTTAGAAGTTTTGCTGTACTTGATTAAAGGAGAGATCCGGTTGTTTAATGAGTGAAATGTAGAAAAGCAAACAAATCAAGGGCTCTGCCTTGAACCACAAGACAAGCAATATTTACCTAGGGACAGATTTATTCCCAGGTGGCCAACAGGGACCCTGCCTGTGCTGTCCTGCTTGGGTTAATCTTATTAATCACACTTGCATCTGTGGATGCTGTGAACATTTACAGAGCCCCCAAGGAAGTTAGTAGCATAGCTGTACAAAATGAATCCTTGTGCTCTTATTAACATTTACTACAGAGGATGCACTGGAGACAGCATTGAGAGAGATGAAAATTCAGATCAAAATTCACTAGAGTATCAATCATGTAGTTTCTAAAATCAAACTGAATCTGGCTTTAAGCATCTTTGGATTTCTGAAGGCATTTCTGAAATGCTCCTTCTCCTCACCCCAGAACTTGTCCTGTACTCTTGACCTTGAAATCACATTGGTCAGTACTGATGTGACCTACTTGGCCAGTAGGGTAGGTCCACGTTCCTGGAAATTCCCTGCAGAATCTGGAAGTCCCTGTGGCCTCTTCAGAGAGGGTGAAAGCTAATGTGCCCATGCCAGCATCCTGGGGCAGAGGGCAGGATTGCTGCTTTTGCTTTTTGTCAATGTCTCTAGCTCAGTCATTGAAAATCTCTCCCCTCTTGAACCTGGACCTCAGCCTCCTCTAACTTTTTCTCTTTGTTCACATTCTTTTAGGATCATCCTAATCTTTCTTTGGCTTCCATAACAAAAAAAAAGGAAGAAAGGTTTTTTTCTGTCACTTTGGCTTTTAGTCCTATGTCCCAAAGATTGCCAAGTGAGGAAAGAGTAGTTTGTGCTGCTGTAGTAAGCATGGAGGTGAAGGAGGAATGGTGCAAGTCACCTCTCAGAGGCATTGAGGGACCATGTGGCAGTGTGGGGACAGCAGTGGAACGATGGACAGTACATTTGGGGGTGGAGTTTAGATGAGGTTGCAAAAAGAGGTGTCACCCATGACACCCAATTCCAAGTTATTTGTGGCCTGGGTTATCTTTTTTTTAAAGAGAAAATGTGCGGTGGTGAATGTCCGTAATCTCAGCACTTGAGAGGCTGAGACAGGAGGACTGTAAATTTTAGGACAGTCTGGACTACAGAGCAAGATGCTGTCTCAAAGAGACATAGAGACATAGAGAGGGAGGAAGGCAGGGACGGATGGATGGAGGGAGGGAGGGATGGTGGGGAGAGTAAAAGGGAGCGAAGGATGGAAAAGGGAGGGAGGGAGAGAGAGAGTGTTGATGAAGAAGACAAGCTAATAAGGAAGAGTAGACTAAATTTGAATTTCCATTGAAAACTCGCACTGTGATAGTGATAAAAGACCTTTCGTTTATTGTTTTATCTCCATAGTTAGTTATTTTTTTCAGAACTGCAAGAAGTAAGTTCAAGTGTTGTTCATATTGTCAAAAGTCTCTCTCTCTCTCTCTTTCTCTCTCTCTCTCTGTCACAGTAGGTAGCTACACTGACTAAAGATCACCTGTCTCCAATCACCCTTATAACCTTGTGAAACAGGCATTTCTGCACTCACTTTAGGAGTAGACGTGACTCACAGAGACTCAGACATGTGCCCAGTCAGTGTGCTAACACCACGTGAATTCCACCATTCCCTGCCTCTCCATCTTTCTGGTACTTCATCTTAACAGGGTGAGGGAGGTTTTCTGCTGACAGATGCTGTCATCAGCATCCTGGAATCAGAGCTTGGGAGTCATCAGATTCCTTGTCCAAGGCTTGCAGAGGAACAATTGCGGGGTTTGAGACAATGCAAAAGCAAGATCTAATAGTGAGTATCATGGTATGACCATAGCACTTCCTGCCCACAGTCTCTGCTTCTGAAACCTGATGAATTCTAGGTAACCCCAGGCAGAGGTTACATGAGAATGGATGCCTGCAATGATCTGCGCATGAAAGATGACTTTGAACGTGATGTATTAATAGAGTTCACAATAAGAGATGTTGTACCATGAGCTCAGCAGGAGCAAGACACTATAAATAGAAGGCAGCATTATTTTTATAATAATCAAGTGTGGCTCATATTCTGGCTTTCGTGACACTTTACCCTCTTTTCCAGGTTGTGTGGGTGGTGATTTGCCTAGGTGATATGTCACATCCTTTGTGTGTGCAGACAATGTTCTTTGGCAGTTAAAATTCTAAATCGCTATGCTGTAGAATGGGAAGGATTTAGCATTTTTTTCTCAACTTAGATTTGCAGTGTTTGGCTCTGTACTACTGTCTTCTCTGGTCATTTCTCAAGGATTCCCAAAACAATAACCCTTTGCAATTATACATCCTATCTATTGATTTGTATATTTTTTCTTAGATTTGATTGCAGATATTATCTTGATACAGGCACACAGATAGTCATAACAAATTACGTTGAAGAAAAACATGCTGCATTTTGAATTGAATTTTCCATGGGTACAATAAGTACTTGGAATTATAGCTTGGGTCAATGGGCAGAATGCCAAAACCTTCTTCATTATTTTATAAGAAAAAAGAGGATCAGTATTTTATTTAATAACCTGAAAGTTACTTTTAATTTCAAAAAGGTTGAATAAAATGCTTCAAATTATACCAAGGGAATCCTTGTGATTTTTGTATTTTACACGGACAACAAACAAAAAATTGTATGGGGCACATCCATGGGGCTCATTAAGTTTTCTCTAAGAGAATTTTAGCTGACAGGAGGTTTTGAAGGAGTATTTAGCCTCATTTGATGGCTTAACCTAAAAAAAAAAAAGTCCCCATACAAGCCATGAGAATATTTCTTTCACTGGTACCTGCTTGAGTTCATCCTACGTGCTCCTCTAGAAAGCCAATTATAATCACGAAGTGTTTTGTACTTTTACCTCCTTCTGTTTTGTCATTTCCAGTCTCTTGGGACAGATCTTTGTCTGCTATCTCTCTTCCTGTGCATCTTTTGCAATAAAAGGCATCCTGCCTTTGCAGATCATCTCCTGTCTTGACCTGCTACATGTTCAACAGCTGTTCACCCCTCACTCAGTGTTTAGGTGTGAAATGCTTCAACACTTCGACTTGAATGGAGACCAAACTCCAAAGAAGTCATCCAGGTCTTTTCTGCCAAAGTCACACAATCAGAATTCGCTTTCATGTTTGCTACCACATGCCTCTTGCTCCTTGATGTATGGTCATAAATGAAAATATCAGCTATTTAACTTTCTTTTTCTTTTTTTCTTGGAGGGGGCATGGTCTCATTCTTTTGCTCAGGCTGACCTTGAACTCCTGGGCTCAAGAGCGATGCTCCTAGCCTCTTAGATAACTGGGATTACAGATGAGCACCACTGTACCTGATTTCTTTGTTTTCTTTTGTTGGGTGCATAGGACAAATGAACACATTCTTTGTCAACTATTATTGTTACAGTTTTCTGAGCATACCCTTAATCCTGTTTGCATAGGAATAACTCCATCTCTTTTGTGGCTCTACTCTTTTCCCAACAATGCCAATATTCCCACAAATATCTTAGAGTTCTGCTTTAAAAGTTGCTTGCTAAATTAGTCTAGTAAACGCAAGAGGAAGTAACTTTGGTTTTTAGGTGAAGATGGCCTTATTCCTATTTTTCTTTGCCTTGTGCCTCTACCCTTTTCTCAGTTTGTTCTCACCTAGCTTGTCTTTGCCAACAGTCAAAGGACCAAGGGTGTGACTGGGGCTGCAAGTCAGACAGAGGTTTGGGTGTCATCTGTCTTTATCATGAGAAGTTGAACCAAAGGACAGAGTTATAAGAAACAGGAACGTGACCAATTTTGGTGATTTGTCCTCAAATTCTAGTTTGCCAGTAGAAGAGTGAAATTTATACCGATTTGTCTCTATGCTCTTTCAGTGAGGTTGTTTGGTCAGGTTGTTGACAGTGGACTTTGGAGACAGAAAAGAGCTATTAGCAATATGAGATTGAGGGATACATCATAAGCTCTTGGTGACTCAGTTTCTTCCTTCATGAAAAAGGAACAAAATTAAGACCTAGTTTATATGTTGTTGGGATGCTTACATAGACTTAGTGTTAGCATTTTGAAAGTATCCCATAATTGGCAATTTTTGTTATGTCTTAAGCCTGGTTTGAGACATTGCCACGCATTTTCAGGAATGGCCAGAGGTAGCTGAGGAATCCGCTCAGCACTGATTGATGGCATTATCACCGGCACCAAGTTCAGTGTCATGTACGTAATAATCACTCAGCAAGTGATGGTATAACATAAGGAATATCACCTAAGGAATCAAAACCACAATCTTTGGGTCTGAATTATTTAAGACAGCAATTTAGCTATGGCAATAGAAACTCAAACTAGCAGCGACATAAACAAGAATTTATTTCTCTGACATATAAAGCTCCAAAGAGATTGTCTGGGCTAGAACAATCACCCAGACTTCGGGCTGCCTCTTTCTTGATGCTCTATAGCTTCAACTCATAACCCTAAAAGATTGCTCTAGCTACTGCCATTATGTCAGCATTCCGCCAGGGAGATGAAGGAAAGAGGAAGAGAAGAATGAAGAATATTCTACTTTTCTTTAAGGACACAGACTTAAAGTGTTTTATATATATATATATATATATATATATATATATGACTATGTAGTTGATTCTTGTAGCCCATTCATATTGCCATTCCCATCTGCAAGGTTGGAAAGTGCAGTTTTTAGCTCAGTCTCTTTCATATCTATATAATGTGGAAGAATCTATATGATACATAGATGGCTGGCAAAATGCCATAGCATTCTTCTTGGGTGTCCCAAGACCCCACATGGAGCTTCACTGAGTTTCTACATTCAGGGAAATAGAAAGGAGCAAAGCCAAAAAAAAAACAACCAATGCTCAGCCGTTGCCCTGGCAGAAGAGATCTGAATTCATCTATTTCAGTTAATGGCGTGATTTATCTTCCAGTTGTCCACACTGGCCTCTGTGGACTCTTCCTTTTCCACCAAAAAATCCAATAAGTTGCTTTGTCTTCTAAAGCCTCTAATATACATGTCTTGTTTTCCACTCACACCAACACCCTAATTTAGGCCTAATTACGTACCACCCAGACAATCACAATTACATCCAAATTGGTCTCCCTTCTCCCAGTTTCTCCGCTTTCCAATTCATTCTGCAATAGAACTGCCAAGTTAATCTTCCCTGAACACCACCTCGATCATCTCTGCCCTGCTGAAAACCCTTCAATGGCTCTCCACTGCCTATTTCACAAAAGCCAAGTGCCTCTGTCAAGGTGCCCCATGTTCTTGCTTGGTCTTACCTTTCTGGCTTATTTAATCATTATTCCATATAGTTCATGTTCCAAGAGCTGGTCTGTTTTCCTAAGCTCACCCCATGTAAAGGCACTTTTGTCCATGGTTAAACTCATTTCCTTCCTTTTTTTTTGACGGTGCTGGTGTTTGAACTCAGAGCCTCATGCTAGCTAGGTGCTCTACTGCTTCAGTCACTCCACCAGCATCATTTGCTTTCTGTTGGTTAAAATCTTTCCCACCTTCCCCCCACAATGCAAAAAGGGTAGTCCCCTCCATAGAAGTTGCCTTGGAACTTATTTTAGCTCCATATTGTGGAATGCTCATATATACTTTTTGATAAAGGAAATCACCTTTGATAAAGATGTTTACCTCAATAGGTTTTTGCAGGTGAACAGACCCAGGTAAGCAGCATAAAAATGAACAGAAAGAGAAAGAACTCTTACAGCCCCCGAACTCCTTTATGTCTGCATAGGAGAGAGGGTGGTAAGGGAGGGGGTGGGGGCAGGGGGAGAAATGACCCAAGCCTTGTATGCACATATGAATAATAAAAGAAAAAAAATTTAATTTAAAAATTCATAAAAAAAAAAAGAAAAGATCCTTTTTTGCATTCATTTTCTGGTCCTCAACAGTGTTGTGTGCACAGTCTTCCTTCAATAACCCTTTGTCAAATGAATGGTTGAAAGCCTTCAGTCCCCCAAAACACCATTGCACTGAACCTCTTGGGGGGGTGGGGGGACCCTCATGGTAGTAACCCGGTGGGGACCCATTGGTCTGGCTTCTTAATATTACTATGTGATGCCTTTCAAAATATCTTGTTTTTACTTGAAAAAAAACCCCACAGTTTTTTCAGCCCATGGATAACTGAAAAGTAGGATTTAAGAAATGCAAAAGTACCCATATGCTCAGCTCGTACTGAGAAATGGTCTCAGGAGTAATTAAAAACAGTTACAAAAGCAATGGAGTTGTAACAATTGAAATATCACACACATATGTGTGCACTGAATCAGAAAACCACATAATTCACAGTCACTGGATATTCCTGCCACTGTGGCGTTTGTGAGTCTGAGAGATTCATCCTTATTCAATGCTTACGACTCAGAGCTCAATCACACCTCGGAGATTTCGTTAGGTATTTTTTAGTGCTCGGTTCTGTTTTTAAGCTGTGTGCTTTGCTTCAGTTGAAAAGGCTTTAGGCTAGTGATTGTGACTTTATGGGGTTTACTGCTGCTTGTGCTCAACAACCCAGTAATAATAATGAAATCAGGAAGTTGGGGGTGTAGGACTGCTCTTTTCTTACGCAGGTGTCTAAGTGGTTAAAAGCTCCCACCCCTTTATTTTTCTACCACACATTTAAAACAGAAACGTACAATGTATATGCCGATTTCTAGATCAGGTCAATTTAATTCTTGCATCCCATTCTGTAAGATATCTTCCACACCAATTAGGATGTGGCAGGCAGGGGCTACAGAGAGAGGTCGAGGCTCTGGCTACAATGATACAGAGAAAAAAAATTAGAGTGGTCTTGTGGAGCAAAAACTAGATATTCTGGTAGAAAAATCACAAATCTTTGCTCTAGCATAGAGGTTAACATTAGTATTACTATTTTTTCTGTAAGGAGCCAAAAACATTTTGTTATGTCTTCATCAGCCATGCAGTACCTGTTGCACTCACTCAATTCTGCTATTGTATGAGTATGTCTGTGTTCGAGTAAAACTTCATCTATAGCAATAGGCTACAAACCAGATTTGGCCTGTTGGTTGCACTTTGCTCAACTCTTCCACTAGAAGATCTGGGTTCCAGTTCTGCTACAAAATTGGCTTATGGTTTTCACTTCTTCACAACTTAATCTATACATTGGGACTAATGATGCCTTTGTCTGGCCCTGGATGTCGTCCAGAGTCACAAGTCACAGTCGTTGCAGAGCAAACTTCCTTCTTAGATAGGTAGGTGGCAACAGATCAGGTGGCATGCCCACTCTTCTGAGCCCGTCATTTTCCAATTCAGAAAAGCAAAGCAATGGGTGGTCACGTCTCCATTATGACATGTTTGCTGTCAAACATTTCTTTCTTTCTTTCTTTCTTTCTTCTTCTTTTTTTTTTGGTGCTACTGGAGTTTGAACTGAGGACCTCATGCTTGCTAGGCAGGTGCTCTCCCACTAGAGCCATGCCCCCACCCTTTTTGCTTTAGTTAAGCAAAAGCAGGTAAGGTCTCCTGTTTGTTTGGTTTTTCCCCCCGCCCTGGGCTAGTATGGACTGCAATCCTCCTACTGAAGCTTTCCACATAGCTGGTATGACATTTGTATACCATCAAGCCCAGCTCTTTCTTTGAGTAAAACCCCAGTTTTGCTAGCTTTTTGCCAAGGCTGTACTTGAACAGTGATCATCCCAATCTCTGCCTCCCCAGTAGCTGGCATTATGAGCCACCACACCTGGGCTGTTGAAAATTTCTGTGGTGGTGTCATATTAAAGGAAGCATTGAGATTTAGGCCACACGTTCTAGTCGGGGTAAAAGAAGAGTAAGGGAGAATCTAGCTTTGGCTCTGACATTGAGCAAATGTTGAATCTTGTGTCCATCTCGTCTCAACTTTGGACCTTAGTCTCCCCAGTTGCAGAAAGATACTGTTAAGCTTGATGGTCTTCCATCAAGCTTTTTTCTGTTTTCCTTCAGCTCTGTGATTCAGTTCAGTTGACGATACTAACAAGGTCTATAGAAACTTTTCCAAAACCCTGAAGTTACCAATGCCATTGAAATAACTAAAATCCAGACAAAGCAGAATGTGATGACTGGACAACAGGCAAAGAAATGTGTTAAGAATGAGCCAGAAATTGTGGCATCTATCCTGGAAGACTAAGGAAATGTTTCTTGGCAAAGGTCAGCATTGCCAAATTTAGCATTTGATCTTAGCATTAAGTGACATAGAGCAAGAAGTTGTTGGAGTTTAAAAGGTAGGCAAAATTTGGATATGTTGAGAGATAAGTGCAAAGATAAATATTAACAGGTTGTCTTTTTAGGGGCAGTCGTGTTAGAAGATAATAAATAAGAGAATTGCAAGACAACCTTGTAATTCATTGTATCCAAATGATGGCTACATCATTTGGTGTAATAAAGATTATCCAAGAGTATCAAACTTGGGAACCTCAACTTTTTTTTCTAGAAGCAAGGTAAGTCTGAGTATTTTTAGGCGTTTGCGTTAGCTCTGTTTTAAGATTATTTGAAGCAGCATATTGAAAAGACAGGAAGTAAATTACATAAAGCAGGAGTGTTTGGGCCGCCACGTCGACGTGCAGCAGAGGTGATAAGATGCTGGTGGCAGGAAGAACAGGCAGATGCAAGAAACATTGCTGAGGAAAATTTGCAGGATTCGACTTTTATGTCTGAAACCGACGTCCAGGAAAAGAATTATTTGATAGTCTGGTGATGGCAATACCTCAATTTCTCTGCACAGTTTTCTTTGGTTTTTATATGAGTACACTATGTGTATAACTCTGGGTGTTAACACCGTGTGACAAGGTATTCATTTTATCCACAGGATTTATTTTACTATAAAGATTTAAGGATTATATTGTTTCCTAATTTGAAACACAAGCTGAACTGTGCCTATTTCTCAGCTGCTTAATTTTGAACTCATGTTTTTCTTCATGTCCCACTGTTATCTTTTGATCAAGTTACCTTATGATCACATGTTCTATATTTTTTAAAACTACAACAATCTTTAATTTGTTATTATTGTCATCATCATTATTATAATTCAATGGTTTTTAAGAATACCCAGAGCAGTATAACCATCGTAACAATCAATTTTGGAGCATTTTTCATCAGTCCAAAAAGACATCCCATGCTAATTAATAGTCACTCCTCACAAAGTCCTCATTCCTAAGTAGTCACAAATCTAGCAATTCTGTCTTTTCAAGTTTGCCTTTTCTGGACATTTCTTACAAATAGAATATCTGTGGCATTTTGTGACTGGCTGCTTTGACTCAGTGTAGTGTTGTCAAGGTTCACCCACATTGGAGCCTGTATCAATACTTCATTGCTTTTTCATTTTCTGGTCTATTGCTTTATAATATTTTATTCATTCATCAGTTAATTAACATTGGACTCTTTCCCTTTTTTGGGGGAGGGTTACTGGGGCTTGAACTCAGAGCCTTCATCTTGAGCCACTCTACCAGCCCTATTTTTGTGACAGGTTTTTTGAGGTAGGGTCTCGTGAAACTTTTTGCCTAGGCTGACTTGGAGCCACAATCCTCCTGATCTCTGCCTCCTGAGTAGCTAGGATTACAGGCGTGAGCCACCAGTGCCTGACTCCCTTTTTTAACTATTCTGAATAATGCTGCTATACACATTTGTGTGAATATTTTAGTGTGTACATATGTTTTCACTTTTCTTGGATATATACTCAGGAGTGGAATCGTTGGGTCACACGACAAGTCTGTTTAACCTTTAAGGGACTGGTTCCAAATTGAAAGCAACATTTTATTTGCCCATCAGCAATGTATGAGGGTCCTGATTTTTTCATCCCCTCACCAACACTTGCTATTATCTTTTTGACTGTAGCCATTCTAACAGGAATTTTGACCCTTGTCAAAAATCAATTGGCTATAAATGTGATTTGCTCTGAGTTTAATTTTTGACATATAGCACTTAGGAATTAGAGTACTACTAATGACAAAACTCTGCTACCTAGGACGAAGTGTCAGGCCAAATCTACCTAGAACTGCCTGTGTTCCAGAGCTATGTGCTGATGTCTGGCTTTTAGTTAGCCTACCTGGTTTCTTTTTCCAGGTATACTGTCTACCAAACTGGAGAGTTAAAGTAGGAGGAAGTAATGATACTCACTTAATAATAGTGATAATAGCCATAAGTTTTGAGAGCCTACTATGCATCATGGATTATCTTGGGCATACAATATCTCATAAAATCCTCACATCCACCTTACTAGGTAGGCATGATTGAAAGAAGGAGAGAAATGTCAAAAAGTGCTACAGAGAAATTAACCATGATATGGTAAAATGAGGCTTGAAAACTAGACAATATAATTCCAAAACCTTGCTTATGAACCACTAGTCTAGGCTATTAAATAATCAGGAATATGCTAATTTTCCAGTCATGGATTTAGATTTATTTTCTCACCACTTTGTGACTCTTGAATGAAGAGGAGCTTAGGTCTTAAAGTAAATATTATCATGTTAACCAAGTAGAAGCCATTGAACCTGGTAAGAATCTTTACTCTAGGGTTGATTTCCCTTGCATGGGATTCATTACATCAATGAATGGAAGAGTCCTCAACAATGGTCTGTATATGAGAGTTGGATCTGTGTACATAGTTAGGAACGATCATGGCTTTTGGAGTCCAAAGTCATGAGTTCAATGTGTGACACGGACCAAGACTTTAACCTCTGTGAACACTAAGTCATGCCATGGGAATAATAGAAATATTCAGACTCATTATGAGAATTGACTGATAATGAAACTGACTGGCTCAGTGCCTACACCATACAGCAAGTTCAATAAGTGCTATTTTTACTTTAATATGATGGTGGTTATTTTCCCCAAATGGGAAATAGTTTCAAAACATGGTAAAAACATGTTCAACTCACAGATGGATTGGCAAACAGGAGCACTATTGTATACTCTTCAGTCAAGATGGAGAAAATACAATGTACTACTTTCTGGAAGCTCAATCCTCCTTTCCATCTGCCCTATCTCCTGACTTGATTGGTTGGTGCCCAAGCCTTTTTGCATTAAGTTTTACATTGCTTTTTATGACTCTGTTATTACATGTGATATATGACCAGTCCAATTCTCTCTCCCCCTTCCCCTGTGTAGTATGAAGTAAAGTTCATAGCTGTATTATAATAGACAGGTCGGCCAAATTCCAAAAGTGGAGGTTACCAAGTCATTATCTGGAGGAGATTCCAAAAATGTATGTTTTTTTATATCCTTGTGTAAAAACTGCATTAAATTTTGGGCAATCAAAAACATGTCCCAGCTTGTGTTCCCAGAGCTTATGACTGCAAAAGTGCTGTTCTCTATCATCCCCTCCTCACTTAAAAACGAAATAATAAATAGAGCCAGAGAAACCAAGATCTTGATTGAAACTTGGTTCTCAAGAAGGGTAAAACTCTTTTCTTTCAGGGTTTTTTGGGGGGTGGTGGGAGTGGGGAGAGAGTCAGGAGACTGGGGCAGGTGCTGTTTTCTGGAATGGGTGCCCATCTTTACAGACCACCTCCAGGACTCACATCTGTGTCCTATTATGACCCCATCTTTGGACCATCTGTTTTATTTATAAACCCTCCAGGGCCTTTTAATGTTGACCCTTAATATGAGCTCAGCTTACCATTAGGCAAAGATATTCAACTAACTTTTGCTCCTGGAAATTGCTAAAACTATCTCCTAATATGCCTCACAACCTTATGTACCAATGTCCTACCCACATGACCTTGTGTACCAAGCAGGTATAATCCAGAGGTTCTTGGGGAAATTGGATCTATTGGGATATTGGAGGCTAATTCTCTTGGAGTTAGCAGGAAATCTGGGGACCAGCTAGGTCAGTGTTTCCTAGCCAGAGATGCTTATATGCCCAGTGAAACCAGAATCAGTCATGGGCATAGACGCTTATCAAATTCCTTGGAATTACCTTTTCCATAACCCCCATGCCCATGCAAATACGATGCTCTGTGTCTTCCATTCTTATCCTTCGAGGCTCACAGCATTGTAATCTCATATAGGAACTTCCCCTTTCTCCTCCCAGACTTTGTGCAGCACGGGTATCCATGGTGTTTCAACCCTTCCTCTCTGTGGGTTCTCTTTCTTGGTACTTTATCTCACAGCAGAATCAACTGGTCTGAAGGGTTGGTGCTGAGAGACACAGGCATACAAGTACTCTAATCCGGACCTGGAGAATCCAGGGCTCATCTCTCCTTAAAGGCAGTAGCACTGGAGGGGTGGGTGAAAACAGGCCTGCTTAAAGTAGACTTGTGATGTGTTCTTGGGCCTGGGTGATGGTGTCTGAGGAAGCTGTAAGGATGTGATGATTAAACGAATAGGCAGCATTAAATTAGATAAAAGACACATGCTTTTGTCTTTTATTATTCTATAAAATGGCTTATTTGGGGGGGCAATGCGAATTTAAATTTTTCTTCTGTGATCAGTTGTCCTATTCATTTTAAACATCATTTGATTTCTCCTTTTCCCTCCTAACCTTAAGCCCTTCCTCCCCTCTCCTTCTCTTCCACCTCTCTTCCCTTCCTCCCCCTTCCTCTCTTCCCTCTCTTCCTTCCTCCCTCCCTCCTTCTTTCCCTCTGCTTCTCCTCCTTCACTCCCTCCCTCACTCCTTTCCTTCCTTCCTTCCTTTCTTCCTTCCTTCCCTGGGCCATTATTAACAGGATGACTGTTTGGTCAGCTTATTAAACTTTCTGAGGCTCATTTTTGTTATCTCTAAAGCTGAGATAATACTTGTAAGATTGTTGAAAGTTTTAAAAGAAACACAGCACCTTACACTATTTCTAAGGTGCTCAGTTCATGTAACATCTCTTCCTTTTCACCTACTAAAAGTTACAGTACAGATTATGGATGGGAACATCTGTGGGCTGCTGTTTCAAGCCTGTGAGAAAAAGATTCAGGGTAACTAGATGATAATTGTTATATGTGCTTAGAGGTTCTAACTATCTGGACACGAAGGGTGACACTGAAGGGCTGGTGACAGAACTACATTAACTTTAGGACAATGAAACCTACCAATGCTATGAATTGTGGGACCCCCACTTCCCCAATTCCTATGTTGAAGTCCCAATCCCCCAATCCTCAGCACCTCAGCATGGACCATGCTTGGAGATGAGTTTTTTAAAGAAGAGATTAAGTTGAGGGCTAGGGATATGGTTCAGTGAGAGAGCATTTGTGTACTGTGTCAAAGTGCTGACCTTCATCCTCAGCACCACAAACAAAACAAAACAAAAATCAGTAATTGAGTTAAAGTGAGGTTGTTAGGGTGGGCCCTCGTCCTGATGTCTTGATGAGAATAAATGATTAGAGCACAGATAAATTCATATAAAGAGAAAACCATGTGTACACAGAAAGAAGACAACCATCCACTGGGCAAGCAGAGGGCCCTCAGGAAAATTAAAACAAACAAGAACGAAATGGTGAAAAGCCTGAGGAATTGAAAGAAAATACATCTCTATTGTTTCAAGGCACTCTGTCTGTGTCAGTTTTTTATGACAGCCTTAGAAAACTTGATTCTACCAAGAAACCATGTTCTCCATTGTACAATTAAGGTCAGCTGTAGGGGAAGAAATCAGAAATGTTTAGCTTCTGAAGGGATCAGAGTTTAGAAACATGAAAGAAGATTTGGGGGCAAAATAAGTTGCTCAATAAGCAATGAATGGTCTGATGGACCGTCCAGGTTTCAAAATGCAGAGAAGGCAATTGAAGATAAGGCGTGCTTTGACTGGGAGTGACAAGCTGATGTCACTCATGCCTCTGCAATGCCTGTGCAGCAGCTGCTAAGAATTATCTCTGCCTTTTAATCCTCTCATTTCAGAGTTGTTGCAGGCAGATTATTCCTAAAAACCTCCTGTAATTAATATCAATTATTTAGATTTGCTGCCTTAGTCAGTGTCAGATTTTTTTTAGCACAGGACAAGATGTTACTACTATTATTACTGTTAATTACTGAGACAATGAGCCTACATGACAAATGGACAAATCGAGGTTTAATGATTGCACAAATTTACAAGCAAGAAGACTTGGCTATGGAGTCACTACTCTTCATCAGGAATTCACCTTCTGGCTGTTCCTTGGGGTACCAGATGGGAAATTTGGAGGTAAACTGCCTGGATTGGACTCCACTTTGTCTACTATTAACTGGAAATTTGGCTTCACTTTGTTCTCTTTCTTCGTTTACTTTTCTCCATCAGTAAAGAGAAATAATAGTAGGGTTTCTTCCTGAGATTGCTGTGAAGTTTAAATGAGTTTATACACATAAGCCCCCAGAACAAGGCTGGCACAGAGTAATTTCTAATCATGTGAGAAATCCCATTATTAATAACTTACAGCTATGGTGTGATGTTATTCTTATTAGACAGTGTTAGATGGGAGAAATGTGACATATGGTTGAGGAATCAGACAGCTGAGGCTTACATTCTAGCTCCACCACTAGTAAGCCAAGGATCTCTATGTAAATTTTTTTTGCATCTCAGTTCTCTCCTTTGTATAACAGTATCTATCTCAGTGGACCACCAGGTGTATGAAGAATATTACTTGCTTATATATTTTTTTGTGGTACTGGGGCTTGAACTCAGGGCCTTCACCTTGAGCCACTCCACCATCCTTATTTTTATGAAGGGTTTTTAAGATAGGGTCTCATGGAACTATTTGTCTGGGCTGGCTTCGAACCAAGATCCTCCTGATCTCTTCCTCCTGAGTAACTAGGACTATAGGTGTGAGCTACCGGTACCTGGTTCATATTTGTTGAGTACTGTGACTTCCCAGGTATTGTGCTGATAACTTACTGTATCAGCTAAGCTAACACTCTCTTCACAACTGTATGATGGGTAGTATTTTTGTGCTCATTTCCTAAATGAGGAAATTAAGGACGAGAGTGGGTAAGTGCTTGGTTTGCTCAGGGGTCTCTCAGCTTCTTAATAGCACTGCCAAACAGTTGACTTCAAAGCCCAGGCACTGTGTTTTATTGCCTAACATAGCATAGGTGGCTTATAACTATTTTATTTGGTTTTAACTGAGAGCAAAACATGCATCTCCCAAGCTGGCATCCTGTAGGAGGGAGCTGCTTCCTATTTAAAGAAGAGGAACTCCCCATGCAGCACAACAATAAAATAAAATAAAAAAAGGAGTTGACATGAATGAACATTATCAATATGAATATTGGTGAACTCTGTCAATGTCATTTACCCTACCTAGCTCCCTGCTCATTGATCACCCCCCAAGTCACACTGGCATACATGCTCACTTCATGATCTCTGGCCCTCCTGACAGGTGCAAGTAGCCATTAAGCCTCCCCATAACTATTCCTGTTGCGACTAAGGATTGTTCAACCTTTTCCCATTCCTTTGCAGTCTCTTATCTAAGTTCTAGTAAATTAAAATTTACTTATGCTTTTTAAAACTTCTAGCAAACATTAGGTTGCATGAATGACATTTGCCCATTTGTTCACATGCACACTGATTTCAATTTAAAATAAAAAAGAAAATAACTTTCATAATAATAGTACATTAAAGAAACTCTAACGGCATCCCATATCCTCAGGGTGCCCCATGATACATAAATCTCCTGAATGGAGGTCCTGTTGACTTTGGAATTATAATTCCTCTGCCGATGCAGTTACCCATTCATTAACGGAAGAAATATTTATCGAGCTGGTACTATGGGTGGGTTCTGAAAGAACAGAAGCAACCAAACCATATCTGTCTTGATATACCTAATATTCTAGAGGAGGGAGAGAAACGATAAGCAAAAGAATGGTTGAAAATATATATGACATGCCCAAAGGCTATAAGTACTTAGAAAAAGCAGCATTGTGTGATGGCTGAGTGTAGGCTGTGGAGCTACACTTTGACTTTAATGCAAGATCTGTCTCTTGTCAACTGAATGACCCTGGAAAAGTTACTAATCTCTTTGTGTTTCCATTTTGTCATCTATAGAGAAAGGTGATGATCAATATCTATCTCATAGGCTTGTTTTGAAACTTAGATGGGCTTATAGTGTATAATACATATAAATGTATTCTATATTATTGATCAATAACTAAGCAGAAAAATCAAGATAGGAAGGGCATGGAGAGTTTTAGAAAGGACATCATGCAGTTTTTAATAGTGAAGTCACTAAGAAGCAGTGTTTAGCAGTGAGGATGCTGGGGGAGGAATTCTTTCTAAGCAGAGGGAATCAGAAGAACCATGATTCAGGTGGAAATCAGCTGGACGTTTGATTAATAGCATGGATTTGATATGTGAGAAAAAGGAACATTCAAAGATGGCTATGAGGATTTTGGCCTAAAGAGATGAGGAAATTGTACCAGGAGTAGATTGGAAGAAGATTAGGATCCCATGCTAAGTCTGAGGTGCTACCTGGGTATCTTAATGGATACAAGAAAGATGGTGGCCGGACTTTGGAATCTAAGAGGGAAGCTCACATTGAAAATATAAATTTTGGAGACATTGACATTGCACTGGTGTTTAAAGCCATAAATCTGTATGGAAACATCAAGGAAGGGAGGGAAAATAAAGAAAATGAGCAAGAAAGGATCTTTGAATAACCCCTAACATAAGACAGCAACTGAGAGAAAACCAAGAAAGTGCTGTGCCCTGGATGAAAAGTGAAAGGGGAAAAGTGTTTGAATTAGAAGGGAATGGACAGCTGCCTCAAATGTTGTTGACAAGTCAAGTAAAAATGAGGCTGTGAATTGACCTTTGGATTTAATCATCTAGAGGTCATTGGCAGCCTTCATAAGCATGGTTGGGGTGAAGCGGTAGGGCATATACATGCCGAATTAAAGACACATATTTAAAATATAATTGGATGAGAGGGATTAGAGCCAATGAGTGTAGGCAAGTCATTTAAAGAATTTGGCTGCTATAGTACAAGGTGGGGAGACTGAGTGTAAATGCTAAAAAGTGAGCAGATGTGTTAGTGAAGAAGTTCTCTTATCATTGTAGCAACTACCTCACTCAAGTAGGAATCAAGGATGTAACTCTTACTAATGTTGGAGTATGGCAGAAAAAAGAAAAGTGTAAAAAGGTTTGCATGCAGTGTGAGAAGGTGAATGGACCCATGACTTGGCATTACTTCACTGGACATTCACTAGAGCCTACTGAAGTTCGTGTCCATGTATTTAAAGTGACGCAGGCCAGGGCACTGGTTTTTCTACAGCCATGTTTGACAGTTATAATACAGGCAAAACAGAGAGTTGGACTTAGGTAGGGTTCTGTGCATTGGAGAGAAAGATGAGCAAGGGAATTAAGCTATATGGAAGGTGTGATTATAATGAAAGACAGTGGAATTTAAACTTGGGAAGTAGAGAAAAACACATCTGGAAGAGAGACTATGTGTTGTCAAGATTTTATTGGAGTCAAGCTACCTTAAAGAATTAAGATAGGAAGTGGGTGTAGAGGGAGTGGGATGCATAGAATTATGATTGGGGAATGACCATCATGGTAATGATGGGTTCTGTATCACGAGCACAGAAATAGGGGCTGAGATATAGTGAAAGATACCACCTGGGAGGAAAGAATACCACCTCAAGGAACCAAAGGCTGACCTTTGTCAACATTTTCATATAATAAAAGCAGAAGGAAACTGCTTTGAGGGGAAAAAATTAAGGGAGTGACAGGGGAGTCAGGGAATACCTAAAGCAGGGAGGGATCTGCCTGGACATGATCTGATGTCAAGAGATCTAAAACTGGAGGTTTCAGAAGGAGGACGCAAGAGTGAGGGGTGGGAGAATAGTCTTGTAGAGCTGTGAATACCAAGGACAAGCATGATGCCAGACCTAGAGAGTTGGAGGACCGTGGGAGAAAGACAGGCACATTTAAGAGGGCTCCAGGGAAAGCAGTTCTCAGAAGAGACTGGTTTTAGCTTGTGTGGGAAGTTGAAAGGGAAATATGGAGAAAAGTTTGAAAGTATGGGGGATTGAGGAGCCAATGGATCGGGAATTCAACAAGTGGATGGGGTTTAGAACCTAGAGAGTAGTAGAATCAGGGACTAAAAGAGGGGACATGCACAGACTTCCAGGATTAGACCAAGTGCCCAATATAAAAGGCAACAAGGGGAAACATGAGATCAATCCCTAATGGAGTTGCCAGGGAAGATGGACTGCAAATTCTTGGTATCAGTGAAGAAAGGATTCAGGGATGGAAATGCAGGGGAGTCTTTAACAGAGAATATTTATTTAAGCAAAAGGTAGATTTTACTAAAGCAAAAGTGATTATAAAGCAATAGTATACCTCAAAAGGAAACCGAGGACAGACAGCTTGACCAAATAGTCAAGGGTCTCTAGCCTCCAGTCTTAGGTACTTTAATGGACAGGGTTTAATGATTATGCTAAAGCTATATACCCAATGGTGAAGTTTGCTAAGAAATGGGATGGTGTTTCCAAGAACCAGGGAATGGGGAGTGGTTTACCTAATAATATGTCCTCAGAGACAAGATGACTATTTGAGGGGAGGTGCACGCATAAAGCTGCAATTATAATGAAATGTAAGTGGGGTTTCTGCTAACCTTTGGTCTTGGGAAAGTCACTGTTGGGAACATTGCTGGGGAATATTTACTTCTGTACCAAGAATTAGCCACAATCATTAGCCCCAATCAGAATCAAGTATTACTCAGGGAAAATGGCAAGGCGGATCCTTTGCAAAATGTACCTGGTTACAATGCTATACCTGTTCCCTGGTTCCTTTGTATTACTGCTCCCTTTCTACCGCTCTCCCCCATGATAAAGTTAAGGCAGGTGATGGTGAACATTGGGTGTGGACAGGCTTGTATGCTGAGACTCCTTCAAGTTCTCTGTGGATGGAAGGCAGGAATAAGGAAGGTATGAAATTAGTCTGTGGCCAGCCTCATTAGTTTTGATCACTGATGGGGAGAGGTGAAGACCATCAGTGTGCAGGGCTCCCTCTGATAACTATGAGTGGAACTGACATGGTTTGAGGAGCCCAGCCATTACTCCCGGCACACATACCCCTCTTAGTACCCATCAATGGAGTGTGACTAAATTCATGCAAAGCTGCATTGACTAATGAAGCTGAGTTCCCATTGGTGTATCTGTTGGTGGTGTGGAGCTAAAAGTTTTCTCACTGTGGTTAAATAGACTTCACAGCTGGCTGTGTTGTATTAAGAACGCTTTATGGAGAAGAAGTGCCACTGGCAATCCATCAAAAGCAGATGTCTGTAGTAGCAGGCATGTGCTTAAACAGATCCCTTGGGCAGTGGCCACAGGAAAAGATACACTCTTCTTGCAGTGAAATACCAGTGTTCAGATTTTCACATGTAACTCAGGGCCAGAATACCTCTGGTCTGCCCACACTCCACTTTCAAGAGATGTGACAATACCATTCATTGCTTGGTGCTTTTTCCTTGTGGTCTCACTGTCGATTCCTTCTGAGGATAGCAAATAGCTGAGTCTAAGGAAGTTGAGTGCCCTGTGTTTACTGTTCATGCTCACTTAGCTCGACTGTCAAAGTGTCTGCAATTCCTGGTGCTTTGCAGGACAGAAATGCATAGGTAGATGGGTTGTTAGATGACAAAGTGGAAACATTAGGCAGGCATTGCAGTGTCGCTGTGAGTGGGAGGAGAGCTGATGGGGAACACTGTCAGGCAGCGAAGAAAGAAAAGTGACAGAGGATGAATTCCCTAAGGGATAATTAGTGAAACATGCTCCCATGAAACAACAGCTCTGAGTTCCAAAGACAATTCTCAATTAAGTTCTCAGATGGTTCGCTGCACAGAGTTGATGAATTGGTTTATTCTCTATCGCTATCTGCAAATACCTTCAAACTCCACATACCCATCTGTTTCATTAATAAATTAACTGAAATCCGTAATATTAGCAAAGAAACACCACAACTGCTCTATGATAAGTGGTCAGAATTCATTCCTAGAGTAGTCTTCAAAGAAGGCTTTGGAAGGACAAGAGCTGAAGAATCAAAGGTAATTTTATGGATAAAATTTGCTTTGAGTTTTCATCTTTTTCAGTACATAAAATATGAGTATAAGACCAGAATTGGAGAAAAAATAAGTTGATTGCGTTATCTTCCCTTATCATCTTCAAAAGGTAACCACTAGGGCACCAGTGGAGCCCTGTCCCAATGATGTTTTGACATGAAAGGTACAATTTTACAGGAACTTCTAGCAGAATAAACTATAGTCAGTTTCTCCTTATCTTTTTAAAACTGAATCAGAACTGAGTCTCATTTGGTATGATGTATTCTAGATCTTGAGAACAAGGGAGTTTTGATGAAAGCCAAAACAAAGTAATAGATATTTTGGGGTCTCCTTTCTCTCCATTTTTATCACTCTCACCAATAGGAAAGAATGGTTGGTTTTGTGGGGTTCTAAGAGATGGAATGAAAAAGACACACGATTGTAGGAGCTGCCAAAACAAAGCTCTTTGGTGACCTTGGCAAGAGAAGATTCTTTAGAGTGTTTGGGGGCAGGAATCAGATGACAGTTGATAGAAAAATGTGGGAAAGAAGTAGAGACAGCTTGGACAAACAACACTGGAGAAGTCAATAGTTTGGAAGGAGGAAAGGGAAAGTTATGCTGAGGTACTGGAGCTTGTTTGCTGACTCATGGGAGTAACCCAGAAAATCAAGTGGGAGAGGAGGATGGAGGAAAGGTGTGGAAATTGAGGGAGGGAATTCTTGAGGCTAGAGGAGAGGGCACCCCTTCAACAGGAGGGAAAACACTTAAAGACAAAGGAGGAAAGAAAAACATGGAAGAGGGTGGGGTTTAGTCTTCCCAGTTGCCTGCCTACTGAGACAGCTTAGAGCTATTGATAAATCGTGATAGTAGTCACACACATAGAGATATTCATTGTTGGTCTAGACTTTGATGGATTCTTAATTCTGGACATCTCTCATATTTACAAACCTTTCATTTATAACCCAAATTTTGATTTTTTTTTCAATGGGGGAAGGTTATAAAAACTATGCCTTTTGTGATAAACTATTTATTAAAAACTCATCATTTCTTGGGGAAAAGTATGTTGCATTTGCATTTTTGAAGAGAGCATCAACAGAATAGGGCAGAGAGAACATTATCTCTAAAAGCTTATGCATCATCCTCTTAAAATGTTAATGTCCCATTTCCAGCTGAACAAATAAACCTCTACATCTTGGATGCAACTCCTTCCAATGAATGTGAGTGCCGGGCTAGAAAATAAAGAACCCGCTTTTGATGGCAGAAAGCATCTTTCACAAGGAAAAAAAAAATTAAGTCATTATTTAAAAACCGTTCCGTTAATGTGCCACGAACAAAGGACAGTTAGCTTGAAAAGACCAAACGGCTTTTTTTTTGAGCACTTTATTTTCAGTGGGATTATAACCAAGATCCTCATGAAACTCTTCAAACAGATAGATCACCAGGGTGAAATATCGAGTTGCGTTGGTCCTCTTAATGTCTGCCAGAGTCAGTTTTCTTTTGCTTCCTTAATGCACTTGCAAGTTGTTTTCTGGCTGTTGTTGCTATTGTTGAGTTGGGGAAAATGGAAGGGTGGGTGAATGCTATTCTCTATGGCTTACAATGCCCACAAGTACCTGGGAGAATGTTTCATTAAGCAAGTTGAGAGAGGCCTGAAGGACTACACTTGGGGCAGCAGATAAAAGCAACTCACTTGAACATCATTAAGTTAAAAGGTGACTTGTACTTTTAGAAAGTGTAAGTAATCATACGCACCAATACGCACACACATAGCATATGCACATAAAAGTCGTTGAGACATACATTCTTGACAAACCCTGTAAGTCTAATTTTGAGATCAGTGGTTTAGGAAGGTTGGGAAAAATTTTCCTGTTATTAATATGGACTAGATGAGCTTGAGGCCAGACAATCATAGTTTGTAGGTGTTTGGGTTGCTCAAAGGAGCATATAAAGCACATAGCTCAATCTCCAAGCCAGGAAAACACATGCCCTTTACCCTTGGGTTGCAAAACTAGTTCTTAGGATGAAATGACATTCTCGTCCTAGATTGCCTGTATAGATCCACAAAGGAACACACTATTATCTTAATGTGAATCAGCTCCCCCTTACCTATAACTTTTTCTCTTATTCTTTCTATGTTATTTTTCTCTTATTCTTTCTATATTATTTTTCTCTTATTCTTTCTATATTACTTACTATAAACATATTATTCATAAATTATTATTTTGGTTCATGCCCTTTTCTTAGTAAACACTGACTACAAAAGTAAAAAAATTCCTTAGGATTAAGAGAAGTGATCATGGGATATATGAATACAGAAAACTCTCCCAAGGCTGTAAAAGTCACAAGTCTGACAAAGACACCCTACCTGAGAAGCAAGACAGACTGTGGTGTTCCTTTATGTAGCTATTTATACACCAACTGAGGATGATAAGCTTTCTATTTAAAGTCACACATTTATGACACAATAAATGAATCAACAGTCAAATTCAATCTAATTGCTCAATTAAAAACAAAACTAAGTAATTGGCTAGTTGTCATAGAATAGCTTCTAAAATCTTATGATAAAAAATATTTTAAAATAAATTGTGGTGGCTCTAACCATCTTCTCTTCCCACTCCCCTCTACCCAAAGTTGGCCACTTTCCCCAAATTTCCTGATGGTCTGAAGGCCACAGGAGTCATACTAAGGCAAACTTGCCTCTGAATGTTTGACCAATGAAAGCTCTAAATTTAAGAGACAGAAGCCAAAGGCAGAACACCCAATAGCAGGCACATCTATATTTTGACACCCCAGACATCCCTTGATTCCTCTCCCATTTTCTTCTTACTCATCAGGCTTTTGGTCCTGAGTTATCTAACCCATTTTAATAAATTTCTTTCGTAATAAGTTATAACCAGAAACTCTTCTTGATCTTCATATCCAAAAAACCCTAACAATTAATCTATCCATCTATATATTCCAGCTTTAGGTGCCTCAGCAGAGACAAATCTTTTCATAAATTGGCAAGGGCCAACCCCCTCCCCCAGAATCCAGCTTGGTTTATTCAGTTTGGGTGATGATTTGATATTCTTATTGGAAAATATTTTCTGGGGAATTAAAGCAATATACAACTGGTCTTTCACAGTGTACAGCCTGTACAAACGTATGTGGCAGCCTGGAAAGTCCCATGCATTTCTGCATTTCATTCAGTTTAGTGGTGTAGATATTGAAGTTGGAATGGGTGAAAAGAAGGTCCAGTATACACAGTCCAATCAGAAGAACCCCTTTTCTAAAACACTCTCTTGTATACACCTCCCTTAAGTCAAACACGTTTCTTCTTACATCCCTTTCTCTGTGCTGCTTTCTACCTCAGAGTTTGAACTTTAAGAGCAGTGATTTGTAAATTTGTATTTCCAAAGAATATTATATTCAATTGATAACCTTCCTGAAAGTGACAAGTAGATACAAGCATTCCTCTGCTTAAAAGTTGCCACACCACTCTGTCCAAAATGGGGCATCCATCCAGGAAGGGACTCCACTGAACAGAATCTGAAAGTTGTTTTCTAAGACCCACAAATTCTCTAGGAAAAATTTTATAACCACAATCTTGTGGGGTATGTCATAAATAATTTGCTACAAGACGTATTTTGACTATTAGAGTTTGAAAATGATTTATTGTCATGCTTTTTAGGAAACTTTTTTTTTTAAATTAGGACAGATGTGGAGGTATATGCTGTGCATGTGTTTTTTTTTATTTTGCAAAATCAGAGCCCATGCCCTACTTGGTATCCTCACTGCCCCCTACATGGGGCTCTGTGCCTATGCTTAGTAAACACTCAGACCCTTCTTGAAAAAGGACAGTTAGAGTTTGGGGCTTGAGGTGTGGACACTTTGTCACTTTTGGCTCACCAGCCTTCATCCCTTTTGTTTTTGGCAATAGCACACCCTCATCTCTTTGGGGATGTCCTCTCTCTTGTATGAAGTCCCAATGGGAGAGCAAATAATGGCTCTCTGCCTAATCTTAGCCAAGGAATACATATGTGATCTAAGCAGGTGATTGGTTACCCTTCTGATTGGCTACTCTCACTGATAGTTTGTGCTCGCTGGTTGGTTACTATTGCTGATTGGTTACTCTGACTGATTGGTTACCCTCATTGAGTGGTTGCCATCACTGATTAGTGACTCTCGTTGTTCTTCCTGGCTAGGAAGAATGGAACTCTTTCAAAGTAATTCCTTTTGTCTTTCCCTGGACCTGCCTTGATTCCTGTCTCTTCTTGTTCACCAGATTTTCAGTTCTGTAAGTCAAAGAATGGTGACACAATACCCATCTTTTATAGCCTAGCTTTAAGTTCCTCAGCAGAGACAAATCTTCTCATAAACTGGGAAGAGCAAATAAATCCCAGAATCCAAACTCTAGATAATTTGATATTCTTATTGGAATATTTTTCTGGGAAATTAAAGCATCACATAACTAGTTTTTAGCAGTATACAACCTGTACAAACATACATGGCAGCCTGGAAAGTCCCATGCATTTCTGAAGGCAGCTTATATTTAATCCAGTTCAGTGGTGCAGATACTGGAGTGGGCAGGGAAGGGCTGAAAAGGAGAAGGTCCAAAATACACAGAAGTGAGTAAGTTGGCTGAGCTTTGGAGCATACCTCTCCGAGTAGTAAATTTCCAAATCTGGAGGATTATAACGGTCCTATTGTTAGTGGGTTTTCATCTGGATCCTTTTTCGCTTACTCAGTCTACTTGATTGCCATTCACAATGTGGTCTGGTGACTTGGCACACTGGGGAATGTGCTGAGAGGGTCAATTAAATGCACAAGCAATTCCTTCAAAGGATTATTCTTGGCCTGCAAGGCTCTCAGTGGTGGCTTTTCCTTAACTTGAGCACTGGCAACACACTCTGCTTTACTCCACTAATGAAGCCATCACCAGAGGGTGGACGAGGCCATCCTGCAGGAAGACTTGTCCCAGAATTGACATGTCCCATTAAGGAAGCAAAGGGGGTGGGTTTTCCGTGTAACTTGGTTAGCTCATGGCCTGGGACCTTTCACCTGTATGATGTGCAACCAGAAACAGCAAAGTTTCGGTCATGGCCTTAGACAGGTCATGTAGAAGATTTTGCTGCATTTTCAGAGATTCTCAAGGACATTTCTCCACAGGTGAACTCTGAGTTGGTGATGAACTTGCCCATTCTCTCTGATGGAGGGTTTTTTTTTTTAAATGCCATTAAGCCTATAAATGATGTTCCTGAGTCCATTCCCACTCAGACAAGATTATCATTTGTATGGCTAACATGTCCCATTTCAGGCTGAGCTTCTCATGCATGAAACACATTGTCTTTCCCTTTAAGGCATTTACTGCCTCAGTGACCTTTACATTTGACAAAAAGCGTTTTTAATCCAGCACGCAGCCTCTGTCCTAAGTGGTTTCTCCTCTGACTAGCATTATTGAATGGGCATTCCCTGTTGATGGGTACTATTAAGACATGCTGTCTTCTGTATTGAATCAAAACTGTGCTCTTTTATTTACCTTTATTTTAGCTTTTTAGTTGGCTTTAAGTGACAGTGCATGCACTTCCATGGGATAATCACATCAAAATATATTAAGCCTGACCATAGCACAATAATGTGAAAATCAAGTTCATTTCTCTTGTTCTATCAGATCCCAGATGGGAACAGTTTAGGGTTAAAAGGTAAAAAGAGTAAGCCTTCCCAAATTCCTCCTATGACTCTGAGGACCAGGATTGGATGATGTATTATTTGGCTTTAGGTTGCTCAAGTGTTTTAGTGGGTGGGTATTTGCAATGAGGCCTTTGTTCTAAGCCCTCATTTAACATAAACAGGTTTGTTTTCAGATCCCTGAACAGAACAGAGAAAACACCCGTGAATGCTAAAGGGGATTAGGTTTTCTGCCTATGGTCTGTTACCAAGGGCAACCAACATTCTATAGAGGACTTGTGTGTTGCAGAGAGTGCTAACATGTCTTTAAAAACTAGTTGAATGCAAACAGTTTGGACTTGGAACCTGCTGTCCCATTCTCTCTTTGTGTAACTTTGGACAAATCTCTTCATTTCCCACTCTCTCATCAGTTAGCAGGAAGTTCCAGTCATGCATTATATGTAAAAGACCATGGTACATTTTAGAGTTCCAAGTATAGGTTATTTCTAATGATCTCACTTAGACCCTGCATGCGTTAGGAGGAAATGGACTCACTGCCTTTCAAACAGGACTCTCTCCACTAACATGTGCTGCCTACCTCCTGAAGTCCAGGTCCTCCGCTAGACATTGGACACTGTATATTGTTGTTTTCCTGACACTCAATGAGGTAAATGTAATTATTACAGTTTATAAATTGGAGAATTTTTAGGGTGTGATAGAGAAAGTGGATCACCCATGGTCACAACCCTTGTAGTAACAGAGCTGTCTGGCATTGAGCACAGGTTTCTTTGACATTGAGCACAGGTTTCTTTGATACTCACATTGAAGGGTTGTTTGGTGGTTTGTGTTAAACATGAACATGCAAACCAGACATGGAGGATTTTGCTTTTTCCATTGCACCACAAGCTTCTTGGGATCTTTCTGGATTGGATCCTCAGTGCCTGAAGAAACCTCAGCTTCTTATTCCATTAGCTGAGAAGGGTAAAAAAACACCACCCTGCAACAGTAGTGAGAATAAGGCTGCCATAATAATGAAAGCAACATGATCAAAAGCAACTACATTATCAAAAGAAATGATCACTTTTAACAACGAATTGTGACTAATTAGACTTTGAATAGGAAATCAAATGAAAATGTATGAAGGTCCAATTTTCCATAGAACTGACAGGCTGACCTTTTTAAGAGTGGGAACAAAAATTATTTTTAATTAACATGACTAACCGTTTCCCATCACTTTTGCAGTAATTGACTTTGTCTGTGAGAGGGTGGGCTGGGGTTGCTCCCTGCTTCATGGGTAGTTGTAGCTGGCACATTGAACCTGGACTAGATTTCTAGACTTTTTCTGCTCTGGTTTAGGGATTTTCCCATCTCAAAATCAATATAAGAGAACTCCATGGTCCTGTACATTTAGTTTACTTTGTCTTTTTTCATTTTGGTGGTATTGTGAATTGAACTCAAGGCCTCCCACTTGCTAGGCAGAAGCTCTACCCCTTGATCCATGCACTCAGCTCTTTTTTGCTTTTTCCCCGAGTCCAACCTGAGACTCTGTGATCCTCCTAACTAATCCTAACTAACTAGATGATATTGTAGGTGCGAACCATTGTGTTTGACTCTTTTTTTCTTTTTCTTTTTATTATTATTTTGCCATGATTCCTTTCAACTCTAAATGAAACTACTTATTTCTGGTTTCAATATTGTCTGTCCTACTGTTGCTCCTACCATCATGAAACGTTAGAGTTCAGCGCATAGGTAAGACATACAGCAGGATCTTTTCCTCCTCTTGTTTCCACTGTGACAACACTCTCTCCAGATGTTCATGAGGACTGTTCATCTGTTATTTAGTCTGACTCTCCCTTCTCCAGGAGCCAAGGAGGAGCCAGTCTATAGTTACTCTTGCTCTTAGTCCCCAAAACAATTAGAATTATTCTGCCAAGGTATAATTTGGAGGAACTGTGAAACTGTGAAACTGCACGATCCAAATACCTTCTCTCAAACCTACTCCTGAAATACCATTTTTCCAGGGGGACTAAGCTGGGCTGTCTGCTTCTCTTGTTTACTAGATCTCTTAGGCCCTGGGGCCATTTTGGATTTTTTTTGTGTGATACTATTCATCAAACTGAGGGCCCCATGTACACTAGGCAAATACTAAACCACTGAGCTACATCCCTGGTCCTCCTGGGGTCATTTTGAAGAGTGCTATGACAACAAAGCAAGTATGGTTCTATACTGATGATATCAACCCACTTTACTAACATAACTGGGATGTATTCTTGGGGTCAAAGATCATCCACATACAGCGAGCAGGGCAATAGCAAGGACTGGCATGGGTAAAGGAATCATTAAGTATACTTTGCTGGGTGTGGTGGTGCATGCTTGTAATCCCACAACTGGGAGGCTGAAGTAGGAACACTACAAATTTGAGATCAGTCTCGTCTACATAGTGAGTTCCGGGCAGCCTGAGATACATAGTGATATCCCGTTTCCAAAACACCAAAAGCAAAATCAAATCAGAAAAGCATGACTTTGATACAGTGGGGTTTCTGACCTCCTCCCAGGAAAGCCCTGTATCTGGTGGCAAGGGAAAATGTAACTGTCTTCTGGGTCATTTACCCTTACTTCTCCCTTTCTCAGCTTAGACATCCATCCCTGGGACTCCTTGTTTCTTCTGGTTCCACCCTCTAGGATTTTTTGTTTCATTTAGGTTCTTCCTATTTTTCATTATACAAGCACAATATGAATGTATGTCTTTATTAAACCTTCAAATAATTTCAGAAAAGTACATTTTCCTTTACCTACTAAAAAGAAAGTCCTCTTGATCATTTATCATAACTCACATCCCCTTCCAAGAGGAAGCATTATGTTCAATTTGTACATAATCTTCCTTATCCCATTCTATGAAAATATAAAATTTTATATATTATTAACATTTGCACATGAAAATATAGGTATTGTTCTGAAACTTAATTTTTTTGGTGTTTTTTGAGACAGGGTCTCACTATGAAACCAAAGCTGGCCTTGAGCACTGTATCCTTACCCCCCAAGTGCTGGCATTACAGTTGTGCACCATCACGGCTGGATGGAACTTGAATTTTTAAAATATAGTTTACTTTCAGAGCAGTTTAAGGCTTGCTGAAAAATTGAGAGGCAGGTGTAGAGATTTCTCATATTACCTCCACTCCAGCACATGCCTAGCCTCCCCCGTTATCAACATCCCCTAGCAGAGCAATCAATTATTATAATTGACAAGTCTTCATTTGCATATCATTATCTCCCAGCATCCCTGGCTTACCTTAGGGTTCTTTCTTGATTCTGCACCTGCTATGGGTTTGGATGAATGTATAATGACATGTTTTTACCCTAATTGCATAGTAGAGTCAGATTTTTAAAAAATTGACAGAGTATCTGAGAGGTCTTCTCACAACAGTACACACTAATCTCATTCATTTTTAAACTGTAGCAATGTACTCAATGATAATTTTGATCTGCCTATTTTCTGTATTTGGACATTTTGCTGACTTTTGAGTTTTATGTGATTAAAGCATGGCTGCAACAAATGTCTTTGTTTACAGATCTTTGGTCATATATGCACATCTTTGTGAAAATATTTCTTGGGCAAGTGCAGAGTAAAATTGATGAATTAATATTATTAATTCATCTCAATTTATTAATTAATATCATTTATCACTCACACATTGCCAAACTGCCTTTCAAACCAGCTGTAAAAATTGATATTCCTATCAGCACAGTACAGAATCAGCCACATTCTCATATTTTGATCAAACATTTAAAATTTTTGTCAACCTTATAGGTGAGGAAGGGTGTCTCATTAATCCTTTAACTTCATCTTCCTGATGACTAGGAAGGTTGTGAGAGTGTTTCCAGAGCTCCTTGACTTTTGGGATTTCTTTTTCTTTGGGCTCATCTCCTTTGTTCATGTTTCTATGGGCTCCTTTTGATTCCTGACATTTGCATCAAGTGAACCAATGTCTGGCTGACCATAATATCTAATTGTGCCATGGTGTAACAGGATGGGATTTGAAGTCAGCCATCTCTAGATGCTAGACTGTTTGTTCCTGCCAAGATATGTGGCTGCAGCAAGCCAACCTTACACTTATCTGCTGGTTAAACGAACACGATGCCTACTTTACCAGGTGTGCTGGTAGGTGTGTGCATATGTGTGTCAAGAAGAATCACAGTGAGAAATGGTCAGTTGGTCATTTTAACCTACCCAATGGAGTTATCAATTCTGTCTTATTTATACCACAAACTTGCCCAGTTCCAAGCTGGAGTTCTTGGCTACTCATAGCAATAAGGGCAGCCACCACAGATATTCTAATAAATCCTGGGGTAAAGCTGAAGGAATTTTTTTTTTGGTCTATGCATAATTACTTATTTCTTCCACTTGGAATCTCAGTCTGAAGTCTGGTTGGTTCTGTCAAGTCATCATGGTTGCTTGTCTCTACTCTCTATGTGTACCCACGCTCTTCCTCTACTGTCTGTCATGCTGCACACTGGGACTGTCATCGGAGCCTGGCTCTCCATCTTCCCCTCCTCCACAGTTTTATCATTGGTCAAGTTAAAAGACTTGACTCACCATTTTTGGATTCCAAACCTGTGCTATAAAACTGTGCTAATTACTCCACAAGCATCACTCTGGTATCTGACTTTGATGAAGTTACTTCATCTCTCTGAACCTCAGGTACCTTACGTGACTGTGGAAATAATCACACCACATTCTACATGACTCTTGTGGGGATTCTGATGAGATCATATACTTAATAATGCCTTCATTTCCTCCTTATGTTCCCAATGCACTCACAAACAATCACAAAAATAGCTTTACTCCAGTGTGTTTATTTTCTTGAGTGTGTTTGTTTTATTGCAATTTCTTTGTAAAACCTAAATACTCAACAGTTTTTATTAAAATTCAGTGGGCGTTTGACTGGTTTCTTTCTAAAAAATACAACCAAAGGAACAACGTTAGAACGATCATGAATAATTCCTATAAAACCTGAACTATTGGTGGCAAATCATAGCCTCATGTTACAGCTTTGGCTAAATGTGAAATGACCCATTAAAAATTTAAAATTAGTTGTTAGGATTGGAGGAATGAGATTTTACAGAGTTTGTTAATTTTCCAGAGAGGTGTATTTCTAGATGTGAGGTTTCCCTGAGAATGCGTTTTGCATTCCATTGCATCTTTGTCCAATAAAAAGGGCAATGCTATGGACCAGGTAGAGGGATGCTCAATTTTACAAATTCCAAAAAGAGAAAAAAAAAAGTCTTCAAAGAAGTGAGTCAATCCTAGCAAATGGAGGGTTTTTCTTTTTTCTTTTTTTTGATGGTACTGGAACAAGTTTGATCTCAAGGGTTCATCTTTGCTAGGCAGGCGCTCTACCACTTGAGTCACTCCACCAGCCCTGCAAATGGAGGTTTTATGAGATCTCCAGGAGCCAAGAGAAGGTGGCACCATTGCTTCATAAGGGCATTGATGGCATCATAGCTAAGAGGAGGGGCTGTGACAATGTGACAGGCTGGTTCTCCAGGAAGTTGATAAGAGGAACAAGGTGGGGGAATGGACAAGCCACACTGCAAAAGGCAACCAAATGCTTCTTTCATCTTCTACTCTTGCCTTTTCTGGACAGGTTCACAATAATAAAGGACTTGAGGCAGCTTAACAAGTTCTTGACTGGTCTATGTGATTACCAAAACATCAACATTGCCATTTTTTTTGCTATGAATTCTCTAGCTATTTTGGTGGTTCCTCCAGCAGGACTGAAAGTGAAAGGGAGGTGAAGAAGAATAAGGAGGGAATCCTGCTTTTCTCAGTTTCACATTTGAGGGTAAAATCCTCCCTTTTTTACTCTGACACAACTATTTTTTTCTGAATTAATCTGACCTAACTAGAGTCACCTACTAACTAAATATTTGTTGATGACGTGTGATCTTGAAAACGTGTAAGCTGGGAATGAGCCCCACTGGATCACTATTCTTTACTACTCATGTTTTCCCAATTATCCTGGCTCGTTCTCAAGCTCTCCTAAAAGAGTCTTAGGTGTGTGTGTGTGTGTATGTGTGTGTGTGTGTGTGTGTGTGTGTGTGTGTGTGTGTGTGTGTGTGTGTGTTTTCTTAATTGCAGTTTCTTCCCAGCTGGAATTCAGCTTTTCCTTTCACTTGGTGAAAAACATCCACAAATATGTTGGAGAGGATGTGCTAATTAATGGATGTCCAAACATCTGGGAGAAACAAGCAAAGTTACAGTTAACACACCATAAACAAATACAGAAAGGGCGGACAGTTTGAGCACATCAAAGAGACTGCTTGGAGGAATTTATTGTATACTCTCTCTGCACCTGTTTATTAGCACAGTTTTGTTTGGAAGGGAACACAATTTTGTCTCATTCTCTCTGAGTTCTAACTTAATGCCTGGTTCTATAAACCAAGCCATTTTAGACTCTGAATGGAAGATCTTGCAGTAAAGGGAAAAGTAATTGCCAAAGATTCTGTTGGTAATCTGTAGCCAGCCCAGGAACCCTTCTCTGTGTTTCATATGCATTTTTCAGCTTGCCTGAAACTGTTTCCTCATTTCCATTCTCCTTTATTTAATTAGTTCTCCATTACATGAATCAGGTCAACAAAATCAACAATAGTAAAAAATAATAAGAGGTAAACATGTATTGAGCACCTGCTGGGTACCAGATCATCTTCTAAGTACTTGATGTGCCCTACTCAATTACAAACTCACAGCATTCATAGGAGTGAAGTGCAATTACTCATCCTATCTTATAGAGGAGAAAACCAATGGAAGAGAGAGGCTGAGTGAGTCAGTCAACATTAGCCAGCTCTTTATGGCACTGCTACAATTCATAGTCCTTGTCCTAAGCTTTATTTGCTAATTAACTAGTAGTACAGTCAACTAATAGTCCTGACTCTGGGATTTCTCTCTTCAGTGATCTTGTTTTTTCCCCTTATAACTTTGTAAATTATGTGTTCTCCTTACCACTTGATTCTTACCTCCTTCTCTGAAGGATTCTTTCTAGTTTATATTTACCATGATAATTCTCCCCATGATGGGCTGTCTCAACAATTTATCTGTGCTCATGGACTTCACAATGAAGTCTGAACTCCAACCCTTGACCCTGCACCTTCCCAAGTCCCTCTGCTCACTAGCAGGAAAGAAAATTCCTTCTTATTACATTTGCATGTAAGTATTCCAGGAACTTTAAAGGTGAATTCACCAATGATATACATGGTCAACTACCACTGACTCCTGAAGCATTATTTTGAGAGATGAGTCAGGGGAGTGAGATTAGACTGTTGGTATCCTTTAATGCCTCCAGTATAGCATTTAGATATGTGTTGAGGTGTGTCAGACTGCTCACCCTATGCCGGTTCATAGGTTTAGTTTCATTGCACACTTTTCCATGTGCCCATGTTTCTAGCCTGCTTTTGTGGTTGAGAGTTTCTCAGATGTTCCCTTATGGTTCTTCCTCCACCTCTGTAGATCATCCGAATGTGAGTGTACTCTTAGATGTGTTCTATGCTTTCAATCCATCTTGTCCTTGAGGTTAATATGATCTATTTTTAACAACTCTCAAGTGTACATCTCTGGTCTGGTCTTGCTCTGGAAACCAAAGTGATGTACTGTATCACAGTATCTCTAATTGCTTCCTTTAGTCCTATCCCCCATGCTGGATTCTAAAACCATTGTGTTTTTTACAGAATTCTCAGTGGAGAGTGTTAGAAGGGTTGATATCTAGCCCAAGTTTGAATGGAGATACAAAATATCCAGCATGAGATTGCATCTGGAAAATGAAAGGTTTCCATTTCTCTCTCCAAAAGGCAAGTTGTGAATGCATATAGCTGTGTGTTCTAATAAGGGACTCTATTTTTAAATATGCACAAAGGCAAACTGCTCTGAGCCTCTTCCACAATTTTAAGAAAGCTCCCTGAGAGCAGAGACCTTGTTGTCATGTCTGTCATACATTCACAACACTTGGAACAGAGCCCAGCACTAAGTATTCAGTAATATTTGGAAATTAATGATAGAGAGAATATCTCTTCTTATAAAATCTATTGCTCTGCATTAGTTAAATCCAATTAACAATGGGATTACCCAGATAGTAAAAATTGAGAGTAAAATATAGGACCTAAAATTCATTCATTCTAAAATTTGTTAATTAGTAAAATAATAGCTAATTTACTGAACTTTTCCTATGTGTAGACATGTATAAGTTTAATCCTCATATAAACCCTATGAAGGAGACACTAGTGTTACCTCCATCTTACAGGTGGAGACTAAGACAGATGGAGTCTATGGCAGATGGAGTCTTGAGCAAAGGCAAGGGGCTGCAAGACAGTTAAGCAGAGTTGGGATGCTGTATGGTGTAGTTCAGGAAGGAAGTAAGAGAATAGGAACTCTCAGAACTACAGTGGCCAACTGAGTGCCATGGTTAGGGATAAGGCTAAAGAAATATATTGATTCATGTGGTTCTCAGACAGCATCTCAGACTACTTTTAAGGAACCATTGTTTAATTTATCATTATAACGTGGATGCTTTTTGCAACAGAATGGGTAACAGGCCTCCACTGGGCCTCCACTGAGCCATGCAAGGAACATGGGCCCCTTACCTCTCTCTCCTAGTGTATATGATATGGGATCTGATTGCACCAAGCATCTGTTCCACTTTCAGTTACCTGACTTCTACTTTTCAGACTCACCTTGTCCACTTGATGACTTGGTAAACACACAGGAAATATATATTAAATGGGGTTTATGATCTATCAACAAGCCTAATATCGAGTTATTACTCTCTGAAAGCATTATGCTATGATATTATGATATCATGGAGCACTGTCGAAATTTTTTTAAACAATTTCAAAGTAGTAAATGAAGCGTTCAAGGCAATGTAAGTAATGAATAAACAAAACCAACAAGAAAAGTAGAAAACCAAACCATACCAAAAGTTGGTTAACCAGTGTTAAAGTTCTTGTCCTGATAAATTTGTTTTCCTGGGAGGCAGTTACCTAAGTGTTCAAAAGTCCTTATTCTTGTTTTCAAAATAAATGACTCATTTTTAGAGATCTTAAAGGTCTCCTTCCATCACTCACTTTGTAAAATATACCTGCCAAGCCTACCCTATACAAACCTAAAGATGTTACCCAAAACTATTCTCTTCTCAGCAAAGCAAGACCATGTGTGAGGATGTGTTTTACAGAGAATTAAAATGAGACACTTCCTATCTATCAGGAAAGAACGGGAAGCAGGAAAGGAGCCATGTCAAAATGTGTTGACTTTCCATAAAGTTGTTATAATTACAAGACAGTGAAAATAAGAAAAAGACATAAGCCATTTGGCACAATTGCATTTTATTTTTCAAAAATATAAACTTATTTTAGAACCATTTAGATTTATAGAATTATGGTGGAGCTGGTACAGAGTTCACATATACCCACATGTAATTTCCTCTCTTATTAAAATCTTATACTTATCACAATTCATGAACTGATATCAATAAACTATTTTTAATATTATTTAGTGATACTGGGGTTTGAACTCAGGCCCTCACACTTGCCAGTCAGGAACTCTACTACTTGATCCATGCCCCCAGTTCTTTTTACCTTTTAATTACCTTTTAGTTTTCAGGTGAGGCCTCAAATTTTTGCTGAGGACAGCCTTTGGACTGAGTGAGATTTTTCCCACCTGTGTCTCCCTGGTAGCTGGAACCAGAGGTGTGTACTACCCTGCCTGGTTTATTGATTGAGATTGGGTCTTGCTAACTTTTTACCTGGGCTGACCTTGAACCACAATCTTCCCTGTCTCTATTTATTATGTAGCTTAGATTGCAGGTGTGAGCCACTGTACCTGACTAATAAATTGTTACTAATTGAAATCATACTTTAATGAGATTTCCTCATTTTTTTCTCCTAATGTCCTTTTCCTGTTCCAGGATCTTGTACATTTTAGAGCTGTGTCTCCTTTAGTTTCTTTTGACTGTGACAGTTTCCAGATGTTGCTTGTTTTCGGTGACCTTGACAACTTTTGAAAGTGATTAATCAGATATTTGGCAATATGTCTCTGAATTAGAATCTGTCTTATTTTCTCTCATTTTTAAAATGTTTATACTGGGGTATAGTGGTTTGGGATGGAGGACCACAAAGCAAGTGTCATTTCCATCATATAACATCTATGTGAACTTTGATCCCTCACTGGAGGTCATATTTTTCCCCACTGGTTTCATTCTTATTTTCCATTCTGTACTATTTAGATAAAAGTAACTATACACTTTCTGTGTTCCACATATGATTTGAACTATTTGGAATTCTTTTATAATGAGATTTCTTTATTCTCATCATTTATTTATCCAATTATCAATTTACATAGTATGAACTCATGGTGACTTATGCTTTCTGTTATTATGGAATTGTTTATTCATTTTCCTGCTCAAAGTGTTCCCATTATGGGAAGTTAGAGTTCTTTCAGTTGATTTTTGTTTTCTTTTGACATACTCCAATTGTGGTGGGATTTCCCGTTTGTTTTGTTTTGTTTTCAGAACTTTATTACTGTCTGGTCTTACCATATGCTCCAGGCACATCTTGCCTATTTTCTGACTCAGCTCTGGAATCAGCCATTTCTCTGAGGAGTTCTGGTTCTTTTTACTAGAGAATGGTATTGTAAAATGAAGATCTGAGTGCTAGTTATGGTCTTTGTTTGTGGAATATCATTGCTTCTAGGCTCTCTTAAGTGACACAGCAAGGAGATATATTTGTTTGTATAAATTATGATGTAGACACATACATATAAACACTTCCATTGGTAATGATCTATTCCTACATTCAGATAAACTCAAGTTCACACTGATGTCTCCAACTCTAATCCATTACCACGTGGATCATTTTAGTCTCCTTCTCTTGCTTATCTCCATATTTCCACTCCAACAAGGAGAAACATGACATCCACCATCCACCATCCATTTACTTATTCATTCAAATACATGAACACCAGTATCAGAATTATTAATCTGTTCCACAATGACTAACAACTTAATCAGATTACAGGGCTTAAATGCATGGCTCTTTTACCCTTTAGTCTTACAGACTCCACTCATTTCTAAAGTTATGTTAAAATCTTATTCCTCTATCCATTCAATGAGAGTTTTATATATTTAGAATATATTTAGGATATTTTGCCACATTCTACATTCCATACTGCCATTCTCAACCTACACAATAGTTTTTAAAAAATTGGTGCGAACTAAGGTTTACTCTTTGCTGCATAGTTCTATGAGTTTTGACATTGCATGGTGTCTCGTATTCACCAATACATAAATATCACAATCAAGGTCACAGTTACAACATAATTTCATCACACTACAAATCCTCTGTGCTTCACTAACTAGCCTTGCTCCACCAAAATCCTGGCAACCACTGAGCTGTCCGCTGTTTATATAATTTTCTTTTTCTCTAGTATGATCAGAATTATATAATATGAACCTTTTCCAGACTAGCATCTTTCATCTCATGATGTGCATGTAACATTCATCTCCATTTTTTTGTGACTCAGTTGGCCTTTTATTTTTAATCATTGAATAATATTGTATCTTATGTATGAATTACACATTATTTATTAGAGAACATCTTGCTGCTTCTACATCTGGTCACTATGCATAAGTTTTCTATAAACATTCAGATGCAGCCTTTGTGTGAGCATAAGTTTCGAATTAGCTGGGTAATATCTAGAAAGACAATAAGAAAAGCATGTTCAGCTTTGTAAGAATCTATCAAACAGCCTTATAAGGTGACTGTACTATTTTGTAATATGATCAGCAGTGAAAAGGAATTGCTTTGTTTGTACCTTGGACAGCATTTGGTTTTATCACACTGATTCTGTTCCTTTCTTCTATTTACTATACTTTTAGAGCTACCATGATATCTTGATGTCTGTAGCCTTATAGAAAATCTTTAAATCAAGATTGGAATGGTTGTATACACTTGTAATCCCAGCACCTGAGAGGCTAAGGCAGGAGGATCTTGAGTTCAAGTCCAGACTGGGCTACATAGGGAGACCCTGTCTCAAAAAGGTCTTGAAATGAAGTACTGTGAATCCTCCAAATTTCTTTTTCTTCAATATGGTGTTGATAGTATGCATTGTGCCTTGGATTTTAGCCATTCAAATAAGGATCTAGTGATATTGAATATTTGTTTTAATTTTCAATTCCCTAGTGACAAGTGATGTTAAACATTTTGTATGCAAATTTGCAATCTGTGTATCTACTTTGGCAAGGTATCTGCTCATATCTTTTGCCCAATTTTTAACTGGGCTTTGTTGTGTTCTTGTGTTTTTAAATTCTTTGTATATTTCAATATAAGTCTTATCAGATGCATGTTTTGCAAATGTTTTCTCATTTTGTGATTTTTATTTTTATTCTTTTAACAATGTCTTTCGCAAAATAGAATTTTATGATTCAAACAAAGCCCAAATTAGCAATTTTTTCTTTCACGAATCTTTGCTATTGGTGTAGTACATAAAAAATTAGTATCAAATCTACTGTATTTTTCTTCTTCTTGTCTTCTAGTCTTATGTTTTTGTATCATAAGGTTAGCTCTGTGATTCATTTGGAGTTAGTTTTGTGGTCATTTTTTACATTTGGTTTCTAGTCTTTCTAGAAAAAATTGATAAAAAGACTAGCCTTTCTCCATCAAATTGCCTTCACTCCTTTGTCAAGGGTAGAGTGACTATTTTGTGGCAGCTTAGTTTTTGGAGTCTCTATTCTGTTTCTTTCATCTATTTGCTACTCTTTTACAACTTTTGTGACATCTTCCTTACTGTAGCCTTATAAAAAATTTGAAATCAGGCCAGACATGGTGGTATACACTAGCAATCCTAGGACTTGGGAGGCTGAGTCAGGAGGATCTCTACTTCTTGGAGACTCTGTCTCATAAAACTCAAAAGTCTTAAAATCAAATAGAGTTAATCCTCCATATTTATGTTTCTTCAATATTTTGTTAGCTAGTATATGTCTTTTGCTTTCCTATATGAACTCTACAATCAGTTTTGCAGGTATTTTGGTTAGATTGTTTAGAATCTGCAGATTAATTTGGGTAAAGTAGACATCTTAACAATATTGAGTCTACCAATCCATGAACATTAGCTAACTCTGTTTTCTTAGACTTTCTCTGATATTTTAAACCCATATTTTGTAGTTGTCTGAATATAAACTATGCATATATTTAGCAAGATTTAGCTTTAAGTATTAAGAGTGATATTGTAAATACTGTTAAATATTTTTTACCAGAGATCCAAGATGGTGGTTAGGGTAGGGAATCATAAGTCCTAAGCTCCATGACTCCAGAAATGATCTTGAGACATCAGAGCTACACTTGGGTAATTCTGATAGCTTCTAGCCAAAATAATAACTGCCAACACATTAGGTGCAGATAAAGTTCAAAGACTGACCCTTAAATCAGCCTTTAATTACACCTAACAGCAACAAAAATGCAGTACAGCACACAGCCAGGAAGGCATGTCTGGCCCTGGGAGGAAAGCCCCCTGGTGGCTTCTTTTTTTTTTTCCTCCCCAAAAGCAGAAGATAGAGCATCAATCAGAATCAAACTCTGCAACATCCTGGATCCCTAGCCCATGGAAAGCTTCCCTATAAAATGCTGCAATGAGAAAAGCGACACCATTTCTCCTCACTGGCTGGTTCCAAAGCTGCTTGTGTGAGCCTGCAGAAGGAACAGGTGAGCATCACACACCATGCCTGACTCCCCTATCCACTCCCAGGGAAAATAATCCAGTGTAGCACCTGGGCAGACTGAACGCCCCCAACAAAACTGAAAAATATATGTGGCCAACTATAATATAATATCCACAGTGGAAGTGGGGGTGGAACACTGAACCTTTCCCAGAGAATGGAGGTGGGGCAAATAGTCAACTCTCAGTGCCAAATTCTCAGTGAATGAATGCAGGTAGAGCAGCAAAGGCTGAGAGCAGTGACAAGGTGACAAGCCAACCTCCCACAGGAGCCACTATACCCAGCAGAGGTTGGAGAGGCACAAATGCTGAGAGTGGGATGGGGCAACAGGACAACCTCCCAAAGTGGGGCAGGTGGTGGATTTTAGAGCTGATCTTGTGGGACAGAGGGCAGCATTCAAAACTGAATTGCCCCACCTTGCTGGGGGAGGAGCTGACCAAACAGAATTGCAGCTGAAGGGCAATACATTTGCCACCTGGTGAAACAGCTCTGACCACCCTGTAAGAACTGGCAGACTTACCTCACCTCCCAATTGCAACTATCATTGTGGACAGAAGGACCAAATACTAGTCACAAGTCAGTTGCCTGGTGAGACCACATCAGAGCTCCCACTTTTACACCAACACCAGGATTGGATGCCTAAGGAATAACTCTAGAACTTTTACCAAAAGACGAACATTTTGTTGTTCCAGTACCTAGTGCTTTTTGTTGTGTTTTTTTTTTCTGTATCATTAACTTCATCGTCACTATTTTCTTATCCCAATTCTTACCCCCTTAACTGTCCCTTCTTCTCCTGTGCTTCAATCCATTGTTCTCCCTCCCAACTACTCTTTCTGCCCTTCTCATCCACTGTCTCCTCCGGTATTCAAGTCCCCATCTTATCCTCCACCAATCTGTCACCACATTACCCCTCCCTCCTATATACTTACCACCTGCTGACTAGCCTACTGTACCAATTGTACACAACACCAGCTCCCTGCAATCCCTGACACAAGCACCTACCACTACAATAGAAATACACCCAAACACATACAAGTGCAAGAAAACCTAACAGCCCCCATACCTCTTACCCTTCCACCTATCCCATTACCCACCCCCCTCTCAGTGCCTTTAGCAATTTCCAAAATTTCTATATCTAGCCAATAACCATTACCCCCCCACCAACTTCCACTGTTTACAGATATTATCACCAAGGGGTTTTCTATATAATATGTAAACAACCATTCTGGCACTGAACCTGTGAATTTGTTATTGCTATATTATACCTCCAAGCCAGGGACAGAAAGAGAACATCAACCTAGCTAATGACCAAGTCAGTCATTAATTTTAACAAAAATTAAATCAAGGGAAGGAAAACAGGCAATTAAAGCCAACAACTAGCCTATCAAGAACATCGTTGCACAGCACCAAGTGGAGCAATGGGAAGAAGAAGAGATGGAAACCACACACCTCAAGAAAATAATTTAATAGAAGATTCAGTGGTAAATGAAGAAAATGGATACCCAGTTCTTGACCCCAACAAAACAGAGATAAATGTCACTAAGGATTCCAGTAATGCTCACAAAAGACCCTCAGAGAGGAAATATTAGAAGAAATCACTGAGAAACTAATGGAGATGATAATAGACATGGTTAACCAGAATACACAAGATGCACTCAAGAAATTGCAAGACACCAAAAATAAAGAATATGAGAAGACACAGAAACAAATAAATGAGCTCAGAAAGGACTTCAACAAACACAAAAGTGAAACAAAGGATACTATAAAAAAGGAGATATATAAATTAAAGATGACAACAGGAAACATAAAAGAGGAATTGAACAAAGATATGGAAAACCTCAGAAAAAATAATCAAACAGAAATCCTGGAAATAAAAAGTTCCTTTAATTGCAGAAAAAACACAGTGGAAGGCCACATCAGCAGACTAGAATGAGTGGAAGACAAAATCTCAGAGCTTGAAGATAAAATAGAAATTAAAGAAAAAACAGAAGAACTCTTAGTCACACAACTCAAGACGTGTGAAAGGAATATGCAAGAACTCAGTGGCTCCATCAAAAGACCAAAGCTGAGAATCATTGGCATTGGAGATGGAGAAGAGGTACAAGCCAAAGGGATATGTAACATATTCAATAAAATAATAACAGAATATTTCCCAAATCTTGAAAATGTTTTGCCCATTCAGATACAGGAAGCCACCAGCATACCAAATAGACTTCACCAAAATAGGACCTCCCCACAGTATGTTATCATTAAAACAACAAGCACCGAGAACAGAGAAAGAATATTGAGAGCTATAGGACAGAAAAATAACATATAAAGCTAAACCCATAAAAATAACAGCAAATTTCTCAATGGAAACCTTAAAAGTAAGAAGGGCATGGAGTGAGGTATTTCAGGCACTGAATGAAAATAATTTCAGCCCTAGGATACACTACCCAGCAAAACTATCATTCAAAATTGATGGAGCAATAATAATCTTGCATGATAAACAGAAACTAAAAGAATATGTAACCACCAAGCCACCACTACAGAAAATTCTACAAGGAATTCTGCACATGGAAGATAAAAAGTAAACAAAACCACCAGAGGATGGAAAGTATCAAACAATAGGAGAAAAAAGGACAAGTAATCAGAGCGTACATTGATTCAGCTGCACATAATCAAATCCTTAAACAACAAAAACAACTAAATGGCAGGAATTACCACATACCTATCAATATTAACACTGAATATCAGTGGACTCAACTAAAGCATCAAAAGTCACCATTAGGCAAACTGGATTAGAAAGGAAGATCCAACAATCTGTTGTTTACAAGACACCCATCTCACTGACAGAAATAAACACTGACTTAGGGTGAAAGCCTGGAAGAAGATTTACCAAGCCAATAGCCCCTCCAAAACAGGCAGGAGTAGCAATACTTATATCAGACAAAGTATACTCCAAACTTACATTGGTCAAATGAGATAAAGAAAGACACTTCATACTAATAAAAGTGGAAATACATCAAAAGGAAATAGTAATTATCAGCCTATATGCACCCAATTTCATCAAACATACACTAAAGGACTTAAAAGCATATATAGACTAGCACAGTGGTAGTGGGAGACATTAAAACCCCTCTATCACCAATAGATAGATCATCCAAACAAAAAAATCAACAAAGAAATCCAAGATCTAAATGACACTGTAGATCAAATGGACCTAACTGATGTCTATAGAATATTTCACCCAATGATGGCACAATATACATTCTTCTCAGCAGCCCATGGAACTTTCTCCAAAATTGATCATATCTTAGGGCACAAAGCAAGCTGCAGCAAATATAAGAAAGTAGAAATAACCCCTGCATTCTATCTGATCACAATGCACTAAAACTAGAATTCAACAACAAAAGCAACAGCAGAAAATACGCTAATAATTGGAGACTGAATAACACATTGCTCAATCATCAGTGCATCACAGAAGAAATAAGAGAGGAAATGAAAAGCTTCCTAGAAGTTAATGAAAATGAAAATAGCACCTATCAGAACCTATGGGACACAGCAAAGGCAGTCCTAAGAGGAAAGTTTATATCCATAAGTGCATGTATTGAAAGGACAGAAAGATTTCAAATAAACAATCTAATTTTATATCAAACTCCTAGAAAAACAAGAACAAGCAAAACCCAAAAGAAGCAGAGGGAGAGAAATGATAAAAATAAGGGCCAAAATTAATGAAATAGAGACCAAAAAAAAAAATAAATAAAAATAATCAACGAGAAACAAAATACTTGTTCTTTGAAAAAATAAACAAGATTGACAAGCCCCTGGCAAATCTAACTAAAATGAGGAGGTAAAAGACCTAAATTAGTAAAACAGAAATGAAAAAGTGGAGATAACAACAAACACCAAGGAAATCCAGGGAATCATCAGAGGCTACTTTTAGAACCTATATTCTGATAAATTTGAAAATCTTGAAGAAATGGAGAAAATTTTCAATCTTATGACCATCCAAAACTGAGCCAAGAGGATATTAACCACCTAAAGAAACCTATAACATGTAATGAAATTGAAGGAGCAATAAAGAATCTTCCAAAAAAGAAAAGTCTGTGACCTGAAAGATACTCTGCTGAATTCTAACAGACTTTTAAAGAAAAAGTAATACCAACACTCCTTAAACTTTTCCATGAAATAGAAAGGGAAGGAACACTGCCCAACTCACTCTATGCAGCCAGTATTATACTCCTCCCAAAACCGGACAAGGACACATCCAAAAAGGAGAACTACATACCAATCTCCTCAATGAACACTGATGCAAAAATGCTCAATAAAATAGTGGTGAACTGAACCCAAGAACATATCAGAAAGATCATTTACCATGACCAGGTCAGCTTCATCCCAGGGATGCAGGGATGGTTCAACATATGCAAATCAATAAATGTAATACAGCTATTAATAGAAGCAAAGACAAAAACCACTTGATCATCACAATAGATGCAGATAAAAGCCTTTGATAAGATTCAACACCACTTCAAGATTAAATCTCTAAGAAAATTAGGAATAGAAGGAATGTATTTCAATATGTAAAGGCTATATAAAACAAACCTACAGCCAACATCATACATAATGGAGAAAAACTGAAAAAATTTTCCCTAAAATCAGAAACGAGACAAGGGTGCCCATTCTCCCCATTCTTGGTCAACATAGTCCTTGAATTCCTAGCAGAGCAATAAGGAAAGAAGAAGTAATAAAAATAATACAAATAGGTAAAAAATTGTCAAAGTATCCCTATTTGAAGAAGACATGCTCCTATATCTCAAAGACCCAAAAAACCTCCTAGACCCCATAAACAGCTCCAGCAATGCAACAGGATACAGTCAACTTACAACAATTAATAGCTTTTCTATACACCAATAATGAACAAATTGAGAAAGAATATAGGAAAAGAATTCCATTTACAATAGCCTCAAAAAATCAAATACCTAGGAATAAAATTAACAAAGGATATAAATGACTTGTACAAGGAGAACTACAAACCCCTGAAGAAAGAGATCAAGGAAGACTACAGAAGGTAGAAAGATCTCTCATGCTCATGAATTGGCAGAACCAACATAGTATACCACCAAAAGCAATCTACATGTTCAAAGCAGTTCCCATCAAAATCCCAATGATGTTCATCACAGAGATTGAAAAATCTACCCTAAAGTTGTGGAAACACAAGACACTATGAATAGCCAAGGCAATACTCAGCAACAAGAGCAATGCTGGAGGTATCACAATACCCAACTTCAAATTATATTACAAAGCCATAGAAACAAAAGCAGCATGGTACTGGCACAAAAACAGACATGAAGACCAGTGGAACAGAATAGAGGACCCAGATATGAATCCACACACTATACCCACCTTATTTTAGACAAAGGTGCCAAAAACATATGATGGAGAAAAAAGAGCCTCTTTAACAAATGTTGCTAGGAAAAGTGGTTATCTGTCTGCAAAAAACTGAAACTAGATCCATGTTCATCACCCTGTATTAGTATCAACTCAAAGTGGATGAAGTACCTTAATATCAGACCTGAACCTTTGCAATTAGTACAGGAAAGAGCAGGGAATACCCTGGAAACAATAGGTATAGGCAAGGACTTTCTCAGTAGAACTCTAGCAGCCCAGCAACTAAGAGACAGGATGGACAAATGGGATTACATGAAATTAAAAAGCTTCGCACAACAAAGGAATTGGTCTTTAAATTGAAGAGACCACCTACAGAGTGGGAGAAAAATACTTGCTAGCTATACATCAAAGGACTGATAACCAGAATATACAGGGAATTCAAAAAACTAAACTTCCCCCAAATCAACGAACAATAAAGAAGTGGGCAACTGAACTAAGCAGAGCTGTTTCAAAGGAAGAAATCCAAATGGCCCAAAAACACATGAAAATAATGCTCACCATCCTTGGCCATAAAGGAAATGCAAATCAAAACCACACTAAGATTCCACCTCACCCCTTTAGAATGACTAGCATCAAGAACACTACCAACAAATGTTGGAGAGGATGGGGAGGAAAAGGAGCCCTCATACTCTGTTGGTGGGAATGCAAGCTAGTGCAACCACTTTGGAAAACCACATGGAAGCTTCTTAAAAAACTAAACATAGATCTGCCATATGATCCAGCAATCCCACTCCTAAGGATATACCCAAAGGAATGCAACTCAGGTTACTTTGTAGGCACCTGCACACCCATGTTTATTGCAACACTATTCACAATAGCCAAGCTATGGAAACAGCCAAGATGCCCAACTACCAATGAATGGATCAAGAAATGTGGTATTTATATACAATGGAATTTTATTCGAAGAAGAATGAAATTTTGTAATTTACAAGAAAATGAATGGAACTAGAGAACATCATCGTAAGTGAAGGTAGCCAGGCTAAGAAGACCAAAAATCATGTGTTCTTCTTCATATGCTGATTATTGTCTGAACAAATGCAGTAATGTTACTGGACGTGGTTCGCACACTAAAGGGAGAACATAGTTACAGGAGAAATAGGGAAAGGGAAGGAAACTAAAAACTTGAAAGTGGTTGATTTGCTCACTGTAGAGAAGCGAATAAAGTAATCTTAAACTGGCTAGGCTAGTATGGGGAGTAGTGAAGAGGTCTGGTAGAGATGAACCAATGTGGTTTGCCATACACAGGTACATGGAAACAATGCTAGGAATCTCTCTGTATAGCCATCTTTACCTCAAAGTAGCAAAAACGCTATGTCTTTCTTATTATCTCTTATGTTTTGTCTTCAACAAATCAGAGAACAAGAGGGCTGTTGGAACAGGTTCTACCCAGAAACTGGGGTGGGTGTATTTTGCCCAATGTATACACATGTGAGGAAATGTAAAAATGATATAAAAAATAAAGTTTATTTCAGTAACCACTTAAAAAAAAAAAAACATGTTCCCCAAATCTTGCAGACTAGAAAAGCTGTGGGGCTGCTTACTTTCCTACTAAATTTCTAAGTGTATATGAGACATTGTGAGAGTTAGGGCAGAAACCTGCTGCAGGAGAGCAGGCACAGTGGACAGGCATAGTAGGTCAATGCCTACTGGGGTTTCAGAGGCAAAGATGTCCCAAGAACCCAGAATTGTAGAGTTACCAGCATGCAACCTATCTTGGAAGAGCTACAAGCATGAGACCCTCCAACCAAGAGAGCGGCCTCATGGGTTGAGCTCAGCAAAGCCATGTGGACAGGGCCTCCCCAGTATTTGGTGGCCCAATCCTTACTCCAGTGTGCTTAGAAGGGCATGGACATAGTGTCAAGTTGTAACTGAATGCAACGGCCTCACATCTTGGTGTGAAATCCCAAAACAAAGTATGGCCACAAAATGAAAGAGTGGGAAAAGATTTTTACCTGCAACAGGTAACAAGAGCATAGAGTTAGTGCCAAAGCAATTCCCTCTGTGAACAAAGGAAGTATGGGGATTTTTTTCTTGGGAACCTGTACATATCCATATAGGAAAGCATTTCAGGGGGCAGGAACATTCCTGACCAGCTCAGTTTAAGATCATAGTTCAAGAAGAAAAGATGGCAGATACACTTTTGGGTCATGGAGCACATGTTTGAAACACTGAAATCATGGACATGAATACCTTTGGGTATATTCAGTTTTTTCCAAAAAGTTTTAGTTGAAACAAAAGGAAAGGACACTTTGTAGATGCATTATATAGGAGTTTACCTGCCTCCCTCAGCAACTAACAAAGCCTTAAAATTTAATGTTGCTACCCTATTGTGTCTTGGACTTACTTGGGGTCAGTTACTCCTTTTAGTCTTGACAGTTCTGCCCCTCTGGAATAAGAATGTTTACCCTATCCATGTCACACTATTGTGCATTTTGGAAATAGATGATTTGCTTTAGTTTCAGAGGCTCACATCTGGAAGGGAATTTTCCTTGGGTTGAATCATACCTTTATTCTTATCCATATCTGATTTAGTTGAGACTTTGTACTTTTTGATATAGGAGTGATTTAGATTTAAGACTTTGGGGGTGATTGGATGGATTAAATGTGTCTGGTGTATGAGAAAGATATGAGTTTGGGGGATAACAGACAAAAGGCTGAGGTTTGAATGTGTTCTCCAGAACACATTTGTTGGAAACTTAAACCCTAATGCTATAGATGGGACACTTAGCAGGAGATTAGGCTACGAAGGTGCTGATCTTGTGAGTGACTTTGCTATAAAAGGCCAAATGCAGCCTCTTTTCTCTCTTGCTCTCTTGTCTTCCTACCTTCTGCCGTATGAAGCATGAGAGCCCTTAACAGATGCTGGCTTCTTGATTTTGGACTTCTCATCCTCCAGAACTATTAGAAATAAAATCCCTGTTCTTTAAAATTACCCAGTCACAGGTATTCTGGTATAGCAACAAAAGTGGACTAAGACACTCTCCCTAAAAATATGGTAGTATTTAGGATCCTCAACTTTACTAAAGGACTTCCAGTTTCATCTCTGACTTGTAAGTGTCTTTGGAAGTCATTACTCTGGTCTTACAAAGATAAGCTGGGCCAACTGAAAACAAATGCTTTTCCTGGACTTCTCAGAGACATAAATTTATAGAGCTAACCTCTACCTCGAAATGTAAAGGGTCAGATGAATTCAGAGAGTGACGAGAAATACTTAAATAATAATTTTGATAAATTCTTGAAGGGTGAAAACGGACTATCTTGAGAATGAAAAAGTCCTAGAGTTGTGGACTTAGGAGGTTCCCACACTGTTTAAGGACATATCTCTAGCAACATCCAGGGGTTTCTTCATGGTGAAAATCTGATAAGGAAAACTTCTTGGCACTGTCTGGGAAGAGAGGGAGTAATTCTTGTGAAATATGCCTACATCCTCCCCTGAAATAAAGGCATACTCTTTAGCAGAAAAGAATTTTGCAGAGTCTTGTCACAGAGAAGTGGGGAAAGAGTACATCTCCCACTGTAATCCCCTGTAACTTTCCTCTCTTACCAAGAAAGGTTGAGGGAGCTCTAAACAAGAAACTCTTCTGAAGTTTGCAAGACAGAGATGTAGATCCATTGAAAGACAGACTTACATGGAGTTTTATAGGACACTTCTCTTTGTCCATGGCTTATCACCATGTCACCATGGTCCAGGTATAATAATAGTTTTACAAGTTACAGATGAAATAGCCACAAGATACAGACTCTGCCTTGGGTGGTATTCTCAAGGAAGCCAGAATTGAGAAAAGAGATCAAATCAAGGACCCTAGAAGAACTTGAAGTAGAGACCCCCCCTACAACTACAAAAAGCATAAAATAAAGCTGAAACACCTAGTCAAGTCAACGTAAAAACCTCAAATGAAGGCTGGTTATTACCAGTTTTATCCATTCCAGTTTTAAATAGAATATGATAAGCCATGCTAAATGGTAAGAAAAAACCCAGTCAGGAAACATTGCACCAGAATCAGTCTCAGATTTGACACAGGTGTTGAAATTATAAGATAGGAAAAATAAAGAAACTATAATGAACACATGAATGGCTCTAATGGAAAAAGTGAACCACATGAGAGAACAGATGTATAAAGTTAGAATAGACATAAACTCTCAGACTGAAACAACAGGAAAAGGTAGAAATAAAAAGTCCAACTAACAGAACTGATTCTTTTAATGGACTCATCAGTGAAGTACTCACAGTTCAACAAAGAACCATCAACTGTGGATATAGGTCAATAGAAATGACACAATGTGAAATGGAAAGAGAACAAAAAAGTTAAAAAGAACAAAATATTCAATAATTATGAAATAATTTCAAAATCTGTAGTATACATATGATTGTAATGAGAGAAGAAGAAAGAAAAATAACACTAAGAAGAAAAAATTCATTCAAGCATATTTACCTAAGCTTCAGAAAGGAAACAAACAAAATATTTTAAAAGAATGCCAATAGTAAAATAAAATTGCCAACTGTGGAACATAGAAAAATTTTACAGCAGACTTCTCAAAAGAAGCCAGGCAGATAAGAAAACAGGGGCAGGAAAATATTCAAAATGTTAAAAGAAAAAAAATCCTACCACACTATATCTCAAATTCAGTGTATTTATTTTTCAAGTGTGAAGGAGAAATAAAGACATTCTTCTCACTCCCAACTCTGGGGGCATTATTCTCACACTTTGTATTTTTCCATCTCAATAAACTCTCCTATTTTACACTTAAAAAAATAAAAGACATTCTCAGACAAATACGGATGGACTTCACTGCCAGCAAACCTGCCCTGCAAGATAGCATAAGGAAAATTATATCAGGCTGAAATTTAAATCCATAAAAAGATGAGTATAGTGCCAGAGAAGTAGTAAATAAAGAAAATGTCTAACAGATAATTGCTTAAGGTAAAAGTAATAAAGGTTAGAGGTGTAGCTCAGTGGGAAAGCATTTGTAGCAGATGTATGAAGTGCCCTGGATCAATCTACAGCACATCAAAATGTAGTGGTTACAGTGCATTTGATAATCATAACATAGAACCACTCTACGAAACAATGACCAAATGTGGGTTTCTTAATCTCTGACAGCATCACAAGATGTCAACATTACATTTTCATTTTATAATTGTTTCTCCAATAAGAGGCAGTGAATTGAATCATAGCAGAGTCATTTTCCCTTCCTCCCTTCCTTGTGTGATTAGGCCTATCTTTATAATCATAAGTTGCAGAATTTTAACTATTACCACACTCCAAAGGAATTTGTGACTGCAAAAGTCTGCAACAAAATCAACTTACAAAAATCAGTAGCCTTTCCATACACCAAAAATGAACAAATTGAGAAAGAATATAGGGAAACAATTCCATTTACAATAGCCTCAAAAAAAAATCAAATACCTGGGAGTAAACTTAACAAAGGAAGTAAATGATTTCTATAAGGAAAACTACAAACTCCTGAAGAAAGAGATCAAGGAAGAGTACAGAAAGTGGAAAGATCTCCCATGCTCATGGATTGGCAGAATCAATATAGTAAAAATGTCTATACTACCAAAAACAATCTACATATTCAAGGCAATTCCCATCAAAATCCCAATGATATTCATCACAGAGATTGAAAAATCTACCCTAAAATTCATTTGGAAACAGAAGAGACCACGAATAGCCAAGGCAATACTTACAAAAAGAGCAATGCTGAAATACCTGACTTCAAACTATATTACAAAGCAATAGCGATAAAAATGCATATTACTGGCACAAAAACAGACATGAAGACTAGTGGAACAGAATACAGGACCCAGATATGAATCCACACAGTTATGCCCACCTTATTTTAGACAAAGGTGCCAAAAACATATGATGGAGAAAAGACAGCCCCTTCAACAAATGATGCTGGGAAAAGTGGTTTTCTGCCTGCAAAAAACTGAAATTAGATCCATGCCTGTCATGGATTGAGGACCTTAATATCAGACCTGAAACCTTGCAGTTAGTATATGAAAGAGCAGGGAATGCCCTGGAAACAACAGACATAGGTAAGTACTTTCTCAGTAGAACTCTAGCAGCTCAGTAACTAAGAGAAAGGGTGGACAAATGGTACTATGTGAAATTAAAAGCTTCTGCATGACAAAAGAAATGGTCTCTAAATTGAAGAGATTACCTATAGAGTGGGAGAAAATATTTGCTAGCTATACATCAGACAAAGGACTGATAACAAGAATACACAGGGCACTCAAAAAACTAAACTCCCCCCAAATCAATGAACCAATAAAGAAGTGGGCAACTGAACTAAACAGAACTTTTGCAAAGGAAGAAGTCCAAATGGCCAAAAAACATATGAAAAAATGCTTACCATCCTTGGCCATAAAGGAAATGTAAATCAAAACCACACTAAGATTCTGCTTCACTCACTTGTTGGCATCAAGAACACCAACAACAAATGTTGCAGAAGATGGGGGAGAAAGGAACCCTCATACTCTGTTGATGGGAATGTAAGGTAGTACAACTTTAAAAAACAATATGGAGGTTCCTTAAAAACTAAACATAGATCTGCCATATGATCCAGCAATACCACTGCTAGGGATATACCCGAAGGAATGTGACTCAGATTATTATAAAAACACCTGTACACACATGTTTATCGCAGCACTATTCACAAGAGTCATGCTATGGAAACAGCCAAGATGCCCTACTACCAATGAACGGATCAAGAAAATGTGATGCTTACTCATAATGCAATTTTCCCCAGCCACAAAGAAGAATGAAATTTTGTCATTTGCAAATAAATGGATGGAACTGGAGAACATCATCTTAAGTGACGTTAGCCCAGCTCAGAAGGCCAAAAAATCACATGTTCTCACTCATATGCGGATTATAGACCCAAAACAAATGCAGTAATGTTAGTAATATTATTGGCCCTGGGTCACACACTAAGGGAAAACATGCACGGAAGGAGCAGTGAAAGGGGAGGTAGCCTAAAACTTGAATGTGGTTGATGTGGTCACTGTAGAGGAGCGAATACAGTAATCTTAAACTGGCAGAGGTCACTATGGGAAGGGGACTAGGAAGTAGTGAAGAGGTCTGGCAGAGATGAACCAATGTGGGTTGCAATACACAAGTGCATGGAAGCAACACTAGGAATCTCTGTATAGCTGTCTTTATCTCAAACTAGCAAAAATCCTATGTCTTTCTTATTATCTCTTATGTTTTGTCATCAACAAAATAGGAGAAGAGGGCGAGACATGTTCTGCCTAGAAGGGGGACAGGGGTGAGGGGGAGGTGGCACAAACAATGTAAGTAAATATAAGTAAGTATACACATGTAAGTAAATGTAAAAATGATAAAATAAAAGAAATGATAAATAAAATGAAATGAAAATGATAAAAAAAAGAATATTTGCAACTGTCACTTGTTTTTGGACTATCACATCTTCACAATCCCCTAAGACCCTACTTAGTTGTAGACATTCCAGTAAAGAATCATGGAGAAAACTTGCAGGAAGCAGAGGATGGATCAGCAATTCTGATTTCCCAAAACTTCCTCTTCCCCTCCCACCTCCTATTAAAACACACACCCACAGAGAATGATAAAACATTGTCCAGAGTTTAAAAAATCCCAAAGTGATTCTAAATGTTCACCATTACAGCACACCCATTTATACACAAAGAGATTTGAAGGTTTTCAGATTTCAATTAAGATTATTATCTCCCTCTGAGTGATGGTTTCTCTTTTTTCCCCCAGAAATTCCGTTAGCTGATTTATTTTAAAAGAGCATTAACTAAGGATAACTAGATGTATTTGTATTGAGCCTACTTTCCTTCTAGGTCTCTTTGTCTTAAATTCTGAAGTCCCTTTTCCTATCCTGCTAAAGGTTAGCAGCTTGAAATCAAGGACATGAATCATTATTACTTTTCATGTGAAAGATAAGCTTTGTGACTTTTATAGCAAAAAGTATTTAAGATTCTAGAAATAAGGATTAAGTCAGAGAGTCCATTTAGGGTTGTGAAAAGCCCCTTATTAGCTAAATTAGAAGACCAAGGTCAAATTTCTATTATGCTTATTAGTACCTGAGTTTCATTGGTCAAATGACCAAATCTCTGAGCCTCAGTTTCTTTATCTGTCAGTGAATTTAATAATATTTGCCTTATCATCAGACAAATTCTTTGGGGGCTCTAATTTCCTGTATAAATATTAGTTATTTGTGACACATCATAAGCATAAATGTTTATGTTATACAAACATTTTGGTAGTATTTTAATATGGCAGATTCTTAAGTATTCTGACACTAATCATGGATCCTTGCCAGTGTGGTAATAACGTCCTCACGAACTTGTGACACTGGAATGAGACTTGTGTGATTCCCTTAAGAAGTTTTTCTCAATACATAATGGAGAAGAGTGAAAACTTTGGGTAATGACACACCCAAAATAATATGTCCAGCTTCCAACTAGCACATATTCCCAAAGCAAAATGCTTTGGACTCATGGTTTCATAAGACAATTTTCTCAAAGGGAAAGTATATAAATATGTCATTGAACAGAGAAATGCTGGTCATTATTTATGGTGCTAACCTAGGAAAACATCATTAGTGATATAAAATTCACATTACACTGATTAATGCTTTTAAATATTCTCTCTCTGGATTAGTTTTAGGATGCCTCCCCTCTATGTGTGACCTGTCTTTGTGCCACATGCACTGAGAATATTTAATATACCATGTTTGTACTGTTATGACCCCAAATTTCAAGTGCACTGAAGACAGAACAACAGAAATAGAGTTCATATTTAGGAAATTGTATGTGTGTGTGTCTGTGTGTACATGTGCACCCCTCCTATGTGTCATATACTCAAGTATTTCAAAATCTGCCAGTTTGACTCTAAATTTTCAGCTATTTATTGGTGTTGGCCATGGTCTTTGGAGAAGATTTTTCTTTCTTGCATTCCACACTGGAAGGGTAGAGTTCGGCTTCTAACATCTCTGTCCTATACAGCCAACCCTCACCAGGATTAATTGCAGGTTACTAATTTTATAACATTCTAACAATGTTTCTGGAGCAGGTATCTTGGAACTCAAAGAGAGTAGTTTTTGTCTCTCTAGGCATTTGAAATATCAAACTCTTCTTTGTACTCCCTTTTCTCATCGTATTGATACCACAAAACATTTGTCCTTCTCTAGGCATTACAACCCTACCTATGCTGCAACACACACTACCCTGACCTGCAGTGGAAAGAAACCTGAACTCCAGAATGGTCCATGAAATGGTCCAAAGTGATGGGTACCATTGCTGACTTTGGGCTGCGAAGGCTTAAGCCTCTACATCCTCATTTGCTTTCTTCACGTTAAATGACTTTGATCTCCAGTTTCTAACAGCTATTTCAAAAGAGGAAAACGCATGGCTTCACTATCCAAGGAATTAAAATAATTCAGTAGGGCAAAGAAAGTGAGGTGCTTCCAGCATAGAAAATAAATTGCCCTCTCTCTTCTTTCTCCTGAATTGTTCACTGCAACAGAGCGGGAATATTTAAGGAGAGTTTTTATTGTGGCTTCTTAAGATTTACTTTTCAAAATTATAAGGTTCAACTTTTGTTTGTTGAATTTTGACTGTTCAATGCAGTCATGTAACTATTTCTCAAAATAAGACATGTAACGTTTCTAGTTCCTAGTTTCACGTTCCTTCCTAGTCAAGGTCATCCCAAAGCCCAAAGAGGCAATTGCTTCCTGATTCTGGACAATTCTTTGGTGTCTGTCTTCTGCATAATATTATATTTTGAGGCTAATCCATGCTACTACATGTATCAATAGTTTATTAATCTTTGTTTTTGAGGAATATTCCATTGTACAAATATGACATGAATTGTTTATCAATATACCTGAAAACATGGCTGTTTTCAACTGGAGCTAGTATGAATAAGAGCATTATAACATTTATTCTATAATGCTTGTATGATTTCATGCTTTCATTTCTCTTGGGTACAGGGCTAGGATTAGAACTGTTGGGTTATAGGCTATCTGGATGCCTAACTTTTTTTAATTGCCAAAGAGTTTTTCAAAGCGGTTTCTAATGCAGTGTTTGAGAATTCTGGTTAATTTCTTTCCTCTACAACATTTGGAACTATTAGAATTTTTATTTAAGTCATGCCAGAAGATATCAAATGGTTTTTAATTGTGGTTTAAATCAGTATTTCCCTGAGTGCCTCATCATGATCTTTTTGTCCATTCGTGTATGATTTGGTGAGATATCTGTTTCAGTCACTGACCCATTTCACTTTGGATATTTTGATTTTGCATTGAAGGAATTCTTTTTGTATTTGGAAAATAATTTCTTGTGTAAAAACATATATCACAAATATTTTCTTCTTGTCTGTGATTTAGCAACTTTTCTTATTTTGCCTTTTAATGAGCTTAGATTAATAATTTTGATGAATTATATATAGCATATTTTCTTTTATGATAATGATGGCTTTTGTGCTGTAAGAAATTTTTGCTTAACCCAGACTGATGAAACATTTTGCTATATTTTCTTTTGGAGGCTTTATGATTCTTTTCATTTTGAACTTTGTACCATCTCGAGTTAACTTTTGTTTCTGGTGTGTTGGGGATTAAGAATTGCATGGTTTAACTGAATATCTATTGTTCCAGCATCATTTATTGAAAAGAATTTCCTTATCCTATTTATTTGACTTCATTTTAAGTACTGGAAAATGGTGTCCATGAATTTTTGTGAAAACATGAAAGTAATTTCTTGCACACTTAAAAATACAATGGATGCCATACATGCCTTTGGACATGAAGCTTCTTCTGCCTATACCATTTTGTTTCTTTAGTACTATCTAAAACACAACTTAATATTCATTTTTCACATATGGTGTAGCAAAATGCCTCTTTTGGAGGGTCTCATAGCACAGTGTATTGGTCTATTAAGACAGTTGTCTTATTACATGCTAATTTTCTCTTTACTTGACTGTCTCCACAGGCAGATAGTGATTTACTTTTAAAAAAAGGGCCTTTTTAAAAAAATCTCTGAATCTTTATTACTAAGCACTGAGACGGGGGAAAAAGATAGCAATTCAATTCATAGTTTTAATCAAATCTGACTGTCCTGTTATTCTACAGAAGCAATATAGGGTAGTGAAAGAAATCATAAACTTCTCAATGCTATAATTTTGATTTAAATCCATTTCTGATGCTCTCTGGAAACTTGAATTGCTTAATTTTTTAAAATCATAATTTATTAATTAGTAATATGGAAATATGTAGAACTTCTTTCACAGTATTTATAATAAATAAAAAATAATGTCCAGTATATAGTGGACACTATAAATAATTGGGTATGAATGAATTAACTTGTGGTGTTAAAGGAGAAAATCAAAGACTTTTACTACATACCTGTTACAGTGTCCAGGAGTTTTGACTTAATAGTTAAGTTGAAAATTGCATACTATTCTCTGTTCATAAACTCAAACAATCACAATTTGGATGCAGTATCCAAAGTATTATTTCAAAATGGAATCTATTTTATAAGTCTTTCTTGTGTCTCTCAAAAAACACCAACAATATTAAAACCAAGCAGGAACGAAATCTTGGAATAAGCATATTACACCACTATGAATTACATGCTCCAAGTTACAGAGAAATCAGCACATCACTGGAGTTCCTGAGATGTGGTTACAGCTGTAATTCATTTGATTTGCAGGGAAGGCACTTTACCTAAAATGTCACAATGCCAGGTCTACTGCTGAGAACTTCTTCCATCCACCACCTCTTCCCAAGATCGTGCCATTTGCGTCTGTCTGTCTCACTTAAAGGCACTTGAGAACCATACTGAATTTCAGTATTTTCCTACATGATTTTAAGTAGCATTTTTAGTAAACCATTTCCCAATATCACTCCCACTTATGGCACCCATTCAGCAGAGAGGGTGCCCCTCACTCCCTTGCTCATTAGTCCTTAGATATTATGAATGCTTTTCTCCTTTGATCTGAGACCTATTAAACACGAAGTGGACTTTTAAAATCTGATGAACATTTAATCAATGGGACATTAGATTGAATAAATCACAGTGAGATAAACCCCTTAAATTGATACAATCTTAAATGAGCATTGTACTTGATTTAATAACCAACTTATTAAAAATACAGATAAAATGATTGAGAAATTAAACACTTGTCTCAGAATGAGCAATTAGGGTTATTTCATTCTGTATTTCTCTGCATTGAGACAATATTTGTTATGTTCTAAGCAAAATGAATGCATCTTTGAATCACCTGTTTTTTTCCCCAATATGTTCTAAATGTTAAATCTTAGTGTTGGCTACCTAACTTCTTGTGAGATTACGGACAGTGCTAACAAGCATTAGAGAAGATTTACTAATTCCATAATAACTAGAACCGACTCTCTAGTGAGTTTATAAAATCTACATAGTAGTGCATAAATCTGGATTAAGATTGGTTAAATCTGTTTAACCTCTACTAAATCCAATGGGGGACATGTTAAAGAGACCCTATTGTATTGAAGCAAATTTTAAAAGAATGTCATATTTTTCCCCCAAATCTCATTAAACTGACATAGGCAATTTTTGGATTTCCTTTATTTCCTCTTAAATTATTGATGATTCTAAGTTATGTATTTATGTATACAGAGCAGCATTTTTGTTCCTAACTACCGTCTCTCTTTGGGCCGGTTCTGTGTCTTCAGGGCCTTCTGCAGGGCCCAGGGAAATCTCAGTGAATTCTTGCAATTGGTTCTTAGTCAAACCTGAATGCTCCCGCTTCAGTTTCTGCCCTTTGTTTCCAAATCCTTGATGAAAATGAACAATTCATCCCATTCTGATGTATAAATTTCTTATTCCCGTACATCAAGATAAAGGTCATACACTGCATTAAAAATGATTCCTTACTTGTGTTACTAATAACATCTTACATTATTAACCCTGAAACTATTTTAAAAATCTAATTTACTCTTCTCTATGGATACCAGGCCAGATACTCATCTTCTATAACTCTCTGGAATCATTCATCTCTACTCATTTCCAGGAGGAAAAGCTGGCCTGAGGTAGCAGCTTATTCTCTATATTTCATTTTGCCTGAATAATGAAACCAGGCTAGCCAATTTTAAACAATCAATGAATATTTATTAAGATCCTACTATGTGTCCAAAATTTTTCTTGGGCAACAGGATCTATTTTCAAAACGACAATCTGATTAAGAAAATTGATTTAATTTAACAAATATTCTTGAGTGACTATTGAAGATAGCATAATAGCAGGTAAGTGATGTGAAGATAAGAAGTTGAAACACTATTACCTATTTATGGAGGGGTAAGGAAAAGAAAAGAGACCTATTAGAAAAATGGTGAAAATTTAATTTTCATGAAAATGGAGATACCATGGTATTGAGTAATGAGACACAAAGAAAATTGGCTGAGAGTTTATAGGACATTAAATTTCATCATATGGAGACACCCAAGTAAGCATAAAGGGAAAGTGATGCTAACAGTGTGGAAGTAAAGAGGAAAGGAAAAAATAAAGGTGTAGCTTGAGTCTGAGTGATTGAACATGGTTGTGTCTGCTGTCACTCATAGATAGGTGCAGTACTGAGGAAGATGCTGACCACAGAGGGAGGAAAAGCTCAAGTCTTTAGAAATGTTTGTGATACCAGCCAAAAAAATCTATATCCCAGGGCTCTCCAACAGTTGGAACTTAGGAGTGGAGTGTGGGAGGTAAAAGAGTCAGGAGGAGTCACACTGGAAGTCATCTGCTTAAAGAGCAGATCAAAACCAAGAAGCTATCAAAAGAGAGGACAAAGAAAGACAAAGCTAGACAAGAGACAGATGTGGAATTTAAAAGGATTACATCTGTGAGCACAAAATGATGTTGACTTGGAGTCAGAAGTTGAGTAATTAGGAATTTGAAATCCCACCATCTACATTTATACTAACATTGCTCCCCTTCCCCCAGAAAAGAAAAAATTAAGACAAACAAACAAAAGACCCTTTATTTAGGTGTTTGGATTTTTAAAAATTTTATTCATTTGCAACTTACAAATGGATGTGTTTGTCTAGTAAAAATTCAAAAAATGCAGAACTATGTAGGGTGAAAACTAAAGAGCTTTCTCTTCGTTTCCTTGAAATTCATCCCAGTGATAACACTGTGGGATGTATCCGCCTACAAAAATGCTTTAAGGTATTTTTAACTTTGTTTTTGAAATCAAGAGAACTCCCAATCAGTTTCTGAGATAGTACAATGGGTTTCCATGTGACATATCCTTTGCTGCCCTTAATGATAAGATAGTATAGTATCAAAAACAGGAAATAGACATCAAGACAGTCAACTATTGAAGTATGCTCAGCTTTCACCACTTTCATATGCACTATGTGATTTTTTTTTTGATGGCATTGGGGTTTGAATTCAAGGCCTGACACTTGCTAAGCAAGAGTTCTACCACTTGAGCCATGTCCCCACCCCTTTTTGGTTTTTAGTTGATTCTTTAGGTAAGGTCTCAGTTTTGCCCAGGGCTGGCCTCAGATCATAGTCTTCCTACCTCTACCTCTCAAGTAGCTGAGATTACAAGTGTGCACTCCATATCAGCATGTGCACTCATTGTCTTATAGTACAAGGTTACATCCAGGAAAGGATCAATAGTCAGAACTGTAGATATAGTTTCTATGGAATTTGTATTGCTTTCACATCATTGTAAAATAAAATAACCATAATTCAAACCTTTGCAAGTTAGGGATCACCTATTCTATGAAAATTTGCTATATGTATAGATTTTTAAATGCTTCAGATGGAAAAAAAATTAAAATATATGGATAATATTTTTATTATTTATATATTTTTGCAGTATGATAATTTGAGGGTAGACTTGATCAGCTAAGGAACATGTGATTATTTATGTCTCAGCTGGGTTTGGAGGATTTGTGTCATAAACAGCACATGGTATAGATTATAAAGAAGGGAAATAGAAGCAGGGGGCCCCAGCCAAGAGGACTGTGGGTTCAGGTACAGGGACAAGGGCAAGCATCAGGATGGTAGCTGTTGACAAGGAGATGGAACAAGTGACCTGACTGATGACTACGCAAAAGAAAGAGACTGGCAGGTCAGGGGACCCATGTTGGTAAGGATGAGAAGGAGCTGAAGGTATGCAAGGGAAAGGCAGACAAACTGGCTATGGATTAAGAGTGAGAAAACCAGAGAGAGAGCCCTGAGTGGGGAGTTAGTAGGTAAGCAGAGCAGAAGTGATAAAATCAACTCCTTTGCTGGGATCTTCCTTAGAAGCTCAATGTACAAAATGGGAACAGTGTCAGGCAGTCTCATAGAAGTGTGAAGATTAAATAATCTAACCTGTGAAGAGTGCCAAGTATAACACCTTATTCAGAGAGTGGCCAAAAAAATATTAACTATTACTCTCATTATCCTCTTCTGAGGAGCAAAACTGAACCATGTTGTCCTGTGAATTCAGCTAAAGATTTCAATAAGCACCTCCATGCATGCATTATATATTTTTCTTTTAGATCTGTATAACTATGCAAATTAAATTAATAAAAGAAGCACCCAATTTATAGTGTATTTCTGGAATGAAGATGGAGAGAGCTAGCAGGAATCACCTAAGAGGATGGAGGAATAGTGTCTTTGACCACAAATGAGAGTTTGGGTTTAATTTTGATGAGAAGAGATAGCATGTTTGGTTTATAGGGTGATGTAACTGTACAATATTCTGTTGAATATGTCCAGTAGGCAACTGGAGACAGGGGAGAGGAGCTTGGTGATTAATGAGGGTTTGCCTGGATTGAAGATGGGGATGGAAATGTAAATTTAGGGGCCATTAGCACAGAAGTTATGTTTAAAACTGAGAATGGATGAGCTCTTTCAGGGAGAGTATTAAAGGAAGAAAAGGCAGAGAGAAAGCTGATAGTGGAGTGGGGATGAGGGTGAAAGAGACTAGAATGAGGGTGATAGAAGCAGACAGGAAGAGAAGAGGCAGACTTGGTAGTCAGAAAGCCTGTCAAAGCAGCGCCAAGGTCAGGGCCAAGGTCATGTCCTTAGAGCCAAGCACTCAGCATAGATATGGAGAGTCTACCATATATTGGAGAATGCATATTTATTTTAAAAGCCACTAGGGGATTGCAGAAGAGTAGTAAGATATTGCCATGAAAGATTCACCATTTTAAGTAAAATATGTTCTTTCATTTTGTTTCTGCCTGATGCTTTACACACATTTCAGTGAGAACACAGAGTTACATAGTGGAAAGGGAATCAGGTTTAAACTCTGTTGTGAGGTTCAAACCCAGAGATGGCAGTAACTGACTGAAAAGTCCTTGGGGGAACTGAATAAACCTTGCTAAGCCTGTTATATCATCAATAAGATAAGGAATTTGTTTGTTTCTTTGTTTTTGTGGTACTAGGGTTTGAATTCAGGACCTTAAGCATGGTAGGAAAACACTCTACCACTTGGGACACACGCTAGCCCTTTTTGCTTTAGTTTATTTTTTCTGATAGGGTCTTATGCTTTTGCCTGAGGCTGACCTCAGACCGTGATCCTTCTACTTCTGTCAGGCATGCGCCACCATATCCAGCCTGCCTTTTGAAACTGAGATAGTGTCTTTTAGCCTTTTTGCCTGGGTTTCCCTCAAATTATGATCAATCCTCTTATCTCCAAAGATCAGGGTATTAATAACTGCTCCATTGACTGGTTTTGAGAATTAAATCAGAATAATTCACATAAAGCATTAATATCATACCTGACAATTTGATTTAATAAATGTTCATATAAATTTATGTGCAGACCTATAGTAACAAAATACAAATTGTCATTTTAACCAGGGCTGCTTGAAATACATGAGAATTTGAACTGATGAGGAGAGTGAAGTATTATCAGCAGAGTCCTTAAGGAAGTGATTGGGCTAGAAACCTACCCTACACTTTCTTCCATAAAAACAAAACAACAAAAACAAAACTGGGTGGGTGCTTGTGGTTCATGCCTATAATTCTAGCAACCTGGAAGGCTGAGATCAGGGGTGTCATGATTCTAGTCCAACCCAGCAAAAAAAATTTGAGACCCCACCTCAATAGAATAAAATTGGGAATGGTGGTGTGTGCCTGTCATCCCAGCAATGGCAGAAAGTGTAAAATCGGAGGATCGTGATCCAGGCCAGCCTGGGCAAAAAGTGAGAATTTATCTCAAAAATAACCAGAGAAAAAGGGGCTGGAGGTATGGCTCAAGTGGTAGATCACTTGCCCAGCAACGGTGAGACTCATGAGTTCAAACCCTGCTACTGCCAAAAACAAAAATGACAAAAACTGTTTCATAGACAAGTTAAAGCTAAAGGACAACTAAAAGAAGTACTCAGGAATATGTTTGATGAGAAAGCGTATTGTTGTACTTTTTTATGATAAAAATTGCAAACACTGTAGGTACTATATCACTGGGAGACTGGTTTGAAGAGTTCCAGTATATCCATGAAGTGAGAGGACTCAGAGTTCTGGGCTAAGTACATGATTCAGTTTAGGTTTCTGTTTTCTTTGTTAATTTGGTTTTTGCTTTATTTGGTGCTGGAGTTGAACCCAGGGCTTCACATATGCTCTGAGCTACACCCCTAGCTGGCAGATTGTTTAATATGTAAGTACTTCCACTTCCTTATTTCTTCCTTCCTTCTCTCTACCCTTCTTTCTTCCTTTTCTGTTAAAAAGGAAATTGCTATATTTATCATCAAATAAAAACAATGAGATATTTGGATTTTCCGAAGAATCATCTACGTTTTTTTAACCCTTCTCCCACACTCGGAGAGAAAATTTCAAGGAAGGAAACAAACCAAAGTCTATGTGCTATAGTCAGCCCAATATGGCTTTCACAAAACATAGGGTGAGCCCGAAAGAAAATGCAGAGGCCTCTGCCTGAGGTCCATTTCTGGCTGGAGATTATGGCAGATTGTATTTTCCAAAGATGGCTGTACCAAAATACCCTTCCCACTTTGTCTTCCTACAGGGCGACCATTGGAACGTGGGTCTATTGCTGTTCCTTGAACACTGGAAGAACTGTGGCTATGTGGAAGTAGCACTAGATGACTGAGGTTTGAACTAAGGGCCTTGTGCTTGCCTGGCACATGCTCTACCACTTGAGCCACAGCCTCCAGTCCTTTTGTGTTAGTTTTTCAAATAAGGTCTCTTGCTTTTGCCTGGGACTCAGACCATTACTCTCCTACCCGTTTCCCAAGTAGCTGGGATTACATGGTCCACAACAAGTGTACCAAGTCATGTAGTGCCCATCACACATATGACTTTTGAGGTTAAATTATAAAGATGACATAGCTTCTACCTGGCTCTCCTTGAGGCCCAGTCACGTGCTGTGAAGAGGCCGAATGGAAAGGCCACAGGAGGCCCAGCCCATAGCCAGCAACAACTGCTGGCCATGTGAGTGAGCGAGCGAGCGAGTGAGCCCTCTGCTGGGCAGAGCAGCGTGGAGTGCTCACTGAGGTCCAGACATCCATTACAGATTTGTGACCAAAGTGAACGATGTTGTTTTAAGTCACTCAATTTTAGGGTCATTTGTTATGGCACAACAAAGTGATTGGAACAAAGAGTGAAATGGGATTCTCTAGCAATTAAGCATGAAGACCTCTGAAAAGAAGAAGCTGTAACTTATTAGGAAACATTTGAAGAATATCTAGCACTGGAAAATCCCCTCACATCTTTTCTTCTGTAGTTTACATTTAGTGGAGAGATACATTCATTTCATTAAGAGGAAATAAATGTTTACTTGCTATATAACCCAAACGAGGTATTTTGTTGTTTACAGTATCTTATTTAATTTTCATGGCAGCCTCATAAGGTAGTTATTTATTATCGGTCAATTTACAGATAAAAGAATTGATTGACTTGCCCAAGGACACATAACCAGGAAGTAGCAGAGTGAGAGATGAAACCCAGGTCTCTTGATTTCTAAAACAGTGTTCTGTTTTCTCTGACAACTGGCCTCCACGTTCTGTAGATTCAGTTGTGAAGTCAAATCTGCTGGCATCACATTTTTTGGAAAGAACTCCTTCGCTTAGTCTTACACTATAAACACCTCAAGGTAAGAGGGCAAGAGTCTGTCTAATCAATGGAGCAGATATTTTCAGAAAGGCTGGTGGGGATCTATCATAAGAGGGAAGTATCAGCCCTGCAGAAAACCATGATTGAAGAGAGGTAAGATTATTCCAGGCAGAGGTCCAGCAGGCAGGTCAAGGAACCAGGACAGAACACAGCAGTGACTGGACTCCGTGGGCTGGATGCTATGATTGACTTAGGGTATAGTTATATATGAGGTGTAAGATGTAGTATTTGCCTCTTCATCAACTGTGTTAAAAACTGTGTGGTAAAATTATTAATTAAATCACCTCTTTTTTTTTAATCCATCTGTCAACATAGGCCCATATATTTGTATGGACTGAAGTTAACCATGAAGGCTTTGCTGGTGACAGTTTGAAGGTTTCCAGGGAGAAAAAAGCTTAAGGACAGAAATATCTGGCAGGGACAGGGACCACAGGATGTGCTCTCAGTCTTATACCTTTGAATAAAATCAGTGTAATTATATATATACATATACATACGTATATATGTATTGACTTGGGAAACTGAAGGGAGTTACGGTTGGAGGCAACTAGGGTCTAAGTACCCCCAGGGCACCTTTGGCATGGTCACTGGTCCCCTCACTAGAGTTATTTACTAGTAATAATTCATTGCTTTTCACTTGTAAGGAGAGCTAGCAATTTCAACTGTAGTCAATGACAGTAGTCAGAGGAACACGTAATATTGTGTAGCCATTTATTTTTGTCAGTACTGGGGCTTGAGCTCAGGGCCTTGTTCTTGCTACACAAGAACTCTCCCACTTGAACCATGGCCCCAGAACTTCTTTTGCTTTTGTTATTTTTCTGATAGGATCTCATGTTTGTGTCCCAGCCAACCTTGTCCACAATCTTCTTACCTATGGTTTCCTGTGTACCTGGGATCACAGGTACATGCTGCTACACCAGGTTTGATTGCTGAAATAGGGTTTTACTAACTTTTTGCCTGGGCTGGCCTCAAATGATGACCCTCCTGGTCTCCATCTTCCCAGTAGCTGGGATTATAGGCATAAGCCACTGTAACTGGTCCTAAAATAAGGCTCTTTTTTAATGGTGGTACTGGGGAGTCAATTTAGGTCCTTTGGGTCATTTGTTTTAAATAGTAAATTAGTGATTTTATTTACCTAGATGTTCTTCATGTAGGAGAAATGATTTCATTATATTTGTCACTGATACACTGGGAGCTGAAGCATGGTGGGTGTAACCTAGGAAAGATGTCTCAAGATGAAAGGAGAGAGTGGGGATAGAGGCAATGCCAACCTTACTTCTCTCACACAATTCCAGAGTATAGAATGGATGAAGGTATAAAGTAGACACTGCTAATCAGAATACCATCATAGAAAGGAAGATGTACTCAAATTCTGAAGTATAGTCAAATAAGGAATTGTCCTGTTTGCTTTAATTCCTGAAATCTACCAAATGCTTTTCATTGTTCTAATCCAACAGAACACTCCTTCTGAGCTTCCTAATATCACTTCTCCCAGACAGCTTGACTCTGAATTCTTCCCTCCTCTGCAGCCAGAAGTCGCACATTATGCAAACTGCCCTCCTCAGCCTGCTAGGGATGGAAGTGTAGGTTGTGGATTCAGATATATCAACAATGCTAGCCAGGCTGAGTAATTCTAGCTACTCAGGAGGCAGAGATCAGGAGGATCGAGGTTCAAAGTCAACCCTGAGCCAATAACTCAATCTTGAAAATACACAAAAAAATGGCTGGTGGAATGGCTCAAGTTCTAGAGTGCCTGCCTAGTAAGTGTGAGGTCCTGAGTTCAAATTCCACACACAAAAAAAGATACAAAAGGTTCAAATCAAAGCTTATTTCTTTTGAAAGATGAAGTCAAGTTCTGGTTTATGTGCCTCATATTCAAATAAAACTGAATTCTCAAGGTGGTCTATAGATCACATAGATTTGGAGATGCTTCAAATGAGATCTGATTGAGAACATAAGTCCACTGATAATTTTTTAAACAGTGCTGGTTATTGAACTTACCATTTGAGCTTAGACCTCAGACCTTTTGCTTTTATTTCATTTTTCTGATAGTTTCTTGAGCCAACTTAGCCTACATTGGCCTCAAACTGTGACCCTTCTACCTATACTTCCTGAGTAGCTGGAACCACATGCATGCACCACTATGCCTGGCTTGTGTTTGAGAGAGGGTCATACCAACTTTTTGCCTAGGCTGGCCTCAATCAATGATCCTCCTGTCTCCAAGTAGCTGAGATTATAGGTGTGTGTCACCATACTTAACTGATGCTTCAAATTCTTAAGAGTGGGATGTTTCAGAATTCTCTCTACATTCTTGCCTGCTTCCTACAGAAGGGGATGAGACTCTCAGAAGAAAATAAAGTGCTTTTACTGGATCCTCCCTCTTTTCTCTCTCTCAGACTCTTGATGGAAATTATTTAGAAGTGGTAACTTTCATACCAATGTGAAGTTTTCCTTACTTAGGGTCCTGGTCAAGGAGTTGGGTGGATAAAGCCATCCTTACTCTATTCATGGTATACGTTGGCCTGAGGCTGGGTCTTCTGAAGAGAAAGACAGCATCAAGATGTCGTGTGGCCTAATGACATTCCTGGGAGAAGCAGAGAAAATGACACCAATAAAAACAGAAGTTGTACAGTTTATGCTTACATCTAAGAAGCAGAAATTACACCTTGTGATTTTTCAGTAAGTAAGGATTTCATAGAGTTTGTCCTGTGATCACAGAGCCTATGGGCTCTTATGATATGACTGCATAAAAGTTCTAATTTTTATATTGTTTTTAAGAGATGTTGAGGTTTGCTATACTCAGCTGAAATGCCCTCCAAAAGATCTTAAAGCAGGAGGCCAGGCATAGCTGTGCATGGCTGTAGTCCCAGGAGGCAGATGTAGGAGAATCATGGTCCAATGCCAACCCCGGCAAAAGTGTGAAACCCTACCTAAGAAAAACAAAACTAAAAAGCAAAAGGATATGGGTGAAGTGGTAGGGAGCTTGAGAACAAGGCCTTGAGTTCAGTCCCCTCTATTGGCAAAGAAAGAGAGGGAGAGAGGAGAGAGAGAGGGGAGAGGGAGAGAGGAACAGGGAGAGGGAGAGGGACAGGGAGAGGGAGAGGGAAAGAAAGAGAAAGAAAGAAAAGAAAGAAAGAAAGAAAGAAAGAAGAAAGAAAGAAAAGAAAGAAAAAGAAAGAAAGAAAAACAGCAAGAAAGCAAGCTGGTTTTTCATAAACATTCCCTCTGGTCTCTTACCTTCTCCTGTTCCCTTGAATTTAGATAAATAGGACCATGTGACAAATTCTGGACAATGGCAAATAAGAGGAAATGGTGTATATGATGCTGGGGAAAAGCAGAGATAAGCAAGCAAGAGTCCCCAGCTCTCTCTTCTCTTGACTCTGGGACCAAGTTCTGTTTGTATCACATGTAGGATGACCAACTATCCCAGCCTGTGTGGGACTGAAGGGCTTCCTGGGATACAGAGTTTTCAGCATGGCAACTGGGAAAAGTGGGAGAAGCGGGTCACTCTAAATATAGCACCACTGCAAGGTGGTGGAGCCTCCACCCAGGGTACTTTCTCAGGGATTATGTGGAAGAGAGTCCCTGTGACTCACGTGGTCATGAGGGAGAAATCAGGCTTTATTGTGATAAGCCACTGAGAAGTGAGTCTGTGTTATATAGTGTGCCATACCTTGTTTGTTCTGGAGGGGTAAACGCAATGCCCTCTGTGAATGAACTTTGGGATCATTTACTGAGAAATTTAACTATGTAAGTCAACATTATATAGTAGACTCTTGGTAAGGACGTGCCACTTCTCAACAAATTTCAAATTGTCATTTTTACTTAAATTAAGCACATTCAATTTTACCTTGCCTTTTGGGCACAATTTGTTATATGAGAGCCATATTTTCACAAAATGAAGGGCAGGGAAACACTCAGCAGATCACACAATGATTTAAACGTAACTGATGATACTGTGGAGATAACAGAGTCTCTCCGCATCGACTGAGCTGCACAATGCACATGGGAATTTCAAAATTTTGATTTTGAAATTTAATTTTTAAAAGTTTATCATTACTTTTGATCATGCTTGGTCAAAACCACATGTAATAAATCCACAAAGAAGGAGAGCTTGCTGCAAACCTCTTTCTGTCATCGATCTTAGATACCCTCAGAGAAGGTTGGATCTCTCCTTCTCTGTTCTCTTCAGAAAGTGGGTCCTTTGATTTTATTGCTGCAGGTCTCGCAGCCTGTCTGCTTCTCTTCCACCTCACCCTGACCTCAGGGATCCCATCCACATCCCTGCCTGCTTTTAATAGCCTCTTAACTGTAGCTTTGGTCCCTTCCCACTCCAATTAATTCTGCTCAATGTTTCCAGGTTAATGTTCTCCATCCTATCTGTGCTTAGATTGTCCCATTGGCAACCAGTTGAAAATGCATTAAGCCTAATTATGACTTTAATTACAAGCTCAGCCTCATTCCCCACCACTGCCCTTCATCTATAGGCACAGATTATCTAAATATGACAATTAGTTCTTCCCTAAACACTCCTATGTTAGGTTAATCGCCAAAGTGACTCAGTTCCATTTCTGTATCTATGCTCTTTGCCATGTGACTTTATAGATCTTCCTCTTTTGTGGCCTTTCTTGTAATTTGCCTGGATCAATACAACAAAATAGAAGTGATGGTGGGACAGTTCAGAGTTCAGATTTTCAGGGCCCTTACATGTTTCTGTTCTTCCTATTATTCCTTTGCCTTTATCATGACACTTTATCTGGACTAGCCTGTTGCAGGATGAGAGCCATGTAGCAGAGCCTAGTCAGATCAGCCTGTAGAGCTGAGGCCCTACATCTGTAACAAAGCCCATCCAAGATAAGCCATAGACCAAAGATGCATGGGTGAGCCAGCTGACCAGCTCAGATGAACATAACTGCCCGGCAAGCTAATCAAGCTAAGTACCCTAATATACTAAATCAGTATTTTAAGCTATAAAGTTTTGGAGCGTTTGTTAGGTAGCAATAGCCAACTTATACAATGTCTCAAGTTTTCTTTCTTTTTTTCTCTTGGACTAAACTGGTGCTATTCTCCTACTGAAGATGCCATTTATTTCCCCTTACCCATTTATCAAATTCTTTGGTGAAGGCTTGACAGAAGCCTACCCAGGGCAACCAGTTGTGTAGTTTTGCAAAAAAGGACAACTTAATTTTGTTTCTTTGCTGAGGGATCAGAGACTTTCTGCTTCAACCTGAGCCAGGTGGTTTTGCTATACTTTTACGTTTTCTTCCATGATTTTCCCACACTTGAATTTTCTTCTCTTTAAGGTGTTGAGAAGGTTGGCATTTACCAACCCCCACCCCTCCCTGTCTATCCTTGTTCAAGTGATACTCAACTGAAAATATAAACAAGAGCTCTTCAAGCAGTATAGTGGCAAGAACAGTGGAAAATAGAGTATTGGTGCACTTAGGACTTAATAAAAATTACAGTTCAGAAGGTTACAAGTGGTCAGACTACAGGCCACACCTTTGGGTGCTTCTTTTGTTGAGTGATCATGCATTATAAATGCAATAAATAAATAGAGACAAAAGAAGAAAAGTCAACAATCATTCTTGAGGACTGAATGAATTCTCCTTTCTAATGGTCTGCCCAGCCCATACCTCTTCAAGTTTAACTTGTAGAGATTTATTTTGGAATAATGCAGAGGAACCTAAATAAACATATCAAGTAGTTTCAGTCACAAAATATCTACAAAAAGTGAAGGGATTATTGTGAGTACAATTCCAGTCACAAAGGAGTCTGAAGAACTTCATTTCCTGGGTGACTTTATTTATTCTTTATTTATTCTTCATGGCATCTCAGCATACAACTCCTTCATGAATTTGGTAATGGCCAGTCTGGGATTCCCTCTTCAGATTTGAACACCAATCTATGGTTTGTTTTCTCTGGTCCTATCCCTAGCAAAAGCAGAGCTGAAGTTAGGCTAACACTGAAGCTTTGTTTGCTGATGTCCTGGTCCAGAAGCTGGTCTTTGGTTGGGTTAGGCTGGAAAGGATGAGTAGAGGCTAAGCAGGCTCACAAGCCAGAGAGAAGTAGCAATGACTTTGAGATGGGAGAGAAAGCATTGCTTTGACTCAATTGTTCTGACTCACAGCTATATTTGAAATATAGTACCCATCAACATTACTCGTTGGGTCAATGAAATGTGGATAGGAATTCAACTCGTTGAAACTCTTCATTTGACGGGAGCATTTGCCACCTCTGCTGATCTTAGGACTTTGTGTACTTTGCTTTGCTTCTCTTCCTATAGGAAGCTAGGATAGCCCTGAAATGGTATATATTCTCTTGTCATGATTCACTTCTAGTTATTTAACTGCTTAATGGGTGTGATTAAATATAACTAATGACGTAAGGAAAATTATTCATTTCTCTAAGTCATTTAACTTGAGTCTATTCATGAGAAAAGACCACGCAAACCTAAGTGAAGGACACTCTACATAAATGGAGAATGGGGAACTATGACAACTAAATGATCAATATGATCCTGGACTAAATCCTACATACCAAGGAAAATCCACAGCTAGTTATAAGGACAATATTGGTTCATTTGATGGAATTTGAATACAAATTGTGAATTAGACAATTTTAGCAGATAATGTCATTTTTTAAAATCATTGTACCATGGTTATATCAGAAAACATGCTTATTTTTCTGGGAAATGTACACTGAAGTGTTTTCATCGGATGGTCAAATTGTCTTTAACTTACTCTCCATAGTTTACTTAAACAGGCATATGTGTATATTTATAGCCGGGCAAACCAACTATCTTGCTGAAAATTTTCAGGAGTATAAAAATCACAATAACCAAGTTATGGAAACAACCAAGATGCCCCACTACTGATGAATGGATCAAGAAAATGTGGTACTTGTACACAATGGAATTTTACTCAGCCGTGAAGAAGAATGAAATCTTATCATTTGCAGGTAAATGGATGGAACTGGAGAACATCATTCTGAGCGAGGTCAGCCCAGCTCAGAAAACCAAAAATCATATGTTCTACCTCATATGTGGACTTCAGATCTATGGCAAATGCAGCAATGTGGTCGGACTGGGACCACATGACAAGGGGACAACACATATGGGAGATATAGGAATAGGTAGAAAACCCAAAACATGAAAGCATTTGATGGCCCCACTCCAGAGGAACTAATACAGAAACCTTAAAATGACAGAGGTTATCATGAGAGGGGATCAGGAACCAATGTAAAGATCAGTTACAGATGAATCAACATGGGTTGTAATACATGTGTACACGAAAGCAATAGTAAGAATCTCTCTGTATAGCTATCCTTAGCTCAACTAGCAAAAACGCTTTGTCTTCCTTATTATGCTTATGTCTTTTCTTCAACAAAATTAGTGATCAGGGCAGAACAGGACCTGCCTGGAACAGAGAGGGGGTTGGGGGAAGGGTGGAGGAGGGGAGCAGGGTGGAGAAATGACCCAAACAATGTATGCACATGTGAATAAATGAACAACAACAACAAAAAATTTCACTTGAATGGATGGGGACGTGGCTCAAGTGGAAGAGTGCCTGTGTAGCAAGTATGAAGCTCTTAGTTCAGACCCTAGTACTCCCAAAAAAACAAAAATAAAATATTTCTTAAATGATTAATTATTTAATTTTTTAACATATACTAACTCCATAAATATTTAAGAATAATTTTTCTTTCAAAAAGAAAACTTTATTTGTGCTTCAAAATGTAAACCCAACACAGCGACTTCTCAGGAAATGCTTCTGTAGGCGCCTCTCAAACAGATTATACACTTTAGTTTCTTCATCTCAATTTACAATCACTCCAGTCCCACCTCCACACGAGGTTACATACCACCTAAACTGAGTTCTGGAGGTTTAGTCACCCCAATTTCAGTAACTGCCAAAGGTCTTCTGAGATTATCTTAGTCTCTCCAATTTCTTGGCTACTTTTGAAGATGAAAATCAAAGAATTCTTCAATGATTCTCTTTGGGAGAGATTGTTATGGAGGCCATTAGCAGCAGAAGCAAGGCTGTACTGATCTTCTTTTGTGCTCATATGCCAGCCTCTGCTGCCCAAGGAGCAGCTCTGTGCCAGCTGTGCCATTTTGGGTTAGGGGTAGGGGGCTGGTGGATGGTTACAAAGCATCTGGAAACCAAACAGCTCTGCCAGGGCCAAGCATGGCTCTCCTACTCTCTTAACTGTCAGGGCACTCAGGCAAAGCGGTACAGCTCTGTTTCACACAGCAGACATATGTATGAGATACTCCACTTTGGATCCAGGGTCAAGTCCAGGTCCAGAATGGCCGGCTACACGGTGTGGCTTCTGAAGGATCTTTATGCAGCCTCAGAAACTGAGACTGCACCTGCTGAAGAAGGAGAACGTTTACAGAAATTTCACCACTAAGTCCTTTAAGCTCAACATCCTAAGATGATGGATTTTACATGACTTTTTCTCAAAGTCCATAGCCAACATCTTCAATCTTTAAAACAAAGTATGAGGTGGATGTACGTGATAAGCCATGACACCACCTCTGCTTTCTCCTTTCTGATGACCATCCATATCCTGCTTCTGTCCATTTTTACCGAAGAGTCCATCCATGACTTTTAAGATGGAACCCGCAGCTCTGTTTCTTATCATTTCAACAGACATCAAAGGCTGGTACAACACGGATGGGAGCCACCATGACTTGCAGACACGAGGTGGACCTCGAAAAAAAAGTTAAGAATAAATTTTTAATGGTAAATTTCATTTCAATCACCACCTACCATGTTTAGTCAGAGACACTGAGGGTGATAAAAATAGAGTTCATACATGAAAATTCATGTATTTTTATTTTAAAAATCAGCTAAATTAAAAATCAAACAAAAAATGAGATGAAAAGAATAGAGTTCTGAAGAAAAAATTCACTAACATCACTTAGCACAGCAATTATTCCCAGTTTTACATATTACCTCCCACTTTTAATCTGCCTGGTTATGTTTTATATAATTATAATTACAAAGAAGCATGTTGTTTTAAATAATGCTTTTTAATTAATACTATTCAAATTATAAATTATTTCAGTGTTCTATATCATCTTAATCAACTTTTTTTGAGACAGACTCTTGCTATGTAGCCCAAGACTGGACTCAAACTCTTGAATCCTTCTTCCTCAGACTCCTGGGAGCTAGAATTTACAGGTGTGTGCCCACCACCTCTGGCCCTTTAATCATTATATTTTTACTTGCCTAACTAGCCTATTCAATGGTATGACCTGTACTTAGCTATTCTATAGATGGACAGTTGAGTAGTTTTTAATCATTTTTACATAATTAACAATGATTACCTTATAAATATTGTGTGTGTTTATTTCACATCTGTTACATTATTTCTTTAGGATTAAATTCGCAGGAATTCTATTCCTAGGCCAAAGCATAAATACTTCATAGGTCTCATGTGTTGTGCCAACTTATATGTGTATTAGCTGAATTTTCCATTAAATGTCACAGAAAACACGCTAATTAAGTTTTGGCTTGTGTGATATATTTACTTGTTATAGCACAAGTGATAAGTAAATTTATACTGGTGAGATGGGGAACAGGTGGATGGAAGGAATACAAGACAAAACAATGTGTGACTAGGAGTTTTGTTATGATGACTTGAGTTTCTTGTTAGCAGTATGAGAAAACAATCACAAATTCAGGAGAGAGTAAATGTCACAAATACATTGGCAGCAGCATGGAGAAGTACTACAAAAAGAAAACAATTCTGACTTCCACTAATTTTCATTTTAGTAAAGAGAGCATCAATCTTTGATGGGTAATGATGCCTGGAAGCCAAAAATGGCTCCATCTTCAACAGGAAACTGGGTATTATTTAGAAAGAAATGGAAGTCGGTCACCTGGACAGGCCCACAAGTCCCTAGGGATCCACTGACATTCTACATTTTCCCATGAAGTACAAACTCATTAAGATCTGAACTATCTTTCCCCACCCTCACACTATCATCGATCTCCACATGTCTCCCAGCCCTTAAGATGCAACTCATAGGCACATACAGCGTGTTCAGCCAGTGACAAATGGGCAGCCGAGGGAGAAGCCTGGAAACACCACCTACTCTTAACATGGTTAATCTTCTTAGCCAGTTAATCATTGGTCCTTCAGTTAACAAGGTCTTTTTTAATTTAGAGCGAGAGGGTTGGGGATAATTAGCCTTACCAGGGCCATTGATCTTAAAGGGTATAGGCTCCTTCAAATGCTTTCATTCAGCTTATACAATTCAAAAATGAAGTCTTGGAACTCTATATCTTCTCTCTTATTTTTAGCTCAAAATAGTACTGAGTTAAGGGTAATATTAACTGGCTTTCACAGAAATGGCTTTCACACAGAATTAAACTTGAAAAGAAAGATATTCTGCAAGCAGTCCAAGTTTTTGGGATTTTCCTGTGTGTTTCTTGTTATAGTTACAAATACATATGTGTATATGCATATCTATATATATGTGTGTATGTGTATATATATATAAATATATAGTTTGATAATGATATTGTAGAATTCATACAATACAGTTGTGAAAGATGAATTCAATTAAAATTAAGCCAAGAGACTTATCTCACTCAAAAAAAACAAACACAAAAATAAGAATGAAAGAATGGTTGCTACAACTTAATTGTACTCATTTCTTTCTGAGGGTTCTGTCCCCTTTAATGTTAACTTTTCACTTGTTCTTACTCCTGTATTCTCAGGTAACCTGAAACCTCAAATTTCTCCAATAATCAGGCAGAAGATCACATCACAAATACTCTGTAGGATATCTTGTCTTTACTAATTCTTTGGGCAGTGTCCTGGGCAAGCAAATTAAAAGCACTTAGAGAGTGATTGGATTTTTCAAAGAAAACATGGTAATATGTCATCGGAAATGGTTCCTAATTCCATTCTCAATTGGTTTTAAAAATCCAACTGTGTGCATTTAAGACCTCGGATCCTTTTTGCCCCCCTTTTAGGCCCTTGCCGAACATTGCTTATCTTATCAATTTTTTTTCACAGATAGGGAGATGGAGGGAGTGAAGGATGACATGTGTTTAAGAGTACAGGTTTCTTTTGTCATTTCGATAGCAGTACTATTTACTTCAGAAATCCAGGAGATCCTTAAATATATTTAGTTTACTGTATTTTTAAAGCTCCCTTTACAAAGTCAATTTTGCTTCTGTTTATTTTCTTTGCCCATCTTCATCTTGCTGTTTTGTGCTTTATATTCCAGCTGTGATTGTAACTAAACCTCTAGATTGTGGACAAGATTGAGTTTTGTCTTTCTTGGCTTGGAACTTGGTTTAACAGCTACTTAAATTGCTTTTGCTAAAAAGCACTGACTCCTTATTTGGGCCCATGAATAAACTGAAAGCAGGAGAAAACCTTGATATCCTTGCCTCCATCTGTGTCCTGTCTCTGTTTTTATCTGTATATTTTGCTCTGAGCCATTTGCCTTGCAGTGGAGGGGTGAAGGAAACTGCACCCAAGGAAAGGAACAGCAGAACCTCACAGGACAGACCACCCTCTAGGCAACAATCACTTGCTTATCCTAAGCAGGTTGCTCCTTCAAGTGATGACAGTAATAACAACTTCTTCATACCTCCTCCCAAAACAAGGACTGAGATAACAATCCATCAGAACACCTGTGACCAGGACTGTTTAACAATCATTCTTACGTCTCTTCCCTGCCCTCAGTTCTTTTTTCTATGTAAACCTAAAGCCATGTTGTACCCCAAAGATGGCTGAAGATGGGCTAAAATGCCTACTTTTCCTCTCTTCCCATAGTGGGCACAGGCCACATAATAAATCTCCTTTACCATTACTGTCTCTTTGTTTAGCATATAGGGATGAGCGGCTGGGCCTGGGGCCTAAAACTCCAGTTTCATTAATTTATCTTCTTACAGATTAAGCCCTTTGGGAACTCATGAAGCAATGATAGTTATTCCTGTTGGTTGCTCTCAGTACCACTGCATGCTGCTGAATGAGGCCTCAGAATATATGTATGGGTTAACTGTTGGACAGGAGAATAGGAGTCCACATTAACCCAGGAATTTGGGACTGATGTAGATATTCTAGAATGATGAAGGGTCTGTCCTGGTCATATGTGCACTTCTCAGTCATTCCTCCTTCACATGAAATAAATAGGACATGATAAAAGACAAAAGTTCAACTCCAACAGTGTTTGGAAACTGATTCTGTTTTCCTTCAAGACATGAAATCAATATCTATGTAAAAAACAAGGCAGAACCCAAAATTTACCTTTTATAAAACCAGTTAAGATTTTACAGTATACTAGCTTTGGAGTCACATTTGTTTCAAAGAGTCCTGGAAATGTTAGCAGTTTGTATGGTGTACATACTAAGTCACACTAACCTGGTTCTTGCAATGCACTGAGATTTGGTAATGAGGAAGGTTACAATGACTTTGCGAGCTACTCAGAGGTCACGATGCACTAGTTCTCTGTGTTTCATCTGTAAATCACAAAACCCACCTCTAAGTAGCTCACTTTACAACAAATGGGCATTTATTGAATACCTTTGCAGCTTCTGAAATGTCTTATTTAACTAGGTTCATCAAGAGTAAACATCTTAAAAAGCATGTAACAGAACTTTATGAAAGACTTCTCCTTTGTCTGCAGGCCAAGTGGAAATCAATAACAAGAAGAGAGAAGAAAGGACACTACAGGTGTGATGACCACATCATGTTGAGAACCACCTGTACAAAAAGAATCAGGAGAGGAGAAAGCCCAGATTGACTTAGTGTGCAGTAGATAGGGTCTCAGTGAAACTTGGAATGAGATGGTGGAGATAATTGGTCCAATTTATTGGGGGAAGGGGGAACAACCAAATTTCAAGGTGTACTGATCTGGTTGAATTCATGAACCCGAAATCAACCTTTTCACAACTGAAGAAATATAGTTGAGATGACTAGTATTTTTGTTCTCTTGTCTCTTAAAAAAGAATCCTTCTTGTAAGGAGCAGTAAATAATAACTGATTCTTAGAACAAAGGAATGTGAGTTGGTTGGTCTGACAAAATGATGTGCAATTGGATATTTTAAAGTAATTAGGCTAGTGTGATTATGGGGAATTGAGAGAACACCAGAAGATTAAAAGGTTTTCTGATCTTCCAAAAAGAGAAGATGAATAATCCTGGAAATTAAGTGTTTAAAAGTAACTATCATGAAGAGGACAGGACAAAGATTTCTCATAGTCAATGGTAGGTTCTCCTTTTGAGCAAATCAACTTACCTTTCAGAGAAGAAAATGATAGTATGAAGTAAAAGAAAGCTTTGTTAACAAAAATTTTTTAAAAAGAGAAAAAAGAAAGTTTTGTCTATATACTTCATATAATATCAGCAATTCAGTTGCTAGTGCCTTCAGAATTTTTTCTTTCCAACTACCATGAATACAATTAATTCTTCATTCTAACAAGTAGCTATTGAATTTTAACTCAGTTTTAAACACTATGCAAAATGTTGCATGGTTTATAAATATGGGGAAAATATTACATTGTCTTTCCTCAATAAGTCTTAAGTCTGTCTTTATATCTACACATATATCTATATAATGTATTTACAATTTGCATATAAAAGAATACAGATATTCATGCAAAGTTTTAACAATGAAGAAATATTTGTAATAGATGTTATTACTTGATTTAACTGTGATAAGTTTTAGAAATGAAAGGATAAATAAAATTCTGTCTTCACTATGTAGGAGTATATAGTTTAACGTGAGAAAGAAGACTGAAAAGGAAATAACTATAAAGCCATATCTTATTACTAAGTAAACTAATAAAGGAAATGATTATAAAGCTATACCACATATAACAAGTAAACCCCAGAAGAGGAAACAGTCTTATCTAAGGGTATCCAGAAGCTTTCAAAGATGTCTCCTAAGAACTTTCCAGAGAAGCAGTTTGCAGAGGTGGAAAGAGGAAGCCGTCATGGCATACAGGCATACGTGATGACAGGTGCAGAAGTCAAGTTGACAATCTTCCTTCTAGAGATGTGCAGATAACCCAGCTGGGGGAGAATAGAGCATCAGACACACAATGACCAAAGGGAGTCTATAGCATTCCATGAGAAAAGCACAGGGTATGCCATTATAGAATCTGAACAGTACATCTTAGGTAATGAAGGACCATGATTTTAATTTAGGCTAAGTAATCAATATTATTTTACATGTTTTTATATTTATATATTTCTTTTGGATCTAAAATGTCCTTCAAAGGACCATGTGTTAAAGGATTGGTCCCCAGCCCCTGGCACTCTTGAGAGTTGGTGGAACCTTTAAGAGGTGGGTCTAGCTGGAGGATGTGAGGTCATTGAGGGAGTGCCTTTGAAGGCACTCTCTTTTTTTGATTCCTGTTCACCCCAAGTTGAGCAGCTTTCCCACCAGGTATTCCCACTATGAAATCCTCCATTGCTACAGGCACAAAAATAATGCAGTCAAAACTGAGCCAAAATAAACCTTTCCTCTTATTAGTTGATTATCTCAAGTATTTATTACAGTAACAGAAAGATAACAAATACATTATTTATTCCACAAATGTAACTAAAACACAAATTACTTGTATTTATAATTTAAGTTTCCAAAAGTAAGGAAATAAATTGTATAAATTCCAGAAAACAGCCTGATAAAACAAGCTCTTTCTCAAACTTATTCAGAAAAATGCTTACTACGTCTCAGGTGTAAGTGATTACAAAAAGTATAACAAGAGTTATACAAAAAGTATAAGCAAGAGCAACCCTCCTCTTGCTCTGTCTTTTAACATTATATTCATTAATTATTTAATTTTTCTGGTGTTTATACTTTTAAGCATACCTGTATCTTTGCAATGTGCCAGTTCAGATTTAAATAGGGCTTCCGATAGTCTGTAATAAGATGATGAAATAATCAAGCATATTTACATTGTCTCTCCCTTTCCCTCCTTTTCTCCTCACAACTGTTAGTCACATTACTTCTACACTGTCATTTCCTATAACACTCTCTGTCCATGTTTCTGCCAGTTTTAGTCTTTCTTCTAAAGCTGATTATATCCAACTCTTAGCTTTGTTATGTTAACCTTCATTGTGCTGCTCAGTCTTTGGTTTAGTAATTTTCCTTGTTTAGTTACTTCAAGCAGAGCTCATAAAATTCCTAAGGTTTGATGGTTAAAAATATCTGTGTCGAGTTCATTTGCCCAACTGGAGACCATCAGGCTAAGAGAATTAAGTCAAACTCAGTTTTCTCTAATCTGTGGAATCTAGAATTTAAAAAAAAAATGAAAAGAGACATGAAAGTAGAAGGGGGACTATTTGAGAAGACAAAGAGGACCAGAAAGAGATGGAAGGGGATAACACAGAGTAGTAAATGGCAAATATGATCAACGTGTATTATGTGTATGCATGAAAATGTCATAATGAACCCACTATCTCTTTCAATTACTGCACACTAATAAAAATATTTGTTTAAAAAGATAAAAGCATTTCAGCATGACCTTCATATTTGAGCAATAGTTTGGAGGATGAGAAAATGATTGATAAAGATTTCTTTCTCCAAACCCTTTGTAGGTAAGTCTCCACCATCTTCTAGTATCTGTTGTGGAAAGTCTGACCAGCTAGCTCCAGTACATTCTAGTAGTTGACATTTTTTTCTGCATGGCTTCATATCCAAAAGATTCTTCCTTTATCTACAAAATCCATTATATTGTCATATGTGGTGTTGTGCCCCTGTAATTCCAGCACTCGGTAGGTAGGCTGAGGGAGTAGGATCATGAGTTTGAGGCCAGTCTGGGCTACATAGTGAGAGGATGTGTCTGAAACAAAACAGTACAAACAAACAAAAGCCATTATTCTTAAGAGGAGGAAGACTTTGATTTATCACATCTTAGGACAATGGAAAACACATTTCCATCTTTATGGCAGATAGATGCTTTGTGTTTTTTGGGAGCAGGGAAGGGGTGTTTGAACCTGAAATATGGAGGAGAGGTGTAAATTGTAGTTGAGGTTGGTCAATCATAGAATCACACAGATGTGTGAGTGTTTATCACATTTGTTGGACAAAGTAGTCTCTGGATTATTTGGAATGCAAATAGTCTCTGGAATGCAGTCTTTCAACCTCCACTGAACTGCATACATGTGTGCTGTGGGCCTGGAATACTTCCTTATATGAGATCAAGAGTTCTTATGGCCTGAATTTGTCATTTTATTAGCAGCATCTTTCCATTTCACTCTTCATGTGTGCCTCTTTGTTCTGTTTAAGCTTGTGTATTGAATGAACCTGGGGAGTGCCATTGCTCTGTCTGTCTTCTTTGGGAGCGGAGAGAGTTTTTCTGCTGTAGGATAAGGGGAGTGCATCAGATTGACTGACTAGTGTTGGCTGAGAGGAGTACCCCCATCTGCCAGTGGGGAGCAATGCCCATTACTGAAGTGGATCTATTTTATTTTATTTATTTACTTTGGCAGTAGTGGGGTTTGAATTCAGGTCCTTGCTCTTCCTAGACAGGAGCTCTATTACTCGAGCCAGGAACCAGCCCCAAAGCTGATCTTGTTCTGTTGGTTCTTCATGTGAATTGAGTGTTGATTTAGCCAGTGCTTCCCTGCATCATGTTTCGTTTAGTGACTCTGCTACCAAAATGCAGAAGTGCTTGATTTCTATCAACAATAGATAGCAGGTACCACTTGCTTGACAACATTCATGTCTCTTAGAATCATTTGTTCACTGCCCCTACATTTAGTTATTTCCCATCATGTAAGCTCCATCTTGCTGTGGCAAAACCCTGAGTGGTCACATTTGCAGCTGCCTTGTGGCTGGTCCTGGGTTCTGCCTACAGATGCTCCTTCACAGGCTTCATTTCTGTTAAGAGCAACATGGGGAGATAAGTATCATTTTGTCATGATGTTGCTGGAGCATGGCAAGGAGATGCAGAGCCCTTGGAGGCAGTGCCAGCTGACATCCTGTAGGCACATGCTTTGGTCAGAGTCCTGGCTTCAGGTCCAGTGCTTGAGTCCAGGCTGAGTGCCATGTGACAACTCAGGTTTAGAATCCTGTCTGGAAGCTGAACAGAGGCATTCTTGCCTCTGTAGCCCATGAACTGAAATCTCAATCTCTGAAACCCTGGAGATTTTGAGGGAACTCGAATATGCTGTAATAAATTCCTTTTTGTTTCAACTCAGGATCTGTTTGCAACTAAAAATACTGATGACCTCTCCAGAAATCTCAGGCTTTAACAAGTTCCCCAGGTGATTCTTATAGGTAGTCTGTACAATATGGTAGAGGTGTTTGGGAAACATCTTACAGAGAGAGAGAGAGAGAGCAGAATTGAAGGGCTGTGTGTTTCTGAACCAATAGGTCTCACATGATGAAGATGAAAAGAAACATGCTTTGAATGTCTGCATTTGAATTTTATAATTCAAATATTAGAAAAATGGAAATGACACACAATGTAAACTAGGTCACATCACTAACCACTTAATTCCTTTAACTTTCATTGCATTTATGTTAAAAATGCAAATTCATTTTATGGTAGTAGGCAGTAGTTTTTGTCTACTAAAATCTCTGATTTTATCACCTAGAACTTTTTAAACTTCACTTGCTCCTCTCCAGTCACACTGGTCCTTTTCATGTTCCTGTCTAATTCAGTGTCTTTACAATCAGTTTTCCCCTAAAACCTTCAAAAGCTGGGATACTTTCCAGTATTGTGATCTTGACTCAAAATGTTACTCACAGCAGCTATCCCCTATCATCTTATTTAAATTCCTTCATGCTTTTATTCCACTACCTTATTTTACTTTCATTGTAGCTAAATAAAGTAAGTCCATAAAAACAAATCTCTATCTGTCCTTATGTAATATGTAGAATTAAATATATATGTGTGTTACTACCCTTTTGTTACCGTGACAAAATAGCTGGGAACATGAATATAAGGAGAGCAGTTTGTTTTCGTCCATGGTTTTAGTTCATTGTCTGCTGGTTCCATTGCTTTGAGCCTAAGGAAAAGCAGAGGATGACTGTGACAGCAACATATGGGAGAGGAGCCTGCTTACATCATGGTTGCCAGGAAGCAGAGACAGAGAGTAAGAGAGAGAGAGAGACAGAGACAGAGACAGAGACAGAGAGACAGAGAGGGAAGGAGGGAGGGAAGAAGAGAGTGAGAGAGAGAGAGGGAGGGAGCAAGAGACAGAGAGAGAAGCAAGAGACAGAGAGAGAGGAAAGGAGGGAGGGAAGAGGAGAGGGAGAGAGAAAAAGGAGGGAGGGAGGGAGGGAGGGAGAGGCAAAGAGGGAAAGAGAGAGAGTTTGGAGACAAGATACACTCTTCAAAGACATACTCTCAATGACATACTTTCTTCAACCAGGCCCCACCTCCTAATAGCTCATTCAGCTGTGAATTCATCAATGGATTAATTCATTGATGAAGTTAGCACACTTATGATTCAATCACCTTTCAATAGCACCATATGTAATAGCTGGGAAGCATATCTTCAACACACAAGATTTCTTTGGGAACATTTTACATCCAAACCATTTTATATATATACACACATACATACATACATACTTATAAATATATAATATATATACTTTTGTTTTCTGTTTCCCTTTGTGACCTCTCTTTTAAAAAAGAAAGTTTTTATCACAAGAGTAAAAATATTGAAATGTTAATTATTCCACTCTATTCTAAATATTTAAGATTGTTTATGCAACATATTAGGGACTCATAAATATTTGGCAAGTGAAGTAATAAAAAGCAGCTAAAGTCTGTATGCTGTGGACTAGCCAATAGGGCAGATGGAATATGTAAGCACATCAGAAAAAGAGTATTAACAAAACAATGACAAACATCACTGTGCACCTATAGTATATTACATTCCACTCTTTATTTCTATGAGGTCATTTAATATTGACAACTGCATGAGATAGGTGCTGACAAATTTGTTTTAGAGATAAAAGAAATGGGCATAGAGAGTTTGTGTAATTTTCCCACACTCAGAGTAGTCATGACAGTGTCTAGGATTTTATCTCTAAACTCTGTACCTTGAATGGCTGTAGAATTGAGTCAGAGATCATTTTAGAGAAGTGGAGAAAGGCACAATACAGTTTGTAGAATATTGCAATGGTCTCAGTGTTTGTGTTCCCCTCCTCCCACTTCATCTGTTGGTATCCTAGCCCCCAATGTGATGATATTAGGAGATGAGGTCTTTTTGGGAGGTGATGAAGGTCTGTCCTCACGAATGGGATTAATACCCATATGGAAGAGGCCCCAGAGAGCTGTGCTGCCCCTTTCATCACATGAAGACAACTCAAGGGGCTGCCACCAACCAAGACTTAGAAAACTGGTGCCTGCCTGACAAATCAGCAAGCAATTTGATTTTTAGACTGCCAGCCTCCAGAACTGTTAGAAATACATTTCTATTATTCATAAGCCACCCACTTTATGGTATTTTGTTACAAAATCCCCAAAGTACTAAAACAAATAAATTTATAAATATGGCCTGACTCAGCTTGTAGGTGAGACTATGTTTAAAGGGTAAAAAGATGAGAACAAGAGAAATTAATTTTCAGGAGAAATTGAGGTAGAACTCTGAATTGATAAGAAAGATAATTGTGAAAACTGGGGGTTTGTATTAGGAACCAAGAGGTGGACATGTGGTGAATAATTTCACTTTTCCCCCCAAAGAGATACGACTTTGACCTAAACTAATGGGAGAGGATGTAATCTCTAAAATGCTGAAATGGCATACCTGATAAGAGTGGTTTTTGGATCTCACTGGATAGTCAGTTAGAGTCTGAACCTTGGGTCAATCCAGATGGTGGCAATGTAATTTTGGGTGGGGGTTTGGGGTCAAAGAGTATCAGTCAACCTGAAGACAGACATCAACCATATAAGTAATTGATCAATCAATCAATCAGACCTACATGATAAAGACCCAGTGAAAAACTCTGGACCCTAAGACTCAGGTGTGTGTCTCCAGTTGACAATAGTCCATGCATATACATTGTCACACTCTATGTCTAGGAGTTAACACTGTTCCAGGTCTCAACTCATGTACAACTATCACAAGTGAGAGGCAGGAACTAGCATCTGGTGTCAGCAGGCTCTAGATCTAGTTCTGAGCTCTATGTGTAAGTAATCTTGCTTAATCACCCTCATAACCTGTGCCAGAGGTGTTATTATCCACAGTTTTTAAATAATGATACCATAGAGCTGGGCATGTTGGTTCACCCCTATAATTCTAGCACATGGGAAGCTGAGACAGAAGGATTGCAAGTTCAAGGTCAGCCTGGGCAACATGGGGAATGGAAACTTGGGATACAGAGCAAGATCTTGTCTCAAAAACATCAAACAAAAAAAGAAGATATGGTTCATAAGCTTTTATGACTTGCCTAATGATACTAAGGCCATGTAACACACTGGGGTCTCCAAATTTTTTGGATAAATCAACAGTGAAATAGGTTACACCAAGGGCAAAAGTATCAGACTATAAGAAGGGCTTGCCAACCTAGTAGGAGACAAATGAAACCACTGGCAAGAGTTGTTTAGTATTTTTGGACCTTTGCAATATATGTCCAAGTGAATCTGTATTTGGCTCTTCCCCAAGTGTATACTTTAGCCCCAATTTATCTAAAAATGTATTTTATATTTGCTGAACTCAGTAAATATGCATTGTAAACCTACTAAATATGAAGTGCTATGCATTTATTGTACACATATAGGTAACAAAATAGGTGCTATACCTGTCTTAATATAGTATCAGGGACACATTACACAAGCACTGCAGTGAAATATATAACACCCATATAAAATTACAATGTTGATAATTGCTTTGAAGAAAAAGTTGAAGCTGCTCGAGGTTTGTATGCAACGGTCATAAAAGCCTTCTTGGAATAAGTGACATTTAAGCTTAGAGACCAAGAACGAATAGATGCTATTCAACAGAGGCAAAAGACTACAACTATTTTAGTCAGAGGGCAGGGAGGAACAGATGCAAGATCTGGGTATGTTTCAGAAACCAAAGGCAATGGGTTTCAACCAAAATAACAGAGAGAAGAAAGGGCAGAGGCAGCCATGTGCAAGTCATATCAGAACTGAGGACGTCACAGCTGTAACAGGATCTAGAGTTAAGATGTGACAGAAAAGTAGGGTACATCAAGGAAGGTGAGCAAGAGAAGAGAAGATAAAAGGACCAAGTTCATTCATAGGCAATCTTGGATAGCACTGAATAAAAACCACATATGAGATACCTCTGTAGACAGAATGGTATATTATAACTCAGGCTTTCTCACTGTTCTATTGTCTAAAATCTATCTGAAAACTTTGGTACGTTATGTTTATATAACTACCCATTCAGACAGATCCAACTGAAGATTTCCTAATGGGGACATATTAAACAAACAAACAAAAAACCTGCATGTAATTCTTCCATCTATTTCTCATTTCAGTAGGCTAGCCTCTCTTGCAAACAAAATTAAATTAGTTTCAGACCATTCCTGGGGAATATAAGTGACCGCTTCCACTGGGAAAAAACAATGGAGTGAAAAAGGAAATCCATTCTAACAGATTATTTGAAATTCAGCCTGTTATCATTTCAACAACTCTTAATGTACTTACCATGTGCATATGAAGCTTATGCTTGAAGGTTGCTGAAATCTGAGGAACACAGCAGCTGGGCTGAGGGTTGTAGGCCTTCTATTTAAACCCTCAATTGTTGGAGACCCAATTTTCTCTCAGATTCATTCTGTTTGTTTTGTTCAGTTCTAGCAACTCAGCCTGAATTTGGTAAATAATTTAAGAATCCTGACTCAAACCACTAGATCACATCATTTCTAAATCATCAATGTTTTCTCTTTTCAGAGACCAAACTGGTCTCAGATTCCTGTCCTCATTTTTAATGAATTTCTGAGAACTTCCAGTTCAAAATCACTGATGGAGTCCAAGAGGTTATAACTTCTCCCTCCCTAAAGCCCAGTGAAATGACAGAAAAAAATAAAAAGTACAAATCTACAGCTGCATTAGGGACCTGCAAATCTGTCCATCAGCATACCATAACATAAAGAACCCACAGATGCTTCAAAATCTTTTGATTGAGAACACAATTAAAAGTAAGACAAAGTGGGCACCTCAACATGAAAAATAGATGAGAGAGGTATCTAAAAAGGGGGTTTCCAAAGGTCAGGGTCTGCAGGGGTAGGCTGGAGGATCAGGCAGTGCTATAAATTGAGTTAATGGACTCTGACGTAGCATATCCTGCCCAGGTTCCTCATGCAAGCTGATGATGAGTTTGCCATCCTGTGGGCAATTCTGTGAGTGGGGCATTTAGAGCCAATCTAGAGACTTAATAAGTGCAGCAAGACAAAGAGGGGAAGCAACTTCAGGTAACTCCAGGCCAGTATAAAAGACTAGGAACACCATCTCTCAGAGGAGAAGGCACAGTAACGAAAGCTCCTGAGGTCATATGTCTGCCCAGCCGCTCATTGACCCATAGCTTCTGTGATCAGTCTCAGTTCCAGGCGGTAAGGGGAGGCCTTGAGTTTCACCTTACGTTTTAGATTTCAGGTGCAGGGATTTGTTTTAATCAAAATTTCCCAGTTGCGTTCAGCCAAGGGAAGCATCAGTGGACTTTGCAGACCGAGGGGGAATGAGATCAGAGTGGGTTTTTTTTTGTCACTCTTCTCTTTGAATTCTTTTTAGGATGGTGGAAGGAAATGACCCCAGCTGATCCAAGCCACTTAACCTTTATTGGTTTCCCTTAAACCTACCTGTATCTTTATAGACAGTGTCTTTATTAAACTCTCCTCAATCACTCCACTTGAGATACTCTCAGTTTCCTGCAGAGACTAACTGATACAGGGCTCTTTTCCTGGGCTTCCTTAATTAAGGACTCCCGGGGGTGCTTTCTCAATTTCAGAAGTTGGTCCTAGTTTCTATTGCTTGCTGAGTTAGCCTGTTTGGACTCCATGCATGCATGGCTCACTTTGTCTTTACTTCTTGATTATTTTTTTCAGTGCTATCTATTCTAATTTCTTTACAGAATCAACCATTTTTCATCTTTACCATTGTATCGCTTGTATTTTACTAAATTATTGCTTTCTTTTATTTTGCCTATTATTATTATTCTGATGGTCTAGCACTAACTTCTTAAAATGGTCATTTAGTTCATTAATTTTTAGTTTTCTTCTTTTTATGTAACTACTTAAGGTTATAAATATCCCATGAGGCACCATGTTTGCTGACATTATTTTTCATCTCAATTTACTTAGGGATATGTTTACATTTTCATTATGATTTCTTCCTTAGCATACCCTCACATTTAAACATATTAACTGGAGATTCCAGCTATTTTTGTTATTAATGTGCACGTTAATTTTGATTAAACATTGTGATTTGAAATATACCTGTTCTTTTAAATTTTTTGAGTCTCTCTTGATGGCTTTGTAAAACTAATATTTGAAGATATGTGTGAAAAACCAAGTGCATGCTTCAATGATTGTGTAGAACTCTGTGTGTATTCAGTACGTTCAGCTTAGATCTTCTATGTCCTTATTAATTTCTTGTCGATGGAATTGTCAATAATCAATAGAGTTGTTTTGAATTTTCCTAGCAAAGTAGAGGAACTATGAGTTTTTCCCTGCAGCTCCATTTTGTTTTTGATTTACATATTTTAAAGTGATTTCATTAATGCTTTACACCTTTAAAATTTTTTTACTACCGAATTTTTAGTTTTCTTTTTGCCAGCTTGTGAATCTCCAATAATGTAGGAGGTTTTTTTTTTTGTTGTTGTTGTTTGTTTTAAAATTCATTGTGTTTGATTTTGGTAGTCATGCCGGTTTTCTATGGTGCACTTGACTGAAATTTTTTCCATCCTTTCAGTTTTAATATTTTGTGTTTGTGATAGTTTAAAAATATATCTCTTTAAATTATTTAATATTTTTCCTTGATAAGATAGAACTTGATTCTTTTCACTTTAACTGTGAACTGGTCTTAGTTGCTCATAACTAATGAATGTAATTCAGCAGAAGTGCTGGTAAAAATTACAAAAAATATTGCTCAGCTCAAATCTTCATTCTTTGCTTTCCTGGGAGAAACAGCCTATGAGAAGACCTCTCTCAGCCTTGGGAACTGGAAAGCAAATGGGGAGAGATTCACGGCCTGAGTTTGGACAACTGGATATCCAGTCGTCCCCTGATATCATAGAAGAAGGAAATTAGCTCTTAGACTCTCCCCTCCCAGCCTTAAGTAACCAACATCTGAAGATGTTTAAATTCTGTATACTTTAAAGAATGTCTTGATTTCTTCTAATACCTAATACAATGTAAAAGTTAAATACTTGTTATACCATATTATTTAGGAAGTAAAGACAAGAAAAAAGTCTGTACTTGTTCAGTACAGGCACAATTTGTTTGGTATCTGTGGTTGGTTGAATCTGTGGACTTGCAACCTGCATATAGAGAGGGCTGACTTCAAAGTATATGAGAGTCACCTGGAGAGCTTGGTAAACCATGGAGTCTTTGACCATATCCCAAGTTTCTGATTTGGTAGTTCTGAGGTGGAACTGAGAATCTGACTGCTTCCAGTGGAAGGCCATATTTCAAGTATTCTTGAGTAGTACTAAGCTGTTTTCTCAACACCATCTCTTGCTTCTGAGCTGACCTGAGTTTGTTCTGAAAGACATTTGGATCAGAGCTCTGACTAATTACAGGTACACATTAGGGTTGCCTAATAAAATAAAATGCAAGACATCTTATTTACTTAGGATTTCAGTAGCATATGCTGAAAAAATTGTTTATTTAAAATCCAAGTTTAACCAGATGTACTCTGTTTTTGTTTGCTGAATATGACAACCCCAGTAAGCACTATCTATCCCAGTCATCTCAAACTTTAGTGAGACTCAGAATTATTTGGAAAGCCTTTCAAAATACAGATTTATGTGCTCCACCTTACTAGCTTCTGACTCAGTTTGTGTGGGATAGGGCTCTAGAATCTGAATTTCTTACAAGTTGATGCTGCTGCTATTCTTACTCTGGCACCAGACTTGAGAACTATGAGTTGATCTCAAAGCAATGACTCAGCAAGAGAAGTTTTATTTTTTGTCCTCCAGTCAGACCCCTGAACCACAGAAACCAACGGGCATTCTGAAGGTTCTTCACAGTTTCTGCTGTGTCTAGGTTTTCTTCCATACTTTGCTTGGGATTGTTTTTGGGGGAGATAGCTAGAAGCTGTGTTAGTTCAGGATCTTGGTAAGAGCTGGAACCTTACCATCAGGGATTTTAACTTGTGATGAGAAAATATGTACCTGAACAACAGCAACAAAATTCTCTTAAAAGTGGACATATTACTTTAGGTGAGCACAGTCATTATCAATCACATGCTAGGAATACTAGATTTAAGAGGACTATTAAGGAAACTGGTGTTGATATTATGTGTGGTGTGTTAGCAATCCTTGTTAGGTATCTTACATTTGCCCTCAGTTTTCCTCCTTTCTGCATCCTGCTCTCTTCCCAGAAATACTTCTCTATCTGGTGCACAACAAAGGGATCCCTTACTCTGGCTTCTAGTGTGCTTTAGTCAATGAAGAACCAAAGGAAATTAGAGAGTGGAGGGAGGAAGAGAGGGAGGAAAGTGATATTGGAGTGTCTATGTATAGATACCCCAGATTCATCTTCCAAGTGTTGCCTCTTCTCATATCTCTCGGTTGAAGTTGACATCTCATGTCAAGATTGCCCTCCTGAGGCAACAGCGCTGCTATAGGATTCTACTAACCTTCTCTCACTTCTTTTCTTTTGGTATAGACGTGGTGGTAACTGCTCTGCAGTATTTAGTACTGGCATATGACATTCTTTGTGGTTTCACTGTATCTTGCTTACATCTCTGTTAATAATCTCTTTTAACTCTTCAAAGTATTTAAATATGAATGTATCACCTATTTCCTGTTAAGCCAAAGTGATCCCTTTTCATTTTTCCATGTGGAAGCCCAATTGTTCTAATTCCATGCCTTCAGTGTTTATTTCATCATTTCTCCATTGATTAAAATTTTTTCAATTAAATTTATTTTCTTAAATTTATTGATCAGTTTCTAGGCTTTCTAGTTTTCATTTCATTCAGATTTACTCTGCAAGACCTAAGAACATATATTTTAAATAACTTTCATAGGAAGTTCTTATGCACAGAGGATTTTATGAAGTAGCTTAGATTTTATATTAATTCTGTAAAATTGGTGAATTGGTAGTATAGTGGTGGTTGCCAAAAAAACTTTACTTGCTGTGGAGGGAAAATGATTTATTTTATAATTTGCCCGAGAAAGTCACTTAGCCTTAATTTCTCCTCCTCTCATGGGTTATTTTAGAGGATTGTAGAGGTGGATAAGTCTGCTTTAATGGATTCTTTGTGGATGTTTTGCAGCTATTGTTCATCATTATCCAGAATGTAAGTAAAAGAGCCAAAAGGAATATGCAAAGCTTTGATTATGTAGGAATTTGTATTCAATACTGTGTAGCTAGAAAAGCACTTGACTTGTTCAAGATTTTCTGTATTTACTTGAAAATTGGTATTTGTTTTAACTTGTATATGTTTTGCAAGAGTTAATAATTAGTGATAAATAACCATCCATCTTAAATTATAGGAAATTACATATTTGAAATATACACTAGACTCAACTAATTCTCAGTTTAGAAGCCTTAATTTATCTTAAAGCCTACTAGTTACCTGGTGTGACCACCCAAATATCAGACAAAAGCAAGAACCAATAATCACTCTTTAGTCCTGCAGCTTCTACAGTAGGGTGCATGTCCTAGGGTACAAAATATGATCCTATGAGGAAGGAGGTGTGAAAGATTCTAGAAATCCTAGAACTTACACTTACTTTAATATTATCATTTATTACTATTTATTACTTTATAGTTTGGGTTGCATTTTAATAACAATCATATTATTGGTAGTAAATGACAGCAAAAAATATTACTTTATACTTAATAGATCCACATATTTTGAGGGTTCATGCTTTCACATTTTTTATTAAGCATAATCTAAGTGGAAGTAATTTAAGAGATCGCTGCTAAAGCTTTGCTCCTCCAATTCGAGTCAGCTGACCGCCTGCAACAGAGTCACCTGAGGGTTTTAAGTGTAGGATTTTGGGATCAAATCCAGACTCCCTGACTCACAGCCTGCATTACCACCAGGTCCTCAGTGCTTTCTTTGCCCAGTGAAGTTTGAGAAACTCAGAGGACTGGTATTGTAAATCCTTTCAAATTAACTCCTAGGGATGTTCTGAAGGACAGAAACTCGTTACTACTCTAATTGCTTTAAGAGGAGAGGGGAAATGTTTCTCTTTTGTAGTGTTTAACTCTTGCCTTCAATGTTAAAATAGCCTTCTAATTGTTAATTCTTTTTCCCCCTTACCTCTATAATCATTTAGTTACCTTTCTAAAAGTAGACTTTATTCACAAACACTTTTTAAAAAGTGGACTCAATTTTTTTTCAAGAATGTCATCATTAAACATCACTGATCTAGATTTCTCAAATATTTGTGTTTGTATTTTCATATTAATACCATGAGGCATATCCATGAATTATAGTATTATCCTGCAATTAGCATGTTGCTATATTGCATAATAATATATCATATAAAAACATGTGCAAGTATGAAAGGATTAGTATTTTAATATGTCTTTCTAATCATGCTGAATTTGTACTATTAGGTGATAGCTTACAATAAAATATATCCTTAGGACAAAGCTCATTTTAAACAAGAGCATATGTAAATATTTCAAAGATCCTGCTGGATAACTTCAAGTATTTTTAGCTGATGCTAAACTGATTATATCGCCATATTTGTTGCTTAATCCTGTGGCTGGTAAAGAGGTACTATAAGGTCAAAGGAAAATATCAATTTTGCCTTTTCTGAGTTGTTCATTTGTATTTGCATTATTAGTGTTATCTCCAGCCTGAAGCTCTTGGGAGAAGTCTTTTTTAAACCACTTGTCCATTTTATCATAGTTTCATTAAAATCAAATAATTTAATAGCAAATCCATTCACTCTGACTTACAGAAACTGCAGCATGTTGCAGTGAGCTGAAAGTGAACAAATGAGGCAGGGTAGAGCCATCAACCCCTGTCTTGGGTCCTCATAGTCTTCACACAGGGTCCTCATCTTTCCTTTGACCTAAACCATGGGTCCAGCAACAACCAGACAGTGACATTAAGGAAAGATTATTTATTTTCTTTTTTGGCTTGGCATTATGAGTAGAAAGTATAATGATTTCTTGCTGCGTCTCAGTGGGTTGTTTTGCACCCTGTGAAGACTGCTAGCCTTGATGATAAAATTCAAATTCCTAGTGCAATGTGTATTAGATCAGACTACTTAGGATTACATAAACCTTCTTGACTGGAACAAGATTCACTCTCTTCCCCAACCACAAATCTCTCTTCAGAGCTTTCCAATTTGCCCACTAGTAATAATGCAATGATGTATTTGTACTTTTGTCAAAGGGGCCTAAAGTCATTTTATTGATTTCAGGGATCTTGAAACCATATTAAATAATGTTCTTAATTCAGGCATTACTCATACATTTCCTTACACATTATCATATTACAGAGCAGAGAAGAAGAGCTCTGTGAGTTAAATCACCAAGAATTCAGTAATCTTTTACCTACTCATTGCTATTTAATAATCTCTAAATTCTTTCCAGGGTTATAAAGTTATGGAGGGTTATGGCCTTCTTCTTCTCATAATACCAATTGTTTATATATTTTCTTCCTCGTTTCCAATAAAAATAATCTCTGATCTGCAGAAAATGATTTGAGTAGAAATGAGATCACACACAATCTTACCACCAAGATGCTCTGTCCATCCTTCTGCAAAATGTGTTTGAATTTCCCGTGATGAGTAGGTGGTAAGCGAGCAAAACTCTGACACATAGACAGACCAATTCTTACAGTCTTCCCTGGGAAGCAAACTAAGTTAAGAAAGGGATTATTAATAGCTCTTTGGAGCATCCATGACCTTGGGTTTGAATGCTGTGGTGGAAGAATGAAACCCTATACTCCAAACTGATGGGATCTACTTTCCAATAGTGGAAGGGTAAAGCCTTGCCTCAACTGTACTAGGAAATGGGTGTGTGGTTTCCTGAGAACTGCACAAGCTTGATCTGATGCTTAGATTCTAAAATCAAACTCTAAGGTAAATTCCATCACCTAAATGTTCTTACAGTGCTGAAGGCACTGTAAGATATTAATCTTTTTGTTGTTTCTCCAGCTTAAAAACCTTTTTCTTTCATTCTGTCACTCCCTCCGTCCCTCCCTCCTCCCCCCCATTCTTCTCCCATCCCTTTCTCCCTTCTTCCTTCCTCTCTTCTTTCTTCCTTCCTCTCTCCCTTTCTCCCTCCTTCCCTCTCTTTTTTCTTTTTTCCTTCCTCATCTCCATTTCTCTCTATCCCTCCCTCCTTTTTTCTTTTCCCTCCCTTTTCAACTTCCTTTACTTCTTTTTCTTCCTCCCTTTCTTTCTCCTCCATTTCCTCTTCCTTCTCCTCCTTCCCCCTCCCTCCTCTTCCTCTTCCACCTCCTCTTCCTCCTTCTCCTTCATTTTAAAAAACAACTTCAATCTACACACCACCTTCTCCCATATAATTCTTCCATCTTTAATGCTAGCGCTCTTTGGCTACACCCCATGTTGAGCACTTCCACATGTTGATGGCTTGTAATTAGTACTTCATTCCTCAAATAAGGGATCCTTAATTTACACAAAATACAAGTAGGATTTATGTTCTTAAGGATCATGTTCTTCCTCCCTGGCTGCAATCTGTAGCCTTCAAAGATTTGCATAGGGTTTAGAAAAAAAAAAGATTTTAAGAACTTGTTGATTCCAGCACCCTCACTATAATCTTTGTGAATTTCAAACCTTCTTTCCTGCCTGATTAGTGGTAGATTTAGGTTCTAACTCACTGCCTTCAAACTTGTATAAATGCTAATTCTTTCTAACTTCCACAAAAAATGTAAGCACACCGACGACACATTTATTTTGGTAGCTTTACTGAAGAGTTTATGTTCATCACAGAGTGTGGTGATATAGGGTGACTACCTCTCAGAATATGTGCTGCTCCTTATTTTGGCTGCTTACCTTGTCTCTTTTGCCCATCCTCTTCAGGCTCCACTTTCTTTCATAGGTCCATTCTCCCAATTTGTGGCCTACTCCACCAGACATAGATGCTTAAGAAGGGCAGTCTGGACTCTGTTATTTCTCTTTATGTAAGTCTTATATTGCTCTCAAAATCATCACAAAACTAGTGGCTTAAACAACCTAAATGTAATATTTTACACTTTGCAGGTTGGAAGTCTGACACAGTTGTTATTGGGCTGAACTCAATGCATCTTCTCAGGATCTTTTGTAGAATCTACAAGAAAATTCACTTCCCTGCTCCCTTCAGCATATAGTGGTTACCCACACTCCTTGGCTAGTGGCCTTGTTCTTCTATCTTTAATGATAGGATTATTGCATCTCTGACCATTCTGCCATATCACATCTCCCTCTGACTCTCTTTTCTTGCCTCCCTCTTCTAATTCTAAGAAGCCTTGTTATTATATTGGGCCAACCCAAATATTCCAGGATAATCTCTGTATTTTGAGGTCAATATGTTAACACACTTAATCTATTTAAAATGTGAATTCCACATTATTAGGTAACAACATATCCATAGGTTCCAGAGATTAGAATGAGTACACTCTTGAGGGATGACCTTTTATCTATAATATATTCATTTATTTGTTCAATGCTGGTGTGCCAGTCAAGTACTTTCAAAATTGCAAACCTATTCTCCTGTGGGGAACAAAGCCACCAGCTAGAATATGAGAGTTTTTCTGTTTATCTGTTAACAGCTTGGGGATCTTTGAATGCTAATGTAGATAATGTGAATATTTTCTGCATTTTCCATGCATCTGGTTATTTTTTGTGATTCCTATTCAACAAAACTGAGAACAAGATGGCTACAATGTTCTCTGAGTTGTAATCTAGTTAATTCTTCTGACACCATGCACATCCACACTTAAAACCAGAATACACATATACTACTTCCACTTAATACCTTAAATGAAAATTTCCAGGATTGTCTTTGGTATTGAAGTGAATTTCATGTATTTATAGGGCAGGAAAAAAATTTCTAAAATAAATTTCTAGATTTTGCAGGTGTTTTGTTTCTATTTTCTTTAGTAATAAGGACTTTTGAAGTCCAGGATGCTTTTTCTAAAATGATTTCCTGGAGTCATGTCATATTATTTATTAGAAAATTTCTCTTTCTATTTCTCACAGTTAATCAAAATGGGCATCAGAAGAGCCAAAATCAAATCCTGGTTTCATCATATTTAGCTTGGTGAATATCAACAAATCACTTCTTCACTTCTTTGTTCTCATCTAGGCATAATGCCAATTTAAGAACAAACTTGATTTGACAGTACTTTGTAAGTAATAAAACACCAAGCAATAAATGGTTAATTCATTAGGCACTTCTGTGTATAGAAAGATGAGTGATTTTTCTATTGAAGCCATCAGTAAATATTTATTGAGAACTATAAAAATGGGATAAGATGTAGACAAGTTCAAGAAATATAGCTATTGCATAGTGAATCATTAATTAGAAGAAACCTAGACCACTTTAATTCATTGATGCTGTCATGAGACACCTTAGCAATATGACATAAGAGATGCGGATGTAGCCGTGAGACTCACACTTGGCATGTTCTCAAGCTCATTATTAAACTTACCTTAGGCACATGACTTAATCTGTTTTTTGTCCTCAGTTTCCTCCCCTTTAAAGTTAGATAAGAACATTTGCTTTGTGAAGCTATGAGAAAGATTAAAGTGAACAACCAATAGGACATGTTGATTGGTGCGCAGCCTATGATAGACATTAAAAGGAAAGCCCTTATTTTAATTTTTTGTCCAAATATTTGCTGAACATTCTATGGCATTATGATACAAATATGAAATGTCCCTGACAGGTTTATGTGTTGAACACTTGTTCCCCAATGTTGGGGCTATTTTGGGAGGTTTAAGAATCTTTAGGAGATAGAGCCTAAATAGAGGAAGTAGGTCCCAGGGCTATGTGTTTGAACGTTATACCTGGTCTCTGGTTCTTTCTTTTCTCTCTCTTTCTCTTTCTCTCTCTCTCTCTCTCTCTCTCTCTCCTTCCTTTCCATGATCCTTTCTTCTTCATCATGATCTTGACACCATGTTATTCTGCCTTCCTTACAGGCCCCAAATCAATGGAGGCAGTGATTGTGGACTAAAATCTCTAAAACAAGGATTGAACTAAATTCTTCCCCCTTTAAACTGTTTCTGTCAGGTAGTTTGTTGCAGTGATGAAAAGCTTAACACTAAAACTGTTAGTGACTATCAAAGAAGAGGGGGTTACTGCTGTGATTACCTGACCACATGGTTCAGAAGCCTTTAGAACTGGTTTGTGGGAGGAATTAGGAAAAGTTTCAAGATGCAGGCTAGATAAGTCCTAGAGTTCTCTAAAAAGCTTCATGAGCAAGTCTGGAGGGAACTGAGAAGACCAGAATGCCTATAGAAATGTGCACAATAAAAACTGTGCTTGTGACACTGGAGCTGAAACAAGGATTCTGTTGGGATAAGAGACCATTCCCAACTAGAGACCATTAAAGCTACATTCTGGCAGATATCTTGCCCTGAGAACTTTGTGGAGACTGAGTTTAAAGGTGATGCATTAATTAATCTGGAAGAGGAAATTTCAAGGCAGTCCAGCATCCAGACTGTGACATGGTTATTGTCTACCACTTTTAGCCATATTTACACTAAGAATCACAAGCAAGAAGCCCCGCAGAAGGATTTAGAAAATCTGCAGTCTGGCCAGAAAAGGAGAATGTTGAAGGTTGTGAGCAAGGAATGTATGATTACTAAAATAATTGGGGTCATTAAAAAGAAATTACTTTACACTGGGACAATAGGAAAGCTTCCTTGAGGGCATCTCGGGAATTGGCCAGACTCTACTCATTGCAGGCTCCAGGGTGTAAATCTATAAACCCGTTTGAAGGACATCCTCTTGAGAAGAGAGCGCCTCTGTGGTACCCTGCTTGCAAGGGGCTGCCTATGAAAGCCTTTCTCCATGTTCAGCTTCCCAGGCAACCATGATCCAAGTGAGACCAGATATTTGCTTAGGCTGGCAGAAGAGCTTGGCATTGTCCATGGGATTTTGGTTTTGAAAACTTTCAGAATGCAAGAGTTGCAAGGATCATGGATGCTTCTACCCAGGTTTCAGTTGAAAGTTGGGATGGCCAGGTCTGTAGGAAGGGTTGGATTATCTAAAGGGAGCTTTTGAGGTGGCTGTGAGTGAAGCCGTAAGAGTGAAGAAGAAGACGCAATAGAGAACCCAGGAAGTTAGAGATACCAGGAACATAGAATGTCTGCTGAGAAGCACTGCAGAAAACAGAGGACATGTGGGTTGTACATACTAATGTCATAGAGGCAGTGTAGCCCGAAAACTCTGGGGCCTACATACCATCACTGTATTCCCCATATGCTAGACATGGGTCTGCAATTTAATATCTTTCTGTGCCACCATTTCTCCCTTTTGGGATGGGAACATTTACTCTTTGCTGTAGTATCTTGGAAGTATGTAACTTTCCTTTTGATTTTATAGGGATTGATGGCTAAGAGTTTGCGTTGTGTCTCAGAAGAGACCAACTTCGGACTTTTGAACACTGCTGGAACTGTTAAGACTATGAGGAATTTGGAGATGACCGTGAGCGCTTGGTGACCAGGCATAGAGGTTATGGTTTGAATATGAAATGTCCCTTATACGTTCATGTGTTGAACACTTGGTCTCCTTCTGGTGGTGACAATTTGAGAAGTTGTGAAAACTTTAGGAGGTAGGGTGAAGTTAGAGGAAGTGGGTCCCTCAGGGCATGCCTATGAAGAATGTACCTGGTTCCAGTCCTTTCCTTTCTGCTTCCTGTCCAATATGAGGTGAACGGTCTTCTCTTCCACATGTCCTGCCTCCATGATAATCTGTCCAACTGTATAAGGCCCAGCAAGCATGGACTGAACCTTTGGCACTGTGAGCAAATTAAACTTTTCTCCTGTTTTCTTTGTTAGGCATTTTGTTTTAGCAACAAGAAAGCTAACTGATATAATGGGTGATATAGATGGGGAAAATTTTGTGGTTCCATAACGATTTTATTTTATTTTATTTTGCTCTTTTTTAAACTTTATTTATTTATTTCTTTTATTATTCATATGTGCATACAAGGCTTGGGTCATTTCTCCCCCCTGCCCCCACCCCCTCCCTTACCACCCACTCCGCCCCCTCCCTCTCCCCCACCTCAATACCCAGCAGAAACTATTTTGCCCTTATTTCTAATTTTGTTGTAGAGAGAGTATAAGCAATAATAGGAAGGAACAGGGTTTTTGCTGGTTGAGATAAGGATAGCTATACAGGGCATTGACTCACATTGATTTCCTGTGCATGGGTGTTACCTTCTAGGTTAATTCTTTTTGATCTCACCTTTTCTCTAGTTCCTGGTCCCCTTTTCCTATTGGCCTCAGTTGCTTTTAAGGTATCTGCTTTAGTTTCTCTGCGTTAAGGGCAACAAATGCTAGCTAATTTTTTAGGTGTTTTACCTATCCTCACCCCTCCCTTGTGTGCTCTCGCTTCTATCATGTGCTCATAGTCCAATCCCCTTGTTGTGTTTGCCCTTGATCTAATGTCCACATATGAGGGAGAACATACGATTTTTGGTCTTTTGGGCCAGGCTAACTTCACTCAGAATGATGTTCTCCACTTCCATCCATTTACCAGCGAATGATAACATTTCGTTCTTCTTCATGGCTGCATAGAATTCCATTGTGTATAGATACCACATTTTCTTAATCCATTCGTCAGTTCATCGTAGTTCCAATTTTATACTCTGAGAATTTAATCCATAGTGTTACTTACTGCCATGTCTACTAAGTGACTGAACAGAATTCCAACCCAGCCCATTTAACCACAGAGTATTTTTTTAAAAAAACACTGTCTTGGACTAGTGATGCTTTCACCTCCTTCTTCCTCCCTTCCTGATCCTTTTCTCTCTTCCCCTCCCAAATCTCTGTTTGAAACACCTGTCTTCCTTCTCTTGCCTTACTTCCCCTTTTCCCACTCCCTTTCTGCCTCATCCTCCACCTTCTCCTTCTCTTCCCACTCCTTCTTCTTCTTCTTCCTTTTTTGTGTTTTGACTTTAGGTCTTAGTTACCAAGAAATCTGCTCTTTTATATTTAAGTAAATAGTTTTGAATACATAGTAGAACAAATATTGACCAGTTTTAAGATAGGATAGATAATAGATAGGATATATTAGTACAAACAAACTAAAATATACATGAATTTTATGCTAATTAAGTTGAATAATCTCCTTATATTTGTTCTCTATAGGACTTATAGCCAGATATCTATGACATGTTGAAGGAAATGAACTTAAATATGAGATAATAGCTTAATTTTTCCCACTGTCTTTGAGGTTGAAAGCAAATCTTTGTTTTATAAGTAAATAATTCTCTACTAGTTTTATATTTGGGAGGAAGAGCTTTTCCTTAGCAGATGAAAGAAGTCGGTATTATAGGAAAATAATAATATAGACAGAGAAAAAGAACTTCCATACTGTCTTACTGGGCAACTTTGGTTAGCTTGCTAAAACAAGAAAAACGGAAACAAATGCAAAAAATTAAGAGCAGCATATAAACTTCATAAAGCAAAAAAAAAAAAACTTGATAAGGCTGCTGCAAAGTTAGAGAAAAGAAGTGTCACAGACTGATTTTATTTTCTGCCTTTGCTATCCAGTTCGTGTGTCTTGGGGTAAAGTGGTGTGTTGTCAGTGAGATACCTTCTCAGGCCATGGACTGTCTCTCATGGTCAAGCACAGATGATCACTGAAACCATGGTCTAGCTCTCCTTAGAGACTAATTTCACAGTCTAGAGGGATTCCCCCTGGACTAAAGATTACTTCCTTCAGTTTACTGCCCTAGAAGGATATTAGGGTGGTATGTAGCATCTATTTTGATTCTCAGATATTAGCAACCCAGTGCTGTGCTTCTACCAAAGAATATGTATGTGTGTACATTTAAAGCTGACAGGCACAAGGAAGTCGCAAATTTTGATTCTTCATTTTGTAAACAATATAGTTCAGGTTAATGAGAGAATGAGAAAGACCCAAGGAAACTCATCAAAGAAATGCTATAGTTGGGACTAGGGTCCCAGTCTCCTGACCTTCCAGATGTGTGTTTGCTCTGAAGTACGACAGCTTTCCTCTACCTTAGTCAAAGACAAGGGGCATACCTGTGTTAAAGGGTGTGATTGATTAAGAACGGGGTCTTCCTGGAGTCCACAGGGCCATTCTGACTGATTATATTCTTGATAATTGTTGTGTTTGTCCAGCCTATCATAGCCACCAAAGCCCATTCTTCTTTTTCTTATGCATCATCATCGTATTTGAGGAGCAGTAGATATAATTAGTCTCTCTCTCTCTCCCTTTCTCTCTCTCTCTTTTATTTTAGATGAAGTACTCAGTGTTCAGTTACTTTCTCAAGTATTTTCTAGTTTTGAACATTTTATATTTTTCTTTTTATTTGGGTTTTAAAAGATAAGCAAAGAATGATTGTCTTATTTCATATTTTAGTAAGATTCATTATAACACTTACACAGGAGTTTAAATTCTGAATCTTGTTTAGATTACTCTATTCTTAAACCTCAATAGTGATTCTTTGATCCCTAATTCAGAGGCAGGAGTTCCTGCAGAGGACTGAGATTTTTCTCTCAGGAACGTCTACTCCAGCACTCAATAAACATGTGATTCTGGCTTCTGTGCATTTTTAAATCATTCCTCAGGCCTTTATTTTAAGAAAAATTTCATTTGAATCTCATTTTCCATTCCAAAACTCAAGGGAGTGATTGCAATACAAACTAAGAAGGACTATGACCACTCATTTCATTTGTACTCATTAAAAAGAGAAAAAATAACTAAATAAGAAACTATGCACAAAATGCATTGGATTTAAAAGTTGGTGTATAGAAATAGAATGTCTTTTAAAACTGAATTTCAAATGGTTTTAATACACTCACCACACACACAGTGACTGGAAAGTTGGCAGTTATCTGATTCTGCCCAAGGGCCTCGGGCTGTGCTCTGATTTATCAAATCTGTATTCAGCACCTGCTATGTACCAGGCACTCATCTAAGAAATGACAGTGAATGAAACAAAGTCTTGTCCTCATAAAAATTATTTTTTGAAACCTGTGGTCATTAAACAAGTAAAATGATAATTCCAGGTGATGTGAGGACTGGTTAAAGTTTGCAAAGGACTGGTTAAAGTTTGCAAGCATTCCAATGTAGTTGGATCAGCGTACAGAGATCTTCCAGATTATTCCAGGTAGAATTTTTACATTGAAACAGAAACCTACCTGATTGGATGTATCCTGGGCTTCGAACTCCAGGGAAAGCAGAGTTCAGGAGGATGAAGCAGCTAAAATAAGGTCCAGGAAGCAAAATGGAGGCCATCATGTAGAAAGCCCAGTGAGGCAAGAACACAGCAGAATGAGCAAGGGGAGGAGAAGGCACTTGGGAATGAGTGTAAGCAGTAACTAGGGCCAGCTCCTGCAGAGTTTGTAGATCTTGCTAAAATTTTTCAATTTTATTAAAAACTGAGAGGGAGCATTTTGAATGGGGAATTGGTGTTATCTGAGTTGCTTATTAAGAAAGAGCTTTCTGGATGCTATGAGTGGAGAATTTGCTTGAGGTGCACAGATGGGGGTCAGTCTAGACGCAGATGCAGAAGACTCAGTGACAGGATTTTTCTGGAAAGTCAAGGAAGGAAACAATTGGGGGTTGATTGTAAGTTATGGGGGAGTTAAAAAAATTTCTCAAGTTCATATTATAGCTCTAACAGTAGGGGCAAGACTTGATAAATGCATTATATAAGGGGTAGTAGAGTGAAAAGGAATTAAAAAGATACCCATTCTTTTGGAGTAAGCCACTGGGTGAAGGGTGATACCAGCCATTTAATTAGATGGAGGCGTCTTGGGAAGAATGAATTTGGGAAGGAGGTCAAGAGTTCTGTTCTGGGAGTCTTTACTCCCATTTCTTACATGGGGAGCAAGAAAAGCTTCTTCCTTTTTCCCCATTTCTCCCCACTTTTATCCTGTTATCCTAGATTCCTTTCCTAAGAAACTTTACTGTTACTTTACAAAGAGTCTGTTCTAGAGAAGTTTGCTGTAATACATCTGCATCTGAATGTATTAGTAGTTGAACAAACGCGTCTGGCGTTCAGGAGAGAGACTGAATCTGAAAAGTACAAATTTGGGACATGAATGTAGAGAACTGAAGGAAGCTAAAAGCTGAGCCCTGGGGAGCTCAACATTTTGAGCTCTTTCATCATTTTGAGAATCTGCTAAGGCTCTGCCAAATTAGGCATTAGTTCAGCTGTGCAGACAATTATCTTAGATACAAAGAATCCCTCAACTCACACACAAATCACCTATCTATAGCCCTGAGTAAAGGGTAGGAGGATAACCTTGGTTTTTCTGTCTGAATTATTGATTACTTGCTTTTTCTCACTGTCCTGAAGCCTGCCTTTTCAACATCTCTATTGTGTCTTTAATGGGGAGAGGTCAGTTCTCTTTTTTGCAAGTGTACAAAACCTGTACTTGTATTCACTGAGGACATTACCCTGTCACCCACTGTTTCAGGAATATCAGCCAGAGCTTGTTTCAAGTTCACATATATGTCACAAAATCATCTAGGAACAATTACTTTGGAAGGAAACAAAATTACATGGCTGGAAAATTGCAGAAGCAAAATGGATGCCTGATTTTTTTTTCCTTTGCTTCTGACAAAGTTGTATGGTTTGGTAAATTTCAAGGTATCATGTACCTTCCAAATAGGAAGTTACTGAAGCTACCCAATTATGATGAGGGAGACCTGACTGAGGAGGGGTGGTAAGTTCTCATTTTAACCAAAATTGGCTTTGTGTCCCCCGTGCCATGTATCTAGACAGTTATCTCTTCTGTTTTTGAGCCAAATTTTCTCTATGTGCCCCAGCTTTGCCTAGAACTCTTGATCTTCCTGCCTTAGTCTCCTGAGTGCTAGGATTACAGGCAAGCATCAACCATGCCCAGTTTTCTACTTTTTAATCTTAGCAGACAAACACATTCCTGGCTAGATTTAAAGGAAGACAAACAAACTCCAAAAAGGTAAGATTATTTCATGTAATGTTTCTGTAGTCCACATAAGTTGAGTACATAATATTTAAATACACAAACACTGATGGTCAGAGTATTTATAGAACAAGGCTAGGTGACAGAGTCTGAAGAACATTTATTTACAATAGCTTATTGTGTAGACTAGAAGCATGAGGCTTATGTGTTGGGTAAATAGAAATGTTGAGGATGGCTGAGGAAAAGTGTTTAAGGACCCCCTAACTCAAGTCCCAAGACAATTGTGTTTGGAACATCAGATACATTTAGTAAGTTTGAGAACATCCCATTAAAGTAAGTTGCCTTATAACCAAGTTTGCTGGTTTACACCTCCTTGTTTTCCTTTATCTCTAACTAGGTTAAGAATGCCCAGGAGCAGGCACAAAATTAACTTCTTTATGCAGTAATTTGTGGTATTTGTTTTTGTGGAACCCCATTAGCCCAGTGATCTTTGGGACATATTAGCAGGCTTTTCCTTCTAAAAATAGTACACATAATGTCATTTTCCTACCTAAAAAAATCTTGCTATTGCATAAACTCTAAAGCCCTCCATTCATGACTATTGATTGTAATACCAGAAACTCATGATTCTATAGAGCTTCTCAAGAAAATCATTCATTTTTAGACACAAGATACTATTTCTGTTTCTTCTGCTTCCCATCCTCTTATTCTTATTTTGTCAAAGAACCACTCTTACCTTTTGTCTTCCCAACTCTTCAGCTGATTTCTTTCTCCTAAATTTTCTCATGCTACCTAACCTCTGTAGATCCTCTTCATTTCTGAATCAGAAATACCTTTCTAACATTTAACACACTTCACAGACACACAGAACGTTCCCAATAAGTATTTATTTTGATGGATAAATGAATACATAAGCAAAGGCTTTCCTGGCTTCTCCTCATGCCTACTTATTAAAATTCAATTTGTCCTTCAAAGACCACATAAAAAGAAGTCACCTCATGAAATTTCCCTTAATTCTATTATTTAAATTAAATTTGTCCCCATGCCTTTTTTTCCATATGCACAGCTCTTTGTAGCTTAATTATCGAACTTTCCACCCATTAATTACATTTAAGAGCCGTATGTTCTTACAGTGCTTTACAAACTCCTTGAGGCAAAAGTCTTGTCTTCTTCACTCCATAGGACCAAATGCAATTGTCACAGCTATTTGCACATAACAGCTAAAGGTAGATGTTGTCATTTGCAGAAACTATTCTTCATATATTTTTCTGCTTTTCTATAGTACAAATTCCTTTTGCTATTTGAGTATGGAAGCTGGTGGAAAATATCAAAAGAAACACATTCAAGAATAACATAAGTAGAGCTGCTACATGTGTTTGGTTTGTGATATGAAATAATGAAATTGGGCTAATAAGGAAAATGGATCTTTTACTTAAAATTAATGAGATAAAGTTTTTTCTAGGCAAAATTCGACAGGTGATTTCCTAGGGCCCATAGGCCTACCATTTTGAATCTCCTTTCTGAGGCAAATTCCATGGATATAGAACTGACTTATCTCAGGCTCATATTTCTAGGTCATTCTTCCTGTGCCTGATTGATGTTCGATGAGCCAGTTTTTGAGACTGATTTCATGAACCATGCACATTGCATTACAAATGCTATTCCAGGAGGAGAGAGGTGGTAGGGGCAAACCTAACCAACATACAATGTAAGCATATTCAGAAATGTCAAATGAATCCCCCTCTGTACAACTAATGTATGCTAATAAAAATGCTTTGAGAAAAAAAGAAATGCTATTCCATTTTATAACCATTTGCTTTGGAGAAAATGAATTAAATTCATCTCAAATAAGGAAGAGAATTCTGGCTTTGTATGGGAAAGAGTATTCTTGGATCAAATTGCAAGTGTGCAGGCCTTGAGGTAGTAATGGGTTGTGAGAACTTGTGTGCTCAGGTACATCAGAAGACCAGGTGGCTGGACCAGTGTTAATGAGGAAAAGTTGTAGGAAAGGAGGTCACAGAGTTATGAAGTTTGAGATTCATGTGACCTGGCAGGTCATCATAAGGAGTCTTGCTTTACTTTCTGTAAAATAGGAAAGCGTCAGTTGGTTTTGAATAAGGTCAATATATTTTAACTTACATTTTGAAAAGATGACACTGGTTTCTGTGTCATAAATTGACTTTAGTTGAGCAAAATTGGAAACAAATGCTACACAGGAGAATATGGTTACTATCTAGGTATGAGATTGTGGTGTTCTTAGAAAACCCTGACTGAAAAGTTCTCATGTCCTTGCCTCTTTCCGAGAAAACTGGACAGAGATACAGATTGCAAAGCAGTAGTAAAGACCTATTGAAAGGAAAGTATAGGCACCACAAATGAAAGAATACTGGGCTCTGGCCAGATAGCACAGAAGCCCTGATCTTTGTTCAAAGGATAATTCATATGTTTTAAGGGAAAAACGTGGAGGATGTCTTGGAGGGTTTTGCAGGGGGCTAGGGTGATTGACATGGGGCTTTCTGTTTACCAGACATGTGCCATTTTCTGATCTGAACTTGCTAAGAGACTCCCTAGTCTTTTGAGGAACATACAACTACAGAAGAATTTACAATTGAAAAGCAATTTACAACTGAGAAGGATGTATGAGGGTGATAGTGGGCAGGTACAGGGAAGAATTTAACATGGAATGACCTTTTGCTGAGGAGAATTAAGTCCCATGGTGGCTTTTTTCTTTCCTTATTGCTTGTCTGACTTAGTAGCTTAGTAGCAGGTTGGCTAGGGACGAGGTGAGGGAAGTGCTGGAATGTGCTGGCTTCTGGTTATATTCTGAATGTAGAACAGGCAGGGTTTGCTGGTGGTTTGTGTACGTAGTGTGAGAAATGAAGAGGAGTCATATATTACTCCCCATGTTTGAGTCTGGGCATAAAGAAATACAGAGTTGCCTTTAAATGAGATGAGGAAAGTTATAGGCTAGTCAAGTTTGAGGTAAGACCAAAACTTTGGTTTGGGGCACAATAAGTTTCAATTGTGTATTGGTTATCGATATGGTGCTCTAAGTATCCAGCTAGATATCAGAATCTGGTCATCAGAGGAGGTATCCAGTGTGGCAGCTGTCAACATGTAGATGAAATTTAAAGGCAAAAGATTAGTTGGAGTATCCAAGGACTGATTAAGCATAAAGAGGGGCTCAAGTACTTTCACGAGGGAGAAAAGGAGAAGTCATCAACTGGGAGGGAATGGAGAGTTGCATAGGTTAGAATCCAGGTGAGTGTGGTACTTTAAGGACCAAGAGAAGAAAGTGTTTGAATTTTAAATCTTTCAATGTTTTTATTTTGTTAGCTTTCTCTTTCTGTTTCTGTCTCTCCCTCTCTCTCTCTCTCTCTGTCTTTCTCTCTCTCTCTCTCTCTCTCTCTCTCTCTCTCTCTCACACACACACACACACACACACACACACACACTCCTCCTGTCTCTCTTTATTTTGTCTCAGTAGAGAACTAGATGAGGCTGTAATATACTGTGGCAGATGTTTTGCAAACCTGAGAACTGTAAGATCATCTTATCCCCTTCAAAATAAGCCCCTGGAGAGGTCCTGTACTTCTAAAGTAATGTTGTTGTCCGAGTCATTTGAAGAACACTATTTTGGGGAATTATCATCACTTCTTCTAGATAGACACTGGTTGCATACAATTATCCTTTAAAAGATGATTTTGTTTGAGGATTAAGATTAGATTTTCTCCCACCCAAGCACAAGCGTGGAGAATAAGGCTGTCAAGCCCAATGCTGCTCTTCTTTCTCCATAGCAAAACATAAATGTAAAGCATAAATGTAAAGGAATGAAATTGATTTGCATCCCCCATAACCATTCTTTTAAATATCTTTTTCTTTTTGTATTTCAAAAGTCATATATGTTCACTAGCTTCAAATTAATAACTAGAAAATATGCATATTAAAGAAGGAAGAAGAAACAACATTTCTTCTTGCTTTTGTTTGCAAACATTTTGCAACTTTTTTCGTTTTTTACTTGCTTTTAATTTCACTTATTGGATTTTTATGAACCTCTCAGAATGGGTTTTAACTTGACTCTCAAAATAAGAGCTACATGTGATTTCAGAAAGATATCAGGGTTATATTGTACACTTTTAGATATGAATATATTACCTTTCTTTTTTCTTTGGGTGACCCTGGGCTTTGAACTCAGGGCCTTGTGCCTGCTAGGCAAGTGATCTACCAACTGAGCTGGACCTCCAGCCCTTTGTGTTTTCTTATTTTTCAAATAGGGTCTCATGCTTTTTGCCTGGGCCAGCCATGGGTCATCATCCTCCTAGCTATGCTTCCACACAACCAAGTAGCTGGGATGACAGGCATAAGACATCTAACTTCTCATTTTTAAAATGTGTATTACCTCTTTTATCTTCTTTCTTCCACCTTCCTACCCTGATTTCCTCTTCCAACTTCTGACTGGTCAACTGGTGACAAACAGAGAATGGGATCTGAGGTCAGATCAATTTGAACTGTTTTTGACTGTGAAGCTATTTATTCTACCTGAGCCTTCTTTTCCTTCACTAATAAAATGTAATTCTAGCAGGGAATTTCATATAATTAATTAAGAGAGTATGAATAATGCACGATGTACTTAGCACATGATAGCTGCTCATCAAAATGTAACATAATGGAAAGTACATGAGTTTTATGGTCTGAAAAATACCTCAATATTTCTCATCTGTATATGAGAAATGCACTTCCACTCTGGTTTATTTTATGGATTAAATTAAACCCTGTACATAACATACAGCACAGAAGGTAGAATATATTAGGTACTCCATAATCCTTTCTTGAAGGAAGAGATACATTGTATGTTTCATATTTTATTCCTAGTTAATGTTTTGCATATAGTACGGTTCTAAATTTTTTAAAATTAAAATGAATGTCATTTCTTTATATTCACAGGATGCTCCAGTGAGATGTGCTATGTTATTTTGCTTGACTATACACAGAAATGAATGGGGTGCTGTTTGCTGTAGGAGGTAGATTAGTAAAATAAATAAGTAAACACACATTAATTATAAAGGAAAATTTAAAGCAGCGATGAAAGCAAAGATGCAGCCTAAGTGTATTAATAAAGATCCTTGTGATTCTTTTCAATTGTGTTTTCTCCAATTATAAAAGACATGAAACAATAACAACATCGCTGATTTCAGCTGAAAGCATCAAAGGCCAGCTTTGAGTGGTAACCCAAGTCCTCTGGGTTTCATTGTGGTTTCCATAGAGTCCCTTGTAAGCACGTAACCTTGCAATTGACAATGCACAATTCTGCTCCTCACCCCTGAGAGAGAGAGGGAGAGACAGAAACAGAAAGAGAAAGCTAACAAAATAAAAACATTGAAAGATTTAAAATTCAAACACTTTCTTCTCTTGGTTCTTAAAGTACCACACTCACCTGGATTCTAACCTATGCAACTCTCCATTCCCTCCCAGTTGATGACTTCTCCTTTTCTCCCTTGTGAAAGTACTTGAGCCCCTCTTTATGCTTAATCAGTCCTTGGATACTCCAACTAATCTTTTGCCTTTAAATTTCATCTACATGTTGACAGCTGCCACACTGGATACCTCCTCTGATGACCAGATTCTGATATCTAGCTGGATACTTAGAGCACCATATCGATAACCAATACACAATTGAAACTTATTGTGCCCCAAACCAAAGTTTTGGTCTTACCTCAAACTTGACTAGCCTATAACTTTCCTCATCTCATTTAAAGGCAACTCTGTATTTCTTTATGCCCAGACTCAAACATGGGGAGTAATATATGACTCCTCTTCATTTCTCACACTACGTACACAAACTACCAGCAAACCCTGCCTGCTTTACATTCAGAATATAACCAGAAGCCAGCACATTCCAGCACTTCCCTCACCTCGTCCCTAGCCAACCTGCTACTAAGCTACTAAGTCAGACAAGCAATAAGGAAAGAAAAAAGCCACCATGGTGGTGCTTTTAGCACCACTTCAGCAGTCTGCATCTCCTATGCCTGTGCCTGTGGCTGTGATTCCTTGTGTAAGCTTCTTTTTACATCTCCTTTGTTCATCTCTACTATAAACTTTTAATAGCACATTTGAATGCTCTGAAACTTTTATGTCAGATTCTCCAGCCCACCACACCAGGCTCCTAGGTATAATGTCTCTTTGGAATAAAGTGGCCTCTGAGAATACAATTTGTGACAAAAGAATTATATTCTCTCTACTTCTTCTTCCTTCTCCTCCCCCTTCTTCTTTCTCTTTCTCTTCCTCTTCCTCCTCCTCCTCCTCCTCCTCCTCCTCCTCCTCCTTCTTCTTCTTCTTCTTCTTCTTCTTCTTCTTCTTCTTCTTCTTCTTCTTCTTCTTCTTCTTCTCTCTCTCTCTCTCTCTCTCTCTCTCTCTCTCTCTCCTTCTGCCTTCCCATCTCCTACACACAGTGTGCACATGGTCACATGGCCGTTTAATGAAAGTGTCAATTATCATACATTAAGACACTTCAGACAATGGATTCAAGGCCCCCATGTAGATGGTGTGATAATATTATCTTTAGGTAGTTTTTCTCATGTGTACACTTCCTGGCATACATGCTCACACATATACATTCACTCACTGTCCCCCACACACTGAATCTCAAACCCACACATTCCCTTATTTCCCCATCCCTTATTATCAAGGAGAACATTTATGAAGCAGGAACCTCAGTCTGGGTGGTTGAAGCAAGAAGAAGACATATTGGCTCACAGAATTGTCTCAGGGTCAAGTCTGGGCTCTGGGAAGACATCAGAAATGGGCAATGTTGGATCAATATTTTACTGAAGGTCAATTGTCAATTCATTCAGTCTGTTTAGACAGATCATCTGTAGCTGATTAATATCTTCATTCCACACTAGAGATGAGATCCCAAGTTATCTAGACCTATGGTTTTCAGTGTCAGAGAAATATGAAAATCAGCCTGAAACTCTTATAAAATACTTCAGCCCAATACTTCGGCCACAGAAATTCCAATACCATATGTCTGGGTGAGCACCTCAGCACTTTATTTAAAAATCTCAGAGGACTCTAAATTGCCTTATAGTAGAAAGCCACTGATTTAGGTGTCTTGGTGAATTGCCTCCACAGGGTTACTGCTGGCCTTTTGCCTTTTAGAGGCTAAAGCAGCTCTAGCAGAAGAATCCAGAGGGGCAAGAGATTGCCCAAATTCTAAAAAGAGAAACTAGAAAATCAAGGTATAAAATGGGAACCAATCCATTAAAAGAAAACCCTAGAGAAAAGGCACTCAGCTGAGAGCAAAAGATGACACACAAAAAAAAAGGAACATGAAGTAGATAGAACATGATAGGAGCAAGGGAATAGACCACAGATATCAGCCGACACTGGAGTATTTGCATGGCGGTATTTACGTAACAGGTACTTAAGCTGCTTTTAATGAAAAGCACTGACTCCTCATGTGGACCCACAAATTAACTAAAAACAGGAGAAAAGCTTCGCATCCCTGCCTTTATTTTTGTATCTGTCTTTGCTCTGAGCCACCTTTGCTTATAGGCACTTGGGAATCCAAGAAGGATAGGACTGTTGATAACATCTTTACAAGGAGGGTTGGAGGAAACTGCTCCCAAGAAAAGGAAGAGCAGAGCCTGTGTAGGACAGAGCACCACCAAGCAACAATGACTTGCTTTTTTTGGCTAGATTGCTCCCCTCCAATGATAACAACTTTTCTGGAACCCCTTCCAAGATCAAGACTGAGCTAATGACCAAAAAGGCCACGCTGTGACTGGGAATGTTTAACTATACATACCCCTCTCTCTGTCTGCTCCTAATTCTTTTTCTATTTAAATCTAAAGCTCATCTATACCCTAAAGATGATTGGAAGAATTACTTTGCCTCTTCTTCCTGCTTCTGCCGTGTAATAAACCTCCTTTCTCTGCCCTTCACCATGTCTCTTTCTTTGGCCTACATATGAGACTGGCCGGACTTGACTCCATCTGCATAAGGAATGTAGTATGGTTAAGAGAATCTGTGAAAATTTGTTTCAGTGTAACTGAACACAAATATCAATGATGAGTCAGAATTGCCACACCATGGTCTCTCTAAGTGTAAGAAAAAGCAAAATCTAAGTGTTCATCTCTCTCTGTGACTGGCTGGAGTGACAAGTGGTAGTAACAGGTAGCAGTGTCTGCATTTGTGTCACTGAAGTCCACCGCCCAACTTTGTGAGCAGTACACTTTGTCCTCAGGAGAGATTGTAGCAAATAATTCTCATGCTGCCTCAATCACTGGACCCAGAGCCAGAAAATTTCTGCTGCTGAATGAAGATCTTTATTGTGAATAATTACAAATGAGGCAAGCAATCATTTGCGTCATGGTTCATCGGCCCCGTCAGAGTGAAACAAAGACATTTTTCACTCTCTTCCCTCTACCATATGCGCTATTAAAATGCCTTTGTAGATTACTGTAAATAATTCCAATGTTTATTAAAAACTCTGTAGGAAGATCGAGGAATCATAGATTATAATGAGGAATACCATCCAATTTATTTTTATATGGCATTCTCCATCCATCCTATCACAAAATGCTTCAAGGGGAAACACAAAGGGAGGCAGGCTTTTTAAGCATGATTCACAGAGGTCACTTAAATGATCTCAGGAGAAGTGTTAAGAACATGCTTCCCTGCTTCTTATGCTTTCAGATTTCTTGCTACATCAGGTCACTTCTCTAATGCAGTTCCACATTTAGTTATTTTAATCATTATCCCAACTGATGGACTTGGCTTACAATAAGAAAAAGAGGGCACATTGTCTGAGCTCTGTGAACAGCTTGTCTTCTGTGTCCTGGGCCTTTGTTGCTTGTACACAGAAGGAGGAAATGTGAATCACCTCCACCTTGCAAAGGGAGGGGCGTTATGGTTCAATGGCCCTGCCATACTCACTACAACTGCCATGCTGGCCCCATATAGGATGACGTAAAGGAGCCTAAGTCAAAGTCGCTATCCTCACCTGAGCTGCGGTATCCTTGCTTGAATGTGGTGAGCTGCCTCAAGCTCAAGTTATATTTTCAGTTATTAATAGTAAGGTAATAAGTGCTTTCCATGTGTATGCACTGTACTTAGTGGTTTTGTAAGAGGCACTCAAACAGCTTTTACTGAAAAGCATGGACTCCTTCTTGGGCCCATAATTTAACTATGAGCAGGAGAAAAGCATGGCATCTGCCCTCTATTTTGTATCTGTCTTTGCTCTAAGTCATTTCTCTTTACAGTCATTTTGCAATCACCTTGGACTCCAGGAAAGACAGATAACATCTTCATGACAAGGGACAAAAGCTACCCCCAACAATAGACCTTTCTCAGGAAACTTTCTGAGAAAGTTGCCTGGCTCCAGATGACAACTCCAGAACCTCTCCCAGAACAAAGTCTGAGATAATAAGCAACCAGATCACACCTGTGACTAAACTGTTTACTATGTATACCTTTTTTCCTCTGTCCCCCAGTTCTTTGTGTATTTAAACCTATAGCTCATGTCTGTACCCCAAAGATGGTTGAAGATGAGCTAAGTGCTTACTCTACCTCTTTCCACAGCGTGTCCTAAGCTGTGTAATAAACCTCCTTTCTCTGCCTTCACCAGGCCTCTTTATTTGGTGTTTAGGGGCGGGTGGCTGGAACTGGCATAGGGAATCTCAGGAGTCTGGCCTTAGGTTCAAAACTCCGGTTTCAGTTTTCATACATACAGCATGACATTGTCTTTTGGTGATTATGTTGGTAGCCTAGAAATCATGTCACAGAGGTTCGAATGCTGACTTCAAACTTACAAGTTTAAAGACTTAAGCAATGTATTTAACCTCTGCAAGATGCAGGTTCTGCATTTGTAAAATGTGTGTAACACAGTGTTTTGGGCTGTATAAACCTCCATATGAAGAAATTTTCTGCTTGAATGCCTCTGTCAGGACCCAGGGCATGTTAGCAACTATTTCTAATCTACTTAATTCTTAATAGTAGTAACTAATACATTGCAATGAAAAATGAATATAATACAGTAAATACACTTTAATTCTACAGTAATATTATTCTCTATTTTACAAAAAAGGTGAGTGAGGCTCAGTAACATTTAAGAGCACATGTATGATCCAGCTAACATTTGAATCAAGGCTTATTTGATTCTATAAAATTCTTCAAATGTGATTATCAAAAGAGTTTCTCCTTATTCACTATACAAACAAAATTTTATAATGATACTTTAGAAAAAATAATAGACTCTTGGTATAAAGAAGTGTATACCAAACGCTTCTATACACTATTTCCTCCTCACCTTTGTTCTTTGGCTTCTGTCAGGAGTCTGGTCTTTAAAGGTGTGGTTCTTTATTACATACTGTGATCCTATCTGAAGATCCCCTAGGCCCCCCCAAAAGTTGCCTGTGGTAGACTAAGAGCTGGAATTTCTTCTATCATTGTAGTCAGGGCTCTATTAACCACTCCAGGTATGTCAAGCAAATGGAATTTAATTCAAGAAATTAGTTAGAAAGGACTATGAGAATGAAAAGGGGGTAGGGATTTGGCTGTAGGAATAAAATGACAATTAATCCTCTCACTGATTAAAAGCTGCTGTTCATCTCATAAGAAGGTTCTTGCTATACTATTGCTCTCTTTTTGTGGCCATTTCCACTGAAGAGATGCCACTTTCACAAGGGCTAGAATGTGCAAAAATATAGAGCCTCTGTCTGGGCTTCTGAAGTCCGAAATCATCACTCCATCTCTGCCACCTCTATTTCAACTGCCACACTGCCAGATCCAGAAGCAGGAAGTCTCTCTTTCTCCTGTGTGCTCATCAGTCTTCCATCTCTGTAACAGAACACCTGAGATAAACAGCTTGTAAGGAGGAAAGATTTACTATTATGGCACACACTCTAGGACCACTTGGCCCATTAACTTTGGGTCCCGTGGCAAAGCAGAGAACATCCAGTAGAATGAACTGCTTAACTCATGATGGCCAGGAAGCAAAAAGAGTGATAGAGGATGTGGTTAGGATACCAGTATCTCCACCAAGGGCCTTTCCCCCATTACCTAACTTCCTTCCACTATGGCCCATATCCAAAAGATTCCACCACCTCTGAAAAACCCTACAAACCTTCAACACATGGCTATTGTGATTCACTTAAGATCTAAGCCATAAAACCAATCCCTGCCCTCAGATTTACCAACAGAAGTCAGATAAACTAGTAATCTGAAAAATGTTGTCTGGTCTGGCAGCACCCAGCCGCAGCAGCTCAATGCAGACAATAGAAGGGTTGATGTGAAATTGGAAGACTACCTGGGGAAGACTACCCGATCCTCTTCCTTGAAACTCCACTTTCAGAAGACAAGATTGTTGCTTTTCCTAAGCCAACAAATCACTAGATCTACATTAACATAAAGCATAATGAGAATGACTTACAAAGGGAGAGTTTCCCTTACAAGAGTCAAACATTTGATATGTGAGGTAACTTTCCTGAAATTTGCCCAGCACTAAATGAAATGGAATGTCACCAGTCTCTTAGTGAATTTGGATATTCAGGCAACCAACTCTACATCTACCCCAAAAAGTCTTTCAATATTTCTCTTAGAATTTTCAGTTTACCTTGGATTTTCTAGATGATGATGACAGTGATGGTTTTTGAGACAAGGTCTCGCAATGTATCTCAGACTGGCCTGGAACTCCTTTGGTAGCCTAGGCTAGCCTTGAAGAGATGCTCCTGCCTCAGCCTACTGCATGCTCAAACAATAGGCACCATGCCTGATGGCCCTCTTTGTTTTTCATATACTAATGTTACATGAAGAATTGTTCCCTAAAAGGTATGAATCAATGGCATACTTCTGTCTGGGTGAACCAGTAACAGTAGAAGTGAAAACTAGCTAATGCTTAGCTTAGCTGATTGGTGGTTAAGTTCATTTCAATCTCCCACCCTACACAGTTGGTCAGAGCCATGTGACTAAGTCAACTGTGAACAGAGGGAGTAGAGGGCCATTACTTCCACATTCGGATGGTGAAAATTCCTTGCACAGCTGCCTGACTCCCTCTTCCCCTTTTGGGTAAGGTGGTGATGACATGTGATGAAAAAGCCTGTGTCCACATGGATGAGAGCAGGCCAGGCCTGAGTTCTGTGAAGATTTGCTGTCAGGTATACATCACCTTGAAACCCTGCCTTCCCACTGACTCCCTTATTTCTGTCAGTGGGACCAATACTCCTGGTTACTCACATTGGAAAATTCGCAGTTATCTTCTTGCCTTCTTTAACTTAGCTATTGGATACTATCAACTCTATTTCTATAGTGTCTTTCCAAAATAGCTCTCTTGTCTGCTCTTGCACTTACCTCTTTGGTTCATGAACTTATCAACAATCACTGACAATTTCTTTTTACCAAATTTTTAAAAATTAGTTTTGCACTGGAGGTACCTTGTGACATTTACAAAGTTCTTACAAGATATCATAGTTGAATTCACCTCTCCACCATTCTCCTTGACAATTTCAATAGCATCTAAATGGTCTCTTGGACCCTACTTTCCCTCCATAGGTCTTTGAGTTGGATACTCAAGCACAATATTAACCTCCTAAAGTGAAGCTTCAGTTGGTGCAGAATCCTACAGAGTGGCCTTTGATGGCTTCCCAGTGATGAAACAATGAAGTTTACAAGTCTTAATAGGCCATTTTTGGTCCACCATGCTGTAGTCAACTACATAATCCCTTCCTAAACCTTATGTTTATGTCTTTTTGGGAATGAAATGGAGGAAATTAAAAATCTTACTCTATTTTTTTTTCAATTCTAGCTATAAAAACTTCTGTGCCAGAAGGCTTGTAAAGTCAAACCATACATGTAGGCTATTTGATTGGTCAGGCTAAGCTGGACTTAGGCTGTGATAATAAATCGACTGAGAGTTTGGGGGCATGTGATATGCTCCAGAAGTCTGCTGTGCAGTGAGCACTTTCTAGTTTTATCCACTTAACTCGTGCTCAGAGACAGTGACCCAGTCTGCTTCAGTTGTGTGGCTTCATCAGCTGTGAACATTGATCACACACTCATCACAAAGAAGAAGAAATGGGTGGAAGGTTATGATGTGATTTTTTCTTGACCAAGGAGTGATGTGAAATCTTTCTGCTTATAATCTACAAAGACAATAGTGAAATTACCCTGATGGCTCCTGGGGACTAGGGAGTGAACATAGTCAAGTGTTGATTCACAACAGGGAGATATTCTGAGAACTGTGTCTCTAGGTTATTTTGCCAGTGCGTGAGCACCATAAGATGCACTTTGACAAACTCAGATGGTATATAGGTCAATCATGCAATGTACGCTTGTGAAACAATCAAGAGATACAATCGATGGATCCAAGATGGCAGTTAGGGCATGGAATCAGAAATCCTAAGATCTGTGACTCTAAAAACCATCTTGGGATGTTGGCACTACATTTGGGTAATTCTGATTGCTTCTAGCCAAAACAATAACCCGCCAGCACATTAGGTGCACATAAAATTCAGGAGTGACCCTTAAATCAGCTTTTAATTACACCTAAGACCTGTGAAAATCCCGTGCATTACAGCCAGCAAACTGTGTCTCAACTTGCGGAAAAAGCCCCCTATCATTTTTTTCTCCCTATAAGCGGAAGCCACAGCATCAACCAGAATCAAATGCTGTGACATCCTGGACCCCTAACCCATGGAAAGCCTCTCTACACCACACCACACTGAGAAAAGCAATACTATTTATCCCCACCAGTCAGTTCCAAAGCTGCTAGTGTGAATCTGCAGAATGAACAGGTGAGCATCACTTACCACATGTAGCTCCCCTACCCACACCAGGGAACATAATCCAGTGCATTCCTGGGGCAGACTGAAACCCCACAACAAAACTGGAAAGTAAAAACAGCAAACTGTACTCTAACACCAACAGTGGAGGTGGGGGTGGAATGCTGAACCTGCCCCAGAGAACAGGGGCTGGAGCAAGGAGTCTAACTCTCAGTGCCGAACTCTCAATGAACAAATGTGGGAAAAGCAACAAAGGCTGAGAGTGAGGATGGGGCAATGAGCCGACCTCCCAAAGTGGGGCAGATGGTGGATCTGGAGCTGGTCCTGTGGGACAGAGGGCAGTACTCAAAACTGAATTGCACCACCTTGCCCAGGGAGGAGTTGACCAAACAGCTGCAGCCAAATAGCCACACAGCTGCAGCCTGGTGAAAGCAACAACAGTTCTGACCACCCTGTGCGAACTGGCAGAGTTACCTCAGCTGTCAATTGCAACTTGCCCTGTGGATGGAAGGAACCAAATACAACTCACAAGCCAGTCTCCTGGTGAGACCACATCAGAGCTCCCACTTGCACACAAATACCAGGATCAGATGCCTAAGGAATAACTCCAGAACTTTCACCAAACAGACTGAACTTTTTGTTGTTCCTATACTGGGTGTTTTCTTTTTATACCTGTATTTTAACTTTATCATCACTATATTATTATCCCTATTCTTACTCCCTTTACTTTCCCTCTTTTTCCTGTGCTACAATCCATTGTTCTCCCTCCCAACTACCCTTTCTGCCCCTTTACATCCACTGTCTCCCCATCTTCTCCTATCCCTACTTTCCTTCCCCAACCTGTCACCACAGTACTCCTCCCTTCTACACACTCACCACCTGCTGACTAGCCTACTGTACCAACTGTACACAACCCAGCCTCCTTCAATCCCTAAAATAAGTACCCTCTACTACAACAACAGAAATACACCCAAATCCACAAAAGGGCCAAAAACCCAGGACCCCCCCATACCTCTTTCTCCACCCAACCACCCTTTTTCCTGCCCACCCTTTTTAGTGCCAACTTTATCAGTCACTCAAGTTTCTATCTCTAGCCTAATAACCATAACCCCCATAACTCACACTGTTTGTAGATATTATCACCATGGGGTTTTCTATATAAAATGTAAACAACTGGTTTGGCATTGAACTTGTGACATTGCTATTGTTAAATTTCACCTCCAAGCCAGGTACAGAAAGGGCACATCAACCTAGCTAACAACAAAGTCGGTCACAATACAAAAATTGGCAATTAAAATGACCAACTAACCTATCAAGAACATAGCTGCACAGCACCAAGTAGAATATGGGAAGAAGGAGAAGGGATGGAAACTACACACCTCAAGAAAATAATTCAATAGAGGATTCAGTAGCAAATGAAGAAAATGGATACCCAGATCCTGACCCCAACAAAACAAAGATAAATCTCACAATGGATTCCATTAAAGCCCACATAAAAACTCTCAGAGAGAAATTCATGGAGAAGATACATTGTTAACCAGAATATATGAGAAGCACTCAAGAAATTTCAAGACACCAATTATTAAGAGCATGAGAAGACACAGAAACAAATAAATGAACTCAGAAAGGATTTCAAACACAAAAGTGAAACAAAGGACACTATAAGAAAAGAGATATATGACAAGTTGACAACAGGAAGCATAAAAGAGGAGTTGAACAAAGATATGGAAAACCTCAGGAAAATAATCAAACAGAAATCCTGGAAATAAAAAGTCTCTTTCATTGCATAAAAAACACAATTGATGGCTACACCAGCAGACTACAAATAGTGGAAGACAGAATCTCAGAGCTCAAAGATAAAATAGAAAATTAAAGAAAAACAGAAGAACTCTTAGTCAAACAACTCAAGAACTGTGAAAGGAATATGCAAGAAGTTAAAGACTCCATCAAAAGACCAAACCTGAGAATCAAGGGCATTGAAGAAGGAGAAGACATGTAAGCCAAAGGGATATGTAATATATTCAATAAAATAATAACTGAAAATTTCTTAAATCTTGAGAAAATTTTGCCCTTTAGGTACAGGAAGCCTCCAGGACACCAAACAGACTTGACCAAAATAAAACCTTCTCACAGCACATTATCATTAAAACAACAAGCAAAGAGAGCAGAGAAAGAATATTGAAGGCTGTAAGAGAGAAAAAACAAATAACATAAAAAGGTAAACCCATCAAAATCACAGCAGATTTTTCAATGGACACATTAAAAGCAAGAAGGGCATGGAGTGAGGTATTTCAGGCACTGAATGAAAATAATTTCAGCCCTAGGATACTCTCTCCAGCAAAACTATCATTCAAAATTGATGGAGCAATACAAATCTTCCATGGTAAACAGAAACTAAAACAATATCTGACCACCAAACCACCACTACAGAAGATTCTATAAAGAATTCTGCACACAGAAGATGAAAGCAAACAAAACCATGACAGGATGGGAAATACCAAACCACAGGAGAAGAAAAGACAAGCAATCAGAGAGTAACATTGATTCAGCTGCACACAAATCCTTGAACAACAAAAACATCTAGATGGCAGGAATCACCACATACATATCAATATTAACACTGAATGTCAGTGGACTCATCTCCCCCATCAAAAGATACCATTCTGCAAAGTGGATTAAAAAGGAAGATCTGACAATCTGTTGTTTATCAGAGACCCATTTTATTGACGGAAATAAACACTGACTTAGGATGAAATGCTGGAAGAAGATTTACCAAACCAATGACCTCTGAAAACTGGCAGAAGTAGCAATACTTATATCAGACAAAGTAAACTTCAAACTTACATTGGTCAAATGAGATAAAGAAGGACACTTCATACTAATCAAAGGTGCAATCCATCAAAAGCAAATAACAATTATCAACCTATATGCACCCAATGTTAGTGCACCAAACTTCATCAAACATACAATAAAGGACTTAAAAGCACATACAGATTCCAACATAGTGGTAGTGGGAGACTTTAATACTCCCCTATCACCAATAGATAGGTTATCCAAACAAAAAATCAACAAAGAAAGCCTAGATTTAAATGACACCATAGATCAAATGGAGGTAACTGGTGTCTACAGAATATTTCATCTGACAACAGCACAATATACATTCTTCTCAGCAGCCCATGGAACTTTCTCCAAAATAGATCATATCTTAGGGCACAAAGCAAGCCTCAGCAAATATAAGAAAATAGAAATAATCCCTGCATTCTATCTGATCACAATGCATTAAAACTAGAACTCAACAGCAAAAACAATAGCAGAAAATGTACAAATAATTAGAGGCTGAATAACTCATTGCTCAATCATCAGAAGGTCATAGAATAAATAAGAGAGGAAATCAAAATGTTACTTGAAATTAATGAAAATGAAAACACCACCTACCAGAACCTATGGGACACGGCAAAGGCAGTCCTAAGAGGAAAGTTTATAGCCATGAGTGCATGTATTAAAATGAAAGACAGAGCCATAGCAATAAAAACAGCATGGTACTAGCACAAAAACAGACATGAAGACCAGTGGAACATAAACAATGTGGATATGAATCCACACAGCTACGCCTATCATATTTTTGACAATGGTGCCAAACACATATATATGATGGAGAAAAGACAGCCTCTTCAACAAATGTTACTCAGAAAAGTGGTTATCTGCCTGCAGAAAATTGAAACTAGATCCATGCTTGTCACTGTGTACTAGTATCAACTCAAAGTGGATTAAGGACCTTAATATCTGACCTGAAACATTGCAATTAGTATACAAAAGAGCAGGGAATGCCCTGGGAACAACAGGTATAAGCAAGGAAGTTCTACTTCCTCAGTAGAACTCTAGCAGTCCAGCAACTAAGAGAAAGGATGGACAAATGGGACTACCTGAAATTATAAAGCTTCAGCACAACAAAGGAAATGGTTTCTAAATTGAAGAGACCACCCACAGAGTGGGAGAAAATATTTGCTAGCTATACATCAGACAAAGGACTCATAACCAGAATGTATAGGGAGCTCAAAAAACTAAACTCCCCCAAAATCAATGAATCAATAAAGAAATGGGCAACTGAACTAAACAGAACTTTTTTAAAGGAAGTCCCAATGCCAAAAAAAAAAAAATCCTTACCATCCCTGACCATAAAGGAAATGCAAATCAAAACCACACTAAGATTCCACTTCACTCCAGTTAGAATAACTATCATCAAGAAGACCACCAACAACAAATGTTGGTGAGGATGCAGGGAAAAAGGAACCCTCGTACACTGCTGGTGGGATTGTACCTTGGAAAACAATATGGAGGCTTCTTAAAAAACTAAACATAGATCTCTGCCATATGATCCAGCAATACCACTCTTAGGATGGAACTGGAGAATGTCATCTTAAGCAGAGTTAGCCAGGCTCAAAAGGCCAAAAATCACATGATCTCACTCATATGTGGATTATAGAACTAAAACAATTGCAGTAATATTATTGGATATGGGTCACACACTAAGGGGAGAACATGCGCCGGAGGAATAGGGAAAGAGAAGGAAACCTAAAACTTGAATGTGGTTGATTTGCTCACTGTATAGGAGTGAATAAAGTAATAGTGGCAGAGGCCACTGTGGGAGGGTACTAGGGAGTAGTGAAGAAGTCTGGCAGAGATGAGCCTGTGTAGGTTGCAATACACATGTGCATGGAAGCAACACTAGGAATCTCTTTGCATAACTATCTTTACCTCAAACTAGAAATAATTCTATGTCTCTCTAATTATCTTCTATGTTTTCTCTTCAACAAAATCTTATAAAACAGAGTGGAACAGGTTCTGCCTGGAAGCAAGGTGGGGGAGGAGGCCCAAACAATGTATACACATGTGAGTAAATGTAAAAAATGATTTTAAAAAGATACAATAAAGATAGGATGTATATGACTGCTGCTGGTCTAACAGAGGGCAATGTATTGTAGTAAACTTTAAAAAGTAAGTAGAAGACGTGAACTCTGAAATAACAATAAGAAGTATAGTATAGCAAATACATCAACCAGTAACAGGATGTTTGTTATTAATATCAAGTACTATGTATTGTACATAATTGTATGTGCAATACTTTTATTGTAACTGGCATCACTGAAGGTTTGTTTATACCAGCATCATCAAACACATGACTAATGATACAATGTTACTATGGCTACAGCATCACTAGATGGTAGGGATTTTTCAGCTCTATTATAGTCCTATAGAACCACCACTTTATATGTGGTCCTTCTTTGATTGAAATTTTGTTATGTAATGCATAATTGTACAACTATCTCACTAACCACTGAAGAACCAATTATAAATAATATCAGTAACATCCACTTCACCCTCTTACTCAATAATTCTACTGTTCTATGGTAAGAAATTATAATTATGTTTGTCATAAAATTAATATATAATAGAATGTGTTTTCGTTAATACAGAAATTAATAAGATTTGAAAGAAATTCTGCACTTGTGGTAGACTATGCCCTAAAACCATGGCAAAATGAATGATTTTTTCCTTCTATATTGAAAAGGATTTAAGAAGTACTGAGTATATCTGATCATCTCTTTCTATCAATTTGGTCAATTATATAACTTTCTGGTAATATTTCCATTATTGTCTTATATGGTTATGATAGTCTTGCTTTAACTATCTGATATGTGGCTTTTGTATAATATTTATTACGAAGTTGTCTTTAAAAATTTTGACAGTTCTTTAAGATTAAAAATTGGTTCAATATTTATAGAACCCATTATTATAATGTGTCTGCATTGGGCATATCAAGAACTCCAGCCTCTTTTATTATATGTAATGTTACATTTCCACAGCCAATGAGAGAAGAAGAGGATGTTTCAAAGGAAGTTGATGGAGGGATCTTGAAGCTCCAAATGTCAAGTTCAGTCAATAAGACTAGTTATAAGTTGTAAGGCCAAGCTAATTTCATCACAAGAGATCATTCTTTTCAGATATTGGTATATTTCATTTAATATGACAATAATGAAAATGTATTAGCTGAGTAAGTGGGCCATTGGGTTTTAAAACTAAAAAAGAATCCTGTTAACTGACATAGTGTCTGTAAGTCTCTGCTATGTGATTCCCTCGACACTGTGGACATCTGTCAACTATTGGTAATTATGATTTGTAAAAGCAAAGGCTAAGAGGACAGAGAAGAAGAACCAAATATCTGAAAAATATTATGTGCATTATGTTTTCATTTGTTTGCTTTGATTTTGGGGTTTTGAGTCAGGGTCTTCCTATGAGGTCCAGGTTGACCTTGAACTTGAAATCTTCCTGTTTCCACCTCCCAAGTACTGGAATTACAGGTAATGCATGGCCATATATACATTCTTCTATACCTTCATTAAGAAGGTGGCCTATTAAATAAATAAGAGATTTAAAAAATAAATGATATTTCTACAATTAAAATCTCACTGTAAAGCAATGCAAACTAAAATGAAGGATACACCGTAGTCAAGTCCTGTTTAGCCTGTTTTCAAATTTCAAATGGTTTTATTTCCTGTAGACTGTATTCACAAAATCTAAATCCTCCTCAATATGTGTTTACTATAGCCTCTCTAGATCAAAGTTATCAGAAAGAGTTTGTCAAGATTTTATAGTAAATCTATCTTTCTGTTTGAACCAGAAAGTTAAGTCACAGATCTTGTTGTTAGAACTCTTGTGAAAAATTGATAATTTCACTATTTAGGAACACACTACATGTTCAAGCCATTTTCCATCTGTTTTAATTTACTAGGGCTCTCATAACAAATTATCATACACTAGATTGCTAAAGAAAGAAAACAGAAATCTATTCCCTACAGGATTGGAGATTAAGGATTTGAACTCAAAGTGTTGACAGGGCCATGTTCTTTCTGAAGTCAAAGGGGGAGAATCTGCTCTATCCCTCTCTCTTAGGCCCTGGGTTTGGCTGTGACTGGAATTCCTTGACTTGTGGGTCCATTAGTCTACATCTATGCCTCCTGGTATCTGACTCCTCTCCCGCCACCATGTGTTTAGCTCAGTGTATCGTCTGTTCTTCTGAAGACAACAGTTATATTGGGTTAGGATCCACCCAAATGACCTCATCTCAAATTGATTATCTCTGCAAATACCCCATTTCCAAATAACAATTTTATAAAATCACCCAACTAATCAGCTCTATTAATGCATCTCTATTATTTTCATGTTAAATGAACTATAGCAGTATCCCCAAAGAATGAACTCTTGAATGGAATTAGCATGTTTAGCTGGTCTATTGACTGCAGCTGACTCTTGGAGCTTCAAATATGATGTTCGGGTGGATATAATTCAGTCCATGACACCATCTGAAGAGTGACTTTTGGCTAAAGTGAACAAATGGCAAACCTTGAAAACAATTGTCAACATTGTCTCTATCTCTATGTATTACCTGATGCATCTTTTACCTGAACGGTTCATGTACAAACACTTGTGTTATGTTTATGAATATAATTCAGTATCACAAGATCTAGGCTTATCACTGACCAGAACTCTAGGTCTGTTCCTGCAATTCTCTCCTCTATTACCTTCCATTCGCAGCTAAAATGGAGGAACATTGGCCTGAGCCTCTTTTCCTTCACCAGGAATACACCTTATGTTATTTAGTTTCTCACTCAGCACAAGAATCCAGGGAAAGTAATGCATTCACAGGAAGGTTGGGAATATAAAGAGAAAATTGGAAATTCAAACTCAGTTCTATAAATTATTGAAAACATTTCATTTCATGATATTTACCTTTTAATTGGGATCAAAGGAAAAAATATAATATAACTCATAAAAGCTGAATATTAATGAATTCAATGATGGGCTTCTGTTTCCAGGCAACCAAATATTCCCTAAGAATATTAACATTGGTTGTAAAATAACAGCAACTCAGGCCAGAGGGTTTGTGACTGTTGAATAACTGGTCCCAATTCTCCAGGCCAAGTACCCACTCTGGGTATGATGAACTGACTGCTCACACAGTGCCAAGAAACACGAAGAAGAAGGTTTTCATTTTAATCTTCACTCCATTGATAATGGGTTGATATCCGTGAACGTCTGTTTCCAATGTATCCACCAAGAGGAGGGAGAGAGAGAGAGAGAGAGAGAGAGAGAGAGAGAGAGAGAGAGAGAGAGAGAGAGAGAGAAGAGTAAGAGGAGGAGGGGGGAGGGAGGGAGGAAGGAAAAAAGGAAGGAAGGAAGGGGGAGGGGAGGGAGAGAGGAAGTAAAGGAAGAATAGGAAAGAAAGAAGGAAGATGAAGGATCAAAAAGGAAAAGAAGAGGAAGGAAGAAGAGAGAAATTTATTGAGCTAGCTGAATGCCATAGTTATCCCAGTTTTAGTAATATGTGATTTTTCCTCTTAGCTATAGTTAAAAAGGATAAAAATACTACTTAAATTTAAATGGGGAGTGTTAGTACAGAAAACTCAGAAATAAGCCAAATGCTCTGAAAGGACAAGTTTGGAGTCCAAAGCCATGATTGGATAAACCACAGGTCCAGCTTCAGGGAAAACAACTCCTTGCAAAGCCCCGATTGTCCAGGTCTACCCCTCATCTAGCCCAGCGTCTACCCCTCATCTAGCCCAGCATCCACCCCTCCCCACTTCAAGTTCCAGGATTACATAATCTCCCTCCTTATGGAACCAGAATGAGCAAGTAACATGGAGTATGACTCCGTTCTCACCAGCATTAATCTTCTTCTCATGAGATCTATCCAGCACTGCTATCAGGAGCCAGGAGATAGTCCACAGCCAGCTGGCATCACTACCCGTCTCTCTCCTGCCCATTCTCAGGGCAGCAATCACTTTAGAAGCAGGGCCCTGTTCATGCTGTTTGACCAGGGACAGGAGAGAGATTTCACACTATGGCTATGCAGCCAGCACCCAGGGAGGGCTTTATTACTTTGCTCTCTCCTCATCAACCCCCAGCCAACAACCATCCTGTGTTCATAGGCTTCATAAAACTCATGACTGGTAGGATCTTCATTTGAGGTGCTATTATAGACAGCCTCCAGCTTATAATTTATTCTCACATTGTACCTTACACTGCTCCCTTCTCATTAATAACATAGTACATATTTTGTGGCCCAAACACCACCAAAACAAACAAAACAACCCAGGGAAAGTTATTTGGCTTCTGTGAGTTTCTGTTTCTTTGTCTTTAAGACACAGATAATATTAAGTATTGCACAGGTTTGTTGTGAGATAGCTTATTTTAAAACATCTTGCAATGGGTCTAGCAATTTCATTCATTCAGTAAATGGTACAGAAACATCATAATTATTATTGTCATTATTAAAGAAATATGCAGAGAGCAAATTTCCTTAAATTGAGATGGTTATTGGTAGTTCTAGGAGGAAAAGAACATCAAAGAGGTGAAAATTGGTCATTGATGTTATAGAGATTGGACAAGGTTTGGAAAGAAAAAAATCTGAAGTTTCATCTGCAGTTGGACATTCTAGCAATGGCTTTTCCTTTGGTGAAGCCATTCTGATACAAAAATTGGGTCTAGGTCACTTGACCTATTTCAACACACTATATTTTCATATCCCAATTTATTATGCCTCTATAAATATAAACATTCATTCTCCAGTTATTCCACTTTTTTTTTTGGGTGATACTGGGGTTGAACTCAAGGAATCATGCTTACTAAGCAGGCACTCTACTACTTGAATCTTGTGCCCAGCCCTTTTTGCTTTGGTTTTTATTAAGATAGCATCTCTTTATGCCCAGGCTGGCATGAACCATGATCCTCCTCTTCATGCTTCCTGCATAGCTGGGATGACAGGCACATGACATCGTGCCTAGCTTTTATTGGCTGAGAAGGAGTCTTGTGAAGTTTTTGCCTGATCTAGCCTAGAGCTATGATCCACCAGATCTCTTCCTCCTGAGTAGCTAGAATTCCAAGCTTGAGACATCACACTGGCTTATTTTACTTATTCTACCTTTATTTGTTCTTGCTAGTTGGGCTAGAGGCTTGATTCAAGTGGTAGAGTACCTGCCTTGTAAGTGCAAGGCCCTGAGTCAAAACTCTAGTACTGCCAAAAAGAAAAATCATGGTTCTCTTTGTTATTGATAGACTCTCTTGACCCTTTCCTCCTGCCCCACCTAGCCAGCTTTTAATGCCTGGTTCATATTGAGATTACTGGTTTGTATATGTTTCTCCTTTCACTAGACTGAATTCCTGGATGATATTGAATTCCTGGATGCTTTATGCATTTGTATAACTTTGGAGCCAAACACCAAAATATAAATATATGTTGTACTCTCTTAGGCTTTTTTCTCATCAATGTCTCTTTTCTGTCTTCAGTGGAGAAACATAAGAGCATTGAGCTCTCCATCTGTCTTCCATTCCCCAGACCTTTCCCTTCCTACACTGAAGTGACCTTGGGAACCCAGGAAGTCAAAGTCAAGGGTGAATGGAGTTGATGGGACTGTGGATGAAAACACAGGAGCAGCTATGTTCAGATGTTTTATTACTATTCACTTGCGTTGCTGGGGAGAATAAGAAGTCTGAAGTTTTCTTTTTAAAGGATTAACATTTCTGCTAGCACCAAGCAGCTTATAAAAATGAAAACACAGGAGATCACAGATGTCAAATATATATCAAGTCTAAAGGAAAAGAGAAGAAAAGTGTTCTATGTTTTCCTGGGTGACAATGGCAGCCACCCTTAGATGAATTAGTGATCAGCTCTGGAGGACATTTCTGGTCCCATGTGGAGCTATCTATTCATGTGTTTGTAGGCTACAGACCAACTCCTCTCTCTCTATTCTATTTGCCTAAAGGAACCCCAAATCTCCGCCCAGTATTCTGTTAAGATTATGGACAAAATACTGTGATTGTCTCCCCGGATATAAATGGATAATTTCAGGACCTCAGGGACAGGATTTGTGGTTATGATTTAATAGTGTTAATGAGGCAAGATAATACTCTCCCACAGCTGAGAGAGAAGGTGAACTCAAGTTCACTCCCCCATGTGCCCTTTCTCCATACACACTGTAAAGGAAAGAAATTTATTTTCAGGTCTGGTTGCCGGAAATATCCATACTCAGGAATGGGTGCCTGCCGGTACTTGGCTCAATTTTCCTTTCTAAAAGAGGAAGAATGGGGATCACATTAGATTTCCTGGCTTGAGCTTGATGCCTGGACTAAATCACAGTCCACATGTGTCCAAAGCAAGAAAGTCCCCCATTTATTTGTGACTGATAAAAGGTGCCAAGACATTTTCTTACAACAGTTTTGTGTGTGTCTTTCAGCCACACTTGTTTACAAATATAATGAGCATGGATGGGTGCACCTCAGGAACTTTACAAGTCTGGCTCAGACCAAACCCAGATGGCTAGATGCTTATCAGAATCTTTTGTGAGCCATCCAAACTTCTAGCACGTCAGGGGCTGAAGAGAACCACTTTCCTCATGAGTTTTCAAGCATTTCCAGTCAGACCCTGACTAATGCAAGAACAGCCTTTACTTGAAGTTTTGGCCCTTATCCACCAAAATGTTACACCACCTGTCTGTGAAGACGCCTTCCTCAAGCCTGTGTACAATTTATCTCCACAGGCCCTTTGAGAGGCTTTGTTTAGGATCTCCATGTACAGACAGATGTTGATCATGTGATTAAAGACAGAAGCATCTTCTGTAATGTGCTTTATGAATGAGATATGTCTTCTTTCTCTGTCTTCCTTCCTTCCTTCCTTTCTTCCTTCCTTCCTCCCTCCCTCCCTCCTTTCTGTCTTCTCAGTAGATCGATATTCCACATTTTGAACTTTGGCTGTAAGATTTAAAAAGTGTGATGGTGCGTGTTTAGATCTTTTTAAAAAAAGAAATAAGTTGATAATTTTCATAGTATTTTTTTGTCTCCTGGTAGTTTGAGTTTACTTCTTTCTATCTATCTAAAATTTGGTTTGTGGCTGGGTCCTAGAGGCTCATGCCTGTAATCTTAGCCACTTGGGAGGGTGAGATCAGGAGAATTGAAATTTGAGACCAGTACAGACAAAATAGTTCCTGAGACTCCATCTCCAAAATAACCAGAGCAAAATTGATCAGAGATGTAACTCAAGTGGTAGAGTACCTGCTTCATAAGTGTGAAAACCTGAATTCAAATGCCAGTTCCACCAAAAAACACTTAAAAAAATGAAAAATGTTAAGTAAAATTCAGTTTGCTTTGGCTGAATTGAACAAGATTTCCTAGCAATAAGGATATGTGATAGGCACTTGAAAGATACAAGGTATGTGCTCTAGAATCACTGGGCAAAGTATAATTGAATGAAAATATATTTGATGAAATTAAACACTGTATCCATTGAAATATTATCTATTTGCTACTTATCAGTTCACACATTCTGAAAAATGCAACTTATCACAGAGCGTGAAGAGATACAGACACCTATGAGAATATTGTTTTATCATGTTGCAACTTAACTATAGAAAATTGCTAACTGATTAAATCCTTTCCCACCACGAATAAATTACAATAATCCTCTTAAAAATCAACTTTCAAATGTGGTCATCATTTTAACTTTAGAGAAAGAAAGATCAGAAAGGATTCAAAATTACCAAAATGAAAACCATTAGTAAAAGTTTCAATTTTGTTTTCATTTCATGGCCACAGTATTGAATTAAGGCTTCTAGATCCATACTTACTCATTCATTTTTTTCTTTGTTTTTTATTTTTGCAATAGCCTTTAAAAAATTTTAGAACTGCTTTGTGCTTAGAGAATAATTGTGAAGATTGTAGACAGTTCCCATAGAGCCACACCCAGTTTTCTTTATTTTTATTAGTTTAAATTATATTTATTACTGTAAAAAGGATAAATTATTAACCAAAGCCTTTGTTTTATTTGGACTTCATTAGCTTTTACCTTATTCCCTTCTTTCTGTTCCAGGATCCCATTCGGAACACCACCTAGGCTCTTCCTAGATGCTTTTGTTTGCTCATTCATTTTGGAAAATAGTCACCATATTTATAAATGCAAGGTGAGCCTTGGGAAATAAGTTTTATTGCATTTGCCAGTTGTGCTTGGTTGGAGAGCATCATTGAGGCTGTGTTGTTGAACTGCATCTATATCTTTTGTGATTCAGGAATGATGTCTGACATTTGAGGAAGAGAGGCTAGTAGTACATGAGTCCAATGTTGGTTTTCTCCACACTGTTTAAGATATAAATAAAGTTGGGTGTGGTGGATCATGGCTGTAATTACAGCTACTTGGAAAGTGAAGAGAGGAGGGTTGTGTTCTGTGGATGGCTCAGCTCAAAAAGCACAAGACCCTATCTGAACAATAACTAAAGCACAAAGGAATGGAGGCATGGCTCAAGTAGTAGCGTGCATGCCAAATAAGAATAAAACCCTGAGTTCAAACCCCAGCATAACCAAAACAAATATATATAAGTGAAACAAATAATCGCTTTTTGCATGTATAATTTTACACTGCATTTAGGAGACTAAAATTATGAAGCCATAATATTTCAACAATTATCTATGCCACTTCACTCAGTTATCTAAAATTTTCTGAACACTGAATGTGCATTGTGTGCTGGGTTCTAGGATAGAGATGGAGAAGGAAGAGATAAAAAGCAAACGTAGGCTCAGCACAACAACCTGGTATTGAGATGTGCACTGCAGGCAGTAAATTTCTAGAAAAGGCACTTTTATCAAATGAGTGATCGCTATGGAACTGATTTTTGAAAATGTGTGTGTATATCAGTGCTTGTGTTTTCTCAAAATATTAGGTAGAATTTTAATTGGCCAAAAAGAAAGAAAGGGGTATTCTAAGCTTACCTGGCTATGCTGGGGATGGGGGACAGTATGAACATCTTAACTCCGAAAGTCAAATCTTAAAAACCCCAAAATATGACTTTTTTGGAGCAGTGAGATGATACCCAAATGGAAAATTCCATACTTGACTTATGTGATGATGGGTCACAATCAAAACACCAGTACACTAAAAATATTATATAAAATTACCATCAGTCTATGCATATAAGGTGCCTATAAAACATAAATTATCTTCTTGTTCAGATTTGCATCCCATCCTTAAGATATTTAATTATCCCAAAAATCTAGAAAAATAAGGAGTTTGGTAAATATCAGACACTTCTTATCTGAAACTTTCAGATAAGGGATATTCAACTGGTATGCTTGTTTTCGAGTGGACATGAAGACAAGAATACATTATGTGGCAAGAAACCAATTAACATGGCCGTCCCTTGCCCTCTTAGGCCATTGAGTCAAAACTTGCAACCCATTATCCTACAGATGGACAAGATCTGAGTTTTCAGATCTTGGTGGGTAAGGAGGGGCTACTCTTGGTCCAATAATTAATAGAGTTTTGATGGTGAGCTTAAATTTGTTACTGCCTTCTGCCTGATCCAAACTATAATAATCTTGAAGCTGATTTATGAGCGCAGCTTGTAGGATCAATTTTATAACTTCAAAGTCACACCACGGTGCTCTCTCTTGGAATGCCAAGTTCAAGAATGGAGGAAGGAAATTAATATATACTCAGAACTGACTTTGTGCCAGGCTCGAGGCTAGCTGATTTTCAAACACATCTTGCTTATCTACATAATGGTTTGCCAAAGCATGTTTCAGACTTGAAATATTACCAGAGGAAAAAATCATACACATTTTGTGCCACCTTTTCAGCAATTCCAACAAGATTAAGGAGTTCAGGTATTCCAACTATCTGACTTCCACAATAAGAGACTGTATTAGGGATAGTAATGTTATAATGCCTCTGAAGGATTACCAAACACTAATTATAACCTAACTTCTTGATCTTGAAAACAGGCTTGTTTAAAAGGCGAAGGAGTTATCTGAAGATAAAATTAAGGTTACTGACTTTAAATTAGGGAGAACATCCTTGAGTATTGGGTGGGTACAATCTAAGTACATGGACTGTTAAATGCAGGATACTTCTTTGTCTTCAAACATAAGAGGGATATAGAAGATGAACCGGAAAGAAAAGTCAGACAGAGTGACCAGAGAACTTGAAACATCAGAAAGATTTGGCCAGCCATTACTACTTAGAAGATGGAGGAGGCCAAAAATCAGGTAATCAGGCAAATTCTAGAAGCTGAGAATGAGACCTAGGTAAGAACTTGTGAGGAAAAAAGAACCTTAGTCTGTAACCACACGGAAATGCATTCTGCCTACAACCTGCATGAATTTGAGAGTGTATTTGTCTCCAGAGACTCCAGTAAGGACGATGGCCCAGTTGACACTTGTCAACCTGGTGAGTTCTCTTTCTCACTTCTAACTCCATTTTAGCACCATAAGGTAATAAATGAGTGTTGTTTTCAGTCATTAGGGTTTGTGGTAATTTCCTAGACCAGCCATGGGAAAGTAATATGGAGGTCCATGTCATCAATCTAAGTGGAACATGTGATACAGTAGGGCACCCAGATACACCCGTGGCCTGTGAGCAGTAAATGTATGAGAGGGCAAAACAGGTGTGAACATTTGGAAACTGATAGCAGCATCTGGACAAAATTTAAGTCCAAGAGAAAACTATTGAAAAGCAGAATGAATTTCCATATGAATGCCACCTCCTACACTCTTACAACCAGAGTTCACAGTGTCTGCCCAAGGATGCTTACCACTAAAGCATCCTTGAAATAACTGACTCCATTCTTAGACTGCCTCACTGTATACAGGGCATAATTAGGCACTTCTTCCTATAGCATAGGACTGAGGAGAAAGAAACTCAAGGCTGCATTTTCTCTCTTCCGGATTAAGGACATCGTGTAGGAACGCGGATAATTACGGATAAGCAAACCTGTAGCCTATGCCTGTGGTACTTTCCTTGTTACATGAAGGATGAGGCATTACATGATCTGAGGCAACAAAAGAGACAGACATCAAAGGGATGACTTTCTCCCTACTATTTGTTTGTCCATGTCTGCTCGTTTTCAGGACTATCTTGGGTCAAAACCTCTACCATAGTCCTACCTAATTCTCTTGAGACTGTATTAGCCTTCTGCCTCAATGCTCTCCTGAGTTAGAGGCCTCAATGCATTGCAGAATAAATTGCAGATTTCTACACTCAGAGAATTCAGGGCGGCTGGGGAGAAAAATTGATTATTAGTGTATCCTCAGCCCCATAAGCAATACCTGGAACATAGTAAACACTCATAATTATTTTGTAGTAAAGATTTTTATTCACCTTGGAGTCTTCTTCCTTTAGGTTGCAAACTTGACTGTGAGATTGCCTGGTTCCTAATGTGAATAGTATGTTGGTGGATTCACCATATAAGCATTCCTGGCCAATTTAAAGCTGGTTAAATTTTCAGAAGCTATAGAGTTTAGGTTGACTTTAGGTTACTTTGATTTTATGTGTTAAGGTAACTGGATTAGCTTGGAAGTTGTTAGAGTGAATATAATTACTGTTACAGTAATCTGCTATATTGATACTGATTCAAAAAAAGTCAAAATGTGATTAGCGTGATTAATTTAGCACATTTATATATCCTTATAATTTGCATGTTACTACCTCTCCATGTTCCATGCATACCTCTACCTGTTTTAAAGATAAAGAAAACCTAAATATCTCCAGCTCTTAGCCTGATATACTCAAGCCCTTAAATGCTAATCCTGCCATCAGAAATCTATCAGCATTCTTGAGAGCCAGGCACGTCTGTTTCTGTAGAACTGTTGCCAGCTATGTGTTAATTGGTCACTATGAATAGATCGTATGGACTTTAAATGCCGAGGTTTAGGAAAAATATTTTTTATTTCATTTTGAAAGCTTTTACTTGAAATGTGAAAGGTTCTAAACATTGCTTCATTTCTGAGGGAAAGAAAAAAAAAGAAGTCTACAAAATGCTGTGAGAAAAGAAACACAAAACAAAGCGAACTTCCTTCCCAATGTAATCTTTTAACTTCCCACTCACTTATAGGCACAATTATCAAGGAGCTGGCTCTAATGGACACAAAAGAAAAATATATTTCAGTTTATTTTACAAAGTGGGAGAAAAACCCATCTTCCCAGGGATGGTAGCAGAGAAATGGACCAATTAGTTAAAGCAAAAGGAAGAGAGGGGCAAAGAAATACCCATTGTTTTCCTCTTTCAAAGCTCTGGCTTGACAATACGTGTCTTTCTAAATTAGCATAACTCAAGGCTGAGTTTAGCTCTGCGATATGGGGACTTCCTCCTTGTTCTCCATTGCACACACAGCAAGCAGCAAGAGAGAAATACAATCAAGGTCACCTCAGTCTCACATCAGGTTAACACCGTCATGGATACAAATGATACCAACTTATTTACTTACCACCCAGGGTTATAGGAAACCCCTCACATACAAATGTCAAAGGCCTTGCACATCGACAGAAGTTTTGTCTGGAAAAATCACTTCAAAATGCCACCCCTATTTTGATGTTTAAGGGAACATAAAACTTAAAGATGGGGAAGAAAATCCATCAAGAGCATTTCTGTGTAGCTACATAAACTCTAGCACAGCATGGGGTCATGGATAAATATGTCTACAGTCTTCTGGGATCCCTGAGCAAAGCTGCTACCTTTTGTACTAAAAGCCTGGAAAACTCATGAAGTAGTTTTCAAACCCCATCCCAGAATTTATGAAAATTCTCTCTAGAGGCCTGTCTTTGTGAAACCCTTGCCCCTTTAAATAACAGCAGCACAGCATCTTTCTACACTCAGCGAATTTAGAATGTCCAGGGAGAATCACTGAGTGAATAGTGTATCCCCAGCTCTGGGAGCAATACCTGGTAAACACTCATAGCGTTTACATAGTGAGAACTCATAATTATTTTGTAGTAAAGAGTAAGTACCTTGGATTCTTCTTCCTTTAGGTTGTAATCTTGACCATGACTTTGTCTGCTCCTGGTTCCTTAGTGAAAACACTAAGACAAACTCTTGCTGAGAAACTATCTTTTAATATGTCAACAGTCAAGAATTCTATTCTTATTTTCTTTTTGGTAATAATAACTGGGGTTTGAACTCAGGGCCTCACCCTTGCTACAAAAATGCTTTACTACTTGACCACACCCTCCAGCCCCTTTTGCTTTAATAATTTTTCAGATAGAGTCTTCTGCTTTTTGCCCAGGGCTGGCCTCATACTGTGATCCTCCTACCTACACCTCCTGTATGGCTGAGAATACATGCTTGTACCACCATTCCCAGTCTAAGAATTCTATTCCTTTTTCCTTTTTTGGCAGTACTGGGGTTTGAACTCAGTGATTCACAATTGCTATGCAGGTGCTCTACTGCTTGAGCCATGTCTCAGCCCTTTTCCTCTGGCCATTTTGGAGATAAGGTCTCTCTTTTTGCCCAGGGCTGGCTTGGACCATGATCCTCCCATAGTTCTCAGCCTCCCAAGTAGGTAGGATTACAGGTGTGAGCTACTGGCACCTGGCTAAAAGTTCTACTCTTGATACTGTTTTTGTCCATATCACCATAAGGACACTAAATGGAATCTTAATATGGCCAAAGGTTCACTACATCTGTCTTTGGACTGGTGTGGATGAGAAAGGCAGAGATGTGCATAAGGAAATCTCCCTTTACTAAACAGCTGGCAGTACTTCACAAGCAGAGGCTCAATCCAGTTTGTTTCTGACCATATCTAAAACACCAACATGCCTGCTGAATGTATTCATCTATCTATCATGTATCTATTATCTATCTATTATCCATCTATCTACCAATCTAATACACACACACACACACACACACACACACACACAGAGTACCTACAAATTGCCTCACACCAAGCACTGTACCAGGGATGCATCGATTGGTAGGATAACCACAGTCATCAAGCTTAAAAATCAGGAGGAACATGGCAGAGAATCTGTAACACAAGTAACATAAATAGTCATTGTCTAGTTACCAGGAATGTTTGCTAGACAGAACTTCAATTCAAGCAATGGGTACTTTGGAATTGGTCACCAGAAAGTAGACAAGATGGAGGAAGAAAGTATTACAGGATGGAGGAAGAAAATGGTCCAGGATGAGAAAGACGTAGAAATATGGTAAAGTTAGAAGCTAGAAAAAGTACTTTGCTTAAAAAATTAAAAGAATATAGTACAGTAAGATGACTACAGTTGACAATGATCAAGTGAATATTTCAAAATAGTGAGTAGAGATGATTTTGAATGTGCCTGGCACAAAGAAATGATAAATGTTTGAGTGATGGATATGCTAATTATCAGAGTAGAACACAGCACATTTTTGCCCAAGCTGGCCTCAATATGTGTATTGAGATGTTACATTGTGCTCATAAATATGTATCATTATTTTGTGTCTATTAAAAATAGCACTCAGCTAGCTACATATCTGACAAAGGATTAATAGCCAGAATATGTGGGGGGCTCAAAAAACTTAGCTTCCCAAAATTCAGTGACCCAATGAAGATATGGGCAAATGCACTAAATAGAGGTTTTTCAAAAGAAGAAGTCCAAATAGCCAAAAACACATAAAGAAATATTTCATATCCTTACCCATAAAGGAATTGCAAATCAAAACCACATTAAGATTCTACCTCAGTCCTGTTAGAAGGGCATCAAGAACACAAGTAACAGCAAATGTTGGTGAGGATGTGGGGAAAAAGGAGACCTCATACACTGTTGGTGGGAATGTGAAGTATTACAACCACTATGGAAAACAGTATAGCGGCTCCTTAAAAAACTAAAAATAGAACTGCCATATGATCCAGCAATACCACTTCTAGGGATACACCCAAATGAATATGAGTCAGGTCACTATAGAGCCACTTTTATACCCATGTTTACTGCAGCACTATTCACAATAGCCAAGCTATGGAAACAGCCAAGATGCCCACTACTGATGACTGGATCAAGAAAATGTCATATTTATACACAATGGAATTTTATTCAGCCATAAAAAAGGATGAAATTTTGTTGTTTGCAGGTAAATATATGGAACTGGAGAACATCATCTTAAATGAAGTCATCCAGGTTCAGAAAGCCAAAGGCTGCATGTTTTCTCTCAATTTTCCAATTACAAATACAAGCAATATTATCAGAAATATACACAGAACCTGTATCCAAAAGTGGAACTGGTAGAGAAGATCATGGGAGGAGGACAAAAAGGAAAGAAAGATAGTGAATAATTATGAAGTACATCACATCTGGGTGGGAACAAGAACCTTATCTTCAAACTCAGAAGTCCAGCAATCTTTTCCCAACTTGTCTGTTTTGCTTCCGATGTAAGCTTGAGTGGCAGGCTGGTCCCTCTTCTCAGACTCCTACTTTAATATTTTCTCCAGATTCTTTTTCCTTCATGTTAGAATCTACTTCTCACATCATCCACATCTGTCTAATTATATCAGATGTGGTTTCCTTTATAAACCCTTTCTGGCTCAGTTTTTAACCCACCAAAGTGACTTTCTCACCCTACTCATAGAGGCCCTTTGCATCTTTCTCTGGCATTTGCTCCTGGTTTCTCACAGTGATTATTTGCATACTTGTCATATTCCCATCATAAATTTTAGCTTCCCTGAAACAGCATGTCTTTGTCCCACTCTTTGGATTCATACAGCCCTTAAGGCTATGTTTGCTACTTAAACTTACCATTATCAAGTTATCTTGTTCCTGTTCTTCATATAACATTGGACATAGCCTGTGCCTTCTGGCTTCATATTGGTTAAGGTTTAGTTTTGCATTATGACATAGACATCATCCACACAGGAGTTCTAACACTTGATCTTTCCGTGAGTTAGGTATCTATATCTGATACTCGACAGAAAACATGAAAGCCCCATTTTCATTCTCTCTCTCTCTCACTCTCTCTCCTTTAGAGATTGAACCCAGGGCCTCATACATGCTAAGCAAGTGCTCTTCCACTGAGCTACACTTTAGCCCCCAAGTGTCTCTTTATAATATCCATTTTTCTGCCTGTGATCACGTGACTATCAATAATTAATTCCTTAGCTCTGGATTTCAACTCCCTTGGATCACACAGACCTGGGTGGATGCTCAGGTCCCACGGCAGCTCAGGCCCTCACTATGTGCCCCACTTTCAGAGATGCAATTTTGACATGTCTTTGGCAAGCTGTCTAACAGTCCCCAAACCTGGCTCCCACACTGGATCAACAGGAACAGTTCCTCACTCCAAGCTCCTGGATAACCATGTACTGGATGATCCATTCTTATTAGTACCACAAATACTACTATAGAGTTTATTATGCTTTGAAGTTTATACAGGGCATTTATAGACAGAACCTCATCTAATCACAAAAAACTGTATTAGGCATTATTTCTATCCTCATTTTTTGTTTCTATAAAGAAATGAAGGCTGGGTGCTGGTGGCTCATGCCTGTAATCCTAGCTAGTCAGGAGGCAGAGATCAGAAGGATTATGGTTTGAAGCCAGCCCTATCTCAAAAATACTGAACACAAAGAGGGCTGGTAGAGCAGTTCTAGTGGTAGAGTGCCTGCCTAGAGACCCTGAGGTCAAACCTCAGTACCACAGGAAGAGAAAGGAAGGAAGGAAGGAAGGAAAGAGGAAGGGAGGAAGGGAAGGAAGAAAGGAAGGAAGGAAGGAACAAAGAAAGAAAGAAAGAAAGAAAGAGAAAGAAAGAAAGAAGGAAGGAAAGAAAGAAAGAAAGGTAGGTCATAATGTCTATGTGACTTACCAAAGATCACAGACTACCAAACAGTGGGATCAGGAATTCTAAATTTCCTATCCAGTCAGTGTTATGTAACTATAACTCCATATTTGCTTGACCTTGAAATCTTTACGTGAATGTGATAAGTTTTCTTTGGGGACATTGCCCTCCTCTGACAGCACACTGGCTGTCAGAGGAGCAGAACTGTCATGCATGTTAATGGTCTTATGCTCACATTTGTCACTGGTATGCATGTAATAGTGTCAAGGGTATAGCAGGTGTACCATAAGCCAAGGTCCTACTGCAACTGGGTTTGACAGGAGTGGAGAGCCATGTTCCATATCTGAAGTAGTCAGTAGGTGATTTTCACAGCTGGCAGAATCAGAAATTGTGGTAAAATATTATAGCTGATGTTTCTTCTTGTAGCCTAAAAATCAAGTGGAGGCTTTAATATTGACCCTTTGACATTTTTCTCAGTGCCTTAGGTTTTATGCTCTATCCCAAACTGTAAAATATCCCATCCTTTGCCTGGTCAGCTTCTAGGAAAAAAGATGTTTTACCTATTTGTAGTTGTCTCTGTATTTGCCCAGTTCCAGGACAGACTAAGAGGTGTGCCATGAGCTCTGTGTATCAAACACTGGGAACTATAACTCCTCACCAGAAACATTAGCTCCTTCAGGTTCAAATCAGTGACCTTGAATTCAAGTGATGATAAAGATATAGCCAAGTTCAAAACCTAGGTACTGGTGAGTGTATGTTGGATTATTCAGGTCTCGATTCAAATCTGAGCCTTCACATCTAGCAGGTATGGACTACTTTCACTGTCAGGTAGGGATAATAATACATACCTCTTCCTCAATTATTAAACACATTAGGAAAGATACCATATAAAGTAATTGGGAAGTGCTTGGCATGTGTAAGGTGCATGGTAAATACCTCAACTAATTATTCCTACACCTATTTTCCCTATTCGTTTTTAAGTGTCCCTGTTCTCTTCAAAAAACAAGTTTGAATCCCCTGGAGGGTAAACATCAGGAAGTGTCAACTACAACTGATCAGAAGGCCAGAAATTCTCAGACTCGGAGGCAACCTCTGTGTCCTTCAGGAATTAAAGGGCCCTCTCTTTCTAGAACTAAAAACCTATAATATCAGTAAGAACAAGAACATGTGACTGGAGGCCATGATGGAGCTGGAGTACCTTTTCCAGTACTACATCCCATGAATGCTTTTGTTTCTCTTCTGTGTCTAGGACTTGGAGGTGAAGAGATAGGACACGTAATCTGGTGAGCCTCTGGTTCAGTGGAGAAGTGGAGTTGTGTAAACCTTATGCTGGAGACAAAGGCGACACTAGGAAGAGCAGATCTCTCTCCTCACATAGAGGAGATGCACGGATGCTCACGCTTTTCTTCTATGCCTCTAGACAGTGCAGGGCCAAGTGAAGTGTTGTTCAATTCGCCTTTTCTACAAATGCAAAACATGACTCCATCCCAAGGAACCAATCCTCACAAACTAACAATGTGGAAAAGGCAGAGTACCAAAGATATATGAAAAAAATAGTAACATTTGTGTTATGTGTTTTTAAAAATATTGTCTAATTTTCATGCTCAGACATGAGTAGAGAGTAATACAGGATAGTTAAGGGTTGGGTGGAATGGCGGAAAAGACCATAGAGGCAGCAACTAGGCCATTCTGTAACTTGATAAAGTAGTAGATGTATTTGGCCTAGGCAGGACTGAAATTAGGTAAGCTGGGTAGACAAAGAGGTCTGGGCTCTGCCCCAGAAATGGAAATCCTTTGAGATTAGTCCCCAAAAGTCTTGGTCTAAGTACTGACAGTCAAGTGAACTATGCCCTGAATGAACCATTCTTCCACAGTCTAGTGATCATTTTCAAACTTATAAATTACCCTTCAAATACATTTCAAAGGAGCAAACTTCTATCATTTATACATATATGTACACATGCATATGCATATATATATGTATATATGGGAATAAAATAAGTATGGTTTAATAAGAGAAGTTTATTTCTCCTTCATGTGGAATGGATCTGGAGTTGGGAAGTGAAGCTTCAGTAGAGAGGCTCCGTGTTCCTTCTACTTCTCAGCAATTCACTTATATAATATGACCTTCATCCTCATGGTCCCAGGGGATAGAGAGCACCAAGCATCTCTTTTATGTTCTAGGGAATAGGATAGGAAGGATACAGAGAGTATGCCCTTCATTTAATAAGAATTGTTGGAAGTTTCACTTAGCTCCTTAGTGAGACAAGGGTACAAGTGCTTCTGATAGTTTATTTAAAGGTATGGGGAACATAGCAGAGGAATGAGGAATTGTATTACAAAAAACAGAGGTAGTCAAAAATGGTTTACTAGTAAGTCGGCAATCAAAATGGACAATTAGAGCATGATTGACAAGTGAATTCTGGTAAGGACACAAAGCACAAAACCTCAGATTATTCCATCCAATGGATGAGAAAGCGGGAGTGTTTGCATACCAATTCCAGGCAGCTGTTGGGTGAGGGCTGTTCTTGGATGTTTTAGTTGGTGTTTACAGTTTGCTACATGCAGATAGGAGCCTTTCATAGTACAGGGAAAAGATGTCCCAGGCACAGAGGGACAGATCTGTGGTCATTTAAGCACATTGAAGAGCAAGGAAATGGGTGAGGCACTGACAACTTTGACCGAAGTATCACAACCAGAACTTAGTAAAAGGGCTACACCCTTCCAAAAAATGGTTGGAAAATGTGATCCTTTATCTGGATTCATGACTGTCACCAGAGTGGGGTTCTGGTTTTCTATGGTGGATAGGGAAGATTAATTTGTCTTAGACAACTTGTAATCTTTATAAAGTTAACTTTTAGCAAATTTTCCTTGATTGTACTCCCTAAAATCTATCGCTGATTGAATTAGATTTGCATTTCACAGTGGATTGAATCTGTCAAGATTCACTTCTTATACCTAGAAGTGAAACCATTCTGTCCCCCTTTTAGGGGCACTTCTGAGCCAGGGACAGAATAGATGGTCTTTCAATAAATATTACCCTCTCAATCTGAAGATTAACATTTGAATACATTAGTTGTTAGCATGATACTTCTAATTCTAGCAATACATTGTTGAGGCATAAACACCTGTCATAATTATGATTCCTGGATGATTGATACACCAGATAAATCAGGAGCCAAGACCTACTTTCATGGGCATTTGAGAAGAGTTCAGAGGATACACCCTTATCAAAGAGCATAAATTATGAAGAGGCAAGAATAGTCTCTGTGGCTGTGATTGATAAAGTATATCAGGAAGTAAAGTCAGACACACAATGAAATAAGGTATAAACTGATGCAGAAAGATCTCACCCATAGTGAGAAAATAAGAACAAGCTAAGAGTGTGGTGGGAGATGAGGAATGAATGTAGGAGAAATGAACCAGAATAAAGAGAGTGGACTGTTCCAGAGAAAATACAGTAGTTCAAATCTCCATATCTCAGTAGGTACAGTTACAAGTTCTCTTAATCTAGACCAGAGTAAACACCTAACATCTTTTACTTGGAAACACAGGGTATGATAATGGAATAATTATAGGTCAGGAAGGATCATTAGCGGGTCAACTTTCTTATACACTTTATTTTTTAGTCATCAGTGTCATACACAGAACTTGACATAGAAGTCAGTTAATATCTGTTCAAGAAAGAAAGGCTGAATGAATGATGAATTTCAGCTTTCTAATGTAGTTCAAGACTGGGCAACACTGCTTTGAAAAGTGTCTAGATAAGAGTAGACATAAGCAATATTATTTAATCTGGTTTTTAAATTACAGCTGATTTTGAAAAATTCTAACATGAAACTGTATATTTGAAATGTCTTTGGAAGTTTTCCCCTTGTGATCACATTGGTATACTTCAAATATTCCCAACCCTCCACCTGTAGGCACATTGGAATGAAGGTCTCTCTGGATTTCCTGTCATCTGATGAGGGCATGAGATTAGGCTTAGCCAATAGGCTGCATGAAGAAGAAAAACATGACTCTCAAAACTTGAAGAGTGCTGTTGCCAGCTCCAAACCCCCAGAACTGCTTTTTTTCCACCACAGTTACCCATAGCCTTCCAGGGTGGCTGTATTGTGAACCTTAGTCTTCAATTACGGTTCTGTCATTTAGAGTCCCCAACCAACACATAAAGGTTATGAAGAGTGAGAGGAAATAAATGTTTGAAGTCATAGAAATCCTATGACTATGGAATCATTTGTTACTACAGAATAATTTAACCCATCCTGACTGATTCTACCCTGGGGATAGTTTATCAAACTCTCAAAATATGCTTTCTGTGGTGCTCTGTAAATTCCATTTATCTTTCCCACAGCCCTGTTTTTCTTTTGCTTCTCTCTTAAAGAATAATCCTCTTATTTCTCTAAGGAAACCCTTTATTTGGGTATGAAAACGTTTTTCCCTTCTGGCAATGGCACAGGAAGAAAATCTTCCCCAGGAATCTGATATTTCTTTGCAATTTTCTGGGTTCAGAGCAAAGAAATTAGGTTCTAGCAGAGATCAAAGGATCCGTATCCATGTTTCTTTGCTATTTTTCCTGACCACTGACTGCTGGCCTGATTGAAGACAGGTAGAACCTGTTCCTACCCATGCATGGAGATTCCAGTCCCCAGGAATCTACAAAATTGCTAGCTATGATGCATACTACAGTAGACATGAAGCCCATCTTCCTTGCCCCCCAAAAGATTATAACACAGGGAGTCTGCCAATCACAAATACAACAAAAAGTCATGACATAGGAAATGGTATAGCACTTAATAAAGTAGAATTAGGATACAGAAAATGAATTATGAATCTTAACCCAGGCTCTAGAGAAGAAATGGGCACCCATTATAATTAGTACCAACTAAAGCTAAGACAGTGATGGAAATATAGCTGTGGAATAAGACAGATGGATACTGCCTAAGTCACTTCAGTTTCTGACTTGCACCATAAGATCCTGATCCCCTGATATGTCAGTTGTTGTAAAGTGTGTGAGTGATGGTAGGACAGGGATTCCTGCCTGAACCAGCAGAACCTTCCAAAATTGCTTCAGGAGCACTTGGCACTGTTCCCAGCTCTGCTCTGAACTCTGCAAGAGACCTCATTTTCAGCTTTAGCTCCATTCTATTTCAGTGTCCGTGACCATATGCTTATCAGAGAAGAAAAGGGAGGTTAGGAGAAGAAGCTGGCTGTCCCCAGACCATTGTGTGATCTGGCTCTTCCCTGCTTCTATTCTTCTGTCCTCATAGAATGTTATTCTTTCTGTCAATCTTCATTAACAGCCTGAACCAAAAATTACCTGGGAAAGTTTTCTTCTCTTCAATCACACTATGCTCAGAATATTATTGGGACTATATAGATTTATTTCATTATTGCCTGTTGATATTTTCCTAACTTCATTTTTGAGAGTTTTTTGTAATTTTTTTTTAGCTCTAATGTGATCCCTGGGACAGAATGAAATGATATTGCCAGAAAAATTGATGGGTTTGAGGAGGGGTTGCCATGGAAACCACTTATGTCTTTGATGATGGAAGATGATGGTGCATCTTCTGGAAAGAACTTGAAAGTGTAACAACACTTGATACTTTCCATGGCGGTGATAACAAAGGGTCTAGAACTGAATTTCCAAACAGAGGACAACCTCTTGCATTTCTTTTTAACACCCACTCTCACCTTTTTAAAAATAACCAGTGACTCTCTGATATTTATGATGTAGAAGTCTGGTGCTTAGAAATATGGTAGTGGTAGAAGGAAATGACACATTTCTTTGTTTTGCTTTGTTTACAGAACTGGGATTTGAACTCACCACTTAAGCCATGCCACCTGTCTTTTTATTTTTTTTTTAAGAGAAAGACATTAACAAGGTTGATAGATAATGAGGTAGTAAATAGGATGAGTTTAAATGATAAGTCTGATTGTCTCTTACTTCATCTAGCTTTGTGTTTATTTCAGGTTAAAACAGAGAAGATAATAATGAATAATTAGCAAAATGATGCAATTAATTAATCTTAAAATATGCTCATGAAAACAGTGTACAGTCTTTTCCATGATTTCTTTTGGATTCCCTGGAAGAGAATTTGAGGAAAAAAAAACCAAGCTGCTTTTGTGCAATCATCTTGAAGTTTCATACCATTTGCAAATTTTTATGACCATCACATCATAAAAGATGTTACATTGGAGAACCTGAGTTCTTTTGCTTGCTCAGACACTAAGTTTTCACTTGACATTGGTCAAGGCACTCTAACCTGCTGTGCTTCATATGATTCCATGAAATTCCATGCAGTGGTGCAACTGAAATCATTGAGCTAACAAAATAAAGCTCAGTTTTGCACTTTATGCTTAGAGTGTGTATCTCTTCTCCATTAAACTAAGTTCTTGGGTTATTTTTTCTTCCTTTATAGATGCCCCTGACCAGAAAACAATATCTGGTGCTTTTCTCCCAAAGACTAGCATCCTTCTGACTCTGCAAAGGTAATCATGCAGAAAAGCAATCAATGGGGAACACTAATTATCTGAGGGCTAAAACCACAACGGAGTGAAACTCTGTCTAAAAGATTTACAAAGAGATTTATTCCATCCATGCCATTGCAAAATGAGAAATTGACTCCTAGGATTGAAATATGGACCCCAGATATGTTTTGGTTTCATATCTTCTGACTTTTGAGAAACTGAGACCTACAGGTTAATTGTTTTGCCATTTCCAACTTTAAGAATCTTATTGCAACAGCTGACCTGCTGAATTACCGCTGTCTACATAAGGTCTTCCTCAAAGTGGCATTATCTCCCCAAACATATGACAATATGGCTAATCTAGTTGTCAAGAAGATTGATATGTGTTTAGCCTGGGCTGTCACGTGGCCAGTTGTGTAGAGTTTTTCATTGCTATTCCTACATAGAATCAGGTTTGCTATTACACTTGTTTCAAAATTGTGTTTTTGTTCCGATGCACTTGATATATTAACCAGCACCTTGAGCATAATTTGAATTTTGCCTTTGCTTATGCACAATTTTGTTCATATTCATGCTAGGTGAACACAGAAAACTACACTGAGCCACATAAAAGTAAAATTGACACACATACATGTGTACACACACACACACACACACACACAGAGCTTAAACATGTACCGGTGATCTCAGTTCACATGTGTTATGAGTTCCTTTGTCCACCTTTGGTCTTAAACCTTTTGTCCTATTTTAGATAAATCTCCTTCTGCCACTTCCTAATAACACACGAGGAGCTGTTACCCTTCTATTACTCACTTCCAAAGTCAACTTCAGGTCTTTCTCCTGATAAAGTCCCATATGTATTGCAGTATTTATATATTTCTTAATGATCTTACACATATAAAACTGCTATCATGTTTATTAGATTTCTCTCTGATTCTCTGTATATGTCACAGTCAAGTTTTGTCCTTAATCCACGTGGTCTTCATTACATAATTTTGCATACTGGAGTGCATTGATTACTACTACTGGTTTAACAATCTCAGATGTGCTGCTTAAAATAACACAACTGTATCTCAGCTTCTGGGGGTCAGAAGTCCATGAGTTCTTTTGGCTGGGTTCTCTGCTTAGGGCCTCATACCACTGAAACCAATCTGTAAGTCAAGGTGACCTCTTACCTAGAGACTATTGGAGGAGAAACTGTTTCCAGGCTCATTCAGGTTGTGGGAAGAATTTGCTCCTGGGCTGCGTTCTGCATTTCCTGAATAGCTAAAGCTAGGGCTTCTTCTCAGTTTTTGAAGGTTACCTGTAAGCCTTGCTTGGCTTATGTCTCTCTCTGTCTTGGAAGCCAGCCACCATAGGAGAAATCCCTTCATTACTTTGAATCTCTCTGTACTCCAACTCAGCTATGTCTCCCTGTCTTCTGTTCTCAACAAGAAGAAAGTTCTGCTCTAAGAGCTATGTGAGTACAGTGGTTCTACTCAGAAAATCCAACATAATCCCTCTATTTCAAAGTCAACTGATTAGTAGCCTTAATTACATTTTAATTATACTACCATTTGTCATATAACATGACACATTCATACCAAGGGATGAAGGTCATGGTGGCCAAATTTCTGCCTACTGTAGAACAGTGATTTTTAGGGACACATAAGTCATATTGTAGCAGACCTGATTGTACTTTCTGCCGTCTAATTGCTGAACTTTTCCCTGTCATCTTACACTGAAGGATGACATTGATGTGACTAGTGTACTGTGTCACTTAAAGCACAGTTAGTCTTTACCCATCTCTGTAATCCTCATAGGAAAGCCATAGGAACAGTTTTATTATCCACATTTATGCCAAGGCTATAAAGTAGCTTAGTATTTTATCAAATCCAGGTTTGTGTATTTCGAAAGCAAAACACCTGGCTTGAATGATTTCATCACAGAAGGTTATGCAAAAAACTCCTGTATTTACCATGGTCTCTGTCCTACAGTCCAATCCAACTGGTACTCCAAACTCTGTGTGGAGCAAATTCTCCATTTCTCTCACTGCCTCCCCAGATTTATGTGTCATTACCATCTTACCCATATCCATCAAGAAAACACACAAACTGGTCCTAATTCTTCTCTTCACCTATGCTACAATATTTTATCCATCACCAAATCTCTACCAATACCTCCCAAGGCAGAATACTACTTACTCTGAAAGAAACAGAAATCACACCATCTCTTCTACAAGATTTTTTACTTTATCAAGGAGAGCATTAAATGCCCCATATTTTTAAATGTCCCTAGTAAATTACTATTAAAATACTTCAAGTATGGCACTTACCTCATGGTATTGTAATTATTTGTGTCTGTCACAAACTGGATATGAAGTGGGTATTCCCACAAGTAAAAGATCAATCTCTCAGTTATCATTGCACCATTCTTTTTTTAGAATATTGGATGAAATGTGGTGTGAGCTTGATAAATTCACGTTAAAGGTAACTAACTTGAATTAAATTCATTTAGAAACAGCAAAGGTGTGAGGTTTGAGTGAGGACTGTCTGACTTCTGTCATCCTAGGAGGGATGGTTCCTTATACAGAATCTTCTAGTTCTCTCTGCCAATTTGAGAGTCCTGGACCCTGTCTTCTTTACTGATATTCCACAACAACCAGCATTAAAGAATATGAATACCTGAAATCCGTTGACCAAGTAACACACTATTGAATATACCCCATCTAATCACCTTGGTAAATGGTTTTAACCCTACAAGTACCAATCAATGTACATCATTGCTGTGTTTTAGAAACTTTGATGTCTCTCAGCCTTATCTCATGAACCTGAGTCAGGAATTGAAACTTTGAATTGTACCCTACCAAGGCTGTTTTCCCATCCTTTACAAGTAGAAAATATTTGAATCTCAACATAGCGTTATAGCGAAGTATAGGATGCTTGTCGTGAACAAACTCAGTGAGTGGGCCAGGCTTGTCCTTGTCTTAATACCAATGAATGAGTACAGTGTAACTTCCAGAGCAAAAATTTTCTGAATGCTACTTTATGCTTATCTTGGTTGTGGATACTTTATCACACTTACTCATTAGAATACTATAAACCCAAGCAGATTTCTTTATCCTCCTTTTTTTAGATGAGGAAATTAATCTGAAAGTGATTAAGTAACTTGCCTGCAGTCCCATCACTGGACAATTTGAACAGAGCTCTCTGTCTCACGCCAAGGATTGTGCAAACGTAATTTATGTTCAAGGTTGAATCAGGCAAATGCCTGGAATTCTCAAGCCAGGGAACTGGGATAGAAGACTCAGGGTCCATCTACCTCATGTCTCCCGCAGATTCTCTGGAAGCAACTTTGCACTTGGTCTTGAAGGGTTCATATGGGACACCAAATTGACATTGTCTGATATTACCCAGTGAACTTCGTGAGGCTTGGGCAGGTGGGGATTTTTTTGCCTCTGCTACAGGTACTTGTGCTGATAAGGTTTCTCCACAGAGTCTTGCCAAAGTGAATGCTGGGTCAAGCTGTCTGAAGACCTCCAGCCCTTCAGCTCTGTGCTCATTAACTTTTCCAAAGAGCCATTTGGAGCACAAATCAGGAAGAAGTCATGGAGCACCAACTAAATGCACCCCAGTTACAAGTCTGCCTTCCACCTGTCAGTTTTCATTCAGACAAGAGATAATCTGATTAGTTGAATTGGGAATTATCAAGATTCACTCACTCTCCATATTTCCACCTAGCAGACAGATCTAGAGATTGCTGGTAACCAGCAAAGCATGGATAGAGTGGCCAATTAAATCCCCTAGGCTCCATTTCACTTCTCAATTGAAAATCTAATCCTCAATTTCTCTTCACTGGTTAAATCAGCATAAATCGTTCTTGGCATGTGACCTACTCTGACCTAGGAAAAAGCTCCTTCAAATCCCCTATTATTAGCATTGATCTTGTATGATCCAAGGTCTTTCATTAATTTTAAGGGTGACAGATGTAAGTCACTCAGTTCTTAGGAATACAATCAAAGGTCTAGGAAGGAAAATAAGAGGATATATGAAATATTTAGACAAGAAAGCCTAATCTGTTGAGATTGACAAGGAGGGAAAGTCTTTTGCTTTCCCCAAAATGACTCTTAGGTCTGCTTGCAAAGCTAGGTCATAATTCACCCTCCCCCCATTTGGGAGTGGGTACTGGGGTTTGAATTCAGGGTCTCATGCTTGTCAGGTAGGCATTCTACCAATTAAGCCATGCCCCCAGCCTTTTTGCTTTAGTTTACTTTTCAGATAGAGTCTTATATTTTTGGCTGGGTTGGTCTCAGACCACAATCCTCCTACCTACACCTCCCGAGTAGCTGCCCAGCCCAACCCCATAATACACTTTTTGGTTTGACCTAGAATGGCATTTCATCCATCATGACCCCACAAAAGTCAGCAATTGTTAATTGCTAAGCAGTCATGAAGTCATCAGGATATCACTGACCTTGTACCTTGTGTTCACAGTCATTACTCAATGTTTCTCCTGAGTTCTTACAGTTACAAAGAATCTGTGCTTCTGATTTCTGATGAGTCAAAATGATCCAGGAACTTTAATTAGAGGTGCCACAGTTGCTAAGCACCTCCAAATTTTGTGTCAGCAGAGGTAAATGTAAACATTTAAAGATTACCAAGTTAATGAAGTGTAAACTTCAAGGTACTCCACTTGTATGACCTCCTTCTAAACACCTATGTAGGAGGTGGTCTGTGGTGTTTCAACTTAGTTATATATTTTTGCAAAACTTCTATGATCAGTTAACAGTGTCATGTTCCACTCTGATGGCCTCTTCAAAAATATATTTCTTCCTGTTGGATAATTCCAGAGAGACTATGAGCATTTGGGGAATTCAGCTAAGGTTAGGCTGAGTTTACAGAAATATGTTTATTGGTCTGTGGTCATGTCATCATTAAGTGCCTGCTAGCCAACTCAGAATAGGAGTGACTTCTAAGAGCCCTTTTACTATTCACTGTGTGGACTCTTCCAGAATAGTGGCAGAAAGTAATGAGGTCAAGGCTCATTGCAATGTGATTCCGAAAGAACTCCACACTAAGCATGGCAGAACAAGGAAGAAACAGTTTTGATAAATGCGGAGGCTGAAGCTGGTTGGAGGAATGGTCTTTCATCACTAGTTACATAAAGCTGTAATTGAAATGAGCTTCTTTCTACAAGTTTCAAAACAAAGAACAGTCTTCAAAACAAAAGTGCTTTCTTACTGAGAATATATGCAATATAAACTCATCAAAAAGAAGTCCTTGAATTTTTGGATCACACATTTGATAAAGAGGAATTAATCACTTGAGCATATTAGAAAAGTATATGATTTTCTCACTGACATGACATGAGATATTGCCATTGACAAAGACAACACAAAATTAGGACAAAATGTATGCTGAGAGGCAGTGACTTAAAGAATATTAAGATGAGTCACTATACAAAACTTCAAAGTTCCTAAAAGCTTAAAGATCATATGTGACCAACTTCTACCTTATCGCAAAAATCTCAAAACTTCTGAGAAAAGTCCTTTATTGAATCTCATTGGCGGGGAACAGCTAATGAGTGTCTCTACCTGGCCATAAATGGCTTATGTGCCAACTCCTCACTCACAACAGGAGCAATCTGGGAAGGATGAAAATGTCAGAAAGCTGATTCCCTGAAGACAATTAGGACCCTGGTGTCAACAGAAGTGGATGCTGGCTTAGCAGACACACATGTATATACTTCTGTGTTATCTACTGAAGATCCGGTCAGGCCCAGGTGGCATAGACTTGGCCTAAGACTGGGAATGAGGACACAAAAAAATTGTGTGATTTCTCTCCAGAACACATCTCCATGTTTTCCTTTAATTAGTAAGATTTTTAAATCAAAAGATGAAAGTATAGTTTTGTGCTTAAATATAAATGTTAGATCTGCAAGGGAAAGAACAGGACCAAAGACCTGTCATGAATATTGTTTGATAAATGCTGTTTGATTTAGCCATGACATAGCTACCACTTTATTGGTCATCTACCATGTGTCAGGCATGGTGTTAGATAACTTATATACACAATTCTAATCTTCATAACCATAGGGAATATATTTTCTGTATATTGTTAAGAATGATGAATCTGACCTCCAAATAGGTTAACCCAACAGCCCAAGATAACCTAATTCATATGTAGTGGAACCAGTATTCAAATTTCCAAACTGATTCTCGAGTTTCATATACTACCTCTAAAGTATTTTGCCATATTCCATGCTTCAGGCACTTTACTTATTCCTTTGTGTTAGACTTTTCCTTGCTGTGACAAATACATAAGAAAGATAGTTTAAAGGAGAAAAGACTTACTTTGGCTCACATTTTCAGAGGTTTCAGTGCATCGTCCCTTGCCCCCTTGCTTTGGGCCTGAGAAAATGCTGAACACCATGGCAGGAAGCAAAACCTCATGGCAGCTAGGAAGTAAAAAAGACAGAAGGAACATAGAACAAGATATGTGATTACCAGGCATGTCTCAGTCCCCGAGATCTACTTCCCCCAGCTCAACAACATCTCCTACGTTTTTTACCACCTCTCAATAATGACATTGTATTTTCAATCCATCAAGAGATTAATCCATTGATTAGGTCAGAGCCTTTCAGATCTAATCACTTCCCCAAAGTTCATCAGGTGACAACCAAGTCCCCAGTCCACAGTGAGCCTGTGGCGGATATTTAATTTCCAAGCTGTAACAGCCTCTTTGTGGTTATATTTTACAGAAGCGATCTTGCCAGAATATGCCCTCTTCTTGATGCCTTACAGAATCTCCTATTGCAGCTCTACTATGCTACAAACATGGGGTTCATTTATCTCCCAAATCAGAAGTGCTCTTAGTAGGCCAATATTTATTGTAATCCCTGGTCTTGGCAACAGGAATCATGTCAGGTGAAGATGAGAGAGATACTGCCTTCCTAGGCTTTGATGTGAAGACAGAGAGGCAATGTGTTCTGGAGTTTTCCAAGGTAGATTTAGCACTACGCTGCAGCCTGCTTCCTGGACAAATGTTTGTGAAAGGTTAATCTACTTCAGGAACCCTAGACATATCTTGAAATTTTGTGGCATTTTACATTTTGGGAGGCAAATTTAAATAAATAAACATTGAAAGAGGTTTAGAGAAGGAAGGGAGGTGGAGGAGAGAGTCAGCATCTGGTGTTCTCCAACAAATGAGCAAAGAAGAAGCCAGAGCAAAGTGGGAAGACCTGACAAAGTAGTAGGATCTCCAGTCTTGAAGGCAGCATTTGTCCTTCTCAGCCCTATTCAGTGCTTAGCACAGGGACGGGAAGCACTTAAGCTTGCAGGACTGCTCCAATGAAGGAGTAACCATAAGGCAGAGGTGCAAAATGGCCAAATAAGTCATTAGTAGAGTCCACCCACAATTCCTCTAGAAGAGGCTTGATAGTGGGGACATTTATGCCACTACTGGACCTGACAGTGTCAAACCATCCAGATGAAGTGACTGCCACTGATTCTACACTGAACGACTTGGGGGCACAGATGGCAGTGGGTGATGTGGTTGCCATGAGCTTGGATGGGCATTCAAAACATCTCTTCAAAGAGCACAGATTTGAAGGAGCACCTGCTATGACTCCAGGGAAATGTGGGGGGCACAAGTGCTCTAAGAGAGGACTTGTTAGATTGGGAGAGGGGCAGCAAACTCTCAAGCTGGTTTCTATTCTCTCACAGGCAAATCCCACTGAAACACATAACTTACAATGAAGGTCCATAAGAGTTTTTAAAATACTAAATGACTGTGTTGCTACAAAGACTTAACAATGTGACTTAAGCTATGAATATCAGATTAAGCAGAATACCATAAAACTGAGAAAAAGAAGAAACCCAGCTTTGGAAATGGGAAACAGATGACTTCTTTACTAATGGGTGATGCTGACCTTTGAGAGAAATGGACTACACTTGGGTATTAGACTTAAATCAGGTCTCTCAATACATTTTTATTGATATTTACATATAGTTTTCTCTACTGAGATGCTAATAAGAATTTCTCACAGTTAATGAGAAATAGAGGCATTCCAATCATGGAAGATTGTGTGACTTTTCCTCATCTTTCCTTTTTTACATGTTAAGCCTTTACTTTCTGGACATGGATATTTTAGGATATGAGCCAAGAATGGCCTGTCAAGAAAACCATTAAAATTTATTTAAAAGGCCCACTATTAGATTATAATTATGGCTTTAATAATTTTTTAAAAATTATACCAAAGATCTCTGGAGCACAAAAAGAAAATGGTAATTAAGAACAGAACTATTGGAGCTGGCATATAGCTCGATGGTAGACTTGGTGTTTAGTATTTGTGAGGCCCTGGGATCAATTCCCACTGGTAAAAACAAACCCACAAGCAAATAAACAAACAAAAACAAAACAAAGCAACAACAATAAACCCAATGTCAAGAGTAAGTCCTAATGTAAGCTATTGTCTTGGGTAATAATGATATGTCAATGCACATTCACTAATTGTAGCAAATGAACCACACAAGCCTGGGATAATGACCAGGGAATATTCTGCATATTGGTATAGGGGAACAAACGGGAACATCTTGGAAAATGTGTGCCTTCAACTCAACTTTTCTATGAACCTAAAATTACCCTACAGATAATAAAATAAAATTGATTTTTTAAAAAGGTATAAACAACAAAATAGATCCAACTATTTTAAACTTATTTTCTTAAATATACATAGGAAATTAAGACCTACAATTATTGAAAATTATGAGTACCATAATAACTAAATCATTACATGTCAAAATTTATGAAGCTCAACTCAATTTGTAGAGATAAACTCATAGTTTCACAGATTTTCATTATTACCAAAAGTGTGAAAAAATTAAATTGATCCTACATATCCAATTAAAGAAATAAAAAATTAAAAACACTCAAAGAGTTAAGAAATTCATAGATAGTAGTCCAAATTGGTAATTAGGAAAAGAAAAATAATGAAAAAATATTTTCTCTAAAAATTGAAATACAATCAGAAAATCATTGCCCCATTGAGTTTTTATTTCTGATTCAGTTCACAGCTTGGTGAGGCAGGTTCCAAAGCACTTTTTAAAAGATTAAACTGTGTCTAGGTCCATACATTTCTGGAAATGACTGTTTATCATAATCATATATGAAAACAAAATATTAGCTGGGTACAGAATCCTTGGGTAGCAATAGTTTTTGTCTTAAAATCCAGTAGACATTTGCTATCAACAAAAAATCAAATGTTATATTTATTTTTCCCTTTATCTTTATAAGATTTCTAATTAATATGTTAATTTTCTTTATTTTTTCTGTTTTGCCAGTAATTTTAGATTATGAAAGAGTGTTTCTTTTTTCAATTTAAGAATATTTTCTTCTGCTATATTTTTGATGATTACTTTTGTATGATTGTTTTGGATCCTTCCTAAAGATATCATTTATTAGCAATATGAGTCTTTACACTGTTCTTAGCATTCCTTAGAAAATACTGAGTGACTAACAGATGTTAGATAAACAACAGTGAACAACACAACATTCAGAGTTAAGAATCTCAAGACAGATAAAATTTAAAAATTAAATAAAATATGTATTTTGTTTAGTGCTAGATCCATTTCTTTTATCTTATCTCATTTTAGGTTTCATTATTTTCTCGCTTCATTCTTACAGCTTTAGTTTTTCATCACATTACTGCTTTAATTTTCTACTCTGTTAATTTTATTCTTTATAGTTACTATCCAAATTTTGTCAGTTTAATTACATTTTAAAATTTTCCATTACTACTTAAAATCTTTCTGTAAACTTATTTTTTTATAGAAGATTCATCTCCATATTCCTCTAATAGGATTTAGGATTTTTGGCTTTTATTGAGAATAGCAATAAACACATCCTAAAATAACAATAACGAAACACCTTTAATTTGCTTATAAATTCTTTTAATAAGTGTACTTTGACTCCACATTTCCCTAATGCGTACCCTCATATAGTAAGGGAATTATTGCCAGAACTTCATTTTGGTTTGGTTACTTACTCTTCATTGAGGAGAGTTCTCTTTAGATTTGGAGTTCTTCAATCAACACTGTGTCTTTATCCCTTTTGATCCATTTACCCCATCAATCTACAGATTTTCTGAATGTCCATGCAGAGGCACAAATGGAGGCCACATTAGTTTGTCACTTAAATACTTGCCCAAAGTCTGATAAACATTAATTTAATATAGTTCTATTGGAGTAAGGCAGAGTTATTTGAATCCATCTGCATCTGATCTTTTGTAAGAAAAGATGTACAAATGTTACAGCCCAGAGTCCCCATGTCATCTGCTTTGCTCTAACACACTTATCTACTTCCTTGCACACTCTCTGTGCTCTTCACACCAAGTGGACATAGAGATAGGTGTGACAATGACACCTCTGTGTGGAGGCTGATGGCATGGAGGAGGTGTGACTTTTTAGGGTTCCTGTTTGTTGACCAACACACCTAATGCTGGGGTGTCAAGTAGAAATAGGTGGACACCTTGGCCTCTGTCTTGGCACACTGGCCTTCTGGTTATTTAAGTGGATTGGGTACAGGAAGCAAGTTTTTAATTAATCTCGTCTCTGGTATCACAGACAAGACTAATTGCTCCCAAAATTTGGAAATTTCTGATAAACTGTCTTACTACTGGGAATATTCTGACATTTCTTTTTTACCATTTTGATTTTGAAGAGAAGGTAGGAGAAAGCAAATCCCAGGTTCTAGTTACCATCTGAATACGAGAGAAGGGAGCGTTCTTTTTTCTTTCTCCGTTTTTGTGTTCCATCCTCAAAGTCATGGTGCATCTGTTTTCTTAACCCTAAAACTTCAGTACATGAGAGGAGGTGTTTCCCCAGCTTGGGGTAAATACCTGGGCAGGGGTCTCTAGGATCATGCTTACATTACAGTCAGCCAAATGGAGCAGTGATTTACAAGAAGAACCTGGAAATAAAAGAGCATTTTAAACTGGGTGGGGCATTGTTCAGGATGTTATATTTCACTTTGGAGCAGGGGTTCTTAATGAGTGACCCCCAGGACCAGCAGCACTGCCATTCTAGGGACTGTGTTAGAAAGCAAGTTCTCTGGCTCCACCCCATTCCTATTGAATCAGAAACTCTGGGGATGGGAGCCAAAAATCTGTGCTTTAGAAAGCCCTCCAGGTGATTCTGTTACATGCTAAAGCTTGAGAACCACAGTCATAGTGAATAAAGCATGCTACAGTCACTTTACTGTTGTGAGTATGGGGTTTGAGCTGAGCATGTATTTCTCTATACCAGCAATTGAGTTGATGACAAAGTAAAAGCAACAATGGTTTCATTGTTTGTTTGTTTGTTTGTTTGTTTATTCATTCGTTCATTCATTCACTCAACTGGTATGTCTTGCCAGGCACTTAATGCTGAATAAACAATGGAATATCTCCTAGTTTGGTGATAGATGGAAACATTTATAAACTCCTAAATTACAAAGTATTTTGGCAAACATGATCTATGAAAGAGAGCCATGAGAAAGCTTCAGTTGACTTTGAATAAACAAAATGCCTTGGTACAAAAAAGTCAAGAATTATGCAAGTTAGGATAAAAAGGATACAGGCCTAAGTGAAATTTTCAAGAAAGCAAGAAAATTTGATATCAATGCAAGGAAAGGTGATATTAATAAGAGCACTGGAGCCTAGACTTAAAGAGTGGGATTGGGGTATATCCAAAGTTAAGAGTCATGAACTCCAGTGAGAGTGCCAAGAATGGGCCAGATGAGTGGTCCTGACATGGTGTTCCAGCGCAGTCATGGAAGTGACAGTGTGAGTTTCTGAGTGTCACTTCTCACCAGAACCCTGCTGAGATCTGATTCCATGCACTCTTGCCAAACTCCAAGCCCTCCAGCAGGTAGAACCTTCTCTGGGAATGGAGTACTTGTGAAAAGTTACAGTGTGACAGAGAATTTGGCAGTGGTAACTGGAACCCTACACGGATATATTGTGTCACTACATATGCTAATGTATGAAATTTGGAATCAGGGTATTTTGGATGTGTCTAGTATAGCTTGAAGGATGAATAAACGTTTTCTTCCTTTATACCAAACTTCTTGCAGCTTTTTGAGCAATAAACTTGAACTTCTCAGATTCACTGGGAGTTTTTTTTTTTTGAAAAGTATCTTTATTGATGGGAGGACACAGTTCAATGCATTGTTGAAAATGCTGTGTTATTTAAATACATACTATAGGAAATGTAAGGTTCAGAGGAATGGAACAGGTTTCACATTCAGAGCAAGTCCAAGTCCTATGCAGTGCCATGCCATATACCTCCAAAATAAGTGACCCTAATCAGAGAATTGAATGGAGAAAGAAAAAAACACAGATATTCGGTACATGTGTAGTTAAAATTGTTAAAACAGATATGTTCTAAGACAGAGAAAGTAGCAAAATTCCCCTTTTCCTAATGTGACTTAACTGGTTATGGATTAAATTTCTGGCCACTTCATGATAACAGTCGTCCATATAATAATTCTACACACAACAAAGATAGAAGTTTATTCGCCTCTTCATGCACCCAGTAGAGGAGACACCACAGAACATTTCAGAGCAATGAGCGCGCCAGAGGAAATACCAATACTTTGTATATTATGAACACTGAAAGGCACATTTAGAGATGAAAGACCAATGAGAACTTTTTTTAACCTTCTAAGTTCGTTTTATTTTATTTTTTTCACCTTCTTTTTATTGCTGTGCTGAGTTGGGGGTACATTGTGACATTTACAAAAGTTCTTACAATATATCAAATATATCGTACTTGAGTTCAACTCCTCTACCATTCTCCTTCATCTCCCCCCTCCTGACATTGGGAATTTATTTTTTTAATTTCTTAACTTAAAAACTGCTTTTATTGTAAAAGTAACACAAATGAATTATTTGAAAATCTGGATTTCAAAGGTCACAAAACTACAGGAGAGCTTGACATTGTATCTGTCCTGTTTTTAGGCAGAGAAAACAAAGAATTTTGTCAGCCGAAGCCTTGTCATAGGGGAAGTGCTCTCCATAGCAGACATGGCTACAAGTGTGAAGGTGAGAAGCGCTGGGCACCCCACCCTTCCAGAACTCATGATTGCTTTGCATGGCAAGAAGTGAAATGATACTCCTGGGGGCTCTCAGTCCGACATTGGGAATTTTAAATGAACGTCCTTCACTGAAGAGAGTTATATGGCAATCAAAATGGCAGAAGACGCTAATGCTGTGCCAAGGGGACAGAGAAAATGAAAAGAGTTGATTTCTACAATATTGACATATGGGTTTTAAGGAATTAAAGAGAAGAAATTTGAACATTTTATGTTTGGACCAGAGAGAGAATGCAGGTGTTTGTGGCTCTGAGAACCAAAAGTAACCGCTCTGGGAGGTATCAGGAAAGAATGAACCTGTCTTGAATGTCAGACGTTATTCTAGAAGCTTTCCCATCTGCCAAACCATTTCCTCATCACTCAGTGAGGTTAGAGACAAGGAACTCACATCACCACATTCAGATGAGGATGCACTAATAGAGTTGGTAACTTACCCGAAATCTCAAATAGCTAAAAGATGGCAGAATCAGATTTAAAACTAGACCCTCAGGAAGCCAATAGCTCTCTCTTATTTGACTGACTCTTTCTGCAGACTCTATCTTCCACTTTGAATCTGGTCCTGCAGAAAAGCCCATGTGTGACTTTCCTGACATGGTTTAGGAGCTAGAGCAGCAACCTGTAGTAATTCTGTAACACACATCTGAATCAGGTTTCAGTGATTCAGTAAGGCCAGATTTGCAGAGTCAAAGAAATATTAAATCCTTCCTTTCCTGGGATCCAGGGAGAAGAGAGGTCTCCTTGCTGCCAACCCCCAGAACAAAGTGATTTGTCATTTCTCCAAGGCTGAATTTGGAAGTTCAGGCTTCCAAGCTACAGGAAACACAGATGAACAAAGTTTGAAAATTGTCAACATGCAGAGAGAGGGGACACAGTGGGTCATCCAGGGTCCTACTCACTCCAAATGGGCAAATTACCCAGGCCCTGGAGTAACATCTGAAATTTGACACAAGGCTCAAATAAAGGGATCATCAGAAAAAGGGACATTTGTTTAATAATGTATTCGTCTGTCCAACCAATGTTTTTTTTGGATGGTTAGGAAAATAGAACAAGAAGCATCCTAGTGTCCATACTGCGATGCCAGAAGTTCCATAAAGCTTGTCTGGGGCTATTATCATAAAACCGATGGGGTGTCAGCTAAGGCTCAAGGAAGGAGAAAGTGGGGCAGTAGGAGGTAAATCTGTCAGGCAGCTGAGTAGATTCAGAAGCTGCTCAGGCAGCCAAGGAAGGTCAGGGTCACAAGCAAGACACAATGGCCAAGGACAAAAGCAGGATGAAATCCATAGAAAGAGGGCTGGAGTCTGGCCTAGAATTCATTCTTTCTGGCCCAAGAGTCACGTGGTCTTCAGCACATGTGCAAGTCACATAGGTGAAGACAAGATCTTCTGAAAGAAGGTTGGGTGGGGAAGACGAGGTAAAAAGGGCAGGTGTCAAGCATTTTAGGTGCAAAGTCATTGTTCTGCTACACCATGTGGTACAGGCTTATCATCCCATAGCATTGAGGCAGACACTCCAGACTTTTGTGAAATCTGATCTAATCCCTACTAGGGATATAAAAGATTAAAAGTTTACTTAGCATAAGGTAAACTATATTTAAAGAAATCATCCCTAGAAACATGTTCTGAACCTAAACACTGTCCATTGGAACCAGCCTCTTTCTGAAAAGTTAAATTAAAAAAAAAAGTAATGTCCCATTTTTTTTAAGTGGCAAAACTCAAGAGATATAAAAGCAAACTCAACCTTAAATATTTCTTGCCAAAATTATCAGGTCAGTATCAATTGCTTTTTCTTATCTTTGGTTGGACAATTAGCAATCTTTTCCCTTTGTAAGTTCTAATTTTAAAATTTCACTATGTTCTATGAATTGTGAAAAATTTAGAGCCCTGGACTTAATAATACAGTAAATGAATGAGGTAAGCATCTCTTCCATTTAAGGTAGTTGGAATAAAACTGATTCAGCAGCAGCTATAGGCGAGCAGTGTTGGCCAAACTGAAGGTTTCTGAGTCCTGTGCTCAGGCATAGCTGAGCTGATGCCTCTGACCCTCCAAGCTTTCTATTCCTGCCATAGGACCTGACCCATGGTAGCCTATGCCAAGTTTAGGTCTCCCTCCTTTTCTTCCTCTCATCCTTTAGCTTTCCTTCCCTCCTTCTCTCTCCAAGGAGGATGCTCTTATATATACACATTAATGTTCCTATGTGATAGATTTCTTCCCCCCAACAACCCTAACCTGCCTTTTCCATTTCACAGTACATACAGAAGCAATGCTCGAGAAAATGTTAAAAAAAAAAAAAGAATTGCATTTAGAGAAGTCGGGTTTCAAGGCTCAGTGGGAATCCCGAGTTTAACAATACACTGCACCTCCAGAAGCCAATTTGTCCAGCACACACTCACAGACAATGAAACATGACAAGATGATGCTTTGCACAATATCTACCACTTCTCTTCCTCTTCTCTGCTCGCCTTTGCAAACCACCTGGGGATTACCCATCAGGCACATTTTTGTTCTTTGCAACCCCTGTGTCTGAGCCTTCCCAGGCCCTCCCCACTCTCCTCTTATCTCCCAGAACAGGAAGGACTCCAAAAATCGGTGAAATCAACCTGCACAATGAGAAGGCTCTGTGTCATTACTGAGCACCCAAGCCAGAGGCTGCTTTCGGACTGCAGTCTTAGCCCAGCAGTTAGGAGCACACACACTGCTGAGTCACCTCGTAAATTGTTTCAAATGAGTTTTTCTTTCCTGTTAACGTACCAAGGCAGGAGGAGGTGGCCCCAGGAAGGATGTTGAGCAAAGAGAGTCAGGGTTGGGAGGAAAGGGCTCAAGGGAACTGGAGGGAGGCAGAATGAACAGATAGGATTTAGACGCCTGCTTGGTTACAGCAATCAATTTCAGCAGTAATAATAAAATAACACAGAGGGGGAAAAGCAGACGTGACAGAAGTGATAAAATGGAAATGAATCCTCATTACCTTGCTGATGAGAGGGCCACAGCTGCTGCCACTGCTGCTTCACATGGTGAGGGACATCGCATCCCTGCGTTTATCATGTGGGGCTGGGCAAAGAAGGGGAAGAAGAGAGAAATGCACACAATGACATTGAGCTACAGAGCAGTTGACACACAACGATGCAGTGGTGACAGGAGTCTCAGAAGCACTCAAGAGTTACCCCTTGCCTTGGCCCAACCAAGAAAGACATTTGAGCCCTCAGAGCTTTATTTGACGCTCCACCAAGAGCCACACACTCTCCAAAAACATGCATGTGGCACAGTGAACAAGACACATAATCACGCTACATTCGAAGCTGGTGGTGGTGTCACAGGCCATGACCCATTGTCACAGCCAATCTGGAAGAGTCCTTGTTGTATCACAGACAATATTTCTCAGTGGAGTTTAGGGACCTGACACTCCTTAGCTTGTCCAAAGGCTCTCCATTAGTTGGTTCCAACCAACTGCACTCACTTGGTTAAGTTCTCTGCCCAGTTCTAGTTTTATCTATCAGCCATTCCTAAAATATGCTTGTACTTCTAGCATACCTGGGTTCCCACATTCCCTCTGCCTATTTTGCCCTTTCTTCTAACTTTAATCATCTGAAACACAGGTCCAGTGATGGGAAATTATTTCTCCACTATGAAAATGTCCTTTACAACTTATCCCTACTATTTTATCAACTTTATTACTTTATATCATGAACCACAGTTATTTGTACAGGTACCCCTTACTGTCCCACAGGGCTTCAGAGTTACAAGCATTTCTATCTGACACTAGCAAAAACATCAATGTAACAGCTGGTCAATAATTTGTTTGTGTGTGTGTGTGTGTTTTTAATGAGCGAATGAGAAGAAGAAAGAGGAAGGTTAATGCCCTTTCTCTAGAGGCAGTTGCTAGAATTTCTAGAATTTCTTTCCATCCAATTCTTCAACCCTCTGCAGATCCTTGGAATGTCAGCTAATGTTGATTGTAGACCTGATGACAGACTCAGCCTATGGCCTTTCCAGTTCCTACTCCCACTTCCTTCCATGGTCTCCTGGATGAGACATGTGCTTCAGAGAGCCATAGCATCCTGACACCACTGTCATATCTTAAATTGCACAATGGACCATCCTTGCATGTGTATTTCAGCAGTCTGACTACCTTCAGAGCAGGGTCCCTTTAGAGCTGACACTGACCCTTTTGGATCATACATATTGTTATGCAGGGGTCCCCACACCAACATTGCTTCCACCTTTTAGGGCCTCTACCTATGTGTATCTGGACCAAACGTGGAATAAAATTTGTGTCTATGATGCCATTCCTACCTTTTGGGATACGTGATGCAGAATACATATCCAGCTATTATCAAGATCTCTTGGGATGGAAATGTGACAATGACACTTTCATCTCAGGAGCAGAAGTTGAAGTTGGACTGGTGAAGAGGCAAGGAAGCTATTATGTACTAAATATACACCCTTCCAAATTCACAGATTAAAAATTTTAAATTCCAATCCCCTAGTTTGGTGGTGTTAGAAAGTCATGTAAGATGGAGTCCTCAGGAATAGAATTAGTGTTCTAATAAGAAAAGACACTAGAGAGCTTTCTTCCAGAGAGCATCTTGCTTTATCTATGTATAAAGATATAAAGGCCTCTGTAATCCTTAAAGAGAGCATTTGCCAGAACTCAGCCATGCTGACATCACTATCCTAGAGTTCCCAGCCTCCAGAACTGTGAAAAATAAACATTTGTTGTTTAAATCACCCAGGGTATTTTTGTTATAAAAGGCTAAACAAAGATAGCCCAGTTGCCTACAGTTGCCTCTGTGCACTGAAATTTCTTTTTTTTTTTTTCATTTTTCTTTTATTATTCATATGTGCATACAAGGCTTGGTTCATTTCTCCCCCTGAAATTTCTTGATAAATCTTTTGAATGGATTGTTCACATCCAGCTACCAGTGCTTGAGTTTTTAGATGGTGTCCAGGTAAGAACTTAAATGTCCTTAAATCATGTACAGAAAATAACTTTCATTTCAATTGACTTTAATCAAGTGACTATAACAAAAAGAATGACTCTGTTTGGTGTTAGTTTTTAACCACTTTTAGAAATTTACTAATACTGCCTTTTAACAAAAAAGAGAAGTCTTGAGGTCTATTGCCTTTAGAACAGCACTATCTGCACAGAATTTAATAATAATGGTTGCTTTTCACAGAACTGGTTTACGTGGTTACCTTTGGTTTACAGAACAGAAGATGCTTTGGGTTTTCTAATACAGTACTAATGTTTATAATAGCTGACACTTCTTGAATGTCTATCTTGTACAGGGCATTGTACTTACCATGTTTTGATCTAATCTCCATGGCAATCCTATTACATAGATGCTATTATTATTTCTTTCACAGATTAGGAAAACAGGCAAAGAATGGTAAGTGAAATTACCCAAGATCATGCAGCTTCTAAGTGGGGGAGATGAGATCTGAACCCAGTATATGTTCTTAATTCACTGTTCTATTAATAGTCTGGGTAATGCTATAAAATGCCTTATGGGCACAAATTTAAGTTAAAAATGTTAAAGAGATTTAAAATTAAATAGTAAAAAGTAATAAGTAATTCTGAAGGTACAGCATAAATACCTGAATGTTAATAATCTCAGGATTAGAGTTACTAGTTTTGTTCGGTTATTGAGCTTCATTTTTGGCATGTAATAAACCAAGAGAGGGAAGGGACTGAGCCAAGATTGGCTGACCCATTGTGCAGACCACTGTTCAATAGGAAACTGGACTTGATGGCCTATCTCAGCCCTCTAAAGGGTGGTAGAAACTGTGGACTTTGAGGTAATTTATGCAATTTTCTTGAGTTCAATTTTTAATCTGCTGGCATGAAAAAAAATACACATCTAAGGGTTGTTGTGATGGAATGGGGTAATATATACAAATCCACTAACAGAGGGTTGGTCTAGTCTAGATTTCTAACAGAGATCTGTCTCTTCTAACACCACAATTTTTTATTGTAATGGCTGGCAAGATGTGCTCTGAGATACTGGTATGGCTGGATTCACAGTGTCAGGAATATCTTTGAACTGGGAATTTAAAAATGTGTGCACATTTAGTCTTAAACTTCTAATACAACTGGGGGTTGTATTCACCTGTACTGCATTTCCTGTGGTAGACTCTAATTACACTTGGGAGGGGATTTGGGTGAAATCCCACATGTGAAAGTCGTGTTTGTTGCAAAAAGCATGAGCAACTTATATACCTTGCAAGCAGAGACTGGTGTGAAGGCTCAAGGGCCATCTACAGCAAAAGGTGAGGAAAAAACCATCATTTCACCACCCTAGAGCTCCATTTTTATTCTCCCCTTTTCTTCTCATGAAATCAGTTCACAAGAATTGATCTTGGATCATTTCAGTAAATACTAAGCAGGAAAAAAGTTAGTATTTTATTGCTAGGAAAAGTGAGTCTCTGTTCTCCAGGATCTTTGTTTAGTTAGGGAGAAAGAAAAGTAAACATAGAGTGAAAAACTGTTCAATGCCTGTCTTATCCCTGACAAAGAGCAGAAATTTATTATTTGCTGAATGAAAGAATGAATGAATTCTGAGGTCAGAGATTTGCTTCTTACTGGAATGTAAACATTGACTCCCTTCTCCTGCCTACTCTTTCTTGCTCTTTGGGTTCCCGGCAACTTAGCTCCTCTGTGTTGATGTTTTCCTTCTCCATTGTCCTGAAGTCGCCTTTCAGGGAATGTCTTTTTGATGCCTGTGTGTCTCAAAGCCTGGCATGAAATAGGCACTTCATAAATGTTTCTTGAATTCACTTTTATAGGTGCCTCATTTCCTGAGATGAATTTTATCTAAACCCAGTACATCATGCATAAGAAAGACAGGGTCAGACCCCCCCCTACAGATCCTATGAAAGTGACTATTTATACAGCGTAGGTATGAGGTAAAATGATTGAGGTCATTTTAATAAAACTTCAATTTTACCCTCTGCTTATTTTGCAACCAGCTCTATATGGTTACATTATTCTTTATCAGTTTATAAATCAGGTTCAGTAAGTTCATAAATTTTGTATTATGTGTCATAAGAATTTGGCCCTAACTTGAAAACACTGGCTGTATTGATTAAAATCCAGGCCAGGGATCCTCCCCAGGCCAAGTTTGTCTTCCGCATAATGACAACCTTAGTCTTCTTTTTAAACATTTAAACAATGCCTCTTATGAATGGATCATGGATTTACACGCAGCTAAGTTCATATCTGAGGAATAAAATAGGATATTCCATCTGGTGGAAATACTTCTATGAGGGAGAGAAGAGGACAGGAAGAGATGAAAGCCAGCTAGAGAGCGTTCACCTCAATTCGTGCACCTTTCTCTGCTGGATGCTTTACATATGTTGAGCTTAATATCTTCACTGCCTCACCACGAGGCCTGTGTGATTGGCCCTGTTAACAGATGAGAGAAGGTTGTGTTTCAAAATGAGATTTGGATGAGCTCAAGGTTATACAAAATCTACAATATTCAGGATTTAAGACTGTTGTAGAGTTCTTAAAGCTAAAGTTCCCCTTTCTATGGGGAAGTGAAGATAGATAGGCATGATTTCATGTTGTGTGCTCTACATTTTTAAGAAACTGCCAATCTACTCTCCAAAGGGGAGGTACCATTGTACGTTCTCATCTACCATGTGAGCTTCCAGTTCCTGCACAGTTCTTGCCAAGTTAACACTTCATCTAGACAATTGGAAAAAAAAAATTAACTCTTCTACTAATAGTAGTGTATTGAAATCACATTGTGGGTGTTTTTTGTACTTTGTTAATGAAAAATTGTATTGGACATCTTTTTCATGTACTCATTGCCACCCATGTCTATCTTTTCAAATAATTTGTCCACTTGTTTATTATGTTATTTCTTACTATTGAGTTGTAAGAATTCTTTATATAATATAGATGCAACTCCTTTAACAGATATATTACTAGTAAATATATTTTTCGTTCTGTGACTTGTTTGTTTTATTAATATGTTTTATTAATAGTTGCTTATAGTAAGAAAAATGTTTCTTAGTTTGCTTCAGCTGCTATAACAAAATAACACAGATTGAGTGGTTTATACAACATTTATTTTCTCACCATTCCAGAGATTAGAACGTGAAGAACAAGGTGTTCTGCATTTGCTCAAAAGAATGTGTTCTACTGTTGCTGGGTGGCTTGTTCTATGAATGACAATTATATTAGTTGACAGTGTATCCACATTTTTATACACTTGCTTAGTTGTCTTTCTATTTGTCTATTGCTTGTTTAGGGAGCTGTTGAAATCTCTGATCATAAGTCATAGATTTGACTATTTTTCCTTGAGGTTCTAAAATCTTATTGTATGATTTTATCTTCTTCTTGAACTCACACCTTCATCATTCTTAGTATGTGGTAATATTCTTCGCTATGAAATCATCTGTGTCTGATAATATTATAGACATTCCAACTTTCATTAGACTAGAATTGTAAATCTTTATCCTTTTGGTTTTAGCCCATTTGTATTTCTACATTTAAAATGTTTTAAAAGACTGTATAGTTCATTCACTTTTACAAAATAAATCCTGAGAATACCTGCCTTTTAATTAAGATACTTACGTCATGCATACTTATGTGGTTGTTGATGAAATTAGTTTCAAGGTTATCATCCTGACTTTTTTATTCCACTTGTCTCATCTGTTCCTTGTCCTATTTTGGCTTTCTTTTGCATTGGCTATTTTTTATGATTGTATTTTATTTGTTTTGTTCATTAATTTGCTGTAACTTTTTGTTTTGTTATGTTCTTGGTGGCTTTAGGGTACAGAGTGGTTATCTTTAACTCACAACTATCTACTTTCTAGTAAGATTGCTTCACTCAATGTACAGTGAAATAGTTGTTGAAGGTAGAGGCAGTTAAGTCCAGGAGCTGATGAGAAGTGCAATTCTCTGATTCTTTTCTATTTTAGGCTCTTGCATGATTTATTAGCTTTATCTGCCACATTCTTTCCTTCCACACTGCAATCCTTTATACACATTTCAGATCCTTATCGAGCCATTTATTCTCTAGGGTGATCTCCCAGGATGAATTTCCTTACTGTTTCTAGAGCACTCCAGGCTTAACCTTCCTTAATATTTATAACATCAGGTATAAAAATATCAATGTTCTCAGTATCTACCACTCACCTAGGTTAGGAATTTTATGATGGCATCATGGCAATAGGACTTCTTTTCACTGTTGTGTGGCCTGGCTCTTGCATTGAGTTTTACACACATTCTTCAATATTTTTTAAAGTAAATATAAATACATGGGCCAAGTCTTGACAGCCTTTGAGTCAAATCGGTAAAAAGATGGAGAAAATGTAAAGAGACATATTTGCCAAAGATATTTTACTCAATCATTTGGACATATATTAAAATATTTGCATTCTTAAACACCATGATTATCCAGTTGTCTTATGATACCCTTGGGGGTTATTTCCAAGGCCTCCCTGTGGACACCAAAATCTACAGACGCACAAGTCCCTTCTACAAAATGGTATATCTGTATATACCCTAAGCATATCCTTCTGTATACTTTAAATTATCTCTAGATTATTTATATTACCTAATAAAATATAGACACTATGTAAAGAGCTGTTATGCTGTAATGTTATGAAAATAATGACAAGAAAAGAAGTCTGTACAAGTTTAGTACATACGCAGTATTTTCCAAATATTTTCAATCTGTGATTTGTTGAATCCACAGTTTCAAAACCAAATATATATGTATATGGAGGGGCAATTGCCTCTACCATGACCTCAGATCTGCTAACACCAGATTAGAGTACAGAACAGATGGTTATCTTCTAGACTGTTGAAAGCAATGGTAACTCAAGAAGTCTGTGGAGAGGGAGCCCCTTAGGGGACTGGACTGATCTAGTGGCAACTGTAGCACTTTTGCATAATCACAGAAATTTGCAAATCAAAAACCCAAGCTTGCCACACATCAGTGCCAGTGAGGAACTGTCCTTTCTATGTTCAGTGGTAATGAGAGATGCTGGAAGGGACAGTTTGATAGATATTAAAAGCAGGAAAGGAGGAAGCATCAAGGTAGCATCAAAAGCTCATTTGCATAAAAGTAAACTATAAAATAATTCCTATTGAGAGTTCAGGTGTTAAGAACTGGTATCTTCCTACTGACACCAACAAGACTTCATAAGGGGTAGGGATGAAAACTTGACTCCAAAATAAGACTGAGGCTTGGGATTCCTGTGTCTGGAAAGCAAACACATGAACCGAACCATCACGACTGGCCACCTAGGAAACACAGATTGCCTCAAAATGTCTACACAGAATAACCAACCAGTTATCTAGTGAATGTGGTCCCAAATGATAAGGAATTTGTGCACTGACAAGGGAGTAAAGTCTGAATCTGAGAAATTTTCACTGAACAGAGCCACAGACCCTGTTCCTCAGCCATTTTCAACTACTGATACTGGTGTGTTTCTCCTGGAATTGTTCAATTATGCTTACTACTTCCTTTACATGCTGATTCAGTGTTCTGTAGTCAGTTTACACACACTTGTAGGCACTCATCTTCCCAGGCCATTTCTTTTGCATTAGTTGTTTGAATTTAGCCATGATGAGTATTCAAACCACAGAAACTAGCTACCAATCAGAGCTCTCCCCTCAGTGAGTAAATTAAGAATTTACCAACCTATCACAAATTACTCTTTATGTAAAGCTTAAAATAATTATTTTTATTAGCACACATTACTAGTACAAAGTGAAGGGGTTCACTGTGAGATCTCCATCCATGTATATAATGTGACTTCGCCATGTTAACCCTCTCTATTACTCCTTCTTATCCCCTCTGCCTTGTTCCTTTTCTCTTCTACCTCCCTTTTACCTTCATCGACTTTTTTTTTTTTTGGTTTTGTTTTCCTCTAGCTTCCACAAATGAGAGCAAACACAATGACACTTTATATGTCTGTTGACAGTGAGTTTTAGTAACCACACGATGGCCTGCCCACATTGGGCCAAGTTTATATTGCAAAGCAGCGGCAAGCCTATGTTTTCTTGGCTTGCAGGTCCCTGGGCTAATTTGGTTAATTGCAACTACTAATAAGAGGTTAAGGAGTGACTATAGAAAGTAGGCTAGGATACTTCTAGCTCCCTTTTTCTATTCCAGGTCTCTTGCAGTAGTTACATTTCTTCTCTGGGTTCACAACCTCACAAAAAGATCTGCCAGCCTATCAGTTTCTCGGCTGTCTTGTCACTACCCCTCCCTCTGATTCATCTGTTCTAAAGGAGTGAGAGTGGCTTTTTCCTTGCTACTGGTATTGTTTGCATTGCTGACTATTCTTTATTAGGCTTCTCAGCTCCCTCATAACCTGAGCAAACCTGGAATTCAATTAACTTGGCTTAAATATTCCTGAGGCATCTGAATCCCAGTTAGATCCTGACTGATAGAGAGCTTAAGTAACTGGCCAAAGTTCACAGAGAAATTAGTTTAGCTTGGATTTGAAGACTGATGTCTGATTGTGGAAACTGTGTCATATCCAATACTCTGACACTTCCTTCAAATCTTGTTCTGGTTTTTAGATCCTCTGTTGAGGCTGCTCTCCATTGTCCACTTAAAATGCGTAATCAAAACTCCAGGAAGCCCCGGGTGAGCTTGCTGTGGGAAGATCCTGGAGACATGTCCTCACCGATGTCCAAATAGAAAGCTTCTAACTGTGCATCTTTGCTTGGAATTGCAAAATAAGGGAGATGAGATGAACTTTTCAATGTTCTTTTGCCATAAGGGTAATATGGATTTTCTGTGTCTATTTTACATTTTTGACCGTCAGTGGAGACTTGATGTAGTATAACAATAAAACAATGTCTGGCCCATTGTACAGCCACACTCATATTAATTGTTGCATTTGAGCTCTATCACATTGTTACACAGGGAATAGGAAAAGATTACAGAGCACACACACCTGGTTATCATTATTTCATTACTGATTTTCTGGTCCCTTATAACTCATCTTTTTTAGCTCTATTTGGACACAAACATATCCAGATTTTGTCTTCTTGACTATCCTTGTCCTTAGTTGTGCCAAATCCCTGGTAGTTATCACTTGCTTTGTTTTGATCCATCTGGTGCTCTGGTGATTAATATAAAGATAATGTAAAGACCAGGGCTTAAAATTCCTGCCATGGTACTCTTCCCTTTGTCACTATGACCAGGTTTTACCTGCTCCTCATCTACATATCTACAGGGTTTGTTTTAGTTTGGAGCAGTGGGGTTGTGGATGAGCCAATGAAGAGAAATTAGCACATCCCAGTGTTCTCAATCAAAGAACCATTTTGGAGACCGTACTCTGCTCCACCCAATCCTGCACTGGAAGTTTTCATAAATATACCAGATTGCAATTAATTCGCAAAACCTTGTTTTCCTTTTGACTCCATTTGTCACAAAGGCAGTTTGTTTATTCATTGATGATTTCCTTTTTCTCTCCCTCCCCACTATTAACTCCATAAAGGCAGAGTTTTTTCTCCACCACTGTAGATAAGAGAGTGTCTGGAATAGTGTGAAGGCCAGAGATGCTCATTGTCTGAAAAAAAATTACATGGAGTGGGCAGATGGCTGCATGTCAAACATTTTACAGTACACAACCCTTTCCCTCTGTGCATTTCTGGGCCCTTCCCACCTTTCGTCAGACAAAGAGAAGAAGTCTGAGTAATCCTGGGTTATTCATTGCTCTCTGTTATACTAAGTCATGTTTCTTCTGACTTTCTTTCCTAAAGTGTTATGACCCATGGCTTCTAGATTGGAAGAAATCTGGTAAAAGAAGACTACCTCTATATTTTAGAAGGAGAATAAATCAAAAGGGAAAATATCCTGTATTTTGAAAAGACATTGCCACTAAGGATCTAAATCGGTCCTTCATCACTCAAAAGCTGAGTTACCAAAGACAATACAATATTTTTAAGTATGGTGCTTATTTAGCCAAAGAGATTCAGCTCCATTGGTGGAAATTCAGGCTGGGTTGTACTCACTGGGCAGTTATTTTGTTTCAGGGAGCTTTCTTAAATTCTCTCAGAATTAAATCACCAATAACTGCCTTCCTCATTTATACCTTATTATTGAAGCCTGCCCAACCCATCAGCTTCTCTACATGTTACACTTAGCACAGATCATAGTTCCTATTGATATGGTCTGATGTCCACTGTAAATGCTGCCTAAATTGAAAGAATACAAATGATATCATTCTTCAAAAGATAGTAACCAATGCCATTAACAGGATAGAGTGGTTCCATGGTGAAATCTGGCTGCTTAGAAATTGAACTTGAAGAAAGTTGTGACCAGTGAAGAGAGAAAAATAATATCAGGTTGGACTCTGGGCTAATATCTGAAAGAAGAACTGTTGCAGGAAAGAATTTCTCATAGGTTGAGAAATCCATTTAGGGTTCCATCTGTGGCATCGCATATCATTCATTCAAGCTTATATAATTTAAATCTCGAAAACACCTTATCAATTGTATTTAGAATAGTCTACATTTTGCTGTACTATCACATTCACCTGCCAGTCTCAGGGGTTTAATAGTATAAGGTTTATTTCTTCCTATACTTTCACCCATTTTAGAGAGCAGGGTCTCTGCTCAATGACTTCACTGAGAGACCCAGGCAGACATATTAAAAATTCATAGGTTTGCATAGAAAGTGACAAATGTCACCTGAATTCATAGATCACCTCCAAGAATTAGTTATATGATCTTGTCTAACGTTAAGCACATTTTACAGATACTTAGAAGGAGATGCTTGAGCCAATTATTAAGCATAACAATCTTAAATTCAGATATGGTAGATATCTGAAGCATATCTATAGAAGATATCATTCAGTCAGTGGTTCTTAGCCTTTTATGAGCCACGAACTCATCAAATATTTAATGAAAACTTCCTATCAGCTACCTAGAACAATTTAGATGGTTATTTGTACATGTTTATATGCAATTTCATTGAGTTAACAGATTCCACCACATCTCAACGAAGAGGCAATTGTAAGAAGCATACTGGACCAGGCTTGTAGTGAAATTGTACAAGAACCACTAGTAAACTTTTTTCAGAATTCTGCAAGCTAGTTAATGTATTGCTAGGGGGAATATTTACACCATGGAAATTGGCAAATGCTACCTATTAGCTCTTTCTACCCCTACCTTTTCTGGAGAGGTAGTTACTAAATATTTCCTTGGACACTAATGCCATTACGTCCCTCTCCTTATTTCCATTTAAGCAACTCTTTCTCTAAACGTGAGATCTCAAATATGCATCTCGCAGGTCTATTCTGCTTGAATAGTAAGTAATGCCTTTGAGCTGTCTTGAGAAGCAACCATGGGATGTGGAAGAGTCTGAGCATTAAATAGCAATATCTGACGAAGGCATCTAACCAGGTCTTTAAATCAGCACCAGAACAGGTAGTGTCTGTAGCAACCTGACCCAGCCATAGATCAGGAGGAAACAGTCATTTGGGATGGCTACAGCTTCTTTATGATTTTATGATCTTGACCTTTGAAGGTCATAGCATCTGTGTGGGTTGTACACTTTCTCTAGCACCATTGAGCTGGAGGCTTTGAAGCAAACTCTCTTCCCAAGAGAGGAGATTGTGCTTGATGTGACCAAGGTCAAAAGATCATCTGAACTAGAGATTAGATTTAGATATCAAAGGACAAGTTCAGATAGATATTTAAATTAGTGACCACCTGCTGGCATGACAACCCATTGGCCCTAGCCATCAAAGTAGATGTTATTCATTTTATCACTTTTAAAAAGTAAATCAATTAAGGACATCAATCTCGACTGTCTATATTTCTGTCATCTGCAGACTTAAAAACATACACACAAAGATTAAAGGCAAAGAAAGAAAAGAAGCTAGAGACTTGGGAAAGTTAGCACTCGGTGCATGGCTCCCTGTCTAAAATGAGACAATCACCACTGTTTAACAGCATTTTGATTACAAAAGCAGTGATCACACCAATAAAACGACCCCCTCTTCCATGGGGGTGCACCTATGTGAACCATGCCGGAAGTTCCAATAGAGTTTACACCAGGTGAGGCTCCTCCCACTTTTTGCCTGTTGTGTTCCTAATTGGTCAATAACTGCCAGAGCATGGACAAAAAAGCCATAAAGGCTTTGTTGTAATGTTTAATGATAATCATTGATGAAGAGTCAAGGTATTACTACTGGAACAACCTAGGACCCAAGACCATCCACCTAGTGATTCATGATCTGCAGAGGGTATGTCTTGTTCCACATGCAGAACTCGACATGGAGCTCTTCTGTGGTCCCTAGAATTGTTTTCAGTCTTTTGCCACAGATGGCCCATCCTGGAAGTAGCAAGACTGCGAGAGTTTTAAGGATGAAATTGTAATGCTTTCATCATCCAGAAAAATCAAGTCTACAGAAAAGAAGTGTTTCCCCAAGGATGACAAGTCATTTTATTTTAAAATTTTCAGTCCGGTGTGCTAATCAGTGGCATTTTAAATGAGTTGAAATTTTTATTGAAAAAGTGACGTAATTATGCTAAGTTTTATACTACTCATTTACAATCATATAATCACTTTGTTTACAAGAAGTATTTCTTTTTTTAATATTTTTTTCCTGATGATTTCCAGTTGTTTTTTGTTGATTTGACTGCTTTGGATTTCTGTTTTTGGCTTGACTGTATCTTCCTTAATATTCTGGTTTCTACTAGTCATTACCACAGAAGAAAAATTAGGTCAGAGACTGAAAAAATAATTAAGAACAAAAATACATCTACACATATGGAACTCTTTATTTTTCGAGGCATTTTCCACTCATTTTCTTGTTCATTCTCAAAGCAACTGTGTGAGGGAGATGGAGTATCATGATCTGACCCATTTTAGGGTTGATTTAAATGGGTACAGGAAAGTTAAGTGGCATCTGAAACATCGCCTATGCACTTAGTAACAAAGCAAGGACTAAGGCTGGTTTTATGGTGTGTAGCCCAGTGCTCTTTGCTTGCAATAGGCTCTGGTCTAATGTGAATTATACCTACAGACTGCCACTAAAGTCATAAATACAGGTCCTCAGAGGTCATTCCAACCATCATCTAATAACCTCTCTCGGTTATTTAGACATATCTTTTTCTCCAAGTTCCACTTCCTACTCATTTGGGACAGTGTCAACATTGGGCTCAAAGATGAAAACCTGCCAAAATATGTGTCACAGAGTCCATACTCAAAATTGTGCACACTTCATCTAGAGAAGTTTCTCTCAAGTACTCTCTCATAATCAAACTCCCTTAATTTTGCATACAACTCAAATTAAATGTCAAACCTAGAGCAGATTGGAAGGGATGGGATTGTGATGAGGGTGGGATAAAGTAATGATATTGTTATAATTACTTTGCGATGACAACAAAAATGTAATAGCTAGAAAGGTGACAGCAAAGAAGAGAATAAAGGAAAATAAAACACCAAGAGACCCTTGCTCTCCAAACGCCCTGTAGCCTGGATTCATATTGTGAGCCTTAGTAGGCCACCTCAGTTCCTAAAAATGGTCCTAACCATTAAAAGCAAGTTAATTTAAGTTTATTAAGATTTAGAAAACACAAGGAAATGGATTGAAACCCTTTATAGCAACATAGAAACATTTCAATGCCATATAGTTGAGACTAACCCACCACATGCATACACGCACACACAATCACACATGCTTTATAGGGCATTTGTAGGTAACATGAGCCTTTCTTTTGTTGTTATTGTTGCCTTTTAATTGGGAAGCAAAAGTTTAGGTAACAGAAATGTCCTTTGCAATAACATAAATAGGCACTAATCTTCTTTCTTTTCTGTATTCTCATAGACCATGTGATCTGAGAGGGCCTGAGGAGATGGTGCTGAGACAGCCTGATAGCTGTCTACCTGCTAGAGTTGGAAACTTCCACCATCACAGTCCACGACTGATGCTTACACTTGAAAAGAGAATGGAAGCTTATCTTGTGTTTCCCAGAATGCCTGTGGTTGCTGGTATTAGAAGAGCAGACAGCCAGGAGATTAGAGGGATGGGGGGTAGGGAGAGGGACTGTCCAATGGGTCACTGCCTGACAGCTCAGACTCTCAGGAAGCTGGCAGCTATTAGGACAATTCAGAGATTGCAGTCCTAGCACTGACTGTCACAAACCTTTTCCTTTTGGTCTGGCTCAAGAAAGAACTGACTCTATCACTTACATACCGGTCTTTGATGGGTACACCAGCAGGTATAGGGCTTTGTTTGAGTGATCCAAGAGGCCAGGCAAGCCAGAACTCATCTTTAGATCTCACTTTACCTGCCTGAGCACTGAGAGAAAAATAGGATGTAAGAAGTCAGTTCTAGTGACATAATCTAACACTGAAATCTGACCTGGTGGACATTCTAGATCTTCTGTCATATAGAAGTGAAGGACAAGAAGCCCCCAAATTCAATCTTATCTCTGTCCTTGCCCCTTTCAGTTATTGTGAACACAGAAGTTAAAGTCACTTCTCTGCTTATTATGATTGGGATACCCATATCACCCATATTAAAATTTAAAGATCCCCTGATTTTGTTGACCCCAAAGGTGGGAATCCCTACCTTCTGGTTCACCTTTAACCCTTCACTTAAACTTTGCTTTAAGTTGGTGACTGATATCTCTGGGCAGACCACTATCCCTGCTGAAAGCATCCTGGCTAGCTTCTTCTCTGATATGCACCTCTGCTCAATATCACCTTTTCATAGAGGTGAACATACTGCTATTTGTGCTACTTCACTTTATGTGTCAACTTGGCTGGACAAAAGGAAGCCCAGAAAGCTGTTGAAATATTATTTTGTGTGAGTCTCTGGGATTGTTTCTATAACACATAAGAACTTGAATTATTGGACTGAATGGATGATGGGAACATTATCAATTAATTGAGGGTCCAAATAGAACCAGAAAGAGGAAGGGTGAATTTTTCTCTGTTTGCTTTAGCAGAGAAATCTCTGTCTTGTGAGGAATCTTCACATAGGGCATTATGTGATTTATAGCTATGCACTCACTGAGCTTTAAATCCAATTCTGATGGCTCAGTTTGCATTAAGTCCAAGAGCAAAATCTGATTTGGGGTCCTATTGCAAATGGACCCAGGAGAGAAATTTCTCACAGCCTGAGAAACAAAAAAGAAGCAACAACCTACCGGACTCGAGAAGACTTAGCCACCTGGAGCTGGGAGACAAGTAGGAAGCAAAGCCACTGAACTGCCTCACCCAACTCTACACTTGAGTTCATTCTGCACTGAGTACCAACTGGATTGATCCACTTGAATTCATATTTTCCTATGGCATTGATTGATATCAATACCATTAGTGTGATTAACTCTGACATAAAACTAATCTGCTTAACTTGATGGTATGTTCTGCCAAACTCCTGCTCAGCAGAAAATGTTTATCTAATTCTGTTCCCTTAGGTACTTAAGTTGGAATTGCTCTTTGAATGCTTCCTTCTCCACAGAAGTTATTCAAGACCCACTGTGTTTTTCTGTGTTGGAATGTGGGAACATTCCCTGGGAAGACTATCAAACTTTTGGCTATCCAGAGAAGAAAAATTAGTTCGTATTAACAGCAGGATACAATCGCAGGGATACAGATAAACATCATTTCAGTGTAGACATTTTGTGAGTAATGGGCTGAATGATGGTGGGAGGTGGGAGCCTCTGGAAGGCAATGGGAAACATCTGCCTGCAAAAAAGCATCTTTCTGGTTCTTGTGATCTTTTCCTTCAATGATGGAGGCTTATCATACACTAATACTTCTGTCTCCCTCTGCATCTATGTATCTTCCTGGCTGCTGTCATTCATCAGTCTTTGATTTGAGTGTCTTATCTAAAACATTTTGCAGAGAATTTGTCATTGTCTCTACAGTGAGTCACTGTGCACAGTCTATTTGGAGAAGAGAAGGAGGAATGGACCCTCGGGGTACATAATTTAGTAGGGGTGGGAGATAAGCCATTTGACTCTGGAATATTCCATGATACCTTATATAGATCATTTGAATGATGAAAGATTTGTTTTTTCAGAGTCAAAATTAGAGCAGTATTGTGGGTTCTAATGAGCCTGACAAAATGGTATTGCTGTGAAGCCATATCCAGAGCAGTGGGGTCTTGTATAACATTGAGTACATGGGGAGCTCTCAATGGATGAATTGAATACGTCATGCCAAGTGGTCAAGTTGTGAGAGTGCCCCCTGAAGAATCACTATTTCCCTAAAATCATTCTGGTTGGAAGAGCTACTATATAAAGTAAGATAGAAGGAAATTAGTTGTCATTAGGAGAGGTTTATCCAGGTTGTAAATATTCCTTCTCTGTAAACTCCTTTTGCAAGCCACTTTTCTTCACCTTACCTTCATTGAGGTTTTATTCCTTCATGGAGCTGTGTGAAGATAGGAGGTTTAATAATCTCTCCACAGTAGTTACCTAGAAAAGAGACGTCATGGGAGTTGACCTTGGTGTCGCACAGGTGTATCATGAGAGTGAAAGCATTATGACTCTAAGACAAGTGAATTGAATTTCATTTATACCCCAGGGAAATCGAGGCCCATCACATGACTACTTCCTTAAGGAGGATACAGATAAATTTGTTTTGGTAATAAGTTAGATGATTTCATTACATAATGGAAAGTCAAAGGACTCCTTTTCAAACTTGCCTTACTACGTTAAAAGACATATTGCTAGTCTTTTAATGTACTAGTAACTAGTTAGATCATTTTGCCTGAACTGAACAAAAATTCTTTCAACAGTGATAATGCAGTTTTTAAGCCCAACTCTTTTTCATAAACTGAGTACCTGCCATGTGAAACTTGCTGTGGGTTGAACCTAGTGATGGGATTATTGGGAGTGAAGTGACTGTCCTCTGAGGCAGGGAGAGACAGTGGAAAGCTAGAAGTGGAAGCAGGGGAAGACTCAGACCCCACAGGAGAAACCAGACAACCCACGCATTGTGCCCACAACCACAGCAAATTTACTTTGAGGTCTAGGGTAGTTGTCTGTTTGTCAGGTTCAAACAAAGATAACGTGAACACAGACAAAGACCAAGTCTCTGTGGACTGAGAGCTAACCGACACCACTGGGAGGAGTTGGTGTATCAGACAAGGTCCTTTATTATCGATAATGCTCTGAGTAGATGCAAAAAAACTGAAAGGCCCCTCAAAGAGAAGAGCAGCAGATAACAACTTGGCTACTTCTAATGAATGCTATGGAAGAGCTGCCTGCCACAAAGAAACAATCTGTGCCTATCACAATCTATAAGCAAAACACTTCCTGGCCCAGAGATTTCTGGGACTTTCAAAAGGGTTTTTGGCTTATTTCCTGACAAATTGTTCTCCTACTGGCCTCAGAAATAGAGATGTGCCGACTGTATCCACCTGGGATTTAAGAATTTTTAGAGACTGGACTCGGAGGGGGCAGAACTTGGAGAAAGGCATTACCTCTGCTATGGAGAAGTGTGCAAATGAATGGAGATGGTGAGCTATTATGCAAACAACTACCCTGGACTATACATTAGGCAGAAATGGACACTGACTGAGAAAGTTAAGAAACTAACCTCAGGTAGAAAATGAAGATGATGGGGATCTGAAAGGGAAAGGTACAAAGGAAAGAGAAAACACCAAACCCTTCAGAGTTTGTAATTGAGGTTTATGGAGGAAGATGGTGGGGGTGGGCTGTTCCAGCTCCTATTTCCCTACCACCTCCTCCTTGGTTGTAAACATGATACTCACTTCCCTCGAAAGCTGTTGACGAGGTGGATGGTCCATCAACCCAAAATGAGTGAGTACAATCTAGATAAGTATCAGAGACTGAGATCACAGGCACGCCCAAACTGCAAGAATGGTCTGAGAAAAGATATTTCCTCCTCACTTGGCCTCATAGGTCTCCTCCTTTTTCACTCCAGACTAGGGTGCAGTCAAATTGCTCATTGGAGATGCATTTTAGGAAGTAAGGAGTTGGAGGTGAGTGCTTGCAAAACCAACACTGGGTTCCAACCCAGCAAATTCTTTATCACATATTTATTTTTTTTAATTCATAAACATAACTTAATATCTCTTTAAGAATTGTCTACACTCATCAAGAAGGCAGGTACCTCATGCTACATTAGGTAGGTAGGGAAAAATATCTGTGATAGTTCACCCCTGTCACCCAAGTGAAATACCCTGTCTTCTCTCCATGACTTCTTCATATAAGTCACCACTAGGCTGTATATTTCTATTGGATCTTTCACCTGTTTCTAGAAATTGTGAGACTACGAGTGGTTTGAGACCTTAGAGAACCCAGATATTATGGAAAGGCATCCTGGGTTATTTGCAGGATGCAAATGGAAGATGTAAACAGTAAGTTGCAGCAGTACTAAGAAGAATGAACTGGATGGCTAACTGAAAGACATTGAAAGTGGCTGTCCTGTTAGAAGGCTGTAGTCCAGGCAAGACTGCCAAATATCTGTTATGGTGAGATTGTAATGAAGAGTATAAATGATGTCACAGCCTCTGACTTATCCCAACCCCAACATCCAGTACTGATAGAAACAGTAGTAATAAGAATAGTAACATTTGTTAGTATTTACTGAGTACTTTTATGTATCAGGAATTGTACTTATTGATTTGTTCACAAATTCATGTACTGTCTTCAGCAGGTCTGTTTATCCTGCTTTTGTAGGAACTTATATTGATGCTTCACGATGCTAAGTAACCTGCTCAAGTTCTCATAGCCTGTAAGTAGAAGATTGAGAATTTGAACCCAAGTCCATATACCTTTATAGTCTATGTCCTTCATAATATACTTCCCTTCATCTTTACTTTAAAGCATTCATCTGCTGTGCCCAAGGGAATTGATAAGTGTGTTTTTTGTAGGCTGTGGCTGATTTCCACTTTGGATAAGAGGAAGGAAGATGAGATTCCAGGAGAAGGCTCTGGCTTAGAGCAGTGAAAGATGGAAAAGTCACTTGTTAAGACAAAGAAAAAATATAATTTTAATGTCTGTGTTGAGAAAATAAGAAAGGAATGGGATGCCAGCTGAGGCCAAGATGGAATATTTAGGAAGATATACCTATGTGTCCCAAAGGAAAACAAATTGAAGGCAGGCATACTGGACTCTAAAATTACCTTCCCAATTTACTGATTTTTGCATCACAAGTTTTGGCATATTTTTATCCATGGCATTAAGACCAGGTGGCTGAGATTTTGAATCCTGTGTGTTAAGATGTCTTAATACTAGCTAAGAGACTGACATCAGATACAAGAGACTTCCCTAATAATCGGGAGGTAAAAAGGTAGAAATTTATGCCTCAAGGTAGACCCTAGGCTTGGACACTCTTGGATGAGAACAATGGCACCATTAACTGACTTTAATCCCTCATAAAAGGAAGTCCTATGGAATGTTATATGGGTAAAGATTCAACTGAAATTATTTTGGACGTTTCTGGATGATAGTTTTCTATGCGAACACAGCCATCAGTAGGTGGGGCCAGGTCAGTTTGATGGCTTCAGGGATGAGTTCTGCTATGTGGACTTTGGAAGGCATTAGAAGATGGAAACAGAGTCCTTAGAGCATTTTTGAGGGGATGCCTCCTGTCAGATGCACACTGGAAAGTTTCACATTCCTCTGGAAGATAATTTGTAGTGCACGTGGCTTCTCTTTCAGGAATTGGTAATTATTTACCAGAAGTTTCCTGCTAATGAAAGCTTTGATTATGTAGAGAAGGTTTGTCCTTTTTGTGATAAAAATGCTCATTGCAGTGCATGAAATTAGATGCAAACCATCCTCATTAACACAGCCAATCTGATAAATAATGTCTCTTAGGGAAATTGTCTTATTAATTAATAATTAGGGCCTTTGCTTAACAGAATGTTATAATCCTGTTTTCATAAATGAGACATTATCCACGATCCATTCTTCTTTTGCTTGTGTGCTTGTGAAACTTGTGTCATGAAAGAATATGAAAACAGGTGAATTGACCTCTGCTTGGTTCTAAGTTTTGCTCTGGTAACATTGGAACCAGAGTTTTAGACTGCAGGGTTCTATATGTCAGATTCGGTCACTTGTCCCAACATGTCATACAGATGAGTAATGGCAAAGGACAGAGAAAGGAGGTTTGCTATGTGACACAAGGACACCACAGGAAGAGGCAACATAAGCACATAAACCCATCTTTGGGGTACAGACCTGAGCTTCTGATTTAAATAGAGAAAGAATTTGGGTCAAGGGCAAAAGATATGTATAATTAATACAGCCCCAGTCACAGTGTGTCTTGGTTTTGAGAAGAGTTCTGGAGCAGTTGTAACCATTGTCATCACTTTAGAAGCAATCTAGTCAGGATAAGAAAGTCATTGTGGCCTGGCGAGTGCTCTGTCCTACACAGGCTCTGATATTCCTTTCCTTGGGAGCAGTTTCCTTCATTCCTTCTTGTAAAGTTGTTATCATCTGTCCTATCCTTCCTGAATTCCAAGGTGGCTGCAAGGTGAATGGCTCAGAGTAAAACAGATACAAAAATGGAAGTGGGGACACCAAGCTTTTCTCCTGCTTTCAGTTAATTTATGTGTCCTGGAAAGGAGTCAGTGTTTTTCTGCAAAAGCAGCTTTCAAGTACCCATTACATCTCTGGTGTTTTAATTCTTCTTTGATTCAATGGCAAAACAAAGCAAAAGCTTTTCTCCATCTTTACTGGTTCTAGAAAAGTAGAGATGCTTCCAACTAAAGATGACATTTCATTCATCTATACAAGGCTGTGCTGTGTATCTCAAATTCACAATCATGTAATTTCAGGTGGTTTGCATTCCAGTGTGACAGTTTCAACACATCAAGCTACTTGTTCTGTGTCAAGCCAGTCAAATAAGCAGAAAGTTCCTCCTAATTGTGAACACAAACAGAACTCCTATGTTCTGCTTATTTATTCTAAGTGTGATACTGTAGTAGCTCCTATACCACCATTTCCTTATTTTTCTATGGTTCTTCACACACTGTGGACAACTTTGCTTTATCCCCTTACTACTGCTTAAACTTACCCTCTTCCTTCCAAGACTTTTCACATGACTCATTTTCAAACAAATTTATTTTGAACACTTCTATGTGGTTGTATAAGGGAGAATCAAAATAGCCAAATCTTACCCTCATCCTTCCATTTTTTGTGGAAATTAGAAATTCACCCATTCCTTATACTGAAATTGATAAACAATGAAATTTCAGACAGGAAAATGTAAAATGGAGAAAAAAAGTGACAGCATGATTGAGGGTGGTATGTTGGGGGGAGTCAGGTGGTTGGTTTTGATAAGGCAGTTAGAGAAGTGCTAGCAGAAAGTTCCATTCACAGTCAAACCTGAATTCCCAAATGGATTTACCCAGTCAAAATTCAGAAGACAAAACATTGCAATTACAAAAAGCAGAAGTTATATATATATTAAGCAAAAATGGTATAAAAATATTTGGCTGAGGTCAAGCGAATTTTCCTCTGAACTAATTTGACTTTTTTATATTGCCCTTGAAAGGTGATGCTCTCAACTGAGCATGATGGAGTAGAAGGCCTCTGACAAGAGCAGAGTAAAATTCCTCTTTAAATCTCACCAGTCAAGGCTTCATTTAGTAACTTCAGGCAAGGCTGACTTGCTAAGGCTTCTGGTAGCTTCACAAGAGCTTCCCTTGTGTCCCTCTCCCCACATCTGCATTTTAAAAATGTGTCATTTCTAATTAACTATAGGAATTCTTGTATTTGTATTTTATCATTTTATTTTTTGGTTTCCATAGACATTTTGAGCTTTGTTTTTGTCACCATTGCAATCTAGACATCCAAGAGTACATTGTTCGATGTATAGGTTTCTATCCAACATCATCCAAACAAGGCAAAGAGACACCACAGATCTTCTCCAATAAATATTTCCCTCCTGTTCATGACTGGCTCTATGTTTAAATATGAATGCTTAATCAATTATATTTTCAGATAAATGCGTATGACATCTTGGTCTTTATTAACATGTTTTTGAAACATCTATCATAGTCCATTATGTCCAATGCATTCCTGAAGTTGAGATAAAAATGACTAAATTCTTTCAATATTTCAAGTAACTGAACTGAAAGAAAGAAAGAAAGAAAAAAGAAATGCAAACGAAAGAAGGAAGGAAAGAATTTTGCATAACTTTCTATGTGGATAACTGTATTCTTTTACATAATCTTTTCAAATGCCACAAGCTGACTACATTGTAACATGCTAAAGAATCTCGACACAGAGACCTTTCCTTGCTTATGGGTGGAGGTGGTGGAGTGGCCCTGTGTTGTCCTGTGCTGTCCACAGTCTTCGTGTGATTGGTTCATTTTTCACCCTGCAGGGCTCAGAGTTGAAATCACCTGGTATAAGAAGTTTCCTCTGATTCTTCTATCTAAAGCAATCCATTTATACTACCTTTTACTTTTTATTTCAGCACATCATGCATTTCCAAATGGGATCTACCATCATTACTTATTATATTTATTTATATGATTTTGTCTCTCTCTTCTGCCAAATGGAAAGCTTGGGAGGGCTGTCTGGTGCCTACCTCCTTTTATACTCACACCAACTTCATTGCCAGGCTTGGTGATTGTATGAGCTGAGGAGCACATAAAAGATGAAGAAGGTATTCATGACAATTCGTGAGTTTTAAAGTAGACAAAGCTGACTTAATATTCTGGAGTAATCACTCACTTACTGTATTCCTTCAGGCAAATCACTTAGATTCATTGATCCTCAGATTCCTTCTCCTTAAAACAAGGTTGTTCCTTGTTTTTGTCCAACATCAAGAATGTGCAAATGCCTCCTGTGCAGTAGGTTCTTGGAGAATACTGGTTTTCTTCTTTGTTACTCATTTCTTTTGTCTTTGTCTTTGCCCTTACTCTCCCTGAGCTCTCATTTTGCAGACATTGTCTTTTTCCCTTTTTCTTTCTATTTCTTTTGGTGGTTGTGGAACTGGGGTTTGAACTCAGGGCTTCTTGCTGGCTAGGCAGTCACTGTACCACTCAAGCCATGTCTCCAGCCCTCTCCATCATCTCTAATGTATCAGCAGCAGTGAGTACAACTTCCTTTTTTTTTTTAAATCTTAAGCCTTCAACTTCTCCATGTAAAACTCTTACTGGTCCTTCTGCAATGTTTGCCTTTAATTTTCTAGCTGGGGATCCAGTTCTCGTTCTGGAATGAGCCTACAGAGCTTTCTTTGGGGGAAAGAATCTTTTTTCATTTTTCATCTTATTTTAATTAATGTATAGTAACTAAGTATTAATGGGGTTCAGTATAACATTTTAATGCATACATGCAGTGAGAACTGATCAAATCCAGCCTCACTTTATCCACTCTTCCCATCCCTTCACTAACCTCTAGTAGTCACTCTTCTATCTTTAAAAGATAAAAATTCCACAGTAAGAAAGAAGATGCAGTACTTCTCTTTCTGTGTCTGGCTCATTTCACTTAGTTTATTTTCTTCAGCTCCATCTTTTCTTTGTTGTTGTTTTTTTTTTTTTTTTGCTGCAAGTGACGAGATTCATTCTTGTTTGTGGCTGAATAATATTCCATTGTGTATATCTACTACACTTTTTTTATTCATATGTGCATACAATATTTGGGTCATTTCTTCCCCCTGCCCTTACCCCCTCCCTTACCACCCACCCCCCCCTTTCTTCTTCCCCCCACCCCCTTGATACCTGGCAGAAACTATTTTGCCCTTATCTTTAATTTGGTTGAAGAGCGAGTATAAGCAATAATAGGAAGGAACAAGAGTTTTTGCTAGTTGAGATAAGGATAGCTATACAGGGAGTTGACTCACATTGATTTCCTATTCATGTGTGTTACCTTCTAGGTTAATTCTTCTTGATCTAACCTTTTCTCTAGTTCCTGGTCTCCTTTTCCTATTGGCCTCAGTTGCTTTTAAGGTATCTGCTTTAGTTTCTCTGCATTGAGGGCAACAAATGCTAGCTAATTTTTTAGGTGTCTTACCTATCCTCATACCTCCCTTGTGTGCTCTCGCTTTTATCATGTGATCAAAGTCCAATCCCATTGTTGTGTTTGCCCTTGATCTAATGTCCGCATATGAGGGAGAACATATGATTTTTGGTCTTTTGGGCCAGGCTAACCTCACTCAGAATGATGTTCTCCAATTCCATCCATTTACCAGCGAATGATAACATTTTGTTCTTCATGGTTGCATAAAATTCCATTGTGTATAAATACCACATTTTCTTGATCCATTTGTCAGTGGTGGGGCATCTTGGCTGTTTCCATAACTTGGCTATTGTGAATAGTGCAGCAAAAAACATGGGTGTGCAGGTGCCTCTGGAGTAACCTGTGTCACAGTCTTTTGGGTATATCCCCAAGAGTGGTATTGCTGGATCAAATGGTAGATCTATGTTTAGATTTCTAAGTAGCCTCCAAATTTTTTTCCAGAGTGGTTGTACTAGTCTACATTCCCACCAACAGTGTAAGAGGGTTCCTTTTTCCCCGCATCCTCGCCAACACCTGTTGTTGGTGGTGTTGCTGATGATGGCTATTCTAACAGGGGTGAGGTCAAATCTTAGTGTGGTTTTAATTTGCATTTCCTTTATTGCTAGAGATGGTGAGCATTTTTTCATGTGTTTTTTGGCCATTTGAATTTCTTCTTTTGAGAAAGTTCTGTTTAGTTCACTTGCTCATTTCTTTATTGGTTCATTAGTTTTGGGAGAATTTAGTTTTTTAAGTTCCCTATATATTCTGGTTATCAGTCCTTTGTCTGATGTGTAGCTGGCAAATATTTTCTCCCACTCTGTGGGTGTTCTCTTCAGTTTAGGGACCATTTTTTTTGATGAACAGAAGCTTTTTAGTTTTATGAGGTCCCATTTATCTATGCTATCTCTTAGTTGCTGTGCTGCTGGGGTTCCATTGAGAAAGTTCTTACCTACACTTTCTAATCTATTTGTCTGTTCTTTATCTTATGATTTGCTGGGCAAGTAATATACATATTCAGGTCATATTTGTGTATTAGAGGTCAAGCATACATTTGCTGACTAGTAAATTAGCTTAGCAAAGCACTGTACTTGGCAAATGTGTCTCCCCTCTCTGACTTCATAGGCAGATTGCTAGCTGCAAGGAAGAGATTCAGGGTGGAGCTGAGACCCTGATGAAGTACTGTGTGGAGTCATATTGTTTGACTCTGTTGAACTCTTGAAGTCTTAGAATTCAGAAAGGATCTTTATTATCATATAATTCCATCTCCCCTTCCCTATTTTTTCTAATAGTAAAAGAAACTAGAGAAAGGTTAAGAAACTTTACATAGCTTATGAAAATCTCAAAAGCATCTCTCACATGTACAGATTTTAGGTGGTTTCAGTTTCTTCTAAAATTAAAAACCAGCATTTGATGAGTCATTGCCATGTGCTGAGTGATGAATTCATTTATTTTCACAATAATGCTAGGTGCTAAGCACAAGCAGTGGTACTATCTCCATTTTGCTTATATGGAAATTGAGGTAAGAATGGCTGACAAGCGTATCCAAGTCCTCACTGCAGAGCTATGAACCTGCATCACCTGAGTCTAAAGGTTGTGTTCAACCATCAGTGTGTGTTCACCTTAATGCCAGAGAAAGGATGAGGGCAAGGAAACATGACCTACTTTGAGCCACTTTTCCCTCACTGAGAGAAGACTTAGTTCTGGATTTCTAGAATCCCTGAAGAAACACTTTGCAGGTAAGCAGTCTACATTTCCATGTTCCTAGACTGTTATAAATGGAACAAAATTAAAAGATAGCCAGGAAGTTACAAGGATGGGAGGTGCCCCTAGAGTTCACCTCCAGAATTATGCTTTCCATTCACACTTTGGGTAAATCTGTCTGATGATAACTCAGAATTTATGAGTTACCCTCTCCTAACAAACACCAAACTAAGGTGTTCTTAAGGTCAAGGGATCCATTGAAAATTTCCCATCTTCATGGAATAATTTTACCACCCTGTCATAAAACCATGACTGAGAAGGTCCTCTATTCTCTCTAACATGTAAATTCCATGAAAAGGCTATGAAGACCCAACTGCCCAAGTTAGTAGAAGATAATTTAATGTATTACAGACAACATCTGTTAAATACACGCCATATGCCAAGTATGATGTCAAGAATAGCCATGTGACATGTTCTGAGAAATGCATCGTGAGACCTTTCCATCATTGTGAGAACATCATGGCGTGTACTTGTATAAATCTAGATGGTATTGATCACTCCACATGACCTCTTGATGCAATCAGGGGCATGGTGTGACTCACACCTGTCATTTCAGTTACTTAGGAGGCAGAAGCAGGAAGATCACAGGTTCCATGCCATTTCAGGCAAGGTTAGCAACCCTATCCCCAAAATAAAAACAAACAAACAAAAGGGCTGGGTTAATCCCCAGTGCTGTACCCACAAAGAAAGACATGGTAAACATAAGGAAACTGTTCCTGGCTTAACATGGCATACTATTTTATAGTAAACTTACTTTTTGTAAGTGGAAAGAGTACAGTTGCAATAACCATAAAAAGTATTGTATAGTAATGACATAAATCAGTAACATACTCATTTATTATCATCACTGAGTCTTACGTATTGTTTCTTACGTATTGATGTGCTGTATTTTTGTGTGCCTGGCAGTGTGGGAGGTTGTTTATACCAGCACCACCACAAACACAAGGTACACATTGCACTACAGCCGTACGATCTCTGTGACACCGGTAGGTGGTTGGAATTTTTCAGCTTCATCGTAATCTCCTGGGATGACTGTCATATCCATGGTCTGTCTTTGGCTGAAATGTGGTTCCGAGGTGCATGATTCCACTTCATATAGACTAATGTTATTCCATGCAGCACTCTACAAGTGCTTATTAGTCATGTTTTACAAGTGATCAGTGTGGCCCAGAGAAATATATTGACTATAAGATTCATGATGCTTGACTCCAAAGTTCCTTCTACCATACTCCATCTCCCTTTTTGGTTGTACTGGAGTTTTTCCTTTCACTTGCTAGGCAAGCACCCTACCTCTTGAGTCATAACCTCCAGTTCTTTTTTCCTTTTGGTAATTTTTTGGATAGAGTCTTGTGTTTTCTTCCTCAGCTAGCCTTGGATGATGATCTTCCTGCCTCCGTCTTCTGCATAGCTGAGATGATAGACATATGCTACCATGCCCAGCTTCCCCTGTACTTTTCTGTACCTGAGATCAGAGTTAATATTGTTAGCAAATGCCTTTTTGCAGAAAATGAAGTTCTTGAAAGGAAAACAAGCCACTGAAGAGAACTGTGACGGTGTCTCCAAGAGCACATTGAGGAGGTGTTTCCATAGAGTTGCAAGGAAGAGGGTACAAAGAGGTGGAAGGGTAGGGTATTGGATGCTGTCTAAGGCTAATTTCCATCATCCGTGACAGGCTTTCTTTTTCTGTGAAGCCTCTCCTGTGATGCTTCCAGAAGGAGCACACTGTACCCAGGGAGCTCTGTGAGCATGAAAAGGAATAATATTGCCTCTTTTGAGCTTCGTGGCTGAAACAGAATTACTGACCAAAATTCAAAGAGATAGGCAAGCCTACCTGGGCAATGCCTTTGAGATTTCTCTTTCATCCTACAGAACCAGGGCCCAAGGCCGGGCATTACCTACTCATGTGGTCCCCCCACCGTCTTCCTCGCATCTCAGGGGAGCATGAAGGACGAGACTGAGGACCAAAGGGTACTCTGCAGGATGCAATGCCCCCTACCATCAGCCAGAACACCTCTTAATTAACTTCGCTTTAGGATTAAATCATTTGAGAAAATAATTTTATTAGGATAAAAATAAAAAGCGACAAGACTACCTCTATGTTTTATAAAAGAGCAGTCCTAGGCCCAGAGAAGATGCAAGTAGGAGAAAGTCATGTAGTTGGCTTGCGTATCAGAGTGAAGCTGGAATTAGAGGTCTCCTGACCCTCAAATCAGTGCTAATTCCACATATCACAAAGTTAGTTTTCCTTTTTACTCAGTACCAGGTCTTGCCTTGAAATATTAAAATTCACTCTGTACAGCCTGTTGCAGCAATATCCCTTCATTCCGTACTGAAACCTACAGCTTGATCATACTTGATTCAGTCTATCCTGATGATGAATGAATTTGTTTAATCCCCTCATTTTCAATGGGAACTACTGCAGGGATTCCTTCTTCCTTTTGGCCATTGTTTTGGGGCTGGTATAGAATTCTTTGATTTTTCAGTTCCAAAAAAAAATTCAGACTGACAGTTCTACCGGGGCTGTTCTGATTGGTTGCCCTGGAACACTGTTGAGTAAACCCTAAGGACTAATTCTGATCACAACTTTGAACTAATTTAAAATGCCACCCATTTACTCATAAAGTTATCATTTTCATTGACAGCAGGTAAAAGACAAACAGTAGAGTTCACAGTTTTATATGCACAGGTCAGTGAATATTTAAATACAAATTCAGTCATGTAAACACAACACAGACCAAAATAAGATCATCCCAACATCCAGACGGTTCCTTGTCCTGCTAAATAGTCCGTAGCTGCCTTCTGCTCACAGATAACAGGTATTTAAACTTTTTTATCACTATGATCGGCTTTGCCTGTTCTCAAATATTTTATTTAAAGAATGGCATAAGATCTACTGTGTTGTGTCTTTTTTTTTTTAACTGTGTCTGTGAGATTCATCTATGAATCAGCAGTTTGTTTCTTTCTGATGCTGAGTAGGTAACAATTCCACTGAGTGACTAAAGCACCATTTGTGTTTTCATCTTCTCATTCATGGGCATTTGGCTTGTTTACAGATTAGGGAAATGAGCAATTTGGTATTTGTCTTCTGGGGGCTTTTGTATTGTTTATTTTCTTGGCATTATAACTAGAAGTAGAATTAGAGAATCACAAGTTCAGTGTTTGATTGAATACAGAGTCTATTAGTTTTCCAAACTATTTTAAGCCATTTACAGTGTACGAGATTCTGGTAGCTCTCATCTCTTCAAACCAGTATTTTTATTCTTTATTGTGACTTTGATTTACAGTTTCCCAGTGACTACTGACTCAAGCTCCTCTGTGCAGGCTTCTTTGCCATTTGGATATCTTCTTTTGTTAATTGCTTATTAAATTTGTTTGTATATTTTACATTTTTTCTTAATTTTAATCTTTTTATTATTGTGCTGGGGGTACATTGTGGCATTTACAAAAGTTCTTACAATATTCAAATATACCATAGTTGAATTCACCCCCTCCATCATTCTCCTTTATCCCCCACTCCCTCCATTCCTGGAGTAGTTTCAACAGCTCTCATTTTTCCATTTACATACACGTGTACACAGTATTTGCACTTTATTCATCCTCCTACACCCTTTCCCCACCTCATCCCCCTTCTCACTGTTCCAGTCCCCCAGACAGGTCCTGTTTTGCCCTCCTGTTCCCCAATTTTGTAAAGAAAAAAATGTCAATTTTATTTGTTTAAGATAGCTACACAGGGAGTTTTCTTGTGATATTTTTATGTATATATGTATTCTGTACTGGTTCATCTCCTCTGTTTTTCTTCCTTTTACCTTAGTCCCCTTCTTACGGTGATTTCAACAGGCTTAAAAATTCTATATTCATTCTTGTATAGAGAGTACATCAAGCATATTCACCTTCCTAATTTCCTTCTTTTACCTCGTCCGTCATATGTGACATCCCCTTAGCGTGACCTGTTTTTCATGATATTGCTGTCTGTACAGTTTTTGACTGAGCATTTTGTCTTTTCTTTTTGATTTGTGGGCATTCTTTATTTTTATTCAAGTATTTTTGTGGATTATGTGAACCAAAATATCTTCTTCTAATATATGGCTTACCTTTTTACATTCGTAAAAATGTATTTTTATAATCAGAAGTTCTTAATATTGTTTCAGTGATGTTAATGGATCATTGAAGATTATTTCTTCTTTTGTTATGTTTAATATTTTTATAGTCAAGACATAGAAAGTCTCCTACTTTTTTTAATGCTTAAATCTCTAATTTATCTGGAATGTCTATTGTAAAGTTTCTGTGTGGTATAACATAAGCATCAAGTTTATTATTTTTCCTATATAGATAACTAATTGATTCCAATTATTTATTGAAAAGACCATCATTGATCTTAATTCTAGAGATTCATTTTAGAGAAATTGAAATCTTAATAACATTAATACTTCCAGTCTATCAGCATGATATATCTCTTTAAGTCTTTTTGGTTTTTAATTTTTTAAAAATTTAGTATAAATATCTTGCCAGTATTTTGTTAGATTTACTTCTAGATACATAAATTTCAAGGCTACTATAAATAATATTCAGTATTTGTTTCTAATCTATAATAAAGGAGGTTTATCTTTGCCTTGGTGCTCAACAGTTGATAATAAATATGACTTCATATGATGTTCTTTGTTTTCATCTTGCTTGTGTTTGTTGATCTCATTATGTATATTTATTAATTTCACAATTTTGAAAACTCATTGGTGATATTCTCTTCAAATATTACCCTGATCCATTACTTCTTTCTTTCCCTTATGAGATTTTCAAATGTACATATACTCAGATGTGTTTGGTGTGTTCCACATATTTTTTTTTCTATCCTGTTTCAGTTTGGTTTTCCACTTTTCTTATTTTTGGGAGGAGGTTCTGGGGTTTGAACTTGGGGCCTCATGCTTGTTAGGTAGGTGCTCTACTGTGTGAGCCTTTTTTCTTTGCTGTATTTTTAACATTGTCAGTTGGCCATGCTTCAAGTTCACTGCTGTGGTGTTCTATTGTGTCCAGTCAGATGTAAACTCTTTTATGTTGCGCAAAGGGCAAGCGAGGCTCCAATACCCAGTCTTCCCTGCATCCTTACCTTTTTTGGTATGACCTTGCAGTTTCTGTCACCAAGAAATGAAGTCTGATTCCCCACTCTTCCTTCTGGGCTGCCATGTACTTTGGCTAATTGAATGCAGAGGAAGGAATGGCGTGGCTGTTTTCAGCCTAGGTCTTTGAATGACTTCAACATTTCTGCTGTATTTCTTGAGTGCCTGCTTTGCAAGCACAAAGCTCTGAGTTCACATTCCAGTCCCACCAAAAAGAAAAAGGCCTAGGCCCAGCCTAGGGAAAACACAATCTTAAAAATGTCCTCTCCATCTAGGGAGACATACTCTCAGAATTCCTTCAATTCTGTGAGTTCCTTCACTTTGTCTTTTAGAAGACAGATAGAATGTCCACATTCCATCCCACCAAAATTCAATAATTTACCCATAAAAAGAATTGACCATGCTTTGGGATTCCTGTAGATTTATTAAACCAGACTCTTGCCTGTTTATTTTCTCACAGGAGAGACTTTCAGGCGTATCTAAAATGTTCACCCCAGCCTGACCTAAACCTGGGTTCAGAAAAGGACCCTGGGGCAGTAAGCAGCTAGTATTCTTTACATTTCTTAAATAAAGATTTTCCCTTTTAGAATTTTAACTTTGCTAACTTTTGTTGCTTCAGTAGCTCTCCAGTGTATTTAGCAATATTTTTACAATTTACCCTTTTCACCCATAGCCGGTACAGTAGAAACATGGGTCTGTTGTGACTTATTACATCCTACCTGAAATAAGAGGTTAGAACTGCCAGTTTTAGTTAGAAATGTGAAAGTTTGGGGTATGACCTTAAGAAAATCATAATGTTTATAAGAATTAGGGTATGTCTGTAATGTCACCTTATAGACTGATTTCAGGGAACTAGGATTTTTCCAGGCTGGTAGAGTGGTTCAAGTGGTAGAGCATCTACTTAGCAAGTGTGAGGCTCCAGTTCTACCCCACCAATGGACATTGATCTTTAGATCAGGTTAGGTCACACACCAATTCCTTTCTGTGGTGGGTACTGATTAGCCTTTTTGCTTAGCTATCTAGGTCTTTATAAAGCGCTTCAGATCCATCTCTCTGTTTGTCCTGCCTTTCATTTTATACAGTTTGCTCCAACCCCATTCATTTCTAAGCTGTATGGAGATGCAGCTCTGAGTCATATCTCTTAATGAAAGCCCAGGTTCTCTTAATTCTGAGGGAGCTCCAATTTAATTTATAGCTGTTTTTCAACTTTGTTCTTATGGTTGGTTAATTTCATCAGTTTGACACTGTTTAGGTAAATAATTGCTTAAAATACCATGACAGATTTCTTATATTTAAAACACATATTTGGCAAAGACAGTTACCACCTTTTGTACAGCTACAACTTCTTAGTGTATAACAAGCTTTTGTTCTAACACGCTTGTGTACTAACATGTGTTCCTATAAAATAGGAAAGTGACTTCCACTTTCAGGCAGGATATGGAACATCATAGCCAGCAAACACTACCTCTTTTACAGAGTAAGAGATTGAGGCCCAATGAGGGTCTCAAACCATATTGTATCTGGTCAATGTCAGTTTGTAAAGAAACTATTATTATGTAGACACTCTAATTTCATTTTTAAGTCAAATAAATTATGTATCAGAAACAAGAAACTTGTCACAGTTATGAAGTACCAAAATCAAAATTTAAAACCAGGTCATGTGCTAGTGGCTCAAACCTGTAATCCTCGGGAGGCTGAGATCAGGAGGATCATGGTTCAAGGCCAGCCCATGCAAATAGTTTGCAAAATCCCATCTCCAGAATAACCAGAGCAAAATCAACTGGAGGTGTAGCTCAAGAGGTAGAGTGCCTACTTTGCAAGTGTGAAGCCTAAGTTCAAACCCAGTCCCATCCCTACCACCCCAAAATAATACCAGGATTAGGGGACCCAAAATCTTCCTCTTTCTGTTATGCTAGGAGGGGTTTCAAGTTAATAAGGAGTAGAATCAGGTTCTGGTAGCCCATCTTGTGATTCTGAGGTTAGTGAACATCATTCTGCCTTACACAGGCTTCTAAGAAGGAATGCATCTCTCTGTGTTCTTGTGACAAATTTTCCAGGCATCAAAAGAAGGAGAACACTCAAGAAGAAATGGGGAAGGTGGTTGGTGATAACACATAGTTTTGATGTCTATGAATTATCTGTCCTATGCATGGAAAAACAAGGGGGAATTGCAGCACCAGGGATCTCTGACTAGCACTCTAGCCAAAAGGCGGTATCATCTGACATTGTGCAAATGTGCTGTATCTGTCCAGGGTTCAGATAGGCATGGGATGAGAGAGGAAGCAGAGGAAGCGATCAGTGACGTAAGTAATGGCTGAACTGTCTGACAAAGTCATCCTTGAAGTATAGCTGCTGCAGCTGGGCAAGTGATTGACGGATCCAAAGTTTACTTTGCGCAAGAATTTTTCCAAGCCATGCTATCTCATTTTAAAAGTCATATATAAAGAGAGAGGATGAGAGAAAGATGAGGGAAAAAAGAGAGGTGTCCTAAGAGCACCAAGAAAATTAGAAATAATGTTGCATCCTTACAGTACCAAGTAAGCATCATGAAAAACTTCTACAGAAGGGGAGGCTAGGGAGTCTTAAGCTTCTGTAAGGAAATGGACAAAATTGCCCCGCAATGTGCACCCCTGATCAATATTTCATTATCAATCTGTTATTGTTTGTAGGAATTTCCCCTTTGGACTCCTAACAGCAGTTGGTAAATCTTGCTGATCAGTGCAACCTTCTGAATGAGGGCAATTTTTCACCAATCATCTTTCTGAGATTTGGTAAAATGAGCAGCACTTCATGTACCTTCTTGACTTCTCAGCCTATAAGTCAGGCAGCTACTTTCAATTCTCACCCATCACTACCTTGGGGCCTTTCACATAAAACCCATCAACTCTGACATCCAGACATTGTTACAGCAGCCTGCCATTGAGTAGAAAAGGTGAAATAGTACCTAGTTCACCATGTTGTGCAGGAATACAAAGATAAGAAGGCATATTTAGGGTCACCTGATGTATTTCTTAAATGCATCCATTCATTAGCTGCTCTACCAATTATTGTTTTTGTGGATAATTCTTGCTAAAAGACAGTTAAGAACTAAGTAGTGATTGGGATGGATAACTTATCAACAGTGACTTTCTTAGATGAGATTACAGTTGAGTGGAAGTCCTGGAAAAACAGGAGTCAAGCATGCAAAAACAAAACAAAACAAAATGCAGGGAAATGTTCAAAATAGAAGACAATACACTGGTGAAAGCTCAAAGTCTTAAAAGACTTGGTTCTTTTCAAGGCTAGAGAGAAGGTCAGTGTGCTTAGAAGTGCTTATTCTATGGAGATGATTTTTATTTATCCATAAAATAAGAAAAATTGTCTTACCAAGAAAGGCATTCAAAAGTAGGACTGTCTGAAACAAATGGCCACTGTAAGGAAAGAATCTATTATTACAAACATTTATTGGGGCCATGGTAGATCATTGTAGGATTTTAAAGAAACTCCTGTATTCAGAGAGCCACCGGCAAACTCCATGTGTCAGTATGGAAAGTTCCATCTTGGTGATGGACCACACAAAATGATGGAGGGTGCACTTTTAAGTTTGCACCAATTAGGGAAAAGTATTAATGTATCCTTTCATTACCCAGTCTAAAATTACTGACTGAATATCTGTCATGTTGCAGATCCCATTAATCCTTGATCATACAGTGATGAATGATGTGTTTCGGGCCATGATGGAACTCAGGCCTATCAAATCTGTCTAACCTGCATCATAGGAAATTTTTGAAGTGGGGGACTCTTTCATTTTTATGAAAAACCCAAGAGTTCTTGGGCCACACAAAGATCTAAGAAGGGAATTAGGCAGAATTACCCAGTTTTTATCTACTGGAAAATTAAATGGCAAGAACTCTGGCCAGGAAAGTCTTTATCTACACAGAAAGAAAAATCTCCCTGGCTAAATATTGCTCATTCCTCAAGGCCATCAATTGATAACCAGCATATTCATTTGTTTTCTATGACTGTAATGAAATATCTGAGGCTGGATAACTTTAGAAACAAAATGGCTTATTTAGCTCACAATTCTGGAGGTTCAAGGGCATGTCACCAACATCAGCTTGGTTCTGGAGAGTACCACTTGCTAGATAGTATCATGGTAGATGGTATCATGATGGGAACATCAGTGAGTAGAAGAGCTCATAAGGTCAAACAAGAAGAAAGCCAGAGTGAGGACAAAGGCCAACAAAGACCCTCTACTAAGCCCCATCTCTTAAAATGTCACTACCTCTTATCCTTACCACATTGATGGCCAAGCTTCCAACACATGGACCCTCTGGGAACCAGCCACATCCAAACCATGACAACCAGGCTTTTAATAAAGAAAAATGAAGCCAAGACCTTTACATAATCAAGCCCAAACTAAGTAGGTCAAAGGGACGTGGTGTTCTGTACGTCTGGGTCACTGTGCTCTGGGGTTTCTTTGCAATAAATGAACCTGCATTGGATGCTTTTGTGACATTTTGCAGGAAAGAGGATTCCAAAAATCTGCACAGCCTCTTTGTGAGTAGGAACAATACAAAGAGAAAAGAAAAAACTTCATTTCAAAAAACTTTTCAATTCACTGCTGATTGCATTGCAGATATGGAGCTGTGATGTTCACAGTGGTTTATAATATGCTTGACATTTTTGTGTTGTTTGTTTGTCTTTCACTATGTTTTCACAAGTAGCAGGAGCCGAAGATGTTTGTCCTTCTGGACATTTCTATATTAGGGTTAATCATGAATGGGTCTACTTTCCACTGGATTTGAAATTCTTAGGTATAAGAATGGTATTGTTTAACTAAAAACAATATAATTCTATAGAATCATATATAATTATGCATTAGTGGATGCAAGCCTCCAAGATCACGAGTTATCTTGTGGATCTAGCTTCATTGGAAGCTCGCATCTTGTGCCCTGGCTTTTAGTAATGTCTTCAAAGATTCTTCATAAAATGTTAATAAAGGGAAACTAACACAGAGAGAAAGAGAGATGAGAGAGGAGTGGGTGGGAATTTAAAGTACAGATTATCATACCATATTTCCTTCAGGTCACGCCATGTTTTTGAGTCTCATGCCTCTTCTTCAAACTACCAAGAATGTTTCAACTTTCTAGATACTCAGAAATAGGAAAGGGAGAGGAAATGCAATCAGCCCTTGGCTTTCTAAAGGAAAGAGGTCTTTGATTTGCACATTGTTTCAATTCTCTGATTAGCAAATTCTAAATACTGCCCAAAATAGCAGCTCAGAACTAGGCTTGATTCTGACCAGCAGCCTGGATAAAATGTTCCTTGAATCAAACACAGCTACAGCCAGGCAGGGAACCATGAGGAATGGAGGTAGAGACAAGCCAAACCTGTAATGGCCCAGCTTGACAAAGAGGAAACTTCATCTGAAACTCTCCTGCTTCCTGTGTGCCAGCAACTTACTCCTTTTGTTTTCAACCAGCCAGCAAATCAAAAGAATTAAGAGGATTAAACAGGAGAACTCAATGACTTTATGCATCAAAATGGGGGCAATTTTGAATGAAACCATTTCTGGGCAAAGTGACTGCCCAAAAATAAACTGTGAAAAGCAGCCCAAGGGAAGAAATATCTCAAGCTTGTCCCCTTCCCTCCACTCTTATCCAATACACTATACAAGACCAGATGATTTCAGAACAAAAGCCCAGAAAATATGCAAGTCAAGAGGTCTTCAGAGTCTCCCTGCTGCAAAGGGTGTTGAGTGTGCAACGCTGGCAGGCATATAACTCAGTACTCAACACTTTTGGAAAGCATTTTGGCAATATTATCAAGAAACTTAAAACTCTTTGATCCATTAATTCCACTTCTAGAAAGTAATCCTGAAGAATTAGCTCACAATTCACATAAAAGCTTATGAACACAAATGCAGATCCAAGCTTATCAATAATACAAAATTATAGAAAAATAAAGTATTTACCAACTACAAAAATTTTTAGAAATGTTGGTTGGACTATGATTATGTTTGGATAAGAATGGGCAGTGAGCTCTACAAAATAGAAAAGAGTGTGGTGGGATTTAAGGATGGGCTAGTACAATTTGACTTGCTCATAAATTCATAGGACCCTGTAATCTGAGTAATGGAAAACATTAAGTAACTTAATATTAAATCCTCCATATCTGCAGGATACACATCTACAGATTCAATCAACCACAGATAGAAAATATGTAAAAATATTGCATCCATTCTGAACACATACAGACGTTTTTTTCTTGTCATTTTCCCTAAAACAATACAGTAAAACAACCATTTAAATAGCATTTTCATCTGGGTATGGGTGGCTTATGCCTGTAATCCTAAGTACATGGGAGGCTGAGATGAAGAGGACCATAGTTTGAGGCCAGATCAGACAAATAATTTGAGAGACCCTCATCTCCAAAATAACGAGAGCAAAATGGACTGGAGACGGGGCTCAAGCAGTAGAGTGCCTGCTTTGCAATGCTGAAGCCTTGCATTCAAACCCCAGTCCCACCAATAAACAAACAAACAAATTAATAAATAGCATTAACATTGTGTTATAAATAGTCTAGAAATGATTTAAAGTTTATGAAAAGATATGCACAGGTTATATGCAAATGATAAGTTATTTTATGTAAAGGTCTTCAGCATTGACAGGGTTGGGACTTGTAGGAGGACCTTGTAACCCAGTCATCAAGGATATAAAGAGATGACTACATACAGTAATTTAGGTAAAGTACTGAATGCTGTCTTGTGAATGTTAAAATCAAGGTAGTTAAAATGTTAAGTTACTTGGGAATTGCTTTTTGTCCTAAAGCATGTCTAGAAAATGTGCAAGGGAAAACTTTTGGTTTGGGCCATAGGTAAAGTTAAAAAGAACACACTGATTTCAGGCCACCTCAATGTAGGCAGGTGTGTGTGCGTGTGTGCATGTGTGTGTTTTCTGAATGGTTAGATGATATTAAGCTCACCTGATAAAAAGAGAAAAAAGTATGGAGCATGGAGTATTCTAAACTGTGAATATTTTCTTTTGACTCTTTCTAATCTGTAAATGTGGGCAGGCAGGGGTAGTAAATCACTGAGAATGGTGCCACTCACTAGAGGACTAATTCTCCAGCTTTCTGGAAGATGTCAAGATAAGATATTTAAGTTTCATAAGTCTCAGTTTGCCTCTAGAAAAATAAGTCCTAATAATACTCACTCTCCTTAATCTGTTAGTTGATACCAGGGATCCAAGGAACACAGGGAAGAAACTCATAAATTTTACAATTCTAAGGCTGCATTAAAAATGATTTTGTATTTATCTGGCATAGATCAATAAATTTTTTTTATTCATTTATTCACCTGTGCATACATTTTGGGGGTCATTTCTCCCTCCTGTCCCCACCCCTCCCCCCTTTCAGACAGAACCTGTTCTGCGCTTTTCTCCTGTTCTGTTGAAGAGTAGAAATAAGCAATAATAAGAAAGACATAGCGTTTTTGCTAGTTGAGATAAGGACAGCTATACAGAGAGATTCCTAGCATTGCTTTCATGTACAAATGTGTTATAACCTTGGTTGATTCATCTCTAACTGATCTTTGCACTGGTTCCTGATCCCCTTCTCGTGTTGACCACTGTCATTTAAGGTTTCTGTATTAATTCCTCTGGAGTGGGGACATCAAAGGCTTTCATGTTTTGGGTTTTCTATCTCACCCCATACCTCCCGTATATGTTCTCCCCTTGTCATGTCACCCAAGTCCTACAACATTGCTATATTTGCCCATGATCTAAAGACCACATATGAGGGAGAACATACGATTTTTGGTCTTCTGAGTCCGGCTAACCTCGCTCAGAATGATGTTCTCCAGTTCCACCCACTTACTTGCAAATGATAACATTTCATTCTTCTTCATAGCTGAGTAAAATTCCATTGTGTATAAATACCACATTTTCTTGATCCATTTGTTGTTGGTAGTGGGGCATCTTTGTTGTTCCCATAACTTGGCTATTGTGAATAGTGCTGCAATAAACATGGGTGTGCAGGTGCCTCTGGAGTAACCTGTGTCACAGTCTTTTGGGTATATTCCCAAGAGTGGTATTGCTGGATCATATGGCAGATCCATGTTTAGATTTTTAAGAAGCCTCCAAATTTTTTTCCAGAGTGGTTGGACCAGCTTTCATTCCCACCAGCAGTGTACCCCACATCCTAACCAACACCTGTTGTTGGTGATGTTTTTGATGATGGCTATTCTAACAGGGGTGAGGTGGAATCTTAATATGGTTTTGATTTGCATTTCCTTTATGGCCAGAGATAGTGAGCATTTTTTCATGTGTTTTTTGGCCATTTGAATTTCTTCTTTTGAGAATGTTCTGTTTAGATAAGTTGTCCATTTCTTTATTGGTTCATTGATTTTGGGAGTTTAGTTTTTTGAGTTCTCTGTATATTCTGGTTATCAGTCCTTTGTCTGATGTATAGGTGCCAAATATTTTCTCCTACTCTGTGGGTGTTCTCTTCAGTTTAGAGACCATTTCTTTTGTTGTGCAGAAGGTTTTTAGTTTTATGAAGTCCTATTTGTCCATTCTTTCTCTTAGTTGCTGGGCTCCTGGAGTTCTATTGAGGAAGTCCTTGTCTATACCTCTTAGTTCCAGAGTGTTTCCTGCTCCTTCCTGTGCTAAATTCAGAGTTTTGGGTTTGATATTTAGGTCCTTGATCCATTTTCAGTTGATACTAGTACAGGGTGATAGACATGGATCCAGTTTCAGTTTCTTGCAGATGGATAACCACTTTTCCCAGCAGAATTTGTTGAAGAGGCTGTATTTTCTCCATCGTATATTTTTGGCCCCTTGTCAAAAATAAGGTGGGTGTAGCTGTGTGGATTCATATCTGGGTCCTCTATTCTGTTCCACTGGTCTTCATGTCTGTTTTTGTGCCGGTACCATGCTGTTTTTATTGCTATTGCTTTGTAATATAGTTTGAAGTCGGGTATTGTGATACCTCCAGCATTGCTCTTTTTGCTGAGCATTGCCTTGGCTATTCATGGTCTCTTGTGTTTTAAATGAACTTTAGGGTAGATATTTTCAGTCTCTGTGATGAAAGTCATTGGGATTTTGGTGGGAATTGAATTAAACATGTAGATTGCTTTCGGTAGTATAGCCATTTTTACTATGTTGATTCTTCCAATCCATGAGCATGATTGTGTGGGCTTCATATTTGTTTATTTTGAAGGATTATTATTATTTTGATTGAAACTTTGACAGCCAAGCAACAAAAATCCCTAATTACAAATGAGATAATACCAGCTTAGATTGTTGAGGGGATTTGTGAAAAGTTGTTCAGCTAGAATACATGCAGCCAAAATAAAACCAGGTAGTCTGGAAAAACCCAATGTACAAGAACCGAGTGCCAAAGATAGAAGGTGCCCAGACGTAAAGAAAGAGGCAGACAAATCCAGTATAACAAGAATGCAATTTATTGAGACATATAGATTAAGTGTGTGGAGATCTTTCCATCTTCTGTAGTCTTCCTCGATCTCTTTCTTCAGGGGATTGTAATTGTCCTTGTAGAGGTCATTCAGATCTTTTGTTAAGTTTACTCCCAGGTATTTGATTTTTTTTGAGGCTATTGTAAATGGAATTATTTCCATGTATTTCTTCTCAGTTTGTTCATTGTTGGTGTATAGAAAAGCTAGTGATTTTTGTAAGTTGATTTTGTAGCCTGCTACCTTGCTAAACCTGTTTATGGTGTTTAAGAGTTTTTGGTCTTTAAGGTATAGGATCATATCATCTGCAAATAGGGATATTGACAGTTTCTTTACCTATTTATATTCCTTTTATTTCTTCTTCTTGCCTAACTGCTCTGGCTAGGAATTCCAGTACTATGTTGAATAAGAGTGGGGATAGTGGGCACCCTTGTCTCATTACTGATTTTAGGGGAAATGGTTTCAGTTTTTCACCATTAATATGCTATTGGCTGCAGGTTTGTCATAAATAGCCTTTACATGGTGAGGTACATTCCTTCTATTCTTAGTTTTCTTAGAGCTTTTATCATGAAATGGTGTTGGATCTTATCAAAGGCTTTTTCTGCATCTATTGAGATGATCAAGTGGTTTTTGTCTTTGCTTCTGTTAATGTGGTTTATTACATTTATTGATTTTCATATGTTGAACCACCCCTGCATCCCTGGGATGGAGCCTACTTGGTCATGGTGAATAATCTTTTTGATGTGTTGTTGAATTCGGTTTGCCATTATTTTATTGAGGATTTTTGCATTGATATTCATTAAGGAAATTGGCCTATAGTTCTTCTTTTTGGAGGTGTCTTTGTCAGGTTTTGGGATGAGAGTAATGTTGGCTTCATAAAACAAGTTAGGCAGTGTTCCTTCCCTTTCTATTTCATGGAACAGTTTAAGGAGGATTGGTGTCAGTTCTTTAAATGTCTGATAGAAATCAGCAGTGAATCCATCAGGTAGGTCCTGGACTTTTCTTTTTTGAGAGACTCTTAATTGATGCTTCAATTTTGTTTTGTTTTATAGATCTATTCAGGTGATTAATGTCCTCTTGGCTCAGTTTTGGATGGCTGTAAGTGTCTAGAAATCTGTCCATTTCTTCAAAATTTTCAAATTTATTAGAGTATAGGCTCTCAAAGTAGTTTCTGATGATTTCCTGGATTTCCATGGTGTTTGTTGTTATCTCCCCTTTTGCATTTCTGATTTTACTGATTTGGGTTTTTTCTCTCCTCATTTTAGTCAGATTTGCCAGGGGTCTGTCAATCTTATTTATTTTTTTCAAAGAACCAACTTTTTGTTTCATTAATTTTTTGTATGGTTTTTTTTGTTTGTTTCTATTTCATTGATTTCAGCCCTTATTTTAATTATTTCTCTCTTTCTGCTTGTTTTGGGGTTTGGTTGTTCTTATTTTTCTAGGAGTTTGAGCTGTAGTATTAGATCATTGACTTGAGATCTTTCTGACCTTTTAATATATGTACTCATGACTATAAACTTTCCTCTTAGGACAGCCTTTGTTGTGTCCTATATGTTCTGGTAGGTCATGTTTTCATTTTCATTAACTTCCAGGAACCTTTTAATTTCATCTTTTATTTCATCAATGACCCATTGATCATTGAGCAATGTGTTGTTCAGCTTCCAATTGTTTGTGTGTTTTTTACTGTTGTTTTTGTTGTTGATTTCTAGTTTTAATGCATTGTGGTCAGACAGAATGCATGGGATTATTTCTATTTTCTATTTGCTGAGGCTTGCTTTGTGCCCTAAGATGTGATCAATTTTGGAGAAGGTTCCATGAGCTGCTGAGAAGAATGTATATTGTGCAGCAGTTGGGGAAATATTCTGTAGACATCAGCTCCATTTGGTCTATGGTGTGATTTAGTTCTAGAATTTCTTTACGGATTTTTTGTTTGGATGACCTATCTATTGGCTATGGGGGGGTATTAAGGTCTTCCACTACCACTGTGTTGGAGTGTATATATGTTTTTAGGTCCTTCAGAGTGTGTTTGATGAAATTGAGTGTGTTGACGCTGGGTGCATATAGGTTGATAATTGTTATTTCCTTTTGGTGTATTTCCCCTTTTATTAGTATAGAGTGTCCTTCTTTATCTCATTTGACCAATGTACGTTTGAAGACTACTTTGTATGAGATAAGTATTGTACTCATGCCTGTTTTCAGGGACCATTGGCTTGGTAGATCTTCTTCCAGTCTTTCACTCTCAGCCAGTGCTTGTTTCTGACTGTGAGGTGGGTCTCCTGAAGGCAGCAGATTGTGGGTCTTCCTTTTTAATCCAGTTTAGCAATCAGTGTCTTTTGATGTGTTAGTGTTAGTATTGATAAGTACATAGTGATCCCTGTCATGTAGTTGTTTTTGTTGTTTAAGGGTTTGATTGTGTGTAGCTGCATCAATGTTACTCTTTACTTTCTTGCCTTTTCTTCTCCTGTGGTTTGGTATTGCCTGCCCTTGCATGGTTTTGTTTGCTTTCACTTTCTGTGTGCAGAATTCCTTGGAGAATCTTTTGTAGTGGTGGCTTGGTGGTCACATATTGTTTTAGTTTCTGTTTATTATGGAAGACTTTTATTGCTCCATCTATTTTGAATGATAGTTTTGCTGGGTAGAGAATCCTAGGGTTGAAGTTATTTTCATTTAGTGCCCATAAGACCTCACTCCATGCTCTTCTTGCTTTGAAGGTTTCCATGGAGAAATCTGCTGTGATTTTGGTGGGTTTACCTTTGTATGTTATTTGTTTTGTCTCTCTTACAGCCTTCAATATTCTTTCTCTATTCTCTGTGCTCGTTGTTTTAATAATAATATATCATGGGGTAGTTCTATTTTGGTCAGGTCTGTTTGGTGTTCTGGAGGCTTCCTGTATCTGGATGGGCATAATTTTCTCTAGATTTGGGAAATTTTCTGTTATTATTTTATAGGCTATATTATGCATTCCTTTTGCTTGCACCTCTTCTCCTTCTTCAATGCCTGTAATTCTCAGGTTTGGTGTTTGAATGGAGTCAGTGAGTTCTTGCATATTCCTTTCAGTTCTTTGTTCAGTTCAGTTCTTCAGTTGTTTGACTAATAGTTCTTCAGTTTTTCCTTTAATTATAATTTCATCCTCAGGTTCTGAGATTCTGTCATCTGTTCTATTCTGCTGGAATGGCCTTCCATTTTGTTTTGTATTTCTGTTTCTTTCTTTTTTCTGAGGTTTTCCATGTCATGGGTCACTTCCTATTTAATATTGGCAATTTTTGTCCTTAATTCATTTATTCTCTATTTATGATATTTTCTGTTTCATTTTGGTTTTTATTTAGGGCTGCCATGATTTCATTTATTTGTTTTTGTGTTTTCTCATATTCTTTATTTTTGTCCTCTTGGAGTTTCTTGAGTGCCTCTTGTACATTTTGGTTGACCATGTCTAGTAACATTTCCATGAAATTCTCTGATTACTTGCAGAATTTCTTCTTTGAGGTTGTTCTTGTGGGCTTCCTTGGGCTCTTTGGTATAGTTTATCTTTCTTTTGTTGAAGTCTGTATCTGGGTGTCTGTATTCTTCATTTCCCTCTGAATCCTATACTAATTTGTACTAATTCATTTTTGGGGGGAGAATGGTTTCCATCCCTTTTTTGTCTTCCCATATTTCCACTTGGTACCATTTCTGTCCCTGGACTATGTGTAATTTAGTGTTAGCCGAGTTACAGTAGTGAAACTAACAAAATCAAGGAAGTAGGAGAATATAGAAAAAGAAAGAGAAGGAGAAGAAAAAAATGAAAAAATAAAAAAAGGAAGTACCAAGGAAAGCAGCAGGGACAGATGGTGGATGATCAAAGAGCAAACCAGACAGCCAAACCTTTAAAGGAATGCAAACAACAACAAAAAAATAAATAAAAATTTTGAAAAATATGAAAAGAAAAAAATATAAAAATAATAAAAAAAAAGCACAGGTTCAGGAACAGTGAAATTTCAGTCTTAGTATTTCTGCTGTTTCAACTTAAGCATCTAAACTTGTCTGTGTTTTCTAGGCAGGTTTGGAGCCCTCCTGTGGTGGGTGGCAAGTGGGTGGGGTCCCACGGGCCTGTGAGTGGAGGCTCGTTGAGGCTATCTAGTAGGCCTTTGGAGCATTGGCCTGGAGTGTCTGAAGGGTGTTGTCCTGGCAGAGTGGAGATTGTGAGTGCCTGTGGATCACAGGCTTGGCAGGCACTGGGGGCATGGTCCTGGCAGTGATTGTGCTGTGCCTGTGGATTGCCGGCTTGGCAGGCCTGAGGGGTGCAGCCTGGCAGAGTGGAGATCATTCAGGCTTGTGCAGGGCTTAAGGGAGCAGGCCCGGAGAGAGTGGATATTGTGAATGCCCATGGATCACCAGCTTGGCAGGCCTTAGGGGTGTGGCCCAGCAGAGATCGTGCAGGTCTGAGGGGTGGGAGTTTGGGGTAGGGCAGCCCTGGTGGGGCTGAGGAGCAGGTCCATAGATTGGAGATCCTGGCCTGCAGAGCAGTATCTATGTGGCAGGGCTTGGCATGCAGCACTGGCTGTTCTTTTAGTAAATCATGGTGTGGAGAACCCTTCCATAAGCTAGGGGTTCAGAGTGCTGATGTTTCAGCTCTCCCTTGTGCTTTACCTCAGCCAAATGTGTCTTCAGAGTCTTAAGAAAGTCCCTGGTTCACAGAGCTCTAGCGGTCTGCAGCTCTGTCCCAGTCACCATCTTGGATCTCCCTTGATCAATAAAATTTTAAAAGCAACCCCAACACCAGCATTCAACCAAAAATGAAGTCACTTATGTTAACATTAAAAATGGCATTTTATGCCATTGGTTATTGTGTTAGTCTGTTTTACCTTATGATAACAAAATAGATTCATGTAGAAAGTATGGTGGGCTAGTTCAAAGAGTAAATAAGTTATTTTTGGCTCATGGTTCTTCAGATACAAGGCCAACAGGGCTGCACCTGATGACGGCCTTCTTGCTGGCAATCTCAAGAAGTTACAAGGCATCACATGGGAAAGACAGGGAGCAGGTATGTTTATGTGTGGTCTGTCTCCCTCTTCCTATAACTCCTCTGAATGAGGGCTCCACCCTAATGACCTCATCTGAACCTAATCACTTTCCAAAGATCCTACTTCAAGTGTAAGGGCTAGGGCTGGGGCTAGGGTTAGGGCTAGAGCTAGGGCTAGGACTAAGACTAGCCCTAGCCCTAAGCATATACTTATCCTTAGGATACCAACATTAGCCCAAGTCCTACTCTTAGTACTAACCCTAATCCTAACCCTATCCCTAACAATAACAGTACCCTGATACTAAACTTAATCCTAACCCTAACCATAAACCTTGTGTTAGACATAGCCCTAGCCAAACCCTATCCCTAAACAAGCCAGAGTCTTAGCCCTAACCCTAGCCCCATCCCTAGCCTGAACTCTAACCCTAGCCCTAGCCCTAAACCTAACTCTAACCCTAAACCTAGCCCTAGCCCTAGCCCTAACCATAAACTTATTTCTTGCCTTTCACTAGCCTTAGCCAAATCCCAACCCTAGTGTTGAACCTAACCCTAAGATTATCCCAAGCCCTAACACTAAACCTAACCCTAACCAAATCCTAAACCTAGCATGAGCATATATGTATATTAACAACATTATTACAGACAATGCTAGTTAAAGTTTTGTCATTATTATTTAGTATATTAAATCTGGTATTAACACTTTGATTTTTAGATATTCTACTTTATTTTTATTTTTTCCTTTCATTTAATACTATCTTGTATTTATGAAGTCATTGTATATTTCTGAAGGAAAAACTGTCAACCTTTAAATGTTATTCTACCCCCTTTACTCTTTTTCATCACTTCTGCCACATATAAGTATTCTTATTAACTTATCTTTATATATAATTATACTTTTAGTAGGCTAGATGCAGTTGGAGGAAGTATTACCAAAAGAGAAAAGAAATCTGAGAAAATAACCCAAACACATCACAGAGAGATGGTAGGCCTAAGGAGAGAAGAACAATATATCCTCAAATGCACATTTTAGAAAGCAAGAGAGACTGAGAAATGGTGAGCTATGAATTCCATTCGAGAAGCTGACATAATGAAAGTGAAGTCAAAGGATGTGAAAGAGAGAATATGATACAGCTAGAGGTTTACAGGATCACTGTTCCAGGCTAGCCCCAGCAAAATTCTGTGAGACATCATCTCAATGAAAAAAAAAAAAAAGCTGATCGTGGTAGCTCGTGCCTGTCATCCCAGCTAAGGTGGGAAGCCAAAAATAAGAAGATCACATTCCAAGCCAGCCTGGACAAAAATCAAGACCCTATTTTCAAATAACCAGAGCAAAAAGATCTGGGATATAGTTCACCTGCCTAGCAAGTGCAATGCCCTGAGTTCAAATCCCAGTACTTTCAAAAAAGAAAAAATGTTGTTAACAAACTTAAAATAAAATGGAAAAAACTAATACCTCTTGGAAAACAAGGAAACCCTGTGAAATGTTTGCACAGCACAGGGGGCAAAGTTGACATGACAAGTGAAGTTAGTAAATCCTGTATCAGATTCTAGAACAGAAAAGGACATTCTGGGAAAGCTAAAATTCTGAATGACACTTAGTTGAGTAATGTATCAAAGTGTGTTCACTATCTTCTGATAGTTGTATCATGGTAATAGCAATGTGAGAAGCATATCTGAGGGAAGTCTATACTATCTTGGAATTTTTTTGTAAATCTAAAACTATTATAAAATTTGAAGGCTAGCTTAAAAATAATTATTATACTAAGAATTATTGTACTATTCTCTTTGTAGGACAGATATGATACAAGTTCTCAAGACCACCATCATATTCTTGGTTGGTCACATACAATCAGGTCAGTGCCTTAAGAGAAAAAATTGAGCATCTGACTCCTTTGGAAGGAAATGAATTCTGTCTTTACACTGTCTTTCTCTCAAACCTGTCACCTAAGTCTTGCCTGGGTTTCAATTTGTCAGTCTGATGGGCAGGTTTCATGCTTGTTACTCCCACTAATGCCAATTTTCATTATTTTTTGTTTTAGTTATTTATTTTGTATTATTTTGGTTCAAGATTTTGCTATGTGTCCCAGATTGGCCTTGAACTTGCCATCTTCCTGTCTCAGCTTCCCAGGTGATTACAGATTGATTTCATCATGACAGGCTTCTAATTCCTTTAAATCTCTGGTTTTTGCTGTGTCTCTTTCTCTGTCTGTTTCTCTCTCTTTTTCTCTTTGATGACTAATTTTGGTTGCCACTAGTCTGGATGAAAGGATGCCTAGAAAATCAGAAAGTGTATTTCTGTGAGTGTCTGTGAGGGTGTTTGCACAGAAGATTGGTGAGTGTGTCAAGAACAGAGTGGGGAAGATCTACTCTGAATGCAAGCAGTACTATCTAATAGGCTGGGAGCCTGGAAGGAACAAAACAGTGGAAGAGGGAAGCTCACATTCACACGTGTTTGTATGTGTGTTCAAGCTGGTGTGATTTTTCTCCCTCTGTTACTCATGGACATCAGACTCTAAGTTATTCAGTCTCTGAGCAAAGACTTGCACTGTGGCTCTCCAGGAGGTTTACAAGCTTTTGGCCTCAGCCTGGGGCTGTACTGTTAGCTTCTCTCTCTTGTTTTGACTCTTTCTGTTCTTAAGACCCCAGTCATTAGCAGCTACTGGTTCCCCTGGGTTGCTAGCCTGAAGATGACCACTGTGGGACTTTGCTGCCTCTGGTCATTTAAGTCCCTCTTAAAATTAATATATATTCCATTGGTTCTGTTCCTCTGGAGAACCCTAATTTCTCTCTCTCTCTCTCTCTATCTGTATATATATATATATATACATATATATACACACACACACATATATATATATATGTGTGTTTGTACATCCTTGTATCTTTATTTAGTTGGCTTACAACTCCATTTTAGTAAGATATCCTAGTTTATTTCACCAGTCCCCACAATGACCATTTGAGTAGTTTTCAGGACAATCATTTGATATATCACAGCTTATTATTAAGCATCCCTATGCACACACTATTATTTATTTATATCAGTATGCTTTGAGTTGTTTCATAGGGTCCTATGATTTTTCTAGTTTGCCAAGCATTTTAAAAGTGGCTATAGTGAATAACTTTTACTCAGTTCTGTTTAGACATAATGTATCCTTTAAATCATCTTTTGAATCTAAAAATTTTGCTTATTCGAAGGCATCATTGTGTACTTTAAGGGTTCAGATGTGAAAATGGCCGACCCCTCAATCAAAGATAGGGGTCTTACTCTTTGGGAGTAAGGGTTGGAATAGAACAGTTTTAACTACAAGGTATATGCATGGAGAAGCAATAAGTGAGGGTTCTTTCTAGTTCAGCTGGAGTGTAGATCTGTGAAAAGAAATCCCACTTCTCAGAGAAGTGAGGTAAAATACAGTTAAGATGAAAGTCAGTGTAGAACAATCACTCAAAAAAACAAAAAACAAAATTCATGTTTTGTTCCTAATTAATGTCTGAGTTCAAAATAACTCAGTTTGTCTCCAGGTAGACTAAAATGTAATTGGACGTTAGCTATTCTATATTTTATGCTAATTTTTTCAATAATCAGTTCAGAAACTGCCAAAAAGAGTATGGTGTCCCTCAGATGCTTTGGTGGCTTCAGGCTGGAGAGTTAAAATGTGAACAACATCAGTCTTTGGGACAAATGGTATATTATTTAGTTTTCCATTATTATGACAAAATATCTGAGAAAATTAATTTACAAAGAGGAAAGTTTTATTTTGGAGGTTTCAGTGTATGGTTGCTTGGCCTTCTTGCTTTGGGCCTCTGGTGACATTGTACATTACAGGGTTTGAAGAATGTTGAGAGAGCAGACCTGTTTACTTCCTGACAGCCAGGAAGCAAAGAGAGACACAGGAAAGAGCCAGAATCCCAGCATATTCTTAGTGATCTAACTTCCTTCCATTTGGCCCTATCTCTTAAATATTCTACTACCTCCAAATAGCACCACAGGCTGTTAACTAAACCTTTAATATGGTTTGGGGGACACTTCCAAACCATAGCAGAGAGCACGAGAGAGGTTGAGAAGGGAAAAGATAAGGACAAGGCTTTCTTAGTCCCTTTACCTCTTAGTATGTTCAGGAAAGATGATCTGGCTCAAGAATATTTTGTTAATAGTGTTCAGGAAAGCTAACATTTAGGACTATCCTGAAAAGGGTTTTAAGCTGAAACATTGAGATACATTCAGGAATCCTATGCAAAGCAAACTCTTAAGAAATTAGAAAGAGCAAAAATGTTACCACGCTAAATCATAAGGTTACAAAACATGTAGTTTTGTTCATAGCTATATTCTCAATGCCTGAAACATGAAACATTGTAGAAAACATTAACAAATGAATGAATAAATAAATGAGTTAATTTTTAAAAAGCTAGAAAGTAGAACTATATCTTGTTTTAAGAGTCTAATAATTAGGTTAATCTTTTTCTTAGTAATTCACAGACTTAGCACAGATCAGGATCTCCATAAAAATTTTATGAATATTGACTCCACCTCCATTTCTCTTTTTAGGACCCAATAATTTTGGCAAGAATCCATGGGCTCACAAAACTCAGTCTAGTTTACTTTTTGTTTTATAGGGGCCACCACATTACATTCTCTGGTGGTTTTTAGTCTCAATATTATAAACATTTTGGGACATAGTTTTTTGCTTCTCAGCAAACACCTTCTTCACCTTTTACAAGAATAGAGTCATTTGACATGGGGTCTTTGTTCTTTAAATAGCATGGGGGAAATCAGAGTTACAATTTGGATCTGAATGTCCCCCAAAGGCTCATGTGTTGAAGGTCTGGTCTCCAGAAAGTCCATGCCATTGGAAAGGGTGGAAACTTTAGGAGGTTGGGATCTAGTTGGAGGAAGTAGGTCACTTGGTGGGGTTGTATTTTTGAAGAAGAGGTTAGAACTCTAGTTCCTTCCTCTTTCTCTGCTTCCTTGTCACCATGAGGTGACTAGCCTCCTATATCATGCTCATCGCCATGATGTTCTGCCTCCCCACAAATCCACAAACAATGCCACCAGCCTACCATGGACTGAAACTCCTGAACTCTTGAGCCAAAATAAATCATCATTCTTCTACGTTCATTTTCTCAGGTTTTTTTGTCACAGTTATAGAAAGCTCAATAATATAGTAACAAACACATGTGGGTGGAATGTTGTCCAGCTTCTAAGACTCTTTCCATCTTTTGCTCCTATACTTTTATACTCCCTCTCAGATGACATCTCAATATTTCTAATGGCTTCCAAATGCCCTTCCATATCAGAGTGGCTTTCAGTCTCTTGAGACTGAACTCTGTTTTCTACAACCTGGAGTCAAGCTCCTGTGGAATAATCCCTTCTAACAAATGTCCTTTCCAGAACCAGGTCCAGAAGTACAATGAGGTGGGAGTACCAGGTAGACAACACCATTCAATTACTTTTGGCCTAGACAGCATTTTACATCTGTGAAGAACTCCAGGATGAATGACCCTTACCTTCTGAATTGCTACCCACCTTTTCATCTCCACAGGAATGGATGCTTTGTGCCATTTAAAACATTTTATTCCTCCAACAAGCTAAAATTAACAAAACTATCTTCAATTTCCTGCCTAAATATAGCTAGAGCTTGAGTTCTCACTGTGTTATAAAGTCACTTTATAACTAAGTGGCAAATTTGGAATTCACATATTAAAGCCAAAAGAACACACACCTTAAAAGTCAGATGGAACAGAATGATCTAGTCTTTAATTTATCCCTTCCTGTTTTCATACTCTGAATGTTCCTGCTTATTTTCTTTTTCTCTTTTGTATTTTAATAATTGCTCTAGACTCTGGATTTTTCTCATTCTACACTATCAACTTGGGCATTTTATCTACTTTGTTCTTGCATGATCATTTAGATACTAGTGACAATCAAATATGTCCCTTAAGCCTAAATTGCTGCTAAAATCTTTTGTAAAACTACATAAACACCATAAGAGTTCCAAGCAAATGGAACAGAAAATACCCATGCAGCAAACATGACTGTTTTCCAACTATTCCTCATCTTGGTACTAGGTATCAGCCATTTTTCAAGTGAGGAAAGCAGGAGTCACCCTTGTAAATGAATTTCCCCTTCCTCCCTATCCATTTCCCATGTACCAGAAAGTCCTACTGGTGGTACCACCTTTCACTAGCTTTTTTTCAGCATCCTACACTAAGTTGTGATTTTTCTCCTACCTGCATGGTTGGCAATAGTCTCCTAACTGTTCTATCCATGAACATTGTACTTCAGCCCACCCTTTGTACTGCAGTCAAATGGATATTTTACAGCAAAAATTGCTTCTTAAGCTCCCTTCTGACTAAACTTGTGAAATGAAAATTCAAAGTCTTCAAAAATTTAAGATAAAGAACAAGGTGCATTCTGGCTTTTAGTTCTTTCTTCAGTTCTTTGCTTTTCAATTCCACCCTTCCTGCATCTTTTTGATTAATCATTTGTTAATTTTTTTGCCACACTTATTCCCACAATTGGACCCTTCCACATCTTCTTCCTTTAATATTGAAATTCCTTCCTTATTCTCTTGACCTAGTTAACTCAAGACCTTGCTTCTATTAGTACCTTGCTTCTTGTAGATGAGAAAGTGCTCAATATGTATCTTAATTAATGTAAATTATGAGCAATTATACATAGTGAAAAACTGAAACATAAATATGCACTAATGTTGAATAATTAAAGAAGTTATAACCCATATTACACATCACTTTAAAACATACTTCAAAATTTCCAATAAACACGATTTTTAATAAATTTTATAGTGTTTATTGGGAATTTTCAGTGTGTTATTATGTATAAAGATAGTAAAATGGTTTCTACTGTGAAATAAATTAACCTGTCATCTCAGTTGCTTTTTGTGACAAGAGCAGCTAGAATATACTCATTTTGTAAAAATTCCTAATATAATTTTGTTCACTATAGACTTCATCCTGTACATTAGATATCTAGACTTGCTGAATATACATGTCTACTTCTTCATAACCGTTGGTCTACTTCTCCCAAATGTGACTGTTTGCAGTCAAATAAATGTGTACACACAGAAAAAGTCTAGACATTTTCATGTATACATGAACAGGAATATTGTGGAGGTGAAATCATTGTTGGTTTTTAGCCTCTCGTTTCTACATTTAGTTTTCTAGATTTTGCTCATCAGACATCGAATTGTGGTAATTTATATAAGCATTTACCCACAACTCCAAACCTTATAAAAAGTCTTAAATGATCAGTGCTATTGATACTGGATGGGTGAGGAATGATGAGATAATGTCCTTCAAACTTACTTACTCTGATGTAAGAAAGATTTTGGACTGAACATGTCAGGCTGGGAGAGTGGGGAGGTTTCAGTAGAGGCATGGTTGTTATCCTGATGGCTATCAAATATACATTTGATGGTAACATCAGAAAACTTTTTTCGTAAGCCATCTTGAGCATATAGAAATGACTGGATGTTTAAACATGACAAAATTGAACAAAATCTGGAGACTACCATTGGCTCTTTTTTTTTCCTTTGGGCCAAACTCAGCATTTGATTCTCTTTGTTGATGATGGCCAATAAACCTGGAAACTTCCTCTCCTTTGAACTGGATTAAGTTTATGTGTTATGTTATGGTGGGGTATGGACAGGGATGATAAAATTTGAAGCAAAAGAGATTGCTACAGAGTCTGGAGAGAGAGAGAGAGACAGAGAGACAGAGAGACAGAGAAGCAGAAAAAGAGGGAGAGGGAGACAAGTAGAGGGAGACTGAGAGGGAGAAAGAGACAGAGACAGAAAGAATATGAATCTACCTTTGCAATCCTTGCTCCACTTTAAAAACAAGATGAATCTTAAAACAAAGTCCTTTGGAAAACTGTACAAATCTTTGAATAAGCATAAGCATTAGTAGTTTTTAAAAACACTCTGGGCCCATAATAAATACTTGTCCAGGAATTAACCAGGGCAGATCCTCAGCAAGGGCCTATGAATATCTGAGTTACAATCATAGTGACTTACACAGAGAGACACAACTTTGAATTCTGTCTTTGGACAAGTCACATGTATTTCTCAATATCTCTTCTTCTACATGATATTAATCAAGTTTAGAAATGCTGTATGTGAAATACCAACAGAAAAGAATTTCTTAATCAGAATCATTTTGGTCAAAAGATTTTATCTTATCCCAAACTTGACTATTTAGAGCTTAGGAATGGATTTTTCTAAAAAGAGGCAAAGTGGTATTTTATTTGTCAGGTTTTATAATCACAAACCCATGAACCAATAATAATTCTCAAGAGCTCTGTTGGGCTTATGAGAAGAGTTTGAGGCTCTGAGTTTATGGAGACTTATCTGAAGGACCTATTGAGTTGTGGTTGAGCTATACCTCTATTTATTGAACATCCATCCCTTTGTTAAGCAGGAGAGAAATCTTCCTGATCCTTTTGATCCCAACCATCCATAATTTTCATATAGAACGCCTTTACATGAAGCACTATCTGGCATTGTTACTAATGCCTACTTAGAGAAGTATTATAACAAAGTATTACAAAAGTTGGTGTTACATATTTTGTCAAAGATTGTTGAGAATTATCTTTGTAACACCCCAAAATATTCTTTTATTTCTCTTTGGTCTTGGTTATAGCTGTGGCCAAAGCTGTGGGCTTTGAGATTGTAGACATGCATGTCAAAGTAAGCAATTCATTGTGTTTCTTTCCTTCCTCACTATTACAAAACATAACAACACATTTTAGACAGTGTGGTGAACATTAGTTAAGCATTTTGTGCATTTTTTCTGTACAGGGATGTACTGTACAATGCTGCTTTGGTCAATGATAGACCATGAAACTAAGAGTGGTTCCATAAAATTATAGCCTAGTGACATTGTAGCTGTAGTAGTTTGTGTAAGTACACTGTATGATGTTTGTACAATGATGAAATTACTTAATGATGGCACTTCTCAGGACATATCCCCATTATCAAATGACACACAGCATTCTCTACTACTCTTTATATTATGCACATTATATTCTTCATATCCTGTACATAATACTCTACTGTGTATTTATGCAGAGCTCATTCAATTTTTCATTTTGCCTTACTGTATTTTTCTAAAATTCACTTTTCTTCTCTGCTTTTTTTTTTTAGACATCTGAGAGCATTTTGGGGGGAGGAAATATGAAGAAAGAGGAAATAAAGAAAGCAGAAAAAAAAAGAAACAAAACAAGCAAATAAGGAAAAGCATGAAGCTTTTAAATAAATAAATACAAGCCTGATATGGAGAAATCCTTTGGATACTTAAATATCATGTAGAAATAGTATATACTGAAGTTATCTCTTTGGCAGAGCTGTAATGACAAAATTTTGATTAAGATAGATCACAAATTAGAAAACACATACTCAAGGAAGACATACAATAAATGTTTGTGGCACGTATGGTCCATTGCCTTGGAAAATGAACTTCTAACAAGACTATGGGTGTTTTCTCAGAGAGTGAGTAATAAAGCTAAAATCAGCTATTTGGAGTAGGCAGTAACTAACAGTTAAGCCTGTTCAGGCTGACCCAGTGCAAATCTTAGTATTGTACTCTGTCGAGTATCTGTGCTTGTGAGTTTCCTAACCCTTTTCTCAACCTTGAATGAGTACGGGAAGGCAGATAGTTAGGGTGCTGAAACAGTCTACAGGGTCTTTCATTGTCCTGAAACCTTGCAAAGGTTTTGATGCTCTAACCAAGGGGGAAAAGCCAGCAGACAAGCAGGCAAATAAAAGATACTAGATCAAAAAGATCTGTTTAAAGACAGTACATACACTAGCCCCAGGGTTTTTCAAATATTTATAATTCTCTACATATTTAATCTTTGAGTTCTTGAGATGCTGCATTCAGAATCTGATGCTAACAGACCCAACTTGGTGCTGGTATTATCAAAGTCCTTGAAGGAACATAGAAGGAAAGAGATGAGAGACATAAACATGAAAAGAGACAAAATAATCAAAACTTCTATGACAGTCCAGATGACTAGATTCATAGAATGACAGAATTGGAAGGGCCCTTGGAAATTCCACTCCTTTGCTTCCTAAAGAGAATGGTAAGGTACACAGATTTCCCTGCATGTCTATATTACTGAGGATTGGATATCATTGAGGATATAACTTTGGTGCTCTCAAATGAGATAAACAAACAGAATTATGGAGTATTAACTCTAGCAGATCAGGAAAATGACAAAGGCTAGGACTGGTACATAATTTTATACTTCAGGAGGAAATCCTGCATAATTTTTGAATGACAACATAGTTTTTCCAATGTAACTTATTCCATTAAATTTCTTTCTAAGCCATTGTACAATGTGTATATCTCTCAAAGCACCAGGTTGTGCATGAAAAAAAAGATATAAGTTTTATCTATAAATTTCAAAAAAATTAAAAGAACATATTAACTGGTAAAATGGCCTCTTTATATTGATCATAAGCTCCCCTCCATTTTCCATGAATAGAGTTGCATAGGAGGACTGTGTTTTTCCTTCTACACAGGAATAATATGAATATTTTAAGATATTCCTCATAATCTTTGCTCTCTGAATTCCTCAATCAATCCCCCGATATCATGGATATTGGCCCATCTGCTACCTATCCTCCCCAGCAACCAACCAGCACTACAGATTTTATTTCACTGGCTCAAAATGGAGTGGGATACTTGTTTTTTGCTCTGGGAAGTTCACTCTATTTTTGTCTAAGATTACATTAATATTTTGGCAGCTACACCATACATTTGACTCATACTGAGCTTCAAGTCAATTAAAACCCATGTCTTTCTCACATGTGTTATTGATAAATTCTCTTCAATTGTTCATGTGTGTGTTGTTGGTGGTTTTATTTTTAAATTTACATTTATGCCTGCTAAATTTCATCATGTTGTATTCAGCCCATGGTTGAAGCTTTTGGAACATTTTTTGGATCCCCTTTTTTAGTTCTTCTTCTCAGCTCTGAGTCATGCACACCTTGATTAGGACATGTTTGTCTTCATACAAGTTGAGAAAAAACATGTTGACTAGCCTTAGGCCAAATCCATGATTCAAGAGTGATATTCTTTCAATGTAAAATCTATCCATTACTTTAAAGTCTTAAGGTCTTGCCATAGAAAAAGTAGATTTGGACACAAGCCCTCCTGGGACTGGATAGCAGTGGTGAAAAAAAGAAACATTCCTTTGAAGTGTCAACATACTAAAACCAAGCAGAGGTGTGCCATGGATCTGAATATATATATTTAAAAGCATATACTCTAATGGTAATTTATAATGAGGATCAGGTTTTAGCTTGTGGTGGAATGGTAACTGACAAGAATGATCACAATTTATTTTAGCAAATTACAGTTGGTGAAGAACTCCAGTTACTGATGGAGTCTAGTTCAAATAAACAAAGATTATAAAGATGGATCCCATGTAGGGAATGCTGAAGAGTCTATATAATATTCAGGATTAATCTTTGGAATCATGCCTCCTGAGTCTGGAATATAGCATAGTGCCAGTTACTACCAAATGATGTGGCTGAATATTTCTGGTCATTAGGAATGAGGGAGCATCCCTAATGGAGTTGGTATCCATTAGATCCAGATGTAACCAGCAGGGGCAGTAACCCAAAAGCTCAATAAGCAGTAAATGCTCTAAAGTTAATATTTGAGTTCATATTTTCATGTCTCAGTTGGAAAATGTATTAAATTTCTAGTAAAATTCAGATATACTATAGTTATATTAGCATAGCTCTGACTACAAACTTAACAATTCTGTTAAAAGGGAAAGAGGACGTGACATTGGTTATTTTCTAATAAACTTTTGTTATTTAAAATAAACCATTAAATCTTGCTTTCTGAACTTGAGTTTTCCAATCTGCCAGGTGGCCTAAAGTGCATACTTTGCAGAGTTTAGTAAAAGATATTGCAAATAAGAACCACCCAAGTAAACCATTTGGTCACTCAAACAATATAGCTTGTAGGAAAAGTGGACAAAAATTACAAAAATGGAGAAATTAAACATCACTATCATTTCAAGTCTCAACGACTAGAAGAATAGCTTAAAAGTTACCTGAGTGGAGTATTTTCAAAAGCCCTTTGACAGCCACATTTTTACCAACCCTTGATGTATAAACAGTAAGCTTCTAAAAATTATGTTTAGTTGGTCCCCTGTTGAACTCTTTCTTGGCAACACTTCACTTCATTAGCTATAATAATATTCTATATACTCAAAAGAGGTATTATAGATTTCTTTAAGAATGTTTTGAATTGGAGCTTTCCACTCATCTACACTGACCTTCAGCCCTTCACCTCAAATCAGTGAGGCAACCTTCAGCCCTTCACCTCAAATCAGTGAGGCTTGCTGTGTTCTAAGCATCCCACCTTGTCTCCTTTGATTTTTGCACACTGGATGTAGGGGTAATGTTAATACAGCCCCTAGTGGTACCAGCGATGAAAGGAAGGGGTGGCAAGGTGAAGGCATCGCAGGTGGTTCTCCAATAATTTTTCACCTTTTCTTATAGGATCATGGAATATGCATGATAAAAGATGAACGCTGAGTGGCCTTCATCCATTGCTACCTTCCCAATGCTTAATAACCTGATCCAATTAATATTTAAAAGGCACTGGGGAGTCATTTGTGAGATTAGAGGACACTTGCATCATTCCTGCTATGCCCCTTTAGAAGTGTTGGTTGTGCAGAACTCAGTTGTGTGGAGGAGGGGGGAAAAAACAAGCAAGCAAACACACTCTGGTTACTAAAATTGTTTTGGTTCCCAGAGGTTGGCAATTTTCTACATGATGATTTCATCTGGAGTCTTTCTACATTAAGCATGGGCAAGACCACACCCTCTCTGTACTCCAGCACCATGACCCACACTCCTCTTGAGCTTAAAATAAAATTAAAAGTCACTACACCAATAGCCCACTATTGTATTTTAAGCACTTGGCATTCATTCCTTGTGGCTGTTGCTGAAATGTTCCCACTAATGTGTTGCAAAAGCACATAAGTTAGTTTTTTTTTTTTTTTTTGCCATGCTGGGAATCAAACCCAGGACCTCAGAAATGCTAGGCAAACGGCTTTACCACTAAGTGATGTCTTTAGTCAGTAAGAAATCACACACGTTAATGGAGATTTTGTGTTCCTTGAATGTCTTGAGGTCCTCCTGACTTGCTTTGCTGCTTGGCTCATCAGTTTGGATGTGGAAAGGCCCCCAAATGTGCTGCTGCATTCCAGTCCCAGAATCCTTCATCCTGTCTACAATTATGATTTGCTGGTTGCTAAACTCAACTGAGTGTCTGGATTGCAGAGCAGAACAGACATATGGGAAGGGCCACATTCACTAGGAAATATGTCTACAAGGAATGGAATTGAGCCCAGGGAAGAAAAGACAGCACTGAGCAAGTTGAGTCCTTCTCTAGGAGAGATGGACTACTCTCTCCATTGTGCAGTGTGGGGAAAGTACAGCTATGGCTAAGAAGCCACAGCTTTAGGGAAGAGACAGAACCATCACTTTGCCTGCTTCCAGCTAGTTTCTCATGCTGCCATCACTGTAAGCAAGAGCCACTGAAGAGAAAACCCATTAGCAGGCTTCCCTTGGAGTGCCGGAGGCTACAGCAGCCTTATTATCCATATTTCCCATTCACGCCATGCCAGCACTCAGGGAGTCAGCCAAATGGAGCAACCCACTTTGCCTTACCCACTCATTTGACTTATTAGCAACATGGTAATTATGTTGTGAATAGATGAAGGGCAATGAGGGGGAGGCAAAGGAAGCAATTTGTTGGCAGTGAGATGACATTCTGGACATTTCTGCCCATTTGGGAAGGAGAGAAGGTGGCAGGAGGAGGAGAAGGCATGCGGACAGTAACCTGCAATCAAGGGTGACCATCTTGTGCACTTTTTTCAAACCTTGCTTAGAAAGAATGGCCTTTATAATGAGGCCATCTACCCACTCATTCTTATGAAACAGCTAGCCCACAGCAAACCCCAAAGGGGCCCCTTTTAATGAGGAGAGTGCACTCACTTATGGCTGCTTTTTTGGAGACAGTTATAGCCTGTTCTTTTTAACTATTTTAATAGTGTCTCCTTCAAGACTGTTAAAGTGAAGTTTGTGCTAAATTGAGACAAACTGGAATGAATTCTTATCTAAAAGCTGGGGCAAGGCATTCAAAATAAGAAGCATACCTCACAGGGGCATTCATAACTATTTTTGGGGGCTGGAGTTGTGGTTCAAGCAGTAGAACACCTGCTTTGCAAGCACAAAGCCCTGAGTTCAAACTGCAGTTCCATCAAAAAAATTTTTTGAGGATGCGTTATATCCAGGACACTATTCTAGATGTTGGGGACACAGCAATGAAACAGACAAGTACTTCTTTGTTGTTTGCAATATGTATGGGAGCATAAAATAAACAAGTGAATAAATGAATAATTTTAGATAGTTAAAAATGTGATAGCAATTAAGAATTAGATTCTGTGATGAGTTCAAGGCACTGTGTAGGTGGTATTCTTATGAAGATCCTATTAGGACAACATATGAGGATAATAATATTCCTAGAAGAAGGCAAAGAAAGGTACAGACCTTAAAGAATAAACTAATTACCATTCTGAGGGACAGTAACTGGACAGGAAGGCTAGAAGAAGAGTGATCCAAAGGAGAGGAGGACAAGGATGGCATAGGAGGAGCAGGCAGAGGACAAATCACAGGTCATGAGTAGTTTAAATTTAATTAAGCAAGAACGGGGGATGCATTGAAGGGTTTTTCGCAAACTGGTGACATGGTCAGGTTCATGCTTCAAAAATACTTCTAAATGCTGACTGGGGAATGAGTTCAGATGGCACAAATGGGGACACTGGGGTGGGTGGAGTATTGATCTAGGAAACAGATATAACAACAGGTACTCAAAAGTGACCAAGTCAACTGCAGAAGAGGATGCCTCACAGCCCCTAAGGAAGAGGCACTGGGATTAAACAATTATCTTATGTACTTATTTTGTTCTGGCAATTAGTTATACACTTTGACAATGATATATTATTTGCATCCTATCATACCCTAAGAGGTTGGGAGGTCATTTTATAGATGGAATCTCAGAGATATGGAGTGAATTGTTCTTCAGTTCTTCATCCTACCTAATAATAGGTAGTAAAAGCCAAATTGTGAACCCAAGAGTCACATCTGGACTCCATATTGCCCCAGTTGTACTACACTATCACTCTCCCAGGGGGCACAGATGGTGTTGATCACCTGGAACCAGAAAGGGTTTCGAGCATAAGACTCTAGTTTTGGTTGCTGTTCTATCCTCCAAACTGAGAATAGTAGGCACTCAAAAATGTGTCAGAATATACAGATGAAGGAGTTCCTATGGGAAAGTTGGTAGGAAATGACCTGCCTAAATACAATCACAGAGTCAGTAAATGACAACTGCTTTCAAAACTCACACTTCCTCACCCTTCATCCACAGAGGCTGGACAGTGTCCTGGGAAAGATTAAAGACTTGAGTATAAAGTATAGAGATTACTATCAGTAGACCTCAATGTCCTTATCAATAAAAGAAAAATGATCTTATCCATCTCTAACCAGTGATATAACAAGAAACAGATGAGATAATGAATTATGAATTGTTCCAAAACAAGATTGGAACAAATAAAATTCTGGTGAGTTTATTAAATGTCTGTTTAATTGCTGGTACTCTCTTATTGTACACCTTTTAATTTGTTTTGACTTTCCGAAACTGCTAAAAATACATGCAACACTTAGTAATGAGTCTTGGGTAGTCTTTTTGTCAGAAAAGCTTTGATATTTTAATCCATAGAAATTTATACCCACATTTATTAAATCAACATATAGTTTGAAGAATTATACAAATACAAGTAAATTGATATATTGGCCAGCTCCTGGGGATACACAGAATAACACTGAGGATGTCAAAGGACATACATTGACATCTTTCATGTCACGGAGGATAGTGTGAGAATAAAAACTAAGTGTTGAAAGAGAATTAAAAATAAGTCAGGAATGATGGGACATTTTCATCTGTTGATTTGAGTTTGTGATGATCATTGCCCAAAGTCTAAGGGTCTATGCCTAGTTTTGTTCTTTCCAGGCAGTTCTCAGGATATCAGAGAGAACAATGATAGGTAACCCTGCTAAGGAAAAATTATACAGGCTGCTTCAATTTCTTCAGTACTTCTGCTTATGTCAATGTCTCACGAAGTGGACCACACATTCTATAGTAAAAGCACCAGATCTTCCCCATGTGTATATTCCTACGGTCATCACACAGTTCAATCCCTGCTGACATACAAACCTAAAATGGTAACTAGGATTTTTATTTATACCCAGAAATTAAATGTGATTGGCTTAAAATTCCATTTACACACCCTTCCATAGTTCAAAGCCTACCACATGTTTTTGTTTTTATTTCTGGAAGGCATAAATTGGGTCCTCCCTGCTTTCTGTCCTGTGATAGATATCTTCAGTGCACCATATTGTTTCAGACAAGAAACTTCGCCCCTTACTAATTTCTGAAAAATAAGATCTAACATATCATAAAATTTGCAAGATTGTGGACTACTTTATGAAAGAACTGAGACAGGAATTTGGGGACAGACAGAGAAATAGCTGTGACCAAGGAAGCAAAACCAATTGAATGTTAGAGTTGTTTTCTCCAAAAGTTTTTTCTCTTCTCTCTGGCTCTTGGAGTTCCTTTCTTGGCCCTTTTCCTCTAAGGTCCTGATCCCCGCCATCTTCTTTTTAGTCTCCCATTCCCTTGCCAGGATAGTAAACAGATTTAAACTTTACTGCTTTTCTGAGAATCTTGCTATGTTTGACATATGCATATAAGTTCTTGCAGTCTTTTGTTTGAGACAGGGAACCCATGCTGGCCTTGAACTCAGAGCCTCCTGCCTTAGTCTTCTGAATGAGTGCTGAGATTACAAACATGTACCATCACACCCAGCTTTTGCAGTCTTCTTTAATACTGTTAATCATGAAATTGTTTCAATCAAAGGCAACCTGTCTTCCAGTAGAATTCACGTGTTAGCTGTTAAAGTTCTTGAAGGACTTCAAATAATATGCAGCTTGTAAGCAGTTGTTCAAACCTCCTCTTCTATCTCTGTCTTCTGTGTTTTGCCCTTCTGTATTCCAGCAATAATGAGTTCGTTGTAGCCAGTGCTAATTGGCACTTCTTGTATCTTTGCATATTCTAGTCGAAATTCTGGTAATATCAGCATCTACTTTTTTATAGATAAAGCCTACTTACTTTTTAAATCATCTTAGAAGTAACCTCCTTTAGGAAAATGTCCCTGTCACTGACCAATGTCATCCCTTCTCCTAGAAACATTGACGTATTCCTATTACATCTGTGCTAACTCCTACAGTTGGCTTTATCATTTATATTCTAACAGTCTAATCACTTCTCACGTCTGTATCCTCATCTTCAGACATTGTGTATAATTCATGAAATACATGAACGAGTTTCTAAGTGAATGAGAGCACAAATGAGTGAACTAAAACATGAAAGGATGATGATGTTAAGTATCTCTCTCACTGTTTCTGTAATAAAAATAACTATTTTAAAAAGATAGAAGCATGAGAACTCAACAAGTATAGCCTTCTCTTTGTTTTTCTTTTCTCTTTCTTCTTGGAAATTACCACAGCTTTGACAGCAACTGGATCTGTTGGTTGCAAACACTGCGATGTGTTTTGTCCTTTGCATCCTATATATTATGGCATATGCAAAAAAGACGTAATTTCAAGATGATAATTTGAATGGAAACAGATGGTATTTCGGTAGTGGTTCACAAGGATTCTTGCATCTTACAGGTCATGTTCCTCACACCCTCCCCTTGGGAAAATATTACACGTGCCATATTTCTGTCCCCACCTCCTTATCCCCACCCTTCTGGCCATATGTTTTATAATGAGGGCACTTAAAATATCATAGAATTGGCCTATCCTCATGATATTTAAAATATGAGATGTGACAATATCTTAAACATATTTCAAGCACATGGCTGTCTAGGAGGAGGGAAAAAAAGCAATGGAAAAAGTTCACACCAAGTTATTTTGAGGGGAGGTCGCCTGGAAGGGAGGGATATCATGTTAAGGATTTCAGATAACAGAAAAACTGGCTGCTCTGGCATAATGCAGGAAAGATGGTGTTTGACAAATGTGTGATCGATGTTTTTGGGAAACAGACGATCAGTCAGAAAATATATATTTTAATTTATAGAAGCAAAAGGCCTGGGCCACCCAAAGAGTTTGGCTATCCGTTCTCTAGTCTGGAGACCAGGCAAGAGAAAGGTCGCCCATCTGCTTTCCTGGGTGTGATTTTGCTTTGCTGTTATCATCTGCCTCTGGCCAGCCTCAGGGGAAAATTGGCTGGGCTTTGCTGAGTTGGCAGCAGGTGAAATATCAAATGAGAAAATGATAAATAATAAATGATCCCATTTTTCATATTTGGATGGAAAGAAATGTTAATAGAGGCAGGGAAAGTTTGGATCCCTTGTTCCAAACAACTAGGCTTAATTATTTCAAGACTGACCAGTCAGTCTCCAAAGGCTTTGCATTTCTACATTAGAATGTGAAGAAGAGCTTCCTGTATCAAAGGGTCTGAATCCCTCAGGTCCTGTTAGTAGTTTGGCATTTATAAGCACAGCTGTTTTTCAAATTTCCACTTGTCCATGGGATGAGCTTGGTAGACATGAGATCTGATCTCTTTTCACACTGTCTCTGAAAAAAAGTTATCATACTCATGCTTACTTATAGAGGTATGGGTATCCCCACAGGGTCTCCATCACTACAGCATTCTGTGGTGAACACAGCTGTTAAACAGAGGACAAACATTCACAATCATTTTAGAAAAAAAAATATAAAACGTTCAAGAACTGTCAAACCTCCCAACCAGTCTTTCTGGGGCTGTCTTCTTGTCCTCCTCTGCCATTAGTTCCACTTGGGGAGCACAAAAGAAAGGATGTTAGAGGGCCATCATAGAAAATCAGTGGCTATTCTTTGAGCCTTAGAACAATTAACCTTTCACTTTTCATCTCACTGCTTTACCTTGAAGTAGCTGGAGTACAAACTTCATGTACTGCTCCCTAACTTCAAGGACCAACACTCACTTGGAATTGGAACTTCCAAAGGGGATCCCAAGTTGGATTCAAAATGCAGATGCTGAAAAACAGTCTGTCTACACAGCTCTTCTGAAGTTCCACTAATGACCCTCAACTGAAAATTTTTTAGGGAAAAAGAAGCTAAAAATGATGATCAACCAGGTGTCAAGCTTCAGGACCCACCTGAAGATAGTCTGGCTCTGTTTTCTTTTCCTCTTCAGTTCAAATTTTCTTTATCCTCTGACCCAACAGCCAAGGCGTGAAATTTCCTTTTCAATGATCTTAGGTCTCCCATAACAATTTTATCTTTTCCAACCCCACAATCTATAATCTAAGCTTTAATTTAAGATCTCACCTTAGTCTCCAGGTTGGCTACCTCCAAATTATCTTTTCCATCTGTTGTCCTCTTCAGTTCCACGATAATTTTTCATAATTACCACTCCAATTGTGGCATTTTTATGATCACAAATGGCTCTTTTCAGAGGCTCCTCATTGCCTTCCAAATAAAGTTTAAACACTTTTGCTTTTGCATCTGCATTATTTTCTTCCCTCCACCACTCTATCCCAGCACATAGCTCCAATTTCTGCCCTCCACAATTCTCACACAATTCTGTCACTCTTCATGGAATGTCCTCTTCTAAGGTCCAGCTTATCCACATCTTAGATGTCGTCACAGTCACAGTACCTTGGCCATTGCAACAAAATCTTCAAATCATCTCAGTCTGCAATTGTCTGGTCTTCTTTGAAGTTTACAGTGTTGCAGAATTAATCACCGTACAGTGCCTTAACTGAGAAACATTTGGTCAAATTTTTTATCTCCCCAAAACACTGGAAAGAGAGTTTTCATTTTGAAAGATCCCAATGTGTAGTGAAGTGTTTTGAATATGGCAAATGTTCAGTTAGTGCTTGTTGGATTCATAAATGGATTTTAATTTCCCAAGAAGATAACATTATATAAACTTCTAACACATTCATAGTAATCTTCCTTTAGCTACCATTTCACTTTCTGCAGTTTCAATCACCTGCAGCCATGGTCCAAATATATTAAAAGTAAAATTCCAAAGTAAACAATTCAGAAGGCATAAATTCTAAGCTGTTCAGGGTAGTGGAATATAATCTTGGGCAGTCCCACTCCATTCTGCCAGGTATGCAGAGGTGCCTTTGTCCAATGTATTCACATTGTGTGTGCTACTCACCTGTTAGCCACTTAGTAGTCATCTTGTGTATGTCATTCACCTCACATCACCTCATCACCTGGACTTTGCATCATCTTACATCCTAGGAGAAGAAGGAAGGTGACTTCGGTACAATATGATATTTTGAAAGAAAGTGATCACTCATATAACTTACTACAATCTGTTACTTTAATTGTTCTCAATTTTTTTATTATTATCATTTGACTTCACACTGACAAAGCAGGAACTCTACTGCCTCAGCCATGCCTCCAGTCCACTTTGCTCTGGTTATTTTGGAGATGGAATCTCTGAAACTATGTGCCTGGTATGGTTTTGAACTGCAATCCTCCAGATGTCAGTCTCTTAAGTAGCTAGGATTACAGGCGTGAGGCACTGGCACCCAGTTTGTTGTGCTTTATTATTGTATTAATCTCTTAGTTTACACAATTTTTAAATTAAACTTTATCATAAGAATATACGTAAGGGCAAATGAGAGAGTTTGGTACTGTTTTCAGTTTCAGGTATCTATGGGGTACTTAGAACGTGTTCCCTGTGGATGAGGGGGGACTACTGTGTTAATATTCCAAGCAACATGCTATCACTTACAGAATGAATTGTTTGCTTTAAATGCTGCCTGGAAAAGAGAGTAATTGCTCTGGTTAAATTAACCTGCATAGCTGAGAGGTAAGTCTCCAAACACGGGAGGGAAAACTAACATAAGCTCATAAATTAAACATTCTGAAAAAGAAACGCTCCTTTCTGGACCAAATCTCCAAGCTTACAGCCAGGTTCAAGCCCTGCTCAAATCCGAGACATCTGTCAGGAACAATATAGTTTCCCCCATGACAGCTGCAGAAGCCAATCCTGGCCTCCTGTCCCAGGTTGAACTGAGGGCTGGTTTCCACAAGGCATCAAATCTAGCTATACTGTAGAATTCAACTGTCAGGTGCAAAGGGCTTTGTTTTCCTATGTAGAAACTAATGTCAGGGACAACTTTTAAAACAACCACAGAATGACTTGCTTCCAGTATTCAAAGACAAGAGTAGAGATGTAGCCTGAAGTTAATTCACAACAGAAGACATCATAACTATGATTAAAATCAATTTTTAAAAACTAACTTCGTGAAGCCCAAAGTCAAACCTCATCCTACAGCAAATTAATTTTCATAAATTTATTCAGAACAGTTAGACCTAATGTCCTATGTCTACCCATCCAGGATACCCCAACACATTTTGTTGGCCCCACTTAAGCTCTGACAGTTTGTCAGACATGCCTGTTTTTGAAGACCATGATGGTTTTGAGGATTAGTTGATCAGGTATTATGTAGAATGTCCCCCATTTGGGATTTGTCTGATGCTTTTCAGGCTAATGTTATGCATTTTGGGAAAAACATATCACAGACCTAAAGGTGCTGTTTTCATCCCATCATATCAAGGGTAAATACTATCTCCATGACCTGTCCTGTTATCATTAAACTAAACCACCTGGCCAAGGTATCATTCATCAGTTCTCCACTCCAAAGCTTTTCTGTGTTACTTCTTTTCATTCATAGAAGGAAATTATGATGCCTATTACACTTATAGAAGGAGGAGTTTCATTTCCTTGAGGGTTAAGTATGTACCTCAGTTATTTGATTTTCTTCTCTGTGGGAGATTTGTCTGATCTCCATCACAATTAATTATTTAACCATTTACTTATCCAACCATTTATTTACAATGGCATGGACTCATGTATTTACTTCAGTTATAATTCAATGCTACATAATTATGTCTCCCCTTTTTTTCAACTTTGGGCATTGAGAGTGCTTTCAGTTGTCGTCTGTATACTTTTGACATCTGTCCGTAATGGTGTGTCCCATTGTGTGTGTGTGTGTGTGTGTGTGTGTGTGTAATTTTTTTTTTCAGCAGTTCTTTACTTTCAGTTACTGCAAGGTGCTGAGTTTCATCTTTTGCACTTCCGGTCCCAGTTCTGGAAGGAGTGTCACTTCTTTTTTATTGGAGACTGGTATTTGAATCTAAGATCTGGGTGGCAAGCATGTTTGTTGCTACTTGGTGAAGTTCTTTCTGCAGGCAGGGCTAGGATGTATAAATGTGTATTCTGGCCTGCGTATACACACACATCCTAAGGCCATGTGAGCCCATACTGATGCCACCAACCCAAATGTATTTCCATATGAGTCATTTTAATCTCCTCCCTTTGTTTACCTGTAACCTACCACACCTGCTTTACATCATCTGCTGTCCACTTACTTAGCTGTTTAATACCAATATCGCGTATATTTGTTTCAGAATTATTTGCCCCTGTGGGAAAACACTTTATCTATGAGAGTCCGTTGCTATGTAAAAACCCTTTGCCCCTGGTCTTACAGACTCAACTCATTTCCAAAGTTACTTAGGTTAACAGCTTTCCCCAACTCTCTTCAGTGAGGTTGTTTCTTACATTTATAATACAATTAGATTCTTCAGTTAAAGTCTGCCTTCTATCCTGGGATTCTCTTATACTCCTTAATGTGGTTTTAAATTTTTTTCTACTTTGCATGCATTAAGATTCACTCTTCATGATATATTCCTTGTAATTACTGATCTATTTACCATCTTCATTGTTTTATCTTTTATACGATGTTATATGATTGGAATCATATAAGGTGTCCTTCGGACCATCTTTTCTTCACTTAACAATATGGTTTCAAGGTTCAACCTTGTTTTCTGAGCTTGGGTAGTTCTTATCTTTATATTACTAACTAATATTCCAATCAACCACAACTTAATTACCCATTCACCTACTGAGGGACACTTTGGTTACTTCCAGTTTTTGTCATTATGAACGCAGCTTCTAGAACCACTTAAGAGTAGTCATTTTATTTTTAAATGAACTGGGTAAATAGGTGAACAATGCACGATTGTATGGTAAGACAATGTTTACTGTGGTAAGAAACTGACTTCCAAAATAGTGGTATTATTTTGCTTTCCATGAGCAATGAACCAGAGTCCCTGTTCTGCATTCAGCCAATACTCGGTGTAGCGAAGCTTTTGATTTTAGTCATTCTGCTAGGTGTTTCATGATATCTTATTGGTCTTAGTTTGCTTTTCCTAATAGATAATTTTGAACAGACTTTTATATTTATTTGACATATATGTCTTCTCTGGTGATGTGTCTATTTAGTTCTTTTACCCATTTCTTAAAAAAAACTACCTGTATTATTGCCTTATTATTGAGTTTTAAGAGGTTTTTTTGTATATTTTTGGATAGAAGTCATTTATCGTCAGATAACTGTATTCCCTCCCACTCTGTGCCTTTTCTTTCTTTTTAAAATGTTTTTATTGGTATATAATAGTTGTACAAAGTGTTTTGTTGTGACACTTCCATATAAACATAAATTGTACTGTTTCATTCATCCTCTCCATTATTCTCCCTCTTCTCCCACTCTTCTTAAAATGACTTTGACAGGTTGCAATGTTCCATTCATATGTGTAGAGAACGTACCTCAGCCACATTCACCCTCCTTTGCCCCCTTCATTTACCCTCCCTCTCCTAGGAGTGTCTTCCCCTTGACATGACCTTCCTGTCCTTCAGTGTTTAAGCTACTGTTCATTCTTTTTTCTTTTCTTTCTTATCTTCCTTGCTTCATTTACCCTTTCTCTTCCTCTCTTTTCTTTTTTGAGACTGTGTCTTGCTATGAATCCAGGCTGCCTGGAATTCTCTATGTAGCACAGGCTGGCATCAGACTGAGATCCTTCTGCCTTAGTCTCCCACACACTGAAATTACAGCTGTGCACCACCTCACCCAGCTTATTTTCTTTCTTTTAAATATTTTCACCCGAGCAGTTCAAAACTGTGTAACATCATTTTCCCTTTATGAATCATGCCATTTGTGTTATATTTGAAAATGTATGACCAAACCCAATACCTAGCTTTTTTCCTGTTTCCTAAAATAAATTTATAGTCTTACCTTTAGGCCTATGATTCATTTTGAGTTAATTTGTGGTAAGGTGTAAGGTCTCTGAGTTCCTTTTATTTTATTTTATTTTATTTTCTCCTAGGCTCTCTGTTCTGTTAGACTAAACGTGGTGCCTATTTTCCTCCAACATTAAAGCTTTATAGTGACCATGATTTCATCTCCTTATTGTCCCTTCTTTCTTCATTGTTTAGCCCAGCTTAATGTTTACCAGTTTTATTTATCTCTTAAAATAATTACCTTTCAGTTTCTTTGACTTTCTACTATTTTACTGCTTTTAATTTCATTGATTATTGCTCTAACTTTATTTTTTCTTCAGCTTCCTTTATACTTAATATATATTTAATGCTATAAAATTCCTATCATGACTTATTTTTGTTATGTCATTTATATATATACACATTGTATATATTATATATTATTATTAATATATACACATTATATATATTATATTTTATATATATATATATATATATATATATATACACATTTTTTGCAGTTTTGTGTTGTAAACTCAGGGTCTTGCACTAACTAGCAAGTGCTTTAACTCTTCAGGCATGCTCAAAGCCTCTTTGCTTTAGTTATTTCTCAGATAGAGTCACATTTTTTTTTTTTTGCTCAGGCTGGCCTCTGACCACCATTCTCCTACCTATGCCTATATATAAATGGGATTACAGATATGTATCACCTAGCCCAGCTTGGTTGTTGGAATGGAGTCTCCCTAACTTTTTGCCCAGACTGGCTTCCAACTGTGAGCTTCCTGATCTCTGTCTCCTGAGTAGCTCAAATTACAGTTATGAAATACCACATACAACCCTGTCCCATGAATTTTGACAAGTTGTATTTGCATTTTCATTCTTCATAGTATGTTTGGATTTATCTTGAGAATTATTTTTTGGCCCATGTGCTAGTTAGATGTTTTTTAATTCCAAAATATTTGATACATGGCCAGCTTTCTTTCTGTTATTGATTTGTAGTTTAATGCCATTGTGTTCTAAGAATGTTTTTTGCATGACTTCCACTTTGTACATCTGTTATGTTGTGCCTTATGGCCAAGAATGTGGTCTATCTTGGTAAATGTTCCATGTGAACTTGAAAAGGATGCATTCTGCAAGTGTGGATGGAGTGCTCATTAAATGTCACTTGGACCAAGTTCCCAGTCATCTGTGTCTTTAATAATTATCTGCCCTGTTAGTATATCAGTTACTAATAAACTGTTGAAGTACTTAACTGGAATAGTGGATTTCACTATGGCTCAATTTTATCACTTTTTGCCGTGTATGTTTGGAAGCTCTGTGGTTAGGTCCATGCATACTGTTTCATGTTCTTAAAGAATCCACCCCATATCATTTAGTGTTTCTTCTTTATCCTTGATAATCTTCCTTATTCTGGATCTGCTTTTTCTGAAATTAAGATTCCAACCTTCTTTTGATGGAGGGTTAGCATGATATATTTTTCCCCGTTGCTGTCCTCATTTGTTTATTCATTGTAGTGCTGGGGATCAAACCCAGGGCCTTGCACATGATACATATGAGCCCACCCTCCTTTCACTTTGCAATTACTTTATTCCTTATTATTAACATGAATTTTTGATGGGCAAAAAGGAGTTGGGTTTCAATTTTCATTCACCTTAACATATCTTTGTCTTTAACTTAGTGTATGCACGTGATTCACATTTAAAGTGATAATTGCCAGGTGCTGGTGGCTCATGTCACTTGGCTACTCAAGAAGCAGAGATCAAAGGAACTATGGTCTGACAGCCTATCTCCAAAATAAGCAGAGCAAAATGGGTTGGAGGTGTGGCACCTGCTTTGCAAGTATGAAGTGCTAAGTTCAAACAACAGACCTACCACAAACAAATAAAAAAATAAAGTGAATCCTAATGTACTGTAACTATATAACTATAAATATAATTGTTTCTATATAGTTATAAGTAACAATATTTGTTATTATAAGTTACCATTTCCTCTCCAGTACATTTTTATCTTTATATTTAACCCATTATCTGCCTTCTCTGATTGTAATTGAGCATTCTGTGTGATTCCAGTACAATTCTTCTCTTAACAGATCAATTATATTTACGTTTTCAAATATTACTGGTTGCCCTAGCTTGCAGTGCACATTTTAGTGCACATAACATACAACATATTGTTCCCAAATGATCCCTCCTGCTCTGTGACATTGTCATCAACCTCATTTATCCCTATGCTATAATCACCCAAGATATTGATACTATTATTACTTGAGTCTACAATTTTTGATCAATTAATAAGAAAAATAAATGATTTCCTATCATTTCAACTTCTCCTTTCCTATGGTTTTTCCAATCTTTATGAAGATATAAATATCTGACTTATATTATTTTTCCTCTGCCAGAAAACTGTATTTCCTTCCATGAACAGTGTCTTCACAGACTTCTTATTTTTCTGAGTAAGTCTATATTTATCCTCTGTTTTTGAAGGATAATTTCATTGCATGCAAATTTAGGTTGATTTTTTTCTTTCATCATTTTGTATATTTCATTCTACTCTCTTCTGGCATACATGATTTCTAATGAGACATCTGTCATAATTATTATCAATACCCATTCTTCTCTCCCAAATCAAAATTTTCCCATTTTCTCTGGTTTCTGAATCTTAAAAATGGTGAATCTAGGGTGTGTGAGTGTGTTTTGGTGTTTATACTTCTTGTATAAACCTGACCTTTCTGGATATTTTGCTTTGGTATAGTTCATTAATTCTCCACCATTATTATTTCAAATATTTCTCTGTTCTCTTCTTTCTTCATGCTTACATTCAAATACACGTTACTTCCTTTGAAATTGCTCCAGAATTTTTGAAATACCTTGAGATTTTTTCCTCCTATTCATTTTATTTCCATTTCAGTTAGGTAAATTTTTACTCACTAAACTTCAGGATCTGATTCTTCCCTTAGTCATAACCTACTGATAAGCACAAGCACCACTCATATTTGTTAGCCCTTTTCTTATTTCCTGCATTTCTTTTTTATTCTTTTCTTTGTTACTTCCATTTCTCTCCTTACACTACCATTTGTCCTTGCACATTTACTCTTTGTTTTCCATTAGAGATCTTCACAATTAATCAGCTATTTAAAATTCCCAAGCTGACAATGTTCACATTGTGTCCTATCTGAATCTACTTCTGATGATTGCTTTGTATCTTTAGGCTAAGTTTGTTCTTGCCCTAGGCATGCCTTGTGAGCTTTTGTTAAAAGCTAGACATGTTATATAAGAAACTGAGAAAAATAGAACAGTAATGAGAGGACATCAGTTAATCTGATTAGGAGCTGGGCTGTACTTAGTGTTGAGGGCTACTGCTAGTGCTGGAGGCTTTAAGCTCCTTCTTAACTTTGGGTTCCCTTAAGTGATTATTACAGTTAATTTCTTACACTTCAGAACCCTTGGTGTTTATACTGTAGCGTTATTTTTGTGGTGGTCAGGATTGGGAGATAGGAAGCATTTGATGAAATGGGTCAGTGTCTCCATGATTGTCTCTCCTGTAGGCTACTCCACTACTCAAGTTCCTGTTTTGGAGTCTCCTTGAAGCTCTGTCCCCTGTTGGACATTTTGCCACTCTAGTGAAACGAGAAGCCTGGAATAAGCTGGTTGGAAGGAATTTTCTTCCTGATAGGAGTCTCTGGCAAAGATTGTCTCTAGGACAGTGGAATTTTGTTATATGGAAAGTTATGAGTACATTTTGCAATGGTTGCCTTTCCTCTTTTCCTACCAGAACAAGGAGAAGATCTTTCTCAAAACATCATTGTGAGAAGTGGGTGGGGCTCTGGGGGATAAAGCCCATCGAAGTGTGGAAGCCCCTACGACAATGGTTTTCAAGAACTTCTCACTCCCACACATGTCCACACTCAGCCCCACGCAATTCATCAAATTTACTGTTCAAGTATTTCTGTTGGAGGGGTCCCCAAGACCACCCCGGTTTCACTGATTTAGTAGGAGGGTTGAAGGACTCCACATATAATCATATCCACAGCTATAACTCTTACAGTAAAATGATACAAAGCATAATCATCACAGGCAAGAAATGTATGGAATAAAATCTGGTAGAAACAGTCTGAAGTTCCCCAGAGCCCACTCCCAGAGGAGGACAATGCATGCTCTTAATTCCTACAGCAATGAGTTGTGACAATGATTATTAAATGTTATCTAACAGGGAAGCTCATTAGAGACTGAATGCCCAAAGTTTTTACTGAGGTCACCCTTTGCATAGCAAATACATAAATTCTAGACTCCCCAAAGGAAATCTGGAGTTCAGTCCAAGCCATATTGTTCAGATATGTAAAATAAGCACAGTGAGCTCTGTTTTCAGTTCGAAGAACAGTGGGAGCCCTCCTGAAATCCAAGATACTAAATGCTAGCCTTGGACTACACTTGTAAGCAAGCTTTCAGGGTTGCAGTCTCAGCCTGCTATGTGGACTCTTGACTATAGCCTTTTCCAGTGAATGGTTCCAGGAGCACCTCTTCAGGTAAGCAGATCTCAGTGGGAGTCTCTGTTCAGAGGTGCCTGGCTCTCCAGCTTTTACAGTGGAGACTTATCCTGCAACCCCAGTTATCTAAAAAACCCAAGTAAGGTTATTGCTTTTCAGTTTTCCTGGATTTTTTTTTGTATTAAAAGAATGAGAACAATGTCTTCTTGACTCTATACATCAGAGTTAAACCAAAATTCACAAGGAACATGTGTTTTTATTAGCACTAATAGTACAAGGGGGTTTCATTGTGGTAGTTCCATAAGTTTGTAAATTGTACATACATGTGTGTGTGTGTGTGTGTATGTGTGTGTGTAACATACTTTGGTCCTCACCACCCCTAGTACCTTCTCTTTTCCCCTCAGCACTCATGCTGATTCTTCACCTCAAACATTCTCTCTTTTGCACCCATGCCCCACTGTCATCATTATCATTATCATTATTGTTATCAGATCGTTTTAGGTCAGATTCCACATATGAGGGAAAAGATCAGATATGCATGGTTTATCTCACTCAACATGATGCTCCCCAGTTCTATCTATTTTCCTGCAAATGACATAGTTTATTTCTTCTTTATAACTAAATAATATTCCATTGTGTACATGTACCATACATGCTTTATCCATTCATCAATAGTAGGGCATGTAGGTTGAATCCACTTCTCGGTTCTTGTGAAAAAATTGCTGCAAACATAGGTGCGCAGTTGTCTCTCTTATACTCCTTCAGATATATACCCAAGAACTGCCATTGGCAGAGTCATAAGGTAAGTCTATTTTTTATTTTTTGATGAACCACTATGCTAATTTCTATAGTGGCTACAAGTTTAAATTCCCATGAACAGTGTATAAGGGTTCCTTTTTCCTCACATCCTCACCAGCATTTGTTGTTGTTTGCTTTCTTGACGACAGCCATTCTGACTGCAGTGAGATGAAATCCTAGTGTACTTTTGTTTGCAAAGTTTTATGACTAAGAATGTGGTTCTTTCTGTATTTATTTGTCATTCGTACTTCTTCTGAGCACTTTCTGTTTCATCTAACCATTTATTAATTGGATTATTTGTTCTTTGGCTGTTTAAATTTTTAAGCTCTTTGCATATTCTGCATATTATTCCTTTATCCATTGTCTAGCTGAAAAGATTTTTCTCCCACTTTGTGGGTTGTCTCTTGATTCTGGTTATTATTTCCAAGGAGCACATTAAATATTACACATTTTCCTTTAGAGAAATGCTTTCATATACCACATATGAGAGAAAACATGTAGCTTTTGTCTTTCTGAGCCTGGCTAACTTCACTTAAGACGATGTTCTTCAGTTCCATCCATTTACCTGCAAATGACAAAATTTCATTTTTCTTTATGGCTGAATAAAATTCCATTGTATATAAATACCACGTTTTCTTAATCCATTCATCAATAGTGGGGCATCTTGGCAGTTTCCATAGCTTCGATATTGTGAATAGTACTGCAATAAGGTTGATGTACTTCCTATACAAGATATAGAATTTTTAAAACTGTTGAAATCACCCTAAATAGGGGGCTGAGGAAGAACAGAGAAAAATAAAGATGAATCAATTTGGGTTTTAATACATCTATACATGGAAATATCACATGGAAACTCCTTGTATAGTTACTTTAAACAAACAAAACTGTCATTTTTCAAATAAAACCAGAGAACAGAAGGGCAGAACAAGTCTTGCCTGGGGTGTTGGTACCAGTGGGAAAAGGGAGGATGTGGGGAAAGGGTGTAGGATGTTGAATATGGTACAAATACTGTGTACACATGTATGTAAATGGAAAAATGAGTCTTACTGAAACTATTCCAGGAATTGGGAGAGGGGAGATAAAGGAGAATGATATAGGGGGTGAGTTCAGCTGTGATATATTGAACATATGGTAAAAACTTTTATAAATGCCACAATGTACTTCTGGCACAACAATAAAAAAAGAAAAAAGAAAAATTCTTCCATAAAGCTGGTATTGTCATGGTTAATGATAGACAGGTCTTTCTCTGCTTCCTGGAAAACAAACAAGAAAGAAAAATTCAGAAAAGAATGTCCAGAGGACATATGTATGTGCTTACACGTGTGTGTGTGCACATGTGTGTGTACATACCCAAGTAGCCACATTCAGCCATTCTGATATTAAGTCTTACAAGGAGATCATTGTATGATGCTATGTTTTGAGCTCAGTTCAAGACCAAATAAATTCAAATCTTTGTTGTGGGACTCAGGTATCAGAATTTTTTTAACTCTCTTACTTATTTTTAAATATATAGCCAGATTAAAAACCAACAATTCTGCCTAGAAAGGCTTCTTAAAATACAATCTGAATTTTACTGCTCCAAAAGCACTCTTGAAAATGGCAATTTCTGTACCTTTTCCTATATAACATAACAATGATTTTGAAGGTGGGCATTGAGAAATAAATTTAAACTCAGATATATATCATTTTAAAGCAATATCCAGGATATTTTCATAAGTGCTCAAGTTTGAAAACCTGTTACCTAGTACTGTTAAGATATAGGTAGAAAATGATAGGGATCTATTATATTGTTTCTAGATATTTTAAAAAATTAACCAACTTATCCGTTTAAATAACTTCAAGTAATCCATTCATATTCTGTAAAGATGAAGACATCAAGATTAATTATGATAGCTGATAAAATAATTAGGAAAGCCAAACCTTAATGAAGAGGTGGAAAAAATTCCCAAGAATGAAATCATTGGTTTAATATTGATCTCTTTCTTCCGGCCCAAAGTAAACTGGGGAACAGGACTGGGAGGGGTTGTGCTGGCAATGTCTTTTCTTAAGGCCGCCCTGCTTAGTGCTGAAAGGAACATGCCACACATGTGTCTCAATTCATAGTGATGATGTTTATTAAAGAAACAAATCAACGTGCTCTGAGGTCATTAACCAGGACAGAAAGAAGAAAGATGAAAGATGAGATTCAGCACTAACCAGCTGATGAAGAGTCAGGGAAACAGAAGAGCTTATCAGCAAGATTGAAATGCCCTGGACTAATCTCAAAGCATGGTCCTTAAGTGTGAGCAGATTTTACACTTGAGAGCAGGTGATGTGGGTAGATTAGATACATGTATATAGGCCAGTGAAAAGCTTGTAGTCCAACCCCACATTCCAGAAATAATCCTGAGGAAGTAACCTTAAAAATTATATACATAGATAAATAGATAGATAGATAGATGATGGATGGATGGATAGATAGATAGTTAGGTAGATAGAGTTTGATCATTTAAATTGTGATCCGTGGCACTCTTACCCACATATTCTTCATCTTGTTAGTGTCCATGGTTTTTGCTATGTTCTCTTGGAAATTCTCTTTACAAAGTTGGCAGTTCATGGAAATTAGTTGTGTGATTTGCTTTGGACAATTGTTTACAGGCTGGTGTTGTGTCAACCAAGGTTTGAAATTTGCTTGCAAAGTGGAGCATGCTTGCTGCCGCAACAGAAACAGCATGCCCCAGGTAGCCTAATGGTCAAGGAAGATGAAAATCACATGGAGAAGATTCCAGCTGCAGAACTACAAAGGAAACCAAGCTGCCAATAGACCCATGAACACAAAGACTGATATTTTAAGTTCCTAGGTTTTCTAGTGGTTTGTTACCCAGCATAATTTTAACAAGATCTGACTGATACATCAGTACAATATACGAAGTAAAATGTGGCATATCCATGCTACTAAAATAATGTCATAAAAATTACTGCATAAAAATGTTCATAATATGCTTTCCAAATGAATATATGGATATAAAATACTGTGCATGATATGCTTTTTTTGGTAGAAAATACATATTGATTTGTATTTCTGTATACCTAAAGATTTTTGTATAAACTTAAACTTTTGCCCAACAAAGACAAAAAAGCTGAAGATCAAAATATTAAAAGTGGTTATCTCAGAATGTGCAAATGATATTTTCTGACCACCTTGGTATTTTTCAATGTTTTCCAAATTTTAAAAATGCAAAAACCAAGAAGAGGATGGTTTAACATACCTGAATATTCCAGACTGACAGCTATAGATTTCTCTTCAGGATTTCAATTTTTGAGTTGGTCCCGTGCATAATAACACCATCAGAAGCATCTGAGAGGGTCTCTGTACTTCTCAGAATTTGTAAAATCTGAATGAATGAACATCTGAATGAGGGTGCATAGTTTATTGATGTCAATAAATGTTTTCATCACCATAATGTGTCATTTGTAATTTGTATCAACTCTTTCTTCTTGATTCAGGGTGAAACAGTTTTCCTGACACAATAGGCACTCAATGCCTATTTGGTGAGTGCATGAATGAGCAGTTGAAAAACTGAGACTGGTGCAATGACTATCAGAAGGGTGATGGATTGTCAAGCAAAACAATGGCTCTGGTCCAATCACACTTGTCTGGCAAGAATGAGGTGGGAGGGAGGACCAGCTGCAAGTTGACTCTGTATTACAAAGTATGAGGAATGGCTTTAAACAGTGTATCTACATGAATGTCACTTGTTAAGCCCCGTGTCTCAATATTATATTAAACGAGAATGTATGTGTCTAATAACACATTAGAGAGATTCTCCAATGTTTGTGCCACCAAAGAACAAGCAGCTGTCTTCTTCAGAATAGTGATGGTCTTCTTTAAGTGGATCCCTGCATGTGATCAGGTTTATATAAAGCTTTTGAATTGGATCAATCCTATATATCATGTAAAATAATCCCCAGGAACTGACTACAAAATTTCCACACCTCCAGAGGTTTGCTTGCATGTTACTAGAAGTAACTTGAGATTTGAACTATATAGTCAGCTTGACTCAGGGCCTCAACCTATACAATCATAGATTTCTGTAATCAAAATTTTAGTAATCAAGATATTAGCTAAAGCCAGGTTCTCATGGATCACACTGATAATCCTAGCTACTTGAGAGGCTGACATCAGGAGGACCTCAGTCTAGGTAAAATAAGTTTGCAAGACCATCTCTCAATGGAAAAAAGCGGGGTGTGATGGTGTGTGCCTGTCATCCCAGAGACAGCAGGAAGCTTAAAATAGGAGGACTGTGCTCTGGTCTGGGAAGACTTAGGCAAAAATTGAAACCCTATCTCCAAAATAACCAGAGTAAAAAGGGCTGGAGGGGTTGCTCAAACTGTAGAGCACCTGCCTTATAACAGTGAAGTCCTGAGTTCAAACCCCAGTACCACTACCAAAAAAAAAAAAAAAAAAAGAAAAGAAAAATGTTAGCTGATGCTGACAGGAAAAAACTTATATCAGCAGGAATCTCTAGTAAATGAACATTTAGGTACTTTTATATGTAGTAGCCTCCGCATCTCCAGGGTATATGTTCCAAGACCCCCAGTGGATGCCTGGAACTCTGAATGGTAACATACCCTTTATATATACTAGATGTATGTGTTATGTAATTTTTTCTGTAAATACAGACTTCTACATACAATGCTTATGATGTTCAATTTATAAATTAGGTACGGTAAGAGATTAGCAATAACAAAGAATAAAATAAAACAACTACAGCAGTATACCGTGATAAAAGTTACATGGATGCGATCTCACATACAGCACCTGCCAGGTGTGTTTGGTCCATAATGAGCAAGAAATAATTGTTATTATCCTCCTTGCTTTTCTCTAATTTCTTCATTTTTCTGCTTTTCCAGCTGATGTATGAGGGATTGCTGAGTCAAAGCAGCTGTTTGGGAAAGGGGGAGAATTCTCTCTGCTAACAGCATTCCTCCAGATGTTATTGGCTCTATAATTGAATTGCCCCCTACATTTTCAATTATTTCAATTTAAAGGAACAAAAACACATGGCCCATACTGAAATGACCATACCAAACACCCACTCTGTCTCTTACTCACGGAGCCCCCATTGCCCTCCAGTGGAGCAACCTCCACTTGTTGCTGACTCCCAAATGGAAATGACCTTGAGCGAGAGCTGCCTGGTCCAGGAGAAATCATCCCTCTGGCCATTGTCTCTTGTCTCATGTCCTATTCTATAGAGAGAGAAGCTTCATGAGCTCTTCCTCTGGTCTTTTCTTTCATCCTTTCCAACTCCACATAAAGCTGTCATGTAGACTTGTGTTTACTTCTTCAGAAATAGAAATTTCTGTTTCGGACACCTGAAATCAAATAGACTATCAAAGTGTCTATTAAATATTAGTCATGTACTCATGCCAATAAACAATCTGAATGCATCTTTCAAATGAGCCTGTGAAGCTGTAATTATTAACACATTTTACAGATTAAGTGAAAATGGTTATGTGAATTGACTGAGGTGTACATGTATCTGTGTGTATGTATACACAGAAAACAAGTGGCATTGACAAGCTATTGTCAAGAAGTCTGGTACTGGAGGTCAAATTCTAGATTTCCATGCTCCCCCAAAACTTTCTTGAGGATGGATGCTGAACAGGTAGTGGAAGACCAGAAGAGTAGCAAGCATGAAAGGAGAAAGAGGGAAAGTATACCAATCACAAACATGCTGTGTTTTAGGTTTCATGTGTGAGCTGGCAAAACGGATGCTGCAGATTCTAAGATGTGTGGTCAAGTCAGCAGGAAGGATTAAAGTGTCCTCCTCATAGCTCTCAGTGTAAATAGAACTGATGCTCACAGAGTCTGTTGGGACAGTTGTGTATCCTTGGAATGGTATCAGTGCAATGGACTATATAGTTATTCCCAGTTAGTTGTCCCCTCCTTCTAGAAAATAGTGACACTCCCCACAGATTGGAAGCTGCTTCTCTCTTACTTCCCTTTAGATTTGCTCCTTAAATTTTATTATTATTATTGTTTTTGGTAGCATTGGGGTTTGAAGTCAGGGCTTCACCCTTGGTGCTCTACTGCTTGAGCCACACCCCCAGCCCTTTTTGCTCTGGTTGTTTTGGAGATAGGGTCTCACATTTTGCCCGGGCCAGTCCTAACCATCATCATCCTAGTTTACACTTCCCACTCAGGATAACAGGCATGTACTACCATGCATAGCTTTTTCCCATTGAGATGGGATCTCTCAAACTTTCTTGCCCAGGTTGGCCTGGAACCATGATCCTCTGGATGTCAGCTTCCCACACAGCTTGAAATGACTGGTGATTGCAACCACACCCAACTGTTAATTGGATGAGCTGAGGTCTAGTGGAGTTTTTGCTCCAGTTGATCTTCAACTCTGAGTCTCTGGACCTCCGCTTCCCAAGTAGCTAGGACGACAGCCATGAGCCACTAGTGCCTGGCACAAATACCATTTTTAAACGCATTCTCTTTCTGAGGTTGAAGGAACTTGGCAGCAGCTCTGGATATCCTTCTAGATTCAATTCAGATGGAAACAATAAGCATCACTTTTCCTCAGATCTCAGCAAAAATTTAGTTTTATCTGATGTGTTCTGATTGAGTCAGAGTTTTATCTCAGCGGGGTGAATGTACTGTAATTGATTGATTGAAGTCTGGGTCTTATGCTCCAAATCCGGAGCCAGGTGACAGGATTCTACTGGAACCACAACATCAAGTGGGTAGAATAGATGCTGAGATGCTTAAATGAACAAACTTAACCTACACATAATTTCTTTTTATTGCCAGCCTTTTAACCTTCCCATTTATATAGCCACAGCTCCTGGTAAAATTCAGACAAAGCGTGGACTAAACTACTAACAAGAGTTTTGGAAAAATTTTAGCTGCCAAGTATCAATCTATGGGCTTTTGTTTTTCACAGGAGGCAAAATTTTCATAAAATCTTATACAAGAACCCATCTCCAATATGGCAGTATCTTCTTCAGTTTTTCCTAGTTTAACTCTCTCTAAATGTTTAAGTGACTCAACCATTCCATGACAAATAAAGCCAGCCAGAAAAGAGGCTTCTGATATTTTCTTTTTTCTTCCATGTCTCATCCTTTTCTTCATCATCTCATGATCTTTAGCATCACCAAACGGAATCTGAGTCTCCAAATACTGAAGAATTGTTGGTGCCAATGTCATGTGTCTCAAGTGTTTGAATGTTCTCCAAGTACCTTTTGCTATCCATGCAACTTTTCAAGTTACATACATTTTCTTTCCAATAAAAGTCATATAATCCTATAGATAATGAATATAGAACCAATGCACTCACACCATTACCATATCAGCAAGAGTCATGAACTCTACAGGAAAAGTGGTAGTAGTTCCTACAGATTCCTAGTTAGCACCCAGAGAAGAAAAGGAAAAACAGAGATTGTCAAACTTTCCCTTAGAATTCCATTAATTCCAGTAGGCCTTTATATCAACAAAACAGTTCCCCCATGAACTTGACCCATCTATCCCTGGTGTGACGGCTGAGACTTGGAAAAATCTAGCATCTTTCTAACCAGGATTCACTGAAGACTCAGCAGACCTGGCCTCTATTTTCAGTGTGGACAGACTTCAGCCTTGCAACACACACGCATGCGTGCACACACACACACACACACACACGCATGCGTGCACACACACACACACACACACACACAAACACACTACAGAAAAATTTACTTGTGTGACACTGTGATATTTAGAAACAATGATTAATCCTATTAACTTAGACTTTAAATCTACCCATTTTAAGACTGAACCATGAAGCTTTTGTGTGTTCACTGGTCTGCTGACTGTGTATGCAATATAAGACATCCCTCTCTGTGTGGCTAGCAAGAATCCTAAAGGAGTGGTAAAAAGGAAAAGATAATGCTAAAGAGGGAATAAGAAGGCAGTAGTGAAGAATGTCAATCTTCAAAGGACACAGTCTGTTGAGCAACTAGAATTGAGGAGAATCAAGAGAAGCACAGTAGAGTAGGTCAATGGGAAGGCTAACGCTTTCAGAACTCTTGTTATGAACCAAGGACCGTTTAAAGTTCAGTACGTATATTAACTCATTTAATTCTCCCCAACCTACTAAATCAGGTGTGGTTATTATTATACCACTTGCAGAGATGAGAAAACTGAGGCACAGATAACTTCTCTAGGTTGTAAAATAGTAAGAATTGAAAAATATTCACGTGGCTAGGCAGCACAGTGTGTTGTCCCAAGTGCTTTCACAGGGGCTGGGGAAGAACCAAGATGAGCACAAGGGGGCAGAGAGGGACTGAGAATAAGAGTAGCACTTAGTACAGGGTTTGTGGGGAGAGCTCATTCTATAATTCCTATGTACTTAGGAGATTCAAGTGGTAGAGAGTGGGAGGGGTAAAGGCGAAGGCAGATAGTAAACAAGCCCATCACAGGTAGGGTGTGGGAGCGAGGAAGAGAAGAGAGAAGAGAAAAATTAAGAAATGAGTAATTTAGGTAGACAGAGGCATGAACTTTACTGAACTACCAAGCAGCCCCATAGGACCAGAGCCTGCCTCCCATAAACCCATGGTCAAGAGTGGTCACCCGCTTCACAGATAAACCCTACCCAGGCATACGATGATTAGAATCTGGGGCTTGATGATGTGGGTGAAGAACTTAGTAATATGTCAGTGCAGAGGTGAACACAACATTCAGCCAAAGGTAGACCCTCAGTAAATCTTAGCTCTGATTCGATATACGTATTGCCTACATTATTTGCTATGCACCTGCTGTGGGTTAGGTGGTGGTGATATAAACACAGGACACAATACATCAGGTTTTGGAGTCAAGTTCTTTCAGGTTCCACCATTCATTGAGTCTTTGGCAAATTACTTCCTTTCCTTGGTTGCATTCTTTCCTGTCTCTGAAATGTGGTAAGGCAAGCACGGTACCCATGGCAATAAAAACTGTTAGGCATTTGACATATTTCCTGTTATTGTCAGACAAAGTATTATTGCACAGCCATTGCAGTTGACGGAGCTCACAGTTTAACAGGGATGAGAAACATGTAAACAATCTCAGCAGCACATATCAGATGCCCTGCTGAATACAGGTGTGATCCTCAGAGACAGGATATGATCTTCCCCCTGCAGTGTACAGGCTCCGTCTCCTCATTTTCAAGAGGCTGCACTTGGAGGTATCAACAAGGTCAAGGTGACAATGCAGCTGCCTCAGCAAAGCTTGAGGAATAATCAAAAGATTACACTGGAGAGTTTAAACTTGACTCTTAAAAATACCGAGGGAAATGGCAAGGTTGCACTGTATGTTTAAATATAAATTTCAGCAGGAGCCTGGGAAATATTTCTGAGGTTCAGAATTCAGGCTGCACACCCAAAAGCAAACCTTTGTCAAACCAGGAACTCCCTCACAAAGCAGTTCTTCACATTATTTGGCATTCATTTGTCACCTAGTAATTATCCTATTAATCCAAATTAAACCCTTATCTTAGGCACTTCATCCAAAGTGTGAATATAACAATTATTTGCGGGGAGGGGATAGAAGAGAGGAGTATTTCGGAATGGTGACTTGTCATGAGAGCAGACATCACATTTTTTGGCAGCTAGAAAAAATACAATATTAACACATACAAGAACTGAGGTGGATGAATGTAGCTAAGAAATTTGATAAATTATAGGTTTTTAAAAGTCTTAAAAGTTCACATAGTGATTTTTCAGGGAGATTCGAAAAAGACAAGCAGGCTTAGGTACTGGATCCACCACTTCTTTCTGGCACAGTATTCCAGAGATTTCTTTCAGGTAACTGAAGACCCTTATTTTAAGAAAAACCCCTCCACTTAATACAGGATCCCTGGCATGGATCCAAAAAGTAATAACAGTGACATCTCTCTGCCGTTGAAGAGCCTTGTCTGCGAGGACTAAGATTCTTGAGCCCTACACTGGGAGATTTTATTCAGAAGGTCTGGAGTTATGGGCTGGAGCATGGCTCAAGTGGTAGAGTGTTTGCCTGACTTGCAAGAGGCCCTGGGTTCAATCCTCTCTACTATGAAAGAAGGAAGAGGAGGAAGAGGAGATGATGGAGAACAGGAAGAGGGGGAAGAGAGGAGGGGGAGGAGGAGAAGGAGGCGGTCTGTAGTATTCTTTGTGTTGCTGTTGGTCTTATCAAGCTCTCTAAGAGATTCTGAGAGCTAAGAGTAGAAAATCAGTGCTAAATGCAAAGCCCAACTGGTAGTGAGAATTATCTGGCTGTTAAATGAAATGCAGAATTCCCAGCAGAACCCCAGATCCACTGCCTCTGAATTTCTGGGTTCTGGGACCAGATGCTCTGTGTTAACTGCCCACAGCTTACTATGGATTTATTCATCAATGCTTGTGGCCTGTAAATTCATCTTCTAGCAGTATAAGTCAGTGCAGCTCGGAGACAGCTGAGTTTCAGTTCACCTTTTATTTTACCTGTTAGACCTGTGAGTCTGGCTAAGTTCCAGTCTCAGCTGAGGTGTGTGTGAAATAATCACAGGTTATTGTGAAGATTAAAAAGTAGTAAATTTAAAATCCCTAGTAAATTGTCTATAGTAAATTATTTGGCAGATAATGAGTAATGAATATTCATTTCTCCCTGTCATGACTTCACTTATATATTATTCTGAATATAAATTCACAGATCTGAATAAGTCTTAAGTATATTTTGATCAAGGAATTAGGATAAAAAAACCTAAGGTCACATTCTACTTGTGCTAAAAATTGAAAAATAATTGTAATACCAATTTTAGATGAGGTTGACATGAGCCTTGTGTACTCATGAATTTTTTTACAGCAGTATATATTGGTAAGAGATTTTTTTTTTGAAAATTTGATGTGCTTTAAAAATGATGAGACTGATCAAATTGTTTGCTTTAACCATTTTATTACTGGGAAATTTCCTAAGGAAATTAGCCCAAAGATGAAAAATAGTATTTTTAGAAAGATGCTCACTTCAGCATTATTTGACAGAGCAGCGAATTCTCAAAAAGACCCAATGTCTATCAAGATATTTAAGACAAGGAACATCCATTTGGGATGAGTGAGAGGTGTTGAGGTCATGAGGACTCTGCTTTCATGCACGGGTTAATACTGCTATCTTAAGAGTGAGTTAGTGAGTTAGTTATCAAGGGAATAAGTTAATGATAAAAGGAGGAGTCTCTCTCTCTCTCTCTCTCTCTCTCTCTCTCTCTCTTTCTCTCTCTCATTGTTCTGCCTTCTGCCATGGGATGACAGGCAAGAAATTTCTCACCAGATATGGGCACCTCAACCTTGGATTTCCCATCCTTTAGACGTTAAAAAATAAATTTCCATTCTTTATAAATTACCAGTCTGTGCTAATAAAACAGACTAAGATAATTATGAACCCACTAGAAGTAACAAATTGGGATTACATGGCAGCAAGGAAAAGTATCCAGACTCTGAAGTGAGAAAAGCAGAGTATAAAATTCTGCTTTTTCCATGATCATAAGTTTAAAGTATTTATGTGTAGAAGACATGGGAAGTGAATAATTAAATTGCCATGGGGCTTAAATGTTCTGATTTCTTCTTTTTTTATAATACTGATATTACTTTTATAATATTGCTTCATGTTCCATGACTACTTTGAAAAATTGCTCATTCTTTCTATTATTTAGAAGGAAAAGACAGCTCATAGGTATTGTAACATCCACAGAGGGGTCTAATATAAAGCCACCTTGAGTATCTCTGACAATGACAGAAGAATCTAACTAGTATTATTGGCTCACTCTGATTAGGCATCTGTCCTTGAAGAGATTTCAACAGGAAACCAAAAAGGGCAACTCTACCATGGGCAAGTCAAACTGGACATGGGAAAATAATCTAAGCTCAGAAGTGATCCAAATATTGAATGGAAATGGAACATTGGTACAACAGAAAAGAATCACAAATCTGGATGCTTTAGAGGATTGTTATGTCATGAGATATGACTGACTCAATGAATCAGGAGTGGAACCTGCAGAAGTCTATTTCCATATATAATTTAAGAAGAATTTGAATCATGAGCAGAGCCAGGTAATACCTGCATGGACTAGACTTCCCTATCCCTGTATGATCCAAGGCCATGTCTGGTTCCTAGTATAATGTTGACACACAGATGTTATATTCATTTGCAAGTGCTTGTATAGCAAAGTACTTCAGACTGGGTAGCCAAAACAGAGAAATTGTTCTGTCACAGCTATGTAAGCTGGAAGTCTGAGGTCAATATTTCAATAGGTTTGGCCTCCTCTGGGGCCTCTCTCTTTCCCTTTTAGATGGCTGTCTTCTACTTCATATTTTCACATGGTCTTCCATTTTTAAATGCCTATATCCAACTTTCCTCTTCTTGAAAAGGTAATCAGGTTGGATGATGGATTGCCACAAGGAGCCCACTTTAATCATCACTTTGAAGACCCTGTTTCCAAATACAGTTACTTTCCCAGGTACTGGGCATTAGGACTTCAGCATATGAATTTTGGGGGTGACACAATTCAGCCACACTTAGCTCAGAACATAGAGACTCCTTTAAAAACCAGGAGGCAAGTGAAGTGACACAGTGTGTGTAGGGGCAGAGACAGTCTTTGGGAAGCACCTGAGAGATTTCCTGCCCTCAAATCCTTGGTTTTTGTAAAATAACATGAGGCTTTGTTGGGGTTAAGTGGGCTTCTCAGGACCAGAGCAAGAAAGGTCATCACCCATCTTTTGAATCTTCCTGTCTTTTTGATATGCCATGCAAGTCACCATCGTGTCTTTGTTTCTTCCATCTCATCCCTGGAGTTTCCCTCTTCTCCTTGAAGAAGTTCCAGCTAGTTGTATGCCAAACATGAGTGCACATACATGCTCACCTCAATATGGAGAAAATCCAAGCAAGAAAGGCCAAAGGGTCTCACTCCTCTTCTTGAGGTGTTGTTCTGTCACACCACCTTGCAGGACAAGTGTCTCTACCTTAACCCAGCCAAAATAGAGACCCCCTCCCTCCCCAGGCCTCTGGCACAGGTAGAGTGGGAGGAATGGTTCTCACCAGAGGACTCCACTTCTCCACCTAGGAAGAGGAAACACAGACCACAGTGATCCCTGATCCTAGGGACTCCGTGGGGATGTCTGCTTTCTCCTGTTTCTGATCCCTTCTCCTCACTCACTCACTCCAGTGCTGCAGCTTCGTTGCTGTTCCTAGGACTTGCCAGGCACTCTTGTTCTGTCTGAGGACTTGGCAGTGCTCAGTCCTCTGTCTGTGATTCTCTTCCTTCCATTGTTCATGTGACAACCTCCTTCATATTCTCTTACAGAAGACTGCCTTGAATATTGTTTCTTAAATTGCACGGTCTGCACCCTCCAGTCTTAACCTCTTACCACCTGTACTTTGATTATTTTTCTACAGCACTTAGTACATTGTAGTGTATTGTCTGTTAACCTCCATTAACACCACACACAGACACACACCCCTATATGGTTTTTATGCAAATCAAATTTCAAGAGTCAAACAGATGCTCAAGCAATAGCTATTTAATGAATGCATGAATGAATCCATATCTACTAGGATGAAGCGTAGAACAGTCAAGAGTTCTATTACATTATTATATCCTTCAAGAAAGGAAAGAGAGAGAGAGAGAGAGAGAGAGAGAGAGAGAGACAGAGAGAGAGTATTTTTTTGTGAGTGAATTTGTTTGCAGAAGTAGAAAATTTTCAACTGTGCCATCACTATAGTTCCTTGTTTACTGACACACGCTCTTTATCTTCCAGGAGGTGAGGCAACATTTGAAGAGAGGGAAAAATTGTTCTCTAAAGATGTTGGGTGAGACATGGTCTGATCCAAACTTTATGGCTATCTGAATATAAAATAATTGCTCCCTCTAGCCTCATTTCAGTCACAATCCATGTAGGTATTAATCAATTTTGGGATGTGCCCTTTAGCATTTAATTCCAATAAATGTTAAGTACTCTATTATATGATGAGAGAATTTTTAAATGAAGAAGATTCAATATTATCTTTATAATAGCATCACTCCAACATTTTGTTTTTCTATAGTCTTTCTTAAGTAGGATAAAAATAGGTAGGATTACAATTAGCTTGCCCAGAATTGCTGGATACACCAAGAGAAAGAGTCACCCGTTTGTGTGCTCTTCATCACGTGGGGTGGCTTACTGAGTGGACTGAGCACTTGAGATTTGCCCAGCAGAGCATGTCGGTTCTTCAGTTAGCAGATATGAATATTCACATCATAATCAACATGGTACAGAGTAGCTTTCTTTTCACAAGTAGAATTTATTATGTATTTGAAGTCCCAATTTTGGCAGGTACAAGCATGGAGTCTCAATGGATTTCAGGCTATCTTAGTCAGTAGGGGTATTTCTCACTGTGGGAGAAAAGTCATCAGATGCCCAGCTTTGCTGGAGATGGAGTGGAATAGGTGTCCCATGGTCAAAATATGCAGATCAACCCTCCTCATTCTGAAAACAAGCAAGGTCCATTCATCTTTCTCGTCTTCTTCACTTGTGATGGTTCATCAACTTAACTAGGCTAAAGGATGCCCAGATAGCTGGTGAAAAATATTTCTGGGTGTGTCTTTGAGGATGTCTCTGGAAAAGATTAGAATTTGAATTGGTAGGCTGAGTAAAGCACATTCCCCCCTCACCACTGTGGGTGTGCACAGCAATGTCTAAGCTCAAGGACAAAATAGACCAAAAATCCAGAAGAAGACAAATGTGATATGTTCAAGTTTGGACTTGACTGAGACTTATTACCCTGATCAGCAACTCTGGTTCTCAAACCATTGGGTTTGGGTTTGCACTAGGACTACACTAGTGACTTTCCTGGGGTTCCAGCTTGCAAATAACAGATCATGGGACTTCTTCTTTTTTTTTTTTTTGTGATACTGGGCCTTGAGACACTCCACCAGCCTTTTTTATTGTAATTTTTTTTTCACGATGGGGTCTTGCAAACTGGTGCCTAAGGCTGACTTTGAACCACAGTCCTCCTGATCTCTGCCTCCTGAGTAGGTAGGATTATAGACATGAGCCACTGGAGCCCAACTCATGGAACTTTGTAGATTCCATTACCGTATGAACCAGTACATCATTTTACACACGCACACACACACACACACACACACATATAATATAGTATAATGTATCAGTATATAATTTATCATATATTGTATATGTGGATGGATGAATATAGATATGTATCTGACTGGTTCTTCTCTCTAAAAAATTTTGACTAATGTGTCACTCGTGTTATTTTCTCTTTCTGGAATCGTAGAGGACATCCTATAGCTAGGATTGTTTAGGGGCATCAATAACTCCTCCTTCCAATTAGGAGAAATCTGAACCAGCCCAGGAGGAAAAGTCCAGGTTGTCTCTCTCAGATCTATGGACTCAGAATACTCAGTCTAGCACATCCAGGGTATTAAGTATCTTATCTAGGACTCAGAATAAACTGAGTTTCCCCTTTGGTCACTTGATTCTCTCTTCTCCACACAGACTTTTTGATAAAATCTGGGAGAAAATTTACTTGGCTCTTTATTCTTCCTTCTCAATCCACCATGGACAGCTGAGGTTTATGATCCCAAGTCTTTTGAAGATAAAAGCTTATGTTCTCTAAATCCCAAGACATTTCCCTTTGAAATTCATCTTGAAACTCAAAAGCCTAGAATTGACTTCTTTATTTTCTGGGCTCTGCTATCACAACTCTAGCCTGAGGGTGTGGTTCCTTCATGGTGTATTTTGAAGGAGAAGAGCTATGTTTTATTTTAAAAAGAAAAAACAGGAACGAAACTACACTACCAAAATAACATCCTACCAGATCATATAACCAATGAGGAAAATATGTGGTCAAACTCATCTAAAACCATGACAAGTCTGTTCATATGAGCTCTTAGATGTGATCTCTGCTGTCCAGGGCACAGAAATAAGAGATACCTGAGGGTTCTTAATGTAATTATATACCTTCTGGTTTCCTGGCAGGTTTGTGTCTGTTAAGAACTAGAGCTTATTTTCCAACTAATCCATCAATAGTATGTGCCCCAGGCTGGTGCTTCTTCAATTCTAGCATACCTGCAAGTCACCTGGGATCTGCCAAAATGCATGTTCAGTTTCAGCTGGTTTTTGGGTGAAGTCTAAGATTCTATATTTCTAGTGAGCACCCAGGGGCTGGGGAAGGTACTGGTCCATGGACCAATTTAGTAGTACAAAGTAGTAGCTCAATTTAATCTGCAACATCCTCCAATGAGCCCTACTCTCCAAACATACAGAATACTGCTAACTCCAAAATGTTTACATTTTTTTAATCTATGCTGTTTGTCATCTGTCTGGTCGAACTACCCAGATTAACTGCTTGTTTGTATCTTTGCATTTTTTTGTTTGTTGGGATCTTTTGGTAGTACAGGAGTTTGAACTCAGGGTCTTGGGGTTGTTATTCAATCACTCTACCACTGGAGCCGTCCCCCAGCACACATTAGGCCCTTTTGATCCTTCGCTCCCACTATCTCCTGCCTAATGTTTGTGATACAATTGTCATAGGATAACGTATCACAAATCACTCTAATTTTTGAGGCTTTTTTCTTTCACATCATATTAAAACTCATTAAAGACAAGGATTATTTTTCTCCTTTCTTATTACTAAATGTAATTTAAGTATGATCTAAATCATGTATCTGATCGAATGAATGAAGCTTACAGTTTGAGAGGTGGACAAAGGCGCCAACTGCATGGCCATGTACAGGTACACGCATAGAAGGAAAAAAAAATCTCCCATGCTAAGGTCTTGAAAGGAAAAGACAGAGATGTGGGTAGGTTGCAAAGCCTTTGGTTGAAAAGGTACCAAAGACCATGAGATTTTGTTCTGCCACTAATGAGATGAATTAATCTGTGTAATATGATTCACCTTGTACCTTGAGCACTCTGGGGGGTAACCAGAAAGACATGAAGATGACGACTTTCCTGGCTCCCCAAGGCTCCAGGGGAACCTCACTAGGTAGTGCAGATCACAAGGGGAGGCCCATGGTGATTATTACCTTTTGAAGATGGTGGATTCATGTCTACAAAAGCCAATTCCAGCTTCGTTCCTATTAATCCCTTGCTTGATGAGGACGGCAGGGTGTGCTGCTAATGGTTTCTGGTTGCTTTTGGGCTGATGTGAATGCATGTGATAATCAGCTAACTAAATTAGTTCTGTTCTCATTATTTTTCATATAAAACAGTTTTGCAAGGATGGCTTTTTACAATGATTTTGGTCTAATTTCTTATTATCACCACTTAAAAAAAAGAAGCCAATTACACTTTTCTCTCCTTCTCTGGGGTATGTGTATCACTTACCTTTCTTGGTGCTCTCAGCACACGTGTGATCTGTGACATAAGTTAAACCTGACAAACCTGGGGATGACTCCTTCCTGTCTTCTCTTTTGGGTCACAGGACTGTCATCACATTCTTGAATGTTCATAGATCAGTGGAGATTTCATCTTATCTCTCAGTGCAGTGAGAAGTAAGATTCACTCAGAGTTTCTGCTACTACAAGCACAAGGACTTTCTACCCAGGCATGTTAACATCCCAGATGTATGACACAAACCACTTTCTGGGACTTGCCCATCTGTTCTAAGTCTCAGCCACCTGGTGATTGTTCAGAAAGAGCAGAATGGGGCTTTTTGTTCTGGCATGGCCATTCAGTTTTAGGACCTTACAAATCCATGCATGTACACAGGGCTCTAGAGAGCAGCTCTCTGCAGGATTTTTTATAGTGCTTTGTGTTGAGTTGTTTTAAGTAATTTAAATTGATGCCTGCTTCTTAGAATTGGCTTCTTTCTTTTGATCAAATCAATGCTCAACAGCCTTACACATAGGGAAATTTCTATAAATTGTTTTGAATTGGGTTACACGACTTTGCCTGTCTGGAACCCAGCTACTTCAACAGCAAACTAAGATGCTTTCTGGGGTTCATTTACCTGAAATGTAATATAATGGATGTTGGTGTATGGTACACCGAGATGGTATTTTCATACTAACTGGGTTACTATGGTAGGGCTTTTAAAAAATGATGGCCATACAGAACAGGTCTTGTCTGGGGGGTTGGTACCAGTGGGAGTGGGGAGGATGTGGGAAAAAGGTGTAAGAGGGTGAATATGGTGCAAATACTGTGTACACATGTAAGTAAATGGAAAAATGAGATCTAGTGGAACTATTCTAAGAATGGGTGGAGATAAAGGAGAAAGATGAAGGGGGTAATTTAAGTATGATATTTGTGATATATTATAAGAACTTTTGTAAATGCCACAATGTGCCTCCAGCACAATAAAATTTTTTTACAAAATTATGGCCATAGACGCCTTGACGTTCTTTCCTATGGCAGATGGATTTTAATCACTTTCCTCTCCTTTATCCAGTTTGGTCTTAGTGATTTACCAAAATAAATGACATTCTAAGAACTCTAAAGGCAATACATAGGAAACATTGTAGCCCAGTCCTCTTGGATAGCTCACAGCCCAGTTTGGAGATGCCAGTCACCATACAGAGTGCAAATAGCCTCGCACTGTCATGCCTTTGAAAGGAGGCACTAGACGTGTACAATGAGATCATTTCTGGTGGCCAGCTCCGTGGTGCATTAAGATAACTTCATCTCCAGATATTCATAAGAAAGCCCAGGCAAGATCCATCTAACTAGGCTCAGTCAACCCACAAAGTTCTGAGATATCATAGTAAAGTATTTTTAAGCCACTGAATTTCAGGTGATTTAAGCAGAACATATGAGCAAATATCTCAGTGTCCTCATCTATAAATAGACAAACTGATGCCTGTCTCTTTTGAATATTGTGAAGGTTTAGTGTATTACCCTAAAGAGGAAATCTTTAATAATTCTACTTCTTCTTTCTTTCCAGCTTTGGCAATCCATTGACAATTAATTCAGTCTGTATTTGTCAACATAAATTCACCTCTTCAACATTGTCAGAACCAGGAGACACCTAAAATCATGCATTTATTTCAATAGTCATGACTTTCAGTATTAGCTAAGTCTTAGCCATAAAAAAACACCAAAGGGGGAAAATACTCTGAATACTTAAAGTTTTATATATTTTTAATTTTGATTTTATTTTTGAAAATCCTAACTTAGTTGTAAATCTTGTTAACACATATTTTGCTTTTTCAAGCTATCAGTGAGCGGGGTGCAAGTGATTACTGCTCACACGGTCACATTACAAACACTACTTAGTGCTTCTCATTTTCATATGGTTTTTAGGCAATGATTTCTCCAGCTGGTGGTTATAATTTCCTTTTATCTTGTTGAATGCACTCAAGATCCCACCCATGCTTTTCAGTTCATAGGTCAGCTGTCACTTTTTAGAACTGGCAGTATAATTGTTTCTGGAAACATCTCTGGAACTACCTGGATCACTGACCAGACTGTAGATATCCACCATTAGGTCATATGCTCATTCATGGTCCTGTCAGCCATGGCAGGTTTTGTTATATGGCAATGGCGTATGTCTACAGACATAATTAGACAGCCTCACCAATGACATGGGAGACATTTTATATTATATGCTCTCCTGAGGATAAGTGGGCATTCCAGTATGCTGTAGAAGCTCCTGCAGATATAGCTCTTTCTATCCCCATATTAACCCAATGTATAGGAATTAATTTCCTGATTTGTTGTCTGCTTTTCCTGATAGGATGGGGGCTATTTATGAAACCCCAATCCCCATGACTGGGGCCTTGGTAGTTTTTCAAACCTTACCATTCCCAACCACTTCTTTCTGGAGTCTGGATTTCAACCAACCTGATGTCATCTGTGATCTTAATTCACATGAATAAACATTGCCTAGAACCAAGTTGCCATGATTGCTGAGTATTTCTGTTATGATTGGTCTTCAGAAGACCTTGATCACAGGCCTGTGCTTCTCAGAACAAAGAGTTGGACAGAGACACAGCTCTGATAAGCAGTAGATAAGTTTTATTGAAAGGAAAAGGAAAGTAAGACACCACAAAAGAAAGAGCAGTGGGCTTTTGCCAGATGGCACAAAAACCCCAATCTTTGTTCAAAGGAAATTTTATAGGTTGTAAGGGCAAATGGCAGGAAAAATCTGGGTGGTCTTTGCAGGAGGGGCTAAGATGATTGAAAGATTTGATTGATAAGGTCTTGTTATATAACATGGGGGCATTCTGCTTTTGCTGATTCCCTGGTTTTTAATTGAATATATGAGTTGTGACCAGTATTCATAAGGTCTGAGGTAGAGGCTTTACCTGAGAGGTCAGATTGAGGATGGATTTCCCTTACCAGACATTCGTCATTTCCAGACCAAACGATTCATTGTCTTTTAGGGAACTAACAACTGCAGAAGAATTTACAATTGGAAAGCAATTTACAACTGCAGAAGAATTTACAATTGGAAAGCAATGGAAAGCAATTTACAACTGATGTGTGAGGGTGGTACTGGGTGGGGACAAAGAGGAATTCAACATGGAGGGGTGACCTTTTGCTGAGGAAGGCAGAGTTCCAAGGAGGAGGATGGTGTTCTTTCTTTGTTACTGTCCTGCGTCATTTCCACTCCCTAAATATGAACAAGGGAAAAAAACAAAACTAAGTCTTGAGACACAGTGCCGTTCACAATGAGGGAAACAAAGGCTATGTCCTTCCACCTCCCTCTGGACAGCACTGTACATTTAATTAGCATTGCCTAATAATCAAATGATTAATGATATTCAGAGAACAAATAATGTGTTGTATGACTTGTGCTAAACTTAAACTTCTGGACTGGATATTACTATTACACGTGTTCCATAACGAGGAAATAGAGAGCACAGAATTTGGGAGGATTTCCTCAAAGCCACACAGTGAGAAAGGAGAGCCAGGTTGCAAAGCCAAAGGGGTAATGACAGCGCTTGCTCCCCTAACTGCTGCCCCACCAAACCTCCCAAAGTGTTTATCCTGAGTCTGGTCTTGCCAGCCTTCTCTGCGGCTCGGCATGACTTCTGGAACACACCAGGGCCCTGGCAGTGTGTCGTCACATTGTCTAGACACCATTTTGGAGCTGTCTTCAGATCACTGTCAACGTAATGAGAGAAGCAGTGAGGATTTACTGAAAACATGAGTGCCTGTGACCCTCACAATAAGACTTATGTTTCTCTTGTCCAACTGTGGCTTGCTTCCCAGGGTTTTACACTCTCATGTGCCTTGAAGAATTAGTCTTGGGAACACACTTCAAAATTCCACACTGCTTAATGAAATTTTTCTGGTTCTGCCCTACATTTAATTCTTATGGGAAATAGTGTAATTATTTGTGAGCATTACCTGGAAACATAACAGTGTTTCTTCATCTTACCCATAAGTCCTTCTCCTCTTTCACTCTCTTTAAACTTTAAATGGGAATGGTTTCATAAATTAAAAAGTCCAGCACTGTCATTCAGACACATTACTTCTTACAGCTAATTTCTACTTAATTTTTCCTTGTGTACTTTTTAGCAACAACTCTTTGCCAAGGTCTTAATTAAGCTTTAGTTCAAATGCCTATTTTTTTCTTCTTATTAATAGTAAATTTAAAATTTCTTCTAGCTACTTAATCTTTAGTCGTAGCATATCTTTCACTTAAATAATATATAGGTCAAATAGCATGAATTTCTAATTCTTATTCCTTGAGTAACTTTTTTGGTGTGGTTATGCTGAGATTTAAACTTAGGGCCTTGTGCTGGCTAGGCAAGTGCTCTTCCACACGAGTCATCCCTTAAGCTGCTCATTTTCATTCCTTGAATCTGGGTAGTTTGCTTTCTCTGGGGATTTGAATAGATTACTGAGATATTTAGTATGGTTTTTGACTGTATTATGACAGGATTGGAAATCTTGATCCAGTAACTATATTACACAAATACAGAAATATCAAAATGTAAATGGTCAGATTAATATAACTCCAGAGCTAAAATTTTGGTTTACTTCCCTGTGATTTCCCCTAAATTACAAAAAACAGGATGGCTATTACTTTTAAACTTTAAAAACTCTAATAAAAGTAATTATAAACAATTGAATTGTACCCTAAAATGCACAGGTCACTGACAAAAAGCAAGGTAGAGATAAAATGATGTATATTTCTTTCCTTGCACCTCCATTACCCACAAAAAACAATGAAGAACAACCACAATGAGAAACAAGGAGGTCAAGAGAGAGGAAGATATGATGCAAGTATTTTTAAACTCTTTGCTCTAAAAATAGGAAGTGCAATTGAAGATGTGGCAATTAGAAGTTGCTTTAACCCAAAGAGAGGTGAAGTTATTTCTCATGGAATTCCTAAGTGGATACAATCAGAAAAGCAACCCATTTGAAAGTGGGTACACTCAGGACTCTTAATTTTCTTATTTGAATATAGTCTTACAGACCAAAACCCGAGCTGTTAATCTCAGCTGCTGTATCTGAACCAGATGGAATTCCTGTTCTTGCCCATAAGTCCATGTGGTTTTTAATTGTATTTTGGAGATGATTTTACTTAATGTTACAGAAAGCCACTTAGGCTAGATGATATTCCCCTCACCACCACTACCTTAGAATTGGGTCCAATGAGGCTCCTCAGCACTGCCTGATAATCTTTTCTCCAGTTCCTTGGCTGGAGACATGTAGCCTGGTTCCTCCTATTTCTTCTTGTCAGATCAGGTACACTCTGTACATTTTTACACCTTTCAACAACATTTTGGTTACATCAGACCTTTCCATAGCCATGATTGTCGTGTTCTCGGTGTTAGCTTGGGTTGAAAAGAGTTGGAGGAAATCAGAACAACTCACTCACGTGGCCAACATCCCTGGGAGCGGTTAGGAACATGTGTCCATATGATTCCTAGATAATGAACAGATCTGATGAAGGAATATCATAGTAATATTGCAAGGAACCAGCAGGAGGGCAGAAGCACCTGCAGACAGAAGTGGTATCAAGAGAAAGAGATCATACTGAACCAGACCATGACATGCTATGTTCAGGTATGTGAAGAACCACGGATTCCATTCTAGGAAAGGGACACTGAGGTTCATGGGACTGTCTGCTGATAAGACATGCCAGGCTAAGTAGAGCCTTGCTTCTAATGAGTATTTCTGGACTGAGGTCAGCTGTGGGTAACTGAAACCATAGAAATAAAACTGCAAATAAAAGGAGACTAGGAAAGTGTGGAGCGCCCATAACCTCATATCTGTGGGATATAATATTATCATGATACCAATATTATCCCAATACCAAAACCAGATGAAAATATCACAAGAGTAAAAAACCATAGATCAACATCCCTTAAGAATATGGGCTCAAAACTGTCAACAAAATAGTCACAAAATGAAACCAGAAACATATTATAAGGATAATGCACCATGACCAAGTGGGATTTATTCTGGGATTATCAAGCTGGTTTAATATATGAAAATAAACAACATGTTAATATATTGGAGAACAAAAACCTACACATTCATCTCAATACATGGAGAAAAAATCATTTCACAAACTAAAATATCATTTCATGATAAAAAAAAAGCAGTCAACAAACTAGGAATAGAAGAGAAACAACGTATTTAAGGGTGGGAAGGTAAGTGCTTTCCTTCTCAGATTGAAATAAATCTGAGAATGAAATCCATTTTAATGCCATTGTCCTAACCAGGGTAATTAAGAAAGGTAAAGAAATAGAAGGCAGGCAGATTGGAAAGGAAGAAGTAAAAATGGCACTATTTTAAGTTGATAAGATCTTACATGGATAAAGTCCTCTGAAAAATCCACAGAAACAGTATTAGAAGTAATGAGTGAGTTTAGCAAGGTTACAAAATACCATAACAAAATTAAGTATTTCTAAGCTGGATGCAGTGGCCCATCCTTGTAGTCCCAGCAACACAGGAGGCTGAGGCAGGAGGATTACTTGAGTTCAAGAGTTTGACTCCAGCCTGGGCAACATAGCAAGACCCTGTCTCCAAAAAAATCACTACATCTGTATCTTAGCAAAATTCCACTGACTTTTAAATTTCTACTGATGTTAAAATGTAAAATAAAATATTTAGGGATAAGATTTTTTTTTGTTGTTGGTACTAGGGTTTGAACTCAAGGCTTAAAGCTGCCTAAGCAGGCATTCTACCAGTTGAGCCACTCCACTAGCCCTTTTTTGGGCTGGGCATCTTCCAGATAGGGTTTCACAAACTGTTTGCCCAGGCTGGCTTTGAACATCCATCCTCCTGATCTCTGCCTCATAAGAAGCTAGGATTACAGGTGTAAGCCACCTGTAGGGTAAGTTTAAGGAGTCTAAGAATCGTACACTATAAGACGTTGTGAAAACTTCAAGTAGACCCAAGTAAATTATGGAATACCCCTTGCTATGGACTGGAAGGCTTAATATTATTAAAATGATAACAATACCCATATTGATCTATAGATACAATGCAATTCCTATCAACATCTCAGGTAGGTTTTTTCTAGGCTTGACAAGATGATCATAAAAACTTATGGAAATTCAAGGGACTCAAAATAGGCAAATCAACATTGAGAAAGAAGCAAAACCGGAAAGATTCCAATTCTCAATTTCAACTCTTACTACATGATAAAATAATTACTGTACTACAGTAATCACACTAGATCAATGAAAAACTTACAGATTCACAAATAAAAGTGACATTTATTGTCTATTAGTTTGCAACAGAATGTCAAGACAGTTAAATGATGGGAAAGAAAGTTATTTTCAAAAAGTGTTGCTAAGAAAACTAGATATCCACATGCAAAATAATGAAATCAATCCCTTCCTCATGCCATATATAGCATTTAACTCAAAATGTATTAAAAACCTAAATTTAAAAACTAAACCTACAAAAAAAAAACTCTTCGAAGAAAACATGAAGGCAATTTTTCATGATTTTTAACTTGGTAATTGTTTCTTAGATATAAATCTAAAATTACAAGTGACAAAATAAATAAAATGGATAAATTGGACATTTTTACTTTCATGCTTCAGTACATCATCAAGAAAGATAGCCGAAAGAATAAGACAAAATATTTGAAAATTTTACAACAAATATGGTCCTGGTCTATAAAATATGCATTAAAATCTTGCAACTGAAAAGTAAAAATTCAAGTAGCCTAATTAAAAAATAGACCAAGGATCTGAATTAATATGTCTGCAAAGATGTCATACAAGCAACCAATAATATTGACCCCAAATAAAACTCCTGGAATACATGCATGAGAACCACAGTTCTACAATCACAAGGAAATGAAGCAGCCAACAACTTGAATGAGTTCTGAAGTAAATTTTTCTCTCCAAACTTCCAAATAAGAGCACAGATTGGTCGATCCTTGATTTCAGACTTCTGAGAACTTGAACAGAGAACTGAGCTGAGCCCACCCAGGGTTCTGAACTGTAAAACCATGAGCTCAGCAAGATTTTGGACAAACTACCTATCATTCCCTCAGTTTCCCCTCTCAGTGAGTAGCAGTGTGTCTATCAAATGTGCAAGAAACCCATCTGTGGTTTTTCACACCTTGAGTCACTGACCTGCTACACCTCTTAGGCACCACAAAGGTGACCAAAGCTTATCTGATCTCCACACTTCCACTGGTGGTTGTCACGAGGGCATTAAAAAGCCCCACAAAATTAGTAGCTAAAATATCCTTTTATTATTTTTCCCAGTTGTGGAGAGTCAGTTAAGGGATTCCTCTTCTTTTTCCCTGGAGGGGGAATCTCTCAGGCCAACAGTTTGAAAAGCCCAAATTGTGCTCATGCACACCATCTTCAGCTAGTGCTGCCTGTTCATGGGGTTCTTAGGGATTTTTTCCCCATGTGGCTTCTTGTTCTCCATGGGTTAAACCAGCTTCCAATCACTGCAGGGGACAGAAAGCAGAACTGGCAAGACCTCTGAAAGCCTATTCTTGGAAGTATTAGCACATTCTGCTCATCACCGTAGCTTCTGAGATGTACACAGAGCCAGTGAGTGAGAGAATGGAGTAGATGGAACTTCTTCTTGGTAGAAGCAGTGAAGTCACTTTGCAAAGGTGTGTGAGTACCAGGGTGGGAGGGCTTTCGTGGTTACAGTTTTTAACCCTCTACAACCACTCACTTCCATTTCAAACAAATTAACAAGCCACCCATCTTTTCCTCAACCTTCCTTCTCAGTGAATAGCACCACTTTCCACCACCTGTGCAAAACTCTTCATTGTGAGTTTTACGATCTTTTCTGCACTCTCTCATCGAGTCCATTTCTACACCTGACGTTCACTCCACGTCTTTATTCCCATCTTCAGAGGCATTTACTTCATCCAAACTACTGTTATCTTTGTTCAGTGTGTTGAGATACTCTTGTGTATCTCAACTGTACTCTAGTCTACTCTGATTTGTAGCTACATATGTCATTAGAAATGAAAATCCGTTCAAGATACTATTCTACCTCAGTCCAACACTTACAGACTTCTGTATGCTCACAGACTAATCACCAAATTCTCCTGCGATCTGGAAGACCATCCACTATTTGTCCTACTTCAACTTCTGTGGTCCCTTCAGATCCCCCAAGGGTTTTACATTTCTTTGCATTCCTGTTATTTCTTCCACATGACATGCTTACACCTTCCCTTTCACTTGGTTAATTCTACCCTTTCATCAGATTTTGTCTCAAATAGCTTCCTTTCCATGACTCATAACTCGAGATCATTTATTTTATTTTCTCATATTGTTGACAATGTGTGGCAGGGTTGTTATTTTTTGGTATAGCTTTACTCAATTAATACTCCCTCCACCCAAGATTGTAAATTCTATAAAGAAGGGCAGAGTCTTACGTACACCTCGAGCAGTGTCCTGAACAACATGCAATGATAGTTTGTTGAATGAATGGATGAATGAGTAGCTAAGTCACACAGCTACTCATAGCTTCTAGAGGGTATAGGTGCTTATATCCTAGTTCTCCACTCTTAGCAATATGACTTTAAGCAGGCATTCTATAAGGATTAAGTGACATAATATATTTCAAAATATTGTACTACAGTCTGTGGGGTCCAGTGAATGTTCAATGTTCTGACCACATGTAGTCTAAGAGCTTCATCTTAAAACAAACGCATAGAGAAGGATAGGGTTTTCCTAACATCACACAGCTCATGGTGAGGCTGAATCGCATTCTAACCACATCTGAGCTTTGTTACCTTCGTACTCATGAGTGTGTGTGCCACACAAATTTCCATCACATTCAGTGTGTGAATGTGTGTGTGCATGAGTGTGTGTGGGTGAGTCTGTGTGTTGACCAGCTACCTTTTCTCCCTCAAACTATAAAACACTTTCTCCTATTAGTGGAGTCTCACATCTGCACAACCTCCATCCCCCAAATTCTAGTAGAAAGAATGTCATAACTCAGATGTCTTCATTTGTAAAGGGGGGATGTTACTGTAATTCTGCTCTTGCTGCTGCATCTCAGATGAAACCAGATGTTGCTGTGTGTTGTTGTTATGACTGCTACCAAGAGATTCAAGCAGGATCATGCCTCAAAAATGCCTTCAGGTGCATGCTACTTGGGAAAAGGCATTGGTTCTGTGCTGACACCTGTGTGCAGTGGTTTAGTCAACTGCTTGTTTATTCTTCCTTTAAGACAACAGCCCCTGAGCTCAGCCATATTTAACAGGAATCTGAAATAATCAGAAGGCAACAAGAGAAGGGCCTTGCCGGGGCATCTTTGACTGGGAGGCAGGGAGCCTGCAGTTCACAATTTTTAAGCTTCATCTTAAAACAAACGCATAGATCCTATGACTCAAGCAGCTGCCTGACTGCCAGCCTGGGGAGAAAGACTTTCTCTGAATTATTTCCTGGGCTTCACGCCTTACTTGACTTTTACTTCTGTCCTTTGTCTGGAAAAAGAAGGGAGAAAAATATCTACTCTGAGTTGTTGAAGAGGTGTGCAAAGCTTTTCTGCCCAGTTCTACAAGCTGTCCACAATTACAATGTCCATCGTGGAACCTCTCAACTGGGCAAATACAGTAAGCCAACTCCAACTCCTTTGCTCAAATAGGATTGTCATTCCTAGGTGAGGCTTTTTCTCTCTTACACTGTCTTCAAAGAGACAAAACCATTGTTGTCTAATTAAAATCAATGCTCAGGATTATGGATTGAATGTTGATTTTTTTCCCACAAATTTCTATGTTGAAGCCCTAACTCCCAAGATGGTGGTATTTAAAGGTTGGATCTTTGGGAAGTAAATAGGATTACATGTCATGACACCGACTCTTGTGTCAGGATTAGTGCCCCTACTACAAAAGACCTCCAGGGAGATGACTCTCTTCTCTGTCTCTGTCTCTCTCTCTCTCTCTCTGTCTCTTCCTCTCTTTCTTTCTCTCCTCTCTCTTGAGGAAAGGCTCCATGGGGATACAGCAAGAGGGCTCTCTGCAATCCAGAAAGACTCTCACCAGGAACTGAACTGAATGCTACCTCATGTTGAAATTCTCAGCCTCCACAACATTGAGATATAAATTTCTGTTGTTTAGCACCAACACAATTTTTATGGTGTTTTGTGGTGGCAGCCCCAGCAGACAAAAGGCAGTCAGTTAGAGGCTGCATCCCATGAAAGAGATATAAAAATGTGTCACTTTTTTTTAACCTCAGAGGAAGCTGGAGCAACTTGGTGAATTAGGTTAAAAACACCAGCCTGCAAAAAAAAGAAAATCCTTTTGTCACCTACAGCAGTTATCCAGACCCAGAGGGACAGATTTTCTTCAGCTTCACTTTCCTCAGTGGGGTCTTACCTTACCTTCCATCTGCCTCTGGTCTTGTTACTGACATCAGACTCCAGCAGGGGCTGGTCAAATTCAACACTGATTTGGCCATTTTTAACCCACCATGGGTGGTACCTTTTGTTATAGTAATTTTTGTCTCTATGTCACTCAGGTCACCCTCAAAACAAGCTTGGGACATGAGGACAAACACACTAAATACTTCCTTGGTTCCCCGTGGTTAATTCCTGTCTCTATCCTGCAACTCACCTGTCCAAGAGTGTGGGTCCAACAGAATTTGAAATCCTCGCAATGGATATTTACTTTGGAGGTTTTATTTTTTCAGAAGCAATGAGCAAATTCTATTCTTAGAACTGAGAATTTGAGGAAAGCACAGAGATTAAAAGTTGCCCAGCTATCAGACCTGAAACTCTGAAGTTAGTATAGAAAAGAGCAGGGAATACTCTGGAAGCAATAGGTATAGGCAAGGACGTCCCCAATAGAGCCCCAAAAGCTCAGCAGCTAAGAATGAGGATGGAAAAATGGGACTACATGAAATTAAAAAGCTTCTGCACAACAAAAGAAATGGTCTCTAAACTGAAGAAACCACCCACAGAGTGGGAGAAAATATTTGCTATCTATACATCAGACAAAGGACTGATAACCAGAATATACAGGAAGCTCAAAAAACTAAATGCACCCAAAATCAATGAACCAATAAAGAAGTGGGCAACTGAACTAAACAGAACTTTTTCAAAGGAAGAAATCCAAATGGCCAAAAAACACATGAAAAAATGTTCACTATCTCTGGCCATAAAGGAAATGCAAGTTAAAACCCCACTAAGATTCCACATCACCCCTGTTAGAATAGCTATCAAAAACACTCTTGACGACAAATGCTGGTGAGGATGCAGAGAAAAAGGATCTCTCATACACTTCTGGTGGGAATGTACACTAGTACAACCACTTTGGAAAACAATATGGAAGCTTCTTAAAATGTAAACATAGATCTGCTGTATGATCCAGCAATCTTTCTCCACAGGAATGCGACTCAGGCTGCTCCAGAGGCACCTGCACACCCATGTTTATTGCAGCTCTATTCACAATAGCCAAGTTATGGAAACAGCCAAGATGCTCCACTACTGATGAATGGATTTAAAAAACTGTGGTATTTATACACAATGGAATTTCACTCAGCCATGAATAAGAATGAAATCTTGTCATCCACAAGTAAATAGATGGAACTAGAGAACATCATCGTAACTGAAGTTAACCAGGCTCAGAAAGCCAAAAACTGTATGTTCTCCCTCATATGTGGACTTTTGACCTAAAACAAATGCAGTAATATTATTGGACATGGGTCACACACTAAGGGGAGAACACATACAGGAGGAATAGGGAAAGGTAGGAAAACCAAAATTTGAAAGAGTTTGATGTGCCCACTGTAGAGGAACTAATATAGTAACCTCAAAATGACAGAGGTCACTATGGGAAGATGACCAGGAAGTAGTGAAGAGGTCTGGTAGAGATGAATCAATTCAGGTTGTAATACACAAGTGCATGGAAGCAATGGTAGGAATCTCTCTATATAGTTGTCTTTATCTCAAAATAGCAAAAATGCTATGTTGTTCTTATTATCTTTTATGTTTTCTCTTCAACAAAATTGGAGAAGAGGGCAGAACAGGTTCTGCCTGGAAGCAAGGGGGGTGAGAGGGATAGGGAGGAGGCAGGGAGCAGGAATAAACAAAACAAAACAAAATGTTGTCCAGCTATAAGAATCAAAGATCTGTATCAAAACTCAGCCCTCATTCTCCCCACCCTGGGACTGCAGGCTCCCTGTGTGTAAAGTGAAATTGTTAAGCAGGACTATAGTTAATAGATTTATGTTCTCTTTGACTAAGGGGTCATTACACATTTCCCAGGTGTGCAAATAACTTGGGAAAGGATTCTGGAGAAATCCCTTTCACACTACCTGTTTCCAAACCACATAACCTGCAGCACCAACCTTCCCTGGGAATTTTCTAGAAAGGAAGAACTTTGTATCTTCCCCAAGACATACTAGATAGGAAACCAATAACCTGGGGCTTTGTCATGCCTTCCAGAAGTGTCTGACACACACTCAACTGTTTCACATTAACCATTTTTATTTTTTCCCATCCCTACTTTTAATCACTTGCAATATCAAAATTAAGAAGACACCTAGTGTGACCTGATCCCTCCTAACAGGGTTATTGACTTAGTTCTCTTCAGTTGTTTCAAATCTTTGACTTTTGAACTTAGTTGGTGAATAAGATAACTTTTCCAGCCTAGGAAGTGAATGAGGAAAGATGAGGTCAGAGTGGCTGCTGGTGACCATCATCTTCTAGAAGGGAAGCCAGCCTGAGTACAAGGTCCACCTAAGGAGAGGTGCAAAAAGAGACATGAACTTGAATTCCTGATGTAATCATGCCTGAAGCCTGAACTGCTGCTAGAACTTCTAAGTAAGCAATGAGATAAATTCTTTTAATACCTCAGCAAGTTAGAGCAGCATTGTCTCTTACTACCATCCCAAAGCATCCTGACTAATTGTCACAACAAGTCCAATTAGGAGGCCTTTGCAGAACCCTGAAAGTGGCTTCTACCAAAGCACTGATGGGATGAGCAACAAAGGCAATGAAAGGTACATATTTGGAAATAAGAAATCACAAAGTTTAATTTTGTGTTAGAATGTGGATTGAAACTATAATAAGAATTTAGAACAGAAATAAATCCCAGGTCTTTTGATTTTAGGGGACATTACTATTATGGACCACTGTCCAGCCCCAAAATGCATCCTCATGAACACACATTCATTTTTATTATCTTTATTTATTTTTCTTTTTATGATGGGACTAGGATTTGAACTCAGGGTCTCACACAAAGCAGATACTCTAATACCCCTTGAACCACACATTCAGTCCATTTTGCTCTGGTTATTTTGGAGATGGGGTCTTGAGGACTATATTTGCTTGGGCTGGTCTCAAAACAAGATCCTCCTGATCTCAGCCTCCCAAGCAACTAGGATTATAGGCATGAGCCACTGATGTCAGGTTTTATCTTTAATTTTCTTAATTTGTTTTCATTCCTTTCTTCATATCTAAGACTCACCCTCTATCCATTTCTAGCCTGCAATTTTCTCAGATCTTCTCCATGCCCCCTGTTTCATTAAAAATAAAGCAGCAAATACATAAGGTAAATAAAACCTTAATAATCTAAACTGAACAAAAACTTCAAGAAATATACTTATTAGTTCATTAACACAAAAAATTTGCTTTGGGCATTCATGAACTAAGTGGTAAGTATGCAGATGTGAGGAAAAAATTAGTTTTCCATTAAGATTTTATGTTCAAGAATAGGTGTCACTTGGACTGGTGGCGTAGAGTGTCAAGCAGTAGACATTCTGCATTGCAAGCATGAAGCCCTGAGTTCAAATCCACCCTCTCAAAAAAGAAAAAAAGTCAGAGATTCCAAGATAGCGACTAGAGGGAGGGAGCAGAAAGCATGCATCTTAAAGTAAAATCTTGGAGAGACACTGGAGATATACCTTACAGGAAAAACCACCAAGAAAAGGCAAAACCCCAACTCACCCACACCCCAGCCTGTGCATAGCATCCCCACTCCATGGTAAATGGAGAAACCAAGAGGGCTCCCATGCTGCCAGATGGCAGCTTCTACTGGCTTGAGAGAAGCAGGCCACCAGGTGAGCAAAGTGGCACATGGTACTCCCACAGACAACCCTCGGCCAGACCAGCATAGCCCCCTGGACAGACTGACCCCCACCCAGGGAAAAAAGAAAAAAAGCCAAACTGAATAATAAGCAATAACAACAAAAAGGACATGTAGTAAAGAGGGCGGGGTGCCCTGCGCACCGAAAAGAGGGGGAGGGCAATCCCTCATGGATCTGTAAATAAACAAGACGGCCAGAGAACGCAGGAGTGGCGGCACACACCCAGCGATCTTGGAGCAGGAAAACTTGTAAAAGTGGCCATGTGAGGAAAACTCCAATGGGGGTAGAGGGGCATTTCCCACATGAACTGTAAATAAACACACAGGCCAGAGAAGGCAAGTGTAGCACCACCTCCAGTGTGCTTGGAAAGGGGAAAGCTTGCAGCAGTGGCAGTCGTACACAGGAGAACTCTAAGTAAACAAAGCCTGCAGGGCCAGGTGAGTGTTCAGCTCACTCCTGAGATCTGCAATCAATAAAGCCTCCAGCAACAGGTGGCTGACAGTAGCGGGCAGGTGAGCTGCAGCCTCAGATAGACATTCACAGAACTGTCTCCAGACCCTTTTTCTTTTTCTCTTCCTTTGATGAGACAAAGACTGAACTACACCTGCATGCTGAAAGACTTACTGAAACTGTATTGCATTTGAACTTGGGATATTTTGTTGTGTTTTTTTTGTTTGTTTGTTTTGTATTTTTAGATTTTTTTCCCCTTTGATGAGACAATGACAGAACTACTTCTGAAATACAATCTGCAGGATTGGTGGCTGAGGGACTAACACCAAAATTATTAAGATTGAAACTTTATTGCATTTGAACTTGGGGATTTTTTTTATCCTCTCTCTGTCTCTCTAATGTCTGTTAAGCTTATGTTGATTAGTACACTATCTCTCCCTGTTTATTTCTTTGACACTAGTTTTTTTGTTGTTTGTTTTGTTTTGTTTTACTTGTTTGTTTGTTTTTTTTTCCCTTTTTTTACCCTCTTTACTTTGCCTCTCCTCTCACCATTCCATTCTAGATATCACCATTGTTATTATTACAAGTTAGACAATACTGAATTACACACACTACAGGGACAGTAACAACAGCAAGGGCAATGATGGGAAGATGGAAAAAAGAGGGAAACCAGTTCCCCTCCCCAATAATAAGTTAGTACAGGAACCAGAAGGAAATGAAGAAAACAGATACTCAGGTCCAGATGCCAACAAACTGAAGACAAGCTATGACAAAGAACCCAATGAAGCCCACAAGAACAATCTGAAAGAAGAAATCCTACAAGAAATCAATGAGAATTTTATAGAGATGATACTGGATATGGTCAACCAAAATGTACAGTAGACACTCAAGAAATTCCAAGACAACAAAAATAAAGAATTTGAGAAAGCACAAGCACAAACAAAAGAAAGTATAGAAGCAGTTTATAAACACCAAAGTGGAACAAAGAACATGATTAATAAAGAGATAAATGAACTCAGGATGAAAATAGACAATATTAAAGAGGAAACGACTCAGGATATGGAAAACCTCAGAAAAAAGAATGAAACAGAACTGCAAAACAAAATGGAAGCCCAATCCAGCAGAATAGAACAAACAGAAGACAGAATCTCAGAACTCAAAGATGAAATGGTAATTAAAGGAAAAACTGAAGCACTATTAGTTAAACAACTCAAGACCTGTGAAAAGAAAATGCAAGAACTCACTGACTCCATCAAAAGACCAAACCTGAGAATCATGGGCATCGAAGAAGGAGAAGAGGTGCAAGCAAAGGTAATGCGTAATATATTCTATAAAATAATTACAGAAAATTTCCCAAATCTAGAAAATCTATGCCCATACAGGTGCAAGAGGCCTCCAGAACACCAAACAGACCAGACCAAAATAGAACTACCCCATGGCATATTATCACTAAAACAACAAATACAGAGACTTGAGAAAGAATATTGAAGGCTGTAAGAGAGAAAAACCAAATAACATACAAAGGTAAACCCATCAAAATCACAGCAGAATTCTCAACAGAAACATTAAAAGCAAGAAGAGCTTGGGGAGAGATTAACAGGTGTTGATAAGGATGTGAGGAAAAAGGAACCCTCTTACATTGCTGGTGGGAATGTAAACTAGTACAACCACTCTGGAAAAAAAATTGGAGACTTCTTAAAAATCTAAACATAGATCTACCATATGATCCTGCAATCCCACTCTTGGGGATATACCCAAAAGAAAGTGACACAGGTTACTCCAGAGCCACTTGCACACCCATGTTTATTGCAGCACTATTCACAATAGCCAAGTTATGGAAACAGCCAAGATGCCTCACTACTGATGAATGGATTAAGAAAATGTGGTATCTATACACAATGGAATTTTATGCAGCCATGAAGAAGAACGAAATGTTATCATTCACAGGTAAATGGATGGAACTGGAGAACATAATTCTGAGTGAAGTTAGCCTGGCTCAAAAGACCAAAAATCATATGTTGTCCCTCATATGCAGACATTAGATCAAGGGCAGATCACATGATAAAGTGAGAACACACAAGAAAGGTATGAGGATAGGTAAGACACCCAAAAAACTAGATAGCATTTGTTATCCTCAATGCAGAGAAACTAAAGCAGATACTTTAAAGCAACTGAGACCAATAGGAGAAGGGGACCAGGAACTAAATAAAAGGTTAGTTCGAGAAGAATTAACTTAGAAGGTAACACACATGTACAGGAAATCAATGCAAGTCAACTCCCTGTATAGCTATCCTTATCTCAACTAGCAAAAACCCTTGGTCCTTCCTATTATTGGTTATACTCCCTCTTCAACAAGACTCGAGATAAGGGCAAAATAGTTTCTGCCTGGTAGCGAGGGTTTATGGTGGGTAAGGGGGTTGTAAGGGAGGGGGCAGGGGAAGGGGGGAGAAATGACTCAAACATTGTATGCACATATGAATAAATAAAAACGAAAAAAAGTAGGCGTCACTAGTGTTTTTCTCTAAAGGGAAAACGAAAATGTTTTTAATTGTGTAGGATGTATACACAGCCTCTGCTGCAATGACCTAACTGCTTATGCAGTGTGAAAGCAGCCATGGGCTCTAAATGAAATGGGTGTGGACTTTATTGACAAAATATGACAGGCCAGATTTGGCCCATGAGCCACCATTTTCTGGTCTCTACAGACATCTAATAAGGAAACACAATATATTTGATACACTGATAGATTATCATCAAAGTGAAATGAGCATATACACATTGTATGAAGATTTAATTTAGACGTTAACTAAACATTTTCATATTTATTCTTTGTTGGCTCTTCTCATAAAGCCTGCCATAAATTTAAAGACTCCTGAAACCACTGTCTTCTAGGGCTGAGTCTAAGATCAGATTAATTAATTAATTAATTAATCAGAGAGTATTGAGTTAAAACTATATATAAAAACATGATGTCATCTCTTGTTGCATTTAAGCAAGGAAACAGTGGAACTATACATCATCATACCCACCCTGTTCAATCTGTCTCCTTCTCCCTGTTTCAGGAGCCCAAGACCTTAATAATCTAAAAAAGTAACAAAACCTTGAAAAAATATCCTGCTAGTTCATTCCATCTCCTTGAGACACCTACACCTTACAGTGAATTTATATGGTTATAAAAATTAAAATCTTCACACTGTTGAATCTTTGTACACATAAGAAATGTGACTTTCCCCTCTCTCAATCCTTCTTTTATGTCTCCAGTTGACTTTTATCATTTTCTTCCAACAGACATGAAACATTTCTCCAGTTTATTCTTAGATAGTTTATCTTTTTTGTTGTTCTCATAAATGGGATCATTCCTGCATTTGATTTTCTAACTTTACTGCTGGTGTCTAGGAAGCTATTGATTTTTATATATTAATTTTTTAAGCAGCCAATCTGTAAAATTCTCTCACCATTAAAATAGCTTTTCAGTTGATTATCTTTCTAAATATACAATCATATCATGTGCAAATAACAATAAATTTGCCTGCATTTTTAAGACCTGATACTTTAACTGTTTTCTTGCCACATTGATTCATATTTATCAAAGAAGTTATAAAATTGGTTTATTTTTGATTTTTTAGCAAGGATTTACATTTGAGTATAACAAGATAAAATAGGGCGAAGTGTGTGTGTGTGTGGGGGGGGAGTAGCTCCTCTTCCCCTCACAAGAAATGGGAGTAAAAGGCAATTCTTGATTTTTAATGCTAATACTTCATGTATTTCACTTATTACTCATGGTTAACTTTGATTTCAAGTGTATGTACCACAATAAAGACTTACAAATGTGTTTCTATTTCAATAGTTCTAATTTATTGCATTTTTGAAGTTAAATAGAGCTATGTGTATGCATACAAATAAATCCCAAAATATATGAAATTTATTCATTAAATCAGGGAAAAGACTGGATTATTTAATGAATGGTACTAGTGGAATCTACTATTCAGCAAAAGAAAAAAATATTTGGACTTCTATTTCTTATAATTTCTCAAAGGAAGTCCCAGTGAAATAAACATTTCAAAGTAAAATAAATACAATATTGATGGTGAAATAGATCACACAAAAAATCAAACAGATAGTAAAAATAGATTGTTACTAATTTTTTCAATGCAGATAACAGATAAAGGGTTAGTGTGCCTCATGTCCAAAGAAAATCACAAAGTCATCAGAAAAATATATAGACACCAATAGAAAAAATGGGCAAGAGGTACAAGTTATGCACAAAAAAATATATGCCAATGGTCAACAAATACGAGAGATTCAAATTTGCTAGCTAAGAGAGAAATGCAAATTTAAATCCTACAGAGATACCTTTTCATGAGTATCAGGTTGAGGAACTGAAGATGAGTAGCAGCATCAAGTATTTTCTGGGAGGCAGGTAAAGGGATCTTAGGCTCATTGCGCAGATGTGAATTGTTACAACTTTGGGATAAACAATCTGGAAGCTTCTATTTATTTGTTAAGCATGTGAGATCTTGAGAATCACTTTCATTACAATACAGCTCGAATACTGTCATGGACTCTGGGCTGCCCCACCCAGATCACCCCACCAGGACTGAATCACTCCTGCCTTGGGCATCAGGAGTACTATACCAGCCTGCTAACTCAGAGAAGAAGATCTGATACAAGTAAAACGGGATTGGGAAAATATGATAGGGATCAGACTTTGCACAATGGTGGGAGGTCTGGGTCCTGCATCTGTTGTTAGTTTTGAGGGAAGACACACTAGAACAGACCAAGGAACTTCAGTGCATAAAGGCAAACTGGAATCTAGGTCTCTTGTCACCTCCCACCTCGTGCCATGAGGGACCTGCAGGAGAAGCTGGGGACAATCATCATGGACCTGAATGTTCACTTTCAGAAGTCAGAGAAATTAGGTGATAGGAGTGGGAGGAATGATGGGTCCATACACTAATTAGATGAGCTAGTGGAATCCCAAAAGGTGCACAAGCTACCAGTGTCCAGCTCCCTAAACCTAGTTTCAGACACAACAGAAGAGTTATATCTTTACTTTCAAATCTCACCCAGAATTCTTATATGTGTAATACTGATGAAGAGAATGCAGTATAGGGAAGGGATTTCTCAGAAATGTAGCTCTAGCTTAGCTCAGGTAATAAGGGACAAAGTTCTGTAGTGACTCACAGTCAAATTGCTTTTCAGGCATACTGTTCAGTGAAAGAAAGCTGTCTCACCCAAGGATATACCTATTTTCTGGAGACAGCATCCAACATTGAGTACAAAGGCTTAGCCACCTTGCCTCAATTGGAACAGCTTTGAGCATCCACCCAATTCTGGCCTAACTAAGGTCCCTGAGGTCTCTAACACAACTGCATGGTGAGTCAGTGTCCTTCAACCCAGTTCTGGTCCTCTTACCCACATGGATGCTGTTCCTGGGAGCAATAAGCCTCCTGTGGGAACTCTCAGGTACTCAGAGAATTTATTTCCAGAAAACTAATCGCAGGTTTATCAGATATTTTATGTGTGTACAGATATATTAGCAATTTACAAATATATACTGATACTTTGTGATGAGAAAAGGTTTATGGCAACAAAGTGAAAAAACAATGTCAATTCCAATTATAAGCTAAATATATCCAAACCATAGATGGTTATGCCAGGGAGAAGATGCTCTCAGCTAAAATACTTAATATGGAGCAATGCCAGCACCCCCAGGTATTTTGATGAGGGAAAAAAGCAGTATATAGAAAATTCTGCATATTTTACAAACACATGTATTAAAAATGTCAAAAACTAATTTCTTTTCACATGTGGATTTATGTATAGGTATGAGTCCAAATGTATATATTTGTGTGTCTACTTGTTTGTAATAATTACACAGACAAACAAAACTATGAAATTATATATGCAAAAATGTAAGTATCTGAGTGGAAAGGACAGAGCGGAAAGGGAGTGAAGAAGAAGAAACAAAAGCAAACTGCAAAAAAGTTTAAGAACACGTATACAGTGATATAAGTATATATTTATATCTCTATGTGTATAGTTAGAGAATGCAAATATACATAAATAAAATGTGTAAATAAAAATACATAAATAATAAAATAAAATAATATATATGCATGTATATATATACTTAAGATATATGTACTTAAGATATGCTGCCTTTCCATAAGATATTGAAATAGAAGAGAAAAGTAACTTGGATCAGGAATAAGAGCTCAATTTTTTTAGTAACAGTTGTGGTCTACATGGAGACAGCCATTAATGGTAGATAATAGATTTCCTAAAATTAAAGCACCTATTCCTTTTGGGTCATACAGAATATTCTAATTAATAGGATCCTAAGGAGACATTTATTTATGATTTTTGGTTTACTAGCTTAAGGAGGTTAGCTTTAATTTTACTTAGGCAATCTCTTTGTTTATCGACTGGATATTTTCTGGAGAATGACCTGGTAAACACAGTTAAGATTGGACAAGTGGAAAAGCAGAGGATGGTGGCTAGTGGGAGGAAGCAGAAAACGTGCCTCCTATAGTGAAATCTTGGAGAGATGCTGGAGACACACCTTGCAGGCAAAACCACTGAGAAGAGGCAAAATTTTGACCCCTCCACACCTCCAGCTGGCGCAGAGAATCTCTACTTTACATTAAACGGAGAAACCAGGAGGGCCCCTGGGCTGCCAGTCACCTGCGCCCAAACTGCTTGAGAAGACACGGACAAGCTTACTGTTGATTAGTACACCAATGCTCCCTGTTTATACCTTTGAATCTTTTTTGTTTGATTCCTTGTTTTGTTTTTTCCTACTTGTCTGTTTATTTGTTTTTCCCTTTTTTTTAACTTCTTGCTTTCCATCTCCTCTCACCCTTCCATTCTAAATGTCACCATTGTTATTATTACAAGCTAGAAAATACTTAATTACTCACAGTACAATAACAACACCAAGGGCAATGATGGGAAGACAGAAAAAACAGGGAAACCAGTTTCCCCACAGAAAAAAATTAGCACAGGAACCAGAGGGAAATGAAGAAAACAGATACTCAGATCCGGACTCCAACAAAATGAAGATAATCTATGCCAAAGAACCCAAAGAAGCCCACAAGAATAATTTAAAAGAAGACATATTACAGGCACTCAATAAGAATTTTATAGCGATGATACTGGATGTGGTCAACCAAAATGTACAGGAGACACTCAAGAAATTCCAAGACAACAAAAATAGAGAATTTGAAAAAGCAAAAGAAGAAATAAAAGAAACCATAGAAGCACTGTATAAACACCAAAGTGAAACAGAGAACACGATTAATAAAGAGATAAATGAACTCAAGACAAAAATAGACAACATTAAAGAGGAAACCACCCAGGATATGGAAAACCTCAGAAAACAGAATAAAACAGAACTGCAAAACAAAATGGAAGGCCAATCCAGCAGAATAGAACAAACAGAAGACAGAATCTCAGAACTTGAAGATGAAATGGTACTTAAAGGAAAACCCGAAGAACTATTAATTAAACAACTCAAGACCTGTGAAAAGAAAATGCAAGACCTCACTGACTCCATCAAAAGACCAAACTTGAGAATCATAGGCATCGAAGAAGGAGAAGAGGTGCAAGCGAAGGGAATGTGTAATATATTCAACAAAATAATAACGGAAAATTTCCCAAATCTAGAGAGAGATATTCCCACACAGATGCGAGAGGCCTCCAAGACACCAAACAGACCAGATCAAAATAGAACTACTCCACGACATATCATCATTAAAACAACAAGTTCAGAAACTAAGGAAAGAATATTGAAGGCTGTAAGAGAGAAAAAACAAGTAACATACAAAGGTAAACTCATCAAAATCACAGCAGACTTCTCAACAGAAACATTAAAAGCAAGAAGAGTGTGGGGTGAGATCTTCCGGGCACTGAATGAAAATAACTTCAACCCTAGAACACTCTACCCAGCAAAACTATCATTCAAAATAGATGGAGCAATAAAAGTCTTCCATGATATTGATAAACAATATGTGACCACAAAGCCACCACTACAAAAGATTCTGCAAGGGATTCTGCACACAGAAAGTGAAATCCAACATAACCATGAAAGGACAGGCAGCACCAAAATACAGGAAAAGAAAAAGCAAGAAAGTAGAGACTAACCTCAATTTAAGTACACACAATCAAACCTTCAAACAACTAAGAAAACTAAATGACAGGAATCACCACACACCTATCAGTACTAATGCTAAACGTTAACGGACTTAATTCACCCATCAAAAGGCAACGATTGATGAAATGGATTAAAAAGGAAGATCCAACAATTTGTTGCTTACAGTAGACCCATCTCACCAACAGAAATAAGCATAGGCTTAGGATGAAAGGCTGGAAGAAGATTTACCAAGCCAATGGCCCCCGAAAACAGGCAGGAGTAGCAATACTTATCTCTGACAAAGTAAACTTCAAACCTACATTGATCAAACGAGATAAAGAAGGACATTCCATACTAATAAAAGGGGAAATAGACCAAAAGGAAATAATAATCATCAACACATATGTACCCAATGTCAACACACCCAATTTCATCAAACATACCCTGAAAGACCTAAAAGCATATATAAACTAAAACAAAGTGGTTGTGGGAGACTTTAACACTCCATTATCATCAATAGATAGGTCATCCAAACAAAAAAATCAATAAAGAAATCCAGGATCTAAAATATACAATAGATCAAATGGACCTAGTTGATGTCTACAGAACATTTCATCCAACTTCTACACAATATACATTCTTCTCAGCAGCCCACGGAACCTTCTCCAAAATAGATCATATCCTAGGGCACAAAGCAAGGCTCAGCAAATATAAGAAAATAGAAATTATACCATGCATACTATCTGATCACAATGCAGTAAAACTAGAACTCAACAACAAAAGTAAAGACAAAAAATATACAAACAGCTGGAAACTAAATAACTCATTACTTAACGAACAATGGATCATTGATGAAATAAAAGAGGAAATTAAAAAGTTCCTGGATGTCAATGAAAATGAAAACACAACCTACCGGAACCTATGGGACACAGCTAAGGCAGTCCTGAGAGGAAAGTTTATAGCCATGAGTGCATATATTAAAAAGATTGAAAGATCCCAAATCAATGACCTAATGATACATCTCAAACTCCTAGAAAAACAAGAACAAGCAAATCCCAAAACAAATAGGAGAGAAATAATAAAAATAAGAACTGAAATCAACAAAATAGAAACCGAAAAAACCATACAAAGAATTAATGAAACAAAAAGTTGGTTCTTTGAAAAAATAAACAAGATCGATAGACCCCTGGCAAACGTGACTAAAATGAGGAGAGAAAAAACTCAAATTAGTAAAATCAGGAATGCAAAAGGGGAGATAACAACAAACACCATGGAAGTCCAGGAAATCATCAGAGACTACTTTGAGAACCTATATTCAAATAAATTCGAAAATCTTAAAGAAGTGGACAGATTTCTAGATACATATGATCATCCAAAACTAAACCGAAAGGAAATTAATCACCTGAACAGACCTATAACACAAAATGAAATTGGAGCGGCAATCAAGAGTCTCCCCAAAAGAAAAGTCCAGGACCTGATGGATTCTCTGCTGAATTCTATCAGACCTTTAAAGAAGAACTGATACCAACCCTCCTTAAACTGTTCCACGAAATAGAAAGGGAAGGAAAACTGCCAAACACATTTTATGAAGCCAGTATTACACTTATCCCAAAACCAGGCAAAGACACCTCCAAAAAGGAGAACTATAGGCCAATCTCCTTAATGAACATTGATGCAAAAATCCTCAACAAAATAATGGCAAACTGAATTCAACAACACATCAAAAAGATTATTCACCACGACCAAGTAGGCTCCATTCCAGGAATGCAGGGGTGGTTCAACATACAAAAATCAATAAACGTAATAAACCACATTAACAGAAGCAAAGACAAAAACCACTTGATCATCTCAATAGATGCAGAAAAAGCCTTTGATAAGATCCAACACCATTTCATGATAAAAGCTCTAAGAAAACTAGGAATAGAAGGAAAGTACCTCAACATCATAAAAGCTATATATGACAAACCTACAGCCAGCATTATACTTAACGGAGAAAAATTAAAACCGTTCCCTCTAAAATCAGGAACCAGACAAGGATGCCCACTATCTCCACTCCTATTCAACATAGTACTGGAATTCCTAGCCAGAGCAATTAGGCAAGAAGAAGGAATAAAAGGAATACAAATAGGTAAAGAAACTGTCAAAATATCCCTATTTGCAGACAACATGATCCTATAACTTAAAGACCCAAAAAACTCTACTCAGAAGCTTCTAGACATCATCAATAGCTACAGGAAGGTAGCAGGATATAAAATCAACATAGAAAAATCATTAGCATTTCTATACACTAACAATGAGCAGACTGAAAAAGCATGTATGAAAACAATTCCATTTACAATAGCCTCAAACAAAATCAATACCTAGGTGTAAACCTAACAAAAGATGTGAAAGACCTCTACAAGGAAAACTATACACTTCTGAAGAAAGAGATTGAGGAAGACTATAGAAAGTGGAGAGATCTCCCATGCTCATGGATTAGTAGAATCAACATAGTAAAAATGTCTATACTCCCAAAAGTAATCTACATGTTTAATGAAATTCCTATCAAAATTCCAATGACATTCATTACAGAGATTGAAAAATCTACCGTGAAATTTATATGGAAACACAAGAGGCCACGAATAGCCAAGGCAACACTCAGTCAAAAGAACAATGCAGGAGGTATCACAATACCTGACTTCAAACTATATTACAAAGCAATAACGATAAAAACAGCATGGCACTAGCACAAAAACAGATATGAAGACCAGTGGAACAGAATAGTTGACCCAGATATGAATCCACACAACTATAACCAACTTGTCTTTGACAAAGGAGCTAAAAATATACGATGGAGAAATAGCAGCCTCTTCAACAAAAACTGCTGGGAGAACTGGTTAGCAGTCTGCAAAAAACTGAAACTAAGTCAATGTATATCACCCTATACCAATATTAACTCAAAATGGATCAAGGCTCTTAATATCAGACCCCAAACTCTAAAGTTGATACAGGAAAGAGTAGGAAATACTCTGGAGTTAGTAGGTATAGGTAGGTACTTTCTCAACGAAACCCCAGCAGCACAGCAACTAAGAGATAGCATAGATAAATGGGACCTCATAAAACTAAAAAGCTTCTGTTCATCAAAAGAAATGGTCTCTAAACTGAAGAGACCACCCACAGAGTGGGAGAAAATATTTGCCAACTATACATCAGACAAAGGACTGATAACCAGAATATACAGGGAACTTAAAAAACTAAATTCTCCCAAAACTAATGAACCAATAAAGAAATGGGCACGTGAACTAAACAGAACTTTCTCAAAAGAAGAAATTCAAATGGCCAAAATATACAAGAAAAAATGCTCACCATCCCTAACAATAAAGGAAATACAAATTAAAACCACGCTAAGATTCTACCTCACCCCTGTTAGAATAGCCATCATCAGCAACACCACCAACAACAGGTGTTGGTGAGGATGTGGGGAAAAAGGAACCCTCTTACACTGTTGGTGGGGATGTAGACTAGTACAACCACTCTGGAAAAAAATTTGGAGGCTACTTAAAAAGCTGGACATCGATCTACCATTTGATCCAGCAATACCACTCTTGGGGATATACCCAAAAGACTGTTACTCCAGAGGCACCTGCACATCCATGTTTATTGCGGCACTATTCACAATAGCCAAGTTATGGAAACAGCCAAGATGTCCCAGCACTGACGAATGGATTAAGAAAATGTGGTATCTATACACAATGGAATTTTATGCAGCCATGAAGAAGAACGAAATGTTATCATTCGCTGGTAAATGGATGGAATTGGACAACATCATTCTGAGTGAGGTTAGCCTGGCCCAAAAGACCAAAAATCGTATGTTCTCCCTCATATGTGGACATTAGATCAAGGGCAAACACAACAAGGGGATTGGACTTTGAGCACATGATAAAAGCGAGAGCACACAAGGGAGGGGTGAGGATAGGTAAGACACCTAAAAAACTAGCTAGCATTTGTTGCCCTTAACTCAGAGAAACTAAAGCAGATACCTTAAAAGCAACTGAGGCCAATAGGAGAAGGGGACCAGGAACTAGAGAAAAGGTTAGATCAAAAAGAATTAACCTAGAAGGTAACACACATGCACAGGAAATCAATGTGAGTCAATGCCCTGTATAGCTATCCTTATCTCAACCAGCAAAAACCCTTGTTCCTTCCTATTATTGCTTATACTCTCTCTACAACAAAATTAGAAATAAGGGCAAAATAGTTTCTGCCAGGTATTTTGGGGTTGGAGTGGGTGGTAAGGGAGGGGGTGGGGCAGGGAAGAGAAATGACCCAAGTCTTGTATGCACATATGAATAATAAAACAATAAAAAAAGATTGGACAAGTAGGGTGAGAAGCTGAGGTTCCAAGTGAAATTGGGGCACAGAATATGCCAAATAGCCCTGGAGTAGTAAAAATGTTCTTTGTTGGATTCCAAGTGAAGAGCTGGGGCTCTGAAGGGAGACAGAATGAGTATCAGGTTTCAGTGTTTGGAAACTGGGCACATAGTGATGATGTTTACTGACCCAAGGAAGACTGGAAAACTGATCAGGTAAGAGTGGAGGAGAGAATGAATGATAAGAAACACTAAAAAAGAAATGGACAATTAGGCCAATGGGGAGATTACAACCTGTTGCAAAACCTTGTTTTGTTATAATGAGACATTTTGCAAAATAAATTAATGGATAAATAAAAATTGTTTTGCTATAAGAAAAATTGTTTGAAAAGTTAATTTGTTTTTTCCTGTTTTTAAAATTTTCACCTATCAAACACACCATAGACTCAGACAATGTACACAACCCACAAACATAACAGTATTCCCAAAATAGATGATTTTAGTCTAAAAACCATAGGACAAGAGTCTTGGAGAAATATTTGCCTAGTGATCCAGCCATGTAAGTCATGAGATAAATTTTGGGGGCTTTGTTTTACTTGAGGCCAGCACTGCATGCTAGACCCCAACTGAAAGAACCCTCCATGTGTTATTTGCAAATTTATATTTCTCCAGTGTGAGTCACATGGGACTTAGTGAATTGTGTGATCTAAGGCAGATGTCAATTCTCTCTGGGTCCCAGTTGATTAAGATCAAGATGGTGACAGAAAAATCTCCTCACAGGAAAGCAAGTTTAAAATTAGCACAGGATGTTAATGAGTACCTCCTAAAAAGTGAAGAGTTTAGAGTCCATAACAATCTCAGATTGGATTTTCCAGAAAATGTAGTAAAAGGGCTAGAGTTGGGCATGAATTGGAAATTGGATCACACTGAACTATACCTATAAAATAAAAAAAAGAAAGGTCTAGCTGTAGTAAGTGGCCAGAGAGAATGGGGTTCTAAGAGCCAATGAGCAAACAAGGGTGGGAGAACCAGTTTCCTTCTTTGGCTTCATTTGTTTCCTGGCTAGTTTGTCATTCTTGGGATTGCTAGCCATTTGAGTTTGTCTTAGCAGTGTGGAGGAGATGCAGTAATCACCTGCTCAGGTCACCCTGGTGAAGCAGCAACAACCACAGGAAAAGTAGTTCCTCAGACAGAGCAGCACCAGCCTTCAGTTCCCAACAGAGCTCTGGGGCTCCACTGTTCGCCTCGAGGCTCCTGTGAACTGGGGAAAAAAACTTCCTTAGGTCTCCTGTCAATGTTGTGTCCTCATTTTCACTTCCAGTTTTGAGTATTTGTGCTCACTCGTCCCCATTCTTATTTATTCACTTATTATCATATTATCGTTGTACTGGGGGTCCACTGTGACATTTACAAAAGCTCTTACAGTATATCATAGTTGAATTCATCCCTCTATCATCCTCCATTATCTCCCTCTTCCCCCATTCCTGGAAGCATTTCAACATGCCTCATTCATTTTATAAATTAAGTCACTTTTTATATTTAAAAATACTCTTCTTAGATTACAGTTTCTTCTATTTTTCCTAAATTTTTAATGCTTTCACTTAAATTCTTTCTACTTGCTTCGATTTTTTTTTCATTCAATACATGTATAATTTTCATTCTTTATTGTTTGTTAATGCAGTGATTTTGGGGGGAGAGTTTAGTTTTAGGTAAATCTATTGACTTTCTGAGTAGTTATTTAATAATTCCTCAATATTATAAAATGTTAGTTTTAATTTCCTTTTGAACACAATAGGTTCTTCAAGTTTTTGATGCAAGGCTTTTTAACACCTTGATTTCCATTTTGGGAATAGTTAAAAGTTCCCATGTAAATTATTTGATGAATATGATCCAGTTTCCATTTAAAATTCATTCAGGATTTATTATTGTCTAATATTGTGACCAATGTGTATAAACGTGGCAGAGGCACTTAAAGTTATATCCCAGGAACAGAGCAAGGAATTGGGTAGGATCATTTTATTGGGCCTAACTTTTTAATTGCACTTATAGTTCTTTATGAAACATTTAAGATGTATTAGTTGGTTTACTCACGGAATAAGAGAGAAAAAGAAGCTCTGCTGGTGATTGTGTTTCTGTTGTTCCAATCCTTTCATTGTCTGCAATTCTTGGCTATAATATTTTAATGTTTTGTTCTTCGGTGCATAACAGGAACACTTGATCATCTATATGTCTCTATTCTTTATCATTATAAACTGTTTTCATCACTTAATTTTTGTCTTGGATTTAACTTAGTTTGACACTAATATTGCAAACTGTGAATTTTTTCTGTGTGTGTTTGCCTGGTATGCTTTTAGTTTATCTTTCCACTTTCAAAACTGTTGAGTCAATTTCAGCTATGTCTCCTATATATAGCACGTAGTTAGGTTTTATTTTTTGATGTTATCTGAGTCTTTTCCTTTTAATAGGTTAGTTTATCCGACTGACGTTTGCTGCTGTAACAGATACTTTTTGTTCTGAATTCTGTCATTTATGTTATTCCATTTCTTCTTGATGTTTCTTATAGAATCTATTATTTTCCATGGTTTGTGTTTTCTTTTGCCTTGTGTTTAAGATTTAGGCTTGAGAAGGGGATCAGGAACCAGTGTAAAGATCAGTTAGAGATGAATCAACATGGTTTGTAATACATGTGTACACGAAAGCAATGCTAGGAATCTCTCTGTATAGCTATCCTTAACTCAACTAGCAAAACTGCTATGTCTTCCTTTTTATGCTTATGTCTTTTCTTCAACAAAATTAGAGATAAGGGCAGAATAGGTTCTGCCTGGAAGTGAAGGGGGCAGGGGGAGCAGAGGGTGGGGGAAATGGGCAGGGGGGAAAAATGACCCAAACAATATATGCACGTGTGAATAAATGAATAAAAAAATTAAATTAAATTAAAAAATCTGTGAGAGGAAGAGATTAGGAAAAGAAAAAAGATTTAGGCTTAAGTTTTGAGAGCATGCAATGTTTATAAACTGTTTCTTAAAGTATTGTCTATATTTCTACCCTTATAACTACTAATGCCTTTAATTTATACATGTATAGTCTTATCAATCTATCAATTTCAACTAGTATCAAATAAAAAATAAAGAAAATGATACCCTTTCTCCCAATCAACAACACTAAATTTTTGCAAGTTACATTATGATTTTCAAATTTTCAAGACTATTTTGGTGTTAAAATTATCACCTTTGTTTAAACATAGTTCTAAATTTAAATGTAATGAATACTTGCCACCCAGTCTCTTGCCTCACAGTTTCTGCAATCCTAAACATTTTATTTTAACCAGTTGGTTACAGGAATGTTGCCATATTTGTTGAGACACTCCATTGTCTCCCTTCATAATCCTTCCATGTTTCTTATTTTCTATAGATTTTATACATATATGAATTACATAATATTATATATATACACGTGTGTGTGTATTCTTAGTATCATAGTCAAACCTCTCTAGGTGCTTGTTCCTATTTTTCTAGCTTCATCTTCTTCAATTTCTGCCTCAAATTTACCTTTCAACCGAGGATGTAACTCAATGGTAAGCACTTACCTGACTGCATTGGGTCCTGGATTCAGTTCCTAGCACCCCTCCAAAAAGAAAAAAAATACTTTGCATTTTATTTTATTTGTGGGTCCGCTTAAAGTTTGTACATTTATTGCCTGATTTTATGTTGTTGAACCTATCTTCACATTGTCAAATATTTAATTCTCCCTGCCTTCATTGTTGCTAATTCTAATTTATTCATAAACAGGTCAGAATGTGTATTTCACGTAAACTGTTGCCCACCTTATTGGTTGTGAGGGTTCTCAGTAGCTTTTTGCCTTGGACTTGAATTTTGATCCTCTCAGTCTCTCTCTCCTGACCTAGGCATGAGCCACCATGCCCTGCCTTTTCTTAAATCTTCTAGAATATTACTTCATTGTTTTATGGCACAGAGTATTGCAAAAGTGAAGGCAGAGGTCTTTGACTTCTCTTTCCTATGTGGAAAAATATGTGTTTGCTTTTTGTTTATTTTATTACTCTCTGACACTTCAGAAGCACTCTTTTCTCTATTTTTTGTACAGCCACAGCTTCTTCCATTTATTTGACTTGGCCCTCATTAGGTTTTTGCAACATGAAGATGATTCCTTTCTCTCTTAGAACTTGGCCATATTTAATCTTTCAGTTTTATGTTTTTATATTAGAGTTTGGATATGAAGAATCTACCAAAGACTCGGGAATTCAATGTTTGATTCTCAAAGCAGCAATGTTCAGAGATGGGATGTTGAGAAGTGATTAGATCATGAGGATGTCAGTCTCACCAGTGGATTAACCCACGGCTGAATTCATATCTGGATGGGCTCTTAGGTTGTGGGGCATAGTTGGAGAAGTAAGTCACTGAGGGTGTGACTTTGAAGGGTTTATCTTGTCCTTCGAGCACCTTCCTTCATTCTCTTTTAGCTTCCTAGCTGCCATGAGGCGAGCAGTCTCCTCTACCACATCTTCCTGTCACCTAAATATTGTGTTTCAACTCACACCCAAAACAATGGGGCCAGCTTACCTCAGACTGAGCACCCTGGAACTGTGAGCCAAAATAAGTGAATTTCCCTCTATAACTTAATTTTCTCAGGTATTTTTTCACAACAATAGAAATATGACTAAGACATTCTGTACTTTCCAGAGAAATATATCCAACTGTAGAGCTCTAGGTATAGGTACAACAGAAGGTATTTATTATGGGAACAGGCATAAACAATTGCAGAGACCATAAAGTCCTTTGCTATGTCATCTAAAAACTGGAGATCCAAGAAAGACCATTTTTTGATTCAGTCCAAGTCCAGTGTTCTGAAGACCATTGGAATTGATGGTAGTACACTCTGGCCTGAGAAATGTAAGGGACAGGGGAAAGTCCTGCAGTCCAAAAGCAAGAGAACCTGGAGCTCTGACTTCTGAGATTTGGAGATGAATGTCTAACCTCCCGAAGACCAAGAGAATTCACCTGACACTTCATGGTTCTATCTGAACCTTCCTAAACTAACTAATGCCTCATATTGGTAGTGGTAGACCTTCCTTATTCAGTCTACCTATCTAAATGCTAATCTTTTTTTTCTGGAAATACTCTCAGCAAAAAACCCAGAAATAATGTTTTACCAGCTACCTGAATATTTTTCAACCAAGTCAAGTGGTCATCGACAATTAGCCATCACAATTCTTCACTCACAGTTTTAAATTTTTTTCTAGAAACTCTTATTACACAAATTAATTCCCAACCTTAAGTAATCTCTCAAATATTACATTGGTTTTTCTCTTGACAGATATTCTGGAATATTTTTAAATGTATTTACTCGTCTCCCCAATTAACTTTCAACTTAAATGATTGCATTTTATTTTTCTGTGATTGCTTTTTGTAATGAAATGCTGCATCATATTTGTTTCTATAATTTTCTCTTTGATTCCTCTGATTTAAATTTTTTTTGAAGATATTTTCTACTATCTGAATGCTTTATTTTACTTTCAGGTGGTCCATTTATTTCATGTGTTGGGGGGTGGGTGGCATTTGCATCTAGGAGCTAATGATCAGACTTGCTATTGTTGGTTTATAGAGAAGGTGGTTTTAATATGTTTACTATGTACATAATTCTCACTACTTTTAATAGTTCTCCTCCTTTCTGTTTAGATAAAAAGTGCCATTTCCTATGAATAACTGTTTAAAATCACCCCCATGCTACCAATATTACTATATTTAATGCTTTTTAAGAAATTCCACTTGTTATAACTTCCAGAAAAAATATTAAATATAGTATAATAAATTTAAGAACACATATCATGTAGATAAGATACATAGGAAGGATTATATTTTTTCTAGAATTTAATCATATTAGCTGACTGTTTTGAAATCCTCATCATATTAAGTTTAGCATATTTCCTTTTATGGTTTGTTCAACCCTTACTTTTCATGTTATTAAATATGGAGAATTAACATAAAATTTCTTTGAATTATTTTTAACATCTATAAATATTCTCTCTTCTTTGCTTATTAAAGTGATAAATTATTTTAATGTAGTTCCTTCTGTTGGACTAGCCTCACATTCCTGTATTTAATCGTATATTATTATTTTAACATGTTAGTTCAGATTACTGGTGTATTATTAATATATTTTATACTTTTGTTCTTAAAATATTAGATTTCCCTTGAGCTGTCTTCATGATTTATTATGATAATATACTTGATTTATAAATTTAATTGAGAATACATTCATTGCTTTCCATAATACAGAAAACTTAGGATTTTGGATATTATCTCTTCCTTCCTTGCTTTATACCTGGAGCTTTTTGGAATCAGAGCTTTAGGGGAGGTCTTTAACAACATGGTCAAATTTCTTCCCTTGTAATTTGTTTATTAAATTAGCTCTTCTATTTATTTTATGTTCATTGTCTCTTTATTTTCAAGCACAGAAAACAACCCACTGCACGTAGGCTTCGGGTGTTATTAATATAATTACATTGTAGAATTCTACCAAGTTTCTCCCATATTTGTGCCACATTACTGGTGTGTTCATTTCTGTACTTTTAATTTCCTGAACTTTGAGTTATTATGCTCACAAAGAGTTTGCCTATTTTTGGAGTACACTAAAACAAGCTTTTGCATTCATTCAGTCTTTTTCCAATTTCCTATCATAGTTAATTCTCAATGTTAACATTGCAAGGGAGAGTTATTGCTCCAAGATTTTATTTTCATTTTTCTTGCTCAATAATTGGAGTATTTCATAAGCATGCTTAAATAAACAGATTTTCCTTTTCCTCCTTTAAGTTTTCATTTGTGCTTATAATTCTAATTAAAATCTCAGATTATAACTGAACTTATTATTTTATCTTTAATTTTAGAGCTGTTTAGTTTCTATTTTCATCTTCTTTCATTTTAATTTTAAGATTTTGCAAGCATCTTTTTATGAGTTTATTTTTATTATTGCGGTAGCTCGGTCTCATTTTAAATAGCATCTCTATCATCTCCTTTGTGGTAAATAATTATACTGCAAATTCTTACTCAGCATTGTCGTGATGGTTAACAGGCAGAGTCATATCTTCAGTCCTCAATTTTATTTCTAATAGAGTGTAATCTAAGAAGGCAGCTATCTAACTTATGATATTAACATCTACATCAGGAAACTCAAGAGACAGTTTAGGGTTCTTCACCAGCTTCTGAATTTGGAAGCTAAGTTCTAAATAATACCCCATAAAGTACTATTGCTTTAAAAAAATCCTTTGTTCTTCTCAGTGCAAAAATAAATCACAGTTCAACAACTTTTCAAACATTATATCATTAGGATTAGAATTAATTATGTGATACCATAAGGACAAATGGTTTCTATCAAGAGTTCTGGCCTTCGTCTTTCCAAATAAGGAGATAATCAAAGGAGGGAAATGAAGGGTAGCAAAAGCTGACAGAAGTGTTCAGCACATCACAAATATAGGGAAAGTCTATGCTGCCTCAAGTTACTCTCTGCTGATTTCTCCTCTGACCTTTCAGTAAGAGTGGGCTCCTGTTTGTTGAAATGTGCTCAGGAATTGAAATAGGGCAACCATGACAGCTGTCATCAGGAATCTTGTAGGTGTGTCAGAAGAGATCCAATTTCCTTTGAAACTGTGCATTCTTAAGAGAGGCTCCTGATATTTTGGGTATTAAAAGCACACATTCGAAGTGGTCCAAATTTCCTAACTCTTTGCTAGTGTAGGAGGATACATGTGTGGAGTGAGTCTCAAAACATGACTCTGAGCCACTGAATAGCATTTTATCTCTTACCAGATTACTCACTGTAAAGCCAGACACTAAATTCTTCCTTTTGCATTCTGAGAGTCTTTGTACTGTCTTGTATTTGTTTCCAAATAGCCATAACTGGCCTTTCTAACTGATGTTTTGGTGTGCAGGCTGTGGCCACTCTATTGCCTACAACTGCGTTTGTGTTTGTGTTTGGATAGTAGTCCCTATGTGAACATCACTATTTTAATTCATGAATGCATCTCAACACATGTGTTAGGCTCAGTCCTTGCTCTTGTCACTGTGCATAATAATCAATATTTTCATGAACGGCACTTTCCTTGCTCTGGATCAGCAAGGAAAACGCTCAACTGTTCCAAATTTTATAAAACTCCATCGAATAGAAACAAGGCACCATCATTTCATACACCATCTTACAGGTATGAAGTACAGAAACAGCATTCATCTGTCTATAAAAAAACTGGAATCTAAATTTGTTAGAGTTTAGTCCTATATGTTTTCTTCTACAGCAATCATTTTCTAACTTCTGAAAGCCCCCGAATATTTTTTAATAAATCAATTAATTAATTAATTAATTAATTAATTTTTGTGGTACTGAGGTGTCTCAGGGCTTACACCTTGAGCCACTCCACCAGCCCTTTTCTGTGAAGGATTTTTTTTTCAAGATAAGGTCTCACAAACCATTTGCCCAGGCTGACTTCAAACCATGATCATCCTGATCTCTGCCTCCTGAGTAGCTAAGATTACAGGCATGAGACAACAGCACCTGGCTCCCAGAACACTTTAAGTCTCACTGGGTCAATGAACATTTAAAAAAAAATCAATGCAAGAGGGGCTAAATTAAACTGCATGTTGAACTGTTCAGTTCAACCTTCCCATATATTCTTCAGCAGGCAACCTTGCAGACACAGAATTGGAAAAAAATAAAGAATTGCAGTTGTTTGAACCCAAGGGAAGATGCCATGGAATGATGACCGAATGGAAGAATTTCTCTCTTAAACAGGGTAGCCATGGTAAATCTCATTGAGATCGTATTTGAGCAATATTTTAAACCAGATGAAGGAGTAATGTATGTGGATATCAGGAGGAAAAACATTCCTGGCAGAGGGAGGATGCATGGCATACTCCTAGAATAATTCTAGTAATAGGTAGAAAGTTCAAAGGGAAACATGGCAAAGGAAGGATTGACCAACAAGGTCAAGTTAGACGCCATACTAAGACTTGTATCAGATGTTACACTAAATCACTCTTCATACCACCTTTATTGATGCATCAACCTCACCTAACTTTCCCAATGAACAAAAATGTATCCAGGTAAATTTCCTTAAACATGTTGCTGTTTGTTATATACCTCTTAACAGGAAGCTGCCAATGACTTTGTTCTAGGTGATATCATTAATTGCTACTGTTTATAGTTATCTTTAGTACATGCTTGATTATGATACCTACCAAATTGAGGTCACGAAATTACATAGGCAAAAACATTGCATCCATATAGGATGCAATTACATTTAAGCATGATACCTTTATAGCTGGGTGAGTTATTTTGGAATTTGAGAAGCTGAGTGGTTACTTTGACCAAAAATTTGGGGAGGACTTTGCCTTGTTTTTTGATGAGGAATTGAACTTTATCAATCTGTTCAGTATTCCACAAAACATTGGGTTCCACCCCAAATGCTCAGTGTTTCTTAACCAGCCCATTCCCTCTCCCACCATCCCACAATGCCTAGAATGCTTTTGCTCCTGCCTCTGCTCCTTCTTCATAAATTCCTGGAAAGTTTCTGCTCATCTTCTCCTTCTTACCAGTTCATTTATAGCCTCTTCTGTAGCAAGTACAATAAACCACTTCCTTCTCTTTGCGCTTTTAGCATTCCCTGCCTGCCTCCTTTGTAGCACACTTTGCATCTATCACTCATGTATATATTTGCGCGTCTTCATTTTGCACCAGATTCTGGGCTTCCTGAGCACACAATCAGTGTGTGCTCAGTTGATTCATCTTTGCATCCACAGACTAAACCCAATATCCTATGGATACATGGCACAGTAGGATTTCTTTTTTGCAATGCTGTGGATCAAAAGTAGGGATTTGAACATGCTAGGTAAGTGCTCTACCACCGAACCACATCCCAGCCACAGCGGGCTCTTAATACATATATTTTCCTCCATTTTATCAACATATCTGAATTGCACAAATAATGGATTTCATTGTGCATATTATATAATTTTATCTTATTCACCCCTGGTGTTTCCCTCTTTTATTTCCCTCCCCCATTGATCTCTATTCCTATCTTAATAAATTCATGTTTAACATATATATAAATGAGTTATACTAGTTCAATCCTATTATGCAGGTGCATGTTGTACAATTCAACATCCTCGGAGAAGATTTCTATATTGAAAGCCAAAAAGCTGAAATCTTACACAACTATTACTATTTATGAAGTTGTTCATTAGAAAACCCTCCTTGGGTCTCACTCAACATGAACTGAGTTTGCACTGAACTGGTTTTGATTAGATTAGTCCTGGACACTAGAATAATCATTTTCATTCACAAGATGAGATTCCATCATCACAGAAACAAAGGGGCTTACAAAGGATGCACTCATTTATTTATGAATTTCATACATGTTTACTGACCTACAGGCACAGCTAGTCCCTGGATTAATCTGTGAGATAAAAGACTGAAATCTCTGCCCTTGTAGAGCTTCCTTTCCACAGTAGTTAGCAGGAAATAATTCATTAATTTTTTAATAAAGAAAAATAAGGAGTATCCATAAAGTAAGAAGTTAGGGTGCAAGTTTTGGTATTAATACTAATTATTTATAATAATTAATAGAAATAATTTAGTATTAAAGAGGTAGGTTAATTGGAGAAGTGACCTTTGAACTGAGGTTCAGGGTCATAAGACACCTCAGTTCTGCAGGGTTTCCTATGATTGGAAGCTGTTTTTACCAAGGATCCTAAGAGAGCAACCTAGATAGACAAGCAAACCCAGAAAACCTTCCTGGCAGCATTTGTTAAGTTCTCTAAGTACCAGTAGCCTGCAGAAATGGCATCTATAAAATATTCTAACAGCATAGCCATAGCCATCTCCACGATGAATCTGGTCTATGCATTTTAAAGACAGCAAAATATTTCCATCACTGCAATACCCTGCAAATATTTTTAAAGATCAAGGAAATTGGCCAATTTGTAAATGTTTAAAATGGAATATTTTTGCATAAACTTATGTATTGCCTACCCTTGAGCAATACGTTTTGTGATTATATGAGAGGTACAGTTCTGTCCCTACCTGCTCACGGGATGAACAAGCTGAATAAACGCTGTTGGTAAAAAGCCCAGTGATGATAGATTCATGGCGAACTACCAGGAGTTTCACTGTGTTTAAGATAGGCTGCTGTTCCCTTTGCCGGCTCCTATCAGATTTTGCCACTTGTAGAAAATTGACTTGGGCAGAGCTATCATTATTATTACTATTATTTTACTCTTGCCCAAAACTGTCTTTTCAAAGTGTGTTCCTGTCTGGATTGAAAAACAAAATAATGAGTCTGTATTTTTATTTCCTGGGAGGTTACCTTCATTTATATTCACTTACTGTTTAGACTCCCCAGGTCCTATAATTTGCACAGTGCTTCTAGAAACAGGCCTATAATCACAGCAGGAGAGAAGTGAGTCCCTAAAGCCTAGATAGTGCAGGCTGTCTAGGCTGTGCTTACGTTGGCTCAGAGGTCCTAATGCCTTGGGCACTGTGTAGATGCACTGAGATGTTTGATACAGAGAAATGGGGTCCTTGCTTATTGTGCTAAATCTTTCATGGGTCTGTGCCTGCCTAGAGATGAGTGTTGCAGAGGCAAAGAACTCTAAGCAGTCTCTGCTGGATGAATCAGTCAGAACCCTGGCCAGCCATTTTAATTTTCTTTTGTGATATGTTAATAACACTAGCTTACATACATATAGCTCTATGAAATGAAAAGACCTCAGGCTAAACCCCACCGGTACAAAAGAGTAACTCAATGACAAGATAGTATTTTTAACCTTTTTTTTTTGACCCCCATCTACTCTTTGTAGTCCTGGGATTTGAATTCAGAGCCTCACACTTACTAGGCAGGGACTCTACCACTTGAGCTACTCCCCCCTCCAGCCCCAATTCTTTCAGCTTTAGTCATTTTTCAGATCAGATCTCTCGTGGATTTTGCCCAGGCTTGCCTGGGCCACCATCTTCCACCTATGACTCCTACTTAGCTGGGATCACAGGCTCTTGCCACCATGCCTGTTTTTTTGTGTTTGTTTAGATGGCATCTTGGTAAGTTTTTGCCTGAGCTGCCATTGAACCACAATCCCTCTGATCTCCACTTCCTGATCAACTGCAATTACAAGCATGAACCACTGTGTCTAGCCACACCCCATCTACTAGCTAAGCTTCCAGCACTCCCACCTCTGGAAATCTGCAAAGAAATCTCACAGACATTTTTGGACTTCCAGCCACTAGCATTTGTGTGATCTTTTCTCTTGTCTTTCCCCGTAGTTTCAGTTTCACTTACTATATTAAGGTATTTGATCCATTTTCAATTGATTTTATACAAGATGAGAGAGGGATCTAGTTTCAGATTTCTACCCATAGATTTCCAGTTTTCCTAGCACCATTTGCTGAAGACATTGTCTTATCTCCAACACATATTTTTGCTACCTTTTTTGAGATTCAGATGGCTGTAGCTTCATGGATTTATTTATATATTTCTGGATTTCTTTAGTTGTAAGTACCTGGTTTTGGCCAGGACCATGTTATTTTTGTTACTATAGCTCTGTAAGATAATTTGAAATCTGGAATTGTGATAATTCCAGTGTTGCCTATGAGCTTCCCTATGAACTTTAAGGGTTTTTTTCAGGTTTTGTGAAGAATGTCGTTGAAATTTTGATGGAGGTTGTATTGGATCTGTAGATAGATTTCAGTAGTATACTGACTGCACTTCACACATGGAGGCGCAGAGCCCTCTGAAGCACAAAAGTGGTAACTATAGACACTCAGCAAACCCAGATATAAAAGATATCACTTCCAACACATGGCTTCAGGAAAGCAAGGCAGGAGCTCAGACCAGAGTCCAGAAAAGAGCAAGGACTAGGATGAGGTATATAACGAATTCTAGACAAAATTCTGAGTGAGAAGATCTGTAAATTTTGTGTCCTAGGTGCCCATCTTGTCCACTTCAACTTTTATCCAGTTGAACTTGCTCAGCTCAAGTTTTGTTAAAGAAAGAAAGGACAAGAGCACAAATATCAGAGGTAATTAGGATCTGTTGGGGACCACCAACATAACAGAACACAATAACCCTCCCTTCTGATTTATTATGATTCACACTCCCTCACATGGGAGTTGAAAAGTGTGACTCCATTTTGACTTCGTATTTGAACTTGGGTTCCAGTTCTCTGGTCAATCAGACCCAGACATGCCTGAGGCGCCTTGTGTATTGCTTTTCAGGATCAACTCAGTGAATACTCATCTTATTTATTTATTTATCTGAAGAGTTTTAAACTGACCCCTCCATACCTGAGGGTGTGACACAGAAGTAGACAGAGAAGTGGAGTAACTGCAGTGTGTGCACCCATGCCAAAAGGAAGTAAAGAAGAAGTAAAAGGATATGTGTCAACCACTGGCTTTGTAGAAATTCTGAAATCTGCCTGAGTGCACACATCACCAATTCCTGGATCCCAGTGACTGGAAATATTCCTGGTTAGGGCTCAGTTCTCCTCAGCAAGTGTGTGTGTGTGTGTGTGTGTGTGTGTGTGGCCTCTTCCCTCAGAGGTACTGGCTCTGCCTCGTTCATCATCCTTTCTTTAGACATGAAATGACCTGTGATTGTTCCCCAGTGATCTTCTCAGCCTATTCCCTGTGTGTAAGTCAGGTGCCCAGAAGCTTCTTGTCATTTTGCACTGTCCCTGCCTCTTTTAGTTCAAGTTGCTACTGTTTCAACCAGTATAATTATACCTAAAAACTCTGTAGATTTCCTAGGACTAGCATCTGTGTTTATATTATCAGACAAAAAGCTACACCCTCAAATATCTTCAAGACAAATCATACTTTTCCTCAGGGCTGCTATGATACAATGCCCATATGATTCTTAGATGTCCTTTTGTTTAGCTGAGTCTACAAGGAACCACAGTAAATCCTTCCAAAGTCCTAACAAGTCACCCAAAGCTGCCTGTGATTTCAACTTAACCCTACAGCCACCTTTTACCAAAAAAAGCCCTAGATTTGATCCTTCCCCTAAGGTAATTTCCTTTTACTCTGAGGATAGTGTTTGTTGAGGAAGCAGAGATGAGAAAGAGTTAATATTTGGATTCTCCTTAAAATGAAAGGGCTTATTCTTAGTTTCTTTCCCTCTATAGCTACATCACACAGCTAGAAAAGGCAGTTGACACTATGTTCAAGTTGTAAATATCCTTTACAGAAATCAAAAATTGAGTAAATTTTCTAAGTTACTAAAGATAACAACATTGCCAAGTGTTCTACCAACACAGCATAAATCCTCTTTCCTCAAATCTCTATGAGCTTTTAACGACAGTTAAGCATCTGGTTACAGACTTGTTACTCCTTGGGTACCTATTCTGCACCAATGTCCATTGCATAATAATCTCACATACATTAGACACCACTCCATTTTTAGCAATGACTTTCATTTTTTTTATTTTTTATTATTTCTTTCTTTCTTTTTTCTTTTTTAAATTATATTCATATGTGCATACAAGGCTTGGGTCATTTCTCCCCCCTTCCCCCTGCCCCCTCTCTTACAACCCACCCCCACCCCCTCCCTCTCCCCCCCACCCCCTCAATACCCAGCAGAAACTATTTTGCCCTTATCTCTAATTTTGTTGTAGAGAGAGTATAAGCAATAATAGGAAGGAACAAGGGGTTTTGCTGGTTGAGATAAGGATAGCTATACAGGGAGTTGACTCGCATTAATTTCCTGTGCGTGGGTGTTACCTTCTAGGTTAATTCTTCTTGATCTAACCTTTTCTCTAGTACCTGGTCCCCTTTTCCTATTGGCCTCAGTTGCTTTAAAGTATCTGCTTTAGTTTCTCTGCGTTGAGGGCAACAAATGCTAGCTAAATTTTTGGGTCTTTTACCTATCCTGATACCTTCCTTGTGTGTTCTCACTTTATCATGTGATCAAAGTCCAATCCCCTTGTTGTGTTTGCCCTTGATCTAATGTCTGCATATGAGGGAGAACATATGATTTTTGGTCTTTTGGGTCAGCCTAACCTCACTCAGAATGATGTTGTCCAATTCCATCCATTTACCAGCGAATGATAACATTTTGTTCTTCTTCATGGCTGCATAAAATTCCATTGTGTATAAATATCACATTTTCTTAATCTATTCGTCAGTAGTGGGGCATCTTGGCTGTTTCCATAACTTGGCTATTGTGAATAGTGCTGCAATAAACATGGGTGTGCAACTGGCTCTGGAGTAACCTGTGTCACTTTCTTTTGGGTATATCCCCAAGAGTGGTATTGCTGGATCATATGGTAGATCAATGTTTAGATTTTTAAGAAGCCTCCAAATTTTTTTCCAGAGTGGTTGTACTAGTTTACATTCCCACCAGCAGTGTAAGAGGGTTCTTTTTTCCCCACATCCTCGCCAACACCTGTTGTTGGTGGTGTTGCTAATGATGGCTATTCTAACAGGGGTGAGGTGGAATCTTAGTGTGGTTTTAATTTGCATTTCCTTTATTGCTAGGGATGGTGAGCATTTTTTCATGTGTTTTTTTGGTCATTTGAATTTCTTCAAATGAAAGTTCTGTTTAGTTCACTTGCTCATTTCTTTATTGGTTCAATAATTTTGGGAGAATTTAATTTTTTGAGTTCCCTATATATTCTGGTTATCAGTCCTTTGTCTGATGTGTAGCTGCCAAATATTTTCTCCCACTTTGTGGATGGTCTCCTCAGTTTAGAGACCATTTCTTTTTTTAAGCAGAAGCTTTTTAGTTTTATGAAGTCCCATTTATCTATTCTATCTCTTAGTTGCTGAGCTGCTAGGGTTCCATTGAGAAAGTTCTTGCCTATACCTATTAATTCCAAGGTATTTCCTACTCTTTCCTGTACCAACTTTAGAGTTTGGGGTCTGATATTAAGATCCTTGATCCATTTTGAGTTAATATTGGTATAGGGTGATAAACATGGATCTAGTTTCAGTTTTTTAGCAACAACTTTCAGTTTTAAATATTTATTACAGTGTAACAAAGAACTGCAAAAACAGTGATTTGTCACACCACTGTTTTATTTTCTTATAACCTGTGGATCAGAAATTTGCACATCTTGGAAGTTCTGCTCCAGATGGCTTTGACTTGGGTCATTTGCTTGACTACATTCAGCTAGACTGAGGGCTGCTTAAAGGAACAAGAAGGATCCATGTGCACATCCAGTCTTCATGCTCCTCTCTACCTCCTTTTTCTATGTGGGTAAGTTGAGCTTCCTCACAGAATGGTAATTTCAGAATACTCCTTCCTTTTATTCAATGTCTGTCTTCCACAAGAGAACACCCCAGACGTGAAGGTAAAAGGTAGTTAACTTGATAAGACCAACCTTTGCAATTATCCAGAATTACTCCAGTTGCATTATATTAGCAAACCAAGTCACAAATCTAGAACTTATTTAAACAGAGGAAATAACCCAGGAGCCACCAACGTAGCAGTTTCTGTATAGTTTCCTTCCAGAATCTTTCTTTCTCCCTGTAAGGAGGGAAAATTGCCTATTTTCTCTCTAATCAGTGTACTGGGCCTGCTATAACTTATAGCATGCTTCAGTGTGTTCTAGCTGCTGTCTTGATTAGGAAATAAATCCTTCTCTTGCCTTTGGTAACCTCTTGTCACATGGGCTACAAAATCTTCTACACTATACTTTAAAGGTTCTATAGAGATGTTAATGAATCAGGTTTGTAATTCTCTTAACTGCTGCTTAGTTTTTAGCTGTCTTATCTGAGGTCTTAAGAGTCTGTATAAGCTGGGTTTAGTTGATTTGAGCAAAAGAAAGCTAATTTTCCTGAATATATAATTTATACTTATGTTTTTAAATTAATTCCATTGAAATATATTATACAAGCAGTAACATTTTATGTGTCCAGTTTGATGAGAATTGACAAAAGTATATGCAGAATTAAACACCAACACTATTACTATCGGGAGCATTTTCTTATTCTTCCACAAACTCTTGCCTCATGACCTCTTCCATGTGCCCTTTTCTGACAATTCAGTTCATCTTCAGGGTATAGACATAAGCTATATGTTTAAAAAGACAATGAACTGGGGCAGAGGAAGAGAGCTATTCATAATTATCAAACAGTCCTGCTCACAGTGTGTACCAGGGGCTCTTATTCCTTATTTTGGTAGGGTTTTCAGAGAACTTGTTATGGCTATCATCTCTGGTCAGGATCAACAAACAACTGTTGCCTGGCAGGTCATCTGTCCTGAGGGTCTCTGCTGTTTCTCAGGGGTAGTTTCAGATACCTTGTCATAAAAAAATATTATCAGTCAGTCTTGTCCTTCCTGGAACCCAAGGTGATAGTGGGAAAGAATGGCTCAAAGCAAAGGACAACAGATACAAATGGAGGCAAGGATAGCAAGCTTTTCTCCTGTTTTTAGTTAATTCCTGGGTGGAAAAGGAGTTAGTGGTTTTCAGCAAAAGAGGTTTAAGTATCTGATATATAAATATATCACCAATTATTTATGTAGCTGTGGATGTTCTTTGGTTTCCATTGTGGGCCTATTGTGAATATAAGTGCTATGAATATTCTCATGCAAATCTTGTTATCTTATTCTTTCATTTCTCTTGGGTAACCTAGAAGAGGAAGAATTGCTCAGTTGGATGGTAAGTGTGGAAAACTTACATTTCAGTGTTACAGCCATGTTAGAGAATTACTGTTGCAAAAACTGGCTCAGTAAATCCTTTTAACTTTAACCATGCTAGTGATTTAGTATAAACCATTATGGTCCTGATCTGTCTGTTTCTCATTATTAATAATGTTGAAAACATTTTTTGTGCATATTAACCATTTGTATATCTTCTTTAATGAAGCATCTGATCAAATTTTTCCCCATTTGGGATGGAATTGGAGAACATCATTCTGAGTGAGATTAGCCTGGCCCAAAAGACCAAAAATCGTATGTTCTCCCTCATATGTGGACATTAGATCAAGGGCAAACACAACAAGGGGATTGAACTATGAGCACATGAAAAAAGCGAGAGCACACAAGGGAGGGGTGAGGATAGGTAAGACACCTAAAAAACTAGCTAGCATTTGTTGCCCTTAACGCAGAGAAACTAAAGCAGATACCTTAAAGCAACTGAGGCCAATAGGAAAAGGGGAACAGGTACTAGAGAAAAGGTTAGATCAAAAAGAATTAACCTAGAAGGTAACACCCACGCACAGGAAATCAATGTGAGTCAATGCCCTGTATAGCTATCCTTATCTCAACCAGCAAAACCCCTTGTTCCTTCCTATTATTGCTTATACTCTCTCTACAACAAAATTAGAAATAAGGGCAAAATAGTTTCTGCTGGGTATTGAGAGGGGGGAGAGGGAGGGGGTGGAGTGGGTGGTAAGGGAGGGGGTGGGGGCAGGGGGGAGAAATGACCCAAGCTTTGTATGCACATATGAATAATAAAATAAAAAAATGAAAAAAAAAAAAAAGAATCCTACAGAAGGAACCAGGGATTGGAGCAGTGAGGAACTTGAGGAAGAGCAGGAGGAAACAGGGGTAGGCCAGGCTGGCTATTCCTACCAACCCCTGATCCAAGATCCTGAACAAGAGAAGGTGAGGCTGGCACCAGTGGGTGAGGGAGAATATGTAGTAGCTGACATCCAGGATCAGATCCTTGGAACTTCATTGGCCAGACCTTCCATTACAGAGTGAGGTTGAAGATGAGAAGGGAGGCACAGCATTGAACAGTCACAGCTCTGCTCCCATGGACAGAGAACATGTAGAGCGGCTGAAAAGGATGATGGCTGGAGTAATCCTGCCTGTGCCAAGAGATATCGAATGTCCAGTGGAAAGACTTGGTACAGAAAGCCCACCTCACTAGTAGGCACCTCCTGGTTGGAAGTGAGTACACTGAGTGCTGCCTGATGCCTCTTCGTTCCTCGTCAGATCCAGCACAGGACTGAACACATCTGTGGTTGTGTTCTCCCCATTTCCCTTTCCACATCAAGGCAAGTCAGGCTTCTCAGAGATCCACTTTATTCAGTTCTGTACATATAGGGACATTACCCAAGCCCAACCCCATCATTTTGTGGAGAATAAAACACCCTATGTACACACACAAATTGGATTTTTATAGACACAGCATTATAGTTACACCTTTTAAATCTAGTCTGATAATCTCTGTATTTTGATTGGAGTGTTTGTACAATTTATATTTAATGTAAATATATAATAAAATTTGAATTATTATACTGGTATTTATTTCCTTATTTTCATATTTATAATTTACTATAAATAAATTTTCTCCATTTTTTTTTACTAAATTAGTTAACTGAATATATTTTGATATTCTAGTTTATCTCCACTGTTGGCTTATTAGAATTAACTATTTTTAATTTAATTATATAGTGGTTGCTTTATGGTTTAAAATGTTTATTTTTAAGTTATTACCTGATGTCTTCAAATAATACTATACCACTTCCTATATAGCATAAGAAACTTACAGCAGTGTATATACCTATGTCCCCAGGTGTCCTTTGTAATATTGTTATCCTACCATTCCTGTCATTTTATGCTATTATACATGTTATAAATTGCATAAGGTATGGCTATTATTTTTACTTTTAACATTAAAATAATGTTCAAATAAATTCTAAAACAAAAAATGGAATCTTTCTGAAACTGACTACTGCACCCAGGGCTGTATACCTATGAAGCAAATGGTCTGCTACTTGAATCCTGCACCCAGCTCATTTCTTTTCATTTTGTTTTTGAGGGAGAGTCTCATTAACTTTGCCTGGGCTTATATTGAGCTTGTGAGCCTATCTCTGCCTGTGGAGTAACTGGGATTACAGGTGTGTGCTCAGAAAATGGACTTCTATATTTACCCACATTGGTAGAATTTCTCAGACTTCATTGTTTTCTGTATGCCTGGGTTTTTATTGGGCATCATTTGTCTTCTTTTTGAAGAACCTCTTTAAAGAATTCTTGCAGTGCAGACCTGTGGCATTTCTTTCTCTCCATTTTTGTTGTCAGAAAAAGTTGTCATTTCATCTTCATTTTTGAAGATTCTTTTCACTCTGCAGAGTTTTGTCTTCATGAAATACTTCTAGAATGCTGGTCCTTTATCATCTGGATTGCTTTGTTTCTGACAAGATGTCTGTGTTCGTTTTTATTTTTGTTTCCTTGTACAAAATGTCTTTTTATCACTATCTATATTTAAGGTTTTTCTTCTCATGACTGAGTTAAGAAACTCAATTGATATGCTTTGGTTTGGTGTTCTTTTAAATTTCCTTCCCTGGAATTTGTCAAGTTTCTTAATTTCATAGATGTACAGTTTTCACAAATTTAAAATTTTCTACAATGTTCCCTAATATTTTCCTATTCCTTCTATTCTCTTTCTGGGACTCCCATTAAACATGTTAGGGCATGTTCACAGGTCACTGCTGCTGTTTTGTTTTTTGATGCTTCTTCCCCTCTCTGCAGAGAAGTACTCTTTAGGTCAGTTTCCTCTGCTATTTTTCAGAACAACTGGACTTTTTCCTCTTCAGTGCTTAAACTCTTGCTAATCCCATCTGAAAACCTTTTTAATTCAGATATTGTAGTTTTTATCTCTGAATTTTGAAAACCTACTATTCACTTCTTTTTCATTATCCTAATTTTCTTACCATTCTCCTTTTCATTTTTGAACATATTTATGATAGCATTTTGAAAGTACTTGTTTATTATTTCAAGTTTCAGTTATAGTTGACTGTTTCTGTTGATTGATATTTTTTTCTTGTTTGGTAGTATTGGGGTTTGAACTCAGGTCCTTAGGCTTTCTAGGCAGGCACTCTACCACTTGATCCACTCTACCAGCCTTACTATTGATTGATTTTTTTTTTCTGGTAACAGCTCACTCATGGAGGAATGTTTTCTTGAATGTTTAATACTATATTGTTGAATATTTGGATTTTGTTGTGTACCTTTGAAGAGTGTTGCAGTTTGTATTCTTTGTTTATTTTATTTTGTTTTGTTTTGTTTGTGCAGTGCTGGAGATGGAACCCAGAACTTTGTACAGGCTGTCCTACACTGTACACTCCATTTTCTTTTCTTTTTTTTTTTTTTCATTTTTCTTTTATTATTCATATGTGCATACAAGGCTTGGTTCATTTCTCCCCCCTGCCTCCACCCCCTCCCTTACCACCCACTCCACCCCCTCCCGCTCCCCCCTCAATACCCAGCAGAAACTATTTTGCCCTTATCTCTAATTTTGTTGTAGAGAGAGTATAAGCAATAATAGGAAGGAACAAGGGGTTTTGCTGGTTGAGATAAGGATAACTATACAGGGTATTGACTCACATTGATTTCCTGTGCGTGTGTGTTACCTTCTAGGTTAATTCGTTTTTATCTAACCTTTTCTCTAGTTCCTGGTCCCCTTCTCCTATTGGCCTCAGTTGCTTTTAAGGTATCTGCTTTAGTTTCTCTGCGTTGAGGGCAACAAATGCTAGCTAGTTTTTTAGGTGTCTTACCTATCCTCACCCCTCCCTTGTGTGCTCTCGCTTTTATCATGTGCTCATAGTCCAATCCCCTTGTTGTGTTTGCCCTTGATCTAATGTCCACATATGAGGGAGAACATACGATTTTTGGTTTTTTGAGCCAGGCTAACCTCACTCAGAATGATGTTCTCCAATTCCATCCATTTACCAGCGAATGATAACATTTCGTTCTTCTTCATGGCTGCATAAAATTCCATTGTGTATAGATACCACATTTTCTTAATCCATTCGTCAGTGCTGGGGCATCTTGGCTGTTTCCATAACTTGGCTATTGTGAATATGCTTGTGCCATTCAAGACCTGTATTCAAGCTTGGTTAGAGTGTGTGATCAGCCCTTGTTCTAGCCCTAGGTTTGTCCTAGTGCAGTCAGGAACCTTCTGGGATCTCTCCTGAAATCTCTTGGAAGTCAACAATGACTCCACTTTGGCCATTAGAAACTGGAAAGTCATCCATCCCTAAGCAAAATCTGGGAATTGTTTGGTTTATAGTTTCCTGACAATTTTTCTTTCTTTTTTTTTTTTTTTTTGGTTTCATGAAATATTACTCTGTTTATAGGTATTAGTACTGAGTCAAAGGCTCAAGAGGAACCCTGAAGATTTTTATCATTCTTCCTCTAAGAAGTTCCTTTCTCTTTGATTTTCTACCTTTACAAATTCTAGCTACACCAGCCTTTCCAATATTTTTTTTCCTTTTTCCTTTTATCATTAAAACCTCTAGGCTCCAATTGGATTTCTTCTTCTATGATATAGTCCAAAAGGTGACTCCAGGGAGAAACCTGGAGTGATGCTAGACCAGATCCTTCCTTACATTCTCTCATGGATCACTGTCCTACACTACTTGTTGTTCAATGTCTAAACATTCTTTTTCTTCTTCCCTTCTTTTCCTCTTTCCTTCGTTTTTGTGGTGTATTCTTTTCATTGCTCTCTCACCAACTTTTCTGTGTGTTTTTAAAGATATCTTCATAGTGGTTATCATACAGATTGCAGTTAACATCCTGAATTAGTAACAATTTACTTTCCACTCGTACAAACTGAGTTTTAATAGTATACACACAGTCTGCTTCTCTCCCATTCCACCCTACCATATCAAGTTATATTGTCTGCTTGATAAATTGCATCTTTATACATTGTGAATCCATTAATACAGATTTATATTGTTTTATCTCTTTTAAATCATACAGGAAACATAAAGAAGTGTTGGAAGATAAAAATATAATAATGCTAGCTTTTACATTTACCTATGTGGTTACCTTTACCTGGGTTTATCATTCTTTATATGACTCTGAGCTACTGTCCAGTGTCTTAAAGGACACTGAAGTTAAAATTTCAGCAAAAACACTTCTATTTGCATTTTTTACAGGGTAGATGCAGTAGCAATCTAGTACTGCAAAGACCTCAGCTTTTGCTTATCTATAAATGTCTTAGCTTCTCCTTCACCTTTGAGGATAGTTTTGCAAGATACAGAATTCTTTACTGACAGTTTTTCTTTTTTCTGTTTTCAGAACTTATAAAACATCTTTTTAGTCTCTTTGGGTTCCAAAGTTTCTAGTAAGAAATCTGTTAATCTTCTTGAGATCCCTGGTAGGATGAGTAGTTTCTCTTGCTGTTTTTAAGACTGCCTCTTTGTCCCTGGTTTTTGTAAATTTGATTATAATGTGTCTTGGTGCTAATCTTTTTTATAACCCTTTGAGGTTATTCAGATTCTTGAATGTGAGAGTACGTCTATAATCAAATTTTGGAATTTAGGGGCATTATTCTTTAAATATTCCTTTTCCCTGCTTTCTCTTCTCATTTATGTCAGTAGGCTTAGTGACATCCCCCAAGTTCATTAGTTCAGTTCATTTGTTTTCTTTGTGTTCGTCAAACCAAATAATTTCAGTTTTCCTGTCTTCATCTTTTTTTCATTTTCTTCCTGGTTGCTCACATCAATTATGGAGATCCTTTAGTGAGTTTTTCATTTCAGTTACTACACCTTCAGCTCCAGAATTTGTTTCCTTTTAATGCTATTCCTACTTCTTAATTGATATCCTTTCTTCATATGTAATCCTGGTTTCCTTCACGCTCTGTCCATAATTTTTTCTGTTCTTAAAAGTAGCTGCTTCAAAGTCTTTGTCCGGTGAGACTATGTATATAACTATCCAGTAACAGTTTCTGTAAGTTTCTTCTGTGCATATACCTCTTGTTCTTCTTTCTTTGTGCTTGTTTTTATTTTTTTATTTTTATTTTTGCAGTTCTAGGGCTGGAACCCAGTGCCTAGGACATACTAGGCAAGTGCTCTATCACTTGAGCCATGCCCCCACCCCTTTGGTTTGCATTTTGCTTTTGAGATGGAGCTCACTTAATTTGCCCAAGCTGGCCTCAAAATCATAATCCTCCTGCTTCTGCATCCTGAGTAGCTGGAATTTCTGGTGTGCACCCCCTGTCCTGGCTTCTTTGCATACTTTTAAATTTTTTTCTGGGCTTTGTGAATATAATAAGGCAGTAACTCTGGAAATAAGATTTTTCTCTCTCCTCTGGGTTTTTGTAGCTATTAGCTGTGGCTATTGTTTAGTGTGCCTTTATTGAACTTATTTGGTTAAATATATATTTTTATTTGTAATTGATACATAGAATTGTGCATATAAATGAGGTAGAGTGTGATAATTAAATGCATGTGTTTAGAGTATAATTATCAAATCAGGATAATTAGCATTTTCTTCTATTTATATATTTATTACCTCTGTGCTTGGGCCTCAAATTCCTTTGTGCTATTTGAAAATTGTATGATTCCTTATGTATGGTGTCTGTAGTTTCTGTTTCTTTAACTTGTGTTCAGCTAGTGTGCTGACAATATTTTTTGAATGTCAAAACTCTCACCACATGGAAAGAAATGAATTGAAAATGAGAAAGAATGAGGGAAACAAATAAGAGGAGGCTGAAGAAGGAAGAGTGTAAAGAGGACAACGAGGAGAAGTAGAAAGTAAAAATCTTCACCTCTCCTAGCCTTTGCAGATTGGCTGTGAGCTGGGGGAATTCCTTCAATGCTTAAACAAATCATTCACAACTCTACCTTAGTCTTCACTTCCAGCCTGCTCTAAACCCAGAGATTAACCAATGCTGAAAGCTTAGCTTCTTCTTAATTTCTTCTGAACATATGGTGTGTCTTGGGCCTATGTGTAACTTTCTGAATTCCCTAATATACACAGGTATTTTCAAGTGGCCTCATTTTGTCAAGAGTCTCTCTTTTGAGCATTTCTTCCTAAGCTTTGGTTCTCGTATGGCTCAACTGTCATCTTTGACTCAGATAATGGGATTGCTCCTTTACTTTATAGTTTTAAAGGACTGCCTCCTGTTTGTCCATTTTGAGTAGATTCCAAATTTGACAAAATAAAGACAAGCAACTCAAACCAGTTCTTCACTTGGCACCCAGGCAGATTAGAACAGACAAACATGATTCACAAGCAAGGTCTATTCTACTAGCTCCAGAATCTGCGTCTAGGTTACTAGAAAGTGGGTTGCTGTCATCCATACCAAGCTGCAGATTCAAAGCTGGAGGTGCAACTTAAGGAAGGAATAGAGCAAGGAAGGGCAAACACACATGTTACACCATTCCCCCCCCTTCATTCTGGGGCTTGAACTCAGGGTCTTGCACTTGGTAGGCAAGCAGTCTAGCACTTGACCCATGTCCCACGTCCTTTTTACATTTTTTAGGTAGGTTTTCCTACTTTTTCCCAGCCCAGCCTTGGACAGCAGTCCTTCTACCTATGTGTTCCAAGAAGCTGGGATTACAGATATTCCCACCATGCCCAGCTTAATTTAAGACAGGGTGTCTTGTCCCAGGCTGGCCTCAAGTTGTGATTCTCCTGTCTCTGCCTCATGAGTAGCTGGGAATACAGGCATGTACCACCACACCTAACCAGCTCTCATTTTGAGTGGTCTTTTTCTTCATTCAGCATTCACCTGAGTATTATAATTTCTTTTTTCTGACTTCTGACAGTTCATTTTGGTGATTTTGCTTTATTTGTCTATCTTTATGTCAGGAGACTAGGATGTTAGAACTAAATTCTCTCCCCCCATGTTTGCTTTATCACTTCTATTATTACCTACACATTTTGGGGATGTAACTAGATTATTCCAATAAAGAAATAGAGATACAATAGGGAAAGAAACTTTTGCATTTCTTTTGTGCTCATGGAATGCACTTTGCAATGGGAGCCAACATGGAAGATTACAAATTCAATGGTGAAAGGCAGACAAAATTGTCTTGAAAGAATTTGTGGACAAGTTCTTGCTAGTCTTGAATACTCTTTCTCCTTTCAAACATCTCAATTATAATTGAAAGAATGCCACATTTTCACAATGGGTAAAAAATTTTAGCAACAGAGAAAAGACTAAAAATAATTTTGCCTCTGTAATATACCAATGTGCCCAATTGACTTATTTGTTTGGAGCCTCAAAGAATTAATTTTAGCAGGATGTGCTCATTCATTAATTCAGCACATAAACTACTAATATATACATATATGTGTGTGTGTAATATGTTCAATACAATATATTAATATATATCCTTATACATTCATGCAATATATAAACTCCAAATATATGTCCATACATACATACACACACATATATATATATAAACATATACATATATACATACTACATAGAAGATATAGCTCAAGTATATTTAGTCTATTCATTGTGGCACATTTTACCAAAAATATATGGAGCTTACATTTTAGTGATGAAAGAAGTTTTTAAGTGCACAGTAATAGAAATAATAAGTTCACATTACAAATATGCATTATGCAATGTGTAAAGTGTAAATGTTCATTATATGATATACTAAAATGTAAAAATTTGAGTAGGGTAAGGGATAGTTTTAAGAGGGGGATTTGGGAATTATGATTTTTAAGAGAATGGCCTGGGGAACATGATTGAGAAGGGGTCATTTGGAGAATATGAATGCAGTGAAAGAAGTCAGCAAAGAGAGGTCCAGGAAGCAATGTAGGGACTGCGAAATCTCCAGGGTGGGAGAATACTTGGTGTAAATGATGCAGAACAAAGAATCCTGTGGGGAATGAGAAAGGAGAGGCATAATAGGAAATGATATCAAGGAGTTGTTTAGAAGCCAGTTCCTATAAGGATTTGTGGATATTCTTAAGGACCTTGGCTCTTATTGTGAGTGATATCTCAAGAACCATTTGAATAATTTAAGATTGAGTGTGACATGATTTGACTTAGATTTCAAAAGAATCATTGATTCTGCTATGTTAAAAATGAACTCTAGGGCCAAAGGATATAAACACAGATTTTCTTTATCTCCTTCCAGATAAATGATTCAATGTCTTTGGCCTGCTGTACCTTTCTTTGTTTTCCAAAGTGGTCTTATACACCATCTTATGGTACACTCAGATTTTTCTAACCAGCTCCCCTAAATTCTGATCAATGAGTTCCATTGGTCTAGGTCTCAAGACAATGAACGCCAATGTCATTTCATGGTCTGTTGACTTCCAAGTCCAGCATGGAAAGACACATTTTTTGTGCCTTGAGTAAGTCAGATTAACGGTGCCTTTGTACTTTGGGTACCAGTTTTCATTACGAGTTACAGTTCTTTCCTTTGCAGACCACACAAAAATAAAAGACTTCTTTGTAAGTTACACTCACATCCCATCAAAGTCAAGGGGAAAAATGAAGCCAAGCTTTAGAAGGTTCTGAAATTGAGATCTAGAGAGCTGTTGGAAATGTACCGTATCTTTGGGAAAGTTAACAGTATTATCCCACCTTGGGTCAAGTCCATCATGTTCCAACTAATTATGTCCAATTTGATAGTCACATTGCGCAAATATGGCTACCAGAGGCCTTCTTGTAGAAGGAGGTGGGGTATTTTCAGAAAAGGGAAAGTGGTTCATGAATTCTACAACTCTCCTTAAGTGTAGCAACAACTTATTTAAAGCAGGTCATATTTTTTTTTTTCTGACTGAACTGCTCATTAAAAGTTCAAAAGATCAACTCTAGAAACCAACTAGGTCTGTCCTGTCCAACACAGCATCCCCAAGTCAGATCTGGTTTATTTAATCTTGTTCAAATTGAGACTTGTTCAAATTGAGCTGTACAATAAGTATTAAATACACATGGGATTTTAGAGAACTAGTATAAAAACAGGATGTAAAATATTTCATTAATTTTGTTTATCAACTACATATATGGATATATTACATAAAATAAAATATATTCCTGAAATCAGTCTATTTTTCTTACTTTTCTTAATATGATTACTAGACAATTTAACCTGTTATATTTGACTCATGTTATATTTCCATTGGACTCTATTGAGATTGATTGAATGAACAACAGGAATTAAGTGCAAATATTTTGAGATGTATACATGATATAGAAGTCAGTGTTCCTCCCCGTTTCCCTTGGATTTCCTTCATCATATTTATGCATCTGATTCAAGCTTCTATACACTTTCCCTCTAGTGGCCTATAGCCTACTTCCTCAGTATGCCTGTGAGCTTAGACGCTTCCCAGGCAGCTTTTACCAGAGTCTGACTTTTGTGTCATCAAGAGTGCCCAGCCTGTTTCTTTTGAAATTTGACAAAGTATGAGTTTGTTAAATCTCACAGGATCAAGAGGAGCTAAGCATTTGCTCTGAAGTCACACTCTAAGCTACCTTCTTCCTCTTCCCTGTCTTACTACTTCCACTCTCTACCAGTTTATGCTGAGGATACTATCTTAATAAACTGTTGGAAGTGAGTCCTCATCTCTGGCTCTGCCTCTGGAGAACTTGGTATCAGCAGCTTGCACACACTTTTGTAATAGCCGGTGATTCCTGATGAACCACACTGTCTTATGCTGCGAGAGTTAAGGAGTTTACAGAAATCTACGACTGCAGAGTCTTAATCAATAACTCTGTTTTCAAATGACAAAGTAGTTAGTGGATATAACAGTGAAGGATGGTGGAATCCCCTTTATTTAACTTCTGAAAAAAGTAACTTTCTTGCAAAGAAAACCAACTTGATCTGACAAGTCTCCTTTGACTAATAGGAGTATGTGTTCAGATTGCTCTTCCTCACATGTCACATGGAATTGGAGAACTAAGCCAGTCGTTAACACAAGTATTGCAGTTTATTTTTTCTCATCTATGGAATTTAAGGGAAGAAAAGAAGGACTTGAAAGTAAAAGAGAAGTTATTAGGAATGTGGGAGAGGAAAAAGGGGGAAGGGAGTTAAGAAAGGACAATAGAGGAGTGACTATGACCAAAGAGCACTACATGCATGTGTGGAAATGTATAGTGAAACCCATTGCTTTGTACAATTAATATATGCTAATAAAAATGAACACATATCATGCGTAGACTAGTGTAGACATTGGTGTACAATGATACATTTTTGGTGAGTTAGTTTAGGGCTCTAGGACTTGCCAGGGCTATCTCTTTTATTAACAATGAAACAATTCCCAACTTCAACTCTGACAAAGCAAAACAGAGAAGCAAAATACCACCAGCAAATTAAATCAAAAAAGTGTAATAAGTCATATTAAATAAGCATAATAATCATGGAAGTTATTAAAACATAATTTAGAAAAGAATCTGAAGGACAAAAATATAACAAATGATAAAATTCCATTTCTTTGCCCATGTTTTAAAAAAATAAAAGTTGAATTTTATTTGTACTAAGGCTGTTCTGTGTTATCTTAGTATATAATAGGGGAACTGTTTATTTCTGTTTGGGGATAGACATATATTTTAGAAATATCTCTCTATCCTATTAATATGTCTTCTTTTTCCCATTTTGTCACTGACTAATCACTCACTTAGTAAGCCTGGTTACATCAGAGCACCACAGATATTGGTTAAGAAACAAAATAACTGAGAGGCAAATGAGAGAAAATATCAGCAATATCAAAAAATGTCTGAAAAGTTGCTTCCTTCCATATACAAAGCTAACACATAAAAAGATAAGGGAAGGCTGAGTTTGTTCTGGCTTACTGAAACCCCAAGGTATTGTAGTAGGAACCGAGGAAGTAGGCAAATATTTTTGCCTGAAAATGAAAAATCCTTTTTTTATATATACAGCAAATATTTGCCTTTAATTGAGAGCAAATCAATGTCACTCCTCACTTAAAGAAGTTCCGGTTGTATCAAAAACTGAGACACAGGGATGCCCTCCTCTCATTCCTCAGTCCTCTGCAGTAGCACACATCAGAGGAGCACTTCTCACCGGTGATGATGTGCGTGTTGTGGATGAGAGGCTGGGACTAAGGGCAAGAAGAGGGCTAGAAGTCAAACACACTCATAATTGGGAGAAGTTTATCCAGTGGAGGAAATGGGAGAGTTGTCAAGGCAACCAATGGATTTCATCCATAAGGAGGTAGTAAATTGTAAAATTTACCCAATATGGTAGCAATGTCATTTTACAAGTAAGTTTATTTAAGAATAGTAGAGAATAAGGTATTCAAGGCAGCAGAGTGCATATCCCTAAATCAACAGTAATAATTTTTCTGGGCTTTCCTTCAACAACCTAGTTCTCTCTGCACTTTCTGTACTCATTTAATGATAAAACTGACTTTGATCATTCTTCAGTGCTGAACATCAGTGATTTTTGTTAGTGATTTAATCTAAGATAATGCACAGAATTGTAGATAGAATGAAGGAAAAGGAAGAACAACCACTTTCATTACTAATGTTCTGTATGAAATACTCATCTGTTCAAATTGTGGAAATAAAAGTAATCCCAGTAATTTGATTCAATGATCTTAAGATCATTGAGTATTTAGATGTTAGCATTCAAAATTAAGATTGGTTCAGTCTTAAGTACAGAATCAGTTGCCTAATTGTTTTTTATCCATTCAGTTGGTTAACCTTCTATACATATATCCACCATAAGATTTCTAAATCCTTGTGTTGTGATAAAAATGTCACAGATAAATAATCAATGTAGAAATAGTAGTAATAGTGACATCAGTTATAGCTACAAATTAGCTATTCAATATAAGCAATTTTTCCAAGGATCTAAAGTTTAATTTGGTTTTGAATACTCAACTTTAAATTTTGAATAATTTTGTTTAAACATATTTCAAAAATACAGACATCTCTTCTATTTACCCTTAAGCAAAAGGAGTCAGTAGAACTTCACTTTTGCTTCATAATTGAGAATTATCTTCATAGATCTTAATGAATGTGCTATCCTCAGGAGCCACTGAGAGATGGAAAGCTATTCTTCTATATAATACAATGTTCAGAATTGCGGTGCATTTTGGCTTTGTGGGGTCTCTCTCTCTTTCTCTCTCTCTCTCTCTCTGTGCATATGCATGTGTATCTTATTTGTGCCTCATTTATTAGCTATTGTGAGTTAGAAAAGCAGATACTTGAGGGCAAAGATTATATTCTACAGAGAGAAAATTATTAAAGTTCTTGTTTTACCATTAATTACATTTATGACAATGAAAAATAACCCTCCAAACCTTAAGTACCTCTTTATAAAGTGGGCATACTTAGTTACATTCACCCCATCAGGTTGGTGGAAAGATGAAATGAGGTACTGCATATAAGTGTACTTGAGGAGGTAGCGGTCCCCGCTCTTCCTGTTGTCATCATCATTGTCATTATTATAAATAGAATTCAGGTCCTTTGAAGGATGATCTAAGATCAATGCAAAGAGAAAAGTATCAACGCATCAGAACATGCATGAGGTAGAGCCATCCCTGTTGGCTGATGTCATTCACCTAGTTCTTGGTTTTAGTTTTGGTTTATGTTCAAATTAATGGGTACTCCCAGAAAGTAACCTCTAGATAAACCTCTATTTCAGTATTATGTAAGGGACATTGGTCTTCCAGTGTCAGGAAAACCACTCAAATCTCTTCAGACAAAAAGAGAGGCACTGTCTCCCGTATGAAAGAGCCATTTTTTAATGTATGAGTAGAAAATGGCCCATGTCATATCACTTTGTGTTACTTTCATTCATTAATTGAGTATATATTTAATGAATATTAGTTTAGTCCTACCAGAATAGTCTAGGTTCTGAGAACTATGAGTTGAATAAGTGGGATCTATTTCTAGGAAACTTGGTTGTGCTTATGTTTTCGTATATAAAGGAGAGTCAGAAACTTGGGGATGAAGTTTTTCTGGATATGAATGATATCTTAGAGGTTTCAGATATTCTCAAAGACTCAGGAGAAACTGGACACATGACAAGAAAAATGCATGTAAAAATTTTTTTGCTCATTTGATAGCATCTCATGAAGGGTTACAACTTTCTGTGAAGGAATAATGGCATAGTAATCACTGTACAGGAAGCTGTGTAACTTCTGGATTGTTTCATAAGTTTGGTAAAATGAGTAACCCTATAATAAATGAAATTTATTTTTCTCACTTACAAATTGTGGATAATTATGCTTGAATTTAGATTAGAGAAGGAAAAGATATCCTTTCTTTTCTATCAGTATAGAAGCTATCAGGGAGTAGATTTTTGTTTATCTCTATTCCAGAGCCAAGAGTACCTAGAAAATACCCAACCAGCATTTGTTAGATGAGTGACTGATTTATGAATATGAAGTGATTAAACTCCAAATGTTAATATTATTTTAATCATCATTATAATTAAAGTATTATTCACTTTACATATTAATCTATAAAAGTTCTGGGTGAAACTGGGCAATTGAATAAATTAAATTCTGCTCAGTTATACAATAACCACATTTCAGTGCATATGGGCTAGGATCCCTGGAAAGCAATACAGATAGAAAAATGAGCAAGAAATATAGCTTCAATGCCTCAATGAGTTGTAATAGAGCTTACAATATATTTCCATTTTTTTTCACTAGAGAGAAGTAGTCATAAGGAAAAGCTCACGAGTGCACTGCATGTTTTAAGTTGGATCTAAAAACAAATAGCATTGAATGCTCCCACTTTCTACAGTTAGCATGGACATAGGATCTGTCCTCACTTTCCAGGTGAGAATTAAGGTCTCAGGCATAGATATTGTGTTGAGATTCCCTGTGCTGGAAATATCTTTTCACCTCTTCCCAGCCTGACAAGCCCACATTTATTATTATTATTATTTGAAGTACTCAGGGTTGAACTCAGAGCCTCATGTTTTCTAAACAGGTGTTCTACCACTTGAGACTTGCCCCCAGTATTTTTGCTTTTTGTCTTGCTTTTGAGATAGGGTCTTCTAACTTTTGCTGGGTCTGGCCTTGAACTCACAATCTTCTTATTTCTACCTCTCAAGCAGTTGGGATAAAAGACATGGACCACCACACTCAGCCTCCTCAAAATGAGAATCACCCAGGATGCCAATTGAAAACCCTCATACATGCACTCCATTGCAAAACTAGTAGATTAGACTCTCTCTGAGGGTTAATGAGGGTCTGTGTTTTAAATAAGATCTAAGGGGCCCTCATGGCCATCAGACTCGGACGACATTAAGTTAAACCAGTGTTTACTTACGATAGTTTGGCTGCAAGTAAGTGGAGATTTCATTAAGAACTAGGTTAATCAATGTCACATAACATAAAATCCAGAGACAAAGCAAGAAGGCTTTGTTTGCTTCACCTCAGCTTTTTTATGTCATCTAGAACACAGTACCCTTCCCTCACTGATCTGTGATTGTAGCTTTAACATGACCCCAAGCTTAACCAGTCTTATGGATGTGGGGATGCTCTCCACACATTGCCAAAAGGCCCTGGAAAATCCCTACTAATATTCCAACTTGATTTAGCTCCACATCTCTAACCCTAAACCAACCAATAACAATGAAATGGGGTGGAAGACGGAAAGTGGGATTAATATAATTGGCCAAGAATGATCAGCTGTAGTAAATCAGCCATAAAATGTTTTTGGAGAAAAATAAATATATTGTATATGATCTCTGGTCTTCTCCACCAGGCCATTCTCAACTAAGGTCAAAAATCTTGTTGCAATTATCTTCCTAATGACATTAATAGGAGTGACTGCGTGCTATTTAAAAATGTATTGGCATATTTATTGTACGAGATGATACACTGTGATATTTACATATGTGCTTACAACATAACTTGTTAGATTTACCTTCTCCACCATTCTGCATCTCCATACTCATAATTCATAATAGTCAAGGCTGATCATTTGAAGTACTCAGGGTTGTTTCGTGTTTTTTCGATAGTTGGTCTACCACTTGAGCCTTGCCCCCAATCCTTTTGCTGTGTGGTTTGTTTTTGAGATAGGGTCTTGTTAACTTTTGCTGGGTGTTGTTGAACTCACTATGTTCTTGTTTCAATTTCGACAAGATTCGTTCTTCTATTTTCATATATGATTACAAAATACATCCATCATATAAACCCTCATTTAGCCTCTCTTTTTGTTCACTGCTCCTTCCACTGGTATCTAACTCCGGGAAAGACCTATTTTACCCTCCTGCCCTTCATTTCTTTTAAAAGAATACATTGACAGTCAAGGGGGTTTTGCCTTGGTTCTTCAGGCCTGTATATATTGTGCTTTAATCAAATTAACCTCCCCTATTACCTGCTCATTCTCAATTACCACACTCCCCTAATACCTAGTAGCTTACAGTACAGTGCATTATGGTATATTCATATATGGGTGGACCGTACCAATATTGTACTTCTTTTTACATTTTTTCCCTGTTCTACCGCCAGTAGTCCCCCCAGACAGACTCACTAATACAATTTTGTTCTCTCTCTCACTACATGTGTGTATATATACTGATATATATATATGTATACATATAGATAGATAGATATGTATCTGGTCTAGTGACTGTCTTTTGCTGCGCAGAAGCTTTTTAGCTTCATACAATCCCCTTTGTCAATAATTTCTCTTTTGTTTATAAATTTGTATTAGGATATATTCATTACACAAGACGGGTCTCACAGTAACAATTCTGATTAGACTTATATTGTACGTTAGTTACATGGCCCCATTGTCCCTCACTCTCAACCTCTCCTCACCTCACTTAAAGCAGTTGCAAGAGGTTTCTTAGTTGTTTCATATAGGTATATGAAGTCCGTCTACCATATACTGTCACCTAATTTCTCTTAATTGCTGAGCTATTGGAGTTCTATTCATAAAGTGATTACTTATGCCTCTGTGGTCCAGGGTGTTTCCTATTTTTTCTTGGATTAATTTTTTTCAGTGTTTTAGATCTTAAATTAGGGTCTTGAATCCATTTTGAAGGGAGAGACTGTGATCTAGTTTCAGTCTTCTGCAAGTGGAAATCCTCAACAATAGTTACCAAATGCTTGATGAATGCATTCCGTATGAATCACACAGCTTAGTGGCAGCTGAACTTCTACACCCAGGTGCTTTGACTCCTATATCATTGTTCTTAACTATACATTGATGTAAATTTGAGTTCCTTTAAGCAAGCTTCTAAGGCATGCTATGTGGGAAGTATGAAGGTAGAAATAGGGCAGGTCTCCTTGTTCTGAAATGCCCCCACTGAGCCTGGAAATACCAGAGATGAAAGAACTTCTCTGCCTCAAATGTTTGGGAGTGAAAAGCACTGAAGTATCAGGGCAATTTCCTGTACTTTCTGTTCCTTTTTAGTATCCTCCTTCTGTTGTGCCTTTGTAATGGACTTTCTAATCACATATCCGTTAATCCGAACACTTCTTAAGAGGTAATCATAATAACTTGCCTAGATCTAATGTTGTAGAGAAACATTTTATGGCCCTAGGATACATTTTCATCCAAGTTATTAAAGTCCAATTACATCATGTTTTCTTCCAAGGAATGCCAAGTACTTAAGGGACAATATTGCAGCCACTCTCACTCAACTCTTGGAAATAATTACACAGTCATAGCCTTGACATTGCAGATAAAACTCTCTGCCTTTTCTCCCCCAAAGAAAAGGAAAAAATGTGCTTGCATGCCTAGGACCACACAATAAAATGACAGTGAGAAAACTGGAATAAAAATACAAATTCTCTCTTTTCTGTTAGCCAATACACACAGCCTTCTTTGTGAAAATAGCAGTCCTGTGTGTTGTGCTTTTGATGGAGAAGAAATTAGCATGTGGAGTAGATAAGTAAAATGAATGAAACTTAAGGTTTTGTGAACAACATTCCTAGGTTATGTCATGGCTAGAGTATAACAAATACACAGAACCAGTAGCCTACTGAAAATATTAATGTAAACAGTAGCAATAATAGTGTTTAGCATTTATCATCATATATTGTATTTTGACTACATTAATGATATTTTTGCACTCATAACAACCTTGTAGGATATAAGTTTTATTTTGAATTTTGGAGACTTGAAATTCTGGTGTTATTACGTGGATGATTTGTAGAAAGACTTGCCTCCCAGAATTTAATGCGTCTATTTCTAAAAACCGTGGCCTCTCTGATGTCTATGTTGCTTTGAAACAGTTGACTTAGTAATTCAGCAGAACTCTATATTGTTGAATGCTAACAAGTCATTTAATAGCTAACAAGTCATTGAACGTACTTCAAATGAAAACAGTATTCTCCAAATTCTGCAGGTGGGTAACCTCATGCAAACTTTTGAGGAAGAAAGCCCTGCTACTACAAGGGGAAAGTCATTGTGACAAACTGAACCCAGAAAAAATGTCTAATCATAACCAAAAGATCACCTGCATGGGTTTTGGTACTTGTTCCTATGTATTTATCAGAATAGGTCTTATTGAAAACTCTTCCAAAACAAAAGAAAGATCAGTTTAGTCCTTTTCTTTAAGTCAGTTAGGCATTTTCAATATTGTAAAAAGGTTTAAGCCACCTCAAAACAGAAGCAATTTCTGTTCTATCTGTTGCAGATAAAGTAAGACCCCAGTGGGCATGGCTCAGTAAGCTCCATAAAGCTCAAGACGTGAAATGCACTCGAATGTCAGTGGGAAATCCACTGAGAAAGAGCAAAGAGACCACAGAGTTGGCTTAGCTTCATCCAGTCTCTCCATCTTGCCAGACTGTTCAGATAACAGAGCATGCATATTTAAATTTGAAAGGTTTTTTTATGATTATTTAATAAAATGAGGATGAAGTAAGCAAATAACTATTGAGAAGTAACATTTAATTTCCAAGAGAGCCCTGAGAGATATATCATGGAGTGAAGCCATTTCAATTACTTTGAAATTCATTCGCAGAAATATTAAACTAACTCAGGCTACAGGAAAGTACCCAACAGTATTAAGAAGTAGATATAAGTAGCCCGGTTAGAAAATAAGCATTGTAGCAACAGCATCCAAGACAGGGTTGAAGATTAGAAATTCCAAATCAAAGGCAATATATTCAGCCAATTATCTCACAGCTCAGAATCATATAGCATCAAAGTGCAGGATTGGGAAGAGATTTCAAACTCCCTCAAGGGCAATCGTTTCCCTTCTAGGTAAGAATATACTTCAACCATACTGAACTGATGGATTTTGACTGGTCCTTAATTTCAGATTTCACTTTTTATTTAGCTTATAGCTTCCCATCTGGTCTGCTTTACAGCTCCAAATGCCAAAAACAATTTTTTCCACTGACCACACTGGACATGTTTAGGTGTGATGTAAAAATGGCTCCCCCTTATTTTAACACCAGCGTTGTAATGAGGAAATGGCAGAATATAAACCCATTCTCATCCTACTTTGCTTCTCTGATTTCTCAATCCCTCATCATTAGTTTTTGCATCAACACTACCTAGGTCCCCTTTCACCAGCTCACTGTAAACAATTTCCTTCATGTTAAACTATTTTATTATTTATTATTATATCTCCACACTTATCCCAGTGCACCATGTATTCAGTAATTGAGGTTAAGTACATTTTTCTAAAACATTTTCACCTATATCATCTTTTTTAAAATTTCCCCTTCCAATGTAGGAAACTATTCAAAAAACAGTTAATAGATAAATGGAAAAACAATAAATTGTCTTTATGTTACTATATATTCTTGAATTTTTAACTTTGCTTGGGCTGAATAGCAATGCAATCTTGCAGATGAGTATATATGTGAATTTTTATATACATACAAACACACACACAGGCATTGTAAGAGACAAATATGGAGGGTCACCTTGATTTAAAACAGTTTTCCTGAGCCTATTCCTCCTTCTCAGCATTTATGTTTCTAAACAGAGCTATTTCTACTTAAAAAATCAGAGATAGTAGCCTCTGTTGGGTCTTTCATACACTTCAACAGAAGGACAATTAAATTGGCTGTTGTTTTCCTTTTTTAAGTTTTGTGGAGAGCTAGCACCTTGGAAAGTCAATACAGTGTGTATCAGCTTGTACCCATCTCAAAAATTTTGATGACTCTTATAGATTCTCTGCAAAGTAATTAAAGTCCAATTAATTGGAAAAATATACCCAATGGATATTCTGAATATTATATATCCAACAGAAGCAACTTTTATTACCTTAAAACAGTGGCTGAGCCAATGTTGAAAGTTTAAATTTTGAGCTCCCAAGCAAGTATTTCAGAAAATAAACTTTTGCACTTTGTTGACTACAAAATAAAATTCTCTTCAGTGGAGAAGCATCTTGCCTCTTTCGGGAATCCATCACAATCTGTCAGTTTCGACAACATGCTGAAATCCTTCTCTATAGAATGACTTTACCCCCAAATTATGCTGTAATGCAATTCTCTTAAAAGGAAAGAAGTTGACCGCAAAAATCCAAGAGAAAATTTTTTTCTGTGACATAAAAAATTATCAAGTAAGTTATCTGTTGTCTTAGTTTGGACTTTAACTTCCTAAATGCATAAAAATACAACCATTATTTACAACACATTCCCCTTTTTCGTTCATTCATGCCCTACTTGTAAATAATGCTGTTACAATTTCATATTCTCAATGGATTAACATAGCCCATGTTCTTTTTCATTCACTCTCTAGTTCAATATATATAGTATGGTGTTGGATATCTGCTCCACACAGCCATTCAGGGACTCAGGTTCCTATCCCATGATGAATTTCTGCCAATACACGCCCTGCATATTTTTGTGGAATTTGTCACATAACTGCAAATGACAAATCATTTGCATTCACTCTCCATTGTCAAGAAGTGCTCACATGGTGTCTCTGATAAACAAGGTTTTACAAAATGTAGTTTATTTGCAATTACAGGAAAAGGAATGGGTTTGGTGGACATCTTGCCAGACTGTGTCCCATGATCTAGCTTTGGCCACTTTTGATCTTTTCTTTCTACCCTTACTAACTGTATCCATCAGGGCTCTTCATAGAGACTAATGCAATAGGTTGGAGGATAGAGAGGTAGGTAGGTAGATAGAAAGATAGATGATAGATAGATAGATACATGCATACATACATAGAAAGATAATAGATAATAGACAACAGATACATAGATGATAGATAGACAGACAGATAGACACATACATACATACATAGAAAGGTTATCAGGGGAAGTGTCACAATAGCCATCTAAAGGCTGGAGAATCAGAGAACCAGATGGCATAATTCCAAGCGTCAGCCTAAAGCCTAAGAACCCAGGGTGGGAATGTGATGGAGAGGAGGACTGACATACACCTCAGAGGCCAAGGCTGGAGAATACAAAGTTCTGATGCCCAAGACAAAAGATGTCTCTGCTTCAGAGAGGGCAAAGATGCTATATCCTTTGCCTTTTTGTTCCATCTGAGCTCTTGTCAGATTGGATGTGCAAGCCTACAATGAAGGCAGATCCTTCCTGACCCAGTCCACTGACCCAAATACCCATTTTTTTCTGGAAGCAAAACCACAGATGCACCAAGAAATAATATGTTACCATCTATCTGTGTATTTCTTGATACAGTTGACACATAAAATTAACCGTCATACCTTTGATCCTTACCTCACCAGAGAAATAAATCTTGAGAAGGGAAAAATCCATTTTTTTCTTTATGGCTTCCATTTTTCCCTTTAGAAAGGTTACAAAGATTCAGATTCAGCTTCAACAAATATCTCTCAGAGATATAAAGCTATAAGAATTACTTTATATGTAAGGACATTTAATATAGGATGTCCTTATTATAGAGACCAAGGAAATGACTGAACATACACAAAGCTATATACTTCTGAGCTGATTCTTCAATCAGTAAGCATTTTAGGTTCTTTTGATACTCGATTATTTTCTTAATTTTTTTTCTTTGAATTCTTTCTTCCAGTGTATCTAGTAATCTCTAAACAAAAACATCTCACCCTCTGTGTCCCTAGTCATGTCTATTATGAAGAAATAGAGTGCTAGCAATATATTGTTATCAAAAAGTAGGTTGTTTTGTAAAGAAATTTGAAATAACAATATAGAACCAGTGATATCAATTTTAAAGGTCTTACCAAAGTCCAGAATCCCTGCAAATTTTCCATTAGAACTGATTTTCTGGAGGAGATAATTTAGTTAAGCAATTTATTTTTCTATCTTATTGGGTTCATTTTGCTGTTAAGTCTAATGTATATCATTTTAAAGCCTGGTATTCTATTATTTTCATCACAGATGTGGAGTACTTCAGCTGCTTTGTTATTAGGTATATTTTAGCTGGCTTAAAATCCTGGTAGTAATGTAAAGTAATGCTTCCCTGGAAATGTACAGCAAAATCTTTTCCTGCAGTAGAAAAAAATTTGGCAGTACTAGGGTTTGAATTGTGTCTCACTTGCTAGGTAAGAGTTCTGCTCTTGAATCATGTCCCCAGCCTTTCTTGCTTTAGTTGTTTTTTCAGACACAGACTTGAACTTTTTGCCCAAGACTGGTCTCAAACCTTGATCCTCCTGCCTCTGCCTTCTGCATAACTGGGACTAAAAGCATGTGCTCCAATGCCCAGTTTGTTCTTTGATATAATCTCACTAACATTTTTCCCAGTTTGGCCTTGAACCACAATCCTATCTTCTCCTCCCATAGCTGGGATTGCAATCATGAGCCCCCACAGCTGGATTTGCAGTAGCTTTTTAAAGAAAAAAATGGTAATTTTTATAGTTCTTATTTTACCTTTGTGTACCCTCATTTATGAACTGAATCTTGGTACAAGTGTGTTTTAACTGATTTTGTACCATCCTTACAGTAATATATACATTGATCTTTGCTTACTTCTTTTTGCATTGCTCCATTTCCTACTTTATTCTGGCCACAACAAATCCATCCCACCAAAGCTCAATTCTGTATCACTTCCTAACCCACGAAAACATTCCTTCTCTCCCATTAATTCTTCATGGGCTGTAGCTCATGTTTGGAATATTTGCTCTGTGTAAGCTTGGGAAGTTGATCTAACCTCTCCAAATAGGTTTGTCTTCCATCTTCAGAATTTAGAGTGAAGCCTATATCCCAACCAAAGCCTTGGCTTTCACAGTGGTTATGAGGACAAAATGAGTATATCAGGTGCTCATTCTGTTGTTGAGTACTGTGCCTACCCTCTACAAATGTGACCTTCACGTATAATCTGCTGCTATGTAACGTTATAGCAAACTTAGTGGTGCACAACAACACGTGGTTATAAACTTGCAGCTCCTGTGAGTTAGCTCCTAAGCATGGCTTCTGTGGGCCACCTATTCCAAGGTCTTAAAGTGGCATGGCTACAGTGAAAGTATTCACCTGGACTGCAGTCTCAAGTGAAGGCTCACCTGGGGAAGGATCCATTTCCAACTTAAGGTGGTACCTGCAGAAACCTAATCAGAGGTTATTGGTGTGATGGCCTCAGTTCCTACATGGCTGTTGACCAGAGGATGTCCTCAACTCCTTTTCCCTTGGATCCTCTCAATATAACAATTCACTTTATCAAAACCAGCAAGAGAGAGTCAATTGAGAGGTTCTGTGGAAATACGGAAACAATGTTATATTTTGTTACTGAAAAGCAAGTTACTTGACAATACTCAAAGTTAGGGGAGTGCAAGGAATGAGTATCAGGAAGTGGGGATCATGAAGAACCATTTTAGAAACTGCTTGCCAGCTCAATATTCAACTGTATGTTTCCTAGGACATTACTGAATTTCTATCTATCTATCATATATCCATCTATCACTTGTGTTTGTGTCTATGTCTGTGTATGTAAAAGTATCTGCATAATGTGTGTACACATATTTATATATGTATCTCTAAGGTATATAAAATTTCATGTGTTCTAAACATTATATAATATTTATTTCGTACTTCATAGGATATGTATAAAAAGTGTTATGCAAAGTACAAAATAAGCAATATTTTATATATACTAAGAAAATATGCATATAAAATATTGAGGAGGAAGAGCTTCTACTGTCATGGCCAATATATTGAGTTTTTAGAATATAAAGCTACATGAAATATCTTTCCTGTCATAAAGAATACACAGTTCAGAGGTTTATATTGGTTTTTCTAATAAGTCTCTTCCATAAAAGAAGCAGAGATATTATGAGTGTGGGCTTTACCCAAAAAAAAGCTTAATGGCTTTTTCTGTAAAATTTAATAATCCGATACTGGGAACCCAAGAGATGGAAAGTAAGTTAGCAATTCAATCAATCATAAAATCATAGACTAAACCTGGAGGAAATAGTCTATCAACTAATCAATCGATACTATTCAATTCTTTCTGTTTCAGAGCCCTTATTAGTTGCCAAAGCCCAAAGTTAAAGGGGGAAAAAGTCACAAGAATTGAAAAGGAGCTTGATAAATCAAAGCTCAGAATTAATTTAGTCTTCAATTATTTTGATGCACAAACAAATGTTGAAGCAGTTTCCTTAGGGGCAGGGGAAATTGAAGGAGAGGATGCTTCAGGGAGAGTGATGGGAACAAAAAGCCCCAATAAAACTGAGAGGATGCAAGAAGGAGAGGGCCCTGCCAGGAGGCCACCAGTGACTCTAATTAAGGAAGTTGGCCATGCATTTGGTTATCGCTGAGATACAATGTATGGAAATAAGACACAGGCATGCACGGTTAGACTGTAGGGTGCCCTGGGACCAGAAAATATGATTAGATCACATACAAATCATTTAAGTTCAGAAGGTTAGTGGCCCAGGGACTAAGTTTATTCAGCAGTGCATAATTGAACAAACACAAATCAGAACAGATAGAAAAAACTGGCTATGGAAGTCTTTTCTTTTTCCTTTCTTTGATTTTTCTTTTCAATTGCAGCTTTAGAGAGATGGTTAAATTCAAGATTCTGGAAAACAAATTTAATGATGAATACTTTTTGTACATGGCTTTCTTAAATATGTTGAAACTAAAACTATGCATTGGAGTATTAAAAGGGAGTAAAAATAAATCTTCAGTGTTTAGAAGTCTTGTCATCATTAGCAGTGATAGGCTCAAAATTTCCCCATTGTGGTTCAGGTATTGAATATAAATGATTTCTATCAGGCAAAATCAGGCACTAGAGGCCTTCAAGTGACAGACAGCAGACTGATCCAATGTATTTATTTTCTGTCTACTAAAATGACAATAAATATTTAGTAAAAAAAGTAAATCAAATGAGTAATTATACTTCTTTTTATATGCCTAATATAAATGCATATTTGTGTTCCCACAAAGACATCCAGCAGTATGTTCATAGCAACAACCTTATTCACAATAATCCAATAAAACACAAGAAGAAATCAGAGGTAAACTGGAAAATAATCACATGACATAATTCTATACAGCAAGGAGAACAAATAAAGCCCATTTCATGGAATAACATGAGTGATTCTGAAAACCAAAGATTGAATGAGAAAAGCCAGACACAAAAGTGTATATACTGCAGGATTCCACTTATAAGCAATAAAAAAGCAGGCAAAATTAATAAAAAAACAGCCTTTGTGTCTGAAAGGCTGGAGAAGGATGCAGTCTCCTGAAGTACCTGGTAAGGATTGACTCCTTGATCTAGGAGGTAATTACACAGCTGTATTTATAAATATTAACCAAGCTATATCCCCAAAATATGTTTACTTTCACATGTATACACTTTGATAAAAATTGGGATATGTGAATGAATAAAGAAAGAAAAAAACGAAGGAAGGAAGGAAGAGAAAGAAAGAAAGAGAAAGAGAAAGAAAGAAAGAAGAAAGTCCACAGCAGGATTGAAAAGTTGGAAACGATGTCATTAGTGGACATGACCATTATAGATCTTGAAAAGGTAGGAGCTGCTGAGATCTGCCTCAAACACAACAAAACACAGGAAGTTGAGAAATTTGCAAACTCATCCAGATGAAGAAAAAGAATCTCTAAAACATGACTTTTTTCTATTAATGTTTAGAATAATTTGGTAGGCAGTGGTATCATTAAATCTGAACCCAGGGACTACAGAAAATGCACCCCTGCTACCAAGCCAGACCAATACAGATCAGTTTAGAAGACTAAGAATCCCCAAACAGGTGGGTTAATCCACCCTTATGAGAAGAAGAATACAAAATTTAAATGTGAGAGGAAAAAACTTTTAAATTAAAAAAGGAAAATCTACTTGCAGCAAAGTATAACTAATTTATTATTAGTATTATTATTATTTATTATTTGTATTATTAGTAAATTAGTATTAACTAATTTATTCAGAGACACAAGTGGCAAAAATGCTATACCCTCAAGTCAGAGGAATTTTCTTATGTCTTCAAATATTTTCTTTGGGCTTTCCTTCTGGAAATCACACTTAAGCCTAGTTGGCAAGGAATATTCAGTCCCAAGCATGCAGTAGCCGCTACCCATGGCCTTCTGCCTATAATGGCAGTACATCCTTGATAAGGGAGGGGACCTTGAAGCTAGGTGCAATGCCAAGATCTGTCCACTGAAGCTGGTGATTGGGAACAGGCTGTAGTTCCAGAAGGTAGCTGGACTGGGAAATAAGCCTAATAATAAATCCAGCTCTGTGTTCAGTACAATATTTCAAACTGTGGCTTCCTGGAGAGTAGGAGTAGAGTGTTAAAGACTCCAAGTTGAATGGGAATCGATTTTTGCATTCACCGAACATTTTCTCAATATCTAATATATACATAGTATAGGGAAGATAGAGAAAAATAAAACCTTAAGTTTATTTCCACCTAATAGGACTTTTTCAATAAAGACTTGATTCCAAGTTCCTGAAACAAACAAATTTGAAGTTGAAGTGTTGTGTGTCCTTGATGGTTACATGCTAACTGTAATGTAAACTCCTGCAGAGCAGGGAGCATTTATCACAACACGATTTGCTTCTCATAGCAACCATTATAGTCAGTCCTCTATCCTTAACAGGTGTCCATAAACATTTGTGGATTGGTTAATCAGAAACACTAATTCCTGGGTTTGTCTGTTCCACATCATGGCTTGCTATTTTCAGACCATTTAGAACTGATTGTTCTAATCAGTAGTTTGTAGAACTACCAACCAGATCTTTTAGAGAACCACCAATTATAATTACACACCAAGATCCAGAGATGTGTCTATTGTATTCTCCCCACAACATTGAAAAATTCCCAGACTTTGCATATGTTAAACATTGTATCACATATTAGTATATATGTAATCACAGAAAATATATGTATTAAAAGTATAAATTATCATCTAATACAAACATCTAAATATATGCGTATGTATGCACACATGCATAAACTCTGTTTTCCTAAGCATTTTGGAAACAAATTTTTAATGAATAACTAAGTATAAATCTGAAGTGAAGAAAAGTACCAAAGGGACCTGGGGAACTTCACTCTTGAGGACAAGACGGAAATGTCCAGGCATATGTAAGTAGCTCGGATGCAGAAGGAATTTAAGGAGCACATGATTGACAGCTTCCTGCACGGAATAATAAGTTGGGTTTCTGTGCATCATACTGGCACTACACAGTGCTTTATTAAAATCTCAACATCCAAAAAATACAGGAAGAAAAAGACTTTCCTACCTTCTAGCCAGTGAAAATTCAGGTCCAGCCTTCTGTATGAAGGATTGATCACTCACTGTGGGTGGGATGAGAGAATGCTGCAAGAATCAGACACTCTCATTCTCTTCCCTATTGGTTTGTGCCATTGGACAGAGAGAAACAAGGTACATCTTTTAAAAGTAATGACAACAGTGACAAAAATACAATTTTATAATTCCTGTTTTCCTCCACTAGTATCAATAATGACATGTTCTCCATCCTTTTTAGGGCTGAGATACCTATCTTAAGAAACATGTCCTAGAATCATTGACAGTTAAAGCCTCTCTTTACCATGTAAGACCATGGGCAGCCTGTAAACCTCCGTTCCCCTACTTTGTTCAGAATATTTTTGCTCTGGCCTCTGGTGGCCTTGGATGCCTTCCTGATGTCACCTTTAGAGCTATATTTGCTGTAGGTAGGCAGACTTCCAATCCACACCATCAGCCTCTCTAAACATGTTCAGCGATTTCCCCCTTCTGTGCCTTGGTTTCTCCATATAAAATAAAATCTCACCTGTTGAGATTTTGTTGTGAGTTAGTGAAATGAGTACCTATTACAGAACCCTAAGAAAGGGTCTGGCATATAGAAACTATTATTGAAGTATTTACCATCAAATGTCAAGTCTATGTCCATAATCCTAGTCTTTCTGTGCATCACTCTCTCATCTAGAGTTTTACAGAGGCTTTCTGTGTGCTTGCTAAGGATTTTCCTCTCTTGTACTCAATCTTCCACAGAGAAGCTAGAGAATCCTATTAAAAATATCATGTTCAAAGTCTCCAGGGATTATCAACTTTAGAAAAAAACCCAACATTCTGACCTTGTAGTGAAGCACTTCTTTGTTTAGAACCTGTATGACCAGATAAGAAGCTTTTGCCTTGACTTTACATACTGCCACTCACACTGATGTTATTTTCCCCCCCAGCAATCCTGAACAGCTTGGTCTCTGTGTTCTCAGTCCAGGATATTTGCACAAGCATTTCCTTTTCCTGAAAAGCTCTTCCTGAACATGGATACATAACTTGTTTTCTCATTTTCTTCCAGTCTCTGCTTAAATGTCACTTTTATCAGACAGAATGTTTTTAACTTTTTTAAAATAGCATCAACCAATCTCTTTCATGCTTTATTTTTATTCAAAATATTTATTGACATATGCCATGTAATACATAAATATGAATATATGTATATACTTCCTTAGTGTGTGTACATGTACACATATCTAGAATATCTGGAATAATCACCTGTTCATTCATGCATACTTACCCCTGAGACTAGCAAAATACCAGATTCTAAGTAAACACTTAATATTTGTGAAGAAACAAATTCAATATTGGTTTAATTTTAGAAAGTATTTTAACAGTTGTCCATGCTCACGGATTAAAAGAGAAGTCTTTATAATCTCTTCAAGAGAAAAAAAGCACAGGTAAAAGTTTAATATCTATTCATAATATAAATAAAACCCTCATCACAAATAGGGTAGAAGGAAACTTCTTTAACCCCATAAAGATTATCACCCCAAACCTGTCAAACTGTACTGTAAAATCTCAGATGCACCGCTTTAAGATAAAAAACAAGAAAGTACTTGTTTCACAATTTTTATTCAATATTTTACTGGAAGTCCTCATTGTTAAAGCAAGAAAAAGTTGGAGCAAATCAATATCTTCATAAGTAGAGCCCATAAAACTGTTAATTTAAGAATAATATTAATCTCTATGTAAAAGAATCATGGAACTCTATAATCAAAATCCTAAAACTAATCATTAAAATGTACCACAACTGTGGATGAAAAAAGTACATTCTAATATACTCACAATACACAGTTACAAAGTATGATTTCAACATAACTATTTGCAATTCCAAAATACTAAAAACTGAACAACTTTGAGATAACTGTAACAACAGAAATATATGCAGAAAATGATCTTTTTTGTAGCATTTAGGAAGGCAAAGGTGAATGGGTTTTTAACAGGTGTACATAAAACAGATACAAATAGATATTTTAAAAAAGAGAATCAAAAATCAAGCATAGGAAAAGATTGTAAACAAAATGTTGATGTTTTCTGACCAAGAAATAAAACCTCAAAGAATAATAATTTGCACACACCAAATTGACTGCAACATAAAAAGGCAGATGAACATGTTTGAATAACAACATAAAAACAAGACTGTAAATCTACCTTAAGCCCCAGGCTATAGATCTACCCTAAACCCATTGTCTCCATGCTTAGATTAATGGTTACCAGTTGACATTATCAATTATCTTGGAAAAGTTTAAGCCAGATTCACCAGCTAGTCTAGAAGGTAAAAGTACAACTGAAGTGAGGACCATTATTTTGAGTCTCTCTGCTCCCACCTTGTGTGTGCTGGTAAGCTCCTTTCTACTTTTCTATTTATCCAAGCTTTGCCCTGCTCTACTAAATAAACCCTTTATATGTTTTAAAAAAGGTAACTGGATAGTACTAAGATTCATGCATGGTCAATTGATATTCATGAAATGTATATAGGCAATAGAAGTGATGAAATATTTTAGTATTTTTAACAAATAATTCCAAAAAACTTGACATACATCTGGAAAATAAAATTACTCTCAACACATCCCTCACATTGCATACAAAAATGAACTCAAATGAGATTAAATGTAAAAGCTAAAAGAAAACTTCTAGCAATAAGTGGAGGGAAATATTTACAGCTTAGACACAATAGCAACATCAATGATGAATGAAAAAGGTGATAAACTGAGCTTCATTAAAGTTCAAATGCTTCTTGTTTGACAGACACCTTTGAGAAAATCAAAAGGCAAGTCATAGAATAGAAGTATAGCTGTTAAAAATGTAGCAAAAATTCTTAGGAACACAAGATACACAAGCAATCAAATGGCAAAATTGTGAATAGACACATTGTCAGAGAAGTTGCAGGAATGGCAACGTATAGAAAAAGCTGCATTGCAGCAGCACTTATCAGAGGAAAGCAAATTAAAACCGTAATACCATGTCACTGCATACCCAAGAGCTGAATTTATAAATACTGATGATGCCAAAAGCGAGTAAAATACAGAGCAACTGAAGTCCTTTTATATTGCTGACAAGAGTGCAAATGATACAATTATAAGGATATCATTAGACAGTTTCTGATTACATTTAACTTAACCCACCATATAAACTAGCCATTCCATTACTAGATATTTCCCCAAAGGAATGAAAATAGATTCCTGCACATAGACTTGTACATGAGTGTTCATAGCGGCTTTTTCACAATTAGCAAAATCCAGATGTAATCCAAATGAGCACCAATAAGAGGATAAGAAAATGTAGCCTATCTGTGGAATGGGATATGATTTTACAATAAAAAGTTGTAAACTACTAAAACATGCAGCAACATGGAAGAATTTCCATGAATTTTTCATTGTACTGTGTAAAAGAAATAAAAGCTGGATATTTGTATTTATAAAAAAAATTCTAGAAAATCCAAACCAATCTATATTGACAAAAGGCAGATCAACAGTTGTCTGTACCCAGTCAGGAGTACAGGCAACCAGCAGAATTCTGTATATTATTTTGTGGTAGTACTTTTATAAGTGTATACACCTGTTAAAACTCACCAACTTTTACACTTAATTAATGCTGTTTGTTATTTACAAATTAATCTCATTACATTTTAAAAAGTGTCACTGATAGAAAATAGCCTAATTTGAAAAATGAACAAAATGTCAGTAAGCACATTATAAAGAAGATATACGTGTGACCAAAAGCACATATGAAGTTGTTTAGCATGCTTAATCCTCAAAGGAGGGCAAATTGAAAATATAGTAACTAAAATTAAAACAAAACACAGAGTTAAATATAGCTACTGAGTATGGATTATCTGAAATAATCATCTTCAAAATGCTGAACACATTTTGAAATTAAACATAGACTTAACATACCACCCCAAATGTCTTTTTCAGGTACCTCTCTCTCCAAGAGAAATAAAAACATATGACCACACAAAGTGTCTGTCCATCCTGGTACACAAATATTTACGTTATCTACATTAATAAAAGCTAAAAATGAAAATGATAGTTGTCTACTTACAGAACAACATAGATAAATCTCAAAACACCATACTGCTCAAGAGACCCCAGGGGCATGGTGTGCTTACAAATAAGATTATATGAAATTTTAGAGCACTGGTTATTTGAGGCTGGCTGTTAGAAAAGAGAGTATCATTTGCATTGTGTGTTTATTTACAAAGAGGAATATTTTGGGGCAATGGGCATGTCTTATGTCTTGATTGTGGGAATAGAGACGCTCCTCGAATTGTGATGTGGTTATGTTTTGATACGTTCAGAATATCATAAGTTGAAAACACATTTTATGCACTTAATCTATCAAATATCACAGGTAATTCAAACTTATTTTTAATGTGCTCAGGACACATATTATCTGACAGTTTGGCAAAGTCATCAAATGAGCCTATTTTACAGCAAAGTGGCAATCTCATATAATTTATCAAATGCTGTAATGAAGTAAAAATATCATAAGCTGGGGACCATATGTATACTCTTGTCAAAAGATACACTGATGCATATGCATTTCAATGTGCATACTTACACCTCAACAAAGATGAGTTTTAGAAAATTCAAACGAGTGATTTAAAAAGTCAGGAAAGGCAAAAAGGCAAACAAAGGGCTTCAAAGACATTGATGGTAGATTATAACCTGGTGATAAAGTAGGTATTTGGCCACAAGGGCTTGGTTTTGTTATTGTGTTCTAGAAAAACTATCCCACATGTACTGATAGATATATGTGCATATTATATATATATATATATACACATACATACATCTATAAATATATATCTTTATATATACCTATATATGCATACTTGTACATATAAGTTTATGCATCTATAAGCATAAACATATATGCTTCTATCAGCAATGTTTACACTAGGGAAATAAAAAATAGAAGAAAAGAAGGAAATACAGGCTAAATATCTGTCAATATTCTTATACAAAAGAATGCAATAAAATAGTAAAACAAGTAACAACATGGCTGAATTTTGAAACATATTTATTGGTGAAAATATATGTTCTGTACTTAATGAAGTTTGAAATATGCATTTTTGAAAAGTTTTAAACCATTCTGCACCTTGTATAGGAATATATAATCACATATAAAAATTCTTAAGTGGGGCAGATAGCTCACACCTGTAATCCTAGCTACACGGGAGGCAGAGATCAGGAGGATCATGGTTCGAAGCCAGTCCAGGCAAATAGTTTGAGAGACCCTGTCTTGAAAAAAAGAATCACGGGCAGAGAGGCACAAGGCGAAAGCCCTGAGTTCAAATGCCAGTACTGAAAAATATTCTTGATAATGATAAAGTCTTTTTTTTAACAGGACTGGTGGTTGAACTCAGGGCCTCATACTCACTAGGCAGGTATTTCTACCACTTTCGCCAGTATCCCGCCCTTTTTGCTTTACTTATTTTTCAGATAAAGTCTGACACTTTTGCTTGAGGCCAGCCTTAGACCACGGTCTCCTCCTACCTATGCCTCTTTTTTTTTCCTTTTATTATTCATATGTGCATACAAGGCTTGGTTCATTTCTCCCCCCGCCCCCACCCCCTCCCTTACCACCCACTCCACCCCCTCCCGCTCCCCCCCTCAATACCCGGCAGAAACTATTTTGCCCTTATTTCTAATTTTGTTGTAGAGAGAGTATAAGCAATAATAGGAAGGAACAAGCGTTTTTGCTGGTTGAGATAAGGATAGCCATACAGGGCATTGACTCACATTGATTTCCTGTGCGTGGGTGTTACCTTCTAGGTTAATTCTTTTTGATTTAACCTTTTCTCTAGTTCCTGGTCCCCTTCTCCTATTGGCCTCAGTTGCTTTTAAGGTATCTGCTTTAGTTTCTCTGCGTTGAGGGCAACAAATGCTAGCTAATTTTTTAGGTGTCTTACCTATCCTCACCCCTCCCTTGTGTGCTCTCGCTTTTATCATGTGCTCATAGTCCAATCCCATTGGTGTGTTTGCCCTTGATCTAATGTCCACATATGAGGGAGAACATACGATTTTTGGTCTTTTGGGCCAGGCTAACCTCACTCAGAATGATGTTCTCCAATTCCATGCATTTACCAGCGAATGATAACATTTCGTTCTTCTTCATGGCTGCATAGAATTCCATTGTGTATAGATACCACATTTTCTTAATCCATTCCTCAGTGGTGGGGCATCTTGGCTGTTTCCATAACTTGGCTATTGTGAATAGTGCCGCAATAAACGTGGATGTGCAGGTGCCTCTGGAGTAACGTGTGTCACAGTCTTTTGGGTATATCCCCAAGAGTGGTATTGCTGGATCAAATGGTAGATCAATGTTTAGATTTCTAAGTAGCCTCCAAATTTTTTTCCAGAGTGGTTGTACTAGTCTACATTCCCACCAACAGTGTAAGAGGGTTGCTTTTTCCCCGAATCCTAGCCAACACCTGTTGTTGGTGGTGTTGCTGATGATGGCTATTCTAACAGGGGTGAGGTGGAATCTTAGCGTGGTTTTAATTTGCATTTCCTTTATTGCTAGAGATGGTGAGCATTTTTTCATGTGTTTTTTGGCCATTTGAATTTCTTCTTTTGAGAAAGTTCTGTTTAGTTCACGTGCCCATTTCTTTATTGGTTCATTAGTTTTGGGAGAATTTAGTTTTTTAAGTTCCCTATATATTCTGGTTATCAGTCCTTTGTCTGATGTATAGCTGGCAAATATTTCCTCCCACTCTGTGGGTGTTCTCTTCAGTTTAGAGCCCATTTCTTTTGATGAACAGAAGCTTTTTAGCTTTATGAGGTCGCATTTATCTATGCTATCTCTTAGTTGCTGTGCTGCCGGGGTTTCATTGAGAAAGTTCTTACCTATACCTACTAACTCTAGAGTATTTCCTACTCTTTCCTGTATCGACTTTAGAGTTTGTGGTCTGATATTAAGATCCTTGATCCATTTTGAGTTAATGTTGGTATAGGGTGATATACATGGATCTAGTTTCAGTTTTTTGCAGACTGCTAACCAGTTTTCCCCAGCAGTTTTTGTTGAAGAGGCTGCTATTTCTCCATCATATATTTTTAGCTCCTTTGTCAAAGACAAGTTGGTTATAGTTGTGTGGGTTCATATCTGGGTCCTCTATTCTGTTCCACTGGTCTTCATGTCTGTTTTCTACCTATGCTTCTTGAGCAGCTAGGATTACAGGCACACCCATGCATGCCCAGCTTATCCTTTGACACAGTCTCCCTAACAGGTTTTCCCAGGTTAGTCTTGAACTGAATCCTTTTACCTCCAACTTCCAAGTAAGCTGAGATTATGGCATTAACCATTTCGCCCCTCTGAAATAGTCTTTTTGAGATCAACAGGAGGTATGCAGAGCCTTCAATCTTTGGTGATAATTATTCCTTAACAAAAATATTTCTTACCTGGATATTCAACATCTCCTTATTCATAGATTTGGTCTGTTTTATGTATTTCACATTACAGTATTAAAAATAATTATAAGAAACCAAACAAAGAAAAGAAATGGAGAAAATGGAAGATGACAGGTTTTGCCTGATCCCAGTAAGCAGTGTTCAGATGGATGAAGATGAAGATGTCATATATCATTTCTTTGTTTCTTCACTCTTCTTAAAAATTTTTGTTAGCTCATATTAGTTGTGCAAAGGGGTTTAATTATATTTCCATACATACATACATTGTACTTGATCAAATTTACCCCCCTTTACTCCCACTGATTCTTCTCCCTCTTCTTAAAACAATTTCAACAAGTTTCATTTTCACAAAAGTATATAAGTTCTTTGAACATATTTACCTTCCTTCCCCTCTTTCCTGTTGCTCTCCCCCTCCCACGAGTCCCCATTCCCAAACAGAACCTGTTTTTCACTCCTGTCATTCTTTAGTAAGGGTAGATTCCACATATGAGAGAAAAGCAACACTTGTCTTTTTCAGTCTGGCTTGTTTACTAAACATGATGATCTCTAGTTTGATCCATTGTTCTACAGTTTCATTCATCTTTGTGACTAAATAATATTCCATTGTTCATATGTACTATGGTTTCCACATCCACTCATCAGTCCATGAACTCTTAGACTGAGTCCATATTTATAATCATGGGCATTTGGGTATCTCCACCTCACGTTGACTTGTATTCATTCAGGTATATGCCAGGAATAGTAGAGCAGGATCACATGGTCACTCTATCTCTAAGTTTTTAAGGAACCTCCATACTGATTTCCATAATGGTTGCTCTGATGCATTCCCACCACTAGTGATGGATGAAGATTTGTTGCTCTCTGGGCCTCTCTTAACAAAACCCAGCTCAGGTGGCTTTGCAAAACTGAAGGTTTAGACTGGTGCTGGATCTGCTTATGCCAAGACAATTTTATTTTCCAGGGCGTAGAAGCACAATCAATAGAAGCTATTATGGTCACAGATTTATTTTAATGTTAAATCAAACCAGACAGTCATTTCAAATTCATGAGAAGTACAATGATTCTGAAGATGTCAAAATTTCCTACATTTATGTGCCTAATAACAAGGAACCAAAATCCATGGCAAAGTGGAGGCTATAACTACGTAAACACAAGTGAAGGCGAGAAGCTTCAGGACAATGACTGCGAATGAAATACTTCTAAAACAGGCACCAAAGGACGAGAAACATGCAAAGGTATTTTTATAAGTAACTTCTTAAATTCAAATTAAGCAAAATGTAGCTTCTCTGTCCATCAAATGGACAAGTTTACAAAACAATGACACTGGTATGGTGTTCAGTGTAGGAAGAAAGACACTCTTGAGTGAAGCTAGTCGGTATGAAAATTGATAAAATCTTTCTGAAAACCACATTACTAACATACGTACTTGAAGTATTTATGTGTTCTGTTCAAGTAGATGATATTGTGGATGGTATACTATGGAGACAATACCAGATGTGAACAGAAGTTTATTTATATGGATGTTTTTGAAACATTATCTATAATATCTAATAATTAATTAAATATATTTATATGGTCATGGTAGTTTTAATACTACATATGTACTTTTGAATTTTTAAATAATATGTACAGCACAGGAAATGAATAATAACTCAATATTTTAATGAAAAAAACATCTGCAAGAACTTAATTAACATGGCATCATTGTTGTGACTGGTGAAATGTATATTTCTGCTCATTTATGAGACAAATGAAGGAGCCATATTTCCTAAACAGATAACTTTTCATGTCTCTGTTTCATCTCACCACTTAAGAGGGAAGCTTACCACCTGGGAGAAGTGGAAGTTGTTTTTTAAATGTCATTGTCAGAGGATTAGACTTCAGAGGGAAGCTACTTTAGTGGGACTTTCTGGGTCATTTTCCTTTCACAATTTTTGCAGACTTTGTCACGTAAAACTGACTCTGACATTCATGTACACAGCAGCTGATACAGTTTTCTAGAATGCTCCCCAAGTGCAAAAATCTCCCATACAAATACTCCAGTAAGTACAGTGAAACTTCACAATAAACCTCAAAAAACAGTCAGCATTCCACTCTCATTCCTGGTCATCCCTTATAAACTAGTGGTTAAATTCTTACAACAACCAAATCTCCAAAGGATATTGGCTAAAATCCATAACTTAATCTCCTCTTCAGTACCTCATCACTGAACTGAGCTGATCTAGAAGAATAAGGAATTTGGGATTGAGGGTAAAACAAGGAAGACATTGAACTGTGACTCAAGTAGAAGAGCGCTTGCTTTGCAAACATGGAGCCCTGAGTTCAATCCCATCCCTGTCCCCAAAAAAGTGCCCTCTACCTAGATTTCATTTCCAATAATTTCTCAAGCCATATTTGAGGATGAGGGCATTATAAACAAGAAGGGAAAAGAATGTGAGAAAGTACTCCCAACTATTAAGAAGTTTCTTGATTCACAGATGCATTGTTTCAATCTTATTCACTATCATTCTCTTTTCTTCTCCTGCCTCCCTATACTCCTAACCACTATTACAATCATGTTCTCTCTCTCTCTCTCTTATTCTTTCTCTCTCTCCCCATACATATGTATGTATGTATATGTATATAAGATTTTTTATGTATTTATGTATTTTTCTTTTAGGTCTGGCTTCCACATTTGAAGGAAAACACATGACCTTTGTACTTCTGAGACTGGTTTACTTCACTTAACATAATAGTCTCCAGTTCCACCCATTTACCTGCAAACAACATAACTTCATTCTTCTTTATGGGTGAATAAGCCTCTATTATATATATATATATATATATATATATATATATATATATATATATATATATATATACCACATTTTCTTAATCTATTTATAAATTATAGAGCATCTAAGCTATTTCCAAAGGTTGGCTACTATGAATAGTGCTGGAATAAACATGGGTGAGCAAGTGGCTCTGTTGTATCTGTGTAAGTTATTGAATAATAGGGGAGTAAAGTGATAGAAAAAGAGCAAGTAATAGAGGGTGTTAATCTGATTAATGTATGATATAAACATATGTAAAATACCAAGTCAGAACCCCCTTGGACAATCAATACACACTTAAAAAAAAAGAAAGACAGCAAGGTCCTGTCAGGGGTGGGTACCAGTGGGAGGAGGAATGCTAAACAAATAGGGTAAAGGATGGTGAATATGGTCTGTGTACTTTGTATACATGTATGAAAACAGAACAATGAAACCTGTTGAAATTGTTCTGAGAAAGGGAGGGAATGAGGGATGAGGGAGAAGGATAGAGGGGGTGAGTCTAATTAAGATTTATTGTAAACACATACAGAAATGTCACAATGAAATGCTACTGTACAATTAATATATGTTAATAAAAAAATTAAAAGTTTCTTAATGAATCCCAGTAAAAATTGCTTAGCAGACTTTTCTCTATTGGTAGGGTATAGGAAAAGGGAAAGAGAGTGTGCTAATTATTGTTAGGCAGGAACTTTTTACCATCAATCACCTGGAGCCCTGGAGAAGAAGCTGCTGTCTCCATGCTGGCTGTGAACATCTCAGTTGTTTTTCAGTTCTTTCCTGGAAGGCCTTCCACAGGAGACCACAAAGAACTGGTTTAAACAAGCCAAAGCTGTCCAAGAGTGATTAAGAATAAACTTTGCTCATTATAATCTCATCAGAATGATAAAGTCCCTGCCCTGGAATTGTTCTCATCTCATACTTTAGAACTGCAACTTAAGAAGAAGCACATTTTGAGCCTCACAAGTGCAGAAATGTGTCTGCCTCTACATGCAATGACATCGTTCTACTATGAATATGTGTTAAGTCCCCCAATAAAATCCCCTGGCTTGTTTTGCTGGGAGAAACACTGCATTGGGAGTTTTCCTCAGTGCTGTCCTTATGTCCTGAAAACAATAGAACTTTCCTCACTCTTTTATCTCCTGGTTGTACTTCCTGGCTTTGCAGTCATCAGGGGGAGAACCCATTGTGTTTAGTTACAAGATATGGGTTGGCTGGTGGCAGGATGGGTCCTTCACTCAATTATTTTTTTTCAGGCTTTCAAGGAAGTGCTACTATAGTGTTTTAAACCATTGTCTCACTTACCTGTGTATTTCCTCAAATAATTGAGAATAACAACTCCTTTAAAATTCCATCATATATTAAATATAGTTAACTAACTGTGGTTAGAGGAATTTTGGGGAAACACTTATGCTTTGTAATTGTAGATACTCGTTATAATAGAAGTAAGGGATATTTGTGTTTATGTTTACATTTTAAGCATTGCTGTTTCCCATATGGCTATAATGAATTTTTCTTAAAAAGGAGCCTATTTTTATAGTTTATATTCAAATTGCTCAGATAGACAGGTATTTGGCATTTTAATAGTTTAAGGCCAAGTGGCCAAAATGTATGCAAAAGGTTTGTTTTAATGACAGGTTAGATGAAAGCAGTAACAAGCATTCATTAAAAGTGGGGTTTTATTCCTCACACAGGGTCATGTCAAAACACAGGACAAAGTTTTCTGGAGCTGTTGCCTGTACAAGTTTGAAAGGCTCAACATAGACACCTTAGCTTTCTTCAGTTAGAGTCTGAATTTGAAATGAATTCATTAGGTTATTTCTGGCAGCTTTCTGCCTCAATTCTCCACTTCTCATGGAATCTCCCTTACAGGGCCCATTGGGCAATGAGGTTCAGATGTATTTCCAGGGAGAAAATAAGAGACTAAAAGGTTTTGTTTCTCTGCCAATCTGAGGGGCCTCGTTATTTTGTTTGTTTTTACGTGATGAGCAAATAGTAACATAGAGCGAACTGATGAATCCTCTGCTCGGGTTGACCCCAGAGGTTCTGGTGATTATGGGGGTTTCAGTGACCACATGTTCACTCCCTCACCTGGAATCCCTTCAGGGAGGTATATGTCTGTTCTGGCCCATATTTTGTTCCTAAATCAGTAACTTTTCAAGTTACCAGTGATAAACTTGGTCTAAAGTTGTCTGTCTATATATTTGAATTTCATTCATAGTGAACTGTTACCTAACTTGATGCATAAACAGACTGTAACCTACTCTTGGAACAAGTAGCTGAGTCTCAACCAATCACAAGTGGCCAACTGTTCACTTCCTGTTCAAATAAGATGAATGCAAAGTATAACCAAACAATCAGGTTGTCTCTTTATCTCTAGCTATTTTCTGCATGTCCTTTTCCCTGGTAACACATATAACTGGCTCATATGCTAGGATGAGGTATTTTGAGGCATTTTGGTCCAGAATGGTGCCTAACTCAAGAGTTGCAAAGTCAATTAAGATTGTGAAAACTAGATTTGTTGAAATTTTGCCTTTTAACTTTGGTCTTTATTTAATGAGTCTTACTTGAAAACCTTCTTCTAGGTCCTGGGTCTGGTCCTCACACTCTCAACCTAGTAAATCAGCTTTTTCAGTTCATAGACATCTCCCAGAATTTGTTTATCTGTGTGAATTTGATGTATGTTCTACATTTAGTATTTGTGGATTTATGATCCCTATCAATGTGTGTGCCATCATTGCTGTCTCTGAACAGTTCATTGCATCCATACTACCCTCCTACACTAGGATGATTTTCTTCCTCCATTCTCAGAGCCTTGGGGAATTTTATTAGAGTTGCTGCAAGTTAAACAATGGTGTTTTACACATGAAAACGTTCTAAGTGCTAACCCACGTGTAAGGCAAACAACAGGAGTTTGGTAACAGACTATGGAGTTAGTCATAGATATTCATTAATGAATCAGAAAAGTTAATATTGCTTTTTAAATCATACTGCTTTTATTCTAGAAAAAAATTGTTATATAAAGGAATATTATAATGATAGTCTTAGAAACAATGGTAGCTTAGAAAATAAGTTTGATAAGCAGCAATTTATTATTTTATATTCTTAATAAATTGGGAATAGAATACTTTATCCAAATCATGGTAAAGAATATATACCTCTGAAAATCCAAATCAAGTAATAGATAAGCATGAGACATTTCCCTTAAATTTAAATATTGTCACACTGTTTTTCACTTATTTATCAATATTTAATTGAGAACAGCAATAAGATAAGAAATAACCATAGAAAAACAGGAGGCCCCAACTTTATCTCCAGTATTGGGAAAAAAGTCTAAATTCATAATCTATTTGCAATAAAATAAAATCTAGGAGTTAAATTAGTTACATGACAATTAAATAAAACTCATTTTTTTTCTACTTGGTAATAGAGAAATGTAAGGACAAGGAAAATATCTCATACATAGTCACAAGAGCAGAGAGTTGAGTGCCTCAGAATAAACTTGGCAAATAACAGGTGGGGGTTATGAAGGAAAATGAAAAGCTTTTTTGAAATACATAAAAGAAGATTTGAATAAAGGCACAAATCTATTCTCTGAAAATGCAGTGACAAGCTTAATGAAACCTGATGATTTTTTTTAATCTATAAAAATAAATGTATCACAATAGCAAAAAAAGATTTTAATTAAAAAGAAAGAATAATGAGGAGCTTTGCCACATTATAACACAAAATAGAATTACGTTAATGCAGGTATTTTTCTAGCACAGAAGAGCAAACTATTAACATCAAATGCATATATATAAGAATTGCTAGATGTTAAGAATAGCATAGCAAGTAAAACATGGATTTTTGTATAACTGATATTGGATGCAACAATTGGGAATATGTTTAGCAAAAGATGGAAAGAAAGTTACTTCATAACTTATAACAACAGAAAGATGAAATATTTGTTAAAACACAGCACAAAATACCTGAAGACAATAAAAGAGGCAACTTTCAACATATTAAAATGTGTCACCATACAGTGAACCAATAAATCAAGATTAAAAGGCATCAACAGATTGACAGCATAAATATTCTGAAATGTAATATCAGCATGAAAGCATATATAAAGACATTTATAAATCACGAAGGAAAAAGAAAATCATCTTCAGTAGGAAAACAACAGATACAATACAAGCTAAATAAGTTGCTTGTAAAATGGGAAATATATACACATATATAAATAAATATATTCATATTTCTATGTGTTCCTGTATAAATCCAATCCCATGTATAAACATAAAAATATACACATTGAAAGAAAATACAAATGTCTGTCATTTGTAAGTACTTAAAGTGAATAGAAATAATATTGCTGAGATGCATATAACTAGATTTTCTCACATTCCCCCAGTGTGAGCAAACTCTGGAATCACTTCCCTTGTAAGAAAAACTTGGCAGTAGGCATCAAACATTAGATTCAGTAATTCTACATTTAGAAAGTTATTCTAAGAAACAAGCATGCAAATTTTAGCAAAACAGTTGTTTACTGCAGCATGTTTACAACAAAATATTTTAAATTCTCCAAATGTCAACAATATGCTATTAAAAAAATAAATTAGGATAGTTGAAAAAATACACCAGATTAAGGCATTAAAAATTACTTTGGTAGCCAGGCAAAGTAATCCCAGCAACTTGAGAAGTGGAGATCAGGGAGATTTTTGTTCATGTCCTGCCCAGGCAAAAAGTTCAGAAGACCTATCTCAACCAACAGCTGGGCTTGTGACTCATGCCTTCCATTGCTGGCTAAGAGGGAAATGTAAAGAGGAGCACTGTGGTCCAGGCTGGCCTGGGCATGAAGTAAGACCCTCTCTGAAAAATAACCAGCAAAAAATGGGCTGGAAGTATGGCACAAATGGTACAGCACCTGCCTAGCAAGCAGCCCTAAGTTCAACCTCTAGTTTGTGGGGAAAAAAATGAGTTTGATGAAAAACTTTACTGACTTGAAAAGGATTCATGATATATTCCTGTTATAAAAATAAGTTTGTGGCCAAATTTTTTTTCTTTTATTCATATATGCATACAACGTTTGGGTCATTTCTCACCACTTCCCCTCACCCCCTTCCTTACCCCCCCTGCCCTCTCCCTCTCTCCCCAACCCCTTCTCTACCAGGCACAAACTATTTTGCCCTTATCTCTAATTTTGTTGAAGAGAGAGTATAAGCAGTAATAGGAAGGAACAAGGGTTTTTGCTGGTTGAGATAAGGATAGCTATACAGGGAGTTGACTCACATTAATTTCCTGTGCATGTGTGTTACCTTCTAGGTTAATTCTTTTTGATCTAACCTTTTCTCTAGTTCCTGGTCCCCTTCTCCTATTGGCTTCAGTCACTTTAAAGTATCTGCTTTAGTTTCTTTGCGTTGAGGGCAACAAATGCTATCTAGTTTTTTGGGTGTCTTACCTATCTTCATACCTCCCTTGTGTGCTCTTGCTTTATCATGTGATCAAAATCCAATCCCCTTGTTGTGTTTGCCTTTGATCTAATGAGTTTGTGGCCAAAATTTTACATGTATAAATATTTATAGATGCGTACCTCCATACTTCAATTATGTAAACGTGTATATTACTGGAGTGTATTATAGTTCAAGTCATATGCTTTATTAACAAATTAATAAATGATAAGCAAAATACTGAATAAAAATATAATGAATGGTTATTCTTATGTGATAGAAATAAAATATTTTTGTCCTATTTTGTAGTTTTGAAATTTTATACAATGAATATATGTAGCTAATATAATAACTAAATATAATTTATAAGCTGGGCATGCTAGAATATGAGGCTGAGATAGTTGGATCCTAAATTCAAGGACATCCTTGGGTACAATTGAGTTAGAGGTCAGCCTAGGATGTAAAAACTCTAAGCAAAAGAAAACAATTTTCTTTGCTTATTTACTAAGTTATTCATTCATGCACTCAGCAATCATTTTTCAGAAGCTGTAGATATTTTATGAGGTCTCTCATAAAGCTGCTTTTTCTGTCATAGGACCTGCAACCTAATTGAGCATCAAGGCTCCACAATCATGCAGAAATTCTACGATTTCAAACAGCTTGGCCATATAGGAAAATGGCTGGCCAGGTGCTCTCGAGAATTTATACCTGGGATCTGATTTAGTCTGCAGACTCGGAGGATGCATTTCTGAAGAAGTGACATTTGAAGAAAAAGAGAGATAAACTGAAGGTCACGTAAACAAAAAGTAAGGAAAGAGGATCTCAGACAAAGGGGCCATCATTTGCAAAACCCTGTGTGGTGGGCAGGACCATTATGCAATAGAAAACGTGCCAATGTTTGTTGTCGCACCTGGGGAACAAAAAGCAAAGGGTACCTTTGGAGATGGGGTCTGTAGTTTGAAAATAAGATAAAGACTTAGTCTGTGGCCTGAGTCCTGCAAAGCCTCTGAGGGAAATTTACCTTACTGTTCCTGGGAGGGGTGTACTCTGTGCTTTCTCCACAGCCTTAGATGAGAAGTGATACTAAGGTCCCCCAGGAACCACTCTTTCTAGAACCCACTTCTTCCTTTGCCAAACTCCCCCAACACCATGAAAAGTCCCCAATCCATCCTACGTATTCTATTCCATATGCCTACTCAGATACCACACAATAACTTCTCAGAACTATGAACTTCTTATTCTTAACTCACTAAATTGTTACCTCTCATCAACATGAAATAATTCCTACCACATTCTCAACCAACTTGCTTGAGGTTCTGTTTTTGCCCTGGACCAGCATATAAACTCAAAAATTGAAAATTACAATGAGCTATCATTGTTCATGTCCACTGTATTCTGATCACTTTCAATCTTTAAAATTGTTTTTGCAGAAAAATTTGATATGAATATTCATGGTACATTTGGAAGTTTCCAAAGCATTATGAAGACTGGGAAGTAGGCAGATTTTATAATGCTATTTTTGAATAAAGAAACTACTCAGAGGTATACAATGAATTGCTAAAGGACAAACCTGGGAAAACTAAGTTCTCTCAACACTTGAGAGAATTCTCTTTCCACTACAACATACTTCATCCCACGAAGCACAAAGATCCTTTCTTCTTCTTCTTGGAGAATAGAAGGTATTGTATTGCTGGGCCTATGTCTGTGTAACTCATTTGGCACAGTAGTGAGACTAACATTATGCCCTTTTAGATACCTAATAAATCCCTTTGAATGGTTGATAACCAACTTGCAAATTGTCCTAATCTTACCAGGACAACCTGACATGAGAAGTCTGGGAAGAACTAGATCCCTGCAGAGAAGGTTGGCTTTCTGACACTGAGTGACTTAGAAATGACATGAAGTCAGTTGAAATTGCTGCCATAGTTAAAATGTCCTTTTAAGAAATTACATGTAAAGTAGGTTTTCACCATCAAGAAGACTCCACTGTCGATGGTGTGCAGCTAACAACATTTTCTGAAGTCATAAAGGGAAGGTTAGTCTCGTGAGCAAAGACTCACTAGGGACATGATGCTATTCACTTGTCACTGCGTTCTCCATGTGATAATTTAATGTCACTGCAGTTGTAAAAAAGGAATAATGACAATAGCTAATATACACTAAGTGCTAACTAATGTGACTGCTAAGTACATCTATTCATCATTTCATAAAATCTTTACAAGCTCGCATTTTTAATACATGGAATTACTACTACCTCGCAGACACCCACACTGCAAACTAAGAGAAGTTTTAAGGTTCACTAAAAGGCACTTCACCAGAAAGTTGCAAAAATCCAATTTATCTGATCCAAATTCTGTACTCTTAGCTAGTCAGCTGTACTATTTAAGTTAGTTTATAATGAAAGGACCAGGTGGCTATTCCGGAAAGTAGGTTCTGGATGGAGTTTACTGAGATACTGGATCTACCATAGTCAGAAAAAAATCCAGGAAAATTACCTTTAGGACTATACAAAACTAAGTTGTATAGAAATTTAAAGAATTAGAATTGCAATCAATTAATATAGAATCGAAATGAGAAATCTAACCATGCAAAACAGACTATTTTCTCTACAGAGAAAGGAGAAGCAAACAAATGTGCAGATATACCATATTCTACGGTGATCATGGAATCAGAGAAATACAAATGAGCTTTCTAATTTAAATATTTAAGGATATCTGTCTAAGAGCTTTGAGCGTCTATGTATAAATGAAGATAGCCTTTATGTATTATTATCACAATAATATTCATATAGTGAAGATACAACCGACAAGTTTCCCTTTTTCAATTCAGAGCTAATAAATTTAACAATCTCAGTAAATAAAATGCTTTATTTAAAATAACTATGTTGTTCTACGATACACTAAACCAGGATGAAAAATGTCCTGGTCTGCTTCTACACCAAAATTCACCACTCCCTCCATAGAGATGCCAGAATTTCATCTGTCAAGTGTTGGACCAAACATTGTATCTATGAAACTTTTTCTTTCTTTCCTCAGATCAATGATCTATGACGGAGTTAGCAAGCAGGATTCATTGAGTGGTAATCATCTGTTAGCTGTGGATTTCTATCATACTGTGCTAAGATGGATTCTAAAGTGTTATCTGTGGTGATGAGAAATTATTATAATCAGTGCAATTGGCCAAAGAGTGAGAAGAAAGGAGGCTGACATGTTTTCATATAGTTGTCATCTCTGAACAGAGATGGAAATTTAATAACCTAAGCAATTTAAATTAGGAAGATAAGAAGAGGACCATTTAGAGGACACACTAGATGCTGGGATAGCACCAATTCCTGCCTTTTCTTTACTTTTCCTATAGAGTTCATATTTTCCATTTTGGGCTGTTCAATGAAAAAGTACATCTATCCGCTTTCCTCCCCATACAACACACCTGAGTTAGTAAGAATAGGAGAAGTGAGGCAGGAGTTCGCATATGCATCAACTGGTGACCTTTATAAACGTGCCTTCCCTAGTTACAGTCTACTGGTCAAAGCAAGTTGCTACGGGGACAGTTAGGTAGTCATTGTCTCACCCAGTGTCCTGGAATATGGCTGCTAATGGAAATATACTCAGAAAAGGGCATAAGCCTGGTTTCTCTGGCTACCATCTACATCAAAATAGTATGGCATAGTTGTTCCATTTTATGGAAACAGGGACAGAACTGAGAGACAAAGTGAGCCATCTTTACCTTGGGCACTTGGGCTTCCTAGTTTGATTGGAGCTGATCTGAAGTAAAGTGTTCTGCAGCTCAGAAATCTGGGCGACAAGTTTTAGGTAACCTCCATTCAATTTGTGTGTGGATACAAAATTTAGGCAAACTTAATGAAGTTTGTGAACCATTGTGTGATTTTTTTCCCTTCTTATTAGGCTCAGTTGTCAGATACTGTCTTCTGTGTTATCAAATCAAACCAACCTGGTGATATAGTAGTTTAGAGAATAATCTCTGAAAATAAAGGCAGTCTGGAATATATTCCAAAATTGGAATATTTGACCCAAATATTTCAATACTTGGAAACCATTGGTCCACCACTTTGATTTGTACACATAGTGTAACATCTTTGAACCTGAGTTCCTGCCTCAGTAAAATGGACCTATTAATATAGTTCTCATTCAGCCATTGCAATCATTGATATAAATGGAATCATATCTTTAGTGCACATAGTAAAATGCATTAAATGTGACTGGAAATCCATATAACACAGCCAAAATGAATAACAAGTTCCAAAACTTTTCAAATGGCCCCCATTTGTATGCCAAGGCTTAGATGGAAATCAGACATGGGGCTCAGATCACCCGTCATATTGCTTCCAAGACACTTAATAGAAAATTATGAAAGAGCAGTTCTGATAGGATAATCTCCTTTGGTCCTTTCTATCCATTTCAAAGTGCTATGTAAGCGATTGTATGTCTGCTTCAAAGCAATCACAAAGCAATCATACTTGTGCTTGCGTTTTTTTGTGTCTGCATTTTTCATTGATTGTTTCATCTAAACTTTACTAACCTGATGAGATAGACAGAACTTATCACTGCCATTAAATAAATCCGAATCCCAGATATGAGATTCAGCGATTAATGGTCCCTGGAAGGTCAAAGAGAGTAATCAGTTAAGGAACCTGAGGATCTAAGCCTTCTTTCTGACTCCAAAACCCATGCCACTTCCAATACCAGCAACTGCTGTCAGTGACCTTTTGACCCCTTCCCTACAAGTTCAGGAAAGGACCCTCATAGTCCTTGAAGGTGAGCAATATCAACAAACCCAGCTCTGCCCAAACAATTGAACATACTGCCTGTTGCAAATGCTTCAGTCTCTCACTAAATTCATACTTGGCTCTAAGCTCTCTTTGTAGCCACACTCACACACGTTTTTATATTACAAAATAATACAGAGTCCTGTATCTTAAACACTTCATTTTATGTGACATCTTTGGTAACTGACAAACAAAGTCCTAAATGGGCAAAATGTAATATTTTATGTATGGCAGGTAACCTGAAAACAAATTGACTAAGAAAACCTTTCCATTCTTCCTACTGCCACCATGTGTAGAAAAGCAGCTATCTTCATGTTTTTGTTCATGGAAACATAATTGTGGATCCCATTCAAACACCAGATATACAGAAGATGAAGTCTCAAGTAATGAGGTGAGCAGGATGGATTTGCATGGTTGAGGAGCTCCTCTCCAAGCATTTCAAATAGCCCTTCATTTCCAGCCTAGGGCTCAGCTGCCAGGCTTCAAGGAAATGGCAATATTAACTTGGTTTTGGTATCTCATAAAAAGGGAGCCACCAAAGGGGTTCATCATGAAAGGAGCTAAAGAAGTGTGGATGGAACTGAAAGAGGTGGAGCTTGTAAGGCAGGAGGATACTGTTCACTTTGAGAAGAAAGGCTCAGTTGTGGTTTATTGTTCACAAATAAGAGGGGTTTCCCATTTCTTCTCGTTCTTCCTTCTTTTCTTCTTCCTTGCCTTTCTCCTCCCTTTTTCTTTCTTCATTTCTTTCTTCCTTCTCTCTCTTTCTCTCTCTCTCTTAAATTATGTTTTGGTTCTAGGAAAACACAATACTGACATTTAACATTACTTAAGAATTAATCTTTGTTCGTGACCAGCCCAAGTGTTGTGATTTTTTTCTCTGATATAGCCAACAAAGCCATAATACCTATAAGGAAAATTAAGACTCCCAATGGCTCTTCCCATAACCCCAGTCTAGTTCAGAAGACAGTCCAACTCTTTTCCTATCTGTTTTCCTTTGGGTGCTGAATGTTTTCTTGGTTTTCCAGAATCAAAGTTATTTCCAATGTAAATGTCATGACAAGCCCTTAAAATGAATGTGATAGTCCACCCTGCTATCCCCCAAAGTCTCACAGAATTCCCCCTATTGACTAGTATATCTGTCTTATGTTTATACACACCTGCTGTATTTCTGCCCCTGCAGGGTTATCCTTTCTGTCCTATGATACCACCTATTCCTGGTGCACTTACACACTGTGCTTTGTTTCTACCTCACTATTTTATCTCTGTGGTAAGTACCATGGTTTGCAACCTCTTCTTCCACTGGGGTTATTGCTACCATCTCGTCTTTGTTTCAAATACCATTTTCTGCATATTTTGGACCATTTTGCCATATCACTCAGCTCTCTAAGCCTTAGCAAATCTGGCATGCCATTCTTCTTTTCTATAAATAAGAATCTATTTAATTAACAGAGATATTACAAATTAAATTTTATTAAAATAACCTGTTCTCATGTTTTGGTAACCTCTAGTCTGGGAAACAGCTATTTAATCAAGATCTGAGAACTTCTGTAAGACTTCTTTTGGTAACAAGGGATTATTTTAAAACTAGGTAAGAGATGACTTCTCTTTGATTATTACACAGAAGGATTTGAGTGTTGTGGTTTGGGATGGGGTTTGAGATGGAAAACTATGTCTTTCTTAAGCATGGATCTTATGACCTTTTTCTCTTAAGTTCTATCAGCTGGGCATTTTTCGTTGCAAATGGCAGAAAACAAAATTAAACTAGATTAAACTTCTAACTGAGGTGGAAAACAACTCTTATTTGAACAATACTTGAGTTGCCTACAGATTTAAGGTGGAGATAAACTACAAAGCTTCTTGATATTAGGAATAAGGGCATTCCTGTAAACCTGGGCTATGGGAGCCATTAACTCTTATTTCTGCCCATTGAGATGGTTTCATGAACTGATCCTTACCTTTTCCTCCACTCTTTTCCCATTGAAGGAAGAAGACACAGAAGAGACCTAGATTATCTTTTTTTTTTTTTTTTTTTTGGCTTCCCCCAGAAAATCATTTTGTCCCACAGAAGAGGGGGAGTTACACATCGAACAGATCAGAAGTCAGTGCCAATGGGACCCTTTTGGCTAAGTTAGGCAACAAAGATATTTATTTATTTATTTATTTTTTTTTTTCATTTTTCTTTTATTATTCATATGTGCATACAAGGCTTGGTTCATTTCTCCCCCCTGCCCCCACCCCCTCCCTTACCACCCACTCCACCCCCTCCCGCTCCCCCCCTCAATACCCAGCAGAAACTATTTTGCCCTTATCTCTAATTTTGTTGTAGAGAGAGTATAAGCAATAATAGGAAGGAACAAGGGGTTTTGCTGGTTGAGATAAGGATAGCTATACAGGGCATTGACTCACATTGATTTCCTGTGCATGGGTGTTACCTTCTAGGTTAATTCTTTTTGATCTAACCTTTTCTCTAGTTCCTGGTCCCCTTCTCCTATTGGCCTCAGTTGCTTTTAAGGTATCTGCTTTAGTTTCTCTGCGTTGAGGGCAACAAATGCTAGCTAATTTTTTAGGTGTCTTACCTATCCTCACCCCTCCCTTGTGTGCTCTCGCTTTTATCATGTGCTCATAGTCCAATCCCATTGGTGTGTTTGCCCTTGATCTAATGTCCACATATGAGGGAGAACATACGATTTTTGGTCTTTTGGGCCAGGCTAATCTCACTCAGAATGATGTTCTCCAATTCCATCCATTTACCAGCGAATGATAACATTTCATTCTTCTTCGCTGTATAAAATTCCATTGTGTATAGATACCACATTTTCTTAATCCATTCCTCAGTGGTGGGGCATCTTGGCTGTTTCCATAACTTGGCTATTGTGAATAGTGCCGCAATAAACATGGGTGTGCAGGTGCCTCTGGAGTAACCTGTATCACAGTCTTTTGGGTATATCCCCAAGAGTGGTATTGCTGGATCAAATGGTAGATCGATGTCTAGCTTTTTAAGTAGCCTCCAAATTTTTTTCCAGAGTGGTTGTACTAGTTTACATTCCCACCAACAGTGTAAGAGGGTTCCTTTTTCCCCGCATCCTCGCCAACACCTGTTGCTGGTGGTGTTGCTGATGATGGCTATTCTAACAGGGGTGAGGTGGAATCTTAGTGTGGTTTTAATTTGCATTTCCTTTATTGCTAGACATGGTGAGCATTTTTTCATGTGTTTTTTGGCCATTTGAATTTCTTCTTTTGAGAAAGTTCTGTTTAGTTCACTTGCCCATTTCTTTATTGGTTCATTAGTTTTGGGAGAATTTAGTTTTTTGAGTTCCCTATATATTCTGGTTATCAGTCCTTTGTCTGATATTCATTTTTATTTTTTATTCCTGTGTATAAATTTTAAGATTAGACTGAAATTCCAAGAAAAACTTTTACTATTTTGGTTGAATTTCCTTTAATTTATACATTACAAATATGTCAAGAATTAAGTTTATTATACTGTTGCTTCTTCTTTATTACAGCATAGATCTACATTCACTTTGCTTTTTTTAAAGGGCCTATATTTACATTTTATATATTTTTGTCTGGCAGATTTTAGCCACATTTCTGTTCTTTTTAATGATACTGGGGTTTGAATTTAGGTCCATTTTCCTTTAGTTATTTTTCAGATAGAGTCTCATTCTTTTTTGTCCAGGTTACCCTTGGATCATGAGCTTCCTACCTGCTCTACCCATGTAGCTGGGATTATAGATACCCACCACCACACCTAGCTTGTTTGTTCAGATGGAGGGGTAGAGCCAAATTTTTGGCCAGGTTGGCCTTGAACTGCAATCCTCCTGATCTCTGCCTCCTGAGTACCTGGAATTATAGGCTTATTCTACCACACCTGATGATCAGTGACATGTTTCTATGAGGTATGTTATAAGATTATTAACTGATTTCTTTGCTCTTTCACAAGTAATCTTTTCAAATATTATTGTTTGTTTTACCCTACAGAACATCATTGATTTTCATATGGATATATTATCTCATATTCTACATTAATTGAACAACTTTGGTGAACTTTCTTATTATATTTAACTGCTTTCTCTATAGATTGCTTCAGAGTCTCCTTTGTAGATATAGATGGATCACAAGTAACACACTGCTCTGTTAGTGACAATGACACCATCACAGTGCCAGGACAGTAGAAGTGTTGACTGTACCACAAGAAGTGACATTTTCTGCAGGATTTTAGGAGACATTGCTAACCAGATTCAAGGAATTATTTTCAGTTTCATGGTGTCATACAATATTATATGTGCCTATTTTAATGGGGCTGTGCATTGTGGCTCGTGCCTATACTCTCAGCTACTTGGGAGGCAGAGGTAGGAGAATCTCATGATCTGAGGCTAGCTCCAGGCAAATCTCAAGCTCCTATAGAAAAACAACTAAAGCAGAATAAAACGCTGGTATGTGGCTTGAATAGTAGGCCAGCTTGAGGCCTTGAGTTCAAACCTGAATACTGCCAAAAAGAAAAAATTAAAAACAGCTTTCTTTCTTGATGCCAGGAATTAGGACAGTAGACTGAATTTTTCATCTTACATACAGAGAACTGATTTACTTATGTGTTTCAGTTCTTCTTCAGTAGGCTGTCTTATCAGATTGCACCCTTGCCTCCCCCATCCTGCTCTTTCTCTCTTTCTGTTTCTCAGTCTCTCTTTCTCTTCACACACACACACACACACACACACACACACACACACACACGTATCTTATCTGGTCAAGTCATATGGTGTGAACATGGAATGCACTGTGTTGTCAGCTCTGGAAAACTTACTTTCCTTTTTGTCAGATATTTGGATATGTGGGTGAAGTGTCCTTGTCTTGGCCAAGACCTCACCTCAGGGATCTGAGGAAATGAATGTGCAGTCCATTGCACACAGACTCATAAAGAATGGTGCTTTTGAGCTTCCACAGCCATACATAAAAGTATTAAGTAAGCCTGTGTAAATTGATAGCATTTTTTCCACTTGTACATTTGAGGCTTTCTTTTCTTTCCTTTCAATTCACTCTAGTTTCATGAGCTGTGTGAAATATAGATGTAGATATAGATAATCTTTTTGGTTCATTGGAGAACCCTGACAAGGTAGTATACATAATTTTTTCCTTATCTACTTTTCTAGGGGCATTGTGATTTGCATCTAACTGTCAGCTCTTGCTACTGCAAACGACGTTGCTTGGGCTCTTGTGACTGGTGTTGGTGAACGGTGTCCCTCAACTCACTCAGACCTGGTGTCCAGCTGCAGGTGCACGTCACGTGGTTCCACAATTCTCTTCCCAAGCACAGCTCTGCTCTCACTCCCACAGCAGTGCACGAAGTGCCTGCTATCCCACTTCCTCACTGCTGTTTATAATATCCACTTGTAATATTTCTAACATTCATGGCATAAAGTTGTATTTCTTAAGATCTTTTTTGTATGGAGGAGAGGCTCAGAACTCCATCTCGATATATTAAGAACAACCTAATTGATTTTTTATTTTTCCTCTTCATAATCTGATTAATATATTTTCAGAAATTAATTCATTTTTGTGCATTTAATCCACATATATTTCAGAGTACCTTTCAACACTTTAAAAAACTCTGTTAATTTTGTCATATCTGCTTTATATTCAGTGTTTATTTTAATGTTTCTTTTTATCTAATTATGCTTGTCAAAGGTTTCTTTCCCTAGTCCTTTACAAATCAAGCTTTTGTTTTCATTTTCACATCTTTATTTCTCTTCCTCAATTTTTTTTTTCATTTTCCTCATCTGTTTATCAGGTTTTTCTGCTTCTTTCCTTTGATTTATTCATTTCTGTTTCTCGTTCTTTTTCCATCTCTTTTTTATTAGTAGATACTAGTTATACAAAAGGCATTTTATTGTGCTGTGCCCAAACACACTTATAATGGACTTTGATTAAACTCACCCCCTCTATATTCTTTATCTCCCTGACTGCTTTTGAACAATTTGAATGAGTTTATTGTTCTGTTTTCATGCACATCTACTAAGAACTTTATTATACTCACCCCTCTTTCCTCTCCTTTCACCTTCCCTCCATTCTAAAACTTTTCTCTTTTTTGTTCCAGGATTTGTTTCCTGGTAGGATAATGTTATGGTTTGCATCTTAAGTGTCCCCCAGAGTCCCAGATGCACAAGGCTTGGTCACCAGCTTTCGGTGCTGTTGGAGCTTATGGAAACTTTGAGGGTTGAAGCCTAACAGTAGGAGGTTAGGTCACTGGGAGCATGCCTTCAATAGGGACATGGGGACCTGGCCCTTTCTCTTGTTTTCTTTGCTTTCTGGCCACCATGAAGTAAACAGGCCATCTCTAGCATGCATTCCCACCATGATGGAATGTGCTGCCTCAGCCCAAAGTAACAAGGCCAAATGACCATGCACTGAAACCTCTGAAACTTTGAGCAAAGATAAACCTTTCCTCCATCTGTTTATCTCATATATTTTGTCACAGTGATGAAAAGTTAAATGACACAAATACTCAGAACTATAAATTTACTTTCAACTACTGTTTTTATAATAATCCATTTGTTTTAGTTTTATTTATTTATTTATTTGAGTTATGGTGGGGTGTAATCAGAGCTTTTTCTTCCCTGCAAAGCTGGAATGACAGGCACACACCATCATGCTCAGCCATTGGGTGAAATGGGAGGACCTCAAACCCGTTTGCATGTGCTGGCCTCAAAGCACATTCCTCCTGATGGTTATCTCCCAAGTGGCTAGGACTATGGGCGTGAGCCACCAGCACCCAGCCCACAGTTTAACGTTCTTGAGTATAATTGAGTGTGGAACAGCTGTGACCTAGAGTGTGTGGGTGCATCATTAGCAGAACAATCCAAAAATGTTTATCAAGGTGGTTGCACCTGTTAGCACTTCCACCAGCTCTGTAACTTCTCTACCATTCAACCTCAGGCCCAGGAATGTACAGAAACAAGGAAGAAAACTAAAGTAGACAATCTGAAACAGTGTCTACAACACTGGCACACTGATAAGCCTGAGGCAGGACGTCTCCTAGAGAATTGGATTCCTTGGGTGCAAAATTTAAAGAGGTGCCTATTTTCATGGTTACATAGAACTTTGCCTTTGATCAAATTTAAGAGTAAACGCCTTCCTAAATTTCATTCCATAGACATCTCATCTACCTTACCTTCCTGTCAACCCTACTGAATAGTACTTGTTTTTGAATGAACTTGTTTTTGTTCATTTCTTCAGAGTGTGTCTTGTGCTATCACACTGTGTTTTTATTTACATTACTAAGATGATTAATAACATTGAGCATAGTTTCATAGGTTTGCTAGGCACTTTGATATCCTCTTTTGTGAATAACTTCTTTGAGTCTTTTGTCCAATTTTAATTGGATTGGTTATGTTTCCTATTATTAATTTTTGGAAGTACTGTTTATATATATTTCATAAATCCTTTGTTGGATTTTTTGTATTTCAAATATGTTTCCTATTCAAACTTCCCTTCTCACACTTGAGTGGTTTCTTGTAATAAATGAAGTTTCTTAATTTTAGTGAAGTTTAACTTGTAAGTATTTTTCCTTTATGGCACTGCTTTTCTGTCCCACTTATAAGAACTTCTTCCTTCTTTTCTTCTTGTATTTGTAAAATCTATAATGTTCTTCCACTATATTGGTATCAGTATTTTCTAAACTTGGGATCAATTTGATATATTTAATTAGACCCCAGATATGATATTATTTATGTTCTCTGCTTTACACATGTTTTCTATTCCATTAGTATGTTATATTTTTACCATTTCCTGGCTTTAACTCTTTTTTTGCATTTAATTGCCTACTCTTTCCCTAACTTCATGAGATGGGTGCATGAGTCATTGGTTTTTGGTGACTTCCTTTTCTAATTATATTCATTAAATGTTACAGTCATTTCTTCTCAATACAGAAATTTAAGTTCCTCACACATTTTTGATAGAGCATCCTTTATTGCCATTTAGTGCACGATATTTTCTAATTTCTAGGGTGATTTCTTTGATACAGGTCTTGAAAAAAAAAGGGCTGAGTATTTGTATTTTGCTATAATGCACTATAATTACAGTCCACTATAATCACAGAACAAATTGAGGTTGCTTTAAGTCTCAATAATATATGATTATTTTTAATTATGTCATTGGATCTCATATGGTTCAATATAAGTCCAATAAATTAGTATCATAAATTTTGTTTAGATTTTCTGAATTCTTGATATTTTCTTATTTATGTGTTCTATCAGTTACTGAGTAAGGTATCTTCATACCTCCCAAAGTAATTGTGAAGTTGTTCATTTTTCATTTTAGTTCTTTCAGTTTTCACTATACAAATTGGAGGACATCATACACATAAAATTTAGAATTTTTACATATAAAAATCTTGGTGGATTGACCCTTTTGAGATTATGCAGTCCCTCTTATTTAGCAGTATTTTTTCTTAGAGTCTACTGAATTTTTCATATACTAAAACATACTTTCTTTTGATTCTTTGACAATGTAAAATACTTACATTTGCCTCAGTACTCTGGAGAGCTGAAAACTATTTTTCTAGTTTCTGTCATTTCCGAACGGTGTCCTTCTATCTGAATTGGTACCAAAAACATGGAAATACCTTCAAGCTTGAAGCAGATAACAGATCATAGGTGTCCTCCTCCAGTTCCCTCGTTTTTGGGATCTTGGTCATCTGATACTTGTTTCCTCGGCAGTTCCCTGATGCCCTCATATATAAACATAAATTTCATTTTGATTTTATAGTTTTCCTCAGCAGAATCTCTGCCCTGCTGCAATCAATGCTTTGAAACCAGGAACTAGGTGTCACAGTGAATTGCCATCTTTTTTATGTTTCATGAAAGAAAATTGTCTGTCATTATACTTCTTTTTTTTGTTTTGTTTTCTTCTAAATTATCACCTGTTGGTACATTCGAAGACTTTTGGTAGTTTTTGTTGTCTGCATTTCTTTATTATAGTGTTTAGGCTCAGGTCAGAGGTTAGAAAGATTTTCTTAAAGGGACAGGTACTTCTGGTTTTGAAGAAGATACTGCCCCTGTCACAGACCTTCACCTCTGCTGTTACAGGACAGAAGAAGCCAAAGACATTGCACAAATAAAAGGCAATGGCTATGCTCCAATAACATTTTACTTGTAAACAAAATGCAGGCATTTTTTACAATATAGCCAACCCCTGAGCTATATCATACTAGTGTAGCAAGCATTCCCCAAATCTCAATAGTGCAAAACATCAAATATTAAACTCATTTATCTCTTCTTCATGACACATGTTAATTGTACATTTATCAGTTGAGCTATGTTCTTTGAAGTTAGTCAGGAATGCTAGCTAAGGGATTCCATTGGCCTTCAAACAGAAAATTACACCTGGCAATGAAATGTTGAGAGTGCATTCATTGTGCATCAGCCAGAGTTAACCATACAATCATTCCCATGCACAAAGGGACCAGGAAGTGCAACCCCACCATGTGTCACAAATGGCAGTCATACACTTTCCTTTATCTCTTTAATCTCTTTAACTGTTTGCAGCATCTCAAAATCAATTCTTATTCTCCATTGAAGTGTCACTGTGCTGGGCAAAGTGATGTGCACCTGTCGTTCCAGTTATGTGGGAGGAGTGAGCAGGCAGCTCTTGGTTCAAAGCCAGTCCTGGCAAAAGCTTGAGACCTTATCTGAAAATAACTAAAGCAAAAAAGGGCTGGGGACATGGTTCAAGCAGTAGAGCACCTGCCTAACAGGCAATAGGCTCTGAGTTCAAACCACAGTACTGTCAAAAAAAATGTCACTGGACTTGTTCCCTCATGATTCCCAGTTTTCTCTTGTTTGTGTTACTTTGAGTATTTTCATGTTAGTATATAGCATTATGTTGCAGAATTGAAAGACCTTGTGTCATCTTTTGTGTGAAATGACAAGGTGAACATCAGGTTAATGGGGAAGAAAAACAATGTAGGGAATTTAGAGAGAAAAAAACTTAAAGTAAATGTTTCCCTTTAATGTCCTTGTCACAAGTTATAGTACATCAAACACCATATTTTTAATATAAAACCTAAAAAGGTGGGAAGGGAGTGAGTACTTACTATTTGTGAAATACTCTGTACAGATTATTTTGTGTAATTCTTACAACTTCACAATTCAACTTTTTCTTCCTTACTTCCTTCCTTTTCTTCCTTTTGCCTTTTTCTTTCTTTCTTTTTGTTGGTGGTATTGGGGGTTTGAACTCAGGGCCTTGTACTTGTTAGTCAGGTGGTCTACCAATTGAGCCACTCCACCAGCCCTTTTTATGTTGGTTATTGTTGAGATAGGGTCTCACTTTATGCCCAATATGACTTGAACCATATCCTCCTACTTGTGCTTCTCTATACAGATGAGATGACAGAAGTGTGCCACCATCCTCAGCCATTGGTTGAGATGGAGTCTTGTGAACTTTGTGCCCCAACTGGCTTCAAACCTCGATCCTCCAAAGTAGCTAGAATTATAGGTTTGAGTCATTGTGCCTGGTCACAAATTAAGCATTTTTAAAAGGAGAGACAAACTAAGAAATGCATGGATAATTTGCCCAAGGTCATTCAGCTGTTAAGTGGTACAACTGGGATTTTAATCCTGGGTTTCTCACAATGTCTATTCTCTTGTAACTATTTCACTAATATTTCTTCTCTTCAGTCTTGTAGAATAAAAATCTAATTTTATTTATTTACTATTTAATAATGGAATTACAACAAAATTCATAAGTTTTAAAGCAAATTAAAAATAATAATTTAACAATTCCCTGGGATTAGTTCGCCAATCCTCTCCTTCTCATCTGAACACCTGTCAGGCAACAGTTTTACTGCTGTAAAATTTATGTGTAAATTACTGAGTCTAAGATCAACATAAAAAATGAAATCTCAGACATAAAATCTACCCGAAACAATTTATGAAATACCTGATGTAAATTTTAAAGGGATACTAACTATTAAAGACCAACAATATAAATTTTAGTCAGGTAAATAAGACAAGGTTGTCAGATTTCAGAACTAGGTATTATGTCCATAGAGTAACTGTCCCCCATTCTGTGATCATTCCAGCTATTAGCTAAAATATGAAATGAAATGACTCCTCAAATCCAAAGCTATGCTTAGATCAACAGGAGCCAGGCAGCATTCAGTATTAGAAGCGAACATTTGCCATGACCCTTCCCAAATTCAGCATTTAATTTATAGAGACATAGCAGTGGCTGATCTCTGTGTTTCTAGATGGTTAGTTTGGTGTTTCTAACAGAGAGTATTGCCATCTCCCTAAACAGAGAATATCGCCACAGAGAGTATTGTCATCTCCCCAAAAGATGCTTCAAAGACTCCAAGCCCAAATGAGAAGCTATCACACTGATATCTAAGTCACAAACAGAGGGCATGCTGAGGGGTAAATTAATGTTTAGCTCCCTTTTCCCCCTAATCTTTATTAGCATCCACAAGACACCTCAACATCAAGAATTATAGCCAATCTATTAAGAAAAGAATAAAATGTGATGGTCTCCTGTCTTGATTTATGAAAGAAAAAACAAATGCTGTAAACTAATACTGGAATAAATTCCACCAATCAAAACAGGGAAATCTTAAGTGTTCCATCTTTAAAACCCAGTGAAGTATTCAACTCATGAGAATGGAGTATGAATTTTTATTAATTTCAGTGTTACTTTAAATTTTTAGTGATCAGACAAGACCCAGTCTGCTAAGCACATCACTTATATATATGAATTTTCAAGACCAGATTCCAGAGAACTCTTCCCACCAAATAGTAGCCTTTAGCATTGTTCATAACGAAATTTGGGATCCCAAAGAGCCACCCAGGATGACCTTAGGAAGCTAACAATGAAAGAAACTTGAACTTGGAGATGGGAGACATGCATTTTAATTCCAACTATACCTCAAAATATCTGTTTGACTTTGGGCAATTAAGTTAATCATTCAGAAATTCTGATTCTGAAGCTGTAAAATGAGAATTATAATACCTGTCCACTGTTGAGTAGATCAAATCAAACAATGCACATGAAAGCACTTAAATGTGGAAGTGCTATACAATTGGAAAGAGTTATTACTCTTTGACTCTGAGCTGCCCTTCAGCTGAATCCACTTGTAAAAGACTTGATGAGTCCAGAAGTAACATTTTAAAGTACAAATTTCCCCAGACTGCTGACTTGCAGGAATGAATTAGGTAGAGAGTATGATGGAAAGAAGGAAGAGAGGGAGCAGAGCAGAGGGGAGGAAAAAAGAGGGAAGGAGGGAAATAAAGAAAAATTTCCATAGTTTGAATTCTGTGTTCTTCCTAAATTCAAATGCTGGAACTTAACACCCAATGTGATAGCATTAGCAGGTACAGCCTATCGAAAAGCATTTAGGTCACGAAGTCTCCACTTTCACAAATGGGGTAAGTGCCCTTATAAAATAGGTTGAAAGGAGTTGCCTTGCTTCTTCTTCTAGGTGAACACATTGCACTCATTCCTTCAACCATACGAAAACACAGCAACAAATGCCACCATAGGGGATGACGACAAGTTCTCACCAGACACTAAATTGGCTGATGGCTTGATCTTGGTCTTCCCAGTCCTAGAATTGTAAGAAATAAATTTCTAACTCTTGCTTATTATTCATTCTAAAGTATTTTGTCATTGCAGCAGGAATGGTCTAAGATTTTATATCTATACATACATACATATATATTTACATACATATACATACCTGTGCACACATGCACACAAATATAGTATTCAGTGAGGCAGGTAAGTGATTTTAATAGGTTTTAGCAGTTTCTGTGCCATCTTTCCCCCCACACACAAGGAACTGAAATGAATTTTCACGCTGGTCATTTTTAACATCGTGATGGATTGTGAACTGTTTCTCCAGTATCAAGTAGTTTATTTACAACATCATTTGTCAGTGCTTATATGTCATCATTTCACATGAGAATGATAATACCTGTTTGTTTACTTCTATTACTTGTTTATTCACTTCAAAATTATAAATAGTGAAGCAACAAATTTCATGATGATTATACATTTTTATTTGCCTAATATAAAACCAGTTTAGACCAGTTGTCTTACTGGCAATTATTTATAGCAAAGCCTTTCACTTGCAAAAGTATCCAAGTTTGATAGTCAATTATACTTTTACTCTATTTTAATGATTGATAATTATTTCTCTTAGACAAAACTAATGTGGAATTGCATTAAGGATGAATTTTCAGACTATGTCAAAACATACATTCATCTCTGAAAATGAAGGCATTAAAATAAAAAGATTGTATGTATAGGTGGGTAGATTATATGTGTGTGTGTATGTGTATGTGTGTGTAGTACATTTTCTAGGAAGATTTCAAATAAGTACATTTTTTCATTTGTATTTCAGGGCTACCATGAATCCGGCTTCAACATTGCAAAAGTCCTGGGCAAAAGATGTCCAGTTTAGTGATAAATCTATCATCAAGAATGCTTTGGGGAGCTGTGAGTGTAGCCCTATTAAAAAGTGATTATCTTAGCATGTGCAATGCCCTGTGTTCCAGTCCTATTGCCACATAAAAAAGCATATTTTGAATTAGTTCCATTATCAAGCCCAGTGTATTCCCAAGATGGCATCACACATTTTCTCAGGACACTGGTTTCCGTCTTGAAACTTGTTTGTCCTCACTCTTTGCCTGTATCCTATTCCTCCTTTATGGTCTTATCTTAGATTCAGTTTGTCTCAGAAAGTAGCACAGGCTACTCTAAATATTGTCTATATTTTCCAAATTCCCTTGCAATTAGGCTTGACTTTAATTAGATGTGTAGATAACCACATCTTGCCAATGGACTAGAAGTAGAAGTGGCTTGTATTACATGGGGGATTCCACAGTAAATTCAAAATGTATATATTATTGTTTTGTAAACTTAATTTTTTTATGTTAATATTTTGTTATTTCGTTCTTCCAGAGTGTAAGACCCACAAAAGATTCCCAAAGATAATTGCTATTTTTCCTTCCCCTCTGCTATGCTAATTATGAAGTTTGTGCCCCCAAATGTGTACTTCTGAGACAGACAGACTTGATCAGGCTATATCAGAATTGGGTTAAATGGGGAGGCATCTTTTATTCTTTTAAGACACTGAGGTTTTACTACACAAGCAAATATTAATTATCTTGAATAATATTAACATTGGTTCCAAAAATGGGGGTAGACATGACAAAAAACTAATATGTGTGGCATTGGAAATGAGATTGAGCAGAAAGTTGTGAAGAGCCTTTAACAATGAAAATAGTGATAACAGGTGTGAAGAACCTATAGGGTATGGAAAAAAATTTTAAAACTGTTGTTATTAGTAAGGTACTAGCTACTACTGGCAAATTGGAAAGGTATTATAAGACAGAAATGAGCTTAATAAATAATTAGCCTGCTTATGAGCAGAAACGCATTGGAATGAAATAGAAAGTATCCAAAAAAGTTGAAACCCTGGCTGTTTGGAAAAGCTGTTTGAAAAGCCTAAATTGTAAGATAAAGATTGGAAAGGTTTTGAATTACAAATTCCCAGTAAGCTAAAGTGATTTTTGTGCAAAGATCAGACTCCTAAGGTAGTTTTAATTATGGAGGGAGAGAAGGGTGTAAGGGACTATAGTGGAATGTAATATATTGGCTCTAAAACCTATACCTCTGAACATACCTGTGTGAGGTTACTGCCATATGGAACTGAAAGTAAATTAGCCAGAATCTGTGTTGTAGGGAATTAATAACCTAAGAAGCCCCAAGCCAGGAACTAAAAAGTGTGTTTTCTAAAACAAATCTAAAATATCAGAAGAAAGGCACAGAGAATAGAGTCAGGGAAAAAGGAGGAGTTAGATAAGCAAGGTCTTCTGGGGAGCAGACGTAGAACTCTGTTCCCAGGGATGAGAGTGCATCATGGTCTTCCCACAAAATCCTTCCCTTTCCTTCCTCCAAATGGAATGTTTACTGGTGTTACCCTGTCTGTTCTGGTCACACCACTGTGCTGTGTGTGTGTGTGTGTGTGTGTTCACATGCATGTTATGATATTGAGGATAGAACACAGGACCTCACCCATACTAGGTAAGTGCTCTACCATTGAGCTACATCCTCAGCCCTAAGTTTTTTAAAATAATTCTTTTAAAAGAAATGTTGCATCACTAACACTGTTTTTGTTTTTTTTGTGTTTGTGACAAGGTCTAGTTATATAGCCCTGGTTAGACTCAAGCTTACAATACTCCTGCCTCATCCACTGGAGTGTGTGTGTGTGTGTGTGTGTGTGTGTGTGTGTGTGTGTGTGTGTGTGATTAGTAGGGATGGAGTTCAGGAGGGGAGTGACATTTTAGTTCCAAAATCTCTGTATCCATCCCTAGATGTTTACTGCCTCTCAGCTCCAGATCCACCCTACAAGTGCTCCATGAAAATGGATCCAGACTCAACTATTTGCCCCTTGGCTCCTGCTACTGCAGCATAGGCATGGAAGAGAGATTCCTGGAGAATCAAGGATGTGCTTTACTCCTGGTACACTGCATTATCAGACACTTCTCCTGCCCCAGCAGGACACCCTGCAGTGCCCAGTACCCAGCAGCTTGCTGGCATCCCCTCTTTGAACATTTTGTAGTAGAGTGCCTTCAATAAGATGTCTCCTTGTTAATAGCTTCCTTAGAAGATAATCTGCCAGCAAATTCCAGAAGGCAAATTCCCAGCATAGCCCACAGTAATTCCCAGCAGAGGCCTACCAGCATTGCTCCACAGTGGCTTCTCTGCCATCAACGAGTCATGCAATAGATCATTGAGCTCAGCTCTGGATGGGGAAAAGGCTCTTCCTTGGGGGTGTTATCTCACCCTCACCATTGGAACTACTCCTTATGCCCACTATTTCTATATTTTTGAGCATTGTAGAACCATGATATTACCCAGTCCCTGATTTCTCTAATCCCTTATCACAATTAATAGTTCTTCATATTACAACTTCCCAGTTCAAACTACTGCGTGGGTTCTTTCTCCTGATGTGAACAGAAGATGCAATGCAATCATTGGGTTTCATGTTAGATTGTATACCTGGTGAAGAATAAATGTATTGCCCATGTGGCTAGAGAGGAGAGAACATTGGATGTTTATTGACCAAAAGGACTTATCATGGCAAGGAATTTGTGCTCCCCCCCAAAAATCCTATACTCTTGTATATTTCCCAGTTTTATTTGTTGGTAGTTTACATGTCCCCTAGCATCTTGTTCTGGAACCCAAACCATAGCACATGTAACACCAAAGATTGGTTTAGCTACTGATGTTTGGTTATATGAATATGGTGAATTCCTTGAAAGCTGGGACCATGGCTACATGGTTAGCATTGCATTCTAGGTGCCTAACAAACAAACAAAACCTAATGAATGTGCATTACTAAAATGGTCTCCTGATCACTCTAATAGGTTAGGTTCTCAAATACTATGTATTAGGAACTTTCAAAATGCTTTAATAAACCATCTCAGCATACAAGCCTATAAGGTCTATATTATTTATTATCATCTGCATCTTACCAATTAATAAAATTAAGGGGCTTAGATTAAGGACATGAAATGAAATAAATTTCAAAGCAAGACAGACAAATTGAAAGGCTTCCCATGGAAACCATGCACTCTGTGCCATCGGGAGTCAGCCTGCATGAGCATAGCCTTTGGCTGGCATTCTCTTCTCTTCCAGGCTTCTGTTAGTTCCCCCTAATGCACTCCATGAAAGCTCAGGGAAAGGGGCACAGATGGAGAAGGTAAATGCTTACCCAAAACCTCATCAGAAGGTATATCTGCAGGGACACCCTATGTTAGCCTCTGAGGGGAGACCTAAGTACAGAGAGAGACTTACAGCAATTCAGCCAACAGCAGGGGGCAGGGGAGGCAACAAGATCAGAAGTGGCAAGAAGCCCATGTAGAATGGGAAGACAGAGATAGGAGGTATGGATAGGGAGTGTAGGATATGTGTAGGGGGAAGTGGCAGGGGGCAGTTCACATACAGGACTCTTTAGAGCAAGGCAATGCTAGAGCTCCTTTTTTGCTTGAAGTTGAATCATGCCCCATGGACCTGAGTGAAGACAGATTTTTCATTTGTTTTGGTTTGTTATGGAACAATTTTAAAACAAAACTCAGTCAGTGGGGAGGCTCAGTCTTTCTTTTTCCTCCACCAAGGCCAGCATCTGCTTTTAAACTAGTTCCTCAGAGTGGCTCCAAAAGGCTTTCTTGGTCTTCAACTTTGTTCCTCACCTATCTATAGAACTATGGCCTCTGCTTCAAATCATTACACCTTGCTTTCCCCAAACCCAACTTCTCCTCACTCCACCCCAGATAGTGACACTGGCTTGATTTTATTATGGTCCTTGGCCTAGGATCTTGGAGTAGCTAAGTCTTTCTCAAGACAGATGGGAAAGCCCTGTCCCAATCTGTTATATCAGTTAAGAGTATGTTCAGCTATCTGTAATAGATTTAAAGAAGCTTTGAAGAACAATGCTTCACTTTGGTCCCTCAACAAGCACAAAGGTAGGCAATTATTACTGTCATTTTAGTGGCTGAAGCACATTACATCCAAAGTCTCTGCCATTCTTGTGGCCTTTCTTTCCTGGTCCCAGGATGACTTCTGCAGTTCTAGACATCATATCTGTGTACAAGACACAAGACTATGGAAAAGGAAAAAGATCTTTGAAACCACACCTTTTGTCTTGATTCAGGAAGGTGAACACATTCATAGCTCACATTTCCCCACTCCCTCTTCAGCAGATTTTTATGGTTGTCAAGTCTTTCCACAGATGGAAGGGAGACTGGGGAGTCATGAGTTTTATGAGGATTGCGTCTGAGTAACCATGCTTCATTCCCAAAAAGTTGGTGTCTCATATCAAGGAACACTGAGATTTATCGTGAGATGGTAACTAGCTGCATTGGCCATATCTCCCGTTGAGTTTGATACATTGGACATCTTTTTACTCTTCCTAGCTCTGTTACCTCACTTCTTGCAATTTCTCCTTAAGTTCCATGCCTGCCTTGACTTTGTGTTCAGGGACCAGGCTTTGGAAGGATTAAGCTCTCCTTGGGCTGTGCAACACATTGGTATATTGCAAGTGACACTTCACAAGTTGAAAGAGAAAGCTTAATGGCACTGCTGACACTCCCCTGCGCCAATGAGAAAGTGCTGGCACAGGCCTACACTGTGTGTGGTATCCAGTCTGTGTTCCTTTGTCAGGCAGATTGAGGACTTGTTGTATGTACCAGATAGCAGCCACAAGGTATAGATATCTGGCATTTCCACAACCTGATATAATATGTTGATATACACACATACTTTATTTTTTCTCTATCTTGCTCTTTTGTTTGTCCATCTTCTCTCTCTCTCTCTCTCTCTCTCACACACACACACACACACACACAACAGCTCTATTTACAGTTTGCTGATGACTTTGTCTTTTGAGAGTTCTAAGTGACAAGCCTGGGCTCCAGCAAGCTTGGTTGAGCTACTCTAAATGAAGGAGCATAGCAGAAACCTGAAGCCTGGAACTGGGTACCCAGCACTGGACTGTGTCACCTGAGCAGCTTGCCTGTCATAGCCTGCCTGTCACCCATCCTTCATTATCTCTGCCTGCTCAGCTGGCCTTCCCTGCCAGTGGCCAGGGCTCTTCAAATGCTGGAAAGAACAGGGTGCAGTGTTGTTCTATTCTAGATTTTTGCTGAACTCCCACAGCTGTGGTTGGGAATCTTTTATTTATATTTGTAAACTAAGTGAATTTGACATGGAAGTCACCAAGAGGGAACACATTTGGAACATTGAAATGCCATTTTTACAGCCACATTTCTAATCAAAGCTGCCCTCTAAAACCCACACAAAACTGTCACCTCTAGCTCCTCTGCTTTCTAGCCTCAGTGTGGCTCTCTATGCAATCCCACTGCATGACAAGAACAAGATTTCATTTTGAGTCACACCTGACACCGGCTAAACCCTAACATGGACTTTTTATGTTTCTATAAACTCTCCTTATGGAACTGCCAGAAGAGCCTGGGAAAGTGAGAAATGCATGCCAGTGAGAAATCACTGTACTGACCTGCTCGGGGTGCAGCTCACAGGTTTTTCAGGAGGGAGTAAGTATAAAAGAAGGAGGCTGCATATGTCAGATCACCCCTGGAGAGCTACTGCTATAGTGGCCACCCAGAAATTTCTCCGTTAGCTAGCTAGCTTGCCTCCAGTCTGGAACTTGCCCTTTGCTCTCTGGCCTCTCCTGAGCCCTCCCTTTCTCAGAGCAAACCTGATGACTTGACAGCCAATGGATTTGAGGGCACAATTCATTTTAATGTCACATGTACATTCTATACTCCTGCAGTGACTCCCAGTGCCCACAAGTGTCCTAAGTAACTTGTAAAGCATAGAACTTCCTTCTAATTGATCTCTGGTGTCACAGAAGACATGAGGAGAGGCCCTGAGAAGGACAGGATGAGAGAGTCTGAAAAATGGGCACAGACAGGAGACTGGAAGAGGACCAACTGAGTTCATTTTCACACCTATAATAAAAAGAAATCTTATTCAGCCAGGATTATAAAATAGGGCAAGACCAATGTGACCGAGACTGTGGTGTTTGTTGATGCTCTGCCTGTTACATTTTAACTTAAACCTTATGTTGTCCAATTTATTATGGTACAAGCTTGAAAACGTGAAGTGATGTATTCAAGAGAAGGACTTTCCAGAATAGCTGATATACACCTTATTCCCAAACACAGTATTTTGAAAATACTTATTAATATATGTAGGGCTTATTTTGACTGTTCATAAAGGAGATTCCTTCCTATTTTCCTTACCTTGTGTCTGGTGCACAGCATGTAATAACAATAAATGACCACCCTGCTAGGAGGTAACATTTATTGTGAGAGAACCATGAGTCAGGTGCTTTTTTAAATACAGTGCTAACTGCCACCAAGGCATACTGTCTTATCTATGACACTATATGGACTCCTCATCTTGTAAATACATTGTACTCAGCAGCAAATATTTATTTTAATTATGCATGACTTGAATGAACAAATTCCATAAACTTTGGGGGATATTTGCTTCTCTTGTTACTTCCTTTTTATCTGTGTATTTTTAAATAAAATTTTATGAAGGTAATCATTATACATGAGGGATTTATAGTGACAATTTTGATTTGACTCATATTGTACATTAGTTACATTGCCCCCATCGTCTCTCCCCCTCAACCCCCTCCCCACTCCACTTAAAGCAATTGCAAGAGGTTTCTTAGTTCTGTTTCATATAGGTATATGAAGTCAATCAACCATATACCCTCACCTCAATCTCCTTCCTTCACCCTCCCCCTTCCCACTAGTACCCCCCCCACACACTGTACCTACTTTACAGCCCTGTTTTTCATTATTAATATTTAAGTTAATGTTCAAAGGGGTTTCTAAATGTATGCCCATTGTGGGTATACTGTACTTTGGTCCATTCAACCCCTTCCATTACTCTCCCTTACCCCTTTACCTCCCACCTCCTGTCAACAGCCTTCAATACACATCCTCTACCTTCACAGTTCTTGTGTTTTTATGATACTGCTGATGCTCTATCATTCTCTTTTCCTTTCCCTCTTTCTCAAAGTTCCTTAGAGCAGTTCCACCATTGCAAACATGTTCTATATCTGGTCTGTGTATTTTTTTTAAAAGGAGAAGTGAGGTAAGAGAAAGGGAGAAGCCTAAAAAAGCACAAAAAACAAAAGTTCCTTCATTTTCCTCTGAGGTCCAGATGTGGGGAAGTAGCTGAGAATTTGTACACTTTGGTCTAAATGAATGAATATCAAAGACTTGCTTTTTCTTGGCCAATGAAGAGCCATTAGATCTTTTTTCTTATTTTAACAGCTTTCTGGACACTTTAAGAGGGATCATAAGGGATAAATTAGTTGATGTCCTGACTTTTCCACTGCAGACATTTGGTTAGTTGTGTTCCTAGCCTGCAGAACAAGTCTCCTTGCAGGCATGAATCCATTTCTTCCTCTTATCAGCTCTTAGATGCTTATCAGGATCCTGATATTTGAGCACAAATTTGAAAAGATAATGGGTGAAAAATCCACCCCCCCAATTTATTAACACTCCTTCAAACTATAGTGCATGAAGCCAATGTTGTCTGGTAACTCTTATTTTCTTTCAATAATTGAGATCCATCATAAGATCTACGGTTGAAAAATATTGGAGATAATCTTGCTCAGCTTGCTCGTTTTAGATGAGAAAACTGACTTTCAAGAAACTTAAATAGGGCCACAGAACTTTGTTTTGGCATACTTTGATCCCCCACCCAAGATTTAGCTCCAAGGCAGAATTCTTCCTAATATAGCAATTTTGAGGGCAAAGGAGCCCATGTTATCTGAATTGCACAAGACCCTAGGGTTTACAAGGGGGTTTAAGATATGGTTCAAAAGTGTGCAGCATATACTTCTCAAAGGAATCAGATACATAGAAATTGCTGGACTGAAAGAAAGCAAGCAGATAGAAAGACAGCAGTTAGAACACGATAAGGGAAGAGAGAAAACTGTTAAGGTAATATTTAGAGACCAGTTTGAAGGCTGGTTGTAGACTAGCTTGTATAAAGTCTCAAATGACAGAATTAAAGGTAGTGTTATGTCGTAGATAATTCAATTACTGTTCATTCAATTGCACATTCACAAATTTTACCTCAATATTTAGAAGATTGATTCAAATGTGGCCTTAAAAAAATCACCATGGAGACTATAACTGACTAACAATTCCTTTTCCACCAGGAAGGCTCTCATACACAGTCAAGGCCAGAACATTTTTACAAGCATTTAAATACTGGCTAAAAAAAACTCTTTCCAGAAGAAAGAAAATCAGTCTGTCTTCATGTAACTAGACTTAATGGAGTGAAATCTCTCTAAAAGGTTAATTTCTGCCTTCAGCAAAGCCTTCATAATGGCCTATTATATGGCAAACACTGCAGAAGAGAAGGAGGAGGTGCTATAGTGGATGTCATTGCAAAGCAATTTGGGGAAAAACATACAACACTCAGAACCAACCCATAAGGAGAAATCCTGCCCTTGACTCTTGAAGCCAAAGGCATGTGACTGCTAAAGACGGGTGATTTGATTTATTCCCAGCAATTCTCTGTCCGAACAGTTTTCTGGCCTCCTCTTCATGCAAATCCAGAGAAGAGTTTCCATGCATCTTGCATGGTAGGTCCTGTTAACTAGGTTCTTGTGTGTACAGCTATTCGTTTTAGCAACTGAAACTTCTGGATTGCTGGTATTTAATCAAATAACTTGTGTAATGTTTGACTGCTCCCTCCCTATTTTTGAAATGTGTTGACAGAACCTACAGTTAATCCTTAGGTTAATTTTATTGTTGTGTAATGTTTAGAAATTATTTGGTGGTTTACACATATGTTACAGAATTGTATGACATATTTGCAGTAGTTGATGAAAAGGGGTTCTTCAAGGAAAATGGATTGAAAGGAGCCTTGGGCCATGTCTCAGGGAAGCTGGGTTCCAGCCCTGCCTTGCTAGCTGAATGACCTCAGGAACCCATCTTCTTTTAGCTATGAATCCTCCATTGGTAACATGCATACAAGCTAGATAAGATACATGTTTAATTCCTTCCAGCTTTATAATTCTACGATTCTGCAATTACATTTATCTTGTCTGTTAGAATACCAAACAGAACCACAAATAGGCATTTAATAACTGTCGCTAGATCGCATCACTTTCTTTTTCTCTGCGTCTCTTCTAAATCACTCGAGCTTTTTAAAGCACTCAAGATTCTGAAAATTGTACATTTCATTTTGTTTATATATTTAGGTAACCATGATGCCTTCAGGGTTATGGATATAAATGATGATACTGGCTTGTTTTAAGAAGCAAATAACTCTAGGAAAATGTGTCCCCATAGAATTCAAAGTATTTCCACCCAAAGTACTCCTCCACCACCACCCACATACTTTAAAGTTTCAGAATGAATCAAGTGAAAAAGTCTTGTTAGCATGGAGACAATTAATGAAGCGACAAAATTGGGAAGCACCATTAATTAGGCCGTTGTTACATTTTTTTCAGTGAAGAAATTTAGCACCTTTTTATGTGGATTCCTATAAAAAATTATTATCTGGGGTATTTTATTTATCATTTGATTTCATATATTTCCAAATCCTGAAACAGACAGCTAACACATAGAAGATAAATGTGATTTGTTTCACTTGTGTGCCAAAAAATTCATTGTTTATTTAAGGGGGAGTATTACAACAAGAGAAGATATTTACTGCAGGGTCAAACTGAAATAATTACATCTAAAGAAGTATCTCAGAGGCCTCTTTTGTTGTTGGTAATTTTAGAATTGTTATATTCACTTCTCTTCAATAAGTGTCCCTAACAGATTGGACCTGCTCCCTCCAGGCTAGCTGCTAGCCCTCTTCCCTTCCTCTCATTCTCAGGCTGACTCCTTATGCTTATATAACAGTGCTCAGCAGATTGGCACATGCATCAGTTCATCTACTCATGGACCCCCTAAGTGGAAGGCAGAGTGAGATTTTATTTTCATTCTGGATGATCTTTCAGAGATGTGTGCCTGGAACAAGAACATAGACATCCTACCTCCCATTACCTATATTCTGTGCCATGGGGAAGAGTGAGCTATTGACTATATTTTTATTCATCTTTCATTTGTGCCTTTTGTTGGTGGTACTATGGTTTGAACTCAGGGCTTTGTGCTTGCTAGGCAAGTGCTCTACCTCTTGAGCTATGCCCCTAGCACATTTGTACTTTTTTTTATTAGTTATGAAGGCACAGCAAATAGATCTGTGGTATGTTTTCATGAGTGAGCAAGTATAATAGAGAAGAGAAATGGCAAACCAGGGATAAAGAATGGATTAGTCAGATTCATGATAACCAAATAAGAAATACTTTTGTTCCTTTGCCTTACAAAGCATTAGCATGCTAAAGGGTAATTATCAAATTGAAGAAAAGCAGGTAGGTCATCTCCAGGAAGTGACGTCTTTGGATGTATATGGTCCAAAGAGCATGCCCTGCTTATCTGTGAACATGATATGTAGGACTTCAGTTGGACACTAGAAATGAATGCCAATGAAAATAAAGGAAGCTGTTGTTGGGAGTTTGCCAGTGATATTCAAAGATGAAACATGCTGCCTCTCCAGAAGCCACAAGATTCTTCCAAAGATCTCTAGGCTGACTTGTGATAATATCAAGCAGTTGTGATATTTTGGAACCCCCAAAGTACTGAACTGTTTATTCAAAAGGAACTGGTGGATTTGTACACAGTTTTGTAATTCTTTAGACTGGAAACTCCCTCACTTCTGCTTGAGTGCTGATAGTCCTTAGGTGGTTCTCCCTGAGTTCTTCATGCTAACCATGTGGCCAAGGTGACAGAAATTAATGGGAGGCATCAGACTTCTGACCTGGTTTTCAGGGAATGTGATCTGTTTCAGGATTGACACATAGCTGACCCACTTTGTGGATTGTTCAGAATCCTAGGAATAGGTAGTGTAAATCTGCTTCCTTGACCATGGTCATAGATTTTTTCTCCAGACCCACAAAGGATAGGCCTTGGAAAATTGTTTCAGCCCATGGTGTTCCCTACTTGAAATACTAGACCAGATTGTATCATCACTACTGTTTATATCAGACTCATTAAGAGAATGTTTCAAGACCTGATCGGAGGTGACTGAACAGTGAATTAAGAAAGAACATAAGTGAATGGTAGAATGGGAAGGAGGAAGTAGCAGACATTGGAGTAATTTGTAAAGAAGTCTAACTTTGCTTAAATTAACATCCAGCAACTAAAAATGGGTAAAGCATGACTGTAAACTTTAGTAGTTTTACTCATTCCAATGAGATTCTCTGCTGCTGGAAATGTGATAGAAGAGGTTGGAAAGGAAAAGGTTGAAGGGAGCATTCTAGATAGTCAAAAGAAGGATATATAATATACATGCATACATGAAACATGCAGGGTACATGGGGGGAAAGAAAAGGTAGATATGAATGATGGAGCACACTTGTTAAGACTCATATCTTCTTCCACATTTGTAATGGCTCAGTAACAAGTTCGAATATAGGAAAAAGAACAAGAACGGTCAAGCCAGCCCCAGATTCAAATGGATTAGCACAGTAATTTCAGGAAAGAAATTTATATCTCTGAGGCTCAAGGAAAACCAGGCTCATCGCTCAGTACCCATAATTATTGGCTTCAGAATTCCCCTTCAAATACCCAAATCTGTGGATGCTCAATTCTCTTTCATAAATGGCATATTATTTCCATATATGCACACCCTTCTGTATAGTTTAAATTATCTCTTCATGACTTATAATATGAAAGAAAGTGTAAACGCTATGTTAATAGTTGTTACAGTACAATGTTTAAGAAATAATGACAAGAAAATTGTCTGTACATATTCAGTACAGATGCAATATTTTCAATCCATGATTAGTTAAATCTGTGGGCATAGAACCTATGGATACAAAAAGCCAGTGTACACACACACACACACACACACACACACACACCTTTGAATTTGATGTCCTCAAAGTTCTTACCTTTGGTCTAAAGATGTAAATGAGAAGCTGGGGTCATGTAAAACACAACATTGCAACCTAGATTTGTCCTTCTGTCAGTGGCTTTAAGAGGAGTGATTACCCTAGAGGTCTGTGATAGGCAGACAGACACAGTGATTGACATGTTGAGGACATTTGCATATAAGAATGTTTTGTTCAATGGCTGCTACCCATCATGATAACTTATACAGTATTATTATGTATTTTATGTATACTATATATACATATTATTGATCTTTTACAGAATTATTATAGACTTCTCCCTCATTTTTAGTCTAAAATAACTTTCATTATTATTTGTATATCAAGCTTCTTTGAGGCATAAGGACAGAAACACTCAGGTTATCTCAAGCAGTTTGTTGTAATAATATTTAAATAGGCTTCCTTGAATTCAAGATTTTCTTCAAGTTACAGCAGTTTCTCTAAAAGTCCGACTGCTGCTCAGATGATGCATAGAAATTCTGGTGGTGATTGCTTTGTGTCATCCAATCCTTCAGGCTGCTGTTTTCACAAATTGGCAATATTTTCACCTCTACTTCTATAGTTAGCATTGCTTTTGCGTAATTATTCCATGTGTTTCTCAAATTCAAACTCATCAACAAAGATTGTTGTAATTGGTTTGGAAAGTCATTGTATAGTATATGATACTCCTATTAGGTAGAGCTTTCACAAAGTCTAAGGGATGTTAATCAGTTGACTGGGTCAGGTGTCAGATCCATCGTGCTCAGTATCATGGTATCATTGGGCAAAACCAGTGACCTATTCATATAGAGACTCTTAGAAAAAGTGTGTGTACATGGCAGGTGTGCTGCACAATGCAGAAATCATCATATCTGTCAAAACTTTTGCTTGGCATGAAGGGCTCAAAATGTGAACATCTTTCAAAGATCAGAACTAATATCCAGAAAAGGTTCATGTACTGAGGACAGTATAAGGGGAAATAAAGTCACGGAGATGGAAGTTGGTGATATATCCATACTCATCTGTGATAACTTCTGATGATGTGTAGGAGACAAGAGGCAATAGAAAGAGGCTCATACACCCAAAGAGAAGGGAAGGAAAGAGATAGATTAACAAGGAAGAAACATGAGAGAAAAGTAGTGGAAATGGGAAATTGAAAAGAATGGAAGAAAAGGAGAGAAGATGAAGCACAGATTGATGTTTACCTTCGCCTATAGGTTAGAGATCTATTTCTCTAGCCCAGTGGTGCTTGACTTTCAAGTAAAGAGCAAAAGCCCCCACCATGGATAAATAGAAAGTAATCACCTCTTTGGTAGAGAGCTGTGTTGCTTACATAAGCTCCATGCCTGAGAGATCCTGACCCCCTCTAAAAATGCAAAAAGCTTCTCTACTTTCGGAGATACTAGGGAGTAGGAGGAGAAGCAAATATCTAGGATCAGTGTTAAATAAAGCTTCCAGACTATTGGCGTTATGATGCATAGTCTTGAAGGAATCTGATATTCTGATGTCTTACAATCTTGTGATTACCATGGAACATGTCTGCTGGCAAGAAATGACATTTTCCAGGTAACTTGTGAATATCTGGGTCTGGTACCTTCTGCTCCACAATCCCCTCTCCTCCCCAGGCTGACTTGGCTCCTTGGTAAGTTTCACACCTGCCATGCCTCTCTCTCAAGCTAGGAACCTAAACAAACAACATGCTTGCCAAACACCCTTCCCATTCCTTGTACTTTCCATGATCACGATTAGTGGAGGAATTGACACAGAGCTTTTCAATAGAAGAGCTCTTTCAAAGCCAATATGCTAACTAACAGGGTCCTACTTCAAAGTAATACTTTGACCATAAACCTAATCAATAAGCAGTGAGCATCCTTGCAATAAGTTTGAGCTTTGAAGCATCCTGTTAAGATTATACACCTTTCTTCCTGAATGGAGTTAAAGGTTCTCCTCGTGCTTGGCAATGGAGATCACCCATAGTGCAACTGTGATAATGATTTCCTTTCAAGCAGAGCTGTGCACAGCATTTACCAGCTACCCTGTCATGGTGCAAACACCTGCGTGTGTGTGTGTGTGCACATTTGCATTATGTATGTATCTGTGTGTGTTTGCATGCATCTGTGTGTGTGAGCAAGTGTGCCTATAGTATGTGTGAACTGGCATTCTGCCCAGGCATTTGCTAAAACTTGGACATTCTATTATAACAATAAAACTTGTATGAAAATGAAATAAACAATTGAAACATTCTCACTGAGAAACTCTTTTGGATGTATACAGATTACAAATATTTTATTTTCGTGTATTACCTAGAGTGATGGCTTGAGAAAGGTGTATTTTGGGGGAAAGTAGAATAGTTTTGCCTGATTCATATGGTTTCAGATCTTGATTCTGTACCTATTAACTGGATGACTTAGGGTAGAGTTTTAAACTTTGCTAATTGATTTCTTAATTACGTAATCTGTACAATGAGGAAAATAACATTTAACATGAATTTCTATAGTGAGAATTTTGTGAGGTGATAGTATCTGCTAACGACGTGAAATTAGAAGGTGTGAAATAATTAACAATATTGCAGAATGCTGTGGCCTTGCTTTCAGGGAGTAAATAGTGTACTTGCGGAGATATGACAGACACACGTGAAGTATCAAACCACAATAAAAGAGATAAATGACCAATTAATCGAGCATGAAAAGATATGGTTAATTGCATAATAAATGCTTGAAGAGGTTACAGATGGAAGAACGGGGGTTATAGAAGACGCTCAGATTAGAGGGTAATTTGAGGTTTGAACTGGTCTTTGAAGGGAGGGAGACACAGCAAGATGGGGTAAGGAGGGAAGAACTTGTAGGAGAGACTTCAGAGGTGGTGGAGAGGCTGTTTTGCTTGGGAAGCTGGACTCCAGGGCCCTGTGTATTTTCAGATAAGCCTCAGATAGCAGGCAGGGGTGGGCTGCAGTGTAGAGGCCTCTGAATGTCAAGCTAATGTATCATATGGACAACTGAAGGAGACTGTCTTTCCAATTCACTTTAATCTGTCCTAAGCCCACATAATTCAACAGATCTTGTTGCCCTTCTACCTATTCATCATGTTCCAAAGTTATCTGGTGTAAGAGGAAGATGAAGGAGGAGAGATAAGAGTTAGACTTCATCACATTACTGATGTGTAACTAGGGCAAGTGTGTCCCTTCAGCCTCAGACCAACGCCTCTGGCTCCTCCTTGTGGCTGTGCCCTGGCTGGGAGCATTTTCAGTTTCTGTGTCTTTTGTTGCTGTTGTTATTTATTTATTTTTTTTCACAAGCTTTCCCAGGCAGGTTGGAAAAGTCTCCTCCTAGCCATCAAAGCCACCTTCAGCAGTTCTGATAACAAACTGATTAATATTTTCCACAGTTTATTCTAAACTTCAGAGTTCACATTTTAATTCTTCCCATTGGCAATTGTTCCTTTAAAATCTTTCCCACTTACCTCTTTTGCAACTAGACTGTTTCATTACAAACCTTTTCATTTACTTTGTGGGTAATGAATGAAAAACAGCTTTGTATTTCTTTCTGGATCATGCTTGATAGTCTGTGTTACTTCATGGTATAATTTATAGCATTTAAATTTATGACTGCAATTACTAAATGTCAGTTTTCTGCCCTCTGTTTTTTTTTTTTTTCTTTCTTTCTTTCTGGATTTTGCTGTTTTTTTTCTTTGCTAGTCTTTTTGATGTATGAACTATAGTTTTCACTGTGGTTCACTGGTGAGTTTCTTGTAATGACATTATTACTAATGATATGAACACCACTAAATACTATTATTCAAATTTTTAAGAACTTCTCTTTATATTTATTAGCTTTTTGTTCCTGTTAATTTCTGCCTCTAAACTAGGTAGATCTTTAAGGCTGCATCTTTATTTCCTACCTAAGTTAATATGTCACCCAGTCAATAGAAGATTGAATTATAAAATTAAGTCAGTTTCTCCTTGTGGCTGAGTACACAATGTTTTCAAATAAGCCCCTATATAGATAATCACAAGCTTATGAAGTCACAGTGTGTGTGGGGGAGGTGGTTAACTAGTGTTTAAAATCAGGACCTTGAGCTTGCAAGGCAGGTATTCTACACCTTGAGCTATATCCCCAGTCCATTTTGCTTTAGTTTGTTTTTCAGATAGGATCTCATGCTTTTGCCTAAGCCGGCCTGGGACCACACTCCTCCTTTCTCTGCTCCCATCCCACCCCACCTACCCTCGAAAGAAGCTGGAATTATAGGTACAAAGCACCAGGCTTGGACTGGAAGTCATTTTTTGGTATAGAACTGAGCACCTGTACAGCATAGCCTTCAACTCATGTGAAAGGAAGTGACTGGGAGACATGGAGGTGGTACCTCTATTTTACAACAACCTCACTCTTGGAACCCTCAGCCATTACTCTCTGCTCCTGAAGGACACCTGGGGAAGGGACATGCTAGGAAAATGCACACTCTTTATAGCTAGTTAAGACTGAGAATAGGGTGGAGAAACCAGGAAAGGTAGCCTAGAGATTATAACCTCAACCACTGGCAGTCTACATCTGGTCCTTTCCTGCTATACAAATCCAGGTTCCATGTTTATTTTCTTTCTTGGGTGTATGGAAGGAAAATACTATGTCATAGAGCATATTTTTAGACAGACCCACAGAGTCATGGTTAAGAAATCTGAGTACAAATACCAATTCAACCACTGCCTTGCTGTGTACATTCCATTAACACTCTGTTCCTCAGTTTTCTCAAACATCAAACAAGACAAATAATAGTACCTGTTTCATAGAGTCATTGTGAAGATTCAGTGAGCTAATGTCTCTAAAATGCTTAGACTCTGCCTAAAAGAAAGTATTATATAATATTTGCTAATATTCTTATTGGTAGTGAACAAAATTATAAAGGTTAACCTCAATTAACTTTGCTCTTTTATAATCATCTCCATTTTTATCATGTTAAAAGGGAGATTATTTTAGTGAAGCTAGCTGACTATTGAAACCAAGGGGGTTTTAAGCTACTAATAGAAGAGAAAGTGACAGAGAGAGAGAGAGAGAGAGAGAGAGAGAGAGAGAGAACAGAGACAGAGACAGAAAGGGAGAAGGAAGAGGAGGAGGAGGGGGAGGAAGAGGGGATGAGGAAGAGAAGAAGAAGAAGAAAGAGAAAGAAGAAGAAGAGGAAGGAAGAAGAAGAAGAAGAAGAAGAAGAAGAAGAAGAAGAAGAAGAAGAAGAAGAAGAAGAAGAAGAAGAAAGAAGAAGAAGAAGAAGAAGAAGAAGAAGAAGAAGAAGAAGAAGAAGAAGAAGAAGAAGAAGAAAGAGAAGAAGAAGAAGAAAGAGAAGGAGGAAGAGAAGAGGAAGGAAAGGGAGGAGGAAGAGAGGAAAGAAGAAAAGAGAAGATGAGGAGGGATTTGAAAGGATAAGACAGGAGAGGGTAGGAAAGGGTTAGGAGAGGATAGGAGAAAAGAGGAAAGGAAGGAAGATGGCAGGAGAGAGGCAACAGAAGATGGATAACTAATCATCAATGGTCCCCAGAGATTTGAGTGTTGGCTTCAATTTACATTTTTTGCCCTACTTTTCCTTATCTCATCTTATAGACACTTCAGAAGTGAAGCAAATAATAACCCATAAAACAAAAGTATTTAGAAAAAGAGAAGTCTGACTTCTCTTTCTGGAGTATTAGTGACTGATACCAAGCCATACGGAAACCCACATTCCCACCAAGGTGGGAGAAGTTTGAGTCTAAGTCCTGTTTCTCCTGTCACTTTTTGCTGAGTGGCCTTGTTGAAGTGGCTGAATTACTTAGAGCATTGATTTTTAAGTAGAAGTCAAGTAAAGTTGAGAGGCAGTGATTGTTTAAGATTTGGAAATATGAAGTTCTGGTTTCATAAAATAAATGGAGTATCACTTGAACCTATGCAATGTTGATCTGTTATATCAGATATTTCTGAGTATAGGGGGTAATGAATCCCCTGCATCCTTATGCCAAGGCTGCTGCAAAACAAAATTCTAAAAATACAAAATAGAGTTACCAGGGGAATATGTGATATTGTTCAGAACACGCATGGGCATGATAAATACAGGCTTAGGAAAAAAAGTCATTTCCTGACCCACAGCAGATACCTCCATGGAAATTCTGCTTATCTCAATCCCAGCCTGAATTTGCTGGGACCATATTACTCTGTGATATTTATTTAACCTCTGTTTGAAATTCATGTTCATCTTTAAAAGTGTTGCTTTGAGCATTTGTTTTGGGGAAATGTATAATGTGATTCACGTATTTCCCATATACATCACCATCTACCACCATCAACCCATTGGGAGATTTCTTCCAAAGTTCACACAGCATTTTCCTGTAGAAATATGGAAGGGAGGCTGGGAAACATCAAGATGAATGAGTACAGAGTGAAAAAAAATCAGTCTTAACTAAGTTTGAAAATAAGATGATGAAAATTACAGATTCATTTCTAATTGGATTCGAAGAAAAAAGTATGTAAGCAAGTTTGCCTCTAAAAGAAAAAAATAGAAAGAAGCAGGCCTCCACCACCCTTGAGGACTATACCATGTCCTGGTCAAATGGGGAGAGGGGAAAAATATGCACAGTCTATGCACATCCTAACTTCGCCTTCTAGCCTCTTGCTTTGCACACCCCATTGGAGAGCTTCAAGATATTGTTTCCTCATTGGTAAAATGGGGACACTAACAGTTACTTATCTCACAGGAGTTTTGTGCATAATAAACACTTAGCCTGAGGACTGGCTGATGGTCAGTGCTCATGGTAAGGTGGTTTTGTTAGTGTCATCATTTTCCTAAAGTGTCCAAATAGAACTGGAACTCTAACACCCTAGACATGAATTTTTAAAGTTTCCTGCTTTGGTTGAATTCTCTTTGGGGGACTCTCCTATGTTTATCCAAACTAAATGACCTCATCTTCTCTCTATTCCAAATATCTTTAGAAGCAAGATACTTAGTTGAAGAATTCAGGGGCTGGAGATGTGAGACTCCACAGACAGAACAATGACTTAAAACTCAATACCTAACGTCACACTTTTATGACAGGATTTATCAGTGATCCCCTTCTCCTTGACCTTGGGCCTCCAGCCATGCTAGACGTTTTCCTCCCCTCTTGCCTCTCTCCTTTTCTGCCAGTTCACATGCCCAAATGTCTGTTATCATCTAATGCATTGCAGGCCAGCAATTCATTCCTCACCCTAACAGTGCCCACATTTGCATATCTCCAAATTCATGAAACTGCCTCGCTCAGGGATGTTTCCATCTGGTTTAGATCTGTACCTTTGGAGACTATGAGACCCGGAAGAACTGAGCAGGGTTTGTAGAGAGCATTGCTTCGTTTTCTGCCCGTACTTCCTGTAGCTCTTGAGTGACTACTGCCTATCCATGCTGCCTGAAATGCACAGAGGCAGAGCATTAAAGTGTTTGCCTAACCCTCTTGCACACATCCTGCCCCAAATGGCCAGATCTGAAAGTCACTTTGATTAAAATCCCGAATATGTGCAAAGAAGCAAAGAGGAAGCTGGGCCCCAAATGCTGAGAGACAGGTCTATAAGAGCAGCTGGCCCCATCCCAGAAGGAGGCCAGGGACAGGAGAGGGACTGTGTAAGAGCTCGCTCTTTGAATAACCAACAAAGAGACAGCAAGGAGGAAGGGACCAACTGTGTACAGAGAGGAAATGCGCCAGAGAGATCAGCCACACCTCTGCTCCATCTCCTGCATCCTCTCCCAGGGTGGCATCAGATTCCCATGATCAGGGGTGTTTTAGATTCTACAGTATAGCTGCTCTGCAGACCAACAGTTGCAGGTGAAAATGAATTAGATTTTTCTTCACCCCTCTTTACCCCCCAAGTTTGCTGACTCAATTAGTTCCCCTCTCTTTTAGGTCTTCCTGTTGATGTTGTTGCTTTGCTTTATTATTTATTTTTAGCCCTGGTTTCAGAAGCTTTTCTTCTACTGGGCATTGGCATAGTGTCAAGAGCATCAGTCTCAGCTCTGAAAAGATCATTGTGCAGGCCGGGCTACAGTCCCTCTAGAGACAGAGCACCAGTGTGAGCCACCTCACGCTGCCTCTTCACCAGCCTGGCCGGCCCAGGGTCAGTGGCATTCTCTTCAGGAGGGCCAATGCAGCACTGGTGACTATTAAAAATGCAAGTGACCTTAGATTTCATCTGGTTCAAGCCTTTGCTCTCAAATGGAGAAACTAAGATGCAGAGAGGTCAAGGGTCGTCTTTAAAGTCACTCATTAAAGTGGCAGAACCAGATCCTAAACCTCAAACTCTTAATTTCTGGTGTAATGGTCTGTGGATACAGTGGAGAATAACCTATGGAGCACAAATCTTCATTTTCTAAATTTCACCATAGTGTCTGCTCTGTTTTTATTATTGATGTAGTTTTCTTTTTTTCTGGACTCCAAATGTATTCACATTCATGAAAAAGAAAAGACCAGAATATCAGTAGGGGCTCTACTCCTCATGCCCACATGATCTTCTCTTTTTATTGTTTTTCTTTAATAAATACAAAATTTTTTTTATTGTTTTGTTTTTTTGCAGTGAGCCTGAAGCAGCAGGCTGGTGTGGCTTTCTGCCTCCTTGGACTGGCTACAGTAGTAATGAAGGGACATGGTTCAGTTCCCAGGACAATGGTCTCTTTGACTGGGAATATACCAAAGCAGAATTACAAGTGTGCAAGAATAAACAAGGCTGGAGTCAATCTAAAGTTGTTTTACACTCTGTTTTATTAAAGTCAATGCATTTCCGTTCCTATGTGCGGAGTCTCAGCTTGCTTAATTATGCAGACCCGGGGCGAATGCTAATAGAGGCAGAGGACAGTCTGTAACTGGAAACCAAGGCCCTTTTCCGACCTCTACAGGCCATTCGGAAGAAAAAAAGGAAACTGCTTTTGGGAAATTACAAACCAGAAGGCATTGCAGACAAGAGCCGAGGATGCTTCTTCATTGCTGAGTCTGCCGGACATTTGTGTGTCCTAATTTCTTGAGCTCCTTTTCCTGTTTAATGGGTTACTGAGGCAACAGGGTAGAAAGTGATTCTCAGGGAACCTTTACAATTGAATTTAAGATCTTAATCGTGCAACACATATTTAATGAAAGCCCACCACATCTTGGGTATGGTGGTAGACTCTCAGGACGTAGCAGTGAATAAAATAATCTTTATTACATCTGGTGGGAGAAGAGAAGAATTCCCAGGCAACACCAGGCATCAAAAGCTGTCAGGTTTTCTTCAGGATGCTATGGGAACTTAGAATCAAACTGTGGGAGACTTCCTGGAAGAGGGTACATTTAAGGACATGATACAGCAGTTTGTGTGAAGAGACCAGAAACTTACACAGTGGCTGGACTAGGAAGAGTTCAAGTGCAAGTTCAGTTTGCATTTATCCATAGGAGATTGATATTAGTAAAAATAGAAAACATTGTTCTTTCCAAATACCACCCAGTTGTCCCGAGAAGAAAGTTGGAAAGAAGGAAAAAGCAAAGGTGGGAAGAATAGGGAGGAAAGGACATTGCTGGAATCCTATTGAGAAATGGCCCCAGAAGAGCGAGTCCCGGGCAGACTCACACTGAAACAAAGGGTCAGACTCAACCACATTGGAGATTCAGCAATTCAATGAAGAGCTAAAAGACTGCTCTGAACTTGGGCCTTGCATCAGGTACACAAAGAAACAAGGCACCACAGACCTCCCTGGAAAGATCAAGTTTAAGAATATGGAGACGGAGACTTAGGTGGGAGAAGATAGTGAATAGTCTGACTTTGAACTTGTTGAGTTTGAAGTAAAGAGTGATGCTATGTCTAGTAGGGTCAAGGATTGAAAACAACAAAAACCCATCTTTTTTGGAGCCAGGAAGTTTCTCCATGATCTTTATAAGGTCCTTAGTTTCTTTTCCTTGGTGTATTTAAGAGCTGGACTGCCTATAGCAAAGTTATAATTGTATTCTTCTACCTATATAATCTTAGACAAATCCTGACCATCTTCATTTCCCATCATCCTCGCCTATAAAATGATCACCACAAGAAGGCTCAGGTCACCAGTTTGAGTTGTGAGAGTTCAACATGATAGCAAACAGTGGACTTAAATGACCATAGACAAAAAGTATTCATATCCAGTGTATCACAGCTGCAACTGCCCCTTGTTTGGTCCCATTTATGTTCAATTCCACCAGGGAAAAGGAAGCTGGGAAGTCAGACTTCTCTGGGGTCAAATTCCAACTCCATCCTTTACTGAAATCATTCTTGCAAGTACAGCCCAGCTTCATTATAAAAATGGTGATCCCAGTGCCCATCAATTCAGCACAGTTGAAAGAGAGAGCTAAGTGAGTGGCTGTGTAATAGTCTGAGCAGAGCAGGGTATAGGTGTCTCCTTCCCCAGTTCCTTCTAAAATAGTGTCTACTTCAGACTGAAGTAGGAGTGAGGCATGGTAGATATTCTACCTGCAAACATTCAGTCCTTTAAACTCCAGACACTGGATGGTTTTGGGCAGCAGGACTGTTCACCTCTTGTCTACACTCTGCCTGCTCCACACATCTTATACTGCGTCCAAATACCAAAGTCACACTCACACCTCACCTGTTTTTTTCCAAAGAGTCATGCTTGCTTTAAATTTTGTCAGAGGTGTTCATAATACCTGTGTGCTATCAAGAAATCATTTTAAGGCCAATAGACATGGACATTTCCCAATATAGAATTATTGATTTGCTTCAGTCATTTTAACACTTGCTATAAGACCTGAATGGGATCAGTTCAGTAATTCTCATGTAGTATGTGTTCTCTTCCAGGGGGGAATGAAACTTTTTTTTACTTTGTGACCCAAACAAGACCCAAATACATACATACTCCTACAGTTCAGTTTATATCACATGTCAATGGGATATGAGCCATGTTTTCTATCCCTCTGCTCAAAAGGACTGCACATCCATTTCTGTGTAACAACACAGCTTAAAATCATTGCCTCGTCACCTCTCGTCTATAAACAATATCTGATGATAAACTGTCTCTCACTCTATGGTCCCTTGTTTACAGGTCTAGACCTACTGTGTGTGTAAGACTTACTGTGTGTGTGTGTGTGTGTGTGTCCTCGCAAATTCATGTTCAACGTCAGCCTCACTGTGTTGGTATATCATAGATGTTTTTAAAGTTATATACAGCAGTATCTTTTTATTATTAAACACTGAAATCCAATCCATTTTTATCACAAAAGTCCTTTCACCACTCTCTTTCCTAGACAATACTTTTTATAGTTTTTTTTTTTTTTTATCAAGAATCAGTTGAGCACGCACACAGCCAAGCTGCAACACAAACCAAAGAGGACATCTGTTGGGCAGACAGAGCAGGCCCAGACCTGGTGAATTACTGTTGCCCAAAAAGCTCCAATGGTGAATGCCAGGCTACTGTCTGGTGTCTTTCCAAGATCTAAGCCTTTGGGGGTGTGGGTGAGAGGTACCTGCAGGGCAAAACAAATCCATCATTCTAATGTGAATCCAAATGTTCAAATCCACCTCATGGGTCACTGTGCTGAGTCCCTAGCAAGGGTAACTTATGTCAGGCATTTCATGGAAACTTCTCTTGGCAGAGGGCAGAGTCTCTTTTTGGAACAGGAATTCGAGTCCACAGCTTAGTTTTCCAGGCTAATAAATGGAAACTGCTCATGAGGAGTTCCACTCTCTTTTGGGGTGTAATGTGACCTTACTTGTTTTGGCAACCCTCAATGTGAGCTCGTAACTCAGAGATCAGGTTATTTTCAAATGTTCTTTGTGTCTCTGAATCCTTTTTCTGGAGGCTCAGAAGAAGACGAGCCAATGGATGGAATTCCTGGATGCCAGTTATCACTGATGGGATTGCAAGAAGCGCCCAGGCAGCCAACTTGACACAGTGTTTATGAAGCTGCACAGCCAGTTCTCACCACAGAGAGCATGGGGTCCAGGGCACCTGGATGAATGTGGCAGCCACACTGTGTAGAGATACCGTCCCTCTATTCTCACCACTCCCTTTAAACATTTGCATAATACAAACAGGACGAGACCAGCCACCTTCTTCTTGAGCTTTCCCCTTGTACCCAAAAACATTCTTTCATGACAACTACCAGCCTGACAGACAGAGCTATAATTCTGCTAAATGCTCTTTCTGTGAAACCAATTTCTCTTTCTATAACAACACAAACTCTGAGATAGGACACCGAGGAATTTACAGAACACATGGAATTGCATTAGGATGATGGATATCTAGGTTTGAAGCTAGGTTGGGAGTGGACACATTTCTGACACATTTCTTTGGCATGTCAAGAAGCATGCTAGGTGTAAGGAGAGATGCCAAAATAATAGCAGGATCATGCACTTTAGAGCTTGCAAGTCAATAGTGTATGGGATGTGAGTATGAAAACTATACAGACCAAGATGGGAATGGAAATCATGTTATAGAAGTGATAGTGCAATAGGGGCACAGAGGGAGGAGATTCTATAGCTTGACGTGGGGTGGTTATGGAAGGTTTTACAGAAGAGAGGTGTATTTGGTCTGGGTGTTCATAGCCAGATCAGGTCATGGAAAGGCTCTGCAGAGACAGAGGAAAAATGTGAAATAATTTGAAAGGTTGAAAGGGGAATTTAGAGAACTGTGTGGCTCGAGATGTGTGTGTGTGTGTGTGTGTGTATACATGTGTGTGTCTGTGAGTGTATGTGTGTATATATTTGTGTGAACATGGATGGATTTGTCCAGGTATACTTCTCTCCCTATTTCTTTGCCTATCGTACCTCTCATTTGTTGTAGTTCTCCCCCACTCATTATCTCTTAATTCCTAAACATTAAACATGTCCCCAAATTACACTCATCATCTTCACCTCTCTGCCTATTCTCTGCTCTTCAAATGTGATAACACTTAAATATGATATCCAATATGATAATTAGTAGACAGCCTGTATGGCAAGGATAGCAACAAATCAAGTCATGAAGAGGTGAGACCGTGGGACTGATTTTGATACTTGCACTGCCCTGGACATGTCTCTGCTGAAAATCCCTGTCTCTCCTATCACATCCAGAATTAAATGCAACATTTTCATCAAGACATGTCAAATATTGGCTGATTTGATTACTATCTATCTTTTCAATCTCATCTCTTCACACATTCTTCCTTTTTAAATATACTAATGGATATTTTAACCAGTCACACTGAATGTTTTATTTTAAGCTCTAACCCAGCACAGGGACTTTGCACAAACGCTTTACATTTCAAAGCAAGCTTTTCCTCCTTTATTACTCAAATCTCATGCACATCCTTTAAGAATCATCTGAATTACCATCTCCTGGTAGTCCCTGACCAGCACAAACTTTTGTATGAGATTTAGTGCTTGCCATATTGTCTTTCCCATAAATCCATGAGATTCACAGTCTTAATAAAATTTAGGAAAAAATCAAAAATAAAAAAACTAAATGTTTATTGTTAAAATATCTCAAATTACTATGAGTAACTTGAGAGCACAGTGAATCTTTTTCCTCTAAGTTCTTACAGCTTAGTAAAGTGCCTCACACAGAATGGGTGCATATCTTTTTCTTGCATGAACAGATCAACAAATATTCTATGTCCCTGAATTTTTCTGAACTTTTCATGCAGAAATTTATAGTTCTGATTATTTTCTCTTAGAAATGTGCTAAATAACTTGAAAGAATCCCATACACAAATTAGGTATTTGCTGGTGGTAAGTTACTATTATTCCTTCTCTTCCAGCATTTACATCCCAACAATATTATTTCCTTCACTCCTCAAAGCAATGGAAAAACAGAAGCATTATCCAGTCCTATATATTAAAGACTGTAAAGGTGCCCAGTGTGGTGGTACATACCTGTAATCCTAACATTCAGGAGGTGGAAGCAAAAGGATCATGAGTTTGAGTCCAGGTTAGTCTACGTAGAGAGATCCTGTCTCAAAACACAGGACTGGAAATGTGGAAAAACTGGATATGTGATTTTGGATGTATGAATTCAGTCTTTGTTACTTTCTTTAAACTTCTTATGAATGTTACAGAAACCTGAATGTTTTAATACAAAGGATGGATGTGCAATTTCTGAGCTGTAGCAAGAAAACTTGGAAAAGAATTGGGAAAAGAACACATTAATAATGATATCAATTCCCTAAATCACAACACATATGCCTTTGTCCTATGTTTTAGGGTTGAACTATTGGAATCAAATTCTTCTGTATTTCTGCTGCTCAAGAGGAGCTACAGACGGTAAATTTTCTCTGTAATTATTTTAATATTTCAAAGACCCTCGCAGTAGCAGTTACTACATAAGGCAAAGACTCTTTGGCAACTACATGTTACCCTGGTAAGCATTGTTCTACTTTCCCTCTGTATTAAACTTTAATTTAAAGTAGGAACTGTGCTCCATGCTTATAGTCCCAGTTACTCAGGAGGCTGACACAAGAAGGTTCCTTTTCAAGGTCAGCTCAGGCCAAATTAGCATGAAACCCTACCTGAAAAATATACTAAAGCAAAAAAGGCTGGTGGAGTGGCTCAAGTGTAGTAATCATGAGGCCCTGAGTTCAAGCCCCAGTACTGCACCAAACAAACAAAAAAGAAACCCTTCAAATTTTAGCAGGGCCTATCTCAGATAAAGACTACATTTCCCAGCCTTCCTTGCAGCTCCCTGTGGTACCCACTCTTTGGCTGGTGAGATTACTGAAAAATGTTATGTTTAGCTTTTGAAAGGTAGGAAACATGTTCTTTGGGGGTTCTTCTTGCTGCTGTCTGGGATGCAGATACAAAGCTGATGTTCCTAAGGTCATTTCAAATCGAGAGTAGAAGCAACACCCATTTGAACTAAAACACTGCAGAAGCTGTGTCTCTGACACACTGTAGCTGTGCTACCAGCTCTGGCCTCCCCATGTCTGGAATTCCACATGAAAGAAAAATTTATTCCCTATAAAATCTACTAATATTTTTAATTTTCTGTGTCTCATAGCCAAATTTAATCCTAACCAAATCCATATGGTATCTGAACAAAGGTATATTGGACGTAGCCTATATTTTTCATCTTATCTCCCATTTTACATTTGTCTCATGGGTCCTTCTCATCCTTTCCACATGGGCCCCATACACCTCATCATTCAAGTTTCTAAGTTGCATCCCTCTGTATGCTGCAAGGCCTTACCTCATTTTCAATGTTCTTAAGCATTCCAACTTGTAGGCTCTTTTTCTATGTAACTTCCTTCCTAGATCCCTACTAGTAACAGGGAGTATTTCTTAATCATATGACCCCCCAGAGAATGTTTTCTGTAACTGTGAAAATACTTCCACAGTGTTCTGTGTTGAGGAAGGAAATAAGCCTTCCATATCACTGCCCAGCAGGTGCCAAACTGCACTCTTCCATATATTATTTGATTTCATCTTGATCATAACTTTGTTATAGAGATATGTCCATTCTCATGTATAAAATCCTGAAATTTATAGAGATTTAATTACTTGCCTAAGCTTTCATAACCACCAACTGCCAGATTCAGGATATGAACCACATCTCCCTGTCTGACTCTGAAGTGAATGAATTTTCCAGTAGCTCTTGCTGTCTTCCAGCATATTTCATGGCCTGAATATATGTAAGATTTTGAAATTTGTGAAGACCATGACCATGTCTTCACATGCAGTTGTGAAGTCCAGCTCCAGGCCTCTATCAGATCTATAAAATATCCTCCTGAAGAAGACTAAGGATGATATTTGCAATTATTTGTTTGTACTGCCTTTGATGTTCAATCTCACAGAACCCAAAGAAGTTCTAGGATCCTCAGAGCCTCCACAGGGTCCAGGTTTGTGCTGGGAAGCTCCCATGCTATGGTCTAGTAATAACACTCATATAAGGAAACATGTAATCACTCAGAATTCTGGCTGAGAAGCAGGGAGGAAGTCCACTCACTCCTCCACTTCCATTTTGATTCAGAGCCAAGCAAAAGAATGGAGAATAGCTCAAAACAGTGTTGAGGGCATCCATGACTGTCTTGAAAGCACTAGTAAATGCAACGTCAGCATGTATAAGCCCCAAGGGCCACCCTAATGTGTAGCAAAAATGCTACAGTTATGAAGTAGCCAGTCTACGCATAAGTCAAACTAGAACAAAATTCAAAATAGGGTGACTGAGCTCCCATGGGCCAGCTTTGTGCATTGACTTGGACATGTGTGTGTGCATGTGAGTGTGTGTGCGTGTGTGTGTGTGTGTGTGTGTGTGTGTGATGCTGAAAAAGCCCAAGGTGGCCACTAGTCCAATGGCTGGAGACACAGTGCTCTCTCCAAACCTCAGGACTATGAGATGGCCCTTCTTCTCCCTGTCTCCTCCTCTTCCTCCTCTCCCTTGTCCTTGTTGAAGGTACACTCCTGGATCTCCTGTTCCAGCTCAGAGAGGCTCGCCTCCTGGTCCAAGCCGCCATCTGTATTGTAGTCAATCTCCTCCATGCAGGGTGGTTCATCATCCAGTTCAGAAGTGCTGCTGCTGCTACTGCTGCCACTTCCACACCTGCCATTGGCACCCCAAAAGCAAGGAGAAGAACAGAAGAGGGGAGGGAGAAAGTACACAGGAGAAGGGAAATAGAAATAGGGAGGTGGGAGAAAAGAGAGAGAAAGGAAAAAGAGAAGTTAGCCAAAAGGAGGAACAATTACAATAGTGGAAACAGGAGGGTGGGCATGTCCTTCTCTAAATTTTAATCTCAAAATTCGCTGCTCCCTTAAATGTGTTGTAACCTTGCTCAAAATCAGTGGCCTTCTCCTTTCCTCTTCCAACAGAGTCTGCATTTCTGTGTCAACCAGATTTCCAGTCAGAAGATATGGATAGCCTCACATACTTGGGACTATCAGGGTAGTTCAAGCTTAAAGTGAACAAACTTAGAAGGTTGTCATTGTGTAAGGACGCCATGCTACCTACTCCCAGAACAGAGTGGGATTGAAAGTAGGGTAGACAGGACCCCAAAGCAAGCAGCACTGAGCCATATTGTACAGCTTTCCTTCACCTTGAAGCATGGTTCACCAGAAGTAGAAAATTAATCCAGACTGAAATTAGTAAATGAGAAAGCAAATGAGAAAACAGTGTTCTGTCTTGTGCCCATGCTCCCTCATTATCTTTCTACCCTCCCTCTAATTTATTAACAAGTGGAAGAGCAACAGTGTCTGACCACCAAGAGAGAGAAGGGGCAGTCAGGATGAATCACAGACTTTACTATATGTGTTAGCAAGGGGAATTTTCTCCCAAAGAGCTATATATCTCCCTCATTTGCATGAGATACCTTCTTTCCTGAAGATTTTCTAATCATTCCCTACTTAGGACTTAACCAATTAGGATTAGCAGCATGCTGGGTTTCTACTCTGTGATTTATAGAAGGCAAGCACTTCATAAATCAGGCAGAACTGTTCATCCACCTGCCTTGCCATAAACAATGAAAATGGGTAATCAGCAGCATGGTTACATGTTAGCTTGGGAAATGAATCAGAGGCCAGTTTCTAAATTGTCTACTGATGGATGTGAGCTCCTTCTGTGCTCTCCAGATCCTCTGTACCCTAAACTGAAGGTCTGGTGGAACAGTGTCTGAACAGAAGAGAAAGAAATATGAACCTTGTTTCCACAGCACCACAGCATTAAATTGACTTCATATTTTACAGGTTGAATTGTGGGTAATAAAGTCATTGAATAAGGGAACATAAGAGCCAACCCATCTGTAACACAATCTCAAGTCAGAAAGAGCCCTGAGCACCCAAAACTCATCTGCCACCATGCTAAGTATAGAGATGACAATACTCTGCAGTGTCAAAGAGACTGGCTTTAAATCCTGGCTATGGGACTTTGGAAAAACTCCTTAATCTCATATAATAGAAATAATAATACTTCAAGCATTGAGGTGAATATTAATAGGGAAACATATGGATGCTGTCTAGAAGAGTGTCCAATGAAATACAAGCAATCAATAAATTTTAATTCCATTGTTCTTTTGAGGACACTAAAGATGATAGCAAAACAAGGTGCAGAAGGATAGTACACATTTAAATTTGTTGTTCACACCTGGGTTACTGCAATAACTACTGCAAACCTATCCAAATTGGCACTGCTAATTATTCTCTAGAACATAATTTTTATTAGGTTGCTTCTAAATCCAGGAGCTTACAAGGATTGTCCATTGCCTGTTAATGCAATACAAATATAGAAGGAGAGGAATATCCTACAGGATCCAGTTTTCAGGAGTCCACAGTAAACATGGTCAGTCTTACCCTAATAAGGTTCCAACTCTCCTCCCTAATAAGTCTTCTCCGGTCATTCACAAACCTGGAACCTGCCACCACAATCAAGTTGATGAACTGTTATCCCGATCACTCAAACAAACCACACTTGAAGTTTCACCCAATCTATATCCATGCAATCACCCATGATGCTCTCCCAACCCCTCAACATATTAGGGGCAAAACTTATCATATCAGTAAGGCATACCTTCTCTTCAAAGTTCATCACAATTTCTGCCAATTAATTATTTTGGTAAATTTTCTTATTGAAAATTTCATTCTCTAAATATCAATCTTCACATAGTCACTTAAATTCGTTTTGATCCTAAACTTGTCTATATTCTTATTGCAAATAAAAGAAAGCCAATGATCTGAAAGATTCATATCTATTCAATTCCATAGACTGTCTAGAATGTACAAGAGCATAGTAGTCATACGTTTAAAAATTGCCAACTTGAATAAAAGTCAGGAGTATATGTTGAAAAACCTATATGGGAGAACATCTGTGAAACTGCTTTTTTTCTTTTTTTTTAACAAAGGTCATTTTCGAAGGTTTATTTTTCAAATTTTTGATGCTTGATTTATACTGAAATTACATCAGGAATTTTAGTGATGTAAAACATAGTTTCCTTTGTTACTTTGAGAGATACAAAACACATCTAGCGATCTGGTGTATATGAAATTAAAGCAATTAAAGTTAATAAAATTATATCATAAGCATATGGCATAATTTCTTAAGTAGATTTTTGCTGCTCTTCTCACAAAAAGTAACTATGTGAGATGTCTTCTTCACTGAAATAACCATTTTTATCAGCAACATATATTCCATAATTTCATAAATTTCAAATAAGTATTATCAACAATTGACTAAATATTAGCCAGAAAATCAAAGAAGTTGTCGTGAGGAAAAGAAAAAAAGCATTGAAAAATAAGAAAATACAAAATTGTGCAATACAGATAAAGTCATGTCAAGAGAAAAAAATTAGAGCAGTAAATGTATACCTTAGGAAGTTCAAAGTCAAAATGATAACCTTCCCACACCAGCAAGTAGAAACGTAGAGCAAAATCAATGTAAAACAAGCAAAAGGAAAGAAATAATGATGGTAAGAGCAAAATTAATGTATTTGAAAACATAAAAAATTAGTAGAACATATTGAGGTCTACTTGGAAAGGTCCGTAAAACTGACCCACCAATAACAAAACTAACGAAAAAGGAAGAAAGTCTCAACTAAACTTGGAAAAATGCAGGTGCTTTCACTACAAACCCTACAGGTATTGAAGGGACAGTAAGAAGATACTTCCAAGAAGTCAGGAAACACGTAAATTTGACATCTTAGAGATGATATAGACCTGTTCCTTGAAAACCTAACACTACTACAATTTGTTCATATAAAATAGGTCACTTGAGTAGACCCAGAACTATTAAGAAAATTGAACTCACAACTTAAAATCTCTTGATAAAGAAATCTCCAGGCCTACATATTTTCACTAGAGAATTCTACAAATTAGCAAAGGCTTGACACTAATTTAATTTGATCCCTTCCATAAAATCAAAGAAGAGGGAACCATTTACATTGATTTCATAAGTCCAGTATTACTCTGATACCAAAATTGGGCATAGTAAAAAGGGAAAAAGAAAATTATAAACCTGAATCTTTTATGAATGTAGGTACAATATCCTTTTTGTATTTTATTTATTTCTTTGTTTATTTTTATGAACATATATTCATTGTACAGATTGTACACGGGGGGATTCAGTGTGCCAATTCCAAATATCCTTACACTATGCATTGCTTAGATTGCCTCCACCAACTCTCCCCTGTAATTTCCTCCCCGCCCCACTTAAAGCAATTGCAAGAGGTTTCACCATTCTGTCTCATAAATGTATATGAAGCCCATCAACCATATTCCCTCACCTTCATCCCCTCCATTCACCCTCTCATCTTTCACGAGTACCGCACCCCAACACACACTATACCTGTCTTATAGTTCTGTCTTTCATTTCTAATTCCAAAGTCAGTATTCCAAGGGGTTTGTCCATGCATCCCAGTTGTGAATATAGGTTACATTGGTCAGTTCAATCCCCTCGGTTAGTCTCCCTTATCCCTCCCCCAACACTATTATTCAACAGCTTTCAGTACATATTGTTATGTCCTCTACATTTCAAAATCATTGCAATATTCTTTAACAAAATACTAGCAAATTGAATTAATCATTATATAAATATTATTATAAACCTTGACAACATAGAATTAGTGCTGGGCATTCTAGTCTACTTTGATATTCAAAAATCAACAAATATAATCTACCATGTAAAGAGTTTATTGAACATAAATTACATGATCACACAAATTTATACAGAAAAAGAATTTGAGAAAAACCTATACTCATTAATGATAAAAAATATGAAAAAATAGTAATAAAAGGGAATTCCTCACATTGGTAAAGAACATCTATTTAAAAAATCTGTTAATATTGTACATAGATGGTAAAAGACTGAATACTTCTCTCTTGAGACTGGGAACAAGGAAGACTCCCATTTCACCATGCTGTTCAGCATTGCACTGGAATTTCTATCTGGGAAGGCTAGGCAGGGATAATAGGGAGCATATCAATAGGAAAGTAAGAAATAAAACTGTCCCTATTTAGGAATATGTGAGACAAAAACAAAAATATCCTATAGAACTACAAGTGAGGTCAGAGAGGTCATCGGTTACCAGATCAATATAAAAATCAATTGTACTTCTGTATACCAACAATAAACCTGTTACAATTAATAAGCATTTATAATTGAAACAAAAATGAAATACTTGAGGAATGGTCTGACAAAATATGTGCCAGACTTTGATGCTAAAAACTACAGAAATCAGAGGAAATAGGAATTAATGGAGAAGGATACACAGCTGAAAAGATTCAACATAGTAAAGATGTAATTGGCCCAAAATTGACATTCATGTTCAATAAAACTCCTATCGAAGTCTCAGACAGATTTTTATTGATCTAGACAAGATTATTCTGAAATTTATATAGAAAAGAAAAGAATCTAGAAATAATCATAAAATGTTGAAAAGAAGACTAAATTAGACCCACTCTATTCAATTTCGAGACTCACTCATAGCTACAGTAATCAAGACCATATAGCATTGGGAAAACGACAACTACTAAGACCAATAAAGAGTAGAGAACACAGGACTAGATCCACAAAAATAAGGCCAATTGATTTTTTTTACAAAGACACTAAAGCATCTAAAACATCTCAATAAAAAATTATCATCTTCCACAAAAGTGTGGGAACAATTGGATAGCTATAGATGAAAAGGAAAATTAGCCTACACCTAAACATCACATTTTATACAGAATGAACTTAAAATAGATTCTAAATTGAAATGTTAAAGAAAACATGGTAAATCTTTTAGAGCAGGAGAGTTAGAATAACGTCATTGAGATCTAGAGCTTGACAAAGAATTCTTATAAGTTACATTAAAATAAGATTTGTATATTAAAAATTGATAAATATTCTGAAGGACTTCATATAGAAGATGAAAAGCTGCAAGCTACTAACTGTGTGGGAATGTCTTCAGTGCACATATCTGATGAAAGGTTCATATCTAGAACTTGTAAAGAACTCTGAAAGTGACTACAAATAATCTATCTAGGATATATGTAGAGGTGGCATGGTGTCATCCAGCTGTCATCCCAGCTACATAGAAAGCATATGTAAGAGGATCACACTCCAAAGCCCTCCCTGGGCAAAAATGTGAGACCCCGAGTAAACCCTAGTGCCACCAATAATAAAAATAAACAAGATAAAATATGCAAATGACATTAAGAAAGATTTCCCTGAAGAAGCTATTGGGATGGCAAATAAGCACATGAAAAAATATTCGTCAACATTAGCCATTGCAGAAATGCAAATGAAGACTATGATGAAATATTACTGCACAGCTATTAAAAGAGATAAAATTAAAAATGGTCACAATTCCAAATACTGGAGAGGATGCAAATGAAGTATGTTTCTAATACATTGCTAGTGGGAATGCGTAGTCACTCTGGAAAACAGTTTGTAGGTTGCCTTAAAAACTGAAGACACACTTTTCACCTGATCCAGCAATTGCACTCTTGGGTATTTAGTTCAGAGAAATAAATAATTATGTCCATACTAGAGCCCATACATGATCATTCACTGTAGCTTTATTTTTAGTAGCTCAAACCTAGAAAAATCAAAATGTCCTAAAATATACGAGTGTTAAATACACTGTGGTAATGTAAGCTGTGAAACTATTCAACCATAAATGTGAGTGAACTATTGATAGGTGCAGCAATATAGATTGACCTCATGGGCATTACCCTCAGTGATAAAAAAAGACCAAAACAAAACCAATCTCGGTGCTTTATGTAGCATTCTCAAGATGTTATAATTATGGAGACAGAAAAGTAGTTAATGGTTGCCAGGACTGAGGAATAATTTGAAGGAGGGAGTCGGTATGTCTGTAGCATAGTTTTCTGTCTTGATGGTGAGAGTGGATCCATGAATCTACAGGTGTGATGCAAAGACATCGGATGATACACACACTATTGACCAGTGCCAGTTTCCTGGCTTGGAATTTGTACTAATTTAAATAAGAAGCTACCATTGGGGAAAACTGGGTGGAGAGCACACAGGACTCTTTCACTGTCTTTGCGACTTTCTCAGAATCTGTAAGTATTTCAAAAGATAAAACTTTCAATGAGTTAAAACATCAAAGGTAAAAATCCCCCAAAGTTGAAACTTCCAAAAAGTTAAAAAAATGCATAATCTGATTTTTCCATAATAATGTTTAGAATTCAGCTATATACAGATGAATGAAAATTCCCAAATTTCAGATCAGTACTTCCAACCATCTGGTTGGTATTTCCCCTTGGGAGCTCTAGCCTTCTCCAACTCAACTTAAAAAGTGATTTCTACATAATAGTTAACCTCTACCTGCCTCTCATCCCTCCCCATGCAAAACCCTGATCATGTTATATTTTTGTTTTTTTGCTTTAAGCAGTGGGACTGCCACATGGTCTTTGACTTCTCCATTCTGCTCACATTCCATGGTAAGTTGAGCAATAAATTCTGTTGGCTCCTTCTTATTTCCTCTTGAATACATTCTTTCTACCCTAATTTTCACATAGCTTTTTTATACTTCAGCCCATAAACTCTTTTTTTCTGTTTAATTATATTTGCATGTTTGTACTATGGCTTCTTTAATCTATTTGCAAATCAGCATGCAAGACCCTTCCTGATCTGAGCCCCCTGAATCTTTAACCTCAACTCTTCCAAGTTGTCCATGTGTCCTGCTTGTTCCAGTCTTGATGACCTACAGATAGTTCTAGAATGAGCTGGTCTACTTCTGTTCTCTATGACATGTACATACTGTGCAATGAATTCTCCTTTATCTACCTTACTAACTTGTAGAGTCAGGTGGAGTCTTTACTGGCACCTCTGTGTTCCCACATTTGAAATCAGCCATCCCATCTCTGTCCTCCTGAAACACTCTAGGCATGTTTCCATTATGGAATTAGTCGCAACAATCATCCCTGCCAGATTGCCTCCTTCTGGAACTGAGTCATACAGCTTCATATCTTCAGTGCCTGGCACAGAGTAGGAGTCTGATAGTAACTTTCAAACAAATAAGTTAAGGAATAAATGAGGGCCAAGTGTGGTGACCTACGCCTGTAATCCTAGCTAGTTGAAAGGTGGAGATAAGAGGATTGCAGTCCCAAGTCAGTCTGGGAAAAAGTATAAGACCCTCACCCAAACAACTAAAGCTAAAAGGACTGCAGGCATGGCTCAAGGGCTGGAGCACATGCCTAGCAAGCATAAGGCCCTGACTTCAATATCCAATACTCCCCACAAAAAGGATGACTTGATTCCTATTTTATTTCTCTAATAGGAAAATGCCTTTTATTCCAAGTCAGGGAAAAGGACAACAATGAACAAACCAAGTTATTTGATTTGGATTTTGCATGTCAAACTCATTCTAGAACTCTCCATGACTTTATTAATATCTAAAACAAGCAACAATCTAGAACTAAAGGCAGGTTCTTTCCATGTCTTCCTGTTCCTGTTTTGTTTTGTTTTGCTTCCTATGACCACAGAGTTATCTATGACCCAGATACCTGGTGAGCTGAGCTGGTTTTAAGATATATTTTGTTACAAAAAATGAAATGTTGAAATAATTATGCATTTGAAAAATTGTGAGCTCCATTTCAGCCTATACAGACCCAGGATAAAAAGAAAAACTAAATTGAGGAAAACATTCAAAACAAACTTCAAAATTTTAATAGTGTTTATAGGTCTTCAAAACACTTTTAGTAATTCGGTTCCACAGATTACTGAGTCTTACATCGATTCCAAATGGCAGAAATGATTTCAGCCAGAGGTGACCAAGTTGAACAGATTCAAATCTTGGTGAAAATTATCCCCTTTAATGCTCTTTTTTGACTTTTTCTGAGTGGTTTTCATTTTAAAACCTAGGGGGCTTACACCTACAAAGCCTTATCTATCAGTTTCCAGATCAGTTTCTAGAAGTGTCAGGTGGAAATCCTAATACAATCATCCTACTGTATCTATAGGGATTTGTTCTAGGACTTCCCATGGATACCAAACTCAGTATGCTTAAATCCATTATATGAGGCCAAGCATGGTGGCTCACACCTGTAATCCCAGCTACTTGGGAAGGAGAGATAGGAGGATCACAGTTCAAGACCTCCTAGCAAAAAGTTAACAAATTCCTGTCTCAAAGAAAGCTCATGCCTGTAATACCAGCTGTGTAGGAGGCAGAGATAAGAGGACCTCTGTCTGAGGACAGCTCTGGGCAAAAGTATGAGAACCTATCTGTAAAATGACTAAAGCAAAAATGACTGGGGGCATGACTCAAGTGGTAGAGGGCTTGCCTAGGAAATATAAGGCTCTGAGTTCAAATGCTAGTACCACCAAAAAGTCCCTTATATAAAAGAGTATGGTATTTGCATATAACTTAAATAATTTCTAGATTATTTTCAAAATCTAATACAGTTTAAATGCTACATAAATAGTTTGCTGTCCTGTATTATTTAAGGAGTAATGACAAGAAAAACACCCATATGTGTTCATTACTGATGAAATTGAAAGAATGCTTTTAAACCAAAGTTGGTTGAACCTAGGATGTAGAGCCCACAAATATAGAGGGCTAACTGGATTTACCATAAAGGAAGACTTAAGTTCAAGTAAGACAATGTATTCTAAAGAATCAGATAAAGTAGTTAACCTTACTAGGGAAGAGTAGACATTCAAACACAAATTCACTGTTTACATTCTTTCTTGACAAGTGCAAGACTTATATCAGTTTCCTATCTGGCTTTGCCCACCTGTAAAATTCTATAATAATTAACATTATAAATGATTCATCTTATGTTGTGATGCATAATTCATTCTCTTTTTCTTGGACAGGAAAGACTTGTTTTTCTGCCCTTAGAAAATGTTGCACCTTCTGTCTGGTATGTCCTTCTCATCTTTCTCTCCAACCTTTCTTCGCTCCTATCTACAGAAATCCAGTTTATTCTCTCTTGTCCAGCTCAGGTGTGGCATAATTGTTTAATTCATTCATGTCATTCTGATTTTCTTTCATGCTAAGAATTTGACACTCACACACGACATTTGTTAGTCTACTTTGTCTTATCTCTGTACAATTCTTCTTCATAACACTAGCCTATAGGCAAATAAGCCCAGAGAATGACGTCAATCCCTCCACAATCTCCAACAGGCTTTCTCAACTCCAGCAGGAGCGACATTTGAATTCTTTACTGGGGGTTCTGTGCTGTGCACTGAAGGATGGTTTGCAAAGTCACTGGCCTCTATCCGCTGGATACTAATTGCACTGCCATCTCTTCTGTCCCAGCTGTAACAACCAAAAATGTCTTCAGTCATTGCTACATGTCCCGTGGGGGACTGAAACTGCCATCCTGGTTGGGAACCATTGTTTAAAGTCCCTAACACTTGAAAATGCCTGTACGTGGGGGACCTGAGCACAAGAAGTAAATTGTAGGAAGTGTGTCATGTGAAATAAAGAATGGAAAGAAAAAATCCTGATAAAAGATTTTATAGAAAATATAATCCAGAACTAGAAGATCTTTTATCCCTCCAAAGCTGATTGATAGCATCAATCACAATGAAAAGTCAATCATGTGAAATTGTCAGTTTTCTACAATTAAAGTAGACATTTAATCTAATCAAAATACCAATGGTCATCATCATATGCAATATAATAATCATGAAACAACACAAGCCCTCAATTTAAATTCAATACCAAGATTCTCCTGTCAAGTAGCACCAACAATAATTGTCATTTTTCTGGACATTAAATTCAATAACATTTGCTAAGAACAAACATGGTTTTTAAATATGCAAAGGAGGAGAATTCCAAGATGGCGGCTAGAGGTAGGAAGCAGAAAGCGACCCTCCTATAGTGAAATCTTGGAGAGACGCTGGAGACACACTTTGCAGGCATAATTACTGAGAAAAGGCATAACTTTGACCCCTCCACATCTCCAGCCGGTGCAGAGAATCTCCACTTCACGTTAAATGGAGAAATGAGGAGGGCCCCCGGGGCCGCCAGTGGCCGGCGCCCATACGGCTCGGGAAGACGCAGACCAGGTGAGCTTCACGGTACTGCAGTACCCCCACAGAGAAGCCTGGGCCAGAGCAGCATAGCCCCCTGGACAGACTGACCTCCACCCGGGAAAAAAAAAAGAGAAACTGAGTAATAAGCAATAAGAACAGTTAAGACACGCTGGAAAGAGGGTGGGGCGCCCTGAGCGCTGAAGATTGGGGGAAGGGAATCCTTCCCAGGACTGTAAATAAACAAGCTGGGTGGGCCGGAGAGCCTCTGGTGGGAGCAGGGCGCGCCCAGCAACCAGGAGCGGGGAAGCTTGTGAGAGTGGGGGAGGGAGGAAAACTCCACAGGAGAGGAGGGAAGACCCACTTCCCAGTGAACTGTAAACAAACATGGCGGCCGGCAGGAGCAGCAGCACCGCCCAGTAAGCAGGAGCAGGAAAGTTTGTGAAAGTGGCAGTGGGAGGAAAACTGCACAGGAGAGGAGGGAAGACCCACTTCCCACGTGAACTGTAAATAAACACGCAGGCCTGACAACGCGGGGCAGTGTCACCTTTCCCAGTGCTTGGAAAGGGGAAAGCCTGTAGCAGAGGCTCCCGCACAGGAGAACTCTGAGCAAACAAAGCCTGTGGGACCAGGTGAGTGCTAAGCTCACCCCAGAGATCTGCATAAATAACGCCGCCAGCTACAGGCTGAGAGCAGCAGGCAGGCAAGCCACAGTTGCAGATACCACTCTTGGAACTGTCTCCAGATTCTTTTTTTTTTCCTTTTTCTCCCTACCTTTGATGAGAGAACAACTGAATTACACCTGCAAGCCGAAAAACTGAAACTGTATTGCATTTGAACTGGGGACACTTGGTGGGGCTTTGTGTGTGTGTGTGTGTGTGTGTGTGTGTGTGTGTGTGTGTGTAGTTTTGTTCTACTTTATGCATCCCCTTTGATGAGACAACTACAGAACAACATCTGAGGCACCAACTCCAGAACTGGAGATTGAGACGGACAACCAAATTATTAAGACTGAAACTACATTGCCTATAAACTTGGAAGTTTTTTGGTTTTTTTTTTTTAATTTTCTATTTTCCATTTTATTTTAATTCATTTTTTTATATATAGACATTACTTTCATTTACTTATTTTTTATATCTTTGATTTTCAATCCTCTCTCTGTCTCTCTAATGTCTGTTCAGCTTACTGTCGATTAGTACACTAACACTCCCTGTTTATACCTTTGAAACTCTCTTGTCTGATACCTTGTTCTGCTTTCTCCCTCTTGTCTGTATATTTGTTTTCCCCTTTTCTTTAACTTCTTGCTTTCCATCTCAGCTCACTCTTCCGTTCTCAATATTACCATTGTTATTATTACAAGCTACAAAATACTTAATTACACACAGTACAGGGACAATAACAACACCAAGGACAATGACGGGAAGACAGAAAAAACAGGGAAACCAGTTTCCCCACAGCAAAAAATTAGTACAGGAACCAGAGGGGAATGAAGAGAACAGAAACTCAGATCCAGACTCCAACAAAATGAAGATAAACTATGCCAAAGGACCCAATGAAGCCCACAAGAATAATTTAAAAGAAGACATACTACAAGTACTCAATGAGAATTTTATAGAGATGATACTGGATAGGGTCAACCAAAATGGACAGGAGACACTCAAGAAATTCCAAGACAATAAAAATAGAGAATTTGAAAAAGCAAAAGAAGAAATAAAGGAAACCATAGAAGCACTGTATAAACACCAAAGTGAAAGACAGAACACAATGAATAAAAGGATAAATGAACTCAGGACAAAAATAGACAACAATAAAGAAGAAAACTGCCAGGATATGGAAAACCTCAGAAAAAAGAATGAAACAGAACTGCAAAACAAAACGGAAGGCCAATCCAGCAGAATAGAACAAACAGAAGACAGAATCTCAGAACTTGAAGGTGAAATGGTAATTAAAGGAAAAACCGAAGAACTATTAATTAAACAACTCAAGACCTGTGAAAAGAAAATACAAGAACTCACTGACTCCATCAAAAGACCAAACCTGAGAATCATGGGCATCAAAGAAAGAGAAGAGGTGCAAGTGAAGGGAATGCATAATATATTCAACAAAATAATAACGGAAAATTTCCCAAATCTAGAGAAAGATATTCCCACACAAATGCAAGAGGCCTCCAGGACACCAAACAGACCAGATCAAAATAGAACTACTCCACAACATATCATCATTAAAACAACAAGTTCAGAAACTAAGGAAAGAATATTGAAGGCTGTAAGAGAGAAAAAACAAGTAACATACAAAGGTAAACCCATCAAAATCACAGCAGACTTCTCAACAGAAACATTAAAAGCAAGAAGAGCGTGGGGTGAGATCTTCCGGGCACTGAATGAAAATAACTTCAACCCCAGGATACTCTACCCAGCAAAGCTATCATTCAAAATAGATGGAGCAATAAAAGTCTTCCATGATAAGCAGAAACTAAAACAATATGTGACCACAAAGCCACCATTACAAAAGATTCTGCAAGGGATCCTGCACACAGAAAGTGACACCCAACTTAACCATGAAAAGGCAGGCAGCACCAAACCACAGGATAAGAAAAAGCAAGACAGTAGAGAGTAACATCAACTTAGGTACACACAATCAAACCTTCAAACAACTAAGACAACTAAATGGCAGGAATCACCACATACCTATCAGTACTAACGCTTAATGTTAATGGACTTAATTCACCCATCAAAAGACACCGTTTGACAAAATGGATTAAAAAAGAAGATCCAACAATTTGTTGCTTACAGGAGACTCATCTCACCGACAGAAATAAGCATATGCTTAGGATGAAAGGCTGGAAGAAGATTTACCAAGCCAATGGCCCCCGAAAACAAGCAGGAATAGCAATACTTATCTCTGACAAAGTAGACTTCAAACCTACATTGATCAAATGAGATAAAGAAGGACATTCCATACTAATAAAAGGGGAAATAGACCAAAAGGAAATAATAATCATCGATCTGTACGCACCCAATGTCAACACACCCAATTTCATCAAACATACCCTGAAAGACCTAAAAGCATATATAAACGCCAACACAGTGGTTGTGGGAGACTTTAACACTCCATTATCATCAATAGATAGGTCATCCAAACAAAAACTCAATAAAGACATCCAAGATCTAAAATATGCAATAGATCAAATGGACCTAGTTGATGTCTACAGAACATTTCATCCAACCTCTACACAATATACATTCTTCTCAGCAGCCCATGGAACCTTCTACAAAATAGATCATATCCTAGGGCACAAAGCAAGCCTCAGCAAATATAAGAAAATAGAAATAATACTGTGCATAATATCTGACCACAATGCAGTAAAAGTAGAACTCAACAACAAAAGTAAAGACAAAAAACATGCAAACAGCTGGAAACTAAATAACTCATTACTTAATGAAGAGTGGATCATCAATGCAATAAAAGAGGAAATTAAAAAGTTCCTGGAAGTCAATGAAAATGAAAACACAACCTACCGGAACCTATGGGACACAGCTAAGGCAGTCTTGAGAGGAAAGTTTATAACCATGAGTGCATATATTAAAAAGATTGAAAGATCCCAAATCAATGACTTAATGATACATCTCAAACTCCTAGAAAAACAAGAACAAGTAAATCCCAAAACAAATAGAAGGAGAGAAATAATAAAAATAAGAGCTGAAATCAACGAAATAGAAACCAAAAAAACCATACAAAGAATTAATGAAACAAAAAGTTGGTTCTTTGAAAAAATAAACAAGATCGATAGACCCCTGGCAAACCTGACTAAAATGAGGAGAGAAAAAACCCAAATTAGTAGAATTAGGAATGCAAAAGGGGAGATAACAACAAACACCATGGAAGTCCAGGAAATCATCAGAGACTACTTTGAGAACCTATTTCAAATAAATTTGAAAATCTAAAAGAAATGGACAGATTTCTAGATACATATGATCATCCAAAACTAAACCGAGAGGAAATTAATCACCTGAATAGACCTATAACACAAAATGAAATTGAAGCAGCAATCAAGAGTCTCACCAAAAAGAAAAGTCCAGGACCTGATGGATTCTCTGCTGAATTCTATCAGACCTTCAAAGAACTGATACCAACCCTCCTTAAACTGTTCCACGAAATAGAAAGGGAAGGAAAACTGCCAAACACATTTTATGAAGCCAGTATTACACTTATCCCAAAACCAGGCAAAGACACCTCCAAAAAGGAGAACTATAGGCCAATCTCCTTAATGAACATTGATGCAAAAATCCTCAACAAAATAATGGCAAATCGAATTCAGCAACACATCAAAAAGATTATTCACCATGACCAAGTAGGCTTCATCCCAGGGATGCAGGGGTGGTTCAACATACGAAAATCAATAAACGTAATAAACCACATTAACAGAAGCAAAGACAAAAACCACTTGATCATCTCAATAGATGCAGAAAAAGCCTTTGATAAGATCCAACATCATTTCATGATAAAAGCTCTAAGAAAACTAGGAATAGAAGGAAAGTTCCTCAACATTATAAAAGCTATATATGACAAACCTACAGCCAGCATTATACTTAACAGAGAAAAATTAAAACCATTCCCTCTAAAATCAGGAACCAGACAAGGATGCCCACTATCTCCACTCCTATTCAACATAGTACTGGAATTCCTAGCCAGAGCAATTAGGCAAGAAGAAGGAATAAAAGGAATACAAATAGGTAAAGAAACTGTCAAAATATCCCTATTTGCAGACGACATGATCCTATACCTTAAAGACCCAAAAAACTCTACTCAGAAGCTTCTAGACATCATCAATAGCTATAGCAAGGTAGCAGGATATAAAATCAACATAGAAAAATCATTAGCATTTCTATACACTAACAATGAGCAAACGGAAAAAGCATGTATGAAAACAATTCCATTTACAATAGCCTCAAACAAAATCAATACCTAGGTGTAAACCTAACAAAAGATGTGAAAGACCTCTACAAGGAAAACTATACACTTCTGAAGAAAGAGATTGAGGAAGACTATAGAAAGTGGAGAGATCTCCCATGCTCATGGATTGGTAGAATCAACATAGTAAAAATGTCTATACTCCCAAAAGTAATCTACATGTTTAATGCAATTCCCATCAAAATTCCAATGACATTCATTAAAGAGATTGAAAAATCTACCGTGAAATTTATATGGAAACACAAGAGGCCACGAATAGCCAAGGCAATACTCAGTCAAAAGAACAATGCAGGAGGTATCACAATACCTGACTTCAAACTATATTACAAAGCAATAACAATAAAAACAGCATGGTACTGGCACAAAAACAGACATGAAGACCAGTGGAACAGAATAGAGGATCCAGATATGAAGCCACACAACTATGAGCAACTTATCTTTGACAAAGGAGCTAAAAATATACGATGGAGAAATAGCAGCCTCTTCAACAAAAACTGCTGGAAAAACTGGTTAGCAGTCTGCAAAAAACTGAAACTAAGTCAATGTATATCACCCTATACCAAGATTAACTCAAAATGGATCAAGGATCTTAATATCAGACCCCAAACTCTTAAGTTGATACAAGAAAGAGTAGGAAATACTCTGGAGTTAGTAGGTATAGGTAAGAACTTTCTCAATGAAACCCCAGCAGCACAGCAACTAAGAGATAGCATAGATAAATGGGACCTCATAAAACTAAAAAGCTTCTGTTCATCAAAAGAAATGGTCTCTAAACTGAAGAGAACACCCACAGAGTGGGAGAAAATATTTGCCAACTATACATCAGACAAAGGACTGATAACCAGAATATACAGGGAACTTAAAAAACTAAATTCTCCCAAAACTAATGAACCAATAAAGAAATGGGCACCTGAACTACACAGAACTTTCTCAAAAGAAGAAATTCAAATGGCCAAAAAACACATGAAAAAATGCTCACCATCTCTAGCAATAAAGGAAATGCAAATTAAAACCATGCTAAGATTCCACCTCACCCCTGTTAGAATAGCCATCATCAGCAACACCACCAACAACAGGTGTTGGCGAGGATGCGGGGAAAAAGGAACCCTCCTACACTGTTGGTGGGGATGTAGACTAGTACAACCACTCTGGAAAAAAATTTGGAGGCTACTTAAAAAGCTGGACATCGATCTACCATTTGATCCAGCAATACCACTCTTGGGGATATACCCAAAAGACGTTACTCCAGAGGCACCTGCACACCCATGTTTATTGCGGCACTATTCACAATAGCCAAGTTATGGAAACAGCCAAGATGCCCCACCACTGACGAATGGATCAAGAAAATGTGGTATCTATACACAATGGAATTTTATGCAGCCATAAAGAAGAACGAAATGTTATCATTCGCTGGTAAATGGATGGAATTGGAGAACATCATTCTGAGTGAGGTTAGCCTGGCTCAAAAGACCAAAAATCGTATGTTCTCCCTCATATGTGGACATTAGATCAAGGGCAAACACAAGAAGGGGATTGGACTACAAGCACATGATAAAAGCGAGAGCACACAAGGGAGGGGTGAGGATAGGTAAGACACCTAAAAAACTAGCTAGCATTTGTTGCCCTTAACGCAGAGAAACTAAAGCAGATACCTTAAAAGCAACTGAGGCCAATAGGAAAAGGGGACCAGGAACTAGAGAAAAGGTTAGATAAAAAAGAATTAACCTAGAAGGTAACACCCACGCACAGGAAATCAATGTGAGTCAATGCCCTGTATAGCTATCCTTATCTCAACCAGCAAAAACCCTTGTTCCTTCCTATTATTGCTTATACTCTCTCTACAACAAAATTAGAAATAAGGGCAAAATAGTTTCTGCTGGGTATTGAGGTGGGGGAGAGGAAGGGGGTGGAGTGGGTGGTAAGGGAGGGGGTGGGGGCAGGGGGGAGAAATGAACCAAGCCTTGTATGCACATATGAATAATAAAAGAAAAATGAAAAAATAAATAAATAAATATGCAAAGGAAATGGTGTCATTACTATCTTTATTATTATTGTTATTATTTTGATGGGACTGGGGTTTGAACTCTGGATTTTGTGCTTATGAAGCAGGTGCTCTACAGCTTGAGCCACAACTCCAGTCTATTTTGTTCTGGTTAATTCAGAGATGGGGTCTCGTGGACTGTTTCCCTGAGCTGGCCTTGACCTGTGATCCTCCAGATCTCAGACTCCCAAGTAGCTAGGATTACAGGGGAGAACCATTTGTGCCTGGTGCATGCTATTATTTATTGATGCTATGATTATGAACCTGGGCTATGGGAGTTAATCAATTAAAACAGCATATTAGAGACAATAAGAGCAGATTTAAGTTGTATATAAATATTAGTTGTTTTGCTATTTGAGTGTTAACTGGTTAAAACTTTAATGTTTAAAAAAAAGATTTCATTCCAAACAAAATCAAGATATGTAAAATGTCAAATAACATAAATAAGAGGAACTATATAGGATTACATAAAGAAAGTAGCAAATATAACCAAGGATGAAAAAGTGATAGTTATATAACTATAGTCAGTGAATGTTATTTAGATTATTTTTATCCAATCAAGAGAATCTATGAGTGGTTCTATAAGTAGAAAACCAAATCATTTATACAAATATGGAATTTATGAAATGAAAATATCTATTAAAATATGTGACAAGGGGGTATTTTTTCTATCCACACTAAGGTACCTTACTGAAAACAGCTGAAGAAATATGCAGATTGTGCAATAGAACAAAAAGTTAGAAACAAAAGTCCATTATGTACACAAGCTATTAAATTATAGAAAGAGAAGCATGATTCTTTAAAACTTAACCTGCCATGACATGAAAGCAAGGTATAGCCCTTCCTCAAATCATCATAAAAATTTAATTCTAAATAGCTTGAAAATGCATTATAGAAATATTAAAAGGAAATGTAATTAATGTTTAATGGAACTTCTGATAAAATTCTTTCTAAACTTGACACCAAAGGTGATTGAACTCCTTTAAAAGATAAATCTAAACCTGCAAAACATGTTTGAAGGAATACAAAAATCAAGAACATTTTTCAATGCACAAAACAATCACATGGCTATTACCTGTAATATTTAAAGAATTCTTATAACCTAGCAAAACAAAATCCTCTCCAGTGAAAAATAACCAGCGATATGAGGATCATATTTACTCACGGAGCCTATAGGAACAAATATAAGTAAAATGAAGTGAAAATAAGTATAATTAAAATTAGAGAATGTCCTTGTTTCATATATGAATGGACACACACTGTGAGATGATTGCTGAGTATTGCATTGCACAGGATGAACTGGTAAACTGGTATCTTTGTAAGTATTGATAGATGATAGTCTTTTTGAAAGGGTATTTTTTTTTTGGTGGGATTGCAGTTAGAATTCAGGGCTTCACACTCACAAAACAGGTGCTCTACCACTTGGGCCACACTTCTAATCTGTTTTGCTCTGGTTATTTGGCAGATGGGGTCTCGAGAACTATTTGCCCATAGGTGGCAATGAACCACAGTTCTCCCAATCTCAGCTTCCCAAGAAGCTAGGATTATAGGCGTGAGCCACCTGTGTAGAGCTGGGATGGTAATTTGACAAATATGTATCAAAAGTTTTAGAAAAGATACACTCTTTTACTCAGATATTCAACATCTAGTTAATGAAAGGTTGGACAGAGAATTACTTTACATATCAGGAAGTGCTCATTTCATCAAGGCTTAGAATGAGGAGAATAGAACTAAACTTTCTGAAATAAGTTACTGTGAATTGTGTATGCCTTTTCATGTCTTACCTGGACTTTCCAAAAGCAACAAAATAAATGTATAAAGAATCGTTTCAGTTGTACTAAGATTATTTAATGGCCTTAACCCTAAACAATGGACTAGGGAAATACAGGCTACATATAGAAAATGTGGAAAGTTTAAAGAGAGAACATTAAGAATTGATAACTCATTGTCACACAGGCTGAAGAGTCCTCCCAAAGAAATGAACATTCTGAAGGGATCAGCCAGAAAGCTTTCCTCTGACGGATGTTAGGTTCATGGGGTAGAAATTACAAGAAGTGACACACATACTTAGGAGTTTAAAATTTATCACAGAAGCCCCTGGTGCATGGTGGGGGTGCAGAAAGGTGAAGTCCAGAGTTGGTATGTCTCATAACTGTACACAATCATTATTTGTCAATTAAGTGTTTTGAAAATCCAAGATTTGAAGCTCCATTTTATTCATCATAGCAGAATGGGGGTGGGGGTGAATCCTGAATGTCAGGTAATAGAAATTCAGTTCATTCTGGAAATTTAAAATTCTGGGCAAGCTTTTTCTTGGTATTTTACTCATCATTCATATAATTTATCCATAACTTATGTTGAACTTAGCACACTGATAATAAAAGATGAGTAACTTTTTATAGTTCAAGAATGAAATTAAGGGCTGGGCTATAATCCCAGCTGCTCTGGAGGTAGAAATTGGGAGGATCATGGTTCCAGGCCAGCCTGAGCAAAAGTGAGCAAGACACTCCCTTAAAGAACAAACCAGATGTAATAGTGTATGCCTGTAATCGCAGATACACCGGAGATATAGACAGGAGTATTTTGGTCTGATGCTGGCCCCAGAAGAAAAGTAAAAGACCCTATCTAAAAAGTAACTAAAGCTAAAAGGACTGGTGCATGGTTAAAGTGGAGAGCATCTGCTTAGAAAGCACAAGGGTCTTGAGTTCAAACCCCAGTACCAACAAAAGAAGAAAATAATTGAAAGTGACTAAAAACTACAGAAGTCATAACACATTTGAGCAACAGTAATTAAGATAAAGAATTACTGGTGAAAAATCAGTGACACAGCAGTCAGACTTGTGAAGTACACATACAACCTGTCAGGCAGATCCAAAAAAAATAGACATGACAGAAAAATAAAGAAGAGTCAGTGTAGTAGATTAAATTTAGAATTTGAAGATATGCATGGAAGACAATAGATACAAAGGTAAAATGAAATAATCAGTGAAATGGTAAAATACATAGCTCAAAGATACAGTTGGAAAAACCCAAATACAGAAAGACTCAAAATTGCAGGTCAAAGGACACATTAGGTGCCAGAAGTAAAAATGGACTAACCAAACCACAGGGAGATATATTACTCATTTAACCATCTTTCCAATCAGGCAGCAGCAGAAGACCTTCTGTGCTTTATCCACTGAGCTTGGAGCTGAGAGATGCATCACTTTGAACTTCAAGATGAAGGGGAAAAAAATGTATGTAAGCATGAAGTCTAGAAATATGCCTGCTAAAGTGGGAAACATATACTGGTTTTAAAGTTCTCAACTGTGGGCAGATAGAAGCCAATTCCAGAAAAAGGCAAAGTGAAAATTAAAGTCTGATCAAATTATTTTATAAAAACCAACTTGCTTTGCAAAATAAGCTATTGTCACTCAGAAGAGACCTCAAGAAACACAAAACCTATTTGCTTTCATTAGGCAGGTGCAGATGTGGAGTTGTGAGGGAACTTTCGAGAGGCCAGGCAACCCAAACACGAACCAAAGTGCAGTTCTCACAAAGGGGGAAGGTGTGGTCACAAGAGTGATGAGCAGAAAACTGTATTAAATATATAACTGAGGTAATCTGGGAATGACATTTATACAGCATGGTATAAATGCTGTAACACTGGTCAATGTCAAGCAAGGAATAGAGGCTCAAGTATAGAAAAGTGACGTTAATAATGTAGTCATTAGGAAAAAACAGATTGCCAGGAAGAGAAAAGTCTCTACAAAAAAAACAGAAAGAAAGAAAATGCAGAAGATTGTAGAAGATTTGGAGTCCAAAATTGCTTCTCAGACAGACTGATAGTGGTTGATGAAATCCTGGGACTCCTACCAGAAATAAACATAAAACTACGAGGGAGGATGTTTTTCCAAATCCAGTGACAATGAGCTCCCATGGAAAGGGATGTAGGATATAAGATGCTGAAATCCTGAATATGCATGTACAGTAACAAATTATAAATCACACAAGGAAATAATCCACCTTGAGCAAGAGCTAGCAGATAAAAACAGCAGCGAAAAAAGAAGAAAAACCCAATAGCCACACACTTGAAATAATGTGAAAATTTGGAAAAGTAAAAAAAAAAATAGCAAAAGTGAGTTTTAAATGATTTAGAAACTAGGGCTGATGGAGTGGCTCAAGTGGTAGCATGCCTGCCTCGTAAGCATGAGGTTCTGAGTTCAAACCCCACTACTGAACAACAACAAAAAAAGCTGGACCTGGATGTGACTGTAATCCCAGTTACAGAAGAGGCATAAGTAGCAGGATTGTAGTCCCAGGCCTGCCTGAGTCAAAACATGACATTATTTGCAAAATAAATAAAGCAACACAGCAGGTTGGCTGCTTAAGTGGTAGAGCAAGTGTGAAGCCTCAGTACCACAAATCTAAAGTCACTTTGGATGGTATTGGGGAGTCTTGTAGTTTAGGGTAAAATGCAAATCAGAAACAAAAAATAAACTTGGAATCTATCTTTCTTCTTCATATTGTATAAACAGAAGCACATTTCAATGGCACGAAACCTCACACAGACTCACTAACTGTCTTTATATACACCTTTTCCTCTGGACAGTGAATGAAGAAAAAGAACATAATCTTCTCCACACAAGATCATCACCTTCATCCTCGAACATAAACCTATAAATGCAGCTTCAAACCCTGTCTCTAAGCAAAGCCATTAAGAACTGTCTCTGCCTTGCCATTCCTCCAAGCCAGCCTGTACAGCAATTTGCAACTTTATGATGTGATAAATAGAATTTCTTTGTTTTGATTTTTCATTTGCATATTTATTGAGATATGACTATCTTAATTAGTTCTGCCTTTCGTTTTGTTTGTTTTCCTGTTTGGAAAAAGATGGCTTTCTATAGTGCAAAATAATTTTGCATGCTAACAGGGTGAACAAAACCATGCCTGTGGCATTCCTTGATGTTGATGCTGCTTAAAACACAGCTTTGTGGATTCTTTTTTGCACTTATTTTCTCTTTAAATGCTGAGGTAATGCTCAAGACTTGGGCACTGTGCCAGCCACCTACTGAGAAGCAAGAGGGGAACCCTTTTAAAATTCCAGACACTCATATTTACTCAATATGCTCTCCCCTGTTGCCTGTCACCCATCTCCCACCTGAAAAAGCTGAACCCCACCAAATGTCTCTGTCAAACGGTTGCAATTCTGTCTGCAGCTCAGCCTTTGTAGCTCAGAAAACAGCAACTCTGATTTCCCCAGTGGGGTGAGTCCTGGGATGGGGAGACACATTGCCCACCACCTGTTATTCCTCCTTGATCATCTCTTTGTTTTCTTCAGGGGCAGAGCCATGGGACTACTGTGCCCCAGGTAAGATGTGCTAGCAGGCTATTAGACAACCTGTAAACACCTAGAAACACTGATCATGCCCACTGTGGGCGCCTCACCCTCATCACCCAGAACAATAAGCCTGGTTCCTTAAGGCTTTGCGTGAGTCAGGCACTTCACACCATCACAAAGTCTGTGGCTGATTCAACACTTTTAAGAGAAAAGACATGGTTTATTATTTCCCTGGTTTTTTTTGATAACTCAAGTAATGAAAACACTTTTCCTATGTACAGAGAAATGTACTGGACACTGTTAAGAAAGGACTAAGACTGGCATTGCTAGTCACCTTACTATATGCTAGTGGCTTTGCATCTTTTCTCATTTCACTAAAATAAAAACAATTCCATAGGGTACATATTCTCAATCCTATTGTATAGCTAGAAAAAGAGGGAACTTAGAGGTTTAGATAATTTTTTTCAGGATCCTAAAGCTACCAGATGGCATTGAAGATGTGTAATAATCAAACAAAACCAAGCATTCCTGCATCCCATGATTCAATCAATAGATATTTATGTATAAAGTTTACCTTGCCTGAGTAAGAACTGGGATGTGACAGTAATTCAGCCAAAAATCAAAGTCTTAGACTCTGCCATGTGACCTAGAGTTCTAGAAAAAGAAATCTATTGTCATGGAAATAAATGTCCTCTTTCTTATTGAACAACTGCACCAGAATGGTCTGGTAGTTGCAGGATAAACGATTCATCAAAAGAGCAACAGACAGTGAAAGAGGAAGAGGGCAGAAGAGTGGGGTACTGAGAAGAGGCGTGAAGGTGAAAGAGAAAGGGAGAAGAGCAAGCCATGGTAGTGGGATGTTTAGTGAAAGCTGCTCAACTGATTTGCAGACCCAAGTTTTTCTCTTGCATTCTCCTAACATACGTGAAAAATGGGTTGACCTAAGTGGCCTGAAGAAAAAGATATCTGACATACTGGCTCATTGTGGAAGGCAGTCAATAACTTAAAGTTTAACGACTGCATGAGAGAAGCCCTTTGAATGCAGAGTGGTACACTTATGTTTCAGACATACACTTTAAATTATTTATCTGATGCAGTTGATAAAGCTTCACTGAGCCAAACCACATCCATTTGCCCAGATTTTCTCTTTAAACTCTTGCAGTTAAGTTAAAATGGAGCTGTGGTGCATGGTCGGCTGTACTGTGTATCTAAGGAGCCGTGAGAAGTTAACTAATTCACAGAGGTATCCAATTCCTAGGCCACGTAAGTACCTAAGTCAAGGTCCTGATGATCCAGTACCCTTGAGATTGACAATGTTTGTGGACAAGACAGTTTATCACTTCAGGAATTAAAGGCAATAGTGTTATTCATACTATTATTATTGCAATGTGCAAAAATACCCATTCTCGTGACTGATTTCTACCATTCCCACTGCGTTTTCTTATTGGATGGTTTCAGATAAAATCTACTGGATATCTGTTGATAATTGCTAAGAATCTACAGTATGATGAAGGATAGTTAAGGCATTATACTATTTGATATTCTCCTCTGGGCAGAAGAACGCATGGTGCAATGATGGTTTCAATGGGTCAAAAAAGTATTGTTCAAGAACATGGGACAATCAAACTGTCAATTGTGTCTCACCCAATTACACTCCTGTAAAACACATCACCATCCTTCCAAAATTTGCAGAACAGCATTCTCCCCTTATCTGAAAAGAAATCAGAGCATCTGGAAAAAAGTATGCATTGGCTGAAACCACTTAGATTTTTGTTTAATTTGTGGTCTAACTTTCTATGCTAAGTTCTATCACCCTTCAATTTTACATTATGAGGACTTTTCTTTCTCAATGCCTCAAAACCACAGAGAAATAAACTTGGTTATGGGATATAAACTATGCAATAGGCCAGGATGAATTATGCAATAGGAAGGTCAGGAGTAATTTCTCAGTGAAAAGCAAACAAATTATGAAAGCTTTTATAAAGTGGACGTAGGTTTTAATCCTTGGAAAAGTTGGAATATAATTAATCTCTGCATTTATTTTCTGACTTATAATTTTATAGACAGGCATCCTTCCATACCACTTTGCACTTAAATACTTAACGATATAAATGCTTATATGTTGTTATTCTCAAATCATCTCCCAGCCAATGAATGTAGAGTGCTATTCTGCACTTTCCTTATTATAAACGTGCTCATTTTTCACTCCTCCGCAATTTTCTCATTCTGACATTATTTTATGTTCTCATTAACAGTTTTGACTCATAGTGGCTCACAAAAGACAAGCAAATAATAATGCTGGGAATGGAAATATGGTGAATGCTACTTTTAAAGCTGCTTGGGGCTACAAAATGAATTTTAAAAAATGAAGGTTAAAGGTATAGATAGTACATGTCTAAAGTCAATTAATATCCCCACATAGGTGGCTAGAAAAACCCTTATGCTGGGATTTAGAAACACCCACTCTTCTCATCTCCAGGAAATTTCATTTTGTACTATTTAGTTACCAGCCTCTTTCCTCAAAATGTTGACACCTATAAGCCTTAAATGTAATTCTGGGTGATGGAAGTTAGAAAGAATAAAAAGTTCGAATTTCAGCACCAACACTATCTTTAAAATATACACACATGACTGATTTTAACTGTATATTTTGCATGGATTAGTGAAGTTTTGTTTTGTTTGTTTTAGTTCCCACTGGGAAGCCCATTCCCATTTTATAATGTATCCGTAAAGTGTGTGGTTACTGGCCAGGTCATTCCTGATACAGTCACACCTGTCAAGCTGGCCTGTTAGAAAGGATGATGCTCTCTATGAAGCCTGAGGTAACAGACTGGGTTATGCATGGTGTGTATGGCTCTTTACTCCCTGGTGATTCAAGAAATGGAAGTTATTCATCTCCTTGGACCAGATAACAGGAATGTAACTCTCCAAAGACTTGATGGTCCCAGAAGATGCATACCCTCCCATCTTTGGCATGTAGAGGCAGAAGTAGTGAGAGACTATAAACCCCATTTCATCTTCTTTGTTACCTTCTTCTCATCCTTCCTCGGAGGGTTTGAAGTAAGCACAAGGCAAATTAAAGCTTTCTGGGATTTATATTCATCATTATCACTCTGTGTGTACATGTGGAGGTCTCCTTATCCAGAGGACCTGAGTGGGGATAAGTTTTCTTTCTTTTTGTTTTTCTCTATTCATGCTAACTCAATTGGAAAGTTTTTCAAGTCCTTGGTTTTTATAAAGAGATTCATAAACTTCACTGTACTCAGAGAGGTAATTAGCCCTAATTGAATGATACATAGCTGAAGAATATCTTAGTGGGGAGGATAGAACAATGTCAGGGAGTTAAAAGTAAAGGGGACAGCAGTTATAAGTATGATGTGAAAAACTCATCTTCGTAGGGACTATGTTCTAAGGATTTAAATAGTTTTAATTCAGATGGTATGCCCATTTTCACAAACATCTTCTCTCTAAACTCGGAATTCTTGGACATGTTAGCAATGAAAAAATTTAACATGAGACCACAGCAAAAAACAATTTGGGGAGATGATTAAGCAATACCAAAGGAACAGGTGTTGTCTGAACAAGAACAATGGTGAACATGAAGCTTGACATCAGGCAGGTACCCATAATCAATCAGGTAGGTCATGAGGTTTGAAGAAGGTACTTATCTTTTATGTAAAAACCTATGGTTAAACTGATGGGGATTATCTAAAAGCGACAACCAAGACAGATAGTGCTATAGTTTGGATCTGGAATGTGCTCCAAAGACCCATGTTTGAAGGGTTTGCTATGCCTATGGTTCTGTTTGGAGGTGGTGGAACCTTTAGGAGGTGGGACCTAGTGGAAGGAAGTTAGGTCACTAGGAGTGTATCCTCAAAGGGCACACAGAGATTCCTCCCCTTCTCTCTCTCTTTTTTACTTCTCAGTCACTAGGAGATGAGTAGCTTTTTCAGCCTCATGCCCAGCCATGATGTATCGCCTCACCACAGGCCCAAAGCAATCTATGAAACTGTGAGTGAAAATAAACCTTTCATCCTTATAATTTTGTTATCTCAAGTCTTGTCAGAGTGATGCAAAGCTAACTGAGATATAGAAGGATACATGCATAGATGTATAGGTAAGTAGATAGATTGATCTGTTTTTATGTGTAGCTACTTTTTTCTGTTCATTTTAGAAAAATTACTTTTATGAAGCAGAGTCTTAACATAAAGAGTTTAATTGGAATTTACTTAGTATCCAGTCATTGAGTGTAAATCCCCTCATAGTGAGCAGGTTGCTAGAGCTCAGCAAACCTTGGTTGCCTCCCCCACCCACCTTAACTAACTTTGAGGCATAACTGCCTTCTATTTTAGAGACTTGCTATTATATACGTAGACAGAAAAACAGGCTGCTACAATCTGATCTGTACTTATTTCTCCCTCTGCGTGTTCAACTATACTCTCATATATAATCCCCCCCACTAAAGTTAACTCAGTTTTTTACCTCTCCTAAAACCTACATGGCATTTTACTATTTCTCTCACATTGATGACCCAAATTATTCCTGGAACACAATCCTTCTTACCACAGCTAATTGAAACATCTCCTATGTCTTAAGATCAAGCCTAAATGTTATTTCCTTCATAAAAAGTGTCCATGATTGTGTGGACTAGAAATAATTACTCATTTGATTTTAGTACACTTACTACATTTCCACTTAGGGATCATTTTTTTAAAAATTAATTTTCAACCCTCAAAGTTTTAGCCTTTGCCTTATAGACATAAAATGTTCAAAACCAGTGATAATTAAATACAGCAAGTTGGGTATGTTCATTCATACTTTTAATCCCAGCTGCTCAGGAGGATCAAAGTCCAAGGTTGGCCCAGGCTGGCACAAGTAAAATTTGAGACCCTCTGTATAAAAACAAAGTAAGGTAAAAATGGCTGAGTGTTACAGTGCCTTTCTTGCAAGTGTGAGAACCTAAATTCAATCCCCAGTACCACCAGAAAAAGAAGAATGAGAAGCAGAAGAAAGAGGAGGAGGAAAGGAGGAGAGGAAGGAGGAAGGAGGAGAGAGAAGAAAAAGGAGAAAGGAATAAGAAGGAGGAGAAAGGAGGAAGGAGGAGGAAAGGAGAAGAAGGAGAGGAAGAAGGGAGAAGGAGAAAGGAGGAAGAAGAAATAAGGAAGAAGAGAAGGAAGAAGAAGGAGGAGGAAGAAGAGGAGGAGGAGAAGAAGGGGAAGGGGAAGAAGGAGAAGGAGGAGAAGAAGAAGAAGAAGAAGGAAGAGGAAGAGGAGGAGGAAGAAGGAGGAGGAGGAGGAAGAAGAAGAAGAAGAAGAAGAAGAAGAAGAAGAAGAAGGAGGAGGAGGAGGAGGAGGAGGAGGAGGAGGAGGAGGAGGGGGAGGAGGAGGAGGAGGAGGAAGAAGAAGAAGGAGGAGGAAGAAGAAGAGAAGGAGAAGGAGGAAGAGGAAGAAGAAGAGGAAGAGGAAGAAGAAGAAGGAGGAGGAGGAGGAAGAAGGAGGAGGAAGAAGAAGGAGGAGGAGGAGGAAGAAGAAGAAAAAGAAAAGAAGAAGGAAGAAGAAGAAGAAGAAGAAGAAGAAGAAGAAGAAGGAGGAGGAGGAGGAGGAGGAGGAGGAGGAGGAGGAGGAGGAGGAGGAAGGAGGAGGAAGAAGAAGGAGGAGGAGGAGGAAGAAGAAGAAAAAGAAAAGAAGAAGGAAGAAGAAGAAGAAGAAGAAGAAGAAGAAGAGGAGGAGGAGAGGAAGAAGATATAATAATTTACACTCACTAAAAATACACTCTACTCCTACATTAAGGATAACCCAATATCTCTGCCTCTTGTCAGCTGGCAAACTCACAGAGATTGAAGGGTGACAGTGCTTAAGAGAATTCATTCCCAAAATTTTGAAACTGGAAAAGTGATAAGTGCTAGTATGGGATGTTGCTTTATGAGAGCATTTGATAAAAGTTCAAGTTAATTGGCAATTTCACAGGAGATGCTGTTTCACTTGCTGTAGGCAGATATTTGTGCTCTATTTTACTTCATGCTGCATTTTATTTTATGCTCTGTTTTGCTTCTTGCAGGAAGTACAACAACAAGCTGTTTATAGTTAAGATGAAGCAAGCAGAGAAAAATAGAAGTTCAAAATTTGCAGGATGGGATGTTTAAGAGACTATTTGAAAAAAAAGTAAAAAATCAGCAATGCCATTTAAAGACTCTATTTTGTTATCTTGGGAACTGTCTTCCAAATTCTATGTTTCTATCAGGCTCTCAGGTTCAGATAAAAGGATTTAGTGCTGCTATTGTTACAGACAAAAGAATTCTTTACACAGGCCTTTTTGTTGTAAGAACAAAATCAAATCTCCTTGCCTTCTCAAACACCCAGGGATTCTGAGGAGTTTACAGAGCAATGAATTTTCATCTCAGCTCTAGGAAGAAAACCAGGTAGCTCTTGGTCTCAGAGCATAGAGCCAGTTATACTACCATCTACCATTGACTCTCAGGTACAACCACAACTTGTGGATGTCTTATTATATTTTAGTTGGAATTAAGACATTTACATTTACCTGTAGGTTCCCTGTTTTAGAACATGCTTTTTTCCTGACAAGGAAGTTTTGTGGTCTTTAGATACAATGGCCAAAGGTGTGAGTACCATAGTATCACTGAAGAAATCACTATATAAGTGAAATTAGAATAAAGTAGACAGGGGATGAGATAGGATGTGATATAGAGAATGGCCCTGCTCTGCAAAAAGGAGTTAAAATAATCATTACCTCATTTTTAAGAGATGTGAAATGTTTGGAGTGGATTTCCAAATTGGATAAATGGATGGCCAAGAAATCCAGTCTTTTCACAAGATGTGTGAGGAGAAGCTATCGGAACCTTCTGAGAGACTTTCTCCTAACCTTAATAAACCAATTTTGATTTATCTCACATTTCATTCTAAGGTAGTTTAATTAATTAAGAATTAACTAAAAGAATCAATTCTGCTATAAACATGACTGTTGACCTTCAGGGAAATGTCTTGATCTGAGCAGTTAAGACACAACTTTAATTGGGTTAGTAAATAAGTGGAGAGGGTATAATTTTAAGTGACAATATGGGCTTTATTTGAACACCAAAATACTAATGCAGGAGAAGATAATCTCTGGGGGTGATAGTCATGATAGGACATAAGAAACTGTGAGCCTCCCATTACAGGGAATGCAGAAAGCATTCCTCACGGGGACTCAAAAAACTAATTATCACAGAAGGAGGAGCTGTGATCATTTATTGCAAACATAATAAGATATAATAAATTTATTATATGATAATAAATTTAATATTATATATAATACGTCACTGAAATTTGACCCAAGGAAGAAGCAACTTAACATCACCTAACAAAACCATGATTCTCCTATGACAAATAATCTTATATGTGCACATATTAAGCTATTTTGTACATCATATATTCTATATTATAATGAAACCATTCTATGTTATAGTTTATTTCAAGAGCTTCTTTAATGCAAGTGAAAGTAGAATGGTTTAAATGGATGCTTTAGCACTATTGTATAGCATATGTTTTATTAGGCAGCTTTGTTTTTATTTACAGTCTGTATAACATAGCACTAGCAATGGGAAGAAACACAATAAAACACCTCTACTGTATTTGAGAGCTCATTGCGAGGCATTTACTAGATACTTTAAATAAATTATCTCACTTAACTCAATGGCATTGATTTGTAGTAATTTTTGTTTTGTTTTGTTTTGTTTCATTTATTGTGGTACTGGAGATTGAACCCAGGGCCTCTTGTATGCTAGGCAAGCTGAGCCACACCCCAGCCCTGTAATATATTTCTTTTTTTTTTATTGTTGTGCTGGGTGGGAGTACATTGTAGCATTTACAAAGGTTCTTACAATGAATCAAATACATCATACTTGAAATCTCCACCTCTACTTCTATCCCCCGTCCCCTCCCCTGATTCCTGGAACAGTCTTAACAGGTATCATTTTTGCATTTCCATACATTTGTATACATTGTTTGTATGTATTCATCCTCCTACCCCTTTCCCATCACAATACCCACTTCCGCTGGTGCCAACCACCCCCTCCAGCTCCCCGGGCCAAACCTGTTCTGCCCTCTTGTTCTCCGATTTTGAAGAAGAAAATGCATAATAGATAAAACAAGAAACATGTAGCATATTTCTAATTTTTGATTTTAACATGTAAGTGTTCTGGTTCTCATTCATTAATCTGTGTACCTAGAACATATAAATGCTAATCTCACTAAAATTCTTTAAGAGTCTCTAACTTATTAACTTATTCAATCTATCTCTTGAAGCAGTAAACATCGTGTTTCTACACATTTTTTATTTATTTATCTCTTCATTAATTTAGAAACAAAGAAAGGCCAGGTATGATGTCTCACTCCTAATAATCCTAGCTATTCGGGGGACAGAACTCAGGAGGACTGGGGTTTGAACACAGTTGGGGCACAATGTTGGCAAGACCCCATCTCAACCAACAAACCAGGCATGGGGGTACACCTCTATAGCTCTAAATTCCAGCTATGCAGTAGTCATCGGTAGAAGGATCATCTGCAGGGCAGCTCAGGCAAAAAGTGAGACTCTCTCCGAAAAATAACTAAAGCACCAAAAGGCTAGAAACGTAGCTCAAGTGTGTGTAGTGAGCACAAGAGCACAAGCTCCTGAGTTCAACTCCAATAGTACCAAAAAAAGAAAAGGAAGAAGAAGAAAGAAAGTAAAGTTCCATGTGATAGGGGCTATGACTGAACAAGAAAGCAGGAGAACTGAGGAGAGGAGTAGAGGACAGGTGTGCTCCAAGGTCAGTGTCAGTATTGTTCAGGGAATGTTCTACCAGAGGAACAGGAAGTGCACTGAGTTCAGCAGATGGAACCAGTGACTCCGACAGAAGGAGGTGGGGAAAGAGCCCAGAGGAGGAACATACGAACTTTTAACCAAAGAAGTGAAGAAAGGACACCCCAGGAAGAACACCACCATGGTGAGAGCCCTGGCATCATGACACTGACTGTGTTTTGTACACTGGGTGAGGACTGTTTCCGGGTGGTGGGAGCATAGGTGCTGTGTAGTTTTTGGGAGGGACAAGACACTAAAGAAGGGGAAGCCAGAGGCTGAGGGGTGGGTTAGTCAGCTTAAGGAAGGCAGACGTGATTTTATAGGTCATCTTTTTACATTTGTAAAGAAAATGCAGGAGCACTCTCTTATTTCATTAGCATTAGACGTAATCATTTAAACATAATTTGTTAGAAATTAGATGTTTAATTTTAAAACATAATTAATTGGAGCAATGTATTAAATGATAATATTTGACATCTATTAATGAGGATATAATTACATGTGTTATTTAAAAACTAAGTGCAATACTAATATTTTCTCATAAAATGAAGTGAAGCATATTAACTTCAAAAAAAAAAGACCCTCAACAATTTGACTAAATACATTTTGGAATCCACGTCTCTGGCGATAATAACTCAAATTTAGGAAATCTGTTTAAAATTTTCTCTACAGAAACTCATGTAAGCCAAAAAAATCTCATACATTTTCACAGGAAATATACAAAACAAAACAAAAGAATAGCAAGAGGGGAAGATTGCCCTTGAGTTTGTGCAATAAAATTTCTTAAAAAGGGCTCTCCCTTCCACCAGACTTAGAAGAATTTAGATAAAATGCCTCCAGCATTGTCACTCAGTTACAGCGTACCTACCATAAAGGACCAAGGGAAGGTTGATTCATCTAGAAGAATGTTGGCTTAACTTCATGGAGCACTTAGTAAGTGTTGGTCACATATTTAAGGCTTCATATCTACTATTAATTTAATTTTCAAAAAAGCTCACTGGACTGTGAGTTTACTACCAATCTGCCTAACTTTTATAAGAAAAGTGAAGCTTAAAAGATAGATGGTTTATTCAAAGTTACTCAGCTGATGATTAATAGTGTCAGGACCAACTCTAAGATTTAATAAACAATCCCATAATGGGAGAAACTGTGTACTGACTTCAGAGAGGATATAATTAGTTAGGAACACAGGGAGGTACTAAATGTATATGGAGATATGTTTTACTATTTTAATATTATATTTCAATGGTGTATGTCTGGGTTTTTTTTTTTTTTTGTCTATTATCTAGAAAATAACATCAATGGGAAATAAAGTCCTGGATTATCACTGTGCTGTATTTTGGGAATGAAATTTCAGCTAAAGGTCCATGTGTTAGAGACTTGGTCTGCATTTTATAGGGTTAATTCTTTATCTTATATGCGATTCCATGCTAATTCAAGAAAAGCATTTCTATTTTAAAAAACAAATATACAAAGACAATGTGACAAAAGCCGGGCTCTCAAAGTTGCAAAATGGAAAATAGCATTTCTGGTGAGGAAGGAGGGAGGAAGGGGGCTGTCTACCACGCACACAAACCCTCCCCCTGCTCATCAGTATGAAGTGCAGTTCCTCCACTAGCAGATGTTTAATCAGTGCCTGCCAGGAGACAGGCGCAGGGCCAGGTGCTGGGTGTATGTGTAGAGAACACACTGCGTCTCCCTCCTTTGGCCCTTGAAGTGGTGGTGGCCTTCAGCGCAATGCACAGTTACAGGGAGAATGGTACGAGAAGGAACAAGGAAATAGGGTGGAGGGTGGAGGGTAGAGAGCCACCCTAGGAAGGGGGCTGGTCTTATCTGATCTAGTCTGTGTGTTTGCACACATAAACACAGACACATGTACATGAACACATACTCTCAGGCATATGTACACACACAGGCACATGTATACCCAAATGCACACATGTACACATTATAGGCACACATACGCATCCTCACACTAATGCACACACACACACACCTACACACATATAACTGTACACACACACACACGCACACAAAGGCACATGTGCAAACACATGCATATAGGTAGGCATATTTATACCCTCATGTACACACATATACATCAACTCACATGCAAAAATGTACACGTATACACACCCATGGACACACATAGACACACATCCACACAAATGCGTTATAACTAAGGTATACATGCACACATAGGCACATATGCATCCTCACATGTGTGTGCATATACCTAGGCACATTTACAGACATGCAAATGCCTACACATATAGGCACACATCCCCCCATATATGTACAAATACACACATGTACGCACATTCACATGTGAAATGTGGACCTGTGCATCCACAGACATGTACATACATAGTATATTACCACATACATGTGGACAAATACCCACCTATGTACCTACAAATACAGACATGCATATATGTGTACAAACTCACACCTCCACTAACATATGCCTACAGGCAGACACATGTACGTAGCATGTCTACCCTCCACACACACTAACTCATGGGCACACATGCATTCACAGACACTGCCAACCACATTCCATCTCTGTGCACACAGGGCCTCCACACATTCCCAAGGAACCTTCTCACAGCTGTTGAGATTGAAAGAACCTTCTGCTTTCAGCCACCCTCAGCGCTCCTGACACATAAGGATTATTTCCACATTTCTCCATCCCCCAGTTCTCTTAGAATGCTTACCAGTCTGCTACCCTGTTTTGGCTTTTGTCCTGGTACTTCTATTAAGAGTTTTGAATAACACTTCCGGGTGAAGGTCGTCAACTGTGAGGATGTGAATTCTGTAAGTGAGCTTATTTCCTACTTTTTAATTGGTGTAATTTTAGAACCTCCTTTCCAAACTCACTTAGATCAAGGAAAGCCTTACAGGTACCTAAACTGAAGATTCCACAAGCTCTGAGATCCCATGTCTGTTGTTAGTAGGGAAGAAAAGAAAAAAAACTACAAGTCTGGTTTTTGCTCCCTCTCTGTCAGATCCTCTCGATGAAGGACACTCTGGTCCCCCATCACTGAACCCAGCATTGGTCTCCAGACCGAGAAAAATAGGTGGTGGCCTCCCTTTCCCTTCTTGCTATCCCCTGCCCTGCCTGTGCCCTTCATTTTCCAAGTAAACTGAAGGTTTTCTTGGTAGTGAGATGAAAGAACAGGGTCCCATGGATAATGGGTGTCTTCCTCCAAAGTGACAGAAGATGATGTGCTTGCCACCAGAGCCCTGGCACTGGGCCTGTGGCCAACAGTGACAAACACCCACAAATGCACAGCACAACCAAAGAAAGAGCAGCTTCGTGATTCTCCCTGCCAAACTCAGCTGCTTCCTCAGAAAACAGTTTTCTGGGACACGAAGCCAAAGGAAAGGTGTAATTTATTGTGGGACTTGTGCATTAATTAGTTTTCGGGAAATCCTTGGGTAATTACAATCTGTAATATTTGTAATTGATTTGGCTAGATTAAAAATGGATGCCTTGGTGCCTCAGTGAAATAACAAGAGGCCAAGGAGGTAAGAGAAGGAGATGTCTTACCTTAGGGGATAAGGGGAAAGCTGGACTCAGGCCAACTCCCACATGACTGCCTCTCCAGAGCCAAAATCACAACAGGCATCTAACATTGCACAAACAGCACATAAGTTCTGTTCCAAAGAAAAGACCAAATGGCGTGGCCAATTGTCTCCTGGGTAGTCTTTAAGAATTAGAGAGACTGTCACCCCAGGGACTTGTGAACTCAGACACTTAATTCAGCCTGCATTGACACTAGTCAGACAACAAAATCAGCATAATTGAAAATCCTTTTGCAAAAACGGGGATGGCCTGGAAGAGATAAGGACCAAAGACAGGATCAATAGGGAAGGATGTGGAAAGGAAGCTACCTCCCGCCAGATATACTCTCAGGCAAGCAGTTCTGTCCTGGGCCCTGTCGGAGGCCTTCTGCCCTTAGAAACCTGCACCAAAAGGCTCTTGCGCCCTATGTCTCACTCATGACTGCCAGGGCTCTTTTGTTCATCTGTTCCAACCATTGTACCACTGTGAGCTGGGAGAGACTTGCAGGAATTCCAACCGCCACTGAAGATCTTTGGGCTCAGAGCTCCCCTCTCAGGTTGTTCCCTCAACTCTGAGAGGTCCAGACATACAGATAAAGAGCTGCTCCTGAAACACAGTTGCTGTGGAGGTTGTGAGTGAAATTATTCAGTGAAAGCTATCCCAATGGTATGAGTTTATTAGCTAACATTTACTGAACACTTATGTCACTGTAGGAAAACTTACAAACTCTCACAATCAGGTCTTAAAGAAATCCAGGAGTGGACAGAACTGCAGTGTAGATGACTGTATTGCAATAAACTGAGCAAGAGGTTTAATTTGTAAGAAATACAAATGAAAATAAATTAAAGACAAAAGAGAGTGAGAGAAAGAAGGAGTAACAAGAAGGAAGGAAGGAAGAAAGAAAGTGAAATGGTGAGGGACACCAGCAATAGGCCATGAACAAGAAGTCTGATGGGAAGGATGGATGGCCTTATAGCAAAAAACTAATGTCTTACTCTAGAACAGGTGGCAATCAACTCTAGTCTACAGGACAAATCTGGCCCATTGACTGTTTTCCTACCTAAGTTTTTTCTTGGAACACAGCCACACTTACTTTTGCATGTATTTTCCTATGAGTGCTTTTGTGTTATGTGGTGTAGTTGAATGGTTTCAAGAGACAGCATATTATGGCTTGCTAAGCCAGAAATATTTACTGACTCTACCACAGTTTGCCACATCATTCTCTACAACAAAACTTTAATCACAAGTCATGCTCTGTGCACAAGAGCATGTGTTCATTTTCTCTCTTGAAGTCTGAAGACTCGGATGTGTACCATCCTTGGGCTGCTGAGCTCCATGTAGACATCAGCTCTTGGGGGCAATTTCTTGCTGTAAGATAGATAATTTGCATTTTACATTGTTCTTAGTCTATTTCAACATCAATATAAAGCAGGGTTGGAAGGGTCGCCATGATGAAAATGCCTCTGTTTTAAAATAGAGAATCATTCTTAAAAGTATCATGTGTAACTTTGTCCTTGATGAGTAAGAAAGGATGTGAGAAGAAAGAAACAGGTTGGTAAAGACACTCATGCAATAGAATGGATGACAGCATGATGGAATAGTATTGTATAAGAAATCCAGAGAAGTGGCTAGAGAGAAGTTGCTGAGCTATGGAGCATTTGGTAGCCCTCGGGTCTCTTTGACTTTGCATATTTCTACCAGGTGGCCTTATGGAAAGTAGATAAATGCTTACTGTCTTCTGGTTTCAGAGTGTGAGGCTGCCCAGAGAGGGTGGCCAAGTTCTAACTGCAGTTGGAGATCCTCAGAGCACTTTCTTCTCTGGGTGACACTCATGCCTTGTCACCTATACCTGTCCTTTCCCCAGTGGTAACAGGAAGGACAGTTCCCAGGTGCCTTTGGCCAGAAAGTTCTGTGCTCAGAGGTCAATTGGTTTTATTCTCCCATCTTCAAGAAGAACACTGCCTAATTTATTCCAGAAGGGATTGTTTCCTGTCCAATCTCTTTCATAGAAGAGCATGCTAGCTGGGTCTGGTGATAATTTGTAGCGATCCATTCAGTTAAGTATAAACACTTTTTGTGTTATTCATCTATTAAATGGGGCAGATCTGAACACCTGCCACCCTCTTTCCATTCAAGTTGGGAGGGGGTCTACAATTCAGTTTTCTCGATGAGTTCACTGTTGAGTGACAGAGAGGCTGACCAAAAATACTACTACTAATAATAATAAGCTAGCTGATTCTTGAGGAGCCATGAAGAGGGACCAGGCATTGGTTATGGGCTTTGCACATTTTGAAATATATTTGATATTTGATAAATAGCCAATATCTGGTCTGAACACAGCTCTGGAAGTCTACAGCAGCTCTGGTTACCCAATTCTGCATGGTCCAACACTGCAGCTTTCCCTCTACCAGCCACTGAGACCTGACCTGAATCATGGATTAGGTTACTGAGATATGTTCTTCCCACCTGCCTCTGCCTTCCCTGTGATTCACCCCTCTCTCCTCCCAGCCCCCCTCATTGCTCTCATCTGCTTAGATGGGCCTTTTGCATTGTGACTCCATAGTCTCTGAAATCCAAGAAGAAAACTCCCTAGAAATTTAATTAACATGCTTCACCCTTCAATATCTTAAGTAAAAATCCTGACCTGGATCAAACTGGGGTTGGTGACATCCACATATACTTAAGACAGAAGGACTCACACCATTTGTGGCATATAAAACCCTGAATTGCATCTGATAATGCTGCTAAGATACTTCAGGAGTCAAGGACCACTTTGTTTCTTCTTCACCAATTACTTGATGGTCCATATGCATTGCATTATGTGAAGGATTGAGTGGCCAGAAGGAAGTCAAGTCTCCTGTTAACATAAGGTCATATCTCAGCCTTGGCTTCCTAGTCTACATTTCCCTGGTCTCTACCCTATGCTTAACAGCAACTCCCTTGGGAGCCCATTTCTGATCTCTCTCTTTTATCTAGCCTTTGAACATGGAGACCAAAAACTTGGAGGAAAGCCAGGGGTTCAATATCTTATGCAATCATTAATTTCTTTCTCATAGAGAACAAATCTATATGTCAGCGCTGTGCTAACACTGCATCTTTAACATCATGGCAGTAGCTTTAGGCCAGTAAGCATTAATAAAACAGATGTACTTGAACAGATGCAAGTCAGACATTAAAGCAAAAGCTACAAGACTCAATGTTGATCCCAACCAATCACTCATCTGCTCCTCTCTATGGAATCTTCTATTGAAAAATAAAATTAAGAACTTCAATTACACCATGGCAATGAACACTATCTCTGTGTCTGAGGGAATCTGGCACATCTGTCAATCACACGCGGAATACCAAGTTGTGATTTAGCTCTGAGCTGGTCCCAGGTAACAAGCACATTTGTATGACCTAGATCTTATTTATGGTGACAGTGGCAGAGCCTGATGAAGTGGTTGCCCTGAGCAGGGTGTGGGGAGGCATAAGATTGATTTCACCATTTTATTGCTATTAAAAGATTCTTAGCATTTAGGGTGAAGAGAGATTGTGGGAACTTCTTCTCAATAAACAAAATATTCAAGAAAAATCCAGGTTCACTTTTTTCTGTTCTGTAATTTCTTTTTATCTCTTCTAAACCCACAGCCCTGGTTATGACCTTTTTTGTTTTTTCAAACTGCAATATAGTAACAGTTAGCTGTGTCAGTTATCAGACAGGACCACTTTAGGGAGTGGCCAAAGAGAAATTGTGGGACTGGAGACCATTTCTGGAGACCCTATAAAGCAACATTTTTCAACTATTGGATTTCTACCAATTAGTGTATCATAAAATCCTACTTTTAAAGATAATAGGATGAATAGATTAGAAAGTAGCCTATATTGCCGATAATAAGGTAGGGACTGTTTCATTAAATTGTATCTTTAATTACATGTGTATTTGTTTATCAATGCAGGGCCACTGCATAAAATGTTTTTCATAATGTGGGTTTGAAAAATTCTGTTCTTCTCCTGTAGTTTATTACACGTACAGTAGTTTTTCTCACTTCAGGTGATCTGGCACTTAATGTTGCTGGCAGTTGATGTTTCCAGCTTCTGTGACAGGGACCCACATCCCCACTCTGTTACCCAACCTGGAGCAAGCCAGATAGAGTGAGGGTCTGAGCAGTGTAGGGCCAAGAAACTAACATTGACTTGGTGTTTATTGTGTGTTGATCTCTCTCTCTCTCTCTCTCTCTCTCTCTCACACACATACACATACACACACACACACACACACACACACTGTGTCTCTCTGTCTCCATATATATAAATTTCATAGGTATTTTTGCTACATTTTGTCAGTAAGGAAATTGAAGATGAGAAATACAGCGCCACGATTTTGTTAAAATCCTTGTTGTTTATGGTGGGTTTTATTTTTTTTCCTTTTATTTAAGCAACTCCTTGGGACAGCTACTATGCATGACCTATGGAATGCATTGGGAATTACTGGCAAACTGTAACTCTCCATTAAAGTTCTTTATTTTAAGGAAATAGTGCACACAGCTGTATTGAGCTTCGCAATCCAAGACATACTAGCATTCTCTTGACTAACTTGACCCTTACCGTATATCTGTCTGGAAATGAGGGGAAATCTTTTTCCTTGTATAAAGACTAGGAAACAGAACAGAAAGGGCAAATGATTCACAGGCTTAACAAGTCATAAAGCCAAGTCTTAAATGCAGGTCTTACTTCCGAGTCCTGTTCTTTCATCTAGAGCTACTCCTGTTATAAGATCATAAACTCCATTGCATCTTAAATTGCATTCTGCAGTTTTTATTTTACTGAAGGGAAAAATTTAAAAACTACTACCACAGAAAGGGAGAGTCTTAGTCCATTCAAGCTGCTATTAAAAAACACTACAGACTGGAGGTGTGGCTCAAGGGATAGAGTACCTTCTTTGCAAGTACAAACACCAGTCTCATCAAAAAAATCTATACACTAGGTAGTCTGTAAAAATATGAATTTTTTCTCACATTTCTGGATGCTGGAAAGTGTAAGATGAAAATGCCAGCAGATTTTCTGTCTAGTAAGGGCAGATTTTCTGACTCATAGATGATACCTCTCTCTGTCCCCACTTGGAGAAAAGGGCAAAGGATATCTTTGCACTTCCTTATAAAGGAAGTAATCCCATTCATGAGGGCCCCACTTCATGACTTAATCACCTCTCAAAAGTCTGACCACCTAAGGCCATTGCCTTGTTGGTTCATATTTCAATATATAAAATTTTGGGGGTGGGGGACACAAACATTCAAACAGCAGAGAGAAAGATAACATTATTACTACTACAGAGTAGAGAGTTTTCAAATACCTTTGAAAGGGCTAGAAAAAATAGATTTTAAATTTTTTATTATCATTATTAATATCTTGTGCCACTCAAAGGTAACTAACCAGATTCCTAACTCTTTAATAGAATACCGAGAATTTTGTTCAGAAATCGACTCATCTGGCCCAGCAGGGAGACAGGAAAGAGCAACATGACTTTGCTCCTACACTGCAGTCCCCGAGTTCTAAGAATGAAAAGCAAAGATAAGGGTTTTCTCTGTCACTTTACACAGGGAAAATTAATTGCTCCTGCAGAGATGAAAACTTTATGTTTAAAAAGAAACCAGTGCAAAATGCCTTTTTTCTTCACTTCCCACCTGTGGAGACTGAGTGTTTGGCAGCAAATCAGAACTTAAAGAATATATTCACAAAGACAAATGCCACATTCCTCTCTAATTAGAAATGGCCTGCCTGGTACACACTGTGGCTGAAGGGTGATGATAGGTGAGGGGGTGGGGAAGAGGGGATGTGGAGCGAGGAGTGGGATGGTTGCATTGTTGAGTGTCTTCAAGTCAGCTGTGTATAGACAGCAAGGTGAGCCTTTGAACTGCTAAACAGTGAAAATTTAGTAAACAAGCCTTGCTGATCACGGACTTATAATGAGCACAGAGAGTATGTCTAAGTATTTTAGTACTCTGTCTGCAATTACAGTCATCAGGTTTACTCTACCATTAACAATAGCACGAGGAGAACTTGACCTGGGATTCAGGTTTCAATTTTCAGTGCTCCAATGGAATCGTTTTAGTCAAATCAACCTATCAGTCTGTGTTTCAATTTTTTTCCATCTGAAAAAAAAAATGAGCATGCTACCTTATTTGACTTCAAAAAAATCTATTAGGCATAAAAATGCCAAGGGACTTTGTGGGAATACATAGACACTGTTTGTGATTCAAGCATGCAACTCTTCTGTCCCAGCAATCTAATTATTGCACTTGTCTTGATAGAGTGCCCCACAAGTGCAATGGACTACAAACAGCTCTGCAATCCACTATTTGTATTTTAGTCTCTGCTGAACAGTATGAATTTGAGAAATTCATTCCAACATCACTTAAACCATCTTCTGACCTGAATGAGAAAAATGATGTCAATATCACAGGGTTGTTAACAGTATCAGATAGAAAAACATGTACCAAAGTATTTCTAAATGGAGTTGTATTTTTAAGGCTAAATGTGTCTTGTGGCAACCATTCAAATAAACAATCTGACCAATCCTTTTTTTTTTTAAATGAGGAATGATGTCGAAAGACAAAAAAAAAGGTGTCCAAACTCTTTTTTGGCACAAGTGGGGATCTTGAGTTGATTGGGGAAAGAATTCTAGGAGCATGAATGGGAGAAATGGAAGAGAGAAAGATGAAGATTATCCAACAGTCCAGGTGCAATGCCAGAATGCATACATGCAGATGGACCAAAGAATCCAACCATTGGAAGAGGCCAAGCAGCACCAAGTATGAGGGACCAAGGCAGTTAGACATCCTTAAGTTTAGCAACTGGGGACAGAGGAAAAGAGTGGGTAGAAGGAGGGCCTCCCTGAGGAGCAAAACTGCCAAAAGGGCACCCTCTATCCCAAGAGCTTGTAGGAAGGTGGACAGAAATAAAGGGAGGTCATTTTGTTCTGTCTGCAGACTGAACAATAGTATCACTAATAATACCACTAATTGTGGTATTATTGTTAATAATGAACATTGTATATAATGAACAAGTTAGGTTCATTTGGGCTAATTTGATGAATAATATAGCTGGGTTTCCTATCAGAGTAGTTGTTAAGTTGGCAGGTTAAAGTCAAGTGTGGTCCTTTTTGTCAATTTTTTTTTGTATGTGTGTGGGACTGGGGACTGAACTCAAGACTTCAAGTTTGCAGAGTAGGCACTCCACCACTTGAACCACACCTCCAGTCAAGTTTGATCCTTTGAATGTCTTGAACTTTCCCTTTGCCATGTTGTTGAGAGCTGGATGCCTCTGGGGACCAGACACCTGAAGACACTTTGTTTTCTCTCCTTATCCCCTATATTTAGATGAAAAAGGAAGAGGAAAAAGAAGGACAAAAGTGTTCGCTGATTTGGTTTCTTGAACTGATCTCCCAGCTAAGTCACTCAAGTAAGTCTGCCTAAATTAATGAAAAAATTCCAACAGTGAAGAGTCGTGTTGGGTTGAGAGAGGTGATAGGAACAAAATCTAAATTATGATCCCTGGCCAACTAGCTGCTTGTTCCAAAGGCAACTATCCAGTTTCACTGTTAAAGTAATAGCCTCTAAAGGAATTCATATTTTAGATATTCACTTAAGTTAAAAACTTTGTTTGGAAACTTCCAATATTGTTTTTGCAACCAACTGGCCAAATTGAAAGATCAGATCCAATATCATCTTTGATGAAATAGTAATCTCAGTTTATTTGAGGCTTTCCCTGCAGTACAGACAGCACCAGCATGCTAGTTTATCCCATAAGGGATCAGAGCTACGATTACACTGCATCTTTTTTCATCGTGGTTTCTCCTACTCACTTATTCATCAGGTGCTTTCTCCCTGCTCTCCTTTCTTGCTTTCCATATATCTATTTGAAATATGTCTGAAATAAATCCCAAGGCTCCCAGGAATATTTCTGCTCATGTAAACATGTGTACAGTTTCCATCCTAGGATTTCACATAACCAGTGTTTAAATGTCAAAGGAAAAGGCCTTTTATTATGTTTTCTCTCTTCTCTTCTCTCTCTCTCTCTCTCTCTCTCTCTCTCTCTCTCTCATTGCAGATTTTTTTTACTTCCCACAGTTAGATGTAGGCAGTGGATTCTTTTTATAAATGTTCTTCCTAAGGCAAAAAGAAGTAATGGAAAAGCTTAAATCTTGACTCCATCACTCATTCGCTATTTGACCTTGAACATGTGACTTAAATTCTATAAGCCTGAGATTTCTTCCTTGTAAACTGAAGATCAAAAATAAGATAGAGCAAGGGTATTGCACCTTGTTCATAGAAAGCACTGGGTATTAGTGTCTATAAATGGGTTTCTTTCTCTTTCTCTTCTGTTAAAACAATTTAACCAGAAGGTCATACTGTTCAATTATAAATATGAATCTTATTGATCAAGGTTATCTCTGTGTTAGGATAGGGGTTCTCTGAACAAAAGTGGAGGAATGCTATGGCAGAAGCAATAAAACATTACTTAACTGCAGCTGTCTCAAAGCAGGGACTTATGGACATTGTGAGGCTTGTTTTTAGCTCTGTTGGACATAAGCCCAGATAATCAGCCAGGCACTGTCAAGTCATGAAATGATTCTTATCTTCTCATGATCTCCATAGGACCGTGAGGAATCAACTTAATATGGCTACAGAGCGAAGAAGGACCTCAAGAGACAATTGAGCTTAGACCTTGGCCAACTGAGATAAGGTATGCAAAGTGCTTATCATGGGGCTTGGTACATGGCCATCATTATGGATGTTCACAATAGTAGAAAGAACTAATAGGGTGGCTATTATTATTATTACTATTATCACTTCTACTACTACAGTTAGGAAGTATTTGGTTGGGATCAAGTCAAGGCTAGTTTTGAGAGTACTTTCCTTTCTGTCTTCAAGTTCTGCTCACTTTTCAGGTCTACAAGATCCAAATGGACAGCATAGCAACTGCACCTCTCAAGATTTTTGGACTATGCCCCAATTCCCCTCCAAGAAATTTGAACACTAGAACCTTATTCAACATCACCACATCTTAGGTTAAAATGTCTATGAATCTTTTGGAAAGAGAAGCCCAGAAAGTGACCATGATTACTGATCCAAGGACGATCAAGGGCTCGAGTTTCTGATGAGCAGTCCTGGCTACACCTTCGAGCATTCAGGGGCAGCCATTCCACTGAACGCTGGAAAGACGTCTCAGGGGGCTTTCAGAGAGTTGTGACCTAATTCCCCACCCCCTGCCAGTTTTCCCATGCCATCTCACTGATTTCTCCAGTGGAGACTGGAGAATTAACTACTAGAGAATTCAGTAGTTGTTCGACTATGGTTTCACGGACTTGGTCTGCTTAACTCAAATTCAAAAGCATTTATCATCCTGTCACCAAGAGAGTTGACAGCCAGGATAAAAATGTTCTAAAATTTCTTTCAAAATAATGCATTTGCTTGGTCCTTGAAACTGTATGATTTAGAGGCCTTGAATTTGGGATATCGTTAACGGTGAACCAAGGCAGGCAATACTACTTCCCTTCATTTTCTTCTATTGAACGCTCAGGCAGTTTAATTAACCCATTTTTAAAATTCTTTTTCTATTTTGAGATTGTTATTTTCTCAACATCTGATTCCTGTCACCATTCCATTAATTTGTATCACCCCACCCATATCTACTAGTGGCTCACAGGCCCCACTATTTAGTACTTTTGTTGGATATAAACCCAGAAACCAACCAGGCATTGTGGAAACACAGAATTAAGCTCTTTTCTCTTTAATGAGTAACCAGGGTTAGGGGGAATCAATTTATTCAATTTAATATGCTTCTAGATCATCATATTTCTTTACAACATCCTCATCATGATTCTTTATACACCTGCATTTTTAAAGCATTAATTCCCAGTAGACTTAAAAGTACTTAGAATTCTGTGATAGATGAACATGTATCATGTATAATATAATCTTTGGGAAGTGCAATCTTGATTGAATCCCCTTGACTCAGTTCAATTGGGAATTTGAAGAAAATTCATAAAGGTTTGCTAGTTACTTTACAATCTAAACTTCTTATGTTAAAGACCTAAGAGGTGATAGCTAGGTTAGCTATAGGGGAATCTTATGCCATACTGCTAGTGTCATGTATAATTATATCACAATGTTTGAAGCTATTACTCCATCCCATTAAACAAAATCATCAGTACTTCATGTCTATACATGTCTACACATGTCTGCGTATGTGTGTGTGGTGTGTTTATAGTTTCAATCTTACGTGATACCTGATGTTCTTCAACTTCATCTGATATATCTTGATTTTTCTGTTTGACCATATACAAGGTTAGCCATATTGGTAATTCTTTATTTTGGCAAATTGTAAGACATACATCAGCATACAGCTCTTGGATAGTTCTCCCCAATAGTGCAATTTGGATCCAGACATTTGTGAGACACCAAGAAAAGTGTTTAACCTTCCTGCGATAGCTGCTATTTTCTTGCTTCCCTATTATAGAAGGATCTAGTTTCATGGGGATTTGTACATTTGGTATTCATGGCAAAACTGAGAAATTTGCTTCCAAGGAGATAAGATTAGTCCTTCAAATCTCTGAATTCATTCCTATTCATTCCCTCTGCTTTAAATTACATCTGATAATTTATTTCCCATGCTTCTATACCAATATATACACTATTTCCTTATTTTTTTCAATGCCATAAAATATAAAATTGACCCTGAAATATTTAGCATTATAAGCACCACTTAAGCCATTTGTGTTTTGCCATTTTATTGTTCTGATTTTCATTTGTATCCCCTCTCATAGTTTCTCTTACCCACTTTAAGCAAAACACAATTGACTATCAATGTCCATTACTAAAAATAAGACTAAAAGTGTTGAAAGTAATTAGGAATTTGAATTTGTTTTTTAAAGTTGATTTCACTCTTGCAACATACAGAATCTCTCAGTCTTGGGATGTCCCATGACTTACTATATGTACCACAAAAATTCAGAAATTATTCTCACCTACCTTTGCTTTGTAAAATGTACAGTTAGCATAATACCAACTCTTGGTTGGAGGGAAATGGAAGTGCTAGCTCTTACAGCGTAGTCTTAAAGGAGGTGTGAGGCTATCAGTGTCATGGGCGAAGGAAAATGAGGGTTGGGTATAACTACAACAAATGCTGTAATTGTAAGCACCATTTATGGTTATGAAGCAGAAGTTCCCCAATTCCAATGAAAGAATAAAGCCTAAATCCTGGACGCCTAAGATGCAAGTTTGTTTTGTCATATAAGCCATCTCCCTCATCACTTTCCCCACTCCCAAACCTCACATCACAATCATACGGACAATGTAGATTCTCTCTAAAGCACTTTTCCCTCTCATCTGATACCTTGGCAGACTTTATTCCATCAACTGAAAGCTCAGGATTCTATCTAACTTAACCTTTACCAGGTTTTTTCAGATATTTTGTTCTCTGGAAAGCTTTCCCTGCTTCTGCAGTCTGTGCAGGATGGGCCATGCAGAGTTCTATTTTAGAACTTTTTACATTGGGTAATGGTCTGTGTGCTTCTTTTCCCTGCAATAAACCCCTTTCTACAATGCGTTCCTCACAATCAGAGACAATATCCTATTTATTGTTTGTTAAAGCTTCTCTCTCTTTTTTTAATTCTGTTGGTTTGGGTAGGGATACATTGTAGCATTTACAAAGGTTCCAATGTACCAAATAGATTATACTTGAATTCACCGCCTCTTCTGCTCTCTTTCATCCCTCCTCCCCTAATCCCTGGAACAGTTGCAACAGGTATCATTTATGTATTTATTTACATACATGTGTATACATTATTTGTACCGTATTCACCCTACTTCCCCTTTCCCCGCCACTTCCCCCCACTGATGCCCACCCAACAAAACCTGTTCTGCCCTCCTGTTTTCCAATTTTGTAGAAGAAAAAACATAATTAGACAAACATAACATTTTTGCTAGTTTGAGATAAAGATAGCTACACAGGGAGATTCCTTGTGCTGTTTCCATGCATATACATATTACAACCCCAATTGGTTCATCTCTATCAGTCCTCTTCACTCTTCCCTGGTCCCCTTCACATGGTGGCCCAGCCAGTTTAAGATTTCTATATTCATTCCTGTACAGTGAGCACATCAAACCACATTCCAGTTTTTAGTTTCCTTCCCTTGCCCTATCCCTCCTGTGTGCAGTCTCCCCTTCGTGTGACCCGTGTCCCTTAATATTGCTGGGTTAATACTTTCTCTTGCAAATAGTAAGTGCTCAATAATTGTTTTCTGCAAGAAGTGGATTACTGGATTAATCCTCATACCCCACATAATTGTGTCTGCAGAAAAAAGATCCCAGCTTGTATACCTCCTTTGAGATGTGATCCTTGTCCACTGTTACCAAGTAACTATTTGAGGTCATCAGTGGGTGGTATTTGGGAATGACACATGAGGAAGTGATATGTAGTCAGTGATAATATCCCTATAAAATATCTATTGTCCTTCATTTTCTGAGATAACTCTTTTCATTCTTTGTATTTTGAGTTATATTCTGGTTATGAGAAGGAAATGGTCTTGTTTTCATGTTTAGAGTTATTATGAAAGGAAACTGTGGTTTGAGAATATAAAAGAGAGCTAAAAAAGTAGATAAAGATGTTTTTCACAGTGTCACCCTGGGGGAAGGAAATGTGGCTGAGGAAAGGTCAACTGGATGTTGTGAAAATAATAACCACAATAGTTAAGAGTTAGCAAATACTTGGTTATATGCGAGGCCTAGAAATAAGTAAATAAATAATATATATATATATATGTGTGTGTGTGTATATATATATATATATATTTTAGTCATTTAATCTTCTCATGACTCCATGAAGGACTGAAGCACACAGAGTTTAAGTAACTCACCCAAAAGTTACACAGAAAGCAAGAGACAGAGCTAGGGTTTGAACCTTTGCAGGCTAAAGCAGACTCTGCTTTTAGCAGATGGAGATCCAGGGGAAAAGGAAGTACTGAAGGAACACTATACTCTGTTGAGTTATGACATGCTATGGCTTAAGGTTTTAGTGGATAGCCTAAACTTGTGCTTTGGGAAGAAAATGTAATGAGTAGCTCTGGGTACATGGGATGTTTCTCTTAGTTATTTTGAGTTGAGAAAACAATATGCAGTTTATCTAAACTTGTCATCCATTTTGATCATTCACACAATGTATTTTCTTTATGACCATCACAGAACTGAGAAGATAAAAAATTGATTCTTCCAGGCTGTATTTACTTCTGTGGTCCAATTATGTCTTGAGCCTGTGTTTCTGGAATAATCCATTTAGTTAAGAAGTATACTTCCCAGATGCTAGCATGGGTTCATTTGCAATGTGGTATGATATAAAATGTGATGCTTTGAGTCAAAAGGATTGGAGTCTGACATGTATGACTCTGCACCAGTCAAATAAACTCTGATTTTTCTGATTCCTCTTCCATAAATTAAGGAGTACAGTTCAGTCCTCTTTTGGGGCTGTTGATGAATATCAAATGGAATATTATATCTGCATATATTTTCATAACTTCAAGAGGTGATGTAAAGTGATATATCAGTTAATCATTGTATTTATTCACTGTTTACTCCACGTTTATTCATGGGACTGCCACCATGCACTAATACTGTAAGGGGTGCTGGGAATTCCACAGTGAACAAGCAAACAAGACCTCTACTCCAGGGAGAGAAAACATTTCTATCAGAGTGGTCAAGGGGAAAAAGGTCATTTAATCAAGGGGAAAAAACTAGTATTTCCCAATTCTCATACATGCTATGAAAAGTCAAAATGTGGAGAGATTTTATGGTTGTTTTTGCTACATTATATTTTAACTACCAGCACTGACAGATTGCTAAGAGGTAGGTTCATATGATTCCTAGATACCCATAGCTCAGTGGTGTGAGATACAGGGTGGCTTCACTGTTGAGTGCCCACTAGAACTCCTGACACCTGGTAGACACTATGAACACGTTTGTTGAATGGTTCGCTAAGTGCATGTCAGTGGCTGATCATTTCCTGATGTCCTCCTGCCATGAAATATTCATGAAAGAGTCATGGAATTTGGAGCTAAAATGGGCCTTCAATGACTGCAACATCTGGATTTTGTGGTATGATGGTGAGCTCTGAAGTAAGATGGACCAGAAATTACTCTCAGTTCAAATATCAGTTACAATGGCCAAGATACCTAAGCTCTGCCAAGCCATTTTCTCATCCATAAAATGGGCCTATTAGAAGTCCCTTAATCCAAAAGAGTATTGACAGTGTAATATGAAATAATGAAAAATAAGAGTATTTAGCATGTCCCTGAGTATAACCCATAATATATATATAATATATATATTATTGAATAAGAAAACTAAAAGCATCATGGGATTTTGCTATGAGTCAAAGAAAGTTAGTAGAAACATAACTAGAATTCAGGGCTCTGTTTGGTGTTTCCTCTGTGTCTGGATTCTTGTTTCAAGTGGGTCAGGCTGACATGGGAACAAGTAGACTTTCTTTCCCAGGAACAACTTTAAGACAGAAAAGCATCTAGCTGTGGACTGTCCCATTGGTGCACTGAATTGTCTTCACACAACCCTATGTCCCCTGAGTATTAAGAAATACTGTGTATACCAGGATGCCTGCATAGGAGAGAAGCAGGTGCAACCTTACTCTTCTGGTCGTGGTGAGAAATCATAACAATTACCCTGCCATATGCCAGACCTGAGGCTAAATAGTTTATATGTGTTATAACAAGTTTAATTCTCAGAATAAACTTTTGAAATAATTATCATCATCCCCATTTTAATGCTGAGGGAAGTCAGTCATGTGACTTGTATAGAATACCAAAGTACATCTCTGGTTTATTTGACTCAAAAACCCATGTGTTGTCCTATACAAAGCACTGCATAGATAGGATGACAGTGTTATTATTGTGATATAGAGTTCATGAAGATACAGAGCTTTTAAAACTTAAAATATAAAATACTAGCCCTTAATACTAGCCAACATGAACACGTTGAAATCCCTACACAAATCAAACCCTCTGCTTCAAGTAGCAGGTGGTGACTTCCCTTACTTATCATAGTGAGGAACAACGAGGGCTTTTCTTTTCAAAGAAGACTGAGCTGAGTAACAAGCTTTTCCTTCATATCTATTACTGTAGCTTCCCAGCCATGCCATAAATGAGATATCCATTAGGCACCAAGAGCTTGGAGCTAGAGCACAAGTCATGGTTGTGGCTGCTAACACGGCATGAATGTTTAAAGCTCTAATCAGACATCCAGTCATTGGCTTCACAAGCACTTTTGCCTTTGATGAGGAAATATGCAATTCCTTAGGGGTGAATGTCAAATGTTCATAAAGAGCAGCGTCGGAAACGTCTACGAGCAATGCTTATTTATAGGAATCATTTATCCACAGTCTCTATGTGCCTTTCCAGCTCCAGTATTTATCTGGAGCATTATCTATCACTGAGCAGCACCATATATCCACATGTGTCTTCTATTTATATGCCTGGAATCTATCTCTCTAATTGTTTTCGAATCTCTAACTAGTGGGTATCGTAATTCACCTCCTGCTGGAAGGCTGCACATGCTTCTCCATGACTGCTCATTCTACCTGTGGTAAACATATTAGCAAAACATTTGTCTGTCCATCGATGCAGAATCGGGATGTCTTTCTTTCTACAATGTCCGCTTAAGTCATTGTGGGACTCTCTCTTATATACTGCATTTTCCATAACTACCTTTTCACTTTCTTCTTCTGACCACTCCACAAATGTCCTTCTATATGTATGTCCCCTAAACAATCAAAACGTGTCAACTAATGCTTGGTCAACATGGTGAAAAGACCATTCTCTTTGATTAAGAATATGCAAGTTCATTTCAAGTGTTCAATTTTCTGACTGTGTTGCTTTGGGCAAATTTCCTAAACTATTTAAATCTGTTCGTCTGTAGGACCTGATTAGTGACGCAGTACTAATCTTACAGTTTCAGTTTTCTTTTAGGGTGTTAGTGTTCAGCCTATAAATGCTATTTTTCTGTGCAATATACTTTTTCAAGGACTTATTTACATAAAGGATGTTTCTTAAGCACTGATCCTCTGTAGAGATTTTGATTTAGGTTTTTCATTCCATGTAATCTAAAACTATTTCCAAGAAGTAGGTACTATTGTTACTTCAATTTCATTAAATGAGAAAACTGAATAGCAGAGAGGTTGGTAACTTGAACAAGTATACAAGTAAGAAGGCCAGAAGCAAGATTCAAACCCTGGTTTTTCTGAGTCCCAAGTGCCATACAGATTCTTTTTGAAAAATTATCCTATTACTGTTATACTGGAGATACACTGTGACATTTACAAAAGTACTTACAGTACATCTTAAATTCACCCCCTTCATCATTCTTCAACCCCCAGATAGTACCTGTTTTATCTTCCTGTCCTCCATTTTTAAAAAAAAGCCATTTTTGTTTGTTTATGTGTTGTTCTCTGCACCTGGAACAGTGCCTGGCTCTATAGATTTAACCTGACATCTCTGAGCTACTTCTGCTGTCTTTGAATTTACTTGTGTGTGTGTGTGTGTGTGTGTGTGTGTGTGTTATCTAATGATCACCTAGTTGACTTAGCCTTGGGCATAAGCCTAACAGTTAACCCATTAGTGTAAATGAATGCATTGCAGTAGGCATTCCAAACACATCTTCTCTCAGGAGTATGGAAAGAATATCAAGGTCATTCATGAAGCTATGATAAAAGATAACTAACATTTTTGTGTGTGCACTCTATGCCAACAAACAATGCTAAACAACTGATATATATTATCTTGTTTTTTATCCTTACAACAAGCTTCTGAAATAGACAACATGACTAATTGCATAAGTGAGAAAACTAAAATAACAAAAGAATTTAAGTAACTTGTCCAAGGTCACATTGATAGTAACTCTAAAAACCAAGGTTTGAGCCCTGATATTTTAGCACCCGAGCCTCCGTATAGTTGGGATAGTTTCCAAGACTCTTTAAGCTTCACTTCTGGTATGAATATAATGGGGGCTATATTACTTAACTCAGAGGATTATGGGAGTTCAGTGAGAAAATGACCTTGGCACACAGAAGGAAGAGCTCAGTCCAGGGCAATCATTACATGTTGCTCAAATTCAAGGTCAAGAACCATTTCTAGTTCATTTTTATTTTTCCAACTGTGACCACCCACTGTGTTGTTTCCAAAGGTTGGTGCAAAATAGATGTCACTGAATAAAACTGAGGGGAAAATAATTACCTTCAATAGAGATCTGAGTTCCCTAGGAGAAATTTAGGAATAGTGGCCTTCAGAAGTGGCTGAGGTCTTGGGGAAACTGTGTAATTCCTAGCTAAGTGCTCTTTTATCCATTCAATAAAATCAATGAGTCCCAACAAAGCTCCAATCTTAAGAAGCCTCATGTCTTGGAATTCTACTGACATCTCTAAGGGAAGAAACAAGATTGACACAGCTTCCTACCTCTCCACTGTACCCTGCATGGGCTGAAAGGAAGAAAAGGAGCAGCTACAAAGCAAGGCAGACAAGCTACAAACCAAGGGACACAGCAGAGTATAGATTTTCCTATTGTAGCTAATAGGCTTGTTAACATTTTCAGAAACATAGAAGATAGTGTGTTCATCCAGACACACATACAGACTGTCTCTCATAGATGAAAAGAAGGATCAGTAATAGTTGATACCAAAAATCAGGCTCATTGGGATTGGTTGTTGAGCAGCAAGTCCTGCTGAGGGATGAAGTACCAAAGCATAATTTGTAGTCATGTAGTGCCTGCATGCCTGGATGTCAGCGTAAAACATTCATAAATCAGGCCTTAATGAACAGCTTTAAGACTACATTTAACTCTTTCTCACTTCCCAGATGGTGAAAAGGAAGAAATTATATATGTATAAAATACAATACAATGACAATTATATATTATATACTGTGTACAATACAAAGGGTTCTGACAATTAAATAAGAAACTTCTCATATTCTAAAAAATATAACAGTATGCCAGGTGAGAATGAACAAAAAGTATATTACTAACACAAAGGGAATGAAGAAGGAATGGCTGTGTTGGTATACATTGATAACTAATAATAATAATACAAATAGCTAGAGTACATTGAAAACTCACTGTGTGCTGGGGATTAAGCTCAAAGTTGTAGGTGCATCACCTCCTAGAATTCCAGAAACAGGGCATTGGTGTGGCCTTCATTGTCCTCCCTTTCCAGATACAAAACTGAGGATCAGAAAAGCTGATTAATTGGTCAAAATGTCACAGTTAGGGAGTCAATAATCTAGGTTTGTAGGGCTTTGAGATATTTGGCCCCCAAGACAACCATGAAGATATAGCAAAAAGACATTTTTGGATCAGGTCTTGCTTAGGCAAAACCCAATAGTTAAATATGTTCAATTAGTTTCCACTTCAAATTTAATCCTCTTGTTGTTGGTTCTAGGTGGAAAGTCTCAACATTCTATCTTATAGTTAGCAAAATTGAGCCAAGAGAGAGTCTTTAACTTGTGTGACAACTGGAGATGGAATCTGGAATAAAGTGTGTCTGAATCCAAGTCATTTTATTCATAGAACACCAAGATGATGAAAATTTTCCTTCCATAATTGTATCCATGCCTTCACCTCTCCCCAAACACCTGTGTCCTTGGCACCCTATCCCTTCATGGTTTCTAAGATGACTTCTAGAGCTTCTAGGCTTTGATGGCTGAGCTTCTCCTGACAAGCCCTATGCCCACAGAACTGCCCCCAGTATGGAATCTGTCCAGCTAGCATGGTATTTTACCCAAACTAAAAAGCTTTGGTAGTAGTGACCTTTGAATCCAAAGACCATATTCCAGCTAGTATGGATTTACAAAACAGTCGCTTTTCATGGGGGATGATTTCTAGTGCAAGGGGCTGAAGGCTACTTCAGAGAGTTGTGAGAACAACTCTCTTATGAAAAAAAGAGATTTACCCTTATTTTACTGGCTCTGTCCTGTTCATTTTTGCATCCCTATTCATTTGAAACACTGATGATCCTTTAGCACTCATGAGTGTTCCTTAAACAAATGTGAATGTCTGCCACTATTTTCCTATGGGACAGGACATGCCTGGGGTGTCACTAGTACAGCTTCTAGCATCCAGGATGATCATGGATGGGGACTTCCTTCCAAGGGTTTGTGATAGCTAGATTCACACATTAGTTTTTCTAAGCAAAAACTAGGGTTAACTCTTCTCTTTTCTACACCCCTTAGATCTTGCTTTCACTCACCACACAACAGCACAGAAAATCAGAAAAATGATGAGTTTTGGACCTACTTTTGTGTCTTTGTTGTGCCATCTGGAAGACATGTGACCTTCGGAAAGATATCTAATGTCCCTCAGTTTCTGATTCTTCAGAATTGATTAAAAGATTAAAATAAAGACCATTTGGTAAGAGGGAATCACAGGACTGGAAGTCTGCACAGAGTAGTATTTCAGGTCTGTCTTGATTATCTCATTTCACATATGCATATGTACACACACACACGCACACACACACACACTCCTCACATAGTCTATCCCGACACTTAGAACCCCTTGCACTACTCAAGTTTCTCAGTTCTTTTCGACACTTATCATCTTCTGCCTCTGATAGATTTATTTATTCTTTAACTCATCTCCATTAATCTAACTCCCACCTGAGATGTAAACTCTTAGAAAGCAAGGGGATTTGTCTGTTGACTGTGACTTCCCAAGTGCCTACAACAGATTGCTGAATGTTGTAGGTTCTCAATGAACGTTTGGTGAATGAATGAATGAGTGATTACCACATTAGGATGTAATACTCCTCCCACTTATACATTCACATGTGAACACATCCACAGATATGTGCACACCAGCAGGCTGTGACCTGAGAACCCCATGTAGTCAAAATCTATTTTTTATCTGTCTCCAGCACCAGTATTTAACACTGTGCCCAACACAGTTGTAAGAGGAACTGGGCTGGTGAACTTCTTCCAAGGATATTCTCCAGGGCCCCATCACATTGAGTTTTAAGACGTTTCTGTTAAGTGTGAATTTTCGGTCCTTTTCTTCACTCTACCATCTTCTTCTGAGAAATAACTCCATTTTCATTCTGAGGTTTTGTGTTTCTTTCCCCTCATATTCCATGAAAAAACATGGTTACCTTCTGGGGTTTCCACTGAAACCTGTGCTATGGAAACTGTGTTACCACCAAGCGCTTCTATTCAATCTGCCAAATAGTGTTGGAGTCCCCAGCGTGTGTGTGGTGGCTGTCAGATGTTAGCTGGTCAGGGTGAAGAAAGGAAACTGGAAGGACTATTTTGGAAGTAAAGAAAATGTCTGGCAAAAGCTTACAATAAAGGCAAGAGCTCAAGACTGAAGTGCCAAAAAAAATTAGTGAAAGAAGAGACTCAGTTGTGGGATGTGGTAAAGAAGTTGTGGAATAAAGAGGAAGCCAGCATAAATAGATGAAGAAATGGCTTCTGGACTGAATTGACTATATTCATTCAATATTTCATCCAGTGTTGGCTGAGTATCTTCTGGAGAGTTGGTGGCCATGCTGGGTGCCATGGTGAATGAAATGGTTACAGTACTTGCCTCTTATACCTTACAGTCCAGGAATGAGTGAAATTGTCATGTGATCATATAAATAGTGAATGGACTCTGTTAGTGTATGACAGGCAGGTCTGATCCATCTGGAAGGGTCAGAGAAGAGTCCTGAAGTGGTCTTTTGTGAGTTCAGATTCAAAGATGGAGACTAGTGAACTAGGTAAAGGAAGGTGGAAGGTGTTGCAGAGTACTTCTGCCAGAGGGGATAAAACAAGCAAAGCTTCTGTTTGGTAGAGAATATGAAAGAGAAAGGAAGGGGGAAAGGAGGAAAATGGCCAGAGCGAAGAGGCAGGGAAGCCAGCTCTAGAGGAGCCTGGAGAGAGAGGTAGCAAAGAGAAATGAAGACTAAAGGAGGGATTGTGTGTGGCCTTTACTGCTAGAAGGAAAAGAAGCAGAAGGGTTTATTTCATGGAGTCACATGACCACATCTGCCTGTTTTAGGTTCACTCTGGTTAATAGGTAAGGGCTGAGTAGTAGAAAGAGGTAGGCAATAACTTCTGGCACCCGATTGAGGGATAATGGTAGCTCACACAGCATGCTGACTATGGGAAAAGGGGAGTGAGAGTATATTGGCGAGATGTTGAGTACATAAAATGCCAAGGAACTGGTCATAGGTACAATGGGATGTGAAAGAAGTTTCCAGCATGGTGTCTGGGTTTATGGATTATGCAGCAGGGTGGCTGAGGGATATAGGACCCTAAATGAGGAGGAGGTGGGCACAGAGCAGAGCAGGTGTGGCTACAAGTTCACAACTTACCTTTGCCACTATAGTTGTGAAAAGTTCTGCCACTAGCATCAGCTCTCAGAGTTCATTTTCCTCATTTACAAAATGAGGATAAGAGTGTCCAGTTCACTGGAGTGTTGCAAGAACAAGATGCAAACAAGTTGAAGTTGTGTACCGTGCTAACTCGGAGTGTGCATCCATAGATTCATTGCATTACTAACTTTGCACTCTCAGGCCCATGTAATTAACTTCGTTGTGCATCCATTTTCTCACATATGGAATGGAAATAATAATGGTAGCTACCTACCTTTTGCTGTGAAGGACAACACATTGTTTATATGCCTGCCACAGAGTGGGTACTCAATACACCTTATTTTCTATTATTAAAATTCCAGAAATGTGAAGACGCAAATTAACCATGAACAAAAATATTACTTCATACAGACATGTACCTGTTTTTGTCAGCATCTATCATTTCTTTATTCACCCTTTTGATCTAGACCTCCACTTTCCAATCCATAAGATGGGCATGAGGTTTGTGTCTATATTATTTCCCAATAGCCATGAAGAAAGTTGGGGAGGAGTGCACTGTTAGAGGTGCAACAGAGCACTGTCATTTACCACTCTCACAGAAAGGGCATATTCTCCTCCAAAGCTATCAAAGATAGCATGAGGGAGAGAAGGAGCTAGACAGAGACATAGCCCAGAGCTAACTGTACAAGACAGTCTGTCTGCTTGCTGTCCACCCCTTTGCAGCAATGTCAAGTCAGGTCCCATCAACAGTGATGAGAAATCAAATATAGGGACAATAAAAGGGTACATTCCAAGAAGTAATTTATCTCTGGAGGCTGAACCTATGCAATGTCCTTCCTAATCTTGGGCCCCTGGGTTATGAAGTCTGCCATCAGGGATGAGTTATATTTCCAATAAGTCACTCTAGCTAATCAGTCCCTCTGATCAGGAGCTGATTGGAGAATAGAACAGAATGAACAGTTCTGCAGCTCCTGAGCAAGGTACTAAATGAGGAGAGAAACCATGCCAAGCCCTCTGCCCTAAATGGATTCTGCCATCTTCCCTCCTTTTAGAATTGTCACAGAGGGAAACACAGAGGCACAAGCACAGGAAGATGAAGTTTGATAAGGTTATGATTAAATCAAGGTTTTTGCTCTAATTACACTGCATTTAAATAAATGCAACCTAGTAAGTAATTGTAATTGATGTGCAATTAAACATGTATTTATATCACCATTGCTTCTCCCCATGCAGCTGTCTATTCCTGCCTCTCATTGTGGCTGGCTGGGGACACTGAAATCTACCTACCGCTCAGGAGGAAGGAGGAAATTTGTGGCTCCAGTGGGCCAGTAGGAGATCTGAAGGCACAGGGAGCAACAGAGGAGCTTCTTAGTCCTCTTCTTCTGGGGAAAAGACTCCTATCTATCATTCCAGCTCTGAAATTGAAGGGGAGCTCTTAGAAGCACCTCTATAGTCATGGACACATGGTCTTTCAGCTCTCCTTGGCTTGGCAATAAACTCCTTGAGTCTTTTATGTACCAGATCTGTTGACCCCTCAGTGTCTGGCCTTGTGTTTTCACACATACTAGCTACTCAGTACAAACTTGTTGATTTAAAAAAATTTAAATATGGTAAGTAAAACCTTCCACCGAATTTTTAAAAATCCATGCTAAAGTTCTAGCAAAGTCTAAATAGGGCATTTACAAGGGGGAAAGGTTGACTATGCTACCAAATTCAGACCTTGACCCTTTATTGTCAAACAGGTGATGATGATGTGGTAGTGAAAGCAGCAGAACTATATGCTGTGTGCTTCCCCATTTCTGCCCACCTCTCTGTGTACTTAACCTTTGCTTAGAAGACATATCTCTCATCTTATCTGTGTGCAAGATAGGCCATGTGAAGAGGGGTTAGAAATTACATCTACAAAAGATACCACAAAGTTCATAAAAAAGCAGCAATGACGATCGGGGATGGATGTGATGGGTCAAAGAGCAATGACACAACATTGCATGGGAGTCACCAAAAAGCAACAACGATCAGATCATGAGGTGTCACAGGGAAGATATGTGTGGCAGATGTTGAAGAATGTGGAATGTAAGACTCAAATATTGTAAGGTAGAGAAAGAGGGATGGGTAAAATTAGTACATGAAAACTCAAGCTCCAGTCATATTTCAGTAAATGCTTATCAATGCTCTTAACTAGAATAAGTCCTAAAGATGAAAAAGAGATGCCTTCAGCATGCTCCTAATCTAAGCTCTCTGAAGGTAGAAAACCAGCTCAGGCAAAGGATGAAAATAATGGAAGTATAAGCAGTTTAGGTGCATGACTATTTATTTGAGACCTAGATAAATGTAATAATCCTTTGGCCTTCTTCCCCTGTAGTCATGATGGAACACATCCAGTTGGGCCTCTTGTCACCCATCATGGTGCTAATTAAGCAGTCACGGAAATACCACTGTCCACCTCATCCATTTATGTTCTACTGGGAAAAGGACACCATGCATCTCACTGACAGCTCATCATTACTGGAACATATGGGCACCTCAGGCTCTGCCAGGGAGAGTCAGGCCCCTAAGCAGCCCAGGCAGAGCTCTGAGGCACTCTGGCCTGAAGACCAACTACCACTCTGGTGCTGGAAAGGGATACACACCATTGCCGACTAACACATCTGCTGCAAATTGTGGACTCCCAGAGGGTCTAGTGAGATGAGCCTCTATGGAGTGAGAGGGTGTGTAGAGGAAAAACTTGATAATGGAAGGAGTGGGGGAGAAAGAGCTAGATTTGTGTTACTGCAACTTTCTGATTTCAGTTTCCAGTCTAAGTTACTTGGAAGGTGTAAGGTGATTTTCAGCACTTCTCTCATTCATTGTTCTTCCTTACAGAGCACTTCCCTGTGTAATACTTTATATGACTTTTGCCCTTTGACAGGAATTATTATCTCTATGTGACTAATTAAAAAAAAAAGATAAGACCAAGAGAGGTTAAGGAATTTTTCAAGGTCAGAGTACTAAATAGATGAGAGGGTTGGGAATAAAACCTAGGTTTTTATATTTCTCCTCCACTGCTCTTCAAAAGCTTCTCAAATAAATGGGCACAAGGGAAATTTTAGCAGTGATGGAACTATTTTAAAATGAGATGTCGTGATGGCTGCACAACTCTTAAATTTCTTACAAACCATTTTAAACTTAAAGCAGGTGAAATTTAGGGTATATAAATTATATTTCAATGCAGCTGTTATTAAAATAAAGGAAGTCAAGTGTAGCAAGCAGAACCTGGGCTTTCATGCCATTGTACAATGGTCCAAATCCTGATTCCAGCCCTTACACCTTGAATGACCTTGGGAAGTTTTCTTAATTTTTTTCCATACTGAGGATTGAACCCGGGCTCGTGCTTGATAGGCAAGTGCTCCATCACTTGAACCACATTCCCAGTCCTTTTGCTTTGAGTTTGATTTTCAGTTAGGATCTCATGACTTTTCCTGAGCTGGCTTGGAACTGAGATCATCCTGATTCTGCCCTCTGCGTAGCTGGGATTTACATGTGTAAGCTACCATGTCCAGCCCAAGGTCCTTAATTTCTTTAAACATCAATTTCTTCATCTATAAAACTGTGATAATGATATTTGTTTCACAGGGTGGCTGTGAAGATCTGGCTCTAAAGCCATAGTGTCTAATTTTCATCCTGTTATTTCTGATGCCCAGGAGTCATAATATAAAAAATAAAGCAATTATCTCTCCACTGCTTGCTTAACTTCTAATGCTTATTCATGTCAAGCCTGACCCTTGTATGAGCATCAGGTATGTAATATAGTTGTGGTCTAAGCTCTAAATCCATGCTTTTAATTGGCATTTGACTAGCAAATAACAGGTTTAGCATGCCAAAAGCATACACAACCTCACCTTCTTCTTAACTACTGGTTTTCAAACATGGATGCTATTGGGATCATCTGGAGTGTTGTAAGAATGCCAATGCCTTGGCCCCACCCTAGAGAATCTGATTTAACTGATAGGGAGTATGGTTCTGGCTTTGAGATTGTTGAAACTCCTCTGTGTGATTTCTAAATAGAGCAAAGGTAAAGAATCACAACTCACTGGCTTTCAAGTGTGAGCACAATTCAATCTACCTTAGGGAGACTTGCAAACACCAAGCCTGAGTCTCAGACCCATAGATTCTGTGTTAATTGGCCAAGGGTGCAGCCTTTGCACCTTAACAGTCCTGCAAGTGATACTAATGTGCAGCTAGGGCTGAGCGCTCCTGCTTTTAATCTCAGTAGGCAAGCTGACTTATAGGTAAGTATTCTACTCCATAGCATCCTGCCTCATTCCTCTCCCCTGCTACCAGGGAAGGGGACTCAAAGGATACTATGATGAACACTGCATTAGATGCTGACTTTGGGTAATGAGTCACAGATGTGTTGCTATTAAACCAGACTCAAGGAATGCACTAAGGAGATTTTTAATGAGGGTACTCTACCTTGCAAAAAGGGAGAAGAGAAGTATCTAAGTGTCCAAGTTGCATAGTCTACAGGGTGCATGGCAGGTGAGAGGTGGATCAGAAGAGCTTTCAGGCAGTGTCAGACATCATAGGTGCTTTAGGAGACTCTCAGGAAATGATCAACCGTTCATTCTTTATCAACCATGTCCTCCAGAGTAACTCTGTGACAATGGTAAGCAAGACAGACATGGCAGCCTTTTTACAAATTGACAATAAAAGATGAAACATACCATTGCTGCAAGTAAACCACTCACTAAAATGAGTCTGAGTGTCCTACCACCTCCCTGTCACTACGTGAAACCCAAGTCCCTGTTGGCCACTGTAGCAACTCTTTTAAAATTGGTCGCATAATCTCCATGTATGAATGCTTTTAACACTGTTCATCCATCCTTTCCTAATGCAGGTTCAAGTTGACACCTGGCCTTTATTTCCTACTACTTCCCCTACCCAGATCCTCTGGATATTTATCAAGCTAGTTACTACTCTGGAGTCCCCGAGAATGGGAGAATTAGAAGCACCCCATAAAGCAAAAAGAATCCTGGAAATTTTGATCAGAAAATATTTCCTTCTTTAAAGGAGTCTTCTGGAAATTCTTGGAAGATAGAAAGTTTTGTTTACTGGACGTGTTCAATATGTATCTTATCTCTTCAACCACATGTCCAGTTCTCAACGCCTAGGGCAGAGCAGTGATGCTGTGTCCTGGACCAGGTGACAGACCATTCAGTTGCCTCCACCAGCATTTTCAACCTCTTCCTGTAGGGTTAGGTGTGCAGAGGAAGGCAGTTCTAGTAGACCTTGATGCAAGATAACATTAACATCTGTCCCACATCCTGGGGATTTGTAGTCTCAGGAACCAGAGAACACACAGGTCCAACTCTAAATTTTATCTCAGGACTTTATAGCCTTTCTTCCACTTCTTGCCTTCATTCCCAAACTATTAGATGAAAAGGGATAAGAGGGTGTGGTCCTTCCATTACTACCATGTGGCATCACTCACCCTTAATTAGGTGATCTAAATAACCTTATAAACTTAGCCCATTCCACAATTGGCCCAAAGCCCTAGTACATTTTAGAGGTGATGACAGGAAACTATTATTGATATTCTACAATCTAGTTTCCTTATCAATAGTACCTACAGAAAGTAATAATTAATAAGATATTATACACAATCCAACTTATATAAATGTTACTTAATATTAATGTCTTTTGTTGTCCAAAAGAAAGTTAATTTTTCCATTTCTTTTAGTTTTCGGAGTGATCACATGATAGAGAGTAATTGATGAGTGTTTGTTGCTCAGCATGCATTGTTTTGAGCACTTACATTATCTCCTGAAAACTTATAATAATATATCACTCCCTAATTAAGAGAAATTTAAGTAACCATATCAATAATTATTCTGTATGCTAACAAAAATGTTTAGCAGAGCATAGAGCCAGAGAGAGAGAAAGAAAAGAAAGGCTTTGATGGAGAAAGAATGACAGGAGACAGGACAATACAAAACAGGCAGAGGTAACATGGCTGGCAAGGCACCTCTGTTATAAGGGCAGTTGGAACCTTGGATCCTCAGGAAAGTTTAATTAAGCTCTGTTCACAAAAATGACGTGTGATCAGTACTGTAGGACATGAGTGAAAAAGAGGGTGCAAGCAGTAGTGACAGAGATAAGATTGGGAAATCAAAGCAATGAACAAGACCTCTACACATAGGTGATTCCTCCAACATTTAATCTGGTCTGTACAGGCGTGTACAGATACTGTTTAATAAAATAAAGGATAAAGGAATGAATAAGTGATGCTTATAGCCTAAGGCAGCAAGAATGGTGACATCTTGCTAGTTCTCAAGACTTAAAAATGCCTACCCCTTTAAGTCAGTTATCAGTACATTTCAGCCATGCTAAATAGGTGTTTTACACTTATGAAATACCCAAGATAAGTGCTCTTATCCTTTCCATTGAGCATAATTGTGTTGAGGGAGATTGAGCGTCACACCAGCACACAGGTGGGTAAGTTATACTATGGAAACTACAAACCAATTGCACTGAAGTCTCCTGGGCCAGCATGACTGGACAGAGAAGCACAGGAAGAATAACATATTCTTCTTTATTTTCAAAAGTGTACAAAGTTCAAAAGGAGCACCTTTTTCTGTGACTTTTCATTAAATTTAAAGTCCAGGTCTATTCCGGGGCCAGTACAGGGTTGCTGAGGCAGGAGAAGCATTGCTGTCCTGAATGGTATGTGGTATGGGATACTTAAATGAGGGTCTGGACTCAGAAGCTAAAGGAAATAGTCCCAGTGGGTCATGCACATGAAGCCTAATGTAAACCTGTGTCATGTCTGTCACTTATAGAGCTTGGGATAAAATTGCCCAGAGCTGCTACTTTCTCTGTTCCAGATATAATTCCATTTTCATCTGAAATAAGGACTATCCAGATTCAGTAATTTTAGTCTCACGTGACTTGCTCTTATGGTATTTTCCTTATAATTTGCATAAGATTGGCCAAAAAAAAGAGAGAATTACTTGAAGCCACTACCTTATTTTCATAACCCCTTGTTCTACTTAACAAATGCCCTCAGATTCGGTGACTGCTAGCAATTCTGACTTGAATTCCCCAGCTCCATGCTGATTTGTGTGCAGCGGTTCTTGGGATAAGGATGGCTACTTATTATGCTGAATGTACTCCCAACGTGCATAGCAGCCTGGCTGCTTCACAAGCCAGAGAAACTGCTTCTTAGGGGCTCTTCCTAGAGATGTGCTATTTGCTGAGGCAAAACAGAGAAATCTATGTAAACTGGAACTGTGCAACATTGAATTGTGCCATAAATCGGACTCATTTAGAATTGCACACCAGTCATCTTTTCTCAATCAGTCAGAACTGGCAATGGTAAAGCAAGGCATTCTTGGATTATCTTCCAATGAGAAGGCTCCTCTCACTAGATAATGAGCAGCATTTGCAAATTCAATAAGCACCCAGCTCTATATCCAGTGTCTTCCCACTCAAATTCCAGCTCAGCTATTACTAGCTCTGTGGTTTTAGGCATTATGCTTCCTCCAGCTGTTTTCAGCTTTCTTACCAGTAGGATTGCAAAGTATAAAGGAAAAGCTATTTAAAAATACTAATTGTCCCTTGATCGTGAAAATTACTCAAGATAAACAGGTGTTTTATTAATATTATTATAGTGTTCTTTGAGTATGTCTATTGCTACAGTCAAAAGTTTAAGTATAAAAGTCAGGTGTGGAGGAAGATCTCAAATTCAAAGCCAGGACTATCTAGAGAGTTCCAGGTCAGCCTGAGCTACATAGTGACACCTGGTCTCAAAAACTAAAAAATTTAGGACAATGATATTTATCAAGATCCCATATTCCTCCCATGGAAATCTAATCAGGAGGCTTTTCTTACTCCTTTCCCACCAAGGGTCCTCAACCTGAGTCAAAACAGCCCATTGAAAAGCACAACATTCATTGTTGCCTACCTTTATAGGAAGGTATCTTCTCCATTCTGCAGAGGTAAGTGACAGCTACAGGAATGTGTGAGACTATGCCTGCAGTATTGTGTCCAGTCCTGAGTGTCATACACTAAAAACAGTGTTAGTAGTTAATCATGACCTCAAGATGCTGTGATGAAGTGTTACCATATGATAAAATGGGTAAGGGGATAGCATGTCTGAATTTTTTAAAGGGAAAATGAAATAGTTATATTCTCATTGTTTTTTTTTTCACTTCTCTCTCTTTTTCTTAAAAAATGACATTGTTTCCAATATGGAAGAACTGATAACTCAGCAAATCCTCTTTCTGAAAGTCAGAGAACAGGCAAAAATTGTTAAAAGAGTTTAAGACGTTGGAAATAAATGCGTACATCATTGAGAAATAGTTGTTTGTGAAAGAATGCTGAACTTTGGTTAGGAAAAATGGAAGTTTGTCCCATTTTTGCCTTGTAGATCTTCCTCCCCTCTTCCCAACTGACTGGACATGATAGTTTTACTATAGTAAGGTCAATATTGGGAAAACAGAAATTTAACAAAGTGTTGACTTGATTTTCAATGAGTAGGCAAAATCACTGTAAACAGCATTGTCAGTAATTCTAACTATCACTGACACAAATGAATACATACTCAGTAAGCCTGGGATATGGACCTAGTTAAGTCAAAGAAGAAAGTGACAATAGTCAGAAATTTAACAGGAAAAGCTAAGAAATGAAACAGCCTAAAGGGACTTTGTTCCCCCAGTACAACAATAATAATTTTAAAAAGTCTTTGACAAACTCTCTAGCAATCCCCAGCTGAATAGAAAGCTGTGCACACATGCAGGGTTGATAAAAAAGCAGCTAAGTTATCCATGTCTGCAAGCATGTTGAATTAGACCCACAAAAAGTAAAAACTAGGGCCAACTTAAAAGCTGAACGAATTTGAATGTGTTCCTCAAAATACACAGATCCATTGGCAGAGGGTAGAAACTTCTTGGACTGAGATATTTGAATATGATGTTTGATTGCTATGGTATGCAGAACAGTGTGACACATAGAAAGCCATGCATGACATCAAAACAAGGTTTTTAAAAAATTTGAATAGAAACAACAGCAGTCACAAACCACAGTAGAAACAGATTCCATGGATTTATTCAAAGAGACTTATGATAAAACAAAACAAAAAAAGGCAGCAAAAACAAAAATCCTTGGGCAGGTAAGATAGATCATAATTAAGCTAGTACAATACATTAGCCAAAAGTTTCCAGTTTTCAGCAAAAATTATAAGCTATGCAAAGAGTAAAAATGTGTGGTGCATACTCAGAAAAAATCCAAAAACAGTGGCTGGGAATTGCCTTGAGTGGACTTAGCAAAGACTTCAAGGTAACTATCATAAGGAAGTTCAAATGACTAAAGTAAATTTTTTTTTCCTGTGCGTGGGTGTTACCTTCGTAAAGTAAATTATTTTTAAAGAATCAAAAGATAATATGATGACAGTGAATAAAAGAATAGAGAATTTCAACAAAGTAATAGGAATCATAAAAAAGAAATACATGTAAATTCTGGAATTGAAAAATAAAATGAAAATTTCACTATAGAAACTCAATGGCAGATTAAGACTTCTATAAGGAGAAAGGGCCAGGCACTGTTGGCTCACGCCTGTAATCCTAGTTACTTGGGAGGCTGCGGTCCAGAGGATTATGGTTCAAAGCCAGCCTGGGGAAATAGTTTGTAAGACCCCAACTCTAAAGAAATAACCACAGCAAAATGGAATGAAGGTATGTCTCGGGTAGTAGAGCAGCTCCTTTGCAAGCACAAAGCCCTAAGTTCAAAACCCAGTCCCACCAAAAAAAAAAAAAAAAAAAAAGGAGAAAAGAAACATAACAAATTCCAAATAAGAGAAACACAAAGATCCATACCCAAACATATTCTAATAAAATTATTCATAGTCAAACATAAGAAGAATTTCTAGTTATTTATAGATAAGGAAAAAATAATACTAATGGCTGACTTCCCATCAAAAACAATATAAGTTAACAGGCAGAGAATGGCATGCTTGTAAGCAATGAAAGCAAAACAAATAAATAAAAAACTGTCAGTCATCCAGTAAAACTGTCTTTCAAAACTTGAAGTCAAAATGAAGACATCGCCAGGCAATCAAAGCCTGAGACATTGTTCTTCCAGCTAGCATGCCATACAAGAAAAACTAGAATCATTTATATTGAAAGGAAATGACACCAGATGGTAACTCAAATCCACAGAAAGAAATAAAGGAGACAAGAAAAACTACATAATGTGTAAATATAAAAGAACATTTTCACACACATTTTTCTCTTTTCTTTCCTTAACTTTAAAATAAAAGGTTGAATGAAATGATAACTATAGCACTATCAGTCTGGATTTTTAACATAAAGGTATAACATATATAACAATAACAGAACAAAGGGTGGAGAGAAATGGAACTGTACTGTAGCATGTTCCATATTTTGCCAAAATTCAATCCAAATTTGGTTGTATTAAGCCAAAATGTCTATTTTAATCTTTAGAGCAATCAGTAATATAGTCAATTTTAAAATAGGAAGTGAACAAAGGAATTAAAAGTATGCAATTAAAATTTCCTTTTAACACAAATCAAGACAGCAAAGGAGCAATAAAAGGACAAAAAAATACAAGTAACCTATAGAACACAAAGCACAAAATCCTCGATGTAATTCAAATGTGTCAGTGTTTACATTAAATGTAAATGGAGGATAAAGAAAGAATTTTCAACCCATGTAAGAAAAATTATATTGTGACTATGGCCACTCTACAGGAAAGCTTTAGAGTCAAAGACACAAATATGTGTAAGTAAAGATACATAAAAATGTATCATGCAAACACAACTGTAAGACAGCTACAATAGTTTTGTTAACATCAAATGTGAAAGTGAAAGATAGAAAAATAATTATCCTGAAAGCATAACTGTAAGAGAGGTTGAGTGGCTACATTAACAATAAACATTGTTTAAAGAAAGATATATTATTACAAAAAAGGAATATTTAATAATGAAAAAAGGATCAATCCACTGTGAAGGTATAGTAATTACAACACTTAATGCTTAACAACATAGCTAAAAAACAAACGAAGTAAAAATTGACAGAAGTGAAAAGAAAGTGAGACAAGTCTCATTACCATTTAGAGTCATCAATACTCCATTCTCAAAAATGGATAGAACAACTGGGCACCAGTGGCTCACTAATCCTAGCCTCTCAGGAGACAGAGATCAGGAGGATCAGGGTTTGAAGCCTGCCAAGGCAAATAATTCCCAAGACCCTATTTCAACAAATCCTTCACAAAATCAGGGCTGGTGCAGTGGCTCAAGGTGAAGGCCCTGAGTTCAAGCCCCAGAACTGAAAAAAAAAAAAGATAGAATGACTAAACAGAAAATGAGCATAGATGGAGAAGACCTGAACAAAACTATCCACCAAGCTGGTACAATTATCATATATACCACTGTCCACCCAGTGGCTGAAAACTGTACTTTTTTTTCAAGAGTATGGAAGATTCACCAGGAAAGATCCTATGCTAGAACCATAAAACATTTCAATAAATTCAAAAGAAATGAAATCACATAAAGTATACTCTCTGACCAAAACACAATTAAATCAGAAATTTAAAACAAAGCAAAGCATAAGAAAATTGGGGGTAAAGGCAGTTTCTACAAATATTTGGAAATTAAGAAATATAACCACATAACACAGAGGTAAGCAAAAAAATCACAAGAACTTTGTGATTTGGACTTTGATCACATGATAAGGCAAGACCACACAAGGGAGGTATGAGGATAGGTAAGAAACCCAAAAAAACAAGATAGCATTTGATGACCTCAATGCAAAGGAACTATTGTAGAAACTTTAAAGTGACAGAGGCCAATAGGAGAAGGGGACCAGGAACTAGAGAAAAGGTTAGTTCAAGAAGAATCAATTTAGAATGTAACACACATGTACAGGAAAGCAATGTGAGGAGTCTCCCTGTATAACTATCCTTACCTCAGCTAGCAAAAACCCTTGATCTGCCTTATTAATGTTCATACTCTCTCTTCAACAAAATTAGAGATAAGGGCAAAACAGTCTGCTTGGAAGTGAGGGGATGGGGAGGAGAGGGAGGGTGCGGGAGGAAAGGGAAGGGGTGGGGAGTAGGGCAGAGAAGTGACCCAAACATTGTATGTACATAAGAATAAAAGAAATTAAAAAAAGAAAAAGAAAAAGAAAAAACAGCAATATTTTGAATTGCTCATAAAGAAAAACATAATACATCTATCTTTAAAGGATGTAGAGAAAGCAGTGATTAGCATGGATATTTAACTTTAAATGTCAACATTAGAAAAGCAAGAGGATACACAGGGATTTTAGATGAAATGGATACTTTCCTGGAAAAACACAATTTACCAAATCTGACTCAAGAAGAAATAGGAAATCTGAATATATGGACAACAAACAAAGAAATTAAATTAGCTATTAAATATTTTTCTATAAGGAGAAGTCTAGGCAAAAATGGCTTCACTGATCTTGTATTGAAAAACCATGAAGTAAAGGCTGGAGGTGTAGCTCAAGTGGTACAGTGCCTGCCTAGCAAGCACAAAGCCCTGAATTCAAACCCCAACACCACTAAAAAAAAACCCATAAAATAATAATAATCTTCCACAATGTCCGACATATTTTTCAGTATATAAAATGCCAGCATGACTGTAATACCAAAGGCAGAACAAAAAATATATACATATAAAACACAGATCAAGATGTCTCATAAATTTAAACACAAGGGACATTGACACATCATTAACAGAACAAATCCTGTGGAATATTAAAAGCATTACACATCCCTTTACTATGTAAAACTTAATATACTCTACACCTCTCTTACTGCTGTGACATCTGTCACTCTCCCCACAGCAGGACCATCAAGCTGATGTTTTGCTGATCCAGAGTGCTCCTGCTTAGGAGATCTGTCAGAGCGCTGGGCAGTACTGAGGACAGATGTACAATCTTTAAGCTCTTTGCTGTGTGTTGTCATTACTCCTAAGACATTGTTTGCTCATGTGAGCTTTGAGTCAGAGGCACACAGTCCACACTTGTTCTTTGCTTAGAAAACGTCCCCTGCCCTCTATCCACCCTGCCTGTCACCAAGAATGGCATCTGACCTGTTTGCAGAAGCCTTAACCCTTGCCTTGGGTGCAAGCACAAACAGGCTGAGGATTTGCAAGCATTTTCCAGGTTGGATTCATTGCCTCAGGTCATTAAGGAAGCAAAGGAGAGGGAGTACAAGCTCTCTAAAGAGGATTGCACGCTGGCAAAGAAGGTTGATTGGATCACTAATTCAGCAGAGCTGAGTTCTCTGTTTGCACTTGGAAGGAAAGGATGTGTTTTCCCAGAGAGTACTTGGATAATTGGAAGAATTACAGAAAAATACATTATTCTATTTGGATCCAGTAGTAACTGAAATGAGCCAAATAATCAGCTCACTAGCATGAAGCAGAGTGTTCACCTTTCTGCTGCAGAGAGGAGCATTTCCTTACAAAATGAGCCTCTCTGGCCCCTTCATCAATAGTTAGATTGCCTGCTTCTCCAGAGCACCCATTGGGATGTTCCTGTACTATGTCTTCTGCCAGCCTGCTTCCAATTCAGCAAAAAAAAAGTCTCCTAATTAGTTGAAATGGAAAAGAAAATTCAGGCCTGTGACTCGGGTGGGCCCTGCCTGGCCACGCAGAACAGGCAGAGATGCCTGCAGTATCACGGAGCAGGTTTCAAAGGTTTGATTCATTAGAGTAAAATCAATCTATCTGAGGAGCTCAGAGTCCTAACAAAGTTCTTCCGTGATTCCCGCACCACCACTTCGATAAAAGCCTCTGCTTCCTCAGAGCAAAAACACTCAAGCCAGGTAGAGTTGCAATGTTATTTATTTAATATCTGTAGCTGAGGTCTCATGTCTTTCCTGAAGAACAGACATTTAATTCTTCTACAATGTCAATGACAGCCACCAAAAAAACAAAACCCCACTATTTCCTGTAGGTAAGAACAAAATGGTATTTTTCTTCTGATAGATCCAGAGTTTCAGATTTTTCTACCCACCCACCCACATATCCACTGCCTAATGTGTCTTGTCTTTATTGAGTAACTAATATAATCCAGGCTTGGTTAACTGGTTTAGTTCACTTCACATATAAAGAAGTGGAGTCTCAGAATAATTGAATAACATGTTCGAGTTCCATTGCTAGTAAAGGATGCAGCTGGAGGTTAAGCTTGATTTGTCTGATTTTACAGCTAAAATCCGGAGATGGGCACTGGAAATGTAGAGTTTCAGAGACAGATCAATTAAAAATAAAATTTTAAATAACAAATGTTAAGAATATATTTAAAATAAAAGCATTCATAGGCCCTTCATGATTAATATATTAACACATTCTCTGAGATTCTTGCCTGTACTCTGATTGTGCCTAATTAGAGGACTTGGATTTCTTTTCAGTGGAGCTCTCCACCTATTGCAATATTTGGCTTCTGTGTCTTCAATTTCTGTTACAAAAAGCTAACAAGATTCTTTGGAAAGTGTCCAGTCAGCTTAAAATGAATGATATATTCTTGGGTCATTTCATCAATACTTATCTATCTGGCCAACTGCCCTCTTCCTTATTGTTTACCAGTGAAATACAGAGTTGCTTGTGCAGGGTTAGTACAAATAAATATTCTCTATTTTTGCTGCTCTGTTCTTCTCAAGTGTAAGTATCACTGCTCTTGCCCTAGAAACTTTTGATTAGTAGAAGAGATTTTTTAAAAATCATTTTTGGGAAAAAATGATCTTACAGTCTTATTTTTAGTGGATACTTTTTCTGTGATGAGGTTTTTGACTACTGTTTGTGAATTTCAATGAAAAGAAGGTGCACCTTCCATTGGGGAGATATTTTTAAAACACTTTTGGAAAACTAGCAGGATTGAGATCTTTGGCAAAAGGGGAAACAAAATGTAAGGGCATTGTTTATTCAAACATGGTGGAGGGAAGGAGCGAGAGGTTGATATAATGAATATAAATGAGAATGAGATGGTATCTCTAAGAATAAAACATGCATTTGGACACAATATCTTGTGTTGTATCGTTTAAGAACTCAACTTGGTGAAAGGGATAATAAGTTAAATAGTCCTTCTTTTCACATAAGTAACTACCATTCCAATGGTGGAGGTAGAATTCAATAAGAGCATTGAGCAAGTATTCTTACTGCTGTGCTTAGTCCAGAAAACTTTAGGATCCTACCTCAAACCTGATGTACTCCATGTTAATAACAACCTCCACAATATCTGTATCCGTAGGAACAGTCATAGCAAAAAACAAATGTATTAGATATGCTATTTAAAAAAAAGTGGCCTTACATAGCGGTTCACACTTTTAATCCTTGCACTTTAGAAGCAAAGGCAGGAGGATTGCAAGTTTAAGGCCAGCTCAGGCTTCCTAATAAGTTCAAGACCAACCCATGCTACATAGTGAGATCCTGTTTCAAAACAAAAGCAAACAGGGACTTCCAGTTACTAATGTTGCATACCAAAAGCTTGAGAGTCAATAATCAGTCCTAAAAATAAGTAATCACCAGAACAGACTGAAAAACCAACAGCTCTTCTAGGATCTATAAAAGAGGTAGAGACACTGGGCACACCACTGTCTCCAAGATGGGGGAGACCAACAGGTGAACACAGAGAATCTGAGCTTAGATAATCAGAGACTTGTGGCAAAAAATGCTGCAGGAACCACCATTAGGTCATTTCAGCCTGAAATTCAGGTGATAAATTGCTGAAGGCTAAGTGTGGACAATTCTTTGAGTTCCAGCTCCAGGGAGAGTCAGTCACAGTAGGAACCCCACAGTTTTGTGAGATTTACCTCCAGGAACTTGACCAGATTTTCAAAATATCAGAGAAAATGGAACATTTTCAGAGCACTCTGTTCTTAACAAGCCTGCCCTCAGGGGAAACCACTGATCTGGGGCTATCAGAATTCAACTGACCTGGGAAAAGAGAAACACACAGTTCTAGGAAACTCCAGCATTCCACACAGGAGAAGGAAATACTCAACTCCAGCCCACTCTAGCCATCTTCTTCCTAAAGGGAAAAATACCTTAGAAATGCTTGTGGGGTTCACAGTTCAGAAGTATAGGATCACTAAAAGACTGAGACCTACTCACAGGTCTATAGAATGCTTATAGATACTCAAGAACTATCTAGAGGAGTTTCCTTTATCAGGTCCCTGTCAATCATGCCCACCTCTCAAGGAAAAAATAATACGAGGCATACTGTAAAAGGCAGAAAACAGAATTAAAGAGGCAGACCGGGCAGCAGAATCAGACAAACAGGGACGCTAGAAAGATGAGACTCAGAATTTAGAACAAGTATGATTAAGACGTAGGGTTCCAATGCATAGAGAAGGCAGTACACAAGAACAGATAGGCAATGTAAGGAGAGAGATGGAAGTGCAAGCAAAGAACTAAGAATAAATGCTAGAGATTAAAATCACTCTAACAGAAGTAAAGAATGCCTTTCATGGGCTCATGATGGAAATAACTCAAGGATCTTTTAAGAGAAACTGTTCAAAGAGAGCAAAGGCTGAGGAAAAGGAGGTGATGTCCAAGGACTTTGGAGCAATACAAAAGGTATAGCATCAATACAATGGACATAGAAAAAAGGTAAAAAAGGAATAAAGAAACATAAGAAAAATTCAAAGCAACAATTAATGAGGATTAATGTCAAGCACTAAGACATAGGCCTAGAAATCTCAGAGAAGATAAATCTCAAGTTGATAAATACTAAAATTATATAAACAACCTACAGTAGGTATATCATTTTCTAACTAAAGAAAAATCTAAGATTAAGAAAAATCACAAAAACCAGAGAGGGCAGGATCACTTTACTCAAAGAGGAATAATGATAAGAATTACATTTGATGTCTCAGGAACCATGCAAGCAAGAGGAAAGTGGAGTAAATTATGGAGGGAAAAGATAAACAAATAAAAATCCTTGAATTCTATACTCAGCTGCATTATCATTTAAAAATGAAAGAGACCCTAGGTGTGATGGTGCACATCTGTAAATCCAGGCAGGAGGATCACAAATTCAAGGAAATTTAGGATGACCCTATTTCAATAACAAAATGAAAACAAAAGGGCTGGGAGTGTAGCTCAAGTGGTGGAGTGCTGGCCTAGTAAGCACAAATTCTTGGGTTCAATCTCTACTACCCCCAGAAAAATGAGGAATAAAGACTTTCTCTGACTAACAAGCAATTGAGTAAATTTGTTGTTCTAAGAATCATCTTGCAAGAAATGAGAACAAAAGTTCTTTAGGACAAAGGATAATACAGCACAGATATTCATAGCTACATAAAGGATCTAAAGGACAGGGTTTTAAAAAATAGCATTTGGTAAACAATGTAGTCAATTATGTGTACTTACATAAGTTATGTGTGTATATATATATGCATATATGTGTAATATATATGCATACACATATCTATAAATACATACACACATATATACATAGATGAGATTAGTGGTAGTAATAACATCTGGGATAGGAAGAGGGAATTAGGACTGTTTTGTTACAAAGTTCTCACATTCATCATGAAGTGGTGTACTTTTATTTGAAACTGAAATTGGTTTAATCATAAATGTATATTGCAAGTCTAGGACAACCACTTGAAAAAGAAGTATAACTGCCATACTAAACATGGAGAAAAACTGGACATAAAATAATTTTAATCACATAAGGCAAAAAGGAAATAGAAGCAAAAAACAGGGCAATGAATATAGTAAACAGTAACAAATATGGTAGATGTTAATTCAACTATATCAATAATTGTTTTGAAAGTCAATAGGCTAATTGATCCAATTATAAGATAGATATCATCAAGGTGGATTATAAATAAGATCAAACTATTTATTGTGTACAAAAGGCTTTAAATACAAAGATAAATATGAATTAGAGGTAAATGAATGGTGAATGACATACCATGCTAATGTTAATTTAAAAAAAAGTAGGAGTATCTACATTTATTTCATTCAAAGTAAACTTCATAAATGCATATGTTAGAAAGATCTTAAATCAAATGTCTAAGTTTACACTTCAGGCAACTAGAAAAAGAAGAGCAAATTAAATTCAAAGTCAGCAAAAGGAAAGAAACAATAAGAAATAAAGCAAGAATCAATAAAATCAAAACAAAGAAATCAATAGATAAAATCACTGAAACTAAAAACTGGTTCTTTGCAAAGATCAATAAAATAGATAAGCAATCAGCATGGCAAAGAAAAAAGGCAGCACAAAATTAACTAATACGAGAATGAAATGGAGGAAATTACTACACATCCCATGAACATTAAGAGAATTTAATAAGGGAACACTATGAAAAACTCTATGCCCCAAATTTAACAACCTGGATGAAATAGAACAATTAGTTGAGAGACACAAGCTGCCTAAACTGATGCAAGTGTAAATAGACAATTTGAATGGGTTTATATGTATTTAAACATTGAATCAATAATTAATAACCTTCCAATTAAGAAAGCACCATGCCCAAATAGCTTCTCTGGTTCATTCTACCAAACCTCTAGGAAAGAAATTATTTCAGTTCTTTACAATCTCTTTAAGAGACAGAACCACAGAGAATGCTCTATAATGAATTCTGTGAGGTCACCATTAGCCTAATACCAAACCAGACAAAGACATTAGAATTAAAGAAAATGACAGATGAATATCTTTTAAGAACATGGTGCAAAAAAATCATCCACAAAACATTAGCAAACCAAATATGACAATGTGTAAAAATAATTAAAACCATAAGCACGTGGAATTTATGCTGGGTATGTAAGGTGTGTTAAGTATTTGAAAATCAAGTAATGTGACCCTCAAATGAGCAGGCTAAGAAAGAAAAGCTACATGATCATATGAATAGATACATAAAGTGCCATTATCTTTTTCTTATTTTTTACATTTATTCTTTTATTATTATTTGTAAAAAATAATTGGCTTCATTTTGATATTTTCATGCTTGCATACTATGTGCTTTGGTAATATCTACCCAAGCATCACCCTCTACTATCCCCTTCCATCCCAATGTGGCCTGCTACCCTCATAGCCCTTTATGTGCTTTCATGTCTTTTTTAAAACCTAGATTCTGCATAGGAGAGAAAACATCCATTTGTCTTTCTGCATCTGTCTTTTTGCACTTAACGTGAGGGTCTTAAGTTCCATCCATTTTCCTTCCTTTATGAGTGAATAATACTCTGCTGTGTATCTATACCATGTGTTCTTCACCTATTAATCTAGGTACCTAGGTACTTCGGCTGACTCTGTGACCTCACAATTTTGAAAAGCACCACAATAAACATGAGTACCTCCACTGTTTGCTGACTTTAATTCCTTTGGAAATATACCCAGGAGTAGAATAACAGGATCATATTATTACTCCATTTTTAGTTTTTTTGAGGAACCTCCATACTGATTTCCATATAAAAGTGACAATTTTCTTCCATCCTTACCAGTATTCATTGTTTTTTCTTAATGATAACCACTCTGACTGGGGTGAGGCAATTTCAATATGGTTTGATTTGCATTTCCTTTATCACTACCATGTTTATCATTTTTTCATGTATTCATTGGTCATTTGGATTTCTTCTTATAAGAACTCTTCCAATTCATTTGCTTACTTGTTGATTGGATTTGTTCTTTTGGTGTTTACGTTATGATTTCTTCATATATTCTGAACCTTCATTCCTTGAAAGATGAGGCAAGGTTTTCTACCATTTTCTAGGTTGCCTCTTCACTGTGCTAGTTGTTCCCTGCTGTGTAGAAGCTTTATAATTTGATGTCATCTCATTTGTTTATTCTTGTTCTCATTTCCTGAGCTATTTAGAAAGTCATCGCCTATACTTTGAACTGTTTCCCTGTAATAGTTCCAATGTTTCACATCCTATATTTGAGTTGATTTTTTGTACAGGATGAGAGGAAGGGATCTAATTTGAGTTTCCAGTTTTCCCAGCACCATTTGTTGAAGAGGCTGTTTTTCCTCAAATGCAATTTTTGGTAACTTTGTCTAGAATTAGATGACTACAACCACATGGACTTATTTCTCTGTCCTATAGTCTATTCCAATAGCCTATATGTTTGTTTCTGTGGCAATATGGTGCTATTTGTATTACTGCAGCTTTATGGGATAGTTTGAAGTCAAATGTTATAATACCTCCATCATTGCTTTTGTTTTGCTCAGAATTGCTTTGAGCTACTTTGCTGAAAGTGTTTTTCAGATCTGACTTCTTTTTCTATCTGTATTCCTTTTATTTCTTTCTTTTGCCTTATTGCTCTGGCTAAGAATTCAAGAATTATTTTGAATAAAGTGATTTTTTAAAACTCCCAGTAAAGCAGGAATAGAAGATAACATCTTCAACTTGTAGAAAACCCCACAAAATGTCTATAGAGAAAAAGTCATACTTAATTATGAGAAACCTAAATCTTTCCCAGTAAAATCAAGTACAAATCATGGCTGTCCCTTCCTGCCACTCCTTTTAACATTCTAATGAAAGATCTAGCTAATGTAATAAAATGAGAAAAATAATTAAAACATATATAGAAAGAAGAACTAAAACTATCTTCATGACATCATTAATATATAATATCTGAAATAATCAGCCCCAAATTCCTGAAACTAATAAATGATTATAGCAATATTGCAACATACAAGATTAATATAGAAAAGCTGTTCGCTTAGTATATTGTAGCAGTGATGAGTATAATCTGAAACTAAAAACATAGTTCCATTTATATTGGCATTAAAATTTGAAATGCTTAGGTATAAAACTAACAAAAATGTGCAAGATCTATGTCAGGAAAACTACAAAACTCTGATGAGCAAAATCAAGGAAGAAATGAATGAATGGATAATAGCCCATATTCATGGATAGGAAGACTCAATGTTGTCAAGACATCAGTTATTCCCAATGTGGTTTACAGACTCAGTGCAATTCCAATCAAAATCACTGTGAATTACTTTGTGGATACTGACAAACTGATTCTTAAGTTTATATGGTAAGGCAAAAAATCCAGAATCATCAAAACATTATTGAAAAAGAACAATAAATTTGGAGGACTGGCAGCACCTGCCTCAAGAGTTAACTTAGAACTATAGTAATAAAAACATCATGGTACTGGCAAAAGAACAGCCAAGTGGAAGAATGGAAAGAACAGAGAGCCCAGAAATAGGCCCACGTGGATTTAGTCAACCAATCTTTCATGATGGAAAAAAATTGACAATCACCTTCAGCAAATACTTCTGGAACAACTGAATATCTGCATGCAAAAAAACTAATCCAGATATAAACCTTATACTCTTCACAAAAATTAACTCTAAATTGATCATATACTTAAATGTAAAATGCGAAAGTATAAAGTTCCTGGAGGATAACATAAGTGAAAACCTAGATGATTTGGGTATGGCAATGAATTTTTAAAGTAGATTAAAAACAATACAGCACCAAAGGCACAATCCATAAAAGAAATTACTTAACCAATATTCTGCTCTTCAAAATACAATATCAAGAGTATGAGAAGACTAATCACAAACTATTAGAATATCTCTTCCAAAGACACATCCAGCAAAGGACTGATCCCAAATATATAACGAATTCAACAATAAGAAATCAAACAATCTGATTTATAAATGTCCCAAAGGTCTTAAGAGAAACCTCACAAAGAATGCATACTGATGGCAAACAAGCATATGGGAAGATGCTTCACATCAAATGTCACCAAAGAAAAGTGTATCACAACAACAGTGAGATACCTCTATATACCTGTTAGAGTGGCCAAGACATGAAACACTGGTCCATCAAATGCTGCTGAGGATGCAGAGAAACAGGAATTTTCAGTCATTGCTAGTGGAGATGCAAAGTGGTGCAACCTCTTTGGAAGATAGTTTGGCTATTTCTTATGGACTAAACGTATTTTTACCTCATTATCATTATTATTATTACTATCATAACAACTGCACTCCTGAGTTCCTCAAAGAAGTTGAAAAGTGATGTCCACAAAGAGACCCAAAAAAGGATGCTTTCTAGTAATTTTATTCATTATGGTCAGAAGTTTGAAGTAATCAATATGTCCTTCCATGGTTGAGTGGATACATAAATTATTATACATCTAGATAATGAATATTATTTGGTACTAAAAAGCAATGAATAATTCAAAAAAAGACACCTTAAATGCCTATTACTAAATCTAATACGTCGATCTGAAAAAGCTACAGACTATATCATTCCAACTTTATGACATTCTAGAAAAGGTGGAAGGAGATAATAAAACCTTCACTGATTGCTAGGGGGTTGTGTTTAGGGAGAACAGGCGTAATACAAAGGATGTTTAGCTCAGTAAGATACTCTGCATTATACTAGAATAATGAATACTTGTCATATATTTTTCCAAACCCATAGAATATGATACCAAGAGTGAACTTAGGATAAGCTATGAATCTAAAGTTATTACAATGCATCAATGCAAGTTCATCAGTTTTTGTAAATATACCACCCAGGTGGCGGATGTTAGTGATGAGGGAGGTATATGGTCAATCTCTACATTTCTCTCCATTTTACTGTGAGCCTAAAATTAGTCTGAAAAGAATCAAGTCTTTAATAACAGAAACACTATAAAACAGCCAGACACGGGAATGGGAGGAGGAGAATAGAGAACGTCCATGCAACACATCTAAATTATGTCCATTTTTTGAAGTACATAAACAAAGATATCCTATATACACATATGGGGTTGGTGTCAGTTAATACAAATTCAAATCTCTTTTAAGTCTGGTTTGAGACACATCAAGTTACAGCTCTGAGCTGCACTTTGCTTGTTTAAAAATGAAGTCGTTGGACTGGAAATGTCTTTAAGATCCCTTCTGGTTGCAACATTCATAACTCCATCTTCTAGCGAGGAAAAATAATGTTGCCTTTTAGATGAGTTTACCCAGCTTTTTAAATAAAATTAATTACACTTGAAAGCCATATGATAATTTAATTGAGCAAGAAGGAATTAAAGCAAACACCAATAAAGGACAAGATTAATATTCATGAATGACAATTTAAACCAGGCACTTTGCTATGTGATAGCAAGCTGAGAATGGCAGATTCTCTATCCTCAGGAAAGTGAAAATGGCAGAAGGAGGAGGATGGATCTGGTGAATATATAAATACATATCATGTGATGATATCAAGATGCAAAGTATTGTTGCATCAGAGAGAGGACAAAATGATAAACTGCTTAAGTAAGTCTATTACAAACTGGGTAAAGTCATACAGAGACCTCCATGTAGACAAGTTTCCAATAAATACAGTTTCAATCTTCCAAATTACATAATTTCTGACTTTGAGAATCTATGTCAAATCTTTATTTGATTTTAAGGTGCAGGATTTTTTTTTGTATAACATAACAAAAGAAAATAAAGGATGGCAGAGGGAGGGTAGCCTATATGGCAGGACATCATGTTTGGGTTTTGCTGTCTATATATTCACTTCACTATGGAGGAGGTAGACATGATCTTAACAATATCTTGCTTCAGGGACTCTAAAAGGGTAGAAAACTCATTGCCTAAGTCCGAATGCTCTTCTGTGGGTCTCACCCTGAGGTGGATGAGATTTCCCCAAGGTGTAGCATTGAGGAGAAGTGGCAAAGGGGAGGTTAACTAATTGATGAGTCTGACCTTCAGTTGGAAGTGGGTAACACTGAAAGCAGTAACAAAACTTTGAAGAACATGGTACCACACTTCCACCAGAGTCTGGCATTCACTCAGCACAAATGTTCTCAATCTAATCAGAGAGGTAGCAGGAAATTCAGAAAGGCTGGGTAAATCAACAGCACGTGTTTGACAGAAGACCTGAGAGGACTTTCTTAAACCTTAGCCATTCAAGAGCCTAAGATCTCAGGAGAGAGATTTGGAGGTAGACTTAAGATGATAAAAAGTTAAAAATGAAGCAATTCCAGTATTAAAAAGTAAATATTTTGACTTGGTAAAATAAGATGCCTACATGTTAACCTTATTTCTGCAAAACTAAGTCTTCACTAAAAATGCATTATGGTAAAGAGAAAGTAGACTTTACCCATAATGAAGTCTGCATGGTTTTTCTCTCCTCAATTCTAAAAGATTCTGATACCAGTATTTCAATTTCTAGGGCCTGTATTGACACACCCAAAGACTTGATAGGCAGAGGAATCTGAAATGCACCTTAGGTTTCAGAGTTGAAGTAACCTTGGGTATTGATAGACTCTGTATGTACCTGAAATTTTGAAATAATGTTTTTCCAATAAAATATGATGCTTTGTATAATCAAGTAAAATTCTTTACTCATATATTGTAAGACTTCTGCCCAACCAGAAAGGAGAAAATTGTAACTTGCTTGGGAAGATTCTTGCGTTAGTCACAGTGACAAAATACCTCAAATAGTCAAAGGGAATAAATGTTTCTTTTGGCTCATGATTTTAGAGGTTTCAGTCACTTAATCCTCTTGCTTTGCCCCTGTGGCAGGCACAATATGTCATAGCCAAAGCACATGAAAGAGAAGGCTTCTCACTTCCTGGTGGCCAGGAAGCAAAGAGACAGAGAGAGGAAGGGGTTAGGGTCTCAATATCCCCTTTAAGGATATACCCAAAATGACCTAACATTCTCCCACCAGGCCCCACCTCTTAAAGGTTCCACCACTTCCCAATAGCACCATAGTCTGGGGACCAACCCTCTAAGACATGGCCCTTTGGAGACATTTCAGATATAAACTATAGTAATAATTAAATATAATAATTTCATGGACAGAATATGAAATAGGGTTTGATTTTTTATAAACTCCTTATTTTGATAATGAGAACCACAGAGGGATAACAGCAGTCCAATCTACCTGGGCATAGCGGTATACAACTGTAATCTAAGCTACTTTGGAGGCAGAAGTCAGAGGACCATGGTTCCAGGCCTATCAGGGAAAAGTTGGCATGACACCCTATCCAAAAAACAAATTTAAAAAAGCAAAAGGCCTAGGGTCATGGAATAAGTGGTAGAATGCTAGCCTAGCAAACACAATACCTTGAATTTAAGCCTTAGTGCTGCAAAAAATAGTAACATAATAAAAATAGTATAGTCAAATGACATGGAAACAGAATTCAGCTTGATTGGGGTAAATATTTCTTGCCCTAAATCATGAAAAGAATCAGGAGATCTCTTCCTTTTGCATAACCATTCTACATATCCAGTGGTTTTCAATAAGAGGCAATTTTGATCCCAGGATATATCCATAGTTGTTACAACTGTGAGGGGGTCATGGAGGGGGTTTTCTATTGACCAATGGTGGATAGAGGCCAGGGATTTTGCTAAACATTCTATAGTCCACAAAACAGCCCCTCACAACAAAAAATTATGCGTCCCCAAAAGTAAGGTAGTGCCAAGTTTTTGAAGCTCGGCTTTATATTGACAGTACATAGAGACAGCAGTGAGATACTTCAGAGCTTTGGGAGTCAAACTAATAAATTTAACATGCAATGGATCAAATAATAACCATGTAGACATCATCTTCAGAAGATAAGCGTCCCTATGGTGGAAAGCTGAAAGAGTAAGATTTGATGGAATAACTGATTGTCTGACAAGAACTAAAGCAAGAATATTTCAACAGGATATATGTAGAAAATCAGCATCACAGAGGCCAGTATTGGAAGTACTCATCCAGGACTTTTCAGATGAGTTGCTCTGATCCACAAGGTGGTTTTCTTGCTCTTTGATGGTGTGATTTCCAAATGGGAGATGAAGGCAGCTGAGTATCCATTGCTAGTGATGTAATATTCTAGCCACATCTCTTCTCCCTTGGCTTATATTCTATGTTCAGCAAACCACCATTGCATTATAATTTGTCTTCCCCTATGTATACCTGCTTCTAGAGGAAGAGAATGTGTTGACTAAGAAAAATAAAATACAATCACTCTAATCTCTTTGGCTGTTGTATTTTTACAGTGATTCCATGACCTGGCATTTTTATTTCTTCACCATATGAAGTCCTGTGAATTTGGTGTAAGCTAGTGAGGCACCCAAAAACCCGAGAAACTGTGGTAAATTTGTCAGGATAATTGCTACCTTACACAATCACCTTGTTACTGGGTAGTATCTCTTTTACGGCAGCGCCAGAAAGAGAAAAGGGTTGAAAAGTGAAACGTAACGCCCAGCTCTAGAATACTTTTATTTTTAATCTAGAGGGAATCTATGATCAAGAGTAAGGGTTTACTGTGCAACCTCTTATAATTTCTCACGTTAGAGGTCAGTGATTTGTCCTTTCACATATAGAACACTGTGCTCAACATAGGAAAATAAAGTGAAATGTTTCAAAGAATAAATAAGAAAGTTATATTTTAGGTTCAAACGGGGAAATTAAGACAAATGTCAATCAGCCAAAAAATTCCCAAATGACAAATTAAGATCTCCTTATGGGAATGCCTTGAGGTAAAGCCAGTTCAATTAATTTCCATAGCGTAACTATCAGGATCCAAAAACTAGATGGAATAATGAACTGATTAAAACTTGAAATTGTAATTCAGTAGAGAAAACCATTCATCACTAAGATGGAGGTGTTCCCTACATTCCAGATGACAAGGGAGGAGATGCTAACAAGGTAGGAACAGAGGTCTAGTGTGAAGTGGAAGAAAACTATCTGTCTCATAACAAGAGAATGCAGAACTAGCCTGACAGGGAAGATTTATCCTTAGGTAGTAAACTTCTGATTTCTGACCTAACTACTCGAATACAGGCTTCTCTCTCACACTTCAGTCCAAGACTATTTTGAGATAAAACTTCCAATTTGATCACTATTGAGTTTCCTGGATTTTACCCAAAGAAAATATTCATCAACGCTTACATTTACCCCTGGTGTTTGGCAGCTCCTTTTCTCATACCATTGCCATTTTTGAAAATATATTTCTTTGCATCAAGGTCAGTAAACGTTTTCTGTAAAGGGCCAGATTGGGCATCATATGGTCTCTGCCACAGCTCCTAAATTCTACTATTGAGGCACAAAGGCAGTCATAGAAAACATACAAATGAATGAGTATTTCTCTGAATAAAACTATTTATAAAAATAGTGGGTGAAAAAAGAAAAGAATGATAGAGAGTGAATAATATTGAAATACATCACATCTGTGTAGGGACCAGACACAACAAAATGCACTGAAAAATGTTGAACAACAGAGGGTAGGGGAAAAGTATAAGGAAGAGTAATAGAGAGGATCTGATGGATTAAAATACAGTATATTTACAGGTAAAATACCAAGGCAAACTCTACTGAACAATGAAGAGACACTAACACAATGAAGGACAGGAATGTAAACCAGTCGTGTTAAAGGAGAGTAATAGTGGGAGAGGAAGGGTAAAAGCAGAGAGTAAAGAAGGTTGAATATGGTTGAGATACTTTCTATACATGTTTGAAACCTGTTGAAGTTATTTTAAGAAGCAGAGTGAAGGAAGAGGGAGAATAATGGAGGGGATGAACCAAACTGGGGTACAATATATGCATAGATGGAACTATTACAACAAAACACCCTCTATAGCTATCCTACACTAATAAAATATTTTAAAAATAATTTAAAAAGTATGATGAGCTGATTTGGACCGTGGACTGTAGTTTGATGACTTTTGCTTCAAATGTATGATGATAATTATTTGATCATTGCATGCTGTATGCATGTATCAAAATATCACACTGAACCCCAGTAATACACAATTAGAGCATGTTATTGAAAAAATTTGAAAAACTAACATAAAATATAAGTTAATAAATAAGGAGATGTATGGATCATTGTATAACGAAAGCAGGAATACAAATATCCTGGTAGTGTATAGATTAGGAAATGTATGACGAGTACTATTTTTCTGCGTTATTTTAGTTCATCCACTTAATCATTTAACAATATTTCTTTGATGAAAGACTATTTCAAGCACTTTTCAAGGTATGAAGGCCATAACAGTGAACATGAAAAATCTAGTCAATCTTTTGGAGAACAGACAGGGCACAAGAAGGCTGACAATGAACAGATAAATGCATAAGTTAGAAAGTTTTGGAGGATGAAAATTCCTATAAAGGAAATAAAACAGCAAAGTTAACTGGGCAAGACACAGGTGGAATGGCCACTGCTCTTTGGGAAGCTGGTAAATTTCTCTCTCAAATTGAACCTTTCCCCTGAAACCTAGAGAGGAGACATCTTCTTTAAAAAGATTAAGAAACAAAAAGGATCACTATTCCGATTGGAGCATACAGCTGGAATGGGGGAGAGGGGTAGGCTGGGCCAGGTTATTGGGACAAGTGGAAGAATCTGAATTTTATTATTAATGCAAAGGGAAGGCATAGCATGGTTTGAAGGAAGATACATTATCATCTTAGTAGACCCTTTGAAGAATAGCCTTTATCGAGGACTGAGACTGGGCTACTAAGGGAGTCAGGGGAGGTAGTAACAGAAAGTCAAGCTAGGATGCTGTAGCATGTTCTTGGTTTCTCTGTAGTATTAGTGTTATCCATTTCCATTGTGTTTATTTGTTTAGGGTTGATGTCATAATTTAAGTGCTATGACCTTTGAAAAAGTTACTTCTACTGAGAAGACCAATATCTGAGTCTCCTGAGAACTGATTCTCTGTTATAAATCTTAAGTCACTGACCTTCGCTGCTGCCCCCGTGATTTCATGTGTTCTATTTTAAGGATTCCCAAGTGGCCTGTTGGACAAATCAGCTATTGGACTTCAAATTCTCCAATATTTTAAAGTCGGTGAATATGCTTTTAATTCAGTATGACTTTTACTTTCTTTAAATAGGCAATATAGCAGTAGAAAACTGAACTTTTTTATGTTTTTAAGGGTCTGTAATCTATTAAAGAATAAACTATACACCGCACGTTTATGGTCAATAATAGAATTGACCAAAGATAAGAAATTGGTTTTTTTTTCCACTTTGTGGGAGGGATCTGACCCCTAGTTCTGTGTGAAAGAAGATGGGTTTTTCCTGATGCTAACCATACAGAAATATATTATACATATTTCTTCCCAATTTCTGCTAGTGCTGCACACCTATCACCCTGCAAGATAATGCATTGTACTCCCTTCTCCCTATCCAGGCTTCACTATAGTTATGCATATCACAATTCTTATCAACTTTCAGTTCACATCCTACCTGTTCACAACTACTATCCTAGCCAAATATTTCATCTACCAACATGTTGGAGAAATTCTCTTGCCCTATAACTGTGTATTAATCTTTTTCTTCTGCTCCTTTCTCCTTATCTCCCTCTCACTCCATTTTTTAAAAAACATTCTTAGCAATGATACCTTATGTACATCTCACTAAATGCCTTTTCTACACTATTTACACATTGCAGAATGCTTTTCCTACACTGGTGCCATACAAGAAATCAAAGCCTTTTTTTAATCACCTCAAATCCCTTGGTCCTTTATAGTTCAGGACTTTTATTACACCTCCCCATTCACACTACTACTGGTTAGGCTTCAGGACTGATTTTTTTTAACATCCCTTCTGTTATCAGTAGGTAGATCATGTCTTATATTAAATACATTAATTAAGAGCTGTATTGTAAACCACACAGATGTAGGTGTGAAGGATTTCGATATTTGACCTTCAACAAGCTGCCTAACTTCCTGGGGTTTTTTGGGTTTTTTTGTTTTTTGCTTTAGTACCTCATCTATAAAATCAGAATGAAAATAGTATACAACTTTCTTGGTTTGGATTACCCAGAGAAAGATCCTAAGGCTATTAATGAACATGAAGGTGTAATCCTAAGGACGCAAGATAGTCAGGGAAAAGGGGAGTGGATCAGGAAAGAAGAGAGAGCTAACATGAAGATTCCTTACAGAGCTGGTCACTATTTACTGGTTGAACTCAAGCAGCTGACCAATATTGTGGACTGTCTTCAGAGTGGTCATAAGAAATACTGCTTCTCAGAGTCTTTGCTCCCATTTCCTGCATGGGGAACAGGAAATGCTTCTCTCTCTCTTTTCTCCCAACTGTTCTTCTCCTAATAAACTTTACTGTTCTAAAAACAAAAGAAATACGGCTTCTCAAAGCAGTCCATAGTGAAGGAAAGAAGAAGAATATATCATAGATCTTCTTCTATGATTAGGTTTTCCCCAAAGAGAATTAACTGTCAGATACTTCTGGGTTGTATGTGTGTGTGTCTTCCGCATCTGGAAGCTGCCATCTCTAAGAATATTTAGGCTAGTGTAATCATGAAAAAAGGAAAATTCCCTGGTAGCATAGGTAACCCAAACACTATGACATTCATGAACTTTCCTCTCCGTTTCCCTTTCTTGATTTATTGTGCACTATGTCAAGAGCTGGTCTGGGTTATTTGTTTGAAGGAGTGTCCAAAATTTCATCCAGGAAAAGTCTGAACTCTTAGTTGTCCTGCATCCCCTATTGGAAAGCCCCCATTGCGGCAGACACTTTACTTTGTCTTCAGGTACTAAGAGATGCCCTAGTGAATCCTCTAGAAACCAGACATAGGCTTTCCATTACCCCATCTATAGAAGGTATAAATCCTCACAGTGATCAAAGTCCATCACCCACCTCCAGTACTGATGCCTTTTTTTCCTTGCTGTTCTAACAACTATAAGGAGCCCAAAGTGTGCTTATGATAACTGTACCATCCAGTTATGTCAAAAACTAAACATGTCCGCTGGCATAAGATTTCTTCTTTGGGAACTAAAGCCTTTAATGAGCAGAAGGCTCATAATTTGGGGATAGAAAACACAAATTCCACATTTGTGTCACAGAGAATGAGGATAACAGATATAAATTCTATTTTCACAAATTTATTCCTGCATCCACATACCATGGCTACTGTGGACACGGCATTACTATTGTGATTGTAAGCATGTCCTCAGCTAAAGAAACTATTGCCCTACAGCTCAGAATGTCATCCCAAGACAGTGCCTTGTATGAGCCTTGGGCAGACCATTTCGGTCTTCTTTGAGGCTTTAAATATGTGGGTGATTGGGTATATTCTATGATTAGTGGGTCACCGTCATGTGGCTATAGTCACACTTCTTTTGTCATCAAGTGAGTGTGTAATTCTCCAGCACTGTTGTATGAGGTACATGCTAGCAATAGGTTAGGCATCGGGGACGGATCTGTGCATGAAGTCTCTGATGGCAGAAAAGGCAAAATAATTGCTTAGAATAGTTATTAAGCTCAGTAGAGAAGAAGGAAATTTCTTCTAGGATAAAAAGGAGTCCATAATAACTATCCCAATAATAATCAGCTCTGAATGGCTATCACTTTTGAGAAATGGAGCCCTACTGAGGAAATAGTATCTGCTGCTGATCAGATGGACATAGATAGTAGCAATAGGTAGACCAGATGGAGGATCATGTGATGTGTCTGTCCTTGCTGCACCACTCTGTTCACAGGTTGATCACACCAACATTAGGATGACTAGTGATACAGGCTAACCCTCATTCTGTCCACCTGGTTATGAAGGCTCCTATCTGGTAGATCTTTCTGGGAAGTATTAAACTCACACAAAAAGATCTGCATACTTTGAGACCATTCCCATAAGTCTAAGAACAAATGTCTTCCTTAGATGTGCTTAACCTTGATCTTTAAGTGTTATTCTTTTCCAGACCCTAGGCAATAAGCTAAGCCATTTTCTCAAAGTCCAAGAGAGTGTGTATCTTCATCTGAGATAAAGAAGTGACCAAAATAACTGTACTGTTCACATACCTTCTCACTGACTAGATTTCCTTTTCCACTGGCCCCAACAGCAAGGAGATAACTTGGCACAGCAGTTTATTTTCAAGAGTACCAACATGTGGTGCTAACTCATATATGAAAAAGAACCAAGTCCTATTCTGTCTGTTAGGTGGTAGTAGAGGGCCCCCCATAAGGCCCAGGTAGGAGTAAGAGAGGTGTTAATGCAACAGAAGCAGATAACATGGGTCTTAATATTCATGTCCTCTTAACCAGCCTGTTAGTCAAGGTTCTCTACAGATACAAAACTATTAGAACTTTACACACACACACACACACACATACACACACTCACAGGGGATTTATTAGATTAGTTTACATTATTGGAGTCATAGATAGTCCAACAACAGCTATCTGCAGGCTGCAGGGCAAGAGAATCCAGTAGCTTCTCAGTCTAAGAAGCTGGAAGCCTCACAACAAAAGAATCAATGATGCAGTCTCAGTTCAGGCCGAAGGCCTGAGAGCTCCCTGGAGAGTCACTGATAACAGTCTGCATTGAAAGACTGCAGTCTGATGTTTCTCAGCAATGACAGTAGCAATAGACACATTTTAGGGACAAAAAGGAATTTGCATATGCTGCCATTCTCTTTTTTTTTTTTAATTTTTATTCCATCTGAGCCCTCAGCTTATTGGATGGTCCCACCCATATTCAGAGCATTACTGTTCCACATGTCAACTGTCTCTGGGAACACTCTCACAGACACACTCAGAAATGTGCCTATATCCCTAGGCATCTCTTAATCCATTCAAGTTGACAATTAGGATAAACAATCACAACCAGCCAGTCTCTAATTCCAAATGCACAATTTGTATTATAAAATTGATTATTGTTTTAACTACCAACTGTAGGATCTGAGAATTTCCAGCTCCTTTCCATCACACCTAACTTGGAGTCCTATGACCAGTGCTCAGTTTCTACTCAGTTATGTGGAAAGAGATGCTTTTCAAATGGTAATCTGCTGTACTAAACTGTATCTTCCTTCAGAACTCTGGGGTGTGATCTGTGTCCCTTTATTATGGCTTGCAAGAGACATACATATCAATCTTTACTACAGAAATATCAGACACAATCAGATTTACTGGGCCATGTGCCATGAATAAAAGGGCACCTTGTATGGCATTTGTACCTGCTGCAGAACTTTCACCTTATCGGGATTCCACTTGAGCCTTGCAGTCTTCCAAGGTAGAGAAAAATCTCATATGTGTCAGATACTCCTTTCAAAATCTTACCAAGCCCAGTAAATGTGTGTCTCTTTCTTAGTGTTAGAAAAGGTAAGGTCCAGAAATTATCCTTGACCTTAGAGAAAGCCAACATGTGACAGAGCATTGCTTTCCTCCAAGATGCACTAATACATTATCCCTCAAGTCTCTACTGAGATTGTGTCATAGATTTTGGCAGTACTTAATTCTCAGAGGCATCAAAAATATTTTTCATTTCCTAGTTACTAGGACCAATCAACACTATGTCATCAATGTAAGGACAATAATACATTCAATTTTGTAATATGTCTGCTTTTTCTAGTTCTAGTTTCCAGTTTCTAGAAGTCTCTGTATTCTTCAATATATAGTCCCTTCCTCCATTCTCAGGACAAGGACATATTTGGAGATCACTATTCAGCTTACCAGATAAAATCAAGAAATCATTTTCCTTCTTGACCTCTCTTTCTGAAAGTGTCTCTATTCTAATAAATTTTGCTATAATTTTGTTCACTATCTATATCCCTTTCTCAAACAACATTCTTTCAGTCAATGGAGAGTGTATTCCTTTCCTAATTAACTTTGTTATCACTTTCACTATAAAAAAAATCATATAGGTGAAAAAAAGCTCTGCTAATTGTCAGTAAAAACAATGTACCCAGCAGGACAATGCCACAAGAGTCACATCTACTTTTGTTGGAATACACCACAATCCACCAGATCCATGTGGCTTTTGAGGGTCCAAATATATTCATGGAAAGCAGAAAGAGGACTACTACTGATACATAATTTAAGTCTTTGATGGTGGGAGGGGGTCTCAGAGTTTACACAGTGATTACAATAGTACATCTGATTTAGTATTTTGGCTAGGAGGAAGGGGTTTCAAGGGCCTCCACTTAGCCATTGTTCACCATAATAGTGTTGGTCTGCACATTAAGTTATCAACATGGTGACCTACTAAGTAAATCTATGTCAATTGAGCAGTTAGGATCCAAGAAAATAACTACAAAGTAGGTTTATGTACTCATCAGATGCACTGTGAGATGAGTTGGGGGTCAAACTCTGTTTAGTAGCTAACTTCTCGACTTTTAATTGATGGGTTGTATAGGCATTTTGAGTCCACTTGTATTAGTGTTAGCTTAGATGACCTATCCAATGGTGCTCAGATACTTTCAGTATAGTCTGGTTCTCATGCATAGTTTAATCCTGGAACAGGTCCTTTTGGGAGGGATCAGAGGGACCTTTACCACATCTACCTATAACATTATAAGGACCCTTCTCATAGGGTAGGACTTCACTTTTAATTAAAAGGCACCTTGATCTCACATATTGCTACAAAGTGTTAGAGGCAATCAAGTCATCAATATTCCCTTGCCAGCCTTCCTACCCATTAAGGCAGATACCTAGTATCTTCCTTGCCTCTGATGGTTAAGTGCTACCATCCAGCTTCAGCCAGTCTGGAATCTCAGAATCACCATTTATATTAGCGAGGTTATCTTCATGCTAACATCTCTTACTGTCAGACACCCTATAGAGGAAAACCACTGAAGTTCTCCAGAATGCTGGTGCTGCCTTCTACCCCAATGCATTTTGTGTTGTTCTAGTGCAGAGTTCTTTAAAAATGTGGACCCCAGGCTGGATTTGGTGGCACATGCTTGTAATCCCATCACTCAGAATATTAAAGCAGGAGGACTGTGAGTTCAAGAACAGCCTAGTCTACATAGCAAGACCCTGTCTTGAAAGAAGAAAAAAAACCTGTGAACCACTTTTAGAAGCCTAAATATTAGAGCTAATGAAATGAGACTTTAAGGATGGGGCCTAGAAATCTGCTTAACAAACCCACCTGAAGATTCTCATGCAGCTAAAGTTGGAGAACTGCTGATTTCACGAAAGCAGTGTTGTCTGGAAACCCTGGAAAGGTATTATCCAGTGGTGAGTTTCAGATGTCATGTCATAATCCTCTCTGATACCCCACATCCTTGAGTCTTTTGACTTTGTTCTCAATATTCTGTAAATGAATCTATCTCTATCTCATCCATATAGAACTTTGATGTGTAGAAACTTTAAGGAGATTTTTAACTATTTGCAACTTTTTACTTTTCATTTGTACATACACATGGACACAAACACACACATAAATAAGACAGGTTTCTTTGAACCTATTGATGAATTGGGGGAAAATGTACTGTACAGTCATCTCATCCATGAACAAGGTCTCTTCACATATCTGTCATCTACATTTTGTAATTTTCACCATATTGTTCTTGTACATGTTTTATTAAGTATATGTCTAGGTGTTTTATTTTCTTTTGGACAATTGTAGATGGTACTGCTTGAACTTTTATTTCATTTTTTTCTGTATATAAAGGTAATTTATTTTCATGTGTTGATCTTATATTCCACAACTGACTTCACTATTCATGTTTATTTGGGGGAGGGAGTACGAGGGAAAGATTTCATGGATTATTTTACACAGACAATCCTGTTCTATGCAAAGAGGGACAGTTTTATTTCTGCTTTCTAGTTCATATATTTTGTTTCACTTTCTTGTCTTATTGTGCTTGCTGGAGGCTCCAGTCCTATGTTGAATGCTAATGGTGAGAACAGACATCCTTGCCTTGTTCTCAATCTTAAGGAAAAGCATTCAGACAGTCACCATTAACAGTATCCTCTTTTACAGATGCCCTTTATTGTTGAGGTAATTCTCCATTCTTAATTTTCTGAGAGTTTTTAAACACTAGTGGGTATTGATTTTACCAATATCAGTTTTTATAAGTGACCACATGGTTTTCTTCTCTAGACTGTCAATTGTGCATCCAGCAGACTTTTAGAACCTTCTCTAAATGTCTTTGGTAGAACATTAAGTACAGTCTCAAGTGACTGCTGCTGTCAATCAATTCTCTTCTGTCCAGTCTCATATTTTCCTGCCCTATCCCAGTCTCACCTACTCAAGTTGCACTTCCATATGCATTCTGTGTATTACCCAAATGCGTTTGCAATGTCTGCACATCTTTTCCATGTAGGACATTTTGTACTGGAGCAAAGCTGTACTTCCTTAATTGATCTTTGCTAAGACTTAACTTTATTGACCTGGAGACAATGAAGGATGAAAGAAGAAAGAGCATAAGGATTATATTGCAAGGCTCCTTATTTGGGTGAATATATTGCACGTTTCTAGTCAAAGGCAGGCTTTTCTATTGCAGTGAACGGGAGGGGTAGTTTTTGCTGGACCAAGGAATTGAGAAGAATTTGGGTACTAAAAAGTCTCAGGCATATCTACTTAATCTCTCTATTTCAGGCCTCATATCCCACCCTTTTTCTATCAAGGACTTAGCTATTGAAGGTAACTTATTGAAGAGGGACATTTAGATTCATCTCAGCTCTTTTTATACTTATAATAGATCTGTCCATGATTTTCAATACTGTATGCCTTAGAGTTACAGAAGATAAGAGTCTCATTAAAACCTGTTAAAAAGGCACTCCAGGTTTCACAGCATGCCTTGTGCTAGCAGTTGACTGCCCTGAGCCTATCACTTTCTGTTGTCAAGGTTACTAGTGTGGTTAACAGAAACTATCCTTCTCCACAGTCCTTATACTTGTCTTTGTGCCCATTGTGCTCCATCACCACAATCCTAGATAGCCCGTGTTTTACCTTCCATCCATACCTCTTCCTAATTATTCACCAGAGAAGGTCATAGAGATGGTGATGCCACTGTAAAATACATATGATCAACATCCTGGTACTATTGTCTGAGCCTGCTTCTCCAGGAAATGCTTACTCATAATTAACTATTAAAAGAGAAATACCAGAGAAGCAGGAATGAAGGGAAAGAGCAATGGGACTTAGAAAACATAGGGTATCCTACTTTTGATCAGGAGCAACCAGTGGCTCTAATTTGTGATATTCTCCATTGAGAAGTCTTTTTGGAGCTCTTACATCACTAGAAAATCAATCCAGGATAGGAAGGGAGGAAAAATATGTTCACTGACTGTTGTTTTCCATTTTGACCATAGGTTTATCCCAAATAGGTTTGAGTCCCCTGCACTTCAGGGCTGTGTACCCATGGACACTGAACAGATCCTATGAAACTACACATCTCAGGGATCATCGGGAAGGTCTGACTGGGAACTGAAAGGTGGGCAGCACAAGCATAGACAATGATGCTGTTTGGCTATGCTGTGTATTGGCAACTGGAGTCCTCAAGAGGCAAGTGGGCAGAGCAAGTAGCCAGTGGGTCCAGAGAAGAGAAAGACTGAGCAGGTCTGAGGCAATACCTTAGACATGTGCAGTACCACCCAAGAGAGTTGGTTTGAGAATTGTATTAACATAGCCTTACAAGACTTTTAATGCTGCTACAAGAAAATAGTAAGTGCTCAGTAAATAGATATTATTATTATCATAAATGATGACACTATTGATCATTTTATACTTTCCACTCACATCCATAAATATTATATGAAAGAACAAAAATTCATTGACTTAATATACTTTTCTGCTCTACAGATTTTGAGTGCTTTACTTTTGACAATTATCTTTTTTATTCATTGCTTTATCTACATTTGACCTTGTACCATATCTCTTTTCTATTGCCTGGAATTACTTTCAGATTTTTCACTAGAAATCAAAAACATGTCCTTTCCATCAACTGAGTTTGTTCTTAAGTCTTAGATCCTAATATATTTAAATATATTCACATTAATTCATGCATAGCTCTCATGAAAATGTCTGGAATATAGTAATTGCATAATAAAACCACTCTTCCTCCTCATACATGTCTTCCTTTTTCTTTATGATTACTACAAGTAGTACTACCACTCTTAGCATCATGGAGCCCTCAATATACAAATAAACAAAGTTTTAACGTGAGAGTTTCCCTTCACTTCCTTTTTCTACTTCCTGCAGTTTCAGAGAAGAGTGCTGCTAGAAAGTCATGTAATATAAAAGCATAAACAAAACTGCTGCTATTACAACCAGTACCAACTTACCTAAATTTATTGAGCACTAAAAGCACTGTGAACACTTTGCAGGCCTCATGCCATTCAATCTTCAGAACAATCCCACAGTGTAAGAATTATTATATTCATTTTGCAAATAAGTAAAAAAGAGCCTTAAACAGCCTCAATATTTCCCAGATGAAAAGAGGTAAAAACAATGATTTGAACCATTGGTGTCTACATCAAAAATGAGTTTGCTGAGCCACAAAGTATACGAGCTAGGAACATTGCAAATACCCCATGACTATTTTTCCTGTATTGTCAACTCCTAATCTCCTCCATTTACCATCCACATTGATCATTCCCGTCTTCTCACTTTTGTAAAACAGGCCATTTAGTATTTTATGGCTTCCATAACAAAATATCATAAAATAGGTGACTTAAAACAACAACAATAATTTTCTCATAGAGTTCTGGATGCCAGAACCCTGAAATCAGTGTATCAGCAGAGCCATGTTCCTTATGAAATCTGCAGGAAGGAATTCTTACTGCCTCTTCTAGTTTCTGATCTGTCTTCTGGCCATACTTGGCACTGTCTCCATCAACATGACCGACTTCTCCCTGCATATCTGTCTCTGTGTCTCTCCTCATTAAGAACAACAGTTATACTAGATTAAGAGCCTATTCTACTCCAGTATGACCTCATCTTAACTTACATCTTATTAATTCACTTTGATTACATTTTCAAAGATCCTATTTTTCAAATAAGGTCATGCAGGTAGCAGGAGACTAAAGTTTCAAACTATCTTTTGAGGGAGTAAATTTCAGCCCAAACATCCCCCAACACAGACACACACACACACACACACACACACACACACACACACAGGAAGAAGAGAGAGATTGAGACAGAGAGAGAGAGAGAGAGTGAAAAGAAGAAAGACAGAGAGAGAGAAAAGAGAGAGAGAGAGTCCTTATTTAATAGCTTGAGACCACCCAACAGCCTCACTTGCATTTTCATTGCCTCATATTTCATCAAAAGTACAGAAGACTTTTCCTCTCTCTTCTTTTAGGATTAGGAGATCTAAGATCTTGTCCTAAGTCTCTCTATATATAGGATCTTGAACATTTGTTTATTTGCTTTGAGACTTCATTTACATAGTGTAAGGTGGAGATAATAAAGAGTTTTTACAGTGTGATTGTGAAATTTTAATGACTTAAGAGGAAATTTTTAAATTAAAAAAAAACTAAAACAATCCATAGTCCATATAAGCTATTTTCAAAGGCAAGATGACATGTGTTCACTTACGCCCACCTGTGGACCTCTTCCCTTCTGCCATTGACATCAGAGAAGGGGCCAGTTTTTAGTATCTCCTGTTTCTGTACTCTGCCTTCCAAGGGATTTTTGTTTCCCTACTATTCTGGGATTTGAATTGTTTTGGAGGTACTAGGGGTTGAATTCAGGGCCTCACACATTCTAGGCAGGTGCTCTACCACTTGAGCCATGCCCCTAAACCTTTTTGCTTTAGTTATCTTGGGTAAGGTCTTGCATTGATACCTGGGCTTGCATGAACCATGTATCTTGGATGACAGGTGCATAACACCACGCCCATGTACTTGTTGAGATGGGGTCTTGCAGACGTTTTGCCTGAGCTGTGAGCTGTCGTCAAACCACTAGTCAGTCTCTCTCTCTCTCTATCTCTCTTTCTGCCTCCTGAGTAGATAGGATTACAGTCGTGAGCCACCAGTGGCACCTGCTAGTGAGATTTGATTTGATTTTAGTATCTAGATCCCTCCCCTCAACTGAATTGCCTTCAAATACAGTATTTTTTCTAATCCTGAAATTATTTTTTAAATGACGCTACTCATCATCTTTATTTTTTGTCATCTCTTCACAGCCAGACTTCCAGATGAATGTTCTGTATCTGTGCTTCCATTTCCATTTAACCTAGCCTCCTGATACTTCTTTGGTGTCTATGCCACCTATCAACTAAACTACCTTTTTGAAAGTCACAATGCCATTAAGGAATCTGGGCATTGAAAGTAAATAACTGGGTGCAAATATGTCTTTTCCTGGACCCTGTGCATCTTAACTATTCTGCTGTGGATCTCAGCTGACCACTCTGCCTTCTTGACTTTCTCTTTATCTTGACTTCTAAGATGTGAAAGAAGACTTTCTTGGTCCTTTTACCTTTGTGTATGAGTCCTTTCTATTCCATTTACTTCTACACATTTTAATCTCTGTCCTGTCAGTGGGTGTTCCCCAGTCCTCAGGCTTTTATAATGTGCCCTCTTTTTAATTCCTCAGAAAGAAATCATTCTTTTTATGGCTTCCACTGACACCTAATATTCATCTTCCTGCCTTATCTTCTGACTGTGAGCCCACCCCATATGTCTACTGAAAGTGGAATCTACTCACTGGCTTTCGAAAGCACCTGCACATTCTTTCTACTCCCTCCTCAGATGGAATGAGTATAAAGCATAAATGACAAACTTACTTTTGCTTTCTCACCCTTCTCTTGACCAAAGAATCTTTTGCAAAATTTCCTGATGCCAGAAAAATAATTATAGCCTCAAAACTCTGGAAGCAGCTTCTACCACTCCATGCATTTTGCTTTTCTATCCAAGTCTTTCTCAAAGATTTGAGATTCATTATCCCTTCTTAGTCCACAACAATCCTCCCAAACCTGAACTGTGCCACTTAACCTCCTGGATGCTTATCTTTCTTCTGTGCTCCAATTAATTGTCCTAAAAGTATAGCTAAATACCTTCTTTGCTTTCATAGCTTCTTATAACTGGAGTTTTCAATGATGGGATGATCCTGACTAACCTGAGTTTTCCACACTTTCTAAACAGAAACATTTTGTCAGAAATGAGTGGTCACTCAATAGAATTTTATGCAGCCATGAAGAAGAACGAAATGTTATCATTCGCTGGTAAATGGATGGAATTGGAGAACATCATTCTGAGTGAGGTTAGCCTGGCCCAAAAGACCAAAAATCGTATGTTCTCCCTCATATGTGGACATTAGATCAAGGGCAAACACAACAATGGGATTGGACTATGAGCACATGATAAAAGCGAGAGCACACAAGGAAGGGGTGAGGATAGGTAAGACACCTAAAAAATTAGCTAGCATTTGTTGCCCTTAACGCAGAGAAACTAAAGCAGATACCTTAAAAGCAACTGAGGCCAATAGGAAAAGGGGACCAGGAACTAGAGAAAAGGTTAGATCAAAAAGAATTAACCTAGAAGGTAACACCCACGCACAGGAAATCAATGTGAGTCAATGCCCTGTATAGCTATCCTTATCTCAACCAGCAAAAACCCTTGTTCCTTCCTATTATTGCTTATACTCTCTCTACAACAAAATTAGAAATAAGGGCAAAATAGTTTCTGCTGGGTATTGAGGGGGGGGAGAGGGAGGGGGCGGAGTGGGTGGTAAGGGAGGGGGTGGGGGCAGGGGGGAGAAATGAACCAAGCCTTGTATGCACATATGAATAATAAAAGAAAAATGAAAAAAAAATCTCTTCCACTCCCCCCCTCCATTTCTTGCAGAAAGACTGACTGTTTTTCAATAATTATACCATGCTGGAAATTGGGAGTAAACACCATAAATTTCTGTTTGCTGATCTATCCCAGCTCACCTAGATCTGGCAGCATAATTTGTTTTGAATATACCAAATTTTAAAATTAAAAGGATAAAAGATGCACATAACTCCTAAATCATTCAAGCAACTAAATGTTCTTGAGTCTCTGCTGAATATAAGGTATTTAGATCATTGCTGTAGGGAGATTAAAGTATAAGGTAGTTTCTCAGTCTATACCTCATAAATAAATGTCACTTATTTAGCAGTACACAAAATACTATATTATGCTGTTCCATAATTCTTTCCTCAGAGATCCACTAGTGGTCACCTGCTGTATTAAAAACAACCTGAATTTCTATCTGTCCTACATAAATTACATAACAACACAAAAGGTAAAAATCAAGAAGTTAACCAATACTTCTTTACAAATTACTGAGAGTGTAGACACTGTTTGGAATGGGAGCGTATTTAATCAGGCAGTATTCACTTCTACATCCATTTTACAGAGGAGGAAAATAAAGTTGAAAGGCATTAAAAAAATCTCTAAGAATTGGCCTAAAAAATCAAGAAAAACTTATTGAATATTTCCTATGGTGAGCATTGGGATAACAAACACAGACCTTGCCCCAGTAATATTTAAAGATTAAAAGTGAAAACAGTATCAGATTTGAATCAGATTATTCAAACTATAGAGTCCTTCCTCCCACTCTAAGCAATACTTGATCTTCCCCAACTGTACCATGTCCTTGAATATGGGTGACTATCCTTTCTGAGCTACAGAGAGTGTGTGTCTGTGACCTCAATATTTCTATGGGTGATCATGTGGGCATATATGTAGCATATTAATAGCTGGTGCTTATTCATGCCCTGCTTGGCCAGTCCAGGCCCTCCTATCAATTCACGGCACATGGCTTCCCAATCATTGGTCCCAGACAGACTACAGCATCTGACAAGTCAGACCGGGATTTGGACTCAGTTTCATCATCCTAAGCGTGGCTTCCATTCATGACTAGTTACAATACAGGACCAATCACAGGTGAAAAGGAAGGCCATGTTTTCCTCCTCTTACAGCAGGTTCAAAGCTCATAGGCTTTGGATTGATGACATGCATATCTCTGCTTAGGTTACTTGTTTCCTTTGGACCTGGAGGTCAACTCAATACCAACTGGTCTGACAAGCCATGAAACCTCTGAGTACATGCTACCAATCCACTTTCTACCCAGAATGATGCTTCTTGTGCTATAACTGACAGAGATGGTACCAATATCAACAGAGTCTCTCAGAACAATGATGCAGCCAGCCACAAGAAATCAGAGTTCAGTAAGGATCTGTGTGTTGGTGTGAGAGGACTGGAGGGCAGAGGAAGCATCAGAATAACGGCCTTCAGTGTTATCTGCCTGCAGAGTTATCTGCTTTGGAAGGCAGCAAAGAAGTGTTCAAGAAAATATATGTGACTCTTCTTACAAAAAGAAGATAGGAGAAATGTGATAGAGCCACTTTTATCAGAACATTTCTTCTGGCTCAGAAATGTTATTAGGAATATGTCTTTACTTGGGCTTATATATGTATTTTTAAAATATCACTAGAAAAAAATGAGAACAGAGGCTCATGCTGTGTATTGAGAATAGCACAACAGAACTCTATAGCTTGGTACCTAAGGCCCTTTGGCCTACCTTTCCTAATCCACTGGGGCCCCCCACCTCCTCAGCTTTGCCTTGTCAATAATCCCATTACCTTGAAGGCCCCCTGCTCTCAAGGCTGATTCATGACTCCTTGAACATACACCCCTCTCTTTTCTTTGCAGAATATCTCTTCCTTTCCTGGTCTTTTACCAACTTCCCCATGCTCCATTTCCACTGGCATGACTCACCTTGGACAATTTTCACTGGTTCTTCAAACTCTGTCTAGAGGTTGCATCCCCTCCCAAGTTTTTTATTCTGTCCCCATCTCCAATGATGAAAAAAATTACTCCCTACTTTTGAATACTTCTGAGCTTTTACCGATTTCTCACTGCAAGTATCACACTCCTATTAAGCTTACTTTGACACATTTGAAGCACACCCCTAGAGTACCTGGTGGGCAGTGATTATATTTATTCATCTTCATATCAACATAGTCCATTATAACTTGTGCAATAACTGTGGACCTGAATGGGTTTGCATGTTGGGCATCTCCAACAGTGCATGGAGCAGAGCCTAGGAGGCAGAAGGTAAGGCAGGGGGATACTTTTGAATGTACAAAGCAAAGTGTTCTATGAATTTGTAGGATGCAGACTGTGTGGAACAACTGCTAAACTTAGGCACACCTCAGAATTACCTCTGCCTGTTTAGATGAATCATGTGTTGAAGTTTAATCACTAAGGAAAAGTCAGGGCATGCTGAAGCAAGAGGGATGTGGTAGAACTTGGAAATCTAAGTTTTATTTTATTCAAGAACTCCATAGTTTAAAAAAAAAAAACAGAACTTCATAGGTGATCAAATGCCAAAGCAGCATTGAAATTCAATGGCTGTTTACCAACTTTTTTTCTCTTTGTGATTCTTCTAAAGTAATTTTCATCCCACCTCCTGACAAATCATTCTAAAAACCATACACAGGAGTCAGAATTAGGGAGATGATATGATGCCTTTTATGTATGCGATTGAGTTTACTGTAGGAAAAGAAACCATTGAATCTCAATTTTTTTTGAAACTGAATAAACTACGTCCAGAAAAATACTTAAAATGAAAAGGAAGCAAGCTATGTGAGAGGCTGAAATTGGGAGCATCAATATTCCAGGCTAGTCCAGGCCAAAAAATAAAGAGAGATTTCATTTCAGTGATTAAGAGAAAGAATAGTGTGCTTTCACATGCCTGTCAGGCCAGCTACAGCAAAAATCATAAGTAAGAGGATTGGAGTTCAGGACCAACTGAGCAAAAAGTTAAGACCCTATCTCCAAAATAACCAGTGCAGAAAGAGCTGGAGGTGTGGCTCAAGTGGTACACTCCCTGCCTAGCAAGCATGAAGCCCTAAGTTCAAGTCTCACTATTGCCATAAAAAAAGTAAATGAATGAATTATCACACCCGGTTAAGACTGGCTTCATGAGACTCACTGAAACTACTGACTTTTTGTCCTGGCCTTGTTACTAATCAGTTATTTGCCCTTAAACACTATAATTAAAACCTTTTAATCTGAGAGCAATTTAAAATTTGCAAATTATTTTCTCATATGTTACTCAATCTGAGAGGTGACCAAGGCAGGCATTTTCCTTTGCTTTCCAGAGTTAAAGGAATTGAGCCTGGGAGTATACTTGAACTGAAGATAGCCAATTAATATGCATGATTATACAAAGTAGAGATGAAATGGGCTCAAAGCCTGAAGAATACCCTCTAATACTTCCTATAATGCCTTTGAAATTCAATGACAAGTGTTACCATGTTGGTTTAAAATAATCACAATAGTTGTCACATCTTATATCAATCTATAACTTTCTTTTTGCTATTGTGTACCTAATAGTATTTCTAATATCATGAAATTTGGAATTAACCCCTCTAAAATCTTAGAAGACAAAGAATATCCTATGGTCATTGATTGGTGGAGATGTGGACTTAAATATCAAAATTCAATTAAATAAAACAGAAGAGAAATTAGGAGCATTCTTTATATAGAGCCAGGGAAGCCAAGAAAACTTTTTGGAGCCCAGGAAACATTTTTACCCATCACCAGAAAATGCTTTTACCTTTAAGTGAAAGAAAATGTTACAGGGCCAGGAGAGAGAAAGGTGTCTACACCATGGTTACACCTGCAGTAAGACTTCACTACACTGTTTATCTCATATTTGTGTTTTTCCAGTAGCCTCCTAACTCAGCATCCCCTCTGAGTTCCACCCTTTTATTCAACCAGAGTGATTTTTTTTAATTTAGCTCTGTTAAAATATTTCCAAAGGTTTCCCATGCCCTTTTGTATGTGGTACATGACAACTCTTGATTTAACCAGTCTTGATGCTAAGCCTTTACTACTATTGTATCTAACCCTCATCCTGCAGACACACTGAATTCCTTCAACCTCAATTAATGCTCCAGGAATCATCCAGATATCTGTACATCACCTTCTCCCCTACAACATTCCTTGGTCCATCTGCTTGGCAAACCACAACCAAACCCTTGAGGTTTGACTTGTGTGTTGCTTCCTCTGAGACCCTAGGCAGCTTATGCATTCCTCCTTGTGTGTCCATATGCCTCCTGGAGGTCAATTTTCCTGCAAGACTGCGAATTCCTTGAGGTGGGGCTCAATTCTCACCAGCACCACGAACTGAGTCCAGCCCATGCCAGCAGTGTAATCATATTTGTTGAGCAAATGAACATTTTAGGGACAAAAACGGGAGCGTAAGAAGAAAAACACTGCTAAAGCAAAGAAAGAACAGCAGTAAGGGAAAGTTCTCCTCTGCACTGACTGCATGCAAGTGTCAGTGCAGAGAGACCTGAACTCAAGGGTTCTGAGTCATGAAGTTAATTAATCAAAGCAACACTGGAGTCTGAGATGACTTTCAGTCATTTAGTCCTGCCAGAGCTGCAATATTCCTCACAGTATATTTCCTAGTGTATTATCCTGCCATACTTTAAATATTTTCAGTAATGGGGTCTTTCACAGGTTCTGATTAATAGGGTTTAGGGAAAGATGGCAAGAAAAAAGCTGAGTATCTAAGAGCAGGAAAGAGAGAGAGGGAGGGAGGAAGAAAGACACAGAGAGAGAGAAGCAATTTCATATCTTTGTACCTAGAATGTGAAAGGATAGGCTTGTGTTTATTCCCTATAGGTTGTGTGTGTTGGAGACACAAGAAAAATCTTTGCCTGTTGTAACTAAATGACAGATGAGAAACCTCCTGCTCACTCGAAAGGATCAACAATGAGTCAAACACCCAAGAGGATTATTCTTGGTAGTGTGTGCTTATCTTGCTCATTCATGGCAGCAGAAAACCTACTAGTTCTAAGGAAAGGAAGACTCTCAGTCTCTCTCTCTCTCTCCTTCTCTCCTCTCTCTCTCTCTCTCTCTCTCTCTCTTTCTCTCTGTCTCTCTCAACAAACCCCTTCTACTTTTGACTTCATTTGAGGCATACCGACTAAGGCTGCCAAATATCTCCCTTCCAGATGGAGCAAACCCAGGGATGAATTGTTGTGGTGTCTTAATGGGTTTAACAAATAATGTTTCCATTACAAATACGTTGTGTTACAAGTAATAATTATCTTGTTAAAAAGGCAACAGAGCTTTGACCCGTCAAACAACATAGAAAACTCATACCAAAGGTGCACAAAGCCAGCTTCATAATTACTAGAATTCTTCCAGTCTTTTCTGGGTGGCCTGAATTTCAATATGATGTTGTAAATTTATGGTCTACCAAACTGCTAGAGATTACTGAGTCTATTACATAATGTTCATTTAAATCAAATAAATAAGGAAGTCTAGAAAATAATCTAACCTGATTGGAAGTTCCCCAAGATTATAAATTTGTCCTAAATTGCCAGGGACTGCATGTACTGCTCAGGCACTACATTTATGGGTTAAGGCAATGTTTCTAGAACGTTCCACCCCAAATCAAGTAACCCTAACACTAGTAGCTAATCATAAACTAGCACACAGGTTAGTATATAAAATTAAATAGCTCCAGAATACAAGTATATAAGGAAATGAGGTAATTTCTGGAGACAGTTTGATAGGGACAAAAGACGTTGGCTGTGGAATGACTTGGAGTTCATATATGAGTGGTAGCTAGCAATACCTTTTAGAGGTGTTAACCTTTGAGGACAGGGCTGCTTTGGGTAGAAAAAAATCAACAAAGTAAAATTATTCCAATCTCACATTTGGTAGTAAAAACTATTATGTAACCAGTTCTAAAAGAACAAAAATAAGACCTATAGAAATTATTTCACTGCACAAATTAGAATGAACCATCGTGTGTTAGTGAAAGAGATATTAAGTTGAATCAAGAATCTGTCACTTTCTGCCTAGTGACCTTAGGTAAATTAATTATTCTCTTTAATCCTTACATGGATGAGAATGAAATGAGAGAATGTATGCAGTAAGCCTCTCCTTCTTTAGATATTCATAATTTTTCAATAAAAAGATTATTTCATGAAGGAAACCTTAAGATTGCATTTTTCCTCATTAGTATGAGGAAAATTAGTATGCTGACAGTGTCCAGCATTTCTAATCAATACATAACTAATAGTACATAATTGAATGAATTATCCAAAGGATAAAGGATTCATTGTGATTATTGATGATAAGGATACAGACATCTAAAATAAAGTCAAGAACATATAAAAGCAACCAAATGACTATGATACAGATGGGACTAGAACTGCTAGAGAATCAACAGTGTGGAGCATGGTGACACAAGTTTACAATCCCAGCCCTTAGAAGGAGACGGAAGGAGGGTCATGAGTTGGAGGCCAGCCTGGACTACAGTGTGAGACCCTGCCTCAAATAAAAACTAGAACAAAAAAGAGAAATAACGAAAAAGTAGGAAAGATGGAAGGAAGGGAAGAGACAGAAAAGGAAGGAAAGAATGAGGAAAGGAAGGAAGGAAAGAAGAGAAGAAGGGAGGGAAAAAGGAATCATAAAATTGAGCATAAATAACCAGTTCCTCATCTTAGCAATTGTGGAGGAAATTTATAGTTCTCTTTATGTTCCTTGTTCGGTTCCTGTGGGACATCATTAAGGAAGAGGAAAGACTAATGATGAGGGAAGACTAAGGATGAGGAAATAAAGAACTTACCTGCCACATCAGGACAATGGAATGCTAATGAAACCTTGGTGTTTGTGAGTGCTGTTCACCATCTCCATGAGCAGGGCATGAGCTAATGGAGAAACATTCTTTCTGAAATTCCCTGAACTGAGAAATATGGAGAACACTAGGGTCTACCTTCATCTGGGAGCCTTATTTCTCAGATGGTCATTCTGTGACTGGAAGAACATAATGGAGGGTGAAAAGGAGGGAGAATTGTCTAATAGTGATTGGACTAATAATGGAGTGACTGTAATCATTCTCTAGCCCATCAGGTTGGCATGATTATTCTTATTGTATAGATAGTCAAATCAAAGCTCTGACAGCTTACCCACATTTACACAGCTGCTAAGTGCAGAGCTTTCACACTCTAATTCCTCTACCTGGGGATGGGGAGGAGTGGAGGAGACAAGGTTCAACATTTGCTTTATTTATATTATATCCCAAGTACTTTATATATAATCTCTGTGAGTCAAGCTTTTTTTTTCATTTTACAACAGGAAGTCATCACATATTCAAGGTGAAGATCCTCGTAAAAACATATGAAGTTTCATGTCTTGAAAGTCCCCTATTTCCAGCCAAACTGAGACAACTAGTCACCTTGGTCTCCTTGGTTCCAAAATCAACGGACTTCCCACAGTACCCAGGATTTCCAAAGTACATTGGCAACACTTGTAAAACATTTGACTTGGAAGAGTAAGATCATGGTTGACTCCCAATTCCACTTGTACAAGAAATAAAATAATCATAGCAAAAGAATATCTCTTCTGTTATCACTGTTGTCACCAGCAACCACAGAGTAAACTTTCTGGTGCTCATGTTACACATATGTCCTGATACCCAATGTTTCGTATGTGGCTTTTTGCTCAGTTATCTCCAACAAGTTTTTTTTGCATAATATTACAAATCCTGAGAAAATGATAGCATTTTGAGGGCACACTGGGGTAAAAGGACACTTGTGGTCAGAGGCAACCTGCCAAAGGCTCTGATTCTCCTGAACTCTGCCTATATGCAAGGTCAAAGTGCTCTCCATTCGGCCCACTTGGAGCTTATACCTGGCACATTGGATGGGAAGCTCTTCTCTACCATATTTAAATCCTTACCAAGGCTTATATTACATGTCAGAGCCATCATTGAGCCAGAGCATTTGGATTTTTCTCAGATCTAGAAATTACAAATTTTGAAGAAAAATAGAAGATATAAAAAATAAATTTAGCTTCAGAGCTGTCATTCAGTTGAATTCACAAAGATAAATATTTTTAAGAAGAAAAAATCTATAATATGTAATATATCATATATATGTTACATAGTATTATACTGTGTTAGAATATTACATGTGGTAAAACCTGTAATCCTACTCATCATATATATTTATATATGTATATATAATATATATATGTCATGACATAAAACATACTATATTGTTAAATAACTATATCATATCTTATATGCATTATGTGCAATATAATAAATATAAAACAGCATCATTGAGCACTTACATATTACTCTTATATGTAGCAGCACTATTCTAAGTGCTTTTATATAAAAATTAACTTGATTTACCTTACAAGATAGATGCTATTATTATTATTCCCATTTTACAAATAAGGAAGGGGAGGCACAGAGAAGTCAGTAACTTACTTTGGTTCACATAATCAGCAAGTGTTAGAGTCAGAATTTGGACAAAGTACCTGAGTGCCTGTCTTTAGTGATCATGCCACCATAGAGTTTGGGGATTACCTGAACCCCATCTCAAGACTACAGACTCAGAACATGTATTTTATATGGCACTAACAATTTGGCTAATTTTTAAGGAAGTTCAGTTCTGCCTAGCCACTTTAAAAGCAAAATCTCTCTCAAGTCAAATTTCCTCTTCTTGTTCAATCTTTTGTGCCTCCCAGTCTGCTTATGATCGACCTTGTGGGGTCAGTCTGGGTGAGTGAGGTAGGGATCATTCCAGTTTCCAGTTCATTGTCATTGGTCCACAGCATAACTATGTTCTCATCATTTGAATCATAGAATAACAAATGCTATGAGTATGCTTTGTCCCAGAGGAACAGCTGGCTCCATGTCTCTGGAATATATCTTCATTTTCTGCTGACCTCCCACCTTCCCTTCCCTAAGTCTGTAATCCCCAGCAGGCCTCCAATCACTGGGGTCCATGTTTGAATATGCTGGGCCTTTAGCACTGCTGGAGCTATTGGCAGGAAGATTGCCCCTGAGATCATTACAAACCCTAGCGTTTTTTCTGGAGTTTAGGTTGCTGCAAGAAAGATTTTCTCGGTCTTTTCTCCTGCTTCTATAAGCCTGTCACAAACTAATTAGGACTTATTTGTAATTTGAATGTACTTTCGGGGATTGCAACTGGGTTATAAATGCTGTAGTGTGCTATTGTTGGTTGTGGAAAAGACTGTCAATGACTTTCCTGTGCACATAGAGCAAAATTTGCATTTAGTTTAGAAGAACAAACTTCTTACAAGTAAAAAAATTGTGAGGAGAGCATTCAGAGAATAGGGGGAAAAATCAATGAGCATACCATGCCAACCCCAAGGGGCTGGATTAGGTTCACATACCTTCTTAAAGAGTAAAGTTAGTCCAAGAAATTCCTAATCTCGTCTTCTCTGAGATACATTTCCAGCCCTCTTTCTAATGAGCACATATCTACCCACGGTGTCCTACACATTCTAACTAGCTCACTTTTGCTGGGCTCAGTAGAGAGGGTCGAACACTGGATGTCCTCACCACTAAGGAGTTCTCTTCTCATACCAAGTACTGCTGTTGAACAGGGAATGGGGTGGACTCTTACAGGAATTTTTAAGGCATGCTGGAAGAATTGATCAAGGAAACTCTTACACTGCTTTTGCTCAGTTAAGTCACTGCCCTTTGAGTTAATAGAAAACTTCAGCCTCTAGGGTCTATTTATCTGATGCTCCTTACAGACATAAAATTCATTTTGAGCAAGGGGGAAAAAAAAGAAAAAAACTTCTCCTTTTGTAAAAATAATGGATTGTTATAATTTGTCGTTGGCCCATGAGTTAGACAGCTCTGCTCAGCTCACCAATTATCTCCTGGGGCCAGAAAAGACCACTTGATTCCTTTGCGGTCATCTTATCTAATATGCACTAGAAGCTCAGCACTGAGAGTCCCTCGTCTTTTCCCCCGGGACCCTGCTCACTCACCACGCCTCTGTCTGAATACTAGTACCCTTGATGGCAAATTTAAACTTTTCCTGCCTTATCTTTGAGATTTTGGCTCATATTCAATGGATTCTGGATGCCAATACTCCATTTCTTCATGGAGAATGAGCTGGGAAAACAATTCTTCCAAAATGGCTTTTGTATTTAGACATTAAAATACTCTATAACCTTTCTTCCATGCAAATATAAAAATTAAGTATGATACTCTCCATCAGGCTGCCTTTATTTGCTCCTCTTTGCCTCCCATTATGTCTTCCCGTGGAACAGTAATGCAGGTATTTTTGTACGAGAGAAAACAGCAAGGCCCATGTCATTTAAGGTGTGCCTTGGTCCAGGGTCTAGAGGCCAAGCATTGCTTATCTTCCAGTTTAGGATCACATTAAATTGCAATCAGGACACAGGCAGAGCATTCACATTTGGCTTTGTTTCCTTAGGTTTTGCATCTTTCCTGAGGCCAGATTTACTGGTGTTTTTGTACTAATTATTTTTTATTTGGAGTGTGTGTGTGTGTGTTTCTGTTTCTATCATTGGCTTGAAACAGAAAAACAGCTAAGGAGGAAAAGTAGTGAAACAGAAATGGATCGGAGAGTTCTGTCCTAAATTCTGATTCTGTAACTGAACAGTTGTATGCTTGGGAACCCACATTTCACAACAGTATATGATGCTACTTACCTGACTTTTTAAATTATAATTCATATGAGATAATATATCTAAAGGTTGTCATAGGAATATGAGCTTAGTAGATACAGCTCTCCCTCACCCTTTCTCAGATTTACTAATGTACAGATGACTCCCGTTAGAAATTATGGTACTTCTTTTCAATCCCTTAATATTTTGCTTTAATTTAAAATAATGTAGAGCTGAATTTTCAGTCCTTTCCCACAATCCCAGCCTATAGGTTCCATTACTTTCTTAGGAGTCAATTTCTTTTGCATCTCTCTCTCTGCATTCTACTCACTAATCATTGGAAGGTAGACTTATTTTAAACACTAAACCATATTCTCTTTCCCTAAGCCAATGATCTTCAACATCAGTCAGAATTAAACATTGGACAGATAATTCTTTACTGTAAGAGACTGTCCTACACCTTGTACAATGTTTAGCAGCAACCTCGACCTCAACCCATCACATATATCAGCAAATTCCCCATCCCTCAATACCTGTGATAATCCAAACATCTGACATTGTGAAATTTCTCTCAGAAGGCAAAACCACCCCTCCCAGAGGACCATGGCACTGTGTCCTTCCCACTCTTATCCCTTCAAGACATTTGGAAGAAATTTGCCTCTTACCATGAAGCACTAGGAATATTGCCATATCATTCATTCACTAGATTTCAAATGTCCATAAGATCAGCGAAAACTCAAAGGAATTTAAATGACCTGACATGATTCAAATGAATCACCCAACAAATGCTAGTGTTGTTCTACTCTTTCCTGAAATGAGTCAGAATAAGTGCTATTGACGTGCATGTTAGTGTTGTGTGTGAGTGTGTTATGACAAACAAATCTAAGTTCCTCATCATACTAAAATCTCTCATCCTGCCCCTAATTTCTTATTATTTCTATTTCTTACAAAGTAAATATGAAAGAAGCCTTGCATACTTACAAAACTATCTCTGACTTAGGGGTAACAATTAATAGCCATCCAAAAATGGCTCAAATATTGCGACAAGCTTCTTATATATCATAGGCCATCAAAACCTTATAATAGTTCTATGTTAAGTGCTTTATTAGTTCTTTGTTAAAAAAATAGAGAAATTGAAGCACAGAAAGGTTAAGGGACAATTTAAATGTATCATAATTAGTGAATGAATGACTGGACCAGGATTTCAATCCAGCTCTGTTGACTACAGCTACTTATACTTAATCCTCAATTTGCCTTAACATCCGTTAGCTCCTTGAATTGCATTTGTCCCTAAGATGATCTGTTCTTTTATCTTTCCCCCCACAACAGACTGTGAACACTTTGACATCAAGAATAATATTCCAATTCCTACCTTAGATAAAGAAACAGAGTCTCTTAGTCTATTTCCATGTGCAATTCAACATAATGAGGGCTGAGTATATACAGACTTAAAAGAAGGTACAATTATGTCCCCACATTGGGCTCTCCAACATTGAAATATGGTTCTACATGGTGACTTGAAGAATAGAGGTAAGAGTTGTGTGGCTGATCTTGGACATTTATCCACTGAACATGCATCAAGCAGGAAACATCCATTGAACCCCCGCCAAGTGCAAGGCTCTTTGCTTGGAACAGAGACATAATGTTGAGGTGAATCAGGCAGATGGAGCCCCTGCCACCATGAATACTACAAATCTACTGAGTGAAAACTGAAAGATTTGAAAAACTCAGTAGGGACGATTTGAGAACAAGAATAATGACCCCAAGTCTATAAAGAATACATGATTCAAGGTTGAGTGCTGATGAATTAAACTTGAAAAAGAATGCGCTCACTGGTTCTGTATATGGAACCATTCAGGGAGACACATAAACATAGTCTCCCTCCACAGCCTCAAAAAGAACTTGGCAAACTTAAATTCCTCACTATTGTCAAAAATGTTTTCAGACATTTCAGAAATTATTCTCATCATCCAAGGAGCTGTTTAATCTCTAAAGAAAATAAAGTTTAATTCTTCTAAAGTTTAAGAGCACCCCTGAGTTGTTAGCAGTGCATGAATATTTCTCATCTTTAGCATAAATTGGCCAGATTTTGATTCTCATTCATTTCAATCCTCTAGGATCTCCAGATTCTTCTGTGGCTCTCTCCAGAGGGCACATATAATAATTGGTTCTCAACTTTCTTCCAAGAGCACTCCCAGTGGTCTAATCATAAATCCATCACATCTTCATGTATTAATAATGCTTTATTTATTATTGTTGTTACTAATATTAATATTGTTATTTTCTGGGGATCAAATGCAGGGCCTTCACATGCTAAGAAATCACTCTACCACTGAGCTACGTCCCTGGCTCTAAGAGGCTTTAAATGTCTTCTGTGATGGAGAGATATCCAGGAGAAAATTGAAATAAACTAGATAGATAGATAGATAGATAGATAGATAGATAGAGAAACAGATATAAAGATATAAAGAGGGACTGGAAGAGTGGCTCAAGTGGTAGCATGCCTGCCTAGTAAGTGCAGTGCTCTGAGTTCAACCCCCCAGTATTACCAAAAAAAGAAATTATAGAAATAATTATATATAAACTCACAGATACAGATATATGCTAGAAGAAGTTATTGGGAATGTGGTATCATCCTTTATGAGAGTTCTAAGAAGACAGGAACATCTCACAAAGAGAAATAAAAAGTATGATGTAATATGGATGAGGGATAGGATTCTATGGCAGATTACGTAAGGTAGAAGTGGCTAAGGATGAGACGTGAGAATAGGGGGGTCAGAAGAGCAGAGCATGAGTGAATTTGTAGTGGGTTTTGATAGGCTTTTTTGCATATTTAGGTAACTAAGAGGAAATTATCATGATTTTAAGTTAAGCAAAAGAAACATGACCATTTCTTCTTTTTTCTGCTTCTCCCCAACATGTTTTCTAAGAATGAGTTTTGCTCCCAAGTAGAATTTAGCTGAAGAGAATTAAATGAATGATGATGGTTGCTAGCAAAAAGAAGAGCTAGCTACGATAGGAAGCTGTGAGATGGTGAATGTGAGGATCCCTTAAGAAGCATTACACAGGAAAGCTCTAGACTTTTTGTCTGACAGACAATAGCACGTTCCTGAGACACCCATTTCACCCTCAATGGCCCTTTGTTGGAAAATTTTGCTTAAAAAAAAGTTTCCCAACACTGATCTTTGGCTGGTATTTCATTTACCTTCTCCATGAAATGTCATCTGCTCTAACCTAAATCATCAGTTCTGCTTCTGGTAGACGTTATCGTCTTCCAATTATAGCTCAGCTCTCCCTTTTCTGGCTAGTCTCCATCTTCCATTCCTTTATTCTCCACTTCTCTCTAAGTGATTTTCTCTTTTCAATCAGGTAGGAAGCTAGAGAGCAAATATTTTCAAATGGGACAGACAGCATGCCAATTTTTTTTTTTTCGGAAACAAACTTACCAGGTGGTAGTTGGTTGCTAGCATATGGCTCCTGCTTGAACCTGGCACAGATTGCCAAATTCAATTTTTTAATTATGTCTCACTTTTTTAAATTCACTAAAAACATAAGAGATCAACCTTCTAAGCCAAACTTGTGAACCAAGCATGCCAATTGAGAAAGTCGAACTTGGAAATACGTGAGAAAAACTGTTGAAAATGAACACGCTCAGAGAGTGTTCCTTGGGTCTAGACTTCAGAATTCCCTCCATCCAATCAAGCACTTGAAGGAAATTTTGGGCCCTTCTCATCAATTATTTTCTAAGATGCACTATTTGGAAAGATATGCAAGGGCTGGAGAGATGAAATAAAGTTTAGATAATCCTGTTTATGTTATACACTAATAAATTCAAAAGTCTCCTTACATAGTTCAAACCTTTTGTAGATATATGGGCTATAAAAATGTCCCCAAATAATATGTGAAAATAACATGTGTCTGTCACTGACCAGAATCCATGAGAAAAGCAAATGATATCATTGCAATGATTTCACGGTGGTACAGGTGTTTACTAAAGAAGTGGCCGTCAGATATAGATTAGGAAACAAGCATGGTATTGGCTTCAACACGAGGAGAAATGAAAATGATGAATTACCACAAGCTCTCAGAAGGAATCTGCTATGCTGAGAAGCCCAGATCCCAGAATGTATTAAGCTGCATTTTATACCTGAGTAATTAAATGGATATTTTCTTTCTTCACTGGAACCTTCATTTTCTGATCTAAACACTGCCAGTTACATGGTAATTAATCTTTGAACTTTTTTGATGGCTTCAATTATTATTAAGCAGTAATTTGCAGAATCATTTCATTATAAGGTAATGATTAGTTTTATATGCAATTCCCATCACTTTTTAGCTAAGAATTTCAAAATGGCTTAGAATCATGATGAACATGTCAGAGCTTCAGTGTGTGTGTGTGTGTGTGTGTGTGTGTGTGTGTGTCCAAAGGCAACAAAAAGCAGGGGTGAAGTTCAAAGTACTTATTCCATTTTCCCCAACTGCCTGGAGCCTACAGGACTCCCCTAGAGCAAGAATCCTAGAATTTAGCTAATTCAATCACATTACAGCTCAAAGATGAGCTTCTCTGAAAATAATTGGTATTAAAAAACATCAGTGTTTTCAGGCATCTTTGCAAGGTGCTGCTTTCATTTCCCTTGAGTATGTGCCCAGAAGAGGGATTTCTGGGTTATGTCTTAGACATATTTCTATTTTCTTTACAAGCCTTGATACTGTTTTCCATAATGGCTTCTTCACCAGTCTATATTTGCTATAGTTTGTATCTGGAATGCTCCCCAAAGACCCACATGTCAGATTCTTGATACCCAGCTTGGCACTATTTGGAGTTTGTGGAAACTTTTAGTGGTGGGGTATAATGGGAGGTCTTTAAGTAAAAGGAGTCACACCCACGAAGGGGGTGTGGGACCCTTGTCTCTTCTTTATTTAACTTCTTTGCCACTTCTCCGCTATTCCCACTGTGATGTGTGTCCTCAGCACAAGCTTAAAAGCAATTCAGCCAATGATCTTCTAAAACCATGAGCCAAAATACCCTTTTAAAATAACTTATAGTTATGTTTTTTAGTGACAGAAAGCTAACCCAAAATTCCCACCAATACTGTCCATCAGCTCTCTTTCTCCACATCCTCACAAACAGATCTTTTCTTTTGGTGGCATGTCTAAGTGGACCTGACCAAAGATTTGTATGTCTTCTTTGGGGAAATATCTATTCACCTCATAAAGATGTCTGGACTTTCAAGCTCCTGTCATCAATATTCACAGTATCCAAGGTATGCACACAACCTAGATGTTTATTGACAAGTGATTGGGTAAAGAATTTTTGATATATATGAAAAAGAATATTATTCACCCCCCAAAAAGGATATCTTGCCAGTTACCACAATATGAATGAAACTAGAAAATTTTATGCTAATTGAAATAAGTCAGACACAGAAAGCAAATAGCAGATGATCTCATTATATAGAATGTAAAAACCAAAAATTAGTATACAGAAAGAGAATAAAAGAGTAGTTATTAGGGGTGGGGCAGAGGGAGAGGAAGTGGGAAGATGTACGTAAGAGCATACAAAGTAACAGATATGTAAGATGAAGAAGACTAGGAATTTAAAGTACAACATGAGGACTATGGTTAATAAAACACTGTATTTGTGAAAAAAGAAACATTTGTACAATACTGAGTGCATGGCTTGTTCTAATATAAAGAGAAGCCAGTGTTACCTTTTCTCATTTTCCTAGTCTGAATTATTCTCTTAACACTGAAGCAATTTGCACAACTTTGGAGTGGCCATTTCCATGTTGTCTTGAATTTTTAAAAAGTATTAAATATGGAATTATTTAATACAGGGGAAAAACTGTCTAAAATCTTCATCTCATAACAAGAGCCCTAGGAAGTCATAAATGCATTCAGATACATCTAAAAGGAACCAGAAAAAATACTCCAAGTAGTTAGAACTATGAATCCAGAGTCTGGTCCCTCCTTAGGCTCTAAGTGCTAGTAAAACAGCTCAGTGTAGAAGAAAGGTGCTCCCTAAGGGAACAGAAGATAAATAAATTTATTTTTTATTTCATTTTTCTCCAAATGAATATTGCCAACAAGCCATCTTCTTCCCCAAATCCTCATAACCAAAGTTCCAATATTCAAGAAGTTTATTTACAACAATAACGGGAAAAAAAAAACACAAACCATCCCAAAAGAAAAACAAAACAAACACACCACCAACAACATCTGAATACCCAGCATCCTGACCACTGTATGGTCAGGCTCTTCAGTAAACACCAGGCTTTGGCTTCTTCTCCTTGCAGATTGATCTGCAGGTTCTAGACATCTGAAGGTACTAGTCAGCACGCATGTGGTGTGAATGGGACAGTTATTTAAATCCTCTTCCCTCTAGTTTTCCAAATGGTAAATTGGAATAAATAGCTCATCTCACATGGCTGTTAGAGGACTAAATGAATTATGTCAGGCAGTGTCAAGCTTGTTGCTATTACAGAGCTGTGCCCCCTCCAGTGGGTAATGACCAGTCTTAATAACAGGAAAGCTGAGACCTCAGGATTCAAATTTCTAAGAATGCCTAGGGATCGAGGACTTCCTCGCCTGAAGAAAAACATTGTTTTAGAACTCCCAGGTAATTAATTTATTTATGCTATCCTTAAAATGCAAAATCATAGACTAACTCACTGAACCGTAATCCAACATGATTATAAGACTGTATCTTGGCCCATTTAGTGCTGGAAAGCTGAAGTTTAAATTTCCTAGTCTACTATGCAGTCAGGGTGCCATTGGTAATCTGGCTTCTATGAATCAGATATTGTCATCCAGGATTTTGAAGGCAGAAGAGAATGTTGTAGAGATAGGTGTTATTTTGTTTCCATAGGAAAAAGATTCTGCAGACTATTTTGTTGCATAAATTCCAGTTTGTGGTCTGCAGCCTTATGGGTACAAAGGAGCATCAACAACAGCTCAAGATTTCAATCAGAACAGTTGAATGGAATGGTAGGCATTTCTTCTGAATGCACTATGTATGGTTGGGTAGTCTCCAAACTGTAGCTACCTCAACCTCCAAGAAATGCTACAAGTAATTGAATTTAATAAATCTCTGTCTGCTTAAATTAAAACCCTGACATATATATTAACAGAACATCATTTGAAAAAAAAGGTCATAACAAAAAGGAGAAGGATGAGGAGGATAAGGGGAGGAGGAGGAGGAGAAGAAGAAAGAAGAGGAAGAAAACAAGAGGAGGAGGAGCAGGAGGAGGAGGAGAAAGAAGAAGAGGAGGAATAAGAAAAAGACTAAGTTGTTCTGTTCTCTGTTTTTATTCTAAGCCCTCCACCTCCACTGGCTCCCTTCTTCCTATTGTAGGTTGGTCCAACTTTTGTTCATCTCCAGTTTGCTGAAAGACCTCCCTTCCTCTACTTCAAAATGATATGAAACTCTAACTTGAAAGTCCTTGTCTCTAAAGATGCATGTATGCTGATGATTTTTTCCTGTAGGCACTCTACCACTGAACCATAATAACCATTTAGATGAAATCAGGTGAGATAGGTGCCCAATCTATCTCAACTATGTTTAGCTGGAAGGAAATCAAAGGGAGACATCAATAGGGCAGGAGCTGTCAGCAATTAGCAATTGCTTGGTACATTTTTTATTTATCAGAGCAGGCAAGTTGACATACCTGATGGATACCAGTTTCTGGCATGAGAAAGGAAAACAAGGGAAGAGAGAAAGGAGACTGTTTTGGTTTTTTTTGATGAAAAATCTGTTTTGCCATTTCATTCTTTCAGCATCAAGACACAGCCTTCTGTGGAGCACTCATTGTTGGGATGTGAAGAGCAACCTGCCACCCTGGAAAAGCTCAGGGATAGTGAGAGTGAGTTGCATACCTCAAAATGGCACTTTAATTGAAGTCTTTATGATACGGGATGCAGTCCTTTGAGAGTCATATAAGAAATACTATTTAGTTAGACTTACTATGTGCCTGACACTAGGCTAGGTGCTGCAAATATCCCACCTGATTTCAACTTCAAATGATTCTACATTTGAAGAATGTAGAATTCTTTTCTTTTGAAGGAAAGAATTCTCATTGCACCTCACAGGTAAGTTATCCCACAGTAGTTGAGTGACTTCCCTAAGAGTGCATAGCCAGGTAGACGTAAAAATTTTAACTCAAGGTTTTCTGATGTCCACAGGCCATGTTTGGAACTTCTGTGCTGCTTCTCAGCACAGAAGTACTCAGCTTAACTCAGTACTACACACTCACTGTGATTGACACTGGAAAATCACTTTGTAGTGAGAAGGCTCTAGAAGGTCTTTTCTACCAGACTCATAAAACTTGGCTTGAAAACCTTTCTCTGTAAAAAGCCAAATAGTATTTTAGGATTTGTGGACCATATTGCCTCTAATCCAACTATGTAACTCTTTCTTCAGAACAAAAGTAGTCTTAGGTAACATGCAAATGAATAGATATAACCATGTTCCAATAAAATTCTATTTTACATAATCAGGTAGAAAATTGGACTTTACCCTTGAGCCACAGTTTGTAAACATTTGCTCTAAAACTAAACAAAAGCATTTCCATATCGCATTCTGGTCCAGAATGGTATGAACCAAAATAACCACAAAACTCTAAAGCCATGGCTAAATCTTTCACCATTCTTAAAGGTTCTCATCACGTCTGGGGAATGATATGCATTTGGTCAGAAGCGTTTTGGAGGGTAGTACACAAGAGGCAAGCGATACAGTTTTCATCTTTGACCCTTGCACTTGTTTGATGCCAAAGGACAGATTGAGGCCAATGACTTCAGGTTTCAGAGAGTTCAGTTGTATGCTTTTGGGGCTCAGGGATGATCCTTTATGACAGAAATGAAAGAACAGAGTGTATTATGTTCAAAGCCCAATGACATTTACTTTTCTGACAGAACAAATGTCCAGACAGCCAACATATCTCTTCACTTTTCCCAGTATGATTTGTACAAATGTGGCCTTTTGGATCAGACAGAATGATGCTTTTTCCAGCAATTACTTTTTGTATGACCTTGGGCAACTCATTCATTTCTCTGAGTTTGAATTTATGCCTCTTAACTTTGTTTTAATACTACCAATGGATTTCAGGTAGTGTTCAAGAGAAAACTTTGTCATTTTTCACATGCAAGAAAAGGACCAAGACATGAGGTGGTAGACATATGATTCTTTTTTTATGCCAATGGGACCAGGGCATGTCTTCAAGAAGGCATTCAAGTGCTGCTTTTCTTGTATGCCACTAGGCCATATCTTTTTGGCTGATAAAATAAGGCAGAAGGCAGGTTTCTTACCACTCAAATGGCTATGCTGGAAGGATGCCCTTCAGATGGGAAAGAGGCCCTCAGGAAGATCACTCTGAGCTAAATCTCCAGCCCAGGTAATTAGCATCTCAGAGACTTCTTAGAGTCGCCTTATTTCAAGAATGAACATCTCACTGCTCCACAAAATTCCGGGCCCTCTACTCAAGCCCAGAAGGCTTTGTAAAAGATCGGCTGCCAAATACTACAGCAGGGTTTTGCCACTCAACCTTCATCCCGGCAATGATTTGTTTCCCCTCATTTCTCCTTTTGACCATGCAGACATCCAGGCAAGAGCAGAAAGTCAATGAAAATTGATGATCTGGCAATTAAAGCTGAGGAGTCTGATTAGAGCTGAAATAGCAGAGCTGGACCTTGTAGCCCTCAGAGCCGTGGAGACGAAATCTCAAATTTTGAGAGCCATCCTCTGTAGCTTACCTTTAGCAGATTGCCTCAGCACCAGGACTGGAGCTGTTTCATTGATTGATCTCCAGAGTGTGGAATGGCCCTATAATTGGGAACTTTCTGTGATGTGGTGGCACCATTCATTGTATCCACAATGGAACTCTTCTCCATAACTAGAAAACCTACAAGACTAGCTGTTCAATTGCCAGAGTTTGACCCTATTGAAAGCCTAGTACCAGGCCCTTCGGCTAACTAAGAAATGAACCAAATTTTCTGCTATATGGGAAGTCACCAGGAATATGTCTAAGAGCTGTCCTATTTTAAAAATATCTGAACACAGGAGTTTCCAGAACGTGCACTGGCACGGAAGTGATAAACACGTCTCTCCATGTGCTTTTTATTCCCATTGAGGTAAAATTCATATGACGCAAAGTTCTCCATTTTAATTATTGTGACGTTTACAATTCAGTGCCTTTATTACATTTACAATGCTATGCAATCATTCACCAATATCTAATTCTAGAGCATTCTCATCCCCAAAAGATGCCCTACAGCTTGGTACAGTGGCTCATGCCTGTAATCCTAGCTACTCAGGAGGCAGAGATCAGGAGGATCACAGTGCAAGGGCAGTCCTGGCAAAAGTTTCACAAGAACCCTATTTCAACAATGTAAAAAGCTAGGCGTGGTGGCACACACATGTCGTCACATAGAAGGATTGTTGCACAGGCTACCACCCATGCATTAAGTGAGACCCTATCTCAAACTTAACCAAAGTAAAAAGGGCTGGGGGTACGTCTCAAGTGGTAGAGTACCTGCTTAGCAAGTGCAGGGCCTGATTTCAAACCCCATACTATCAAAAAATAAATAAATAAAAAGATACCTTATCTATCAAGCAGTCATTCACTATTCCCTCTTCCACTAGGCCCCTAGCAATCACTAATCTGATTTTTGTCTTTATGGGTTTCCCTATTTTTACCATTCCATAAAAAATAAGCCTACAATATATGACCAGCTTACCTACACTTAGTATAATATTTTTAAGTTTCATCCATGTTGCAGCATCTATCAGTTCTTATTCCTTCATGACTAAATAATATTCAACTGTATGGATATAGCACCTTTCCTTTATCCATGCATCAGATGGGCACTTGAGTGGTTTCTACTATTTGGCTACAAACGGTGTTTCTCTAAGCATTCATTTGCAAATTTTGCTGGGAGGCTCGTTTCCAATTCTTTTGTTATATTCCTAGAAGTGGAGTTGCTGAGTTGTGCAGTAATTATCCCTTCCCAACCTCTACTGATCATCGTCTACATCCAAGTTGACTTTTTATGAGTTTCCACATATGAGAGAGAGTATGAAGTACTTGTCTTTCTATATCTGGGCTTATTTCATGTAATATTAAGCCATTATATTATTATTATTGTTTATTAATTATTTATTAATTATTATTAATTATTTATTAATATAATTATTATATTATTAATTCGTTATTTTACATGAATATTCATGTAATATAATGTCCTTTAGTTCCACCCATTTTTCTGCAAATAACAGAATTGTGTTCTTCTTTATGACCAAATAATATTTCATTGTGTATACATACCACATTTTCTTTATTAATCCATTCATAAATGGACATGTAGGTTGATTCCATATCTTAGCTATTGTGAATAGTGCTACAATAAACTAGAGAGTTCAAGTATTTCTTTCATCTTCTGATTGAATTCCCAGGGAAGTCTATCCCCCAAAAGTCAGATAAGGTGGATTATTCCATAGATCTTTGTTGTTGCTGTTTTTGCAAAACCTCTATTCCATGCCCAACTAAAAAGAAATGTTGGGTTGTTTGTGTTTTGATGTGAAGTTGTTATCTATGCAAGATACTAGACTGTTACCCGGTAAATGATTTGCAAATATTTTCTCCCTCTCTACAGGTTGTAGTTTTACTGTTTTGATAATGTCCTTTAATACACAAAAGATTTTAATCTTGATGCGGTCCAAATTATTTATTTGTTAACTTTGTTTTTGGTGCATTTGATGATTTCTTTAATAAAATATTGCCAAATCTAAGGTCTCAAAGATTTATATCTATGTTTTAAGAGTTTTATAGTTTTAGCTCTTATATCTAGGTCTATCTCTAATTTTGTGTTACTTTTGGTAAATGGTGTGAGGTAGAGGTCCAGATTCATTTCTATTACATATGGCTATGTACAAAAAAGGAACCGAACAAACATGGTATGTAACTCTTGTGCAAAGCCAAATGTAGAGGATCCTGACATAATGCTCAGGGAGAAGATGGTAAATGTATGTAGTACTAAAAATTAGGAAATACCTAATAGGTACAGATGGGGGTAATGACATCAACTGTAGACTCACACAATGCTAAACCTATAAAATCAGATATGGATTGGGACAAGGGATTGTGTTTAAAACTATGAGACTAGGGAAAATGGGCATAGAATTCAAATGATATTATAGCAAAGATCAGTAGAAAAGATCCAAAGACTGCTGTTTGGATTAAAGAGTTAAGTGAAAAATGGAAGTGTCCAAAAAGATATTTAGTGAAGAAGCATATGGAAAACCAATGACTTTACTTCTTTAGGGAATGCTGAGTCTGACTCGACACCAAAGCCATTATGGCCAGCCCTCCTGCCTAAGGATATAGGTTAGTATATACTGTGTACCTGCTATGGATGAGGTATTTAGCATGAATTACTTATTTTAATTCTGAAATAATTAAGAGCATCTCCTAAATGGCAAAATTAAGATCTTGGAAGTTTGAACACTTACAAAAGTCATACTAAATGGAAGGACTGAGATTTGTATACTAATCATTTGAAGTTACCTTAATCAGAAAATGTAGCTTAAGCTTTGTTGGGAAGCCCATCTTCATATCTAAGCTTCTCATTAAAGTGATGAGGAAGGCTCATTTTCAACAGCAGATAGTTTGAGGTCCATATGCTTCCTGGACCAGGGGTTTGGCCTCAGCTTAACAGATGGGTTTTTACAAATATTCACTGATCTTCCAATATTACTCATTTCATTGACCTTGCTCTTTTCTTTTTTCTTTAAATCCATAAACCCCAATCATAAAATACATTAAAATAGAAGTGGCTATTTTTATAGACAGGGCATTTAGAGAAATAAATAGCTACATAATTCACAAAGGTGAGGCTTAAGCTAGCTGGCTGTGTTTCATAAGAAGAGAAAGAGACAGTGGGTATGTATACATGTAGAAGAAAGACCACAGGAGGACCCAGGAAGATAATGTCCTTTTAAAAGCAAAAGGGAGAAGTCTTAGGAGAGACCACATTGCTTACTCATACCTTGATCTTCGACTTCTGGAAATGCTGACAGAGATCCATCTTGATCATTCCTGTTATTTGCAACAGAGAACTAGTAATTTGTCTCTGTGTATTACAAGTTACCTGCTCTTTTTTCAGTGTGTAGGGCTTATTACTTCTTTCATGAAATTGTTTCCTCTGGGTTACAGAAGCCATATAATAGGTTCTAGGAGCTGCTGCCACACAGGACTGTTACACATTTCCTAAGTACTTGTAGAATTAAGTTGATCTTTATGATAGAAGAGAAATTCAGTCATAAAAAATGAAGAGGCAGCAGTCAGGAAAGTGAACTTCTAACTCATAGTCTCTTATATTCCATGCTATGCCCCCATTGATAGCCAATGAAAACCATTGCTCATAAAATACATTAAAATAGAAGAGAATTCCAAATGATCATTATTGATAACTTCGTATTCTAGAAAAGAGGTTCAAGTTGCAAGTTTGCCTCAAAACATCACCATGCATCTCCTGTAGAGCTGTCTACCAAGCTCTGAGAAAGACCAAATGCTGATTAAAGAGCTAGTGTGTGTGTGTGTGTGTGTGTGTGACAAAAACAGACCTATGATTTCCTTTTTCTTTGGTTGTTGAAATTAATATAGCTTGCAAGTTCTTTCCCTGAGGTTTACAGCATCATGAGGTTTACAGCATCATCTGGAAGACTTGGTGGCATAATCTTTACAGTATCTTTCATCTGAAGAAACATAGCACTTTCTCTGTCTGAAGTCTCTGTGAGTTCTGTGATTAGAAAATGATTGCCAAGTGAAAAATGCAGCTCCCTGTACCTTTTTCAGAAAGGTGTTGCCATCCCTGGGATGAGAATTAAAAGCCATCAGCACTTAAAGCAACAACAAAAACACCCTTATTCCTAAATAATGTCTAACTTTAAAGAATCAGATAGAGCAAGCAAAGACAGTGAAAGTTGGGCAGGATGGGTGTAACTGATCAAGACGGATGACGTCTTAGTGTCACAGAGACTATTCTCATCACCAGAAAATATTCAAGTGATTGGAGTCATTTAAACATAATTAAGAGCTACACAGATAGAATTGAAAAGACTTTCTAGGGCTACCCCCAGGGAAGAGTGAGATATTTTATCCCCCTACCATCAGCAGTATTCACTTGGTCAAGTGAGTATTTCCACTTTCAGAAAACAGGGAGGTCTAAGTGTCAAAGACTGCTAAAACTTGCATGAGTTTAAATCCTCTGGAGTGAAGGGTAGTTGAAAGCCACTGAAATGGGCACTGTGGCAATTTCAGTTGGCAGAAGTTGTATTGCAGTTTTGCATAGACCTGGGTCAATTGACCTACCTCAAGGTATAATTTAAAGGCTCAGTTCTTGTTTCCCCCTCAGCTTTCTGAGGAGATACAATTAGATCCATTTTTATTCAGCTGTTTGTCCCCCACACTGGGGTCATCTATAAGCTTGCATGAAATACCTGGAAAAGAAAATTTAAAGAACATGACATCAACTGCCATGTCCCAAGTGAAATCTGCACTGATGGTAATTTGGCTGAAATTTGCCGTCCAAGAACCCTATGTCATCTTCTGGTCCCCATTTGATAATCTCAGTCTGTACTCTGTTCTATTAACATCCCTGGGACAAAAATCTCCCTTTTCTGCATCATCTGATATTCCTCATCTAAAGAGGGAGCATATGGAAGTTCCAGGACTCTAGATGAGGAGACACAAATGTGTAGGCAATCACTGAACCAGACACAATGAAGAGCTGCAGGCATTGACTCGTCAACCACTGTTTCCAAATCTATGACTGAATCAATTCAGTCATATGAAATGCTAAATGCTTTGACCTTGGGATAGAATACTTTTCTAATCTGTTTATGTTATCTCTTCTAGCCAGAATGTTCTTTAGCTTATTCTCCATCTTTCCAGATTTTGCCCACGTGACTTACTTTGCAAAGTCTGCTTTCCACCTTGAACTTGCTGCCTGCCGGCAGGTCCCATCCCTCATCTCTGTGATTTCTGCTTGTCCAAAAAATGCCAAGCTTATGACTGTCATGAAGCCTGGAACTTGATCTTTCATCTGGAACATTACCTTCCCAGGTTTCATGTGCTTTATTCCTTTTCATCACATACATCTCAGCTTAAACATGTGAGCCTCCAAGAGGCTTCCTCTGGCCATGCCAGTGGAGGCAAATCTACTCCTCTGCATTTTCTCTATTGGTCTCCATGGTAAAGTATGTTCAGCACATCATTTATCACTGTTTGAATCATTTGCTTATGAGTTTATTCATTTAATGATCACTTATTCATGGCAGTGGTGGAGGTACACATATTTACAAATTGCTTATGATTATCTCACACTTTAAAAATATATGCCCTAGGTGGCCTCACTTTTCTTGTTCACTAATGTAGCCCCAGTCCCCATAGTAGAAGTTCAATAAATATTTTACAAATAAATCAATAGTCCCAGTGCTATCCTGCACTTAGCTCAATTAACGTTCTCATCCTACTGTCTTGCAATAGCTCCTTTAAAAGTAGGTCTCATGAAAGCTCTTGAAGGTCAAGTTCTGCATCAATTTCATGTGTATGACACTGGTAACATGATGCCCAGCCTGGCACATAGTATGTGTTTACTAAGTGTTTACTGAATAAAATGACAACTGAATTATTTATACTACACTTCATTCATATTAATATTTTTCCATGGCTGTTTGGGCTCATAAGCAATATAATAAAAAAAATCTAGGTCCTTCTAACGAAGAGCCACTGACTCAGACTCCATAATCTGCTAGATCCTGCTGTTCTTTTCCCTTTGGTTATAGCACCTGGTTAGAATCTCTGGTTTTCTAATCTTCTGTTTTCCAAACATTTATTGAAACTTCTCTGTTCCATTATTAGACTTCTTGCATCTAAGAAGATGGCCCCAACAAGATATGCCACAGTTTGAGGTGGTGCAATTAAAACAGCATGTCGAGTATATTTTCAAACTCCTTGAAATCAACATTTAAAAAGGAATAAAATTAAAGGATAAAAATATAGGTATAAGATATTACTAGGAGATTCTCAGGAGAGGAATCAGGAGCATCTCAACCTCAGTAGTAATTAAGAAAGTGCAAATTGTAATCCTAGCTACTCAGGAGGCAGAGATCAGGAGGATCATGGTTCAAAGCCAGCCCTGGCAAATAGTTCAAAAGACCCTATCTTGAAAAAAATCCATTAAAAAAAGTGTGTGTGGCGTGGCTCAAGGTGTATTCCCTGAGTTCAAGCCCCAGTATCACAAAAAAAGAAAAATGCAAATTAACCATTTAATCCAGCAATCTCAAACGAAATGCAACCAGAAGCTCATAGAGATGTCTTTACTCCCATGATCATGGCATCATTACTCATAATAGCCCAGATATCGTGACAACATGGATGATCCTAGAAGACATAATGCTAAGTGAAATAAGCCAGACACCAAAAGAAATGTACTGCATGATCTTACTTACAAATGGAATATAGAAATGTTCAATACACAGAAACACAGGTTTGTACAGTGATTTTTCAGGAGTAATGGGGGACAGGAAATGGGGAGAAATAGATTAAAGGGCACAACCTTACAGGTGCATAGGATAAATGAGTCTACATATCTAATGTACAGCATTAGGACTATAATTAATTATATTGAAGCATATGGGGAAAATTTGCTAAAAGAATACATTTTATGTAGTATTTACACACAATGGAATTTTACTCAGCCATGAAGAAGAATGAAATCTTATCATTCGCAAGTAAATGGATAGAACTGGAGAACATCATTCTGAGCGAGGTTGGCCAGACTCAGGAGACCAAAAATCGCATGTTCTCCCTCATATGCAGACTTTAGATCTAGGGCAAATACAGCAATGTTGTTGGACTTGGATCACATGACAAGGGGATAGGTAGGAAACCCAAAACAGGAAAGTGTTTGAGGAACTAATACATAAACCTTGAAGTGACAGAGGTCAACACGAGAAGGGGATCAGGTAGAGATGAATCAACTTGGGTTGTAACACATTTGTACATGGAAGCAATGCTAGGACTCTGTATAACTATTTTTAACTCAGCTAGCAAAAACTCTTTGTCTTTCTTATTATGCTTATGTCTTCTCTTCAACAAAATTAGAGATAAGGGCAGAACAGGTTCTGCCTGGAAACGAGGGGAAGGTGGGGGGAGATAGTAGGTGTGGGAGGCAGGGAGGAGAAATGACCCAAACAAAGTATGCACATGTGCATAAATGAATAAAAAAAATTTTAAAGAATATATTTTAAATATTTTTAAGAATATATATTTTTATCACACAGAAAGTTGTATGGAGGACAGTGGACATCATATATATATATATAGAGAGAGAGAGAGAGAGAGAGAAAGAGAGATCTCAAAATATGTTGTAAGACTTAAATATTACAATAAAAATAAAATTTAAAAACATGACCACCAAATATTGAGTTAGTAGAAATGGAAAAGGTAAACATCACCAAGGATTGGCAAGGAGGTGCAGCACTAGGAAATCTCATACACTGTTGTTGGGAGTATACATTGTGTATTCTACAACCAGGGGAGACCAATTTGGCAGGATCTAGGAGATGCACCCACCTGGTAGCCAACAGTCTCCATTCTCCAATAAACAAAAGTACAATAGAATAAAGAGATATATTTACGACTAGACTATTCAATGTAGCAGTGTTTCAGACCAAGTGGATAAATTGTATGTGTTTATACTGAAAGAAAGAAAATTAAGTTGCCAAGTCTATGTACAGTGTATCAACATGAATAAGTCTAAAAAATGCACACTAGAATAAAAAAAAGTAGAAGTGATCATAAAGCATGATGAAAATTTTAAATGTGTTAAAAATAATATACAGAGTTTATGGATACCTATTGCTATAGCTAGTATCTGAAGTGACCCCCCTGAAACTCTTCAGTTAAAGGGTTGATCCCAGAGTAGTGCTAGAGGGAGATGGTAGAACCTTTAAGAGGCAGGACTAATGGGAGGTCTCCTGATCTTGGGGTGTGCCCTTGAAGCAGATAATGGGATGCCCTGACCCTTCTTCTTCCTCTCTCTTGCATCCTAACTATGAAGGGAACAATTTGCAGTGGCACATCCTCCCACCACTATGTACTTCCCAGCACCACCAGAGGCCTAAAAGCCATGGGTCTGCCCAGTAGACTTTCCAAGGAATTCTGATGATCAGATAGGTTTTTGAAACTCTGAGTGCCACTATTCTTCCTCCTAATCCTATCTGTGTCCTTCCTACACTATCACGTAATCTCCTACTAAGAGCAGGCTGGGCGTGCTTCCCTGCAGCTGGGCCTGGTTCTCCTCCCACCTGCCTCTCCACTTCAGCCTCAGAGATAAGAAGGGACAGATAGGGCTCCTTCAGAAAAATCTGGAACTTAATGCTGTCTATCATAGTTATCCTAAAATGCTACATGCATAAAAATTGTTTGGTCAATTGCTAAAGGTTTCTTAGTGCAAATTAATTGTATAAAACAAGGAGTTTCACTAGGGAATTTCCATACATGCATAAAATATACTTTGACCATGTTTACCTCCACTATGGGGTTGAAAAAGCACCTTGGCAGAGAAGAAGAACTCATAACCTACTATTTTAAATGGTGTTTTCATTTAAGATAACATTAGATTTTCAAGAACACTACACAGATTGTGGACTACTTATTCCAATAATGTCATACTTGACCTGAACAATTAGCTGTAAGCTGAAGTGTCTCAATGTCTAGAAGGAACTCGGATTAGATAAACTGAAAACTGTAATATTCCAGAGATTCTATATGCTAAGACAGGCTGACCACCCTGGCTCATGGGTAATTTACAAAGCTCCAGAACCACAGCTCCCTTTAAAGTGGGGCCCTTGTATTGAGGGGGTGGGGGAGAGAGGGAGGGGGTGGAGTGGGTGGTAAGGGAGGGGGTGGGGGCAGGGGGGAGAAATGACCCAAGCCTTGTATGCACATATGAATAATAAAATAAAATAAATAAATAAAGTGGGGCCCTTGTGATTATGAGGATACATATAAGGAGGTAAGCTCTATCAAGCACTGGAAATCAGCTGGAATCCACATCCAGTGTTTAACGTATAGTCAACGGGAACACTTAGGGTACACCTTCAAAAGCAGAGTCCTGGACCCTAGGGCAGGTAAACTAAAACCTCTAGGCATGGAACCTGAACCTCTGCATTTGTGACAGGCTACCAGGGATTTTTATTCACAATAAAACCTGAAAACCAGTGGGCCAGTGACTATGCTCTGGCAAGCTGAAATAAATGTTAGCTATTATTTCTGGAATTTGCATAACCATAGCCCCTGTTTTCAGTCAACCAGCTCACAAAGCAAATTAACTTTCTGGCTACATTTTCTCTGAATTCCATCAGTTACGTTGCCTCTGTGGAGAACAGTATTCTCTCCGCTTCAACATTATTAATATTATTATTAACATTTAGACTGGCATTAGGAGCTTACAATATGCTAGCTCTGTCCTTAAACACTTTATATGTTTTCTCATTTAAAATTAACAACTCCCCTTTCGTGGCAAGTATTATTATTATTGTTATTATTATTCACATTATAGATGGAGAACTGAGGTTAAGAGCCTGTGCAAAATTTCACAGCAAGTAAGTCTTTGGGCAAGGATTTGAACTCAGTTCGTTTTGACCCCAAAATCCACATTGTTACATCTTGTCCAACAGTGTGTCCCCACCAACCAGAAGGTGGACTTCTTAGAGAAATGGATTATAGTCTCACAGAACCTCACAGTGGTTTGCTATAAGTGTAATTTAAAACAGAGCTGCTGGGCTGGGTGTGGTGGCTCTTGTCTATAATCCCAGTTAGTTGGGAGGTGAAGATTGAGAGGATCTTGGTTCAAGGCCAGTACGGGCAAAAAGTTATGAGACCCTATCTCAATCAAGAAGTCACACGTGGTGGCATGCTTCTGTGGTCCCAGCTATATGGTTAGGCCATGGGTAGGAAGATCACGGTCTCAGGCTGGGCTCTAGCAAAAGCGCGAGACCTATTAGAAAAATCAATACACAAAGCAAAAAAGGGCTGAGAGTATGTCTCAAGTGGTAGAGTGCCTGCCTTGCAAGTGCAAGGCACTGAGTTCAAACCCCCGTACCAACAAATGAACAGATAAATAAATAAAACAGAGATGCTAAGGGAGCCTATTGCAGGGAGTTGTGCCCTTTGGAGACAGGATCAGGTCGAAGAGGCTCTCATGCTCAGCTCATGTCTTTCCCGTCTTCATGTTGTGGAGGAAAGGGACATTATTTTTATGCCAAAAAAGAAAGGTTAATAAAAAATAAATGTAAAGTTTACTTCAAACAACAGACTTTCTAGGAACCTCCAGACATTAGAAAATTCCACAAGGGCTGATTCACATTAACCATACAATGGGTGCGTGTCTTTGCAGAAGGTGAGAAAGAAAACAGTAGAGAAAAAGAAATTAGTTTTAGGACTCATGGTAGGAGATTGGATTAGCCAGAAGGGAAGGGTATCACACTTCATTCAGAGGAAGAACTTCTTATAACAACTGAAAAGCATAAGCAATTTGGAAGGAATGAAGCAATTTCATGGGTATGAATTCCCCTAGGATCCAGCTGTTTTTCTCTGCCTTTTAACTAATTATACATGTCAAGGAAAGATGGAGCATTGCAAAAAATAAGCAAACAAACACAAGTGGCCGGAGAGTCTGGTTACTGGAAGTTGAAACTAATTTCACTTTAGTCTAAAGCTGATGTGGACAGCAGTTAGCTTTGGGGCTTGTCAAATTCAGCAAAGATTTGCCCACTACCTGTAATTCTTAAAACATTTCACTGCTGACCTTCACAAGAGTGAAATACTTGCTTTAAAATGATGATGCAAACTTCCAGCAGATCTCAAATGCCTTTCAAATGCCAACATCAAAGTGGAAACAATTGTATCTGGTTCATGCTTCCTGTTTTCCAAAACAGATTATATAGCATTTCACACTCACTTTAAAAAAAAATTAGAAGCAATAAAATCGTACTGCATCTCCTATAGACTTTGTACCTGAAATGTCCCGTCTGCCTTTGTAGAGATAAAAAATATTGTCAAATGAGGACTGTAGCAGTTAGCACAGAGGCAAATGACTCAGATATTTTATTCAGAAGATAGCACAGTACACTGCTATATAAGGGAGTATTCTCAAAAGCATCAAAGAAAAGATAATAAAAGACTTTGAAATAAATCCAGGTTTCTTGAGGCTCAAGGTTCTATTTCCTTTAAAAGAGATGCTAACTATAATGCACAATTAGCAAATGATTAAAACAAATGAATATAATAAATGAAAGAGATTATAAGATGGTGACTTTTGAGTCAGTTAGTTTGAAAAAGTCATAAAGTTTACTATCTACTATTGACCCAGAGCCAGAAAATCCATGAATCGTGCTTGAGAGAGGAGGACAAAGAGACAGGAGAAACTTGGAATAGAAATTTAAAGCCATAATTACTAAACCAAACCTAATTTTAAAAATTAGAACCAAAATCTTTTGTGCTTCCTCTTCCTTGTAGATGGTCAGAGTTTCACCACAACCAACTTTTAACAACTCCCAGTTAGGTGAGGTGGAAAAGGAATGTGTGAGCATCTTGTCTCCTTAACTTCATGCTGAGATGTCACTGCTCTTGACCTGGACTGTCTGAGGAAGTCATTCTGGGTACAGCCATCCTTGGAGCTTTCTCTTAAGATTAAATAACTCAGATATCAAAGTCCTTTACTGTTTAATCCTAGAACGATATGAAGAGATACAAAGACAAGGAAAGATGATGGTTTTGCATCCTGATAATATTCCTAAAAGCCTCAGGAATACTCACAATGATAATTATTGTCTCTTGACTACCTATCACGGGTCTTGTACTCAGAATTCATTGCCTCAGTACGGCTACTAAATTCTCATATCAACTCCCACAAAAGAAGCATTATATTGAAATATAATATATTATATTATATATATATTGAAATATAATATATTGTATAATATATATTATAATATATAGGGTAAACCTATAGAAGAACAGAGGCATAATGTGTGGTTTTCCAAACAGTAAAGTGGAAAGTAGAGATAAATAAAATTAGTTAATCCTACGGAAGTTGGAAAATATGGGACAAAAGCAAAGACAAAGCATGACAAGTAGAAAATTCAAACTAAAGAGGGAGAAAATCAATTAGCACATATCAGTAATGTAGATGAACTAAATATACCAGGTAAAGACAGAGATGGTCGGATTGCAGAAAATGAAACCTTTCTGTGTTATTTAAGTGACAAGAAACAATGCAGAATGAACAAATACAATTTTTCAGCTTTTATCACCATATATTACGTGGCACACGGTAATTGGTTTCACGTGACATTTCCCCACATACGTTTAATGTGTTTTGATAATATTTAATATTTTTAAATGGTACTATTTTAAAAAGTACCAGAAAATCCTAAATACCTATAAACAAATTAATGAAAGTTACACAAGACTTTTAAACTGAGAAATTTTTTAAATCACTGAGAGAAGAAGACCTAATTAATTAGAATGATGTCCTGTTCATTGAAAGGAGGAATTCTCCCCAAAAGTACCATTTTAGTAATATTCCAATGAAGGTCCCATAATATATTTTTGGTGGAAATTTACAAGTTGATTCTAAAGTTTTATATGAAAATGCAAATAGCCAAGAATGAACAAAGTAATTATGAAGGAGAAAAAAAGACAGCAAGACCTGTTATAAATCTATATTAATTAAGACAATATGATATTGTCCTACTGGTTGATAAATTGATCTGTGGAACAGAGAAAAATCCTGAAATAGTTTCTGACACACATGGTCACCTGATTTATGACCACGCAGGGAAGTTAGGGCAGGAATATTCTTCTGAATAAATGGTGTGGTGCCAATTGTATGCCAATGAAAATAAAATATATCTTGATTCCTACATCATGCTGAATACGAAAATAACCATAAGGGAATTATAGGCCTATAGGTGAAAGATCAGATAATATGGCTGTAAGAACACATATTAGAATCACGTCCTTACCTTAGAGCAAAAAGATTTCTTAGATAAACACAAACTGAACTAGTCATAAGGTAAAATAGATAAGTTGTATTACATTAGATTAAGAATGCCTTCTCATCAAAACATCCTGGTAAGGGAGTAAAAGATGTATTATGCATTTGTGGCCAAATGCTCACATCTCTAAATCAATCAGAAAAACACACCCAACTTAATAGAACAATGAACAAAAATTTGAACAGACTTCTCACAAAAGAACATACCCAAAAGGATAACAAAATATAAAAATGAAAATTTTTTCTATTTCATTAGACTTCTGAAAAATGCAAATTAAACCAGAATGAGATTTCTCTATTCTCCTATTAGAATAAATCAAAGAAAATGAAAAACAGCACCAATAGCTGGTAATGAAGAGCATCAGAATTTCCACATAGTGCTAAAAATCTCTTTGGCAGGATCTGCCATAATCCTAAATACATATGTGCCCTGTGACTCATTAAATCTGTGTCTAAGTTTATACCCAAATAATTTTACACCAATTTTCACCAAAAGACAGGTGAAATAATGTTCCTAGCAGCAACACTCATAATAGTTCTCCACTAGAAATTGTCCAAATATCCACTGATCATTCAATGGATAATAAACAAATAAAATGATAATAGAATAGTGACTTGGATAGGGCTGGTGTAACAAAATGCCTTAAATAAAGTGGTTTATTGGCAACAGGAAGTTATTTCTCACAGTTCTGCTGACTGGGCAGTCTAAGATAAGGAGTTGGCAGATTCAGTTCTGGTAGAAGCCCCATTCCTTGTTCATGGATGGTGTCTTCTCCTGGCATCCTCACATGTCAGAAGAGGCAAACAAGCAACCCTGGACCTCTTTTGTAAGGGCACTAACTTCATTTGTGAGGGCTCCATTCTCATGACCTAGTCACCTCTATAAGGATCCACCTCCTGACACATCAAGTTGTGAATTAGGATTCAACATATGAATTTTGGACAGACACAAACTTTCAGATTATAGCAACTCCTAGTCAGCCACAGATTATGCAACAATATGAATGAATTTCCAAACCCCACAATGAGCAAAAACAGACACAAAAGAACTCACAATGTATGATTCTATATGTGACACTGCAATAAGAAAAACCAGTCAAGGTTTTGATAATAAGGTAGTGGAGAGCCCCCCTAGGAAGGATAATAACTGAAAAAGCACTACAGGGGTCTTCAGTGGTGACATAACAGCCAATTTATCTTTTGGAATATGCACAATATTTTCTTTCATGTTCTGCCATTTTTTTTCCTCTTCTCTTCTTTGGTGTCATTTTCTTGGTCAAAATCCCTTTGTAAACCACACTTACCATTACAATTTTTTCACCTGTGTGGATCTATATTATATGTCACTGAAAGTAAAGTATTCTCACAGCAGGGACAAATTGAAAATCCCCTTTGAACACTGAATTAAATATTAATAGGGAAAGACAAGACTGTGGAATAGGTACAGTGGGGGGTATTTGTGGGATGAGGGAGAGTGAATGAAGGACATTAAGGTGAGGGTATATGGTGGATGGACTTCATATACATATGCAAAATAGAACTATGAAGCCTTTTGCAATTGCTTTAAGTGGGCTGGGGGAGAGCTGGTGGGGGTGATCTAACCAATGTACAATATAAGCCTATTTGGAATTGTCACAATGAATCCCCTGTACAATGAATATATTCTAATAAAAATATAAAACAAGAAATAAATGAGTTTAAACCACAAAAAATATTAAGGGAAAAGAAGCAGAGAAGAGGTAACATGGCTGTTATCAAAGGTAAATGGACAATTATTTTCAACACAAAACGTATTTCAAATAAAATTTAATGTATGAAAACTTTGTCTCCTGAATGTAAAATCATATTGAAAGACTTATAAGAAATCCTAAGATGAAAATTGACATATCTACTTGGATAGTAATTAATGTCATAAGGACTCTAATCCTCACAAAATTAACCTGCAAATTCAATGTAATTATAGTTAATATTCCATTAAAAGGAACTTTCTCAATCTGGACAAACAGTTTATAAAATTCCTTTGGAAACTGATAATCAAATAAGAGGATCTTGAAAAGGAAGGAAAAATAGATCTAAGAGGCAGCTACACTGCCAAGAGAAAGAAGACAGAGGAATATTGATTAATATTAGACATTTTTATTTTAACATAGAATATATAAATATACATAATCTATAAATAGTTATAAATATTAAATAAAATGTTACTATTTCAGTGAGGGTGGTGTGGGTGTAAGAATAGAATGTAAATAAAAGGAACAGAGTATATAGAACAGACCCTTGCATACACAAGACCTTACACATGACAAAGATATAATTTAAAAGAATTTGATGATGGTTCTGTTACATGGCTACCTATATGGAAAAAAAAAACAAAATTAGAACTCTACTTCTTCCAAAATGCAAAAAATAAATTCCAGGTAGATGAAATACCTAAATGTGATGTAAAACTTTCTGAATAAAATGTAGATGAAATACAACATTTATTTTTTACTTATCCAACAATTTCTTCAAGAGCACAAAACACATCTAAATTCTAAGAGAGAGAACTTCTAGACACATATTTCAGCATATAGTAAATGAAATGAACAAACCCACAAAAATATTTATTCACAAAAAAATAACATTATAAAAGTGAAAACATAAGTAAGATTGGGAAGATATTAAAACCCATTGGAACCCAGAATGTAGAACTTCTACAAATCAAAAAGAAATAATATTGAGCTGGCAGATTGACTTAAGTGGTAGAGCTCTTGTCTGGCTAGCACAAGGTCCTGAGTTCAAATCCCAGTAGTGTCAAAAAAAGAATATTACAGAATGAGTAACAACAAATAGAAAAATAGACCAAGCATGTTAATAAGTGACTCGTAACAAAAGAAACCTAATAGATAATAAAATATGAGAGAGGGGAAGTTCAACCTCACTAACAAACAGAAAAAAAGGAGACAAAAAAAATGACAAGCTATAATTTCACTTCTGGGCAGTCAAAAGTTAAGTAACGGGTATCACCAAGTTTTGATGAAGATATAACCCAGCAATTCTGATTCTTAACAGGTGGCACAGAGAAATTTTCACAAGAATTAAAGAATAGAGGAAGTTACTGTCTCTCAGTAAAGAAGATGGATTTATAAACTTTGACTATCCATGCAATGAGGGTAGATAGCTCTTACAATAAATGAATTAACTGGATCCACTTTTATTCATGTGGAAATTGCAGAAGCAACATGTTGAGTGAAGACATGTCAGGAACTGATCAAGTATGATACACTTTAGTTAGGATTTTATGATAAACTGTATGGTGTTTATGAATATATACATTCCCAAGGAATGCAGAAGAAAAAGGATATAGGATGATGTCCACTGATCTCACGATGATGGTTGCTTCTGAGCTGTTAAGGTTGCTAGAGATACAGCAATGATCATTTAATCATGTCTTAACTGTTTCAGAAACAGATCTGAAGCAAATATAATACAGTTAAAATATTTAATAGTAGAGACTGATACACACATAGATTTCTTATATTATCTTCTGCATGATTTATATGTTTGAAATATCCATAATTAAAATTTAATAAATTTCAATATAAAATATAGTTATATCCTGGGAAAAAGGTCTTTTGGTGTGAGTTAAAAATATAAAATGACTCTGCCATTGTAGGAGCTTGAGCCCAAGAAAAGGCCATAATAGGAAATTTTAAATATAGTTTTTAATCTTAACCTGTACTGCCTTTTTCATGTCAGACACTCAGAAGTTAGCTGTGTCAAGTCATCTTCTGCTGAAAGCATGCAATATTGACAGCTCTCTTCAAAAAGCAGTGTGGCCTTGAATTTCTATATCATTTTTCACCATTGCCAGATTTAATTCTAAGGTACACTGATGGATTTGCAATGTTTGAGTGTGTACCTTTTTGTTTGTGGAGATTTCATTGTGCTGTTTTGCTGAGAAAAGTTAATGCCCTCTAAGATCCTTCATATCTAATCTCAGTGACCCATGGCCTCAAGTTCAGTACCATCCCAGAATCATTTTTAAAGGCAGATACCAATACTAAAACTTAGTGTCATCTTTTTTCTCCCCTGTGGATGATTGCTTTTTTGTTAATTGTTGTGCTGGGTGGGGGTACATTGTGGCATTTACAAAAGTTGTTACAATGTATCAAATATATCATTCTTCAATTTACCCCCTCCACTGCTCCCCTTTGCTTCCATTCCTGGAAGAGTTTCAGCGGGTATCATTTTTGCATTTATATACATGTGTACACACCTTTTGCACTGCTCAATACCATCTTTTGAAAGTCAATATTGTTTTGTTCAATATTGCCCCAGCATATGGAAAATATTAAATAACATTTGGTGCATGAATGAAAAAAACAAAAGTCAAATGAAGGCATATGAAAGTCACTATTATCCTGTTTCTGTGTCCTAACCATCTTGCAGTGACCCTCAAACATTCTTTAATATCCTTATTTGGAACCATCCATGATTGGCAGTCACATGCCAAATGAAAAAGCCACACAGGTTTAAATTAGTAAAGGGAAAGTGATTCCATTTGGGATTTGTTGGGTTGACAGAAACTGATTTCCCTGAGGAAAAACAGGGGAACAAATACAAGTACATTGGGTTCAGATTCAGAGTCTTCTCTTGCTACTTTACACAGTACTCTGATTTCTCACATGTGAAGTTCTTTCATAGCACTCAAATTGAAGATGCTCTTAGTTACAGTTACTAGGCAAAGTCTTCTGGGATAGAACCACCTGCCCTAATTAATAGGCAAATATTTCTAAATGTGGGTCATTGGGGCCCATCAACACCCACATCTCTGAGAATAGATATCTGTGGCAGTGCTTCCCTTTGCAGAGCCAACCTATTCATTTTCCATGGTTTGTTAAATAGGATCCATCTGTCACAGGCTTCCCTGCGGAGCTGGTATATTTCATTTTGGAACCCCACAGAGATAGGAGAAATTCTTTTCAACACACACCTAGATGCGCTGCCTTTTCATTTTACAATGGATGTGGAGCCAACTAGTGGTGGTTTGACAGTACCAGGAATCTGAGAAAATAGGATTCTGGCTTTCTGTATATCTAGCCCACTGGTTCATGAAGGCTAATTGAATTGACATCCATTTTCTATGCAATAGCTCCATGTAAAGGACAGTTAGACAACAAAAATGCCTTTTTTCAAAAACCTAAAACAGGTCCTGTCTGGGGTTTGATACCAGCAGGAGCAGGGAGGATATAAAGAAAGCTTGTAGGAATGTGAACATAGTGGAAATATGCACTTGTGTATGAAAATGGAAAAGTGAGACCTGTGGAAACCATTACAGGAATGGGGGGAGGAGGAATAAAGACTAATGGCGGAAGGGGTGAATTCAACTATGATATATTGTAAAGACTTTTGTAAATGACACAATGTGCCCCAGTACAACAACAATGTGATAATGCAAAAAAAAAAGGAGACTGTATCTTCAAGACAGTTCAGCTATCAGTTCTTCAGAAGGCCTTTCCATTCTCCTCCAAACTCCACCTCTGCATTTCCATGCTGAGTTAGAACGCATTCTTTGCAACTCTTTCTCTTTAATTGGATGATCAGTTCTTCAAATCCAAGAATAAAGTTCTGTTAAATTCTGCAAGTCGGGACCATCTAACACATGATATATGCTCCGTGAATATTGGTTGAAGAGAATTAAACCTTGGGCAAAAAGCCAAGCATAACTGTGAACTTAGTTTTGAGAAACACAGACAAATCTAACCTCAAGCCTCAATATATCAAGCATCTTTCTAGCTGCTAGGAATTCATTTTTGCACATGAAAATCTTACTGGTTTGGAAGGGTTGTTTATGATAACTCATCTCTTATTTCCTTCCTCTTCCCTCACTTCTCAACCACTCCATCTGGCTTTTGCTCTGATTATACTACTGAAAAAGCACCATGCGTGTTGCTCAGCTTGCAACCATTTCTCAGTTCTCAGCTTATTGGACCTGTCATCAACAATCAGCTTTGCTGACCATAATATCCTCAAACACTTTCCTCCTGCCTCAGTTGACAAGACAGCTTCCTTCATTTCCCCCTACCTCTTTAGCTGTCCCTTCTCTGTCTTCACTTTCCATTGGATTTTAGAATTACCTAAGCCTAGCCCAGACCCTTTTCTCCACTTACTGTTAAATGTGAGCTGGGCACTGGTGGCTCAGGCCTGTAATTCTAGCTATTCAGGAGGCGGAGATCAGTTCAGAGTCAGCTCTGACAAATAGTTCAGGAGACCCTATCTTGAAAAAACCCACAGAAAAGGGCTGGTGGAGTAGCTCAAGGTATAAGGCCCTGAGTTCAAACCCAGTATCGCAAGAAAAAAAAAAATACTTCTACTCTGTGATCCATTCATTCTCATGAATTAAATTGCTGCTATTGATTGTAAAAACAGGTCCTGGAGGTGGAGAGGGAAAGGACGAGATAAAGGAGGGTGAATATTGCCTATGTACTTCATATACATCGAAGAGAACAATGATATCTGTTGCAATTCTTTAAAGTAGGAGGGAGAGGGATGAGGAAGTGAGATGGTGGGGCTGAACCTAACTAGGTCAAATTGTAAGCATCTACAAAAATGTCACAATGAATTCCCCATGTACAACTAATATATGCTAATAAAAATGTTGTTTTCAAAATGAGAACAAAATTTGAAAAATAAAATATAAAGTAAAGCTCCACTGTTACATGGAAATTTGTTTCTTGTTTGGAACACTTTTCTGGAATCCATACCCAACTTTCCCGCTGCCTGATTGAAATTTCTATAGGAACCTGACAAAGGCACCACAAATAGGTTAAAAGGTCACAGGAAATCAATGTGAGTCAATGCCCTGTATAGCTATCCTTATCTCAACCAGCAAAAACCCTTGTTCCTTCCTATTATTGCTTATACTCTCTCTACAACAAAATTAGAAATAAGGGCAAAATAGTTTCTGCTGGGTATTGGGGGGGGAGAGGGAGGGGGCAGAGTGGGTGGTAAGGGAGGGGGTGGGGGCAGGGGGGGAGAAATGAACCAAGCCTTGTATGCACATATGAATAATAAAAAAAAATCAAAAAAAAAAAACCAAGTAGGTTAAAAGGCAAACTCATGATCCTGACACACCCTCCAAACTTGTTATGCTTTGAATTTCTTGATTTTTCCCTTGAACAACTCAATTAAACCACTCTCCAAAGCCAAAAATTTAGCAGTAATTCTTACCAACTTCTTCCTTCTCCTTTTTCCCATACTTAGTTCAGCAATACATTCATTAAATTTTATATATTAAATATCTTTCTAAAATATGTTATTTTCTCCATTCTGACCTGTAGCACTCCAGTCCATGCTACCAGGTACCTAGATTACATAGCACCTAACTAGTCGGCTAGACTACTCACATCATTTCTGGCCCCCTGTACTACATCCTTCTCCATGCAGTGCAATCAGAAATTTAAACAGCCTTTCTTGCTTAAATCCTCCAATAACTTCTCATTACTGCTAGTCAAAAGGCCCAAATCCTTAACCCAGCTTAGAAGAACATGAACTATTTGTATTGAGAATGAGAAAATCCAAACTGAAACTGACTTAGACAACCCAGAAAGTATACATGACTCCAAACCTAAAACTATGAAACATTTGGTATACTTCATTTGTGGCACTATTTAAGAACTAAAGTATGTTATCTGGACATGTTTTTTACTTGTTTTTTTATACTCCTCTAATACTGCTTTCTTCTGTGAGGCCACACCTTCAAAGAACCTATTAGATGGGCTCTTCTTAGGGATGTCCATAAGATGCCAAGGCTTCCCTGGCACAGATTGTCACATGGCTCTGCATCACCTTGGATTCTCCCGTGACAGTACCACCATCCTAGGGATAGCTCCCATGAGTGCTGTTTGGGTACCATTCCCATTCCTACCATGGTCACTATAGCTGGAGACTGTTGGGGAGGTGGAAATAGAAAGAAGTGATAATTCAATTCTGGACCAGGTGTCCAGTCTCAGAAATAGTAGGAGGTGTACTACCCCAATTTAATTTCAAGGACTAAGAACGGAGGAGAGTTGGTTTCCCAAAGAGATGCGAGACAGACTGAAAATCCAAGGCTACTACAGTGTCTCACAAGTATTATGTCTTATGCTCTGAGATCCAGCCACACTGGTCTTCTTTCGTATTGATTTTCAGATGTGCCCGATCAAAGATGTACATTCTGCCCCCTCAGGTCCTTACTCATCCCTATCTATGTAAGAACTTTCAGGATTTCCCAGGACTGCTACATGTAAACACCAGTTTTCTTTAATGAGTCTGTGTGGCTACTGGCAACATTGCTTCCAGGGGCCTCAGAGAGAAATAAGCTCTCTGAATGGGAAATGAAACATGGCTTCCAGCAGCTGAGAGAGGCAGAATGGTCCTTTGCTTCATGTGCATTCTCAGTTCATTGAAGAAAATAAAGAAGATGACAAGCAAACACATCTGTGAAGATTTTCTTATTTATCTCTGAGCACCCGACAAGAAAGATACCACACATACAAGTCAGTTTCTATTTACCAACCATGTTCTCTCTCACTCTAAGCTAAGTAGTTTAGGCGATGAGAAGGCTGCATTGGTATAATAAATCAACCATAGAGGTATGAAAAACAGCTATTTCCCCCCCACTAAACAAAAAGAAATAGAGAATGATGCAAATCTCCATATAGAAACTCTACCACAAAAAAAGGCACTCAGAATCATTCAAAACCAACACTTATATAGAAATGCATAGCTTTTGCCATCCTGGAAAGAACATATATTTAATGCTTGATTCTCTCCATTTAAAACTATATGTTACTTAACCACTTTAGCCCATTTTCCTTATGTTTAAAATATGGAGAATGAGATCTCTATTGCAAGATTATAGAAAAGATTAGGGATAATGTAGCTAAAGCACCCAGAACTACCTACATTATTTATAGTAGCATGTCTTACTATCACAAGTAAATTCTGAAATCCCAGTGGCTGAATATGATAAAAACTTTGTTTTCACTCAGGCAAAGCATAGTGCATGTTCTTTCATTGAGTGATTCAAGGACCACTCTTCTTCCATCTTGTAACATTCCCTTCAGGGCCTTAGGGTCCTTTGTTTCCTCTCAGTGGATCAGAGAGTGAGGACCACACATTGCAGAAGTCAATGAGTAAGGCCTGGCAGTAAGCACCTTACTCCTGCCCAGCATCCATGGCCACACAGTCACAGGGCTCCATCTGACTACAAATGTACTTGAGAGAAGTAATGTAGCTGTGGACCCGAGAGGAACAGAAAATGGACTTGAGAAGAGCTGTCCAGCCTTCCTCACCATCTCAAGTACAGAGTAGAAGTTTGAACACAGTGGGCATATCCTTACTCTGTGCAAACATATGCTCACATCAGATCAAGTGCCTTTGAAAGTTTCAAACGAGAACAGGTCCCTAGCCTCATCTTGGGGATAAGATACAGTACTATTTCCTATATCTTATCTCTCTGTGATCCCCAATTTTTTTATTAGACTATATTGTTTAATAATTATGAGAAAAAAGTTTGTACATCTTTAGTACAGATGCAATGTTTTTCTTTTTTAAAATTCATTTATTCATATGTGCATACATTGTTTGGCCCATTTCTCCCCCATGCTCCCCGCCTCCTCTCCTCCCCCCACCATCCCCCTCACTTCCAGGCAGAACCTGTTCTGCCCTCTTCTCCAGTTTTGTTGAGAAGACATAAGCAATAATAAGAAAGACAGTGTTTTTGCTAGTTTGAGATAAGGGTAGCTATACAGAGAGATTCCTAGCGTTGTTTCCATGCACTTGTGTATTACAACCCAAATTGATTCATCTCTACCAGACCTCTTCACTACTTCCCGGTCATCTTCCCATAGTGACTTCTGTCATTTTAAGGTTACTATTTTAGCTCCTCTACAATGGGCACATCAAACACTTTCAAATTTTGGGTTTCCTACCTTTCCCTATTCCTCCTGTATGTGCTCTCCCCTCAGCGTGTGACCCATGTCCATTACTGCATTTTTTAGGTCTATAATCTGCATGTGAGGGAGAACATACAATTTTTGGTCTTCTGAGCTTAACTAACTTCACTTAAGATGATGTTCTCCAGTTCCATCCATTTACTTGTGAATGATAAGATTTCATTCTTCTTCATGGCTGAGTAAAATTCCATTGTGTATAAATACATTTACTTAACCCATTTGTCAGTAGTGGAGCATCTTGACTGTTTCCATAACTTGGCTATTGTGAATAGTGCTGCAATAAACATGGGTGTGCAGGTGCCTCTGGAATAACCTGAGTCACATTCCTTTGGGTATATCCTTAGGAGTGAGATTGCTGGATGTGATCGCCAATTATATTGGAGATCTAGAACTTCTCTGGCAGGAAAGCATTGCTCTATGCTTCAACCCTGGAGAGAGATTTCCCCTACAGCTCCCACCATGTCCTCTTGGAAAACTCCTCCTTATCCTCTAAGATTTAGTTCTTTAGGTAAACCTGGCCATCCTTCAGTGAGTTGATTCATTAATCCTTACATCTGTGCAATCACAGCATTTCTCTTACTTTCCAGCACACCCTTGTTACTCTACTGCAGGGTTTCTAAATCCCAGCAATACTGACATTTTGGATTGGATAAGTCTTTATTGTGGAGACTGCCCTATGAATTGTAGGTAGTTTAACAGCATCTTTAGCCTCTACCAGATAGATGCTAGTAGAAATCAGCCTTTCCTCCAGTCATGATAATTAACGTGTCCAGACACTGCCAAATGTATCCTGATGGGTGGAAGTGCAAAATCAACCACAAAAATTCTGCCAGTGCTTTTGTTTATGTTTTGCTCTTATCATTCATAAAGTAAATAAGAAGTGAAGAGATCCAGGCTGTTAAATAATAGAAGTTGGGAGACAATCTTTGCCAACTATACATCTGATAAGGGATTGATAAGCAGACTATACAAGAAGCTCAAAAAAATAACTTCTCAAAGAATCAACGACCCACTGAGTAAATGGGCAAATGAACTGAACTGACCATTCTCAAAAGAAGTACAAATGGCCAATGAACATATGAAGGAAGGCTCAACACCCTTGGCCATAAAGGAAATGCAAATAAAACTACATTGAGATTCCACTTCGCCCCACTCAGAATGGCTATTATCAATAACGCAAACAACAACAAAATGCTGGCAAGGATGTGGAGGAAAAAGAACATTTCTACATTGTTGGTAGGATTTAAATTAGTGCAGCTGCTACAGAAAGCAATAAGAAGGCCCTTCAAAAAACTAAAAACAGATCTAGCATACAATCCAGTGATACCACTCCCAGGTGATACCCAAAAGAATGTATTTCAGGATATGACAGAGCCATTTTCACACCCATGTTTATTGCAGCACTATATACAACAGTCAAACTTTAGAAGCTGTCCAGATGCCCCACAACTGATGAATGGATTAAGAAAATATTATATATATATATATATATATATATATATATATATATACACACACACACATACACACAAGCAATGGAGTTTTATTCAGCCATAAACAAGGTTTGTAGGTTTGTAGGTAATGGATGAAACTAGAAAACTTCATGTTCAATGACATAAGCCAAGCTCAAAAAATCAAAGGTTGCGTGCTTTTTCCCATATTTGGAAACTAGACCTATAAGTTAAATGTATATATAGAAACATATATGATTGTTTTATATATATATATATATATGTAGTGACAAAGAACAGAATTGTATTGGTGAGTCTGTCTAAGGGGTATATGAGAGGTGGGAGAGTGAAAGAAAATGTCAGAGAATGAAAAATGTTAAAATAACTCATCTATATATGAATAAAACATAATGAAGTGTACAGTAAACTGTTGACTATGAGGGGAGCATGGTGATAGAGAATGAGTAAGTAGCAGAGGGGAGGGGTTAATTTGATAAAAGCATGATACACACATACCTGAAGTACCAAGGCAAATCCTTCTTGGACTATCAATATATACTTAATTTTTAAAAAATGAAGGGCAGGAGGGAACATACATCTTTTCCAGGGATAGATACCAGTGGGAGGGAGGTGGGCACAAGGAAAGGGGGAATGAGGGTGTATATGGTGGATGTGTTTTGTATCCTTATATGAAAATAGAAGAATGAAACCTGTTAAAACTATTCTAAGCAGGAGAGAGGGGAGGAGGAGGAAAGATGGAGGGGATAAATCTAACTAAGATACATTGTAAGTGCATATGTAAATATCACAATATATCCTCCTGTACAACTATTATATGCTAATAAAATTATAAACTAAAAAAGTTGGGGGGGATGGGGAAAGAGAGAGTAATAGAAAGGGTTAATCTGATTAAAATTAAATATATTCATGCATCAAATACCACAGTGAACCCCCTTTGAACAAGGACTATACATTTAAAAAATGAAGGATAAGAAGGTAAAATGGGTCCTGTTCGGGGTGTGTATTGTTGGGGGGGGAGGGTAAATGAAGAGTGTGAATAAGGTCGATGTACTTTATATATTTGTATGAAAGTAGAACAATGAAATTGCTTTAAGAAACTTAAATAAGAGACTTTAATTTGGGTTAAGGGGTCCAACAGAATATTTTTAGCTCTGTTTACAACTGGCTCCATGTTCTGGGATGAATATGAACCAAGTCATTTTTAAGCCTTTCAGTGTGGTTTTCTTAGAAGCTCTCCACAGTTTTGCATTAGTAACTTGAAAAGAGGTGCTATTAGAAGTTGAGAGGGAAGGAAACCTTGCTCATTCTAAACATTTACCTAAAGGATCTTTGCTTTGCAAACTTCTACTTCTAGACGGCCACTACTCAACTTGTGCTGAGGTCAGGAAGTCACCATTAACACGAGTGTTACAAGTGTAATGGGGTAAGATCAGTGGGGCTAGTGACTGGACAAGTGCCCTTGGACTTGAACACCTGCTGTCCAAGCACCTCTATGGGTGGCCAGTGTGAGGTTCTCAGATTTCTTGGACAGTTGTTTATGAATGATAAAAGGAAATGCAATTCCAAGTACTTACTCTATGACATAAAAACTGTGTGTTGGACTGGGTATGGTGGCTCATGCCTAGCAGGAAGTAAAGGCAGGAAGATCATAAGTTCCAGGCTAGCCCGGGCCAAGGTACCAGTGAGACCCTGTGTCAAAAACAAAAAGGCATAGTTCAAGTAGTAGCGTGTTTGTCCAACATGTATGAAGACTGGGTTCAATTCCCACCACTAAAAATTAAGGAAAAGTAAAAGAAGAGAGAAGAATGGAAGGGAAAGGAGGAGAGAGAAGAGGAGGGGAGGGGAAGAAAGGGGAAGGGAAGAGAGGGGAGAAGAGGAAAGGAGAGAAGAGGAGAGGAGAGAAAAGAAAATTGTATATTGGGGGATGATCTTGATGGATATCCCATGTTGTCCCAGGGTTTCAACCCTCTGAGCTAAACCTCCATAGCTAAATTAAGAATGCTTATATAAGAAGACATTCCACCTAAGTACAACATGCATGGAGATTGCTCCTTTCCCAGGGCAGTAAAGGTGCTTTTGCTGTGAGTAATGGACCGTCTTTATCATTGGCCCTGAGGCCTCATGTTGACTTGCAAGTGGGTTAGCAGTCTCAAACTCTTCACAGCATTTGACATTACACCACATTCTAAACTTTTACTCTCTAGCCATTCAGTCTTTCAACAGTTTTATTACTATTATTGCTATTTTTAATATTTGGTAGTACTGGGGTTTGAATTCAGAGCCTCATCTGTTCTTGCTAGTCAAGTGCTCTACCACTTGAGCCACACACAGACCTTTGTTGCTTTAGTTATTCTTCTGATAAGGTGTCAGGTTTTGCCTGAGCCAGCCTGAGATCACAATCCTCCTACCTCAGCATATGCCACCACACCCTGCTCGCTTAGTTGGTGGGGCGTCTTGCTAACTTTTGCCCAGGCTGGCTATGAACTGTGCTCTTCCCAATCTCTGCTTCCTAAGTAGCTGATATTATAGAATGCATCATCATGACTAGTAACTGTTTTATTTTTAAGAGTACCTATCCTACTTCAGAGATTCCTCTTAAGTACTGGGGACATATCAATAAATTAAATAGAAGAGGTGCCTGATTTGACAGAACTTATACCTCAGTGAATACATAAGTATTTAAACAAAGAAAATGCTGTTTCTATACAGTAATAACTTCTGTGGAGAAACTCTAAGAGTGTAACATGGCAGAGAGTGATTAACACGGGGCAGGGTTGACCTGAGACTGGCTGATAAGATGAGGCATCTTTGTATTGGTGACATTTGAGCTGGCCTGACTGATGAAGCTTGGTGGGAAGTACATTTCAGAAACAAGAGCAAATCTGAAGTGTCTGAAGAACTTAAAGTAAGATCAGTGGGGCTGGAAGACAGGAACCAAGGGAGAAAATGGTATAAGAAAGACCAGAAAGGCAACTAAAAGCTGGATGATCTATGTAAGCTTGGGGCCATGGTAGCAGATTTTGTTTTATTTTATTTTATTTTGCAATTGGAAGGTTATAGAGATGTTTATGACCAAAGAGTTGTAATAAAATTAGATTGAAGGAAAATAGCCAAAGGTATGAAGTTAGGCTGAGAAAAGAAAAAAACCTTAGGGAGCAGAGCAGCAATGGCTAGGACGCTTCTTATCCTTAGACACGCCATGCTCTTAAATTGACTGCATTGGCCCTGGTGCCCTGGTGGGGTGGAGGGCGTGATTGGCTTGCAGCCATGCCACCTCATCAAGGCAGTTGTCTGGCAATGATGAGCTCTTTCTCTATGAATGAAAGCAGATTAAGGAGGCTCTTTTCTCCTCTGTGAGTAGTTGTCTGATTCTGCTCAACTCATTATTTCATAATTTTTAACCAAGAAAAGCAAAATTCTAAAAGGTTGAGTTATGCAAAATCTCACATTTGAACAGAACAGAGGCTTGTTTGCCTTCTTGGTTTGGGCATCTTATATGATCAGAGAGCCTGTCCTGTGCTTTACAGAAAGCTACAGATAAGAACAAGAAGAAACAGCACTGGTCACGACACTAGCAAATTTGACCTTAAAACCTCTATTCTTAAGCTGGAGGTAGGTGGCTCATGCCTGTCATCCCAGCTATGTGGGGGACTGAGGTGCAGAGGATCATGGTTCCAGGAAAGCCCAGGTAAATAAACTTTGCAAGAACCCATCTCAAAGGAAACAAGCTGGATACAGTGTCAAGCAACTGTCATCCCAGCAATGGCAGGAAGCTTAAAATAGGAGGGTCATGGTCCAGGGCAAAATGTGACTCTTCTCTCCAAAATAACCAGAGCACAAAGTACTGGAGGTGTAGCTCAAGTAGTAGAGCACCTGCCTAGCAAGTATGAAGCCCTGAGTTCTAAGCCCAGTACTGCCAAAAAAGAAAAGAAACAAGAATAACAACAATGATGACAAAAAAACCCCAAAAGACAACACTTCTACTATTACCCTTGTGAACTATGTGATCTTGGAAATACCTTGGAAACAAGGCACCACTTTCTCAACTACAATATTTATAAAGCCACAGCAAGTTTCCAAGAGTAAGTCAAATGAGAAAACAAATGTAAAGCATGGGAGCCCAAGAAATGCTGCATCATTTCCTTCAGTTGAAGGTGTGAACTCCTCTGGCTGTTTGCCTGGAGGATATTTACTATTTCCTAAAACTAAAACCATGCTTTGGGTGACATGTCTCCTCTGCATTTATGATTGGAGAATCTAATGGAGATAAGAAAGTGTTCTAAAGTTTTTGTAGGAAGAGGAATTCAAACAAGTGAGGAGGGACTAAAGGCTATTTTTTTTTTACTTTAGCTTTCCCAACTGTAGAACACTGAATAATGGCACAAGACAGAGTCCAGTCTCTGTCCCTGCTTCACAGACACAATCTCAGACACTTGTGACACTGTAGGAGCTGATGGTGACCACTAATTTTGGAGGATCTAGTTCCAAAGTTTTCAAGATTTGCATCTGTAAAGTATTTCATTCTTATTTGGTTGGTTGGTTATTGTTTCTTACAGTGCTGGGGATCAAACCTGGGGCTTTACATATGCTAAGCAAGCACTCCTACTGCTGAGCTCCATCCTTAGCTACAAATTTTCATCCTTTAAAAAAATATAGATTCACAAATCTAAAGTTTACTTGTATTGATAATCAGGTTTGTAAAGGGTTAATAACTCTATAAACAGTAGTAGGAGGGAAGTAAACATTAGACAGAACTGCACTCTTTGTTATTAATTCTTAAACATAATTATTATTTAATATGACATGAATTTCCTACTTAAATTTTAACATAACCTCTTTTACTAACTTACCCTAAATCCTTATGTCATGGTTATATTTTCTACTCAGCCAGGTTTTAAAAAGGAGATCTGAAGAATGTTTTGTAGATACTTAGAGCAGAGAGAGAGAGAGAGAGAGAGATGGAGGGAGGGAGGGAAGCTGTGTGTGTATGTGTATTTTCCAAGATATTTCTTTAAAATACTATTCCCTGAAAATAAAGGAACCATCATGTCTAATCATCTAATGTAATAGTCAAGGTTGAGCTAACTAAATAAAATCAGCCTTGGCTCTCTAAATTTCCTGGTCTTGTTTCACTGTCTCTCCCATTATGGATCACACCCAAATTAGGAACTTGATTACAGCCAACTGTTGGAGATATCTTCAAGGAGCAGAACTGTCTTTTTGGCCTATATCCCTAAAGCATATTCAGGGCCCGGTGTATAGTTGACAATTGGTAAATATTTGATAAATTTAAAAAATGAATGGATGAATGAATATCTCTGCACTGAAATATAAATCACTTTGACTTATTCCCTTATATTAGAAAAATTCATATTATAGCTATCTATCTTTTCAAATAAATTTTGCATCTCTTAAAATTGATGGGTCTAGGAAGAAATAAAATGTTGAATGAAATAATTTCATTATCAATAACTAATGAAAACATCAATTATTAACTTGTCTAGGATACTGGGCACAACCTACCATTATCCTCAGCTGATACCGTCAATAGTTTTATAAAAGGACGAAATTCCATAGAAAATCAAAAATTGTAGTGGTAGGCTTTGTAAATGGAGACAGACAGTTTTAATACAAGAGGGAGGAACACAGGAGTAAAAGACTCTAGAACTGACCCCGCTGGGTACACTCTACTCCCTACTTTGTGATCCTAAGAAACTTACTTAACCTCTCTATGCTTTACCTGTAAAATGGGGTAGCAAGGGTAACCTATCTAATTAGGTTGTTGTGAGAGTTGAGTGAATGTAAGTGAGCTCTTAGAATAATACCTGGCACATAGTGAAGATTCAGGAAGCATTAGTTATTGATGTTGTCACTATTATTAGAAATTACAGTGAACCTGGCTAATATGTAGCTAAAGTACTTAAAAGCAAATAATTGTTCAGCTAGCTAGGTCCAACCTCCTCTTCTTTCCTAGAAATAACCTAGAAACTGTCCAGCTCAGTGTATTGAAAACACCATGTGTCTAATTGGATCCTTATCATTCTGGTTACATCTTCTCTCTCCCTTGGCTATAAATTCCCAGTCACAGATAAATTTATGTCTATAGACTCATCCTCCAATAAGGAAACATCTACACAGCTAAAGAAAGGATTTTTTAAAAAACCACAACATAGTCACTTGCCACCTCAAAATACATTAAAACTGTGCATAGCAATAGCCTGTGTGTGGATACTCCCTACCATGTCTCACCCCCCCGTAAAACTCCAGGGTGTCTCAGTATGGCACCTACTATGTGAAATATTCCCCCTATCTAACTTAGCCAGTGCCCACTCTTCTGCAGGTTGTAATTTTTCCAGGATGTCCCCTCTGACCCTACAGTGTTTTATGGGTGCCTCATTTTGTCCCCTTGTAGTACACCTCACATCAGAGCTAGGATTGCAGCTGTAGACTTTTCTACAGCTAGACCATGACTTTTCACTAGACCACAGCAGTCATGATGAAAGTGCCTGAGTCTTGCATATCTCTGTGTCCTGTGTCTGTCACAATGCATGGCTCTTAGTGGGAACACAATGATTATTTGTTGGGCAAATGTATTTACTGTAAGGGGAATGAGAGTCATCAACTATTATAAGGAATCCCCACTGTTAGAAATATTCAAGTCAAGTGCTTTCTTGCTTCTGGATCTATGTCACCTTCAAATATGAAAAACCAAGCATGCAATCCTGATATAGTCTACATCATGATAAGGGTAAAACTTGTGAAGCTTCACTCTCGCCATTCGCCTCCAGTTCCTCCTAATAATCTTCTCCCATCACCATTGCCATCTTCCAACTGAAATAGAAACACCTCTCTTTGGAATCAAAGGCATCCTAGAGCAGGTAATAAGACCAATATTTTTTAATCATTGGCTAGAAATAGGCTCATTAGGGTAGAGATTAAACAAGTGTTTTCCGTATAATCTACGTTCATCTGACTCAAAGGTGGCCCAAAGTAACATTAAGAAGTCAATCAAATGTTCACTTGATCTTAAAAAACACCATGGTCATATTATCTCCTAATGATCTAAGCAACTGAGTCATAGCAACCCTAAGAAATTCAAATTATAAGGACTAGGAGTGTAGGTGACAGTAGAGCAGCCTCTTAGCATGGACAAGACCCTGGGTTCGATTCCTAGTACCATGATGAAAATGAAGAAATACAATTTAAAATTATAATGTGAAATATCTGCAAAATAGATTATCAAATCTATAAGACCATTATCAATATCCTTATAGGTTACAGACATTGCATTTAGTAATCATTTCATTATAAAAATAACTTAATGATGAAGAAAATAGAAAGGATTTATAACAGGCACCCATGTGTACCCGCCCATCTTAGACATTTAGACCATATTAACATTTTAATCCATGTTTTTGTATCAGTTCCTTTACACACACACACACACACACACACACCATTAGACATATTCAATTTAATACTCTGGTTAAGTCTCCCATCCCCCATTTCTATCTTATCTTCCCTCAATTCTATCTGAAAATAATCTGGTTTCACTCTCTTACTGTTTTTAATCTTTGTTGCATATGCTTGTATCCATAAACACCTCACATTTTAATCATATGTATTATCTTGCTTCTTTCTTGCTTTATCTCTCCTCACCTCCAATACATGATTTGGTTCTGGAAGCAAGTATATTATTGTAAGGTTTAAGAGAGTCCCAAGCAGTGCCACAGGACTAACTTTCTTTCTTACCCTTAGAGAGATCAGAAAGGCATGACAATTTTCCCTCGGTCATCCCCATCAGACAAGCCCTTTTACTTGTACCCACCCCTTCTGTCCTTCCTTTACCTTCTAATACCCAATAAACTCAGAAAGATATTTGTGCTTCATTTCATTCATTGTTATGTATCCTCTGATAAGTGACAATATTCCTGGCTAATGAAGGTAAGAATTGTGTCAGGAATTCACATCTATATACCAAAAGGAACATCAAATATTTGAAGTAAAATAATGATAAAGAAACAGGGACTACAGTCCTCCTAGATATTCCCTCCCAGAATTCTAATCACTTCGTTTATTTCTCCATACTCTTTAAATAGGTTTTTTTTTTCATGAAACTTGGTATAATTTGTAAATTTTCTAATTTGCAGAGCATGAATCAACATTAGCAATATTTTCTACAGTAATTTATTGAGGCTAAGATGTTATCCCCCACTCTGTGAGTTAAATAGTTCTTTAGTGATATATTTTGAAGAGCTGCAGTTTTCTTATGGGAAAATATTTGATAGACATTTCTGAGCACCCCTTCACATAAGACAGATCTCACAACCCATAAATATTGGCAGAGTTACTACTATGGTAGTCATTGCTATTGATATTGCCACTAGAGACCAAACAAGGACAAAAACACTCTGACAATACTGCAAATCCAGATACATGGGGTCAGTGATTGCTCCCATCTTCTGATACTCAACATAGTTTTTCATTCACACACAATTATGTAGCCCTGGATTTTATATGCCCACACCTTGAACCCTTTTTTCAATTTTGTGACGGTTTTTAGTTCATGCACCCTATGTCTGTCTTTTTTCCACCCTAATCCTACCACACTCCACTTCCACACTTCACTTGAATGCATACTCTTTAAAGGACACTCAACTCTTTCATAAATATTCAACATGAAGGAACACCAACGATATGTGGAAATGAATACATTCTTGAGTTAGAAGCACAGAATTCCACAGCTACAGTTAAATTCTCTGTTTTCCCAGCTAAAGAAAGTTTGGCCAGGTACCAGTGCCTCATGCCTGTAATCCTAGCTACTCACAAAGGCAGAGGTCAGGTGGATCATGGTTCAAAGCCAGCTTAGGGCAAATAGTTCATGAATCCCTATCTCAAAAAATAAAAATCATAAAAAAAGGGCTGGTGGAGTGGCTCAAGTGGTAAGAGTGCCTGCCTAGCAAGCATGAAACCCTGAATTCAAATCCCAGTGCTGCCAAAAAAAAAAAAAGAAACAAAGTTTAGCTTCCCTAAATTCATATGGCTAGAACCCTGTCCTTTGGACTCCCAATCTTCTTAATGGACTTGACTCTCTTGTAAAGTTTCCCAAAGCCCACCAGTTATATATGGTGTCTTCTCTCAGAGCTTTATAGGAACTGGAAGTAATTCCTAAGCCAAAGAGGTAACTTATGATTAATTCTTCACCTGCCCCTAAACTTTCCAAAATCTCTTCCCCAAAGGGTATTCAAATCATTCTTATTGCTTCACATATGAATCTAATACTTTAGATTCAAATTATTATAGCATTCATTTTTTTCTGTATACAGAAATTGGTTGCAATTGGGATCTCAAGAGACCTGGGTCAGATTGGCCTCTTTCGGTACCAGCTGAATGGGAGCATATACACCAGGGAGCTGATGAAGCTTCAGCAACAGTGCTCCTGACCTTCACATGTCCCTCTGTACCCCAAACCTCATTTGTATTCCTATATAAATATTTTCTTTGTACATTTTCAAATTTTTAAAACTATTGTTGTACTGGTGGTACATTGTGACATTTACAAAAGTTCTTACAATATATCACAGTTGAATTCACCCCCTCCACCATTCTCCTTTATCCCCCTACTCCCATTTCTAGAATATTTTCAACAGGTCTCATTTTTTCATTTTCATCCATGAGGATATAATATTTCCACTATATTAAACTTCCTATACCCTTTCTTTATATCCTCCCCCCTCCCACTGATACCAACCCCAAGACAGAACCTGTTTTACCTTCCTTTTCTTTGTTTTTGAAAAAAAGGACATTTTTGTTTCTTTAAGATAACTATACAGGGAGTTTCATATATATATATATATATGTGTGTGTGTGTGTGTGTGTGTGTGTGTGTGTATAAAATAACCTGAATTGTTTCATCCCCTCTATTTTTCTCCTTACCTCAGTCCCCTTCTTATTGTGATTTCAACAGGTTTAAAAATTCCATATTCACTCTTATGTAGAAAGTACATCAACCATACTCACCTTCTTAACTTTCTTCTTTTACCCTCCCACTCCTGCTAGTGACCTCCCCTTTGTATGACCTGCCTTTCACAATATCTCTTATTTTGTATTCCTATATGCTTTTAATGGCTCTTCCATCATATAACTCTCAGGCCCATAGAACTTGGATCTTCCTTAAGTAACCTGCATGAACGTAGGAAATCATCACTACTAATACCAGGTTTGGTGCCAGTAAAATTAGGATAATAACCCTTCCTTTTGAGTGTGGGAGTACAAATGAACTGTTTTAATGTATGTCAAGTTGCTTACTCGAGGGCTTGATATATGGCAAGTCCTCAATGAAGTTGATATTACTGACCTTCACAGTCCTGCCTAGAAGAAAGTAAAAGGGAGCTGAAAAGTTTTGAAATCCATAACCAAAAATAATTAAGGAAGTAGAAGCAAAGATTTGAGGTCCTTATATAGCAAAAGGCTCCTAAAAGCTCTTTGTCTGCTGTACAGAACTATGTACACATCACCAGTGGATCAGCCGCTCGGTGGGTGTTAGCCAATTCCTTTGGACAATAGACCAATTTGGTTTTACTGAACTGCCCATTTCACTCTTTGGTAGACTCTAGAGAATCTTGAATTGTGGCTTCCCTGTCTAGAATGGGACAGGGAGAAAATGTGAGACTTGATTTCTCAAAGTTAGTCTGTACTAGCCACCTGGACTGCTAACTTTCCTTATCCATCTTGAGGTTATAAAGATGAAGAAGAGGCAGAGCTACTTGCACATTGCCAAAGGAAAGATATCTAGGAGGGGACCAGCTTATTTATTTTTGTGGAGAGGAAAACAGGAGGCAAAATCTTCTTTCACTCTTCTAGCAGCAGCTGGCTAGCCTGGTGATCGATCACCTTGTTCTTATGTTGGTCCATTTACATTCACAGGCACAAGAAGCAAGTGGCAGAGACATCTCTCAGTTGTGTGTTTCCATAATGTCCCCCCATCCTTCAACCCTTCTGTGGTTTTTCTCTGCATTTAGAAAGTCATTGAGAGACGTTAATGGTCTGGGGGAAAATGAGCATTTGGGGAATGACGAATGGGCAAGTAGCAGAGTGAGGGTGTGAAGCTAATGATTTCCTACAAGTGATGATTAAACACCGTTCCTCCATCTCTCAGCACCTAATTCTCCCCAAGGCTGATTTATGGAAGACACCCTAACATACAGTTCCTGCAGTTTTATTAGCTGGGAACAATTTAGCTATGAGAGGTAGTCTGCCTCTGCTTCTCATTTTCTTCCAGCCCAAGAAGAAAGAAATGACAAAATGTAAAGAACAACCAGAGCCTCATTCTCTTAACACTAAAAAGACAAAATAGCATAATACAAAGACCACTAAAGAGGCAGGTAATCATCGCTGGGATAAAGTTTATGATGGAAAAGTCATTACTTCATAGAAGTCATTACCTCGTCCCAGACATTGGAGAAGGTTCCTACGGCTCCTATAAATGGAAACCCGATGCTGCTATTTTAGTCAGTCTAAAAATAACTACACACCTAATTTTTCCAAGTGCCAGAGTGCCTGTCTTTACTTTGCTCTAGTAGAGGTTATAAGGTTACCATCATACCCAGCAGTAAAGGGTCAGAGTTTGCAATTTGAGAAAATCGATTATGATAAATGTCTCCATTGTGAACAAAGAAATTAGAATCATGTGAAGACCATGGAGAAGAATGGAACTGTAAATTCCACCTGTCCCTCTCTAAAGGAATCTATTTGCTAGTTTCCCTACTGAAGATTTTAATCCTGCAATATTCCATGTCAGATTTTCGATGAATAGCTAGATGTCATCTCAAATCATGACGTTCTAACAGTGGCTACTCCAGGCACCAAGGGTTATAAAAGAAAAACTAACTCTGTGATTTGGAGAGGAAAATTAAAGCATGTCAACTAATGTTCAGTATTTCCTTAGTAATTTAAGAATATGTTCCAATCCCTTTCTTATGTAATAGCTAATATTTATTGGACACTTACTTGATGTACAGCACTCGGTTGTGCATTTTGCTTTGATTTTCTTGTTTAATCCCTATAAACTTTATTTAGAAGTTGACATATTTTTTTTGGTGGGATTGGGCTTTGAACTCAGGGCTTTGTGCTTGCAAAGCAAGCATTCTACTGCTTGAGCCACACCTCCAGTTCATTTTGCTCTGGTATTTTGGAGACAGGGGGGTCTCTTGAATACCAGCCTGGGCTAGCCATGAACTGTAATCTTCACAATCTCAGCCTTCCAAGTAGCTAGGACTACAGGTGTGAGCCACCAGCACCTGGTGGTATTATTTCTAATGGACTTAGAAATAGAGGAAACAGACCTAGAGAAACTAAATAATTTTCACAATAGCATGTACTTACTAAGCAGTATTGGAGCTGAAGAAATCTGATGCTGGCTTTTAACCACTATAGTATATAATTCCCAGCATATTTTCTCTTTTCAAATTTACCTTCAACTGGCCAACTAACTTTAAAAAGCATAAGTGAATCCCATTATATAGAGAGTTCTAAACTAAACACAAATCCCACAATATTTCAGAATACAATTCTGAACCAAGTTCCATATTAAGCATATGTAAATAAAGCTCATTTAATTTACAGAAGTCTGTATTACTCATGATCATACTGTCTACCCTCCTGTGGTATTGGTTTAAATTCTAGTAAGAGTGAGTCATTGGTACTGGATCAGAAGAATTCAGAGGGGTAGTGGGTCATCCTTAATATAATCCAAACTTTCAACATATACCCACTGATCACCTAAGTGCCTAGGACTACTGTGGTATTCAAAAGCAGACTTAGTCCTCATCGTTTTGAGGCTTATAATCCAGTAGGTTATACAGACATCAATTTATTAATCACAACACTAATACAAGTAAGTATTTACATGGAATGACATGTGGGAATGATGAATGACATATATACATATATATGCATATGTATGTACATATATACATGTATATAGAATCTTCTGAATTCTAGAGGCTAGAAAATCGTTGATTGACAAAGTAGCCATTGGCTGAGACAAAACTGATTAATGATATTAATTAATTAATGATATTAATTACAGGGTTGGTAAGAGGCTTCCAGGCAAAGAATCTATGCAAAGACCTTGTCACAGGAAGGAGTTTGAAATGCTCGATAAGTAAAAGGAAGACCAGAAGAGGTGCTGCACAGAATACGAAGAATTATTTGATACCAGATGAGGCAGGCATGGGCACAAGACAATTATGAATAGCAGGGGTCTGGCGTTTCATCATAGGAGAAATGGGAAGCTGTGGAGTTTACTGACTAGAATTCAGAATACACAAATAGCACTTTAGAAGCTCTGATGATTGTGTAAGTCTTAAGACCCACCCCCATATCTTTGTTTTAGAGAAAGAATTGCTAATTCCTGGCTTGGCATGGAACTACAAAAGGATCCATAAAGTGGAATGAAGTGTCCAGGACTACATGCATTACATTTCAAGATCAGAGTCAGAGAATCTGGGTTTCTGACGTCCAAATCTGCATTCATTTCCTGATACACTACAACAAAAGAACAAAGAGCCAGCCATGGCAGAAGCATTCATAGTTCAAGACCAGAAACTACAAATTGCAAATCAGTTTAGAAAGAAGAAAATTGGAGGGATTAACAAACAACCAAAAAAAAAAAAAAAAAAAACTGAAAGCCTGAGGACCAGAAGGAAGTAGTCAAGAAAACATCACGAAATGGTGAAATGACCAATGTGAATAAACAAAACCATTTGTCTCTTAAACCAAATGTATCATTTTCTTTTCTGTTTTCCAAGGGTATTCCAGAGCTATGTGAATATTGCACAAGTAACTTAACCTCTTTGAGACTCAGCTTTCTCCTCTGTAAAATTAGAGCTAATAAATCCTTCCCAACAGAGCTATTGGGAGAATCAAAAAAAATGGCAACAGAATGTACTTTCCATGTTACCAGTTACTCAGTAAAAATGGCGGGAAAGTAAGGTTGATAAATAGGGAAGTGGTCCATGTCCTCATGTATGAGAACTAGAATACCAGAACTAATCACCTCCCACCCCCACCTCAGAAGCAGTGCTGTGGGGTCAAAATGAATATATATAGAGGGACCTTTGTGCTCTTTTATTGCTTTGACTCAACAAGAATAAGCTTATAAAAGAAAAATGTAAGGAGTATCACCCTTTCTCCATGAAACTTTGAAAAACTCTACAGTCATTCATGAATTAAATTTTCCCTGAGGTGGTATGGATTTATAAATGCAGCAAGAATCTTATACTGTTAATAGTTGTAGTTAAATTCTCTGCCTAATGACCACTTTTCCAAACCCAGTTTATTGCATTCTCTAGGAAGCTGCTTCTGCATAATTAGTTACAAGTAGAATGAGTATAGATTAAAAAAAAAAAAGCCTGGTCAGATCTGGTCAATACACCTTAGTCCAAACTGCAGACAGAGGGAGCTATCTAAGTTGTTAATGTTCTTACATAAAATCTTAAGCAGTTTCCAATTGCCCTCGTGATAAAGTCTAAATTCCTCGCCATGATTTATAAGATGGGCTCTGTTTCAATTTCCAGTCTTAGCAACTCTTACTTCCTTCTGTCTACCCTTCCAGATTCAGCCATATTGAATTTTCCTCCCGTACTGCACCTTGGGATCATCCAACTCCATGTTTACCTACGTGCTGGTTCACTGCCTTCCCTCAGAGTCTCCTCCTATGGATGTGCTTCCTCTTCCCTGGCTCTCTCACCCCTGGAAAGCCTACTCATCCATACATCATCATTAGCAAATTGCTTCCTATGGAAAACCTCCCCTGGTTCCCTTAATCTAGGTAAAATCCTTCCCATCGTATCCATAGGAACCTGTTCTTCCTTTCTTAAATGCACATGGCACAAAAGTGTGAGGACTCCTCTTTTTTTCTATATGTCTCACCTGGACCATGAACCAGGCAGGGACTGTGTCCATCCTACTAATGGATGTGTCTCCCATGCCCAGCAAATAGTAGCTCCTCGGCAAATTCAATGAATGAATAATAAATGAACTCTAGAGAAGGGATTTGAAAGACATCAGAGCAAACTTCACCCAGAGTGTGGGGATTTTGTGAGAAAATGACTATGTTCTTATTTTTCTTTCCTTTGTTTTTAGTGGGGCACCACTAGAAATTTGTGAGGACATATTTCTTTCTGTGGGACTTTGCTACATATTTCAGGATGTTTTTCAGGGCTGCCTCCTCTTGGCATGGGCTGAAGGCATGCCTCAAATGGTACAGCACCTGTCTCATGAGTGCAAAACCCTGAGTTCAAACCCCAATACCATACATACACACAAACACATACACACACACACACACAAAATAACCACCAATGTTACCTATTTAACCTCGAGTCATCATGAAAATGAATGACTATAATGAACCCTACCACAATTACTGTATTTTTGATATTCTTGGAGGGGTAGGTTGCTCCCAATGGAGAGTCACTGGAAGAGCACAGATCCCAAAGTTCTGGATCTGTGGTTAAATAGTGTGGAAACACACCCGCTTTTTGCCCACTTTCTTCCTTGTTACTCTACTGGTTATCCTTTAAGAGTCCAGCTCTCAGGAATGAAATTCAGGTCTTAGGTCTGACCTATTGCCTTCTTGGGGCCTTCTACCCTAAGCTGTTCACTTTCCAGCCTTCCTTTTTAAGGGCAAAGCAACAGGTTTTGTAGTAGAATGAAGTCAGTTAGCAACAATGAAAAGCTGGTGTGTGCAAGTCAGCCAAGCAGTCACAGGGGAGGGATAAGAGCTGCTATTGCTAGCACTCAGAAGGTGCTGTCACATGAAGGAATAGAGACACAGAAAGAGTGTGTCTTTGCTCACTCCACATGCTCCTCAAAGTGACACAAAGGGGCAAGTAAGCATGGAGGTATATAGAGGGCAGACATCCAGAAAAATCCCTAGAAGAAGAGAATGTTGAGAACAACTTTTTGTCTGAAAAACATTAAAGGCCCTTAAGAAATGGCACTCGTGCCAATTGCCCCTTGAGGAGACAGGCTACCTCCTTTCTTCTAGGATTTTCACTTTTTCCTTTATTTTTCTACCACTCTAAACCCCATAATAGAGAAAGCTTTCCCTGTCATGGAGTCTCAATGCCTCGGGTTTCTCTGTTACTCAACTGTAACATTGACCTTGACTTAAAATGAAACATAGGATAGAATTTCCTATACTTTCCATTCCAGCATATTGAATGTTTTTGCTTTAATTTTGAACAGGGACAGGATGACTGGCTTCTCTATAATGCTTAGAGAGGCAGCCAAAAGCACTTTTATTTGCCTTTATCTTTCTCCCTCTTTTCCTTTCCTTTGTCATTTTTGTATTTTCTAACATAAAAGTCCACCATTTTGTGGAAATATTGACTCCACCTGGTGTCTCTTTCTCATACACACACACCCACACACACACACAGTGCAATTTCCCAAGTCATCATTTTTCAATTAAAGTTTTCTGATAAATCTCAAACTCCACATTATGTCTCTCATTGTCTTTGGCTACTAAGGCTCCAAATGTGCTATAGGGAAGAAGATGAAATATAAAGACTACACAAAGAAAGGAAGCATGTAAGAAACAAAGGAGAGAGCCAGAAAAAGAGAGGAGAGAGAGAGAGAAATGGGAACGAGCTACAATTGCCAGGTAAAGGGAAGGACAGATTAGCTTTTTTCTCGAGCTTGGCAAAGCATACAAGCTAAAAGGTCAGTGGCACTGAAAGTGAATACAAAAGAATAAAAGGATGGGAACAAAGAAACCACTTTATGCAGAGGTATTAGTGCTATCAGCAGCAATAAAACTGAACAGCCACAATTGAACATCAGAATGAAAGATGTCACCAAAGAGAGGCTGGACCAATGCCATCAGGATACGCAGAGCACTTGGCTAGTTGGGAGAGGCATGCACATCAAAGCCCTGAGCTAGCACCGCCAGGGATCCTTGGGGTCAGGAGCCCTTTGCACCCAAGAGCCCTTTGCAGCAGAATTAAAATGCATGCCCTCTTCTCCAGCAACCCCACACACCCATACAAGCCCTGAATCCTCACAAAATGGCAAAGCAAAGGAAAACCCAGTCATTGGAAGCCTCCTGGTGACAGCACCATTAACCCCTCAATATTTTTTGAGTATCACTTAAGTTCCTGGGTAACCTGGAGTTTCAAAATCATGTGAGTCACAGAGCCTGTCCTCAATAATCTCGTAGTCTTACTAAGTAAACAAGATACACTCACATGAAAAATGTGTGGCAATGTGGACTAAGGCTACGTTTCTCAAACATAGAGTGAGCACAAATCCCTTTAAGTTTCTTGACTTCATTTTTAAAATAATAGTGCTTAAATCCGCATAAGCATGAAGCATGATATTATATTTTCAGCTTTTATACTAACAAACTAATGAAATTTGAATTAACCATTACAATTTGGTGTGATAGATGCCATTGTTTTGCTGGAACTAAATCCTTGATGTAGTTTTCATGATTTAAGTTTCCCTTGTGTTGAACTGAGAACCAGTAATCCTAGAGTAATATGAGTGTTAAGATTCAACATGAGTTCCCTATGAACTCGTTCCTTAGGGCCCAGGAGATATGGAAGGCCAGCACTCCTCGCTCCCAATTTGCTTATGCCTCCTTCTAGGGATCAAGTGGGAGACTGGCTTCCTATCCCCTGACCCCAGGACCAGACTGAGACCTAAGCAAGTGACAGTGTGTGCTTCAGACAGTCAGTGTTCAGTGTTCTGACATTCATAGTTTAACATAAACAAGGGCTGTTGGGAGAAATCATGGGACAGGGCTTCTCTCTTTAGATCTGATATGATTTACAGTGAGAAACACAGCCGGGATTTCTGCTCCAGATTATTCTTTTGTGTCTCTAAGCAAGTTGGCTGAAAATGAAAGTCCTTGGAACAGATGTGCAAACGTATCTGGTACCTCGCCATTGACCACAGTCCTTGGCAAACATAGACAGAATGGATATTGAGTCAGAAGAACGCTGAATCTGGGGCTGCCCATGGCAGAATGAGACCATATAATATAACATTACACATAAGATAACATCTGTATAACTTATATAAATATTATCTAAACACAATCTGAATTTTCAACAAATTTATATGGAAGGGCAAGTTTATAGAACCATATGATTTTAAAAGAGGAAAGGGGGTATTAAGCTATATTTAGATAAGAAAAATAAGTTCTGGTGTGCTCTTGCACAGTAGGGTGACTATAGATAATGATAATGCGCTGTATATTTCAAAAGGCTAGAAGGAAGAATTCTGAATGATTTATCACAAAGAAATGATAAATGTCTGAAGGGACAGATATGAGAGCCCTGGTTTAAACATTATACAATGTATAAATGTATCGAAGCATATATGCATATTTTTTTTTATTTTACATTATTACTTATCAGTTAAAAAACAAAATGAAAGGGAGGAGTTGTTAGGAAGGAACAAGTAAGATCCTCTCCTAAAAAACACTGCCTTGATTTTGGAAGGACCAAAGGAATGAAGAGAGGAAGGATGAAAGAAAGATAGAACATTCTTCTTTCCTTAAGAAGTTTCATGTCAATATTATAATATTCTGGTCCATTAATTTAGCAAGTCCACTGTTTTTCATCTACCCATGTGCTTTTGGTATTTAATTGAAAAATGACTCACTAAACAAATATCATAAATACAGTCGCTCTTTTAATGCATGACAAAAAAAAAACAAAAGGATAGGTCACAAAGACTTTTATTTCCTTTCGGATTCTCTCCAAATATGGTTCTCAATGTATCTGTTCCTTGGATGGTAGGATAAGGCTGTCACTCTTAATGAATCAGCCGTCTCTTCCCCCACTTTCCCTCACTCTCATGTATGTATGAATATATATTTAGAGAGAGAGAGAGAGAGAGAGAGAGAGATAATCAGTAAACTGGGCACTGGAGCCTTTCTGCCTGGCTTCTAAGCCTTGCAAATGGGACAGACATTCAGGAGGTACAGGCTGAGTTACCTGTTTCCTGCATTCTCCCAGGAGCATGGGATCCTGCAAGGTGGAGGCAGCAAAAAAAGAATCTACCTACCTCTACCATTACCACATAATTTGGATTAAGCTCATTACCTGGGGAATTGCCTGAAGTCCCTTTACCTAAATAAAAGATGAATCACCTTGTTCTAAAAACTTGGATGGATTAAGACATAATTTAGAAACACATTCTATTTTGTTTCAGCACCCAGAATACCACAAACCCACAAGCTACAAAGGCTAGTTCCAATGAGACTGAGAAGATGGATAAGCAAAAAAGCAGCAAAATTGAAATAGATAAGTGTGGGGGCTGAACTCTAAGCTAATGGAATAACCACTGCATAATCTGAAGGCTTCACTTTGCCTTCGGTCTTCATCTTGGCAACACTGAGCACAAACAGATTAGTGGAGGTTCTAGAACATCTGTCCATGGTACATTAACTCCTGCTGAGATGGGCCATGGGCACAGGCATGAAATTTACAGAATAGCATAAGGTGAAAGTTAATTTATTCCACAGATAAAACAAATTGAGCCATGGTAATAAAGTGCAGCCTAGTAAAAATCGTTACAGAAGAACTTAGCTAAATATGAGAGGGTCATTTCTAAAAAGATTATCAGATATTTAATGCTGAATGAGTCTCATTAAGATTTTGGAACCTATGATTAAAACATGGTTTTTTTCTCTAACATGATTTTACATATTGTCTGTTTAATTCTGTGTATATTTAGGATGAATAAATAATAATGAATGAATAAATAAATACATAAACCTTATCAATTCTACTTGATCTTAAGTTGACATCCTCCTCCCCCCAAAAAAACATACTAGTATATAAACACAAAAAAATGCGCAACTTCACTCCTGAAAACATCAGAATAAGAACATGAGATACAACATGAAATTGTTTTTCACCTATCTGATTAAAGAACATTCAACATGGGTAGGGAGACTACAGGAAATGGGTCTGTCCCTACACTGATCAATGTGACTTCTAGGGCAATTTAGCAAAATCTAACAAAATATAAGATGCTCAGACACCTAACCAGCAGTGCCAGTGCTTATCTCAATACCTATTTTACACTACAAGCAAAATACCAATGTCTTCCTTCTGTCGCTATTTTCCAAAGAAAACAAAAATAGCAACAATAAACACAACCTAGGATACAAAACAACTCAAAGATGCATTAGTGGGACTCTCTTTAACTAAACAAAAGTCTAGCCATAAGACAGAATACTACATAGATACTTTTTAAAAAGTAGTTCTGTGTGTTATCAAAAGAAATGTGTATAATAATAGAGGACCTGGATATGAATCCACACAACTATACCCACCTCATTTTTGACAAAGTTGCCAAAAATATACGATGGAGAAAAGACAGCCTCTTCAACAAATGTTGCTGGGAAAAGTGGTTATCCACAAGAAACTGAAACTAGATCCATGTCTATCACCCTGTACTAGAATCAACTCAAAATGGATCAAGGACCTTAGTATCAAACCCAAAACTCTGAGGTTAGTACAGGAAGGAGCAGGAACACTCTGGAAGTAATAGGTATAGGCAAGGACTTCCTCAATAGAACCCCAGCAGCTCAGCAACTAAGAGAAAGGATGGACAAATGGGACTTCATAAAATTAAAAAGCTTCTGCACAACAAAAGAAATGGTCTCTAAACTGAAGAGAACATCCACAGAGTGGGAGAAAATATTTGCCAGCTACACATCAGACAAAGGACCGATAACCAGAATACACAGGGAACTTAAAAAACTAAACTCTCCCCAAATCAATGAACTAATTAAGAAATGGGCAACTGAACTAAATAGAAATTTCTCAAAAGAAGAAATTCAAATGGCCAAAAAACACATGAAAAAATGCTCACCATCTCTAGCCATAAAGGAAACGCAAATTAAAACCACACTAAGATTCCACCTCACCCCTGTTAGAACAGCCATCATCAGCAACGCCATGAACAACAGGTGTTGGCGAGGATGTGGGGGGAAAGAAACCCTCTTACACTGCTGGTGGGAATGCAAGCTGGTGCAATCCCTCTGGAAAAAAATTTGGAGGCTCCTTAAAAATCTAAACATTGATCTGCCATATGATCCAGCAATCCCACTCCTGAGGATATACCCAAAAGACTGTGACACAAGTTACTCCAAAAGCACCTGCACACCCATGTTTATTGCAGTGATATTCACAATAGCCAAGTTATGGAAACAGCCAAGATGCCCCACTACCAACAAATGGATCAAGAAAATGTGGTATTTATACACAATGGAATTTCACTTAACCATGAAAAAGAATGAAATCTTATTATTCTCAAGTAAATGGATGGAACTGGAGAACATCATTCTGAGCAAAGTCAGCCAGGCTCGGAAGACCAAAAATCTTATGTTCTCCCTCATATGTGGACTTCAGATCTAGGGCAAATGCAGCAATGTGGTCGGACTTGGGTCACTTGACAAGGGGAGAGCACATATGGGAAGTATGGGACTAGGTAGAAAACCCAAAACATGAAAGCATTTGATGTCCCCACTCCAGAGGAACTAAAACAGAAACCTTAAAGTGACAAAGGTCAACATGAGAAGGGGATCAGGAACCAGTGTAAAAATCAGTTAGAGATGAATCAACTTGGGTTGTAACACATTTGTACATGAAAGTAATGCTAGGGATCTCTCTGTATAGCTATCCTTAACTCAACTAGCAAAACACTTTGTCTTCCTTATTATGCTTGTGTCTTTTCTTCAACAAAATTAGAGATAAGGGCCGAACAGATTCTGCCTGGAAGCGAGGGGGGGAGGGGGGAGAGGTTGGGGGAGGGGGCAGAGGGGAGAAATGACCCAAACAATGTATGCACATGTGAATAAATGAATAATAATAATAACAAAAGAAATGTGTCTATAGCTCAATGAAAAATAATACAAAACACTGTAATTTTGCATTATAGGTTAAATAGCTCTTATGTGAAATACTTAGGGCCAGAAGTGTTTCAGATTTGGGATTTTTCCAGATTTTGAAATATTTGCACACATAATGAAATATCCTAAGGATGGGACCCAATGCTAAATGTAAAATTCATTTATATTTCATATATGTCTCATGCACAAAGCCTTCAGGTAATATTATACAATATTTTTTTAAGGAGGAAAGCTTTATTTTGGCTCATGGTTTCACAGTTTCAGTCCATGGTTGGCCAGCTCTGTTGTTCCTGGTCTGTGGTGAGGCAGAACATCATGGTGGGATGAAGATGGTGAAGCAGAGGTTTTCACCCCATGGTAGACAAGAGGCAGAGAAAGCATACAATATTTGTAGGCACCTGGATTTGATTGTGACTTACCACACAAGGTCAGGGATAGAATTTTCCATTTGTGGGGTCATGTCAGCACTCACAATGTTTCAGATTTTGGAGCATTTCACATTTCAAATTTTCTGATTAAGAAAGCTCAGTTTGTAACAATAATCACACGCACACACACACACACACACTCGTTATTTGGCAAGACAAATTTTGCTGCCAGGATCTTAAGGGACTATTAAAAACCATTACCCTTAGAAATAAATTTTATTTCATGTTCTTTATGTTTTTAACATTTTCCACATTTTTATACATTTTGTAACTCTACACATTTTATAAGTCTGTGCATTTTATTTTTACCTGCCATGTTCAATTGTCTCATAGCATATAGGGATCACTTTAATCTATAAAATGTCATCAACAATTCTATACACAATGGAGATATGGGTCATTATTGTTTTCTTTTAAATATTTTCACAAACGACTCGATGGATGCTGTTTTAGGTAAGAAGATAGCTCTGTATTCCCCTTAGATGAACATGGATTCTAAGAGAAAGCAGGAAGGAGTCAGGACCTATATTTAAGGCCCCCTGTTCTTCACTCCACTCAGAATTTTACCTTTGATCCCTCATCGTGTGCTCAGAATTTACCTTGCACACACCCCAGAACCCACACTGTAATTCTCTAAATGTGTACATCAGCCTTCACCCCTCAACTGGGAGCTCAGTGAGGCAGAGAAGAATGCTTGCCTGATGCTTGTTTTGGGTTTTTTGGGGGGTGGTACTGGAGATCAAACCCAGGGCCTTGTACATGCAAAGCAAACACTCAACCACTAAGCTACATCCCCAGGTCCCTACATTCTAATTTTAAAAAGGAACTTCAGGGTATGTTGGGTGAAAGCAAGGAGACGTGTTCTGGTGCCCATGGGGGCACAGGCTATGACTCGTGTCCCAAACATATTGCTGATAGCAGGCATGAGGCCAAGTACCTGGACTTCTCCAAGCATCATGGGAAGGAAAGATGAGTAAATGGACCTTACCATCAGAAACAAAACGTTCAGCTCCTTCTAAGTGAAAAATGACTAGGTTGAATGAAAGGTTTATAAAGACCACAGACCTAAGTGGTGGCTTTGGTCCAGTCTTAGACAAGCCACATCTTTCTTTTGGTATCCGTTTTCATATAGATAAAATGAGTTGGGGGATATTGAATGATATTTCAGAAATCTGACATGTACCACCTAGAATTTTAAAATATGAAAACCTCTATGCCATTTCATCCTGCCAAGATTTTAATCAAGAAACTTGTTTCTCATACAAGGTCCAGAAATCTTAGTGATAGTTCTGACTCTCCACCGAGCTTTTGTAGGTGATTTATTGATGTTCTAGCTTGTAGCATATAAGCATGATTATAAGAATGAATTGCAGTGCCAGAGAACGCTAAATAAAATACACTTCACCAGTAAGTGGATCCACACTTAAGTGGCCCAGAGCAGGTTGCTTAAACTTGAAACCCCTTTGTATCCATCTTTAAAATGGGCATAATAACACCCAATATATTTAGAAAAATGTAGCAAAATGTCCAACACATAGTGAGAGCTTAGTAAATGAAGTTATTATTATCAAATTGATAATAATATGAACATTATTATAAATATATGAACATTCTTAACAGGCTGATATTGTTACATGTGTTATATATTCCCCAACCTTTGTTTTGTTTGATATGTTGTCATGAAACACACATAACACATCTTTATCTAATGTTGTTCTTGGCCCTTGACACCTGCTGTCCTATTTTTAGCCCCATCTATAATAGTTACTTTTCAGGGAATCCAATGGTTACATATAAAGACCAAGACTACAACAGAACCACTCTGCAGATCAACAGGAATTCAGAGGATGACACCAATCTGGCACCTGTGTCTAGCACTGAATTTATACCAAAAGATGATGATGACAAAGACACAAGCATCCCATCTCTCAAAACTATGTATAACTCAATCGATTGAAAATAACAGCCAGTGAGACATCTTGGGAAGGTGTAATTTTTCTCCTAATCCTAGGACTCAGAGCAAGGAATGGGCTGGGGACATGAGGGAAGAAAAGTTGATCCATTTTTAATCCTTTTCCCCTCTGAGGGTGAATGCCTCCCATCTTGCCTTAGTGTAATGTTGATCTATAGGGAAAGGTGGCTCTGCCCTTTGCTTTCAGAATTGATTGTGTTGGACTCCACTATCATTGCGTCAGTTCCTGAAAGTTCCCTTGATTTATTCCCTTTATATTAGAACATCATATCTGCTCATTATCTAGGAAGGTCACTAGGAGGGAGATATTTCTTCTAACTTCAATAGAGGATCACTTGGTCTTTTTTCATATCTCTCTTGGCACTGCAGGAGCTCTGTGAGAATGGGGGAGGCCGGGACAAACAATAAAGGAAAATTTATTCCTAAGCAAAAAGCACAATGCAAGGACCTAACAGAGTATATAAATATGCAAAGCTGGCTCATCAGCTAGTGTTCTCCATTTCTATTTCGACTTTTATTTCCAAGCTAATTATTCCTATTAATAGGAAGTCCTAACTTAAATAAGGTGGTTAGAAACCATGAGTCATTGAAAATGTTTCTGAATTTAGATTAGACTTAAATCTCCCATTCTGTTCAATTCTGAACAGAACTAATATTTTAAAGTGTGTGTGTGTGTAGAAAGAGAGAGAGAGAGAGAGAAGAGATAGCTAGCTAGCTAGCTAGCTAGATAGATAGATAGATAATGTCATCATTTGAAAGTATTTTACCAGAAAATTAAATTTATTTTCCTTCTAAGTTACATTTTCTAACTGATCCATGTTAATTTGTCTTTTCTTTTTATACTTGCTATTTACCTTTTATTTGCATATGTTAACAGTACAAAATAATTGCATAGTGATAGCTCCCTAGATGTGTATAGTATCCTTTGAACAGTTGTCTTGTCTTCTGGCAAAAATAAAGTGTGTATAATTACACACACTAGAAGTTCCATGTTAGCCAGATAAAACTGGAACTGGTTAGTTCAGGATAGTCAAGAGTTCTAACTCATAACCATTCTGAGGTTGCGCTAAGCTTAGCCAGAACTTCTCTGCTATCCTCTAGAGACCCTCTATTTGAGAATTCCCCTAGGAGCATATTTAAAATACAGATTTCTTGGAGCACACTAGCCCTCCTGTACCAGGCATTTGGAGATGGAACCTAAGAATCTGCACCATAAAAACATTCTGGTCACTGAGAATCAATGGGTTGTTGGGATAAGAAATCTCCAGTGTATGGAGGTGGAGAGCCCACATTCATTACTGACCACAGCTTTTCTTCTATCTCACAACCTGACACTAGGGGGAGCACTCCTGCAGGCAGCACAACCACCTAGACCAGGGAACAGGTCAGGTGGTTCAGGGAACTTGTAAGGATAAGGACAGCTTGGTCTGGATTTGCAAGAAAGCCTTGTTCAGGGAATCAAGGGTAGTTGCAGCTTTGATGATGATGTCTAAACTCTTTGGGCTTCCTACAGTTTCAATCAGAGAGGCCCTTCCTTCCTTTCATTACAACAAATTCAGTTCAAGAATAATTACAAAATCAGTGATAACCCACTTCAATGTATGAATTTTATGATATGTAAATTACATCTTAATAAAGCTGTTAAAATTAAAATTTTAAAATAATTTTTATAAAAGGAATGTAGCTTGAGTATTTGGATGAGCTAAGTGTTCAAGCCCCTTACACACTCCATGACAAAGTTCTTTGGGACTCTTCAAAATGCCTGCATTCATCCAGGTAATAATTATTGAGCCTTGCTCTATGCACAACTTAAGACTAAGTGTCAGAAAATAAAATAAAAACATTCAAATAATTTCATATACATATTGTTACCCCTATGGCATCTATAGAATTTGCCTATATAAAAGGCATCGAAGTATGTTGAATTTCAATTTGGCTTTCTCATTATTTCCTGAACAAAGCTACCTGTAGGCTTCTGACTCTTTCCAATGCAGAATTTAATTTGGTGACTAACAGACCAAAGCAGAGAGAGCAGCAGGGACCGTTTAATCTGCATAAGGAGACTTGTATTTACTGTGATTCCATCTATCAGAGGAATGAAGAGAACTCTGGGGAAAAGGTCTTCTTCCCTGTGACACAGCCAACAGCAAGCCTACCAGCATCCATTCCCTCTCTATAGCAAAATGGGCAAATCCCTGGGGAAGCTACCACCAACTGACCTGCAGGGAAAGGACTGGAGGTAAAGGGCCACTAACAGAAAAGAGAGATGGGCAGAAGATATGGCGTAGATGCTTCCCCTTTTCCACTCTGCATCCCATATCAGATCTCATGATGCACAAAGTCCACCGGCACAGCAAGCCAAAGAAAGCACCATTGCTCAGTAGGGATAAGATCAGATTGCCAGAGTAACAACTTTTGACTTTTGCAAAAGTGTGAGTTGAGAAGGGTCTCATCACTCCTGTCATCATTTCTTCACAAGGAGACTGCACAAAAGCAGAGGGCATCATTTCATCTGTGACTAATTTTAGTCACTCTTCCTTTGAGGTGTTGGGAAAGGCCACACAGTATGATTCCATTTGTGGGGCTCAGAAAATGTACAGAGTGGAAATCCTTGAGGAGAGAGGCTCCATATGTGCTTTGCATTCTGGGTCTCTTCATTTCTGCTCAATATAAAGAACGACCCGGTCATCAGAGAGCCCAGATGGCTCAATGCCTCGCTGCTGACTTAAAGACACTGTCAACCCCCAAACCCTCCTCTCCATTCAAAGAGGGTTAGCCTGCCCTTTCATCTGTTTAGCCTCACGTGCATGATAAAACTCCATAGTGTCAAAAAAATATCCCAGTGGATAAGGAGAAACGGAGACCTTGACCTAAAGATTTTGGGACACAAATGGAGTTCACGTTTGTAAAACAGCTACCTATGCCAGGCACTATACTAAGCACATTGCATTAATCCTAAAACAACTCAATGATGGGATCCTAAGCAAAATAAGGAATTAGCAGTCTGCTATAATTACAGCACTCAGATGGCTGAGAAAGAAGGATCATGAGTTTGAGGCCAGCCTGGATTACAGAGTGAAACCTGTCAAAAAAAAAAATGTCAGTCTGTATTTTGTCTGACCTCAGAAGAGGTTACACACCATTCCTGAGGAGCAATAGTTAACTGTGAATCCTCTGAACTCTGAAGAGGATGTCACCTCTAAATCCTGAGGCATTTGGTTCTTAATTTCTATTTACCTAAGTTTTGGCTAGATTTCCTTTCCAAACTGGATTTCACAGATTGCATTGAACCTTCGTTTTTACTTGGAACCCTGTCAGTCAATTTCTCATCTCTACAAATAAAAGGATCTTGCAGGGAATACCTTCTTTTTTCTCATGTACCCAAAGCTCATCTGTCTACCCAGCTCCCATGACATCATTTTTGAACTGATATAATCTATCTACTAATCCCCTACAAGCACCACTCAACTTCCCACTGTCTGATTGTCTTCCTTTCAGTCCCAGGTCCCCAATTAGACAGAAATCTCCTTAATATTGGAGACAATTTTGGATCAACTTGAAGCTATTTAAATGGTAGTAGATTTCTAGTCTTATTCTCTCCATCAGATCCATACACAATTGGGTAGGATTTACCTAGTAACAATTTTATACCAACAATCATAGAACTTTCTAGCTAGGCAAAGCATGGCAATAAATATCTTAACCCCTCCAAATCACATGTGTGGAAGCTCAGAGCCAGTTATTGGTCATCCAGCTAGTAAGGTTCAGTGAGCTATCAGATCTGGAAGGTAATCCCAATATGGTGGATCTAGACAGAGAATTTTATTCCTTAGATTTTTATAATAAGAGATAAAAGTATTCAGCTTTTCACTGATAGAAGACCATTTGAAACACTATTTGAGCCCTATCCTCTAAATTACTAAGGCTCTAGCTCGGGTACTTTTCTTCTTTTTTTTTTTAATTGTATTGCCTCTTTAAAACTAGGTTATTTTTATAGCCACAGAATCCCTGAAACAGTAAACAGGAAGCTAATGCATCAGGCTTTAAAGGTGAAAGGGGTTATTTAAGAGTGTTATCAGAATTGGCCAGCTGCAAGCACACACAGTATCAGAAAACCATAAACCTTTCTCTTCATAGCAGGATTCAATTATTCATTAGGCCACCCTGCTGCAGGGGGAGGGTGTTTATAAACCCAGTGTCACAAAACCCTTGAGGTGGTCAGCCCTCCCAGCCATCCTGCTGTACGGATGAACAGTTCGAGGAGTGATAATTATCTCTCCATCCTCCCTTATCCTGGCTGCGTGCTTAGAGTTTTGAAAGTGATAATGATAAAATAATAATGATAATACTGCCACTTCTTGACACTTTCTAAGTACCAGGGGAAGTCTATCATACCAAGGGTGGTGAACTGACTTATGAGATATAGTATAGTACCTTAGTGACAGAACTAGGATTTGAACTCAGGTCTCTTGAAGACTGAAAATTATGACTTGCCTATCATTCTGACATTTCAGTCTCCCATCCCCAAGAAATACTCATTTTTATTAATCCTTTGGAATTAAAAATTAAAGGTAAGGAGGAGTGACTTCTTTATTAAATTATTTGCCCACACACAGTGTCTACCTTTTAGAGTGTCAGAATTCAATCTAGTATAATAAAGGCTCTAAAAACAGGTGCAGTAGAGACACCTGTTTTTCTTGTGTAATTGAAGTTCCAGATTTCCAGTGGCACATCCTGGAGAGTGATTCATGACGTATGGGGAGACCTAAAAAAATCCTATGTAGTTAAAAATGGAATCCTACTTTCCATTATGGAGAATTATTAGCTGGGGGTATCCTTACCATTTGAAACTCCACCTAATCCCCAGCTGCGCTCATTCTCCCAGATCCCACTCTCCTGGGTTTATTCTGGAACTTAGCTCTCCACAACGCTGCGTTCAGTTCTTTGTGTACAGTGTGGTTATAGAGTGAAGTCTCACATGCATTCTTACACGCTGAAGTATCATAGGCACTTTGTTAAACTTTCGAAACCTCAGTTTTCTCATCTGTGAGATAGTTGTTTAAAAAAACTCTACTTTGCAGTGACGTGATAACTAGAAATGTGTTTAAAGCACTTGGAATAAGTCACCATTGTTATTGGGGCCATTTTGAAAAATGTGATGAAAGTGATTTCCTGTTGTCTGCTTTCTCCACTCAATAAAATCCTGTTCAGCTGCTCAGACCAGCTCCAATGTCACCTCTACCATGAAAATTTTCAAGGCCCTACTTCTTCCCCAGCCACCTTTCTGCCCTGTTCCTCCAGCCCCTAAAACACTCATCATTCCCCATCGGACACCATTTACTATGTGACTTCAATCACACTGTCTTCTCTGCCAGCTCTCTGAAGACATGGTGTGTATCACAAATACAGTCTCTTCTACACTTAGTACCTAGAACCATATAGGGCCCAGTAAATATGAGCAACAAGATATAAGATTAAGTGTTATAAGCTATGATGCTGCCTCCAGTGAACGTTCATTCTAACAGCAAAGCAAATATACATACCAAAAATGACCAATAGCCAAACACAGAATATGGTGGTGTCAATGTGTGACACATTCTCGAGGTAGGAGTTTGAGGACGGTAAAGAACGAGGACATTGGAGGGCATTATGAAGCTCAGAGGATCCATAGCATGTCCAGAAGTGAGGTATTAATGCTATAGGGTCTGCTTATTCCATCCAATATACACAGTTGTTATGCACCTACTCCCCATGGAAGCAGGGCCCAATTTTACACAAACATTACAAAAAATAATGGATCAATACATGTAGTATATGGTCATGGAAAAAGCCCATGTGTTTTATAATACAGTCAATGCATTAGGGTATTGTTTATTATAAAAAGATGGCTTTAGATACCTGTGTTATCACTTATCATCCTAGTGGCACTGGGAAAACTACCCAAGCTCCTTACGTCTTAGTTTTTCTGTATGTAAAAAAATTGATAATGGAGCCCATTCATATACCTACATGAATTAAATGAGACAATATACATGAGTATCCTCAGCAGAATATCTAGGATAACATAGCTAGGCAATAAATTTTACCTCTTAATAATTAATACTTATCTATCCTGCTCTTCTGAGCTTTTTGAGGTTATAGAACTTCTCACAGTTATCTTTTTATTGACATCATCAGGCACTACACCAGGCATATGCTAGTAACTCTATCACTACTTGCTGTATGATTACATGAATAAACAATGAGGTCCAAGAGCAACATGCAGCATGAAAGTCATTAGTCACCCATCCTTAGTTGAAATTCCAGCAGCCACACCTGTGACGTAGAGCACTCTTGCTATTTTTGTTTACAGAACACTAAATCCCAGGCCCCTAGGACAACTCTGTTTACATTTCAAAATGTAATGCGCTATTCCAAGAACTTTTATGCACTTTTAAAAATTTGCTTTCATTTGACAAAATAAGACTTTCAAAAGAGATTTATGGTTACAAGTATGTGGACAAAATGCACTAAAAAAGAAGTACTTTTTAGAATTATGTAGATCCATAATAAATACACACATAAAACTTATAGCTATGTCTAAAGAGGTGAGAACAGAAGCTAGTAGTAAAAAGTACAGCAGGATTCAGGGAAGGAGGAGAGAAAAGGACTATGATTGCCCTAGTGAATTGCAATACATGTGTGCATTTTCCTTTTAAATATGCCCACTCAGCATTCATGTTTTTTAAGGTGTGTGTATGAGAAAGAAAATGCTTTTAATTTAATAATAAGCCAGGGAAAAATGTCCTCACTTCACATTGAGTGGGATGGCTGCAAACATATCAAACATGAACACAAAAGCAGAGGAAACAGACCCTGAGCGTTGGGTGGTGAGAGCTGTATTTGCCTCCTTTCCTTAATAAGCACATGTCCCATCAGCTCACTCAGGGAACTGAGATGTGAGAGAAGCCTTATTATTTCCTCTTCTTTTGGGTTTGTCTACGAAAGAGCAATCTAAGAACAACAGAAAGCTGAAGAAACAGCTGTCAGTGAGAAGAACTGGTCCAGGCCCATGCTGGGAAGAAAGAGCCAGTGTTGTCTCTGGCCCATTTTCCCTGAGGTGGCTTCATTGTTTCACTTCAATTAAGAAGCAAAGAAACCAACAGTGACGCTGACTCCACAGTGTGGGGATCAGCTGGCTGTGGCTCTAAACTGACAGGAGAATCAATGCCAAGGATGCACCACCAAGGATGCACCAGCAGCTTTTGCACAGCTTCTTTTTCATCTCGCAAACTACACCTTTTGCGGATCTGAGGAACGGCCACACCTCTCTTTGCTGACCTAAATTTTCCTGCTCATCTCCCCTCTTCATGCAAGTCTTCATCCTAGTCTCTGCATCTTTCATGACTGAAGATCTCCTTGTCACTCCTTGACAGGAGCTGCCATACTTCTTCCAACAACTTGAATTATGATTTAATTACGGCTCTAGTCATCTTTCTTATTGGAAGATCCCATTCGGGATCGTATTACATCAGAAATATATATGTTAAGAGTCCCACAAGGCCTGGTTTTCAATCTTCACTGTATTTATAGACATCTATATGACCTTGAGCAAGTTCCATAACCTCGAAGAACCTAAATTTCTTGGGTCAAACTGCATACAACTTCCTTGGGTCTCAGGGTTGCCTGAGTATTTGAAAAGGAAACATATGCCAACAGCTTAGAGCAGTGTCTAGGAGGAAGTGTGACTTCATTAAAAGTAATTTTCCTTCTTATTTGGACATCAGTGGGGATCAAAGTCTACCCGTGTCAGGGGTCACTGGATATATCATAGACCTAGGGCAGGTGGAAGGAATTCAGTAACAGAATGGCTAGAAGGATTGCCTCGTCTCAACATCAGAAAGTATAGGAATAGGAGTGCTCTAGAATTACACACCCACTACAAGAATGGGGTCTTATGGAGGATGAAGACATTTGCAACCAGATAAAAATAATAAACTTTGGAGCATGGGAGGGTGAATGTAGTGCAAATACTGTGAACAAATGAATGTAAATAGAAAAATGAGACCTGTTGAAACGATTCCAAGAGTGGAAGGAGAGGGGATGGAAGAGAATGGTGGAAGGGGTGAATTCAAATATGACATATTCGACACCTTGTAAGAATATTTGTAAATGTCACAATGTACCCCCACTCAGCACAATAAAAAACATAAAAATAATAAACTTACCAATTACTGGTTTTGAGATTCTCAGAAAGATCTTTGTAGTTTCTATTCCTCACTGCCTTTATAAAATTGACTCCCTGTCATATTGTCAGGAGCTTCTACATCATAAACAATCAATGCATGCTAGTTTTATTAAGATACAAAAAGAAAACTCCTCAAATTTAAGTAATGGTAGCTATTGTTTATATACTAAGTACCAGGTCATATTCTCAGTAGTGATTAAATATTCTCATCTGTGATGACTAATTTTTATGTGCCAAGTTGGCCAAGCTAAGGGATGCTCAGATAGCTGGTGAAGTGTTGTTTCTGGGTGTGCCTGTGATAGTGTTTCTGGAAGAGATTGGCACCTGATCCAATAGACTGAATGAAAATTGCCCTTCTCTTTGTGGTAAATGGGCATCACCCAATCTGTTGAGGGTCCAGACCAAACAAAAAGGAAGAGGACAGGTAAATTCAACTCGCTCTGTTGAGTAAGGATATCCATTTTCTGTCTTCACTAATCAGTGCTCCTGATCTGCTCAATCCCAGAGCATACCTTCTCCCATATCCCCAAAACGTCTCCCTTCATCCACATCCCCAAAACATCTCATGCCTCTGGACTGACACAGTGTTGTACCACTGGTTTTGCTGGTTGTCCAACTCGCAGATCTTAGAACTCCTGGCTTCCATACTTGTGTGATCCAAGTCCCACAATGTCAATCATAATATGTAATATATGTGATATAGTGCATATTATACATGTATATGTATATAACATGTATAATACATGTGTATGTGTACATCATACATATACATGTGTTGTGTATACATGTGTATTTATATTTATGTACATATATGATATACATATTATAATGTGTAATTATATTTTTTTCTAGAAAAAGCTGAACGATATATTATTGAATGCTCAGAGATGAGATTATGAGATAGGTGGTATCACTGCCCCTATTTTAAGATGAGGAAACTGACATTGATACATCCCCTGACTTGTCTGTGTCATACAGCTAATACATGTGAAAGCCTGGAATCAAGCCCTCAAACCCAATTAGGCTAGTCTTAAAGTCTGTATAACAAGTACTACACTGTCTAAAAAATTCAGAAAAATGAATTCCTTCCTAGATGACCTACATTCAAGAACTGAAACTTCAAGAGTACTGCTTTTCTTAATTTCTATAATACTTCACATCGATCATGCTTTTAAGTGAACAGAACTGAAACTACATCTTCCAGTCTTAGGAATACATAGAACGAATATTGAGGAACTCACAGGATGAATAAAAGGACTAGAAAACAGGATCAAAAAATAGGTATTGACAGTGGTAGCTACATGGTTAAAAACACTTGTAAAGTCACCTCATAGGAATTGCTATGATGATGGAGTAGATTATATTGGACCAGCTTTTTACCTAGAATAATAACTCTGGAAACATTTATTTATAAGAAGGAATTAGACTGAATGCCCAAACTTGGAACCCCATAGCTTGTATCTGAAATGTGTCTCCATGATTTACTGAGTGTGAGTCTCAGACATGGAATTAACCTTGCTGAGCCTCAGTAGCTGCACCTGTAAAATGGAGGTGATACCCAGACCCACCTCATCAGAATACCATGTAAAACTTCCTCCCAGTCTTCATGGGAAAAGCAGAGGAACTGGTAACCAATACCTTGAGAAATGCTGCTTCAGAAAATGTGGGAAGAGGAAATGGGCTGGAAAGAATATGGTCGTTAAACATTGAGACTTTTCTTACTCAAGCCCAGTAGTCAAGCCAGTGCCCTGGGACACAAGTATAAGGCATCTTACCTCCCCAGTACTTCCCAGTTCCTGACCTCTAAAACTACTGCCTTACCCATAATCAACTTTCACTTCAAAGCCATGCAGAGAAACATGGGCGACTCGGAGTCACCTCAACTGAACGAGATGCACATATGAGAATAAGGGAATCAGACTGTCCCCCTTACCACCTCCTAAACTTATTTATTCCTAGACACCTCTTAGGCACATGAATTTTTCTTCTAGGACAATCACAAAAAGACAGAAAAGCCCAATGGAGCTCAATACCAGACCAGAAATGCTGTGAACAAATTCAGTAATCTGGAGCACGTACATCTTCTTGTGTTTCTCATCTGGACCTCTGATTTGCTTATGTACATGTATAAGTCTGAAGTTTTTGCCTTTCCAAAAGTGAAGTTATACTTTAAAGTGTGTCATCTAAACCACACATAAAGTCTATTCCTGTGCATTATTGTCCAGTCCTTACCAGGCTGTATGTGTTAGTGATTACTATTGTAAGATGACAAATAAAGAATCTTATTTGGACAAACCTGGCCAAAGCCATTAAGTTAGCAAGTGGTGGCACCTGAGCTTAATGTAAAAACAGTGAGAGCAACAGACCCCAAATGGTATCCAAAAGGAGGCTGTGAGGCTGGGAGGGGATAAAAAGTCTGGGATTCCCAAATAAAACATTCTAATGTTTAAGGAAAATTAGAAAGTGAAGATTTCAGAAAACAGAAAAATATTTGAGTTCTTCCTCAATTAAACCTAACATGAATAGTGGCTTGTTTGAAATCACCTGTGTTTTCTTTGTCTACTTAGCATTCTTTAGTGGCCAGACAAGACAGTTCATTCCTCCTCAAACTGCCAGAAATTGCTTAGGAGGCTAAGAGACTCTTTTGGAGCAAACTTAAACAAATTTTATCAGGTCACAAGTGCTAAGAATTATAGAGTTTTACTGCATTTATTTATTTGACCCATTAATTGTGCAGGTGCAATCTAAAAGTACCAAGCTCTGGATACCTCAGAGAACAAAACACACACACACATGCACATACACACACACACGCATATTCACAAAAATATCCCCACCTACACAAAATGTTCAGTGAGTCTATTTCCTAATGCAAACTGAATCTGCAGGTATAGGCTAGATCCAATGGGAGAATGGGTGAAATGTTCTCATTTTTATCTGAGTTTTGAAGAGTGAAAGCAGAGGCTATGGTAAGCTAAGAGAAGCACAGAATTCTATCCAGTCTAGAACTGCAGGCACAAAATTTAAGGAGTTGGACAAAACTCCATAATTAAGACAAAAATTCAGTAATGTTAATACAACATATATATGTATACATATACATGTATATATACACATTATATACATATGTACATTATAGTGTATATTATATACTGCCATATAAATAAATTATATATTATACATATATGTGCATATATATGCATATTGACATTTACATGTATATATATACTTACATGTATATATATACATATATATATACATATATGTGAAACTCTACCACTTGAGCCATGTCCCCCAGTCCTTTTCCTTTTTTACTTTGTTTTTCAGATAAGGTCCCACACTTTTACCTGGGTCAGCTCTGGATTATGATCCTCCTACCTCAGCCTCCTGAGTAGCTGGGATTACACTCATGTACTACCACACCTGACCTTTTAATGTAATATTTTAAAAATAAAACCTAATGCCCAAAATCCACAATGAGTATAATATCAAAATTTGAAATAGAGGCAAGATTTGTCTTTCATCTGCAGGCTTCACAATGGTTCCTCATGGCTCTGAGTAATGAGACTAGAAGCGAGAAGGTGGATGCTGCTGCTCTGTGCAGGACCACCTGTCTAACTGTGAATGCACCTTTCTACCTGAACCCCTGGCAGTTGCAGAAAAGCTGCCCAAAAGAACCATGTTGACTTCTGAGAATTGAATTTCTTTAGAAGCTCAGCTCTGGTTTTTTCATATGTAGATGATCTCACAGATGTGAGGGAAAGAACTCTGCAGGAGGAAGCCAAAGGCCCTGGGTCTCCCATACTTTACTAGCTGTGTGATTGGTGACTGTGGTGCATTTACCCATTTTCTCTAGGCCTCACTGATCACATCGTAAAACAGGCCCATCCTCAGCTAGATGATTGTTAAGCCTTTTGTCACTCTGAGGTTTCCAGAAGAGGAGAGAGATATCCAAGAGAGATATCTTTGGAATCCAGAACACAGTCTATTTTGCATAGGCTCAATGTAAATGCTTAAAATAAGATCCAAAGAGAATCTTCCTATAATTAATTTTCATACAGGAAATTGAAGACTTGACTTCAATTGCAAAAGCCTGCTCATGGTACAGAGTAATTCTGTGTAAAAGCCAAGTGTACATCAAGGTGTTATCACCCAGCATACCAGTTCTGACATAACTGAGTAAACTCAATGTGGAATCTTCAGCAAGTCACTGAGTCTTTTCAGATGTCAGTGCTTTCATCTATAACATAAGGGGAGGGACTTGCGACCTCTGTAGCTTAACATTCAATGACTCTGAGTCTGTAAATTGATTTTGCTGAGTTCTTAAGCTGGGAAATCAGGGTAAAGCTCATGCCCCATGCAACATATCATATTTTTGTTCTTACTAGTCAAATCTTATTTTATGTTTCTAGTTGTCATTGTCCATGTCTCTGATAATCTTTTACCCCTCTTTTCCTTTTTATTTAGAGAAAGAGTAAATCTAGAAACAATTAGTGTTTTACATTCAGAAATTAAAACAAGATTCTGGGGAAGTACTCCCTCCATCCATTTCTTTTATCCAGTGAGAACCATTCTCATTAATTGATATTCCATTGTGAGAGCCATAGACATAGGAACTAAACTGATATTTAACCAAAATATAAAGACATCTCCTTCCCAAGGCACCTCCTTCAGAGTAAAACAGTCTTTGTAAGCCAGTGTTACTGCTTGGTACCTCACCAGACACTTCCAGATTCACACATTCAGACTTGTCCGGGTAAGGAGAATCTTCTGAAGTCTTAATTTCAGAGTCACCTTGGTGTACAAGGTCCCTGAGTTGACAGGATGTCTCACATTTTCCTTTTTCAACTGATAAACATTTGAATGGTGCTGTCATAATTCCTCTTAGGCTGTTGTTTCATCAGTTTTGTGCCCTTTGGCTTAGTGTCATTATCATTTCTGTCCCCCTCATCCCAAATCCTATTTGACACTTTCTCTTCCTTTTCTTTGACTCCACACAATCCAGATGGAGAGGAAAAGTGCTCCACATGTTAATATCCTTCTTTTAAATATTTTATTTCACTTTATTTTGATTAACATGTATCAAATTTACACATTAATGAGATTCAGCATGATATTTCAACATAAATTGCAATGATAAAATCAGGTTTCCTTTTATTCACACTCTCACCTTCCAAACCTCTAGTAATTACTATTCCATGTTTAAGTCACCTTTTGTTTAGTGTCCACATAGGAAAGAGAGTATACAGTAATTGTTTTCTGAGTCTGGCTTGTTCCACTTAACATGTCCTCCAGTTCCATCCATTTAGTTGCAAATGACAACAAAATGTGTGTGTGCGTGTGTGTGTGTGTGTGTGTGTGTGTGTGTGTGTGGTAAATCAGAGTAAAACATCATCATATGTTTTTTAGTTCATGTTCTGTGTCAGAACCTCAACTAGATACTGGGGATACAAGGTTGAATAAGATGTAGCTCAGTCTTTCAAGAGCTCACATAGTGGATTTTTCCTCCAGACACAGCTATACTGGGAGGGTCTTTAGTGAAATGTGCAAGACTCACTGGTACCTATGGGTGTGCCTTCATTCTGATTAATCTAGAATCGTGACACATACATAATGATACATTCACACCAAAGGGTACCACCAGATCACAATGCAGCCATCCTGTTCTTTGACTTGGTGGTGGCTCACTCATATCATCCCACACTCCACTGAGAAGGAACATTTCTGAAATTGTGTATCAGTCTAAGAAAATAAAGTGTCCATTGGGAAAATTGCCATACCTGCCCACATAGGCACACAGCAAGCACACACAGGAAGGGATTCACTCTAAGCCTTTGCCTTCTGACACAGCACTGATAGACTGGCAGCCATGTCCTCAGGCTGTTCTCTCATACCCTCAGACTATTCATGCTTTTGTCTGTCATTCTGACCTCCCAGCATTCCTTTCTCTAGGAAACTCTCCCTGACTTCTCCCAAGGCTTTACGCCACCCTGGAAGAGCTACTTGACTGTTTTTTTCCCTTAACACCTAGAACTTGTTTCTATGCATTAGTCATGTGGTATTATGATTATCTGGGTACATTATACATAGGACCAAGAACTCCAGTGAGCTCCCTCAATGAAATAATCTAGTTTTTCCTCATTCTATCTATCGTACAATGAAGAATTAAAAGAAATGGGCTAATAGCTATTAGTCATGCATTAAATAAATCAACCCATATTTACGTCTTTACTGGTTGCCCTTCAAGGACACTACCTCCCGTCCATCACTCTCAATGGTGGTTATTTTTTCTCCCATACCAAATATATCACTGATTCTAAAAGTGTAGTGAATATCCTCCTTGTTCCTTGTTGTCACTTCTAAGTCACTGTTCTTTTCTTCCTCCAGCCTCCAGTTCTCTGATGTGTGTTCCAAATGTCTGTACCTTTTATCATTGCTATCTTTCCCTGAGCAGTCACCTACACACCACACTTTAGGTTACTCCTCTTCCTTCTTAAATGTTTTATTACTAAATCAATCCAAAACTCATAGTAACTCTAGAGAATTTCAATATCCACATGGCTGACACCACCAATACCCTTGCCCATTAGTTCCTTGGTTTTTTATTTTTATTTTTTTGCTTCCAATGATTTTGTCTTTCCTCTCAGTCATTCATTTCATGGTTACATTCAAGACAATTTATTTACTTATTCATCTCATCTCCCCATAATCTTGTTTTAAAGTATCTTTCGTCTTTCAAGCATCTACAAACAGAACCTTCACTCCAACAATTCCCAGTGCTTCCAGAACCTTTACTGCATGGGTTCTCTTCTCTTTTTACTATACTCTCTTTTTCATGACTTCACTTCCTTTTTTTCATCTAGCTTATTCTCCCAAACATCATGTTAAAATTACCCCCTGACAGTGACTCCTAACTGTGTTTCTATCTTCTTCTCCATTGTATTTCTCTGTCAAAAGCAATGGCTACAAATAACTATTGACAAACTGAAGCCCCCAAACAGCAATGGAACACAGATGAGAAACTTGTCAGATTTTACCTTCATGACTACATATTGCAAGTGGAACCTTGGGCAGTGAAGGAAATTCCTACTACAGGTCTCCCAGTAAGTTCAGTGGCAAGGAGTGGACATAATCATTTATGAGAGGAGGTGAGAATGGACATTTGACAACCCAGATGCATTAAAAATATTTAGAATAAAAATGAAAGGGTTATTCAAGATGTATTTTAAAGATAAAAAATGTCAGAAAAGAAATATAATGGAAGAGAAGAAATAAAATGACCCTAGGTTTTGAGCCTGATATTGGGTAGATGGTAGTGTTACATATTCAGGTTTAAAAAAATAAAGGAGATGTACAAGGTTGAAGATGGACAAAAAGTTCAGGTTAAGTCTGAGTTATACAAAGGAAGCCATCACAGAGGCAATTGACCATGTAAGTATGGGACTCTGGGGAGAAATCAAGACTAGAGATATTGATTTGACAGTAATCTACATAGATATATGCTATTGAAACCTAATATAATTATTTGAAGACATAAGACAGATACACAAAAGCTGAAGGCTCAGGGTCAAGTCCAACTTTAGAAGGTAGGTGAGAAAAATAGTGAATAAATCAGCAAATGGACTTGAGAAGCAGAGACTAGAGGGGTTGTGGTAATAAAAGAGTCCTATATGTGCCAGATATTCGATACATATTATCCTAAACCTTTCACTTGGCTGGATGGGCTTTAATATTTCCATCAACAGGAAAATAAATCAAGAACTAGAAACACTAATTATCCTACCCAAGTGCACACGATGGAATATTTTTAGTATTGGTACTTTCTATTGTTGGGATCTGGAATGCCCCTGAAAGCCCGTGTGTTGAATGCTGGTTTCCAGCCCATGGAGCTATTAATAGGTGGCAAAACCTTTAAGATATGGGTCCAAGTGAGAGGTTATTGGTGCTGTACCCTCAGAGGTGACTGTGGGACACCATTACCTTCCTCTGCTATGTTTTCCCACTATGATATGCAGAGCATATGCTACCACGGGCCCAAAGCAAGTAGACCAATTGGTCATAGACTAAAACTTCCAAAACTGTGAACCAAAATAAACCTTTCTCCTTTTTAAGTTTATTATCTCAGAAATTTATTACAGTAACAGAAAACTGACTAATAAGCAACACTCAAATGGATGTTAATTGCCTTCAAAATTCTTGTGCTTTCCATCACACCTTACTTTCATTATTGAAGATAAAAAGGAATGAATGGAGGAAGGGAAAGAGGATACAAGGAAGAAGGAAAGAATGGGGAGGAGAGGTACAATTGAATGAATGAATGAGTTCCAGTGATACAGGCTCTGAGAGGAAAGATTCAGAATGGAGACTGGTTTTACTATGCATTCACTATGCATAGAAGGAAATGCAAAGAAAGCTTTATTCCAGGTAAAGAATTTCAATCATCATTGTAAGAATTTATTTTTTAAGATTGGTGTATTTCTTCCTACCCCATATTTAGAGCACACACCTACTCAGTGCTGGTATTAACTAAAGTAATTTACATAAAGTGTTTGGAGGATAGCAGAGTCATGGAGCTCTATAGATCTAAAAATGCTGCTGACTTTCTCAGCCATTGTTCTTGTAATTCAATTGGGAGAAGAAAAATTTACCAAGGGAAAGGGGTACAATTTCTTCTTTCCTGACTTTCAGTTTGGTTTTTTTATCATTATTCCTGTATTCTCAGATGCTTACAGATTTTCTCTCATTATGTTTGTTTCATCACTTACTAAATATTGATGTTATGTTTCCCAGCAAGTCATTCCCATGAACTTATTTTTGTTCTCTTTGGAGAGAAAAAGAAAATTATTGATGGGGGGAATGGGTGTTGGGATATGGATGGTCTATTTCATCAGGCAGATAGCCTAGAAACCAAGTCTTTTAAGAGTGTCTGATGAGGGAATTCTAATTTTATTTATTCAGAAATGCTCAGGTTTAAGTGTTGGGGTATGGTAGGAAAACAGGGCTGATAGGCATTTTAGTGGGATCACAATTGTTCCCCTATTCCCAAAAAGGTCTCCTTTCAATTCTTTTTCTGTTTGACACACACATTTACAAAATACAATTTAATAACAGAAATAAGGGAAAAAAATAGCCCTTTGTTTTCTGGCCTGCTGTATTACATGGATGGCCCTTTCTCTACCATTAAATTTGCTTCAGGTTTTTCAAACCCTGATTTTGTTTTACAACTCTAGCTAACCAAATCCTTTCCCGTCTGATTCTTCCATCTCCCTGTGGCTTTGGGCACAGTTTGTTCTTTTGATGGTCCCTTTGTTAAGTTGCACTGTTTGACTTTGAGGCGTTATCACAGGATGGTCTGCCAGTACAACAGTCATCAGCCTGACTTCCATGGTAGGGTTCCAATCAGCTTGCTCACACACAATTGAATTTCTTTGCCTATTCTTATAACAAGTCGTGTTTTTAATTATTCCAAATATACTCTCTTAAAGATGATAACTATGTTGAATTCCTTTTCTTTCTGGGAGGGGGGATTGTTAGGTGAGAGGAGAAGTATCCCTAAAGTATGCACTGCTTGTAGGTACTGTGAACCCCTTCCCCACATCCATTCTGTTCTAAAGCAGTTGGCTAGTTGGTGGCACGAGGAGGTTCTAGGAAAAGTCTACAAAACAAGCTGAGAACATCAAAACATAGAGTTCAGCAAGGATTGCTGTCAGGGAATTAAATGTGCTATTTGTGTTCACAGTGACCCACAGAACCACAGTGTCTGGTCTTTCTGGATCATATACAGCTCAACAGCTAGACCTACAAATCCATTCCCTAGTGTGTTCTTTAGTGGGTTATGCAGAGGAACTTTTCAAGTAGCATATTAAAATGTTAGACTGTTGTTGTTGGTCCTAAAACATGATTTTTTTTTGCAAAAAAATGGCTTCCTTTTGAAGCAATAGAAACTAATATTTGTCATAAAGAAGTACCATCTTCTCCTTCCCACGGGTCTCAGCTTTTATCATATTTCATCTCAAATTTCCTCTGTACTGCCCTTCCCAAACTTCCCTTGTGGTTTCTTCTTTCTTCTCCCTTGAACAATTTTGTTACCTTGTTCACCTTTCCATTTTGCCTTACTACTACTAATTAATATTTTCACACTTACCACATGCTAGTCAATTGCCTGGAGCAATTTAAATATATTAGCTCACAAAATATTCTTTGGGTTAGGTTATAGTATCACCTCTGCCATACACATAAAAACAAAACAAAATAAAAATCTCTGAAACACAGGGTGCTAACACAACTCATTCCAATCATGTACCTAGTAATTGGTAGAACCAAGATTCCCACCCAGGCCATAGAGTTAACCTTAGTGTCTGAGCTCTTAGCTTAGCCAGTGCTTTTAAATACCACATTCTACCCATTAGGTCCTGATGCTTTATCTGAAATTTACTAATTTGAGACTAAATACTTGGCCTGTGTTTCTATTCCAAGTCCTTATGATAATAGCTTTGGGATAGTTGGAAACCAAGTCATAATCTCCTGAATCAAATGTCTTGATTGCTTCAGCTCTGGGAGTCCCTCTGTTCTTAAAACTAAATGTTGAATATTTGCTAGAGAACCATAGGCTTTTTTTCCTGCCACCTTTCCCAACTGCTTTCCCCTTTCCAAATCTTGGTTAGCTGTTTATGTTTGAGATCCTTTGAGCTATAGAAACTAGGAGCAGTGATTTTCAAAAATAAACTCAGCTCAGCTATACATCAGAATGGGCAGAATGTCACATGAAATGAAGGTGACATGAGTCATACCTAGACTGGGGAGGGATGTTAATCTATACCCCAAAGATGAAGCCTGCCATGGGTCCCTGGTGCACTTCAGTGCCCCTTAAGAGTTCCCTGTTCAGCAAGGTTAACGTGAAAAATGGATGGAGTCAAGTGTTTGGCAATTCTTATAGCACCATCAATGCAATCCTCCTAAGGTAGACCTGGGCTGGGAATGGTAGGGAGGTTCCAGAAATGGAAAGGGAAATCCTGGTAGATGTGTAGAGAGGGCACCCCACTGTATGGTACTATAGACACCATAGAGGATAGAAGGCAGTTTTCATTGCCTTCTATTATGCATCACAATTGGACACAATCTTTAAAAAGAAAGTAGTTCAGAAGATTAAGAGAAAATAAAAATTACCCGTAAACTGTATGTTAAAAAGCAGATACTGCAAAATACAAATTCTTATTACTAATAAGCAGCTAATAAACTAGAACCACAAACTGATCATTTAAAACTTACCAAATATACTTTTTTTTCCTGTGTTGTACTTTCTTCTGTTTTCTTAAATTCTTAGACATTTGTTCTTGGTAACTCTGCTTGCAAATAACAGATCTACTAAACTTTGTTCTCTCCCAAAAGACTTCAGAGAACAAAATTAATATAGTTTTCTTTCCTAATTATCATCTTCACATCAACCAGCATTTTTTCTGTTTGCTGAAGACCCAAAGGAAGGTCAAAGAAATAAAAATCATCAACAAAATGATATCAACTCAATTATAAGCTAAAGAGCTGCGAATTGCCACTTTTCAGCATTAAGTACTCTGGTGCACGCTCTTCGGCAAGTAGACCAAAGATTGTAGCTGTGAAAGTCAGTCGTCCAAGATGCAATACCAGAGAGCAGTTTGTGAGCGTCATTTCCTTGTGGATTGTCTGTTGTGTGTGCGATAAGGATAATTGCCACTATAGCAGTAGCAAATAGCAACAATAACAGGTGCATAGGTCCCTGCCACTAATTCTCTGTGCAGGATTTAGATTCTTTTCCTCCATTCTCTGACTTCAGAACTAAAGGGACAGCTCCATTCTGAGCATTCAGCTTTACAAGCTTAAATTGGTCAAGTTGCTGGGTCAGGTCAATTTCTTCCATCTCCTTTCCTAAAAGCAGATTAAGTTCCCAAGTCTGGACTAGATGAAGTGCTTGGAGATGGAGTACAGACACATGGTGGGATGTGGAGGCCAGGCTATAGGGAAGATCATTAAAGCACTTAACTTTATTTGAGTGACCCTAAATTTCAATAAGCCAAAAGTGGTGAGCACATCACTTGAAACACTTTGTGTGCAGACTGATTGCACACCTGCTGGGAGACACCAACTGAGGAAGCTCCCAAATTGGAAGAAGGCTGAGCAGGGGTCCCTCACTCAGAGGTTCCTGCTTATTTCCCCTGAGAGCATCCTTTATGACTTGTAGAAGGGAGAGGCAGTAAAACCCAGGGGCATCAGTAAGAGGTTTTTTTTCCCCCTTTGTTTTTGTAAGCTATATTGACTTTCAGACAACAAGGTCATGACTTTATTCCACAGCAGAGGACTTTGTTGTAAGAGTTGACCACTCCTGCTATAAAATGTTACACTGGGCATCTGGAGGCTGCAAGCTATGCAGTTTTTGTCTTTTTTCTTTTTTTTTTAAATTATCATATTGTTGTACTGTGAGTACATTGTGACATTTACAAAAGTTCTTGCAATATATCATAGCTGAATTCACCCCCTCCATCATTCTCCTTTATCTACCCCCTATTCCTGGAATAGTTTCAACATGTCTCATTTTTCCATTTTCATTCATGAATACATAATATTTCAACTACATTGCCACTTGAATACAAACCCTACCACTCCTTAACGCCTCACTTCACTCAGACCCTTGATTGGTTATACACACTGAAGGCTTCAATAAGACAGCCAACTGCCCCAAATTTCCTAGAGGGCCACAGACACCTTACCTGCATCATCTGTTGAAAGTGCATTGGGAATCCCATCCCTCTGCTCCTCTCTTCATCTCAGTTGACTGACATTCAACTACACTTGACATTCATGTTTTGATTCCTATATCACCTAACCATGAACCCCTTATCCCTGTCATCAATGAAATATGCCTCTGTAAATCAATAGCATAAGACTTGTATTTCTGGAGCTCCTGTTGCCTCACGACTAATTTTATGTTACACCCCTCTCCTCAACACTATATGCAACTCAGAGGAAATAGTCATAGAAATCATATTTATAATGCCTCATAGCTGCTACTCAATGTAAAAAATTTTAAAGTTCAGCTATCTATTGAAATAGTTATCCTTCTCTCCTGTTGCCCACAGCTCGAGCTTTTGTGTGTGCGATGACAGAAAAGAATACATTACTCACTGCATAATTCTGTGCTCTCTAACAATTGCATGCTAAATTTTGACCAATACAAAATAATTAGTACACTCTCCACTAATATATATGTTTACTTTATAGCTCTTTTGTAATTAATTTAATTCTAGTGGATTTAGATTAGCATTTTATGCTTCAAAGAAGGAAGGAAGGAAGAAAGGAAGGAAGGAAGGAAGGAAACACTACTTAAACTCTTGTCTCTAATAAGAGGGTTGAAGTTGCTCCTGCATCATCTCTTGATAGAGCTATGTGCCCTGAAGGAGACAATTAATTTATCACGCTGACCTGAAACACCGTGAAGAATGTCAGAGCACAGTTCTGTGTTCATTGGACGATTCTCTTGTTTATATTGCCCTGTTCTTTTCTTTTTTGTTCATTCATTTATTCAAAACATACTTTAATCTTTACAATTGATGTACCACTCTATAGGCACCAGGGATATCAATGTAATGCTAACCTTGTAATTCTAACCTTATATTATGAAAGACCATGCATTCCAGACCAAGAGTGGATTATGTTTAGAGAAATACTTCAGTATGGCTACTTCAGTAGCCATAACTGATTAAAAATCAACTTGAATCTGTATTTATATATTTTAGGAATTAAGAAGCCCCCATTCATAACCCAATGCAATACTTCACAACATAACCTTTCCTGTAATTTCAACGTTCTCCGCTCCACCCCCAACATTCTTTCCCCAGTAAAGTCTCCTATAAACATTCTGCCTGAATTTTCTATCTTTGTCCTTCTCTGATCTCTTTCATAATTAATGATGTAGCTATACTTAGCTTCCCTTCTTCTTCCAAAGGAAGAAAAGGAGAAAGTAAAAGGGCAGAAATAAGATTCTTTGTGGACGGGGAAGGGAGAATTCAGTGATGCCCATGTAAACAAGATAGGGACCCCAACCTCAACCAGCTTGTTTCCAATGGAGAAAATCACATCCCAAATACCTGTACTTTCTGTACAGCTGTATTGTCATATACACCATGGTTACTACATAGGAAGGTGTCATCTACTGGAATGAGGTCATGCCAACATAAGTTTCTGCCATCTGATTTGCACAGGGCTACTGTCCAGGAGGCCAGAGATGAGATGCCCCATGGAATGAGGCTGGAGAGTACTGGAGCCCATCCCAGTAGGTCTGAAGGCATTTTTGTTCAGCAGGCTTAGTTTCAGCTCCACCTCTTACTGCTGCTGTCACTAACTGAACAGTCTTCACGCTCTGGCAGACATTTCCAACTCTTGCAAATAGACTTCCCATCTTTTTGTTACCTAATGAGTCCAGAATTGGACCAGATGCCTTGGTGTGTTCTAATCAGCGCCTTATAAAAGGCACGAAGCCCAGGACTAATAGAAAGGCCTCTGAACACAAGCTGATAGTATTTTAGTTCTTTTACATTGCTGCTGCACACTGAACCCAAAATGGAAATGTTCACTCCAGAGTATGCACAGATCTTTTTTTCTCTGCCATATTAACTAATTAAGCACCATTTAAACTGTACTCATCCTGGGCCTTTTTCTACCCAAGTACATCAATTAGCCACATTAAATTTCATATTCCACTTTGAAGCCCAATTGCCTAATCTCACAGCTTCTGTGAAATGGTTCTGTCTGTTTCTTAATAACTTCTCTCTTTTAATAAGAGTGGTAAATGAAAAAAAGTGCGTATTGCCTCTGCAACCTCCTCCATTTAAACAATTAAGAAATGTAATAGAGTGCCAACTCATGGTAACGAAACTTGCAAAAGTAGGCTGGAGCATTTTCATATTTGCTGTTTTAATAATTTTGTTTATTTCTGTATCTTTTGAAATTATCCTTACCCTAAGCCAATGAATGGCAAGGAAATAGAAACACTGACAATTTAAATGACTTTCCTATGTTCATATAAAATGCCTGTGGTAAAACTGTTAGTCACTTAGATGAGAATAAAGATCAAGAGCTCTGGAGTCAGACAGGTTGGGGGCTGAGGAAAGGGGTGGATTTGAGCTCAGATACCAACTCAGCTCTAATATCTATGCAGAAGCAACTTCTACGAGTGTCAGCTGCCTCATTTTCAAGATAGCAGAAATAAGATCCACCTTGTGAAGTATATTAAAAAGCAAATCAAAGCACTTCATATAACTTTGTGATAGATGCTCTGATGATGATGATTGATGCCTGTCTTATAAGCCTGAGGGAGGCAAGCTTTTTCTCTCAAGTGCCAGAAGGTAACTATTTAGACTTTGTGGGTCACAAGGTCACATACTCTGACATTGTGGCAGGAAAGCAACCGTAGGCAATGCATAAACAAATGAGCATGGCAGTGTTTGTAGGTTATTCAAAACAGAATGCAGGGTGGATTTGACCAGTTGACCACAGCTTGTCAATTTCTGTTTTATGCTATCAGTTACTAATTCAATCAACAGATATTTATTTGGGTGCTGCAACAAATATTTATCTGGTGAGCTAGCAACTGTACTTGGACTAGCAATATATGCGTAAATAAAATAGGAGAAAAACCTTATTCTCAGGGAGACTACGTACATTCCTGTGAAGGGAGGTAGTGGATAAGCATGCAAACAAAGTCAGCAAGAGAAATATCCCAAAGCACTAGCACTGTACAGAGGTTGACAATAGAAGACCGTGAGAAGATGAATGCTCCTTGCCATACGTCACCCCAGAAGGCAGAGTACGGCAGAAGTCATTTTCTGAAAGGCTTTCATTGATCTTGCTGTGGCTTTTATCTTAGGATTTTCACAAAGATCTTAAAAGTTTCTCAAGATTCTTGTTCCAAAGAACTAAGCTGAGCTTTGTGGTACTGATCTCTTGGAAAGGTATTTTACAGAGAGGGAAATACTTGAGACATAGGTAAGGTACCAAGGGCAAGAGAACACAGCAGAGGTTGGTCCTCAAATGTCAACCAGGTCTGACAGGATGGTGAATCATCCCCTGCCCCAAACTTTCTGGAATCCTGTGTGATTGGGTGTTGGTAATCTAATAGTATGGGATCTCTAAGAATAGCAGAAAAAGAAATCTCACAGAAATGTGCTATGGGTCAGGCGCTGAACTGCACTTTTAAAAACCATCTGGCTTTCTCCTGTCAACAACCTTAGAACTAAAATATTGAAATCTTGATTTTATGGATGAGAAAGTTGAGGTTTGGAAAGACTGTGACTTGTCACAAAGTCATTAATTGGCAGTGCTAATATTTGACCTTAAATCTATCTGTCTCTATGGCTCTTCACAACTGGCATTTTGTGCTTTTCTAACCATTCCAAAGGAGTGCTATTTCTTTCTAGATTTTCAACCCTGGTAACCATTGTCTATTATCACTTGACTATCTACTCCTAAACCTACCTGAAACCTATCCACATGCTTACCACTGATAAGGAATGTTGCCAGGTGACTTTTAAAAAATCCACTTGTGTTGAGTTTGTTTCCTCTTCTAGCTAGTCCAATAGCAATTTAATTTTAAAATGTAATCAAATGTGTTTGACATGATTTATTTTCACAAATCTATGCTGCCTCATAGCAATTAAACTGCTCTCTTCCAAATGTAATGCTGAGCAGAGCCTTAAGTATCAGTTTAAATTATCCTCCCATTGGAAGTAACAGAACTACCTTGGCTCACAGTCATTCATGCTTTATTTTTTTAATGGGATTTTATTTTCAGTTTTATCATCATCTGTTTATACCTCTTGATTCAAAAGACCCCTAAAAATAGGTTTAATAGGTGCTACTAAGTGAAATGATGGATTCTTTAATCAGGTGCACTACCCCAAAATATAATCTATTGATAATCTGGTATTTTGCCTAATTACATGCTTTCCAAATCATTATAATGTATCTGTAGGATTGGTTGTATAATTTTTTTAAGTGCAACAAACATATCTCTTGCAGTACAGCATGAGTTTAATGGAAAGTGATTGTGTATATACATTTCTATTCAATAATACCTTTGTCCTAGCACATCTTTCACAGGTAGGTGTTTTAGTTTGTTTGCTTGTTTGTTTTCTCTCTTTGCCTTATTAAAAGCCAGGCTGGGAATTTTACCATGTTTTATAACCAGTTAAGCACATTTCTCATTTTTGAAGCAAGGAAAAGTTGGGGCATATTAGACATTGTAAGAGTAAGGATGAAGGAATAACAAGGTTCTCCACTAATGATTTCTAGAGGCTACAAAGAGCATTTAGGAGTGTGACTGTGTTTCTTTAAGCATTTAATAAGAGCTGAGGTCTGTGATGAGCATTTTAAATAGGAAACTATGATTTAGAAAAGTTGTGTGTCTTCCCAAGGGAACAAAATGAGGAAAGGAATGGAGATAAGTTTTCAACTCAGTTCTGTCCATCATCTCTATTGCTCTGCACTGTCTTCTGAGGCATTAAAGAAGTGCACCAGTCATAATCCCTTATTGGTGTTATTGGTGAACAAAGATGATATTGTGGTGCATATTCTTCCTTTTTTTTTTTGATCTCATGGCAACAATACCATCATGTATTTGATAAATTGTACTACAATATATTGAGTGTCTTTGGACCACTGGGCTTAGCTCTGAAATACAATCAACAGAAAGGATATATTCTTATGAAATACTATTTCTCTTCTCTTTTTCAAAGCCGAGTTGATAGAAAGTGTTCAGTAACTACTTATTGATTAGTAGGTTTATTGGTTGGTTAGTTAGAGATTTGAACATGCATTTAAGGAGTTTTTATTTTTTATTTTCCTAAATGTCCTCCTAAACATAAGACAAGTAGAGAATAATATACAACTACATAGTAAAAATGAAATAGATGGGAAAGAGTCTAGAAGAATGATAATCAGGGGATTAAAATAAATTGACATAAGAAAGGTCTGATATGACTGGATTGAGTTTGGCCTGAGACAATGAGAATTTCCACGTGCTGATGGGGGAGGTAACTGTTTTCCCAGGAAAGAGAATTCTATAGCTAAGATTATAAAGGCAAGAATGCAGTATACTTTGGGTGCAGTGAAGTCAATTGGAAATTGTATGGTTGAGCCTTGAGAAAGTTGTAATGCATTATAATTAAGTGGGCCAGAACTTGAACAGTGCTTAAAAGACAGGTTAAGGATTTGGGACTTGTTCTAGAAACACTTGGAGGGGCTTTAAATGAACTTGAACAGTGGGAGTGAAGTAACAAAATGGATATTTTATGACTTGGTAAGAGCATATGACTAACAAGGATGATGGATAGGTGTAAGGAGGTGCTGTGAGACAGGTATGGTACTACCAAAGGGGCTTCCGGCCTAGGGGGTTATAATGTCAGGAGGAGCGTGAAAGAAACACACTTAAAACAAATAAGGCCCAAATTCTAGTTCTGTCATCTTTGGGTCTGAGTGCTGAAAAAAAGTAATTTAACCTTTAGAACATCAAATTCTTCATCTGTAACAAACCTTTATGTATAGGGCTTTGGTGAGAATCTGGTGAAATGTGACATAATACACAGCAGTGCCTATTCTGGAATATTGTAGCTCAGCTTATCTTGGATAGCTCAGGCTGCCAGAGCAGATACCATTAACCAAGTGGCTTAAACAACAGAAATTAATTTTCTCACAGTTCTGCAGGCTGGGAAGTCCAAGATCAAGACTTGACAGGGTGCTGTTTCCAGTAAGGACTCTCTTGCTGGCTTGCAGATTAAGGTCTTCCCACTGTTCCCTTACACAGCCTTTTATTGATGTGTGCATGCATGGAAAGAGAGACACTACTCTAGTGCCTCTTCTTATAAGGACACTAATTCTATCAGGTCAGGGTCATGCCCTTATGACCGCACTTAACATTAATTATTTCCTCAATTAATTTGGCCTCATCTCCAAGTACAGTTACATTGGGGTTAGGGCTTCAGCATATGAATGGGGAGGCTCCTTTAAGACCACAGCAGTCTATATGTGTTAGCATCTAGGTCATTGAGAATATCTCAGCGCTCATGCTACTTTCTGAGGGAAGAAGCAACTAAACTGTCTTTGGGAGCCAAGCTGGTAATTTTAGTTATTTTAGTGTGCACACATGCTTTTGTATTACTTATTATTTCTTGTTTTAAAGCATTTTCTGATTAATAAATAATTTTCATTCAATAATACTATCATTTTTAATGTATAGTTCTAAGAATTTTGTCTAGTATGTTGTCATGTGTCTCCTACCACAATCAACTAAACAAATTCATTTGAACTTCTCTTTAATAACTTCTTCTCCCATTTACTGCCTATGGCATCAGATACCCTACCTTTATCTAAGTATTTTTGCCTTTGGTAGAGTCCTTCACTATATTATAGGATATATTGTATATATATTCTATCACTTACTTGAGATTCACTGCCATTTGCACCTGTTTTAAATTGGAATCTTTTTTTAATTGCAGAGTAGAATTCCATTATGCAAAACATTAAAAATAATTTTTCCGTACTCCAGTTGAGGAATATTGGGTTGGTTTTAGTGTTTAGTTATTATAAATAAGGTTAATATAACCACTGCTTAAAGACTTTTGTGTGGACATAGGTTTCATGTCATGGAAGTGAACATCTAGCAGAGCTGATTTCCCAAATGTTTTATGTTTATTTGAATAAAACTAGCAAACATTTTTCTCTAAGATGTTTGTCAAAGTCTCTTCCAACTTGAACTCTCCTCATCAATCCATTCAAATTTTTCACATTTGCTAAGTTTCCTTTTTTAAGAGAATATGAAATTGTACAAATTAAGTAGCTTCATTCTGACACTTCTGTGTAAGCATATACTGTATTTCAATGATATTCATCCCTTCTGCTACTTTTTCGTATCCCCTTTTCTACTTCCCCATGTCCCTTCCCCTTTAATTTCCCTACTATTCTCCTTTTTACTTGCATGACCTTATTTTCCCCCATAGCTTCCACAAATGCAAGAAGCACGCAATTCTTGTCTCAAAAAATTGCTAAGAATGGAAAATGTCAAACTGTAGCTACTTAGTAGAAAAGGAAGATGAAGGAAGGAAACAAACTAAATGGAATGTCAAAGTTTTAAACTGGAAGAACTAGAGAAAGTGTGATCTATGTTCAACTTCACACCTCTAATTAATAATTAATAACCCTCCGATTCTAAATAATAATTAAATTAATTAAATTTAATTCTAATAATTAAATAACCCTCCAATTCTAACCTTGATTCCCAGAGGAAGATTATCCATGGTTTAACCAAATATGAAAACTGATCAATGCATTTCTACCTTCTTATCTCCAGTAAGAAGAAAGTTCAATTTCAGCTTCCATATCAAGGAAAACTCTCAGAGGATCTCATGATAGCAATAGTCTTTTAACAAACAAGTCTTGTCATAGAAGACATTTTTATTCAATGTAGTCTTAATATTTTATACAGAAAGTTCAGAAGAAATTTGCACTGCATTTGTGAGGATTTTTCTTTCTTTAGTGATATTTCTACAAATTCTATCCACTTGGCTCTGCCTCTTTTCCAAAGTAGGAAAATATATTCAGAGGATATCATGTAATATACAATTAAGTTTCTACAAAGAACTATATTTAGAACTTATGAGGGATGTGGTGTGCATGGAGGGAAGAATGTTTTCTTCAATGCTTCTTTTTAGAATTTTATTTAAAAAGTAGAAAATCAGAGATATGTGGTTTTATGGAAACAAATTCTCTCCTACGTGACTGGCAAGTAATACCTCCAACTGACCAGTTGGAAATCATTTCCATGATATAATTGAGAAGAAATTGACAATATATCTGGATTTACTTTTATTCCCATTTTCAATTAGTTGGTGAGAATAGATATTTCTTCCCTATTAGGGTTTGTGCACAGATGTAAAGGTGATATGTTGACACGAGTAGAGAGACAGAGGAGAAGAAAGGATAGGAGTCACTGTATATTGGGCACTTACTGTGTGAAGTTCCCTGGTGGCCTTGAGAACAGAGCTAGCAAAACTAGAGAGATGAGCAGGTCGACTTACAGCTCAGGGCCAGAGGGTTGAATTAAATATTCCTTGGCTCAAGATGCACTTACCCCCTTTGATTACATTTTTACTCCTACTTCTTTTTGTCTCTCCAAAGGAAAATAAGCTATTTTATACATCAAATAACCAAGGTTCAGAAAAGTCAAGTGAATTAAGTAGGTTTTTCTTAACGTCCCCCAACAAATTAATGCAAGTGCCTGGACTTCAATTGGAGCTAGTTGAAATGCATCTTCTTCCACCAAATATGCTTATTTTATGAAATCTTCAAAGATGGATTAAAATAAAATATACAGAAATATTTGGAACAAACAATATGATGTCTTTGTCTCATAAGCAGGGCAGCATGGTGTTAGGATATCAGGCTAGAAGGTGGCAAGCATATTGTCTATATGGATCTGGATCACATATTAAATGTTTAAGAGTCCATATTACAGAATAAATTATAAGCCTTAAGAGACTGTGATTAATAGCATGAAGTTTCACAAAATAGCTTAAGGCTTTCCTGAAGAGGACATTCTCTAGAAAGTGAGTAGAGGATTGGAGAAGAGGATTTCAATGATTACCATGATTAAGTGCTATACTCAAACTAGGAAGCTTCTAGTCTAAAATATCCCCAAAATGAATAGTCAGGGTCTAAGGATTTGAGTTCTGCCCCTTTGACTTTTGGCTAAATAGAGATTTACCAGTCTTTTTTCTCACAAATTCGTTTTATAGTCCTATACAATTTTGAAAAGACAACTTATAATTGACAAGTAAAGTATGACATATTATATTACAAAATTAATTTGTCATAACCTTTAATAATATTCATAACTCATACATTTTCTATTTAATAACCAGTACATTATTTGACATTTTCTTTATTTCAGATTGAATTTAAACCTTGATTTGTAGACCTACTATGTGGAATTATGGCCTTGATACTTTTAAAAGAATTTATTTATTTATTAATTTATTTCCAAAAGGTGAGATAAAAGAGAGATGGACTGAGTATTCCATTTACAGGTACTTCTTCACCAATAATACCATGTTGCTTGTGAGGATAGAGTTTATTCCCTGAAAATGAAAATCAAATTAATGCAATCAACACTGAATTTTTCTCTTTTTAACATTAGTTTTCAAAGCATTAGAGACACCTTGATGTGCTTTATGAAACTTTGATCAGATAAATACATCTTAAAGATTCAGTGAAAACGTATGCACATCAATGGTCCTTATGCTTTCTGCCATCAACCAACAGCCCATTACAAGTATAAATTAAACAATATGACTTGAAAGAAAATAATTTAAGGCTGCATAATTCTTACATCTTCATAACACTAACACCGCTCAAATGAGGGATAAACTGAACGGAATGCTTATTTAATTCCTATACCAAATGATAAACACATTTTGCAGTAACTCAGCCAACAAGTATGAAGAGCTCACTGTGCACAGAACATTTGACATGGATAAATGAATTTGGTTTTCATTTGGAATGATTTATTATGTCCATTCAACAAGTGAGGGAGCACAAGGTCATAGAATCATAGTCACCGAGTGCTTACTTCTGGGTACTGTTCTAAGCTCTTTAGATATATTTTCTCATTTAATCTTTAGACCAGCTTGATGAAAAAGTATTGCTATTATTCCCATTTTGTTATTAGGAAACTGAAACATGCAAAAAACTCATCCAAAGTCTGCCTACAAAACAGCTAGAGTTGAAGTCAGGGTACATGGCTCAACAGGTCAGCTGTTCCTACCATGCCCTTCTCATTAGAGGAAGAACCAATATATACAGACCCAGTTTATACAACCAGTTAACCTACTATCTATCTGCTTATCAATGCACTTAAAAATGAAAAATGAAGAAGAAATGCTAGTACCACTTATAAGAGTCTGAATTTGCCAGAACACTATATCCATGGATGGAAACACTTTTCCACTTTCACTGTTCTGCCCAGTGGGTAAAAGCCTTTCAATGTTGCTCCTAGAAACACCTTCTAATCTTGGCCTCAGAAACATCACCTGATTTTCTGCCAACATCTCTGGATACACATCCTCAGCTTCTTTGGGATTCATTTTTATCTCCCAGTACTTTAAAAGTCGGAGTGTCTCAAGCTCCATTCTTGAGATACTCTTTCTTCTTCATCTATACTCACTTCTTTGCTACAGCTTATTTACTATATCTAAGTTTCAAAACTAAAATGCACATATTATAATCATTTCTGTGTCTCACTCCAAACATAATTTGATATTTGAATTTGTTTAATATGAGCTATAGAAAGAGTAATATGATTTAGTGAAAATTTGGGAAGGGAAAGGAAGGCAGGAATTGGGCAGAAGAGAGCCTTGTGTTTTACCATTCTATTTGGTTCTCTTTATCTGTTCTCCTGCCCCCATCTCTTCTTTTTTTTTTCCACTTTGAGGAATTTATATATCAGAGAAATATTTACCAAATTATAAAATTAAACATATATGATATCCATTATACCAGTGCTTTTTTTTTTTTTATTCATGTGTGTATACAAGGCTTGGGTCATTTCTCCCCCCTGCCCCCACCCCCTCCCTTACCACCCACTCCGCCCCCTCCCTCTCCCCCCTACCTCAGAACATTCAAGGAACAATGTAAATCTCAACCCTTGAGTATAAGCACCTTGCTTTTCACAATCTAATCTTGTTTTACCCAAATATTGGATGACATATGTCAACACAGCACAATTCCACTTAGACACTAATGTTGATTCATCTACCCATTCATGAAGGATTTTCAGAATTATTGAAAATTCTAGGTTCAGAATTATAATCACACACAATCACCACTTCTTTTTCCCCCGCTTCAATCTGCCCTCCACATGTACCTCCCCAACACCCAATACCACACACACACACACACACACACACACACTCACCAAACTTCTAAAAGCACCCAATGTGGAAAATACAATCTCTCCTTTCCCCCTTCTCACTGATAATTACTCCACTTCTTTATTTTATAAAGAGCACACTGGCTGAAATCTTCCCAGCAATGTCATCATTTGCTTTTCAAAGCATGCACAAAATTAAAAGCATTGTGGGTAATGGAATGCAAATTAGGTAAGGCTGACACTTTCTTAAAAAGCCAAACTGTTAATATGCACCTGGAATTCATTTAGGGAATGAATATGGGACCTGGTTATGGAGCAGCTCTTCCAGCATTTTATATTCCCTTGGTGGTGTCAGGGAGGACACTCAGATCAGAGTCAGCCACATAGTTCCTGAGCCTGCTGACTATGCTTGTCTCTTGGAACTGTAAGTGGACACTAGATAAACATGACCTCAAAAACTAATGTGTTCATTTGGTTGAGTCAATTTAGCTTAAACCTGAATCTGAATTTTGAGGATGTCACGTTTTCCCCTGAAAAATATGGAAGGATGAAAAAAGGAAAGTTGGGTGTGCTTGAGGCACAGGATGGAATGCAAGGCAGTGAAAATGCTAGCCTATACCCTTGGGGTATCATTGTGTTTTGTTAGTTCTAATTTGCCCCAGTTGAAAACTGTAGTTTCTGATGATAACTTAAAGAATGCTAATCCCAAATATATATGTCTTTTCAAAGAGGACTGCATTGTTGCTTAGACTGTCTCTGAAAAACCACTTAAAAAAAAAGAAGGTTGAGTGTGTGGCACAGTCCAGTCCACTAAAAAAACACAAAAGAGGCACACCTAACACTTGGTTCTTGGTTTCTAAATATTATCTCCATAAAAAGAACTAGGGGTTCTTGGAAAAATGAGTGATTTTGGAGACAGATCAGGGAACGTATAAGATAGAACACTCTAGTTATTCCTGATAATAAAACTTGCCCAAATGATATGGAAGATATACGAATGAACTTCTGCTATATAAATTTAGGACAATTTGAGAATCAAAGTAAACAGTGATGGTAATGGATAGTACCTAATTGAGGAAAATAATAATCTATGAGTCCACGAAGATAATAAATAAATAAAATGAAGGACAACTAGCTCTTTCTTTGAATGGAATGATAACCATAAATGTGGAGGAAATAGTGGAACTAAAGAATTACCACTTGGCCTTTGCCATAATAATAATTATTTTTCAGGCAATAAAAATCAGTGAATGCTAAAACCAGTTGGTGAATGTTTGCTGAAAATGAAACACATGTAATCTCAGGGCATCTTCCACAAGACACTTATTAATTACAAAGGGAAACTAAGTATTTTATAGAGGTGAAATTAGATAGGCACCTGCTTTAAACAAGGGATCAAATTAGCATCATCTATAAAGGAATAAATATGCATCCTGTGCCTCTTGCTATGAAATACTGAGAAAGACAAAATACCATTCAAGTCATATTCTTACCTAAAGTACATATTATAAATTTAATAATAATAAAACTGGAAATGAGAGACTTCTCCAAATAATCGACCTACAATTTTTGTTAAATAAAAAAAACCCATAAAGGTCACAAATGGCCAAGTAAGATCAAAGAACTTACTAGAACTTCTGAATTTAAGGAGACTTGAGAGATCTGACAACTAAATGAATCTGGTTATTTTGACTGGATCCTATACTCAAGATTTTTCCCTTTTTGCTAGAAAGGACAAAATTGGAACAATTGAAACTTTGAATAAGGTTTCTACAGTATTTTCATAGTGTCAGTTATTTTTATCATATATTTTGCTGTGTAGAGGAACATTCTTGTTTTCAAGAAATGAACAGTGAGATATGAAGGGGAGAGATGCATTACACCTGCAACTTCACAAATGACTCCAAAAAATAGTAGTATGTGTGAGAGGGGAGTCAATGTTATAGACACGGAGGTGACTAGAGAGGAGGCACAAATATAAGAAATTACTAAATCTGGGCAGCTTTGATGAAGTTACATGGATATTGTTCCTGGTTTTTAACACTGAAACTTTTCAAAGATGAAAGTTGAGAATACAGTTACCTTCTGGTTTTTATGATTCAATTCTTTGACCTCCCTAATTTTATTTTAAAAGAAAGTTGTTAGAGTCTTTTTGGTGAAATCTTAAAAACTGAGATTTTTGTCTTACCTTATTAAGAAGAGTCCATAAGAAAGTCTAAATTACATATACAAAAAATGAGCATATTGAATAAATCCATGACTTTTCAGTAGTGATTCGCCTATCCCCTTCACAACGTACATTCAAAATCTATTTATCAATGACAGTTGATTCCCAGAATAGCACTTTAAGTCATGTCAGACTTGGCTCCAATTCTCATTGTGCTTTTTAGGCATTCTAGAGAATCTGCAGTGACAGATAAAAGGTAGGAGTGAGGGTGCTGAAGTAGGACTGAGGTTCTTTGCCTGAGTAGTTGTGACTTGTTCCTTCTGTTGATACTGTCTCTGTTTTAAGAACAATAACCAGCACTATCCACCACGTAGAATTCCAATCAGAAAGAGAACTGATACAGTAATACACATTTCTTCTTCCATGGAGTAGCTCCTCTAAAAGTCATCCCTGAAAATGCTGCAGGAGCTGCATACTTCATGTGGTTTGTGGTCAAAGTAGCAGGAGAAGGAACTTGGCATTTGAAGTCAGTCATTATTTAAATGGGGCAAACTATTTCACCACTCTGAACTTCTGTATCCTTATCTAAAAACTTCAGTATTCTTATCAATAAAAACAAGGGAACTAATCATTTTAGGGAGTATGTCAAAGAAAATATAAGCTAACATGCGTCACATGTTGTGTAGTCGTCATTTTTACTTCCAGATCTGTTCATCATTTCATCCTTATCTTTCTGCATCCTGGTCTGTGTCCTAGGCAACCGACCCCAAGGACCACTTCAACCAATCTACCTTGTCTTGATATTAATCTAAAACTGTTCTTTTCAGGAATGAAAACCAAATTGTGGCATGATAAGAAGATCAGACATTAGGAGGAGAAAGAGGTATGGAATTTATTTCCCAGTCTCCCTCCATGTGAAGCCATTATTTGGTGGCTACAGTTGTGGGTGGATAGAGCTTCTCGGGATATGACTATCACAGACTATAGAAGTTCTTCCTGGCCCAACCCCTCCATCTCACTAAGGGCAAAGTTATCTCCCTGCTACTGCTATTCCAAGAGTGTCTCACCATCCCTTATTACTTCCTTTAGTCTTGCCTTTGTCAACAGTCCTTTCATTGAAGTCTCCTCAGTTGTGCCCTTACTTTTGGGAGTACTGAGATTTGAACTCAGGATTTCTAGTGGTTTAATCTGGCACTCTACCACTTAAACTACCCCTATAGCCCTTTTTGCTCTGGGATAACAGGCATATAACACCATGCCCAACTTTTTCTGCATTAAGATGAGGACTCATGTACTTTTTTTTGCCCAGGCGGGCCTGGAAACACAATCATTCCCATCTCAGTCTTCCAGCTAGCTAGGATTACAGGCATGAACCTCCAGAACCCGCCTCAATTGCACCTTGCCATGGTATCTGTCCGATACTAGTTCATGGACTGATTCAAGAGCAGTCGGGGAAGTCAGAGGAGGCCAATTGGATAACCTATACCTCATCTAACTTTGCTCGACTACAGTTTAAGAAACCTGCTACCAAGGGAAAGGACAGCCCTTCAAACGCCCTTTGAGGTCAGAAGGAGAGAGGTTATCATGCTTCAACTTGTGATAACAAAATTCTTATCAGAAACCAATTTAAGTACTGATGATGGAATGTAGTGTCAGGCCCTTGCGAAAAGGAAAACCAGCCTGGACTTTGTCCACATTTGACTCTGTGGCCCTTGTGTAGAAAAGGTAAGTTTGTTCATAGTTAATGTGCCACTCTCCATGGACTAGCAATAATATTTCTTAATATTTTCTACAACAACCTCAGGCAAGAGAGGTAAAGGAAAGGAGCAAATTGGCTTAATATAGTAAAAACTGTATGATTACTGACCTTCCAAATGGATTTTACATCTATGCTCATATTTGTTTTCTTAGTTTTTATATCAATAGGTTTTATACTTTTGAAACCCACCTCAAATTGCTCCTTGTTCCAGGCATTTTCCCTCTTTTGCATGGAACATCTGGGAGCATTTTTCAAGGTTTTCCTGTAATCTGCCAAACTATGTACACATGTGCCTTTCAGGAGTCCAATTTTCTCCACCCAATAATTGGCCAGTGCAGAGAAACAAAGTATCATTTTATTTTACATAATAGCACTATGTAAAATGATTCACTAATTCTGCACTGAAAAATAATAATCACAAGTTGGAAGATTTAAAAGCACAAGTGAGATGATAGCACCCAGGGAAATCTAGGCTCTCTGTGCTTACACAAGCTCGCTTTTGCCCCCTGCAGTTTGCTGAGGATCAAAAGAATGTTTTGTAATTAGCTTTGTGTTTTGCTTGCAAACTCTCGCTGAAATACTCCTTTGCCTTATAAGGATCTGTCAGTACCTCCAGGAATATGCCTCACAACAGTATTACTTAGATTTGCTTCCCTGGCACGTAACAAATATGTCCTTGTTTTTCTTTGTCTCCCTTCTTATTAATAGAGAAAATTGTCCAGAAACAAATGCAACTTACCACTTAATATGGATTACTGTGTTTTGTGCCTCTCACAGTTTGAAATGAATGTCTATACAACAGAAGTAGCAATAGCTAATGCTTTTCTCTGAGTAATAATAAATTTAAAAAAAAACAGAACTCCTAAGTAAATAAATTGGGCAAACTTATCTTTTCACTCACAGTTTCATTGTACTAAAGAGACTGCTGTGAAAACTTCCTTCATGGGCCCTAAATTTCAGCACCCATGTGATGGACAGTAACCTTAAAGCAGGTATCCACACAAATCGCCCAACTGAGTAGAAATTGAAAACAAAGACTATGTGTGTGTGTGTGTATGTGTGTGGTGACTAGGACCTCAATAAACCAAACAAAATGGAACTCCCAACACTACCTCATCACAAATTAGTCTTCTCTGGCTTTAAAAAAGAAAAAATCTCTTCTCTTTTGCCTCCCTAATGGTGCAGGATGTTTTCAAACTAATCCCAACTTCTCACCACTGCTTGAAACTACCACTGCAGTAGGTTATTCATGTCAATAAAGAATTGAGGCATCTTCTCAAGAGTTTGTACAGACTATAAGAATTGTATCTTGCAAGAAGCAATTTATATTTAAAACTTTTCCAAAATCTGTATGTAGCTAAAGTCAACAAGAGCTCATTCTGTGTTGGGATATTTTCAGCCATCATATAGGCCTTTCTGAGCAAGGAAGGTAGTATCAGACATTAATAAATATTACTTCCTTGATAATATGAAGACTAGTTTTTATTCCATTCCTTCGGGGAACTATTTGAAGGCAGCAAACACAATCAACACTATTTCTTCTACAATTCCTCACGTGCACTACTGTTTGCTCTTCCTACCATTCTGTGTGCAATACACTGAAATATTTCCATTTTTGGAGCACAGACATTAACTATAATATGTTAATCTCTTTGACCAAAAGAACACAGAAGAAAGTCCTTCCCTATCAATTTCTGGGCTTTATGTTTCTACCAAAGCCACTGGGTTGTCATTGGAACTCTAGGAGATTTAGCATTCGGAGCCTTACCGAACTCAAAACTGAGTACAATTCTCACATATGTAACCATGCACAGTTCTGAAGTGGAGAGCGCTTGCCTGAGGGCTCTGTAAGCAGAATTTATTCTTGTTCAGTTTCAACTTTGTAGTGTCATCTGTCATTTCAATCTGTAAATATATTTCAGAATATCAATTATCACATCATTATGTATTGTAGTGTTATGGGATAATCGATGTTTCTATAGTTACAGCTAAGCATTTAAAAAATGTATAGAACACAATTTACAGTAAAACCATGGATATATATCCCTATCTAGGCTTATAAATATCCATTAATTTGCATACCTTGAATATATTCCTCCAATTAATAGCCATTACATCCCATAAGGCTACATATTTTTCACTTAAACATACATTGAAAGGCTTGGTAAAGATTTATTTGTCCATTTGTTGGTTGATTATCTTCTAAGCATCACACATTGTTCTAGGTACTAGGGATTCCATTTTAAACAAGACAGATAACATTCTCTCTCATGCAGATTGCCTATTCTAGCTGGTGGAGGTTATAATAGTAGCAACTAGGAAAGGAATTCTGCTTTAAGCAATGCAGTTATGAAAACCCCTGCTGAGATGGTGAAATTTAAACTGAGATTATGACATTTAATCCAAGGCTTGAAGGTCAAAGAGGAGCCAACTATGCAACCATCTGTAAAATGTAGACCAGGCAGAGGGAACAACTAGTGGGAAAAAAAAAAGTTAGGACTCATCTATCTCAGGTTGTTAGAGACACAGAATAGCAATGGAGGTCTAGGTATACAATTTCTTCTACATCTATTCTTTCTACATTTCTACTACTTAGTAACACATGAAAAGTAAAATCATAAGAAAACATAGATAAATCTCATCATTATGTTTGGTGGAAGAAGAGACTATAGAAAAAAGTGAACACTATATGACTCCATTTATATAAAATTCTAAAAGTACAGATCAATATTGAAAGACAGGAAACAAGTCAATGGGGATACTGTTGTTGAATGAGGAATGAATTACAAAAGAACTTGAGGACATTTGGGGGAATAATGGGAATAACCATAATTGTGATTGTGCTGATGGTTTCATGGGAACATGAATATATGCCATAAATCATAAAAATTTAAATATATGAAGTCTATTGTACATCAGTTGCACCTCAGTAAATCAGTAATAAAATTGATTTGGTTTGAGCTTCTTGCTTCTTAGGGAAGAGATAGTTTCTGGTGGTGGCCATTTTTTAAGTCCTTAACAAACCTCTCTTGAAAATCCATACTAGGCATTCATGACCTTGGCATTACACTTTTACTTAAATTTGGGGAAATATATCTCTCTCACTTTTGAACAACAAAAAAGGACTTTTTCCCAACCTCTATTTGCAAACACGTCTCCTAAAAGATCTTGGGTTGGAGGTAGAGGATCTAATTTGCATATTATTTCAGAATTGCATTTAAATTCATCTATTCTGGAAACCCTGAATTTCTTTAATGGAATTTTTCTCCCTTTAATCTCTGCTTCTTTTGAGAACATTTCTCCTATCCTTCTCCTCCCCTGTTCTTTCCAAACCCTCCTTCCCCTATTTTTTCTTCCTCTTCCTCCTCCATTTTGCTTTGCAGTGCTGGGAATTGAACCCAGAGCCTTGCACATGCTGGGTGGATATTGTTCTTTATGCAGAAAAGAAAGAACAATGCCATGAGTCAACAAGGAACCTCCCTCCCACTGAGTGTCAATCAACTGCCACACCTAGTATGTCTTACCCTTAGCTGCATTTATACATGAAATGTAACTAGAAATGCTTTTCATTTCTGCTAATACTGGTTTTACACATTCTACCTTCTTTAGGAAATTTTATAGTCTTGACCCTACTCTCAATTATGCTGCAAAAAATATTGGCGTCTTGGAGAAGACACAAACTTTATGCTGCCCTCAGAGTTAGTAACAACTATCCCAGGGGAACTCTCTCACCATTCTAGTTTCCACTAAAGGTCCCCCAGAGAGTTGCAATAAATAGAAATATAAACACGTGATAAAAGTGAAGAATTAGAAGAAATTAAAATTGTTATAATCATTATCTACAAATCAGGCACTCAAAATATGTGCAGATTTAAAGATTATGGTTTATATACTCTATAGTAACTTGTGAAACAAACTTAATGTTTTACCCTTAACACAGTGGCACCTCTGATTTAAAGCCATAGATTTATCTATTTTTCAAAATCATTCATGACTATCTCAAAACATTGCATAGTACACAGCTGTATAATAATTGTATTATTTCTCTCTGGCTTTCTAAGATTCCAGGTTAGATTCTGTCAATCTGCCAGTTTTGAAGCTGAATAAGCCATTATTTTGAGGGAAGACATTTGTGGGTGGTCAGACAGTGAATGGGAGAGACTTACCTGCTTTCAGACAAGCCTTTGTCAGTCACTCTCCTCATGGCTGTAAGAGCCAGAGGTAGAGCTGGGCATCAGTGGTTCATGCATGTGATCCTAGCTACTTGGGAAGCTGAGATTGGGAGGATCATTGTTCAAGGTTATCCTAGGCAAGTTTGTGAGATCCCCATCTCAAATGAATAAAAGCTGGCCATGGTGTTACATGCCTGTCCTCCCAGTGATGGCAAAAGGTTTAAATAGGAAGATTGCAGTCCAGGATGGCATTGGCAAAAAACAAGAGACACAAATAACCAGAGCAAAAAAAGCTGTAAGCATGGTTCAAGTGATAGAGTGCTTATGTAATAAGAAACCCTGAGTTGAAACACTAATACCAAAAGAGAGAGAGACAGTCAGAGATAGGTGAGGCAGGTCCTTCAACTCTCCAGTAGATCTTTCAGATGGAGAGGTGGCAGGAATACCCTGGTGGTTCTTGAGATCCAATGCTGCTTATGGGCAAACTCTTCAAAATGGCCCACACAGCCCTTGCCTTTGTCCCCACAGGCTTTCCCATGGCTTGCCAGACCTCTCCTTCCCTTTTTATGCCATAAATATTTGGAATTCATAAAGAGCAGCAGGAATCTGACTTGTGCAGGTACTCACCTGTAAGTAATAAGAGTTGGGATTATTCTTTAGAACCACTTCCACTGTACCAATTAGCACAGTGGCTGAGCATGCTGGTCCTAGAGTCTGATTGTCCTGGTAACAAATTCCATATCCATCACTTACTGAATGTAAGACCTTAAGAAAGTTATTTAAACACTCGGGACCTCAATTTAATCTCTATAAAGTGGAGGTAACAATATTTACATCTCCAAACTATTTGAGGGTATTTAGAAGCTCATAAGAATATTACCATAGAATATTACTCAGCATATGCTAAGCAATCAGTAGCATTGGTTATTATTATATGATTAACTAACTCCCCTCTATCTGATGGGTATACCCAATTATAGGGTTTCTATTTCTCTCACACGCCAAGTCTGAATGGTTCGTCTAAGGTTAAAATCAGAAGGAAAATCACTTATGTCCTCAGCGCATCATTGGTTGGGTTAATACCACTTTTTTTTTCAAAACAGATGTGAAGAGCAGTGGAACAGAATAGAGGACCCAGATATGAATCCACACAACTATGCCTACTTCACTTTTGACAACGATGCCAAAAACATGTGGTGGAGAAAAGACAGTCTCTTCAACAAATGGTGCTGGGAAAAGTGGTTATCTGCCTGCAGAAAACTGAAACTAGATCTATGCCTGTCACCCTGTACCCATAACAACTCAAAGTAGATTAAGGACCTTGAGGTTAGTACGGGAAAGAGCAGGAAATACATTGGAAGCAATAGGTATAGGCAAGGACTTCCTCAATAGAACTCAAGTGGCCCAGCAACTAAGAGAAAGGATGGACAAATGGGACTACCAGAAATTACAAAGCTTCCACACAACAAAAGAAGTGGTCTCTAAATTGAAGAGACCACCCACAGAATGGGAGAAAATCTTTGCTAGCTATACATCAGACAAGGGACTGATAGCTGGAATATACAGGGAGCTCAAAAAATCAATGAACCAATAAAGAAGTGGGCAACTGAACTCAACAGAACTTTTTCAAAGGAAGAAGTCCAAATGACAAAAAAAAACCACATGAAGAAATGTTTGCCATCACCAGCCATAAAGGAAATGCAAATCAAAACCACACTAAGATTCCACCTCACACCTGTCAGAATTGCTACCATCAAGAACATCAACAACAAGAAGTGCTGGCAAGGATGCAGAGGAAAAGGAACCCTCATGCACTTGTGGTGGGAATGTAAGCTAGTACAATCAGCATGGAAAACAATATGGAGGCTCCTTAAAAAACTAAACATAGATCTGCCATATGCTCCAGCAATCCCACTCCTGGGGATATACCTGAAGGAATGTGACTCAGGTTATTACAAAGGCACCTGCACACCCATGTTTATTGCAGCACAATTCACAATAGCCCAGAAGGCCAAAACTCGCATGTTTTCCCTTATATGCAGATTATAGACCTCAAACAAAAAGTAATATTATTGGACATGGTTCACACACTAAGGGGAGACTGCATATGGGAGGAATAGGGAAAGGGAAGGAAACTTAAACATGAATGTGGCTGATATGCACACTGTAGAGGAGCGAATACAGTCATCATAAACTGGCAGAGGCCACTATGGGAAGGGGACTAGGAAGTACTGAAGAGGTCTGGTAGAGATGAACCAATATGGGCTGTAATACACATATGCATGATAACCACACTAAGAATATCTCTGTACCTTTATCTCAAACTAGCAAAAATGCTATGTCTTTCTTATTATTTTTTATGTTTTCTCTTTAAGAAAGTTGGAGAACAAGAGGACAAGAACGGGCTCTGCCCAGAAGCAGGGGGAGGGGACTGGTGGTCCAAATAATGTATACACATGTAAGTAAATGTAGAAATGATAAAATTTTAAAACGTTAGATCACTCTTTTCTAAGGCAAATCTTCAGTAACTGGTACTCGGTACCACAAGATCATGGTACATTCTTTGCTTGGAGTACGATAATGAAATTAAAGAGATTTTAGCTTTCTCTAGGTTATGCCAAAATGTTTAATATATGAACAAAAGCAGCAATAACATTAACTCAGCACTTTTGTTTCAAAGCCTTGAGTATTTAGTGGCTGAAACATTTACAATCTTGAGATTTATTTGCATGTAGGATTCCCAACCATGGAAAATGTTGTACTGAACTTGATCTTTGTACACAACTTAGAGGAGCTGCTCTTTGGTGAAGAGCACTAATATAGATTATTTTCTATGGCTTAAGTTTGAAACCTCATATTAGCAACTATTTTACTGATATACTTTAGAATAATTTGCAAAATGTTTCAGGGAAAAAAAGGAGAAGAGATTTGGATTCATTGGCCTGTGTTTGAATTACTAATCAACGATATAATAGCAACTTGACTTTTGTAGAACATTGTAACATGCTAAGTCTCATTTTATTCATCTATACAACAACAATTAATAATAATAATAGCAATGATAACTTCCTAAGGCTTGCGTTAAGGCAATGCACATCAAATCTTCACTATGCCTTCAAGCATATGGCTTTCTATTATTATTCCATCTCTTCCTTGCATTTATTTTGTCACCCATTGGCAAAACACAGGGTAGCATTCAGCTTCCTTGATTCAAAGCTACATTACAAAGTGACAAATGCCAAGTCATCATAAACATATTGGCCTTAATTTACTTTCTATTTCCATTGTACTGAAACAAAATTGGCTTATGCTAAGATATCTCCGTTTTCTAATGGGCTCATCTCTCACCACAAATAGAATTAGTAAGTCTATGATGAGCTATCACATGGCTGAGAGTTGCTTTTTTCTTAGTAAGACATACTTGAGGTCTGAGTGGGACAAATCTGTCTAAAGCAACTGAAGCAACTAAGTAGAGGTAAATCACAACTCTTTTTTTTCCTGGAACATCCATCTCTAGAAACAGAACAAAATAGACACAGAGATTTCTCTAAAGAACAGGTAAGCCCCTCCGACAAAGGCTCACCTGAGCTAGACTGTACCTCTGATGTTGGCTTATTTTACATCCTTCCCTGCCATGCTATTTCCTCAAAGTCTTGGACATTCAATTCTAAATATACCTCCTTATTTATCTCTCTTTTTTTCCTCATTTTTCATTTGAACTCCTTTCTGTTGCCTATGCTCTCTTAACCGTCTGCCGGTTTATCTTTCCACTAGATTCAAGACAAAATTTAATTCTTATTGCAGCAAATATGAACTTTGTGTCACTTAGCATAATTTAGCTGCCTTGCTTATTGTATCTCCAATTCAGGGTCACGACTCTACTGCCCAAACAGGAATATGAAGAGTGAGTGCCAGTAGCTTTGAGAATAAACATAGGATATTAGAGCTGCAAAGAATTTAGAGATGTTTACTTTAAAGCTAAGAAATCAAAGAGTAAAGAAGGTAAGCCACCTCCTAAGAGGTATGGAGACTCTTGTCCACAGCAACACCTTGAAGCAGAATTGAGGCTGCTTGGATCTAAGCCACTTGTCCATCATCAACACTTGCTGGGTGCTCGAGTGAGACTCCACAAAGAACTGTGGGACAGAAAAAGCCATGATGGAGAATTTCCTGTCTAAGTTTACCTCTCTAGGTTTTACTTCCCTTCTGAGAGGGGAACGAGGCAAACACGTCAATTGACTAGCATAGAGAAATCAGACAAAAGGAAATTTTTACAGAAACGCAAAAGCCGCTCTCTTCCTTCTACAACAAAACCATCTAAGTTCAGAATCATATAAATCAAAATTGCAAACTTTCTATATTTCTTTTTTTATCACCATAGGAAGCTCCTAGTGCTGATAGTATGACTAATTTCTTCTGTGTAGAAAGTAGCTTCCCTTCCTTCCTTTTTCCTCCCTCTCCCCTTTCTTCCTTCCTTTCTTCCTCTCTTCTTTTGCTTTTGCTGTTATAACCTTTGTTTTTTTTCCCTCTATACCATATCTGATAAATTAACTCTTGTGGGTGGAATAACTTTGAGCATAATTCTATAGAGCTAATTCTTTGGCAAGGGTTACAGGGGTCATGTGGTACTTAATAAGAAAAAAACCATTATTTGATGAGAATAATGCTATCAAAATTAATGAAGCAATTGACTTAACCCAGGCCACCCATACTAGGCTATTTGAAGCTTTCTTAAATAAAATGAATCTCTCCTGTTTGGAAAAAAAATCAAAGATTTCATTCACCTTCCGCTTTATATAGAATTATCAGCCACAAAAGATGAGGGTTGCAGTTGGTATAGAGAGAGAAGAGCGAGTTTCTTGATTGAAACCCTCTTCCAAGGGCAGATCGTTTATTCTATTTTCAGGTCTTTATAGTTTCATAGGCAGGAAACCAGCTGCTCGTTTGGCTGAGCCTGAGGCAGGGGAGGATGAGATTGCAGTGCTCACTGGCAATGAGTAAGTCTCTTAAGTGCACCTAGGGAATCACTTAGATTCCCTGCGCTCTGTGGAGTCACTTGTAAAATAGAATTCTTTTAGGTTCGCTTCCATGACTGTTGTTAGGCAGAATCATTTTGCAAACAGCAAATACAATGTGAAGAAAATGCACTTTCACTCTTTTCAGTCTATACTCTCCCCTCCCCTCGTCTGTCCTCCAGGTCCCCCTTCTTGACAGATCTGGAGTTTGGATTCAAGGTCTTATACTTGCTAGGCAGGTGTTCTACCACTTGAGCCTCATCCCCAGCCCTTATATTGCTTTTTAGTAATATTTTGGATAGAATTTCAATTGTTTTCTTGAGGCTGGCCTCATACCCTGATCCTCTTACCTATTCCTCCCACATATCTGGGATCATAGGGGTATACCATTCCACTTCAACTCTGTCTTTTTTAAAGTCTTATCTCCATAAGTAGTGATGCTGTCAACCTGTGATGTTAAACACTGATCCATTTTGAATGATATTAAAACAATTTATGAGGGCTGACAGGATGGTTCAAATACTACCTACAATGCCTTCCTAGCAAGTGAGACCCTGAGTTCTGACCTCAGTACCTCTAAAAGAAAAGCATGTCAAAAGGGATATTTATGGGCCAAAACAAACCCAAGCCATTCCAATTTTCAAATTAATAAACACACTATGATATATAAGTACTCAGCGCATGCTTTTAGAATTATACAGAGAACTCAGAAAGACTAAATGAGTTTAAATTATGCATTTAAACATCTCCCTCAGTATTTCTTCACATTACTAAGATCACAGTCATATGAGATATATATACCATGAATTAGCCTCCTCCTTTTGTTTTCATTTATAGTTTAACAGGCTAACAGAGGATAAGAACTTGAGTTTTAGAGTGAGAAGTGGGTTAAAAATCCAGCACAGTCTCTCTGACATATGCCAAATTTCTAAACCTCCCTAAAACGTAATTTCCTTCTCCATAAAAGGAAATGCTAATAATAGCAGCTACCATAAAGGATTATTCATTTGATTAAGTGAAATAATACATATAAAATGTACTGCATAGGCTCTAATTCATGGTTAAGACCCTAATAAATGTTTAGTATTATTATTATCTGACTATACATTGATGAACTCATTATCTTCATGTTTTTATAGTATTCTAGAAAATTAATCAACATTGTCCCCTCCTTTTTTCTTTCTCTACTGCTAGAAATGTGGGATATTTAAAATTACCTGGGGATATTAGTACCATTTCTATAAATATCTACATATTAAATATTGTTTTTGGTTGTTTACTTTCTTGAGAGATATTTCCCAAGCTAGGAACATAGTATCAAATGAGAGGTTTTTATGGTCCTTCTTGCAAATTGCCAAATTACTCTCCAGAGGGAAGTAAACTAATTTACAGATAGCTACATGATGTTATTAAACCTCTTCCCTCACAGACACACTAACACTGGTTTTTCATTACTTTAGTTTATTTATTATAGAAGACTTGGCATAAAATTGCCAAACATTGATTTTGTCTTTCTTTAACTGCTAATGGAACTTGGGTTCCCATGCAATCACCCCAACTCTGTTCTCTCAGATGAAAACCAAAATACCATGAGTCCTTGAAGAGCACCACCTAAGTCAGGTTACTTCTCATCTATATTCAGCTAGACTATAAAAGGGTTTAAAGAATATTTGACCCCATGATTATTGAGTGATTGCAAGGCTTGATAGAGCTTTCATGATTCAAAGATGAATAGCCAAAAATATGATGAAAAAAAATTGAAAGAGAAGGAGCAAAGGATGATAACAACCCAGGGCTGGTGAAATGTTCTGCACTGTACAAAGAGGCAATGGCTCACCTAACAGCAGTTTCCTGGTGAGCATGGTTATAGAATCCTTTTATTTAAACATTGTTCTTAAAAGTCTAGCCAAGATCATAAGGTAAGAAGAGGAAGTGAGAAAAGCTGATTGTCAAAATTTATAAATGATACTCTTCCACTATCTAAAAAGTAAAACAGAAGAATCCATGAAAACAATGTTACACATAACTAAGAAGTTCAGAGAAGTCACAAATAAATATAAAATAATCCATAATTGTTTTACATAACGTAGACCGCAACTTAGAAATACTTCCTGAAAAAGACACTTTTCGGGGTAATAAGAAAATTTTAATATGGAAGCTAACAGCTTATAATGGTTTATCAAGGAGCTGTATGAATAGGGTGGAGAAAAAATCCCTACAATGTTTTGTGATGAATGTTAAAGACCTAGATAAGTAGGGGAAAATACCAAACTTGGAAAGCAACATGGACCAAAGAAATCTATCATTTTAATACAATTCAAGTTAAAATACCAGTGAGTCAGGTTTTGGCAGTGAACAACTTATTATAATTCTTCAAGAAAGGAGCAATGCAGCAAAACACGTTCTTAAACAAATGAGGTGGCATTTGCAACATCAGATATTTACATTGCAGATCTATCTTTAGATTTTTAAGAAGCCTCCAAATTTTTTTTCCAGAGTGGTTGCACTAGTTTACATCCCCACCAGCAGTGTAAGAGGGTTCCTTTTTCCCCGCATCCTCGCAAACACCTGTTGTTGGTGGTGTTGCTGATGGTGGCTATTCTAACAGGGGTGAGGTGGAATCTTAGTGTGGTTTTAATTTGCATTTCCTTTATTGCTAGAGATGGTGAGCATTTTTTCACGTGTTTTTTTGGCCATTTGAATTTCTTCTTTTGAGAAAGTTCTGTTTAGTTCACTTGCCCATCTCTTTATTGGTTCATTAATTTTGGGAGCGTTTAGTTTATTAAGTTCCCTGTATATTCTAGTTATCAGTCGTTTGTCTGATGTGGAGCTGGCAAATATTTTGACACAGGTTACTCCAGAGGCACCTGCACACCCATGTTTATTGCAGCACTATTCACAATAGCCAAGTTATGGAAACAGCCAAGATGCCCCACTACTGACGAATGGATTAAGAAAATGTGGTATTTATACACAATGGGATTCTACTCAGCCATGAAAAAGAATGAAATCTTATCATTCGCAAGTAAATGGATGGAACTGGAGAACATCATCCTGAGCGAGGTTAGCCAGGCTCAGAAGACCAATAATCGCATGTTTTCCCTCATATGTGGACTTTAGATCAAGGGCAAATACAGCAAGGTGATTGGACTTTGGTCACATGATAAGGTGAGAGCACACAAGGGAGGTGTGAGGATAGGTAAGAAACCCAAAAAACATGATAATATTAGATGTCCTCAGTGCAAAGGAACTAATGCAGAAACTTTAAAGTGACAGAGGCCAAGAGGAGAAGGGGTTCAGGAACTAGAGAAAAGGTCAGACCAAGAAGAATCAACTTAGAATGTAACACATATGTACAGGAAAACAATGCTAGGAATCTCCCTGTATAGCTATTCTTATCTCAAGTAGCAAAAACCCTCTGTCTTTCTTATTATTGTATATACTCTCTCTTCAACAAAATTAGAGATAAGGGCAGAACAGATTCTGCCTGGAAGCGAGGGAGTGGGGGGGAGCTGGAGAGGGTGGGGAGAAAGGGAGGAGGAGGGGGTTGGGGGGAGAAATGACCCAAACATTGTATGCACATATGAATAAATGAAAAAAAATTTTAATTTAAAAAAGAAGATATTTACATTGCAAGCCACTACATTAAAATTTATGCTAAAGAACAGACTATAAAACGAAAAATATACCCAGATACATACACGTGTATACTACATAATAAACTGACATTACTAACCAGTGGCAAGGGGTGGATTACTTTAAAATACAAAATGATTCAATAGTAAAAACTGTGAAACAAATTTTTAAGACAATATTGCTTAATTTATTTAACAATAAAAAACATACAGTACACCTGAGAGAAGCTGTAGGTTCAGTTCAAGACCACTGCAATAAAGCAAACCATACTAATTTTTTGGTGAAGTAAATTCATGATAAATCTTGGCAGTAGTTATCTGGAGGACAGTTACTGGGAAGTAGGGTGTATATGTGTGTGTGTCTGTGTGTTCAAATTATATGTTCTCTCATTCAGAGAGTAACACTATATTTTTCAAAAGAAAATGAAGCAAACTTTTTAATTATTAAAAAATACAATAGGGGGGTGAACTTGTTCAACGTACACTGTACACGTCTATGGAATTATCACAAGGAAACCACCTTGTACTATTAATGCTTGCTAATAAAAAAGGCATATATAATAATTATGTACATAATTGTCTTTCTAAAGTTTATGTAATACTTCTATTTTTTAGAGTTGTCCCAGAAACCTAAAAAAGAACCAAATAAACTGATAGTAAGAGGATCAGTTTGAGCTAAGAGGAGCCCAAGCCAAAGCCTTAAATCTATAATTTGGGAGAAAGCATGAGATATTGAGCTATTGCTGAGGCATAGCACTGAAACTCCAAGCTTTTTCTTGTTATTAATGGAGGGACAAATGAAGAGCAAGAGGCAGTGGAGGAGTACAAATGGAGGGCTGACTCAGCAAAACTTTGCAAAAGACTTGTCACAAGGATAAACGTTGCTTTCAGAGGAGCAGCTCAGCATTCCCACTGCGTACACACAATTATTTCCAGGGAGAAGACTGAGAGGAAGGAGAAAGAAAGAGGAAAGGAAAGAAGATCCAAAGACATCTTAACGAGTCTGCAGACATTTCTTAAATGAGCAAGAGGGAAGAGGACCGAGAAAGAAAACCCACAGCAAAGTGGGCAGGTTCTTCATTTCAGAAGGCAAACATTTACTGTTTTCTGCTTTTTCTCTGTGCCTAAAATACGGGTAAGCTGCTCTGTGGATGTTGACTACACTCTAATTGTTCTTATGATCAATGAGGCATGAAACCTATTGTCAAAAAACCATGATGTCCACTGTGTACAGCCACACTTTTCTTCCTGGCAGGTCACTCCCAGGGGTTAGTGCTGCTCATAGACAGCATGTGAGCCTACACATTCAAATACCATAGCCTTGCATTTCTTTGAGGCAGACTCTCGGAAGAGAGTCCCTTTCCCTCTGTTAATCCTTTCTGTGAAACAAAAAGAATCTTTCTGAAGAGTAGTGGAAACCCTTGTTAAACCCCACAAAGAAGCAGGAAGTGGAGAGGTTGACAAAAATCTCTTTAAAACATATGGAGACAGACTTGTGTTGACAAATATTCCTTATACTTTGGTATTATAATACGAACCCTGATGCTAATTTAATTCCTAGGATTCTATCTGCTGCTTGTTGTATTTCTGGATTTAATTCTGTTCTTTGGAATCTAATCAAATAGCTCTCAAGCAACCTGTTGCTGGTTTCAAACCAATAGATTTTATTGTATTAACTCCCTCTCTGTCATTCTTTAATGAGTATATATTTATTATATATTTATTAGCTGGAATATTTTGGGGTCAAAATATTTTCAGGGTAAATTTCCTCTCAATCATTTAAACTTCAGGCCCTTTGAGCAGGCAACAAAGTGTTTCGCAATGAGAAAATATATTGTGGTACAAATCTGGATGAAATCAACATTCTCTCTCTTGCTGCCCTCCACCACACTCTATGCCTTCAAATTTAGTTCAGATCTACTCCAGACTGTCATATGAATCAACCCCTCTTGTGTTCAGGTATCCTGCCTTTAAGTTTGTAAATCAGACCAAGAGGAGGCAGAAGTTGAGGAATGACCTCAAGCCTCAGTATCCCTGCACTGATCACATCTGAAAAATTAATAGTCAGTTGTGTGGGATGGTGGGTGGAAGTAAGTAAACTATCTTCCTATGATAACCCACATAACAGTCATTGTTTTTGAATCCTGACACCAAATTCTTTACACTTGAATTAGAAAAGGCATTTCTTTGATAGATTTCTTCTTGTTCCAGTTTACAGGCAACTAATCCTCACTGCATTGGATCAAACAGACGGGCACAATCAATTCAGGGAAAGCAAGCAATGCCAGTTCTGCTCAATCTTCCCTCAATGAGCAGCAGAGGAAAGGAAAAGAAAGGGAAAGGAAATTCAGACGTGCTTGACCCAAGATAGCTTGGCAAAGGAAAAGATGAAAAGATAAACTGAAATATATATCCTAGCAGGTGGAAGCATTTGCTGTTAGAGGAAGAGTCTGAATACCCCGGGATGAGGCCAAACACACCAAGTCTTCAGGTTGCTGAGGATGTTGAAGAGAGTAGGGGCAGACAGAAGTGGTTATGATGTCAAAACAAAAGAAATCATGACAGCATCTCTAGAGAAGGGGTCTGGTTTTACTTAAATCTACAGTCTCTGATCTATAACCTAGTGTGATGAGCAAGTTAATTACTGCATTTAGGTAATTAAGTCTCTGAGAAACAGGAGGCTTTCAAAGCAGTATTAATGTACACTGCTACATCCTTCTAAGCTTGACTGGCCATTTGGTAAGAAGGCACCCTAGAACATCTGCCTAATGGTGGCAGGAAAAAAATGAATGAAAATGAGCTGGAAATAAAACGGCCCCAGTATTAGTGGTTTTCTCTCTGCTCTTGGACATGGAGTGCATGACAAAATTCTTCCTCATTTCCCAGCAGATGCTTTATCCCCATCTGCCTGTTGCTCAAAGTGCAGCCATGACTTGGCCTCTGACTCTCCTGGCTCCTCCTGATTCTGTCTTCTCTTGCACAGCCATTATTTCCTCCCTTCTCATCCTTGAATTTGTTTTGGTCAAGTCTAAAATATTTGTCTACAGGAAAGGGGCTCATTTGGGTAATGGCTTTCCATCACTTGGCTCATTAATGATTCTTAGTTCTCAAAGATCCAACCCTTCCCTGCCATGGGAGTCAGGTTCTCTGGGCCAATGGTTAATCATCTTCAGATGGTTCCCTTAGCTTCCAGGAGGGCATGTTACCATTTGAGAATGGGACAATTAAAACGTTTCTTGCCCCAGATGTCTATATATTGGCAGTGTGACTGCCTTTTTTTTTAACTGAATAATGGCTCACTATGCCATCATAATGCATATAAAATATAACTGGAAAATGTAAGCATCTATATATGTGAATATGTTTCATCAAGATGTATTTTCTTTGTCATAAGTAAGATGTATTATTAATGCATATTTATGAATATGTGGGGTTTCATATTTACACAAATGTGTACAAGCTGGCAGCATCCTTCTAGTCTTCAGTAGGAAGCACGGATGTCCTGGGTCTGGCTTACCACAGAGCATAACAGAACCTAGCTTCTTGTCTTTATTTTCTCTCTGTCAAAGAACCCTTGGATCCACTTCCCGTGCATTTCCAAGATATTCCATACTGGGAAAACAAAGGTCCGAAAGCCCCTCACGCTGCATGAGCATCTTACCGCTGGAGGTGGTGGTCCAGATCTTCCTCAGCACTCAGCAGAGTTGCAGCCCGAGCCAGGAGATGATAACTGCAGTTCATGGACTTCAGTTCCAAGATGAGGAGGCCCAAGCAGAACATGGCTCCCATCTCTTCCAGTTCACTGGTACCAAACTGTAGACCCTGCCAGTTAAACAAAGCAGTCAACAGTGACTACAGACGGGAACTACGTGGTGACAGTTGGAAGTTGGGAAGAAGGACTCCTAGACACATGCCTATCACAGAAATTGTGAGTGAATAATATTTGTCAGTCACTGTCCGATGTGTTTTACTTTGTGCTTTGTGGATTGGTGGCTCTCAGCCTGTGTTCTACAGACATCCCAACTTCCTCAAAGCAACAGCAAGCTGCAGAGCATGATAAGGCAAGGGATGGAGGTAGGACCAGCCCCTGGTCGCCTTTCCCTGTGACACTCAGAGCTGCAATGCTTTCACCTTTATTTTGTTTCAATGCTGAAACAAAGGTTTCTAAACAATCTTATTAAGAGATTATCTATATTTTCCCCATACTTTTCAATCAATAGAGAAAAGTGGGAGAGATCCTTCATCTTTAAATTCTGAAACTGAAAAAGAACACATTTATTTAAAAAAAAATTATCTTGTCAGCTGTACTGAGATAATGCCATGAAAGCAAGGCCAAGACATACATTCTATGGTATGATCCAGGAAGGAAGAGATAATCACACCAATTAACAAAACCTTGTTAAGTAAGTACCATATGCCAGGTGCTATTCTGAGCTCTTTCTCGGGCACTAAATCAGAGCGGTTCCTCACCAAAGTCCTATGAGGTAGAGATTGTTCTTTTCTTCAATCTACACATAAGGAGATTCAGGCGCATAAAACCAAGTGACTTATCCATGACCTCCCACTAGTCACAGAGGCCTTGTAAGTGAATTCTGGCTTGACTACTCCATGTGCAATACTCTGCAGAGACTCTGTTCCATGGTGAGGTAGAAAGTGTAGCTTTTGAAATTAAGTCAGAATTGAGTTTAAATCATGGTTCCACTATTTTCTGAATATGTGGTCATAGGTTTATTGAACTCTTATGAGACCTGACTTAATCACCTATAAAATAGGATCACAATTCTCCCTTCTAGATAGATACCTAAGGAATGTTTCAAAGTCCCTGCAATGTCCCCCAAATATTAATCAATATTAGCTCAATTTGTCTTTTTCTCTTCCGCATAAAGATGTTTAATGTGATAGAATTCCATATGGATCTGAGATCTTTATGTTTAAAAATTACATTCACATTTCACTCAAATAAAAAATAATATTGGATTTTTCATAATATATTATATTTTATTAATGTAACTAAGCAGAATTTATTATGTATTTCAAAATAACTACAAGAAGGATTTTAAACTTCCCAGCACAAAGAAATGATAAATGCTTGATACGATGAACATTGATAATCACTCTGCTTTGACCATTATGCATTACATGACAAGTATCAAAATATCACACAGTATGCCATAAGTATGGATAGCTATTTTGTGCTAATTAAAAATAAAAACCATGGAATTCCATATCCAGATAATAATGATATATTATAGACTAGGACAGGGATGAGGCAGTCAGAACTTTTAAGCACCTCAAAAAAAAAAATCCACATTGGGAGGTCCTCTGCTTCACAAAAGAACTTCTAGGCAAAAGCTTAAAGGAAGTGGAAAACCCTCAAGTTTATTTCAGCTGCTTGAAAATTGGATTTGCTGCATGTTTTGACGCCTGTTTCCTAAAGAAAGGAGACATTACTTCAGAGTTAAGGGAAGTGAGTTCCTCTGTAAACAGCAGCAGTACAAGGGGAAAGGCAGATGTTGAACAAATTATTTTTTTCTTAAGTCAATAGCAAAGATTACTTTTTAAAGAGAGAAAAATACCAGAGTTACTTCCCATGTGCTAAAGCTCTAAGGTCTAATTCTTTACCCATCCTATTTTAGGCTGTTCCTTTTCTTCAGAGAAAGGTTGGGTTTGGTGAAGAGGAAGGAAGAGAAGGTCACACCCTTCCATTCAGCCAAGGGAAAGAGGACAAGGAGAATGTGAAAAAAACTCCACCCCTCAGGGGCTGGCAGTGCCCTTACACACATTGGAAACTCCAGCATGTAGCAGAGTACATAACAAGTCCTGGGGGAAATCAGTCTCATCGTATGTGCCATATTGATGGGTTAAGGGGAATTTCTTCATACCAGTCCACTTCTACACAATAACAGCAAAAGTGATAACATTTTTACAATGTAAAAATAGTTTCATATCCTCAATGCTGGCCCTTTTATTTCAGGCAATGGTTGGTATCATAAAAACACTAGTCCAGAAAACCTCTAAAGGAAATTGTACAGCTTTATTGGTTGGGGAATCTGGGTCAAGTCCATTATTTTATTTTGCCCTCTACCATTAATTTCTCTTTACTACTTTATTTGTTTTACTCTCACACAGTATCAAAAATATTTGTGTATATTAATGAACTTTCCTCACATTCAATCCTTGCTCCAGAAGTAAAATACTCAAAGTCAAGAACTGAGCAGTGTCTGTTTCTTATTTCATATCACATCCCTAGCATGGAACACAAACCTGTTGCATGGCATATATGGAAAAATACTGGCTACACTTGGGTAAACATGGAGGGTTAGAGGCAGGAGTGGATTGCTTCTAGGATGCATGCTACATTTGCCAAGTGGAATTTGACTTCTCTGAGCAGAGACTTCATAAGTGCCTTCCAATACCCTGAGTATTTAAAACAGTATTTTATTTTTATCTAGGAGACTGACACCTATCTCTAGGTGTGATATGAGAAACAGTTAAGTAGTGTTTAGGAATTTCAACCTCCACTTTGGTCAGTTATCATGGGTATGGTAACAAGTTTGTAAGTAAAGTTGGGTTTGTGTTTGTTTTAAAAGTGCATGGCGATAGAGAATGAGTAAGTAATGGGAGGTTAATTTGATTAAAGCATGATACACACAGGCCAGAAGTATATATCGATATCCACTTAAAAAAAATGAAGAGCAGGAGGTAAAATAGGTCTTCTTGGGGGTGCATATTAGTGGGAGGTGTGTGGGCATAGGGAAGGTCAATGGGGATGAATAAGGTGGATATACTTTTTATTCATTTATGAAAATAAAAGAATGAAACATGTAAAAAAGTAAATGTGAATAAAATAATGATCTAACTCTCCTCTTGCTCAGCTAAGGTGTGTTTATTAGGGAATTTTTCCATAGATAATAATGAAATCTAACTAAATAGGTTTTTACTTCATACACATAATACATTTGGGAAGTAGAAAGTATATGCATTATTTCAATAATTTGAAATCAAAGTCATGCTATCCTCCATTTTCCTGTTTTTTTTTTTAATTTGTGTGTGTGTGTGTGTGTGTGTGTGTGTGTGTGTGTGTGTTCTTACCACGATTGAAAAGTGGTTTCAGGAGCTCCAGCCAGCATGTATCATTCACAACATAAGAGAAAATGGGGGAAGAAGTCACCAACATATTTTTGCTTACATTTTACTGGCCAGAAGGGTCTAACAGCACTACATCCAGCTTTAGGATAATCTGGTAACTGAACACTTTAGTTTGCTCAGTGACAGGTAAGGAGTTTGTCTCCCACCCCCACATTTCCAGAAGGAGGTGTCCTTTCTTACTTCTCCCTACTTTATCCAATTACACCAAAATAAATCTTTGCTAAAACTTCCAATAAAAAAAAAGTGAGAGGTAAGAGAGGAGGTTAGAAATGAGTGTCAGCTAAGATGACAGTGTCTTCCCCATTAGTATTTCAATACCAATGCTGGCAGAAAATATAGGATCTTACATGGGAGCAGTAAAACAAAGTTCACTGGCACAATCATCTACATGGTTTTTAAAAAACATCTTCTTTATAATCCACCCCCCAAAAAGAATATTTGTTACCTATGGGTGAGAGAAACATAGGGTTCAATGAAGATAGGCTTGTGGAGAATAACTAGTATTAATTGGTGAGCAAAAGAAGAAAAGCAATTGATAAATGTGGGGAAATGTTCAAGTCCATTATTTAAATAAAAATGCCTTTCACACCCAGAAAATCAGTAAACACACATTCAAGTTTATCTTGCTTAGTGCTGACCTCCTTTTATGCCAAGAGCTGGCAGATATGAAACTGTCTAGTGGAAGTGTAAATTGATTCATACCTTTCAGGAATTGATCAATAACATTTGACATGGTAATGTCACTTCAGGGAATGATTCCTAATGAACTGATAGAAAATAAAAGTGTAGATATATGCATAAAAATGTAAGTTATGCCAGTGTTAGATGTAATAATCAAAATTTGAGGGAAGTAAAACCCTAAATGCCTTATAAAGGAGGAATGATTAAAGACATTATAATGGAATAAATTTGATAGAATATAATGAAACCATTAAAATGATAATTGTAACAACCATTCAGCAATATGGAAAATGCTTATGATATAATGATAATATAAAGCAAGATATGAATCATGTACTAATATGATTTATGGTGAAGAGTTAACAGTGTAAGAGCATGGTCACCCAGCCCCCAAAACCCCAAACATTTTAGACTTTATATAATTTGCCTGTAAGATACAATCATTTGGAGGAGAGAGGGCTTTAAAATCATACCAAGAGAACGCCCACATACCAAAAACTTTAAGACATTTCAGCTGCCTGGAAAAATGTTTTAAAAGCTACGTTATGACCATAAATGGATTGTAAAATTCCTTTTTCCACTTGTCAGACTTTATCTTTGCTATTCTGAAGACAATTTAGATTTTACTCTCATTTCTTATACTTGTAATTTATTGGTACTATCATTGGTGTCTTTCAACAATTCCAAAAAATTATCTTCCATTTTCATCATGAATATTGCCCCTCCCTTATTCTCTGAGTAGCAAATAAAAAGTGACTATTAAGCTTATGTTATCTATTTTCACTCTGTCTTTCATACCTCTTAACCTTACACTTCCTATTTTCTATTTCTTCCTTTCACTACAATAATCCTGAATATTTTTTCTTCTCAGTGTTCCATTTTAAAAATTCTCTCTCCAACTCTATTGAATCTGCTCACTAACTCATCCAACTCCCAAACTGTACCAGAAACAGTTACAAACATAGTTAAATTAGGTTACTGTACTTAATTATCTCTTCAAATGTAGTCATTTTAAATTAGTTTAATTTTTCTAATAGGTAGTAATAATGTAGGCTTTTTTGCTCAATTATTTTGAATTTTAAAATCATAAATTCATGATTTAGCTTTCAAGAAAGTCTTATAGATTGGTTTTAATGCTTTTCCCTCCAGATACAACATAAGCTTTCCTTTCATAGGTATGTGAGGACACTATCAATACAGTTCACCATAGATTAAATTTTGGCTGGGTCCTTTGAGCTTCACTGAACATGTGAGTGAATTGTGAACCCAAACCTGATTGAAGAAAGGTCATGTTTTAGGAAAAATGAATGAAGACTTTGCTGCTCTTCCCTAAACCATGGCCAAAGATTGTCGTCTCCCTACTTGCCCCTTGCAGATTTTGATTTTATTAAATTGTTGACAGCTGTTTCCATTTCTGGAGGTCCCGACTCTGTGTGCTGGTCTCTAATCAATCCTTAAACCTTGTCTGGTCCCCGGCTTTGTCGCAAGACTCAGGTTATAAGCAGATAGGCATTAGTATCAGCCCCCAAAGACATACAGAAACTTCAGGAAAAGTCTCCATCTTTTTACAAAACTGAGCATCGTTGAACCCCACTCTGTAAACATATACAGAGGAAAGATTTTAACCTATGAAGAAATACTGCAGTTAAAAAGGAGGCACTCTGAAGACATCAATCCAATATTTTATGAAATAGATTTGCTGCCAGAAATGGAAACAGTATCTGGGATAGCTCTTATTTATATTCTTGGGAAGAAAAAAGTGTATATCTCACTGATTAAAGTACAACACAAAGTGTGGCAAAGGAACAATAAGTAGTTAGAAGAGACTGCACAAATAAGATAAAGACAAGAACTTCTAGATTATAAGCCAAAACAGAGACGGTTAACAGACGTTTGCTGCAGGAAATCCACACACAACTCCAAAAACATTTCCAATATTTCAAGAGAAAAGTAGATAAAAATGATGAGCTATATATATAAATAATGCTGAGACAGATTAAGGAACAGTGATGCACCCCTCATTTTGAACTGTGGACTCAGATAGTGTGATTGTCATAACAGTAGCCAAAGAAGAGGAAAAAGTGAGAAAGGAGGAATATTTAACTGAGTTCTGAAAAATACCTAAGTCTACAGATCAAATAGGCTCACCAAATATATAAGCTATAATTAATTTCAAAAAGCATGAAAAAGTATGAGAATTCCCATAAGTAATCCTATTAAGTAGTCTAAGATTCTTCACACTACTAAATACTAAAGATAGGAGACATCTTGTACAGTTTGGGGAGGCTAGATGCAGTGGTACATACCTATAATCCCAGCTACTGAAGAGGCAAAGATTAGGGAGGATGACAGCTTGAGGCCATCCCAGGCAAAAGAAGTTAGCAAGACCCCATCTCAACAAATAAGCCAGGCAAGACCCTGGTGGCTCACAGCTATAATCCTAGCAATTTGGAAGCCTGAAATCCAGAGGATCAGGAGGATGACAGTTTGAGGGCAGCTCAGAGAAATAGTTTGCAAGATCCCATCTCCAAAACAACCAGAGCAAAATATACTGGAGGTGTTGCTTAGGCAGGAGAGAGGCTACTTTGCAAGTGCAAAGTCATAACTTCAAACCCTAGTCCCTAATAACAACAATAAATAATAATAAACAATAAAATAAAAAATAAACCAGGCATTCTGACTCATACCTGTACTCACAACTGTTCAGGAAGCATAGACAGGAGGATCACTCACAGTCCAAGGCTGATCCTGGGCAAAAAATGAGACTCTATCTGAAATTAACTAAAGGATGAAAGGGCTGGAGGCATAGTTCAAGAAGGAGAGCACCTGCCTAGCAAATGCAAGACCCTGAGTTCAAATCTGATACCACCAGAAAACAAAAAGAGAGAGAAAGATGATAGAGAGAGGAGTAAATGTGCATTTTCTTCATATTGCATTTGATATTTGCAAAACAATGTGCAGAATTTTAAGAAAAAAAATATTTGTGGCCCTAAAATGTTTTTTTATGTGTGAAATCCCCAGGAAGACAAACCCAAGAGGTGGAAGCACTGAATGTCCATCACACATAGATAAAGAAAACATTTCTAATTTCTTTTAAAATATTATCATGATGCTTAAAACAACAACTGATAATTACAATGCAGAAATGACTAGCAACCTAACCTGAGAGACATACACAGAGATAGACAGATAGATACATAGATAGATAGACAGATAGATAGATAGATGATATATACATACATACATAGAGATAGATAAAAGATTGATAGATACATATGTACATATACAGAGATATATAGATAGATAAATGATAGGGATAGACAGATATTGACAGATGATAGATAGATATGATAAATGATAGATAGACCTATGTAGATAGATGATATATAGACAGATATAGATAGATAGATGATATATACATATGTACATACATACATACATAGATAGACAGATATTGATAGATGATAGATAGATATAAGAAATGATAAATAGACCTATATAGATAAATGATTTGGAGATAGATATAGATAGATAGATATAGATATATGATAGATGAGAGACAAATATAGGTAGATGATAGACTGATAGAAATAATAAATGATACTTTGACATATATAAATTGATGATTTAGAGATACAGACATACAGATAATAGCTAGGTAGATAGAAAGACAGATAGACTGATATAGACAGATGATTTACAGATATAGATAGATATAGACAGATATAGGGAAATGATAGATAGATATAGATGATAAATAGATGAGAGACAAATATAGATGATGGATTGATAGATATAATAAATGATATACTGACATTTATAGATAGATGATTTAGAGATAGATATAGACATACAGCTATATAGGTAGGTAGATAGACAGAGTGATACAGATAGATGATTTACAGATATAGATAGATACAGACAGAAGCATATGTGTATACTTACATCCCAATTAAATATTGTTTATCTGACCTTTCAGTGCCTCAGACTTTTCGTCTATAATATGGGAATAGTAACAATATTTGTAGAATTGATGAGATAATTCAGGGAGTCAATATTTAGATTAGTACTTAACCCAGGGCACATTATAAAAGTTTTCTCTATTATCAATAATAATAGTAAGTGCTGACATAAAACCAACAATTAAAATCATACTTGAAGGTAAACATGGTGCTTCACACCTGTAATCCCAGCATTTGGGAGGTCAAACCAAGAGATTTATGAGTCTAAGTCCAGCCTGAGCTACATAGAGAGACAATGGCTTAAAAACTTCAAACAAATCATACTTGACTGTAACATGGTCCTTATTACAGCTTTGGTCCAAACTATAGCCTACTCTCACCACTATTATTTATCATTCCTTGAAAAGTTCCAGACAATTCAATAAGAAAAATAAGTCACACATATTAGAAAGGAAGGAACCACATTATCATTTTTATGTACTAAAACAAACCAAAGGAATCAACTAAAACTCAAAATGTATTAGATAGAAGACAAAAATTGAGTAAGCAGACAAGGTTACAAATTAAATATACAAAAATCAATTTTCTTCCTATAAACCAGAAAAATAAATTATTAAGTATAATAAAAATTCCATTTGCAATAGCAATCTAAGTATAAAATATCTGGGAATTGAATTAGTAATAAATATCCAACTGTTATATATATATCCTAGGATTTTACCAAGAGATAACAAAGAAAATTTAAACAAGTGAAGGATGCCCAATTCTGGGAAAGTGAGGCTTAGTACCATGAAATATCAATTCTCCTTATATCATCTATAAAAGCATGGGAAATCAAAATGCCAATAGGGGTTTTCAGACTTGGCAAATTAATTGCACATTAGAATAATATAGGGCAAGAATACCCCCACGATAATTTTGAAATAATGAATCAAATTTATGGCTGCTGCAGCAGCTCCCACATGTGGCTCACACCTGTAATCCCAGCTACTCAAGAAGCAGAGATAGAAAGATAATGGTATTTGCCAGTACCAGCTGCACCTTGTGAGACCCATCTCATCAGAAAAAATGTGACACGTGACTGTAACACCAGCTACAGCAACAGGCATAAGTAGCAGGATCATAGTCCACACTGGCACAGGCAAAAATGCAAGACCCTATCTCAAAATTAAACAAAGCAAAAGAGCTGGAGTCATGGCTCAGGTGGTAAAGCACCTGCCTAATGAGTGCAAGACCCCAAGTTCAAATCTCAGTACAAAAAAAACATGAAATTATTGGGCTTTCTTTTACAGATATGAAAAACCTATTATACACATAAATACACGCATTCTTCATTTGACTGTGCTTCAAAGCTAATATGGTTTCTTCAGACTTAAGGGTTATGGCGAGTCTGCTTAAGCAGGTCTATGGGCACCAGTTTTGCGACCACTCAGATAACTATTAGCATTTGCAGCAATGAAGCATTTTAAATTAATGAATGTACATTTTTAGACATAATGCAAGAGTTGATAGACTAATGTACAGTGTAAACATAACTTTCATATGCACTGGGAAACAAAAAAAATATTGTACGACTTGCTTTATCACAATAATTGCTCTATTGCAGTGGTCTGGAACCAAGCTCACAATACCTCTGAGGTATGCCTGAAATTAAATGTTATGTTATGGTATTGATGCCACACAGGGCAAGCAGATCAAGGGAAAAATATTTTTAAAAAATTTTAATCAACATTTCCTTGTGATAAATGTGTCTTCCAAGTTACCAGGAAATGCTCAAATATAAAAACTATCTATCTTGATTAAAGTGTTAAAGTTTCAAAAAGTTAAATGCTCAAAAAATAAAATGTAGACCCATGACTTTTATCATCTTCAAGCAGGAAGATGTCTTTCAGTGTGTAGTCCAGATGGGAAAAAAAAACTTAAAGGAAAACAATAAAGATAAAAGGAATAAGATTATAATATGTCTAAATAGTCAGAAACGTCACAAATTAAAATGGAAACAACAAAGTGAACATAATTGTAATGAAGAGAAAATTAATTTCCTTTGATATAAAATTCAAATGAATGTAACAATAAAGCAGGGTGATGGGCTTCTCAGTCCAGGCTCACCTTACCCTCCAGTCACAATGGTCTTTTGGCAAAGAGCTAGGAACAGGTACTGCTCTATTCTGTCATTAGTAGAAGGATATATCATTATATGCTATTTCCAAAGGACAATTTGGAAATCTATTTCAAAAGCCTTCAGAATGCAAAACCCAGAAATTAATTTAAAAGAAATAATGAACACAAAAATAATACCTGTTGAAACTATACCAGGAATCAGGGGAGGGAGGATAAAGGAGAATGGTAGAGGTGATAAATTCAAGTATGATATATTTGATACATTGTAAGAATCTGTATAAATGCCACAATGTACCCCCACCCAGCACAACAATAAAAGAAAAAAATAATGATAATATCAGCAACAGAGGAAATCCTAAATGTATACCAGAATCTTACTAGCCAAATAAACTTGAGTTTATTTATGATGTGCTTTGTTTGAACAGGAACATAATGGAGCTATACTCATAACTTTATGTTAAAAGATGTTGAATAGAGTATAATATTCTACAGTGCTCCAATTTGAAAATGTAGTACTTGTACACAATGGAATTTTACTTAGCCATGAAAAAGAATGAAATCTTATTATTCTCAAGTAAATGGATGGAACTAGAGAACATCATTCTGAGCGAGGTCAGCCAAGCTCAGAAGACCAAAAATCGTATGTTCTCCCTCATATGCAGACTTTAGATCTAGGTCAAATGCAGCAATGTGGTCAGACTGGGACCACATGACAAGGGGAGAGCACATATGGAAGATATAGGAATAGGTAGAAAACCCAAACATGAAAGCATTTGATGTCCACACTCCAGAGGAACTAATACAGGAACCTTAAAATAACAGGTTATCATGAGCAGGGGATCAGGAACCAATGTAAAGATCAGTTAGAGACGAATCAACTTGGGTCATAACACATGGGTACACAAAAGCAATGTTAGGAATCTCTCTGTATAGCTATCCTTAACTCAACTAGCAACAACACTTTGTCTTCCTTATTATGCTTATATCTTTTTTTCAACAAAATTAGTGATAAGTTCTCAGGACCTGCCTGGAACTGAGGGGGAAAGAAGGAGAGGGTGGGAGAGGGGAGCAAGGGGGAGAAATGACCCAATGTATGCACATGTGAATAAATGAATAATAAAAAAATTTAGAAATAAAACTTTGTAAATGACATCTGTGCTCTAAAATGTTAACAAAACCACTTTTTTCTAACCGAGAAAAGCATGACCAGTTTGCATGACTTAAATATTTTATTTGTTTATTTTCCTTTTTTTATCATAAAAAATAAGTAATTTTGATTTAATCACTCATACTACTTTAAGCAATGCATATAAGCCTGAAAAAGTGTTATATCTGAATTAATATGCTATTTTACATCAAAGAAGATTTGGAGCTTATAAGTAAAACTGAATTTGAGGTTAACTTGTACAATGGTTAAATTTGCTTATTTTAATTTAAATATTTGGTAATGACAAAAGACAAAGATATCTGGACATACCTAGTTTCTTATGTCTCTGGTTTTTCTTTCACGTGCATAACATGGTGTTCTCTAGGCTCCCCTTCATTTCTTTCAGTTCACAAGGTCTGTGCTCTTTTCATTTTGGCATAACCATCTTGCAAATTAAAGTCTAGTAAAGATATAGCAATGAGACACCAATTTCCCTGGTACTGTCCTTAGAATCAGTCTCAGAACATTTACAGAGTACCCATAAGTTGAGAGACAGTGACTTTGGAGTTTTAAACAGGTTTGAAAAGGCTCTGAACTGAAATTAAGTTTGTACATCCCCTGCCTTCACGTGCACCCAGCAGAGAAAGTTAAAACTGAACCGATCAGCCACACAGATCTGAGAGCACTAATATGTGGCAGAAAAGAGAGGGCCTGATGGATAAGCGAGAGGGCATCCCCGCTTACCGACCCCATCAAATGGACACTAATGCTTTCATGCTGGGGACGGAATCAATGGCTGAGCGTGATGGTGTCTCTGCCGGACTCCATTTGATAGGCAACTCTGTGCAAAACTTCCTCTGTGCCCATCCTTTCAGCCCAGGCTTCCTCTCCCATTACCAAAACTGTTTCCTTAGTAACTAAAAAAGAAGGCCATAGATTCAGTGGACTAGCATGGCTGAAGGTGTGAGCTGGATTTCAAATGTGCCCTTCATTTCCATGCTAGACCCTCTGGCTCTTTTGTTGGTGAAAATTGTCCCTTTACCATGAATGACCACACAGCAAATAGCAAGGCCCTCTGTGATTACCTTTCATGTCTTTCTAGAGCATATATTTGGAGAGTAAATGTGAAGTGGGGACTTCATCATTAGACAGCTTAGAGTTGAAGCAAAGTTATCTCTCATTTCACTGATACATAACCAGGCCATGCTGTGTATAACCAAGGTGAAAAAATAGTCCTTCAGCTCTATGCAATTTCAACACACAGTGCTTTAAATTTTATGTATTTGTCTCCCAAAAGCTTTTGCAGATCTGGAGGTCATTCTTTTTTATAGGTTATATGTCTCAGAAAGTTCTGCTTTGGAGATTTCACATTCCCTTCCCAAAAAGCCATGAAACTCTCTCAATATGACACAGGAATGAGCACAAGCCCAGTCTTGGGCAATAGCAGGCAATCTGCATGTTTCAATATTTCCAATCCCTTCCCTGAACTCACTTTCTTGTGCCCATTGATCCCTTCACTCTGCTACTGTCTTCTGGGTGGTACTGGAGTTTGAACTCAGGGCCTCACACTTGCTGGGCAGGCACTCTACCACTTGAACCATTCTGCCAGCCCTACCACTGTCTTCTGAAACCAGCCCAAGGCCATTTTCTTATATGATGCCAAAGTTGTGATCTCTCCAAGTGAGGGTCTCCATGAGTTTTATTCAACATAATTTTGAACTTTCCTTCTAGCACTACAGATTGGAAGAAGAAGAGAAAAAGATACAACTGTCCCCATAGCATCCATACATGATAGACATTGTTTTGATAAACTCATTCAAGCAAACTCAAGGATTTTGCCCCTGGGTTCAATCCCCAGTACTGGAGGAAAAAAAAGAAAAATAGGAGAAATAAAGAAAAGATGTCAGTCCTCAAAGATTTTATAGCCCAATAGGCAAGGTTCATAGGTTACTGGAAAACATCTTGGATGTTAAAAGGAAACATAATTTTTCTGGCTTAGGCTAGGCTTTAGAGCCTAAACATTTTGTGCAGCCACATTGTCTTCCCCTGCACAGAATTTTAAAGGTTATACAACTAAGCATGTGTAGCAGGACATGTAGCTCAAATATACTAACATAGTCTTTTACACATTCCCAGTCCCTTGCACTATGTTACCTATATGGATCTGTAGACATTCAGGTTGTCAGCATTTCTTGACACTTGAACTCTCCTTTCTTATTGCTTTTATTATTTTCCTTCAAGTTTTGCTGGATTAAATACTTTGGAGAGGGACAGCATAAAGAGTCAACAGATATAAATAGGAAAGGAAACTCATATACATTGACTCTGCAGATTTCTGTGTGACTAAGATTATCCAAAAGCCAAAATGTTATCCAAAAGATAACATCTGACCAAAAGCCATATAACAACTTTATATTCAGCTCAGTCAATGAGGCTTGGCCAAGTGCAGAGAAAAATCATAATTCAAAGCTTAAGAAAGCAATAAGATTGCTGTGTAAGATCTTATATTGAGTCAATAAGGATATTAAGAAATAATGGATAATTTTAAAATGTTTGAACTAAAAATCAATGAGAATTTTATTGACATCATTGGGTTATTAATACAATTAAACTTTTAAAAATGATTATTTCTTAATCTTTTAAAAACCTTGTTGTTTCAGTCTAGGGCACCAACCTAATTGCAAATAGATTTAAAAAGGTGATGCTACATATAATCACACAGAATAAGTATGCAAGGCATTCTGATTATTCTGAAGGCAAAATAGCAATAGAATCCATTGTTCACCATTTTGCATTGAACATGGCTCCAGGTCCAGATGCAGGAAGGAAGCCTGGATCCCATAGTACAGGTTGTTCAATAGAAAATGAAGACACTGCCCAACACAATCCTGTCCTGCCCAGAGTAGAAAACTGGTATTTTCTGCAGGAAACCCTCTTTCCTGTGGGTATAAGTCTAAACATGTTTGATTCTGCTTACCAGATAAACAGAACACACAAAATTCATGTCAATCTGAGAGTCACCAAGCGGTGGCTGCAAGCACTGTGCCTGCAGCTTGGTGACTCCCTAGGGGCTGCATCTGTATGGACTTTCAGAATCCATGAGCAGAGAAGCAATAACAGTAATAAACACAGTAACAGACCTGAGCACTCTCAGGCTGCAATTGCTCTGGCAACAGAGTAAACAGCCTTACCTTAGGTCCACATGGCTTTGATACCCAAGGGCTCAGGAGGAAACAGCTGCAAAACCCAGCAAGCTGAATACTTGTTAGCAGAATTTGCTCACTTAAAATAAGGAGAAAAATTTTATTTTTTCAATGAAATCCTTTCCAATCAGCCCTTTCTTCTTCTTGTCTGCCTGCAACCTCATTGGGCTTTCTCGTTTTTACATAAGAGGGGGTGAGTGTTCAGGTCAGAGTCGTTGTTGGTGGAAGACCTGAGGTACAATGTCAATGAAAGATGCAGAAGTCCAAGATGCAGAAGTAGTAGCAGAAAATAGGAATATTCAGCTGAAATCCTGCCATTCTGGCAGCTATTGCTGTATCCAGGAGAAAAAACCCTGGGTTTTCTCCATGTGTCAGGCACATGGAGATGAGACTGTGCCTGACCCACCTGCAGGTCTAGCTTCAGTTGGGAGCACCTTTACCTTCTGTGTCCTCATCTTAGGCAAGGTCGTACTTAAAAGACACCAAAAATCTCCCCGCTTCAAATCATCTCATCCATTAGTCTAACGACTACTGAGATTCCTCTTGATAATGACTCCTCAAATTACACCCATTAACAAATAAAATAGCATCAGTTCTTACATTGCTTATTAATGCATTATACTACATAAACACTTATTGAATGTTTGGGGCTAGAAATTCAGGAATCCGGATATCTTCAGGCCTTTTATGAATCTCTTGAGGATAGGGTAGGAAAGTGGGCTAGGGAGTAAATTAGGCAGGGAATTTTCTTAATTAAGTTCTGGCTTACTTCTGTCTTTGTAAACATTCTTTGTTTTGTGTGTAGTACAAACAGCCAACCACTAAGAAAAATCCATCTTATAAAGCAGGTTGGCCACCCTCGACTTTGGAGCTAGCTGGATAGGTGTACAATGAATGTTCTAGATGAGAAATAACTCTGTATTTCTCAATATGGGCAAATAGAGCTTACAACAAGAGGTCCTTGCTGTATAGACCTACCTTGTGGCTGATGCTTCTTTACCTTTAGGTGATTAGGTGGAATAGAATCTATAGTTTCTGTTTCTCTCTTGCTTGAGTCACGCCGCTCTGGTTAACAGGGATCACACATCCATCAGAGAATGTATCCCAACCTAACAAGATCTCATATTCATCACCAACGTAAGTATTCACTATATTGCTTATCCTCTAGAGTATCTAGATGGAAATTCAACTTCAGGCCACTATGGCTTCCCAAGTCCAGATGTCCCATAATAAATATGTACAAGAATCCTAAAGATAAGTTTATGGGAAGTTGAGCATTTTATCTCTGAGCTCCAAATAAGCAGGAATGCTGGAACCCTAACTCAGCTCCCCTGGTCCTATTGCCAGGGCCCTTCTTACCAAGACACCACAGCTTCTATCCTACCAGAGACCCTTGCTCCCTATATCCCTTTTGGTACCCCAGGTGAGTAGCCCATTTTATCAGTCTCAGGAAAAGAAGTACCAAGGCTGTGCCCTTTCCTATGCTGTGAGGTTAAGCCATCACCTTAAGTTTGGGTCAAACAGGTGCACCTATAAGGACACAGTGAGTACACATATAGGATACAGTATTTCTGGGGAGAACTATCAACCATGAGCTTGAAAAAGTGACCTCCATTGGGAATACCATGTCTTTCTCTGGTATTTTAATAACTTACTGTTAGTCACTTTCCAATTCATGGGGCAATAAATTTCCACTCTCAACATCACCTTCAGTCAATATGTATATACGTAAATACACACAGACAGTATTTTCCACATCTCAGTGGCTTTTGCATTCATGGTGGTTCTACCTGAGGCTGAGTATAAATAAATTGACGGTCTGATTTTCTACTAATGCCATCAGAGACTACTTTTTCAGAATACTAATCAGACTCTCTCATACAGTGAGGAAAGCTTGTGACGAGAACTGAGAGGAAACACAGTCTTCCTGGGTCCAGAAAACTGATTGGTCAGAAGGTATGAAGAGGCTTTCTGGCCTTGTGCAGTGTCTTTGTCGTTTTTTGGCTTTCCCTTCTTGACATACTTAAGGGAGACCTAAGACTGCATGGGGCTTGGTAGAAGGGCTGTATTGGATAGTTGAGCATAATAGCAAAAAAAATTAAACTGATGAATGAGGAAGGTGAAGCTCTAAGAAGCAATACCAGCTGCATTAAAGAAACCCAGTAATATTCCAAAGATAAAAGTTAAAAGCCAGAGAATCAACAAGACTGAGGTTAAATAGAGACATGGGAAAGCCAGCAAGAGCAAAGAAAAGGATTTCAAAAAGGAAGGGAGAAAAGAAACCCAAATTCTACACATAAAAACGACTTTCAGTTTATTTGTGATCCAAATGCCAATGAGAAAACTGGATTAGTAAAACCAGATGCCAGAGCTGTATTCTTGAACTTCACAGCTTCCTGAACCATCAGCCAAATAAACTTAGATTCTCCATAAATTAAAAAAAAAAGATTGAGAGAGATTCAACTACATAAGGCTAAGTTTTACACTTTAACGTCTTTCCCCGATATCCTATTTCCAGCCTCTCATACTGGAGACTGAAGAGTGGGAGTGGTGATCTGTGGGACAAGAGTAGTGGAGGAGTAACTCCACAAGAGGTGTAGCACAGACAAGAAAGAAAGCCTCAATAAATGAGGGCAGAGGACTGGAGGGAGAGAAAACAGGCTACAGAGATCAATTGTCAGTCAAGTCAGAACTATGTCATATTTTAAGAGCTATTTTACTACTTTTTGATTCATATAGTGTTTGGAAATATACTATCAAAGTCTGGCTGTGTAAAGGTATCCTAGCACTTCCTCCAATGAAGGAACAGCAATAATTTGTAATTAGAAACTCAGTGGTGACAAGTTAGCCTCCTTTAGATCTGAACAACATTGCATGCATGGTGAAGTTGTTCTAAATAACACAAACAACACCCCAGAAGCCCCAGGATGATATCTATGCACTTTTTAAACACCATTAAGTTTAACACACTTTTTCTTCCTCAAAATGCCAGCCAAGCTCAAATTCAAGTAATTGAGGTAAAATTTAATATTATACTTATTTGCCTACCCCCTCCCAGTTGTAAAATGGTTGAAACAGTTTATGAGTATTTAATATAGAATGAGGGCTTCCTATAAATCATAAATCCCATCATCAAATACCATTAAAAAATGTCCAAACTCATCAAAGAAAGACCTTCATATTTTGATGTATTATATTAAGGTTACAGGAAAGAGCCTGGCACCATGCTTCATTCTTTCTTACTTCATTACTTATTTTATTCATTTATAGTCACTCCATGTGTGTATGCATTATTTTCTCCACTTTATGGATGAGGGATTGAAGACCAGGGAAGGAAACTAACTTGCCCAATATTTGAATTGTCTGTCAGTCTTTCTACCAAATCATGCAGATCTGTTGCTCCAACCAAACCACTCCTAAGATCACAGCCACATTTCCCACATAACTTTTATCCCAACACCGCCTCCAACTCCATGCTCCCAATGTACCCAAATCATAAACGTTCTTGAAGCATTTATTTTATTTTTTTTATTGTTGTACTGAAGGTAGATTGTAGCATTTACCAAAGTTCTTACAATATGCTAAATATATCATATTTGAATTCATCCCCTCCATTATTCTCCTTAATCCTCCCTCCCCCCATTCCTGGAACAGTTTCAACAAGCCTTATTTTTCCATTTACATACATGTATACATAGTATTTGTACAATACTCACCTTCTACACCCTTTCCCCACATCCTCCTCTTCCCACAGGTACCAAACCCCCAAACAGGACCTGTTCCACCCTCCTGTTCTCCAATTTTGTAAAAAGAAAAATTTCCTCATAACATTTCCATGTGTGTAAGTACCATAACCCAAATTGGTTCGTCTCCTCTATTTTTCTCCTGTCTACCTTAGTCCCCTAGAAGCATTTCTTCCCTTTCTCATCAAAATTGGTAATGATTTCTGGTAATGATTCCCTTTCTCTCCAAAACCACAACAATAGCATTTATTTGACATCTAATGACACACAAGTTCCATTTGTGAACAATGCATTCTTCTTGTCAAAATATGTGGGCTTGATGGTGAGGAAGCCTCCTCCCAGAATTTAGATTTGCACAGAATTATGCGTAATATAAAATAGATAACAAATATTGGGGGAAGGAGAAGAGAAGGAAAGAACAATAAGAGATTTTTTAAAAAGTAACAGGAAAATCCTGATTACCTACTTCAGAACGCTGGTTTGGACATATTTAAACACCCATTATATGTTCATCTATTTCCTGTCAAGTTCAGGTGAGGATTTCAGAGCATTTTCTGGTAGTTCAGTGGAACGCAGAATTAACTAGCTAGTTAACTGTCTAGTTATCTATCTTCTGCGTACACAGGTGTGTTCCCACTGCTACAAAACAGTGGGAAGGAAAACTGTAAATGGACCTTCACTGTTCAAAGAGAATTGAAAGAAAGATTGGTTTGCCTGTATACCTGTGCCTATTTGATAATAATTTTCTTAGGAAAGGACGCATTTCCAGAGATTGGGATCAGTCCCAGGATTGTTGCATTGGTGCATCTAGAATCACTGTGTCAGTTGACCTAATAAGCCTCTCCTATCCCTCTCTGATGGATGAATGCACCCCCTCATTTTGTCAGGCTGTGAGTGTAAGTTTTTGGTCAACACAAGTGTCTTCCACCTGCTTTTCTGCAATGCTGCTCTGCAAAGCAGAAGCTCTTGAGATGTTACCCTGCAGCAGCCAAACCCTACTGAGCCAGACTCCAGAGTGGCAATCTCTCTGTGCCTGGGGCTACATGAAACTCTCATCTGATTTAATGGTTACCAGCATCTTTAGTCAAGGAATGGTTGTGTGTAATCTTTGTTATTCCATAACTGGCTGGCTAGACAGGACCCAGTCATCAGAAAAACCTTACCATGAAGGGAACTAAAAGGTCAGTGACCATAGTCCTCCCTCAAAGAGAGTTTCAGTGACACCTGCAGGACAAGAGGTGAAAAGCAAGGGAGGCCAACCTACTACCTTGACACCTGAGTCCACTCCTTTCCGTGAATGCATGTGGATTGTGAATCACAAGAAGGTTTAAAACATACTACAATGGACTCTATAAAGTCTTCACTGGGATCCTAGAGCAGATGGACATGATTATCTATTTATTTTTAATAGAATACATAGGATACAAAGTCATAGGTAAAGAGTGGGGCCCAGCTGGCAGCCCACTCTGGCTCCTGTCATAGGCAGTCAACCCTCTGTTTTACAGGTTCCACACCCTTGGAGTCAACCAACTGGGGATTAGCAATTTTCAGGAAAAAAAATTACATATCTATAGAGTTTTCACTATTATTTCCTCAACAATATAATGCATACCATTTACATTATATTAGATGTTATAAGTAATCTAGAAATGATTAAAGCATGCATAGGTTACATGTTTTATGTAAAAAAATTAATTTTGATATCCTCAGGTGTCCAGGGACCAATTCCTTGCATGTAGTAAAAGATGACAATATAACCAGATAATAAAACACCCCTCCCCTTCTTTTTCTCTGTCTCCTTTTCGTTTGCTTATGTATTTGATCCAGAGACACCTGAATTTGTGGCTCACAATAAAATCTTGGTATTTGCTTATCAGCCAAACTCTACCACAATTCTGCCAAAGATAAAGTTTTTCCCAAGAAGAGACTAACATTCTAACTGTGGTTTTCTCTCCCCTCTGCTTTGGGGTAAGCTTCTTATCAAGTGACTCACTCATCTTTTCTAATCTATATTTATTTATAGCCTGGTCTAATTGCAGCTCCCTCATAAAGTTGAGAGTTGGGAAATACAGCTGAAAAATCAAAAGAGCTCTTGGTTAGTTTCTTTGTGTTCTGTCCCTTGGAGCATAAGGCACTGGCTAGTTTCCTCTCAAGGTGATGGTACTTACTTGTCTGCAACGATTGAGCACTAAAGTGGAATGTCATCATGATTAAAGACATATCTGAAATTAGTGCCTCCTTCCTTGTCCTAGATACGCTGGCTTGTATCTCTTCCATCTGGGAGCAGAGACAGCCTTTGGTCACTCAGGTAGAAGCACAGGTAGGGTGAACCAACACATTAGGAACAATAAGGGTAAAGCCTTGGTGCTTTTATTAGCTTTGATTTGTGTTGCTTTCAGAGCTCAAGTGCAGGGTTTATAAAAAAGAAGCAAGCAGTTATAGATTGTGTACTGCTCGTTGCTATGGTTTATATCCGGTGTCTGTAAAGGTTTTATTGGATTATTGGTAGCATGTTTATTTGCCTGAACACAAAAAGTCCTGCTAGGCCTTGAGAATAAAACAGAGAGAAGAGGCTTTGAGGTATTACAGGATTTGTGAAAAAGTGTGCACCCTGCTCTCTGGGTGGCAGAAGAAAAGAGGAATGGACAGGCACTAGACCACTCTATAGGGAGGATAATTTAAGAGGAGGTTATTGACTAGATGTGGAGGGAGCCTGAGCTAACTACTCCTTTTTAGTAGGCCAGGATCCCCTAAGATATTTGTGCTTATTTAACTCGTTTTGGCTTGCAGTCAAGGGCATTATGGACGGACAGTTCACAAAGGCTACTTGGTAATATCCCAATTGGTCACAGGTGAACTAGTTTTTCTTGAAAAGAAAATGAACATATACTTTCATAGATAAATTCTTATGTTGGGCTCTTCACCAAGTATTCTCTACATCAGTGCTATTGGATCAGAAGATTGTTATGGGGATTGTCCTGTGCAATGGAGGATATTTAGCAACGGCCATAGCCTCTCCCCATTGGACTCTGGTTATACTCATACTTACTTAGGACAGATCACAGTATCTCCAGATACCATCAAATGTCTCTGATGAGGAAGGTGAAAGAAAAGGAAAAATTCCTTCCTGTTTAGAATCACTGATTTGCATAAATTAAGAGGTGTGTGTGTGTGTGTGTGTGTGTAAAAGAGAGAGAGAAAAAGACAGAAAGAGAGAGAGAAGGTGTACCTGTTTTGTTTTGTTTTGTTTTGGAGAGATTTAATGTTGTCATTCATGAAATTTCAAAGAGATTCATGGAATTCTAAAAACTCTAAACATAATTTTTAATTAAATTCAATTAAAATTTTAATTTTAATTTTTAAATTTAATTGGCTTCCTTCAAAATGACACTCAGAATGGTATCCCAGAAATTAAAACTGGGAGATTTCTAAGAAAGGAGACTATTTACCAATAGGGTAATAGTAGACCGCTAGTGTTAGGGAGGGTCTGAAGCCTCAGGTGACAATACACACAGTGTGAAATATGGAGCCATTAAACCATATCTCAATGTTAATATTGATCCTGAGACATCTTTCTAGAAACTGTAAACCAAGAAGGAAAAACCTCCAGCAGCCAGAAAAACAATCTTTTCTGTTTCAGCCTCCAACATCTAAACCTAGCTCTTTCCTTTGGATTTTCAACAACACCAATGATAGCAAAATTAAGGAGGCTTTTCTGTAAGAACCACAGAAATGGACATTGATTTTACTAAGTGGGTGTCAAGTCACAGCTGCTAACAGTCCCTACATTGTTTGAGTTGAACAAAACACACAAGGGGACCTGGTTTGCCTCTAAATATTTCCTGCCAATCTTTTTTTTTCCAAAAAAATCCCAAAATAACATTTAAATTGGAAATGTACTTGGGTTTAAGCACAGGTGTTAGAATTACTAATTTGGCAGAGGTTTAGATTTTATCGGGGAAAGAATGGATAAAGACAAGGAAAATCTCTCACTTTCTCAATGAAACATTCTAAGCACCTAGAATATAGTTGGAGTAGAGACAAGTAAGGAAAACAACATGAGTTTTGAAGTACTGTAATCTTTTTTCCCAGTGCTGTGGACTGAACCCAGGCCTTTGCACATGCAAAGTAAATACTCTACCACTGAGCTATAGTCCCAGCTCAAAATTTTTATCTTAGTGATGCTTTATGTCCACAGACATAGGACAACCACATGTTCGACTGCATTTCACAAGGCAGCATCTGTGATAGGGAACCAGAAGAGACAACAAACAGTGGGCAAAAAAAGAAAATGTTTTATCAGATATCCAGGAAGCCCACTGGTACGAGCTGACATGCTCAGTGGCAGATTTAGTGAGATATCAAAACTCTTGGAGACCAAGAAGTAAAGAGGCTTGAAGTATATTACGTGTATATATATGAAGATAGTATAATGAAACCCATCAAATACTACTTGAAAACGGGGGAGGTAGATTAAGTGAACATAATAAAGTGAGTGAACTTGCTCAAAATATACTGTATCCATCTATGAAATTTTCACAATGCAACTCTCTTGTACTATTAATGATTCCTAAAATTTTTTTAAAGTCCTTTGGAGTTAATTAACAGTCTACTGAGGGGGCAAGTGGTTTGAGATAACTAAGGACACAGGAAGAAAGAAAGGTAGGAGAAGCCCTTCATTCATGAGTTAATGTCAGTGTCCTAGGTGTCAGGCTCAGTGTTCAAATGACAGCAATCCACAATAGCAAGGAGGAATACCTCGGTTACATAACTTTTCCAGGTTCCTTAGCCCCTAAGTAGAAATACCATAATTATACTAAGATCTGTATGATTCCAAATTCATACAAGGAGAGCCATGTCACTTAGTTGTGTGTTTCTATAATAAGAGAAGTTATAACCAGAATCTAACATTCTTCCAGTTATCTCTGAAAAAGAATTCTTTTCATCCTGTCTGAGTTTTGACAGTGCTGGCAAACTGTCTTAGTTATATGATCTAAGTCAAGATCCATGAAGGACTGTATACAATTTCCCAAAATTTGAGAAAATTTCCCAGAATTCCTACAATGCTCACATAGGATGACAGTTGCTAAATGATGGATAATCTTGGGTTTCATTACCTGAGCCACCAAATCAGGCACTCAGAAGCTATGGTCAGATGAATTGCATTTTTATCAAGATTTTATGCTCCTTAAAATTTGAGAACTACTTCCTTGAGTTCTGTGTTGGAGGGACACAGGAAATTCAGGGAGTCTTGGAGAACTTGGATTGAATAATACCAAAATTTCCTTCTTAAAACCAAAGCAACTTAAGGATTTGAACCAAGAGGAGCTAGGGGATTCATTTGCTACAAGGTTTTTCAAGAATCACTGGTCTGCCAATGAACTGTGAAGTCAGTGAAATCTTCAACTCAGACCTACTTGGGATTTGTCTTTGGCAAAGAGCATCATAGGTGAGACCCATTATAGGCTACACAAATTTGCACCTATTTTCAGATTCCATAGGTGTGAGAGAGATGAAAGCTAGGGAAAGAGAAAGCTATGTGGTGTGCTGGTGCTGTATTCCTGCTGATCTATGATTCAATGATAGCTATTAGAAGTTCAAAAGTCTATACTTTATAGACATCTTGCCTTCTAATAATTAAATTTGGGTATTTTTCCTTTGCCTATTTAAAAATGGTATGTTTATTTTGCTCTTATTTTTAGATAGTCTCATATAGACTAAAAGGAAATGAGAAATAGGACACTTAGCCTTGCATAAAAGGGTGTTGGATTTTTGTACTATAAGATGGCTATAATTTATCTGTTAGTTCCTTAAAAAAACCACAATAACACTGGCTTATAAAATAAGTCATTTCAGCTGGAGGCATTATCCCATGGTGTCAGAGAACAAGGTTTCCTCCACCACATAAATTTATAGAGCTTCTGTTGTCAAGGTTGTGCTCTCAGATGAGTGACAGGCCACTTCCTCATTCATCTGATTGGCCAAAGGTGGTCACATGACCCTGTGAAGACCCTGGCAAACATAATCTTTAAAGCTAAAAGTGGAGAAAGAGATTCTATTACTGTTGAAGACAGACAAAAGAGAATGCTTGAAGAAAACTAGCATTCATTTTCACAAAACTAAACAACTCAAAATGAGAACTAGGTTATACATACTCTAGCCAATTAGGAAATTAGAAAAAAATTTAAAGCCATTGAAAGAATGTTGGATGAAAAGGCACAGTCCAAAATAATTGTTACACAAAAAAAATCAAATTTATCTTGTGCATAAGACGACCAAAAGAAATGCAATAAAGTATTAATTGTGAACATAGTTATTTTTTCTTACTCAGCTTACATTCTACAACCAATCAGCTAATGCAATCACACACATGCATGTTTTCTTAGCTCCCACTTTTTTACCACCCTTACCTCACCTGCGTCCAAACAAGTGAATGTAAATAGGAAAAGAACATGCACACCACTCTGCTGACCAACTCACTTCACATTCACAACCAAAAAGAATTCTAGTGGATTCTTGTTTATTTGTTTGTTATACTGGAGTTTTGAACTCAGGACCTCATGATTGCTAGGCAGAGTACTCTACCAATTGAGCCACACCCTCAGTCTTTTTGCCTTAGTTTTTTTCTGGTAGACTCTTGTGTTTTTGCCCAGGGCCATCCTGAACCATAATCCTTCAAACTATGCCTCCTGCATAACAGGAATTAAGGAATTGTGCCACATTCCAACCTTCTAGAGGTCTTAATACTGCCACATTTTCACAGTATGTTCCTCTCTCCCATTTATCCTCCCAGGCTCTCTCTGTACATTTTCCTTTCTCCAGAGACCTTTAGCAATGCTTTCTCCATTCTCATTCTCAGTTGATGATCTCGTTCCAATTTCACTGACAGCATTGAAGCAACCTCAGATCTTCTAGAAACTCTCATGAATGAGCAAGTCTGCCCTCCTTCCAGAATCTATTTCCCTGTACTTTCCCTCCTTCTGTTACTATGAATGAATAGCCATGAATCTCTCTAAGACCTTTCTTTCCATGTATTCATCAGATTCTATCTTCTCATTCCCACTCAAGGGCATCCACCCATCAATTCTTGCGTTTCTTCTCTGCTAAACATTCCCCGCACCATACAAACATGGCATCATTTATCCATCCCAAAAATGGAGAGCAACTCTTGAAATCAGTCTTACCTCCAACTATGACCCCATTTCTCTAGTCCCCTTTGCACTGAAACACTAATTCCTCTTTCATTCTCTCATATGTGTCACTCTATTAAAATATCTCATGCCAGAGATATCAGTGGCCTTCATCTTGTAAAATTCAACACTTTACCTTACATGTAACACAGAATCACTCACTCCTCATTAAAATGTTTTCTTTGCTGGGTTTCCATGATACTTTACTAATAGTTCATGGCCTTGATTTTCCTCCTGCTTCATTCCTCAATCTCCTCTGTCACCTCCTCTTAGACTCTTAATGACAAAGTACCCAGGACTGAAGTCATATTTATATTTGCAGTCCAGATCTTTCCTCTGAACTCTTTGACCATTATCTAACTTCCTACTTGCCATAACTACTTAGAAACCTTAAACTGAGTGTTTACAAAACTGAATTTGCATTGCCTCCATTTGTTACAAATCTATTAAGCTCATAGTTTTCCCCAACCTCAGTGAATGGCAACTCTACCCTTTCAATGATTCAGACTAAAAACCTAGGAATTTCCCATGATTCCTATTTCTTCTTTTACTCCCCGTATCAGCCCATGGTAAAATCCTTCTTATTCTACCTTCAAAATAAAGCTGGAATCTGATTTTCACCATTCTTGAGTTGGGTGCCCTGGAAAAGACTCCTTTAATTTTTACTAAGATAAGTGAACAGCGTCCTACCTATCCTCTTGGCTTCTACCCTTTCCCTCGTCCTCCTTCTCACTCCCCAACATCCCAACAGTATTCTCAAAGGGGCAGTGAGCATGACACCTTCAATATATATGTCAGACAATGTCACTAGCTTCTTACTTCTCCAAAGAAAATCCCAAAGTCCTTACCATGGCCTGAAAGAGTTGACAGGATCTGGCCAAACCTGATGGCTTCCTACTACCTCTGTTAATTATAATGGTCTGTCACACTAACCACCTTGTTGTTCCTAAGAAAAACCAGCTATGATCCTACTTTTGCACTGACTGTTCCTCTGTCTAGAATGTTCTTCCATCAGACCTATGACTCAGGTTTTCACATATTCAACTTGTCATTCAAATATCACCTTCCCAGTGATATCTCCCCAGCCCACTCCAGACAGAACAGGACCTGTTGTGCCCTCCTGTTCTTCTCTCTGCTTATTTAGTGATGTAAATAATCTGATTAAGGTCATAGCATAGACTGCCGGCAAAGGGAAGCTTTGTCTCTCTGACTGTAGTCCAGAGCTCTTCCTATCACATCCCATGGAATCCTATGGAGAAAACATCCTCCAAAGTGAGACAGAGTAGAGTGTTGTAGAAGGCCCTGCTAAAAACTGAAAACATCCTAAAAGCCTAACCCAAAAGTGGGGCTCAGAGCCTTGAATGTGGGAAGGGAATACCAGAAACGGCCCCGTCCTCTCAGGGTAGACAGTGAGCCAAGCAAAAGTAAACAGAAAGATATGATAATAGAAACAAAGAAACTGAAAACAAAACCTTTCTGTGAGAAGAGGATAAATGAGAGTAGAAAGCACTCTTAAGTTTGAGAGGACTGTCTAGGGTCCAACACACCTATTTCCAGGAAGCCTGCTAATAGCCACGAAACTGAAATTAACAAAAGCAGACATCAGGAAGCCTTCTGTTTGGGGGTTTTTACTGCTGCCATGTAACTTGGCATAGCTCTCAGCAGAACGATTTACATGGAATTACCCATAATGCATGACACCATGAAAATTCCCTTCTGCCCTGAGGCATATTCTACTGATAGCATTGCAATTCTGTCAAAGAGAAAAAGAATAAATGATTCAGCAAATGGTTGATGTAAGACAGAGAAATAAACATTCAGAAATGCTGCTCCATGCCAAGGTACCACTCTCACTCTGGCCAGGAAAGATAGCAAGGATATGACACACTTAAGGGAGTTTTAAAAATGTTCCCAACTCAGACAAAAAATAATGCCTGATTAACATGTGGTCAGCACCAGTCGCAAACCTGAAAAGCAAGCTGAGTTGCTTATGATTTTTGGTGCTATTGTTGATTTGTTTGTTTTTTAACAGTGGTGCCATAATGTTCTATGGCCCAGAATTCCTCCTGCTCATACCTTCAGATCTTCGGTCATACAGGGAAAATAATACTGACTAAAAAAATCAGAAAATCAAGACTGCAATGCAGACTCTGACATCCTTACTCACTGTGTGAACTTGGACCGAATACTTGATCCCTCTTGACACTTTTAAGATAGAGTATCTGATTAGCTGATCACTCAAGACCCTATCTACTACAAAAATTCTAGGGGGTCTCATAGCTTTCACCTTCTCAACTGTCAGTCAATAGTGTCCTTGTGGCTTTCGTGGAAGGAGCATAGGAGATGGGTCAGAAGACCAGAGTCAGGTCTCTATGAGGTCACATTCTAGCAATTTACCAAACTCTCCCAAGTTTCAGTGCCCACACATATTAAATAAAATCACTACAGAAAATCCACTTCTCAGATATTAAAAATTCAGAATTAAAAAGCAATGTGTGTTTATTTTTTTTCCTTTTTTCCTTTAAAAACATTCAACCCCACAGTAAAGCTGAGCAAATAACACAATGGACACCAATATAACTTACATCAACTTTTAATATTGTACTGTATTTTCCTACTTTCTTTCTACACACTCACACACACACACACACACACACACACACATGCTACTAAACTATTTTAAAGTGATTTGCCAATCCTATAGCACTTGTCTCCTACTTACGTCATGGTGTCATTTCCAAAGAACGAGGCCATTCTTACACATAACCAAAAACCATTCACACTCAAAAAATTAACATCAGTGAGATTATACTATCAAATACACAGTTGATATTAAAATGTCTCCAGTAATTGAATCGTGTGTTTGGTTGTCGTAGAACTTCCGTGATTGAGGCTAGTCCTTTAGTTTTTTGTTGAATGCTTTTATGTTATGCTATGATGTTAATTTTTTGAACAGTGTAGGTCAAATGCTTTGTAAAACGTTCCCTACAAAACTATGAATATTACATTGAATGAAACATAGCACACATGGCACATTACAAAAGCAGACTTAACTCACCTATGTTGTTAAAATTAGGGAGAGCAGTTAGTTGTAGGGGTGAAGGACTGCAAGGGTCATGAGGTTCAGCTATAAATGTTGTGTGCCTAAGCAAACTAAGAAATTGAGAGAAATAAAATTAGAATTGCACTTACTGCTTCTTTTCACTGTATAAAGGATACAGTATCTAAAAAAATATATGGATAGCAATGTTTGGATGAATATAATTGACAAAAGTATTTAAAGGCAGGCCTGCCCTGCTGGTTATACCTATAATCTCAGCACTCAAGAAGCTGAGGCAGGATTGTGAGTTCTAAGCCAGCCTGGAGTACATATGGAGAGGCTGTCTCAAAAAAAACAATTAAAACTGTAAACATATTTATACATTTAATTGTGTATATCACAAACTGAAATTTTTCTTTTTTCAGCCTAAAAAAGAGCACTTAAAATTTTTTTGTTAACTGAAACACAAAACTGCAACAATCTCTCCAGTTAGACACTGCACAGAGCAGAGTGTTTGTTTAAGGTTCAGTACTAGTAGAAACTTCAGAAACAACTTCACAATGCCTTCCTTACACAGAGAATTTGACAATGACTAATCTAAGAGCCTAGGAGTGGAAGAGTAATGCACAATAAAAGACAATTTAGAAACCATTGTACAGAGACTGCTGTGCACCTACATGACAGGTACAATCATCCACAAACCAAAATTCTAAACACTTTACTAAATAATACAGCTCTTAATCACAAGAATTTAGAAAACACAGAATCCATGTCAAGAAAAACAGGGGGAAATAATAAAATGCAGCAAAAATTAATTTAATTAATTCTGAATTTTCAACTTAATTACTGGAAATTTGAGAACCAGCAGATATGACACAGTTATCTAAGAGCTAATTGTAAAAAAAAGGTTAGAACACAAAAAAATTGGTAAGTCCTATAATTCTAATTAAGACAATAGATAATTGAAACTAATATGAGCAAAATTTCTTTCACAGTGGCTAATTCAAGCTAATCCTAATTAAGTCCCCAGTAATATTAAAAAACAGAGAATCAATGACATGGTTATAGACATAGAGAAACATATGTGATTAAAAAAAACTACACAGAATGTTAGCTAGCATGTTTGAACATTAGGATAAAAATGAGTATCTTTAGAATAGAAATAAACTATAAAATAAACTCAATTAAGACAGAAGAAACCTAAATCAGATGCACAATCATGGAGAAAAAAATGGAAAAGGGTTTCTAAATTGGTTTGTGGAACTGGTATAAAATGTAGAGACTTTGTAGTGTTAAGGGACCCTTCTCAGTTAGTATTGGGATTGACTCTCCAACATCCAACCTATTCCTTCTCCATTGCCAGTGCTTTGGGAAGTGGTTCTACTAGTGCTTCCAGGAAAGAGAAGTATAACCAATCCAGACAGGAGTTCCTTCATTACATAATTGATGAGGAGTCCATAAGCCAATCAATGCAGAGCATTTACCTGGCCACAGGGTACCTACAAGTCAACTTAAAACAATGAAACAAGGGTGGATTAAAAAAGGGGAACTGGGCTGGGGGTGAGTATGACCAAAGTATATTATACACATGTATGACAATGTCATACTGAAATGCACCATTCATACAATTAATATTCACTAGCAAAAATGAATGAAATAAAACAATGAAACATAAGGGGAGGTTTTCTATGGATTTCTCAAAAGAAGATGCCTGCATTTCACAAGAGCTCATACGAAATCATCTCTCTCTCTCTCTCTCTGTCTCTGTCTCTCTTTCTCTCCAATGTACTGTAAAGACATGATGGAGCTATTGCAGCCATTTTGGCCTCCTTCAGGGCCCAACCTGAAATGCCTGTCATTCCGGAAGACAGAATGTTAAGGAAAAAAAATCATTGACATCGCATGACTATTGAATCAAACAAGCTCACCCCAAAAGCCCATTCATCCTCTTTGCCATTTATAATTTAAAGAAAATATGTGTTAGCTTTCCTGTTGTGAGTAATATAGAAATAAAAGAGAAAATCATGCTAGTTACTCAGCATTTCTGGTGAAGGCAATACAACTCTATCACAAAACTTCATGAAAAAAAACAAAGTAAACTGGGCTCAGTGGAAAATTTCTGTAATCCTAGCTACTGGGGAGGCAGAGATCTGAAGAACTGGAGCTGGAGGCCAACAAATAACCTGGGAATGGTGGTTCATGCCTGTGATCCCAACTATGTGGGAAGTGGAGGTAAGAGGATCACAGTCCGAGGCTAGCCCTGGGTAAAAATGTGAGACTTTATGCAAAAAATAACTAAAGTAAAATGGACTGGGAGCATGGCTCAAGTAGTAAACCACCTGCTGACAAGCTCAAGGCCCTAAGTTCAAACACCAGTACTGCCAAAAAAATAAATAAATAAAAGGAACATAAAAAGAAAACAAAATGGAATTGCTAAAGCAGATCTGAAATCCTAAGTTAAAAATTAGTAAGTAGAATACAAATAATAATTCACTGTTACCAACTTGGATTTAAGTCAGGATTGCAAATACAGTCTAATTTTAAATATCAATATATTTCATGACAATAAATAAAAAATTTTTAAACAGAATGCATTTTTTAAGTTCAACAGTCAGTATCATTCTTCTGGTGAAATGTTGAAAGAAAAAAATAATATAATCCCTATTGCCATATTTTCTCCATTATTAAATTGCTTAATTGTAGAACTGTGAACAATTAATGCTCAGCTATTACTCCTATAGAGAAGGAGAATGAAATGTATAACAATAAGTGCAGATATCGAGAAAAATACATGTTTTACTTTAGGAAATCTATAATTCATGGCACATCTCATTATTTTTCCAAATACTTGATCTCTCAATTATAGATTTACACAGAATATATGTCCCCCTTTTACATGTGATCTTCTAGGCTCATTAGAAGTCTAATACATTAGCCTACTTAACTGAGATTGAGCTATGAGATTTTCCTTTGTCAGTGGAATATTACTGAGCAGGAGGCGAGCGTAGTCTTGAAATGTGCTTGTATGGTGGGAATAGTTGAATGTCACACTTGGCCATTGCCAGAGAACAAGTTCAAGGCAGCAGCCCCATGATAAGGAAAGACACATGAAGCACCTTGAAGTCACTCATGGCCAAGCCTAGCCTTCAGCACAGTTGACAGGCAAGTCCATGAGCCAGACAATGGGTTTGCTGTTTTAAATCACTGAGTGACAGAGTGATTTCTTACACAGCATTTGGGATAGCTGATTGATACAAGGTGTGTTTTTAAGTCTTAATATTAAAGTGCTAGCTTTAAGACATTGCTTGAATATTTTACATAATTCCCTAAGATGACACAAAAATAAGCATTACAGCTTTTGCAAAGAATGAAATAAAATAATGGTTTCTACTTCAGTATATACATAGAGGTCTACATTGTCTTTTAAGTACAAAGACGTGAAACAGAGATCCTGGTACTGAATATTAAATCTGCCAGTGGCTTTTCTTCATCAGCACAGGAGGATAATAATATTCCAACCTTATAAAAATGCTAAGACAATGAACAAGTTAATATTTGTACAAGACTTAGCACAATACCAGGCAAATAAGAAGTAATATAAAATGGTTGTTAAGAACCAAATTAAAAATCCAGTATGGCCAAAATAAAACACTGGAAACTTTTAGTTACTAATAAGAGAGTTCAGAAATTGGGCAGATGTAATTTCAATTGGAAATTCAATTTTCAAAATGCAGTTCTATAAATGCTAATTCTAAATTTGTCTGAAAACATAAAGGTCGTACAAAATCAAGACACTCTTGAAGAAGAAAAAGAGTGGAACATCAGAGCTCACCAGAGGCCAAGGCTAATTATAAATTTATATAGTAGAAAAATAGTAGTTCTGCACACATTGAGCACTTAATTTGTGGTCAAGTTCAAATTGAGATGTGCCAAAAATATAAAAGAATATAGATGATGAAATACTTTGATGACCTAGTATGAAGTATATTGATTACATGTTGAAGCTATTATTTTAACATAGTGAATTTAGCAAGATATAATAAACTTAGTTTCACTATTTCTTTATACTTTTCTAATGTGACTACACATTTTTAAATGATATAATAATTGTACGTATCGATGGTGTATAATGTGACGTGATCAGGTCAGGCTCACTGACTTATCCATCACCTCAGTCACTTACCATTTCTTTGTGATGGGAACATTCCAAATCTTCTCTAATAGCAAGTTTGAAATATAGAGTTAGATATTGTCAAGTGTAATGACCCTATTGTGCTATTGAAGACCAACTGCATCCTTATCCCTTAAGTTCCACTTGTGGCTCTAATATTTAGTTCACATACTTCTTTTCTTTGGGCAGTACTGGGGTTTGAACTCAGGGCCTCACACTTGCTAAGCAGTTGCTCTACCACCTGAGCCACTCCGCCAGCCAGCTCACATATTTCTATTGGTCAGTGAAGTTTTACACAATGGGGTGTGGTGAGGAATAAAAAGAAATGGATGGAAGGAATAGAGAACATGAGAAAGACACAAACAGGAAAATTCTGATCAAGCAGACAGACATTCAGACCATTGGGGAAAAGTATCAGATTCTGATATAATTACTCATCCAGATGGAAAAAGAAATGGAATCAGATCCTTCCCTGATAGCCTAAAAATTTTTTTTGCATTAAATGTCAGAGTTCAAACCATAAAATTTTAAAATAAAGCAGAGAGAATCTTAATGACTTGGAGAATAATGAAGAACTTTTTTAAAAATAAGATCCAGAAAGAACAGACCATAAAGGAAAGGAAACATAAATCTGCCTAGGCAAAATTTAAGCACTTTATTTCATCAATCAAAACGGACTACAAAGAGAATGAAATGTCAAGACATAAACAGGAAGAATATATTTTGCAATGGTGATAATGATAAAAAATTAAAATAGAAATAGAGAGCTCTGGGACTCAATTAGAAAAAATATTTTGAAAAAACAGGCAAAGCATTTGAACAAATGTTTGTCAGTACAGAAAACACGGATGGCTTTTAAACAAGTAAAATGTGCTTAATCTCAGTAATGAGAAAAATTGTCATTAAAATCTTATTGAAATAATACTTTGCATCTACCATACAAACATAAAAAATCAGAAATGCTAAATGTTAAAAAAACACGTAGGGAACATTATCCATTATGGTGAGGGGAAAAAGCCAGAATAACCACTTTGGGAACCAGCTGGGCTCTTATCTAGTAAACTTGAACATACATATAGCCTAGAACTCAACAATTAGACGATTCAATACATTCCCTGGAGTCGATTTTGCTGTTTTGCACTGGGAGACATGTCAGGTACAAGAACATTCAAAGCAATATGCTCTGTAGCTGGGGGAAAAGAAACAAGCTGAAAACAACCCAACTATCCAGGAAGACTACAATGAATAGATAAACTGTGACATATTCACTCCATGGCAGTGAAAGAGAATTACAGTAACATTTATCAACAGGAGCAATTTAAAACTGTATGTCAGATAAAAAGTAAGTGACAGAAAAATGTCACACTGTGTCAATACAGTCCTATAAAATCCAAAGGCAAGGAAAACTAAACAATATGTTGCCTTCATAGTGAATTCAAACAATTTGCAAAAAAAAAAACAATTGTCATAGTACTCAGAATAGTACCTAACCTGGGGACATGGGGGAGAGTTGCATAGCTGAGGAGGACACCTGGAGACTGCCAAGTAAAGGAACTCATGGGTCATTTTATCATTATTTTTGTATTTTGGAAGACTGGGATTTAAACTCAGGGCCTTATGCTTGCAAGGCAGGCACTCTACCACTTGAGTCACATCCTCCTCCACCCTTTTTTTCCTTAGTCAATTTTAGGATAAGGTCTCATATTTTTGTCTGGGACCAGCCTCAGACTGAAATCCTCTTAGCTATGTCTCCTGAATAGGTAGGATTTCAGGCATGCCCACCATGCTCAACCCTATCATTATATTTTACACTGTACACACACATTCTATATATTCTTTGCTTGTCATATATTTTATACATTCGTGTGTACATACAAATATATGGCCATACAATAGTTAATCAAAGTATTGTTATTATATTGTATAATTTATTGATTCAATTATTAGGCAAACATCAGAAGTTTGTAAAAATAATTGAATATGGTTCACTATCCCTTGTAACTACTACACCAGGAGTTGATATATTAGGATGTCAAGTACATGAGGCACAAAATCACAAATAAAGGAAAATAAATGCTAGGAAATGATTATAAGATGATAGCCAAGCTGGGCACCAGTGGCCCGTGCCTGTAATCCTAGCTACTCAGGAGGCAGAGATCAGGAGGACTGAGGTTCAAAGCCAGCCCAGGCAAATTGTTCATAAGACCCTATCTTGAAAAAACATTTCACAAAATAGGACTGGTGGAGTGGCTCAAGGCGAAGGCCTGTAGATCAAATCCCAGTACCACACAAACACACAAAAAAAGATGACAACCAAAAGGTGAAAATAATCTATTAAATAGGGTTTATATACTTAGAAGGAAAACATTAAGACCCAGTCCAAATCAAGGGGACAAAAGTCATGATTAAACCCTTCACAGGAGAATAACTATAAATTGATCTTTTAAAAAATCTTATGAGACCCCATCTCAATAGAAAAAAATCTGGGTCTGGTGTCATGTGCTTACCATCCCAGTGGTGACAGGAAGTTTAAACTAGGAGGGTCCTGGTACAGGCCAACGTGGACAAAAAGCAAGACCCTATCTCCAAAATAACCAGAGCAAAAAGGGCCGGAGGTTGCTCAAGCAAAGAGCACCTGCCTACCAAGCACTGAGGCCCTGAATTTAAACTCCAGTACAGCCAAACACAAAACAAATAATAAAGCAAGTATTTCCTATCAGATTAGAAGAAATGTTAAGATGTTATTATTCAATGCAGTTGAGGTAGAGAGGAGGGAGTCACCCTTCCAGAATCATAGAGGAATGCAAACTGGCAAATTCTTTCCAGAAAAATGCTTTGCCAAATTGTATAAATATTTTAATGGTCATACCATTGACCTAATAGTCCAAATTTTCATATTAGAAAAATGGTTAACTTTCAATTATATACATTTGAATAGAATCTTGTGTCACTAATCAAGTAATATTTTCAAATGTATTTAATGGCATACTATAAAAGCAGCAAAGATATTAGGTCCTTACACACTTAACTACACATGCATATATGCATATAATACTGTAAATAAAAATGATAAGATACTAACAAAGTTTCTTCTGCTCTCATTTCTATTTCTCATTGTATTCAAGCCTGACTGTTTTCATAATAGTAGCATAAAAGTTACATTTAGAAACATGAATGCTACGATATATGACAGTCCCACTCTAATGTTTACAATTCTAAATTTCAAAGGCAGAGGACTGGTATATAAATGTATTTTGGAAGTGGATTTGTTTATTTTGCTGAACTCAAATCCTAATAGTGTAGATGGAGCATCTATCTAGAAAAAAGCCTATTTTTGCAGATGGAGCATAAAAGATGTGCCAAAGGATGATGATGATGGTGGTGATCCTAACAATAATAACTCTGACATATATATAGACTGTTACAATTTGCATAGCACTTTCAGACACATAATGTTCTTCAATCACACCAGTCCACTGGCAAAAATTTCACAACCGAGCACACATGCCATGCGTTCATCCAACCTCAGTACAACATATGCTGTTAGCTAATGAAAGAAAGCAGAAGATAAGAGATTTTCAAGGAGTTTGCAGTCTGGTTAGAGAGATAAAACCATAAATGTTATGTGATGAGACTGAAAATGTTAAAATCTGTATGTTTTCAGATTTCCTCCACCCCTGCCTGCTAAAGAGAACCTGCTTTGCTGGCTCAGGTCACCTGCCCCGTCCCCTCTCTCCAAAGGCAGATCAGCAGTTGTCACACCATGTCTGTGCCATAGCCAGACCTTTGCTCTGGACTTTTGTCTTCTGGAACTGGAAGAAAAAGCAAGAGTATCAGATATCGTTTGGGGGAAAATATGAAGCAAACAATTTTAAAACATCCATGGTGCAATGCATGAACTGATTAGATGGGATTAAAAATGGCAGTCTCAGAGAAGATGTTGTGTAGAAGGGGCATGTCTTTCATGATGCTTTCAAAACAGTGGTTAATAATGAGTCAAGGAGAAATCCTATTTGACTGTTTCTTTAACCACCAGATCAAGCTAATCCTATATCAGAGCTTAGTGCTAGAGTAATATTTTGGAGTTTTTTCTATTTAGAGGGGAAGTTACTTATCAAAGAAATCTGCTTTACAAAAAAGCTTCTATTTTTCCTTCACTGTTACACAAATTTCAAAACTACAACTAGATATAATTCAAAGTCATTGTAGTAAGTGGACCCTCCGTGACCTTCATCTCCTGTATCTGTGCTCTCATTAATACTGCCTTCTTGAGTGTGGGCTAAAACTAGTGATGAACTTCTAACCAATGGAACACACAGAGGTAATGGGATGTCAGTTCTATGACCAGGTTACCAAAGACTATGACTTCTGCTTGTCCTTTCTCTATGGTCCTCTTGCTTGCCTAGGTAAATGAAGATGGCTGCAACATCAATGAAGCAGGAGACACCCTGGCAAGGAACACAGGGTGGCTCCCAGCCAACAGCCAGCAAGGAACATCATGCCAACAACCAGAGTGACCTTGGAAGTGGGTCTTTACCATGTTGACCCTTGAAATGGCCACAGATGAGCCATTTCTTGATGGGAGCCTTCAAGAGACCCTGAAAGCTGCTATTTTGGCCCAGCCTTGTCTAGACTCTGACCCACAGGAACAGTTATATGTGTTGTTTCAAGCTGCTCATTACTCAGTAATGAATGAAAAATATGTTATACATTAACTTCTCTCATTTTGTTCTTTTGCTCAAAAGTTCTTCCTCTCTCTTTCAAATTACTCTGGTTCTCTCCCCCATGCATATTTCCACTTAGATTGCTTAGTAGCTGAAATTATATGTGAAGAACAAAGTATGGTTGGGAAATGGGTCTCTGATGTGGGGAATGCACACTGCTTCTGTCATGGCTACCCACCAAGTCCATTATATGTGGCAGAGCAACCATTTGGGCCTCAACATTCAATACCCACACCTGCTTCTCCACAAAATTGAGGAACAAAGTGATTGCAACTCTAATGTGGCCCTCTTGTTCCTGAAATAGGCCAGGTGATGCAGACATGAGTGGAAATCCAGGACATCGCTTCTCTGTAGACCACTATAAAGTGCTAGACTCAACACCATACTCATTGAAATGTTCATGGGAAAGTTCAGGATGCATATGAGGACATTTTAAAGTCACGTCCATCTGGCAACTGAGTGGATGTTGACAGCTGTGTCATAATATTTTTTTTCTCAGTTGGGCTACCAACTACCATCTTGGGTGGACCTGTTCAAGCATCTATCATAGCAGAATTTAAATATTTAGAGAGCAAGGAACAGTTCTGTGTCTCTAGCTTTTGCTACATTTAAAGAGGATGGTAGTTAGTCCTTAAGGGCAAGGTGTGAAGGATGTATTGTCCTGTTCTTCTGGGATCCTAATCAGAGGGCCAACATACTGTAATAGAGCATAAGCCAGCCCTGCAGAGCAGAGGATAGATGCAGTAAAGTTTCCATTTAGTATCCCAATACTTCTTAACCAGCGTTTATAGTCTTCATGCCCTAGAAGACACAGATGAAGCAGAAACATTCCCAGTGCCTCAAAGAGCTTACTGTCTTATTACAGGGTTAAGATGGTAAGATAAAAACAAATATTCACCTGGTGCCTGTTGGTCATGCCTGTAATCCTAGCTGAGATTGGGAGGGTCATGGTTAGTGGTTTGTGGCCAGTCCAGGGGAAAATAGTTCATGAGATCCCATCTCAATGAAAAAGAGCTGAGTGCAGTGGTGCCTGTCATCCCAGCTATGGATGAAAGTATTAAATAAGAGGATGGAGGTCCAGGCCAGCCTGGGCATAAAGCAAGACCCTATTTCCAAAATAACCAGAGCAAAAAGGGCTGGCAGTATGCTCAAGAGGTAGAGCACCTGCTCAGCAAATGTGAAAACCTGAATTATACCCCAGTACTGCTAAAAAATCAAACACATTCTTCTCACTCAATCAACATCCAAGTCCTGTTTATTCTACCTGTGAAACCTGACTGCCTCTCACTCCCATCCCTCATTGTTCCTGCCCAAGCCCATTATCTTTTCTTCCCTGGATGACTCTAATAACTTCTTGCTAGTACAGGTTGAGTATCCCTCATCTGAAATGAGTTCCAGAAGTGATCTGGATTTTAGATATTTTCAGATCTTGGAAAATTTATATATACATAATGAATTTATCTTGGGGACCAGCATCTGACTCTAAATATCAAGTTCACTTGTGTTTCATATACACACAATACATAGGCTGAAGGCAATTTTATATGCACTATTTTTAGCACACCTGTGTTTTTGACTATGACCAATTATTACATGAGGCCAAAAGTGGAATTTTTCACTTGTGACATCATATGGGCACTCAAAATTTCAGGATTGGGGAATGTTATTGATTTTCAGATTAGGAATGCTCAACATGTACTGTTTCCACTCCAACCTATACATTGGGGTTGGAAATGTAGCTCACTGTCAAGGCCCTGGGTTTGATCCACAGCAATACACACACACACTCACATACACACACACACACTCACATACACACACACTCACACACACACACACACACACACACACACTCTCACACTCACATACACACATGCAGAGTGGTATTTTTGTAGTTTCAAAAGATTCCTGTGGCACAGAATTGTTACCTTGCCTTCAGGATTTGGCTCTTGTCCCTCCTCTCTGAAGTATATCCTGACCCATCATTCACAGCTCAGTCCCATGCCCTTCCTTCCGTCCATGACTCTCCAGCGCTCTCCTGCCACAGAACCCCTCTCCGCATCCTCGCCAACACCTGTTGTTGGTGGTGTTGCTGTGATGGCTATTCTAACAGGGGTGAGGTGGAATCTTAGCGTGGTTTTAATTTGCATTTCCTTTATTGCTAGAGATGGTGAGCATTTTTTCATGTGTTTTTTAGCAATTTGAATTTCTTCTTTTGAGAAAGTTCTGTTTAGTTCACTTGCCCATTTCTTTATTGGTTCATTAGTTTTGGGAGAATTTAGTTTTTTAAGTTCCCTATATATTCTGGTTATCAGTCCTTTATCTGATGTATAGCTGGCAAATATTTTCTCCCACTCTGTGGGTGTTCTCTTCAGTTTAGAGACCATTTCTTTTGATGAACAGAAGCTTTTTAGTTTTATGAGATCCCATTTATCTATGCTATCTCTTAGTTGCTGTGCTGCTGGGGTTTCGTTGAGAAAGTTCTTACCTATACCTACTAATTCCAGAGTATTTCCTATTCTTTCCTGTATCAACATCATTCTGAGTGAGGTTAGCCTGGCCCAAAAGACCAAAAATTGTATGTTCTCCCTCATATGTGGACATTAGATCAAGGGCAAACACAACAAGGGGATTGGACTTTGAGCACATGATAAAAGCGAGAGCACACAAGGGAGGGTGAGGATAGGTAAGACACCTAAAAAATTAGCTAGCATTTGTTGCCCTTAACACAGAGAAACTAAAGCAGATACCTTAAAAGCAACTGAGGCCAATAGGAGAAGGGGACCAGGAACTAGAGAAAAGGTTAGATCAAAAAGAATTAACCTACAAGGTAACACCCACGCACAGGAAATTAATGTGAGTTAATGCCCTGTATAGCTATCCTTATCTCAACCAGCAAAAACCCTTGTTCCTTCCTATTATTGCTTATACTCTCTCTACAACAAAATTAGAAATAAGGGCAAAATAGTTTCTGCTGGGTTTTGGGGGGGTGGGGGAGAGGGAGGGGGCGGAGTGGGTGGTAAGGGAGGGGGTGGGGGCAGGGGGGGAGAAATGACCCAAGCCTTATATGCACATATGAATAATAATAAAAAAAAAGAACCCCTCTCACTCTTGCCTTTCTCTCCCTGAAGCATTCTACATAATCTCTTTAATTTAGGACCCTCTTACAAAATACTGAGTTCTCCTTCCATATTGTTTTCTCAGACTTTCTGTGACCCCCCAATCTTAACCAGCACTCTCTGTCATTGTCCCTTAAGTCTTTTTTTCATAACACATCACAATTTTTAATTATGTATTCATGTGTATCTTGAGTTATTTAATGTGCTTTTTCCCCATGACAGTATAAACCCTATGATGTTGGGGACCAAATACATTTCATTCTCCCCTCTACCTTCAAATCAATAATTGGGTGGTGTTCCCTCTCTCTCTTTAGAATTTCCACAGTACATTATATCTACTTGTCACCTAGCATTTTTATTATAGTTAGTTGTATGTTAGGCAATAATGCCTAAAACTCCCTAGATCCTAGAGGGTGAGACCTGTATCTTATAAATCTTGAAACCTACCTTAGGTCCAATAAAAGCCCCATATGTGATTGATACTAGTAAGAATTGAATGGATGAAGGACCTGAATTGTGCCTGTGAGACACCAGAGATGGATCCGCAGTGTTTCAGTCAGATACATTTTGGGAGGCGATCTTTTCCTGCCTTTTAGATTTATACTAGTGATGGCATAGATTTCCTATAAGTCAGTATGATAAGATTTAGGGCTTCTGACCCACAAGGGTTCCATAATCTAATAATACTCTCATAGTGAGGAAATCACAATGAATTTATTTTTAAAATATATTTTATGAGAGAAAAAAGCTTTCATTGCTATCCTTAGTAACAGGAATTTCTAAAACGTAGGACATATTCTAGAAAAAATTTTGATAAAGAATACTTTTCTCATTTATCTTCTTCTGTTATTTCCTCTGTGATTCAAATTGGAGTGTTTTGACGTGCCCTGTGGACTCATGAGGCAAATAGATTTACTTGATTGGACATCTATAAAATGTCTTTGCAAAAGAGGAGGCCAGTGGAGGTGCATTTATCATGAAGCTATGGAAGTTGAAGCATTGGTCCCCCTTGCTATCAGACTCTTTCTAGGGCCTTATGATTGCAAAATTTGCAGAAGTAGGTAGTTATTTTGGTTCAAATTAAATTTTAATGGATACATAAAAATATAGGAATTGTACCCATTTATGTCATTCCATGCACTGTCTAGAAGTGGGTATTTTTTTATCTATTTTTTTTCCTTTTTCTTTTATTATTCATATGTGCATACAAGGCTTGGGTCATTTCTCCCCCCTGACCCCACCCCCTCCCTTACCACCCACTCCACCCCCTCCCTCTCCCCCCCACCCCGTGAATACCCAGCAGAAACTATTTTGCCCTTATTTCTAATTTTGTTGTAGAGAGAGTATAAGCAATAACAGGAAGGGACAAGGGTTTTTGCTTGTTGAGATAAGGATAGCTATACAGGGCATTGACTCACATTGATTTTCTGTGCGTGGGTGTTACCTTCTAGGTTAATTCTTTTTGATCTAACCTTTTCTCTAGTTCCTGTTCCCCTTTTTCTATTGGCCTCAGTTGCTTTTAAGGTATCTGCTTTAGTTTCTCTGTGTTAAGGGCAACAGTGTCTTACCTATCCTCACCCCTCTCTTGTGTGCTCTCGCTTTTATCATGTGCTCATAGTCTAATCCCATCATTGTGTTTGCCCTTGATCTAATGTCCACATATGAGGGAGAACATATGATTTTTGGTCTTTTGGGCCAGGCTAACCTCACTCAGAATGATGTTCTCCAATTCCATCCATTTACCAGTGAATGATAACATTTCGTTCTTCTTCATGGCTGCATAAAATTCCATTGTGTATAGATACCACATTTTCTTGATCCATTCATCAGTGGTGGGGCATCTTGGCTGTTTCCATAACTTGGCTATTGTGAATAGTGCCGCAATAAACATGGATGTGCAGGTGCCTCTGGAGTAACCTGTGTCACAGTCTTTTGGGTATATCCCCAAGAGTGGTGTTGCTGGATCAAATGGTAGATCGATGTCTAGCTTTTTAAGTAGCCTCCAAATTTTTTTTTTCCAGAGTGGTTGTACTAGTCTACATTCCCACCAGCAGTGTACCTGTTGCTGGTGGTGTTGCTGATGATGGCTATTCTAACAGGGGTGATGAGGAATCTTAGTGTGGTTTTAATTTGCATTTCCTTTATTGCTAGAGATGGTGAGCATTTTTTCATGAGTTTTCTGGCCATTTGAATTTCTTCTTTTGAGAAAGTTCTGTTTAGTTCACGTGCCCATTTCTCTATTGGTTCATTAGTTTTGGGAGAATTTAGATTTTTAAGTTCCCTGTATAGAGAAGTGGGTTTTTAATAGCAATGGGTAACTCTGCTCTCTCACCTCACCGATGCTGCTACCTTCCCATTACCCTCCATCAAACTCCTCCTCACTGTGGGGATCACCCCCAGGAGGGGTAACACTGGGGAGCTATTTAGTGCATGGTTAGAGGGACCCATGTATGTGGTTCATAGTGATTCCTATGCATGGTTAAGTCATTGCTACCATGCCAGCAGAAGAGCTTCCGGTAATTCTGACTGTGCTCACTCATCCAAAGTTGTGACACAAAATTGAGGACCAGGAGTGCTACCACGTTACAGACATGTCCAAAAGCACTTGGCACTGAGAAAAGGGAGAGAGGAGACACAATATTTCAAATGAACTGTGTTTTGATTTTGGGTTGTAATTTGGCAGAATTTCCACCTGTGTGATTTGTTATACCTGTCGTTCTAAGTAAATATTCACATTCATAACTATTTCTGTATTTGTGATATGTAATCTTTTTCTTATGTAGGATTCCCCAAATATTACCAGATGAAAGCTCCATAAAAGCTAGATTTACTACTAACATCAGCACCCTTACTCTTCCTAGAGCAAGTACTCAGGGTAACATTCAAACCTTTCAGGGCCTGTAAGTGAGTCCTTTGGGGAGAACATCAGATAATAGGCTGGGCCTGTTATAATAGCCTTCAACCAATGGGTTGAAACAGTACATCCACCTCAATTACCTCCACAGTAACCTGAATAACAATCCAAGCCAACAGTACTTTGCCCTTGATAATTATTCAGAGATGAAAAGGAAAAACAATCCATGTTCTCTGCTGCCGAGAAGTAGGGCAAGAAAAGGAATTATGGATAATCTTTGGGTGTTTTAGGCTTAAATAGAGAAAACATGAAACACTTATTCTTCTCCCTTCTCCACAGTCCCTTAAATGAGAACATATTATCACAAATCTGATAAAATTTCTTTTCTTCTAATTCAAAGAACAATTTGATTAGTTTGCCCAGTGTGTCCTAATTTCTCCTTGTACACCCAGTGGCATCCCTTTCAGACCACCACGAAGGTATGTGAAATGAAACACGCCATGTCTTATTACACCAAAGCTCATAGAAACAATTTAAAGAAAAGCATCCTCTGGAAGTTGTATCATTTAGAAGAGGGAAGCGTGACAATTTAATGCAAATGCAAGTGGACACTTTGATTAGCGAGGTCTTCTCAGCTATATTGGCTTCAAACAATTTGTATGTATTTATCTAAAACTTATGGTTCCCAAACACATTTTTAATAATAGTTTTATTGAGAAATAACTTATATAGCATAATACTCATTTTTAAAATGTACAGTGTTTTTAGAATATTTACAGAGTTGTATAAACCTCACCACTATTTAATGTTAGAATATTTTCATCAGTTCATAAAATCCATACCTGTTAGCAGATACTTCTTGTTTACTGTTCCCGTAAGGTCCTGGCAACCACTAATATACCTTCTAACTCTGTGGATTTGGCTACTCTGGACATCTCCTCTAAATGAAATCATATAACATGTGACTTATTGCATCTGGCTTCTTTCATCATACAATGTTTTCAAGCTCATCCTTGTTGTAGCATGAAATTAATTCCTTTTCATAAAGTCTACCATATGAACATACCACATTTTGTTTCTTACTGTATCAATTAATGGACTTTGAGGTAGTTTCTACTTTCAAGCTGTTACCAATAATGCTGCCATGAATGTCCATATACAAGTATTTGTGTGGACGTATGTTTTCGTTCAATTTCAGGGATGGAATTGTTGGGTCATATGGTATTTAACTTAAAGAAATGCTATGCTGGTTTCCAAAGTGACTCCGCCATTTTACATTCTCACCAGCAAAATATAAGGGTTCCAACTTCCTATTATCCTTGTCAATACTTGTTATTGTCTGCCTTAATTTTAGAAATTTTAATTAATGGAAATGGTACTTCATAGTGCTGTTGACTTGTATTCCAAATACTTTTTATTTTATACTCAGGCATTTACCACATTTTACATGGGCTAAATTATTTATAAAGTCATATTTATGTATTTGAATCTATATGCACACACATATATAATACAGTACAGAGGCAGTATATGAGGTATAAAGCATTCAGTAAAAATGTTTTAAATGCACAAAATTTCTTAAGTTTTCATCCAAAATACCAGAGAATGGTCTTTTGTTTTACTCCCTTGGATAACTCCAAGGAGTTAATTCATTCCATTTTAGAAACTACCTAGCTAAAGAATCAGAAAGAATTAAAAATAAGAATTCTGATGAAGATCAAGAATTCTAATATTCTTTTAGCAATACTTATTTATTGAGAGATCACAATATGTGAAGCCTTCTACTAAGTAGTTTCTAGTGTATGAAGTGCAGCAAAGACAATACATGTTGTAAGATGTCACTTTATTCCATAAACAAGTTTCTCTTGATGCAGATGTTTTAAGAGCATGTGATCATGTTCCATTATAAAAAGTAAAGAAAAGAAAAAAATTCTTGGAAAAATCAAATACAGCAAAACTAATCTGACATATCTTGAAGATATAGACAATAATTAATGTGTGTGTAAAGGAGCTAACGATTGACCAAAGTTCCTTTGGTTCACTTTCACATAACTAGCTTTAAAATATTTTTTGAAGCTGTACCTCTTTGCAGATATTAAATGGTGGTTAAAATCATCTATCTTTTCTGTGTAGTTGGTTTCCAGATTTTTTTTTTGGTCTTTATTGGAATTTTTACTACAACACACTAAGTATAGATTTTTTTGACCTAGAATATAAAGAAATGTATTATGTCTACTTACTGTTATTTTTCACCATGTTCATCAAATTTAGAAAATTCTCAACCATTTTTCTTCATATATTGCTTTTACTTTTTTGTGGGCATTTTGTTTAACAATTTAAACATGCAAGTGAACTAAGGGTGGTTAGTTTAAGCAAAAAATCTTCACAATGACAGGAGTGATAAGAAAAGAAAAAAGAAGAACCACCAGTAGCATTTGTGGAACTTTTTTGGAAATTAACTGGAAATACAAAATTATGCCAGTGGAAAACATTTTGAAAAATGTGCGTACATCCCAAGAGCAGTGGCAATTAATACACTTGGTCATGTTCTCTTACTTCTAGGCAACACCTCCTAAAGAATATCACAGGCTACTTGAGATCATAAAGAATGAAGCTGTTGTGCAAATGAATATGTTGGGACCTATTGTCATAGTCAGAGAGTGGCAGTGGGGGTACCTTGCCCAGTCATCCAAGAACTAGGACTGAGCAATTTGAATGAATGGTGTGCATTAAGTTCTTCCTTTCATCATATAATTGGCAATGATGTAATTGAAGTCCACCTGATTACCTTTAAAACTACCAGGACATTAGGGAACCCAATGAGAACCAAGGGAGAGTTCTCATTTGTAGAAATCATAACGATAGGACAGAGGCAGGAATAGTAGCCATAGGCTCTAGGCTCCATTGGTGGACCACGGTCCAAAAAGAAACAGGTGCAGAACTGAGGTGTGGCTGACAGAAGCCAATGGCCCATCCATTGACCCCAAATAGCCCATTTGTGCACCTTCCAAGGAACTCTGCAGGACCTTCTGGTAGTCTGGTTGGTTGTCATGGGAAATAATGCAAGAGGTAAATAAAAAGCTAGTGACCTCAAGTCAAATTGCAGATGTCAAAGAATTAATATTCAGAAGCATGTATAAGCAGAGGAATGTAGAGTCTAGATCTTCCCAGTAAGTCACTAAGTCTTTCTGAATATTTCTCAGCCCTTCTAAGTTCCTTTATTATTAATATATGTTATTACTGACCCCTTACAGCTGTTGCTAAAATTAAAACCAGAAGTGTTTGTTAAGCTCAGCCTAATGAGTGCTCAGTGCATGTGATTCCCTTTCTTCTGTCCAACCCAGGCACTTCCTCTACTTCCTCCTAGGAACCTATGACAGGAGGAAAACACCCCTAAAATTTAATAACTAGGGTTAGGATAAACAGTGAGAAGATCTCCACTAGCAACACTGCACAATTATTTTTGAGGCGAGAGGAATCAGGTAGTTTTCCTGATGTGACTCTAACATTATTAATTTTCTTTTACTTTGAGAGAAAAGCTATGTATCCCTCTAGAAGTATCTAAGCAAAATTCAGTTGTTCTTATCACGGAAGTCACTGTTAAATTGAAGAAGCTAAAACTCATCAGTGGCCAGGGCAAGAGAAGGGAGGTGTGGAGTGGCTCAAGTGCAGTGCATGAACCCACAGCATTTGCACCGGTAGAAGCTTTTAAACAAAAACCCCAGGTGATTCCAATTCATATTAACACTTGAGTAACAAGGCCTTTCCTCCCCCCATGTTAGCACTATTGCGCCTTACTTCCTTCCTCTAGATCTGGTATAGAAACTTGGCAGCCTTCTGTTTGCACTCTAAGTCTCCCTTCCATTCCATTGTCAGTGGTAAAGCTATGGACTGGACAGCTCCTGGTCATTCAGTTAGGTGACAGATCAGAGCTGAGACTTCCCCAAAACTATCATAGATCAGGTCTCACTTTGTCAACGCTGGGGTCAGTCTCGCCAGTAGCCAAGAACAAAACAAGATTCAGATGTAAAGGATCTAGATTTAAGCAAGGCATATTAACCATAGTCCTTGTACACAAAGGCAGCTAGGCCAAAATACACACTTCCCCTCACCCTGTTACTTGCATCCTGACCAAATAGGAGGAGGGGCCCTATAAGGAAAACATTTCTGTCTTCTTCAAATCATCAAATTGCAGAATTAAAATGGGAACAATGGATTTGTAATTGCATCTTCTTTGATTGTTGCATCCTCTATTCCTATATTTATTAATGTAATGCAAATTAGTTCTCCTAATGAGAGTTACAACAGAAGGGTAATGGCCAGAAGCCCCACACAAACTGTTCTTCTTCATCTGTTTTCTTTATTCGCTCCTTGGTTTTTTTTTTTTTTTCCTCTTAGCAATGAATTGATTAGGACTTATAAAGAAAGAAATGCAATATCTGTCAACTCACTATAAATATGGACGGGAAATTCTGAGAGAGTTTTTTTCTGTTTCTTTGGCATTTGTTTCAATGCTGCATGGATTTATTCAGAAATGAGCTGGGAAGTCAGTACTATAAAAATAACTAAATGCAAACATAAAAATTAAACCTTTGTACATTGGACCAAACTGATGGTATCTAGCTGTAGCTTCATCTCCATTTTTATTGGGATCAAATCATGCATCTATGTGCATTTCAAAAGGGTGTTTCCTTTTATTCTTCCCCTTCCGAATTTGTGAGCTTGGGGTCCTATGGTTCACTTTGTGTGAGCCAGATAGCTTGGTGAGATCTGTCCACACAGATAGATTGACTGACAGATATGATAGAATCACAAGATCCATGTCAGCTCTGAAGTCCACAGGGATCTGTTAATTCAGTTCAAATCATTTGCCCACAAACATGAACAGACCTTTCTATTTCTTAAATAAGCATAATAAAAAAATATTTTTCTCCTTCCTGCTACCTTTCCAAGTTCCAACCATCTCTGTCTTGTTAAAAAAAATATTATTGAAGTGTAAGAGTCAAACTCATAGAAACTAAGTAAAGTGGGTTGCCAGTGGCTAGTGGTTGGGAGAGATGAGAATAAATTTTTCAAATGGTACCAAATGTGCAGTTATAAGGTGATTTCTTTCTGGAGGTTTTATGTAGGGCATGAGGACGTGTACTATTCCATTTGCATGAAATTTGTTACAAAAATAGATTTCAAGTATTGTCACTGCACTAAATAAATATGTAATAAGATTACTATGTGAAGTGGTGATGAATAATTAGCTTGACTATGGAAATCTTTTCACAATATATATACATATCAATATTACACACTTTGAATCACACATTTTTGCCAACCTCAACAAAGCTAAAAAATTACAAATAAATAAAACTTTTCAAAAAATATTCAAAACCAACAGACATGTTTTAGGTACCTACCCTGACATCTCATTTAACACAACTAACAGCCCTGTGTTATAGGTAAGACCCTTGTATGCATTTGAAGAAATAGGCACTGATTAATACCTAAAGTCAATGAGCCAAGAAGAGAAATAGTTGGGATTCTAGCACTTTGGTCTTCTAGTTGAATACCCAAGGAGTTTTTTCACCAACTTAACAGTTCTCAAAGTATGGCCAATGGACCAACAGCATCAGTACCATTCCAGGAACTTATTAGAATGAAAATTTAGTTTGGAAGGGACTCACACCATACCTATTGAATCAGAAACTCTATGGGTAGACGCCACAGTCTATATAAGCCTATAGGTGATGCTGGAGCTGCTCCAGGTTGAGAAGGTTTGCAACCCAGTTATGCCCTCTATATCTCTCTTACAACAATTTGGAAGGACAAAAATCCAGAACCTACCTTTCACCAATCTTACTCAAATATATTCTCTGTGCCTTTCACCTCACCATGGTTGAAATTTAGCTCCCAGAAGTCACAAGGGAGCTTGTATGCGTATGGCTTGTAAATTAAGGCCTTAATTATCATGGAAATAATCTGGGCAAATCTGGGTTAAAATGACTCCTTGTATTGCCTTTCCTTTACCTTTTATGAGTCTTATAAAGTCTTGGGTTCTGTGCCTGTTTAAAAGGGGCTAATTTCTCCTACCTTGAAGCTTGATTGTTAGGCCCAAGTGAGACACTGAAACTGAAATGTCTAGCACAAGAAAACATGGCAGATCCTTCCTTAATATCTCAGAATTGAAAGGATTCACTTTTTTTTTTTTTTTTTTTTGGATCCATGGAACCAGGGTTTTTAACTACCAGCCAGGCTGCATCCCAGGTCCAGGACAACTATCATTACAAAAAAAAGAAGTCCTCTCTTTGCAAGCAATCCTAACATTTTGTCAGTCCTGTAGGATTTTCAAGCCAATCTGTCCTCTAGTTTCAAATACATAAACTAAAAGCACTGTATTTCTTACAAAATAAAGACATTAATAGCAAGTATTTCAAAACATTAAGACACATGCACTGAGAGTATTTTGGGTATTTTTTGTTTTCCAGAGTATAATGGTGAAAAGTACAGATCTAGAAATGTAGAGTCTAATGACAGCTTTATATTGCTTAGGTAAATTTACTTCTGAGCTTTTAGCACAATGACACAGGCAAATTCCCTTTATGCTTTAGTGACGTAAATGACTACAGAAAAACAACATTCTTAGCACAGTGTGACAAAATATAATCTTAAGCATCCTTCTCCAGGTTGAGGTTGTGGCTTAGCTCAGTGGTACAGTGTAGACTTACCATGTGCCAAGAGCCTGGGTAAATCCCCAGCACCACCAAAACCAAATTCTTCTTCTCATCCTAAAATACTGAACTACATGACAACTAGTCAAGGTGTTGCCCTGTAGCCACGAGCCTTCACTGTCCCAGAGTATTTCTCTCATTAGCTGTGCTTGGGTCCTCTCTTTCACGTCTATACCACAAACTGAGTTTATACCAAAAGGATAAGCAATGCTCCCCAGGCCAACATTAACTCAGTCTGAACAATGGACAGACAGTCTATGCAGACTTTATGTCTTCGTATATGATTTTATTAAGTGTCTTTATTGGAGCCTCATCCAGACTCCAGGTACAGATGCTGGAGACCCTGCTATGCTGTAGGGGCTGACTGGGGCAATAGCAGGTGGGTCTGGCTCCCTGCCCTTCTGTTCAGAGATGGGGATGGTGGGCAGGATCTCATCTTTGGGCTCCACAATGCTGACAAGGTCAGGCAAGGACTTCTTGGGGCCAGTCTTACACTTGGGTCCCAGGGCAGCATGACCTTCACTTTGATGCCCAGCATACCCTGTCTGAAAAGCACATGGCACACAGCTGTGAACATAGTAGTTAACAGGGTCTCCACTGTGGATCATCAGGCCATCCACAAACTTCATGGATTTAGCACTCTGTCCTCGAAGTTTCCGAGACACCACAACCTCACAGTCTTTGTCACCTCTCTCCATGATGAATCGCAGCACACCATAGCAGGCCCTCCACACAGCAAGCCCTCCTAGGCATTTGTAGTGAAGGGACTCTGTCTGGGGAATGACACACAGACCTCTTGTGGCCACCTTTTTAGCATAAACTCTACACTGCCCTTGGAAAAGCCAAATCTCTTCTGAAAAACTGCAGTCAATTCCCAAATCCGACAACGACCCTTCTCACCAAGAACATTCTGGTCCTGGTAGCTAAAATAATGATTTCTTTCCTGGTTGGTTTAACTTGGACCTCAACTCCAGAATAACCATCTTCAACTAGCTTCTGAGTAAGAAATTCATTCAATTCAGCTTTGAAGATGCCATCAGCACCAAACTGCCTATTCTTGGAAATCTGCACACTGCCATCTTGCCACTGCACACCACCCAAAGGAAAGGATCTACTTTTACATTACAGATGGAGAAACTGAGGCCCAGCACTGTGAATGAGTAACTGAAGGTCACCAACAAGAATGAGGCAGAATCAACATCAAAATCATTGTCTCCAGACTCCCTCTCTGGGAGGGACTTGATCCCATTCTGGATGCCTAGGAAAGAGCCAGTCCTGAGTGGTGCTGAGATGCCCAGAGTCCTTCACTCATACGCAGCCAGAATCTAAGTCCCATCCTCCTCTAGGGAGCTACGCAAGGCCTGGTGAACAATTTTAGAGGCCTTCCGTCACTGCTGCCTGCCTAGCAGCAGTGATATTAGGGATGATTTCTGCATCAGCTGGGCTGAGTCAGGGCTGACTCACTTGGCCATGTGGGAGGAAAGGCGGCTGCAGTCTGCTGGCGTCTGACCTTCTAGACCTTGTCTCCCTGGTGTGCCCAGAGTCCCTGGGGCACTTGTGACACCCTGTGGCAAGGTCAGCTCATCACAGCAGACTGTCCCTCAATAAAACAACAGCAGAGCACCAGTGCAGGGGAAGGAAGGGCTGCTTGCTGGACTTTTTGATCTTTTGGCTTCAGTTTGTACTCACTACTCTCCCACCACCCAGATTAATCAGATTCATTTGTAGCCTTTGGGGCGTTGGTTAATTTAGAATAAGCCAAAGAGAGATCAGATAAGAAGAACTGAAGAAATGACAGCCACAGGAAATGGTTCAGAATCAATATTGAATGCTTCCTGGGACAGAGGCCTTGGCTTCCTCTCCATGGATCCCTTACCCAGCTTGTCAAGGGCACTGTATACTGGAAGTGCCGAATAAATGTTACTGAATGCTGAGTGTGTCCCATGCTGACACTCCAACCAAAGGCAAACAAGTGCCATGTTTGATCAGTCAATATCAGCTAATCTTGTACTTTTAATAGAAAATTTTAGATAGTGGAAACTTCCCATGTTAGCCTAGAGAAATTCAGATGACAGACTTTTGCGTGTGCGCACAGACCAGTAAGTTCATTATAGAGCTGTTAGATGATGTTACTCACATATGTTTGTGCTTTTTTTGGGCTTTTCATGCCTTTGTTTGGCTTTCCTTCATTTCATCCTTCTTCCCTGATTTCTGTTGTTTTCTTTTGGGAAGGTCCCTGGTTTTATATTTTTCTGCTTGTCTTTATACTTTGAGAAAATATTCTTTGTGTTGTCTTTGTTTCTGAGTTTATGACTTTTAAGATGGAGTCTCACTATGGAACCCAGGTTGACTTGGAACTCAGCCTCCATAGTGCTGGAATTACAGGTGTGCGCCATCACTTCCAGCTAAGAAAATATTTTTAAATGAATTTATGTAGAGCAGGAGTTGCTGAGACTAGGATGAGATTTCATCTGAGTTCTTTTCTAGGTGAACTACCTCATAAAGCCTACTGGTTTATTTTCAGGTGAGTAGATTGAAAGAGCAACAGCAGCATATACAAACTCAGTTTTCATAAAAGCAAACGCAGCTAATAAGATTTCAAATTTTATAAGATTGGTTTTAAAAGCATGGTCATGCCACTTATACTGGAGAATTAGACCAAAATGTTTAATTTTTGTCTTGTTTTGTCTGAGATAAGGTCTTGCTATGTAGCACAGAATGGCCTTGAACCCAAGATCCTCCTGGCTCCACTTCCCAAGAGCTAGTATTAAAGGTATGCACCAACATACCCAGCTCTGAAGTGAGTCTTTTGCCATACGGCTGTTCCTGGAAATACCATAGCATATTACTGTCTCCTTTTACAGATAATAAAAATAAAGAGAGCAAAAACGGAATCCAGAGCTGGTGATATTCCCATAGTTGGAGAACAGTTTGGAAAGTAGGCAAATAGAATTGTGGTAGAGAAAGCCTAGAGCTAGAAAAGGAGAGAACTATTCTGTGTACCCTAGACAACTGCCTCAATGTCCAGAGTGCCAGCCTTGATGGTCTCTGTCCACACTGCTGGCTAGCTACCCTTGTGAATCACAGCAATGATGACCATTCCCTTTGAACACTGTTCAGTCAGCCACACAATCTCATCCAGTGCCCATGATGGTCCAGTCCCAACCCAGCTTACTGGGCTCCACATATTGTGCTATTTACCTACTTCTCCAAATTCTACCCTACCACCCCATGCCTTAAAAATTCTGGCCACTTTGCTTTACCTCCTTCTGCCACAGGGCCTTTGTACTTGCTCTTCCTTCTGACTAGAATGTGTGTCCCCTAGTCCGTTACATCGGGTGAGCTCTCACGTCATGAAAAGCCTGCCTTACAGTCAACTCACCTTTTCTGTTTTCCATCATGCTTCCTTGTTTATCCTATGTCACCTTTCTCTATTTTTTTATTGCTACCTGGAATTATATTACAAATTTATCATATTATTGTCTATTATCTATCCTTCCATGAGGACTTGAGTCTTGTCTGTTTTGATCAGTGTTTAGTACTTAGTACTTGCTGGTTAGGTATTTGTTGATTGAAAGATTTAGGCCTCCCAGGTTTTTATGTAAGCCCCATCTTCCCCAATACTTTCAACTTTGTATTGCAGAAGAATTATGAGAGGGAAACATTTCCAAATTTCATATAGCAATCAGCACTAGATGGGTGAAAATTAATTTCCTAGTGCAAAGCAAGATCATGTTTGTTTTCTAAAGTATCATAACAAAATAGAAACTTCAGGAAAAGAATTAAAATTTACTGATCATTTACTATACACAGGCACCATGATGCTAGGGGCTTTCCAAATATCCAATCATTAACTTCCCTCAACTACTATTTTATCAGAGCATTACAGAAGAGAAAACTGAGGCTCGGAGAGAAAAGAAATAACATGCCTAAGGCAGTATTGGGTGGAACAGGATTCCCAAGAAGGTATGCTCAAGTCCTAACCCTGAATATCTATAAATGAAAACTTCTGTGGAAATTCATTCTTTTCAGATGTCATTCATGATCTCAAAATGATATCACACTGGATTTAAGCAGGTCTTAAATCCAGTGACTACTGTTCTTTTTGTTTTTTGGTTTTTTTTTTGCAGTTCTGGGGTTTGAACTCGGGCCTACACCTTCAGCCACTCCATCAGCCCTTTTTTGTGATAGGTTTTTCGAGATAGGATCTTGCAAACTATTTGTCCAAGCTAGCTTCAAACTGTGATCATCCTGATCTCTGCCTACCGAGTTGCTAGGATTACAGGAGTGAGCCACTGGCACCCAGCATTTCTTTTGTAATTAAAGGAGCAATGTAGAAGTAGCAGAGAAGAGCTATGGAGACAGAGGTTGGAGTGGCATCTCTATGAGTCAACGAATGACTCTCGGGGGACATCAGAAACTAAGAGTAAAATGTGCAATGGGATTTCTGGCTTCCAAGTTGGACAGAATAAATTTCTTTTGTTCTTAGTCACCCCATTTGTGATAAATTATAAATTATAGAGCCATTCTTACACAAACCCTGTTTAACCACAACCCTCTTTAACCAATACAAAATTTTGGGACTGGTAAGTCCAGAGCCAGGATTTGATCCTGGATCAATTAACACTGGACTCATTCCACCATCTAAGCTTACTTCCCCAAGTTCTATACCACCAGGGAGGCCATTCTTAAACAACACATTATAATGATATAGAAAGATTTAAATGCAGAACCCCATAAGCAAATGAAATTTGTGAGCATAGTGGCTACCTTTGGTTGTATAATCAACTCTATTCATGACCAACGTGCAAAGAAGACCTCACACTAAGGAAACTCTTGGGTGATTCCAAATTGAAAGGGTTGCAAATACCAGGAAGGAAAGAAGAAAGATGCAGAGGGACTTGGCAGCAATAACAGGGAGAGCAGAAAATAATAAAGAGAGATTTAACTGGTGGGAAAGCACAGTCACTCCCTTTGAAGGGAAATATTCAAAGCACAGAACCAACTTGAATAGGAGTCATGAAGAGAGACACGCACGCAGCAAGTCAAATTTAGACCAGTCACGCAACGCTCCAACAAAAAAAGGGAAGCTAGTATCATAGCGAAGTTCACTTTCAGAGGTAGAAAAATCACATAGCTGGCAGGTTGCAAAGTCCCTTTTACAAGGCTCTAATGAGAGGACAGATTCTTTCTGAATCACTTCAAACCAGAAAGTGGAAATGTACCAGAGCAAGGCAGGAAATTGATGAAAGGGTTAAATGAAAATGGTACAGTAGAGGATGGATTGGTTTCTGAGGACAGATTAGAAGCACTAAATATGTACATTTGACGAGGTGATAATTAAGGTCACTGGAGAAGCCATGGGAGCTGTCTGGGGGGACACTAGGGAGGCCAGGGCACAGCGGGTGTGGAATAGCTTAAAGAATCACACACAGGGAAGCCAGTAAGTGGGAGTGATGGGGTGCAACCCACAAAGGAGTGTCCCCAATGTTTCAGTGTAAACTTCCTGACAGAGTGAAGTTTATTGCGTGTCGATGTAACTCAAATTTCAAGTGAACTCTTGCTGTTCCATGAGTGAAGTCATTTCCTTTGAGGAAAAGTGCTGTATAAATGTAAACATGTAAGTCTGAGCTGGACAGAGTGCTAGAAAATAAATACATCCCGGAAGCCTCCTGCCCCGATCCTCTAGAGACAGACTGGATGTGACCTCATCGATCTTTCTTTTCATCTTCTATTTATGGGAATTGTGCCTGACACCACCAATTTGGTATACCCTTTCCATCTGGGAAACTCACAAAGAAGTGATATTACCAGAGACCACACTGTTTTAATAAAAAACACTCTGAGGTCTGTCCTGACCCAGTTTGTCTGGAAGAATAGTTATATGACTAATATTGGTGAGGCTGGAAAACTCTTGATCAGGAAAAAGACTGAATTCTGATAGTGGAGGCTTAACTCTGTATAGAAATATGTCCAAGTAGAGCCATGTAGAGATCAAGAGTTTGCCCGTTTCCTCTGAGGGGCATATATGTCTCAGTTCCTCTGCATATATTCCATTCACCACCAGAAATGGCCTCCTTCCTCTGTTCAGCCCTCCCAAACAGGTTCTATCCTACTTAAGGCTCAGTGTGAATAATTCCTCCTCCTAGGAGCCTGCCCTGATTCTCAGATCATCAGAGAGCCCTCCTGACTCCCATTTCCATTTTTGTGCTAGTCAAAAATGGCCTCTATAGCTCAGCTACTCGGAGGTCAACAGGATGAAAGTCATACTCTGCCTGCGTTCACTCTACAACACAGCCCACCCTGCAGGGCCACACCGACCAGCGAGTGTAATTCCCCATAAATAGAAAAGACGCTAAGGGTGATTTTCTCTCAGCTGTGAATTAACTAAAAAGGTCACCCAAAAAATGTGATTTTTTTCCTCCCCAAGGAACAGTGATACCAAAAGCTAATGAAATCTGAACTTTATCATTTTCCACTGAACTTTTCATTTTGTTTTAGGATGTTAAAAAAAAGGAGAGAATCATAGAGAAAGGAAAGAACCAAGACACATAAAGTAGATGTTAAGAGGCTCTTCATGAGTGGGTCATCTTTGATATAAAGCCAGAAATCAAGTGCAGTTGTGTCACTGGTAAACTTGAAGATATTGTGACCTTATGTGAAGATAAGGGTCATGTCTATAAAAAAAAATCACATATTGAATACCTATAATGTCCTTGATACTATATTGATAATAAATATCTCTTGAAAATCCAGGCAGGGCAGCTCATTCCTATAACCTAGCTATTTGGGAGATGGAGATAGGAGGACTGTGGTCCAAGCTGCCACAGGCAAAAAATGTGAGACACTATCTGAAAAGTAAGAAAAGTAAAAAGGGCTAGGGTCATGCCTCAAGTTGTATAGCACTTGCCTAGTAAGGGCAAGGCCCTGATTCAAAACCCCAATACTGTAAAAAATAAATAAACAAGTAAATAAACAAGTACCTCTTGAGCTTAGGCCAGAGCCTCACTCATTGTAGGTGCCTAACACCTATTAGCTTTTAAATGAACAAATGAATGAAAGAAGACTGAATTATATCAATGCCTCCCCTGGCCACAGCTTCCCCAGGACCCTAGTTACAGAAGCGTCCACAAAACTTTCTGACACTGAAAGTCATGATTTTTAATCATTAAAGAATTAAATGAACTATAGTGACACTGTTGACATTTGTTCTTGGAGAAGGACACATAGCCTAAGGAGAAGTCTGAGTATCAAAACAGGCAAGTTCCTGATTCAGGGAGACCCACAGAAGGCCTGCTGTGAGAATACAGTAGGTACTTAGAAGAAACCCTACCATGCTTCACAAGAGGTTAGTCAATGGAGACACTCCACCCACTCCCCCATTTTCTGATGGAGTTTAGTCTCGAACAAGTTTGCATTGTTTAAGGGCTCTCAAGTTTGAGGTTCCTGAGATTTACTTGTAGTACTCATATTATAATATATATCTTTCATTCACACAACACTAACAAAATGCCAGACTTTTTAAAAAGCTAATTAAAATACAGATTTCCTGGCTATCTCCGTAAGGGTGTTTATTCATTTAGGTTTGGGGCAAGAGCCCAGAAACCTGTATTTTCAATAAAATTCCCAAGTGAGTATGATGAGGGTGGTCCTAGAATCAAATCTCTTTATTGCCTTAATAGACTTGTGTCATCATAAGTGCATTGAGCCACATCTAGACAGGCGAGAGGCCTTTAAGTCACATTAACCTAATCCTAAGAGTTTGCAAATGGAAAAACCACAGCACTTAGAAGTTTGTAGTTCTTAACCAAAATTGCAGTTATTTCAAGGGAACTCTAGGCAAATGTGGTTTTTGCTTCCTCTTTTGTAATTTAAATTCTCTCTGTGATTCAAAGTGAGCATCCTGCACTGGTGGGAATTAAAGAGTCTTTCTGTTTCTTGCTCATAATTTGCCCTTTTTATTAAAGAATCTATCGAGGCAGTTCCTAACATATGCAATGAGAGATGGTCTTTAAGCCCTGGGCAATCAATTCTTACCTCACAGAAATATTATGATTAAATAAAATATTTAAAATATCTGGCCCACAGTAAGTCTCTATCAAAATTCTGTTGCTGAGTTCTTATGCATTTTGAGATAATTTTCTTTTTTTCCCTCTCTCTCCTTCACTCTCTCATTCTTGCTCATTTGCTCTCTTGCTCTAATGTCACAAGGAAACTCACTGTAGAGAGACCTTGAACAAACAAAAACACCTTTATTCAAAAACAGAGAACAGAAAGCTAAAACAGGTCCCCTCTGGGTATTGGTACCAGTGGGAAGGGGCAGGATATAAGGAAAGGGCAAAAGAGGCTAAGAGTGGCGGAAATGCTATATATTTGTGTATGAAAATGGAAAAATGAGACCTGTTGAAACTATTCCAGGAATGGGGGAGGGGGAGAATAAAAGAGAATGATGGAGGGGGTGAATTCAACTATATTGTAAGAACTTTTGTAAATGTCGCAATGTACCCCCACTACAACAATAATATAATTTTTAAAAGAAAGTTGAACCATAGGCAATTATGCAATTGATATAGTCAACCATTTTTTATCTATAAAACAGCAATTTCACACAGTTTCTCCTAACATATAAAACACATCTATAATCATAATATTGATAACATATTTTCATCAACTGAATTAAAACTTAAAATTATTACTTACATAGCTCCAAATGTCAGAGCTTATCACAGAGTATGTTTACCTATATACAAAACACACCATTGATGGGGAGAATTTTCACATTCAACTCTTATAGTTTTAAGCTTTTAACATAAAACCACTCTGACTTTAGTCAGAGGCATCATTTCCCCCACTGTCAAAGCCAGTTTGGGCAATTCTTTCAAACCTGTGTGTCTAATTCTTAAAGAAAAAGGAAACAGTGGCTTAGAAAGATCACAGAAATATTATTGTTGACTATCCACTCCAAAATCCAAACAGCTGTCAGATTTCAGGAAACATCAGTTCTTTCAAATAACACTAACACAAATTCCCATCAAAGGGTCAGTACATTGTGTACAAGTAGGACCCCATACTGAATGCAATTAGAAATCACAGATCAAAGGTGAGGACAAAGGTAGCTTGCCAAGGTTAAGAAGGGACAGAGAGATAGATTCTCTCATCTGAACAGAGAGTGAAGAGCAAAGGAGGAGATGTTTAAATTGCAAAGGTAAATATAACATTTAATAAGTGTTATAGTCCAAGTTCTACCTCACCAGCAAGTAATTGTGTCTAGTTACAGAAGAGGCAAAAGAGAAACCAAGCAGCCAAGGTCCTTTTTCCTATGAACTAAAGAAGGTAAAAAGCCCTTTAGGTCATTTTCCTTTTATTCTTCTTAAATCTACTTTATTAAAGTATAATTTACAAAAGTATGAGGAACTGAGGGATAAAGATGGACACTGTAAATGTATAAAATGTAAAAAACTTATAAGCGATCAATAACATTTCATTAATGAACTGAATATGTTATCATATGATGCCAAATAGGACAATTTTTCCAAATCTATGACTTCAGAGAAATAGTAAATGACTTGATATTATATAGACATAGGATATAGCTTTTCCAAAGTGAACATCAAGTCAAATCAATAATAAAATGTATCAGGCTTTGTATTTACCCATTGGGTAGGCATTTTTGAGACTGTCCTTCATTTGCTCACTCCATTCTCACATCCCATTTATCACTCAACTCTCTACAGTAAGTGCAGTCCTCACCTCAACAAAACATATCGCACAATGACCACCAGTCTCTGCCAGGGGCTAGCATTCCTTCTTCAGTTTACGGTATTGTAGTACTGATCCAATCAACTTCACCTCACTACATCTACCTCCTGAAATTCTTTCCTTTGTCATTTACCTTCCACTACCCTGAAAGTATTTTCTCTTTCCAGGTGACAGTTTTCCTGTTAATACACATATACTTCAAATTTTCACCCCTATTAATGAATTTTTCATTTTACAAACATCTCTTCTTGAGTCTGCCTGCTTTCAGGACTGTCATATATGTGATTGACATTTAAATTTATTCCTTTGCTGTGACTTCTCTCCTTCATAAGAAAACTCACATTGCTAGCTCAGTGTCTTTGAGTTGTTTTTGAGTTTTCTTATTGTGCCAGTCATTGTCTTGGCACAAACTACAGTTCTTCAGATGTCAACCAGAGTCCCACTACCCTGTTAGATAGGACTGCTACCGGCCCATAGGATGCTACTGCCTACAGCATTGCACCACTTCTACCTGCATGGCACATGACTGTCTCATGGTCATCATGTCACTGGTAGTACTTTTCACTTCCTATACACCTGGTTCCATGATGTGTGTCACCTACCTTACTTAAGGCCACAGTGACCATCAAATCATCCTAAGCTACAAGCTCATAATCTCCTTACCTTCTTTCTCCCATTGGACACCACCAGTGTCAAATCTACTTCTGAGTAGCTGTCAAATGTACTACTGTAGCTCATTCCCGGTGCTCTGGTCTTATCACAGTCTCTTATAGTCTTGCTTTTAGACTCCCTGGCCCTCTACCTCCAATCCTCCATTCTTGGCAGAGGGATCCTTCTAGAAGACAAGTCTGCCAATGTTCCCTTAGTGTTTGAGTTCATCATTGTCTCCCCATCCACTTCAACATGCTGCTTAGTGTATCTTTTAAAATGCATGAGATTCTAGACTTAACCACTCCTAAAATCCTGACCTTTGGTATCCTAATTATTTTACTCAAAGTGCCATGGCATGAACTTTCACAGAGCTGGCTTTCTTCCCGAATTCTAGAACAATCTCACACCTTCCCTATGAACTACTTTCACTGCCTAGTCAACAGATGGATTGTCACTTCCAGAAAGATAGTCCGAATCAGCCTTTGAAGGTATAATTATCTCCCTGTTTGCCCACAAATCATCTTCTTACTCTCAGTAGAGGATATAACATCTATTTATCCACTTCATTCCATCACTAAATAAATCAAAAAACATATTCTTTGAGCAACTCCTCAGAATTGGCATTCCTCCAGGTGCTAGGAAACAGTTGTGTGGTCAAGCTCACAAGAGCCAATTGTGCAACTGTCCAAAGCTACATTCAGTGATAGCACAATGATATCTTGAAATTGGCCATGACAGTGTTTACACCACAGAAATTGGCAAGTAGAAGTCAAGTCTCCTACCCTTCAAACTCTTTTATCAGCACTTTATCAGATAAACACAGCCAAAAATCTTTGTGCTAATGAAAATGCATATTCTAGTGAAACTAAACAGAATACATCCATGCTAAGTAAAAAAATGATTGTTTTTAATGTTCAAAGGTGCCACGTTCTACGGGAGGAAACACAGAACACAGTAGAGTAATCCAGGGTACTACAGACATCACCGAGAACTAAGAAAAGAGCAAGGTTGGGAGGACAATGAGAAGCCTCTAAATTCATCCAGAAATAAAAGAGAAAACTCCAGGGTTAGTACATGACTTTGACTAATACATGACTGTAGCCCAATCCATGGAGCTCAATATGTGTATTGCTCATTTTGTTTTATTTCAAGTGCTTGGCAGAGCACAAAGGATGCTTAATTAAGGTTAAAATGAATTAGAATCTTCTATTTGGACCTAGGTAACTAGTTCTGGGATACACACTCTTCTGTCCTAAAGGTTTTGCTTTGATTAAAAAAATGATTCAAAAGGATCAGCAACTCCCCTTTCCATATAGAGTGCTCAGCAACATTTCTCCTTTCCCTCTTAAGAGATAGGAAAGGAATCCACCTAGCCTCTAATTATTTGTGCTGCCTTTAGTAACATCCCCAGTGCCTGGTCATTTCACTCAGGACTTCTCAAACTTTAAAAAGATCACCTAGGGATCTTTTTATACAACTACATATTCAGTTCAGTTGGTATGGATGGACTCTGAGATTCTGCATTTCTCCTGAGGTGTCAGATGATGGAGAAGCTGTTTGTCTAAGGATCCTACTTTGAGTGGCAGGGCAGTAATCATGCTGTTCACATCTCTCAGTAGGAAATGCACTCCTGAGAAATGCCGTACTTCTTTAGTAGCTGTATTCTCTTCTCAAATATATACTGTGTTCTGAAGGCAGGCTCCTGGTAATTTTCTACTCTATAATTCCTAGTTCTAGCCTTGTAAACACACAGAGCAATCTTAATCTCTTACACATGCCAGCTCTTAAGTACTTAACAGCATGTCTTCTCTGTCTGGACTCAATGTTCCCAGCTCTTTCCACTATTCATAGAACTAAGTACCTTTGAGTCTTCTGAGCACGCCAGCCATTGTCTGTGTGTGCAATCCTGCTATCAGAGTCCCACTGCCCTGGGAATCTAGTTATGATCATGTCCAAGTTGACGGAATCTTGCAACCTTCAGCGTGGTGAAATTCTAGGACAATGTATAATCTTTTTTTTTCTGGTTCACTTATTCACATGTGCATACGACAATGTGTAATCTTACAGTCACCTCTCACAGTAAAAATTCCTGCTTTACTTAGATTTTTCACTTGGTGATTGTTTTCAATCACCAAGTGTAAGCATGGTACACATCATGTTTTTTTGATTTAAAGAGAAAGACAGAGAGAGTTCATAGTGCTCTTTACCCTAGTACCAATACTAGCCATTCTCTTTTTCTTCTTGCCTCCTGTTTCAGGAGGATAAAACTGTCTTTCCACTTCCTTTTTCATTCTTTTTCTTTGTTCTCCAATAAACACTGGAAAATTGCTATATGTCACATCCTGCTCTAGGAGGAAATATTGCAGTGAACACAGCAAGCATGCCTCTCCCTGCCCATCTGAGAAGACAGCCAGGACACTGATACGCAGCATGTCATCAGTGTTGGATGGCAGGAAGAGGAATGAAGCCTAGTGAGAGATAACAGCAGAAAGGAGGGAATGCTTTTTAAAATCGGAAGACAAGAAAGATCTCTGGGTTAGGAATATTGAGGCAGAGATTTGAGCAAAGAATATTTCAATATTTCAAAGGGGTAAAGGGAGACAAAATATTATCTCAGCACTCTTAGGGTCTTTTGACTGGGCATGAAAACTAAATTGACAGAAGAGAGATTAACAGGAGAAAAGCACACAAATTTATTTAATATAAGCTTTATGTGACACAGGAGACCTTGTAAGGAAAGGAAGACCCAAAGAAGTAGCAAAATCTAAGTTCTTTTAAATTATGTTGAGCAAAAAAAGGCAATTATGGAAAAGTGACTGAGCAACATAGAAAAGCTAAAGGAAGATAAGAATTATTTTAACAAGGTCTGTTCCTACAGAATTCTCTATCTCAGCTTTCCTTCCTTGGTCAGGGCATTACTGTCCTTTACTAAGGGAGGGACTTCTCCATTTGGGGGTGTTATCTCCTGTTTACAGGAAGAAAACAGAAGGGTCAGAGACCCTTCTGGCACCTGCTGGCTTTATTTTTTAAAATGCCATTAGCACAAAATATGCTAAAGTGGCATAATTTGAATACCATATTCCACCCTCTTCTGTAGCTTCTATTTGCATATTCAAACACTCAGGCAGGTGACACATTCTGCTTGTAGTCAGTCACAACCTCTCAGGGGTTCACTCTTCCTCTCTCCCATACAACTTTTCAACAAGGAGAGAGCACCAAAGATTTTGTCCCCAGCCAACTGGAATGGCTCTCTCTTTCCATCACACTTACTATGAAAAGAAGATAGAGTCTGATTTGGGTTGGACATTTCGAGTTTATTTACTGAAGTCCTTTAAACAACAGGACACAAACCAGAAGGCAATATCTAAGGTGTTTTATGACTTCTACCAAATGCAACACTCCCAGCCTTCCCCTCACACTGAATACCAGCAGTTTAAGCATGCAGCACAGGATCCAATTAACTTTCTTGGCAGTTAGTCCTCCTGTTGACTCACTCTGAGTTTACAGTAAACTCCTGACTCTGAGGCTTTCTCCTATAGCTGCTGTTTCACAGTGTCTTACAAATGGACTCACTCTCCTAATAAGAACCACAGCTCTGGCCACTGTCGCCTGCTGAATATCATGCTCTAAAAATAATATGATGATAATAAAAATCCCACAGAAATGTAAATTGGCTTTCTTATTAGATTACCAATGGAGGATAAAACCACCTTGACAGAAAAGGCTGCAATAAATGAACAAGGATTTCCACATCCTGTTGTAAATTGCACCGGTATCTTGTAGCATCTGAAATTAACTTTTTGCTCCCTAGTTGGTAAAGATTTACTCAAAAAAAAACAAAAATAGATTTACCTCATGACCCCACTATACCACTATTGGGCATATACCCAAAGGAGTGTAAATCAATATTCTAGAGTGATACCTCTAGAACATCCATGTTTATTGCAGCTTTGTTCACAATAGCTAAACTGTTGAATCAGCAAAGATGCCCAATAACCAATGAACAGATAATGTATGTACACGCATATATGCCCTAGAGCATTACTCAGCCATAAAGAAAACTGGGGTTATGTCATTTGTTGGAAAATGGATGGAAATGGAGATCACCACGTTAAGGAAAATAGGCAAAGCTCAAAAGGCCAAATATCATATGCTTTCACTCATTTGGGGAACCTAGGCCTAAAATGATGATGAGAGCAACAGTAATCATAATGGGTCATGAATGTGAAAGGGGGACTGTCTAGGGGCGGAGGATCAATTGGAGGGGAAAAGGGGAAAGGGAAAAATACTCAAGGGGGAAGAGGATTGACATATGCTACATGTATATGTCTGGAGACAGCATAATGAAATGCACAAAACACCGTAGAAAAGGCAGGTGGCGGAGGAGGGAGAGAATGGGAATATAATGGAGGGCTGAACTCGTTCAAAGTACATTAGGCATATGTATGGGATTACCACAATGAAAGCTCACATATTATTAATGTATGCTAACTCAACATATAATAAAAAATACATACAAAAAAAGATGTACTAGAAAAGATTTCTCTAAATCTCTCTTTTTGATTTTGAAGGAATGGTTTATACCCTCTATACATTTCCTCCTGGCTTGTATTACACGTAGCAGATGGCTGGAATATTTGCTAATTTAGGAAGGGCATATCTTGCAAATATGCAAACATATAGAGGATAATCTTTGCACATTAGAAAGACAATGAATTGAAAGTGTAGATGTTCTGTAATATTGAGTTTGATTATATTTTTTATTTTCCCATATATCCTGTGCACACCTGTAGCATATAATTTATCATAAACCAATAACCTAATATAGTTTTCTATGACCAAATTGTAAATTGGACCAAATTTGGGTGTGCACCAGCATCACTGGGTGGACTGGTTAGACACAGATCACCAAGCACATCACTGAGTCAGAACTCAGTATGTCTGAAGTGAATCTCAGAATTTGCAATTTTTTTTCACTTTATTGAGGTTCAAACTCAGGGCCTCGCACTTGCTAACCAGGCGCTTGACCACCAGAGCCTCACCTCTTTTTTTTTCTGGTAGAGCTCACAGTTTTTGCCCAGGGGCAGTCTCAAATTGTGATCTTCCTACATACAGCCTCCAGCATAGCTAGGACCACAGGTACAGACCACCTTGAGTGGCTTACTGATTGGGATAGGGTCTTGTTAATTTACTCATGATGGCTTTGAATAGGATCCTACTGATCCTTGACTCCTGAGTAGCTCGGATTATAGATGAGAACCACCATACCTGGTGAAAATTTGCAGTTATAACAAGTTCCCAAGTGGTTCTGATGTTGTTGGTTCAAGGACTGGAAATGGCTTAGACTTGGGTATTTCTCATTTTTGAATACTGATTATCAACAGGAACAAAAAGTCTAAGGTTCTGCTCTGAGGAGTTGAAATATAATTGAACTCCATTATCTAGTTAGTCTAGGAAAATTCATTACTTCATTTATTTCTCTTTGTGGCTAAACAGTGATCAGCTTCAGGTAGTTTTCTTAGCTATCTACATAGCACATGTCTCATACACAGCCAAGAAAATGTTTTAGCAAGTAAGGGTCCAATAGACAATTAAAGCCCACCTGTGCCATGTTAAACATTTTAATTTGCCTTGACATTCAGTGTTTAACTTCCACCTAGTATCATGTGGATCAAGGAACCAATAGATAGATTAAACTTTCCTTTTCTTTTTTTTCCTTTCTGTCACATGGGAATTATATAGATTCACCCAATAGCATGACACTGGTGAAACTTGTTTATCCACATGCATCAAAACCACAGTTCTATAGTAGCAAAAGAGATCTTCACAATGACTGTCTTCAACTGAGTTGGCTGCACTATCAAAAGGAGGGGTTGCCTAGTTAATAAGCCAGTAATCTAATTAAATCCCTAATAGAAAAATCACATTACACCCCAAAAGACTTTAAAAGTTTGATGTGCCATGGGAAGGAGAAGTCTTTTTTTTTTTTCATAGCTCTTCCATTTATTTGCTCTGTGAACTTGTATAGATAACATGGTCATTGGAGCTTAGCCTTGTCAGTAGAACGAGTATAATCAAAATTAAATGAATATCTGAGATAGGGTTTTTTAAGCAAAATGAAATATTTTGGCATAATGTTGGAACTTAATAATAGTTGTCTGAGTTGTTACAGGCTCTGCAAGTCTCCTGGTTGTTTTGTTTTCCTTGCCTTTTTTTTTTTTTTTACAAAAACGTTATTTATAGATCTTCCTCCAATCTGTTTTTGTTTTGTTTTGTTTTGAGAGAGCATCCCTTGTTCACATGGCTATTGTGGTAACAATTCTCCCATGATACCTGTTAACTATACCAGACATCGAATAGAATAAAGGGATTTTGGAAGAAATGGGTCTTCCTATCTAGCCCAGGCTGTCCTCAAACTCTTGATCTTTCTGCCTCGGCTTTCTGACTGCTGTGATTATAGCTGTGTGCCACCACAGCCAGTTGGAAATTTTTTATCAAGAAGGTTTTCATGATAATGTAGTATTTGGGAGAAAATGCAATATGGCCACTGAGGCAGTATCAAGCCCAAGAGAAGGTAGGGTATTCCTTCCTGATCCACAGAAAATAGGATCCAAGCTCCCCAATGGATGTTGGAAATTATGGCTAGCACCAAAGTGTATATATATTATTTCCCTTTGTGTACTTAGTTGTAATTTACAAATTAGGCACAGTAAGATATGAACAATAATAACTTCTAATAAAATAAGACAATTATAACAATATACTATAATTTATATAAATATTGTCCCTCTTTTGATGTAGCCAAAACAAATATTAATACTTTCTGATTACATGTGACTCCAGGTCATTGAAACTGTAGAAAGTGAAGCCATGGATAAAGTGGTAAGGAACTACTGTAAGCACAGATCAATCCCCAGGCATCAGACTTCTCTGTCCATGACAGGCGGCCATGATGATCTTTCACAGAGCTTTGGGTATCTAAAATTTCTACTTTGGATTTCTCCTCTGTTCTGATCTTGTAAGCATCCTCCTTTCATCTCTGCCTGACTCACAGAGCCTAAGATATAGTATTCCACAAGAGGAAGTGTTATAAATCTTTAACCACATTAAGATGGCAACTCCTCTAAGAATGCATCTCTTTGTGTGAGAGTGCACCATATAGAGGAAATGTAGCATTACCCATTCACAGGGGCCAGACAGGATGTGTTGACCTAGCTATGTTTAGAAATCAAAACATCATGTATTTACAAAATTAAGCAAAGAGTGCAGCCTGTGTCATTTTCCCCATAGCCACCTTGTGTTTGTACCAATGCAATTTCTAGCAAATTTCTAGCAAAGTGAATGCACACAGAGCAAAAGTCACCAAAACGATAGAGGTCCTGAAGTAGGCCAGATCTCATCTGCAGATATGTTTTATGAAGCCTACAAGGTTTTAAAAAAAGATTATAAATGCAGAGCAAGCAGTTAGTAATTAGGAAACTCTACATTAAAATCAGATTCCCTTGAAAAGTAAAGTCCGACTTGGCTCCATGTTCCAGAGTCTGAAGGCAGACTGAAACTGAATACAGGTGCACTTCCCAAGACAATGTTCTCCAGGTTGCTACCATCATCCGACTTGGGTATCTTCCAGGTCTCTCTGTTGGTGGACCCTGGAGCTCAGCATCATTTAATACACAGCTGTGCCTTAGTCAAGCCAGTTCAAGCCCCTTTTGCTCTTCCACTACTGTCATTATACTTCTCAGAACCCAACACTTCATTTTTCAACGAGAAGTTGCAAGACTGAACAGTCTGAGCCCTATTTGAGGGCATAGAATCTTAACAATAGGATGGAAAAAGCAAGGCTGTGTTGGGCAAGCACTCTTCCTTGCTCTTTTATTCTCCTGCTTAGAAAATCTGAGATTGAGAAGTAAATTAGTGAGAAAGGACAAAAAACAGAGCCTCTACTTTTGCTTTGGTTCTAACCCAACCTATCTCTAGCCAAAAATCTTCCCCTTACATAGTAAAGATGATTATAGTTTGTGACCAAAGAAACAAACTGATATTTTTGGTGTTTATTACCAGTAATGAATGGGATAAAACTCTCTTAGATTCCCAAATAAATCCACATATTAACAGGAGTCTATTGACCTTGGTTTTAACAGTATTGTATCAAAAAACTAAATGACATCACAGCTTTGTCACCACTTGATATGAGAGCATTTGAAAATACTAAAAGAAATGCAGATGCTTTAGCTGACAATACTTGGATATATAAAGTGGTCCTCTGGCTTACTCACTGAATGCTTTTCTTACAGATTATAGACAAAATCTTAAATAGCATAATTATTTCCATACCTCTGACAATATATCCATGGAATATGTCAATTTGCTTGCCTCAATTTGAGGAACAGTAAGTTGTATCATAACAATGATTTGTCTGTCAGACATTCCTATGAGGCATCAAAAAATCAAAAGCAAACAACCTCTGAAATCTCAACAATAAAAAAACAATTTCTAAAAAGGCAAAACACCTGACCTGACCTCTCCCAGGAAGATATATACATGACAGATACAAACCTGCACATGGGTGTTTATAACAGTTTTATTCATAACTGCCAAAACTTGGAAGCAGCCAAGGTGTGCTTTAGTAAATGAAAGGATCAACTGTGGTACATCCAGACAGCGAAACAGTATTCATAGCTAAAAAGAAATGAGATACCAAGCCATGAAAAGCCATGGATGAATCTTAAATGCATATTGCTAAGTGAAAGAAGCCAATCTGAAAAGGCTACATAGTGTCTGATTCCAACTATATGACATTCTGGGAAAGGCAAACCTATGGAGATAGTAAAAAGATTATGGTTGCCAGGGACTTGGAGAAAAAGGGAGGGAGAGAGAGAAGGAAGATGAGAAGATGGAGCACAAAGGATTTTTAGGGCAGTAAAAGTATTCTGGATGATACTGTATCAATGTACAGTATTTCGTTGTTGATACATGTAGTTATACATTTGTCAAAAGTAACGGAAAGTATAATACACATAATGACCCTAACATAAACTATGAATTTTAATAATGTGCTCATTTCAGTGTATCAATTGTTGCAAACACACCCACTAATGCCAGACCTTAATAGTAACAGAAAAAGGGAGAGAGAAATATGAGAACTCTCTGCTTTCTGCCCAATTTTTCTATAAACCTAAACCTGTTGGTTTTTTAATACATCTAGCATTTTTTTTAATCAAAGCATATTGACTTCAAGGAGATCAGAAAAAGCAGTGAAGGACCTGTTCTAGTCTTGTCTTCAAATCCCATTTTATTCTCAATTTATTCTCCCCAAGATTTTAAGGCAAAAAATGCAGTTAATGCCTACTTAATGGTGAGTCATTCAACAGTTATCAAGTGCCTAATATGTGCGAGATACTAACAAACAGCCTTTTCGTAGTAATTCCCCAACATCTAATTTGAATTAAGATACTTTTGGCCATCTCTGTATCTACTACCCAAACTAATGCACATAGAAACTCAGTATCATTGAGTATCACTGCCAAATCTTGCCATGGAGCTGTCTTTCTATGAAGGAATGTTGCTCCTTCCCTATATACACCAATTCACTTATTTAGGACAGCAGTAGCCAAATCTTCTCTGACCTTAGTCTTTAGTAGATACACTGATTAATTCAGTAGATTCTTTTCCTCTTTCCTGTTCCCCCTGATTCTGCCTACTGCATCCCAGCCCCAACCCTCCCCCCACACACACATACAGCATCTTGCTCAGTCCAGTATAATAGGAATTTTTTGCCATATTCTGCAAAGTCAAAATCTGGCTTCAACTGGAATTAATACTAGAGTAGCAAAATCAATACCATAACCTTTAAAGGCAATTTCTATATCCCATATAATGTGAAGAATAAGTCAAGTACATCAAGATTTGAAAAGAAGAATGGGTTTGAAATAGAAAGCCTAACTGGCTTTCAGTCCCCAGGTTGCTCAATCGTCACCCACACCAATTTTCCCCAATGCAGAAGATGCTCCTGCTTAGCGCCTGCATTGTATTAAAGGATGGTTTTCAGCTGCTGCACAGATTTGTGCAATAAGAGAGATACCAGAAATCAAAACGCAAAGCATGCTGACGTCACAGAAAACTTGAAGAAATATGTGAGATGCTCTTGTGATTTGAAAAGCTACCAACAAGACAGAAAACCAGCAATGTTCCCTTTGTAATGAAAAGGATTTTCCTTTACCTTGTAAGAAAAGGCCTGCTGCTACAAGCTGAAAGATCACTAATTTTATTTCTGACTATTTAAAATACTACTTTCATGAAAAATTTCTATTGGTTAACTTTTTTTTTTTTTTTTTTGGCACTACTGGGGCTGGAACTCAGGGCTTCACACTTGCAAGGCAGTCACTGTACCACTTGAGCCACACCTACAGCCCTTTTTGCTCTGGTTATTTTGGAAAAGGGATCTCACTTTTTGCCCAAATAAGCCTGGACCACAGTCTTCCTATTTTACACTTCCCACTGTAGCTGGGATGACAGACACATACCACCATGCTCAGCTTTTTTTCCACTAAGATGGAGTCTCACAGACTTTTATGCCCAGGTTAGCCAAGAACCACAATCTCTCTAATCTCAGCCTTTCAAGTAGCAAGGATTACAGGCCTGAGCCACTGGTGCCTGACTCTTAACTTCATTTCTTTCAAGTAATCCTGTTTATTCTTCTCAACCTCCAAATTTGTTCTTAGAAATAAAATTAGTTTCAGTACATTACCAGTTTTAACTGCTTGATGGGAAAGTAAGGTAGACAATAGGAATCCCTGCAATTCATAACTATCTATACAAAATTTTAATTATGGGGTTCATTCACTTAGAACCCAACCTACTGATAAGTAGGAAAGTGAATTTTGCTTCCTCTGCATTTGGGTTGGTACATGTCAATTCAAATGTGCAGATATTATTAGAAAGTAAACATAAGAAGTTCTCCACAAGAAGAGAAAAGATAGATAGGTCAACAAAGCATAGGTGATCCACAAGCTCGTTCAGCCTCTGTGAGATTGACAGTTAACTGAGGAGTAAATGATATTGCCTGTCGTTGGGATCAGAAGTCATGGATTTAAATTTCAACTCTGCTCTTTTTTTTAGTTGGATGACTTTAGCCAAGTCCCTTCACTTCAAAGAAAATTTAGCTTTCTCTGAAACTAGTAAGTGGGAATATGAATATTTTTCACAGGATCATAAGAAATGATTGTAACAAGACAGAAACATTTGTAGATCTGTTATATGGTAGTTAGTAGATAACTCTGTTTTAGTGAGAAGGTTTTCACCTATTTGCCCATAATTTCTTATTTAAAACATTTCAATTTTTCTTTCTTTGCTTATTTGTTGAGTTTTTATTTTCCCTCCATCCCCAAACAAGAAAAACATTACCTATTTTAATATATACTGAGGTGGCCACCAGTGAGTAACTTAGAGATAGATGTCATTTTAATATAATTTGTATGGGCAGACAGTTGGCATGATGAGCTAAGTGTGTGGGTCAGTGTGTATCCCATGTTTCTTTTAGGTTGTGTACATTTGTATCTCAGTGCAAAAGTGTTTAGGGATAGCTCAGTTGTAAGGTCTCCAGTGGCAAACTCTGAAACACCTTCTTGATGTCTCCAAGGGACAGTCTGTCCTCATTCTTCTTGGAAAGGAAAAGTGGAAATTTGCTACTCAGGGGTTAAAGAAGAAAAAGGGAAAAAACAAATGGCAAACTGGCTGCTGCAAATGTCCACAGGGCCCCCGGGGTTCTTTCCACTAAAGGGATAAGTTTTCACATATTTTGGCACTTTTGATAGAAGTAATTAAACTTTGGCAACTTCCAAATCTCTCTGTTTCTCTTTTCTTCCAGATGGAGGGGGTGGAAAGAGGGAAGAGGTCAGCCTCTCTACTTCTGTCTGAAAATGATTCCTTGTCTGCTAGGTAATGTGCCAGCTTTATCCAATTCTTAGGCAGAATGCCCACCTTGTAAGCAAAACAGCTACATATTAAGAAGTAGGGGCTGAGGGAAACTGGAACCACGCATCACCAAAATATTACAGTGAATGTTCAGTTAAATGCCCAGAAACTGGAGACAGGAGCAATGTAACAATGTTACAAATCTTAAATGAACTTTATATTTCTATTCCTAAGTCAGTTTCCCACTATGTCCCAAACAACAACACAATTAAAGCATGAAGGTGGGATGTCAAACGCATACTAAATAGTGAGTCCCCTGGAGAGAAAGATTGTGCTTTAACCAAGGAAGCCTATACTTGGAAGGAAATAGTCAAGAAAGGTTACAAACCAATGTAGACAAATGGTTGAACTGGAGGGGTAAGAGATCTTCCAGATCTGCGAATAAACAGCAGCCATCTCTTCTGGTTGAGTGGTGCCAGAAATTGCCACATATTCCAACTGGATGATGACCTACCCTACTTTCATTCTGCCATTGCTTTTGCTGAACTGTAACTGAATCATTTGGCATGGAGCTTCATCTCCAATTACAAGGCAGGTCTACACCCAACAGCATGTCAACAGCCAGGGTGAGAGGGCTGATTTAAGATGTGTCACTATTAGGAATGCAGCCCCTATGGGTCCACTGCTGGAGGAGCAGAGATCCTGGAATTCCACAAAGGTGCTTTTGATGTCCACTCCAAAAGACAAAAACAACTAGACTAATGGTTAGTCTCTCATACCTCAGAGCCCGATCTCTTTTTTTCTACTAATGCATTTAACTTCAGAATTCTCACAAATTCTGAAGACATTTCCTCTGTGAAATCCTGTTCTCTAAATAATTCACCACCTCGTTGATAAAATAGAGTCCATCCAATGGGCCGGTAAATTCTGATCTGATTCCAGAAACATATAGGTAACTAGTTCATCCATTTTCTAGCTATGCATTTTTAACCCATTAAAAATCTTTTCCTGTATAGGGAGGATATTAGAATTGACTGAGAATTTGCCCTAACGAACTGATCAAACACCTGAGTTTGAGTTCAGATCAGGGCTAAATATTCTATAATCCTTTTATCATCTTTTCTAAGTGAGGATGGACTTTGGTTTTTGTTTAAATCCCAATTTCATTGTTATTTGGCAAGCAAATCAACAACACTGCAGCAACAGCTAATTTGGTACTTACCTCTCACAATGTACCAGGGATCAAGCCAAGTACTTCTCATAATATTCAAGTTGAATCATCAGAATACTGCTATAAAGAAGGAATTTTTTACACAATCTCCTCTACCATTTTGTATATAGTGAATTAAACATACAAAGATTAGAGTTATCATTAATAAGTGATAATTAGAATTCTTCTGACAAAGAGATCATGAATATCTACTAATGTCATAATACAAAGAAAAGCAGAAAGTGAAGAAGGGTTGGAAGGAGAGAAGAAAGAAGAAAAAAGGAAAAGAGGAAGGAAGGAAGAAAGAAAGAAGGAAGGAAGGAAGGAAGGAAGGAAGGAAGGAAGGAAGGAAGGAAGGGGAAGGGAAGGAAGGAAGGAATTAAGATACAGGTGACATAAAATGAATGCAGGTCCTTAGAGAATTTTGAGTGAAGTCATCTAGTAGAAGGAGCATGTAGCTAAGCCAAGAGGCCTGAGAAGAGAACCCCCAACCCATTTATTTGCCAGCTGTGTGAGTATAAGCATATTTTGTATCCTACTCTGCCTCCATTATTTATCAATTGGGTTGGGGGAATATCATCATTTGTCTAAACTATGTTCAGATAAAATGATATAGTGACTGTACAAGGCATTTGGAGAATTAAAGTTGCAATTTTATTTTTTAGCAATACTGGGATTTGAAATCCAACCTTACACTTACTATGCTGGTACTCTAACACATGCCCTCAACAAAACTGCCATTAAATGGACTGTCTCATTACTATTGATTCTGCCTAAAACACCAATGAAAATCTCTCCCTTTCTTTCCTTTTATTCCCATAGCACAACATTTGTACCATGTTCTTAGGTCTTAATTAGTTGGGCAAAAATTTGCCTTTCCAAAGAAAGATTACCTTGCTCAACTTTCTAACAAAGTGTGTGTTTGTTTATTCATTTATTTATTCATTGAATTAACTAACCCATTTTTGCCCAACTGAGTATTACTGATGCTTAATTTTACAACCACACTTTTGTACATTGCACTGCACTTGTCAAGCTCTCAATTCTAATTCAAAGCTTTTCCAAGAAATGCAAATTATTATTAGCATAACCAATGCATAATCAGAAAAGTTAATACATTTAAATAAAAATCAAAAAATATACAGCTCAATTCATTTTCACAGTTGCTGGCTTCAGGACTTTGATAGGTGGCAGCTAATTACTAGCTCTCTATAAAAGAACCTATTCATCCTTAATCAAGTCTATGCAACCCCCTTATAACAAAATGACTTTCAATGAGCAGACCTCTTCCCCATGTTACCCACCATCTCCTCTGACAACAAACCATCACTCAGGCTGTTCACTCCATGGGGTCTGCCTGGAGGTTAATGCCTATAAGCAGCTGGGATGGAATGGTTTCATTTACCATCAGTCTTAGATATTTTAATGTCCACAAAATCTTCACAAAGGGAAGATGTCTGTAAAACTTTACAAATGGAGTCAAGCAGGCCCTGGACCTTGGAGAATGTGAGAACTTACAGGGAATGCTGTTACAGACTTCCTCTTCTACTGGATTAAGTTAGTATCAGCTCTCCCTGGTTTACTAGAAGTGTCCAGAAAATTTTAAATCTAAAATGCTTTGGAACTGTGCCACTGTCTGCACAAGTCAACCCAATTTGTCTCTCTTTTGCAGTTTCTGGTTATGATATTGCTTAGCTCTAAAGTAATTTACAAATAGCATTGGGAGTGAGTGCAAGGAGGGGTGAAGCAGTGCTCCACACTCACACTCTTTTTTTTTTCTTTTATTATTCATATGTGCATACAAGGCTTGGTTCATTTCTCCCCCCTGCCCCCACCCCCTCCCTTACCACCCACTCCACACCCTCCCTCTCCCCCCCATACCCAGCAGAAACTATTTTGCCCTTATTTCTAATTTTGTTGTAGAGAGAGTATAAGCAATAATAGGAAGGAAAAAGGGTTTTTGCTGGTTGAGATAAGGATAGCTATACAGGGCATTGACTCACATTGATTTCCTGTGCGTGGGTGTTACCTTCTAGGTTAATTCTTTTTGATCTAACCTTTTCTCTAGTACCTGTTCCCCTTTTCCTATTGGCCTCAGTTGCTTTAAGGTATCTGCTTTAGTTTCTCTGCGTTAAGGGCAACAAATGCTAGCTAGTTTTTTAGGTGTCTTACCTATCCTCACCCCTTCCTTTGTGTGCTCTCGCTTTTATCATGTGCTCATAGTCCAATCCCCTTGTTGTGTTTGCCCTTGATCTAATGTCCACATATGAGGGAGAACATACGATTTTTGGTCTTTTGGGCCAGGCTAACCTCACTCAGAATGATGTTCTCCAATTCCATCCATTTACCAGCGAATGATAACATTTCGTTCTTCTTCATGGCTGCATAGAATTCCAATGTGTATAGATACCACATTTTCTTGATCCATTCATCCGTGGTGGGGCATCTTGGCTGTTTCCATAACTTGGCTATTGTGAATAGTGCCACAATAAACATGGATGTGCAGGTGCCTCTGGAGTAACAGTCTTTTGGGTATATCCCCAACAGTGGTGTTGCCGGATCAAATGGTAGATCAATGTCCAGCTTTTTAAGTAGCCTCCAAATTTTTTTCCAGAGTGGTTGTACTAGTCTACATTCCCACCAACAGTGTAAGAAGGTTCCTTTTTCCCCGCATCCTCGCCAACACCTGTTGTTGCACACTCACACTCTTGACTTTAGTTTCCTTCCTAGGAACTAGGCTACAGTTATCTGTATCCCAGGCTACAGGTATCTGTCCTACTGTATCAACCAAAGGTGCCTTCAGTAGGAAAACAAAAGGCAGACTAAATGACAAATTAAATCCACCCCCAATATTGCCCGAGGGATGACTTCCCTGAGCATAGTCTTAGAGGTGTATAAAGTGGTGTCTTGACAGGTAGATTCTCACATGGCAGTTGACATCCCATATGGAACTTTGGAAAGATCTTCTAGAATCTTTTTGGTGCTTCATGAAGTATATTTTGGAACAATGATCATATGCCACTTGTCAAGGTGTATTTGTATTTGTGAAAGACTCTATGTCTATACAAAGTGTACTGCACTGTGGAAAAATTCAAGTTAATATTTGAAAGAAGTACTTATGTTAATTTAGGATAGTAACTTTCCCAGGCTAAGTATTTATAGTTCCAGCAGTAATGTGTGATATGCTTTCAAAACCTTCACCAATTTGTTAACTTCCTCTGAACCCATTTCACTTTGTTGGTGCCATTCCCCAAGTTTACCAAGAAGTGGACACAGCATTCTATATGTGCTCAAATCAGTAATATTTGGAAAGAAGCAAACACTTTTTAACTATTGCAGAAGTGATTCAAAGTTAAATGAAACAAAAATGACAAACCAGTATGCCAACATTTTGGTATTCGATGTATTGACAATATAAATGAACTACATATAATTCAGCTGGCATTTTTATAAGTTTAACTTCAGCATGGAAGGTATATATGGTATATATTGTGAGAAAAAATTCTCATATATAGCTAGCACCTACTGAACAGCAATATGATATTCAAAACAGTTTAGAACTCATCACCCAATTTGCTATTAACCAGTTGAATTTCATTCCTTACTGTATTCAGAATGAGGATTGGACTGGGGCTGGTGGTTATGAAAATAGGAACCTAAAAGATGAACTTGAATGTTAGGTGAGGTCACTGCCAATAATAGAGATTGATAGCTTTCTATGCCATCAGGGAACATGAGATATGACTAGTTATGAGCACTTACCAAGAGAAATACTAACTTGCAAAATCATTATATATGCATCCACTTATCAATCCATTTTTCTATCTACCATTTAATTTTCCAAAACATCTGTGGTACTTAAATGAATGCATAACCTGAGTATAAGATATAACAAAGTATAAGGTATAACAAAGATAAAACTAGACCCAGAGACAATGTTATTTAGAATAGGAGATTAAACTAGCAAGCAAAAACTTAAAACTAGAGGGACTTGAACCTTCATAGGTAAAATGTTTAATTACAATTTGCCCTTGGTCATCATGGCAACTAAAACACAAATGGAAAAATCTTCAGTTACATGATTCACATAGTCTTTATAGAGATGACACATCAAATTATTAGGGGAAGAACATACGACTATACAATATTCTCTACAGCAGATGAAACAGCATAAGTTTACTAAATATTCCTTTGTAACTCTGGTTCAAAAATTAAGCAAAAGCATCTTAGGTGAAAGAAAAGCTATTTCAGTGTAAAATCAATCTCTATTCCTTCTAAAGGATTATCCTAAGATAAGACATTCTCTTTCTTAAAGCAGTTAGTCATTAATCAACATCTCTCAAGAACCATTCTGAGTCATAAACTCTTGGCATTGAAAAAGACGTTAGAGTTGATCTATTTCAACCTCTCACTCATAGTTTAAATATTATACACCATCCCCAAATCATTCAAGCAATGTCTAGCCACCCTGGAAAGTATTCAGTAACAAGAAGCCCACAAATTTGGCAAGGCAATCTGTTCCATTTTCAGAGTTCTTGTTTATATCTAGTGCAAACTTACATTAGCAATTCAATAATTGGTCCTAGTTTTACTATCTAAAGAGCAACAAAACTTAATTGCATTTTTTAATTTCAATACCACTAACGTGTCCATATTAAGTCATCCCAATACAATATTTTTAGTATAGGTGCTAAATTGAGCCATCTTCTAAATTGGTCCATTGTTTGAAGTCAGAATAGAGTTCCCAAAAGTAAGAAGCAAATGCATAGAAATAAAAACTGTAAAGTATTTATCACTAACTCATGCAATAATCATTAAGAACAGCACATCACTTGTTGACCTTAATAGTGACAGGCAAACACAGTGCTCTGCATCTCTTTTGTACTAGTCATGGTGACATCTGTGTCACTGCTAACTCTTTTGTGTACTTGGATCAAACATGTAAAGAAGAATAGACTAGACCATACATTAAGGGAGAGCTACTTATGTCACTAAGGTTGAACTCCATAACCTCTGGAATTTGGTTTCAAAGAATCTTACAAAGGCTCTTAATATTTTTTGTCACTGTGGTCATGACAGTAGTCCAGAGTATTGGACCATTTTAAATGGTTTTGTCTGGCTGTTCTGTCATGTGATCACCATAATGCTACAATGACAAAATTTAAGATCTCATGATACAATTGACTAGGGTGACAATCTTTGGCAGGGAAGATCTGAACCTCTCTGAATTGGTCAACTTCTTATAAATAAGAGAACGACAAGGTGTCTAAGAGACTGAATACACACGTGCAACAATGGTCAAATAATAAATTAAAATAAACCTCATATACATATAAGAAGCCCAGAAATCTATACCACAACCTTTGAAGTGGTCAAACCCGGATGGTTAAGACTGGGTCAACAGTGACTAACTTCCCTATTTCTGTCTCTTCTCCTGTGGGACAAGCTAGAGAATAGTCAAATAGTCTCTCCTAAATTCATAAAAGTTACTCCACTTGCATTTATTCATCTTCCCCAGGCCAAAAACCGCCAAAGAGAATGCCAGAAACTTTTCCCTTTTTCTGTAAAGCATTCCAATTTAGGTGACTGCTTCTGAGTCTCTGCCAAGCACAAGTGATGGTGGTTGACTTTCCTGCTACAGCAGGATCTGTCTGCCCTCATTTGGGTATTCTTTATTCATCTCAACATAATACAAATACTGCAAGAGTCTATCTTAGCTATAATCTTGTGTTGTATTTCCACTATATTCAGCAATTGTATATTAGCAGCTTAACTTTTTGATGGCAAGAGATAACTCTTCTGCTACCACTGCTATAACTGGCAAACTAACTTTAAGGTCAGTGGTGATGAAGAGAAGGGGTGATGAGAAAGGGTAATTTGTAGCATTTTTTTCCATTTCTGTGGTATAAATAATCCTATTATGGCCAAGTTCAAGCTACCAAAATTTTAGTCATCAACTTGTAAAATTCTTGAATATTAAGAACCAGTTCCTAAATATAAAAATGATAAAATAAAAAGAAGGGGGAAAGAAAGAACCAGTTCTTCCTAGCTGGAATGAGTGGCTCCAACCTATCACTGTATATTTATTTATTTCCACATTATCTAACACTATGACTACCATTGATACATGCTCAAAAACAGATAGAAGATGGTAGGTAGGCAGGTATCTATCTATATGTAATGGATGAACAGATGGGTGGATGGAAGGACATCGTAGGTAGATCCATCTTGCCATAGAAAATGGGGACAACCTGCATAACCATTCATTCAATATGAATTTATTGAATACCCACCATGTGTTAGTTCCTGTTTTAGTTGCATGTTATATTAGTGATCCAAACAGACAAAGAGTCCTATTCCTGTATAACAAACACAATAAGTGAATTTTATAATGTTAGAAGGCAATAAGTGAAAAGGGAAGTTAGGGTAAATGGAATAGGAACTCTGAAGGTGAGGCATTTATGACTTTTTAACATGGTGATCAAGGCATGCTATATTGGAAAAATGAGAGTGGAATGATTACTTGAAGGAAATAGATAGCCAAGTATCTTGAAAAAGAAAGCACAGTTAAGGCAGAAACTCACCTGGTATTTTCAGGGAAATGTAAGGAAACTACCATGTCTGGAGCATGGGCTGATCATGTAGGGAATTATACACTATTATAAAGGCATTGGGTTTTAATCTGAATAAACTGGAGAAACACTGTAGTGTTTTGAGTGAAGGAAAGGCATCATTGGACTTAGGTTTTCAAAAGGTCCTATCATTGATGTGTTTTGAATAACTTTGCTGTTGATATTTTCATAGTACTCAAGGACAGAAATGATGGTGACTAAGACGTAGATAGGCAAGATGAGGGATAATGACATAATACTGTAATACGATGGTCAAAAGTGGTAAGATGGGGAGATCCAAGATGGTGACTAGGGTATGGAATCAGAAAGCCTAAGCTCTGTGACTCCAAAAACCTTCCTGAGACATTGGAGCCACACTTGGGTAATTCTGACTGCTTCTAGCCAAAATAATAACTGCCATCACACTAGGAGCAGGAAAAAATTTAAAGACTGATTCTCAAATCAGCCTTTAATTGCACCTACCAGCTGCAAACCACTGCACAGCCAGCAAAGTGAGTCTAGTCCAGGGAAACCCTCCTCCCCACAGCAATTTTTTTCTTCTTTTTCTTTTTTCTTTCCTTTTCTTCTTCCTCCATCAAGCAGACATAAAGCATAAACCAGAATCAAACTTTCAACATCCTGAACCCCTAGCCCATGGAAAGCCTCCCTATGCCACGTTACACTGAGAAACTTTGGCGCCATTTCTTGCCCCTGCTGCCACCACCACCACCACAGCTCCAAACCTACTTGCATGTCAATTGACAAAACAAAAAGGTGAGAACCACACACCATGTGGAACTCCCCTATCCACCCCCAGGAACATAAACCAGCACTGCCCCTGGGCAGAATGGTCCCCCCACCCAACAAAACTGAATAACAAACAGCAAACTGTAATCTAGCATGTACAGCAGAGGGGATGGGAATGCTGAAAGTGCACCGGAGAAAAGGGGAGGGCAAGGAGATAATCTCAGTGCCAAACAATCAGTAAACAAATACAGGAAAGTCAGTGAAGACTGGAGAGTGTGCAGGCAAGAAGCCACTTCCCGAAGCAGGGCAGGTAGTGGATAACAGAGTTCATCTCTGAGCCAGAGAGCAACATCCAAACTGAACTGCCCCACAAAACTGAAAAACAAACAGTGAACTGTAATAAACACTGACAGTGGAGGGGGCAGATGGAACACAACCTGCCCCAGAGAAAGGGAGTGGGGCAAAGAAATAAACTCCCAGGGTGGAAATCCCAGTAAACAAACACTGATAAGCCACCTCCAAAGCAGGACAGGTAGTGGATCACAGAGTTGATCTCCTGAACCAGAGGGCAGAATTCAAAACTGAACTGCCCCACCTCACTGGGGGAGGAGCTAACCAAACAGCAGCAGCTGAAGGATAACTCAGCTATCAGCTGGGGAAATCAATAATTCTGACCACCCTGCATGATCTGGCAAAGCTCACCTCACAATTTCAATTAAACTTGTAGACAGAAGAACAAAACACTACTCACAAGCCAGTCACCTGTGAGACCACGTCAGAGCTTCTGCTTATGTGCCAATACCAGGAATGAATTCTGGACATGTAACACCAGAACTTAAACTAAGACTGAAATCCTATTGTTCCTGAACCTGGTGGGGTTTTTGTTTTGTTTTTTTTTAATTTTTTTCCCGTTTGTTTTTTGTTGTTGTTGTTCTTGTTGTTATCGATTATTTGTTGGTTTTGTTATCGTGGGTTTTCTATTTTTATTTCCACTCATTATCTTTTTTTTCTTTCTATACTATCAATTTCACCATTATCATCTTCTCATCCCTACTCTCACCCCCTTCACTCTCCCTTTCTTCTGTGCTAAAATACATTGCTGTTCTTCCCAACTACTCTTTCTGCCCCTTCTCATCCACTGTCTCCCCCTGCCTTCACCTTCCATTTCTCCCCCAACCTGTCACCAGACTACCCCTCTCTCCTACGCACTCATCACCCACTGACCAACCTACTATACCAACTTTACACAACCCTAAACCCCTGAAATCCCTGACACAAGCAGCCTACACTACAACAGAAATACACCCAAACACACAAAAGGACCACAAAAACCAGCAGCTCTTATACCACTCCCCCACTCACCCACCTCACTTCCTGACCCCACTTTTAGTGCCACCCTATCCAACTCCCCAAGTTTCTATAACTAGCCAAGCAAATGTTAACTCCCCCCCAACTCCCACTTCTTATAGATAATACCACCAAGGGCTCTCCTATATAATATATAAACAAATGTTTGGGTATTAAACCTGGGAATTAGTTATTGCTAAATTACACCTCCAGACCAGGGACAGAAATAGCACACCAACCCAGCTAACAACCAAGACAGCCACAAAACAAAAATTAAATCAATGGAAAGAAAACAGGTGACTAAAACCACCAACTAGGCTTTCAAGAACATATTGCACAATACCAAGTGGAGCAATGGGAAGAAAAAGAGGGGATGGAAACCACTCTCCTAAGAAAAATAATTTAACACGGGATTCAGAGGGAAATGAAGAAAATGGATACCCAGCTCCTGACCCCAATAAAACAAATATAAATGACACTAAGGAAATCAGCAGAAACATCCTCAAAGAAGAAATCTCGCAAGTAATCACTGAGAATTTCATGGAGAAGACACTAGATTTGGTTAACCAAAATGTATAAGATGCACTCAAGAAATTTCAAGACACCAAAAATGAAGAATATGAGAAGACACAGAAACAAATAAATGAACTCAGAGGAGCCTAAATAAACACCAAAGTGAAACAGAGAACACTATAAATGAGAGATAAATGAATTAAAGGAGAAAATTTTTAAAATATTAAAGAGGAAGTGACCCATGATACAGAAAACCTCAGAACAAAGAATCAAACAAAAACACAAAACACAATAGAAGGGTCAAAATTAATAAAACAGAGATTTAAAAAAAAATACAAAGAATCAATGAGACAAAAAGTTGGTTCTTTGAAAAAATAAACAAGATTGACAAAACCCTGGCAAATCTGACTAAAATGAGAAGAGAGAAGACCCAAATCAGTAAAATCAGAAATGCAAAAGGGGAGATAACAACAAACACCAAGGAAATATAGGGAATCATCAGACACTACTTTGAGAACCTATATTCAAATAAATTTGAAAATCTTGAAGAAATGGACAAATTTCTAGATATTTATGACCACCCAAAACTGAACCAAGAGGATATTAACCACCTAAACAGATCTATAACACAAAATGAAATTGAGACAGCAATAGTCTTCCAGAAAAGAAAAATCCAGGAACTAATGGATTCTCTGATGAATTCTATCAGATCTTTAAAGAAGAACTAATACCAACTCTTCTTAAATTTTTCCATGAAATAGAAAGGGAAGAAACACTGCCTAATTCATTCTATGAAGCCAGTATTACACTTATCCCAAAACCAGACAAAGACACATCCAAAAAGGAGAACTATAGGCCAATCTCCTTAATGAACATCAATGCAAAAATCCTCAATGAAATAATGGCAAACCAAATCCAACAATATATCAGAAAGATCATTCATCATGACCAAGTCAGCTTCATCCCAGGGATGCAGGGATGGTTCAACATACACAAATCTATAAATGTAATACAGAACATTAATAGAAGCAAAGACAAACACCACTTGATCATCTCAACAGATGCAGAAAAAGCCTTTGATAAGATTCAACACCAGGGGTGGAGGGACAGTGAGGGGGTGGGGGGAAGGGAGAGAAATGGCTCAAACATTGTATGCACATATGAATAAAAGAAATAATAAAAAAAGATTCAACACCACTTCATGATAAAAGCTCTAAGAAAACTAGTAATAGAAGGAATGTTCCTCAACATTGTAAAGGCTATATATGACAAACCTACAGCCAACATCATACTTAATGGAGAAAAACAGAAATCATTTCCCCTAAAATCAGGAATGAGACAAGGGTGCCCACTAGTCCCACTCCTATTCAACATAGCCCTGGAATTCCTAGCCAGAGCAATAGGCAAGAAGTAATAAAAGGAATACAAATAGGTAAAAAAACTGTCAAAGTATCTCTCTTTGCAGACGACATGATTCTATATCTCAAAGACCCAATTAACTCTACCAAAAACTCCTAGACACCATAAACAGCTTCAGCAATGTGGCAGGACATAAAATCAACTTATAAAAATCATTAGCTTTTCTATACACCAACAATGAACAAATTGAGAAAGAATATATGGAAACAATTCCATTTGCAGTAGCCTCAAAAAAAAAAAAATATCTAGAAGTAAACTTAACAAAGAATGTGAATGACCTCTATAAGGGGAACCACAAACTTCTAAAGAAAGAGACTGAGGAAGACTAAAGAAGGTGGAAAGATCTCCCATGCTCATCGATTAGTAGAATCAACATAGTAAAAATGTCTATACTCCCAAAAGCAATCCACATGTTTAATGCAATTCCCATCAAAATCCCAATGACATTCATCACAGAGATTGAAAAATCTACCCTAAAATTCATTTGGAAACACAAGAGGCCACAAGTAGCCAAGGCAATACTCAGCAAAAAGAGCAATGCTGGAGGTATCACAATACCCAACTTCAAACCATACTACAAAGCCATAGCAATAAAAACAGCATAGTACTGGCAGAAAAACAGATATGAAGACCAATGGAACAGAATAGAGGACCCAGATATGAATCCACACAGCTATGCCCACCTTATTTCTGACAAAGGCACCAAAAACATACGATAGAGAATAGATAGCCTTTTCAACAAATGTTGCTGGGAAAAGGGATTATCTCCTGCAGAAAACTGAAACTAGATTCATGTCTATCACCCTGTACTAATATCAACTCAAAGTGGACTAAGGACCCTAATATCAGACTAAAACTCTGAAGTTAGTACAGGAAGAGCAGGGAATACTCTGGAGGCAATAGGTATAGGCAAGGACTTCCTCAATAGAACTCCAACAACTAAGAGAAAGGATGGACAGATGGGATCACATGAAATTAAAAGGCTTCTGCACAACAAAAGAAATGGTCTCTAAACTGAAGAGACCATCCATAGAGTGGGAAAAAATATTCGCTGGCTATGCATTAGACAAAGGACTGATAGCCAGAATATACAGAGAGCTCAAAAAACTAAATTCCCCAAAATCAATGAACCAAAAAAGAAATGGGCAACTGAACTAAACAAAACTTTTTCAAAGGAAGAAATCCAAATGGCCAAACTACACATGAAAAAATGCTCACCATCTCTGGTCATAAAGGAAACACAAATCAAAACTACACTAAGATTCCACCTCACCCCTATTAGAATAGCTATCATCAAAAACACCACCAACAACAAATGTTGGTAAGGATGCAGGGAAAAAGGAATCCTCATACACTGCTGGTGGGAATGTACACTAGTGGTTTTACTAGTAAAACCACTTTGGAAAACAATATGGAGGCTTCTTTAAAAACTAAACATAGATCTGCCATATGACCCAGCAATACCACTCTTGGGGATATACCCAAAGGAATGTGACTCAGGTTACTCCAGAGGCACCTGCACACCCATGTTTATTGCAGTGATATTCACAATAGCCAAGTTATGGAAACAGCCAAGATGCCCCACTACTGATGAATGGATTCAGAAAATGTGGTATTTATACACAATGGAGTTTTATTCAGCCATGAAGAAGAATGAAATCTTGTCATTTGCAAGTAAATGGCTGGAACTGGAGAACATCATCTTAAGCAGTTAGCCAGGCTCAGAAGGCCAAAAATCACGTTTTCCCTCATATGCGGACTTTAGATCTAAAACACATGCAGTAATATTATTGGACATGGGTCATACGCTAAGGGGAGAAAGCATACAGGAGGAATAGGGAAAGGGAAGGAAACCTAAACCTTGAAAGTGGTTGATGTACCCACTGTAGAGGAGAGAATAAAGTAACTTTAAACTGACAGAGGTCACTATGGAAAAGTGACCAGGAAGTAGTGAAGAGCTCTGGTAGAGATGAGTCAATTCAGGTTGTAATACACAAGTGCATGGAAGCAATGCTAGGAACCTCTCTGTAAGGCTGTCTTTATCTCAAACTAGCAAAAATGCTATGTCTTTCTTATTATCTCTTATGTCTTCTCTTCACCAAAACTGGAGAAGAGGACAGAACAGGTTCTGCCTGGAAGCAAGAGGGGTGGAGGTAGAGGAGCAGGTGGCAATGGGGAGAGATGGCCCAAACAATGTATGCACATATAAATAAAGGAATAAATAATAAAAAGTTGTAAGATTCTTAGTTTATTAGGAGCATAAAGTCAAACATAAGAAAGAACATTGCAGTTGAGTTTAAGGATTTGGGACTGAACAACTAGAAAGATGGAATAGACTTTAGCTGAAATTAGAAAGACTGGAAGATGCAGATTTTGAAGAATTCAGTGAAGAGCATGATGATGTTGAGATGTCTTCTATGGAGGCATTGCAGAGTGACCCAAAGCCTTAAATCCTTTTAAAATTGCTTCCTAAAAGAAAACTATAGGCCCAGATGGTTTTACTGGTGAATTCTAGCAACTCTGAGGAGTGAATAGTACAAATGTTTTCCAAGCTGTTTGATGAAATACAGGAGTAAAAAATTTTTTTCACATTATCTGTGACCAACATTATTTTGTGTGCAAAGTCAGACAAAAACATTATTTAAAAAATACAAATAGATATGCCACCAAAGCACAAGTCTTCAACAAAGTATTTACACAGTGGTTGTAGAACCATACAGAATATAAAAAATCATAAATAAATATGGCTTCTCTCAGGAATGCAAGGTTGGTTTAAAAATCATTTAAAAATCAACGTCATAAGAAATGAAGAATCTCAGAAACTCACTATGAGCAAAAAGGCAGAAACAAAGGCATGTATTTTATGATTACAATCCTATGAAATTCTAGGAAGTGAAATATAATCTAAAGTGAAAAAAAGGAGATCAGTGGTAGCCCAGAGTTTTGCATGAAGGATGAATTAGAAGGCACTGTGAGGAAAATTTTCGAGGTAGATTCAATGGTATGTACATTGAAATATACAGCAAAACTTTATAAAATTGATTTAAAATTAGTCAATGAACTTCATCATTTAACTGAATAACGCAGAAAAACAATGATTATCTTCTAAGGCTTTTTTCATTGTTACTGGTAGAAAAGAGTTAAAATATGAAAAAGGGGAAGAGCAGAATGTAGTTATTACTAAGTTGGAGGTACCATTACACCTGTATGATTGTATATCTGCTGTATACACATAGACACACACAAAGCAGGTAGGTCCCATCTCCTAGGTCTGCCTGATGAGACACATCAGTACCCATGGGTTTATCTGCTCCGTAGACATTAGTCTCTAAACATTTTCTACAACAAAAAGAAGCAAAGTTCCTTGAAAAAAAAAGTTGGTCCCACAACCAGCACAGAGAAAGTACAATTTTAACGGGGAGCATTTAGTGCTGTCAGAAACTAAAGAGAAACCCATGGAATGATGAGGATTGGCCATCTTTGACAAGATCTGGAGCAATCTGAGCAATAAAAGAAATGAAACTGATAAACTATAACCAATTGAAAAATCCATGAATCCGTGCTCATGATTGGTGGATGGATGGATGGATGGATGGATGGAAGGATAGATGGGAATGGGAAGGTCTTTCTTGTCATAGAATGCTAACCAGTAAATATGAATTAATTATGCAGTTAGAAAATTCTAACAGAATGTTAAGCTAGTGGTTTGGTAAGAAATAGGACATTTGCATGGTCTCAAAAATTATTTATTATAATGGGAGGGAGAACAGTAAACTTTATAGTCAAGAAACCTGACAGACAGCAGCAAGTAATCGAATTTAATAACTACAATATCATAACAACATCCAGAGAAGATATATTGAGAACAAGCTCATGTTGCTTTTTGGGTACACCTGCCAAAGACGTATTCACTAAATCTAAAAATGGGGAAACAACCAGAAAGACTCATATTGAGGGGTATCATCTTTAAAAATGTCAAGGTTAAGAGAGATTAAAGATGAGAAACTATTCTAAATTAAAGTAAACTGAAGAGACCAAATAGCTGGACATGGTAGTAATATGTCTGTAAGTCCAGCTACTCAGGAGGTAGGGACTGGGAGAATCATGGCTCAAGGTCAGCAAAAGCGAAAACTCAGCGAGACCCAACCTCAACCAACAAGCCAGATACTGAGGTTCAAATTTGTAATCCCAGGTGTACAGGAGACATAGGTAGGAGGATCATGGTCCCTGGACAGCCCTCAGGAAAAAGTGACATCCTATCTGAAAAATAGCCTAAGAAGGAAATGGGGCTGGGTACATGGCTCAAGTGGTAGAGCACCTGCTTAGCAAAGCACAAGACCCTGAGTTCAAACCCCCAGTACCAACAAAAAAATAAAATTGTAAGAAAGTTAGCAAAGGGGGACTAAGGGGACAAGGAATGAGGAAGAAGAATAGAGGGGATGAATATGACCAAAGTTATATATTATATGTAGATCACAATAAAACCCCTCACCTTGTACAAATAATATACACCAATATTTTTTAAAAGTTACAAAAATAATTATATTTTTAAAGTCATTTTATGCCTATATATACAGAATGTATATATGTATGTATGTACATATACAAGTATATAATACATATGGCATCTATTATAATAATTCTGGAAGGAGATGTATGAAACTTATAAAAGTAGACACATGGGTGAGTATGTTTGATGTTTTCTTCTCTTTCCCTGATCAGCACATTCTCAGTTTTCTTAATGAACATGGGTAACACATATTTGCAGTCAAAGAACTAACAAGAAAAAGCAAAACACACTTGCTTTAGCTTCTGGGGAAGTGTCACTGTGAACAAATGTGGAAGTTGGCCCTGGTGGTACACACCTGTAATCCCAGCAAAGGTGAGATAGGAGAATGGTGAGTTGGAGGCCAGCCTTGGCTTCATAGTGAGAGTCTATCTCAAACAAACAAACAAAAACAGTGGGTCTTTGTTCAGTTCTTGCTGCCTCCTCACAGGGTCAGGCTGAGTTCTTGCCTAAGACAGAGATCTGAAACCCCGATGACCTGCAAAGAGAAGTTTCCAGCTGTGGACTCAGCTTTGGAGACTGGCTTGTTGTGCTCCGTCTCAGAGGGCCTGACATGCACTCCAGGGATTGAATTTGATATGGTTATGGTCACTGTGTGCCTGACCCCAGGCAAATGAGTTCTATGTACATGTGAGTTTCAGGCTTATGACAAATGTTAAAAAGCCCAATCTGCAGATGCCTGCTTTCCCTGCAGTAGGTTCTCCCTGAAGGCTCAGCATGCTGTCCTGTCCTCAATGGCAACTGCTGTCAAGACGCTTCTGGTGGACGGCAGGGGGTGGAGATGCCCCACTGTTTGAATCTGCAGGATTCCTATTGGCTGCGTATCTCAGTCAGTGATAACCGAAGGAGACGAACCATGTCAAAGAGCTTTGATTGCACCTTTGAGCTACTGGAGCCCCCAAAGCTCAACTCCTTTGTTCTCCATTATTCAAGAGATTACACTCCCAGTCAGTGAAGTAGACAGCCCAGGCTCATTCTGACTCCCAATAGCATAATGTCATGTTACAGAAGATGTAATGCACAGGTTTTTAAAATTCTGCTTGTGAACTTTATTCTTATCCTAAATGTTATTAATTGGGTAATTCAATATTAATGTTATATTGCTTTTAAATATGTTCATATTTGGAATCACAAAGAATAGTACATACACATTTATACATACATACACATATATATACATGCATGTACATATACACATATCTATATATATGGTAAGGCTTTCCATATAAACACATGGACCAATTATTTATTTCTGAAAAAAAACATGGTGCCAAAGGACAATTCTAGTAGCCATGCATGATGGTATGTGCATGCCTGTAATTTCAGCACTAGGGAAGCTGAGGTAGGAGGACTGCAAGTTTGAGACTAGTACCTGGGATACATAGTGAGATTGGTCTAAGAAGAGAAATAAGGAGAAGAGGGAGGGGGAAAGGAGGAAGAGAAAAATGATGGGGAGGAGAAGGTAGAGGAGGATAGTATAAAGTCCTCAGGGTCTGTAGAATAGCTGAACATTTCCTACTGTGCTGACTCTCACATGGACTTTACCTGAAGGGTCCTCACTTTTCTAGCCCAGCCACTGCTGTGAGTTTACCATACAGGTTCCCACAGCAGCATCTTCCCTTTCTTGGTCACTTTCTGAAGTTGTCCATAGCTACTGGCTTTAGGCAAGATGTCTACATCTCTTTCCAACCCAGAGATATTTTTCTGATTTCCATATTTTCCCAAATGGCTGTACTTTCAAAACAATCTTTAGAAAGAACATAGGACATCTATTGCAGAAGGGTCAATCCCTCTCACTGCCCTAAACTCAATGACCAACTGAACCACAGCCTTTCCTGGAGCAAAGCCTACACGAGTGGCCTGATGGTTTTTGCTTGTCCTGATCTTTCTTCCAGGAAAACCTCAATTTCCTTCACTAAAATTAGACCCAAAAATGATACCAGCCCCTCCATGAAAATCACTTTGCCATTCTCAAGCAACCACATACACCTTCTTTCTTCAACCAAAGAAAGTATGTTACCATATGTGTGACTTTAGCTGAATTATTCAACCTTCCTGTATCTCTGTTTCCTCATCTATAGAATGGAAATTAAAGTTTTTAGTAAGAGTGAACTAGATCCATTACTACAGTATGCTCAGTGAAGCTGTGTGACATAAAAGTAAGGAGCAAAAACTCAAAATATGAGTCTGCTTGGGCTCAAGTCCTAGCAATTTCAACTTAATCTCTATGTGACCTGAGATATGTCATCCATCTATGCTCTATCACAATTTCCAAATTCTAAACAGTACTAATAACTATTATGATTTATTATAAAGTTAAAACCAAGCCAAGTAAGGTCATGACAAGCCTGGAGGAACATCACTTGTTCATGAATACCTACTGCTTGCTCTGCTTGGATAACTCAAAATTTTAGGAGAAAAAGAGAGAGATACAGAGTGTGGAAGTCAGTGAGAGAGAGAGAGAGAGAGAAAAAGAGAGAGAGAGAGAGAAATTTAATCTTTTCTTTCTGATTCAATTTTATCACACTATCTCTCACATAAGAAATGTTCTTGCCTGTGGAGGTGGTCACTAATCCATTAGTTCTATTCAGCCCATGGGGGCATGCTGACAGGCAGCATGCTTCTGTGTCCAAAAGACACTGTGCAATAGGAAAGCTCTTTATAGGGTGAGCACAAAGGAATACAGAGCACTGTTTGTTCTTCTTAATCGCCTTCTTCCTGCATCAGTCTCACAGTCAGTCTTAAATTCTCACCATTATTCTGAATTTTATAATCATTCCTTTCCATCTATTCTGAAAGCAAAGCATGGATTTCACACCTAGTCTTCAGTATTTGCAAATCTTAAATACCCAAATGATGACAGAAGGCTTCCAAGGAAAACATGAGCTCTTAATAAAACAGTTCCTAGCCACCTTGAACCTTCTATTATCATTTTGTTTGTGTTTAAATGAAGCAATATGTATATTTACAGATTTTAAATATCTTTGCACAGGCTTTACTTTTATTTTACCTTTAGATTTGGGCAGCTTTCTCCCATCTTCTGACTCTATCATTCTTTAGCCTACTTCTATTCTCCAAGCTTGAGACATGAGCACACATGAAATTTTCAGTTTTGATATCTAAGGATTTTTTTCTATGTCTCTCAGAGAAAGTATCAGCTGATTGTATTTCTATTCTCTAACAGGGACTTTTTTGAAAACACTTCCAAAACAGTGTAAATTTTTAAACTTCAGGAACCACAAGAGTCTAGGGTTTGAAAGATGATCTAGACCAGTCCATTCACTTCCCTAAGTCAGGCATGTTGAAATACCTTTAGAATTGGAAGGTAACTGGGGATTATCCAAGTCAATCTACTGATTTGTCAGACAAGGAGACCAAGACTTAAAAAGGAGACCTAGGAAAGAAAACATTTATAACTAAGCCATTGTTTTCAATTATGGTTGATTTTGACAGATAACTGTATCTAGATCTGGTTTTGATTGGCACAACTCCAGAGGTTCTACTGGTATCAAGTGGGCAAAGATCAGGGATGCACTGACTATCCTACAACGAACAAGTATGCCCCAACAAAGAGATTGATCCTGCCAAAAAAATGTCAATAGAGCTGAGATTGAGAAACTCCCAAGCCAGAGATCAGCTTGCTTCACTAATACTTTCAGCATCCCATGCCAACATACAGCCCTCATTATTAGTTAAGAACTTTATGATCCAAATTAAATGCATCTCTGTGTCCTTGACAAAGAGAGGAAGTCAGTTGCTCTCCACCTTCCTTGGTAATCTCTTTAATGTTTCACGACTGAGACTACAAATAGGCTTAATTCTGTACCTGTGCTGGGTTCGTGAGGCTATAGCTTGAGCAGGGAGAATTGTGAAAGAAAAAAACTTTGTTCCCAGGTTTTATATGGGGGTGGACCATGACAGCTGCACTCAATCCATTCGTGAGTGACTGAGGAGTGTTGTAGGAGTTGTTAGGACACACAAATTGATTTGTTATGGTAACTGGCAATGGATGCCAGTGGCAAATGAGATTTCAAATGACTGCTAAAATGATGATTTAATTTGGAAGCCAATCTGATGGTTGTTGCAATGGCCTCTTTTAGGATACTATTTCAAAACAGCTAAAACATAGACAAACAAACTCATGAATTCCTCTCTATGATAAAATATGTAAATGAGAAGACTTAAAATAATGTTGAGACTAAGTCTGGCCATTAGCTTATCTGGATGGGAGTGGGGAATAAGGAACCTAACAAAATCAAGACATGACAGGATTTGAGAAAAATATTTAAAAGAAAGTGGCCATTCCATATCTATTCTGCCTCTCTCCCTCTACTGAATGGCTTGTTCATTCAGCTTAAATGTTACATATGAGTAAACTAAAAAGCTCTAGTGGAAATCACCTCACACTAACCATGAGCAAGAACTCAAGGCCAAGGAATGTTTCATTGGTTGAATGGTATTTTGTAACATCAAGCACCATAATATTTTCCCAATACTTTGATGAACTAATTCCCCTTTTGGAAGCCTAACCCATTAATTGAAAATTCTGGTAGTCAGTGGAGAAAAGTTTACACATGGAGATCTTCCTAAGGATGCACAACAAAAAGTTTGGATGCAAACCAAATGTGAGCAATGTAAGTAAATTCTAGAATAATCAGTGTAATGTTGGAACAAAATCTAATCATTAGAAGCATGAAATTTTCAAAGCTATGTGGGGAATTTTTATGATTTAATGTTAATTAAAAAATAATGATCCAAAAATATAAGTACAATTTGGTCAAAAGTCTATTAGTGCTAGTGTGTGAACATAGTCTAGAAAGAAACACCAAATGATTTTTTTTTAAAAAGTCACATTGTTTTTCTTATTTTCACCTGACTTTTTCTATAATATAGTGTGTGTGTGTGTGTGTGTGTGTGTGGTTAAGTTGGACCACAAGAGTCCTTTTCTTCAGTCAAAATAATACCTAAAGTACAGATTTGCATTTCTAGGTAGTAACAAGGAAACCTATAACAAGAATTTTTGGAGTGTATAGAGGAATAAGCATTAGAATTTAAATTAGGCTGTAAGAAAGATAAGGTCAACTATGTTGAAGCAGTAATGAGTATATGTTAAAAAGTACCACTAAGATTAACTCAACAGTTTCACATTCTCTTCCATTAATGGTTTGGTTGCAGATGCTGGAATATCACAGAAGGAAACTATTAAGCCAAATTTTGCTTTCTGAATTTCTTTCTTAACACATAGAGAAGCTGATAACCTCCTCCCCATGTTTCACTTCTTGATGTGTATGATTGCTCAGACATGCCCACAATATCATTTGCCATTTACATTAAACAGTTGAGAAATCTGGAAGTCATGGTAGGCTTCCCAGTCTTCATCCCTCACCACTTCTACCAGCTCATTCTCGTGTCTGGTCAATTCTACCTCCTGACTATGTCTTGAATGTGTCTCTCATGTTTATTGTCCTTCCAACAATGGGTTATTACACTAGCCTTCTGTTTGGTCTCCTTACACCTGGTCTATCCACCACATAGCTGCTAAAAGAGCTAGGATCTCATTTTCCCCTCTTCTTAACTCCTACCAACACACTTCTATTACCTTAGAGTCAGACAAAACACCGTCCCCTTTAAGATGGCTCACAAGGCTCTTTTTATCTGACATTTTGCTTACTTTTACTACAATTCTTCCACAAGTGCCCGAAAATTGAGTTATATTATTGAATGGAACACATTTTTCTCAGTGCAATTAGACTTAGTTGGAATAAAGAGGAGAAATATCGTCTTTCTCACTTCAGGCATCATTTTAATTTTAATGTAATCTAATGTCACACATTTCAACAGCCAAGTTTACATTTGATTCATATTACATTCAATTAAGTACAAACCCTTCAATATTTTTATAAACTTTCTGCAATTAAGTAATTTCTTTTTTTCAACCAAATCCAGAGCTTCTCAATTATCCATATTAAATTCCTCTTTTGAGGTTTTTTTCCAGAATTCCATTTTGCTAAGGTCTTTTTAGACATAAATGTTACCTTATATGTAATAATACCTACTTATCCTAATTTTGTGACATTTGAGAACCTCAGTAACAGAAAACAAATCAGCATAATTAAGGACCACAACTGACCAGTTCTCAAGAGTTGGAATGCCATTGAAATTTTCTCTGTCTTAATTTTCCTATCAGTATGCTGATCAGATATATTAGGATGTATTAGGTGAAGTTGCAGATTGGCTAGTATTCTGCGCCAGACACACCAAGTGTTTCATGTTCACTTATCCTCAAGGAGGTACAATAATGATTACTCCCTTTTGTTCTGATGACTGCACGAAAGGTTAAAAAAAGAATGAATAATTCACCCAAAGTACAGTCAATAAATGATGTGGCTAGTGCACAGAACTACAAATGACCATGTGAATGTTAACTACCTTCCTCCTTTATTCTGTCAGTGTCATCCATTTTTCAAACTGACAATTATTTCTTTCACTAATCCTCTACTGAAGGAAATTGACATTTTCTCCATGTTTTACTATTCACAAGCAATGATATCCAGGCCCATATATCTCATCTTTGTACATTTCCAGAAGTATAATTTCAGGGTCAAAGATCACAAACATTTAATTGGATATTGCCAAATTGTGCTCTCACTTTTATAATCGAAATATTGAAGTTTTGTTGGTAATTGTATAGAATACATCTTAGGTGCCTCCTCAGACTCCTCTAGTGACAGTGCTCCAGTAACTGGGTACTCCAGGAACTCCTGAATTTGCCTCAGGTGCCACCAACTCAGGTTGGACCCTTGCTGTTCTTTACCCCTGAACCTCCAGTCACACTCCTGGGAGGATTTTTGCTGCTGCTACTATGTATGCATGTCAACCAGTGTCACATCTTGATTTCTGGGATGCTTCCATCATCTGGACCAGGATGAGGAGATGTAGGGAGAACCAGACGGTACAACCTGAACACATTACTTCAGTTCTCTGGATACAAGCTTGACTAATGAGAAGCAGGGTGATGGGTGGCACACAGCGTACAGCAGAATGCTCAGCCCCCTCCTTCTCCACCACATGCAGCTGTCCAGAAACATCCCACCTAGCTGAGCGGACCACCCTGGCCACTTTAACTAGTGCCATACTTTGCATCATTTTCCATTTCAGGTCTCTGGCTCCCTTTCCTTCTCTCACTCGCATTTTCCCTTGCGTTTAGTCTATGATAGCTTTCTGGTTCATCTGAGATTATAAAGTTTGTGAAAGCAGTTTGTAAATTATGGACCACTTTGAAAAAGGAGGTATTTTATATTACTGTCATTTTTGTTGTCTTTCAGCAATACATAGGGATATATAAGCCACACTTTCTTTTGGACCCTATTCATTCATTTACTTATTTATTTAGACAGTACTGGGGTTTAAACTCAGGACTTCCTACTTGTAAGGAAGACCCTTTACAACTTGAGCATGCCTCGGGCCCATTTTTCTCTGGTTACCTTGGAGACAGGGTTTTGCTCTTGGCCCAGGTCAGTCTGGACCATAAGCCTCCGATTTTATACTTCCCACTAGAACTGAAATGACAAGCTCATGTCACCATGCCCAGCCTTTTTCCATTGAGATGGGGCCTCATAAAATTTTTTGTCTAGGCTAAACTGGAATCATGATCCTCCCCAGCTCAGCTGCCTGAGTAGCTTAGGCACATGCTACTATGCCCAGTTATTGGTTGAGATGTAGTATCAAGAACTCTTTTTGTGGCCAGGTGCCAGTGGCTCACACCTGTAATCCTAGCTACTCAGGAGGCAGAGATCAGGAGGATCACAGTTCAAAGCTCGGCCCAGACAACTAGTTCACAAGACCCTATCTTGAAAAACCCTTCACAAAAATAGGGCTGATGGAGTGGCTCAAGGTGAAGGCCCTGAGTTCAAGCCCCAGTACCACAAATAAATAAATAAATAAAAGAACTTTTTTGCCTGGACTGGCCTCAAAATGCAATCCTCCAGATCTGATCTTCCCAAGTAGTTAGTATGATAGGCGTGAGCTACTTGCACCCAGCTTGGACCGTTATTTAAATTTCACTATTTATCAGCTTAAGGAAGATTTTGTAGCATTTTTATCTTTGTAATTGTCTTTGCCTACAGGGAAGGCATAGTTAAACATGAGCTCCAAAGGAAAACCAGAGGTGCCTTTAATGTGCTCAAAAGGAGAGCGTTTCTAGAGTCAGGAGTGGCTGAAGTGCCTGAAGCTTCCAACGTGCTCAGATGCAAAACCCCAGTACAGAATTCCATGGTGAGATTTACAAATGTGAAATGAGACAGGAGAAGGATGAAAGGAAACTAGGATGAAAGAAAAATCAAGAACTTCCTGACCCTGTCCTACTTTCAAACAATCATCTTCTCTTTTACCAGATGTTATCTTTTTCAATTACACACACACACAACAAAACAACTTGCAAATAATTCACATTCAACTAAACCAACATTTACCAAAATCCCCAATCATCATCTGCACTTTCTGCATTCTTTTATAGCGTCCAGATCTTTCTATACTACTGACTACTGTTCCTTCTTATTTACTTATCTGCCTCTCTGGATGGACTATTAACTCTGGGAAAGCAAGAAGCTGTCAGTTCTAATCTCTGTCATATTCTTGGCACTTAGCATATTGTAGATTTCTAAAAGAATGTTTCTTGAATGATGAATGAAAGAATGAATGAAGAATGAAGATGAAATGACCATGTGTCTGAAGTGTTTTTAGTGTTCTCTATATATCTGCAGTCATTACTTCAGCCTAAAACAAAGTACATATCTAATACATATATGTTGACTGATGAAACAATTAGGAATTTATATAAAAATTTCCAACCCCTTTCTTCTAACAATAGGGTCCAAAGTATTCTAAAGTGTTCTCTATTCATTTACATTCGAGGAGCACAGGCATTATAAAGAGAATTGCTGCCTAATTTTAAAAACAGAAATCTTGAAGGTCACTCTATTGAATGAAGACACATAGTGGAGAAAGTCACAGTATTGGCTGTGGACTTGAACCTACACTTCCCCACATACCTAAATAGATATTGTGGTTTAGGGCCCACTCTATCTCTCATCTATCTATTCATCTCTCTCTCTCTCTCTCTCTCTCTCTCTCTCTCTCTCTCTCTCTCTCTCTCTAGAGAAATACTCTGTGGATAACACTTCCTAGCCTGGACTCTGCCTTTTCTCAGATCATTTGTATGGAGATGCTACTCAGAAGGACTTAGTCACACTCCAGGGACCAAAGACAAGAATCCCAGGTGGGGCTAATGTTATACCCTATACAGAACCCTAGCTTAAGTCAGGGCTTTCATTGGTTTTAGATGTCTGCTCCTTAAGGGAACCTGGATTATTACATTTTCATTGATCACATGGGGGAGAGAAAGATTTACAGAGATAAATAACCTGTACTTCTTCTTGATCCTTTGAAGCCAAATTATTTTTAAAGAATCAGAGGTCAGTTGAGGCTGATTGGATTAGTCCAAGTGTCAGATTCCTTCCCTATTTTTGATACAAGGAATCGTTTTCTACTATGAACATTTAAAATTCAAAGCTCCCAGAGCCTTAGTAATCCCAGGAAAGGCCCTGCTGGTAACCTTATTAGCATCTCTGCCTCTTGATGTTTATTTAATTCCTTTTAATATTCTATTACACTGCTGACAGACCGTAAGGCTGAAGGCTACAGAAGAGGCTATTTCACTACATCCTCAAGCCTGCAGTGAGTTAATAAATTGCTCATGAAGATCTTTGAGATTATATAGAAAGGGGTTCAAAAGGCTGGGGATGTAGCTCAGTGGTGGAGCACTTGCCTAGCATGAGTAAGGCCCTGGTTCTGTCCCCAACACCACACATACACACACACGAAATAAAAAGTAACAGTTATAGAGTCACAATAGGAAAAGCCAGAGCATGAGTGTAACCATACAAAAATGATGGATCACACATTGAACATTGCCTTTCCTATCCATATCTATAGAGAACAAGCTTTTCCAAATTGTCCTCATTTCTAAGCCCTCTCTAGGAGAAGGGAAGGCTGGTAAATGTCATGGGGGAAAAAAGAAAAATTCAGATAATTTTAACATGTTAGCCCCCATCAGCAAAGTGATTACTTTCAACTTCTAAATCAACATTCACATATGACATCTCATTGTAGCTAAAATAAATAATTAATTAATAATATTCTGAGAACAATGTCATTGCCCTAAGTAAAATGTTAGAGTTCCTCAACATCCCTTGCTTAATCTTTGACCTTTTCCATCTACTTTCCAGCCTTAATGACCAAGAGTGTTCTAAATAAGTACTTTGCTCTTTATTAATTTTTCTTATTTGTAATTTTTATTGTCTTATATTAGTTGTACAGGGGGGTTTCACTGTGACATTTACATATATGTTTAGTGTACAGAAATGCTTTGTAAGCTATTAAATAGTAGGACAGCAGGGTAATAGAGAAAGAATAAGTACACTGGGCACTCCCCTCAAATTTCTCACTGAAAACTGTTGAAAAACGCAGGATGGGGGACAAGGGTGAGGAAGAGAATTGAAGGGGGGTTAGACTGACTTAAGCACAATATATTTATAGGTAAAATACCAAGGTAAAATCCCCACTGAACAGCAAACAGACACCTAAACAATGAAGGACAGGAATGTAAAACTGGATGGGGAAGGTAAATGAAGACAGCAAAGAGGATGAATATGGATGATGTACTTTCTATACAACTATGAATGTGGAACACTGAAACCTGTGGAAGTCACCATAAGAAGGGGAGTGGGGTAGTAAGGAGAATAATGGAGGAGATGAACCAATTTGAGGTATAAAACATGTATACACATAGAAATAATGTAATGAAACCCTCTGTACAACTATCACATAGTAACAAGAATGTTCTTTTTTAATAAATGAAGATCAGGAAGGTAAAACACGTCCTATCCAGGCAGTGGGTACCAGTGGGAGGACATAAAGAAAGGGTGAAGGAGGGTGAATATGGTGGAAGTATTTTGTATTCATGTATGAAAATGGAACAATGAGACCTGCTGAAACTTCTCTAAAAAGCCAGGAAGAGAGAGGGTAAAGGAGAAAGATAGAGGGAGAGAATGAATCTAATTAAATACATAGTGAGCACTTATGTAAATATCACAATCCCCCTGTACAACTGTAATATGCTAATAATAAAAAATAAGAGATAGAGTAAGTAATAGAGGGAGTTAATCTGATTAAAATAGGATATACAATGTGTGACATACCAAGGGGGACTGCCTAGATCAACAGACATCTAATCCATTGCTTCTTACACCTCACTGGGGCCATGGATCCCTGCAGATCTCTTTAAAATGCAGAATCGGGATCCACAAGTGGAGCCCCTGAGTTCCGCTTTTCTAAGAAATGCCAGGTGTAGTCAAGCACCCAGATGCCCACACCTACAACCCTAGCTAGCTACATGGGAGACTGTGACCAGGAGGATCCTGGTTCCAGGTCAGCCTAGGCAAGTTTGCGAAATCCCATCTCAACCAGTGGCATGTGTCTGTCATCCTAGGGACATGGGAATCTTAAAATAGGAGGTTCGGATTCTAGGCTAGCCTAGGCAAAAAGCAAGACCCCATCTCCAGAGCAAAAAGGGCTGGAGGTGTGGCTCATGCAGTTAAGCATCTGCCTGGCAAGTGAGAAGCCCTAAGTTCAAACCCCAGTATTGCCAAAAACAAAAACAAAAAAAGCTGTTACTGCTTCACAGTCTAAACCACCACAGGTGATCAAGAGTATTCTGAGATTAGTGTCCTATACAATCATGGAAGATTTAGACTGAAGTTAATCCAGTGCACTTACTGAGATGCATCATTGTTCTTGTGTTAATTGACAGGTAGGCAGAAATACTCAGTGATTCACAGCCTCCAGCTGGTCTTTACAAAATCAAGCCAACCACTTATAGAGCAACCAGCAACAGGGAAGCCGTGAAGGCCCTCTTGAGATCTTGGATTCAATAAACTAAGACATGAGCACTGAATCTTTTTTTTTTGGGGGGGTGGGGGGGAATCATACACCCTTTCAAGGATATCTTTAAAACTTTAGGAACTTTCCCCAGAAAAAAAATGCACAAATAGCCATAAAAACAGTTTACTATATAACTATGTCTGTCTCTAGGCTCTTGAAAGCTCAGGTAAGAAAACTGTTCTGAGACACACATTTAGAATCTTATTCTAAGGCAGGCATGCTGGCCTTAGAATCTCAGCACTAAGAAAGCTGAGGTAGGAAGATTATTAGTTCAAGACCAGCCTGGGCTTCCTAAAACCAAACAAAAAAGCCCTATGCTAATCATAACCACAATTCAAGAATATATTTTGAATTTCTATTCTCAAGTCATTTCCTTCTTCTACAAGCAGCCAAGTATGGGGATTTAACTTTTTTTGGTCTTTGTTTCTGTTTGTTTGTTTTCTGGCAGCACTGCAGTTTGAATTCAGGATCTCACGCTTGCTTGGCAGGCCAGGCACACTTAGCACTTGGGCCACCCCACCAGCCCTTCTTTTTTGTCTTTGATTGGGGAAGGGGAGAATCTCCTGATCTGGGTGATAATAAAAGAAATGCTTAAACAATACATGCAGATTTAGCTTTGGTGTAGGTAAGTCTATAGAGATACGTGGATATCAGTCTCTACCAAAGTCAAAATCTCTAGTTTTCAACCCTCAGCTACACCTTAGTGTTTATAAAATCACAGAATCCTGCGAATAAGAAGCTTTGAATAAAATGGTTATGGTTAAAACTTGGAGTCTAAGTGTCTTTGTTTAAAGTAGAAAAAGAAGGGCCAGGTGTGGTGGACAATACCTATAATCCCAGCTCCCTGGGAGGTTGAGATAGGGTTGTAGTTCCAGGCCTGCCAGGCCAATAATTAGAGCAACCATTCACGAAAGCAGTCTGGGCATGGTGTCTCACACTTATAATTGCAGCTACTTGGGAAGCAGAGATAGGAGATTCCTTGTCCAAGGACAAGGATTTGATCAAAATCAAGACATTGTATCTGAAAAAACCTAAACAAAAGGCAAAAAGACTGGAGTGACGCTCAAATGTTAGAGTGCTTGTCTAGCAAGTTCAATCCCCTGTGCCAACAAAAAAGAAAAAGTCACCATTAATAATTATTACTACCAATAACAAATAATAATATAAAGATTAAGCGTGTGTCAAGTTTAAATATATAGTGAATTTTTACTGTGACAAAGGCAATAAATGTTTTACGATCAGTAGCTCATTCATTTTTTTCTTTTCTTTTTTTCTTTAGATGTTTTTAAGACAAGGTCATACTATCTAGCCCAAGCTGGCCTTAAACTCTCAATCATCCTACCTCTGTCTCCCAACTGCTGGGATTACAAGAATATACCACCATGCTTGTCTATAAAGATCATTCAATCTTTACAGCATCTCTCTGAAGTAGGAACTATGAGTAACATCACAGGGGTCAGGAGCTATCTCAAGGTCATGACTGTAAAACACAGAGCTCTTCATGGAACTCCATGTCTGACACAGGAACCCACACTAGACACCATCTATGCTTCCTTTATGAATCTGAGAGCTTTTGGAATGAACATGTGTGTGTGTCTGTGTTTATGTGCATTTGGCACAATGGTGATTCTGCAGTTTAGGAGACTTTAGAGGAGAAAGGTCCTCAATCCAGGCTATGCATTTCCAAAGCACAATCTGTCTCAGATGGGACAAGGAGAGATGTCTAAGAAGGGAAGTAAATGTAGGAAACAATATTAAAAGAGGCCAAGTGCTATGAGCTTAAACTGATTGTTTTACTATGGACTCTGCTCCCTCTTTTCCCTGGTGATAGAGAACTGCTATTTCATATGCAATACGTTCTTCTCTCCCACCCTTTGTTCACTTTGGAAAAGCTGAAAAAAGAGTAGACCAGCTACAATAGGGAGAAGAGGGAAAATGGTGTATTAAACAGCCAAAGCCACTTGACAACTAGTGAATTAGTGCTAAAAGCAGAGGACTTTCTCCATGGAAACCTGTGCACACTCAGAACAATTTACAGGAGACATTTTGGGTCTCTCAATCATGCTGGATCAGCTTGGTGAACAGGGCATCCGTAAATCCCTTGGGCACTCAGCAAAGCCAGGCTTTGTCAGGCATAAATTTAGTAGATCCATCTCTTATTTCCAATTATGTCATCCTACTGTACACAAGGACATTATGGCCCAGAGAAGTTATATGACTTACCAGTTGCTAAAGATCTACTTAATAGTATCCAAGTGCAGAAACAGAGTCTCCTGTTTCTGAAGCCAAGAGCACCTTTCACCACATTCCACTAGCCCAATACCATGGGCATGCAAAGATTCCAGTGCCAGACCTGCCTTGCTTTAAATCCTGGCTCTAAAACTTAACAGCTGTGTGTCCTTGAACAACTCACTTAACCTCTCTGCCTAAACGTACTCATTTATAAACCAGGAATGACAAACGACAATTAAACCAACTGTAGTGCTCTGTTATGCAGTAGCAGATACAGAGTAATTTAAGCTATCTTAAGGGCTTAGCACACACTAAGTACCATAGATGTGTTTGTTATCATTTTTGCTATTATAATATTATGTATTATAGCACACATTAATCAGTACTCATCATGCATAGTATGACTCTCAACATTGTCTTCCAAGATGTTTCAAGGAAATCTAAGCCTCATTTTCCTTATCATGAGGTAGAGAGAAAACAAGAGCTGTTATAACAGAAGTGGGGCTTCACAGCATGACAGTATGTAAAGACAGGAACAAATTCTTCTCCTTAATTCTTAGATCAATGTATTCTGTACTTTGTTGTGTGACCCAGAGCACAAAGTTGACTAGCACCCCTCCAAAATGCATTCCTTCCCAGAACTAAAGAGTATGATCTTATTAGGAAATAGGGTCATTGCAGATGTAATTAGTTGAAATGAGGTCATACTGTAGTGAGGCAAAATCTGTATCCAAAATAAGTGGCATGCATATAAGAAGAAAGACAGAGGCACACAAGTGGAGAAGGCTATGTGATAGCAAAAAGAGAGGTTGGAGTTACATATTTACAAGCCAAGGAGCTCAAAGGCTTCCTGGCCATACCAGAAACTAAGAGAAAGGCATGGGACAGATCCTAGAGATTTTAGAAAGAACATGGCCCTACTCACACTTTGATTTCAGACTTCTGTCCTCTAGAACTGTGAGAGGACAAATTCATATCATGTTTAGCCACCTAGTTTGTGACATTTGTTATGGCAGCCACACAAAAACAACATACATTGCTTCCATTTTAGACCACTGTGAGAAGCCAGGCACCCAAGCTGCTATCTCTAGTTCAGTGGGAAATTCATGCCCTAAATTGCTGAGGAAAATGGAGTGTGAATGAAAGGACCCCAGGAACCTTGAAAGCTGAGGGCAGATTATTTCATTTCCTGTATAAAATTCATCCAATCAAACCATCTTCAACAGTTTAAGAGCTTAGCTCTAATATTTATGTTTTCTAACCTAAGACATTTTGAAATACTGTTATAATTGTTTCCCCTAGGAAACATGTATTTGCATGTATAGGGATTTTTGGGAGTGTTCCCTGGAATGTCACCTGTGAGTGGTATGGAAAACAGAATTGAGCAGGGTGGAGAGTCAAATGCAATACAATTGCAACAAAGGTCCCAGCTGATCAGATAGGGAGCCTGCAAGCTGGAAAGATTTTGGAGTTTTCTCAACTGAGGCAAAGAGACCATGGCTTTTTCCCCCACCTAGAACAACCACTGGATGCAGGCTGTGCTCAGGGAAAGCCACAGCTTTGGGTAAGGTAATGCCTGGTGATGGTCACAGCTGTGAGCAGCCAGGGGAAATGGGAACTTGGGTCCTAAAGAGGGACCGAGAGGGTGGCCCACAGATCTACCACATGTACGATGGAAGTCTTTTTGCCTAATCATCATCCGTTATTAGAATGTGGCCATTAGAGATTCTGCACCTGGACTAGAATTGCCATACATAGTCCAGGAAAGAATCCATTAGGTGCTCTCAAATCATGTGCACTGTGACAAGTCTGAGAGATCTCAGCACTGCTCTCTCTGCTGTTCCCTTTCCTGCCCACACACTCTCTATTTCCATGTACTGCAACAATATTTAAAATCTCCAATTTACAATGGCTTAGATCACATTTAGATCACAGTGATTTCTTCTTTTTTTTCTAGTTACCGTACCAATATAGAAGACCATAATTTGACCAACTAGAAAATGCTATCCATCCACTCATTCATTTCCTTCTTCATTCATCACACATTTTTAATAACTTACTCTATCCTAGGCTAAGCATTAAGTATTTTAAAAATGAAAAGACTTAAAAGGCCTTAACACTGTAATTTTCTCTAGACATAATAAAGATAGTTGGACAGATTACGGGGAGTACTATGACTTGAACGGATCTGGGTTTTTCAAAGATCCCTCTGTAAATGTTGGAGAGACTGGATCACATGGAGAGGCCACAGTACAGCTTGCAGGTAGGGGATTTAAACTCCAGTTGAGTCACTCTTCAAACCTTATCTGAGTCACCCATCTTCAGTCCCTCTGCCTAGACCACTTTGCTGTTCCATAAGTTAGTTGCATTGCCAAAAAATCTGCTTGGGTGGGAGTTCTCATATATTATCCTCATAAGTCACTAGCAGCCCATGAGGCTCAGTCACATGCCTTGTATGTACAAACACACCATGTATATGATCTCAGTCACAAATACTCAGTGTATAGCACACAGCTGTCCACATACCATGTAGACTGGATGCCTCTAAGAAATGAACCCCCAAAGGCTGAAATCATTCTATTTTGGCTTTCCTCACAACAGCCTCAATAACACTGGGCCAGTCCCCAGCAGACAAAGTAAACCTCAGTGGGTGGACTTCGACATTAAATACAAATTAATGATCTAGATATATGACTAACTGCAGAGACTGTATCTCAAAGAAATAAAAAGCAGGAGAAAATTTTTTAAATTAGTCAACTATTGAGTGGAAAATAGAAGAGAAAAAAATATTATATTCATAATAATTATTTGAAGGTAACAGTGTATGTTCTTTAATGCAGTTCCAACATAAATGTCAGTATAAGAAATGATATTTCATTTCACTACTAACAAATCAGGTACTTAGTTTGCATAGGGAGAAATGATTGGAACTACTTTAAAGGCATGTTAACTAGAGAAACTGAAAAAATATTTATATTCTTATGAAGGAAGGAAGGAATGACCCTCATGGGTATAGTTAAGTATCCTCCATCTTCTGGATAAATGGTAACACTAAACAAAAAATGGAAAGATGACCTTAGGATAATAACCTCAAGACTCAACTGGAACTCAGCTTCCCAATGTACCAAATTCATTTTCAATATGTTCAGAGTGGAAATTTCTATACTACTTTATAGCTCATAGACTTTACTATATACTCCCAAAAAAAATCACCAAAACGCCCAGTTCTGGGCTGGCTTCCTTCCCATAGTGTGGACCTTCCCATATGTAAAATTACTCATCTTGTTCACTTTCTGCAATTCTGCTCAGTTACTCAACAATGTTTGCAAGGACAGGAAAGTAAAGGGAAGGAGAAAACAAATCCATTCTGAGAGGTGTTTCATATAGAAAAGGGATTGTTAAAACCAAAACCAGGTCTGGCACTGTTAGAGTTTTCTATACTTAGTTTTCTCTCCATTCTTCCTTCTAAAGACCCCATGCAAAATCTGTGTGGAAAGTTTCACAAGATAAATGTTATTCCAATGCCTGGAAAGCCATCCCACTGGGTGAGCTTTCATTCTTTGTCATTTCTAGCAGTCATTATGTATGTAGCATGGAAGGCAGAGAGTTAGTGTGGGCCTGACCTATGATCCATTTGGTTTTCAAACAACTCCAAAGGACTTTTTGAGTGTCCAGTTGATTTATCATGAATGTCACTGACACATATGTAAAACAAAGCTGTTAGTCTGAATTGGCACTTGGAGAAACAAAGTCAATGAAAGTTGCCAACCTAATAAATCTGTGAAGGGTTGCATGGAATGTCTTTTAAACAAGTGACTGGCCCCTTTCCATACAGTTGCATACAATAAGAAAGGCATAAACCCATGGATCCAAATATTCCAGGCTTATTTCTTTCTGGTTTCATAGGTTTTGTATGCCAGGCCCACAATGAACAGAGTCCTGATGAAGTAAGCACCAAGAACACTAATCTATGTGTTGACATTATATGTGCATTGTGGAATGCAGATAACTACATGTATGTGGTGTGTACATAGAGGTAAGTAGCATTGAGCCTTGCTGCCAAGTGGAAGAGTGAGGCTTTTAATGCCCATCATTGGATGGGCATCACATTCTTCATCCAGTTTAATTAAATAGGATTAGTTCCAGTCTAATAGAATATTAACCCAGTAAAAAAAATTGTTCTTCAAGGCAACTGTTTGGACTCACTCTATTAGAATTAATGGGTCAAAATGAGTGGTTCAGGAGCCCAGTGTCAAAACTCTCTGACCAAGCAGGAAGTTAGATGGTGTTCATCACCTGTCATTCACTGTTCTCCCTTTGATAACTAACAGATTTCTACAATCTCAAGATTGTGTAACTGCCAAGTGCCTCCTGGCCACTTCAGGAGAGTATCAAAGCCAACATACAATGCGTTCTAATGCTGGTGAGGTCCAGGTATTCTTGGGGTTGAATGGAAGTCACCCAGGAGTACTCTATCAGCTTGCCTAAGAAATTTAAAAGTCTTATTACTCTGGCACTGTCACAATGTCCCTTATTTATGCTTCTCTATGGGGGAGAGAGAAGAGCAGCCATCCAGCTGCTTATGCAGTTAATATAGCTGTAGAAAAGAGCATGATTTATACATGAGCATTTTCCCTCAACACATGCATGAGTCCCAGACCCACTCATTCTGGGATATCAATACCATGCACACACTTCTGGTGACAGCAGGCTAGCACACAGAGCTGCTGGTTTAGATTGGCACAGAAAATGATCAGAATACAGACATATTGTGACAATATCTATAGACAACCTATGCCTTTTATGAGGCATATGGGATGGGTCCACTTGTAAAATAAAAACAGATTCTCCATGCATATAACAGAGCCAGGCAGACTCTGTAGAAGTTAGGAGTACAGGTCAGAGAGAGGCTTCCTGCTGCTTGCTGGTCAGGGCAGCTGACTGAGGAACCAAATTGGAAGACATCCACATTTTGCTTCCAGAATCAACAGGGATGATGCTGTACGTGAAGGCAATCATTGAACCAGTTACTCAAGGCAAAGAAGCAGGGCCAGACACTACTTGGAGCCTTCTTCCTTTTGCAGGTGAGAAATCAGGGGTGAGGGATCTATTATTGTTCCTCATTTCTATGTAGTGCTGCTGGGCAGGAAGCCTGGGGGTAGTACAACATCACATACCTGATAGGGGCCCTGGTTGCAGCCACAGTAGCTGCTCTCCATGGTGTAGCTTCTAGACACACCCATTTCTCTCCACACCACCACCCGGGCTGTGGAGGCTCGAGATTTCTCCACAAGGAAACTGCAACTGCTCATTGTGAATGCAGGTGCTAGCTTATCAAGGATTTTAGGAAGAGTCTGCAATAATTAAAAAAAAAAATCAAGCTATGATGAGTTGCAGGTCATTAGGAATATTCACTATAAAATAGCTTCTCAACATTTATTAAGCATCATATATATCAAATACTTAATGTATGCTCCTGTAAGTCATTTATTAACCCTAAGAAATAGATACCAACCTTTTTAAAATCATTTTGAGATGAAGAAATTGAAACTTAGAAATGTAAAACATAAATAACTTAAATCCTACAACTACAAAGTAATTAGAATGGGACCCAAATGCCAATCTGGCTAGCTCCAAAAATTTTAGTGGTTTGACTCCACATTTTTGCATTACTGTGAGCCTTGGCTGCACCCAGATATTTGACCCTGTTGATTGCAGAGTTGAGCCTGTGGAAAGTCAAAAATGTCAACAGGGACCTAAAATTGAGTGACTCCATCCAGCCTCACTGTCCTTCAGTAGGGTCAGACCAAAGCTGGTCATTTGTCTCGACAGTCATAGGGGTCACCTAAGATTCCTGGGCAGGTGTATATAGAAAGTTCACCTGTTTCCAGTGAGTATATAATTGCCAAAACGAACTTTTTGGTCTCATCCTCTAAGTCATAAATCTGAGGCTGGGTCAATTATAAAACTCTTAAAACTCCATCTCTCTGGGTTCATATATCCTACTTTTTCTTGGAATAAAAATGCTTTATTTATGACCACTTAATCTCCATTTAGAAGGCATCTGTAGATTCTTGTCACTACAGTTGACAGAGACAGGGCTTCCAGCCACCAGACCTGCCCCCAAGGGGACAATGACTCAGAGCTGATAACACACGTAGTCCCTGGGTCAGCAGAAAGTCTAAGTTTAGGCAATCCCAGAACTTTCATGACATTAACCAGAAGGGTTATCTCACTTCAGTATTGCTAGAGTATGAATGAAATAGCACACAATATAAGATTATATACATTCCTAATATAACTTCAACATAATTATTACCACAACTGATCATGGTCTCTAAGTTTCCATACAACCTTCAGGCCTTCAGATCATTTAAAAAGCAAGGCAAGTACACAGCCCTGAGTTTAAACCCCAGTTCCTCCAAAAGAAAAGAAAAGAAAAACACTAACTGTCATCCTCACTTAAGTTTCTGTCATTACCTCCTAATCAAGCTCATCAGATCCACTTTTGTCACTTCTTCCCTGTGCTCCCACATCCCATTTTTCCCTTTAAAGTGTTCGTTAAAATTTATCTGTAGATAAATTATTCTATGTTTATTGTTTATTAGTTGTTTATTGTATATCTTTTCTGAAGCCTAGAAGTCCGAAGAGGGCAGCAATGTGTCTTACTCACAAGAAAATCTCTGCCCATTGAGAAATATGTAACTCATAGAGGTCACTCAGTCATAGTTTGCTGAAATAAAATCTTCCAATCCAGACACCTAGCAGACTGCTTAAATAAACATAAACATAATATGTATGTATACATAAATAATGTGATTGCAAATACTCAAAAATAGTTTTAATTAAAGCTGGATATAGTGGTGCATGCCTGTAATTCCAACTACTTAGTAGGTGGCGATCAGAGGGATAGCAGTCTGAGCCCAGTCTAGGCAAAGGTAACATGACCCTGTTTCAAAAACAAAATAAAAATAAAAACTTGGGGGCACAGCTGAGGTGATAGAGTGGTTGCCTAGAAAGCATGAAGCCCTCGCTCAATCCCCAGTATGCAAAAAATTAATTTATCAATATTTTATCTTGTTGCAAAAAGTTCAATACTGTTTAAGTGTTCTCTCCATTTTTATTTGTGAACTTATTTATTTTTGTGGTTTGTGTCATTTTTTAAATTTTTTTTACATTAAAGTAATTATCTTTATTCTAGTAATAAGACTCACATGAATAGAATTATAAAAATATCTGTTTCTGCATAAATTATCTTATTTTTATTCAGTGTTCATTGATTCCATCTTCCTTTTTTCCTTTTCTTTGGTGGTACTCATGTTTGAATTCAGGGTCTTGTGCTTGCCAGGCAGATGCAATACCACCTGACCCATGCTTCCAGCTGATACTATCTTTTCAAAGTTAAATGAGGTACTTATCATTTTGGTGGTTAAATTAATAGTGTTAAAATGTCTCAAACATTTTGGTGGCTTGTGATCCAAACTATTATTTGAAAAACATGATTGACATGAGCTGGGCAGCTTGGGGAAACTAGGTAGACACTATTCCTTCACCTGAGCTTAGAGCTGTTGATTTTAATTATTAGTATCCCACTGAAGATCCTGTGGGCAATTAACATTTATGTTAAAAATACTAACTTTTGCATCCCGTCCTGTAACAGAGTCCTATAAGTATGGAGGCCCCTCTCCAGCCTCATTTTCAGCTACTTCCTCCTTTTTCCTCCTTTCCAGCCTCCTGCCATTTGCTTTCAGATCTCAATATCTTTCTTATCTAAATAACTTCATCAACTTCTATCCTTTTCTCTTCTTTTGCCCTTATGAAGCCTATTCTGACCACTTAGAAGTCACTTCCTTTTGTTTATTTACTAATGTGCATTCAAAATTTGTATTTAGTTTTTGCATTCAAAAAATTACATGCACCAAGCTTCTTCTTCAAACATCACTCACTCCCATCTGAAGGAAATATTGTTAGAAGTGAGAAAAAGCAGGAAGACTCCACAGTCACAGCTGAAACCCCCCCATCCCCATCCCTAAGACTTGCGCAGTCAGTCAGTATTTCCAGCCAACTTCACCATTCCTGGTCTTCACATCCTGGTGGAATGTAACCTCATCCTTTCTGCCAGCCTTTGACTTGCCTAATTCTACACTGAAAGACTGACCTCAGACCTAGTTTCTCTTTCTTCCAAGCAGATGAGGCCCCTACACATAATTTCCCTTTTATTTTACACATTTTTTCCTATTTTGTGAAATTAAATTAATCAGGCAGTGACAAAGTAGGGAAGGAAGTAAAGAAGTATTTAGTGGATCACCTTCCACGCACTTGATTCTGAGTGAGGCCCTCTTGGTACTTTATTTCATTCAGTTCTCATGACTGCCCTAAGGGAGAAGTATAATTATCACCATTTTAAGATGGTTTGTGTCTTTTAAAAAGACTTTGTTTTCAAGTTCAATATCAGTTTCATAGCAAAACCAAGAGGAAGGCACAGAGATATCCTATCTCCTCCATGGCCTCACATGGGCATAGCATCCCCACTATCAGTGTCTCCCACCAAATGGCACATTTGTTGTAACAGATAAAACAACATTAACCCATCGTCATTGAAGGTTGTAGATTATGTTAGATTTACTCTTGGTATTATACATTCTATGGTTTGGAAGAATGGATGCATGGTAACATTATCCAGCATCCCAGAAAGAAAGAAACGATGGAAGGAAGGAAGGAAGGAAGGAAGGAAGGAAGGAAGGAAGGAGAAAGAAAAACAAAAGAAAGAAGTCTTAATTCTTATCTCTTGTATCATTGCTGCCATGCATTTCACTTATAAGTAAGCATATATGTGTGTATGCATAGACTACCAAATGTATTATTACTACTATTATTTTGAACAAACTGTCATCTGTTAAATTAAGAATAAAAAAATACAAGTTTTGTCTTACTGTCACTTATCCCTCCTTCAATGCTTTTCTCGTCTTTATAGAGATCCAAGTTTCTGGCCTATATTATTTTCCTTCTGTCTGAAGAACTTCTTTGAATACTTCTTGCAAGACAAGCAACAAATTCTTTCAATGTTTGTTTATATAAGAAAGTCTATATTTTGCCTTCATTTGTAAGTGTAATTTCACAGGATAAGAAGTTCTAGGCTGGTGAGTTTCTTGTCTCAACATTAAATATTTTATTCCACTCTCTTCTTGTTTGCAAGATTTCTGGGAGGTCAGATGTAACTCTTATCATTTTTAACCCTAGGGTTAAATAGTCCTTTATCCTTCTGACTTCATTTGGTATTTTTTTTCTTTATTTTTTTAATTTTCAATAGTTTCAAAATAATGTACCTGGGCACAGGATTTATAACCTTCATCTTGCTTGGTGTTTTCTGAGCTTCCTGGATCTGTGGTTTGCTGTCTGACATTAGGTGAACCTGTTTTTTGTTAGGTAATTCTGCCCCCATACAAATGACCACACATTCAAATTAATCGCACGCTTCTTATGGAGCTTAATTAATTATAATTCCTTCCCTGGAGCATGGGAGGCAGGGGATTTATAAGGTGAAATTGAGTATCCCTTTTATATTTTCACAGTGATACAGCAGACTCCAAAACTGTGGCACTTAAATTTTTACCCCATCATTTCCTTTCTCTTTTAGTATTACATAAATAAATTCATATCAGAGGGAGGAAGGCAATGACAACTACTCTCAAACAGAAGTTGTTTGTATTGTTTTTTAATGAATAGAACATAGATGAACTCTCATCTCAAGTGGGGTATTATTACCTCACGAGAGTATAAAGCAGTGTAAATAAGATGTACTGTGGCCAATGTATAAGAGACATCTATCCATTACATTGTAATATTATTTATAATTATTATAAACATGTCCTCAGAGGCACTTCCTTCCTTTTTGATTCTTCCTTATTTTCTAAAAGCAGACCTCAGAATGTATAATAAAGATGATTCAAGAGCAGAAAGATGCCAGAACCTGCCCAAACACTAAATATCAGACATCATAACACAGGAGTTAAAGGCAGGCAGGTTAGAGCCAGAGAAACCAGGGCTAGGAAAAGTCCAGCTCCCCAGTTACTTGCTGTGTGACTGACTGCACATAGATACTCAGTCTTCCTGGATCCTAGGCCCTTAATCTGTCAAATGGGAGAATTGACATCGCTGTCCAGAAATTGCCCTGAAAATGGTTCTACTTCTTCACAGGCACTGAATCAAATCCATCCAGGATTAGCGGACTCAGGCGCATCCTTAAATGAGGGAGAAGGGTTGATTCTGAACCAATCATTTTGGTTTTAAGGCACATTTTAAAAGCTATATTTTTAAATAGTTATATTTCAATTGTCTGATTTCTGCCCTCAAAGGTAAGCTGACTGAGAGTTCACAGGATAGCACCTAGACCAGAGCTCATTTCCTGGGAGGGGTCCTCAGTTTAGGAAAATACAGACTCCCCATGGGTGACCCTACATAACCCAAATGCCTTCTCTGGATTGAGAATATGCCAAGGGCAAGGTAGCACAGAACTTAGAATCCTCAGTAATTATCATTATTGCTGCACTGTGGAGAGTGGAGTTTGCTGATGAGTGAGGTTTGAAAGAGAGGGAACACTGTCCAACTATTCAACCGCCCAAGACAAGAAATATTTAAAAGCCTCTCTTTGAATGTTACATTTCCCTTCTTTAACTTAAGCAACCTATTCTTTGTCAACCTCCAAATAAGAATTTATTCTTGCTTTAAACATCTCTTTAATACTAAATTATAGAGTCACTTGACTCATTGTTCCGTTTCTCTCCAAAATAGCACACATTTTAGAATTCAAGACCTCTGAGGTGAGTTTCTCAAAGTGTGGACTTGTGCTGAAGTCACTAGGTGCAAATTCTAGCTCTGGCTGACTACATGACCTGGGACAATTTCCACTTAATCTCTGTGTTTCTGTGTGAAATGGAATGTTAGTAAAACTACTCACTCAACAAATATTTGCAAAGCATTTTCTAGTGCTGCACAATAGTCTAGGGTTTGGGTAGATGGAAAATTTAAATATATTAATTCCTATAGAGTATTTAGAATAGTGCTTACCACACGCCTGGCACTGTACGTGTAGTACTGATAATTATTATCTCTACAACTCTTTAACATAGGAAAGTGATGAAGATCAATGCCAGGAAATGTCACTATAAAGAAATAATTCCTAGGCAGTGATGCACACGACCTGATTTGAATTCATCTGCCCTCAAGGCACTGTTATCCACAACTGGCAATGTAAGTTCTTTGAGGCTAAAGTTTTAATTATGGCGGGGATCCATGTCCATCTGCTTCTTCAGAGATTTCTTGAAATCAAACTTCTCTATAATTTCTGGAAGAAGCAATACTATAGAAAGTAGCTCAGATATTGCCTAGGGCAGAGCTTGACTGCAAATTAGCATGATAAAAAACTAGAGAGATGCGCAGGTTTTAAAACCGAATTGTGGCAATGGTTGCGTATTTGCTGAAAATCATCAAACTCAGCGTGTGTTTTCACTTCTGTTGGACAGATACATAGGCACAGAACTGTTGGGCTATATGTTAAAAGCATTTTTTAACTTTTAAGAAGCTGCTGAAGCATTTTCTGTTTGCACCATTTTGCATTTCCATCAATAATAAATAATGGTTTCAGTTCCCAAACATCATTTTCTGATAATTGATAATTCCAGTCTTTTTTATTAGAACCTTTCTAGGGCTGGTACAGTGCTGTCCTGTCATGGTTTTAATTTGTAATTACCTGAGGAACATTAATAATGAATAATAATGAGTATCATCCATAACAGTCTTTGACATATTGCCTTAGGTGAAATATTCAATTACATCTTTTGCTCATTTTTTGGTGTCTTTCTCCTTTTCATATAAAAGTTTTTTGCTCATCTTTTGGTGGTTTGTTGGGGCTGAGGATGTAGCTCAGTGTCAAGAGTCTTACGTAGCATGCCTGAGACCCTGGATTCAATACCCAGCACAACCAAACAAATGTGTTTGTTTGCCTTCTTATTCTTGACTTGTAAAAAATTCTTCATATATTCTAGACACAAGTCCTTAATCACATGGATATTTGCAAATATTTCCCAGTGAGGTCTTGCCTTTCCATTAATAGTGTCCTTTCAAGCACAAAACACTTTAAGTTTGTTAAAGTTCAATTGATCTATTCTTTCATTTATAATAGGTAGTCTGGTTCCATATGGTTAACCAATTTTTCCCCATGGAATCATCCTGGTTCCTTTAGCAAAAATCAGCTGTCTATTCTGTGTCATCTACACCCACACCTTTGATTTATATCATATTTTCTTGATTTGTGCAGATTTTTAATGTTTTGAAAAATTACAACATAAATCCTCTACCATTATTCTTTGCTTTCAATTTCTTTGGCTATTCCAGTTCCTTTGCATTTCCATATAAGATTTAAGATTAGCTTGTCAATACAATCAAAAAGGTCTGCTGAGATTTTTGATAAAAATTGTGTTGAATTTATAGAAAAATCTGGGGAAAATAACAATTTAAAAAGTATTGAATCTTTCAATCCATTCATTTGGTATATTTCTCCATGTATTTAAATACCATTCAATTCCTCTCAGTATTTTTTGGTTTTCAGATAGAGATAATTTACTTTTCTCTGGCTAATCTACTCTTAATTGTCTTATTATTTTTGTTACTATTGCAAGTGGATTTTTAATTTCTGGATAATTCATTGTTTTTATATATGGAAATAATAACAATTTTTACATTGAGCATGTATCTTGTTCCTTTGCTAAACTTCTTTATTAGTTTCAAAAGTTAATTTGTAGATACCTTAGAATTTTGTAGATAAAATATCACATCACCTGTGAGCCCGGCATGAGGACTCACACCTGTATTCCTAGCTACTTGGGAGGCAGAGATCAGGAGGATCACCATTTGAGGCCAGACCAGGAAAATAGTTTATGAACTCCCTCCCGACTCCATTTCAACCAATAAAAAAGCTGGGCATAGTGGAATATACCTGTCAGACAGGAAGGGTAAATAGGAGCTGAGTCCAGGTCAGCTCAGGCATAAACACAAAACCATGTTCAAAGAAAACTAAAGCAAAAGGGAGTAACTCTAGTGGTAAAGCACCTGTCTAGCAAGTGTGAGGTCCTGAGTTCGAAACTCGGTGCCACTGAGAAATAATACTGTATCACCCGTGAACAAAGATATTTTTGCTTTTTGTAAACGATTTTCTTTTGCATTTAGCTCGCCTTATTGTGCTGGCTAGAATATCCAGTACAATGTTGAAGAGATGTGATGGCAGGAAACATTTCTGTCTTGGTCCAGATTTTACAGAGAAAACATTCAGGCTTTTACCATGTAAGGTAATGCCGGCTATCAGACTTCTTTCAGAAGCTCAATTTCAGATTGAAGAACTCTTTTTCTGTCCCTAGTTTGTTTGGCTATGAGATTTTTGTTTTAAACTAGTGTTTAATTAGGTCAAATGCTTCTTTGGGATATATTGAGATGGTGATGTAGGTATCTGTCATTTATTTATCTAGAAGGACTACATAACAGTATTTTATTTTTCATGCTAAAACAAGTTTGCATTTACAAGGTAAGCACACGTTGTCACAGTGAAGAATAAGTTTTACATGCTTGGGTTGATTTGTCAATATTTTTAAAGGATTTTTTGCAAAGGTGTTTGTAGGAGACAATACGCCATAGCTGTCTTTTCTTCTCATATCCTTTTTCTGGTTTTAGTATTAAAGGCCTCATAAAATGTATCAGCAAGTGTTTCTCTTCTAATTCATGAAAGTTTTTTTTTATAATTAGTATTATTTATTTCTTAAGAGTTGACAAAATTTGCCAACAAAGCCATTTGGGTCTGGGTTTTTATTTGTGGGAAGATTTCTAATTGCTAATTTAACTTATTTACTTTAAATATTAGATATTCTATGTCTTCTTGAGCCAATTATGATAGTTTATGTCCTCCAAAGAATTCATACATTTCTTGGCAAAGGGCTGGGAATACTTTCCTTTTACATTTTGTAACGTCTATAGAGATGTCCCTTCTTTCATCCCTGATCTTGGTAGTTTGTGTCTTCTTTTTTTTTAGTCAGTCTGACTAAACAGTTATAACTTCTATGAGCCATATAAAGAATTCAAACTAAGATTCACAGATTTTTCATTGTTTCTTAAAATTTCTGTTTCACCACTTTTCTTTTTTGGCTTTTTTTCTTTCTTATATATATGTGGGATTTTATTTATTTTTCCTGTTCTTGATTCTAAATACGGAAGCTTAGATTACAAATTTTACATCTTTCTGCATTTCTAATGTAAGCATTCAACACTATAAATTCCCCCGTATGGCTTAGCTGCAAGTCATGAATTCTCATATACTGTGTTTTTATTGTCACTCAGTTCAAAATATTTTCTAATTTCCCTTCAGATGTTTTCTTTGACCTCGAGTTCATTTAAAACAATTCACTTAATTTCCAAATATTCCAAGAATATCCCAGGTTTCTGTAAAAATTTTATTTATAATTTGATCCTGTTGTGGAAGAAAGATGTACTTTGCATGCTTTCAATTTTTAAGATATATGGAGATTTGTTTTATATCCCACTATAGGGTCCATCCTGCAGAGTTTTGTGATATTCATTGAAAAAGTATGTGCATTTTGTTTTGTTTTGTTTTGAGGGAAAGTGCTAAAACTTTAGGTTAGGTATTTGCTATTTAGTAATTTTCTGTTTAGCCAGTCTATCACTTATTGAGAGAAAAGTACGGAAATATCCAACTATTATTACCCAAGTTTAATATCTCCTTTTATTTCATTTCTGCTTTGTGTTCTGTGGGGCACTATGAACATACACTTTTATAATTGTCTCATTTCTGTGATAAACTATTCCTTTCAGCACTATGAAGTTCCCCTCTTAGCTCTAGTAATATTTCTTCCTTTAAAATCTATTTTGTCTTAATAAATACCACTGACTCCTTATTATTGTTCCTGTTTCTATAGTCTGTCTTTTTGTATCCTTTCATTTTAACTTTTTTGTATTATTGAAAAAATTGAAAGTATATATCTCATAGACAACACATCAATGAATTTTGTTTTTGTAGATCAAGTTTTACAACCTGTACCCCTTGAATTGAATGTTTTCCCATTCATATTTAATGTCTTTATTTATATTTTTGGACTTACATCTGCCATTTTGCCACTTGTTTTAGGTATATCTCATATTTTTTGTTCCTCCAACAGTATCTTCTTCTGAAATTATTTCTTCAAATATTTTTCCAGGTATTTCTCTCTTTTGGTTGCTCCTATTTTATGTAAATTGCTATGTTTTTTTCTCCCCTGTTCTTTGGATTTAATAATTTTGTATACATCCCCCTAGGATCTCAAATTTGTTCAGATTCAGTGATTTTTTCACTTTGGTAGGTTATGATACCTCTCAACATTAGAATTTCCTTCTTTTCCTTTTCTTTTTAATCATCAAATTTCCCTACGTGTTGTGTCATTGTCATCATTTTCTGCTGTCAACTTTTGAAATAGTTCTTTTTGATTATTTGAACCTATTTTAACATTGTATTGAAATCATTAACTGACAAATTCAACATCTTGGTCCAGTGAGCATCCTTTTCAACTGAATCCACCATTTCCTGAGTGTGGATCACACTTTCTTCATTCTTTATAAGCATCACAATTTTGGTTTTAAACTGTACATCACACACTTTATCTTTTAGTATCTGTGGACTCTATTTTCTTTTTTCTAAATGCTTTTAAAATTTTTCGTACTTTCCTGGATTAATAGGCAGAAACTTTCTCTTTTTTTCTCTTCATCAATTTGTGCCATTGCAGTGTCTACACATATCTTAAATATTTATTTAAAAATCTTAGTTCGTAAAAATCTTAGTGGTTAGCTATTTATTTGGGTAGATATTTTGTTCAAACATCTTAAGCTCATAAAGCTACCATTCTCTGTTACTGATTTGTATGTGGGTCAGGAGGACATTCAAAGTTAGGGCCAGTTCTCCCATCTCTTTAAATTTTACCTCTCACTTGGAGTCTCTTGCACAGCCGTACATATTCCACTTATTCTGGAATGTATGGAAAGCTTTAGTAGCCCTTTTATTGCTCTCTCACTCTCACTTCTAAGATATCACCTATAAATTTTTGGCATTGTGTGTGTGTGTGTGTGTGTGTGTGTGTGTCTGTGTGTGTGTGTCTGTCTGTCTGTGTTGAGACAAATTATCACTATATATCCCAAGCTGACCTCAAACTCACAATCTTCCTTCTTCTGCCTCCTGAGTATAGAGATTACCAGTATGTACCACCATACCCAGATAAACTTCAATTCTTTATGAGTAAATAAAGGGGTCAGGAGAATTGCCAGTATGAAAGTCACAGACTCCTGCTGTTCTTACATTACGACCTTGCAACATATAAAGATAACTGTTTTTCAATTTGTTCTCCATATGTGGTCAATTTTCAGAGTCCTAACATGGTTGCTTTGGGCAATTTTGTCCTGTTTTATACTTGGATTCACTGCCCTGTTTATACAAACATAGCTAGAAGTAATTCCAATGAGGTTGATTAATAAAGCTGGATAAATGTATCGAGTGAATGTGAAATGTAGTTGAGTATATAATCGTCTGTTTGATACTGATGCTAAAGGACAAGAAAGTCTCTGATAAGGGGAACACGTTTAGAATCGTTCCATTTGAAATGCAAGTAGAAATCAGCCTCTCAGGCTCTTGACTCCTGGCAAAGTACCATGACTGTAAGATTAATGTATTTTACATAGACACTCACCCCTGGCTCTCAGTTCCCTCAAGGATCAATTGAGTGATTCCTCTCAATTCTGAAAAGATTTATTTGTACACACAAAAAAAAACTTTTTAGATAAATCACCATTTTCAAGGCCATTATTTACACATCACTGTGTCCTAGATTTAGAAAGTCAGTGATGAAAGGAGACACATATTATGTAGGATCCCAGGTTCAAAGATAGAGAAGGGGGCTGGCATAGAGGCTCATGCCTATAATCCCAACTACTTGTGGGGTGGAGAGCAAGAGGATTGCAGTTCAGTGCCAGCCTAAGCAAAAAGCTGGGCATGGTGGCAAACTATGCAGAGCAAGTATACATAAGAGAAACATGGCCCAGGCCAGCCCCCTACAAAAATATGAGACCTTATCTGAAAAATAACTAAACCAGAAAGGGCTAGGGGCAGGCCCAAATGGTAGAGTGCCTACCTAGCAAGCATGAACCCAGGGGTTCAAACTCCAGTACCACTACTCCCGCCCCGTGCAAAAAAAGAAGTGGCAGAAAGGGCCAAAACCTTACCTACTTTTCTTCTTCCACATATCTTACAGTAAACCATGAAAGACCTTCAAGAACCCTAGATCACCAATGACCTCAGTTTAATAAATACTTACAAACTTTGACTTTCTCATTTCATAAGGGAGAAAACTAAGACTCAGACAATTGACCCACCACCAATAATGGATCATATAGATGACTACCGGTGCCTAGATGGATTAATCTTCTTCACTGCATCACTTCTAGATACTACGTGACTTTTCTTATAGACAGAGACTGTGGCACATCTACCCCTGTCATGTTATGCCTTTTATCTTACCCACTAAATTGGGCTCAAAATATCTGTTGAATTTATTAATTAAATCAGAAGTGTCATACCCTGAATTGAAATACAGAGGAAAAGAACCCATATTCTATATCTGACCGTGATGCAAACCCTCTGCCCCATTCCATATCATCTTTGTGTTTACCCTAATCTGTATAGAGAATTATCCATAAATATTTTTAGCTTCTCTAGAAAAAGTTAAAGACACACTGACTCTCTAAGTTTGAAAAATGTTGTTTTATTAAGTCCAAGGTGTATCATGCATGAGAGGTTGGCATGAATACATAGGTTGGCATGAATTTCCCAGATGAATGTTTTGATGTGCTAAACTAGTTTCCTAAATAATATCAGGCAGTTAAGCTTCCCATGTTACATCACCATTACAGTGGTTGAGTCTTAGAGTAAATAAGTCATGGAGGATAAGCTGTGGATTCTGCTATAATAGCCTTGGGTCAACTGTACCCAAGACTATTATAGACTATTAAGACTGTACAGAAGTCTATGTCCAACAGACATGGATACAGAAGGGTAGAGAAAACTCAGTGAACAGGGAAAGTATTTCCAAACAGTACTTTAATGGAGTTTTACCTCTTTGAATTAACCTTAGAAATAAAGCTATTTTATACACAGTAAATTGGCATAGTTAGAATAAGAATTTAGAAGAAGTAAGTGCCATTATAATTTCTTCTTTTCTACATAAATTTGAAGCAGAGACGAGTTGTCTGTTTTGTGTTTGGACAACATTGCCTGGTCTATGTCTTCCTGATGTACTGTAAGCAATAGCTTATTTTCTTCATCCTGACATGAAAACTTCCTCCCTTCTTTTCTTCTCCTTAATTTCCTATTTATCTTAGTCAGGGTACAGTGGAACTCCAACCATTGGAACAGAATTAGGTTCAGTGGATTACCGCTCTGCTTTTGATAGAATGTCATACAGCGGGATATGGACTGTCTAAGACCTTAAATTTGTTCATCCCTTCATATTTACTTATGGTCTTTTGTGTTTAGCAATATGGTGTTCCTCCCATTATCTAAGTAACAGAGGCAGTATTTTAATATCTTCATTTTACAGAAGACAGAATGATGGTTCAGAGAGGTAATATGAATGACTCATGGCCCCACAGTTAATAATAGGAAAGCCACACATTAAAATAATGCTTCCTGTCTCCAATTTATATGCCTTTTACACTATATTATATCATATAAAAACAGACAAAGCAACCAGGTAGTAAGCCATTATTAAACATAAACATGGAAAGGTTACACAAGCCACTATCCTGCTTGTATTACAAACCTACAATTAAAATAATCAAATGATTATTTATAAAAATGATTGGTGGGGCTGGAGATGCAGCTCAGAAGTAGAGTGCTTGACTAAAAAGATAGTTTGGTGATGCATGAGTCTCTAAGGTAAGACTATGTTCACAAAATACCTGGTGTCATTCTCCCCTAGTGACTTACCCTGTAGCTAACATCCTCCAAGAGAGTAGAGGCACCCACAGTACAGCCTGCTTGCCACAAGGTCTCCTTTGTGCTGCAACCATAAAGGAACACATTCTTCCTTTGGGAGTGACCATGGAAATCACAGAAGACCTATAAAAGCAAACAGGGGAGAAAACAAATCCTGGTCAGATTCACTGGCTGATGCTTGAAATGTCAACTTTCTCTGGTAGATATTGTTTACTCAGCAGAGCCAGCTATGTGGGGATAAGTGATGACTTTGGCAAGAGTTGTATTAAAGGGTTAAAGATGTAGATTGCAGGGCTCCTAAGAGCGAACAGAATCTGAGGAAATGCAAATCATGAATAACCTCCTTTAAGAAATTTACTGGTGACTGGGAGGAGACAGGGTCAGAGCTTGAAGAGAAACTAAGAACAAAGGCATGTAAAAATATGAGAGTTTAAAATAATTTTAAAAGTCAATTGGGAAAGATCCACTTGAAAGCGATAGATTGAATAAACAAAAAAATGAAGTTAATAAATCACTATAACTTTTCTTCAGGTTCTAATGTAGTAAAGAATAACTATTAAAACTCAGTGGCTTCCCCAACAATGGTTTATATTTTTATTCATGCTATAGATTAATTATGACACTGCACTGCATGACTTCATTCTAGAATCTAAAGTCAAGAGAAGCCCTAATTTAGGACAAGATATTTTTGTGGTAGAGGGAGAAAAAATGTCAAAGATAGACCCATGCAGTGACTGTCAAAGCTTTACAGCAGCAAAGCCAACATCATATCTGCTCACATTCCATTGGTCAAAGTCACATTGTCAACCTTATCAATGGAAAGGGGATATAGATTCCTTTTATGTTTGCTCTGCAAGTCCCATAACAAAAGGCAGTGATTTGAAATGCTATTACTCCAAAGAGAAAGGTCAATAATTGAGAAAGATAAATTCTAAAAGAGGACCACAAATTCTTCCCATCTCTATACATATGACTTTTGCAATGGACCAAGGTCCACCACCATTAAGAGAGATAAAACATTTCTTCAACCTTTAAATCTAAACTTAGCCTTTGGTCAACAAAAATGGATAAGCTGAGACTTATAAAGCAATAATACTTGGACTTGCTGTCCTGATGCCTGTGGGAACCCTGCTGCAACTGCCAAGTGAATGAGCTTAGGCTAGCCTGCTAGAGGATAAGGGTCACATTCCAAGTCCTCCTGTTGACCTAGTTGATACCAGACACATGAATGAATCCAGCTTAGATCACCATCCCTGCTAACCTTCACAGACCAAAATCACCCTGCTTTCCTGGATGAGTCTCACTCAAAATCATTAGAAATAATACATAGATTTTGTTTAAGTCATTCAGTTCTTTTTTTTTTTTTTTTTTTTTTTTGTCTTAGGGTTTGAACTCACAGCCTTGCACTTGCTAGATCAGTGCTCTACCACTTGAGTCAAGCACTTGACCCTTTTTCTTTATTTTTCAAATAACACCTCATGTTTGTGACTGGGCTGGCCTGTACCACAATCCCTACTTAATTTTCCTTAGTATCTGGGATGACAGATATGGGCCACCACAGCTAGTTTTCATTGGTTGAGATGGGTTCTCTCAAATTTTTGGCCCAGGATAGCCTTGAACCGTGATCCTCCTGAATTCTGCCTCCCAAGTAGTTGGATTATAAGTGTGTAATGTGAGTCAACTCCCTGTATAGCTATCCTTATCTCAACTAGCAAAAACCCTTGTTCCTTCCTATTATTGCTTATACTCTCTCTTCAACAAAATCAGAGATAAGGGCAAAATAGTTTCTGCCTGGTAGTGAGGGGTTAGGGGGGAGAGGGAGGGGGTGGGGGTGGGTTGTAAGGGAGGGGGCGGGAAAAGGGGGGAGAAATGACCCAAACACTGTATGCACATATGAATAATAAAACAATAAAAAAAAGAATGTAAAAAATATTAATAATTTTAAATAGTGATTATATGTTGAAATGGCAATATTTTGGCTGTATTGTATTAAAATATACTATAAAATTAAAAAAAAAATAATAAGTGTGAGCCACCATGCTTGGCAAAGCCACTAAATTTTGTAATCCAGCAAAAGCTAAGTGCTGCAATCATTTGCCCTTTTAGTATAAATATCTATGCTTCCCTCCATTCTACAACCAAAATACATAAACCTCCTGCCCTGTTGTAGTATTAACTTTGACTCCAAGACCCCATCATTGTTTCTATATTTCATATGTGCCTTCTCCTGATTCCATGGTAAGTTTGCCTTCTGCTCACCTGCACACACTGGTGAAGTGAGGAAACAACCCCTCTGGGCACTCACGTTTGAAAGGGATGAATAGAATGGACACAGCAGTCAATTGTCCATAATGATTCTGAAGTGCTAATTGGCAAACTCCTGAAGTTCCTACCTCCTATTGGTTAGGTCAGTTGGTTAATTAGCTCTGCCAGTAGCTCTCCAGTAGTTTATTTTTCTTCCCCATTATGCTTCAAAGACATTGGAGAATATGCAAATAGGGGGCTCCTGGAGGCTGAGAGTCTAATCATTCCCATTCCTGATATACAAGTTTAGGTGTTCAAAGATCATTGTGGTCTTCAAAAGTCACATTCTCTTGGAATGAAGGCACTGGAAAGCACAAGTAATAAACACATGAAGACAAGAGAAAATATTTTTCTCTTTTCCTTGATTTTAATTTCTCTAAAATGCAAATGATAGTCTAAATCTAAATAATAGAAACGTTGAGTATGGTTATAACATATGTAAAGTAAATATATCAACATAAATATAGGATCTATAATTTAGTAATATACTTTTACAAGGTTCTGATAGCATACATGAAGCAGTGTATTATCTGAAGGTAGATTCTGACTGATTACAGACAGATGGTATAAACAATAGAGAAAACTCTAAAATATTTAAGGGGGCATAAATATTGACTCAATAGAAAGACAATGTGGGCTCATGACATGCTCACTTAATACAAGAGAAATCAGAAAAGATAAAAAAAACTCTAAGAACAGATGAAACAAATATAAAATACCCAGCATGATGACAGATTTCAATGCAAACCTATAAATGATCCAATGAAATGTGAACTTTAAAATGCATTGAGTAAAAGATAAAGAATGTCAGATGAATAAGCAAGATCAAATATATTCTGTCTACAATAGATCCATTTTCAATACATAGATTAAAAGTAAAAATAGATAAAATATATGTACTATGCAAACATCAAGAAAGGAAAATGGAGTAGTTATATTAGTAATCAGATAAAGTAGACAGCAGAACAGGAAGTATTATGCAGGTTAATATATGAGGATTGTAGTGGTTGACATGTCTATCTCGTCTTTGGTGGTTAAGTGTTACCCATCAGCCTCTGCTACATTACAATTCTATAATCTCCATCCAAATCAAAGACTCCATATTTGGCATGGCATTGCCTGTAGAACTGGCCTTCAAAGAAGAACAACTATAAGTTTTTCAAAAATCAAAATGCTCCATTACTAATGTATTTCTCACTTCCTTAACAGAGAGAGTATCTTCCAAGCCCTCTCATAGATGGGAAGTGAATATGCGGAACTCACAAGACAAATACAGTACATGCTCCTTTCTCAGGGAAGCTCTAGCATCTCTACCTGAAAAAAAATGCAGGGTACATTAAGCATGGGGTTTAGTCAAGCAACAAATTAAGCTGTTAGATCATGCCCAATTTCTGAAGCTGACAAATTGCCTCTAGGCTGTGTACTCTCAGCCCAATCCTAGCAATATGTTCCATCCTTATTAGTAAAAACACCCTTAAAATCCAGTCCTACATCTACTGCCAATTTTTCTGATGATATGTATGCTCAAAGTCTTGTTATACTTTTTGTTTGCAAGCTACTCCCTCCCTATCTTCTAGTATAATTCTGATTTTGGACCCTAATTACCAGATGGGAAGGGCAACCTGGGGTAGTTGTGGATCTTAAAAAGAATAAGCATCTTCTTCCAAGGCATCTGCCCCAAGTGAAGTTATCTCAGCCTTTTCCAGCAGAAAAAAAAAACTACTCTTCTCTTTCACCATCTCCCCTATTGAATGAGCCTTGAATGATGTTCTAGTCTAGAGTAGAGAGCAATGGATCTCAAATATTAACAGGCATCCTAACCTGGAGGGCTTGGTAAAGCAAAATTGCTGAGCCACACCCCAGCAAATCTGTGATTCAGGTAAGTCTGATTCAGGCCCAATAATGTGCTTATCTGTGAAGCTCTCAGATGATACTCCCTGCTGGGACCATACTTTGAAAATCTTTAATCTAGAGGAACCAATGAAACAATTGTTTGAGGCTTTATCATCCTATACCAACCTTTATCTCTTACATCTCAGTTTCTCTCTGTGAATAAACACCCACCACTCTTACAGAAAGTGTGCAAACAAATTAAGCCTGTGTCTTAGCAACAGATTTCTCAATAAAGCCAGAAGCTATGCCTCCTTGGTGACGACAGGTACTCCTTAAATGCTGAATTCAGCGGGAGAAAAGAGTTGTTATGTTTTTCCTGATCCTTACAGACTCTGAAAGCAGAGGTAAGTGACAAATTATAGACCCATTCACCTGTGAGAATGAGTATTGCTAAGCCCTAGGAGTTCTAGTGGCCTCTGCAGATTCAGAGGGAAGGAGATGGAGACATTGTTCTGCTTGTTGCTCAAATGACATCCCTAAAAATAAATGCCTGTTAATTATAAGAAACATGTGTTCCTCCAAATTGCAGGGGGCAATTACAAGACAAATTATCAAGTTATTTCAGTTGAGGAAGTCTTTTCTTTTCTTCCAGGGAAAGTCTGTGCCAGGTTAGTAAGAAGTGTTCCCAGTTCAAGTACTACATCTCCACCTGTTAATTAATCAATAGCCCTATCTTACTTACTTGTCAATTGATTCAACAAAAATTTACTGCATGCTTCTTCTGTGGCAGCAGAAATTAAATTTTAACATAGCACATACCTCCTTAGCAACAACAATAATAACAATAGTGAATTTATTGAAAACTTATGAAGTCCAAGCTACTGTGCTCAAACTTAGGTAAAATATGTATTATATAACTTATTAGTGTGCTAAAACTTACATATCTTATATCGCTTATTTAACACATAATAATAAAGATTTCATGAAGTCTTATTATTATTCAGATTTTATAACTAAGAACACTGAATATCAGATCAAATAAATAACTTGCCCAAGTTTCAACTACTATTAATTATGTGAGCAAATATTTAAATCTCAATTTTCCCTAATCCAGACCCAAGGTTTTTCATTTCTGCATTGTCTCATCCAGGAGCTGTTTTGTAGGGATGATCTCATAAACCAACAGGTTAAGGTATTATAAGGAGAGGAATGCTAAGGAGCAGATAAGCCTAGGGCTCTCTGGAACTCAGTTAAGGGCTATCCACATTGCTCTTCAAATGAATAGCAACCCAGAATGTGTGCAAGATGGTGGTCCTGGGATTCACAAAAGGGGTCATACCTAAAATGAATCTTACCTAGTAAATGAAAAATGGATAACGATGAGCTATGCTTTGAAGAATTGCAGTAATTCATAATAAGAGCATACAGTACCAAAGAGTGGATCTTAGGTGTCCATGGAAGTTGAAAGTGGGTAGTTTGTTAGTGCATTTGCATGCTATTCCAAGATGTTTGGAGATTTTCCTGAAAGTGGTAAAGAAGCCTTTAAGTATTTGAGCAAGGAGAAGAAATAAGATCAGATCATTAGATTGGGATGGTAAAAATGGATTAGAATAACATGCACATATGGAAATATCACAATGAAACATCTTTGTACAATAATACATATTTTTTTAAAAGAAACAGATTGGAGAAACTGAGGCTAAGCAAGGGAGATGACATGGGCCTAGCCTAAAGCAGCAGTTGTAAGTATACAGAGAAGGAAGTTTTTTAAGAATAAGAAAGTAAAATCTATAGTAGTTGAAAACTAAATGGATTTAGTGAGGAAGAGGTGAAGAATAATACCTGAATTTCAGGATTAAGTAAATAGGCAGTGATTATGTTTTTCTTCAAGGCAAGGAACATAGACAGGAATAGATGCAGCTGTGAAGGTGCCATACAGTTTCATTTAGTTTTGTTTGAGCTGGAGTGCTTAGTTGTAAACTTTTGACCTTTCGCTAAACTGATCTCTCTGTCTCTGTGTGTCTTAGTTTCTTCCTCAGCCAAGAATATGGATGGCATGGATTGCATTATGAGTTTGAAATCAGGCTCTTCTGCATCTCCCTAGGATCTTTCCCAGTGAAATCTCCTCTGAACTAAATTGCAAGGTTAATTTAATTCATGCAAACGTGAGTTCTAGCATTTTTTGCTCAGCACAGAGGCTGATCAAGAAGACATTGCTGTTCTCCTCACATGCCTTCCCTATCGTTCCCCTGTCTCCCTTGGTCCCACTCCAGTTCCTCTGCAAGTTAATCGGGCCCCATGTTCAAAAGGTTACCCCACATTTCAAACATACCTCCCTTAGCCATCCCCCTGCTTCCCACGGCTCACCTACTCTCGATTGTGTTTTCTGCTCTGCTTTGCCAGTTCTGAGCTGTTTTTGTTCCTGACATCTGGGTCTCATTCCTCCTTCCCAGCAGTGAGACTTCTGCATTATTTATACCATTGCCACAGGAAAATGAAGGCAAGGCTGAAGCTGAGAGGAGGCAAATACTGGAGAATTTGATGGGAACCCAAAAGAGCAACACTTCCAATTAAACCAACCAAGGCTCACTAAAGCCCTAGAGAGTCCACTTGTGCCCAATATTGTGCAGACAGCTTTCAGCCCATGTTTCTGAGTGGACATCTCTATTATGGAAATATTAATGGTGACATGTACAATTGTCTTCCAAAAGCCCAGTTTACAACACTGCATTTCCAGGTTATTTTGTTTCACTACCATAGAGTCATCCCTGGACATATGCAAGGCATTGGTTCCAGGATTCCCCAACAGCTACCAAATCCATGAACACTCAAAGTCCTTGTTTAAAATGGTGTGATAGCACATGTAACTTACGCACATCCTTCAGGATATTTTAAATCATCTTTAGATTACTTACAATACCTAATACAATGCAAATGCTACATAAATAGTTACACTATATCCTACCATGTATTACTTAGGGAATAATGACAAGAAAAATATATTCTGATACATTTACAATGTTTAGTACAGTGGCATTTTTTTCTGAATATTTTCAATCTGTATTTTTGTTGAATCGACGAATGCAGAATCCACAGATAGAGAGGGCTGAGTGTACTTTCTCCTTGGGCAGTGTTTCGTTGGAGCGATCAACAACATCTAATTATGGATGAAGTTAACCACAAGGGACATGTGTTCTTCTCTATTACACTGTAAGAGTCCATATAAATTAACATAAAGACATACAGTCCAATATGTGGCTATGTTTTACATCTAATACCTTTCTGATAAATCAAAACAATAGTAATACCTGCCATTCATTAGAATGTCTTACAGATGTCAGTCACCATGCTAAGATTTTACACACAACTATAACTGAAAGGGGTTTTAACTCCTTTTCCCTTTCCTAATGTGAGAGGATTTTATTTATTTTGGGTCATCATGGGCCAATGTTCCCTCACTGTCTTAGAAAAGCAGTCCTGGCTTATAGATGAGTTTTGAACACATTCAATAACTAATTTGGAGTGAAAAGTTTCATATTAAACTCAGCAGACTACACCAATAACTGTTTATGAAATTGTCCATGGTGGACTCTTTTGTTATATGTTGTAAAGTGCTAAAGGAGGTTTTTCACCATCCCAGTATTAGTTATTATAATGCTGTTCCTTCCAAAATATTAAAAGCCCATGCAAATTAAGGCAAAAACTCCCAATTTAATATGTGACTTTGTTTTGTATTTAATACCCTTCTGGTAACCCATAAAAATTTCAATGCCTGCTATTTATTTGAATTTATGATACTCACCATGCGAAGGTTTTATGCACATTTATAATTAATATAAAAGTTCTGAAAGGAGGATGGCATCCAAACTTCACATATGTCGTTCGGTTTCTACTAAAGAGAAGGAAGGTCAAACAACCTGCCCTTGACTACTCATCCATTACACAGTGACATGTTACATTTCCAGTTTTGATCAGTCTGCTTCCAAAAGATTTCTGAAATAAAACACTTAAAAATATTGGATTCACCCATGATAAAAAGCTTATAATAAGCCTGTCAACTGGTAAAACATAACTACCAGGCTTCCCCTAAGGCCTACCCTGTCTGTATAAGACTTGCTTCCATTTTGCCTCAGTTTCCTGATTTGCACTGTTATCTTTGCGGAATTGACCTCCAAGACTGGACTGTGCTATGCTCTGGGCCACTCTCACTTCATGGACCAGAACAAGGAGCCTTAAGTTCATTGTTATTGACCATCGTCATTGCTGCCTGGCTCCACTCACTAGATGAGTTATTCTTGGATGTACCTATTGGCCAGGTGAAGTAAGTACCTACAGATCCCCTCTGCATCTTCATCTGAAGACTCTGCTTTAACTTCCAGCCCTCTCTCAGAGAACAGCCTCCTAGCAAAACTCATTCATCTGGCCCTATCTCCCCACACTTCTTGCCTCTTTCTCTCCACTGACTCTCTTGCCATTTCTACCAGCTTTGGGAAGAGGCACCTTTACAATATCTGAAGGGAAGCACTAATCCAGACAACTGCCTTCCTGTTTTTCCCTGCCCTTCATCTTCTTGCCTCACTCCATCCAATTAAAAAATTTAAAAAACAAGCAATATTGTTTAGGCCTCTTTGAAAAATCTGACTGGCTTTCCTTGTGGCTTATAGAGGACCCAAAACTTCAAGCCTCTGTGTTACAATAAAAACACTAGCAAGGGAACATGAAAAGTACCCTTTGGTTTTCAGCACAAGTTTATCTAAGGAAATCTGGCAGCTTATTTGCATGCAGAAGTACAGACCCAAACGTGACTTTTTTTTTTTTTTTTTTTTTTTTGGTGGCACTAGAGTTAGAACTCAGGGCTTCACACTTGTTAGACAAACACTCTACTGCATGAGTCACACTTTTTTGCTCTGGTTACTTTGGCGATAGAATATTCCTTTTTGCCCAGACCAGCCTGGAATGTGATCCTATTTTATGCTTCCCACCAGCTGGAATGACACCACCACACCCAGTTTTTTTCTATTAAAATGGGGACTCATAAACTTTTTTTGCCCCGTCTAGCCTAGAACCATGATCCTTAGGATCTCATCCTCCCCCTTAGCTAGAATTGCAGGCATCAGCTATCAGTGCCTGGCTCCAAACATAGTTTTTGAATAAATTAGAGATCCACTGTTTAATTTTTATTCTGATAGCATAGAAACAACTCTCAAGAAAAGAATACAGCATCAAATTTAGTATAATTTTTATCCAGGACCTTAACAGAAATCCCATTCCTCTCCGCAACTATGGAAGCAAAGTTTTAGAGTTTTATTTCCTCCCATTTCCTCAAATGCAAAAAGAAGGAAGCCCTAGACTTGGTACCTTAGAACAAGTCACCGAAAATAAACAAAAGTAATGCTGGTTCTAACATTTCTGAGGAATACCCTGGAGAAAAAAAAATATGTGGACAGAATGTACTGGGACCCGTGGAGACAGGGTGTAGGAAGGGATGTTTCATCTTCTTTTCCCTCTCTTTTTGTGTCTCTTTTAAAGGAAGGTGATTAACTAAAAACATGTACCAGAGGCCTAGAATGAGACCAGGAAAATCATTTAAGTAGCTGAAAATCCTATTCCATTGGCCCCAGAGAAACTTACAAAGAATATACCTGCCCTGTCCCCTGGCAGAAGGCAGCCCAGTTTGTGTGAGTTGTAAACAGAAATCAATGTGCACTTCAAGGAGCACTGAAATCCTTTTACCAAGATGTACAGAGCTAGCAAGAGCCGAGAGGATGGGAATCAATTCTCCTTCTGATTCGAAACCCCCAGTTCCTTACAGCAGCCCAAGAGTGAGGCCAGCTGCAACATGGCGGCTCAGAAGAGGTTGTCCACCAGGCTTCCTGGGAGCTTGCAGCCTTAGAACTGCCTTCCACTAGCCATACTGTGCTCAGATGTTCCTTGGCCAAGGTCTCCTGACCCTGACATGGAGCTATGCAAAGGAGAACCAATTTCAATGTCTCTTGCTAGCTGACTTTACTGCCTGTCTGCTTCTTTGGTCTTCCCCACTGGCATGCCTTCTCTCTGGCTGGTGTTCCTGACTGCTAAACAGATCTTCTGTGGCCTTCCTACTGTGTCCTGGCAAAAATGTCTTCCTTGACTTGACTTGCATGCCTCTAGGCTGATAAGTCTCAGTACGTACAGCCTCATTTGTCTCCTAGTTACATTTTAAAGCTCTGTAGTCTCACTTTGCTCTATTTATTTTTAATTTTCAATATTTGGATAAATGTATATCTATAGTAAAAAACAGATCTTGAATATACAGTTCAATGGGTTTTGGTATAACTGACTCTTTGTTCATGTATAGAATATTTCCACTAGCCTAGAAAGTTCTCTCATGACCTCTATTATCCATTCTCTAAAGGAAAACACAACTCTAATTTCTGTCTTCCTAAATTACTTTTACTGATCTTGAATTTTACATAAATGCAAGCACAGAGCATGTAGTCTTTAGTGTTCAGTTTCTTTCACTGAACATAATACTTCTGAAATCCATTCATATTATTGAGTGAATCATTGTTTTTTGTTTGTTTTCTTTCATTTTTGAATTCTGATTTTGGTGACTGAATAATATCCTAATGCATGAAGACATTAAAATTTGCCATATGTCTGGGCTTTTGGATCTAACATCTAGACTCTCTATCAAATAAGAAAGATGGACAATCTGAGTTTGAGAAAATGAGAAATGGTTACTAGAAGGACTGTGTGATATTGGGTGAGTCTTTGCTACCAGAAAAATGTAAGCTTCTTTCCTTTGCCCTATGCAGTAACCCCAAGCATAGAAAACTTACTAGATTTCTAATGTTACAAGCAGAAGACTGAAAGACCATAGTGATACCAGAAGACTCTTGGAGGAGATAATATTTATCTGATATACTAGAATAAAAATCATAGGGAATTCTCCAGCCCTTCCATAGCTCTAAGAGAAAATGACTCAACTTCTCATTTGTGTTCCAATAAATCCTCCTAAGGGCCTTTGCTATAGTTTTTACTATTTTGTACCACATTAGTTTAATTGCAGAATAGACTTCACTTTCTACCAAAGGAAACTATGAGTTACTCAAAGAAAAAAATAATCTTTTTTTTTCAAATGACTTTGTATCCCTAGCACCTAGCACAATGAAGACAATCACTTGGTGTAAATGAATAGACAAAGAAATGATTGTCTAGATGGGTGGGCAGGTAGATGGATGCATAGATTATGGATGGATGGATGGAAGGAATCATAGATGGAATGATGGGTAGAGGGAAGGGTAGATAGATGGCTGAAAGGATAGATAAAAGGATGGATGATGAATGAAAGAAGTATAGATGGATGGATATATATATGGATGTACATATGGGTGGAAGAGTGAATAAGACAATTGCGAATATTGCCTATAAACGAAATGACTTGTCTGGTCTTTACAAATCCTCTTTAGTATCACAGTACTGCTATCTTCTACTGTCCCACATTGTCATTGGTCCCGGGAGTTCACATTAATTCACTCACCAATAGACAATAAATATCTGAGTAGTACTTAGAAGAGGTGAAACATCCCAGCCACCATAAAGTTGCTTTCCTGTGCTATAGAAAACATTTTCATAAGAGTTAGAGGTTGGGCAGAATACCCATTAATTTCCAACCATAAAGAACAACAGTCAATCAGAACACAGAAAATTTCCTGTATAGGCCAGGCCCAAGTACGTAATGAGTGGCATAGCTTCTGCAGCCAGCAGGAGGCTGGTTAAATTTAGCCTTGTAGGTAAAAAAGGTGATGTTGAGCCCATCAGAAAGCTCTGTATCACTGCGAGTAGCATTTAGTACTCAGCTGTTTCTCACCCACCTCTCAGATGGTCCCAGCAGGAAACAAGTCTGTGGCTGTCATGTTTATAGCTAATTAATGTTTATTTATATTTTTAAACAAGCCTTTCACCTGTCACGCTTTAAAATAAATGTTCTGCTCTTCAATTAGAGATTGTCAGAGCAGAAAGGAATCCTGTCTTGTTGTGGGTTTAATGTGTGTGTTTAAATGCGTATCAGAAAGCAAGTTCTTTCCTTCTAAATCTCCCTCTCCTCCTAGAGACTAAAGCATCCCTCTTATAGAGACAGACATTCTCTGAAATTGGTGACCTGCCACACAGGCCATGATCTTCCAGGGAGTTGGCAACACAAATGACAGTGCCTTCTAGGATGAAGTTGGGGAGGATCAAAACAACAATATTGTACATTTTAACCACTATAGAACCCAGAACTTTTTTTTTTTTTTTAGTGGTACTGGGTGTAAAATCAGAGCTTTGTGCTGTTAAATAAGTGTTCTACCACTTAACCACCATGACTCCAGTCCTTTGTGTTTTTAGGTATTTTTCAAACAGGACCTCATGTTTTTGCCTGGGCCTATCTCAGAACACAATCCTCCTACCTACACCTCCCATGTAGCTGAAATTACAGGCATTCACCTCCTTGCCTAGTTTATTCTTTACAATACAGTCTTGTTACCTTTTTTGCCCAGACTAGCCTTGAACCACCATCCTCCTATCTCCTCATTCCAAGTAGCTGGGATTATAGATGAAAGTCAGCATGTCCAGTCCTTGAATCAGAATTTTTAAGGGGGAAAAAGGTGCTTTGTTTTCTGAGTAAAAAATGAGTCAAGTCAGCACATATGGGATATTAAACCTCTCAGATTTCAAAGAAAGGTTTGCACCTTTACTAACTCTTGGGAGATAAACTTCACACTCTTGGAAGATTCTGCTGGATGACAGTCTTTCTTTAGCAAGGCCCTTGGGTCACTCCAAATGTTTGAAGCTAACAGTATGACTTGTGATTTGGGTTGGAGGTATTGGACCATAAGGTCAGACTGACCTCTAGAGGAGACTGGAGACTGAATAACTATAATCAGCCATGTGAGGCAGTCCATGGCTACATAACTGACCACCAAAAAAACCTTGGGCTTATTAATGGTGTACAGTGTGATACTTCAATGCATATATACAATGCATATTGATCAATTCAGGGTAATTCCCATCTACTTATCACTACATTGTGTTTGGAACCTTCAAGTTTTAAGTAAGTAATTGTAAAATATATAATAGGTTATCATGTACTTGCAGTCATTCCACTATGATGGAGAACACTGGAAATTCTTACTCCTATCTTGTTATTTTGGTACCCATTATCTAAACCCTCTCTATCTTTCCTACCCCAACACTCCCCATCCTTTATTAATCACTATTTTACATTCAGACTGATTTTTATTATCCACATATAAGAGAAACTTGAGCTATTTGGCTTTTTACACATGATAATCAAATTTTTTTTTAATTTTCAAGGAGATGGATACTAACTACCCTGGTTTGATCACTATACATTGCATGCATGTATCTTACACTAAACCACATTAATGGGTACAATTAAAATAATATTTTTTAAAAAGCCCCTGGAAACCAAGATTCAGGTGAACTTACCTGGTTGGCAATTACATGGTTGCTAGAGAATTAAGCCCTGTCCATATAACTCCACTTGAACAGGGTGCCTGGTAACTTGCATCTGGCCTCTTCTATACTCTGTTCTATGTGCCTTGTACCTTTGCTGACTCTAATCTGCATCTTTTCAGCTTAACAAACTATAATTATGAATATGAAAGCTATTCTGCATTCTGAGAGTACTTCTGGATAGGCTCAGGAACCCTAACACTCACTCTCAGTGAGGAAGTAATGAAGAGCAATTGGGTTGCAGGATGGATACTCACTGAATCTCAACTCTTCCAAACACTTTTGAATGACCTGATGGCAATCACTTTACCTGTTGATCTCTTTTGAGATTTAAATGAGCTAATGTTACATACTCACCCACTTTTTCTTCAGTCATTGAATGTGCCTCTCTTTTGATCACAGTAGATTCTTTAAGGGTGGTTGAAGAAGGAGATGATTGTATTGACCAATTGGATAGCTTCTGCTCTCCATCATGAGTTTCTTAGGTTAGACAAGGACTCTGAATTTGGAAATTCAGAGTTTTGGAAATTCAGTTTTAGGAGCAGCTATGTTCACAGTTTCTAGTCAATAAGTGAACATTTCCTTGTGGTTACTCCCCTGCCATTGCATCTTTCTTATCTTCAGCTGAGGCGTCTGGTTGCAAATAGTCTATTTTTCATCAATTGCATAAGACTAGAGACTTGGGGAAAAGCCTAGATAAGAAAGTACTTTTTAAAGTGCCAAAATCATCTCTGGAATTTGGTAAGTACTAATCCAACATAAGTATGAACATGTACATTTTCTTTCTTGTTCAATAATTGAAAAAAAGGAAAGCATTAAAAAAAAAAGACACAGAAATGGAATAAAATGAAATTTCTTGCCTGCTTTGCGCTGGTAAGTACTAAACAAATGATTTCCCCCTGGTATGTGTGAATTGTGTCCCACAATAAAAAGAAGTTGAAGCTCTAATCCCTGTGTCTACCAATGTAAACTTATTTGAAAACAGTCTTTGTAAGTGAAATAAAGCTAAGATAAGGCCAAACTGAATTAGGGTGGGTCCTAATCCAATGATGAAAGCCCTTATAAGAAGAAGGAAATATGAAACCTGTAATCTCAGCTACTTGGGAGGCAGAGTTAGGAAGATCATAGTCTGAGGCTGGCCAAGCAATAGCACAAGACCTTATCTGAAAAACAAACTAAAAGCAAAAGGACTAGGGACATGGCTCCAGAGGTACAGCAGTTTCCTAGCAAGCACAAGGTCCTGAGTTCAACACCCATGGACACAGGTAGGCACAGAGGGAAGATTCCCTTGTACAAATCCAAAAATAGATTGGAATTCTGCTGCTACAAGCCACCACAGGCTGGAAGAGGCAAGAGGCATTCTTCCCTAAAACCATAGAATGAGAATGGCCAACTCCTTGAATTCACACTTCTAGTCTGCAGAAATGTAAGATAATAACTTTCTGTGGTTGAAAGCCACCCAGTTTGTAGCAGTTTGATATGGCAATGTATATGTTCCCCATTAATGCTTATCTCTGGTCTCTGCCTAGTATTCTTTCCTTGACAGAAGATAATCTGTCTGCTGGAGGGTAGAAGGAACCAGGCAAGAAGGTGGAAACAGAAGGAAGTGACTCACTATGGGCTTCCGGCCAATGCTGCTCATGTAGTATAGGAGTCCTTTGGCGTGGTAGATGGTTGGCTGGAGATGAGCACTGGGAGACAGCCACTGTCTGTTCAAATCCTCCCCTCTCAGTGAGCATCTGTGACTGCAGCAACAAACAACAAGCAAATAAAGACACATTTAGAAGAAAATAGCTGGAGAAATTAAAACCCAGCAAGACAAACAATTAAACTAATGAACCCAACTTCCTTTTGACTTCTGCCCAGTTGGTACCAGTTCCAGATGTCCAGAAAGCTGTAAATCTGTCCTTTAATAAGCTCCCAGTGCCCTGGTTATTACAGTTCCCCCAAAGAACTAGAAACTGTGCTAGACTTAATATTGGGTTATCAGAGTTTCAAGATGAAGCTTTGGAAATGCAGGTCCCTGGTGTATAGACCCATGAAGTACAAATTCAATACATTACTCTCTAGGCCCTTCAATTCTACAAATAATTAGGCTGAATTCAGTCAATTAGGGTGGATATTTTATATTTGATATTTCCAGCTGGTCCAGTAACTGCAAGGTAGACATTACTACAATCCAAAGAAGAGACTGAGGCTTAGAAATTACTAAATACATGACCTAAGATCACATGACTAAAGGCTGCCAGCACAGGTCTGTTGGCCTCCACCCCTTATGTGTTTTCCCATAGTACATTGCCTCTCTCCCTAGCCATATGGAGGATTTGAAAGGTTGACATTTACCTAGAGAGCCAGAGTTGTTTTCTTAAAGATACTGTCGTGGTCTATCAGAGATAGGACCAGCTGAAAATCAAACATCCCCTATTTTGGGGGAATGGAGATTTTCAAGTTCAAAAGTACCAAGTTATTTTGCATAGGTGATGCAGAGTTTCCAGAAGAGTCATCCTATAAAGCTCCAAATCACTGAAATTACCCAATATAGCCCATACATGAGGAGGTTCCAGGCAGTCCAGCTAAGATGGTATTTATCCAAAAGGGTTTACCAGAAAGGTGCCACAGATTGAGAGAGCAGTACAATAGGTCCACCATGTGTCCCTGCCAGCACCCTCTCCTCCATCTACCTGTGTTCTTCCACAATGCTACTGCTCACAGATTCCTCTGAAAATTGTGTCTGCTGTCTGTTTGCCAGGACCCCCTCCTCTCCCTCCATTCCCACCTATTCATCTTTCATGATATCAGCCCTTCCACCAAACATCCCCTGCTCATCTAGCTCAGTGCATTTTACATCTATTTGTTGCAATAGCATCCTGAGGTCCCTTAACATGAGTTCTATAAAACCACTTTGAAGAGTTTTTTCTTTTCATTTTTCCCCCATTCTTTTGCCTTCCCTATTGCTTTGGAGACTGGGAGCTTCCTGGGGAAAGCTCTTTGGTTAACCATCTATGATGGTTAATCTTTATTGTCAACTTAATTAAATTAAGAAAAATAGTCACAGAGACAGTTAGAACCTGAGGTCTCTAGCCTAATCAATGGATTAATACCTTGGTATATTCGTGATACAATGGCATTGTTGGGAGATGGTGAAAACTAGGAGGTGGGGCCGTTGAAGGACACTGGGGGCATCTCCTTGAGCTACATCGTGCCCTGGCCCCTTCCTGTATTTTGCCTTCCTCTGCTTCCTGTCCACATTGATGTGAAAAAAGGTCATTAACCACATATTCCTGTTGCCTTGATATTCTACCCAAGAGCATCTGTCAAAACACCATGGACTGAACACTGTAAAACTGTGGGTCAAAATAAAATTTTCCTCCTTTAAGTTGTTTCTGTCAGATATCTCATCACAGCAATGAGAAAAGTAACTAATACACCATCAAATTAGGATTTCCCTAATACTGGAACCATGTCAGAGTTGGTATCCAGTAAATAACTTAGAGTCAGATAGGTTTTCTGTCTTTGAAACAACCATCCTGTTTTTTAATAAATCCTGGAGGTGGAAGGAAAGTTCATCCTCTTCCTTTCACCACTTTTTCATCTCCATGTTCCTGAAGTTATCTTTAAATATTAGCTTTTCTGCTGCTTGTCAGCCTTCATAGACTTCACTAGAAACTGAAAATCTTTAGATTAAACATCTACCCTGGTTTTACCTTTAAGATATTTTGACTTGAGAAATGGCAGGTTTTGTACATTTTCGTCTTTGACTTCTTTGTTCCTTTCATTCCTCTCCACCCACTCCCACCCTGTCCTGCTCCTTTCCTTTTTTTTTTTTTTAAATAACAATGACATCTTGACATAGGATTTATCTATTTTTTGTTTGGCAACCAAGGGTGAAGGCAAAATATGAAGCAATTCTTTTATGCCAATAGCAGTGGAAAGGGAAGTCATCCCTGACTTGTTCCTAAAAACACTGGTTGTGTCTAAGTTAATTTCTCTTCTCAAATCAAGGTCTCTTAGGCTCCATATTCAAAGCCTCAGCATTCCTTTTTGTTAATCAGTGATTCTGATTCTGGTGATCAGTGATTCTCCTTGTCTTGACCTAGATTCTGTCATCAACAACCCAGTTTGTTTTTTCTTTGTAACATTGCAATGAAATCACTTGAGGTCTTTAAAAAGCACTCCTGCTTATGTGAATGAAAATATAACCATTATGTGTGTGTAGTAGCCAGCAATTCTGCCAACTCTATCTACCTCTTCTTTCCCTATGCTCCATGGAGACCAAGATTGGAAGCAAAATCTGCATGGAGAAACCTCAGGTTACCACACAGCAGGAATATAATTCTACATGGCAATTCTCCAAAATAGAGAAAACTAAGTTTTGTGTTGCAACCAGAAGAAGCCTTAGTTTTTGGTTCTACTTCCCAGTTCTATCACCAGGCCTCTTTGATTTGGGGGCATCTTTTGGAGTAAATATTCTCATATGCAAAAAAAATATGTGTTTAACACATTCCCAAGATGATGGTGATGATGGTGATGGTGACAATGGTGATGGTAGGGTCTCACTGTGTAACCCAGGCACTAAGCTCACTATGTAGCCCACGGTTGTCCTCCAATTTGCAATCCTCCTGCCTCAACCTGTAACGTGCTGGGACTATAGGTGTGTATCAACTTGTCTGGTTGTCTCCCAGGATTATTTTTAGGATTAAATGAAATAAGACCTGTGCTAGCCTGTCTCTCCCTATCTCCATGACTGTTTCCACAGTTCCTCTGTCATCCACAGGTATGTCTATATCCACCTCTTCAGGGATGCAAAGCACACCTTCGACTATTATCATTGTTTCCTTATCTTATAATCTGTTTCCCTATGAAGAATAATCAACTCTATGCAGGTTGAATGGAAGAAAGAAGAATCTTGGTGAGGGAAAAAGATGCAGTCAGCTTTAACTTGATTTGTGCACTCTTATGGGTGGAGGCAGTAGGACTGAACAGAAAAAAACTTCACCTAAACGTACTGGTGCAGTGGTACACCCCTATTATCTCAACTACCCAAGAGGCAGAGATCAGAAAGATCATGGTTCAAGACCAGTCTGGGAAAAAAGTTAGGGAGACCCCTGTCTCAACCAACAACCTGTCATCCCAGCTATGTGGGAGCCATTGATATGAGGATCACAGCATGAGGCCAGCCCTGAGACAAACCATATCTGAAAAATAACTAAAGCAAAAAAGGGCCAAGGGTGTAACTTAAGTGGAAAAGCACCTGCCTAACCAGCAGAAGGCCCTGAGTTTAAGACCCAGAACCACCAAAAAAAGAATTAATGTAAGAAAATCATGCAAATAAATAATCAATATATATTGTGATTAGAATTTTGGCTACTAAACAGTTCCAAGGGGAGACATCTAAGTTGATCTGAGTACACAGAATTGGGCCAGTGGAAAAATTAAGTTAGGGAAGCTGTTAGTTTGAGGAAAGTTTTGTTTGCTTGTTGTTTGTTTTGCAGGGATAGAGGCATGAATCTGTTCTTCTCCATGGGTTGTGTAGATTTTGGAAGCTCATATCCTTGCCTTTATATTCAGGGATCTATGTATGGCTGTGATTTTGAGTGTACCTCTGTATGTGCCTATAGCTTTGGTTGTTCCTGTATCTATGCTATGACAGATTATTACAGTATGGCCAACTCCTAACTTGAAGATTTTTCTTTTTAAATCAAATCCATTTACTTCCAATCTCCAAATCCATTTGGCGTTTTATGTTAATAATATCAAAAACTCACATAGTCTGAGGAACTGAGGTGCTCCTTCCAAGGATTTGTTTTAGGCATTTGAAGATGAAATTCACCCTGTTTTATTATCTACTGTAGCCTTTCTGTAATGATAGCTGCTCCTTTGACGTGCAGAATTAGCAGATGGACAGCAATGACAGGCTGGCAATAAATTCAATGCCTATAATTTCTGAAAAGGGGTCATGCTTCAAATAAAGTTTGAAGTTCTGCTTTGCTTATCAGAAGAACAGAGTGGTGATCAGGGCTATTCTTCCTCCACTGACAACTGCAAACTTTCAGGGACAAATAATGCACTTCCTTTTTCTTTTCACAGGTGAAGTCATTTGATCCAAATAGTCTTCCTCATTGTTTTAAGATTTAGTTTAAATAGTCCAATATAAGAAAAGCTTACATGTACAATGTGTGCTATATATAAGCTGCCCAGACATCCTGATGGCCCAGAAATGCAGCGTTAGCCTTGAACCACCCACATCCCAGGAAACCTTCAGCAAACACAAACCATTTAATGTCCCTGTGTGGATCCTTAATTCCAGAGCTATGATCCCTGACCAGAATGAGGCCTAATTGTTTTGCCTGACTTGGAGAGTTTCTAGGTGGTACTTGTGTACCCCACCCAAGTCTAAACACCTTGCCTGGCTGTTTTTACCTTTATTGCTTCACAGACATGTCACCTGCCTTCTCTTTTTAGACACTTGCAGTCTACATCTAAGAAGACCCTAACCTCTAAAGCTGAATTTTTTGTTTTGTTTTGTTTTTTGGCTTCATGCTTACTAGGTAGGAGCTCTACAGCCTGAATCAGGCTTCCAGCCCTTTTTGCTGTGGCTATTTTGGAAATAGGGTCTCCTTTTCTGACCAGACCAGACTGGACCACAATCCTGCAGTTGCTGGGATAACAGGCACCCACCTCTGCAATCAGCTATTGGTTGACAGGGTCTCACTAATTTTTTGCTCAAGTTGCCTGGAACTGCAATATTCCTAATCCTAGTCTTCCAACTAGGTAGGATTATAGACATGCCTCACCAGCAGTTGGAAAAACTGAAGTTTCTGATGGAACACATATTTCCTCTTCAAAAAGAAACAAAAAGCATCTGATATCCAGAAAATATGGCTGTTTCATGACCAAACAAATTTCAGCTGAAATTAGAAGAGAGAATCAGTAGTGTCAGCCTTCACCAAGAGGCCTTTGCATTAGGTCAACTACATGATAGCCTGAGTGTAAGTGAAATGACCTGGTCTCTCTGAAGCCCAGGCTTCACACAAACTTGCAATTCTTCTACACCAGCCTTCTAAGTGCTGAGATATCAGGCATGTACAGGCATGCCAAGCACATCAAAGTCATTCCTTTATTATTAATTATTGCTCTTATTTCTCTGCTAAGAACAGGGATCACCAGAGACCGGGAAACAAGTATTATAAGCAAAAGTTTCAGGAAGCAAATCCCAAACTACCAGGTCCTCTGAAAACAGAGAATGGACCACAGGTAAGAAGGAAAAAGGAAAATTGAGTCACTTCCTACAAGAGAATTTATAAATCTGCAGCCAGAAAAAAAGGATGATTCAAAAAATCTCCTACTTATCTCTAGCTGAAAAATAGAGAGATGGAGTCCATCAGCCTGAATAAATGATGCCAGGCTTGATAACATCAGAGGCTCCCACAGAACAGTCTCTGAAACCTAAAGGTTTGAGAATTAGCTGTTTCACCATTCATAGCACATCCTCGGAATGGGAGGCAGCGAGGGTGCAGAAAGAAAATATCTATAGGGGTGATGAGATGCATGAAAGCTTCAAGAACAAGACAGCCCAGCATGGGGCACTGCTGGCCGGACGCAGCACCCAGTGCTTTCCAAATAAACATCACTCAGATGGACAAAGGGAAGAAAAAGGGGAAAAAATCAAAAGGCAGTTTCATTTTAAGGCCACAGTTGTTCTAAAGCTCAAAACAACCAGGATTGCCAGAGACATATTTGTCACTCAGTCAAAAACTGAGAACAGAGGAAAAGATCAAACCCAGCTGTTCCTCAACCTCCAGAAAACCAGAAATAGGTTTCTAGAAGCCTGATCACCCAGTTTTTTACAAGATGGACCAGCAGAGTTCACCCAGGTCCTGAAGTCATCTTTGTTTAAAAAATTACCCAAAGTTGACCTTCTTTCTTCAGTATTGGGGATTAAATCCAGGGTCTCAAACATGCAAGGCAAGCACTCTACCATTTGAATCATAACTGCATTTCTTCTGCTTTTTTTACTTTGTTTTTGAGATAGAATCTTGCCCAGGGTGACCTTGAAGTTGGGATCCACTTACCTCCACCTCTGGAGTAGCTGGGATTATACAAGTTTACCGCCACAACCACACCAGCCAAAATTGACATTTGAACCTAGACCAATCTAAAATCTAAGTTAGTTGCTGCTTACACTTTTATTCCTTAAAGGATGGCTACTGACCAGCAGCACCAGCAAAACCCTTGGGTCCCACTCTTGAATCTACATTTTAACAAGATTCCCAGGAAATCTGAATACACAAGTTAAGTGAAACAACTGGTGTGTCACACAATACCTTAAGGAAAGGAAGAAAGTTAACCTTTATAACGGGACCATGTCCTACACAAGAAACTTTATTGCCCCCTCACTTCTGGGAATCAGAACATATGATATACAGAACCTCTGGATCTCATCTGGAGCACAGCCACCTCTAGAAGCTTGTAGAGACCCTTCCACAGCCCCCACACCTGCCCAAGCCACTTTTCCCACTATTATGTTAGCTTCCTGCATATTTTAACATGAAAAACAAGAGTCAATATTAAAATATATTTTCACTAAATTATATTAACCAATCTAATTTCTTTTTATAAAAAAATATTTATTAGGATATATTCATTATACTATATGAGGAAGATTCTCAACTCCCTCCCTGCCCCACTTAAAGCAATTGCAAGAGGTTTCTTTGTTCTATTTCATATTACTATATAAAGTCTACCAACCATATACCCTCACCTTAATCTCCTTCATTCACTCTCCCCCCTCCCACTAGTACCCTCCACTGTGTCTATGTTACAGTCCTGTCTTTCATTATTAATATTTAAGTTGATGTTCAAAGGTGTTTGTGTATCCTGCTGTGGATATAGTTTATCTTGGTCCATTCAATACCTTCCATTACTCTTCCTTACCCCTTTACCTTCCAGTACCCCATACACACACTTTTTCAACAGCTTCCAACACACATCCTTATATCCTCCACCTTCACAGATGTTATGTTTTATGATATTACTGATGCTCTGTCATTCTCTTTTGCTTTCCCTCTTTTCCCGAGTTCTATAGAGTAGCTCTACTGTTACAAACATGTTCTACATATGAGTCTGTATATGATCATGCTTGTTTTTGTGTATATGTTTATCTTTTGGATCTGTCTTCCACATATGAGAGAAAACATGCAGCCTTTGCCTTTCTGAGCCTGGCTTACTTCACTAAACATGTGTCCTCCAATTGCATCCATTTACCTTCAAACCACATGTCATTATTTCTTATGGCTGAGTAATACTCCATTAGATAGATAGATAGACAGACAGATAGACATAGATATAGATATATATCACAATTTCTTGATCCATTCATCAGTTGTAGGGCATCTGGGTTGACAAATCTACTTTCATAAAAATCATTCAAATATCCAATGGGACAGTTTGAAAGATCACAAAGTAAAAACAACTTCTTTGTGAAATCAGCTCTGGCCAAATTAAGCATGGGACAGCATAGCTGCCAACCCAGAGGAGTCCTTTGATGTCACGCTCATCAATCAGGAATATGTGATCAGTTAATTCATGTTTGCACACACCACTTGGTCCCATAAAATATGGAGGTGTTTTCATTGACACAGTGAGTAGAACTCTAAGGAAGAAGTTTCTCAGGTGGCGTCTTGAAACCATCAAACATCTGTGAAGAATTTACCAAATGCACATGCAGGTGAACAGTGAAACCTTAGGCTGTGCCTCAATCCTGAAGCCAGCCTGCCAACTGTCATATGTGTCACATGTTACAACTGGCTGGCATTTCACAGCACATACCACTATCCACCAGACATAAGAAAGGGTAATTTGTTTAATTTCTGAAATTTTCAACCTTTTGTTAACTTTCATAAAACATTGCCATAATGAGAAATTATAAAGGAAAAATTTTCCAATCAAGAATTAACGGTCATTTCTATAGTAGTAAAACAAATGCTTTTGAAAACAGTCAACATTCATTCCTGATAAAGATAATCAAGAAAATGAGAGATGATGGATACTTTATATTCACACACACCCACACACATATATCCCTAAACTCCAGGAATTCATAGTGGAAATACTCTCTGGAACTCGAGGGAGAAAGGAAAGGGAAAGAGAAAGATAGTCAGCAATACAGAAATGCATTACATCTGTGTAGGTAGAGGACATAACGATACGCACTGAATGCTGTTGAATAAGGGAGGAGTGAGAAGGAAGGAGGAAGAGAGAGCAATGGAAGGGGTTGAACTGAGCTAAGTAAAGTGTACTTACAGTGGGGATACAATGAGAAACCCCTTTGAACATTGATTTTGGAATTAATGAAAGACAGGACTGTAAAATAGATAAAGTGTGGGGGGGTACTTGTGTGAGTGTGTAGGGTGAATGAAGGAGATGAAAGTGAGGGAATATGGTTGATGGGCTTCCTATACATATGAAATGCAACAATGAAACCTCTTGCAATTGCTTTAAGTGGGGGGTGGGGGAGGAAGAGATGGTGGTAGTGATCCAACTAATGTACAATGTAAGGCTATTTGGAATTGTCACAATGAATCCCCCCTGTACAATGAGTATATCCTAATAAAAATGGGGAAAAAAAGAACTGTAAAGAGAGGAAATAAACAAATGATAGAAAATAAATAATACCTAAAGACAAAAAGCCTCTTACTCTTCCTTAGTGTTTCTCTAGAGGAATTTCCATAAGATCCAAACAAGGTAATGGAGATCACTATCTCATCTAAGTTTACTAGATGAGACATCAATAGAAGAACACACAAATTGGTAAAGTACTTACACATGTGTATATATTTGCATAAAATATTACAGTAAACCTGGAAGACCAACCATGAAGCCAAATACCAAAAGAATTCAATGGGGTAACAGTATTCAATATTAGCCTACAGACGTTCATTTACTTGTAGGAGAGCAGTAGAACAATGTACCATACCCACAAAATGAAGTATTAGGCAACAACTTTTAAAAAAGAGAAAGATCTCTATGAACTGATACAGAGTGGTGATTTTCAGGATATATAGTTAAATGACTTTAAAAAGCATGTGTAATAATGAAGGAGACAGAAAATACACATGGATCAATTCATTTGTGCAAAAATATAAGAAAGGTAATTCACAAACTAGTAAGATTTATCACCTACAGGATGTGGGTGGAAAGAGGATATAATGAGGGATAAATGAGAAAAGGATAGAAAAGATGAAGGCAAGTGACATTTCTCAAGCATGCTGTTTTGTATAGCTTTACCTTCTAGAACTATGTTAATATTTCAAATATCCATAAGAATCAATAAATAAATACAGCCAAACATTCGAGACTCATACAGAGGGCCCAAACAGATTCTAAACATTTACAAGTGAACTTAAACTTCATGACAAATTAAAAACACTGAGGAAGTAACAAGTAAAGAACTGACCTAAGTGACTTAAGAAAATAAAATTTTAGCTCTCACACTATAAAGCTAAAGACAAAAAGAGCAGATATATACACTTGTTTTTTTTCACAGCAGTAAGCAATTCTGAGCTAGCAATTCTGAAACTACATTATGTGCATTCTAGGACTGAGAAAATAAGCAAATCAATTATAAATAATAACAACCAGGGTTTTCAGTGTCACAGGAAGGAGTTACAAACACAGCGTTAGCTCTGTGATGCTACGTTGTAATCAGTGGTATCAGTGGTATCCATGTGAACACACGCTTTTGTATACATATATAAGTAAATGAAAAAGTAGATACCAGTGTGTGTTCACATATCTATTTATTAGCTGTGTCTACTGGAAATACCTAGAAGCAGTAACAGTAACAGCAAGAAACATATAGTATGAACATCTAAACTAGTTGTTCTTTATGCCTTGTTCTTCAAAGTGTGTCACCAACAGACAGCACCAGCAGCATCCATGGGTCCCGCTCCTGAATCTGCATTTTAATAAATGCCCAGGAAATTCTGATTTACAATTAAGTGAAAGAAGTTTTGATTTCCCTGAGCTCCCTGGCACCATGGCCTGGAGACCCTGGGCTGAACTCAGCCTGTCCTAGCTTCTCCCACCTCCTTCAAGTTCCAAGAAATGGAGCCATTCCCTTGCTCTCTCTGAGAATCCTCTGAGACTTAAGCATCCCTGGTGGCTTCCTTTCCTGCCCCTTCACATGGACACAGCTCCAGATCCGCCCCTAATTCCCCGGCTGACTGTTCCTAGATGTGGCCTGGCCTAAATTCTCCCTCTCCTGCATAGTCACTACCCCTTCTCTGGGTCTCTTTGCTCCTGTCACTGCCTCTCAAACCCTTCTTCCAAATCAAAAAGTCATTTTGTAAATGAACCTGGCCTAGAAAGAACACAAAATGAATAAACAAGACAAAAAATGACTTGAGAGAAAATAATGTAAAATGAGAAACTGTCGTTTAATCTGAAAGAAATGAAGAGATGAAAAGAATTCAAAACAAAATGATAAATATTGAAAATAGGCAAAGAATATCTAACACACAAATCACAGTAATTCCTAAAAAATAAAAGCAATGCCAAAGATATGAACAAATATTAAAAACTATGTTAAAACTCTCATGAGCTGAGTGCAGTGATTCATGCCTATAATCCTAGCTACTGAGGAAGCAGAAATCAGGAGGATTGTGGTGCCAGGTCAGCTCTGGCAAACAGTTAGCAAAACCCCCATCTCAACTAATAAAAATATGGGTGTGATGTCATGTGCCTGTCATCCCTGCACTGCAGGAAGCATAAATAGGCACGGTCCAGGTCAGCTCACACACAAAAGTGAGACCCTACCTAAAAATTAACTAAAGCAAAAAGGGCTGGGGGGTGTTCCTCAAGAAGTGCAGCACCTGCCTACTAAGCATGAGGTCCTGAGTTCAAACCACAGAACAGAAAAATAAACCTCCCATGGAATAATCAAAAAAAATTCAAAACCAAATCAAAATAGTGTGTTGTTTATCTGAGAATGTTGTTCCAGAAGAACCAACACCAGGACGTGATCTAGTCACATTACTGGATTTTAAAGAAAAAAAGAGACTCATTAGGAAATCTATTAGTATGAGAATGTAACTAACAAAGAAAAAGTCGGATTATCCCTTTTGGATGACAATGCTTCAGGAGAAAATCAAATGGTGATTTTCAAAGTTCAATAATACACTTAAAAGAAATTAAATGTGAGACAAAGATTTTATATCTAGCAAAACTGATCTTCAATTTACAGAGGCAATGACAAATAGTTATCTGTATTTAAGAGCATCGGTCCCCAAGAACCTATCCTCAGAAACAGAGTAGTCATGAAGCCCAGAAAAACAAAATGCATGGAGATGTGGACATTTTCAATTTTTATGAAAATAGTTTGAGAATTCCTCTGCTTCAAAATTTATTTTACACTTTTATAATTACTTATTCCACCAAAAGTTGTATCCTTTGAAGACAAAATGAAGACTTATCCATTGCTGAGACTCTTGAGGTAGAAAGAATATCTGGCCCAAAGAAATTACTGAATAAACTTATATTAACATGAATAAAGTAACATTAAGCTATATATTTTTTAATGTCCTGAATGAATTGTGGACAAAGAATGTTTGTGAAATCAAAACTGATGCTTTCTGGTGATGGTGGAGTGGTTCAAGTGGTAGAGTGCCTGCCAAGCAAGCACAAAACCCTGCATTCAATCCCTAGTACTGCTATAAATAAATAAATAAATAGCTACCCTTTCTGTCACCACAAAAGCAAAAAACACATTATTCTTTTTTTTGTGTGGGGGGTGGGCACTTGGGGTTTGATCTCAGGGCCTCATGCTTGCTAGGTAGTTGCTCTTTACCACAAAAGCCACTCAGCCAGCCCAGCCCCACCCCTAAAAAAAACACATTATTCTTAACATTTATTTCATTCTTAACATTTATTTTAACTAATTTGTCATGTTTGTGATGTAAAATAAAATGCAGGATTATTGACCTTCACTTAATACTGAAAGTTCCCAGCATAATTCTAGAAATGAATGAGAATCACTGTATCCTTTTGTTTATGGGAGATATTAAAACTATTTTTCTTCCCAATCATCACCATTATAACCATCACAACCATCATATCCTCACCATGGTGACAGCCAGCATTCACTGAGCTCTTAGTTTGCATCAGGCCTTTTATCAGTTACATATATGAGTTATCTCCATTAATCTTCACAACAACCCTGTAGGCCTTTGAAACTATAATTTTCAGATGACAAAATAGGTTAAGAAATCTTCTTAAATTCACATAGCCAGATCAGCTTCTGAATTCCAGTAAACTATGGAACAGGGCTATTTGTAAGATGACTAAAGGTCTCAACCACATTATCTATATGACTAACTCAATGCCTTCCAAGCATGCAAGGTGAGGACAAAATGTACAGAAGTAGAAATCTCTGCCTCTCTCACCTAGTACATAGTCTGTGGATCCCAGCTTCTATCTCATTTGCATGTTAAATTTCTCAAGTCAAATTGGGTTTGAAGAGAGGATTTCACTGATTAATATTTTAAAAATTGATGACCTGTGAGCCCAATGTCATGACTTAACATCTTTGTCTCCACTTTTCTTTTCCTATCAGTATATAATAGCTGAACAAGGGGGGAGTATATTGTGACATTTACATATGTACTTAGAATGTATCTTAATTAGATTCACAAGTGCCATTATTCTCCCTTATCTCCTCTTCCCTTCTTTTCAGAACAATTTCAATAGGCTTCATTGTTCTATTTTCATAAACATATGCAAGGTACATCCACCATATTCGCCCTCCTTCACCCTCTCTGTTTACCCTCCTCCTTTGCCTGATGCCTACCTCCAAACAGGACCTGTTTTGCTTAATTGTCCTTCATTTGTATCTTGATTGTTCAAGGGGAGTTTGCCTTGCTATTTCACACATGTGTACTTTGTACTTTCTATAACTTACTCTTTCCAGTTTTCTTATATGTAAAATGAATCATCCCTTCACATCTGACAACTTGATATAAAGTACAAAATGATACTCAAAAGACAAAAAGCTCATATAAATACATATTATTCACTAATTCAACCAATATTCATTGTTGAGCTAAAAACACCTACTATGTGTTAGACAGTCAGATACTATTCTTATCATGAGGATTGCAATGGTGAACAAGCCCTCGAGATCATTATCAAGAAGCAGCTCTAGCCAGATATCGCATCTGTCTTGTCTGTTCATTTCTCAGCTCCACCCCAGCTCAGTGTTCAACAAGTGGGAAGCAACTAACCCATCTAAGAAACACATGAAATTCAACTCTCCATTCTACTGCCATCAGAATATTTCTTCTCTGGACAGTCAATATCTAAATTAAAACCAGTGTTTTTTTTCTACTGTCGATCCAACAGATTTAATTATGGAATATTGATTATTCCTGATCACCTGCATCTCAGCACGAGCTTCCTCTGTACCATGGCAGTCTGCTTTAATATTAAAACTCACTGTATTTTCCTTGCTGGAGAGAAATCTTTAATAGAAAAATTTCACAGAATGCTCAAAGCCATTAACATCAAGAAAAATAAAAATTATTTTTTAATAAAGTTATAAAGGGAGTTCCATTCTCCTGTCCATAATGTGAAAGTTGACAAAGAAGTTTGCAGCTCACATCTCCCAAAGAAACTAAGAAATTAGGCTCCTTTCCTGAACCATAAGACCCAACTTTTTCTCCCCTGGGAGAAAAGGATTCATAGCTCTTACTCCCTTTCCTATGCCTCACAGAATTCTTTACATTAAAATACTATTTCCTTATGGACCAGAAAGAAAACCAGACTTTTACATCTCCCTGATGTGTTCATCAAGCCAAAAGGTATCTCCAGAGAGTAAAAATACTTCCCTTCCCTGCTAATGCCAGAAGAAGGAAGAAAGAGAGGGAGGGAGGGAGGGAGAAAGGGGAGGAAGGGAGGAAAGGAGGAAGGAAGGAAGGAAGGAAGGAAGGAAGGAAGGAAGGAAGGAAGGAAGGAAGGAAGGAAGAGCCATTCCTCTGCTTTCTCCAGGAGATGTCACTGTGTTTAGCTCTGGTATATAATAAGATCTCTGTAAGTCTTGTAAGGCAAGGAAAATTGATGCAGAAAAGTAATTTCTGCTGATTGGGGCTGCCAGTAGGTAGGAAACACCCACCCTGTCTCCTGAAAGCAAAGCTCATTTCCAGTACCATCCAGGTAGAGGATAGAAAGAGTTACCCTTGAGCTCCTTTCCTTGAAGTCCTAGCAGGAAGAAACAGAAAGAAAAGAAGGGGAGCACTTGTAGCACAGAAGAGGAAGTCAGGAAACCTAGAGACTGCAGTCTTGGCTTTGATGCAATCTTAGGCAAGTTCCTTAATTTTGCTTGACTTACAGCTACCATTTGTTTTATACAAAGAACATCAGAACACTTGGTCTTTATCTATAAGGGGACTTTCTCCTTCAAAAATCCATAATTCTAAGTAAAAAACATACAAAAGAAGCAAGAGAGAAAGAAGGAGGAAGAAGAAGAAGAAGAGTATGATGGGTAGATTAGAAGGTTTTACACATATAATAAGGCCACAAGGAGGAAAACCCTCCAAGAGTTATCCCCTCATACCTGAATTGCATCAGTTGCATGCCCACTGGTTTTGTCATCTTCTATCTCATACACTCTCTCCCTCAATATGACATAATTCCAACTGATATTCAAATTTTTCCCATGGCTCCCTATCATGTGGAGGACAATATGAACTTCCTTGACTCACAGTCACACTGCTCTACACACTGTTTTCAGATCACCAATCCAACCAACACAAACCAAGTCCTATAAGCAAGCCAGGCATCCTTGCAATTCCCAGAATGGTCTGTGCCCTCCCAACCCTCAACTCCTCTCAACCTCGGATGGAAGCCTATCTGAAGTTCCAATTCTCTTTCTTTGTTGATCTAACTTTTAAGAAACTTCCAACATCCTGGCCTTTTCATGAGTCTTCCTTTGACTACTAAACTCCACAATTTCTCCAGTCTCTAAGCTACCTTGAAAAGACAAAACAGTGGAAGTTTCCATATATGTCACCAGAGTCGGCTTGTGTACATCTCTTTCTGCCACCTGCTGTATAAATTTGGACAAATTATGTAATTTTGCTAACATCCAATCTCTACCTATGGTTAATATTAGTATCTAATTCACAGAATTTTTGGGGTTTTTTTGTTTCTTAGAATTTAGTGGCATAACACATCAAAGGCATTTAGCAAAATGCCACAGAATCAATGTTCAACAAATGTTTATGTTTTTAAAGCAGTTCTTTCTAGCATTCACATTTGCACCACTATCAAGTACTGGCCTGAGTTTTCGCTTAACCAAACTTTAATTATAGATTATAAATAATTTGTGCATAGTACTACATGTTGTCTATTTGTTGAATCTGCTTTAATACTTACCATCATGCCCTACAATTAGCAGATCTCAATAACTACTAGTATTCGAGACAAATTAGACCATGAATATCAGACTTTCTTGAGATTTTTCAGTAAATTGTGAAAATAAAATAGAGAAAAATCTATATTTATCATTTACTCCTCAAAGCAATCTCCATTTCAGATGGTATTCAAAGATTTATATAATTATTCATAGTCACACTTTCAAATAAGAACTCAAACCCAGTCTTTCAACAAAGGAAAATAGGTGACCTGGAGAAAGTCTAGAAAATTTCTTTAGCTAAGTAGAATCTTCCTCTAATGCCTTGTTATTCCTCATTATTTCTGTTTTCTCTTGATATACTCCATACCATTCAGTTGCAAACAAGCTTTAGTTTTTACTTGAATCTTATCCATAGCCTTTGCCCATGGATATGCATGGGCATATCCCATTTCTAGCGTTCTTAGTGATGAAGAAGTGAGTTCAACCCTTTCCACTGGTCTACTCTCTCTAAGCTATTGCATTAAAAGTTTTAAGTTACTTCACTGTAGCTTATTTCCAATGAACTCTATGGTGCAAATCATGGGGTTTTATTCTATGTAGTTTGTTGCATCCTTTTACTCAGGGAATCATTTTATCAGTTTATGAAATCAAAACATCCTTATAAATGAAACCTTGTGAATCAGAAAACATTAACATTCATCTACTGAATATTTAAAGCTGGAAAGTGCACTTCAACCTAAATATAGTTAGTATGACTTTTATATCTCTCTTCCAAAGTGAATAATTATCAAACAATACTCTATAGGTAAAATTATCCTATTTAAGATACCTACATTCCTGCTTCCTCACTCTCTTAGAAGATGAAAAACCCTCAAACAAACCTTTTTAAGATAAAAGTATAAATATTTGTTTATCCAATCCCAATCCTTTTAGTCTGAAAAGAAGGAAACCTCAAGATATCACTGCCCCCTCCCTTGTAGGCTCCAGATTGGGAAACCACAGTTCTCAGGAAAGGGCTGTTTTATCCTTTCACTCTGTCATCTGTTCTGAATTTACATTTTCCTGGGCTCTGTCAGGTACTGTGTGACAGATGGCAAGTAAAATCCAATTAGTGGTGTCTTACAAGTTGTGTCAAGACTCCTCAATTAAGCCGTTTTGTTGAGAAGGCATTGGATGGGCGCTAGCTTTGTTCATAGGCAAAAGGAATCAGCAACACTGATCTTTATTTCACCTGACTCAAAGTTTGCTGCATAAAAACAGATTTCTTTCCCCCAGAGGTATTTGTCAAAAATAAAAAATGTCAAAGCATTTAGTAAATATAGCTGTCTGAAGTAGTGCACACTAGTTGGGCAAACAATGGGCTTGCCACAAAACTTAAAAGGAAAAGCTTGGAAAATAAATGCACACAGGGCCACTTGAAAAGCTCTAACATATTCCTGGAGATACACATGCATAGAACAATGTGCATACTCAGAAAGACCTGCAAAAGCTAAGTGCTCACCTGTCACCAACCTTGAGGCTCTGCATAAGCAGAAAGTCAAAACTAAGTGAGAGTAATAAGCTTCTTGACTTAGTGTTGATGACCCAAAATGTGCACAGAGCTCCTAGCAAAGGCCAAGAGACTTATTAGTTTGAAGCAACTAAGAAAATCTCTGTCTAATCATTAGAGGACTACTAAGCTAATTACGAACAGATTTTAGGGGTCACACCTGACAAAGAACACAGACTTTTCAGAATTAGTTCAAAAAGTCATTAAATACATAACAAAAGGCCCAGGGGTAAGGCCCCAGTATTTTCAGCATTATGTATTTAAATTTCTACCATTCAACAAAAAAGAAAATGTGAAAACAATGTGTGATCTACACACAGGAAATAAAGTAGTTAATAGAAAGTATTCAGGCTAGTGGCTCAAGTGGTAGAGCACCTGCCTAGCAGATGTGAGGCCATGAATTCAAACCCCAGTACTGAAAAAAAAAAAAAAAAGGAGAGAAGAAGATAGAAACTATCTCTATGGAAACCCAGTTATTGAAATTCTGTTCAAATCAGTTATTACAAATAACTAAAGAAACACCTAAACAAAATAACCTAAAGAAAACCAGTTATGATGAACTAAAGAAAAACATGACAATGATGTCTGAACAAACAGAAACTACCTATAAAGAGAAGGCAAATATATATATAACCCAACAGAAATTGTGAGGTTGAAAAGGAGAGTAGCTAGTGAAAAATTCACTGCAGGTCCTCACCAAAGGATTTGAGCAGACAGAAGAAATAGCCAATGAGTTGGAAAAAAAATCAATTGATATTTCTAGCTTCATGATCAGAAAGAAAATGGGAGAAGTTAACTAAGTCAGAAACCCTTGGGACACCACCAAGTATACAAATGTATATGTAACAGGAATTCCAGAAAGTGAGGAAAAAGAGAAAGAGACAGACAGAATGCATAGTTTAAGTTGGGTGTAGTGTTAGACCCCTGTAATTCTTGCACTCAGGAAGTGCAAACAGGAGGATTGTGAGTTTGAGGCCAGCCTCAGCTGCACAGCAAGTCAGAGGCCACCTTATCTCAAAACAACACAAAGCAAAACAAAAAGAATGAATAGTTGAAGAATTAATGTCCCCAAACTTCCTAAAGTTGGTGAACATCATAAATCTGCATATCCAGAAAACTCATCAAACGCTAATAAAGATACACTTAGAGTCTGCACCTAGTACACAATAGTCAAAATGCCAAAAACTGAGAATTTTGAAAGTACAAGAGAAAACTGACCACTTTTATAAGACATCCACGATGAGCTTGATAGCTGATTTTTCATCAGAAACAATGGAGACAGGAGTCAGTGTAACAATATATTCAAATTCCTGAAGGCTACCAGCCAAGAATTTTATATCTAGCAAGACTATCTCCTTAAAAAATGAAGGAGAAAGAAAACTCACTGCTAACAAACTTGCTATACATGGAATACTCAAGGAGGTCTTCAGTTTAAAATAAAAGGACACTAGACAGTAACAAGAATCCACATGAAAAAAATAAAAGCATGGATAAAAGTTATACACAGGGAAGTACAAAAGTATAAATGTGTTTTATTATAACTTTATCCCTCTATCTCATATAAAAGACAACTGAAAAAATAAATTTTCAACTTGCTGATGTACACACAGTTCATAATGATGCATTTTGTACGATAGCTCACAAAGGAAATGTAAGGAAAAATTTTATGCTATTGTAATTATATTAATCTGAAATGGATAATCATACATTAATATATTAATTGTAAATCTCAGGGCAAATAATATGAAAAGAACTAAAAAATACTATAAAAGAAATGAAAACAAATTTAAATATTATACTAGGTGAAATTTATTAACACAAAAAATAGCAGTAATAGAAGAATGGAAGAACAACAAAAATCATGAAAACAGCAAACAAAATAGCAAAATGACCCACTAAATCCTCTTATCAGCAACTACACTAAATGTAAGTGTATTAAACTATTCAACATAAAGATTGAGGTTAGCAGAATGGATAAATTTTAAGTCTTTCAATTAGAAGCTGACTGACTATAAAACCAACGGAAATGAATCAAGAAGCAGATAATGCCACAACAGTAGCTAGAGACTTTAATTCCCCATTTTCAGTAATGAATAATTCAACTAGACAGAAGACCAAAAAGAGAATACAACACTCTGAACACGTTAGGTCAACAGACATCCACTGAACACCTAGTGCAACAAGGGTACAGTGCACCTCCATCTTGGGTCCACATAGAGTATTCTTTAGGATAGACCACAAAACAAGTATTAATACATTTAAAAGATTTAAATCATACAAAGTATGACTTTGATCAAAAGCTTATGAAGTTACAACTCAGCAAAGGAAAATTTAGAAAATCCTTCAGAACAAGAAATTAAACAACATCCTTTTAATAAATGGATCAAAGTAAAAGATCACAAGGAAAGTGAGAAAATACTTACAAGTGAATGAAAATGGAAACAAAGCATATTAAAACTTACAGAATATAATGACAGTAGTACTTAAAGGAAAAGATGTATTTTGTAGGGTTTATATTAAAGAAGAAGAAAACACTCAAATAAATAACCTAATCTTCTACCCTAAGAAGCTAGAAATGAAGAAGAAATCAATCCAAAGCAAGCAGAAGGAATGAATTAGTAGCGATGAGAACAGAAACAAATAAAACAATAGTAAAGTCAGTGAACTATTCATATAACCAAAAAGTGGAAACAAGCCAAATATCAGTCAACTTGATGAATGAAGAAACAATGCAGTATATCCATACAGTGAAAATTATTGACTTATAAGAAGTAATAAGTACTAATACAGTCAGTAATATTTTTTAAATGAACCCTAAAAATAAGCTAACTGAAAGAAAGCAGACGTAATAGGCTTTGTATTCTTATGATACTATTTATATCAAATGTTCAGAAAAGGAAAATCCATAGAGATACAAAGTACATTAATGATTGCCAGGGGCTAAAGAAAAGGGAAAATGGGCAGTAATTGTTAATGGCTTTCTTTTGGGGTAATGAAAATGCCCTGGAATTAGATAATGGGGATGATTGTACCACTTTGTGAATATATTAAAACTCACTTAATTTTACATTTGAGATGGCTGAATTGTATACAGTTTTGTGGATTATATCCCCATTTTTTAAAGTACCAGAATTGTGAAAAATAGATTGCATTTTCCAGATACTCCATTAATTATCCGCTTAATTGTCAGGGTTTTATTCTTCCATCAAATGTCCATACTAGTTCATGGAAAAACCTGTTATTAACTTTCTTGCCCTTTGTGTGAATCTCCAGCTGTCATTTTAAGAAGTCAATAACAATTATCAGTAAGTTGTCTGAAACCCTAAAAAGCCAGTAACAAAAGATAAACTTCCTCCCCCAAACCTATGCATCATAAAAGGAATCTCCAAAGACTCATCCCATCAGCTCCTCCCAACCCTCAGTGATGGATGTCTTTCTGTTCACTCTTTACAGGAGAAGGAAACAGTGCACTTTCTTCAGTTATCCTTTTCTCTGTCAAGTCAACATTGCCACAGACCCGGTAATGCATCAGCTTTCTCACAGTTCTCATAAAAATAGCTCAGACTGGCGACTGACTAGCTCTTTAGATAATCAAGGAAGTCAAAAGCTGCTAGGTAGTTCATATGTGGCATCCCTGGTGCTATGATGTTAATTAGTCTGATTTCTCTTTGGCTGGGGCAGTCTTCTGCTCTCCTCCATTTACACGGCAGTGGGATGCTTCTGTTGTTACTTGAACCTTGGGTTTGGTGACTGCTAACCAGGTCCTTACTTGCACTTAATTCTTTGTTGGCAGTTGGAGATGGCAGAATGATTTATTTACAACTTCAGCTGCCTTTAATGCATTTAAAATGCTCACCTTGTGCTAGCTAAACCCATGCCTAAATCCTCATTCTACAGGACCAGTCCAGAACTGAGCTGTAATACCAATTAATGTAGGATGCCTTCTATCTTTGACATTCACAATAAATAACTTCCATTCAATATACAATCCTTCCTTTTGCTCAGAATCAGTGCTCTTTAAATTTCCTACCAGGCAATCACCTTGTGGTAATCCTCAGAGATCAGATTCTTGCTCTAGGAACTTTCCCTTAACTTATAAAACAATCCCTTTTTTAAGCTCAGTTTTCCTGTTCCCGTTTTATTTTTATGTAACTTGGATAACCACAGAATACAGGCCTTCTAGATCCCCTATCATCCCTCTCCCTTGGACCTCCAGCCTAGCCAAATCCCCAGGCCACCTGTGTCATTAAGGAAAACTTAAACAATTCTCAGAATTAGCAATAGCAAGTCTTTCTACTCTAAGCAAAAGGACTCATCACCCACTTTGCTGATAACTGTTGATGGTCAAGTTTCTGGGCAGGCACAGCACTTCTAGGATACTCACCATTGTGCTGAACTATGTTTGCTTCAGACTTTTGGATTCTAGTTATAAAAACAGTCCCTTTAGTTTCTGTATTTAAAATTTTACAGAGGATAAGCTCAAGGCTGTTAGGTCCCTGGCATCCTTGGGGCAGGCAGAGAGTCCTCAGACTAACACCGAAACCAGACCCCCTGATTTATGACCACTTGCAAAACTCTCCTGCTTGTTTCCCTGCTTGCAAAACCACAGGAACTTCCTGTTTCTCAACTAGCTGTGCATGTCGACCCATTCCATCTGGTGATCACAGATAAATGGAGGCCAGCGACCCGGCTGTTCTCTGGGAGGAACACCCTCCCTCCCTCACAGGGTGGCCCCACCTATAAAGCCCCTTACCCATTCCAGCCAAGCTGCTGTGCTCTGAACCCAAGAGGGGAAGCCCAGTAGTCTGTGCTTCCAATAAATCTTTCTTTTTTACACGTGGCATGGTCTTTGTTCAGCAGTTCCTTACATACGGTGCCAAAACTCAGGAAAGGTTAACAGGACGCTCCAGCCCGGGGCTGGTCCCTTGGCTTTTGTGTCCTGCCCTCTCCCGGATCCAGACCGCTGAATTGACCCCATGTGTCTACGGACTGTGGATCTCAGACCTTACTGCCTTGCCAGCTCTCCCATCCATCATTAGCCTCTCTTCCACTGACCTCCACCTGACCTACTCCTCTCCTCAGACTCAGTAAGTGTCACCCTTCTCAGGGCCGCCTGCTGTCTCTCAGTCTCAGAAGTTGTAGCGCTATGCCAGGTATGCCTCCCACACCCACTGGGGCACCCACCGCCCAGCACAGGGATGCCTGGATAACCAGTTGACATTCTCTTCCAATGGTGACCCAAGCCAGGGACGCCTGCCCTTGGGAACCCATTCGGGTGACACTTCCCCCTCCTTCTAACTCTCTCTCTCTCTCTCTTGCTCTCCCTCTCTGTCTTCCTTTCCTCCACTAAGGATGAGAGCTCGCCAGCCCCTCCAGCCTACTTTGACCAAATGGCAACTGGACGATTCTGCTCTCCTTGCCTGAGTCACATAAGGGAGGCTAGATCTTGACCTAGATCTATATTGGCCTGAAGAGTAAACTCACCGAGGCACATACCTCTCTCTCTCTCTCCCTCCCTCTCTCTCTCTCTCTCTCTCTCTCTCTCTCTCTCTCTCTCTCTCTTTCTCTCTCTCTCTTTTCCAACTACATTATGGGGACCACACACTCTAAATTAGATGCATCCACACCCCTGGGATGCCTTCTCCGCTCCCTCAGGAACCTTGATCTCCAACACGATATAAAACCTAAGTGACTGATTTATTACTGCAACACTGTTTGGCCTCAGTACAAGCTAGACAATCAATCCCAATGGCCTGAAAAATGGTACTTTTGATTTTCACGCACTTATAGATCTTGACAATTTCTGCCATCGCAATGATGAGTGATCCGAAATTCCATATGTCAAAGCTTTTCTCTCTCTCCACTCTAGACCTTCCCTGCTCCAATCTTGTAACACCATTCAAATCCTCCTTGCCAGCAACAAACTCTCCTCAAAGTCCAAAACTCCCCCTGACTCCTTTCCTGAAGATTCTTCCCTTACTTGTGACCTCACGGGCTCTGTCTGCTCACCTCCCAACTCCTCTTCTCACCAGTCCTCTACATCAATTTCTTCTCCTGCCCCATCTTCCCATGGCTCAGAACCCCCCTGCTCCAACCCCTGCTGGCTCTCCTAAACATCTGCCACCATATTTCCCTTCCACAGTAGTCACTATTGGCCCTGAGCCATTGGCTCCTCAGGGACCAACACCTCCAACGTTCCCCTCAGCCCTTGCTACACCCTCACCCTTCTCCTCCCCACCCCCATCCCATACCTGCTCCCATACCTCCTCCCAAGCACGCTTAGCCCACCTGTACCACTCTGGGAGGTGGCAGGAGCTGATGGCATTATCAGAGTTCATGTGCCCTTTTCCATGACTGACGTCTCCCAAATTGAAAAGAGTCTTGGCTCCTTCTCTAATGACTTAGCCTCCTATATTAAAGAATTTTAATACCTAACCCAAGCATATGCTATAACTTGGCATGATATATAGGTTATTCTTTTCTCCACTTTAACTTCAGACAAAAAGGAAAGAGTTTAGTTGGCAGCATAGGCACATGCCGATGATGTCCACTGCACAGATCTCACTCTCCTATTGGCATCTATGACTGTGCTACATGAGGACCCACATTGGGACTATCAAGACCCCACCATGCTAGCCACCTGGAACTATATGCTCACCTGCCTCCTTGCAGGGTACAGACTGCCTCCCATAGGGCAGTCAATTTTGACAAACTTAGAGAAATTACCCAACACCCAACTGAAAACCCCACTTCTTAGGGCAACTTACTGAAGCTTTAACCCACTATACTAAGTTAGACCCACCTTCCAAGGATGGCATAATTATTTTCAACTCTCACTTTATTTCCCAACCCTCCCCTGATATTCAAAAAAAAAAATTAAACAGGTAAAGGATGGTCCTCAAACCCCCCAGGGAGATCTTGTGAAAATGGCATTTAAGGTATTTAATAACCGAGATGAGGCCCAAGACCAGCAAAAGGCCCAGCTCTTGGCAGCTGCCCTGAGGCTACCTCCTCCAACTCCAAGATGGGCCAGACAATAACACACGCCTCCAGGCGCCTGCTTCAAGTGCAACCAGACAGGACACTGGGCAAAAAAACTCTCTTCACCTTGCCCTCTGCCAGGACCCTGTCCACAATGTGGTCAGAATGGACACTGGAAGGACAACTGCCCCTCTTTGCCTCTACAAGGTAGATCAGTCTCTCACTCCTGTTCCCACCAGACTGAAGGCTCCTCGGACCCCTTGGGCCTGGCTGCAGAAGACTGATGCAGCCTGGGATCTCGGCCCCCTTCAAGATCACCCCAGAGGAGCCCAGGGTAACCGTCCAAGTAGCAGGTGGGCCTCACCTACTTGGTGCTACCAGACTTCTTGGGTAAGCTTTATCCTTCACAGATCTCCATGCTGGGGGTGGACAGTCTCCTCCAGCAGCCAAAAAAAAAAATATTTAAATTTAAAATTCTTATAAAAGTTAATTTTAAAATACAAGTTACAAAGTAAACAAGTGGAAAGGCTATAGATAGGTATTGAGGGTATTTTTTGAGAAGTTAAGGGAAAAAAGGAATGGTTTTTTGGCTGAGAAAGGATTTTGTAAACAACTATTTGTCCTAAAGATGGTTTCAAATATGGACAGGAGGGAAAAGGACAAACCATCAAAGGGTTTAGAATGTTATATGAAGGTCAGAGTAAGTTTTAAAAGTGTATAATAAAAAGCTTCAGTGTGTGGTAAAGTTAAAGTTGACTATAATCTAAGAGTTGCTTAAAAGATTTTTAAGGTCATGTCAAACTAAAATCAAATTCTCTGTCTATAAAATAACAAGGTTATTTTAATATTGTTCTGTACTGAGTAACATTTGTAAAAAGCTGTTATAGGGAAAGATTTTATCAAAGAAATTACTTGTGTTTTCTGTTGATCTTGTCAAGCTTTAAGTACTACTAAATCAGAGTTCATTTATGTATTTGCTCATGGGTCTTAAATGACCACCTTATAACAGTGTTGTATCTATACTTTATATAAATATGGTACAAACATTTGCAAAGTTAAAAATGTAAATTTATATAAAATAATGAGCTAAAGTTCTCTTTTATCCAAAAGTGTTACATTTAACCTAAATCCTGACAGTCAGCCCCTGTTTGCCTTTGAAGATTCCACAAACACTTCACAGCAATGAACTTGGACAGTATTTCCACAAAGGTTTAGGAACAGCCCTCATCTTTCTGGACAGGCCCTAACCAGAGACTTGTTGGGTTGGCACTGCCCAGAGGCCACCCTTCTTCAATGTGTTGATGACTTATTTCTGTGTGGAGCCACAGAGCCCCTCATCTGTTGGGCAACTGAGTCCCTTTTAAACTTTCTGACCTCCCAGGGATACAAAGTCCCCAAGGAAAAGGCTCAATTATGCTTCCCACAGGTCACCTACCAAGGTGTGGTCTTAAATGGACAGGCTCACTCCCTGAGTCATGAACAAATTGACCCAATCCTCCGTTTCCCATAAAGCAGCTTAGAGCTTTCTTGGGGTTACAGGATTTTGAAGAATCTGGATCCCTAGTATGCAGCTCTTAGAAGACACCTTTTTATGCTCCTTCTAATATTCCTATTTGGATCTTACATAATAAATGCTCTCAAGATTGTTTCCCCTCCCCCAATAAAGGTGCAAACCAAACCGTTCACCTGAGAAAGCCCGTGAATCCATGGCCAATGAGAAAAACCTACCACATTGGACCACCCCCAACCTCCTCGGCCCACCAACCTTCCAGGACTCTATACCTGGAGAAAACTGGCAGGTCAGTTTTTCCCATATACTCTGCTTAACTCCAACTTCTGTCCAACCAAGGGATGCCAATCTTCTATATTCCTTACCTTTGATATATCAAAGGCCTGCTCTGACAGTTGTGACCTTTGGCAGCTATTTTCTCCCTACTCCTTTTCATCCCTTGCCTCTTTAGATGCCTCCAGGATCACCTAGGGGAGCTCAGCGGACAGACTTTCCACCAGATGCTATGACAACCTTCTCCGGCCTACCACCAAATGGCCTGTCTGCAAATGAAGCCTGGGAAAAACTATCCGCCTCCACTCCTGGGGACCCCACACATTTCCAAAATTCTGGCTGGATCCCCTACTTAACAACACCCATATTCAGCAGGAAGTAGATCAATTGGTGCCCATAATACCAACGAAAGGCTGGAAAAGATGTAAGGAACTGCAGAACAAAGACCACACCACATGAAGAAAAGAAAGATTTATTGAAGCACAGACTGCCGGGATGACCCTCGGGTTCAGGGTGCAGCAGCTTGGCTGGAATGGGGAGTGGGCTGTATAGGAGGGACCACACCATGAGGGAGGGAGGGTGTTCCTTCCAGAGAACAGCCAGGCTGCTGGCCCCCATTTATCTGTGGTCACCAGGTGGAATGGGTCGATTTGCATAGCTAGTTGAGAAACAGGAAGTTCCTGCAGTTTTGCAGGCAGGGAAACAAGCAGGAGAGTTTTGCAAGGGGTCGTAAATCAGGGGGGTCTGGTTTCAGTGCTAGCCTGTGGACCCTCCGCCCGCCCCAAGAATGCCAGGGACCTAACAAAGGCCAGAATCATTTTCCTGTAGGAATGGTGGACTTGAGTAAGGAGGTCTCTCTCGCTCTCTCTCTCTTCTCTCTCTCTCTCTCTGTGGGCCACAGGTCTAGCACACAGGCCAAGATATGCTGCTCAAGCCACTTTCTACTTCCCTTCAGAAAGCAAAGGTGTGTGCACTATCTCATAGCCGTGCTGCTTAGGAGCAGAGTAGTATGGAAGTGGAAATTTCACACCTGTACTTTGGCAATTGCTGTGTGACCCAGGTATGCTTTTTTATTCCTTTAAGAAGCCCTTTAGTTTGGTGCCATTGGCTCTTGCCTATAATCCTAGCTACTCAAGAGGCAGACGTCAGGAAGATTGCATTTCAAAGCCAGCCTAGGCAATTAGTTTACAAGACCCTAGCTCAAAAAACACCTTCAAAACAACAAAAAGGCTGGTGGAGTGGCTCAAGGTGTAGGCCCTGAATTCAAACCCCAGTACCACACAAAAAAGAAAGAAAGAAAAAGAAGCCGTTTTTCAGGTTCCTGTCTTTGTACCTCATAGTTTCATATAAAGACACTTGCACACCGATGTTTATTGCAGCACTGTTCACAATAGCAAGGCTAGGAAACAACCCAGATGCACTACTCCTGATGAATGGATCAAGAAATTGTGGTCTATATACACAATGGAGTTTTACTCAGCCATGAGGAATAATGACATGTGGTGTGAGGGAAAATGGATGCAATTGGAGGACATCATGTGAAGTAAGCCAGGCTGAGAAAGACAAAGGCTGTATGTTTTTGCTCATCTGTGGGAGATAGACACAATACAAATACAAGCAATACTATGAAAAACAGATTATGCTAAAGGGAGGTCACTAACAGGAGAGGGAGGGTAAAAGAAGGCAGTTAAGAGGGTGAAATGGGTGATGTACTTTCTATACAAGAATGAAAATAGAACTTTAAACCTGTTGAAACCACCATAAGAAGGAGTCAAAGGAGAAAAAGAGAGGGCAAGAATCAATTCAAGCTGTAATACATATATACATGGAAATGTCACAAGTAAACTCCCTGTATAGCTATCTTAAACAAACAAAATGACTTTTTTCAGAAACGGAGAACAGGAAGATAAAACAGGTCCTGGTTGGGAATTGGTACCAGTAGGAGGGGAAGGATTTAAGGAAAGGGTGTGAAAGGTAAATATGGTGGAATATTATATACTCATGTATGAAAATGGAAAAATGAGACCTGTTGAAACTGTCCCAGGAATGGGGGGAAGTAGGATAAAGGAGAACGATAGGAGTGAATTCAACTATGACATATTGTAAGAACTTTGGTAAATGTCACAAGGTATCCAAGTACAACAATAATAAAATAAAAAATAAAAAAGGAATATTCTTTTATCTTCCCAAATGTATGAATGATCATCCCCATCATATCTTGTAGTCTTTGAAAGAATAAACAAGAACAAAATAAAATACAACTTGCAGTTCTCCAAAACTCCAGGAATATAAGGTTTTTTAAAGATTACAGGGATGGAAATGACTTAGACAATAAAAGGACTGTATTCGTGCAAAGTTTCATTGTTATTTTATCCTTATTTGGAGTTTTAATCATCTCACAATCAGTTCATGAGCCCAATAATCCATCAAATCATGTGACATGTCAGGGAGAGAAGTTGATAAGTCAGTGAACATCTGGTTCAAATTTTTCACCGAGGGGTAAGAAACACTTTTGACATAGCTGAAATTTCTTGTGGTAATTCTGATTCCAAATTATTCAATTTTGTTGAAGAAACAGTTACAGAGCAACCTCTTTGAGCCAGACACCATGACAGGTATTAAATACATTCAGGTGCAAAAGTGCCTAGGACATAGTCCTAACTCATTCACAGTCTAGTTATTGCGCCTGCCAAGCAAAATCATAAAGATGTGAAGGAGATAAAACAGTGATATGGAAGCAATTAATTCTGAATCGGGGGTCAATTATAAAGAGGAAAGCATAACAGCCATTTATAATTATAAGTTAATGTGTTATGTCTCCCTGGGATATTTCTAATTATGAAATGAAGGACTCTATCTTCTCTTAATAGAATTTCCAATGTCTGTAAAATCTTAATAGAAAGGATTTTTGTTTAAACACACCAGATTTAAAATATGCACTCATCCATTATACCTCCAGGGATTTCCCTCCAAAATTACTGTAATGAGTTTTAAAAATATTTATAGGTCTGCAAATACAAAGTATATAGGAGAGAAGATGAGAACAAACAAGAAATATGTAAATATTGAGAGATTGAAAGCAGATAGGCAATTGATATGTGACTTAGCAGCTCAGAGTTCCCTCAAACTTCCATGCCAAAAGGAAGCATGCCAATTTACCTGAGGAAAAGGAGAAGAATTGATTGCACCTGATTGTCAAATTAGAATGTTCTATCTAGATATGGTATCATTCAAATGAAGATGAAGCAAAAGTGTTTTCAGACACTAAGTTTAGAGTTTGCTTCTCATAAATATCTAATGAAAAACTACTAAAGGATATTCCTTAGTATGAAGCAAAAAAAAAAAAAAGCACAGAGGAAGTAAGTGAGACATAATTGGCACTGGTAAATTTGTGTAACTGCTAAATTTAAAATAGTTTTCCTTGTTTCAAATAATTGGTGCTAAAGTTAAAAGCAGTGTCAAGAAGGATGAGAAAGAGCGCTGATGGTTAGTTAAGTGTGTTTTGTTAATGTTCTTATCTCATTTCGGGAAGTATAGAGATGGAGCATGACTTTAGATAATGTAAGAAGCAAAATTAAAATTACAGATTTATTTTAGATTGTGATAATTATTTCACAATGTACGCATACAACAGAACACCCTGCAGTATACTATAAATCTATTCATTTTTGTCAATTATGCTTCAATAAATCTTAGGGGAAAATATATTTTAAGTCCATTAATGCATTATACTTCTGAGAGATTGGAAATGTTTTTTCTTGTATAAGATTTATGTGAATGTTAATTCTGCATTAATTCATTTCTGTCTTGTGCAATTTTCTGTATATATATTGTACTTCAACATCTTTTAATTACAGGAAAATAAAAAATATAATTAATAGTTTATGAACTGGTAAAAGAGAAAAACAAATAAGTTTTTAAAAACTTGTAATTCAGGAGAGGTGAGAAAGGAGGGGTTAAAAAAAAGAAAGTAGGAGATATAGCTCAGTCACAGAGTGATAATCCAGCATTCAGGAGGTCCTGGGTTCAATCCCCAGTACCACAGACACAGACAAACAAAAAAAAAAAAAAAAAAAGGAAAGAGTGATCTCAAATAAAGACACAAAATTGGAAGAAATTAATCCTATTTGAGCAATGCTCACAATAAATGTAAAGTCAACTTTGTAAAAGATACTACTACATGTTGAAACTTCTTTCAAAAGAGAGCTACATGGTCCTTTCAAGATGCACACAAATGATGTGTGAATGGCTGAACTTAAAAATTTAGGAAAAATAGACATACTTTTGCCTGGAATAGAAATACTAGTATTTGAGGGAAAAAACTAAGAATTTAGGGCAAAAACATTGAACAGAATAAAATAAGTTCAAGAAAATTATGTTGCAATATTTAAAAAATGTAAATATACTGTAATACTTATCAATATGGATATTAGCATAAATATTTATACATGAACTAGTCAAATAACCATAGAAATTACATATTGACCAACAGGTTGGAATGTTTTTAATAAGCTTTCTTAAGAGCCTAAAAGATCAAACAGGAAAAAAAGGATAAAAATTTAAATAGCATGATCCAAAGCTTGGACTTAATTCTGTACCCAGGAGAGAAAATGCTTACTTCCACACCATAGACTGAATATTCATAGAAACATGTCAGATATTTTGTCATAAATGATATAGCTTAAAGAATTACTCCCATAGAGGCCAGGTTCTCTGATCAGAATGGAAATGAATGAGAAATCAAGCCATCAACTCAGAATTCATAAGAATAATTATTGTAATAACAATAACCTCCCCAATACCACCGTCTGGCATCTAGTTTATCAATTTATGAATTAATGGTGGAAATTATAAACTGTTGAAATATAAGAAAATAATACTTCTCAAATTTCAATTATAAAGTTATTTTTAAAAGGTAGAGTCAGAATAAAGTGAATTTTGCTCAAAGGATATAAAGAGAAAATTGAGTAAATCCCCCCAAAAAAGAATAAATCAAATATATCTGTAAAGGAAAATTAACAAAAAGGGACAAAAAAAGGAATAATCAGCAAATCTAAAATAAGATTGAAAGAAAAGTAATGAATTAGATAGATGTCTAATAATTCCTAGAAAGTCTAATAAGTTAGATAAATGTCTAATAACTCCTGGAAAGTTATTCATGGCAAAGTCATCAGTCAGAATGAAGGGACACACTACATAATCCTGAAAGGAACAAATGCATGAAAAAAAGTTCCCACAATGATAACAGGAATTTTTTAAACAAAGCTTTCACAAAAGTGATACATCAAGCTGGGAAAAAATGACATAATTTTGTTTGGTTTTTAATTTCAGGGTTTGCTTGGGGTGGGATGTATTTCTGTGTGCATGCATGCTGTGTGTTTGGTTTTACTTAAAGGGGAACTTCAATAAGACTTTCTATAAAAACACTATAGATTAGTCATATATAGGCTTAGAACAATTAACCAAGGGCAGCAAAGAGAAAATCCAAAAACAGAAATGAACAGATCATAGAAAATTCTGAATTCTCTGGTTTATTGGAACTGATAAATAAATTCAGTAAGTAGCAAGATACAAAATCAATACACAAAATTCTGTAGCTTTTCTACACACCAATAATGAAATCTCTGAGAATGAAATTGGGAAAGTAATCTCATTCACAATAAGCCACAAAATATAAGATAAAATAACCAGTAGTAAGTCTAACAATGCTGGGCACAGATGGCTCATGCCTGTAATCCTAGCTACTCAGGAGGCAGGGATTAGAAAGATCGCTAGTCCAGGCAAATAGTGAGACCCTATCACCAAAAGAAAAACTCATCGCAAAAAAATGCTGGTGGAGTGGCTCAAGGTGTAGACCCTGAGTTCAAGCCCCAGTACTGTAAAAAGAAAAAAACATCTAATTACATATGAAAGATGTCTACAATGGAATTTACAAAACACTGAAGGAGAGAAGTCGAAGAAGATACTAGAAGGTAGAAAAACTCCCATGTTCATGAATGAGAATTCATATGGCTGAAATGACCAAGCCACCCTAAGTGATCTACAGACTCAATGCAATTCCAATCAAAACACCAATGACATATTTAAAAAAATAATACCAAAATTCATATGAAAGCACAAAAAGACCCCAAACAGCCAACACAATACTGAGCAAAAGGAGAAATGCTGGAGGTATCACAATACCAGATTTCAAAACATACTACAGAGACATGGCAACAAAATAGCATGGTACTGGGGTAAAAACAGACATGTAGACTAACGGAGCAGAATACAGGACCCAGAAATAAATCCTATCTTCAGCCAACTGATTCTCCACAAAGGTACAAAAAACACATGTTAGAGAAAGGATAGCCTCTTCAACAAATGGCATTGAGAAAATGGGATATCCAGAAGACTGAAAACACCACTATCACCACTCTATGTAAAAGTAACCTCAAAATGAATCAAAGCCCTTAACATGAGAATTGAAGTGCTGAAACTCCTAATAAAGGAAAACATATGGGAGACACATCAAGGTATTGGATATCTTATCCTAGAAAGGATTTCCAAAGTATAGGAAGCAAAAGCACAAACTGATAAATGGGATTGCATCAAATTGGAAAGCTTCTGCACAGCAAATGAAACAGTCAATAGAGTGAAGATGCAATCTATAGAATGGAGAATAATACTGCCAGCTGTTCATCTGAATACTATCCAGAATGTATAAAGAATTCACAAAATGTCAACTAAGGAACAAATAATCTAATCAATAAATGGCAAAACAGACATTTTTTAAGAGATGAGATACAAATGACCAATAAAAATATAGGATAAAAAGTTCATCATCTTTAGCCATCAAGGAAATGAAAATCAAAACAACAATGAGATTCCACCTTAACCCAGTTAGAATGGCTACTATCAAATATAAAGATGATAGATAGACAGACAGATTAAATAGATAGATAGATAGATAGATGATAGAGAAGATAGATGAAAGACAGAAAAAAGAAAGAAAGAAAGAAAAGATAGACAGAAGTGTTGGCAAGGATGTGAAGAAAAAGGAACCTGTACACAGTGTATACACTGTTCACAGTAATATAATAGAGTCCATCCACTATGGAAAACAGTAAGGAGGTTCTTCAGAAAACTAAAATAGATGAAATGGACCGTATGATCCACTATCCTACTGTAGGGTATATTATTCAGAAACGAAATCAGCATGTTGTAGAGATACCTGCACACAAATATTTATTGTGGTACAATTCACAATAGTGAAGATGAGGAATCAGCATAAGTGCTTGTCAAGAGTTAAACAGATAAAGAAAATGTGGTATATATACTCAATGGAGTATTATCTGGCCATAAAGAAGAATGAAATATTGTCATTCACAGGAAAATGGATGGAACTGGTAGACATCATGTTAAGCAAAACATCCCAGACACAGAAAGACAAATACAGCAAGTTTTGTCATACATGTGAAAACTAAAACAAAAGATGATCTGAAAGTGGAAGAGGCAATATTAGAGAGTGGGGAAAGGGCAAAAGGGAGAGGAGAGAGAAGAAGAAAGCAGAGGGGAGAAGAGAGTAGAAGGAAGGGTATGATCAATGCATGATATAAACATGTATGCAAATCCCATTAATTTGCTCAATGCATGATATAAACATGTATGCAAATCCCATTAATTTGCACATTAAGACATATAAATTATAATTTTTTTAAAAAGAGGGATTTGATTCCCATGTACACTTTGTTTTGTTTAAAAATAAACCCTAATCTTGACATGGAGGTACACACCTGTAATCCTAGCACAAGGGAAGCTGAGCCAGAGGCTGCTTTAGCAATCTGTAATGTACTTTAAGAGTTTTCTTTAGGCTGGATGTGGTTCATGCTTGTCATTCCAGCACTCTGGTGTCTGAGGCAGAAAGATCTGAAGTTCAAAGCCAGCATGGGCTACATAAGAGAGAACCTCTCTCAAAAAACCAAAACACAAATGACTAAATGAACTCTAAAGCAAACATGTACAAGTGCTAAAATTTCCTAAACATCAGCATTAGGTTTGAGTGTGTTCCTTGCATTAAATACTGTGCATGACTGTATGTGTGAATCGCTTTATAAATAAAATAAAAACACATGAGATAAATAAAATAAAAATTCCTGATGTTTGTATAAAATTATAAGTATTGAGGCTTATTTTTCAACAGTCAGTACTCTAAAGGATGAAATATATGGTTTTTTTTAAGCAAGGATAGTTCCAAATAAAAGTATGAACCAAAAAACGCTGAGTTTATGCCTAGACAATAGTAAAAGGATTGCTAGTCCCCCGAAAGTGTAGACTAATGACAGGTGGTAAGAAGTGATTACTGGAGTGACTACATCAAGGTCAGATTGGCTGAACAGTTAGACATGGTGTTACATGCAATAGTAATGTCATGAGGTCTCTTAATCAAGCCACCAACGTAAAAACAAAGGGGAGCGTGGGGAAGGAGGAGCCACGTGGTCAGTGTTGATGTCCACCTCATGCAATTATGCTTAACTGAAGACAGTCTCATTCCTGGGTCCCATTCAGCCACTTGGGGAAATGTCATCTTCCTCTGAGAGAAGAGTTTGCAGAAGCTGAGCTGAGAATCAGGACTGGGCTCTCCCTTTACCTGAACTGGATCCTGCTTATTGGATGCCAAGCATATGGCACTTGTTGGGAGAGCGATTATTTCTCCATACGCAGCGCAGGGCTTCAACAGAGACTTAGCCCACATTCAGCCCCAGGTCCGAACACATGACCTAGTTCTGGCCAATCAGAGGGCCACACTTCTTCACGCACAATGATTGGTTCATGGGTATGCCCATGACTAAAATTGTACCAATCAAAGTCCTGCCTTCTACTCGGAGGCGTGATGTAACTTGAAACCATGTGCCCTGAAGTTTATGTGTACTTCCTACAACTGTCTTTCTACCATATTTAGAAAAGGGAAATGGGAGAGTTGGCAAATGAAGATAGGGAAAGGAAAGGAAACCCATTGACCCCTTGCATTTTTCTGATTTGTGAACATGGATTCCCTTTTGACATAGGCTAGTTTTTGCGTGTGCTTTATTACAAGTAAAAGGGCCCTGAGCCTATTATTCCAGCCATAAGAATCTGGCAAAACTCTAATACTACCTGAAGAAGATTTGTCATGGCAAGTGAATTCTGCTGGTGCACAATCAATCAGACTGACAGTCCCGTGGTGGTCATAGGCTTTTCAGGGTCATGACTGTTAAGCTTTGTGGTCAATGGCATAGAACTTGGAGACAGCTGGCGCAATGAGGGTGCAGCCTGTGGTCTCATTCTCAGTAACAATGCATTAGGACAACTGAGCTCCTCAACCCAGGCCGGACACACAAACCCTGTAGGTACACTATTGTCTAACAGAATGTACAAAACACACATGGAAAGAGCCAAGGAGTGGAAAGATGGCAACACTCAGTAATCAGCTTTCTTCAGGTGAGAACATAAGGGAAAACTCCAGTCTTTATAAGAAATATCATCTAGTACAAAATCAGCTATGACCGTAAAAGTAAACTTGGGCCAGGCATTGTGGTGAACACTTGTAATCCCAGCTACTTGGGAGGCAGAGACAGGAGGATTGTGGTCCAAGTCTAGCCCAGGCAAAAATGTGAGGTCCTATCTGAAAAAGGAAAACTAAAGCAAAAAAAGGGCTGTGGGCATGGCTCAAGTGGTAGAGTTTGGCTAGCAAACCTGAGGTCCTTCGTTAAATTTCAGTGTTATTTTTAAAAAGACTAAAATAATGAAATTTGTCTAAATTAAAATAGGTCATTTTCTATTATGAGCACGTCCCTTCTCTACCCCTGCCTTGTATTTACCACATAATGAAGTAGATAAGCTGTAATGCCTTTATAGTAGGTACTGAACTATATTTGCAAGAAAATACCCTGCTTAAACCTTGGAATGGAAAGTGATATCCCCCCAACACACCCTTCGCCTCCTGATCGAAGGTCAGAACTAAGACATCAGCACAAACAGTTGAAAGGAAGAACAACTACTCTGCCTACAAAGGAGGAAAGTTTGGGGGACTGACCTGTGGCTCCAGAAAAGGAGTGAAGTACTCTTGGCCATATATGCAAAGGAGTGTAAAGCCATATACAAGAGAGACACCTGTACACCTATATTCATCGCAACGCTGTATACAATAGCCAAGCTGTGGAATCAGCTGAGGTGCTCAACACCCAATTGATGGATAAAGAAAATGTGGTCTATATAAACAATGGAGTACTATGTAGCCATAAAGAAGAATGAAATTATGTCACTGGAGACCATCAGTTTAAGTGAAATAAACCAACTCAAAAAGGCAACATCACATATTTTCCCTCATGTAGAATCTAGGTCTGAAATGATAATATAATGAAAATGTAAAGGCAGGACTGTGGGAGGTAGAATCGGGGATTGGGGGAGGTGGAGGCAATAAGAAAGGGTTCTAGAAGTCAAGAGGTTCAAAGTCTATTACATGTATATGTGTGAAGGTAGCATAAGAAAACCCACCAAATACTGTATGAAAAGGGGGAAGAGGGCAAGTTGAAGGGAATAGAATGGAGGGGTGAATTTGTTCAAAGTATACTGTGTGTATCCATGAAGAGTTCATAATGCATCTCTCTTCTATTAATGATAAATATTTTTGTGAAATTTTTAAAAAGAAAAGGAGTGAAGGAGACAAGGAAAAAGTGAAGAAAGGTCAAATGTAGCAGGAGATGGCGGGGAGGACAACGGAAGTTTGGAGAACAAGACTGTGAAGGAAGTAATTTTGGAGCTTGTATTCATGGTCCTGAAGGTATCTGTGAGTTCTTCAGGGGAGTCTGCAGAGTTCAGAAATATTTCAGGAATAAGTGAAGGAAAGTTTCACATGTGGGTAAACATTGTACAAAATCCCAGAGTATTACAGAAGAACGAGTGTAGACTCAGATTATAAGAATTTAAGCCTCATGAAATCTTGGATGCATTGGGAAGACTTGAGCCTCCCACAAATGAGTAATGTGGCCATTTTTCTGGCTCTTACAAGGCTGGGAGGCTGGGAGACCCCATGTAGCAAAAGGTCATCCTGCTCTGTAGTGGCACCACCATCCTTGGATGCTCAAGCATCCTCAGGTCTTTCTTTCCCTCACGATTGATACTCTCAGTTTATCTTCTTCCATGTCTTCTAAATGTACCTCCATCCCTATCCCGCAAGCTCTTCTCTCCAAACAATCCTCTTCCTGTTCTTTAGTCTACCTTCCACCAAGCCCCCAAAAAGGAAACCAAGTGACATTTGCATTTTTATTCCTCTCCTTCCATCCTTCTGCCTCCTAAATATTAGCCCTGCTTTAACGCCACTTCTAACATACTAGTCCAAGCTTCTCTGACCTAGAAATCTCCTTGCCCTGACCTTCATCCTCTCTGAAGTAAAATCCCCATCAAAATAATCTTGCTGAGCTGGGCGCCAGTGACTCACCTCTATAATCCCAGCTACTCAGGAGGCAGAGATCAAGAGGATTGTGGTTCAAAGCCAGCCCCAACAAATAGTTCATGAGACCCTATCTCTAAAAAACAAAATCACATAAAAGGGCTAGTGAAGTGGCTCAAGGTGTAGGCCCTGAGTTCAAGCCCCAGTAACACACACACAAAAATAATAATCTCACTGAAGTACATGTTCTGTGTTAACATACTCTTGCTTAACTCATTCCCTTTATTGAGAGAGGGTCTCACTATGGAGCTCAGGTTGCCCTTGAACCCATGATCCTTCTGCCTTAGCCTCTCAAGTGCTGGGGTTACAGGCTTGCACCACTACACCCACCTGTTCTAGTCTCACCTCTCCTCTGCTACTCTTGTTCATGCCATACAGAACCATATGCAGCTTCAAAAGCATACTTTTTTGTGTTTTGTACATGTATCTCCTTTGGCTTGTCCCCTTCCTACCTCACAGACAATTCCTACTCACCATACAGGCACTGTCTCCTTTGTGAAGTTTCCCCAAATTCAGATCACTGCTTTCCTTCCATACACTTACATCACTCCAAGTTAACCTCCATCATAGGTTCTTTCATGGTGCATTATAATTCCATTTGCACAAATTTCTCCCACTAGTCCATGAGCACTGTGAGGGCAGAGAATGAGTCATCCAAAAATGGAGGTAAAATATACCTCCAAGCGCTATTGTGAGAACCAACAGAAATCATGAATGTGTAGTATTTGGCCAGTACTTCGAATAAAATCACTTTTTAAGTGAATATGATTTTTCTGTTTTCTCCCCCACCCACCCACCAACCACCACACACATACACCCTGCAAGAGACCGAGGCTCCCTTTGAGAAGTTACAGAACCAATCAAGCACAGACTTGAAGCCTGGAAATGGCAGAGCTGTGGTTGGAATCTAGGTCCTTTTATTCCAGTCTGTACTGTTTTACTATAGTAGGTGCCTTTGGGAAGCAGGCTATTTCAATATTATTTTGTATTCATTCATATGTTTCTTTTTTTGGAGCTACTGGGGTTTGAACAGAGGGCCCCATGCAGGTGAGGCAAGTCTTTACCACTTAAGCCTCACCTCCAGCTTTTTTTGCTGTACGTTATTTTTTCAGCTGTGCTTACGCAGGCCCCAGGCTACAATCCTCCTGCCTATGTCCTCTGGAGTAGCTGGGATGACAGGCATGAGCCATCATACATGGCCATTCAATATTCTCTTTATTTGCATGATCTCACTTTAAGCATGAAGTCATTTAACCAGTTTGCAATCAGTTTCTTTATCTATAACTGATGAAAAATAAACAAAAAAACAGTAAGTCTAAATAGCAGCTGCCAAGACAAATTCAAATCCTCATGTTGGACTGTTGAAGAGCACTGGTGTCATGCAGATAAATAAGAAGTATGTGTGAGTGGAGAAATCCACCCTATTTTATCACAGTAAAAAGATCATCCAAATGCAAAAATTTCCCCACAGCTAATCTGCTCTCTCATGACTTTCTGGCCCTGCAAATGGCAAAATCTTTCAGAGGCTGGGGAGAAAAAAAAAAAAAAGGAACCCTTTGGTGTAACAGAGCAGAGGGTTACAAATGGAGTCATCAGAGAAAAATACTAATTGCTGAAATGCCTACAGGTGTGAGAGGCCCCATATGTTCCGTGTACTCATGGATCCATTGGGAAAAATTGAAGTCCTCAGAGTGCAGGAGCCTGCACCCACTCCATGGGTGATGAAGGAGGAGAGCAGGCACTTCCTGATTATACTCCTTTTAACAGAGCTGCATCTGCAGTGACTTCTCCACTGCAACAACAGAAAGCATGAGATAAGGAAAGAGGCTGTAGGGTGGCTTGGTAGGACATCACAGCTGCTGTGTGGTGGAACAAAGGGCCCTCAGAAGTGCCTCTTGCTAAGCTTTTTGTGAGAACACAAGGCACACCCTGGGCCACTCATATCCCTGGAGATGGAGACTCTGTACTTAGTTTTTCACTCTGACTCCCTGGTCTTTCTTTTTTAAATTAATATAAATTAGGTCACTGATCGGAAAATACCATTCAGCTATGAAGAAGGATTCCGAAGGCAGACAGAATTTTCGTACCTTTTTGACATTGTTAAAAGTGGCATGTGCCCATTACTGAATGCAAGCTTCCTAACAGAACTAACCAGTCTCAGCAAATTTATTCTGCCACAATGCAAATAGTAAATATCTTCGACTTAGCAGGCCTGACCGTCTCTCACAGCTCCCCAACACGGCATGCGTAGTAAGAAAGTAGTTACGGACAGTGATGCAGTGAATGTCTATGGTGGTGTTCCATAGGCTCTTTTTACCAGAACCAAGCAAACTGGTTCATAGACAGCAGTAAATTGATCCTAATCTAGACTCCAACAACTCAGATAAGAGGTATTATATCCCAACCTCTACACCATTGCTCCTGTTAAAATTCTCAGCTTCAAGTTAGTTATTTTGCTTTCCAGCTCATTCATGAAATTGCAAAAAAAAAAAAAAAATTGGCAACCTACTAATAGTCATATCAAGTAAAAAAATATATGGGGAAACACTTTGGGAAACCTTACAGATGTAAAACATTACCTTTAGAACAAACAGATCCAAACCAACTTGATTGGAGTGTTTTCATTCACATGGTTCATTGCCCAAGAATTTTTTTAGTGTATGTTCAATTCCAGGCACTGGATGAGAGCCTGAGATGTAAAGACAGATAGAAAGCCCCCTTCTCATGAAGAGGATTTGCTCTAGGACAAAATGGCAGATGCCAGGGCAGTGCAATACTAGGGGCCCATCCCAGATATCATTCCTTCTTGGCCTCTTTCATCACAATCTTCTCCCCCAGCTCCTACAGCCCCTCTGATTTTAAGACTAATTAATTCAACAACCTAAAGAGCAGTACCCTAGACAATAAAAGAACACAGAGCTCATTGATCAAATTTATAAATCCATAGTACAGTCATTGTTTCAAAAGTCAGATTTCAAGCAAAAGAAAACTACAGGTTTTGATTACATTTGTCCCCACTATCAAGAACAAGTGCTTGGAGGGTAACTATAGAGACCAAAGGATGAATATTGGACATGAGGGAAATGTCTGCTACAAAAGAAGAAGAAAGTCTAGTCAGGACTTGGGAGAGAAACAAAGAGAATTTCAAGTAAGATGAATGTCCTCCCCCTTCCCATCCCCACCCCCCCACCTATCAGTGGAGAGAGCTGTGATGAGTTGTAGTAATTGTTTGAAGAAAGAAAGGTATGTATGGAGGGAGGAAAGGAAAAGAAAGAGAATGGACAAAGGAGAGCAATGGAGATGTATCAGAATGTGAAGAGGAAAAACCAGAGGCATGCATATGGTGGTGCAGATGCTGCTGGAGTGCAGGCTACCTTTGTGACACCATAGATCTTATTTTAGCCTTGCATTTGAGTCTTATTTCCTAGCATTCACTTGTCATTGTGTCTTCCTCAGGTTTCAACTGATCTATCTCCCTGGCTCAATCTCTGACTGGATTTAAAACACTGGAGCTGGGTCAGCTCCTAATGAGAAGCAAACAGTTTGGGAGCTGGACGTAGACTTCACATTTTGGCAGCAATCTGGGGGTGGGAAGGAAGGGAAATGCTTTTCAATAGGGGTGGAGAGCATAATGGCTGGAAAACAACACAGAATATATATCTTCGGGTGACTTCCCAGCTGCAGAATCCTGGCTGCAATTAGAAACCTATATGTCTAGTCATTTCATCATTTTTATACATTGAGGAACTCAAGTGTTTATGCTAGCAGCCTGCAGCTGGGGTGCTGTCAACTCCCAGCTGTTGTATAACTGAAATACCACAACTGAAATTGTGGCCCAATATGACCGGAAACCAAATTGAAGGCTAACTAAAAATGTTGAGGCTGAGTTAATGATAGTGCTTTTGTTGTTTGCTTCAACCAGGTGAAACCCACTCATTTAGAAGTAAGCAAAGGAGGAAAAGCTGAAACACATCCAGACACCACTGAGTCCCCTCTGCATGACACAGACAGCAAACCAATGTAATCTCATTGATTATTCATGTCTGGCATGTGTTCCTATAGGCTAACTTCTGGTTTTCCTTGCTTTCCAGGGGTCACCAGTTCAGAGACTTATTTCCAAACACATAGCTTTGCCTGCTTAGAGAAAAGGTGAATTCAGTATTCAAACTTTAGAGTAAAAGTTTTGGAGGACTGCAGGAAAGAGTAGTTGAGTTCTTTGTAGATGAGCTAGGACTAGCTAAATGCATTAGGCTTGCTATCTGGCACAAGTCTGGGCCTCTTTGCCAACTGAGCCTTAGAGACACATGTCTCTTAATTTGTTTTTAAACAGGGTCTCATTTTGTTACCCAGGCTGGCCTTGAACTCACTGGGCTCATTCAAGAAACTCTTCTGCCTCAGCCTCCCTAGGAGCTGGAACCATAGGTATGTACTACTGGGCCCAGTTTCATTTCTCTTTAGATTGGAGCACTTACCTTTTAAAAAGTGGAATTGGGGCCCTATTCAGATTTTTAGCTCATTTCATTACAAGGGCATCTGGGTTTTAAGAAGTATCTTTATGATACCCATGCGCTCCCTTGATCCAACCCAGAATGAAGATATTCCTGATGCATCTGTGACATCACATCACATGTTCATTGTTTTCAATTTTGTTCCGCACACTGGCCTTGTCAACTGAACCATCAGCACCACGTGGTGAGCATCTCACTTCATCTTCCCTGGGGCTGGAGAGCAGCTTCACTTAGAAGAAGCAAGCTCCTTTTTCAAGAAAAGAGTTATAATAAGAAGAGTGAATTTCCAGTGAACTGAGCTTGTATATGCATAAATGTTGCCCCTGTGGCCATCTCCTTGGGACCTGACCTTCCTACCTTTTCATTTCTGATTACAGAAGGTCCTCTTGTGCCAGTTCTAGATGGTGAGGGAAAATGGAAGGTCAGGGCAAGAAAGAGCTAGCAAGGTGAAAGGCTGGCAGAGTGATTATAACCACAGAACACTGGGCTGTGGATCCTGGGTAATTTCATAGAAAGAAGTGTGCAGTTCCATTTCTTTCTGTGCGCTGAAGTGAAATGAAGGTAAGTATCCAGTAGGTTGTATCAAGAGGAAAACGTGGTAAGTATGCAGGAAGGATTAATACTGAAGGCGCCAACTGGGGATCAGGCCACTAGATAAAGAGATTGTCAAAGATCATCAGGCACCTTTTGTGCAGAGATCCAAGTAAATAAAAATGCATAGGCAAGAGGAGGGTAACTGTGGACAAGCACAGTTGAGACACAATTGTCCACAAGCAGGAACACATAAGGGGAAGAGAGAACATTTTGATCCCAAAGTACACAGGGAAATTAATTGTATAATCAACATTTCTTACCCACAGGTCTGCATCTGAATCCAAATTATCTCCCCCAAAACTCAGAAAGCTAAAAAAGCAAAACTTGAATTTTCTGTGCACAAGCCCTACACTCAATAGACACAAATGCAATGGTGTTTATCACACCCTGGGGTATTTCCTGCCATCTGACATCCTCAGCTCTCTCCACCAGCCATTGTTTGAGCATGGTTCACCTCACTTCTCACCTGTGTTCTGTGTAATTAAGCCTACCCTGGTTGCACCTGGCCTGAGCTTTTACCTACATTTTTTTTTCCTTGCCATTATTCCTTAAGTGATATGGGGTAACATTGTATTAGGTATGATAAGTGATCGAGAGATGACTTAAATGACAGGATATGTGTAGGTTATATGAAAAGGCTATGCAATTTTCTATAAGAGACTTGAGAATCCACAGATTTTGGGAAATAGACTGTGCCAGGTGCACAAGTTCTAAAGGTAGATGAGAGGGATGATACCATCTTGCCAGTGAGGTGTACATACACATGACCGTAATAAAATGTGACAGCAGTTCTGATATGTGATTAACAAAGCACAGATGGGAAATAATGACTTTTGTCTAAGTAGAGGATTGACAGGGTGGGATGAATTAGGAAAGATTTTAGAAGAGGAGGAAATTGGATCCTTGACCTAGGAGAATATGGAACTTGAAGGGAGTTGGGAAAAGGCAAACTGGGCAAAAGGAACAAGCAAGGGAACAGAGAGATGAGATGCACAGCATAGGGCAGGAGTCATAACTAGTAATAGGTGCTCTCATGGGCGACTTATAATATGCCAGATGTTGTAATAAGAACTGAACAGACTTTATCATCACTTAACACATCACAGTTTTAATGGGAAGTCATTGTCTAATTATCTCTAAATTAAACATGAGGGGATGAAGGCGTATAGAGACAAGGCATCATGAATAAGATTCACATAGCTAGTGGAAGGAACAACCTAAATTTTAACTCAGGTATGTGTGATGTCAATTTTTAATTGCTTAGCTGCTGTGTAGTCCAGAGGGTCCAATGTATATGATTAAAAAAGAAGGTGTTACCTTTTGAATGTAAAGTGTCCCCTAAAAAAGGCTCAACTATATTGAAGGTGTGGATGCAAGCAGAGGTGCAATTTTAGGGAAGTGATCGGATCATATTGGCCCTGCCATCAACAATGGATTAATCCATTGATGGATTCAAAATTTGAAATAATATTGGGAGGTGGTGGAACTGTGGAAGCTTGGGCCTGATTGGAGGAAGTAGGTTTGTCCCTCCCACTGCTTCCCTGCCACCATGAGGTGACCAACTTTGTTCAGCTACATGGGCAGATGTTCTGCCTCACCATGGGCCACAAACTATAAAGCCAAGTGACTAACACCTCTGAAGCCATGAGCCCAAGTAAATCTTTCCTTTTATGTTGTTTCCTCAGATATTTGTCATGGTGATGAAAAGTCTGCCTAACACAAAAGGGGATATGGGACAGAGCAAATGAAGTTGTCACAGTTTATGAAGAGCTCTGGGTATGATACTAAAGTTTAGACATTTAGACCAATAATTTTCCAGGCTGACTCTGCAGACTACTTCGAAATTTGCTGGAGTTGCTGAGAAAGGAGGCTGGTATGCAGATAGATACCCAGGCTGCTCCTGGATCTTAACCTTTGTCAGGGGGACTAGGAATTTATATTTGAACAAATAAATATAAGGGAGGTGAGTCAGAGTTTGAGAAATACTGATTTCAGTCAGCAATCCTCAGTCTGAGGAAAAATAAAACAACCCCAGAAACCATACTAAACATAGAGTCATGGGATTCAGATTTTCTCAGTTGAGTGTAAATTGGGCTCAAAATATTTGTATTCAATCTATGACCCAATGTGCATTTGTTAAGGGAGTAAGGCATTCATATCTGTGTATTAGACTCAGAAGAAAATATTTCTGGTGAAAAGACAAAATGCAAAACCAGAGGCAAAAGAAAATGCAAACAGTTGGTTAGCAGATTAGTACTACAAAGCAAGAGTGGAAATGAAAGAAGGAACATTAGAGATGCAAAATCACTATAATTCAATAATTTATTAACTATAAGAATAATGAATAGCAGGGGTTAGAAATGGCTGTGTAGTTTCTGGCTTTGATTCTTGGATGTAGGAAAATACCATGTGTAGAAGGGCATCTATCCAACAGGAGACAGGTGCATAGAGCATCCTACAAATGAGACCTTGGACTTAACAAATAACTTATTCTGAACCAAGAATTATACAAGGTTCTAAGAGTACAATGGTGACCCTCACATACTCCCCTTTCATGAGAATTTTGCTGTCTAATGGAAAAGAAGGCAAAGACACTGATAAACAGAGTAGAACAATGTGTCTGTAGCAAAATAAAACAGATTCTCAAAGAGATCCAAAAGAAATTAAGAACCATAGCCTTAAGACCTGGCAATGCAAGAAATAAAAATACATGTTTCTTGTCCATACATTATAGAACACTATGAAAAATGACATAGGGCCAAGCAGGGTAGTGTATACCTTTAATCCTAGCTACCCAGGAAGCCAAGATCAGGAGGATCTCAGTTTGAGATCAGCCAAGCCAAAAGTTAGTGAGTCCTTCTCCAAAAAAAAATAAAATAAAAAATTTTAAAAAGTCCAGGGGCATGGCGCAAATGGTTGAGTACCTGCCTAGCAAGTGTGAAGCTGTGAGTTCAAACCCCAGTACTGCCTAAAAAAGAACAAAAATGACACACATATTTGTAAGTTGTTTGTGCAATCCTGCATGAAAATGTGTATCAAGTTTTAAAGGTTAAAATTTCTGACTTCAGCAGGGTTGCTGAAGGTATACCATATCATCTTTAGTGCTGCCCAAAGACATACTCTGACAGTTTTGATCTCATCTGAAAGCTACATTTTCAGACAAAATAGCGAACTAGAAACTCTTTATAGCAAGGTAGTAGAGCGGAGGCAAATAAAACAGAGAAGCAAATACAGGAATGCTATAATCAAAAGAAACAGAAAGATGATTCTGCAAAGAGCTTAACCAATTTTACAAAGCATCTTTGAAGGGACAGAAAAGAACTTTTCCTAGACATAAAATTAAAACTTCAAAGTTAAAATTCAGATATTTTGAGAAATTTAGGATGAAGGGAGGATGTGAGAGTGATCTGGCTGCGACATCTGTCACCCCATTGATCACCAGGGTTGATTCGGCTGATCTGGCTGGCTAGGCGGGTGTCCCCTTCCTCCCTCACAGCTCCATGTGCGTCCCTCCCAAGGTTGTGCACTCAGTCAAAGAGGACGACCATCCCCGATAGAGGAGGACCATTGTTCGGTCAAGGGTATACGAGTAGCAGCGCTCCCCTGCTAGAACCTCCAAACAAGCTCTCAAGATGAAGGGAGTAAAAGTTATTATTTCCTTTAGTACCTGATTGTTTAAGTACACAACAGCTCACAAAAACTGAACACTTATGAGCCAGGCCCAGTTAGAAACTTCATGAACTTTATCCTTTCTTTTGTCTTTCCTTTTTTCTTTCTTTCTTTCTTTTTTGGTTTTTTTTTTTTTTTTTGTGGTACTAGGGACTAAAGTCAGGGCTCTCACGTGCTAGGCAAGCTCTACCTAACCCTTTTCAAATTTTTTATTTAATTTTAAAAATTTTTATTTTTAAGCATTTTTATTACCCTGTATCAGTTGTACAAGGAGTTTCATGGTGACATTTCCATATACACTTACAATGTACCTTGGTTAGATTCATCCCTACCATCATTCTTCCTCAAACCTTTCCCTGCTACTTAAAATGATCTCAACAGGTTTCATTTTTCTGATTTCATACAAGTATATATAGTATAATGACCATATTCACCCTCCTTTACCTTTTACCTTCTCCACTCACTATCCTCCTTCCACTAGTTGATATAAAGTCTCACTAATTTGCCCAAGGAAGCTTCTAATTCACTATGTAGCCCAGATAGACCCAAATAGCTGGCATGACAAGTGTGTATTGCCAAGGCTTCCAAATTTTATACTTCCTGTCCTCACAACTACTCTGTGAGATAAGGACTTAATTTTCTAAGTATTCTTAAGGAGAAAACTGAGGTACATATGGCTCAAAGAACATGCCCCAATTTATCCCATGGGGAGTAGTTGGAGCTCAGGTGTGTCTGACTCTAGAGCCTCCACTTGCTCAGTCTCATCACCATACTGCAAGGATGGGAACAAAAACCAGCATAGACCAGAGCAGCATCAGCCCCTGATCAATCAAGATGACACTAGAGTAGACAGGAACAGATTGTCCACTAAGCCATCGCTGCTCAAAGCATGGTCTGTAGACCATAGATAGCATCAGCATCGGAATCAGCTAGACCCGGTTATAAATGCACAGTCTCGGGTGTCAGGCCAGACCTCCTAAATTCATATCTGCATTTAAACAAAAATCAGCCATGATCTTCACGCAAAGTTTGAGAAGTACTGCCGGAAGCCACATATGAATAAAGGAAAGACATTAGTAGTCAATACCAGAAGAGTTCAACTTAAAATTTCTTCACTGTTTTGATAAGAATAATTGTGCTTATTTTTTATTATATGTAAGAGGTCAAATACACTCTGACAAGAGCTGAGAGGGGATATTTCAGTTTTGTTGCTAAACCATTTCTATTGCAACTATTAAACTCTGCTATTACAGTACAAAAGCAGCCATTTGTGTAAACAAATGGACCTGGCTATGTTCCCATAAAACTGTCTTCTTATGGGCAATGAAATTTGAATTTCACATAATTTTTGTATATCACAAAACCTTCCTTTTCTGAGTATTGTTTAATCATATAAAATGTAAAACCTATTCTCAGCTTGAGAGAAACACAAAAATGGATGATGGATCAGATTTGGCCCATGGGCTATAGTTTCCCAACCCCCAAAACTTACTGAACAATATTTAATTTTCATTCTGTGGTACAGATTTATTCACTGAAAATTAATTCTTATTCTGCCATTCTAGTCAAGAACCCAAGAATCCCTGGAGTACCTTAGCAGAACACAAAGAGCATTTGCAGAGAGATTCCCTCATGGAGAATGGATGGGAAGGAGTTTGCACTGCCAGGTGGATCAACTGTGATTTTTGCTCTGTGATGGAGAAGAGAGGAGAATCTTCACCCTGCTACAACCTAGATTTCTTTGCTATTGGCTAAAACTTTCCTTCCCCTAAAACCCTTCACCAACTTCAACATAAAATCAATCCAAACGTCAAAACTACCTAAGGCAATGGGTCAATACAGGTGCTTCTTAAGGCTCTGGATACAATAAGGCAATGGTTTCAAAGTTTTGAACATGATACCACTCTTCCTTCCCTGGAGGCTCTGTTCTCCTGTGTTCTCGTTAGTCTTCAGTGACTGTTGATTAGAAGTGCAATGCTCAGAATAAAAAAAAAAAGAATGCTGCATAGTTTTTGTTAACACAAGATTTATTGAGTAAATGTTCAACATGCTGTGCTGACAAGATTTTAAATGTTAGATCCGAGCAAATTAAAATTGATTACTTCTTCTACCACCTATTAACTATGTAACCTGGGCAAACACGACCCCAAGAGAGCCTATAATTCTACTCTTTAAAGAGGGATATAATGTGCCCCCCTTCCCTTACACGTTCGTCTCTTCTGTGTAAATATCAAGGGAGAATATACTGAGCCCACCTTATTCACAGATTTATTACAGGTACTTTGACCAAGCATAATAAAAAAAATTAAAATCAAAAGAAATTTTAGAAACAAAAACATCAATTCCCCTGTTCTCATTCCTCAGCTCTGTGGATTTGGAGAAGCTCAGTCAGTACCATATTATTGTCAATTTTGTTTAAATCCTGGGACCTGCTGAGTGTTTCTTTACCTTTCATTTTGTGAAAATTAATTTGCCTTCCCAAAAGCAAATGGTGCCCAAATAGCAAGGTAAACGTGAATGTGTTTAATCGCAGTGATCAAGTGAAAATGTGAAATTTGTCTTTAGAAGTTGGGTGATGATGGAAAAATGAATCCAGCATCCAAAGATTAGCTTTGAATTCCATGCATGCTAAGCATGCATGGGTTTTCCTTGGTATTCAGATACCCATGTAAACCACCTTCTCCCTCTGCTCAGTTCTCCTTTTTTTTACTCTTCACTGGAGCTCAAGAACACTGACCAGAAGATTTCTTGGCCACAAGTCTCTACGTGGAGTCAGCTTCCCAGGGAAACCCACCAAGGCTCCTGCCACTAAGGGGGGGCACTCCTGTTCTCCTATAAATATGCCCAAGTCCTTTCCCAACTCAGACCCATAAAACATGCCAACTGGTCCACATTGCCCTAGCTGCCTCCTTGTCTTTCTTCATGAGTTATCTCATATTTCCTTCATTCCAAAAGAGCAATTGTTCTCCATCAGAAACCTTTGCTACTAACTTTAGGACACTTATTTTATATTCCACTAGCACCGTCTTGTTCACCATTTTATCCTCACTTTCCCAGCAAAGTGCTGGCATTCAGTAGGCTCTGGTTGACTGAATGGATACTAATTACCACACTATAAACAATGAATCATGAAATACTACATGTAATCCCAGTTTTCCAGCAGAATATTATTTTCTTGAGCTTAACCTAGGCATGCTACCATTAGTCCCAAGCAGGAACTTGACAGGATCTTCGATATATCTATCAGTAAATGCCTTGCTCAGGATGTTTTGACTGTCACACTTAATCACAAACCTTTTATCTGCTACTTTGTTATTGGCCTCTGCTCTTCCCTGCCAGAGGACTGAGGTTCAAAGTCAGTTGGCCAACAGCAGTAGGAGGCCTTAGCAGATGGAAACTCCCAAATCCAAATCCAGTGGTTCTAACCAAGGTGTGGGCTGTGGAGAAGGTGAAGCACATTAGAGCAATCCAGAACACTTCTTCAAATATTTGCCATCCCTGCCAATAAGGGAGGTCTGGATTCACCCAAAACTTTGAAAAAGTTCAGAGCCACTCTACAGAATCCATCTTCAATAGTACAGCTACAAATTTGGGAGAAAATAGACCACAAGAGAGGGAAGAAATGCACAGGAAGTTCTTGAGAAGATATGGAATAGATTCATCATAGACTCGCATTTAATGCATCTCCTACTAAGGTAACAGCCTTTCAATGTGCTAAGAGTAGGACAGTATTCAGGCTCAGGGGAAGTAGACATTGAAATGTAGACTAAGCAAGCCACTTTCTATCTTAAGTCAACACAAGACTCCTTTAGAATCACTTTAGGCTCAGGGGAATTCACAGAATCAAAACAATGCCTCTCAGACCCATAAATGTTCCCTTGCCTTCAGTTTGGGGAGATATTAAGGTTTACTTAATTTTCCTTACTTTCATCTAATTAAAAAGTGGCATAGGACCTTGTGGACACATATTACAGTAACTCTCTCTGCAGGTGAAAATGATTCCATGCTCCCCCCGCCCCGTGCAAATCTTTCCACTTCAAACTCCCTCAAAAGTCACACAAAACCTGCTCTGCTTCCTGAGGCTCCTCTTTCAGCTTCCCTTTACAGTTTCTGCTGAAGTCTGTGCATCCTGCGATTCCAGGTCCCCAATTACACACACTTGCTACTAGCTGGAGGGGACAGAAAGTGTGCGTGTGCTTCCTGTCTTGGCAGCTGCTCACACCAGATGTTGCACCGGCAGGCTGCGATTGGCTGGTGGATGAAAGAGAATGGCTCTGCATGGATAAACGTGAGGAGAAATGTAAACAAACTCATTTCAGCAGTGAATCAGCAGGTCCTCGATAACCTGATTGGAAATGTCCTTCAAAGTCAGGATGGAAAACAGGGAGGACATTGTCACGAGATCACTCAGCTGAATACTGACTGCTCCCTCCCTGACTAAAATAGCAGGAAGCTTCATTTGGAAACATACAGTGATCAGGATGTACTGGGATTCATTTAAGCAGCATCTGCATTGGCAATTGATAATTGTAGACATGCAGAAGTTTGTTTAGTTGAACATCTAAATGTTTGTATCTCAAAAACCAATGAGACTTTGCTGCAAACACTGTTGGGATGTGCTTGAACCATTCTGTCTGCTCAAACCTTTCCATTGTGCTTCTCAGCCATGACAATAGGCAGTGATCGAGGCAGAGTTAATCAGTCAGCAACTTTTCCCTGTTTTCTTGGAGTGAGCATGAAAACAGAAAGAACGGACTTTGGGTTTGGCTGATGAAGATTTTATTGTAAAGGTGAATATGGTAAATGGACTTCATATACCTATATGAAACAAACCTAAGAAACCTCTCACAATTGCTTTAAGTGGGGAGGGGAGGGGGTTGAGGGGGAAAGACAATGGGGGCAATGTAAACAATGTACAATATAAGTTTAATTGGAATTGTCACTATGAATCCCTACCCCCTGTATAATGAATATATCCTATAAAATTTTTATTTAAAAAGGTGAAAACCATGTAAAATGAAATAACTGACAAACTCTAGTTTATCTTGAATATATATAAATACATATATTGCCCCTATATATGTGTATATATATATATATATATATATATATATATACATATATATATTATATGTGGGCAAGTGTAGGTGTTCTGACAGGCAAGACCATGCCCATAAGATAAAATGTAGACAAACTATGCACTGATACCACAAAATATCTAATTCTCTTTACTTATCATTTTATGTAGGTGATACAAGCAAAGTCTGGTTTTTATTTGTTTTTTTTTTTTTTTTTGCGGTAATGGGGAAAGAACATTGGGTGTGGAGCTTGCTAGGCAGATGCTTTGTCATTTATACCACACCCACAACCCCAAGTCAAGTTTCTTTGCCTTGCTTCCCAATATAAAACACAAAGGATTCAGTTAGGGTTTTAGTATAGTTTGCTTTTAATTATAGACAAAAAGAGAAATCACCAGATGAAATAGGAGAAGGAAAAAGAGTTCATTCAGAATAGATTATGGGAAATCATTATTTTCTATCCAATGTAAAGTTAATCCTTCTAAGGGATTAGATATTTATTGTGCACTGGACTGGCACCTGTAGTTATACTCCTGGGGATAAAACATGGCAGAAGCCATCAATCTCCATGGCTCTGAGCAAGAGTCGATAATAGTAATAATTAATAACCATTTGCACACTCTGGCTCTCTTCAACTGGGATCTCAGAATATTTTTACCAACACAAATTCATTAAGCTTCAAACCACATCTGGGCATTCAGAAGTGCTTGAAGGTTGGCCCTGTTATTATTTCATATTCATATTGGCTTTTTTCTCCAAGGAGCTGAAATGGACTAAAATAGATTACCAAAGTAGGTTAACTCATAGCATTTATGGGTCAGGAATACATTAGTTCTCTGTCCTTAGCATGGGAGTTCCTAAACTGTGAAGGATGAGCAAGGCAACACAGATGACTAGGTTTATCTCTGGTGGCATCTATACCTTAATTTTCCTAGTCAATGTTGGACATCTCTAGAAGCAAAGATGATTTTCCCTCTTCCAGTCCGCTTCTCAGCTATGTAAAACAAGTCATGCAAGTGCGACACAGACTTTTCTACTTCAGTAAAGTTTTAAAGCAGAAAATACCTAACAGAGATGTTGAACAGAGATTTAAGTCAGTGTGAACAATGAGCCATGAGACCCCTGATGGTCTGCTTAGTTCTAAGGTAATCGTTTGGCAGAATCTGCAGAAAAATAATTACAAAACAGAGAAATCTAAAGGCATGCATTACATATGTCTACCCAAGCCTAATCTGCCTTGAGGGTTAGAGAAAAAGGAACCAAGAAAGTCCTGCTCTAGAACAATTCAGTGTAGGGAGTACTGAGAACATGGGCTCTTACTAAATTTTTTTCTGAGCTCAATAACTAAAACTGTTTGATCTAGAACAAGGAACATGTGGACCTTAGTGGATCTTGGCTTCCTCATCCATAAACTGTTTTAAAACACCTATCTAAATTGTTCAATAAAAGGTGCAGAAAAGGTTAGCACATTAAGTAAGAAGTCAGGAAAGTGTCTAGCATGTCATAGGTACTCAATAAGTGTTGGTTATTGTTATTGTCACAAAATCATCAAAAAGTCCTCTAAACATGTCAAAGGATCAAGAAAGAAAGACTTTTTCTTGGTTCTCTCTATCCTTTAGCTGTTATACTCAAGTTCCATTTCATGAAAATTATTTCCTTTTTCTTCTTCTTCCTCTTTCATCATACAGTCTTCCTCTTGACTAATAAATCCCACCATTGACAATAGTCACCAACATTACATGGCAGGAGAGATGAAAAAACCAGGAACCGTGGAGTAGTACTTTTACCATTAGAATAAGCCACAAAATTCTTAACATATGAGCAAAGCTGTTCACATCCTCCCCAGGCTCCAAGCAGCCTCGGAGGCTAGTCTTCATGTCATATCATCCAAGAAAACATGCGAGTCTATTTGAGAGTACCTATAATGTGCTTCCCTCTCTTGTATATGTGAATTTATTCATAGATAAGTGTCAGTCTTACCCCTCTGCAATTCTGTTTGCTTTTTAAAATGATTTCATCACACACATCTTTGCATACTACCAGACACAAATAGCCTGTGCTCCTAACTAGTGTTCAACACAATATTATATAATAGAATCTAACTGAATCATTTCTGGCACAAGTTCTCTTGGTGAGATTTTTTTACCATAAATTTCTATTAGCATATGAACTCTAGCATAAGCACTCAAAGGAGAAAATTTCCTGAATTCTGGCAACAAATATTATTTTTGTTTTTAAGCAAATATTATTGTGCATATTTAAGGTATACAATATGATATTATAGAATATCCAAGTCCAAGGAGAGTAAAAATGTTACTAGAGTAAACTAAATTAACATATTCATTATCTCACATAGTTAACCAGTTTTGCATTTTGTTGTTGTTGTAAGACCAGGTAAAAACTCATTTAACATAAATCCCAATTTCAGTACAATTCATTACCTATATGCCAGGAATACATAATCTTCATTATGAAGTTCAGTCATCCAAGACATGAAAATTCCAACACACATCATGCAGAAGTGCAAATCAGAGCAATTCTCCAAAAAGAAATTTGGTACCACTTATTGAAAGCAAGAAAATTATCCAGGGTGTTGACCCAGTAATTCCAATATGGGAATTAAGGTTAAGGTTAACAATCAATGGTACAGGAAAATATTGGCAGAAGTGGTGTTCATAGTACTGCCATTCTAAGACTGAAAAACTGGAAGCAACCAAAATTCCAAAAACAGAATAACCTTGATGACAACATGAACATCACAATTTGGAAAACCATTAAGATCAAATGAATTATTTTCCATTCCTGTGACAATGCTTACTATATAATCATTTCTTCTCAGAAGGAAAAAGTAGACTAAGACAAAGTATGTACTCTATGATCATTTAAAAAAATCAGATAAGCAGAAATGTACATAATACATATAGATAAAATAGTGGAAGTCTAAAAAAGTTAACAATGGTTTACTCCAAAAGTAAAGCTATAGGCAATTTGGTTATATTTTCCCTTTATATTTTCCCTTTTTACTTTAAATTTATTTATTGAAAATCAAAGTTAGTAAGAGATAGATAGATAGATAGATAGATAGATAGATAGATAGATAGATAGACAGGATGCATGAGTGCATAGATAATAGGTAAATAGATAATAGATAGATTAGAATTAGATGCATGGAGAGATGATAGATGATAGATAAATAGGTGGATAGATAGATAGATGGATAGGTGGATGGATAGATGGATAGGTGGATGGATAGATAGATAGGTAGGTAGATAGACAGATAGATAAAACAGATAGAATATCTCAATCCCCTAACTAATTCTCACTTGGATTATCAGTTTGGGCACTTACAATGGCCCTATGGAGAGGACTTCATTACTCCCATCACATTCAGTCCTTTTCTGATACCCCCCAGGCTGCATCAGGAGTCCCTTTTTCTGGGTTCCCAGAATAAACACCCAAGGAGCTTATCTATCTTTGTGCATATAAAAAATTTGGGTGAAACCTAACTGCTATCAAAATCAGAAAATGATATTATCTAGAAAGGATTTGTACAGTCATTGAAATAGTTAAAGTAATGTTTCATTTCATGTATTATTTCATGGGAAAATAATAATGTTAAAGTTGTATACACTATTCAAATTTTCTTATAAGCACAACTATTTATAAAATGGGTGGCAGGAAATCCATTATAATATTAATTAAATCTTAGAGTTGGGATAATAGGTTATTTTGATTTTATTTTTTTCTATCAATATTTTCTAAATGTTCTCCAGATAGCATTTTCTCCAATTAGAATATTTATAGTCAGATAAAATAAAATGTAACAAACATACTTTAATAGTCTCTTTTCATTAGCTGTAAAATTGTTTGATGTCAGGAAATGCATCTGTCTACCATAGTGGCTAGTGCACAGAAAAAAGTCATGGTATACTTGCTGAGTAAATTATTGTATGACCAATGAGTGACATTATCACTGGCCAGTGGCATATCAGAAAAGGACATCCTAGCCTAAGACTATGTAAGCTAAGTAACCAAAGATCTTAAGCCTTCGTTGGATGTTTTAATCATTAAAGTCCATGAACCTTGCCACTTTCCTTGATATGAATCCTGTGAGTTACCTATACTTACTTCGTAGGGTTGCCAGAACAAGTTATCTGAAACTTGGCGACTTACCCAACAAATTTATTCCCTCACAGTTCTGAGGGAAATCTAAAGGTGTTGGAGGAGCTGTGTTCTTTCCACAGCCTTTGGAGAGAACCCTACCTGGCCTTATCAGCCACTGGTGACTCAGGTACACTGTGGTTCATCACTGCATCACCATAGTCTCTGCCTCTGTCTACATGTAACCTTAATTATGTGTCCTCTTCTGTCTCCCATGAAGAGACTTGTCATTGGATGTGTGACCCACTTAGATAATCCAGGATAATCTTTTAAAATTTTATTTAGCTTACATCAGTTGTATAAAATAATGGGTTTCACTATGACATTTTCATACACATATACAATGTACTTAGATCACATCTACCCCTCCCGTCACCCTCTCTTGTCCCCTTCTTCACTCTCACTAGGTATGTCCTCCCCTCAATGGTCCCTCTTCCACTTTCATGTCGTTTTTCTTAAATTAAGATTTTGCATATGAGAGAAAATGTGATACTTGTCTGAGGATGGCTTGTTTTGCTGAACATAATGATCTCTAGTGCAATCGATTTTCTTGCAAATGACACAATTTCATTCCTCTTTATAGCTGAATAAAATTCCATTGTGTAGAAATATCACATTTTCTTTATCCACTCATCTGTTGGTGGGCACCTAGACTGAATCCATGACTTGATTATTATGAATCGCACCATAGCAAACATGGCTGTGGAGGATTCTATATTGAACACTAGCTTTGATTTCTTCTGGTAGAGCTGGATCATATGGTAGTTCCATTCTTAGGTTTTTGAGGAGCCTCCATACTAATTTCCATAGTGGCTACAATCATTTACACTCATACCAACAGTATATAAGCCTTCGTTAATTCTCACATCCTTGCTGGCATTTGTTGGGGTTTTTTATTGATGCTAGTAGCCATTCTGAGAGGGGTGAGATGGAATCTCAGTGATATTTTGATTTGCATTTCCTTTATGACTAAGGATGCTGAACATTTCTTCGTGTATTTATTTGCCATTTGTACTTCTTTTGAGAACTGTCCAACTCATTTGACCATTTACTGATTATATTGCTTGTTCTTTTCGTGTTTAATTTTTTTGAGTTTTCTTAATATATTTTGGATATTAATTCTTTGTCAGATGAATATAAAGCAAAGACTTTCTCCCAACAAAGAGCCATAGGATGGCAATTATTTCCTTTGCTGTGCACAGCTTTTTAGTTTGATGCAATCCCATTGTCAATTCTTGCCGTTATTTCCTGGGCTATTGGAGTCCTACTCAGAAAGTTGTTGCCTATGCTTATGTCTTCAACTGTTTTCCTGATGCTTTCCTGTAGTAGTTTAAATGTTTCAGGTCTCACACTAAATTCTTTGGTTCATTTTGCATTGATTTTAGTACAGGGTAAGAGATAGGTATCTAGTTTTAGTCTTCTACATATGGATATCTAGTTTTCCCAGCATCATTTGTGGAAGAGGCTGTCTTTTCTCCAACATATGTTTTTGGCACTTTTATTGACAATCAGATGGCTGTAGCTGCATGGATTTATTTCAGGGTTCTCTATCCTATTCCATTGGTCTGTTTTTGTGCCAGTACCATGCTGTTTCATGACTATTACTTTGAGTATGTTTTGAAGTCAAATATGGTGACCCCTCCAGCATTGGTCTTTGCTCAGGATTCCTTTGTCTATCTGACATCTTTTATGCTTTCATATGAATTTTAGAATTTTTTTCTATTTATGTGAAGAAAGTTGCTGGAATTTTGATGAGGATTGCATTGAATCTGTAGATCATTTCTGATATTACAGCTGTTTTCACAATATTAATTTGGCTAATCAAAAACATGGAAGGTCTTTCGATCTCTTAATACCTTTTCAATTTATATCTTCTGTGTCTTACAGTTTTCATTGAAGAAATCTTTTACCTCATTGGTTAAATTTCTGTATTTTTCAATGGGGTTGTTTTCCTAATTTCTCTCTCAGTATGTTCATTATTGACATATAGAAAGGCTACTGCTTTTTGTATGTTTATTTTGCATCCTGCTACTTTGTGGAAGTATTTATTGGATCTAAGAGTTTTTAGGATCATTTAGGGATCTTTAGGAGTCATTTAAGTATAGGACCATATTGTTTGCAAATAGGAATAGTTTGACATTTTCCTTTCCTATTTGCATCCCTTTCATTTCTTTCTCCTGCCCTATTGCTCCGAGCAAAAATCCAACTAAGAATGGAGAGAGTGGACACCATTATCTTTTTCCTGATTTTAGAGGAAATGGTTTCATTTTTTTCCTGTTTAGTATAATGTTTGCTATAGGTTTGTTATATATAAACGTTATTATGTTGAGGTACATTCCTTCTATTCCTAGTTTCTTCAGGGCTTTTATGATCTTATCTTAAAACTTATAACTTAATTGCTTCTACAAAGATTAGCTTTCCAAACAAGGTCACTTTCAGAGGTTGCTAGAGTTAAGACACACACATATATTTTAAGAGGTCAACATTCAACTCACTACATCACCCTTAAGACAGCCCCCAGGTGCCTCTCTGTTCTACTCTGGTACACATCTTCACATGAATATAGAAGCAGTGGGATTCTGTGAAGAGAGAAATGTTTACAAAGAGGAGCTTCCACCACTGTAGTCCTCTGTTCTCAGCAAATATTATAAACATGATTTAAAATACCACATAGAAATAAAGAGGAGAAAATGCTTTCAAACTTGTTTAGTAAGGCCAGCATTGCTCTGATACCAAAGTCAGATAGCAACACTAGCAAGAAAACAAATATCCATGATGAATATAAAATCAGAAAACCTCAAGAAACTACACACTAAATTCATCAATACAATCAAAGTTTCACATACCATGATTAAGTGGAATGCAGATTAGTCACCATGCACAAATCAGGAAATGTGACAGATCACATTAACTAAATTAAAAATAAAAACCTATAGCTAGCTAGGTAGATGAAAAACAAAGGCAGTTGAAAAATTCAGCATTCTTTCATGGTCTTAAAAAACCTGTCAAGGTGTTGGCGAGGATGCGGGGAAAAAGGAACCCTCTTACACTGTTGGTGGGAATGTAAACTAGTACAACCACTCTGAAAAAAAATTTGGAGGCTACTTAAAAAGCTAGACATCGATCTACCATTTGATCCAGCAATACCACTCTTGGGGATATACCCAAAAGACTGTGACACAGGTTCCTCCAGAGGCACCTGCACACCCATGTTTATTGTGGCACTATTCACAATAGCCAAGTTATGGAAACAGCCAAGATGCCCCACTACTGATGAATGGATTAAGAAAATGTGCTATTTATACACAATGGAATTTTATGCAGCCATGAAGAAGAACAAAATGTTATCACTCACAAGTAAATGGATGGAACTGGAGAACATCATTCTGAGTGAGGTTAGCCTGGCCCAAAAGACCAAAAATCGTATGTTTTCCCTCATATGTGGACATTAGATCAAGGGCAAACACAACAAGGGGATTGGACTTTGATCATATGATAAAGTGAGAGCACACAAGGGAGGTGTGAGGATAGGTAAGACACCTAAAAAACTAGATAGCATTTGTTGCCCTCAATGCAGAGAAACTACAGCAGATACCTTAAAAGCAACTGAGGCCAATAGGAGAAGGGGACCAGGAACTAGAGAAAAGGTTAGTTCGAGAAGAATTAACTTAGAAGGTAACACACATGCACAGGAAATCACTTCGAGTCAACTCCCTGTATAGCTATCCTTATCTCAAGTAGCAAAAACCCTTGGTCCTTCCTATTACTGCTTATACTCTTTCTTCAACAAAATTAGCAATAAGGGCAAAATAGTTACTGCTGGGTAGTGAGGGGGTGAGGGAGAGAGGGAGATGGCAGGGGGGTAAGGGAGGGAGTGGGGGGAGAAATGACCCAAACATTGTATGCACATGTGAATAAATAATTAATTAATTAATTAAAAATAAATAAATAAATAACCTGTCAATATATTAGGTATAGAAAGAATGGACCTCAACATAATAAAGGCTGTATGTGACATGGATACAACTAACGTCATACTCAAGTGTAAAATGCTGAAATATTTCCCTCTACAATTAGGAAAAAGAATAGATGCTCCTTCTCTCTTATATCTAGAAGTTCCAGTCCAAGAAAGTAGGCCAGAAAAAGAGTTGAAAACCATCCAACTTGAAAAGGAATAGGTAAAACCATCTATCTGCAAATGACATGATCTTATATATAGAAAACCCTAAAGCATCCACCCCAAAACTACTAGGACTAATAAACAAATTCAGTAAATATGCAGTCAAGCAGCATTCAAAGATCAGTAGCATTTCAAAGCACTAGCTGAAAATGAAAACAAGAAAATTATCCCACTTAAAATAACATGAAAATCTCAAATATCAGTGGGTAGAGGGCTTGCATAACATGTGCAAGTCCCTGGGTTCTATCGTCAGCAATTCGTACATGATCGGTTAAATAAATAAATTATACTTAAGAATAAAAAGATCTGCACATTGAAACAGATGAATTAGAACATTGATGAAATAAAATGGATAAGACACAAATTAATGGAAAGATTTCCCATGTTCACGGATTAGGAGAATTAATACTATTAGTGTGTATGGCCCAAAGTGATCTATAGATTCAGTATAATCCCTTTCAAAATTCCAATGTCAATTTTCATGAATGAGAAAAAAAATGCTGAAGCTCATGTGGAAACATTAAAGACCTCAAAAGGCAAAATAATCTTGAACATAAAGAACAAAGCTGCAGGCATCATACCTAACTACAAATCTGAACTAAGCAAACCAGCATGGTACCAGCAAAAATAGTCATATAGGCTAATGAAACTCAATATAGAATTCAGAAATAAACCCCTGCAACTGATTTTCAACAAAAGTGCCAAGAAAACAAAATAGAGAAGGAATGGTCTCTGCAATAGATAGTGTTGGAAAACTGAGTATTCTCATGCAGAAAAATTAAACTAGAACCTTATCTAATAACATATACAAAAAACAAAACAAAATGGATTAAAGAAGTAAAATTAAGCCCTGGAAATATAAAATTACTCAAAGAAAACACATAAAACAATGTTAATATTGGTTTGGACATTGATTTTTTGGCTATGACTCCAAAGCATAGGAACAAAAGCAAAAACAGACAAATGGGATTACATCAAACTAAAAAGTTGTCCAAAAACAAGAAAACATTTAAGTGAATGAAAACACAACCCACGGCATAGAAAAAAATACTTCTTCTATCTATTAGATAGATGTGCACCATACATCTAATAGAGGTTAATATCCAAATTGTACAAGGAACTCAAATATTCCACAGCAAGAAAATAAAGAATATTGTTGGGTCTGGATACCTAAGGCAGATGAATGAGTAGCCCATCTCCCATGGCGAGCACCATGAGCTCTGCACCCTGAGAAGGAGTTATAAATCTGCATTCCTACACCCTGAGGAGGAGATACAGGGTCTCATAAATCTGCCATGGGACTGATAAACAAAATGCTCTCAAGGTTGTTCCCCCCCCCACCACCCAATAAGGGGCAAACAGACCAGCTCATCTAAGAGAGCCCACATGCTCAAATCTATGGCCAATAGAAAAAAACCCACCTAACCGATACCCTAACCCAGAGTTAAAGCATCCATAAAAAGCCCCAGCCTTCACCTGTGCAGTGAGCTACTGGCTTCTGGGCTCCACTACACTTCTCTAGCTGTAGCCTTTCCTTTCTCTCTAATAAACCCTACTTTATATACTGGGTTTGGCTCATCATTCAACTGCCTCACAAGCCAGTTCTCTGACCTGTGAAGGCAAGGACCCTCGGCACCATCCCACAATACTTTAACACTGGCACGTAACATTTGGTGACTCATGAAGGGACATTTCTTCTGAACCAAGATCAGTATAGGTTGTACCAAACTGGGAAAGGCTGCCTAGGAACATGACCATGATCATCCAGCACTCCAGTGGAGTCTATTTTCCAGGAGAGGCCCCTCCCCCACTCAGTATCTCTCTCTCTCTCTCTCTCTCTCTCTCTCTCTCTCTCTCTCTCTCTCTCATTAAGGAGGGTTTCTCCCTTGGGAAACAGGAAAAGCTCTGAGCCCTCTACAGATGTAAAGCAGGCAACCTGAGAGAACTCAGATGCTGGCCAGGGGCTTGCTTATACCAGACTGCCAATGCTATGTGGGCGGAGCCAGACTTCAGTGCACAGAGGCTTTTTTTCCTCTCCTTAAACTCTCACTCTCTCTCTTTCAAGACCTGACCCATCGTGAGGCTCAAAAGGCAGCTAAATCTCGCCGAGGCAAACAGGCAATCAGATCTCTTATTCTTCCTTCAATGTTTCCGTGGCCTGAGAGTAGAGGTCACCTCTTGCTTCCAGTGCTCCAGTACAGCCCTTGTGCAGGATCAACCTGGACAGCAGTGATGACTAATAATCCCTCATGCGTTGAGCCTGGAAACTCTCTTTTCCCCCAATCCTCAGCCTTTCCTTCCTCTTTCCCAAGCAGTTCAGGATGAATGGCCTCACCCCTTTGTTCTAAACAATAGTGGGCTTCTTTCTTCAGTGAGTTTGAAAAAAAAAAAAAAAAAACCCTTACACCCATTCTGCTCCCTCCCTGGTCATTCCTTGTCCTTTATGTCTGTCTGCCTTCCTTCCCTGGGCTTACTGAGACCCTGGCCTCCCATAAAAAAACTTGTAGCATGGTACCTTATGACTTTCTTAAGTTACTCCCATAACTAATTTGTCAGCCCCCTCAGTCCAAAGCAACTTTAAATCAGCTGCTAGGCACCAGTGGAGGCAGAGGTGCTTACAAAAAAATAAAATTTCAGCTGCCACACTCATGCCCTAACTCCACCCCACAAGGGGGGAGGGAAAACAAACAGGACCACTCATGCACAGGGAAGCTGGCCCCAGGGCACAATGGGAATACCTGCCATAACTAAGAGTATCCATAGAGAGGACCCAGCACACATCCTAAGCCGCCAGTCATACATGGCAGTGGCTGCAACCTGCTGCCACTCCCTCTAAAAGGGGTGAGAGGAAAAATAAATGCATACAGGCCTGTGTACACAGGGAGGGGGGAGAGGCAATGGGCCACAGGATCGGGACTAGGCAGACAGAGTTGTTTGTCCCAGGTGTATGTGGGGAGGCAGCACTTTGTGCAAGCCCTGCTCCCACCCCCACCTCAAAACTCGGGCCACTGAACCCATCCCTTGTAAGCCAATTGTTTGCTCAAGGTTATGCTCTCAAAAAGCACTAATGTAACCTCCTGGGAACAGCAAAATGGGTGTTACTGTGGTCTCTAAATTTCTCCTTTAAAATTTCCTATACTTTTGGCCTCAGCATAAAAAAATTTTTCCCTCCAAATATTAGCACTAGTCGTCCCTTGTGGCACTGTAATTGCCCCAGGACACCCTCTGAATGCCCTTCTCTAACTTTACAGATGATGAATTCCTTTGTTTAAAAGGTAGCCTTTATTAAAGAGTCTGCCTGCTGTTAGCAAAAAGGCAGGATCTTAGCGCTCTTCTCACTGCATCAGTCAGGTGGTTTAATTTGATCAGTTCACTTTCCCTGGTCCTGACCACAGATGGCGAAGGGACAGTCACAAGACAGGGACACCTGGACTCATTAGTAAGGTCATTCCCAGTCAGGACACTGACAAGAAAGGAACTGACCAAGTTTGTTGCTGTTGTCTTTCTGGTTGGGACCTGCCAGTCTTCTGGCCTTGGTACCCAAGTGGTGTCCTCTAGCCAGTCTGTTAAAATGTTAAGAAATGTTGAAAGCTTTGTACTGAGGCCTGGCCTCACTATGCCTTGGGTGACTAAGAGAAATGGCCTTCACAGGGTTCCTTAAATTACAATACCATACTCCAATTAGACCTTTTCTGTAAAATGGAGGAAAAAGTGGATTGAGGTTCCTTATATAAATTTTCTTTCATCTCCAAGACCACCCAGATTGGCTCCATAATTGCTGTTTAGATACTCGAATACTGGCTATTCTTTGTAAGCCACAGGATAAACATGGGGATGGAGGACTAAAAAGTCCCCTTATCAATGACAAGTTCCCCACCCCTACTGCCCCACACTCTGCCCTACCTTCTAAGCCACCCCAATATTCAGAACCTCCTAATGGGTGCTTCCCCCTCAATAGACAATGGTAGGAAGTCAGCAAGTCCATATCCCCTTCCAGTTATCAGATCTAAGGGAAACGTAAAAAGATCTGGGCAGCTACACTGATGCCCCAGACCAACACCTTCAGGCCTTTATCTCCACGATCCAAACCTTTCAATTGACATGAAAGGATATTGTGCTTCTACTAGACCAGACTCTTTTCTCATTAGAAAAACAATGGGTTCTGGCCCAGGCCACTCAGGTTGGAAATGATTACCATTTACAACGAGCCCCAGTACTTGTGGCACCTGAAAATGAGGGTATGAATGTGCCTATACCCAGAGGGGCACAGGCAGTCCCCTTGACAGATCCACATTGAAAATCAGATTGGGGGTGGGGGGCTGGTGGTGTGGCTCAAGCAGTAAAGTGACGCTTTGCAGTCATAAAGCTCTGAGTTCAAATTTCAGTACAGTCAAAGGAAAAAACAAGATATTTGGGGCTGAGGATGTAGCTCAGTAGGAGAGTGTCTACCCAGCATATGCAAGGCCCTGGGTTCAATTCCCCAGCATTGCTAAATGAAAAAAAATGGTGAGGAGGATAAATGGCATCATGCCACTTAATCCATCTCATAGTGGAAGGGCTAAAAAAGACCAAAGTCAAACCTCTAAACTAGTCCCAGGTAGTACAGCAAGGCCCTAAAAAAAAAAAAAAAACTTACCTTTCTATAGCATCTTAAGGACGCTATCAGAAAGCATACCACAGTGAACCCAGAGTCACAGGTGGAGAGGTTCTCCTCAATGATAAATTTCTAACACAGTCAGCCCCAGACATCTGTAGAAAACTCCAAAAGTCTGTGGCTGAAGGAGAAAAATTGTTGGACCAACTAATACAGCTAGTCATATCTATATACTATAACCAGGATCTTACTAAAAGGAGAGAAAAAGATAAGAGACATCATGACCTCATTGCTGCTCTCAGAGAGGGCCCCACCCAACTGGGGCCTGCATCCCGACATTTCTACCATTGTGGACAGGAGGGGCACTTCTGCAGAGAATGCCCAGAGGGGGACAGCCTGGGGGACAGCCCCACCCCCAACCGGGACCCTGCCCTCTCTGCAAAGGTAACCACTGGAGGTCTAAGTGCCCCTGTCTCCAGATGGAAGGCAGGTTCCCACCTCCTATGCATTGATGGGTCCCGGCCTCCTGTCCACGCTCCACTTCTTAACATCAGTGTTAAGGAGCCTTGGAGAAGTCATAATGGTAGAGAAGTGAAAGGTCATTTTCCTGTCTTACTTTTCTCTCCCAGTCCCCAGTCAAATGACAAAGTTATCATTCGGGGCAAATCTGGCCAGCCCCTAGAGTGCTATTTTACCTGGCCTCTGGCCTGCTCTTGGGGAGACCTCCTCTTCTGTTACTCTTTTCTCATGGTCTCTGAGACTCCAGTGCCCCTGCTGGGACGGGATTTACTATCTCAACTAAAAGCTCAAATTCTCCTCCCCCACCCAGGTGACTATCTCTGCTGCCCCCTTGTTCAGGAACAAGTAGATCTCAGTGTGGACTGATGGGATGACTGTAGGGTGAGCCAGGATGGCCCTCCCTATTCAAATAAAACTCAAAGATCCCTCACAGTTTCCATACTCAAAAACAATATCCCCTCAAGCCTGAGGGAAGACAAGGCCTCATATCTATCAAAAATTCCTTAAAAAACAAGGCTACTAATTAGTTGCTCCAGTCCCTATAAGACTCCTATTCTTGCAGTCCTCAAGGGGCCAAACAAATGGAGATTGGTTCAAGACCTCTGGCTCTTTAATGAAGCAGTCATTCCCCTCCACCCAATTGTTCCCAATCCCTATACTCCATTGGCTCAAACACCCTCAAAGCCCAATATTACTCTGTACTGGATTTAAAGGACACTTTCTTTTGCATTCCTAAATCTAAAGTCTCTAATGTCCAAGAGAGCACTCGAAATTAATGTAATTGTTTTGTGTTTCATTGTGTAAGTTGTGTATGTCTATGATATGATTAATTTATTAGAGACAAAAATCTAATAGTTATGATAACAGTCTCATTAAAAATTGAGACTGACTCAAAACACTATTCCTAAAATTGACTCTTACTTCAGCTATCAATGCACCCAAAATGTGTCCTAAAAGAATAAAATGGGACACACTTTCCAATCCACTCCTAAAAGTTTAAAAAAAAATAACTACTAATCAATGTACTTGTGGCCACTTAGTTAATTTTTATATGTTCTTGAGCTCTTAAATCTATGCATGTTTAAACTGATATTTATGGCATGCCTAATTTAAAACTTTTTATATATGCATATATTTAGACATCTTTAAGATGATTCTTACTATAAAATTAATGTAAAAAAATACAAGGCTTCTGTTCTCTTCTCTCCCCCACCTCTTCTGCTGCCACTTTTAAGAAAAATTAGGTTTTTTTAAAGTTATGTCAATCAGTTCTAACTAAATTATAGACATTATGGACAGTAACTTTTGTCTGGTTCACTTCATTATAAGTAATTTACATTCAATTCTATAATTAGATCTATTAACAAATGGTATAAATTTAAATTTAAAATTCTTATGGAAGTTATTTTAAAATACAAGTTACAAAGGGATTTTTTTGCGGGGAGAAGGTTAAAGGAAATAAATGTTTTTAGATGAGAAAGGGTTTGTCCTAAAGATTGTTCCAAATCTGGAGAGGAGGGATAAGGACAAACCAACAGAGGGTTCAGAATATTATATAAAGGTTCTGAGTAAATCTTTAAAATATATAACAAAAGCTTAGGTGTGATAAAGTTAAAGTTGACTATAATCTAAGAGTTGCCTAAAAGATTTTTTAGGGTCATATCAAACTCTGAGTAACATCTGCAAAAAAACGTTATAGGGAAAGATTTTATCAAAGAAATTTCTTGTGTTTTCTGTTGATCTTGTCAAGCTTTAAGTACTACTAAATCAGAGTTCATTTACATGTTTGCTCATATGTCTTAAATTGCCATCTTATAACTGTTGTATCTATACTTTATCTAAATATGGTACAAACATTTACAAAGTTAAAAGTGTCAGCTTATGTAAAACAATGAACTAAGGCTCTCTTTCATCCAGAAGTGTTACATTTAACCTGCATCCTGACAGTCAGCCCCATTTGCCTTTAAAGATCCCACAAACCCTTCACAGCAACTGACTTGGACAGTTTTACCACAGGGGTTTAGAGACAGCCCTCATCTTTTTGACAGGCCCTAACCAGAGACTTATTAGGTTGGCACTGCCCAGAGGCCACCCTTCTTCAATATGTTGATGATGTACTTCTTTACAGAGCCACAGAGTCCCTTTTAAACTTTCTGGCCTCCTGGGGATACAAAGTCTCCAAGAAAAAGGCTCAATTATGCCTCCCATAGGTCACCTACCTAGCTGTGGTCTTAAAGGGACAGGCTCACTCCCTGAGTCATGAGCAAATCAACCCAGTCCTCCATTTCCCACTCCCCCATCCATAAAGCAGCTTAGAGCTTTCTTGGGAGTTACAGGATTTTGCAGAATCTGGATCCCTAGATATGCAGCCCTTGCCAGACTGCTTTTTATGCTCTTTCTAATATTCCTATTTGGGTCTTACATAATAAATGCTCTCTCCAGATTTATATCTCGACAGATCCAATGGATCAAACTCCAGCTTTTACTCAAGAAATACTCACCTCTGCCTAGGCACGAGCCCTCCATACTGTTCTATCAGAGCCCCTGGACACTACACAGGTCAACCCCTGAGACAAGTATGCTCTCCCCTATCCCCCATTGCCCCATTGTCAGCATGAAGTAGCTAGATGAGTCATCGCCCCTCTGCCCAACACCAGTTGGGTACTTGTCTCAAAGGGAGGTCAGGATACCTAAGGAAGATGTGTGAGTAGCCCATCCCCCATGGAGAGCACCATGGGCTCTGCACCCTGAGAAGGAGTTATAAATCTGCATTCCTACACCCTGAGGAGGAGATACAGGGTCTCATAAATCTGCCATGGGACTGATAAACAAAATGCTCTCAAGATTGTTTCCCACCACCACCACCCAATAAGGGGCAAACAGACCAGCTCATCTAAGAGAGCCCACATGCAAATACATGGCCAATAGAAAAAAACCCACCTAACCGATACCCTAACCCAGAGTTAAAGCATCCATAAAAAGCCCCAGCCTTCACCTGTGCAGTGAGTCACCAGCTTTTGGGCTCCACTACACTTCTCTAGCTGTAGCCTTTCCTTTCTCTCTAATAAACCCTACTTTATATACCAGCTTTGGCTCATCATTCAGTTGCCTCATGAGCCAGTTCTCTGGCCTGTGAAGGCAAGGACCCTCAGCACCATCCTGCAACACTTCAACACTGGCAAGTAACAATATGATTTTTTAAATAGACAAAGGAACTGAATAGATATTTTCCAAAGAAGACATTCAAATCATCAATAGGTATACATAAAAAATGTTCACCATTACTAATCAGGGAAATGCAAAGTAAAAATCACAATGAAATATCACCTCACACCCATTAGAATGGTTATTATCAAAAAGAAAAGAAGCCAGGTGGGGTAGCTCAGGCCTGTAATTCCAGCTATTCCAGAGGCAGACAAAGATCAGGAGGATCATGTTTCCAGGACAGCCTGGGGGGAAAAAAGGTCATGAGAACCCATCCCAATCAAGAAAAAGCCAGTCGTGGTGGTGTGCATCTGTCATCTCAGCTACACAGAAAGCATAAATAGCAACAACATAATCCAGGCTGGCTGGACATAAGTGCAAAACACTATCTCCTAAATAACCAAAGCAAAAAAGGTCTGGGATATACTTGCCTAGTAAGCACAAAGTCCTGCATTCTAACCCAAATACTGCCAAGAACTTGGGGTGGTGGGGGAGGAAGAGGAAAGATAATAAATGTTGGTGAGGAAGTGGAGAAAAGGAAACCCTTATACACTGTTGCTGTGAAAAATAATTAGAATAATTGTAGAAAAAGTATGGAAGCTCTTCAAATAAAATATAACTACTATATGATCAAGTAATCCCACTTCTGGATATATATATACAAAGAAAATGAAATCAGTGCATCTAAGAGATGTCTGTACACCCATGACCACTGCAACATTTTTCATCATAAGATATAGATTGAAGTTCAGAGAATAATGAATTTATAAAGAAAATGCAATACATAAGTCCAATAGATTACAATTCAGCCTTAGAAATCTTATTGTTTGAAACCACATGGATGAACCCGGAGAGCATGGTAACTGAAAATAGTGAGACATTGACAGTCAACCTCTGAATGAATTGCTAATGTGCGTCATCTCAAAAAGTCAAATTCATGGAGCAGAGTTTAGAATGTTGGTTGCCAGGGGATGCGTTGTACAGCCCAGTGAATAATGATGCATTGTTTACTTGCAAATTGCTTACAGAGTATAGTTTGAATGTTCTCAGCACACAATAATAAGTAAATAAATAGTAACCATGTGAGGTGGTGGATATGTTAATTATCTTGATTGTGGTAATCATTGCACAATGAATACATATATCAAGACATCATGTTGAACACAGATAAATACATACAACTTTATCTGTCAATTATGTGTCATTAAGACAAGTCAATCACAAAGCATTTTGCCTTCCCAACTTCATTTAGCCAAATTAGATTCCAGAAGAGGAGACAAAAAAATCGGTTCCTATTCAGTTTTGAGATTAATAATTCATCGCTCCTAATTCCTCCACCCCTCTCATATCTATTGCACAAAACACCCTTTTCATACAGTAATCACCAAATTGTTAACTTTGGAATTTACAAGCCTTGCTCATTACTCCTTGGCGATGAAGGAAAACGTCAGAAACATGAATACCACAATGAGAAAGAAGCAAATACAGAAGTTTATTAGGCAGTGCGTAATTCAAATCACATCCAACCAAAAAGGAAAAACTTCATGATTCTAGGGCCCAGCAAGAGTGGATAATGAGATCACTTCAGACTCTTGAAATGGTTCTTTCTTCAGAAGAAGAAAAAAAATATGCAAACCTGAGAGACGTCCAAAACAGAAGTTTCCAGGCACCTTTATGAGGAGAGTGACCTGCCTTTGGAATTAACCCAAACCAAAACAAGGGAGCCAAGCGTGTGCCCTGCAGATCTCTGCTGTGGGACCTGGGAAACTAGACCCTGCCCTTCCTGTGCTGCTCATTCTCTGGGGGATAAAGTAATCAGAGCTTCAACATGCCAACAATAAGATCCAATTCACATCTCTACCTTCAAAAGTTTACACTCTAAGGGGTGGAGAAATACTAAAAAGAAAACGAAGGAACGTTTGTAAAGGGGGCATAAACAAGCAGAAATGATGCAGTGGGAAACAAGTCCTGATGTCTCCCTGTGAGAGTCAGAAAAGAATTTAAGGGAGACAAAGCTCAGGCTGAAACTTGAAGGTGTGGCTGTGACAATGAGGGTTGCTAGTAATAATAAGAATGGCACCATAATATTGCTTGTATTTGTATTGGGTCTATATTTCACTTATGAAAGAAAATATGTAACATTTGGCTTTCTGAACCTGGTTAACTTCACTTAAGAGGATGTTCTCCAGTTCCATCCATTTACCTGAAAATGACAACATTTCATTCTTCTTCATGGTTGACTAAAATTCCATTCATCAGTTGTGGGGCATCTTGGCTGTTTCCACAGTTTAGCTATTGTGAATAGTGCTACAAAAAACATGAGTTTACAGAGAAGGAGACTAAGGTAAAAAGGAGAAAAATAGAGGAGATGAACTAATTAGATCATAATACATATATGCATGGAAATGTCACCATAAAACTCCCTGTATCTTAAACAAACAAAAATGTCTTTTTTTTTTCAAAAATGGAGAATATTAAGGTGAAGCAGGTCCTGTCTGGGGATTGGTACCATGGGAGGTGTGAGGATATAAGGAAAGGGTAGCAGAAGGCTAATGGGATGGAAATATTATATACTCATATATGCAAACAGAAAAATGAGATCTGTTGAAACTATTCCAGGAATGGGGGAGGGGTGATAAAGGAGAATGATGGAGGGGGTGAATTCAACTATGATATATTGTAAGAACTTTTGTAAATGTCAGAATGTGCCCCCAGTACAACAATAATATCATAATAAGAAAGTAGAAAAAAACCCCTAAAGTTAACAGGCAAAAAAGGAATGTCACCATTTATTGGTCTCTCATGTACCAGACACTGCATTCTATGTACCTTGTAATTACCTCCATTAACCCTCCCAACATGGCAGCCACAGAGACTCAGAAAGACCATGAAAACTTAGAAAACTATAGAATTTGAGCCCAGATCTTTTTGACCCCTAGGTGAAGAGGTGACACTGCCTTTTGAAACAGATGTATTTAAACTGCTGGAGTCACCAGGAGTTTGTAAGTAATTGTCAAAGTAAGAGGAAGATCACTAAGCTAAGACTTTGCATGGCTTGAGTAAGGTAGGGAAGGGATTGTACGGCAAACATTCAAGTCAGGGATACTACAGTAATGTCATCACCACAAGGCAACTGCCACCGAGAGCTCATGAGAAATAGACAAGCAAATTGAGCACACCAACCAAAAGTGTACCTTGGGAATTTTGGCAATAAAGAGAGATGGAGATTCTTTCAAAGGGAAAGAGAAAGAAAAACTGGGACACTGAAGAGTAAAAGAAGGCACCGAAAAGAAATATTGATAAGTACAAGCCCATTTGAGGGGGTTGGGTTTTATATATGTTAGAGGCATTTTACTGTTTATATATATATACATATATACACATCAATATATATGAATGTTTATGAGATGAAGATGTGAAGCTAGAAAGTCATAAGACACACATATATTTTTAAAATGGTGTTTTCTGCAATTGTGTATTGGCATGTTACTCCTGTGAAATCTTGAATAAAAAAGTCTGTGAGAATTAATGAGATCTTAAAACAGATCTGCACAGTATGTGTGCCTCTGGGAGACGAGTGCTATATAAATATGAGAAATTGTAACGTGTTCTCAGATGAAGAGTAGGGAAGAATGATGGCTGGGCATAAAAGGTGTTCATTGCAAATTCTTTCCTAGAAAAGAAGTTTGGTTACAGTAGCAATATGCTACTGTAGTTGATTCATTCAAAGATGGTCCGGATGTATCTACACTTGAAGCAAAAGTTATAAACTCAGCCCCACAGGGCTTCCTAGAGCTGTGGTTCTAATGCTTGGGAGTCACAGTAGAGGCATTTGGTGCTTTTTAAAGTAGTGATGTTAAGGCTACACCCCAGACCAAGTACATCAGTTTCACCAGTCTGGTTTATAAAGATCCCCATAGAATCTCAGCCAAGGTTTGCTAGAATGCATTTGCTTAGCAGACATCCAAGGCAAACAAACAAGGATATAAGATCATATCATCCCTTAATTTTTGATTCTGGAAATGATTTCATTTGGCCACCAAACTGCCAGTTTTCTCACATAGCACAAGGTTAACAAGAGGAAATAGCAAGTGACCATGACCCAAAAGGCAGAATGGTGGAGAGAATGCTGGGAGTCTAGTGATAGTAGGTCATGGTAAAAAGCTAGCAATGAAGAGTTAGCAGTCAGGGATCAGTAAATTAAAGACAAGCCTTCAAGGAAAGTTGCAAGGAAGTCCAACTCCAACTAATTCTGCTCATAAACATCTTTATCTCAGTATCTCAAATTCTCTAATGCTAAGATTCTCCTGGGGTACTTATTAAATACCCCAATAACCAAGTGCCATCCCAGATCCTCTGAACCCCAGTCTCCAGTGTTGACACTTGGGAAACTGTGTGTTTAACAAGGACCATTACTTTTTTTGATGGCACAATTTTTCCCTTGGTGTTTAAGCAGCTATCACTGACACCTAAGAGCAGGAGACCAACTTGAGGTGTGTGTCAAATAAACGCTCCTCTATTTCTAAATCTGTCTGGCTTGAGCCTGTCACAAACAATGGTCTAACTTTTGAGCTCTTTCCTGTACCTACTGCAGAAGCAGGAAAATTTTGCCATCTATTACACTAAAGCTTGGTAGTTAACCCTAAATCTTTCTTTTCACCCAAACTTGGTATGGGAATGAGAAATGGACTATTTATCTTCAATGCTGGAAATAAGCACAATAAAGAAATAAAGACCTCACTGCCATATGTTTTTAAACAAGCCAAAACCATGGGAAGTGATATCGTTATTCCAGCCTAAATCTTGTGGACAAGTGAAAAATTGGTCACTGATCATAGCTTCTGTTCTCCTCAAATATGTGCGTGCATGCACCCAGGTCAAAATGAAATGAGACTAGAGGAGAACCAAAGTATAAAAGTAAAACTCCTGATCATCTTACCAAATGGGCTACAAGCTCCATAAATATGAAATAATGCTGAAAATAATAAAACAGCTGCTAGCCTTAAGGTGGTCAAGGAAGCCTGTCACAGTCACATCATTACTACACAGACACAGGCTAAGAGGGAAAAATCCACTGGCCAATACATGTCAGTGAAGTCAGACAGAAGTGGGCTGTTCTGGGTTTCTAGAATCAAACTGATTTGTAATCAAACATACTAAGGAGCAGTAGTTCATCTGACAATATGTAGTAGACTCTACTAAGCTTTTAAGGCAAAAGGTGAATGCAGTTATGAGTTAGTGATTAACGAATCATGTAATGTATAATTAATTCATAAAGGCTCTGACTGAGCAGTGCTCAATGGGACCCCGATATGTCTACCTATCTGTACGACAAACTGGCTGCAGTTTTCCATTTCTTTTCTTAACAGCCTCATTTTCCTCCTAATCCTTAACTATATAAAGGTGCTATAGACCTAAAAATCCTACCTATTGTTTCCACTTTAGGATAATCAACCTGTAATAGGCACTTAGTGATGGTGTGTCCTCAAGGAACTTATATCTTTCTCAGCCACAACATTTTTATCTCTGAAATGGGACAATAAGAGTACTACTCACACATTGATTGACACATTGAAATTAGAAAACAGACACAACATGATAAGCTCAATACTTGGCATGTTAGTGCAAATTATTTATTGTATATAACTAATTACATATGACAATATATCAATTATGACATAAGGTATCATATAATGAATTTAAATGCAACCGTTCTTCTTTTCTAGCTATTTTTTGGAGATTTGGTTTCTGTAACACTGGTTTGATTTCTGTGTATTTCTTCAGGTTGGGATGAAATTGTTCTGACTAACCTCACTTAAGACAGATTTATGAGCTTTACTGTTGGGCTCATTTAAGTTGTTTTTTAAAGTGGCAAAAGAAGCAGCAATCCATTTACCTTTGGATGGAGAAAGCAAGGTGATCTTTTCTCCCTATTCTACCCGCATTTTAGCCACCATTTATTTGTCTATGTATTTATTTAATTAATTAATTTTCAGTGGTCATAAGGTTTGACCTCAGGACCTCATTCTTGCTAGGCAGGTGGTCTGCCACTTGAACTATACCCTCACCCCCTTCTGCTTTCAGTTATCTCTTAAATAGGGTTTCACATTTTTGCCCAGGTTAGCTTAGACTATGATTCTCCTCTTTGTGCCTCCTGCATAGCTAGGATCACAAGCACACACCACCACGCCCAAGTTATTTGTTAAGGTAGGGTCTCATTAACCTTTTGCCCCAGCTGGCCTTAAACTAAGATCCTCCCAATCTCTGTCTCCTGAGTAGCTGAGAATACCAGTGTGAGCCACCATATCCAGCCTGTTAAGGGAACTTATTATCATAGTTCCCTTGACACCTGACTACCCCTGGGACTGAAAGTCCCCATAGGTTGAAAGAGGTCAAGGAATCACATGAAGAGCCTGAGCATTCACTAACCCCAGGCCAAGAAATGTCTCCAAGGAAACATGAGAATCAGTGGCTGGAGCATATGTTTTTAACATTGCTCTTCCTTCCACTGGCAGAATATGAACCTTTATTTCTTACTTTTTCAAAGTAGATAATTTATTTTATCCTGTGCCATCCTCTAAGCCAATAAATCCACATCATCTGGCACTTATGTCTGGGTAGACAGATCCTGGCCACGTTCCCCAGAATACATCGAATCTTGTTTGATTTCCAGATTATTTGGCCTTAAATCTTTCTATAGCAGCTGAAGTTTGAAGCATAAGGGAGACACTTTTCCCAACACATAAGATACTCTAGTCATACCTTCCTGACTCTAGAACTCTCTTGAACGAATAAAGACAACTTTATGACAATTCCCCTGTTCTGAGTAGTCCGTGAAACCCCTACCCTCTCCATAAGCAGAGACAGATTTCAGTTATCAGAAGTACAAATTAGAAAACTGATACAAAATGCATACCTCAAATTTTCTATACATGTGCCTTTGGGAGACATTCTAGTTCCAAGCTATATCAGCTCAATTTCAAATTAAAAACCTTTGGACCCAGCAATAGTAGTACACAACTGGAATCCCAGCTACTCAGGAGGCAGAGGCAGGAGATTTGATCATGAGTTCAAGACCAATCTAGGCAAATAGTAGCTAGGACATATCTCAAAACAAAAATGAAAACTAAAGGACTGGATGCATGACTCAAGTGGTAAAGTGCTTGCCAAGCATGTATGGGGCCCTGGGTTCAATACCCAGTAACACACACATATGCACATGTATATACATACAAAGCCTTTGGTACATGCCCACAAAAAAATTGAAGTTTGTTAATATCTAAGAGACTAAATGATCTTCTGGGTTTCATTTTTTATTTTTGAGTAACTTAATTAGCTTTTAAGGAGGAACTTACTATGAAAATAAATTTAAAAGATAATGGAAATAAAGACATGGAGAGGTTATTTTCTTTCTAGCCCTTTCATGGCTTTCTAGGAAATAAGGAAAATTAGGTGATTTTAGCTAGACTCAATGATGAAAGAGATTTTTGAACATTTAGTTTAGTAAGAAGACAAAGTAAAAGACAGTGTTCTCTCTCTTTCTCTCTCTCTCTCTCTCTCTCTCTCTCTCACATACACACTCTCACACACACACATGAATATATAAATATATATATATTTGTGTGTTTATATTTATATATACATACTCATATTTTATATATACAGATAAAGGAGATATATCTATATATATATTTATATAGAGAGAGACAGAGGTAATGATATATTCATACAGGTAATGAATATCTAATTAATACATCTGCTTGCAAAGCAAAAGCAACTCTTCCTGAGACATTCTAATGTCAGCCATCCCACCTGAGCCACCAAAATGGAGAGACTATAAAGTCTGACATACATGTGCTCTATTTTACAAAGTCAACCAGATAAAACTGATATGCACAAAAATGTAGCAATTCCCTTCGTAAACGGAAGCATCAAACTGTCATGAAATGCACTTCATTTGCTCAGAGCTAGGCTTCATCACAGCTCCCTCATTGGTTCCTCCTAATCATTCTGTGATTTTCCCCAGACCTACTTGCTTATTCCCACCTAGGGGACTGGACCCAAGTGTGAGACGCAGCCTACAGACATCCATGACAACCAGAAGAATATACCACGATGGCTCTTTGAAGTCTTCTCCTCTGAATACCTCCCTGGTTATAAGCTCTTCTTAGCTACCCTCAAAGGTACATCCTTACTGTCCCAGCATGACATGGTCCTTCAGAAAAGCACCAAGGAATTGCTGGACATGAGCCCTTTGATCATTGAGTTGAAGAGGACAAATTGGTAACTCTCTACTCTATTTGGTCAACAAATTTTCAACAGAAGGGGAAAAACAAACCATAGTAGGGATGAATGGCAAGATAGCTTTCTAATAGAGATAACCCTATGTGGTTTCTTTTTTTTCAGTTAACCAGATAAATGTGATGTGAATTTCTGATGCTAAAATTATCTAACTTGTGTAGCAAAAATAAAACTCATCCCATGCCACTGTTCTGTTTGTAGCTATTGTTATTTTTTAAATCTATAGCAATGATTACTATACTGAGTAAGAGACTGTTTGAAATTTCAACTAGGATGGAATATGGTGTGTAACATGCAGTGTGTTACTCTCGATGGTCGATCAATATAAGTTATCATGAGGTGATGATATCACTGACTGAGCATTACATGTCATTTGTGCTATAAGGAAAAATGCTGGGAAGTATTGTGCTGAAGATGGACAGATGGATGGATGGATGGATGGATGAAGAGGTGGGTGGGTACATGAATGGATGAGAAAGTATACATGAATTATTATAAGATATTTGAGTTTAGATTATTCAGATTCAAATCCTGGCTCTGCTTCCGACTTTGGGAAAACCTCTATCAACTTCACTTTTTTAACTTACAAGATGTTGATGACAAAGGAATGGATGACAGCTATGATGATGATAGTGATGTTACAATGGTGATGATAGTTCCACAGGATTTTGTGATAATTAAGTGATCAAAAACACTATGGAGCACTTAAAACAGAATATGTGGGTATGGAGATGTAGTTCAGTACATGACATGTGCAAGGCCCTGGATTAAATCCGCAGCACCAAACACACACACACATACCCAAAAGCATAAATCTTGGCACTTATGGTGATAGTAAAAAAGGAAGCCAAATTCCATGCTAAATTATGTCACTTTTTTCTCTATTTCTGCAATGCTTTAGAGTTCACAAAGACTGTCCACATATTTTAAATTATTTGATTATCAGTATAGGCATATGATTTAGAAACAAGTATAATAATTTTACCTATGAGCAGCCAATTGGGAAGTAGGATATCTATATTAAATCAAATTTTAATTTAATGGAAAACCTAATGCCAATGACCTGGGCTTAAAACCAGGCTTTGCCAATTATTACTTCAGAAATTTTGAAAAAGTCACTTAACCTCTGTAACCTCAGCGTCCTTATCTATAAAAGGGTGATAAAGTGATTATATATTTATAACATATTGTAAGGTTTGCTCTATTAGTTAATAAATATTTATGGTGTGTCGCTTATTCACTAGACACTATGGTAAGAACCAAATGCTAGCCATTCAAATAATTCAATATGCACACCATTTTCATGGCCTTAATTGTTAGTTGCTATTCCTGTCCTGAGATCTCTCAGGAAGAGGCCAACAGAACTAAGTCTTGAACTCAGAACTTGCTTTTTATGATAATTTTTTAAAAAACCTAAGACTCTCCTGGTGGGTAAAAGATCAGTAGAGTTTTAGGGAGCCAAGCAACCATTTCGGACTAAGAGTTTGATATTGGATATGGAGGTGAAACCCAGCACTGGCAGCTCATGCCTATAACCCTAGCTACTTAGGAGGCAGAGATCAAGAGGATCACAGTTCGAAGACAGTCCCAGGCAAATAGTTCACGAAACCTTATTTCAAAAAAAATCCCATCACGAAAAAGGGCTGGTGGAGTGGCCCAAGTAGTAAGAGAATCTGCCTAGCAATCCTATAGGCCTTGAGTTCAAACCCCAGTGCCACAAATAAAGGAGATGAATAGAATTTAAATGTTACTTTTTTTTGGTTCAATTTTTATTAATTTTAAAGTTGAAGGACAGACTGCAGGAGGTCAAAGAGACACTTCTCCTCCCTAGGAAACACCTGTTTGCATCTGAAAAGGCATCTCTGCCCTCAGGCAATGCAAAGATAGGCTATAAAACCCACTCCCCACCCTGAGCCAGGGGATCACCAGTTTCCAGGTCCCCTTGCATTCCCCAATATTCAGTCTTTCTCTACTCTTCTCTACAAATAAATTCTCTACAAATAAAATCTTTCCAACTTCTGCTGTTAGAGTCTGTCTGTGCTTTATTCTCAGAGCAGGCTCAAGAACCCTGACCACCTGAAATTCCTGTGTGTGTCATCCATGCATACTTGGCGATGCATGAACGGACCAGCTGTCACCTGAGGTCGGGAAAGTTTGTGCCAAACTGGGAAAGACTGCCTAGGAACATGACCATGAGCATCTGGCACTCTGGTAGAGTCTATTTTCCAGGAGAGACCACTCCACCACAGCCTAGCTACAATGGAACTTTCAGGCCAACCTTTTATCTCCCTCTCTCTGACTTGTTAAGGGGGGTTTCTCCCTCGGGAAACTGAGGAAAAGCTCCAAGCCCATTACAACTGTACGGCAGGCAGTCTCAGGAAATTTGGACGCCACATGGGGGATTATACCACACTGCCAATGCTACATGGGCAGAACCCAACTTCAGTGCATGAAGACTTTTTTTCTTTTTTCCTCTCCTTAAACTCTAACTCTCTCTCTTTCAAGATCTGCCCCCACTTAAGAGGAGATCCAAAAACAGCTGGTGGGAAGGAAAGTCTTTCTTCAAGCCACAAAAAGTGTTCTGGCCAGGGCACTCCCTGGTGTCACCCAAAAGCTGAAGACACAACTCCCTGACCCGCCCTGAGGCTCCAAAGGCAGCTAAGTCTCAGACCCCTCCAGCCATGCCTGTGGCAAACAGAAAATCAGCTCTCTTAAGCTTCCTTCATGGTTTCCATGGCTCGAGAGTGGAGGTCACCTCCTGCTTCCAGTGCTCCAGTACTGCTCTCGGGCAGGATCAACCTGGACAGCAGGGATGACCAATAATCCCTCATGCAGTAAGCCTGGAAACTCTCTTTTTCCCCAACCATTGGCCTCTCTTTCTTCTTTCCCAAGTAGTTCAGGATGAGTGCCCCCTCCCCATTTACTCTAAACAGCAGTGAGCTTCTTTCTTCAGGGAGTTTGGGAAAAATCCTTACAGGTACCAGAAAGTGCTAGTCTCCAATTTAGGCTTAACTGTCTTTGTCAAGCATCAGGTTAATTGGTTAAACAGTTTCCACAGCCTGCCCTCAGAGAAAGAAAAAAAAACAGTTAAAAGGCAAAAACCTTAGGTCTCCATTTTTGCCTCTCACTGGAGCAAAAGCCTCCAGATGCTCTCACTCTCTCTTTTCATAAAAAGCATATATGCCTCACAGAATATATAGGGGGACAAAAGTCTACTTCATCAGGAGTCCCCATCCATGCCTCTGCAGGGGTCCTCCTTCTGGCCATGCAAGCCCTCTTGGTTACTTTGATAGAGCTATTTTTTAAATTACAAGCATTCAGCTGGTAGAGGAGAACCAGGCCTACGTGGGTCGCAGGGCAAACAGGCAAGTCAAAATAGGTAAGAAGTTGGTCAAAAATCATTTCAGGGGGTTGGGTGTATCTGAAATGTCTGTAATCCTCCACAACATTACCCACAAGTGGCAGTGGCAGGAGCAAGGGAGAGAGGGATGTCCTCTCCCACTAGAGTTTCTCCTCATCTGGGGATGCCTACATAAAAGGAGAAACCTCTGTTAAGGTGACCAATTTTCCCTTGTTTCCCTTTTTTAGATGGGAAATCAAGCCTCAAGGATCCAGGAAGGATCCCCTCTTGCCTGCTTATTAAAACATTGAAAAGCTCTTGATCCAAAAAGTCTTCAGCAAAAGTGACTCAAATTTTACTGCACCCAGGCTTGGCCATAGTATCCTCTGGGAGATGAGGAAAGATGGCCAGAAGGAGGGAGCATTAATTATAATACCATTCTTCAACTAGATATGTTCTGTAAAAAGGAGGGAAAGTGGACCGAAGTTTCATCTATTCAACTGTTCTTTTTCCTGAGAGATCACCCAGAATGGCTAAACAAATGCAGGCTAGATACCCAGACCATGGTAACCATTTGCAGAAAGCCCCCAAACTCCCTTGAACCAAAAAACCCATCTAATGTTCCATCAACTCCTCCTCTCTCCCCTTACCCAGCTAAGTCACACACCTGACATCATACCACAGGACTCTACGCCCTCCAGTTAATTCCTGGAGCGGATAGGACTCACGTTCCTTTTAGAGTGAGTGAACTTAAAGAAATAAAAAAGGATTTAGGAAATTACACAGAAAACCCAGATCAGTACATCCAGGCATTTAGAGAAATCAGCCAAAACTTTAAACTGAGCTGGAAAGATGTAATGCTATTGCTATCTCAGACCCTCACTTCTCTGGAGAAACAGCAGGTACTAGATCAGGCAGTCACAGCTGGAGACAATTATCACTTAGGTAAAAGCAGCCCTACAGGCCTGTCTCAGACTGGGCCCTCACAGGAGGAGGAGGGGGAGGGAGAAGAAAGACAAAGACACTGGATACCTAGAAGGGAACTACCGTGATCCCCAATTCCAATCAGCCAGTGCCTAGGTATGACCCTAAGTGGGACCCTGAAAATGACAAGGATGAATGGAGTCTTACCATTTCATCCACTGCATTCTTGAAGGTCTAAGGAGAGCCAAGGTAAAACCTCTTAATTACTCCCAAGTCACAGCTGTACAGCAAGGACCCTTAGAAACACCAGTAGCTTTCCTACAGAGACTTAAGGATGCTTTAAAAAGCAAACCAACATTATACCAGAGTCACAGGAAGAGGAAATCATCTTAAAAGATAAATTTCTAACACAGTCAGCACCAGATATCTATAAAAAGCTTCAAAAACTGGTGGTTGACAGGAGCAGAGATCTGAACCAATTGGTCCATGTAACCAAATCTGTATACCATAATAGGGACTTAGAAAAAGAAAGGAAGGACCTGAAAAAGGAAAAGAGAAAGGCTAAGTGGCAGGAGGCTCTGATTGCAGCACTCAGAGAGGCTCCCCCAGGGCAAAGTCCAAACCTGAGGACACACTTTCAATGTGGACAGGAAGGCCATTTTAGGAGAGAGTGTCCCCAGAGAAAACTACCTCCAGGACCCTGCCCTATTTGTCAGGGAAAACATTGGAAGGCACACTGTCCCCGGTTCCCAGGGGAACCAAGGCCAGAGCCTCCCACCCAATGACAGGTCCCGGGGCCTCCCATTCAGGTTCCTCTGACCACCATAAAAGCAGGGGAGCCCTGGGTTTTACTCATGATTGAAAAACACAAGGTCAGCCTCTTTATCAATACTGGAGCCAGCATCTCAGCTATTCCTTTCTCTCCCAGACCCAGGTCCTCTAAGAAAATTACTGTTCAAGGCATATCAGGCCAGCCTCTAGAACGTTATTTCACTCAGCCTTTAGCCTGCTCCTGGGGAGATTTCCATTTCTGTCACTCCTTTTTAATTGTCCCAGAAACCCCTACTCCTCTGCTAGGGCGAGACCGTCTATCCAAATTGGGGGTACAGCTCCTTTTACCCCCAGGAGAGTACTTTTGCTTGCCCCTAATAGAGGAACAAGTAGACCCCACGGTGTGGACGGATGGACACACTGTGGGACGGGCACGAACAGCTGTCCCAGTCCTAATTCATCTCAAGGACCCCTCCTGGTTTCCCATCAAAAACAATATCCTTTAAAGCCAGAAGTTAAGGAGGGGCTAATTCCCATAATCAAAGACTTAAAGAGACAGGGACTGCTAATAGAATGCTCCAGTCCCTATAATACTCCTATTCTCAGTGTCGGGAAGGGACCTAAAAAATGGAGGCTAATCCAGGATCTCCACCTGATCAACAAAGCTGTAGTGCCTCTCCACCCTGTAGTTCCATCCCTATATGCTTTTAGCCCAATACCTCTGGGTACTGCTTACTACTCTATCCTGGATTTAAAAGATGCCTTCTTTTGCATTCCCTTACACCCTACAAGTCAACCTATCTTTGCCTTTGAGGACCCCACAAAATCTGGACAGGTCATTTGGACTGTCCTCCCCAAGGGATTCAGAGACAGCCCCCACCTCTTTGGGTTAGCTCTAACCCAAGACTTGGCAGAATGGCAATATCCACAAGCTACTCTGCTAGAATATGTAGATGACCTCCTGCTCTGTGGACCAAGTGAGCCTGTCATTTCATGAGCCACTGAATCCTCAGTAAACTTCTTAGCAGATAGAGATTATAAAATCTCTAAAGAAAAAGCCCAATTGTGTCAGTCTAGGGTTACATATTTAGGTCTTGCCCTAGAAAAAGAAATGAGGTTTCCAGGAGAAGACAGAATCCATCCAATCCTGATGTTTCCTCTACCTTAAGCTCTAAAGCAATTGAGGGCCTTTTGGAGGGGGGGGGGGTCACAGGACACTGTAGAATTTGGATCCTGGGATATGCAGACCTAGCCAGTCCCTTATATCAAATCCTTAAGGAAGCACAGAAGGATACCCAGCCCTTTATTGAGGGGGATGACAAGTCAGAAAATGCATTCCACCAGTTAAAAAAGGTTCTTATGACAGCTCCCACCCTGGGTCTCCCAGTACAAGACAAGTTTCAATTATATGTCTATGAAAAGGGAGGACTGGCCTTGGGCATTTTGACTCAGCTCTGGGGCATCACTCTCCAGCCAGTAGGCTACTTAAGCAAAGAGTAAGATCAGTTAGCCAAGGGATGGTCAGGATGCCTCAGAGCGATGGCCGCAGTAAGCCTTCTAGTGCCTGAAGCTCAAAAACTTATCCTAAACCGCCCCCTAATGGTTTATACCCCACATGACCTAGGCGGAATTTTAAACTCAAGAGGAGAACTTTGTCTATCTGACAGCTGTCTACTTAAATACCAGGCCCAGCTTCTGGGAGGGACAGAAATAACTTTAAGGACCTGTCAGAGCCTAAATCCTGCATCCCTTCTACCAGAGGTAGAGGGAAATCCTGAACACTCATGTGAGGAGGTTCTTATGGAAAATTATGCTGCCTGACCTAACTGATTGGTCCTTAAAAAACCCAGATCTAGAATTATACACTGATGAAAGTTCCTTTGTCAAGAATGGTGTCAGACATGCAGGGTTTGCAGTTATGACAGAATTTGGCATCCTCAAATCAGGTCCTCTTCCTCCTAATACAAGTGCTCAATTAGCAGAATTAGTGGCCCTAACAGAAGCCCTAAGACTGTCAAAAGAGCAGAGAGCAAGCATCTACACAGATTTTAAGTATGCCTTCCTGATCCTGCATGCTCATGCAGCCACCTGGAAGAAAAGGAAAATGCTAACTACAACAGGAACAGCTTCCCATAGAAATAAAAAGGAGGTTACTTTAATAGTTTTAGGGATAACAGCATTAGTTGCAGCCCTTGCTGGAATTGGCTATGGGGTGATTGCCAATCATGTAACTGCAAAAAACCAAAAATGGTAGAGGACACCTCAGACCAGGTAGGCCTTGCCATTAAGGACATGCAAAGGCCTTTGTCGTCCCTTGCCTGTATGATAATGGACCACCCCCTGGCCCTGGATTTTCTTTTGGCCAAACAAGGGGTGGGTATGTGCCAATGCCAATACCTCCTGTTGCACATATATAAACACTTCAGGCATTGTAGAGGAACATGCAGATTACATTCTCCAACAGGCTAAGTGGCTCTGTGAACAATCTCTTGAAACTCAGGTTTCCATACAGGTATGGACCAAATAAAATCCTGGCTCCCCTCCAGGACTTGGTTCCTACCGTTTCTGGGGCCTATAGTTGCCATTATAGCAACTTGTCAAGTTTGTTTCTTCTCACCTAGAATCCATCAAACTACAAATGCCTCTGGTGGAGATGAAAATGACCTATGACCTCAGTCCCCTTGACAACCCCTCTTGTGGTCAGCCTTGACACTGTGGGCCCCTTCATTGTCCCCAGTCAGCAGGAAACAGTTACTGAACAGACTTCATTGTCCCTATTCCTATCAGCAGTTAGGGTGGTCACTGAGAGGGGGGACTTGAAGGACAGACTGCAGGAGGTCAAGGAGACACTTCTCCTCCCTAGGAAAAGCCTGTTTGCATCTGAAAGGCATCTCTGCCCTGGGCAATGCAATGATAGGCTATAAAACCCACTCCCCACCCTGAGCCAGGGGATCACCAGTTTCCAGGTCCTCCTGCATTCCCCAAAATTCAGTCTTTCTCTTCTCTTCTCTACAAATAAATTCTCTACAAATCAAATCTTTCCAACCTCTGCTGTTAGAGTCTGTGTGTGCCTTCATTCTCAGAGCAGGATCAAGAACCATGAGCACCTGAAATTCCTGCATGTGTCATCTGTGCATTATATTCAGTGCTGCTGAGTTTAAATTACATACAATAAAATGGCCTGTTTAAAGGGTATAATTTAATGCATTTTCACATGGATATATATACATCCATGTAGTCACCATCACAATCAAGATATAGGAAATTTTTAGTCATTTATCCCTTTGTGGTCAGTAGCCTTGTTTCTGAAGAAAACACCAATCAACTTTATATTAGAATTGTCTATTCAAGAGTTTAAAAAAATAGAATCACTCAGCCTCTTTGTAACTGGCTTCTTTTGTTAAGTATAATTCTTTTTAGACTCACCCATGGTGTAGCATGTGTCAGTATTTTGCTCCTTTTTTGTGCTGGGTAACATTTCACTGTATAGATATACCACTATTTGCTTGTCTGTTCACCTGTTGATAAATATTTGAATAGTTTCCAGTTTAGGGTGATTATAAGTAGGGATGCTTTGAAAAATCCTGTGGACACACATTTCTATTGCATTTAGGTGAACACCTTGGGGCAGGATTACTGAATCACATGATAAGAATATCTTTAAATTTACAGACACTGCAAAAATGTTTTCCAAGGTGACTGGACTTTGTTACACTCCAATCATGAATGAAAAAGAGTTCCAATTGCTACATTCCTTCCAATAAATGTTTTGGGGTGGTTTTTTTGGCAGTATTGGTGTTTGAACTCAGGGCCCCGTCTTGCTACACAAGCCCTCAACCACTTGAGCCACTCAAATGGATAATTTCAAGATAAGGTCTTACAAACTATTTTCCCAGATTGGCCCCAAATGGTCATTTTCTCTATCACAACCTCCCAAGTACTTAGGATTATAGATGTGAGCCACCAGCCACAGAGCTTGGCTTTATTTTCAATGGGCAGAATTGTTAGTGACCAGGCTGAAAAGTCTCCAGGTGGACAGGCACTGAACTTCGTGAGCCCTCACAGGCCTTTGATCTAGGCACCTACAAGAGAACTTTTCTAAGGTTTGCTCTTAGATTGGGAAATTACAAAAAGCTCTCAGTGCTGAGTGAAGAACTTGAGAAAAAAACACACAGATGGGTGAGGGAAATTGAAGAAGACAAGAAAGAATGACAAATAGCAGAGTATTCTAATTTAAAAAAAAAGTCAGTTTACAGCCAGTCACTGGTAGCTTATGCCTGTAACCTTGCTACATGGGAGAATGCAGTTGAGAGAATACAGGTTCCAGGTCAACCCAGGCAAAAAAAAAAAAAAGTTCCCAAGACCCCATGTCAATTAACAGTTGGGCGTGGTAGTATGTACCCATTATCCCAGCTGCAGTGGGAAACAAAATAGGAGGATCACAGTCCAGGCCAACCTGGGTAAAAAGTGAGACCCTATCTCCAAAATAACCAGAGCAAAAAAGTCTGGTGGTGTGGTTCAAGAGGTAGAACACCTGTCTAGCAAGTGCAAAGTCCTAAGTTCAAATCCTAGCATCACCAAAAAAAGGCAAATTATATCTACCAAATACAAAGGTGGAGAAAAATGGAAGAAGCTCCCCAAAATTTACAGAGTGATTTTAGTCAATCGTCTTACCACAAAACCAGTAAGACAGTTGGAAAATACCATGCCATTGCTGTGGTTACTAGGTTTTGGTCAGACATACAGGTCTTGGATACAGAAGCCATGTCCTATTCATCAGCTCACCTGTAAGAATGTAAGCACTGAAATCAGATATTTTATGGTCAGACACTGGAAAAGATGCTAATAAAATAAATTGACCAGCTTTCTTTGGATGAGAAACCTCTAAAACCTGATGACTTTTTGTTGGTAACTGCAACAGTAAATTCAGGCAATCCTGGGGAAATGTCAAGATGCTTTCTGGGATAAAATACCTCTATCAAGCTACCAAAATATTATTAAGAAGAGTATGGGATTCTGTATGAAGAAGTGTTCAGACTCTCTCTTCTCTCTCCCAATCCCCTTCACAAAATGATACCAGACTTGATGTGTTTTGTATTATTCATACCATTGTGTCTGCATTGAATCTGAAGACTCGGGAACATGCATCTATTTTTAATTTAGGTGTCTGTCTGTTTATGTGGAGAGGGGACTGTGAATGGCTGGTGAGAACACTTACTTATATTCAATAATACCCAACAAGTCATCTTGCTCTGTGCCCCCCACATTCTTCAATTTTGTAAAAATTTTTGTCTGGTGCTCCCTGACACCAGACCTTTCTCTGTGCAGTAGGTAGGATATGATAGGTATAAACAGGACAGGTAAGGTGCCAGCCATCCCAGACCTCCCATACTGGCTAAGTGTGTACTAGGCACAAGAGATAAAGACCTGGAGGGCCTGATGAAAGAGGAACAGTACATGTATATTTGCATCACAGTGCCTATGCAAATACACACATACGCAGTGCATATGCAAATACACACATACGCAGTGCCTATGCAAATACACACATATGCAGTGCATATGCAAATACACAGTGCATAATAAAGTTACAAATGAGGAGCACCTCACAGCCATCAAGACAGCGACAGTGTCCCTGAGGCATGTACAGATGACAGTGTCCAGTCTTGGGCAGAGACTGGAAGGACACTCCGGTAAGAGTACAATACGTACAAATGGATAAAGGTGTAACTACTTGGTCAGCCCAGAGCCTACATGTGTGTTTTTTAATATGATAGGTATAGAGGGCGTGGCATGAAGAGGGAAAAGGGAGAACTCCAGGAAAAACAGATGGATCTAGAGATGATGCTCAGATCATTTCTAAGACTTCCAATGAGTGATGTGCTCAGGTAAAGCCACTCTGGCTGAGACAGAGCACCTCCACCAATCCAAGGAGACTATTTTAGGATTTAAGAACCAATTCATCGAGCAGCTCATTTAAGTAGAGGAGCTTGAATAATAAAATCATAGATGTCAGTGAGAGAAAGACTTGTAGGGACTTGAATTCCAGGCAGAAAAGTTTACATTTTATGCAGTAAGGATTAGAGGCTACGAAAGGTTTTATTTCTTTATTTCATGTCAATTTATTATCAGTGGTGCTAGAGATAAAGTCGAGGGCCTCACAAGTTTTAGGCACATCTTCTACCATTGAACTACATACCCAGCCCCACTGCATGTCTTAAAATAAGGTCAATGCACATTTTAGGGAGTTTCATCTTATAGACATGTGTAAATGATTAGAACTGGGAGAAAATAGAATAAGTAGGACAGTGACCAAAGCCTGGAGAAAACAGGAGGCTGTGAGAGACATGAAGAAGCTAGTCATTGCCCAGAAATGGAAGGTGGAAGATGGGCCATAAAGTGCCTTTCACTACCCATTTGGCCTGTCTGTAGTAGCACCTGGATTTTTCTTTCTTTTTTTTATTGTTTATACATTTATTCATATGAGTATACACTGTTTGGGCCACCTCTCCCCCATGCCCCTGTCCCCCCTCCCCACCACCCCCCTCACTTCCTGGATTTTTCAGTGGAGAACTTATCTTTATTTGGTGGTATGCAGACTTAATATAACTCTTAATCAGAATTCCAAACACTTTCTGGTCAAAGGTCAGACAAATGACCATATGTGTGACCAAATCAATTTGTGGCAACAAATGCAATTTTGGTGATTAACAGAGAAAGTTAAAGCTATAAGGAATGGATATAAAAACCCAATAAAGACAATGGAAGAATGTAAGAAATTCAATGAGGAGATATGAGTAAATTTCTAGAATGAAAGAAAGAAATGGAACTCAAAAACAAATTAAGATAGGCTAGTCAAGGAGGCAATAGAATAATAACAAAAATAACAGCCATGGTGATGATACGCTCATGTACCTGTCAGAAATATCTTCTCACCAATGCCTTGTGCCAATTAAATTCAAAATCTTTGAAATGTAAGGAGTTATATTCCTCCAAAAATCAGGTTCTCCAGCTCATTTATTTTTCTCTTGAATTCCAATAGTGCACTAAGACCCCTAGTAACTCAGGGTAAAAATATCAAAATGACATTTGACCCCCCCTCCTCCCCTTTCCATTCTCCAACCATCTAAATGCTAAATACTCTTATGATTACCTAGCCTCTCCTACCAACCCAGGTACCCCCACATTTAATCAGAAACTGCAGAGATTTTAGCCTAGGTAAGTGAAGGATCTTTCCGTCTTCTGATTCACCTTTCTCCATACAGCACAGTCACAACTACCCCATTAACATTCCCAGATACACGACTATTAAAAATTTATAGTGCTGCTCCTTTCCTATCAAAGGGTAGGAAGTTGCATCTTCAAAGTCTGTAATTTCATATAAGTAACTCACTAGTCTCCTTTGCTCTGGTCACTTAAACATGGCTCTTGCCCTTAAGAGTTAAGTAGGGCTTGTTTAACTCATGAGTGATGGTGCCTGTTTGAACTGAGATGATTTCTATATTATCTTCTCTTTGACCCAAGAGTTTGCCCAATAATAGCCTAAAAAACATACAGGCACTGGTTTTAGTTAATGTAATGGTTAGGTGAATCTTGGGAGTTAAATGAAACAAATTCAAATGCTATCTCTCATGTAGCATCGGTCTCTCTGGCCCAAAGTGAACTTAAGCTTACCTTCTTTGATCCTTTCATTTATTGGGTGCACGTTTCTCTTTCTGATATTTTCATTGTGTCTCACTGTATTGTTCAGCTTTGCACAACTATGAGAAAACACTTGAGGCACACAAAATGAGAAAAGACATATTTTGGTTCTTGGTGTCAGAGGTTTCAGTCCATGGTCCATGGACTCCATTTCATGGGATCTGTGGTAAGTCAGAACATTATGACAGGGAGTATGTGATGAAGTAAAGCTTCTCACCTTATGACAGCCAGGAAGCAAAGAGAGAGACAGAAAGGGATTAGGGACAAAATACCTCCTTCAGAGACATGCCGCCAGCAACCTACTTCTTCCAACTAAGCCCCACCTCCTAAAGTTTCCACTACTTCCCAATACCCCATTAAGTTATGAATCTATCAATGGGTTGATTCATTGATGAGGTGAGAGCCCTCATGATCCAATCACCTCCCAAAGACCCCACCTCTAAACACTGCTGCACTGGGGACCAAACCATCAACAAATGAGCTTTTGGGGGAAACTTCAGAACTCAACCATAATACTTGTCCTATTAGTTCCTTTACTAAGGCATATTGTCCCCTCTTCCTTCTAGCAAGCTCTTTGAAGATAAGAACTGAGCTTCCTTCCTATTTCCCAATATTCTATGCCAAGCCTTAAATACAATTGGCCCTGCAAGATACTAAATAATAATTATTAATATCTAGTAAGTAGTTGGTGCTAATTTTACATTCTCAATCTATTTGGAAGAAGGTTCAAAGCAAGATTTCCTAAGTTTGCCTATTTGTATCAGGTAGAACTCTTTGGGATTTGAGTGATTGAAACTTCAACTCATCTTGGCTTAAACACTTCAGCTGTTTAAAACATCTAGACGTAGATTTCAAGTCAGACAAGCCCAATCAAGAAACTCAATTGATTCATCAAGAATCCAGTTTTATTCCATCTCTTCACTCAACTATCCAGTGTCAGCTTCATTCTCAGGCTACATATAGAAGCTTTTCCTGACTGTGGAAAGCAAAATGTCCACTTCAATTCTAAGGTTCACATTCACCAACTTCAAAGGAAAGGAGGCTTTTGAAACAGTTCTAGGTCTTAGTATTCACTGTCTTCCATTGAATGAGGTCAGGGTGGGCATCCACAGCAGGGTTAGGGGACAGGTATCAAGTACACAGAAGGATATCTGGGTACTGCTGGCATATGTTAAGGCTAAAACCAATGAATTCACAACACTGATCACCAGGTAAACTTATAAAGAATCAGAATTAGGGGACTTATCTCAAAATCTCTGAATCAGAATCTTGTTCTGGAATATTTTATAAAACCTACCAGACTATCCAGGTTGGATAATGCATGCATCTGTCTGTCCTTTTCTTTACTTCAGTAACATAGAAAAACAATCCGAATACACATTAAAAAGATAGAAAATAATACTTAGAAAGAAATATGAGCAACAAGGAAAGTGACTCTGTAAATATGAAAATGTAATCACTTCCAATAAGCAATTCTTCTGTCAACCTCATCTAAAATAAAGGCATCTGAGCTCCAGGGACACCTGATTCTGATCCTTTAGACTTACTAACACAGATTTATTCTCTCAGATAGCATGATGAGCAGTTGCATCTTTGAAGGGAGTAGGAATCTATTTTCCTCCAGGGTGCCCCAGCCACAAAGAGAAATTCAATACCAAAAGAACACCAACTTTGTACCCAGACAGGAAAGACAGGCATTTGCATAACTATGATAGGAATGTTTGAGAGATGAGGTGCTAAGAACCCTGAAATGAAAGTTCCCTTCTGGCACAGAACCTACTCCCAAACACAGGCTTCAGAACAAGTCTAATAGAGTCTGCCTGCTGATGAAGTGACCAAAGCCTCGACAGAGTTTGTCTTGCCCCAGAGAGATTCAGGGTGCTCATTAGTGGCATGTCTGAAGAGTGAAAGGAAGAGAACACCTGTAAACCAGTTCTAATCCTCACTTGCCTGCATGATGGTTTAAATGCTCAACTGATTAAATTTAATAAAAAACATAAAGAGAAAGAAAGATGAAAAGAACAGAGCACGGTAGACTGCTGGAGGGATTCACTTTGGCTCATCCCTGAACCATTTTTGCTTCTGTAAGGTTGGCACATGCTTTTTCTATCTCCTTCCACTTGTGTATGGCCGCACTTCTTCTTAATTCTGTCACTCTTCTTCCTCCTCTTCCTCCTCTTCCTCCTCTTCCTCCTTTTCTTCTTCTTCTTCTTCTTCTTCTTCTTCTTCTTCTTCTTCTTCTTCTTCTTCTTTCTTTCTTTCTTTCTTTCTTCTTCTTTTCTTCTTCTTTCTTCTTTTTTCTTCTTTCTTCTTCTTCTTTCTTCTTCTTTCTTCTTCTTCCTTCTTCTTCCTCCTTCTTCTTCCTCCTCCTCCTTCCTCCTCCTCCTCCTCCTTCTCCTCCACCTTCTTCTTCTTCTTCGTTTTTGTAGTCTTCTTCACTGTCTTCATTTTTTTGTCTTCAAATTTTCTTTCTTCTTTCTCCTCCTCCTTTCTTCCTTCTCTCCTCTTTGATCTTTCTCTCTCTTCCTTCCTCTCACTCTTGCTCTCAACTCTTGCTGGCTCCTTTCCCTCCTCCCTCCCTCCTTCATTCCAAGTCTTCTGAGGATGCCTGCATGATGGATAACAGATGTTCTTTGACATATTATGTCATTTATCACACAAAAGTCCCAATTCTGCTAAAAGGCCCTTTCCCATATGTCACTGTCGGCTTTTATGCAGCACCAGTGCATCAAAACGAAATGGTTTAATACAATGTGCTGTGCTCCTGAGTCACAGCTCAGTGGATGGGTTTAAGACATGGAGTTCCCTCTCCTATCCAGTTATTTATTTGTTTCAACTGACCCCTGTTGCTGATAAATGGATGAATGAACTCATCCCAGGTCAAGTGGAGGGAAAAATCAACCACAGAATTTTGTCCCACCTTGGAAGAAAACAGGAAGAAAGGTCTGGAGTACAAGGCAGAAAATGAAGTCTGCACTATACTGTCACACTCCCTGGTAGGCACTGGCTTATTTGCTTATTTTCTGTGGAATACAATGTCTGTCATGCTTGACAAGGAGTAGCATTTGGTGGTGAAGTTCTACAAATCCCAGCTGACACAGTGCCCTGCTGTGTCCCCGCAGGGAAGAGAGTTTACTTCATCAGCTAGAAGGAAGTTTCCCTAATCAAACCTTCACTTGTGGCTGCCCCTGCTTTGGTCAAACCAAAAGAGTTTCAAGGTATTTTTCTACTATAATCCATCATCTCAGAGTATCACCATAGCAAAAGTCACATCTTTGTAAGTACCAAAGGCTCTGGATTTCTATCTATCAACTTTTCCTTGACAGACTTCTTACTTCCGTCAACTGGCCAAAGGGTCACTATCCAGGGTTTATGGTTTCCACTTAGGCTGAGTAACACTGTGATTGTTCTAGACCTTGGAGGCTTTTGTTCAAGTTACAACCACTCCCTTGGGAAACAGATAAAATGTACAGTAGTACAGCTTGAGTAACCTTTTTCTGAAATGGCTGTGGAAGTGTTTTAAATTGGGGAATTTTTTTTTCTGATTTTGGAATATTTACATATAGATAATGGGATCTCTTGGCAATAGGACCCAAGTCTAAAACATGAAATCCATTTATGTATCATTGCACCTTCTACACATAGCCTGAAGATAACTTTACATAATATTTTAGTACACATGTATGTCAACTGCAACACCTTACATAAGGTGAGGGTCAGGTGTGGAATTCTCTTTTTTTGTTTGTTTGTTTTTATAATTGTACTGGGGATACATTGTGACATTTACAAAAATTCTTACTATATATCATAGTTGGATTCACCCTCTCCATCATTCTCCTTTATCCCCCTCCCCCATTCCAGGAATAGCTTCAAAGGATCTCATTTTTCCATTTACATACATGTGTACAAAACATTTCTACCATATTCATCCTAGGTATGAATTCTCTACATATGGCACCATGTCAACACTTAAAATGTATCAGATTTTAGAGCATTTAGGATTTTCAATTTAGGGATTCCTTCAACATATAATAACTATTATAGAGCAGACTTACACAATTTTTTGACACTGCAACTGAGAAATACAAAGACAATGTAGCCTTCACCTCTTTGTAGATATATAAGCTCCCATTCTACTAGATACAGAAAATCTAAAATTTTCAGTTTAAAGTATCTCAATTTCTTCTGGTTTAAATTGTTTGAGGAGGTTTATAACAATTTTGTTAGGGAAAAAAGTCAAATCCATTCAGAATTCTTCTTTCTATTAGACCTCTTTTCTCACCTCCTTCTATTTTCCTAGATGGTATCTGGTTGTTAGAGAGACCTTGAAGTGAGTGAAGCCATTAACAGTGAAAGAGAAAGCTAGCAAGAATGTGTTTCATGAGGAGAATTCCCATCTACCTGTTCACCCAGGGAAGCTAGGAACACAAACTATACCAGTAGTGGCCACGAGTCTCAGATGGAGGACCCATGTGCCCTGCTACATGGTCATGGTCAAAGACCACAGCGGCTGCGTGGGAAAAAGAGCTGTAGGTCTCCCTTTCTCAGTGACTCCTGTCTGCTGAAAGCAATGCTAAGAAGAGGACATGGCTTCTTGTTCCCAAGCTGCACAGAATCTGGGGAGATATACACCAGCTGGTATAGTAGATCCAGACAGAAGATAGCACCCACATCACCACCCCTATCACCTTTACTTCTCTGTAGCTACCTTGCCATGCTGGAGTCCCTACTACTCAGCAACCTCACCTTCACTGCTTTTTCCTCTAGAGTCCTAAATAGAGAGAAGAACCTCAACCTCTACTTTACCCCTTCTCACCCATATTCTCCCAAACTTCAGTCCTGACAGTGCAGACCTGGATGCAACTGATAACCACTTGCTTTTTTAATGCTCCTCTTGTCCTTCCCATAATCTCCAACGCTACCAGAGATGGCCTTTTACTTTTCCTGCTTTCCCTGCATTGCTTGTCCCACTGTTACATCTCTTCTTTCCCAAAGTCTCATTCACTCTGGTCTATTTCCTACAGTCATGACAGTGAATTAAGTGAAGAAAGAGAAAGTGACTTGCCAACAATTCAAGATCTAAAAGAATCCTCTTATTAAAAGCAATATTGAAAATATGCATGAATCAGATTCTTTGATTTGCATTTCTCAGTTAAATTTTGAAAACCACTGTGAAGTAGATATGATCATATCCATTGATAAAGGAGGAAGTGGTGTTTAGACTGAATAAGTGGGTGCCCAAAGTGACACAGGTGGCAGACAATAAAAGTAGAATTTCACGACAGCTGTCTGATTCTGGAGCTCCTGTTCAATCCATTATATGGTGGCCTTGGGTCTATTTAGGGATGAGAGAAAATACCATCTTTTCTGCTCTCAGCCTGCTCCCACAGATTGGAGGCTAGGGATGTTTTATTTTTTTTTTTCTCTTTTTCTGACCATGTGCTTTAAACCTAGCTGAGTGACACATGGCTGGTACCCATTAAAAACAAGCACAGCCTCCTGGCTCTTCACAAACAGGTGTCTGGAACCAGGCTTTGTGCTCCCTTGGCTCTTTGTTCCCTTCTCAGCTCCTAAGAGTGCTGGGCTCCTGATGCTTCAAACTTCATCTTTTCTTTCACCAGTTGCCACATCCCTGCAGATGTGACTGCTTTCCTGTGATGCTCTTTTAAGCTCTGTAAAACACGACTTCAGCCTTCCTTAAGATGCACTGATCCTGCTCCCTCCCAGGGCTGATCTCCCTTGCACACACAGCCATGACTGAGAACTCTGCTGGACACTGGGCTGATGCTGTGCTGGTCCCTTCACTGTGGTCATCACAGACAGAAGACTCTGGCTTCACTCCCTCTACCAATCCCATAATTCATCAGACCGAACTGACACTTTGATTATACAACTATCATGATTACATTTCTGGGACAGGAAGCTGTCCAACCTCTTCCTTGTTTACAACTATGAACACTGTTTTGAGTCATTTACTACTTGTAGGGCTTGGCACAGACCTGTTGGCTCAGGTCCTGGGTAGTCCCTTAGAAACATAGCTACATTGTCAACACACCTAATCTCACATCTTCTATGGTTTTCAAAGTCACTTATTAAACAGAAGTAGCCATTAAAGTCAATCTACTCTAGGTGCTCTTCCTTGCACAAAAGGCCATAAATCTGACTGAGCAGGAAGTGGAAACAGAAGCCAGAATTTTTTTTTTTCATTTCTGTAGTATGAAATCTTGAAGATTTTAGTTCCAAAGGTGAAATACCAGGTCAATATGAAAAACAAAATGTCAGAGGTAGACTCCACTAGTGTAAAAGATCAATGACAGTCATGTCCAGACGTCCAGATTTGCTGTATGCACACATGGAACTCTCAGGGCTACTTCATACAGACAGTCACATGACATAGTAACCACACCATATAGCCCTTTACAAAACAGTTCTCTGCCAGCAAGCCTTCATCTGCCAGATCTGAGAAGATTATCTTTCTTGAGTCCTTATAGTCAGATGAATGGTTGCTGCCTTGTGCATCAACTGTATCTCTGATTGTAAAGGTGAGATCTTAACATGGTCTGTACTGACCCTCACTCTGATTTATGACTCTGACCCCAGTGTCCATCTCTGCCACTGTGTTTGATCTGAGTGTTTCCTGAGCTTGTTTCTCACACCTGATTCTGGCTCTGATGTTTGTTTCACTTAACTCCTGACAGCTCTCACTTATGAGAAAGTGATGGAGTTGGTTTGTTGCTTGCTGGCACCTATTCTTATGGCATCCATGCTGCAGTATTATAGCAGGAGGCTGTGTTAAATGCACAGTGGGATTATGTACACATGTATATAAACGGAAAAATGAGATCTGTTGAAATTATTCCAGGAATGGAGGGAGGGGGTAAAGGAGAATGATGGAGGGGTGAATTCAACTATGACAAATTGCAAGAACTCTTGTAAATGTCACAAGGTACCTCCAGTACAACAATAAGAAGACAATACACAGTGAGTAAGTACACCATCTTGGGTTAAGTGACTTAGGGAAAAATATTTGATTCATTTCCTTTATCTAACAAGGAAACCAACCTTAAAGGTTGTGTATAAGGAATAAATGAAATCATATACATTCTTAGCACAGCACCTGAAATAAAGTAAGGGTTTAATTCTAATTCACTGTTATAGTTCTTATTATAATTATTATTACTTGTAATCTTATGGTGGTCGTAGGACATGTAAAGATAGCCCTTTATAACAGAATCTTGATAATACTCTCAGCTGCTCCTTTTTGATGATCTAGAAGGCTTCTACAAAGATATCTACTTCTGAGCATAGTCAAATAATATATGAACCAATCATAAATATATTAGGTATTTTAGCACTTTTCCAGCTGGGATGATTCTTTTATTATTGTTTTAAAAATTATTCTATGCATCTTCCATGGAAATAGCATTCAGTTCCCTAACCCAAAAAGTTTCAGATTCCTATGAATGATTTTCAAAGTATCATTTATTCTTTTACTATCATTAGTATGCAGCCTACTAACACAGTGTTTCCATTTCATAAAAGCATAATATGGCTGTACAGGACTCACAGACAAATTATGGTGGAAATTAGTCAATAAACTTTTATTATACCAGTCCTTAATGCTTTTATTAATATTGAGGAACTTAAAATTAATCTCTATCCAGAGTGAGATTTACTGCTGAAACTCCAGAGACAAAACTGACTCAGGCCTACTGCAGCCTCTTCAGGAACCTACAGAGATGTGAGTACTGACATAAGGATCCTTTCCAAGGAAAATGGGCATGCTTGTTTGTACAGCCCCTCTGTTTGGGCTTCTTGAGTGAATGGAAAGGCAGCTGTTGGAGAAAGGAAGACCTCACTCATTTCGTGAAACCTGAGGACAGTTGGTAGGATGGAGAACAAGAGAACACCATGATGATAAGATCAAGTTATTGCTGCCTGGGCATGGACTGAAGAACTAGATTTCTGCACTTTGCTCAGTATTGCCCTTTTTAAAAACAGTATTGTGATTTGAATACAGGGCCTCCAACTCACTAGGCATGTACTCTACCACTTGAGCCATGCATACAGCCCTTTGTGCTCTGGTTATTTTTGCTTTTTGCCCAGGCCAGTTTGGGCCACAATCCTTCTGTTTTATTCTTCACACCACCATGCTGAGCTTTTTTCCATTAAGATGGAGTCTCACAAACTTTTTTGCTGGTGCTGTACTCGAACTGTGATCCTCCTGATCTCAGCCTCCCACATAGCTTGAGATGACAGGTGCACACTCCTGCACCCAGCTATTAGTTGAGATGAGGCCTTGAGAATGTTTTGCTCAGGCTTGCTTTGAGCCTCCATATTCCCAATCTTAGCCTTTTAAGTAGCTAAGATTATAGACATGAGCCACCAGTGCCAAGATTCAGTATTACCCTTTTCTGGGGGAGAGGTCTTTTTTGGTGCTGGGATTGAACCCAGGGCCTCGTGCATGCTAGGCAAGTGCTGTACCACTGAACTACATCCCAGCCCAATATTACCCTTTTTTTATTCCTATTTTTGGACCTGTTGATAATCTTAGTTGAGTTTTGCCAAGCTGTAGGTTACTTATTCAATTACTTATTCACTTATTCATTCATTCTTTCAATTAATGATGCATTAAATATTAAGCCCCAGAGCATCAAAAATGAATACTGTCCCTACTACGAATTATAGCCTACCTGGAAAAAATCAAGATGTACCATACAGGGCCATTAGTACTACATCATAAGAATGGAGCTCCAATGCAAGAGAGACCAACTCTAGTAAGGGCTATCTGAGAAAGTCACATGGGCCAAAATGTAACTGTCCTGGCCAGAGTTTTCAAATTTGTCATTCATAAATAACTTAAAAAATACTTAACTAAGTTCCACATTTAAATATTGGCAGATAACATGTACTTTCTCTTTTGAATTTCCAACTACTCTTGAAAACCAGGAACACCTGGGAAGATGAATCTCACATTGACACATAGACACACCAACCTGAAGATTATCTGTTACCATCCTTCAGGCACTTCCCAACCATGGCATCCTCCCCAGGACTCACCCACCATCATTCCTAGCCTACCCACTGTAGACATGTGAGTTTGGCACCCCAAGGAAGATTTTAAACAGCAGGTGGTATTTGCTAGGCAAAAGGGACTGAAGAAGAAAGAGAACTGACAGTGAAGACAGAGTACAAACAGTCAGTTAAATTTGAATTTTCAATGAACAGTAAAGAATTTTTTTAGAATAAGCATATCCCATTACATATTGCATTGGACATACTTGTACTACAAAATTATCTGTTGTTCAGCTGAAATTCAAATTTAGGTGCATGTCCCTTATTTTTACTTGATAAATATGATAAGCTTGGGTGATGATAGAGGGATTGAGGGATAGGGAAGTCATTCCTGATAAAGGGTAAGTGACAAAGGAAAGGCCTAAGAAACTCACTATTGCAGTCTGCTCAGAGCAGGTGGATGGGGAGTACTGGAAGATAATAAGAACTTTGCTGTATTGTGCATTTTGTGCCACATTCCATGCAAAGCAGTTTTCTGGGTTGGTTTACTTTTCCTAACAGCCCTCCTATCATATTTCCCTTTATAAATAAGGGAACAGAGGCTTAGCTGGATTATGTACTTAACCCAATACACTTGGTGAGATGGTAGATTTGACCCAGATACCTTGATTTGCTACTTTTAACCACTACTCTACACAGTTGTCCATGATAAGAACATAAGGGTACGAGGGACAAATGAACAGCAAGGATCTCTGAAGATTTATACTTTTTCATCTTTTATGTCCATCCCTCTAGCTTCCACCCATAAGTGCCCAATTGGTGGTAGTTTAAGTTGCTGATGTTAGTACACAACAGGCAGTCACACTAGTCACTAAGAAGTTTCAGGATGGGCTAAGCTCGTGACAGAATCCATAGCAGGAACCAGCTAAGTTGGGGCAATGACAGGAGTATTGGGGAGAAAAAAGGAAGGGGACGGAGCTCACTGGACTGGGAAGAATCCACTGCATTTCACTTTCATTCTTGAAAATATGGTGCTCAATAAATAACTCCTAATGATAACCTGTGATGTTCTGAAACAAGAGCAAGGCTTCCTCTCTCCATGATTTATAGCCTTCACTGCTCCCTCTGTTGAAGAAAGGAAGAGTAGATCATGGATTAGCGCTCCTCAAAAAAGCCAAAAGTAAGCCAGGTACCATTTCCTCACATTTGTAGTCCTAACTACTTGAGAGGCTGAGACAGAGCGGATCCTGGTTTGAGGCCATCCTAGGCAAAAGTTTGTGAGACCCTATCTTAACCATTAGGCATGTTGTAGTATGCTCTAAGCAGTGCAGAAGGCTGAGAACTACAGGATCATGGTTCCAAGCCAGCCTGGAACCAGCAAAAAGATGGTGAGACTTCATCTCAATGGAAAATTGGGTGTGGTGATGCATGCCTGTGAGCCAAGCAATGGTGGGAAGCCTAAAATAGGAGGGTTCTGGTCCAGGTTGGCCTGAGCAAAAAGTGAGACCCTGTCTCCCAAATAACCAGAGCAAAAAGGGCTGGCGGTATTGTTCAAGTAGTAGCGTGCCGGCCTAGCAACTGCTGAAGCCCTGTACCACCCCCCCCAAAAAAAGTCAAAATTATTTCTATTTAATACCAGGCTTTAGGGAGGAAAATTTTGGTCAAAGCAGCAGTATACTTAGATTCTATCCAACACTTGACAGCAGTATTTGTTATCAGTGTCTCTCAGTTAGCCTCTCTAATGCATACCTTAATACACACACTCAATGTCCCAAACTGAAATAATCTATAAAATTATAAAACCAATAATCAGTTCAGCATCACCCTCTCAAGTGGTAGTAACTAGGGGAAAGGTTGTTTCAAAGATGGTTTTTATGTGATATTCTTGAGAATTCTGTAGTTTTCAGTGCAAAAACAGAAAAAAAGAAAAAGAGAGAGAGGAGAGGGGAGGGAGAGAGAGAGCGATGAAAGGAAGAAGGAAAGGAGAGAGGAAGAAGAAAGAAAACTCAGTCCTTCCTTCTTCATGATGTTGGTTTTACAAGACTTGGCAAGGTCAACTCATTTTATTTTGATGAGTTGCAGTCCTGGAAAATATAAGAAGCCCTCACTTTGTGATTACTTCTTTGTTTCCCCGTAGCTATTTTCCAGAATGACAAGCAAGTCCTAAGTCACTCTGAGAAGCTGTTCACATTTTTTTTCTAGTCTTTGCTTATTCATTAAACTAATTAATTTTGGGCACGTACACCTTATTAAAAGCTGCTACTCTACTTATTTGCAAAATAATAATTTTGAGATCATGGTTGTCAAGTAATATTAATTGCTGCTAATATAATTCTCCCCACTAACTTGGTGTAACCACCACTGCAATCAAGGTCATAGTTTGGTCTTTGTCATAGTTCACATGATATTGAGTACAGTGCTTACCACTTCATTAAATATCCATTGAATGGATAAAAATAGCTAGCACTGCCTGGCCCCCAAACTCTTAAGACAGCATCATTTCCAGTAAGAATCTTGCTCCTACACACACCCAGAGGACACATTCATCTCATTTTTTGTGTATTATTTTCCTTAGCTTAATTTTATAGTTCTTCACTTCCACCTATTGTAGTTTTTTGCATTTTGGGGGCTTTTTTGGTGGTACTTGGGTTTGAACTCAGGGTCTCACACTTGCTAGGCAGACCCTCAATCACTTGATCTGCTGTGCCAACCTATGTAGCCTATATAGGTTCTTACTTTGAATCTTTTCTTTGGAATATCACTTGTGGCAGCTTTTTCCTCTCTCCTTCAACCCACCTGACCCTAGCAATGCAGAATTGGGGTAGAAGATGGAGCTTCCACCAAGCTCAGTAAGGATAGGATGCTAATGAATCCTCCCCTACACACACCCACTCTCTCTACCACCACAAAGAAGAATAAGATGATTGGACACATGTATGCAAGGCTTAGAATTGAGAGGCTCAGTAAGAAATGGGAAGAAAAGTGCTTAAAGAGAAAGCTAAGAAAGCACCACTTTATTATAAGAAAATTGAGTTGAACCAGGCATGGTTGCTCATTCCTATAATCCTAGCTTCTCAGGAGTGGAAGATTGGGAGGATTGCAATTCCAGGTCGGCTTCAATAAAAAGTTGGCAAGACCTTTCCCCAACCAATAAACCTTGAGCATGGTAGCATGCACCTGTCATCCAGCTATATGAGAAGTATAAATAAAAGGATCATGAGCCAGGCTGCCTCAATCATAAACACAAGACCCTATACAAAAAATAACTAAAGGAAAAAAGGGCTGGGGCATGGCTCAAGTGGGTAGAGCACCTGCTTAGCAAGCAGAAGGCTCTGAGTTCAAACCCCAGTACTGCCAGAAGAAAAAGAAAACTGAATTAAAATGTCTCCTTATATTGACTGATGATCCTCCATGAGAATAAACCTTATCTAGAAAAGGAAGCCAATATGGTTATTGATCATCATAATCACATTGCTATGATATTAATAATTAGCTATACAATAGTAATTAAGATTTGTTGACTATTTTTGAATGCTAGGTGCAGTATAAGCATTTTATTAGATTATGTCATTTAGTCAATAGGTTCTCTATCATCTTCACAACTGTACTAGTAAGAAAATTGAGCCTCAGAGAAGTTGGTAATGTCCCAAGGTTACCAGCCAGGATGGCATTTCAGAATTCTGGTGCCAGAGACCATCAGCATCACCCATATACAACTAGGTTAGTGACCCACCTGAAAATTAATGTCAGATGCTCCAAATTCTAAACCAAGCTCATTGAGTCGTAATAAAATGACAAAGATCCAAAAGTCTGTAATTAGGCTTGAACTTCTGATTCACATGGATATGATTCTTGAAAAAAATAGCGCAAATGGAGTGACTTATTTGGCTAGGTTAATAACTAAACAATGATTTTTCTTCCCTTCCAATTTCCCTTTAGAGTTGTCCAATCAGCATTTCTCCCTCTTCTGCCTGTGTTTCTACTGAATGGATTTACAATACCACAAGGATCTTTCAGCATATATATTCAGTTAAGAAAAGTTACTACTGGACTCACACCCTAATTTATAAAGTTCAGTAATTGCCATGGCTGTGCGAGCAAAACAAATCTAGAACAATAGGACATAAAAACTGTGACTGTTATGTGTTCATTTCTTCTGCATCAATTAGAGCTGGACTTAGAAGCATCTTCTGGGAGGGAGCCATGTCCATTGAGTCAAGATTTGCATACTACACCTTGTATGAGTCCAGAAACACACCAGACATTAATTCCTGCAATGGTAATGATATAGTTCTCCTGATCAATTCTGATATTCTCTGGCATCAGATATTTTGGCAGCAGGTAGAAAAGTAGAAGAGAGGGGACCAACTAATGGATTCTATTTAAGGACATCTGATGAAAATGTTGACTGGCCCATGACCGATTTTATTCTTAGTGTTTAAATGTTAGTTAGTTAGTCAATTTGAATGTTAATTAGCCATAATGACAAGGATTGTCTCTTTTTATGATCCTCTTAAAATGTATCCAGGGGCTAATAAGCAATGGGTGCATCCCATAAATATAATAAGTAAATAAATTAGTATCAGTTAATTTAAATGTAAGCAAACTGCACTAGGAAGCTTTTCCTCTGCTCTCTCTCTGCATTGCATTTCAGTTATTTTCCTCTCAGCATCTCTTCTCCTCACCTCATCAATTTCATGATCCAAACAATATACTCTACAGCTGAAGAGCAAGGTCAGATATTATTGAATTTGGTGTAAAGCAAGTGGACCTTTTTCACTTTTTAGACAAGTGTTGTCCAATAACTGGGTGGTTAGAAAAAAGGTCAAAGGAAACGAGATACATAAAATTCTGTTTATGTGGAAAACTGGTTTCCCCATGGTGATTAACCCAGATGGTTAGTATAGTCATCAAAAAGGTTAATTTGGTCAAATAACTACCTATATTTTGTTTCTTTATAGCTCAGATACATGAATAATCACATATTTCAACCACAATTGACTGATTGGATGTATTGACAGACCTTAAGATGCCTGTAATCCTCTCCACTGGTTTGATTAGTGGAACACAGTCAGGAGAACCTTACAAACTGGGTCCCAATAACTTGTGTTTCTATAAATTGTCTCTCATGGGAAAGGGCCACAAAGACATATTCTACCTAGCAGAAATGCAAGGAAGAGAGTCATCCAAGAAAGATGCTTTGTATATCCTCAACCCCTACTCACTCACTCATTCAATGATGCTTCCTGGATGGTATCACTGGCTGTATTGACAAATTCCCTTCATCTAACAGAGAAAGGGTCCAGTTTAGAGACTGAGTGCATGTTGTCACTATCAACTTGGACTGCAGCATGCCCTCTCTGGAAGTTGTGGTAGTTGGAAGTACCAACTACCACAGAGTTCATGCCAGTTCTCATAGTCCCTGATAATTAAGCTTCTCTCTTCAAGAAACATGGATCACACTCAAAGCTGATGATCTGAGAGTCAGGAGGGGGATTTGGGAGCTACTGATTTCCTCATATGGATGTGTTCCTTTTAGTGTTTCACTCAGTATTCATTTCACAGTAAACACCTCCTTAATTTCTAGGGAACAGCTCGAGACAGGAGCTGCCACCTTCTCCTTCTTACAAAGAGCTAAACAAGCTCATTTAGAATGACACCACCTATCCTGATGCTGCTCAAAGCTTCTCTACCCATCTATTAAAAATGAGGACAATGGCCAAGGAAAGAATGAAAGGACCTTCATCTTTTATGAAAATGGAATTCACCTCTTTGAAGCCAGCTGGGTCACTCGTCTTCAGTCCAGCCAGGATGGTGACCTCTATCTTAGCCTGTCAGCACACAATGGCTTATGCACAGCTGAGTCACCCCTGGCCATTTTGTTCCTAGTACATTTCACCTTGAATGTGTAATCTGGCCCTGATGGGATCACTAGGAATCAACCTCCAACATGGCCCCCTATAGCCTTATAGAACCCTGGGGATGAGGGCCTCTCCAGCCAGCAGTGATCCATCCCTGTGCAGAACACATGAAAGGTGGTGTTCCTCATTATTTTCAAAGTGAAGAATAGTTCTGTCCATTTTTCATGCCACTAGACCCTGGAAATAATATAATCCAAAGCAAAATATTCTCAGGTTGCAGTCTTCCTGCTTCCTTCAGGCTTTTATCTATCTTTATGTCCACCATCCTTGGTGGTTATTTAAGTGGAAAAAAGGTGGCCAAAAAGAGTACATGACAAAATGGAGTCAGAGGAACAAAATCACTCTATAGCAGAGAAATGTGACAAAACACTACGTCAACATAGTCAACATCAATAGCAATAATTCATATGACATATGTACCTTTAATAGAATAAGATGAAACCTGTGATCTTCTTCCCCCATAAAAAAACAACATTAACCCATTATAATCTTAGAAAAATTTAGACAAATCTCAACTAAGGGTCATTCTGCAAAATACCAAACCAGACTCTTCAAAACTACTAGGATCATCAAAAAAGAAAAACCAAGAAAGTGCCATAGCCAAGAGGAAACTAGGGATCCATGTGGTGTCATGGGTGGGATCCCAAGACAAAAATAATAATAATAAGCCTTAAGGAGAAACTAAAGTATGAACTTTAGTGAATAAGATTATAGCAATACTGATATATATTCATTTTGGTTTGACATGTGGAAAGTTGCTTGTTGGAAAGTTGGTTCCCAGAGAAAGCCGGACACCAGACCCTGAACTGGCTCCTTGGCAAACAAAGTCCTGAAACACAAAGCTGAAACCAAGTTCTGGGAACTGGGATATTGAGAATTGTTGAGGGCCCCAGCTTTATGGAAGGATGGCAGAATTAAAGGTAGGTACCTGGATTCCAGAACTAGCCAGTGGGAAAAGTTTCAGAACCATCATGGTTAATCAACAGGGCACAGCCCACGAGCCCCACGATGCTCAGCTCTACTAGAAGAAGAGGAAGGAAGCATTTGACGTTATATAAAACTGCCTGCCCCTCATCAGGCAGCCAGGAGTCTCCATTGAGGGAGACTCTTCATAGAAGGTAGGGTCAGGAAAAACAAAGAGAGCACTGTCATAGGGTTCTGCTACATTGACCACAATTCAGTCCAAAATCTGATATAGTCTATTAAGTAAGCCTTAACATTTTAAAATACATGTAGAATCCAATGGCTTGTCAGACACCACATAAACATTGAGGAATAGTAATAAAGCAAAACAAAATTTTATTAACTAAGACTTAGTATGAAGGTCACTCTGAGTTAATAGAAATATTTTACATGTAGCTCTTTTACTTTCTCCTACACAGATTGAAGCAACTGTCATAGATGACTTTATGCAAAGGTTGGGGTAGTTTGAATTTCTGTACTGCAAATTTTTCTACTGCAAATTTCTTTTTTGGACATTCATCTAGTAACTAACACCCTCATAGATACCATGTTATACACCATGCATTGTGCTAAACTATTCATCCACATGTATCATTTTCTTCCACCCTACTAAATACTTCATAATGGAAGGATGGTTACATTCATTTTACAGATGAGAAAATAGCACCATCTCATTTTAGTTGGCTTGTCTAGGATCACTTGAGTAGTAAAGCTGACACTTAATAGGTCCACTGAAATACTGGGACTTTAGAGCATGGCAGACCAGGTTTCCATCCCGGCTCTATCACTCGATAGCTGTGAGAACTTGAGTGATTTACTTTAGCATCTCTAAATCCAAGTTCTCTTGTCTACATAGAAGATTTTAATATTATCTTTCCCAGAGGGTTGTCCCAAGAATTGCAAGGACTCTTGTGATATACAGTGTTTGGTAGCATTTTGTTATATAGCAAGCACCTAGATTAACAATTCCCCATAGATAGATAGATAGATAGGTAGATAGACAGACAGACAGATAGAGTTAAACTCTAATACAAACTTACTTCTTCACAAATCCTGTGAAGTCCTTTTTCTTTCAAAGCCTAACTTAAAACCCTAATTGCTACCTATAAATTGTGACATTTCTGTTGTCCCTCTGACGCAAAGTTAATTCTCTGTGTATCTCTTCTTTGCTTCCAAAAAGCTTGTTGATCCTCCTATTAAAACACTCATACCATGTGTGTGACATGGATACGGATATGTCTCTCAATCTTAATTGTGTGCTATTGAGAATAAGATTACACCTCTGCTTAGTAAGGCCCAGGACAGCGTTTAACATTTGGCTACTGTGTGTGTGTGTGTGTGTGTGTGTGTGTGTGTTTATTTCTTTACTGAATTCTGTCTCAGGGTGCTAAGAAAAGCCTGTGTTATTCTACATATCACAACTAAAGTAATAATCTGAATTTTTCTAAATATTTTCCCAAAAATATAATAGCATTGATACTACATTTGATTTTCAATGCCTTAGAAACTCAAAGATTGGCTAACTCCATTTCCAAGTATAAAATGCTGTAATTGACATAGGCTTGATTTCATCATACTGGAAGAGCAGCCCCAATCTCTGTCACTGAAGGCTAAAGAGCTGACTAAACTCCAGGCCAGCGAGGGCCAAGGTAAAGAATACTCATCAAAGTCAATATAATGCTGCTATTTGTTGCAACCACGGATTTTTCTTAGGTTCCTTTTTATTTACGTCTTTGGCTTTCTCAACATTCTAAGCAGCAAAGCTCACAGGCAATAACAAGAAGGATGCCTGATTTCACAAGCAACATGTCCTGCAAGGAATTCATTTGCTTGAAATAAAATGAAAAATGTAGACATGGTTCAAGGTTATATACACCCACATGGTGAGAACAGAGCCTGAAATTATAGGGCCGTGAGTATCTGGAAAAGAAGACCTTTCATGTTGATTCCTTGGAGATGAATTGAAGTTGTGATCCCAGGCAGCATTTCTGAAACACTTGGCGGTGGCCGTATCTGTCAAATTTACATAGTGAGTCTGCTGGGCCCAGCTATAATTTCAAGTTTGATAGCATGGTTGACAGACTATTATGCTCAAAGCATTTTTTTTAAAACTTTGACTTTCAAAGAAAAATCACAACTTTCCTATTCTTTTCTATTCATCATACATGTGTGTCACCAAGGTGGAGCCTTGGAGTTTTAAAATTTTTCACATGGTAGAAGAGACCCAGAGCATGTAGCTTTGCCAGGAGCATGGCCTTGGAAAAAGGCAGAGGCAAAATGCCTACATTTGACATGTTTTAAAGATATGATATGTTGTAAAGATGCAAGCACATATCTGAATTTCCCATTCCCCAGACTGTTCTTTTTTTCTAATCCAGACCAAAGTTTTTAGTGACCTTAGGAATAGAATATCATTGTGAGAAAAAAAATGATAAAGTAAAAGGCATTGCCTACATATCTCTGGAACCCTCTATAAAACCAGCAGTCACATTTTCCCTCTTGTGTCTATCCTATCTCTCAGTACTCATCTGTCTACAGCACTGGCCTCACAGCTGCAGTTACTTCTAGAACATATTATAGAGTCAGGAAATCCTAGGAGGTGAATGGCTGTTTCATTCTGTGAGAGATGAGGACATGAATCTCTAAAATATGAAATTTATCCAATTATGTCAAGAAAGGGTTTCATGTAACCCTTTGCTTCAGAAAATACTTGGTTCATCCTTAACTCATTCTAGAATTGTAGGAATGCAAGATACTTTTAATAACCTTCAGATATTATTCTGTGAACTCTGTGAATCCATCCTCATGTGTGATCACCCCACTGGTCAATATATGATTCCTTAATTATAGTCCTTCATCTTCTCTAATATAGATTTTTCTCTTGTTTGAGAAAGGTAGAGTTCATATCAACTCACAAAACAACAGTTAAGTACATACTAAGGAATGTAAAATGAACCTTCTATGTCTTGTCCAATACAAAAGTAGGACACCAGGAAGTAGAGAATTTCCAGAGTAGCATTTAAAGAACTCAGTGTATATAGAAAAAAAGATGAAGAAAAGTAGAGACTAGTAAAAGGAAGATATAGATCTGGTCTTCCCTGGAGGATCTCTCTTCAATATACTTCCCCTAATTTTGAGTTCTTAATTATGCCATATTGGGAATGGTTCCCTAAACTGAGGTACTATAGTCAGCACCAAAGAAAGGCAAAACCGCCTTCTTTTCCTACTCTGTATTTTACAGGATTTCTACCCAAAGTTATCCCTGATCTGGGTTCCGAATGCCCAAGATTTAATTTGGATTTGCATAAAACTCTACCCTCATGTCAGCTCAGTTTTTCAGATCCCTCCCTTTTAATGAGATTTTTCTTTTCTACCGATTGAATTGAAAAGCAAGCTTGTCTAAGAGGACAACTATCTACACGTTCTCTGAATTCTTATTTCATCATCTACACAATGCAAGTCTATTTAACATCCATCTCATTTAGGGTTACTTCTCTCTAAGAGATTAAGAACAAGAAAAAGAAAAGGAGACTGTGGAAGTCCTTATAATGCCCACTCCCATCATTATGTTTGGACTGCAGGAAAAAATTGGGACTATGTGTTTTAATTACTAGAGAAGACACAACTGAGAAGAACAGACCCATTCAAGCATAGAGACTGCTAATGTTAAAGTTAGTCAAAATAGGTACTGACTCTATTAACCACATTAAACAGTGCTGCCTAACGTATTATCCAGAGTCTTGAGAACGAAAGTATAGAATACTGAATTATTACACTGGAAACCAGACATAACCTGGGGCTTCCCTGTGAAAAGTGGTATGAATGGCAAAACCTTAAGAATGGTCACGCTCAACAAATGCCAATAGGTGCTTTTTAAAAAACATGTTTCAGAATTGCAGGACATCTTTTTATTATAAACTTTTGGTCTCACTGCTCAGAAAGACTGGAAAAATAAAATAACATAAAAGACACTGAATGGCAGCATAAAGCTGGAAATGTCATTTAGGATTCTAGAAATGTCCTACTTTCAAACTCATAGAAATATTGCCTAGTTAGTGACGTCTACTATGTACTAAAATACCTTATGAAAGACACTAATATTCGTCTTTATGGAATTTCTGTTTCTTGGTGCGAAAATTACAAAAAGGTCTAGCACATTTGTCATCACCCTTACAAAATGAAGCTTTTATCATTTCACTCCATGAACTGTGCCTTTTCCTCCTTGTGACCATGAAAAAACATTTTCATCTAGCACCTACCCCAGTAATTCAGTCAAAAAGTCATTCATTGACAAGGAAGACATGAAGTAAATTTATTTCCATACACAATCATTATTTGACCTAAACTAAACAAAATAAATGCAAAATACGTAAGAAAATAGACAAAGTAAGTAGCTGAGTGGTCCTACTTTAGCAGATTTAATACATGATCCAAAGGGGATTTCACCTGATGTCTGTGTTCATATTATATTGTGTTCTCTGTTGGGCTGCATTTATCAGAGGCACAATTTATTCCCACTGCTACCTTGCTCACCATGTTTGAGGCTCAGTTGTTGGCTGGTCTATCTGGGTCAGGTTGACATTATCTAAGAGAACCCTTTCAGTTAGGACCAAGGGAATTTGGACAGCATTGTTCATGTGTGAATGAACCCACACTATGTATGTATCATATTCAATCTCTTTTAGGACTCACTGAAGCCTAAAATATATACCATGCATTCAATAATAGAATTCCCACCTTAGAATGACCTTCCATCTTGATTCACAAAGAATAGATACAATCTTTGGACATATCTGGTTAAGGAAATCTGTATCTGGCTTCTGCTAGAATCTTCTTTGGTGAAATTGGCTCTCAGTTGTCCAAAACCTTTTTTTGTGTACCATGTTGACTCTTCCCACCACTGCTTATGACAAACCTAATACACCTTTGTATGAGGGTTTTTACCTTTTGATTTCAGAAAATTCTCTTTCTGCTTTCAAGTCTTTCACGTGCAAACTGTCTAAAGAATGTATGCACTCTCTCTAAAGAGAGAGCCTTAGAAAGCATTGTTTTTGTATTGGTTACATATATTCTGCTACATATGTCTTATTGTGCAGTAGGAATGTACAAAATTCATCTCTACTCTAATGTATGTTTTGAAAAGAATGTGTTCTGCTTTTCAGACAGGGGTAGCCTCTTTCTCCCTGTTTCTCTTCCTGAGTTCTCTCCATATGCATTATTTTTATGTTCTCCCTCTCCTCTCTTTGTCTCCTCTCTCTCTCTAATACTCTCATACACACACAAACATGTACTCATATATATATTCAAGTTTTTGTCCATACTCACAACTTCTCTCCATAATACAAAGATAGTGTGACAGTCAGAAAAATTATATCAACAAGTAGCATAGAACGGGCCAACTTTGAGAGTTATGTACTATCTGAAAACTACAGACTCTCAGACACCACCACTCCCTCTTAAATCAAGAATCAGAAACTCTAGGGGGTGACCTTGAATTTTCTGCTCTTGGAAATTTCCTTAGGCCATTCTGATGATCCACCACATTCAGAAATCACTAACAAAAATTAGATAGCTTTTTAATTGGGGAAGATAACACATTTTGTTGAAAATGCCTCCCACACTGTATAGGGATCGTTGATTTTTTAAGTTGCTTCCCAAACTATATTAATAGTCTGAAATTTTTCTGTTTAACACCTTCAAATTTACCACATGTGAATATTTTCACATTAGAAAGTGCCTAAGATACACAGGACACATCTTATGTACTGTTTCACACTATTGAAAAATGTTCAATCTTTATAATCTATGACCTACATGTATCCAACAGGGAACTCTATTGTAACGATAGAGGATTAAGTTAAGAGGAATGAAGTAATTTTAATTAGTGTCATAAAGAATTTTCTAGATTAAAATATCCATGCTGTAATGACTTTGATCCATGTGTAATGTGTCAGTTCAGTGACCTAAGGTCAGGAGAATTGAAGTTCTCACGCTCTCAGACTGTGCTTCTGATAAGCATGATGAACGGAACCGAGGAAGATGAAGATGTGTAATTATGAGACATGCCTAAGGAAGTCTAAGACATTCCTAAGTCAAGAACTGGGGTCCACTCTAGATTCTTCAAAGTCTTTGGCTGACAGGCCTCGTTGTGCAATAGTAGCGCGTCTGACTCCAAAGTCTTTGGCTAAGCACACCCTTAGCTTGAGACAATATCAGTGGTTTACGTAAATTTTTAAGGGTTAGAAATAGGCAAATGTCTCTCCATTTTTGAAAAACAAGAAAATGGAAGATGAAATGAGTGATCTTTATGCTGATATTCAGCAAAGTTCCAGAACATATTAACAGGAAAGTTGAGGGGCCCTTAGAAAAAGAAACAGAAATGGTACAAACTGGTGCTATTACCAAGAACAACTTAGCAAATCATTCCAGCTGTGCAAGCCTAACTTCATTTCACAGTTTGACAGGTTATTAGATACGGAGATAAGGTTTAACAGGCCTTCAGTGAAGAATTTGCGGAAGTCTCTCAAAATATCCTTGTAAGCTGTATAAAGAAAGACGGGCTCAATGGCAACACAAAAATAGATTAGAAAGTGGTTGAGTGATCTAACTAAATGGATCCATGTCTTTGATGATATGTCTTCTAGAATATTGTCCTTGGATCACTCAGTTTCAACAAATGTATCAATGACATGAAAAAAAGATAGAAGAAATTCAAGTCAGCTCTGAAGGCCCATGTAAATTAGGAGATTGTCAAATGAAATGAATGATAGAGTCAAATGAATGATAGAGTCCATTCACCTAAGAATGGAATCTAACTGGATGAAATCTGGATAAGTGTAAGTTCCAGCACTTGATCCATCCAGGTCAACTATACAGTGATGCAGCAGGAAACATTCAGGCTAATGGCAAATAATACCAAAAAACTTAGGGCTTCATTTGAGAATAAGTGTAAAATGAGTTAGTAATACAATTATGGTATCAAAGAACTTAGGAAATCAGACTTAAGGTTTCTTGAAGTTGGGCTTTCAGAATGATAATGGTGGTGGTCATTTGAGAATCTGGGAATCCTACTGTAATAGAGCCCTAGATAATGACAGGACTCCTGAACATGCTAGTTTCTCCTGCAGAAAGCTCATGCCTCTCTTACTCTCTCCCCACACACATATCCACACACTGTAGCTGGCTTCACCTCTCAATGTGGATGTGACAGAAAGTTACCCTGGACCTTAGAACAGAATTAAAAACCCTTCCTCTAGGCATCTCTATAGCCAACGGCCATCATATCACTTCTAACAGTATCTTACACTGATTTTGCTTGTCTGTTTCTACCTGAATACTATAATGAGCTTGTTCCAGTCACCATTACATTCACAGGTTTACTATGGCCTCTCACCTAGGAGATGGTCAATAAACACTTATTGAACTAATGAATGAGATAATTCAGATAATAATAATGAGGACAGCAGAAGAAATTAAAAAACACATCACAAGACAAGTTACTAGTTGAAGGAACTACAGAAGTCTACCCCAGAGAAAGACAAACTCATGGGTTGAGATGAGACTAGGCTTTGTACAAAAGTCTGGAGAGAAGTGACTCACCTTATTCTACATGGCATGGTAGAAGTTTTGAGAGATGGCTCCAGAGATGACTTTCTAATAGGACTATCAATGGCATAATAAAATCCTCTGAGAGTCAGTAACCCACACCATTATGGACATGCTACAGCATAGACCATTTGGCTACATTGCATGAATCCCATAAAGGAATTTCAGGCACAGTATGAGAAGTTAAAGTACATGCTAAATTCCCTAAGATTCCATGGTGTGTGATCAAGTCACAGAACTACATCCATGTAATTCACACTTTCTTTTTCTTTGGATTAACAGTGGTACAATTTTTGTACGAGAGAAATTGCATCCACCAAAATGTCATTGGAAGGAAAGAGCTGATTGTCTTTTGACTTGATCTCATCCATTCTAGAAAACTGGGTAACCTTTTATAAGTAGCGTCAAATCTCTAGCCTTCTTTCTTTTCTGGTACAATGAACATCTGGGTTGAACCAAATGCTTCCAAATACTCTTCTGGATATATAATCTATTTTATGCTATTTAATGCCTTTGAATGACCTACCAAAGGAGAATAAGTTGTTTTTCAGAAGATATCCATTACATCACATGAGCAATTCCACTAAATGAGAATACCCAATAACTCAGTGCCAAAATGGTTAGATTAATAGCTAGATATTGAGTGTATTTTCTTTTAAAGTCTTCCCCACCTTAGATCAAATGGACTCCAATGGCTTTGATTATTGTTGAAGGGAGTTTTGCTGTCTGAGTTTCCAGAGTTACTCCCATAAATGATGGGCATTGATGGGTGATAGTCTCTTTCTGGACAGAGGCCCAGCCTAATCAGGACTCCCAAGCATTGGAATTCTTTGTCCTGACATTGAAAAGTACACTCCAAGCTCTGTACATTTTCACTTAACACTGCACTTAAGGGGAAAAATTGATCTCAGTTATATTAGCAACAAATCTTCTCACCTCATATTAGTGATCGCCTTGTAGATAATGTTGAAATCTCAGTGAGCTTCTCAGGAAATGTCAATATCTGCAGGGTCTATTCAACTTACATCTTGGCCTGGACTGAATTTCTTTGTTTTACCAAATGTGAACTTTTGGGGATTGGTGCTTTCTAAAGGAGTGAGCTCCTGTCATCACAGAGGTTTACCTTATTATGGAAAAATTACCACACCAGAAAATATAGTAAGAGGCCCTTTGGCCAAGACTAAGAAAAGCTGTGAAGAACCCTACCAGTGTGACAATATGACAATGTATGGGCCCTAAAGTTGTTTTTAATTCAGTAGGAATAAAGAATATATTTTCTTTGTTCTTTCTACTTTCAATACCCTAACTGTAACTATGACTTCCATGGTAAAATACTAGCATGTATCTTAATTATCTGAACAGTCATAGAGTGCTACCAAATATTAAGCAATCATACAATAACTCATTTAACTTACAATGACCCTACAAAGAAGGTGCTACCATTATTCCCACTCACAGACCAGGAAACTGAAGCACTAGGTGCTGTGTTGTATCCTTCAGAGTACCCCTGTAGAACCAAAGAACTCATTTGTTTGCTGCTATTGGCTGGGGAGCTCAAGACTGTGTACCCATACTAGGAGATGCCATCAACCAAAAGTCGGCCCACCTTCAAGAACTGATCACTAGTGGGAGGTCCATAGGAAAGATTCCTTCTGCTTCCTTAATTCAGGACATTGATAGGATCTTTCCCCTGCAGAGATCCCCACTGATCATCTAAAGCCTCTGTAATAACAGGGACCTCAGAATTCACCTGTACCCTACGCGGTTTCCCTTGTTTCTTCTCAAGATTTGTCCCAAGGCCACAACTCAGTTAATCTTCTGCAGGATTTCTGAGTGCATTTCTAAACATGGTCAAATCATGACCAGTTTCTTAGCCAAAGCTACACAGCTAATAAGCAGCAAACACAAGACAAACGTTCTCAGCCACTAGGCTAACGTGCTTCTTCACCATCAGTTTCATTCTGTGTCTGCATCTCAGTTCAAATCCCTGAGCCACATTTCCCACCATTGAGGTCCCTCTAGATCTCCAAGGTATACATCCACAAACGTGTCCACATTCCCATAACTTCAGGAGATGCCACACATTTTCTCAGTATCCATGCATTTTAATATTTCAATAGTGCTGGTAAGTTCTACAGCTTTAAAAAATTTGTTTACTCAAAATTTCCTGAACTTTTCCCTCTTATGTAAAACATTTATTAGCATCAACCTGCTGGTGTCCCTCAGAACCAGTGTGGGAAATGGTGGTCTTGAAACATCCTCACTCTTTTTCCAAGGTTCTTCTGTTCCCCTGTAAAAAATCCCTTTGACAACTGACTACCCCTGAGAAGCTACCTCAGAGAGGCTAAAAGGAGTTTTGAGATTTTTATCCATTCTCTGTCTTAATGAAGTACTAATCTTTGTTTATGGACCCAAATGTTATACTATTATACAAAAGAGTATACATAAATGTCCTCATAGGTTGAAAATGTTTTCTTTTTATGTGAAAGCCATTCGTCAAGCACATTTTTAGGCCTGTCTTCTAAATTTAGTTCTAACATTGTGGGAATTTAAGAAACTAGTGCCTTACTGGGCAGCAGCAGGTTTCTTCTTTCTTCTTTCTTCCTCCTTCCTCCTTTCTCCTCCTTTCTCCTCCTCCTCCTCTTCCTCCTCCTCCTCCTCTTCCTCCTCCTCCTTCTGCTCCTCTACCTCCTCCTCCTCCTTCTTTTTCCTTCTCCATAAATACAGGATGGGTCTAGATTTTTTTGATATGCAAGCATGTCACATATAACATAGTATGGTAAGTGGGCAGGTTCTAGAATTACACACACACACAAAAAGAAAATTAGATTGAATGCCCCCTTTGCCCAGTTATTATCTACTCTGTATGTTCTTGGACACTCATTTTCTCTTAAAATATTATTTTTCTAACAGTAATGTTAGTACTTACCACAGAGGGTTGTTGTGAGGATTAGTGATGTACGTATCATATCAAATGTGTGTTGAATGATCAATCAATATTTGCCATTTTTATAGCTGATGGTGGCAGTGACAGAAGAGATGGTGGTGATGGTGGAAGTTGGGAGTGTTTGTTATAATATCTGTGTCTACACTCTGTATTTGTCCGAGATTTCAAATGTGGAAATGACTGTGGTCACTTGTCTACAACAAGTTAGGAGAACACAGACTACGCAATGAATTAATTAATGCATTTGACACTGTGTTGAAGAAGTTGAAGGATGATGCTCAGAGTCACAGTAAAGCCATTATGCTATGGCTTGTCTGCAATGCACACTCAAGAGTGACTTAAAAAGTTTAGGGAACAAAACACTGACAATTATACTAGAGTTAAAACACTGTGCAGTGGGACCAAACATAGATCCTGTATGATTTAGTTTTAAGAAGAAAGGGAAATGACTCAAATACCAAAAGGACTTAGAAAGATATGGCCATCATACATAAGATAATAGTTATAATTAATGAAGAAAAGTAACTTCCCTGTTTCCACTTCTGACCATTCTAGAACAAATGACTACAAATTGCTTTTAGATAAAATTAGATTGGCTATTAGATAAGTTGGCACTGGCACATTTCACTAAGAGCTGCACTGTGACCTCTACTTAGGGATGCACAGGGGATGGGGCAAATGTATATCTGTACAAATCAGTTGAAGGGAAGTTTATCTCCAGACATTGGGAAGGACGCCAAGGAATTCTTTGCAGTTTTCAAGCTTTGATGACGATCCAGTTTAACATGCTAAATGTTGCTGTAACCAACATAGTGCTGCTGACAAGGAGATTTCTCATGGGATTCCTTAAGCCAATTTTCCCCTTTAACACCCAAGGCATAAGTCAGCGAGGGGTGAGTGTCTTCAAAGTGCAATAACAACCACTCTCTAATTAGACACAATCTCCTAAGCGGGGCATTGACAGAGAGGCAGAGACTGATGCTGGTAAATTAAATTTTTTAAATCCTGTTGCAATCACTCCCTTGACATGCCCCTCTTCCTTAAGCTCCTCTCTCGGTTGTTTTTTATTTATTGTAATTACTCCAGTAATAAGATTTGTTTCCTTGTTATTATATATATTACTGTGCTGAGTAACAAAAAAAAATAATAGCCAAAAAGAGTTATGTTTCTTATTTATCTCCTTGGCCATTATTGGACCAAGGGGAAGGGTGGGGAGCAAGAGAAGCTGTAAATAGAAAAGAAAGTGTTTCCTGCAGAGTGAAGATGTACGGGAGGATATTTGCAAGAAGCAAGCAGGGCAATGAAGGAATAAGCCCAATAATTCAAAAGGGCTAGGTAGCTCTAAGAGGTAAATAACCAGGGCAAAAGCAACCTGGAAATCAGGGCATGGAAGATAGATCTGAATTATCAACATTTTCGTGCTGCCTCTGGATTTCCTGTTCATAAACTCCAGCTAGTGGGCAGAAAGACCCAGAACCAGAGAACAATAAACACTGCACAATACTCCACAGCCAGTCTTAGAAGTCCTGGTCCTATTGGCCGCTGATGGGGTGCACTTTTCTAGGAACCCTGGCTTCTGCAGTCCTGAAGTTTGGGTGCATTTGGGAGACAGTGTCCAAGCTAGGGAAAACAGAGTCTATAGACCCCAGACAGATGCCCCAAAAACTCTTGAAGGAGGTGGATGGTTAGAGGCTGACTTCTAAAGGCAAGAAGCCAGGTTTTTAGTTCATTGCAATGGGTCAACAAAGCCTATTTAAAGACTATGTGATTAAGCATGAAGAAGAAAAAAACAGTATTCAACTCTCCAGATCTAAGCTCTCTTTACAGTATATATTTGATATAGTTTATTTGGTTCCATAATTTTACAAGGAGACAACCAAAGGTTTAATGTGTGTGTGTGTGTGTGTTTATAGACAACAGATATCAAAAGGAATCTTCCTCATGTTTGACATTCTCCTTCCCCTCTACAGAGGTTCTATCCCACTGACATAGACTATCCTGTATCTCTATGAGAGACTGAGGAATAAAAAACAAGAAAAACCTCATTAAGTCAGTCTGGGCTGACAATTGAGAAGAATATTGATGACTATGATTGAAATCTAGACTTCAGAGCTCCATAAGAAGAGCCCTCCTTACTTTGTACAGCATTGTTTTGAAGTACTATAGTATTTGTGACACCAATGAGTCAGTGATTAGGACTTATGACACCCTTAATAAATTGAAGAAACAGAAGTAGAGAGGATAAGTCCAAAAGACACCTCACTGGAAAGAATCCAAATTTGCTCTAAGCCAGGATCTTCTGACCACTTGGTCAGAATTCTTTATACTATAACACCATCACAGTCATCCCAGATGAAAAAACACAAGAACCAGGAAAAATAAGGGAAAGGTACAAAGTGCTCCTCCTTTGAGAAAGGCAAGGGCACCTTATTAATAGCTTTGATTACGGAGGGATGGGCACTTCCTCTCCCTTCACCAGACAGAATACCCTGAGATTAAATAGCAAAAAAAAGCACCCTCTAGTTTGGCAGTGGTGGTCAGGGCTGTGTTTCTTGTTTCCTAGTTATAGATTTTCATGTATTTTATTTTAGGAAGCCATGTATCTCACATCACCAAGTACATGGTAGATGTGATGGGAATTGAGAAATAACAGATCTATATTGTATCCCAGAGTTTGCTTTAAAAAGACTTCTATGTAGATGTTGAGAGAAAGCGTTGGGAGTTGGAGATGCTAAGAAGACAGATGTCTAAAAGGGAAACTGAGTGTTCATGGACCTTCCTCCATCATTACATCCCTGCCCCCATTTCCTTCTCTTCTAGGAGGGCAGGAGGAGCAGAGGAAGAAAAAAAAGAGAAATACTGGAATGCAGTCAGACATCAGAAGTCGCCCAGCCAATAAGGGAGCAAAGCATTTAACAAAACAAACGCATTTTCCCAAGAGCCTCAGCCCCAACTTGATCAATGATTCTGCAACACTGAATCATTTTTAATTTAATGCTTCTGGGAAGTGAGGGGCGAACCCATCAACCACAGGCACAGTTGGCAAGAGCTGGGTTATTAGCATTTGGCAGTATTTATTATCGCTGTTTATGAAGGCATAAATTAGGTTTATGCTGATATAATTAATAACCCTAAATTTGGGAATAATAAATAGTAATATTTATTCGGAGCTGCAATGTCTGAGCTGGAGTCCTCCAGCTCCTGACTGGGTGTCTGTGTGTAGATGATGGTGGAAATGGGTGTGAGTGAGGAAGCCCTTGGGAATTCACTCCCAGAACCCAGCCCCCACACGATGAGTCATTTAGCACTATGCTAATGACTTAGCAGCAGGACTGAGAGTTCCCAGAGCAAATAATTTCTATTCTGATCTCAATGAACAAGTTCATCAGCAAGATTGAGTGTGTCACATTTCCCTCCATTGTTCTGAGCCCACACTTCTCCTGTGGTTCATGTGCAGAGGTTGGCAGTTGCACCAGACACCATGTTCTGAGTCTTTTCTTGCTTCCACCTGTCAGGAGAGGTGCCACCACGGACATCCTGAAAATTCCCTTCGGATCACAATTTCAGAATTGCTGACAGGCATTTGCAAAGAAAGAATTTAAGGTAGAAAACAGCAAGGTCTGCATTTAAAAAAAAATTTTAAATATGTGTCTGTCTTTCATTTTACAAAGTTGTAAACAAAACTGTGAGATTAACATGTTCCTATAAATTGTCCCTCTTTATCTAGGAAAATATCTTAGAATTCAAAACGGACTACTTCCATCCTTATATTTTCTATTGAGAACAGGAGGTACATAGAGAAAATTACAGTTCCTTCAACTGGATGAGAATAACAAGTTTTTTTCTGTATTTTTGAGCACAAAGAAAGTAAAGCAAAGAAAAAGGGATTAGACACTCTTTCCCCAACTCCCCTCACAGCCACTTAATGCAGAGCTAGACAAACAGGGTAGAATCAGACCCCAGGGTGGCATTTTCACTCAGACCTCAATACGTGTTCTATGTCCAAATAACTTAATTTTTCCTTAAAAACTAATAAATCAAAACTTTCTATCCACTGACAACTCTGCTCTTTTCTAAACAGCACAAAATAACAAAAACCAATCTAAGTAAATAGAACATGACTGCAAGTTCAGTCCCTTTGTCTGCTCCCAGGAAGAGTGGGTGAGTTCTGTGAGGAAGAAACCAAGGACTGGAAGAGGCTAAGCTTTCCCAGCAGGAGATCATGATCTTTGGGTGGCAAATGTTCCCAGAGGGATGTCACAGAGGGAGCTTTGGATCACCCAGGCCTCTCTCTGAAGGAAGTTCAGAGGTGAACCTCTAAAAGAGAACACCTACTCTTGTGTCACCTTGTCAGCACCACCAGCATCATTTGCACTCATCTTCCCGAAAGCTATAGAACATGTAGAAGGTTCTCCTATAGGCTTTTCAACTTTTGATCATCTAAGCCTTCAGAGAGGGTGACACAATGTCTTCCTGAGTTACAGAGAAAGAGTTAAAGAGACAGACAGAGCTAGAGACATAGAATCAAAAACAGAGACAGAGACAGACAGACACCTACTGGGAGTTTGATTATCCAACAGTCCATCTCCCTTGCTTCTTCCCCCTGCAGAGGAGCCCTGGTCCTCTATCTTTGCTTTGTTGGGGAACACTGCAGAACTCACACCCACAGGTGTGCAGGAGTCAAGAATGGACCAACATGTGTGGAAGAAGGAATCATATTCTCCCATGGACCAAGAGCCCTAAAAGAATAAATCCTCCCAACTTGAAGAGATCCATACACCCCAAGCTGATAAACCATAGTCTGACTACCCAGACAGACTCCCTGTGTTTCCTCAGCATTTCTTTCAAGAACATGAATGATGACTAAAAAAAGGAGGATGAAATGGAAAATGTTAAGCAGCTATGGTAACCACAGGTTCCACAAAAATCAGACCACAATGGATAGGATGAAAACTTAACCTGCAGTAAAATACTATTGGTTAGGTGCAGTAATACGGTACATATACACTAATACGGTACATATACACTAATATTCAACTGAATATATACTCAAATGAATATAGATTGGTTTCTAACAGAAGTTAGAAATGCCTCTGTTAGACCTGTTAGAGGTTGTTCAAAGTCTTTTAAAAGCTTTCCTTTGGTCTTGTATTTCCAGAGAGCCACTTTTTGGGGTTTTTTATTTGTTTATTTGTTTTTTTTGGCAGTAGCTAAGACCTTGAGCCATGCCCCAGTCCATTTTGCTTCAGTTACTTTTAAAATAGGGTATCACATTTATTCCCAGGCTAGGCTGGACCATAATTCTCCTACTTACATTTTCCTTGTAGCTGGGATAACAGGTATGCACTACTATGCCCAGCATTTTATTGGTTGAGATAGGGTCTCCTGAACTTTTTGTCCAGGCTGGCCTCAAATGGTGATCCTGCTGATCTCTGCCTCCTGAGTAGCAAGCATTACAGGTGTGTGTCCAGATCTGAAAGCCACACTTTAACAGACTTCAAAAAGTTCACATGCACCCAGAGTTAGACAGATCTTAGGCACTTTCTATCTACCATGTTCTATGCCAAGATGCCCCACCACTGACGAATGGATTAAGAAAATGTGGCATCTATACACAATGGAATTTTATGCAGCCATGAAGAAGAATGAAATGTTATCATTCACTGGTAAATGGATGGAATTGGAGAACATCATTCTGAGTGAGGTTAGCCTGGCCCAAAAGACCAAAAATCGTATGTTCTCCCTCATATGTGGACATTAGATCAAGGGCAAACACAACAAGGGGATTGGACTATGAGCACATGATAAAAGCGAGAGCACACAAGGGAGGGGTGAGGATAGGTAAGACACCTAAAAAACTAGCTAGCATTTGTTGCCCTTAATGCAGAGAAACTAAAGCAGATACCTTAAAAGCAACTGAGGCCAATAGGAAAAGGGGAACAGGTACTAGAGAAAAGGTTAGATCAAAAAGAATTAACCTAGAAGGTAACACCCATGCACAGGAAATCAATGTGAGTCAATGCCCTGTATAGCTATCCTTATCTCAACCAGCAAAACCCCTTGTTCCTTCCTATTATTGCTTATACTCTCTCTACAACAAAATTAGAGATAAGGGCAAAATAGTTTCTGCTGGGTATTAAGGCGGAGAGGGGGAGGGGGCAGAGTGGGTGGTAAGGGAGGGGGTGGGGACAGGGGGAAGAAATGACCCAAGCCTTGTATGCACATATGAATACTAAAAGAAAAAAAAAAAGAAACATTCAGAGGGCATTACCTGAAGGGTGGCCTGGAAGCTTTGATACAGGGGGGGCTGTATAGCCCAGTGGACAGAGATTTGTCGCTAGACAAACCTGAGTGTAATTCCTGACTCCAAGGAATTCCTGACTGAAGGTATGACAGACCTTGAGTTTGTACTAAGTATGTCACCCAGTCTCCTTTTGCTTCAGTTTTCTTTCATTTTTTTATTCTGCAAAATGAGAGGAACATATTTACCATTTTTAGTAGTTGTGATGATTAGATGTTATAGGTACAAAATATTAAACTTAAAGTTGTGTTTATTCTATTGAATGGATAGAAAGTAAAATGGTTGGGCTGGGTGCATGGCTCAAGTGGTAGAGTGCCTACTGAGCAAGTGTGAGGTCCTGCATTCAAACCCCAGTGCCACCAAAAAAAAAAAAAAAAACTAAGACAAGTCTAGATTTTAAAAACAAATAAACAAAAAGTTTGACAATATACAGTGTTTTCAAGGGAGGAGACCCAGGATTATCATCCACTGGTAGTAGGGATAGAAATCTATAAATTTTGTTAAGAGAGTAATATGGCAATAACACATATCAAATATAAAACCTACATAACATTTGATTCTACTGGTTACATTTGAAAATTTATCTTAAGGAAATAACCAGAGAAATTCACTAAGAACATAACAAAAATACTCATTTGTCTGTTATTTATAATGGTGAACTTTTTAATTAATAGTGGCCTATTGATACTATAAGATTGCTATTTTACTAACTGTTGAAATCATTTGTCTTGTTAAAAGAAAATGTTGTTAGTTGATAAGTTATGCCACAAAATATATTATATTTTGAAAATCTTGATAGGTGTGGGTATATAGTTATATCAAAAGAAATAGCTGGGGGTTGGGGATTTAGCTCAGTGCAAGAGCGCTTGCCTGGCAAGTGCAAGGCCCTGAGTTCAGTCCCCAGCACCAAAAAAAAAAAAAAAGGAAAAAATAGAAAAAAAGAAATAGCTGATATAAGTGAAGCCATTGATTTATAGACAAATGGCTAACTTGCCAACAGAGTCTATCTCTGAGATTCAGGAAGAACCTACATGCTACAAAACTCAGGAAGAGCTATATAATTATAATAGATGTGGATGCTGCACTTTCAAATTATACAATGCACATTTGAGTACTTTAAAATTTCCTCTTTAGGCTTTTACTACACATATTGAATCTTCTACAGTAAGCACATAACACTTTCCATTGGATATAATAAATCACTTTATTGTTTTAAAACAATGAAGTCACACTGGGTGCTGGTGGCTCACACTTATAATCCTAGTTACTCACACATGTACAGGAAAGCAATGCTAGTCAACTCCCTGTATAGCTATCCTTATCTCAACTAGCAAAAACCCTGGGTCCTTCCTATTATTGCTTATACTCTCTCTTCAACAAAATTAGAGATAAGGGCAAAATAGTTTCTGCCTGGTAGCGAGGGGGTGGGGGAGAGAGGGAGGGGGCAGGGCAGGTAAGGGAGGGGGTGGGGGGAAGGGAGGAGGAGTGACCCAAACATTGTATGCACATATGAATAAAAGAAAAAATAATAATCCTAGTTACTTGGGAGACTGAGATCAGGAGGATCATAGTTCAAAGCCAGCCTGAGCAAAAAGTTTGCAAGACTCTGTTTCCAAAATAACCACAGTAAAATGGACTAGAGGTGAGGTTCAAGTCATACATTGCCAGCTTTGCAAGTATAAAGAGAAGGAAGAAGAGGAAAGGAAGGGAAAGGGGAAGGAGAAGGAGGAAGAGGAGAAGGAAGTTACATACACACTATACAATATGATGCTATTGCACATCAGGCACTGGATAAATAGACATCCTGTGCTTATTTTCAACTGTCGTCAAAATCAGCAAGCCACAGTGCTCAGAAATCCTTTCCAGTTGGCTTCCCAGTAGGTTCTGCCAATAAGAGGTACTAGAGAAAGAAGGAAAGAGGGAAGAAAAAGAAAGGACACCTCTTTGTTCCCATTTTTAATACATACAGCTGGAGTGTCTTCAAGTAAGTAGCTCAATCTTTGTTTCTTTTTAGGGGTGGGTGCAGTAATTTGGGTTGAACTTGGGGCCTTGAACTTATTAGCCAAGCACACTGCTATTTAAGCCTCACACACCCTCAACTGTTGTGCTTTGGTTTCTTTTTCTTTTTCTTTTTCTTTATTTATTTTTCTTTTATTCATATGTGCATACAATGTTTAGGTCATTTCCCCCCCCTCCTCCCTGCCCCCTTTACCCTCCCACTCCCTCCCTCTCCCCACCCACCCCCTCGCTACCAGGCAGAAACTATTTTGCCCTTATTTCTAATTTTGTTGTAGAGAGAGTATAAGCAATAATAGGAAGGGACAAGGGCTTTTGCTTGTTGAGATAAGGATAGCTATACAGGGAGTTGACTTGCATTGCTTTCCTGCGCATGTGTGTTATCTTCTAAATTAGTTCTTCTCAAACTAACCTTTTCTCTAGTTCCTGGTCCCCTTCTCCTATTGGCCTCTGTCACTTTAAAGTTTCTGCATTAGTTTCTCTGCATTGAGGGCAACAAATGCTAGCTAGTTTTTGAGGTGTCTTACCTATCTTCATACCTCCCTTGTGTGCTTTCGCTTTATCATATGATCAAAGTCCAATCCCCTTGTAGTGTTTGCCCTTGATCTAATGTCCACATATGAGGGAGAACATACGATTTTTGGTCTTTTGGGTCAGGGTAACCTCACTCAGAATGATATTCTCCAATTCCATCCATTTACCAGCGAATGATAGCATTTCGTTCTTCTTCATGGCTGCATAAAATTCCATTGTGTATAGATACCACATTTTCTTAATCCATTCATCAGTGGTGGGGCATCTTGGCTGTTTCCATAACTTGGCTATTGTGAATAGTGCTGCAATAAACATGGGTGTGCAGGTGCCTCTGGAGTAACAGTCTTTTGGGTATATCCCTAAGAGTGGTATTGCTGGATCATATGGTAGATCTATGTTTAGATTTTTAAGAAGCCTCCAAATTTTTTTCCAGAGTGGTTGTACTAGTTTACATTCCCACCAACAGTGTAAGAGGGTTCCTTTTTCCCCACATCTTCACCAGCACCTGTTGTTAGTGGTGTTGCTAATGATGGCTGTTCTAACAGGGGTGAGGTGGAATCTTAGTGTGGTTTTAATTTGCATTTCCTTTATTGCTAGAGATGGTAAGCATTTTTTCATGTGTTTTTTGGCCATTTGAATTTCTTCTTTTGAGAGAGTTCTGTTTAGTTCACTTGCCCATTTCTTTATTGGTTCATTAATTTTGGAAGAATTTAGTTTTTTCAGTTCTCTATATATTCTGGTTATCAGTCCTTTGATGTGTTGCTGGCAAATATTTTTTCCCACTCTGTGGGTGGGCTCTTCAGTTTAGAGACCATTTCTTTTGTTGAGCAGAGGCTTTTTAGTTTTATGAAGTCCCATTTATCTATGCTATTTCTGAGTTGCTGGGGTTCCATTGTGAAAGTCTTTGCCTATACCTATTAGTTCCAAAGTATTTCCTATTCTTTCCTGTACCAGCTTTAGAGTTTGGGGTTTATTTTTCAAGTAATGTCTCATGTTTTTGCCTGGCCAGTCTCCTGAGTAGCTGAGATTGCTGGTGTGTACCACCATACCCAGCCCTCAATCTGTGCTTCTTAAGCACTCACATCACTAGCTTGCTGCACTCTCTCAAAGGAACCAGCAGCAGAAAGGACCAAATGCCCCCCCTTGCCTTTTGGATACAGGCCACTCTAGATTCGTTGACCTCCTGGTTGTGCCTCCTTGTCCATTGAAGCCCCACACAGGTCAATCATCTTTTTCAGCGTTCCAAACACCAGCCTCATGGATTATATCAAGACCCTAAGTTGTGGTGACTCTGCCTATCCCCTTCCTTATAGGCAGAAGCCACCTCTTCAGTTCTTAAGCTCTTGGTTACTTTTACTACCTGTGCCATACAACTCTTGTGCTAGCGCTCATCTTTTGAAACATCTAGTATCTTAAATATAGCATTTTTATCAATAGGAATCAATAAAGCATTTAAAATTTTTTAATGTGCCAATTTTCCTGAGCACAACTCTTAGAACATCTTAGCAATTGTACTTATTATTCACTGTTCTCTTAGGAATTTCACTAAGTACCATTGCCACTTTTCCCCTTCACCAATCTTGGGCAGAGATGCTTTCTTTAAATCTCAATAGAGTATCTGAAACCAGACTGAATGGCGTATGACCACTTAACGGAAGAATAAATGATATAACAGAAGATAACTACTTGAAGAAAATTTAAAACTGATTATCATTAGAGCTGCTCTCATTCTCAAGTGGCCAGTTAAGGGACTGCCTCTTCAGGCCTCTTCCACATGGCATATGCCATCTTCCCTAGACCAGAGTCCTCCCAATTTAAACCTTCAGCAAATCCCCTCTTTCCCTAAAGAGCCCCTTTTTAAGGCGTCTTTTCCAGTTTCCAGATTATCCCCATTCAGGATGATTGACAATAGGAATGACCAATCCACTCAATGACTACACACTGCTCCCCACCCACAGTGAAGTCTTTATGGGTACTAGCACCATGTGTCACAGTGCAAATAGCAAGTACGGTCGTTGCCATGATCTATAAATTCAGCATCACATGTCCTGGGTTATTTGCATGATCCCAAGTAGGCAGGGAGACAGCCCAAAGTACAGTGGAAATTGAATTTCTCACCAGTTACCATTGTTCAAATAAAATGACACTTATTAATCATTCCAATGTTTATTTAAGTGCAACTGGTCTGTGTAATCCAAAAGTTTAACATTGAAGGGGCTTTAAATAGAGTAAAATGCAGAGATGAAGTAATAATAGTAAGGAGACATATCCCAGTCCAAAGATGAAATAAGTCAATTGGGACAATCTAAACTCTCCGGGATCCTAAAGAATTGAGTGAAAGTATACCACAAAATGACCCATGAAAGAGGAGACCTAGAGCAATAAATAGTCAAAGTCAAGTGGGAGGTGTTTATAGAAAAGCTGGCATGGAGATGTGAGTGGGTCTGAGTACACATGTACACACATGCTTACACACACACTCATGTGCATCATGTTTAATTACCTAGACCATTTCTCACGCCATTCCTGCCTTGAACAAAGTATAAGAACTTGAGTGACTTAGTTTACCTCTTTGGTCTGTTCATCACTTGAAGGACTCCATAAAATGCAAGAACCCTCTGAGGTAGAACATTTAAAAATTTTATTCTAATTTCCTTAAATCTCAACAGCAGAGATGTGCAAGAGGTCTAGCTGGGTCTGTAACACCAGAAGCTTAAACTGCTCTGAGGACTTGAAGTTTATCTTACCTAGAAATTGCGTAGAAGATCTACATTTGCTGGACCATACTGACAATTAATTAATTAAGACACTACATGTAAAAGAATTAGATTACTTCTTGGACCAAAAACATGCTTCGTATTTTTTCTAGGTAAAGTCTGTAAGTGCTCTTGCAGTAAAGCCTTCAAAACACACAGAAGAGTGAAAGACCACTGGAACCAACCTTAAATGTTCCCAGATTGTTAAGGTTGTGGAGATTTTTTATGTGATTTTTACAGCTTGATTTGTTCCCTCTAGTACATCCAGTTATTACTTCTTAAAACCATGTTGTCTTTACTTGTGGTATGTCCTTTGCTCTTTATTGTTGTTTGTGTCTGTTCCATAAATGCCTTGGAAGAAGATAATCATGTTTGTAGAGTTGTATATACTCTAAGAATCAATATGATCTGATTCTCCTGTGAATAAAATGTTAGGCTATGTGTTGACTTTGTAAAAAAAAAATTATGTTGTCATTATCACACAATGACCAAAATTTTTAAAATGGGAATTGCATTGACTTCTTCCCCTCTTGCACCCTGTCCCCATTCATACATCATCTCTACTTTAAAAGCAGCTCAGAAATTATCTGCCATCTCTTTCCCCCCACTATAATCAAGCCACCAATATCGCTACTGTTCTAACATGATTTGTCGACTCCCCATTCTGTTTCACCTGGGCAAGAATTATAAAAGTCAAGGAACCCCTACCTTGGTTCTCCTCATTTGCTTATATCTCAGCTCAATTCAGGACAAACTATAAGGCCAGAAATAGGGCAAATTATTTCTTTTGGAATAACATAATCATCCTTCTTTGTATTTTGTTTTCCTGTTAAAACTTGTGTTGCTAAGAGATTCATGATTTGGCAAGACTCACTATATTTTTTTTACTAGAAAATCCTGGCTATTTCTCCCTGACCATTGTTTTCAAAACCTCCAAGCCATCCTCAGAGGCTCCATCACCCTCACCACAAAAGGAAACTAGTTGACTTTTATGTTTTCCTTAAAGCTCAATGGAGAGCCATAACTGGTAATGAAAAAAAAAGCTTAGTCTATTCGGGTAAGTGCCAAGTTCAGGTTAAGGTTCTCTAATCTTTATGCAAGACTGTCTCTTTGCTGGTCAGAGGACACATAGGGAAATTCTGTCCCTTTTAGGAAGGCTGTTAATAAGAGGTATACAGAGAAGAATCAGTGAAGTTGAGACCATTAGAAATAGTATTCCATAAATAATGTTTAAGTGAACTGTATCAAGCTTGGAAAGGACTTCCCATGTACAAGGGAAGTTTGACTTTAGCTATGGATTGCCTCAAGGGAAGACTGCCTACAATGGGTGAAGCTCATAGGCCAAAGATCAGAATCCCAGCACTGTGGCTCAAGCCTGTAATCCTAGTTCCTTGGAAGGTTGAAATAAGGAGGATCACAGTCGAGGCTAGCTCAAGCATAAAGTTCATAAGACTCCATCTCAACCAATGGCAGGGCATGTGGTATATGCCTGTCATCCTCAGCTACATGGAAGAGTTAGTTCAGGCTAGCCAGGCCATAAAGTGAGACCCTATCTCAAAAAACAACCAATGCAAAGAAGACTAGGTGTATGGCTCAAGTGGTACCATGCCTGCCTAGCAAATAAGAGGCCCTGAGTTAAAAAAAAAAAGAAGTAAAACACAAACACAGCTAATTATACACAATGGAGGAGACATGACCTGAAATGGAATGTCAGTCACAGAAAAACATAAAGCATATGTTCCCTGTGTTCTAAGAAGGACTCAGGAGCTGAAATTTTTAAGCCTTTCGTTGTGAGATGTCATGTATCCACAGCAGTCTGAGTCTTTCATAATATTCTATGACCTATGGGTTTTCCTATCAGTGGAAAAACACTATGATTTCCAAATCCCTTTTAGCCAAAAGTGTTTGGATGATTCAAGTGAGCTACAAAGTGCCTTCAGGTCCATGATGAAAGATGCTCTGTAAATGAAAAGGGTAATTTGAGTCATAATAAATAATAGTAATGATGATGAATGCCACTGTCACAGAGAAGAAGCTGGCCTGCCATTTGGGAGCACAAAGCAACCAGCTGTGAGCTGGAAATAACATGTGTCCTAGCCAAGAAGGTCCCCAGTGACAGAGACCACATTAACCTTTAAACCAAAGACCTGAAGCCAGCCTCTGATTTGGGGGTATGAGCACTGGAAATGGAGGAAACTTCAATACTTAATCCCTGAGCTAGAATACTGCCTTGGGCTTATACGACCTTTTCCCGGAAAGGTCATCTGAGAGCACACTTTCTTCTAACAGAGGAAAAAACTGAGTAGGTCAGAGAACAGACAGATTTCCAAGTCAGAGTTAGGATTCCAAGTCCATTGCCCTGCCCATTCTCTTTTAGATCCCAGAGAATTCCATGGAAGGAGAGACTTCAGAAAAGAGGTAACAAGGATGTTGAAATGGGATCATTTCCCTAAAGACACCTTGCTTAGTTGTTTTCCATCCATTTAGGCTGAGAAAGCTTACTAGTAAAATCCTTGGCCAGTCAAGCAGAGAGAAGTTAATCTCTCATGTCTCAGTGCTATTCATAGGAGTTAAAGGTAAACACTGCAGAGCTAGATGAGTTCTGAATGACCAGAGAGGACACTGTTCTAAGGTCTTGCCCAGTCCATGAGTCTAGAAGTCTCAAGGGCCTGTAATGAGGCTCACTGGTGAAGGATTTGACCTCTGAGTGCTTACAAGTGCTCAAAAACCAACAGTCACCATAGAGAAAGAACAGGGACCCCACTCTACCCCAGAGTCATCCATCAAACAAGTTCCACGTACAAAAAGAAAACAGAAAAAGAAAAGAAAAGACAAATGGGAGCTGCTAAGGAACCTGACCTGTTAAGAACAGATAGGTCTCCCATACAAGTACTGTGCTGAGTGAGATAAACCAAGATCACATGCTCTCACTCTTTTGTGCAACTTAGAGTTAAAACGATGATGATGGTGACAATTATGACAACAATGACGATGATGGGACTTGAATATGAAAGGGGGATGGCCTGAGGGGATCAATGGGAAGGGAAAAGGAAAGGATAGTGAGGGGGGAAGAGGATTAAAGTACCCTACATGTGTGTGTGCAAAGGCAGCATAACGAAACCCACCAAACACTGTTTGAAAAGCGGGGAGGAAGGAAGAGTAGAAATATAAGGAAGGAGTAAACTTACTCAAACCCATTCACAGTACAGACTTACAATACCCTCGAAAGATCATAAAACTAGTTTGAAAAAGAACAGATCAGTGCCTTACTTTTCTTTCATTTTTGGTAACTTATAATTTCATTATTCTAGTCTGTGGCTTTGGTATGCATTTGGCATGGTTTTACCTGTTTCATCACTGGTAATTTATATTGTTGCTCTCGTTATATTTTATCAATTTTATCTTCTTAACCTTTTTAACTTATCCATCTTCATTTTAGGCTGATCTCTTGAAATTAGTCTATTCTGAGCTACTTAACATTTTTTTCTTTGTTAAAGAAATTATTTTATGTCTTAAAGCACTTTCTAAAGTCATCTTATTTCTGTTTTTGTCTTCTTATTCTTATTTTTATAATATTTATTTTATCTCTTCTGTTTGATCATTTAGCTATTGCTCTATTTTCTGTATTTTAAACTTGAGTTTTTGTTTCCTTACTAATGATATTTTGAATTGCTAAACACACTTTTTTTCATGTCTAGCTTTTTAAATTTACCTTTTCTTTTAATACTTTCTATTTATCTTATATCTTGTTTTTCCATGGGACAAAATGTTCGTTCTTATAATAAAAAGAATCCATCACCATAGGAAAGAGCTTGGCTCATTGTCTCCAAAGTTTGAAACAGATATTTGTGAATGTGAATCCTGCCACACCCACCCTCTGGCCATGTGACCTCAGCGGCCTCATCTGGGCCTTACCTCACAAACCCAGAATGTCTTTCCAGCAGTCATCTTTCCATGACATACCCCCAAAGGCATGCAGAGGATGTGTAAGGAGAAGAAAGACTACAACCTTCTCTTCAGCCAACTTCCCATTTAGCTAAAGTGACAGCCTTGTGTTAGCTGCATCTAGAATCCAGTAAAATATAATTGTCAATAAAGATTTCTCTGCAGTAAACACTAACTAATAAGCAAATGAAAGCATCGGTCTTACCTTTGAAGAAATCACAAATTGAGCTTGGAATTTGCCATTAACCTACCATGTGACTCAGGCCAACCATTTTATTTACCATTAACACCAATGTCCTCCCTTTTGAAAGAGGAGTGCTGGGCTAGATCATTTCCTCTGACATTAACTGCCTATGATTTTATACCTTTCTTTTCAAATAAACATGATGAGACTGGCATAAATGTGTGTGCAGATACATTGTTATTTGTGCCAGTCAACAGAGCTCAGGGAATTTATTCCTGCCATAATATCAAGACCTCTCCAAACACAGTCCTGGGATGAGACAGCAGTGTGTTACCGTGGGGTCAGGACAGGTTCGTGACATACTTGCCATTGATGACACCATCTGGGTTAAGCATAGGGATGATCTTGAAAATGAAGGTTTCCCTCAGGAGTCTTGCCACAGGGTCACTGCTGACCAGGAACTCCAAGGTCCCCTTCATCACCCAACTGGCATTGCTTTCTCCTGGGTGAACTCGGGCAGTGATTACGTGATAAGGACGATGTCCTGCAGAAAAGGAGACACAAGAAAATAGAGCCTAAATATGCTATTTCCTTCAAGATAGTTACTAGGGTATCAGAATTACAGCTGACACGCATGAGGTTTGAAATAGGTTAATTGTTTCAAATACATATCTGATCTATAGTTACCCATTTTCCATCTGCCTCCATGGTTTGTAGGACTCAAGAGAATATAAAGTTAGTGGCATGAAAAGAAGCCAGGAAGCAGATTTTAAGCCAATTAACTCTCCTGAGTCCATTTCATAGATCTGAGACTGAATCTTGTCTTTATCATTTGCTAACTGTAAGATTTTAGGCAAATGATTTGTTTTCTCTGAGGCTATTTCCTCATCTATAAAATACAGACAGTAATAGTAACCTCAGATGGTTGCTAGAAAACAAAAATGATTTAAACACAAATTGTGTACAGGACAAACAAAACTCAGTTGGGTGTGGTGGAGCATGCCTGTGCTCCTAGCTACTTGAGACAGGAGGATCACAAGTTCAAGGACAACAGAGGCAAAATTAGCAAGATCCTACCTCAAAAACAAACAAACAAAAAAGGGTTGGGTGCATGGCTCAAGTGGTAGGGTGCTTGCCTAGCACATGAGATCCTAGATTCATTCCCCAGTCTGAAAAAAGAAGACAAAAGTCTGTGCCAGCTAGTCATTGGATAGAGATTAATATCTGAAATATATAAAGAACTCAAAAAATTAAGCACCAAAAGAACAAATAAGATGATGGACAAATGAATTGAATAGATAGCTCTCAAAAGAAGAGATTCAAATAGCCAATAGATACCTAACAAAATGTCTAACATCTTTAGCCATCAAGGAAATGTGAATCAAAACTTCATTGAGATTCCATCTCATCCCAGTGGGAATGGCTACCATCAAGGAAACAAAACAAAACTTCAAGAACAGCAACAAAAAACACTGGAGAGGCTACACTGTTACTGTTGGTGAGAATATAAATTAGTGCAGCCAAATGTGGAAATCAGCATGGAGGTTCCTAAAACAACTAAAAATGGAATTACCATATGATCCAGCTACACCACTCCTGGGTATACACCTAAGAGAATCAAAGTCAGAAAGATCAAAAAGTTACCCACTCTGTGTCTTCTAGATTTCTTCCACCAGCCATTAATTCCTGAGGTCTAGATTCAAGGGGTTAGGTCAATGAATTCTTTTTCCTGATATAGCATCTGCTTATGTAGTCCAGGCTGACCTTGAACTCTTGATCCTTCTGCCTTAGCTTCTAAGTGGTAAGATTATAAGCATACGCTACCCATCATGCCTGGCTCAATAAATGCATTTTTACTGACTACAGTGTGCTTCAGCTCCTTGTAGGTCATCTATACATTAGAGATAATATTGTTATACTTTTCCTTAAGCAGGTGTCTTGAATGTATTCCAGGATCTTCAGGAGGCACTGGGTAGAAAAAGTCGAATAAATTATAGTGATTGTTCTCTAAGAGGCCTTATCATTTGTCAGCAGAGACAAATATGCAAGCAAATAATGACAAGTGAGCTAACAGAGGTGTACAAAAAGCACCAAAAATAGATCTGACTGAGAAAGGTAAGGACATTTCCAGATATGTAATGGTATTTTGACTGGGTCTTGCAAAATAAGTATCATCTTACCAGAGAGAGAAGGTGAAAAGGATGTTCTAAGCAGAGAAAAAGGCACACACACAAAAACACAGAGGAGAGAAGGTTGATGTACTCAAAAATGAAGAGAAATTATGTGTGTCTTAAGCAAAAGACCAGAAGTGGTAGAACATGAATCTAGAAAAGTGGACTGGTGTCACACTGGGGAGATCCCTCCTTATATAGTTTGGGTAGAGAATTGAACTTTTCCTGTAGGTCAGAGGTTCTCAACACTGAAGCCAGCAAGTCACTGGTATTCTGTGATCAGTAATGGGGTCCATTGCAAAGTCATCAGTGACCAAGGAGAGTGGATATGGCTCTTATGATATTGCATATGGCACAAACCGAGGGATGCCTGCCCATCACCCTTTCTCCCCTACTTTCTACTCCAGCCCTGATTTGGGAGTGAGGCAGGAATTTACTCCAATTTAAATGCTTAGGTTCATGGATCATCTTGTAGGTAGGCATTACCACGCAACATTGCTGTAGCCAATGAGATGTAAATGCTAGCAGGGATGAGTCTTTTCGGAAAGACGAAGAAAGGGGACAGTTTCATTGGCAAATGTCCATTTCTTTCTTTAATCTCGTCCTTGATCATTCTTCTTCCTGCCTTGCTCATAGATCTAATATCTTCAGGTAAGGAAGCCAACTTGAGTATCACAGCTACATACTAAATATGGTGAGATAAATGTAGAGTGAGGGTTCTTGATAAACTCATTAAGTAGCTATATATACCTTCACTGGCTTTTTCAATGCTTCTGGATATTTTGGAACAGTAAACTGCTATTTTGTTGGCCATTGCAATGATTTCTGTCTTACCTGCTATTAAACTCTAGTCTACATGTGAAGACAAGATCAGGTATAAAATCATATTATATTTTGAATGGCATGCATTCAGATGTGGTTTATAAAGTGGGGAGAACAGCATTAGTTGTAGTGAGAACAATATTATATTTGACATGTAGTTTCCAGAAAAAAACAGTTGAAAATCACTAGTTTAATAAAATGGGAGCCACCCCAGTCAAACACTGGTGGCTCACGCCTGTAATTCTAGCTACTTGGGAGACTGAGATTAGGAGAATTGTGGTTCGAGGCCAGCCCAGGAAACTTGCTCATAACACCATCTCCAAAATAACCAGAGCAAAAATGAACTGGAGGTGTGGATCATGCAGAAGAGTACTTGCTTCACAAGTACAAAGCCCTGAGTTCAAACTCCAGCCCCACCAAAGACAGAGAGAGAGAAAGAGCGAAAGAGAGTCAATGATGGGTTTTTCATCAGGAGAAAGACATGCTAAAGACTGTAGTTTAGAAAAATAATTCTGACATTATTATAGATAATGCATTTGTCTAACCAGAGAGAGACAGTTTACCAGAGTGCATTACAGAAGAATTATAGATGCACATTTTCAGGACTCACAATCTACCCCCCCCCCATTTACTACCTGAGATGAAATGTAAATTCATCTGAAGAAATTGAATACTGGATTTTGACTTAGTCTGTCTAGAGGACAATAGCAGAACATCATAGACTGAGAGGCTTATAAACAATAGAAATGTATTTATCACAGTTTTGGAGGCAGGAAATCTATGATTGAGATGCTGAGAGATTTTGTGTCTTGGTGAGAGCCTGCTTCTTGGTTTCTCAATGGCTGTGTCCTCACATGGCAGAAGCGACAGGGAGGTCCCAGGGTTTCTTTTATAAGGGCACTAACATCATTCATGAGGGCCCTACCCCCATGTCATACTCACTTTCCAAAGGGTGGACCTTATAAGTCCATCACTTTAAGGGTTGGAATTTTAACGTGACCAGACTAGCTCAGTCAGTGAAATGCAAGACTCTTAGAATTTCAACATGTAAATTTGGGGGACACAAGTATTCAGTCCATAGCACATTGTGTGTTCTTCATAGTAACTCACTAACTGAAACTTTATAAATAACCCTATTGGAGTAGGGAAGATACACAGTGAACTAGCTAAGCACAATTGAAATCAACTGGAGGTCAGCTTTCATGCTATGTCATTTGTTTGCAGTCACTTTCACTCCCTCCAAAGCAGGCTGTGTTGGCATCCAATAAAAGGCTTGTTGAGGAATAAAGAGGCTTGATGAATATGTACCCAATCAGTAGCTTATTTTCAGTTCTATAATTCCATATCACTCTCTTTGTGCTTTTTGAACTAGGTTCATTTGCAATGTATTAGATAACAATAGTAAGTGTAACTAGCCCAGTAAGAGGAAACAAAAAATAGCTTAAGCGCTTTTAAATTTTTGACACCAACTGAACACTTTCATTGTCTGGGCCAGTTGGCTTCTATCGCCTTATATAACCACTATAATGCAGAGCATCAGTCAATAAGCCAAATGCAAGCTCTTGCAGAGAGACCCCAGCATTGTGCTGCTTTCCTTGGAGAGTCAGGTTGATAATCTGCTGTACTGTAATACAGCACAAGACCTAGCAGGCTATTTTAGCATCCTGACAAAACAAATGAGGGAAAACTGTGGCTCTAATGAAGACATAAGCAGCATTTCAGCCTTTTCTAGCTGGTTTTCCTCTTTTCCCCTCTGTGATTTAAGACAATTTTGCAGTCATATTGGTAAGTTAAACTTATGGGACCATTCAGTTGTAGCAGCAAATGGTACTCCAGAGAACCTATAATAGATAACAGCTGTAGACAGTATGCAACACACAGATACCATGTGCTTTCTTCTTGTAATTGACAAATTCCATCTTAGTAAATCATCTCAGCTTAGGGTTGGGCAAAAGGTGTCAGGTACTTGCATTGTTTTTTCTCTGTAATTCCTAAAATCTGTTCAGCCTATGAAGGACCATGTTTTGGCCATCTTCTAATTAAAAAGTTACATATTGAATTTAAGTCAGTGGTAACATCTTAAAGAGAAACTAGGATCAAGTGGGAAATTGAATAATGTCTAAGATATATCAAGCTATAGGCCAGTGAAAAGTTGAGTGGAAACTGAAGACAGATGTGATGATAAGCATGTTATATCAACATACATTCATTTCTCCCTTCTTTCTTTCAACAATATATATTAAGTTTCTACTTAATATATATCAGAAATACTGATCTTCTCCCTTGGGGAACTAATAATTGTCTGGTAGAAAAGACAGGCACATGGATAATTAGCATGCAATGAGATCAGAGACATTTGTCAAGACAGTTTCAAAGCACAGTGGAATGCTCATTATGACATTATTTATACTAATGCAAACAGCTGAAATGACTTAAAAGTACATCTACAGGAAACTAGTTAAGGAATTGATACATAGAACAGAATATTATCGAGCCATTAAAAATGACATGACTTTTTCTGTTGACACACTATCTGAGACAAGATAGTGAATAAAAAAACATGAAAGAGTTACAACAGAGAAGGATTCCATCTGTTTGTAATTATAACATTTATTTAAAGACAAAGAAATACATCTGCATTGAAGGTCCTTTGGGTAATTTTTATGTCTTTTTACCTTACTTACATTGTTTGGCTGTTTAGAAAATAATGTATGTCAATTTTTATAAAGGCAAAATATTTTCAAATAGCAGGGCACCACAGAAGAGGAAACGAAGCACCACAGAAAGTGAGGCACCACAGAAGAGGAAGTGGAGCACCACAGAAGAGGAAGTAGGGCACCACAGAAGAGGAAGTGGAGCACCACAGAAGAGGAAGTAGGGCACCACAGAAGAGGAAGTGGACCACCACAGAAGAGGAAGTAGGGCACCACAGAAGAGGAAGTGGACCACCATAGAAGAGGAAGTGGATTTCACATAGGGTGACATTGGATCTAGCTTACCCAATTTGAGTGTTTACCAGAGGAAGAAAAGAAAGGAAGGAGGTAATGGGAAAATCCTAAGCGATAATATTTGTAAACTACTGAGGTTATAGAGTACACAATCCTGGAGGAAGAAGAATTACATGGACCTGAAGCATTAGCTACACTGAAGGCCAGGGCAGGAGCAAACCTACAGTGTTGAGTCTGCACCTGATTTTGCAGGACTTTGCAGAGAATGCAGGGATTTGGAAACCATCTTTTGAATTATGAAAGCACAATGGAAAAATCATGATGCAAAGGCATGATTGGGACATTTCTGTGACGCTAAAGAGTCAGTAGTGGGGTTAAAATGAGAAGAAATGGCCAGGAGAGCAGAGCAGACTGTGATTGCAAGGTGAAATCAGCTAGCACTAAGTCCCAAAAACTTTGAAGAGAGTATATAGAAACAACCTGACTAAAAGACCATGGGATGAGGAAGGAGATGAGAAAACAAGAATTTAAAGGAAGTACCAGTGAAATAAAATTCTGAGTATACAGTTTGGAATCCAAAGGCCATGTGTTGAAGGTGTGGATACCAGCCTACGGCACTACTGGAACAATGGCGCCTAGAGTTGGACCTGGTAGAAGAAAGCCAGGCCACTGTGGGCATGACCTTGATGGGAATATGAGGACCCCAGCACCTTCCTCTCCATCTCCTCCTGGACAACATGAGATAAGCAGCTTCCTCTGTCACATGTTCCTGCCATGACATGTTGCCTTGCCACAGGCCCAAAAGCCACTGACCATGGAGTGAAACCTCTTAAATGCTGATCCAAAACAAAACAAAACTTTCCTCATTATAAATTGATTATCTCAGGTATTTTGTCACAGTGGTGGAAAGCAGACTAACACACGCACTGAGAAAAGAGAGAATTTTATAAGTGTTACACTATGTCACATTTACGTTTCCCAAAAAGGTAGCAAATGATGCACATTTTATGCTCTCACTTCTCACTTACCAAAATATCTTGGAAAGCTTTCCATATTAACATAAAAAGATTCTCCCCCCTTCCCAATTAAAATTATTGTGGCATCATTTACATAAAATAAATTTTTACCAATTTTAAATAAATTCAATCAATTTTGATGCATGTATACAGTACTATAAATCATCATCGTCCCCAAATTTCCCTCAGTCCCCTTTGTAGGAAGTCCCTTCACTACAACCCTATCCTCTAACAACCACTTATCTGGCTCTTCGTCACTACAGTGTGGTTTGTTTGGGAATTTTTTGACTTTTTTATTAGCATACATTAACAGTAGAAGGGGGTTTCACTGTGCTGATTCCATAGCTGCATACAGTGTACTTTGAACAAGTTCACCCCTCTTTTAAATTTCCATAACCTTCCTCCCTCCTCACCACCTTTTTCAGTGTTTGGTGGGTTTCATTATACTATCTTCATATATATACATGTGAAGGTATATATAAAGTACCCTCTCTCCTTTCCCCCTTCTCCCTCCTGCTGATTCTTACAACCACCACGATTCTCTCTCTACACTCCTGTCCTATTATTACTACCATCATCATCCTCTTTCACAAATAAATGAAAACATGTGATATTTGGCTTTTTGAGCTTGGCGTATCTCACTCAACATGATGATCTCCAGTTCCACCCATTTTCTTGCAAATGACATAATTCCATTCTTCTTTATAATTGAGTAATACTCTATGGTGTATATATACCACATTGTATTTAATCCATCCATCAGTTGATGGTCACCTAGGCTGATTCACAATAGCTTGGCTATTGTGAAGAGTGCTCCTAGAAACATGGGTGTGCAGGTATCTCTCTGGTACATTGATTTAACTCCAGATATATGGCCAAAAGTAGTATGGCAGGCTCAGAAGGCAGGTATATCATTAGGTTTCCTTCTTTTTTCTTTTTGGCAGTAGTGGGGTTTGAACTCAGAGCCTCAGGCTTGTTAGGCAGGCGCTCTTACTATTTGAGCCACTCCACCAACCTAATCTTTAAACTTCTTGGTGAACCTACATACTCTTCTTATCTGGCTTCTTTAACTTAACATAATGCTTTTGAGAGTCATCCATGGTGCTGATGCATCAATGATTTGCTCCTTTTAACTACTGAGTTATATTCCAGTGTATCACACAGCACCAAATTGTGGATATGCCACAGTTCATTCTTTCACTTGAGGACGGACACTTGAGTTATTTCCAGATTATTATAAAGTAGCTGTAATTGTTTGCATGTTAGTCTTTCATTGGGTTGATGGCTAAGAGTAGAATTTCTGCATACTATGATAGGTTGATGTTATGCTAGGTTACTGGGAATTGTTACCAAACTGTTTCCTGAAAAACCTACCATTCTACCCACCCACCAGCATTGTTTGAGAGTTCCAATTGATCTCTGTGTTTAGTTAACCCTTGATATCATCCCCACTTTTGATTTTAGGCATCCTAATGAGGATGTCTACTGATACCTAATTATTGTTTTTACTTAATTTTTCCAAGTGACTAAATAATAATGGGAACCTTTTAATGAGTTCTTTTTGCCACATGCTTATCATCATAAGTGAAGTGGCTGTTCAAATCTTTTGTCCATCTTCAAATTGGGTTGTTTTTCTATTGCTGACTTTGAGGATTTCGTTATATTTTCTAAATATAATTCTTTTATTGTATTTTCATTATATTATTGTTGTACTGCGGGTTCATTGTGACATTTGTAAAAGTTCTTACAATATATCAGAGTTGAATTCACTCCCCCCATCTTTCTCCTTTATCTTCTCCTCCCCCATTCCCGGAATAGTTTCAACAGGTCTCATTTTCCCATTTTCATACATGAGTACACAATATTTCCACCACATTCAGCTTCCTACACCCTTAACAGATAGCAAATTCTTCTCCAGGTCTTTGGCTTGCCTTTTCATTTTCTTGACTGTGCATTTTGAAGCACAAAGAAGGTGTGGGGTTTTTTTTTCATTTTGATAAAGACAAATTTTATCCATTTTTTTCTTTCATGATTTTATGATTGGAATAGTTTTTAAAATCTATCTAACTTAACATGGCCATGATTTTCTTCTACAAGATTTGTAGTCTGTTTTTATGCTTAGGCCTGTTCACATTAGGTCTTACAGATTTTATATAAAGGTATGATGTATGGGTTCAGATCCATATTTCCATTATGATATCCTTCAGGATTTTCTACATATTCAATCTTCTGCAAATAACAACAGTTTCATTTTTTCCTTTCCAAAATTTAAAGCATTTCATTCTTTCTCTTGGATATCAGTGGAAGAGGAGTATTTTAACCCTGGGAGGTATTTGGCAATGTGAGGAGATATTTTTGTTTGTCCCAACCTGGGAGTCAAATGGTACTGTCATCAGAGGCCAATAGAGTCCAGCGATCTACCAAGCATTCTACAATGCATGGGGAGAAGGGAGATCTCCCACACAAAGAATTACTTGGCCCAAATTGTCAAAGTAGTAAGAATGAAAAACCCTGGCCTATTACACTGGCTAGATTCTCCAGTACAATGTTGAATAGAAGTGGTAATGGTGTGTTCCTTCTTGTTGCCATCTTAAAAGGCAGGCTTTCAGCATCTCACTATTAAGGCCTCTGGAGGTACCTTCATCAGATTAAGAAGTTTTGTTCTATGACTCCTGCCTAAGAGGACGGATTTTTTTTCTTCTTTTGAGGTCCTGGGTATCAAACCCAGATCCTTATGAATACTGAGCTGGACCCTTCCCAAGAGATTTAGATTTAAATTATGTCAGATTCTTTTAAGTGATTGCTTTAGCATCTATTGAAACGAAGAATAGGTTTTCTCCTTTGTCTCTTAATGTAGTCAATTAGAATGGTTTATTTTTAACTCTCTTACAGAAAGATTTTAATATCCACAAACGTATCTACCACTCATATGTACGAATTATCACCTTAAAACCATTCTTTTTCACTATATTCCCACCCACTCACCACCTCTCACAAAGATGTTTTACTCTCTCCATTATTTATTCATCATTCACTGATTCTTTTAGCTGTATAGACAGTGTTGTCCTGAAATAAGAACATTTGGATTTTGAAACATTATTCTATGTAATTCTGGATTCAGTTGTTTCCTTAGGATTTTTTGCATTATTATTTCAGGAGAAAGATGGACCTATATATTTTTTTTTTGGAGGGGAGGCATTTTGCTATGTTCTTGTCAGATTTAGGCATCAAAGTTAGGATGGGCTGGAAAGCATTTCCTCTTTTTCTTCTCTGCAGAAGATTTATGAACGTTAAAAAAATTTCTTCCTTAAATGCACAGTAAAAATCTCTCATGAAGTCATCTGGACTGCAATGATGTCAGACGATTTTAATAATAATTTAATTTATAAAAGGACAAATCCAAATTATTTTAAAGCATCTTCAAATTATGTATGAACAATTCCAACTAGATTTTCAGTTTCTTCTTTTGTCAATTTGGCAATCAGATTATTCTATACCTGTACATTTTAATCTATATTTTAAAAGCTGTGGTATAAAGGTTTTTTTAATCCATCTTTATTATATTTAAGAGTATCTGCTGATACTCTTTACTTATTTTGGACATGGGGGAATTTTTTTCTTAATCAGGCTCAAAGTGAGCTTATAATATTATGTCTTTTCTAAGAACCGATTATTTTTAAATAGGTCCCTTTTTCATTGACATCTGTCCCTGGCCTTTAATCGTTCCTTCATTGTGCTTTTTTTGTTGTTGTTGTTGTTTTTAAAGTTTTAACAGTTTCTGCCCTTACAAAAAACCTAAGGTGGAATTTAGATCATTGGCCTGCCATATAATGAAATTCTGTAAACATCATTCATGAGCTTAAAAAATGCTGTTGGGTGTAGTATTCCATACATATCAGTTAGGCCAAGTTGGCTGCTCAGATTTATTTATTCTTGATAGCATCATGTCTGCTTAGTCTACAAATTACTGAGAGTGGTATGGGAAAAATCTCCAAAGATTATTGTGGATTTGTCTACTCTCTTTATAATGTTGTCAATTATTTTAAGGCCGTGTGAATTACATTTCCCTGATGAGCTGAACATTTTATCATTGTGAGATCTATTTCTCCTAAAGCATTTTGCCTTAATGCCTCCTTTGTATTAATAAAGCTGTGCTAGTTTTTCCTTTGGGTTAGTATGTATAATGTATACCACTTATCTCTTTCATTTCAAGCTTTCTATAACTTTTCTACAGGTGTTTATGTCTCAAAGCACCATGTATTAGACATTGTAGCTTTTCCAGCCTGATATTCTTTTCTGTTCTTTCAGTTGGAGCATTTATTCAATTTACATTTGCTGTAATTGATGACATGTAAGTTTAATGCTACTACTTTACCATTAGCTTTCCATTCATCCTAACTATTGTATGATTGATTTTCTTTCCTTTCTTACCATGGTTTGAATTGATTGGGTAGGTTTTCTTTTCCTGTCATTGTTCCTTTGTCTGCTTGATTACCTAGTAGTTATATCTCTTTTTATTCATCTTTAGTTGGTTACCTTAGATATTATAAGGTGCATCTTTAATTTATCATACATATTATATAATAATAATCTATTATATAATCTACTATAATTTCCATTATAAATGTTAGAATCCCCAAGACATTTATATTTATTGTGTTACAAAGTCAATACTAATTGAGATTAAATCACATATTTATCCTTTTAATTATTCTTCACTGCTCACTGCATCCATAAACTGCTATTAGGTTTTGTTTTTGCCTTCTGCCTGAAAACCACTCTACTATTTCTTCCAGTAAGAGTTTGCTGGTACTGAATAATCCCACTTTTGTTTGTCTGAAAAGGAGCTCATTTTATCTTCAGTTTTGAAAAATATTCTTTGTGGGGTATAGAATCACATTGCCCCTGCTGGTGAACTCTGCTTTCAACTCTGGTCCATGTTTCTTCCACTGGGGGTTTGCAAACACTTGACTGCTTTTTAACAGCCCTTGAAAGTCCCTAAAATATGTCTCCTTATTTTGCTAAAATAGGAATGTGTATTTTCATTTTCTCTAGTATGCATTCTTTCTATATATTTTCCAAGAAAGGGAAGAAAGTTTTCATTGAAATTTCCAAGTTCTTACACTTTCTTAATTATTCCCTTCAATGTTTTCTGTTGATTCTCTAACAAATACAAATAACGAAGTATTTCTTTCTCTTCAAAGGTTATATCATTTCTTCCTGGTACATTCCTAAATTCTTAGCCAGAATTTCCTCAATACCTCAAAACCGAAAGAATCTTTAAAGTCTATGCAATGTTATCACAACTGGTGGATAGCTAACAGATTAACAAATAATTCTGGCTAGCTCTGCTGAAATGCATGGGATTATATGTTACCACATTCATGACATTTCTGTAACATCTTACAGCTGAGAAGTTACTTTCACCTACATTATTCCCTTAGTACTTGCAGTAAATCTGTGAAGTCAGCCAGACAAGTATTATCATTCTCTTCTTGTTTACAAAACAAGAAAGGAGGGAAAGCAAGAGAAAAACTTGGGTGTTCTAAACCCAAATCCAATGTTCTTTTCATTTTTATCATGTATAATTCTGTATGTGTATATTTAAGAGGAAGACTGAAATGAATCCTGTTGATGAAACATGACATGTTGAGATAGAAACAAGCACCATATACATTATGAGTCTGGAGACACATTTGAGTTCTGACTCTGCCTCTTACTAATTGGACTGGGAGAAATTAAAATCTTTTGAAATCTCTGTTCCTGACCTACAAGGTGCAGCTCTCTTAGGCCTTTGGAGCACTAAAGTTCATGACTATCAATGGCAACATGAAATATGAGAGATGAGCATTAAATATTTTAGCCAATGCTTTCATCTCTTTTTTAAATCTTTTTCCAACGTACTGATGCAAATCTAATAAGTGGTTAAAAGTCAGGTGGCAGCAGAAAAAGTACAAAGTGCAGGTGATCACTGCTAATAATCTACTTCAGAACAAACAAATACTATTGGGATGGATCTGTCCTCTCCTCCCACCTCTGGGGCACAATTCCTTCCCAGATAAGCAGAGTCTATTTTTCACAAACTTCTGACCTTCACACCATCAGAGTAACAAATTGACCAGCTTGCAGTTTGGAACCTGTTTCCCTCAGTGCTTGTGGTCAAAGCCAAGGTGAAATTCTTGGTTCTTGTCGAATTGTTCATCTTCACCCCATTGTCCTCCAATGGCAAGAAGTGGCCCAGACCTTGTCCCTCCCAGAACTCTGCACTCTGCTTTTCTCCCAAATCCATTACCTCCCGGTGACATGCACCCTGAGGAGCAGTGCCTTATTTTCTGAAGGTTTCCTCAAAGAGGTAGGGGTGGTTCATGCACTTACAGAGGGAAAAGGAGGTTCTCATGCTGCTCACCTCACCAGGAATTCTTTAAGACAGAGCAAGGAAGCCAAGGCTGACCATAGGCCCTTTGTAGCTGATGAGCTGTGAAAACTGATTGAAGGACTTAATTGTCCTATTGACAGCCCATAAATCTTTTTTCTTAGATCTTTTAAACTTCTTCAGAAATAAATACTGCACACAGCAGGGTAGAGAATTTTCAAACAAAGCATGTTTCTCACTATTTCCCAGGATCACCAAGGCCCCACCCTTTATTTCTCCTCTCTCAAATTTAACTTCCTTCCTTCTCCAGATCATAACTGAAACCTCTTCCTTACCATCTGATCCAGCCACAAGGCAGCCCAAGTGACTTAAAAAAAAAGCACTACAAACCCAAACCTGATCGCATCACCCTTCATATGACAAACTGCATTAGAGTCTATATTCCTTATATGGCCTCATTGAAAATTCCCACAGTCTGGTCCCAACCCAAATGTCTAATCTCACTTCTTATCACTTTCAAGCCAAATATTTTTTTCACTCTGTTTTTTACTGTTTCCTAAACACACTATGTGTTTTCCCTTTTAGCCACACTTCTCTGCCTGGCAGACCTTTACTGCTCTTCACTGTGAAACTTTTATTGACTCCTTCAGGCAGGGAAAACAGCTCCTTTCCCCTAGGTCTCATGGCACAAGATCCATGTATCTGTATACAATGCATCATGTGACTTATCCATTTTCACCTTTGGTTCTCTTCCACTACCTCAAATGTTTCCTGTATCTTATTTCTCTGTTTCTAAACCTCTACACACATCAGCATTATTCAGAAAAATGTCTGCTGAATAGATAGCACACTAAGCTGTAATTAGGTGCTATAATCAACTCCTTCATGCTGGAATGTTGAGAAACACTGCAACAATGCAAATGCTGGAATGTCTAGAAAACAACATGCATACCTGCCCAACCTCAATGACCTTCCCACTAATGTCCAGCATCTCCCCCATCCTCCTTCCCAATCATCTTACCTAATGCCCATCCCCTCCAACCTCCCTTTTCCTGCCACAGGATGTTTAAAATCCCAGCCTGTAAGAAAGGTGTGCTCTCACCCCTCTCAGAGTGTCACTCTGATGGCCGAGGGTCCCTCTCAGGTCTCCTCTCCCTAATAAAGACCTGCTGCTTATGAAGGTTGCAGATTCTTTCTCAGTATCTCTCTTTTCGGCTTCTTCACTTTCCTTTCATTTGGTGCCAAAACCCAGGAATGCCCTTCTTGGGTGTTCTTTGGCGATCCTCATATGGTCAATGGTGCACCCCCATGGGGTCTCCAGTCCGGGCTTGGTATGGTCGCTCTAAGGCTAAGAGTTGCCTAAGTTGCCATGCCGCCAGTGCCCACCTCTATCCCCAAACTGCCCTACCTCTCTCTGAACCTCTCTCTCCCTCTCTCTCTCTCCCTTCTTTCCCTCCTTAGTATCCTCTACATGACTAGAACACTACTATTTTTTCTCCCCATCTTACTGACCATTGTTTTGGGCCTAGGACTAGGTGCAATCACTCCTTCCAAATGGACTCAAGCCCCCCAAAGTATTGTCACTCGCCTTTTTCTACCTAATAGCCACATTGCTCTGGGGCCTGACCTTTGGGTCATATATATGCCCCTAACTGCCCATTGCTCTGTGATCCCCTGCAGGGCCCTTCGCTGATTCCACTCTACACACTCAACACCTGATCTGATTTCTACAGGGACGGGTAAGATCTGGCCTCTCCGTCCAGCACCCTGTGGCACCTCAGTGTGTGAGTCTCTGGCCATTCTCGTCTTTGGTATTCCTATTTCTCCCTGTCACCTTCCAGCCATTTGGCCCCTGGCAAGTCCAGCCCCCAACTAGAGCTACATAGGTTAGGGACATCTACCTACCACGCTAGGTTCGTTTTTTCCAGTTGTGCAAGTTTTTTTCTGGGGGCAGGGGAAAAACTTCCTAACCTGGGCTATGGGTAGTACATACCCAAAGATTTCCTCTGGTTCACTCCTCGGGGAGTCTTTCATACAATCTTCCCAAACTGGGCCTAAAGGGCAATCTAAAGCCAAAAAACCTCATCCATTTTTCTACAAAAATTTACCTCAATACAAATTAGATAATTCCTCTAAATGGCCCAAATTTAAAAATTTTTAATCCCAGTGTCCTCTGAAATCTTAACAATTTTGTTGTGAGAAAGAGCAAATGGCAAAAGGCCATCTTCAGGCTTTCTTCTGTCTCAGATCTATCTGCTGGAGTATGTAGGTTTGACTCCAGCTCTCTGCTGTCACAACCTAAAAAAGCAGTGGACGGCAGCAGCTCTGCCCAGGTTCACTCTCAGACCCTGAATGGAGGCTGGAGACTTCCTTCCCATCCCCGCTGTCTCTCTACTTTTTCACTGCTATCCCACCTTTTCCTTTCTTTCCTTTCTTTGACGGGTCCACCAGAGACCATCGTCCATTGCTGGATTTCTACCCAACACCTTACCATCCAGCTACATCATCATTAAAAAAACCTCCTCCTCTGACTTCAACCCAGCTGTATGTCATCCTTTCTTTTTTCTCATTTCACAAGATATAAATAGTGTGTAACTTTAAAACTCTTCTCTCTAAATCTGTCTCAGCCATAACAGAGGTTACTTGCACCCCTCCTACTCTATGTCCAGGTCCTGTCTCCTCTCCTGGACTGGCCATTCCGGTGAGGACAACAGAGACAGAAATGGACAGGGAAAAAGGAAAAGAAAAGTTCCACTGTCAATTTTCTCAACATCCTGAATGACTCACATGGTCCCAAGACTACAACCATTGGAAATCTAAATGACCTGTGGCCAGTGATTGGAGCTACTTTTCTGTCCCAGCCTCCTGGTTTCCCACCTAAGATTAAGTCTCTGAGTCTGCCTAGACATTCTACTAACAGCTTTCTCCTTTAAGTCTTGCTTTTTAGATGGGCAGTTTTCCCATTGGAGACATGTCAAGACCGGAAGGGGGATCAGGTCATATTTAGGTCAGTGCAGGTGATGACCCTGAGCTGGCCTGTTTGCTCTCCTGGACAAGGTACCAAGCAGTTGGGATGATGGACCCATGACCTCAGCTTCATGTGAGCACAGGCTAGAGAAATCAACAGTAAAATTTCAATTCTCTGTCTAAAATGCCCCATGTATTTAAAATTAAACTCTGTTTTCTAGGTTATGGCATTAGCTAAAAGACAAAAGGGCAGTTTTCCTGAATTCTGCTACAGATTCAATAAGGCATTTGGATTTTTTTCATTAGGCCAATACCTAAAATTAATTCTTAAGGAGCTAATTCATTCTACCTCTTCCATGCTTACTATCACCTATTTCAATGGAGATGTAATCCTTTTACTTTGCACTCTGCCTCTGCCTGTCATACAAATTCTAATCTAAAAATAAATTTTTTAGTATAAAATAAGAGGATGGAATTGTACATCCCTCATGCATCCTGTATCCTTTGTCCTGACAAGGATATGGGATGCCAACACTATAAGACAAGGCCCCCTAAATTTACTTTATTGGATTATAACAAAGTTACTGTTGCCCAAGGTAAACTATTATTAAAAAATATTAAAAACACCCTCTACAGGTAAATCTAAAGCCTACAATATCTAAGAGCACACTCAAAATTAATGTAATTGTTTTGTGTTTCATTGTGTACATTTTGTCTATGGCTATTGTATGATTAACTTATTAGAGACAAAAGTCTGATACCTATGGCAACAGTCTTATTGGAGACTGAGACTGACTCAAAACACTGTCCTAATATTGACTCTTGCCTTAGCTGTTAAGCTGCCCAAAATGAGTCCTAAAAGAACAGAATGGGACACATCTCAATCTGCTCCTAAAATTTTCTAAAAATAACTAATCAGTGGACTTGTGGCCACCTAATTTTTATGTGTTCTTGAGCTCTTGAATCTATGCATGCTTAAATTGACACTTATGGCATGCCTAACTTAAAACTTTTTTGTATATGTGTGTGTAGAAACATCTTTAGGATGTTTATTATAGAGTTAATGTAAAGAAATGAAAGGCTTCTGCTCTCTTCTTTCCCCCACCTCTTCTGCTGCTACTTTTAAGAAAAAATGCTCACCATCCCTGGCCATAAAGGAAATGCAAATCAAAACCACACTAAGATTCCACCTCACTCCTGTTAGAATAGCTATCATCAAAAATACCACCAACAACAAATGTTGGCAAGGATGCAGAGAAAAAGGAACATCATACACCACTGGTGGGAATGCAAGCTAATACAACCACTCTGAAAAACAATATGGAGGCTTCTTAAAAAACTAAGCATGGATCTGACATATGATCCAGCAATCCCACTCCTAGGGATATACCCAAAGGAATGTGACTCAGGTTACTCTGTAGGCACCTGCACACCCATGTTTATTGCAGCATTATTCACAATAGCCAAGTTATGGAAACAGCCAAGATGCCCCATTACTGACAAATGGATTAAGAAAATGTGGTATTTATACACAATGGAATTTTACTCAGCCATGAAGAAGAATGAAATCTTGCCATTTGCAAGTAAACAGACGGAACTGGAGAACATCATCTTAAGCAAAGTTAGCCAGACTCAGAAGGCCAAAAATCATATGTTTTCCCTCATATGTGGACTTTAGACCTAAAACAAATGCAGTAATATTGCTGGACATGGGTCAGACACTAAGGGGAGAACACATACAAGAGGACTAGGGAAAGGTAGGAAACCCAAAACTTGAAAGTGTTTGATGTGCCCACTGTAGAGGAGCTAATATAGTAACCTTAAAACAGAAGTCACTATGGGAAGATGACTGGGCAGTAATGAAGAGGTCTGGTAGAGATGAATCAATTCAGGTTGTAATATACATGTGCATGGAAGCAATGCTAGGAATACTTATGTCAAACTAGCAAAAACACCATGTCTTTCTTATTATTGCTTATGTCTTCTCTTCAACAAAATTGGAGAAGAGGGAAGAACAGGTTCTTCCTGGAAGCAAGGGGGGGGGAGAGAGGGGGGGCAGGGGCAGGGTGGAGAAATGGCCCAAACAATGTATGCACATATGAAGAAGGAAGGAAGGAAGGAGATGAAAGAAAGAAAGAAAGAAAGAAAGAAAGAAAGAAAGAAAGAAAGAAAGAAAGATCAGTTTTTCAAAGGTTATGCCAATCAGGTCTAACTAAATTATAGGCATTATTTTATGGACAGTAACCTTAATCTATTTCATATCATCATAAGTGTAATTTGCATTGTTTTATAGTTATATCTATTAACAAATTGTGTCTTTATAAGTTACTTATTGTATAAAAAGCAGTTTAAAGTTGCCTTTCTATATGGGTCTATATAGTAATAATATAAGGATAATCAAAAAAAACCAATTTTATTTCATTTAAAATTTTTAAAGTTATTTTTAAATACAAGTTATGAAGAAAACAAGTAGAATATAGAAAGGTATTGACTGTATTTTTGGGAAAAAGTTAAAGGGAAAAAGAGTGCTTTTGAATGAGAAAAGATTTTGTAAAGAAAGGTTTGTCCTAAAGATTGTTCCAAATATGGAGAGGAGGGGTAAGGACAAACCATCAGAGGATTCAGAATGTTGTATGAAGGTTCTGAGTAAGTCTTAAAAGTGTATAATAAAAGCTTCAGTGTGTGATAAAGTTAAAGTTGACTATAATCTAAGAGTTGCCTAAAAAATTTTCTAGGGTCATGCCAAACTAAAATATAATCATCTATGTCCATAAAATAACAAAGCTATCTTAATATTGTTCTGTACTGAGTAACATTTGTAAAAAACTGTTATAGGGAAAGATTTTATCAAAGTAATTACTTGTGTTTTCTGTTGATCTTGTCAAACTTTAAGTACTACTAAATCAGAGTTCATTTACATATTTGCTCATGCAAAGGTCTCTTAAATGACCACCTTATAACTATGTTCTGTGTCTAGACTTTATCTAAATATTGCATAAACATTTACAAATTTGAAAGTGTTAGTTTATGTAAAATGATGAGCTAAAGTTCTCTTTTATCCAAAAGCATTAAATCTAAACCTTTGACATATAAAATGGTTAATAAAACTTTTGGCAGGTGTGCTGTTTGTAATCAGTAACATTCAGAAAAGCCTTTCTATCTGGGCAATCCTGCTACTTAAAACCTGGTCTATCTTAATTTTAGTTAAATAAGTGCTACTGTGTATGTATGAAATGTACTTTTACATTAGAAAATAAGGCTATTTGGGATCACAGACATTGTCCCCCTAACTTGTAAGAGACCTAAAGTTAATGATGCTAGACTTTTGCAAGCTTGTGTGCATGTGTTCCTAATGGTAACACAGAGCATTTAGTGTTGCTTTTTTAATGCTATCAGTCATAATCACTTTCCTAAAAACATGGTCTGCAATGGAAATAACTAAATGTTCTGACAATTCCCAAACTCTTTTCAGTATTTTAACCATGGCTATTCTAAGTCTTTTCATTCTCAATCTGGGTCTTTCTTTGGAGCATTTGTAATTAAACCCCCAAAAATGGCTCTATCCAGTACCTATTTCTCAATTGAGTCAGGCTTTTAGGTATTTGTTTTTGCTGACTTTTTTGAAAACCTTTAACTGGTGTCTGTTGACATTCTGCAGCATTTTTAAGTTGTCAGGATACCATCTATAGTCCAGACTGAATTAAAAATGGATGCCAGGTAAGCCCACTTCTCCTAAACATCTTTTGTTGCTTATAATTTGGCCAAATGGGTCTTAATTGGCACTGATTCCCACCTGACCTGCCTGAAGCTTCCCTTCCAATGCCAAGAATATCCAGGAAAAGATTTCCTGCATCAAGGGATTCTCATTAACCAGAATGGTTAATTGAAAAATCTTCAGAGGAGACTCTTCAGAGACTGTTTGGAGACAAGAGGGGAAAGCTGTCACAATCCGGATGGACTCACCTGTGCCAGATCTCACAAAAGTTACTAAAGCCAAGAGGTTTTAAAGAAGTGATCTTGTGCAGGGCTATTGGACATTCAAGTCCTTGAAGTCACCTCTGACAGAAGGCAAACTCATATTTTTGGCCAAGGCCTTCCATTTAAGTAAAAAAAAAAAAAACATCATTTTTGCTGGCTCCAAATTTATCTTTTTAGTAGTCCATGCTCCTGGAGTTATTTTCCCTTAGGTGGTCTACTTAACTGGGAGCAATCTTTTACTTTGTATTCTACTTGATATAGGTATTTCTGTTTTATATTTAAACTGCTCTTGCAGAACACTCTCCAGATAACAGCTCTGGAAACTCAAAACAAAGACTGAGGTAATGACCAACTAGGCCACACCTGTGATTGGAACAGTTTACTGTACATAGCTTTGCCCCTGCCCCCAGTTCTTTTGTCTACTTAAACCTATAGCCAAGGTCAGTACCCCAAGATCCTTTGGTTTTCCTTCTCATGCTGATAACCATTGGCCCATGTGAATTTATCTGCATGTCTCACTTTATCTCCCGAAGGCTACATTACTTTATACAGGTTGCCCCTCAAAATCCATGTCCAAGGAATGCTGTTTTTATGTCAATGCTGTTTTTATGTCAGCCGGTCCAGGATCATTCATGATGCCACTAAGAGACTTTGGGAACTCAATGACAATCTCCAACAGTGAACAATGGACAGCTGGGAACAGTGGTCTTCCTGGGCTAAGTGGATGCCATGGATCCTCCCTTTACTGGGACCCCTTATGTTCCCCATTGTGACCTTGCCTTCAAAACAGGAGGGAATTCAATATCCTCACAGCTGAAAAAAGGCAAGCTATGCCTCTTCCTAGGAGAGGATTGTTATTTCTTCACCAATAAGTCCACCATAGTTAGGGATAGGATTTAAAAAAAAAAAACTCAGGGATAGGGCACAGCAGCTAACATCCTCACAGCCTACTAATATTCTTTCTCCTTGGTACCCATGGCTCATCTCACTGGTGGTCCCTCTCATCCTTGTTTGTCTGGCTATAATGTTCCTACCATGCCTCATTAATATCCTCCAAAAATTTTTACAGGAATATATCACCATTTCCTGGGCTACCTCAGGGGAGCCGTTCAAGGCCATGATGCTTCTATAAATTCTCCAGACTTGACAACCTCCCACATTGCCCCTAGCCAGCAGGAAGTAGCCAGAAGACAGGCGGCACCCCTGTGCCACTTATGTATATGTATATATGCATATATATATATATATCAAAGAACCTGGAATGCTGGACTGTTGAGAAACACTCCAACAATGCAAATGCTGGAATGTCTAGAAAACAACACACATACCTGCCCAACCCCAATGAACTTCCCACTAATGTCCAGCATCTCCCCCATCCTCCTTCCCAATCATCTTACCTAATGCCCATCCCCTCCAACCTCCCTTTTCCTGCCACAGGATGTTTAAAATCCCCAGCCTGTAAGAAAGGTGTGCTCTCACCCCTCTCAGAGTGTCACCCTGATGGCTGAGGGTCCCTCTCAGGTCTCCTCTCCCTAATAAAGACCTGCTGCTTATGAAGGTCACAGATTCTTTCTCATCTTTCTCAGTATATCTCTCTTTTCAGATTCTTCACTTTCCTTTCACTCCATGCCTGGTTATGTCACAAAATATTCACTTATTTTTTCACTCCTTCATTCAAAGGATATTTATTGAGCTCTTGTGATGTACCAAGAACTATAATGGGAACTGGAACTATAAGGGTGAAAGAGTCAAAGTCCTGGCTTACAGGGGGCACAGGGCAGGGGGTGGTGAGAAGACAAGCAATAATACCATGTTAGTGCTACAAAGGACAAACAGCAGATGACAGAAAATGACAAAGGAGGGGTGGGGTGATCAATTTCTTTAGGAAAGGCAGCTCTTTGAAGAGTTGACAGCTAAACAGACTTCCCTAGATTGAAAAACTCAGCCACTACAAGAAATAGAACAAATTTAAAGGGGGCTGGGTTGGAGTGCGTAAGGACAGTACCACATACAAGTGCCATGATCTAATTGGTACTTTTGTTCCATTTCAGTTACTTTTCCAAACCTCAGCCAGAGTAAAATCTTAAAAGTCTACATAGGGAAACCCCCTTGCTTCATCATATAACACAATAATAGATTGTTCTGTGCTTCAGATACCAAAGTGACACCACGGTAGACACCTCACTTTAAATAATTTGCCTTGGATGTGGTAGCCCATCAGAATCTTTCACCTCATTGAGAAAGTTGTCATCCATCAAGTAGCAAGCAGGATTAAGTACCCCATTTATCTATTCAACACACAGTTATCTTCTGTCTGCCACAGAATATAACAAACATGTAGATAGCAAAGAGTGAGACAAGAGTCCCTGTCCCCCAAAAACTCTCAGTTTTCCCATAGGAGTAAAAAATATTTAAATAGGGCCTTTCAGAAACTTGCCTCAACTAGCACAGTGTTCCTCAAACTGCAGTGTGTATGTACCTCCTCTCAGATCTTGTTAAAATAAAGATTCCATTCCAACAAGTCTGGGATAGATTCTGCCTTTCTCCCAAACTCCAAGATAGTGCTGAAATTGAGGGATCACACTTTTAAGGAATAAAGCTCTCCCTGTCCAATGGAAATATAAAGCAAGCCACCTCAGTAATTTTAATTTTTTCCTAGTAGCTGCACTTTTGAAAATGCTAAAAAATGTTGAAGTTAATTATTTTTTGTTTTGTTTGGGGGGGGTTGTTGTTTTTATTGTTGTTGGTACAGGTTTGAACTCTGGACCTCACACTTGCTAGGCAAGCACTCTACCACTTGAGCCACTTCCCCAGCCCTGTTTTTTGCTGGGCATTTTCCAGACAGGGTCTCTGAAATACTCACCTGAGGCTAGCTTCAAACCGTGATCCTCCTGATCTCAGCCTTCCGTGTTGCTAGGATTACAGGCATGAGCAATAGGCATCCAGCAGATTTAGCATAGTTTAGGGGTTTTGTTTTTGTTGTTTTTGTTTTGTTTGTCTTGTGGTCCGAGGGATTGAACTCAGGTCCTCACACTTGCTAGACACCTAGTTTACCACTTGAGCCATTCCACCATCCCTAAAGTTAACTTTAATAACACATTTAACTTGATCCAATTGATCTGAAATCTTAATATTTCAATATGTAGTCAATATGAAAACATATTAGTGATATATATTGTAAACTGTTCTGTACTAAGGTGTCAAAAGTGTGGTATGCATTTTGGACTCATCTTTTTTTGGCAATAAGAATGATAGTAAAGCTTATTTGGAAAGGAATATATTTTTAATATACTGACGGCAGGTTGTCTCAGAAAGGGAAGTCAAGAACAAATGACCAGGACTAACCACTTTTAATTACTGAAAAGTCTTACATGACTCATGGCTACCATATTAAACAAGAACCTAGACCCTCTATTGGGTCTCCAACTGAAACCCTTTATCACACTTAACAGAAAGTTTATTATACCCAAAGGGCTACAGTTGAGACATTGAGAAAATGAATTAAAAAATAAGACTTTTCCTCCAAAAACAAAGCATTCTCTTCCACTGCCTTATTTCTTATGAAACAATCCAATTTTGAAATATTACAAACTTACATTTCTTTGCAAAAGGTAATTTTGCCTTCTTATTTTGTCCCTTCAGTCTGAACTACAAGGCAATGGGCTCACATAATGGGTGTAAATGAAAAGGAAATCAGCAAATCTATTCCTGAGCAATTTTCAGATAACCAAGAGGAAGTGTTGTAATGGAGGCTGAGATAACAATTTTAGGCTCAGCATAGATGCCAGCACATTCATCTGCATCTTCTTATTGCATCAATCTGTAGAGACTTTTCTGGAGATTGTGTTATGTTATATTATAAAATGCTGGAAATAAAAAATAATACATCTGTGCTATAATGATACATAATATACACAGCATAATAATATAGTATTTGGATTGGGTTTGAGAAATTTACTACACACAGAAACAACAGTCACTTGAGAGACGTGTGAAATCACATCAGGAAAATTGCAGACAGATGCTGTGTGCCCGCCCCCACCCAGACATCAACTGATCTCACTTGGGGATGTTTGCAACTGTGTCTCAGACCTGCTGGCTCCCTTGAAACCCACATCTCCCTGGTAAAATTAACGCACCAAGAGAAACGCATTAACGGATTCCCTGAATCTCCACGAGATGTCAGGTGTCCCAGTACCTATAGGCCACTGAGATGGGGTCCAGTCACTACTGGCTGTTACTGAAGGAAGATCATGTGAGTATCAAGCCTCAGCAATCCTGTTCCAGAGCTTCTGGCTTGAGCACAATGTCAACAACTGTGCATCACAGCTATCCACCAGACAGGGGATCTTTGCATGCTCTATGAAGACTCATCCAACAAACCCAAGATATTTCACCAGATTTAGGCATATCGTAAGTCACCAAGAGATGAGAAACTTGAATAGGGAGAAAGCTGTTGACTTCATTCAGAAAATTTGAAATCAGTCCTAATAAATAATCCTGTTCTCAGGTCACATAGTTTTGTGTTCTCCTCCTCTCACAATATTTACCCAAAAATTAGTTGAACAGAAAAAGGATATCAAGTGCTTGAGGGAAATGGGCTAGAGGTTCCCAAAGACAAGGTTTCTTCTAGAAGCAATGTGTCTGTGCCTTGTAGTGTCACAGGGGCTGCCTGGGCAATTTAAATTAAGGATATTATTACACATCAGTGAAGGGCAAGGAAAAAGAGGAGAAGACTGGGGGCGGGGGAACATGAATTCGTGCACAGTGGAATGTTTAAAATAAGCAAATAAGACAGCTCCTTTTTACAACCAGAAAGCTTGTTCTGTCCAGGGCAGCATCTTTCAGGAATCTTAGGCTTCCCCTAACTCTCCAGTTCCAGCTATTTAAGAGAGCTGATATCTTAGATAGCAGATAAACCACCAAGTGAGAACAGCGTGATGAATAAATTACAGTCCTGAGTCATGAGGACCGATGAGGTAGGAGGGGAAAATTTAAGACTCTGAAGCCCCAAAACATACGTCACCGCCTGACACCTGAGCAAAGCAGTTTAAAACTGAAACTGTGCCAGGAAATTTCAATAGCTGCACTACTTGCTTTGAGATGTGGAAAGTTTCACACTTGCAAAGGTTGGTGTGGTAGGGGTTGTTTGAGGGAAGTTAGAGGTGTTTAAGGAAACATCACTAGGAAAATAACACTGCTGCTTAGTTACTCCACAAACAGAGCCAAGAGCTGTTATGGGCATATATTGGCTTCAATGGAGCTGTTATATTATAACATCACAGCTGAGCTGCTATAATACAGTAAGAGATGGACAGAGGAACCAGAGAAGAAATAAGAGAAAAACAAACAGAAAGGGATGACTCCAGCAGTGGTCTGTCAGCACTTCACATGCTTAACCTGACAAGGGTATTTTGGATTCCCAGTTGCCTGGCAACCTGCCTTTCATGTTTAAGCCATTTAAATGTATTCACCCTTTGAATTAGGTGCGTTCACAGATGACTGGGCAACAAGAAAGAGCCCCTGGAAGGCAGAGCGCGAGGCTCTGTGGAAGCAGCAGAGAACATGGAGAGTGGGTCTGGTCCAAGAGCCTGAAGGAGAATATCAGAGACACATTACGACTTGAAAATGGGAAAGTGAGACCCACATAGAGTCTTCACAGTTTCTAAACCAGGTTCCTACAGGATCAGAGATGTTTTTCTGGGCCCTTCTTTGCAATGTTTCCTTCTTCCCTCCTACCATCCTCCTGTAGGTCTAGAGTATCAGTGACATTAGGACATTAGATAACCCAGAAGTGGGTCCCTCTGCACAAGGTTGGGTCCTCCCATTGCCTCATGTGACTGGTGGGGGGAGGTGCTGAGTGTCACCATTCCTCCAGCCCATCTGGAAATGGGTAGGTCTCTCTGGACCCCACATTACAGAGTCACTGCACATCCCAAGATGTACCAATCTTGTCATCCTGCCTGATAAATACTTCAGATTTTTACCAAATTGTTCCCTCTGGGGAAGAGTCCCCATTGCCCTAAGATAAAATTAAGAGTCTTCTTACTGGGGCACAATGTCTTTGATGTCCTGACTTCCCAAACGGACTTTCAGTCTATCCCACACATCCACACAGGACAGTGGTCTCGTCTCTTCTGCAGTCTCACTATCTATAGTTTGAGTTACCTGTGGTCACCCAACATTTGAAAATATTAAATGAAAAAATTACAGAAATAAACAACTTACATATTTTAATTAAGTTTTATTATAGTGCAGTTATAGTTTTTCTATTTTGTTGTTAGTTATTGTCACCAATCCCTTACTGTCCCTAATTCATTAATTAAACTTTATCATAGATATGTATGCATAGGAAAGCACACAGTATATAGGGTTTTGTACTAGCTACAATTTCAGATGTCCACTGGATGCCTTGGAACAAACCCCCATGGATAAGAGGAAATTACTGCACAATTTGTGGATTCCTGGTTCAGTATGTTCACACTTTTGTTCAGGCTCTGCCTTTAACTGGAATGCCCCTTGTGCCTTCTTTCTTCATCAGCTCTACTGGACTTCCAGTTCAACTCAATTTTCATCCATCCATTCCAGGACAGCCTTCTTCTTCCTTCTTCAGAGTCTGAATTAAGTCCCCCTAAAGGCTTTCTCCTGCCCTTCCTGGCACATATTTCAACTTGGCATAGATTGTTTCAGGCCATCCAGGTTTGCACATCTTGATTTTTTTTCTCCATCTCTAGCTGAACAGGCCTCAAGGCACAGGGGACATGCAGGCTGTTTACCTCTTGGGTTCCTAGGCACAGTGCCTGGAGCCAATGCACTTTATAAGACTCAGAAAAATATTGTATTGGCTCCAAAATATGAAAGGAAACTATTAAATTGAAATAAATGTTTAATTGTCCAAAAAATAGAATATTATGTCAACTTCATTAATTGTTAAATTTAGTATTCATAAAACTTGCATTGCCTTTGAAAGCAATTTGTAGGTAAGATTTCTGTATTTTGCATGAATTCCCTATTACAGACAATGATAGCTACCCATAAATTAGGTTTCATCTGTAACCAATCAATTGAAAAGGAAACATGAAATTAATTCAAATTCAACAAAATATAAAAGATACTCAATGTAGGATGTGAACTCATTTTGTTGGGTTTAAAATGATACACGATGGGGCCTTCACTCTTTAAGTACCTTGGGCCTACAGAGATCTTAAAATGGGCCAGGCACAGAGGCTCATGCCTTCAGTAATAACAGCTACTCAGGATGGGAGATTGTGAAGATCATGGTTTGAAGCCAGCTTGGGGAAAAGGTTAACAAGATGCCACCTCAATAAAGAAGCTGGGCCTAATAGTACATGTCTGTGGTCCTAGCTACACAGGAAGCATAGATAGAAGGATCAAAGTTTGAGGTCAGTCCCAGGCAAAAATAGGAAACCTTGCCTGATACATAACTAAAGGAAAAAAGGCTGAGAGCATAGCTCAAGTGGTAGAGCACCTGCCTAGCACACAGGATGCTCTGAGTTCAAACTCAGGTACTGCCAGAAAAGAAAAAAAAAAAGATCTTCAAATGACCAGAATGTGTGTTTAATTCAATTTTGTTTCCCCAGGAATTAGGAATCAACACAATGACTGGTACAACACACACACTTTATAAACATTGAGGATTAGAAGAACAAAACCTAGTGAGGGAGATGTCACCCTGTCTGAGAATCAGACAAGCACTAATTGTCAGGAATTGTCAATGTTCTGCTGTGCAGCCATTAAAAGACATGCATTCACAGTGCATTCATACAAAGAGGAACAGCTTAAAAGGGACATTATCAAAGTTGACACAGATTTCTCAACCTTGCTTAGCATGACTGGCCATGCAAATTAAGAGGAAGATAATGAGATAGTTTTCTTTTTCAGGGTTTAGAGACAGAAAGACAAACACCAAAGAAAAAGCAAGAGAGAAAAATGACGGACAGGAGGGAGTGAGGAAGAGGGAACTGTGTGTTCAAATTCAAACATCCCATCATGCCAGCATCTTTGGTCATCAGCTTTTCTTAAGCAATATGATGTTTTAAAGGAAGTCATTTAATACAAGCCAAGTGACATCCTACTAGTGCCTTGATTTAAAACAATCCCCTAAAATGTGACCGAGGACTGTGCCAGAGGTGGGCCCTACAGATTGCATGGAGCTGGCTATTTTATAAATCAAGCCAACATTTAAATTTACTTTGAGAGTTCTCCATTTTGAAGCACCCTGCTGTGAATCTTTCTGAAAAGCTGGAATTCTTCCCACTGTGTTTGAAGTGAGACAAAGCTCCCAAAGATGAGATGGCTTTGCTGCAAAGCACCTGAAGGAGGTTCTGAAGCTCTGTGGAGCTAGTCAAACAAATTGTGTTCCAATCAATGCATCTGTCAATGAGGTGTCTGGCCTCAGACTTGGGTCTGAATCTCACTTGTGTGCACTTTCACAGCTTGTCCTGATGTACAGTCCTCTCCTACCACCCACAGTTTCAGTGACAATGGTCGGAAAATATCATTTGTCTTCATTCTTTCAAGAGAAAGAAACCAATACCAGGCATTGAGGTACAAGCCTATAATCACAGCTACTCAGTATGCAGAGATTGGGAGGATCACAGGTCCAGGTCAATCCAGACAGAAAGTGGAGACTCCAGTCAACAAACAAGGCAGGCATCATGGATCATGTTTGTGATCCCAGCTCTGTGAGAGGTCCAGGGGATCACAATCTGAGGTGGCCCAGGCAAAAGTGAGACCCTATCTGAAAAATAACTAAAGCAAAAAGGGCTAGGGACTTGGTCAAGTGGTATAGCATCTGCCTCGCTAGTGTGAGGCCCTGAATTCAAACCCCAGAACTGGAACAGAGAGAGAAAGATATCATATTGACATAATTTTTACAGTACTTTTTGTAATTGTTTGATTTCATTACTGTTGTTCTTTATCTCTTTTAATTTATAAATAATACTTTATCATAGATATGCATGTACGTTAAAATGGTGTACATACACGGGGACTCTCTCTCCATGTATACATGTAGTATACATATGGAATGTATTCCCCCATGGATGGGGGAAATTACCATAATCTGAGCTTCAGAGCCTTATTTGCAAAACTGAAGAAAATCATGCTGCCTATCTCATTGGATTATTGCTGAAATTAAATATTATAATGCATGAAAAATATCTTGCAAAGTATATGTCACGTGTTACTCAATAAATGTAATATTAAACTGTATAATTGCTGGCATTATTATTAAGGAGAATTACACTAATATTAAGACTACAGTAAATCAGATAAATGAACAAATGAATGGTTGTCCTAGCCACACCTGGCTTGAAGGAGAACCATTCAAATTTGACTTTAAAAGGTTCTCTCTAAACCATAAAACTACAGAAAGATTGGGAAAGAGAAAGGTAGGTGTCATATTAATATTGTCATATTAACTGGTAGAGTGCATTGTTATATTGTATTCTGCTCCATGTAGGTGAGGCCATATCTTCAATGGTAAAGAACACGCGTTTCCAGACAGTAACATGGACTGAGATGTAAACTCTAGGGTGCAGAACCATCCTGGTTTATTCAGGACAGTCCAGGTTTCAGCATTAAAAGCCTATGTCCCAGGAAACCCCTCAGGCCCATGCAAACCAGGACAACAGGCAACTGTGCACCCTAGCCCTGCCTCTGAACTTGAATGTGTATACCATATCATAGTCAGCCTCAATGTTTCCTGTTGCCAAAAGGGGATGATAATAACAAGCCGCCCTCTTTATGTAGTTGTGAGAATTAAAGGAGATCACGTAAAGAACTTCACCTGGACTGAACATGTAGCAAGTGACACATTTGCAAGCTACCGTGACCTCAGCATTTCTCTCAAAACAGCCCAGTCGCAAGGTCAACATACACAGTGCTTATATGAATTCCAGGGTTGGCAGGGTAGTGGCATTTCCCTCAGCTCTGGGGTGACAAAGCCTTCTCTAGGAGACCACTTGTTGAGGACAAAAGAACTAGGCAAGAGAAGTCTGATGGGAAAGGAAGGAATTTCCAGTGACACAAATATCTTCTATGGTAATCAGCATTGACGGGAAAAGGAAATAAGGGGAATTTATGTGACAGTTTAATAGGGTTTTGTGAAATATGATATTATTTTAAGGTTTGCCTGAGTGAGGTAGACAGCACATTAAAGTGACTCCAGCTCTAAAAAGGTGACGATACTGGATTTTAAACTCTGAAATCTGCTCCTCTCTTCTCTTTGTGATATTATGCAGAGGCATATACATTTGTACTGTGCATACATACATACATACACACTGTGCTGTGACCCATTTAGATGCAAAGTCAGTTCATAGCCAAAGTGAAGCATGAAACCTAGAATGATAAAGCCTAGACTGTATAGCAGAACTTTAAATTCCCAGAAAAAATATAATGTGCTTTTTCCCTACCATTATTATTTTTTCCATGGTGCCTATCTTAAGACAAAGAAGAAGAGAGAGCTGGAGCAGGGATCTAGCCCTTAAGTGACAGTTTTTCCTCTCAGAAATCACACAGATCATACCTGTCAACATTTCCATGGAGGATGGGAACAGGGCATGCACCAGTTGGCTGCCTACTCACTATGTCCTGAAATCCACCATAAAAAGTAAAGGGAGACATGTGGGTCCCTGAAACAGGGAGCTCGGAGCACAGCAGCCCCCACTGGATGGAGCACCACTAATCCACTCTACATGATGATTTAGAACTGGCTTATCAGCAAGATTAACATGGTAGGAACCCCTTATGCTGAGATGTCACTTACATAAAATAAACTTGTAAATTGTAATATAAAATAATGTAATGAGAGAAGCTTTGGGGACCTGATAAGAAATAATGAAAAATGGAGAGTTGTAAAATCAGGAGAAATGGCATTCTCATTTTAGAGTTTGGTACACTTATTTAGACCCAAAAAATGCTACTAGAGTGGGGAAAGCCAGTTGTTCAAGTCATGAGACTCTACCTTTTACATGCAGGTCTTTCTGCTCTGATTTTATGCTGACCCAGCTGCCTTTTGGAGTCTATTTTGGTGTTCTGAGTTGATCACCTCAATAGAAAAGAGACTTCCCTATGTGGGTGACCCCCTCTGGTACCTAATAAAGGTTGATACATATGTGAATATATGTATTTCATTATAAATTAGGACATTTGATTGTGATTTTAAAATGCATCTCATGGGATTGAACCAATCCAATTCAACTGAGTGAATGGTAAGATCAAATGTTGGAGAATGCAAAGCAAAAGCTTGGGCCTAGACCCACTCTGTTTGGCTTTTCCCCTGTACAGAAGGTCATGAGTAAGTATGGTCTAGGTCTGCAGAGTCCCTATTACCCATTTTTTCTGTCTGTCACTATTCACTGGATGCTTTCAGAAAAGGGAAACAAGAGCTACTGACAATATAGAGAAGAATTAAGGCCAGAGAAGTCTGGCCTTTGCACTTGGTACTTACAGGTAATTCCTGGGTTGCTGAAATGTCCTGCCTAATAGGAAAATATTTTTCTGGGGGCTTTGGCCACCTGAATGTCTATCAATGTAACTGAAAATGGGAGTTTGGTTGACTGGGTGTGGTGGTACACACTGTAATCCCAGCAGTAGGAAGCTGAAGAAGGAGGATCATGAATTTGAGGCTGACCTGGGCTACACAACAAGACTCTGACTCAAACAAGTATAAATAAAAAAGATGGGAGCTTAGTTCATTGTTGAACTGGACACTAAAAATATTAGCCCAACCTCTACAGGACGCTGGAGAGTACAGGTCAGCCCCATGGTGAGTGTGCAGTTGAGCCCCAATAAAACCTCTGGACACAAAAGATTTGGGGGAGGGTCACTAATTTGCCATACTTTGTGATATTATCACATGTCACAGCAAGAAGGAGGTAGAGCTGTTCAGGTCTTCACAGGATAAAAATGAGAAGAACTTGTATTTCAGCCACTCCTGGACTCTGCCTTGTGTCTCTAATTGCCTGGTTCTAATTTGCTTCCTTCCTTGCAATAAATTATCACTGTGAGTATAATAATTTTCCATGAGTTGTGTAGTTCTTGAGTGCATTATTGAACTAAAGGTGGTTTGGGGAAACTATTTGGTGATTTTGTTGTCAGAGAAAGGGCAATCTTGGGACTGTTCCTTTAGATTTCAAAATCTGGCTAACATCTTCCTGACACTGACCTGCTTCTCATACAGCTGACAATTTTCCCCTACTCTGACATCAGCGACATCCTTCGACAAGATTTTGACATCCTTCCCATTCATCCCATTGTGCTTCTAATGCAGTTTCCAGGCTTAAAACATGGGCCATATTCTTCTCAGTTAGAACCTTGGCACCTTTCTAACATAATTCTGTTCTCTACCTGTTCACACAGACAAAAGCCACCTTAGACAAATGCCTGCCAGGTTTGATTTCTTCTACTACAGTGTGGACAGACACCTGGCTTAACCAGACTCTCAGAGAATCTGAATGAACCAAATATGACTCCACCCTTCTTTTCCCAACATGCACTCTGCCTTGTCATTGCCAGTTACCAAATGAGCACATTGGTAATTTTGGTATTTTCCCACTCTTCCTTCACCTATGGCCCCAGACCTAAGTTTTTTCCCCTTTCCTGCTATGAAGTAAAGTATAAAGTAAGGGGGTAGCAGAAAAGAAACTGGAACCCTAAATAAACAGTTTTAGGGTCAGCTCAGAGGCTACACAAGAGACTAGGTCTCTCTGCTATCTCGAGACACCTATGTGCTTATGGACGTGGTTAGCACCTATTACCCATTTTCCTTGCATCACGCACTATTTAGAGTACTGGAGATGATTAATGAAAAGGCTGACATGATATGACAACAGTAGAGCTATGGAGTTCACTATGATGTTACAAATCAAGATCATAATTTCTATCCCTTTCAAGGCAGGTTCATGCCCAAATGTGACCTCACAAGGGTTACGCAAGCTGCCTTGGGTTTGACCAAAATACAAGTGCAAAGGTTGAATCTCCAGAGGCTAAGTAGGGAGAAGCAATGACAGGTTCCATGAAGGGAAGCCCAAAATCAGCAGCCTTGGACCAGATAACAATTAAATGAGTGTTTTCTATGTGCCCGTTGTTACTAACACAAGTTTGTTTCAACACAAATTCTCCTCAAAACTGCTCTTGAGGAAGGCACTATTTTAAGAACCATTTCACAGCTCAGAAAACTAAGGCTCAAAATAGTTGAATCAGTGGTCTGAGATCACAAAGAAAGAAAGCACTAAAGACTGGATTTCAGCCCATGTAAGTTGACTATAAAATATTGCCTCCTTAACTAAGTCCAGTGATATTTCCACAGGGATAACTCTGACAGAGGCATATCCACAATTGGGGGATATTATAGAACCAAGTCAGAAACTCAAAAGAGGTTCGAGGGCTCCAAGGGGCTCTTTTAGTCAGACAGTCACATGAGGCAAATATGGGACTGGTGATCTTCAACTTAAGGGTTGAAAACAGATAGCCCAGCTCCCTCCATCCTACAAATTGTTCTCTAACTCCAATCACTGTTGTCATTGCCAGACAGACTGGGATGGGAAAGTAGATAAACCAAAGCAATACATCACCACCAATGTATAAATAAGGACTGTCACATGCCCTAAAGAGGGTGCTGCCTGGTTCTACTTATCTCCTTCCTAGGTTCTCAGTATTATTTTATGATATTTATATAAACACAATCATTAAAGCCAAACACTCAGACCTCTAGGGCATCCATAAAAATACACCCATGAAACATAAAATTACATTTATCTTCATAGGTTCAGCAAAAAATAAACAGATGTTTCCTCACCAGATACAAGCCTTATTTTAGTCAAAATATCCATAGATAGCAATAAGTATTTACACACTTTTTTGGGGAGACCTATGGATCAGAATTTAGAAAAGCAGAGTTATATTCGACCTGCTGGGACCGTCACCAAGCATTCTGGATTTTAATTTCTGTTTACACCTGAAAACAAGTCAGGGTGGGGTATAAGGGCCCTAGGAATTCCTTACCTGCTAACCTGTGCTGACAGTCACTTGAATGGCTACAGTTCCTGCCACACGTCCTCACCTAGGCCAGGAGGGGTTAATTATCAGTTATTAGCAAGTACTCACAGCAAACCCTATATTTAGCACTTTACACACATAACCTTGCTCAATCCCCACCATAACAAGGAGATTTGTTGACTCTAAGTAAAATAAATGGCTGACAGATGTTACTTATGCACATGGAGAGGTTCCTTGCAAATAGCACAAGAACTTGAACCTAAACCTGAATGTAAGCATTAGCTTTTGCTCTTTCCTCCATGCTGTGCCCTGTCTACAGCTTCTCCTCAGTCTGTTCAAAGACTCCAAACAGACTTTGTTATGCCCAGAATCTCCACCTAGGTCTTCACTTTTTGTGCAGAAGAGGGATGTGGGGGAAGGAGCTGGTCCTCTAGCCTGAATTCTCATTGTGCTTCCTATTCTCCCTGGACTCCTATCCACCTGCCTGCCTAGCAAACCTCTCCTCAGGTCTGCTGAAGTCTTAGTTTCTGATCCCTGTCATATAGGATTTTTCAACACCCCTATCCAGTACAGCCAGATCTCTGGTCCTCTTACCTCTTACCATCCTACCCACCCCCACTCTGGGCTATTTCTGTCCTGTCACTGTTCGTGCCCCAGCATATCAAGGTTATTTCTGTGCCCATGGGAGTGAAGCTTCTAAAATGTTGGAAGGGTGCCAAGGCCTCTTTGGGAGAAGTAATTAATCTTACATTATAAGAGGCATACACTTGTAAAGCAAATTGCACATAAAAATTCAGCCTGGAGAAGTTCAAGAAGAATATCACCAAACTTTTCCTAAGGATGTGTTGATTAAACTACAATGAGTTAATTAGGTGAGAGTCGATGAGGAATATTTGTAAAGGTAATGACCCATTAGGTTGCATGCTATTTGAAGGGGCTGTGAGACTGCTTTCAAAACTTTAGGCCACTTAATTGCATGCCAGAGACAGTAAACAAAAAAAGGAAAAAGAGAAGGAGGAAAGAAAGCAGGGAGGGAGGGAAGGAAGGGAGGAAAAGAGGGGAAGGAAGGAAAGGGAGGGCTAGAAGATTCTACCCAGTCCTTTAACCAACATTTACCGTTCTGGGATCTAACTCCCATGCCTTATCACCCTGAAGCAAGTGCATAGTTCTGCAGAAGCAGCAAAAGCAGGAGTGACCTTTGCCACACCATGATTACCTCGATACCTTCTGCTCAGAGCCCCATGGGCCCTGGGTCCTGGCCTTTTGGAGTTCTCCAAAGAAGCCTTAGCAGCAAGTAAACCTAGAAATGCTGGGGTGGGACTGAGAGAGAAGGTTCCCCCCACCTCTGCCATGGAGATGGTTTCTCAGATATTGGTTCCAGCTCACAATGCAGAGGAGCCTTTACAATCATGAGAGTAAGAATCAAAAATCTGAATTCCAAACCGAATGAACACAAAAGCAGGTGTTCATGTGTTAAGGTCTTGAGAGAGGAGGAAAAGATACCCCAGATAGAGGGGATTCCACGTGCAAAGTCATGCAGACACCTGGCTCTACCACTTCTTTGATACTAACCGTACTCCAGTCCCCAGTGACCTCCATTGCTTTTCTTCTAGTGGATTCCTTGCACAAATCATCGTTCTTTGCCTACCAGCTGCACAGACACAAATGAATCTACTTAAAATACACCTTGCTCTAGGTTTTCAGGCACCCACATTCCTCATCCCCCTAGCCTGTTTGGTTTCTCCTCCTCAGAACTCATCACCTAGCCCTTCTCCTAGCCCTGTGCACCACATACCATTTCTCAGCTATTAAACCTGGGATTTCTTTGTTCACACTGGTCAAAGCGTAAAGGATCTTACCCAATTCCCAAGCTTTAAACACCATCTAGATGTTGATTACTCTCAAGGTCAATTCTCTAGCCTTGACCTCTACTCTGAATTCAAAATTCATAGACACAACAGCCTTCACATACAGGTGCTTGCTCAACTCAAGTCTGTGAACACTTACTGCACAACTATCATGCACAGTCCCTGATATAGCATGGGATATATAAACACCTGTTCATTAAAGGACTTTATCACTAGTGGAAAGAAGAGAGAAGATTAAACAGAAAAGGTCACAGACAACTCTACACAAAGGCAGATGGAGATCTGCCATGAGAGCAGAGAGGTAGGGATGAAAGAGAATAAAACAGGTCAGGTCAGAGATCAGAATCTGTGTTCTGGACACGTATCATTTATCCTGCCATTAAAGAATGGAAAGAGTGGAGTGACAAAAAGCAGCATGAGAAATGGACCAACATCCATGAGGCTTGCCAGGTAGCTACAGAAATGAATCTGTGCCCCAAGCTATGTGAGAAACTACCCAGGGTGTCCGAAACCAACTTAATGTGCATAAAAATTGCCCCAATTACCAATTTAACTGCATGCCATATGTTTTGAAGCATAGTGTTTTCATTGTCATTTAGTTCAAGGCATTGAAATCCCAAGGTGGTTTCTTAATGAAGAGTTAAGTTTCCAAATAGTTTTATGATTGATATGAAATTAAGTTGCCTTCTGCTCATAAAACCTGTTACTGATTCTTTGAAATTATCTTAGGATTCTTCTTTTCTGACCTAGAATGTGGCTAGATCTTGCAAATCTACATCTTGATTGTGGAATTCTGTATGTTCCAATAAAGCATATTTATTTAAATACTACACTGTATGGATTTGTCTGTATCACCTTCTAATTGAGTTTTGTCCTAGTTGTATGGGCATAGTAATAGATATGGTTATACTTTTTATTATGTAGTAGAACTCTATGCCTGTAATGGGTTTTCCTTAAATTCTCTCTCATTTTATACTATTATTGCTACACAAGCTTGCTTTAGATCTGAATTTGAGAACTTTCTCGGAGGGTCATCTTAAGTATCACTTTTATTAGCAGAATGGAGATAGATTTCATTATCAGTTCAACCATTTGGATTTTAGTCAAAAATACTTGACCATAATATAATTATTTTATTGGTACTACTAGTATTTGTATAAACTTATTTCAACCAGCCTCTTCTGTGTTTCTCAACCTTTATTTTATTTGCTTTTCCCCCAACTACATTCTGGTCCATGTTTCAATTGATGGGGGTCCATATGTTCTGCTCTTTTCTTCCTCTATTAATTTCAAAGATTTTCATGTCTGTGTTTTTAGTGGTCATCTTTAGACTATAACTCCACTGATCAAACTGTAAAGATATTTACAATGCATTCCCTCCCCCAAGCGTGATAGGAATGATAGCACACTTTAAGGACCATTAAGTAATCTCCCATTTTGTTCTTGTCTTCTATATTTTATCATATTAAATAATAGTTTTTATAGTCAATATTTATTATGGTTTTTCTATAAAATGTATCAAGTTCTGTGATCACCATCATTTGTTACACGATCATCACTTCTTGAAGTTTTTTTGGTATTCTTCATCTTCTCTGGTTGAAAATATTTGCATTTTACTTTATTCTCTTAAAAACATTCTGCTCTTTTACTGATCATTTCCAGTCTAGTTGTTGTCTCTTTTTCCCCTTGGGAAGGTTTTCAAATTTCCTTTTAATCTGCTTATTCTGCTGTTTCAACATGGTGTTTCCAGGTGTGAGTTAACCTTTATTTCTCCTGTTTTGGTATTCAGAATACACTTTTTAAAGATTCCAGTCTTCATTCTCTTCGGTACAATTCTCATCTATTATTTCTTCTGATACTATTTCTCTAGCATTCCCTCCATTCTCTACTGGAAATCCCGTTAGACAAATACTGGAGATCTCCACATCTCTAAGTGTTCTTTCAGAGAGATATTTTATCTCTTTCTTGTGCTTTGCTTTATGAGTGCTGTATTCCAATTATTAATTCTCCTTTCAATTGAATGTAGGATGAAATTGATTTAATTTTTTCCTTTTTAAGAAACATACTATAGGTGTTTTCATTTACACAGATATCTAATTAGTTATTTCTCACAATTCCCTATTCTTGCTCCATTTCTTCCTTCTCATTTTGTATATTCTTGTACTTCTTCATTGGCATTACTCCTTCACTTCTCTTTGAGCATCCTAAATGCAGCAACTTTAAAATCTTCATATATCTGAATTCTTCATATTCTTCATATGAAATTTTCATGCTCACCTGACATGAATTTGTGGCTTCAGTATTCATTTTTACTGGTTATCTTTCTTATCACATATTTTTAGATTTTTTTATGTGTAAGTTCATTTTTTAATAAAATTTTTATTAGGATATATTCATTGTACAGGGAGGATTCATTGTGATAATTCCAAATAGGCTTATATTGTACACTGGTTAGATTATCCCCACCATCTCTCCCTGTCTCAACCCCCACCCCACCCCGCTTAAAGCAATTATAAGAGGTTTCTTTGTTCTATTTCATGTAAGTATATGAAGTCCATCAACCATATATCCTCATCTTAAAGTAGATTTTTCTTGGTTGTTTTCACTTCTCTCTCTCTCTCTGTCTCTTCCTCTCTCTCTCTTCCCCTCCCTATTTTCCTCCCTCCCTCCCTCTCTGACTGATATATCTACCCAGTATTTGATTTCCAGACCCCTAATCCAGAAGAATCTGGGTGCCATTCACCCACAGTGATGCTAGGACTATGGCATCTTTGTAGGCTTCCTGGTTGCATCTTTATCCTTCTGGCTAAGGGCATCCTAAGCACAGAGATTTCTGAAAAATCAAACAGTGAAGCAGCATTGATTTTCTTTCCAGTGCACTTTCATTCATGGGAGGTGGGTAGACTCCACCTCTAGACTCTGACAATAAGCAGAGAGTTCTGGCTCTAGATTCTAACTCATAGGGACCATTTTCATTCCAGGGGCAACATGCTAACTGCTACATTCTCCTTTGATTCTTAGAGCCCAGCAGGCAATATAATTTATATGTTGCTCAATGATCCATTGGTGGTCCACAATTATCTCATTATTGAGCTTTGGGTTCTTTTTCTTCTTCTACTTCTTTTTTTTTTTCTCATCTCTCAGTGTCATGTGTTTAAAATATGAAGAAACTGTCCTAAAAGCCTTTTCTTATATCGTCCTTATAAGTATGGGAGGAGGTGGCTGGACATTGTATCCTTGAATGACACATCTGGATCTGTCTGTCCCTCTCCATTCATCCTTTTTTTTTTTTTTTTCTGTTAATGGAAACTTGATTTTCTTTGGTAAAATATTTGCTTCCCACTTTCAGGCCACATGGTTCAGGTAGGTATAGCATCCCTATTTCAGGCATGGGAAACTTGCACATTGTTTCATCATACCTCCCTACCAGAGTGGCTGCATAAAAACTGACATCTACATCACTGTGCCAAGAATATATTCTCTCTTCATACTGGAAATTCTAATTGGTAAAATAGAAAGCTAGCTCTCTAAGGGTGAAGAAAGTTTACTGTGTAGGAATACTAAAGTGAAACCCACAGAGAGTGGAACACAGCTGAGAGGCCAAGGCCTCTCAAGTCTGATGAACTTGTTCAGTCTTTGGATAAAATCACACCTATAGATTCCCTTTCTCTAGACTTCTGATAGGTGTTTGCCCAGACACTTCCCACTCTGCCAGAGATGGATAATGTTGGGATAGATACACACCCACCTGAACAGCTAAATGTGCAGGCAGTGTAGTAAGTGATTAAAAGCATACAAGCATACATCAGCCTGCCAGCTTTTGAATTATAGTTGAATCAGTTGATAGTAACTTTAGTCATATTAATTAATCTTGTCATGCCTCAGTTTCCTCAACTATAAAGTCGGGATTAAAAATAGGATTGACATAACATAGGACTATTACAATTATTAAATTAATGTTCAGGATCCCTTGAAACACTGCCTGACTCAGAGTAAGTGATCTGTTAGGTATTTATTGAATATCATTTTGCTCCTGTCTAGCCTTAACCAAATTCTAGTAGTGATCTAACTTTAAAAATACTGGTTTTCAGACATTACCACAGACTCAAGTCATCCTTAACTTAAGAATTGTGTGTGGGGGGGGGTTGAATAAAAAAAAGTAGGGGTGGATTGTGCCACTGCCTTTGCTAGATAAATTTCTTGAGGAGAACCAGAGATAAAACCTGAAAGCAGCCCACTAAATCAAGAATCTGAGCAACTATATGTAAATACTGAGGCTTGGGAACAAAAGGGCTGAAGGAATATAAGGTAACTTTCCTCACAATGTGCACAGAATCTACTCTGATTTGATTCAAGTTTCTCAAGGGAAAGGAAAAGATTTTTTTTAAAGAATTATGAAAAGGCACTGCAATCAGAGTCTTCCATTATCACAGGGATAAAATATCAATTTTTGTCAGGATAAAATGAAGCAAAGATTGGTCCTGATAGTGAAAATTAAATTTCTAGCCTCCACTTGATTTGATATTTATCACTCCTTTGCCTCAGAAATGTTCTGTCACAAAACATTAAAAAAATTTTTATTCATCACACACCAAACAAACTTAAAGGCTCTTAGAAAACAGAACTGACAAATAACAGGTATGATTGAGAGAAAATCAAAGGGCTGAGTGAGAAAAAAGGATAAAGAAAAATCAGAAATATGAATAATCTCAGACAGTTTTGCAAAGACAAGAATGGGTGTAGAGGGAGAATTCGAGAATGGAATCTAACAGGTGAAATTCCTATCACCCACTCTCTGAAACAGGGCTGCCCAAATGGTCAGTGCTAAGTCTTTGTTGCAGACGGTTGCTGGGACAACTGGAAGGCGCCATCTTGGATAACAGGTACTGACATCTATCAGCAGCTAAGTACACATCACTTCCTCATCATCATTGTTTCCCCACCCAACATTTTAGGATCAGAAGAATTTCAAAAACTCAAAATCAGTTCTTCAAAACAAACTTCATTATAGAACAGGTTCTAAACATTGACTTGAATTGCTGAATTGAATCTTTTCTGTCTAATATGGGAGATCAAAACAAGGCTACTACATCTAATTAATTAAGTTTTTAATTTTTCCCAACACTGCACACTAGCATGGCACTTGTTTCAGTTATCAATTTTCTCTCATAGAAAGGAGACTTTTCTTTCCTCCACAAGGGCAGTTCTTGAATGTAAATAAATTGATGACACATATATCAGTGACATATAAATCAATGAGACTCCTTCAGGTTGTCTAAATATTAGCACTGTAATAAAAACATGAAAGGTTCACTTGTGCTGAATTACTCATTAATGTGATGCCATCCAATTCAGTTTAAATGAAGACCCTATCACACTGAAGACAATGTCCTCTTCTAGGTAACTTGAAGAATAAGAAAGTCAGTTGAAAAATAATCCCTGTTTATAAGGAAATAATAAACATCAGAGTTGGGAAGCTAGTGATACATAGTATTATGAAATATTTGAATTAAGTTTTAAATATAAAAGTGCAAAATAAATAATGTGAGGCTTCAAATATGTGGCAAGCATCAGTAAAGAGTCCATGAGAGAGGAGATGTGTTCTAAAACAAAATCTGTAGGAAAACATTCCAATCAGAAGAACCCAGGACAGCAGTCAGTAGAAGAGGTATTACAATTCTGGATGAAAATTGTATATGGTACACATGGGAAGTCAGCACCAGACCATCAGAATGGTTCCAGATTCAGGAGTCACCCTACGTAGGCTCAAATGTTTACAGGCTACAGTTTTGGCACATAGTTAATGCTACCATTATTCAATTATAATAATAGTATCTACTTTCTAGGGTTGTTCAAGTCATTTAGCACAATGCCTGACCCAGAGTAAGCACTCACACATATTAAGTATCATTATTAATAATGGTTAAAATACAGTAAGCCTGCCTTATTTGCAAATTTATTACATGTGTGTTTGAGCATAGTCAAAAAATAATAAATGATAACAGAAATCAAAAGAAATTTCATAAATAATGTTTTTTAAATTCCTACCTGTACATCATGAAGTTTGCTTGTGGGAAAGCTCTCAGTCAGTCCTGGGTTATCATCAGTTGTGTTAAAATCATTGTGTGATCTGCTGAGTATTTCCCTGCCCTTCATTTTGTGAAAATATAGTTTGCCTCTCAAAAAGCAAATGGTGCCCAAAAAGCAAGGTAAAAGTTAATGTGTTTAAGTGAGAAAGTGAACATTTTAGATTTGTTGAAAGGCAGCCTGTCTTTAGCAGAAGTTGGGGGGTGTTGAGGGAAAAACAAATGAAGCATCCTCGGTATTCAAGATAAAGAGCATAGGATAAGATCAAGTTTTTGGTGAGAAGGATTACATGTACAGCAGTCATTTTGTGACAGAATATAGTCTACTCCAATTGGTTTCAAGTTAAGGGTGCTCAGACTGATGGTACATATGGTATAGGTAGATTTGGGTAATTGTAGAGTACTGAACTCCATGTATCCTGAGCATTCATGGCTATTCCTCAACAGTGATCTCAATGCATGGATACCGGAGTCTACTGTATGTAGAAAATTGCATCATGTATTATACAGAAGACTGAATTTCAGACTGTATTTAATTTCTTCAATGAGAAGCCAGTGCTGGTGTTTGCAGAGGAGAAAGAACAGAAGTTATGATTGGAGAGAATAGTCTGCAGGCATGGAGATTGTGGGCCAGGATATTATAAAGATTCAGATGATAAGAAATCAGCTATACACTGAAGTTGATATGGTGGGAATAGACACAGAGAACACTTATTTGAAGGAAATCATGGTTAGGATGTAAAGGGTGGACACTCATTATGGAGTGAGAGAAAGAATCAACTCTGATTCCAAAGATTTTATCTTGAATTATATGAGTAATAATGATACCATGAAGGGCAATTAAGGAGGGAAGAGGAGCTAATTAGGATTGGGGACTGGCTATCAATTTAATTTTCACCACCATGCTGGACCTGAGATACAGAAAACAAGGAGAGCTCTCTAGAAGAAATTTTGAATTATAAGTCAGTAGTCTAGAAGAGAAGCCAGGGCTTAAGCTAACATATTTGGGACACATTTGCCTAAAACCTATGGCAAAACTGAAGTGAAGGTGAAACATAACTGAGGGAGAAATACAGAGGGAGGGAAAATTAGTGAAGACTGTTCCCCAGGGAAATGTGAGAGGGAATAGACAGGAAATCAGTGTGATCCTGCCATAGAAGTCAAGGGAAGAGGTCTTCCAGAAGGTGGAGGGGTGCATCATCCACAAAAAAGAGTCATGAAGGTTGCAAAGGGAACAAAGGATGTCATTGGGTAATCATGAAAGTGTCAAATCAGCAGATAGTACAATTAGAATTGCATAAATTAGCAGTGCAAACAGTCACAAATCTGAAGGAGGAAACGGTCATCAATACAATAATAGTAGAACACTTTAATACCTCCCACTCTATAATGGACAGATCACTCAAATAGAAAGAATATCAGCAAGGAAAGTACAGAACTGAGCAACACTGTAGACAAAATGGATTTCACAAATATAGATACAGCACTGCACTTAACACCATAGGAATACAGTCTTTCCAATTGCATATGGAACACTCTCCAGTATAGGTCACATGTTGGGTCTCAAAACAAATCTTAGAAAACTCAAAATTTAAGATGGCAGCTAGAGGGAGAAAGCAGAAAGCATGCCTCCTAAAGTAAAATCTTGGAGAGACACTGGAGATACACCTTACAGGAAAAACCATGAGAAGAGGCAAAACTGTGACTCCTGCACACCTCCAGCCTGTGCATAGCATCTCCACTTCACGTTAAATGGAGAAATCAGGAGGGCTCCCACGCCACCGCCAGACGCCAGCGCCCAGACAGCTTGGGAAGACCCAGACCACAAGGTGAGGTAAGCAGCACATGGTACTCCCACAGACATCCCTGGGCCAGATCAGCATAGCCCCCTGGACAGACTAACCCCCACTCAGGGAAAAAAGAAAAGAAAACTGAATAATATGCAATAACAACAAAAAAGACACGTAGCAAAAAGGGTGGGATGCCCTGAGTGCCAAAGATGGGGGGAGGGGAAATCCCTCACAACAAGCTGGCTGGAGAAGGCAGGAGCAGCGGCACACTTGCAGCAATCAGGAGCAGGAAAGCTTGTAGAAGTGGCAGTGGGAGGAAAACTCCACAGGAGGGGGGGAAAACCCATTTCCTATGCAAACTGTAAATAAACACGCAGGCCTGAGAAACCTGGTGCAGTGTCACCTCCCCCAGTGTGCTTGGAAAGGGGAAAGCTTGTAGCAGTGGCAGTCGAGCCCAGGAGAACTCTGAGTAAACAAAGCCTGCAGGGCCAGGTGAGTGCTAAGTTCACCCCTGAGATCTGCATAAATGAAGCCTCCAGCAACAGCAGGCTGACAGCAGCGGGCAGGTGAGCCGCAGCCTCAGATAGCCATTCACAGAACTGTCCCCAGACTCTTTTTTTTTCTCTCTTCCTTTGATGAGGCAACAACCAAACTACACCTGCATGTTGAAAAACTTACTTAAACTGTATTGCATTTAAACTTGGGATACTTTGTGGGGTGTTTTTTTGGTTGTTGTTTTGTGTTTTTTGTTTGGTTTGGTTTGGTTTGGTTTGGGTTTTTTCCCCTTTGATGAGACAGAACTACTTCTAAGACACCATCTCCAGGATTGGAGGCTGAGGGACTAGCACCAGAATTAAGACTGAAACTTTACTGCATTTGAACTTGGAGATTTTTTTTTATTCTTTTTTTCATTTTTTTTAATTTTATTTTTTTCAATCTCTCTCTGTCTCTCTAATGCCTGTTCAGCTTACTGTTGATTAGTACACTCTCTCTCCCTGTTTATATCATTGAAACTTTTTTTGTTTGTTTCTTTGTTTTGTTTTTTTCTACTTATTTACTTGTTTTTCCCTTTTTCTTTAAATTCTTTGCTTTCCATCTCCTCTCACCCTTCCATTCTAAATATCACCATTGTTATTATTACAAGTTAGAAAATACTTAATTGCACACAGTACAGGGATGATAACAACACCAACGGCAATGACGGGAAGACAGATAAAACAGGGAAACAAGTTTCCCCACAGCAAAAAATTAGTACAGGAACAAGAGGGGAATGAAGAACCAAAATGTACAGGAGACACTCAAGAAATTTCAAGACAACAAAAATGGAGAATCAGAAAAAGCAAAAAAAGAAATAAAGGAAACCATAGAAGCACTGTATAAATACCAAAGTGAAACAGAGAACACGATTAATTAAGAGATAAATGAACTTAGGACAAAAATAGACAACATTAAAGAGGAAACGACTCAGGCTATGGAAAACCTCAGAAAAAAGAACGAAACAGAATTGCAAAACAAAACGAAGGCCAATCCAGGAGAATAGAACAAACAGAAGACAGAATCTCAGAACTCGAAGATGAAATGGTAATTAAAGGAAAAACCGAAGAACTATTAGTTAAACAACTCAAGACTTGTGAAAAGAAAATGCAAGAACTCACTGACTCCATAAAAGACCAAACCTGTGAATCATGGGCATCAAAGAAGGAGAAGAGGTGCAAGCAAAGGGAATGCATAATATATCCAACAAAATAATAACAGAAAATTTCCCAAATCTAGAAAAAGATATTCCCATACAGATGCGAGAGGCCTCCAGGACACCAAACAGACCAGATCAAAATAGAACTACCCCATGACACATCATCATTAAAACAACAAGTTCAGAAACTAAGGAAAGAATATTGAAGGCTGTAAGAGAGAAAAAACAAATAACATACAAAGGTAAACCCATCAAAATCACAGCAGACTTCTCAACAGAAACATTAAAATCAAGAAGAGTCTGGGGTGAGATCTTCTGGGCACTGAATGAAAATAACTGCAACCCCAGGATACTCTACCCAGCAAAACTATCATTCAAAACAGAGGGAGCAATAAAAGTCCTACATGATAAGCAGAAACTAAAACAATATGTGACCACAAAGCCACCACTACAAAAGATTCTGCAAGGGATTCTGCACACAGAAAGTGAAACCCAACTTAACCATGAAAAGACAGACAGCACCAAACTATAGGAAGAGAAAACCAAGAAAGTAGAGAGTAATCTCAACTTAGGTACACACAATCAAACCTTCAAACAACTAAGACAACTAAATGACAGCAATCACCACATACCTATCAGTACTAACACTTAATGTTAATGGACTTAATTCACCCATCAAAAGGCACCCCTTGATGAAATGGATTAAAAAGGAAGATCCAACAATTTGTTGCTTACAGGAGACCCATCTCACTGACAGAAATAAGCATAGGCTCAGGATGAAAGGCTGGAAGAAGATTTACCAAGCCAATGGCCCCCGAAAACAGGCAGAAGTAGCAATACTTATCTCTGACAAAGTAGACTTCAAACCTACAGTGATCAAACAAGATGAAGAAGGACATTCCATACTAATAAAATGGGAAACAGACCAAAAGGAAATAACAATTATCAACCTGTATGCACCCAATGTCATCAAACATACCCTGTAGGACGTAAAAGCACATATTAACTCCAACACAGTGGTTGTGGGAGACTTTAACACCCCATTATCATTAATACATAGGTCATCCAAACAAAAAATCAATAAAGAAATCCTAGATCTAAAATATACCATAGATTAAATGTCTACAGAACATTTCATCCAACTTCTACACAATATACTTTCTTCTCAGCAGCCCACGGAACCTTCTCCAAAATAGATCATACCCTAGGGCACAAAGAAAGCCTCAGGAAATATAAGAAAATAGAAATTATACCATGCATACTATCTGATCACAATGCAATAAAACTAGAACTCAACAACAAAAATACAGACAAAAAACATGCAAACAGCTGGAAACTGAATAACTCATTGCTTAATGAACAATGGGTCATTGATGAAGTAAAAGAGGAAATTAAAAACTTCCTGGAAGTCAATAAAAATGAAAACACAACCTACCAGAACTTATGGGACACAGCAAAGGCAGTCCTGAGAGGAAAGTTTATAGCCATAAGCGCATATATTAAAAAGACTGAAAGATCCCAAATCAATGACCTAATGATACATCTCAAACTCCTAGAAAAACAAGAACAAGCAAATCCCAAAACAAATAGGAGAGAAATAATAAAAATAAGAGCTGAAATCAATAAAATAGAAACAAAAAAAGCCATACAAAGAATTAATGAAACAAAAAGTTGGTTCTTTGAAAAAATAAACAAGATTGACAGACCCCTGGCAAACCTAACTAAAATGAGGAGAGAAAAAACCCAAATTAGTAGAATCAGGAATGCAAAAGGGGAGATAACAAGAAACACCATGGAAGTCCAGGAAATCATCAGAGACTACTTCGAGAACCTATATTCAAATAAATTCAAAAATCTTAAAGAAATGGACAGATTTCTAGATACATATGATCACCCAAAACTGAACCAAGAGGAAATTAATCACCTGAATAGACCTATAACACAAAATGAAATTGAAGCAGCATTCAGAGTCTCCCAAAAAAGAAAAGTCCAGGGCCTGATGGATTCTCTGCTGAATTCTATCAGACCTTTAAAGAAGAACTGATACCAACCCTCTTTAAACTGTTCCATGAAATAGAAAGGGAAGGAAAACTGCCAAACACATTTTATGAAGCCAGTATTACACTTATCCCAAAACCAGGCACAGACACCTCCAAAAAGGAGAACTATAGGCCAATCTCCTTAATGAACATTGATGCAAAAGTCCTCAACAAATAATGGCAAACCGAATTCAACAACACATCAAAAAGATTATTCACCATGAACAAGTGGGCTTCATCCCAGGAATGCAGGGGTGGTTCAACAAATGAAAATCAATAAACGTAATAAACCACATTAACAGAAGTAAAGACAAAAACCACTTGATCATCTCAACAGATGCAGGAAAAGCCTTTGATAAGATCCAACACCATTTCATGATAAAAGCTCTAAGAAAACTAGGAATAGAAGGAAAGTACCTCAACATTATAAAAGCTATATATGACAAACCTACAGCCAGCATTATACTTAACAAAGAAACCTGAAATCATTCCCTGTAAAATCAGGAACTAGACAAGGATACCCACTATCTCCACTCCTATTCAACATAGTACTGGAATTCCTAGCCAGAGCAATTAGGCAAGAAGAAGGAATAAAAGGAATACAAATAGGTAAAGAAACTGTCAAAATATCCCTATTTGCAGATGATATGATCCTATACCTTAAAGACCCAAAAAACTCTACTCAAAAGCTCCTAGACACCATCAATAACTATAGCAAGGTAGCAGGATATGAAATCAACATAGAAAAATCATTAGCATTTCTATACACTAATAATGAACAAATGGAGAAAGAATATATGAAAACAATTCCATTTACAATAGCCTCAAAAAAATCAAATACCTAGGTGTAAACCTAACAAAGGATGTGAAAGACCTCTACAAGGAAAACTATAAACTTCTGAAGAAAGAGATTGAGGAAGACTATAGAAAGTAGAGAGATCTCCCATGCTCATGGATTGGTAGAATCAACATAGTAAAAATGTCTATACTCCCAAAAGTAATCTACATGTTTAATACAAAATTCCAATGACATTCATTAAAGAGATTGAAAAATCTACTGTTAAACTTATATGGAAACACAAGAGGCCATGAATAGCCAAGGCAATACTCAGTCAGAAGAACAATGCTGGAGGTATCACAATACCTGACTTCAAACTCTATTACAAAGCAATAACAATAAAAACAGCATGATACTGGCACAAAAGCGACATGAAGACCAGTGGAACAGAATAATGGACCCAGATATGAAGCCACATAACTGTAACCAACTTATCTTTGACAAAGGAGCTAAAAATATACCCTGGAGAAAAGGCAGCCTCTTCAACAAAAACTGCTGGGAAAACTGGTTAGCAGTCTGCAAAAAACTGAAACTAGATCCATGTCTATCACCCTATACCAATATTAACTCAAAATGGATCAAGGATCTTAATATCAGACCACAAACTCTAAAGTTGGTATAGGAAAGAGTAGGAAATACTCTGGAGTTAGTAGGTATAGGTAAGAACTTTCTCAATGGAACCCCAGCAGCACAGCAACTAAGAGATAGCATAGATAAATGGGATTTCATAAAACTAAAAACCTTCTGCTCAACAAAAGAAATGGCCTCTAAACTGAAGAGACCACCCACAGAGTAGGAGAAAATATTTGCCAGCTACACATCAGACAAAGGACTGATAACCAGAATATATAGGGAACTTAAAAATCTAAATTCTCCCAAAATTAATGAACCAATAAAGAAATGGGCAAGTGAACTAAACAGAACTTTCCCAAAAGAAGAAATTCAAATGGCCAAAAAACACATGAAGAAATGCTCACCATCTCTAGCAATAAAGGAAATGCAAATTAAAACCACACTAAGATTCCACCTCACCCCTGTTAGAACAGCCATCATTAGCAACACCACCAACAACAGGTGTTGGCGAGGATGTGGGGAAAAAGGAACCCTCTTACACTGCTGGTGGGAATGTAAACTAGTACAACCACTCTGGAAAAAAATTTGGAGGCTACTTAAAAAGCTGGACATCGATCTACCATTTGATCCAGCAATTCCACTCTTGGGGATATACCCAAAAGACTGTGACACAGGTTACTCCAGAGGCACCTGCACATCCATGTTTATTGCAGCACTATTCACAATAGCCAAGTTATGGAAACAGCCAAGATGCCCCACCACTGACGAATGGATTAAGAAAATGTGGTATCTATACACAATGGAATTTTATGCAGCCATGAAGAAGAACAAAATGTTATCATTCGCTGGTAAATGGATGGAATTGGAGAACATCATTCTGAGTGAGGTTAGCCTGGCCCAAAAGACCAAAAATCGTATGTTCTCTCTCATATGCAGACATTAGATCAAGGGCAAACACAACAAGGGGATTGGACTTTGATCACATGATAAAGTGAGAGCACACAAGGGAGGGGAGAGGATAGGTAAGACACCTAAAAAACTAGCTAGCATTTGTTGCCCTCAATGCAGAGAAACTAAAGCAGATACTTTAAAGCAACTGAGGCCAATAGGAGAAGGGGACCAGGAACTAGAGAAAAGGTTAGTTCAAGAAGAATTAACTTAGAAGGTAACACACATGCACAGGAAATCACTTTGAGTCAACTCCCTGTATAGCTATCCTTATCTCAACTAGCAAAACCCTTGGTCCTTCCTATCATTGCTTATACTCTCTCTTCAACAAAATTAGAAATAAGGGCAAAATATTTTCTGCCAGGTAGCAAGGGGGTGGGGGGGAGAGAGAGGGGACAGGGGGCGGGTAAGTGAAGGGGTGGGGGAAGGGGGGAGAACTGACCAAACATTGTATGCAAATATGAATAAAAGAAAACTCAAAATTTGAAATCATCTCAGCTATCTTTTCGGAGCACAATGGAATAAAACTAGAAATCAATAAAAAAACTAAAACTAAAAACTAAAACTAGAAAACAATAAGAAAACAGGAAAATTATAAATACAATTAACTTTCCAACAACATGGGAGTTACGGATGTTGTCATCAAGGCAGTTAGAAATTCATGTATAATTGTTACTAGCCTGTTGTTGACCAGAAAGTCTTACCAATAACATGAAAAAATCTATTAACATATATTTTATATGCTGTATGAATTATATACAGTTAAAAACACTGGAAAACCTGTGCGAGAGAGATCACATTTCACTGCAGTATACACTGCTCTGATGGAGATGATAAGTTCACATAGCATTTTAAGCAAACAGTAACACCACCTGAACTCACCTCAACAGAAACATGTAGCGATTACAAAACTCTGACCGTAGAACAGCATGTACTGCAGTTAACTTTACACAGTTAGGATTTAATAGAGCATTCTTACATTTGTTTACATCTTCTTTGACTATGAATGGCCTCATATCTGATCTGTGTTTGTGTGTGCAAGTATTGATAAATTTAACTTTTCACAATATATGTGTATTTTATGATAGTAAGTGATAAAATATCTACATATTTCTGGGCATTCATGGAATACCAAACTTTTTAAAACATTTTTGCTCTTTCTAGGATACTGATTCATGTGCAAGTTTTTTGTCAAGTTGTTAAGGAGAAAGCTAGTCAACATCAACAATCATAAAGGAAACAAAAATTAAAACCACAATAAGGGATCACGCCATGCCAGCTAGAATGGCTACTATCAAGAAGACAATGGTAACAAGTATTGGCCAGGATGTGAAGAAAAAGAAAACCCTGTATATTGTTTGTAGGGACATAAATTGATACAGTCTTTATAGAATGTAGTATAGGTTTTCCTCAAAACATTGAAAAAAAGATTGATGGATCATTTGGTCATTTTATGGATATGGCCATTTTTCTGGATATAAACCCAGAGGAAATGAAATCTGTATCTTGTCTGCACCTCCCCTCGCAGCCCCAAGTTATTGCAGAATAATCCATAATAGTCAAGGTGTTAAAACAATGTAAGTGTCCATTGATGGATAAATGGATAAAGAAAATATAATACATATACAAAATAGAACATTAGTTAGCTTTAAAAAGAAGAAAGTCTGTTTTGCAATAATATGGATGAACACAGAGAATATGCTAAGTGAAAAAAGACACAGAATGACGAACGCTGTGGGATCTCATATGCAGAATATTTTAAAAAACTGAACTCATAAAAATGGAAAATAAAATTGTGGTTGTGAGGGATGGAGTTTGAGGAAAACAAGGAGATATTGGTGACAGGGTAAAAAGTTTTGATTGGGGAAGATGAATAAGTTCTGGAGATCTAAACACGAATTGTGACTATCATTAATAATTCTGTATTATATACTTGAAATTTGCTAAGAGTTCTTTTTAAGTGTTCTCACCACAAAAATCATAACTATCTGAGGTGCTAGATATGTTAATTAGATTAGTCATAATAATCACTTTTTGCAATGTATCCATATATCAAGAGGTCATGTTGTGCATCTTAAATACCCTGTGTGCAATATTTATTTGTTGAACACACCTCCAAAAAGCTAAAGGGAACAGAGCTGTATGTCAAGAGTTTCACAAGTGAGATAAATTGGGAAAGTAGAAGAACCAAGAATAAACAAATTATTGTTTCGTGGAAAGATTCAGAATGAAAATGCATCGTATGGCACCGTTAAGAGAAAATCATTTTAGTGCAAGGAAGCACGAGGTATGTTAAGGCAAAGAAAACATTGTCCTGGAGAACAAAAGTTTAAATAGCTAGCAGAATTCTAGAATAAATATGGAATGAAAAATAAAGACTTTCAGGCAGAACAGTTTTCATTTCGAGGAGAACAGTACGATTTGGTTTATGGAGCACAAGCCCACTCCACTCTTGTGCCAAATCCATAATTCTCTATACAACATCCCTGGAAAAGGATCGTTCAGCCTTGACTTAATTATCTCAGAAGACCCAGAATTCATTATCACATAAATTAGCTAATTCTAGTGTAAACTGTTCAAATTGGAAGTTAGTTCTTCCTTATCCTGAGTTGAAATCTGTTTTCCTACAACCATTACACCACCTTAAGCTGACATCTCCCCCTGGGACTCTAGGAATTTAGGTAAATCGTCTTTACATGACTCTTCAACATGCATCTGAAGATAAATCATGTCCCAACTGGTTTCTTAATTCTAACCAAAATATTCCCTGCATCCACAAACATTCTCTCATCATATTAACATTTAAATTGGTGGTCTCAGCATTTCTTACTCCCACCCACCTCCCCCTCAAAGAAAAAAAACAAGAAAAAAAAAGCTTTCCTCAGGAAATGTGGCAATAATATTAGGCAGTAAAACTTGAGAAAAATGAAAAGTACACAGATCAATTGGTATGAATGTTGCTAACTATGTCATACTGAACAATCATGGTACCCATGTGGGATTCGGCTGACTCAAATTCGAAATGAGACTCCATGTCACTACTTCCCCATCATGCTCCACAGAAGAGGATACAAAACTAAATGCCAGGGGTACCATCAAAAGGAGACCCTCCTCATTTGTACTTGGTAGAGTTGGCCCTTACACTTGCTCTGACTTAATCAGATCATGGAGATTATAACCCTGCTCCTTACAGCCTTCCAGTACAGCTCTCAGGGTAAAGACCCCTGCAGACCACCAAATTCACAGGATGCAGCACAGTATCTGATCTGAATCCATCTGATCCACCCTAAGACATCCACCTGGATTGTAGCCTAGGAAAGCAAGCTGGCTTCTCACTTCCCTCTCACCTTCAGAAAATCCAGGACTACCCTTATTGTTTCTCAGGACATAATCTTGAGGTTTGGTGACATCCATTGACCTTCCAGGAAGGTATTTGTTACCCTGAGCTATTCCCTTTTTACATTTTACTTATCCTCTAAAAAAGGAAAAATATACCTAATCTATTTTCCTAGAGATGAATCTAAATAACTTTTTCCAAGATATTGTACCAATCCTCTTTCTGATTTAAGTCTTTAAAGTTGTTTTTCTTTGATTTTATTCTCATTCTCTATATTTCTCATTTTCATTCTTTTCCCTCTTCCCAGCCTCACCAAATAGCCTATCCCTCTGCTACTGTGTTTCCTGTCAGTCAAGTTCTTGCTTACCATAAATTAGCATTTTTCAGTATCCATGCTTAGATTTAAAACACAGAAGATGGCTCTGTTGACTGCATCAGAAGTGCACACACATAGCCTGGCCATTGAGGTAGAGCTGTCCATCCCACACCTGCGCTGAAAAGGTAACTGGCAAGCAGAGTGGTGGCTCCCGTGAGTGCTTCATTAAATTCTATGATAAGAATGTTTGCAAAGAAAGAAACAGGGGCTGTTTTCTTTGGGTAAACTCAGGGGTGAGCTTTCAAAACAAGAGGAAGCACAAATAAGGGAAACCTGTGAGAGATGTCACAGTGGGAAAAGGACAGATGTCGTGTTGACAGGAACCAAATCCTCATGTCCTCCTTCACCTGCTGTGGCCCAATCCACATGAATAAGAGATTTCAGTACATCAGCAGAACCAATTTCCAGTTTTATTCTTAACACATACTTTGTTTTGACGTTGTAATTAATATGTCCACATGCACACATATGTGCATATGCTACACTGAAACACATGTGGAGGGAAGGTGTTTCCATACATGGCTGGAAGGTTGGGTCGAGTTTGGTAAAAGTATGAGTGAGGACTGAAACTGAGTTTGAATTTCTGCCAATTTTCATGAGCCAGCATCTTTCAAAAGCAGATAATGAAGTCGAGAATGTGGTAGAGCACTAGCCTAGCACAAAGCCTTAGGTTCAATCCCCAGAACAACAAGAAAACAAAAACCACAATAATAACAAACCAATGGATAGTCTGATAATTTTACATGTGCCATTTCTCTCTAATTTACCACTGAGGAAGTTAAAAATGGCCAAAATGCAAAATGCCTCCAGGTCAGCCCTTGGTGGTGGTAGTGCACTGAGCCATAAGACTGCAGATACCTGTTCCATAAATTCTCTGTTTTCTCTAATGTGTTATAGAGTGTATGGTACTTTTCTGGGGATATTTCTTTGCATATACACATTCTTTTAAAAATGAAAACATATGCATACATCTATGTAAATAGAGATATATGAATGTGTTGGTTTTCTGTTGCTGTCATAACCAATTACCACAAATGTAGGAGCTTAAAACAACATCCATTTATCTCATAGTTCAGTGACTTAGAAACTTAACATGGACTTCTAAAGAAAAAAAAAAATATATGGTGTCACCCACCTGTTCGGGGCTCTTATTCGGAGGCCCTGGCAGAGAATCCTGGTCTAATCTTATTCAAGTTAAGGGAGGAATTCACTTCCTCATTGGGACAGAGCTGAGGTACACTTCCTTGCTGGCTGTCAGCTGGGAGCCTCTGAGCTTCTGTTCTCCATCTTCATGCATCCAGTCTTTCTGGTTTTCCTTTCTGCTGCATCTCTTCCACCTCCTTTTCTACCACATATAGTTCAGCCACAGAAAATTTTTTGTTCTTAAGGGCTTTTGTGATTAGATTTGGGCCCACCTTAATAATCCAGGATAACCTCCCTATTTTAAATTCCACAATTTCCTTTGCTATGTAAAATAATCCATTATTAAGATCAAGGAATTAGGGAAGGCATTATTGATATGACCACCACATTGAAAGTATCACCCCAATTCCTTTGTATACTAAACCTCAAGTGACACTTCAGGAATACGACCTGATCTATCCAGAGTTATGCATAGCACTTTTAGATGCCTCTCCTATTTGTTTCATCTTTCATATATTTGTAAAACCCCATAATCTTATTTAACCATTGGTTATCCTTCCCGCTCATATCCTCCACCTCAGCATTGTTCAGTCCTGTCATTTCTAACAATGACAAAGACCAAAGAACTCTGCTGTAATCTAACCAATATGTAAGGACCATGCTCATTCATCTACCTCTTATCCAAGTTAAAAATGTGTCTTTGTATCTCATCTCTATCAAGCATCCACCCATGAACCATCCTAATAACTCAGGATAATCACACTATCAACCATCACACTGTGCTGACCCTCCACAAAGCTCTCCTTATATCTCCCTGAAATCCAAATCATCAAATACACCTCATGCCTACCTGACCCCACATGAAACAATTTTACCTTAAGAATCTACTTGGATGCCCCTCACAAAGCAACTTTTAGGAAAGAGGACAGGTTCTGTTGTTCCATGGGCCAAGTCTGGGAATGCCTCCAATCCAAGAAGATGGAAGTCATGACCACCACACCTTGTCTCTGTCCATGTATAACATTGCGGGGAAGTCAAGTAAAAACCATTTGCTGCATTAGTGTTCTCACAGAGATTCCTCTGAGGCTGTTTATATATTTCTCCCTCCTGTTCAAAATTGTATTCCAATGACTTGCATCCAGATGATCAGTCTTGTAGCTTCCAAGACAAACATCTTTTATGCCTGAATTTCTCTGCCACTTGTGTTGTTTCCCTTATCCATCAAGTGATTTTATCATAAAATCACACACACTGTAAAATAATTGGCAAAGCTTTCTAAATGTGGAGTTATAAGAATGGCATTTATTTCATTCTTCTGGCAAGGAAGGACCCTCCACTTTGGAATCATGATGGGTTTCATTAATGTTCTCCACAAGTCTCGCTTTTCTTTTCATTAGTAAATGAAGATTGACCTATAGCTGACCTCAGTGGCTGCAGATAAGCTATGTCCTCACAGTTAAGAACATTGCTTTGTATTAATGGTCCTTGTTTATAGGAATAAAACCAGATTGAAGCTGCAAGACCATTCTGATCTTAGCCAATTTAATTTCACAAATAGAGTTTTATGAAACTCCATCTTACTCTTTTCCTGGCACACCCTGAATATTTTTCAGATAGTTTACTGCCAAACCAACCAAGTTCCCCTACTCAGCTTTCTGCAAAGCATGGTGGAAAATCTTTAGTGGGTAGCAAATTGTTAGATCAAGGAGAAATAATTGGAAATCACATTGGAACTTTTTAGCTAGCCATTTCTCCATTCCCCTCAACTTTCTCCATTTGCATTTAATTCAATAGATGCTTCATAAAAATAACATATTCCCAAGAGAAGTGTTTTAACATTTCTCTTCTAATGTCTTAACATTTCTCTCCTAACACATGTACATATACATGTATGTATTTTTTTTATTTTTTTGTAGTGCTTGGGATTGAACCCAGGGACTTGTGCATGCTAGCTAAATGCTCTACTACCAGCCATTGCTAATATTTTTATTACTATTATTTTTGTTTTATATTTTTCTAATAGAAAACCAGAAACTCCAGTCTTGCTGCTCATCAGCCTAGGTGCTCAGGAGCAGTCTGAGAGGGAAGACATGGTCTTCTCAGAGCAAGTGACTGGTCAGCCTCCACAGGTTGCAATACTGTCCAGAAAGTGGGTATTACCTCCCATAGAAGGAGGTGGAATATCTGACGAGGTCTATACAGTCATGCATCTAATAGAATGGAATTCACATTCAACATAGGTTAAAGACTCAAGGAACATCATTTGTATGTGTGTTTTTTAAAACCAGATGGAGGAAGGAAGGAAGGAAGGAAGGAAGGAAGGAAGGGTAAAAATGCTTTGATGTGATCATTCACACATAAAAGAAATAAATGGCCTCTGCTTGGAGATAAGGCAAAAAAGGTAAAAAAGGACACAGAAAGATACTAAAGCCACTTGTCTCCATCACTTCACTAAATTTCATATCAAATATTTTATATTTGATTATTTTAACTATAAACTTACAGTAATCCAAAACTACAAAACCTTTAGGAGACATCAATGTCTAAATTATTATTTGACAAGGTAGAAGGAAGCTAACCTTCTTTCCTCTAACAATTAAATATCTACTCTTATATCATCTTGGCAAAAGAAAAACACTTTTAAAAAAGTCACCAGTGATCACCAATAAAATGAACCCAGCTCTCACCAGACCTTTAAGGAACAGGCTGGCGCTTCCCTCAATCTGCACACACAATCAGATTTACAAATGCCATATAACCTCAGTGATGAAAGCAGCCCTTCCAAAAGCAAGTCTTGCAGTTTCATGGTATCCAGAGTGACCTTAACCTTGGGAGAGGATGACCATAATTTTTGTACAAATGGGCTTCCCACATAAATTCTCTGTGGAACAGGTTTGACATAACTATTCAGAATATGCTTAACTGATAAGAAGAATATAAGACCGGCTTTCCCTTTTCTAATTCTGGTTCTAGATACAAAGAATCATTCATCTGGATCTCACTTAAATGAATCTATTGTTTAATTTTCTTTTTCTTTGAAATGTTCTACTAAAAGCTTTTCCATGGATCAGCATATTTTTCCATCAGGGCATATATCAGTAGGAAATGGACATTCCTACAGAAAATCTGCCAGAGTATAAATTCTCTTATAAGCATAATAAGAGGGTTTGGGATCTTCTTCTGGATGTCCATGTAGTATTTCAATGTCTTTTCCCAGACTTTTGACATTATCATGATCTAAATCTGATAGTTATACTTCTGAGACCAACTAACTCAACAGAGTTTTGTATGGGATTCCTGAGACCTAGCCCATCACTTTTTTTTTAATTCTATGGTTATAGTATCACTACTGACCTTCACCTAACATATTGCAGGTGCACCCTATAGAGAAAATCATGGGTCAAAATGACCTTTACTGTTATTAAAGAGAAGACACTTAGATATAAGACTGTGTGCCACCTTCACAGAACAGAATATGCTTATCCCATTTTTATACAAACAAAAATTTTTTTAGTCCCTTTATCAAGTTCTTCACGTTGTAGACTATTTCATCCTCACAACTCTATACGCTAGGTATCATCATTTGCATTTTATAGAAATAAAATTCAAATTAAGAAAGAAAATTGTGAGTTGCACAAGGAGATTAAAGTTGAACAACTGAACCCTCCCCTGCCTTCCAGTCTAGAACTCTTCCCAATAGACCATTTCAGCCACATCAGGCCTTCTTTGCTGGATTTGCAGGTTGCAAAAGACTTGTCAAACTTGAGGAACAACAGTCACAGCTTGGGGAAGAACAACCTCAAGATGTCAGAATATGCACTAATGATATATATGGGTGGGGACAAGTCCATTGTAACTGAATCACGTGCTGACAGTATTTGCTCATTTATTCAAAAGGATGCATTGAGTTTCTAGTATATGCAAACCAGTTGATTTTAAAGGAATCAAAGAAGCAAGCACCTGTCCATTGCCTTCTAAAAAGTCAACAAGGTAGTTTATGTATCAACACCCAAAGGCTCCAAAAGTTAAATGACATATGGGAATCAGGCAAAAGGTTGTGAGCACAGAAACTGCATAAGAGCATACATAACAGTGGTTAATGAGAGCTACAGACCTAAGTGCTACAGCAGGTGTTCTCAGTGTCATTACTACCAACATTTTGGATGGCATAATTCTTTGTTGTGGGTGGCTGTCCTCTGCATTGTGGGCTGCTAAGAAGTGTCCCTGGTGCAATATTTTCCCAGGGATTCAATTCCATACAACTTGATTGCTCAAAAATAACAGAAATCTATTTTCTCTCCATTTTAGAGACTGGAGGTCCAAAATCAAAGTGTCAGCAGGCTCTGCTCCCTCCAAAGTCTCTGGGGAAAGGTCATTCCTTTCCTCTTGTAACATCTAGTGGCTGACAATTTTAGCATTCCTTGGCTTGTAGCAGCATCAACCCAATCTCTGCCTCTTCCCACTGTCTCTCTTTGTGTCCAGTTTCCCTCTTCTTATGACACCAGTCACTGGATAAGAACCAACCTAATCCAGTATAAACTCACCTTCACTTGATTATATCTGATTATTTCCAAAAACAATGTCACATTCATATGTTTTCAGTAGACATGAATTTCGGAGGCACTATTTAACCCAGGATATCTGGTCTCTACCCCATGACATCACCCCCCCCCACCACCAATGGTTATAACTAAAACTGTTACCAGATATTTGCAAATGTCCCTAGGAGGGGGAAAAACTCACCCATAATTGAGAATTACAGCTCTACAAAGATCAGAAAAGGGAAATACCAGCATAGGCTATATATACAGCAAAGGTGTCAACAGAGAAGGTCAGAGTCAAGAGGATCTAGCTTCTCAGGCTTTTCACAGCTTCCCCCACCCCCACCCCATCCTTCTTCCACTTTACTCTTCTTTATTCTCTCTGGCTGTCCTTTTCTCCATTTTCCTTCAGTTCCCCACTTCCCTGCCAATGCCTTCCCTTCCCTTAAAGGAATGGTGTATCCAGCAGGAAGGTTTCCATGGAAAACATCAGATTCCAGTTGAAGGGTGAAAGATGGGTAGGGGTAAGATGGAAAAGAAGGGGGCAAAACAGGTTCACTTCTCTGTCACCTTGTGAAGAATGGCTCTTATCCTGTCTTTTCTCTCTTAAAAGTTTATTAAATTCATTCAGTGGGAAAAAGAAGAAATGTAAAAGGAATTACGAACTCTTGAGGAAAATTACTTTTTTTAAGGTTAAGTAGCATGACAATGGCAGCAGATAGAGCAAATTAAATTCTAACTGCACCAGTGGTTTGATAGATATCATTTTGCTAAGTGCTACTGAGAAAAATGCCTTCTTGGGGGTATGAAGATCAAATTCAGAATGAACACTTGTCAGTTGTGGCATCAGATTCAATTAGGTGAAATTCATTAATATAAAGAGGAAATTGAAATTTGTAAAACAGGGACAAAGCATTTTTATAGAAACATATATGCAATATCTTTAGGAAATCATGTATTTATTCAATCTAGGACCAACAGGAAGGAAAATATTTTACCTATGCATTAGTGTGCAATTGTAGTCATGGCTAGAATTAGACATTCTTATGATATTTGAAAACCATACATAAAATATGCTTCATAAGCCTAAAACAAAGTTTGCCAATGAATAACCTATCCCAGGAAATATTCCCAGTCACTAGGACTTGACCCTGTTGTCATAGGGAGCAAGACAAAGCTAGTAATGACTGCAATAACTTTATGTCAAGAACTTTGAACACCAAAGGCAACTGCCAACTGGGACTTTCCAGTAATCATCTAGTTATCTTTTTAAAAAAGTAGTAAAATGGGTGTTGAAATATGTTCTCCATGAAATATTTATCACCCTTTTAGTAGATCACTTCTCCTAAGGCATTCATGCAGGGCTGCTGAAAGAGTTTCAAAATCTTATTTGCCTAGATGCAAGCAAATTTGCCTCATTAGTGATCAATTACCAGCCAGGTCAGTCCTAACAAGTCATTAATACATACCTTGTACTGTCAAATCCAGTAATTGGGTGCCACATGTCCAATAAACTATCAGATGCTATTATTAATAAAGCCCTCAAGGCTCCACCAGGATCCATACTGTGTAAACGAGGTGCCAAATGGGGTAATTTTTTACTGCTTTCCAACTTGGCCTATGATAGATCAACTCAAAGCACCTAAACTTGAACCCAAAGGCAGAGTATGTCTGTGTGACACATCACCAGCATCAATTCTGAAAGTTTCCAAAAGAGGTATTATTTCCAAAGCTTCTTCTTATGGGTTACTAAGGTATGAGACTGAGTTAAGAAGGACCATTTAACAGATGTTCCTGATTCCTCCTCTTCCATGTTCAGGATTTCCAGATTGGTGATACTGCTGGACCATAAAGAATGAGGTCACATCCTATATCAAATATTTTTAAGAGGAGGAGCTATTTATGTCTAATAAAAAAGGAAGATTATAAACCAAAAATCAGCAAACAGAACCAGGGAATCAAACTGATGATGAACAACCAGTCCTCAACCTATTGAGATGCCAGCTACTCCAATCCAGAGCATCTTTCAGAACTTTTTCTAATACAGAATTTTATTCATTCACATACTCACTCATTGAAGATGATTGATCCATCTATGCACTCTGTCATTCAGCACCAAGCCATGTGAATGAAAAAACTACTTTGAAAAATGGCTCCACATTTTTAATGTCTTAGAAAAGGATCAAGACATCACAGTCTTCTCTCCCTCTGTCTGCCCTCCACCTACCATTCCTGGTCACCCTTCAAGTCTCAGTATAAATGCCACTTCCACAGAAGAGCCTCTCTTGACTGCTTCCTCCTAGGGCATTCCGTGCTTCTTTGCACATTTGCTCCAACATGAGTCATTACTTTCAACTTAATGTTCGTGCTCATTCCTGAACTATGAATTTCTGATGTGTTCACCACAGTGTTCCTGTGCCTACCACACTGCCTGAAATATAGCAGGTGTATTCTTAACCACTGATGATTGATTAGTTGCTGGAGCCACAAACTTTAGAGGCAACCACCACGGGGGTGGTTTAGTAGCCGCAGTCCTCCAAAAGAACTGAAGGATCACGATCTTCATAAATAGCTTTTACTTTACCATCTACAAAATGTCTCCTTCCTCTTCTCCTTTCGCCTCTCTCTCTCTCCTCTCCTCCCCACCTTGTCCCAAATACCAATAATGTTTCATGACTGAAGAAAGAAGCGAGTCTTGTATGAAATGAGGACTCTGAACAGGGCATGGCAGGTCAGGTTCCCTTCCATGCTCTCCCATTGATCATTATCATTTCTGGCTTCATTGGGGCTACAGCTCCATTAAGAGCTTACATTTTAAACAATAAGAACATTAATAGCTAACATTTAGGAATTGCTTTTTACACTGAACAAAGTGCCTTATTTGCATTCTCTTATTTCCTAATCAAAATCACACATGGAGGTAACATTATCATTATCACTATTCTTAAAATGAAGACTCATAGAGGCACAGAACAATTAAAAGATGTTCCCTGGGTCATGCAGCTAACAAGCAAAAGATCTGTAATTCAATCTGGGTTCATATGATCTCACTCTTGACCACTGGACTATGCTGCCTCCTTCCATACCTGTAGTATTGTGAACTCAGGCCACAGTCCATGGTCATGCAGCCTGAACACGGCACAACTCTGGGGAGCTCCACTCAGGTAGATGATGAGGCAAACCTTGCCCTCCAGATATGGCAGTGCTGCCTATATTTGCAGGAGTAGGATCTCAAGACAAGCTCCATCTCACTCTTTCAGCTCCATCCTTGGCAGAACTCCAATACTCACCTCCCAGTGGAAGCACTGGAAATGAATGTTGCAGTCAGTCTCATCACACCATTTCAGTGATCACTCAGCATGACAATAACAGTGACTCTAAAACCCATGGTACAATTCTGCTTTTTTGTCCATATCACACTGGCTCAATGGCCAAGCCCCACACACACCCATGAGATGCCCATCAATACACATTTACAATGGATTTCACTCAACTCCAATGGTCCTCTGGTTAATTTACACAGTTCCAAACTGACCTTTCCAAATGTGTTCCACTACACAGGGAGAGTGAAGAAAATTTACTGCCAGGAACCAAAAATATGCTACCTTGTGAAGTATGGGTTTTTTCATGGCTTGATTTGAACTTCATATCAGAAACTGTGGAGTGGTTCACTGATTATTCACCATTTGAGGAAAAGAAAAGGCAGTTCAGAGGCCTTCAGGGACCATATTTCATAGCCCTATCAAACGTTCACACAGGTGATTAAAAGCCTTGCAAGCAGCAGCAACTGCAGGGCCTACTGGTCACATTCTGGAGAAAGAGATGGATTTCTGAGAAAAGGGAAGAAAGTTAAGAACCCACGGGCACTAGAAAAGTTGGTATAAAGTTCCCTAGTGAATTCATTTGAGAGGAAAAACTTTCCAAGCTTTCCCTCTACCCTTTCTCATCCTCTATTCTATCATAAAAATCCGCCAAGTCCCCTTTTATCTACACATTTATGATCACAGACATGACCTTCATTGTATTATGGATGGTCCACTCCACCATGAGGCATTTACCCTGAGAGGAGATACAGAAGCAAGAATAATTTCTGAGAAGATTAGAGTACCAGTGTGTTGGCAGAAAATAGCACATAAAACTGGGTGAAAAAGCAAGAGGTGGAGAAAAAGCAAGAGGTGATACAGCACCATAATCTAAGGCAGAAGAAGAGGAAGCCATTACTGGTAGAGAGAGCAGTGGTATGAAGAGGGAGCCTGTCAAAACCTATAACCTTTAGAGCAAAGAAGCAGCCAACCTATAACCAAGGAGGAAGCTGGGGAATAAACACCATGATCTCACTCCTCCTTTTATCCACTACTCCATGTTCTCTTCCATTGTCCAAATCCAGCCAAAACCATTCCAGCAAAGGATCCAATTGAGATAGACCATAAAGATCAGATCTCCCAACTCATGAAGTGCCCCTCAGGTCTAGTGAGTAGATATGGGGTGCTGGAGTGGATAATTTGAAAATGTAAAAATCATATACAAAAAGAAATTATTATTGCCCACTATTATCATTAACCTCCAAGTCCTCCTCTAATTTAGTGACAATGGTTTGTCTGTGCTACAGGAGGTTGATGGGAATGCAGCAATGCAACTAAAGTTAAGTTATATAGTCTATTGTCAATTTGACACAAGCTTTTCAATTTAAATTCACAAAACGCTACTCTCATTATAAGTCCTTTTTTTCTTTCCCCTCTGGTGGTACTAGGATTTGAACTCAGGGCATTACACTTGCTTGGCAGTGCTCTACCACTTCTAGCCCTTTTTTCTTTAGTTGTGTTTTAGATAGGCTCCTGTGTTTTTACCCGGGCTGACTTCAGACCTTGATCCACCTAATAGTCCCACATAGCTGGGATCACAGGTGCCATGAGCCCACACCCAGCTTATTAGTTTACATGGGGGCCTCTTGCTAAATTTTGCTATGTCTAGCCTTAAACCATGACCCTCCTGATCTCTGCCTACAAGTATTTGGGATTACAAGCATGTACCACTATGCCCAGCCATGTGGCAAATTCTAAAAATGTTCTAATTACTTTGAAGATACCTTTTTTCTCTACCATACTCCTTTGAGGCAGAAAAACATGATTTGTTAATAACCAACATAAATGGGTATCTACTTATACCAGATAATCTATACATTTGTTATTGCATTTAATGATCATCACAAACACAAACATGAAGAAATCAAAGCTCAAGGAAGCCAATATTCACAAAGTGATATGGCAAGTATAGGACAGAGACCCAGATTCAGGTCTCTCTGATCCTGAAGTTCAAGTTTTTAACTACCTTATCACTCTGACCCATGTGCATATTTGAAACCTCCATAGTGCTTAGTGAATGTACCTAATATACAGCAGACCTCTGTGTATTTGTGGAGTGAATGAATGGATGGATACAGCCTAGTAGAATAAAACCATAACTCTCCACATGTACTATTATCCCTAAGTCAGATTCTTTTGACCTCCTCTTTATTTCATTTCACAATGAATTACTGAACCAGCATTTTCTGAATCATCTCAAAAAGTAGAAGTGAAGAAGGAAACATAGCTCTATGGTTCACATGGTGTGCAATATTTCTGAGAAATTCTGTATCCACATACCCATGTCCAAAAACAAAACTGACCATGAGATCAAACAACTATGTTTGTTTGATCAAACAAATAGTTGCTTCTTTGAACAACTATTGTTGTTCTAGTGTGAAGAAGTACCACAACTCAGCTGTTTCCTAAAAGCTTGTGAAAAGCTAAAATAATGTTCAGGAATGCAGTGAACCCTGGGTAGGCAGAGAAGTGGTAGTACCGAGAGGAGGTCAGATGGCAAGGTGAGAATCACACAGTGGGACCATTTGAAGGTAGCACCTGTCATTAATATGATAAAACCATGGGGGAGAAGGGCCCTAGCCCACTGCCATTCTCAAACCAGTACTTCAATTATTTATTTGAACATCCCAGTTCATGAAAACATTCATGTAACCTGAATATTTCATTCACACTGAAAGGACTGTCCTTTGTGAGAACTCTATGGTTAAGAAAATTCTATAGTAAAATCTCTCTTCAAAAAATTACTAACATCCCTTCCTACTTACAGCAATGACTCACATGGTGTACACACAAATAAAGGGGTAGGACAAAGGAAATTTCTGGTCATAGTTCCATCAAGGTTCATGGCCCTCCTGAGTTTGGGGGACTTGATTAGTCTGTGACTCATGATTAGAGCTCTGGCCTAACAGGATTCCCAGCATCTCTTTGGGCCCAAGAATGATACAAGGAAAAGATGTGGAATAGCAAGTTCTACTAGCTGTCAAGAACACAGATATGAGAAATCTTTAAGAGGCATCTCAGGATTTCCACTTCTGGGAACATATAGCAGATACATGCTCCTACTAAGTACAACTAGAATTCAATAAAAACAACTAGAATCAAATAAAAAACAAATATAAGAAGTCTCTGAAATATGGAGAGAAGACGGTGTGCCAACTAGAGATGTCAGGACCCAAGAAATGGCATAGGGGTAGGTTTCCAGGGTTTTATTTTTTACTCATATTTCCCCAACTTGGAGCTGAACAAGTTAGTAACCTAAAAACACCAATGGTCACAGACAAGAAAAAATTCCAACAAATGTCAGCTCTGTCTAGATTAAAGGAAAGGGCCAGCCTGCAAGACAGAAAATTTTTACAAAATAACACTTTAGTCAAACATTATCCAAAATAATAACAATAATAAAATAACAACATAATGAAACTGGAGAGCCAAAACTTCTATTCTGTATAGGCCCCAAGGAGACACTCAGTTGGCCTCCATCCCAACACAAAAATGGCCAGGCGGGGAAACAGTAGTGCCAGGAAATACCATGCAAAAGTCTGAACTACTTCCTACACGGCAATAAGTGGTGCTCTGCCCCTCCCCCACTGGGAAGGAGTCAGTGATGTCCTAGGGAGAATCAGGACTTCTACCACCTCCTAGAAGTAATGAGGCCAGTCTTTACCATGGTGTCAGGAGAGGACCCCCTCTCAGACATAGTGGGGTCAGTGCAGGTCTAGTAAGGAACCAGATGCCACCCAACCAGCAGAAAGACTGGTTGACCCCCTGCCTTGGAGGTCAATGGAAAGCAAATAGAAAACAAGGATTTCTGCCCCACCCTTCCCCTGCCTTAGTGGTGTCAGAGGAAGCCATTTTCTTTTGTAGGATGACCATAAAAATTGCTACCAATATGGTGACTGAAATTTATTCTATGAGACTTACAAAGACAAAAAATCTGAATCAAGATGCTGGCAGAACTTTGCCTATTCTTAAGACTCCAGAGAAAAATCTTTCCTTCCTTCATCCAGCATCTGGTACCTCTAAGTTGTTTTTGGTTTGTAATAGAATAACTCCCATCTTGGGCTTTGCCTTCAGATGGCCTTCTTCTATGAGTCTCTTCACAGTTTTTCCTCTACTTATGGGATGCTAGTCATTTGATATAGGGTCCACTCTAAATCCAAGATGATTTCATGCAAGACCTGCAATTGTATATCTGCAAAGACTTTTTCCAAATAAGGTCAGATTCCAAGGTTCCAAATGGACATGAATTTTGGAGGGATTCTATTCAATACATTACAGTTGCTAAAACAGAAGGTTAAATAAGACCCACAGTTACACAACATAAAAGCTCAATTTTAAAAAAGTCATTCATTATACAAAAATCCAGGAAGATAGTCCTGAACAACAACAATCAATAGAAGCTAAAACTGAGAAGATGGATAGATATGTCAGAATTATCTGACAAAAATTTAAACAGCCATCATTAAAAAATCCTTCAGTCAGCTTTATGAACACCTTTGAAGAAAACAAAAATTAAAATCAAAATTGAAAGCCAGGAACAGTGGCTCAAGTGTGTAATCCTAGCTACTCGGGAGGAAGAAATAAGGAGGATCGCAGTTCCAGGCTAGCCCAGGCAAAGAAAGTTTGCAAGACTCCCATCTCAACCAATGGTGCCCACCTGTCATCCCCAGCTCTACCAGCGAGCACAGATAGTAGGATTGAGTTCCAGGGTGGTCTGGGCATAGACCAAGAGCCTATCTCAAAATTAACCAATGCAAAAAGTGCTGTGGAGTGGCTTAAGTGGCAGAATGCCTACCTAGCAAGCACAAGGCCCTGAGTTTAACTCCCAATACACCAGAAAAAAAAGAAAGGAAAGGACAAGCAAATGGAAGATATAAAGAAGGACCAAGTAGAAATTTTAGAACTGAAAAATAAATTTGTTAAAGTAAAAAAGTAAGAAATGGCCAGGCTAAATAGCAGTATGGAGGAGAGTTAGAGGGAAAAATCAGTTAACAGCTAACTTGATGATAGAAAAATAGAAATTACTCAGTCTGAACAACAGAGAAAAAATAGAGTGAAAAAATGAACAGATCCTCAAAGAAGTGTGAGATACAAATACAAGAGTTAACAATGCTGCAATTAGAGTCCCATAGTTAGAGGAGGAAGAATGCATGACTGAAAAAGTCCTTCAAGAGATAATAACTGAAATCTTTTCAAATTTGGCAACAGAGACCAACTTAATTCAAAAGGCTGAGAAAATTCCAAATAAGAGAAATACAACGAAACATACAGCAAGGCGCTTCATAATCAAACTTTTGAAAACTGAAGAAAAACATTCCTTGCAAGCAACAAGGGCAAAATCACACTTTACCCTATAGGGAAAACCATTTGAGTGATAGTAGATTTCAATCAAAAACCATAGAGGGCAGAAAACATGGCATAAGAATTTTTCAGTTGCTGAAAGAAAGGAGCTGTCATTTCAAAATCATTTCTCTTGTGACTATATCCCCCAAGAATGAAGTATCAAGAAATGTAATCCACCATATAAATGAGTTGCAGAAGAAAATATCACATGATCATATTAATTAATGCAGAAAAAGCATTTAATAACATTCGACACCCATTCAAGATAAAAATGCCCCAAGAGGAAAAGAAGATTACATTCCCAAATTGATAATAATTACCTACAAACAAACCTACAGCTAATATCATACATAATCCTTGTCTTAGTCTTTATGCTACTATATCAAAATGCCACACACTGGGAAACTTACAAAGAACAGAAGTTTCCTTTTCCACAGTTCTGGAAGCTGGGAAGTCCAAGATCAAGGTACTGGAAGGTTTGGTTGTCTGGACTGATCTCCACTTTAAGGATAGATCCTCCAAAAAAAGAAGAACTATTTCTTACATGACAGGAGGCCAAGGGCAAAAAGAGAGTCGACCCCTCTTTGAAGTCCTTAGATAAGGACACCTAATCCCATTTATGTGGGATGAACTCTCACGACATAGTTACCTCTCAAAGGTACCATATCCTAATACCATCACACTGGCAATACCTGAATTTTTGAAGACACACATTCAACCACAGCAATAGGAAAATACCAAATATTTTCCTCTTAAGATGAGGAACAAGGCAAGGGCATCCACTCTCCCCACTCTTATTCAAGACAGTGCTCTGTCTCCACTGCCAAGAAGATTATCTGGCATGTACTCGGGTCTTGATAAAGCTTTGATAAACGAATGAATGAAAGTAGCACCTTCTATGTGTCCGTCTACTCACTCCTTTTCTTTCCTATTTTTTCCCTTCCTTAAAGAAATACACAAAATCTGCTGGTACTGCAAGGTAGCTGATAGATTCTTACAAAACATAAGGGAATAGACCTGCTTTATGCAAACACCCAAGTAAAATAACACATGAAAAATAGTAACTTGGTTGGCAAAAGGTCTACTAGTTCAGATCTGTGAAGGTTATTATGGACATAAATATAGGAAAGGAACAGAGAGGCATTAGGAATATAAAAGCTCCCGGGATTTCTAAATTAGTTCTTTTGTGTGTCCACCTACCACTTCACACTTCAAGAGGGAAGATAGTGCTTTTCTTCATTACCTGGACCAGAGTCCTTTGGAGTGTTTCCCAACAACCCGGGAAGAGAGTCTATGGTCTTTTAACTCCCTTAGAAAATATTCCTGGTGCTAGAAAACCATCCATCCATGGAAAGGAAGATGGCAGGATAACTAACACTTGTTATGGATTTGCAATGATCATTTGTCAAAATATGAACTTGCATCAGGCCCCTTTCATCTGTCTCTCTCTGAAGGCAGAGGCCAGTCTGATAGTCACTTTCAAAACTATGAAACATCTGCTTTAACTCTCTGCTCTAAGAGGGTTAGTGGGATAGGTTTGTGGCCATCATCAATGACCTTAATCATGGGCGGAGTTTTGCTTGCTATAAATCATGTATCAAACCTGGAGAGTCTCCAGTCAATCCATAAACCCTTCATTGATTAAAATCCTCTCCTCTCTTCATGCTGAAGCTGGAGCACTATTTAATAAAAGCACAATCAAAGGCCAATTCTCACGCAACAGTTGTTATTCCAGACAAGTGCCTTGTTCCCGTCAGCCTAAGAAGTGGGGAAGATTATTCATTTAGCTCTAAATGAAATTTATTTTCTGAACTTGTTTCAGTTGGATTTGCTCATGCTCTATACCCCATAATCAGTTTATATTCTGTTCTACTTGAATCAGCAAAACCTCAGGGGTGTCTCTTGCAAGTTACAGAGAGTGATGATTAGCAACTCAAAACGGAAGCAGGTTCAAGATTTCCAGAAACAGAATCCAACCCCGCAGAGCAAAATGTAATGCTGAGGAAAGAGCCTGGAGCAGATGCAGCAAGAATCTGAGCTTGAGAGATCAGCTGAGCACCTCTACCCCTTACACACCACTCCTTTGCTGGTATCAAAGCTTCACTCATGCCCAAACACCTGGGGCCTGACACAGCAGGTGAAGGCTCCTTTTCCGCTCCTTCCTGTGCTCCTGGATTTCTCCACCCCTTCTCCTTTCCAGACAGCAAGCTGACCTAGTTCTTTACTCTTCTCCGTACCAACACTTTCACAACCCAAGCACACTGAGCTCCTGTGGTGGAAAATAATGATCCCTGCACAAGAAGCTTTTCAAAACTGAAACAAGGGGCTAGAGGTCCAACTCCATGATACAGTACTTGCCTAACATGCATGAGGCCCTGGGTTCAATCCCCAGCACTGAAAAGAAGTCCAGAAAATAACTTTTTTTTTAAAGTTATAATTGTAGAAATTCTCCAGCCAGTGTATTTAGTACCCCAGTCACACCATAAAAATTATTAGCATATGTTAATAGTAGCATGTGTGTTCTTAATCAGAGAAATTGGATAACATAGCTAAATTCCCACAGATAATAAGTGACCAACCCAGAAGTAAGGACTCCTGAATCTAAGTGTTATGCTCTTCCCCTACTTATATCCTTCTAACTCTTCTCTTCTTTTATTTTCTTTCTTTTTTTTCCACCCTTTGGCATAATAGATCTTTTCCCAAAGTAACACCTTACCTTACTTTTGAGTTTTAAAGAATAATTATCAAGCGCTAGGTGATTTTATGTATTTTCTATTTGGTTGTTCCTGAAAACTCTCTCGACACTTGGTGTTTACAATTTCACTCCAGTGTGTCCAAGTGCAAAGTTATTCTTATTCTCAATTCAAGGATTCATTTCTTTCATAATTGTGGAAACTTTCTAGCCAGCATATTTAGGGCATTGCCTCTTCTTCCTACTCTCTCTCCTCTTTCTGAAGCCGCTTGACTTTCTTACTCTGTCTTCCATGTCTCTGAATCCCTCTTTTGTGGTTTTCAGCTCTTTCTCTATGCCATAAATCCTAGACTTTATCTTCAAATATATCTTATGTCTTCTTAAATTTGTTCAACTGTGCCTAAAGTGTTATTTTGTTAGCTGTGGTTTTAATTTCAATAAGTATGTTTTTCATTTCTTTTAAAAAATTTTTATTAGAATAAATTAATTGTACAAAGGGGTATCACTGTGGTACTTTGATCAAATTCACCCCATCAATGTTACTCTTTCTTAACCACCCTTCCTTTTACCTCCTCCTTTTTAACATGTACTTCTATAATACTTAATTATCTCCCCTCCCATTACCCTCTCCATTTCCCCTCCTCCCACCCACTGGTTCCTGCCCCCCCAATAGTCCTCCTTTATAATCATGTTATATTATTACTTTTTAGGTTTAGACTCCACATGAGTAAAAACATGTGATATTTATCTTTCTGAGTTTGTCTTCTCTCATTTAAGATGACGATCTCCTGTTCTGTCCATTTTCTGGCAAATGATATAATTTTTTTTCCTTTTCTGAAAGATATGTTTGCTTTATTTTTCTTTTCACAGTTTCTTATTCTGTCTTTATAATTTTTGTTCCTTCCTTCATGTTGTTGGTCATTTTCAATGTCATAATTTGAAGCATCTCTCAGGTTATCTTTTTGCTTTAGAAGCTACTATGCTTGAGTGTTGTCACTTGTGGTTTTCCTTCATGGTGCATTATTTCCTTGTGTTGGAAATACATTTTTATCATGAGTTCATCTTCAGCAGTGCAAGCCAGAATGCCCTGGCTTTGAAAGCATTGCTAAAGAGTGGTTACACATGTACCTTCTTCAGGAGTAGAAAGTGAGTTTCACCAGAACCTGCTTTTAAATTAATTTATCCATTTCCTTCATATTAAGCTGGTATTATATACTTGTGGCAGATCTTTTCAGTATCTCTCAGGAGAGCCTTTTTTCTTTCCAATTTGAGCTCTGGCCAGAAAGAATCTTTGTTTCTCTAAGCTGGAAGGTGAGATTCCTCTACTTCTGCTATCAAAAAAGGAAACATTCCTACCAGCCTCACAGAGTGGTTGCCCACAGGCCTCTGTCTGACCTGGGCCTTGCTACACACAAACTCTCATATCCACAGATCCCCACATGTAGCCCAGGTCTGTTCTTACAGCCATCCATCTCTCAGAAGCTCACCCATCGGGCTGTTTTTGTTGTTTGTTTGTTTGTTTCTGATACCAAGCTTTTCCCTTTTTTATTCTCAGATGTGTTTTTGTTTCAAGTTGTGACTTGACTTTTTCCAAGTTTTATTTTGAAATAATGTCAGATTTAAAATTTGCAAACTGATTCAAGGGATATCAGTGTATTTTTCACCTAGAATCCCCCAAATCTCAACATTTTGCCATACTTGCTTTACCATTTACCATTCTCTCTCTCTCTCTCACTCTCTTTTCTCTCTCTCTCTCTCCACACAATTGCTAAGCTGTAATATTTTTGCCTATAGTTTTGCTCTTGCTGTAGAAGAAGAACCACCACAACTTGCCATCCCATGTTTAGGAGACACAGAAACTCTATGGCTTGGGTAGGAAATAAGAATAAATATTCCTAGCACCAGGATCTAAACTTGATGCTTTAAATTTTTTACTCATTTGCTCTTCAAAATAATTGAAAATTATGCATTATGAGCCTTTTTAACAAAGAAACAAGCTGAGGCTTAAAAAACCAAGCTTGAGCTCACACAGCTCTGAGAGCCACATAAATGAGAAGCCAGGACACTAGATCACATCCTTTCCTTCAGAACACACAGCCTGGAGCCCCTCAGGATGACACACCACAACACAGCCCACTTGGCAGTCACTGAACCTCCTCATAACCTAAGAGTAGAGAGTAAATAAATTAGAATGGCTGTGCTTTTTCCATTAGCAAGTAATTAGGCAAGTCACACCTGCCTCAGGATCATTTGTAGCTACATTCTGGCTCCTTCCTAAGTTTTATACCTGTCTCTTTTGGCAATTAACAGATTCAGCTGAATTTTCTATGAATCACCTCAAATGCCATATGCTTACAGTGGTTCACGTATAGAAAAAGCAGCTGATACCACAGGAAAACAAAAGCAAACGCTAAATACACAAACACTTCTGGGCACATATGCCTGAGACTCCCATCACTTCTTAAAATAAATAAGCAAAACTGAACTAAGTTCCGGTGACATCTGCATTCAGACTAGAATTTCTGCAACCAAGAAATATGCTTTATGGTGAGACAATGAGTCAGCATCCTATGAAAGGATGACATGTCTAGCTATCATGCAGTAAGAACAAAATTGTTGTCTAGTGTTTGGAGACTCTCAAGTTTATTATGTAAGATTGCATCTGGCTTCACCACCATAAAACAAAGAGCTTATGACCTTAAGCTCCTGTTTATTCCCCAGTCTTCTCACTTCCTGGTTCTATACATCTTGAACATTATTCAGTACATGCTGTGATCACCTCCATCCCTGTCAGACCTGCTAAACCTTGGTGGGGTGAAGTGCTCACCAAATGATGGCAGCTACAGGAAGCCATGTCTCCACTCTCACTACTCCTTATGCCCTCTCTGGCATTCTTCCCTCTGTCACTGGTCAGCTTTTCCTTACATTCTCTTTTATAATTGCTCCTACTTTGACCAATCCCATCAAATCCTTCTACCACCCTCACCCTCACCAGCACATTACCTCAGAATATGCCATGCAAAAGAATCCAGGACATGAAGGGTGGCCTCCCTCTATTTCCTGCATCTCATATTCATAAATTTGTCTTTGTTTGCTTCTTGAGCCACCTACTTTATTGTCTCAGAGACCAACAAGGTGTCTTTTCAATTGTCTATGAATTATGTATTCTGATTCTACTCTGTGTCACTTTATCATCCGTTGTTACCAGTTTTGGCCATGTTTTCCATCTTTTTCATCTCAAAACTGACTTTGGCTCCAGTCAGAAGTTCTACAAGCTTGTTCAAATGCTGCTGTCTTTAAACAAAACAAACAAGCAAAACAGTAACAACAAGCAAGCAAGCAACATATACCTCCCTCAATCCTGAAACCTCCCTAATTACTGTCCTAAAGATGCCTTTCACTTAATAGTCAAGCTCCCCTCCCCTTGGACTGGGGACATGACTCGAGTGATAGAGCACCTGCCTCCCAGGTGTTTCCTCTTCTTTTGCATCCACAACTTACTTGGCCTTTCTATACTATCTGACAAGTTCATTTACATTGTAGAATAAACAAAGCCATTCCCTATACTTCTCCCCCATGTATACTTCTGTTTGGAAATAATACATAAAGAAAAACAATTTATGTATTAACCCACTCACCTGAGACAGCTAAAAGAAACATAATCATAACTAGTATACCCTAACAATTTTGTGGGTTTTGTTTCACAAGAAGGCAGGAAAAACATCCTCCTAAGAGAAAAGGTATCTATTGCTCATAGCAGACTGAACTCTGTTGTCCTGAATTAAATGAAAAGGTGCTCACCTTGATGAAGTATACTAGCTTCCTAAGTAATGGTGAGAAAAACAACTACTTGTTGATGGAAGAAATGATGATAAGAACATTCCTCTGCCTTCATTCATGGAACCAGAGCTGCACTCTTCTCATTTGAACCTAAACAGAAGAGCTCTTTAGCCCTATCTAAAGCTTTATGTGAGTAGCCTTGGAAGATGCTGGAGGGTTTGAGGGAGCAGAACTTTCGGCTTGTACGAGAAGAGAGGATTTTCTCAAGATGACAGTAGGTAGTAGATTTGCACGCTTGAATGTAGGAGGTTCAGAAGAAAATTGGAAAAAATTTAAAAGTAATATTGGAAGAAAGGGATTATTCCTGTGAAGCACCTTCCTTTCCAAGACATGAATCTGAAAGGTGTTGCCAGAGCTTGAAGTGTACCTCAGAGGTGGCTTCCCTAGCATGCACAAGGCACTGGGTTTGATTCCCAACACAGAAAACAAAAGACAAAAATAGCTAGACAAGTCTATATGGTGTTTCTCATATGAACACAAGAGAGCTACCAAACAAGATAAAACAGTAACATCTTCCCCCTTCCCAGACATACTGCACTGCCTATGAGATCCGTTAGAAAAGAATAATGGCTTACATTTCCACAACAGCCCAGTTTTGGACTTGGTTTTGCCTGGTGAAATGAACCAAGAGGCACTAAGAAAAGGAACATGCTTGCCTTGCCAGGGGTGGTAGATGGCTGTGCCAACAGAGATTGGGCTATAGGACTAGCCAACTCAGAAACAGAACAATGCCAGGCTGGCAGTGGAGGAAGAACTCCCCTAGGTGTGGAATCCAATTCCCCTTCGTGTAAGTTAGCAAGTCACAGAAAAGGAAAGGCCCTGTCAAGCCTGCATTCATGTCTAGTTCAAGTCCTGATTGCTCCCACAAGCTCCAAATAGCACTGCACGTCCGCCTGTGTGCAGCTCTTCTCTCTCACTCTCAAGCCCTCCAAGGCTACCTATCTAAGACCAATTCATTTTCCCTCCCCCCAAATTTCCTCCTTCTGTTGACTTTTGAGGCTGTCACCTATCATTTACCTATGGGAAAATAACATTTCTAAAATCCCAATTTTCCATGACATTTACAAAAGTCCTTACAATATATCTATATTTGTCCCCTCCATCTTTCTCATTTATCTCCCTCACCCCATTCTTAGAATAGTCTCAATGTCTCATTTTCCATTTTCATACATGAGAATATGATATTTCTAGTACATTCAGCCTCCTCACCCTTTCCTTATATCATCTCCCCTCCCACTGGTACCAACCTCAAAACAGAACCTGTTTTACCTGCCTGTTCTCCATTTTTTAAAAAGGGTATTTTTGTTTAAGATAGCTCTACAGGGAGTTTCATTGTGACATTTCCATGTCTGTATGTATTAAAACTCTAATTTGTTCATGACTCCTATTTTTCTCCTTTCTACCTTAGTCCCTTTCTTATGCTGATTTCATTCTTGTATATGCTGTACATCAACCATATTCACCTTCTTAACTTCCTTTTATTCCCTCCCTTCCCTGTTAGTGGCCTCACAGAGTAACCTGTTTTTCATAATATTGTTTATATTTGTATTGTGTCTGTTACCCACAATACATACATAGTCTTTATCTTTTTGAGCCTGGCTTACTTCACTTAACATGATGTCCTCCAATTGCATCCATTTACCTTCAAACCACATGGTTTCATTCTTCCTTATGGCCGAATAAAATTCCATTACATATAGACCAAATTTTCTTAATCCATTCATCAGTTGTAGGACATCTGGCTTAAATAACATATGAATCTAAAATCCTTTAAATATTTTCTACTGACTATGAGATAAAATCAAAACTAGTGCTTTCCTGGTCTACAGATCCTGCAAGCTTTGCCCCTGCCTACCTCGCCTACCTCATTCAATGCTATTCTGCTCATGTACTCCAGTCATGCTGGCTTCCTTCTCATTCCTGAAACACACCTGCTACATGGCCTTCTCACATGCCATCCTTTCTGACCTATAATCCTCTCCCTCACCTTCCCCCCACTCCACTCTTCTTTACCCTTCTTCTCAAATGGAAAATTCTTGTACTACAGATACTGGCGTAAATGTTGCATTCTCAAATAAATCATCCTTATCTAAACAATTTACCACCAGCAGCAGTCATATCCTACATTACTACCACCTACTTGATTTCTTTGTGGCTATTTTCACATTACATGCATATTCATTTATTTAATTGTTTCTGGTTTATTGACTGTTTCACCTTAGTTTGAAAGTGCCCCAAAAGCCAAGATGCCAGAAATTACATAGACACACACCAAGTAGACACCAATACAAATTGAATTAATGAATGAATGAGAAATGAATTAATGGATGGATCAGATTAATGGATGGATTAATGGAGATATTCAGAGCTGCCCCACCAGATAGATTTTGTTCAGTATAGTCTCTCAATCTAGAGAAGGCCCTTTGGCCACTAGATCATATTAGGGCATACCTACACAGCTTCCATACTTATTGCTAGTTTCATTAGCTCTGTAAAGTCTTACCTGACTTCCTGAACTCCCAGGTATAGCTTATATGACCCCACTTTAAGCTTCATCTCTAATTTGCATAAATTTCCATCAATAGATTTACTATACTTAAACATACTATTTGTGTAACTCCTCTTCAGAAAACTCATTAATTCCTCATGAATGAAAACTATATCTTACTCATCACTGTATTCTTATTATCTAGCCTAGTGCCTGACACTAAACTGAAGTTGCTTTTTAAGGACAGATGATGTGGTGGACATCTATAATTCTAACTATCCAGCAGGCTGAGAAAGGAGTGTCATGGTACAAAACCAGCCCAGGGAAAGTCAGCATTAAACCCCATCTGAAAAACAAATTAAAAGTACAAGGATTGGGGGAGTTAATTGGTAGAGCACTCACCTAGCAAGTGAGGGCCCTGAGTTCAATCCCTAATACCACCAAAAAAGGTTGTTGTTGAATTAGCAGATGAATGACTGAATGAAAGATGAATGTGATTCTATTTTTATGGCACATGAAACATCCTACTGTAAAAATTACCAATCTTCTCTGTGCACATCCATTACCGGAGGGCTTGTAAGTACAACCATGCAACATATAGGTTAATATATAGTAACTTATACCCTTTCAAAATGCAAGGTATGTCAGGCTACAGTGAAAAAGAGGAACACCATGAATAGAGGTCAGTGCTAAGTCCACTAAGTTTGTAAAATACTGTGCAAAACTGAGCACCAATAATCCATGACTTTAGTAAGATAAAAGTAATAGTTCAGAGGTCACACAGGCAGTGTTGAACATAAAGACAGCCAAGCAAGGAAGAGTCAGAGGAATTAGCTTTTGAGAGCTTAATTCTACACCTGGATTTGAGGAGTGTCACAAATAAACCCAAAGACCTGAACAGAGTTAGCACAAAGGTCCAAGTAGGGGAATTTTTGGCAGCTAACTTCCAGTGCCCTTGCATCTAGTCAGACTGTCCTTAGCATCATCTGTCAATCTAACAATTATTTCTCCTGACAGTGGATGGAACTTTACCATATAGTTCTTTCATGTAACTATGGGCAATATTGAGACTCACACAGCCTCCTTAGAATGAAGTACATTGATTTGATTTTTTTTCCAGGCATGATATACACCTGACATGCTGGACATCAATTTTTATTCACATGTTTATACAATGATGGAAAAGACAAAGTCTTTACCATTTCTAATGCTATTTATAATACATCTCCTTCCTCATTCCCACAACACCTGAGATGTTCACTAAAGCATGAACCATCTCAATCCAACAGACTCTCCCATTTCTGGTAACACAAAAGATGGCATGCCTTCATGTATCCTCCCCACAGTAGCAACTAGAATGAGAAATAAAACACAATACAACACCATGCAGGCCTCTGAAAGGAAATGTGTGATGCTCAAAGCAAAGTGAAACAAAGGACTGGGACTAAGTGAGTATCAAAGTCATTTCTGGCCCTGAGAGATTTCTGCCAACCCTGAGAGAACCTGAGTTTTGCTTTGACAACAACACAGATCCTAGGAAACAAGAAAAGAAGTATAAAGTCTTGCCAAAGTGGAGAATTTAATAAACAACTGAAAAAAATTTATTGCTCAAAAAGATTACAAACAGGGCTGGGCATGGTGACTTATGTCTGTAATCCCATATGGGAGGCTGAGATCGGAAAGATTGTGGTTTGAGACAAGCCTGGGCAAAAGGTTAGCAATATTCCATCTCAACAACAACAACAAAAAAAACTAGCTGTGATGATGTGCTCCAGTCATTCCAGTTTCGTGAGTGGACTAGGTACCAATACCGCCAAAAAAAAAACTATATTCATCATACAAAAGTGAATCAGAATCAGAAACAATAACAAAAGAGATAGACCTCCAGAGATAGACACTATTTTAAATAGTTATACTAGGTAAACACTGGTCCCCCAAAAACTTAAAGTAAAAAAATAACTATCAGATGAAGTTCTCTTTAAGGCTATTGAGATAAAGATCACTATAAAATGACTGATGTTTCAATCAATTAAGATACACAGTAATGTATCTAAATTTATAGATACCTAACAACATAGTCTCAAAATAGGTAAAGCAAAATCTGATAATTCAAGAGGGAAAAATTAAAAACTTATCATTGTAATAAAGAATATAACACAATTTTTAGATTAACTAGTCAAAAAAGATATGAGACATCAGGCCATCAAAATAGCCTCAACAATTACCAAAGGAAGAATAGCAGGTAGATGACATCCTCTGTTTACAATAAAATTAATTTACAATCAAAATCAAATAGATAGGTTTTTTTGTATCTGAAAATTTATAAGTATTGGACAATCCATAGGTTGAAAATGAATTACAATGGATGTTAGAAAAAGATTAGTTTTGACAGAAAACTACAACATAGAAATGCCAGAGCTAAAGAAGTATTTAAGAGAAATGAATTGCCTTGTTTTGTTTTGTTTTGTTTTTTGAGTGGCACTAGGAGAATTTAAGTTATTTATTGTCACTGATTATATTTCTTTTTTATTGTTTTTATATTTATTCATATGTGTATACATTGTTTGGGCTACCTCTTCCCTCTGTCCCCCTACCCCATATTGCTTCTAGGCAAAGCATGTTCTGCCCTCTTGTTCTCCAATTTTGTTGAAGACAAAACATAAGAGACAATAAGAAAGACATAGCAGTTTTGCTAGTTGGAGATAGAGACAGCTATACAGAGAGATTCCTAGTGTTGCTTCCATGCACTTGTGTATTACAGCCCACACTGGTTCATTTCTACCAGACCTTGTCAGTACTTCCTGGCCACCTTCCAATAGTGGCCTCTGCCAGTTTAAGATTACTATATTTGCTCCTCTACAGTATGCACATCAACCACATTCAAGTTTTAGGTTTCCTTCCCTTTCCTTATTTCTCCCATACATGTTCTGCCCTTAGTGTGTGACCCAGGTCCAATAATATTTCTGCATTTGTTTTAGTTCTGTAATCCACATATGAGGAAGAACATGATTTTTGGCTTTCTGAGCCTGGCTAACTTCACTCAAGATGATGTTCTCCAGTTCCATCCACTTACCTGTGAATGACAAAAGTCATTCTTTGTGGCTGAATAAGATTCCATTGAGTATAAATACCACATTTTCTTAATCCATTCATTGGTAGTAGGACATCTTGGCTGTTTCCATAGCTTGGCTATTGTGAATAGTGCTGCAATAAACATGGGTGTGCAGGTGCCTTTGTGATAACCTGAGTCACATTCCTTTGGGTACATCTCTAGGAGTAGGATTGCTGGATCATATGGCAGATCTATATTTAGTTTTTTTAAGAAGCCTCCATATTGTTTTCCAGAGTGGTTGAGCTAGCTTACATTCCCACAGCAGTGTTCCTTTGTCTCCAAGTCCTCGCCAACATTTGTTGTTGTTGGTGTTCTTGATAACAGCTATTCTAACAGGGTTAAGGTGGAATCTTAATGTGGTTTTGATTTGCATTTCCTTTATGGCCAGGGATAGTGAGCATTTTTTCATGTGTTTTTGGGCCATTTGGACTTCTTCCTTTGAAAAAGTTCTGCTTAGTTCAGTTGCCCACTTTTTTATTGGTTCATTGATTTTAGAAGAGTTTAGTTTCTTATGTTCCCTGTATATTCTGATTACCAATCCTTTGTCTGATGTATAGCCAGCAAATATTTTCTCCCACTCTGTGGATGGTCTCTTCAATTTAGAGGTCATTTCTTTGGTTGTGCAGAAGCTTTTCAATTTCATGTAGTCCCATTTGTCCACCCTTCCTCTTAGTTGCTGGACTGCTGGAGTTCTATTGAGGAAGTCCTTGCCTACACCTGTTGCTTCCAGAGTATTCCCTGCACTTTCCTGTACTAACTTCAAGGTTTCAGGTCTGATATTAAGGTCCTTAATCCACTTTGAGTTGATACTAGTACAGGTGATAGAAATGAATCTAGTTTTAGTTTTCTGCAGGCAGATAACCACTTTTCCCAACAATATTTGTTGAAGAGGCTGTCTATTCTCCATCATATGCTTTTGGCACCTTTGTTAAAAATAAGGTGGGCATAGCTGTGTGGATTCATATGCAGGTCCTCTATTCTGTTTCACTAGTCTTCATGTCTGTTTTTGTGCCAGTTGCATGCTATTTTTATTGCTATGGCTCTGTAGTATAGTTTGAAGTTGGATATTGTGATACCTCCAGCATTGCTCTTTTTGCTGAGTATTGCCTTGGCTATTCACAGTCTCTTGTATTTCCAAATGAACTTTAGGGTAGATTTTTCAATCTCTGATGAATGTCATTGGGATTTTGATAGGAATTGCATTGAACATGTAGGTTGCCTTTGGTAGTAGAGCCATTTTTACTATGTTGACTCTACAATCCATGAGCATGGGAGATCTTTCCACCTTCTGTAGTCTTCCTCAGTCTCTTTCTTCAGTGGTTTGTAGTTCTCCTTGTAGAGGTCATTTACATCCCTTGTTAATTTTATTCCTAGCTATTTGATTTTTTTTGAGGTTATTGTAAATGGAATTGTTTTCCTATATTCTTTCTCAATTTGTTCATTTGTATAGAAAGGCTACTGATTTCTGTAAGTTGATTTTGTATCCTGATACACTGATGAAGCTGGTTATGATGTCTAGTAGTTTTTGGGTCTTTGATGTATAGGATCATGTCATCTGCAAATAGGAATACTTTGACTGTTTCTTTTCGTATTTGTATTCCTTTTATTTCTTCTTCTTGCCTTATTCCTGTGGCTAGGAATTCCAGGACTGTGTGAATAGGAGCCTTGTCTCATTACTAACTTTAGGGGAAATGGTTTCAGCTTTTCCCCATTAAGTATGATGTTGCCTACAGTTTGTCATATATAGCCTTTATAATGTTGAGACACATTCCTTCTATTCCTAGTTTCCTTAGAGCCTTTATCATGAAATAGTGTTGAATCTTATCACAGGCTTTTTCTGCATCTATTGAGATGATCAAGCGTTTTTTGTCTTTGCTTCTATTAACGTGCTGCATTACATTTATAGATTTGCATATGTTGAACCACCCCTGCATCCCTCAGATGAAGCCAACTTGGTCATGGTGAGTGATCTTTCTTACATGTTGTTGGATTCAGTTTGCCATTATTTTATTGAGGATTTTTGCCTCAATGCTCTCTAAGGAGATTGTCCTATAGTTCTCCTTTTTGGATGTGTCTTTGTCCAGTTTGGAGATGAGTATAACACTGGCTTCATAGAATGAGTTAGGCAGTGTTTCTTCCCTTTCTATTTCATGGAAAAGTTTAAGCAGAGTTGGTATTAGTTCTTCTTTAAAGGTCTGATTTTTCTTCTTTGGGAGACTCTCTGTTGTTGCTTCAATTTCATTACATGTCATAGATCAGTTTAGGTGGTTAATATCCTCTTGGTTCAGTTTTGGATGGCCACAAGTACCTACAAATTTGTTCATGAGATCCCAACAGCATGAGTTATAATGTTGGATTTAAGGTGTGCATACAGAACAACAGAAACAACAGTCAAATAATACTCACTCCTTCCAGGTAACATGAGATATTTATAAAAATTATCCAGACATTATGCCATAAAAATAGCCTCAACAATTTCCAATGGAAGAATAGCAGGTAGATGACATTCTCTGTTTGCAATAAAATTAACTTATAATCAACATCAAATAGATATCTAGATTTTTTTTCATATTTGAAATTTTTTAAGTATTAGACAATCCATAGGTTGAAAATGAATTACAATGGGTGTTAGAAAAAAGATTAGTTTTGACAAAAAACTACAACATAGAAATGCTAGACCTAAAGAAGTATTTAAGAGAAATGAATTGCCTTAATTTTGTTTTGTTTTGTTTTTCTTTTACATTTTTTGAGGCAGGATAGAACTATATACCCCAAAATGGCTTCCAACTCTCTATCCTCCTTCATCTGCCTCCCAAGTGCTGGGATTACAAGTGAATACCATCACACTGCCTAAAACATTTATATCAGAAAAGAATAAAGTATAAATACATAACATTAAGAGAAATAATAAAGATATAACTATACTAGCTGAAGAAACTTAACCAAATTAATAAGAAGACAAGGATCAAGATTGCTCCAGAAATTTTAAAACTTAAATTAAGTAGAAACATTACAGAAGGAATAAAAGATTGCTCATCAATTTTGTCACAAAAATAAGTTGGAAAACCAGAAAATATCAATAAAGGAATTGAATCAACAGATTAAAGTTTCTCCCAAGAAAACACCAGCCCAAAGAGCTATAGAGATAAATTCTCCCAAACACACAAGGAAGCAATCAATCTTACTTTGCACAAATTTTCTAGAGAAGGAATGTCCCTCATTCTAATTTTAATGGTCAAACAAAACCATATTACTAAAAGTAGACAAAAACAGCAAGAATGGAAAATTACAAGGCTCTTACAACTGTGAATACATGTATGCAAATCTCACACAATGCAAACATAAACTTGATGAAGCAACATATAATAAAAGATAAATTGACAGATGGATTTATTCCAGAAATATGAATTTAGTGTAACATTAGAAAATCAGTTAATGTGATTTATCTCAGTAACAGATGAAAAGGGAACACTGTCTAATAATCATAATACATGTGGAAGAAACATCTAATAAAATTCAACATCCATTCATGTTTAGAAAAATCTTTTAGTAAATGGGGAACAGAAAGACATTTCCTTAACCTCATAACTTAACACACACACACACACACATTAGTAAAAGTCATATTTCATGGTGAAATGTTGAAAGTCTTTGTTTTAAGGTAGGTACCCACTATCACCATTTCTACTTCTAAACATTGTTCTGAAACTGTATTAAAAAATGAGAGAAATAAAGAATATGACAGAAATAAAAGGAGAAATCCGTCATTTGCAGGTGATCCAATTATCCACACAGAAAACACTAAATAATGTGTAAAAAAATTTAAATTTTAAAAACACTGTACTTGATTTTCTAAATACAAAATTGCTCTCTATAAAAGTCAATCTTATTTCTCTATACAAGTAAGAACTGTTTGGGTTTTTTTTAGTGGAGTACTAGGTTTTGAACTCAGGTTCTACACCTTGAGTCACTCTACCAGCCCTTTTTTGTGATGGGTTTTTTTGAGATAGGGTCTTCAGAACTATTTGCCCAGGCTGGCTTCGAACCACGGTTCTCCTGGTCTCTGCCTCCTGAGTACCTAGGATTACAGGTGTGAGCCACTGGCTCTGCAACAATCATTTTTAAAGGGGATGTTAACTCATATACCACTTACAATAGCCCACAAGTATACACATTATCTGAGAATAAAAATTTGATGTGTAAGAAAATTATTTATACAAAAAACATGAAACTTTATGGAAACAATTGAAAAAGTTTACCCAATTGGAGACATATAACATGCTTGCAGAACCTTCTTACATAGAAGCACCTAACAACAATTGTCATTTTTCCCTGTCAGTTACAGAATTTCAAAACTCCTAATAGAAATTCAAGTTGTTTTGTGGTTTTGTTATGAAACTAGACAAGATGATACTAAAATTTATTTAGAAGTGAAAAGATCAAAGAATGGTTAAAATTCTTCCAAAGAAGCAAAAGAAAGTACAAGATTTCCCCACCAGACACGAAAATTTATTTTAAGTGACAGAAATTAAACTTGCATGATGGGTGCAGAGATGGATAAATAAGGAATCAGAATTAAGATACCAGAAACAGATCCACATACTTCTGCAAATGTGATTTATAGTCAGAGCTGGGGTCCCACGTAAGTCAGAGAAAGGATTCCATAGACAGGTAGGAAAAAGACAAACCAATAGCAAAATGGGAGGAAGCATAAATAAAACAGACACTCCACAAAAAAGAAAATCCAAAGGGCTAAAGGTACAGTTGAAAAGATGTCCAGCCTTGTTTATAATCAAAGACATGCCAACTGAAACTGAAGGGAATGACCATCACATACTCATCAAACCAGCAAAAATCCATTTGATGAATTACCCAGGATGGGAAGCAAATCTTATTCACAGGTGGTTGGAGGAGAGCTTTGTATAACCACTTCAGAAATTGCTTCTTTATTTCTTAGTAAAGTTAATCATCTTTGTGCCCCTGGATACTAGGATTCCCTTCTAGCTATATTACCTGGCCTACACAAACTTTTGATCACATAATAACAGCATTGCTTATAACAGAAAATAGCCAAATGATAGCAACAGAAGAATGGAGTAGTAAAAGTTACTATATTCATACAATGGAATAGTGTATAACATTGAAAACAAACTACTGATAAACCAATGTTTTTATTTGTTTGTTTCTTTTAAACAACCTGGAAGCAGCCTTGTAAGAGGGAAACTGACTATTGAAACCACTTGTAAAATGCACTCTGACTACCAGAACTGAGCCACCATGTGCATCCCAGAACACCTAAGATCAAACTCTTCTAACACCACTTTCTCCAGATCCATGTGTCCCAAGATAAAACCACAAACTGATCAAATACAATCTCCAAATGAACTCATGTTTTCTAAAGACAACTGACTATTCCAGCAACTCTCTTGCTCATGAATTCTGACTAATTCTTGACAAGATAATCTATGACTAACTCCAGCCTCCAAATCATATCACTGCCCTCCTACAACAACCCTTCTGAAAGGCCTAATCTGCTACAGCAGATTAATAAACCTAACCTTGTTTGCTTACAGACCTGATCCTAGTGGTCTTTGGGCCTCAGACTCAAGCAGTAGCTCCATACATCCACATCACAAACAGCAAAAAAAATTGAAAGATGAATGCACAGCATGGCTGAAATAAATAAAAAAACCAAAGAGACAGACTGCTATATATTTTTAATGAAATGTGGTTAAATAATATTCTGAGAATTTCTTACATATTGGCAAGGTCCTATCTTTTAACGTAGGTATTGGGCAAATAGCACAGCAAATTAGAACATAAACTTTTGATGACAGAGTTTTATGCATTGCTGTATTCCCAATGCCCACAACGAAATATTTCATGAACTATATCCACAATAAATGTTTGTTTAATAAATGAAGAAGCTGGAACCTGAGAACCCATCTATTCCTTCCACTCTTGATGTCATATTACATAAACTACTAAGTCCCAGGAATAAGTAGTGTCAATACTACCATCAAGAATCTTACTGCTTAAATGTGAAACAAATTCTATAATCCTCTGTTTCAATTTCATGGGCCCAACCTGCCCTATGTCCAATATTTATAAATAAAGCTTTATTGGAACAGTACCACTCCAATTTGTGTGCGTGTTGTCCATGCCTGCTTTTGTGTGGCAAAGTCAAAGTTGAGTAATTGAGAAAGAGAGCACCTGACTCTCAAAGACCTTTATAGAAGTTAATCAATCCTTGTTCTATTTCATTATTAACATCAATTCAATTCCCCTCTTGAAAGAAGTCCCAGGCTTACTTCACAGCCCTGGACAAGTTCCTTAATTTCTCAAAGTTTTAATTTCCTTGTTGTGCAAGTTGGTCATCACCCCAACATTCATAAGACCTGCAAGAAGCTGACATGGCCCCAAATGTTGCTAATTTCCATCGCTAATTTCTCTTATGCTGTTTCAAAACCATTCTTCTTTCTCATTGCTTCTTTTTCTGTTTTTGACAATACTAGATTTTAACTTAGGGCTTCACACTTGCTATGCAGGTGCTTTGCCACTTGGGCCACACTGCCAGCCATTTTATCCAGCTTTTTTTTTTTTTTTCCCCCGTGGTGGTGCTAGGTTTTGAACTCAGGGATTCATGCTTGCAAAGCAGGCGCTCTACCTCTGGACCCACATTTCCAGCCTGCCAGCCATTTTAGCTCTGGTTATTTTTTTATTTTTTGGTTGGGATTGAAGTTTGAATTCTTTGTGCTTGCAAAGCAGGCACTCTACCACTTGACCCACACCTCCAGTCCATTTTTCTCTGGTTACTTTCGAATGAGGTCTCACAGACTATTTGTCTGGACTGGCCTTGAACCATGACCCTCCCATTCTCAGCCTCCCTAGTATCTAGGATTATAGTACTGAGCTACGAGCACCCTACTAACTCTAGTTAATTTTGAGACAGGATCTCACTTTTTATCTGGGCTGACCTGGACCATAATCCTACTATCTTGACAGTTTCCCCTGTAGCTGAGATAGCAGGCATATATCACCACACCCACCTATTGGTTGAGATGGGATCTCGTGAGCTTTTTTCCCTGGTTAGCCTAGAACCATGATCCTCCAGATCTCAGTCTTCCAAATAGCTAGAATTACAGGCTTGTACCACCATACCTTATTTGCCTCTCCCTTGCTCTTTATAGTCAAGGGAATCTCTGTGTAGAGAGGATATTGTTTTCTTTTTTAACAAAAAACCCATTGACTCTCTTGCCACCTCAAGGCATCACTGTCTGTTTGTGACATCATGATTGGTTGCTAGGGAAACAGGTGTGCTAGAAACTAAGTTTATTTAAAGTTCTTTGTGGACACTTGCTTTAAGAAAAGTACTGAGACCTTGATTTAATGCAAATCTCTTTGAAAGAAAAGAATTGAAGGGAAGGAGAAGCAGGAAACGGATGTGACACAGGAGGTACCAAACTGCGTGTTTATGAACACTATGAATGAATAAGGCATCAGCAAATGGTAATGCAGAGGCTAAGGTCTTCAGTTTGTCCAAAGGACAGCTCACAGTCCTATAAGTCTCAGTATAAGCTTCCATCATCATACTACACAAGAGAGCTTCTCCTCATTGAACTGCATCACCCTGGTAGGACTCAGTCTCCACCTCTGAAGGAAGAATGGGAAGCAGAGGACCGAGACCCAGTACCCAGTTGAGGTCAAGGAGGAGGATGCACAGTGACTCAACCAAATCAAGATTCACACAGTAGAGTTCAGCCAGGCACTACCAGCACAGCTAAGGAAGTCAAGAATCAGGATACAGTGCAAACACAATGCCATCATCTCCTCAGATCTGCTTCCTCCTTTCTGTGTTCCCCAACCTCATAGATAAAATTGAGTCAGATAAAAACAGCATTCTGCAGAACATTAAGGGACTCACCAGTTCCCAAACCCTCTGAAAGCAGGATCACCTCCATTATAATCAGTCTCTCCATTTCTCAGAGGGTGAGACAGTCAACTCATTGTGGTAGAACTGCTGTGAAAACCAGGGTGGTGGGCTCCCTGCATTTGCCTGCTAGCACCTATGCACTCACTGCAGGAAGGAAGCAAGGAAGGAAGGAAGAAAGAAAGAAAGGAGGGAGGGAGGGAGGGAGGGAGGAAGGAAAGAAAGAGGGAGACTGACAAAAAGAGAAAATGAATCAAGCACAGCTCAAAGTTCTAGGGAATTATCTAGTGTCTCTGGAGGAGCCCTTCACTCCAAGATGAGTTGGAAATTGTTTCAACTCTGAAACTGCAGTTGAATCTATTAAAAGATTGCTTTCATAATCTCTCTGCATCCTCAGGACACTTCTCTCCTGCAAGTTCATCTGACTCTTCACATGTCTATAATGGTACTATTTCAGACCCCCATCATGAGTCCTTCCTTCTGAAAGAGACAGGTTAGGTATAAAGAAATGGGTAAGAGATAGAAGAAAGTTCATTGTGGTAAAGTTAGATATGTTTGGTTTCCTTAGGGTAGCATGAATAAGATAGGGATTTTGCCTCTGCTGAAAGGTATCCTTAATTTGGTCTATTAAATACAGATAAGCTCCTCTTCTGGTAGCTTCCACTGAGACAGGGTGTTTTAAGTACTTGCTACTTCCTGCCTGCTGGTATTGTCTGTGATTTCAATGGGAAGGACTGTATCTCCTCTTTGACCACTGCCACTTTGGAGGTAAATCCTAGCTGTCATATACCCACATGAAATAAGGAAGAGGGAGGTAGAGCACCACCTCTTTTATTAGGCACCTACTGTGTGCCTGCCACTGTACTTTATGTGCACCAAATCTTCTCAACTTTATCACAGCTGCATGAGAAAAATGATACAGATGTCATTTTATAGATGAAGAAACTGAGGCGCAGAGAGGCTGCCCAACAGTCAACATTTTTACAAGTCTACCTACCTGCTCTGAGGGAAAGCCCAGATTTGAGTACAGTGGTTCAAAAACCTGATCCTGGGGCTTTACTCTTGATACTACATTTGTGTGGCTTAAGTCATCCACTCAAGTCTCTCCCTGTGTTCCTCAATTCAAATGGTTGTGAGTTAACCAGTGTTAAAATGGCACCCTATAAAATGATTACACTTCGACTTGCAATGGATAAGGGTGGAGTAGGAAAGCATGTGTGTGAGCCTCTAACAAGCACCTCTTTTATCACACACCGTGTAAGAAAAATAAGCCTCATTAATTACCTCATTAATCATCAAAACCTTACAAGGGTGGTGACTACACCCCATTTTACAGGGGAGACACTGGAAGCCCAGAGAGTTGAAGCCACTCTCCCAAAAAAATCCAACATTCCACCCAAAGTCTGATGATAAACTCATACTTTCTAGTGCTAGCAAAATGCCTTCTTTTCTGAAAGACATGCACTTGAAAACATGGCTTCCAGTGGACTTCACAAAAAGAAAGAGCTTAAAGATTAGATCTCACTTCTTATCCTGCTGGCTTCCAAGCCTGGGCTCCAGATCAAAGAGGCTCCCCACCGGGGAAGCAATCTCCCAGGGCTGCTGGTTCCAGGAGGTGCTTGATTGATTCTTGAATGAATCATTCCTACAGAGCTGGAAACCAGATGCGTGATAATGCTAGCTCTCAGGGTGTCTTCAATAAATTCTCCCAGGTCCTTCAAGGATGGCTGTGGAAAGTGACTCATCCTAAGGAAGAGGATCTTGGTTCTCCAACTATATCCTGCTCCCTAAATTTCACCCTCCTAGCTGGGCATCAAACTATAACTCATTCTGTTGCCAAAATTGGCTGGCCATGTGTCATCATCCATTCTTTTCCATCTACTGCCTCGACACTTCTGGAATAGCTAAGACCAGGCTGGGGCTCTGAAGCAAGGTCTTACAGTGCCTCACCCCCCCAAAAAAGGAAAAAAACTAAATAGAACTAGATGAGATAAGCAACACTCAGAATATGTAACCCAGCTTAGCTTGGGTGTCTTTTCTTCAACCAAAGACCCTTCTAAAAGGCACTTCCCTGAATAGCACCCAGCCTTCTCTATCCAGAAGACACACAAAGCTCTGCTAGAGTCCCCAGGTACTCTTGGGTGTATCCAAATCTCAAAGACAGGTTCACCATTAACATCAGAGGTCAGGGATGATGCCAGTGCTTGATTAAGTTAGTGGTATGTAATAGGTATCTTTTCTTGGATTTTTTTTTTTTTTGGCATAATCTCGGCTGAAAGAGAAGTGTCAATCAGTGATTAGCTAATACATTTCCTTAATGTTAGGAGTTCCAACGCATTGTTCCTCTCCAAGATCTAAGGATCATCTTTCATGTGGTCAGCTGAATTTTCTTCTCTGAGAAGCTACCTCTGCCCCCAGACAACTGTCAGTAAAATCACCTCTGTCTTTTCAGAGGAGACCCTATTCCCTCAGGTTAAGGTAAGGACTTACTTGACAGCCTCAATAAAGCAGAATCCACTGACAGTGGGGAGTTTGGGGCTTAGGACACTGACATCACCTCTTTTAGGGCCCAGCATCTAACTCTAACTACGTCTTCTCCTCCTTTGAGCCTTACCTCTAAAACAGCTAAATGCCTGTTTATTCTTAATGAACACTACAGGGTTGAGAAAGCCTTGCTCATTCTGCCCAGCTCTGAACTAAAGATAATCTTGCTTCATTAAAAATCCTGTCAGCTTTATCTCTAAAGTTATTCCAAGAAAAGGGCTTGAGGATTTCGTAATTAACATGTGGCAGCAGGTGCTATGAACAAAGCAGGCACAATTATAATAAGCTGAAGTCAATAATTCATAAACGATAATGCATTATTAATCAATTGTTGAGGCCAGAACAACATTTAATGAGATTAGACTGATTGCTGGCTTGAACTGTTGGATACATATTGATTTAATCAGAGTGCTTAATTAAACTATGTAAGTTACCCACCAAATCATTACATCACAGCTTCCTTGAAAGGAGGACAGTTTCTATTCTGTTTTTCTCTTCCTTGTGAACTAGGAATTGTTATTGATTGAAAAGAAATTAAGATAAGGGTTCTTGTTTTTTGTAACAACTTAGGAAACAGCCATGCCATCTGGTGACAATTCTTTTCAATCATAAGGAATACGTGCTGTTTGCATAAGTGTGCATGGAGTGCACTGCAGTATGTAGAAATTCTTTGTTTTCTCCAGAGAGTTCAAAATCTTAAGCAGTGCTGCATATATCCCTAAACAAAGTAGATAATTCCTTACAATCCTCTACTTTAAAGACAGAGAAACAATCTCAAAGCAATGAAAGAGTCCTGAAAAATACTGAGATAAACCATGATTCCAATCCAGTTGTCTTCCTTCCCTTTCCCAAACTAAAATGTTCCCAAAACCTCAAATTAAGCATCCATCAGTGAAAAGTGAAGAAGCATACCATTTAAAAATCTGTGAATTTCCAACACTATTTTCCAGAAGCTAAAGCTGCTTCCTTAATAGCTGGAAGTTTTTGGATTCACTCATCATTTGCAAAGATGCATAAATCCGTGTCTTTTGACATGCCGGTCCTCCTTTCACTTGTCAGAGTGCTAATGATGGGAGTTATTTATGATGAACACTGAACAAAATGTTTTTTGCTCAATGTTCCAGCCCAATGATCCTGCCTGAGGGGAGACAGTGACAGCTCTGTTGAAGCATCGTGGGGTACAGGGAGCCCTGCTAGACTTTCTAATTAGGGCTTTACCATGTCAGTTTCATGAATAGCCACTTCTAAATGGGTTGAAGATGGCCTTGCCCTATAAAATTCTAGAATTTCAAAACTCCACAGCTGCCACCTGGACTTGCTGCTCCATGAGCCACAGAATGTCAGCTGTGGGGAGGGAACAAGATACTAGGGCAACACAGTCCCTTTGAGCTGTGGCATGTGAGCTGTTGATGTGATCACCTGGTACAGGAAAAGGAGCAGTTGTGCTAACCAGCTTGAGGGGCAAAGGCGGTCACTCAATCATTACCAAGGTAGGCTATGTATGTACATTTAATTATTACATTTCAGGCAGTTAATGTGCCCAATGATTCAGCTCATAACCTGTGCCTCTGAAGCTCTCTTACAACTGGAATCAATGCCATGAGCTCCTAGCTATGGCCTCAAGAGACTGCTGTTTATTAAGAGACTGTCTGGCCAAATGACTTAATTTCTGTAACTTGGTTTGCAGGAATGACAGTGGGAAATCACCCCAAACAAATTGGAAATTGCCATATCATTGGTATCTGATTTCCTCCACTCCATCCAGTCCCTATTTTCAAGAAGAGTGAGGTAGAAGTGTAATACAGAATTTACACTATTCTGTAAATCAGGCTTACATTGGGACTGTGTGTGTCTTGTTTTGAGGTGGGAGGAAGTCCTTGCTGCCATATTGTTCATTTCCCTCTCACAGAATAGAAGGAAGGGTTCCAGTCATGAACATGTGTTTATAACTTTTGGATATGGGTGATTGAAATCAGATAGAGGAGATACTTCTGGATAAACCAGAAAGAAAAAAAAAAGCACTCTTCTGCTATGTTAAAGGAAATAGAAAGTCCTGGAGAAAATCTGGTCATTGGTTGTAATCGTAATTCAGAAATTCAATATTCTTTCACTAAAATTCTTACTGTCTGCTAGGGGAAAATATTCCAAGAATCATAAGAGAAAAGGTATTCTTTTCATCAGAGACAATGTTATTTCAAAATATAGAATAGCAGATATACTATTTCAAATTCCAATTCACATTATCTACCAATGAATTTTAAAACTAGACTTGCATTTTCTTTTCTAATGGAAAGAGGTAACATGCGAACTAGAAAGATCAAAGAGTAAGATTACTGGTATTCTCCCATTTTGTGCAGAATAATAGACTAAATAGTTGAACAATCCTTCAAATGAAATAAGAAATGCTAAAATATTTTTCTGAAAATCATTCTTAATGCATTGCTGAATTGTTCTGAAACAATAAATCTGTACATGTCAAAAACAAAGCGAAAGCAAAGCAACCTTGGAGGATAAGCATCAAAGCATTTCTTCCCCTGAGCATTTCAACAAAACCTTGGAGACCTTGGCCTTCTGCGTTGAAGACTAAAAGAGACACCAGAAGCCAGGAGGGCAGCAGAGTACCCACCCATAGCAGGGGATCCAGTAGAAGACCCTTGCATAAAGCCATGAGCCCAAAGGTCCTTCTGCCTCAATGCACAGTTGGAAAGAACAAAAACAACTTTATCTCAAATTTTCCCTGGAATTTAAAATAATAAGCAAGCACTCACATACATTTGAATTCATAATCCATTTGTAGCTCCAAAGATCTGAGGTAGAGACTAGTTTCACTCCAAAATGATAGCATTGTCAGGTGACTCCCAGAAGCAAGTACAGATGCTTTGTTCAGGCCAGGCTTGTGCTCACCCCCACATCCCCAGGCTTCAGTGAACCCAGAGTCCAGGCCTGAGTCTATGAAGACTCAGGCAGTGGGTCTGGCCCTGTGGACCCAGCCTTCAGGAAAGTTTTGAGATTCAGTGGACAGGTTCATGTTGGGAGACCCCTGCTCCTGAAGGCCCAGGATCCAGATCTATCCCAGCAGACTCGAGCTTCAGGTTGACCCCAGAAAGTCTAGGTTCCAGACCCCACACACCTGTTGACCTAGACACCAGGCACCTGCCCAAAGACTCCAGCAGGAAGCCTATCTGTAGACCACACCAGACAGTCTGACAAAAATCTCTGGATCAATGAAACTAAAAGATGAAATTGACAGACCTTAGCTCAAATTGTGCAAGAAAAATGAAGACTTAAATAAAATTATAAATGAAACAAGACATTAAAACTGGTACAAGAAAAATACAAAAGATCATACAATACTGCTATGAACAAGTTATGCCAACAAATCATTTAATCTAAAACAGATAAACTGCTAGAAACATATAACCCAACAAGATTGAATCATGAAATAGAAAATCAGAACATAGCCAGGCAATGGTGGCTCAAGCCTGTAATCCTAACTACTCAGGAGGCTGAGATTGGGAGAACCACAGTTCAAGGTCAGCCCCTGCAAAAAATTAGTGAGTCCCACCACCCCCCCCATCTCAATCTGATTGCTACTAGGTACAGTAGTGTGTAGCACCTGATTTCAAAATGTACTACAAAGCTATAGTAATCAGAACAACATGTTACTGGCATAAAAACCACACTTACAAATCAATTGTAATAGAAAAGAAATCCATGAATTTGTGATCAATTGATATTTATCAAAATTGCAATGAATATGGCAATGGAAAAAGGATAGTTTCTTTAATAAATGGTTTGGAGAAATTGGATAGCCACAAGTAGTAGAAAGAAACTGGAGCTGGATCTCACACCATGTTTAAAAAACATCTCAAAATAGGTCAAAGAATGAAACTTAAAACCTAAAATCATAAAACTTAGAAGCAATAAATAGACTGGGTGGCTTAAGCAAGAGAAGTTTATTCTCCCAGTTCTTAAACTGTAGTGAGGGCTCTCTTTCCTGCCTTGCAAGCAGCCACTTTCCCTCTGTGTCTTCACAGGGCAGAGAGAGAGTGAGTGCTCTCATGTCTCTTCTTATTAGGATACTAATTCAATCATAGCCCTGAACCTTATGACTGCATTTGTCCTTAAATACTCCCTTTCTCTAAACTCAATCACACTGGGGGTTGAGGCTTCAACTTACAAATTAAGGGAAGAAAAATTGATTTACTTTCATATATAGGAGAATTATAGAGCAATGAATAACGAATGTCAATTCCAACATAGCTCAAGTCAAAAATGTATTTAACAAAATGAACAACTTATACACATACACATATAAATATAATTATACAGTATGTTTCTGTTCATGTAAAGCTCCAAATAGGCGAACTCGAGAGTAGGTTGTCAGATATATATAAACACGTGATTTAAATATATAAAGAAAAGAAAAGTACCATTTAACATGGAATTCAGGATCGTATTACTCTGAGGCAGTAAGAATACATACAACTGGGGAAAATGCTCTACAAGCTAAAATACATATGGGTAATGTTATATTTCTTAAGATGGGTGGTGTATTCATGGATATCCATTTTAATTTTGTCCCTAAATCTACACCTCTATTCTATATCAATTCTTTTGTAAGCATGACATTAACTATAAAGCTTTTTGTCTAACTGCAGAAGACATGCAATCTGATTTGTGGATCCACATTTAATTGCTATGCACATGTCACTGGCTCTTATTTTCATCATCATTAAAATAGGAACTTATCATCTAGCATATTATTCTTACAAGCAAAATTAGAAAGACAACTAAGTTAGACCTCATGGTAATAAACAGAAAGTTAACAAATTTAAAAAGAAGTGACAGACTAGAAGAAAAATATTCCCTGGGTTTAGGGCAATGATAGATATGCAATAAATATTTGCTAAATATTAGCAAAAACTACTCCTAATATGTGAAGAACTCCTTATAAATCAGTCAGAAAAAAATCATCTAATAAATTATTAAACAAATGATTTTAAAAATAAGCAACTCAAAAGGAAGAACTATAAATAACAAACATTTTAATTATAGACCACCTAAGACGCCCAAAGAAATTCAGATTAAAATAACACTGAAATGGTAGCGGTTTGGGGCATTTATATTTTTTAAAGAAACGAGTAGATACAAAAATGTAAAAGACTGATAAATGCATTGTGGATCAGGCTATGGAGGAAAAATCCTGTGCTCTGTGGGAGTACAAATTGGTGGCAAAGAGTGCGGTGTGACTTAATTCTCAGAACACATAGGGAAGAGATTTGGACCTCAACAGGAAGATTTGTCAAGGAAGCTAATTTAAGATCATTTAATCTAAATTTCAAGTCTCTGTATGTATGAGTTCATGTGTTTGTGTGTAAGTGTTTTTGCACATGTGTGAGCATTTGTGTACTAAAGCAAACACATGGACCTATCATTAGCAGTTGTCCAAGGAACATTAACAGGAGGAATGTAGAATGACTGTCACTTTTTTAAACTCTAACCACTTTTTAAAACAAGGATGGTATGTTGGCACTTTTTAGTTTAATTTAGCTCAAATTTTAGATATGAAATTTAGAATTGAAGACACTCAGAGAATAATGTGACAGACATACATCTACCCACTATCCAGATTTAAAAGCTGTTAACAACAACAAAAAAAAGCTGTTAACATTTTGCCATATTGTAGAGCATTTTTTTTTAAAGAAACACAAACTCCTCAATAGCTATAAAACCCATTCCCCTTTCCATTTCCACTTCTTTACTTAGATGGAATTACTATCTTGAATCTGGGGCTAGATTTTTGTAGCATGGTTTTATATTCTTTCTACACAAGTAAATAACCATAAACAATCAATTGCTTTGTTGCATAAAAACTATATATTTTAATGATAATAGGACAATAGGACAAAGCCCTATTGTTTTCTATGAAATATATCAGAGTGCCTGGTATTCTGAATTTGTCTGGGAACTGGGAGTTTAGTGATGACCTACCCCTCAGGTCATCCATTAATAAACATGGAAGACAAATGAGAAGTTTGGGTTAGGTGTTTGTGTCTTGATTATAGGGATCCTGAGAAAGAAATGCAAGTAGATCACGGAGGCATGGGTTGCCCTCTGATCCCCATCCCGCCTGTGCAGAAGGAGCTGTTTTCATAGGAAACTCGGGCAGTCTTGAGTACTAGGCAGTGCAGATGAGTGGCACAGGTTTAAAGAGTGTTATTCCCTCTACCTTTACCTAAAATACAGTCACTCTGTGCACCGAGAAATGAGTGTCAAGGGTTCTTTTCACAGCTGCAAATAGAAAAGACAGCTAAAAGAAGACCAAGGGTCAGAGGAAGAATAGAGTGGCCCATAAATAGTGACTGTAGTCAGCAGTTGCTGTATGAGCACACTTAAGTTACCCTGGGGACACTAAGAACCGTTAAAGAAAGATGTGACTTTTCCAGTGTGATTAATGGTCCTGTTTGTGGGCTGGAGCAAGAACAGGTGCAAGGGTTTTGTGTGTTTATTCTGTACGTGTTTGCTGTGAACATATTTTGTGCAGAGGCTGTGTTAGTTCCTAGAGATACAATGGTGAAAAAAATACATACAGTCTGTTCTTTTACCGAGCTCAGTAACAAGGGCCACAAAAAAAATATAACAGATTTCAAGTAGGAGAATGGCACTGTATATGGTGACACCGGAAGGCTCTCTTGACCTAAGCTGACATAATTTATGATGAGGAGAAACCAACCATTAAAAGATATGGAGGAAAAGAGTTGGACTCAGAGGAAATAGAAAACCCAGAGGTCCAAGACAGACAGATAGGTTGCTGTGTTCAATAAATAGAAATAAGCTTAACATGCTTGAAAAATATTGACAAAGGGGTAGGATAGAGGTAAGAAAGGTATGCAGCTCTTGTAGACGCAATGAACTCTAGAGTTCACTAAAGTAATAAGGTTTATTATGTTAATATCAACCCATTGGAGAAGCTAAGAATACATTATTTGTTGTAGAAACAATTATTCATACATAAAGGGAACTGTATCTTGAAGGTAAAGGATTTTCCCTCATTATTGCACAGCTGAAAGATGCAATAGAATTCAGAAGTCACTGTACTGGATTTTGAGATTCAAATGGTTTTGGTATAAATCCACCCTCTGGCTCTTACTATGTTACTTTCTCAGGGCCTCAATTTCATCAAAATAAAAATGAAGATTATAAATGTAACACCTTTTTTCTTCCCTCAAGGGGGTATGTGGAACCATTATTCATACATAAACACTTTGTAAATACGTCATTACCTTAAAACATGCAAATAATTATAGCTTGTGAATAAATTTATAGAATAGTATGTTTGGGGATTGATCCTGATGAAATATATTTCATGTTTCTTGTACAATAACCACATAAAGACAACTTTAGTCTCCTTGCTAACTGAGCAAATTACTCAGGTAATACAAAATTTGTTTTATTTCCCTGTGAAGCAGATTATATTTTATACCATATTAGATTTATAACAAGGCTTACATTGGGTTCTCATGAAATCTTCAGGTCTTTAAAGATGAACATTTCCAAAAATGAACTCATTTTCCCCACAACTGACTTGCTGTCTTTCTCATATATTCCTTTGCTGACATTAAACTATCTATATATCACCCAAAGTAAAAATACTTCAACTTCTTAGCAACCATCCTACTTTCAATAAATCACTAACACCTCTCACTTCTTACTCCCATCTCCTAAATTTAGAACCTTTGCTCCCATTTCCCTAGACCTATCTTCTTTTGGAATCTCATCAGCCATATAGATGACCAACAATTGCTAATATTTTTTCATATTCCCTATGTACCAGGCACTGTTCTAAGCCATTTATAATCTATAGATTGAAAGGTATTATTATGACCCATAGTTTATAGATGGAGAAACCAAGAGACAAGTGTTCAAGCATCTTTTCCAAGGTTATAATGCTAATAAATGGCACAGCCAAGATTTGAGCCCCACAGTCAAAAATGCTTAAGAGCTCCTCTGTGCTGGGTTCTATCATATCATCATTACCCTGCTTCCTTCTCTATTGCCACAAGACCTTCCTCCCAAACAAATCTGATCTTGGCATTCCTCTACATCTATTTACATCGCATTAGGTCACCAATGCTTCCAAGAGAGGCTTCCTAACATGAAAAGACAATCACATACAATTTAGTCCAACTTATCCTTCCCACCTTATCTTCTGTCCCCCAAATCAATCCACCATCCTATAGATCAGAAACCCTGAAATTTCACAGTGTCATGTCCAGGGTTCCTTTCCCATGCACACCCTTTTTCTACCTGACAAGACAACCACCTCACTTTTCAGAATGTACAAGTCTGACTTTGTCAGAGCCAATGTCATTTGTACTGAATCTTGGATTTATCATCCATAATATAAGCAATTATTTTCTTCCTTAATCCACAGGATAACCAGAAGGACCAAATTATATTGTATAAAATTTTGTAAGAGCAAAATACTTATATGATAGGATTTAAACAAAGCTATTAAATTATTAGGTTTTATTGTGTTTCCCATTTCTTTCGACCAGCCTTGGAAGAAGAAACAATTCTTGTCCTTCCTTTTATTCAAGTGACCAAGCCAAAATGGGAAGCAGAAAAAAAGATATTCAAACTGTTTAAATGTCCTGAAATTTTGAGGGAATTGTATTAAAGTAGGGTGATATTATTGTGAGTTGCTATTTATGTGCATGCAGATAAACAACAGTGAAAAGGATGAGGAAAGACAAACTTAAGATGGTTTGGCTGTGTTTTATATACTCTCCTTTTCATGTACCCAAGAAAGATTCTGATTGTTTACAAATATATTTTGGATTCTCAACTGAGATTTCTTTGAAAGGAAAGCTCTGTCAATATAAGACCACTGTGTGCACAGAGTTTATGCAGGTTACCATTGTGAGTATAAATGTCCCTTTGATTTTACCTCGCAGATAAAACCTTTTTTCTCTGTGTCTGCACTATACTTGTTTAGCTTTCTGTTGTAGTATAACTTGCTGTATTATAATAACCTGGCTATAAGATTTTCACACACATGCTCATGTACGCACACACATACATGCTCCCAGTAAATTGTGAGTGCCTCAATGACAAGGATTAAATAATATTTACCTTTGTATTCCTAATATCTGCCATGGTTCTTTGCCCTGGTGTTGCTTGAGGAGACAGAAATCCCAAGGCAATAAAGGGTACAGGTCAGTTTCTCTAATTCTAACTCCTTTTATTAGTGATTTCCAGGGACAGAAGACATTATGCTCTTAGAGTTAATATTTTTAGTACAAATATTTGTCAGAAACAGCACTATATAAGAAAGAAAAGAAGGACAGTTTAACCAGGAGGCCGGGGGCCAGAAGTCTAAGGCTACCTCCGCCATCCACTACCTGAGTTATCTAAGCAGGTCAGTTCTCTTCCCTGAGCTCCATCACCTACCAGCAACTGAGCAATCTGGACTTGAATTTTAAGTTTTAAAGTTCTGTAGTATTACTTGGCCCTACATGTCTCTGGAAGGTTAAAAATGAAGGGGGCAGGCATGGTGGTACATACATGTAATCCCAGCTGCTCAGGAGGCAGAGGTAGGAGGATCACAGTCCAAGTCAGCCCAGGCAAAAGCGCAAGACCCTATCTAAAAACCAAAGTAATCACAAAGGGACTTGGGCATGGCTCAAGTTCAATCCCCAGTACCGCCAAAAAATAAATAAATAAATAAAAACCTCCAGGAATTTCCAAGCTGAGAGGTTTTCACTTCACTTGAGTTTGTGTTTTACTTGGACTACTGTCATCCCTTCTAACCCTCCCCAAAGGAAAGCTCTGTTCTTCATACCTGATCAGGTGTCTCAAAAAGAGACAAAGGCCAAAGAGGATGGAAAATGATTTGTGAAGAAGCCAAAAGGGGAATTCTGTAACTGTGTATTTTTCCACTCCATTCTAATTTAAAACCACTTACAAGTGACAACTCCCAACCGGAGGCAGGTGCCTTGTGGTAGCTTATTACACCCTCGGGACCTCATGTAAATCTTTTTTCTGAGAACAGCTATTGTCTTCCAAGGAAAAGCTTTTAGCATAATGGCAGGCTGAATAGAACATTGCTGTTGGAAGAATATTTTTAAGCAAAAGAAAAAGAGAAAGGTACTGCAAATGCAGCCCTAGCCTCCCCCTACCCCAGGCCCCCTGGAAATCACAGTATGTGAGCAGTGGCAGTCCAAGCCAGTAGAGTGAGATTATCTCACCTCCATAGACATATAAAGGTTATGCCCTGCTCTTTTCATTATAATAAATGCAGGGTGGAGGTACCTTGGATTGCAAAAATAGCAAGTCCACCCCCTCCTATCAAGCTTTGTTGTTTCTTAGCTTCTCACCAGTTAGTGAACCAATCATGACTATTCACGTAGAGAACGAGCATTTCTAATAAGAGAATAACATTTTCCTCAGAAAATGCTCACAAATTAGCTCCTTGTTGCAGGTAACTCTTAAGAACAAGTCAAGATAATGTTGTTATAGAAGATAAATATATACATGTCAAATTTGGCAAAAAGATCCTGAAGAAAATGAAGCATCCATCACAGAAACTCAGATTTCCAAAATAAAATGGGACCCAACTGTCTCTGGGCAGAAATGCCTAAAGACATCCAAAATATTCAGCTGTAGGAAACTGTGGAGAAAATGGAAAAGGTGACAATCTTCAATAAACAGCATGTTTTGATCATGTGTATTTCTGGGGAAATTTCCAGTGAGAGCATATCCAAAGGGCAGGGTAACTGAGAATGTGGGGTTGGGGCCTAGACTCTCATTCTTCAGTGACCACTTACTACCATCCTGGCCCAAGGCTGGTTATTTTCCTTAAGTGAGTGGCCATCTGATAAATGAAGATAAAGACAGGAAGTATGTGGAGGTCCAGAGGTCATAAGAGTATTTCCCACATAAAGGCATCACATTCTGTGTGAGAAGAAGCAGAAATGGTTTGAGGAATGGCTGAGTCTGGGGAAAATATACAATCACTCTCTGCACCAGGTTTTGATAAACAATGACCCCCAAGAAGACGCTCCACTTCCACTGGAATTTGGATAATGATCCTCCACCCACCAAAACATTCTTTACTTTAAATTACTGTCTAGTTTTACTTAAATTTCACAGGTTTTCTCAGTTCAAATCCAGGAACCAGATGCCCCCCAACACACACACACACACACACACACACACACACACACACACACACACACACTTTCTTCCTGCAGAGTACACAGACTGAAGCTAACTCCTCCACTCTCTACCTGAAGTTGCATATTTAAAAGTCTGCTAATCACAGTACCTATTAACATATAATGTATTCACATATAAGTATAATAATGCCAGAACACCATTTACCTATGAGGACTGAGCTCAAAAAGCACTGGAAACAGTTTCCTGGATTGATCTTGCCAACCAAATCTATCTGTCCCCCAACCAGCTTCTGAAATACCTTCTGTTCCAATCTGCTGGAGCCTTTGTCTCATTCCCTTAGATTCTGTTCACTCCTCCTAATTCACTCTCTGCTATGCAGATCCCAAATGTCCTGAGCTCCTTTGACATTCCAGATTTTACAAGTTAGAAAGGGCCTGAACTTTTAAATTTCCAGAGCCCCATCCATGCCTAAGAGTTTCCCACACTAAGCCTAGGTCTCTACCTTCTTGTGGCCACCGCCCTTTCTCATGCACTTCTCCAGCCTGTCTCTTCCACAATGGCTTCAGTGGTGCTCTCAAAAAACTTCCCACAGAAAAGAGCAGAGTGATGTGACTGAAGATCTGTGGGATCTTGGCTTTGAGGGCTCAAGACTCAAAGAGGAAAGTGATGAGTCTTCTCTCTTGGGAGCATTTTAAGAGGTGACATCCCCAAGTCTGCAAACAGTGATAAAGTACACAGCCAGCAAACCTGGTGACTACTGAACTAAAAATATATTTATCAAGAAAGTAAGGCTAAATGCTTCCAGGAAAATAACTTTTTTTTTTTAAGAAAATGCTTTTTGAAAAATAACTCAAGCCAAATAAATACTTCTGGGAGACTCTCTGGAGCCCAGACCTGAAAAAGAACTAAAAGTAATCAATAAACTGTCCTCAGTAGATTCCAGATCTGGGATTTTAGACCAAACCACGAGGGGAACCCTCAGGGGAGCTCTCCCTGGACCCCAGAGTCATGCCCTTATTTCTTTGGTTTCTAAAATAAAACTCAAGTGATAATCTTAGATAATGCGAAGAAAGCTTCACGGTATACAAAGCGCTCCTTCTGAGGAGGGAGGGGCAGCCACTGAAACAAAACCTGGCCAAATCCCAGCTAAACAACCCACACCTGACTGAAGCTGACCCAGAGCCTGGGAGGGAAGAAGCAAGTGAGACATTTTAAGCTCACCTAGAGGGAGGCCTGGAGGCAAAGGATCTTTAGCCACTGGCCCATTCGCTGTGTTCGCTTCCTAAATCAATACACCACATTCTGTGGTTCAAAGGAAGTTAAGTGGTTTTATTTCTGAATTACAGGCATGGTTAATTGCACTTTGGAAGGTAGACAGTGTTTATATTGTGCCGGGTTCTTTATTTTACAGACACAGCAATGGCATATGTTCACATGTGTATTACAAACTACCCTGCAAGATTTTTACTATGTAGCTGGCTGAGACTCTGCTCCCAACACTATAGACTAGGTCCTACAATCTCAGCTCTGTACAGCGGGTACAAGAGATCTGAGAAAATGCTCTCCAGCCAAAAGAATCTTCTGACCCCTTTTCTTGCCACAGTGCTTGAAACATGGAGCCATGAAAATGCTTCCATTAGATAAAGAAAGGAAAATGAAATTCATCGTGAACAGCAAGAGAGTAGAATATTTATATTTGAGGTGCATTCATAACACGAGTTACTCTAACAACTAAACTACTTTCTAATAATTAGAAGACATAGTACAGAGGAAGAGAGGAAGCTCTGGTTCACAGAGTGAAATCACATATTGATATTGAATATTCTGATGGAATATTCACATGGGGTGTGTGTGTGTGTGTGTGTGGACTCTGGAATCAGAATAACAAGGTTTGAAATCTGGCACCAGCATTGTTATCCTCTCTGAGTTCCACTTACTACATCTATAAACTGAGGGTTCCTGAAATTAATCCATAAGAGGAAAGATACCAATCAACCACACAATTCACACAAGATTTCCAGTGAATGTGCAAAACGGTTGAAGCTCTTCTTGCATGATTTGGAAAGCGAGGGTGGTTATATGAAAGAGTATCAGCCTCTGCCACATTCTAATTGCATAACCTTCTGTTGAGTACGCAGGTAGCCAGACATGAGCAGGAAAGGGAACAGGCCCCAAAGACCACATCTGAGACACTCCAAATGTAGCAAGTACCTTGGGTTTTGTTATGGAGGCCCCACAGCCAGAACACATGGGCATATGTCCTGCCCCATTTAGGCAGAGTTAAGGGCAAACCCAAGAGTTTGTGACAGATTTTCTGACCCTGTTGATGAACAAAAGACCCAAACAACAGTCAGTTGAGTCCTTAAGGTGTGCTGTCACAAGTGAGGCAGTCAGACTTTCCAAATTGCCGGCTTACATCTCTCTCCAGGGGTGTACTGTCACTTCTACTGAAAACCTCCTTTTCACAATAAAAGTATCTTTCTCTACTGTACTTTCCTTTGCCTGTTTTATTGTCCTTTCTCCTGACACTGGGACAGTGCTCTAATTTTAGACAATGTCCCCCAAGAACCAAGGCTATTACTATGTCATCAAACCCATGCATCACTGAAACCAGTAAAACCAGTCACCCCAAGACCAGCTGCACAATTTGCAAGACCCACCGCAAAATGAAAACGCAAGGCCCTTTGCCAAAACTGTTTTATTAATTGTTTATTTATTTTTATATGTTTTTGCTCAAGCCCTTTTTATTTTTAAAATTAATTAATGCATAATTTTACACACTTATAGGGTACAGGGTGAAATTTTAATACATGTATACCACCTGCAATGGTCAGGCCAACTTAATTGGAATATCCTTCACCTCACACATTCATCATTTCTTTGAGTTGGGAACATTCGAAATCCTCTCCGCTAACTATTTTTAAATATACAACTAATTGTTGTCAACTATATTGCCTTACTATGCTAAAGAATATGAGAATTATCCCTCCTATCCAACTGCACTCTATACCCACTAAGCCATCCTCTCTCCATCTCTCCTTTCCCCTGCACCTTTCCCAGGCCCTAATAATCACTGTCCTGGTCTCTACTTCTATGAGACCCATTTTTTAAGCTTCTACCTATAAGTGACATTGGGAAGTATTTGTCTTACGGTGTCTGACCTATTTCATTTAGCACAATGTTCTCGAGTTCCATCTATGTTGCCCCAAATACCTGGTTGAAACTGTTTAAAGAATTTCACAATGGTGATGGAAGAAGATTAATCAAAAGGCATTATTCTTCTAAGCAGGGGACTTTGCAAGTACACAGGGGACATGCCCTTGAAGACAGCCCTAATTAGTCCTTACAACTGGGTCAGAACCCTGGTTTCTTCAGGACCTAACTCAATGATTATCACTTGCAAGTGACAAAAAGAAAACAAGCAGCATTCATGTGAAGAACCTAGGAGCCCTCCCTACTCCTGTCCACAGTACCTCTTGAGATGGACAATAGCACACCTATTAGCATATGTTTTTAGAGAAAAAAACTATAATGATACATGAAAGTATACCTGTGTTATAACTAATCACACAGACAGCAAGCAGAAACCAGCCTCTCTTGATTTATAGAAGAGTATACTAGACCTTTTCTTTCTCTGTCTCTTTTTTTAACTGAATTATTCCTTAGAATGCTATGTTATGTTTCTAGTCCTCGAACTAAGGAAGATCTCTGTAGTTATAACCTCAACAAAAGCACCAATGTCAGCATAAACAAACATACAAAAACAGAGGCACCTCCACATCAAAATTACACATTGGGGTACTGCTCACCTCCTTTTTTAGAAGCAGAACTTACAAAACACAGACTTACATGAATCCCCTTTCTTCAGTAAATAATTATCTGATGAAGATTGCCCTGGAAGGATTACTCCCAAGCACCCTCATCTGCTGAGTAGAGGGCTCTGTGACTTTTGGAGAAATTGCTCTTAAATGCATAAAACACATAAGAGGATTTTTAAAAAAATCCCTTACTATTCATTAAAGCATTTTAGGGCCTCATTAATTCAGATGGGATAATTAGTTGTTTATTATCCAGGTTGGTAAGCATCCATTGTCAGATGCTGAAGGGGTGTGAGATACTACATCTCATATCCCAGGAGTTACCTGAAGGCCATTAGCACTTCATCTGGTAAGGTAGTATCTTCTGGGGATAAATTAGCAGGGTTTTTATTCTTCAGTCTTTTCTTCCATCTCCCAAACTTCTTTTTATTGCAAAGTATTCCCCATTCTATTTGGATTTTCTTGCCTCACTAAGGTCTGCGGCTATATCAGAAACCACTTTCAATCAATGTGAGTCAATGCCCTGTATAGCTATCCTTATCTCAACCAGCAAAAACCCTTGTTCCTTCCTATTATTGCTTATACTCTCTCTACAACAAAATTAGAAATAAGGGCAAAATAGTTTCTGCTGGGTATTGGGGAGGGGAGAGGGAGGGGGCGGAGTGGGTGGTAAGGGAGGGGGTGGGGCAGGGGGGAGAAATGAACCAAGCCTTGTATGCACATATGAATAATAAAAGAAAAATGAAAAAAAAAAAAAAAGAAACCACTTTCAAAAGCTTTTTGGTGACAAGTCAGTCACACTAAAGCTGAGGACTCTAATATTAAAAGGAAGTTGTGTATCTACATCCTCTTGTCTTTGAGTCTGTGTGCATCCATGTCTGTCTGTATATCTGTGACTGTGTGCTTGGTGTGGCTTTGGTTCTTGGCAACAGCCTCCTTCACATCCTCAGACCTTCAGATCCAGGTATTCAAGTTATCAAGGGAATTCTTCAGCCAGGGCTCATAGACTCTGCTTCCTTCCTTTCCAATTCCTTTCCTTTCTCCAGATTGATGGAGAATCACATAACGGCAATAAGCATGGTGAGAAAAGTCCCTGGATTAGAAGTTGGAAAATGTGACTCGGAGTTCTGGTTCTGTTTTGGGTGAGGAAGTGATGGTCACTATTAATCTGCTCTCTCTTCTAGTGAGCCATTTCATCTCCCTGACAGTTGGCAATTCATTTTCTCTCTCTTTAGCAATAGAGTGACATTAACATTTACCCTTTGTGTCATACCAAGAAGAGTCAGGAGTATATTTTTACAAATACAGACAAGTCTCCAACCCTTTACAAAACTTCTAATCTAAAAAGGAAAGAGTTCTCCCCACACTGTCAAGGATACCCTTAGCCAAATCTTCCAAGAAGGTCCTCATTTTACTCACGGAACTGCTCCAGATGGTCAGGACTGGTAGACTGAGGCATGGCTGTGATAGTCACCAATGGACATGGATTCCCTCCCAGCGTTTGGCAGAGAACATCCTGCCGGAAGTAGACTTGCCTGGGGTTGATACTTTTTTCTAGGATATCAAGGTGACTCTAGACAGGAAATAAAACAACCATACATATAATTAATATTTGATAATATCAGTAACAGCAAATAGCAATAAGAGCTTACAGGTGCTAAATCCTCATAATTGAGAAGTAATTTTGTTAACCTAATCTGCTTGATTAAAAGTGAGCTATTCCCAGGAGAAGTTTAGTGGGACTGATCAGAAAGCATCTTTCTTGCATACATCAGCATAATAGAGCCCTGTTTTCAAGTTGCACTGCAAGCAAGAGGACAGAAGAAAAGCACTCTTCCCATAACCACGTATATGAAGAGTGTGGTTACCATAGAGACACAGCACACCTAGAGCACTAGGGAACACGAGAGCCAGAGGTCCAGCTGCATATAGGACCACACAATAAAAAAGAGTTACAAGCACTTTGAAGGAAAACAAAAGCAATAGCTAAGCTAACAGTAAGCCCAACCAGTAATAATAGACTTTTCCCACCATACCTGCCCATTTACATACTCATTAAAAAAACAGAATCACACAAAAATGGATGAGCCATTGAAACTAGGACAACTAACACTCTTTAAGACCCCAAAAGGTATTTTCACTAACCAAGACAGTGAAACTAGTCACAAACAGGCTAGAGCTATCTCCTACTCCCTCTGCATCCTGTGACCCCTGTATGGTTACAGTGACTTCAGTAACCAGAGAGAGAGGAGCTATCCCTTTCAGCACAAGATCATCATTGTACAAAAATCATCTTCCCAGCTTAAGATCTAAAGTTTTCACTACAGACAGATATTAACAGAGCCAAGAAGAAACTACTACCCACCTTATTCTTTGACAATTAACAAGCCTGCTAGATAAATGAAACAAACACACACAAGAATCTATGAAAACAGTCATAAACTATTCATAAATATGTTATTGAAAGGGAAGTAGTGCCCTCAAAAGGTAGAGAAAGTGTTTACATGTACTAAACACATTATTCAGTTGGGGCCTATCTAATGACAAGTGATTTAAAGCAAAGACCCTTTTCTGGCTTCAGTGAACCAAAGAGATGGCAGAAAGAGCACACTGGCTATAATTGCTGTCTTTGAAGATGGCAGGAAGCATGATCTGCGAAGGAGATCAGGCAAGGAAATGTGTCCCCAGCACCACCACAACCACCACTTAGCTCCAGAAAGAACACAACATAATACCTTGGCCTTTGCCCAGTTAGACCTGTGTCAAACTTCTAACCTAAAGTACAATAAGGTTAAGGAAATTATTGTTCAAGCCATTAAGTTTGCGATCATTTGTTATGCCAGAAATGAAAACCAATACACCATGAAACAAGATAAAGAATGTCCTAAACTAAGTTTAAAAAAAAAAACAAACAGCATTTGGATAGAAATACACTAAAACCTGTTTGTACTCTATTGAAATATTTAAGTTCCAAGGAAAATGTACAGGTTCAAGGAAGGACGAGAGTATCAGATGATTCTGTGACCTTTCCTCCTTATCTCAGGGATGCGTGAAAATGTCACAGACTTATATCCTCCTTAAAATTGAAAACCAAAGTCATTTACTCACCTATGACTTGATGTTCACGTTACCAGGACTCATTATTGCTCCACCTTCATCAACAGAATGTTACAAAACCAGAAAACATTTGCCCATGAAAATAGAAATTACAAATAAGTATTCATCCCATGAATCACCCATCAAAACTCTTCAACAAAAAGCAACACAAGCTTTGAACTGAGACTCTTTGAATGCCTTGTCTCAAAATCCTTGCCTTACAGTATCTACCAATTTTAAACCATGATCCTCACCTAATCCTAACCAAGCCCACTTTAAACTAGACATTAAAGTTTCAATAAATATCCCAATTTTGTCCTTTCTCCTCTGAGACACTACCAAGTATATTAGATTTCCTTGACAAGTAAATTAGCTTCCTCTTGCTGCTTTAACAAATCAACACAAATTTGGTAGGTTACCCTATAGTTCTAGAGGTCAGAAGCCCAAAATAGATCTTACTGGGTAAAAATCCCTCAGGAGGAGATGAAGGTCCCCTTGCCACTCCCAGTTCCTAGAGGTCACCTGCATTACCTGGCTCATGGTGCCTTCCTCATTCCTCAAATCCAGAAGTCACATCATTCCAACCTTAAATCCATTGCATCACAATCTCCTTTTCTGGCTCTCTCTCTCTCTCTCTCTCTCTCTCTCTCTCTCTCTCTCTCTCTCTCTTACTTCATTCTTTCATCTATAAGAATACTTGCGATTACACTGGGCCCAACCTAATAATCTAGGATAATCTCCCCATCTCAAAGTACTGGATCATATCAGCAAAGTTCCTCTACCATGTAAAGTAACATCTTCACATGTTCTGATGATTAGGATAAGGATATCTCTGCAGGGACATTATTCTGCCTGCCATGCCAAAATAAGCAATATACTCAACTCTGCCTTAGAAACAGGTTGTTCTGGTGATATTTCAGGGAGCCAGCATAAGTAACGGAATTACAATTCCCTTATACAAAGAGCATGTCTATCCTGGTTTAAAGACAAATAAGAATTCAGCCAAGGTCCACATATCTGACCCTTGTACTTCATTGGTAGCAAGTACCAGGTTTTGACAGACCTTTCCTAGAGGCTGGGTAGTCACATACCCACAAGGAGAGATGATGACGATCTGTGCATATACACACGCACACACACACCAACAGTCTTAGGTAAGTAAAACTGAAGGCACCCCAGGGCTGATGGCTTTCCTAGACTGATTGACCTATGTTCTCTCATGACCACGTAATTCTGTCATGAAGAGTGAGTCAAGCAAGAGAAACTGTACCTGGGAATCTAAAGACCTTAACTAAGCCCTGTCCAGATATACCTTGTTGCTGTCTTCCCTATATTCTTTCTATGGACAAGCTTGGCTTCCGGTAAGGCCTACTCTTGCGTGTTTGACTACCAGTGTAAATTCAATTCCACTTTTCATTGTTGAACAGAATGGGGCTTGCACCTACCCTATAATGAAGGTTATTGTTTAACTGTGTGTGTATTTTGATGTGTGCCTAGGTGCGTATCTCTGTGCATAAATAAACCTATTATATCTGTATCTACACATAAAAAAATCATTCTTGGCTCATACTTTCTTCTGGAACACTAGATGCCAGAGGAAATGAAATACTGCTTAGGGTTTGAAAGTAGAAAGGAAACTCATCCAGCAAACCTGTATCTAGCCAAGAGTTTGCTCATGAACACACCCAATATTCAAGAGCCCAGGAAACACATCACCTTATCTATATTGAAAATAGTGATTTGGAGACATGTATCAGCTGCCCCAAAGTCAAAACAATAGAAAAGAACACAACAAAAGTTCAGTAGAACAAGGTCTTAAGTCTAAATGACTACTTAAAACAGGGTTACTGAATAATACAAATAATTCTTTAGAAAGGAAGTACATATTTTCAAAATTTTATTTAAAATAAAATTAAAAAGAAATCTGAGGGAGGAGTAAATTAAAACAATAACTTTTCCAACTTATAGGTGTATAGTAATATTTAATTCTTGAAAATGGAAAGACAGTGTAGCAAGAAAGCTGAAAGGGCAAGTACCTGGGTCACACTGACCGGGGTTAGAGTCTGGCTGTGAATTCCGGGAAACTCATGTAAATTCCTACCTAACTTCCTCATGACTCAGTTTTCTCATCTTTTAAATGTATATAAAAATACCATTACCTACCTCATGCAGTGGTTGCTATAATTTAGGTGTATAATGTATATAAAAAGTATATAACATGGAGTGTATGTAACAACACTCCATGTTAGCTGTTATTGTTGATGGAGAAAAATGTGACTTTAAGGGCCAAAAGGGAAGTGCTAGCAGAACTATAAACACTTGGAAGGAAGGAAAATCACAGAAAATATGGTCCCCATTGCATAAAAAAAACAAAAGAAAGAAAAGATTGCATCAAAGCATGGAAAACAGCATAAACCAAAATGACAGACATAACAATAAAAATCTTATAAGTATAAACAGGTTAATCGGTCTTATTAAATGACAAAAATGTTCAGATTACTTTTTAAAAATTCTAATGCATGTTGTATATAACAAGTGCCTTTAACATGGCATAATGCGTATGAGAAATGTTTCTAAATTATCTCTTTATTTAGTTTGCCTCCACGCAAACATTTTTAAGGAGAGATATTGAAACTAAAAGGATAAGCAAACATAAATTAAAGCAGGCATGGCAGTCGTAATATATGACAAAGTCATATTCTAGATCAAGTGCATTAAATGGGATTTTAAAATCTTATTTTGATAAAGGGCACAATTCACAAAGAACATATAAAACTCATAAATCATCAGAATCAAATAACACAGATTGAAATATGTAACAAAACTTCAGAAGAAGAAAAAAATTATACTAGAAGTGGGAAATTTTAGAATAGCATCAGTCCTTGTTGTATTTTTCTCAAACATCCATGAAATTATGACAACAATTAGTCATATAGAAGGCTATTAAAATTCACTAAATTTTGCAAAAAAAGGAGAAATTGTATTAAATCACATTTTTTACAACTAAAAGTCTGCTACATTGCTACATATATACATATGCAGACAGCATCATAGAACTCACCAAACATTGTTTGAAAAAAAAAAAAGAGAGAGGAGCTAGGCACCAGTGGCTCACACCTATAATTCTAGCTACTTGGGAGGCTGAGATCAGGAGGATCATGGTTCAAGGCCAGCCTGGGCAAATAGTTTGCAAGGCCCTATCTCCAAAATAACAATAGCAAAATAAACTAAATGAACTGAAGGTGTGGCTCAAGCAGTAGAGCACCTGCTTTGCAGGTGCAAAGCCGTGAGTTCAAACCCCAGTACCACCAAAAACAATAAGAAGAAAAAAAGAGGAGGGAGGAAGAAACGGAAATATAATGGAGGGGGTGAACTTGTTCAAAGTACACTGTATACATGTATGGAATCATCACAATGAAATCCCTTCATGTTATTGATGTATACTAATCCAAAATAAAATTTAAAGCACATAGTAAAATCAAAAGACAAAAAATTAGAATAAAGTAAAAATGGTTTTTAAAACAGCAAAAAGAAAATGACTATTTAGGGAAAAGAAAAACATCTTCCTAAAAGCAGCTCACTAAAGCAATTCATAAGTTAAAAACAAAATCAATCTGAAAATCTTCACTAAAGCCCAAAATGGAAATATCCCCATCAGAAGGTCAGCCATTTTTCTAAGTCAACCTGGAAAAGGGAAATTCCAGCACCTTAGTTAAACAGATTTGGATAATGCTGGATTTTTAAGTAAATTATTTTTACCACTTTTACAAGTTTCTGGGTGAAATATGCCCTCACTAGTTTCATTACTGAAACTGGGACTGAAACTGGCCTCTCAATTACTCTCAAGATTCTAGGCTCTTGTTGAGCAATGTGGTTCACACCTGTAATCTCAACTGCTAGGTAGCCACAGATTGGGAGGATTCGAGGCCAGCTCGGGGCAAAAGTTAGCAAGACTCCATCTTATTCAATATACTGAGCATAGTGGCACACCTCTGTCATCCCCAGCTATGCAGGAGGCATAAGTAGGAGGATCCTGATCTGAAGCCAGTCCTGGGAAAAAAATGTGAGACCCTACCTGAAAAACAACTAAAGCTAAAGAAAGGAAGTGGGGGGACTGGTGGAGTGGCTCAAGTGGTAGAGCACCTGCCTAGCAAGCATGAGGCTCTGAGTCCTAGCCCCAGTACCAAAAAATAAAAAAGATTCCAGGCTTAAAAACTAGAAAAGGAAATTTGGTACAGCCTTTCCCGAAGTGGATTTTGCAGGATGTGGGATGCTAACAAATGCTGGAGTCTGACCTAAAAAATTAGCTAGCATTTGTTGCCCTTAACGCAGAGAAACTAAAGCAGATACTTTAAAAGCAACTGAGGCCAATAGGAGAAGGAGACCAGGAACTAGAGAAAAGGGTAGATCAAAAAGAATTAACCTAGAAGGTAACACACACGCACAGGAAATTAATGTGAGTCAACTCCCTGTATAGCTATCCTTATCTCAACCAGCAAAAACCCTTGTTCCTTCCTATTATTGCTTATACTCTCTGTACAACAAAATTAGAAATAAGGGCAAAATAGTTTCTGCCGGGTAGCGAGCAGGTGGGGGAGAGAGAAAGGGGGCGGAGTGGGTAGTAAGGGAGGGGGTGGGATCAGGGGGGAGAAATGACCCAAGTGTTGTATGCACATATGAATAATAAAACAGTTAAAAAAAAATTAAAAAGAAGAAAAAAATTGCTGGGGTCTGAACAGGGAGGAGGTAGCAACTCATAGTCAAAACCTTGGAAAATGGTGAGCTAAATAGAGTGAAGGAATGAAAAATGCTTTTGTACTTTAGTTGTAGGACTTGTCAGATACTTCAATATGCATTGTGAATGCTTAAAAGAAAAACCAGTGCCGGGTGCTTCTTCAATTTATAGAATCATCAAATTTTTTCTCTAATGATCTCAGGAAACTGGAGTGCTTATGGAGGATGCTTTGGAAAACACTATCTTGCTGAATTGTTTCTATGAGCCTCTCTTCTCTCCTCTTCTCTTCTCCCATCTCAGTCTCTGCCTCTGTCTCTGTCTCTCTGTCTCAGACATGTTTGTACCTCTCGTTTTATTGTGGCTACAAGAGTCCTTATTGAAGGGAATGGGTATGGTAAAGAGCCTTCTAAACAATTCAGCCTTCTCAGTGATCAACATTCTGTGATGTTACAAACGGTCGCAGCTCTTACATACCCGATATCAAATGATAAAATCCTACAGTGCTGGGAGTGTAGTACAGTGGTGGAATGCTTGTCTATTTTCTGTAAACTACAACTTTTCCCATAGCCATCTCCCTGAACCCCTTAATAAAATCTCTCTTCCCTTGAACCTGCCACCAAATGTGCTCTAAACCTGTAACACCCCTACTCTGGTGGGACTATTTTAGTTCTAGTCATATAGCAGGCCACAACTTCTGTTGGTTTCCTTTTGCAAAAATGCTTTGCCTCGTTCTCATCAAAATACTACCCAGGTCAATGTCTGTACCTCAGGCAGACATTGATGGGACCACTGGTGGGTGAGATAGGGCCTCTGAATGCATGGACGAGTGCCTATAATTCACAGGGGTGAGTTTCTTTGTAAAGGGAACTGAGTTCAAGGCAATTGTGGCAACCCCCAGACAGGTTGACTTCTTAAAAGAAACTCCTGTGGAACTGCAGAACATCATCTCAAGTGAAGTTAGCCAGGTTCAGAAGGCCAAAAGCCATACATGGAATCTAGACCCAATACAAATACAGCAGTATTATGAAAAACAGGTCACTCTAAGTAGAGTTACACACAAGAGAGGGAGGGTAAAAGAAGGAAGTTAAGAAGGTGAATATGGTTGATGTACTTTGTATACAAGAATGAATATAGAATTTTTAAACCTGTTGAAATCACGGTAAGTAGGGGAATAAGGTAGAAAGGAAAAAAATAGAGGAGCTGAGTCAATTTGGGTTATAATATATATATACATGGAAGTGTGAAAAGGAAACTCCCTGTGTAGCTATCTTAAACAAACAAAAATATCATTTAAAAAAATTACAATATCAGAGAACAGGAGGGTGGATCAGGTCTTGTCTAGGGGGTTTGGTATCAGTGGGAGGGGAGGGGAGAGGATGTGGGGGAAGGGTATAGGAGAGTGAATATGGTACAAATACTGTGTACACATGTGTGTAAATGGAAAATGAGACCTGTTGAAACTATTACAGGAATGGGGGAGGGGAGAATAAAGAAGAATGATGGAGGGGGTGAATTCCTGTATGATATATTTGATATATTGTAAGAACCTTTGTAAATGCCACAATGTACCCTTAGCACAATAATAAAAAAGAAATAAAAGAAAATTTTGTCTGTGAAAGATCCCAAGCTGATAACCTTAGCTGGCAGGTTCATCCTATGTGTCTCCACAGGGATCCTCTGTCTCCCTTTCCTTTATCAACTCCAATAAAGCTTTCATGAGAGACTTATCTGGCCCTCAGCAGGGTACCCTACAGGTGACTACTTATCAAATGGGATGTGCTAGGCTCTGGAAAATCATTAATTTCTTACTGTTATCCCCTAAAGTACAGCATTCTCCATTCCCCTAATTTAGAAGAAAGCTCACCCTGAAGAGGTGGCCTATTTTATTTGTGCACTGCCTAGTTCTCAGGTGTCACTTAAGTATACTCATCAGAGATTCAGGACTTCTCACCACGAGAAAAGAACAAATCAAGTGGGTGCAGTGGCTCACGCTTGTAATCCTAGCTACCTGGGAGGCTGAGATCAAGAGGATTACAGTTCAGGCTAGCCTGGGAAAAATATTCATGAGACCCCCCCATCTCAACAGAAAAGGCTGGGTGTGGTTGTGTGCTACAGTGGGAAGCATAAAGGGAGTATTGTGATCCAGTCCAGCCCAGATAAAAGCAAGACTCTAGCTCGAAAGTAACCAGTGCAAAAAAGGGGTGGAGGCGTGGCTCAAGTGGCAGGGTACCTGCCTAGCAGATGTAAAGCCCAGTTCAAATCCCAGTACTGGGAGAAAGAAAAAAAACCTTAATGAAAGCTTGTTCCAGTGAACTTTCAAAACTGTTCCAGTCTGACAATACCATCTTTCCTAACTTAAAGAGACTTATTTTTGTTTTTGGCAGTACTGGGGTTTGAACTCAGGGCTTCCTGCTTGCTAGGCAGGTGCATGGCTCCAGTCCTTTTTGCTCAGGTTATTTCAGATAGGGTCTTGATTTTTTTGCCCAAGCTATCCTGGACCAGACTGCAATTCTTCTATTTTATGATTCTCAGCAAAGCTGGGATAACAGCTATGTGCCACTGCACCCAGGTTTTTTTCCCCTTGAGATGGGCTCTCACAACTTTTTTGCCTGCTCTGGCCTGAAACTACAGTCCTCCCAATGTCAGCCTCCTACATAGCTGGAACGACAGGTGCATGTTACTGCACCAGCTGTTGGTTGAGATGGTATCTGTTTGTAATGCCAGGGAACAAACCCAGGGCCTTATACATGCCAGAGAAGTGCTCTACCACTGAACCACATACTCCAACACCAGGGACTTATTTGAAGAATGAGAGAACCAGAACCTGGCATAGGGGTGTGAACGGTCCGAGGTTAGCCCCCAACAGAACTGTGACCAATCTGAAGATGAACTAAAGCAAAAAAAGGCAAGGGGCATCCTTAAGTGCTAGAGCACAAGGCACTGAGTTCAGTACCATCAAAAAACACAAAAAGAATCAGAGACACAAGGAGTCTCTAGGTATTTCCTTCACAGATTTAGCAATTATAAAGAAAAGATCTTAATATCATTTTTCCATTAAAAATAAAGCTTTATTACTAATTATCTAGAGAAGAGAATAAAGAAAAAACATAATTAACCTAAGGAAAACATCAGTAACCTTGTATTTATTTCTTTATGACCTTTATTTACATTTTATGTACCTTTTATTTTATTATAAATTATAGAGCAGGTATCCAATGAGTCCAGCAGAGTAAATGATCACACATTATCATAAAGAAAACTAAAAAATGTTGTAATGGCTGTCATCTGGTATTGATTAACAGAGGCAGGCACTTTGCTAGAACTTTCCATATATCAATTGTTTAATCTCCATAGCAACTTATATATAGTAACTACTTTTTTATGTTTCCATATCACAGGTGTGAAAACTGAGGCTGATAGAACATATACACCTTGCCCATGGCCACAGATCAAGGAAACACAGAGCTTGGACTCAAACCCAGTCCCATCTGCCTCCAAAGCTTGTTCTTACTTTGTGCTCAAGACTCTGGATTTAGCTGTCCTTGTGGCCAAAGACATCACCAGTCACATACATCTTGGCTTCTTTAGATTGGACTTCCGTGTTCACCTCCTCAATATCAGGACTCATTATAGGTACCATCTTTTATTTGGCCTATACAAGGATAGGTCTCTGTTCATTGATTACCTGACAACACTGATTTATGGCTCTCTCATTGGATCTTTGATCTACCACATGTAAGCCAACATTTCCCATTTGACAGTTCTTAAACTATTCATTTATTCTGAGCCCTTCATAGGATATTACACATATGATGCTCTGCTGTTCTTTCTCTCTCTTTCTTTCTTTCTCTCTCTCTCTCTCTTTCTCTCTCTCCACACACACACACCTTTCTTTCTCTATACTACACTCTATTTCTCATCTCTTAAGTTAATAGAGGTAGCATCTTCCACAGTGGGTGTAAGAGCTTTACATTCTCTCAATATATGGATCCTACTTATGACCCCTTTTCTTGTCTCTTTCCAGCTATTCAGTTACATGTTCTCAGTGAGATTCCATTCCCTTACTTCTAAAATATTCATGAGATACTGTCTTGGGACCCTATTTTCAACCAGTACTTCCAGCTATGGTCTATAACATAATCCCAAAACTTTAACTAGTATCACTAATAACATTTTCACAATCATTGCAGTTACTGAAATCTTGGTATGGTTGATTGAAATATAACTCCTTTTGTTTGCTTCAGAATTATAATAATACACTTCTTTCTTTTAGTTTTATTTTAATGCTATAATTTGGACAATTGTCCAACAGAATTGCTGGAAAACCATCTGGAAGATATCAATTTGAAAGAACCAAATACTAATTCTCTTATTAGAAGAGAATAATAACATTTTTAAAGTTTCAAAATTATATTCATAGTGAAAACATCCAGCATGAAAGTCCTTTGCTATAAAAATGTCTGCAATTATTAAACATAATCTATATTATAAGAGATTTACAAATTGTAAATTCCACATGGAAATGTATTTTTCTACCCCTCAGCATAACCCTCAAGTAACATACCATTAATTCTACCCTTGGGGTATCATTGACATTTAATTTATCACTGATCTGTTGGAAGAAAAACTATTTCTCCTTAGGACATGTCCAAAAACAAAAAAGACTAGTATGCATTATAAAATGTACTCATTGTGTTCATCGTGGGAGGAAGGTTTTTTCAAGAGAAGTCACAGAGTCAATTATTGTCTTAACCCTAAAGAAGACAAAGACCATGAGTTTTTAGAAATGCAAAACCTAATACTGAAAATACACATTTTTTACTTTCAAGTGACAAATCATCTTTCTAACCCTGTTCTATTCATTTAGAAGAAAAAGACGTCTCTTTTCCTGTTTTTTCTTCCTTAACTCTCCTCAAACTTCCATAGTCAGTCAGCTAAGTAACAGAGCAGTAAAGATCAATTGCCACCCCGCTCTCCCTCTCAGTGTGACAGAGCGACTGGAAAGGTACCTTTCTTGTGTTTTTATCTTCCTTCAAAAAGAAATTATCCTGCCATCATACCCCAGTAGCTCCTAAGTTATTTACCAATTGTAAACTTTAGATCCTGTGCTCTGGTCTGAGACAGTCTACAGAAAGTAAGTGGACATCCAAGTGAAGCCGAAGCCTGTTGAAGGGTTATAGACTGTGAAGCAGATTGCAGGCACCTAGCAAGAGTCCACCAGAGCACCCTGGGCAAGAGTTGGACCGTGTATGATAAGACCTGCTACCATTCAGCTGAACTACTTCCACTGCATCACAGACAAAAGCCTCAGGTTGATGATTTAAACTCAACTGTAGACACTATTACCAATTTCGGTTATAATACATGGGAATGTCACAATGAAAGTCCCTGTAGAACTATCTTAAACAAACAAGAATGCCTTTTCTCAAAAATGGAGAACAGGGAGGTAAAATAGGCCTGCCTTGGAGTAGGTACTAGTGGAAGGGAGAGAACATAAGGAAAGGGTTTAGGAGGGTGAATGTGGTGGAAATGTATGAAAATGGGAAAATGAGACCTGTTGAAACTATTCCAGGAATGGGGGAAGGGAGAATAAAGGAGATGATAGAGGAGGTGAATTCAACTATGACATACTGTAAGTACTTTTGTAAATGCCACACTGTACTCCTAGTACAGCAGTAATATAACAATATAACAAAAACTTTAAAAAACAAACTGAACCGTATCATCACACAACTCAATGGCTACACAGACTTATAAAACTGGGCTGTATTTTCAGTAGCTATTATTATGTAGAATTAAGCAAGGACACTGAGCTGGCTCCAGAGCAGAATTTCTTCTACAATGGAGTAGAACGGCTACAGGAATTAACATGGAAAACCAGAGTTCTCTTCTTCACTTGGCTTCTAACCAGATGTGGGACTGTTGAGTCTCAATTTTTGCATCGGTAAAGGTTGAGGGTAAATTAGACAACTTCCCAAACACTTTGGAATTCTAATGTTTTAAATTAACTGCCAACAAGAATGTCAACAGGATCCAAGATATCCTAATGGTGAAAAGAGCACTTTCCTAGACCTGTGGTCTTTCCTCCAATGGAAAAAGCAAATACATATTCAAAAAAGACACCCCTTCCCCGGTAGACTTTTTCACGTGCAGTATTTCACAGGCACAACCATAAAAACAGCTGTGGAAGAAGACCATGAATCCTGCCTGTTCTCTGTCCCCAAAGGCAACAAACATGTTCTATAACAAATATGACTTGTTTCAGTACAGTGCGTGACGCACATTTCTTGGATTAACTTCCTGAGCGCTCTAAGTGTGATACACAAATAATACTAGTTGTGTATCTTTTACAGTCTGGAAAACAGTAAAAACCTCTCTTTAGGCAAGACAACATATGGAAAGGAGGACAGATGCACTTTCACGAAATGGTTAGCCAAGTGGTTGAAGCTGTGCCTGTTCAATGAGAAAAACATCTATTTATACCTGCACATTGCTCGTGAAGGGAAAGATGCTCGTGGTTATTATCTTTTCCAACACTTATCACAGTCTTAAAATGAAAATGTTCTTCCTTCAGGCTCAGTAATACATACACGCATATACACACATATTATGATAAATATGCAAATAACATCTTGCATTAACACAGAGGATGAAAGTATTCAGTAGAGATACTATTAGCTCATTAATCCTCAGGATATCCATGAAAGAGACAGGGAAAAGCAATAGTTGGCCAACTTTTTCAACTGATAGGAAAGAACATGGTATAAGCTGTCAGTTTAAGTCAAAATTTTCTTGTGAATTTTTTTGTAGGGCCTCCCAGAACACAGGAGTGCTACCTGTGAATCTAGACTGGCTTCTGCTATACTCTCCCCATAAAAAGATCATGGCCAGTGACTCATCCATTGTTTTCTTTTTTCCATGCTTCTTGTCCACCCTGGATTCTTCTAGCAATCTCCAGTCCATGGCCACTGATCTAATGGAGAAACTGCTTGCTGCCAGACTCAGGGAGCTTTCCAAGTGTCTCCTCCTTGCCTTCTACTCAACTTTCTCAAAGAGGAGCCTTTTAGATCTTCACTTCATGGTTTTATCCCCTTTCAATGCCAGTCTGACTACTTCATCCTCAACTTGAGGACTTGAGAAAGATGGGGCCCCTAAAAAAACCCCTTCTCCCACCTCCAACCTGTAGACCACTTGGGTCTTCATAATTTTGCCTGTCATGACTAAGTCTGTGTTCTGTCCAGGAAAGGAGATGGGATACTAGGTCAGTAATGACAGAACCTGGCTCCCTTAAGAAGGGAGCAGTTCCCCTCTACCCACCCAGTCAGTGTTCCAGGGTCTCTCGGGAATGTTCTCAAGAAAACCTCAGAGACCCTCTCTGTGCCACCAAGATGACGGAGTAAGAGGACATTACCATGAGAGCAGAGTAGGTATAGGGATAGTGGTAGGCCAGGTAGCAAACATCCTCAGTGTGCGGGAAGGTGGTCACAAAGGTGAGGGTGTAAAAGCACTTCCCAGAGGCTCTGCCTGCAGCTGCTGTGTTCTGTTGGTAATGATTTCTGAAAAAGAAGAAAAGGCAGGATGAGGGACGGAAAGATGGAGGCAAAGTCCCCAAGGACCCAGATGCTGTAAACTTCCTGTGTTGTGTACTGGAAATATGGCTTTCACTCAAAACACTTTTGTGGCTGAAGTTTAGAAAACAGAGAAATGGACAGGTGAACTTGCTATCAGATGTGAAGTCAGTTCAGTTATATGTAGGTCTGGACCAACTGCCACCCACCTATGGCTTATATGCTGGAGGCCTTTCCGTGCTAGGTCTGAAAACGAAGACTACCTGGTCATTTCACTAGAAAATAGAGCAAATTGTAAACAATTCATGCTTCCCGGGATTCTGCTGTAGACATGCTTCCAAATGTGGGTTCCCCCAATCCCTGTCTGTCCCCAGAGCCATACAAGGTGTGATTCCTTCCTTCCACTCCCACCTGCCAAATGGACTTATTAGTAAAAACTATTAAACACTGAGTTCCAACTCAATACTTATATCATCTTATGTTATTACAATAACCCATTATATGGATAAAAAAGTGAAGCTTAGAAAAACTAATTTAACCAAAGTCTGAAGGCAAGCAAGTGGTTGATACAAGGCTTGAACCCATATCCTGGAGGCCACAAACCCTCTCTTTCCAATATGCAAGGCTTTCTTTCAAAGGAGTATATTTGTTACCCTAAATGTGACTCCACTTCTTAAAGCTTGAGAATACACATTTTCCCTTATCAAAATGAAAAACCAATTTTGATACTTCAGAGAACAGTATCAAAGTAAATCGCACCCAGAAGTACACTCCAAGAAATATTTTCCCCACATGCTGCCAGTTCTGTTCTTGTCTTGTTCATTGATGTTGAGACAGCTGCACAGGCTTTCCTGAGAAATACTGTCATCACAGCCACACTACAATGCAAAAGGCACCCAACACCAAAACGTGCAGTCTCACCTTTAAACATATATACCATTGGCTTCCTGGACCATGTGTGTTTTTATTTTATCAGGGGAAAGATGTGTGGAGGAGAGAAATAGCAAATTATTATTACTGTGTGTACTTGCAAAATAAAAAATAAAAAAAATCAAGCCTATAGCTACTTGGGAGGCAGAGACTGGGAAGACCATGGTTCAAAATCAGCTTGGGCAAAAAGTTCACAAGACCCCATCTCAATCAATAAAAATCTGGATGTGTAGAGTGTATTTGTCATCCCAGCCAGGTGGGAAGCATAAATAAATACACAGTGGTCCAGGCCAGCCTGGGCATAAACACAATACGCTATTTGGATAGTAACTAAAGCAAAAAGAGACTGTTGGTATGACTCAGTTGGTAGAGCACAGACCAAGGCCTTCCTGAGTTCAAATACCAGTAGTACTAAAAAAAAAAAAAAAGCATCATAGGATACTCTTTTCTGATTTTTGCTGTCTTCATGCTACCCTCCACCAAAGCAAAACAGCAAACCACACAAGAAAAGAACTAATAGAAAAATCCACTATCTCACTCCTCGTGGTCTTGTGGTTTTACCGTTTTAATAAAATAAGGGATGGGAGTAGGAGAAGTGGGTGATACCCACCAACTGTGGGCTGATACATTTCACTTGTCCCAGATTCTTGGTCATTCTGGGGAACAGGGAAGAGCCCAGAACAATGTACATCCTAAGTGACCGTCCTACTAGATTTACAACACCACAACAGAACCTATTCCTGTGTACTACAGAAACAGAGCTTCAACAGGGTGCCTCTCCCCATGGTGTTATCTAGATGCTGACACTTACTTGGGTCTATTTTTCTAGATTTCCCCCGAGTTCTGAAGTATCTCCACAAGCTAAGTCACTAGAAAGCACATGAAGGAGCCAGCGGCAGCTGAGGAGGACTGCAAACCCACGTGCGCTCACTTGTTCTTGCTTTTTTTCTTTTGTCATACTGGGGATTGAAGTCAGGGCCTCTACCTGCCTAGTCCTTTTGCTTTTAGTTTGCTTGTCAAATAGGGTCTCATACTTTTGCTCAGCCAGCCTTGGTCTGCCATCGTGCTACCTCCTCTCCCCCAAGTAGCTGAAATTACAGGCGTGTACCACCACACCTGGCCTTTTACTTTTTTTTAGACCAGGTCCTGATATATAAATGAGGCTAACCTCAAACTTGAGGTCCTCCTGCCTCAGCTTGCCAAGGACTGGTTCTATTCATTTTCTGAGTGCACTTGTAAAGGCCCCACTGCAAAAACACATTGAGTTTATACCTATGTTATCAACAAACAGGCACTGGTTAGTTATAGCTTCTTAGGATGAAGTGAAATGAGCCAGGGACAAGTGACCAAAGTTTGGGGGACTTGAGGGAGTGTTTCACCTGTAAACATGCACATGTAAATGCACTGGTTCTCTCTCTCGCGCTCTCTCTCTCTCTCTCTCTCTCTCTCTCTCACACACACACATACATTCATGGATATAAAGGCAGGTGGAAACACGCATCCAGTGCCTCACTGTTCCCAGGTTCTTCACTTCTTCACCCACAAACAATGGAGACAGTATGAACCTTGACTGGAAAATAATAGAGGTCACTATGGGCCAAGGGGGTTGATCTTATTTGTTGTGGGTCTTGCTGCTTTGTAGGTTTCCTGCTGTACTATAAAGTACACTGAAGTCACATCGCAGGCAAATTTACCCTCCACTCAGCCACAGGAAAGAGATGAGGTGAGTCAATGAAACCTCTGTATTTATCCTTATGCACTCACCACTCAAAACTGGGTGCGAGTAAGGACAGGTCAGTAGACTGAAAAGAAAAATAGCAGGGTGAATTTTTAGTTTTTGAGCTTCCATGGCCCTGGTGATTGAAGGCACAAAATCCAAATTGCAGCCTTGCCCATCTGAAACCTGCCTCCTCACACTCCCAACACCCCCACAAACCCCCACACACACACCCCCACACACACACCCCTCTCTCATGTAACCCTATAGCTTGGTGGGGTTAGCTGCCTATTGATAAGCCAGCCCTCCAAGGTGGTTGCATTCTGTTGCAATTTATGAAAACTGGCTGTCGCCTCAATTAGAATGAGTTTTGGCTAAAGGAGATTGTTACAACCCTAGTTTGGGGTCTAAACTCTAGCAGAACCTAAAGCAAATTCCAAACTTCCCCACTGGGGTCTCCTGGTGGCCATGGTGTAGCAAGGGCTGTCCAGGAGATGATTCTACCCAAAACCTTTCCTCTTCGGAGACCTTTAACCTTTCCCGGGATCTTCTTCACTGAGAAACGTCTGATAAATCTCTAAAGTGAAACTCTTGACTTGTGACAATTTGTCCATGATAGAGTGAGTTCTAACAATGAGTTACTTTTGATTTCTCAATTATGGAGTGAACAAATTGAGAGATGTTGCAAAGCAGTAACAGCCATCCTTCTATTTCAGATGCTTCTCTATTCTTCTTTTGCACGGAAAGCACTTTCTCTCTTCTTCATTTAGCCAAGTCCTGCCTTCAAAGCAATGCACATGTTTCCTCTTCCAGGAAGCCCTCCCTGATATTCCCCCTTCTGCATAGCTCTTATCATTCTGTGCATCCCCCTCACTGCCAACACTTTATGACAAAAATAAGACTTACTCATTGGTGGGTCTCTATGTCTGACACTTATGCTTCATACCTGTTCAGAGCAGTTGTTCAGTTAGATTCTGTAGAATCAATGGAGCTGAGACTCCAAGAGAGATAATTAGGATGCTTCATATATTTTATCTCTAACTTTAGTGATACCATTTCAAGGTAAGTATTCTTATGCATAGTCCACATATGTGAACAACGAGGCTCATGGATGCCTAGAGAAATTCCAAACAGCAAGTGGAGTAAACAAGACTCAAACCCAAATGTAGGCTTAGTTAGCTCCGACATAAAGATTTCTTTCATTACATCATCTCTTAGGAATGGATAAAGAACAGAAGGTTTTTTTGGCCCAATTCAGCAAGCAAGAATTTAAAATCCTGACCTTCATACGTCAGGGCTGCTTACAAACATAGATTCTAAAATAGCAGCAAAAATGTAAAATAATCCAGACGAAAACCAGTGATCAACCTATGATGATTCTTTCTATCATTGGTATATTCAGTACCATTGAAATGTTTCTAGTAATTAACCATAACACCTGACATTCAGACACTATTCCTCGCTTTCCACGTTTTACCTCCTGACTCTTAATATTCAAAACAGCTCTGTACGGTAGACACCCATGTTATCCTGTTTTTATAGACAAAGCATCTAAGGTTGACAGAATATGGAATAAATTGCCCAAAGTCACAACAGAACTAAATATTGGAACTTGGATTCCAAGAGCTTTTTCTCCTCAACCTTCTCTTCCAGGTGGGAAAAAGCCTGGAAAAATGGGTGTGTGGTCAGATCTGCAGGACCCCAGATAGGTCACCTTGGGCCAAAGATGACCTGGGCTGCATAGGTCCAGCCACTCCACAACTAAAAGTCTCCCTTTTGCTTTCTGTTCCCTGGACCATTTATCTTCAGAAAGATCTGCATTTTTCCCTTGATAAAGCCTTCAATGAAGCAAGAAGAAAAGTACACAAATGCATAGTTATGAACTCAATCTATTTCCATTTGTACTTAAAGATACACTGGGAAGTCATTTTTTTCCTGTGTGTGCGTGAAATTAGCAAACGCCAAGGCAGAGAGTGAATTAGATAATCTCACAATGACGATGGCCCTGTTTAACAAGGGAGCCTCATTTCTCTTAACAGGATCTAATAAGGCAGAGCAGCCAAGTCACCAGACTTCCCTGTGTCTGCAAAGTCTCTAATATTCTATATAGCACCGAATCTCTCTCCTGAGATCCCACAAAAGGATACATGATGGCAGAGCTCTTGTATGACATTCATCTTCATGAGTGAGCTGTTCCACCTCCTCTCACGAGCGGAGATAAATGTCAGAAGAGATCAGCCATCGTGTATTACATGGCGACTCAGAGAGTACAGCTTTCCTCCCTCTGCCCTTCAGCACCAAAATTACTTTAGACCAGAGCTGGAAGAGAATTTGAAAGGTAGGAGGCTGTGTGTGTACGTCAGAGGGAGAAGCAGGCCACAGGAAAGTAAATAAAACAGAAACTAAAACCTTTATGACAATCATGAAAAAATGAATCTTCCCATTATGTTCTTCCATCTTGAGAGCCACTTTTTATCTTCTAGCAGAGTGGTCTTTAAGGTGGGTGGGAGTCGGGGTAGAAGAGAAGGGGAGAAGGTACTGGGGGAAAGGAGTAGGAAATCAATTGTGCACAGAGAGAAAGATATTAAAATTCCTCCTTAAATTTATAAATATCTAGGTAATAAGAAAGAAATTAAACTGTCTAAAGTTTAATATGGGGTGTGACCTGACTGGCCTTGTTCAGTTCATGTCAACATTCTGTGATGACTAATTACAAAACAAACTAGATTATGGTGCAGCAAAATCTTCCACTTGTCCCTGTTGCATTCCCAGTGGGCTATGAGAAATGCATTAAATTCTACATCTGCTGTTTTCCTGTGTCAGACAGTTAAGTCTCACAGGCTACAGAGAAGGTTTCAAGGGAAGGAGTTGGAATAACCAGTGCCTCCCACTCTCTCATTATTTGCTGTGAGCTTCTAGTAAGGTATTTAAATTCACAGAAGCTTATTTTTCATATATTTAGATTATATTATCTAAATTAAACTAAACCTTTCAATATAGACAATTAAGTCTTTTTTTAAACATCTGCTTAAAAGCCTTCAAATAATAACAACCTTATATTGCAAGTACAAATAACCAAGAAAAAAAGAATGAGTCTGGCTACCTCCTGCTCTTAGTCCTAGTTCTTTCTGAAGAATATGGATTGGAAGAGCTGGAGACATATCTGAAGTGACAGAGCACCAGACTAGCAACTGCAAGGCCTTGAGTTCAAACCTCAGTATCACCAAAAAAAGAAAGCATCAGGCACTGGCTCATCCCTGTAATCCCTCTACTCAAGAGGTAGAGACTGAGACAATTGTAATTTGAAGCCAGTCCCCTATCAACAAGAAAGTCCAGTGAAGTGGTGTGTGCCTGTGATCCCAGCTATATAGTAGGCCATAAGTAAAAGGATTATGATCCAAGGCTAATCGTAGGCAAGAGTATGGTGACACCCTACATGAAAACACACATACACACAGAGAAAAAAAAAGAATACACATTTGTGTAAAAATAACCTAAATCTGGAAAGTCAACCAAAATTTCCCAAAAATATCCAAAAGATTAGTTACCACTATTTTTTAGTGATGAACTCCACTTTAAAGATATAGTGTGCACTGAGTTATCCATGGCATAAAGATGTTACAAAAACTATTACTTGTTTCATCTTGTTCTCATAATTTAAACATTTTTGCATGTTTTCTAATGTACATACTAGTATAGTAATTGTCTACATCACTTATTTACAAAAAGTTTATGAACAAATCTGTGTTAGTGCAATGCATGGAAGCTGTATCTTACTAAGAGTAGGGCAATATCAAAATAACTTGGAGGCTACCTCCAAGTTATCCAACTGATGATAACTGAGTGGCCAACCCAGCTTCCCAATTTCTCATCACTGCTGTCAATTTTTAAAGAAAATGGAAATCCCATTCTTCCTAGGTGTCCTTTCCTTCTAGCCTTGCATGTTTCTCCCCACAGTGAGCACCCTGGCACCCCTGAAAACACGGCACTAAGTCTGAGAATTTAACAGCATAATAGCATTAGAACTTCTGAGTTTCTACAAACATATAGGAGACAAAGGGACCAGGAAGTAAAATTCTTCCAAATTAATATACCAGAAAGAATAAACGTGAGAGTGAAGCCAGGAAATCCTCTAAAGCAAATCAACTCCAAGACTATGGTGGGTAAATGAGGAGAGAGAGATTGTACAATAAAAGGCGTGGTGCAATCAGGAGAGGTGTTCTGATTTGTAGTGAGCAGAGATTGCTCGAACCTACCCTGTTGTTACCTCGTATTATTGGAAATATGTTAACACAATGTGATGAATAATTGTAAAACAAACTACATTACAATGCTGCAATCTTATCTACTCATCTCTGCTTTATTCATGGCTGGAATATGAAAAATGAATTGCATTATACATGCATGGTTTTCATCTTACCCCTCTGTGGCTCTTTAATCACATAACAATTGTCTTGTTAATGAATCTAAAAGCTATTAATATTGGCTTCCCTTAGGCCAGGGCTGTGCTTTTGGATGTATGGGCCTTTCTTCTCCTCTTGGCAGACAGCTGGTCCCCTTGGGCTTGGTCCTTCTTCCCCAATTCCAAGAGGAACAACTCCAGTGGGAGAGGATGCAAAATGATACATTTGTCCAGTCTCTCTAAGTTCCAGCTTTAAACTGGGTCTTTCACTATTATTGACAGTAACTATTTTCAGAGGAAATTGAAAAGTTATTCCTGACACTCTGAGGTGTTCATGTTTATTTCCTGGGATTGTGAACTTTACAACCTAAGTGGTTCTTAATCTAAGTTTTTGGACCACAGAGAAAATTCTAAGAGTTTTGATGACTGAGATAGAGAATAATGGCCATTTAGGTGAAGAAAATCACCAAAGTTGTAATATTTTACCATGCTTCTAAAGAATTTATGAAAATAATATTTTGATTCATATCTTAATACATCAAGGACTGCAGGCTGCCAAATCTTTTATTACAGACTCTTAGTCAACTCAGCTCCAGATTTTGGGGACCGTCATTATATCTATGGTGATTTCTGCCTTTACCTAACAGAGAAACAAGATCCCTGACCTTTCATATCTATCAATATCGTCTTCACACCTCAAAGCCCAGAGGCACGAGGTATATATGCCCGCTCTTTAACGATGATAACAATCCTAAACTCTAGAATGTCTGATAATAGTTTTCTTAGAGGTCTCTTGTAGTCTTAGAAAGAGGTAAGACTTACTTTATCCAGGAAAATAAATATCAACTATCCATCTTTATAAGAAACTAACAATGAGCTAATAATGAATTACATATATTTTACCTGTTCTAACAATTCCTATCCCTTTTTTCTTACATATTTTATTTTTTCCTTCTAAAGGAAACACACACCTAAGCAATTCATGGGATTTGAATCCATTTCTTTCATCAAAAAATATGATTCAAATTTCATTACAACTTTGCGGGATAGATTTATGAAACTAGATACTGACCAAAGACTGAAGATGAATTTCACAACTCTTTCCTCTTTTACTTTTTTAAACAAAACTGGCTGTGGAGGAAGACTTAGTTAAGCATATTTGTCATATTTTCATTCCCCTGTACTTCTTAAACAGGTAGATAGGAATATACCAGAACATCTCAGACTTCACTGGACCCAGAGGAAACAGAAAAAAATAAAGCTTGATGCACAAATCACAGACTGAGTCTGTACAACTTCTCACATCTGACAACAAAATCTTAAAGTTTTAATGTGCATAAATGAAGAGAAACTATTTTTTTTTTGCAAATCAAAATATGTTTCTTGGAGTCTACTGTGAGTACCACTTGACATACCTGTGAGGGGCAGAGAATTTGACATTGGGACAGAGTGACAACCATATGGCAGACAAACACAGATTGCTAATGTTTATTAAAAACTGAATATGGAAAAGCAGGAAATTGAGAATGAATGGCAGGGCAGAGAAAATGAAGTTAACAACATTCTAACTTACTTGTAGTAACAGATTTCATAACCGGTCCGTACCCAGGAGGGTCTGCCAAGAAGAGCCTCCTTCACAGAATACAGGGTTGGCTGCATCCCTAAAAAAACCCAAAAAAGTAAAAAGTAAAAGCCAGGCTTAATCCATGAGGGAAAGAGAAAAGGGAAAGGGGCTATGGTGGCTGAATAATGATCCTCAAAGCTATCCAGGTCTTAATCCCTGGGAACTATAAATGTTAACTGTATATGGCCAGATAGGCTCTGCAGATGTGATTAAGTTTAGGATCTTGAGATGGGGAGATTATCCTGTGAGTCCTAAATGCAATCACAGATACCCTTGTAAGAGGGAGGTAAAGGGAGTTTTGACTCAAGAAGAAAAGCAAGGTAACCAAAGCAGAGAGATTTAAAGATGTTATTGGCTTTGAACATGGAAGAAGGAGCCGTGAGCCAAGGAATGGAAGGAATGTAGTTCTAGAAGCTGGAAAGGAAAAGAAATACTCTCCTAAAATGTCTAGAAGGGACACAGCCCTGTAGACACCTCAACTTTGGCCCAGTGAAACTGATTTAGATTTCTGAACCTCATCACTGTAAGAGAATAAATTTCACTTTTACTTTTTATGATGATGGGTTCTTGTGCTTGCTAGAGAGGTACTCTCCCACTTAAGTCACATCCCAGCCCTTTTTGATTTTAGTTATTTTTCAGGTATGGTCTCTTCTTCTGCTCAAGACTGGTCCCAGACTGTGATCCTCCTACCTATGCTTCCCACACAACTGGGATTACAGGCACGTGCCACATGCCCAGTCCCAAAGTTACCATGTTTTAAGATGCCTAGGTTGTGACAATTTGCGATGGTAGCTATACAAAGTGAACACAGGACTCAAGGTTCATATCTTCTCTTTCTATAGTAATGAGACTCTATTTAGTCAGTATAAAATAGAGGCAGTACCCTGTGCTTGGGCCTAGATATGAGGGAAAGCTTATTCTTTATTCAAAACCGCCAATAAATTAGTATATAAGCTAGGAATAACAACAATTTCCCATTCCCAGAAATGTTCTCAGTAAATACGGACTGTGGGTCAGTCTTTGTCTCTTGGTCAGTCTTTGTCTTTTCCAAAATGATCACAGGTGTTCAGGAGAATTTAAAACTTTTCCTGAGTTTTCTGAGAGTGTAAAGCAGTCCAGTTGGATCTTGTTTTTCTGTCTTATGACAAGCAAGCTAAGACATTTTCTCCTATGGGATTTAGGAGACGGAGCGCAGACATAAACGAGCATGCTCACCAACCTCAAAGTTCAAGGTAGAGAGAAGGAATCAGAAAATACGGGAATGTTACATGCACTGTTAACATTCCATTTCAGAGTGAGAAGTCCCAGCTTCTCTTGCACAGCAGCACTATGCCTTGGGTTGGTGACTCACTCTCTTGCCACACTGGCAATCAAGATGTGTCACTCCAACTTCAACCCCTCTGGGAAACCAAGAAAGGCTTCTGATAACAATACAAAAAACACATTCGAGAAGCAATTACCGTTCTTGGTATTTTCCCAAAAGCTCCTAATCTCCAAGAGCTCATACCATAATTGAACTGGCTGTTGGGCTTCTCACAGTTGATGACGTTGAAGCGGTAAGGGATTGCAGCCCTCGTACCGCTCACCTTGAAGTAGAACCACTGCTGGTGCTGAGAGCTATTCACATCAGCATTGACCAACAAGTCGTACTCAAACCTGCAAAGTCAAAAGCAAGATTGAAGAGTTGTCTGGAAAATCTTTAAAGTAAATGAGAATCCATGTCTCAAGTTCTGGATGATAGATCTAAGACTCAGAACCTCAGTTGGCTGCTAAATGATACTCATTGTATTTATGTCACTATATTGGGCACTTGCCTTGTACATTTGGGGGCTCTTGATATTGGAAACATCACTTAGACAACTCTAGCATGTCTTTCCACTGAACTATAGTGAAATTTCTATCCATGTAGGAAAATAAAGTTTGCTGTACAAAAAATTCAGTCACAGCAGGTTTGGATATAACTTTACTATTTGATGCTCGATACTACTTTTGATCCTCAGTTGGCTCACATGGAATATGGAAAAGGTGTCTCCACTTGCATCGTTCTTTGTAAAAACTAAACAATATAATGGATATAAATCCATTACAGTGTATATTCATATGAATCAGAGCAACAAATATAAATTAAGTCTACCAATGCTGAGGTAGCTTTTGTATTCTTTTGCATTTTGGTTGGATAACTTACATGTAATAGAGGGCACAAGTCTTAAGTATGAATCTCAACAAATATGTTTGTATCTGGGTGCAGCTGTATGACCACTATCCTGATATAGGACAATCCCAGCATCCTAGGAGGTCTTGATTGTCCCCTTAGTCACTATTTCCAAAGGTAATTAATTTTCTTAGCTCTAGCAGTAGAATTTGCAATGTGGCTTGACTTAAACCTTCTCATCAGGAAATTTCACTTTTTAAAAAATGTTTGTCCCACCTTCTTGGTATTCTTTTGGGGTTGTTCTTTTAAAAGGGGTAATGTTTTAGGGGTTTTTTTTCCTCGAATCCATGCCTATATTCCCACTCAAGATCCCTGACAAATAACATTTATAGTGAGATTCATAGTAGGGTAGAGTTTGGTGTAAATATATGTGAACACTGAGCTATAGGGACCACACAAACCACCAAGCTCACCATTCATTCAATGAAGCATTACTCACTGAATAACACTAGGTAAGAGAAATTCTGGAAAGTCTGTGACCTTTAAACTATACACTATTCCCATAGTACTTTTTCAAAAGTTAGCCTAAAAATTCCTTCCCCTAAGTAGGTTTGTTTTCTGTCATTTGATTCTGTTATTCTGACCACAACTTACTAGTTTAGGATTCTACTCTCTGCTCAAAAGCAAATACAGAAGAAAACAGACCTGATCCAGGCCAACAATTTAGGTACATACTGAACTGAAAACTGGCTAGCTAGGAGACTCCTAATCAAGAATAGCCTCATGGATCCTTTGAATTTAAAGAGAAGGAATAATGAAAACTGGAGCCATAGGAAGAAGTAAAAATTGAGCTGACAACAGCAAGAGAAGTGGGCTGTAAAGGAATCTTAATTTGTCTTTGCCTGCTTCAGCCCAAGTCAATTAATGTGCCTCTGTCTTACAAGTTGGGCTTTCTTCAAGTATTTCATGTTAAAAAATTTTTTAAAGGCTCACCTTTTGCCTTCTCCAAAAAAGACAAACTTCAAAAATTACTCCTTAAGTGGATATAAAATAAATCTGAGATATACTAAGTTCTGAGTTATAGTTATGGCGTACATGCATCTCTAAATAAGAGCTTATGTTGACAGAGTGATCACCAGGTTCCAGACACCATTCTAAAAGCTTTGGTATATCATTAAACTCTCATAAATTTCCTATGAAGTAGATGCTGTTATTATCCATATTTTACAGGTGAAAAAGTTAAAGACATGGAGTGAGTTAGGCAACTTGCTTAAAAAGTCTCCTGGATGGAAAGAGGTTGAAGTTGCCCTGGTAGTCTCCAGTGTCTGTGATCACTACACCATTAAACATCCCAGACTGTGGTTTTTCAGAAGTTTAGCTATCAAAGATGGATTATATACTTTTCCTTTTGGCATATGAGAAACATAGTCCACTCTGTTATGGTAGAAGTTTTATACAACTTCATGAGAACATGAAAAAAGATTATTTTCACTGCCACTGAAAAAAGATTATTGTCTTCCTTTTCATTTCTGCATTCCTAGCCTTTGCTTCCCTTGAAATCCTTTCCTTGGGCTTATCAAAGGTTCCAGGGAATCCTGGAAGAGCCCAGAATTGTTTCCACTTAAAAACACAGCTATGGGGAAAACAGACATGGAGAGGTACAGAAATAAAGAATATCATGTGCCTTTCCATGCCAACAGATCTATACTTGGCATCAGTGGAAGAATAAATACCCTCTGCTTTCACATTAAAATATGGATCCATTATTTGAGACATAAGGCATGCTTATGACTCTAGAGAACAGTTCACCTTGCTATGACATCAGCCAGGGAGTTCCCTAGTAGTGTTGACAAATGTTTAACCAATGACACTCAGAGTGGAAAAACATTCATTTGTAGTGTTTGCCAATGATCATGGTATAAATATACTCACCATGACTGATTTCAAACTGCCCACGTAAGGTCACTGAACATAGAATTGGGAAGAGATTGTCACAATCTGCTCTCCTGTGCTGCCAGGAGCTACCCCCTGTGTTTTCCTCACCCCTCTGTGGTTTTCCTTACTTACTCACGCACTTGGATGGCTTTGCGAAGATTTCCTGACTCAAATTTGGAGAAGAACCTTAAACTATCAGAAGCAGTATCTTGCAAAGGCCTATAACAAAACGGAGAAAATATGAACATAGCTGCTTGCTATGCTTGGACACAATTTGACATTTCTTAAAGATAAGTTTTCTCTTATAGTTCTCAAATCTGAGTAGTCACCATGCTGTTTTTAGGAGTGTGAATGGATTGCTAACATAAGACACTCCTATGCTTATGCCAGTTAATGGAATTCTCCATACCTCCCATTCCATGGATGTTCAAGACCACCTACCAAGGCTCATCTAAACTGAAGACAACTTTATTTATAACGTTGGTTGGCTGGATGAGTCTCTGGACATCCTCAAATATCTTGATCCTGGTAAGGAAAATTGCAAACATTAAAGTGTTGTCCCTCAATCTCTATCTCACTCATCCTATGATGTCCTAGGATGGGCCTTGGGAGCCATGAGAGAAATAGGAAAGAAGAGAGAAGCTTAACAACGTCCCAATATCAGGCTCAAGGGGAGTAAACACTGCTGCCTTCCTTCCTTCTCTTCTTTATTAACCAATAAAATGACAGTAGGAACAGAGACAGCAGGAGATTCTTAGCTTTTGGAAAGGTTTGTCATGAGCACTTTCTTGCTGTATGAATAAAATATTCCTTTGCATTGAGGTTATTTTGAGGAGAACTTCGGACAATTGAGTATTTGCATCATGGAAGTTTGGTAGAATCCAATAAACTTTTGTACTCATGTACAATTTGCATTCCTTGGACTCTGTCTGAGAAAGAACAGAATCTGGGAAATTAAAGTAAGAGGGAGGAGGGAGCTCAGGGGGTCATTCAATTCCCTCATTGCATTTCCAATCTAGTTTATTGGCATGGGGTGGGAAGGATGAGAGTGAGAAGGACACAAAGCCTGGACTGAAAGGGCAGATGCCCTGTGCAGGGATGAGATACTGCTGGTCCAGCTCTTGTGATACATTTCTCAGGAACCTAACCAAGTCAGATAATGTGCAGAGAATAAAGTCAGAGAAGTCAGCTAAGAGCTCAACTGAGAGAAGTTCTTGGGACCTACCATCAAGAGAACAATTTGCTGATGATGTGAAATATAAGTTAATGGAACTTTCTGGTCCACAAACTTAGATCCAGTTATGTTTTGTCAGGGGAAATTTTTTTTTTTTTTGCCTTTATCAGGTCCAGTTTAATCTGCTGAGTCAAAGACAAAGTCCTCTTTCCTATATTCTTGGAATAATCTATCACTCAGTATTTCTGCCTGGAAAAAAATGTGTTTCTTTCCATCCCTTTCTCAATGATGTAACAAAACAGTCTTCAAACCAAGCCAGGATCTGTAAGACAGAGGCTGTGGAATACAGATACATTGCCCCCTCTTTATTCAAGAAATAAGATGCCAATTCGCAGTAAATAGGGAAAGAGAGCCCAAATTATTAGTTCTTAGGTTTTCTTAAAAAAAAAACCTTCCTTTTAGGAAAGTTTGCAGTATTGTGCTTTGCAATGGACATAAAGCAAGAGGTTGTACTAGAAAAATTGGAGGAATTCTTTGTCGGGAAATACATGCCTACCACTTCCCATACTTGAGTCTGAAATGTCTTAGCAGGGAGATGAGATTGTATGTTTGCTAAAAAGTTTCCCACCTGACTAATACTACCTTCTGACAGATAGCAGAACTGTCTGTACAAACCATTCTACCTTAAAAGTATTAGAGAAGAAAACTATATAGCTCACAAGTCAATAGTATCATTACCGTTGTACTCCCCATTTGCGCTCCAACATAGACTGGGCAGAAGGAGGTGGACAGTGTCCCCAGAGATCAGGAAATGCCATCATCTTGAAGTCTGCCACAGATCTGGTTCTTCTGGCTTTGGCCATATAAAGGTAAGGATCATGGAATGGGATACACTTGGGATGTGTATGCAGAAGCTTATTTATGAAGTCAACAGTTTCTCTAGGCTTGGTAGAATTGGAAAAAGAGGCACTCATTCTTGGGCAAGAAATTTCCTCTATGTCCCAAGCATCCTCTCCCAGGGAAGTGTGAACGTCAGGAATATCATTTCCAGAAGAGCCTATCCCAAGGACATTGGTTTGCACATTTATGTATGAGTTCATTTCAGGTCCTTTCTTGGAGTATAGAGGCACAGTGGACCTCCCTGTTTTCACCCTGTCCAGAATGGAAGTCTGGACTGGGTCTTCTCTTTCATGCTCCCAGGAGCTTTGGTCCTTATTGAAGCAACGCTGCCTTGGGGAGGCAGTTGGAATGTCATAGTGATTGACATACTGAGTGTCTTCCAAGTTCAAATCATCTCCAAACTTGGACTCCAGTTCCTTCAGGTTCAAAAGCAGGAAAGAGTATGTCAGTGTTTCTTTCCAGGTAGAGAACAGAATTTGGTCCCTATCTGTACTCTCTGGATACAAAGCTAAGCATAAATCCTATGAATTGGGGAGTTTTGTCTAGAGTCAGCCAAGAAAGACTAACCTTCAGAACTGTACAAACTCATATTTTGGAAAGATCTTTGGACAATTATATACATGTGAATGCCTTCTGCAAATCCCAACTGGCTAAACAACTTCATTTACAGGGGCCTCACTGAAACCCAAAGTGGAGCCTCTTTTACTGTGACCCAAAGCTATGCTATTTATTTGAGGACAATCCTGATTATTTGGGGGAAAAAAAAAGTCTTCCTTACACTGAACTGAAATTTCCTTCACTGAAACTTTTATCACTGATCCATTTCTACTTTCTACCAAGAAATAGAATATATTAATTCCTTTCTACATGTGACTGGACATTCCCTTTGAGGTGGCCATATTCATAATTTATTAAGGCCATAAGAAAATACTAGAGATCAAAAAGCAGGTCTAAATTCATGATGGCAGCAGCAGCAACTAGGAATTCTATTAACATCACTAGGTCTAAGACACCCGTTCTGTGCCTACTGATAAAGAAAACCTAAGACAGGTGCTATGGTACACACCTATTGTCCCAACTACTTGAGAGGTGGAGGCAGGAGGATAATGAGTTGGAGGCCAGCCTGAGCAAAGTTAGTGAGACTTTATCTCAAAACCAAAATAAAAACAAAAGGCCTGGGAGCGCAGCTCAAGTGGTACAGCACTTACCTAGCAAGCACTAGGCCCTAGGTTCAATTCCCAAGAAGGGAGGAAAGGAGGGGAAGGAAGAGAACAGAAGTGGAGAAGAGAGGGCAGGGGAAGGGGAGAAGAAGGGAGAGGGGAAGGGGAGAAGAAAGGATGGGAGAAGAGGGAGAGGAAGGAAATTCTAAACTCAGGATGACTACCTTTAGAACTCCATCTAGCATGGCTTTCCTACTTTGGAAAGAGAACAATTAAATCATCAAGAATTTTTACTTACTTTTTAAGTGCATGGGACCAAAGCACCTTGTCCACCTGCCAATAGACAGTGATGTGGCAGACTGCAGAACTGTTCCATGCATCCTACCTGGGACACCTTTTTCACATTTTTGCTTAATCCCAGAAGCAGATTGCCAACAATGAACAATGCTTCCCATATGGACATCTCTATTTGGCTTCCCAGGTTCTACAAAGAACCCACCATGCCTCATGAAGAAGCAGAACACAGACTGTTTCCTACCTCAAAGCTGTAGGAGAGCTCAGGACACATCGCCTCATATTGCATCAGTTCTTCTTCAGGTCGGTCAGGACCAGGTTTTGAACTCAGCTTGTCCATATCAGTTTCCAAGTCATCATCCTACAATGGAGTATTCAATGATCGGGTTAGGACCACAAAGCCCACCCTCAAAGGCACCACAGCAAGATACATATGTGGTTCTTCAGAAACCTAAGACATGGTTTCTTTGCCCTCAGACTACAATGTTAGCCCAGCTGGTAAAAAATTTAATACACTGGATTATATTTTTTAAATAACATTTTCACAGCATTTATGTCAGTATTTATCAGATCTCTTCAGAAATAAGTAGCATATAAAATAAAATAGACAATATAAATAAGACATGATATAAAATATCTTTATTTCATTCACCACTGTCATCAACACCATTGTAATTATCACCACTTTCACCTCTCTGCTTTTAGCTTCTTTACTTATTCATAAACATCCAGTGAGCCTCATCCATGAGCAAGTACCCATCTACCTTTGAAGAGTCAGTGATAATGAAACCAAGGCCCATGCTCCTGTAGAAGTTACTTTCTAGTAAGAGAAAGAACACCATAAACAGTAAGATAAATAAGTGAAGAAAGTCCTTTCCAATGGTGACAAATGGCCTGGAAGTGAGAAAGAAGGTGATACAATTGTAGCTGAAACTGGCATATAGGAAGCTGTTTGGATTGAATGACCTGAGACTAAGGTAGCATTAGTCTTAACTGAGAAGTAAGATACAAAAAACAACTATGCAAAGAAAGGAATTCTATCAGAAGGACCAAGTTAAATTTGCTTACAGAAAGAAAGGTGGCTGAGAAGGGGACTAAGTGGAAAGAAGAAAAACAGAGGGGATGAACCAATTTGGGTTATAAAACATATATATGGAAATGTCACAATGAAACATCCAGTATAGCTGTCTTAAACAAGCAAAAATGTCTTGTTTTCAAAAACGGAGAACAGGAAGGTAAATTGGGTCTAAAACCCTGTGGGGTTTGGTACCAGTGGGAGGGGGTAGGACATAAGGAGAGGGTATAGGAGTGTGAATGTAGTGGGAATATTATGTACTCAGGTATGAAAATGGAAAAATGAAACCTGTTGAAACTATTCCAGGAATGGGGGGAGGGGGGATAAAGGAGAATGATGGAGGGGGTGAATTCAACTATGATACATTGTAAGAACTTTTGTAGATGTCACAATGTACCCCCAGTATAATAATAATATGATAATAAAAAAGAAAGAAGGTGTGTGAAGAACAGAAAATAAGAGGAAGAGTATGGAAATGAGATTTGAGAGGAGGCAGCAGAGGAATTACATCATCCTCATACAGTTCCTGGGAACAGTTTGTATTCTCCTGCGGCACCTTCATCTCCTTGTACCTTTAAAAGTTTACCAAGGACCACCAGGCTTTTCTTTATTGGGTTAAATCATTTGACTCTCTTTATTTTTTTTCTAGATCATCATTGTATAATAATTTAATGGTGACAGTGACTTTTGAACACTCGTATAACTTTCAAGGTTTATGGAATCTTATAGAGAAAAGAAACCCAGAATCAAATGGTCCTTTCTCTTTATCTTCCCATATTCCTTAATAAAATGGGGAAGCAAAATCTACCATATGTTTTAGAAGTATATTCAGTTAGTTGAGGAAAAACCTTAACCTTAAGTCCTGAAGGCCTAAATCAAATGTATAAAGTAAATGCTTTCTCTCAGATCCGGGAGAAATGAGGAAATGCAGTATTCCATCCACCTTACAGAATTTTCCTCCATGCTTCAAATTAAAAGAAAAGTACATCCCATGAATTTGACTTAATGCTATTTTCAGGTACAGTGCACATCAGGCCCACACTTCATAGCCACCACTCTCAAACTTTTCAGCTTCATCTTTCAGTTCCTGTTTGCCTCCACCAAGGCCCAGAGTGGTCCCAATTAAAACACATTGGCCAGACATTGGGAAGAGTGTCCCTACCAGTGAATAAGGCTGTGCTCCAACTGGTGGGTCTGGAGTGAAAAGTGTCATGTAACTCATGGGCTAGAGCCTAACTCATAGCTAGGTGACCCACTTAGCATTAAAGCAGAGAATAACAAACTATGGTCCACTGCTTGTTTTTATAAATAAAATTTTATTGGAACACAGTCATACCCATTCATGTCCATAGCTGCCTTCTTGGTGCAACAACAAAGCAGAGTTGTTGTGACAGAGATTGTTTCTATTCTTCAAAGATCTGGAACTTGGTCTCCATTATCTCCAGGCACTTGTTGGGTTCTCACTGCCTCGTACATTTCTTATATGGACCATTTATACTTATCTAGGGATGGACCTGCTTCTGTGTTCTCAAGGCAACCCAGATGATCTTCCACCATCTAGAACTCTGAAACCCCCCTCACCTAAACTAGATCAGGCCTTCTGGCCCTTGCTCCTTAGATCAGGCCTCTTGGATTCTGCTTTCTTCCTGCCTCAGACTTGAGTTCAAGTCTAAGGTGCTGATCTGAACTTTAAAAGGGACAATGCTCAATTTTGCAATATTGTGAACTCTTTTAAGATAAGCATGATGTTTCATTTGTTTCTATCCTATTAGTATCCCCAAGAACTCAGCATGCTGCACATGGACCATACCCAAAAAATCACCTGAAAGGAAGAAAAAATTTTAAAAAAAGGAAACAAAGAAAAAAATTTTAAAGGAGATAATTAAAGAAAAGAGCAGAAAGAAAGGAGAACTTGAATGCACTCTGTGCATCCCCCTCTTACTTTAGCTTTGTTTTGTTGGTACTGGGGTTTGAACTTAGGGTCTTGTACTTGCTAAAAGGGCTTTATCCCTTGAGTCATGCTCTATAGCCTCCCTCTTCTTCAGTTTATCCAAATCTAATGTCTGTGTGCATGAAGTAAACACCTGGTCAACATCCTGTATTTATTTTTTTATGAGTTTCTCTTTTCTTATATCGACCTTGACAGTTTCCAATCAAATCCAAGCACCTAACATTCTCCCCAAAGAACCTTTACATATAAAAAGTTCCTTTTAATCATACTTTCTAAGAGGTTGGTCCCAATTACCAGGTGAGATTTTCAAATGAGAATGGCACAAGTTCAAGGCCTGGGCCAGTTCTGTGAATAGAATAAAAAAAAATGCCTGGCTTCTTGTCAGGCATTTTTGCTGGAAGAGCAATTCCTTTGCTCTTGTCGTACCCCTGACTCAAGCCCTGATGCTAAAGCTGCCCCTTATCTCTACAACTCAGTCTCATATAGACTTCTCATCTTCTCTTTGACTTAAAGGCTTTGATGAATAGTTTCCAGGCCCTTGACAATTTGTCTTGTGCATCTTTTCCAGCTGGGAAACCTTGTTTAGGTTCCACTCCATCCTAAGGAGAGAATCAGAAAACCCTGCCTCCCAAGCAGTGTGGAATAAGGCATTGTTGTACAACTTGTCCCCTCTGCATGAGATACAAGAGGCAACTGATCCTGCATCAGACCCTTAGCTATTGAAGAGCAAGCAAGAAGGGAAGGGAAGCTGGCATTGATGAGTGACTGCAGTAGTCCTGTATTATTCAAATAATTCCACACGTACTGCATAGGCCTGTGCCGCCAAGCCTCAGCAAAGAACCAATTTGATACTGGGGACTTCAGAAATGATTCTATTTATCAACAAAACCCTGAGAACACCAGACTGTTGATAGCAGTCTAAGCCCAGAGATATGGCTAAGAGATAGTCATCCCTAAATGTCTGCCACTACCATCAGCCAGGTGAGTGATTATCATGATAGAGAACTCAAAAGTCTCTTTCCCGCTAGATAGGGAGGGAGGGAGAAAGGAAGGAAGAGAGAGGGAGAGACTATTTAAATTCAGGTTTCATCCTCAGTAATGTCATAAAAGGTAGCATTTACTTCTGAGTCTTATTCTACAGATGACAAAATTAATGAACTCTAACTTGTAGAAACTTGTCCAAATCCTTGTGCAGTGACAGAAATGAAGACAGAATTATGTCTCATAGATAAATTGTCATTATTTAAGGGCAGTGGTTTTCAAGTAAGAGTGATTTTGGCAGTTCCTGGAGACATATTTGGCTCATGTCTGAGGAGCATAGGGTTAGATGCTATCAGTATCTACTAAGTTAGGTCTACGATGCTGCTGCACAATCCTACAATGCACAGAACAGCCCCCAACAAACAAGAAGCATCCAGTCAGAACACCAGTAGTGAGAATACCCATCGCAGAAAAGCAATCAGAAAACTATGTCCCACTGTCTGCTTCACTAGAACATAACTGTACCCATTCGTCCATGTATTGTCAGTAGCTACTTTTGTGCTACAATGAGAATTTGAGTAGTTGTGACAAAGACCGGTTAGATACACAAAGCCTGAAATTATTATTATCTGATCTTTTATAGAAAGTTTGCTGGCCTCCACTTTATAGCATAAGCTATTACGGGGTAGGAACCAAGAAATATCACTTCCTTGTTGGCCAGGTTGCATACTTTGGAAAAATAATTCGCAAGAACATAAATGGGATTGTACAATGCAGCCACCCTGTATAGAGTAGGCAAAGAAGAAGAGTGACTCGTGAAGAGAGGTGACATACAGTGGAGAGTTTCCTAGAAAATCTTTCCATTCTATCAGTGCACTTATTAAATACACTAACCCTAAGCACTAAGTGTATACACAAAGTTCATCCTGACGAAACGTTAGTATTCTAACAAGCAATAGCTCTGACTTTACAATGAGACAATGAACTTATAACTACCAAGATAGGAAATCAATTAACAGCAGCTGTCATTTTTCAAGCATCACTATCACTGAGGTGGCAGTACTAAACTAAGTCCTTAAAATTTACACTGAGCTTCTGCAAACAGAAGCTTCTTCCTCTGCATGGTGTGAAGATGGAGATCATTACAAGGGCTGGTGTACCTACTTCCTCTTTCACTTCATCAGAATCTGAGTCTTTGTCCACCTCCTCATCACCATCATCTTCAAAATCCTCTGGGTGGGAAAAAAAGGTGATATGGTTGAGACTTCTCACACAGTGGCTGGCACTGCTCACAAATAAGGGATCGGTTATTAAGTATGTACACAGTATCTAACACTCTCAGTATATACAAGTGGTACGTATGTGGGGACACATATCATGAAGTGGAAATTGTGCTCCCACACTGAATTCAAAAGGATTGAAAAATAAAATGACACGCAAAATCCACTCCAGTTTTTCTCCCCCTCAATTTGGAAGTATTTATGCAACAATGTTGCCAAAGAGATTGCACACATTCAAAATTTGTTATAATCCTAGATACTACTTTGATTGAATCCTAATTTTTAAATGAAGGAATTTATTTAAAACAAAAGTTATCCAGTGTCTTTAGAAAGCATCCGGTGCCATTGTGGCAAAATTACACCTGCAGAAAATCCATTCAATAGTAGGAAGAGGGGGTTAAAAAGCACCAGAATGTTTTGACTATAAGATTTTCCTAGAGATTAAATAATCATACTTTCAGAGGCTCTAAATAAGTAGAATGGGGTTTTACATAGCATGAGTTTTACTTCAATTTCATCCTTTGGGTAAATTAATTCCACTACCAGTCAGTACAGTAATGAGACTCAATCACAGAATTATAGATAATTTTTTTCCTTAATTAGATGACTGTACAGCCATTCAATAGCTCCCAGGCAAAGTGGCAACAGTTGATAATTAAGGACAAAACAAGTGAGCTTGGTGTTGGTTCACCCTGCTTATGAAAAATACTGCTTTTTCGTACATGTCTACAATGAGATTATTAGACAATCACAGTTGACTGGTTAACTTTTACTCTTATTCCTCTGACATATTACAAAATGCAAAAAGCTTATAGCTACCTACTTCCTTTACCTTCAGTGACAGCAGGTAGAGGTTCAGAGGTGACGCTCCCAGGGACCATGAAGGAATAAGCACTGTTGACTGTGACCAGGGGAAGTGGACTCTTAGGGTAGCATTGCCTGAGGATCTGAAGAACAGCAGAGATGATGGGCTCCATGTTCTTGTTGTCCAGACAGTTCTGAGCAAAGAGAAGATTGTAAAAGACACTGACACCGTGTTCAGACACTCACTGTAGCATCATTTCAGGTAATGAGTACCACACAGCCTAAGTAGACAGCAAACAGCCTTAATGTAAAATGTCTCACTCGAACATTCTAGAATTTTGTCTAATGTGGAATTTGCATTTTCAGTTCTCTCTCATTCCTCATATCATATTGGAATGAACTTAGTCTGAAAAGAGGCTTAAAATCATTTCAAGGAGTGGGACGCTAAGACAAGACAATGTCTAAAAAGAGGAGAAGACACCTTTCTTTAGCCACCTATGTGTCATTGGGACTTGCTGCCTAAATTAGGGAATGGGTAGCTGAATTGATGGAAGTCTTGCTTTTCTTTTTCAGCTGTTATCTGAAGAGTACAATATAAAGGGAAAAGATAAAATATGAACTCAGAAGGAAGACTAAATGAGTCCCTGTACCCAAATTAAATAGTATGTCTCATCTCAAAACCCAGAGTGTTTCCTTCTGGTACCTGCACAAAGCAAGGAAAAATTGGGTTTGCAGATGTAACATTTTGATACTGATGGAACATGACATGACCCTTCTTTTCAGACACTGTGAAAAACGTTAAGAACAAGTTTACTAAATTGAGACCAAGAGTTGGGTATAGGTCTGTCTCTCTTTGGCAAAAACACAACAATTTTCTTCAGTATCTTAGTAAATGCCTTGTGTACTGACTTGGTATACAAATATGACCAATGTGAACCTCCAGTTTGATATGGCTAAAGGGTGCAGAACACTCTGAGATCAACAAGCCATAGCAGTAGATATGGTAGGTAACAACACACCACAGGGCATATGAAAGTCTTTAGTGCTGCCCCACTGCAACACCTCCAGGTCCACATAACTCCATGGAGAAAACAAATCTGAATAAAAATTTAGCCAAGAATTCTAACTATCCAAATGACCCCAAGTATAAGTGAACCAACTCGCAAAACAGAAATGTCTTAATACAATCAAAAATGCCATTTCCCCCTCAGTGTGTTCAAATGGTACAAATCAGGTGTCTCAGAGCATATAGCAGGAAACACTCCCAGTAGAAAATGAATTCATTGAGGCTATTTCATCCCTTGGCCTGGTCAAATGGCTTCAAGTGTTTAATGAAAGGTTATTAATAGTGGAAAAGAGAAAACAGAGTGGAAGAGAAAGAGGAAAGTTGTTGAAGTAGTGCTGGTCAGAAATAATGTTCTGAGCTCAATCTTGGGAAAAAATAGAGCTAGACCCAAGACAGGGAAACTCAGTCAAAAATGCCAGCATTTTGGAATCTAAGCCCATCTGCAATTGCCATCCATGACAATAAGTATGATACAGGGTTTTTTTTATCTTGTGTGGGCTGGCCTATGAAAGGTGAATGGAGATTGGGCACTGGTAGCTTATACCTATAATCCTCGCTATGTGGGAGTCTGAGATTGAGAGGATCATGGTTCCAGATCAGCCCAGGCAAAAGTTCAGGAAAAAAATTGGGTATGGTGGTTCATGCTTGTTATCCCAAAAAAACAGCTAGAGGGCTGGCTCAAGAGGTAGAGTGCCTGTCTAGCAAACATGAAGCCCAGTATCACCAAAAAAATAAAAATAAAAAAGCGAATGGATGGACAGACGCAAGTGAAATGTCCTAAGAGTTTGGGTTACACCATGAACTGAATTTGAGGGATGGAGGGAGTATTAAAATCTATAGAAACCAAGGCATTAGGGATAATGCAATAGTTGGTGTCTGCTATATCTAGGGGAAATACTTAGGTATTTAAAGATGATCCTTGGCTCCAAAGTAATAGAAATTCCTACATCTACTTGTCACCATGTGTCAAGTGCAAATTGATGGTGCAAGGGACTTTGAAGTTAGAAAATATCCTAGAAGGCCATTGCTACTCAGGGCAGAGTCCAAGTAATAATCCTCACTATAACAAAGTAAGACATTTTAGCAGAAAAGGATTTCAAAAGAGAAATCTGAACTCCAAGGTTTCCAGTGTTTCTAACTAGTCCATGCTATTGGGAATCTCTCCCCTGAACTCCTATAAACAGGCCAACACCTCCCCTTACCTTATCAACACTCCCTCCTTCCCCTTCTGCCCTCTGGTCACCTCCTCTCCAAGAAAGGTCCTTTAAAAGTATAAATCAGTTTAATGGAAGTAGAATTTCAGTTTTGCAAGATGAAATGGTTCTGGAGGTAGATGAGTGGTGGTGATGGTTGTACGAAAGTGTACTTAACACTACTAAACTGCACACTGAAAAACAATTAAGATACTGGTGTTTATGTCGTATCTTAGTATAATTTTAAATTTTCTTAATTTAAAATGAAGGCCATATATCATATCAGGCCACTCCCCTATTTCAAGCCTGATAAAGATAAAATCCATTTTTTTTTCATGGTCTAGAAAACTCTATGGAATCTGGCCTCCCCCCCCCCTTTCTCTCTCTCTCTCTCTCTCTCTCTCTCTCTCTCTCTCTCTCTATCTCTCTCTCTCTGCCTCCCTCCCTCCCTCCTTCCCTTCCTCCCTTTCTCCCTCCTTCCTTCCCTCCTCCTTCTTGAGCATGCTTAAAACCTGCTAGAAATAAAACCCAAATTCCTTATTCCTTTACAGTTTCCTAGGAAGCTCTAAATGTTCTCTCTGCCTGGGTTCTCGTCTTCATCTCATGCCTTCCCCCTTATTCACTAGGTGTTGGGCACTCTAGCTTCTCTCTTTCTGGAACTTGATCTACCCCTACCTGAAGGTTTCTGCATTTTCTTATTTTTCTCTCTATAGAGAGAAAATTAACTTTCATGGTTCTTGTCCTTCAGGCCTCAGGTCAGGCTCTTCCTTTGGAATAGCCTCTCTCCCTCCTTTATTTCCAGTGTTTCTTTGAACATAGTTGGGTAAATTCTAAGGCCCAGAGCAGATATGGTGGAGTTATTTTGAAATGTCTTCCATGAAAATTCCTTTAGTTGAGACCTTCTGGTTTGTTCTTACCCAGGCCTTTCCTTCTACTCAAATCTCCAAAATGTCTCAGATTTCCCACTAGGTCTACACTACTTCTGTCTCCATCTGTGCCACAAGACTACCTCTTTCTACTTCTCTGAACAGTGTACATACTAAAAGATGTTCTCCTGGACTGACTCAAATAGGGCTTCCTTCTTGAAGCCTTCCTCTGATCCACCAAGATTAAGAAGGGCTCTCATCTTCATGGTTTTTCCAATCCCATTTTTACACCTCACTCACTGCCTATACTCCCATTATCCTAATCTGCTTTCCCCTATAGGAAGGTAGTTTCCTGACAAGGATGGGTCTTTTATCACCTTCATCTTTGAAGCATCTGTATATCCTTAGCCCCAACACCCTCCACAAAGCAGGACTCAGAAATCATTTACTGAGAATATATGATCTTGAGCCAAGTTGATTCCAAGTTTGTCACATCTCCTTTAGGATTTGGTCCTTCCTTTCATAGATCCACAATGCTAAACTCATCCTGTTGGACAAAGAAGGTACTGGTGCATCAGGGCCTGGCCTGCTACTCTTTCCGGTAGCAGCTGTGCCTTTTTAAAGGACTTTATGCTAGTGGGTCTCAAAGTGAGGTGCCCAGACAGTAGCATCATCATCATCATCACCTGAGAACCTGTAAGAAATATGGAATTTGAGTTCCTCAAATTAGAAACTCAGGGGGTAAAGTCCAGCAATCTGTCTTAACCTCTGGGCGATTCTGATGCATGCTCAGAATTGAAAACCAGCAGGTTCAGCAACTTTTTAGGTCTCTTAAGCTGTTGTAGCTCTACAGAGGGTCCCTCTCTTTACCTGACTATTTCATCCAGGTGTGTTCCTTCCACCATTACCTATTTCTCCAAATTGATATCTATCTCATACTATTTCAGGACATTTCTGGAGAGTTATTTTTTCTTTTAACCTTAAATTGTCATCTTTCCTCTTTCTTCAACATTATAGTACATAATACCCTCATTGCACTATGACAACCTCAGTCCCTGAATGTTTAGGGGTTGCTTAGAGGATAGCACAGGGATGTGTGACTCAGGAAACAGGATGGTTCATTGTGAGAGAGAGGCTGTAAGCAGTGACCTTGGAAAAAAGGGCAAAGTCAAATATTATGGGCAAAGCCTATGGGAAGGATACAAAAATAGTTTTACCTCAGTCAATTTCATGCCCAGTAGGCTTGTAATTACATTACAAACATCAATAGAAATAGTATAGCAGGGTAGTTTTCAAAGTGTGATCCCCAGACCAGCAGCATCAATTGGGAACTTGTTAAACAGACAAACTCTCAGGCCTCCACAGACCTCTGGAGTCAGAAACTCTGACATGGGTGGTTCTCAGGGACCTCTGTTTCAGTGAGTCCTCCAGGAGGTTCTGATGCTTGCTCACCTTGGGGAATACCTAGTACCATGAGCAAAAGCAATGAAACCACCAAACTCAAAGTCTGCCTCCAATTCTTGCAAGCTTGGTGGACGTGAACAAATCACTCAACATTTTTGTGCCTCAGTCTCTTCATTTTTAAAATGGGGATAATTGAGTCTACCTCAAAAGGTTTTTAGAATTTCAAAACTGGAGTGTATGTAGACAGTGTGAAATTAGTCTTAGGCCATAGAAAAGGCTCCATACCCTTACTCTCCTCCCCACCTCCTCCTCCTTCTCTTCCTTCTCATACTCCTCTTTCGGTTACTTCATTGTCATAATTACAGTAGCAGCAGCAGCACCACCACCATCATCACAACAATACAGACTGAAATACCATTACCAGATCCCACCTGAGTTGGCCATCCAGTGACTCCCATGCCTTCGCTAGCAGAAGGGAGAGTAGGGGCTATGGGCAGCTCTAACTTCTGCACAGTTGCAAGGGCATCTGTGCCCAGTACTCAGCCCAGGTCTGGGAGACTCAACACTGGCTATGATTCTGCCAAGGGAGAATAATGGGTCACTGGTTTCTAAGCCAAAGCAATGTATCTTGCACCTGAAAGGACCATTTTCCAAATGTCAGACTTCACACATGAACTTGATAATGTCTCCTCTAGGAAAACACATTAAAGACTAAAGCACAAAGGGGAAGCAGTGAAAAGTGGGAAATTCAACCCTTTGAAGTTGTCAGTCATTGTGCACACTTCTCCATGTGACAGCCTTAGTGTTTACTCAACACTGTTGCACAGACCCCTCCTCGGCTGGATTTTTAATAATACCAACAGAAACTGCAACGTGAGCTGGAGGAACCTCGGTATAAAATACAGATTCTGTCTCCACTCTCATCTACTTTCTATTCTCTATGGCATTGGAGGCTGAGAACTTGTTATAAATTTGCTTAATTGAGCAGTTAAGGTCTCTACTGACCAGCTGAGGAATTACAACCCTGTGCACAAGCTTGCACCCTTCATGTGTCTGGGCTTCACTTGGTATTTTTCCACTGTATTCCTATCATAGATATGTACCTCCAGAGTCACCATCTTCATCTTCTATTGCCCTTTCAATTGTTTTCAACACAGAACAGAGAAATACCCAATAATGCAGAAGGCAAAGCAGTGGAGTAGACAGTTAAGAATGGGAGCTACTTTGCCATTAGCAGTACAGAGAGGCATTTCAAAAGACTGAGGAAGATTAGAGACATGTGAACCACAAGTTTACAGAGCATGGGGAAACTTGGGTAAATTCTAAGTACCACTTCATACAGAAAAATAGAATGTAAAATTCATCTTTTTCATGACTGAGAAGCTCTGAAAGCTGCAATGATAGAAACCTGGAGGTGACAGGAGATAGAAAATCAAATGCTGGTTTGCATCTGATTAGGATGGGGGGAGCCATGTTTTTAAAATAAGAAAAGTCTGCAGACACTGTGGTTGGAAAACAGCCCTCTCATTGGCTGCTTCATGTACCTCTGGATGCACTAGAGAAAAACTGGACGCTGTCCAGAGAAGAGCAATGAGTACAGAGACAGACAAATAGCAAGACAACAAGGAACATGGTGCACATGAAACAAGCAGATGATGGATATTTGAGATACTCACATCACCAAGTTCAAGTGGTGGTGTTTAAATCCACCTTGTCATGTGTAATTAAGGGATTTGTTATTTGGGTTGAAATCCAGGTGACCCTGGACCACATATCCCCCTGGGATGTAGCCGGAGCACGTGACATTCCCTTTGCCTAGGATGCTTTTCCCCTTAACATGGCATGACCTGCTCTTCAATAATTCAAGACTCAGTTCAGGTGCCTACTCAAAGAAGACTTGGTCTCTCTAAAAGATCACCTCCTCTCTTGCCCTACGGGAGTTACCACTACTTTACTGGACTCACAAAACAATATGAAGTATTTTCCACGTTGGATTCTTTGATTTTTAATGTCCATTCTCTGCTATTATGTCTGCCCCATAAGACCAGGAATCTGTCATATTCACCACTGGATTCCCAGTACTAATTACTCCAATGACTGCTCACACTCAAAAAGCAGTTAAAATATGCAAAATGCTCTTCTGAGCATATGAACTTATTTAGTTCTCACAGCAGCCTACATGTTCTGTTTCACATTTAAGAAGCAACTGGATACTTAGAGAAGTTGGGTGGTGTCTCCAAAGTGCTGCAGCTGTAGGAGCCACAGCAGGGACTGAACACCAGTATCCTAATTCTGAAGTCCACACTCATAGCCCTTACACCATCCTGCACCTTCAGTAACATGCACTCAGTAAAGACATACTGAAAAGTGAATGAATGAGCACATGAATGAGTGAATAAATAAGCATTTGAACCCAGAACACCTGCCATAGTATATAACGAGAAATGTACTGAAATGTTTCCAGCTCTATTTGCCACAATTCCTGAGCTTCGGCCTTCAGGAATTATTCAGATTTCATCCTGAGGATGAAATCCCCAGGTTGACTACCTGAGTGATGGTAAAGAGCATCTCCAGGCCCTGGGCTGCCAGGAAGGCCTCCCTGCCAGACCGGAGGGTGGTGAGACGCTTGAGGCAGAGCAGAAGTCCCTGGCGGATCAGCATGTAGGTGTTCGCTGTGTCGTGGTTGTGCCAGTCCTGATGCAGCCTGAGCAAGCTGGTGACATAACCTCTGTTCACTGCCCTGCGGCTGTTAGACTCTGAAAACAAAGGGAAAAGATCATGTCTATCACCGGCTCTCCAGGGCACACCTGCTTGAGAACACCCTCGTGTGTCTCCTGCAATATACTTATTAATTATAATGGGAATAATAACTTCTCACTATATAAAACTGGTAGAGGTCACCTTAACCAAGTAATTGAAGTCCACATCACCAGTACTGGCATAGATAGTTGTAATGTATACCCTGATTCTTCTATGCCATTCCCACTCAAAATGCTTAAACCTAAATAAAACCATGAGGAAACTCAGCAAACCCAAAATGAGGGACATGCTAGAAAATATCTGACCTACGTTCTTCACAAATGTCAAGATCATAAAAGGGGGGGAAAAAGACTGAGGAACGGGGGCAAAGGAGACTAAAAAGGCAAGTATCCATGTACAACACATAATTATAACTTAGATCCTGGGCCAAGAAAATGAGTTTTCCCTTTGCTCGAAAAGGCATTAGTGAGGCAATGGATAAAATTTGAATAAGGTCTGTAGGTTAGCTAATGGTGTTGTATCAATGTTTATTTTCAGATTTTCCTAAACTGTGGTTATGTAAGAAAATATCCTTATTTTTAGGAAATTTACAAATGGAGTATGTGAATGTCTGCATGTTATTGTTAGGAAAAGAAAATAGTGTAGATTGAGAAGAGATGGGGAGAAAGGGGTTAAAGAGAAAGAGAGGGAGATTTCCACAAGATTCCTATTCTTTTCCCTGAATCTCAGTGGATCTAGGACTTTGTCATTTGGGTTAAGAAAACTCCAAGACCAGGTGAGGAAGGAGCAGACCAGTGAGAAATAATATCAGAAAGGCTGACACATGCAGGAGATGTGCTAGGCGTTTTTCTCAGAGAAGAGAAGTCAGTTCATGGGCAAAGGCGTCATAAATATGTTGAATATAGTTGCTGCCGCAGACTTCATTTTTAGACCTGACCTAAGTTATTTGAAACTTTATCATATCTCATCACGTCTGGCCCAATGAAGTCATCCCCTCCATAGGTGGTGTTCACATATGGCCCACTTGTTCCTCAACCCACAAACTAACACATCTCGCAGCTGCCAGCCAGGATGACATCCCCTGACAATCATCAGAGTGATGGAAATAAGCTCCCCTTGGTGTGTGTTCCTTTAAACTGATCCTCGTGGGAAAGTCTACAGGACAGTACCATAGACCTTAGCAAAGGCATGGTCCCTCATGTCCTCTCTCCCCTACCCACGGGTTGAACTTCCTGTTGCTTTCAGACTTCTCATCAGCACTTGTGGGCACACCTCTTCTCTCTGACTAATAAAATGTTTCTACTCTCTCTTGTGTTTTGTTGTGCTGCCTCCTCTGGATCTCACCTGACTAACATACTCAATTTAACCTTGTCCTTGTTGTGGCTTTCCTAGAGTGGCTGTCTGAGCTTATAACTACTCTTGCCAGAGAGCTCTCAAGACCAAATTAGAAAGAAATCACAATGGAGGAGTTTGGCCCAGATCAGGAAAGCAATTCCTCACAGAGAAGTCGGGTCAGCAAGAGGATGGACTCTGCAAGGCAGCACTTGATCCCGGCAGAGGTCACAAACCCACCCAGAAGGGCTCTTATGGCATTTCCTTGCATCTAATGGGGGAATTGTACCAGATCACTCTGGAGGCTTCCCTGAGCTCTTCAGCACCAGGATATCTCTGTGTAAGCTCTGTTTTCCTAGTTCAGACCTCCTATGAGAACCTATCTTACAGATAAATGTTTTCAAAATATGGTTTAAACTGTCTTTGAAGAAACACAGAGGCAAGACTAGTCAAAAATGCCTCTCTCGACAGTTAGTCTATGCTACTTTTCAGATTAACGTCCCTAGGCTTGAAGGTTGGTAGGTGCATATGGACAAGTCAGACCCACCCAGCAGATGTCTGGTCACCAGAACTCTTCTATAACAAGTTACATAGCAGGGCTCTGACCAGCTGAACCTCAGCCACAAAGGCTCAATTCATGCAGCTCTGTTCTCTCACTGCTATATTTCTCCATTACTCAAACCATTCACACTGGTTTATGAGCCAATATACGCTTCTGACCAAATGCGTGTGAGGGAGATTCCCTGAGCTGAAATCAGATAAGCAAAATTTCAGCTCAAAATCAGATTTTTCCCCCAAGATCATGAAAGTGCACAAAAGCACAAAAAATTACATGGTAATTCAATGCTTTACTCCGGAGGGGTTTTCTCATAATATTAATGGAACTTTCTCTTTCTCTTTCTCTCTCTCTCTCTCTCTTTCTCTCTCTCTCTCATTTACTTATCAACATTTACTTATCAAGTTTTAAATTGTCAGGCATCAATAAGCCCCACTGAGATTTTTGACCCATTTGTGTTAGTTGACATTTTTTTCCTTTTTTATAATTTTTCATTCAACCATGACCCTGAAGTGAGAATGGTAAGCTTTGTGCACCCAGAGATGTGTTTGTGGAAGGCTTAAATCACCTTCATTACCTCCTTTAATGAATTATTCTTTAGTATCGAAAGTATTTCTTTCCTTGGCTGGTCCCAGCCACAAAGCTCTAGAGTTCTTTACTGCCTAAATGAGGTTCCACCCTATCTGATGTTTAAATATCTGATGTTTAAAAGAAAATTAGGGATTAAGTGGGAGGTATTAAAGGAAAAGCATTGCCTGCTGAAAAGATTCAAGCATGACAAATACAGTGCAGAGGGACCCTGCCCGCAGGGCAATCCTCGGTTGGGGAATTTTGTCCTTTATCTATTTTAAGGGTTTGAGACTGATAATACTTTATCCTAATGACCTTCATCCATTATTCTTTTTTTGGTAAAGAAAAGTGGGTAATGAAAAAAATCTTTAATTGTCTGAAAAATCCCTTATCAAATGCCAATGATTTTATTCATGATTTTCTGTTAATCCCCAACAAATTGTCATGTTTACTAACATCTGAAATAGCTAAGCCTCCTTCCTCCCCCTACCCTACATCAGTCATCTTTCTCTGAGAATGGCTTGGGAAGCTTCCCAAAAGCCAATACACATCTAACAGGCAACAAGGGGAGATGCATCAAAGCGAGGAAGAGCAAATGTGGAGAACGGCCAAAGAATGAATGAGGGTGACTGGGATCAGCAACTCAGAGGAGTTCTAAAAGATTCGAGAGGAAAACACAGCTTCTCAGAGCAGGGGAAATATTGAGGAGAAGATGTGAATTTCCAAATACTGTTCTGGGTGAGCTCAGAGGTTGGGAATGGAAAGGGGGATCCAGGTCCCCCCAACCCTCTTCAGACAAAGCCAGCTCCTCTTTAGCTTGGTTCTGTAAAGATTTTCTTAGAAAAAATCACAGTGTATTGTAGAATATGGAGGGAATAAAAACTATAGAAAAGTCTGACTAAGCAAATGGATTTATCAATACCCCTCCCCACAGTTAAGGATTTTCTGCTAGGATTTTCTTAGGAAAAAAATCCTATTGCACACATATATATGTACATACATATATTTAAATTAACATCTTTAAATTTCCTAGTAGACTGGTATCTCCTAAACTAATTGGAAGATGGGGATGGATGGATGGCCAGAGACAAGTTCTGAGGGCCTTTAATTTTAACACATCAACCCCAATACCTACCCCATCACAAAGGCACTCTCCCTACTTCCTGAGTGTTCCCTTGCTCCCTTGGTCACTGTCAGCCTGCAGCTAAAGGTCTTCTTTGGCCACTTTTCCTTTAGCAAATCCCTGAACAACAGAGAAATTTATCTTGTCCTCACCTGCAATTCACCTTTTATTTTCTAATTATCACTCCAGGTTAGGTCCTCCGAAGGCCTTACTTGTGACCAATTCTCAGTCTGAAATGTGGTCTAGTGATACCCTTGTTTTTATTCCAAGTATTTTTTTCACTGAAGTTCAAATGTTTTTCTTTAGTGCAGACCCCCCACTAGCACAGAGTTTTGTACTCAGGTGAAAAGAAAATAACTGGAAAGGAATATGTCAAGGTGTCAATCATCCTTAACTGTGGAGAGGGGTATTGATAAATCAATTTGCATAGTCAGACTGTTCTATAGTTTTTATTCCCTACATATTCTACAATACACTGTGATATTAAGGAGAGAAAATACATATATAACCCTCTGGTTGGAGTTACTAGTGGCCCACAGATGGATGGCCCCACCATGCTATTAATGCTTAAGAGCAGGGTGAGCAGTCCAGCAGGTGGCCACAGAAACCTACTCACCTTTTGTCTTACCTCATCTCTTTCAAAAGTGAATTACCTGCCTAGCCCCAGAAGGCATTGGAGAGCAGAACCATCTTTATAAAGATATTTATCTTCTAAATAGGAAACCCCAGAAACCTTTAAACTCAAAAGATTGAATTTCTCCCAAGGAATTTGGGATACCAGGACAGCTGGTAGTGAAAAATACTTAGTGTCTCTGATCATTATACCTGAAAATAGCCCCCTACTCTGCCTTCTTCTTTGGTAAAATTAAAGGACGTTGTAATCATTGTTCTTTATTTTCTCATACCTGGGATTGGGATCATTCCTTTTGGGGTGATATGATGATGCCAGCAGAGGAAATATGGGATCCCCTAGGGGAGGAATGATGTGGATGCCAACAGCCACACTCCAGGAATTATAAATTAGTAGAGGCCTCTAAACCCATTTTTACCATCCTCATGTACCCTTCCTTCCCTGCCTTGCTGGTCCTGTTTGGTGAGCAGATCTCTCACTTTCTTTCAGCTGTCCTTGCACAGCACCAGGGGCTCCCCCACATTCTAGGTGTGCAACCTTGATCATTTCATTTCACAGCTTTATCAGTCAGTCTTTATCTGCAAAACAAAACTAGTAATATTTCCTTACTTAGAGGGCTGCTGAGAGAATTAAATAAATTAACACATATAAAGTAGATAGCGCAATGCCTAGCAACTAATAATCACTCACTTCCTGTTGCCTGTTATAATTACCATCACCATTATCAGTACTATTTGTTTATGATTCCAACAGCTCCTCTGTTGCAATGCACAACAAAGTACTAAAGGCTCAGAATATAAACATATTCCTTCTGACAGCCTCATGCAAGAGCAAGAGCTTCAGGGTTCCATGGCTGTGTATTTGAACTTTGGCTCTACCATTTACTATGTAACCTAATTAACTTCCTTAATGCTATGGTTTGAGTGTGTCCCCTTCAACATTCAGGTGTTGCCAGTGTGTTGCTGTTAAGAGGTGGGGACTTTAAGAGGCAATTAAGCCATGAAGTCTGCCCCTCAAAAATGGAACAAAGTCCTTTATAAAAGAGGCTTTGCCATTATATGCATGTATGAAAATAGAATAATAAAATCCATTACAAATTGTAACGATAAGAAAGCATAATCGAGGGGGGATAAAAAGAGACTTCACACAACCTTCTGCTAGCTTATCCTTCTTCCTTCTGCCATATAACACAGCAAGAAGACCATCACAGACCCCAAATGCCAACACCTTGATCTTGGACTTTCTAGCTTCCAGAATTCTGAGAATGAATTTCTCTTCTTTACAAATTACCCAATCTCAAGTATTCTGTTATAGTAGCAGAATGGACTAAGACACTTAGCTATTCTGAACTGTATTTCCCATCATCAATAAATATTAAAGCAATATTTAAAAGATGAAGACAAAGCACTTGCCCTGCAAGCCTATTATATGGATCAGATGCATAGCACATCCCCTGGCATAACCTATGTGCTCAATAAATGACCATTCCCTTCCCTACAAAGATGGCATCCAAACATCACATGTGAAGTTTCACCAGTGAGAATAGCCCAAGGAAGAGTTTCAAAATATGTAAACTTTATAATCATGGTTTTTCAATTCACAAAGAATATAGATAATTTTTTACCTCCATTACTGCCTATCTGTCCTGAAGTGTCCCCACTCATACTGAGACTCCCCAATATGTACATAATAGAGATCACCCTCCACTAATCCCAGGTTCCCTTACAGGCCCTGTTCATATTGGAGACTTTTATAACTCCCCTCTCTGGCACAATGTACATGTATAATGTCCCAATACCATTATTGGGACTTTTTAGAACACTGGTTAATCCTCTCTGATCTATTTGATTAATAATGGTTAGGTGTTTATCCTTAATCACTGTGTTAATCAGACTTTTGTCACTATGACAAAATACCTGACAGGACAACTTAAAAGGAGGAAAGATTTATTTCAACTCATGGTTTCAGCCCATGGTCAGCTGGTTCTATTGCTGTGGGACTAAGGCATGGAGCACTACCTCACTTCATGGCAGACAGGAAGCAGAGACAAAAAGGAAGAGGCTAGGATAAGATACAGCTCCAAGAATATCCCTCCAGTGATCTACTTCCTCCAGCTAGGACCACCTCCTAAAGTTTCCAGAGCCTCCCAAAATATCACTACAACCTAGGGACCTAGGATTCAACTGTGGGGGATATTTCATATTCCAACCATAACATTCCACCCGTGGCCCCCAGTGGTGCATGGTCATCTCATAAGCCAAAATGCATTTGGTCCATCTCTAATAGTCATCAAAGTCTCCACAGTTCCAACATTGCTCAAAAATCCAAGTTTAAAGTCTCCTCTGAGACTTAAGAGAAACTCTTAGCTGTGAGCCCCTGCAAAATAAAAAAACAGGTTACATATTCCCACGATACAGTGGCACAGAGTCAACACTGGCATCCCAAAAGGGATGAATGAGTACATAGAAAAGAGGAATGGGACCAATGCAAAACTGAAACCCAGCAGGGTAAACATTAGATCCTATAACTCCATGTGTGACATCCAGGGAATTAGTGACATTATGTTCAAAGGTCTTGGGTAGCCCCACCTCTATGGCCCTACCATTTACAACTCATATGGCCACTCTCTAAGATGGGCTCTCCTCACTACCTGCAGCTTCCACTGGCAAACATGTTCCTGGCATCTCTAACTTCCTGAGTTCACCATTGCATTTTCTGCTTCACCTTCAGAGATCCAGGTATTGTACTTTCAGAGGACCCCTGCAGGGATCCTGACCCTGCCACACACTGCCTAGCCTCCCAGATCTTCATTTGAAATCTTGGTGTAAGCCTCGATGACCCTGTAACTCCTGCATTCGGCATGCCTACAAATCCAGCATCACATGCACGATGCCATGGTCTGCTGCCAGTTACAACAGTAAAGGGGCCCTCTTGGGCCATTGTCACCATAGCCTCAGAGTCCCTGGATGGCTAACCAAGGGGAACACTTCTCTAGGCAGCATTCTCGTCTCCAGGTAAAGTCTTTCAAGTGAATTAAAACCTTACACTCTTGAACCTGTGATTAGTGGCATTTGGCTAACTCCTAAGACATCTTTCCCATTCTCCTCATGCAAAGGGCCTGGCTTCTGTTTATCGTTCCTATATTACTCTTCAGCAGCCATATATTCCTTGGTCCTAACTTCTTTTCTGAACAAACTGTAAGTTTTTCAAGCCTTTCTATTCCAGTTTCACTCACAATTCTCACTGTAAATTTGGCCAAAAGTAGCCAGCAATATCCATGCTTCAGCCTGAATGCTGGGTTGCCTTGAAACCCCCTCTGCCACATTAATTAGTCTGTCCCCTTTAAATTCAGTTTCCATAAAGTCTCAGGGCATGGACAAAACACAGACTAGTTCTCTGCCAGAATGTGGCACACATAACCTTGAGTCCCCATTCTCATCTGAAGCCCTATGAGTATAGTCTTAACTATCTGCATTTCTATCCACACTCTGGTCTTCTGAGCTCCCACCAAAATTACCCACTGAGCTGAGCTTACAGCAGTCTATGACTTCTCCAGCCCTCTTTTCCAAACTACCAAATTCTTTCTCCAAACCAGTTCCAAAGACTTGAGAACCACACGCTCCAGTTTAGTCACAAAAACAACTCCGCTTTTCTGGTATCAATTTTCTGTGCTAGAGACAGAATGACTTAGAAAGGAGGACATATTTATTTTGGCTTACAGTTTCAGAGGGTTCAGACCATGTCAGCAGTTCCCTTACTGTGCACATGAGGAGAAGCTGAACATCAGGGCAGGGAATATGTCGTAGAGCAAAGTGGGTCACGTCAGGGTGGACAGGAAGTGAAGAAGAGATACAGGAAGGGCCCGGGAAACAGATGGTCCCCCACAAGACACCACTGCCCCCCCAGTGACCTACTTCCTCCTGCTAAGCTCCACCTCCTAAAGCTTTCAGAACCTCCCAAAATAGCACTTCAGCTGGAGACCTAGGCTTCAACCCATCAGCCTGTGAGGGGCATTTCATATTCAAACCATAATAACCACCCTTGGTTTGATAAGATATATTTGCATAAGAATAGACACAAGGATTTGTGGATTTCTGTCATTCCTGAAGATAGAAATCATCTTCAAGCTATGCTGTAACATATACTGTCCCAGGAAATTCTTACCTGGAAAGATTAAGCAGCTTTAGCATTTGTTGAGCAACTTCCTAAAAATCTATTTGCTTGAATGTCTGTCACTTCATCCTTTCCAGGATAGAAGTCCCTTTCTCAGAACAGAAAATCACTCAGCCGAGATTATTAAATTCCACTGTACCCACCAAGGTTTGCTTCCAAACCCTCTCCTCAAAATGTCCCCCAGCCCTGAGAAATCATATCACAAAATTTGCTCAGTGTCAATCAGGATTTCACATGGAAACACACACTTTGACCCACAGCACTCAAATCCTGTAATATCTCAGCCTAGAATTCCCTGCTCTGACATAACTGATACTCAAGATAGGGGTGTCTTACCTACAATACGCAGCACATATGCCTTTGCAATAGGTTATTTCGGTGATTCTCCCAGGGAGCTAATTTAGAAGATATTTCTGGACAAAACAGCCTTTGTCAAGGCTCCTAAATCATATTACAAGAACAATGAGCTGCCTACTTCGCGATCATGACACCAGTTACAACTGTGAGTACTTATTTACTGAATGTTTCCTATGTGCTCAGCAGTAAGCTAATCATTTTACATGGATCATCTCATTTGTCTCATGGAAGGGATTGAAGATAAGCATTATTTTTCTCCTTTTACAAATGAAGAGGCAGAGAACAGCTTATTTAAGTCCACTGAGCTTAAAAATGGTATCTCTAGGATTCATATGGAATCCCCCATCTGACTCTAAAGCTGACATCCCATGTCTTCCCCAAAGCTCTTGATGCTGTTTAGCCATAGCTTTCTTTTCTTTGGATCCACATACAGACACTTAACTCTTACCACTAAAACCAGCTTCCTGCAAAATGTTGCTGAAAGGCTAACAGAACTATAGTCAGCAGAACATAGGAAGACTGAGGGGCTGGAAGGGAGCAGCTTTCAGTCAAACCCTCTCCTCTATCTTCCCCACTTCCTCTTAGGTCCCCAAATTGTAATGAGAAGTTGATTTTAAATATTAAACTGTAAATGGCTTAAGGAGCCAAGTAAATGGTCTATGGTAGTTCTTTGGTCACTGGAGATGACATCTGGGAACCTTAACATCCAGACAGTGACTCAGTGAGGCCAGCACAGAAGTCAGGCCCAGACGTGAATGCAGTGCCTCTGAGAAGGGCAGCAAGTCAACCTCAGCCAGTTGCAGCAGCTGCTGCAGCAGTAGCACCTTGGCTCCTGCACAAAGGAGGAGCAGCGAGACACATCTAAAACACAACTAATCTTAATGCCATCAGTAACGGAAATTATACTCGATAATCATTGGCTCCAATAAGACTAATGATACTGAATTCATTTACAGGTATTTCTTTCTCTTTGTAAAGTAGATACATTTCAGTAAACTTGGCTGTAAAGTAAATGTTATTTTCAAGCAAATCTTGTTTTCCCATTGACTGCTTTTATAAAATTAAAGATGTTCTTCCTTAGCTCAGAAATAGTGGCTCAGATAATAAGAAACTGGCCTGGTTTTAAATCTAGACTTCTCTACTTATTTTACATCTACAGACAAAGTCCCAAAGCAGAGGAATTTCTCTACTTTGAAGAAATCCTGGGGTCCACATTTTCCTCTGCTTTCACACATCTCTGCTGTCCCCCCACCCAGCCCTTCACGCGTACACTGTCTATGGATGTTAGACAGCAATGCTGTACTTAAAAGAAGGACCACTAGACGTGAAACTCCAATTCCACATTCTGCATCCTGTATACTAAATCAATCTTTATCAATTCTTTTTTCTTTTTTTTGGCAGTACTGGGATTTTAAACTCAGGGCCTCATGCTTGCTAGGCAGTTGTTCTACCACTTGAGCCACACCCCAGCCATTTTCGCTTTAGTTTATTTTTCAGCTAGGGTCTCACTTTTGCCTGAGACTACAATCAATCCTCCAACCTATGCCTCCTGCATAGCTGAGGTTACAGGAATGAGCCATCATGCTTGGCCTCTTTATCGATCCTAAGCTACTTTTTATCCATGTATTTTCCAACATTAATGTGTTCTTATTAAAGATGGTATTTCAATGCAATTAGCAGAATTTTTTCCATTCTTATTGGCACATAAAAATTAATGCCCCTTATAGTCAATATCTTAGGTTCAGCGAAAAATGATTGATAATGTCCAATATTGCTACTTTGAAAATTCTCTAAAAGGAGTTGATTCCCAGCAACAGGTGGATACTTGGAAGGTTTGTCCGGAATATGCAAATAAGCATTGAGGCCTTTGCCCTGAAAGCCAGATCCAGCTGCTTCTATGACAGTAAATTACAAACTAAACCTGCCCTCATACCCCCAAACCAAGTACTACCATAATCCATTCAACGCACATTTATTTAACATCTATGCTGTGCCGAATGTGCCCGGCACTGCTGTAGTCACTAGGGACTCAGCCAAAATGAAAACAAAAGTCTCAGTTCTAAGGTGGCCTGCATGCTGTGAAGGTGTAGGAGGGATGCAAACACACGCCCACAAAGTAAAATTTCAGATACAATAAGTGAAAATAAAGCAATGATGCTAGAGTGACTAGGTGGGGCCACTACCTAACCTTTCTCTACCAATTAATATGTGAAGCACCTGCCTGTCATAGCATTCTGTGTTCCTGGTCAGATTGCAGACCGCAGACAACATGCACTGCAGGAAAAAAAATCACATGGTGTTGTAAATATCACCTAGATTCGGTCTATACTGCACTACAAGACCCGAGCGTAAGAGAAGGAGTAAAGTCTTCTGCACACTTTAGCCTGCAGCCCTTGGCTGTGTCGTCCAATATCACATCACTATGAAATCCCAGACCTTTGAAACGCAAGCACACTCCTTAAACTTAGCTCCTATTTCTCTCTCTCTCTCTCTCTCTCTCTCTCTCTCTCTCTCTTTCTCTCTCTCTCTCTCTCTGCCCTTCCTTCCCTCCCTCCCTCCCTCTCCCCTCCTCTCTTTCTGTCCTTTTTTTTGGCAGTACTGGGATTTGAACTCAGGGCTGCACACTTACTAGGCAGGTGCTCTACCACTTGAGCCACAACTCCTGCCCTGCTCCTATCTCTCTTGATATTTCCATCCTCTCTCCTGTCACCAGGACTGTACCAATGAGAACCTCCTCCTGGCGACACACACACACACACCCCACCTCCATTCTCTCCTCTATTGAACAACACGTCTCACAAAAGTACCACTTAGAGGCTTCATCTCCCACTTTAAAATACATGTAACAGTTCCAAAGAAATCAGGAAGGCGTCTGGTGTTCTCTGTATCTCACTGTATGTGGGAAGGAATGCTGCGTGTGTGTGCCTAGGACTGGGGAACGGGCTAAGGGAAAGGTTGATTGAGGTCACTGGCCCCCACTGTCACTGGCTTCACCATCATTCATTTACCTGTAGTGCCTCCTCAAAAGAATTCATTCAAAAATAAAAAATAAGCAGTTTGATTTGTTTTTTTTAGAAAAGGTTTGAGTGTCTCTAGGGTAAAATGAACAAACAAACTTTAGTGCCAATACGCCAAGTGCATATTACACAATCGGATGGATCTGCCAACATCTCTGAGCCTCAGAGACCTCTCCGTAGAAAATGACATTCTCACTCCCTCACCGGTGACATTTGGGGCTGGATAGCATTTGTTGTGGGGGGTTATCCTGGGCACTGTAGGATATTTAGCAATAACTTGGTCTCTACTCACTAGATACCAGGAGCACTCCTGTCACAGATGTGACAACTGAAAACGTCCCCAGACCTTGCTAATTGTTCCCTTGGGAGCAAAATCACTCATGTTGAGAATCACTGCCATAGAATAGCTAAATATTTACACCTGCCTTACAGGACTACGGTGAGGATTAAATGAGATAACATATCAGAAGCTACTTTTTCACTTGCTATTTTTAGAAGCCTGCAGGCAATCACCTGACACACGTCTTGACATAAATAAATAATTGCACAGTCAATGTTGAATGTGATAAGGAAGCCACCATGTGCCTGCAGAGTCATGGGATGTTTATCTTTTTGTCTATCTCTTTAAATCTTTGTGATCCTTTATCTTTGTCAATCCATAACCAGTCATCAATTGTGCCAGAATGATACAAGTTCTAAAATCTGAAAGGTTTACAGCTCAATAGTCCTAGGTGTTAACCCCTGGATTCCTAGAGTGAAAACAAAGTAATCGGATCATCTGAAAAGCGCTGAATTTGCATGCTTTCATTTGTCTATTCCTTTGTTCACTCAGAGAACTTATTCTGAGTGTCTGCTGTATAAAACACATCAGAGTTAATGACTTGAGAAGTCAGGATTAATGGAAGACAGTCCCCAGGGCTGAGGCTCAAATGATCTAAAGTAAGGGTCAGCAAACAGTCCACAGCCTGTTTTTATAAAGTTTTATGGGAACACAGCCATAGCTATTCCTTTATATATTGTCTATAGCTGTTTTTGCCCTCGAAGGGCAGAGTGGAAACTGTATGGTCCACAAACCCTAAAATATTAACTATCTGACCCTTTCACAGAAAAAGTTTCTAGAAGGAAGATAGACACTGAAAACAATCAGGTGTTATTCAACACACAGGGGAAATGTTGGGAGACAAATTTAAAATTCAAAATGATTTGTGCCAGGATTTTCCAAGTGGCGGTAAGAACAAATTAAGAGTTAAGCCTTATAGAGGTTTATTAAAATCCACCATTATACTCCCACTTGTTTAGATGTTATTGATGATCTTAGGAGGGAAAAGTTTTTCCTGTTTTACAGATAAGGCAGTTCAGAACAGAGCCCCTAAGGACCATCTCTACGGTGGCCAGGATTTGACTCTCACAAGAGTCGGCTTTAAAGCTACTATGTAAATACTATTCTCTACCATGTCTGACCCTCTTAAAGAGTAAGAGGTTTGAACCCACAGCAAATGCACAGAACCTTCACTCATCACTCTGTGTCTGCTTGGTCACTTTTACGCTCTTGTCAAAAGAACAACATGGTCGCCTTGGGAAAGTGATTCGCCATCTTGCCTTTACTACCCACCAGTGTAATCCCAACTAGAAGCCAACCTTCCTCATTTAAATAGGTTCTATTCAATGTGTAATTAGGTCCATTACTCCTAGAGACCCAAAAATTACTTGAGGAGGGCCTGAAATGAATACAATACTCTGGATCTTTCTCTGGGTGAAACTTCACTAGCTCTTTCTTAGGATCACTCCGTAGTAAAGCACAGCACACCTTCCAAACCTCCCAAAGAAAGCATCACTTTCTGTTTCAATTGTAATCCAAACAACAGCCCAAGTTCCTGGGGAATCCCATGAGAATGGTCATTTCAAAAGATTTCAAATTTGATTTCTTCCAGTCCCTCAGAAACTTCCCTGGAAGAGTCACAGTCTCAATCAAGAGTCAAGAAAATAGAGGAGGAGAAGACAGACCAAGTTGTCAATAATTGGAGTCTTCACCTATGATCCTATTGTATCTATGCTACTGGTGGAGTGGTTCAAGTGGTAGAGCACCTGCCTACTAGGCATGAGGCCTTGAGTTCAAACCCCAGTACCACCAAAATAAAGCCTACTGTATCTGTGTCATATATGTGACATTTCCACACAAGACTTCATATTTTAAATTATTTTCTGCTACTAATGAATTTTCATAGGGCTGGAGGCATGGCTCAAATGATAGAGCACTTGCCTACCAAGCACAAGGCACTGAGTTCAAATCCCAATACCCCCACTAAAAAAAAAAGAATACTCAAGATCCTCCTCTAGTGTGATCTTCCTGTTTATGGGAAACCAAACTGAAGAGCACTGGCAAAGGACAAGTTCAAAGTCACACAGTGAGTGAATGGCCAAACACAAAGTCCATATGAAGGGTAGGAATAATCTCTGAAATATGAAGAGTCCTTGCTTTGGAGCCTATCACGAAAGAGTTCAAACTTTAGTTCTCCATTTAACCACTTGTGGGATATCACCTAACTACATATTCCTGCTATGTAAAATAGGGATAATAATATAATTGTTATATAAATGAGGATAATTAGAATTCAGTGAAAGTGAGAGCCAAGCGGTGAAGAGCCAAGGGTTGATATTTCACCATGAATAGTTAGATCATTATTCATTGCAGGTAAACAGTGACTCTCTCCCCCCTTTCCCACCTCTGACAGCTCACCATAACAGCTCATGAAAATACCATCAAATGGGATGATGGATGGTGGTGAGGCAGAAGGGCACGGTCCTTAGGTGGTGTCTTCCATACTAAGTGAGAAAGGTAACAGGTTACCTCAGGGGGAGGGACAGATAGAGAAGCTAACTAAAAGATTTGCAGCTGTTAAACAAAGGCAGCCCTCAAAAATCAGCACTGAATGGTCCCTGCTCTCCTTAACCCCTCCCTCCGCCCCCAGTAACATCCCTGGGATTGCAGCGAATTCCATCCTGAGCTCTGTTCCCCCTGCCTCCTCCTGACTCCCTTAAATAATGACTGAGCAAGTGCCGCTGAGACCATCTTCAGCTAATTTCCTTCAAGACATGCAAGCTGCTAATGCTGGGGAGCACAGATAGTGTGCAATAGCAAATATGGCCAAAATTAGATTAAAATAACCTCCCGATAAATAAATTACTCACTGAAAATAAATATTGGTCCAGCGCGACAAAGATAACTAAAAGAACAGCGCCACCACATGGCGTGAAGGAGTACTGCACACGCTGCTGCGACAACTGGGTGGGATCAGCACACCCAACCCACTGAGTCAGCCTATCAGAGAAGGAAGGGAAGACGACAGCTGAGGATAAGTTGCATCCTTTTGCTTAAAGTTTTCTCAAATAGCTTATGTACTTATGCAAAAGACATAAATATTTGGCAGAGAAGACTGAAATTTGAGCCAAGGGGAAAAAATGTGCTACGTTGAACGTGGCATGACATAACAGGAGTCTGTAATCCTTCCCGTTCCTGCTCCCTCCTCTCTCTCACCCCATTATTCATCAGCCTTGACTGATGCTCAGCCTCACAGCAGACACTGGACCCTCCCTCCACCATGCTGATATTTGAGCATCTCTTGTTAGATTCCATTCAAATATTATATGGAGTGAACAGAATAATGTTCTTTTCTACATAAAATGACAGATGATCCCTTCCAAAATAATCCTTGCAATACTTAGAAAATATTTATCTAGCTTCCTTTGAATGTATGGTCATATCTTCTTTGGGTTAAGTAAACTCAGCTTCATTTATCTCTTCTGGGTGTAGCACAGAGCTCAGCTCCCAAAGATCTGTAGGCTGGCAGGTAAACCCTACAGCCCACCAGCTGTGTGCATTACTTAAGCTTTTCAAACTTCATTTCCCCCACCTGTAAAATGGGGATGATAACACCACCTTGATGGGCTAAATGTATATACAGTGCCTGACATACTAAGAACTCAATAAATGGAAGATACTTGTGTTGTCATTTCAAATCAACAGTGTGATGAATGTAACTTGCTATGCTGCATTCACACAAAGTCAATCACAGCAGTCCACCCCAGTGTGACAAATGCAAAACTCTACCGATATTATTTTAAGCAGATGTTTGGCTCATCACTGAAGTGTATTGCATGCTTCTCCAGAAGTTATAGTAAAAGAAGAGACATCGGGTCTATAATGACAGCACAATTTGATTCCCTCCATAGATGGCAATGGGGCTGACCTCTTCTCCAAGGCAGTGTTAGTGAGTGTAGGAGGGTTAAATCAAGAAACTAAAATCTTTCCTTATCCAACATTAATCTATTAGAAACTTCTCTGAGCACAGTCTAATGTAAGGAGTAGGGGAGCTATGGAGTTATTCCCAAGAAGAAAAATGTGCATATATATATATATGGAAAAATAAATGATCACTGATTACAGTATGGTTAGTCCTTTGAACTATAAATGTAGGGCTCTATGCAAAGGTTAAACAGAGCTTAATGCTGGACAGAGATGTGGTTGGGTGGTGCCCAGAGAAATCCTCTCACAGAGTTAAGTGTTGAGACCTAAAAAGAGCCTAATTTAGCTGGCTCTCAGAGCTCTGAGTGGGGCACTTCCTCTCTCTCTCTCTCTCTCTCTCTCTCTGGTCCTCAGTTTCCTCTTGTGAGAATGAGAAGAGGAAAGGTATGATCCATGGTTTCCCGGGTTCTCAGGAGCGCTACGTTTCTCTGAAGGTGTCTCCTAGGCCACCTTGAAAGGAATCTCCGGGAGGTGGATGAACAGGGTTCTGAGCTCTCTAACTCAAAAAATTTACCTGTTAATTAGCTCCATTTAGTCATTCCACAGTGTGGACATAGTTCAAAACATCATTTTGTGTACCATTGTTACTTATCGTTAAATAAGAATTAAAAATCAGAACAAATGGTTGAATATCACTGTACTAGGCAATCTCAAACTCTGTTGCAGTTCTGACAGGCTGACTCTCGAGCTGCATGGGGAAGCTGAAGAAGGAAACACACTGTGTGGACAGAATCCTGGGCTACCACACCTGTAAAGGCAGGTCAAAGCCCCCAAAGCAAGCAGTGCAAGTTCCAGGCCATGTGGAAACACAGAATACACGTGTAGGTCCTAGGAAGGCTTCACTGATCTACTGGCAACAGTGTATAGTCATGACAGCAAAGGAGTCACAGCACCAGCCATTCTCAAACACGTATGGCCATTCTGAGGACTTCTTGGAACTCCCAGAATTCCTACAAAGACCTTGCTTTGGTGCACTTCAAAATTAGCCCATTCTTTGACATTTTGCAATAGAGTGATCTGGCAATCACAGTCTGCATTGCTGATTACCAGGCCTCAGCAGACAACTGTGGAGAGAGCAAGAAGCTATCTGTTCATGATCAAGGTTCTCAGAGCTTAGGATGCCTTCCCTTTCTATGCTCCATAGCACACTGCTGCTGGCTGTCCTTGTGAGCCAACCAGACAGAGAGCATTAACTGGGAAGAGCTGTGAGAAGTCTCATCTTCCTGCCAAACTTCCCATTAGCTCTCTTGCATCCTTCCCTGCCTCCCTTTCTCCCTTCTTCTCTGTCTCCTTTGTTTTCCTTTTCCTGGCCCCTTCTCCATGTCCTGATTTCTACAAACTTCCAGATCCTCTAAATGCTAATTCTTAAGTTGGAGACTGCTCTCAAGCAGACTCATTCCCTTATTAAGATTTAGGGCCTGAACCAGAAGGTGTTTCCTTGTTGGAAGACTATGACCTTTAAATCTTGCTGCAAGGTTAATGTCAAGACATTATTTGAAGATTCATTCCTAGAGCCAGCACAAATCAGGCATAATCCCATTGCTGTGCCTTGTTCAAGGGCCGCTTCCAGGGCCACAATTTTTCAAAACTGTATTTATGCCTAATACTGGTGGGAGGGAGGTTAGGGAGTGAGACAAAAGAGGGAGGGGGGCAATGAGATAAGGAGAAAAGTCTTAAGGGATCAAAGTCAGAGTGGAGACAGAAAGCAAGAGGACAGACAACATGCTGTTTTGATTTACTAGAAAATAAAATTAGCTGTATTGAAAGTAACACTATTTCTTAAAGCTTTGTTAAATTTTGGTAACAAAAATCTAAGCTGTTTTTTAATACAATAAAGCAGAAAAGGGCACAGCTGTCAATGGAGGAATGTTTAGGGTAGGATTTGCGCATGCTTGAGTGAAGAGAAGAGGACTGATCCAAGAAAAGGCACAGAATTTGGATTAGAACATTCAAATCCAAAACATAGGTACAAAAGGACTCTGGAATGAGCAATGATCTTTTAATTTATAGAGTCCAAAATCACTGAGACAATTGGAAAAGCGGCCTCAGACTTCCAAGCTAATTTTGCCTGCTGTTACTCAGGAGGGAAGGGATGAGAGGTGCCTCTTGGTTCATCTCTCTCATCCTATTGGCCTTTTATCCTACACTGGCAATCACTCCTTGCTAAGAGAGAAAGCCAAAGCAAAATAATGAGATTTTGTTAATGTGAGCTGAGGGTTCTTTCCTTTTCTTTGTATTGTAAGAGTGGCAGATTCCAAGTCTCCCAGATCTCTAAGCCCTGTTTTTTTCTGTTACTGGTGGGAGTTGATGCCAGACAGCCACAAATAGATAGGGTCTTGATGACCTCAGATTCCCACCCCTACCCTAATGTTTATTGTCACAGGAACACTGGCTGCTCATCTAGTAAAGATTTCATTCTAGCTTTATTGGGACTGGCGAATGTTCTTCATTTGAGATGCAGTTACAGAGATCTATCACAAGAGCCAACTTTTTACTAACTAACAAGCATCTATCAAGGCCAGAATAATCACTAGGTAAAAGAAATGTACCTTTAGGAGCTAAAGGTTCACACAAACATTCCTAGGTATTAGTGCCAGATGGTGAGGTTTTGAATTTGAGACAGAAACTGACTTCCCTCATTTAAATTCGACTGATATGAACTTGCTCTTGGATCCAAATCAAACGACATTCTATGTCAGGCCTTAACTATGCATGACATGTGGACAATATAAAGCAACTGGAACGTTTGTGACACTCATGCCCCATAGTGACCCCATCCTACCTGGACTGTTGCCATCCATGCCAGACACTACACGTCATGCACTAGTTTGGTTAGACTTATAGAACAAAGATGGCAACTGCCTGGTATGCGTTTATTGTTCTTCCGCAAATCCATAATAGACCTGCAATCTAAATGCAGCCCCTTTTCCTGATGAGTTCACATAGGCGCTCAGAATCCTGCTATCTGCACATTAGAATTACTATTTGAGCTACAACCTACCCGCCTTCCTTTTTCTAAGACCCTCAAGATCCTCTGGAGCCTTTTCCCGTCACAGTTAATTAGTGAATGTTCATAACGATGGTCTGACTTCTATGATCTTATCTCTTATAAATCCATATCAATGATTTACCAATGCTGAGGAATTTAAGGCAATTATGAAAGAAGGATAGTTATATGAAATATCAAAAAGGTATCTGCAGAGGGGTCTGTTGAAACTTTGAGTAGGCTTCAGCTCAAGTGTGTTCCCAAATCTACATCAGTGATTTCTGAGGCAATTTTAACTCCATTAGTATTGGGGATTGGTAATGTCTGAAGACAATTTGCTTGGTTACATCTGGGGGGTAATATCGTCTTCAGAGATGTCACTAAATATTCTTTGGTTGCACATAACAAATGCTAACAACAAAGAATTATGTGATCCAAAATGCCAATGATACCAAAGATGAGAAACCCTGATATAGATTAAGGCTGAGCATTTAGTGGGAGAAAGAATGTTGGAGTGCCTCTAATCCAACCCTTTCATGTTATAAATAACCAAAGATCCAGGCAAAGATCTGTATGGACAGCTCAGCAGGATTAGCAAATAACCTTACACGTCCTTGTAATGGGACACTAAAAGCTGCTTTGTATGAGGAGGACAGCAGGCTGTAGGTTCCCTAACAGTTTATTAGTGGAGGTAAATAGAGATTAGTGCTACAAATGTTGAGATCTTTGGATCTCGGCATAAATTGTTTGTTTCAGGTTGTAGGGGATAGTATTGCCATTTTTTATATATGTAAATATCACAAACCATTCATTCATTAAAATTGTTATCAACAAATATTTTTGGTTTCTTTATTGTGCTGATGCAAGTAACACATTGATCAATAAAGATCACCCTGTTCCTCAGCAGCTTCTGTCTGCTAGGAGAGATGGACAACAGCATTTCAATACAGAGCAATCAATGCTAAAGGGGATAGTCTATGGGAGTGTAGAGGAAAGGCATACAACCCAGGCTTGGTAACCAAGGAAAGGTTTGTCAGAGGAGGTGATGTCTGAGCCAAGCTCTGATAGAAGAATAGGTATTTGAAGCCCTAATTGAACTTCCTAGTACAGCGCGCTCAGCTTGCTAAGCCTGGCCAGCATGTTGAAAATCTGGCTACACACGCTAAACCTGAATCAATCCATGCTTGTACCACCTACTGTTTTTGTCTGGGCCAAGGCACCATGATCCTTGCCAATATCATGCGACCACTTGCAGGTTTTTATACATTGGAAGTGCATTTCATATGCAGATCTTCAACCATAAGCTTAAGGACTAAGGAATGCGTGTGCGTAGAAGAAGGCTTTACTCAGCTATCTGAGGTCCCTTCCTGTGAAACACCAAGTCTACACCACAGAGGCTGGGTTGGGAGGATTCAAGAGAAAGCTACAGCTGGCCTACCAAGCTATTCTCATCTCCTTTATATGTGCAATTCAGCACTCCTTCGTGTGGCTACATCCAACACCAGGCATTAAAATGGAGAGCAATACAGTGAGCAGGCAAACAATGAGAACCAAGGTGTTAAGCTGAAATAAGTTCGATGTTAAAAAATGAATGGTCACTCCCTAGATCCCTCAGGTAACATTTTTCCATCCCTCCCTATCTCAAGAGAGCCATAACCCCTCACTCTTCACTCCTTCTGACCTGCTCTCACTATCTTCTCTCTACCTGCAGGTCATAAAACTGTGGATAGACTTGGGTATCATATCAAGTTCCAATAAACTAAATTAATTCAAGCTTCACTTTTTTCTCTAGTCTATAAAGGGAAACATCAAGTGAATTCCCTCTTTCTCTGTGCTTATGGTTGACAGATATGTATGATTGGGGGTAGAGAATATTTATTTATTTATTTATTTATTTGTAAGTTTTATTAAAGTTCACCCATTACCTACAGGCCTGAGGCTCCCTATAGAGAAACAAATATCTCAATGAAGGAGCTGGTTTCCAAGGTGCCAAATTAAAACAGATAAAGAGGTAGAGGAGAAAAAATAAAAATATGAAGCTAAGACTTCTTCAGTCTAAGGTGCATCAAGCCTTCTATTATATTGCATACCTGAAATTGGCTCCCAATGTAATTAGGCTAGGACTACTAGGGGGAAAAAACTCACAATTATTCAGAACCCCAGAGCTACTTTTTACAATCACTCAAATAACTGAAAAAAGAGACAACTTTTTAATATAAATTTGCTATCAACACCAACATTGCTAAGCAATTCCCAACATTCTACATGCCCAAGTCATGAACCAAATTGAGAACCAAATGCAAGAATCAGCTACCCTGAACAAGCTCTTAGGAACCAGGAGTTTATTCCAACAATCCTTGCGGGCCATTGACCTTGTGGGCCGTTAGAAGGAGCTGGAGAGTTCCAGGGCCACAGTAAACAACATATACCTTTCAGAGTCATTTGTCTTTATATATGGATATGCCCATATGGGGAAATGTTACTTTCTCTTGGGATCCATGTACATGGAACAGCCATAATATTCTCCATCCCAAAGACCAAGATATGACTCTACTTCCTTACAGGTCAGAAAGGAGCCATGGGGGCAAAGGAGAGCCTTCACTAAAATAAGAAGGGAAAGAAATAAACACTCTTAAAAGAGATGCTTACTGGATTTCAGCAATGCTGCCAAAACTTCAGTGGCTGCCCTGGGAAAAGAGAAAGACAAGTGAAAAGTCAATGTTCAACAGTCTTTTTTTGTCAGCCTATGGATCCCGTAGCCAGTGTATTTGTTAGTGCCAGCTAACTGGCTCATTATTTACCAGGTACCAGGCATCCTACTGACCACTAAAGAGGCATAAATACAGAAGTCGCAGAGTGAAGTACACATCTTGCAAATGGGTCTCTGAAGCCCCCTCAACTGCTAAAATTCTTCTCCCTTCGTCCTCCTTGTACCACCTTCTACCTTCACCAACTTCCTTGTACAGCATGCCTTGGCTTTTCTGTTCCTCACACCAAAGTTCTTGTCAGCCTCCTGATTCATACCTAGAAGCACATGGGAACTCTGGAGAATGGTTGGGAAGGAGTAGAGTTTGGAGGCTTTGTGAGTGCAGCAGTACAGTACAAACTTCCCAAAACACTCATACCCACACATTGGAAAGGGAGGCTGTTTCCTTAGGATGAAAAATGGTTTTATGGCAGATTTTCCTCCAAGTGCATTGCTGTCTCCCATGGGGGAATCTCACAACCTTTGCAGCAAAAAAAGAGGAAAATGTGGATGAAAAAATCTTTTTGTCCACTTCTTAGTGAACCTTGAGTTTGTTCCCTAATTTTAGGAAGGACACATGAAGACCTGCTGCTATGATTTGAATGTGTCCTCTAAGAGCTTTCATACTGAGAACTTAATTCCCAAACTCATATGTTAATGGAATTTTGAGATAGGGCATTGGAGAAGTAATTAATATTACATGAGTTATGAAGGTGAGGCCCCGATGATGGCACTGGTGGATTCCTATAAAGAGGGAGAGAGCCCCGAGCTAGCATGCTTGCTCTCTCTCAATATGGATGTCCTCTTCCATGTTTTGCAGCAAGAAGGTCCTCACCTAATGCTCCAAAGATGCTGGAACCAAGCACTTAGACTTTCCAGACTCCAGAATCATGAACTAAATAAACCTCTATTCCTTAGAAATGTCTCAGTCTTGGGTATTTTTGCTATAGCAACAGAAAATGAACTTCTAATAGACCTACCAGGAAGGCAGAGGAAAACTTAACTGGCTTTGAGGACAACAGTATATACAATTCTAGGAAAAAGAACATATTTTGCTTTTTTGCTTTTTTAAAAAACAGATATATTCTGTCTACATGGCCCTAGTAACTTACCTTTAAGGCCTATAAAAACAGTGATCTTTTTCCCACCACCTCTGAGGATTGGGAAAGCAGACCAAAAGAACTAGATAAACCTTCCAAGGTCACACAGACACGTGAGTAGAGCTGGGACCCCAAACCCAAGCATCTCATAACCACCTCTGCTTCTTCCCCCTTGCTGTTCTGAATAATCCCTCACTGGTCCTGACCTTGCTCTGCCTGGCCAACAAAAGATGGGTCCCTTTGCAAAATATATTATCTAATACTGAACAACAGAGTTAGCAGTCCAAATAATTGAAAGAATGAATAAGGTAGAAAAGTAAAAAATGCAACACTTGAGACACCACTGCATCCTGTCACCAACAAAAGAGTCCCATAACAGCAAAGGCCCATAACTCACTGGCCCCAGTACAAACCCATAGCTGGGACAAATCCCAGCTCAGGGACACCAACACGGGGCAGTCATAAGGAGGTTAGGGCCAGCTCTCATTGAGGGACTAACTTGTTGGTCATTTGGGTTTTTTTGGTTTTTTGGTTTTTGTCTTTTTCTTTTTTTGGTGCTAGGATCAAACCCAGGGCCTCGTGCATGCTAGGCAAGTGCTGTACCACCGAGCTACATCCCAGCCCTTGTTGGTCATTTGTAACCAAGTTTTCCTCTAATCAACTTTTGAGTTCTGCAGCCCCACTGTTACAAGCTCATAGAGATGTAGAAACAGTGGGTTGTACCTTCCTTAAGAAGGAACTTATTGAAAGTATTGCTTGGAATGCAAGACAGTATGGAAAAATCCAAGTACCGAAATAGATAGCTTAGGCTGGGACAAAAAGAAAATCAGAGGCTAAGTGATAGAGTACTTGCCTAGCATGTACAAGGCACTGCGTTCCATCCCGACAACCATAAGAAAAGAAAAAGTTGATATTTTAGGGAAAAACAGAGCAGCCAAGTTAAATTTACCAAAAGAGGTTAGCAGAAAAGAAGGAAACTGTGAAAAAAATGCAAGAATGAGAGTATTCCAAGCACAGTACCTAGCCTAGACCTGGATCACTGGCCAAGTTTATAAGGGTCAGTGACCTGACATTTCTGATCTGCAATGCACTTTCATCTTAGGAATGAGAGGTGATAAGGGCTCCAACCTAGAGAGTGGGTAGGATGAGAGGGGATGAGCTAAAGGAAATTCAGAGACTTGCTGCTCAAAGTGTGGATCTCTAACCAGCCACCTCGTATTTCCTGAGAGACAAAAAGAAATGCAAAAGTTCAAGCCCCTTCCTGGAAGGCTGAATAAAGTCTTTATTCTATTAGATCATTTCCATGCATGGTAAAACTGGGAACAATTGATTTAGAGGATGAGGCTTAGTCACACTTTGGTTGTTGAAGGGATACTCAAGATGACTCTAGATATTAATTCTAGAAAGTGTCAAATAACATGACAATATAACAAATGTGATCTAAACAGTGATATTATAAGACATGGTTGGTGTCACATCAAATAATCAAGGCTGATTCCTGGGGTACCAAAGATTTGTTTCTTGACAGATCATAATTTGGGGATAAAGGTTTAGTATAACAAAGTACACTCTAGGGACAAGGATGGAGACAAGATTTGATGGAAGGGGCATAGCTCAAGCTGTAGATCGCTTACTTAAGCAAGCCCAGGCCCTGGATTCAATCCTCAGTATGAGAGGAGGAAAGGAGGGAGGAAGAGAGGGATGGATGGAAGGAGAGAAGGAGGGAGGGAGAGAGAGAGAGAAAGAGAGAGAGAGATTTGAAGCCAAAATCTAGCATTCTAAGAAGTTTAAATTTAGTTCTGTAGATAATAAAAATCATTTTTTTAAATCAAAGATGGAAAAGAGAGAAGGAAGTTATAAGCAAAGAATTAACAAAATTTGATGAAATGTTAGTTAAATCTCATAACTAATGGCATTCGGATTTTTCACACTGCCTTACATTCTCAGCAACACAAACTTCTGTGAGATAAGAGTGGGGCCACAGAACCCAAAAGCTGATAATGGGAAAACTTGGTTACAAATGATCAATGAAGTAGTCCCACAATGGGAGCTGCCCTCACCTTGTTATATGTTGGTCATCTTGGCCATGGATTGCACTGGAGTCTGTGAACTATGGATCTTTGATGTTGTAGGACTCTTGCAGGTTTGGGGATGCAATGGTGTGTCAAGTGCAAAATTTTTATTTTATTCTGTGTTAATTTAATTTGTTTCAGTGATGACCTGAAATATTTATGCTGGATTAGTAGGAAAATGAGCGATTCACCAATAGACTAAAGAGGAAGTTGTGTTGTTTAGAGAAAATAATGGCTTTGGTTTGGGCAGTGCCAAGTTCAAGATGAAGAACTCCATCCACAGGAAACCTACATGAAAGTATTCAGAAGGCTGTTGGAAGCACACATACAGAATTCTGAAGGACACTCAGACATGGGAACATGTATTTATTAATTATCATAATAGCAACAATAGTTGTAGCCATGGAAACAGGTAATAACCTATGAGGAAATTTAACCAAGAGCCAGAATAGAAGGCTGGCCCAGGAAAACAGTAATACCAAAGGGTCAGAGATGTGCAGTCAGAGAAGGCAAGGAATCCTCAGTGTTCACTTTTGAAAATGAAAGTCTCTAGATTGTCTGGGCCCATCGTTTTTCATACTACATATTGTAATTCAATGTTGGTTTGGAAATCAGTTTCATAGGCTTGTAAATTAACTACACTTGAAATGTAGTGAAATTAGTTGCAATGGAATGGGATATGTTAGTGTCATCTCATGTAGCCAAGGTTAGTAGCGATATGAGAAACTTCTCTTTCATTACACACATGTACATATACATACATATATATATATATGCTTTGTTGGGAATGTGATATAAATGCTTTCCTTTAAAACAATCTTGTAAATATATTGTTTAGGATGTAATGATTATATAAGATCGAAACAAGAATCAGCTAATAAGAAAACTGAAAACACTTGGTCTCCCAGCAATGCCTGAGATCCAGCCTCAGGACACCATGTGAATGTTACCATGAGGCTCTTTGTTTTGTTTTGTTTTCTACTCAGTGAACGTCTGCAGCACTAGCCCACTGTGCAAGAACTGTCCTTTACTTCTCTCCTCCATAATTGTGGCATAAAGAAAGAATAAAACCCATCAGAACTGAGACAAGTACTTTGTCATCCAGTGGTTATATCTCTAAAAAGTAAAAGGTATGGTGGTTCACTTAGGAGGATGAGGCACAAGGATTGTGAGTTCAACACCAGCCTGGGTTACCTAGTGAGATTCTGTCTCAAACAAACAAACAAACAGAAAGTAAAAGTTTAAATGATTAAGAAAATATTCAGTTCCTTCCACTAGAAAAAAATCTAGCCCACTATATTCAATGAGTGAACTCGAACCCTACTTTGCACCAGTGGGTTGCTACTCTGCGTAGCATGAACATCCATTGGGGTTCTGGTAGGTCCATTGATTCTAGAGAAGAGGATAAGGAGGGCACCGATCTCTGAAAGTTTGAGCCATAATATCATCCCACATTGTGTGAGCTTCCTGGTGAGCTGTCCCCATGAGATGAAAAGTAGGTGTGTGAAAATATCCTCCATCTGACTTTTCCTGGTTCCCCATCAATGAATGGACCATTTCAGAAACTTTTGAAGAATATCTTGCTTCAAAGAACCACAACAGCAACCAAAGGCAAAGTGGAACGACCTCTATCCTACCTATTTTTACAAATTAGGACAACTCAGTCAAGACTCTAAATGTCACACTCTCCTCAGAAAAAAAAGCTAAGCTTAAACCATTGGCAAATTCATAAATACTCTCTTGTTAGGATTTACCAAAGAGTCACAAAGTTGTAGCAACTCAATTGACTTCTTCAGGTTGAAGTACATTTTAAGAGCCATTATAAGAGTGTTTAATAAATACCACTACTATTTAGGGAGCCCCTATAAATGCCAAACACTGTGCTACATGTCCAGTATACATCATTATACATCACATTGATCTTTACAGGAATAACATAGGATGAAATCATTCAGCTCTGATTTACAAAGGCAACAGGGAAGTCCATAAAGAATAAATAACCCAGCTAAGATCTAACAGCCAGAAAAAGGCACACGAGATACAAGTCAACTTCTGCCCTCTTTAAATCTAATGCTCTTAATCTCTTCTCTATGCTTTACACAATTCTAGAAGGCATCTAAAATACATCTCAGTGTGGTTTCCTTATCTTCCAGATAAGGAATATAAAGTCCAATTCCAGGTGACTAGGACAAGATCACAGGATTAATGCAGCACAGAGCCAATGAAGCTAACTTGTCCCGGTGAGTCCACAGCATGACCTGGTTCTATGTGGTACTGTTAGACTACAGCTTGAGTTAATTTAGACATTTAGTGGCCTTGGAGACAAGGACAGAGAACACTATCAGAAGCAAGTCACAGAAGACTTTGAAAACCAGGGATGAGTTGCTGAATTAGGAAGAAGACTTGAGTTTGAAGCTCAATTCAGCCTCTTTTCTGGTCTTGGAATCCAGATTTACTTGATCTCTCTAAACCTCATAGGCCATTTAACAGTAAAGTGGACATAATAAGACCCAAGTGATGGATGGTGTGAAGAGTGAGATAATGAGAAAATTGAACTAAACTAAGCATACCACATTCCCTGAAACACAAGATCAGCTTGAATAGTGTAGCATCATTGGATGGTGGAAGGTAGAACAGGCCTGAGGGAGGAAGCAGGTATATCTGTGTACATGTGTTTATAGCAATGAGGTTGCAGAATTGTCATTGACCTGTTAGAAGAGTTCCCTGGGGGAAAATTTGTTCCTGTCCCTGGATCCACTGGAGAAACAAAATGACCAAAATATCCCTGGAAAGTCAGTTATTTCACAGCCCAGATGGCCTATATCTAGCAATAGTCACCAACATTAATCATCTACTGCTGTGTAACAAATCACCATAAATAGCAGCTTAAAACAACACTCATTTAGTATCTCAAAGTTCATGCAGGGCAGGAATTCCATGGCTTAGGCAAATCGTCTATTAGGATCTCACAAGGCTGCCATGAAGGTGACAATCAGAGCTGAGACTTCATCTAGAAGATGGGAAGGATGGGAATCTGACTCAAACAGGTTCTCAGAAGAGGGCTGCTGGAGTGGATCAAGCAGTAAGAGAGCCTGTCTACCAAGCATGAAGCCCTGAGTTCAAAACCCAATGCCACTAAAAAAGCAAAAGAATGTATTTCCTTGTACCAGGGGGCTGAGGACCCTGGCTTCCTATGGTCAGCTTCTAGAGGTGACCTACATTTCCTCAAAGCCACATGCTATTCCTTATAACATGCCTTTCCCCACATGACTGCTTACTTCATCAAGAAGAGGTGCTTCTATAGTGAGCATTATAAAAAGACAATCTAAACACAAGTGTAACACACCCCTGCCATATTCTATTGGATGGAAACAAGTACAAGCTCTTACTCATACTCAAAGGAAGGAAATTACCCAAAAGCACAAATAAACATGAAGAAGTGGAGTTCATAGGAGTCTAGCTGAGAGTTTGTCTATCATCCAAAGCTTCTACCATTCAGATAGTAGGATCCTAACATTCTCCTTAGCAAAACATGACCCTTCCAAGGGAACAGAACTACCTCTTTCCCAGAAGCTGAGCATATATCATTTATCTTACTTCCCCTTACCACCTTGACATTACCATTCACACACAAACACCCCCCATTTTGACTTTTACAGAGCTCTTAAGTTGTCCATTCTTTTTTATCACTGCTGTCATTATCCCAGCCCAAATGTACAACTGAAAAAAATGTGATTTATAGAGATATTGGTCTTTGGTTGAAATTTACATTTTAATTTCCTGTATAGAAATGCTTATTAACTGCGTATAATTGAGGGATATTAGAAAATACAATTAAGCAAAAAGCAGTAAAATAAATTAAAATCACCCAAGTATCTCTCACATAACTGCTGTCATAGTCCAAAACTAATCTATCCATATCCACTCTAGGTACCCTTCAAACTGTACCTATGGCTGCAACTTGAGTCATCATTTCAAGAATTCTCACACATTGCTACCCCTACACCCTTCTTCCTCTTGGATTAAAAAGTCCAAATCTGAAACACTGACTAAAAGGTTCTAACAACTCAGGCAGCTGCTACCCTCTCCAGCCTCATCTCACATGTTATAACTTACTGCACTTCTGTCCCTCTGGATTGCTGCCAGGCTCTGGGATATGTCGCTTCCACACATCCATGGTCCTTGCTAATGCTGCAGCTTCATGATATGGATCTTCCCCACCTTCTTTGCCTGTATCTCCTACTTCATCCTTTCCATCCAAATGTAGGTGTCATTTCCTCAAGAAAGACTTATTGACCCCTAGTGCTTTCTTAGGCATATTTTATCCTTTGGAGTTCCCCTTTCCTCATTGTACAATTCAATTTGCAATTATTCACTCAGTTTGTATGATTATTTTATGGATGTCTATCTCCTCTTCCAGTCTGCAAAGCTCCAAAAAAACAGGATCACTTAATAGTATTTGAACAGCATCAAATTTATTCATTTGACAAATATTTACTGAGCACATGCCAAGACAAATTGACAGAAAAAATATTCTTGCATATAGTCTGTAGTCTTGGGTGTTAGGGTACAGGAAAGAGTTAATACAAATGGCATTTTTGAAAAGTACACTAAATGAGTATTCTAAAATGTGATAAATGCTAAGTTCTTCAGGGAAGAACTACAGTGACCTTCTTAAGAACATGGCTACATTTTGAGTTTACATCTAATGGAATTTTATGAGAGACTGCTGTGAGAAGTAATATTAGCTCAAGTCACTTTTTATGACAATCCTCATTTTACAGATGGAGAGACCAAGAAAGGTAAGTTAACCTTCCTGAAATAAGCATGTTAGAAAGCAGAAGAGCTGGAGCTTGGTCTCACATTTGTCTGACCCCAAAGTCAGCACTACGATGAGTTCTGGAGCAAGTGAGCTTCTTTAGGGAGTGCTCAGAAAGCAGGAGGTGGCTCTAGAGTTTAAGCCAAGAGCCATGCTAGTGTTAGCCACGGGAGGCAGGGGAGTTGCAGCCGAAAGAGAAAGTGGAAAACAAAAAGATTGTAGCTAAACAGCAGGTGGATAAAGCAGGCGGACCTTTACAAGGGACTGAACATGTTGTGAGCACAGACGCCCAGAATGTCATCTGGTTCAGTCCCAGCCTCCTGCCCAGCTTGAGAGGGAATAGCAGGATAGATGAAATTATACACATGAGCACACACACACACAGAGCTAGGTGACCAGGGAAAATGGACAACACGTGGATCCAGATCTTGATAATCACCATTTTCAAGGAAGAGAAGAAAAACCAGAGATGAAAACAGAGATGGTTCCTATGTGGTGAAGGAAAGGAAAACCATGGACATATGGTACAAAGGTTAAATCAGATCCTGTGCCCAGCATGGAACTTGGCCATTTCTCACTGGAAAGAAAAAGAAAAGAAATATGCACACACCCAACTCTATCCAGATGCTGCCAAAGACAGCTTGTGAGAGCTATCATCAATCATGGAAAATGGTTGTAAGAGAAACTGAAGCCCAGACCTCAGGCTGGTTTGGTTAGTAGCACACAGCAGGGGGAGGAACAGAGGATGCCTGAGATGGAGACCCAGGAGCACAGCCCTGCAATTAAGGCTGGGGAACCCCGTTCTTCCTAGTACAGCTACTCTGCAAAAGAGGAATGGTTTTGAATTACTTCCAGATCTATGGGCAACACTGTTAGAACAAAGACTCAGCCAGAAGTTTTTGAGAATCCCCAGCACCAAGAAGGATAAAGCTAATATCTGGAAAGAAAGGAGCAGATTGCAAATACAAGAAGCTCTCACACATGGAAGAGAATCTTTCTTTGATGGGATGTGACTCTCAAATTATACTTAAGGTAAACATTAATCCCATACTATTATATATATGTGTACACATACAATAAGTAAAGTATATAATTAAGCATATACATGCAAAATAAAATTTTACAGAATATTTGCTAGATAGCTGTAGTATAACTGTCATACAACACATTTAGTTGAATTATAATGACTTAAATATGTATACAATTCTATTTACTCTTGAAATATTTAGAAGCACAACAGGAAAGATATGACATCCGACGTCAATGTACAGCAGAAAGCAGGTATCCACTAGGCATTTTCCAACTCAATGAATGAAAAAAAATGTATCTGATTGTATTCTATCTAAAGGGCAAAGCAAAGAAGATCCTGACTGCTTCTTTTTTCTTTTTTTTTTTTTTTATCATTCATATGTGCATACAATGCTTGGGTCATTTCTCCCCCCTGCCTCCACCCCCTCCCTTACTACTCCCTCTTCCCCCTCCCTCTCCCCCCCCCAATACCCAGCAGAAACTATTTTGCCCTTATTTCTAATTTTGTTGGAGAGAGAGTATATGCAATAATAGGAAGGAACAGGGGTTTTTTCTGGTTGAGATAAGGATAGCTACACAGGGAGTTGACTGTTTCTTGCCCTGCATGGTTGAAGTAATAGCCCCTCTTCACCCCCCACACACATGGTTCAAAGGCTTAGCACCTTCCAACACTAGCACAACCAGCACTTCAAAAGCTCATCATTCACACAGACAAATATCATGTGACATCATTCTGCTGGCACGTGTACCTATGGCAGACAAATGCACACAGATGGGAAGTAGTTTGGAGGTAACGAGGGCCTGAGGGCCAGAAGGGAAGGTGAGTATTATTGCTTAATAATTTTGGTAGGACTAGTAGGAAAGTTTTGAAAATAGAGACTGGTGATGGTTACACAATGTGGATGTAATTAATGCACACTTAAATGTTAAAATTGTCAGTTTTGTGTTTTTGTACCACAATTAGAAAATTACCAAAAAAAAGTTTGTAGTAGATAAATTAGCCATGCCTCCTCAAAAAAATGCATAAGTCTTTACAGAAAAAGGAAAAGAGAGTAGGGCGATCTATAAAGCTCTCCTTCATTTGGTAGGACATAGAATAGCACTAAGAAAGTTCACTACCAATTACAAAAACCAGTGATTCTCAAATTTGAGCTTGCATCAGAATCCCAGAAGGGCTTGTTAAAACAGAATACTGGGTTTCATCCCAGATTTTCTAATTCAGGAGGTGTGACTGGAGAAACTGCATCTCTAACAACTTCTGGGTACTGCTGGTGTGGGAATCACACTGTGAACACTGACACAGGCTGTAGTGCTCCCTAGATTTGGCAAAGGGACTTTCTTACTAAGAAACAAGGGAACCCCTAAGTCATTCTTCTTTCAGGACAAATCTCAAGACCCTAACTAATGCCTCCCAGTAGTTCCATGATTGCTGGAACCCCAAGCAAAGACTTCATAAAGATCTCTCTGCCTTAACTAAAATTTTTAAAAGACTCTTAAGTTTTGGAGAACTCTGTCCAGACTAGAGCCCAAGGTTCCAGACAGCAAGACAGTTTATTCATTTCTTCCCACCTCAAATGTTCAGGAAGATTTGGTATGAATTCTTTGATTCACAGGATTTAGATCTGAGTCTCAGCATCCTTGGGCTGAGACAAGCTACTAGGGGAATATCAAACCCTATCCAAGAAGTACTTTTTGTTTTCCTGTCATGACAACTGGCCAAAATGCCTTGCAGCTGCACTAGAAAACTTTCCAGCTATGGCTACAAGAAATGCCTCAGGTCTGCTTCAGGACACATGTGCTTTGACCCTGACAGCTTCTGCCACCAGACTGCCCCAGATGACTCTACCTGCAGTCTCTCCAGATGACGTCACATAATGGGCTTCAGATATCCTGTGCGTGTGTGAGCCCACCTTTTCTTCTATATAAGCAGTGGTATTGTCCCCACTCTCATCTGTAAGTCTATTCATTGTACCCACTTATGCTATGGCATAAGTCTTAGCAAAGCCTCTTAAAGTCCAACACTGCATAGTCTCTCAGAGAACTGCAGACACACTGTGCTACCTGAAAGTCCCCTTCATACACTATTTCTTGCATTACTCCACAGATGTGAACAGGAGGTCCTCCAGTTCTCTAGAAAGCCTTCCCTCCCTTAGTCCATTTCCATCTGGAAAACTCCTACTCACTCATCTATTCACCTTAAGATATCCAGCTCATATTTCAGCCCCCACATTACCCAAGTTCCAGGCTCTGTGAAGTTCCATTTTTGGGGGTGGTACTAGGTTTTGAGCTCCAGGCCTCATTCTTACTAGGCAGGTGCTCTACCACTTGAATCACACCTCCAGTCCTGAATTTGGAGAACAACAATAAACTAACAACATGAATTCATTTTCTTTCCTTTCTATGAATTTCAGAGTGGGCCACGAAAACAAGTAACCTTGTAACCATGGAGATAATGGAAAGGGGAAGTTATCAGCCATCCAATATTTCACAAAATTTTTGGAAGATGAGAATTCAGAGTAAAGCTATTGATAGGTATAACAGAAAAGAGGAAGATACAGTCCAAAAATAGCTGTGGTAAAATGATAAAATATGCTTGAAGTCCAGGTAGTAGACAATATATCAATCAGAAACCCAGAAAGACTATAAGCCAAAATTTTATCCAACCATCCAACTATCCAACCTCATCTAAAATATTATATTTTATATACTTGAGAAATATACAGATGTCCTATTAAAAAACAATATTTAGGTTTCAGAAACAATGACCTAAGAAGCCAATCTTGTGGAAATACTATAAACTATAAGCTATCAATTAAAGGCTTTATTTTTATCTTTAGTAAGACAGCACACTGGGACATCTTTAAAGCACTATCATGATATTTTTCAATCATGTCAAGCTCTTAGACTCATGAGGATATGTTAACCCCAGACTGACATAATACCATGAAGCATGTCCTGATACTCATACCCAATGCTAGTTTCCCACGTCTAGACTCCTCTCCACATCTTGGTGAGTTTTGTGGTGATTATTGAGTAGTAATTTGTACATCTATCTCACTCCTGTGCAATCTTTAGGTCTTCTGGACCTTAAGACACTGACACTCTGACAACCCTTATAGGACTTAGCACAGAGACTTCTCATGTTGTCTGTATGGGTCTTACGCACATCAAAATTTTTCACTACTTCCAACTATGTAGAGTGGAGTAAACTTTTCCCATCTGGCTCTCCAGCCTCTTTATTTGGGTTCTCAGAAACATAGTAGGAAATAAAAACATTGAACTTTTGATATTTTAAAGAATCATAGAATGTTACTCCCATTGGAAGATTCTACCCTGTTTTGACAATGGACTGGCAGTCAGTAGAATCCATGGAGTGGGACCAATGTGACAGGTATTACACAAAACTCTTTAGTTAGTCATTTCAATTTTTTAATGACAGATCAAAGGTTATCCCCCATTTTTTTCTATGAAGAAACTGAGGCTTGGGAAGATTAACTAGCTTTCTCAGCACAGGTTCTGTAATACTAAACCTTGATTTTCTGATTCCAGGACCACGCTACATCTATAGTATGATGACTTTCTCATAAGGAATTGATAGAAAGAAAAACATGGAAAAGGAAGAGGTTAGGAAACGCAGTCATTTGATAATGACCTTTCCTCTGCTTAACACCGGTTTAGATCTTACCTGAGATAAACTGGTGCACTCAAGTCAACCTTCTTTGTCTGCCCAAACCTGTCTATGCTTTGTGAATTGCCCTGTAACACCCTTAAAAAAGGAGCTTCTAACCCCCTGATCCCATGAAACCTACTGGAGATAGCTGATCTGACAGATCAAGTAACTGAAGTTCCATATAACTAAGCTTTGACAATGAAATGGATGCCCTAAATTCCCAAGATGACCCAAGAATTGGGCAAATTCCATATCTTCAGTAGGAATCTTGATGCTTTCTAAGGCTGCACCTCTCCATTGTTCTTCCCTCTCCTTCCTCCAGACTCCAGGTTTCTTTGGTGGCACCAGATACACACCATAGTGAAGAGACGAATGCTAGGTGCCATCACCAAAGAGTTTCCAGTGAAGACACCAAAGGAACTGCCAACTCATTGAGTCACAGTGTTAGATGATAACATCATCTCGGTTGGCTGAATTAATCCTAGAAGGCATTTTCCACTTAAGGCAGCTCTAACAAGACTGCAAAACACTTCGTGCATTTGTTAGTCATGTCCAGATTAAAACACCAAAGGGATGAGAGACAAATCAACATCTTATCCAAGATCACCTTCCTAGATATGAGCGCACAAGAACCTCTTCTACCTAAGTGGGCAGAGATGGGGAAGAGGGGAAATTTGACATATGTCATGCTAATTTACAGAGAAATCCCCAATGTTCTTGTATGGTGCCTGGACAAGTTTATAGCTATGCCTATATGATACTAAAATTATATGGATCAAGTAGAGGATGTTGGTAATAATAAATATGACCTTTGTCATATATAAGTATTCATACATTTTATATCATGAATATATATATACTATAGCATAATCATTAGCATTTAGCACAATACTTATTATACCACTATCTTATGCCTAGCACTCCTGATATAAAAAAGTATTTGGATGAGAGTTTAAATGAGACAAGGGGATTAAGGTATAAAGGAGAAAAATAAAGCAGATGAACCAATTCAGGTTTTAACACATATATACATGGAAATGTCACAAGGAAATTCCTTGTATAGCTATCTTGAACAAACAAAAATGTCTTTTTTTTTTTTACAAAATCAGAGAACAGGAGGGGATAATAGGTCCTGCTGGGGGGTTGGTACCAGTGGGGGGGGAGCAGGAGGAAAAGGGTATAGGAGAGTGAATATGGTGCAAATACTGTGTACACATGTATGTAAATAGAAAAATGAGACCTGTTGAAACTACTCCAGGAATAGGAGGCGGGGAGACAAAAGAGAAAGATAAAGGGAGTGAATTCAAGCATGATATATTTAATATATTGTAAGAGCTATTGTAAATGCTACAATGTACCCTCAGCACAAGAATAAAAAAATTTAAAATGAGACTATTTTTAATTTTAAAAATCCATGATTCTTTGAAGCAATACCATAGTGAGAGTAAATAAAAAAATGAGTGCTATTACCTTAGAAAAATACTATAATGGATATTAAAAAGTGCTATAAAATAAAAACCTTTAAATAATGAACCATGAAGAATATCTCAGGCCATAGTGTCTGAAATCTATGGTAATTTGTAAGTGATGCTTACACATACCATACATGACATAAATGAGGTGCTAAAGATTAATTGGACTTGAGGAAGGTCTTTTTTCTTATAATTTTTAAAATCAAGACAGGAAGTTCATTAAAGAAATTTTAAGTCCCTGATCTGTCAGTTTAATGGGGCTAGTTCTTTATCTTTTTTTCTATGTATATTTACTGTCACCTAAAATAAATCCAAACCCAAATGAAAACATTAAGTTGTTTTAATTTTTAAAAATTAAATTGACAGATCTTCCAAAATACTTGCATCTGAACCTTCAAACATCTGAGTCAACAAACTGAGATTTGAGTGTGGCAATTAACAGTGTTCGTATGGGATTTGGACTTACAGAATAATCTTTCTGTTGGAAATCACTCCAATCCCCAAATGAAGGCCATCCCTTGTCTATGATAAACACAACAACATCTTGGCTTTTGTGAACAGGACAGTGTGTAAACTCCCAGGCATGTTGGAATCACCATGTTTATTTTAACAACCCTACTGATAGGATTAAATGGGTTTAAAGATTAAATGGCTTTCCTAGGGTGAGTTTTGTATATTTGCAGAATGTTTGTGGATAAATAACATTAGATTAAAATAATATAAATTATGAGAAGTAATTTTCCCTGTAAACACTTGGCAAATTTTTTAAACTTTTCTAGGGAGGCTGGAATCTCCTTTGTTGCCAAAATCCTGCCTGTAAATTCATTAGTCAGATTTACTCTATTCAAGCCACTTATGTAGCTGGAAGGAGAGTTCATCCAAAATGGAATAAGTCAGCTGTTGAGTAATGTCACAATTTCCATAACAGCACAGTGCCATGAATGAAAGAACAAAGAGCACGGTCCCCACAAGAACAGCAGGTTAGCAATTTTGATACGCAGAGCCCAGGTGACTATTCAGCAATGGCTATTAATTACTGCCCAGTGCTATCATCTCCTGTGAAAACTATCAACCAGATATATTCTGCTATGGTCAAATAGTGTATTGTCATGAGAGTCTCAAGAAATTAAGTCTTTTAGGACAACAGACACAGAACCTAAAGTTCTAGGTTAGCAGATTCAAAAGTGTTTTCTGCTGAACATAAATCCCAGGAGATGCTCCATTCAGATAAGTATGGGAACCACTTCATGTAACATTCTCCCATCCCGAAATGGTTGAAGATATGATGTAATCTGTGTAAAAGGAACAGGGTTAGAGCTATGCATTTTGTTGTGTGAAAAAGAAACAACTTGCATGAAAAATAGTCAAATGTCAGCATTAGTTAAAATTTTTATAAGGAAGCTGGGAGCCAGTGGCTCACACCTGTAATCCTAGCTACTTGCTAAGCTGAGATCTGGAGGACTGCAGTTCCAGGCTAGCCCAGGCAAATAGTTCACAAGATCCCATCTCCAAAATAACCAGAGCAAAATGGATTGAAGTGTGGCCCAAGCTGTAGAGCACCTGCTTTGTAAGTGTGAAGGCTTGAATTCAAAACCCAGTCCCTCCAAAAGGGTTAACTTGTCCTAGAAAAAAAAACCAGAACAGAAAAGTATGTGTGTGTGATTATATGTGCACACGTGTACACAGAGAAACATATGCATATGTTTATGCATTAAAAAAGTAAGAACCACGCACTGTAAGTTGGTTTTACCAACATGCCCAGATATGGAATTAGCATAGAGGAAGAACTTTTCATCTTTTTTTCTAGAAACTTCTGTAGTATTTCAATTTTTATCTAATTTTGTATGCATTTATCTGCTTGGGTAACCACAATAAGACACCATAGACAGTAGAGGTGACCCACATTTTGAAAGCAAGGTCAAGAGAGCACTGACCTTTGGAACTCTGCACTCTGGGCCTGTGTTGGAAATACCAGCCCTGACAATCTCTGAACCACCTTTGGTCTTATTCTACCCTTTTCTTAAATAGCTTGTGCTTTCAACCAAATAGCTCTATTGTTCTGTCCTGTATAAACTAAGAAATCTGATAGCCTTCCTTCAGTTAACCCTTTTCCTTCTGTCCCTCTCAGTTCTTACCAACAGTGTTAAGGTCTGATGTAGTGGCCATGCTACCTAGAGGCAGACATTAAGAGGACTGTAGTTCAAGGTCAGCATAGGCAAAAATGTTAGGAAGACCCCTATCTCAATGAACAAGCTGGGCATGGTGGTATCTGCCTGTAAAGCCAGCTCTGCAGGAGAATTGTGGTCCAGGCCAGCAACTTTTGTAACATGTGCAGGCTGAGAATTTACCAAATCTTCAAGTTCTGATTCCTTCTGCTTAATCATCTCTATCCTTTCATGCTCTACTGTCAGCATTCAGAAAGAACCAAGCCACACCTTCAACATTTTTCTTAGAAATCTCCTCAGCTAATTATCCAATTTCATCACTTAAAAAATCTATCCTTCCCCTTCAATGCAGTTCAGTCAAGTTCTCTGTCACTTAAAACAAGGATCACCTTCCAGTTTCTAATAAATTTTTCCTCGTTTCCATCTGAGACCTCACAAGTCCATCTTCAATGTCCATGTTACCAACATCCTATCCATGATGACATGAGGCTATCTCTATGAAGATAGAGGCTTTCTCTCCAGTTCTTCTCTTCTTTCTGAACCCTCACCAGAATCAACTTTAGTGTCCATATTTCTACCAACGGTTCCTTCATAGAAACCTAGACCTTTTTTTAGCATTCACTTCAATACTCTTCTAGCCTCTTCCCATGACCCAGTTCCAAAGTTGCTCCTATATTTTTCGGTATTTGTAACAGCACCTCATTTCTCAGTACCAAAATCCATATTGCTCTCAGGCTGCCATAACAAAAATATCAGAGACTGGGTGACTTAAGCAACAACTTGTTTTCTCACAATTGTGGAGAATGGAAGATGTGGGTGGTGTTAATTTCTGTTGAGGACTCTCCTCCAGGCTTACAAATGGCTGCCTCTTAGCTAAGTCTTCAAATGGCCTTTCCTCAGTGTGTTTCTGAGGAGAGTGGGTGGAGAGAGAGACAGAGAGATTCCTCTTAATCCTGTAGGATTAGGGCCCCACCCTTATAATCTCATTTAAACTTAATTACTAAGACTCTCTCTCCAAAGATAGTGACACTGGAGGATAGGGTTTCAACATATGTACTTTGAAGGGACACAATTCAGTCCACAGCAATATGTGACTTCAGAGAGCATTGCTAGCAGCCTGCCTGATTAATTCCATAGAACTCCTTCCAAACATAAACTCAATTTTATGTAGGTATCTATTCACCCCATGCTTAACAGCCAAGTGCTTAAAGGAGATCTCACTGATTCTCTTTGCTATTCGTGGATGTGGGACAAGGCTCATACCCGATTTTGACTAGAGATGTGTGAGAGACAATCTATTGGGGGATCCTGGGACAAGTTTCTTCTTACCTAAGAAACAGCGGTAGGTAGAGATGATGACTCCTTTTCTTAAGGACACTGTTATTCCTAGATTGAAGGCCTGGACATACTACAGCCATTCTTCTACCAATTTGTTACAAAATCAACATTGAGCATGGCTAAGGAAAAGATGAAGAAAATCTGGTCCTTTGATGTCATCACTAAAACACTAAATTAAGCAACTCTGAGTCTATCCTACAACTGAACTCAGTAGCACAAAATAATAAGATTTCTTTCTTTTTTATTTTTTGTGGTGCTGGGTATCAAACTCAACATGCTAGGCAAGTGCTCTACCACTGGGCTACATCCAAGCCTTCAGTTTCTTGAAATATTCTCACTGTTTAGCTCAGGCTGGCTTTGAGGTCACTATATAGCCCAGGCTGGCCTTGAACTTATGATCCTCCTGCTGCAGTCTTCCAAGAGCTGGGATTGCAGTAATAGGATTTCTTACTGCTCAGATCATTTAAGTCAGAGAGTGTGCTATGCACAGCCAAACTCATTATAAATAATGTGATTTCTTAGAAATATTTAATATAGATCTTTTTAAAGACTTTTTAAAATCACTCTCAGAAATTTACAACATACATTAGTGTATTAAAGAATCCGAGACATCCTATGGTTAAGAAATATTCTATTGTATTAGAACCAGAGCTTCCCAAATTTATTTAATCATAGAATCCTTTATTTTCTCTTTAGTTAGTCCCATTAGCTACAACAAAAGAGAAAGATACCCCCAGAACAGAGCTGGTATAGAATTATAAATATAGGCAAATGACAGAGCCTGAATTTAAAAAAAGTAAATAAAAATAGCAAAAGTTCCCCAGGGGAAGTCAACTAGAAGGACGTTTAAACTCTTGAATACCCAGTATCAATTTTGTTTGCTATTCTGCCCTACACTTTATTTTTTGCCACAAGTCCTCACTAAAACTTGCCAGGTGGACATGGACTGGCGAACTCTGGAATGAAGAGATGCCAGATTTCCTACCAAATTTGGAGTCGTATTTCCCTTTAATCTTAAGATATGGGATCCCAGAAAGTCAGGAGGTTTTTAGGTCTTCAAGATGAGGTTTTTATTGTTGTGCTGGGTGGGAATACATTGTGGCATTTACAAATAAAATTAAATTAAAATTTACATTTAATATATTCTTACACTATATTAAATATATCATACCTCCTCCACCATTCTCCTTTATCCCCCCCCCCACAAACATATTCCTGGAATAGTTTCAACAGGTCTCATTTTTCCATTTACATATATGTGTACACAGTACTTATTCCATATTCACTCTCCTATACCCTTTCCCCACATCTTCCCCCTTCCCACCGGTACCAATCCCCCAAGATAGGACTCGTTCTGCCCTCCTGTTCTCCGATTTAGCAAAAGAAAAAACTGACATTCTTGTTTGTTTAAGATAGCTTATACAGGGGGTTTCCTTGTGACATTTCCACATATATATATAAATCATAACATGAATTGATTCATCCCCTCTATTTTTCTTCTTTCTATCTTAGTCCCCTTCTTATGGTGATTTCAACAGGTTTAAAAAAATCTACATTCATTCTTGTACAGAAAGTGCATCAACCATATTCACCTTCTTTTTTTTTTAATTTTATTCATATGTGCATACAATGTTTGGGTCACTTCTCCCTCCCCCCTTCCCCCCACCCCTCTCTTACCCCCCAACCCCTCGCTACCAGGCAGAAACTATTTTGCCCTTATCTCTAGTTTTGTTGAAGAGAGAATATAAGCAATAATAGGAAGGACCAAGGGTTTTTGCTGGTTGAGATAAGGACAGCTATACAGGGAGTTGACTTGCATTGATTTCCTGTGCATGTGTGTATTACCTTCTAAGTTAATTCTTCTCAAACTAACCTTTTCTCTAGTTCCTGGTCCTCTTCTCCTATTGGCCTCAGTCACTTTAAAGTATCTGCTTTAGTTTCTCTGCATTGAGGGCAACAAATGCTATCCAGTTTTTTGGGTGTCTTACCTATCCTCATACCTCCCTTGTGTGCTCTCACTTTATCCTGTGATCATATTCACCTTCTTATCTTCCTTCTTTTACCCTCCCTCTCTCGTATGTGCTCTCCCCTCAGCATGACCTGTTTTTCATAGTATTGCTGTATTTGTATTAGGTCTATATTCCACATATGAGAGAAAATACATGACTTTTGGCCTTCTGACCTGGCTAACTTCACTTACAATTTACTTTTTAATTGTTCTAGGCTCCATTTTGGTAGGGAGTTTATGTTTGGAGGCTGCTGGAATTGGAGTGACTATTTCCCACAGGTCCACATATAAAACCTTAGTTCCCAGGGTGGCAGTGTGAGGAGGTGCCACATAGCTACAAGCAGTAGAGCCTTAGAGGAGGTTTTCAGGTCACTGAGAGTGTGCCCTCAAAAAGAAACACCCTTCCTGGCTTGTGATGTGAGGTCCCTTCCACATACGCTCCTGCCATGATGAGCTGCCCTTGCCCAAACCATTGGGGCTGCCTGATGTTGAACTTGAACCTCTATACTGTGAGCTAAATCAATCTTTTCTCTTTTAAGTTAGCTGTCCCATGTATTTCACTGTAGTAATGTAAAGATAGTACAGGGGTTTTAATGTCCTGAATCTGATGAACACATTTAAACCATGTTAAATTATGTATTAATTACAAGTGAAACTACTACAACATGACTGCCCCTTCAAATGATCCCAAGGGCACACTTGTACATGTGTACACTTGTACATTTGTCAACTTCAGTCCCAAACAACCACAAGCAAATTCAACCAATCAGAACTCTAAAATATCTTACCCATATGCCCCTCACCAAGCTACTTTTCAACTAGCAATTATCACTAGACCTCTACTAGTGTTTTTCAGTATTGTGATTAACATCTGTCTTTCCCATTAGTCTATAAATCCTATGAGGACAGAAACTTTATCTATTTCTACACAGCATTCCATCCCCAATATTACTTACTACAGTACCCAACATTAGGTAAGTGTCAATAAATGTATGATGAATAAATATATAAGTGAGTGAGGCATTTAAAACCCTCATAGATCAACTGAAGAAGAGAATCACTCATGTTTAGTGATTTAATAAAAAGAATAAATTTACGCTCATCATAAAATAATGTCTACAAGTGGAAAAGAACATGTCAAAGACAGCATATTTGTATCAGATTCTGCAGAAAAACCTAAATGACTAATTGTAGAAATACATATATCTTTCCTTGCATATGTCTTTTACCTAAGACCTTGCTAGCTTATTCCTTTCATACCTACTTTAATGGGGTTGGGAGCATGATTTAATCAGCACAGTGTAAATCTTTAGGCTCTGGCATTCCCATTGGAACAGAGGGCTGCCTGTTGTGTGCCTGAATACCAGCATAACTTCTCCCTACCCAAACTACTCAACTCAGAATCAAGGATTCATTCCATTATATATCTTGTTTGTTGGACATCACCAAGGTTACCATAAGTTAATTAGTTGCCAAACAGGTCCATGATTCAGGAAGTTAAGTTTTCGGGTACACAGGGACACAGAAAGAGAAAGCACTGATTTCCTGAATACTCTGCTTCTAGAATCATCATCTCAGAAATCCAAAAGCACATCAAACTGAATGATCTCCTGAATAGGAGTCTGAGGAAAATGCTGTGATCTGGCAAAGCAAGCGGAAACAAAAAGAAAAACATGACAGAAAAGATCCCAGAGCTATAGTCAAGTAGACATTGAACTTCATTAGTATGAATCGTTCTTTCTTTGCACAGGGTGAAGCATAGACCTAGACACCTTGACAAATGAGTAAGATCATGGAGAACACAGGAAGATGATGAAGGGAATGGAATAATTGATATATGAGGAGAGAGGCTTTTGAAAAATCTAATTATGAAGAGATCCAGCCAAACGATGAGTTTGTTGAGAAAGTGCAGATGTACTTCTGGTTTGCACTCATATGCAAACCCCAGAGCAGGATAAGAACAAAATAAGTTGTTCCAACAGGATGTGAGTAGGACTGAAAGGAAGAAATAAAAAATGGGAAAATCAAGTGCCTGTAACAGGACAGAATTCCTCACAGGGAATGTGTAACTAAACAAATCCTACCTGTGCAGGGAGGTCTCATTCCCAGACAGAAAACCATGCGTCCCTCTTGGGCCAGTGGACAGTCCAGAAAGACTCTGACATTTCCAATTAGTGTGCTATTTAATGCAAACAGCTTTTTCGTGTTTATGATAGGAGTATGGTTAGAATAAACATAGAAACTATTCCAACATTAAAAGGTTTTTGAGCCTTCTTTGGAATCTGGCTAAAATTGACTTACACCAGGGGAAACTTGAGTGTTTCAGGCAATATTCTCTGCAGCCTGGTGTCTTCCACTGGGTCGAGAACAAGGCCTCTTATTCTAATGTCCAACCATTTCTCCATGTTGTCAGGGTTTCCCAGAGCCCTAACTGAGAGACCCATGAAGTCAATCTCCCACTCTGTGCCTATGTATAAATACGCTTGAGCATTCCAAGTTTGGCAGTAAGCAAAAGTTACTCAGAATGGAGAGGCTGCATCATCTCAAATGGGCCAGAGAGTCCAGATAAGGAAAAGGCACAAGTGGACCACAATGGCACTCTTAATTCGCCTCATTCTAATTTGGAAAAATGGTGCATCTTTCCAATCTCTACTGGAATGAAAAGCTTTTGACCCTAGAGACCACAATTTCCCACGTCTGTAGTCACGTTCCTTGGCCTCCATTTTTTACATTTGCACTCTGTCAAGTCCATCAGCATTTCACCCAGTCATTGCCTCTCTTAAAAAAATAAATGCTTTGAGGAGGTTGAGCAGTAATGAGGGACAAATCCATCTCCTCTCAGTGACATCTCTCAATAGAACCCAGGAAAGTAGTCCCATCTGGAGTGAAAGGAAGTCCCAAAGATTCCTTCAACACCTCTCACAGTAATGTGATCACATTTACTAATAAATCAAGATGATATTACTTCTTCATTCTTAATTATTTATCTCTCCAAAAAAAATACAATACTAGGTTTAATATTTGAAACATCTTAACTAAAGAAAACATGAAAAAATTAAGTGCAAAGTTAGACTCTTTTTTGTATTTGTCATACCAGCCATCAACAGATGAATGGATTTAATGGCTGTATAATGGATAGATCACTAAATAAGATATCACACGTACATATACATATATATATATATATATACAGACCTACATAATGATACATATAATTGATCATACTACACATGCTGCTTTATAACCTGTACCTGCATTTTTCACCTAATAATCTGTTTTTAGCAATGTCCTATGCATTAAAAATATTTCCTACAGTATAATCTCTTATGAATGCAGTGCTTGTAGTTACATGCATGCCATTATTTACTTCATCAATATTCTGGTTCCATTTTTTAACTATTTCTAATCTTTTACTATGAAGAACAATGTCACAGACAACCATGTGAATAAATTTCTACTACTTTCTTTAAGAAGAGATTTAACAACTGGGGAATGGTTCAATTGCTGGAGCATTTGCCTAGAAAGTGTGAGGCCTTGGGCTCAATCCCTGGTAAGGGAAAAAAAAGTCTTAAAAATGGAATTCCCAGGTCAAAGGCATTAAATACTTCTATGGCTCTTAATTCACACTGACAACTCTGATATATGAACAGCTCTTTTAACCATACCCCCACCAAAGCTCAGGTTATTGTTTTGTTAGAATGGCCCATGTGATAGATAAATGAATGGGTGTGTACACACACATAACACACGTTTCATTACTGCTCTAATTTTGAAATTAAACTATATAAATTAGAAAATGCTTCACTAAATATAAATATTAAAAGAATCTTATGCATATTTGTAAATCATAAATTTATGGTATTTTTATTTATTATAAGGAAAATCAGCTACCCAATATTAGGTAATAACAGAGACAAAATTCCTCAACACATATAAACTTTAAAAGTAACATGGAAAAGTTTACAGTAGAGTCAAAGTGATTTTTAAAAGAAAAAATGGATGCAAGGTGTGGTTGCTCGTGCCTGTTATCTAGGCTAATCAATGGCTAGAGATCAGAAAGATCGCAGTTCAAGGCCAGCCTGAGAAAAAAGTTACCAAGACCCTAACTCAATCAATAAATTGGACATGGTGGTACACACCAGTAATCCCAGCTACATAGGAGGCATAGGTAGGAAGATCATGGTCTAAGGCCAGCCTGGAGGAAAACCAGGAGATCATACCTGAAAAATAATTAACACAATAAAAGGACTGAGGGCATGGCTCAAGAGGTAGAGCACCTTTCTAGCAAGTGTGAGGCCCTGAGTTCAAAGCCCAGTGCCCCCTCCCCACACACACACATACAAAAGAAGAATGGTTTCTAACCCAACAAGATCTGAATGTAAATGGATTGAGTATACTAAGAAATATAGAAACAAACAAAACAAAAAGAGAAACAAAGAAAATCTGGACAAAGATTGATTGCTTTGGAATCACAGAAGAAAAATCACAAGAACAACACTGAAACAACTCCCCTAGAGTCCCTAGGCAAAGGTGTGGTAAACTTGAGTCAAGGATGAGGCACATTCAGCCACCTGACAGGTCTCCATTGTAAAGATGTCTACCAGTAGGGGTACATTTACATTTTATTGTAATTTGAAGTAAATTCCTTTTTTCTCCCATAATATGTTTTCCCTTTTGTTTATTGTTGTGCTAGTGGGGGGTACATTATGGCATTTACAAAAGTTCTTATAATATATCAAACATATCATAGTTGAATTCACCCCCTCCATCATTCTCCTTTATCCTCTCCCCCCATTCCTGGAATAGTTTCAACAGGTCTCATTTTCCACTTGCATACATGTGTACACAGTATTTGTACCATATTCATCTTCCCACACCCTTCCCCTCCTGCTTGTACCAACCTCCCCTGTTTTGCCCTCCCCATCTCCAATTTTGTAAAAGAAAAAAAAATGACATTTTTGTTTGTTTAAGATAGGTATACAGGGTGTTTCCTTGAGACATTTCCAGATATATATATATATTATAACCTGAATTAGTTCATCTCTCTGTTTTTCTTCTTCCTACCACAGTCCCCTTCTTATGGTGGTTTCAACAGGTTTAAAAAGTCTATATTCATTCTTGTGTCAAGAGTACACCAACCATATTCACCTTTTTAACTTCTTTCTTTTACCCTCCCTCTCTTGTATGTGACCTCCCCCACCCCCTTTTTTTGTGGGGTACTCAGGCTTAAACTCAGGGCTTACACTTTGAGCCATTCTGCCGGCCCTTTTCTGTGTGTGTGAGTTAAGTGTTGTTAAGTATTTTCAAGATAGGGTCTCCTGAACTGTTTGCCCAGGCTGGCTTCAAACCATGATCCTCCTGACCTCAGCCTCCTGAGTAGCTAGGATTACAAGTGTAAGCCACCAGGGCCCAGTTCATATATGACCTCCTCTTAGTGTGACCTGTTTTTCATAATATTATATTGCTGTATTTGTCTTAGATCTATATTCCACATGAGAAAAAACATGCTCATACACTGAAGGTGGAATGTAAATTAGTACAACCACTTTGGAAAACAGTATGGAGTTTGCCCAAAAAAGTAAAAATAGAACTGCCATATGATCCAACAATTTCACTCCTAGGGATAGACCTGAAGAAATATAAGTCAGGTTACAATAAAGGCACCTGCACACCCATGTTTATCGCAGCACTAGTCACAATAGCTAAGATATGGAACCAGCCAAGACGCCCCACTACTGATGAATGGATTAAGAAAATGTGGTATTTATACACAATGGAATTTTACTCAGTCATGAAGAAGAATGAAGTCTTGTCATTCACAAGTAAATGGATAGAACTGGAGAAAATCATCTTATGTGAAGTTAGCCAGGCTCAGAAGGCCAAAAATCGTACGCTTATTTCCTTCATATGCAGACTTTAGACACAAACAAATGCAGTAATATTGGACATGGGTCACTCACTAAGGGGAGAACACATGGGAGGAATAGGGAAAGGAAGGAAACTTAAAACTTGAATGTGGTTGATATGCTCACTGTAGAGGAGCAAATATAGTCATCTTAAACTGCGAGAGGCCACTATGGGAAGGTGACCAGGAAGTAGTGAAGAGGTCTGGTAGAGATAACCAATGTGGGTTGTAATACACAAGTGCATGGAAGCAATGCTAGGAATCTCTCTGTATAGCTATCTTTATCCCAAACTAGCAAAAACACTATGTCTTTCTTATTATTGTTTATGTCTTCTCTTCAACAAAATTGGAGAACAAGAGGGCAGAACAGGTTCTGCCTGGAAGTGAGGGGTGGGGAGCAAGGGTAGTGGGGTGGGGCGGGGCAGGGGGCAGAGATGGCCCAACAATGTATACACATATGAATAAATGAATAAACAATAAAAAAAGGAAAATGTGGTTTTATACATAATGGAATTTTATTCAGCCACAAAGAAGAATGAAGTTTTGTCATTTGCCGGTGAGTAGACAGAACTTCATCTTAAGTGAAGTCTCCCAAATTATTTCTCACTGATGATTTTTTGCTTCCTATCTAAGGAAAGAAAACTATTGGCTAAAACTGATGGGTTTGGGGTACAGAGTTACTATTCTATGAGCTCATGGGAAACTTGCCCTAGGGTTCCTCAGACAGTCTTGTCTTATGCATTTCCCTAATAGTGTGAACATTTGTGCTTATTCTACCCAACACGTACTCCTGTATTTTATGAAAACAATTCCTTGATTTGACATTGTAAGGTGCACACATTTTAAAAGGTTAGCAGGATCAACAACAAAAAGACAAGACAACCCAGTTAAATAAATTGAGTCAACCCTTCTCCAAAGGCGATATACAAACAGCCAGTAAGCATATTAAAAATACCCAACATCAAGTCATTATGGGATTGTAATACCACTTCACACACCTAGAATGACTAAAATAAATATAATTTTTAAAGGAATATACCCATACTGACAAAGGTATGAGAAATTTTTGGAACCCCCATAAATTATTAGTAGAAATACACAATAGCATATTCCTTTGGGAAAGAATTTAGTGGTTAACCCAAAAGTTAATCGTGGAATTACTAGAGAGCTTGGAAATTCCACTCCTAGGTATACAGCTGAAAGTATTAAACTCAGGTAATCAAACACATATATGTACATGCATATTACAGCAGCACTATTCATAAGAGCCAAAAGGTGAAAATAACCCAAATGTTCATTAACTGATGAACGTATATACAAAATGTGTTATAGCCATACAATGGCCCATTAGTCAGTCATAAAAAGGAAGGAAGTACAGATACATGCTATAATGTGAATGAACCTTGAAAAAAGTGTGGTAAGGAAAAAAACTAGATACCATTAGCCACATGTTAAATTATTTCATCTATATAAAATACCTTCCATAGGTAAATACACAGAGACAGGAAGCAGAATACTGGTTGCCAGGAGCCAGCAGAGGTGGAGGAAGGGGCAGGAATGGCAGTGATCACTTAATGGATATGATGTTTTCTTTGGAGGAAAATGAAGATATTTTATAACTAGATAGAGATGTGGTTACATTACATTACAAATCCACTGAATTGGACACTTTAAAATGCTTCATTTTGTTCCATGAATTTTGCCTCAAATTTTAAATAAAAGATAGCAGGAAATGTTTGTGATCTAACTCAGAAAGCAGTCCTAATATAGCATTAAATAAAAATCATAATGGAAAAGCAATAATTTTAGAACAGCCCTATTTTTGCAAAATAATAAGAGTAATGATACATTTATTTACATATGCGTGTCTGTGTATGCATAAAATAATTTGAAAGCCTTATAACAAACTACTCAAAGAAGTTCTCGCTGGAGAGTAGAAATACTGGTGATATTAATCACATATGTACTACTTTCTAAAAAGAAGAAAATATGAAACTTGTAACAAATTTTTAAAAAGTAATTATTGATTCTTCCCACACATAAATTATCAACAATTATCATCTTATTGATTTTTCTCATTCTCTTTTTCTTTTCACTGTGTGATTTTTAAATTTCACCATTAACAATTTTTTGAAAACTATTTCATCTCCATCTGTCCTTTATCCCCCCTTCATTTTACCAGCTGTCCTCCCACGTGGGTGGATAAGAGTAATTTCATTGAAAATGGGAATGGCGAGAGGGACCGTGCATCCTTCTCTTAGTCTAGACTCTGCAGTTCTCTTTCTATAAAAAATGCCTTGAAGCTTCTGGCCTATGGAGAACTCTTAGTTTCCAACCCTGAATGCTGAGGTCACAGAGAGAACATGCAATCTAAAGAAAAGTGGCTTTTTGAACAAAAGTTTAGGACAAATGGTGAGTGCAAATAACAATACAGAGCTGGAGGTGTAGCTCCCAGGCAGAGCACTTGCCTAGTGTGGGAGGAGCCCTGAATTTGATCTCCAGCCCTGAAAAAGAAAGAAAGAAAGAAAAAAAGATGGCAAGAGGAACAGACACATTTGTAAACCAAAGGACAGGATTGACTATGCCTTTGGTAGTATATTAGTTGAACAGTGAAAGTTTAGGCATGTGTAACCTGCATATAATCCTGACAGTTCTAAAGAAGGATTTTTGAGGGACTTAGACTGAGGAATGAAGGATATAATATTCTTTATTAAGACTTGTTAAATTCAATCCATTGTTTTGGGCTTTTATATGTCACATCCTATTTAAATCTGACAACAGTCCCATAAGACATTTTTCAAGTATGGAATTTGAGGCTCAACAACACTAATAATTTTTGCTGAAGGTCAACAAAACAGGGGGACCCAACTCTTGAATTCAAATCTACTACCTGTGATTTAATGCTATTTCCAACAGATAAGGGGACTTTCAATGCAGGTTGTTGCAAGTCTTGGAGCCCCAGAAAGTTTCATGACAGTTTCTTCTAGTGTCACAGACACAAATATCCTCTAAAATATTCCTAACGGAGCACATTAGGTATTCTGGAATTCTTTTTCTTTCTACAGGAGGTTACATTTACTTTGCTTCATGGGAGGCACCCACTGAATGCTCAGAAGATTGGTTGCCTCCTCTTTTTGAAGAATAGATTTTTTTTTTCTGTTATAATAGCCTTATGGAGGCAGATCTGCTGTCTCTCAATGTTAGTCCGTAATTAAAAAAAAAAAGTCCCATTGGATTATGTTCATGTTTGGTATAGGCTCTACTTTGATATTTCATAGCAGGTTCTCCAGGGTCAGATTGAATGGAAAAGAAAAAAGGAACCCTCGTCATTACTATTTTAGTAGTTTACCTCTGGTAACCTGGAGAAGGAGCATAGTGAACAGGTGTACAGACAGAGTGACAGTCCTGTTGTTTTATCAGCTCCCCATCTAATTTTCAGGTTCATATGATCAAGAGCAAACCTGTATGACATTTCACATGAGAAGAAGGAAGGTCCTCACATGAGTGCTTGTCCAAGGACTGTCGTGTTGTTTTCACCTTGAGTTTTCATTCCTCTAAGATAAAGGAATTTCCTTTACCAATATTTGTCAATCATGTATCCTGTAAAGGGATTTTATCTTATCTGCATAAAGAATACATAAAATTAAAAAAGAAAATGAACAATCAAATTGAAAATGGACACAAGATCTGAAAAGATATCTCCAAAGAAGATAAGCACATGGCAAACATACTACAAAATGTCACGATATTGTATTTCATTAGGGTAATACTTAAGAACACACAGGACTCCTGTCCTATCTCTGCCTATGAGCGATTCTTCCAAATATTTCACTTTCGGATTTTACACTTTTGCCTCTCAGTGTTGTTGACATTTTTCCATTTGAATATTTTTACAAGACTTTTAAAAGGGTAAAACAATTTTAGACCCTGTGACATACCAATGCATTTTAAAATTCCATAGAATCTTCAAATGTTCTATGCAGATGGGAAAGTACAGTGTACTCAATTTGATAAGCTCATTTGATAAACAGAGATGGTGAATCCAAAATAGGTGATTTCCTGTAATTTATGCAAGAGGTGGGCAGAAGAGCTCAAGTGAGATTCCAGGTCTCTTGACAGCATAGGCAAGTCTGTTTTCATTAAACCACACTACAGTGTGATGACTTTTTTTCTTCTCAGTGAGATTTAAAAACTGAAATGATTGAATGACTAGAATAAATAAATAAAACATGTGTGGGGATAGTTTTACTAGCACCCAAGGGCTCTAAAGAGGAAAGAGGCAACCTCAGGCCTCTTTTAAAAATATTTTAAAAATTCATTGATCTACCATATGATCCAGCAATACCACTCTTGGGGATATACCCAAAAGAATGTGACACAGGTTACGCCAAAGGCACCTGTACACCCATGTTTATTGTGGCACTATTCACAATAGCCAAGTTATGGAAACAGCCAAGATGCCCCACCACTGGCGAATGGATCAAGAAAATGTGGTATCTATACACAATGGAATTTTATGCAGCCATGAAGAAGAACGAAATGTTATCATTCGCTGGTAAATGGATGGAATTGGAGAACATCATTCTGAGTGAGGTTAGCCTGGTCCAAAAGACCAAAAATCGTATGTTCTCCCTCATATGCGGACATTTAGATCAAGGGCAAACAGAACAAGGGGGTTGAACTTTGATCACAAGATAAAAGCAAGAGCACACAAGGGAGGTGTGAGGATAGGTAAGACGCCTAAAAAACTAGATAGCATTTGTTGCCCTCAACGCAGAAAAACTAAAGCAGATACTTTAAAGAGACTGAGGCCAATAGGGAAAGGGGACCAAGAACTAGAGAAAAGGTTAGTTCGAGAAGAATTAACTTAGTAACACACATGTACAGGAAATCAATGCATGTCAACTCCCTGTATAGCTATCCTTATCTCAACCAGCAAAAACCCTTGGTCCTTCCTATTACTGCTTATACTCTGTCTTCAACAAAATTAGAGATAAGGGCAGAATAGTTTCTGCCTGGTAGCGAGGCGTAAGGGGGGATAAGGGAGGGAGTGGGGTGGGGGAGTAAGGGAGGAGGCAGGGGGAAGGGGGGAGAAATGACCCAAATAATGTATGCACATATGAATAAAATAAAAATTAAAAAAATAATAATAAATAAATAAATAATAATATTTTAAAAGTTGAATATATATGTGAAATATATAGTTATGAGTTTGAAACTTGGTCAGAGGCAATGAATAGTAGAGAAGATGCACCTCAGGATAACTCAGAAAACTAGTTATTCAAGTTGAAAACAAACATAAGGAAATTACCCAGAATGCAAAAAAAAAAAAAAAAAGACTAGGAGGACAAAAAGAAAGGAAGGGGAGGAGGAAGGAAGGGAAAGGAAGAAAGGAAAAAAGATATATAGAAAACACCCTAGACTTATTCATTCTCTTTATCTCCCATTACCATCCATCTCTAACTTGGCCTTATATTCATAACTATTTATCAGCCCCACCCACACCAGTCTGTTTCTTGCTTCAGTGCACATAATAGTGGTTTTTGTTCTCTATCCAGAAAGCAGAGAACATTCCTCCATTCCTTCCATTCCTTGTCCCTAAAACTGATGGCTTAAATCTACCTCATCTGTCAAGACTCCTCTTCAGTTCCTTCAAATAAATGCACAATCAATTACCAGTGATGCCATTGTTGGTTTCAATACATGTGTCTACCACACAACCAAATAAAATATATTTTTAGTATAGGTAATACTGCAATTTTTCATTTAGTTTCAACTTTCATAACTTTAAAAGCAATGTCTAATAATCACAAAAAAATAAGTCAATAATTTATATCCCATCATCTAGAAAGACCAAGAGTTTTTGGTATCATTCTTTAAACATTTTACTGGGCATATTCTTTATACAAAAAGAACAGTTCTGGCTTTCATAACCAATAGATTGAGATATAATTGGCACACAATAACACATTTTAAGGTGTACAACTGGATGAGATTTGACAACATACATATCTTTGAAATGTGACCACACTTAAGATAATGAACACATCCATAATCCCCCAACGGTCTCTCCATGCTTCTCTGATATTCCTCCTCCCAATGCCCCTCTGGACAACCATCCGTCTACTTTCTCTTGTTTATGTGGCCTTTTCTGGAATTTAATACAAGTGGAATGGTATACAATGTACTTTGTTCTCTGGCTTCTTTGACTCACCATAATTATTTTGACATTTATTAATAGCATATATCAATAATGTTCCTTTGCTGCTCAGCAGTGTCTCATTGTATGGAAAGATCATAGTTTATTCATCAGTAGTGAATGTTAGGGCTGTCCCCGGTTTTTCACTCTTACAAATATAGTAGCTACTAACATTGTGAGCAAGTCTTTGTAAGGATATACGGCTTCCTTTCTATTGTGTAGCTACCTAGAAGGAGATGCCTAGATTATGGTCGATATGTGCTTGATTTTTAAGAAACTATCAGACCAATCAGCAGTGTGAGTTCCAGTTCTCCATCTTTGTCAACTGTTTTGATGCTCAGTCTTTTTAATTTTAGCCATCCTAATTGGTATGCAGTTATCACACTATGTTTTCATATGTATTACCCTAATGAAATATGATATTGAAACATTTTATAGTAGACTTGCCATGTGGATATCTTCTTTGATGATACCCATTCAAATCTTGGGTCCATTTTCAATTTCTTAACTTTAAGTATTCTTGATGTAGATAAAGGGATAACATCCCTTCAAGGAACACACGACTGACAGATATTCTCTAGCCTGTGTCCTTACTGCCTTAATAATGCCTATTTTAGGTTTGAAAAAATTCTTAATATTGATAAGGTTTGTTACCTTATATCTTGTGCTTTCAATGTTGTATCACAAGATTTTTGCCTAGCTAAAGGTCACAAAGGTTTTTCACCTGGTTTTTGTTTTTATAGCTATAAGTTGTACATTTGTGCCTGGTATCTATTTTACATTAATTTCTTTTATGGTATGAAGTATAAGTTGAAATTCAGCTTTTGCATATGGGTTTCCTGTTTTCTGAGCACCGTTTACGGAACAGGTGATGGCTTCTGAATGGAATTTACCTAGGCCAAAAATTAATTGTCAAATATGTGTAAGTTTATTTTTGAACTGTCTGTCCTGTTCCATTAATCTAAAGCCAGTCCTAACATCAGTATCACACTGTCTTCTTTACTGTAGAGACAATATTGTCTCTTCCAAATTTGATCTTCTTTTTCAAAATTGTTTTGGCTATTTTAGATCCTTTGCATTTTCCAATGAATTGTTAATCATTTTATCAGTTTCTACCTCCCAAAAAAGGGTCTTTATATTTTTGAATGGGAATGCATCAAATCTACAGATCACTTTAAGGAAATCTGATATTTTATCAATATTGAGTTCTGAAACGATGAACTCTTTTTTTTTAATTTTTATTTTATTCATATGTGCATACAATGTTTGGGTCATTTCTCCCTCCTTCCCCCACCCCCTGCCTTACCCCCTCCCCCGCCCCCTCCCTCTCCCCCACCCCCCGCACCCCCTCGCCGCCAGGCAGAAACTATTTTTCCCTTGTCTCTAATTTTGTTGAAGAGAGAGTATAAGCAATAATAGGAAGGACCAAGGGTTTTTGCTGGTTGAGATAAGGATAGCTATACAGGGAGTTGACTCGCAGTGATTTCCTGTGCATGTGTGTTACCGTCTAAGTTAATTCTTCTTGAACTAACCTTTCCTCTAGTTCCTGGTCCCCTTTTCCTATTGGCCTCAGTTGCCCCAAAGTATCTGCTTTAGTTTCTCTGCGTTGAGGGCAACTAATGCCATCATGAACTCTTTTTATTTGTTATTTGATTTGCCTTAGCAATGTTATGTACTTCTCAGCATGTAAGTCTTTTGAAACTTTTGTTAGATTTTTCCCTAAGTATATCTGTATATTGATCTTGGATCCTGGGACCTTGCTAAACTCACTGAATTCTTAAAGATTTTTGTAGCTTTTTTACTTCCTCTTTACCTATGTGGATGTATTTGTTTTAGTTGACTTAGGCCAGTGACTAGGGTCTCCAGTATAATATTAATACAAGTAATGAGAAGTGTTTATCTGGCTTCTGATCTTACTGCAGAGGCATTCAGTATTTCACCATGAAAAACGATATAACCTGACAAGTTCCATAGGTGTGATTTCTTGAGCAAATTCCCTTGCATTTCTAGAGTGTTGAGGTTTTATCAGAAAATGGTGGGGGGGGGGCGGGACTATTGAGATATTCATATGCTGTTGGGATTTTTGTGTATGATAAATTATATTAAATGGTTTCTACATGTTAAACTCATCTTGCATTCCTGGGACAAATCCCACTTGTTCTTGATGTTTTCATACAATCTTGCTATCAATTTGTTAAAATTTAATTAAGGATATTTGCATCTCTTTATAAGAAATAAATTGGGAAGCAGTCCCTCCTTTTTAATTCTCTGCAAGTTTTATAGAATTTATTTCACTTAGTTTAAAAATGTGTAGTAGAATTTGCCAGTGTAGCCATCTAAACCTGGACTTTTCCTTGTGGGGATAAGTTAACTATGTATTCAACTCATTAATAAATACAGGGATTTGGGGGTTATCTTTTCCTTCCTAATGATCTTTGGTAGTTATATCTGCTGAGGAATTTTTCCATTTCATCTAAAATTGTCAACTGTATGGGCACAAAGTTGTTAAAAATATTTCTTTACTATCTTTTACATATCAATAATACTGTAAAGAATTTTGCCTCTCATTCTTGGTAATTTCTTTCTTTCTCAGTGTAAATAGATGAGGGTTTTTTAATCAATTTTATTGATCTCAAAGAATAAGCTTTCTTTTATTTTTATGTCTGTTACTTGATGATTTCTAACCTGATCTTTGTTTCTTTCCTTTTGCCTACTTCAGTTTTGACTTCTTATTCTCATTTTCTTATGGTGAAAGTTGTGGTCATTGGTTAGCGAGCTCACACTGTTCTTTTTCTCCAATACCTGTCTATTGTTCTATGAAATTCCCCCAAGAGTATGACATATCAACAGCTTTAATCTATCATACTTCACATTCATTCAGTTCCAAATATTTCACACTTTTTTGATTTCTTCTTTGACCCATGGTTTCTTTAGAAAGGCATTAATTTACCTTCCAAAGTTTTGGTGTTCTTTCATAAACATTTCTGGTTATGATTTAGAATTTAATTCCACTGTGGTCAGAGAGCATACTTTGCATCACTTGAATTCTTCACAATTTCTCATTACTGATTGATTGCCTCAATCAATCAGAAGATTGTTCATCTTCATAACTTTTCTATGTGCACTTAAAAAAGACTATATTCTGTTGTTGGTTGGTAAAATATTGAAGGACTAAAGGATGTACTGCAGGAGGTCCCAAAAGGTGATAAGTGGTCAAGGAGACACCTCTCCTTCCCAGGAAACCTCTGTCTGCACCTGAAAGACATCTCTGCCCCTAGACAATGCAAAAAAAGGCTATAAAACCCAATCCCCAACCCAACCCATGGGATCACCGGTTTCCGGGTCCCCCTGCATTCTCCAGTATGCAGTCTTTCTCTTCTCTTCTCTACAAATAAAATCTTTCCAACCTCTGCTGTTGGAGTCTACCTGTGCTTTCATACTCAGAGCCAGCTCAAGAACCCTGAGCACATGAAATTTCTGTGTGTGTCATCCATGCATAATATTTGGCAATGCATGAAGGGACCAGCCATCACCTGAGGTCAGTATAGCTTGTGCCAAACTGGGAAAGACTGCCTAGGAATGTGACTGTGAGTGTTCGGCACTCCGATGGAGACTATTTTGCAGGAGAAACTCCCCACTACAGCCTAGCTATGGTGAAACTCTCAGGTTGGCCTTTTCTCTCTCTGTCTTGTTAAGGAGGGTTTCTCCCTTGGGAAACTGAGGAAAAACTCCAAGCACACTACAGATGTACGGCAGGCAATCTGAGGAAACTCAGATGCCAGATGGGGGATTATACCACACTGCCAATGCTACGTGGGAGGAACCCAACTTCAGTGCACCAAAGTTTTTTTCTTTTTTCCTCTTCTTAAACTCTAACTCTCTCTTTCAAGATCTGACCCATTTAAGAGGAGGTCTGAAAGTTTGTCTTCAAGCCAAAAAAGGTGTTCTGGCCAGGGCAGTCCCTGGTGTCAACCAAAGGCTGGAGACACAACTTCCTGACCCATCCTGAGGCTCTAAAGGCAGCTAAGTCTCGGACCCCTCCAGATCTCTTACACTTCCTTCATGGTTTCCATTACCCAAGAGTGGAGGTCACCTCCTGCTTCCAGTGTTCCAGTACTGCCTTCGGGCAGGATCGACCTGGACAGCAGGGATGACCAATAATCCCTCATGCATTGAGCCTGGAAACTCTCTTTTCCCCCAACACTCAATCTCTCCTTCCCCTTTCCCAGGCAGTTCAGGATGAGTGCCCCCTCCCCACTTTGCTCTAAACAGCAGTGAGCTTGTTTCTTCACGGAGTTTGGGAAAAATCCTTACAGGTACCAGAAAGTGCTAGTCTCCAATTTAGGTTTAACTCTTTGTCAAGCATCAGGTTAATTGGTTAAACAGGCTCCACAGCCTTCCCTCAGGGAAAGAAAAAAAACAGTTAAAAGGAAAAACCTTAGGTCTCCGATTTTTTGCCCCTTACCAGAGAAAAAGCCTCCAGATGCTCTCACTCTCTCTTTTCATAAAAAGCATATATGCCTCACAGAATATATAGGGGGACAAAAGTCTACTTCATCAGGAGTCCCCATCCATGCCTCTGCAGGGGTCCTCCTTCTGGCCATGCAAGCCCTCTTGGTTACTTTGATAGAGCTATTTTTTAAATTACAAGCATTCAGCTGGTAGAGGAGAACCAGGCCTACCTGGGTTGCAGGGCAAACAGGCAAGTCAAAATAGGTAAGAAGTTGGTCAAAAATCATTTCAGGGGGTTGGGTGTATCTGAAATATCTGTAATCCTCCACAACATTACCCACAAGTGGCAGTGGCAGGAGCAAGGGAGAGAGGGATGTCCTCTCCCACTAGAGTTTCTCCTCATCTGGGGATGCCTACATAAAAGGAGAAACCTCTGATAAGGTGACCAATTTTCCCTTGTTTCCCTTTTTTAGATGGGAAATCAAGCCTCAAGGATCCAGGAAGGATCCCCTCTTGCCTGCTTATTAAAACATTGGAAAGCTCTTGATCCAGAAAGTCTTCAGCAAAAGTGACTTAAATTTTACTGCACCCAGGCTTGGCCACAGTATCCTCTGGGAGATGAGGAAAGATGGCCAGAAGGAGGGAGCATTAATTATAATACCATTCTTCAACTAGATATGTTCTGTAAAAAGGAGGGAAAGTGGACCGAAGTTTCATCTATTCAACTGTTCTTTTTCCTGAGAGATCACCCAGAATGGCTAAACAAATGCAGGCTAGATACCCAGACCATGGTAACCATTTGCAGAAAGCCCCCAAACTCCCTTGAACCAAAAAACCCATCTAATGTTCCATCAACTCCTCCTCTCTCCCCTTACCCAGCTAAGTCACACACCTGACATCATACCACAGGACTCTATCCCCTCCAGGAATTAACTGGAGGGGATAGGACTCACGTTCCTTTTAGAGTGAGTGAACTTAAAGAAATAAAAAAGGATTTAGGAAATTACACAGAAAACCCAGATCAGTACATCCAGGCATTTAGAGAAGTCAGCCAAAACTTTAAACTGAGCTGGAAAGATGTAATGCTATTGCTATCTCAGACCCTCACTTCTCTGGAGAAACAGCAGGTACTAGATCAGGCAGTCACAGCTGGAGACAATTATCACTTAGGTAAAAGCAGCCCTACAGGCCTGTCTCAGACTGGGCCCTCACAGGAGGAGGAGGGGGAGGGAGAAGAAAGACAAAGACACTGGATACCTAGAAGGGGACCTCAATTCCCAATTCCAACAGGAGATCAGGCAGTGCCTATGTATGTCCCTAAGTGGGACCCTGAAAATGACAAGGATTAATGGAGTCATAACCATTTCATCCACTGCATTCTTGAAGGTCTAAGGAGAGCCAAGGTAAAACCTCTTAATTACTCCCAAGTAACAGTTGTACAGCAAGAACTCTTAGAAACCCCAGTAGCTTTCCTACAGAGACTTAAGTATGCATTACAAAAGCATACCAACATTATACCAGAGTCACACAAAGAGAAAATCGTCCTAACAGATAAATTTCTAACACAGTCAGCACCAGAAATCCATAAAAGGCTTCAGAAACTGGTGGCTAAAGGGAGCAGAGATCTGGACCAATTGATCCATGTAGCCACTCCTGTATACCATAATAGGGACTTAGAAAAAGAAAAGAAGGACCTGGAAAAGGAAAAGAGAAAGGCTAAGTGGCAGGAGGCTCTGATCGCAGCACTCAGAGAGGCTTCCCTGGGGCAAAGTCCAAACTGGAGGACATGCTTTCAATGTGGACAGGCAGGCCATTTTAGGAGGGAGTGTCCCCAGAGAAAGCTACCTCCAGGACCCTGCCCCATTTGTCAGGGAAAACATTGGAAGGCACACTGTCCCCGGTTCCCAGGGGAACCAAGGCCAGAGCCTCCCACCCAATGACAGGTCCCGGGACCTCCCATTCAGGCTCTTGTAACCACCATAAAAGCAGTGGAGCCTCAGGTTTTACTCATGATTGAAAAACACAAGGTCAGATACTAGAGCCAGCATCTTAGCTATTCCTTTCTCTCCCGGACCCAGGTTCCCCAAGAAAATTACTGTTTGAGGCATATCAGGCCAGCCTCTAAAGTGTTATTTCACTCAGCCTTTTGCCTGCTTCTGGGGAGATTTCCATTTCTATCACTCCTTTTTAATTGTCTCAGGAACTCCTACTCCTCTGCTAGGGTGAGACCTTCTATCTAAATTGGGGGTACAGCTCCTTTTACCCCCAGGAGAGTACTTTTGCTTGCCCCTAATAGAGGAACAAGTAGACCCCACAGTGTGGACAGATGGACACACTGTGGGATGGGCACGAACAGCTGCCCCAGTCCTAATTCATCTCAAGGACCCCTCCTGGTTTCCTCATCAAAAACAATATCCTCTAAAGCCAGAAGTTAAGGAGGGGCTAATTCCCATAATCAAAGATTTAAAGAGACAGGGACTGCTAATAAAATGCTCCAGTCCCTATAATCCTCCTATTCTCAGTGTCGGGAAGAGACCTAACAAATGGAGGATAGTCCAGGATGTCCGCCTGATCAACAAAGCAGTAGTGCCTCTTCACCCTGTAGTTCCAAATCCCTATAAGCTTTTAGCCCAAATACCTCCAGGTATTACTTACTACTCTGTCCTGTATTTAAAAGATGCCTTCTTTTGCATTCCTTTACACCCTAAAAGTCAACCTACCTTTGCCTTTGAGGACCCCACAAGAAAGTCTGGACAGGTCACTTGGACTGTCCTCCCCCAGAGATTCAGAGACAGCCCCCACCTCTTTGGGTTGGCTCTAACCCAAGACTTGGCAGAGTGGCAATACCCACAAGCTACTCTGCTAGAATATGTAGATGACCTCCTGCTCTGTGGACCAAGTGAGCCTGTCATTCCATGAGCCACTGAATCCTCAGTAAACTTCTTAGCAGATAGAGATTATAAAATCTCTAAAGAAAAAGCCCAATTGTGTCAGCCTGGGGTTACATATTTAGGTCTTGTTCTGGAGAAAGAAATGAGGTCTCTAAGAGAAGATAGAATCTGTCCAATCCTGGCGTTTCCTCTACCTAAAACTCTAAAGCAATTGAGGGCCTTTTTGGGGGTCACAGGATACTGTAGAATTTGGATCCTGGGATATGCAGACCTAGCCAGGCCCTTATATCAAATCCTTAAGGAAGCACAGAAGGATATCCAGCCCTTTATTGAATGGGATGACAAGTCAGAAAATGCATTCCACAGGTTAAAGAAGGCTCTTATGACAGCTCCCGCCCTGGGTCTCCCAGAACAAGATAAGCTTCAATTATATGTCTATGAAAAGGGAGGACTGGCCTTGAGTGTGGTGACTCAGCTCCAGGACATCACTCCCCAGCCAGTAGGCTACTTAAGCAAAGAGTTAGATCAGGTAGCCAAGGGATGGCCGGATGCCTTAGAGCAATGGCTGCAGTAAGCCTTCTAGTGCTTGAAGCTCAGAAACTTATCCTAAACCACCCCCTAACAGTCTATACCCCACACAACCTAGGGGGAATTTTAAACTCAAAAGAAGAACTTTGGTTATCTGACAGCCATCTACTTAAATACCAGGCCCAGCTTCTGGGAGGGACAGAAATAACTTTAAGGACCTGTCAGAGCCTAAATCCTGCATCCTTTCTTCCAGAGGCAGAGGGAAATCCTGAGCACTCGTGCAAGGAGGTACTTATGGAAAATTATGCTGCCCAACCTGACTTAACTGATCAGCCCTTTAAAAACTCAGATCTCAAATTATACACTGATGGTAGTTCCTTTGTCAAGAATGGTGTCAGACATTCAGGGTTTGCAGTTGTGACAGAATTTGGCATCCTCAAATCAGATCCTCTTCCTCCTAATACAAGTGCTCAATTGGCAGAATTAGTGGCCCTAACAGAAGCCCTAAGACTGTCAAAAGAACAGAGAGTCAACATCTATACAGATTCTAAGTATGCCTTCCTGATCCTGCATCCTCATGCAGCCATCTGGAAGAAAAGGAAAATGCTAACTACAACAGGAAGAGCTTCCCATAGAAATAAAAGGGAGGTTACTTTAATAGTTTTAGGGTGAACAGCATTAGTTGCAGCCCTTGCTGGAACTGGCTATGGGGTGATTGCCAATCATGTAACTGCAAAAACCTAACCAAAGTGATAGAGGACACCTCAGACCAGGTAGGCCTTGCCATTAAGGACATGCAAAGGCCTTTGACGTCCCTTGCCTGTATGGTAATGGACCACCCCCTGGCCCTAGATTTTCTTTTGGCCAAACAAGACGGGGTTTGTGCCAATGCCAATACCTCCTGTTGCACATATATAAACACTTCAGGCATTGTAGAGGAATGTGCAGATTACATTCTCCAACAGGCTAAGTGGCTCCAGGAGCAATCTCTTGAAACTCAGGTTTCTACACAGGTGTGGGACCAAATAAAATCCCGGCTCCCCTCCAGGACTTGGTTCCTACCCTTTCTGGGGCCTATAGTTGCCATTATTCTCTTGCTTGTGTTTGGGCCTTGCATTTTAAACTTACTTGTCAAGTTTGTTTCTTCTCGCCTAGAATCCATAGAACTACAAATGCCTCTGATGGAAATGAAAACAACCTACTATTGTGGACCCCTTGACAACCCCTCTCATGGTCAGCCCTGATGCTGTGGGCCCCTCCATCACTCCCTGTCAGCAGGAAGCAGTTACTGAATAGACTTCATTGTCCCTATCCCTAACAGCAGTTAGGGTGACCATTGAGATGGGGGAATGAAGGACTAAAGGATGGACTGCAGGAGGTCCCAAAAGGTGATAAGTGATCAAGGAGACATCTCTCCTTCCCAGGAAACCTCTGTCTGCACCTGAGAGACATCTCTGCCTCCAGGCAATGCAAAAAAAGGCTATAAAACCCAATCCCCAACCCAACCCACGGGATCACCGGTTTCCAGGTCCCCCTGCATTCTCCAATATGCAGTCTTTCTCTTCTCTTCTCTTCTCTTCTCTACAAATAAAATCTTTCCAACCTCTGCTGTTGGAGTCTGCCTGTGCTTTCATCCTCAGGGCGGGCTCAAGAACCCTGAGCACCTGAAATTCCTACGCATGTCATCCATGCATCAGTTTCTGTCACATTAGTTGACAGTGTTATTTAAGTCTTCTATATCCTCACTGATCTTCTGATTATTGTATCAATTATTAAAATCTCAACTGTAGTGAAGGCTGTCTATTTCTCCTTGTGGTCCTATCAGTTTTTAAATCAATTATTTTGAATCTCTGTTATTAGGGGCATGAACACTTAAAGATTTTATAACCTCCTGATAAATTGACCCTTTGTCATTATGAAATTATTTTCTTTATGGTTGACAATATCCTCACTGTGAAATCTACTTTATCTGATTTTGATTAATGTTAGCTTGGTACATCTTTCTCATTCTCCTACTTTTAACTGTTGTGTCTTTATATTTAAACTGTGTTTCTTGTATGCAGCAAATAGTTGAGTCTGGCTTGGTTATCCATATGATAATCTTCACTCTTTAAATGGAGTGCTTAAACTATTTGCATTTAATTGATATGGTTAGGTTTGTCTGGCCTCTTCTACTTGTTGTCTATTTGTAACATCTGTTCCTGAATCATTGTTTCCTCTTTTTCTAACATCTTTTGTGTGAATTGCATATTTTCATTCTGTGTTAATCATGTCGATTTATTCATTGTAATTCTTCAGTTAACTATTTTGGCGGTTCCTTTAGTGTACATTTCTTAACACATCATAACCAACTTTTGAGTGTTATTATACCATTTCATATTAGAAGACTTCCTGTCTGTCCTCCTGACCATTGTGCCAACATTTGTTAGGCAGAACCAGAGCACTGCTCAGGCTAGAGCCAGCTACTCCCCACTACCAAGTCAAGACCATTCTGTGTACTCTACCCAACACATCATGAGTCATGAGGTTTCCAGTCTGCTTTGTAAAAGCAAGCATGATTTCCAGTACTGGGTGTGTTCCCAGAGTTTTGGGTAGTTTCCCCACAACCAGGCTCTGGGGAACCTCTGGAAACCTCCAGAACTCATATTCTCTCTCTTCTCCTCTTCATCCTCCTCCTCTCTCTTTCTCTCTCTCTCTCTCTCTCTCTCTCTCCCTCTCTCTCTCTCTCTCTCTCTCCCTCTCTCTCTCTCTCCTCCCCAATAAATTATATGCACCATGATCTCTCCAGACCTCATATTGCTCATCACATCTGTATCCTTCACCCCACACTCCCTACACTGAAACCTGGAAACTGTCTTAACACAGTAAACTGTAGTAATATAAAGTTTCATGCCTCAAGGATCACTATCCATTATTGCCAGATGTCCATATATTTAGAAACACTGTCTTATGTATTTTACCTGTAGTTTGGGTTTTCTTTGGGGTAGAAAGATAAATCTAACCCCAGTTTTTCCACCTTGGTATGAAATAATTGTGTGTGTATATTTTATATTGTTTTCTAGTCAGTATTTTATCGTAAGCTATTTTCCACGATAAACATTATTCCTAGCCTATTTTGTGTATTGCTACATAATAATATGGTGTGTAAATATAACACTTTAACCAAGCATTATCTGTTATTGAACTTTTATGGTTATAATATTTCCAATTATAAATTAACACTGTGATTTATATTTTGTTCAGAAATCTTCATCCACCTTTCACAATGATTCTTTAGGACAAGCTTCAAGAAGTGAAAAAATTGTGTTAAAGAATGGATAATTCATATTAATCTTAGTATACATCATCCCATTGTTTTCAAGAAGGTTTTATCAATTTACATTCCTGACAGCATATAAGTATCCATCTTATTGAATCCTCACCAACAATAAATATTACCATTTTTCAAAATCTTTGCTACTCTGATTTGTGGAATTGATACCTTTATCTAAATTGTATTTCTCTGATTGTTAAGACAGCTGACTATTTTTATAAATTTGTCAGTTTGTTCTATTTCTTTTTTGTGAATTATATGTTCCAATTCTTTTACTGTTTACTAAGATAATAGACTACTCCAGATCAATTTGGATGAGCTCCCTGCCTTCTTGCCCTTGCAATATACTCTGTTTTTGTGTGTGTGTGTGTGTGTGTGTGTGTGTGTGTGTGTGTGCATTTTTTTTGTCTTAATACTTGCATCTGCCTCTGCCTAGAAAGTCCTTCCTTAACATCTGGAAAAAATCTTCCCCCATTTCTCACCAAAAGTTGTGTTCACAGAGAATTCTTCTCTGCTACTTCCTAGTGGACTGAGATCCTTCTTTTAAAAATTGTTATTAGCATAAAATAATTATATTTTATGGGTATTCATTGTAATATTTACTTACGTGCATATCATGTACTTTGATCAGATTTGCCCCATGGATATTATTCTTTCTTAACTACACTCTCCTCCACCATATCCTACCTTCATACCATTTCTCTTATTCACTCAGATGTTGACATGTGTTCATATCTATAAGTTCCTTGAGGCCAAGGACTGTGTCTTTTCATCTAAAATACTGTACATCTCCACTAATCATAAAAGACTTGAAATACTATTGAGTGACTAAATGAATGGTTCAACTGGTAAACCTTAGGCAAACCAAAACAAGGGTGTTCATTAAGGTAACTGCCACTTACTGAATATCTACTAGTGCCATCTGAAAGAAATTCAGGCCTAATTTATAGTCATTCACTCCCTTGAAATGGTCAATTATTGTTCTCCCACCATTTTTCTTATTAGCTCTGTGGAAATAACTAATGATCATGTAGAGACCTAATATTAAAATATCACTATAATTGCACTTAGGCAGAAAGGGTCTAATCTGTCCTCATCCTTCAATCTCTGCCTAAACTCATAAAGGCAGCAGCTTTCAGTGACTATATTGCTGCAAACTGGCTTCTTTTGAGTCTGTTCCTTCCCACTTAACTGAGTTGACTTTTCTCTGTTAAACAAGCATGTTACTAGACACTACACCCATTTACAACACCATAGAAAAGGGGCCTCCACATTTGCTTTATAACCTCTGTTGTCTGAGTATGGAAGAAATCCCTGAAAAATGGTGATGGTCACAGGAATGTCTCTTGATAAGGGTCTTTCTGGGCTTGAGTTGTGGCTCAAGTGGTAAAGCACCTGCCTAGCAAGCATTAGGGCCTCAGTTTAAACCCCGCTACTGCAAAACAAAACAAACAAACAAAAAAAAAAACAGTCTTTCTGTATTTCCCTTCAATTCCTCAAACTTCTTCCACATATTTGTGAATGTTCACAATATTGCAAGGAAGGTAAGGAAAGTGTGATTTAAGTAAGGTACAAACTTTTTATAAAAGCTTCTCACTGGGGCAGGCTGGGTTCAAAGTTGAACTTCCAGAGCAAATAAAAGTTGCTAAGAGCCTGCCTCATTTCTAGGTAAAAAGTAAGAGAAATCTATGAGAGGTATGAACAGTACAGATTTCAGCAAATAAAGGTGGAAAAGGAATTTCTGTAGAGGACCTTGACCACAGGCAAGTGGAGCATGTACAGCCAGGCTAGCATATATAGGATCCAAAAAGTTGTGTCTTATTTAGCTTGGATTCTGATGTGTGTACATAATTTGATTCATCTCATATTACATATCAGTCCCATTCTAAGCATCCCCCCCATATTACCCTGAGGAATAAAAAAAGATACCACACCAGCAGTGGAAAATATCTGCTTATCAGGTCAATGAGACTGAATTAAAGGCTGGCTGTGACATCTCTGGACATCCCAGTACACTTAAGTTCCAGAGCCCCTCCTCCTCAAGATATCTGTCCACCTCATGTGGGTGACAGGGATCAGAGAGCACAGGAGAAACAGGGACTAGCACCCCCACTGTATGACACTGCTAGCCTAAGCCCTTCTCAGGCACCAAAAGGGTACTTCATACAAATTTCAAGGGAAACCCTCAGCAGATGTCCTGCCTACTCACTGCTGAGGGCATGTCTGAGAAAAGTATAAGAGAACATTTCAGGAAATTGACCCACTTCACAAGCCCAAGTCTAGATCTGAATGGAAGACTTTCCTACCATGCTGCATTGTTATTATGGTACATACATGCCAGCCATTTTGAGGACAGGATTCATTTTCTGTTGTTTTCAAATCTCCAGTGCTTCCCACTAAGGTAAGCACATTAAATGTTGTCAATAAAATTCCTAAATTCAAGGGAATGCCTGTTTGTATTATGTTGTACAGCATCTTAGAGTAAAAGACAGTGTCTTGAAGGTAGGATAGAGGGCTCAGCCAGCCTCTCTGGGTTTTAATGACCTCATGTTAAAATGAAGGAGATGGACAAGAAAGTTCCCTGGGACCTTCCAGCTTTAGATCCTATGACTGACCCTAATCAGGGAGAGATCACTGGCTTCTTAAGAAGATGAAAGGGATTTCAACTCATAGACTTAGCTGCCAAGGTTTAATTCATGTAGGAAACTATTCATTCCACAATTAGCTGCAGGCTTGGAGTCAGATTGCAAAGGCCATAATCACTCTGTCAGTAAGTTAAGCTCACAGGGTACATCCCCAATATCAGCACTTGTGAAGCTGGGGTGGAATTTTTTTATTCCTATTCCAAAGTATTTGAGTGTAAGTGCTCAGGAACACATGGCTTTTGAACCCCCAATGTGAGTCCACACCCCAGAAGAATGTTGAATGAAGAGTCACAACACCCTTAATGAGGGATAAAGGTACTGGAACACCCAAGGAGAAATTGGATATTTGAAAAAATTCTGTTTTTATAACATGGATCCCCATCATCTCACTGACAAAGTAGCCAGGTCACCTAATCATTCATGATCATGGGAAATCCATTAACTTAGTCTGAGTCTCCAGTCATCTATCAGCTACTATGATTAAATAAAGTGGAATGGAATGGAATGATGAAGAAACTCCAGAAGGCTTGGCTTTGGGAAAAGACAGTAATGTGGGGAGAAGGAGAAGAAGAGCAGGATATTTTTTCCAGCTCATAACTTGAAGATGAAATCACCATAAATAGCTGCCAATGAAGCAATGTGCAGTAATCCTGCACTCAGAAGTTCAAATGCCAGAGAGGTCTGGCAGACCAGACCTCTGAAGAGAGAAGATCACCTAACACTATTCTAAGTACACAGAGCTGCTAGAATAGCCAACAGGATACTAAACTGACAAATTTGCTTATGATGCTTGTTAGAGACCAAACACATCCACCTCCTCCTGTTGCTAAGGTGTTTAAGCCCAGGTGCTCTGGAGAACACAGCGCACAACCGATAGTCTTGTAACCCATGGCCCAGGACCCCTGAGCCTGAAGATAACACTGCTGAAAACCCGGGAAGACATTGAGGGATGGGGACACTGAAGATACCATCCTCTGTGAGGTGACACCAGCATGTTCTTGAGTAACACACTTTTCTGACTTCTGGTGTTCTTGGGGAAGCTCCAGAGACATGGGGGAGGGGCAGAATAAAAGAACTATGTCATTCTGTAAGCATCCTGAGTCTTCTTTCTAAAATGTAGTTCAATAATCAAAGAATACAGCCTTTGCTTGGAAGTCTCAACCTCTTTCTGGTTGACTTTGAAAGTTACAAGGCAAGGCAAACCACAGAATTTAAAGTCCAGGGAGATACTGTGTACTGATAACATCTGATAACTCAGCTTTGAAGTTGGGTTGAATATTATGACATGAAGATACGATATGGTCAGACAGGAAGTGGCTGTGCTTTAGAAAAGATCAAGTAGATAACCAGTGAAAATGGCTATCATTACCAAAACCCACAGACCCGTCTGCAAATGAGGCAACAAAGGGACAGCTCCTAGCAGAGTGCTGGGGCATGGAGCAAACACAGGCTCTCTAAGGTCCTAAGATGAGTCCGTCACAGACAAGTAATCTGTCTTTGCCTCAATAAATTTTCCTACTTAGTAAGTTTGGACAGCTCAAAGACATCTTCATACAGATAAACAAGCTTGTCCACAGTGGAACAAGCTACCAAGGGGTAGTACACGCTGACCCAATGCCATTTCTTCCTCTCTCTTTCTATAAAAAGCACCCCCACAAATTCTAAAGCCCTCGCTGAATCAACTAACAGACCAAATACAGGCAGCCTATTTCAAATAGTAGGCAAAGTTTTAATGTGAACACTGCCCCCCAGATGCCCTTCAAATTCTAATCTTTCCCTCCAGACAATCTCTGTCACTTCCCCTGACAACTCCAAATAAGACAAAAAGCTCTGAATCTTTCCTTCCTCCACTGAGGGAAACATTGCTCCCTTTCAAGCTGATGGTTGCTGCCTCTTGACCGACTTTGCTCCCAGAGGCACCTCAGTGCCTTACGCTATAGAGTCCTTGGTAGACCCGTCACATGATTTTGCAGCCATGTTTAGACATGGAGGAACCCCACATGTGCAGCCAGCCTGAGATCAAGGCAAAAGAAGATACTAAATATAAGGCAACTAGAAAATGCTGGATTTCATTCATAAGTACAAATGCAATTCACCAAAAAATTTAATTAAAATATTTCCTTTGGTGCCTATTTTGGCAGCATGTACACTAAAATTAAAACAATAAAAACAAAATTACCATACCCCCTATATAAGAATGATACATGTAGTAAAATTCATGTTCTGTAGTATTAGTAAACAGAAGTGCTAACTGTCCTGATTGGATCATTAGACATCATATACCTGTATGAAATGATCACATTATACCTCATAAATAGGTATACTTGTGAGTCAACTTTTTTAAAAAAATTTTGACTTTAACTAACAGCCTATCATGAAGAATAACTAGAAAATTATAGTTTGAGTTCTATAATTTGAGAGTTGAGAAAGAAGACACACAGGCAACACACTACAGAATTAATTATAACAGGACTGGAAGCATGGCTCAAGTGGTAGGGTGCCTGTTTAGCAAGTGGTAAAGTCATGAGTTCAAACCCCAGGACTGCCAAAAACAAAAAGCTGCCAGAATGAATTATTTTAAAGGAAAGAATGAAAAACATCTTAGAGCAGCACTGAGGAGAAGTTTCCTTCTCTCTTGAGAGATAGAGCAGGTAGCATCAGGCACAGTCTTAAGATTGGGCAGGCCATTTCAGAGGAAGACAAAGAAAGACAGGATGGTGCAGGCCATGTTCAGGAATAGTTCAGAATCCACTGGGTTCAGGAACAATTGGCTGGAAAGAGCCATGAGAAGAGGAATGAGAGATAAGGTTGGAAAGGGAAGTTGAAGCACATTCTTGATGGCTTTGAAGTCAGTGAAGACTAGTTAAAAGGTTTTAGTAGCCTTCCAAGTCTGAGCTCAAGTGCTCAAACTACAGTGGTAAATGAGGAACAAAAGAGTGGGAACAGGCACAAGTCAGTATAAGTGTGTGACAATCAAGTGTGCCAGCATGGTGGGCATCTCAGGAAGTGAAAGCGGCCTGGAAAAGCTGTCTCCACCATCCCCTGGCACCGAACCATGGAGGGTTAGGAACACTACTCCATATGCCCCTTTTCTCTAGTAGAATTGGAGCACGTGTCATAAATCTTACCCTGAGTACTATCTATAGATTGGAAGAAGCTGCCTGTCTAATTTTAGGTTCATGCTAGAGAATTAGAGCAGAGTTAATCTCCACAGGAGGGAGGAGTCATGGTGACACCACACTGGGCATCCACTCCACAAATGCATCCTGGAATAATTCTTCCATAGATCATGAGTGTTTAGAGGTGATAGCCAGTAGGGCGATTTATGCCATTTCATCCCCTTTCTGGAAGATACCCTCAAACTCACAGGTTCTGGCATACAAATGAAATTGAGTAGAATCCAATGGGTTCATCTTAGTTACCATTTGGTTAGAAAGGTCTTGGGAGAAAAGGGAGCTACCTGATCTGGGACAGGCAGCAAAAATCCAATAGCATAAGTATTAAAGGTGACACAATATCCTAGCATGTCAAGGTGCACAAAGTTTTTAGTAATTATTTCTTAATGTCTATAAGTCTGGGAGGCATGACTTGATATTCAGACTTGGAGAAATGACAATATTTGGTTAAGAAGACTCAGTTCAGTTAACTGTCTTACCAAGGAATCAGGTGGACAGAGGGCTACGATGAGGGCCTTAGAATTTGGCCCACTTGGTTCCTTACCTTCTTGTTTGGGAAGTGGGGTAAGGTAGAAAACAAAGTAGCTTTGGGAAAGAATTCAAAAGCAGAGGGAATAGATATTTAGCCTTTGAGAGGAAATAGCCATTCAGTTGAGGAGAAAGACTCCCTATCATTAAGCAAATTGCTCCATGGGTATGGGCCATTTAGATGGTAAAAGAAATTTAAGCAAACTTTAACTGCATATGATTGTCTTACATATGGTGGTTTTAGAAATAAAAGGCTGGAAATAGACTGTGTAAGATACTCCAGTGGTACTTTAAAAGCTGAGGCTCATGTATCAGACAAGTCTTAAATCCCAGCTCTTTCACTTAAATCCCAGCAGGTTACTTCTTTCAGCTTTATTTTTTTTTCCTGTAAATTTGGGGACAATAATAGCACCTGCCTCTCAGAAAGAAGTAGAGGCTCAAATGAGATAATGCATGCTAAGAGCTTAGCATGGTGCTGGGCACCTAATAAATACCATGGCAATGACAACTATATTGTGAAAAGACCTCTCCTCTGTGGTGGTTTGGTTTTAACTTGGCATATGGATAAAGAAAGGGAACCATCTTGCCTCCAATTCACAAGACAGACCAGACTTACAGAAATATGCCTGAGGTCTCTGAAAGTTTCCTTTTCCTACTAGAAGCACACCACCCTGTTAATCTCCATTAATTCCCATTTTCCCATGGCACTTTGATCAGTTCCATGCCTGAAGGACAAGAAAGCAGTAGAGAGGGCAAAGGGAGAGAGGGCAGTCTCTGAGAAGGGAGCTTCTGTGCCTTGTTGCTTTGTTTCCCCAATCTTGATCTGATTAGGGAAGACAGTAAAAGCTGTCGGAACTGAAAAGGGGGGGCCTAATACCTTGACACTCAAGATTACTTGAGCTTCCCAGGGAAGGCAGCCCAACATGGCACCTAAATCACAAAGAGGCCATGCCTGAGAATTAATGTGCCCAATGAATATCACATAGATTTCCATATAATGTAGGTGAAAAAAAACCAGAAATTCTTCAGCTCCTGAACAGCTGCATTATAACAGCATCAGATTAAACAGGCCTCATAAATAGGACAGAAAGATAAACTTCATGGATTGGAGATCAAAGGACATGTTGAGACTACAGATGTCAGTGGCAAAGGCCTGCATGCAGTGAGAAAAATGGAATATCCAAGTCCTACACATTCAGAAGGACACGAGATATTTGATGATACACTGTGCTTTCACATCAATACTCTGGCACCATCATAGCTTCTTAGAACTTAGATGCATCCCAGGAACAGGAGAAGGGGAAGGAGAGCCCTGAATGAACCAAAGAATCAGGAATTTGGCTTTAGTTTCTGATAAAACCAAAGAATCAGGAATTTGGCTTTAGTTTCTGATAAAACACTGATTTATATTTTAGTTATCCTACACCAGTGAAAATTGAAGGCCAAAGTAAAATATAACTATAGAAAAATAAAGGGATTATTTTTGTCCCTTTGTGACTCTAAAGTTTTACACCTATAGACAACTGTGCCTTAGTAGAATTTAGCTGAAGAGATTCCTATCTAGAGGAGAGATTTCCAGAATGAAATACACAGAACACTGACCCCTCAAAAAGGTGGTCTCTAAAAATGATAGTTCCCTGGACAAAACAGTTTTGAAATGGATTACAGAACATAACCATCTCAGATATTCCTGTTAAGTATAAGTTTTACGAAAGGTTCTGCAAAGACTTACAGTAACAAAACCTATCTCACTTTGTTTAACCAAGGACTTTCCAATTTTTTGATGAGAACATTTTTTTTTTCCTTTTTGGCGGAGATATAATGTATTTCACTCTAGGAAATGCCGGTAGAGAGCTGCAGGCGAGAATGGATGATAATGGCGTAACTGTGGTGACCCAAGAGAAAAATAATCAGGTGGAACATGAGCCCAAGATTGATGCTAGAATGCAGCAAATATCATGGCTGGGCATGGAAGTGCTACTTGCCAAATGACCCCATATATCTTGGAAATTGGCTGAATTTCTTCTAATATTCTTTCAAGGTCCTCACTGAGTCACTTCCATAAATGATGGATCTTAATGGTTCTGAATACCTCTAAAGCCTTTATGTGAAACCATCTCCCTTCTTAACTTGGTGATTCACTCCACCCCAGCAAGCAGAGGCAAAGAGAATGGACTGAGTTGCATTCTCCAATCATAAAAATACATATCAAGACCAGCATACAACTGTGATGGACTATTATAACACCAAGAACTCATATGAGATGTTTAACTAGCTGATTCTTTTGAGACCTTGTCACTTCTGGACTGTCTTTTGAGAACCACACTCATTTATTGCTATAAGCATAAAGGCTATAACTGAAGGCAAAAAATCAACCAAAAAGACATCCCAAAAACATGAGAAATATATTCATTCAGAGGATGAGAGGAAATGAATCATGGGTGGGTAAGGATACAAGTTGAGATGGGATATAATCATTGTACCATAACAAGTCATCACCAAACAGGATTGAATAGGTGTGAGGTCATCCACCTCTCCCCATCTGCTACAAAGAGAGTATAGAGGCACAAGGAAGATGCTCTGTACCTGATTGTCTGGGTGCACCTTCGGGTATAAGGAGTAATGACTTTGAAAAGCAGTTCCATCGCTCCATTAATTCCCAGCATGGCTCCTGTGGTTACTGAGAAAGAGAAAAGCACAGTAGCTATCATTACAAGTGGATGGATTAATACAACTTGGGTTGTCTCCTTTAAAACTTTAAGGGAATTATTGTAAGTCAATGAAAAATAACATAAAACAATAATCTTTTAGAAGCAACATAATAAGCATAATAGCTCCCTTTCTTTTGCACCTTGGTTGCAAATTCCTCTGTGATTTAGTATTTGGATCCCCCCCTGACTGAGGAGACGAGCTGACTATGCCTCTAGTAGAATACCAATGGGAAAATAAGTTCTTCTGCTCAGAGGTAACTAGCCTAGGAAAATTTTCCCTTTTCACCCAACTGAGTGGTTATAAAAATATTGCTATAGATAGAAATGATAGAGAGACAAAGGGGCATCTATTCAGATAAGTAAAACCTGTGGATGTCATTGTCTTATCCAAGAATGCCCTACCCCTTCTGCAATATCACAGTATCACTCTAGGAAGATCTCAGACCATATCAAAAAAATGAGAGGAGTCCAGAGGACATAACCTGAGCCAATCTATCAGTAGACACAACTTTCAGAAGGAACAAAGAAAGGAAGCTATCTTCCCAGGTGATTTTCATCTCTCTTTCCACCAGTGCACTGGTGTTTCTGAGAAAGAAGGCACAGGAATGCCTTGTGCTTTTGGACAGCCTTGTTTTGGAGAAAGTGAGTGAGAAACAGAAGGTGTTAAGGGAGCAAAGGAGAAACAAGTGTGGCTTACACTACATTGTTCCAAGCCACAGGAGAGGAAACTGTATGGAAATCTGGAGGCTCTAATATAGTTCATCCCAGTACAGTCTACCAGATAGAGACTGAGACTGAACCCTTAGCTACTACAAAGAGTGCATGTTCCTGGAACAAGTTCTATGCATATATCCCTCCTGAGGATAGAAGAGGCGGTCGTTGCCTGGATCAAAATGTGGGGATTTGGCATCCAACTTCCACCCATCAATCTTCCACTCCAATGGCTACTAACTCAGCCCTTACTTCTAAACTGGGAAAGCACAGTGAAGCAAACTTCTGGCAGATAATTCAGTAAAATTCTGGTATTAAGTAGAATTAGGAAGGAGATAATTTTAAGAGCCCTGATTCTAACAAAGAAGATTTTAGAATTGGTAACAATAAGAAATCCTCACCAAGCTCACCCTTGCTGAATGTCTGTCCAAGGTTGGATTTCTGGCAGCCCCGTAAACATCCCCATTGGCTGCATCTGGGCACTGCCAAAGGGTTCATTGGCTATCATAGACCCATTATGGTTCCAGCCAACTCCTCTGAAGATAGGAGCCATTTAAAAAGCTTGCTGCAACAGTCAATAGTGGCTAACATTTCACCAAAAAGACAGCACTCCACAGGCTTCTTGAATTCTGTCTGCTTGTCAGCAATAATGTTAATGTATAGAATAACAATTATAATTTTTTAAATACTTTATGAAACAGTTAGTTGGTATAATAAAAGTAGGTTTTTGGAGTATGAGCCAAATAGCCACCTTTTCACAGCCACGGGAAAATCCTAGGATTTCTCAGACCTTCAGATGAAGGTATTTTTCTAGATATCTGTAATCATTATATACTAATTATTCTTTAGGAAACCATAGCTACTTCAAATCTTGTACTGTTGGCAAGCTCTAAATGGGGGAGGCATACCTTCTGGCTACTTGTTAATGAGAACTGTCCTTTCTACACAGCCATAGCTCCTCTTTTCTTTTATTAGAAATGGATTAACACAGAACCATTCAGCTTCTCCCAGATGCTCTCTGATTTTCTGGTTAATACTCATGAGATGCATCAGAAGAATCTCCGTCTGTGAACAGGGGTCAATATCTGTTTTCTTATCGTTTAGGAAGACTTTCTCTATGAGTCCTCCATGCTTATTGACAGAATGAAAACTGCATTATTTTAGTAGTTTTTAAGATAGCTAGAAAAAAAAAAACTCCTGCCATGTGTATTATTTCAAAAGATTAGGGGGAAGAAGTAGAAAGAGAAACTAATGTTTGTTGAGCAGATTCTATGTGGCAGTCTTCCCCATGAGCATGGTGCCACTTGACAGACTTCATCTGTCAAGTCTATGACCTTTGCTATGGTACTCCCTTCCACAAAAAAAAAAAAAAAAAAAAAGAATAAATAAAATAAAATAATAAAAAATTTAAAAATCTTATGTTAAAATCCCTGATCTTTATTACCTAAAGAAGTAATTAGAATGAAGCCATTAGGGTGTGGCATAATCTAATCTGACTTGTGTCCTAAAGAGAGGATACTGAAACACACAAAAGATGCTCAAAGAAAAACAGTGAAGACAGAGAGAACACAGCCATCTTCCTGAAGCCAAGGAGAGTCCTCAAAAGAAACCAAACCCACCGACATCTTGATCTCAGACTTCTAGCCTTCAGCAATATGAGAAAATTAATTCCTGCTGTTAAAGCCATGCAGACTATGGTATTTTGTTATGGCCAGACCTAGCAGATTAATAGTAATAACTATTACTGCACTAATTTTGGAAAGGAAGAAACTGGAGTTAAAGAGGTTAAATAGTCACTCATGAGTAATTATGTGACTCATAAGAAAGTGAATCAGAGTAAAACTCAGGTCTTTCTGGCTCTAAGCCTATATTTTTCCCCCCTATAGAATATATTGCATCTAAATAATTGTCATTTTCATTTCACAGGAAGGGCCCTCAGGAAGCAGAAATGAAAGTCAGTGCTCATTACATGTGAGATAAGAGGTATAAAACCTAATCTATCAATAAAAATTGTAGTTAGAAATTTGGCCTTTCATGACTTTTTATCTGTATCAATTGAAGCAATTATTTCACTCTGATAAACTTCTTTATTTTTTCTTAGCTATAAAATTATGACTAGAAATATAACATTATGGTAACTAAAAACAGTACAGATCAGGAGATAGCAAGTATCAGCCCATGTGCTGTGATTTCTACAATAGTCACCTGGAGGACTTTGTTTAAAAGGATCATGAGATTTAAAAAAAAAAAGAAAGAAAGAAGTGAAGGATATTATAACCAATGAGTAGGTTTAGGGATGTGGTAAGAAGATTTGTAAAAGTCATTCCTGACAGGTGTAACACATAACACTGGGTCTTGGATATGATAAGAACTAAAGAAAGTCTGCCTTTCTTCTGTCATGGGTCTTCTTCACCTGATAGCACTAATACAGAAACATGGCATGCTGTAATAGGTTACTCTTGGGGAAAACCAATATCAAAATCTATCTCTAGGAAATGGCTCAAGAGCTCCAGCTGGCTAAGTAAGAGATGAAGAAACAACTTACCTCCATGGGCTCTGGATTGTCAGGTTCCTTTATTTATATGATTGGGACCACATATATCCTCCACTCACATTTTCACTCCACCAAACCCCCACATGGTTTCCAGGCATCCCAGCCACATCCCAGTGGTCCACAATAGCGTCACTTACCGCTGGAAGCAAAAACACGCAGAGCCCAGAGACAGTGCAGCAGGTTCTGGCTATGGAACAGGTTTTTCCTGGCCAGAATCAATGTCACATCAAGTGCTTCCAATTCCAGTGCCTTCTGTCCAAACTGTTTATCTAGGAACACAAATCAGTCAGTCTGTCTTAGTTTTGATGCACATTAATTCTGAAGACTTTACAATCTATGGAGTAGAAAAGAGGAAGACAGTAGAAGGATGAGAATTATCCAACCTAAAGATACTTTTAGACCTAGTAAAAATAATACTGCAAAATATGTCCTCTTTGGAGCCAAATAAATCTGAAGAGCTAATTCTGGATGCACATTGTTTACATGAAGGATTTTTAAGCCTTGTATATAAAGGTGTTTTGGGTTGCATCACATGTGAACTCCAGTTTGGTTGGGTATCATTTTCTTCCTTTATGACATTTCTAGAATTAAGAATACTTAAGTAGCATAACAATCAAATATAATATGTGAGTTTGATTGGATCCCATTTTGAATATGTCTTTAAAAGATACTTGGGAACATTTGGTGAAATTAGAATAACCATACATTAATGCGTATATTGTTAATTTTATTAAATTCATAATGATGATTTGTAGTTAGGTGGGAAAATGTCACTTTTTCAAAGAAAGGCACTCAAAAAGATTTTGGAGCACAATGTTACCTATAATTTTTCTTAAAATATTTCAAATGAAAAATAAATAGATGAAGAAAATATGAAAAAATGTTCATAATGGTTAGATGAAACTTTTAGGTACATAAGAGGTTATGTTTCTATGTGACAGAGCATTTTCATAATGAAAAATCAAAACAGACCTTAAGAAAATAAAAATTTCCCCTAACTCTAAATTATTGCTCCAAATAACCTAAAGTCTAGTATGGCAGATAAGTCATTGTCTTAATAGTTAGAAAATAAGCATTGGGAACAAGGGAAAGACACATTTTATTCCATGTTCCTTGCTTCCACTATGATACAAGAGACAGTGTACCCAGTGGCATTTGTCTGTGTCCTTTCCAAAGTGTGATGCCAAAACTATCATGCTTGTTTTTACAGAAATCCAGTCCTGTGGAGAGCAGATTATGAAAAGCTTATGAGAACTGGATGTAAGCAAGGTGAGATGCAGCTTAATTGCTTTGACCTGTAGGTTGAGATAGGTACAGCCCCGGCCACGAACAGAAAAAAGCAGAACAGCTGCTTCTCCTAAGCTTGCATTCAGAGGAGCAGGAATGCAGGTTTCTCCTGTTACAATGTCACGCCACTCCCGAGAGTTTCTGCTCCACCCTGTTTGCCACTGTTTATAAAAGGCCCCCTGAAGGAGGGCTGGGGGCTTTTTGCTTTTTGCCTTTGGCTTTTGGTTTGGAGGACTTTTGAGGGCTTGGGTTTTTGGGGAGCTTTGCCTTGATTCTTTTGCTTTGGGATTTTTGGTGTGGGAAGCTTTTGGAAGGGAGAAGAATTACTGAAGGGAAAAGAATGGCTAAAGAGGAGTTGATAGAAAGTCTGCACAGAGTACTTTAACATAGGCCTTAGAAAAGCAAAGCCAAAGAAAGAACTTTAACATAGGGCCTTAGAAGCTAAAGAAAAGCCAAAGAGAACACGGGACAGTGCAAGATTGAGGACCAAGACTTTGCAAGTCTGAGCACCCAGGCTTTAAGAAAGCTAAAGAAAAGCTGCAAGCCTGGGGGCAAAAAACTTTAAGAGCGATTAAGCTAAAGATAAACTGAGAGAAAACACGGGACAGCGCAAGCCTAAGGAAAGAGGTTTTAAGCAAGGTTTTAAAGAAGACTTTAGAAGCAAGGTTTTAAACAGCTGCAAGGAGCAAGGCCTTAAAGAATCAAGATAGAGAAAAGAAACAATGAGGGTTGGGTGTCTCCACCCAAGCACCTAACACACCTGATCCCACTTTCTGTCTGTCTGTCTATCCTGTGTCTTCTCTGAATCTCCAGTCATCCCCAAATAAGGCCAGTTAGGTTCAGTAATAGCCAGGAGCAAGAGAGAAAACTCGTTCTAACAAGGGAGGGAGAAAAAAACAAAACCTCCCTCCACAGTCCCCTCATATTCATTGCAAATTTTTCTCTCTTGTTTGGATTATTTCACTTAGCATAAGGCCCTCTAGTTCCATGTTGCAACAAATAACAGGATTTCGTTCTTTTCTAAGGTAAATAATATTCCATTGTGTATGTATGCGATATTTTCTTTTTTCTTCCATCCATCAATGGGTAATCTTGTTATTTCTGTGTCTTGGCAATTATGAATAATGCTGCAGTGATCGTGGGAGTACAGATATCTTTACACATTAGTGATTTCCTTACCTTTGGATATATACCTAAAAGAGGAACTTCTTGGTTGTATAGTAGTTCTATTTTAAATTTCTTCAGGAAGTGCTTTACTGTTTTCCATAATGGCCATATCAATCTACATTCCCACTAACAGTGTACAGTGATTCCCTTTTCTTTATACCCTCACCAACATGTGTTCTGTCTTATCTTTTTGATAATAGCTACCTTATCAGCATGAGTTGATACTCAGATACCCAAAGATAGAGAATGGAACAATGCTTACCAATAGCAAACAGGCTGAGGGAAGGAAACAGGGAGTGAAAGTCAAAGGATATAAAATAGCAAATATATATAATTAGAGATCTAATTATAACATGAGGATTAATATTAATAAAACTCTACTGTATTCGTGATTTTTGCTAAATAAGTAGATTTCAGCTGTTCTTGACACCCAAATAAAGTAACTTTGTGAGATGATAGATATGTGAATCTGCCTCACATAGAAATGATTTTACTTCTACATGTCTTCCATGGTGTCATGTTGTAAACCTCCTAAACACACACAAAAAAATTCACTTTAAAAAGCAGATTCATTTTAGGTGAAAGTAAGTAAAAAAGGCATATCCTAAACCATAGTTTACCAATTTTAACTCTGGCCCAAAGGACACCACCAAAAGATTATACTTAAGTTTTCATGACCCATTCCCTTCATCAGAAAAGAAATACCTACCCCATCCACCCATGAGCAGCCAAACTCCTTTCTCTTCTGTTTGGGGTAGTCCGTGGTAACTTAGATGTCATTGTCGAGGACTATAACCTCTTGATGGCAGAAACCACAGTGACATAATTGTCACAAAACCATAACTTGGAAATCACTGTTCTGTGTATCTGTCATCTTTCCTCTATGAAAGCCACATGGCTTTTCTCTGTCAGGCCCCTGATACCACATGCTAAGCTCATGGCAAATAATACTTCATTTACTTCCCACAGCAGCCCTAGAATTAAGTACTACACCTCAAGAAGCTTTAAGTCACTTGCCCAAGCTCATACAGTTAGTATGCGTCAAGGCCAGACTTGAAACAGACTCAACTTCCCAGCTCACACTACTTATGATCAGGATATATATCACATCTCTACTATGTTTTCTTAGAGTTCACTTGGCCCACTCAGTTTTGCTGACTTTCTCCTGTTCATATTTCATCTCAAATGTCACTTCTCCTGGCCTTGACATCTTTGAGTAGCATCACTCTCTTCCTTGAAGTATTCATCACAATCTGCTCTCATTCAATTCATTATTTGTTGATTTGTTGGCCTGTCCCACTTGGAACACAAGCTCTGTGTGAGCACGTTCCTCAACCGTTCTGGTAACAGTGGTGTTCTTAGTGCCTAGAACAGCACCTGGCCCTGGGAGGCATGTAGTAAATACCTGATGAATATTTTCTAAATTAATTTTGTTGTATCTGGGACATGCTCATATGCATACTAACTGATACCTATTTCCCAGTTATTATCTGTGGAATGCTGAATAGAATCAAAGTAGAAATTGAAGCACTGAAGGCTAAGAGTGGCTCAGAACTCTTAGGCCCTTGACTAAAGCTGTTAGCAGTAGACATCAAAGATCCAGGTTTCAGAAGGCCTGAGTGTCTCAGTTGTGACCTGCATAAGACTCAATGTACAATTTAGGCTTAACTGTTATGAGAAGTTTGCAATGTTTGCATGAGCTCTGGAGCTTAGGTTTTTAATTGTGTTCCAAGAAGCTACAGGGTTCTAGAGAGGTAATTCAGAATCCTCCATGGGGAAAGAGAAATGACCATGGAATGTAAGTGGAAAGATTTCAGACTCCCACTTCCTCTCAACTAGGGAATCTCTATTTTATTATAGTCAGTTGAATGAATAGTGTCACCAAAATTCATGTCCACCCAGAACCTCAGAACGTTACTTTATTTTGAAATAGTCTTTGTAGATTGAATTAGTTAATCTGATGAGTCCCCAAATCTAACTACAGTAGACCCTTGGTATCCGTGGGTATGTAGTTCCAAGGAGACCACCACTGAGGAAAAGCCATTCGTGCTCAGCATGTACAGAGTTTAGTACTCTATAATAATTCAAATTTGCCTACACCATACATAGGTATAATAGGTCTGAATATCCATCACTTGAAACCACATGGAACAGGCCACATTACTGCCACAAAAGTTACTGTTGTACACATTAATGCTGTTCACCAGAAACTAGATCTTATTTCATCCTCTTTATCTCAAATACCGCAGATACTTGATTCTTTTTTTCCCAGAAATTCATTCAACTTCTGCTAAAGACATGCCACCTTTCAACAAATACAAATTTTCACTGTATTGCTTCAATTAAGCACATTGATTTTTACCTTGCTTTTAGGCACCATTTGCTTTTTCACACAATGAAGGGCAGAGAAACACTCTACAGATCACACAACAATTTAAACACAACTGACAATAGAACGGGACTGACTGAGAACTTCTCCATATCAACTGACCTGCATAATGAGTGTACAGGAATTTAAAATCTTTGTTTTTGAAATTTCTTTTGATTTTTTTATTTATTCAATATCTTGACCATGCTTAATCAAACAATATGTAATCAATCCATGAATAAGGTGCTGTACAAATGTCTCTATATAAAAAGGAGAGGACACACAGAGGAGAGCACTTACATGAACATGAAGACAGGTATGGGGGTGATGCATCTATAAGCCAAGAAACACCAAAGATTCTGGCAACCAACCAAAGCTAGGAAGGAAGCATAGAACAGACTCCCTTGGAGCCTCCAGGAGGAATTTGGCACTGCCACTGCTTTGGTTTTGGATTTATGGCCTCCAGAACTGTAAGAGAATATGTCTCTCTCGTGTTATGCCACCCCTCTTGTGGCAATTTGTTACGGAAGCTCTAGGAAACTAATAATGGATTTGCATGTAAGATGCAATTTGTAAATACATTTCATTTATTTTTTAAATGAAAACTGCATTGGAGTAGCTCCCTCTTTTTACCCTATGGGCCATACCCCTGTACTCCATGCCTGCTATCCTAAGTACCATACCTGGGGTTGGCTAATATGAGGTCAAAAAATTGCCTCCCCTATGGGTCTGGTCTTGCTGGCAACACCAAGTTACCCACGACCTCCCTGCTGCCTCCCTACAAAAGCTTCCCAAATTACTCTCGTGATAAGAACTCCAGAGGGCCTTTTCAGTTATTTTTGGGTCATGGAGTTGGGTACCTCGTAGGCCAACTTTGACCAGCAGCCGGAATAGAGGCAGGAGGATGTCGTAGTCAGGAGACTCAGTCCTCACAGTGTCCACCAGGGTCTGCAGAAGGGCTTCACTGCCGCCCTTGCTAATCATGTAATGAATCCTCTTGTCCGTGCCTGGGGGGAAACCGGAAAAAGATAAGCCACAAATAATAACCCTCACTTTTCTTAAAGAAGAACTCAGGCCTAACAGCTAGAGACAAAGCAGGTTGGTTCATTTCACCCCAGAAACAAAAGTTAGGTGGTTGTTGAAACAACCTATGTTTAAGTTGTGCTACCTGGTGAAGAGAGGGAGGTTTGAAATGGGAAAATAGTGATTTAAGAACCTAGAGCCACCTATAGCCTACAGCCACCATAACAAATGAAGGCTAGAATCCCTGGGATCCTGTTGAGTCATCAGCGATATGTGTACATGTATGAACATTTTCATAAACAGGCACAAAAGCTTTCCTATCATCATATACTTAATATCCTCCTGCCATAGGTTTACATTATTAGTAACAGGGACTGGGGTAATGATTTATCTAGAATAATTTTAAACACAGTATGATTTTCTATTGCAGGCCTTTAGCCACTGGTAGGAGAAAAACATGTGGACCAACTGGAGTAATCCCTTGAGAAACAAACAAATGTCCAATCAGTCTAGTTAGGGACTTTTGAAGAGTCTAGACTAAGAATGAAGTTTTGGTCCTTCTACCTGAGAACACTTTTGAACAAGGGCCTCCTCTACCTTGCCCAAGGACAAAATCAAAAGCAGTGATTACATTGCAACTAGGTAAAGCTCCTGGATAGCTTAACCAAGATGACTAGCAAGGTGTGATATGATCAAAGAAGATCCTCCAATTTTCAACCTAATAAAAAATAGCAACCTCCATCAAAAAAGAAGAAAGAACACGGGAGAAGGAGGAAAAGAAGGAAAGTAGGAAGAGAGAGAGGGAGGGAGGGAAGATAATTACCACCTGAATCAGAGAGATAATACCAAGCTTTCATTTCAGACACCTCTGGACAACTGAAGACAAGTGACTTTACCTACAGAGGGAACTCAGTCAAAAGTCTGTAGGGAAGTTGCCCTGGCAGTAGAGAATAGTACAGCCAGGGAAAAGACCCTAAATATGATGGGATCCCTAAGCTCCAGCTTTGGTGTGGCATTCATTCTTGGTATTACCTTTGTGCTATTTTTTTCTAATGTAATGCAATTGGAACACATAGAAATGCAAATGGAGTGAACTTGGACTATCCAAGAACTTCAGCAGGAACTTGAGCTAATAAAAACAGGCTCCAGTGAACTCAGTTGATCCCAAAGCATTCAGCTCTGTCACCTTACCTCTGACCTTACCAAAATTCAAAGTCCAACTCCTACTTTATCTTCTGGTCTCCACTTAACATATGTAAGGAAGCTCCCCAAGTGAGCCACAAAGGAAGGGAGCAAAGGGAGGATAAAGGCACAATGGCTGAGGGCAACCCTTCCTAAGGGGAGTACCATAGACCCCTTGTATCCTTGGCCTTACAGACGAGAAACTATATAATAGCCATTCAGCATCTAATTGGCCTCTAGAAGAACCCAAATAGAATCATTCCAGTCCATCCCATGACTAATTACCTCAAAGGAAAACCTGGGCTAGTGATTCTGTCCCTCACAAGAAACCTGAGCTGGAGACTCACAGATTGCTAGAACTGACCACAGCCATATGGCCCCACATCCACCATACAATTACAAGAAAGCATAGCCTACTTACCAACAGAAAGCAGATCTCCAAGGACCTGAAGAATGGCCAGAATGGATGCCTTATCAGAGGAGCTCTGCAATGAGAACACAGGCAGTCATCTTAAAGGAAGGATGCAAGAGGAAGGAGGTAGTGTGGTCAGGAATGCACATGAAAGAGGAAGCAGAGCTGTGCTTTCTTCTACTAAGAAATACCCCATATAGAGAAAGAATGGACACGGGGGCCCTCCTTAAATAATGAGTGGACTCACTGAGACATGGGTTTCAGAGGCTATATGCTTCCATATTTAGTCTTCAAGACTCCTCTTTAGGGACCTGTCTTACAGTAGCCACAACAAGCTTCATAAGAAAATAAGTAATGATAATTGATAGAAATAGCAAAGAAAAGGGAGCTTCATGGGCCAATGTAGCCCAGACTTCAGGTAATTTAGAGGACTTGTGTTATTTTGTAATGCAGGACACAGAAAAAACAGAAGTCCACCAACGTGTTGTGAGGCAAATACTGCCTTGGCAAACGCAGATATATTTTCTCACAAGAAACCCAGGGTAATGCCAAATCATGGCGTTGCTCTTCAGGATCCTTGTAATGATTGATACTATACCCCTTGTTATACAGGGAGAATTCTGAGTTCAGAGGATAAGAGGACTTGCTGAGTTCCCTGAGACAATCCATATAGCAGACCCAGAAGTGCAACCCAGTCTAGGTTCCCAAATTCAGACTAGCAGTGTTTGCATTGTAACATTTTTCTGGTATGTTATTTAGGGCATATTCTTAATCTTCCCATGAGTAAGACTCACAGTCATCTGCTTCAAAGGCTTTAGTAACTCTCCATTATGTTTAGGATAAAGACATAGCTCATTAATATGCTTTCCAAAGTTCTTCACAACCTTGTTCTACTGAAGTCTCCAACTTCATTATCCATTTCAACATTCCTGCCCCAAATACACATTCCAGCAATGTGGAACCACTTGTAGTTTCCTGACCAACCAGGCCATTCCTTGCTCTTCACCTTTGATCATACCCTTCCACTTCTTGGTGACTCTCTCTGTCACCCTGGTCAATACTGACTCATCTTCAAGTGCATCATAGCCCCCATGGGATCTCCATTCCACAAACAAATGGAGTCCAGGATCCCTTCTGTCTCCCCATGACTCTGGGCTCAGTTCTGACAGTGCACTTACCATACAGTGTAGGCACCAGGGTACAATCTTGCTTCCTAGATACTAAAATCTTTAAAGAAGGGATTAAGTTTTGTGTATATCTATATCCCCAGTGCTTGACACAAGGACTATTCCAGAGAAAATGTGCAATAAGCATTAGTTGAATGAAACCAAATTGAACCCAAAAGAATCATGGAATCTAATAAACCTCATACCTTTCAGGAAGTCATACTTCAATAATTAATATTTTTGGCAGTACTGGGGTTTGAATTAAGGTCCTCATGCTTGCAAGGTTGATGTTTTACCACTTGAGTCATGCTGCCAGCCCTAGAAAGTCATACTTCAAAACCCATCCAGGGCTACTTACTTCAGCACAAAATTTCAGGGTCTCAAAAAAAATAGTAATCAAAATACATATCTTCATACTATATTTTTGCAAATCAAAATTAGTGCAAAAAAAATATGATGGACAAAATACCAAACTGAACTCACTACCTCCTATACTGGGTAGATGAGGCCCCTGGGATGCCCAAGCACTTGGCATCTGTATTTCCCCAGGAAGACTTGGTGTACTCACACTACTGTTGACCTAACAAGGGGAATCTCAGCATATGCTATCCTAATGTCCCTCATCATACTGTACATACATGTATACAACTTGGTGCCTTTCCCCTCACTAGTCTGCCAGAAGATGGAAACAGGAACCAAAAAGCATCCCTGAAACTGACCTATCTGGGGAAGCTGCATAACTCTAGCCCTTTGAAAGTGGACACAAAGATGGTACACAGTAGAAAAACAAAGTTCTTGTTTCCCTGATCAATAATGACATTTATGAATCAATTATAAGCACACCCCATCTTTCTCTGAAGAAAAAGGGAGATAAGTCCTTTTGTAACATTGTGAAAATGTTGAGCAGTTTTTAAAATGCTGGATTCATTCCTTAATTTTGAATGAGCAAGGAAAATAAGAGAGGAAATGGAAAGGTGAGAAAAAGAGGAAAGAGAAAAAGTAATAAGGTAGAAACTTATTGAAGGGGAATAAAGGATCCAAATTTCATTTCCTTTCATTCAATTATTCATGCATTCATTCCACAAACATCCACTGGAAATCATCTGTGTTCTAGTCACCAAGCTAGGCAGTGAAGATACAAATTGATCAAAACACAATCTGCCATCATGGGATTCCAGGCCTGGCTGAGGTGTACACAGCTGGCAGATGGTCAGGACCCAGGATAGCCATGCCTGTGGCAAAAATACGCACAAATGCTGGGATTGGGAGAATCCAGGAAAGGAGCCTTTAACCCAGGCAGGTCCATGAGTGATGATGAGTCAGAGAAACCAAGTAGAAAGGGAGAGAAAAGATGTCCTAGCAATGTGGTGCCCCATGTGCTCAGAGGGACACATGACAGCATGATAACATTAGGGGATGAATTCTACACCCCAGGTGATCAGACTGAATAAAGCAAATGGTGAAAGGAATTGTGAGTTTCTTGTGAACAAGAACTAGGTCTTATTAGTCTCTATATTCGCATCTCCTAAGATATAGTAGACAATCCACATATTTTACTGAATTGATTCCTCCAGCTAAGGAATTGCCTGCTTTATTACAATGCCCACTAATTCTCCCCAAGAACAGCATTGTCTTATTTGCTTTGGTTGTATCTGGCAGCAGGGATGTGGAGCTAGCCATCTGGTGTGCATTAAATCACAAGTCCCACGTCATTTTGACCTGTGGCTGACAATGTAGGATGCACACACATTAGCCTTTACTCCTTTGTCACCTCACAATTTTTTTTGCTTTGAAGACAGAACAGTCCAGTGCTGATGGAGGGTATGGGTCTCTCCCCTCTACCCAGAGAATGGACCATGATCTATCTCTTCTAGTCTTTCTTTTTTCCTGGGTTTTGTGTGATTTGTTTAAAGGTGTGTATGAGCCCAGATCAGGAAAAGAAATCCTGAGTAGAAGTCTGTTGAGGGATTGTGAAAATTTAACAAAAAATTGCTTATTTTTGGACAATGCTGTATAGACATGAACTTGGATCCAAGGTGACATTGTTAAGCCACCAAATGAACTCTATGGAACCAAGTACCTGTGGACTTTCAGGTAAATGAAATACCTATCCTCACTTTAAAAAAAAAAAAGCCACTATAAGTTGAGCAGTTTGTTACTGGATTTAGCTGTGACAGCTAAAAAAAAAAAAGGAAATTTTACACCTTTATGAGCCCTCTTTCTAAGCACTATGGTTTTCATAGAAAAGAAATTAGTTTCACAAACTATAGGTCAACCCAGAAACCCCAGCCATGCCAAAGAAACAAGTAGAACAGAATCTTCATACAGATGCTAAGTTTGTAATGGTCTCACTCAGCTCTAAGCCAGAATACACCAGCACAATATTGTTTTTCTCTAAGTGAAAATTATGGCTATCAGTGGAGAAAAAAATGCCCCACAAAATCTCAACTGGCATTAATTTATTCACTGCTATATTTACCAATAAATATTTTACACTATTTAGAAGAATAACACAAAGCCGTTATCTCACCCACAGTAATAATAAATGAGCAATTAAGAAAGCAGGATGTGATGTGCCTCGATTTTCCTTTAATGATCCTTTTAAATGAATCATTGAGTAATCCCCTGTTAAGACTTTCCTATAAAAAATGGATCTGCCAAGCTTTCAGAGAGAGGCAGGCAGTTGGAAGAACAAACAGTGTCTTTCACAGACTGTGGGGTTTTGAATTGCAATTTTCACATGCACTGTTTCAAATTTGTTGCTCCCTTGCTTTTTAAATCTTCTATGTTTCCCTGTTGCCTTTTTCCTGAGTGCTTGTCACAGTATGAAAATAAGACCTTTCACATCTCTCATCTTTCAGGCTCACTTCCAGCCCCTCCCTCCACCTCAGTACTGAACATTCCCACACATAGGACCAGTTACTGTGCCTAAGGTCATCATTGGTACCTGAGACTTCAAGGATTTGCTCATCCTGATGCAGTTGCTTGAGTCACTGGGACTTGAACTCAGGACATTGTGCTAGCTAGGCAGGCTTTTAGTTGTTTTTCAGGCAGGGTCTCACTTTTGGCGAAGGCCAGCCTTGGACAGCAATCCTCCTACCTGTTACCTCCTGCATAGCTGGGATTGCAAACACATGATAATACACTTAACTCTCTCCTCTCTTTTTGAAGCACGTTTCGGTTCCCAGCTCCAGCTCCAGCTCTTAGCTATCTTTTACCCACAATGGCCACACATGAGGCACTGCACAATTCCAAGGGGTACCATTCACAAAAACTGTGCCATGATAGGCACCCCATCAAGTGGTACAATGCCTGGCCTTGCCAAGAGCAGGTCAATTATTTACCAAGCATTTATTTCCCAACAACACTTGTACGTACCTTTAATTAGAATTCTTACTAGATCCTGGTTATTTTCTTACCTCCTCATTCTGGTTGTTACTCCATGGGTAACAACTACTCTAAAACTTAAAGGCTTAAAACAATAATAGACTTTTTATTATATCTCTTGGTTTTATGGATAGGTAACTGGGATAGGACTTGGCTGGAAGAGTCTCCTGCTTACCATGGTGTCAACTGAGGTCATAAAATGACACTCACCTGGCAGGTGTACTGGTCTGCAGGGTCCATGATGGTTTCACTCACAAATTTTGAACTGTGGCAGTGATGGCTGGAGCATTGGGCTCCCCTTGGACTATTAACCAGAATGGCCCTATATGTCCTTTTCAGCATGACAGTCTTAAGGTACTTGAATTTCTAACATGGCATCTGGGTTCCCCTAGGACAAGCATTCTAAGAGAACTAAGTAGAAGCCCCTAGACTTCTTTTGACTTTGCCTCAGAAGACAAAATGTTGCTCCTTGATGCAATGTATAGGTTAATCAAGTCACTAATGCCATCCCCTATTCAAATGGATAGTAATTAGTCTCCACCCCTCAACTGGAGGAGTAGAAAAGAATTTGCAGCAATTTTAACTCCCCACATCCCGTTTAGACCATGAGCTCCTCTAGAGGAAGAATTTTGACTCATTCCTTTTAGTATTGCAAGAACCTAGCATGGGGCCTTGCACAGGGTAGGCATTCAGGTATGTATGGAATGGGATGGGAAGGGATGAAATGTTAACTTAATATCTGCCTGCGCTTTGCTATCCTGTTCTCTTCAATACCAACATTCACCTTAAACTATGTCACATGAGAATGCTGTTTCAGAAATATCACAGGGCAAGCCAGGAATAGTGGCTCATAGCTACCCAGGAGGCATAAATAGGAGGATTGTGACCCAAGCCACCCAGGCAAAAACACGAGACCCCATACTGAAAAAATAACTAAAGTAAAAAAGGGCATGGCCCAAGTGGTAGCGCCCTTGCCTAGCTAGTGCAAGGCTCTGAATTCAAACCCTAACACTGTCAGAAAAATTAAAAGAAAAAAAATGAAAGAAATATACTAGGTTCACAGCTTAACATACCAATTTAGCAAGCAAATAGAGAAGGCCTAGTATGTGCCAGGCACCGTCAATATCATCACAGTTTCAAAATGGAGAGAAATAAAGCATCCTGTATCCTTTAATTTTCTTCACAAATTTTTCCCCAATTTTACTGAACTGGGAAAAGACAGTCTACTCCCTTCCCGCTGTGATTTCAGGGAGAACCCCCTGATATCCCACAGGAATAGAGTGCGTAAACTCTGCTATTCTGTTCCCACAGATTGAAAGAATGAGCCCATGAATTTCTAATTCTTGGTCTCTAAAGAATAAGACAGAACCTCTTCCAAACTCATGAGCCAAGAGCACAGGACACAGTTCATAGCCCAAGAAAACCATATTGGCCAAAATAAATTTGTTCTTCCAGTCATGCAGTTTGAACACTCACTAGAGATGGTCCATTGGTTAAATAAAAGACATTATTAAATTTGGAGCTAGTAAATGAATGACTGAAGGCAATGCTAATCACAAACTTCAATTACTAGAAATGGTTATAACACCAAAAACGGTGACCGGCCTTTCTCTGTTTTACACAAAAGGAAACAGGGAATAACTATATCACTACAAATTTAGTTTAGGTAGAAGAGAAAAAATTCATGGCAAGGTTGAAATGAGAGAGAGAAGAAGGGTGGGGGGAGGTTTTAAGAGTAGGGACAGAAAAATCTAATAAAATAAAACAGCATTTGCTTCAGTATGATGGAGTTATGTTAGAAATAGTTGGGGGGGAGACGTTTGTTATAATTACAGAAGCTGGGTGATGGGGGTGTGGTTTTGTAAAAAATATTACAAATAAAGTAAATGATACATAATGTATTCTGACTGGAATGTCTTAGATGGATCCTTTAAAATAAATAAACTCACTAGGATCTTTCTCATTGTTCCCCAAAATTTGACAAATGTCCCAATCATATCTTGGGTCTTAACTAATAGTTAAGGATATCCACAATCATCCTTCTAGTTAAAAAGGATGCCCATGGTCCATCACAGGATAAGGTGGAATGTGGTCCACTTTCTACTTGGTGGGTATTAATTGAGTACTTTCTAAGTACCAGGCCCCGTGCTGGGACTACCATGGGGCACATAAATATACACAGTCCCTCTTCTCACCATGGGGGTGGGAATATTATTCAGAGCCACCTGTAAAACTGCAACTGGGGATAAGGGTCTATGCAAGCATAAGCTAGAGTTGTTTGACACGAATCAGGAAAGGGTTCTCTTAAGAAATTACAAGCTGAGAATTTATTAAAGGGTAAGTAAGAATTGACTAACTAGCAGAAGATGGAAAGGAAGAATGCTCCAGGCAAAATAGGACCAAAGGGGAGGGAGGTTAGTGTGCAAATTCCTATGGCCAGTGGAAGCATGACAAAATTGAAGGCTATAATGAACCTCAGTGAGGCTGGCAGAGAAAGGGATGGAGAAGAAGGAGGAAGGAAGCAAGAGAGGAAGAGAAAGAGAGAGAAGAGGTGGTTAAAAGGTTGTCCTTTGAGGGCTGGTGGAGTGGCTCAAGTGGTAGAGCACCTGCCTAGTAAGCATGAGGCCCTGAGTTCAAACTCTAGTTTTGCCAAATACAAAAAAAAAGATACACTTTTAATTTAAACAGACTTTAAATCTCACAAGGCTATGGATATTAGCTTAATTTCTGTACTTATAATATTGGACTAATAATTGCTCCTACCTTGTAGGTATAATTGGGTTAGAAATATCTTAACAGATGTAAAAATGCTTAGTTCACTGCCTCAGTCACAATGCATGATCAATAAAATATTAGTAAATAAACTGTGCCACGAGCATGGTAGAAAACAGTTGAATGATCTGAAAATAGGTTTGAACATCCTGAGATACATCTTCCTGGATCAATTTCCATCCAGGTCATGATGCTCCCAAATGAGCAGAATGCTGATAAGGAGGAGTGGGGGGAAGATAAACAGACAAAGGGGGTGAGGGCGTATCCTCTGGCAGACACGATTTGGAATCCTGTATTTTATCAACAACATGCAGCATACTTGTTGCCACTCAGTAAATGGTAAAGTCCCCCGGTCATAATAATAATAATGAGAGCAATCAACAGCACCATATCCCGGGACGATTCTCTGATTTGTTTTAAATGACAATCATTGGAAAGCAGGCTCCATCTCTATTCTAGGGAGGCTGTGATGTTTCACAAAAGCATAGTTGACAAAGTACAGAACAAAATGTGCAAGTTAAAATTAAGGACTACTGAAAAGAAGTGCCAAAATGTTTTCAGCTTTTCTGGAGGGTATCTAAACACAGCAAGTAAATACCACTTCCAGGTACCTATCACCCAGGGCCCAACACCAAGGTTGAGGAAGTGAGTTGCCCCATTCTTGCTTCAACCAGCAGTTATCACTTGCTGCCTTGCTTATCTCTGGCTCTACCACCTCCAAAATATACATGAACAAATAAAAGCATCCATGACATGGGGCGCAGTTCTGCCTCACGGAGGCCACTGAACCAATCACATCTCAGATACCTTCATCCCAAAGACACTGAGAAGATGCGCTTTGGCCAGGCCCTTTACCCAGTTAATTCTTAGCATGCTAACACATGTTCACTGTTCTAACACAGAGTTATGATGCAGGAAGTGTGACTCCTGTCATCTCATAGGTATTGAACCACTTGGGTACTCTAAATTAGCAGATAATTCTTAACCCAACCCACAGAGCTGTTTTTCAGAAAGTTCTGTACAATTTGAGGGTTAAGAAACAGGCATCCAGGGGCCAGGCATGGAGGCAATGGTGCCTATAATCCCAGTTACTCAGGAGGCAGAGGTAGGAGGATAACCATCCAAGTCAGGCCCAGGCAACAGCGTGAGACCCTATCTAAAAACAAACTTAAGGATAAAGGGTGAGGGTATAGCTCAAATGGTACAGAACTTGCATAGCAAGCATGAGGCCCTGAATTCAAAAAATAAAAAAGAATAAGCACCAGGACATGAATTGGCATCCCAGATAGTCAACAATATCATGATTATTTCCACGTGAATATCTACTGCGTTTCAAATATCGTTTACGGCTTATTCCTCAAAACAAAATCCTCATCTTGCAGTTTAGGTGACATTGTTCCTAATATGCTGATGAGGAAACTGAAGCCAAAAGAAGCTGAATGATTTGCTCATAAAGAAGACTCACCTTTCTTATTTTGTGAACTGAGTTTTGTAACCTGGCAAGTTTGAGAAAAAAGAAAAAGTTTCAGGCATTTTTAATACCCAAATTAGTGTTTCTTTCATGAATACATTTAAAATGTAGAGTCCAAACTGAGAATTTTTAAATATATCCACAAATACTTTGTCATGCCTACTACCAATGAGTGGATTCTATAATCCCTACTTTTGAATCTTGGCCAGTTTTAGTAACTCTGGCAGGCTCCAAACAAAGCACCACTGCTTAAATTTCAAGGTCTAGTTATAAAAGCAATGCATTTTGAAGGTTAAGAGTAAGCATCAGGCTACTCGGATATGGACATCTAAAGCCCCCTGTTTCCACATAAGAGGACAAACTACCCTATGGTGGCCATGCTCTAAGGAAGCCCAGGCCATGTGAAAAGACCTATATGGTATTAAGACCCAAATATCAGTTAAGCTATCAGCTGGGTTGGGACCAATTGTCATCAACCATCAACCAAAAGAGTGAGCATTCTTGGATGTCCAGAACAATGGAGGCTTCCAATAGCAACTTTGATAGCAACCACACAAAGGTAACAACCAAAAGCTGCTTTTCTGAGTCTCTTCCAAATGCCTGACCCATAAATTGTGACAAAAAATAAGATGGTTTTTACAAGCCACTGACATTGAGATTCTAGCCCACTCCTGAAACAAAATACTAATAATAATGATTATAATACTAGTCTCACTCATATTACTTGGAGGACTACAACCACTAACAGGATTCTTACCTAAATGGAGAATCATCAACGAACTCACAAAAACCAACCTAATCAATAGTATCAACTATTATAGCCATACTAGCCCTATTAAATCTTTACTTCTACATAAGATTAATTTACTCAGCTACCCTGACCCTCTTTCCAATTACCAATACCATAAAAACTAAGTGATATTACCACTGTTGCACAGCAACATTGACCAGAATGCAAACCAATCTCAACAGCAGATCAATAAAGAGCATTGAAACATTGATTTCTAAAAACTAGATTATCTAGGTCAGACATCTAAAATCCACAATCTAGATTGCACTGAATTTTTCCCTAACTCAATTATTGATTTTTGCAAGAGACAACATGATAGAAAGTAGAGTGAAAACATAGACTTGGAGGTGCTAACCCTAGTCCTAACCCTAGATTTTCCATTATGACTTTAGAGAAATCATTTATCTTCTCTGAACTCTACTTGCTGCCTTCCTGCTTCTGCTATGGTAATAAGAAGAGGTGATTTCTCAGGCCCTTTCAGTTTCATGATCTGGTGACAACCCAGTGACATTCTATGATGTCAGACAGGGGTCAATAGAATATCCTCATGCTAAGAGGTCAATTTTCTATTTTTGGTAGTGTGGACCAACAGTGGCTGCTAAGTGCCAGACTCTGAAAATGAGAAATAAGAGAGAAAGCAGTACTGCATCCACCTCCTAGAAATGTACCAAGAGTTTCAGAGGACAGGTGTGCCCTTGGGTATAACTCAAAGCTCTTTTAATATTCACACACTCACACACACACACACACACACACCCCAGACAGAGGGAGAGACCTGTAAAAGAAACCAGTCTTGACCTCAGTTTAATGGTCCCTGCCTTCCCACACCCCAACCTCTGCTGGCCTTTGTTCATTTATGACAGTACTGTGCCATTTTAAAAGAACAGCTTTACATTTGACATAGTTCCCAGGAAGTAGGAATTCTCTTCCTTTCAGTTCATACATGCTAGACACTAGCCTCTAGGGCATGAAGACACCCCACCATTCATTTTCCATCTTCATAATTTTCTATTCAAGCCTTTCTGTCCAGCCTGCCTACACTCTCAAAATGTCTACCCTTCTAACTATCCTATCAAAAGTATGTCTCAATGAATTAGCTTACATTAATGCAAAGTTTTTCAACCTAAGCACTACTTACATTTTGAGCCAGACAAGAATTTGTTGAAGTAGGAAAAGGAGAGACATCCCATAAATTGTAGGATATTTAGCAGTATTTCTGGTCACTACCCACTGAATATCAATGACAAAAACCATCTTCACTCCCAAGCCCCGTGACAATAAAAACTTCTAATGACAGCAAACTTGGCCCAGGTGAGAACCACTGTACTAATGCACTAATGACTGACACCTACGTAGCATGGCAGCTGATGAAGATAACTGTAGAAATTAAAAGAGTAAGTTCTCTGAACACACAAGGGAGGGGTGAGGATAGGTAAAACACCCAAAAAACTAGACAGCATTTGTTGCCCTCAACGCAGAGAAACTAATGCACATACTTTAAAGCAACTGAGGCCAATAGGAGAAGGGGACCAGGAACTATAGAAAATGTTAGTTCAAGAAGAATCAACCTAGAAGGTAACACCCACGCACAGGAAATCAATGCGAGTCAACTCCCTGTATAGCTATCCTTATCTCAACCAGCAAAAACCCTTGTTCCTTCCTATTATTGCTTATACTCTCTCTTCAACAAAATTAGAGATAAGGGCAAAATAGTTTCTGCCTGGTAGCGAGGGGTTGGGGGGGTAAGGAAGGGAGGGGGGGTAAGGGAGGAGGTGGGGGGAAGGGCGGAGAAATGACCCAAACATTGTATGCACATATGAATATAATAAAAAAAGAAAAAATAATAAAAGAATACATTCTCTGTGTTTCACAGATCAATGAAAGCCAGGACAGAGAGAGATTTGGGGACCTGTAGTCTTATGGAGCCTTCTAAAAATTATTCCTCCCAGGTAACTGAGGCAAAAGTCTGCTGTTTACTTTCATTCAAAGCCAGAACTAGATTTCTGGATCAGACATGTAAATAATCAGATTCATATACACACACATGATTAGATGACTAACTGAATTTCAGTAGATTTCATTCTATAGATATATTCACTCTGTACTCAATTCCTTGAAAATAAATCAATAACCAAGAATTAACTTGAACTGAATATGATTTTACACTCCTATAATCCCACCTACTCAGGAAGCAGAGGCAGGATAACTGCAAGTTTAAGACCAGCTGCAGCAAATGTTAGTAAGACCCGATCTCAAAAATAAAATACAGAGAAGAGGCTGAGGGTGTGGCTTGAGTAGTAGAGTGCTTGCCTATCAAGTGTGAGGCCCTAGGTTCAAGTCCCAGTAACACAAAAAAAGAAAGAAAATTAAATTCAGTGTAAGGTTTTGCTCTGCAACAAGATATTCTATCTATTTTTGAGTGTTAATTCGTTCTCCCTCTACAGTAATTGGTTCTGTTATATTGAAGGATAGCATACACCATATTAGAAGGGAAAGACTAAGATTTCAAAGGGATGGAGATGTAATTCAGTGGCATACCATGAACACGCTTCCCTAGAGGGTATGAGGCCCTGGGTCTGATCCCCAATGCCATGAGAAAAATAAAGAACTAAACAAGATGAAGATTTCCTGTTTTGTGGCCAATATTCTCCTGACTTGCCCATAATTGGCTCAGTTATTGAAAGTACTAAGTTACTATAAATATCTAATATTAATTGGGTGACTATCTGTGTCAAGTCTGAGGATATGGTTATAAACGAGTCAATAATGTCCAAGTTCTCACAGAAATTTCAGTCTAGGAAGTGTTTGTTCAGCTAATGCTTTGAGTATAGTAAGCTTCATAGATATAATTGTCACACACTTCAGTTCCCTTTATTCTGCTACATGAGTATAAACTGCTTCCCACCTCTGGTAAATGAGCTCTTTTGGTAAGAGAGAAAATGTGGGCAAATTACCATAACTTATATGGAAACTTCTTGCCTCCACTAATAAAGTAACATGGCACACTGTACGTTGAGGTGGGTGGAGGGACAGGAAATCAGCACTTGGGGAAGGGCAGCTACAGCTCAGAGAGTAATTCTCTGCTCCTGAGCATTTTCCTTTCTCCCAAGCCACTCAAACAGTAAGCCTTCAGAATTAACACATAAGCGTTATGAATGACTCCAGACTTCAAACTTTTGCCATTACATAAGATTAATTGGTAAATAGATAAGCAAGTTTGTAAGATATATGGGAGAGGTAAGATAATACATAACAAAAAAAACAAGGATGTGAATGGCCCAATTACAAAAAGAGGGTTTTGTGAAGTCACATAAAGTCCAAAAAAGATATTCTTGATTTGTTGGTTGGCATGGTTTCTACAAGTGGTGATTTGGGAACCCAGGTTCCATGTGTGGCTTTTCTTTTCCCATGTGTCCTCCAAGTCAACATGTCCATCTGTCTCAAGTAAACAAAAAGGAAAACACAGATCTTTCACTGGAGGATATTTGGGTTTGACCTAGAAGTGGCTTACATTTCTAACTCACATATTTATACATAACTAAAAAGAGAATGCAATATATACACAGCTATTATGTTAAAAGAAGAAATGAGTTTGATAGATAGGTAGCTTAGTTCTGGCTCATCTCTCACTTAGGGTTTCCCAAGAGCTGTAATTTCCCACTGGCCCGTGGCTAGCCTCCTTCTCTTACTACCTGAGATTACTTTCATTCCATCAATTCTCCTCAAGCTATAGATTAACATAAGCAAGATCAACAGACACCGGATTTCCCAACCTACCATGTAAGGCCATTTTCCAAGTTATTTCCTATATAAGGAAATACTTTGTTCATGGAAAATTGACTCTGGTATTGACCATAAATTTCAAGAGAGCAAAGCCATCAACTTCCAAAGTAATCAAATATTACATATGATAAAATTTCCAACAGTAACAAGAAATAGTCATTATAGTGCACATACTATGGCCAAGGTTGAAAACACAAAGCCCTTATATTTCTTAAAGAGTTCCTTCATAAGCACAATCATAACAACTAAGGTTAGCTGGGGGCATAGCTTAAAGTAGTAGAATACCTACCTAGCAAGCTTGAATCCCTGAGTTAAAAACTCCAGACTGTCAAAAAGGAAATAAACAACAGCTAAGGTCAAATAAGCCAAGACTAGCCATTAAGAATCCCTACAGTGTGGGCCAGGTGCTGGTGGGTCATGCCTGTAATCCTAGCTACTTGGGAAGCTAAGATCAGAAGGATCATGGTTCAAGGCTAGCCTAGGAAAATAGTTGGTAAGACCCACATCTCCAAAATAACCAAATCAAAATAAACTAGAGGTGGGTGTGACTCAAAGTAGTAAGAGTTCCTGCTTTGCAAGTGTGCAGACCTGAGTCCTGAGTTCAAACCCAAGTCCCACCAAAAAAAAAAAAAAAAAAAAAAACAGAATTCCTAGTTTTTCACTTATTTGATGGCCAGATCACTGGAGAATATCTCAGAGAAACACTTGTCGATACTCATCTTTAAGTTTCTATGAAAAGACATTGCCCAACCTTCAGTATAACATGGTCTTCTCATCTCATGAGGCATATCACAAAAGTATTTCAGGCCATAATGTGAGCTTCTTGGGCCACCTGGCCCCTTCCAAGCACCTCTAAGGAACCTCAACTCTGATTTCCATCCTAACAATTTGCATCTTCAAAGCAAAATCATTCCTTCCAAATATATCCAGAAACTCAGAGCTATGTGGCCAGCTGTAATGAGAATTTGTTGCAAAATTTGTTATATTAATTATAACCACAATGAAACAGCTAAAAAGAAAGCAATTTGGGAAATAAATTAAGCATCCTATTCATCTTTCCAAATGCCCTATAACTTCATTTCCAGATCATCCAAAAAACAAAGAATTAGTTAAACATGTCTTCATCTGTGACTTTTATGATAGGTCTTGTCAACCCCTTCTTTAGTGAATAAAGATACTCAAAATTTAATTATGATTAGATAAATTTATGGAGGAGGGTGTGTTTTAAAAATAGTCTCTGAATATATCCTAATAAAAAATTATAATAAAAAGTTTCATGTCTTTCACCAAAAATTTCACATAGGCCTTACCACCTATTTTTAAATAAGCTGGATACCTCTTTGAAAATGTTAACATCCTATCCTGGAGCTACAAAGACCCACAGATGTCACACTAGAACTCTGCCAGGACACTGTCTGCTTGAAATTGTTTCCTCTCATTTGTAGACAATTTCATACCAGGTCCTTCAAGCACCCAGACTATACTTCATAAAATAGAGAGCACAGGTGAGAATAAGCACTTTTTATACGAAACTAATGCTAAATACAAACCCAATGATGTTTTTTCTTTTCTATAACTTACACCCCCCAAAAATCCAGAGGATTCCAGAAAGTCAGTGTCAACAGTCTGGACTATAAAATTAATAAAAGTTTCAAGGTTAAAATAAATGATAATCATGATAGAAAACAAGAGCTTCCAAGGGGAGAGGTAGTATTTCCACTGTGGATAAAGACTCTAAGGGTCAATGATTATAATAGCATAACTGGGAGGAAAATAAGTCTATTACAAGATTCAGCAACCAAGCCCCAAATGTGTGGCAATTAGCCAGTAAAGTCACAATTTTAATAGTACAGAAAAGTGTCTGCAGCTGTGTAGGACAGCACAGCCCATAAAGAGGACATCAGACATCTTTCCCATCTAATTGTCAAGGCTGATTTCCAAGAACTAAGGAGATACTCAGTAAGCTCTTACTTCAATGCTTCCACTTAAGGAGGAAAAAGTTATTTCATTTCTCCTTTCTGGAGTTCAGCCATATGTTGAGTTAGTAAGTAACTGTCAGGATGCCATAACCTGCTTGGCTTTGATCCTCTCAGTGAATGTGAGAGACATGACCAGGACAGTGACACTCAGATCCAGGGGCATCTCTTTGACTAAGTTGAAGAAGGATGAGATGAAAAATTCACCAAGAAATATACTCATGTTGAGGCATGACTTCCTGATAGAATATCCACTTATCTGTCCTTCTATGCATCCATTCCATCATTTACTTAAACTATTTAATACTCATTAATACATTGGGCCATACATTGAGGGGCTTAAAGGATGCATCAGTATAGGACTTCTCAAAACAACTGCAAAATAAGCCAAAAAGGAGACAGAAATATTGCCTTATCACAATCAAGGCCAAATTGAATTCAGTGCGTGAGGACGGTGAAGGTGTGTTCAGGAAGAGGCATGAGAGGCAATGAAATCTCATTGTGAAGGGCTTCCTCGTGGGAATGCAGCTGTCAGAGTCAGGCAGTGGGGAAGTAGAAACTTCTTTCCCAGTAGAAGCTGTGAGCCACAGCTATTCCAATTTTCAGGGTGGAAACCGCTTCCAAAAAATCTTGCAAAGTATTTCTGACTCTGCCTTAAATTGTTTTTGGTTTGTGTGTATGTGTGTGTTTGTTTTGGCAATACTAGGGTTTGAACTCAGGGTCTCATGCTTGCTAGGTAAGCACTTTACCACTTAAGCCATGCCTGCAATCCTTTCTGCTTTCGTTGGTTTTTCAGATATGGCTTGCATTTTTGCCCAGGCTACCTTCAGACCACAATCCTCCTAACTTTACCTCTGAAGTAGCTGGGATTACAGCGTGAACCACCATCCCCAGATCTGCCTTAAGTTTTGACTCTCATCTTGAAGGAACTCAAACAACCATATAAATAAAACATGATTGAAAACCAATGTCCTTCTCTATCACCAGGCAGATGTGATTTGGCCAGATAAGCAAAGAGCCCTTCAAGCAGATGCTATAAAGAGATTATGGCACTTTGAAGGATGTTGGCAAAATTAGTTCTAAAGCCCCTTTTATCAATTCCTCCACAAAATAAAGTCTATCATTTTAACATCAATCAGTTTAATGCCCATCTACCAAGAGTAATTATAACTGTGTCATGTGATTACACAGATCCTGTGAGTAACTTATACATAATTAAGCTATGCATTATGACACTCTTCTGCTTTTCAGAGTCTCCATGGTCAATTGTCAAGTACCTGATGATCAATTACCACTCTAACCATCCACTCTTAAGAAATGTGTTCGGAAATCTAGCATTTGAGCCATAAGATTACAAGTAGAGACACTGAAAACACGCGGATTTCCTTAAAACCACCTGGTGAGTCAATATCAAAATCGTGGACCAAGTCCATTAAGACACTGGAAGAGAAACTTAGACCAAAACAAAGCTCTTGAAATTTTTTAATGAACTTTTTAATTTTAAGTAGTTTTAGCTTGACAGAAAAGTTTCAAAGATAGCACAGAAAGTCCCCGTCAAACATCACCGTTTCCCCTTTGTTAACATTTTACAATAGCATGGGACATTTGTCAATACTAAAAAATTGGAGCTGGGGGTTTCTCAGTGATAAGAGCACTTGCCTAGCTTACGCGAAGACTTAGGTTCCATCCCTAGCACCCCAAACAAAACCAAAAAAGCTAAGAAATTGACATATATAATTGTTAACTAAACTCTAGACTTCTTTAAATTTCACCTGCATTTCCAATATCGTCCTTCTGTTCCAATATCCTATCCACAGTACCATATTGCATGTAGCTGTAGTGTCTCCACAGCTTCCTCTGACCTGTAAGAGTTCCTCAGTCATGACCTTGACTAATGAGGAATAGTGAAAATGTATGTAGACTGGCTCCCAATCCAAGCTTGTCTAATTTTTCTTTTCTCATTATCCAACTAGGGTAAGGGTTTCAGAGGTGAAGGAGTCCCATCACATTTCAAGGGTGGATGATAACCATATGACATCACCAGTAATGTTATCACTTGATTTATCACTGGGGTAAAGTGATTTTTTGCCACATTTCTTCACTGTGAAGCAACTGTGTTTCCCATTACCATACTGTTTTTTGAAAGCAAGTCACCAAGTCTAGCCTCCCCTTCAGAAAAAGGATAGAATGAAGCTTCCTCTCATGAAGGGGTGGTATCTATCTATATGCAGCCTTTAAATCCTTGAAGTTTGAAGGAAAAATACATTCAGTGCACTTGACTTTTATGGGAATTTCCATTCTGTTTTTCATGATCACATGCCCATCACTGCTTGGAACAGGACTTTGTACAACACTCAATCTGTCAGTACCTCCTACAACCATGTCAGGAAATGGACAATATCATGTTGCTCTGAAGGACTGTTTTGCCATCAGCAGTGGATTCTGGCTGCTGAGAGGTGAAGGGGAAGTAAGTTGGAGACAGTTCCTTGGAGAGAGAGCATGCAATCAAACACAAATGTGTGCACTAATTAGGTATGATGGGCTGTAATTTTCCGACTTCCTTTTGCAAAGCAAATTGCTTTTTGAGTTGAAATATTCTCTGGCTTTCTTTCTCTCAAGTTTGGCCTTGTATGAAAGTCCCCATTTTCAAAAAGCCAAACTTGTTTCATCTTATTGTATAACTAATTTAATGCTAATTGCACAATGACTGCATTAGACATCATTGAACTATACCATATTGTGGAACCAAAATTCATCTGTCAACCTGAAAGATGTAAGTAAGCCTAAGAGTGCACTCAAAGATGAATCAGTGAGAGCTGCCTTTCAGACATCCACTGGTTGGGCAGGACAGAAGAACTTTATGTATTCCTGGCTCTCAACACAACACAGCAGACACTTTTAGAAACATGGGCTTCCCGTGGAATCCCTGAGAATTCTCCAAATAAATCAGAATCTCAGAATTTACATGTGTAAACCATCCCTAGAACATGCAAACGAGGAGTTTTCTAATTTTTTAATACATCCAGGGATAGAAAGCTCAGCATTTTCCAAACTATTTTGCACCAGCTTGAAACTCTGACTTTAGAGAAGATCCTCTTTAGACCCAGCTGCTTGTTTGCAACCCATACATTTACACATTTGTTTAATGTCTACATCGAGACAGTGATTTGTTTTTTTTAAAAAAAATAATAACCCACATCGCCGATCGCTATGACTCAAGCTTGTAACCCTAGCTACTCCAGAGGTAGAAATCAGTAGGATCACAATTCAAAGCCAGTCCAGGCAAAAAGTTAGTGAGACCCTCCATCTCAACCAATGGCTGGGCACAGTGGTGTACCTGTCATCCCAGCAATGTGAAATTGTGGATTGAGGATTGTGGTACAGACTGGCCTGGGCCAAAAACGAGACCCTATCTCAAAAATAACCAACACAAAAAAAGGGTTATGAAGTGGTTCAAGTGGTAGAGTGCCTGCCTGGCAAGGGTGAGATCCTGAGTTCAACCCTCAGTACTAAAAAAAAAAGCACACACACACATCAATGTATTTCCTTCCTTAACTGCACTGTGAACAAAATCCAAGAGAACTCCTGTTTCCTGCCCCCATCACCTCCTAAGCCTCCAGGAAAGCATTCTCATTCAGTTATGGATATGACAAAAATTTAGACACTGTTTTCTAGAGTTTGATGAGGATATTTTTAACCTCTGCATCTTCTCTCCAATGAGGAACTTAAACAGGCACTCCTAGAGCAACCAAATAAAGAATATTTAAGATGCAACTTCTTGCTGCCTTTGTTTTGAGGAGTGAAATTATACTGTTGTCATTGGTGCTGATTTGCAGAGAGCCAACAGTATATGTGAAGCTGCAGAGTTCTTGCAAAGACAGCCTTTTGTTAGAATAAATGTAGGGGAGTTATGCCCTGAATATTATTTTTGTTCTTTGAAATCCAACCTGCTGATTAAGAGTTTTTAACCTCCTCATGCTCTCTGCCAGCCTTAACCCCACAGAGAAGCAAATAAGGAAGGGCAAGATGAACGAGGGCCCCTCCCCCCTAGCACCTCCAATGAGAGCTGCTCCTACAGGCTCCAGTCAGCACCTTTAAAAACAACCAAGACCACCCAGGAAAAGGTGAAAGACATCTCCTAAAAGAAATAATTTCTAAGAAAAAAGATTATATTGACACTCCCCAGGAAAGTGGTAGCAATGTCAGTGTGACAGAATTCAGAGATAGCTGTTTAGTATGATAGCACAAACATTGGAATAGGCAGAGACTTTTCAATCCAAGAAGATACCAAATTAAGACCTGCAGAGTATTTCTTAAAAAAACGTATTCATCTTGTGCCAGACGCTCACCCATGGAGATATACACCAACTTCCTATACTACAAATTCCCCTGGCCCTTCCAAATCCACCAAATCAGAAGTCCCTAGAGTTGGATTTGGATTTTTGTATGACTCTAAAGCCTTGTGACATCCTATCATCTCTGATCCTATTAAGCTTGTGTCTTCCATAAAAACCTTGATAAAGGAAAAAGGGAAGGACAAAAGTGTCCCTTGTGAGTGGTAAGGAAACTTTGGACTTAAACAAGATAAATAAAAGTTTTGAATACCTATTGTGTGTCACATGAAGTGTTCATATTATACAATGCTTGACATGTACTAAAACACATTCTAAGCCTTGGTTTGCCCATCTGTAAAATATAGACAATGCTTTCTTTGAGGACTTTAGAAAGAATTAAATGAGATGATTATGTAAAATACCTAGATCAATGCTAGTTTGTAACAGGGAGAATTGGAAATTACCACCAACTCAATTTGAAGTCAAATCAACCTTAATTTATGCTTCACTCTTTACATCATCAGATTCCCACTGTAAAACATGTACTAAGTGATGACAAATAAAGGAAAACAAAGTGAGCCACTATGGCAGAGACTGCTAGTTTCTCTCCTTCTTCCTTAGTAACAGACCTATTTTAGTAGGGATTCCCAATAGCCATGTTGGAAAATAGGGTGATCCCAACCACACATTACAATATTAGAACCAAACGGAGGCCATAGTCATGAGCATGAAGCCCTAGGATGAATTAACCTCCAGATTTGTTTACGTAAGGAACAATGAAACACTGATCTCTCATTTCCATTTTCCATAGCCATATCTGATTCTAATCAATACAGTCACACAGGGAAAGTCTTAACAAAACTGTGATGATGGCAATTGATAAATCATTAAGCTAATGACCCAACTAACACAAATACTTGTAAGAAAGTATTCCTGAAGCCAGATGACGAAGACTGGCTAGGGTTCTTCAGAAGAACTAATAAGATAGAGCTAGAGATGACAAAGGAAGAGATAGAGAGATGCACAGAGAAATAGAGCGAGAGAGAGATGTAAATTTCTATATGAAGATAAAGATATATGAAGACATTTGTCTTTGGAATTGGCTCATATAAATATGGAGCCTGAGAGGTCCCACAATTGACCATCTACAAACTGGAGGACAAGGAATACTAGTGTATAATCCAGCCCAAGTCTGAAGGTCTGAGAACCAAGGTTGAGTTTGAAGTCCTAAGAAGTTGGACATTGGTGGGGGACTATCCAGATATAAATCCCAGATCTAAAGGCCAAAGAACCAGGAGTTCAATGTCTCAGATCAAGAAGAGAAAGCAATTGCTGCCTTTTTGTTCAATTTAGGTCTGCAATGGGTTGATTGATTCCCATCCACACTGGTGAAGGTGGATCATCTTTACTCAGTACTCTGACTCAAGCACTAATCCCATCCAGACACATTCAGAAATCATGTTTTACCAGCTACCTGGCCTCTGTTAACCCCATCAAGTTCATCCTTAAACTTAACTATCACACTGACATAGTGACTGGGGAAAAAAACCAAATAAATAATCCTTGAACTTTATCACTAGAGAGATCTAAAATTCAAACCCAATAATCAGTGTGATAGTGTTGTGGGTTGAATATGAAGTGTTCCCCCAAAAGTTTCATGTGTTAAAGGTTTGGATCCGAGGTGGTGGTGCTATTGAGAGGTAATTGGATCATGAGGGCAGTAATTTCATCAATGGGTCAATCTATTGATGAGTTCATTCTGAACTTAGGATGTGGGGCCTGGTGGGAGGAAGTAGGTCAGGGAGGCATGGCTTTGAAGGATATATGGTCCCTTCCTGTCTCCCTCTGCCTCTTCTCTGCCATGAGGTTAGCCACTTTTCTCCACTACACGCTCCCCACCATGATGCTCTGCCTTATCTCACACAGGACCAGAAGCAACAGAGCCAAGTGACCATGGACTGAAACCATGATCCAAAATAACTTCCTCCTCCCTTAAGTGGTTTTCTCAGGCATTTCATCAGTGATGAAAACTAACACAAATTTTAGAAAAGTGATTTTAACCTTTCTGAGTCTTGATTTTTGGTTGGCTGACTTTATCTTTATTGGAATAAAGTAGGACAATATCCAAAAAACAGAGATGAACTGAAGTTCAAATTAAATTCGAGGGGAGAATTTGTTTGCAAACACAACAAATTCTAGGTTCTCTATTTGTTTTAGTGGCACAGTTAATTCTATTGTTGTTTCTAGTTACTTACCTTTCTTCCTGTAAAAGGATTTTAGGTAGGAAAGAGACAACTTTATTTAAATATCAACTTGAGTACCATGTGGGGAATAAATTTTAAGTTCTATCCAAATAACAGATGATTAGAGCTTGGACTACAATTGAAATGGAAGAGACAGAAATGGGTAGATCTTGGTATGTATTCTGAATGTGGAGTCCTCGGGGTTTATGACTGATCAACTAAGGGAAATAAAATAATCAAAAAGAAAGAGCTAGACAAATGGTGGGTGTTGATGTCATTAACTTGGAAGAAATAAAAGGAAGTGGGTAGAAAATTAAGAGCTTAATTACAGACATAGTCATTGGGATGCTCACAAACTATTCAAGTGAAGATGTCAGATTGTCAGAGGCATATGTGTAGGTGACAAAACTGTAACTTTATGAGAGAGAAATGGAGTGTTACAATAATTACAGGGCAGCCGGAGTGGCATATGACTGGGAAAGATGTCTTAGAAGAATATACAGAGAAGAGAAGAAAAAGGAGTTCAAGACACAGCCCTGAACTTTCCAGCACTGGTAAGTCAGGCTGAACATGAGTTCCTAAGTTTGGGGAGAAAAAGTGGTCCTCAGCCCAAGACACTAGATGTTAGGAGGTAACTAAGTGGTATCTTGTAGATGTGTAAATAATTCTTAGCATACCACTATCTCAGCCTTTTACAGAATCACAATAGTGTCACTCAAAGATCCTTTACTTCAAAGAACAGTGATCACAATGCTGTTTCTGATACTTGCGTCTAAGCCACAAAGAATAGAAAAACTAACGTCTTTAAAAAATAGGAAAGAATGAAAGAAATGGCCAACAAAGTTAAGATTTAGCAGGAACTACACATCTGTGTATGTTTATACTCTGGCACAACCTAGTGGCACTGTATTTAACAGGCAGGTCTACATTAAGATGGAGTAGACAACTACTGTTAAAATTACATCCTGAAACCTTCAATCTGCCACTGTGACTTCATAGTACTTCTTGGATCATGAAATTAGCGGCAATGATAAATGTCACACACCACCTAGAGAATGACTTCCGTATCCTTCAAGAAAGATATTTTTATGAAAATCAACATATTCTCATGTCATTCTGAGGTAAGAGCAGCTATTTTTTAGATATGACCTCCTTATTTGATGTGCCAGTCAGATGTTTATCACACTGCTTAACAACCACAATTTGTCCCACACTTTTTACATTAAAGCATATCATGGAAATCAACACAGACATTTCAAAAAAGACCCAAATTCATTTTAAAGCACAAGTCATTACTACAGTGGCTTCCATCACAGCTAGGTTCCAAGAAAAAGACCCAAATTCATTTTAAAGCACAAGTCATTACTACAGTGGCTTCTATCACAGCTAGGTTCCAAGTGAATTTGCTGTGAAAAGGACTTGCTTAAGGACCTCAGCACTGGTATGCACAGGTCACACATTACAAACTGGCATGCAGTTCTGACATGACTGAACACGATGTGAGTTGCCATGTGGACCAATACGCAATTATTTTATTGGACCCATCTGAATATATGGAGTCCCTATGGCAGCAGAGTCCACAGCTTCAATAAGATTCAGATGCATGAGGCTGACTGTGGCATCAGTGAAAAGACAAGACTTTTCCTGGGATCCCCCAAACTTCTCTTGGTTTTAAAGGTCAAGCTCTTGGAATGGTACTCCCATATGGAAGCTAGATACCTAAGTCATATTGGAGTCAAATCAACATTTGAATCATGAGACACTAAGTTTTTCAGAGTTCTAGGAGTCCTACTGGAGCAATAATAGAAGGTGTCTCCTACAGACAGGTAGACTGGAGTAGAAGACTAAGACCACTTCCCACTGGTTCAGTTGGAAATGATGACCTCAAGGTCTTTCTTCTGGACCCTTGCCAAGGCAGAGTACAAGGTCACTTCCCCAGTGAGTTCAAGGGTAAAGACACAGAACCACCAAACAAAATATTCAGCTACAGACTTAAAACATAACATCATCTTAATATGTCAAGCAAAAAAATGGGATACATGTTACATATAAAGCGTTCCTTAATTGAGTTGCTCAGCAAAATTAGAAACAATTATTGGATTCCCATCCCAACCAAGTTTGTAAATAATTACAATTTGTTAAGGCTCAGTTATTAGCAAATACAGTCCTTGAAATGTCAGCAGTAACTCATACATTTTATTTCAAAAGTAGTTAATGACTAAGGTGTAGAACACTCTAAGTTGTTTTTTAGCCCTACAATAATTCTTAATGTTTCCAAAGAACCAGGGTAACATATAGCACCTCATAAACAAATATTACCAGTTTCTCCTTTGGATCATGGAGAATGAAAATGATGTAAAGTTGGGTCATTCTTCTAAAATTGTCTAGTAAGTTTAGAGAAGGGTCAAAAAAAAAAAAACCCTCAAAATTAGTAGCAAAATGGTACTTCTGGAAAATGCTGCTTCCCAACTGTTCCTTAGTAAGCACCTTTTATGCACTAGCTACATTAAAAGAAAAAGAGATTTTCTTGCCTCTTAGGACCTTAAAATCTTATGATAGAGCACAGAAATTTAGGTCCTCAAATATCTAGACTATTAGGCAGCCTTTGGTAATTTCTATAAAGAATCATGAGGTCCTATAGAACCATTAGCAGCAATTGAGACACCCAAGAGGCAACTCTGAAGCCAGAACAATTTGCTGAGGCAAGAGCCCTAAAATCTACTCCTGGCCCCATTGCTGCAGACTCATCACTTCCTAATAGCAACACCATTTCCTGCTTTTTTTTTTTTTTTTTTTTTTTTTTGGCAGTACTGGGGTTTGAACTCAGAGCCTTACTCTTGCAATAGCTCTACCACTTGAGTCAAGGCCCCAGACCTTATTGCTTTTAGTTATTTTTCAGGGAGGGTCTCACATTTTTGCCCAGACCAGCATGAATGGAGATCCTCCTACTTAGACCTCCCATGTATATGCCTCCATACCCAGGTTGTTTCATTGACAAGGGGTCTCACTTTTTGCCTGGGGCCTCCAACTGCAATCTTCCAGATCTCCACCTTCCCTGAGTAGCTAGGATTACTGCACCCAACTGCATTTCCATCTTTTAGCTATTCCATTATTCTTTCCATTGGGAGGCATGTTTTATAAAGTGTGAGAACAAAAGAGGTTTTTATAAATCTGATCCTGGTATCTTCAAGAAGAATTTCTTAAAGTAAAAGATTTCCTTGCCTGAAAGAAATAAACAGGCAATTTACAAAAACAGAAATTCAAATGTCTAATATGCTTATAAAAAGTGTTCAATCACATTAGTAATCAAAGGAATGCAAATTAAAATGAATTACTATCTCTCCCCTCTCAACTGGGCAGAGATTTAAATGCATGATAGAATTTAGCCCTGGTAAGGGCAAGAAGAAATACATTCTTCTGTATTGCTGAAGAAAAGGTAAATTGCTGCAACTTTTTTGGATGGCAAATCTAGAAATACTTAATCAAAAGCCTTTAAAATGTACAGATCCTTTGACCCAACAATTCTACTGCAATTATCCCCAAGAGAGGAAAACAACATCCACTTTCAAGAATCTTCATCACTGTTGCTAATTGTGAGAAGTTGAAAACACTCCAAATGTCTAACATTAAATAAATTGCTAGAATACAATGGAATAATATTCAATCACCGATAATTATGGTGTTGTAGGACATTTTTATTAACCTGAATAGATATTCGCGTTATATTATTAAATGTACAAAAACATTTTTTGTTCATTGGTTTTTACATGCATACATACGGACAGCTGCAAAGAACACTGTCTGGAATGGAATAAACACCGGTACATTGCTGGCAGCCTTTCTGTCAATGTTGGTCTCTACTTGCCAACAGCTCCATATTGACAATGCAGTATGTGTCTTTTGTGCTTACACAAGTGCCTCCTTCAATTTGAACTTCCAGGAAACTTCTACTGGGTCTTCGAAATGTAACTCAAATGGCATTTCTTTCCTGAATATCTCAAAATCTCCCACATTGAAGGCTCAGTTATTAGCAAGCTAAGGGCAGCCATGAGGCTTCAGACTTCAAGATGGTTGTTCCTCACCTGTGTGTCAGCCTCTGGCCTGGGAAATGCAAAAGAAAAAGGTTTCCACACTGCTGCCTTGACATCCAAGTTCCAAAATAGATACAGATCTTTAGAAGAAGAAATTTCCTCTCTGGAAACCAGCAGATGAATTTGTTCTTGGTTACACACTAGAACACACACACACACAAGAATCTTGGTTACTTCCATGACTTCTTGAGTGCAGCATTCAAAGTACCTATTGCCCAGACAGAACTGGTTACTATCCACCTTCCTCCCATTTCCAGTCTGTCTGTCAAAGGAGGCAAATTAAAAGCCAAGAGATGAAGGGAGCTGGAGGTGTGGTTCAAGTGGTACAGCACCTGCCTAGCAAGAGCAAGGTCCTCAGTTCAAACCCTAGTACTTCCGAGAGAGAGACAGAGTGAGAGAGCAAGAGAGCGAGCAAGAGAGTGAGAGAACACAATGGAATCTTCCCAAACATGCAAGCTAATCTAATTCCTAGGGTTCTCAGAAATAAGAACCAGTCAGGACCAGGATTTCCTTTAACCCTACTGCCTCCAAGGCAATTCTTCACCTGCCCTCCTGGCTTTCAAAAGAGGAATGACTGGGGAAGTCATTCGGACAGCTCAGCTCACTCTCCATGTCTCCTTCTTGGGAAAATAAAAGATAGGTCTGTCACTACCAGTAATGGTAGCAATACATGGAGGTGCAGTTTTCATGTCTGTGCTGTGCTAGGGAACTGCAGGGTTTGTGTGCTGAGTAAACCTGTGTTGGAGAAGAAAGAAAGGGAGGGAGGGTGGTGCAAAGTGATCCTTAATGTAGAACCCATCAGTCTGCCCGCCCTTTCCCATCTGCCCTGACCCTGCTGGACTTACTCAGAAACAAATCTCAGAATCACACACTGTCTCAGCATCAGAAGCCACGCACACCCCCAAGTGCAAACTTCTCACTTGAAGATGAGAAGTCTATCTCCATACGAAATCAAATAACTCACCTAAGTGGAGGAAGCACTGTTTTCTTATTCCCTCCCTTGTTAGAGTGAGTTTTTTCTCTCACTCCTGGTTATTACTGAACCTAACTGGGCTTAACTGGGGGTGACTGAAGTTCAGAAAAGACACAGCATAGAAGACAGAAAGTGGGGTCAGGTGTGTTGGGTGCTTGGGTGGAGACACCCAACCCTCATACTTCTTTTCTCTATCTTTATTCTTTAAGGCCTGACTCCTTGCAGTTCTTTAAAACCTTGCTTCTAAAGTCTTCCTTAAAACCTTGCTTAAAACCTCTTTTCTTAGGCTTGCTCTGTCCCATGTTTTCTCTTAGCTTATCTTTACCTTAATCGCTCTTAAAGTCTTTTGCCCCCAGGCTTGTACTGTCCCATCTCTCTTTAGCATTCTTAAAGCCATGGTGCTCAGACTTGCAAACAGCAGGGCCTACAAACTGCATATGCATAACTCTTAAAGTCTCCTTCCTCTATCTTGCACTGTAAAGTTCTTTCTTTGGTCTTTCTTTTTTTTTTTTTTTTTCATTTTTCTTTTATTATTCATATGTGCATACAAGGCTTGGTTCATTTCTCCCCCTGCCCCCACCCCCTCCCTTACCACCCACTCCGCCCCCTCCCTCTCCCCCCCACCCCCTCAATACCCAGCAGAAACTATTTTGCCCTTATCTCTAATTTTGTTGTAGAGAGAGTATAAGCAATAATAGGAAGGAACAAGGGGTTTTGCTGGTTGCGATAAGAATAGCTATTCAGGGCATTGACTCACATTGATTTCCTGTGCGTGGGTGTTACCTTCTAGGTTAATTCTTTCTGATCTAACCTTTTCTCTAGTTCCTGTTCCCTTTTTCCTATTGGCCTCAGTTGCTTTTAAGGTATCTGCTTTAGTTTCTCTGTGTTAAGGGCAACTAATGCTAGCTAGTTTTTTAGGTGTCTTACCTATCCTCACCCCTTACTTGTGTGCTCTCGCTTTTATCATGTGCTCATAGTCCAATCCCCTTGTTGTGTTTGCCCTTGATCAAATGTCCGCATATGAGGGAGAACATACGATTTTTGGTCTTTTGGACCAGGCTAACCTCACTCAGAATGATGTTCTCCAATTCCATCCATTTACCAGTGAATGATAACATTTCATTCTTCTTCATGGCTGCATAGAATTCCATTGTGTATAGATACCACATTTTCTTAATCCATTCATCAGTGGTGGGGCATCTTGGCTGTTTCCATAACTTGGCTATTGTGAATAGTGCCGCAATAAACATGGGTATGCAGGTGCCTCTGGAGTAACCTGTGTCACATTCTTTTGGGTATATCCCCAAGAGTGGTATTGCTGGATCAAATGGTAGATCGATGTCTAGCTTTTTAAGTAGCCTCCAAATTTTTTTCCAGAGTGGTTGTACTAGTCTACATTCCCACCAACAGTGTAAGAGGGTTCCTTTTTCCCCGCATCCTCGCCAACACCTGTTGTTGGTGGTGTTGCTGATGATGGCTATTCTAACGGGTGAGGTGGAATCTTAGCGTGGTTTTAATTGGCTTAGCTTTTCGAAGGCCTATGTTAAAGTTCTCGGCGCAGACTTTCTATCAATTCCTCTTTAGCCATTCTTTTCCCTTCAGCCATTTCCCTTTAGCAATTCTTTTCCCTTCAATTCTTTTCCTTCCAAAAGCTTCCCACAACAAAAAGCCCAAAGCAAAAGACCCAAGCCAAAAGCCCCAAAAAACCTCATGCCCTCCTTCAGCAGTTCTTTTATAAACGGCATAAACAGCGGCAAGCAGGGTGGAGCAGAGGCTCTTAGGGAGGGGCGTGACATTGTAACACGAGGAAACTTCATTCCTGCATCTCTGAACACAAGCTTGGGTGACACAGCTGTTCTGCTTTCTTCTGTTCGTGGCCAGGGCTGTGCCTAGCTCAGCCTACAGGTAAAAGCAATTAAGCTGCATCTCACCTTGCTTACATCCAGTTCTCATAGGTTTTTTATAATCCGCTCTCCACAAACTGGCAGCCCAAGTCTCTCAATTCTCTTCTCAGTGCTTTTGCTATTGTCAGACGTCGATTTACCATGAATCATGTACAACTAAGACTTCAGACTCCCTTGCTTGTATGGTGTTTCTCCAAAACTCAAGAGGGGTCCTTACCATTTGCTTGTATAGACATATGTTTTCATATAACTTGCAGGAGGAAGGTATTTTGGGGGAGTTGTACTAGGGTTTGAACTCAGGGCTTCCCACTTGCTAGGCAGGTACTCTACCACTTGAGCCAAGCCTCCAGCCCTTTTGTTCTGGTTATTTTGAAGTTAGCATCTTCCTTTTTGCCCATGCTGGCCAGGAACCCCAATCCTCCTGATTTCAACCTCCCAAGAAGCTTAGGCTGACAGGAGCATGTCTCAAACAGCTAGGATTACAGGTATGAGCCACAGACCCCCAGCTGTAAGAGAAAGGTAATTTAATCACAAGTAAGACCCATGCTTAGGTAACACTGGACTTGAATTGAGGATCAACTTAGCTTTGGTATAGATTAATTTATTGCTGTGATTTGCAGTAACTTTTCTGTATAATTAAATCACTGCTACCTATCAGTTGCAGCAGTAGCTTCCAGAAGCATATCTACCTGTCTGCACAGGTAGGTCCTGTCACAAAGGGCATTGTGTCTACAGTGTCCAGTGACAGATGTGAGTAAGAGAAGAAACAAGGCAGGCATTGAAAGAGCCAGAAGCTGGTCTAGGTAATAGTCTTTCAAAGTTCTTTTAAAAGAACTTGATAAAGGTCTTCTCAAACATGAAAGTAATCCTAAATGTTTGCCTGATATTACCCAAAAACAAGTTGTGAAGCTGAAAGAAATTTTCCTTTAATTATCAATAGTAAAAAAATAAATAAATAAATTTTGATCAACCATGCTGTAGAAGAGGTTGAATTATCCTGGTATTCTCTATAGAAAATGGTATAATAAAATGTCACATGAATAGGGCAATCAAAGGATATTCAACTAAAAAGATATGAAGAAAGCATTATAAATAAATGCCAGGAAGTCAATTTTAAACGTTATTTTTCTGATTTTGTGAAGCTTGTGGTATTTGTCAGCTTTTTAAAAAACCATTACTTTCTAAACGCGTCTTACTCTAGATAAGTATTCCCATTCATACTTAATTTTGCATTTGTTGTTTTGTATTTGCCTCCTTAAAGATGGATCCAAAATTGTATAAACTTCAGGCCCTGTAAGCCTATTCCACCCTGATTATCATTTTCATAATATTTTAGTTTAATAGCAATATTTAATGAGTAATGTATTAAGTACACTTAGAAGATGTAGTGATAAACTATATTTTGTTCTCTCAGGAAACCAGTACCCACCTTAACCATATAATCTCTAATCAAAAGAAAGGAGGCCCCCAAATATGATATTCTCACTTCAATAGGCCCCTGTTCCTTCTTAGTGAAGGATCTTACACCAGTTTCCAATCATCTCTTCAACTTCCATGTATTCACATTTTGCCAGAAAAGAAACTGAAGCTCATAGATGTATCCACAGAAAGCAAGTTTATAGTGAGCCTCAGAACACCTGATTTCCTAGGTATAGGATCCATCAATGTCCTAAGACAGCAGGAAGTATTTATAGGGTCTGCTCTGGTCTCCTACACCCTGGAGCACTAAGTCATTCCTCTAAGATGAGGTTAGCTGATGTCTTTAAGCAATAAAACTATAAGTACACAATATGTGTGCATATGAGAGAAATATTTTAAGAGAAATTCCCTATCCTCTTAAGCAGAAGACATTCAAAATCATCTCACCTTCCCAACAAAAATGAATACTCATTGTTATAAAAATGAATGTTAAGTTCAATGTGCTATTATGTTCAACATGTCAACTTAAGTAGCTCAAGCAGAGCACTCCTTGCTTTTGTTAAAGGGATTATCCTTAGAGTTTTCTCCTGATTTCTGCTGACCCCAGAGAGATACTTGGTTTGAAAATTGGATTCAAAGGCTTGCTTAATTGCAAGTAAAGTAAGGGTAAGGCAACCCTGATGCTGGTGGAATGGGACTCTCCTAACACTGCATAGGGAATTACAGTATGGCATCCATTTGGGCTCTTCTCCTGCATCAATTCATTATTGTCTTGGTTCTCTATTCTGTTTCAAGACAGCTGATCTTTTGGTAGAATTGAGTTATAAAAAGTGAGATGCTACTATACAAGACCCTGAAACTGAAACCCATACATATGGATAAAGGAGGCTTTGAGAAACCCTGAAAGAGCAAAAGAGGGTCAGTCTTATCCTACAGATTCATGTTTTCCAATCCATGGAGAAGACATGAATGAGTATTTATCATCCATATCACCAATGAAGGAAGAGGACAGAATGCCGTTAAAAGCCAGTAGTAAGGCAATTCCTTATTGGAGGAGAAGGGAGAAGGGAGGTTCTGTAGGCTACTTAGCAGCAGTAGGATGCTAAATAGTGGAATGTTCACATGTGATAGAAGTAGGGTTAGAATTTAGCTTTCTCTGGGGCTAGAGCAATGTCTAGCCACTACAGACCAAACAACTCTAATTGGTTTCCTTCTCCCCTTTGTGAATTATAATACTCTGCCTTCAGGCACATGCCACTCATATAGTTCAGCAATTCCTGTAGCCTCCAGAATGCATCAAAGCTAATCATGTCAACTGGTTCTCAGGGCTCAACAGCACACTGCCAGCAGGGAGTGAGGGGGTGGTTCTGGAGAGAAAATATTTGTCCTGAGATCCACTAGTCTGATCCTTCTATGAGCAACTCTAAGAATTAGTAAGTTCGGTGTTTCTCTTTCAGAGAAAGTATTAGTTGCACAAAATTACAGTGTGCTATCATATTCTGTCCCATTGTAAATTTCAGCCTAGGTTAAAACACTAAAGAGTTGATTGAATAGAGTAGGTGTCTTAATTCAATTTGGATTGCCATAACAAAACACCTGACACTGGGTAGTTTATATGGAAAAGAGATTTATTTAGCTCACTATTCTGGAAGTCCAAGATTATGCGTGGGCATTGGTTTCTAGCAAGGGCCTCATGGTGCATAGCATCATGTGGTGAGAACGTGTGTGCGAGAGAGGTAACATGATAGAAAAGGAGGCCAGAGAGCAACCCAAAAGAAAAAAGCCAAGCTTACCTTGTAACAAACCCATGGTCTCAGTAAGTCATTCACTTCTCTAAGGCTTACCAGAGACCCTAAGAACAGCATTAATTCCTTCACAAATATGGCCATGACCCTATCACCTCCTACCAGAGTCCACCTCTTAAAGATCCTGCCACCTTTCAATACCACTGCACTGGGGTTTAGCTTCCAGCACATGAACCTTTGGGGTACAAATAATCCCAAACTCTCAACCTCAGCACTACTGGCATTTTGGACTAGATAGTTTCTCAACAGAGGAGAGGTGGAGGAGAGGCGGAGGGGAAGAGGGGGTTTGTGGGACATTTAGCTACATTAGAATGCCAAGTGGTGGAATGTTTACCTAATAACATTCCCCACAACTATGACAACCAAAATGTTGTTGTGATATTGCCAGATGTCCCCAGGGAGAAAAGTGTCCCTGGCTGACAACCACGGGACTCCAATGAAAAGATCATGTATCATACCAAAATCAGATGGAGGTTTTCTACCTCGCATAAGAACTCAAGATAGGTTCTAAGATATCCTCCTTTCTATCCATCCTCCTTCATGCACGCTCAGCACATCATGCATCAAAATTATTCTGTTGGTACCTCAGATACATTCAAGTGCATGTCTGTCCTGAACAATGGAGAATATAGCTCTCCTTAAAACAATTTGATGAATCGAATGTTACAAAGATCATGTGCATTTAATGTATGTACCACATTCACTGGGTGCTGAACCACCCTGTTCTCTCTCTATAGCCAAAATCTTACAAATACAATGTAACACTACGTTACAACACACCAGAGAACCTAGCCACACATCAGGCAAAACAGACATTTGCTTGCACATTATTGTTCATATAAATTCTATTCCTTTGCCATTTGCAGAATTAAATAACAGCATAGGGAGCAAGACATTTGGATGCAGAGAGAAAAGTGATTCTCAGATGAGGTTTGACAAGACACAGGGCTGCAATAGCAGATCACTCTAAATACTAACATAACTTTAGATACTCCATTGCATCGTAAGACACACAAAATAAAGCAACTCTGACTCACTTTCATAGACCTTGTTGAATTGTCCCCAAGATCATATGCCATAAAAAGATGCAAAGCATCATGAGAAGAACTAAGATTGGACTGGCCCAGAAGAAAGGAAGAGAAACCAGCTTGTTCAATCCAACTTCAGTTTTAATATTGAAGGATCAATTTATCATGGAAAGGCTGTGTCCACAGATTATTGGGCCTGTCCCTCTGAAAAGTCACACAGAACCTAGAACATGGTAAGTGCTCTTGCCCTCCTCTTCCCCCTCCTTTTCTTTCTCCTCACCTTATTCCTCCTCTGCTCTTAGGCTGATAGCTATACTTATCATCATATTTACATACTGACATAAATTGATTTTATAATAGAGGCAAAGAGGCTACATATTCAAAATATAGATCTAGCTGAATTGGGGGTCATAGCCTCATAGTGGTGAAATGATACATTTACTAACCCCAAGTAAGGTATATGTCGCCCTAACTTGCTTATGGGGGTAAATTGTGACTGACATAGAAGTCCAGTTATCCTTTGATTACCTACCTTATGTGAGTTTGGCAAGAGATGCGAAGAGTCCTAACTTTGGAGGATTAAAAGATACCCAGGCTGGGATAAAGTACCTGTTGCTAATGATGGTAAGGAATGAGGAGCAGTGACCCTGGTAAACCTTAGAATGCTTCCAAAATTCTAGAGAAAACTCAACTCCTCCATTTGTCAAGGAGTTAATATCTAAAATATATAAGGAACTCAAATGAATAGCAAAAAAAAAAAACCAATTTAAAAATAGATAAAAGACCTAGCTATTGCTCAAAGGAAGGCATACAAATGGCCAACAGGTATATGAAAAATGTTCAATATCATTAATTGCCAGGAAAATGCAAATCAAAACTTCAATAAGGTATCACCTCATTCCACTTAAAATGGCACCACCAAAAATAGGAAAGATATAATATATTGGAAAAGATGAAGAGATAAAGTAAATGCTTGTATACTGTTGGTTAGAGTGTAAATTAGTACAACCATTGTGAAAAAAATATGGAAGTTTCTCAAAAATAAAAAATAGTAGTACCATATGACTCAACAATTCCACTTCCGGGTATTTATGCAAAGGAAAGGAAATTAGTATATCAAAGAGATAGATGTCTGCACTCCTGTGTTCATTACAATATTATTTACAATAGCCAAGATGTAGAACCAATGTAAGTGTCCAGCAATGGGTAAGTGAATTTTAAAATGTGGTGCATATACACAATGGAATACTATTCAGTCATTTAAAAAATGAAATCCTACCATTTGTGACAAAATGAATGGAACTGGAGCACATTATGCTAAATAAAATAAGCCAAGAACAGAAAGACAAGACCATCTATGGTTCCACTTATTTGTAGAATTTTAAAAAGTTGATCTCATAGAAGTATAAAGTGTACTTGTGGTTGTCAGAAACTGGGGTAGTTGGGAGAGAGGGAGAAATTGGTCAGTGAATACATACTTATCATCCGAAAGGACAAATTTCAAGACATCTATCGTATGTTTCAAGAATGATACATTCTTGAAAAACATGAAGAGAACAAATACTCTATGCTCTCATCACAAAAATAACTACGTAAAGTGAAGCACTTGTTAGTCAGCTAGATGTAGTCATTGAACAATATATGTATACCTCAAAACGTCATGCTGTTTGATATCATCTGGCTTTTTGTTTGGGTTTGGCTTTTGGTTCTTGGTTGGTTGGTTGGTTGGTTGTTTTTTTGAGGTAGGGTCTTGCTATGTAGCCCAGGCTGGCCTGGTACTCATGAATGAGTCCAAAGGGGCCTCAAACTTATAATCCTTCTGCCTTAGCTCCCCAAGTGCTATGATATTAATTTTTAATATAAAATAAAAAAGAAGTGGAAAAAAACTTTTGCCCCTAGTTGTGACCTACATATGCAGAGGTGATAAAACTCTGGAAGCAAGCCAGTAGATTTGGGCAACTCTTTGCATAGTCTAATATCTTCTAGGAAGATCATGAGGGGAGGAGAAATTTCTAGGCCCCTCTATTAATACCTAAATGTTCCAGGATTCGTGGGATTACCTATAATCAGATGGAAAAGAAATCCCACCAATACACAACCAGGGATCAGAGAACACAGTACTTCAGATTGGTCACTCCACAGGAGGGGTAGGGCTACACTGGGTTTCTTAAGGTCGAGGCATCTGTCCATTATGAAAGGCTCTTCCCTTGGAGATAGTGGGAGAATTGAGCTGGATTCTCTTTGCCAGTCATCATGGCTACATTTCAGATATGGGGCACCATCCAATAAATTTACTTCCTCCAGCTTCCACCTAGTAAGTACTCAATCTAATAGATGCATGACTTGAAAAAATTATAATTCATATCTTTTCCCCAACACTCCTCACACACAAGAAGAGAATCGTGGAATAATATAATTTTACCCTAAAGACTACCTAACCCAATATTTTCTTGAAAGGTCAGAAACCTCCTACAGAGAGGATATGACCTGGATTTAGATGCCACAGAAGACATAGCATTAAATACCACTAAATCACATAGAGAAAAGTGTTTATTCTTCTTTTGGGAAATGTCTGTTCAAGCCTCAGTTATTAGTATATTTTCAATACCTCTCCAATATTTTCTAATCTTTTTAGAAAACAGGGAGCAGACCCAAGCCTCATAAGCTCCACAGCGACGGTATCTAGGTGGACTTTAATAACATGATGTTGTTTGCATTACATTTACTTTTATGGCTAGTTCCTACTTGTGCTGAGTGCTACTGCTATACTTAAGGCTATATATAAAGTTTCACCTCAATAAAGTCAAGATGAATATATTTACAAGAAAAATAACATTAAATAAGCAGTAGTATAGTTGATCCAAAAATTTGTGGCATACAGATGACTAATATTTAGGGAAGTCTAATTTCATCCCCACCCCTCATTTTACAGGCGAAGAAAGCATGACCCAAAAGGTTATATCACTTGTCCAAGGTCACATGGTCAATTAGGTGCAAAGCTGGGATTTGAACCAAGGTCCCACAATGCCCAGACTTACCAGTAAACATGTGTAGTAGGTGCTCCAGGTGTCTCTCCACAGTCTTCCTTTTGGGACTAACACATTTGTCCCTCTAGCCAGAGGAAATATTAATGACTGACAGCTCTCAGCAGTGTAGTAAATTGCTGTCAGGTTAAAAAAAAAAAGTCTCCAAGGTCCTGTGGTATCATGATATAAGAAAATATATAAAGTCTATGGCCAGACCACTCTGAATGTGCCCGAGCTCCAAAGCTAAGTAGTGTCAGGTCTGGTTAGTGCTTGAGTAAGAAAAAACACATATGTTTGGTGATCATCCCAAGATCCTAGCAGCGAGCTCCTAAAGCCCTTGCAATTTCCTAAGCGATAGGGGTTATAGAGTGTCTTTCATTATATTTGGTTTTACTCCCAGTTCATGACACAAAAGCTTCTAAGACCCTGGGAATATCCAGAGTGGTCAAGTACTTTATGTGTATTGGTGGAATGACTGGTGCTTGAGGGCCCCTGGATAGCATGAGGATTTGCCATAAAGACCAAGGCATGATCAGAAGATTGAAAGTTTTAGTTCCATCTTTCAACTCCTGGAAAGAGGAAAAGGGTCAGGGAATGAGCTGATCACCAATAGCCTATGGTTTTATCAACCATGCCTACATAATGGAACCTATGAAAGCCCTAAGTGATGGCGTCAGAGAGCCTCCATGTTGGTGCATATATGCACATACAGGAAGGATGTTAATTTGCTACTTGTATCAGGTATTTAGAAAACTGATACGACCTTTCACCTTTCAAGTCTTAAGGTTTTCTGGGCCACTCAAATGAGTTAAAGAATGGCTCTATGTCAAGACTGACTTATGTATATGGTTCACCTTTACATCTAGAGCACAATCTTTGGTCTCAGCCCTCACCAGGGTCCCCATTCTTAGCAAGGCCTATGTTCCAACTCTTGTTCTCCTAGATATGCAAGGCTCCCAAACATAACACTCAACCTTCAAGATCACTTTCCAAAACAGTAAATGCCTCCAAGGCTGCTATGGTCTGGATGTGCCCCCCACCCCCACCAAAGGTATGTGTTGAAACAGCACAATGGTGTAAAAAGGTGGAACCTTGAAGAGGTGATTAGGCTATGACGGCTTTGACTTTGTGAATGGATTAATGTCATTATAACTGGAATGGGCTCCTTAGAAAAAGTTGAATTCTCTCCCTGTCTCCCCCTCTTCCCACCTCTCTTTTTCTCTTCTTCCCTCCCTCCTTCTCCCCCCCTTCCCTCACTCTCTTGCTCCCTCTCCCCCGACATAAGGCCTTCTACCATGTCATGACAGTGCAACTAGTTCCTTGCTAGATGCTGGCTTCTTAATCCTGAACTCCCAGCCCTTAGAACTGTGAGCCAGTAAATTTCTGCTCATTATCAATTACCCAGTCTGTTGTATTCTGTTATAGTTACACAAAACGGACTAAAACAAAGGCAAAAATGCTAGTTTTGCTCTTTTCTCTGGGTCTCTCACCTCTCCTGATCTCAATCCATCATACGCTCATTATCTTGTTAGAACATTGGTACTTTTCAGAAGAAGTATTTGTATTTTATTCATATTTTTAATTATTTTCAGTACAAAAGTTGGTCTGAATTACGCAATCTATCATTACTCAGAAGCAGAAGTTCATGGAAGGTTAGAGATTGTTTGAGAGCCCTCTTCTTAGCTGCCGTTTGGATCATTTTCCCCTTTAGGGTATGTAATATATATGTTATGTTTTAATAATGAATGTCAAGGAGAAAATGAAATTTGCTTATAGCCTCTGTCTAGCCATTGTCAAAAGTAAGAGATACCTACACTACCCTTCAGAAGCTACTTGGGTTAATTCTGTCATTAACGGGTTTGGGTTAGGATACCCCAGAGTCAGATGTGTATTTAGGGCATTGAGCCTACACTGGTTGTTGAGATCTGATGTGTCAAGGGGATGCATGGGTGGGAGTGGAGGAGGAGGAGGGAGAATTCATTACTGACCATTTATTGATGAGGCTGCTTTTCTCCAAGGCCCCTGGGGAAAGTTTCATCAGATACCCTGACTCTGAAATCCAACCCTGCCTTTAATCTGAAACCCAAAGCCAATGCTGTCCTTATCACCATTAAGGTCTGCCGATTAGACTCAGAGTGACTCTCTCGAGCCTTTCCACATCTGTTGCCTATATAATTTTTTTTTCCCAATCAAGTAAGAACAAGAATTCATGTCAACCTAAGGTGTACAGACAGGCTGTAGAGTCATCAACTGGTGAAATTCACCAAGCAGTAGAAGAACCCTAGATTTCTATTAGAACTGACTTCACATCTACTCACATCAGAACAGTTTCAACATCCAAAGGTCCAATTCCAGACCACAAGAAGTTAATCTTTACACACCACTGGTGATAAAACATGGCATTGATCTAAAACCATTGTTTGCCAAATGTGTTATATAAATTTGTAACAACCTGTGGATTTTTGCCCAAAACAATTTACTCCATTTCCAAAATAATTTGGAAATGCTATAAATTATATCCGCCTTATTAATATACCATGCACATTTTATTAGAGAATCAACAAAGATGTATTAAACATGAGGATATGTATTAAGTATGTCCTCAGACAGTGACTTAGTTAGTAGGGATAAAGACTGAACAAGACATGAGCTTCTGATGCTGGTGGACAAAGGAAGGCAGCACAAAAATGAGTACCAGGGGATATGCAGAGAATGACAGCTGGGGCATAGAGTGATGGGGAAGCCAATTGTGATATGGGGGAAACCCACTCTGAGTAAAATACATTTACACTGAGAGCTGAAAGGCATACATGCCTGCAAAGATTCAATAAAGAAATTTAGGAAATTTGCCTGACATTTTGTTTTTGTTTTTGTTTCTTTTTTTTTTCTTTTATTATTCATATGTGCATACAAGGCCTGGGTCATTTCTCCCCCCTGCCCCCAACCCCTCCCTTACCACCCACTCCACCCCCTCCCTCTCCCCCCCCTCAATACCCAGCAGAAAGTATTTTGCCCTTATCTCTAATTTTGTTGTAGAGAGAGTATAAGCAATAATAGGAAGGAACAAGGGTTTTTGCTGGTTGAGATAAGAATAGCTATACAGGGCATTGACTCACATTGATTTCCTGTGCGTGGGTGTTACCTTCTAGGTTAATTCTTTTTGATCTAACCTTAGTTCCTGTTCCCCTTTTCCTATTGGCCTCAGTTGCTTTAAGGTATCTGCTTTAGTTTCTCTGCGTTAAGGGCAACAAATGCTAGCTAGTTTTTTAGGTGTCTTACCTATCCTCACCCCTCCCTTGTGTGCTCTCGCTTTTATCATGTGCTCAAAGTCCAATCCCATTGTTGTGTTTGCCCTTGATCTAATGTCCACATATGAGGGAGAACATATGATTTTTGGTCTTTTGGGCCATTGCCTGACATTTTGAATCCATCTATCCCTTTCACCTTTTTTGAGTAGACACTGGTATCCTGGGAAATGTTAGTGCTCCTTAGAACCCTGTTCGAGAAAGGCTGATTTGAACATAGATCTTGTGTTGGTTGTGCTGTGGAACGCACAGTATCTACAGAAGAGTCACCCAACACATTCATCAATGCTAATGGAAGGGCCTGAGTTGGCCCCAGAGCACTCCAGACACAAGTACTTTCTCCCCTGACCCCAGGTTAGTGAAATGGCAGAAGACTCTGGAGACACCACCCTGAGCTGTGCATTTCAGGGTCTGCAAAGCTCCTTCCTCCCCTAGGACCTCAGATACACAAAGGCAAGATGTAATTGGCTTCTTTGCAAGAATGGTGCCTAGGGTTGAGGAGGACACTCCTGTTCATTCCCATCTTCCCATTTGCAGCAATTGCCTCACTGCTGCTTCACCACTGCGTCTCCACCCCACCTCTCACCCTTAATACCAGGCTTATGGCCAAGTCCTCCAGACCAAGGTCAGTAACTATGGTCCATGGGCCAAGTCCAATCCACTACCTGTTTCTGTTGATAAATTGCCTGGATCACAACCATGCCCATTAATTTGCATATCATCTGCAGCTTACAATAGCAGGAAGCCTAAAAATCTTACTATATGAGCCCTTCCAGACAGTTTGCTAACTCCTGTATGGGGCCCCTGTTCTCTGTGCCAGTTCCTCTCAGCCCATGGAAACAGCCACCACCCTACCCAGACCTGCCAAGTGGGAGTGTCCATTTTCCCCAGCAGACACCTACACTTGTGAATATCTGTTCAAAAATTTCTCAATGCCCCTCCTATTCCTTAGAGAGGTGATATGCTTGCCAAGGGCACTTCTGCTGGCATGAGGTTCCCTCACTCAAATCCTAACTATGCAGCTATGCCACTTACTCACTTTGTGGTCGTGGAAAATTTGTTAACCTCTCCAATCTCCTGTTTGAAAGCTTCAGAATGAGGATAAATATTATCAACCTCATAGGATTGTTGCAAAGATTAAATGAGACGGTGCACATGAAGAACTTTGCATATTTCCTGACTTGCAGAAACCATTTAATAAATAGGAGCTATTGTTTTAACTGTTATTATGAAAGGAGAACTGAATATAAGACAATGAGTTCTACAGTCCCTTGACACAAAGCATGTCAAACCATCTCAGCAGTTAAGCAAATTGGGGCAAAGGTGTAAAGCATCCAGAGTTTTCACAAACTAGTGGTATCTGTGGCTAATAGGTGTCTGTTCTAGAGCAACCATTTTTGAAAGCTGCTTGCTGTTTTAGCTACTGAAACTGAACATATGGGTACCCCAAGACCCTACAACTTCACTACTAGATACATACCCAACAGACATGTGCGCATACATTCACAAAGACATTACTAGAGTGTTCATCAACACTATTTTGTTATAGCACCAAACTGAAGACTAATGCAAATATCAACAACTATAGAATGGATAAAGGAACCATGGTATAAAGTTACAATGGTCTGCTGTTCAGCAATGAGAACGAGTATCTTCAACTACATGCAGAAACTCAGAGGAAACTCACAACATTAAACAAAAGGAACTGGACATAAAATCAGAACTGCCAAAGGATTCTATTTATAGTTGTTGAACAAAGAAGCAATCTGTGGTGTTAGAAATCAGGAGTAGTAACTGGAAGTTGGCATGAGAGAATCCTGGGATGCTGAGAGTTCATGGTTGCTTCATCTGGATGCTGGTTACGTGAATGTAGTCAGTTTATGAAAAGTTATCAAAAGAAGAGAGGGAAGGAAGAAGGAAAAGGAGAAGAACATATACTCCTGGCTACTCTTCCACCTACTCTTTTATGTTTTCATCCTTTCTTTCCTAGGATCTCAGCTCTTGACCTCTCTTCTTCCACCATGATTTTCTCTGGTTTGCAGTTATATTGCTTTGAGGGCCTGTGCAGTATCTGCCCAGTGGAAAAGCAAACTAATGGTATCTATGTGATCACACAAACTCTCTACTTCTTTCACTTTAGGTTTGGCAAAAGGATACGGAAGTCACACCCAAGAGGATGCATTTCTGTGCACCCATTTCTGAAATATGAAGAGGTGCCCAGTCTGTTTGATTCATTGCTGCCTGTAGATGATTGCAAATATAGTAACAGGTAACATGGACAAGTTCTCTTCCTGGTTAGCATACTTCCCCAATGTCCAGACCTTGAACTGAGACTATGTTTGACTCTCATAAGATCACTTCCAGTTTTAAAAACTGGGTAAATTGTGGGACAAATGTTGCCAGGTTATGATTTCTGCATGGGCATGGGTCTCTCTGTTGGCCACTTGCCTCAGCTTCTCATCAGCAATGCCAACTTTCCAATTACAGCTCAAAGCAATGCTGGACTCCTGTGCATCGCCCTTTGCCCTGTGGATGTGGGTGTTTAGGCAGCCAGAATCTAGGCTCAGGAGGTAGAAATGCCAACTGCTCCCAGTTCTTAGTGGGAATGAGACATTTTAAATCAACTCTGGTTGTTTTAATTCAGCCATGCTGTCAGAGCTATTTGGATTCAAGAACATTTGAATACTTCTCCTAAAATAACTTGTATTGCTTCCAAATTAAACAACAACAATAACAAAAATCAAGAGTTTTAGAACAGTCCTCCTTTCCCAATCCATGAGCCTCAACTCATTCCACCAGTCCTTCCTTGTAGGGTGGGTAAGATGAGGGAGAAGTACAGGATGGGTGAGATGCAGGGGTGAGGTAAGTAACAGGGAGGGCTCAAGGTTGAAGCTAAAGGGTCAGGGAAGGGATAGGAAGATGTCTAGGGGCAAAAGACAAGTCAAGATTAAGGGGTGAATCCTGATTCTTCAGCCCTTATTCTTCAGGAGGCTAAGACAAGGGAGACCACAAATTCAAGCTCAACCTAGACTCCATAGTGAGTCCCAGGCCAGTCTGAAATACATAGTAAGACCTTCTCCCAAAAAAGGAGGGTGGAAATACCAAGTGTGGTGACCCACACCAGTAATCCCAGCTACTGAGGAGGCTGAGATATGTTCATGGTTTGAAGCTAGCCCAGGCACAAAGCTTGAGATTCTATTTGAAAAAAGAAGCTTAAAAAAAAAAAAAAAAAAAAGCAAAAGGAGACCGAGGTTGTAGCTCAAGAGGTAGGGCTTTTGCTAGGAAGTGTGAGGCGCTGAGTTAAATCCCCAAAACCACTAAAAAGAAGAAAAAGAGGAAAATTATTTGGGGTGTAAGGACACATCACATTATTTGATAAGAAAAAAAAAAAAACACTATTGTAGTCACATAAATATCTCTCAGTCCAAATAGCTGGACAAACAACACCATGGCTGGGACCTCATATTCAAAAATAAAATGTCATTATCAACAGTGTGGTGAACCTAAAACTTGCCACTAAAGACCCTCCAGCATTTGGACAAACTTCCACCTCCATCTCCTGTCTTCTTCTTCATGAGGTTTCTGTTTTAATCAATTCAGACACATGGTAAATCCTGAATCCTCTTCATACTTTCCTGATGTGAGAAGGTCACAGAGCATCCTGTTCACGATGCTAAGTACACAACCCCAGGATTTATGTTTCATTAAGATGATTGCCACTCTTTATTGGGCACATGTCACCGTGCTTACCTCTTTATGTGCATTTTCGCTTAATTTATAATAAGGCTATTCATTGGTGTTAGAATCCTCATTTTGAAGATGAAGAAATTTCAGTGAAGAGAGGTTCAATTGTCTGTCCTGACTCATGCAAGTTTTGAGCATATGTGACAAAATTTAAAGACCTAGCTCTTCCTAGCATATCACTTTCCTAGGAGTCTTCTGAATCTCTTCTAGCACAGAAAAAGCTATAGATGGATGGATGATGGGGAACATCCAATTGTCCCAAACCAAAATTGTTACCTTCCTTTGCCAGGAGTCATTTACTCTCATACTGCATTAGGATATGGAACATAATTAAGTTCTACCTAAGTCTCCCTCTGTTGGTGAGAATTAATATCTCCTTAACTTCAGGTTCAGTCAAGCCAAGGTAATGCCCTGAAAACAAAGAATAAACAGGTATTCCTTAGGTCATTTAAGAAATAGACTCAAGTCAGGCATGGTGACACGGCCTATAATCCCAGACCTCAGAAGGTGGATGCAGAAGTATGGCAAGCTCAAGTCTAGCATGGGTTATGTAGTGAGTTCTACACCAGCCTGGGCTAAAAAGGAAGTCCCTGCCACAAAAAAAGGATGAGTAGATAGAAGGAAAGAAGGAGGGAGAGAGGGAAGAAGGAAGGGAGAAGAGAGGAACGGAAGAAGGAAGGGAAGGAAGAAGGAAGGGAGGAGGGAGGGAGGTAAGGAAGGGTAGAGGGAGGGAGACAAGGAAGAGAAAGAAAGGAGGGAGGATAAGAGAGACAAAGGAAGACTCTTACCCAGCTGGGGGCATGGCTCAAGCGGTATAGCACCTCCCTAGCAAGCATGAGGCTCTGAGTTTAGGCCCCAGAACTGCCAAAAAAGAAACACAGACTCTTAGAAAGGCTTTGTCGTGACAGGACCTGCTTCACAGCCCCTTTCTAGGGATTTATTAAGTTTCTATCATTGAGACGAGCAATTTCACCTTTCCCTAACCATCAGCGTCCTCACCTATAAGACAGAACAGCCACATCTCCCTCACAGATGACAGAGAAAGTGAGGTGAGGTGACAGAGATGAGGAGCTGTTCATTCCTCCAGTCTCTAATTCTAAAGAATTTAAAAAACTGTGAAAGTCAAGGGGAAAAGAATACCAAATTAAGACTTCCTCCACACATCCAGCTCTGCATGTCCCTACATGTGGCCATCACCCTCTTTGCTATTGTTTGACCAACACTGTCATTCCTTGCACACAAATAGATGTTATTGTTTGACAGTTTGGTCCTTTATCCATTTGGTGCCTGTCCTTGTAGGGCTTTCTTGTTCTTTGCTTCTATGGATGCTTGACACTAAGTTGTCAGTATGCTTCCATGTTTGAGCTGCAGTTGAGGTAGGCTTCTCCAATAAGCTCAGAAAGCTTAAATGTTCACCTGGGAGAGATCCCAATTAGCACCAGAAAGCCTGCAGGAAAATTCTCTTCTTGATTTGTCCAAATCCTCTGTTTTTGTCTAAGGGGAAAACTCATTTCTGCTCCACCTGGCCTTCTGGATACAACAGATGCATATTTCCACATCCTCTGCGGAGAACTCTACACATGTTTTGGAGGCAAAACTCCTAAGTACTATGAATGAAACATATTGGTCACCATTTTTCAACCCATTCCCTCACTGCAGTCCAGAGACTGAAATCACCTGATGTCTTAAAAACACATGTTCAAGGAAAGATGGACTGCTTGCCCCAGTCCGTGTTTTCTATTATCTAAGGTAGATGCTAACTTAAGACAGGAAACTCGACATCCTGAAGTCTCACTCACAATCCATAATAAATGATGTTCTTGGAACCGCAGTTGAGAAAGGAGTCAGCTATGTGCCTTCTGGCAAAGCTGCAGGCCTGGGACTCCATTTGAGCAGCTATAATATAAAATAATAAAGTATGAATGCAAACTACAAAAATGTGCCCACATCACAGCCCAGAGTGTGCCAAAGCTGACCTAATAATTATACATTTTTCATGTTTCAATAAGGTACTTAATTGCCATTTTGTGGGACGCTGCTGGATGAGGGCTCATGGCATCAAAACTGGCAGGCAGCCCACATCCTGCTACACTGGCAGTTCCCCATCTTCCCCATTAGCTTAAACCACACAGAGAGATGACAGCAGGACAGAATGAGACACCTTCCTTTCTGTCCAAGTATATTGGAGTTCACCCAAGAAAAAGCAGGGCAGGTTGATGAAAAGTATAGGCAGGTGTTTCCAGCCACTCACTGTATTCTCAACTGGGGAAATCATAAAAAACCACAGTCATTTGAGCAGTCATTTATGGTGTGCCAGTGCTTTGCAAAAGTCTTCTCTTAATCCTCACTCAATGTGCTTAGGAATCTATTTTTATTATCCCCTTTTACAGATCTGTACATGGAGGTTGAGGGACTCATGTAAGGACAGTGCCAGAAAGCGGACTGGATTCATCCTTTCTATCTCTGGCACCTGTGCTCGGGCTGTCTCCTCTTCATCCAGGCTCCTGTGGGTCAATCTGATTTTCTGCCTCAATCCCAAACTGTCAAGGCCAGGAATGTGGAAAATGTCTTGGTAGAAAATGGGTTCTCACACTCACAGGACAGAAATAAGGCTGTGTCTACATTGAGGGAGGAAAAGCATCTTGTCCCTTTCCCATTTGTACAGGAAAAAGGAACAGGCAGAAAACTGGTATTTCTTAGTGACCTGGCTTATTCTGTGACCCCCTAAGAGACAGAAATGGTAATGTTCTCAAGGAGGGGGACTTCTAGATTCTTGTGATGGGGACACTGGCACATTGAGCATCCTCTGTCTGTGTGGCCCTCTGCTCACTTTATTCCTTCCCACAGGTGATGTTCTTTTCTTTTTTTTGTTTTTTTATTTTTGGTTTCCTTGAGTACCTGGAGAGACTCACACTTGCTAGGCAAGCACTCTACTAGTTGAGCCACACTGCCAGTTCTTTAACCTTTTAGTTCATTTTTCAGATAGGGTCTTGCACTTTTGCTTGGGCCTGGCTCAGATCACAATCCTCCTACCTCTGCCTCCCAAGTAGCTGAGATTCCCCACCACCCCTAGCTCTGGGGAACTCTTTAAAAGACATGGAAAATCAGACTAAGCTCATTTTGTTCAAACATAACCACCCTCTTCCCCAAAGATTTGGGAAAACACCTTTGTAAATAAGAAGAGAGGGATTAGCTTGAATTGGTAAAATCGTTAGAATCCCCAATTATGAGTATTTCAGCTAATGTTAGCCCCCTCTCAGAAACTCTGTGATTTCTCCTAGTTTAAGTCCATGGAGAGCAGCTCAGGGGGACAGGGCACCAAACCCATCATGAAAGAGTCTTCCAAGGAACACATGCTTTTTTAAAAAGTACCGGAGTTCTAACTTCTACTATGGAGATGGAAACAACTCACGGAGACAGTTTGTGGGTGCCAGGCTGGGAACATAGCTCAATTCTACACCCACTTTCTGATCAACTGGAGTATACGCAGGAAGTATGCTGATATTATTTTAATGTTCTGCTTAACTGGGAACTAAGCAGGGCCTAGTGAACATAATTAAATCTTTCTTTGATAATTGAGAATTTTGTAGTGCCCTGGAGTGATCATTCGAAATATCAATTACAAGTCCCCTCTGGTGGGAGAGCAGGAGATTGTTCTCAACCTGAAGTGACTTCCAGGCTGACTACAGGACACTGGTTTTCACTGACCCCCTAAAACCAGCTTTCTGCCTTCCTTTTTTCATAGACAACTAGTACAAGGAAAATTCTGTTCATTTGAGGCTTTTGGTTGTGTGAACCACCGATAATCAAGGTATTCATATAACAGTTCAGAAAAGAGAAAGACACGATGTGGACTTCTTATACCTGACTACTGAGTCATCTAGCCAGATAAAAATCTTTAGATACATTTTGAAAATTCATTTTGTGTCTCACCTTCAACACTCCTGACCCAAATGCATCCTTGCCTTGTATGGATCATAGAGAATAAGTCAAAAGGCACTGAGTCAACTGAATATTGAAGTCCTCAAGTGTCATGTGACACTGAGAGACCTGCTTTGCTTCTAGGATTCAGTTTCCTTACCTGTTCCTCTAGAGGTTGAGTTTATTATTCATTGGTAAGCTTTTCAGGAATATAGATCTCCTTAAGAACTACAGGAAAACTATGGAAGCTTTCACAGCAGGGAAAAATGAACATAAGTGCAAACTGTTTACATTCTAAACCAAGGCGTGGGTTCACCAACCCCCTGACACCCATTATCTTATGACTGTCCACCCCCATCCATGAGTTTCAGGTTTAAAACTCCTGGGATTGCCAGGCATGGTGGCTCAGATCTGTATTCTCAGCATTGAGGAGGCTGAGGCAGCAAGATGGAGAGTTCCAGGCCAGTGTGGGCTAAAAAGTGAGACCCTATCTCAAAAAACAAACTAAACCAACAAACCAAAAAATCCTAGGGTCAAAGACAACTTGGATCTCTTTTAGCTCTGACATCTCTGAACCTGATATAGCATGAGCATCTTCCCAAGTTTACAGAACAGAGGTCTTCAACCTTCCCTGCAGCTTAAGATACCTCTAGGGACTTTTCAAAATCCCAGACCAATAAAATCCAGAACTTTGGGGGTGGCGCCCAGGCACTAGTAGTTTCTAGCACACTCCAGGTGATTCCAACCTGCACAAACATTTGCAAACCACTGCTCTAGAACAAGGATGCTCAAAATTAGCAGTGAACAGAACCACCTGGGGGAAGGCAATGTTCAGCTGCTTTCTGGCCAGATCCTGCCTGAGAATTTGCACTATTAGCAAGCATCCACAGCCACTCCGATGCAGAATCTAACTTGGAAGCTCAGTAATACAGACAGTTAGCAGGAGAAGCCCAGAGAAGCCTCTCCCCAGCTACATTTCTTCCCAGGCAGTTCTGCAAGCTCCCAGAAAGTTTCTAGCCTTGTTCAGGGATAGCTGTAGTAAGTCTCCTTCATTTTATCAAAGAGGCTTTTTTCCCCACCTTTCCCATCTCCAGCAAAGTTGGGTCTTTTAGCCTGAGCCTCTAATCCCACCAGGTTCAAGAATTTAAGAAGAGCTATCATCAACATGTTGAGTTTAAAATTTAAATGTCATAGCATCTCTTAGGTCAGCTTCAAGGTAAGAGATGACTTCTGTCCTACTGCCCAGTAAGCAAACCTACACTGCAGGCCAGCTGGGCACAGACCCAGCCTATGTGGTTCTGCACCCTCTCTACCCCTTCCTACCTGGAGCGTGTGCAGCAGGACCTGCAGCCCACTGCCTTCTTGCTCAGCCATCCCTCCTGGAGTCCTGGAGCACTGGCTGCCTGGGCCCAGATCCGGGCTGGAGAGGCTGTGACTGCCAAGCTGACCTCGCTGCCCGCCTCGCAGGAGACTGCTACAAGAAGGCCTCAGCCGCACATGCTGCGGAGTGTGAAGTCATCGTCCTGCAACCCTAGACCTCGGCACAGGCGTAGATGCCCCCAACTCCCACTGTGGGGATTAGGTGAGCCCCAGCTCTGGGGAGAGCTAAGCATTTGGGCCCAGGGGTGAGGAGGGGCACCCGCGTGAGTCACTCACCCACCTCCAGGCCCACGCAGGAGCCAGGGAGGAGAAGCCATCCTGGATGACTGACAGGCATTCCCAGCTGACCTGGTCAGACTCCCTGCAGAGGCTCCTCTACCCTCCCCGCTTCTCCCCCCTCCCCACCCCTTTATTTTGGTCTGTTGCTGGCTCCCAGTTGTAACAGGAAACCCAAGAGTGCTTGCACAATTGTGGCAGTTCAGGGCACAGAAGCCCAGGGCCCCTTGAGGTCCCAAGCTTAGGGAGAGGAACTCAGACTGGACTACTCAGGCTGTAACTACCCTAGACATTTTCTATGGACCAGGTTCCTTACAAAATCTCCTCATTTTCACACTAATCCTATAGAAGTAGGTTCTATTATTGCCATCCCCATTTTCCAAAAGAGAAAATCAGTGCACAGAGATGTTAAGCCTAGGAACACAGAGCTTAGGAGTGAGTGCCTGGCCCCAATCAGGCAAGCTGGTACCAAAGTAAGGCACTAACTACTACACCATCCTGCCTCATGCATACTTTGACATTGGTCAAAGTAATGAAGGCTGAGAGCCTCCACCACTGGTGGGCAAGGGGAGCTCTTTTGAGCATCCAAGCATCTAACCATTGGCTAACCAACCGTGCTGTGGAATAGTTGAGGAAAGCAAGTAGCCTTTCCAGATCTTACTTGGTCTACAAGTCCTAAAATCCTGAGTCAGGGGTCAGGCCTGGCCAAAGTCTCAATCCAAGGGCAAATTCCCTCAAGAAATTTCCATTCTTAGCAGCTTAAAATGTGGAGACCTCCCGTATTGGAAACTGACCATAAAAGCTCATATTAAGGAATCCCATGCCTCCCTACACTTCCTAATGCCTCTGATGGCAGAAGAGTAGATAGAAATAAAGACTCCACAAGGGTTTCTTCCATCTGTAGAAGAATGCAGCTGTGATACCTTCATGTGTGATTATCTTAAGGTCAGATTTCCCTTGTCTTCATTTGGAGGATGAAGAAAAAGGGAGAGACAGAGGTAGAGAAAATAAAGCCTCTCTCCTAACACATACCTAAAGAATGGTGCTTGTAGTGTAAAGTCATAAAAAAACAAGGAGGAGACAACTACAGGTATCCAGGCTACACTTCCTGATGCTAGCATTGAAGCAAAATCGTCTTCATTTTAAAGAATGTCTTGGTTCAGCTCACTGGAATTGCACAGGGCAAGAGTGACAGAAAAACCCATTCCTTGAAGAGATAAGTCTTGGCTCAAGTGGTAAGACTGCCTGCCCAGCAAGCATGAGGCCCTAAGTTCAAACACCAGTGCCACCGAGACAGAGAGAGAGAGAGAGAGAGAGAGAGAAAGAGAAAGAGAGAGAGAGAAAGAGAGAGATCACTCTTTTCCACTTAATGACACTTTTCCCTGGTTCAGCACCAAGAACCTGCTTTTCAATAAAACCCTCATGAAATAAGGTAAGAACGGGCTCCATCTTTCTTTGGGGACACACCTATGTTATGTGCCCAGCTTGGTCATCCTTCCACTTCATTTTTTAGCAAATCTGCAGTTTCTAGGATGCCAGACAAGGAATAAAGTGCTGGTTTTCACTCTCTGACTTTCTAGCAAAATACGGATGCCAATCTAGCTTGCTGCCAACTCTCCATCACACCTCCATCACTCTCCTCTCTCCCACCTCAACAGAGCCTTGTGAGGACCCTCACAACCTGCTACCCTGCCTAGAAGAAACTTCTTTGCTCCCAGGCCTAGGGAAAGCTGCAGCAGTGTGCCCATTCAGATTTCTGTCTTAAGGAGACCCAGGTTCTGTTGGTGGACTGCCTAATTTAAGCTGACGTATTAATGAGGTGGTCTGCTCTGCCCCCATGGGCATTTTAATTTTAGCGGGAACTTTTGTAAAAGCCAAGAGCTGAGACCCAAGTTTTGAGTGTTGCTGGGTCTAGAATGTTACCCAGAAGTAGATGGAAATGAGTCCTCACTAAACCATGAGGAGTGGCTATAAGGGGAAGGGTAGTCCCTGAGGCAAACCCAGGAGGAGCTGCTTTGTGAGGCAGAGAAAGGGCTGCATCTTGTTTCACACAGTGTCTTTTTGAGAAAATAGTTAGGGAAGCCAGAGAGCAGATCCTAGCAGAAGCCCAGAGAGAACCATGCTCTGGCTTCAAAGAAAGACACATCTAACATAATCCAGAGATTCCTGATGTAGTTTGGGAGTCCCTAAGACCACCTGCAGGTTCTCTGATTTGCTGGAGGGAGTCACAGAACTTGGCAAAGCCCTTGTACTCACAGCTATGGCTGATCACAGCAAAAGGAGACAGATCACAGGCAGCATGGAAGGAGGAGTCCAGGGGAGACCAGGCACGAGCTCCCAGTTGTCCTCTCCTGCTGGAGTCATGCAGACAGAACTTACTTCTCCCCACAGCAATGTGTGCAGCACACACAGTGGTTAACCAGGGAAGCTCACCCATGCCTCCAAGTCCAAGTTTATATTGGACGTTGGCCATAGACCTATGGTTGACCTAAGTCTCCATCCCTCCAGAGGTCAAGTTGGTAGCTCATAGCCAGAGATCCCTAACTTATATCACTCTATCTGGTTTGTCCCAAGGCCCCCAAGAAAATAGACACTCCTACCACTTACTTACCGGTAAGACATTCCAAGGGCTCAGAGCTTACCTCATGGCAGCTAGGAAAAGGGCCTAACCTTTCTCAGGGAAAACTCATCCTTTACTGCACATCTGCCCCCTTATCCTGTAATTTTAGGCTCAATGTTGTCTTATCTTGTGACTAAGATGGAGAAATAACTTCAGGCCTGTATAATTAGGAGGATTCAACAGCTAGTAGAATGCTAGCACTCAGAGAGCAGTAATTAATAAATTGCACTGATGCAAAGTGTGTTTTCTAATAACATCAAGAGTATTCAGTCCCCTGGCTCTTTCCTATTCATCATTTTTATCAATGACTTGGATGGAAATAAGGACTATATGCTTATCAGATTTTCTAATAACATCACTTGAAAAAAGTAGAACCTCATCAGATGTCATAGTTGGAATCCAAAAATATTTCAGCAGCCTTGAGTGATGGACCAGATCCTTCAAAATGAACTATAACAGAGCCAAGTGGAAGCTCCCTCCCCTAGGTCCTCAACACCAACTCTGCAAAATAAGGTCAAGAGTTTGGCAAACCAGTAATGAATGTGGAAAACACTTGGGGGTAAGCCAACACTGAGACCAGTATGAGTTGTCAGCATGGCCCCATATTCACAAAGTATCCAACCAATATCATCACCCTTATGGGAATAAACGTCGTATCTATAACCAAGAAGGTAGTGAAGCTGAATGGAGATCCCATCAGTGAAGGTGTGAAGGGGACTGGCATGGTGCCAGGCACAGAGGACGTGCTTGCCAGGAATAGGTATGGTACTGTTACTAAGGACATAGCAAGTCAAAGTGTCATAACCACAACAGAGAAGAATCCCAGCCCACTCCAACAATGCCTGGCCTCTACAGGCAGAAGGGAACTCTCTCAGTGCAGAAAAGGCTTGGGAAGGAAATATGGGTCCTACGGACTAGAAACTATAAAGGGCTCACAGTGCTTACTGGATGTGCTCAAGCTGCTATAAAAAGCTATTTCCTCCCACTAGGGTGTCCAGCAGAGCCTGAAGGACCACCTGGTCAGATGTGACAGAAGGGATTCCAGAACTGGGTGACTTTTACAGACGCTGAGTTCAGCAACTTCGTGAGAAAGATTTAGAGGTGCTCACTCATCCCAGGCCATCTAGCCAGGAGGCGGAATGATGTTTTCTTTCTCGCCTGTTCATCAGGATGTGACATGGGATGATTTCAGTGAAACTGGACAAAGGGAAGAAATTAAGAAGCGTTTTATTCCAACATAAATTAGAAAAAATACAATTAGCACAACAAAGTCATGTTTTCCCAGATATTAATTCTCATGATGAATTTCAAAGCTTAGAAATAAGTCAATCTTAAGAAAATATTAAGAAATTGTGTACACATAGCATCCAGACAAGGCAAAAACCCTAAGGGAGGGAGGTTAACAACTAAATTTATAGAAGGCTCACATTACTCTGTGCTTCCTAATACTTGGCTCAGATAATCTTTTCCCTAATCTGATAAGAGACCAAATCTCACTCAAATAATACCTAACATCTCCTTTCCTCAGACACTTTAAGCTGATTAGTATAGATTTACCTAAGTACTATATCTAGAAGGGCGATTTACATAAAATGTTACTCTCTTTAAGCTTTTGATGTCTTACTCCGGTTTCCTTCATTTTTCTTGTCTTCTTCCCCCCCATACATCTCTAGCAGTACTCATGTACAATCACTTGTGTATGCACACACAGATGCACGCAGGCTCCATAACCTTCTCGCCAACCATAATCAGGCTGCCTTGCCAATGTGATATCAGAGCTGATTGACTGTTCCTCTTGCCTGCCCCCAAAAGATTTCCTCCATCTTCTCCTAATGCATGAAATTCTTAAGGGGGTTGTGTTAGTCAGCTTACATTACTGTGACAAATTACCTGAAATAACCACCTTCTAAAGAGAAAAGGCTCAGTTTGGCTCATGGGTTCAAAGGTTTCAGTCCATGGTCGTTCGACCCCATCACTATGGGACTGTGGCCAAGCAAAAGCATCATAGTGGGGAGTGCATGGTAGAGCAGAACTTTTTGCCTCATGGTAGTCAGGAATCAGAGACAAAGGGGTGAGGGGGTGCCTGGGACAAAATACCCCCCTTTGGCAGCTACTTCCTCTAAATGGGACCCACTTCCTAAAATTTCCTACACCTCCCAGTACCGCACTAAGCTATCAGTCTACAACTGGATTAATCCATTCATGGGGTGAGAGCCCTCATGATCCAATCACCTCCCAAATGCCCCACTTCTGAACCTCTGAATGCTGCTGCATTGAGAATCAAACCTTCAACACATGAGCTTTGGGGGAACATTTAAGATCCATAACAAAGTTGGATCAGAAGGGTAAAAGGAAAGAAAATCTGGATGCATGAGCTGCTGTTGTGTGTGCATGATCTAATTCAGTCCTTGTGCAAGTCCTCTGAGACAGAGGTCACTCCCACATCCAGAGAAGAACACTTGGGTAACATTGCATGAGGAAGTCACACAGGGATTCAGCCCCTCACAGCCTGTGCTTGCCACTGAGAGGAAAGGATGGAAGTACAAGAGCCCCTGGCTTCTCCATAGATTTAAATTAATAAATGGCAAATGGGATTTCTTTCCTAGGACTAGAGGAGAACAGCAGTCATGAGATAGCAGGCACGGCAGTGAGGATAGGAGGGCAGCCTCCAAGAGTCCTTGCTGGGCCTAGAATGATGCATTGACTTAGCTGCTCATTAATGCAGGTACTTCCTGCAGAAGAGGAAGATAACAGCAGTGTTCCTCCACCACTACTCCTGGGACCAACACTTTCAATAAGTCCCTCTCTTCTCCAAACACAGAACTCCTAGGTTCAAACTTTTCCTCCCTTGTCTACCAGCTGGGTTGACTTTAAGAAACTTACCTAAGTTAGCCTGGTGCTGGTAGCTCACACCTCTAATCCTGGCTACTTGGGAGGCAGAGAGCAATAGGATTGTGGTTTAAGGCCAGCCAGAGCAAATAGTTAACAAGATCTCAAAAATACACAACACAAAAAAGGGCTGGCAGAGTGGCTCAAGTGATAGAATACATGCCTACCAAGTGTGAGGCCCTGAGTTCAACCCCCACTACCACCAAAAAAATAAAGAAGAAGAAGGAGGAGGAGGAGGTTAGTGCCCTTATAAAGGGACCCCAGATAGCTAGCTGCTTTCCTTCTTCTATCATCTAAGAACACTACAAGAAGGTGAAACCTCAACCAGACAGGGAATCTCAGACTTCTTGGCCTCTAGTGCTGTGGGAAATACATTTCCTTTGATTATTAATTTCAGCCAGTCTAAGATATTTTGTCTAAGATATTTTGTTATAGCAGCCCAAATGGACTAAGACAGGGAGGAATCAAAACTAATTTGTTTTCTATGTAGTGTGATACATACAACTATGTTTTGAAAATTTTAAAATGAAAATGAATTTAGTCATTTTTACTACCTGATTAACAAAGAACTACTAAAATATTGTCTTCTCTGGACCACTTTGTAATGGCTATTCAATTCTAGAGTCCAGAGTAGACAAAAGTGAATGACCATCCTTGCTGAATGTCACAATGGATTCACTTCTGTCATAAATTTTGGACACGATAATAACAGGATGGCTTCTCTTGGCATTAAGGGAGCATTCTTGACCACCGCTACTGCAGCTGAACAATCAGTCTTTAGTTCATACCTGTCCAAGTTCAGACAGCTTGTCACTCCACCTGTTCTTTTCTATAAAAGCCGGACTATTAAACAGAGCATCAGGTGATAACTTATTCTCCACAACTGACTTATACTGTTCTTCCCTTCCTCCTGGTTGATGTGAAGCAAAGCCCAAGTCCCTGAAGGGGACCTAGGAGGAATAGTGGAGTTCAAAAGTCAAACAAGGGGCATAGACCTGCCTAGAGAATTGAGGGGAGGTTTCAGGGCCAGCTGATTTATCCAACTTCTCTTAATATTGCTCACCCTGAGCCAACCCCAAACACATACCATTGCCAGCTAATTCCCTACCCCTATCTGTGTTCCTTTCACCATGGAAGGATACAGATAGAAGACAAGCTATCTGTAAACCAGGAAGAGGGTCCTACCAGTCATGAAAGCCCCAGCTCCTTGATTTTGGATGTTCCCATCCTCCAGAAGTGTGGGAAATAGGTATTTTGCTGTTTAAGCCACCAGTCCATGGTATTTCTGTTACAGCAGCCTGAATGGACCAAGACAGGGGTTGACCATTTTGAGATCTTCTCAATGTTATGATCATGGATTTGTCTTTCTCATTCATTATGTCTCTTTCATGTACCAGGATTTTTAGGCTCTGTTACTAGGGGAATACACATTTAAGATTGCTGTGTCCTCCTGATGAATTGAACCACTGTCATAATAAAATACCCCTCTTTATCTTTGGTAATATTTTGTCTTAATGTCTATTTTGTCTGATATTAATTTAGCCACTTCAGTTTTATTATTTTCACATTTATAGTTTAGATGGTATATCTTCCTTCAGTCAACCTATGTCATACATATAGGGTCATTTCTCATATAAGGAATATAGTAGAGTCATTGTTTTTATACAATCTGATGATCTCTACTGTTTAATTTCAGAGGTCAATTTATTAACATTTAATGTGATTATTAACCTAGCTGGTTTTAAATTTGTCATTTTGCTATTGACTCTGTCTCATCTGGTTTTAGTTCCTCTCCTTTTTTGCCTTCTTTAGGATTAATCAATAGTTTTACTTTTCAATTTTAATTCTGCTACTGACTTTTAAACTCTCCTTCTATATGTTATATTTTAGTCTTGCTCAAAGGTTGACTTTTGACTTATCACATTCTAGAGTTTATATACACAACTTCAGATTGAATATAATAACTATGCAATAAAATAATTTCTGTTGCCTTCCCATGCCTGTCCTTTTGGTATTGTTGTTGTATAATAAAGCTTGTTATAAACCCCATGCAATATTAATTTTACCTAAAATCATATTTACTGACATATTTACCATTACCAATGTTTGTCATTTCTTCTTATAGATCTGAGTTTCCATCAGGAATCATTTTCCTTCAGGTTGAAAATTTCATTCAGCATCCTTGATGTTATAATGTACTGAAAATCAATTTTTATGCATTAAAAAGTAATTCATTTGACCATCATTTTTAAAGGATGTAGAACTCTGGAATTTTGGATGGACAGTCTTTCTTCTGTCTTTCAGTTCCTTATAGATGTTATTCTATTGCCTTCTTATTTCTACTGTGTGCACCTGTGTGTGTGTGTGTGTGTGTGTGTGTGTATGTGTGTGTGTGTGTATGTGTGTGTGTATGTGTGTGTGTGTATGTGTGTGTGTATGTGTGTGTGTGTATGTGTGTGTGTGTATGTGTGTGTGTATGTGTGTGTGTGTATGTGTGTGTGTATGTGTGTGTGTGTATGTGTGTGTGTATGTGTGTGTGTATGTGTGTGTGTATATGTGTGTGTGTGTATGTGTGTGTGTGTATGTGTGTGTGTGTATGTGTGTGTGTGTGTATGTGTGTGTGTGTGTGTATGTATGTGTGTGTGTGTGTATGTGTGTGTATGTGTGTGTGTGTATGTGTGTGTGTGTGTATGTGTGTGTGTGTATGTGTGTGTGTGTGTGTATGTGTGTGTGTATGTGTGTGTGTGTGTGTGTGTGTGTGTGTGTGTGTGTGTGTGTGTGTGTTGTTCTGGGACCAAACCCAGGGCCTTACAGGCCCTCTACCACTACCTCTGGGCTACACCTTCCATTCCCTGCCTGCACTCTTTTTAGATGGAATTTAGTTGTTATATGTATCATTGTTCTCAGTATAAGACTACTTTTTTTTTCAGCTTCTTTCAAGAATTTTTTCCTCTTTGACTTTTGGCAGATTTGCTGAGCTACTTATTCCATAAATTTGTGGGTTTTTACCAAATTTTGGGCATTTTTAGCCATTTTTTTCAAACTTCTTTTCCATTTTTTTATCCTCTCTTTCTTGGACTACAATAAATATTCTTAGATCATTTGCCATTGTACCAATATTTCCTGAGGTTCTATCCATCTTTAGGCCTTTTTTTCTGCTTTTTTAGGATGGACAAATTTTATGAATTTCCCAAATTCTCTTATTTTAGTAAACTTCTTAAATTTCTGATATTTTAATTTTCAGTTATGCAGTACTTACTGGATTCCTTGTTCTACTTTTCATTTCTGTTGCTCTGCTTCCTTATAATAATATGTTTAAGATCTCATACATATTTAAAATAGATGCTTTAAAACCTACTTCACTAATTCAACATCTCAGAGTTAATTTCTATTGATTATTTTTTCTCTTGACTATGAAATACATTTTTCCATTTCTATACACATCTGATAATTTGTATTGATTATAAGAGCTAGTGAATGGGTTGTAGAGATTAAAGATTCTGTTATTAAAAATGTACTTGGATACAATATAAGTCCATCTTTCTGCACTTATAAATTATAAAACAGACTCCATGGGAGAGAAAATAGTATACCAAATGTGCATAATATAGCTTGTTGTGACAGAACTAAAACTATACTCAAGCCTCCTGACTCTGAGTTCACTGTCTTCTCAACTTTCTAATTTCCCAAATTACTCTCCTCTTCAATAATTTTCCTAAATTTACTTCTTGGGAATATTTTGTCTTTTTAAAGAAGCACTGCTGAGCCAGGCATGGTGGCATATGCCTGTGATCCCAGCACTCAGGAGACTGAGGCAGGAAGATAATGAGATTGAGAAGGAATGCTGGGTCCTTTCCTGATTTCTGTGTCTGAAGATCAGTTTTTCATGCTCCTAGATCTTGAAATGCTACAGCTATTGCTGCTGAAATTGACATCTGAGATCATTGAACACCAACTGTAGGCCAGATACTATTTTTACACTGTATGTCAGCTACTGTGTAGAAGTTGAACTTACTTTATCTCACACTAAACCATGTCTTCTTCTCTTGGCAGCTTACTCATACCACTTTGTCTACTGGCAAGATGAAATACTCTTTTTTGTATGTTTCCAAAGCATATACATATATAACAAAAAAGATTATAACATGTTACAGCATTTAATCTATGTAGACTTTTCCACCATAAGACTCTAAGACTTTCAAGGGCCAGTGGAGTCCTCTATGTCTATAACACCCAGTGCAGTGCTAGGCACAAATGTTGGTACTCACTGGGCCCCATTGAAAGGAAAAAGCCCCACCTCTAGGCTAGCATTCGTGCCAGTATTCCCAGCCTTGTCAGCAAGAGGCAGCTCAAAGGTCACCATATCCTTTGCCCTATGAGGCAGAGGGCCAAATCTACTCAGCATCCACCCAGGACTTTACTGTTATTGACACCTGACAAAGTTCTTCTGGGAAAGCCAAGACAAATCACTCCTCCCAGCCAGGGCTCATCAGGAGCCAGTGCTGACAGGTGTGGAATGTCCATCAGACCTTTCAGCTAGACCAGTACAGGGGCTCATGGCTTCTGAGCCCCCAGAATGAAGTATCAGATCACACACAGTTGGAACCAAGGGCTCCTAAGATCTGGTTGCCCAGAGTGGGATGGAGGAAAAATAGAGATATCAACCACCAAGGCCATCCATCCAGATGCTTCCTCCTTCCTCAATGAAGGCTGGAAGCCAGGACTATAGGAACCCAATACCAATCTGGACAGGGGCATGGTTTTACTGGGGAGGAGCTATGAGGGCCAGGCCACACTCCAGCTTGTGACACTTTCATTCAGTCATTTGCTCTACCTATACCATCCAGGTCTATAAAAGGAAATATGTAAAATACTGAAGCATAGTAAGTAAGAGCAAAATCTCTGGAACCAGACAACTTAGTTTCACAACCAGGCTCTTCCAGTTCTAGTTGCATGACTTTTAACAAGTTCCATAAATTCTCTGTGCCTCAGTTTTTCAACACTACAGCAGGCATAGTAATACAAAAGGTTGCAAAGATGTCATGAGTAGTGTTTGTCATGTAAGCGCTCAACAAACATCAGTAGTTATTATCCTCAGGCCCTGGCATGACAACTAGAGATCACGGTGAATAATTACAATTCCTTCCCTCAGTGAGCTTTAAGCCTAGTGGAAGAGATCAATCTGCATATCACCTTCTCCAGTGTGGTTACTCCTGGCCACTACAGTATAGGAGTCCCCAGAAGAAAGTAATGTCCTAGAGAAGTTGGAGAAAGTTTCCCAAAGAATAAAGGATCACACTGGGTCTTACAGGAACTGCAGGCTAAAGAGAGTGAAGTGACATTCTAGGTAGAAGTAGGAGTATGTGAAAGGTACACTTGTGTAAGAGAGCTTAGAGTATTTGGAAAAGGAGGGTTTGATGTAAAAGTGAAAGTACACTCACAATGAAGCTACAGAGGTGATTCAGGCCAAATAAAATAGTTTTATTTTTCCATAGTGTGGAATGGGAACCGCATGAGAGTGTGTACATGGGGAAGGAACACAGGTAAATTTGATTTCCATGTTAAAATTCCTTTTTTACTCCATGGAAATGTGAGCTCTCCCCCAGCCTACAAGATATGCCAAATTCATTTCCCTCTTCCCTCATTCACACTGGACCTGTGATTGACTTCTAAGGCATGATGCAATGCCTCATCAGGATGATTTACAGTTCACTAGAAGAAAAATGGTCAAATCCAAGGTGTCAGCAGAGAAGGAAGAATGTATTTGAGATTCAGGGAACCTCCCCAAGTCACCTCATTCCATTTTCCAGGTGGGTATTAATAAGTTCATTGCAATGGAAGGCTGTCTTTATGAGTTAAACAATTGACTAACAACTTCTGATGGCTTTACCTTGGGATAATCATGACCTGGTAAACACCAGAATGTTATTACACACTCAATCTGGTTTCTGGGTACCTATGGGGAAAGATCCAAGGAAAAGACACTCTGGTCCACCATCTTGGTCAATATCCCACACCTTGACTCGTGGGAGCTTATCTTTTCTTTTGGGCCATCTTCTTTTCTCATACAAACAAATGATGATCAGATGTTACCCCTAAACAAAGGCAGCCAGTTTAAATAACTAAATTCAGTCAAGAATTACCTCAGAGAAGCATTTAAAATTTAAGTCTTCTATCTTCTATCAATGTATCTCAACAAGAGATATGTTTTAGAGGTGTTAGGAAACACCTGGGCATAGGTAGAACTATTTGAAAGGTAACAAGGACCAACCCTCTTCAACCTAATATTGCTCAGGATATCCTTCCAAGGTGACTTGAAAGTTGAAATTGTTTAGCTCTTTGAGGTTACTTAGGAGTGGTGTTCAAGAGAAGTGTGTGATACATAGCTTCCCTCCCTCATCATCCTCAACTTCTGGTATTCAAGTCTTTGTGTAATCCCTACCTCTTGAGTGTGGGCAGGACCTGTGACCTGCTTCTAACTAGAACATAGCAATGGTGATGGATGTCACTCCTCTGATAGTTCACATAATATAAGACTCTGTCTTGCTAGCAAACTCACTATAGAGACTGCTGGTTGAAGGAAGCAGCCAAGTTGAGAAGGTCCATGTGGCAAGGAGCTATGGGTGGCCAACAGAAAATAGCCAGCAAGAAGCCAACACCCTCAGACATATAGCTACAGCTTGACTTCATCCCCCATGCTCCTTGCCACAGTGTTGCAGCCGGAGGAGGATTAAATTGAAGCCTTGTAGAGGAAGCCACAGCCATGAGCAGACCATAGAGCCAGTTGCTCTCTCTCTGTCCTTCCTCGTTTTTCCCTCCTCATCTTGCCTCACCCTACAGCAATCCAGCCATCTGCACAGGAATCCCGAGGAAATCATTGCATGCCTGTATATCTCTCATACCCGAAAATGAGCAAGCAAGAAAAGGAAAAAACTGCAAAATCTCATCTGGCTGGATGAAACCAATTCTCATTACAGTGATTTACATGAATAGGGGCTCAAATTTGCATACCATTAAATGTTTAAGATTAACTTGTGCACATTTTATTTGATTTCAGCCTTAAATTCCTCATGGAAGCCGAGCCTCCATGGTTTTCTCCCCCAAGTAGCTGAACTTTAAATAAAAATTGCCACCTCCAATAAATTTCTTTAAATTCATTCATTCACTTTGGGGAAGGACAGCCTGGGTGCACTTGGGATGCTCCTTCAACACTAAAATGGCACTGGTATAATGATCAATACTCATATAGAAGCTTCCTTGAATAGGAAATAGAATTTTAATAGTAAGTTCTGCAGAGCTGCAGGCAAGAGTTTGCATAATACTCATAACCTCCTGCAAACAGAATGGTGGTTACAGGGGTGGTAGGAGGAGTCGGTCATTTTCACAAGCAGAAAAGAATTTAATGTGCATTTAACCCTGCCTCTGGGATTAGGCCACACCTGTCCACTGGACTTGGAGTGCCAAAATGCAAATGGGTGTATCCCATCAGCCACCCCCAATAAAATCTAATGACAGGACTTTGCATAAGAACCAAAAATGGGACCAAATAGCTCCTCACCTCAGAAAATGATCAGGAGAAAAGCAAGCTTATGAGCTGCACTAACATACTGTGCCTCTGTGTGATTAATCCATCTCAGGAAAATGACTTTAAGAGCTAATTAAGGCAGCTTAGAGAAGCTATTTTGCATTGTCTCTTTATTCTGTTTCTGGTGACAATTGTACCTGTCAGGAAAGCTGGGAGAAACTATCAATTTTGGCAGCATGAGTTTTCAGTGGAAAATAAGAACCACTGCCCTGAGAGAGATTGGTAGTCCATCTCCAAGTGTAAATTCCCAGGCTGAAATGGAAACCTCACCATCTGTGTGCCTTCCAGTTCCAGGTGGTCTGTGTGCAGGTCCTCTCCTCACCCTCTGTGCCCTTCTGCTACAGAACATGGGAAAATAAACACCATCATCTCTAAGTTCACATGAAGCAAATACATTCCATGCTAGAGAAAAATCTCCTCTGATTACAACTAAGAATAGGAGGAGGAGGGGGGAGGAGAAAAGAAGAGGGAGGAGGAAGGAGAGGAGGAAGGAGCAGGAAAGAAAGGAAGAGGGGGAAAGGACAAATGCTTCCTATATACTAAATAAGATTCTTTCCCTAGTTTAAAATGGCAGATTGAAGGTTTCATTCAGAGCAATGACTTTCTTTAATCAACTCTTTTGTATCCAAGCAGACAACAAAGCAAATCCTATGACCTTCACACTTGGTGCTTCTCCCCAAAGATAGGGTCTGTCTGCCCCACCATAAATCACAAAGAAAAGACTTAAAATGGAAAAAGAAAGATGCCTCAGCACCCAGCCCCAGGCCAGGGAGATTGCCCAGGGTGGGGACCCATGCCCAAGGCCCAGGCTGCCTCTGGAGGGAAGTGAATACTCCCCAGCTCAGTCCAGGTAGACCCTCCTGGCTTCTTGAGGCACTACTTAGCAGTGAGCCAGTGGCTACAAGTGGCTCAGATGTCACACCAAAGTGAAAGGGCTGGCTCAGCCCATGGCTCAGGTTCTGTCACCCTGCTTGGGTAACGTTACAAGTTTGTTATGCTGCCTGTCAACCACTGGTCAGAACAAACATGCCTTGGTTCACCTGAGAGCTCAAGGCTATGCGGGGTAACCAGGGTCAGACAAAGGTGACACTGGGAAGCCAAGAGGCTCATTTTGGGAGCCCCTCAATTGTCCTTCTGGGAAAGGTGGATAACTTCCAAACCAATTGTGACTCCACAGACAACATGATCTACGTTGGAAGTCCGGGAATCTGAGCAGCCCCCCAGGCTCTCCAGGCTGGTATATGAGTACTTAGAGCCCTAGGCCCACCTGGGAATATATACATGTTAATTAAGACTTAGGCCAGGCATAGTGGGGCATACCTGTAATTCCAGCTACTCAGGAGGCAGGGGTAGGAGGATCACAGTCCAAGGCCAGACTGCATAAAAGCTCAAGCCCCTATCTGAAATATAAAGTAAAAATGGCTGGGGATATGTTTCAAGTGGTAGAGCACTTGCTAGGGCTCTTCCTACAAAGCCTCAGTAAAACATCCCTGGGCTCACTCCCCAGTCCATTGTCCAAAGCCACCTTACTTTGTCCTGTACTTCTGCAGAGTTCCACCCAGAACCAGCAAAAATGTCAAGACCTTCACAAAACATCCCAGAGGCTTCCCTTCCAGTACCAAGCTCAGCATCCCAGATAAGACCATCCTGGTGGTCTGAGCAACCCTGGTGCCTAACTCTGGGTCTGGGACTCCAGAGGTGCTCAGGGTTTATATGCATGTAGAAGACAGGAAGAAGAGGCGGGAAGGAAAAAAGACTGGCTTTGTAGGAGGTTAGCTAGCTCAAATGACTAGAGACAGATACAGGGAAAAGTAAAGAAAGGAACCAACATGCCTCAAAGACATACATGTATCTGGCTTTTTATAAGCACTTCATTTTATTATAAGCACTACTATTTCCCACATTGTATTTTATATATGGAATAACCCGGGCTCAGAACAACTAAATAATTTTCCCAGGGGTATACAACTAATAAGGCTTGGAGCTGGAATTCTGAGTCCTGGCCCATCTGACGGACATGTGTCCTCTTTTTCTCTTACAATGTTGTCTTGTTGGGCTTATAAAATATTTGGATCAAAATGGACCTCAGCAATAATTTAGTCTGAACTCTTTGAGGCCTACAGAGGTTAAGTCATTTGTCTCAGGTCACCCAGCTGAGCCAAGGTAAAGCCAAGAACTCATTTCTCTTAACTCCCATTCCACTACTTTTGACATCACCCGCAGCCTCTCAGAAGAGCCATAACTAAGTGTGATATTATCGTAACCAATCAGTTCATTAAGAAATAGGGCAAAATACTTGGGAAATAAGATTAGCTAGCACTTTTTGTTTTCCCAGAGCGGAAGCAGGCTCAAAAATACACTCAGGAAACATAGACCTGAAGACTCCCCCAGAGGCTCCCCACTTTCCCTGGAAGAGGTCTGTACCTGGGGGAAGCAGGAGCCCTAGGAAGTTTGTGTTGAGCCTGTCAAAATCTGCCCAACAGACAACAGAAGTAAATGAGACCGGTAACGGGGCTTCCATTGCTTTCCTGCTGAAATTTTCATCATGCTGGCTCTGATGTGTGGGTCTTCACACCTCGGTAGCTTTACTGCCCATAAGCATCTCTCCATCGTCCTAGGAGGGCGGCTTGACTGTCAGCACTTCCAGGACGGGTAAACAAACACTGAGGAGACAGGGTACTTACTTAGTTAATGACAGCACTTGAAGTATCAGTTCATCGCCTCCAAGCCTGGGGCTTGATCAGAAATGGATTGCATAGCTCTTATCGTTGTCCTGGGTGAAGTTTCCTTCTGTCTCCTCCTTGTCTTTGTCCTTGTTATGTTTTCCTCCTACTGTCCTCTCTCCTTCAATGTCCCCTTGCACCTGGTGCGTTCTCCAGGACATGCCTTTATCCCCAGAGAATGACTTAAATTCTCTACACCTCTGCTTCCCCCATTGGAAAACTGGGATGAGAGTCAAGGTCTCCTCTCACTGTGACAGCTTGTGATTTACTCCAGGCCACTCTCATTTGTCCACGTTCTGACCTACAGCACATTACAGCATCACTAACGCAATTTAGTCATTCATTACACACTGTCGCCTTCACCAATAACTGCTTCCCATACACAGTCTTGTTTCTTTAATAAATGTGCAACAGCTTAGAGGCAAGAAGCAAGGCTGATGCTTCTGGTTTCTTCTCTGCAGCAGTTCACACAATGTTGAAGAAGCAGTCTGGAGATTAAGGCCTTGGTGGGGTCCAGGCAATTCACACCTCAATGTAACAGGACCACCATCTTGCAGAACTAAAGAGCAAACATGTGGAAGAGGAGCTATCAAGTCTGCTGATCCAGAATGAGACAGGAAAGAAGCCAGATTGGCCCCATGGGGGCAGCACATGCTTCATGTCCACTATGCTGGAGCTGTGCCTGGGGTATAGACACAGGAGACAAAGAACAGACAAGTTGGCTGTCCTGCAGGAAATGACACAGGGAGTGGTAATGGAGCAGTGCCTCCAAGTCTACATAGGTTGAAAACTGGTTCAAGAATTAACTCGGACAAAGTATGGTGACTCACACTTAGAATCCCAGCTACACTGGAGGCAGAGATCAGGAGGATCACGCACACCCATGTTTATTGTGGCACTATTCACAAATAGCCAAGTTATGGAAACAGCCAAGATGCCCCACCACTGACGAATGGATTAAGAAAATGTGGTATCTATACAGAGTGGAATTTTATGCAGCCATGAAGAAGAACGAAATGTTATCATTCGCTGGTAAATGGATGGAATGGAGAACATCATTCTGAGTGAGGTTAGCCTGGCCCAAAAGACCAAAAATCGTATGTTCTCCCTCATATTCGGACATTAGATCAAGGGCAAACACAACAAGGGGATTGGACTATGAGCACATGATAAAAGCGAGAGCACACAAGGAAGGGGTGAGGACAGGTAAGACACCTAAAAAACTAGCTAGCATTTGTTGCCCTTAATGCAGAGAAACTAAAGCAGATATCTTAAAAGCAACTGAGGCCAATAGGAAAAGGGGACCAGGAACTAGAGAAAAGGTTAGATCAGAAAGAATTAACCTAGAAGGTAACACCCACGCACAGGAAATCAATGTGAGTCAATGCCCTGTATAGCTATTCTTATCTCAACCAGCAAAAACCCTTGTTCCTTCCTATTATTGCTTATACTCTCTCTACAACAAAATTAGAGATAAGGGCAAAATAGTTTCTGCTGGGTATTGAGGGGGTGGAGGGGAGAGGGAGGGGGCGGAGTGGGTGGTAAGGGAGGGGGTGGGGGCAGGGGGGAGAAATGACCCAAGCCTTGTATGCACATATGAATAATAAAACAATGAAAAAAAAAAAAAACCTGGTTTCCTCATCTGTAGAACGAGCACAATAATAATAACCACACCCACAGTGTAGTAGTGAGAATTAAATGAATTCATGTATTTAAAGTCCTTTGAGGATTGGTGGAGTGACTCAAGCAGTAAGAGCCCCTGCCTAGCAAACATGAGGTCTTGAGTTCAAATCCCAGTGCCAACAAAAAAAAAGTCCTTTGAGTAGTTCTGTAGCTCTTAGCATGCAAGTGTGATTGTTATTCAGGGCCTATTTTTAGCAAAATATTCCTAAATTGTTGGGCGTCAGTCCTCTAGGACACTTGACTTTAAGAACCAAGACAATTTCACCCTCTCTTTCCCTACCTCACCTGTACAACTTTGTCTCTTTCCAAAGAGACAATCACTATTGACCTCAATGTTCATTTTTTGAGCCAGCTGGTTGAGCCTGGATAAAAGAAAAAACACACTTTGTGTAGATTCTCTGACTAGATAGCAGACAAGGAAAAAATAAAAAGGGTCCCCAACGTGGACATACTTAAAGGCCTTGACAAAAAATTCAATAGGAGAGATTAACAGCGAATCTTGAAATAAGAGACAAAAATCACATGTTCTCCCTCATATGAGGATTTTAGATCTAGGGCAAATACAGCAATGTTGGACTTGGGTCACATGACAAGGGGAGCGCACATACAGGAGGTATGGGGATAGGTAGGAAATCCAAAACATGAAAATGTCTGATGTCCCCACTGCAGAGGAACTAATACAAAAACCTTAAATTGACAGAGGTCAACACAAGAAGGGGATCAGGACCCAGTATAAAGATCAGTTAGAGATGAATCAACTTGGGTTGTAACACATTTGTACATGGAAGCAATACGAGGAATCTCTCTGTATAGCTATCCTTATCTCAACTAGCAAAAACACTTTGTCTTTCTTATTGTTTATACTCTCTCTTCAACAAAATTAGAGATAAGGGCAGAACAGATTCTGCCTGGAAGCAAGGTGGGGTGGGAGGGAGGGGAAGGGGGCAGCAGGTAAGGGGGAGAAATCCCCCAAACAATGTATGCACATATGGATAAACAAATTTTTAAAAAAAGAGAGAGACAAGGTCCAAGAAAGCAGAGGGAAGGATCTGGAGAAGGACAAGCATTATGGCATTGTGCAATAACCTAGAGTGAGCGAACCGTGTGGGCAGAGGCCCAGGGGTAACCACACATATGCCCTGGCCAAGTGTCTAAATGCTTGAACCAGGCTGGAGAAGCTCTTATCTTATGACCAAGGTAAGATGATACATCTTCTTTAGGCATCTGGGCCAAGTAGTCCCAGATGGATTGGACAGCAAAGGCTTAGGTCCAAGTCCTTGTTCCCCCACTTGGGAACTTGGTAATTTGGAGTGATTATTCAATTTCATTTTGGTATTATACTTCAATTTTATAGGTGGAAGAAACTGGACCACCATATAAAGACTCCCCTCCACATTGGTTTCCACATAGGATTTGATTTTCAGTACTAGGTTTGAACTCAGGACACTGAGCTTGCTAGATAGGGGCTCCACCACTTGAGCTATGGCACCACCTCCTTTTGCTTTGGTTATTTTTGAGATAGGTCTTGCATTTATGCCCTGGCTAGACTCGATCATTATTCTGCTATTTACTCTTTCCTCATAGCTGGAATGACAGAGGTGCACCACCATGTTCAGCTCTTGCTTTTTTGATTTGTTTTGTTTTTTGTTTTGTGTGTGTGTGTGTGTGTGTGTGTGTGTGTGTGTGTGTGTGTGTGTGTTGAGATGGGGTCTCTTGAAGTTTTTGCCTGGCTGGCCTTGAACCCAATCCTCCCAATCTCTGCCTCCCAGGTAGCTAAGATAGCAGGTTTGAGCCACCATGCCTGGTGCTACATAGGATTTTTGACTGAGGGAGAGAGTGGGGACTAAAATCCTGCCTGGGACACTTTCACAGAGACATTCATATGGCTGGGTGCTCTATGCCAGGGAAAGGTATCTTGTAGGGTAACTGCCCCTGAGGATAATCAGTTATGGGACTAATGATAGTCTCTGTCACCTACACTGAACACCCAGACTGTCCCAATGAACGGCACAGATGATGTACTCACACATGTATGTTCACCAAATGTCAGCCACATTTGTTTATAGATCTGCTCTGCCAATTATTATAACTATGTAAGCTTATTAAATAGTCTCTAAACCCATGATATACGAGTGCAAAAGATTTTATTTCTGTGGAAATAAAACAAAGTTGAATACGTAAGAAAATCACAGCAAAACAATAAGCCTTAATAATTGCTTTCAAAATAGGAATGGATAAAAGAGCCACAAATGATCAGGGGAAATTACAATATCTAGAAAGATTCTCAACTCCAAATTCCCTGGAAGTGTCTTAGGTTTTGATTTTCACTTCAAAGAATTAAGCCTAAACCAGGCACCAGTTGCTCACGCCTGTAATCCTAACTACTTGGGAGGCTAAGATTGGGAGGGTCATGGTTCAAGACCAGCCTGAGCAAATAGTTCAGGAGACCCTATCTCTAAAATAACCAGAGAAAAATGGACTGGAGGTATGGTTCAAGTGGCAGAGTGCCTGCTTTGCAAGTGCAAAGCCCTTAATTCAAACCCCAGTCCCACCAAAAATAAGAAAAAACTAAGCCTAGAATTTATAGAAGATTCATTATGTATGAAGTTCATACAAGGAAACAAAGTAGGACCCCAATGGAAGGGTCCACACTCACATAAAAGCCTATCAAAATGTTGGCACAGAATGTATATTTAAGTTAAAATACAAAGCTAAGTAATGTACCACTTTATTGCAACTCATTCAATAGATTTCCTGGCTCTGGTTGTTTCATAAGATTTTTTTTTTCAAGGTCAAATGAGAATACTGAGTAAGGGGACATTTTTTTTAAACAAGGCCTTAGAAAGGTTTGTTTGCTACTGTTTTCTGTTTTGTTTTGAGTTTTGATACTTAATGCAAGGCTCTGGACACAGAAGGTAATTGAAAGGTATCCAGATTTCGGTGGAAAAACGGATTAATTTTGTTGGCTTAATATCTGGGGTCAAACCCAAGGTGTCCAGATTATTGAGGAGGCATCTCAGTGGGGAGTCAGACGGCAAAGAGGATGTAGAGGCACCCACTGTGTGGGACCTGGTCCCGTAATGGGGGAGGGGGGTATTATGAATCGTGGGGCATCCCCACGCAACTCAAATACCAGAGAACAGCACAAGGCACATGAGAATCAGTCGTCACTGAGTTCTAGTGGCGTGCAAGGCCAAAGGGCCAGGGGCTGTGGGTCACCTGGGCCCAGGCTTTTTGAGGAAGGGTCTCTGAGACCCGCGACAAAATGGATCCAAGCCTGACAATGAAGGGAATCCCTCTACCGCCTGAGCCACCCAGAGATAGCCAAACGGGGGCAGTGTTTGAAAACCCCAGAGACACCGAAGGGAGAGACTGCAAAAGGAGCCCAAGAGGGGTCCAAAGAATGTCTGGTGTTGGATGCAGGCGAGGGCAATCGGGAGGATGAGTCCTAGCCAGTCGCGTCCTCAGGGTGGTCGTGGGGTGAGTCGGAAACGGGGTCCCACCAGGATTAGTGGGAAGCCCCGATCTGAGTCATAACACCAAATGTAGGTAAATGTAGGCCCCAAAAGTGACCACGCAGGGAGGAGTGATCTGGCCAAGAGATTCTTTATTGCCGGGTGGGAGAGGGAGAGAGCCGAGGAGGGGGGGCTGGCAGGGGCTTAAATACCCCTCAGTGAGACTCGGCATGATCTGATTGGTTAGGATCTTATGGTTCATGCTGATTGGAGGTTGGGGCAGAAGGAGAATTCAAGCTAGACTTGAGGCAGACCATGATCCTGGAAAACAGAAGATTAAGGGTGCAGTAAGAACTGAAACCTATGAGCGCCATTATTGCCAACAGTGATTCATAAATATTCAAGAGTGTGTTTAAGCACCATCAGTTCCTACCAAGTACCCTTCCATGCCAGCTCCACCCTTCTGGATGTCAAAAATACCCTGTCCTCTGCTGGAGATGTTATTCGTTAAAGGAATGCTGAATCAGGCATAGTGGTCACACCTTTAATCTCAGCAATGGGGAGGCAGAGGTAGGAGAATCATGGTCTGCGGCCAGCTAAGGCAAAGGTAGCATGAGATCCTACCTGAAAATAAATAACTAGATAATAAATAAAAACAAAAGGACTAGAGAGTGTGGCTCAAGTGGTATAGCGCTTGCAAACTCTGAGTGTAATCCCCAGCACCAAAAAAAAGAAGAATGCTGCTGTAAATGAGCCTTACCTAATAGAAGTCTATTTCTTACTCCCAGTAATAATCAAATAACCCACATTTCTTGATGTGGTGACTCAGCAACACAGTTGTTCCAACTCCCAGGGCATCAATTTCCTTTGCATCCAGGCTACAGATAAGAAGGGAGGGTTTCCAAGCATCACTTCTGTCCCTCCCCATTGACTGTGAGGTGGCTAGCCCTGGATGCAAGAGGTTCCAGGGAACGCAGTCCCTGGAAGAGGCTAGACACTGCCATCTTAGCTTAGAGGGCTACTTCGAGGATGCCTGATCATTGAAAAAATAAAGAATGTCTCCTTCAGGGCCGTCCCAAAAGGGAAGGGACTTGACAAAATTTCAGAATACAGACTGATGTCTAGTTGGACAAACCACAGGCAAGGTGTAGTGGGAAAATCCCACTATACCAGACATTAGTGAAGTGCAAAGCCAAATGGAGCCTTGAGCCAGGCAAGAGGCATTGTTCCTTTGAATGGTGACAGTTTGCATTGCATTTACTCTGGTGTTTTGCTTGCTTAGTGGTGATGGTGGAGGGGGAGGTAATGAACCCAGGGCCACATGCATGCTAAGCATGTGCTCCACCACTGAGCTACACGCCTTGGCTCTGTTTCTACATATTACCCTGGTACACAGCAAAATCAGATGGGCAAAGAAAATGTAGTTTATCGCATCCAATTTTGATTGATTTTTCTTCTCAGGCTCCTTGCACTTGTTAATAAAGTTTGAGCAAGAACAGGGCTCCCTGACTAAGTAGGACTGTCTTCAGGTCTCAAGGCTTCCCTGTGTCCCTCTGGGTCTTTGTCACATCCTCCACTTGCCCTCTGAGCTAAACTTCCTCCCAGAAGGCTCTGCTCACTCCCTGCCACAATGGGTTCCAAAGAGGTCCAGCAGATGCCAATCTAACTGCTTTCTGGGACGACCACCCCTCGCAGCACTTTGGACAATTTCTGGGACACATCTATGGTACACAGGAGTTTAAGGCATTTTAAGAATGCTCTACACACATGGGACTAGAAAGTTTATTTTATAGGGTCAGGCACAAAACAAGGGAGGTGTTGTCTGGGACTCCTGACCACCCAAATTCCCCTTCATGTACGAGCATGCACCCCACTGGGGAGATAGAACTATAGGGCCAAACTCAGGCTTCTCCCACTACTTTCTCTCTCTTTCTTTCTTCTATCTGTTTAGCTAGAAACATTCATCAGCCTTCTCCCAGGTGGCCAGGATGCCTTTGCTTGCCTTGTGCTGTTAGCTTATTTTTCAGATAGGGTCTAACACTTTTGCATAAGCTGTTCTCAGACTATGTTCTTCCTACCTCTGTCCCCTGAGTAGCTGAGATTACAGCCATGTGTCACCACACTCAGTCTGATTTCTTAATTCTTATTAAAACAGAAATCAAATGTGATGGTTGAAGTTGAACAAGTACTTCATTGCTCTGGAAGGTTGTCTGCCCTCCACTGAGGAACAGACTTGCTTCAAAGTTGGGAAGTCCTAGGGCAACAAGATTTGCAGGCTAGGGAGATCCATATAAAAATATTTCAGGTAAGTTATTCCTATTACAGAGGAAAAGTGAAATGATATGAATGAAGCAGACCATTTACTGTTGAGTAATGAGTACAAGAAAGAGTTGGTTAAGAAATGCAGAAGATAAATTAGGACAAAACTAAAGCCAAGACAAAGACATTAGACTTGATTTTATAAGTAACAGAAATTGGACAGACCTAGGACCAATCCTCATTTCTTCTACTTACTCACTAGAAAAGATCACTAACACTTTGCCTCGATTGTCTAGCTCTTATCTAGGGATAATTAGGATAACTTTCCTTAACAGAGTTGTCAGGAGAATCAAATTCCTACAAAGGAATGCTATGTATGTAGCTTCAAAAGTACGAGGAAGCTCTTTATTTACTAAGATAGAAATGCTGGGTCTGATAACCTAAGGCAGATGGTGAGTATCTCATCCCCCATGGAGGGCAATTATCATTCCTGCATCCTGAGGAGATGGAGGCCTGCTTTCCTGCATCCTGAAGGAGAGATACAGATCTGCCACAGGGCTGATGAGCAAAATGCTCTCAAGATTGTTTCCCTCCCCCAATAAAGGTGCAAACCACACCAGTTCACCTGAAAGAGCCCGAGAATCCATGGCCAGTGAGAAAAACCCACCTAATTCAGAGTTAAAACGTCCATAAGAACCCAGCCTTCACCTGAGCAGCAAGCTACCGGCTTCCGGGCTCCACTGTGCTTCTCTAGCTGTAGCCTTTCCTTTCTCTCTAATAAATCCTACTTTATACACCGGCTTTGGTTCATCACTCAGCTGCCTCATGAGCCAGTTCCCTGGCCTGTGAAGACAAGGACCCTCGACCCCGGCACGTAACAGAAATATCTCCAAGACATTGCTTAAGTGGGAAAAAGTAAGAAATAACTTATTGTATATATTAGTTGCTAGATCTATCATATCAAAGCACCACAGAGTGGGTAGCTTAAGTTATAGAAATTTTCTACCCAGTTCTGGAAGACAGAAGTCTGAACTCAAAGTTCAGCAGGTTTGATCTCTTCTAAGGCCTCTCTCCTTGGCTTACAGATATAGCTAACTTCTCCCTGGGTTCCCACATGGTCACGAGTCTTTATGTTTTGTCTGTGTCCTAATCTCTTCTTACAAGGACACCAGTCATACTAGCAAGGCCCACCCATCACCCCACTATCACCTTGTATCTTTAAAGGTTCCATCTCTACATATAGTTATATCCTGGGGTCCTGAGTGCTATAGTCTGAGTGTTTTAACCCAAAAAAATTCATCTGTTGAAATCCTAATCCCCAAGGCAATGTATTAGGTAGTAGGACCTTTGGGGCAATTAAGTCACAAGGGCAGCACCCACATAATGGATTAGCACTCTTTTAAAAGAGACCCCAGAGAGCTGCTTTCCTCCTTCTGCTACATGAGGTCATAGGGAAAAGGCACTACCTATGAACCAGAAGAGGGCCCTCAACAGATATTAAGTCTGTCAGTATCTTGATCTTGGACTTCCCCCAGAATTGTCAGAAATAAATTTCTGTTGTTTATAAGCTACTGAGCCTATGGCATTTTGTTATAGCAGCTGGTACAACAGAGAAGACTAACTTTTGGCATTGGGACAGCCTAAGAAATTATATAAACAAACCTAATTAGGACCTTCTATCCCTTACCACTAAATCTCCACCCCATCATCTTAATAAGCTAATATATAAACACTTACCCCCAACTGTTCAGGGAGCCATTCCTGATAAAGTGTTCCCACTTGTGTGCCCAATAGGCTTTTTCTCCTTTTAATCTGTCAATTAATTCATGTACCCCTGACCACTTGAACCCAGGTTGGTAAAGGAAGGTTCTCCTCCAGACAAGCAGAATACTAAGCAATAAAAATACATCAACTTCTTCTATTCACAACTTAAAAGCATGACGGCAAGTAAGTCAAAGATGCCAGGCAAAAAAAAAATAAGACTACTCATTACATGATTCCGTTATATGGCAGTACAGAAAAGGCAGGACTGAAGAGAAAATAAAGCAATGGTTGCCAGGTCCTGGATGCAGAGGGAGAGGTTTTTCTGCACAGAGAACATGGGAAACATTTTGAGTGATGGAACTGTTCTGTACCGTGACTGTGGCCATGGCTACCTGACAGAATGCACTGTTAACAATCACTGAGTTACACACTATAAAAGGGTGTCTTTTATTTTGTGTAAATTATACCTCAATCAACCTCATTTTTTAAAATACTGTAACAATTTTTCTTTTCTGTTAAAAAATTGGGGGTTGAGATACTATGTCGCATTTTCTTGCAAATACATAAAGTCCATATGAAAACTGAATAGTTTAATGACAGTAGCTGTCTGAGAAGGTGGGGTGGATCTCAGCATATGGAAGATAAGAATAAGATAAAAGAGAAGTTTTACTGAATACCTCCTTATTCTTTTTGGGTTTGAGCCAGGAAAATGTAGTGCCCATTCAAAAGCTAAAATTAAAAATGAATTAACCCAGGGGGCAAATTCAATCAAAGTACATTACGTGCATGTATGGAAATATCACAAGGAAACCCCTTTGTACAGTTAACATCTGCTAATTTATACCTTTGAAAATGAAAGCTGAGTGTGGTGATGCGTGTCTGTAATCCTAGCCATGTGGGGGGCTGGTCGGAGGCTGACCTGAGCAAAAAGTGGGGGACCCTATCTAAAAAGTAACTAAAGCAAAAAAAGGGCTGGCAGAGGGCTTTCCTACAGAGTTCAAACTCTAGTACCATCAAAGAAAGAGGAAGGAAGGAAGAAAAGAAGGGAGGGAGGGAGGCAGAAAGGAGGGAGGGATTCCTGAGTTCAATCCCCAGTACCCCCCTCAAAAAAATTATCATTTTAATGGGTTAACAAATGCGGAAGAACTTGCTAGAAATTCTAGAGAATGAAAAGGTTATTTTATTACTTTTATGAAGAAAACTTTTTAAGACTTATTAAAATCTGATCAGATTTTTAAAACAAATATTTCTTTGTGACTTAATATTCGCCATGTCAGCATTTCCCAAAGTTAGGAGATCAAGCAAATTTGGGGAAAATTGTATGGGGTGGGGGGGATGAAAAACAGGGCCTCACCCATGCTAGGCAAGCCTCTACCCCCAAGCTTCATTCCCAGCCCTGGTTAACTCTGTTCTTTGCATCAACTTTCAGCGTTTCCCAGTTCCATTAACTGTCCAGGAGAGTTCTACAGTAAAGAAGCCTATTTAGTTTCACTTAAGCCAAACTTCACCAAATGTATTTGACCATGCAATGTTTTTTCTTTCTTTTCATGGTACATTTCTCCTTTCCCACAGAACACAGTATGAGAAGGCAACTGTAGGCTTCTGTTTTTATCTTTTTAGTGAAAAGTCCTCATCAGGGTCTACATGCCAAGTCAGGGCTGGCAGAGCAGAATCCTTGGTTGGGGGCAGTTGAAGAAGCAGTAGGTATGACAGTGGGGTCTCTCCAGTCCCTAAAATGTGAATTCTCAAGAGGAAAGCCATCAGAACACCAGAGGAATGGACTCAGAGGGAGCACGTGTCACATTGGGATCGCTACACATGCAGCGGAGCTCAGAGAGGAGGGGAAGCTTTTGAACTCAGTGTAAACAGAAGGGTGACAGATCGTTCTTCAGTATGGGATGAGAGACTTCCAGGACTTCTGGCATCCCAAAGAAGAATGTGAGGAGTCATTCCCCCGACTTGCTGTGGGTTGTGTACTTGGACCTGATGCAGTGTGTTAGAATGGCCCAAGTAAGATTAGAATTATTCTTTGTGTCTTAGGCCCTAAGACATTTGGATTCCTACTTTGTGAACATTAGATACAGAGAGAGCCAAGTGGACATTTCTGATGTCAAAGTTGCCTAGTAAGAAGGGTGGAGACCGGGAAAGGAACAAAAGAAGCCCTAGTTGTTCTGAAATAGGATTTGGAAGTAAAGGTTTCTATAACACAGTGGCCCCCATGAAAACAGGTGGTCTCAGAAAGACCAACAGAGAGAAAACTTTGACTTTAAGTAAAGAAAATTTCCCAGTGGAGGAATGTTAAAAGCACTCTCTTAGCTAAGTAGTTGAAGTTAACTTGATCATTGATACAGCACAGATATTAAATATGTCTGACATGATGTGATACAATGGGGCTTCATATTATAGCACCATTCGTGACAACAGACTAATCACGAGAACAACTTGAGAAAAACCCCAAAATGACAGACAGCTTACAAAATATTCAGCTCCTCAAAACTCTCATGAAAAACAAGGACAAATTAAAAAGCTGTCACAAACTACCAGGCATTGGAGAGACATGACAACTAAATGCAATATGGTACTTGGATTAGTACCACACTGGTGGAAAAACTGTTAACAATCCAAATAAAGTCTAGAATTTAGCTAATAGTAACTGTATAGTTTTTCCAAACAACAACTGATTTCCCAATGCCTGTTGGGCATCCTATAATTCAATTGGCATCTGACACTTAACTTCCCAGAGTTAGCCCAGACACCACAAGGTTAAAGGTTCAATCTCAAAAGATCGCCCCAACTCAAGATGCACCCACAAAGTGTCTAGCCTACCCACACTTCTGCCCATGCAAATTAAAGTTTCCCCTAAGCCCTTAGGTTTGATAATTCACTAGAGTGACTCAGAATTCAGGAAAGTACTTACTTACCATACCCAGTGTATTATAAAGTGTACATACTTGGGAACAGCCAAATGTAAGAGCAGTGTGGGAGAAGTGGTGAGAAGAAATGGCACAGAGCTTCCATGCCCTCTCTGGGCATGCCACCCACTGAGCACACCAAAACCTAGATGCCCTCTGAATCTTGCTGCTCAAAAGTTCGCACTGAAATTCCATTACCTAAATATGACTGATTAGATCAGTGGCTATCAGCCATTGATCCCAATCTGCATTCTCTCTCCCCTCCCAATTTGGTGGGCCTAAAAGTTCTAACTCTGTGGGTAATTTTTTTTATGGCCTCACTGGGTTTTGAACAGGTCTCATACTTGCTAGGTAGGCACTCTACCACTTGAGCCACTCCACCAGCCCTAAAAGTTCCAACTCTGTATTCATATGCTTGGTTCTTCTAGCAACCAGGACTATTCTGAAGTTATCACAGTCCCTCCCCACCAACATTCAGGAATCACTTCATTAACAAACTCAGGTATGGTGGGGGGAGGGGGGAATGGGAAGGGATGCATTATGAGGAACAAAAGATGCTTTTGCCCTTGAGAAATTCCAAGGGTTTAGGAGCTCTGTGTCAACACGCATACACTTTTCATTACACCATAGTAAAGCACCAATGTATATTTTTTGGGTACCAATACACCATGGTAATGTTATATGTTCACATTAAGCAAAAGTAGGTAAGGGATGTATGAGAATATTCTAGTATCTTTGAAACTCTTCTGTAAATATAAAAGTATTCCAAAATCCAAGGTTTGTTTTTTTATCCGTTTCTGCTCTATCTCTATCCAAACCTGATGAGGCAAAATAGAAAGTATCTTCACTTTCCTGAACATGGCAAATTTCAAGCATTCAAGAACTACACCTTGACCTTCAACATGACACCCACCTTCTTTCCTTTTTCCTACTCCCATGGGGCTGGAACTGGAAGTTCTAAAGTAGAAATCCCCAAAATATGACCTGTGAACAAAATCTGGACCACAATCTGTGTTTCTAAATAAAGTTTTATGGGAACACAATTGTGCTCATTCATTTACCCATTGTCCATCTATGGCTGCTTCACACTAGAATGGTAGACTTGAGTCAAGTAGTGGCAACAAAAACCATTATTTTAGCAAAGCTTAAAATATTTACTTCCCAGTCCTTCATATAAAAAGTTTGCTTTCCCTTCTCTAAATGTGGACCCTCTCTCCCTAGCTTTGTGAGAAGCTGAGCTCTGTGGTTCTTTCTTAGCTGCAGCAGGAGGGAGCAGGCTGCCCAGGGATGGGAAGACTAGAAAGGTCTAGATGTCTCTCTCTCTCCCTCCCTCCCTCTCTCTCTCTTTCTCTCTCTCTCTCTCTCTCTCACTTTCTCTCTCCTCTCTCTCTCTCTCTCTCTCTCTCTCTCCCCTTTCCTCCTTCCCTCTCTCTCTCTCTCTCTCTCTCTCTCTCTCTCTCACACACACACACACACACACACACACACATACATATGCATATACAGTACTCTATAAAGATGGCAAATCAGTGTGATTTTCCTGAGCACCCACTTACCCACTTAGCATCAAGGTATCATCTGAGCTGCAGGAGAGCTCTCACCAGTGGTCACAGTTTGAAAACACCTTAATGAAACCAGCTTTTAAACACACCCTGCAGAGTGCCTGCTTCCTAACAAGAGGGCCCCGCCCAACCTGTTAGATGCTTCCTGTTTGCCCTGCAGAAGGTACTTATCACCATAGACCTCCATAAAGGCTGATTTATTTTTCAGAGTAGGTTTCCTCAGTCTCCCCACCAGTTTTAGGCTGATGTGTGAACAGAGACAAAGCACAAAATCACTTTGTTCAAGTGCCCCTTGAGGAAGGGGCATGGTTGTCTTTGGAGTCCCTTGAATTCATGTCATAACTGGAAAAGAATCAGTGTTCAATACAACTTTTTTGTTGGATTGGGTTGGTCTTTTTTTTTTTTTTTTTTGTGGTTCTGGGGCTTAAACTCAGGACTCACACCTTGAGCCACTCCACCAGCTGCCCACCATCCCCTCTTTTTTTTTTTTTCTTTTAATGGGTGTTTTTGAGATAGGGGCTATTGAACTATTTGCCTGTACTGGCTTTGAACCGAGATCCTCCTGATCTCTGCCACCTGAGTCACTAGGATTACAGACGTGAGCCACCAGTGCCCAGCTGGATTGATTTTTGATGTATTACTGACTCTCATTTCATGCCTAAAATAATCCACATGACCACTTTCATCAGCTTCAAGGACAGATGTGGCTATTTCTATTTTCCTAGTCAAAGCTCTAATGTCTGACTTCAGTCTAGATTTGAAGACTGGTGCAAAAATTTACCAGTTATGTGAACTTGGGCTAGTTACTTAACCTTCCAGTAACCCCAATTTTCAAAAATGTTAAATATGAATGATGGTGGTACCTCACTCAAAGAATTGTGGTAAAGGTTCTATGTAAAGTGCCTGAACTAATGTTATTAGCAAGAAAATCAATCTCTTATTGCACACTTACTCCACCATCCATGAAAGCACTAAGGAACTGGGGAAAATTTGGTCCAAAGGAGTTAGTTAGTCCTCATTACAAATGCCAATGGACAGAAGTGGAGTCAAGTTGCTGGACATAAGTCCGTCTACCACCCCTCAAAAGCCAATACTCAAGAGATCATAATTGTAGAAAATCAGGTTGATTCAAGAACTGACACTCTGATATGAGATCATCCCCTGCATAAAAGACTGTCTTAGGGAATTCAAGCTCACAGAACAGCTTTTATAGGAAGAGAGAAGTGGTGCAGGGAAAATGGGTAGGAAAACCACATGGTGGCTGGGGTCTTCATCATATGTTCTGTTTTGTTTTGTTTTTCTTTGCCTTTTTTTTTTTTTTTTTTTTTTTTGCAGAACATCACAATTGACCTAGATCTCCTGGGACTAGTTCCTGATTCTTTACACAAACCTATTACTTTTCTCCAAGTTAAACCTCACCACAATATATGTACTTGTGTTAGTTAACACATTGTAACATCGTTACAAATTCTGATGTTATCTGAATCACCAAATATTCTGGTTTTTGTAAATCTAAAGAAAGATTTTTTAGCAGGCACCATCTTAATTGTTTAGGTGCAGTTTTTCTTTAAGAGTTCAAAATGCCTGGCCAAGGGAGGGGAAGCAAATCTGCAAAGACAACTCCCCAGGGAGTGGCCACTGCTACAGTCAGTGATCAATACAAGACAAGGTGTTCATTTTTGGTATCCATTTTTCTATAGATAAGGAACAGTTTCACAATTGAAAGCTGCTTCTGTCCAGAAATATGGTCTTATCCACTATTGCATGTTCTTACTGGTTTGGGTCCATTCAGAGATTCTGGATACTCCTAATCTTGTATATCCAAGATTACAGCTTTTAAAATTATATGTTTGGGGCCCATGGTATGGCCTAGCATGTGTGAGGCTCTGGGTTCAATCTCCAGCACAGTAAAAAAAAAAAACAATATATATATATATATATATATATATATATATATATATATATGCATGTATACATGTTCAGCCATTACACTCACCCCATCAAGTTGCCTAAATTCAGAAAAGCTTAGACCCCAGTGACCCACCCTTCTGGAATAAATGTGTAAGCATTGATGTAAAGAACAACAGCCCAGAACCTCTCATGGTTGGATAATGGCCAGCATAGAGTTTCAGCCTTCTAGTAATCTCTGTAGAAACTCTCTCAGAATGACATCTCAAAAGAGATGTTCTACTGCTATAGAACATCAAAGGAGAAGAGTCATATGTCGTACTCCCTTTTCTTCCTATGGACCTAGGGTTCTGTACCCATCTGCCCCTCCCTCTCCAGGACCAGCCTTTCATTGAAATTATTAGAAAAATGAGAGCCTTTATCAGGCCATGAAGTGGTCCCACCTGCCAACCTCCCAAGACTACTTAAGAGTTCAAGTTGGAAGGCAAGGAGAGACACCTAATTTGGCTAAATTGTTCCTGTAAGGGTATTTGCTTCTTTAGTTTAAATTATTTTTACTTCTGCCTCACCAGTCATTACTTACTTTATTTCTCTTCTAAAAAGTAATGAATTTTTATGGAGTTAGGATATTTCTTCTGCCTATAAAATCATTTGTGTGAATTTCTGCAGGGTCACAGGGCCCTACCATCTGGATATATTTAATTCCAAGTCTTAGTATTACTGTGACCCATTTGAATTAAACTTAACTAAATTTCATTGTCCACTCTCCTAAGGTATGTCTGAAGTTGGCATAAAGTCTGTTCTCGGAATACTGAGATCTCAAGTTTCTTTTGAGCATGTTTTACCTTCAATTGGATTCAGCAACAGTTACAAATATATATTCAGAAATCACAGTTATGCAGAGCCCTGAGAAATTCACTAGTCCTTTCTCTGCTTCTTGAGAAAACTTTTACTTACTCACTTAACATTTGTTGAGTACGAGCAATAAAGAAGACAAACATAAATCCTGCCATCAAGGAGCTCACAGCTCTAGTGGGGAAAGATAAACAAATCAATAATGACAATAACAGGTGCTAAGAGCTAAGGAAAAGCAGAATTCTAGCAGTGTGCTCTGAAAGTATATGAAAGTGAAACTTAACCATTCCAGGGGTGAGAAAGTGTGAGAATAAGAATATTGATACCAATGGGGGAGGTCTTGGGCTCTATCTTGAGGACAAGGATTTAGTCCAAGAGAAGTGTAACCAAAAGCAATTGGGTCATCCCTTGGTCATTACAAAGCCAATAAGTATGTGTTAGCTTTCCATAGCTGGGACCAAAGTACCTGCAAGAACAACTTAAAGAGAAACATAATTTATTTTGGCTCAGCATTTCCGAAATTTCAATCCATGGTTGCCTGGTCCCATGCACTTTGGCAGAACATCATGGCAGCAGGAAAATTTGGCAGAGCTCCTTCACCTCATGGACAGGAAGCAGATAGGGAGGAAGTAAAAGAGGACCAGGCATAACCTACAAAGCCATACCCGCTGTGTCCTACTTCCTCTAGCTAGGCCCCACCTCCTAAAGTTTCTACAACTTCCCAAAATAATACTACCAACTGGAGACCAGTGTTCAATACATGAACGTATGGGAACATTGCATATTCAGACCATAACAAAGTACAACCAGGAGATAACAGAGTGGAGCAAGTAAAGTGAACACTGGAGATAGTTCTTAAAGCAGTGTTCCCTCCAACATAGAAACCAACTGGGCTTTGGGGGAGGAAATAGATATACATTCACGTAAGATGCATCACCACGGTAGCAGTAAGCATATTCCTGAGCAGACTCAATTACACATCAGAATCACACGTTCAAAACCAAAATGGCAGACGCCAACACCCCTGGGGGAGAACTTAGTATTATAATGAACAATGTTTACTCTAGTTCACTTAAAAAGATTGAGTCAGTGACTTATTCTTCCAAGGAACCCAAAGACCTTAGCTGAAATAAACAAATAAAGACAACTGTGAAAGAATGTTAACCATCTTTTAAAGGAACTTGCCCCTAAAAGTGCCTGCCTACTGGTTAGCAGAAGGGCATTCCAGATGGACAATATGTGCAGCCATCAATTAAGTGCCTGTTGTATGGTGGGATCTTTAAGGTGTGTGAAATAGCTAGTGCAGGACTAAGGTCAGGCATTTGAACCTGTGTGGCCAGGAAAGGCTTCACAGGTCCTGCAGAACACAGGTGGAAAACTGATGACTCACAGATTTATGGTTTTACTTTCCACCACATGTCTAAAATAAGTTTTAATGAGCAGATGTATTAGTCAGCTTAGTCTGAGTTATATATAGTAACAAATGACTCACAAGTCGATGGCATTCAACTTGTGCCTTCCCTCTTTCTCATGTTCATGTCTGTAGTGGACTGACCCCAGCTTTGTTCTACAATCTGTTTATTCTGAGACAATTGCTGGGAGAGTGAACACTGACAGCAAGTGCATTCGAAGCACATTAAAGTAGGATGATGATTGTTTTAAACTAATAACAGCTCATTAGAAAGTAGCCACAGAAAGAGCCATTATCCAAACTCAAGCAGAATCTGGAAAATTCAACTGCCACTGGTTCCCTCCAAGGGATTTTCTTGTTTGAAAAAGACTGACCCTTAGCATCTGTAAGTGTGAATTCAGCTGCCATAAACAGGGAAATTTCCAGTCAGAAAGAAGGAAAGAAGACAGACTAGTACCACACAGCCCAGTAGGATTGCATTACATTAAAAAGCTTCTATACAGCAAAGGAAACAATCAACAGTGAAGAGACAACCTACAGAATGGGAGAAAAATCTTTGCCAGCTATTCATCTAACAGGGGATCAATATCCAGAATTAATTAATATCCAGAGCACCTGTGGCTCACACCTGTAATCCTAGCTACTTGGGAGGCAGAAGTCAGGAGGATCATGGTTCAAAGCCAGCCCGGGAAAATGGTCTGCGAGACCCTATCTCGAAAAAACCCTTCACAAAAAAGGGCTGGTGGAGTGGCTCAAGGTGAAGGCCCTGAGTTCAAACTCCAGTACCACAATAATAATAATATACAGAATATGCAAAGCACTCGAAAATTAAACAAAAAAAGAACAAATAATCCAATCAACAAATAGGCAAATAAACTGAATACTTTTCAAATGAGGATGCACAATTGGTCAATAAACACATGAAAAAATGTACATTTTTAGACATCAGGGAAATGCAAATCAAAAGTACACTGAGATTCTATCTCACCTCAGTCAGAATGGCTATCATCAAGAAACAAACAACAGGAGTATGCAGGCACGATGGCAGAAGAATAGGAATTTTCTCCTTCAGACCCCATGAAAAACAGTCTGAATAACAAAAGAGAGACTACATACAGAAGAGCAAAAGAGAGGAAGATCACTGAGAACAATACTGGAACAGCTAGAAAATATAGCAAAACCTATACTCTAGGAAACTAGACTATCAAGAAGAAATAGCCAAATTTCTTTACATACATGACTCACCAAAATTGAACCAAGAGGACATTAACAACTTAAACACATTTATGACAAGTAATGAGATTGAGACACAAAGAACTTCCCAACAAAAAAAGCCCAGGCCTGGATGGATTCAACACTGAATTCTATCATAAAGAACTAATATCAATGCTCCTCAAACTATTCCATAAAATACAAAAGGAAGGATTACTACCCAACCTATTCTACAAAGCCAGTATTACCTTAATACTAAAACCAGGTAGAGACATACCAAATTTTTAAAAAAGAAAATTATAGATCAATATCCCTATAGAACATAAAGGCAAAGTTTCTCAATAAAATACTTACTAACAGAATCCAACAACACATTAAAAAGATCATACACCATGATGGAGTAGGTTGCATTCCAGGGATGCAAGAATGGTACAACAAACACAAATCAAAAAATGTAATACAACACATAGACAGAATCAAGGACAAAAACCACATCATCATCTCAATAGCTGCAGAAAAAGCTTTCAACAAAATTCAGTATCCTTTCATGATAAAAGCTCTAAAGAAAATAGAAATAGAGATACCTGCCCATCCATGATTATAGCAGCACTATCCACAATTGCCAAGTTATGGAATCAGCCTAGGGACCCATCAACTGATGAGTGAATAAAGAAAATGTGATAGAGTTTTATTTAGCCTTAAAAAAGAATACAATTATGTCATTTTCAGGAAAATGGACGGAAATAATGTTAGGTGAAATAATTCAGACTTAGACAAGTATCACGTTTTTCTCTTATATGTGAAATCGAGGGGTGGGAAGTAGGGAGAGAAGATAAAGACATAAAAACAAAAGGGAGACTATTAGGGATATGGAAGAAGAAAGGGGGATAAGAAAATGTCATAGAGGGGGGTGAATAGACTCAAAGTACATCGTACACATATATGAAAATGACATAATGAAACTCCTTATTTTGTACAATAGATATATACTAATTTTTTAAAAATCCAATAGAACATTCCATTCTCTCCCATTAAAGGCTAACCACCTCCCTTTTGGTAATTTGTATACATTATCCTTTGCTTGAAGCTCTTCCCCAAGTGTTCCATTAATGGGAATTCCATGTGTACCTCTGCAAAGAAATCTTGTCATTCCTCCTATCAGTCTTTCCTCAGTTAATTTAACACACCCCTGACCATTTCAGACCCAAGGTGGCAAAGGAAAACTCTTTCCTCCTAACACATTTTTGCAACGGAGAGAAAAGAATGGCAGCACCACACAAGTGCTCTTAAAGCTTTTGCTTAGCAGTGGTACACATCAACTTGCATTTCACTGATCAAAGCCTGTCATGTGGCCATGCCAATGTGCCAGGTAAAATAAATCCTCCCCCATGTTGGGTCTAGTAAGAAGGAATCATAAATATTTTCAAATATTTATTTTATCTACTCAATAACCAATATTTAAAACTTGACCCTCACCAAAAAGCTAAGACTTACAGGTTTTCTCGAGGAAGGAAGAAAGAAAGAAAGGAAGGGAAGAAGGGAAGGAGGAAGGGAGGGCTACACTGACACTGAGGCAGGCTGGTAACTGGGAAAGAAGAAACCCACCAGGGAACTCCACCCTCCTCAGCAAAAGGTTGTCCCCCTTCCCATGCTGAATTCCTCCTTTCACCACCCAGTACCACCCTCAGACATCCCCTCAGTTGTAAATTCCTTTTCAATTATAAATTCCTCTGCAGTTGTAAGTTCCCCAAAAGACAAGTGAGTCTTTAGGCCAGTTCAGACCAGAAAATGGTACATGTAGGCCCCAAAGTGACCACGCAGAGAGAAGTGATCTGGCCAAGAGATTCTTTATTGCCCGGTGGGAGAGGGAGAGAGCCAAGAGAGAGAGTGAGAGAGAGGGGCAGGGGCTTAAATACCCTCAGTAAGACTCGGCGTGATCTGATTGGTTAGGATCTTATGGTTCATGCTGATTGGAGGTTGGGGCAGAAGGAGAATTCAAGCTAGACTTCAGGCAGGACCATGACCCTGGGAAACAAAAGCTTAAGGGTGCAGTAAGAACCGAAACCTATCGGCGCCATTATTGCCAACATTCCTCCCTTTTTTGTTTGTTAAGGAAGGGGGGCGTTGTGTTCGCTCTGGCTTCTTCGAGCTGGCAAGGGGCGGCGTAGGGGAAGGAAGGGTCAGTTGGCAAACAATGTTGGGGTGCTGAGCCTCATGATGGTGTATACCCAGGCTCTGAAAATGATAATTTCCTCTTCCCTGAAGTTGATGAAGGTCCCTTGTAGCCACAGGTCATAAAGAGTCTCAAGCCAATCCTCCGACCTCCGCATGGTGGGTATCAGCCAACTATCCTCGCATTTTGGAGAGGTTGGTAGCCCTGGAGGTACAACTGGTTAAACTTTTGATTAGCAAGAGCAGGCATGTAGTATGATACAAGGGAGGAAGCTCAAGAATAGGAGAGCAACAAACATAGGCATCAGGATGGGCATTGGCCAGGAGAACCACTGTGAAATGTTGTTCCCTAGACAATTTCAAGAGTCCTCCAATTCCCTTCTCCATTTTTCTAATTGTTTCTTGAGAAATTGGGGGAGCCCATTGAGCTTGACAGCAGTGGGTGTCATGAGAATGACCAGATGAGGGCTGGTCCATCTAAGTTCCAATGGAGAGGGTAGAAGATCCTTTTTGGAGAACAAGATGCCCTGGTTTAACAGAAATTGTTATAGGGTGGAGCAGGATCTGGTTTGCATGCTCTCTGAGAAGTTCCCTGAGAAGGCAGGTAGTCAGCCAGAGGAGCAGAGTCTGTTGGAGGCAAGTTTTTCTAAGAGAAAGGGGTGACCATACATTATCTAAGACCCAAATAGGAATATTAGGAGGAGCATAAAAAGGTGTCTGTTCAGGGATTACATACCTAGGGATCTAAATTCAGTACAAGCCCAGTAAAGGGAAATCTGTCCTCAATCTGACTTCTCAGGGAAAGCCCTGTACTTAAGACTTTAGTCATATTGGTCAGATCTCATACATACTATTAAAGACTTGGGAATCAGCATAAGGGCACCCTCAGAATTCCCCATGTTATATAACAATACCTTGTCAATCAAACCTGTCAATCACCTTAGTCCCTCCTGCAAAGACTGCCCAGATTTTTCCCACCATTTGCCTTTACAATTTATAAATTGTCCTTTGAACAAAGATCTGAACATCTGGGCCTCCTGGGCATGCCCCACCATTCTTTATTTAGTGATCCCTATTCTTTCCATTTTTTCTTCTTCAATGAAACGTTGCTACAGCTTTGTAATTGGTGTCTCTGTCTGGTTCTCTGTTGGAGAAATGCAAGTTCCTGACATCTTCTCAACCAGGGTCTTCTGAAGACCACCCACCAGTAACAGCAACATGGGGCTGTTTCTAAATGAAACAAAGCTTCATCAAAGGCACTAAGCTTCAACCATGCTTTTTAAACCAATGCAGGCTCTTCCCAGTTTTCTCCAGGCCCTCCCCTATCTGTTCATTCATCTATGTTAGTAAGATTAAATGGAACCGTGTGTAAGTGGTACATGTCTATAATCCCAATGTGAGGGAGACTGAGGAAGGAGGATCAAGGCCAACCTGGGCTCCATGGAAACAGCTTATCTCAACTCCCCCAAAAGATTAAATGAGTCTTCAACCTTGGAGCAAGGAGCAGCCAATGAGGAGATAAAGAGGGAAGACTGATGAATTAGTTCTACTTTTCAGACACAGAGTTCGAAATTGAAGGGAGCCCAGAACAGAACCAGAATACCAGTGGGGAGCTTACTGCAATGATCTCTAACCCAGCACAAGAACATAGTTTACAAAAATAGAGCTAAAAGGCTCTGCCCACCATTCTTCATCCAGGAATTCTTCACCCAAGAAGCAACCAGCAATGCCAAGCTAGAGGTAGTCAGTGAGAGCGAACAGAAGGATACTTCTGCCAATTGCCTTGAGGAGATGAAGACATCTTGAAGCCAGGAAAAAGAAAACTGCTGCCTGATAGCTTGAGTGTAAAAGGTATTTCCAACCCATCCACCCCTCAAACCAAAGACCTATGCTTTTCAGGCCTTGGATCCTAAATGCTGCCTCTCGACAGTGATTGGGCCTGAGACATGTTTGTAACAGGTGTGGCCAAATATCCATGTCCCTCTGATTTTCTCCCCCATCCCCCAATTATCTAACCTTCCTCCCCCAACCCACTATTGGCCTAAATTAAGTTTTCCAAAAACTCATGCTGAATTTTGCTGAAGAGCATTGAATTCAGTAAGACATAATTATTCGTTTAATTAAAATAGTTGCTCTGTTAGAAGCACAGCTTTTTTAATAGCCAGCAGAGATGGGAGAGCCCTCATTCATTTCCACTGTAGCTCCTTGAAACAAATTGGGCAGCTTTTTTTAATAGGCCAATTCTAAGTGCGGCTTTGAAATGGATCCTCCAGCCATTCACATGCAGTAATTCAACCAGTGAAGAAGGGGTCTTTCTCATTGGCTGCCTTTCAGGATGTGAAGAAGGAAGCTCTGTGAGCCAGAGCGCAGACTAGGAGATGAATAATTCATGGCCCTTCTTCTGGAGCCCCTCTGTGTTCGTTTCTGCTTCCTTGTGCTCACATTTCAAAGGAAATGTAGACTGGGACGGTCATGCTGTGGGCTCCACACCCTCTCCCAATGTCTGTTGAGCCCAAGCAGCCAAAGATGACTTCAGAGACAGCCACGCCCTTGCAAGATAGGTACCCCTGAGGTGAGCACTGAGCACCAAAAAAAAAAAAAAAAACACACAGAGGAGGAGGGAGGAGGAAAAAGTGACACTCTTCTGCACATTGAAGCAGGACTTGTCAGGACCTCTCCCCCTGCACCACCCCTCCTCCACACCTGCCACTATAGGCACAGGCACCTCCACCCGCACACCACTCCTATTAGTGGAAGAGTATAATGATGCATTCTCCACAAAGACATTAATGAGGTGACGATACATTTTTAATTAAATGCCTCATGTAGATTATTAATCCATTCCTCCTGGAAAGATGGACAGTGGCATATTATAAACAAGAGACCAGCCAGTGTATACACTGTGTATCTGAATGCAGGAGCACACACCCATGAGCATGCATACACATACACATGCATGCACACACCCTCCCAGACCCTGAAAAGGTGCTTTAACCCCAACTGTAGCTTTGAGATCGCTAGAGTGAAAAAAGGCACAGAAGGATAGGCAGTAGACAGCTCAACATGCCAACACAGATTTTATTCAGGAGAAGGAAACTATGGAAGGGGTCTCCAGGAGACAATAGAGCCCACTGTCATTTACAAACTGGGGTAGTTATAGGAGGTTAGTGGGAGAAGTATCAGGAAGGTCACTGGGCAGGAAAATCCTCAATGGAGTATAAGACACCTGTGAGGGGGAGGGGGGTCCAGTTCTAACGTGTCTGTCCTATGTTTGTAAGGAACTGCCAAATAAAGACCATGCCACGTGTGGAAAAGAAAGATTAGGAACCAGACTGCAGTGCTGTCTCTCTTGGGTTCAGAGTGAAACGGCTTGACTGAAATGGGTAGTGGTCTTCATAGGAGGGGCCGAGCTATGGGGGAGGAAGAGAGTCTCTAGAGGGTCTCCAATTATCTGTGATCACCAGATGGAACAGGTCGACATGCCTGGCTAGTCAAGTAACTGGAAGTTCCTGAGGTTTTGCAAGCAGAGAAACAAACAGGGGAGTTTGGCAAGTGCTCATAAATCAGGGGGTCTGGTTTCAGTGCTAGCCTCAGGACCTTCCACCCACCCCAAGAATGCCAGGGACCTAACAATGTTCACCCTAACAGAGATGGGCACTAACAGGGGCTTTTCCTACAGCTTGGGTGCTTGCCTCAAAACTCTGTAATTCTGACCCTTGCTAAAGAAAAACTTATGCAGTGACACTTATTAAAACATGGTAAGGAAGATTTTACTTAGGCCATTGTGATAGGCATAGGGGCCACTGCAAAGGGGTCTTGCAGTGGGGGAAAGAAAATGGGCTCAGTTTTGTATACAGCATAGGCAAATGAAAAGTGACTGATGGCCAAGGTGTAGGTTAGACTAGTGGATTAAAGGTGACAAGAGGAAACAGCTAGTATAAGGGAGAGTCTGGCTAAACTGACCTAATAAGACTCTGTGGAAGGTAGGCTAGCTAACCAGACATCACCTGGAGAGGTGGGGAGGGGAGATAAAGAACCAGACCAAATATGGAAAGTGGCGAATTCTTGCTAAACAGGCTTAGCAGGGTTCTTTGCTAAACTTGGATTTTACAAGAAGTGCACAGATGGGCTTGGATAAGGTTCAGGATCCTTAACAAAGTCTGGGTCAAGGTACATCTTGTACCTTGGGTCAGTATTAAAGAAAACTTTTTCATGACATTTGTTAATGATGGGAAGATAAGCTTTATCCAAAAGGGACCCCTGTGATGTGAGGTTTGCCGTGAGGGCAAGAGATTGGGTTTGACTCCAAACATAATAAGGATAACTGGAGATTTATAAGCAAGGAGCAAGTTGGGGGATGGGGGGCAGTGGATGGCAAATTACTAACTGGAAACATCAAGGCCAAGAGTGTTCTGTTAGATGAACTCAACAGCACCCTTGCTAAAGGGAGGTCAGGATGGTAAGATAACCAGAGTGGGGATGAATAACGTGATCAGATTATCCTGGTGATCAGATACCAAGGGTAAGGGCTTGTCACTAAACTGACTCAGCAGGATTCTTGATAAAATTAGACTAAGCATGGAGGGAGGGGGGAGAAATGACCCAAACATTGTATGCACATATGAATAAAAATAATAAATAAAAATTTAAAAAATAAATAAAAAATAAATCGGACTAAGCAGGCCAAGGACAAACTCCAAGAGCAATACCTGGAGGACTCAAAAGAATTTGACTCAAGTTTGGCCAAGAAGAGTCTTTGTCACCAGTGGAACTGCATCCCCTGGGCACCCACATGTCTGAATTCCAATGTGGAAACTCACAGTTGAGGCAAATGATCAGCTGACAGTTGTAAGAAGTCACTGGTGCACAGGTGGTGCACACCACCTGAGGCACTGTTCGGCAGAAATGGCTGATCTCCACAAAAACTGTCCCCTCTCCTTCCTGATCCTGCAATTGTCCCTGTTCTCCCTAGTGACCTGAAGAAACTTCTCAGAGTTTCCCAGAGTGTCATAATGACTTCCTGGTGTCAACCTTGGCTGCCACCAATGTGGTCTTAGAGTTAAAATAAACTAAAAACTATAATAGTATAGATAGTAAAAAAATTTTTTTTTAAATTAACCATTTATTGATATGTCAGGCACTATCTTAAGCACAAAATATAAATTATCTCCACAAGTCCTGTTAATAGTGTTGTTATTATTATTATTGTAACTGTATTACAGATAAAATAATACATTCATGATTAGAAAATTGGAACTGGCAAAGATGGGTTTCAGAGTCTGATCCATTGGGGGCTTTCTCAAACTACACCTATTATTATTTATGTTCAGATGGCAAATGAAGACGTCATGGCAGGGACGGGTTATCTTACCCAAGGTGCAACAACAAGGAAGTAGAAGATGGAACTCGAACCCAAACTCGAGCCAGAGACCAAACACAGGCCTATTGCACCAAGTTGAATGAAGGCAGGCAGTCAAGCACATCCATCCATCTCATCCAAACCCTTGGAGCGGGGATCAGCAAGCTATTTGCTCTCAATTATCTTCACCATAGAAATCAGCAATAGATGTCAAGGGAGAAATCAGAAACTTGGTAGAGAAACAGGGTGTCATGTTTTTCCTGCAGAGCCATAATGAGACCCAATCAGTATTTTGGGAACAAGCTTCCATTTCTCTCTATCACCTCTCATTCTGAATCTCCTAGGGAAACAAGGACACATTCTGTTTTCTTACAAGGAGCACAAATTACCACTGGGAATAGGACTCCAATAACACAAAGGTACACAATGCTTTTCTGCTCTATAAAAGGCAAACTCTCATTCACCTACACACACTTCACACTGGAAGTAACCAATGAGGTGGAAGACAGCTCTCCAAACATAACTGGGGCCAAAGGAAGTCAAGAGAAGAAAACGCTATGGCGACTTCCACCCTAGTATCACTCGCATCTCAGGTACAGGAAATGTCTAATCATTGCATGTAAGAAACCATATGCAATGCCATTTCAAGAGCAAGTGTGGTTGCTTCCATAAAATGAACTTATATCAACAACTTTAAGTGAACCCCAGCCTTTTCTCCCTCAACCAATTCGTCGATGTGTGGGAAAGACACCCTCAGTATGAACTTCCATTAGGGTCACAAGATAGTAAAAAGATATGGCCCACAGAGATAGCACTGGAAACATTTGTAATTGACAAGCCCACTGAAGGAACTGGCAGGTGTTTATAAAAGGTGCTTGGAAATGTACCTCACAAAGAATTGCTTCGTGTTTCACTGAGTCTGCCAGGCCACATCTTCTAAGACAGCTTACAAAACGGATCGTTGCCTTATCTAGGTAATATATTTAGGATATTAAAAATCTATGGGAAGGCCATTTTCCTTTATAAAAGATGGAGCCACTGCCTGGATTTCCTGAACTTATGCCCCTAAAGGAAATTTTTTAATGAAGTGACAAAGTAATTTTTATAAAATCAGCATTTCCCTCAGTTTCTCTCCCTCCTCCCTTTCCTATAATATTTTTAGATATCTAATAATGACTATTCTGGGACTTAGGAAGGGTCTTCATAATACTTTTGGATTTATAGCACATCTCAGCAGGAAACAGAAAGTTATGGAGTAAGGGGAACAGAATTGGATCCCTGAGCCAGTCTCTTCTGCCAAGAGAGTGAGTTTGCAAGGACCTAAAACGTGTACCCTTGTTCTCTGCTCAAGTTCAGGACAATTGGGTGAGAGATTCAGTCAACAGGCAGAGAAAAAGCAACATTCACTTTATTATTGAGAAATATCACTGCCAGGGCTCATATCCTGCTGTCCCTCTTAACAGCTGTGTGACACTGAACAATTTTCTTAAAAAGTATACCTCCCTCCCCAAGGTTATTGTAAGGACAAAATGAGAAAATATCTGAAACATGCTTTGTACAGTTGCTAGCACACAGGAAGAACTGAACACTTGCAAGTTCCTGGTATTATCTTCTTGCAAATGGAGTCAACTAAAACACAGTGCCCAGGACGCAAGTAATGATAAAATTCTGTCATGCACCTCCAAAAAGTCACATGGATTTTGAAGGCACTGAGCTCTAGTTTAGGAACACTGAGGTAGCAACTTCCTTCACCAAAGTCAATTTTTAAAAAGGAAGGGAGGAAGAAAGGAAGGGAAGGAGGGACGGAAGGAAAAGAAAAGGAGGGGGAAGATGGAAGAAAGGAAAATAGAACATACTTGAATCCATAATTATTTTATAATGCTAATTTCACTTTCACAGACATGTTGTGAGTTCTCCTTTACAGAGTCTGATATTGATTATTCCTGTATTGTTAACTCGTAGCCAGACCATATTTGAACACATAAACTTTAAGAGAGATAATAAAGAAGAGACACATCTTGCATGAGCCTCATTTCTCTTGGTTGAATGGAATACTTAAACACTTAAGAAATCTATGAAGTTACGTGACCAGACATTAAACTGGGATTGTAGTGATTTGGAGGTCACTAAGCTTCATTTAACTTGTTCTACACTGGTCTGATCACATTTGAACTGTCCTAAATTCTATCTCAAATTCTAGGGCTATTTTTAAGAGTGTTATTACCAAGCCAGAGTCCATCCAGGTAAGTAGAACCAATGTTTATGCAAATCTATAAGCCCATGAGGAATTGGGCGAGGCAGGGGGAGTATAACCTATGGAAAGATGGCCCAGGGGATTGTTGGGGGGGGGCAGTGCAGCTCCAAGGGTTCTTGTCTTCTCTGAGCTTAGGAATAAGCTCATGAGACACAAAGAGTGCACACACAGATTTATTAGGGATAGAAAAGGCTGCAGCTAAAGTAGTGCAGCAGAGCCCAGAAACTGGTAGCTCCCTGCAGTAACAGCAGAGGGGCTCTTTTGTCTTCTGTCAGAATGAGGGGATAGAGGTCTTCTTTTTTCCCCATTTCCATGGTCACACCCATCAGCAGCCTATGGTGGCAATATCCTGGTTTTTGCCCTGGTATTTTTCACCCTGGTGCTCCTTTCTGGGGCCCACTTGTGAAACAGCTCCACTGGTTTCGGGAAGTGCAACAATAAGCTGCTCCCTGAACTAAGTCCTTTGTTCTTATGCTGCTGAGACCCAACAGGATAGAGTCTTGGAATAATTAAATGATTGTCACATGCATGGCAGATTTTGTGCTTTTCTGTTATGACCCAGAAAAGAACATATGTCAGAAGAAAAACACCAGATGGTACAGTGTTCTGAAGTGCCCATAAGTCCCAATGTTAGGATGCCTGAGGTTGAATGAGATTGTGTATCCAGTTTCCACTGTTTATAAGTAAGATGCTCTGAATTCAAATCATCTCTCAAGGCCAGATAGGTGACATAAATGTTTAAAATAATCAATTAAAAGGATATGGAATGGTATTAGCATTGATGTAATGAAGGCTGAAGTTGTCTGCTCTTGTTTGAATGTATATTCCCTCCCAAATTTATGAAATTAAATTGCCATTAAAACAGTATTAAAAGGTAGGGCCTAATGGGAGGGCAGAACCCTCCTAAATGGATTAATGCCATTATTAAGGATTTGTGGGAATGGGTTCCCCCTTCTGTCTTCTGCCCTATCAGGATGCAGCAAGAAGTCCTCACCAGATGTTAGAGCCTCATCTGAACTTCTCAGCCTCTAGAACTATGGGAAATAAATTTATGTTCTTTACAAATTACCCAGTCTCAAGTATTCTGTTATGGCAGCACAAAACAGACTAAGATGTCATTCAAATTAAATTTTGTAAAACACATATTAGCCAAAACATTTGATCTACAGGCCAATATGGCTTCTAAGCTTCTAATGGCAATCCTTTAAGTAATCTTAATCAAGTTACTTGATTTCTCTGTTTTCATGAAGCCATTCTCCTGTAAAACAGGGATGGGAATTTGGTTTGCTTTAGCAAGATTTTGTGAGGCTCAGGGGAGAACCAAGATGTATAGAAACACTGTGAAAGAATAAAGAGTGACATGAATGTTGAATATAACTTTTAAGAACTTTCTAATTGTTAAAACAGTTTGAAAAGCAATTGCAGTCTTAAATAAGGCAGAGAGTTCCCTGTCTCATTAGGATTTGGGGTTAGCTACTTTGTTGTGAAGAAGACTCAAATATTGAATGGGGTCTGTCTATGAGGTTAGGTTTTCTGAGCAGATAAAACACTCTGAGATTTCATATAGGAGAGTTTTGGGGGGTACTTTGAAGACCAGCTCCAGGAGGAGTGAGGAGGCAGAATGGGCACAGCAGAGAGTTGAGTTGCCTGTAATGCCAACACTCAGAGTCAGAGGAAGGAGGATCTCGAGTTTGAGGTCAGCCTAGACTAAATAATGAGTTGTAGGCCAGCCTGGACTTTATACCAAAGTCCTGTTTCAAAAAAAAACAAAATCCTATCAAACAAACAAAACAGAATTGAGTTGCAACAAAGCCCAGTGCACAAGGAGCATTGGAGCTGAGGGATACTGCAGAGTTGTCCTAATTGAGACAGGAGGGCTGGACTCTTGACTCTGCACATAGGTCAGTCTTGGTTATAGTCTGCTTCAGGGAGTGAGTGTAACCTTGGACAGAGAGCACAAGTGCTCAGCTATGTGCCTCAGTAGCTGATATTTCTGGCAAATAGAGACTGAGATCTTCATTCCCAGGTAAGGAATCTGAGCAGCTCAGGATGGCATAGTATCATTGCCAGGGTTTACATGTCCTGACCAATATTTATAGAGATAATAGCAATAATTGGTAATATAACGTGCTAGCATTTATTGACTCTCTTGAGAGGCTAATCCCTCTCATCCGTTATTCCATTTCGTTTTCACATTGGCTCCCAAAATAGTTATTCCAGTCTCTAAGTTACAGGTAAGAAATGTGAGCGGCCATATGGTTAAGACAATTTTCCAGCTTTCACATCTGATCAATAACAGATTCAGAATTTTTAAAAAGGGACATCAGACCCCAAAGTCTGAGCAACTAGCCTTTCGGATATTTATCAAAAGCCCACCATGTTACTGTATTACATGTATGATTCCTTAGATTGCCATTCAATGGGTACAACCCATGCTGCCTGCTCCCCAGATGACAAAGTCAATGCTTTAAAAGCTCAGGTTGTTGTAAAACATGATCTAGTTGGATTCACTCTCAAGTCCAGGTGCTTTCCTGAAAGCCACACCTTCTTTTCCAAAAGACATTTATCACCCTGAAAGGATGACCTAGAAGGCTACATATGATACAGTCTGTTACCTTAGTGGCTCAGAGAGGATTACTGAAGTAAGGAACAGCAAGAAAGTTCACTGCAGTGGCATATGTCTGGAATCCCAGCACTCAGGAGGTGGAGCGGGAGTTCAAGGCCAGCCTGGGCTACATAGTGAGACCCTCGGAGGGAAGGGAGAAAGGAAGAGAAGGAGGACCACTGCAGGTTACATGAGCAGAACTGCTGGTGGAGAGGTTTGGGGGGAACTCCAAGCACAAAAGGGGGTGCTGTATTCTCATGTACTATCCTCATCCAGTACCCCCCACCCCAAAAGCCAAGAGGAAGCCTGCAAGCAACCAGAATTTTTCTTCCATTTATCATCATCATCACTTCTGTGCAATCACCCCGGAGGCAGAGGAATTTAAATCTCTCTACCTGTTCATCACAGTAGAGTTACAGTCTCAGAGTATCAGAAGTGCACTGACTTCCTAAGACCTGGGTCTCTTAAGTGTGAGATCAGCAGATCCCCAGGCCCATTCATTACCATGTTATCTGCTCTTCTTGTGGATTTATAAAGCTTAAGTCCATCTGTCATTCACATTTAGATAAACTAAATGTTAATCACTTAGGCTGTTGGAAGATGATGGAGAGTAAAGAGGTAACAGCTTATTTTAAGAGAGCCCCCAAAGGTTCTCTAGAATTCCTCAAGCAAGTTTACAAATAAGATCTTGGTAGGAAACATTCCATTTACCCCTCATTTCCTGCTTTCCCCACCTTGACCTATTACTGATCTAGTGAAAAAGCTTTACATTTACAAAGAAGTAACCATAGTTTCTATGTTGCCTTAGTTTTATGATCTCTGACACTTTCTATCTCTTTGGGGTTTTCACCTCTATAATAAGAATAACAAAAGCAATGTTTATAAATGCAGCTACTGAAGTGGGCTGGTTTGTAACAGTCACTCAGAAAAAAAGTGAGCGGGAGCCCTCCGCTTCTTTCCCTTCCTCCCTCTTCATTTCTCTCAAATAATTCAGTCTAGGTACAATCTTCCAACACAAACCAAGCCACAGAGTAGAAAAAATATATTATCCAAACCATATTCTTACAATAAGCATCCCTTTTCAATCTGAGTCAAAATCCTGAGGGATTTTTTTTTTAATTTTTAGTTCAACAAACACATACTAAACACCTATTAGGTGATAGGTCCTGGGATGCAAAGATTACAAAAAGATAGCCCAACTCTTAAGGTATTCACACAAGAACCAATCCTTAGTGCTCGGGTCCCGGGTCCCTTCCAGTCATTCAGCAGAACTTAGAAAGTATCAAATCTTTCATGCACACAGTCCTCAGAGTACTGTCTGTGATCATCATGATGTCACTATCCATTGAGACCAAGCTAAATAGATTTTAAAAAAAAAATTTGGAACTCTCGTCAACATGGTATTTGGGAGATGCAGACAATGGGAGGTGGGGAAAATGAACAAAATACCTGTGTACATGTATGAGAATGCTGTATGAAATCCACTGCTTTGTACAATTAATTACTCTAATATTTAAAAAAGGAAAGAGTCACATTGTCATGGAAGCCTAATTAATGTAAATGTGGTTGTTAATGACTCCATTGAAAGCATTAGCAGACATGTGGAGAGTTGCATCCTTGCCCTCTATGGGAAAGATCTGGGTTTTGCCCTAGAAAGACCTTCACGTTCAGTCTGGCTGAAGCAGAATTCCATGGTTATATTAACCATAGCTCCTACTGAGAATGTAAGGAAATTATGTTCCCATGGGCCTCAAATGAGGGAAAACCAATTAAAGCACAATTCATTATTACATTCTAAATATGGGCTAAGTTGGATCCCCTGAAACCTACTAACCTATTAACTACATGTACTAGAAATTTGTTATCACAGTCTTCAGAAAAGTTAGTTTGCCATGGAAGTTTAGCAGACAAAGGAGATCAAGAAGGGTCATATTTGAGTACTATAATTAGGAAAGAGTCCATGAATTCTAATAGGTGAGAGAGACAAGCAAATGAAAGCCAAGAATTAGATATTTGTATAAGAGCCTGCTATAAGAAAACAAGGAAGAAGGAAACAAAAGAAGGGCTTGATACAGTGGTTCACACCTATAATCCTAGCTTCTTGGGAGGTAGAGATCAGGAAGATCACGGTTCAAGAACAGTCCAGGCAAAAAGTTCAAGACCTCATCTCATACAATGGCTGGGTGGTGGTACGTGCATGACATCCCAGCTATGTGGGGAACCACAAATAGAAGATCTTAGTCCAGGCCAGACCAGGCATAAAAAGAGACCCTATCTCAAAAATAATAACCAACACAAAAAGGGCTGGCAGAATGGTTCAAGTTGTAGAGTGCCTGCCTAGCAATCGCAAGGTCCTGAGTTGAACCTCTAGTACCATCATAAATAAATAAACAAATAAATAAATCATACATACAATGGAAGAAAAAAGAAGGAAGGAGAAGAGGAAGTTGGGAAATGTATGTGTTGAGTACCTACTATATGTCAGGCACTGTCCTACTGCTGTGTATACATGATTCCATCTGTATTATTATGCCCATTTTACAACAAGCTGAATCCATGGAAATTAAGTAATTTCTCAAGGTTACATAAACTAGGAAACAGCTGGATTCCAAAGCTCCTTTAATTTTTCAGTGTGACTGGGGCCAGAGCTTATTAAAGGTAGTTTATAGAGAACTTCCAGAATCTTTCGTTTGTATATACGATAATGTTAATTCTCAGACATTTCACTCTATGCCAGTTGCTCTTAAAAGCCAATTGTAGATGGAAGAATCTTCTTTGGTATTCATCAGTATGAAAGAGAATGGGATTGTCAGGGTGCCCACCAAAGGAACCTAAGCTGCCTGGCTCCAAAGGTTGAACTTGGCCATTGTGTTAGCAGAAAAAGAGACAAAACTAAAAGGGATTTGAAATGTGGCCTCCAATGGAAATTCATTCACTTCATACCTACATATAGAACACCTGCTATGCTAGATATGTTCTAGGTGGTAATGAGGAGATAGTCCCCTCATTGAATTCATCTCCTCCAGGAAATAAGTGCCAATGTAACTACGGTGAGTACTAAGTGCTACAAAGCAGGTTAAGGAATAAGAATGTAGCTGGTGGAAAGTATAATTTTCTTATCTATAAAATCAGAGTAATAATATAACCCAACTCAAAGGGTTGCCTAAGTATTATTACCAGATAGTCCATAATGAACCCAATAAATGTTTGTAGCTATTTAAAAAAAAAAAAAAACTGGTGGAAGTGGGAGATAGTATAAATAACTTGAGATAGATCAAGGATATTTCTCTGGCCAAAGAGAAAATTTGTTAGACACAGAAAATCAAGAAAGTAGGTACGCCTAGGCATATGAAAATAGACAGAGAACGTGAACATGAATTTGAGGCCCTGCCTATTTCTGGTTATGTGAACACCAAACACTTCCTCTGGGCACACAGCAGAATAGACCGTATTTCTCAGCCTCCCTCACAGATGAAGAATTTCACTATAGAGTATGTATGATGATCACTAAAATTGGGGAATGGGAAAATAGAATGAGAACCCAAAACATATAGTCATGGACTCTGCCTGGGGACTCAAGGAAGTCTTCATAAAGGAGATGACATCTAATTTATACCTTGAAGGATGAATTGAAGTTTTGAATTGGAGGAAGATAGGAAAGGCAAGTCAGGAGGAGAAAATATCAAATACAATAGATCAAAAAAACCATATCCTTTAAGCATCAGGGATCCAATGAACTCCATCAAATATACAGTTAATGTTTAGTCTCTATAATGACACTATAAGCTCCTAGAAGACAGTGATGTCTTCTTTCAATTTCTTTTGCAATCCTCAAGTTTTGCCCACACACTAAGAAGGAAGTGGAAAGAGACAGAGAGACCAAGAGAGGACCAGATGGAGGTAGGTAGGGTGAATGATACAGCACACATGGCTACATCAGGTAAGCCATCCATCCTCAGTCACCCAGGGTTGGTCTCACTGAGAGAGAATACCCGGGGTCCATTTGAGTTTTATTTACCCTATGTCTATGTTCATTTCACACTATCTGACAGATGTTTTAGGCCATTTCACTCCCTGTTGGAGACAAGATTAGGCCTGAAATGCAAGCTGTAAATAGTGCACGTTACATAATAAAGCTGGATTTCATGCATAGTATGTTTTATTAATGTTGTAACATTTATTGTATATTTTAAGTTGTCCTAGATTTTTATTAAAAGGGGCTCTTTTATTACATCATGCCAGCAAACACACCCTCCCCCACCACCCCACCAAAGCAAATTTGAGTTAATTTGCTGTAAGTGGTCATGGAAAATCCAGCTACATTTTGCTGGCACAATTATGTTTTCCCAGTGACATCCCTCACCCACACACCTCTGCAGAAGGATTGGAAAGGGAAATGGATCACATCCTCACCTGGACCAGGGTGGATGCCAAGTATACAGAGTGCATTTCTGATACTTTATTTAGTTTGTGACCATAAAGCTAATGAATAAATGACTCCAGCTGCATGTCAGCTAATATGTCAAGGACATGAGAGACCATCTTTTAGATATTAGAATTGTATTTCTTCTCCACTTTGCATCTATGTGAATAGTCCAGCTCTGGGGTTTCACTGTTAATGGAATTTCCTGTTACTATAGATGGTCTTCAAAACCACCATTTAGCATATCAAATATTCTTTGCTCCAACTTCCTCCCCAACATCCTGCCCCTCATCTTTTATCTGAGCCCACAAAACCTTTCCTGAAAAACTTAGAGATTGAGCTGGGCATGATGGTGCATGCCTGTAATCTGTGCACTCAGGATACTGAGGCAGGAGGATCATGAGTTCAAGGCCAGCCTGGGATACATAGTAAGACCCTGTGTCCAAAAAAAAAAAAAAAATCAGAGATAAGAGTATTCTGCACTGCCCAATATGGTAGCCACTAGCCATACATGGCTAAATTTTACTACAAAATTTTTAAATTAAAAATTCAGTTCCTCCCTCTTACACTGTTGGTGGGAATGTAGACTAGTACAACCACTCTGGAAAAAAATTTGGAGGCTACTGAAAAAGCTGGACATCGATCTACCATTTGATCCAGCAATACCACTCTTGGGGATATACCCAAAAGACTGTTACTCCAGAGGCACCTGCACATCCATGTTTATTGCGGCACTATTCACAATAGCCAAGTTATGGAAACAGCCAAGATGCCCCAGCACAGACGAATGGATTAAGAAAATGTGGTATCTATACACAATGGAATTTTATGCAGCCATGAAGAAGAACGAAATGTTATCATTCGCTGGTAAATGGATGGAATTGGAGAACATCATTCTGAGTGAGGTTAGCCTGGCTCAAAAGACCAAAAATCGTATGTTCTCCCTCATATGTGGACATTAGATCAAGGGCAAACACAACAAGGGGATTGGACAATGAGCACATGATAAAAGCTAGAGCACACAAGGGAGGGGTGAGGATAGGTAAGACACCTAAAAAACTAGCTAGCATTTGTTGCCCTTAATGCAGAGAAACTAAAGCAGATACCTTAAAGCAACTGAGGCCAATAGGAAAAGGGGACCAGGAACTAGAGAAAAGGTTAGATCAAAAAGAATTAACCTAGAAGGTAACACCCACGCACAGGAAATCAATGTGAGTCAATGCCCTGTATAGCTATCCTTACCTCAACCAGCAAAACCCCTTGTTCCTTCCTATTATTGCTTATACTCTCTCTACAACAAAATTAGAGATAAGGGCAAAATAGTTTCTGCTGGGTATTGAGGGGGGGAGCGGGAGGGGGTGGAGTGGGTGGTAAGGGAGGGGGTGGGGGCAGGGGGAGAAATAAACCAAGCCTTGTATGCACATATGAATAATAAAAAAAAAAAAAAACTCTTAAGATGTACATAATATATTGTAAAAATCCACTAAAATATTATTGCGAGTAGAAAACAGTCAGTCCCTATTTCCTAAAATTACCGTAAAACATTGGGTCAAATAAAGTTAAACTTTTTTAAACTATAGGATTTCTAATGGACATTTGATTGTACAACCCTGGTGGATTTTAAATTGTCTTAAAATAGCCTTATAATTATCATAAACCTTCAATGGAGGTATAAAGGATGCTATGTACTCTCATGCTTTAAAAAAAAAAAAAATCAGAGCTTTTCCAAGAAAAATGGTACCTTAAACTTGAATGTCACCAACTTATCTGCCATAAATTTGAATAAAATTTTGGCTCTATAAAAAAAAAAAAAAAAAAATTCAGTTCCTCAGTTGCTCTAGCTACATTTCAAATTCTCAGTAGCTGCACATGCTGGAAGTGTACCATATTGGAAAATGAAAATACAGAACATTCCTATCTTTGCAGAAAATTATATTTGATGGTGCTGCTCTAGACCCTAGGCCCCTCTAAGATCACAGAAATGAACATTCACACTGCTTTCTTGACAGGTCCTGCATCTTCTCATTTTTCTACTTTCCCATAGTCCATTTCTTTAACTTTCCCTCCTGGCCTTGAGTCTGAAGCCTCTAGCCTCTTCTCCTTTTCTGGCTATTTCTGGCTTATAATTTAACAGCTCCAGCATTTCTGCCTGTACTTGCAAATAGTATCCCTCCATCCCTCCCTTCCTTCATTCTTTCCCTCCTTCCTTTCCTCCTGCCTCCCTCCCTCCCTCACCGTCTCTTCTCTTTTGTTTTCTTCTCTCTCTTCTCTTCTTCCTTCCTTCACTCATTCAAGATGTATTGAACAGCAACTAAGTGAGCAGCACTTGTTTGCTGGGTGGTAGGGAAGCAAAAGCCAAAGATGCTCCATTCCTTATCCTCAAGGGCATCACAATCAAGCAGTGAACACTAATTACCACACTTAGTTGTTGAACAAGAATTTACAAATCATAAAAGGAGTACAAATAGGTAAAGAAACTGTCAAAATATCCCTATTTGCAGATGACATGATCCTGTACCTTAAAGACCCAAAAAACTCTACTCAGAAGCTTCTAGACATCATCAATAGCTATAGCAAGGTAGCAGGATATAAAATCAACATAGAAAAATCATTAGCATTTCTATACACTAACAATGAGCAAACTGAAAAAGAATGTATGGAAACAATTCCATTTGCAATAGCCTCAAAAAAAATCAAATACCTAGGTGTAAACCTAACAAAAGATGTGAAAGACCTCTACAAGGAGAACTATACACTTCTGAATAAAGAGATTGAGGAAGACTATAGAAAGTGGAGAGATCTCCCATGCTCATGGATTGGTAGAATCAACATAGTAAAAATGTCTATACTCCCAAAATTAATCTACATGTTTAATGCAATTCCCATCAAAATTCCAATGACATTCATTAAAGAGATTGAAAAATCTACTGTGAAATTTATATGAAAACACAAGAGTCCACGAATAGCCAAGGCAATACTCAGTCAAAAGAACAATGCAGGAGGTATCACAATACCTGACTTCAAACTATGTTACAAAGCAATAACAATAAAAACAGCATGGTACTGACACAAAAACAGACATGAAGACCAGTGGAACAGAATAGAGGACCCAGATATGAAGCCACACAACTATAAGCAACTTATCTTTGACAAAGGAGCTAAAAATATACGATGGAGAAATAGCAGCCTCTTCAACAAAAACTGCTGGGAAAACTGGTTAGCAGTCTGCAAAAAACTGAAACTAGATCCATGTATATCACCCTACACCAAGATTAACTCAAAATGGATCAAGGATCTTAATATCAGACCACAAACTCTTAAGTTGATACAAGAAAGAGTAGGAAATACTCTGGAGTTAGTAGGTATAGGTAAGAACTTTCTCAATGAAACCCCAGCAGCACAGCAACTAAGAGATAGCATAGATAAATGGGACCTCATAAAACTAAAAAGCTTCTGTTCATCAAAAGAAATGGTCTCTAAACTGAAGAGAACACCCACAGAGTGGGAGAAAATATTTGCCAATTATACATCAGACAAAGGACTGATAACCAGAATACACAGGGAACTTAAAAAACTAAATTCTCCCAAAACTAATGAACCAATAAAGAAAAGGGCATGTGAACTAAACAGAACTTTCTCAAAAGAAGAAATTCAAATGGCCAGAAAACACATGAAAAAATGCTCACCATCTCTAGCAATAAAGGAAATGCAAATTAAAACCACGCTAAGATTCCACCTCACCCCTGTTAGAATAGCCATCATCAGCAACACCACCAACATCAGGTGTTGGCAAGGATGCAGGGAAAAAGGAACCCTCTTACACTGTTGGTGGGAATGTAGACTAGTACAACCACTCTGGAAAAAATTTGGAAGCTACTTAAAAAGCTGGACATCGATCTACCATTTGATCCAGCAATACCACTCTTGGGGATATACCCAAAAGACTGTTACTCCAGAGGCACCTGCACATCCATGTTTATTGCGGCACTATTCACAATAGCCAAGTTATGGAAACAGCCAAGATGCCCCACCACTGACGAATGGATCAAGAAAATGTGGTATCTATACACAATGGAATTCTATGCAGCCATGAAGAAGAACGAAATGTTATCATTCGCTGGTAAATGGATGGAATTGGAGAACATCATTCTGAGTGAGGTTAGCCTGGCTCAAAAGACCAAAAATCGTATGTTCTCCCTCATATGCGGACATTAGATCAAGGGCAAACACAACAAGGGGATTGGACTATGAGCACATGATAAAAGCGAGAGCACACAAGGGAGGGGTGAGGATAGGTAAGACACCTAAAAAATTAGCTAGCATTTGTTGCCCTTAATGCAGAGAAACTAAAGCAGATACCTTAAAGCAACTGAGGCCAATAGGAAAAGGGGACCAGGAACTAGAGAAAAGGTTAAATCAAAAAGAATTAACCTAGAAGGTAACACCCACGCACAGGAAATCAATGTGAGTCAATGCCCTGTATAGCTATCCTTATCTCAACCAGCAAAACCCCTTGTTCCTTCCTGTTATTGCTTATACTCTCTCTACAACAAAATTAGAAATAAGGGCAAAATAGTTTCTGCTGGGTATTGGAGGGGGGGAGCGGGAGGGGGTGGAGTGGGTGGTAAGGGAGGGGGTGGGGGCAGGGGGGAGAAATGACCCAAGCCTTGTATGCACATATGAATAATAAAAGAAAAAAAAAAGAATTTACAAATCAAATTGTATTATTTCCTGCTTAAGTACCTTCCATAGGGCACTATTTCCCAATGGAAATGTTAAAAATATTTGCTTATTCAGTGTGTGTATACACCTTTAGGGACTAATCTTTTGCACACTTCATGTATGAGGAGTAGAAAAAATATCTCTGATATATTTCCTTTAAGAATGATACCACCTTTTAAAAACTCCTCCAAGTTAGTGCTTTTGAGAAAGGCATTTACCTCCTTATAAACAATTGTATGTCTAAGGACAACATGAAAGGAAAAGGCATGAGATTCCTCCCAGGGAGGCCAAGGGCATTAGGGAAGGCCAATGCTTTGACCACTCCCAGAAGAGATTTGTGCCATTTGAGCCTGGAGGACATATTGGGCTATGAATCTCAGCTATTAGTTTACAGCCCAGTGGGAAACCTTCTCTCAGTTGGCAAAGCACAGCTGGTCAGAGAGGAAGCAAGAGTTTAAGCAGGACTACTCAAACCAAGAAATGAAAAATCTTCAAGTTCTTTGCTATGGTGATGGTGGTTATTACTATCGTATGTCCATGTACGACAGTACATGTCCATGTAGTAAAAGCACTGATCTTACTAGCATTCTAGAAAGATGGACAAAGAGATAATCTATCTGCCCTTCAGGTGAAGACAGCCTTAACAAATCCAGGCTCTGTGCCTCCAGCCTCGCTCAGCTATCTATGGTACTGCCTACCTCAGGAGAAGCAACCACTTCTTATTTCTTTCAAGTCTGCTGAATCTAGATCTCTAACTGGATGCTTCCTCTTCACTAGGGAGAACTATCTGGAAATAACCTGCCTTGAGTTCTTATACCTCAAGCCACCTAGGCAGATCATATCTCCCGCATCACGTGCATCAACTCAGACCTCTGAGACGCACCTACTCTATATTCACTTTGTATCTGAAATTACAACTTCCTAGGTGTCTTCTTACTATCCCTTATCCCATGTTTGTGATTCCCCAGAGCCAGAACAACTAGCAATGGACCGTGGTAGCAGCAAACTGCACAGTGACTAAGAACGTCCCCTTTGAAAGCAAGAGGCTTGGGTTTGGACCATAAGACCATTAGTTATGGTGGAATCTTGAGCAAGTTAATCTCCTGCCTCTCCAATTTTTAAATTTTTTCACCAATAAAGTAGAGACACTCAGCGCATAGGCTGTTGGGAGCATTCAATGAGAAAATCCAGCTAATAATTCAAACATTCCACCCAGTATCTGGCCCGTGGTAGGCCCTCAGTGACTGTTCATCACTCCCTTTTTAGACTACAATTCCCCAATGTCAGACTTGGTAGTATGAGCAACTGGGCTTTAGAAGACAGGGGCTTTTTGTGTCCTTAGCCCACCTCAATTTCTACCTTTCACAGGGGGACACAATAATGACAATCTGAATCTCTTCCAGGAAAGAATTGAAATCCCCTAAGACCTCACGAGGGCTGAGACAGCACAATGTGTCAGAAGTAGATAGAGTTCCCTGTGTAATTTGCAGTCATCACTTTAAATTGAAGACTCTCGCCCTCATCCCAAGACTGAAACTTAGCAGTTTCTTCATGGTAAGACCTGAGGGGAAGCACTCCTAAAACCAGGACCTGTCCTTTTTTTTTTTTTTTTTTTTTTTTAGCATGGTACTGGGATTTGAATTTAGGAACTTGAACTTGCTAGGCCGGCAATCTACCACTGAAGCCACACACTCAGCCCCTTTTTGCTTGAGTTATTATTCAGGTAACGTCTCATGGTTTTCACAGGGACCAACTTAGGACCCAGATCCTCCTGCCTACATCTCCTGCACAGCGGTGATTATAGGAGTCCCACTCTCAGAACCTGTCTTAAAATGAGTATCCTCACATTGAGGGGGCTAGGAACTGTGGTTTCTCGGGGATATTAAAGAAGGTTGGGTTGAGTAAAGTCTCATCTTCAGAGTGAATAGGTCATCTCTGTAATTTAAAGTTTGAGTATATCTAGGCATCACAAAACAAAATAGCTAAACAGTCTGTGAAAAGAACATAATGAAGTCTTTATACCCAAGATCCCTTCCTGACATTTACTCTATTTAGTACCCTTAAGACAAGTTTAAAAGTTCCCAGTTGGCCATGGTCAAAACCTGAAAGAAAAATACCAATTTACAGTGACTTGTAAACGCAGAATGACTTTCCGTGGAAGCTGGTCCAGAAATGCCAGGAGCTCAGAGTAGCCAAAAGTCTAGAGAAGTCTGGAGTACATTTGAGATTAGATGTATTGAACAGCAACTAAGTGAGCAGCACTTGTTTGCTGGGTGCTAGGGAAGCAAAAGCCAAAGATGCTCCATTCCTTTTTTTTTTTCATTTTTCTTTTATTATTCATATGTGCATACAAGGCTTGGTTCATTTCTCCCCCCTGCCCCCACCCCTCCCTTACCACCCACTCCACCCCCTCCCACTCCCCCCCCCTCAATACCCAGCAGAAACTATTTTGCCCTTATCTCTAATTTTGTTGTAGAGAGAGTATAAGCAATAATAGGAAGGAACAAGGGGTTTTGCTGGTTGAGATAAGGATAGCTATACAGGGCATTGACTCACATTGATTTCCTGTGCGTGGGTGTTACCTTCTAGGATAATTCTTTTTGATCTAACCTTTTCTCTAGTTCCTGGTCCCCTTTTCCTATTGGCCTCAGTTGCTTTAAGGTATCTGCTTTAGTTTCTCTGCATTAAGGGCAACAAATGCTAGCTAGTTTTTTAGGTGTCTTACCTATCCTCACCCCTCCCTTGTGTGCTCTCGCTTTTATCATGTGCTCATAGTCCAATCCCCTTGTTGTATTTGCCCTTGATCTAATGTCCACATATGAGGGAGAACATACGATTTTTGGTCTTTTGAGCCAGGCTAACCTCACTCAGAATGATGTTCTCCAATTCCATCCATTTACCAGCGAATGATAACATTTCGTTCTTCTTCATGGCTGCATAAAATTCCATTGTGTATAGATACCACATTTTCTTAATCCATTCATCAGTGGTGGGGCATCTTGGCTGTTTCCATAACTTGGCTATTGTGAATAGTGCCGCAATAAACATGGATGTGCAGGTGCCTCTGGAGTAACAGTCTTTTGGGTATATCCCCAAGAGTGGTATTGCTGGATCAAATGGTAGATCGATGTCCAGCTTTTTAAGTAGCCTCCAAATTTTTTTCCAGAGTGGTTGTACTAGTCTACATTCCCACCAACAGTGTAAGAGGGTTCCTTTTTCCCCGCATCCTCGCCAACACCTGTTGTTGGTGGTGTTGCTGATGATGGCTATTCTAACAGGGGTGAGGTGGAATCTTAGCGTGGTTTTAATTTGCATTTCCTTTATTGCTAGAGATGGTGAGCATTTTTTCATGTGTCTTCTGGCCATTTGAATTTCTTCTTTTGAGAAAGTTCTGTTTAGTTCACATGCCCTTTTCTTTATTGGTTCATTAGTTTTGGGAGAATTTAGTTTTTTAAGTTCCCTGTATATTCTGGTTATCAGTCCTTTGTCTGATGTATAATTGGCAAATATTTTCTCCCACTCTGTGGGTGTTCTCTTCAGTTTAGAGACCATTTCTTTTGATGAACAGAAGCTTTTTAGTTTTATGAGGTCCCATTTATCTATGCTATCTCTTAGTTGCTGTGCTGCTGGGGTTTCATTGAGAAAGTTCTTACCTATACCTACTAACTCCAGAGTATTTCCTACTCTTTCTTGTATCAACTTAAGAGTTTGGGGTCTGATATTAAGATCCTTGATCCATTTTGAGTTAATCTTGGTATAGGGTGATATACATGGATCTAGTTTCAGTTTTTTGCAGACTGCTAACCAGTTTTCCCAGCAGTTTTTGTTGAAGAGGCTGCTATTTCTCCATCGTATATTTTTAGCTCCTTTGTCAAAGATAAGTTGCTCATAGTTGTGTGGCTTCATATCTGGGTCCTCTATTCTGTTCCACTGGTCTTCATGTCTGTTTTTGTGCCAGTACCATGCTGTTTTTATTGTTATTGCTTTGTAATATAGTTTGAAGTCAGGTATTGTGATACCTCCAGCATTGTTCTTTTGACTGAGTATTGCCTTGGCTATTCGTGGCCTCTTGTGTTTCCATATAAATTTCACAGATTTTTCAATCTCTTTAATGAATGTCATTGGAATTTTGATGGGAATTGCATTAAACATGTAGATTACTTTGGGGAGTATCGACATTTTTCCTATGTTGATTCTACCAATCCATGAGCATGGGAGATCTCTCCACTTTCTATAGTCTTCCTCAATCTCTTTCTTCAGAAGTGTATAGTTTTCCTTGTAGAGGTCTTTCACATATTTTGTTAGGTTTACACCTAGGTATTTGATTTTTTTTGAGGCTATTGTAAATGGAATTGTTTTCATACATTCTTTTTCCGTTTGCTCATTGTTAGTGTATAGAAATGCTAATGATTTTTCTATGTTGATTTTATATCCTGCTACCTTGCTATAGCTATTGATGATGTCTAGAAGCTTCTGAGTAGAGTTTTTTGGGTCTTTAAGGTATAGGATCATGTCGTCTGCAAATAGGGATATTTTGACAGTTTCTTTACCTATTTGTATTCCTTTTATTCCTTCTTCTTGCCTAATTGCTCTGGCTAGGAATTCCAGTACTATGTTGAATAGGAGTGGAGATAGTGGGCATCCTTGTCTGGTTCCTGATTTTAGAGGGAATGGTTTTAATTTTTCTCCGTTAAGTATAATGCTGGCTGTAGGTTTGTCATATATAGCTTTTATAATGTTGAGGAACTTTCCTTCTATTCCTAGTTTTCTTAGAGCTTTTATCATGAAATGATGTTGGATCTTATCAAAGGCTTTTTCTGCATCTATTGAGATGATCAAGTGGTTTTTGTCTTTGCTTCTGTTAATGTGGTTTATTAAGGTTATTGATTTTCGTATGTTGAACCACCCCTGCATCCCTGGGATGAAGCCTACCTGGTCGTGGTGAATAATCTTTTTGATGTGTTGCTGAATTCGATTTGCCATTATTTTGTTGAGGATTTTTGCATCAATGTTCATTAAGGAGATTGGCCTATAGTTCTCCTTTTTGGAGGTGTCTTTGCCTGGTTTTGGGATAAGTGTAATACTGGCTTCATAAAATGTGTTTGGCATTTTTCCTTCCCTTTCTATTTCATGGAACAGTTTAAGGAGGGTTGGTATCAGTTCTTCTTTAAAGGTCTGATAGAATTCAGCAGAGAATCCATCAGGTCCTGGACTTTTCTTTTTGGGGAGACTCTTGATTGCTGCTTCAATTTCATTTTGTGTTATAGCTCTATTCAGATGATTAATATTCTCTTGGTTCAGTTTTGGATGATCATATGTATCTAGAAATCTGTCCATTTCTTTTAGATTTTCAAATTTATTTGAATATAGGTTCTCAAAGTAGTCTCTGATGATTTCCTGGACTTCCATGGTGTTTGTTGTTATCTCCCCTTTTGCATTCCTAATTCTACTAATTTGGATTTTTTCTCTCCTCATTTTAATCAGGTTTGCCAGGGGTCTATCGAAAAGATGCTCCATTCCTTATCCTCAAGGGCATCACAATCCCTCAAGGGCATCACAATCAAGCAGTGAGCACTGATTACCACACTTTTGAGGCCAAGGCCAAATGTCATTTCCTCTATGGGGTTCTCCTGCTACCTTTCTAACAGTTTTAATACAGCTTGTGGGCATTGTTGCTGTTATTTTTAATCATCATTGGATTGTGAATCCCTTGAAACTTTGATGATGGAAGTGGAGCCCCTTCAGAAAAATGCTCATAACCACCTATAATTTTATGGCACGCAAGGATTTCCCAAGTTGCCCGCAAACCAATTGCAAATTCCTCCTTTCATTATTTTTTTCTGTCACTTTTTATCATTAACACATCAGGCAGAATATTCCAGATAATCAGATCTCCCTCTGGGCAAATACACCTCAAATGCTGTCATACAAAAAGTTGGGGAGTGGATAGTTAGATGACTTTGGATGGAAGTGAGACAAGAAATTTCTCCTGGGCCAAGGGTCCCTTGGATCTTTTGTCCCTAATGCCAGAAACTTTTCCCTTGGGACCTGTGGCTTGCCTTTCCCTGTGGGACATTTCTCTGACCTCCTGGACTGATTGATACCTACCTGTCTGTGTCTACAGAGAGTCGTATGTCAGAAGAGCAGCAATGGAACTGGTTAACAATTGCACGTTCACCTTGCTGTAAATTTGAAAAGTTTCAAAAACTGTAAAAGGTTGTATAAAAGTTCATGGAGACTGAGAATGAATTTGGCAATGACTGCATTACTATATTTCTTCAAATCCAAGATGGTCAACCATCTAATCCAGGCCACTAGACCAAACACCAGACACTCTCTGTGCCCTGTCCCCCTTGTCCAGCAGTGTGTCCTCCCCATTGTGATACAAGTTCCATTCCCTCTGGCTCCAGGCCAGTGAGTCCAGCTTATGAACTACCTATCTTTTAGTATCCTAAGCTATTGTGCTAAAAAGAGGGAAGCAGGCAATGGAAGCTGAGAAACACTTTCCATATCCGATTTGGACCACCCTTCCACTGGGGCTTGGCTCTTTTCCACACACACAGATGAGCGCCAGAACTCACACTCAGAGGAAAGAGAGGATTTGCTCTCCTGTTTCAACTGCTTTGCTGGTTGTGTTTATCAGCCCATTAATTATCTGTCTCTATCTTTTAACAGTCTCGATCCTAGAACAAAGCTCCAGACAATGATTCCAATTTGACTTTTCAGGGTGATGGAAATTGCAAAGTTGTCCAGCTCTGGAGAGCATCAGGCAGTATAACAAGGTTCTAATGTAAAGCACCAAGCAATTAGCAGAGAGATTTACCTCCCTGTCTTAAAAGCATTTTTATTACTTAATCAATCACAAGCAATTTCTAAACAAGGTTGGGATTTTTACAAGGAGCTATAAATCTCTCCCATTTGCTTCCAGGAGAAAGAGCAGGAAAAATAGACATGACATTCCACAAGTGATATTTTATCAGTTAAAATAAAATTTGAACCCAAGTCAGTTGGGAAACACAAAAATGTAGGCAGGAGGTGGCCACACGGTCACAGGGAATTCAGGAGAGGGAAAGAATTTATAGGGCACAAATGTTTGGTCCTGACAGTGGGTCCAAGTTCAGTCCCATTTCTCTTCCCACATACATGAAGGAAAAGCAGTGAACACAACATGAAATTAGTTCCCAGAGGTAGCCAGGAAGATTTTCTACATTTCATTCCATGGCAGAGAGCTTCCAAGCTATAACCTGTCTCTGAGCCTCAGTTGCCTCATCTATAAATGGGGTGACTCTGGACAACATTACATGCAAGTGATACGTAGCCCAAACATCATATCAGAACCACCAGGGGAATGTTTTTAAAACATTACCATTAAGGCTTCCTCTCAATTAAATTATACAATCTGGGGCCAAGCGGAATGCTCTTTAATCTCAGTCAGTTCCAGCTTGAACATCCAAGCAGAGATTCTTATTCTGAAAATGAAATGTTTGAAGTCCTCTTAGTACTGAGCTCAAAAATTAATAACAGAGACATTCAGCTTATGTACACGTATTTTCCTTTCCTTCATTCGACAGGCTCTTCCTAAACTCTTCTGTGGACCACTTCCTGGCTGTGTCCATGGACTGTCTCTCATGGCCTCAGGATGCTTACATGAAAAAAATCTCCTGTTAGCTCTCATTTAGATCAGAGAAGTGGTTCCTGGAGTCCCCAGGTAACAGGTATGGAGGTTGAGAGCTGCTATCCACAGACAAATTGTCAGCACCTTTCAGCATTGTGGGCTTATTATTTTCTGGCTCTCAAGGTCACTCTGAAGAACAGTTCAGAATGGTAATCCTCCCCTTACAAGATTACACTGGGCACCTGCTAGATAATAGACATATCCAAGGACCTAGCCCTGGCTTTCAACTGACTCTGACATCAGCAAACTCTGCAGAGACTAGTTAACTGTAAGAGCCAAGAGGAAGACCCAAGTAAAGCAATAATGTACCTGCTTTCAATATTTTCTTGGGCCCATGGCAGATTCATCCCTAAAGTTACCACTTAAGACAGCCACGTCTGATGATGGATACAGAAGTTTAGCCTCCAATTCTAGCTATTGAAGAGGCAGAGATCAGGAGGAAGATCATAGTTTGAGGTCAGCCACCTGGGCAAAAAGTTCAGAAGACCCCCCATCTCCACCAATAAAAGCTAGGCATGGTGGTGCACACCTGTCATCCCACCTACACAAGAAGTGTACATAGGAGGATCATGATCCAGGCCAGCCTGGATGTGAGACTTGATTCAAAATATACCTAAAGCTAAAAGGGCTTGGAGTGTGGCTCAAGTGGTAGAGTGCCTGCCTAGAAAACACAAGGAGCTGAGTTCAACCTCCAATACTACACCAAAAAAAGACAGCTGCATCTGAGTCCCTTCAGAGAATAGACACCTGTAGTGAATTTACTTGGCCTACCCCGTCCATGGCCCAAAGTTGACTTCTTTTCTTCAGTTAGGTAGAGACTGCTATTTATTTCCTAAATTTTGACTCAACATATTCCAATTGGATGTCCCCTCCTCCCTACCCCTCCCCAATATTACCTAAGACTTCAGATTCAGAGGGAAAATGTATTTTCTTCCTTCGGTCATGGGGAAATAAAATCAAGTTCAAATGCTTCCATCCCTGTAAGGTTTGCCTGTCTTCTTCTGAACTTTCCTAGCACTTATGTATCTCTTCTGTGTGATGTGTTCCATCCTGACTTTAATGATATTTGTACAAAGACTTCTTTTCTCCTAGACAACTGTCTAGTGCAGTAAAAACAAATGATTTTTCCAAGTCACATGAATCAAATCCCAGCTCCAGTCCTTTCATGGCTGTGTTGCTTGAGAAAGTTATTTGACATCTCTGAGCTCCAGTTTCCAACTCTATAAAGTACAGATAGTAAGACCTGCTTCACAGAATGAAGTGAGGTAGCACAGATCAGGTCTACAGGTTTACCAATGTCTAACTTGAAGTGCAACGTTCAGAGCCCCATGGTGGTACATCCAAGGAAGAGCACATAAGCATACTCTGGTCAGCAGAATGAAGATAAGGAGGCAGATTTCCCTTGGGCAGAGTGAGCAGTGCAGAAAGAAGGCTGAATCCAGTACTGAATATGGGGAGGGAGGGCTTCTTGGCAGGCAGGCTCAGGGATGGAGAGTGGCCCTGTGCTATTGATGCTGGGTGACTAGGCACCTTGAAAGGCTCTGAGTATGACAGCTTCTTTACGCATTTCCCATATTGTACACTGTTTCACCCTGTTTCTTCTTTCATCACTGCTCAGAATAGTCATGCCAACAATATATCAGATACTTAAAAACTGATTTTGCCTTACTTGGGCCCATGAATTAACTAAAAGCAAGAGAGAAAAAGTTGGACATCTGTCTCCACTTTGTATCTGTCTTTGCTCTGAGCTATTCATTTTGCAGCTACCTTGGAATCCAGGAAGGACAGGATAGACTGACAACATTTTTAGGACAAGAGCTGAAACTAACTACCCGCAAGGAAAGGTTCAGCAGAGCCTCACAGACAGACCACTCCCCAAATAAGGACAATTAACTACAATTATATGGAGCAGGAGTAATCATCTCATGGGAACTAGATTGTCCTCCTCAAGTGATAATAGGGATAATGACTTCTCTGGAACCTCTCACAGAACCAGAAGCTAATGATCAACCAGGTCACCCTTTACATAGGACTCTTCCCCAATTCTTTCTCCATTTAAACCTAAAGTTTATGTTCGGACCCCAACGTGGGCTGAAATGCTTAGTTTACCTCCTCCCATGGTATACTCATGCCTCATTATAAATCTTTCTCCCTTCAGCACCACGTGTTTCTTTTCTTGGAGTATTGGGGCAAGTGGCAGGATCTAACGCACGGAACACCTAGAGTTAGGCTTATGACCTAGAACTCCAGCTTCAATAGTACCTATTAAAAGTAATATACAGAACGTCAGCAACTACTCAGGGATAAAGACTCCTCATTGGTCAGTCCTCTGTCTACATGCAGACATGCACACATATACATGTACAGTACCTTGTATTTAGGAAGCTGCTACTCTGTGGAACTCTTCCACATGGTGTAAAGAAAACCATTTTGTTTACCTCAACTCAAGGAGAGTTGAGAGACAGTAATAAGAGTGCCATTCTTCACCAAGCACTTTCATCACCAGCACAGATATCACTTAGAAAAACAAGGATTCAAACCCAGACCTTTCTTTCTCTAAGCCAAAGGTCAGCAAACTTCTCTCAAAGGGTTTCATGGGCCACTTGATTGCTATCATAGCTCTGCCAGCTCAGTCCCAAAGCAGTGACAGCAGACAGACAATCAAAAGGGCATAGTTAATTTCCAATAAAACCTTACTTACAAAAAGAGGCATGTGTTTTTCTAACTCTTGGTCTAAAGTCTTAGTTCAGCCACTAAACTTCAGAAGTTGGACTTCTTTTTTTCTTAATACAAAGGGTCACTTTGATCTACCAATATATAGCAAACATCCTAAGTACCTCTATACTTTTTGGCCTAATAATTCCACTTCTAGAAGTTTAATGACCAGTGCTTTTGAGAATTTTATATTCCATATCTATTTGATTTGCACAGTAACCCCATGAGATGAGTCATATTTTTGTCTCTATTTTCCAGATAAGGAAAATGACAAGAGATGTAAAGTGATTTCTCCCCCTAGACATTAGTGAGTTATAGAGCTAGGCTCTAAACTGAGGCAGTGAATTCTAACTCTTGAGTGAAAAAAAGAATACAAAATTAGACAAATGTTCAAAAATGTCTACCTTTGCAAGAAAGTTTACAACAATATCAAAAGAAATAACCTAAATATCAAAAATGAAGGAGAGTTAAAAAATATACATATATATATCTATAGTAGAATGCAAGGCAGTGTTTTCAAATGATAGGGAGACTGCTGTCCCTCTGTTTGGAAAATGGATGCAGCAATTCCTCTTATTCCCAGATTCCTGTCCCTTTACAACGCTATTGTGCTAGCTGCTCCTCTCACCCAAAGTTAGAACCTATTCCCAGCTTGTTGACTGTGGGTTATGATGAGGAACAAATGATACCCAAGTCAAGGTCTTAAAAGGCCTAATAGATTCCACCTTTGCCTCTTTTTTCTCCTGATGATAGGAGGGAAAAAGTGCCTTGAATCCAAGTTCTCATGCATGTTAAGTGTGTGTTCTACAGCTGAGCCATTCCGCAGCTCTATCACCTTTACCCTTTTGAAATATTGCCCTGAGTCCACCATATAAAGAAATCCTGTCCAGCTTCCTGGAGAATAAAGAGCCTCACAGAACAGAATCAAGACCCTCCACCTACAGAGTGACCCCAGGTGAGTAGGTCTGCCAAATGAAACACAAGGCACCCCATTAAATTTGCATTCCAGACAAAACACTGATCAATTTTTCAGTATAAGTATATCCCAAATATTACATAGGACAGACATGCTTATGCAAAAAAAACCCTATTCATTTTTAATCTGAAATTTAGGTTTAACTGGGTATTAATGAGATTTTTATTTGCTAAATCTGAGAAGCCTACAGGGTTGTGAACTCCAGAGTAGAACGGTCTAAGTGGCCCCAATTCAGTTCTGATCTGAAGAATCATGGGAAATAGTAAATTATTTTAGTCCCCAACTTTTGGAGCAGTTTGTTCCACATGAACACATAATTGGAACAACCTCCATTTTATTGACATAGAAAATATTTGCTACAAAATAAGTAGCAGGACAGGCAGATGGGAAGTAGGGTGTTCAGTCTGGAAGAGCATTGAAAATGAAGTAGAGACCATGGTGACCCCTTGGAAAACACTGAGTAGGACATTGACAACAGTTGAAGACACTATATGAGGACCAATAGACATAAAATTAGAACGTTAATCGGTTTCAAGTTGCAGAGGATGTTGAATGACAAGCTCATAGCTTTTTGCACTTCATCCTATAGGGAAGAATTTTCTGAGCAAATTGAGCAGAAGAAATAGCACAATGAAAACAGTAAACACATGTAATTTCCATGTTCAACAGCATATTTATTTTATGATAGCATATTTTGAGAATGTGTGTTGACTATCAAGAGAGGAAATCTAAAATTTCTAATTTTGTACTTCAAGATCCTAACTTTGAGATTCTTTTTTCTTTTTGCTAATGATTTTCTAGTTAAAATTCATCTTAGGACCTAAAGCTTTGTTCATATTTTTAAGAATATATAATTTGTTTATGGCCTACTCCTAAATTTTAAAACATAGTTGGAAAAGAGTTTACACAACATGATCCCGTGCTACACACACACACACACCCTGGAACTGGTATTTTTTGAGAGTAGGTAATGAATATAGGTGGTTTTATTTTATTTCATTTCTTTCCTTCTTTCTTTTCATCCTTTCCTTCTTTTTTTCTTTCTTCTTTATCATTTCTTTTGAGATAGTCTTTGCTATGTAGTCCAGGGTGGCCTCAAACACAACTTTTCTGCCTCACCCTCCCAAGTGCTGGAATTACAGACATGTACCACTATACCCAGCTTCTCTTTTGTTCTTGTTTACACTTTCTTAGGGAACTCGTACAGGGTATGTCTTTTTTGTGTAACAAATAATGTGTATCTGTGTATTTGTATGAGAGCGTACTGTGGCTTTTCACCAGCTTTGCCTGATCATTAATACCTTCAGAATTCTTCATCATTCCCTAGTATTGTGTGGGGAAGAGAGCGTGGTGATCAATAAAAAAATAAATAACCCAGCACTCAGAGGCTGAGATAGGAGAAACATAACTTTGAAGACAGTATGGGCTACATAGCAAGACCCTATCTCAAGAAAACATTTTGAAAAAAGTAAATGGACAGAGCCTGATCTTTCCCCCCAGGTGAGAGTGAAATAACAGAAGGAAGTAGACATTTAAATTACAACATGGCACTTGGGAATGTGGTACAAAGAGCAATAATGTCAGAAAAGATACTGCTTCCACAGGCTTCTTGACAACTTGTAAATACTGCAAATTGTAGTCGTTCATAAACCCCTCTGGGGAGGGAAAAGGTTTGAATGTGTCACCAGAATTTCATGTGCTGGGCACTTACTCCCCAAATTCATAAGTTGATAGTATTTGGGGGTGGGGATTTTGTAGGGTGCTTAGGACTAGATGAGGGCATGAAGTCACGGACCCCTCCATGATGGCTTTAGTGGCTTTATAAAGAAGGGAAGAGAGCCCTGAGCTAGCAGCTTGCTCTGTCTTGCCATGTGATGCCCTCCATCAGGTCATGATGCAGTAAGAAGCCCTCACCAGATGCATAGCATGTGCTTTTGGGCTTCCAGAACCATGAGCTAAATAAATCTCTCTTCTTGATTAATGAACCATTCAATGGTATTTAGTTATAGCAACAGAATATGGACCTAGACAGGAAAGAGTACTAGAACTATTTAGACAACTTTTTAAAGTGATGTGCTGAAGATTATAACCCAACAGATCTGCAAGGGGGCCCAGGCATCTGTATTTTACACAGATCTCTAGTTCAGAATCACTAGTTTAGTGTGTCTTATGGTTATTTCACTTCCATTAAAATTAGGAGTGACAAGGAGAGTGAGAACAAGCTTCCTGGATAAGGTGGACCTGGGCTAGGTCCCAAGAGATGGACCTTTGGGGTACATATTCACTAGCCCAGGACCGTACACAGATGGCTTCCCCATCATACACTCCACCATGGCCCCACCCCCACTCACCCTGGAATGGTTCCCAACAGGATCCAGTGGGGCATGTCCACTCTTCATTCTGGGCTGTGCAAGTTACACCCCTATTCCTGTCCTTTGGGGTTTTCTTTGCTTCACCTCTCTCTGACTAGGTCAGTGCCTACTTATAAATCAGCACAATTCCTCTCCATCACCCACCTCTAACCAAGTAGAGGGGGGTCCATGTCTTCCTCACAGAACTCACACAGCACTGATCTGAGCTATATTTTGCTGCAGTGAGCAATGATAGATCAGAAATGAAACAGGGTTCCAAGTGTACAAATACCTGCCCTAAAAATGTAGCCCAAACCATCAGTGACATTAAGACACAACACCCATGCCTCTCTGATGGGGCCACACTTGGTGCCAGGTTTCAATTATCCACACAGGGAGGAAAAGAGAGACTGAGCAGGGCCAAAGGAAAGATCAAAATCAAGATAATAAATAAAAACTAGTCTGCAAAGAATAGGCTAGGAGGATCATACGTATTTGGATAATTGAGCTATGACCACAGGCAAGCCATTTATTCAACAAACTTTGTGTGTGCAACCAGAACTCCGATTTATTAATTTACAGCTGGAAATGAATGCACTGTCATCTGGCCCCGACATTCACATCCGTCTGAAAGAGCACGCATTCGCTCCATCAGCAGCAGCTGCTGGGGAAGTCAAATTATCAAAAGGTTGCTTGGTGTGCGTGGAATCGGTACAAGAGGAGTTTGCTTGGTAATGTAAATTCAGTAAAAATGCATTGAGCTTTTATGTCGGACATTGTGCTGAGCAATGAGAACACGAAGATGAGATGCTCGATGCTGAAGAGTTTGTGGTGAAACAGACGTACAGTAAGGTGGTAATTTCATGATATCAACATCATAATAGAAATATGAGACAAGGGGCTGGGGCTGTAGCTCAGTGGTAGAATGCTGGCCTAATATGCAAAAAGCTCTAGATTCAATCTCTAGCATAAGAGAGAGAAAGAGAAAGAGAGAGAGAGAGAGAGAGAGAGAGAGAAAACAAACACAGAGAAACAGATTTAAAGGATTTGACTCACATGAATGTGGGGGCAAGTAGCCCAAATCCTACAGGGAAGCCTGGCAGACTAGACATTCAGATAAGAGCCCATGTTTCAGTCTTGAGTCTGAATTCCAACCAACAGCAGATTTGAAAACCCCTTCTTCTCACAAACACCTCAGTTTTTGCTCTTTAGGCCTTCAACTATTTGAATTAAGCCCACCCACGTTATCGAATGTAATCTGCTTTATTCAAAGTCTAGTAATTTAAACATTAATCATATCTAAAAAGTACCTTCAAGTCAACTTTTAGTCTAGTGTTTGACCAAACAACTGGGCACTAGTTAGCCAAGTTAACGCGACATTAACCATCACAGTTGGAGTTCCCACTCTAGCCCTGCCACTGTCCCCCTTTCTAGTGGAGACACAAAACTGAAAACAAGGAAATGGGAACCGAAGTTCCAGTTTGCATGGCTACCTTCCTCCCTGAAAAAGGTGATGGATCTGTATGCTGGCCAGTGTCTCAACCCAAATAGCAGCCAGGAGTTTTGCACACTCTACCTCCTAGAAAGGCTGAGTCTTTCTTTAAGGAAAGCCAACTGTATTTCTCCCATACTGGGGCTAGATTCCCTGGGCTGATACAATGACAATCACAAGTTCCTACCATTTTAATGCTTAATAAGAACAAATGTGCTAGTGCACAGTTGACCGATTTAACAACGCTGAGAATTTTGATAAATGGCTCCTTTATGTTTTCATTTCATAGACTTTTACATCAGACAATGAAAGTCAGGGGTGTACTGCCTGACGGCACAAAACTTATCATCCAAGGAGAAGCCTTCCTATGGGTATGAGGGTGGAATGAACAAAATTCCCTGTGGTGGCCCTGCTGGTTACCCAACTTGCACTCTTGAAACTCATCTCAGCCATGGGGGAGAGTCGGGGGGCTACTGTGTCGTTTTGTGAAGCAAAAAGAAAGCACATTTTATAGTAGTTTCATCTAAATCAGTGCCCATGATTCCATCCAAACCTCATTCCATTCTTCCAGGGCCAACAAAAAAACTCAATGAAATAAATGTCATGTGACATTGAACTACCATATTATTTCAAGGGATGTTTAAACCTAAAATCCCAATCATAATACCACAAGTTCTCTAGAGACTGGGGATGGAAAACAACTTGTCACTCCAAAACTTGTCACCACCCAGTTCTAAGACCAGATCCTCGAAATTCTAATCCATTGGTCCGCCATTGAGTTCCTTCCTTCTTCCTCCTTCCTTTCTTCATTTGTTCCTTCCTTCTTCCCTTCCTTCCTTCGTTTCTCTCTCCCTCCCCTCTTTTCTTTCTTCTTTCCTTTCTTCTTTCTTTAAATCCTTCCCTTTTTTTGTCCGTATTTTTAGCCCAAAGAATTTTCAACGCACAATTGTCAATCATGGTTCTTAGCTGCAAACAACAAAGTTTACTTTGGCTAGTTTAAACAGGAAAAGGAATTATTAGGAATATTGTCTAGCTCCTGAGGGTGGGGGAGATAAAGAAACATTCTAGAAGCTACATGTGCAAAAGCAACACTCAAAGCATAAGATTTAGGTCTGGCTTAGTGTAAAAAATGGCCTCGACTGCTGTTTGAGTCCAGTCAAACACCAAGAACTTGACCTTATCACCACTATCCCTCATATCCTGAGAACTCAACTTACTTCTGCATCAGGAATTCGACCTTGAGCTTTTGGGGAATCACTCCCATAGTGTCTAAAATCCAGATGCCACAACCATCACCCACAGCCAGTCCTCTTTAACTCACATTGCTCAATTCAGTTCTGAAATCCCACACAGCTGCATTCTAGCTAAAAGGAAGGCTGGAAAGGTGAGCTCTGGATTCTACCCTCAGACTCTGGGGTCTTAACAGATGCAGTCATTGAGTCGGGGGCCAGCTCCAGATCCAGCTGAGAGACTATGCTGGCCTTCAGTGGCCCTGTCTCCTATGCAATTCTCTGTCATCCTATAATCTGACTGGGGGGCTTTATAAGGAGATTTGCAAAATTAGGGTGTTTGGAGAATTGAAAAATTTGGGGAATCAGTTCTGAATAACTCCCCATTTCTTCCTGAAAGTAACCCAAGCCTCGAGCGTCACACATACTGTTATTCCAGAGTCTGTTCCATCTCCAAGGTTCTGCATTGATGGCTTGCCTGAGGACCTTTCCTCTGTCTTTTCTCTGTAGTTGAAAGTCTATACCCACAGAACATATTTGCCCACAATGCAGAGCGCAAATAATACGACATTTTCTAGCAAAATAATGTACATTGGGGGAAAATCACTGAGGAAACAGTGATACCATAACTTTATGGTATCTTTAGTTCATCCCAGACAACATCTTGTTAGATGCAAAAGCAACCGAGTGAACATCCAAACTACATGGAGCTCTGGGCCTGATGTGAGGAGAGGGTTAAACAGAGCTCAAAGCTTTTGATAAGTCTTTGAAACTTCCTATATGGTTATTCAAACTCCACATTCAACTTCATCTCTCCATCTTCCTTATTCTCTCTGTGCCTATGGGCCCTTTATGCTGACAAGATATTATGCCCTGCCCTTCTAAGAGCTATTACCTTTCTGGAGCTCCTTTTCCAGTTCAGTAATCCTTTCCATTATGTCTGAAAAAATGTTTACCCATCCTTAAAAACACTGCTCAGTCACTATCTCCTCTATGCAAACACTCTGATACCCTGGACCAAAGCAAATCATTCCCTGCAGCATGATCTCATCCCTGGTGATTTGTATCACTACTATTATACCTTTCACCCATGACATAATTTATCAATTTTCTCATTTATCTCTCCAACTAGATTAGTAAACCTGGAGGGACAGAGACCACACCCAAGTCATCTTCAGTACCTCATGGTACCTGAATCCTGGGACCAGGAAATCAACTCTTCTCCAAACTATCCTAAAAATTTTTTAAATTTTCACCCATAAAATTGTGACTGTCATAATCTGATTTCCCTGCATAAACTCTATGAGTCCCTTATAAACTTTCCTTATTTTATTCTGATACAAATATGATAATCTCAATATTTTGCAGAAAAAAAATATGGTGGCCTCTGTCAAATCCATATTACAAGTAGTTTCCAAACAGCCTTTGAAGTTTGGTTTGCCACCCACAGTCCTTCTTCTCTTCCCTTAGGGAACATCTTATATCCCATCTTTCCTGCCTGAAGGTCATGGTATCCTCTCTCTCTGCATTACAAGAATAATCTTGGAACAAGTCAGCTATAAAAGGAAACTTGACCTCTTTTTTTTTTTTTTGCCAGTACTGAGTTTTGAACTCAGGATCTTGTGCTTGCTAGACAGGCTTTCTAGTACTTGAGCCACAAACCCAGCCTGAAACCTGGCCTTTTTTTTTTTTCTTTTATTATTCATATGTGCATACAAGGCTTGGGTCATTTCTCCCCCCTGCCCCCACCCCCTCCCTTACCACCCACTCCGCCCCCTCCCTCTCCCCCCCTCAATACCCAGCAGAAACTATTTGGCCCTTATTTCTAATTTTGTTGTAGAGAGAGTATAAGCAATAATAGGAAGGAACAAGGGTTTTTGCTGGTTGAGATAAGGATAGCTATACAGAGAGTTGACTCACATTAATTTCCTGTGCATGTGTGTTACCATCTAGGTTAATTCTTTTTGATCTAACCTTTTCTCTAGTTCCTGGTCCCCTTTTCCTATTGGCCTCAGTTGCTTTTAAGGTATCTGCTTTAGTTTCTCTGCGTTAAGGGCAACAAATGCTAGCTAATTTTTTAGGTGTCTTACCTATCCTCACCCCTCCCTTGTGTGCTCTCGCTTTTATCATGTGCTCAAAGTCCAATCCCATTGAAACCTGGCCTTTTAATGTATGAGGTTGCTATATGGTGCATACAATCCTCCTGCTTTCTAGAAATGCTGTTATGATCAACAACAAAGTCTTATTTTTGAATTTTGAGTCTGTGGTCTTTTCCCTACAACCTAGGGGTGATGCATGATAACTGTCTATTGAGATAATGCCAAGTATATGAATGAATAATTAAAGGAAAGTTAAAAACAGGAATGCACTTGAAAACACAAAATTTTTATTTAGTAACATAATTTGGAGACATCTTGATTTTTTTCTTCAAAACTATTGCTTTTCTTCAAGTACTCATAGGTTTTTTTTCTCCCCCGGTCTACATATTTGCCCCTTTTCCTCTGCCCTGCCCACTTGCATAATGGAATATAAATATCATCACAGTCCCTGAGTTTGTCTAAGTGAAGGAACTCAACAATGCTGATATGAGGAACTGCAAATTCAACTCGAGCAGTTATCAATGACATTTTGAGGAATCTGAATAAGGTAATTATTGTGTGAAGGCAAATTTGCCCAGGGGAAGAAAAATAATGGAGGAAAAATAATTGAACATTTCAACTGGAAAAACCTGCTCACCCTGAGTTACTGTGGAAGCCAGGGTCACCACAACTTGACCGGCCAGTGTGCAGGGGACTTTCCAATTGACACTGAGCCAAATTCAACCAGCTTAATGTCTTCACTCTGGTTTCCCACACATGGTGTGTACTTGGGAGAGAAAACCATCATAGCCCCAGTGAAAAAACTCTATGGATCTTTCTCCCTCTAAACTTTTACAGATCTTCTTTGACTACTCTATCAAAACTTAAAATCTCTTCTTGTGGTCCTATATAGTAGGCATTGTGCTAAATAGATAGCGGGATATCTGCCAGATAGATGGCTACAGAACTCCCATAGATACCAAGATCTTCAAACACTCAGATCCCTTATATAAAATGATATAATATTTGCATAGAACCTACATACATCACTTTCATATACTTTCAAATCATCTTTAGATTTCTCATAAAACCAAATGTAATATAAATGCTGTGGAAGTAAGTGCAATAGAATATTATCCAGGGAATAATGGCAAGGAAAAACCCATGCATGTTCAGCACAGTGCAGTTTTTTAATATTTTCAATCTATTGTTGGTTGAATCCACAGGCACAGAACCACAGATACAGAGGGTCAAGTATATACAAAGACACACAATCACAGGCATGAAAACTCATGCACATACACATAAAAACACACAACCACACAATCACACACACACATACAAATACACACAGCTACATCCACACACACTTCTCTTAAGCTTGCAGTCTACCGGGCTTGGCTAAATAATTGCTAAAGTGGAGTTACGTACAAGTCAGGTGAGAACACAGTCAATGGGAAAGACAGGGAGCATTGAGCAGAAGACTTAGGTACTTGGGTAAAATCTAGAGGGGGAGAAGGAGGGCAGGCAAGGGAGGGGAGAACACTTTGGGGAAAGGCAAAAGCACAAAGAAGAGGACTGAAGAGGCCAGGAACCAGGTATGTTTAGGGAACTAATGTAGTTCCTGATTTCTAGAGAATAAAGTTATCAGTACCCTGTCTTCTTTTGGCTTAGGCTATGGCTACAGACTCTAAGGCAGTCCTTAGGCACTTTCCCTGGGTCATTGAATGTGGAGGAAAAGGACATAAAATATGCCTTTCCAATACATTTGATGGATCACAACCCTGGGAGCAGAGGATCAGGGAAAATTAACACCTGTGTTATGTTTACACACCAAACTCCCCTTGGTGAAAATGTACCCCTCCCCCCATGACATAATGTCATTCTGTGGTTTATATGAGTGATTAAGGCAAGAGCAACAGCAAATTGGTCCCACTAAATTAACTAATAAGCATTTATCTGAGCCACTCAACTACAAACTTTGTGACCACAAACATGAAGCTGCCTCCTCTTGAATCTAAGTCATGCCTCAACTTCCTTTTCTGCCTCTCAATAGACACATCCACCTCCATCTGATCTGTGACACTACATAAACACCCCAAGTCTTTCTTCCTCTACATTGCCACCACCTGCAACCAAGCCAGCTCTCTCCTGACTGGTTGCAGTAGTTCCTACCTGTTCTCTTTGCTTCTATTCTTGCTTCTTCGTCATTTATCACAACCAAAAGGACCTTTGAAAAATGGAAGGCAGGTCATGCCACCTCTGCTCTATGTTCAGAGGCTGAGAGTACAGCTCTGGAGCCAAGTCCTAAGTACATCTTTAAGTTCAAGTCTTAATTCCCCCATGCCCCAGTTTTAAAATGGGATTGATAATTATTTCTATCTGTGTTAGTTGGTTTTCTGTTACTATAATAAATACCTAAAATAAATCGATTTATGAGGAGGAAAGGTTTATTTTGGCTCACAGTTTCAAATGTTCCAGGTCATGATCAGTTGGCCCCATTGCTTTGGACCTGTGGCAAGGCAGCACAATATGGCAGGGAATGCATGGTGGAGCAACTCACCTCATGGTGCTCCTGGGAAGCAAAAAGAAAGAAATAGGAAAGGACTGGACTCCCACTGTCCACTTTGAGGCTATGCCCCCAATGATTTAAGACTTCTCCTTTCCTAAAGATTCTACAACCTCCTCAGAGCAACACCTGGGGACCAAGTCTTTAACACATGGGTCTTTGGAAGACATTCTAGATTCTACTGTAGCACTATCTTCATAGCATTTTTAGAGGGGATTAAGTGAGTTAATATATGTAGCATTTGCTGATACATTTTTATTTAAATACAATCCAATCTCTTTACTAGGGTCCCTGCCTCTATCTGCAACTTCATTCTTATCCATTTTGCCCCTCACTCAGTAGGTAATAACCAAATTAAACTTACTGATCTTTAAGTAAACCAAGGTCATTTCAAGTTCAAGGCTTTTGCCTTTGTTGTTTTCTCCTCCACTCACCTTCCTCCCCAGATCACCATATGGTTGGTTCCCTTTCCTCATTCAAACACAAGTGCAAATGTGGAGAAATGTCACCACCTAACCGAACTGGCTTCCCCTCCCCCATCTCCTTCTTCTCTTCCTCTCTTTCTCTCTCCCTCTCTCATTCTATTAACCAATAGATTTCCTTCAAAGCGTTTATAATTATCTGCATTTATATTATTTATTGATTGGTCTACTTATTTACTGTCCACCATCCTCCAAACAGAAGGAATGCTTCACAGGAGTGAAAACATGCAGAGAGGTGTCTGGCACATCAAGGAATGGAGAACATATGTGTTGGGTGAATGGATGAATGAATCCATGCAGTTAACACCCTGCATGTATTTACTGAACACACTGAAGTCAGTCCTAACCACTCCTGGAAATGGAAACAAACTAAAGTTTAAGGAAATTCAGTCTCTGCCATGTGACAGATGTGAAACTCTGAAGCCATGTGATCCAATTAGCGTCACTCTTGAAAGGGCATTATTCTTGGATATGATTACACCATCTGTCCTAAAAGCTTTCATGATTCATGATCAGATAAGCACTGGACCCCATTTGGCAGGTCTCGTAAAGAGACTGTATCTCCTCAGCTGGGTTCTAGCCATGTGTGGGCAGTGTTTTGACATTTCCAAATGAAATATGGGCTCAAATGAAAAACACATAAAATATTGAGATGACTTGGGCCGGATAGGAATATTGTACTCTATAAACTCCCAGGGTATAGCCAAGACAGGGAGGATAAATCTAAGTTGAGAGAAATATGGGGAAATGTCAGTCAAAGAGAAATTCTTAAAGTCTGGTTTCATCTCCCTGAAGACATTGCTGGTGGTTCTGTTACTGGAGGTGGTCCTCAGAAGACCTGGTTAGGAAGCTCGCAGGTTCTTGCATCTCTCAAACAAAGAAGTGGACACAGAATCCAAAGCAGTAGTAAAAATTTATTGAAAGGAAAGTGAAGGCACCACAGAAGAAAGAATGCAGAGCTCTGGCCAGATGACATAGAAGCTCAGAGCTCTGTTCAAAAGGCAAATTATAAATTGTAAGGACAAATAGCTGGAAAAATCTGGGTGGTCTTTACAAGAGGGGCTAGAGTGATTAACAGGTTTGATTGACAAGGTCTTGTTATACAACATGGGGCGTTTTGCACATGAGCTTATGTGCAATTTTTAATCATATGTATGAGATGCAACCAATATTCATAAGGTCTGGGTTTTGTTTGTTTCTTGGTGGTACTGGGGGACTGAACTCAGGGCCTCCCACTTTTTGGCAGGTGTCCTACCACTTGCACTATGACCCCAAACCTCAGAAGGTCTTAAGTATAAGACTTTTGCCTAGAGGTCAAATTGAGGGCAGATTCCCCTTCACTGGGTATGCACCATTTTCTGAACCAGCCAAGAGACTCCCTTGTTTTGGGGGGAACTTATATCTGCAAAAGAATTTGCAATTGAAAAGGATGGCCAAAGGTCATACTAGGCAAGAACAAGGAGGAATTCAGCAGGGAAGGGGTGTGACCTTTTGCTGAGGATGGGGGGAATTCTATGGAGGGGCAGTATTTCCCTGTTACTAACCTGCCTCAGTTCTATAGCATACAGTTGAACAAAGACTCAGCACACACACACCCCTGTGTGTTGTAGAAGGTTCTAGAAGTTTGAATTATGGTAGACAGTGAACTGATGAAAACTGTTGAGCCGGGGGGAGGGATAACCGTCTCCACTGCACAGATAAGAAAAAGGGACTGGATTGCTGCTTCTTCCGTCTGCTCGGCCACCAGCTCTCCCTCTGAGGAGAGGAACTCCATTCTCCTTTGAGGAACCTTGCATTCCCCACTCTTGGGCCTTATGGCTTGGGGGGAGCCCACACTCAGTCCCAAGGATTAGAGCATGATTTAGGTCCAGCCAATCAGAGTGTTCCACTCTCTGGTCACATGACTGGCTCAGGGATAAACATGTTGCAGCAGGGAGGGGGAAGGGAGATAATAAGTGTAGAAGACAAATTTGAGGAATGTCACTGGGGCACCACCAGAGAAGGGTCACCTCACCCCAGAGGTTAAAATAGCCAATAAAATAGTATGTGACCATGTATGGGACAAGCTGAATCCCCCATTTCTGTGACCGGCTCTAAATGGTATATAAGGAGAGCCCCTTAGTTCCCTGGGCTCAGCCTTTGTATGCGAATCCACTGAGTCACTGCTTCCCAAAAGCCCTGGTGCCTCTCTCTGAGCCTTCCTACAACAATGTGACCTATATCAGAAATGTTCAGGTCTCCTTTTTTCAGAAACTATTGAGAAAGAGAAGCTATCTTGCCACAGAGGTTAGGTTGCTAAGCTGTAATAAGACATGTCTAGCAGCAGTCCAAGTCTTCATTCCCTTGTAGAGAAACAAGTTTTCATTCTCTTGTAGAGAAACTGCCTAAGAACGTAGCCAACACAAAGTTAGGTGAAGGCTGAGAAACAGAGGAAAATGAATTCTAAAACTAACTTGGTCTCTTGACTAGAGCTAGAACTGGATACTTCAATGTATGAGCCCCTAATTCCTAAAGATCCTTATCATAATTCAATTCTATGGTAAATATATATATATAGAGAGAGAGAGAGAGAACTTTGCTCCTGGTTTAATCTGTTTACTTAGTCTGGATCCCCTAGAGGGCCTCAGAATGGGGTTGGTCACAAGAAAAAACAAATGATGAGTTAAAATTTTCAAGTGCTTGCACTGACCTCTGGAAATAAAACTGGTTTGGAGAACCGTATAAAAGTGCTGCAAGGGTGGCATTCACAGAGAGATTGACTGAAAGCTCTGTGCTGTCAATTCAAACTCAGTCTACAAGGATAAAAAGAACTTTGTTTGTGGGGTGTCTTAGGAATTGCAATTTGGGAGGACACAGGCTCACATAACTCTAAATCAGTGTTTTGAGAAAGGGAGGGAAACTGGGAGCTTATTTCACTATTGAATGGTAGAAGATAAAGAATTAAATACTTAGTAAAAATGTCCATAAAACAAGAGTCTCATAGACCTTGGATTTGCATCCTGAGCCTCTGGGCATAAGGTAACTGTTCAGGAATTCTGGTCATTACAGATAGTTGGAGGAAACCAAAGTCCATATTACTAAGCAGCAACTTGAGAGATGCATAAGTCCTGCTTCCTTAACAGCATCCCTGGGTCCATTTTAAAGAGTTTCTTTCATGCTGTTGTCATGGTAACTTTTCTTCTAGTTCATCCATCAATAACAATACTTTGTCCCATGCATCCTTTCTGTTTGGATGTCCCTCAATTGTATTCATTACAATAAGCCAAATAAAGTGCTTTCCTGAGTTATGTGACTCATTCTAGCAAACTATCAAACCTGAGAAGGGACTCCCCAAATTATAGTTGGTTAGTTAGAAGTACTGGTGGCCCCTGGAACTTGTAACTGGCATCCAAAGTAAGGGGGCAGTCTTGTGGCACTGAGCCTTTAAACTGTAAGGTCTGTATTAATTCAGGATACTTACAGTCAGAATTGAATTAGTAGACACTCAGTTGGTGTCATAATTGGACAATTGGTTTTTGGTGTGGGAAAAAGACACACATTAGTGTCAGAAGTGGTGTTAAAAGAAAGCACTATGTAGGCCCATTCTGATAGAAATTCTATCACTTGCAACAGAGTCCGGAGCAACTCAAGAATCCCAGGCTTAGAAAATGTCAGAAACTCACCTAGAGTCACATTGGTTATATGCAACAGAACTGGGAGCTGGATCAGATTTGTGTGACTCCCAAACCCAATGTCTCATCTAATGAGTTGTTCTCTCCCTGATAGGCGCACCATGAAAGGGATCCCAGCCTTAGGTGGATAGCTACACCAGATGCTTTATAGACTTCTGAGACTCCATACTTCTATCACTGTTAAGTACCTCCCCACAAATGTTTGTAAGAGAGTCTACCCACAAATTCCAAAGAAGCAGCTCTCCAGTGACAGCAAACCCAGGCCCCCTCTTATCCTGACACTCTGAGCACCATACACAATGTCAACTGTGAGTGTGCCCTCTAAATACAGCCCATGACGTACTGACTGACTATGTCCTAAGCAAAGTTCAACAGTGAGGTTGAGGGAAAAAATATAAAGATATATAAAAATGTAAAGATATATTTATCTTTAACTTGGAGTCAAGCACGTGAGAAAGAACTCAGTGAGCTGTCTAAAATGTTAGCTGTTTGCTCTTTCCTTCTTAATTTCCTCTATCACTAAAATAGACTGTAACATCTTTCTGCCAAGGGTCACATCTTAGACATTTTAGAGTTTCCCTCAACCTCCAACACTATGCCTTAGGCATAAGAAAACATGTTGAATGGCTGACTCATTCAGGACCTTTTCCTTGTCCTGGTTTGCTTTCATTATCTATCTCTTTCCAAATCCAATGCTTCTAAATCTGATATTAGGAAGAACTTTTCTGAGCCTTATTTAACTTTCCTAAGACGCTTGTTTTCACAGATGTGTGTCACATGCGTTGTGCTGATTGGCCATGAAATTAACCTTGCATATCAGCTCATCTCACATTTAAAATAAAATGGCAGCTGGGAAGAAGATGGGTGGGTGGGGAAAGATGATCATAAATAGAGTTAGAAATAGAGCAGACTTGGGCAATTGGCAGAAAGGAGGCTGTGTTGGGAGAGAAGGGACATAGACCTGGGGCTGGACTTGTATGAATTTAATGGGAGAAGGTGACACTTAGAGCAAAGATTGAAGTGAAGTTAGAAAAGTCAAAGCTAAAAGGGTCAGTGAAAAGGAGGCAGGGTACCCAGTGCAGACAACTGGGGAGGAGGCCCTCCATCCCCATGGAGATCCCCATGGAGTTCACATGGATAAGACCTAGAAAGTTCAACGGCACATACATCGGAGAGACAACTATGTAGAACAGTGAGCATGATTCAGCCATGCCAATCTTTCCCAAGTACCATGACTTTCTCTAGACCAGTGCACATGCCTATTTCTCAGCCAGGAATGTTCTTCTGCCCCTTCTCCATTTATCTGACTTGTTCTGGTCATTCTTCCAATCTTATCTTAGATGTTTCCTCCTCCAGGAAGATAACCCTACAAATGACAATGGTCACTCACCTCTAATCTTACAGTCACATGCTGTCTGCCACATGGTAAGGTCTTTTACTCTAGGTCAAAGATCTACCTCCCTTAAATTGCCCTCTAACTTTTAGGTGTCTTCACTCATCTATGCACCCTTCCCAGCAGTCCTGAGAGGTTAGTGGAATGTGGCTTATCCACCCTATTCAGCATTTGATATAAACTGAAGCTCGAAGAAAATGATTCACGTAAGGAATTATATATTCAGGACATAATTAGCCTATGTCTTCTGACATAAGTTCAATGTCTTCCTTCTTCACCACACTGCCCACAGGAGTATCTGGAAGGAGAATCTGGGGGCTCTGTGTGCATGTGGACATGGGATTCTACAAGGCATTTTGTCAGTCTTTTAGGGAAAAAATTCAGTTTCCTTATACTGATGCCATTTTGAATAGAAAAGATATTTTTATTCTGTTTCTTTGTGCCAAATTACAAAATGAGCATATGCCAGATTCTGGGGTTAACACTTCAATGCCACCAAAGTCAAAGAAAGACAAGGGCATCCAGATAGAAGACCCTAAAATCCACATCCCTATAGACCACTAAGTCTTGACACACAGGAGAGGAAAGGGCAGGCTCTGGATACTTAGCAGATGTACCCCATCAGTCTCCTCCAAACACCATGATAGGCAGACACCCATTCATTCAGCAAGCATCCATTGGTTCCTACTAGGTCCTTGGTTCTAGAAACACGGAGACCTTATCTCAAAGTGTTTAAATCTTGTGGGGAAAATGATAACGTCCTTTTCTTTTAGTGTCCTCCTGGCAATCCTTTCCCCTTTTTATTTCACACTTACTTATCCTACAAGGTTTCTTTTTCTCAGTGGTTTTTACTTCTTGGGGTACTAATATTTTGCTTATTGTTTCAGCGCTCTCGTGGCTGGTTTTTTTGTGCAGTTCGTCTTTTATCATCATTACTATCATCATCCTTATTATCACCAGCCCATCTGTAGCAAGTGTTGTATACCTTGTAGGGTTTCAATATACTTTGATTTGTAAAACATCATTACCCAGCAGCTTGGGGTGTGCTTCTGTTCTGATCCTGGAATTTCAACGGTAATCCCTTGACTTTTGGTGAATTTGGAGCATGCACCCAGTTTGGACAAGGGTCTGGAGCTTTAGTTTCCCCCCAATAATCTTAAGTAGGGTGGGCAGCACTTTTCTAGTCCCCAAGCACCGAGGGCACTTCAAGGCTCTGTATTTTATGGAAGGTGGGTCACTTCTGGCTCTCTATTGCCTGTCCCTCACAGGCCTTGGGTCAGGCCTCTCATCACTGAATAGGAAATAAAATCCCAGTCTCCAGAACACAAAGCATCTACCCAGTCTAAAACCCCATCCAGCTGCCAGCAGTAAAATCCCTTTATCATTCTCACTCTGACCACCCTCGGTGTTTATGGTACCTGAGGGCTTCTCTTTTCTTTCTTTCAAATGCAGTCCTTTTTTATTGCTTAATTTTGTGCAGAATATCTGTGTCTCATAGTGAACAAACTGTTGCTGTATTGCCAGAAAACCCAGACAAAGGCTTAGAAACCACAGTAAAGAATTTTGCTTTCTTCCTGATAAAAGCAGGGGGTCCTAAAAGGTTCCACAGTGACTTCCTTCACCAACAGTGCTACTAACTGGGAGATGTCTACTCTAGTGATGCCCTGAGGACAGGGCTAATTCTGACCCCGTCTTGAAGGCACCCTGGGGCCCAAGTGGTTCCCAGATTCCTGCAGAGTTCACGTCTTCTGTGTGTGCACAGCACCTCTCCTCTGTGCAACAGAAGCAAGGGTGAGGAAGGTCAGGTCCTGAGGACGACCTACAGACAGGGACTGGGTACCAGAGAACACAGGAAAGTGAAGTGAATGAGCAGAGACGCTGCTCTGTGACACTGTTCTGTCACACACCATGGCATCCAAGGACCAGCAAGGATGTGCCAGAATTTTCTCCCTTTTAAGGCTGAATAATACTTCATTTTACATATATATACCACATGTATGTATCAACCACATTTTGTATTTTCATGCATTTACCAGTGGATAAATGAGTTGCAAAAGAAGGAGTGACTGAAGAGGGGTGACTCAATGAAGCACTCTGTGCTCTCTCTCTCTCTTTCTCTCTTTTTTTTAATATTAATACATTTTAGAGAAGTTTTAAGCTTACTAAAAAGTTGAGCCTAAAGTACACAGAGGTCTCATACACCCCCTTTTCCCTCCCCACCCCAGTTTCCTCTGTTATTAGCATCTCATTTTGTGTGGCTGAATGAATATTGAGACATTATTATTGACTGAAGTCCACGGTTTACATCTTGTTTGGTACATTCAATGTATTTTGACAAATGTTAAGTTACTTACTCATGCATCCATCATAACATTTTCATACAGAATACTTTCACTACAATGCTAATACTGTTTCAGTTTTAACACATATATACTTGTAAATATATGATTACCATATGAGCAAGTGATTCCACTTCCAGATATAAATTCAACAGAATTGAAAGCAGACATTCGAACAGGTATTTGTACAATGGATGAGTGAATAAACAAAATGTGGTGTAAACATACGTGTGGTAAAGTGTGATGTGTACATGTAATGGAACATTACTCAGCCTTTAAAGGGAGGAAATTCTGACAGATGTTGCAACATGGATGAATTTCAAGGCCATGATGCTGAGTGGAATATGTCAGTTACAAAAGACCACAAAATATACGGTTTCACTTATATGAAGTACCTAGAAGAGCCAAATACATACAGACAGAATGCAGACAGAATAGAAGTTACCAGGGCTAGAGGGAGGGGATTATTGGGCTTTATTATTTAATGAGTTCAGAGTTTCAGTTGGGATGATGGAGTTGGATGGTAGTGATGGTTGCACAAAAATGAGAATGGACTTAACATCTTAACATCACTGAGCCAACACTTAAGGATGGTTACAATGGTAAATTTTATGTTGTACATATTTCACCACACTAAAAATAAATCTTTTTATGACATGATAACTGCACATTTGTATAGAGTGCAGTGTGCACACATTGTGTAATAATGGTATTTAGCATATCTGCTATCTCATTTATTTATCATTTCTTTGTGGTAAGAAAGAAGTATGGCGTCTTTGTTGTCACAGAAGCCATATAAGATGACTGCCACACTCAGCTTAGGGACACATTTTCTCACGTAGACTTGCTCACCTAGACAGCCAGTGCCTCTGGTGTCACTCAATGTGACCGACTGCCAGACTATCACACTTCGTCATAGCAAGTTCTAACTAGGCTCTACCAACCTAGACCACAACTCAGTATATTATCATTCTCTGCAGAGACTGCAGAAGACAAGGGCAAGAGATGGCACAAGCTACTATGGCCATTGCCAAGAAAGAAACATCTCTGTCCTAGGTTGGGAAATCTAGTATGAATGACCTTTTTCTGCCCTCACAGCCCACAGCCCTACCCTTTTTTGGCGGAAATGCACACTCAGCTGTTGACATTCTTCATTAGAGGCAGAACAAAGGCAACACCACTCTCCCACATGTTATGAGTTTTGGCGTTGACAATTGGAACCAAATTGGAGGCATTTTTTCTTTATCTCATTGCACATTCCCCCCTCCACCCCCAAGCACATTCTCACTCTGTTCTGCCAACTACAATGACGTTCCCATCCCGTTCCTTCTGTTCTGCCTGCCTTTCCTCCCTTTCTCCCCCACTCTCCCAACACACAGGTGGAAATTAAAAGCCAGGTTTGGCAATGCTGGAAGTCATACATTGAAGTTGGAAATAAATTGAAGTGAGCAAGCTGTAGAAACATAACAGGGCCCTGTGCCCAAGGCCTGACAAGCCACCCACACCAGTTCTTTCTGCTCCTGACAATGTATCATGATTGCATAGCTGAGTCACCTATACCAAATGATAGTAATTCAGCCAATAAGGTCAAAACTCAAAAATCCACAGCCATCTGGCCACCTATTGACATACTGCAGCAGAAAAGGTCACAGAGGTGGGCAGGTAATCGAGGTTGCAGGTAGAAGGATGGCACTAATGGCTTTAGACCATAGGTCTATTACTTTGTCCCATCTTTTGAAATAAGCATAAGAGTTGATGGCAAAGGTCACAAGAGAGATTCGGGCAAGACTCTTTCTCCTTTTCTTCTCTCTATTCAGAGCTGCATACTTCTACATTGAGAAAGCAACTTACTCTCACTGCCATTTTCTCCAATGTACTTGGAAAAGACAAAAATAAAAGGCAATATTTATGGCTGATAACTTTGCAGTAATTCTGCACTTTCATACATTGGTAGTTAGAGGATAAATTAAGAGAGTTTGGTGAAAGCATGTTGACAGTAATATATCAAGAATTTGTAAACTGTTCCAACCCTTTGACTGTCTTCTAAGTAATTTCTCTTCTAAGTTTATGCCCTAAAGAAAAAATCCAAGATAAGCACACAAAATTAATGCTACAAGAATGTTTACTTCAAAAATATTTGTAATAATTAAAAAAAGAGAAGGAGAAAGAGAAATTCAAATATCCTACTGTGGAATGAATATTAAGTAAACTACAGTCACACAACCAATTTACTAGAAGACAGCCATTAAAATCCACACCTTCAGAGAAAATTTAATGACATAGGGAAATGTTTATGACATAATAGTATATGCAGAGTAGGCCATAAAACTTCATGTATGATGTGAATTGCATTATGTTGAATCATATATAAAACTGCCTTTTTAATAGGTCAAAATGGTTGAATGTCATCCAACTCATATAATGTCAGTCAAGAAAGAAAAAAATATATATGATAAACAGAGATTTCCAAAATGTTAAGTTGTGTCTGTTGACTTCTCCCTCTCCCCTCCTCCTCTCTCTCTCTCTCTCTCCCTGCACCGCCCCCCCGCCCCCACCACCACCAGCTTGCTTGCTCACTCTGGCTCTCTCTCTCAGCTCTTCTAATCTCTTTTTTTTCTCAGTGTTCTACATCAAGCCATTTGCAATTGGGGGTAGGGAGTACAACTAAGAAAAAAAAAAAAAAAGCCTAATGCCATTGTGTCACACCTATAATCCTAACTACTCGGGAGACTGAGATGGGGACAATCACACTTTGAGACCAGCCAGACAAAAAGCTGGGTATGGTGGTATATGGATCTGTCATCCCAGTGATGGTGGGAAGCATAAAAAAGGAGGGTCATCATCCAGGCTGGCCTGGGCAAAAAGTAAGACCCTTTCTCCAAAGTAACCAGAGCAAAAGGGCTGGAGAAATGACTCAAGCAGAACACCACCTACCTAGCAAGCACAGAGCCCTAAATTCAAACCTCAGCACCACAAAAAAAATATAATAATAATAAATTAAACTTCATTCAAGGCCATCCAAATTCAGTCCAGGAGAGCAATGTGCCAGAACCAACTTGTAGGCTCACAAAAGCATACCAGGCTCTTTTTTCTTCATTCTTGGTGTGAGTGAAATGGTGGAAATATTTACATTACAGAAATTGGCAAATGCTACAAATCTGGGCCTTTTTTTCTCAACACACCAATGTACCACTAAGCCAGGGTATTTTTATGGTTCAGGTCAGGACCCTTCCAGCCCCAGGTGATCTGTGAATCCCTACTTTGGCACTGATGTGTCAAACAACTCTTAATCTAATCTAATCCCTTGCTAGAATTCCATGTGCTGAGTCTCTATTCATGAAGAGAACTTCTAATTCCAATGGCTTCCATGGATCTTTCCCATAGACATGGGATGGACAAATCCATTAGGGAGTATGTGGACAGGTAGTTGCATTTCTTACAATCATCTAATAAATTAAAATTACTAAATAGGGAGGGGATGCTCCTGAGACAAATCCAGGCTGTACATGCTACTGAGTCAGCTTCTAGATCCCATGAAGCCAAGGATCAAGTCATGGGTTGTGCCAGTTCCTCTCCGTAAGAGGCATCTTAGTCAACAATCAGTCTCTGCTTTTGCACTCACACTACCCTGCTTCTTCTTGACATTTCCACATTCAATATTAATAATAGCTAACATTTACTGCTTTCTTAATTTGTCAGGTACCATGCTAAGTGCTTGACATACATTATATCCTCCTAAGAAACTCTTAAGCTATATTATGAAGATACCACTCTCACTTTTTGCACCCAACACCTTTCCTTTATTCTAAGGTCAAATACTGGAACTCCATTTCAGAGGTTCATTTGCAGCTTGGACACAGCCATCTGACCCATTCTTGACCAATCAGAAACATCAAACAAAAATTGGGGGGTAGAGGAATCTAGTGACCCAAAGCAACAAATGCCATGTGAAACCACTGTAGAAATAGTAGCGTGGGGACATCCATATCTAGTGACCAGGATGCAGGTGAAGATGCCAGGTACCAGCTCACAGGGCAAGCTGTAGTGGCACAATCCCGTGATATGAAGCAGTCCTTGTTATAGCATGCATGCCCTCAAACCTGGCTCCCAAATCTGCTAGAAAAGCAGGTGCTACCAAACATCCTGTCACCAACTCCTGTTAGTCTTAACCTCCAGAACAAGTTTCTGTGACTCTCAAGAACTTTAATCCCATCAATTTTGTAAGGTAAAATTATTATGATGTATAATATACTATCAAAATCCCCTTTTTATAAGTGAGAACACAAAGGCTCAGCGATACTAGGTTGCTTGTTCAAGGTCACATAATCATCCAGATTAAGTCTCTTTGACCCGAGAACACAAGCTCTGATTTAAAATCCTGCTGCAGATACCTTAAAGCAACTGAGGCCAATAGGAAAAGGGGAACAGGTACTAGAGAAAAGGTTAGATCAAAAAGAATTAACCTAGAAGGTAACACCCACGCACAGGAAATCAATGTGAGTCAATGCCCTGTATGGCTATCCTTATCTCAACCAGCAAAAACCCTTGGTCCTTCCTATTATTGCTTATACTCTCTCTACAACAAAATTAGAATTAAGGGCAAAATAGTTTCTGCTGGGTATTGAGGGGATGGGGGGGAGAGGGAGGAGGGGAGTGGGTGGTAAAGGAGGGGTGGGGGCAGGGGGGAGAAATGAACCACCTTGTATGCACATATGAATAATAAAAGAAAAATGAAAAAATAAAATAAAATAAATAAAATCCTGCTGCAATTTACCATGCCACGACTCTCCAGGTCAGTATCATTGCTTCCATTTGAAAGCTACTTCTGTGCTTCAAAGTTCAACTTCCTTCTCAAGGACACAAAAGTGTTTGCTGGTTAGTGGAGCCAGGATTGAATCCCAGGGCCGCCCACTTCCCCACTCTGCCCTCTGCTGCCAAAGGCACCATCAATCCTGACCAATCATCCACACCCAGGCCACTCAACCTCCCATCCCTCCCCCAAGTCCCTGGACAAGTGAGCAATGACCTTGCCCTGCATCACCTCCTGCCTCTTCCTTGACCCAGAATGGACCTCCCGTTCTCCCTACCTTTAATCCAAATTCTACCACCTACTCAACCTCTGCAAATTAAGTGCCGCCTGCCCCTCAAGACCTTTCTCACTGCGCCAGCTGACACAGAGACACAATTTTTCTGAACTGCTGTGAATGCACATTCTGTCCGAACCATTCATTTGGGGATGTCACTCTGTGCTGCCTGGCATGGTTACTGATTCTGTCTTATCTTTCCTATCACAACGACAGCCCTTGGCAAGCAGACACCTGCCTCACATTGTATTTATATAGCACCAGGCCCAGTGTGGTGCATACAGTAAGCACTCGAGAAATATCACTAAACAAATCCACGAATATGATAGCAGTCAACTTGTCCTAATTAGCAATATGATCTATATGAGTTATTATCTTAATGCTGTTTGTTTAGCTCTGCCCCATTTCTCCAGTAATGTAAATGTTGAAGAGGGAAATTGGTGATTTTGTCATCCCTCTACCAAAAGTGACAGTTCTGTGGGAACCAGGCTACCACGAACACAGGCTAAATGATATCAATTGATCTCCCCAAGAGGAAGGTTCTAGAATCCCCAAACTTCCTGTGGCAGAGTCAGGCCTTCTGACCTTGCTCCACAGTCCTTCTACACACAGACTTTCCCCCACACACATACCACCAAAAGCAGCAGTGTGCATTCTGCTCTGTCCAGCCTTAGCTTCCTGTCTTCCCCAAAAATTTGCTGGAATGTCATCTGGTTCCCGTTCTACCATCTACTCCATCCCCAACTCCCCCAGATTCTTCATAATCATTGCTCACATGGTTCTTTCTTCCCATAAGCTAATGCACACACATACTCACACACGCACTGTTATGGCCAGTGCGTTTGGGTTCCTCCAAAATTCATATATTCATATATTCCCAATCCCCAAGCTGATAGGATGTTTGCCTGTATCATAGCATCATGGTCTCCTCCAATGTACCAGTGGCAGGCAGACACCATAGTTCGTCCCAACTCCTACCCACAATCTTCTCCCCCATCTAGGCACCTTCCAACTAGGGCTAACCTATGACACATTTCTGGCCAATAACATAAACTCAGTCTACTGAGGAGGTCTTCTCTTAAGTCTTTTGCAAGGGCTGGGGATGTAGCTCAAATGATAATGTGCAAGGCCTTGAGTTCAAACCCCAGTGCCAAAAAAATAAAGTCTCTTGAAGAGAAGTCCTCTTCCTACTTCCTATTCCTGCTTAGAATATGGTCCCAAGACCCAGAAGTAAAACAGCCCTTTTGCAACCATAAGACAATAAGCACAGCACTAAGACCTTTGTACTAAATGCAATGATGTGGGAAAGCTAGGCAGACCCTGGGTTCCTATAAGCCACTCTGCCTGGCCTGGCCTTCCTGACAAGACTTCTCATGTATGAGACAACTCAGGCCTGTCCAGGTAAGTCATTGTCACAGGCTTTGGAGCTACTTCCATCCCAATTTAATGCAAAAATCTTGCCAGGTGTCCACCAAATGAGACAACCACACAATAGGGTTACTCCCTCTTCCTTATGATCCATCACTTAGTGTTGTGATTTATACACCTTTTTAAATCCACCTTAGACCAGCTTCAAGTGTTCTGGGGGCAGAACACTTGAATATCAGTACTTGGTCTCCTCCAGTACTTAACCAAGTGTGTTAACAGACGTGGAACTCTGTATCTGTCTGAAGTGTACCCTTTCTTTCTGGCTCAGTCTTTTAGCCAGTATCTCTTAATTTAAGGGGAAGAATTTGCCAGCCCTTCCATCTCTGTGTACGGAAGAAAGCCACATCTTCCGAGCAATCACCAGTATATCACATATATTTTTCCCCTGCTGCAAATCCGTTATTTACATATTAAAGTGGTTATTAGAGAAGAGAATTCACGGATGCAAATTTGACATTCAGATGTCAGCCACTCCATAAATAAGGTCAACCGTGATGAGGGCACATGTTACTCTCCAATTAAAATCTCTTAATGTCTAAATAATGCTAATGTGAGGCATCTGCCAGCCCCATCCAGACTCATAAACAAAGATGCTGACGAGTGTCAACCTAGCCAGTGTCTAGCCCATTGCTATCTCACTCATAGAAAATGAGTTTTTCTCTCTAGGAGTTGTTCTGGTCAGTTACTGGGCCAAGTGGCTGTGTTAGTCCACTTCTGTTGCTATAACTGAATACCATAGACTAGGGGATTTGTAAAGAAGAAGGTTTATTTAGCTCCAGGTTCTAGAGGCTGGGAAGTCCAAGATGCCACTAGCATTTGGTGAGGGCTCTCTTGCTGCAAAGCAACATGGCATTGGGTATCATACGATGAGAAAGAGAGAGTGTGTTTGCATAAGCAGATAGGTAAGCATGAGCAGGAATGAGGAAATGCCCTGGGCTACAAGATTCCAGTCCCTAAAACCCCAGATGGCCCACACCCTGGACCAATGATCAAGATAATGGACCTACATCCTTACGGTGCCCACTCACCATATCAAGGTTCAACCAGGAAGGGCAAAGAGAATCAAATGCACAGGCACCTGTCCTCATCCTCTCAAAAGTACAGGTATATGAGTTCCCATCATACCTCAGCAGCCAGTGCACAGTCATCAAACCAGTTGGCGTGGGCCACAGAGAAAGGGGCCGCTCTGTTGGATAGTAAAACTCCAGGCCCTGACAGCTATGAGTCAGATGGTCTTTATCCAACCCACCTCATGTCTCGAAGTGTACTTCTGCTTTGCCAATGAATCACTCTTTGCTATCTTCCTACTGTTCATGGTTCTTTTGTAGCACCTGAGGCGGATTACGTACCCAAATAACTGAGGAAAATCTGGAACACCCCAACCACCAGTAACAAGGGTGCTAGCTTCAGACTCTCCTTCTCCTCTTATAAAATACTAATGCAATCATGGGGGCCCTACCCTCATGACCTCCTCTAATACTAATTACCTCCCAAAGTCCCCTCCTCCAAGTATTATCAACATATGAATATGAGGATTAAGTTTCTAGCACATAAACTTCTGGGAGACACAGTCAGACCACAGCAGTAGCCAAGTGCTATCAGCTTAAAATCCCCCAGACTACAGACTCCAGAGCCAAGAGCTACTCAGAGTTGTTCTTATGGCTCCAACTCAACAACTCCCAGAGGAACATGGAGGCATAGAAAGCCTCAGGGTATGCAGGGCATATTTTCTGGGAAAAATCCATTTTATTCAAATATTTGGTTAAAATTTCTGATACTTTTCGTTTACCTGATAATCATTTAAAGCACTGTTTAGTATTACAACATGAGTACAGAATGCAGTTTGCATAGTTTTCAAATAAAACATTAAACTAGCCTAAGAAATTTGAAGGTTGGGGTCAACCACCCTGGCCTTTTCTTAGTACCTTTGATGGAAAAGTCTGAGAAATACTGACTTACAGAAAATCATTCCTAAGTCAGGGCAACCATCTTTCTGTGAAAGCTCCTGTGTGCAAACCAGATGTGAGGAAAGACAGTCTCTAGACTTAATGCCAGACACAATGGGAAGAAAGCCCTTTCCCAGCTGTCATCTTAGCTACTTGGAGGCTGAGATCTGGAGGATCGTGCTTCAAGGCGGGCCTGGGGCAAACCACTCTTAAGATCTCATCTCCAAAACAACCAGAGCATAGTGGACTGGAGGTATGGTTCAAGTGATAGAGTGCCTGCTTTGCAAGCAAAAAGCCCTGAGTTTGAATCCCAAGTCCCACCACAAAAAAAAAAGAAAAAAAAATGAAAGACAGCCCTTTCTACTCTGAGGGAACTGAGGTGAGTGCCCCAAAGTCAACACAACTTCCCAACTGCCCAACCCCTTAGTCCTGGTCTCATTCTCAATCCTGGTCTTGATTTACTCTTTCAGTGTTTCTTATTCATTAAAGCCTAGATCTCCCCTGGCTGGTTGGAATGCCAAGGTCAAGCTCTGGCACCCTCTGCAGCATGGCTTTTCATTCTTGACTTTTGCATCGACACTGTGGGTGAGCTGCATATTGTCCCGTCACCCATGAACCTTCCCTTTATCTTGCCTCTTCCATCAGGAAGAACGAATTGTGCAGGACCCATAAAAATGTCTAAAAAAGCAAAAGGGTCCTTCCAACTTAGATTCATAAGATATTTCTGAAACACTGGTAGCAATTACCACAGTACCAAAATGACAGAAATGTCATCCTCACAGACTTAATTCCTTTGCAAAAAATGCACATTAGCAAATCCAGTTCAAATTCTTTGAACTGACACTTGGAGCCAAGGCTCAGAGACAAGTAGTAATGACCTTCTGTCACAAAACATATACCTCCTTCTCCTACTGCTCTTCCTCCTCATCTTCCTCGTCCTCCTCCTTCTCCTCTTCCATTTCTCTCTCTTCTTCCCTCCCTCCCTTATGTTTTCAATTTAAAGTGACCTCCACACCATATTCTAGGACCAGTATTCATTCTACCACCATTATTATGGGCTAACAGTGAGCTGGGATGATCTAATATGGAGTATAAGACAGGCCAGGGGCTGCTCTCATGGGGCAGTCATTTGACCAAGGGGGTTATGAAGGAGATGCTATCTGCAGCAAGGAAAATAAAACACAGCCTAGATAATGGAGCATTCCTGGGGAGCTTGGATGGCCCATGAATGCCTCTCTGAAAGGGGGATTTAAGATGAGCTCTGCAAAGAGACAACTTCATGCCAATCTGAAGGCAACACATTGCAAATAAAGGAAACTCAGGAAGCCAAGGCTATGGACAAGGACAGCCCAGTGAGTCTGAGACACAGTAAGAATGCAAGGATGCCAGAGTGTGTGGCACAGATGAGGTTTGAGGTAGGAAGGGGCCTGGCTATAAGGTACTTTCTGGCAATAATACTACAAATGATTCTCATTGTGTAAGGACTAACCCTTGGCTGACTTGTCATGGGACTGTCTGAAGGAGGACACTAATCATTAACCTCCATTTTGTCCCTTCCTGGCTTGATTTTTATGTCTTTAACCTTTTCCTCTTGAATCTCTGCCCAGTCACCTTAGGCTCTAGGAAGGACAAGATTGATGGATAAATACCTTGGGACAAGAATTAAAACTGCCCCCAGACAACAATGACTTTCTTAGGGTGACTGGGTCCCATATATCCTAAAATAATGATCAACCAGATCACATCTTTGACTGAGACTGCTTAATGCATACCTGTCTCTACCTGCCCTAATTCTTCCTCTACTTAAGCCTGAAGCACAGTTCAGTACTCCAAAGGCACAATCTTGGGGTCACTGAACCCCTTTATCTGTCCTGATGTAGGAAGATTATATCTCTTTTCTCTGCCATTCACCATTCCTTGTCTCTTTAACTGGTATATTGGGTCAGGTGGTCAAGCCTAGTCCAGTTGGGACTCCAAGAGCTAGGGGGATTTTGCTCTGAAAACTCCAGTTACATGTCCACTGTGGATGATCTGAGCAAAGGTGCCCCATAAGCCAGAAGGCACCTCCACCTGTGCCATCTCCAAATGTCTTTGGCCTCTCTGAATATAGTCACTATACAAAGCCTGAGGCAGAATCATAAAACTTAGAGCAGCATCTTCTATTCCAGTGAGGGAAAGCAAAACTCCAAATCAAGCACTACCAAGCTCCTAGGAGGTTGCTGCATGCCACAGCAGCCAGAACAAGTCAGTTCTCTCTGACTGACTTGCTGAAGAAGAGAAGTGGGCAAGGAGGTGGGGGAAGAGACATGGCAAAGGCATCACTGTTATGGGTACTCTATCACTTCCCCTTCAAACATGCAATAAAGATTCATATGTCCCTTGTAATAATAAAACTCATATGAACATCTCCTAACCAGCCTCCCACTCTGGCCTTGAATGACTCTAGTTCAAAATCTGTTGTTAGGATCAGTCTTGTCATCTCCATCAGGAGACATCTCAGTGCAATGTTCCCCCTCTTTAAGATAGAACAAGTTCCAAGGAGCAGCACTGGAAAGCATTCTCCACTGTTACCCACTCACACTCTTCCCAGCCTCAGTCACCCTGCTGCTTGCCAACATCCCCCTCTCTCACTTTGTCTATGAACCCAGTGAGAGGCTCATTACCTTCCAATTAAGTTCTTAATTCCTATCCACATATATCCCTTAAAATAAGGGCGGGAAGTGAAAATGCCCACAGGAGTTATGCAGTTAGCATAAAGCAGTGACATAAACTGGGTGTAAGAGAATGGGCATAATAGATATGGTGAGGACTGAGAAAAGAGCCCACGTGTCCCAGCTGAGTCCCTTCCATTCATCTTCAGCAGATGGGGTGGCTTCAGTTGGGGATGCAGACTCAAGATGATGCTTCTTGTTGGGGGGGGTTGTTTTTCCCAAAAGCAGACAGAAATCCAAATTTTAATGTGAAATTCCTAAAGGATAAAACATTATGAGGTCAAACAAAATAAGTGTGAAGAACAGACTCCACCCTTGGCGTACTTACCACCAAAATTATTTTCTTTTTATCTATCTTATCATCATTAAAAAGTTCAACTAGAGAAAGTGGGTTTACAGAGGGTTGACTTTGTAAATTTACCAACCAAAGAACTGCAGCATGAATAGAAACAATCTCAAACAAGTGTAAGGGAGAAGAGTTCGGGCAATATCAGGAATGATCAATACCTCCATCTCAAATGAATTACAAGGTAACTTTTCTTTTAGGCAATTTGGCCTAGGCTGGCCTTGAACTCACGATCCTCTTGCATCAGCTTCCTGAGTGCTGGGATTATAGTGTGAACCACCATGCCCAGATCCAAGATTATTTGCAATCCGAAAAACATGTATTACACCAGGTACCCAGTGATTCACACCTGTAATCCTAGCTACTTTGGGAGGCTGAGATCAGTCGGATCACATTTCAAGGTCAGCCTGGGCAAACAGTTCACAAGACCCCATGTCCAAAATAACCAGAGCAAAATGGACTAGAGGTGTGGCTCAAGTGGTAGAGCACCTGCTTTGCAAATGCAAAGCTCTAGTCAAACCCAAGTCCCACTCTCCCAAAAAAAAGTATTGTTTTCTCAGTCAAAAATATTTTGGATGAAGTGGAACTGCTGGGTCAGACCATACCTTGGAATCTGCAGCCCTACATAAATATGAGGCACAACTTTTAAGGTGTATGTGCTGCACCTTTGATTAGATCTGACTTTGCTACAGAGGAATTAATCAGGGCCTTCATAAACCTAGTTAACTCTCATTCCCTACAGAAAATTTTCAAGTTTTTCCAAATCTCTAGGTATTTGTCACCAGAGCACCCTGACAAATGGCTGAATATTCATGAATCGGCCATTTTCAAATTTTTCAATTATTATCTTGGAAGACTTAAACTCTCTATGCCTTGGTTTCTGTCTATGCAAAATAGGTTTCATAATGGAGCATGGCCTATAAAAGTGCTTCACCACAAAAGCATTAAAATACTTCAAACGCTTTGTATAGAACCATATTCATTAAAGCGTGCTATGAAAGCGTTGGTTCCTGGTGATTTGGGTTTGGTCATAGTCATTATTACTATTTGAAATCAAGCACCCATGGCTTTGGTCACCATGCTGAGGATCAGCCATTTTGAAATGAGTGATTCTATGCAGTTGAGAGCATGCATCGCAGTGAAATTCTCAGTGCAGATGGAAACCGCACTGATGGTGCAGTGAGAAGAACACTCAATGTCAAAAGACCCCCTTTGACATTCAGCTCTGCCTCATGTTGGCTGCAACCACACCTTCCTCAGGGGTAAAAGATAGGTGAACACCAGGTGTGCTTTGTGATTCACTTTAGAGTGTCTGCAAAACAAGAAAACATTGTATTTCAGAGTCAGGATCACCCTGAATCTTTTATCAAAGTCACTACACACTTAATTACTAGGCACCAGACCTAGTAACAGGCAATGAAATGACAGTGGGATGCTCCAATATTGCTAGCATCACGCTAGCAAAAATTAGAAAGATAGATAACATCAAGTGCTGGTGACTGAGACACTAATGGATGCTGAGGGCATCCAGCCAGTCTGGAAAGCAAACAGGGAGCGTGTCAATAAGACTGTGCATTTGCACACCCCTGAGAGTGACAGCCCCTTCATTTGTACACCTTGGCACCTTGTGTATCTCACCCTAGAATCATAATGACCCTTAAGGGACCTATCCCATCCTTCAGAATCACACAAATCTTGCCCATAAGGGATAAAGAAGCTTGTCATGACATTGTAGAAACAGACAGTTAGAAGTACAGTAGAGGTCCGTCATCAGGGGAGTCAATACACGAAATGAGGCAACTGCACGCCAAAAACTCATCTGTAGCATTTAGAAACATCCAACAGATGTACATATAATAAAGAAAATATGAGAGGGTCACCATGAAGACCAAAGGCAATAACGGGCCACTCACTGGAATTAGGATTAACTAAACCCTCGCCACCTGAGCACCATCAACAATTTTGTAACGTAGGCACAAGACATGGCAGATTCTTACAGCAGAAGGCACTGATGCAGACACTTTGCAAATCAGAAGTGTAGCATGATGCTATATGCAAGCAAGGGCTGAATTAGCTCTACAGACCAATGCTGTCTGAGTTGGGAGGAAAGAGCTAAGTCAAACAGAGCTAAATCAGAAGAACATCCCTGAGCTAGTTTTTGAAGAACAAGCAGGATTTGCAACACTAATCACAGAGGTGATTGTTGTCATCATGAAATAATAGGAGTCACATACAAAACACCTTTTAGACAATGCCAAGTGCTTTACACATATTACATGAATTAAGCATCAGTGACATTAGAAGGTAGAGGTTACTATTCGATTTTATACAGGAGGAAACTGAGGACTGGAGATATTTGCCTCAGGTAACTTTCCACGGTCCCGCAGCTGGGAACTGACAGAGATGAAATTCATACCTTTAAATCTCTGACTTAAGAACCAGACTTTGCACTACACAAACATGTGTACACCATTCAAGGCAAGGAGAAAATGGGTACAAACAAAGACCTCAGGCTAAGCTTGAAGTACAGTGAACAGAAAACTTGGATGCAGGGGGTGGGGAGCCCTGAATGTGAGGCTAGGATTGATGGCCTGATATTCTAAAATAATGTCTATAAATTTCCTTGAGTATATACCTTTGTCAGTGTTCTAAAATGGAATATGCCCTCCAGTATATGATTATTCATTCCTACATTTATATGTTTATTAATATATTATGAGTTTGATAAACACATACACAAAGCAAACATTTTCAAAAGACAAGACAGAGATTGAATTTGAAGTTCTATCATCTTCTTGCACTCCAACAGACAAGCTTACAAACACTGCTCTGGATGTCCCCAGCTCAGATCTCTCCACTGAGACTTTTCCTTCTATTCTCCTGCTATTTTCCTTCAAATGCTCAAAACAGTTTCTGACATGCCTACAAACTCGACACCAGCTGAAGTCAGGAGCACAGACCTGGGAAATGGTTTCTTTGGCCTTCTCTGTCTGGTCCTGCCCTTCTCTCCACCCTCCTGGGCTGTAGCCCTGCCACTTCTCAGTAAAGGCCACCTGCCTTAGTCCTGCACCCCAGGCACAGATGTGCCAAACTCCTGTGCGCTGGAATGAAAGTCCCCAGAAGTCAGGCCATGTCCTCCCCGTTGCCACGGAAACAGGAGAAAGTCAGCGGTTGTTTTCTCCCATGAGCAACCTTGTAAACAGTAGCCAACAGTCTTGCCTGTCTCAAAGGTGGCTTGCAAAGGGCAGAGTCTACCCTTCATGCGTAGACATGGAAATCAGGACCCATTTGCTCCTCTCATACCACACTAGCAATGCCTAAGTTAAGACTGATAATCCTGACACCACCTCATAGCAGGTGGATTTGTTTATAGAGAGTAGTTGTCCTAACCAGAAAGAAATCTGAAACAGAGCGCCACTGTTCTGCAACCTTCCTGAAACACACCCACCATGAGGCTGCAGCATCTCCAAATGCCCAATCACTGCACCCACTTTTGAGTCATGGCCCACCCAAGCCACAGCTGTAAGGAAAGCCTTGATTGCTGCATCTGTGATACTTTGTGAACAGCAGTTATTCAGTGAGAGTCAGGCTAGCTGGAGCTTTAAATGCAGACTGGTTAGGTTACATTTCTGGCTTTGCTACTACCTGGTTGTAGTCATTTGGAAGGGCGGCTGTGACAAAGAACTTGTTCACAAACTGCTAAGTTAAAACAGAAATTCATAGTTCTGGAGGCTACCAGTCTGAGACCAAAGATGACACAACCATCTTCCTCTAAAGACTCTATAGAAAGAACCTCCTCTGCCCCTTCCAGCTTTTAGTAGCCCCAGAGTTCCTTGGCTTGTGGTGGCCTAAGTCCAGTCTCTGTCTCCACATGACTGTCTTCTCTGTGTTATTGTGTCCAAATCATCCTCGACTTATAAGGAGACCAGCCATGTTGAATTTAGGGCCCAGCCTAGTCCAGAAAGACTAGTTATATCTGTTTCCAAAAAAACAAAAGGTTATACTCTGAGGTATTGAGAAATGGGGGTTGGGGAACAGGGCACGTTAGAGTTTCAACATGTGGGAACACAACTCAAAATCATGAGGTTCAGAAGACAATCAGAAATAGTTCAATTAAAAGCTAAGGTGCCTGTGCTCTTTGGAAAGGAAGTCTACCACTGAATATTTACCCTAAGCATTTGATTTATGTAACAAAGGATATTCATTGCAATATTATCTACCAAAGCAATAGACTTAAAATAGCCTACAATTTATGGTACATCTATGTCATGAAATACTGTGCAGTAATTAGAAATAATGAGATAACTTTCTGTATGATGATATGGAATGATCACCAAGATATAATTTTAAGAGAAAAAACAAGGTTCAAAAGGGAGGGATGAATCAGCATGGTATAGAGGATTTTAGGGCAGTGAAACTACTCTGTATGATACTACAGTGGTGGGTACATGTCATTATTCATTTGTCCAGACCCATAGGATGCACAACACCAAGAGTGAACCCTGTGCAAGCAACAGATTTGGGGAGAGTGATTTGTCAATGTGGTTCATTAATTGAAACAAATGTACCACTCTGGTCAGTGACTACTATGGGAAGCTATGTATGTATGAAGGCAGGATGTACATGGGAAATCTCCATACCTTCTGCCTAATTTTGCTGTGAACTTAAACTACTCTAAAAAAATAAAGTTTAATTTTTAAAGACTTGGGTTCAGAATATTGTTTGATACCTGGCATGATGGAGAGAAAAAAAAGTCCATATGAATATATATATATACACACACACACACCATATATGTATGCATATGTATACATGCACACACATACATAAGCATGCAAGATTTCCAGAAAGCTATATGAAAATTAATAATAGTTGTTGCCTCAAAAAAAAGAAATTGGACAACTGGAACAGAAGACAAAGGGAGACACTTTTCATTATACACCATTCTGTGCCTTTTGGATGTACTATATGCACAAATTAGCTACTGAATAAATAAATATTTTAAATAATGACAATAGTAACAGGTTTCGAAGGCCTGTGAGGAATCGGGCTCCCATGGGAAGTCCAGGGAGTCTTCCCATCTGCTGGGGAACAGGGACACATATGGATTTGCTGAAGGTGTGCAACCACTTAAGGCCTGATGCTACCCATAGCTAGGAATATGAGGAGTTTCTTTTCCAGAAGAAAATTCTGAAAAGCTGCACCAGTTGGTGGTCCAGCCAGGAGAGCTAAAAGCAGGCACAGGGTTCTGGGAGGGAAGGGGAGAGAGATAAAAGAATAAACCAGAGATCTATCCACTAGGCACACAGCTCTTGGGAGTCCTCAGAATGAAAACACACACAACTTAGCACCTGCTGAAGACCATAGGGAGGAAAATGTTCCCTCTTCCTCCCCCAACAAAGCCAGGAAAGAAGGCAAAGAAGCCAGGAGCTCACATCTGAGGTACCACAACAATCCAAGCTTCCCCTGTGAAGGTCTTTCCCAGGGTTTCTATGAGAAGACTGGCTAATTTGATAAACTAATCAAGACTCACTATCATGTATCAGACTCATGGGGGCACAAAGAGTATTTCCTCCTGAAGCAACTTGACATTGCAGTATTAATAGCTGTTTAATTGTTTAATTTGCTCATCCTTCCCAAAGGCAATTGCATTTTAACTGGCGCTCCAGACACCCAAAGGAATGTGTGTCTACGGGAAATTATTTCAGGTCTGCTACCGGATGATAGAGAAGAGTTATGTGGGACTAAAGGCCTCTCCTGAATCCTTCAAATCCCATGACGAATGGAATTATGGGACTTACTCCCCTTTTATCCCAGGCCATCCCTGGAATAAGAGTCAGGGCCACTTTAAGGGAACAAAAGGCCACTTGGAGTAGAGCCTGCCAGTGCCTGTTCTATGCTCCAAGGCCAAACAAAGGGCCAGTGTCACCTGAATGGCTCAACAAAGCACAACTGACTTGGGGTCTGTCAATCAGACATATTCCACAGGCACAATTCAGCTGCCACAGTATGTCAGCTCTGTAAAGAAATAATTGCTGGGTCCCAAGAGAATCAATGCTGAACATAAAGCATTACAAGTAGGCCCAGGAATGTCCCCTTTCTTCTTCTGACTATGAAACTTCAAGAAGTTCTCCAGCCCAGCACACAAAAAGAATTATTAACCTCTTTTCAGGGACAGAGGACCTGCCTTTGTGTTGCCACAGACAATAAAGAAGTCAGCATGTCTGGTCCACCCTCAAAGAAATAGCCAGTCAGTGCAATTTTCCATAACTGCCTACCATTCAGTAAGCTTACTAACTCCCTTGGTGACTGGCTTTCTTTTAGTATGCATGGTACAGAACTTTTCTTGCTTCTCAATTGCCCTCATGCAATTATTGTATTGATTTGATGTGGCATTAGCTCCATGTTTAAGGTGGTTTGTGGTTTTTAATTTGCAATTAAATCAAATGCTATCTCTTCACTAAGATGGCTGACACTTGTTTATATTCTGCAGCAAGCAATAAAGGCAACTTTTATTTAGCATCATAAACATGTAGGGTGAGAGTTTGAAATTTCAAGTGACTTTGTTTCTTGCCTGGCTCTTCCACCTAGAAAAAAAAAAAATCAAACTACACACCCAACCATTGGAAAAAATGGCCCAAGTAATAATTGGTGCTTTACAGTGATAACATAATGAAGTCACTGTGTTAGTCAGCTTTCCGTCATTGTGACAGAAAATCACTAAGAAAATCAACTTAAAAGAGGAAAAGATTATTTTGGGGCTCAAATAATTTTGGTTTCAAAGTTTTCTGTCCATGGTCTCTTGTCTGTGTTGCTCTGAGTCTGTGGTAAAAAAGAGAGAATGAAAGAATGAGAGGGGGGCAGAGAGAGGCAAGGATAAAATATAGCCCCCAAGGTCCCCCTTCCTTCAACTAGGTCCATATTCTAAATTTTCATCATCTCCCAATACATACCAAAGTATGAATCCATCAATAGATTGATATTCACCTCTGAACACTGCTGCATTGGGGACCAAGCCTTCAAAACATGAGTTTAGGGGGATAGTCCAGACCCAAACTATAACAGTCACCAAGCAAGCAACATTGAAAGGACAGTAAGAATGATGAGTGATTTTTGTGAAGTCTTCCTTTCTGAGTGATCTGTAAACACTAGGTCTCCTCTTTTTTTTTTTTTTTTTTTTCCAATCTCTAGTGTGGCTTCATTGCATCTACTCTTGGGACTGCATTGTTTCAACATAAATGTCAGAATTCTTCTTTCTCCAAGAACAGGCAAGATGTTGAATTTGAGTCTCAGAAGTACATCCCATAATCCCAGCATCCGAGCAATGTCAACATTCACTAAGCACCTTACGTAGTTTGGCACAAATTTCTCACCTCATGTGAGAACTCAGAGATACTCTCAAAGGCTGTCCTGTCCCTAGGTCTATAAACACCATGGATCCACCAATGCCCTTATGAGAGTTGACAAACAAGTACCAGCTACAGAAAATGATACCTCTTTCTTGAACCATCCCAATATTTAACAATTCAGCAGAAGAGGATAACCCTGAGACAAAGGAAAATGGAGGAGTAGAAGACAAGAGTGTCATAGAAGATGGAGGAAGAGAGTATTTCAAAACATTTGCACTACTAAGAAGCAAAGGAAGAGAAGGACTGCATGAAAGGTAGGAAAGAGACAATGTCAGATATCAGGTCACTCAGGTGACATCAATGATAACTGTTTTGATGGGGTGATGGGGATGGGAGCCAGTATGAAGCATTCAGGGGAAGGAAAAGCTATTTCTCTGCAAGATAATGCTTCTTTGCTCTGCACAGCCCAGCAACCAAGGCAGTGACTACAACAGGAAGATCCCTCAACTTCAGTACCTGTTTGGAGCAGTATTACAAAAGAAGATTTTAATTTAGCATTTCCTAAACTACTGACTTAAATATTGACTTAGACACAAAAAGTATAGATAATGAAAAGCACATCTACCAGATGGGTTTGGAATGTACTAGTCCCTGTCCTTTTTCTGGTAATAATGAAATCCAGCCAGGAGAAAAGTCCAGAGAGCATCTCTGCACTGGCTTGGTCTGACTTTAGTATTTCCTCTGTAGCCTGATGGCTTCATCATCCCTGCTCCATTTTCATGCCCTGTGCCAGACCAAGATCCTTGCTGATCCAGGACAATCTGTGTTAGACCAGCCACTTGCCCACATCAGAGCCAAACCAGCATTTCCTGAGAGTTCTGTCTGGGCCTGTTTCTACACTGCTCCAAGTTCATGCAGAGATTTCAGTTACAACAACAGGGTTTTTTTGTTTGTTTGTTTGTTTGTTTGTTTTTCTTCATTTTTCTTTTATTATTCATATGTGCATACAAGGCTTGGTTCATTTCTCCCCCCTGCCCCCACCCCCTCCCTTACCACCCACTCCACCCCCTCCCGCTCCCCCCCCTCAATACCCAGCAGAAACTATTTTGCCCTTATCTCTAATTTTAACAACAGGGTTTTGCTCAGCTTTGTCCCATGCAAGGGCTAAAGCAACTAGAAGTGAAAATTCTTCAAACACCCTCTAGAAAAAGCCACAATGGAGATACCCACCAAGGGGAGGAGGAAAAGAAATCTTGAGGACTGATTGTCCCCTGGGAGCCCCTCCTCCCCTCACTCCAAAACCTTTGAGACTGGTTAGTGGGAGCTCTCAACAAGTTTTCCCGCTGCTGTCTCTTGCTCTGGGGTACTGCAGAAGGAACGGAGTTTTGGAGAGAAAATGTGGAACAGTATTTACAAAGAAAGCATTCTACTCAGTGATTCAGTCTCCTCCTCTGGGAATGAAAATGGCCCTGTAGAGTAAGGAAAGCTAGGAACAGGATTTTTCTTATTGCTGTTTTTTGGTGTTACTGGGGTTTGAACTCAGGACTACAGGTTGAGCCACACTTCTAGCCCTTTTTGCTTTTATTTTGATCTTACTTCTTTTCCAGGCCAGCATGGACCACAATCCTATTTTATACTTCCTGCTGTAGTTGGTATGACAGACATACCACCATGACCAGTTTTCTTCTGTTGATATGGGTTCTTACAAATTTTTTGCCCTAGTTGGCTTCAAACCACCAAACCATGACCCTTCCAATCTCAGCCTCCCAAGTAGTTACTTAACAGGAGTAAGTCACCGACACCTGGCTAAAGGGATGGTTTTTACCATAGGCATGCTAAGGTTCATAAATAGCTCCTTATTTTCAACAGTTGATTTATGAAGGGGGGCATTGCAAAGTGAATGGTTAATGAACAATGCAGGCTATAAGACCACAGAAATTAAACAAACAGGTATTTCCTAAAGTCACTTTAAGAAAATGATAGATACCCAACAGTCTCTCCCTGCTAAGTAGCCATTTTTAAAATGGTCAAGAAAAAAACAAAGAAAGAAAAGGAAAAGAGATTCTATGTTGTAGGTTAAAAAAGATATATTTAAGACCTAGCCATGAGTATTTCAAAATGTGACCTTTTTGGAAATAGGGTATTTAAAGCAGTGATCAAAATGAGGTTATTAGGGTGGTCCTAATCTAATATGACTGGTGTGCTGATAAAAAGGATGATTTAGACCAGCAACACACACACACACAACACAGAAGTCAACATGGAGGAACAGTGACAAGAGGCCCCTTGACTATGGTGATGCATCTATCAGCCAAGGAACACCAAAGATTGCCCACAAATGCCTTAAGTAGAACAGGCAAGGAAGGATTCTCCCCTAGAGCCATCAGAGGCAGCATGGCCCCGCCAGCACCTCAGACTCTGAGCCTCCAGAGCTCTGTGGCAATACAATAAGTTTCTGTTGTTTTAAACCATCCAGTCTCAGGTGCTTCCTTCCGGCAGTCTTAGGAAAATAATTCAGTTTAACACTGGATGGATGTCTTTATTTCAGGTCTTATCTCAATTTCTGAAAAATTAAAGCGTGAAAGAAATCATTTTATGGGTGAACAACCACAGCACACAGAAAAAAGAAAAGATACATTTTGATAAGTCAATTGTGGAACTGTTAAGAACAGAAGAAAAAGATAGAAAAAGTCCAGAAGTAAAATTAGAAACAAAATACACAATGTTCTTTATGGTTTACTTAAAAGATGCAAATTCTGTTCTGGGCTTCCTAATGACCAATTTAAAGACAGAAATCCAACCAGTTACATAACACAATGTGCCCATGGTGAGGGAAAAAAGCAGTTTTCAGGAGAAGTGAAAGCACCAGATTTACTGGTGCTGAAGTCTAAAAGAAAGTTAGGGGACCCCTTTGATCACTGAACTATATCTTCAGAATATCAATCATGATATACATATTTAATTTTATATGGCCGAATCTTATAACATTCCTCATTTCCAGTCAATGACAGCACAGGATGGCCAAAGTTATGATGTTTATTTTCATTTACAGGAGTCATTGATTTCCACCTCTCTAATGATAAGGCTTAATCCAGAGATGAAATCTAGAAGGTTTTGTGTGGTGATTCCCAAAGGCTAATACATAGACTAGATGCACCTGTGATTACCTTTGAAAAGATATGGTTGCCAAACCCATCTCTGGAGAGTCTGATGGACTGGACAATTCTACTTCCTGTCAACTTTAAGAACTACTCACAGGGAGGATGGTAAGGTGCATACGGTAGGTCACTCTTCCTGACACGCATTGTACCTCTCCAGTTCAGATTCTCTCATAAGTCTTTGACAGAGAGAAGTGAAAGGGAGACTCCCAATCAATTATTAGTTTCCTTGATGTTGAGAACCACTAAACACAATACTGTGATCTGAGTGTGTCCCCCAAAATTTGTGTGTTGGAAACTTGATCCCCAGTGGAGCAGTATGGGGAGGTTTTTATGTCATGAAGCACTGTTCCCATGAATGGATGAGAGCCCTTATAAAGTGGGCCTGCTGTCTCTGCTGTTCTACGTGGAAGGACAGAGTTCACACTCTTTTCTGCTGCTTTCTGCTATGGGAGGAAATAGCAAGGCAGCTCTACCCAGAAACCAGCATCTTGATCTTAGACTGCCCAGAACGGTGAGAAATAAATTTCTGGGTTTGTATGAACTGCTCAGTCTCAGGTGTCCTGTTTAGCAGCACAAACCAAGGCACTTACAACCTCAAAAAGGTGGTGCTCTAGAGCCAGAGTGACTCACTGTCTTCATATACCCAGTGGACTGGAACGGCAAGGGGCTTACGACTTTATCTGAACCCAAACTCTCCATTTGTTAGCCACATGTCCCTTGGTGGGCCAGGGGACCTCACTAGGCTTCACTTGGCCTAAATAAATAGCAATGGCAAGGCCAGCCTCAAATGTGATATGATTTAATAAGAAAGTCCCTGTGAAATTCATAGCAAAATGTAGCTTCTAAAAGCACAGGAATCTCCAGTAAAGGAAGCTTTTTATTGCTTGTTATTCTTTTAGGATATAATCTTTTCTGACACTGTGCTCCAGGGCATCACCCTGCCTGGCTGGCATTGCCAAATAGCAAAATAAACCACTGAGATGCTGAACACAGATCAAAACTGACCCAGGTGCAGTATTATGACAGAAACTCTGAAAGTGAGCCTCTCTGGTTTCCTGTAGCCTCTGGCACGTGGAGGGACAAGTGTGCTAAGCGCTATTACTGTAACGAGGAGGGCTATTGGACAAAATGACTCAAACCTATAAAAATAATCCAGACTTTGCATACAATGCTTAAATGCAATGAAGACTCGGGAGGCCCCCTGGAGAATGGTTCTTATTATTTTTATTTAGTGAGGGTCTTTGAATTCCTTTATTGGTTAATCCTCCCATTGACTAGATAACTTCCTTTTGTAGAATCATAGAACCAGGTGCAATCTTGAGTAGATATTACGTGGGGGACTTATTTTCTGCCTTCAAGTACTTGTTTGTCTAAATCCAAGTGCTTCAGGTGGCCAAGGTGTATAAACAGGATGGATAAACTGTGTTTTCCATACTGTGAGGTCATGGCATGGGGTGGGGGGTAAAGTCACATAGGGAGAGAAGGGCAGGTTGGAGTGGGGTAGTAGAGGGACTGCAAAATTAACAGTGAGCTCATTAAAGACCCTAGAGAGGCAATGTGACTGCTGCCAGTATCAATGTCATCTCTGTCACATCTATTTATGGTCTATGAGGCAAACACTTAACAAATGTCAATAAAGAGTTCATAAGAACATAGAAAATGCTTACTTTATACCACCTTATAGAAATAATAGCTACACTTGACTGGACAAACCCTCTGTTCCATATATATATATACTAAAACAATACCTTTCAGGGTAAGCTTTGTTATCCTGGCCTAAAGGAGGAGGAAACTGAGGCTGGGCAAAATTAAGCCATTTGTATAAGTTCATCTAGCTACTGAGTAGTAGAGCCAGGTTTTAATCCCGGCCCATTTGACCCCAAAGCCTGCACTGTCATGCTTTCCACCACCAGTTATGAACAACCAGTTATGGCCAAAACAAAAGATCTGCAGGAAGTAGACCAGTATGATTCTGTATGGGTCTTGGAAGCCTGGCATTTTCTGAACCATTTTGTATTGTTCAGAAGGACCACAAATTTCTTCCATAGCGAAAAACATTGAACCTGGTTTTGTGAGTTGCCTTCCCCTGCAACACCCCAGCAAACACAGGAGTCCTCAAAGGAGCCTTAGAAATGGATCCTGACTCTTGACTGGTGACTCTACCTGTGATCCAAAGCATCCCTGCTCTGTGATCTGCTGAGGGACACTCTGCCCACCACATGAGATGAGGCTTAAGTCATCCAGGCTTCTCTTCTTTCCTTAGTGACTGCTCCACAGCTCCAGCCACACTAGCATCAGGGTGAGGGACAAGAGGATGGCCACACCTGGAACTTCTGCTACCCACAACCCTTAGAGAATGTATTCCCAGAACTGTGTAACAAAGTACTACAATCCAGGTGGCTAGAACAACTGAAGTCTATTCCTCACACTTCTGGAGGCCAGAAGTCCAAAATTAAGGTGCTGTCAGGGCCATACTCCCTCCAGAGGTTCTAGGGCAAAATCTATTCCCTGCTTCTTCCAGTTTCTTGTTCCAGGCATCCTTGGCAGATAGCTGAATCACTCCAATCTCTGCCTCTATCTTCTCTCTTATTTTTGTCTCCTCTCTCTTCTAAAGACACTCATCATTGGATTATGACTGCCCACCTGTGTAACCCAGGATGAACTCATCTCAAAGTCCTTCACTTAAGTCACACCTACAAAGATCTTTTTTCCAAATAAAGTCCCATTTGCAAGTTCCAGGGATCGGGAGGTGGATATATCTTTTAGGCAACCACCATTTGGCCATTCCCCTCTTGTTAACCTGGGGCTTACAAAAAGAGGCAATGGGGAATGTAAAGTCCAGTTCACATCTTGTGATGTCAGTGGTCCCAAGTTTCAACATCAAATTTTGAGGCATCCACTCTTCCTTTGCCATCTCCTTCCTAACCAAGCATGATTGCTTGCACAGCAGGCAGTGATTGAGTGTAACACAAAGCCAATGTCCCTTTAAGTTCCTGAGGTCTAAAATCCTGAAACCTCTAATTGTTCAGTAAGCATTAGAAGCTTTGTCAAGAAAGATGACAGGAGAAATCACCCAAAAACAGATTTCTAGGTAATTTATACTTAGTCAATCCAAACCTAATTCCTGGGTGACCTATACTGTGCCTAAGGAGCCAGAAATAATCATGTATTTACCCTTTACCCTGAAATTAGAGGGTACTTGCTATGCAATTACCCAGCCACTAAGTGACAATTACCATGTAATTAAATGGTCAGTGGTTACTGTATTATTAAATAGCATTGACATGATATTCATTCCACAGAACCTTGTTCTGTCGCCACAGAATTAAACTCCCCACCAAGAAATTACAGCCGTTCCTGGGAAGAGCTGCTCTTTGCTTGGATGGCTTTCAAGTTGGCAGAAATTCCTCATGCTGTGAACTCTAAAGGGATCCGGAAATGGTCAATGCCAGCCACAGATATAACATGGCCTCCTGAGCACCAGCTTTTTGCCAGACCAGAAAAGCACCTTTGCAGCCATGCTCTGATCCATGGCTAGGATATCTGGGCAAATCTTTCTATCCTTCTCTGAGAACATGATACAGAGGAGTGGTAGACACCATATTTTTCTCTTGCATATGGTGCCTACCCAAGGGCAAAGGATGCTGGAAAGCTTGAAGCCCCAAGTAAAGCAAGAGATCTTTTTGAGCCTAAATCTTCAATACAAGTATTAGCTGCCTAATAAGTTCCATAAGAACACAGCCTTTATTGCCTTGTCACCAACAGCATGCCTGGCACATTGCAGATACTTAATGGATATTAGTTGAGTAGATCGACTGACTGAATGATTGGCTGGTTGATTGGTGTTCATCTGCCACCTCAAAGGCATTGTAACTTGAAATTTTTAAGGACACTGGGAGTCCTTAGAGCAGCTGAGTCACTTGCCCAAGGTCATGACACAATGGCATTCAATACAACATGCAAGACCAAACACAGATTTCAGATTCCTAAAGCTGTGCTCTTCCCGTGACACTACAGCCTCAAACCACTCTTGGCTTCCCCCAGGATGAATCACTTTTAAGTCTAAGATTTATTTATGTAAAAGAACCATTACAGTTTATGTAAACTAGGTAAGGAAAATGAGACTCAGAAAGATTAAGAGACTAGTCCAAAGTCTTACTGCTGATAAGTTGTTTAGAGTTGAACTTGAACTCAGAAGTCATTTGTCTACCTGGTGTACTAGAGAGAAACAGACTGCCTGCCTCAGGCCCTCACATTTGCACCATTAAAATGTAATGTCTTTGGTTCAGCATTTCTTCCAGATGTTGCTACTAAAATGTAATAACTCACTATTACTCTCTAATACCCTAAATTAAATTACATTGCCTCCAGAGACAGACTCAAGGAAAGAAATGAGACCAGATGCAAATGGATAGTTTGAAGTTGTGTAGAAAATACTAGGTGTCTTCTTTAAAGTCAGCTCTGATCACTTAATAGTAGATGTGTGTGAGGTCTTCTGAGGTTGCATCAGGGCTCAGCAATATCATGATCGATTCGTGATGTCTGCCATGCACACCATTTAGGAAGTGGCAGCACATGGGCTGGGTATTTACCATCTCTGATATGCGTTGTGGGATTACACAAAATAAGATCAAGCTTGGAAATTATCAGGGTTGTGAAGAAGTCAATGATCAGTCATTGGCCAGAAGGCCAACTAATAAAGCAAGCAGCCAGAGGCATCCTTTATTTCTAACGCAGACAGGTGCTCAAATGAGAAAGCAGAAAATACAATCTCCGTAAAATGAAAACTACAAGTCAGGAAGCCTTGCTTCTAATCTCAGCTTTGCAGTTCATTAACTTTAAGCTGATACGACTCCATCACTTCCTCTAAGTCTCTGTTTTCTCATCTATAAAATAAAGATATTTGAATATCAAGTCCCCAAGCACTTTCATATCCAGGTTTCTGTAAGTCTGTAGTATTTGGTACTAAGCTGAATGAAGAGAAGGGAAAGTGACAGGCAGGAGAGAAGTGTGGAAATCAGATCACACACTTTTGTAATTCTCTTTCAGAGGCAAATGAGACATCAAGGTGGAAATCAATACTTCCAATCTGGCCGTAGTGAGTTTTAATTATCAATTCAATATCCAAGTAGAAAACTCAAGCACACAATTGAATATTTAAGTCTATCACTCAAGGGAGATTCCTGGAAAGAAATATAAATAAATAAACCTGAGAAGCATCAATACACAGGAGGGACTGGATAAGATCCTCTGAGGAACAGATATAGAAAAGGAGGTCCAACAAAAATGGAAAAGGTATTTCCAGTGAGGTAAAAAGAAAAATATGTGACTTGTCACAGAAGCAGAGGGGAAACGGGTTTCAAGGAAAAGAGTTGTCATCTGAGCCAGTGCTGAGACACAGAGGTAGAAGAAGAAGGAGAATTAGCTTTGTGGAGTTATATCATTGGTGATCTTGATTTTAAAAACAGATGTCCAAGGGAGTGATGGAGGCAAAACCTAATTGGAGTAAGAAGAGGAGATACCTAATTGGAGTAGGGTGAGGAGGTGGGTAGCACGTATAGACAAAAGCTCAAGAATCACACAACCATAACTCATTGTTAGCTTGCAGTGTTTCAGTGAGAAAATATGTGAGGGCCCCTCAGTGCTTGATACAATAGGCATTCAAAACACAAATTCCCATGCCTTTAACCCACCTGCACCCAACCCCTTGGCCATTTTCCCAGAAATGCCTTCCTGACAATTTGTCAGGGATCCCTATCAAATTCTAATATTAAAGGTCCTTTACCTTGACTTTGACCCTGGCGGGGGGGGTTGTGCTGATTGACCCATAAGGCTTTCCTGCTGATCCTTTCATCTTCCACAGTCCTATTGGATGGACATCTCATCAGGCAGGCCACCACTAAGGCCACAATGATGTCACATTCAAGGAGAGGAAATTGATCATATGCAAATAACTTCTAAAGAAACCCTACCAGGTAGGGTACGTGAGTGGCCCATAAATAATGCAATTAAGCTTGTTATCCTCCACCACAAATTCTACTTACCCTCTTGCAGGCTTTTATAGTCAATATCCTAGTGCTACAAACAAGGGTGGCAACTGATCAGTTATTCAACTTGCTTTCCTCCAGCTGAGACATCAGACTACCCATGATAACTGTTGATGCTCATACTGGTCAATCTAAGCCATCTGTTCACCCATTAATTTTTTTCAACACATATTTCTTTTGCAAAGATCTATGCTTTATGCTATAGGATATTTAATGGAGTATATGACGTTTATGGGAAAATTCACAAATATTCACTGAGCACCTAGTATGTGATAGTGGTCCAGGCTCTGAGGCTCAGCAGTGAACAAAACAAAACTCCCAGACTGTATGGAGCTTACATTCTAGGGACTCTGGGTCATGAGCTCAGCTCAGTAGTCTTACAAATCAGGTCAGGAAAAAGATAGCTGCAAACCAGAGAAAATGGTTAAGTGTCTATTAAAAATGTTGAAGTCATAAGGGAACTAGGATCCAATCAAAGTCTTTCTGGGAGTCTTTCTGAAAGAGTGGCACTAGAAGAGACATAGTAAATGGAAATTTTGGGTCAAAAATGACAAGTGGAAAGAGTTTTCCAGGAGGGTAAATTCAACAGCATCAAGATGGAGGTGAGCAAGGATGTCCAAAATGCATGGAGGAGAAAAGAAGAACAGAATGAAGAATGATTATGGAGGGCCCATACCTGGTTGAAAGAGGGGATGAATTTGATCAAGATGCATTGTATCTTGTATGGAAACATTACAATGAACCCCTTTAGAAAACTAATATTCTAATAAAAATGCTTTTTAAAAGAATTAAAAGAGATATAGCCTACTAACTGTTTAGTACAAGGCCTGTGCCTAAGTTAAATGCTCAAAGAACACTAGCTACCATCAAATAAACCACAGCTCTAGACCTAGGCAAGGAGAGACTTCAGTTGAAAGAATTATACAATGCAGGGGTGGGGAGTGACCACTGTGATAAGACAGTAAGGACTAACAATAGGGAGAATGTGCCACCATGAGACCTGCAAATGCCTCAATGGTTAGGAAGAGAGAGCATTTTTTCAGTGCGAGGGATTAACAGTGCATCCTAGGCAAGCAGTGTACCACAGAGCTACACCCATAGACCTGGAAGGGGGATTTCTTTAATTTCCACTATTTTCCAGAATCACAGGTGTATGGTGAAATTCAACTTTGTCACTACAATGAAAGCTTGTTTAGTCTCTGTGAGCTTCTGTTTTTTCCTCTGTAAAATGGGATAGTAATGGCTACTTTCCAGGACCATCATACAGAATAAATGAGACAAGAGATGTCAGCTGAAGTCCTGGCACATGGTGAGCACCAATATCATTTATTATTACTATTATCATTATTTTATTATTGCATATCTATTATGTACTAAGTACTGTGTTCAGCACTGTAGACAGGAAACAGCAAAAGATTGTGAAACACTGAAACAGAAAAGAGCTGATAAACTGTATTAAGGAAGGGATTCAATGCCATACTTTTGCCTCTCCAATGGTCTTGAACCAAGAATTTAGTGGCAAAATTTGTCATTCTTACCAGTCAGAAAAGCCACCCCAGGAATTCTTTCCTCCAGCCTCCCTGAATACAAAGATCTCTGTATACTTGCACACTTACTGAGAACAAGAATGGCTTCCACCCCTTCCTTGTTGCCTTTTTCTAGGGAGTGAGTGACAGACAAGTTTGATCATCTCCCCATCATCACTGGCCTTTACTCTCCTAAGCCACAAAAGTCCAAAATGAACACATCAAAGAAGATCCCTAGCTGTTTCATGAACCTTCTTAGACACTGAGCGCTGGCACTGCATTAGCTTCTGTTCTCCTACCTGGAGGCTGGGCCCACACTGGAGTCCATCCTTCCTGCAGATGGCTGATGGCTAAACAGTACAGTGTACAAATGCTCTTTCATGTGAACCCAACAGAGGACCAGTAACCTCAGATACCCTCTCTGGAGCCTTTAGTCAGCTCTCATCTCCTGAGATGCTGCAGTACTTGCCTTGTGAGCAGTGATATAAATACAGTTTCCCAAGGGCAGCCAGCCTGAGCCATGCCAACTGACATTCCATTACTGGCCTGCTCTTCTCACACTCCTTGGTTTCACTACTTGGAGCTGGTCAACCACTCAAGGCTCCAGATTCAAGGGCTCCAGAAAGCAGGGACAACTTGTATTCTGATGGTTTTCATCCTGCCATCTTAGCACTGCAGACACCACCTCTAAGGAGCGCCTCCTTTCTGAATGATAAGAGAGTGCAGTTGGGCTTGACCCCAGCTTTGTGGTGCATACCTTGGTATGTTACAGTTGGGGGGCACATGGGCTCCCACTAGGCATGAGACATAAACTTGAAGCTTTGCCCTAGAAGTCACAGGAAAATATGCTTTAGGACGTTTTGCCATGAAAAAAGAACTTTAAAAAAGGTAATTCATACTAAAAGACTCATTTTCTAAAGGTGGTCTCTGTAACTTGACCAAGGCCCATGATGCAAGAAGCATTGCCAGTTGTGTTTTTAAATCTGCGTGATATGCTGAGTGTTTCCCTGCCCTTTAAAATGAGTGGGGAAAAGAAAATGGTGAGCTGGAGGTGTAGCTCAAGTGGCAGAGCACCTGCCTAGCAAAGCCTCAAGGCTCTGAGCTCAAACTCCAATACAGGCAAAAAAAAAAAAAAAAAAAAAAAAGCAAATAGTGCTCCACAAAGTACGGTAAAAGTGAATGTGCTTAGTTGAAGCCATAGAGTGAACATTTTTGATTTTTTGAAAGGTGGCATGTCTTTAGCAGATGTTGGGTACATTAGGGGAAACTGAATCAGGCATCTGCACTGAACTCTATGTTTCTTGAGCAGTCTCAATGGCAGTCTCCTTGAAACTAGATACCCATGGAGGCCAAGGGTCCACTGTGTTATAGAGGTGCCACAAGGTATCTCAGCATATTTTATTTTTGTCAATATTTTTTAATCCTAGAGACTTCATCTGAAAATCAAGATTTCTGGCCTTCCTTGAAGAAATAGGTGAAAAGATCTGGGCCCACATTTCTACCTGGCAAAATTGCCTGGAGCTAAGTTGCAGCTGCTCCTTTCTTTACACAGGGCATATGTTCTCCAGTTTATCACTGTCAGTCACTAGCTCTGATTCATCTATCAATCATTGTTCTTGAATATCCACAATGGACCAGGCTGTTTCAGGTCCTGCTGACAGGTGAATGTTATGATTTGAATATTAAATGACCCCCAGAAGCTTATGTGTAACTAGGCTTGGTCCCAGCTGATGGTGCTATTGGGAGGTGGTGAAACCTTTAGGAGGTGGGGCCCAATGGGAGGAAGTTAGATCATGGGGGGGGGTCATTTAAAACGGATGATGGGATCCTGACCCCTTCTGATTTTTTTTTTTTTGATTCCTCACTGTCATGAGATAAGCAGTGCTGTTCTTACCCACTACTCACCATGATGCTGTTCCTTGCAACAGACTCAAAGCAACAGGCTCAAGCAAACATAAATGGAAACCACTGAAAGCATTAGCCAAAATAAATCTTTTCCTGTTTTTAAGGTGATTAGCTCAGGTGTTTTGTCACAGTGACAAAAAGCTGACTAACACTGTGAACAAGGGAGAAGAGTCCCTCATTGCAGAAGGTGCATGCCAACCTCTGACTCTTTCTTAACACTGAGGTGCAGTGGCAGTTGACACTCTTGTATCATTGTCTTCCTTTTAGTCATGTAAAAAGGACAGTATTGTTCACACCAGTCCCACATCACTCTTGTGTATTACTAATGGGCCCCTGTGGACATCTGAATTGTTTATACCACCTCTAACTCCTCCTTTATCTTTCCAACCCACTAAAGATGGAAAATGCTGGAAGGGTAGGAATGTGACATGCATTTGTGTATTTCCAGTGTTTATGTCAGCATGTGTCACAAAGTATAATCTGAGTAAGTAGAAATACAGACATAGATATGCATAGACTTGGTAGAATCAAAAGTATGAAAAAGACAGTGTGGCTATGTACAGGGAATCATGGTTCAGCTAGGAGAAGCGACCCCAGTTTGGCTTGAATACAATCACCTTAACATGATCCCATGTCTGACCAAATACTTGTTTCTTCTTTGATCCTTCTCTCAATTATCAGTCCACCCTTACTCTGCCAACCTGGATCCTGGTTCCAGCAGAAGTCAGGTCTGGAAAGCAGCAAGAGGGTTCACCTTCACCTGTTGCTGAGAAACAATTAGCAGGGAGTGTGAACTAGAGATTTTGAATCAAACAAACCCTATGGTGCACACCAGGTAATCCCAAGATGCCAGAACCACACTCTATTGGGACATATCTTCTACCAGTAGTTTAATTGGTACAGGACAGAAGCCTAGCTATCCCTGGGACAAAATTTTAACGGTAATGACCATTTGCAGAAGAGCAAATGCTGAGCATGAGGCAGTCCCTCTCATTACCTCAAGCTCAACAGAGACAGGAGCTAGGACTTCCAGGGACTGTGATCAGCATGTTGACTCTGCAACACTGAGCAAGGTGGGGGAGCAGCAGGTGCTGCCTCGCCTCATTCATCCTGTCCCGGGAAGGCAGTGACGCTCTTCAGGACACTAGAGGCTCCCACATGTGAACAGAAGGACCTCACTTGGCTTCAGATTGGCCTCGTTGGCTTCTTTGATAACTCATTTAGCACTGAGTCCAGCTAGTATTGTCTAAAGGAACGGTAAGAAAAATCCAAGACCAATAAAAATGGCCACTTAGAAAGCTACCTGCTCACTTAAATGAGTCATGCTGCCCCTCTTCATTCATCTTACTGCTTAATGTCAGAAGGAGAGGCAAGGAAGAGGAAAGGGGGAAAGCAAGGCAACATCGGCAGAGTATTAATAACGTGCCAAACCCAGAGTGCATTGCTTCACAGACCCTCCCTCTAATCCAATGAGGAAGGTGGATTTTACTCTCCATTTTAGACAGGAGCAAATTAAGACCTGGAGGAGCTTAGCAATGGGTGCAGGTCACACAGTCAGGAAAGGGGTTGACTCCACATTGACTGAATTTCAGAGGTCAAGGTCTTCACCACCAGAAGACCCTCAAACATGACAATGCCTAAAGTCTGAGCAGCTCCAGCAAATTCTGTGATGGAAAAAAAGGTGGAGTTGACAAACGTTAGTCAAAATCAGGCTGAATTTATACTGTCTTGGGATCCCTGTTCTCTGCCCCCCAACCCCCCCCCCACCCCGCCCCCAATTTCCATCATAACAGATCTCAGAGCTTTCCAAGGAAATCCAGAAACTTCCTTATTCTCCTGGGCCTCCTAATGCCCCCTAATGCCAAGAGATAATTAGAGCACCAGATGGTGAAAGATTAAACTACAAGGGCAGAGAGGAACAGAACAGAGAAAGGCTGGTGAAGGCTCTTGGAGCTAGAGGCAGTTAAGCGAGGCCCTACTGGCAAGCCCAGAGCATTGAGGGAGCTTCCTCCATCCATGTACCCTTGCCCTAACGGCTAGATTCACAGTCCAGAATACCAGCTGGCCACTGCGGATTCTGAGCGCTCCAACTTATCCAAAATTGGTCTTCCACTGGCCTGAGCAGAATTCTTGCTGTCCCAACCTGTCCCTGCTTCCCCATCAGTAAATAGCACTGCTGTCCACCTGGATACTGAGGCTAGAGTCCTAGGACTCAGTCCTTACCACTTTAACTTCTTATGGAGAAGTTCAAATACATTTCAAAGTAGACAGAATAATACAATGAGCATCCAGGTACCCATGACCCAATATCAATAGTTATCAACTCACAGCAACTCTTATTTCATCTATACCCCGTCCCCTTCCTCTTTCCTGTATTATTTTGAAGCAAATCCTAGATCTCAAAGTTTGGTCAGTGGATCCCAAGGGGAGGGTCCACATAATCCTTTCAGGAAAACTGCCAGGTCAAATCTATTTTCATTATTTGCCTTCTACTCTGTATGCACCCTTGCACTAATGCACAAAAGCAATGGTGGGTAAACAGCTAGTGCCTTAGCTCCCATGGAGCAGTATTGTAGCCTTCACCCCACTCACTTGTGTCAAAATAAACACCAATAGCACTTAAAATGTCCTTGAGAAGGCAGTGATAATTATTCATTTTATTAAGTCTCAACTTTTGAGTATATAACCTTTTAAGAGGGCTGTGACAAAAAGGAAATATACATAAAGTACATCATGCCACACACCTAAGTATAGTAAGTACCCCAACTATTGTGCAAATGTGTGAGTGAGTATCTAAATTAACCACTTTTTTATAGAACACTTTTTATTTGAAAGTTTGACTGACAGACAAACTCTGGTTTTTCCAATTCAGGTATTTGGCACACATTTTCTGAAAAATGGATTAAATGACACTGTCATTTCAAGGAAAACAACTGACAGCATTTGTTGCTAATGATACAATTCAAACTTTTTAGCAAAAAAAAAAAAAAAAAAACAGAATTTGAGGAAAGTTGTATCTGCCACCATGAGTTTGACAGCCTCTCAATGCTTAGAAACTCTTCCAGTGCTATCAATGGTGACATTAACAAATGTGATTTTTAAAATAGTGTATTATGAAATATGGAAATATTTGAAAGATATGAAAACTCAATAAGTCAGTATTTCCAAATGACCAATGAATGGTAATACAAAATTATAGATAAAAGAGCTATTTAAAATATAGATGTTAAGTGAAGTTAGCCAGGTTCAGAAAGCCAAAATCCATGTTTTCTTTTATCTGAGAAATACAAGCCCAATACAAATGCAAGCAATATTATGAAAAACAGGTCATGCTAAAGGGAAGGTCACTAACAGAAGAGGGAAGGTAAAAGTAGGAAGTTAAGGTAAATATATTTGATGTATTCTCTATACAAGAATGAATATAGAATTTTTAAGCCTGTTGAAATCCCTTAAGAAAGGGAATAAGATAGAAAAGAGGAAGGTAGAGGGAATGAACCAACTCAGGTTATAATATATATATACATAGAAACGTCACAATGAAATTCTCTGTATAGCTTTGTAAAACAAATAAAAATGTCCTTTTTCAAAAACAAAAAACAGGAAGGTAGAACAGGAAGGTAAAACACATCCATTCTGAGGGCTGGTACCAGTGGGAGGGGGGAAGATATAAGGAAAAGGTGGAGGAGAGTGAAAATATTATGCACTTATATATGAAAATGGAAAAATGAGGCCAGTTGAAACCATTCCAGGAATGGGGAGAGGGGTATAAAGAAGAATGATGGAGGGGATAAGTTAAACTATGGTATATTGTAAAAATTTTTGTAAATGTCACAATGTACCCCCAGTACAACAACAAGATAATAAATAAATAAATAAATAAATAAATAAATAAATAAATAAAACAGATGGATTGTTGTATGACAGAGTAGAAAAAGTTCACTGATACGGTGAACAGTAGAAAACACTGACATTTTGCAGGGGGAAGTCCATTAAAATAGTTCGGTCTTTACCAACTATGCATTTGTGTGAGGTTAGTTTTATTTTTCATACACTCTAATGTATTACAGTAGATTAAATTCAGAAGCAAATAGAATATAGCCATTCTATTAAGTTAAAAGATCACAGAGATTTGCACAAATATTAAGCAATGGCATCTTCTCAATAATCTTCTGAAAATAGCGTATTTTAAAATGTATCATTTGTTATAGATGAACCAATAAATGTTATTAAATATTTACATTTTCCCATTTTAATTTCTGACACGATAAATAGTCCTTAACTCATATTTTAAATTCCTTATGCAAGTAGGCATGGGGGTACAAGCCTGTAATCCCAGCATTCAGGAGGCTGAGAATATCAAGTTTGAGGCCAGCCTGGACTACCTATTGAAACCTTGTTTCAAAAAAAGTCTAAATTAATTAAACGGAGGGGATGAGCCAAACCGGGTACAAATCATACATGAACTATCACAACAAAACCCTCTGCATAACTATTATATACTAATAAAAACATTTTAAAAATAAAAAGGAAAAGAAGAAAAAATATAAATTAGCTCATTAAATAATTTTTTAATTCAATAATTTTTAAGTATGTGCAAGTCTCAAGACCAAAACATTTGAGAACCACTGCCTTCATACTATCACTATTTCAATTTGGATCACTTAAAAATGAGAAGTCTTTTTTTTTAACCATAATCAAAATCTCACTCTTGAAATTAACAGCTGGCAGCAAAGCTATTGAGCAGAATTTAGAGCTGAAAGACAACCCACAACTTCAATGTGTACTCTGACTCACAAACAGATCCTCTCTGCTAGACTAAGCCACCACTCATCACAGACAGCTGAAAGCAAAACTCATTTCATCCTTGTTCATCCAAACCCCAAACCCTTATGCTCCAGGGAACACTAGACACACTGACCTTGTAGACAAATCGACAATATGACCACTCACTGTTTCAGCAGCTTCCAGAATAAAATAACTCTAGCCCCCAAAACCTTAGAAGTACCCATCTGCGAATACTTTCTTTTGAGATACATCATGGCTGTCTTATGACATCATGGTGTTGGTGGCGTTGGGTATTTAGTATAGCTGGTCTTGGTATGATCCATCCATGGTGGAAATTATCAATCTTAAATTCAAGCCATCATCCTCTCCCACCTAAACCACTGAGTCTTCTGACTCCTCTCCCTTTTCTGCTTACTATCACTACTCAGCAAATTAGCCCAACACTCAGCAGCATAGAACAACCACTTTCATTTGCTCACAATTGTATGGACCAGGATTTTGGAATGGACACAGTAAGGACACCTGAGACTGCTCCCTGTTGTCTGTCTGAGACTTTGGCTGATAAGATTCAAAGGCTGAAGGTAGCCTGATGGCTGGAAGCTACAATCATGAAAAAGTTGGTGCACTCACATGTCTGGCACCTGGGCTGAGAGAATTTAAACACTGGGGTTGCAGACTGCAGGACCTACCTGGAGTCCCTCCATGTGGCTTGGGTTTCTCACAGCACCACAGTGAACAGAGAAGGAAGGGTTGATCTTCTTTCACAATATTCCCAAGAACAAGTTCCAGCTCACAAGGTGAGAACTGTTGTTACCTTTTGTGGCCTCTCCTTGGAAGTCACCCAGTGTCACTTCCACTATTGATTATGAGCCAGTTGAAAGTTTGCCTAGGTTCAAAGGAAGATCAATAAACTTCAGCTCTTGATAGAATGAAAGCCCTAGAAGAGAATATGGTATGGAAGATAAAATTTGTGTGGCCATCTTTGGACAACATAACCTGCCATTCCTTTTGCTATTTTTTCTCTGTGGACCATCTTGTATTCAACGGGCAGTTATATTTCTAAAATTAACCAAGTGCTGGGTGCCAGTGCCTCAAGCCTGTAATCCTGTCTCCTTGAGTGGTTGAGATCAGGAGGATCATGGTTTGAGGCAAGCTCAAGGAAAAAGTTCACAAGACCCCATCTCAACCAGTATCTGGGCATGGTGGTACACACCTGTCATCCCAGCTATCATGGAAACATAAAATACCAGGGTTGCAGTGCAGGCTGGCCTAGGCAAAAAGCAAGATCTATCTCCAAAATAACCAGGAAAAAAAGGAGTGGCTCAAATGGTAGAGGACCAGTACCATAAAAAAAAAAAAAAAAAAAAAGTGTCATGTCACATCCTTGCTAGAAGTGCTTCTCATCACACCTGGGGTAGACAAAATAGGCATTTTACTATATCCCAGGGGGCCCTGTATAATCTGGCTTCTAGTGACATATCTGCCATTGTTCTCCTTCCTCCCTCCTTCCAGTTCCATCCCCAGACTGCCTTCTCTCTATCTCTCCCCTCTTGCTCCCCTCTTCTGTCCTCTCCTACCCTCTCCTCCCCTCCCCTTCTCTTCTCTCTCTCTCTAACAATCCTGGGTTTGAATTCAGCCTCTCTTACTTGCAGGCACTCCACCACTTGAACTATATCCACAGCCATTTTTGCTTTAGTTATTTTCCATATAGGGTCTCACACTTTTTGCCCAGGCTGTCCTCCTACCAAGATTCACCTGTCTCTGCATCCCTGATACCTGGAATTATAGGCATCTTCCACTGTGCCTGGCCCACTCATTGCCCTCTTATCCTTCAGGTGGTGCTTAAATGAAGCCTCCTCAGCAAGGCCCTCCTTAACAGTGCCCTATTAAGTAGCCCCAGAACTCAGAATTAAACTAAGTGATCAGTTAGTTGATTGAGAGCAATATAAGCATCAGAGGCCTAGCTGCTGCAGCATGCATAATTCTCTAAGCATCACCCAAAATTTGTTCTGTAATTCATTAGTTTAGCCAGATGTTCAACAGACATTATTTTAAAATATGAATTCATCACAAGCATCCTTATAAAACCTCTAGGAAAACCAAGTTGCAGAGTTTTCTTTATAGCATAACCATTCTAGTATATAACATGCAAATTGCATGCAAGGTCCCCAGGAGAAAGCTATGATGGACACTGGTCGTCATCTTGTCACCACAGAACCCCTTTGTCACATATTATCTCCAGCATCACTTTGAAAAACTCTTCTCCAAATAGTTTAGCTCTACTTGTGTACCTGACCTATGTCCTCAGAGTGAGTTACAAATAACAGGAAACCTGTGGAAGGCCCAGCTCTCCTAGGAATGGCCTGATTGGCTGCAACTGAGGTCATACTTTGAACTAATGCTCCTGATTGGCTGTCAGAAACACCCCACTCATTGCAACAGTATCCAACAAATATATGAGCCTCTCATCTGGATATGTGAATTATATTCTTTAGAGCAGTGAGTCATTGAGACCAGGCACTGCTGAGGATTGCATTTTTTTATTGGATCAAGAAACTCAGAGACTGGCTCCAGGCCTGTTCCCATATAGAAGCCTGTCTCCAGCTTCCCAGAAATGGGCTGGCTGGCCCTGGGGATGGGGGAATGGGCTCACCAAGGGGAGAACCTGGAGAGCTCAAAGGAGGTGATTTGTCTCAGATGTCCCTAACATTCGGTTCCCAGAATATTTCTCTAAAACTATCAGGAAGTTAAAAAAAAAAAAAAAGTCTACATTTTTAGTGAAACTGCCTATCTCAGATCATACTTGCTGGAAATTTCTTGGGAATTGACTTTATCAGAAAAGCAAATCAAAATATTGCTATAGCCTAACTAAAGTTGGCACACTCTCTCTCTCTCTCTCTCATACCTCCACCATATAATCACTAAAAGAACTTAAGTTTGACTAAAAAAAAAAAATCCTTCCATCCTAAAGGTGAAATTAACACACCTGCACAGTAGCAGTGACAGTAAACACACTGAGCCCTTGCTGTGCAATAGGCACTGTCATAAGCTCGTCACAGCCAGCTTCTTATTGTCCCCATTCTACAGATGAGGAAACTGAGGCCCCAAGAGGTGGCTGACCTGCCTAATACCTCACAACTAATAAGCAAAATAGCAAGGGCTTGAATCCAGGTGTAGCTGACCTAGAAACCACAATATGGCCTCTCACTAGTCTAACAAAGCTGTCTGCCAGTTCCACCCACCTAAGGACACACGCTGTAAGATTTCCCCATTGTAATCTTTTCTGTGCACACAAATCAAACCCCCTGGATATCTTTTTTAGAGGTGGGAATAAGCCAGAAAGGAAAGGGTGAATGAGATGGAGAAGGAGGGCAAATATGATAGATGTACTTTATATACTTGTATGAAAATAGAACAATGAAACCTGTTGGAATTGGTTAAAAAAGGAGGGTGGGGGTATAGGAGAATGGTGGAGGGGTGATCTACCCAATGTACATTGTAAGTGTATATGGAAATGTCACTCCACTACAACTAGTATATGCTAATAAAAATGTTTAGAAATACAGATTCCAATTCAGCCTGAGGATGGGTGGAGCCTGGGGATCCTGTGTCTAACAACTTCCCATAGATGCTGGCTGCTGGCTCACCGGCCATGCTTTATGCCTGTAACACAATGGATGTCAAAGGTCATGCATTATGCATTACAATCCCCAGGGATTGCAGACCTCACCCCACACCAAATAAATCAAAATTTCCAGGGGGTGGACCCCAGGATCAGTATTTTTTAAGCTCCCAGGAAATTCCACACTGCTCAAAAGGTCATGAGAGTGGGAGGAAAGGGAGGGGGCAGGGAAGGGGGAAGTAGTGACCCAATCATTGTATGCACATATGAATAAAGGAAAAAAAAAGAAAAAAAGGTCATGAGAACTATCATAAGAGAGAAGTCAGGTCTAATATACTTGGAAGTTTTGAAAAAAATCATTGCCCGCCCTAACAGCCCGTGACAGACTATAAAATGATGGCGGCCCAGGCTCCCTCCTTTCAAGGTAACCATCTGGTATAATCCCAGATACAAACTAACATCTATTTTCTCCCCATCCCCAACACATATATGTATTCTCATTCATTCATTCATTCTCTCTCTCTCTCTCTCTCTCTCTCTCTGTTCAACACTCCTACCCGCCTAGATCCCACCATGTTTGGCTTTGAACTTGGAAAAGGTCATTCCCACCCTGATCTACCACCCCACCCAGCACAGCACAGAACACTGAGCTGCTTTTCCTAACACCCACCCCACTCATCGGATGGCAAGTGTGAACATAAACACCCTGGTGTGATTGAAGCAATGAAGGCTGCACCAGCTGTCTTTCTCTTGACTCAAACCAAAATACTCCCAACTGACAAATGAAAGAAAAAGAAGGGGAAGTTTGTCAGTTAAAGGCTTAAAAAAAAAAAAACTAATAGAATAATTGTAAAAGAGTAATAGTATATTATATGCATGTGTGGAAATATCACAATGAAACCCCGCACATTGTACAATTATTATGCACTAATAAAAACATAAGAGAAAAAAGGCCTGGGGTGTGGTCAAGTAGTAGAGTGCCTACCTGGCAAGTGTAAGGCCCTGAGCTCAAATCCCAATACTATCAAAAAAAAAATGGAAAAAAGAAAAAGGAACCAGGGCAAAGAAAGGATGTCAAAACAGCTGCATGACATGGATTTGGACTGGATTTCCCAAAATCCCTACTCCTTCCACGTTTATTTGACTCCTGCCCCTGCAGAGCAACTCCCCTGTGCACATGCAACCGAAGAGCTTTCTCTTGCCTTCCTCTCTCCCTATCTCCTACCCCTGCTGCTGCTTTTTCCTCAGCACCCTCTTTTCCTCTGGGAACAGGGAAAATAAAGAGATCTTTTTATCTAGATGTTCCTCTCTGTAAAGGCCTGGAGGTCAGTGGAGAGAAGGCCATTGATAATACTGTCACAGAAAGAACAGGGACACAACTGTCTATTCAATTAGGGAAAACTATGAGGACTCTTGTTTTGAAATGCCCAGCAATATATCTGTCTCATCACTAGAAACAATGGTACCACAGGGAGAAACCACAAAAGAGGCAAATAGATGTGTCCAGAACATCAGCTCCATACACAAATCAAACTATTTGGAGGATGAGACATAAATAATGCTCTCTAGGAAACAGAGTCCACTCCACATCCCCCAGAGCAAGGCCCTTCAATTTAACCTAGAGGCTGACCCCTCACTCCCGGGGCAGCAGGGACAGTAGGTCACCCTGGTTCCTTCCTCGGCTGGGCCTAGGTTCTGGCCAACTATGAAAGAGGGCTGTTTTCCTGGGAGTGGGTTCTTCTATCCTCTTTCCTGCCCAGAGTCCCTGCAAATAGGCAAGCAAGAAGGCAGCATTTCCAGTAGCTCCCTTGACATCCAGATTGACTTTCTTACTTCCTTTCCTTCCTTCCTTCCTTCTTCCCTTTCTTCCTTTCCTTTCTTTTCTTTCTTCCTTCATGTTTTTCCTTCCTTTCTTCCTTCCTTCCTTTCTTTCTGCAGTGCTGGGTTTCAACACAAGCCTCCTACTTGCTAGGCTGGTGCCCTACCACCTGAACTACACCCCAGCCCTTTTTTGCTTTTTTCAGTTATTTTTCAGATAGGGTCTCATTTTTTCCCTGGGCTGACCATAGACTGAGCTCCTTCTGTCTATATTTCCCTGATAGCTGCAAGGCAAAGCATGCATCATCATGCCTGGCTTATTTATTGAGATGAAGTCTTGCTAACTTTTTGTCTGGATTGGCCTCAATCCAAGATCCTCCCAAAGTAGGAGGCATCTAGCTGGGATTACAGACGTATACCACCATCCCATACTGGATTGACTGTTCTTCAATGAATGCTTGTATTCCAGGTTCGTCCAAATCATATGGAAATATCCATTCAGAATATTTAGCTTCAAGTAGTGTGTACTGAAGGCTGACCTTGGCAACATGCAAGGTCAGGCAATGTATTTCTTTCCAGTTCCAATATCTAGTGTATGGCCAAATGGTCTATTAGACTTGAGCAGGTCTCTGCCAAGACCAACTACCCTAAAAAGTGCCCTTCAAGAGTAGCAGAGGACACCCACAGCCTGGGTACCTCTAGGCAAAACTAAGCAAAAGCCATCACATGGCCAGTTCTGTTCACAATTCTCCATCACCCTCATTATTCTTGCCTTTTGTCTTCACCCAATTTCTTCAGCCTGACTTGGGACTCTGCAGGTGTTTCACCTGTACACTGATTTGGCCACTCACCTCGTCAGGCTTTAGACCCATAAGACACACCTGTGCACCCGCCTGGACAAACCACTCAGAGACTGGGAAAGACCTGGGTCACTTTCAATTACGGGGAAGAGAGGCAGAGTGTGGTTATGAAAGAAATTACAGTTGAAGTCATAAATGTATGATACTTCAAGTATTATGGTTGCAAAGTCCTTTGGAAAACTCTTGATATAAAACCTACTATGACAATGACCAGTGTCAGATAGCCTCCTGACTTCTTACTCCCTACTCCTCACTCAGATTATTCAGAGATCTCAGATCAGCCCACAGGATTTATTTAGGACTTCACTACTCCTGGTTGGCACTAACACCCCAATAGCTCCTTGCGTCTCCCCAGGGAACAAATGGTCCCAGGACAAACAAAAAAATAAATAAGATTTATAAGCGATGAAAACAGCTGATGAGAGGGAGAAAGCTGAGGTGACAGTGACCTTGACCCTCTGAAAATAAATTTGAAACAAATGCCAGGAAGCAGCCAAGACCAAAACAGCTGAATGGCAATAGAGTGGCCTGACGTTCACCCCTGTGTGTGGCTATCACAGCCAGACTCTTTGAAAGGTGATGGCAGAAACCTAAGAGCAGATCTTTCTTGCCCCTGGCCCAGAACAAAGAGAAAAGGAGAGAGGGGCATTTTCATAGACACCTCCTCCAGGTTCTGGCAATTATTCCTCAAGGTCACAGCTTCTGGGCCTTAGAGGTTCAAAGGACTGTGGGGTCTGGGCCCTTAAAGTATGGCTCTGCTGTCCTCTGTATGGCTCCTATGACATGAGATAAAAAAAAAAAAAAATGTGGCCAAAACCACCGAAGGGAATAGCATAAAACGTGAGAGGAACAGCACATTACACTAGTTTTTCTGAACTTCTCCGGCACCATTTCCAGACCCAGTCCCTTAGTCAGCCACACAACCACATTAAGCTGAGTTCCCACATGTGGCCTGGTCACTCAACCTCCAGAGCACACGGTTACCTGATCAGTGACAACAGTCATAGCTACCCTCTCCCCAGGCTCACCTACTTCCACCTCCAGGAATCCCCTCAGATCCATGGCAGGCTGGGAGCTGCACCCTTACTCTCCTCTGCCTGAGTTCACTTTCTTTCCCCAGCACCCCCACTTCACAGGTGCTTCCCCACCCCCATCACACCACAGTAAAACCATAGGTTAACTCAACCAGCCCAAGAGGGGAGGAGCTTGCTTCAGTCTCTCTCATGTGCCCAGAGTCAACAGGTGAGCCTAAGGCTTTGTAGATGGTGCAGCCTGAGCCCAGGGAGGTGAGCACTGTGTCCACAACTAACATCCCAATCCCCCATGTAGAAGGCACAGTACTCACAAGGTGGGTGCTCCCCTAAATTTTTATTATTTGCATGTTTACTGACTGAGCAAATGCTGAGCACTCAACTCCATCTGGGGCTTTATTGTTGACGACCCAAATACTCTTGTTAATAATTGAAACACTTTTTTTCCTTTTAATTTTTCTCTTTCTTGCAGTCCTGGGGACTGAACTCAGGGCCTTAGGCTTGCACTTTTCCACTTGAGCCATTTCCCCAGTCCTTTTCCTTTTAGTTTGTGTTTCAGACAGAGTTTCCCACTTTGCCCAGGCTAGTCTTGGACCAAGATCCTCCTGTCCCTGCTTCACAAGTAGGTGAGATTACAGGCATACACCACCATACCCAGCCTAACTGAAACACATTTTAAAGTTTCATTTACTTCTTTGTAGTTTCATTTACTTCTCTTTCTCTGTTTCTTTGTTCTATATTTTTTTTAATTTTTAAGGAATTAAATCAAAGATTACTGTTACAAAACAAACTTATTTGGTGGTACTGTCTGAATTATTCCTAGAAATCTAAGGGTCTGAGTTCACACCCAATTTGCCCACCCTTAAGGACAATGTAAATTCAGACATATTGTGTGATGATCTACCCTTCCTGATTCATTATGCAGTGGGTTTTCATGATGGGAGGGATGATTTGACTGAAAAGACATTTTTCAGCAAGAGCATGGTGGAAAGTACCCAGAAGCCCTGTATCTGGTCCTGACAGTAGATATCCGCTGGCTGGCTCCAAAGGCAGCCAGCCAGTGAGCACATCAGCTCTGGCTAGGGAAGCAGCTGCTGTCTGGTTAACTGCTCTGTTGCTCTTTGCTCAATGAAGCTTTTGAGTACCCTTCAAAAGGCTGAAATGGACAAACGAATTGTGTTGCAAGACAGGGCTCAGCTTGCACTAAAGCTATGTTTACTTGAGTTTCAAATAAGACTTGTAAGGTCCAAGTAGCCCATAGAGGAGACATCTCTGACCTATGTGAAAGGATGAGGATGGCAAATGGAGACATCCTGAGTCTTCCTTGCACCATGTGGAAGGAATCTGAGTGGGGCTGAATTCTCCAGTGAGCAGAGCAAATAGAGCAAGGGGAACGCTCTTGCCAACATAATTGTTACCCCATGTTAAACCCTAGGTTACGGTTCCCTAGAACATTTGTGTGGCTGACATTTGACCCCATTTTTTCTTTCAGCAACCACACATCTCTCACACCCTTTCCAACCCCTTCTCATTCTAAATGGCACCCAAAAAAACCTGAGAGCAAGCTTAGCTCTTACATAACAGCTACAAATGTTCTTAATGTATAGCTTTAGTGCCTCGTTTCTCTAGCAGCAATCAGAGTATCTGAAGTTAAGTGTTCAATTAAGATCATTAACTTTAGCAACACAAAGTCTTGTTCTCCTTGATTCCAGTTCTCTCTTTTAGAAATGTCTGAACATTATCCTTCCATTTTTACAAGCAAAAGTATTATTTGGCATCCTCTGGCTTTTCCTGTCTCTCGTCACTAAAACTTGCTGTCAGTTTTATGTGCTTTGTGATTAATGGTGATTAAAAAAGGAGAGTTTTAACAAATCCCAGCAACTTGGTGCATCTGAATTTGACACCCAGAATCCTGGGAAGCATTTTCTACTGATTACCACTAGGGATAATGTACAGGACCACTGATCTTTGTGGTTCCTGCTGGTCCTGCGAGATTACAACGATCTTCTTGATAACTCACATTGTAATGGTAGGAGAAAATTCTCTGTGTACCCAGTGAGGAGAATGGATGATTGCTTTGGTCTCACCCAACATTGTTGCCCAAAGCACAGTCTTGAGCTAACTCCAAGTGACCAAATGACCAGCAGAATCAAAAGGGGAGAAGGCAAGTCAGGACCAAGAGGTGCTTGGCAACAGCCCAGGTGCCCAATTATCTCCTCAATGTGGCATCCAGAGGACTTTTGTAGCATCAGTGCAGTAAATGTTACCTCTCAGATGCTGTGATTACAAGGAGGCTAATGAGATTGAAAAGTACAGGCTAAGCCCCACCTTGACTCATCCCCTCCTTGCTATGAGCCGATTTCTGCAGGATGATTGCTGTTCATGACCATATCACACACTTGGAAGCTGAGACCCAGAGGAGGAAGTGATTTGACCAAGGTCAAACACCCACCAGGACAGAGCCTCGTGCATACACTTGCTACCAAATCCTCCAGCATCCCTACTACTGGACTAGACTACAAACTCCCTAAGAGTGTAGTGTAAGCACTTCTGGAATCAAATCTTTATTCTGCTTCTCACTTGCTGAACATGAGCAAATAAAGTCTTTGTCTACTTTATCCAAAACGAAGATGGCAAGATCTCACCTACATCACAGGACCATTGCACCCAGAAATTGGTGAGCGTGAGAAAGAAAAGGTCATAAAACCAAAGCCTTGAAGTTAGGGTACTTGCAAGAAAGAAGAAAATGAGAGAAGGTGGATTTTTACCTGGGAAATAGACAAAGATGTTCTCAAAAAGAGTTGTATTGGAGTCTGTGTACCTTCAAGGTCATAATGCCCTGTTGTTACACAGTAGAATTTATTATGAGAAATAGTGGTATCATCATGGGTAACTGTAGGGCTACTCAGCAGGACAGTATCGCAGAAAAATGCAGACAGAGTCTGCCTCCTGGCTTCCTGGCGTGATCACATACCAGCTGTGTAAACCCGGGAAAGTTCTGTAATTTTTCTGAAACTTAGTGTCATCATCTGAGAGATGAAGAAAAATATCAACATTGTTGTTAAGATTAACTGAGATGGCTAGAGCACATAATGGGTTTTCAGCAAAGGTTTTCATGGTGTTATAAAGAAGACACAGGAGCTGGCAGGCAGAGATGATGGCAGTGTAAAGTGTGATGTGAACAAGAAGTGACAATTTCCCATCAAGGTACAAATAGGAACTGAGGGCAGGCTCTATATGTGTCTTGTTTGCTGACATAATCCAATATGGCAGGTCACACACAGTAGGTGTTCATATGCATTTATGAGTTAGTCATTTGGTTGATTAGATAACAATTAGGAAACCGTTGAAAGGCTCTAAGCAGATGAAGAACTTGATCTGATCTAATTTTTGAGGCATTGCTGTATCTGCTTTGTGGAGAAAGATGGTAGGGGGACAAGCAGGACATCCACTTTGTTTCTCTCCTCCGGCACAGAGAACAGGTGAACAGGAAGCCTTTATCCAGTTGAGAATGATGGCAGCAGGACCCCTGAGCTGGAAGGGTTGGAGGAATGATTGGAGAATAAGATGTTTAGAATTAAGATTTCTGATGAGGCGCTCTTTCTGGTGGTAACAAGATCCAGGGCATATCCAGGTTGGGGACAGCTAAGAGTCAACGTAATGGATGGCTAGTGGAGAAACTGAGAAGTCAGAATTGTGGATGCATTATCCTTCATGAGCAGTGTCTAATTTCCTTTTCACAGCAAAGCTGCCACATCTGCATAATCGTCCTCCCTTAACAGACAATGAAGTAGAGATTCAGAGGTTAAGTGATTGGCCAAGGACAGAAAAGTCACAGAGCTGGGCTTCAGAAAACCAGTGAGTCCAGACTTTGCAATGACCGTAAACTTTTGCTCATTGGCCTAGCTCAGATCTGCACTCCTTTAAACTTTCACTACATCTGTTTCTCACACCTTGTTTTCCTCTGACTTTTTGCTGCAGTGACTGCATGAAAACCCTTATGAGTTGGAAGGAAAGGGGTGGGGGTTGCAGAATCACAAAGATGCAAGGTCACAAGAAGGACATGTTAGGCTACAACCTGGCAGGCTATTGTCCTTGATCACCCAGAGAGGAGAGCTATTCTAATCCTCCAAATTTCAGAGATGTGCCTCTCCACCTGCCACTAGCTCCTGCAAAACAAAGCAAAGCCTTTGGTATTGCTAAAGCATCCATCATTCTCCAAATACAGTACTGTATCTGGAACATAAATACCATACAAGCACTTTACAAACAGGTCCATTTTGTCATCATTTAATTTCTTTTATACATCGTTACCTATTTTGACCATTTAGAGCCAATTGTTTGAGAAATTGGTGTAGAGCCCACAGCTAGCAGTAGTTCCTCTTGTGGTCTCTGTTTCTCAGAAGATTTCCTGGGGTGACAGTGGAAAGATGGGGGCTAATACTTATCATCCTCAGATCTGCTCACACATGCCAGTCCAAGCTGCCTAATCAACCTGTGCCCAAATGGAACTTAGCACTTTATTTGATCCTCACTGTGGCCATTGGGCACCTTGCTATGAACCAGGGATCTAAAACTTCATGTAGAAGAAAATGTAATCTGTTTAGTTAGCCAGCTCTGCTAAAGACTGCATTGTAAAACTCATCCAATATACTGGACTAAAGAGCCCAGCAACAGAAAATGAGCTCATCTGCCTTCCATAAAGAAGATGGTTTATGGAAACACCCAACCTCCATCCCTGAGCTGCCAGTGTAATCTGACTGGAATTGGGGAGATTTCAGAGACACAGCCTGGTTAAAGGAAGAACCTCTGGGAAGAGGTCAGCTTCTTAAATAAGCTCAAATTACCATTGAAATTTCAAGTTTGGTTTCTTTACATCTTATATAAGGAAGTTCCTTTTCTGGGAAAGATGGACTAGCATATGGCAGAAAACATCTACAGTAATTGAACAAAGATATATAAAGTATTGTTTAAAGACATCAGAGAGCAGAGCTAGCAAGGCAGCAAGGACTGAGAGGCCAAGGGGACAAAATAAAGAGAAGCACAGAAGTGAGTCATCATTTGAGGTCACCTCTGCTCAAGGCATTTGCCAATTCCAAAGCAGAGCATGGAGACTGAACGGCTGAACAAAGCTTAGGCATATTCCGGGTTTCAAAGGGACAAAGCTAGAGTTCAGAGTCCACAGAGCAAGAAAAGCTCTGGAGAGCAACCCAGGCTTTCCACTGGACATTCAAAGGGCTTCCTGATCAGAGTCAAGTGAACCACATATGGCCCAGGTGGTCATATGTTATGGCTTTGTTAATGCACTCTGCAAAGTCAGACATTGGTAAATGGGTAGGTAAGTAGGTAGATATAGATTTATATTCACCTGAAGTCCATCTTCAAATCAGCCCCATCTCCCCAAAGCACTCCATACAGCTGCTACCAACTGATTGGAGCTGGCACACAAGAGGTCCTTGTGTGTTCTGGAGAACACCTCACACTTTAGAATCAGACTCATAAATTTTACCATGAACTACTGTATTGCATGACTAGGTCCTTTAACCACTCTACTTCTCAGGACCCTTATCTTTCAAACAGAGGCTGACTGAAGCACTATGGGAGAAGTGCTAGTACATACTCAGTGCTCAGGAAATGGAAGTTGAAGTGAGTGAGGAGTCAGGAGACCTAGGACCAGCCCAGCTTTCTCATTGCCTGGCTGTGTGATGGTGGATAAATCACTTAGCATCTCTGGGTTACATTTTGCTAGCTTATTAAACCAGGAAGTTAAATCATAACTCTAGGTGTCCTTAGGCCTTTCATTTCTCTATAGCTCTGTTAATGCACTCTGCAAAGTCAGACATAGATAGATAGGTAGGTAAGTAGGTAGATAAATAGATATATACACACATACAGACACAAATGTAAATGATTATATAAGTACAAATATTTGCTTATATTTTTCATAAATGTATATATACATATATATACATTTTATACATATACACATTTTACATATATATATGGATATACTTTTTAAATTTTTGTGTCTCCTCAAAAAATGTTTTCATGAAAGGCCTCCTTTGTCAAAGGATCTCTAGGAACAGAAAGCTATCACATAGCTAGCAGGGTCAGGAGGCATATTTCTGCATTTGAGGACTGTCTCCCAGGTACAGAGCCCAGACCTAGGTAGCCTGACTAGGGGCTCCCAGGTCATCCCCACACCAGAATGGTCTCCTACCTCAGGCCACGGAGGGCTCAGTAGAAGAGGAAGAAGTATTAATTTTTTTTTATATTTTTATTTTTTTATTATTCATATGTGCATTCAATGCTTGGGTCATTTCTCCCCCCTGCCCCCACCCCCTCCCTTACCACCCACTCCACCCCCTCCCTCTCTCCTCCACCCCCTCGATGTCCTTATCTCTAATAAGATGTATTAATTTAAAAATTAATAATAAGAGCCCCAAGGCCTCTCCAGCTAACTTCAGAATCAAAAAATTTTGCCCTTGAACCTGTGGCTCTCCCTTAGGAAGCTAAGTGATGCCCAGAGGCTCTATCTGGACAGTATTTGCATATGCTCCTGAACCCAAGGCATGGAGGGGCCTTTGAGGGAACACCTGGGATTTGTGCCAAGGTCTCCAGGCACCCGAGATGACAACTAGCCAGCAGAAGAGATGGCAGCATCTGCAGCACAGACCTCGGAAAACACACGAGAGGTCACGGAGAGGCCACGTGAAGACTGAGGTAGGGATGCAGAGTCCCCTTGGATGGGCAAAGCTTTCTGAGCAGTCAGGCCCAGGTCTGAGCAGTTTGCCCAGGATGCTGGCTTCCTTAATGGAGTTTTAGGAGAGAGGTGAACATTTTCCTCCACAGAACCACATGACAGCTTTGCTGTTGCTAGAAGAGACTCAGTAGCATGCATTGATTAAAAGTGTGAACTCTGCACCCAAACCACCTGGGTTCAAATTCCAGCTCTACTACTTTATACTTGTGTGTCCTCGGCAAGTCGCTTGACCTCTCTGTTTCTTTATCTGAAAATGGAGATGATGATAATATCTGCCATGCAGCATTGTGGTGAAGACTGAATGAGTGCTGACAACATCTGGCCCTTCCTAAGCTCCTAATGCATATGAGTCATTATCATATGGATTCTGCTTAAAAATGCCACAGGGCTCTTGATGTGGGCAAATACATCCCTTGGCTGGTCACTTACAATTTTTCCTTGGCTCCTGAGCATCCCAGTGAATAACTTCATTATTTTCCTTCCAAGGTCTTCTCACCCCTCTGGCTGACAACCCCCTATCAAGCACTCTTATAATCACTGTCACAATCTTGTACACCAGAATTGTTCTCATCTGCCCCAGTCACTGCAGGTGGAATTACTTCCCAAAGGCAACCCTGTTCCTTGAGTCACTGACAGGCACACTCCAGTCACTGCCTTTTTCTCTGTAGACTCCCCAGTATGGGATAAATAACAGCTCATTGTGACATTCAAGAACCAGGGGATGCATACCAAGATCTTCCAGAATTCCCATTAATGTCCCTCTCACTTCCCTTGATATCAGAAAGTACCCCTTGGTCCTCCTCCATCAAAGGCAAAGATCACAGCTCTTTCCATTTGTTTTTTTTTTTTTTGTAAAGGCTGACAATATTAACATTTTTATTAGCATGTATTAGTTGTTCAGCCCGGTTTCATGTGACATTTCCATCTGTGCTTACAATGCATCTTTTTTTTTAAGCTTTTTTTTTTATCTTTATTGTGCTGGGTGGGGGTACATTTGCAAAGGTCTGACAATGTATCAAATATATCATACTTGAATTCACCCCTTCCACCCATTCTCCCTTATCCCCCCTCCCCCACTTCCTGGAACAGTTTCAACAAGTATCATTTTTGCACTTACCATTTTTTAATTCTTCAGTTTCCAATTGCCCCTCTCCACCTTTTCAACTTACTATGTCCTCTCTTCATTCCTTTGTTGTTGTGCCCTTCCAGGGGTAACAGTTTCAGATTCCAAAACCAGTTTTCAGCCTTCTCTGTAATAAGTCAGTTTACAGTATGGGAATCATTGCCCATTATTGTCTTAGAAGCATCAACTGGAAAGAGTTGATTTCCATTTTAATATCCTTTTGAGAGAGAGTTCGTGAGCCAAATGCACCTGCTTAGTATAAATACTTAAAGGAAAATCACCTGGGAACTGCAGCGGGTGGCCATAATTGCTCCTAGGGTCCTGGGTTGAAGGAGTACACATATTTCTTCCTAAGTGTGAGGCCGTTGTCTCACCCACAGAACAGGCTGTGAGGGCATTGAGGCCAATGCTAAATCTGCATGGGAACATTCTCCACCAGCTGCCTGCGAACTTCCCAGAGAGGTTCATTATCCTCTTAACAGCTCATTTTCTCATGCCGACATGCTTGGCAGATCAGAGGGTCTGTGGTCCTTTAGTCATGGCTTATTGCCTTCACGAGAACTTCCTTCAGCAGCCCATCACTCAAGTCCAAGGTAACTCCTGCCTCTGCACGTGTCAAAAGTGTTCATTCTCTCTTCCTCTGGGGTCCAGCAGCTTATCCAGAGGGCCCTGGATGTCAGGCATCTTAGATTCAAGCTCTGCCTTTCGCTGTCACCAGCTTTGAGACCTCTAGCGAGTCATGTAGCTTCTCTGGACCTCAGTTTCCCACACTGCATAATGGGAATTACAGTTCCTTCCTTGGAGACACTGGTATGTGTAAGACATGCTATTGCAGAGAGAGTATATGGCAAATGATATGAAGCGTAATGGGGTCTCTGGCATTGTTTGTTAACCTCGCTCTGGGGAAAGCATGCTGTTGTTTGTGATTCCTTATGTTCTTCATTGTAGGTCTTCATCACCGTGTCAGCACCAGTAACAAAAAAAAAAAAGAAAAGAAGCCTGGCAGAGTGGCTCAAGTAGTAGAATGCCTGCCTAGTGAGCATACGGCCATAAGTTCAAATCCCAGTACCACCAAATAAATCAATAAAAATAATAATAAATAAAAATATCTTCCCATAATGCAGTTATATTCATTAATAATTGTTACCATCTGCATTCATAGAGGCACCAAACCAGACAGCCTGACAGAACTACATTGAAGACTAGACCAAAACCTTTTCATTTGACAAATGAGGAGACTTCGTTCACAGGGAAAAAAAAAAAAAATACATGGCTTAATCCACAGAACCATGGGACTGAAGATCTAACATAGAAGATTGACTTCCACAATTTGAGCCTAACTTAGGACAGAGCATCTGACTTTCCCGTTTCTAGAAGTGGCTGGGCACAGCCTGATAAACTACAGCTGGACAAAAGGGAAACACACATACAAAGAGAAGGAAGACGATGTGAGGAACGAGAACAAGGAAGTCTTTGACAGTCATGGAAGAGACAAAGCCAGATACAATATTAAAAATAGACTGATCTTCATTATTGGACATTTACTGTCTTTTAGCACTGAGCTACCTGTGTTACATACATATTATCACCTTTAATGTTTAGCAATTCTATAAAATTAGTATTGCCATTCTCATTTTCAACAAGGAAAAACTGAGATTCTTGGAGCTTGAGTATCTTGAGCTATGGTTTGAACCAACTTGTCGGTTTGATTCACTTCAAGAGAGACCAGTTTGGCAGCATCCTGTCCAAAGCGTCCAGAAACAACTTGTCCAGGCAAGATCATACATTGTGTGTTAAGATAAAGTCACCAGGCTGTCTCCGTAGAATGTGTCCATTCATTCTTTCACCCTCCGTCGTTGTTTTCTTCCTTATTTCTGCTCATCACACAAACACTGTTCCATGATGTAGGTGAGACTGGAAAGTCCCAATACCACCTGTCCGTGAGAATACCCCACCCCTCTCCATCCTGTGGAAGCTATGGAAATGTCCTAAATATCCAGGCAGAAACTTTTGGGGATTGTTGTGGGTTGAATTGGGTCCCCAAAATAAGATACGCTGAAGTCCCAAAATGTGACCTTATTTAGGAATAAGATCTTTGAGTATTTAATCAAGTGAAGAAAGGTTCGTTAGGGTGGGTTCTTATCCAATATAACTGATACTCATATAAAAAAGGGAAACAGACACAGATACACAAAGGAAGATCATATGAAGAGACACAGGAAGAACACCGTGTGAAGATAGAGGATTAGAGTGATGCAGGTAGAAGCCAAGGAGCATCAACAATTGTAGGGAGAATGCCAGAACCTGGGAAAGGAAAAGGGAAGGCTGCCATCTGGGTTTCAGAAGGAGCATGGCACCGCCAACATCTCAATTAAGGACTTTGAGCCCCCACAACTGTGAGTCAGTAAATGTCTCTTATTTAAGCCACTTAATTTGTGGTACTTTTTTCTTTTTTATAGTAGCTATAGCAAATGAACACAGTGATCCTCCCACACCTCACTGTTGGCCCTCCAGTCTCCTCTACCAAGCTCAGAAACACCTGTGCATATCTCTCTAGGAGGTACAATCTTTTGATTATAAAGCTAGCCCATCCTCCATGCCTGTCATGGATTGAATGTTCCCTCCAAAACTTATGTTGAAACCTTCCCCCAGTGTTGGGGTAGGACCTATAAGAAGGTGTTTAGGTCATGAGAGCTCCATCTTTGTGAATGGAATGATGTCATCATCACAGGGGTAAGTGGTCATAGCCTGGTCTCCTGGACTTTTCTCTTTCACTGGCCCTTCCACCCTTCCATCATGGGCTGATGTAATTCAAAAGTCCTCTGATGCCTGCACCATGTTTTTGGACCTGTAAGAAATAAAGAATTTATGAGAAATAAATTCATTTCCTTTATAAATTACCCAGCAGCACAAAATGGACTAAGATAATGTCCCATCCATCCATACATCCATCCATTCATTCCTCCCAGTTGTTCAAGTCCCAATTCCATGCCAGGCATTAGGCTGAGTGTTGGGATCACAAACAAGGGGAAATTATGCCTCTGTCATCAGAGGACTCGTGACAAAAATAGGGAGAGGAAGGCACCACTCAGAAATTCAAGCAGGAGTTAGGAGCGTGGCTCAGATGGTAGAGCACCTGCTTACCAAGTATGAGGTCCTGAATTCAAACCCCAGTACCACCACCACCGAAAAGGAATGATCTAGAAGTCCAAGTAAGAGCCAGAGCTTGGGAAAGACCTAAGAATTGTTCTAGAAACCAGGCGAGGGATGGATGTCCTTACAGAGCAGAGGCAAAGAACATTGAGTTTTTGGAGATGAGGTCTCGTTGTGAGAACTAGACTGTATCTCACCCAGTTGTCCCTTCTCCCACCAGACTGACAGAACTGTCATCTGCAGAGGGCTCGTGCAGCTCTGTTCTTTCCTGGGTGTGACCAGCCTCCAGAGGCCCACATAAGACTAAAGAAGGGCTCTTCTATAGGAGAAGCTTGGCAGAGGTGTCTCAAATTTGTCAGCAATGCCCCAATTTTACATGATATTATGAGTAATGGCTTGAAAAGCTAAAAGGAACTTTTCTAAGCTCTCCATAATAAGAAAACAATTTGATCAACCATGCTAAAGGAAAGACTGTCATCTTTACAGGTGATTTTTATAGTCTCCCTATAAAAATATCATGAAATCATTGTCTGGGAAAAGGAAATCTCAGACTAGGCAGCCATGCAGCCAAAAACTTATACGAAAAAACATATATATATTAAGGAGGTATGTGCAGTTAATTAACAAAAAATGTCTTCTAGATTGTGTGATGTGTGAGCTACGTGGCAGCTTTTTATTTTTCAATTAATGAACTTTTTGAGTAGCTGCAGGTTTATAGAAAATCTGAGTAGAAAATATGAAGCGTGCCCATGTACACCTCCTCACACATACTCCCAAACTGTATATTTGGCAGTTTTTTGAAGTTTGTAATCCGTCATGATTCCTCATTCTAAAGAAAAATTCACTTTGTAGCTATCTTTGCTATTTCAAATTCTTTTTCACAAAAGGGACCTTTAAATCTTCTAAGTTTTCACTGGAGGGTGGTCCACATGATAAACTGCTTGACTAGCAAGCTCCCCGGCCCTGAGTTCAAACCTCAGCACTGCCAAATCTGACCAGCTTTGGGTCCCACAAACCCTGGACCATTCCTCACCATCCTGTGTCCTTAGCTTGTTGCATTCTTAAAACAACTCCATGAGGTAACCGTATTAACTCTAGCCAACTGAGCTGGAGTGAGGCTGAGCAATGCTCCCAGGGGCCCTGACTTGTGGTCACAGATGCCCTGGAACCAGTGCCTGGATCCTTGTAGAATAGCATTCCACCACCCCCCCCACACCACCACCACCACCTCCAATGACAGACAACTCCTGGCCCAGGGCTTTGGGCTTCCACCAGGCTTCCTCAGCCTGACCCTGAGCTCACTCAGCCCAGCTCACCTCTCCAGGTAGGTGTGTGACTTCATCCTAACCTCTGGGAAAAGGGACAAAAATAATAACACACTTAGGTTCCCTCAGCCCATCTGGAATTGAAAAAGCTCCAAAACCCAAAAGTTTTTCAGAGCTCTTGAGAAGCAAAACCTAACCCATATAGTCAAGGGCTTATCGCTTATCTTTACTTACCCAATTTTGTGTGACTTACTTAGATGGTTTGAGGATTTCCGTGCTGCCCCGGACCCTACAAGGATGTTATACATTAAACAGGATGTGTACTATCGTTACTTTCTCCAGTCTGCAGGGTTCTGATTTCTGAACTACATCTGGCCCCAAGGGCTTTGATAAGGAGTTATAAATCTGTTACCTACCCCACAGAATTGTCAAAAGGATGAAAATGCCATGCATGTGATCAGTCTTGGAAAATTACAAAATGCTGGCAATTAATTGTAAGTCGTGACGGTGGTCATTGTAACTGTTCCCGTCAGCAGTGGATTCTGATATAGAAATCCCACCATCCTGACTGGAAGTGTAGATATGTTAAGAGTAGGAAGGACCCGTTTCAATCCGAGTGCTATGCCCACTTAAAATGTTATCCGAGAACCAAGCTTGCCACCTGGACAGGAATAAATATGGACACCAGCTTGTCATGGAGCACAGCCATAGCAATCCCTCAGGGCTACTTCACACCCCCGAATTCCAGTGGAGCCCAGTGGCCCACAAGTGTGACAGGAATTGGAGGAACTGTCCCAGTCTCAGCTGAGTAACCAGGCCACTCCGTAGTTCTCTGTGCACCTGTTCACCTTCTCTAAAAGATGGGCTGTGACAGCTAATCTTGATCTGTTATAAACTGGACTATATCCCTGCAAAACTCATATATTGAAGTCCTAACTTCTAGGATTTCAAATGTGGCCTTATTTGGAAATACAGCCTTTGCAGAAGTAATCAAGTTCAATTAAGATCATTAGGACTGAACCTAAAACAATATGGCCGGTGTCCTTAAAACAAGGGCAAATTTGAATACAGAAACCTTTGGACAGAGATACATCTAAAGGGAAGAAAATGTGACCAGATATGGGGGAAGATGACCATCAACAAGTCACAGAGAGGACCCTGGAACAGATGCTTTCCTTACCAGCCTCAGAATGAACCAAGACTTACCACACCATGGTTTGGCTGCCCACCTCCAAAATTCTGAGATGATACATTTCTGTTGTTTAAGGTACCCATTCTGTAATGCTTTGTTATTTGCAACAAACTAATATAGCCTATAAAAAAAAAGAAAGGTCTACCTTACATGTGTGTTACTCTACCACTTCTGTTACACCTCTGACGATTTAAGCCTTGCTCTGCTTCTGTCACTAAGTTCAGCTTCAGACTGAGCCTGCTGGCAGCTGATTCCTTAATACCACACGTTCTCCTGAGAAGTTAGCTTTGCATAAGAGTACCAACTTATGGGCAAAGGGCACGGCTCAAATGTTAGTGCACCTGCCTACCAAGCACAAGATCCTGAGTTCAAACACCAATACAGTCAAATAAAGAAAGCAAGAATCCCAACTTCTAGCAGAACTAAGCATTAGGATATCTCTGCTGTTATCTGATTTTGGAACTACTGTCCTAACAAGTGACTGGGTTTGAATTTCACCTCCTGTCTCTGCCCATCTGTCAACACGTTTTTACCAAGCTGCTCTAACCACACTAGACTTTTCTCTGGGCTGTATGCTTAGCGACATCATATAACTCAGAGCCCTCCACAGGATTAGGAAGCAGGTGGTTTTAGCTCCATGTTTTAGCTGGAGGATCTGTACCAAGGAGCATACCGCTGAGGTAGGCGCTACGAACCACTCCAAACAAAGGACTACGTCTCTGCTTACGGCAATCTAGCAATCTTACTGCTGATGGAGTTTTAATGTACAAAACAAGCAGAGAATCACGATTAGGTGCATAGACCAAGGTGTTAAACTGAATATAAGTGAGTGTCAACCCTGTAATGTTATGAGCTCCTCAAAGTACGAACCATGTTATTACTTGAAATTGTAGCCCTGTGGTTGGTCCAGTTCAGGGAGTCCACTTAGAAGAACAAAACAAGTGTTACTGTTCTCTCCTCTCCTCAAAACAAAATGGTAGATGTAGAGTTATCAGGGCAGAGACATCTAAAAGAACAGATAATGTCTAGATCCCAAAGAAAGCCAGGGGTAAGGACCCACAGCTTTTTATTCAGTGAGCAGGAAGGGAATGCGTGCCTAATCCATAGTCGAGGCTCTTCCACCAAACCTTCTGCTGGGATAGGCTCACAACACACATTTTGAAAGCAAGTCTCCTATTAGAAACTCTGGGGCCTAATTCAGAGCACATTCCTCTTTGGAGCATAGTTCTATAGGTCTTCATCACACTATACCATACACAGGTTCCAACCTTCTCTGCTAATGAGGAAATGACCAGCTTATCACACAGGCATACATGCACCTTTTTTTTTAGGGTCAATCTGATTGGCTTGTGAAGGTTTGGCACATCTTTGATTGGTGGGAGGTGGTCTTGCTTATAATCAATAAAGGAATCCAAAAGGATGGGGAGCTCTTCAGTCCTCTCCAGGGTCATCTGTCTGATTACACATGCACTGGAACTGGCCAGTGTGACCTGGAAGAGCCCTACCAACCATGCTCCCCCAAAAGAAGTCATTCTCTCAAACATCCCCACTGTATTTCAACGGGAATTCAAGGTGCCCAGCGGCTGTAACTGATTACTCCAGTGATAAAGCTTAGAACAACTTATTAAATCCTTTTAGAAGAGGAAACTGACTTTTTCAAAGATGAAAGCTATGCCTCTGAGAGTCCCAACTGGGTCTGGAACTTACTCTTCCTGGGGTAACAAGATTCATGGGCAGAACCATGTAGGTATCTGAACTCTGCCTTCTCCTGTGGCGGGAACAGACAGTGAGGCATTAATGGAAGTTATCAGGATTTACTTATGTATGTAAAAAGCCTAGAAAATCATCACCCACCCTTAGCCAATAAGTACAGTCTGCTGGCAAAGTGGAATATATGTCTTTGCAGCCCTAGACAGATTCAGCTCTACCTTTTGGGTCTGCCTGCTGGAGCTCCACTTCCCAGCCAGGGATGCCAATCTCATCCACTGAACGCTCGGAGCTTTCTTTTCTATTAAGCAGTGATCAAAGAACAGAGCTTACTGATGGCATGGCTCTCCCGGGGAGCACACTGATGTCAGAGCTGGCACGCCTGGCCCTTTGGCAGGACCTGTCATCTTGCTGCTGGGGATCACAGTACCATTTGCCCTGAGGTGCAGCTCAGGGATCTGGTGCCTCCAGGGCTGTGCAACACACTGCTGGCCCAAACAAAGGTCCCTACACTTGTCCTCAGGGATTGTTCAGATGCCTGCTGAGTGTTTGATTTTCTGTTCTTCATTTCCAAGGTGGCTGGCTCCAAGTCACGAACTACAGCCTAAGGCTGCTGAAGTCTTGTCAGCTCCTTCCTTTTGCTTATCTTCGGACTCACACAAAGGAGTTCCTTCCCATCACTCTGCAGTGTACATAGTGACAGATTCCCAAACAGCAGACAGCCCAAGTTCCAAGTACTTGGGGCGTGATTCTAGACAGATGAGAACTGGGCTGACCCAGGTATATCTTTAGCTGCACCCAAAAGGAAGATTTTTCAGCAGCCAAGCATCCACTTGGCTGAAGGAAGATGCCATGGCAAGCAAGGTACTCACCTGGATAAGACAGACAGATTGCCATGCACAGCCTACGGGGCTGAGACACCCAAACATGCAGCTTTGCCCCAAGTAATGCCAGGCAGTCCTCTGAAGAGCTGAAGTCACAGTGGAACACCATCACAGAGCTGCTGAATGGATAAATAACCCTGAAATGTAAGCCTTATCTTCTGAGTGCTGATCAACCCAACCTCCCCACCTGTGGGCCCAAGTGCCCCCACGCCCACCTGGCACACCAAACCACCCCACTTCTCACACATCTCAAGATAGACAATGTGAAACAAACTACATTTCCCAAAACTCTTTTTTCTTGTGTTTAAAATGGGCTACAAGAGGGATGAAGGGATGCATTGCTCTTCTGTAATACGTATTTGTTGCTGATGGGCAGCTCACTTCTGACACCTGAGCCAGGGATGTGTGATCAGCTTCGTGAATAAGACCCTGGCTTCTGCAGGATACCCTCATCACCAAGGTCAGAAGTCATAAGAGCAGACATGGGGCATCATTTGTCTTTATGGGGTCCTGCTTATGCAACATGGGGTTCCTACCTGCTTCTGATCTTCCCTTTCCTTTTTTTTTTTTTTTTTTTTTGGCAGTACTGGGATTTGAACTCAGGGCTTCACACCTGCTAGGCAGGTGCTTTTTTGTGATGAGTTTTTTCCAAATAGGGTCTCAGGAACTATTTGCCCAGTCTGGCTTCGAACCATGATCCTCCTGATCTCTGCCTCCTGAGTAGCGAGGATTACAGGCCTGAGGCACTGGAGTCTGGCTGGTCTTCCCTTTCTGACCACCTGCCTGGAGACCTCAGGCTCTGAGGCCAAGAGACGGCCTTGTGGAGATCACTGAGCCAGCATTCATAACTGCATATGTCAGTTCCCCACACAAAAAAGAATCATATTTATTCTGATTCTCTGAGTGAACCCTGCCTAATACATCATTTTGCAGATAAAATCCCTTAAAGAAGGGATAGGTGGAAAAGATTACAAATGGGATAAAAAGCATCCAGCATGGCTTATGACCTAAAGTAAGAACTCAGTAAACCTAAGCCAATTTTAAAAGGCCAGGCTGTTTGTAAAGATGAAAGAAACGTTTGCCAAAATTTTCTGACAACTATGAAATACTATTCAAATGCTTGTTTCATTATTACTTCACTCAGTGACATTACCAGAGTACCACAGACAATTAAAGATGATCAAAAGCCGGGTGTGGTGGCTCACATCTGTAATATCAGATACTCAGAAGGCAGAGATCAGGAGGATGGTGGAGATTGGGAGGATTGAGGTTTGAAGCAAGCTCAGGCAAAAAGTTAGCAAGACCCCATCTCAACAAAAAAGCTGAGCAAGCTGGCACACACCAGTCATCCCAGGTACATGAGAGGCATAAATAGGAGGATTGAGGTCCTAGTCAGCTCAGGCAAAAACACATGACACTATTTGAAAAATAACAAAAGCACAATGGGCTTGAGATGTGTCTCAAGTGACAAAGTGCCTGCTAGCAAACCAGAGGCCCTGAGTTCAAATCCAAGCACTGCCAAAAAAAATAATAAAAATAATATAATAAATCAATAAAAATAAGTGGAGGGAAAGAAATAAAGCAAGATGGGCAAAATGATGGTGAGCATCACAGAAGTTCTAAAACATTCTCTGAACATTTTATACATCTGAAATCCTCCCTTGTAAAAGTTTTGGGTCTTTCTTAATTGTTGAAAACATTCAGAGACTTTCCACCTACAGGTAAATTTCTACCATTGGGGTAAAATAAAATTAGGGAAAGTTTGGGACTCAGAGAAAGACATTACATCTTCCATTAACCATGCTTTGACTCAAGATCCTCCCTCACCTGGCTGGGAACCACCCATGCCCCTCCCCACTCCTTGTTCTCCCCTTCTCATAGGTTACCCTGGGTTTTATAAGCACCTGGAGAGCAGAAACACGCTCTCACTCGGCTTCTGGTTTCCACCTGGGCTCGACCATGCTTCCCTTTGTATTTCTCTTCCCTGACTTTTAATAAACTCCATTTACACCCATGTGTCCTGCCATGCATTCTTCCCAGCGAGATGCAAAGAATTTGGAAGTCTTCTGATCACAGACTGCACCAGCGCTGTTAAACCTTCTCAGTACTAGAGAGGATCCCAGGTTCAGACAGGAAAGAGACTACAATGTGGGCAGAGAAAATCTGGGTTTTTCTCTACCTAGAGAAAAATGAATTCAGGAGAAAAAGAACACTGAGCCCAGGTTCTTCCACAAAGCTTACACTTGCTGGATTCTAAAAGTTTATTGACCAATTTATTTAAGCGGTTTCGTTCAGGGCTATCAGAACCTACGTGGAAGTAAGGGACAGAAATAAAAATGCACAAAGCTGTTAAGAATTATTTTTTACAAATTTACTTTTATTATATCTTGAAATATTGGTGTAATATCGTAAATGTATTCAAAGGAAAAGAGTAGTTGCTGTTTGAAGGAGCGATAAAACATGCTATCAAGTTCAAATCGCACTCAAATGTTAATAAACAGGCAACAGAAACTACTATACGCATTACGTTTGGCTATTAATATGAAATAAAACCACCATCTGCACTGCCAAACAGAAAAATTTTCACTCTTTCAGATTATATTGTTTCCCAGTAAAAATGCTAATATATTTTGAGTCCTAATGGAGTTTTCAAGGCCTATAAGCCAAAGTCAAGATTTCCAAGGGGAAAACGATTGTGAAAAACCTCCTGTCGCCTTGTTTAAAAAAATAGATAATAATAATAATAATAGATAATAAACTTCCACTTTTCTTTACAGTGTGGAAGGCTTCCCCTGCACCGTGGATCTGTGCTTCTGTGAAGATTCCTCCCTCAACAACAAAGGTGTGGAACTCCTACAAAGTTTCAGGCACTTCTAGAGGCAAAGGAAATGGTTTTATTCTGTGATGCAGTGTTGGGAGCTAACATCTGATGAGCTTTCTTCTCCAGTACAAAGAGCAGATTTCTCTTACTGTCTTGAGCAAAGGTCTGAATCTGTTTCATTTGAAAAGTCACAGGTTGCAGTTAGACATAAGCGGTGGCCACCAGAGGAAGACAGGAAGAAATCACCTTCGTTCAACTTCCCGACTCCTCTAATCTCTATTTGAGATCGGGTAGCCCGAGGATGCCACCAGGATGCTTTGATGTCAGCCACTACCCTAAAGCTTAATTCGCTCTTTACCCAAGAATAAACCACATCCTAAACACCAGCTGTGTCTGGCCCAGGGAGGTCTTTACAAGTGAATTTAACAAAACAAAGGCCCAGCTCTCAGGGCTAGATTAGAGCAGGAACTAGTGGGTTACTTAATGTCTCTCTTAGCAAGACAATGACCCAAATCCAGGAAATCACCCCAGGGGCCCAAATGACCCCTCCCTATTTTAACAGCCATCTCGGCCACCCAAACCCATGACCTTTGACCACGTGTGTCCCCCAGCTATCCACTCTAACACTAAGAGATAGGTACGACCATTTTGGGTTTTTGCCCCCATTTCCTTTGTGGGGAACAGGAAATCTCTCTCTCTCTCCCCCGCCCCCGACTCCATTGTTCTCATTTTAGAAACAAATGCTTTCAGTCTGTTGAAAGCATATTCCTTTCCTAAGAAACTTTACCATTACTTTTACTGAATCTTTGCATCTTGCTTGAATTCTTCTCCTGCCAGATGCAAGAACCGAGGTAATTTTCAAGGCCATTTTTTTTTTTGGTAACAGACAATACTATCATCTGGTTAGACAATTGTGGTTTGTTTGGGGGGTTTTTGTTGTTGTTTATTTTGTTTTTATTCAAAAAATATTTGTTGAAGAACCACTTTGCATGTATTTGGGTTGATGTCATAGACGATTACTGTAATGATCCAATGAACTATGACCGTGCCTAGCCCCCAGCTTGGCAGAGCAGAAGCTCCTTAAGCATCCTTTCTGTCCCCGTTCTCTTGTTCCATCAGATCTTCCCCGAGACCTCCTCTGAGCCCACTTTCCCAGCCTGCCTCTTTGGCAGTAATTCAGTCTCCCTTCTGCCTCTTTTCCTTGGGCCTCACAGCCCACTTCAGCGTGGGAAGCATCCAATGTCAGCACAGCAACTTTATGCACAGGGCTAAGTCAACGCTGCCAGCATGCCCCAGATGGGGAAGGACTGAGGAGTTGGGGACAGGAGGAACGAGGCAGGTCTCCTGCATTGAATTAGATAGATGAAAATTTCTGCTGCTACATTCTTGGGAACCACTCAAATAAACATCACTGTGTTTTCTCACCCGAGCAGGGCTGGCCCACAAAGAATGCTCCCTCACAGTTTGCTTGTGGTGGGGGGAGGGCGCTGGGTGTGTTCTGAATGGCCAGGCAGGCTTTCCCAGTGGAAACCAGACTCCCCACTCCTCAGCCATCAGCAACACCACCGATCCCTTTCTTCCCTGTGGCATTATCTCAGTGTTCACTTCTGACCAAGGAACCCCATTAATTCTCTGTGATGAACATTCCAAATGACATCACTTCAGGTCTTTGAAATTCAAAAAAAGCTAGATTAATGAACCACAAACTTCAAGCAAATTGGTCGCGCAATCCATCACATCTGACCATAGCTTTGCCACAGCCTCAAATTCCAAAGAATGGCAGAAATTTCCCAGGCTGCTTTTGAAAAGGAACACAGAGGCCTGAAAGAGCAGTCCAGGTTGCCTCCGTCCTTTCCAGAAATGTTATGTGTCTGCTGTGTGCTGAAAATTAAATGGTCCCATTCTCTACCTGGTACTTTATTGATATAAATTTAACCTGTTCAAATGTTATATTAAATTCCAATCTCTTCCAAAATAATATACATTTAATTCCTCATTCTACCAACCTATTGAAAATATCCCTCTTGGCAGCCTTTCAGAAAACCTACGTGAATTGCAAAGTCTTTTAGATTTTGGTGAAGTTTTAAGAACGCTATTCACCCACATATTCAACTGAGGCTCTTTTATTCCGTGCCATTCCATTTCCCCAATCTCCTTTATATAATGTCAGAGCCACAAAAATCAGGAGCAGTGCCTGTCTGGCCATTCACCTTTCCTTCTGCATAGAAAATAGCATTAACAATCGTGAATGAAAAATATATATCAAACTAATTACCTCCTTTTCTTTCAAAGTAAAAGATAATCTAACACTATTCTTTTGGACATAATGCCATTTATTTCACAAAAGGGGATTTTTGTGTGCTCAAAAAAGATGGTGTTTAATATGTGTGAATCAAAATCCAGATTAGCTAATTAACTGATGAGCCTGAGAATGAAATGAAGAATCAATATGCTATGAAAAGCGCAGAAGAAATGTCATGCCAGGTGAGACTAGTCCAACAGGATCAGAACTTTCTCTGCCAGTGAAACAAAAGATGCTTATTTTCAAAAATACAATAGCATAAAACTTTGATGTCCTGAAATTATCAGCAAATGAATTACTGTTGGGTAGCTAAATTTTCCAGGGAGCTGGAGGTAATTTCTTTAAGTAGCAAAAGTGTTTTCTCTACCTTAAACATTTCTCTGCCCTCTTCTATAGAGTATATTCAACATTGCTTGCTCATTGAGTCATCACTATGAACACCAAATTTTATTGACTGAGGGCCTAAGGACTCAATGAATTATTATAGGTTTGTATCCCTTTACTAAATTGCCCAACATTGCTGGCTGTATCTGACAGTGTCAGCTGGCTTGTGTTCTCCATTTCCTGACTCTGAAGTAGACCCTAGAAATCAGTGTCTCAGAAAGGTAACATGATGCTGGTACACTACCAAGCTGCCACCTCTAATAATGAAGGATTCACCTCCCACAAACCCTCTGTAAGATTGGTTAAAACAGTCATTGTGGAGAATTTATTCACTACCAGGGCTCCAATCATCTTCTTTCTTTGCCAGAGGAGGCAATGCAGAGGGCATTTCTTTTAATAGTCCCCGTCACATTAGGATGTGATGGGAAGCCCACTTCGAAATCATCTAACTATGAATTACAGAGGAAGAAAGACAGAAAAAAATCCTGAGTAGACCTTACCGACTGTGGCCTCATGAAAAATCCCTTTTTAAAAATCACAGAAGTCCAGGCTGGCTGACCGAGGGAAAAGGAAACATCAATATCGCTCAAGGATTACCAGACAATAAATAACTCAAGACAAATCAATCCATTAATTTAACTACTGCTGTAACCTCTGTATTTCTGGTTTGTAAAATTTGGGAGGGTACCTACTTCCAAATGTTTATACCTGTATTTCAGTGTATACAAATTTTCTAGAAAGTTACTTAAAGTGATAATAAGCTTCTTATTTTTACCATTTTCATGTGTAAATCTTTCCAAAATGGACCCCGTGGTATCTTGCCTACTTAACCAGAAGATGCAGGGTCTCACCTACTCCCCTCAATGTCCCAGTCATACCTATGCATATCTTGAACTCCATTGTGGAGTAATATGTCATATTCCTTGAGATTTCTCTCCAGCTAGGTAACTTTGGGAACATTTTTTAATATTCTTTATGTGCAAAATACAGAATGTACAGCACCTACCTCATAAGATTACCATGATCACTAAATTAGATATCATAAGTAAATAGACAATAAAAGCAGAGTAAGGGCAAAAGTAAGCAGCAAAAAGTATTTTCTTTACCTTGGCTTTTCTATCCATTTATCCTGGATTCTGTGCCTTGTCTAGTTCTTGGTTTTGCTTCTCAATTTTCTTCTGCAATCTGCCTGCTCATAGAGATGTCATCCACCCCTTCTGTTTTCAGACTTCTTCCTTCTAATTTTCTCTCATATTTTCTATGGGGTTGCCAAAATAAAACGATACTTCTTGGACTTGTGGGTAAAACAAGAGAAATGGACCCTGAGTTGGGCAGTAGCTCTGTGCTGTGGGGAGGGCCACAAATTACATATATCTTGAACAACTCCCCATTTCTTTTAAGTGGCACTTTCAAGATTTTAATGATCTTGTTAGATATCCCATTTATTTCCTTATCTTGATCATTGGGTTTTCTTTGTCCTTGGAGAATGACCACGGGGTAGCTGCTTATGCCTGATGATTGAAATATTACTCTTAAATACTTGGTGAGGTTGTGAGGGGCAGATCTTGTGCTCACAATATTTTATAGCTGTTGCATTAGTGCCACACAATAATGGAGTCCCAGAGAAGTCTGTCAAGAGGAATATATAAAAAAGCACCCCGTAAGATTCCGATATGCCCTACTGAGAGAGGACATCCCCTCCAAACCTGAGTTACAGCCTGCAGTGAGCCACTGTCACCAGCAGATAAGGGGCAGAATATGGGTGAGAAATAGTGTTCCATTGTTTAGCCACTTCTGTGGTGATCTGGAGGTAAAGAAGTCCATGTATCACCATAGTATCCTTGAGCCCCTCCTGCTACTGTGCCCACACTGCACTGTGGTTTTGAGGTACAAGGACGAATGGAGAGGTCTCCAGCTTCCAGCTGTACATACAGGTGGCCCAGACAGGGATTTCTGTCAGGTCATAGTTTTGCTTCATGAACACTAGGCAGGTTTGAACTCAGGATGTGTGTGTCTTGGACTTACTAATTTCCTGCCTCTTAACATATTAAAATTATTTCCTACATGTCTTGTATATTTTTGCTTCATCCCTAGATAATAGGAGCAGGTATAGTTTAAAATCTCAATAAAGTAAGCAACAGGTACAATTAGCCATATTTCCTATGTGGGTAACCAAGACTCAGAGCAGAGAAGTGGGTCTCCCAGTTCACACATCTCATTGCTGCTGGAGTCTGGGGCATGAATTCCTATCTCCTGATTTTCAGGTATTTTGCTGTTTTACCAGACTCATGAAGATTTTGTTCAGTTATTTCTGGCACACAGTGTTCTCTCATCTTCTCAGTAAAGTGGTTTCCAGAAGTTTGTCCTCAGACATGTGGTGGATTTCATCTCTATCATGATCTCAAAATCACTCATCCTGTCATCAGTTTCATCTAAGAATTAAAACCTGGAATAAGTGGGTCTTTATGAAACATCAAATTTTTTTCAGAATGTTTTAAGTCAAAGTGGACAATTTCATCTATAAAATATTTTTTAAGTACCAGGATCTAATCAAGTCTGTAGCCCCAGTTCTCCTCCTAATAGAGTGAAGTAAAGAAAAACTATCATAGGTGGAAGAAGACATAAGAAACAGATGAACCAAAGGCAATATGATAAGCATGTTTGAAATCTGATTTGAAGAATCTGACCCAAAGAATACTCTTCTCAGACAATCATGGAACATTCAACATGGAAGAAGTATTCTGTGATGATAAGGAGTGATGTTTAATTATGTTGTGATGATATTGTGGGATTTTTAAAAATCTTTATCAGAGGTACATACAGATGTATTACCAGGTGAATAATTTGATGTTTGCAATTTCCTGTATAGTAAGTAGTCCAGTGAAAAATAAATAAATAATGAAAGTATATGTGTGCATAAGGGGTCTTGATAAAAATAGCAAAATATTCATAAATAGTGACTCCAGGGAAAGGTACCTAGGGCTTATTATACAATTCTCTATACCTCTTGTTTGAGATTTTTCCAAATAAGTCTTCAAATTTATAGGCTAATTCATTTTTAAAATGTCATTTTAGCTAATATCTTAAAGGATCCTGCTCCCTGGGAGGGAAGGCCAACTGAAATCTTAGTAAGTCCAACCATCCATCAGCACTTGTAGAGCACCTATTGTGCACACAGCCAGGCAGCTCTGAGAGGTCAAGCTCACTATCAACCATTCCTAACATAGCCTTTGACACCTGAATGCATTCCTTTTCCTATCCAAGTACTAACCAAGCCTGATCCTGCTTAGATTCCAAGATAGAGGATCTGGCACGTTCAGGATGGAATGGCCATAGACACATTTCTTAGCACTTAATTTTGCAAAATCATTGTTACAATGAGAGTCTCATTTGAAGTTAGCACAGTTTGAGAGGGAATTCACTATGTTATTTTGACCTTGTATCAAATCTCAAGCATTTTTAATTGCTATATAAATGTGGCATCAATTATTATTAGCAAAGGAAATGGAAATTGATACAATGAATTAACTCGCCAATCTCAATCTTCTTTGGCTAAGTTCCTTCGCTCTTTCAAATTAGTTAAGCAGCGTTGAGGGTATTTCTAAGGACACCTTATTACTTCCAAATAAAGATTCTTGGCTCTTTAATGGTTTGAGTCTGGTAAAACAGTAAAATACCTAAAAATCAGGAGATAGGAATTCATGCCCCAGACTCCAGCAGCAATGAGATGTGTGAACTGGGAGACCCACTTCTCTGCTCTGAGTCTTGGTTACCCACATAGGAAATATGGCTAATTGTACCTGTTGCTTACTTTATTGAGATTTTAAACTATACCTGCTCCTATTATCTAGGGATGAAGCAAAAATATACAAGACATGTAGGAAATAATTTTAATATGTTAAGAGGCAGGAAATTAGTAAGTCCAAGACACACACATCCTGAGTTCAAACCTGCCTAGTGTTCATGAAGCAAAACTATGACCTGACAGAAATCCCTGTCTGGGCCACCTGTATGTACAGCTGGAAGCTGGAGACCTCTCCATTCGTCCTTGTACCTCAAAACCACAGTGCAGTGTGGGCACAGTAGCAGGAGGGGCTCAAGGATACTATGGTGATACATGGACTTCTTTACCTCCAGATCACCACAGAAGTGGCTAAACAATGGAACACTATTTCTCACCCATATTCTGCCCCTTATCTGCTGGTGACAGTGGCTCACTGCAGGCTGTAACTCAGGTTTGGAGGGGATGTCCTCTCTCAGTAGGGCATATCGGAATCTTACGGGGTGCTTTTTTATATATTCCTCTTGACAGACTTCTCTGGGACTCCATTATTGTGTGGCACTAATGCAACAGCTATAAAATATTGTGAGCACAAGATCTGCCCCTCACAACCTCACCAAGTATTTAAGAGTAATATTTCAATCATCAGGCATAAGCAGCTACCCCGTGGTCATTCTCCAAGGACAAAGAAAACCCAATGATCAAGATAAGGAAATAAATGGGATATCTAACAAGATCATTAAAATCTTGAAAGTGCCACTTAAAAGAAATGGGGAGTTGTTCAAGATATATGTAATTTGTGGCCCTCCCCACAGCACAGAGCTACTGCCCATGACCAAGTACAACGCTAAAGGTTTTCCTGGAAACTCAAGCCTTAACAGCAATGGTAGGCAAGTTGCCTCAGAGTTTTCAGTGGACAAGTCTAGAACTGCTGTCAGTGCTTAAAGCCCACATCTGTTGGTGACCCTGGTCTTGAGTCAAGCTCTGGTTTGTTCAGCCACTTGGGCATCTCACTGCCTTATCACCACAGCTTAGCCTTCTAGCTTCTCCACTCCTTCCTTCCTGGTGTGGCTGACAGAGCAAGACCCTTCCTTCCACTTATATGATTCTGAATTTCCACTATTTCTTATAAACCAGAGCAGGTCTTCGCCTGCCTGACCCTTCCTGTTATCATTTGGAATTTGAATTAGAAAATCTCACAGCTGGGAGAATCTCTAAATAACCAAATGGTCCATTTGTGTCCCTTAGTCTGCTCAGATCCTGAGCAGAAGAGCTCACTGCCTCCACCTCAAATGTCACTAACTCCATTTGTATTCTGATTGTTCTCCAAATGTTTCTGTTTAGTGTCTCTTCCCGGATTTTGGGTACACACTGAGCATGGTTGAAAATACTTCAGTGGCAGCTGTGATCTAGGCATTTGGAGAACTCCAGGTTCCACAGTGCAAGATGGGACAACCCACGGGCCCCCGAAAATAAAGTCCATCTGATGGACAGAATGAAATGCCTGTGACAGCTGACGCTTATCTGTACCACAAACATCGCACACCCTGGGCTCCTTGGTGAAGCAGAAAAGATCTGTGCAGTCAGAGAACCCACCCTTTTATGCTGACAGTCTAGGGTCAGCATCTGCCTAGGCATCCAAATGCACAAGGCATGGTGGTGAGCAGCAACAAGACTTCCATCCTTAGGCAGATGACCATTAGGAGGCTTATCCAATGTGAAGTCAGCTGGGGCAGATGCTACTGAATGTGGGTCCAGAGCTTCCCCTCATGTCTCTGCTCCCACCCCTGAGGGTCACCTGTCTTCCTTCATTAAGAATGAGAGCTGGCGGCTGGCAGAGTTAATTACAGAGGCTGTTCAGGCAGCCGCTCACACACTGGAGGGGCTTTCTTCCTGTGTCAGTTCCAAAACAGACACAGACAGTTTCATACCCATGGGTTCCACCTCTGTGATTCAACCAATGGCAGGTCAAAGGACTAAAAGAAAAATTGCATCTGTACTGAACAGGTACAGATTTTTTCTTTCCTCTGTTCTTTAAATAATATGGTAAACAACTGGTGATATAACACATTGCTTTAGGTATTATAAGTAATCTAGAGATGACAAGGTTTAGTGCACATAGTTTATATGCAAATACCATCTGTTTTATATAAAGTCTTGAGCATCCTTGGATTTTGGTATTTGGAGACATCCTAGGCCCAATCCCCTGTGGATAGCAAGAAAAACCTGTACTCTCTACACAAACCTTAGTTATAATTTCTGCCATGGCAAGGATGCCTAATAGAACTCCCACACCCACAAGTGTTTTTGAAGTTTTCGTCCAAAGATAGAGACTCATGGGATAAGGTCCTCCCATGGTGTGCTTTAGAGAGCTGAAAACAAGGAGTTAAAGTAACCAATGTTGAACTTTCACATGGCCACAGCCACAGTGAGTGATGTATGGTCACTAAACACATAGACAATGCTGCCAGAACTCTCTGTGGGCATTTTCTTCATTCCTGAGCTTCTGCGTGGCCACTCTCAAACCCATTGGGAGTTAGAAAGATGCAGACATTACTAAACGTGGAGCAGGAGAGAGCAGGGTAATCCAGAAAAGGCAGGCAGCATATCCAACAGGTCACTAAGTCCAAGTGTCAGCACTCGTTGGGGGACAGAGGACATCGTACAGTACCATATCTATTTAATAGCAAATACAGAGGTGTTGCCTGGGAAAAATAATTTTACCCAGCTTGGGGTGATCTCTAGGGGCAATGCCATAACACCATCTAATTACTTTTAACAATTAATTGCTTCAAAATATTATCGTGTGAGTGTTGGGATTTGGATATGTAGCCCCACCACCACCACCACCAAGGCTCATGTGTTAAAGGTTTGGTCCCCCAGCTGGTGGCACTATTGAAGAGTTGCTTGGATCATGGTAACTTCATCAATGGCTTAATCCATTGATGACTTCATTCCAAAGGGGCTATTAGGAGGTAAGGCCTAGTTGAGGAAGTGGGTCACTGGGGGTGTGTTTTTGAAGGGTTTTAGTACTCAGCCTCCACAATGTTAGACAGCCTACAATAAGCACAGAAGGAGGGAGGGACAGAAGGGACAAAGGATACACAAGACCAAGAGTTAAAAGCAGGAGGAAAGATACACATAGAGATACTGACTGGTCTTCATTATAAAGGAAGAGTTTCCTTCCCCCAGTAAAATGAAGTTCATTTGTTTCCCTGCATGCTTGTCTACATTTTTTTAATTTCTCTGATCAACAGAAGGATGTGTATCACAAATAATAATCAGTATTATTGATTACGGGACAGATTTGGAGAGCATTTAAGGAGAGGGCTCATAGTTATTAACGTTCAGCTAATAACATCGCTTCATTCCACCCATGAGAAATTCAAATCAGTAGGAAAGTGGTGAGAGACCAGGTCTGCGGTTGGTGGTTGCTCTCTCCTCCATGCTGTGCTCTGGTACGTTTTTCCAAGAGAAACACTAGGATGCAAGTGAAGATTTGGGAGAATTAGTGGAGTAGCAAAAAAGAATTGGAAAAAGCCAAGGAGACAAATTTGGCCTGAAGGAAAGGAGTAGAAAAAAGAAAATTTTACACTGTACTGAAGGAAAGCATGATAAAGCCCAAACACTAGATTCTAGAGACGCCTAAAGAGTAAAAGAGGCAAAAGGATGAGAGATCTGTGCTCTAGAAGAGCCAGTGGTGCAGCTGTTGACATTCCCAACTGCCTATGGCCAGATGTTGAATTCAAGATGCTGAACCCCAAGAGAAGAGCATCTGCTCTCAGTTGCCTCCCCGCCTGCCTCCACTAACACATAAGAACACTCAGTGGGTTTTCTCAGGCTTTGTCTCTTCAGTAACACATGCATTATTACATACACAATGCACTCCTAATATCTTGATAAAACCCATAAAAGTCAAATGCTTTACGACATTTTATTGTTACGGCCATGAATAAAAAGCTTGTCACTGAGGGAAGTAGCCTGTGTAAAATGATCTCCGTAGTTATCATGCTATCTATAACCCTACTCAAGGAAGCACATCAGAACAAGTTCCTAGAAAAATCATGTCATTTTCTTGCTTTCTACCTACTGAGAAACAGATCCCCGTACTATGTCCTTCCCAGTCCACCCCCAATATTCTGGCTACCTGGATCTACCTTCTCAGCCAAAATCACTGGCTTCCCTTAATCAACTCATTTGACATACCTGACCCTCTAGCATCCCATACATTTAATGATTATGCATTGAACAGAGATTGCATGATAGAAAATCTTCATGATGTGTCAGGTTGATTTTTCAATATCCCCCATAACATAAACAAATGCTAAGAAGAAAACACAATAAATTAGAAGAAATAAGTTCTAGTGTTCTAAAGAGCATCAGAAGGGCTCTAACCAAATATATATCTTATAAATAACTAGAAGAGAGGAGTTTGAAACCTCCAAACACAAAGCAATGATGAGGAGATGGAAATATTAATTATCCTGATTTGATCAAGACATATTGTAGACATGTATCTAACTATCACATTGTACCCCATAAATTTAAATATTAATATTTAATAAGAAATATAAAATATTTTAAAAGACAAAAAAATGATAAGGAGATATAGAGAATGGTGAAAGACTCAGGGGCAGAGAAGCAAAAGAGAAAAGAAATTGCTTACAGAAGAATAAATGCATTCTCTGAAGCTTCCTCCTCATTCTACCTCCTCAAGGGTCATCCCCCACTAATCACACAGGTTGAATTTACCCCAGTCCAAAATTCCAAAATCCAAAATCTTTTGAGTGCCAACATGAAGGCACAGATGGAAAATTTGAAACTTTGTTTCATGCACAGAATTGCTTAAGAATACTACATAAAGTTGCCATCAAGCTATGCATATAAGGTATATCAAAACATGCTTAGATTTGGGCACTATTTCCATTATGTATATGAGACTATTCCAAAATGAAAAGGAAAAAAATTTTATCTGAAACACTTCTGGATGCAAATATTTTGGGGAAGGGATACTCAAACTATACTCATGTTCTTCCCCATAACAACTTCCCGTTTGGGCTATAGCCTACCATGTTATTCTGTTCCAAATAGCTCTACCCTCGCTTTACTTTTCAGACAGATAAAACTAGGTGGAAGATGCATAGCTCAGTTCCCTTTGTACAAATTTGTCTTACCCACTTTCATAGGCTTTACCCTAACCAACAGACCAATAATTTCCCTATGCTGGTCCTACCCAATAACAAACCATTTAAAAGCACCTTAGCCCAAAGAAAGAAGATTCTGTCTCCCAGGAATATTGTGACTTTGAGACTTGCAATTTGATGACCTTAAGGGGAGCTATTCCAAAAGGAAGTAGAAAAGACACAGCCAAAAGGAATTAAGAAGTCCCCGTCATTACAAATATTACATTTATTTTATTCCTAAAGGCAAGATGAGCCTGGTATAAATTTATTAGAACCCCTTACAAAACCTGTTGAGGCAAGGAGTGTATTATCCCAAATCATCTGGCCGGTGTGAATATACTAATGGTACCCGGAGGAGAGAATATTTGAATTCAGGAAGGTCTTGAGGGAGCGGAGAAGTATGTGGTTACTGCATCTGCTGTCTGAGTGTATTTTCCCAGCCATTCCACAGGGAGAGATTTTTCTGGCGTAATCATTATTGTCATTTCCCTCAACTGTTGAATTAACGCTACGGATTTTCACCTTCCACAATCTTTAAAGGAGGAAGCCATGTGTGCTCTCCCCCCGAATTATGTAATTTGCAGTTTGAAATCAGTCTTGCTTTTTTTTTTTTTTCTTCTATTGATTTTTATGTCTAAGCAGATTTTTCAGGCACTCTTTAACTAGATTCTGACTCAAGGACCTAGAGTCATGGAGTATGATGATTTAGGTGAATGGGGATCCCATTGAGGGGTGAAAGGGAGAGAGCTTCACACACCAGATTGGAAGACTTAGGTTGTGTTCTGCCTAACTGGCAATGACCTATGATAACTTCAAAAGAAAACAACATTTAGCTGACTTAAAGAACAAGCTAATATAAAAATTAAAACATTTTTAATGGGGGAAGGGTTCTCTCTTTCAAAGTGCCCCCCACTCCCAAATCATAGCAACTTAAGGTGTGTATGTTTTGATTGTTGGACAAAGGCAAATGATCTCAGGGGGAAATGGGAATAATTCCCTAGAAATAAACCATCTTTGTCATTATATAGGGGTGTAAAGTGGGGTCAGAGAGAGAAGGGGTCTTACCCACAGGCTGGTTATTTGAATCAATCAAGGATTATGAAACATCCTCCAAACCAAGCTTGCTTGATGACATTCCCCCTCCCCAGGACATAACTTATTCTTCCTTTATTCATTCAGTGTTTACTAAGCAACTATTATGTGCCAGGCCCTGGTAATCAGGATGGAGTTGTTATTGGCAAACGGTGTTTCCAGAAGATCTTGGTCCTTGCATTTTGGGTAGAAGAATCCAAACGGAACATGTGCATGGGGCGAGGTAGAATAGCTTTATTGAGGGAAGGTGAGTCACCAGCTCTGCCAGGTGAGGGAAGAAGAAGGACCCAGGTTTTTTGGTAGGTCATTTTTATATCACCTTGAACTTGGGAAGCAGAAAGAGAATATGTCATCACTTGGCTCCTCTCGCCGTGAGCTAGGGGGAGGAACTCTTGAGTCAAGAGGGGGAACAGTCCCAGACTATCTCTTACCTAGGCTGTCTCATAGTTAATGACTGGGGATGTTTCTGAGCTAATGGCAGAGTGACACAAAACTGCTGGGCCTGTGAGGATGAAGGTTTGAACTCAGCATACCACAGCAAGGAACCCTGTTCCTTGCTATTGTAGTGACCCCTGAGGACAGTGACAAGTGCCTAACCACTGACACTTACAAGAGAGAGGAGATGAGTTCCAAAACTATTTAGCAGATCAAATCAGCAGAATTGGTTGATTAATAGAGTGAGGTAATGCAAGAGGGAGGCTTTTTCATCTTGAGTGACCAGTGAATGTAGCAAGGAAAACATGTAAGTTACATAGAATGCAAGTGATGGAAGTAAGAGAGAGACCCGGGTAAATGTTCTAAGAGGGAAAAGAAGGAGAGATGGTCTCCAACTGGAGAAACAAGAAGGCTTCCTGATGGAAGTGATGTCAGAACCCAGCCCTGAAAAGTTAAGTAGGATTTGAAGCGTGGGGTCCAGAAGGCAAGGCATTTTGGGAACAAAGCCAACAAAGTGAGAGGAGTATTTGAAGAACAGAGAGCTGTACAAAGTGGCTAAACAAGATAAGGGAGGCATGGACTATGGGCAGCATAGCCAGAGAGGTGGCCCACTTGGTACCAGGCCTGGATACCAAGAACAAGGATTCAAATTGCCGCCCACGACAAGAGGAGTGAAGGCCTTGGAGCAGAAGGTGACAGGATCAAAGAAAATACTTGCCAGGTTTTTGCAGAATTGGTAAGACGTGTATCATCTTCCTGAGCCTAATTAATTATACTTTGGAGACGAGAATGAACAAAAATGAAGTTAAATAAAATCCCGTCCACATTCCTTTGGCTGGCTTCTCTCCAAGAAGAGCAGATGGAAGGAAGTGGGCATGGATAATGCTTGCCCTTTTGTACTGCATGGCGACCAAGCTGTGCCACAGACTTCAGAGGGTCTAAGATCAACCAATAGACACTAAGGAGTGCTTAATGACCAGAGAAAATGTCCACTTCCAGAGGAAAGGGAGAGTTTTCTAGATAAGCTGGGTGAGAAGCTGGCCTTCTGGCACCCTCTTGCAAAGGGAACTTCAGGTGGAGAATGGGCGTGGAACTGAAGCACATGTCACCTTGCCCCTGGCAGATCCAGCTCCCTCCCAGGATGGAGCTGGAACCAGACAGGCACCCAAGGGGCTAAGCAGACTTTCTCGCCTGTCCACAGAAACCTCTTGGCACCGAATTTGACCCAGCCAGTTGGCACCAGGGCTGTTCAAGTGAGACAGGGGATTACAAAGAGAAGAAATGAAGTGTGGGAAATGAGAAGAGCCCTAGGGTTTCTGAAGGCTGGAACTCCATTAAGTCTACAGGAACAAACACTGCAGCCAACAGTCCATGGTGTTCTGACACTCCAAAAAGTCTGGCATTCTTGGAGTCACAGGCCACGTGGAATTTATCCACTTAGACATCTGTCTTTCTTCCTCAATTTGGGACTCCCTGAGCACAAGGACCACTGGACTTTTCTCTGGACTCTGTTATCTAATAGACCAGAAGATAGACAGACTAGCAGGCTCACAGGGCAAGTGGGAGGGAACTAGGCATGAAGACCTCAAAGAAACTATACCCGTGGATCAATACCCATAAGTAATAGTTAATTTTAATGAATGGTATATAAATTATTATAATTTTAATGAATCTATATAAACGATTCTACTGTAAACATAGTTATACGTGTATGCATATGTGATATGTGTGTGTATGTGTGTGTGTGTGTGTGTGTGTATACACACATTGTAGTGGGTATATACACATACACACACACACAATTTCCTTCTGCTCCTTCATTAGGGATGGTTAGTTAAAATAAAGCACTTTAGGGATTTGACAAAATGATTAATGTATGCAGTTTCTTCCTCTTCTTTTCCTGAACCTTAACTGCTGCTTTGAAGTGGTTTTGTTTCTGAGATTTACATATTTATAGGAATGTATGTTGACAACCCCGTAGTAGACCCTTGGAGTATTTATACCACCCCACAGCATCACTTCTCGTACTCTGGCAACTACAACTGGGTTTCCTTTCATGAAAACCATTTGACCTAACTTACTTTGTAGAACTGCAAACCAGCACAACACAGCCTCCTCTGCTGAGGAGTTAGGCACATAATGAAGGCAGACAGACTCAACTAACTCTTTCTCTAGCTCTTCTTGCTTCACTCTCCTGTCCCTTTTTGGACTTTGTTTTGAACACCATGATGAAAAAAGAAAAAGAAAGAAATTATCAAAATTTTATTATAAATAGCTATCTGCTTTATTATTTCCATGAAAAGCAAAGCATACTATTTTTCTTAGAAAAGATTCCACATCACTCCTGAATTGAACATAGACCTGCTAATGATACTGCAAAAACCAAAACACAGAAAGGGGAGATGAGGGTTGCAACAGTGACTATCATAACCAAATTCTTTGCCACGGAGGCATCTAAGAGCTAGGAAATATGGCCTTTTTCCTTTCTTCCACCCTCCTTCTGCCTTAAAAATTAGTGCTATAGGAGCTGAAGTGGATGGAGTTGGTTAGCCAATGCAATCTGCAGAGGTTATTCTACAGATAATAAGTGCACAGTGTGATAAAGCATTTCTTTTTAAAACTTAATCATATCCAGCACTATATTAGTCAGCTCTTCATCACCATGACAAAATACCTGAGATATTTAACTTATAAAAAGAAAACGGTTATTTTGATTCATGGTTCCTCAGGATCCAGTGCATGATCAAGTGGATTCATTGCTTTGGGTTTTTTGCAAAGCAGCATATCATGATGGAAGCACATGGTTGCACTAACCTCATGAGCCCAGAAACAAAAAGGAAGAGGGAATCCCACAATCCCCTTCAAGGGAATGTGACCTAATGACCTGAAGTCTTCCCTCTAGGCCACACCTCCTAAAGGTCCACCACACTTCTCAAAAGCAACATGTTGGGGACCAAGATTTTAACACTTATCCAAATAGAAGGCACAAAATGACAGAATAATAACACTAATTTTGGTAGAAAATTAACTATCCAGTATTCATAGACTTAATACTGAAAGCAACACCATTCTTATGTCAAACATAAGAACCATGTGCCTGTCCTTACAACTGTTCTCTCTTATAAGCAAATAGCTAACTTGACTCCTGGGCAAGTTAGCAATAGCTAACTTGACTCCTGGGCATGGGTGTACCATATTAGTTAGTCCTATGTTATGATTCTGTTTCCCATGAGCTTCTGGTAACAGGGGCACCAAACGATGGGGTGTACAGTGTTTGGGAGGTGGGCTTGAGAGAATGGCAATGCACACACCAGGCCTGTTTCCTTAAGTGATAAGATGTGTGTGTGTGTGTGTGTGTGTGTGTGTGTGTGTGTTGGCTCATCAGAACCGCTTCCTCCCTGCAGTAGCGCCCTGTCAGTTAGGTCTTGGAGTCCTATTGCTTGCTAACTTTGACTCTCCAGTCTTTCTAGAGCATCTACAACTCTTGACATCCTTCCAATCAACTTCTCCCTTGTGTAACAGTGAGACTTGATTTCTGCTGCTAGCAAACAGACACCCTGTCTTCTGGCAGCCCTGAATGAAAACTAAATAAACAACGCATCAGGTTGTAAATGGACACACCAGTCACATCCAAGATGTGCTGTGGACTTCAGGGAGCAGAATAGCTAAGTCCCTGGAGCATCCTTCTTTCAATCAAGAACCACTTAACGAGCACCCACTATGCTCCATACCCTGTGGCAACAATTTTCAGAGACAGAGAGGATGTCAAATCATTTTGTCCTTTCCTACCTACCCTGCTCTTTAAGATGTCCTTCAATTTACACGGCCTGCAGGAGACTTTAGATCAGTGACATCTCCATCAGTTCTCTCATGATTTAATATGAAATAACTCCCTAACACTCAGTAAATATGGCACCCTGCTGCTGTGACTATTGTTACCCTCTTATTCCAAGATTTTGGGACACATTTTCTTGGAGGTTGAGTTGAGCAAACACAGACTACCTAAGGGATGGGTTTGGCAACACAGATTTGGAGTGATTTCTAGAAACTAAAAAAAGAAGTGATACACTTTTGAGCGTTCGTGTCTAAGTCAACAGAGCACAGTAGAAGGAGCAGATATTTGACACTGATAATGACTGTCATAATGTTAGCATCTGCTTCTTGATCACTGTGCACCAGAAACTCTTTTAGGCTCTTTTATTTTTGTTTCATTTTATCCTCACTGGTGAGGAAGCAACTCAGAGTAACTAAGTGATGTTCCCAGTACTGCCCAGCTTTCAAATAAGCGAAGCAAGGATGTAAACCCAAGTTTGCTTTTTTTGACAGCGCTGGAATTTGAATGCATGGCTTTCTGATTACTAGGCAGGCACTCTACTGCCTGAGCCACACCTCCAGCATGATCTGGGCCTTTCTAATTCCACAGCCTGAGACTTCACCTAGCCTTCTTCGATTCATGCCTCCAGTAATGAATTTGCTAGCTGTGTAGTACCTCAAATGTGGGTCTTAAAAATGAGAACACTGAAGCCCTGGCAGAATAAGAACTAGGACAGGAGTCTCCAGAACCCCAACCCACTTCCTTCTCCACTACCCACTGACAAGCAGCCCTCCCTCATTCCCCTGTGCTATGTTTTGGGTTGATTTCCTCCTTTGTGTATGAATCCTGCAAATAACAGACCTCATGTGAGGCATAAATTAACTCCCATTCCTCTTTCTGTTTCCCCATTGTTCTGATCTTTTCAACTGCTCCTTATTTTGAACCATGTCCAAGTTCCTCCTGCCCTTTCTCCAGAGCAGCTGCAGGCCCTGGTTGTCACAGACTCGGTTTTTGCAGTATGGAGTCATTTGGGAGTGGCCAGAGACAACAGGGAAGACAGGAGAGAGGCGACCTAGGGCTGGCTTCAAGGACAAGAGAACAGCTGGTATCCAAGTGACCTCTGCCAGCATGGAGAGGCCAGAGAAGGCCCCACCCAGGGAGCAAGAGAGAGCGGAATGTCCAGCAGCCAGAAAGGGCCAGAGCCTGATAAGGCTTAACTGTCCTCACAGCACCACTGTTGGGATGAACAGGTGTTCCCATAGCTGATTGGGCAGCTCAGCTTCTAGAAGGGATGTGGGGTGGGGTAGACATAGCAGGGAACTGCAGAACCACATGGGCTAAGAGACAACCAGCCCCTTCTGGCAAAGCAGTTGAGAATAGCAACTGGGACGGAGACACTTACTCCCAAGGGTAGAAACACTTGACCTTCAGCCAGTCAGAGATTAAAGACAGTATAAATAGAGGCAATGCAACTCAAAGGGTGATCTTTATAGAAACAGCATCCCCTGGGACCTGGCCAAAATGCAAATCTCAGGCCCTATCTCAGACCTACTGAATCAGAACCTGCAATTTGACGAGGTCCCCAAGTGATTCCTGGTCACACTGAAATTTGAGAAGCACTGATCTAAGGCAGTGGTTCTCAAAGTGTGGTTCCCAATCAACATGGGTCGTAACGTGTACACTAAAGCAATGCTAGGAATATTTTTGTATAGCTATCCTCAACTCAACTAGCAAAAACACTTTGTCCTCCTTATTAGGCTTGTCTCTTTTCTGCAACAAAACTAGTGATAAAGGCAGAACAGGACCTGCCTGGAACTGAGGGGGCAAGGGGGAAGAAGTTGGGGGAGGAGGGCAGGGGGGAGAAATGACCCAAACAATGTATGCACATGTGAATAAAAGAATTTAAAAAAAAAGTGTGGTTCCCATGCCAGTACCCTCAACATCACCTGAGAATTTTTTTGAAGATGTAATTTTTAGGCCCCATTCCCAGATCTGCACCTTCAGTTTACCAAGCTATCCAGGTGATACTGGTGAAACTTAAAGTTTCAGAAGCACCAGGTTGGGTACCCCTTAGGCACTTTGGAGAGAGGTAATTAGGAAGCATCTCAAGAAAGGCATCCCAGCTGCATGGAAGGAAGGAGGACTCACACTGGCTCTAGCCAGCAGCTTCTCATGCCGCAACAATCTCCCAACACATGCTTACCCACCAAGGTCACACCCAGAATGCAGGCTCCCCAAAGTGCTAGGGAATTTCCAGTCTTCAGATCTTAGCTGGTCAGCAGTTGCTACCATTAGTAATGGCCCTTCCAAGTTACCATATTCAGGTAAGTCAGAGACTGGATGTAAACAGAAACTTTGAGATATGTAATCTGGCTACTAGCTGAGGTCTTCCCACCCTGGGTGACTAGATTTGATACTCTGCATGTGAACATCCAAGATCCTTCCCCAAGATTTCTAGGTGTTTCCTAAAAGTTTATAATTTCGGAATCCCTCCCAGGTCTGAGTTCTGCAGTAACGAATAACCTCACCCACCGTGGCAGCCCCTAGCATCAACCTGGGCATGGGTCCTAGCACATTTGTGGTTACTGGTTTGTTTTTTAAGAAACCTTCCAATGGAATCAGTACATTCAGCTCTGAGGAGAGGGAAATGTCCCAGAAATGCAAATCATTTCCAGGCAAGTGACATCATTCTCATTTTTTTTTTGGTGGAAATTATGAATTTTTTTAATCTTTTCAAAGAACTAAATTTGTATTTTCTCTATTTTTGTTGGTTTTCTATGTCATTGTGCCTGCTCTTGTTTTTCAATGGTTTTGTTGTTGTTTGGAGTTTTTTGTTTGTTTGTTGTGGTGGTATTGAGGATTGAACCCAGGGCCTTGAGCTTGCCAGGCAAGAAATACTTTACCACTTGAGCCACACCCCTAGTCCCATTCTTAAACGCCCTAGTACACCAATTCTCTTACACTCTTCCATCTTCTCTTTACCTCTCCATCCTCACTCCCCCATCAACAAACTACACAGAGAATGTTGTTCCTTGACTGTCACTAAATGATGCCTCCAACTTCTCACCACTTATACCAAGCAAGATACTTTCCTAAATAAAATATTTTCTTTCCTAAGAGGCAATTTCCTTCTCAAGTAAATAGACAGACAATGATAGGATGGATTCTTTGTACACTGGAGCACACAGCCCCTCCTCCTTCCCACTCACTCCTTTGCAGAATCTTGATCATTCCTCCTTGTCTCACTCTCTTAATCTAGCTCTGAGATATTTGCTTTGATTTATAATAACTCTTCTTCCTTTGTCTGAGACCAGTCCTCCTTCCTGGGACTTCTATTTTGTACAAGGCTAACCATTACCCACATCATAGCGTAGAATTATACACTTCTTATCTATGGATCATTTCCAAGGCAGCTAGCAGCTTTCTACAAAAGCTAAACTCTGAAGATATCTTTAATGTAAAGGCTGGGGCTTCCTCCTAACACCTGGTGACTTAGGAATTCCAGAGGAAGAGAACGGGGTAGAAGCAGTCTCTCCTTTCCATTCCCAGCATACATTTCTTCAGCTGTTAAAATTGTGTAAATGATTTCCCCCAATGCAGACCCTTGCTGCTTCTCACTCCAACCATCACATTCTTCTTTTCCCTACTGGTAGTTTCAACCCCATCCTCACAAACCTTCAATGGCTCCCAGCTGCTTATGGAGCTCTGCCAACCTTCCCGCAGATGGAGTCTCATTCTAAACTAAGAAAGAACTTACTAAGAAATATGGAGGAGGGGATCAAGTTTGTGCAAAGGAAGAGACAACAACTCTCAGGAAGAAGAGACAGCCTTGGAATCCACATAAGACAGTGGAACATGGGTTGCCAGCCTCCCTTGTCAGCCGTGGGGGAAACAACTGGAAATGTTAGAAGCCACCTTATTACTCACTAATAGTTGACTCCAGAATCAGGTCTCTGGACATTTTTATTTTGGAAAAAAATCAGAAACGAGAGAATAGGTGGAGACAGATTTCAGATATAAAGTATATAGAAAAACAAGCCAGATTGAAAGCAAGTTTGCAAAGGCAATTAAATATATGTTTGCTAATGAAATAATTTTATTTTATCTTGCTATTCTTCCCTGCAAGAAAGGGCTGAATGAATGGCCAGGCTTGGGATGTTATTTCCAGAATAAACTCCATACAGTTCATTCTTTGCCTGAGCATGGTGTAAATAGTTTATTTGCTGAATGTCTTTGTGTGGTTTGATTTGGTTGTAAAAATTCCTGTACTTCAGAATCCAGGATCCAGGTGGGACTGCCCCCACCACCACCACCACCAAGGTCAAGTGCACTGCTCTATTGGTTAAATTGCTGTGTGAGGACCCATAATATCCAATGAGCTATATAGTATCACTTTGCTTGGCTATTCAAGGGCTGGTAGCTGCTAAAGGAACGATGTTTGGGCCTAGGAAGAAGCTAGTTAAGAGCACTCCTTCACCACCTACCATGAGGAGAAACAGCTTTCTCTGTACTACCAGGTCAAACGTAACACCACAGGAAATCTGTGGAGTTGAATGCAGGAAAGTGTAGATGGATGGAGGCAAAATCAAGACCATTCATCTCAAAGAACATACTACTATGCCATGGCTAGCTCAATGACGGCAGAGAGAAATAGATGTTAAGGAAGGTGCCCTATAGTTAGAAGCAAACACGGACCAGTGTGTGTATAGAAAGGCTTAGATTTGAAATCCCATTGGCTAGCTCAATTTATGTGACCTCTCTTAAGTCTCAGTTTGCTCATCTGTAAAAAGGGGATTGAAGTACCCACCCCAAGCCCCAAAGGCTTATGGGAAGAATAAGTTGGAATAATAGATGTAAAAGTGTCAAATACCTGGTCCGTGTTCAAAAAATGTTGGTTCTTTGCATCTCTTTCCTTCCCTTGGTCCACCAAACCAACTCCTAAAACTCAGTACACTAGAAGTGAAATAAAATCATAGTATTTTTTTCCCTCAGGAGTCACCAGTGAACTCTGTGTACTGACGAAGAATTCCACAGAGCTATCCAGGGTGAACACAGAGATCACCGGGAAACCAATTTCATCCTCAGCTTTGGAAGGATTTTTACAAGCAGCAGCGGAGAATAAGTATATAAAGATGACTGATGTTTCAATAGCCTCGTTCAATTTCCTATATTTTCCAAGTTGCTCAAAAACTTTCCCAAAACCACACTTCATCCCTCCCCCACAAACAATCATCTCCCTCATGTCTGAATGACATCTTCACACAGTTTCCCATGAGAAAGATCGTGTCCGCTGAGCGACTTCAAACACTGCAGAAACACTGACTTCACAGTCCTTCAGAGAGGTACAGGGAGGTGGGACATGCTGGTTTGCCTGGGATCTGGTCAGGATGTCAGAGGTGACTGTTCAGATTTTTGGCAATGGCTGAAGTACCATGTACTAGAAGCCCCCAGACAAGTGGGCCCCCTCACCACTAGGTGCCTCCATCCTGACAAGGAGCTGTTTCTATCTGTATTTGAGCCATAAGAACTGCCATGTGGACCATTTGCCTCAGTCCACTTTTTTGTGGACTCCTATGCTGAGTGGAGCCTCTGGCGACCCTGTGTAGACAGAGAAAACAACTTCAGAGACACGAGAAATGCAATGTCTGCATGTAGCAGAGCAAAATCCTGCAGTGCACCTCACTGTGCTCCTTGATGACTCAAAGTGGAGAATGTGTAGACCCAGGTACTCAGCAGGTGTAGATAAGAGGATCACATTCAGAGGCCAGTGAGACAAAAGGTCAGTGAGACCCCCATCTCAACAAACAAGCCAGGCATGATAGTGCACACTTGTCATTCCAGCTACACAGGAGGTATAAGTAGTAGGATCATAGTCCAAGGCCAAAGGAAAAAACTAAAAGCAAAAAGGGATGGTGGTGTAGCTCAAGTGGTAGAGCTCCTGCTTAGCAAGTGCGTAGCCCTGAGTTCAAAACCCAGGTCTGCCTAAAAAGAAGAAGGAGAATGTCACTTCCTGAATCACCAGTGCTGCTCAGAGCTGGCTCTGCTTCTCTCCGAAATCTGCTCAGACCCTGGCACAGTCCTCAGTGAGACCACATGCTCAGGGCACTAGGAGATATCCCACCCACCTCCGTGCACACCCAGACCAAGTCAGTGTTGATAGACTCAGTCTGACCGTTTACATGGCCATCGTCCTAGGTAAGCAAAAATAATTGGGAATTCAGCAGTTACTCTAGAATGACACATTTCTTTATGCTGGTGTAATCCATTTTGATTAAGAAATCCACTCAGGGAGGCTGGAGGTATAGTTCAAGAGGTAGAGCACTGACCTAAAAAGTGCAAGGCCAAGTGCAACCTCCAGTAGCAGGGAGGGAGGAAGCTAGGGGAGGGAGATAGGGTGGAGGGAGGGAAAGAAAGAAATCCATAGAACCAGACTATCTACCTTAAACAACCAGAATTTCATTTGTAAAAGAGATCCTTGATTGAAATTTTAACATTCAATTGGACTTGTGACTTTTCACTCATTAGCTTTTATACAGCATGTATTCATTGAGCACCAGGCCACACTACAGAGGGAGGGCATGGTATGCAGGCAAGAGTACAGCCTCAGAAACCAGGGTCTGACCTCCCTTGAGTTTGCTTTTCTCTTCTGGGAATTGATAAATAAAACCATCTCCAGCACATAGGGCTATTTGTCAGGATTAAACCTACTGTTGTAGATTGCACTATCAACCTTAATTTTCAACTCCCCCTCATGCTCTGCTGTGTGGTTTTGAAGCCACATCTACCACATGTTTCCCCACCCCTTGACTCTGGGTTTGGTCAAGATAACTTTCTTTGACAGCTATATGAGGTACACATGACAACATACCAGTTCCTAGCACAGACCATGAATGGTCTTAGGTGTCTCTCTGGCATAGCCAAGAGAAGAACACGCCTTGGCTAGACTGCAGGTCTCAGGAGCAGGATAAGAAACACATGGATCAGAGCCACCCAGCATCTAGAACTTAAAACAGAGACTTCTGAGCTAACTCACACCCCTACAATGAGAAGAACCACCCAACCAAGCCCAGCCCAGACCAACTTGATTAACCAAACTACAGATACGTGAATCAACAATGATTGAGGCTTCTTAAACCTCTTTGGGGTGGTTTGTTACACAGCATTATTCTTGCAATAGCTAACCAATACACTAATATTTATATACACACAAATTTGTATAGATAAAGCATTTCCCCTAGGGCCAAAAATATGCAGTGAGCCCACCTTATTCACAAATTTATTGCACATGGTTTTGACCAAATACAGTCAAAAATAATAAATTTTAAAATCAAAAGAAATTTCAAAAGTGAAATTTTAGATTCCCCAAACAAAAATTTTTAATTCTCATGCACATATTCCCGTCGACACAGAAGTTCTCAGTCAGTCCCACACTATTGTCTATTGTGTTTAACCCGATGTGTGATCTGCTAAGTGTTTCCCAGCCCTTTATTCTGTGAAACTACACTCTGCCTCCCAAAAAAGCAAATGGTACCCAAAAAGTCAGGTAAAAGTGAATGTGCTTAATTGAAGTGATAAAGTGAAAATTTGAGATTGGTTGAAAGGCAGCATGTCTTTAGTGGAAGTTGGGAGGCGTGGTGGGGAAAACGAATCCAGCCTTGCAGCACAGCACTGAATTCTATGCACTCTGAGCATGCGTGGTTTTTCCTCAAGGGTGGTCTCCTTGGAACCAGATGCCCATGGATGCCAAAGGTCCACTGTAATAAATGCTCAATAATATTCAGTTCCTTCCCTTTCCCTATTTTGCAAGTACTATGTTACATACCGGAAATACAGAGATAGACTTCAGACCCTTAACAAGCTTCCAGGTTAATGGAATAAGAGCAGAGATATCCATCCAAGTCCTGGGTCCCTCTCAGATGATCACTGGAAAATGTAGAAAGTAAAAAGCAATAAACAATACCTTCTCTTTCTCCATTTTTTTCCCTAAAATATGATAAAATAGATGCTCTCTCCAACAGGGATTTCTTTTTTACTGGCTAAGGCCATATCCTTTAGACACTTTTATGAGTCCAGAAGGAAAGACACCCTAAGGGCAGGGAGTAGATTCCTGGCCATGTCTGTTCTTTGCTTTAGAATGAGTCTCTGTTAGAAACTCTTCAGGAAGCAGCCAAGTTTGGCAGAGTCCGAGAGTGTGGCACATCTTGGTAACTCGAGCTTGAAGCCAAAGGCCTTCACGGGACATAAAAAGACTTTTTTTTTTTTATCAGTGTTGAAGAAAGTAGCACAAAAGTGGACCTATTTTTTTTAAGACAAAAGTACACTCTCAGCAGCCGCCTACCCTCATGAAAGGAAATAGTTCTTACACCGACTCTGTCTGCAAGGAATGAAATCCACTGGGAGGTAAAGCATGAAGATGTTAGGGATTTTATCACCAGTCATGGAATGCCTGTCATTGAATGTCATCCAGTAATGGTCCAACCCAACAATGCCATTCTGTGTTCTTAAATCTCTCTTGTCAAGGGGAGCTAGAAGGATAGCTTCTATTCTTTGCCCCTTTGAAATGACCATTCGTTGGTCTGCTGTGAGAGTGGCTTTATCAGCGTTTTTCTTATCAGTTCAGAGGAAATATCTATGTGATATCACCAGCAGTGAGGTGGCAGGTAGACAAAGGGGCACTGAGATGTAAAAAGCCAGGAGTCCAGACAGAACGGCATTGGTAGGAATACACTTATGCCTCAACTCCAGTGTGCTGGTCACCACCAAAAGAGAGACCTCATTTAGGAGAAAGGACTGGAAGGTGGGATTGCAATGAGCAGGCTCAGTTCAAGGGAAATTGGAGCTATGAGCAGTATTTCCCTCCCACTGTGATGAACAAAGAATTCCCTTCCAGCCGACAGCTCCACAGTGTGCCATCTTTCTTATACTGGGGACTACAAAACACTTTCATCTACTCAGTGCACTTAAGCCTTACACTTACAGCATCATAGTGTGGTGTATAGATAGGTTACACCACATGAAATAGCAGATATTGGACTATTTTTGTCCTACCAAAACTGCAATTTCAATGTGTAGTTCCATGAATTTTGGCAAGCACATGCAGTCGTGTCACTGCAACCATAATCAGGATATAGAACATTTCCATAACCCTAAACAGTTCCTTCTTACCCCTTCATAATCAGTCCCCACCCCCAGACACAGCTCCTTGTAAACCCTGATCTGTTTTCATCCCTACAGATTTGCACTTTCTAGAATGCCATATTGTACAGTGTACAGCTTTCTGACTCTTGTGTCTTTCATTTAGCATAATACACTTGAGACTCACTCACACTATTGTGTATAGCAATAATTTCTCCTATTTATGGATGAATAGAATTCTAATGTATAGATTCACCACAATATTTTATACATTCACCAGTGGATAGACACTTGAGTTGTTTCCAGTTTGGGGTAATGATGAATGTAGAAGCATTTACATACAGGTCTTTGTAGGGGTTATATATTTTCATTTCTCTTGGGTAAATACCTAGGAGTAGGGTAACTGGGTTGTAAAATAAGTGTTTTCAACTTTATAACAAACTGTCAAACTATTTTCCAAAGTAATGGTGCCACTTCACATTCCCAACCTCAGTATCTGAGTTCTGTTCCCACAGGGTAACCAACACTAATATTGCCAAACTCGAGGGAAGGGGTGGCTAGACATTCTAATATGTATACAGTGGTCCCACATTATGGTCTTAATTTCTGCTTCTCTAATGCAGGTCATCTTTTCACGTCATATTTTCCATCCATATATTTGCTTTGGTGGGCATCTACTCAAGTCTTTTGTCCAGTTTTAAATTGGGTTATTTGCCCTTTTCTTATTGAACCACAAGGGTTCTTTGTTCACACAGTTAACAATGGGATATTAGTCCTTAATTATGAATGCATTTTGCAAATATGTTCTCCAGACTGTGTCATGTCTTTTTACTTCCTTAACAGTGTCTTTTGAAGAGCATAAGTTTTTAATTTTAATTAAGTCCGAATTTTTTTCCTTTTATGGTTCATGCTTTTTATGTCCTATTCAAAAAATCTTTGCCTAACTCAAGGTTACAAAGATTTACTCCCAAGTTTTCTTCCAGAAGTTTATAGTTTTAAATTTTACATTAGGTCTATAACCCATCTGGAGATAGTGTTTATGTAGAGTACAAGGTTCATTTTTTTCACATATAGATATCCAATTTCTTCAGCCATCATTTGTCAAAAAGACCATCATTTCTCCATTTAACTGCCTTCACAATTTTGTCGAAACTAATTGACCATATATGTGTGTGTCTATTTCTGGACTCTTCTATCCCATTGACTTACGTGTCTATCCTTGTTCTAATACCATCCTGCCATGATCATACAGCTTTATAGGAAGTCTAAAAATCAGGTATAGGAGGTTCCTCAACTTTGGTTTTGTTTTTCTCTAAAATTGTTTTGTCTATTCATTCCCTTTGTTTTGTCTCTACATATTTAGAATCAGTTCCATCAATAAGCTTACAGACCATTTTTAAGATGAAAGAAGGACTTATCCAAGGTCACATAATTAATATGTGTCAGAGCCAACTGAGTCTCCAATCATTTGTGATCATCCAAGTTCATGATCTGACCACAGGCTTCATAGAGAAGACTGAAGGAAAGCATCCTTATGGCAGAAGATCTGAGGCGGGTCCTGCACAGCTCACCAAAGGTCAAGAATTCTGTTTCTCAAAGCACCAAAAAGAAAAACCAGCCTGTCTTCAGTACTCACCCCTGTCTCGTCTTACCAGGATAATCAGATATTGTCTAGAATAAGTCATGAAGTCATAGACCAGCATCTGAGGAGCCAAGGTTGACCCCTGGCCTCTCATGGAGCCATTAGTCCCATCTTTAATAAGACTTATTGACAAGTCTATTCACACAAGTTTCTGTCTCCATTTCCAGGTTAGCATTCCCATTTCTCCCTGAGAAGGCAACCCAGCGTGGTGCCCTCCTAGCTCATGCTCTGACACCAGGTCCAGTCTCCTCCATTAAGGGTTATTGCCTTTACCTTGTCACTGGCTGTCAATAAATGCTTCAACCTGTGTCTCCACCTGTTTCCACCACTATGGCTGGCCCTACTCCCTCAGCTGTTCTTATCTCTATCCTCTTCCCAAACCAAGCCCAGCTTTATTCTTCCTTTGGACAGCTTCTAGAAAGTATCCCTTCCACCACCCCAACACCCCCAGTCAGGAGACAGACTGGAGTAGCTGCTGAGAATGCCAAAGCTAGAATTTGGAACCAGAGAGAACTCTGCTTTGAATCCCAGATCTGCATTTTTAGGCAAGATACTTAATTTTCGGAATCTGTTTCCTTCTTTGTAAAAATGCCCATAGGGTTTCCAGGAGGACTAAAATTAAAGTATTTGAAATGCTTGGCACAGCTCCTGGCACATACATGGTAATATCAGGGCTAGTAGGGCTCCTCCACCCCAGCTCCACCCATCCAGGCCTGCTTCCTGTCCCACCAACCAACCACTGAGAAGACAGCATGCCCCCAGAAGAGTCCCAGCGTTGCATCACCAGCTGCAATAACATTTCCAGCCAGCTATGATGGAAACAGCCTTGGAAAGACCCAGCTGTAGAAAATTCAGCAATTCCTCCATCATGACAACTGCAAGCCTCTCCCCTTACAGCCCTTGTGCTGTCTTGGTTAAAGAGAAATAGGCAGTTCTATTTTATGATCCAGAAAACACCCACTTGCACCTGGAGTAAGGAACTCAAGTCTAACATTAGACTCTGTTGGTAGTCTTATGTTCACTTGTAGTGGAGGCGAGCTTGTTACCATCACTATGAGACCTTAAACAGTCCTTTTATTCTCTTATCTTCTGGTTTACAATAGGGCCAAAGAAGCTAGTGTTCATTCCTAAAGAGGTGTCACTGGCTTGTGAACAAAAGAGCTTGAGCTTGCTCTCTGATGCTGGGAATGGACTATACTGGTCCACCCCACTCTCTGGGCTCTTGCCCATGTCCAGAGGTAGGAACTGTTGAGAACGTGACCTGGATTTTGGATGGAAGCTGGGGCCATTTTGTGTGTTCACACTAAGCTCTAATCACAAAACGAAAGTATGAGTCTTACTTGCTCAAGAAGCAAACCCAGGTCCTCTCTGACCCTTCTTGGGAGAATAGACATTGGAAGACCTCAGACACTGGAAACAAAATTGAACTGAGAAGTCTCACCAGGAATAAATAAAAAAATCACAAAAAGCAAGCACCATGAATGAGAGCATGGTCCCAGGCCCATGCAATGTACCAAGAGGCGCACAAGAGGAATGCCAAGGCAGATGAGGTGTGTTTGCAGCTATGGATCTGGAATCACCCCCTCTCCACGACACTTTCCAGTCCTCCATTCATTGCTACCTTCTCTCATCCTCTAACCCTCTAACTTAACTACCTTCTTCTGTCTACCTTCTTCTCCCTGTCTTATATTTCCTGATTCATTTTACAAATGTTGATTGACCTCTTCCCTCTTTACCACAAACTTCACTTACTACATCCAAGAAGTCACATACATGTTACTATAGCCTCATGACAAGGCAGGAAATTCAGGGAACATTCCCAAACCAGATCATGAGGAACAGGGGACCTCCTCACAGATCGTCTTGCAGGGAATAGGTGCTGTAACTTCACCCAGAACTGCCCCCAAAATGCCCCTTTTGAGATAGTATTTTCATCTGGACCCAAATTGGGCATGCACATGAGGGCGCCTAATTATAGCCTATTGAATACAGACTACATCTCATTATATCACAGTGAATTCCCATGTGCAGTCAATCAATCTGTCAATCACCAAAAGCCACTCCTAAGTGCCACCAAACCTTCCCCCCCTTTTATAAATACCCATCCAAACCAAGACACCAGTGCCTTTGAACTATAGGTGATGCTCTTAACCCACTTTACAGAGCCTGCTCTCCCCACTCCCTTTCCTTCGGGAGTGTACTTTACTGCTTTTTCATTTTCAATCTGCTTTCACTCTCAATAGAACTTTGCTGGTGCTTTGCAATCTGTGTGTCTTCACTCAATTCTTTGTTCAGGACACCAAGGACCTGAGACCTGCTCCATCAGTGTCTTCTGAGACCACCCTCTGGTAACATTGGGAGCCCTGGCTGAGTAAAAAATGAGCTTACAAACCCCATTCCCAGTACAGCCTGAGAAGAACTAATTCTAACACTGAAACAATAGGTGGAATACTAAAACCTGGTCTAGTGGTGACAAAAACCTCGCACACATGCCTGGATGCTCCCAGCTTTAACCACAACAGACATGCATTCTTCATGCTGAGCCAAAGACAGTAGGTTCAGCCTACATCCCAGAGCAAAGACTGGGTTAGAATACCAGTTGATCAACCATCTCAGGTTGCCTAGGAGCCTCCTGGTTTTAAAGTCAAAAGTCCCAAATTTCTAAGAACCTGTCACTCCCAGGCATACCATAATGATGAATCACCTTAGCAGAAGACGCCAAATCCAAGAAAAGCTGTGCAAAAGCTGCCACCACGGAGTGAACCCAGGGCAAAAGTAAAAGAAGGAAGCTGGAGGCAGGACCAGGAGCTCTGCAGACAATTCTAGAGACTGAACTGTCATCTTTATGTGAAGACAGCATACACGCTGCAAAACCTCAGCACCTTAAAGTAATAAAGGCTGATTTCATGTTCATATCACACACTAACGTGGGCTGGCACAGGGACCCTGTTTCACATGGCTATGCAGGTATATGGGTGCCTTCTGAGAGTATCCTGGCACCTCGGGGACAGAATCCCCTGCATCTTTTATTTGTCCTCAGCAAACAGAGAAGAAGCCAGAAAAAACTAAGCAAGAACCAGCCTAGGAATAATTGTTCATTACAGTTCATTGGCTGAAAATACAGTCACATGGCTCAATTTAAGTGCATGGGAGACTGGAAAACAGATAGCCAGCTGTGTGTCACAAGAGAACAGAAAGGGGTGACCTGCTGACACTCCAGCTTGCCTCTGCATTACAGGACTCTCAGAGGTCAGAGTACAAGTGCCTCCCTTGTCCCACACGCCCTTTGCATATCTGGGCTACCACCTGAGGACACTGTGGAATAGCAGAAATAGAAGAAGGAAAAGCCATCAGTTCCACTCCTGAGTACATACCCAAGAGAAATGAAAGCACAGGTTCACGTCCAAACTTGTACATGAATGATCGTAATGGCATTGTTTGCAAAAGCCAAAACATGAAAGCAACCAAGTGTCCAATGATGGATGAATGGGGGAATAAAATGTGGTACATCTAGGTTATAGCTTATTATTCTTCCATAACAAGTAATAAAATACTGATGCATGCTACAACACAGGTGAACCTGGAAAACGTTATATTCAGTGGAAGAAGTCTGTCATAAATGACAAGTATTACAGGACCCTATTTACAATGAAACAACCAACACAGGAAAATTCCTGGAGAGATGCATAGGTAGGGAGGATGACCGCTAATAAGTGTCTGGGGTGATGAAAATGTTCTGGAATTAGATCACAGTGATGGCTATACAACTTTTGAATTTACTAAAAACCACAGACTTGTGGTGGGTTTGAAAGGGTGGGTTTTTTGGCGCGTGAATTACGTACATCTCAATAAAAAAGGGAAGGCAAATTTCCACTCTGTCCCCGTATATACCCTCTTATACCTGCCCCTCCTCATCTCTTTTGAACCATTCCATAGGCCCCTGACACCCCTGGCCCCACAGCTGGTGAGCAGCAAGACATACACACAGTGGTTGTCACGGTGAGGAGTGACAAGTCTAGGTCTTGCTTCTGCTCCTTGTCTCCAAAGCAGCAGGTGGGCGACTGTGCCAGGGCCAGACAGGGCTGCAGATGTGGACAGCTCCAGAAGCATTGGTTACAAATGGCATTATTGATCTTCATATCTGCAGGGTACTGGAGCTTCTAGCTAAACCATGGCATTTCTGGACACAGTAATCTAAAAGGTTTCTCTGCCACCTGGTCTTTTAATGACCCTTCTGCTAACTGCCAAGGCTTCAGAGAAGTGGTCTAGATGAAAATCCTAGTTTTTCTTACTAGCCCAGCTTCAGAAAGAAAGTTCTGGGGACACAGACATCTGAGATTTATTTGTTTTTGGAGAACTGGCCCCCAAATAACAATAACCGCTTGTAGATGGACTGGGTGTTGTGCAGTTGGCCAAGTGAAAAGAAATTACAACTGTCATCACATTGTTCCTCACAGCAATTGTATCAGATAGGTATTATTAGTTCCATTTTATAGGTGATGCAAGGGTACTGCAAAAGATTAACAGGTGTGCCTAAACCAGCCTCTCATGGCTCACGCCTGTTATCCTAGCTACTCAGGAGGCAAAGATCAGGAGGATCACAGTTCAAAGCCAGCTCCAGGCAAATAATTCATGAGACTCTATCTTGAAAAAACCCATCACAAAAAGGGCTGGTGGAGTGGCTCAAGGTGTAGGCCCTGAATTCAAACCCCAGTATCACCAACAAAAAAAAAAGAGGTGTGCTTTGAGCCACCAACAGTAGAGGTTAATTTCAGGTAATATTGGAGCCAAAGGGATCTAAAAGGGAAGGAAGGGACATAGGGAAGAAGTGAAGTTGTTCAAAGTACACCGTATGCATCTACCAATGTAATTATTTTGAAAAGTAAAATAATTTCTTTTTTTAGAAAAAGAAATGTCCAAGTGCTAATAGACCAAAAGAAAGGGCGGACACCTCTAGGAAAAAAAAAAAAAGGTGGCAAGATAAACATGACCAAAAAATGCAGTGTATGCTTCTCAAATCGATTCAGAAAGGGGGATTGAAAATCTACTGTAGAACACTGCTGGGACTACCGTGTAATTTTAATATGGATTCTATTTTAGATGACATGTCTATCAATATTAAACTTCTTGGGTATAATGATGATGTCATGATTTGTATAGAAATGCCTGTTCTTAGAATCATACGTTGAGTTATTGAGAGGTAAAGTATCAAGGTTTCTATACCATATCTGCAAATATCTATCTATCTATTATCTATCTATCCATCTATCCATCCATCATCTATCATCTATCCATCCAATTCTAATCTATCTATCCATCTATCTATCCATCCATCATCCACCATCTATCCATGCATCTAATTCTAATCTAGCTCTCTAGCTCTCTATCTATCTATGTGTTCTACCACTTGAGCCATTTCTAAGCTCTTTTGCTTTTAGTTCACTTTTCAGATGAGGTTCCACACTTTTGTCTCAGCTAGGTCATCCTACCTCCACCTCCTGAGTAGCTGGGATCAGAGGCATGGGCCACCCAACCCAACCCTTAAGCCTTTGAGTGAGTGAGAGAGAGAAAGAGAGAGAGAGAGAGAGAGAGAGAGAGAGAGAGAGAGAGAGAATGAATAAATTTAAATGTTGAAATTTAATGGATCCCAATGGAGAATAAGCATCTTTGCTACAGGTGTGACTTGTTCAGAAGGAAAGGTGGAGAGGGTGACTAGTACACAATCCATCCAGTCAACCACTGACATTTGGGGAGTGTTTTCCTGAGACCTGTGTAGGCCGTTTGCTCGAATTGATTCTGACATGGGCAGTTCTAGATGCAGAAGGAGCAGGATGATCTTTCATGGTCTCTTCTAGATGGCATATATTAATTTGGATGTTCCAAATTTAAAAGCAGCTGAGACATGTGTGATGCTCTGTCGTCTACTGCCATCGTGTGGATGTGAGTGACTCAGAGAGGGCAGACCCCAGACATTCAGAATCACTGAATGCTAATGAGCTGCCCTGCATGGCTAATACCCTAGAGGTTACAGCCTTAAGTACTTTTGTTAACTTCTTTCCGGGAAGCATTAACAGTGAAACACAGCCTGCATTTTTCAACCGGCTCTCTGGATGCATGGGGTTCCTCAGCCTTGAAAAATCACCAGGTCTAACAGGACTCTTATTGATTTTATTCTACAAAATCAGAGCCAGGGAGCCATTTAGTGGGATTTTACTGTCATTTGTGTGTCATATTGACTTCTTGTCTTTGTTTTCTTATTCACAAAGGCCCCTAAAAATGATACCAGGCACTTTTGATACCAGTTTTTCAGATCCCTAATTAGTTCACAAAGCTCCGGAGATGGTGAGAGGGAAAGAGTTGACTACCTCACCAGAAGGGAGAGAGTGTTAGGAGAAACTGGAAGTAAAATCTAGATTTTTCTTCTCATGCAGGATGGATGCAGTAAAAACTCCAAGGCCTTTGTAATTGGGTGGATGTGTTTTGTGTTTCAACTCCAAGGTGCCACTTCTGGCTTGGGGCAACTTGACCATGTCATCTCCTGAGAGCTCTTCTCAGAATGGAAATGATAACATATCCCATTGTTTTAAGAATTAGGGAGGAGCCAGGCACCAGTGGCTCACACCTGTAATCCTAGCTACTCTGGAAGCAGAGATTAGGAGCATTGCTGTTCAAAGCCAGCCCCAACAAATAGTTCAAGAGATACTATCTCTAAAACTTCCCAACCAAAACAAAACAATAAAAAGGCTGATGGAGTGGCTCAAGTGGTAGAGCACCTGCCTAGCAAGCATAAGGCCCTGAGTTCAAACCCCAGTGTTGCCAAAAAAAAAATTTTTAGACAATAATCCTCCAACCTAAGCAAGCTCCAGAATGACCTGGAAGATCACAACACAGATTGATGGGCCCCAACTCAAATTTACTTTTTTTTTCTATTTTTTTTTTTCAGGGATGAAGAGAATGGGCACGGTACTGGGGTTTGAACTCGGGGCTTCCTACTTGCTAAGTAGGCACTCGACTGCTTGAGGCACACCTCCAGCCCTTTTTGCTCTGCTTTCTCTCTTTTTGCCTAGGTCAGCCTGGACTGCAACTCTCCTATTTAAGCTTCCTGATGTCACTGGAATGACAGGCATGCCCCACCACACCCAGCTATTGGTTGAGATGGGTTCTTATGAACTTTTTTTGCCTAGACTGGCCTCAAACAGTGATCCTCCTGATTTCAGCCTCCCAAGTATCTAGAATGACAAGTGTAAGCCACTGTGTCCAACTAAGAATTTGCATTTCTGACAGGTTCCCAGGTATTGCTGATGCTGCATTCAACTCAGGCTACAGTACTTTGAGAACCACTATGTTAAGGATCCAGTGACATAAATAAATAATAAGCACCTGGTGAGTAGTCAGCAATCAACAAACGTCTGCCTGTTGTCTCCCCTTACCCACCCCCTCCTGCCCACCCCCTGCCCAACCTGTGAGTAGACACCAGCATTTGTACGACTGAGGCCATCTCTCAGAGCATTCACCAAAGTTCTCCTTAAGTTGAGTCATAGCCTATCAGGGGTAGAAGTGTTCCCCACAAAATTCATGCACACCTGGAATTCCAGAATGTGACATTATTTGTAGATGTAGTTCAGCCAAGGACCAAGGTAAGATAACCCTGGGCTAAGGTGGGCCCCAAACCCAGCATCCTTACAAGGGAAAAGGACACACAGACACAAGAAAGAAGGCAACGTAGGGACCTAACTGTGCTGCCACAAAGCAAGGAACCCTAGAAGTCCGCAGAAGCTGGAAGAGGCAACAATTTGTCTCCTCCAGAGGGAACATGTCCCCTAAAGAGGGGACATGGCTCTGTCTACCTCAATCTGATTCCTGGTGATGAGAGAACAAATTTCTATTGTTTTAAGCCACTAAATCTGTGGCAATTTATGACAGTCTAACTCTTCACATCAACTGGCTTGGCTCTTGCACCTCTCACTGCAGAGTCTGGAAACGAGCAGCGTAGCCCAGGTCTACCGACCCACACCACTGTCTGTATGACTTTAACCTCTCGCTAGGATCTTTGCCTCCGTCCAGTGTCCACCACACCTCAGCAGGTGGCTCTTTGCTGGTGCAAGAAGGGATGGATGATATGTTCCCACTCTCTGACTTTGGAGAATCAGGAGAAATCAGAGTCAGCCTGCCAGGACTGAAAAAACGACAACCACCAAGAGAACACAGGTATGGAAGAAATGTTCCCTAATCCTGGCAGTGGGGACTGGAGTTTGGGGCGGGGGGGGGGGGGGGGCGGTGCTGACAGATTTGACATGCATAGCTGTGTCAAGGGGACAGGATTTGGCCAATCTCAGTAATAACCATGGTGACAGCAGTGAGTATTTGATTGGCTCTCAAAACATCTGTAAAACCTCCACTGTGCTAGAAGGGTTCCATGTGTAGATAATAACCACCCCATTGCAGTTATCTTGTGCATTTCCTTTCATGTCAGTTTCACCCTGAATTTCTTGCTGACCATCAGCCAGCAGGTTTCACTCACGGGCCCACAGGCAGATCCCTTTTAGCTGGTTGAGAGAGGTTTCTTTTCAAATCCCTGCCCATACAAACCTGCCCACACAGCTTTCTTTTGATGCTTGTCATTCTTAAGACAGCTTTAAGGCTGGTGGGTAGCTCAAGAGGTAGAGCACCTGCCTAGCAAGCATGAGGCCCTGAGTTCAAACCCCAGTACAGCAAAAAAAAAAAAAAAAAAAAAGATAGCTTTAACAGCCAGCGTCAATGGCTCACGCCTATAAGGCTGAGATCAGGAGGATCGTGGTTCCAGGCCAGCCCAGGCAAAAAGCTAGAGACCCTGTCTCCAAAATAACCAGAGCAAGGCTCAAATGCTATGCCCTCCTTGCAAGTGCCAAGCCTGAGTTCAAATCCCAGTATTGCCGGACCCCCAAAAAATTACACATACATTTTAAAAAAAAAAATGATAGCTTTAGCAGATGTATCACTTTGGTAGAAATATCTCTTCAAGACAAAATAAAATAACCCTTCTGGGATCACTATTCTTTGGACTTTGTCCTGATCTCCTAAGCTTCCAGCTCCCCCTCCCCTTAGAATTAACTGGGAGAGTGACAATGGATCCACTCTTTTCTTTTTTTGTGCTGGGTGGCATACATTGTGGCATTTACAAAGGTCTTACAACATGTCAAATATATCATAGTTAAATCCACCCCTCCACCATTCTCCTTTATCACTCTTCCCCTATTCCTGGAACTTGTTGAAACAGGTCTCATTTTTCCATTTACACACATGTGTACACAGCATTTGCACCATATTCCCCCTCCAAAACCCTTTCCCCACATCCTCCCCTCTACCTGAGCCAGGACCTGTTCTGCCCTCCTGTTGCCTGATTTTGTAAAAGAAAAAAATTTACATTTTTGTTTGTTTAAGATAGCTGTACAGGGAGTTTCTTTGTGACATTTCCATGTATATTTGTATTAAAACCCAAATTGGTCCATCTCCTTTATTTCTCTTCTCGCTATTTAGTCTCCTTCTTATGGTGGTTTCAATAGGTTTAAAAATTCTATTATTCATTCTTGTATAGAGAGTAATCAGCCATATTCACCTTCTTAACTTCCTTCTTTTATTGTCCTCTCTCGTATGTGACCTCCCCTTAGTGTGACCTGCTTTTTATAATATTTCTGCATTTGTATTGGGTCTGTATTCCACATATAAGAGAAAACATGAGGCCTGGGCTTTCTGAGCCTGGCTAACTTCACTTAAGATGATGTTCTCCTGTTGCATTCATTTACCTGCAAATGACGAAATTTCATTCCTCTTTGTGGCTGACTAAAATTTCATTGTGTATAAATACCACATTTTCTTAATTATGGAGTCAGTCTTACCTGGAAACAAATGTTAGGGAAATAATGTCACTAGGAAACATGGTTAGTGTTGAGAGATATTTCTCTCCTTCCCTACTACACAGCGTCCAACCATATCTTCCCTCCATCAGAAAACCCAGAATAGCCAAAGAGACAGGTCAAGGCTTAAAATCTTGCTGATGCTATGATTCTGCACGGGAGTGAGGGAGGCTGGAAGGTTGAAGCAGGAAGGAAACATTTAACCAACCCTATGGTCCTTTGGGGTCAATCAACAAGAATCCTCTGAAGTTGTTTCTGGGGGATCTGTTACCAAGATTTGGCTTGGTTTTCTTTTGACAGAACTAGAGATTTGAACTCAGGGCCTCGCCCTTGTTAGAAAAGTCCTCTACCACTTGAGCTCTTTTTACTTTCAATTATTTTTCAGATAGGATCTCATGATTTTGCCCTGGTTCTTCTTACCTCTGCCTCCCAAATAGCTGGGATTACAGGCATGTGCCACCATGCCTGGCCTTCCTGAAATTATCCTGGAATTTATCACCATCTACGTGTTTCCTCATCTCCACCTTGATTTAAAGAAACTGACCTCCAGTTGACGATGTCCTTTTATGACTTGGGTTCTTTCTGGGTTTCTTTTTGTGTGTATCTCTGCAAAACATATATGACCCAGTGGGACAGCATTAGAATCTGGGTTTGGTAGCATTCTCGTGAATGCATTTAGAGGGAGAGACATAAGAGGTTTCGCTTCTTCCCTCTCTGCTTTCCCCCATGGCGGGTCATAATGAGAAGATAGCCACCTGCAAATCAGAAAGAGGTCCTCAGCAGACACCAGACCTCTGGACTTCCCAGCCTCCAAAACTGTGAGAAATAAATGCTTGGCGTTTAAGCCACTTAGTTCATGACATTCTGTTATTGCACCCCCAAATCAGCAGACATGTGTTGGTTTTGCCTAAACACATCCCTAACATGTGTGATAATCTGCATCAGGAGTTCAAATAGAGGCCCACCTACCATTTCTCCAAATATTTAAAAGTTAGAAATCAAGCCAACAAGTGATTCAATAAATTCTGACCTCCTTCTTTGATAAACACACCTTCACATTGACCTAGAAGGTCAGGTTCAACTTTCAGATTCTCAGACTCATAGTGTTCTTTGGCTGGTGGCAGCCTGAAGACAGCTGCACATCAGTCTCCCAGTCATTAGCACCCAGCCCACCCCTGCTCTTGACATGCCAATGACAGTTTGCACCCCAAAGGACCTCATACACATGTACACAGACTCCCTCTCCTCCACGTCCAAGCTCCATCTGCATCTCTACCAACAGTCACCTCTTGACCACCCCAGAGCCTAGGGTGCACACCTTGGGTACAATATTTTTTCAGGACTCAAGCCTGGACAAGCGACTCATGGAGCCCTAATGGAGGGCTGGGACCTGGGATTTCAGCACAGTCTTGGATGGGCACAGCTTCTTGGCCTACCCTGTGCAGAGAGGTTTGGTAGCACTGGTTTTTCCTACCCAACATCCATTTTCCCATGTTGGGGGAATAAGAGCTCAATTTCCCTTCCGAGAGCCACCCTCTACCACCCTAGTCCCTGTGGCTCCTGTGCACCTCACTCCTCACTCCTGCATTTATGCAGTTCACACCCTATACAGAGGTACATGACTAAGGGGTGTAGGCAGAAATCCAGTATGTGCTGCTTAGCCAGTGGGACAGTACCTCTTTGCTATTCACCTGCCCTAAAGGATCACCCATGACCTCTCCAGGACCCAGGTCTGCTGCATCCCTGGCCACAGAAATCAAAATGATCACCAGCAAATACACCTTCTTGCAAAGACCACCTCAACACCAGCACATGTGAAAAAGACAGATGGTTCTCCGCCTCTGTGAGCCTAATGAACAAACAGAGAGGTATAGCTGCCCAAAAGAAAGGGGAAAATAAAAAGCTTCAGCTGTCTTCAAACCACATTTATGGAAGTCTCGTGTTCAAAGGAAGAAACAAACACAATGTGATTTATAGCAATCAGGCCACAGTGGATAATTTAGACTTTTAACAACTGTGAAAAATGAAAAATACAGTTCCAGTATGGTGATTCATGGCTGTAATTCCAGCTACTCAGGAGGCAGAGCTAGGGAGGATTACAGTTCAAGAACAGCTGGGCAAAAACTTCATGAGACCCCATCTCAACCAATAACTGGGTGTGGTGGTACACATCTGTCATCCCAGCTATTGGGAGGCTTAAATAGAAGGATCACAGTCCAGGGCAAAAACAAGAGACCCTGTCCTCAAAATAACTAAAAGCCAAAAGGGCTGGGGCCATGGCTCAAGTGGTAGAGTGCCTGCCTAGCAAACACGAGGTCCTGAGTTCAATCCCCCGTACCACCAAAAAGAAAAAGTGAGAGATAATAACCAAATGAATTGTTCAAATGCAGCTCAAGAGTAAATTTTACTTGTTCTTTTAAGGCTTAAAACATAAAGGTTTTCAACCCTAGTTGCATGTTAGATTCAACAAGGGAGCTTTTAAAATTATGAGAAGGAAAGCCTTCACCCCAGGGACTCTGGTTTCATTGGTCCGGGATGGGGCCCAATGAAACAATGAAACAGAATTTTTTTAAAAGCTCCCCAAGTGATCGTAATGTGCAGCCAGGCATGAGAACCACTGGTTTAACATAAAGCAGACACTTGGAAAATGTGAGTATTAACTAAATAGTACAAGCACCATCTAAACCAGTAGTTCCCAGCCCAGAATGGTCTGGCCAAAACATCTGAGGGAAGTTTCACTGTTGTTGTTTGTTTTGTTTTGCTGGTGGTACTGGGATTTGAACTCATAGCTTCGTGATTGCTAGGAAGGCGCTCTACCACTTGAGTCACTCCTCCAGCTCCTAAAGCAGGTTTTAAAATTTCAGATTCCTTAATCTACTCAATCCTGATCACCTCTCTGAAGGCTGAGAACCTGGCACATGTGAGTCCCAGTAAAGTTTCTTTGCTGGGGTTACTGCTGCACTTCACCTGAACTCAACCAAGCAGACAGATGCTGCAGGATCTGAGCATCTGTATTTTAGACATTCCCCTAAAGACAGTGGTGAGAACATGGATCACTTAACTGGACCACTGGCAAGAGGTGGCCAACACAGAAAAGCCTGTGACTCAAGGCAAAGCACAAATTCTTGGCCTCCAAGGTGGACTTTGAACTTCAGTATTCTCTCCCTAAAATAGAGCTTCAGCAGAGGCCTGAAACACAGTTCAACTTCGCAAAAAGAATACTGGACCCTGGGATTAGCAGAGTGGCTCAAGCGACAGAATGCCTACCTAGCAAGCCTAGCAAGCGAGAAGCTCTGAGTTCAAGCCCCAGTACCATCCCTCGCCTCCCCCCTCAAAAAAAAAGAGAATACTAGGCTGAGATTCTTGCTACCAGAGTATTTCATAGCAGTCAAGTGAGCTGAATTAATAAACTAACTTCTGTTTGCCATCCTTGGGTCTGAGTTTTACACTTGACTGAATTCAGTGAGGTTAGAGGGAATGTCTCCCACTGGGACACAGGCTGTGATCACAGAAGGATGTTCTCTGTGGCTAGGGGGCTCCTGGCACCCCTTGAGAGAATTTTTATGCAGCCTGGAGGTCAGTGCTAGGAATTAAGCCCGAAGATGAAACTGCTCTTTGATTTATACTGTTAATAAAGCAGGGTTCTTCCTGTTTGCATGTAGGGGAAGGGGGTGATGCTTAGGCCTTCAGCTGAGGGTCTGTCTTGTTCAGCAATGTGTCCACTGAGAAGACATGATCAACAGAAGAACAAAGGGTGGACGGTGGTCTTGTGAATAGTGTGGAGGCTGCAGATTCAGTGTTTTCAGGGCTTGGGCCCCTGAGTTTAGTGCCCTCCAGTGGGTCTGACATCTGCCCATGAGTCTTAAGGAGGCTTTTGCTAAGTTCACAGTCCCTGAGCTCAACACATGGGGGTGCCCACCTGGGAAATGACAGCCCCTCTGCCCACTGTGTGCACACCGTGATGACCACGACAGGGCCAGCTGTGACCACACAGGTCTTAGGACAGAATGCCTCCCTGCAAACAGGGAGCCAGTGAATACAAGAGCTGGGCAACCTGACAAGGACCCAGGGCAGGGCCGGGATCCGGGTCTCTCACACCCTGCACTGTAGATTGCTGGTCCATGGTCTATAGTTTGAGTAGCTGAAGCCAGCCTGGCAGCCTTGACGTGGTGATGTAGCCAGTCCCTATGTGAGTGATGAGATCACAGGGACAAGGCACTGCCTTAGTACCCATGTCACCCTCATGTCCTCCTGCCCTGCCGAGGGCAACACATCTGAGCAGGCAGTGAAACACAGAAGGTAGAGCACAGAAAGTTCCAAAGACTCACATTCTAGTCCTGGGGTCCTGGGGTTGTCCCATCCCCCCTCCTCCCTCCACCAGGGCTGTAAGCCCTGTGGCTCTGGGTGAGTCTCTCTGTTAGAGGCATGAGGCCACCACACACTGCAATATCTAATGGAAGAAGAAATGTGAGAGTCTTTTGAAAACCACAACATGGTGCCCAAATGCAAGGTCAAGGACCCAGATGGAAAACTCAGAGGCTGAAGTGCTGGCCCAGCCTCCTTCTCAGTCTGTTCTCATTAGCAGTTCCTTAGGGCATCGGCACCTTAGTGACACAGAAAGTCCACAGGAGGCTTTTCTTAGCACTGTGTGGACTTTGTGGCCTGTGACCCCAATCAACCTGGACATTTCTAAAGCAAGAGGGTTTTTTACTTTTCTTTCTTTCTTTTTTTTTTTTTTTGGCAATTCTGGGGTTTGATCTCAGGCCCTTGCACTTGCTAGGCAAGTGCTTCACTACTTGAGCCATGCCTCCAGTCCCCCCACCCTTTTTTTTTTTTGCGGTACTGGGACTTGAACTCAGAGCTTCGACCTTGAGCCACTCCACCAGCACTATTTTTATGGAGGGTTTTTTGAGATAGAGTCTCTTGGAACTGTTTGCCCAGGCCGGCTTTTAATTGCACTCCTCCTGATCTCTGCCTCCTGAGTAGCTAGGATTACAGGTGTGAGCTACCAGTTCCCGGCTTTGTTTTGTTTTTTAAGATCAGGTCTCTCATTTTTGTCTGTAGCTAGACTGAACCAGATCCTCCTACCTACAGCCTCCCATGTATCTGAGATTTCAGACATGTACCACCATGCCCAGCTTTTGGTTGAGATGGGGCTCTTGCTAACATTCTACCCAAGCTGACCTGGGACTTCATTCCTCCAGATCGCTACCTCCTGACTAGTTGGGATTACAGGCATGAGTCACCACTCCTGGCCAAGGCAAGAGATACCAGATTGTCGTCCACGGCTCTTCAAACTCCTACTTAGGAGTTTGACTGTTTGACCTTTTTTTTTTGAAACCTGTCTCACTATGTAGCCCAGGCTGGTCTTGAACCCCTGCACTTGAGAGCTCCTCCCGCCTCAGCCTCCCACAGAGCTGGACCTACAGGCATGTCCTACTGTATGAGTACAGGGAAGGAGGCAAATGTTAACTGCTATGACCTCTAGCTGATAAACAAGGCAATGGGGGAATGAGGAAGTAAGTTGGGCCTGGGTGGTGATGGAAGGGACCTTGGGAATACAGTCCCGTCCTGGGTTTAAGAACTCCTGGGTAAATCCTAAAGCGCCTGGCAAGCGCGGCCCCTGGGCCTCCCTCGCCTTTCCACACCCCTGTTCCCTGCCCACAACCTCCTGGCCCTCAGCAAACAGAGACCCCATTCTGTACCCAGCTCCATGCCTACTGCTGGGTTTGGGTTTTTTATTTTAGGTGGGGGGAGGTTGGCCAGCAGAGAGGATGATGGATCAAAGAAATATTTTAAAAATTCCTTCTTTCCGGAAACTTAAAATTAGCTATGGAGATAAATTATGATTTTAAAAACGAATATAGAAACAAAAACGTAGCGATGATCAGAATGCGCTGAAATGTCAAGCAAGATTTTCAGACGCTGGGAAGTTCCCCCAAGGAGGAGATTCCCCGGGCTCCGATGTAGGAAGGGGCGTCTGGTCCGGGGCTGCAATAGGGGACAGGGAAAGGAACTGCAGCAGAGGGGACAGCGGAGAGCAGAGCTGTCACCCCGCAGAGGAGCCTGGGGCGATGCGGGCTGGGCCGCGCCTAAAGACGAGGAGTTAGGCGACACTGCCCCCTGGCGGACAGAAGAGAACTGCCGCTGAATAGAGAAGTCCACGCCTAAGCGGTTGGAGGGCTGACACCCCGCGGAGAAAGAACTGAGGCTGTCTCACATTTGGGGTTCAGGCATACACGGAGCTTGTGATAGGCTGAGGATCCCCCATAGGCGGGGCATGTCCTCAGGGCCCGGTGAGATCAGCCTAGGTGCACTGGATGTCTGGCTGAGAGCACAGGGAGAGGCCAGCTGCACACCATCCTTGTCCCCACCTGCACCCTAAGGGTTTGGCAGTCTGGGGAGAAGATTCAAGCGGACTCGGCCACCAGGGCATGCACACACACACACGCGCACTCATGCACACGCACACATAGACATACATACACACAAACACACATATACACACCTACACACAGGCACACGCACACACTACTGGGAGCTCTCTGAGAAAAAGCTGTTGGTAACACAAGTTCTCTCCAGGAAAGAGGGCTGGACAGTGGCCTTAGGGTAGGGCCCTGAAGTCCTCTGAGCGGAGGACATAAGCAACCTCAGGACACACCTGTGTATCAACTCATCTATTCTGACTTGTGGTGGCTCTATCCACCTTTGTCCTTATAAATAAAAAACACTTGTATTTAGAAAGATGGCCAATGTCTTATGGCCACCAGTTGAATCATTGTCAAAGTCAGGCAGTCACTCCAGGTCTTCACAGGTTGGAGCAGAACTAACATCCAGGAATGAATACTAATAGAGAAAATAAATTACAGCTATCAAAATTCTAATGAGAAAAAAGTATAGCTTAACTATGCCTGAGGTTGGATGAGTACCAATCTAGAGTGAAATTACCTTCATGCAATCAACTCCTAAAACTTGCAAACCCAAGGTGTTCTGGAAAGCTCCAGTGCAGAACAGCTGCCACCCATTGCCCTGTTCCCACATTTACTTCCACTCAGCGGTGCCCCTGCAGTGTTGGAAAGTAAATGAATTCTTATCTTAGAGCAGGAGCCTTCCTGAACAGCCAAATGTAAAATCCTCTCCCATTTTCATAATAAGAATATGTTTTAAAAAACTCAAATATGCAAACTTTCTAGGTATGTGGAAGGTCAAATGTCCACTTATAAATATTTCATTTATTCATCAAGGTGCTAAATGTCTTGCAGTGGCCTAACTGGGATATTTTGCATCAATATTAAAAGTCTGGTGGGAGTCAAGTGCCAATAGCTCTCACCTGTAATTCTAGCTACTTGAGAGGCTGAGATGGGGAGGATCAAGGTTCAAGGTCAACTCAGGCCTCGAACCATAAGACCTTCATCTCTAAAACAATCAGAACAAGATAGACTAGAGACATGGCTCAAACAGTAGAGGGCCTGCTTTGCAAATGTGAAACCCTGAATTCAAACCCCAGTTCCACCACAAAAAAAAAAAAAGAGTCCCTCACATCTTCATAGCCACTTAGATTTGAGGTTGATGGTGTCTTTGTCAGTTCCAACTTTCTAATGGAAAGAAATGCAAAGTATTAATATAAAGGAAATATGCAAAACTCAAGACAGACTTATGGAATTTGCAAAATAATTCTGTTTTCTCTTTTTCTTAGTTCTACAGAATCAAGAATTTTTTAAAAAACTATGTATCATCATGGTATATTGTTAGAGATGTCACTCAAGGATTGCAGGGAAATTTTCATATTTCGTTAACCAAGGATTGTGTTTATTTTCAATTATCTCATTACTTGAAAACTCCAAGGTTTTACAATTTCTTCCTCTCTACTGTGAAGAAGGTTTCACAGAGACTTTTCTTTTTTCTTGGGTATTATCCCTTTGGTGGAAACAGTCCTGTATGACTGCTTTCTGAGCTGGAAAAGTCTGTGTACCCTAGTGTGTTACCAACTAACCTGAACTCAAGTAAATCAAACTCAAGGAAAAAAGTTGTAATAGTGCTACGTCCATACCATAGATTTCTACCCAGTAGGCTGGGTGCAGTGGTACATCCCTGTAATCCCAGCTACTGGGGAGGCAGAAGCAGAAGGATCTCAGGTTCAAGGCCAGTCCTAGCAAATTTAGTAAGGCTGGGGTATGGCTCAAGTGATAGAGCATCTGCCTAACGAGTATGAAGCCCTAGGTTCAATGCCTGGCACCAAAAAATAAATAAATAAATACTACTCAGTATTACTAGTCAGTAACAATTTCAAAGAATGAAATATTTATATATACCATGAGTCTCCAGAGAAGGCTGAGTGGAAGACACCTTCCACTATGTAATATGGTTACATATTATCTGAGTCCACGTATATATATATATGAAATGACAAGATTATAGACCTGGAGAGCAGGTCAGTGGATGCTAGGGAGGAAAGAGGGGTTTGGAGAGGGAAGGAAGTAGTTTGGCTGTAAAAGATCAGGGGAAGGGGTCCTCGTGGACGTGTGTTGGTGTCATTGTCCTGGCTGAAATACTGTACTGCAGTTTTGCAAGGCGTTACTGTTAGGGGAACACGGGTGAAAGGAACATGAGATCTGACTGTCTTATTGGTACAACTGCATATGGATCCACAACTCTCTCGAAAGTAAGAGCTTAATTTTTCTTTGTTGTTGTTTTTGTTTGTTTGGCAGTACTGGGGTTTTGAACTCAGGGCTTCATGCTCTACCACGTGAGCCACATCTCCAGCCCTAAGAATATAATTTTTTCAAGAACGCTAAAGAGACCTCTTGAATGTTTATAGTGGTTGAAAATGTTGAGTTCAGGCACTGTCTCTCTCAGGAAATGAGAACATTTTGAGTATCTCTATAAGACCCCCTCTGTGGGCAGGGAAAACTTCCTACCTAACTTCATCAGCCAGGTCCCGGGGTAGGTCTCACCGATCCTAATACTGACTTTCACAGACTCAGATTATAATCTACATGATATGGGGAAAATTGATGCTCGCAGAAGCAAAGTGACATGTCCCACATCACCAGACAGGGACGAGTGGGCTTCTGAATGGCCCATGGTGTCTGGGTTTATGCATTTTCCATCCACATTCCCACAAACCATTTAAGAAACAATCCTGGCGGTGGTGGAGGTGGGTGGCTCAGTGGGAAAGTGAGGTAACTGAGCCTTGGGAGTTGAAAACCTGTCAATGGAAAGATTGGCCCATGACAACAAGAAAAGGAAAGATAAAATCAAAGGCCACTATCAAGTAAAAAAAAAAAAAATAACTTTTTCAAGGTATAAATATGCAGGGTTGGGGATGTAGCTCAGAGGTAGAGAGATACATGCCAGAGGCCCTGGGTTCGATTGGTGGGGGAGGGATATGACAACTAAATACAATGTCTGATTTTGTTTTCATTGTGCTATGAAAGACACTCATGAAACAATTGATGACATTTGAATAACGCCTATAAATTAAACAATAGTACTGAATTGATATAAATTTTCCTTTTTTTTTTGGTGGTGGTACTAGGATTTGAACTCAGGGCCTCACACTTTCTAGACAGGCATTCTACCCTGTGAACCATGCCCCCAGCCCTTTTTGCTTTATTTTTCTGAATAAGGTCTTGATGTTTTGTCCAGGACCAGCCTCAGACTTCAAATCCTCCTATGTGTGACTCCCATGAGGCTTGGGTTACAGTAGCAGTCCACCACACCCAGGGCTTGTTGAGATGGGGGATCTTGCTAACTTTTTGCCTGGGCTAGCCTCAAACCCCAATTCTCCTGAGTAGCTGGAGTTACAGGCATGAGCCACTGTGCCTGGTCCAATTTCCTGCTTTTGATAATTATACTGCAGTTATGTAAGAGAGTTTTCTTGATTTTAGAAAACTCTGAATGAAATAGTTCAAGGGAAACAAACATCCTATCTATAACTTCTACTCAAAAATATGAGAAAATTTACATGTTTATATCATGATAGCAAGGGCAAATTGGGGTACAATGGGTAAAGGATGTGTGAATATTTTTTAATTTTGTCTATAAATCTGACATTATTTCAGGATATTTTCAGTATTTTTAAATATTCTAGGTAAAACTCCAATGGTAAACTTACTATTGCAAAGTTTTTTGGGGAAAAACAGTATAGGTACTCTTTTCATTCTTTCCTCTTTTCCTCTTTTCTCTGTGAAAACTAAAATTAAAGTCTGATTCAGCCTTGCTGAAACAGACCAGAATTCCTGAAAAGCAAACAGCACAAATTCTAAAGGAGAACACCTTCCCGGGTGTGACCTGCTCACCGAGGGCAGACTGTGGCCAGGCGCCCAGGGCTCCAGTTCCCATGCATATAGGGGAGCAAAAGGCTCCCTGTCAGGAAGAGACTGGACTCCAAGTCAATGGAAGCAGCTCTCACTGCCAACCCCACAGGCACCTGGGGATTTTAGCAAGTGTAAGGACTGTCCCCAGCATGAGTAAGGACCGCTCCCCACCTGAGCCCAGAATCCAAGACGTCAGGGAGGAGCAGCATAGAGAACATGGAGGGTTCAACCCTTACAGGGAAAGTGTGAGACCTGGGAGTGAGAGGGAGAGGGAGGACCTCAGGGTGTGTCCTGGAAACACACTTCACACAGACAGCAAGAGCAACTGACCATAACTGCCTACACTGCAGTAACTTGCAGAGCTGGCTGTCTGGGCACATGTGACATTTCCAGCATTGCCTCCCTAGAGCACCACAACACAAGCCTCCCTGGCCAGGTCCCCCAGGCTGGGCTCCTGCGTGATGTCTTGCACAACAGCAAATGCAGCCTGCAGCCCACGCCCGGCTGCCAGCCCCATGCACCAGACTGCACTGGAATCAGAGAGCCGGGGTGTCTCTGCACTCCTGCTCCTTATTACCTGCAAGGTATGAAGACAATGCCTTCATTCTCTCTCTCTGTCTCTCTTTCTCTCTCTCTCTCTCTCTCTCTCTCTCTCTCTCTCTCTCTCTGTCTCTCTCTCTCTCTGACAACTGCAAGTCAGTAGTCCTGCTGCACAGAGAGACTTCTCTAACACTCACAAACTCCTTCCTACACACACACACACACACTCACACACACACAGACTCACACACATACATGCAATCACACACAGAGACACACACACACACAGACATACAAATACAGACACACAGAGAGATGCACACAGATACGCACAGACTTACAGACACATGCACACATACACATACATAAAAACACACACAGAGATACAAACACACTTGCAGACTGACTCTCTCTCTCTCTCTCTCTTACACACACACACACACACACAAGATGACCAGGGCAATTCTCCCCATAAATTTGTACCTAAACTTGTTACCATGGAGACAGGCTCTGGTACCCCCAAGTGTGGATCAGTGGTGCCACCAAGTGGACGATCAGTTATATTGCATCCCCCAAATCTATGCGCTTAGATGGGAGGGAAGGGTTAGGTGTTTCGCGTTGGTTTGGTTTGGTTTGGTTTTGCTAGCTTATCTGGCACAATCCCTTACTATTCCAGACATCTATCCATGGATAGCAATTTCAAGTTCTTTGAAGCCCTTTCCTCCCCATAAACTAAATTATAGAGTCCAACATCAGATGGGCATCCAAGGAGTCTCATCCCTTGTGTGCTCGACTATCCTATCCCATACCCAGCTCTAAAGAAGTCAGCAACTTCGTGGTCTCTTGAATGGTGCAGACAATGGCAAAAATAAGCCAACACCTGACAAGAAGGAGAATAGGCTCCTATGGGTTAGAAAGGAATAAAGGCCTCCTTTACCATTTTATTCACTTATTCAGCCAATGTGGCTTCTAGTTCATAAAGTAGGATGCATATGACAAGGATTTCTGTATTCTCTCTATGGAATTTACCCATTCCTTTGTGCCACAGAAAGTTGGTAGCAGTAAATTCAAGGTGTCCTGGCTTCACTATATCTGAGTTCCAGAGGACCGGTGTGGTGCTGAGGCAGGGCAGGATGGGTCTCACTCCCACCTGCCTCCAACTCCTCCTCCCTGCACATCTCAGGCCATGACTCTCATCAGAGCACCATTGCATCCACCTGGTCCAGCCAAGGGGCATCTGCAAGTCAAATCCAGCCCCCTGTCATCCTCCCTGAGCAATGACTGCCAGTGACACAAGTCACAGAGGGAAACCCTTAGTGAATATCTCCAAATGATCATCTGTCAAGCTCAATTTATCACGCTTGAGGCAAGACCTATTTGAAGCTTTCAGTATATAAAGATGACAATGAAAACAGTGTTTCTTTAACTCATAGAGTCCTGGGGTCACAGACCTGAGACAAAGTGCAATTGAAACAAGGGAGACACAGACACACCATCCCAACATCAAAACGTTTGGGCCAGGTGAGGTGCAATTCCTGAATTTGTCAGAGGTTAGGAAGGGCTCAGAATATCAGTCACATCTGTCTGCAGCAAAATTAGTAGGAGTAAAATGAAATAATGACAGGTAACAGCCTGGTGTGGGGTTGGACAGGAATAACCAGCAAATGAATTTCAGAACCAAAAAGGAAAAGTTTCCATTTTCAGAATTTGGGGGCTTTAAATGCAGAGAAGAGTTTGAAGACCCATGTGTGAATGCAGAGAAGGGATCTTTCTACTGGCTTCATAGAGGAGTAGGGGTTGAGCTGACATCTGTAGGAAGAGTTGGCCAAGAGAGGCCAAATACAGGACTCAGGTAAAAGCCAACCACTATGGGTTAAGACACCCTCCACTAGCTCAGGAAATACCCATCCAGACTCTCTACCCTTGTTCATATCACCATGTCGGCCCTAGAAATGCCCTGCCCAGGAAGCCTTCCCTAGATATACCCACCCCTAGATATACTGTGTGGACATCCCAAGAAAGTTCTATGTGTTTTCTCTAAGGTCTCTATGGATCTGAAACTCCTTAGATACAAACAATATCTTCCCTCTTTTGTGTCCTTCCTTCTGTATACTAACAACTGCTCAGGTTTTTCCATAGAACGTATTCATTAGCCCTACAACTACAGCCACATCTACAACTAACAATAACACAGCATGTTCTTAAAGAATTGAGATTTTTCCATGGTTTTGGGGGCTGTGGAATGGCATTCGTACTTAGAGGGGGAAGGAGGGGAGGAGTCTGTCAGAATTTGCTTGGGTTTTATCTCCTTATCCTCAACTCAAAGAACAAAAAGTTGCTCCCCCCCCAACTCTAGCTAAAACGTTAATTCACTTTTTCAGTGCATTATCTCTCAAATCAGTGAAATTTCCAAAGTACTCATGCAAATACTCAGTCAATAAACAAAGAAAGCCAGATGGAGTGGTCTTCACAGTTACTTTTGCTTCTCTGTCAAAATATTTAGCTAGTGTGTAAATCTTTTTTAAAACATTAATTTTGCACTCTGTGCAAACATTTTTATGAGGTCTGTTAATCACCTCCCCCCACCTCAGTCACTGAATCTGGCTTTCACTTCAGCATTTCTTCAGTGCTTACCAAGGAAGGCTGGATCTAAAATCCAGCATTTAAGATTCAGAAGGGCTTTGCCTGGACAAAATGGGGGGGTCCATCCTCTGCCCACCCTCTGCCCACGCCAGCAGATGACACCTGCTCAGTCTGCCCAGCCCTTCTACAGATCAGGAGGCAAGCCACCCCCCAAGTTGCAAATAGATCTGAGGCAGTTTGTAGGGCCAGAAGGAGGGAGAGCAGTATGGGGATATTTCTGGAATGTGTCTACTCCCCAGGGCCGAATAAGTCAGCCTGAGTCCCATGGAACTCTATTTCCTGCAGACTGTGCGAAGGTAAAACCATATTATTGGCTCAGAGTTGTTCAGCGTGGGTTTCTTCTCGGTTTTTGAAGACATGCAAAGCATAAAACCAAATATATTTTTAATACTTTGGAAGTGTGCAGTGGATTTTAATAAGGGCGATTAACCCTAAGAAAAGAAACTGAGATAATATGGAGGAGGGGGGTTAGTCTACAACACCTCCCTCCCTCCACGTCACCCCAACAAGAGAAGGATTCTGTGAGGACAGCTACTCAACCCACATCTACCAGAGGGACTCAGCTGAGACCCAAAGGGCTCCAGGGGCTGTCACGATGCAATTTTGAGAAAGAAGGTTCAAGCTAAGTGAATTCTCTGCTGTTCCACAAGCCCTCTTATTCTTCTGTTCACAAGCCCTCTTAGAGGACCTGGTTCATGCTTGTAGTGAGGATGGAACAATGAATAAGCTTCACCAGGGAAGGACAGATGGTTTGGGAAAGCAGAACAGCAGCTCTCAAACATCCTAACTGGATGAATCCCAATTTGCCATCTTATATAACAAAATGGGTTTTTGCAGAGGTGGCTAAATTAAGGCTCCTGAGATGGAGAGAGATATCATCTGGGTGGACTTGGTGTTGTCACAAGGGTCCTTTAAAAAGGATGATCGAGTTCATACACATAGATGTGACCATGGAAGCAGACATTAGAAGGATACAAGGAAGGGGCCACAAGCCAAGGAATGCAGGTCTTAGAAGCTGCAATGAGCAGGGAGACAGATTCTCCATGAAGCATCTGGAAGAACATAACCCTGTGGACGCTGAATTTTTAATTAATTGTACGAAATAATGGGTTTCATTATGACACTTTTGTACTTGTATAATATGTTCTTCTCCTGTAGTCATCCCCTTGTCATGCCTTCCAACTGGTCCTCTCATCTCTCCCTCCCTCCCAAATATCCCCCCTTCTGCTTAAATATCTTTTTTAACCTAGATTCTGCATATGAGAGATTACATGTGACATTTGTCTTTCTAAGTCTCCAGTTCCATCCATCTTCCTGTAAATGACAAAATTTCACTCTTCTTTATGGCTGAATAATACTTTCTGTGAATAGATACCACCTTTTCTTTTTGTTTTTAATGATTTATTTATTACTAATTCCAGTGCTTGAGAAAAGCAGATTTACTTTTATTTATTTATTTATTTATTTATTTATTTTTGCCATACTGGGATTTGAACTCAGGGCCTCACACTTGCTAGGCAGGTGCTCTACCGTTTGAGCCACTCCACCAGTCCCATAAACACCACATTTTCTGTATCCATTCATCTGTAGATGGGCACCTAGGCTGATTCTATAACCTAGTTATTGTGAATAGTGCCACAAAAAAACATGGGTGTACAGGTGTCTCTAGTGTATGCTGACTTAGATTCCTCTGTGTATGTAACCAGAGTGCTATAGCTGGATCATATGGCAATTCTATTTTTAGTTTATTTTGGTACTAGGGTTTGAACTCAGGGCCTACACCTTGAGCCACTCTACCAACCGTCTTTTGTGATGGGATTTTTTTTCGAGATAGGGTCTCGAGAATTATTTGCCTGGGCTGGCAAACCATGATCCTCCTGATCTCTGCCTCCTTGAGTAGCTAGGATTACAGGCGTGAACCACTGGCATCCCAGCCCCCATTTTTAGTTTATGAGAAGCCTCCATACTGTTTCCACAGTGGCTGAACTAATTTACATTCCCATCACCAGTGCGTAAGGGGTCCTTTCCCCACATCCTTGCCAACATTTGTTGTTTGTTTTCTTGATGACAGCCTTTTTGACTGGGATGAGACAGAATCTCAATGTGGTTTTGCTTTGCATTTCCTTTATGGCTGAGGATGTTGAACATTTCATGTATTTATTAATGATTTGTAAATTTGCTTTTGAAAAATATCTGTTCAATTAATTTCCCCATTTACCAATTGGATTATTTATTCTTTTGGTGTTCAATTTTTCAAGTTCATTATATATTCTGGATATGAGTCCCTTGTCAGATGAACAGCTGGCAAAGATTTTCTCCCATTCTGTAGGCTGTCTCTCTTCAACCTGGTTATTGTTTCCTTTGCTGTGCAGAAGCTTTGTAATTTGATGCAATCACATTTGTCAACTCTTGCTCTTCTTTCCTGAGCTATGAAAGCCCTATTCAGAAAGACATTGCTTAACCTGGCATGGTGGCTCACTTCTGTAATCCCATCTACTTGAGAGCCAGAAATGGGGAGAAACACAATCAGAGGCCAGCCCAGGCAAAAAGTTAGCAAGACCCCCACCTCAACCAATAAGCTGGGCGTGGTAGTATACACCTGTCTTCCCAGCTACACTGTAGGCATAAATAAGGGGCTCGCCATCCAGGCCACGTGGAGAAAAACACAAGACCCCACCAAAAAAATAACTAAAGCAGGAAGTCATTGCTTATGCCTACATCTTGAAGTGTTTTCCCTGTAACGCCTTGGTTTTGCTTTCAACCTTTGAAAATATAAGAGAATTATAGTTTTGATGATTTTAAGTCACTGAATTTGTGGTAATTTGTTACATCACCCACAAAAAAATTAATACCTATTTCTAACTACACAGCAACACTCTACCTGGACATAGCCTCACTGTACAGGAAACATTGGTAGGTGAGTCAGCAAGAGCAAAGGGAGCAAGAGCCAGTCCTTCCTGGGAGTCAATGGAAGGTTTCACTGAGGAGGAGAGGGAGCCATTCTCAATGTTAAGAAGTTTGGGGGAAAACTCTAAAATTGGTACAGGAAAGAGTAGGAAATAATTTAGAACTAATAGGTATAGGCGAGCACTTTCTCAATGGAACCCCAGCAGCACAGCAACTAAGAGATAGCATAGATAAGTGGGACCTCATAAAACTAAAAAGCTTCTGTTCATCAAAAGAAATGGTCTCTAAACTGAAGAGAACACCCACAGAGTGGGAGAAAATATTTGCCAGCTACACATCAGACAAAGGACTGATAACCAGAATATATAGGGAACTCAAAAAACTAAATTCTCCCAAAATTAATGAACCAATAAAGAAATGGACAAGTGAACTAAACAGAACTCTCTCAAAAGAAGAAATTCTAATGGCCAAAAAACACAGGAAAAAATGCTCAGCATCTCTAGCCATAAAGGAAATGCAAATTAAAACCACACTAAGATTCCACCTCACCCTGTTAGAATAGCCATCATCAGCAACACCACCAACAACAGGTGTTTGCGAGGATGTCGGGAGGAAAAAGGAACCCTCTTACACTGCTGGTGGGAAAGTAAACTAGTACAACCACTCTGGAAAAAAATTTGGAGGCTTCTTAAAAATCTAAACATAGATCTACCATATGATCCAGCAATACCACTCTTGGGGATATACCCAAAAGACTGTGACACAGGTTACTCCAGAGGCACCTGCACACCCATGTTTATTGTGGCACTATTCACAATAGCCAAGTTATGGAAACAGCCAAGATGCCCCACCACTGATGAATAGATTAAGAAAATGTGGTATCTATACACAATGGAATTTTATGCAGCCATGAAGAGGAATGAAATGTTATCATTTGCAGGTAAATGGATGGAACTGGAGAACATTATTCTTAGTGAGGTTAGCCTTGCCCAAAAGACCAAAATTCGTGTGTTCTCCCTCATATGCAGACATTAGATCAAGGTCAAACACAACAAGGGGATTGGACTTTGATCACATGATAAAGCGAGAGCACACAAGAGAGGTATGAAGATAGGTAAGACACCCAAACAACTAGGTAACATTTGTTGCCTTCAACGCAGAGAAACTAAAGCAGATACTTTAAAGCGACTCAGGCCAACAGGAGAAGGGGACCAGGAACTAGAGAAAAGGTTAGTTAGAGAAGAATTAATTTAGAAGGTAACACCCACGCACAGGAAATTAATATAAGTCAACTCTCTGTATAGCTATCCTATCTCAACTAGCAAAATCCCTTGGTCCTTCCTATTATTACTTATACTCTCTCTTCAACAAAATTAGAGATAAGGGCAAAATAGTTTCTGCCTGGTAGCAAGGGGTTAGGGGCAGTAAGGGAGGGGGAAGGGGGGAGAAATGACCCAAACATTGTATGCACATATGAATAAAATAAAACTTTTTTTAAAAAAGTTTGGGGAAGCAATCTAGGCAGAAGGAATAGTACAGACAAAGGCACAGAGGCAGAAAGCACCATGCATTGTCCTGCAACAGAACAAATATTGTATAGTCAGACCTAGGATACTAACAGAGGAACTTGCAAAGATGAGTTACAGCCCAGCTATAAAGCAGGGATGGCTGTGGGGAACCCCACTCTGAGAAAGAGGGCTACCATTTTGAGTAAGCAGAGCCCATGAGCGCTCAGAGCCAGGAGAGTGCTGACAGGTATGCCTTACAGAGGGAAGAGTTCAGGAGTAAAATTTAAGGGGGATACCCAAGGCCTCAGTAATCAAGAAAAAAAATATTTAATTCAATATTTTAAAATTCAAAATTAAGACCAGAAATGGATGCACAAAATGTCAAAATTGTAAATAAAGACAGAATCCCAGTAACAGTCCCAGGATGAGCCTTAGGAGGGCTTGGGTAGATAGAAAACTCAGTCAATTTTATCCTGTCTTTGAAAGTTTGGTATTTTGTTCGTTGTGGACTTTTGCATTCATTTTGGTTTTGTTCTATTGCACTAAAATGTTATTTATCTTAATGTCTGCGTTTTTGGGGGCACCAAAGCCAGTAACAAAGTGTCACCTCAGCTGGTGTCATCCTCAGCAGCCTGTGTAAGGGAGCCAGAAATTCAAAGTGAATTTCCTGAAGGCAGGAGGGAGTATTTTTAACTTGAAAAAGTAGAAAGGAGTGTGTTCCCTGGTATTTGGAGTGGACAGGGCTGGAATCTCCTGCTTGCCTGTTTTTAGTAGCCCACCAAGGAAAGATTGAAAAAGACCACAGCATAAAGATCTGCTCCCAGCTATATGGGAGACTGGGGTGCAGGGTCCCCCCAGGTCAAATACAGGCTGGAGAGACCCCTCTTGTTGTTCCACTATCTGCTGCAGAGAGGAGACTGAGAAATGTGTACCAGTAGGAGATGGGAGCTGGGGAAGACACATGAGGGTACAGTGGGGCCTGAGGTCTCTTTGGGGGTTTGGCAGAGGACCCTAATTGTGGTCCCTAAAAAAGAGGCTGCCTTTAGCGTGTGGCCAGCAGCCAAGGGTGAAGTAGAGAGCCCCAGCTACATCAAAAGACCTCTGCCTGACTTCCTCTCATCCTTCTCCAGCTGTGTGTCAGAGGGTGTGACACAGAACACAACTAAGAAAGAGTAACCTTGTGTCCCATGTACCTCGGGTGGGTGATCAAGGCTGAGTTAGGCAGGGAAGAAAAGATGTTGGAACTGCCTGGGAAACTGATGTCTTGTTTCACATTAAATTGGACCTTTTCATACCTGTAAATCAGGCTACTTAGGTCCCCAAGCGGCTGAGAAAGGATGGGTTTTGCTCAAGATCATTAGGAGTGAAGGTAGTGCTGGGGAAGTAAATTCATCTCCGGGTACCTGACCCATGCAAACCCCACCTCATAGTTTCCCAAGATGGCCACCTTTCAGCTGGGCTTACCAAGGCTGCCTGAGCTCCACTCCTCTGGACAGTAGCCCCTGTCACAGTTCCAGATCTCAGGGGCTCTAGTAAAAGCATTGCTCTCCCTGGTGTCTTCAACCCTGGGGTAGTGATAGCTTTCATACTGCCAGTTCTGGGTGTTTCACCATCTTTGGTTTGTTCCTTGAAACTCTGTCCAATCCTTTGTTATTATTCAATCCTTTAAAAGTCTCCTCATTTAAGCCATCTGAATAAATTCTGTCTTCTTTATAGATCCTAATTAATAGGATCTTCTTCCACTTTGACTAGAGAGAAGAGACAAGGATGAGTGGAGAGGGCTGAAGGAATGGCTCAAGTGGTAGAGCACCTGCCTAGCAAATATGAGTTCAAACCCCAGTACTGCCAAAAAAAAAAAAGAGAGAGAGAGAGAGTGGAGATATGTAGGGAAGGAAGGAGGGAGAGGTCACACCTGCTGGCTTGTAATTCCTTAGGAAGAAAGATGCAAGCTCAAATGTTACAGTGAAATCAAAAATGGAAGCTTTGAAACAGATAGTGTGGGAATAGAAGCACCACCATCAAGATGGATTTTAGATGCACGATTCTGCACCTTTGATTCCTTTCTCAACTTTGAGTGACTGAGTCAGATCACATTCATCTCCCAGACTTAGTACTGTCCACTCTAGAAACGATAAGTACAATCACAATCAAGATGGCTGTTTAGGGCTAAGTAAAGCATATTGTATTTGTACCCAAGGGATTAACAGTACTAACCACACCAGTGATGACCAAGTGCTCTAATATACAGAGTAAAGGGACCACGAATTCACATCTTATCTTGGAGCACTGTGCAGCTTGAATTGCCAGGTGGGAGTTGATGACTCATAATTAATCAAAGACAAAGTAACTGATTTGTGCAATCAACAAACTTGCAAACTCCCATTTTACCATTTGAGACAGCAAGCAAGAGTTCGGGTCCCTTGATGACTTACAAGTATGAGTTTGGCCAGTCACTTAAATTCACTCAGTCTCCCTTTGCCCTTGTGTAATGTGAGGGTAATCCATTTTAGCAATCTGAGTGACACACTTGGCCTTGAGCTCAATAAAAAGGAGTTGTTATGGAAGATCTAGGTTCATGTGTTAATAACAATAGAATTAGGTTCACATGTTAATAACAGTAGGGCCTACCCAATCCTGAAGTGTCTGAGTGAAAAAGGAATAATGAAGGTAACCTTACAATACTTTGGCCCCCGTGATATCAACAGTGCACATATCTATAAATATTCCATAGATCTTGTGGTGGGTATTTTAACTATTGCAAATGACTTTGACTAGGACTTAGGGAGGACATAGAGGAGCCAGTGCCCCTCAGACACCATGGCCTCGAATGATAAAGAATCATACACAAGACATCTGGGTAGTCGCTTTGCAGGTAATGCATCTGTAAGAGAAAAGGTCCAGGACTGGGCAGCTGAGCTAACACTCTGAGGTCACCTGCACCCATCACAGGGAAATCCCAAAGCATTTTGCCCAAAAAAAAAAAATTAGACACCCAAACTCCCCTTTCTTTTCCTACCTTTTAAAACTCTCTGCGTCCTGGGCACCTGTTTCCAGGTGGGAGATTATCTTTGAACTTGAACTTTTCCTTGCTATCACCTTTGCACAGAAACTGAAGCATCTGCTTTTGGTGCAGGTGGGAGCATTGAATGGAAAAAGAGAAACCTGGGGGAAAAAGAAGACAATATGATGCCAGGGGACTAATAAAATTCTTCCCTCTAGCAACTCAAGGGAGCCGTTCCTGGGCATTCCTAGTAAATTCGATGACCAGTTTCCATGGCATCCATCACATTGAGCAGTGTCATTATTAAAACAGTCGAGGCATTATTCACGGTCACTCTGATGAGGACATGATCAGATTATGGTGATACTATGAAAGCACAGAAAAAAATGGATAGCGATCGGCATGGAAGGTACCACAGGAGAAATTGAGTCGGTTATCAATTGCAGTAAACTTCATTGGCTTTACGGGGCTGCAAAGAGTTATAGGACTTCTCTGCAATGTCACATTTTATATCCCAGCATTCTTCCTTAATAAACCACAAATTATTTAATACCATGTTTCAACACGATTGATTCCATTGTGACTGATGTGCCAGGCACCCTAGAAAGCATTGCACCAAAACATGCAGTGTCATGGCCATTCATGTCTTGCATCTGGAAGCTCAGATCCAGGTATGAAGAACCAGAAATGTCCAGGCTAGGAATTAGAGAAGCAAGCCAGATTAATCTCCCTTTGCCCCCAAATTGGTGATAAATAGATTACCAGGGCATGGGGCTCTACTGTCCCCTCCCTGCCTCACCGATCGATAGGAGCTGTGCCAGTGGCTCCTCGAAGAGCAAAAAGAACCCATCTCAAGTGATTTTCTGTAATTGCCTAGACATTGAAGATCCTGGCTCAGCTTTTAAAATATGGCTTTCCCAAGTGCTCCAACGCACAACATCTACTTACATGCTGAGGAGTGGGGTGGTGGAATATGCTGCTCCAAAATATGCTACTTTGGCATAAGGAGTGTCTTGAGCTAAAGACACTTTAGAAGTCAGCAGGTGCAATAAAGGAGCTCTGACCCCCCTCCTTCTTTCTGAAATCAGGAGATAACAGTGCCACATGAAGATGTCCTCTCCACACCAGAAAAAGAAGTTTTTATCATCAAGGACAGGAAATTGACACTGAGAGAATTCGGTACAAACAGACCTTATTAAAATAATCCTTATCATCCTTTAGCCTTCCTACATAGTTTTCTTGTTTTTCCATAGTTCCCTTTCATTGTTCAACCAAATAGAAAAGCACCAGGTTCTGCAAATTTTGGGGGTCTTCGTTTCCTTATGAGGATTCCTGTGTCATGTAAAACATATATAAGTTCCTTTTCTCCTGTTAATCTGTTTTATGATTATTTAATTCTCTACCATCTTGTGTTGCCTAAGATGGAAGAGATAAACTTTTGCCTCACCTGCAATGTCTTCTCCCTTCCTGACAGTGAGCATAATGGGGCTTGATTTTGGATCCCCAGTGACTAGAACAACACCTGGCATAGAGGAAGTGCTCCACAAACGTTTGTGGATGAATGAATGAATGAACCACTGCTCAGTTAAAGCCGGGCTGAGCTGGTAAGAGACAGAACAACCTGAAAGCAGAGATAAAGCACTGGCATGCCTCCCAAGCACTCCTCACTGTAGAGAACAGTAGTCTTATTGAGTCCTACTGGACTCCAAAGCACTGATTGTGTCATGTTTGCTGGTACAAAGGCCACTGTGTGTTCACACCCACGCACATCCACAGGGCCTCCTCCACCCCTTCCTCCTAAGAGGCCAAACACAGAAGTGGGCCAGCACCTGCCCAGGACCCCCATCATCCCATCAATGCCATCACTTGTGGAAAGCAAAATCCTGAAGTGGGAAATTCTGCCTCCCCTGTAACCTGACACACAGGATGACGCTGAGAGTCCTGGAGTCTAGAGTGCACCCGATGGCTACGTCGTATCTGGAAGCATAATTCTTCTCTCCACCATCATGAAATCTAGGCTCGTTTGGGTGAACCTGGTGATGCAAATGTGTACTCCTTCATGTGATCTAAGACCATGAGTCTTGGGAGCTGGAACTTAGCTTCCAGATGCAAGACAAGAATGGCCATGACACTGTTCATCCTGGCGCAACGCTTTCTATGGTGTCTGGCACAGGGCAAGTGCTCCCCAAGACCTAGCTGTGTTCACTACACAAGTAGACCCAAATCTGAGGCTCAGAAAGGTTAAGTACTTTATTTGAGGTCACATGGCCAGAAAGCATTCTCCCATGGGATTAGCATGGCTTGGGGCATCTGGCCTCAATTTATTTGGTTCATTTGGCTCAATTTATTTGGCTACTTGACATTATACTTGAAAAGAGGAAAGGCAGTACACCCTGATCCACCTATCTCCAGATGGCTCAGACAGTGAACTAATTCACCCACTCCCATATCTCCTTACTAAAATCCACAATAAACAATAACTAAAAGGCAAATAGTCCAATTAAAAATGGGCAAAGAGGCTGGGCACAGTGGCTCATGCTTGCAATCCCAGCTACTTGGGAAGCAGAGAAGATGGAAGGATTGTGGGTCAAGGCCAGCCAGGACAAAAAGATAGTGAGAGCACATCTCAAGCAACAAGCTGGGTTATGGTGGTTTGCACATGTAATCCCAGCTACATGGGAGGCACAGGTAGGAGATCACAGTCCCAGGCTGGCCCCAGCAAAAAGCTTGAGACCCTATCTGAAAAGCAAAAAGCACTGGAGGCTTGGCTCAAATGATAGAGCACCTATCTAGCAAGCTCAAGGCCCTGAGTTCAAATCCCGTACCACCAAAAAAAAATTACACTGGCAATCGTCTTTTCTATTTTATATAAAAAGGTGCTCAACATTATCATTCATAAGAAAAATACAAATCAACACCACAATGAGATACCAGTTCACATCCACTCAGATGTTTATAATAATAATAAAATTCATGTCCTGCACGGTAAGCTTGAATTCCAGCACTAGGGAGGGAGAGACAAAACGATCCTGAGTTTAAGACCAGCCTGGACTAAATAACAAGACCAGGTCTCAAAACAAGAATTCAGATAATCCCAACTATCAGTGAGGGCATGAAGAGCATTTATACACAGCTGGCAGGGATATACAAGGCAGCAGCTGCTTTGAAACACAGTTCACATAGGACCCAGCACTTCCGCTCCTAAGTGTGTACCCAAGAGAAATGAACGTGTGTCCACACAAAAACTTGTGAGTGGATATTCACAGTAAAATGATTCATAATAGCCAATAAGTGGAAACTTCTTTCCCACTCAGGGACTTCCCACAAACCAGCGAATGGATACATGCAATGTAATGTCATCCAGGCAATAGAAAGGAAGTACTGATACCTCTTGCGACCTGCAGGACCTGGAAAACATTACGTTAAGAGAAAAAAAGCCAGAAACAAAGCACCACAAACGGTCAGACTATGCAAATCTACCAAGACAGAGTAGATTCATGGCTGCCAGGGACCAGCAGAAGAAATGGGAACAGAGGAAGAAGAAAGGACATAATTTCATTCTTTATGGCTGAATAATACTCCACTGTGTACACGAACTACAATTTCTTCACCCATTCACTGGTGGTTGAGCTTTTGAAGGAATGAGAGATGCTACTTGTATTTTAAATTTGAAGACTTCTCCCCTCCACCCCCGCCACCCAGATCCATAGCCCATATTCTTGTTTGATGCCATTAGCAAAGCACTTTTCAGTCCTGCGGAGTGATACGGTCCAAATGGGAGCACATAAGCCACCTAGCCTAAGGTGAGCAGGCCAGGTGGCAACAATGACAAAAGGCTAACGGGAAGCTTTGCAGGGATGGCTGGGAGCATGCGCGGCTCTGGCCGCCAGGGGGCGCCCGCGTCCCGTGCGCTGCACAGCGCTGCGCTGCACTAGGAGGTCACGGCTCAGCCCACTGGCCCGGCCACCTGGGACCAGTGCCTCTGCCTGCAATCCCAAGACGGCTTCAGACGGGACAGCGACTCAGCCCCACGGCCTGGCCGCACAGAGCTACTGATGAAGAAGAGGAAGGAGAAGAGGAGGCAGAATACGGCGCGCGTGCCGCGAGTGTCACACGATGCTCAATGCTGCCACGTGGCCTGTTTCCTGGTTTAGTTATGGATCCGTGTGACAACGGAATAGGAGTTGAAGTGCCTAGGATCACACACACGCGCGCGCGCGATTCTCAAGGTCCAGGTTGGTTTCTTCCTCCCCACCCTATCCCCTTTCCCCATGAACCTTGGGGCACAGGGTGTCCTGGGCTGAGATGACCCCTGTGGCGGCTTCCTGCTACTTCACTCAGCATCTTCAAATATCCTCACCCCTCGCCCACCCCACCTCCCACCCCATCCCCAACCCCACCCTCCCACTTACCCCACCCCATCCTCCCACTTACCCCACCCCATCCTCCCACTTACCCCACGCCATCCTCCCACCCCATCCCCAACCCCACCCTCCCACTTACCCCACCCCATCCTCCCACTTACCCCACGCCATCCTCCCACCCCATCCCCAACCCCACCCTCCCACTTACCCCACCCCATCCTCCCACTTACCCCACCTCACCCTCCCACTTACCCCACCCCATCCTCCCACCCCTCCCCCACCCCCCTGTCACCCCTCCCCCACCCCCCTCCCACCCCATCCCCAACCTCACCCTCCCACTTACCCCACCCCATCCTCCCACCCCACCCCACCCTCCCACCCCATCCCCAACCCCACCCTCCCACTTACCCCACCCCATCCTCCCACTTACCCCACCCCATCCTCCCACCCCATTCCCAACCCCACCCACTTACCCAACCCCATCCTCCCACTTACCCCACCCCATCCTCCCACTTACCCCACCCCATCCTCCCACTTACCCCACCCCATCCTCCCACCCCATCCCCAACCCCACCCTCCCACTTACCCCACCCCATCCTCCCACTTACCCCACCCCATCCTCCCACCCCATCCCCAACCCCACTCTCCCACTTACCCCACCCCATCCTCCCACTTACCCCACCTCACCCTCCCACTTACCCCACCCCATCCTCCCACCCCTCCCCCACCCCACCCTCCCACCCCATCCCCAACCTCACCCTCCCACTTACCCCACCCATCCTCCCACTTACCCCACCCCATCCTCCCACCCCATCCCCAACCCCACCCTCCCACTTACCCCACCCCATCCTCCCACCCCACCCCACCCTCCCACCCCATCCCCAACCCCACCCTCCCACTTACCCCACCCCATCCTCCCACTTACCCCACCTCACCCTCCCACTTACCCCACCCCATCCTCCCACCCCATCCCCAACCCCACCCTCCCACTTACCCCACCCCATCCTCCCACCCCATCCCCAACCCCACCCTCCCACTTACCCCACCCCATCCTCCCACTTATCCCACCTCACCCTCCCACTTACCCCACCCCATCCTCCCACCCCATCCCCAACCCCACCCTCCCACTTACCCCACCCCATCCTCCCACCCCACCCTCCCACCCCATCCCCAACCCCACCCTCCCACTTACCCCACCCCATCCTCCTATTTACCCCACCTCACCCTCCCACTTACCCCACCCCATCCTCCCACCCCATCCCCAACCCCACCCTCCCACTTACCCCACCCCATCCTCCCACTTACCCTACCCCATCCTCCCACTTATCCCACCCCATCCTCCCACCCCATCCCCAACCCCACCCTCCCACTTACCCCACCCCATCCTCCCACCCCACCCTCCCACCCCATCCCCAACCCCACCCTCCCGCTTACCCCACCCCATCCTCCCACTTACCCCACCCCATCCTCCCACTTACCCCACCCCATCCTCCCACCCCATCCCCAACCCCACCCTCCCACTTACCCCACCCCATCCTCCCACCCCACCCTCCCACCCCATCCCCAACCCCACCCTCCCACTTACCCCACCCCATCCTCCCACTTACCCCACCTCACCCTCCCACTTACCCCACCCCATCCTCCCACCCCACCCTCCCACCCCATCCTCAACCCCAGCAAATTCAAGGGGAGCTAGAGAGGTGTGCTAACCTTGAACCTTCCTCAACCCAAACCATCGCAGTTACCACTGACCCCACCTTATAATGAGCCTGTCCCTCTGGGTCCCTAGCCCCCAGGGACTCAGGCTTCAAAACTAGTCACTGGCTATTTTTAAATCATCATCATTCAATCCACTCTGTACATCAGTGGTTCACTCAAAATGTCCCTTTTGTGTAGCCACAGAAAAGCCTCAGAGGTTGTCCTATGAAAGACCAACCATAAGTGGTGGGGTGTCTGCCTAGCAAGTGTGAGGCTCTGAGTTCAAGTCCCAGTACTACAAAAAAATAAATAAATAAAAGAAGGCCCAACCACTAAGCGTCATCTAGATGCTCCACCCAACCAGGCAGCTGGAGCCCCTGGGGCCTGCAGGGGGCCAGTCCCATGGCTCCTCCTCTACTAGGGAAGCAGTGCTGTGCTCTAAAGTCAATTCCTGACTTTAGACTTCTTTTCCAGGTTGAAAAAAGGGGGAATCTGAGGACTGGAATTGTGACTCAAGAAGTAGAGCACCTGCTTTGCAAAAGTGAAGCCTTGTGTTCAAACCCCAGTCCCACAAAAAAAAAAAAAAAAAGTAGTAAGAGGGGGGATCTGAATCCTATTTGAATTTGGTTTAAAAGGATGGTATGTCCCAGGTTTTGATTTGTGTTTCTTTGGCGGTCATAAAATTTGTTTCACCAGGAACACATGTAGGCCTAAGAAATAAGATAAACATGAAGACAATCAGATTTGACCATGAATGCATCCTGAGCTAAACACAGCACATTTTAGTGTATAACCCCACTGACTTTTTTTTTTTTGCAGTACTAGGGTTTGAACTCAGGGCCTACACCTTGAGCCACTCCACCAGCCCCTATTTTTTGTGAAGAGTTTTTTCAAGATACAGGGTCTCACAGACTACTTGCCTGGGCTGGCTTCAAACTGTGATCCTCCTGATCTCTGCCTCCTGAGTAGCTAGGATTACAGGCGTGAGCCACCGTGCCTGGCCCCACTGACATTTTCAGCTCTGTGTATCTGTTGATACACATGCCACTTTTGCTTAAGTCTTATGCTGGCAAACTATTTGTAACTTGTTTTTGTCATCCAGTAGTGACCACAAGTACCTTTCAATAGTTAAAGGATAATTTTCAAGAAAAAGGTAAAATCATGACTGTCCTAATGATATTTGTATCACGTGTTTAAAAATTAATGTAAAAATTTTAAAAATAAAATAAATAAAAATTAATGTAACTCATAGCCTGGCACTGGTGGCTCACACCCATAATCTTAGTTACCTGGGGTTGAGATAGGGAGGATTGAAGTTTGAGGCCGGCTCAGGCCAATAGTTCAAGAGACCCCTGTCTCCAAAATAACTACAGAAAATGGACTGGAGATGTGGCTCAAGCAGTACAGCACCTGCTTTTCAAGCACAAAACCCTGAATTCAAACCCCAGTCACACAGATACACACCACACACACATCATTTAACTCATTATTAATGAGAGAGGCATTAGGCAGTTACAACTACTTCAAAGGAATCAAAAAACACAGACAATTATAGATCAGGAAGGCTGAAATGGGTTTGTAATGGACACAGAAGTGCTCCTTCCACTGGAAGAAGGCAGTCGGATGAACCTCAGCTGGACAGAATTATTTGTATGTCTATAAAGAATGATTTGCATTGCAGCCAGTTCTCTGCAATTTGTGGAATTATAATATGGTTCGATAGACTGAATCAGCGGACCAGGTGAGTCACTTTGTGCAATGCCTCTCTCTCAATCAGAACACAAATTCTTCCCTAGATAGGGATGCAAATATATCTCTGTGCTGTATTTTTAATGGTCATGTATATTTATTATGCAGATAGAGCATAATAAGTGAGTTTATACAAATCACAAAAATTATATTAATTTTTCATTAGCATGAATAGTGCAGAGGCCGGGTATGGTGGTTCATATCTGTCATCCTAGCCACTCAGAAGGCAGAGATTGGGAAGTTAGAGGTTCAAGACCAACCTGGGCAAAAAGTAAGTGAGACCCCCCATCTCAGTCAATAAACCCTGTCATCCCAGCTACACTGGAGGCATAGGTAGGAAGATCTTGGTCCAAGGCTGGCCCCGGGCAAAAACTCGAGACCCTACCTGGAAAATGACTAGCTCAAAAAAGAGCTGGGCTCAAGTGGTAGAGCCTTTACCTAGCAAGTGGGAGGCCTTGAGTTCAAAACCCAATACTGCCACAAAAAAAAAAAAAAGAACTAGAGAGATTTCCTTTACCATGTGTATTATTGAACATTATCTGGTGGATTCCTTAGCACAAATTCTAGAAAGGGGAGACATGAGGGAAGGACGTACACACTTCTAACATGGCTGATACATGCTGACAGATAAACATCCTTTACGAGTTTCCTTCCAACCCTTTTGCATCCTCCCTGAAATCTAAATGATCTCAACTCAGAGATTTTATGCTCCGTTGGCAGGAAATTATTCTTTGCACTGAAATTCCATTCTATCTCTTTACAAAGCTACTCAGTAACAAAGGCAAAGAGAGAGTGTGAGATTTGTAGAGATTCAGACAGAAGCCATCCTCTCTGAAATTCCCTTTTTCATAACCTGCCCCTAATCTGACTCTCCCCACCCCATTTCCAACACAGTTTGGCTTTCTCCCCTGCCCTGAACTCTCTCCTTAGAGGCAGAAAGGAGTCCATCTATATCTGTCTTCTGAGGCCATCAACTTTCCCATCCCCAATTCTTCCCAGATACAATTTATTTCCTGAAACTTCTTAGCACATTGGTCTAGGGCATCTTATTTAAAATGGTCTGATACATCCATCAGACAAGGGCATTGGGAGAATTTGACCACGTGGAACTCATCTGCATCCTGTTCTCCCACAAGATAGAGACAGTGAAGAAATCCCCTTCAGCCTATTGTATTGTAAAGTCCTCCTACTCCTTTCTGTTCTGAGAACCATCGTTCTGCAAACAACCAGTGGTTTCATTTCCTTTGGGTATATACCCAATTGTGGAATTTCTGGATTTCTTTTCTTTTTTTTTTTTGAGGATTCTGACAATAGCCAGGGCATAGAATCAACCTAAATATCCATCAACAGTGGATCAGGAAAACAACTGGAGACTATCTAATCACAAAAAAGCATGAAACCCTGTCATTTATATGATATGAGTAAACCTGGATGCTGTTAAGTGAAATAAATCGGGCACAGAAAGACAAACACTGCATGATCTCGCTCATAGACGGACTCTTAAAAAGTTGATCTCATGGAAGTGAGGGGAGGGTAGTTACCAGGACCTGGAGAAAGGGGGAGAGTGAGAGAAACAGGTGAACAGACACAGTGTTACAGTTAGGAATAATAGGTTTTGTGTCCTGTGGCACAACAGGTTAACACAGTTAACAATGATGCATTATGGGTCTCAAAAAAAAAGAAAAGAGGATGTTGAATGTACTCACCTGTTATGGTTTGGATCTGAAATGTCCCCTGAAGGCTCATGTGTTGAAGACGTGGTCCCCAGTGGTCAGGGGTGGGGCTTTGAGGAAGTGGTTGGATCATAAGGCCTCTGGCCTCATCGATGGGTTAATCCATTGAGGGGTTCACAGTTTGATGGGCTACTGAGAGATGGTAAAATATAAAAAGGGAGACCTAGATGGAGGGAGTAGACCTTGGGAGTGCACCTATGGGGGATTTATTTGTCTCCAGCCCCTTCCTTGAGAGGATGCGGACTCATGAGTCTGCTGAGGGATAGGGAGGACTCTGATAGCCACAGAAGGTGTGCAGGGAAGGGCTGTCGAGAGGAAAGGGCCCTCTCAACAAGCAGAAAGATGGGGGAACCAGTACCACATGTGAACAACTTCTATTGGGAACACAGGAATTCTGTATGACTCTCCCAAAAGGTCACAGTAGGGTCACATTTCAGGTGAGTGTTCCCAGGTCAGCCTAGTGACTCAGAGAGGCCAGGCCTGGGAACTATAGTGAACTGAATTCCTCCCCCACACTCTCCTGCCACCCCAGTGACTGGATTTGGAAATTGGAACCCTCAAGAGGTAAGATGTTTTCACAAGGGTGGGCTCTAACCCAATATCATTGGTGTCCTTGTAAAAAGAAGCAACACCAGGGATCCTGCATAGAGAAATGGTCACATGAAGACAGTGAGAAGACCACCATCTGAAAGCTAGAAGCAAGACCTCAGAAGCAAATCCTGCTGGTTCCTTGATCTTGAACTTCCAGCCTCCAGAACTTCAGAAGTTTCTTCAGGTCAAAGCCCCAGTCTGTTGTACTTTGTTATGGCAGCCACAGAAGACTAAAACAGGAGTCATCATCAGACTCCAAACTTATTCACTGTGTGTCCTCAGTGAGTCAGTGTTTCCTGATCTCACTGAAAGACCAAGGGAGAAACATATTCTACCCCAGGGTAGGGTAAAGACACAGCATAAGTGAAACCATATGTGCAAAATGGACACTTAGTCTGGCTGGGAGGACAGCTCAGTGGTACAGCATTTGCCTAGCAGATGTGAGAAAGCCTGAGTTCCATCCCCAGAACTGAGAGAGCGGGGGGGGGGGGGGGGGGGAAGAAAAGAAAGAGAAAAAGAAAGGAAGGAAGGAGGGAGGGAGGGAGGGGAAGTGGAGGAAAAGAGCTTTTGTATTTTTTCTTAAATCTGCCATATAAATTTCTATTTTTATGTGTGGCTTTAATAAACATAATACATAATGTTTAGGTAAAGTTTAAGAAAATGTCATCCTACTGTATTTCTGCTCTGTGCATGGTTTTAACACACATCACATATAGATGTGGTAGATGAAAATATATGAGTAAACAGATTTACATAGAGTAGGGATTGATGATTTTTAAGATTTACTAATGAGAATGTACCATCAAAAAAATTAGAGATCCATGTAGACTGTAATAACTTAGGCACCAATGACTTTTCGTATCCGTTGCTATGCTTGGGCTAGAGTGGGGGCAGGAGCTGGTGAGAGGAAGGGGGAGAAATGTGACTGTGGTTAGAGGCTCTTAGGAGCATCTGTGCTCACTGTAACCCTCTGCACAGGAAGTTTTGCGACTTTTAAAATGGATGCTTGGCTGGGCATGGTGACAAAATGCCAGTAATCCCACGTAGTCAGGAGGCAGAGTTAGGAGAATCAAAATTAGCAAAGATCCTATCTGAAAAACAAACAAGCAAACAAAGCAGAGGTGGGGCCTGGCTCAGGTGATAGTCTGCCTAGTAAGCTCAAGGACCTGAGTTCAATCCCCAGAACTACCAGAAAGAAAAAAAGATGGAGACTCAACTGTCTTTATGAAAATGTTTCTGGGATTCTGCCAGCAGCTGACAGCCTTCAGGCACTGAACAAGCCTTGCTAGCCTGCCCAGACACTGGCATGGATGTCACTCTTCAGGTGATAGGTTCCCTTTGTGGTTACAGTGGCAGAAAAGCTGTGGGTAGTGGAACTGAATAAGAAAGGAAAAAGGAGGGGCTGGGGTGGAGCTCAGGGGTAGAGCACTTGGAACTCTTAGTTCCATTCCTAGTACCACAAAGAACAAGGAAGAGGAGAGAGAGGGAGGGAGGGAGGAAGGGGGAGGTGAGGGGGAGGGGAAGGGACTGCTGTCAGGGGTTGCAGTTAGCAGTCTTACACAAGACTTCCCGAATGCCTGAAGCCCACGGGTGGGAGAGCCTGGTGCTCTTGTCTGGGGGGGGCGAATGACTCCCAACCTACAGTCTGGGCATGTGGCTTCGTTCTGCAGTCACAGAACAGATGGACAGCTGAGGCCAGTGACCGGGGGAGTTCTGGCTTAGAATTCACATGACCAGCCTATCAGAGGCTTCCCAGAGAGACCACAAGTGAGCTGGGGAAAGTGGGCCTGCGTTCTCGTCCACAAAAGTAGGGCTCAGGAAACAAAATACAAACCTGCTGACCTGACAGCTTGTGATGCAAGGTTGTATACAGACAAAACAGCCCAAGCTTTGGTGTTAGACAGACTCCGTACAAAGTCCTAGCTGTGCGACCTTGGACAAGTCACTTCATGAATGTCCCTGAGCCCCAGGTGGTTCATCTGTAAGGTAGGAAAATTCTCTTCCCAGGACAGCAAGGAGGAAGGTCTATTGACCAACTGCCCCACCCCAACTCCAGCACCTGGGCAATGTTTCTCTGTGGAGCGACTTTCAAAGCACACCAGAGCAGAACCCGCAGTCAGCTGGGTTTTGTCACCTCGGTGACGTCATCATTCCTCCCCCAGCATATGGCCAGTGGGATGGGATGGGCTGGGCAGGTGGAGAGCGACAGCTGCAGAGGCCCTTCTGGAATATTCTCACATTGCAGCTGGCTGGCAGCTTCCCTAAACACACACACCCCAGCAGGAGCCCCACAAGCTTACAGTAGCTGTGCAAAGGACCATCTCTGCCATTAGCAACTCCCCAACCCTCTGCACAGGGTACCAAACACTACCCCCATGGGCGCTGCAATCAGTCAGTCGACCATCAACTCTGCCACAATCTCCTGGGCAGCTAGCAGGTTCTGATCAGAGACAGTTATTCCTGCTGCCCTAAGTAAAGACCCTGGGCCCCTTTCTTCTCTTCTTGTTCCACCTCCTCCTCCTTCTCCTCCCCTCACCAGGCAACGTGCCCTGACCAATGGTTGAGTCACATCATGTCAGAGCTTTTGTCTAGTGACCCAGAGTGTGGAAACAAGTCACCCTTAAAAAGGTCCCTCATCCCAGCTGGACCACTCGGCTCATGCCTGTAATCCTAGCTACTTAGGAGACAGAGATCTGTAGGATCAGCCCACGCAAAAAGTTCTCAAGACACTCTCCCACCGTCACAACCCATAAAAGCCAGGCATGGTGGCACACGCCTGTCATCCCAGCTGCAGAGGAAGCATAAATAGAAGGATCATGGTCCAAACTTCAGGCCGTTATGCCCAGCCTGGGCACAAAGCAAGACCCTATCTCAAAAATAACTAAAGCAAAACTGGCTGGGGCATAGCTCGAGTGGTAGAGCACCTACTTGGCAAAATGCTGAGTGTAATCCTCAGTACCATCAAAAACAACTGTCACTCATTCCAAAACTTAGGCCATTGTTTTAAATTTTATAGGAAAGGGAAAAGCAGCTCCATTCAATTCAGTTTGAATCTACTGAGTATCTCCTCTGTGCCAGGCACTGCCTGGGTGCTAAAGACAGGCAGATAAGAGACATAGCTTCCTCCTAGGAGCCAGAAGGTTAATGACTCCTGCAATCTGAGACCAGTTTTCAAATGGCTTACAGCAGCCAATGTGTACAAAGGGCAGAAGCTCTGGTGTCTCAGGACAAAGGAGCCCAGGCAGTTACCACATGTCACCCCAGGACTCCAGTTGACCCTGTGCAGGGTCAACCATGACAGCTTGAAGAGCAGTCGCAGCTGGTGTTGACTAAGCATTTATTACCGGTCAGGTGCTCTTCCAGGGGACAGTGCATGACAAACCCATAAGGTAGGAGCTATTATCCCCTTTTACAGTGAAAAGTCACTCCCCACGAAGGTGACTCCAGAGCCTGGCCACGTGCCTGCGCCTGGCTGACTGCTCCACGGAGCCCCTCCTAAGCCTTGAGGTGCAAGCAGAGAGCCCTCAGTATTTGTGAGTTCCACATCCGTGGATCAACAGACTGCAAACCTAGAATACAGTATTGGGTCCTGCAAGATGTGCCTGTGAAAAATAAAGTTAAAAATCCAGTATTTGGATACAAAATTGCATGTGCACTGACTGTGTACACACTTTTTTTTCTTGTCATGTTGCCCAAACAACACAGTGTAACAATTTCCATAGCATTTACACATGTTAGGTTTTTAACCACCGGAGATGACTCCAAGTGCAGGAAGATGTGGGTAGGTTCTGTGCAAATACTATGCCATTTTACATTAGGGGCTTCAGCACCCATGGATTCAGGCACTCTCTTGGGGTCCTGAACCAATTCCCAATGGGTACCGTGGAATGATGATGACGTCACCATCCATTCTGATGATGGTGGCAGTAGTGGCGATCTAGTCCCTCCATTCCTGCGGGAAATGGCTCTTTCTCTAATTTTTTTCAAATTTTTATTTTCATTTTACCTATCCAATTACAAGTGATTTTTGTGGCAAGACACCTCTAGAACGCTTTTGGAAGCAATGAGTTACTAATGGTGCAGGGTTAACCCTTTCCTATTTCATGTGTAGAGACTCAGTGGAAGGGAGAGACAGACAGACAGAAGACAAAACAAAAGCCATTTATAGCCTGGTATGATGGCTTATGTCTGTAATCCTAGCTATTTGAGAGGCAGAGATGGGGAAGATCATGGTTTGAGGCCAGCCTGGGCAAAAAGTTCAGAAATTCAATTAATAAAATGCTGGATGTGGGAGTATATGCCTGTAATCCCAGCTATATGGGAAGCATAAATAGGGCTGTCCAGGCTGGCACAGGCATAAATGCAAGACTCTGTTCCCCTCTCCCCACAAAAAAAGCTGTAGTAAAAGGTCTGGGGTGCCACTCATTGTGGTAAAATGCCTGCCGAACAAGTGCAAGGCCCTGAGTTCAAATCCCAGTACCATCCGAAAAAAAAAAAAAGAGCACTTTTGTTAAAGACATCATCTAGGCACTCAGTAAACTTTCAAAGACACTGAAGCAAGGGCTTCTCAAGTCCTGGCTGTGACTATCAGTCCCACCATGTGCTAAGTGACACACCATACAAATGACACACATTCTATTCTCTTCTCTTCCTGTAAGCGACCTGAGGAGACCTCTTTTGACCCAGAAAACCCTCACAAAATCACACAAATGAAAAGGTTCACATCTTCATGTTCTCTTTCAGAACACCAGTGAAACTGCCTTGACCGACAAGGGCATACATATTTGAAAAGCCACCAAGTATCTGAAAGATGTCATTTTTAAAAAGCAACTGTGTGCCATCCCGGCGTTACAATGGTGGAGTTGGTCAGTGTGCCCAGGTCACACAGTGGGGCTGGACACAAAATCAGTGGCCTGAAAAGACTGCTGAATTTTTGCTGTGTGTGTTTAAAGATGCAGAGAGCAATGCTGAACCAAAGGGTCCAGGTGTAGACTCTGGTCACTGAACACATCCAGGTGAGCAAAGCACCCAAGATGCACCACAGAGATGCATCGCCACACTTACAGAGCTCTGACTTACAGGGTCGGAATAACACGAGCTCCTCTGCCACAGTGAGCTGATCCTCACTGAAAAGGAGCAAACTCTTCCTAAACCAGAGGAGGTTGCACGGGAGACCCAGATGCCCCAGGAGAAATAGAAGAAACAAAAACTTACAGCACAGTAATAAATTCTGCGTAAAATAAATGCAAATAAAAGAAAAAAATTCTCTGAGCTTTGGTCTCCTTGTCTATAAAGCAGGGGAACCCAAGGTGGTGGTGATGGGAGAGGAGGGTTGCCCACATTAAATAACACAAACATTGCTCAGATTGCAGAAAAGAGTAGTTCCGTGCATGCACATTCATGGCCATCCACACCCTGACACAGAAATTAAAGTGTCCACAGAGGTCACCGCTGGTCCTGGCCACTCAAGTGTGCAGCACCCAGTGTGGGTTTTTGGCTCCTCTGTCTTGAGGGTAGAGGGCTGAGGACTTTGAACCATGCCAGATTACTCTGCCTGTGGGCACTGTGTTGGGGACAGGGAACAGATCCCCCAGAAGACACAATTAAGTGCCACATGCATGTCTTATAGAGAGCACATGGTCCTTCCTTTCCATCAGAAACATTCCCATACAGCCTGGCTTTGTCACAGCTTCCAACAAGGGCTGGTCACAATTAAAGTTGTCTTTTGGCCACTGGAGTTTCCATTTGGCCTTGGAGGTTTCTTTGTTTTGCCTCAGACAGGAGGGGAGCTAGCCAGCCCTCTCTGACACAAGGGCCTTACAAGCTGAGCCTGTGGTACCCACTTGGGGGTGGTCTGGGGTCTTTCCACCAGTCCTATCCTAAAGTACCAGGAAAAACTGCAGAAGAGAGAGATGAGGAGGGACAGACAACCAGAGCACAGACACTAGGACCATCAGAATCAACATCAGGAAACAATCTCATCTCACATCCTCATTTTTCCCTCCCCTAATCCTCTGGGCCCCCATCTTCCATCCTTTCTCCTCTCTACCCTCAGGGCACTAGCCACCTTCTGAGGTCTTAAGACCTCTTCAAATGAAATAGGCAAATAACACCCCTCTACATGACCTGGCCAGTTTCTGCCTGCTCCAGCAGCATCAGACCCCTGAGGCTCCAGGTGGTGAGGCGGCTCTAACCACTCTTCATCCTTGTGACTGGCCTGCTGCATTGGGCCAGCCCAACTCTTGCCCCTATCAGGCCCTCAACTTCCGGCTCCTTTCCCATCCGCTACCTGACTCTGATGCCTGTTCTATCCCTGGTCATGTCTGGCTTCCTCTCAGCCAAGACTGTCCCTCCTGCTTCCAACAACACATGGATGGGTGATGACAACCAATCCTCATCCCCATTCCCAGCAACCTCTGGGACTTTCCTGCCTTCTGGACCACCATCCCAATCAGCAATACTTCCCCTGGTGAGAGCTGAACCTTGGGCATCCCTTATATGCTTTTCTACCAGTGGCCATTAGAGGGCGCCCTTTCCCCTCCTGTTCTGTGCTCCTCTGTCGTTTCTGGGCGATGCTTTCTGCTAACTCTCTCCTATGTCCCCTGACTACCTGCTGCAAGGACTGCTGGGCCCACCTCCCCAAAGATTATTGCAGGTCTCCCCTATCTTCTGTCTTCCACCTACCCTGTGTCATTCCCTATGGCCTGGCCCGGGCTCTGAATCCAACTGTGTGACCTGGTAAAGCAACTCCTTGACTCTGAACCCCAGGCTCCTTCCATGTAGATAGGGAGTGATTGCCCATGGCACGGACCTTATGATGCCCCATGAGATAAACAGAAAAGTGTCCCCTTTCCAGTAAATCTCCAAATGAGATAAGAGGCCTGGGAAAAGTCCCTGCCCCCACCAAGTGACTGCCCCTCCGGTTCAAATGCCTTCGCTTCCAGGTTACAGAAAAACTGAGCTTGAGCTCTCTCTGTAAGAACCAGGCCCACCTCCTTCTGCTGGAGCCACCAGCTTTCCACAGTTGACCTTTAAGGGCCAGGATACCATCTTGGTGGCTCACTGAGAGCCTGGATGGAGGCCAGCCACCAACAGGAAGTCCACTCACTGGGTCTCTGCATCTAGCTGTGGTCAAGAAACCTTGAACGGAACCACTTCCTCATTCCTTCTTCCCATCTGAAAAGGGGCCCTGGCCAGAATAACCAGCGGTGTTGTCTTGGAGGCTGGTGTGTAGAGTCACAACAGAGAAGCATGTTTGTCCTTTTACAGGTGTCTCACAACCACCTTACAAACCATAGCAAACCCTACAGCCATCGGAATGGTTTCTGCACTGACTGCCACCCTCTGGGTGACTGACATGAGAAGCACAGCAGACCAACAAGCATTGGTGAGAGGCTACATGCCAGCACTTCTGCCAAAATTTGCCTATAGCACAGGGATGCTGTTGCAGAGTAAGCTAAAAATGGCAGAAAGAGCCTGGAGCCATTTGAGATCTTGGAAACTCCAAGCTCCTAGGTGTTGCAGACACTGCCAGTTGACCACTCAGCATGCATTGGTTACCCTCCTTCCTTTTCCTTTTGACTTGGAGCAGGTGGCTGTCCTCTTTCACTTGGCCTTGTGTTTCAAAAGGGTTCGATTTCAGGCTCTGCCTAATGGGTAATCTTCAAAGGTTCAACACAGTCATCGTGTTGCAACCCTTGCTTGGCGATGGGTTTCAGTATGGGCAGGTGACATGTTTCTAGTCAGATATGAGGGGAAGCCTTCTAGGGAATCCTGAGAAAGTTTTCCTTGGCCTTTAAAAGGTCCCTTCCTGTCTCAGGTCCCTGTTGTGTCTAAATATAATGCCTGGATACACTCTAATTAGCTTGTAACTGTACAAGGACTCTAAACTAGGAATGCTTCAGACACATGGAGTATGGAAACAAGAGAATATGGACACCTGTAATCCTAGCTTGGTAGATGAAGATTAGGAAGATCGAGGTTCAAGCCCATCCCAGGCATCAGAAAAAAAAAAAATTAGCTAGGCCCTGTCTCAACAAACAAACCAGACAAGGTGGTACACACATGTAATCCCAGCTATGCAGGAGGTATAGATAGAAGGATCACAATCCAAGATGGGCCCTGGGAAAAAAAATAACTAAAAAATAATGGAAAGCCAAAATGGGCTGGGAATTCATGGCTCAAGTGGTAGTGCTCCTGCCTACAAGTGTAGGGCCCTAAGTTCAAACCTCAGTATGGGAGGGAGGGAGAGATGGAGGGTTCTCGAGAAGTAGAACTGGCCCTACTATAGTCTTCCTGTTAGACTGCCTGAGCTGAGGTTGGTCACAAAGGCCGACCTCCCAATACACAATATATGTGCCTGGCAGGCTTCTCTGGGCCTCCCTTTCCACAGTATATGAAAATGGCTCCCTGTCCCCAAGCCACCTGGAAGGAACACTTTCATGGTTAATAAATGGGGCATCCAGTGACAGCTAATAGAATTGTAACAGTGGGGCTCTGTACTATTTTATATTCGTCTGGCTGCAGATGACAGTAAATTCAATTGAACTGGACTTACCACACTGAGAATTTATCATAAGTTATTTGGGCCTGAGCTTGGAGTGTGGTTGGGTTTTGAGAACACACTAGAATCCAAGATCCAGATTCCATTAGAGTATCCCCTCTGTGCTAAACTAAATAGTGTCCCCCAAAATTTATATACACCCAGAATCTCAGAATATGTTATTTGGAAATAATATCTTTGTAGACATGATTAGTTAAGTTAAAAGGACATCATCCTGGATAATGGTGAGCCCTAACCCAACCCAACCCAACTCTTATAAGAAGTTTCACAGAGATGTAGAGAGGAGAGAACACACTGGAGGAGAAGGTCATGTGACTGTGGGGACAGATATTGAAGAGACGTGTCTACAGCCAAGAAAGGACAAGGGTTACTGGCAGCCACCAGTAGTGACAAGGTACAACGAGGGATCCTCTACCAGAGCCATCGGAGGGAACATGGCTCTGCAGACATCTGGATTTCAGTCCTCTAGCCTCCAGAACAAATACATTTCTGTTTTTTAAAACCATCCCGTTTGTAATAATTTGTTACAGCAGCTCCAGGTGTGTGTGTGGTGGGGGTTAGGACAGTTACGTTTCTAGTCTCTACTCTTTGTAACGCTGGCTTCTCTTTTCCCTCTGGCTACAATCTGCTGTACCCCCTACCAGATAGCTGGCAACAGCTTGCAGATTTGACACCTGTCAGTCAAGCTTCAGGAAGAAGAGGCCTCCCCAGTCCAATTCCCTGGGAATTCCCGACCCTAATAACCGCCTGATGTGCTTAGCGCAGTGCCCATCACATGTCAGGCATTCAGCAAGTGTTGGCTACTCTTAGAATTTGAAGTTGGTGGTAGCAGGATTTCTTAAAGATTGTCAGGCCTATGGTGTCAGTTTCTCTACAGCTCCATTCTGTGGATGACAGTGTTCTTGGGGAAGAAACAGCTGGCAATTTAATAGCCATTTGGTTCTCGGTGGCCAAACACAACTCTAACTCCGTAAGATGGAGCCACCAAAGTAACAGAGAGCTAAATAGGTTTCGTTCACAAAACCTGCTGGCTCTGTTTGAGGAACCAAAAAACCTGCTTGATATACCCTGTTCTGAGGCCAAGGCCAACGCCAATGCATGCCTCCTTTTTGTGGACAATAACATGGGTCCATAATGGCTGCCCTTAGAAAAAAGAATAGCAAAGGAAGGGAGGAGCCTTCGGAAGGCTGGGGCACTGCCTTTATTTTTTCACAGATCCGACATAGCCTGTGTGGGCTCCACCTCAAATGTGGTGAACCCTTGAACGGTAGTCATAGCAGCCTGAGTGAAACAGGAGGCTCTGTGTTACTTTTCTTTGTACTTCCCACTTCCATGTCTGATACGTTGACCTGATGCAGGCCTCCCTTCTTGGTTCAGGGAGGTCTTCCTCTATTGACCTAGTCAATGGGCTCTTAGAAAAAGAAGTAACTTTCGGGACACAGGAACTCCAGGAAGTATCCAAGGTTGGTGACTGCACATCTGCCGACAAGCTTGGGGAAGACCACATGTTGCCACTGTGGGTCTCCTCCATAACAGCCAGGTTCTCACCAATCCCAGGCGTCCGTCTGTCATGAGCATTACCTTCTTATCAAGCAGCAGTATATTCCCCAGATTACCCTTAAAGTGTTTTCTTTTTTTTGTTTTTGCAGTACTGGTGTTTGAACTCACAGCCTACACCTTGAACCACTCCAAGTGGTTTTTTTTGTGATGTTTTTTTCAAGATAGCATCTCATGAAGTATTTGCCCCAGGCTGGCTTCAAACCACAATCCTCCTATCTCTGCCTCCTGAGTAGCTAGGATTACAGGCGTGAGCCACTAGCACCCTGAAGTCTTTAAGCTCAAAGAACCCCAGCTCCTCTGTGAACTACCTGTAGGAACCTCAAGCACATGGTCCTAGAAGTCTGTGTTTCCATCTGCAAAAGGGGATGATAGTTGTACCGACTCCATGGACTGTTGAAAGATGGAAAATATAATGCATAGCTCACTTTCAGCTCAGCACCAGGTAGATGGCAGACACTCAATAAATGGAAGAAATAGGGAAAGAAGATTGGCGGTATAATTTTCTTTTTGGCAGTACTGGGGTTTGAACTCAGGGCCTTATGCTTGCTGGGCAGGTGCTCTACCACTTGAGCCACTCCCTCGGCCCCTTTTGATTTTAATTGTTTTATAGGCTGGATCTTGTGTTTTGCCCTGACCTGGCCTCAGACCACAATCCTCCCATCTCTGCCTCCTACAAGTTGAGATAGCAGGTATGCACCACCACGTTGAGCTTGTGGGTTGAAACGTGGTGGTCTCACTAACCTTTTGCAACATCAATCCTCTGGATCTCCACCTCCAGAGTAGAGTGGCTGGGATTACAGAAGTGCTCCACCACACACAGCCTGCCTGAACAATTATTAGAGACCACTGGGTATATTTTACTGACCCCTGCATACTTTGTTAGGATGGGTCAAGGATTGTCATCTGAAAGTCATGGTCCCTTAAAGGAACTTACCTAAACTTACTCAAATTTTATTCAAAATATGGGCACTGCACTAAGGAAAAAGGCAAAGAAGTTCCCCAGTTTCTCAGATTCTCTGCTCTGGAAAAGGTAGATTTCCAATTTCTTAAAAATGAAGACCTCCAATTTCACAGCCATTAAGATGGCTCTAGTGTTAGAATGCCTGCCTAGAAAATACAAGCCCTAAATTCAAACCACAGTACTGCCCTCTCTGCACCCCCCCCAAAAAAAACCCAGAAAGTAACAAATACTGATGTATGGAGAAATAGAAGCCTTGTAGCAGGAATGTAACATTGGTGCAATTGCTATAAAAAAGAGTGTGGCAGTTCCTCAAAAGCTAAAAATAGAATTACCATATGATCCAGCCATGTGGTACATCCACACAAGGAGTGCCTGGGCTCCCACAATAAAGGACTATAAAATACATGCCTCAAACAACATGGACACATTTTGTCACAGTTCTTGAGGCTCACCCCCAAGGTCAAGTTTCTGTCTGATCAGTTTCTGGCGAGGGCTCTCTTCCTAGCTTGCAAATAGCTGCCTTCTCACTGTGCGTGCAGAGAGAGAGAAGAGAGAAAGGAAATGAGGGAGGGAGACATATATATGGGTTTCTTATAAGGAGACTAATCCTGTCAGATCACAGCCCCACCTGGTTTAACCCTAATCACTCACTCCAAAGAGCCATTCTGGGGGTAAGGCTCCAACATATGAATGGGGGAGGAGATAAGCATTCAGTTCACAACAACTATTCAGTCTTAATAAGGAAGGACATTCTGACACCCACTACAAGGAGGATGAACCTTAAAGACATGATAAGTGACATAAGCCAGTCACAGTAAAACAGATATACTGTACTATTTCACATATATGATTCTTCCAGTGTGGGCAAATTCAAAGACACAGGGACCATGAGAGGGAAGTGATGGGGAACTGTTGTTCAGTGGGTACAAGAGTTTCAATTTTACAAAATGAAGAGACTTTTGTACTGAGCACTTCCAATCCATATACTTGAAAATGGTTAAGGTGATGAATTTTGCGAGTTCATCACAACTAAGAATAATAAACAAAAACCCCACTAAGAACATTATTCAACTCCTGCCCCCCACACGAACTTGGACAAGGTAGATGTTCAATCTTCCAAACATGTCTTAAACCAAACTATACATTTTATCCTAGGGTGACTAAACTTTATTGAATCAGCCTTCCTTGGGACTCTATCAACCAATTTCCAGTGGTTGATCTGTTTTTAATACTCCATAAATAGATTCTCCAGCCTAAGCAGGAGTTGGTAACCTGAACTGGCCCCTGAGTAGCTGACCGTGTGTACTGTCTGTGCCCTATTCATCCTCCTGGCAAGATTGCTCTGCATGTGTGTTTCAGATCGCATCTTAAAAGAAGCAGCACCTCTGATTTCCGAAATAAAGAATCAGTGTAACAGCACTGCCGTTCAACTTGTCAAGCCAGGTGCTGTTGACTCATGCCTGTAATCCTAGCTACTTGGGACAGTGAGATCTGGAAGATAGAGATTCAAGGCCAGCCCAGCAACTAGTTCACAAGACTCCATCTCCAAAATTAGCCCAAGCAAAATGGACTTGGAGGCATGGCTCAAGTGGTAGAGCGCCCACTTTGCAAGCTTAAAGCTGTGAGTTCAAACCCTAGTCCCACTATTAAAAGTTACTTCTGGTCCAACCCTGACACCTAAGAAAGACCCTCATTGTTTGGAATCATCCCAGATGTTCAACCTGGGATGGTCTTGGAGCAATCATTTCATCTTTCTCTATCCTTTAAAAATGAGGAGACTCAAAGCCAGGTATGATGGTTCACACCTGTAATTCCAGATACTTGGGAGGCAGAGGTAGGAAGATCTTGATCTGAGCCTGACTAGACAAAAGCACAAGACCCTATCTGAAAAACAAGCTAAAAGCAAAAGGGTTGGAGACATGGCTGTGGTGGTAGAACATTTGCTTAGCAAGCACAAGGCCCTTAGTTCAATACCCAGTACCCCTTCCCCAAAATGAAGAAACTGAGGTCCAGGGAGAGGTAAGAATCTTGTTTAATATATATAAAAAGTAGAAATGCAGATCAAACCCAGGCCTTTGGAGACCAAGTCCAGACATATTCCCAGCACAACAGGCTGCCTCACAAAAATACAAATGCTCCAAGAGTTAACCATCTTCTCTGCATAGGGACCAAGCCAATTTTTCTGTATCACTTCAGTTTTAATACATGCACTGTCAAAGTCAGCATGTATAAAACTGTACATTGTTAGCTATGATAATTAAATCATGGGCTCATCTGTACATTTCACTATAATAGCAACCATCATGTTAACTGTCTCTTTGCTAGTCCTCCTCCTCTCCATCCTCCACCAGGCTGCAAATTCCCTAACAACAAGGGTCGTCCTGCTCCCAGGACCAAGGACAGTGTCTGGTACCAGGATAGTTCAATCACTGTTGTGCAAGAGCATTTTATGCTCTCTGTAAGGACAAATATTGATTTCCTATCTGAGTCTTAGAAGAAGCAAAGCACCTGAAAACACTCAAGACTCATCTCAAGGACACCCATCTCCTGTACAACCACATACATGTCTTGCTTGTTGTTCTTTTGGTTTGGGATTTTTGTGGGGTTTTCTTGCCTTTGGAGGCTTTTTGTTTTGTTTTGTGTATGTTTGTTGCTTTATAATAAAATTAAAGCCTTAAATTTGTGTCAGGAAGCAAAATGGCTGAGTCAAACATTTTAGCATGACCCAGTTCTTAAGCATAAGAACTGCTCTGTTTTCATAATAAATTCATTCGTCATTAATCCTTTATTTATCAAGAATCCCACATGCACCTAGCAAGCACAAGATCCCAAGTTCAAACCTCAGCACAAAAAATTCCAAAAAAGAACTAATAGGTATAGGAAAAGACTTTCTCAATGGAACCCCAGCAGCTCAGCAACTAAGATAGCATAGATAAATGGGGCTTCATAAAACTAAAAAGCTTCTGCTCAATAAAAGAAATGGTCTCTAAACTGAAGAGAACACCCACAGCCTGGGAGAAAATATTTGCCAGCTACACATCAGACAAAGGACTGACAACCAGAATATATAGGGAACTCAAAAAACTAAATTCTCCCAAAATTAATGAACCAATAAAGAAATGGACAAGTGAACTAAACAGAACTCTCTCAAAAGAAGAAATTCTAATGGCCAAAAAACACAGGAAAAAATGCTCAGCATCTCTAGCCATAAAGGAAATGCAAATTAAAACCACACTAAGATTCCACCTCACCCCTGTTAGAATAGCCATCATCAGCAACACCACCAACAACAGGTGTTGGCGAGGATGCAGGGAAAAAGGAACCCTCTTACACTGTTGGTGGGAATGTAGACTAGTACAACCACTCTGGAAAAAAATTTGGAGGCTTCTTAAAAATCTAAACATAGATCTACCATATGATCCAGCAATACCACTCTTGGGGATATACCCAAAAGACTGTGACACAGGTTACTCCAGAGGCACCTGCACACCCATGTTTATTGCGGCACTATTCACAATAGCTAAGTTATGGAAACAGCCAAGATGCCCTACTACTGACAAATGGATCAAGAAAATGTGGTATTTATACACAATGGAATTTTATGCAGCCATGAAGAAGAACAAAATGTTATCATTCGCTGGTAAATGGATGAAACTGGAGAACATCATTCTGAGTGAGGTTAGCTTAGCACAAAAGACCAAAAATCGTATGTTCTCCCTCATATGTGGACATTAGATCAAGGGCAAACACAACAAGGGGATTGGGCTTTGATCACATGATAAAGCGAGAGCACACAAGGGAGGGGTGAGGATAGGTAAGACACCTAAAAAACTAGATAGCATTTGTTGCCCTCAATGCAGAGAAACTAATGCAGATACTTTAAAGCGACTGAGGCCAATAGGAGAAGGGGACCAGGAACTAGAGAAAAGGTTAGTTTGAGAACAATTAATTTAGAAGGTAACACACATGCACAGGAAAGCAATGCAAGTCAACTCGCTGTATATCCTTATGTCAACTAGCAAAAACGCTTGTTCCTTCCTATTATTGCTTATACTCTCTCTTCAACAAAATTAGAGATAAGGGCAAAACAGTTTCTGCCTGGTAGCGAGGGGGTGGGGGGTAAGGGAGGGGGCAGAGGAATGGGGGGAGAAATGACCCAAACATTGTGTGCATATATGAATAAAAGAAAAAAAATAAAGTTAATCCTGTTCTACAGAGACAAAAAAAAAAAAAAGAAAGAAAGAAATGCATAGCCCTGAGGGGTACACATGGGGAGTGTACTTAATGCACTGAGTTGTGTACTTTAAAAGGGGTAAAGTTGTAACTTTTATATTTTATATATTTCACATGAAAAAGAATGTAGGCAAAAGACATTTATTAAAGGTATAAATGCACAAATTTAAAAAAAAATTCCAAAAAAACCCCATGTGCTCTAGGAAAAAAAATCTCACAATTAAATTCAACTTCAGTATTATTGAAATATTTTACTTGTGTTTCTCCAGTCTGGAAATGGAACTAAATACAGGGTGCAGAGCCACTCCAGTACCTCCCTCCATGGGTTCTTGGTGCTCTTCTGATCAAAATGGCAGAAGAATACCACAAATTCATCTCCTCTTCAACCTTACACCCACAAGATGGTAACTAAATTTATGTAAATGGTATAAACCTTTAGGAGTAAATAGAGTAAGACCTAGGACTCAGACAGACACCATTTCAGCAAAGTTCTAAAAAGATGAGGATCGCAAGGGGCAGAGCAATGACTGCATAGGCAGAAGTCCCAACCAAGAGTCAGGAGCAGTGAATCATGCCTATAATCCCAGCTGCTTGCAAGGTAGAGATTGGGAAGATCGTGGTTCGAGACCAGCCAGGGCAAAAAATTAGTAAGACCTCATTTCAACCAATAAACTGAGCATGTCCTCAAACTATGTGGGAGGCTGTAGTTAGGAGGATTATAGTCTGAGGCTGGCCCCAGGCAAACACTGGAGACTCTATTTGAAAAATCACTAAAGCAAAAAAGGTCTGAGGGTATGGCTTGAGTAGTAGAGTGCCTGCCTAGCAAGTCCTGAGTTCAAATCCCAGTATCACAAAAAAAAGTTCCAACCAAGAATAAAATATTCAGCATTACACCCTACAGAAATGCAGAAACTTGGGTCTCAGAAATTCTGATGGAAGTGAAAAGTGAACTGAAAGGGAAAATTATAAAGATACTCAACATCACTGTACACATACATACACACACACATCCCCTCCCATCTCACCCCACACAGGTGGAAACACAGACACCAGGAAACAATTCACATTCCCAGCAGCAAACAGTCAAACAGCCTCTCCTGAAAGAAGCTGAACACTCCAGGAAAACATTCTGTGTTCTGGTGTTTAGGGGCACAGGGTAATGGTCAAAGGCTCTCCCAATCCCCTGACGCCAAGCTTCTGTTCAAGAGATCCCCTGTGAAATGTAGATAGCACCATCCAGAGCAAAACTACACATTTGTCCTCTGACCCCCAAGTCCACATCCATAAACCTATCTAAAAGATAGACTGGTAAAAATATGAGAAAGCCATAAATATGTACAAAGCTAGTCCTATAACTGCACTTGTTATAGCAAAGACTGAACCCCAAAGTCACCCATCAGGATGGACTGAATAAGCATGAGTTCATCATGACAAATGGAGAGACTGGAACTATAAAAAGGCATCCTATAAACTATCCTGAGTTCATCTCCATGACACACTGTTAAGAGGGGGAAAACAAAGTACAGAGCAATGCTGAGAGCAAGGACAAAGCAGGAAATAGGAAATATGGATATAAAACATTTTTACATAAACAATAGAAAGCTAAGATGAAAGCAATTGTTTCAAATCCCTACCTAAACATCTAAGTTAAAAGGCAGATGTTGGCGGACTGGTTAAACAAGTAAGAACCAACTGTGTGTTCTTTACAAGAGACACACTTTAAAGACAAGTTGAAAGAAAAAAGGCAGGGGGGGTGGTCAGGTATAGTGGCAGACGCCTGCAGTCCCAGCTACCCAGGAGACTGAGGTGGGACAACCCCTTGAGCCCACATGGTCAAGACCAACCCAGGCTATATGGTGAGATCCTGTCCCAAAAAAACCAGAAAGAGTGGGAAAAGATCTGCCCACAAACACTAAGCTTAAGAAAGCCAGTATGTCTATAAAAATAACAGGCAAAGAGTATTAGTAAGGCTCAGAAAGGCATTTTTTTCCAAAGAAATGGTCAATTCAGCAAGAAAAATCTTGCTGGGCACCAGTGGCTCATCATGCCTGTAATCTTAGCTACTTGGAAGGCTGAGCTGGGGAGGATCAAGGTTTGAGGACAGCCTAGGCAAATAGTTTGACAGACCTTATCTCCAAAAATAACCAGAGCAAAATGGACTGAAGGTGTAGCTCAGGTGGTAGGGTGCCTGCCTTGCAAGCATGAAACCCTGAATCCAAACCTCAATCCCACCAAAAAAACAGAAAAAATCTTTGCATGCACCACGTAACTTAGCTCCCAAACACCCAAAATGAAAATCAACAGAACAGACTTTCAGCACAGTTCTCTGTGTCTAGGTTAGTTTTTCACCATGGACACGGAGTCCACAGCTGGCTGTCAGAGCCTATTATTTTTTCTTTTTTTGGTGGCACTGGGGTTTGAACTCAGTGTCTTGCTATCCTTGCTAGGCAGGTGCTCTACCACTTCAGTCACTCTGCCAGACCCTTTTTGTGTTGTATATTTTTGAGATAGGGTCTCAAGAACTATTTGCCTAGGGACTGGCTTTGAACCACAAACCTCCTGATCTCTGCCTCCTGAGTAGCTAGGTTAACACGTGAGCCTGTGTATGTGTGTGTGGCATTGGGGTTTGAACTCAGGGTCAACACCTTGAGCCACTCCACCAGCCTTTTTTGCCCTTTTGTTTTGTGATGGGCTTTTTCAAGATAGGGTCTCGTGAACTATTTTCCCCAGGCTGGCTTTGAACCGCAATCCTCCTGATCACTGCCTCCTTAGTAGCTAGGATTACAGGCATGAGCCACCGGGCACCAGGCTTTTCTCAAGGCTCCTTGTGCCTTAACAAATGCACTCCACATCCCTCGTGTTTATCATTGCCCCATAGTATCCATTACAAAAACAAATACCTTGCTTTACACTTGTACCTTTGCCAAATTAACCACAGGTTAATTTGTTATCCACAGTTTAACACTTTCAGCGCCACGGTTATCACACATGTATCTTATCACTCATGATGGATGGGGTCCTCAAATCTTCAGATGGTGAATAACCAGCTCCAAAATTCTTTCCTAAGAGTAGGTTTTCTGGGGTCACCCTTTCTATCAGTGATCTTGGCCTGAGCCCAAGGCAGTCCCTAGGAGCTGGAGTGTGTGAAGAGGGAGGGAGTGAACAGGGGAGGGAGGAGAGACGACTGGACCCTGCCTTACAGTAGAGGGACCATCAGCTTCTCAGCACAGGAGAGGAAAGAAGGGAAGAAGTGACCAACCAAGTGTCCCCACTGGACAGAGCTGGCATAGGGGTTGCACTTACAGGCACACCCTAGGTGATCGGTGATGGCTCTCACCTTAGCATCAGTGGGGAGGCCCTCAGGGTGTGAGGGAGAATCACATGACGTGGAGACAAGGTGCTGTCACAGCATGCAGGGGCATTGATCAGAGCCCATGAAAAGATTCTTCTAGCAGCCACAGCTGAAACAAGACAGATGAGGTAGAAAATCCAGAGTACAGAGTATTTTACAAAACCTATTGCAAGAGTTGAGGGCGTGGCTCAAGTGGTAGAGCAGCTGCCTGGCAGGTGCAAGGCCCCAGTACTGCCAAATAAATAAATAAAACCTACTCCAAACGGTACACTTAGATGTGAAATATTACTTTTTCCTCTGAGGTCAGTATGAGACAAGGTTGCCAGTGAGCACCATTTCAGTCAACCATGTCTCAATGGGCAGAGGCAGTGCAATTAGGCAGAAGAAAAAAAGAACTAAGCCAGGCACTGCCATAATCCCAGCATTCAGGAGGCTGAGGCAGGGGGATCATAAGTTCGAGGCCAGCCTGGGCTACATAGAAAGACCTTGCCTCAAAATAATAACCCCCTCAAAAAAAAGGGGAAAAAAAACCCACAGAGATTGGGAAAGAAGAAATAAAACTGTTATTATCCATAGTGATTATTATGTAGATTAACCATTATGATTTAAAGTGAATTTATAAGAGACCCTGAAGCTTAAAGCCACCTCAAAAACCACTTATATTTCTATATACAATCAACAAACCAACAGAAAATAAAAATTTTAAATAATGCTATTTATAATAGCATCAAAAATCATTAAATATTTCCTGACTCTGGAGTCCATGGATATACAAGCAGCAGGCCAAAGATGTGGGGCTTTTGTTTATTTGTTTGTTTTTTGCAATACTGGAATTGAACTCAGGACCTCACACTTGCTAGACAAGCAAGCATTTGAGCCTCACTCTCAGCCCTTTTGCTTTCAGTTTGTTTTTCAGATAGGATCTTGTGATAACTTTGCCCATGGTTGGCCTCAATCCTTGATCCTCTGCCTCCTGAATAGCTGAGATTACAGGAATATACTACTACATTCACTATACCCAAGGCTGGTTATTTAAAAGCAAATATATATATTTATACTGACATTGCAGAGAGCAATAACCAAAAAGTTCTGGGTCCCCTTTGTGCTGTAAATTTCTGTCAAAGTCCAAATCAAAATCCATCTGTATAAACTGATATCCCTCTCTGACAGGTAAGATTGGAAGGAAGGATTGTCAGAATTGTTACATAAATTGTAGATTAACTATGATAATTTATAAGTGAATTTATAATATAAAAGTACATTTAGTTCACTTAATAGATATAGAAATAATGTCACCAGGCTGTTTCTGAAAGCCTCCTAGGGAAAGCTAAATTATTTCACGAGTGGGCTTTGACAGAGGAATTACACATGGAGACCAGAATCCTACAGAAAATTCCCAAACTTGATGGTGGAGAAGGAGATGACTAGCAGGAGAGACTTGGCTCTGCTTTCATTGCCCTTCGACCTAGTGCCAATGGAATCCACTCTGCACCCTCCATCTTCAAGAGAGAGAAGAGCTTTGCTCAGTTTCAAGAAGAGAAAACTGTCTTTTGAGGAAGCTGGGAAGGAGGCGTTGTCTGGGGTTGGGTGAAAGCTATTTTAGGACCATGACACACTGTCTCACCCAAAGCCCTGGCCCCCTGTCTCTCATCCCCACCCCTCATTTTTCCCACAGCCCTGTGAAAGTCCTCTGATTCTGGTGTTCTAACCATTGGTCCCATGGTTCTTAGCATACTCTGCAAGGACCACCTTTGGGACTTTGACACAGAATGACATGTTAGAACCCAGGGTGTTGCATCCACAAGGCTTTTCTGATATGATGACTAAGCTTGCCATGATTTTAAAGGGTCTAATGAAATGTTAGAAACAAGGAGGGGTGCCTGGGCTCTACAATAAAAAAGGCGACTCAGAAGTCAGCGTGATTAAATATCTACCAGATGGGACACAAGGCAGCTGGCCCATTGCAGCTAAATTCAACTCTTACCTGGTTCTATACAAACTGCACAGATTACACTTGTTATGGCAGGTGGGCATATTTTAATGTGCTTTTTTGGGATGGGAAGAGGAGTGTGTGTGGCCTACTGAAGCCTCTGTGGCTTTGCAGAATTCCCAAGGTAGGCCTGCCACTTAGTGTCCTGTGGGAGCCTCCCAGGGAAAGGAATGAATGAGAGAGTAGAAATGAAATGATTTTGAAAGGACTAAAACTATCTGCACAGATTCTGAAAGGTTCTCTGAGGACCCGTTCTCCTGTCATTATTTTGTCTTCTCCCTTTTCGACATCAGAGAAATGAGTCACGATTCCTTGGCGACACTTTCACTCCAACTCCTGCTCCCTTTCCTCCGCCAACCCAGTCCCACTTGAAATCTGCCACCTGGGCCTTGATAAAACTCAGATGAGGGAAGTGTTCTTTTGCATCATAGAAACGTTGGTTGCTGGAACCAGGACCAAGAGGGACAGACGTGGGAACAGGTCTGCACAAAGTCTTCACCTTTCACCACTCTCTGTCCTCTGCAAACCTTCTCTTTATCCTGGAGGACGTTCCTGGCATGTTTAGCTCCCAGTTTCTGCCATGGTAGAAAAAAATGGGTGCTTTTCTCTCTCTCTCTCTCTCTCTCTCTCTCTCTCTCTCTCTCTTCCTCCCTATCTTTTCATTTTGGAAGCTTCTTCCAGAAGACACAGAAGCATTCATAATACTAATCCATGGGCAGATGATCATGTTACATTTTTTCCCTGAAAAGTTGTATTTTATAAATATTTATAAATTTAAAAATGTATTTTTTTGTACTGGGCCTTGTGATGGCTAGGCAAATACTCTACCACTTACCCACAATCATTTTTGCTTCAATTATTTTTCATATGGGGTCTTGCACTTTCACCCAGGAGTGGCCTCAGACCACAATTTTCCTCCCTATCAGTCCCAAGTAACTGGAATTACAGCTGTGTATACCATGCCCAGGTTGTTTATTGAGATAGGGCCTCACTTTTTGCCTGGGATGACCTCAAACTGCTGTTTTCCTGATCTCCACCTCCCCAGTAGCTGGGAATTACAGGCATGAATCACCACATCCAGCTCTTCTGTGTGTGTGTGTGTGTGTGTGTGGACTGGGATTTGAACTCAGGGCCTACACCTTGAGCCACTCCACTAGCCCTTTTTTTTTGTGATGGGTTTTTTTGAGATAGGGTCTGGAGAACTATTTGCCCAGGCTAGTTTCAAACTGTGGTCCTCCTGATCTCTGCCTCCTGAGTAGCTGGGACTACAGGTGTGAGCCACCAGCACCCAACTCCATACCCAGCTCTTGATGAGTAGTTTTCTATAGTACAGAGATACCATAGTTTGTTTAGCCACTCATGTGTTGAAGGAAATATGAGTTATTTCCATTTCAGAGCTAACAGAAAAAAAAACCCAATATGAACATTTGTGTACAGGTTTATATAAGAATGGAAATCAGCTGTCTGGGTTAAATGCCCAATTGTGCAACTGCTGGATTGTATGATATGCACACATTTCACTCTATAAGAAACTTCCAAATTACCTGGCAGCAAAGCAGCACCATTTTACTTCCTCACCAGCAGGGGCTGGTGGAGTGGCTCAAGTGGTAGAGTACATCCTCATCAGCAAACGTATGGGTGACTCAGTTTCCTCCTTTCCTCGCTAGCGTTTGTTGTTGTCACTAAGTTTTCATTTTGGCATTCTGATGGGGACGTAATGTTATCTCACTGTGGGTTTCATTTGCGTTTCCCTGATGGCTAATGATGGATTTCTTTTCATCCGCTGCCTTGTCACTTATATGGATCAGCCTTTCTCATTGCTCAGACCAAATGCTGGAGAGGAACAACGTAAGGGAGGAATTATTTATTTTGCTCATGGTTTCAGAGGGTTTGGTCCATGATTGCTTGCTCATGCATTTGGACAGAGCATCATGGCAGTGGTAGTGTGCAATAGAGGGGGCTCTTCGTCTCAGAGAGGACAGGAAACGGGGAGAGAGAGAGAGAGAGACAGAAAGAGAGAGAAAGAAAGAGAGAGACTGAGAGAACCAGGACAAGATACAATTCCCAAGGACCTCAGCAACCTACCTCCTTCAGCTAGGCCCCACCTCCCTAAAATTTCTACAGTCTCCTAAAATATCACCTTCAGCTGAGGACCAAGCATGTAACACGTGAGCCCATGGGGAACATTGCATAGTCAAACCCTAACATCAGCCAGGCACAGGTGGCTCACGCCTGTAATCCTAGCTACTCAGAAGGCAGAGATCAGGAGGATTATGGTTCAAATCCAGCCTAGGGCAAATGCTTCTAGAGACCCTATCTTGAAAAAACCATCACATAACAGGGCTAGCAGAGTGGTGCAAGTGGTAGAGCACCTGCTTAACAAGTGTGAGGCTGAGTTCAAATCCCAGTACCACTAAAAAAAAAAAAAAGTAACATCACCTCATATCTTTTTTAGTAAAATAGCCCATTCCTGTCATTTGCGATTTTCTAATTCAATGGTCTGTTTGTTGTTTTTGCTATTGAGGTTTGAGAGTTCATATTTTTGGATACCAGTCCTTTGTTGGATATGCATTCCACAAATATTTCCTCCTAATCTTATCTTCAAATTCTCCCCACATGGACGGACTGTCACAGAAAAAAAAATTTTTAATTTTGATGAAGTTCAATTTATAAATGTTTCATTTTTGGGGTCATTCATTGGTGTTGAATCTCAGAATTCTCTATCCAGCTCTAAATCCTGAAGATCTTTGCCTAGTTTTCTAAAATCTCATGTTTACACTTAGGTCCATAATGCATGTTGAGTGGATTTTTATGTAGGATGTATAAGGCATGAGAGGTCGAGTTTTGTTTTGTTTTGTTATTTGTTTGCTTTTTTCGTTACTTCAGTCCAGTTTGCTGAAAAAGAGACCATCGTCCATTGAACTGAATTTTTACTTTTGTCAAAAAAATAGTTGAGCATATGTGTGGGGGCCTATTTCTGAGTTCTCTGTTCTAGCCTGTGAATTTAAATGTTTATCACTTAGCCAGTCTAGTACACTGGTTGCCACCATAGCTACATAAATAGACTGATTTCTCCCACTTTATTTATTTATTTATTTATTTATTGTGGTTCTGGGGTTTGAACTCAGAGCTTTCACCTTGAACCACTCCACAAACCCTTTTTTTTTTATGATGGTTCTTTCCCCCCCAACCCAGATAAGGTCTCCAGAACTATTTGCCCCGGGGCTAGCTTCAAACCACGATCCTCTTATCTCTGCCTCATGAGTAGCTGGGATTACAGGTGTGAGCCCCCAGTGCCTGGCTTTTCACTTTGCTCTTTTTGAAAATTATTTTGGTCTTCTAGTTTCTTTGTCTTTCCATATAAATCTTAGAACAAACTTGTCTATGTCTTTAATTTGTTCCTCATTTAGAAAAAAAGACATCTAACTTGTACCATTAAGCATAATGTTAGCTGAGAGATTCTTACAGATACCTTTTTTTTTCTTTGAGGTAGGGTCTTACAATGTAGCCAGCTGGCCTAGAACTCATGATCCTCCTGCCTCAGCCTCTAGGGTGCTGGAATTACAGTATGTACCACTGCACCCAGCTTCTTACAGATACTTTTAATCAAGTTGTAGTAAGTGCCTTCTATAACTAAGTTGCTGAGAGTTTTGATCGAAGACAGTTGTTAGATTTTGTCAAGCGCTTTTTATATGTCACTTAATATCACACAAATTTTCTTTTTTTAGTTTGTTTATATGGGGGATTAAATTGATTAATTTTGGATTGGCAAAGTAGCCTTATATACCTGGATTTAATCCAATTTGTTCATGGTGTATGATTCTTTTTATATATTGTTGAATTTCCTTTGCCAAGGCTTTGTTGAGGACTTTTGTGTCTAAGCTCAAGAAAATATTGCTCTATAGTCATTCTCTCTCTTTCTCTCTCATTCTGTTACTGTTTTTGTTTGATTTTGGTGCTAGCCAAAATTCTTTCCTCTTGTATTTCATGGATGATCTTATATATTATTGGTGTTAATTCTTTAAATATTTGGTAGAATTTCCCAACAAAACTATCTGGCTTTGGGTATTTCATTTTTGGAAATTTAAGAATTACTAATCTTTCTCTTCAGGGGTTATAGGACTAGTCAGATTATCTGTTTCTTGATGGTTGAGTTTCAGTAGTTTTTGGTTTTTGGGGAGTTTGTTTCTTACAGTTGTTAAATGTATAAATGTAAAGTTACTTAGAGTATACTTTTATAGTCTTTGTAATGAAAGCACTACAGGATGCACCCTTTTCATTTTTCTTTGTGCTATTGGGGTTTGAACTCAGGGCTGCGTGATTACTTGGCAGGGCTTGACCACTTGAGCCATGCCATCAGCTGTTTTTCATTGGTTATTTTAAAGATAGGGTCTCAAAATTTATGCCCAGACCAGCCTGGACTGCGTGCAGGCTAGTCTTCTATTTGTGCTTCCCTGCATAGCTGGGATGACAGGTGAATAGAACTGCACCCAGCCATTAGTTGAGATGGGATCTTGCAAACTTTTTGTCCAGGCTGTCCTAGAACCACAATCCTCCCAATCTCCACATCCAGATTGGCTAGGATTATAGGTTTGAGCCACTACACCTGGCCCTCTTTTTTCACTCTTGCTATCAACCATTTGTTTTTGTCACTCTAACTACATAATATCAAATTCAATTATTTTTTTTCAGTAACCAGACTTTTTGTTTTCTGGTTATGTTGCTCTTCTTTTTCTGGTCTCTTGAGGTAGGAACTGAAGTTATTGGTTGGAGACCATTCCTCACTTCTAAGGTAAGTAACCAGTGCTGTCAGTTTCTCTCTCAGCACCGCTTTTGCTGCATCCTACGTGTTTTGATATGCTACAATCCTGTTTTCATTCATTTCCATGGAATATTAATAGAAGTGTCAGGCTGGTGGAGTGGCTCAAGCAGTAGAACACCTGCCTAGTAAGCATGAGATTCTGAGTTCAAATCCCAGTACTGCCAAAAAAAAAAATCCCAAAAAACAATTGTCTATTACACATTGTCCTTTATATACTGTCACACAAATCATGGCCAGGGTTCAGCCCCTGCACTGAAAAACAAAACACACTTACAAACCCTTCTCTCCTATTTTGAAATATACAGTAAATCAGTAGAAATGATAGTCACCTTACTGTGCTGTAGGGCAGCAGACTTTTTTCTCACTATCTAATAATTTTGTACCCTTTATATAGCTTTTTTTTTTATTGGACTGGAGTTTGAACTCAGGGCTTCATGCTTGCAAAGCAGGTTCTCTACCACTTGAGCCAATCCATTTTTCTCTGGTTATTTTGGAAATGGGGGGGAGTCTCTCAAACTCTTAGCCCAGGCTGACTGCAATCCTCCTGATTTCAGTCTCCCAAGTAGCTAGGATTATAGGTGTGAGCTGCCAACACCTGGCAGCTTTTAATATTATCTTGGAAAAACATCTTGTTGAGATTCATTGTGTGTGTATTATTACTAGTATCATTTTCTTTGAGACTTTTTGACCTGTGGGTTATTAAGAAGTGTGTTGTTTCATTCCTACACATTTAGAGATTTTCTGATTATCTTTCTGTAATTGACTTCTGGTTTGATTCCATTATGGCTGGAGAACACAAACTGTATAAATTAAATTTCTAAACTTTGGTAGTTTGTTATGTGGCTTGCAATACAATTCACCTTATTGCATGTTTCATGAGAACTTGGGAACAAAAGTGTATATTCTTTACATTGCTGGCTGGAGTCGATTTGAGCCTGTCCCGTGATTGGACTGTTTGGGTCTAGTGGTTCATTGCTGAGTGGTGAGTGTTGAAGTCTTCAACTGCAATTGTGGATTTATCTGTTTCTCTGTTCAGTTTAATGGTCTTTACTTTGTGTATCTGAGGCCTGCTGTCTGGTATGCATGCATTCAGAATCAATCACTGTGTCTTCTGGGTACATTGATGCTTTTTATCATTAACTGTTCAAATCCCTCTAATTGTCATTGAGCTATTCGTGGTTTGCTTTTGGCTTTTTTTTAAGGTAGCTCCATCTATATTTTCCCAGGAAACCTTCAATATCATTGAGGTTCTCAAAATATTTTATTATCCTGTTGCATGCTGCGTGAGTATGTACACATGGTGCTTTGATATTTGCACAGTATAAGCAATTATCAGGTAGAAGTGCATGCTCTGGAGATCTGGAGGAAAGACAGGGATTGCCAGGTGTGTCAGGTGGCAGGAAGGCCTGTGATTAAGGTGACATTTGAGCAGAAGGCAAAGGAAGCAAGAGAGGGACCCACGTGGCCATCTGGAGGAGCAGTCTGGCTATAGCCAGGCGAGACAAAGGCCCTGAGGGGGGTGTGCCTGCCTGAGGCCTAGACTGTAAGTTCAGTGGGCCTGGAGCAGAGTCTTTAGGTGCAGGAAGTTGAGAGGTGACATGGGAAGGGAGACCTGGCCAGATCCTAGTGGGACAGTGTAAAGACTTGGTTTTTACTCTGAGTGAAATGGGAGCCACTGGGGAACTTCAAGGGGTAGAGAACATAAGGAGATGGCAAAATAAATAGATCCCTCTGACTGCTGTGTTGAGAGTAGACTCCAGGGGGCAAGGGAAGAAGCAGGGAGATGAGTGGGGAGGCTGCTAAGAACCAGAGGAGAGAACACAGTCATGTGGAGCAGCCTGGAGGTGGCAGTGAGTGGTAAGAAGTGCTCAGATTGGCAAAGACTTGGATTGGATGTGAAGAGGGAGAGAGCAATGTCAAGATTTTCCATCTGAACAAAGGAAGGACTGAGCTGTGCTTTCCTGGGATGAGGAGGCTCACACCATATCGGGATTGGGAGCTCCATGGGACATGTTAGGGTTGAAGTGTCACTAGCCATCCATGGGGAGATATGGCCTAAGCAGCCACACCTGTAGGCCTGCAGCTCAGTGGAGGTCAGGGTGGGAGATTGGGATTGGGAGTTGCCAGGGCTTGCAAGAACATCAGGCATGGGCCTGCTCAAAATCAGGTAGAGTATGGATGTACCTAGGGGAAAGGTCTTATTACCCATCTCCACTCACATCCTGCATACTCCAATATTTGAAAGTCTGGAAAGTGTGGAGCAATCAGCAAAAGAGGCCAAATCCAGAAAGAGGCAGCCAAGAGTTCAATCATCTATTAACAAATATGCATTGAATTCTTAGACTCTTCAGACTTTAGACGCTGGGCCACCAGGAATACTGGATAGATGGCAGTCCTGGAGGGAGAAGGGTTTTGGCCAGGACTGTTGGTTGACACCAGGCATTTGCTCATTTCTCCTGCTAACGAGAACCCCTGACTCTGGGGAAGTCAATGTACTCACACCAAAGTCTACATTTCCCAGCTGCCCTTGCAGACACAAACTTCTATCTTATTTAAGTCACAGTTAATTTTGGCTTTTCTGTCATATGCAGTACACCCTACTTATAACTGATATAAGATTTATTCATAGCTGAGTGTAAGTAATCAGTGCTGATTTAGGTCTGTAATCCTAGATACTTAGGAAGCAGAGATAAGGATTTTTGGATTCAAGGCCAGCCTGGGTAAAAGTTCAAGAGACCCCATCTCAACCAATAAAAGCTGTGTGCAGTGATGTACTCCTGTCATCCCAGCTATGTGGGAAGTATAAATAGCAGGGTTGCCATCCAGGCTATCTGGGGCATAAAGCAAGATTCTATCTCAAAAAATAACCAATGCTGGTGGAGTGGCTTGAGTGGTAGAGCACCTGCCTGGCAAGTGTAAGACCCTGAGTTCAAAACTGCCAAGAAAAAAAAAGGGAAGATAACTAATGTATAGCACCAAGAATTCAGAGATGAATGTTATACTCTCTGCCCTCCTAAAGCCCTCTGTGTACTGGGCTTGACTGGCAGTTATTGGGTCCCTGGTTGCTGGCTGAGAAGGGCTATGACTGTGCTCCAGGGTCCACAGGTGGACGAAGGCAGATGGCAAAGCAAACTCCATCTCGTCTTTCCCTGCTTTCCTTTCAGGTCATATCTAAATCCAATAGCTCAACATGTGTTCTTGCTCTGATTTCCTTCCATTGCCTATATTTGACTTTAATATATTCTACTGGGTAATTTAAGCCTCAGAGTTGAAGAGGGAGAAAAAAATGATAACCTGGACCAGATTTTAGATGGTTGGCACATATAATTTCACAGAGAGCCTGTAAGGGATAATAAGCAATGCTTGTGAACTTGCTAAGAAACAATTTTGCATGTGTAGCCTCATCCAACCAACAATTATATAAAAACTCTAGCTTTGGAAAATTGGCAGGCTCCTAAAACTACAAATGTGATCTGTGTCATTTCTTTAAAGTGGGGCAATTATTTTGATGCTGCCTTTTTTCCTTTGGAAGGTACCTTAACAGCACACTTACACTTAACCAGCTGCTCACCTTTGGCCAGCCTTACTGTTAGATATCAGAACCCCTGTGTTTTAAATGTCTCCAGATCTGAGACACTAGATTGCGCATTTACTAGGTGCATGACTTGCCTTATTTTATCTTTACAATAACCCTATAAGGGAGGTTTTAGAATCTTCCTTTCATCCCCAACTACCAGGCACTCCGGCTCAGAGCAACCTGCCTGTAGTCCACACAGTTCTTGAGAGAGGCGGAGCTGCCACTCAAACCCTATCTCAGGCTGCTTGCCTCTATGTCAAGTTGCTTTTCTCCAAATACCCTTCTGGATGGTGCCTTCTCTTTTGTCTTACTGTGTTTGAAGCAAGGAATCTCTTATGGCTAGTATAAGTAGCCTTCTGCCTAGGGACTCATTTTTTGGTTTCTACCAATCACAATCCTGCCTGTCTTCAAAATCTTTCGCACAGTCCCCTCCTTCTCCTCCACTCATCTCCTTTGCAACTCCTATCTACATAAATTCTACTTCCTGGGAAGTCTCCCCACTCCATTCTTGGCTCTTAGAGCACTTTCTTTACCAGGGCTCTTTGTATCCTTTAGTGAGCTGCTTGAATTATTGATTTTCAGTGGGAGGGGAAGGAAAGGACATTTATTGCACATTTACTTTGACTAGGAATTTCCTAGGATTAATTCCCTAAATAATTTTATTAGACGTTTTTAACTGCCGCTTTACAGGTGAAGAGATTGAACACAAAGCAGGCTGGAGTGGGGGAATGAGTCGAAGCCCAGGCTGCAAGGATATGGATTTACAGTCCCTCCCCCATCCCTTTGAAACCAGCTAGCATGGGACAGAGGTATCCAGGTATGGGTCTTTAATGAATTAAGGGATGGATGGATAAATGAATGAATTTGAAGGCTGGTTTATGAAAGGAGTTCAGTGAGAAATGACACAGGAGAGCTGAAGTCCCCTCCTGAAATAAACAGATTTCAAGTACAGATGGGATTTGGTGATTGCAGAAAAATCCCAAACAAGCCCAGAATAAAAAGAAAGGGGTCCCTTAACACTGGTACAATTAAATTGTGGCTCCGCAAACAGGTCTACGTCCCCAGTGATTTGGAGACAGAAGAGGCGTGTGCAATTCACAAAGCTTCCTCCTCCGGAAAGCTCTAGAATACTGTCGCGTTTTGTTCCCAAAGTCGCACCCCCGGGGCGGGCAGGAGCCTACCCCTTTAAGAATGTGGTCGAAGTCCTTTTCCTCTCCCTGCCCCGCCTTCCCGCTGTACCGGCGCGACCTGGGCGCCCGCCCCTTTTTTCTCATGCAGCTACACTACGGGTTTGGCAGCCCATCCGTCGCAGAAGCCCAGCTTCTGATTGGCTGCTACGCTTCGGGCCGGGAGGCGGGGCGGGAAGGTCGGAGAAACTAGTTTGTTGGTGGCGCCTCTGCCGTGCGGCACCGGGAGCGCGTTTCGGGCTCCGGCGAACCCGCCGAGGGACGCGGCTGCGGTGGTGGCGACGGCTGGGACCACGGAACTCGAGTAAGCGACCAGGGGGTGTCTTAACGCGGCGAGGGGCAGCGCCCCGAACGGTGAGTACCGGGGCTGGACTGGGCCAGGCTGGGGGCGCCGTCCCCTGGGCCGGTTTGCGTCCGCGACGCCGGGGGCTCGTCACCCCCATCCCCCCCACCCCATCCCCGGACCGAGGCCCTAGCAGAGTGGCCTCCGGCGGGCCCGCGTGTGCCCGGGAGGAGCGCGGCGTGGCTGGGGTCCCCGCAGCCATCCCAGCCACCGCGGGGACAAAGGGGGGGGGACTGCTGTCAGCCCCCCGCCCCCAGCCCCCGGCCTGGGTCTCCCCCGCCTCGTCGGTGCCTCGGGACTCGGCTAGGGTTTGGGCTGGGAGCTCCAGGCCAGGGAATGAATTGTTTTGCAAATGGATGTTGCGCGCGGGAGCTGCGACTCTTTCCCCTGGGAGTGGGTGATTCACTGAGTCCGCCGACTCTTTTGGAAAAATTACTATCGATCCTAGAAAGAGGAGGCTGTCTGTCTTGGAGGATGTGAGCCGCCAGGCTGTGCGCCCCAGCCGAGCGAAGTCTCCGCGCTCTTGGTGCCAGCGACGGCCCAAGGGGGAAACAAGGGAATGTCACCACCAGCCTGGTCCCGGGGGCCCCGCCGCCCTTTTGCCCTAGGCCGTGTATGTCCAGACCGGCAGGCTCCCTCGTTTCTGTTTAGACAACTGTCCAACAGGCAAGGAATGGTCACACGCCCAGAGTCACGCCCACCTGCCCACCTCGGTAGTGGGCACAGCCTGGCAGGTCCAGAGCTCATCGTCTCCAGCCTGCCTCTCCCCTGCACACGTCTTGCCCAGACCGGGGACTCTTTTGTGGTTGGCATGTCCCCAACCCCGACCCCTCTTTTCTCCCGCACTGTTCCCTTCCAGGCTTTTTATTTGGGGGAACTAATCCCACAGGGGGCACCAGACGCCTTTTTGTGCCCTGCTTTGTGGAGTCCCCAAGTGCATTCTCTCTGTCTGAGCAAAGAAGAATTTCTAACCAAAGGAAGTAGAGGGCAGACCCAGGCCCCTTGGGTTTGATCTGGGCTGGATGGAGTCCTGCTGAGTCTCATTCTTTGACCATGTGGAAGGTTCACTGAAGCTTGGGTCTTCCCTCCCAGGAGAGTTAGAGCCAGGTATGCCAGATGTCTTGGCAGGGTGGTTTCACTCTAGCCTGGCAGTGGGGCATGGAGAGAGCGAAGTTGCCAGTGTCGTAAGAACCAAACTCAGGTGACTGACTTCGACCTGACCCTGTGGTCTCTCCCCTCTCATAGGTGAAAGTGATTTTGTGCAGTGGGTCTAGGATTTCTGGGGGGTCAGGAAGTGTAGGCACAAGGTCCTCCCCACCCTGGGGCCGATTTGGTCCTTGGAAGACCAGGGTCCTGGAGTTGACAAGCTGTGCCTTGTGAACTCCCAGGCCCAAAGCTATTTTTGTTTTGAGTCATTTGTTAGGAAGTGACTCCAGGAAGATTGTTGAAAGGCAAGTAGAGAAATGGAGAAAACTTCTTCCTGGGTGTGGGGCTGCACCTCTCTTTGTAGAGAGCACTGTAGGCAAGTTGTATGCTGGAGCAGCCCGATGTCCCTTAATGGCATTTTAAACTTGTGGGCACTCAGTGTGAGGAGAGAGCAGGAAGAAAAGAAAGTGCCCATGTGTCATCCAGGAGGAGGGGCAGCATAGGTTGAGTGAGCATGTTACATAGCGAGTGGCTTTATTTATTCACTCATTGATTAATTCATTAATTGTTTACACAGATTTGACTGGGGACCCTGCTTTCAGGGACCTCTAGTCGAGGAATTGCAGAGAACCCCAGTGAGAAAGGCAGAAAGTAGAGCTAAGGGGACAGAGGAGGGCCACAGGTGGTGAAGGCCTCTTGGGGAGAGGATGTGTGGACTATGTAAAGATGAGAAAGGCATGCCACAGCCCAGATTCCAGGCTTTGGGCAGGGGGCCATTTCTCCTACCACCCACCCACACTTCTCCCAGGTTGGTGTCAGCTCCAGCAGCAGATGAGGTCAGGGTGAATGCAGTGGGAGGTGATGGAGAAAATGGTGTTCATTTTCTGGTAGTAATCCAGATTCACAGGAGGCTGAGTGACCTCTGGATGCTGCCTCCCTTTGCGGGGGGTTGGGGGTGGTGGTGGTCCTGGGAGAACTAACCACACTGGCCCCAAGGACCAGCCCTATTGCTTGAGCTCTTAGTCCTTCTGTACCTGTCAGCAGTGTGGGCGTGGCCTGGCCAGATGGGGCTGGCAGGAGCAAACAGAATGGCCTGCTGCAAATGAATTGGCTGATTGAGATGCCGGTTTTCATCTTACATGGTAAATTTCATAATTGAATTGCTTTGGCTAGCCAGAGCTGTTGAATTGTTTTCAAGCCCGGAAGCACTTAGTTGGGACGAGCAGAGGGAGGCAGGAAGAGGGAGAATTTACGTGCACAGCTTTTAGTTATAGCATCTCAGCAGGATTTAGCTATCTGTTCCTGAGTGAGGGAAGTACCCAGCTCCCACTGCAGGTTTCAACCCCTTTGCTGGAATACTTCTTTCCCTGAGCAGCACTGTCCCCATACCAATTGTAAAGGTACCTAAAGCTGACTGCAGGTCCCTGGAGGGCTGTAAGGAGCTGAGAGCCAATGCTGGGGAGATTTAGAAGGGCAGATTGGGGCTTTGGGATGGGAAGGGCTCAAGTTTCTTCAACATAGGGTCAGTTAGTGGAAGAAAGGAGCATGGGCTCTGGCTTCAAATGCTGCCAGTGTGTCTGTGATCCCGTAACCTCACTGAGCCTTAATGGCCCTTTTCGGGAGTATTGTGAAAATTAAACACCACCTTACCTTTTGTGCCTTCCTCTCCTGCCTCTTAGTGCTAGACTTTCCCTTTTCTGTCCTGTCTCTCTGCCCTTTTGGATAATCAGGGGAGGGTGAGTGTGGCTTATTGACCCTTTTTTTTTTTCATGTGGCAGCTCTGTGGTCTCAGAAATCGATTTTTAGCTGGGAAATTGCATCATATTTTTTTTGCAAATACATAAAAATTTCCCTACCCATTCTTTCCCTACTACCCCCCTACACAGTGATCTCCTTCGACCTGAGTTGGGTACAGAGTCTGCAGTTCATTTGGGCCACCTCCTGTTTCCTTATGACCAAAGCCTGAGAACAGCTCCACCTCCTCACCATCCCCCAGTGGTGTCCCTCAGACCTGGATCACTTAAATGGTAGGAGTCTTGCCTGCCCCACCCTGCCCCTGTCTGGCTGTGACCAAGGACCTTGCAGGCTCCCTTACCTCTGTGGGCTTTGGTTTGCGTTTCTGTAAAACAGGTGGATGCTCTTCTGCAAAGTGTTTCTATTAATTGTCTCACTGTAACTTCTCAAGGGTTCTTTCTAGTTTGATGTTAAGCAGCTTTACAAGGCTTGGGGACTGGAGGGTGTGGCGATAGAACACCTGTCTTGCAAGTGCAAAGCCCTGATTCAGACCCCATCTCACCAAAAAAAAAAAAAAAAAAAAGAAAGAAGAAAAAAAAGAAAAGGCTTGGGTTGTTCTCTTAGCCTTGTAGGCAAGAGGAGTTCCAGAGGTGTCAGTGGAGTGTGGAGAGGCCAAGTTTGAAGTCAGGAGTTGGGTGGGTTCTAGCCTCTGATGTGGGCGTTAGGCAAGTTGCCTTCTCTATCTGGGCCTTAATTTTTCTACCTATAGAATGAAGGGTGCTGTTGGCAAGCTCCCAGACATGGGACACTGGGAGCTTCCCCAGGTTCCTTTCTAATGTCAGTGAGTAGAGGCTGAGTCAGATTTTCCCGGCAACTCCAGGGGGCCAGGACTCTTCTCCCTTCAGCCTCCTTCAGTTCCCTGCCTGCTGCCTTAGTTTGGACATGGCATGCATGTGGATGGGGGACGGTGAAACCAGAAGCCTGGGTCTGGGAAGCACCAGTCTGGCCCCAGGGGGAGCAGCTGTGAGCTTGAAGGAAGGTGGTGTGTGTGGGTGACTCATTTCCCAAGGTCTCTCTGACTGGTCCTGGTCAGGGAACTGAGCAGCAAATGTGGATGACCCCCTTTCTATAATGGACAGGGTGAGCCCTAGCCTGGGGGATGTCCCCTGGGCACAGATCCAGTACCACCTCTTAGAAGAGAGTTGGACAAAGAGCTTAGAGAAGCAGGAGGGATTATGAGGGAGCCCAGGGGGACAGGAGGAGGAGACTGAGTGCCAGGCTTTGGCAAGGAGGCGCCTGCAAGACCAGTTGGATGGCTCCTCCTGCTGAGCAGGGCCGTGGGAGAACTGTGGCTGCTGCTGCTTGCCTGCCCAAGGACCTTGTTCACCTTTGGTGCCACTCTCTTCTCCCCTCTGCCAACTCCATCCTTTTCATGTCAGATGGGTGCTCAGGAGTGGAATGCAGGGTAAAAGGGAAACAAAACCTCACTTATTTTCTTCCTGTTTGGCCCCCAAGCACGAGCTGACCACATATCAATCTAGGCCAAGCGGAATTAATTTCCTAATTAAGATAAGAGAAGTTTTCCTTGTTCAAACCCCTAGGCTGAGCTGCGTGCCAGGTTTGTAGACGGCCAGGCCAATTTGTCTGGGCAGGCAGGAGTGAGGGCTAAGAGGTGGGGAGCTCTTTTTCTAGAAAGCTGTGGAGGTTGCACCCAGCATGCAGTTTTAAGTTCAGCTGCATTAGTGCTGGTCCTGTGAGATCTGGGGCAGTGAGTCCCCTAATCCGTGAATGCCTCTGCTGTAAATTCACAGCCTAGGAATTCTGAAGGAAAAACGTATTCAGCTCTGCTCATGCAACAGCGTTTATTTATATATTTATTATTGTTTTTTGGCAGTTGTCCCTGGGGTTTGAACTCAGGGCCCTGTGCTTGCTAGGCTGGGGCGCAATCATTTGAAGCATGTCCCCAGCCCACATAATAAGCATTTATTTTGTACCTTCTGAATGACTTGCCTTAGACTTGACACTGGGAAAGAAAGGCTCAAAGATGGTCCCTATGTGGGTGGGATCTCAGCGTCTGACAGTGAGTTAGAAAGTCAGTGGTCCCAGCATATTGCTAGGGTGTGAGTGGCACATTGAGAGAGTCTGCCTCAGTTTCCATATTGGAGAAGAGAGCAAGTGGACCATTGTTAATTTCTTTATTCCAAACGTGTCCAATGAATATCTTTTTCCATCTATTTTCTGCCAGACTCTGGACTTCAGAGGATGAGATGAGCAACCCCCTGCTCCCTTCACCTGTGGGAGGCTGACAACTGGTAGACAAAATAAATGCAGCTGCGGGGGAAGTAGACGGGCAGGTGATAGAAGACAGGATCCACTTGGATGAGGGTCTAAGGAAGGTCCCTCTGGGGTGGTTACACTTGAGTCAGCCATGGAGGATCTGAGAGAGTCATGTCACTCCAACCACTGCAAAGGCTGGAGAGGGGTGCAGATGAGGCACAGGGACCTGCTGTAGCCTTCTGATGCATGGGGAGACTGTGCTTCTGATGCAGGATAAGATTATGCTTTTAGATTGGTTTGTAAAATTTTAAATAATACATCAACAGTTTCCTTTTACAAATGAACACCATACAGAGAAAAGCTTGGTGTCAAAGTCTGTGTCCTCCTGCCACCCCCCCTAGTGTGAGTGAGTGTCCACATACAGATCTGATTGTGTATGGATTTGGATCCTACTCAGTATTCCTCAACTCTCAGTGTGTGGAGGAGCTCCTTCCCTTTTCATGGCCACAAAATATTCTATCCATATTGTGGCCAAGTCACCGTCTTTCATTCCATTCCATCCCAATGAGAGACTTCTAGGTCATGCCTGACTTTTCCCCATGAGATCAATGAAGTCTTGGATAGTCTTGATCATGTGGCTTTAAGAGCTTGTGTGACTATTTTAAATTTTCATTGGTAAAGTCAAATGCCTTTCACAAGTACTCAGTCTATTTTCTTACTAGTAACAGTGTCCGAGTGTCCATTTCTTCACATTTCCATCCTTGATTTTATCCACATTTTCAGCTCTAGCTAATATGATAGAGGGAATCTTCTTATTCCTTTAAAAACAACCAACCAAACAAACCAGTGACCCAGTTTATTCATGCTTTCTCGTTGGATTCTAATCCCTCTTTGTTTTTCCAGAAGATCAAGGTTTAGCGAGTGCTGGTTCTGCCTGGAGATAGAGCAGGGCTCTTGGCCCTGTGTACTCATCTGTGAAATGAGGCCTTTAATCCCTGCCTGGCCCTGCCCCCGGCTAGCTGCTGTGTGCTGTGCATGGGAGAACATTCCTGAAACTTCGTGTTATGCTTACAAGCTCTACAAGCACCAGGAGACATGATTTTTTACTAGCGAAAGCAAGTATCTGAGGCTGAGACATTTGAGTGAATTTGACTGTATCGAGGGGAGGGCTGGTGACTTGGCCTGCGCAAAGTGGAGGCGGCTTCAGGTGAGATGCACATGACCTTAATCTGGGTGAGACAGAAGCTTGACTTGGCTTGAGAGTGCTTCCCAGAGGGCTGGCCCACACAGTGAGCTACCTCCTTCTGACCCACATGCAGGAGTGATGAAATGAGCCAGCAGGGAAGGGACAGTCCCTTACCTGGACCAACTGAGAAAAGATTCAGAGAGGGGCATTGGCCCCCACAGACTGAGCCTTGTCTACCTGTTGTCAGAGGCCAAAAGTTGCAGCTCCAAAGCTGAGAATGTCATGGATATTACTTTGGGAATCCTTTTTGGCTTCCCTGTAACAGGAAGCTTAGAATGAGCAAAGATTTATCTGAAGGGTTCTGGCAGTAGGAGGGGATGGGGAAGCTCTGGATGTTATGGAGAAGAAAAGGCAGCTCTCTCACCTGTGGAAAACCAGGCCCTGTGTTCCCAGGGGGCATCTGCCCTCTGAGGGGTTTGTTAAAGGATGATGAGGCTGTGGTCCCAGAGGAGCTCTTTGCCTCTGGGACTCAAGTGTCTGCGGACAGTTAGCCAGGCTCTCCTGCCATTCCCTGAGTTGGCTGTACCAACCGTTCAAGAAGCAGCATCCAGTCTGCTGCCTTGCCTTGCCTGCTTTCCTGGGGATGACTCAGAACTAAGTCCCAGAGAAGGCTTCTGTTATCCCCATCAGCTCAACCTCTAGGGACAGAGGTGGTGAGGGAGACAGGGCCAGGGAGGTAACCTAGGGGACAGGGGTCCCCAGAGGGCTCTGGCAGGGAGGAGTCCTGACATACTGTGCATATGGTAAGGGGAGGAGGTGAATGCAAGTTTCGCTTATACCGAAAACCTCTTCATTCTGAGCGCCAGTGTTTCCTAAGTGGATGAGGGGATCATCGCACTTCAGGTGGTTTTAAGTGGATTCCTCTAGAGGCAGGAGCATGAATGGGCCACCCTCCTGGGCTCTGCTCCACTGCCATCCCGAGCCCAGCTCACAAGCAGATGTCTCATTGAGTTGGAGTGAGGTTGAATTGCCAGGTTCGTCTCGGGCTCCAGTGACCACTGGTGTTATCTGTGTTGCAGGAAGTTGCAGATGCTATTTTTGTCACTCCAACCAGGACTTTTATTGGAAGGTACAATTACAAGCAATGTCAGGGTTTGACCAGTTGGCTAGTCTTTGGGCTGTTGCCATGGCCAAGGCAGTGGCCCAGAGCACACTGATCATTGGGGCATGTAAAGCAAGACACATTTGCATGTGAATGCAAACCCACCCCAGGCGCTGGGGGACTTCCTCAACTGCTTCCATGCCTGCAGTTTTCTTGGAGACAAAAAGAGGCCTTTTCTGGGTTTTGCCCAAGTAGTGCATCTGAGTACCTGACAGTTGACTGGTCCTGCAGCCGAGGAGCATGCTGGGGAATTAGTAAGCAGTGTTGTCCCTAACTTCGCAGGAAGTTGGAAAGTAAAAGTTCTGAGAACCTACTCTGTGCTACCTGCTCTGCTAAGTGCCAGGGACAGCCCTTGCTCTCAAGGCTCACCTGTCCAGCAGCTGAAAAATGCAGAAGGTGCTAGCTGTCCCTGGACCTGCTGGATGAGTACCTGGTAGGCTTTTAATACATGTGCGTCATGGCTTGAGGCTGAAGGGGTGCACAGGGTCACCCCCACTTACCCACATTTTCACTTTCCATGGCTCCAGTTAATCGTGGTTCACTGTGGTCTGAAAACAAATGGAAGACCCCAAAAGTTAGTAACTGATAAGTTTTAAGTAACTTTTATTATAGTGTATCATTGTAGTTGTTCTGTTTTATTATTGGTCTCTTTCTGTGCCTAACTTATAAATTCTAGCACAGGACTATGCATATGGGGGAAATGTGGACTGCCCAAGATTTCAGGCATCCGCTGTGTGTCATGGGACATGTCCCCAAGGATAAGGGGGATTATCTGTATTTGTTCCTATTGCTGTGCAGGAAGTCACCACAAGTGCTCAATTATTAGTGCAGAGCTCTGTATGCCTGAAGTCCAGGCTGGCTCCTCTGGGTTCTTGGTTTCAGGTCTCAGAAGTCTGAACTGGAGGTGTTGGTGGGCCTGGCTCTCATGCTGAGGCTCTGGGGAAGAATCAGTGTCCAGGTTCTTTCTGGTTGTTGGCAGAGTCGGGTTCCTGGTGGTTATAGGACTGAGCCCCTGTTCCCTCCTTGCTGGCTGCAGCCTGGTGCTGAGCTCAGCTCCCTCCAGGCCTTCACCCTTATAGGCCCTTCACCCTTGTAAAGGGGCATCACATCCTTTTCTGCTTCAAAAATGTGTCTTCTACTAATGTGATCAGTTGGAGAAAACTGCTTTTGAAGGGCTTGTTGGGTAGGTCAGGCCCACTTAGTTTCTCTCTTAAGAGCAATTGACTGATAACGTCATTGATTACATCTATAGCAAATGCCGTGTAGGGTAATATGGTCACAGGAATAAAGGAATAAGACCACAGGGAGGTGATGGGGGAGGATTGTGGGCTGTCTTGCAGTTCTGCCTGCTCCAGGGCTAATGCTGATGGGACTGTATAGACAGGATTAATAATGGCAGCTCTCCTCTTGTGACTTGAGTGAATTGTGTGCTTAATTCTTGACACGTATTCTCTCATTTAGTTTTGTGGACAGTATCTTGATGTAGGGACATTTATTTTCACTACCACTTTCCAGGTGAGAAAACTGAAGCTCAGAGAATTTAAGTATCTCAGGCCCCTTCTCCAGGTGCTGGGATTTGAACCCAGGGACACTGAGCACCCAGCTGGCCTGTTGGGCTGCATGAGGTTGACATCTCCAGTTCGACTTGTGGGAATTATTGAGCACCATCCAGAAAAGCACCAAAGGTTGTTCTTCCCAGCTAGAATTCAAATGTTTAAACATGAAGCACGTGGATCCCATCTCAAGTCCTGAAGAAGTACAGAATGCAGGCCAGTGGGAGAAAGGTTACAATGCCTCCATAAAGGAACAGAGTTAGATTCCAGGAGACCAGACAGGTATCCCTCCTGCCTGCGGGCCCAGTGCATAGTAGGTGCCCAGAAATGACTTGCTGTGTTAATTTTTTAGCATCTGCTATGTATAAGACCCTCTACATGCTGAACAACTGAGAGTCCAGGTGGGGGTGGTGAGGAGAGGGATTATGGAAAGAGGGGATTGGAGAAGGGAGAATGGGTAGGAGAGAGGGCTTGGGGTGGGCAATGGAGCCAGAAAACAGGAGCAGGCTGCACAAGGCTTGGATGTGCAAGCCTCATTGAAGGCCTTTGAGCAGGAGAGATGGGTAGTCAACAGCTAACCGTTTAGTTCAGGAGGGGTGGGAGTGGGGAGAGTTGGGGGATGGGCCCTCACCTAACCCATTCTGCAGCACTGAGGGCGGGTCTGGCAAAGAAGGCCCAATGCCCGGTTCCAGGAAGGAAGGTCTAATGGAACTTGGTGGCCAAAGAACATGCTGAAAGTGTACATGTGTGAGTGGCTATTAATGGCACTGTGGATTTGCTATAAATATGCATATGTATGTAATTTCAAGAGACAAGAACCATCAGCTGTGATGCCCAAGTGCAACCCCTGTACTTTTCTGTGGGAGGCCCTGCCCTCTGCAGAGCACTGAGGTCTGTTATTTTATAGGAGAGGGAGGTGGCTCTATGTGAGACGAAGCCTTTTGATAATGAAGAGGGCAGTGGAGTGGGCCGACTGAGAGTTGGGGCAGGGGGATGAAGAACCCTGCACAGCTCCCTCACTTCCTAAGGACTTTTCTTTCTCTGAGGAGGATAAGGAAGTTTGCCAACCCAGTGTTCTCAAAATGAGATTCTTTTGAGGCCCCACTGGCCAAAACAATTTTAAAGGTAATACTGAGACATTATTTGCTGTGTTTATTTACTTCAGAGTGCATAACCCAGTGAACCAGTGTTTTCCAGGTAACCCATGCACTGTTTCAAAATCATGCTTGGGTAAATGAGCCATTCAAATTGCAAGACAGGCTAGCAGAGAGGAATGAGAGTACGAAAGTTCATTGATGGGGGCTCAGATTCCACATCTCAGTGAACTTTTAAGAAACTACTGCTTGCCAGGCATGGTGGTGCATGCCTATAAACCTGGCTGCCCAGGAGGCAGAGATTAGGAGGATCATAGGTTTAGACCAGCCCAGGGAAAAAGTTAGCTAGACACCATCTCAATAAATAAACTCGGGCATGTTGGAGCATGCCTGTAATCCATGCTATGTAGGAGGCATAGCTAGACAGTTGTGGTCTGAGGTCAGCCCTAGGCAGAAGCGCAAGACACCATCAGAAACACAGCTAAAGCAGCAGGGCACAGCTTGTAATTCTAACTACTAGGAGACAGAGATCAGTAGGATCCTGGTTCTAGGCCAACTTAGACAAAAAGTTTACAAGACCCCATCTCAACCAGTGAGTGGGCACAGTGGAGCGCAAATAGGAGGCTCATGGTCTAGTCTGACCCAGGAATAAAGCAAGACCACATCTGAAAAGTAACCAGTGCAAAGAGGAGTGGCTCAAGTGGTAGAGCACCTGCCTAGCAAGTGTGAGGCCCCGAGTTCAATCTTTAGTGCTGCCAAAAAAGAAAAAAAAGAAGACTTGTCAAGTTTTAGTGCAATATTAGAGCATCTGAAAAAAGACTATTAAAATCTCCTTAGTCTAGCTGCCTCCTTATGTGAGACTGGGCTTCCTTCATATTCTTTAATCAAAACAACGTATCTGAGCAGATTGAATGCAAAAGCAGATATGAGAATCCAGGCACTGTTCTCAGAGAGAAATTGTTCTTTAGAAAATTGATGAGTGAAAAACAACTCCAGGGCTGGAAGATGCTAAGTTCAGAACCCACTAACAAAACATCAACAAAAACCTGTTCTAATTTATATATGCACCTACTTGATTGTTCTTACTTTGAAGTTAGCTAACATTTAATTTTTTTTCCTCAGTTTTAATTTTGAGTATGGAAACTGTTAATAGGTAAAACCATGAGACAAAAGCCTCTCAGGTCCTCAGTTATTTTTTTTTTAATAAAAAAAAAAAAATCCCAAGACAATAGTTTGAGAATGGCTGTGTCACCCAAAGTCCCCGAAAAGTAGAAATGTGTATCAGACCCCGTGTCCAGCAGCTGACATCTGGCTTCCCCCAGAAGCCACGCAGCAGTCCTTTGGGGGTGGTGTTTCCTGCCCATTTTACAGCTGAGGGAATTGGAGCACTGAGAATAGGATTCTTGGACGCAGGTCTGAAGCTCAGAGGTGACAGTGCTGGCACCTGGGAGGTCCCAGGCGGATGTAGCCTTGAACACCGACTCCCACCAAGCTGTGGATGTGTGTGCACTTTCCTAGTCTCCTGTCTGTACAATTGGGACAGCTCAGGTATTGCCAGGATTCAGAGAAAGGAAGCACTTTAGGCCTCTGGCGCAAAGGCAGGCAGAGGCTCCTGGTTAGCACAGTGATCAGACGTGAGTGTTGCATTTCATACTCCGCCTCAGATTCAAAGGTGAGTGCAGTGAAAACTGAGGCACCCCTGCCCTCCTTCCCAGGGTGGCTGTTGCCAGCACAGCCTGTCAGAGAAAGCTGTGCATCTTCCAGTGGGTGCATGGACACTGTGCCCAGTCAGAGAAAGCTGTGCATATTCCAGTGGGTACATGGACACTGTGCCCAGTCAGAGAAAGCTGTGCATATTCCAGTGGGTGCATGGACACTGTGCCCAGTCAGAGAAAGCTGTGCATATTCCAGTGGGTGCATGGACACTGTGCCCAGTCAGAGAAAGCTGTGCATCTTCCAGTGGGTGCATGGACACTGTGCCCAGTCAGAGAAAGCTGTGCATATTCCAGTGGGTGCATGGACACTGTGCCCAGTCAGAGAAAGCTGTGCATATTCCAGTGGGTGCATGGACACTGTGCATGCGGGTGTGAGAACGGGTGTCTGATTTTTAGTACATGTGCATCCTGTGTGCACACTTCTCATTTTAGTGCATAAAGCCCGTCACTTGAGTTTTGTACAGCTGTGTAGTGCACTGCTCTGTGACCTACCAAAGCTGAGCCACCCAGGCTTACTCAGGAGCACATAGGCCACTTCCATACCTTTGCCTCTGTGGCCAGGATATGATGGGAGCTCATGTGCATGTGTGACTGGAGGTAGGTTCCCAGGAGTGGAAATACTGGGGCAGAGGGCACGGCATGTTGTCTAACTGTTCTCTGGAGAGGCTGCCTGTCTCCCTCTTGCTTTGACTCTGGGAGAAATTATTGTGCCTTAGACCATAGGGATTCAGGATAGTGATTGACACCAAAGTTGATGGCCTGGGAAGAACAAAGCTGGAGGCAGGAGAAAAAGTCCATTTCCAGGAAGTGACTGTCGCCTTAGTCTTGGCTTTTCCTGCTCTCTACTCTGTATTCCTCACTCCAGGCAGTCATTGTAGGTGGTTATCTAGGCAAGTGTGCTTTTATCTATGAGACCAGACAGCAGGAGGGACAGCCTCTGCTTGCCAAGGGCCACATAGTTCTGATGAAGAGGGAGAACACCCGTAGGATACCATGTGTGCCATGGAGGGGGCTGGGCTTCCTGCCTTCTGTTTCTCTCTCTGGCTGGCTCTGGATAAGGGAAAGGAAGTAAGTTATTTCACCAAGTGCAAGAACTTGAGTGCCAAGTTCTTTGTCCCCTCTGTGCTAGAGCAATGGTGTTCTTTTCATTGGCCCTGTTCCTGTCTGGAGTCACAGCTGGGTTTACATATGACCCTGAACTCTGGGAGCCACAGACTTCGGCAACCCCACTGAGCCAAGAGGGAGAAGACTGGGATGGGGGTAGAAGCCGATAGCACCTGCCATCTACCCTGGTAGACTTGGAGGGGTCTGCATCACTTCTGCCGCCTTTGTTGCAGTGGTGGTTTAAGTGTGGCTTGGGGGTAGGGGGCTCCTGGTAAACAGAACTTTTAGGACAATATGGCATCAAACATCTGTCATTCTTCTCATCTCAGCCAAAGCCAAGATATTATTTGGTTTTTTGGATAAAAATTCAAAAAGCTGTGGGTTAATGGATTAGTACATCAGGGTTGTTATATATTTTGGGGACATTACAATTTACAGTTGACAGCCACAGAACCATACACTAAGTTTCATGAGGCACCAAAAGATGGGATCCCCAGTATCTACTCACAGTGGGTCCTCAGTCAGCCTTGTTCAGTAGCAGATGAAGAATAGGAAAATGGCAACCATGTGAAAAGTAAGGTAAAAACAGTCTGAAGTTGTTTCTGTAATTGCAACAATTTAATTCTTTCACTGTGTTTTCATATGGGGCTGGACTCCGCATGCTGGCCTTATATATCCTAAGTAAGCACTCTACCACTGAGCTATATCCTCAGCCTGGTGTTTCAATTTAAAGTATTTATTTGTGGATAAAAGGTGGATATAATAAACCAGAAGAGTTCTCTTTGCAGTTTCCCAACCTTTTCTTGGTAGCACCTCCCCACTCCCAAACCCTTTCTGACCTGTGTTTCCTAAATTTACCCCTCCCCTATTGCATTTTAATACCTTGGTGGGTTGTATGTTTTTATGCTTCATGCATAAAAACAGTAAGATTCTTTTTGTCCACCAGCAACTAATTTTCACCCCTACTTAGGAGCAGTATCCCCACCCCGGCCTGTGGAAGTACCTGTGTTTGGGGACATGAGTTTGAAGATTTATGGGTTATATCTTGCTCATTACTCTTATTTTTACAGTTGAGTTCCTGGGTATGCATCTTGGCCTCTCACTTGATCAGAGCTGTTACTCCAAGAATACAGGGGACTGGTCAGAGGTAGCTGGCTGCATCTGCCCCTGCTGGGGACTGGGGGGTGTGGCCCACCCAAGCGTCTTTAAAAAAAAATCTGTAGGTGAGAAGCTGGCCAAATCCATACATTGTCTTTGAGTAGCTGGACCAGTCCTGAGAGATTGTGAGGTTTTCTGTAAGGTGGCCTTTCTCAGGACACAGAACACAAAATGACCCAAGTGGCTGCACCCCATCAAGCCCACTGAGGGAAGGAGGGAAGGGAGTTCCTTACCTGTAGTGGCTATCTCAGAGCGGGGGTTCAGTTCTCTTCAGGATGTCACTGTCCTGATCATACAGAGCCTGGCTGAGACAGGCTGCTTCATGGGTGGACACAGAGAGGATGTGCGTTGATAGCAAACATGAGACTCCCAGACCTTCTCCTCTGTCCCCGTGGGTGCAGAGGGAAAAGTGAGTGGGACCTGGATTCAAATGCCACCCCCTTCCCCAGCATTAACATAGGTCATGGGAACACTCAGCCAGAGCCCTGGGCAAAATTTCTGACTTCTTTCTGCCTGGTTTCCTAACTTGTGCAGTTCAGGTGTGATTGGGCCTGAGGCTGAGGTGGGGATTAGATGAGCTGACACATAGAGCTCTGTTATCAGGAACCTCTGAGCTTCTGTTTTGTTATCTGTGAAACTACACAACAGTAGGGCTTGGTCGGATTGCACCTCTGGCTTCCTCTTGGCCCCAGTGAACTTGTGTGTCTGGTTCTGGCCACTGAGACTTGACTGGAAGTGGTGGGCATCCTCCCAGGTCAAGCATGTAATCACCAGCACTACACTTTCCAGAGCCCTCCCTTCTCCCTTTGGCATAGTGACTGGTGGCATGGTGGCAGCTCTGTCATCTGGGTTCCTGGGAGTGACAGTGAGGAGAATAACACTAACTGCAACCATGAAGCACGTACTATAAGCAAGAGACAAATCTCTGTCCTGTAAAGCCACTGTGATCTGGGGGTTGGGGGCTGTTAACAGTATAACCTCACCCGTCCTGATTAAAGCAGACAGGTCATAACTATGTCATGCTCGTTTGTGAAGATTAAACCTTCTGTGTAAAATGCCGTGGTGTTAGATAGTGGCAGCACCCATTTGACTTGGCTCCTATCCCTACCAGAATTCCCTGCTGGTTCTTGCAACAAGTGTTACTTCATCTTTCAGCAGGGTTTCACAGGCCTTGACCTCTTCCCTCCTGTTCCCTGCCACCTTTGTGAAGGCAGAGCTGCTGCCTTGGATAAGGTCCCACACAGATCTTAGCGCAAACCCTTCCAGCACTTCTCCACCATCAAATGGATTTCATTAGTGTTCATTAACTTGTAAGAACAGCTCTGGCTTCCCAAGGACCATGGCTAAAGTCAGTCCTGGGACTTGGCTATCAGTTATGGATGCTAGTGTGGCTGCCTTTTTCCAAGTGTGCTTAACACTGAGTGCATAAAGTGAAAAGGCTGGGGTAGGGCTTGATGTGGTGGAGCACTTCTGTAATTCCAGCACTTGGCAGGCTGAGGCAGGAGGATTGAGAGTTCCAGTCCAGCTGGGGCTGCATAGTGAGACCCAGTGCGTGGGAGAGGGAGAGGGAAAGGGGGAGGGAAGAAGAAAAGGAGCTAGGGTGTGAGCAGAGGACACTGAAGCAGAGACCCATCCTCTGGGGCTATTCCCACCTCCCTTCCCTTCACAAGCGCTGGCTGCAGACAAATTGGGGCGGGGGTGTAGGGTGCTTTTGTGATTCATTGCTCACAAGGGCTCTGTGTGTCTCTGTGTTAGGGAGGTGCACACGTGAGTGAGTGAGTGACTGTTGACTTTGTCCTTAGAACAGTGGGGGAAACTAGGTTGTCTTACCTGTGCTGTGTCAGATGCTGTGAGTGTGCACTGTTGGCTGAGCTCAAGGGTGGGCAGTGGGATACAGGGACATTTGGGGACTGCCTAAAGAGAAAACCTGTTTATTACCAAGCAGTGTATGAAGCAGACATTCTCACCCTTCCCTGGTCCTCTCTCCATTCCTGAACCACCCCCATGGCCAGACTATTGCTGTGGGAGGCATGGGGCTGAGGTGGGGCTGGAGGAAAGGGTGAGGCCAGGGGTTGTGGTGGGACTCAGAGCCACCCAGCAGACTGACTGCTGAGAACAGAGGGCAAAACTTAGTATGATTCTTATGACTTCACTGCATCAAAACCCACAAGAGCTGGGCATGGTGGTACACACCTGCAATCCCAGCACCCAGGAGGCTGAGGCAGAAGAGCAGCATGGGCTGTGTAGCGAGATACTGTCTTAAAACCCAACGGGCAAAATCTTCCACAAAGAAAGCTGAAAAATAAAACCACAATAAATAAATGCACAATGAAAAATATAAATAGTTCTGATCATCTGCATTTTCATCTACAACAGCAGGGTGCATACAGTCTTGGTTTTGGTTTGGTTTTGGTGCTGGGGATGGAACTCAGGGCTTTGTGTTTGCTAGACATGTGCTATAATGCTGAGCTACATTTCAGCCCAGACAATTTTTTGAATAAGTATACATAAAGGTTTTTTTCTTTCTTTTTTTTTTTTTTTAGCTGCTGTTTGGCTACAAACAGCTGTTTGCTGTTTTGTTTTGTTTTTTTTAAAGAAAGGCCATTGAAAAGTAGCTCAGGAGAGAATCCATTGTCTGATAATTCATGTGTGTCTAGAATGATCTGTAGCTCTGGTTCAGTGACAGTGGTCATTTATTTTACTTCCAGTGAACACTTAGATTTTCTGCTTGGTAAGGATGCTGGGTTTATCTGTCATCTGAGGTGGACGGGATGTCCATCCTGTGCTGGACCTAGGCAGGCAGGCAGGCTCTGAGCCGCAGCTAGAAACCCCGCCTGGGGGCAGCTGTTGCACAGCCCCCTGACCCTGCCAGACTAGTACTTTGTAGGGGGCTTGATCAAAACCTTCTGGAATTTTATTGATTATAAAAATAATACAGGCTGAACACAGCGGCTCAAACTCGGGAGGGCAGGAGGATTGTGGTTCCAGGCCAGTCTGGGCAAAAAGTTCTCAAGGCCTCATCTCAATCAATGGCTTGGTGTGATAGTGAGCACCTGTCATCCCAGCTACATGGGGAAGCACAAATAGGATTGAGGTCCACGCCAGCTCAGGCATAAACATGAAGTCCTGTCTCAAAAATGACCAAAGGAAAAAGGGCTGCAGGTGTGGTGCAAGTGGTAGAATGCCTGCCTAGCAAGCACCCAGCCCTGAGTTTAACAACCAGTACTGTTCCCCCAAATAAAATAAAAATACATACTCATTAAAAAAATCAAGTGACTTGAAACTGAGTGGACAGTGAAAACCTCTTGTTTTAGGTGGTGGTTGGGGATAATGGGGTGAGCTCAGGAGTTGGCTGTGTCCATATCCCATGGTGGTGGTGTGATGACAGCAGTGTGCCCAGTAAGCAGGCCAGGCCCAGTGCTGTTCTGACTGTTCTTAGCCCTCATCTCCCTGAATTCTCTCCACAAGTCTGTAAATTGACTACATGTTTTTATCCTCACTTTATCATTGAGGAAGATAGGCCCAGAGAGGTGAGTTAACTCTCCCAAGGCCACACAGTAAAGGCTGATCTGTCTTCAGGCTCCCTGTTCCTAATCAGTGGCATTGAGAGTCTCTGATCTTTCTTGGGGCCACATTTTGTCAGGCGTGTCAGTGCAGACGGTGGAATAACTGTGAGAACAGTGCTGACCTGCTTGCTTCCTCTCCTGTCCTGGCTTGCTTTTTGGGTTAGCTTTGGCCCTGTGTGCTTCACAGCCAAGAGGTCAGACCCCACCATCTTGAGATTGTGTTTTGGCCCTCAACACAGCCTGACACCCAACAGGTGCTTCATCAGCGGCTTGAATTTTCTGATGGGCGATCTGGGCAGGGATGCAGTTCAGTGGCCATGTACTTGCCTGGCAGTGTGAGGCCCAGGTTTCATCTCCAGCACTGCAAAAAGAGAGGGAGGGAGGGAGGGAGGGAGGAGAGAAAGAAAGGAAAGAGCAAGGAAAGGAAAGGGAAGATGATTGGGTGACCTAGGACATTGCAGAGATGCATGGGGCCCTGTTCTGGCTGTTAGCTGAGTCCTCTCCTTTCTGTCCTACATCTGCTGCCACTGACTATCCAGAAGGAATCGTGATTCACATGTGCGGTTTCTGGACTGAGCTGGATAGAACATTGCAGGCTGGAACATCCTTCCTTGAAGGCCAACCTCACACCCCACCTTTGCACTTGATGCCACTGTGCTGGAACTAGTTCTTTTCCTAATGTCTGCCACGCATCCCTCTTCACAGGGCCTAGACGAGCCCAAGGTCTCCCTGTCCCTCTAGAGCCCATGGAAGTTTGATTTTGTTCACCTGCACAGTAGTAAGATTGTGCTGTCTACTTCTTAGTTCACTCACTGATGCTCTGTCCCCTCCCCCCAGCCCGTGTGCAGACACCCCATCTCCTGTGGGAATTCAGGACACTCATAGTAAATGAGCCAGTCAGAACCAAGTGCCCACCCTTGTACAACTGCCAGTCTTTCTTGTGTGCTTCACATTGCAGGCGGTAAGAAGAGAGGAGAATCGGGGACGGACCTGGCTCCCACAGTGGGGCAATGTCCCTGAGCTGCTTCCCAGCTCCTGGAATTCATCTGCCAGGAAGCCTTTGTTTCCAGAGCCCCTCCCTGCTCCTGCCCTCCTGCCTAGTAATGTGGGCATGGCCTGTCTGAATCCAGACAGGCAGAGGACCTCCTGGCCTGGCCACAGCTTGCATCCTGGACTGTACTGCCAGCTATCAGGAGAGGGGCGGGCTGGTGGTGGCTTCCAGAGGGAGTGGGTGGGGGAGACAACTATCATTCTACTTCTTTCCTCTACCTGCTCTCGAAATATACCCCTACCCCCTTCCCTCTCAGGGTAGCAGAGGAATTAGGAGCTTAGTTGGTCAGGCGGGAGTTCCAGGAGGTAACCGTGAACCTCCGTTGCTTTATCAGTCAAATGGAAGTGATGGAAGAGGGCTTAGGATCTGGTGAGGCATACATGGGGTTCCTTGAAGCTTCACCTGTTGGAATCCTGCTCCTGCTCATTCAGTGCCAGCAGGGCAGGCTCTGCCTCATGATGGATGCTGGCCCCTACCAGGGACCAGGAACCACTGTGCATCCTGGTGTGGCTGAAAACCAGCTATGTGTTCCTCTCCAAGGCTTATGCCTGGACCCAAGACTGGCAGGTGCCCAGTCAGGAAGAGGGACCCTGCTTTCTAGTTTGTACTAAGGGGCCACATGGTTGGCCTAGGCTCCTGAAGTGACCCCGAGCCATTCACACCTAGGAACCACCCAGAAGCAAGAGAGCTGACCAACAGAGTGGTGTACTTCTCTTGCTCCTCCTGGCTTCCAGTGAAGAATGTGGGCTGGGAGTGTAGCTCAGTGCCTCCCATGTACAGACCATACAAAAAAAAATTAATCCAAACCACATTGGTGGTACACATCTGTAATCTCAGCACTCAGGAAGCTAAGGCAGGAGAAGGGCAAGTTTGAAGTCAGCCTGGTCTAGAGACCAGTTTTCAGAGAGACCCTGTTTCAGAAAAATACAAAATAAAAAGCCAGAGCTCACACCCTCACTTTGCTGTTCACCAGCCTCTGTCAGGTGGAGGAGGAGAGGCGGGCAGTGCTGGAGCCCAGTGGAGCCAGGCCTTGCAGAGAGTGGCACCCAAGTGGTGGCTTTCCTGGCCTTGTGTTTCGCTTTCCCCTTGGAATGGAAGCCCCTAGTTTTCCTTCAGGACCCAAGTGGCACATGTTCCTCAGGTTTTCCCCCTTGGTTACTTTGTTTCCTCCTCCATTTGGGTTTCTTTGTTTCCTTGTGCATCTGTGTAGCTTTCCAAGGATGCTGAGCAAAAGCTGTGGCGTCACTTGCTGCATTTTAACAGCGTCTCTGTGGGTGGGGACTGCCGGGCTCAGCGGGGCGGGGCGGGGCGGGGATGCAGTGTCCAAGGTGATTATCCCCTCTTAGAGGATGATAAATTGCCAGTCTGTGGTACTGCAATGTTGTGTGGTTATATTTTGCTCCTTTAATCCATCAAAGCCTGGGACACCGCTTAGGTAATCAAAATTGTGCTGAGCCCCACTGAGCATGTGGGACTGCCTGTGTCCCCAAGGCAAGAGTATGCTTGGGGAAGGTTTTTACCCTCTTGGATGCTTGCCAGGCTTGCTATAGGAAACTGGGATGAACACAATGATCTTGAGCAACAGAAAATTATCTCCTAAGAGCACCTCGTGGTGCTGGGGTGGGCCCCCTAAAGGTGAACAGGATAGAGGGCCACACAGGAGGGATCCTTTATCAAGGCAAGCAGCCCCTGACATCTGGTTCAGGACACCAGTGTCTCCATGAGTTCTCAGAGCTCATTCAGAGCTCTTTCTTGTTGGCCAGCGACAGCAGGCAGATTCAGGAGCAGACTGGCTTTAGGCTCTGCAGGAATGACGGTCTCTGTTCTGCCTCCCCTGCTTCAGACCTGATCTTGTACCTTCAGCATCCTGGGAGGAGGATAGAAGCTCCGACAAATGTCTTAGCACAGAGCCTTTCAGCTGTCTGGAGTGTGGCCTACCTCGCCTGCAGGATGGCGCAGGCTGCTTGGCCAGGCTTGGCGCCCAGTCCCTGGGGCTGTGGGCAGTGTGCTACTGGGGCCTAGTGCCAGGAGAGGTATGCTGGCTCAGTGAAACCGAATGTCCACCCTGTACCCCTGGGAGTGAGCTGTCTGGGCAGCGTTCAGCGCCATCTTGGACTTTCTCTCCTGTGGTGTGGAAAGTGACTGGCACGCAGTCAGTTTGGATGGTTTGTGAAGTGAGTGTGGTGTGCTGTGTGTGCTCGGGACTTTGTCACCAGCAGAGGAAGGGACAAATGGGCCCATTCCTTCAAATCGAGGGACCACTGTCCAGGATCCATTCCAGGTATTGAGGTCACATCAGTGAGCACTGCATATGTTCCCCACTGTCCTGGACCCCCAGGGCATCAAAGAGACAGCACAAATTGGCAATCAGGACTGTGCTTGGGCCTTAGCATCCTCATCTGTCAACCAGGTTCACTGCCTCACCAGGGCATGGCAGGCCTGTGAGGGAGGGAACAGCCATTGTTGTTGCAAGAGTTCTTAGAGGCAGGTGCTGTTCATGGGAGGGAGGATGAGCTGGAGAAATAGCCAGGCAGGTGCCTTTGCTGCTTTGGCACAGAGGAGCCTCAGGCTGGCGGGGGCAGAACATGCTCAGTCCTGTGTGAATTACTGCCATTTGTGTCGTAGGGCATGCGTTCTTGGGGCATGAGTTTAGCAGGAGCCAGGGGACTCTGGGGCCCTGGGCTGCCCGCTTGGCCTTGGCCCTGGAGAAGTCACTGCTTTTCATCCTTCTCAGGGCCGTTGTGGCTGCTGTGCCAGAATCTGCCCTAGCATGGCACTTTTTGGTGCTTTCTCTGTCTTTTGAGCCTTGCTGTGTCCTGCCCAGAAACCCTCCACATGGGTACTCCACACGGGTCTCCACCTGGGTGCCCTCATGTGCAGCCTGTGAACCCAGCACCCAGCACAAAGGCAGTGCCTAGCCCTGACTTCCCACTTTTGACCAGCTGTCTCAGGAGCAAGAGCCTCAGGAACATGCACCTGGGACCATGAGGGGGTGGGGAGGTGGGGAATATATCACCCATACCACAGTGTTAACCAACCTGGCTGTGGGGAAAGCAAGGAGCTTCCTCACCAGCAGCCCAGGGCCAGGCCCTGTGGGCAACTGTGAAGTTCCCACCCTCTGAGGGGGAGGGCTTGAATTAGAGTCCCTCATAAATGGCCTGGTTCTGTGGGGCAGGGAGGGATGGACCTGAGCCACTGGGTGAATGGTCACTTTGGGGAAGTATCCAGTAACTAACGGGGCAGAAGCTGAAGTGAGGATTTACCAATCACAGCAAGATTTGGGGCAGCACATACAGGGTCCAGAATTCAGATTGAGCAAGTCCCGTCCATCCGGACCTAGCTGTTGGCAAAGCTTCTGACTAGATCTCAGTCTCTGTGATGCCCCTAGTCCAGGACTTGGCTTGAAAGACATGTCTGGGAAATAATTGCCCACCAGTGAGTGAATCATGGCAGGAATTTCATTCTGCAGGAGAGAAAGCCAAGGTACAGAGGAAGGGAGCGGTACCCTGGGGTGGAGGGGGGGGTAGGAGGACCCCAGCATGATCTGAACCAGTGCCCTCACCCCACCCCCAAGTGGACTGGCCACCTAACCTCAGAGCCCAGTACAGGCTCACACAGCCTTGTCGCTGACAGGTCCCTGGCCCGTGGGCCCCCTGAAATGGGAGCTGAGCCGCAAGGCCAGGCCCTATTCCTATCCTGTTCTGGTCACATTCATTTGTGCCTGCTCTGGTTTTTTGCCAAGGGAGGAGAGAGAGAAAAATGCAGTTGGACATTAATTTACAACTTCATTGAAGCATAAAATCTCTTCCTTCCTTTACTACATTATACTTAAGTACAAAATTGACTTGGGATGGGGGCATGGGGACAGTGGGAGTTACCTACTTTTGAAAATTGAAAATGAAAAACTTTGTTGCCCCCCTTACCCCCCAGCTGCCACCACAACCATTACAGCAGGAAGGAGGCAGCTCAGGCTTTGGGGTAAGGGCACTAGAATGCCATTGGCGTTGGGGCTGCATTTCTTGAGACCTATTACTTTTCGCTGCCAGTTGTCTGAGTCCTATTTTCACAGCATCAAACTGGGTATTGCAACTACTCATCTTTGAAGTGTTTTGGAAATCTCCCAGATTCAGGCAGGTGACAAACCTCTGTCTGTGTGGTTGCAGAGTTGCTCTGGATACTGTGTCACTGGGCATTAAGGGGGGCAGGAAACCAGCGCACTATGGCCCCGGGTCTTGAAGCTGCCTGGGAGACCAGGGAGGCTTCAGTTGGCTCCAGTGTTCCTGCTGCTTTGGTGAAGGCAAATCTGGATTGGTGTGTTACCTAAAGATGTCCCTTTGTCACTCTGGGCCTGTCACTTCCCCAACCCTTGCTTATCCTGGCTATGTGAAGAGGGCTTTGGAGATCCCTGGGTTTGGAGAATGTGTCTACACTGAACACTTGGGGGTCTGTCCTAGGGCAAGATGGGCCTCTGGTCACTGCTGCTTAGGATGGGCCTCCTGGGAGCAGGGTGGTGTGGAAGGCTTTGCTATTCACAGGTCCTGTGGAACATATTCAAAAGTCCCCTCCCCCACAGCAGGAGTCAGGGTCTCCTTGGGCCAATGGAGGGCAGAGGTTGGGCTTCAGAAATGGACAGCCATGTAGGATCCTGGCTCTGGCACTTTGGGTGGCTCTTTGCATCTCTGAGCCTTGGCTACCTCTGCTGTACAGAGTGACATCTCAAGAGATGCCTCCCCAGAGGGCTGTCCTGAGGGCACAGTGCCATCAGGGGTCCACACTGCTTAGCGTTGCCCTGACCTTAGCTTTAACCAAGTCAGCAATGGCAGCCCCGCCCCAAGCTTGCCCACGGTGGCTCATCTCCAGGCCAAGATGTGCATGTGTCCCAGAGCTGGTCCAAACTGAGATCAAAACCAGGTCCTGCCAGGCGGCAGGAGGCCCAGCCCTTCTTGCCTGTATTGTTCTTAGGGATGTGGTTGAGAAAGCAGGAAACAGGGTTTGGTGTGTCAGAGCCAAGCAGAGGAGACTAGAGAGAGGACAGGGCACACAGCAGGAGGGCCCTCTCACCTGTGCTGCTGCTCCTGCAGGTTGTGCAGCATGTCAGTCAGTGTCCACGAGACTCGCAAGTCACGGAGCAGCTCGGGCTCCATGAACATCACCCTATTCCACAAGGCCTCCCACCCTGACTGCGTGCTGGCCCACCTCAACACGCTGCGCAAGCACCGCATGTTCACCGACGTCACCCTCTTTGCGGGCGATCGCGCCTTCCCCTGCCACCGTGCTGTGCTGGCCGCCTCCAGCCGCTACTTTGAGGCCATGTTCAGCCACGGCCTGCGGGAAAGCCGGGATGACACAGTTAACTTCCACGACAACCTGCACCCTGAGGTGTTGGAGCTACTGCTGGACTTTGCTTACTCCTCCCGCATCGCCATCAATGAGGAGAACGCAGAGTCTCTGCTGGAGGCGGGTGACATGCTGCAGTTCCATGACGTGCGGGACGCGGCCGCTGAGTTCCTGGAGAAGAACCTCTTCCCCTCCAACTGCCTGGGAATGATGCTGCTGTCAGATGCCCACCAGTGCCGCCGGCTCTATGAACTCTCCTGGCGTATGTGCCTTGTGCACTTTGAGACCGTGCGACAGAGTGAGGACTTCAACAGCCTGTCCAAGGACACACTGCTGGACCTCATCTCCAGTGACGAGCTGGAGACTGAGGATGAGCGGGTGGTCTTCGAGGCCATTCTCCAGTGGGTGAAGCATGACCTGGAGCAGCGCAAGGCCCACCTGCCTGAGCTCCTGCGCAGTGTGCGGCTGGCTCTGCTGCCCTCCGACTGCCTGAAGGAGGCCATCTCTGGTGAGGCCCTCCTCATGGCGGACGAGCGTACCAAGCTTATCATAGACGAGGCACTCCGCTGCAAGGCCAGGATCCTGCAGAACGACGGGGTGGTCACCAGTCCCTGTGCCCGGCCGCGCAAGGCAGGCCACACACTGCTCATCCTGGGTGGCCAGACCTTCATGTGTGACAAGATCTACCAGGTGGACCACAAGGCCAAGGAGATCATCCCCAAGGCAGACCTGCCCAGTCCCCGGAAGGAGTTCAGTGCCTCGGCAATAGGATGCAAGGTCTATGTGACTGGAGGGCGGGGCTCCGAGAATGGCGTCTCCAAGGACGTTTGGGTATATGACACTGTCCATGAGGAGTGGTCCAAGGCGGCGCCCATGCTGATAGCCCGCTTTGGCCATGGCTCAGCTGAGCTGGAGAACTGTCTTTATGTAGTAGGCGGGCACACATCCCTGGCAGGTGTCTTCCCAGCCTCCCCATCTGTCTCCCTGAAGCAAGTGGAGAAATACGACCCTGGGGCCAACAAGTGGACGATGGTGGCCCCATTGAGGGATGGTGTTAGCAATGCGGCCGTGGTGAGTGCCAAGCTGAAGCTCTTTGTTTTCGGAGGGACCAGTATCCACCGGGACATGGTGTCCAAAGTCCAGTGCTATGACCCCTCTGAGAACCGGTGGACCATCAAGGCTGAGTGCCCTCAGCCCTGGCGGTACACAGCTGCCGCTGTCCTGGGCAGCCAGATCTTCATCATGGGAGGTGACACAGAATTCACAGCTGCCTCTGCCTACCGCTTTGACTCTGAGACCAACCAGTGGACCCGGATTGGGGACATGACCGCCAAGCGCATGTCCTGCCATGCCCTGGCTTCAGGCAACAAGCTGTATGTGGTGGGTGGCTACTTTGGGACCCAGAGGTGTAAGACCCTGGACTGCTATGACCCAACTTCGGACACATGGAACTGCATCACCACCGTGCCCTACTCGCTCATCCCCACAGCCTTTGTCAGCACCTGGAAGCACCTGCCTGCATGAGGAGAACCTGCAGAGAGTCACCAGGTGAGCCCCCCATCCCCACCCCACTGTATCCAGGACTGCTCTGAGCCCTCAGGAGAGCGGGGGTGAACCTCTCCTGTGTGTCTCCACTCTGGGTAATGGTTGCCACATCTCCCAGGGAAGGTCGAGTGAACCTGGGACAGACAGCCCAGGTTCAGTGGGGCCTTTCCTAGAGCAGCTGTGCACTTGCTGGCGTGTGAGGGGGTGTCTCCTGTCCTCATGGCGGATGAAGAGATGGTCTTCCTATGGCCAGCAGGCATCTGGCTTAAGTGAGGTCGACCCCCTCACTGCTGTGGAGCAGTTGCCTGTAAGCCCTGCTCTTGCTGCTTTCTGAGCACTGTGGTTGTATGAAATCATTGCATGAAAACAAGCAAGGGTGACAATGGGTAGAGCCAAGTGACACATAAGTGCTCTTTGGGTGGCGAAGGGAGGGAAGGGAGACACCAGGAGGGACTTAGGCCAGCTGGGAGGAAAGCCTGGTGGAGAGGAGGAGCAGAGCGAAAGAAGCCTGGGATGGAGCTCCCCCTTCTGTGGGAGGTCAGGGCCTTTCCTTCAGCTGGTGGAGCAGGGTCAGTGTCAAGCGCCAAGGCTGGAAGAGGCTGTCCGAGCCAACCTGGCAGGGCACTTGGGGAGGGGCCCTTGTGGGCAGGGGATTTGTAGGCACCAGAGGAAGGTTTTGTGGCCAAGTCCTGAGAAAGGCTGACGTGTCACTAGCTCTTGTCCTATGTCTCAGCTCCAAGCCCTCCTTCTGAGCTCTCACATGGAAGTGTGGGTCCCCAGGGGGCAGGTGGAGATTCTGGTTCCCTGAAGGCCTGCGAGTGAGGAAAAAGGTGGAGGAGGAAGAGCCTGTGGCCCAGGAAGCTAGCTGCTTCCTTGCACCCAGCCAGCCCCTCCCACCTCCATGTGCCTGCAGCCCTGTGCAGACTCAGCACAGACCCCTCTCAGTTCAGGTCAAGGAACCCTGGCAGGAGGTGGCCTGAGCCCAAAGCCTAATTTCCTCAGAGAACAGTTCAGTGCTGCCAACCTGGGTCAAGAGCTCTGCACAGAAAGAACAGTGCTCTGAGCTGGGGCTGCCGAATGGACCTGGTGTCCCACTAAGACACATCTAGCCGACCTTGGAGTCCCTTGAAGTGCCTATGGGCCTCAGATCTGTAAGCACAGGGGGTCTGGCAGCCTGAATAGGACTGGCGTGCTTCTCTGAGGCTCTTGTGGCTGTTTTGTTGTAATCTGTTCTCTTCTTCTTTGGAAGAGCATTTCTTGGTTCCCTGGGGAGTGAGCTTCACAGAGGGAACTGGCATTTCCTTCATAATGACCCATTCCTCTGCTGGGTGATTTAGGAACCTGAGGGTGGTCACTTGCCTCCCACCTCAGGCTGGGCAGGATGTAGGAGTGCCGCTGTCCTTCTCTGGTGTCCCCTGCCTTGGGAACCCAGAGTGCAGTTCACAAGTGGGAGGGGAGGAAGCAGGGACAGGCTGTCCACTCCAGGTACTGAGGCTCCTGCCACCTGGCTCTGCCTCAGCTGGACCTGGACAAGCATTTCTTTTTCAGGAATTTTAGCTTTCAGGGGCCCTGGAAGGGTAGCATGCTTTGCCTCTTGGCTGTGGCTGTCACTGGTTGCTTGACCCAAGTCAGGTTTTTTTTTTTTTTTAACTTCCTGGTGGGGAGGCTCAACTTTTTCATCTGGAAAATGGGAATGGAATTGTATTACACACAGTGCTTGACTGGAGATCAGTGAGGAGAAGGATGGTGGTGATAATGGCTTCAGGATGCCATGGGCTGCAGGGGTCTCCCAGTGTCCCCACAACCATCATTGTTGTGACCTGGGGGCAGCTGCATGGCGCAGTCCAATGCTGAATGGGTTTTTGTCCATCTAGTCTTGCCCAGCCTGTGGGGTGGGGATGGGGGAGGCTGTCATCAGCCTGCTTTAGGGATGAGGAAGTTGGAGCAGAAAGGCTACTTGTAAAAAGGACAGAGCAAGTCCCAGTCAGCATGGGACATCAGCGTGTGTCCCCAAGGTGCTGTGAGCATCAGACTGGACTGGGAGCTGGACTTCAGCTGGTGTCTACATTCTGGTTGTGTCCTTCTTGTGGTCCCCAGCAGCCACCAGAGAACTGCAGCCCCTCCTTGACCCAAACTGCTCCTCCCTGGCTTCTGTCTCCTGCAGCTGACCCAGTTGCTCTCATGGTCTGCAGATTCTCTGCCTGGACAGCTAAGACTCTCCAGGCTTCTGCAGAGGCAGGGACATAGGTTGGGCTCAACAGGAAAGGGCCCACAGCTCAGCAGAAGGACAAGAGCTGATGCCCAGGGCCCTCCTGACCCTCCCTGGGTCCTGGGTGGTCCTCCCCACCCACCTTTAGCTCCCCAGAAAATGGGTCAAACTGAAGGAGAGCCCTTAACCCAGCCACAGATCAGGATCTATAGTGCGGAAGGTATGGGGCCCTGTGTCAGAGAGGACCAGGCCCTCAGAGCATCTCTGTCTCCCTGGTGTTCCTGGGTCCACAGAGCCTGACTGTCACTCTGATAGACTCTGATGTAGCTCAGCCCCCACCAGTTCAGATCCCTTGCAGCTTCTCCCCAGCACTCACATGACATCTCCAGTGCAGCCTGTGTTGGCTTTCTCCACCTCAGCACCCACCTTGAGCTCTTGGTGGGTGCTTTGCCATGAACACCTCCTTTTCTCTTTTCCTCTTAAAATGAGCACCCAAAACCTGTTTGCAGAACAGCCGTGTAACTCCTCCCCGCATCACCTGTCCAGCCTGCCTCTGGCCTGAGGGGCTTTGGAATGTCAGGGCAGGTGACCAGGCTGAGAGTGCTCACCTCCTCACAGGCATTGGAGCCTGTCACATGGGATTCTAGACAGGACTCCAACCCCAGCTCTGGGAAAGGCGGAGCTTGCCAGGCCACTTTGGGACTCTGTCACTGCTGCAGGGACTACCCAGCACACTCCATCCTGCCTTACCAAACACTGTTACAAAGATGGGACCCAAAACATAGTACTGCGGGTTTCTTCCAGTCTCTGACAGGCCTAGATGGCCAGAAGAGGGCCATCAGAATAGGGTGACATCCCTTGGGTCAGGTCCTATACCAGTTCCTGCCACTCACAGGCTGTGCAGGTGGCTGCTGACCCCATGCCACTTCAGCTGGAGGAGTGTCCCATTTCACAGACAAGGACACCAAGCCTCAGAGAAGAGGCTGGCAAAACTGAGAGGGCACAGACTGAGGGCCTTGGGATGGTCCCAAGGACGATAGGTGACCTGGTGACCCCAGAGCCTGGCAGGGTACCTCCCCCGCCCTGCATTTAGGGCACCCTATCTACTTTCAGTGGTCAGGGTCCCATGGTTGCCCCTCTTTGCCCACACACCAGCCTATGATGGGCTGGGGTCGTCCTGGGAGGACAGAATCGGTGAGATGGCCAGGCTTCCGGAGGTGTTGTTTACCATCTTGGAGTGTCTCAGGATGAGTAAGGGCCTTGTGACCTCCTCTTCTCACTTGTGTGATGGTGAGAGGGATTGGGGAGCCCTCAGTGGTGAGAAGCCAGTGCTGCTCCGCCTGGTCCTGTGTTTAGGATCCTGCTGACACCTGAGGATGGCAGAACTCCCCTAGGCCCTGATGGTGTCAGGGTCGACCCCACATAGAGGAAAGTGTCTCACAGACTCCAGGTTCCTTAAATACATACGAACATGCCCACAGCTGAGAACTTGCCTCTGCCTCTTGCTAGGAATGATGGGCCTCCGTTTTTCTGGACAGCCCTTGTGAGCCCCCCGGCTGTGGGCGTACCCTCCGGTCTTCTCTCATCACAGGTAGGCCTGCTTGACTGTATTTCCAGCACAGGCCAGCGAGTGCTTCCCAGGAACCAAAGTTGTGCAGACTTTTAGGGTGGCAGGAAACCCTTGTGAAGGACTCCCATCCCTCTTCTCTGTCCCAGAGCCCCTCTTGATAAACCACCCTGCCTGGTACCCAGTTCCTCCTCTCCTCTCCCCTCTGACAGATTGATTCTCTCCCTGCCTGCTCTGCTCTCTGTCTGAGTTTGAGCAATTCAGGTGCCATAGCCTGGCCAAGGGATTCCTTCCTGACCTCCCACATCTGGTCCTATCCCTCCTTGGAGCTGGCCCAGGGTTACGCTGAGCTGTCTCAGTGCCTTAGTTGTAGAAACCATCACACCAGGAAGAGGAGTTTTCTTCCTTTTTCAGGAACATTCTCCATGAAGTATCCAACATACATTAGGTTCCCTGGGAGGTGGGCATCCATCCGTTACCCGGTGTTTCCCTGGAAATGCTGATGCTCAGAGAGTGGGTGCCATTGATTGGGCGTGCAGCACAGCTGTGAGCTGTGCCCATCACTGCATCCCACAGCCTGTACGTGGCCTGGTATCCGAGGTTGTGGTTAAGGGTTTGTCCAAGAGCACAAATGAGCTTCCTAATCTCATGGCTGACCACGTGCCTGGCTTCCTCCCTGCTTACCGGTCCTCGGTCCTCGGTCTGCCCCTGCTTTTCTACCTCATTAGTTGTCTACTTAGATTTTCAAATGTGTCAGATTCTTACCTCAGGGCCTTTGCTTTTGCCTGAACTGCTATTTCCTCTCTAGCTAATTCTTGTGCATCCTTCAAGTGTCAGGTTAAATATTACTTCCTTTTCACACTCTGCATCAAAATAATTCAGGGTATAAACATTCTATATAATTATTTGTATAAACATTCTGTATAATTATTTGTATAAGTCTTCAGTGTTTCTCATGGGAAGATGATGTCTGGGGATTACAGCTGTGTCTGCTTGCCCTGCTGTGTCCCAGGGTCTTCCAGGTGCTGCCTGGGGTGAGGGTATGGGGAAATGGCTGGAGTGAAAGGTGGCATGTGTGAAAACCACACCTGTGAGGTTGAGGTCTAGGTGGCTTATGGTGATCCCGTTTATTCCAGGTCAGGTAGAATAGTCCACCCCCCATTCCTCTATTCATTCTCTCCCTCTCACTCCTCCACAGACTCTGCCTGTTTCTCCCCCCGCTGGCTGTGGCCTTCACTGTTCCAGAGTGGCCTTGACCCTGCCTGCCACAGTGAGAAACTCAGCCACCCTGGGCCAGCTCTCCCAATGGCCAGAAACCGATGGCACCAGCGCTGGGCAGCAGCAGCCTCCGGGGCTCTTCTGAGCTTCAGGCAAGAAGAACAGAGGGTCTCCAGTGTCCTGTGTGCCCCAGGCCCTCGTAAGCTGCGAGTGGCTTGTGTGGGGAGAGCAGCTTCTAAAGGGGTCCAGGCCTCAGAGGACAACTCTGTCATCAAGTTATAGACCAGAGCTGGCCAGGGCAGCAGCTCTATGGCTTGTGGTCCTTCTGCACTGGTGCAGCCTCTGATTCCAGGGCTGCCCTATGGGAGATTGTGACGTTGTTCCCCACACGATGTTCTAAGTCTCAGGGAAACACAGTTCACTCAACTGAGAGCAAATGGTCACCAAGGATACATATAAGTACTTATACTTATCCCTGAGGATACATTTTATCAGGGGAAGAACCTCCATAGGGTGACCTCAGTGCCACCTACCAGGCTTCATTGGCAAACACACCCAGGCCCCTCAGACCAAGGGGAGACCTGCTGTATCCCTCTGCCCCCATACCAGCCACTGAGACTGTGACCTCAGGTGTGGGCCAGATTCTCCTTGTGCCCCATCCAACAGTGTCCTGGCGTCACTCAGCAGGACTCTAGGCTCTGGGGAGCTAACAGGGCCACCCTGTCCCCTCCCCCTTCTCAGAGCCCACAGTAAGAGGCAACAAGGGCCCCTACTAACAGGGGAGCACTGGAGGCCCCTTCCCAGCATTGGTAGTGTAGCTGGTAGTGAGCAGGTAGTGGCCTTGCCCTCCAAGATTAGGAGCAGCTGTAAGCTGGGGACAGTAGAGGGACCCCAGGGCACCCACTGTAGACCCTGGAGCCAGATTTGTCTCAGTGAATGACAGGGTTCTAGCCAGTGACCACTGTCCTGGCATTTTGGTCTTTACCTGGTAATCAACACTGGATCCTGCCTGCCTGTGTGTTCCCCAAGCTCAAAAAGAAGGAATGGTCCAGGAAAAGTAATTACCATTTGTCACCTTGCAAGCTTGGGGGATCCCTTATCTGTGTCTCCAGAATGCAGGTTGTACAAAAGTCAACATCTGCTGGAGCCATCCTGAGGTCAGGGACTCCAGGCTCATCCCTGGCTCACCCACAGAGAGAGGGGCTCTTGGTGGGCAACTGGGCAAGGCATCCAACCTGTGACTTCCCAGGCCCAGCTGGCCCAAGGTCAGGCTCCAGAGTGGGTTACGTTGTCATAGGGATTTGAAGTCACAGTACAGACTGGTTACTTCAAAGCCCTGAATGCCCTGATGCCCCTGCCTGGCATTGGTCCTGTGGGCATCTCTTGGTGGGGGGGTTTAAGGGCTGAGTTTGATCCCAATGTGTCCCCGGGAAAGAAAGCTGAAAGCTCAGTTTCTTCCTGGCATTCCTCCCACCCCACCTTGGGATGCTCGCTGCCCTGCTGGACTCTTCGGAGGCTTCTGGAGAGGCTGCTGGGGGAGCTTAGTTGAGATTAAGCACACTTGTCACAGCACAAAGGACCTGCCGTGGTGCTTTCTCTGAAAGCTGTGTTGCTTTTATGAATTTCCAACTTAATAAAAAGTTGAGAAAATTCTTGGCCTTCCTTGGGTGCTGGGACTGGCATTGGCAGACGTGGGTTCCTGCACCCCTGTCAGGCATCTGCCGTTTGGTGTGCAGTGGGGAGCCCCTGGAAGAGAGGGCCTCCCCTTCCTGCTTATGGGTTATAGCCTTTACAATTACTTATGTTCCTCTTCCTGGAGTTCCAAGTTGAAAATCACTTCCATCCATTTTAGTGAGCAAGAGGTTTCACAGAGCGGGCCCCAGATAGCACTATGGAATGAAAGCGACACCAGCACTGTTCAGGTGGCCACAGGTACCTTAGTAGGTGGCTGACGGGTCACAACACCATCTTGGAGCACTCCGCCCTTGTAAGTTACATCAGAACCCCTGCTGATGGTTCTCCTTCAGCCATTGTGAGCTGAAGACAAGAGTACATCATGGATGAAACTGCTGAGCTGTGTTGAATGGCCTAATCTTGAGGCTTCCCCTCAGATGACAGGGGCCTGGGTATTAGTGCCGTGCTGTGTGCTGGGAATCCAGGAGGCCTTGAGCCTTTGTGATGACCACTTCGTGGCTGTCATCTTCTGTGGTGCCAGCAGTGTGCAGGCACAAAGTCCAAATGGGGCTCCAAGTGCAGAAGTGCATCAGATGTGAAGTGATGTCCATCACCACTCTCATAAACAGCAGTGTCACCCTTGTGTGAATGAATGGATCTCAAGTACGGTACTGGTGTGGTGTGAGATCAGCCAAGAGCACAGACGCTGAGGCACACCCTGGGAGGGACATCCTGGCCTGCCCCCACCCCCCACACTGTCCACTCTTATACTGGGGGTGGGGATGACAATGGTGGACAGAGCTGCTTCCATGCAGGCTCGAGCTGTGGCCTGCAGGCAGCAGAAGGCAGGGGTTAGCCCCAGCCCAGACAGTGAGGACAGGTAGCTTCCTTCCCTGCATTCTCAGGGCGAGTGCAAGCAGGCCCAGGTTCCTCTTGATGCCTTTTCAACTTCCAGTCAAGTCTGTTTCCTGGTGCAACATGGCACCCCAGCTCCTGCCATCCTGTCTGCATTCTAGCCAGTGGAAAGGGGAGAAAAGAAGTGACAGCCAAGCCTCTTAAAAGGCACTCAGAAGATGCATATGTAGTAACTCTACACCCTCCCAAGGTGGAGAACTTAGCCCCATCTATATGGAAGGAGCCCAGCTAAAACTCCAAGGCTCTGTGACTAAGTGTGGAAGGGAGTGGGTACTGCTGGGCAAGTAGGGGACTACAGGCCTGCCCTGGAGTTGGATCCAGCCTGCTCACACTGACCTGTGTCCTCTTTTCTGGGAGTTGGAGGTTGAACGGTCAGAGCTGGGAGTCCCAGTTGAAAACCTGACATTGTGAGTTTAAGTGTCTCCATCCCCTACCATGCTCTGTCCCAGCCAGTGCTTTGGATTCTCCCTCCGTAGTGCCTTACAGAATGCACCCTGGAGGTAGGTGTGCATTCTTGACCTCTTGCTGGTGAGGAAATGGCTCAGAGGCTACGGAGTGTGGCTGCAGGGCTCAGCTCACCTGGTCTTGACTGATCCACCTCACTCACGAGGCTCTGTTTCACCTCGATTTGGGCTCGATGATGGCCAGGTTAATAGAAGGGGTTGAGGTCAAGTTCTGTAAAGCACTAAATATGTGCTGAGCACCTGGATAGACCTTGATGTAGTGAGAATGGCTGCTGTACTGCACTGTAGAGGTCAGGGGTCACCACACCAGGCCATTGTCCTGCAAGCCTGGAACATGGCCTCTTGGGGGCCTGATGAGTAAGGCTTTAGGAAAGAAGATGGAGCCCTCTCCACACATCTGGACCCCAGGAAGGGACAGGTTTCGGGGCCTGGCTTGTGTCCTGGGCTGAGGGACAGTCTGCAGCTATTGGCTGCCCCTCCACAGAGTCAAGCCCCACAGACACCATGCAGGGCAGATCCTGCAGTCCTCTGCAGACCCTGCACACATTCAAAGCTAGTCTGATGACAGCACTTCCTAACATGTGGCACGTTAGGTGTGAGGCAAGGTTTCCCTGGGGACCTCAGGCCCAAACGGATGGAGCTTCTTGGGTTGTGGCTTCTGATGCAGAGAAGAGTGCACGCGTCTCAGAGGCCCTGCCCAGGGCACGGAGGGTGGCAGGTTCCTCCTCACACTGTGTTCAGCCCCGCACTCAGGCCCCTCCTCCACATGGAGCTGGGGAGGGTCAGCTGGACCATCAATTGAGCGCAGGTGGCAGCCATCCCACTCCACCCCGCAGCTGGAAACTGAAGAGGAAGGCGCTGCTTAAGAAAGAATTTTCTGTAGCTTGGGAAGAGCTTTTGGTTCTGGGTCATCCTGGGTGGGCGTTTTTTGTGGTCACAGTCTTCCACACTCCTCCTCAATCAAGCCCTTCCCACCGTGCCCCTTGGAGTGGGAGGCTACTCTTGCAAGTGGGCTGCCTCCTACCCCTCAGGCAGCTAGGACCATGCCTAGCTCTCTCCCCTATCACCTCCCCCCCAACCCCCACCCCACAGCATCCTCAGAGTTCAGGCCCTGCCCGTTCCAGTGAGTTTCCTGGCCTGTGCGACATGGGAGAGCTCGGTGCCACAAGTCAGGGAGCAACTCGAAACCAGGAGAGAGCCCTGGCTATCTTCTTCCTGGTGCCCTCGGGGGAGACACAGCCCACGGACACCTTGAACTCAGACTTCAGATCTCCAGATTGGGTGAGCGGACACCTTCGTGCAGTTTAAGCTGCTCAGTTTGTGGAACTGAGCCCTGGCAAGTCAGTCCCTGTCTGGTCCTGTGCAGTCCCGTGCTGTGCTGTGTGTGCTTAAATGAACCCCCCAGCTGGAGGAGGCTTGATGGGATAGCTTGTATTTAGTATTCACTAGGCTCAGAGATTCGTCCCCAGCACTGAAACATAAATGAAAATACAAATGTTCACCTGAAGAATGACCAGGACCTTCCTACTGGCCCCATGTTAGGAAATGCTGTCCGCAGACTAGATTGAAGTGTGTGCAGGGTCTACAGAGCGCTCCAGGGGTTTGACTCTGTGGAGGGGCAACTAATGGTTGCAGGTGTCCCCCAGCCCAGGACACAAGCCAGGCCCCACAACCTGTCCCTTCCTGGGATCCAGATCCAGGAAGGAGCAGGTGCCTTGAGGGGAGGACTATGTTAGGGAGTGACTAGCAGGCCTGGAAAGGAATAGGATTGGCATCTCTGGTGAAGACCAGTTTGGCTCACTCGCAATGCACTCACTCCCCACCTCTTGCCTTTGTCACGTACTCTGGTGGCTCCAGTCAGGTTATAGGCTCAACAGCCAGCCCACCAGGTTGGCCCCAGCCTGGGAGAGCCACATAAGTCTCTCCTTGGGAGGCCCATGGGAGCTTCTGCAGTGTGTGGACAACTGGAGGCCGGTGCTGGCCCCTAGATTTCATTCGGACAGGTCCTGGGTCTCTAGAAGCCGATTTCCCTGATCTGCAAACAGACTCAACAGGGACCTAGGGTCACCCCGAGCCATGAGACCCGGAAGCAGGTGGAGTTGGTGCTGAATCTATTCTGGACTAACAGCCTTTATTCACTGCACATGGCTACCAGGTGCTTTTCTAAGCCAGAATTTACTGGCCATTTATTTTAAAGACCATGGTGGTGGATACCTGTAATCCCAGCTACTTGGGAGACAGAGGTAGGAAGCCCCAAGCAAAAAGCCTAAAACCCTATCTGAAAAACAACTAAAACAAACAAACAAAAAAGCAGTACCTGCCTAGCAAGCCCAGGACACTGGGTTCAAGCCCCAGTAAGAGCCAAAAGAAGAAAAGAACACTGTAAACAGAGCTGGGGACAGGAAACCACACTCTTACCCCTTCTAGGTGAATTCCGTCTAGTGACAGAGCAGGCTGACTGTGCTGGTCCCCTCACTAGTGTAGATGGCCTTGTACCCTTCCATTCTGTGTGAATGTGACCAAGAAGCAGTCACACTGCAGCTAGCTGTGTCCTTGGACGAGGTCCTTCAGCTCCTCCTGCATCAATTGCCACTTCTGTGAAAGGGGGATGTGATGAGAGGCCACTTCAGGGGCTTTATGAGAACTGGATACATTAGGGACAGAGAACGTCCCCAGAACAGTTCCTGGTGCCAAAAGTGTTGCTGTTACCGTGTGGTTATTTGGCTGAACATGGTGACCTCCCACCCTGCCTCAAGCCCTGTGCACCCGGGTGGATTCCTGCTCTGTCACCTTATTTTATGGTGCATGATCGTGAACATCTCTGGTCCTGTTTTCCTTCTTGTGTCGATGCTTTGGGGCTATGTTATACCTCAATGTGGGTTTTGAGGATAGAGGACGTTGCAGGCTAATAGAAAATACGACCGAGAGGTCAGCAATGGGCAGGGTCTTTAGCTGAGACTGGCCCTGAAGCTAGGCAGATCTAGATTCAAATCTGACGTCACCACCTCCAGCTGCCCCAATGCAGGAGAGAGACTTGGAGGTGGTTTCTGTCACAGAAGGCAAGTCCTCTGCCTGACAGTGTCCTTGACTGGGTGTGAAGACATCTGGGAGTAAGAAGGATGGTGTACGCTGTGCAGTGGCCAAGTCAGGACGGCCTTAAGACAGTGACCTTGGCCCTGGAGCTGGCAGGCAGCTTGTGTGTCACCTAGAACCCTCTGGTGCCTCTTTACCTTCTCATTTGGGGTTTTCTTCCTGGTGTGCCTGAGATGCTGACCTGCTGGGGACAGGCACTACCTTCAGAGGGAAGCTGAGCAGAGCCAAGGCAGCCAGTCCCCTGGGTGGGGTGAAAAGCCTCAGATTCAGGAGTCGGGGGGCTGGGCTGCGGGTCCCACTCCCAGGCTCCTAGCACCAGTGGATGGCCTTCCACAGAGGACTTGGGGGCCCACACTTGCTGTGCACCGGGCTCTGGGATGCCAGGAAATGACATTTGTATTTTCCTCTCTATGATACTCTAGGGTGGGTGCTGATGTCTCCATTTTAAAGACAAGGGAGAGGCACTCAGAAGCCTCTTTTGGGGTGTCTGGTCCCAGTACCAGATTCCCTGGGCTCCAGGGCCCTGCTCGGCTTGGGGCGGCCTGAATGTGGCCCCTGGAGCTCCAGTTGTGGGTGTTTGCAACAGTGAAGGTGACTGGCTTTTTAAAGAGGGGGACCGTGCAGCCTCCCCTCACCATTACAGATGGTCTTGGGCTTTTGTGCTTTGTGGATGTGACCACAAAGCAGTCACCCTTGGGTGCTATTGGGTAGTGCCGGCAGCTCTCCTGGCTTTTCTGAGTTGAGGAACAGCACTGCTCCAGGACCACAAAGTGCCTTATCAATTAAGTCATCTGATGTATGGGACAGCAGCTCTGTGACAGGCCCCAGGCTCCATGCTGCTGGCTCTTCTCTCCCCTGGGGCCCAGCAGGCTGGCTGACCCTGCCGGTGAGAGGTTCCATGCTCTCTTGGCTTACCTGTCCCAGCCAGGTCCCCCACCCCACAGGGGCTTCCAAAGAGGTCTCCAGGTAGACCCAGCCCTGCTTCACTGCTTCACGCCTCAGTGGAGGTGGAACAGGGAGATGGTTGCCTGCCAGCCCTGTTCTGTGCAAGGCTTCCCTAGGGCTTGGGGCTGGCATTAGGATCAGGTCGAGTTTCATCCTGGCCACAGAACCGGGGGAACGCGTGGTGTGTACAGCTCCTTAAACTTGGCCCTAGTTTTGACAGCAATGTCCTCCTCCTGTCATTTGTAGAGTGGACACGGGCTCTGCACGGCTCCCATCTCCAGGTCCCTAACTAGACTCAGTTGGATCTTGTGGGAACTCAGGCTTGTTCTCCTCTCCAGCACTCCACTTCTCACAGGCGATAGTGAGATTCTCTGAGAGTTAAGCATTACCAAAAAGCTCAGGGTTGCCGAGAGGGAGGTGAGCCAACAGGTCCACGTGCCAGCTCTTTCTCCTTTTCAGTTCGTTATTAAAAAGAAAGGGATGGACGGACAACATTGCTATTGTAAGGAATAAACTGAATAAGGTAAATAGGTTGCTAGATTTCCATTGACAATGTTTTTTTCCTTTGCCCCAATTAAGGCTCTGATGGAGATAGGTGTGTTAGCAAAAAATAACTAGAACGGAGAAAGTGGTCTACCTTCCCCTGCAGGCTTCCCTGGCTCTGTTGTCTAGGTTTCCCAATCTCCACTCCATATTCCAGGCTTAGCTTTCCTGGAAGAACATTTGCTGCAGGCCTCATAGAGGTAACATAGATATCTGTCTGGTCATGGGCTGTCCCTTGGGATGGGGACCTTCAACCCGAGATGGCCACTTTCACACAGGTGCTGTGACAGAGGCCCTAGGCACACTCCACTGAAAGGCAGCCAGAAATCTTGTGGTCTTTTGTGCCTCTGCTGCTCTTTTGGAGGGAAGACCTTTCAATGCTCTTCTCTCCTCCCAGACAACAGCCTCTCTGGCTCAGAACCAGCTATGGTGGGGCCACAGGGAGGCCATGGGAACCACTTCCTGCAGACTGAGGCTGTCCTATTCCATGGGGGAGGGGACAGCTAGAGCCACAGTGACAGCCAGGGTTGGGGAGTGGGTGAAAAGGGACCAGTGTTTCACCAGCTTGAGGGGAGACAGCTATTGCCAGGGCTACAGAAAGCCTCTGTTCAGAAATCTGAACTTCCAAGTTCACAGATGCCAAGGGCCCTCCCTTGGCATCCCAGCAGGATTTCTGACGGCCGGGAGGCAGAGTGCGATTCCAGGTGGCTCTGCCCCAGTCCTCTGTGCCACTCGAGGGGCAGTTCCTATGTGTGCAATAGGACGTCAGGGCCTTTCTGCTCATTTTGGTTTCCCCACTGGAGGCTGGGCCGGGAAGCCCTGTGGGTCTGGCTACCTGCAAACAGGGTTTTCTTCTTCAGTTTTGGCAGTTGCTTTTGTCTGGGTGTGTGATGGAGTGGAGAAAGTGGCAACTCGCATAGGGAAGGTTAGGTTGGGTGATTCTCACTTGTGGGGCAGATGGACCACTTTTCTCGGGTCCAAGTATTGGCTAAAGGTCTCTCCTCCCATGCCCCAAGCTGCAGTTTTCCACTGGGGAGAAGGCTCTCCACCATGACAGGAATAAGTCACAGCAACAATCAAGACTTTAAAGGAAATTTATTTTTTGGAAAGGGCAGAGGGGGACTTTACAAGAATCTGAAGCCAGTAACTGGAAAGGAGGATAAATAAAATACAAAGCCAATTTGTTGTGGCAAAAAATTCCAGAAAACACACTGGAAAAAAAAAATCTTTACAGTTTGAAACTGCTTCACTTTTTACATAATTACAAATTCATATACAGTGGCTGGGTTTTAACCCACCTGTTTATTGAATGGGATTTAGCATAGAAATGTCCACACAGCAGAGGTATGAGAGGAATCCTAACCACCCTCCTGCAGAGCCGTGCTCTGGGAGAGGTGGTCAGAAGGGTGGGGATTGCTCCTGCTGGGGGATGGGTTCTGTGCTTCCCAGAGGCCCACCTGGCTTGGAGCAGGGGACACTCATCCAGTGGGGGCTGCCCATCTTGTAACCTTAGTGAGAGATGGAGAAGTAACTCATGGTCTGTCAATCTTGGCAAATGAAACAGATGTGTGGAAAGGCTTCTCTCAAAAGCTCTGGCTAATGAGGAAAGTTACGCTACGGTGAGAAAAATTAAGAACCAAACCCCAACGTTTTGCCCTTGGTCTCAGGAGGATGGGCACAGCTCAGAACACAGGCAGATCCTGCTGAGGAAGGGGCAGGCACATATGTCACCGCCAGGACAATTCTTGGGTTCCAAGGCCATCCAGGCATGGAGGGAGGATGCCCTCTGCAGTGACACCCTGGCCACCCACCTTGGGAAGAAAAGCTGGCAATGGGTAAAAAGCTTCAGGGATGGAAGAGAGAAAGGCACAGTATGTGTGGAGAACATGAGGAGATGAAGCTGTGACCCACGGCTTTGTCCTTTAAGGGAGACTACTTAGTTAAGCCCTTGCACACGAACCATCCCAAGGGTCTCAATCCATGCTTACTACTGACACTGAGGCCCCGGAGGCTAATGAGGCAGGGGCAGCTTTACCTGGAGACAGAACAGAAGAGGTGCGGCTCGTACCTTTTCAAAACCCAGCCTGTTGCGCATTTCTCCCCCACATAGTGTCGGGGCGGGGTAGAGGGAATGCTGGCAAAGGCAGACTATGGCAGTGTGCATGTTTCAACTCTGTTTTCTAAAATGGTTAACACGTGATTGTCTCAAAAATGAAGCCAACTGTTAAGAGAGCATTTAAAGTGTGCATGTCGCACACTGGGGTGACAGCTACTGACATGATCAAACCTGGGACCTCTGGATGAATTGCCATCTGTCCTCCAAAACTTAAACACAATTTTAGGCATCTGAGTTCTCTGTCTTGACTGGGTAGCAGTCTTACAAGAGAAGCCACACACAGGGCACTCGTCAAGGTCATAGCTCCCAGGTGTCCCCTAGCACAGCCCCTGTGGTGGGGGCAGGTTTGGTGCCCACAAGTTTCCCACATGCTTCTTTCTGCATTGCAGCCTGTCCTGCAGGAAGCTGTGGGGCTCTTGGCAAGTACTGCTCAGTACCGTCCTCCTGTGAGTCCGAGACAAGGACAGCCAGCTAAGCCTTATGATGGGCCTGCGGAAGTCATGACAGGACAGTTGTGGACTGGTGGAAGGGACTTAACTTTCTGCTGTTTAAGGGTCCTTGGAGGTACAGCATGGTTTCAATAGAAAAATCAGCTAGTTTTGGTCAGAAGACCGAGAAGCTTCTATAACAAAAACAGGCAAAGGTCTTTAATTCCCAAACAAGGAAGAACCACCTTCTAGGATAAAAGAACAAGTGGAGTGGGGGAAGGGACACAGACCTCTCCCAATCCCCAGTTCTCACCTGCACTTTCAGGCACTTGGAAAGACATTGGCTTTTGAGTAAGCCAGGCTACTGCTACTTCATTTTCTGCACTGAATGAATAAATTGTTGGGCTAATATTGGTTAGCCTTAAAAATAAAACAAAACAAACACACACAAAATAAATAAATTTAGGCTAAAATTTTTAAACCAGACCTCTTTCAAATAAACTGAAAGATAAATATCTCCATCTGCAAGGCCAGCTTGCAATTCATTAACAAGCACCAAGTTACAGGTTTGTTTTTCAAAGTATGTTCAAAGCCCCAAACTTCTGAGGGACAGAAAGCAGGACCTGAAGGCCCTGTGTGAAGCACAGAACTCAGAGGACCTCCGCGTGGGGAGTACCGTGCATGGCAGGCATGGGGGCCTCAGAGAAAAGCATGAATGATGAACTGTCCTGCACATACCAGTGGCTGAAAGCCTCAAGCAAACAGATCAAAACTGGGAAAAGGAAAAGATGCAGCATTTGTGACTTCATAATCAGATTTACAAAAATGCTGCAGGAAACCCGAGTTATGCTGAGGCCCCCAGGCCTAGGAAGAACGATTCCCAGTCACACCTTGGGGCCAGCTCTTCTTTGGGTCTGTACGGTAAGAACTCCACACGGGCTCAGCCTCTTCACCTACTTCTCAGCAGTTGTCCTAGCATGGGGGTGGGGACAACCTGGCAGAGGCCTCGGAGCATAGCCTGTTTCTAGGCAGGTACACCGCTGCCTCCTGCCCCAAGGAAGCTGTTCAGGGCTTCTCTCAGTGTATTTCTTCTGGATTAAGCCTGGAACACTGAGACCAACGCAGTATAGACCACGTGTTTTTCACACCTCAGCTGCCTCTCACTGGCTTCACAAATGTTTGTCATCCCTTCTAAAAAGAAATTAGATGCAGAGGAGTCGGTGTGTGCAGATGGGCACTGGAAAGGGAACCCAACTTCTGAGGACTATGGGGCCAAGCACTGAATGAACACCCACGCGCCCCCTAGGCCTGAGCTAAGCTGCCCTGATACCTGCGACAGACTGTGCACACTCCTGGTGTACCCCGTGTGTACGTGCAGATGGGTCACTGCACACAGATAAAAGTCCACACTCTGCTTTCATTCTTGTTGTGTTCCCCAAAATACAAGATATTGCCTTCAGTGAACATCCTGAGTGTGGCCAGCTCCACCTGTGAGTTCTAGACAGTCACAGATGATGGCAGAAGTGAGGCTGGGCCCCTTCCCCACCCTGACATGCAAAGGGTGTTCCTTTGCCCAGGAGGACTGGACACTGAGGAGCAGTGGAGGTCCAGTGTAAGAGACTTGTGCACGAGGGGCAGCAGGAGAGGCAGCGCGGGGCACCAGGGGCAGGAGGCGGCTGCCTCTGCAGAGGAAACAGGTCAGCAGAAGATCTCTTCACTCTCTGCTGACACTTCTGATGCAGGACCCTCTGAAACAGTGAAAACAAGGTGAAAAAGGCCTTTCCAGTCCAGTCTCTGGGGTGCAACAACAGCTAGTTGGGGGTTCAAGGGTGATTTAGTAAGCAAGGTCCTGAGTGATTTATTTCTTCACTCCCTCTAGTTACTCTCTAACTTTCACAGAAGTGGGCGGGGGAACAGACATTTCTCTTTAGCCTCCCACAGAGAAGGGAGCGGTCAATCATAATGAGAGTGGCACAGGAACAGGGAGCATGTCACAGAGTTTAACCACAGCCTCTGTAAACGCTGGCACTTAGACAACTTTTCTGAGTTTCAGAAAAGTTTCTCTTGGGGAAATGAGTATAGGACTAACAATGGTGCTCGCTGCTGTTCCTGGTGAGTAGTTAGGTCTACATGGACAGGAAGGACCTGAATTACTTCATTTAGTAAGTTCCAGTTCCTCAAATGGAGTATGCCTCAAAAATGCAGCGCACACTTGGCATGTGTGTCAGGCAGAGCACAGGTTCTTGGACGTTCATTGCACACAAATGACTGCACCTTTCCACCACACGCTGCCACCCTCGCCTTTAGAATGCATGGACACCAAGGCCACAGGGGGTGGGGGACTCACCACCAGGCTGGGAGCGGCTTCCTTTACTCTTCTTTTTTTTCTCCTTCTTTTCCTTTGGCTTAGTTAACCCAAACAGGCGGGTGGAGGTGGTGGACGGGGCCTGGCCTGGTCCCTCTGGTACTCTGTTTGGCTGGCTGGTTGAACTCAGTATGTGAAAAGGTCCCTTATCTTTGTGTGTCCGAGAAATGCTGTTCCTTTTTGGGGACACTGAAAGTTCTGAGTCCAACGACCCCGATTTGGTTACTGAAGGTGCTGATGGCAAAGAGGATGCCTCAGGATTGGGAAAGAAGGAGGGGACCCGCATTAGCTTGGTATGTTGATGTGACACCTGTGCATATTTAAGAAAAGACATTGTAAGGTGAAGGCCTCTTAGCAGTTACTGGCTGAATTCATCTGGGTGTTTATGCACGGTCCATGGACTCTAGAACTCCTTGTAAAGGTTCAGAACTTCCCAGTTTCACTTATTGCCCTCCTCTGACTAGACTCTATGAACATGTTAAAATATCACCTTTAGTACCATTAACACTTTTGTTATAGGTACTGTATTAGTATATAAAGGATTAGTGGGGCAGCTTAGCAAATAACTCAGATTCCTTGAAGAAACAAAGAGAGCTGCTTATCTACAGACTGACTGACACAGGGATGCAGATCACTACTGCAAGGTAAGGAGACTACAGACCTGTCCAGTTTAGAGCACAAGGGAAAAGAGCTTAGCTTCCACAAAGGCCTGAGTTGAAGGGTAAACCAAAGATGCAGAGGATTGTCAATCTGTGCTCTCAGCTGGGAGCCGTCCTGTTGTCAAATTTTATTGGGATGGGGCTGGGTCCATCCTTGTGTCATAAAAAGCAACAAGGCATCTGCTCCCTACTGTATATTCAAGAAAATGAACACTGCCCCACATTGGCAGTGGGAAAGCATTTTAAAAGGAATTTGTGCACGCCCAGGCTTTCCATCTGCCACAAGTGTCCATGTTCCAGAATAACCACGGAATATCACTAAAAGAGTCAGTGTGCTGAAAAACCGAAAGCCTTTCCATTTAAGCAGCAACCAAAGAGGCACTAAGCAGAGTCCGATGTCTGTATCCCCAAAGGAGAACACAACCTGTGCGTGAGAGGTGGCCCGCCTCCCAGCTGTGGGCTGGTAGTGGTCAGTTCCAAGGGTTCGCTAACTACTTCAGCCTCCTAGAGAGGCAAAAGGCAGATGGAGGCTCTCTTCCTCCTCTCTGCTGCCCCCCCACCCCGCCCCCAGGATAAAGCTCACTGTACAAGCAGGCATATACCACCTTTGCTCTAAGCCATTAATTAGTACCAGTCACTGTCCAGCTTTCACAGAAACAGGAAGGAAAGGTCCTCCCTGCTCCTTGTCTCCCAACTCAGCCCTGAGCTGTTACCTGACAGAAGTCTCGTTCCATCTGCCTCTGCCTGAGCTGCTCCTGCTCTCTCTCCAACTGTCTCTGGGCAGCACGCAACCTCTCCAGGTCACACTGGTAGGTGCCCTTCTTCTGCTGGAGCTCCTCGCGGTCCCGCTCCAGGTCCTGCTGCCCACGTTGCACCTTCTCCTCGCGCTCCACCAGCTGCGCTTCACGCTCCTGCAGCTCACGCTCTCGGGTCTCCCACTCGCGCTCGCGCCTGCGCTTCTCCTCCAGGTGCTGTGCCTGCTGCTTCTGCAGGTTGGCCAGGTCCTGGCGCTGCTTCTCCAGACTGCGCTGCTTCTCCTGCTCAATGAGGGAGCTGGGGCGGGATGAGCTCCTTGTGAGTGCCCTCTCGGTCAGCACCAGCTTCTGGTCCTCAATGTAGCTGTCTTGCTGTAGTACCACGCCCTAAGGGGCACACAAAGGACTGGCATGCAACTCTGGCCCAGAAGCAGCGCCACTTCCTGGGATCCCTCCTGACCCCATACCAGGGGCACCATCACAGGCCCTCCCCTTGTGATTTAAGGGTCTGGTCTCCAATATGGTACCTCAGACAGTGATCACCTAGGAATGTCAAAGGTTCAAGAACTCAGTACTTGGTCACACCTGGTCACATACTTTCTGTAGTACCTGTGTAAGGTGAGTGTGTATGTTCTATAGGTGGGAGAAGGTAGGAACGAGACAGCTGAATGCCTCAAGAAATGAAGGGGACAGAATGTGAGGATTCTTCTCTGGGAAGTACTAAGCAGTGGTTGTTTTGGGAGGGTCATCCTACCAAATGCCACATGGGAGAGATGGAAATTCATACTAAAGACCTTCTAAGGTACAATGATCTCCCAAATACACATAAGCACCCCATGTCATCAAGTAATTCCTGCAGTCCTGGAAGGTAGACAGGGTGCTAAGCACCTGTTTTATAGCCTGGCTTGTCTTGAGAGCCAGTCTTCTCTGGGTTGAGGACCCCATTTAGCCTTAGGCAACCAACAACAGCCCTTTTGCTGCTGTTCTTTAAAGAGGGAGCCTCGTACCTGCAGTGTGCTCAGGAGCTCATGGAGATGAACAATGCTCTGGACAACCTGCTGCAAAAGGAGCAAAAATGGAAACATTCACTTTAGGCTTTCTGTACACCAGAACTGATCACACTCATGGTTACAGCTCCTTAAAATACAACATGGGGCTTCTTTTTTAATGCAGTACTTTCAAACTGAAAGCACCAAGAGAATAACTGACAAAACAAACAATTGTGTGTAAGAAGGATACCAGCACCCATTAAAATGTATTATGGAGCTTCCACTATTTAAGTAACTGGTACAAAAATGGTCTACATACTGGGAAAGGAAATAATATTCAATTAATTTCAGGAATATTAATTTAATAATATTAATTTAGGTCACTGGCTCACATACACACACAAAGACAATCAAATGATTACCATGGTAAAGGCATAAACCATGAAAGAACTAGACGTAAACCTAAGGGAATGTTCTCTGATTTTGAAACGGGCAGGGATTTCCAAACACAGGAGCAATGGAAGGAGCAAAGGACAAGCTTACTTTGATTTAAAAAAGGCTCTCAAACCTTAATAAAAAAATAAGCTGGAAACACAATTTACAAGAGAAATAAAAATATTAAAAACTGATGGACTGCAAGTGTAGCTCCAAGTGTACTTAAGAATGGGTGAGGCCCTTGGGTTCACCCAATCCCTAGCCTTCTAACACATACCCCACCAGCAACAAAAAAAAAAAAAAAAAAAAAAAAAACCAAACTGATTTGAAATCAAATAAATGTAAAATCAATGAAGAAATGCCACTTGACATTACCAAACCAACAAAATATTTGTTGTAATACCTAATATTGGAGAAAGTAAAATGAAAACAGACACTCTTTGCCTGCCAAGTAGGGCTTAGCACTACAGAATATCCAGATAACAATTTAGCATATTGAGGAAATTATCAAAGAGCTGTAAAAAAAAAAAAAAGTTATGTACAAGATTCTTCCAGGTTTGGTTGCATTAGCAGAAAAAGAATCAGGAAGATTTAAGTAAGTTATAGTATATACAGTAAGTAATATGCTGCTGTTCAACAGCAGGTTTTGAGTCCATCAGCCTTGGGAACATGTGTTGCAAGGAAAAAGCAGGATTCAAAGCTCCACCAGTACTGAGGCAAACTCAGGCACAGCACACATCATGTAGAAGCAAAGGATGGAAGCACAAACACCGAACACCGAACAGGAGTTACTTCCCAAGGGTGGGAGTATTTGTTTTAAGTAATTTATGTTATTGGTTCTTTCCCCCATGCCCACCCCCCAATTTTTCAAATTTTCTACCAAGATTAGTTCTTCTGAGAACTTTCTCCTATTTAAGAATGCCATTAAAAAACAGAAATTGTGGATCTATGGACCCTAGTTGTGCACTTGTACTATGTGATCTATGCCAGAATTCTTCAAAAACAAAGTAGTCATGCACTATTTCCTACCCTGACTTTCACTGTGCCAAACAGAAAAACCAACAGCTAGCTTTCAAGGGGCAGATACAGAGAGCAAGCAGCTCAGGACAAGCACACTAAACATAAAACAACATCCTCCTGTGTTTAGGGGATGGGGATGAAGATTCCTCTTACTTTAAAATTTCAAAAAAAAAAAAGCTCCACAGGGGTTTAAGATATTATAATAAATACAGCAAGGAAAAAAAAAAGAGAAATGTGAACAACGTCCTTGAGAAGCCCACCCTAAAAAGCGACTGGTATTCAAGGTCCTGACTAGTCAGCTTACACACAAGACAGAGCTCAGAGTGAACCAACAATGGAGATGGCAGTGACCCTGAAGCTGATTCCATCAGAAGGCATGAGGGAGGGGCTCTGTGACAGTAGTGCTGTTACCCCCACACAGCAAGCAAAGCTCAGGCAAAGGAAGGTACAATAGGCTAGCACCAGGGCTGATTCCCAACAAGGGTCCCTCACTCCTTCATAGCGTAAACCACGTTGCATGAAGGCAGTGCTCAAAGAAGTGAACTAGAGTTTTTGAAGGGTAAGAAATTACTATGTAGAATTAACCACTTATGGCTTTTGGGGTCAGGCTTTTGTTATGGGAAGTTACTTCAAATTCTACTCAGTGGGCTAAGACTAAAAGAGACCACCAAGAGGGCTTCGAAGCTTTCATGTAGACAAAGCTGACAAAACTCAAGAGGCTTCCTATGGAAAGAGAATCTGAGGCTTTCATAGTAGGCAATATTCTAGTTGGCAAAATCCCAAGATTAGCATTTTGGGGAAAGGAAACAGGAAAGGCCAAGGAAACAGACAACTGTACCGTTTACACAAATAGATGTAGCCAGGAGTTGCAACAGCAAAAGAAAGTGAATATTTTTAACCTAACACACACATTTCACACAGTTCATAAAGTCCTTACCTCACTGTTCCTTTTAAGCATAAATACCAAGTTAGCATTTCCACCCTACAAAACAAAAAATATGCATTTTAAAAATAAAGATCTTGATGCAGAAATTATATTCAATGTGTTTCCTAGTTATGTTGTGAAACAGATTAGTCAATAAAAGAACACAATATAGGATTATTTTTCTTTTCTACAGTGGCCTCTCGCTGCAAGGTACTGAAGTTATGAGGTTGGATGGTTTGGGGTTCCTGGTCCTGCTGGGGCCAGGCTGGAGTTAGGAATGGAAACATGGAGCTCTAAGCCAGAGCTCAAAAAGCCAACCAGGAGGGACTCTCAGTTGTATAGTTTGTTTTAAATGCAAACTTTCTTCTAAAAATAAGGTCAGATTTCATTAAAAGTAGCAAGTCAGACATCCAGAGGAAGGTGCAAAGGAGGTTCATAGATAGTAGATTGTAGGAGGAAGTACCTTTTTCAGACCACTGTCTGATTCTGTTCTCCTGAGATCTTGGCCATCATCTCCCTCTTCCTTCTCACCTGCTAAACAACAACATTCAAAAAATTTTTTTAAATTAAAGTTGTGAAATAGATTAGTCAATAAAAGAACACAATATAGGAGCTAGAGGTGTGGCTCAAGTGGCAGCACTCCTAATTTGTAAGTGGGAAGGCCAGAATTCAAACCCTAATACTGGGGGAGAGGTAGAATACAAATAGCTTAGGGCTATGGGAGTGACTCAGCCATTATCCACACTTTCCCTAATGCAGAAGAACTGGAGGCAGGAAGACATGTAAGGCTAAGCATCTCTTATCTGAAATGCTTAGAGCCACAAGTTTTGGACTTCAGATTTTTCAATATTTGCATTAATAATGAGATTCTCTGGAGATGGGACAAACATGAATTCAGTGCTTGTCACAAACACACCTTGATACACACAGCTTGAACATATTTTATATATTTTTAACATGCCTACGTTCTGATTGTGACTTGTCACAAATTTAAGTGTAGAATCTTCCCCTTGTGGTGTGAGGTCAGTGCTCAAGAAGTTTTGGGTTTTGGAGCATTTGTAATTTTCAGGTTAGAGATGCTCAACCTGTGTTAGCACTCCCTCAGTTACAGTGACATACAGCTTAAGTGAGAGCCCAGAAAAACCTTAATTACACAAAATGAGTGCAAATCTGACCGGTTTGCATCTAAAATCTTGTATATTTTAGAAGCTCACTTTAAAGGAGATGGAGCTACCTGGAGACAGGCCATGTTTAGTTCTATGGGAGAGCGGGGACCGCTTACCTTTGGAGGCATTCATCTGATGACTGTCAAATCCTCCAAAGGTCTCTGCTCTCCGAGGCAAGGAAACAGGGCCAGCTGTGACTTCTTGCTCAACAGGGCTGCTGATGGCCTGCCCTAGTATGCCTCCCAAGTTTCCACTGACCAAACCCTGAAGGATCTCCACTGGAAAAAAAGAAACAAAACACGCAAAGCTGACACCTTCTTGTACAATGAAGATGAAAAAAAAGTCACAGTAATACATGATATATATAGGAATAGGCCAGAAAATTCCAAAGAGTGAATAGATGAAGTCCCCTGCCCACAGGGTTTCAGCTCACGTTACATGTTTTAATTGGACTCTACTGGAAATTTTGAGATGAACCTTCAACCTTACTTCTACGAGGCCTGGAAATTTTCAAAGAATGCAGGGAAGCAGAGGAATTTACTAAGGAGCATGGCTTCTGGAGTCAAAGACATTCCTTGGAAGTAAGGTGGGACAATTTGAGAACAACAACTAAAACTAGCAGCTTTTTCTTTTGTCTGTTCCACTAGCAAGTGGGTTTAGAGGGGCTAGAGTAGCCCAAGCCTCTGAGTTCTCAAATCCAACCAACTTGAGTTCTTTTCTAGGGCAGAGGCCACAGAGAATGTGATGAAAGTAGACGAAAAAACTGAGCAGGAAAGGGAACAATAGGGATGAAGGAAAAAAAAAAAGTACACATGGAATAAGGGAGGGAATCAGAGGTGGCAAGAAATCTCCAAACAAGCATTCCATTAAAAAACAAAAAAACAGCCGAAACAGTAGAAGAATACTATGAAATAAAAGTTATCTGGACTGAAAATTTTAAGAAACTGACTTCATACCAAAATGAGCAAGAGAAAAATACTGAAGTCAAATCTCACAAAGTCAGAAGAGAGGAGTTGGAGCACAAGGGGTCTAACTTCCCTACAGACAATAGAGCCATATCAGAAAGACATCCCATAAAATAAATAGCAAAACACACTGACAAAATGTCCTAAGACATGAAAGAACCTAAGGCAAAATGAGAAAACCCACAGCTAGGTGTGGTGGCACAGCCTACAATCCTAGAGTTTAAAAGGCAGGAGGATTTTGAGTTCCAGGCAGCCTAGGCTCTCTCATACATAAAAAAACTCAAAGAACTGGAAAGAAAAATTATAGAAGTGAAAACCAAGCTACAGTATAAGAGCAGTCCACCAACAGACAGTGGCATAATAGGTGAAAGAATAAACATTAAAAAGAAGAGCAGTTGGGTGCCACGGCTCACTCTGTAATGCCATCTATCCAGGGATGAGGCAGAGATTAGGAGGATCGAGGTTCAAAGCCAGCCCAGGCAGATAGTTTGTGAGACCCTATCTTGAAAACACCCGTCACAAAAAAAAAGGGCTGGAGGAGTGGCTCAAGGGGTAGAACACCTGCCTATCAAACACGAGGCCCTTAGTTCAAACAGTATAGCCAAAATATAAAAAAGAAAAAGAAAATGACAAATGTTAAAGTCGAGACGAAGAAGAAGCATTGTATGGGTAATTGGAGTTGCTGAAGAAGAAAAACTAAAGGAAAGGAAAAACACTAAAAACAGTAACTTAAGAATACTTTCCTAAAATTTGAAAAACTTGAAATGACATTATCAAATGGACCACTCTGACGCTGAGAACAACCAGGCATACTCTAATAAAATTACTTGGACTTAAAAGTCCTTCGGGCATGTGGGCAAGAGTATGTGACTTACATGGGGAAAAGAAAATGATCTCCACCCGCTGACAGCAACGCTTTGTGAAGCGACTTTTGAGAGTAACATACCCACGAGAAGGATTTTTCTATCCAGCACAAATCATCATCAGCGTGCTAGAGCTCGGGGAATACCAGTGCCACTCAGCTTTGCTGAGGTGTCTGCTGCAGGTAAGCCACAGACGTCCACGACAGCTAGTGGTGGACACTCATTACGTGCGCTTATAAGAACACAGACTACGGAGGAAGTGTGGCCCCAGTACAGCTACTTAAGCACAAAGGGAGGACAGCTAGCAGTGAAAACGGTACTTGGTGGCAGGAGTATCAGTACTGCTGCTATGTGCATTAGGTGGCATAAAGACATTAAGAAAACACAGAATAATTATATGATGTGTCCTTTAGTGAAGATTCACAATATGGAAGAAATACAGATGTAATACTAAAGAAATTAGATTTTTAAAAAGAAAAAAGCCCTGTATGGGCTGGCTGAGTAGCTCAGAGAGTAGAGCAAATAAATGCCTAGCAAGTGTGAGATCTTGAGTTCAAACCCTAGTACCGTCAAAACAACAACAAATACCAAAACCATGTAGCTCACAACTTGATTGGATGTACCAATGTGAATTCATATAAAATGTATTCCTGCTCTGTTCATTAAAACCTAGTAATAATGACCATCGTCCAGGGCCCAGATTATGGCCTTAAAATATTTTCCACTAAAAGAAACCAGAGCTCTCAGAGAAACAAATGGTTCCACATCTGGGGCAGAAAACAGTCATGGTAAGTGTGGAACATCTTACTCTACCAGAGAGCAAAAAAGTTCTCAGACTACAACAGTCAAATAGGCATGCCATAAGACTCAGAAACCAAAGAGGTGCCTCAATGGCCAATATGGGACACTCTGAGCTTCAAGTGAGGCTGAAAACCACAATGACTTGAATATATAATAATATTTTATTTATTTTTGGTGCTAGGGATTGAACCCAAGACCCTTAATTGTATGCTAAGCACATATACTATCAATGAGCTACCTATGTGTATAGACAGATATTTCCAGAAGATGACCATAAATCAATTTACTATTTGAAAATTGGTAAATAAAGGAAGAGAAAAAACCCACAAGCATTTATCCTTCAACGGTACTGTTATTTGGTGCCTCTCAATGAAAGAACAACACTACAAGGCCACAGCTTGCCAAGTAATCACTCTAAGATATTAAGACACCAAATCCAGCTGTCAAGAGGACAGTACTTCTGTATGAATAAACTGTTAACTTATAGCTCAGAAAGCTCAGATGATTTAAAAAAATATTGAAAAAAGGATGATTAGCAAATAAATGATTACTAATGTAGTCAAAACAGTTGCTCCTTTTAGGAGGACGTGTGATGAGGGCAGGGCACATTTTAAGTCTTGATCTTGGAATGGTTATAAATCTGCTTGGGTAGTTTTCTGTACTGGTGCTTTATAACAAAGTAGAAGCTGGTGGGTAATGTCCTGTGGGAGAGGGTGAAAGGGGCAACACGAACTTCAATTACCCTCATTTATTGCACTCTTCATTAATGGTCCTCCTTTGAGAGCCTCCACTGTGTTAGAGCGGAAGAGGGTCCTAGGACTGTGAGTTGGGGAGCAGTCCTCTGGCAAGGGAGTGCTGCACTCAGTCAAGTCCCGGAAAATCATCTCCTTCTCCTCCAGTAAGAGGAGGATCTGCTGGTCCTTCTGCTGAAGTTGCTCTGCAAGGGTGAAGAAAAGGATCTAATGTGTTTGGTGTTCAGTATGGTGAGATGACTGAGACATGAGCACCACCTTGTGGTAATTTCTGAAAATGTCAAGACAACCGCCCCTCCCCCTCCCCCATCCCTCGCCCAGTCGATCAAGATTGTGTTCTGTGATTTCTATCTAGAAAACCATATTGGGCACTCTTTTTTTTTTAAACCCAAAACTGGCATTTCTTACATAACAAGCCTTCACTTTGCTCTACTCCTTTACCCCATTTTTATCCCTCAACTCACCTGTCTCTGGCTTTGGTACCACCATTCTGAAACTGTTCTCACTGCTGAATCCAAAGAGATCCTTTAGTTCAGTTTTAGATTTATTCCAGCATTGATAATACTCCCTCTTTTTGAAACAACTTCTCTCCTTCACTGTGAAGACATCAGTTTCTTCCTGCCACTCTTTCTCAGACCCATTTTATGGACCTGCCAGGCATACTGGAGTAGCACAGCTGGGTCCTTCCCTTGGCTCCATCACAGGCTGCCTTTTATACCTGACACATTTTCCTCTGGGGAATCTTACTCACTCCCATTGCTTCAGCTAATTCCCATATGCTGATAACACAGCAGGCATCACAACTCTCCCTTCTCAACACAAGACCACTGGATCCCACTGAATTCATTCTCAGGATGTCAGAAAACGATTTGTTTTCCAGCCTTGCCAATCCACCTCTTCCCTTTAGCTTACAGTCTCTGCCCCCACTAGCCTTCTTCGTTCTCCAGGTTACCCAATCTGGAAACCTGGGAGAGATTCTCTCTCCTTACATCCTACCATGCTGAGAAGACTTTAATAACTGTGTTTCTCACTCAGATCTATTCTAGAATCCTAACAACATCAAGTGATTCTCCCAATAGGCTTAAACACGTATTTAATTTTTAAAAAATTTTATCACTCCCTTGTTTCCTTTAAGATCTGCCTGGTACCTTCCAGCTTAAGCTCCTGCCACTGAGTCCTGACCCTCCAGACATATTAAACCTGACATTCTGTGGCAGACTCATCAAGCTCACTTTCACGTAACTATTCTTACTTAAGTGGTGAGATAACTTTTTCCCCCAGATGCAGCTCACAAGTCAGCTGTGAGTCGTACAGGCAGGATGAACAGATCCCACACACTTTACATGTGCCTCCAGTCCACTAGGCCATTTTGTGGCCTGCCATTCATTTATATACCCCTTGCTAGAGTGTGAGCTTCCCAAGGGCTGTGTTTTGGGAATTTTATTTTTTTATTTTTTTTTCTGTACTGAGGTTTGAACTCTGGGCCTTCACCTGGAGCCACTCCACCAGCCCTAATTTTGTGATGGGTTTTTTTTTTTTGAGGTAGTTTGAGGTAGGGTCTCACAAACAATTTGCCCTGGCTTCAGACTATGATCCTCCTGATCTCTGCCTCCTGAGTAGTTAGGATTACAGGCATGAGCATTTTGGGAATCTTTGCATCCCTAGCAGTCCACCTAGCCAGGTGCTCAACAAATGTTAACAGAAGGTAGATTTTATCCTTGTCATCTTAACCATGGGTCAATAAATCTGATATAACTCTGACTCTGGTTTAAACCTGGCCCTCTTTTTTTTTCCCTCTTCAATGAAACAGAATGCTATCACTTTACAAAGTGATAGTTTAGTTTGAAGGACAAACTAAACTCCTTGGGTGCTTACATTTCCTTTACTCATGGCCTTATTTCTAAAAGCCCAATCTTTCTCTTGGGAAATTCAATAAGTGAAGAGGGAAGTACAAGACTCTGCTGTTTATGGAACAGGGATTAGAACGGGCATGGTAGTTTATATCTGTAATCCCAGTAGATGGGATATTGAGGCCGGAGGACACAGAGTTGGATGCATCAATATATATGGAGACCACACATTTGGCCCTTGGAGGTTTGACCTTTGAGGTCCTCAATTATCTCATTTGAAAGGATGCTCATAAGAGTACAAGGAACTCAGTACTTCTGTTAAATAGTGATCAGACATAGTTAAGTACCTTTCTTCCCAACCACCTCACAACTGACTTGTGAACACATGCATAACTGAGCGAGCCAGGCACTAGCAGGATTAAAACAGATCAACTGGAGAATTCCTTTCCTCAAGTGTCTCTCTCTCCTTCTGTATGAAATTTGGCAAATTCTCTGTGACAAGTACAAAGAATGTCATCAGGGACCAAGAGCACTGATCCCAGGACCACAGAATTAAGTACTGCCGTGCTTTGCCAGGACTCTCATCCCCGTCATGATGCCACGGAGACAGTCCTGGACTGAGGCGCAGCCCAGGTCTTTGGAAAGCAGAAGCATCTTGTGCAAGTGCACACAATCCACAGATGAGGGCCTTGAATAGCTTCCAACAGCTCACCTTTTAACTCCCGGGCTTTGGTGTCCAGCATTTTCTTTTCTTCCTCATTCTCACTCGGAATTCCTTCATCTTCATCTCTGTTCCTAATACAGCCAGAACAAAACAAAAATTCCTAAGAGGTCAATTTCTCTGGCCACTGTCCAGTCTATTATGAAATCACATGGCGGGGTAAGGAGGGCTGGGAAGGGTGGGCCCTGGTGTTTAACGTACAGGGTGTTGATTGTATCCTGAATGATCTGAATCCAGCTGTTCCGCTCCTCTCTGGAGCTGGCATGGACCTCCACCATCTCTGGATCTCTCACCCCCATGCTGATGAGGAACAGGCCTTTCTCCTCATGTGCCACTTCTCTTACAATCAGCTTCTTTAAAGAGATCACTGTTGATTTCTGGTCCTGGACAAAGAGGAAAAGGCAAACATACGGTGTGTATGTACACTATGCTCTAACTTTTAAGGACAACTCTGACCTAGGTAGACTACATGCAGCATGCATAAAAAACACAATGGCAGCTTTAGGATAAAGAGAAATACTTTATTTCACTCCAATTTTAACAAAGGTTTCCATAATGGAGATGACAACTTATGGCTGTAAAGGTTCCAGTCATGTTTTCTACTTGATGAATCCTCTAAGTTCCCCAAAGAAGTAATGGCCAGCAATATCAAACATGAATTTATGGGGTCAAATGTGTGACAAATATTTCAGTTTCATATTTTTACTTAGATCAAATCATCACATGTTCAGATCCCAAAAGGATTATGAGGGAACAGAAAAATAAAATAATTTTGGCGGTAGAAGAAGTAACAGAAAATCACATCAGTAATGGGTGCTGGTGGCTCACATCTGTAGTTCAACTACTCAGGAGGCAGAGATCCGGAGGATCACAGTTCCAAGCCTGGGCAAACAGTTCACAAGTCTCTATCTCAAAAAAACCCTTCACAAAAACAGGGCTGGTGGTGTGGCTCAAGGTGAAGGCCCTGAGGTTCACGCCCCAGTACCATGGAAAAAAAAAAATCACAAGAGTATGTAAAACAATACTCAGAGGATTTGTCCTGACTCAATTTTCAGAGAGTAGGTGAACCGTAATACCATGTTTTTACATTCCACACCTAACCTAGTTGTTTTAAATGCTATTAATTCCAAACAGAAGAGAATAACAATTCAGCTTACCAATGATGCAAAGATGTATTTCTGGTCCTTTTCTTGAAGGAAAACTAAAATGTCAGTGAGCAGAACTGCTTGGACCTCTGTGAATGGAAACAGGGGAAGAGGATACTTAATAGCTAACCATGTCAGAAGGGCTTTCATCACAGGAGATCCAGAATGACAAGTGCAAACGACAGTCTGAAACTGCCTCTCCCCAAAAAGAGTTTTATAGTTCTGCAGGATTCTGATCTGGTCACTAGATTTTTAGAGGCATTTTTAAAACGGGTTTTTGTTACAAAGCTCGTCTTGGAAAAGTTTAAGTACTCAGTCCTGGAAAGATATATACCATAAGGCAAGATTTTAAGACTAAAACAGTTTTAAGAATAAGCTTTAAACTTAAGCCTATAATCTCAGCTACTCAGGAGACAAAGGACGGAGTTCTAAGGATGGCCTAGGCAAAGGTGTGAGTCTCTGTCCGAAAAGTTAAGAGCCAAAGGGTTGGCGGCATGGCTCATCCATGTAGGTAGAATGCGTGCCTGTCAAGAGTGAGGCCCTGAGTTCAATCTCCAGTATCAAAAAAAAAAAAAAGTTTTAAAAGTTAGATTTCAACTGATGTTTAATAGCAACGTACACAAAATATGTAAATTTTTTTTCAGTGCTGGGGTGCAGGACCTTATGCATTCTGGGCAGGTGCTCTATAGACCCGAGTTACACCCCCAGCCCATGACTGTAATCTTTCCCAACTTCTGATTACAGTAATGGGAACAGCAGCTGAGAAAGCTTTCCAAAGGTGATGTGTGGCAGGACCTAAGCCTAATGAAAGGGAGACTTCTTCCTCAACCCCCATAGACACTTTCAGGCTTCATAGGTGCAAGTGAGTACAGGGTCAGCCTTTAGCTTCCACTTCAACTTCTCTACACCATAAAATAACAGCCTTCTCTTCCAGGGGTGCCTAGCATGCATGATGCCCTGGGTTCCATCCCCAGCATCTCCCTCCTCAAACCAAACAACAAAATTAACATCTCTACATGGATCCAGGCATTAAAAAAAAATTTCCACAAACCCCTTGTTTAACTAATCCTCTAGGATTATAAAGTAACATTTTCTCTCTCAGGGTTTTTTTTTTTGGTAATACTGGGATTTGAACTTGGGGCTAGGCAGGCACTTTACTACTTGAGCCATGCCTCCAGCCACAAAGTGGTATTTTCCATTACTCCTTTAAGGATAGTGTGACATCTCTGAACCATCTTTTGAGCTCTAACAGACTGGCTTGATGTGAATCTTCACTCTGGAAAGTGAAGCCTATGATTCCTTGGAAAAGGACAGACTGATTTATATAGCCCCTTCCAGGCTTTTCTTCAACCTCTGCCCCCTTCGACCCTCTTTTCCCTTTCATTGTGTTAGTTTCGACAAGTTTTCTTCTTAAAGTACACTTTTACATAATTCATGTGCCTGCCTCCCAGCACGAAGTTCTAAAATACAAGTTTCAACTTTGTTGGATCTTCTCCTTTACATGATCAGTGTCAGCGGATCAGAGAAAAACAATCCCACCCCTGTGCAAGGGCACTCAACACAGTACTGGCTGTCCTTGGCACAAGTTACTCGGGGGTGAGAATGACTAAACACCATCTCCAATCACCACTGCAGGCATTTTCAAGCCAGGAAACCTATCATTCTGCCACTGGCTTCACCACAACTTTATTCCAACAGCTGGAATCTATTAGTTTTATTTTGGGAATGAATAAATAAACTGCTTGTAAAGGAAAGAAAGAAGCACTGGCTTCAGGCAGCAGCAGCTCTAGGAAATGCAGGTCCTCACAAGAGAGGTCAGGGGTTTCTGAACTGCCAGCCTGCGTGAAAGAGCCTCAAAGTGGTGCCATGGAAAGGGTTCTGAGCTAGGCTCTCAGATCATCACAGAACAGTGGAGCTGACTGACAGGAAGGGGCAAGCTCATTACAGAACGATGAAATTCATGACTGGCTGGTGTCAGCAAGAGATACTTTTTTTCTGAAATTATCCTACTCTTCTTTTCCATGCCTTCCACTATAGCACAACCCTGGGTGGGTGCTTCTCGAATCGCTGTGACAGTCTCCTTGATGCCTTTGTCATTCCTGAGTATGTCGCTCTAAGTTGCCCCTAGTCATTGTACTAAAAAAAAAAAAAAAAAAAAAAATCCCTAAAACAAAATCCTTCTCATTTATCCCTTTCCTGTGTAAAACTTACCATTATAAGTCTACTTTCTGTTCCACACCTGTCAAGAGTGTCAACTGTCCACTCCACCCCCATCACAGTTGGCCCAAGCAGTTTCTTCTGGCCTGTTCCCTATCCTTCTCATTTATTCTGCTATCTGGGAGCTTTGGCTGTCTACCTTTGCTGGATTCCCAGGCCCTCCCAACTCTGTGCTTCCACACATTCTTCCTTACCACCAGGACCACCTTCTCCCTATCTGCCTGTGCCCTCCTATTCAGTGTTCAAGGCTTGACTCCATGGTCATTCCTCACCCCTTCTTCTCTAGTCTACCACTCATCACAATGGAGAGCAAGTACCTCTTTCCTTAATTCATGATTGAAATCAGCTGCTTGTCTGGACTTCTGCACTATCCTAAACCCAGTGAAACTGCTAGAGATCCTGGGGCAATCTCAACAGCAGTCACCAACATCACTGTACCTCTGAGATGATAAAAGCACACATTTCCTCCAACTTCAATATGCCAGTGGGACCAACAGCACGACCCAGTTAGCTCCATGTCCTCAGCTCACCAAGGCCAGGGAGAAGGGGGAAGGAAGTCAGAGTTCACATATAGGGCCATCCAGAATGGGTTTGGTGAAAGTGGTTGTTTTTATTTTTAAGGAAATCAGATGTACAGCTGAATAAAAAATAAACCTTCTAATTGCCTTAACTTATTGTGGCTGATCATTTGAAACGTGAAAAGTATAAACCAAATGAAGAATGGGTAATCTTATCATCTTTCTTGCTTTCAAGAAAGATACAAATATAAAGCATAATATTAAATCTAGCTGATGTGAATTAAACTTACCTTTCTCTAAGGTCTCAGAAACTGCAAATCCCTCTAATATATTTTGGGAACAGTGGTATGTTTTCATTCTCAGAGACTCTCTGAACCATCTGACTGTCTACCTGCTGGTAACTGTTTTGCCACAGACCCCAATTCCACTGTGGCTCCTCCTCTCCTGTAAGGGACTATGCCTTCCCTAGCAGTTTACATATTTGTATTAATCCAATCCTGTGCTTTTTAAAATCTTACTTTCAATTTTCCCTGGCTGCATCATTTCTTTGTTTTCTTGTGGCACTTCCTAGGATTTTGTAAGCTATCTTAAAATGGTCCTTTTTGATATAAGATTGCAAACATTAAATGGTTCTTGCTCCTGGGTGAGGAGTTTGGATATGGCTAGCTAGGAGAAAACCTGAAGGTGAATTTCTGACAGAAGCACTTGGGTTTTGCCCATTCTCCACAGGTATACAGACTCGGACTGAAGTGAGCAGAGCCTTACCTTTCAACCTTCCTGTCACGCTCTTCAGGAACACACTCCCATCCCGTACCAGCTTCTTCCGTTTCAAATCCTCCTTGGCAAACATCTGACCACTCTTCATCCTCATGATCGACTTGCTATCTGTCTTTGTGTAAATCTCACTGAGACGTACTTTCTTCTCATAACTTGCCACTTTGCTATCGACGGCTCCAATCACATCCTTCACCAGGCTCAAGGACTGAGCTAGGTCTTCCTGTTCTACGTCATTGTCTTGGGAAGAAAGAACATTCTGCTTTTAATGGCATCTTTCAGACAAGAGTAAATGAGTGTGTATGTGTGTGTGGGGGGGTCCTGCCTTCCTACTTTACATCATTTTCCTTTTGTGGTTGTGCTGTCAGAGCGAAGCCAGCACACTGGGTTACATAACCTATCTCTCCTATTGCTATAAGTTTAATTCTAAAGAGAGAAGTTTGCAATGCTATGGATAGTATGCGATTACATGCTCTATTCTAAAGGAAAAAAAACCCAGATATTTTTATGGAGGGAAGAGAAGTAGAGAAAGGAGCAACAAGTAATTTATGTCTTTATGTAGTGTTAACACCTTGTAATCATCAATGTAACTGCCTAGGAGAAGGATTAGCCAAGAAAGAGAAATTGGTATGAACTGATTAAGTGAATAACAGCAGCAATTCCAGCACCTATGGGAAGAACTGGTGGGAACTGTTGGCCAGTTTAGGGATAAGGGAAGTAAGCTGCTCAGAGCATGCAACTCTTGACGGAATCAGTAAGTGGTCCCTTTCCTTCTTGCTATCACCTGCCCCAATACCGGTGACCTAACATTCCACGCTTTCACTCAGAAAGTTTTCAGCTGGGTGTGGTGGTACACCACACTTGGGAGGCTAAAACAGGAAGACCACCAGTTTGAGGCCAATCGGGGCTATATAGTTACCTGTCTCAAAAACACCAAAAGCCACAAAAAAACCAAAACAACTTTCCCCCTGCCCCCAAAACCTCCACAACAACAACAACAACAACAAACTGTTTAAGATAAAACACAGGAGCTCTTCTAGACCTGCTATAGTATGAGACAGCTCTTCTATGGTGGTGTTTAGGGCTGTTGGGCACAATGGGAACAATCCACTGGCATATAAGACTGAGCTCAGAAAGGGACTTACCTTTGGTACACTGCAATATTCTTTGGAATAAAACTGGGTATTTGGTGATTCGCTGGGTTACAAGTAATATGCACTCTGGAATTCCAAGTCTCCTTACCACTGAACTGCTCATCTTCTTCTGCAAGAGAGTAAACAAATTGTTAGGCACTATGTGAGGAAGAAAGCTCTAGCTAAACTGACAATGACCTTAATAATGGTGAATTTCATGTTTCATATCAATACCTTTACAAAGGCCTGAAAACGCTTATCCTTTGTATAAAGGTCTTTGAAGTAGTTTACAGACTGGTTGTGCTGCCCACAAAACTTGCCATATGTCTTCTTTAAGCGTTCTGCATTCTCACCCGAAAACTGCAGAGGAAAGAGGACAGTGGTTATGCCATAATTCAGTGTACCATTCTGTAAACATTTCCAGTCTACTTGTAAAAGCCAAGAGTGCTTTCTCATAAATTCCCCCAAAAGATTAAATTGGTGATGCAGCTTTGGAAAAACAGTTTGGCACTTCATTAAAGGCTAAAAATATTAGAGTTCTCCTAAGACACAGCATTCCACTCCTAGGTGTATACCCAAGGGAAATCCACACAAAAAGTTATACACAAATGTTCATGGCAGCATTACTGTTAACAGTCCCTAACATGAAAAACACAAATGTCCATTAATGGATAGATAAAGTATGGTCACCATAAGACAGGAACTGTAGAGTATTACAAAAAGAATGAAGTACATTTACATGCTACATTTTTTTTTTTTTTGAGGTATGGGGGATTGAACCCAGGGCTTACACATGCTAGGCAGGTGCTCTACCACTCAAGCTAGACACTTGCATGCTACAATTTTGAAGAGCCCTGAAAGCATTATACAGAGTGAAAAAAAAGTCACTCACGAAGGACCAAATATTGTTTTATTCAGTTTATGCATAATCTCCTGAAAAGACAAATCCACGGAGACAGAGAATATGCTAGTGGGTGCCTAGACCTGGTGCAGTTTGTTGTATGGGAGGTGTGGGGAGTGACTACTCGTGAGTGTGGGTTTCCTTTTAGTTGATGAAAATGTTTTAAAGTTCACTGTGGTGATGGCTGCACAACTGTGAACACACTGAAAACCATTTAACTATACATTTTAAATGGGTGGATTATGCAGGATATGACTTTTATCATTTTGAAAACAAAACCAGAAGTATCTATGTACTGTGCATGTAAGAAATATAAAATGTTTTCTAACTTCCATTTGTCATGAACATAGTAATAAACAAACTTGGAGGCTCACCAGAAGTTTTCTCATGAGACAGTCTTAAATTTGACCGTATTAAGTTACACAGGGGATGGGGGTAATAACTTAGTGGTATAGCACTAGTGTGGAATACATGAAGCCCTGGGCGTGACCTCCCCAGCACTCTCCACCACAAAAAAAAGAGTATTATGAATTAAGCACCATAATGAGGTTTTTCCAGGGTCCTGGGTTTCAGCCCTAGCACCACACACACAAAATAAAGTTAGATGAACATCAGAAATCTAGGGATTTGATTATCCCACTTTCTTTTTTTTGGGGGGTGGGGGGCCTTGCACTTGTTGGGCAGGCGCTCTACCACTTGAGCCATACCCCAGCCTTTGATTATCCCACTTTCTTTAGACAAGCAGTTTTAGTAATTCTGCAAGGCCCTTAAATAATCTCCAAATATGTGCAACCTCACAGGTCCATCTGAAGATATTTGTCTTGGGATATGTCAATAAGTTTCTGCATGAGGTTTATCTGATATATGCTAAGCACTTATTTCCATGTACTAAAAACACTGTAGGCAATACAAATTTATCTTTGCCAAAAAATGTGAAGAGGGTTCAGGGTGGTTTTTCCTTTCATGAATACTCACCAATGTGAGAAGCTGAGATGGAAAGACCACAAGTTATATGCTCCTACCATAAACCAAGTGCCTGAAAAAGCTGATTCTGGCTTTGGCACACAGAAAAACAAATGGACATCAGGGGACCAGGGTTTTAATCTCAGCATCAATGATCTTACCGGGGGAGGTGTACAAATGATAAAACAAGACAAGGTTAGATGACGTGCCTGTGTAGAGCCTGCAGGTGGAGAGAAGCCAGAAAGAGGGAAGTGGGAAATGTTTGGAAGAGGGGATGTTTGGGGAGAAAAGGTCCTCATTTGTAGGCTCTGACTATAAATTGCAGACCTCTTGATCAGTCTGCATTCATTTTATAACATGTCTGCTTTTACTTCTAGGAGTTCCCTGAGGCAGTAGTCCAAGCTATATTCACCTGTGTGATTATATCTGGCATATTAATAGGTGCTTGGTAAATATACTTAAGAGAATGAATAAAAATGCTAATGAATCAATGAAGTGAGAGGTATAGGTTCAAGTATACAAGGAAAGCAAAATTTCCATTCTCAGACAAGTGTCGTAGCAATTAAGCCTCTGCATCTACACAGAAGTAGTAATTTGCTGGAGAAAAAAATGTAACAGCTACCTGTGCATGCTACATACCCTATTAACATTAAGGTACTACATTTTTTTCAAGAGTATTTTTAAAGAAACATTAAAAGCTGCCTAAAAGCATTAAAATAATCTTTAGCTGAATTTGAGTGGAAATGAAACCTTATCACCCCTTGGTAAATATTAATAATACATATTTTACAGAGTCTCTTGATTAACTTTCTATGCTTCTGCTAGTTTTAACATAGATGATGCCCTTTTTTAATTGAGCCATAGAGGAAAAGTGAAAACTTCCAACAAATATCCTTTGATTTGTGAAACTACATTACTTTTGTTAAGGACAAAACCTTTTAATGTATATCTACCATTTGTTAGCTACTTTACATACATACTCCTTTTAACTTTCTAAAATAGCATAAGCAGAGAAGCCCTACAGTTCTTTTGTACAGAAAAGGAACTCGACGTTCAGAGAGATTAACTTCCCTAAGCCTGCAAAGTTAAATGGGAGAGGTGAGATGGATGCAGGCTCACAAACCCCAAAGCTTCACTTTTTCCTCATAAGGGAGGAGGACCTGTGATCCTTCCCATGGCTCACCTGATTTACCAACACATCCCCTATCCTCTTGATAAGGAAGTTCTTTTCACTTTTATCCAGCAGAGACTCCTTTTTCCGCTCCAGGATCCTCTGGAAGAACTGGCTGTGGATACTGATCAGCTCATCCACACAGGGGAACAGTTTCTCCACCATCTGCTGCTCAAAGAGCAGCTCCGTTGTCATCCCCCGGCTGTACACATCACTCATGACCTTGAGAGTGCGGATGTGATGGAACTCTGTTTGCATCAGCTCTGGGAGGACAGAAATCAGGATCCTTCAAAGATCTGCTGTGGTCATAAGGTTAATCTACAGCCCAATTTAAACTTTGGAAGTGTTCTCATCTTACTCCTCATTTTGCACATGACCTAATATTATTTTCTGATGACAGATATACTAGATTCTGCAAGTGTAAAGTGCTGGTTTCCAAAGAGGTGTTCATTAGATTCAGCAACTCTCATAATTGACCTGGTTCCTCCAAATGACTCTTGTTTCATTTACTTTCTAGTGTGGCTGAGGAAATAAGCTGCATTTTCAGAAGAAATCTCTTTCTAGGACTGCTTACAACTAAGCATGCATATATGAAACAACTGCTCAACAGAATAAAGAAGAAACAGAATGGGGCAAAATGGATGAACAGACACAAATAGAACAGTATCTCTGTCCCCAAAGTTTTTAAAGATTTCCCACACTCAAAAACTGATTTTTCCATAGCCCAGCAATTCGCCAGCCTAAAAATGTGGAACAATGCTGATCAGGTATAGGCAAAGCAGATGAAGAATCTCACCGTAAATCACTTCTTGCCGTTTGACCACGTCTTTCTTTTGCTGTTTTAGAAACTTGCTGTCTACTATCCGACTCCAGGACTCTGCTTCTAGCTGTTTGCAATCAGTCTCAAAGTCTCCCATTAGCTGTCCTTCATTCATGTCTGTACCTACTCCTCAAAATATAAAAAAGTAATCTCAGAATCTTGGGTTTGTAACCTCTAAAAAGCTGGACTTTCCTCAGGGCAATAAATGATTTCATGAGATAAATACTCTATATTAACACAGGAGTATTCATGGGAAGCACATTCTGGCACTAGAAAAGAACCAGTGTCTTATTTGGGAGTGACAGACTGTTCAAGATTGGTTAAGATTGATACTTAAGACACAATTCTTAGGTGAGGTAGGAACTGGAAGGGTCCTGCTACCTATGAGAGAGCAGGCTTACAATTACTCCAAGACAGCTAGAAAAGAATGTGTACAAAAGCCGAGGGAAAAAAAAACATCTGCATCGAAGAGTACACCCACATTAAAATCAATGGCATCCTTCAACAGACAGCTGACAATGGCACAGGTATGACTGCCCATTCATTATGATGCATTTGATGCTTCAGACACAGCCAGGGAAAGAAAAAGGCACTGTTAACTCATTAAAGGTGCTGTAGGCAACAGCACATGCAAAAGTTCCCTCTTACCCTCATCAGTAAGGGATTCTGTTGACTCATTGACCTTGCAGATTTTATTTAGTGAGTCTGTTGAATGAGACAGGAATTTCCAGGTGTTTGACATATTCTCATCACTGCCAACTCTGGGGACAAAAAGAATATATACTGTTAAGTACATTCTGACAAGTTGTGGTTCACACTCTCAGATAAGAACATAAAAAACTTTGAGATGATAGCTGTAAACTACGGTAACTGAAGAAAAGTTTCTTATGTACACAGAAACATGAAACACTATTAGAGCTTGGAAGCACTATCACTGAAAACTCCAACTTTTTCAACTTTTTGAGCCTTATAAGCAAGGGAACTTTCTGCCCTCAAAACATTTACACATCATATAAGAAATTTCTGTTTAAAACTTATTGAATAACCACTACATTTTTCCCACTCTGGCTGCCTAAAAATCTATAAATTGAGCACTTAATAATCTTTGGATTTTCTAAGCCCAACTCACTGGTTAGTGCTGTAGCTACCCAAAATACATTTATTGTATTTTAATACAATAAATTAATTAAGTAAATTAATGAGCAAGAAAGACTCATTTAAAAATCACTTTTTCAAAGTCACAATGTAAATAAATTTTGGTAACATTACAATTTTAAAAAGAAGACTTATGGATATCACGAAAATACAAACTAAACAAAAATACCTGAAATGTTTTTAGAGGAGGAAACATTAGCTACACGGAGGTTATGAATTATAGACAAAAGGAGACTGTCATCCTTTACTTAAGAATTTTCCTCCAACCTAGGTTAAGAGACATGCAAAAGATGCTGATCCTACATTTCAGATGAGACTTACACTCACTTGATGGGCAGTCAGGCATCTTACCCCAAACAGCCAACATCACAATCAGCTCTGTGCTAACCCCCTGACAATCAATGTCTGGCTTGCCAGTGGTCACAGCAACTCTTGTAGAGGATCCCAAAAGGAACTGAGTGGAAATGAGTGAGTGGGAACCTGGCAGTATTAACTGGTCCAAAATTCACCTCCACAAAACTGACTTAAGGGATAACAGGCAAGGATAGAAAACAGAAAGAAACAAAACCACCAGGTTTACCTAAACAATACAAAAGTGAAACTAAAATTTATAATCAAGTCATCTTCCCCCCTTTTTTTCCTCATTTTGATCTAAAAATAATCTTTTCAGAACTTTATCAGCACTCAGGCTCTTCAAAAGTGGGGCTGATCACTCACAAACAACTGAAGCACCCAGCCTGCTGCTTCTGCTGCTGCAAGGAGACCCTATTACAACATGGCAGACTACGACAGTGCATCAAAAGTTTAACTGCCAGCTGTCTACCACCCAACTGCACACCAACACATTATCTTACATATCTCATTCTACAAAAGAAAATTTTTTTGCTTAATAACACCATTACTGTGCTCTTGCCACCTGGATGTCAACTGTGCTATGTCTGGACCCACTGACCCAGTAATGTTCTGTATGGAGACACTTTTGGAGAGAGAGACGCTCTGCTGGGACCTTCTATTAACAAACATCGGGGCAGCAGTGGCTTCGTCAGCTAGGAGGACTGCAGACCTAGGACGCTCCTTGGGCTGTGAGGCTGCAAAGGAAGACAGCTTGTTAACTGAAGCACCACCTATCCATGCCCACCTGGGGCTGGCTCATCTGACAAATGCTACTTGGAAGCGAAATGCTTTAAAACAGATTAGCCTTTGGAGTCTCAGTTGGTATGACAAGTATACAGGACAGTTTGGCAGCAGCTACTGAAACTGTAAAATCTATGTTCTTTGGTGTTCAGCTTTTACAACAGGTTTAGTCTGTAAAGTGTACCCATAGATGTCTGGAAGAACTTATGTCCAAGAGTTTGAGGACAGCCTGAGCTATCCAGTGAGACCCTGTCTTAAACAGTAACAACAAGAAAAACAAAACCTCGAACAAAATAATATTGTGCAGTAATATTAGCAAAATGAAGACACTGTGTCTGTGCTGATGCAGATCTCATGATGCATTACATGAAGAAATTAAAAATCAATCAAGGGCTGGCAGAGAGTCTCAATCAATGAAGCACCTGCCTACCAAGCACAAGGCCCCAGTTCAGCCCAAGCTCAGCCCCAGTTTAGCCCCAGTATTGCCAAAAAAGAAAGAAAAAAACCAATCAAGGTACACAACAAGGAACATAATAGGCTATAGTTTATGCTTAAAAAAAATAAAAACCTAATAATCCAAGTTAGTATTTTGCTTTATCTTCATAAAGGAATGGTGAGAAGATAGAAGAACTCAAAGTGGTTACTTGTGGTGTGGGACTAAAACTAGGCAATGAGGATAAAGAATCATATGAAAGCACTTACACTTAAAATTTTAAATCAATTAAATCAGCATAACCTGAACCCACAATTTGTACTCTTAATGTATTATTTAAATTCCATCTTGCCCCAGTCAGAATGGCAACCGTCAAGGAAATAAAAAACAAATACTAGCAAGGATGTGGGGGGAAAGGAACCCTCTCACACTGTTGGTGGGAATGTAAAGTAGTTCAGGAACTATGAAAATCAGCATGGCGGGTCCTTTAGAAACTAAAAATAGAACTACCTATGATCCTGCTATACCATCCTGGGTATATACCAGAAGGAATCAAAGTCAGTAGACAACAGAGACTCCTGACACCTCATGTTTACTGTGGCACTATTCACAACAGCCAAGCTATGGAATCAGCTTGGGTGTCCCATCAGCAGATGAATGGATACAGACAAATGTGTACACCACATGTACACCACAGGGTTTTATTTAGTCATAAAGAAGAATGAAATGATGACAAGTGAGGGAAAATGGAAGGAACTGGAGATTATTACGTTAAACTAGATAAGCCGGATAAGCCAGTCTCACAGAGACAAGTATTGCATGCTATCCTATGTGAAACTATCTGAGGGGGAAAAAAAGGATATGAAAGTTAAAGGAGGAGCATTAGGGATGTGGAAGGTATTAGGATAAGGGGATAAGAAGGCCATGGAGGGGTAAATATGAGGTAAGAACATTATATATGCATGTAGGGAAATTTCACAATGAAAATTTTGTACAAGTAATATACACTGAAAATTTTAAAACAGAAAACCTATGTGGGTCAGAGAAAATACACATAAAGAACCTTGCACATAATAGGCATTTTAAGAAAAGACATTTATTTTATCTGATATGAAAGAAAATAAGCATCTGAAACAAAGAATAATGACATAAAAAGTTTAAGGAAGATCAGACTTGTAAAAGGAATGGGCTGCTCACAGATTGATGTGGGTGTCAGTCTGGCAAAGTGCCTCTCATCAGCATGCAAATATGAATAAGAACTACACTTAATATGTCTAAAGAGAATTCAGTTCTTCTGTGGAAGTACAGAATGGTCTAGCCATTCTCAAACTCTCTGGAAGCACTTAAGAGAAATAAGGCATAGGACAGTGATTATCAAGCTTGAGAGTGCATCAAACACACCTGGAGGATTAAAACACAGATCACTGGGCTTCATCCGAGTTTCTGATTCACAGATTTGGGTAGGGCCCAAGATTCTGCACGTCTAATGGATCCTGGAACTGCACATTGAACAACTGCCCTGGCAAAGACTTGCCTAGGTTCCATGGTGCCAACTAAGACAGTCATTGCTGCATTACTTAGGGTTGTTGTTGGAAGCAATTAAAATATCCTGTCTTTGGGGGAACTGATAATTAACACATGCTATATGCTTATGAAAGATGGTATGCAGCAATATGAAACATTAGCTTATTATGACATGCATAATCTCAAAATGATATTAGTGAAAAATAAGAATATAAAAGCACAAGTCATCATCTAATTGAACCTCAGTGCATAAAACAGATAAGATATCTAAAGATATAGCAGATTAGAAGCACATACATTTAGTATACTATAGCAGGAATGAGACAGGGAATATAGAACAAAAAGGGAAAAGGAGTAAGTAAAACCAAAGTGAAGCCTTGCATGAACTGGTGATTTACTTACTCACTGTGGTTCTTCCCACCCTACCCCACCCCGCCCCCCCATGCATGGGACTGGGGTCTGAACTCAGGGGTTTACACTTGCAGAACAGGTACTCTACTACTTGAGCCATACCTCCAAACCATTTTGCTCTTGTTATCTTGGAGATGGGGCCTTTCAAACTGTCTACCTGAAGGACCTTAAACTGTGATTCTTCTTATTTCAGCCTCCTGAGTAGCTAGGGTTATAAGCGTGAGCCACAGCACCCACGTTATTTAGTTTTGTGTAACATTTGAGGTCATTGGGGAAAAAGAAAAAATATTTATATATATTTCACAGTTTATAAAGAGTTTAACCAGGACGCTCTCATCTGATTTACATAATTGTGAGGTACTAAAGTCAAGCACTTAAACCCTCAGCTTGCTGGAGAAGAGACTGAGCCACACAGGGTTACTTGCTCACACAGGGGCCACACTGTCCCTTCAAGCTAATACACATGCTGTTACAGAAACATTCAGAGGGTTTAGTGGTCAATGAATCTGCAGAATAAAACATCAGCCTCTTCTGGTATTCAAATCTTTTTTCCTGAGACAGCAATTTGCTGGCCTCGAACCCTCCATGTAGCCCAATGTGATTCGCCTGCATATGCATTCAAAACTTAAGTAGCTATTAAGCCAGAGCTGGATGGTGAGAAAGGACTTCTGGGAAGTGGGCTGAGCTACTCACGCTTGCTTCTCATGATGACTGTGGGCAGTGATGATGTGTCATGTGCCTGAAGGCTCCCTTTGGGCTGTTAAAGAGAAAGACAATAAATACATGACATCTGCATTGACAATTTACCCTCTTGTCAAGTTCTAAGAAGCCTAGAATGGAAAGGGAGCATTATAGCCTGCTTTCCTACTCTGTCCCTTGCATGGGTCCTCAGCACCTGTGTCCCAGTCAGTCACCCTCAGTAGGTGCTATCCTCTGGGCCTACCAAACACTACTGATGCTGCAGGTGCTGTTTCTTTCCCCAGGAACACTCTTCTCATCTTTCTAGGGATGGCATCCTTCCATTTCCAGACTGGTTCAGTTCTATCTCCTTGGGAAAGCCATCCTCTAGTTTCTTCCCTTTTTTCATCCAAGCAAGAGACTGACATTCCTGAAAACCCTGCACCTATTCCACAAAGCTTCCTCTCTTTTATGGCAACTGCCTGTGCCTTTTTCATGTGTTTCTCCAGTGACTAGCATTTATAAGGTGTCAAAATTTTTTAAGTGAAATGCTAGTTTTAGTTAAGACTGTGGTGGCATGTAACAAAATTACATACCAAGGCATTTAATCTGGGGCGAATCTTCAGAGAAAACAGATTACTCCAGTTTAAAATGAATTCCTCCCATCAGGTTGTGTTTTAGGGGTAGTAGATGCTGTCATCGGTATCGCCAGGGCTCTACAGAGTGTAGTGTGCTTACAATGGCAGTAAGGTTTAGCAGAGATCACGGACTCAAATGACTCCTGGGCCAGGCAGGCAACAAGCAGGGTGATGAGAGGATGCGGCAACCTGGAATTTGCTACCCTTTTGAAAGGAGGCCAATAGCCACTCAGCTCCAAGTGACTGTTTTTTGCTATCATCCTTCCGACTTTTAAGGACTTGTAAGCCTGACACCATCCTAGGTGCTCAGAATCCACTAACGGATCACAGATCCTTGCCTTTAAGCTGACTGGCACATTTTGAGCTCATGTTCTAGTTGGGGGAAGATACAGACCGTAAAAAAAAAAAATATGACGAAGACTGATAAATATAGACTCTGAGAAGATGATAAGTATGATGGAATAAGGAAAAAGAGCAGGATAAGGAAAAGCCAGGTGAGAGGAAATACCAGGTGGGGCCCAGGGTTGTAGGATCTTCCAATTTTTTTTAGAAGAAATTAGAAACCTGAAATCTATACAAAATGTAATTTTTAAATAACTACACACACTCAAATTTGAAAACACACCGCAAAGGTCAAAACAAAATATATGCCTGTGAGCTGAATGAGATCTGGCATACAGAAGTTTCCTCTCATTATACTAGTTCAGTGGTTGTCAAAGGGAGGCCCGAGGACCCAAATCATTTAGGAACTCAGAGATGCAAATTCCTGGGCTCTTCAGAGTCTGTAATTCTGGGGGCATCCAGTAAATTTCTTTTAATAAACCCTTGATTGAAGTGATTCTGATACACACTCAAGATTGAGGCCAGTGCACTAGGTAAGCATGTTTGGCTATGATGAAGCACACAGCATGTTAAACATTTCTGTATTTGTGTATATGCAGGTGGAGAGGAACTGGAACACTGAAAACCACACAGGCTTTCCAAAAGGCCTGCACCCACACCCATACTTTCTTTAAGGGCCACCTGGAAAGCAGAATACTATTATCACGCAGCAGGCAGGAGAAAAGTGCTCCCAGACAGACTGGTTCTAACGATTGCATATCACAGACCCCTGATTTCCAACTGCTGCGCTCATGGTCCCAGGTGTGTGAATAGGAGAGTAGGTCTGCAGACATGGTTAAGAAGAGAACTACTTTAATAGCAGCACAGAAAATTTTAAACAACAGAGAAATGCATATTTAACATGCAGAAGTTCTGAAAGCATTTCCTTTTTCTAAAATATCCAACTCCTGAGTGTGTTAATCAAGAAGAGAACTGATCATTTTAGGGAAAAAATTATTTTCTGATTATTTTAGCCTTAAAGTTGGTACCAAAGAATTAAAAAAAATAGTTAAAACCTACCCTAACAGCAACTCTCCCAACTTGTGAGAATTTTGCTAGTTTAAACTCTTATTTTAAACCTTCTTCAAGCCAGAAATGTCTTACCTTCATTTTGACCTTTGCACAGGAGGCCACATTTTCTCTGCAACCTTTGTGGACAAAAGCACTGCAATCTGAAAAGAAAGCCAAAGCCAAGGTCACAACAGCAAAGCAAATGGGCCTTTGATTCTGACTCTCCACTGTTGCAAAAAGCCTATGGGTTTCTAAGTGAAGTCACTCACATGAAAAATGTCACCATAACTGAAACTACATTTTACAGTCTTCTTCTAGGAAGGACACCTGTTAATATTATTTGGAGGAGGAAGAACAGATATCATTACTGATTAACAAAACAAGAACTCTGAAACTTCTCAGACAGGAAGCTTGAGAGGCTACCCAGAAGTAAAAGTTCAAGTGTCTGCCACCAATATGTGTGTTTAACTCACAAGAAAATGTATTATAAAGCTGCTGACAGGGGTTATAAAATCTGTATTATTGTATCAAAGTGAAGGATGTGGATTTGAACATCTATCTGCTTATATCCTTACACTTGGCATCTTAGCCACCTGAGCTTGCTGCAACCCACTCTCTGAGTCAAGAGCCGCCCAAGAAAGGTCACTACAGCTCCTGTAGAGCATCCTTGGGAACCCTGGCTCAAGAGAAGGGAGACTTCCTGAAAGACAGAAACAGAGACTACCATATGCCAAAACCACAATTTTATCTTAAAATACTTTTAACTTCTCACTCCCTTGGTCTGTGAGGGCCACTGAGGTAAAAATTAACCACACTGTGTCCCAGAAGGGCCATCATCAGCTCTTACTGCTGTGACGAAGTCATAAAACAGAACTGTGCCAAGCTAAGCACAAACAAAAGATTTGCCTTTGGGGACAGATGACGAAGTTGTCTCTCCTGGGAAAGGCTCATCAGGAAGTCAGCCACAGACACCATTTGCTGTGCACTGCCTCACACTGCTTCAGGAAGCACCACAGGTTCTGTCCTGACCAACACATGCATGGATTAAGGGCCAAGATGCTCTTTGAAGCTCAGACATATGGACTGCAGGGGAGAGGCAGGTTGGAGTGATGATGGGAAGGGGAGGTTACTAGGACACAAGGAAGGAGACTGCCAGAAACCAGACCCCCAAAGCCTTGTTGATTCCTTTTGCACTGGTTGCTCCTGTAATGCCCACTTGGTACACTCCACCAGTCACACTGCATTGGGCTTATGTTGGGTTTTTCTCCTGTACTGAGTGCTCTTCTGTGGTAGGGACTGGAATTTTCAAGTCTTCAGCGCAGTGCCTGACTCGTGGCACTTTTTCAAATGTCTATGTGTAGATTTCAGACCCATTTTACCTAAGTGCCCTGACACAACTGTAACTACAAAATACAAAACTTACTCTATCAATTTATTAATATTAAAAGGAAAACAGGACAAATAGCTGTCAAATTACATTTGATTTAGATTCTCGTTCTGTTAATTACTGTTGCCCTAGTATAAGTTCCTTTTCCATGGGCCTCAGTTTCCTCATCTACAAAACAAAAAGAAGGACCGTATTTTCCCCCAGCTTAAAGCATTGATGAGGATATGGCAATGAAGAAACTCTCCATCTGCCAATGGATCTAAAAGTCGATATACTCACTTTGGACAGTAATTTAGCAATATCTAATAAAGCTGAGTACTTACCCACTTTATGACTTAACCTATCTTGGTACAGAGCCAAGTGACATGTACCTAAGGATGTTCCTTATAACACTGTTTGTAACAGGAATTGAAAACAGCCCAAATGACTGAGCAGGAGAACAGATGTGAGGCCTTTGTAGAAGAGAATACCATAGAAGAGCTAAGAGCCAATGATAGGTCTGTGTGTTCCACATGCTGACCTCCAAAACACAACACTGGGGAGTATAAAGCAAATTACAGAGCTAGACACACTGTAACAAGGAGAAAGTTAAATTGTGTTTATATTAGATGGAGTTATCCAACACACTACATATACAATCAATTCATGATAATGTCTGAATTTGGGGGAGGAGGAGGAGAAATGGGAGCAAGAAAATAGGAATTCATTTTTGGTGGGAAATTCAATTTAACTGTAATGGTTTACTTCTTAAAAATGAAAAATATTCTGAAATACAAAATGTTATACTATCTTTTCCTTCTTTTTTATAGTGTTGGGAAATGAGCCCAGGGTCCCATTAAATGGTAAGCAACTGCTATACCACTAATCTGTAATTTGTCATTTTGAGTGGTGCATACACAGGTGCCTGTTAAATTGTCTGTATAATACTTTATATTGGTATCTTCGCAAATTAAAAGTGTATCAAATTCTAGTATCCTTCGAAGTTTCTTAAATTTCCTTATAAGCATTTGCTTATCCTTTACAATCAGTAACTTACCACATCTGTAATAAATCTGAAATAATTTTCATTTTATTATCATATACATCAGTTACAAAAGTGCTTTTTTCTTCTGCTTTACTGAAAGCTGACAGTACTTGAGGCATCTCTGGGCAATGGAACAGGTGGTGCATTTGTAATTCTGATCTGCAAATGCCAAGACAGAACTCGTTTTCAAGTTGTGTCCTTCCTGTTCCTTTCCTTTCAGTCAGTCCTAACCCTACAGAGAATTAAGCAATGTCCATTTTCAAGGCAGTGGCACTCTCACAGACTTCAGCTGTTTTCAAGTTCTCAGGCCAGTGTTTGAGATTAAAAAACAGTCCCATTTGATGAATCATAAAAGCAGAAATAATATTTATAAATGAGCTTCTAGTAGAAGTTTTCACATAAATTCATGTTTTCAGTTAATTAAGACATGCTCAAACCCACACACCAGCTGAAATTTTAATATGCTCTATACTATGGACATGAGTCTTAGTGATCAACAGTTCACATGGACATCTGCTTAAAATACTGAAGTACCTACTTGAAAAACACTCCATTTGTCACCAAGCACTCCTGGACTCCAACTGCAGCCGACAGTTTTAATGTTACTGTGCATGGGTGACTTAAAGAGACTTTTAGCACTTCTGACATCAGCCAAAGTCATGGGACTCAAATCTTATTCTCTGCTTTGAGAAACAATTACCAGGAACATAAGAACTGAAGACAAGTCTAATACAGCCTAAAGCTCTCTGCCACCAACCATACATTCCATGTTGTTAGAAAGATCAAATAAAAACTGCCTTTTCTTTCTTCATTTAAAGGATTTCCTAATGGCAGTAAGCAGTACTCTTTCATTTCCAACATTCTTCAAACAAAGTCTCAGCACAGTGGTTGATGGTTAGGAACAGAGCTTACTCCTAATTCAATTTTTCTGAAAATTAAAAGCAAGCAGCCCAGCCATCAACTTCTTTTTGAAAGGAAGCATCAAACAAAAGAAAAGAGATGAGGCCTCGACATGCCTGGGAACTATCATGTATGTGTTGGTGCATTTTTTTTTTTTAAAGCTCTACTAGCAACTACCACAGACCTTTGGTGACCTGTTATAATATATGCATTCTTACTCATTCAGCAGAAAAATAAGCCATTAGCGAAACTAGCTTGAAAAAAAATCAGCTTTACAGGGTGTGGTGGCACACACCTACAGTCCCAGTTATGTGAGAGGTGGAAATGGGAGGATTGTGGCTTGAGGCCAGCCATTGCAAAAAAAAAACACCCCAAAACCAAAAAAAGCCTGACACCCTATTTCCACAGGCTGGACATGGGGATCTGTGCCTGACACCCTATTTCCACAGGCTGGACATGGGGATCTGTGCCTGTAACCCATCAACACAGAAAGCAGAGGATTATAGTCTGAGACCAGCCCCAGGCAAAAGCTAGAGGCCTATCAGAAAAACAAACTAAAGCACAAAGGCTGGAGTGACTCAAGTGATAGAGCACTTGCCTAGCAAGCATGAGGCCCTAAAATCAAACCCCAGGACTGCCAAAAAACAAAGAAGAAAAAAGAAAATCAGCTTTATAGACTAAGAGGGGTGGCTGTTCTGAACTAAATTAAAATTAAGAGTATCAAAGGATTGCCTGCTAAAGGAAAGAGTCACCTTTTGAGTTGAGTTATGCAGCCAGAGCTCTGCAGAAAGGGGTTTTCTAGTACTTCAGTCCACTGATCATCAAGAGGGAATATGCTGAGTTTTGACTGTTCTGTCTACTAGGGATGGATCTGAGCAGCAAAATCTATGTGGAGAAAATTATCTGATCTTTCTTAAGGATACAGGTTGAAGAATTACCTGTAAGGACAGAAATATGCAACTTCCTCTTACCAACTGTAGCAAAGAAAAAACAAACAAGACATTTAAATACGAGCAATTCAGAAATGCATGCTCCAAAATTCTTTCTGCAACTTCTTGCTTGAAATCCATAGGGAATCTGAGATCCTGCTGGTTTGCACTGATAGTGCTATACGGAAAAGCACATGAGATGTTCCTGGTAGTTGGGGTAACAACCATAGTACTGATGCACAGAACAAGAGGAAAGCCACAAAAACAGCCCAGCCATCCTGGCCAATGTTCTTGCTACAGCAGTTTTCAAAAACACTGGTAACAAAAGTGAAACAAAACCAGAGTGTTCTGCTTGAATAAGAACTGGCTCTATTGCTTGGGCTCTTCATTTCACCTTTCTTTTCCCTAAATAACCAACTTCCTTTCTTTAATCAATTACATGCATTTAGTATCTCATGTAAGCAATGAACTCTAAATGCCAGAAAATGGCCTACCTACAGTGCTGCTTTTAGTGATGAAATCCAAAGCAAAACCCAACCATCGCATACGTTTTTAAATTCTTTTGTTTCACACATGAGATTACAGCTGGTCTACTGATGTTTTTTTAACTAAGAGAACGTACGACAGAAGTACTCAGCAGCTGCTAAACAAGAGAAAATAAATCAACGGTAATCTCCATATCACTTTAAATCTGTTTAAAGCAAACAAAACCAGTGTGTGATCCGAAACCCTCAGCATAGGCATTTCTTTATTATGAAAGACTACACCAAGCTTTCCACAAAACGAGTTTTCTGTGTCAGCTCATTACTCAAGGACAGCTTTCCATGATTAAGAATAAGGAAGAGGAAAAACATCCTTTCCTTGCCAAGTCACCCAGTCCTACAGCAGGGGACAGCTTGGGCTGAGTGAGGATCTCCCCAAGGCTTCATCTCAGTTAAATGCTGAAGAGACTTAGGCTTTGCTCCTAGCTTTCCTTTTGAAATCAAGGAGAAGCCTATAAGGGAGCCACATGGACACACTATTGCTTGCTATTTCTAGTGGCTATGATCATGACCACTTCTGTATTAGTCCACATGAGGGTTCTGCTTTCGCTTATTATTATATTATTGTTTTGGTGGTATTTGGTTTTAAACTCAGGGCCTCGTACTTGCTAGGCAGGCAGGCTCTCAATCACTTGAGCCTCCAGCTGTGTGACTTTCACATTTTTGTGTCAGACTTGTCCAGCTGTGTCAGAGATGTTCATTTGTTTTGCAACACTCTATCCTGCTCAATGTTTTAGTGTTTGCACTCACATAGATATATTAAAGTGGTGGAAGGCAGGAGTAAGTCAACATAAACCATCATAAGACATTACTATGCAGGACTACGTGGCTGATCTATCTAAGCCACAAGTGAAACCTGGTTGAGCAGCAGCCTGCTGTGTGAAGCTTCATTCAGGGGTCAGCAAAATAGGCTTATGTTAGACAAAAGAGAAAACTGTTTTTTCCTAAGAGCACAGTGGTTTCCTACGGGGTAGATGACTAACTGCAGGGATGATACATTTCCTGAGACTCCTGGGAAGATCCCAAATATGAGGGGATGAAGGGAAAGGACAAAAGATTCTGAGTCCCCAAATTACTCGTATTTTCCACTTCCTGCCAAGATAACAGATGGGGCTTCATGCATACAAACGTGCATTGCACCCTCTGTCCTGCAGGAAACCAGGAATATCAGCCAATTACTTCTGTTCTTTTGGGAAGATGACTACACCCTGTTCCCTTGCTTTCAAGCCTCGGTTCCTCCCATTTCTTGTTCTAGGAGGTAGGCTGGACAACATCATACACCAACTTTACTGCCACCACTAATTGCTAAGATTGTATCAACACTGCTTTTAGAACAGGCACCAAGCTCCTAAGTTTCTGCAAATCTGAAACGTATTTTTGAACCTTGGACACACTTCAGGACAATAATCAAATCTCATTTAAACCACGAGCTTCTCTGACTATCCCCTTCTAAATGTGTGGCTGTCTGTGCTAGGAGACAGACAGTTGCTGTGGGTGTCATCACAGCACTGGACAGGCAGCTGCTGGAATTGGCACCAAGTCTGCTTGGAAAGCTCCATGAGTATCATCCCTAACATCTGCCACCCCAGTGTTAATCAGTGGTGAAGACATCTCAAAACATTTGTTTCAACTGGTCATTTAAGTCTAACAGTAACAGACAATAAAATGATAGCAATGCTTTTGAAAACCTCAGAAGGAAAGGAGAATGTTTGGTGAGTCATTTTATTTGTGTGTGTGGCAGGGTAGTGTCCTTTAGTCAGTACTGCAGTTTGAACTCAGAGCCTTATGCTTACTAGGCAGGTGCTCTGTCACTTAAGCAAAGCTCTTTTTTGCTTTATTTTTCAGATATGCTGCTAATTAATCACCTTAGCCATCTAGCAGACTAGGCTAGGCCTAGGAGGCTAGTCTCTAGACTTGTCATCTCTCACCAAATCAAGCCTCCTTGATTTACTTTGGTATGCTCTACTTTGTCACCTGCTATGAGACATGTGCCTCAGATAGGATTTGCAGTTACAGTGTGTGTGCCACACCTGGCCCCGAGCCTATTTTTGCACAGCCCATCAACTACGAATGGCTTCTACATCTTACAGAGTTGGGAAAAACAAATAAGATGATACTAAATAACATGTAAAAATTTAAATTTCAATGTCCATAAACGGAGTTTGATTGAAGTAGAACCATGCTCCCTGGTTTATACACCTCTGGCTGCTTTTGTCTTCTAACTGCAGAGTTCAGTAGCTATGACAGAGACCGGATGTTCCACAAAGCCTAAGATATTTGTTATCTAAGTCCTGTACAGAGAAAGTTAACTGACTCTGGTCTGCAAGTGCCTTATCAAAACCAGGAACCATGCTCAGTTAACAGACTTGCCTTTAAGGTGGTTTTTATGCAGGTTAACAACAGGTCAATATGAAACATTTCTGCACGTGAAGACACTCTTGGCAGTCACCACAACTCAAAGCTGGTAAATGGCCAATGTATACCCTAAATGTCTTCATTACATTTAAATATACGTGTGTAAGGGTTAGGGACACAGCTCAGAGCTAGAGTGCTTGCCGTGCACGTAAAAGGTCCTGAGTTTGATCCCCAGGACTGAAAAAGAAAAACAAACAAACAAACAAACAAAAGCTTAAAAATAAGCATATATAATCTGATAAGAGATTGTGGGGAAGCTTTAGGGTTTGAGGCTATTGATTGTCTGGTAATGACACAGATGTTTGGAATATGAAGTCGTTTATGAATAAGAGAAGAGTTGTTTGAAACTGGAGACGTCTGAAAAAAATATAGGTTGGGTATTATGTATCTAAAGTTAATTTCTACAATGCTGTTTATTGAAAAATATAACCAGGGCTCCTTCTCTATATAAATGAGAAACAGATAAGGGGTGGGATGGACAGTAAACTAGAAAAAAACAACCTTCCCAAGCCAAGGGAACCTCATCTCATGAGAGAAGAAGCACGTCTCTTACTTGCACAAGTGTAGGCGTCTTTGTTGGTGAAAGGCTTCATGCACTGGCTACAGGTGATGGGACCCACAACAGGAATGGAACTGAAATTGTGCCCATTGAGAGTCTTCTTATCTTTTTCCTTCTCTTTGGAATCTTTCTCTTTCTCCTTAATTTTATCTTTCTCCTTCTCCTTTTCCTGCCAAAGAAAAGAATAATTAATTGGTCACTGCAAGATCTTCTGTTTACCTGATATCTAGATGATATGTGGTCCACAGTGGTTGATGACTTTTGGACAAAAGTGAGGAACAATATTCTGGCAAAATTTTCTCATTAACCCATGAGCACACAAGCTGCCTTAGAAAAATCCTATGGTAACTGGACAGGCCACACAGTTCTGGCAGTGGCTTATTCAGGGGTTACTTATACTGATAGACACAATGCCCAAAGACTGGCCTATCACCAGGAAGAGGCCTGTAATGTCAGGTAAGATTCTCCTTAGTAAGCCACCAGAGAGCCCACATAGGAAGCAATGAGTTTAGGGTCAGTTTAGGAATGGAGCAGAAGAAAGGATGCTAGTCATTCTGGGATCAGCTTGAGGGGACAGGAAAGATGACTGCATATCATGAAAACTCAGTACAAGCTCCTCTCTGCTGTGTGCACATGGCCACATAACTTCACTCAGTGAGGAGTCTCTGTGATGCTTCTTTTTTTACTGCAGGCAGAACTATTAAATACCCCCCACATATAGTTTTCACTAATTAGAGTTCTGAAGTTACAGGTTATTGACTTTGATCTGATGTTCACTTAGGGAGGAAGAGTGTGCTGAGAGAAGCAGGACAGATCAGGCCTGGGATCAAATGTAAGTTCTACACTACTTGTTAATGTATGATTTTGAACAAATTATTTCTCTGAGTCTCAGTCTCCTTATTTGAAAAATGGGAAAGGTACCTATTTCTTATGTTTAAGAAAAAAAATAGGCAAGACAAAATCTTTGTAAAGGATCTTGTACAATGTGTAGAACATAGAAAGTATAATCAGATTATAGTAATTATTCATGCCTCCTTAAAAACGAGTTTTGGTAGTTTATTACTCTCCTAATCCAGCACAGAAATAGCAGTGAAAGAAAGAAAATTTGACTCGTGGAGGGAGGATAAAAGAAATTAAGGAGTGGCAAAGAACACTGATGCAGAGCAGGGGAGACAGGAGGTACAGAAAACATAGGGAAGCAGCCTTGTCCCCTCAAGCTAGTTGCCACAGTGGTCATTTCCTTTAAGAAAATGACTTTCAGAGAAAGGATGTCCTCAAGGCTTAGCTGCTTATTCCTCTGCCCCGAGGCCCTGAGAGACAGGAAATGCAAGCAAAATGCCTCTGGTTTGAAGGGACAAGGCTTCCCAAGACCTGCTGATTGATCTCTATTGCGAAGCTCCCTTCTTTTCCCACAGTCTCCCTCACCTGTCACAGAGGGAAGAGGAAAAAACTGACATCAACTAATGTTCACTTTGTGTCCAGCCCCTGTACTAGATGCTTTCTAGTGACTGAGTACACTCCAATGGGGATGCGGGCCAAGGAGAGATTGGATTGGGTGGGAAAGAGATGGTCTGGATTGGAAATTGTAAACTCTGAGTACCAGACTGCTTATCACCTCAAAACAATACAGGGATGCTATGAATGTTCAGGAAACAGATCAAAAGCAGGGGGCTTTCATGTATTGACATCAGGCTTCAATCTACGAGGGCTTATTAAAACTTATACAGGCATGAAGAAGATGGAAAGGAATTTATATCTTGAAAACTTGAACAAACACTCAAGACTGTTAGATACTTAATGAAATATCTAAAGCAGTCAGGGACATTTCAGGTTCACACTGTGCTGAAGAGGCTGGAACTGTGCTCTCTATAAAATGTACTTTAGAAGCAATGCTTGGCAAAACACTTAGCTGGCCAATCCACATCAATGGACTAATCTTTCAAACCAGCTGGACCATGAAGAGCAACAACTCACAGGAGAGTTTCATCTACCACCACATGTTGTCACCTAGAAAAATACCTGGAAAATGGGTTCCCCAAAGTTAGTGATCATGATAACTACTAAGGCCTTACATCTTGAATCGATGCCTTCTCTAGATTACTTCAGTGACTCTGAAGTGGGCAGGGTGAGCACCATGCTTCCCAGTCTACAACTGAAATAACAATAAAGAACGTCTAAAATTCTGAGCAGTTCCTACTGCAGTAAGTAATTTACTGTATTTTCTCACAACCACCCAATGAAGTTTTGGTTATCTCCATTTTACATCTGAAAAGACTGAGGCTCAGAGATGTTTAACAATGGAGTTAAGGGCACATCCACAAGTGCTCAACCGGGCATTAAAATCCAGATCTGGCTGACAAACTCAGCTCTCACTCGCCACTCATACTGCCAAGGGCTGGAGAGGTTCCTTGACTTGCAGAAGGTCACAAAGCAAAAGATTAGCATAGTCAAAATTAGAACTTGTACATTCTGACTGTGTTCAGAATCCATCCACTATACTGAAATGGTAAATTAGCACTAAATGTATTATTTTGTAAAGTCCTTTGTGAGCAGAATATGTGCAACAAAAATCTAAGAGCCAACTGCCGTACTTTTAAAACTACATAAAGGAGAGAGAGGAAGGGAGAAAAACAAATTACTTCACTTTACAAAACAGGAAACTGTTCTAAACGAAAATTAGTAACTACTGAAGTACATACAAGTCTAACGAAAATCAGTAACAACACTTGAACTTTTTCAAATAACTCTTTTCTTTCAACTAAACTTTGCTAAAGGTTTCTTGATACATAAACTGTTAAGCTAAAAAGCATCTGTTTTTTTTTTCCTTGAGGAAGTTAAAAGCATGCTCCAACAGTTAAAATAAATTTGCTATGGCAATTATCTTATTCTCTCAAGCCTTGCAGTGGTCTTCAAACCTGAATAAAGAATTTCCTCATCTTTTTTGCAACAATCTAATCTAGTACTTCCAGGGATAAAACCAAAACAACTGTATGTTGCTTATTTATGTGTTTATTAGAATTTAGTCCTTTAAAGAAGTAGGCTCTTACCTCTCCATGTTTTAGTCCTGTGAATCTCACTGTTATGAGGGGTACTTCATGAAGCCGACCCCATTTTACAGACATGATTCAACCCCCATGCCAGGAAATGTGCTCTCACAGAAGGAGGGCTCATGCCGGCAGGGCAGAGCTCAGCAGCCTGGGGCTGCCATTATCACAACGGTAAGAGGAAGCCAGAAACTGGTTGAGAAAGGGAAGGAGGGAGGGCTGAGGCTGCTTGTTTCCTCAAGACAGTCTTAACTATTTGAATGCTGCTCCTAAGGCAGACTAAGTACCCTAGTTTATACAGGAAATAAAACATGGTGTGTGGACAGTGCTTATGTGGCAACATAGGAGATCTGGCAAGGATGAAGGGAAGTTTTTAACACTGGGAAGTAAGGAACACACTTATTTAAAAACAAACTCCAAATTTTATAAAAGTCAGTTTCATAAGAAAACGTTTCAATTACTTTTGATAAATGGTGACTAGGTGTTTTCTGAAGATTCACTTATCCATTTTAACAACTGCTAAAACACTTTAACTGTGTGCTGTGGAAAAAGAATCAAGAAGCATTTCAACAGGAAAGACACTGGAATGCTATGAGAGAAAATTTTCCCTTTTTAAAAGCCTATCTTTTTAGATAAGGAATCACAATTTTTAAAGTCAGAGGACACTCTGGAAAACTGAGGACATGATGTGATTAAACATCTGTCAAGGTACATTTCTGTAATTAAAGAGGAAATGAAAGAATTACTTTTAACACTGGAAACAGCAATCTACTCTGGAAGGAATTTTGAAGGGCTGATGGTATAGTTCTTTTACATGCAGAGCACAAAGCTGAATGTCTTGCTATAAGTCATGTAGCGTATCGGCTGGGCATGAATGTAATCCTTGCACCCCAAAACACCTACTGCTAGTCAGACTAAGAACTGGTCTAAAACATTTCTGACCATCTCTAGTGGTCTAAGTGAAGAAAAAAGCTTAAGACACAAGAAAATCAGTATGATAGGATGGTTTTAAAGTGGGCCTCTCTACTCCCTTTATGAATTTGAAGGCTACTCATTGAGTCTTAAATACCTGCAGCGGAGCTGACTTACTCAGCAGGAAACAGCATCACCTCTCAAAGACAGTGGCAGAAGCAGAGGCTGCCAGCCCTCCTGCTATGCATCACACTCTCAAAAACACTCCATGCATTTACCTAAAAACTTATGCAACCTGTTGTTAGCTTTCAAAAGGATATGTGAACTATCAGTAATTAAATTTCTTATGTAAAAATAAGAAATTGCATGCATAAAAAACCAGTGCCTATGTGCAAAATGTACCACTCAGGAATGTGAACAATTTGTTACCTAACGGCTGCTGACTTTTGGTTGCTTAGAATATTTAAAATTTACAATCACTGTTTAATATACAGAATGTAACAAACTCAGCTTAGTAAGTATGAGTTATTTTCATAAAAATATATACACTGTGTATAAGAAAAGCAATGGGGAGCAGGAAATGATTCTCCCTTTTTATTCCCATTTCTTCTCACTTTTATCCTGTTATATTAAATTCCTTTCCTAATAAACTTTACTATTACTTTTATTACAAAAAAAAAAAAAAAGGAGAAAGAAATGCTGAAATTTCTAACCCATCCTCAGATAAGAATTACAGGTGCCATCTTAATATAGCATTACATTATTTAGAAGATGAATAAAGGGAGTACATTAGGTCTCTTGTAGCATGTATCAAAAAATAATTTAAGAATCTGTGCACTCAGGAGGTGAAGGCAGAAGAACTCCAATTTCAAGGCACGAAGAGGAGGATGCAGCACTTTGCCTAGCATTACAAGGCCCTGGATCAGATCCCTAACACTGCCCCATCCAAAATAGTAAAAGCTTATCGTTTTTATAGAAAGGCCATTGTTAACTTCTTTCAATTTTGAAAGTTAACACTTTGAATCTTTTTTAACATTATGGGTAGGTAACATTATTCATAGTTTAAAAAAAGAGGTGTCAGCATCACTATACTAAGAAAATTTATTATTCATTTATTTTTGTGTTACTGTTTAAAAAACAAAATGCTTCTTTATGGTAAAGCTCTGTTGTGGATGCATGCTATATTAAGACAGGGTATTTAATGTAACTCAACAGAATTTGAATGCTATCTTTATCTACACTGACAAAATCCAAGATGTTCTGGGGTAAGTTCTGTGGAATCTTACTTAAAAGAAAGCTAATAACCATATGAAAGATGCCATCTTAATAAACAAGGCAGCTGGGCACCCTCAACACTTCATCATGGGAAATAACCCAGGGTTATTAATTTGCAATTTTTTGAGTTTCCATTGCTACAGACAGCAAAACCCTCAAAGATCAAATTTTGATGTCAAGACTGAAAGAGGAACCAACTTTAATTGTAAAAGAATGTTGTCACTTTAACTAAGGAGATTATCAGAAGCAAGAGGTCAACTGAAACTTCAACAGTTTCTGCCAGTGATGGCACATCTTCCTCTAACACAAATGGCCTTTTCTCCTGTCTGTCTCATCCCTTTAGTCCTTTGAGGTTAAAAAGTTTACAAAAGAGTGATGCATGCCTATAATCCCAGCTACACAGGAGGAGGAGACAGAAGGATCATAAATTTGAGGCCAACTTGGCTAGATGGCAAGCCCACTCTCAAAAAAAACAAACAAAAATACTTAACTAAAATATGCAGTAAGAGACTATCTCAGAAGCAAAGTTCGAAAACAAAAGCACAGGGAGTGTGGCTCAAGAGGCAGAGTTCTTGCTTACCATCAGCAAGGCCCTGGGTTCAAACCCCAGTTCTGCAAACAGGAAACTAACTTTAAAAACAGTAAAAATGAGAAAGGAAAAGAAAAAGAAAAAGGGTGAAAAAACCCCTATCCTGGAAAGTGATGGATTTCGTTTAAGAGAAAGCATGAAGTGACAAAAACGATTTGCTGGAATCAGATTGGCAGCAGTTCTGCCTTAGTCTGTATTTAGTTCCATGACTTGAAACATACTTCTTTGTGCTTCAGTTTCTAGAATAAGGAGCTGGGTGGAGTGAGACTTTTTTAAAGGTCTGAGTTGTCTTGCATTGTTTTTTTCTAATGTCTGTCTGTATTTCCTCATCAAGATCACTGTGTATTCCTGTGCTGTCCTAAAAGTAGAGTCATGGGGAGATAGACAGAAAAGGGGAATCTTCACTTATTTATTGGTCTTCCAATAAAAACTCTAAAGATTCTGCATATAAATAAAAAATAATGAGAACATTCTGAAATAGTCCAAACTAGACCATAAAAAATTTTAAAGTTAAGACTGTGAGCTTTTGTTCTTTTAAGTGCTTGCTAGCACCTAGTAGAATACTTAAAATATAGAAATCACTCAATAATACCTGGCTAATTTACCTTGCTCTTTCCAAGGGAATTTTCTTTTGTCGACACTAACTACTTACTATTCAAGAAGCAGTGACATAAGTAAAATAAATATGTGGAATACTGGTAAGCATTCTACCCTCTTTGACCTGTTTTTGTTTTTTTTTAATTCTAAAATCAGGTCAAGTATGAAGTTAATGTTTAAATATGTAAATTATGCTAGAAAAGATGTGCTAGACTTTGCATCTTTTCATGATTGCCCAGTCTCTCCATACTGCACTTGGGTAGAAGAAATACAGAGAAAACAGAATCCTGGTGGCAGGTTTTATGGAAAAATTCCTCCGAGACTGAATAAACCTAGTATTTGCTAAAAGAAAGAGATCTTATTTACAAAATTTACTATTATGGTTTCAATCTTAAATCTTAAATCCCCCAAAGGCCCATATACTAAAGGATCTGGAGGTAGTGGAACGTTGAGGAGGTGGGGCCTAGTGGAAGTGGGTGTGGGGGATGTCCTTGCAGGGGATGGGGGACCCTTCAAGCTCTTCAGTTTGTCTCTCTCACGCTCCCTCCTTCCTGGTCACAATTAAATAAACACATCTCCTTTGCCATATGTTCCCATCATAACACACTGTACCTCACAGACCTCACAGACCCAAAGCAATGGGCTCAAGTAACCATAGGCTGAAATCTCTAAACCACGGGACAAAATGAATTTTTTGTTAAAAGTTCATTACTTGAGGTATTTTATCACAACAATGGAAAGTTAACACACCTAGTAAAATAAATTGGCTGTATTTCTATCAGCCCACTTACTGAGTGCCAGAGAGGCTCAGTGGAGAGAAGGGAGTGTGTTTCTATAACAACACTCCTGAGTTCAATGCCTGTTTACTCCCTTACTTTAAGTATGTGTGTATGCAATGTGTTTCCATTTATGTATTTGTAAATACAAAACACACAGATATATAGTGATTCCTTACTGTATATACCCTTAACTGATTTTAAATTCTATTTATTTTTTTGTGGTGGTGTCTAGGTGTTGAATTGTGTATTACAGGGGGAGTGAGAGGCAAAAAGTTTTGCCCCACTGATTTAAAATGGATCAGTTTTGGTTTAACATTGGGAATCAGTATAAGACTGTCAACTTTTCTTTCTTTGTAAAATATACTGGTAAAGATTAGAAATACTTAAATTAAAATGTTAAGAGTATTTACTTCTCTCTGATGTACAGTTATTATAGACAACTTTTATTTTCTTTTATATTTTGTAGAATCCTATAACATGTAATTACAATTAGATAGAAAATTAGTTTGAAGGGAGGGGGTGGGGGCAGGGGGGAGAAATGACCCAAGCCTTGTATGCACATATGAATAATAAAACAATAAAAATAAAAAAAAAATTAGTCTAAAAATTTTAACTTCTTAAGCACAAAAGAGGATATATCTCAAATATTCCTAATTAGAAACAGACTCAAGAATTAGTCTTAAAAGTTCTTGTAATTTTTTGTGGCCTAATTTTATTCCCTCTCAACCTCAATATGATAGTATTTTCAATTTCCTTATCTCAGCATAAAATCCTTCCACTGCATTTTCAACCTGATTTACCAATTTCAGCACTGTGGTTGAAGGTATGGGACCAGAAGCCAAAGAGACATAGGTATGAATCTCTTCTTCACATTAGGTAAGGTACCCCACTCCTAAAGAAGGAAGCTAATACTACTTACCTTAAAGGGTTGTTGAAAGGACTGAGTAGGTTGCCTTACGAACAACCCTTGGCACATAGTAAAAGTAGTAGGTAGCAGTAACTTGCTCATATAAGTGTAGATTTTCTTCAAGTAGGTTATTACAGAGCACCCTTGAATTTATTTCCATTTGTGTCCCCATTGTTTAATTACTTTGGGGGGGGGGAGGGTCTATGAAGGCTGTTGAGATGATTGATTGAGGTGTCACAAAGAATGCCCAGGGTAATACTTACTTTGCTCTTCTTACTGCTGGACATTTTATTCCTGATGTAGCTGAATGTACGACTAACTTTTGTTCCACTCTTCCCTTCGAAATCTTTCTTGGAGGGGCTTTGTGGCGGGAAATTATAGTTCTCTTCTGTTATACTAAATAAAAACAAGAAGACTGATTTGTCAAGGACTAGAGAAGTTAAATGGGAAGAAGAATGAGAGCTGGACAGAGGCTGCTGAATGGTTTCACACAGTATCTGAGAAAGAGTATGCCACAACACCCATGTTGCCAAAGCCTGGCTAAGTTTTCTCATAGTACTCATTAATGTTTCAGTTATGGACTTACAATGACTGATGTTAAAAACAAACTGTCAATTATTTGTTAATTATTTTATCTTCTTTGCAATAGGTGCTTGAAAAGAAATCCACATACATGATGGAATGATAGAGTGTTTGTTGGTTAGGGTTGCAAAACAAAGGACCTTCAGGAATCTGAGTTCAACAGTATAGGCCACATACTTTTTGGCATTCTGAACAATTAAGACCGTGGACTAGTCCACAAAGCTATGCACAATTTTTGGAGGGAACAGCAGACAGAATGTGCAAAGAAAGATCCATTTGAAGAGTTTTCCAGAGATCCAGATTTATGACTGGTCTACTGCTCAGGAAGCCTACATAAAATCCAAGTCCAGCCAAGATGTTACACTTTAGGAAACTCAATGGTTGATTTCTTTAAATAATGACAGGTAGTTAAATAATTCATTATATGGAAAAACAATCCATTTATACCATTTTGCTTTGCCATTTTACAATTTTAGAAATTTCCCATAAGAAAGTGTTGGCCTCTGTGAGAAAGCAGACAGAAGAAAGATCATAGGGAACCCCTTCGACAGCTGTATTTTTTATATATATATATATATATATATATATATATATATATATATATATATATATATATATATATATGCTGTTTACAAAACAAAGCAGTCTGTTTTTAAGATAAAAGGGAATTGGTATGAAAACCACTGCTCTGGAAAGGAGAAGGAAAAAGCTATGAAAGCAGTGTACAGTGTACAAAGAACCACTCATTGAGAGAGTCTTGGTCACTGAATCACAACCAGTGCCTTTGCATAAAGGAGGGCAACTTAAAACTATGAGGCACAATCAGAACCCCAAACATACTTAAATTATACATCCAACCTCATAAGCAAGAACAAGAAACACAAAAGTAAGAAGTGAGTCAGAAATTTTTTGGATGCTGTCAAGTAAAGACTTAATTCAGGGCTGGGGTGTAATTCAGTGGTTTAGTACTTGCAGTATCCTCCTGCCCCTCTTCTCAAGTCAACAAGAACCAATTCAATTACTTGGATAGAGCTGTGTCTGACATACATGTACTCAAAAGAACTGTTATTTTTGGTTGGTTGTCTGTTTTTGTGCTGGGAATAGAACTCAAGGCTTCATGCATGCAAGCACTCCACCACTGAGCCATATCCAGCCCTCAGCATGAAAGCTTAAAATGACTAAGAAGATAGCAACACTGCATGGGTGCGTCCTCTCTCTCACTCTCTCTCTTTCTCTCTCTCTCACACACACACACACACAGAAACAAAATGCTGTTAAGGACTTAAGAACTAAAAATTTGTTTCAGCAAAGTGTGCATAAGCTCATAAAGTCAAACGTAAGTGTTTTTTTTACATGAATAGATGTAAACAATAACATTTATCATGAGGACAATATAAAAAGTAGAAAACTATCGAAGATATTCTGAAAAAGACACAGCCGTCATTACAAAACCACTTCTAACAATTATTCCAAACTGATAACTCAAGGAAGTAAGAATCTGATAAGCTCAAATAACTTAATACACTTAATTAAACGCTGTAAGATAGTGTGGATTTTCTTCATTTCATTTTGGGAAAAGGAATAACAAAACAAATGGACAGTACCTCTCAGTAAGATTGGCACTGGTGTTGTGGAAGGGCCGTGAATCTAGAAAACAAAAACAGGCAGAGGAAAAATTAGAACAAAAGGATTTTACCCTGATGACAGGTAAAATATTTAAAAGATTGCAACACAGCTAAAGCACAAAGTATTTGAAAGTCAGTGAGTGGTGTCTCCTTAAAAGGTTTGAAGAAGGAAAAATTAAACTTGAATCTTTAAAATTAGAAATGGAATTAAGTAGAACAGGCAGTGAATTCCCCATGAAGAAAATAATGTCTGGAATTCAACATCAGTATTCTTTCTAATGCTTAAACATGCATGAAATAGATTTTATTCCTTTTCTTATCAATGTTCTGATTCCTTAGGTCATCTTTCTGAGTTTCTTCAGAGGAAGAATATAAAGTAAAAAAATCTAGCATTGTCTGAAAGTCTCCTGAGACGTCATCAGATTAGTGAACAGAAAGGAGTATCGGAGTAGCTTATAAAGTCTTGGCCATGTCACTCATTTAGGGTAAAGACTTTTCAGTACAGCTCCCTATATGAAACGTGTGGAATGAACTAGATGGTAAGGTCCTTCCACTGCGACAGTGGTAAAATGAATGAGGCAGACGCATTCTTCTTCCTCTCCTCTCTTCCATTTATGGTTATTAAATTCTAAGGTTAAGGGAGATAGCAGGGCAATAAGTAGGAAAAACAGAGGAAATAGTATTATTTTTTGATTTACCACATGTGACTAAAGTTTGAGCTAAGGCCCTAGAACAGAGCAAAAGTTCCTTCAATCACAAACTAAGAAATGGTTTCAATCTTTAGTGAGATCAGAGATAGGTTGCTCAGTGTTAACTACTGTTGTGAGGTTGGTTTCAAGGATCTGAGATTACTATGAGCAAAGCTTTAATTTGACAGAGATTTGCAGATATCCCATGACCAGATTACCAGCATTTGCAACTCTTTTAAACTTGAAATCTGTTCTAGATTCTAAGCAGAAAGGCAAAATTGTAGACATTACTTAGTAACTTAAGTAGTCAACAGGTTGGAATAATGCCTAGGAAGCTTTATAAAAAGCAAATTCTAAATTTTCACAAGTTTGTCTTTTCTACTTTCTCCTGTTCTCTACCTGCACTTAGATGCCTGGTAACAACAGGCAGGCATGAGGCTGAGACCTTGAGTAAGAGTAAGGGCATCTGGGGTCTTCCCAGTTCTGCACAATCTACGAGTGAAACTACGTCTCAGTTTTTCAAAAAATCAATAGGGTGAGTTAAGTAAGTGACTTAAAAACCTTTTCCCATCCAAGGGGTCTTCAATGACATAAGCAGCATTAAATTCTGTTAGGAGGGCACAATCCTGTTGTGCATCTCGGCAATTACCTATTAAGTTACTGCCATAGTAATAGTAACAAAATAAAATTCACAGTGTAGAAAAAGAAGCAACAATAAGCCTGAGCAAGAATAAACTACCAGATTTCTGTGGAATAAACTAAAAACTAAAAAAATGTGTGATCTGCCCATAAAATATTTGTTCAAATTTCAACCAGATTTTCTTTTAAGACACAGTACCACCTTCGTGTTATTATCCTATACCCAGGAATAGTATTATACTATGTCTGTCCACATAGCCAGTTACTTTTCAAAGTGTGCTCTACAGACTGCTGAAGTCGTGAGCAGTAGAGATGGTCCTGACGTATTAGTTTCCTTATTAATAAATCTGGGAAACACAGCATAAAGAACAATGCCTTAGAACCTCACAGTGTACACACATCAGCACTTTTAATTCTTACTAGTGTTTTTCAGTTAAGGGGCACAGCTTGAGAAATGCCACACATTTGACTCAAAGGCTTCTGCAGCTTCTATATGTTTAGGATTGCATCATCATGTCAGATTAACTGTCACCAGTGCAGTTATGTGATTACAGTTTATTAGTGGCAGACAAAATGCTATGGGGACTTTGGTTAATTTGTCAAGATAACTTGGCTATTTTCTAGAGTATTATCAATACCTTAAGATAAAGCATTTGGAAAATTTTAAACACCCAAAGTTGAAGTGGATTCTTATAACTTTCCTCCTACTACAATGAATATAAAATAAGTATTTTATGTGTCTTCTTGTCAAATATCTTTTGATAGTGAAAAACAGATGGAAACTAATAAGCTCTCCATTTAAAACCAACTAAATCATGCTACTATGCCAAAGGCACTTTGCTTTAAAAGCAGTGTAATAATGGTAGCCAGACGTAATACTTATATATTGCTCCAACTTCAGACCAGAGGAATCAGGGTGCACAATCAAACAGATATAACTGAGACACATAAAATCAGGTACATGAAAACAATTAATTGCTTAACTTTAAAAATACCAACCCCAGAATGTTATAGAAATATAATTGAAGACAATGATTTTCATGAAGACAGGATTCACTTCCTTTCCAAGTTTACTAAAACTGATACTTTAAAAAGTTTTAAGACCCTGGAATGGTAGCCTATGCTTTTATTCCCAACTATTCAAGAGGGGGAGATCAAGAGGACTATGGTTCAAGGCTTAGCCTGGGCAAAAAGGCTGGCCATCTCAACCAATAACCTGGGTGTGGTGGTGCATGCCTGTGATCCCAGCTATGTGGGAGGCAGTGGGGAGGAGGATCATGGTCTGAGGCTGGCCCCAGGCAAAAATGCAGGATTCTACCTGAAAAACAACTGCAGTAATAAGGGTTGGGTGTGTGGCTCAACAAATGTGAGGCCCTGAGTTCAAACCACAGTATTGCCTGACCCTGAAAAAGTTAAAAAAAAAAAAAAACACTTTAAAAAGTTTTTAAACTAGGTATTACCAGGAATGTGTTAATCTGAATCCTATAGATCACTGAAAGGACTGTGGCATAACATTAAAGTTCCAAAGGAGAGAAAGTAGGAAAGGAAACCCACACACACCCATGGGTGTGTGTGTGTGTGTGTGTAACACTCCAATCCTTTAATCTATGGGATCTAATCTCAGAGTGAAAGTACTTTTTTTTTTAAAAAAAAGAAATGGTCTGAAAAGTGGAAAGAAAAAAAACGTAACACCAGCTTTTATATACTACTGATGGACTAGATAAGTTCCAGGAGACAGAAAAAAAGCAACATGGAAAATAAAGTTGATTTTACCAAATCGAAAGTTTTGTGAAATTAGTATCATTATCACAAAGGGTACAGAATGGGATGGGAACTTAACCCTTATGCCTTTGTGGTGTGTTCTGGAAAGATACCTGGTGCCCTGGAATCAGGAGGCCATTGGACCAATCTGTATTAGCAGTGATGGAAAACAAAATTGTTTCATCAGAATTAATTTTAAAGGCATGTATGAAGTCAAGTGATTTATGAAAGATGGTACACAAGGGGACACAAATCCTCAAACAATTAAATTTTTTAGTAACAAGCCTACAGCATTTTCAGAGCTGGTCTGAACGTGGAGAACAGCTACTGGACACCAAAGTTGCTTACTTACTATGCAACTCCTCGTCCTCATCACTGGAATAAGAAGAGCCAAGAGAAAAGAGAGTTTTAGATTTAAGGAGGAGCGGAGAGATGCTGATGGAGAAGGAGATCCGCCTTGCTGGCTGCATCTGCGGCTGTGCTGAGGAGTGGGTTAACAGAAAGACATTAGAGCATGCACAGAGGATGGTACTAGGATAAAGCAAAAGGACCACCATGTGGGACACAATAATGTTACTGGCCTATGGGGTTCCAGGAAAGGCTATCGAGATGAACAACGGATAATGAAAATTATTTTAATTTCTGAATATGTGTACTTCTACCAAAGCTTTTTTAAAAAGTCACCAAACAAGTATGTGCTTCTTAGATTATGAAAACAAGAAGTAAACTATTTTTAATGGTCACAATTCATAGCTACAGCTTGCTTTCTTAGAAGTACATGAAAAGTATATCTAGTAGTGGTATTTCTTAGGATTTGGTATTTAGATCTGTTCTCACCCACCTCAAATCTCATTTACTCTCATCTCTTAACAGTGTGAATATAGTATGCTGGGGCCTCACATCTTTCTAATGTTTGAGGCAGACTATCTTTCAGGCTACCCCTCACCATCTCACTGCTCACCTGTGGGTGGATTCCTGGGGGCAGCTGAAACTCAACAAATACAGAAGAGTTGACTTTTTACTTTCCTGCTGACTTGCTCCTCCTCCTGTATTCCTTCATTTGGAGAGTGGTACCTAACATAACTAACTACTTAAACCAGGAACCTGTAGCACATCTCATCAGACCTCTTTGACTTTGTCTTCTAGAATTCTGAACTTCACCTTCTCCCCTGGTGTCACTGTGCTAAGCTCAGCCCAGGACACTATCTCCCAAGAGTCTTCTGTGACCCACAAACCTCTCCTTCCAGACACCTCTGTCTCTGTGGAGATGTGAAGTGTTTTAATCATCTTACATGATATTCCCTCAGGTAAGAAACCCAAGTTCTTCGATTTAGCTTTCCACATACTAATTTACTCAGCTAATTCCTAGCTTCCTTTGGTGTAAACCTTGTTACTGCACCTCCTTAGTAAGCCTTCTGTGACTTTTGAAGTCTGTCACTTCCACAGCTCTGAATACTTGTTTCAGTTGTCTCCTTTGCCATTTTCTATTAGACTTACTTGTTCTCTTATCTGTAGGGTATTAGGAAAGAAACCATACCTCTAAGTTCATCCCTCAACTACCACTATCTAGTTTGGTGCATAGCAAAGAGTAGGTACTCAAATATGGACTGGATAAACAAGCAAATCAATCTTCTTTTTATCAGGGTTTTGAAAATGCCCTGTATCTACTGATATGAAAACCAGTCTGTAGCGCAGACAAAATACTAAGTGGTATCAGACTACTTTGTCTGTGCAACCAGCGCAATTAACAGAAACCACAGAAATACTGGCACAAATGTCTGTACATTGGCTTTTTAGGCAATGACAGTTCTGCATAAGAACTAACACTATAATGTGTATTCTACAGTATTTGCAAATGTGAGTAAATTTTGGGAATGACACAAAGTACCTTATCTAGAATCTAAAAGTGTCCTCCTTTTATGTTAAGCAATTATGAATCTTAAGGATAAATCTTATTTGTATGAATATCTAAAGTATACCCCTGACATATATGGAAGGCATCAACATATATGAAAGAGGTTCTGGTAACATAGTGATTGAATTTTATAAAGTACTCAAAGAACACACACACATGGTACAAATATATATATCTACTACATATTAAGCATAAGTATGTACACAAAGACTTATAACTTAATCAAAAGATCAATAAAGTCTATTTGCCCAACTAAATTTTTGTTCTTTCTGACATGTTTGTCAATGCTGACCTCCAAATAGGACTATGTTAAAAAAATGTGCTTTTCAGTAAGTTTCTACCCTACTGTCCACAGTTAAGCACAGAAAAAAGAGAAAAGGAAAAAACCCTCATTAGCTCTGGTGCCTAGCTTTCCTGAGGCTCATTCTGATCTTTGGTCACACAGGTCATGCATCTTTTAGACCTACTACAAATGATGCATAAAAACTAGAGGTCAGTTTTCTCAAGGTGGACTTTGCTTTCACAGCATACCGCAAGCTGTACAATTACAAGCTACTGCTCCCATCAGAACATGTGTAAGAAACTTGGCAAACGCACACTCCGTTAGTGAATGTCTAAGAGTAACCGTACGGGCAAGTGCCATTTGTGAATACCCTTCTTTATAATAAATAACAAGCCATGCCAAACAAAGGGGAAAATAAAACTTCATTAAGCAACATCTACAGGGGTTTAACATTTAACATCATCACTAATGTACTTAAGAGCTCTACATTACAAACAGTTTCTCTATTTGGAACATTATCTGGGTGGGAAAAATGAGCTTAAATATTGTTTAGTCTTGGAAAGGAATCCTCTGTAATAAACAAACTACTCTGCATATGCAAATATATTTATTCTTAAATTCTGTCATGAAATCATCTTAGTTTCCCAGCATGTGGGAGTTGGAAGTAAGAAATACAACGAACGCCTTTGTTGGAGTGGTTTCTCCTCAGAATCATCTTCCCTGCATGCCTCACAATGGAGCCAGCAAAACGTGCTCCTCCATCGAAGTTTTTCTGCTCAAGTATGCTGCACCTTGTCCACTTCCCACCCAGAAAATGACACGGAAATATCTCAGTCACTGTCTTTACTCAGTATTTTCTTCTTCATCAGTGGATTTTGAAACAGATCTCAGCTTAGAAATCATGTTTTAAATCTGACTGTTTTTTCTAATCTAGCAAATGACCCAAGACATTTCAGATGATACATTCAGGGGATATCCATTTTCAAAGATGCTCAGAAGTTAATAGCTATGAAAGACTGTGATAGAAGCAGCTATCAGGAAGACAGAGTAGAGGTAAAAGCTGAGCAGCAGTGAGCAAGGATGACTTCAGAAAGCACTTTGTTGCTAAACGAGCATGCTCTTAAGATACAGCCCTGGCAAGGCAATGAGGGACAGAGTTTTTGTTTCTTTAACACTGCTTAAATTCTGGTCAGAGAAAAAGAGACCTTGGCACTGTTGTAGTCACTGTGAACTACAGCCCTCCCTCCATAAAGATAACAAGTGCTTATTAAACGACAGGAAATGTGCTGACAAGTTTAAATAAACTCAATTTAAGCCACATCACATTATTACACCCATTCAACACTTGAATGCCTGAGGGAGTTTCTATAACCAGCTCCAAGTCATACAGCTACTAAATGTGTGCTTACATAAACCATCAGTTAAAATATCTTAGGTGTATTAAACACTTCAGCTTTAAATATCAATTGTAAATACTAATGATGATACTATTACCTACGAAGACTTTGACTAAAGATGAAACTTGAAGAGTTGCCTTTAAAAAAAAAAATTGATTCAGGGTCTCACTATGTGGCCCACATTAGCCTTCAACTTGAGATCTTTCCTCTGCCTCCCTAGTGCTAAGATTATAGGAGCATGTGATACCATTTACCTATGGATCACACTGGAGATTAACTTAGGCCATGTGGCTCGTGCCACATGCCCTGCCCTGTTGTTTTTAGTTTGTTTTTCAGGTATGGTCTCATGCTTTTGCCTGGACTGGCCTTGGAGTAGCTAGGACCACAGGCATGAGCCACCATGTCTAGCTTTCATGTACAACATGTAAGCAATTTGGAATTGGAGATCTGAGTCTACAGCAGATCATGAAATATCCAGTGGTCCTGATGCTTAGGGTATACCACATGCACTTCAGCAAAAATATTCATCTTCTCTTCAATGCTCAGTTTTAACATTTCCAAAAAAGACTCACTATGTGCTGAGAGAGCAGCTGAAGCAGTAAGAGGCTCTGCTCTCAAACCCTAGTGCTGCCCCCTCCCCCCCCCCCAGAAAAAAGAGAGAGTGAGTTCAGGAAAGATTTTTCATGTTTCTAGAGAATAATAAATACAGCTGGAAAATTTATAATGTATATATGAGAAGTACTAAGGAGAGATGGTGATAATAACATTATTGGTTAATCTTCCCATTGTAGCATATGGCAGTTTAGGGAAGTAAGTGGGGCTAGTTATCATTCAAACCTGTATGAAATGGTACTACAAATCAAATGAGGGCATTACATTAAGGGAAGGACTAAGCTCTTGTGTAAAACTCTGCTTTTGACAGCTGTCTACAACTGATTTCTGGTCTTCTCAGTGAGTCAAGCAGGAAATTTCCCAGCAACACGAAGAATGTGTCACAATCTCTAGGATCGTGTTTCTGGGAGTTAGCTGCATTATTTGTAGTTTTTGGATAGCAACCAAACACACAGTCAAAACTCATTTTGCTTTTTGGAGGGAAAATAATGAAGTGCTTCATGCACATGAAAATGTGTCACAAGATACAGGAAAAAGAGCTGGGCATGGTGGCTTACATTTATAAATCCTAGCTACTTGGGAGGCAAAGACCAGGAAGACTGCAGTTTGAGGCCAGCTCAAAGCAAAAAAGTTACCAAGACCCCATCTCAACCAATAAAAAGATAGGCACGGTGGCATGTACCTGTCATCACAGCTACACAGGAAGAAACAGTAGGGTAGTGGCCCAGGCTGGCCTAGGCATAAATGTGAGACCCTATTTGAAAAATACCTAAAGCAAAAAGAGCTGGGGCATGGCTCAAATGGTAGAATATCTGCCTAAAAAGTCCAAGACCCTATGTTCAAATCCAAAACCCACATAAAATAAAATAAAATGAAATGGGGAAAAAAGGTTTCTTTATGAGACACATTCTCTTGGTACTGGTTATCTCTTGTTATAGGAGTAGAACCTCTACTGTGTCACAAAATTTACTGGTCATGGAAGGAAGGTAACACAGGGAAGACATCTCTTTCTCTGGCAAAACATCTAAATCAAACCAAAACAAAACCAGGAGCAGTTCTGTGAGGTTAGAGCTGTACCTTTTTGAGAACAGGTCATTAAGCACAGATTTGTTTTTGAAATGCTAGTTATGAAAATGAGGACCCACTTAACAGAATCATCATCAATAAAATACATCTTATTCCACTGTGAAAATTTAAAAGACTAAGCCTCCAGTAAGCCAGGGTGAGAGACAGGACATCCCATTAATGCAGGGCAGCTCCTTCTGTCTCCAACTCCATAAGGGGACATGAAGAAACACCAGAGGTACGAGGAGTTTCTGTTCACGTTCTTTGCTTCAGCCTCCAGCATACCTGGTCTTTCAGCAAGGAACGTAACCTATCACTTCCTCTCTAATTTCATCTTCGTATCAAAATCTCACACTGTAATTACTCCTAAAATCACCATTTTTTAAAAATGAGGTTTCTCATTTATCTTTCTCACTTAAGTTTTTGCGCAGCTCATTCACAAATGTCTTGTGTTTATGGATGTCACGACATCTCTACATACCTTTTATAGCCAACTGATCAGAATCTACACCCAGTCCCATTCAGTACTTTCAGATCTAATCCTCTTGACACCTGCTTAATTAACAATGTACCTCAAAATTTCTTTGTCCTTCTGAGCTTGACATTTCTGAAGTGCCCAAACCAGTTACTTTGCCAGGTTTCTCCTCTGTCAAGCTCATGAGAAACAAAGATCAACTGAGGAATACTTCCAAATTAAAGGAAAATAACAAGGCATGATCCCATATTTTAACATATTCTCCTAAATGGGATCTTGGATCCAGGAAGATAAGAAAATTTGAAATGTAGGTAAAGTCTATATTAGATTACAGAATTCTGTCACTGTTAATTTCCTGATCTGGGTAACTGTACTTTGGCAACATAAGAGAGTATCTTCGTTCTTAGGAAATATATACTAAATTATCTAGAGGTAAAGAAACATTGTGCCTATAATTAATTCTCTTAAGTGGAGAGTATCTTAGGAAAACACTTTAAGGGGCGTGATATGGAGGGCAAGAGGCCAGCAAAGCAGAATTACAGTAACACTTGGAGATTCAGGTGAAGAATACATGGAAATTCTTTATACTCTTTTGCAACTTTTTTTTTCTAAAGAGGGTCATTTGCAACCTTTTCAAGTCTGAAAATTTCAAAATAAAACATTTAAAAAATGGTGTCATAGTACACCTGAGAACATAAGAAATGTGATGCATTAGGAGACCTTTAGATGGCAAAAGTAGGAAGAGCAAAGAGCTGACCTCTATGTTACCCTTTCCAAGCCCTGAGCCATATATTCAGAGGAAGAAGCAGGCAAGTTTTAGAAAGTAATGTTGTAGGGTCTTAGAGTGAGAAAAACAACAGAAAAAGTAGTTAAGCTATATTTAACATTTTTGATAAGTAGCATACTCACTGTCCAATCCTGGATTGCTGATTGTCATTAATGAGATGGATTTTGTCAGTGGAGAAGAAATGGCTGATGTACAGTAATTAAATCTCTGGTGCTTAGATCTGTGACATGTCTACGAAGTAAAAAAGTAAAGAACAGGTTCTAAGTACATGTTCCAGTGTTTTTAGAAAAGCACAGACTTCATACTCCAACACAACCTAGTGAAATAAGGCAGGACAGAAAAGGTTAAGAACACCTTCCTAGTAAGATGGGTCTGGATTCTGGTTTGGCTCTGCCACTTTAACAGCTGCTCAACTCCTGAGAACTTACTCAGTTTTGCTGAGCCCCACTTTTTTCATCAGAAACAGGGATAGAGTATTCATCCTTTATAGTGGTTTTATATCCCTCACCGCCTCTAACAATGCTTCAAGCTTAGTGAGTGCTTAATAAGTACCTACTGGACACATAACCCATTAAAAAACCTGCACTGGACCTATCAAATTACATATAATACTGGTTCTTTACAAGTCTAAACATCCCCTATAGCAATATAGAAGGATACAATATTATTACTGTTTTTAGAGTTGAAAAAACTGAGATGCAAATAAAGAGTATTTCAAGATCACATGAGTAAAACAGCAGTGCATCTGGAAAGAAATCTAAATCTTTCCCACATTGTCTTCTAAGACTAGACTGAGTGTACATGAAAATGAGGGTGACTAACATTTGGTAATTTAACTCTCTCAGTTAAATACACAGAAGTTTCAAGGCTGTGTAATCCAGTAACTTCAGAAGTTCCTACTAAAGATCCCTGAAAGCTGGACTAGGCGTGGAGGCCCACACCTGTAATCCCAGGCACTCAAGAGGTGAAGGGAGGACTGTGGGTTGAGGTGGTACGGCAAAAAGCTCAAGACCCTGAAAGAAACTAAAAGCAAAAAGGACTGGGGTGTGGCTCAAGTGGGAGAGCTGCTTGTGAAGCCACGTTCAATCCTCACTAGTGCCGAAAAAAACCAACCACAACTCATCAAACAGAAAACCTCTAAACAAACAAAAATCCATGAAAGACACTGCCACTTCTGGTGACAAGGGGTTGGTTTCCTCCCTTTGTATTGAGAAAGCACAATCGAACTGTTAACCAATGTTGATTATCACTTCCCTTTGCTTTAAGTAGGGTAAAATCTGTCTCTTTATGACTCACACAATGTGCAAAGAAAGCAATGAAAACCTATTACTAGCATGAATTCAACTCAATTAGTCCAAAGACTTCTGACTATTTAGAGACCTTGTTCCATGTGTAACCATGGAATCTGAGGCAAACAGTTGCTATGTTTCAAATACAACTGTGAGATCTGAAAAATGACCTCAGTGAAAGGCAGAGACTTTCAACAGGAAGTTGGCTGCAGGCAACTTGTCTAGATCAGAGATATAAGCAGCTCAAATACCCACTCTGAGGTCACACACAAGATGAAGAACTAAGCAGAGTTCCAGGAAGGCATTAAAATGTTGGTATTATCTAGAAACATTATTTTAACATCATTTACTAAAAGACAGGGTCACCTGTCAAATTTCTGGAAATACCTGTCTCAGAGAAGGTATCACACAACTAATAATAAGAAAATCAAAGACAAGGAAAGAAGCGGTGAGACCTGCAGACAGAAATGCTGAGTTTAACACTGTTTAGCTAATAAATCCGTGGTATTGGGCAAGTCACTTAGACGGGTTTGAAGCTTTAGAGGAATCTGAAGGGATACAGTGGCTCCCACTCTATGATTCTGTTCACTACAATTCTGGTATTTTTACCTGGCATTGCAAATGATTTCTGAAGAATTGTATACAGTTGAAATATAATTTACTTCTCAGATTTTTCATGCGTTATATAGGTCTTTACCAAAGCTGCAAACAGTAGCTTTTTTCTTCCTTTCTGTTTTTTGTATTACAATTAAGCTGAATAAATCTAAACTTGTTTCAATAAGCATATTCTCTATGCTCTCATTTTTAAAAAGTATTTTCTTTTTGAGACAGGGTCTTGCTATCTAGCCCAGGTTGGCATGGAACTTAATCATTGTACATCTGCCTCTGAGTGCTGGGATTTACAGACGTGCTCTGCTGTGCCAAGCCTTTATAACATTTTCTAATGTAGGAAGCCAAGTAAAATTCAACAACAAAAGAAGCAAAGTTCTGTCAGGCCTTTGATTTTCAAGAAGCCTGAATTCTCTTTATTCAACAGGGCTCATATGAGCATAAATAACAGAGTCATTACTAAGGTAACTGCTTGGCATCACCTTTGTATTTAGTCATGTCATGTCTATGTAGTAGGGTACAATGAAGAAATTTCTACACAAAACTCCAGTCAAGTCAAAAAATAGCTTAACACTTTTGTTTGTTTAATTAGAAATGTTTCATTAGATTTTTTTCCCCAAACTGCAGTCACCTATTCAAAGATGGGTGTTTTACTTTTCTGTTTAGTTAGAAATGTTTTATTTAGAGGAGTTAAGAGGTATCTCAGAACCCTTTCAGAAATTAGCCCAGTCTTTTGGCTCAAGAGGAGGAAGAAGGATTAGGGAAAAAGTAGGATGCTGCAAAAGCATATAATTTAAATTCTCAACTCAATCCCTTCCCCAGGAATGGTCAAAAGTGGTAAGTTATAATGAGGGACTTGAGAAGATGATAACTTAGAAAATCACTTGATTTAGCTGACAAGGCATTCCATGACCTTCGAGAAGAAGAAATGACTAAGTAGAGAGAAAGAGAAGGCAATGAGTGTAGATGCTGTCTAGAGATTTCTAGCAGGGACAGAAAGCAGAATGAAGGAAGAGTTACTTCCTGGACAATATGCTTGAGACAAAGTATATATTTTTTTTAGGAAGGAGAAACTTGGGACATAGTTCTGCAAACTGGGCAATTCAATAGTGACATGTAAGACATTTTTCTCCTGAGGTGGTAAAAGAATATTTCAGATACTCTCCAATGGTAAAAAGTTTGTTTTGATGAATATTTAATCTGTGCAGATAAATGATATTATTTAAGTGCTAAAAACTTGCTTTAGTGCTAGATTGAGTGTATTATTTAATGAGTAAGTAATCATAGCTGCTAGCTTTTTACTAACTGAAGCCCTATCTTCTATGTTCCTAGTATGAGTTCATATTTTGGGAAATTTTTTTTTCCAAATGAATAATATATACCTATTTCAGCCTTACCTGCTGATCAAACATCCTGTGTTCTCTCTGGTCTGAGTCCAGATTCTCTTCTGAAAGTGATACCAAAGAATCACCCTGTTCCTCACCACTGAAAGGGTGCATGAGCTCCTTGGAGTTTGCAGAGTTTACTTCCAGAGATGAGGATAGCTTGTTTCCAATACCAGCTCCTCCTGTCAAGCCTTCCAGACTGAAACTGAACACACAGCACAGCATTAATTCATTCTACTTACAAGTCTCAGAATGGAAGGAAGATACAAAATCCTTTCAGTTGTATCTCCCTTGCTCACCTATTATTCCTATGTCACCTAGTAAAACTGTGTGAGAGAACATCACAAATGAGCACCACCTACTTTCCCCCAGTATTCTTGGAAAGCTGAGAAGGAACACTGTACACAGGGTTTCTTGCCTCATTCAACTTATCTAAACATTGAGCCAGCTAAGATAATTTTCTCAGCTTTTTATCAATATGCTATATTGGACAGACCAATTTCTCTTATCTTTTTTTTTTTAATGTATGTGTGTGTTTTCACTGACTCAATACAATTAATTTTTGCCAGAATTAGCTCTGCTTATGCCAAATGCCACTGAAAAGGTATGGGCATGTGTAAGCTTGAGGAGGCAAACTGGTGGCTTGCCCATGTGTCTTGACCTTTACAACGGTACAGGCTTGCTTCCTGTCACTCAGGAGCATTATCATCTGTGCACACCTGGCCACACAACAACTGCTGACAGACTTCCTGGGAATTATTAGCTGCAGACAGCCACATAAAACACTTTAAATAACAAATACTGAAAAGCTATTGAGAGAGTTGTGTTTCTGTTTTTTGTTTTTTTTTTTTTTTTTTTGTCTTTCTATGAACAAAAGAAAAAAGCAAATTTGGAATTTTAAATGAGATTCCTGGGATAAAGACTTTGTGGTTTGCAGGGTAAAAAGCACTTTCTGTAAGTAGGAGGCTACAGAGAGTAAGTAGGAGGCTACAGAGAGATTATTTATCTATATTTCTTGGGTTTGCTGTCTAGAATAATTTGCATGTTACAACTGCTATCATAACTTCCTTAAAATAAGCAAGACCTCAAAATACTGTTGTAGGTGTCCATGCCCTCTGTTAAGAACCAGCTGGAAGCCAGGAGTGGTGGTGTACACCTGTAATCCCAGCTATAGGGGAGGTGCAGGTTGGAAGACGGTAGTCCAACACTGGTTCCTGAGAAATAACTAAAGCCAAAAAAAAGGGCTGAAGGCATGGCTCAAGTGGCAGAGTATCTGTCTACCAAGTGTGAGGCTCTAAAATCAAATCCCAGTACTGCACCCCCGCACATCTTCCCAGCTGGAATGTATTTGGTAGTATACTAAAGTTTAGTTAGCTCCATTCTGGGAAACTGTGTGGTTAATTGCTATAAAACTGGCTACTTTAATTTTTTTGGCATCATAAATTCCTTATGAACTGAAGCCATATGTCTCTGGCTACCTCTTGTGGGCAAATTAAACAGATTTGTTTTTCTTATTGTAATATGACAATAGAAATCATGACTAACTACAACTAAATATCTCTATAAAACTCATTTTCAATACCAGGATTAAGAAGATTGGCTAAGTGAAGAAGAAATTTAGTTTTCTGTTGTGAGCTATTTGAAAAGCCTGAGAAAACTGGATCTATGCTTCCCATAAAACTTAATCCTGAAAATGTTTTAGCAATTAAATCTGGCTATTTGGCTGAAAGAACATGAGCTGATGAGGACTCTCTGAAATTTGGGATCTGACTGGTGGATTGGGAAGGAAAACAGACCAGGGCATTGTATTAGTTGCCTTACTTCTTTCGTTGTTTTCCGAAGAATCTATGACTATGGAAAGACTACAGCAAAGAAAGACTGTCTACAATCCCACAGAGACAAGTCTGTGAGAAAACACATTTTCCCACATCAGACGAACATGATGCATCAGGGTACGCGGAGTGGCTCCTGGGCCATACCCTCTCAACTGGGTTAGTGAAGCCCACAGGGAAGGCGACAAACACTGCGCTCACAGCCAAAGCAGATGCCCACAGCATTCCAGGCACACAGAAGCCAGCACCAAGTCAAAAGCCAGAGGCCATATTTTCTGGCTCCCCGTTTTGTGGCTGGACATGTCATGATACTATACCTTCTGTAATTAAAGTCAGCACTCAGGGCAGCAGAGTATTGTACACCAGAGGGACACCAGCTCATACTGGGGATGACATCAAAGGCAGAAACAGAAATGGAAGAAGAAAAGGGGAAAGAGGATTGGGGTTATTAGGTTCAAAAAGAAAGGACATAGTTAGAGACAGATTTATTTAATCATCTGAAAACTTAGGAATATAACAACTGAGAAGTTAGAAAAAGACTAGAATAAGCACCAAAGAAACTTAAAATTGTTCTAATGATGTCTACCTAGACAATGTTTTGGAAAGGACTATGGGAGCTGTCTCCAGTCCAATATGAAAAACCCACACGACTCATGGCTTTCTCTGCAGACATTCACGGAGAGCCATTTCAACTTCCACTGCTGGGACAACCTGTCTTTATAGCCCATGGCTCCCATAACACCCTCACATTGCATCTTTAAACCTGGACCACTGGCCTGTGTGGGCTCACTGAGCAATCAGTTTCCTTTTCTCATGTGTTCTCATTAAACCAGAAGATTCATAAATCCTGCAGTCTTGCATGATATATAGTCAAAATTGTATCCATCTTTAAAAACTACTCAACTAGGATCTTCTGCCAAAAATAAGACTTACAACAATAGCCACATTCCCCTGGATTTTAATAAGGAGTGGAGTTATTTTTCTTAGAATTCTATGGTACTGGGAGGTGGCAAAAACAAAACAAAAAATTCTATGGTACTAAGTTAGACATAGGTCTTTTAAACCTTAAGCTTGTATCCATTTTTCCCAGCAAAAATTTTTCACAGCAGAAAATATGGAGTTGGAAAGGCTAAATAAATATAGCGAGCTTAAAAAACAAAACAAAACTGATGAAGTACTCTCTGAATGGAATTGTGTCAACAGGCCATGACTTTTTATTTTTTTGAGCTACACCGCCAGTGCTCTAGTTAGGATTTTTCAATAATAAAAGCTGTCATCTAAAAATCACACTGCTGCCATTTGGATCTTAAAATTCTAAGTGATATGCTTTGTTTCAAAAGGGGAATAAAAATAAACCTGCTGGACAGCAGTATAATCACTCAGCTCGCTATTGAATCCAGCAGATGGGAAAGCTGTGAACAACAGAAGAATGCATCTCAAAGATGTCTAGCAACTGCTTGGTGTCCAAGAGGGGATTTGGGGTAGAGGAAAGGAGACAAGGAAAACGGAGGAAGGATATATACGTTTCTGTCATAGCACTTCTAAAAGGAAATCTTTAAAGTATCACTTAAAAATAACTTAAATGGTATAAAACATTTTAAACAGAGGTTAAGAGTACAAAGCTTCTACGTGCAAAAGCAGAAATAAACATCTTAAGAGACATGTCTAGCCTGGTAAGCAGAATCAGACTTACTTGTAATTTAGTTATGTAAGCAGAAGCAAGATATACTTTAAAAATGTATTTAAGATTCAGAAGTCCATTTGTTGACATTATTAACTTAATTTTTATACTTCCAAAACGTTGATAGGGATATACCTAAATATCCAATTTCTTTTGAAAAAACCGAATGTGGCAAATCAATAACTAAGTACACATTACCAGATCATCCTGAAAACTCATTCTTTTACTCTCAGAATGTGAAATGTTGTGGAAGACTGGGAAGAAAATGTAAAATAAAGAACAATGGGGAGACTAATAGATATTTTAGCTTTTCTAAGCATCCAAGAAGTTGTGGATGTTCTGTAAGGTTTGCCCTTCCTCCTTTCATAACTATGAGTATTTCTTACAGTACTCTAATGACTTAGTTCCTCAGTTATTGGGGGTAACACTTAAGGTCCTTTGGTTTGAGATTTAGAAGTTCTAGACTTTTAAAAAAACAAGTATTCCTACCTTTAATACTTGTCAGAATGATTCAATTTTACAAACTTGTAAATTATACACCATGTTCTTTCTACAAAAATAAATTTCACAAAGGAAAACCTGTAAGTTGAATTGTTTATGATCATTGTATCTATGTACTAGTTTGGACTGAATCCAACAACTTCCTGTCCTCCACCATGTGATCAAGTCCACGTTTTTATTTAGTCCATAATGAAGACCTTCTACTGGAGAAACTCAAACATATGCCCACAGGTTTTAGGTGCCTTCTACTGAAAAAGGCAGTAATAATCTGTTCTCCCAAAGAGTAACTTAACTAAAGGAATGATCAGCTGAGATTCACGAGGATATCTCAAGTTAAGCTCAATTTTATTTTTGCCTATAGTAAGGAATTAAAGGAAATATTCACTTGAAAAACATGAAGTAGGAAGCTCACTACTTCTCTGCTTCTTTACAAAGATTCAGCTAATGGATAAAAATGTCTCTTAATATGAGAAATAAACAGTAACAGAACCATACTTTTTGGATTTCTAAATGCTTTTTCATGCAATGGAAGAAAAGGTCACTAACGACATCTGAACAACAAAACAAAACTTAGCATTTGGAAACACAAAGCAAATCAGCACTGTTTGACTAGAAATAACTTCTCAGCTTCATATATTCGTAGCTTAAATTTTAATCTAACAAACAGTGATTAAGGAATTCAAAGACTCAGAGGCTAGCCTGTGCCTCTTATAACTGCTTTGTGAAGGATGATGTCAACAGGGAATGGAAAGTGCCAATGGCCTAGCAATAATGCCTTCACTACATGTCAAAGAATGTGCTGAAAATATTTAAGGAAACAAGGGTTTCCCAGAGTTTATTTAGAAAGGTACAAAATGGGAAATTTTTTGAATTCTAGAAAAAGTTGGGGTGGAGCCTATTATCAAAGTCATTTGAATCAGTAAGTACCAGAAAAAATACATTTAAAAAAATTTACGAGCATAAAAGAATAGAAAAAAATTCAAAAAAACTACCATATGTCATATGAAATAGACACAAGCAATTAGAAATCACCTATACTTTATTTGCCTGAATTAGAACTGACATCACTCAAAAACAGATTGCCCAATCATGGTAAACAGAATGAGAAGCATGTTAGTATATGCTCAGAGGCAACACGGTTAGTCCAATTCAGTGAACTCTGTACCTTCTCCTATGAATGGGAGGTCTCCTGACAACATCCCCAAGAGCTCGCATTGAACTGAAAATGAATGGTGGAAGAAGTCAGTGATGCAGGTGAAACAAAATGGGATATGAACACATGAGATACAGATACCATGCCTGGAAGAGACACACTCCCCAAGGACAAACAGCACAGAAGGTAAGGGACTGAAACAATGTTGAATGAGAAAAATAATCAGAACCAAAAGGTCTCTGTAGAGGATGACTTAGCTCCCTTTTTGTTCCAAGGAGTTAATAAATGAAAAGCTATGAAGTTTCTTAAGTTATAAAAGTAAAGGGATCAGAAAAAAGTACCATTCAAAACTTTGAAAGTATTTTCTTTCATACTTTAAAATTCAAGTTACACAGTATTAAGGTAATGCTGTAAGAACTAGTCATACTGTTAAAGTGATAATTGAAGCCTAACTCATCCATTTTATCCAGAATATTAAGTCAGTGGTGCTAAGTAACCCTTAACACTAAGTTCAAACAGGAGACTCCATGACGCACAGCTAATAAATACAAATAACTTAGGGTTCTAGGCTCAGACCAGCCATAATATTACCATATAATCTTGAGTAAGTCATGTAGTGTAAGCTGTAATTTCCTCTTCTGAGCTACATAATTCATTCAGTCATGACAAAGGGATCCACTATAGTGATATAAATATATATATATATATAATGATATATCAATAAATAAACTGTTCCTTCATGCTGTTAATCACCTAAGTGAAGGATGTCTGATTAAGACGTTAGCCTTAGCCAGATGCTGGTGGCTCATGCCTGCAATCCTAGCTACTTGGGGCGGCTGAAATAAGAAAGATCATGGTTTGAGGTCAACTCTTGGCAAAAAGTTTGTGAGACCCCTATCTCAACCAACGGCTGGGCATGGTGGTACTTGCCTGTCATCTCCTGCTATGTGGGAAGCTTAAAATAGGAGGGTTGTGGTCCTGGTGGGCCTTTGCAAAGAGCAAGACCAAAATAACCACAGCAAAAAGGGCTGGAGGCATGGCTCAAGCAGATCCTCTGCCTTGCAAGTGTAAAGCCCTGAGTTCAGACCTCTGTACAGCCAAAAAAAAAAAAAAAAAAAAAAGTTACCCATGCTTTAGGGAGAGAATTCTGCTACAGGTTATCATTCCCCATACGCTTACATTTTCTATTACTGTGAATGATTTTTTAAAGTACAGCATGCACAAAAATGGAACAGAAAACCTTTCCAACTCGGTTTTTGTGCCACCTAGGATTTCAAATGTATATAAATACAACATAGCAAAATAAAGAGCACTGCTTATTTTTTAGACTAACGTCCTAAACTGTACCACAGAATGGTAACAGGATTGTAGAAAGAACATTTAACTACGAGACCAAAAACCTGGATTCTATATGCCTTGGGTTAATGATGTAAATTTTTATCTGTGCCAGTCTTCTCACATGCAAATATGGGGATAATACCACCTGATTCATGGACAGAACTAAAAATTACATGAGGTCAAGTGTTTTAAAGGAGTCTGAGAAAATGAACAAACTAGCAAAGTATAGGGTATTACTCTGAGCTCCATGAAGGCAGAGACGGTCCTGTTTACCTCTGTATCTCCATAACCTGAACAGTCCTAGCATATAGTGAATACTCAATGTATACTGGCTGAACAGACTGGAAATCACAGCAGGCATCATGCTACATGTTCTTTAGCATTAAAACTATGTGCTCAAATCCACCTACGCAGTCAAGGGCAGAAACCAAACTCAACCTCTATACAGCCTGTTGTTGAACAGAAGGAATAAGGATGGGTCACACTTGTAAAAAGTCACCAAGACCTTTTACTAACGATTTGGAACACATGGGAAAATACCAAACAGTTCTGTGGTATTTCATAAGTCTTATACTCTTTTGAGAATTAAATACTGATAATCAGACTTATCGAAACTTCTGCATTAGAAACAGATGGTTTTAATTCTGGATAATACTTGCAGTAACAAATAGACTGTAAGACTTCCTATTTATTTCTCAATTAAAAATTGACACGAAAACATTCCCTTCAATATTCATAAATTTCATTAGTAATAAATATTTATTTACCACTCACTATATGATAATCATGGTTTACTTATTATTATTACAAATACACTGTAAGGTCAAGTATTTTGCAGATGAGAAAATTAAAGCTCAGAATGGTCAAGTGATTCACCCAAGGTCACCTACATGCAAGTTACAGAGCTCGAGTCTAAACACACACCTTCCTGATTTTGAAGCTTATATATTCCTTCTCTACCACAGTATCTCTTAAAACCTTTTACCAAGAATAGCACCAAATTAGAAACTTCTCAAAAACAAGCAGATATAGAAACATTAAATGAACAGAATGGGCTCCCATCTTACCTTCGCTGGTTCATTTCTGCATCACTGGCTGCGTTCTTCCCAGGACCCCAGCTGTGCCTCCGGAAAGGGGACAGAGAGCGCATGGAGCTCCTCAGCACAGAGCAGCTGGCGGGCACCTCAGTGATGCTGTCCATCTCCTCCTCCTCTATTTCACCACAGCCAACAGGCTCACTCTCACTTTCTCCATCTTCAGTTCCTACCCCAAGGCTGTACATGCCATCAGGGCTTTGGTGGTCTCTAGACTTGCTTAGCTTTGAAATCTGAGGGATGGACATGTTGTTGCCATGAGAAGAATGCTGATCCAGGGAAGCTGTGTCATCAGCAGAACTGGATCCTGTGATATCACAGACTAACTGCTCTTCCTCAGGCTATAAAGGAGAAAAAACGTATGTGGTTGAAACTGGCATGACTGAGGAGACAGTCTCAGTTACTCCAAGATGATGGCTTCACATTTGATCCAGATGGGCAAGATCAATAATTGACTCCAAGCAGATATTATTAAAAAAAAAAAAAAAAAAGCTTAACTGCAGCTGGATTCAAATTACTGGACTCAAATCATCCCCTTGGCCTCCAGTACAGGAATGTTCTAGGTCTGTCTTTCCATTGTCTTACTGGTGGTGCTAGGCCAGAAAATACATTTTTTTCTTCTTATAGAGGAAATAATCCTTAGGTCAGTTCTTTCAGTTAATATAATCAACTGAAAGAAGGAACCATTAGTCTCTGTGGTCTCTGCCATATGAAAACTAACTAAAACAAGGTAGGTTGTGTGGCTACAATAATGTGAAGCTCCAAGTTCAAAACCAAGTACACAGCTGTTTTTAAGTGCCTTTTTAAAAAAGTGCTTATATCCCACCGAAAGTCTGTCACAAATACCTGAAGGAAGAAAGCGACTGCTTCTCTTTTCACTGACAATTAATTTAGTGTTCTAAAACCAAATCATACATAAAATAATCTTAGTAAGGGTCTCTGATGAAGTGATAATATTTTCTCTCTGAAATACTTCTGGCATCTAACAGCCTGATGTTATATATCTGTATATGGTTCTTGGAGGAGAGAGAGAAGGAGGAGGAGTGGGAGAGGAGAGAATATAATGAGTCCTTTCAGGTTTGGAATGGAAATCAAGCCTTATACACGGGAGGGTTTTTGTTTTTTGTTTTTTTATTAAAAAGGTTTGATTTAACACTTCTGACCAAAAGCATACTACCTTCTAAAAGCACCTTTATACCTTTGGGTTTGACCTCACCAGCTAATCTAAGATTTTTCACCCACTCTGATGCATTCACCTTCCTAGACTGTTTTTTAAAATAACATGTGAAGTGAGACTGAGGGAAAATGCAAGGGGAATCACAGAGAGTTCAGCAAACTGAGGCCCAGATTGTATAATGGGCTTTCCCAAATACTGAGTGGCAGAATCAAGATTTGAACCCAGGGTGATTTCAAATCAAAGAGTTCTCTGTTATCTCAGTCATCTTTCAAACCCCTATAAAGATAAGATTTCAGAGTCGTTTATAGAAAAGTCCCTTCACTGGGTCAAACTGCAAAATAAACTATGCTTCCAAGTAAATTATATAGCATAGTAGTTATGATTTTAATATAAAGTTACTGCCTTTTCTTTTTAAGTTAAGGATGAACTCAGGAAGACAGTCTAAAGGGTTCCTATTCATTGGACCATTCTGTACCCAGAAGGAAAATGTAAATGGTCTTAAGTATCAACTTCAGAGGACAATTCTAGAATGTTTTAGCTTTCCCACTCTATTGTTTTAAACTGGTCTTTCCTCAAATATGCGTCCTTCTCAGAATGTGGTCTTATGTGGAAACAGTGTCTTAGCAGATGTAACCAGTTAAGATGAAGTCAATGTGGATCAAATATGAGAGGTGTCCTTGTAAGAGAAGAGATTCAGAAGACAGAGATATATGGGAGAATGCCATGTGAAGACAGAAACAGAGACTGGACAACCCAAGCAATTTCAAAGACTACAACAAGCACCAGAAACTAGCAGAGAAACATGGGATAGAGTCTCCAGAAGGAAAGTGGCCAAGTGAACATGTTGATTTTAGGACCTCTAGCCTTATAACTGTGAGAGTAAGTTTGTTGTTTTCTACTTTGTGGTAATTTGTTATAGAAGTTCTAAGAAATGAATACATGCATCCTTAACCTGTATTTTTAATTCTCAAAACAATACCAGGAAACAAACAATGGGCACCAGTAAGTAAAATGTGCAGTAAGTCTGTTCTAAGACATACAAAGGCTCTGAGTTAAAGTGTCCATGCATCATATGGTCTCAGTTTGTTCTTCCCAGTTTGGACATGGCTCACAGACCACAGAAAAGGTGTTCCTTCACTACTGCAGCTTGTCTGAGAAGGACATTTCTTTTTCTTTTGTTTTTTTGCTTGGTAATGAGGTTTGAACTCAGGGCTTCTCACGTGCTAGGCAGATTCTACTGTGTGAGCCATACCCCCAACAGTTTTTTTTGCTGTAGTTATTTTGCTGACAGGCGCTCATGGTTTTTTGGCCCTCTCAATCTCTGCTTTTTGAGTAGCTGGGGTCACAGGTGTGCACCACCACTCCCAGTCTAGGACTTCTTTTTTGGGGGGAAAGGAAGGAGGAAGGACCTGGCACTTTGCCAATCTGAAACTCAAAACAGTCATTTAACCTTTTGCAAGGCATTAACAAAATGAGAGTATGTTTGGTTGCCTCTTCATAGAAATTTTAAAAGGAGAGCTCTTTCTAAAACACACCCTTTCAACACAGTCTTTTCTCCCTGGTATGTGCTTTTAATTCTGATCCCACCAAGAAATGACAATGAATCTTCATGGGCACTGCATGATTTCTTCAGTCTTGAATTCCTGATAAGAGCAAGGTTCACATAATAGATTTTTACTGAATTATTCAGCTCTTATTACAAGTTGGCAGCCATTACTTTAAAAAGACAAAAAGAAGAATGAAATTCAGAAATTAAAGCTGAGCTCAATTATTAAATACGACAGCAAATAATTTTTCTTTCATCTTGGATTGAATCTAAATAAATCTCCAAATTATTTTTCCCAAGACTTCTACATGTTTTCAAAAGAGATTCAGTTGGGTTAAATAATAAATTCAAGATTCTAGTTTAGAGGCTGGTGGACCCTTATATGAGCTGTACTTTATAAAAGTTCTTTGGTTATTCTACATACAGCTAGAATTGAATCCTACTACTATAAATTATAGAGCTGTTGTTAATATTTAAACAAAACAGGTGGATCCTACTTCTAAATATAAAAGATAAAACTATGAAACTTTTAAAGCAAAACATCAAGACTGGGGGCAGGCAAAGCAAAAAGAGGACAAAACACAGGAAGCAATAAGCAGAAAAATTAAATTATACTTCAATGTAAAAAATTAGTGCATCAAGACACCTTTATGAAGGTAAACAGGCAAGCCACAGACTGGGAGAATACATTCTCAAAGCACTAACCTAGTAATAAGGGACCAGTATCTATGATGTACGCAACTCCACTTCTCAACAACAAACAATCCAATTTTTTAAAATTGGCAAAAGATTTGAATAGACACTCCATAAAGAAAGACAAACAAGCTGCTAATGAACATGTGAAAATGTGTTTGACATCATTAGTCATCAAGGAAGTGCAAATCACAACCATAATGAGACAGATGAGACAGCACTATACGGACTAAGAAATGTTAAAATTAAAATAAACTGTAGGTGTTGGTAAGGAAGTAGGGCCACCAGAAATCTCATCCAACACCAGAGAATGTAAAATGGTCAACTAGTTTGGAAAAAGGTCTGTTTCTTGTAAGACAAACCTACACCTACATATGATCTAACAATTTCACTTCTAGATATCTGCTTGAGGAATTGTATTACTTAGATTCCATTCACATGAACTTCTGAAGCAGTGATAAACTAATCTTTGGTGGGGAGAAATATGTGATGCCCCTGGAGGGTCTGTATAGAGACTGACTGGGAAGGGACCAAGGAAGCACGCTGAAGTGATGCTACAGCCCATTATCTGTGCAGCTTTGGTTTACAAAGGTCCACGAAGGCATTTATCAAAAGCCACTGAGCCCTCAAGATTATGTACTTCACTGCATATAAACTTTACCAAAAACCCCAACTATACACAAGTATTGAATTCTGTACCTTATTTTGAAATGTGCATCAAGGAATTTACATTAGACTGGTTAGAAAATAAAAGGGTAGACAGAAACAGAGTTATGCAATAAGTCAAAAGCAATAAAAAGCTGTAGAATTTGTTCATTGCACAATTCAACTTTTATACATGTTTCAGGGTTTTTATAGTAAAATGTTGGGGAAAAAAGGTCTGTTTGGCTTTACTAATCAAAGTTACACTATGTAAGTAAGATATATATACATATATATATATGTATAGAGATATAAACATTATCTATTACCATATACACAGAAATATAAAGATTGCCACCCACTTTATCCTATTACTATACCTGAAAGAATCGTAATTAATATTGCCAAATTACCAATTCTTTAATTTTACTCACTTATTTACCAAATATTTATTATTTGCATTACACAGAAGATATCCTGCAATGTGCCCTGGAAAGTAACAGCTCACATTCAAATGCTAGCATATCACCACATTTTCTGAGCTACTACCCAAGACCGCTTCTCATTTTAAAAAAATGTAAATTTTATGTTCCTGATCTAAGGAAAATAAAGACCTCAGAAACCAGAAAATATTCTTAACCAACACACATGAAGCTCAGCACACTCACTAAAGTCACTTAACCAGGAGGTGCACTGAATGGAAAGATGAGATGCAGGTGAAAAGGTTGGCTATCAAGAAGATCTCTGAAAGGCCTTGGTCAAATAAATGGCTGCAGGAAGTGACATAAAACACCACTCATGGTTCACAAAGATGTTGCAATGGCTTGCCTACAGATTTTTTTTTTTTTTAAAAAAGAATGGAGAAGAAGGTTAGGCTATGGGAAGAAACTGGAACATTCTAATATTATGCAGCATAGGTTTGTGCGGATGACAGCTGAGGAAGACTTTTAATAGAGTTGCTGATGGTCTATCTACCAGTTCTATGTTTCAATGTAAGTTTCTGGTTTTCAGAGCAGAGTTTTAGAAACAGAGTGAAGTAATAAAACATGAACAAATTTTACAGTCAAGACTAGGTGCAAATCTCAGTTCTATTACTCAACTGCTCACAATTTTGTGTAAATGTCTTTACCAATCAGGGTCTCTATTACCTCATGGGTATGAAGAGGATAAAAGCCACCTATGTACCTGTCAGGGTTGCTAGACATGAGATGAGATCAAGTATGTAAGAAATTCAGTTCAATGCCTTCTGACCACTAATCACTCCATCAAAACTAGTTTGTCTGAGAGAGACAAACTTTATTTTCTGTAACAGCAACCCTTAATTTTTTTTTAATACTAAAAAAAAAAAAACATGTATAGGAAAGCCTCTTAATCACCCACCACTTTGGGAGAGTGGAAATGTTAATAGACAAAACGTCTTCTGATCTCATCCAGGCCATTTTAACTTTCTCATACATGCATGCGTCAAAGGTGCACCTACCTGTCTACCCTTTCTCTAGGTACTCCAATATGAAACGTAAGTAGCAGTCTATTTGGCATGCATGTTTCAATTTTAAAAAGTTATCTGTTTTGTATCCTGGAAAAAAAATTACCATCTACAACAAAGACTATCTGTATAAATCATCTTGTAACTGCTTTGCATAGCTTTAATAAGAAGGTAAAATAAGGAAAATTAGAATTTTCTTTAGGAAGATAAACATTCAATTTAGAGACCAGAAATTACCACTCTGCAATGATGGTAACACCCCAGACAGGCTGCCAAGTGTCTAAGCGGTAGGCAAGCAAGCATTTCCTTAATTAAAATAATTTTTAAAAACTTTACAATTAAGATTTTCAGAGACCTGATGTGGTGGCTCACACCTATAATATCAGCTACTTGTGGAGGTGAAGACAGGGAGGATGAAAGTTCAAGATTAGCTGGGACAAAAAAGTTAGTGAGACCCTATTTCAACCAAGTTGGGTGTGGCAGCCCATATATGGCCCATGTAAAGAGGCTGTAAGTAGAGGCAAGAACACTAGACTTTATCTGCAAAATAAAGCAAAAAAAAGGGGGGGGGAGTGGGATAGGGGGCTGTGGGCGTGGCTCAAGTGGTAGAGGACTTTCAATTGTGAGGTCCTGAGTTTAAACCCCCTAGTACAGCCCTCTCCCTCCCGCCAAAAGATGTCAAACATAAATAAATGTGTAACAGACTTCCAAGTATCCATGACCCAATGTCAGTCACTATCAGTGGGCCTATTTTAAAGCTTGAACTTAACAATGCTATTCCCCAGGGTACAACGAAAGTCCTTACAATTAAAAACATCAAAGGTACAATGGAAACCACCCAAATTCTAATATTTTATAAAATCACACTGGCTTCCCTCTTCCTAAATAACTTCACAGAGTAACTTCATATCTTCCCAATGGGTACTGTTTTCACTTCACAGAATCCCCTACATCAATACAAGTAACAATGACAGAAATCCTTAACTTTGTCTCATAAATCTAAGAACCTTGTAAAGACAACAAACTTAAGAGAAAGGAACAAGGTAGAAAAGGCTAGAAAGGGTAAAATGGGAACCTGAGAGTCAAGTCTCTGGACAAAAGTGAAAAAGAAGGTACACAGGGGCTTTTGTATGTTCCAGACCAGAATTCTAAAACTCTATGCCTGCATTCCTATACTGTAACTTCTGAACTCTGGGATAATTTTATCACCCTCTAAAGCAACTGCTTTCATCCTTTCTTCCAAGTCAGCATAAAACCAGAAGGAACTATAGAGCAGTTGCTACAATGTTTCTGCCCCCCCCCCCCCCACTATTAAGTCACATCACGGAGTACTATCTGCCCTCTTGTGTGGGAAAACCTATTATTCTTCTAAGGGGACTAAACAGAACTTGCTGCAAGGAGAAACAAACACAAGCAAAAGCAACCAAAAGGTCCTCATCCCCACTCCTTAGTCTCAAAGTGTATGCAAACATGAGCTGATTCTTGTGAATGACCATTCACTAGGGAGGAAGCTAGGGTTCCCTAGCAGAGATCTAGAAAGTTCCAATTCAGCAGACTGGATGACATCACGGGCTCAGCTGTGTGCTTCAGACCTCAACACATTAATCAGAAATGACTATGGCTAGTTTATACACATGACTTCTCTCAGTCTGAGCTGGGGTCCCTTCCTGCCCACTGAAGAGTGTTGTCGCTGTCATCTGACTTAACTCATTTTTAAAGAAACTTCCAAGATTTTAGAAGCTTCAAAACCTTCAGTGACCAGCCATGATCTTGGAGAAAATAAATTTTCAGAATGCCTTTTCTAAGCCCTGGAAATCAGGAGTTTCCTTTCTCCAAAAGGCAATACTTACACCCTTGATGGCAAGTAAAGCCTAACCTGGCTAGCTGGACCACAACTTACTAGCAGAGTCATCTATTAAGGGAAATGATTAACCTTGGGAAGAACAAGCACAAAAGAAAGACATAATATGAAAAAGAGTGGAGCAAAGGCAAATGCAAACATCAGATTCAGCAGAGAAAAAGAAAGGAAAGGAACAGCCAGTACCTTTGAGATGATGCTGTCGGTAACACTGCTAGGAGAATGGAAGAGGTCAGGATCGCTCCCAGAATCTCTCTGTTTTGAGGCACATGCTCTGCCCAGCTCAACATCCAGGAAGTTCTCACAATCTGAAAAAGAAAAGTTAGTCAATCAGTACTTTTTTAAAAATTCACTTGCCTTTTACAAAAGCAAATAGCCCTTTTCTCTCTTGCTTCTAACCCCTTATCTCATTCTCTCTTCTTTTACATATTAAGAAGGTAGAAAGAACATAATCAAATTAATAGATCTGAGATGTGTGACTAAAATTTTAGGCTGATATAGTTACTCTATGAAACTTATCAGTTTGCCATGTTTATGTAATTACAGAAAGATAAAATGATGATTTAGAACTGTATTCTATCTAAATGAAAATGTTCTCCTCTTGGTAATTAGAGAATGTTTTTCTTTTGCCAACAAAATCTGAAATCCTTTACTGGCAAATTATATGACCAAGTGTGTTTACAATTTCTCTTTTGAGACTAAAGTTCTTTCTGGAACTTTCCACCTTTTCAAAATAGTGGTACAAAGAAGGGTGTGATAGCTAATAAATACATTACTGTACTAAACTTAGGGGTTCTTCTAAGTAACAGCAAATGTAATTTAACGTTCCCCCCTGCCCCTTAAAAAGATCTTACATTTGGTAGAACAATGTGTAAAATAGAATGCATCATCTGGAATGTTTTCAGCTCAATACCAGGGATGGGGACTCTAAGGAATCAGGTGGGTCCTTCATGGAACTACTACACTGGCAGGTGGAAGTACTTCAAGTTTTAGTATCCTGAAAATAGAGGTATTTAACCTATTCTCTCCTATTAGTTTTGTAAACAAATGGGACATAAGACCTGATAGTAAGAGGGATAAAAAGATGTACAGATGGTGAAACTTGGAATTCAAAGAGTTAATTAGAAGGTGGCTATTAAACTCCTTCAAGTTTTGAAGATCAGAGAGATGTCTCTCATTCTAGTAAGTGTTTTAATGAGTGATGTGGACATATACAGACACTTTACCAAATCAGTAGGTGACACTAAGTAATGAGAGAAAGAGTAGGAAACCTAGTTACTCAGCAGTTGGTGAGGACTCTACTTAAGAGGTTTTGGTCAAAAGCAAATTCAGGAGGATCCAAACTAAAAGTTTTGGGCTATATTAATACAGTGTACTGGAATACAAAATGGAGTGGTCCTGCTCCTATGTGCTATTTAGACCATATCATGCAAAACTGTATTTGTTCCTAGTAGACATTTAAATTACAACACTGACAAACAAAAAAGTGTACACAATAGTGAAGTGGCAACAGTGAAGACAAAGCCATACACTCGGCTTGTAGAGGAGCATGCGAAGTGTGCCTTGGTACAGTTGTAGACTTCCTCTGTGCTGTTCAGGGACAGAACAAGACCAATGAATGAAAATCAAAGAGCCTCACTATTGTCAGGGATTTGGGTAGCCTCAGCAAGTAGTGTGGATCACCTTCCCAGAAGGGTGGAACACAGATGAAATGGCTATGTCGAGGTATCACAGAAAAGATGTCTACATAAGGAGACTGCAGATTACTTCCAGAGTTTCTCTTGATTCTTAGAGTCTGTGCTTGGATAAGCGTGTGTATGCGTGCGTGTGTGTGTTTGTGGGGAAGGCAGACAGCACTGGAGAAAAGTTTTTGTCTAAGTTAATTAACAATTAGCAGTTCATGACCAAATTATTTAGCCTGTACTAACCATACAGTTTTAAGAAGGGACTGAACTGGTATAGGTTATGAATTGCTTGCCAGTAAAATTACTTTTTCTATTAGTTAGGTATTTGGCTAGGTACTGGGGAGTATTCAAACAAAAAGGGATGTTTGGTGTGTGCCTGCATGCAAAATTTGTAATCTTGTAGAAATGAGTAACTAAGAGATAACTTCATCAGAATTATACAAAGGATGCCGTAGGAAATGAGGAAGTACCTGTGGATTAATGTGAAAATCTTTCAGCTAAAAAAAAAAAAAAACTTACTTAGTGGGCAATTTCAGAAAGTGTTAGTTCAATGGGAATAGTCTTGCCTTTTTAAGAGACCGGAAATGATGGGTATTCTGAAGGGTTCTTTTTTCCTTGTGGCATAGAAGACAACTAATTTAGGTTGAGTTGGTGGGTTTGTGATCTTCCTATTCCTTCCCTTTCCTACCTGAAAAAGTCAGAAACTCTCCATTTTGTGGTTGAAAGGAAAACGGGGGCTGGCCAAGAAAAGAAAGGGCTGTCACAGCAACTATGCTGAGCTGTTAGCTGTGCAGCTGGCAGTCCAACCAACCACATCTAAATCCCAGAGTGGAAAGCAAACCAGCTCAAGACATTTGAAAGGAAATTCACAGGACGATCCAAAGGCAGCCCCTAGGAATCCCTCACCCAGAAAATACATGTAAGGCAGGATAAGGGACCACAAACCAAGTTTGGGATAAAAAGAGTTTAGCGTGTGAAAGAATACTGACTGCTGAGCTAGGGAAGGAGGGAACAGCGGGGAGGTGGTGGGGGAGAGTCATAAAAGCAGAACCCAGGAATAAGGAAGAGAGAAGGACCACAAAATACTATAGCATTGTCACCTTCATGCGGGTTGGGAATCCCCAAAGGCAAAGCTAATCCGCAGCCTGTGTCATATGTGTTGCTAAGTAAAATCAGTGAAATGTTTCTTCTACACTACCCCTTTGAAATGACTAAAGTGGAATAGCATATCAAAGTGTAAACAAAAGCAAAAAGCACTGGTTTTCAAGTTAGATGGATCTGGCTTAAATCCAGGTCTGACGGTTTTTTTTGGCAGCACTGAATAGTGAACTCAGGTCCTTAGGCACTCTACCACTTGAGCCACTCCCCAAGTCCTTTTTGGCTTTTTGGATTGTTTTTCAGGTAACAGTCATGTGCTTTTCCCAGGACTACCTGAACCTCCAGAGTAGCTGGGTTTACAGGTGTGTACCACCACATGAGGCTTGGTTTTGGAGACAGAGTCTCAACAACTCTTGCTTAGACTGACCTCAAACGACGATCCTTCTATCTCTGCCTTCCAAGTAACTGGGATTACAGGCCACCACAGTCTGACATGGTTGTAGGTCTGACTACTTATTAGAAGAAAGATCTTGAGCAAGAAGCGATTTAATCCCGTAAGTACTCACTTCCATACCAGCAAAACGGGATGATTAATACCTTCCAAAATATTTGGAGTACAGGAATAATTTATTACATGTATGTGTGTGTGTGTGTGTGTGTGTGTGTGTGTGTGTGTATGTATAGTAACCAGAATTCTAGTCCTTAGCACATAGCAGGATGTGATACAAATGCCCAGTGAAGTCCAGGCTTCAAAATATCTTTAGGAGTATCCTGAACGTGGGCATAGTGGAGGGTGAGTCCTGTTTTATGATATATGTATAGAAATCTGTCTATAACTTTTGTGCACTGAGCCACTAGCTTTTTAGAAGCAGCACATTTACTTTTATGATGCTATCTAGTCATCTGTGTTTAAAATGACAGTAGTCAGGGACTGGTAGGGTAGCTCCAGTAGTACAGCACCTGCCTAGCAGTGCAAAAGAAAATTAAAAAAATGATAGTCACATAGCACAAAATGATCTCACACACACACACAGAGGTATGCAACATAGCCAACTTAAGTAATGTAGCAGGCTATACCATCTAGGGTTGCATTAAACACACTCTGATGCTTGCACACTGGTGAATGGTGAAATCGCCTAATGACACATTCCTTATAACATATTCTCAACTTTAAGCAACACATGACTGAATATGCTAACAAACAGTAGTTGGACAGGGTAGGAAACCTATCAGTAATATCAACTGGGCTTCGTTAAATCACCCTAACCATAATCCCATCTTGTGTTTATCCGGTACTGAAGAGTATGGAAAGTGATTTAAAAGATAACATCTTACATGGTCTAATTTTATTGCTCTCTTGAGAATGTGTTTATACAGTAAAACCATAAACTGCAAGACAAAAAAATATACCTGGGATTAACAAAAAAACTATACCTAAAATCAAAGTCTCAGATCTGAAGTTCAGAAACAATTCAGATCTTAGATTTTTGTTAGATGGAGGTATGCAAATAACCATTCTAACTGTTTATGGTGGGAATGGAGGAAGAATCTGAACAACTCAAGATTATGCAATTAGCTCAAAATCATCTTTTTTTTTCATTTGTCTTTTATTATTCATATGTGCATACAAGGCTTGGTTCATTTCTCCCCCCTGTCCCCACCCCCTCCCTTACCACCCACTCCGCCCCCCCCCAATACCCAGCAGAAACTATTTTGCCCTTATTTCTAATTTTGTTGTAGAGAGAGTATAAGCAATAATAGGAAGGAACAAGGGTTTTTGCTGGTTGAGATAAGGATAGCTATACAGGGCATTGACTCACATTGATTTCCTGTGCGTGGGTGTTACCTTCTAGGTTTATTATTTTTGATCTAACCTTTTCTCTAGTACCTATTCCCCTTTTCCTATTGGCCTCAGTTGCTTTAAGGTATCTGCTTTAGTATCTCTGCGTTAAGGGCAACAAATGCTAGCTAGTTTTTTAGGTGTCTTACCTATCCTCACCCCTTCCTTGTGTGCTCTCGCTTTTATCATGTGCTCATAGTCCAATCCCCTTGTTGTGTTTGCCCTTGATCTAATGTCCACATATGAGGGAGAACATACGATTTTTGGTCTTTTGGACCAGGCTAACCTCACTCAGAATGATGTTCTCCAATTCCATCCATTTACCAGCGAATGATAACATTTCGTTCTTCTTCATGGCTGCATAAAATTCCACTGTGTATAGATACCACATTTTCTTAATCCATTCGTCAGTGCTGGGGCATCTTGGCTGTTTCCATAACTTGGCTATTGTGAATAGTGCCGCAATAAACATGGATGTGCAGGTGCCTCTGGAGTAACAGTCTTTTGGGTATATCCCCAAGAGTGGTATTGCTGGATCAAATGGTAGATCGATGTCCAGCTTTTTCAGTAGCCTCCAAATTTTTTTCCAGAGTGGTTGTACTAGTCTACATTCCCACCAACAGTGTAAGAGGGTTCCTTTTTCCCCGCATCCTCGCCAACACCTGTTGTTGGTGGTATTGCTGATGATGGCTATTCTAACAGGGGTGAGGTGGAATCTTAGCGTGGTTTTAATTTGCATTTCCTTTATTGCTAGAGATGGTGAGCATTTTTTCATGTGTTTTCTGGCCATTTGAATTTCTTCTTTTGAGAAAGTTCTGTTTAGTTCACTTGCCCATTTCTTTATTGGTTCATTAGTTTTGGGAGAATTTAGTTTTTTAAGTTCCCTGTATATTCTGGTTATCAGTCCTTTGTCTGATGTATAGTTGGCAAATATTTTCTCCCACTCTGTGGGTGTTCTCTTCAGTTTAGAGACCATTTCTTTGATGAACAGAAGCTTTTTAGTTTTATGAGGTCCCATTTATCTATGCTATCTCTTAGTTGCTGTGCTGCTGGGGTTTCATTGAGAAAGTTCTTACCTATACCTACTAACTCCAGAGTATTTCCTACTCTTTCTTGTATCAACTTAAAGAGTTTGGGGTCTGATATTAAGATCCTTGATCCATTTTGAGTTAATCTTGGTATAGGGTGATATACATGGATCTAGTTTCAGTTTTTTGCAGACTGCTAACCAGTTCAAAATCATTTCTTAATGAGTAAATTAAACTGCAGCATGTGGAGACACTTCCTTCATATGTATATCCAAATTGTGAGAAAACTTTACATGACAGAGAGGTTCGCTGCTTGGTGGCTGGGAGTAGCCACACTTTTAGAAAAAGCCCTGAACAGTTAAAGGAGCCAAAACACAGTAGGTAGTGTACTTTTTACTTCTAACACTTTTTCTAAAGCAGATGAGTAAAAAGTGGAGAGGTAAACACAGGCTTGGGGTTAAGCTGACTAAAGAACTCCAAATGTGAATTGCTAGTATTCATTTAGCAGCTGTAGGAACAGACACAGAACCCTGTCATCCATATAGAACTCCCCAAATGAGGAAAGCTAGGAATACTTTACAGATGTGAGACAATGGAGTACACAGACATTAGGGAACATACCTTGGGTCACAGAGCTGGTGCTGAAACTGGGTTAAAAGTTAGGAATCCAAACGAATCACAATTGTGCTATGTCATCAACAAGCAAGGTCCTAACATCATTTCAACTCCACCTCTCCTTCCTAACACCTCACAGGCACTTAACGAAAACCTCAACTCCTAAAATTCTTCCAAAGTGTGTGTGTTCTCAATTCTGGCTACCCAGCAGGATAAACCAAAGGAGCTTATAAAGATTGTGGTGCCCCATCCAATTCAACTGCTATTTCTAAGGGAATCCAGGAATCTGGGCACTTTTAAAGCTTGCACTCCAACATAATTCCAGTGTGCAGCCAAAACTAAGAACCACAGGTTACAGCCTGTGTCTGGTTGGGAAGGTTGGGGAAACTATCTGTTTACACTAAATGTAATTATTAATAATGAAAAATTTACCTTGCCATTTTGTCAACTGCTTGCTTACTAAATGTTTTACACTTCCTGCGTACCTTTCATTCAGTCTTGCTGTCTTCCTTCGTGTTTTGCTGGTTTTGTGAGTGATAGGCTTTGATTTTTTTTTCTATTGTGTAACATTTATACATTTTTTCTGTAATCACCTTGGAGACTAGAAAATACCTTATGGGTGACAGAAAACTAAGGTGAGAGGTAAAGTTCAAGAGTATACAAATTTTCTGCAATTTAAATTCCCTACCACCCAATTTATCAATTGTCAAAATTTACAAACATTTGCATTACTTCATTTAACTTAATTCTTCATTAAACTTTTGCTTAATCCAAAAAAAGAAAAAGACAAGAAGCACAGGCCTAGTCCCTAATAACATGTATCTGTAATCTTGCCAGGTAAAAAACCTATACCGTGTAAATGCATGGTACCAGACACTTTCACCAACGACTAATAAACCACAAAGCCTCACATGAACTTTACTTCTAAAATAAAATCAAAGACATGACTTGTGCTTATCTTTAACTGTGAAATCAAATGTTTACAAATCCTACGCACACATATCCCTTCCTCTGGGGTACTGGGTAACGTGTTCAAGGGTAGAGTACCACATGGGATGATTAGCTCTCAGAACAGGGCTATGGCCCCAGAAAATAGACATGGATAGTTATCCCAGCAAAATGGGAAGTGGAAAACCTCTTCTCACCTGGGCTTTGCTTGGAAGCCAAAAGAGATGCCTCATCAGGACCTGGCTCTATTGTACACCAGCTTTCTCGATTTATCTGAAAAACAAAAAAATCAATTTGCTTCAGACAGGAAGTAACAGAGGATAATCTTACAGGGGCTGAAAGTTAATACGTTATTACACATTAAAATTTTTACACAAAAATTTAAACATCATTCAAATACAAAATAGTATGTATTTCAGAATTACTACACATCAGCTGCCATGTTAAGAATTCTACATTTATTATCTCAAATTATTATAACTTTTACAGTAAGTCTGGATTATTTCTATTGAACCAAATAGAAGACAGACTCAGAGAGGCTGCTGAGGAGATAAAGGCAGGCATGGTACTAGATGCAAGTCTGTGTGATTCTCAAAAGCAAGTACACTCCTGACTCCCAATATTAACTTTTTGGTTTTTTTTTTTTTTTTTTTTTCATTAACTTTTTTTTTTTTCCCCCTGGTAGTACTAGAGTTTGAACTCAGGCCTTGTGTTTGCTATGCAGGCACTTGAGCCACACCTCCAAGTCCTTCATGAACTTTGAAATAATACAATTTTTTAAGTTACCATTAAAGATTTCAACACTCCTCTCTCAGCAATCCATGAAACAAGCGGGCACAGAGTTGCCAAGGACATAGCAAACTTCAAAGGCACCAAAACAATCTGACTGCACCAAGACTTTTGAAACAGTGCACCCAGCACTTAGCGGATGCTTCCACAATGTTAGAATTCTGTTGCACAAAACAAATCTCAAAATAAATAAAACAAAACCTATGTATTCTACTGCATAAATGAAGCCTCAAATTTAAGAGGATTAAAATCACAAAAAGAATGTTCGCTGACCACAACACTATCAAATCAAAAACTCAAACCAAAAAGGTATCAATACATAAAAAATTAAAAAGAAATTAATACTTCTTAGTAATGCATAGATCACAGAAAAATCGTGAGGAAAATTAGAGCACATTTGAATTGAATACAATTATCGCATATAGAAAATCGTGGTGCCTAAAACCAATTTTGTAACATTAAATGCCTTTATATAAAAAGTTTCTAAATCTGCTTAAAAAAAAAAAGACCTTAAATTAGTAGATCTAAACGTCCACTTAAAAAAAAAAAAAGGAGCAAATTAATCCAAATCAGGCAAGATAAAGACAATAAAGGACAGAAGTCAATAAAATGAAAATAAAAAATTTAAATCAACAATATGAAAATATGGTTCTATGTGAAGGTCAACTGCACCAATACAACCCTAGCTGGGCTGACAGGGAAAAGAGGTCACACTAGTGACCAGTGCATTGCCACAGGTCCCAGACTTGCTGAAGAATAATAATGGAGTATAATCAACAACTTTATTGTGAAAGACTTATTGTTATAAGAAACTAAAACAGCTTGTAAAACTAGACAAACTACCAAAATTCACTCAGGAAGACCTGAATAGTCTTATTCTGTGTAAGAGATTGAATTCTTAGTTTAAAACTTTCCTGCAAGGAAAACTTCAGACCCAGATGGCTTCTGTGCAAAAGGCCACCAAACATGTAAGGAAGAAATGACATGAATTCTACGTAACTCTTCAGAAAATACATAAGAAGGCATAGTACACAACTCATTTTATGAACCCAGCATTACCCTGACAAAACTGAAGATGTAAGAAAACTACTGATCAGTATTATTCAGGAACACACATACAAGATACTGAACAAAATTCTAGGTCAATTAAATCAAGCAATGTATGTAAAAGATAACATTATCATGATCAAGTAGACTAATCCCAAGAATATAAGGTTAGTTGAGCATTCAAAAATCATTTTAGGCAAAAAAAAAAAAATTCCAAAACACAGCCCTCATAAACTAATGATTATTAAGAGATGAAAGAATTTGGTAAAATTAACACCTATTTATCACAAAATTCTCAGAACTCTAGGAACTGAAAGAAAATTCCTCAACTTGATAAAAGGCATCTAGAAAAAAGCTGCAGTTAACATCATAAGTAATGGTAAAAAGACAAAATGCTTCTATCTGAGATCTGAGACCAAAAACCACCCTTATTGGTTCTATGCCATCAAAATATAGGATTTGACAAGGTTGCCAGATACAAAGTCCCCCACAAAATCACTGTTAGTTCTATATATTAGCAATGGATAATTAGAAACTGAAAATGAAAGCAAAAGCACTATCACATTCACAATTACATCAAGAAATGTAATTAGAGCTAATGTTAATATATGAGCAATACTTATACTTTGAAAACTAGAAAACACTGGCTAAGATATAAGAAAGCTATTATAACAGTTACACTGGTCTGAAGACAGAGAGGTCAGAGGGCAAAAGAGAATCCACAAATAGACCCTCTCACACAAGGCTCACTGATTCTGACAAAGATGCCAAGGTATTTCAATGGGGAAAAGAAGTCTTCTGAACAAATGCTGCTGCAGTAAGTGGAGACAATATATGGAAAGAAACAAAACTCCCAAAAAATCTCAAACCTTCTACTGCCTATAAAAATAAACTCGCAATTCATTATGTATCTAAATAGTAAGCTAGTACAATAAAACTTACAAGCAGTGGAACATTTTCTTGTGATATGGGGTTAGGCAAAAATTGATAACACATGAAGAAAACTGATAAATGTAACTATATGGACTTTAAAAACCTTTGCCCTCAAAAGTCATTATTAGGTAAACAAAAAGTCAAATTACAGATGCGAAGTATTTACAAAACAATCATCTCCTAAAGAAGTCTACCCAGAATATTTTCATATGAAGCAATGCAACCCTCCCATATTGCAATAATAAAACAACATTTTTTTTTAAAAAAGTGGAGAAGATCTGAATCAACATTTCATCAAAAACGACAGGCAAATGGGGGAAAATATTCAACAGGAAAATGCAGGTCAAACTACAGGTAGATGCAAGCACACATCCATTAGGATAACTGAAATTAAAGATGATAATACTGTGTGCTGGCAAAGATGAAGAGCAACTGAAGCACAGAAATGCAGAACAGCACATTTTTAAACAGGTGAACAGCTCCTTCTAACGTCAAGCGCACACAGCATCCTGCTAATGGGTATTCTCTAGGAAAAGTCAAAACCTGTTTTCACACAGAGACTTACACTGGCACTTTGATAGCAGCTTGACTCATCCTAGACCCAGTGTGACAAACTGCGGTTCACTCAAATAGTGCTACAGGCTCAGTGGACCATGGGAGCAATCGCAAGAGCACTGTGCTGAGAGGAAAAAGCTCTGGACCAAAAGGACCAACTGCAGTATGGTTCTACCTGCTTACTGAACAAGGCAAACCTACAGTTATCAGCAACTGCAGGGGAAGGCTGACTAAAAGAGGATGGCGGGAACCTTTGAGCTGAACAGATGCATTCCTATATGATTGGGTAGTGATTATGCAATCCAGTATCTGCTAAAATCCCCAACTTCAAACTTAAACTGGTAACCTTTTGGTTTTTTTTTGCAGTGCTGAGAATCAAATCACTTAGGGCAAGCACTCTACTAGTGAGCTATAGCTCTATCCCCAAACTGGTGAATATTACTGCATGCAAATTGTATGTCAATAAAAGTATAAAATATAAATTTCAGTCCTCACACGTGCCAAATGCCTTAACATTACAATCCTCCATTTTCATTAAAATTGAAACACTCTGCTGTACTTGTAAATAATATGAATAGGAGTAGCTACAAAAATTATCACATAGTTGACTATTCAAAATGCCCAAAGACATGAGCTATGATTTTATTTAATGACCTTTGGCATACAGTATATACCCACTAGATGCCTGATCTCTCTGGTGAGAAGATACCAAACTCCTCTGCTGATAAAGTGCAGCAGTTTTACTGAACATACTAAGTGGGGTGAGGCAGAAAGCTAGTGGACATTTTTTTTTCCTATGACGAGACACAAAATGAATTTAATTACTTATTTACAAATAATCACTTACTCATAACCATGCATTTTTAGAATCAAATGAAACACAACATTTACTCAGCTGTCACTACTACAGAGAAGAGAGGCACCAGGAGAAAGGAGCTATCAATATTGATTCAAGTATGTTGTGTAAAATGGTGTTAAGATTTTGAAAGTGATTCTGAATGGAGGGAAATCTTCAGCAAGATCTCTGGGATTATACAAAATATTATTTGGGTGTGTACAATAACAAGTAACCACAAATTCAGTAATTTTACCAAAACATACCCACATCTTTCAAAGAACTGAAACAAAAATTTTCTTGAGAAAAAAAATTTAAGTCATTCAGAGGCGCTCTATTTTTAAACTGCATCTCATTTGAAATGAGCCAAATTTTACTCTGCTAAAAGTAGAAATCAAGAGATGAGCACTATCATACTTCAATATAAAATTACATTTTAAAGCTGGAAGGGCAAAACCTGTTCTCCTCCCTCCCATTTTTATTCCTGTAATGGGAAGAGGTTGCATGAACACAGCAACTAATTTAATTAATGGAAATCAAAACTTAGCAGATTCTCTGACAACAGAGTGAAGCATGTGAATTAGGATACTGCTCCTCGCCTCTGTTTTTCTGGCCTCTAACAATTTTTCAATCAACATTTTAGGAAACTCTACTAAGCTTCTATATATTAGAAAATTTCTAATCACCATTTCAGTACCACACACTATTCCATGGCTGATAAGTGAATATTCTCTGCCTTGAATGTGCAAAAGACTCTACTTTTCCTGTTACTTTAGGCACTTGTGTACTATATAAAGTGAGTTTCATATTTTATGAAATAATTTACAACAAAAAAACAGAGAGACTAAAGGAACATAATTACAATGAAATGAAATCTCTTTAAATGGTATGTGATGAGAACCTGTTAGTATTGGGAAACACTTTCCCAGGGGTCTCTGGCATTTTTGCAGGTCTTGTATTCTACAGTATCTTTCCAAAAATGTGTGTATATCAAACAGCCCTGTCAAGATGCGAGTTAACTGGTTAGCTTGCATGGACACTAAAATCTCAGATCTGTCACATTTCTTCACAATTAGTATGTATTTACAATATGAAAAAAACCTTTAAGCACAACGGCAGCCAAAAACCTCAGTATGATCCCACCTTTGTGGAGAAAAAAACCATAATCTGTTATTTTTAATTACGCAGTTATGCTTGAATGGTAACAATTAATATTCCTTTTTAATTTTATAGTAGTTTCTCAAATTTTCTTTAATGATTATATAGAACTTTTTTCTTTAACATTTATTTTGTTACAATTTTGGGGTGACAGAAAACAGCTGGGGTACTCAACAACACATCCCTGGCTCCCTGACCAGTCTCTCCAACGTGTAGCATCTATCAGTGCGACGGATGCACATACCCACATTTTTTTTCCTACTTATCAGCGGCAGACATTTGGCGTGTTTTCACTTTCTGGCTGCCATGAATAATGATGCTGTGAACATTTTATACAGATGATTTCTACAAGCTTTCCTGAGGACAAATATTTTCATTTGTCTTGCATATACACCTAGGAGTGGGAAGATGGACTGTGCATATGTTAATTTTATGTTCAACATCTTGAGTAGGTCCTGATTGTCTTTCAAAGTGCTATCTATACAACTTCATATTTTCTCCACACCCTTGGCAGTATTTTTGTTCTCAGCTATCTTTCTGACTATTGCCATCATAGCTGGTGTGACTGTGCATCTCTCCGAGTATATTTTTAACACATTTAATTTTTTTGTGGTACTGGGGCTTGAACTCAGGGCTTCATGCTTACTAGGCAGATGATTTATCATTTGAGCCACTCCATCAGCCCCAAGTTGTTCCTGTGCTTGCTATGTAAGTGCTAGAGCTATGCCAGCCCCCCCGCCCCCCACACTTTTTGATTTACTTAAGACAAGGTCTCACTTTATGCCTGGGCTGACCTACAGTACTATTTCCCCGCACTCCGCCCCACAACAAGGTGTCTTCCTCCAAAAAGGAGAACTCTCGGCCAATCTCCTTAATGAACACTGACGCAAAAATCCTCAACAAATAATGGCAAACCGAATTCAGCAACACATCAAAAAGATCATTCACCACGACCAAGTAGGCTTCATTCCAGGGATGCAGGGGTGGTTCAACATACAAAAATCAATAAACGTAACAAACCACATTAACAGAAGCAAAGACAAAAACCACTTGATCATCTCAATAGATGCAGAAAAAGCCTTTGATAAGATCCAACACCACTTCATGATAAAAGCTCTAAGAAAACTAGGAATAGAAGGTAAGTACCTCAACATTATAAAAGCTATTTATGACAAACCTACAGCCAGCATTATACTTAACGGAGAAAAACTGAAACCATGCCCTCTAAAATCAGGAACCAGACAAGGATGCCCACTATCCCCACTCCTATTCAACATAGTACTGGAATTCCTACCCAGAGCAATTAGGCAAGAAGAAGGAATAAAAGGAATACAAATAGGTAAAGAAACTGTCAAAATATCCCTATTTGCAGATGATATGATCCTATACCTTAAAGACCCAAAAAACTCTACTCAGAAACTCCTAGACATTGTCTATAGTTACAGCAAGGTAGCAGGATATAAAATCAACATAGAAAAATCATTAGCATTTCTATACACTAACAATGAGCAAACTGAAAAAGAATGTATGAAAACAATTCCATTTACAATAGCCTCAAAAAAAAATCAAATACCTAGGTGTAAACATAACAAAAGATGTGAAAGACCTCTACAGCGAAAACTATACACTTCTGAAGAAAGAGAATGAGGAAAACTATAGAAAGTGGAGAGATCCCCCATGCTCATGGATTGGTAGAATCAACATAGTAAAAATGTCAATACTCCCTAAAGTAATCTACATGTTTAATGCAATTCCCATCAAAATTCCAATGACATTCATTAAAGAGATCGAAAAATCTACCGTGAAATTTATATGGAAACACAGGAAGCCACGAATAGCCAAGGCAATACTCAGTCAAAAGAACAATGCAGGAGGTATCACAATACCTGACTTCAAACTATATTACAAAGCAGTAGCAATAAAAACAGCAAGGTACTGGCACAAAAACAGACATGAAGACCGGTGGAACAGAATAGAGGACCCAGATATGAAGCCACAAAACTATAACCAACTTGTCTTTGACAAAGGAGCTAAAAATATACGATGGAGAAATAGCAGCCTCTTCAACAAAAACTGCTGGGAAAACTGGTTAGCAGTCTGCAAAAAACTGAAACTAGATCCATGTATATCACCCTATACCAACATTAACTCAAAATGGATCAACGGTCTTAATATCAGACCACAAACTCTGAAGTTGGTACAGGAAAGAGTAGGAAATACTCTGGAATTAGTAGGTATAGGTAAGAACTTTCTCAACGAAACCCCAGCAGCACAGCAACTAAGAGATAGCATAGATAAATGGGACCTCATAAAACTAAAAAGCTTCTGTTCATCAAAAGAAATGGTCTCTAAACTGAAGAGAACACCCACAGAGTGGGAGAAAATATTTGCCAGCTACACATCAGACAAAGGACTGATAACCAGAATATATAGGGAACTTAAAAAACTAAATTCTCCCAAAACTAATGAACCAATAAAGAAATGGACAAGTGAAATAAACAGAACTTTCTCAAAAGAAGAAATTCAAATAGCCAAAAAGCACATGAAAAAATGCTCACCATCTCTAGCAATAAAGGAAATGCAAATTAAAACCATGCTAAGATTCCACCTCACGCCTGTTAGAATAGCCATTATCAGCAACACCACCAACAATAGGTGTTGGCGAGGATGCAGGGAAAAAGGAACCCTCTTACACTGTTGGTGGGAATGTAGACTAGTACAACCACTCTGGAAAAAAATTTGGAAGCTACTTAAAAAGCTAGACATTGATCTACCATTTGATCCAGCAATACCACTCTTGGGGATATACCCAAAAGACTGTGACACAGGTTATTCCAGAGGCACCTGCACACCCATGTTTATTGTGACACTATTCACAATAGCCAAGTTATGGAAACAGCCAAGATGCCCCAGCACTGACGAATGGATTAAGAAAATGTGGTATCTATACACAGTGGAATTTTATGCAGCCATGAAGAAGAATGAAATGTTATCATTTGCTGGTAAATGGATGGAATTGGAGAACATCATTCTGAGTGAGGTTAGCCTGGCCCAAAAGACCAAAAATCGTATGTTCTCCCTCATATGTGGACATTAGATCAAGGGCAAACACAACAATGGGATTGGACTTTGAGCACATGATAAAAGCTTTAGCACACAAGGGAGGGGTGAGGATAGGTAAGACACCTAAAAAACTAGCTAGCATTTGTTGCCCTTAATGCAGAGAAACTAAAGCAGATACCTTAAAGCAACTGAGGCCAATAGGAAAAGGGGAATAGGTACTAGAGAAAAGGTGTTAGATCAAAAAGAATTAACCTAGAAGGTAACACCCACGCACAGGAAATTAATGTGAGTCAATGCCCTGTATAGCTATCCTTATCTCAACCAGCAAAAACCCTTGTTCCTTCCTATTATTACTTATATTCTCTCTACAACAAAATTAGAAATAAGGGCAAAATAGTTTCTGCTGGGTATTGAGGGGGTGGGGGGGAGAGGGATGGGGCGGAGTGGGTGGTAAGGGAGGGGGTGGGGGCATGGGGGAGAAATGACCCAAGCCTTGTATGCACATTATGAATAATAAAAGAAAAAAAAAAAGGTGTCTTACAAAAAGCTAAACAGGTTATGGAGGATTAAGGAAAAGCCTAGGTCTAGTTATTCTGCTTTTGAGGTAACAGGTAAATGGTTTGAGCCAAGCAGAGCACATGGAGAGAAGACACACTTCAAGAGGCTTTCATGTTAGGTAACACACATTTGTAGATCCAAGTAGCTTAGAAAGCTCATACTTGCTGTTTGCTGATGAACAGCACGAAAGTGTGAACTGGTGAAATGCAAAACAAAACCAGAATCATACCTACTAGGCCATTATTTAAAAAATATACAAGACAGAAAATAACACTTGTTGGTGAGAATGCAGAGAAACTGGAACCCTGTGCACTATCTATAGGTACCGGTTATTGTGGAAAACTGTGTGGCTGCCCCTAAACAATTAAATATACAATTACCTTGTGACTCAGCAATTCCACCTCTGAGAATATACCCCAAAGAACTAAAAGCATGGCTCCAAAAAGGTATTTGTGCACCAATGTTCATAGCAGCATGATCTGCAATAGTAAGACAGTTAAAACAGCCTAAATGCTGATTAACAGATGAATGGATAAAGTGTGCTATAGACTTACAATATTATTTAGCCTTAAAAACTTAATTCCACTGAACTATGTACCTAAAACTGATTAAAATGATAAATTTATGTTATGCATATTTTGTTCCAGTTTTAAACATGAGTCTATGGTAGTTAGAGATATGCAAGCTTATTTGAGGAAAAACTGTCAGGCAGCCCAGAAAGCCAAAGTCAGAGCCAGTCATCTGAGTAGCAATCACAAGCAATGCTGTCAACCAGAAGACAAACTCCATGCTGCATAGAGTGGAAAGAATGCCAAAACATTTATCAGCATTTTCAACCACTTCCTGTGTAGCAGGAAGAATATAGTGCTTAATGCAGAAGAAGCTGCTGAAGAGATACAAACATCTCTCCTTCCTCCTGCCTTGTTTCAGAATCACTGATGTACAGGATACATTTGCCCAAGCCTCAGTTCTACTCATCAACAACTCTACAGTTTTCCTCTCACACAACACCAAGGCAACTTAAATAACACACTGTGTGGCTCCATTTGAAACATTTTCAGAGTGCTTCCTGCAGGCCAGATACAGCATAGGAGCCCAGAGCACATGTGTACCTAAAACTTGAACTATATGACATCAAAAGTTCCTGGGTATTTCTGATTGGAGAAATGCTCACTCTCATGTCAGTCTCTTTTCTAAAATGGGATCTCTAAGGCTGAGGCACTGAAACTAACAAATAAGCTAGCTCCTTGTACTACCAACACTATTCTTAGCCTATACCGAGACCTGATGGTTAGCAGCCCAGAGACAGAACAGGAAGAAACCTTAAGTGTGGGCACTGCAAACAATCTGAGGTTTAAGAGAAAAGTGAAGCCCCCTCTTCAGATTCTGACCATATAGAATCATTGAGCTATGAACAAAACAGAGGACTGGCAAGTGAAAAAGTGAGTAAGAAAGGTATGGACTAGCTCAAAATGATTCAGAAATTTTCTTAGCAAGTAGCTGGCAATGTAGAAAACAAATCTTAAATATTAAATATCTACATCATCAAAACACACCACTGATTCTGTAGATATGAAACAAACTTAGTCACTGGTTTTCCTTTGTCCCTAGTATCACCTTGAAAACAGCTTGTTCACACCACAGGTATTCAACATTCAAAGTTCTGTTAAATTACAAGGGATGATGAAAGGTATTCCAGAAGAAATGCCAGACCCAGCCAGGTAGCTTTTGCACTCCATAAAGCCTCAGGACATCCGGAAATAACCAAAATCACACCCACGATGTGTTCCCAACAGTCTGAAAATAGAGCTATACGTATTTTCAGAAGCCAGAAGCAAGGGAAATGTCTTTTGTTTTTGGCAGTGTTACTGCTTCTGTTTGTATTTAACATTCTAATAATACAGCTCATGGTTACACCCAACCTTCCCAGTCACTGCCAATACTTACTTCCTCTGCAACTGTCTCAGGAGATCCAGTCAAAGTAACAAGACTGAACAAAAGGAAGCAAAAGCCCACTATCCGGACATGTAAGCCAACATTTGAGTCAGTCTTTTTCAGGGAATCAGACTGTAACAGAGTATATATGTGTGGCTCTCTCCAAACCTTAGCCCCCTTGTATCTTTTCTTTTGTTGCAATGTGGAGGCAAACTTCTAAAGGATGTGAATTTCTCTGGGAAATGATACTAGGTTTAGAACTTTAGCTAATGAGCTCATGAACTTCTGAGCTTTAGCTAATGATGTCATGTGGCTAATTTAATTCAGTTAACATTCTGAATTACTAGTTGCAAAACATGTTCTGAATAAATTACCAGGAACAGTAAGAATCATGTAAGCACTCCCCCTGCCTCCCCAGCGCTGGTAGCTGAAGTTACAAAATTAGTAAATCAGGAGAGGCAGCTAGCTAAAACCAGTATAAATCAGCAGTTAATCCTAGATTAACAAATTCAGTCCCAGGTTACTGATACCCTGTCTTTTGTGTGTTAGGTTTGCAGTTAAGTTTCTGGTACTTGCTGTTTTCTAGGAATACTGGTCATCTGCTGTTTGGCTACCAGGAGCTCTCACAGGTCACCAGTGTGTGAAGCTGGCACAGACTGTTTGAAAGATGCTGGGGAAATGAACATTGGTACCAGAGGGCCCCTGGAAACAATTAAAATTCTTCCATAGTCCATTTTTAGTATATGATTCATAGTTACCAACAACTTATCATAAGAGACAGAAGCCATGTATATATCAGGAAAAAGGAACCAAGGGAATGTCATATGCAGAGGAAGAGGAATGTGTATGTGTATATTGGGCTAGGGGATAAAGGAATACTAAGCAATCAGGTTTTATCATTTATAAAACATTTCAGAAAGGAGGTAATATATTGGGGGTACTGGAAGCTGATGACTGCAAGAGTTGATCTGAGGATAAAGGAGAGTGGATGGTAAGAGCTCCCATGAAGCAAAATATACAGAACTGACAAAGGTGCAGATCAGAATGCACAATGAGCCAGAGAAAGCGTAGGTAATAAACGCAGAACAGGAATTCCGACGCTCACTGTAAGTGAGTTATTAGGAGGTCAATGGAGGACTGGAGATGTAAATGTGGAATTACAAAGTGAAAAGTTCACATTCTAAACCTTTTGACTAATACTGTATTTCATCTGAGTTCTTAGTTCAAACTTCAGTACAATAAGCACAATTTACGTAGCATGAAGCTTATGAACCTGTAAGTTATAAATTTTAAAATATTCAGTCAACAAATACTGTTTTCAATGTGAATTAGACACATTGTTCTGAGTGCTTAGGTATATTATTGAACAGATGAAAAATGACAAACTCCTTTGTATAAAAAAAGCAAACTTCTCTACGTAAGAGCAGAGTGAGAACATCAGTTGAGAATTTAAGTGTTGTATGCACCCAATATAATATTTTTAAAATACTGATGGAAGATACTGAAATTCAAAATGATTTTGTAAAACTAAATGCAGAAAGCTAGTAAGTAATTGGGGAGAGGGAGAGGGAGGGAAGCAGACAGAATTGTGGGGAAAACCTGCTAAAAACTGTGTGACAAAGTGAACTTACATGCTTTCATGTACTTATTCAGTGTCAAAAGGAATTCCCATACTGGGAAAGAAGTGATGACCATAATGTCAAAAGGTCCAGTACAAAACGTCTACATGGAAAAAGAATGTGTGTGTAGATACAGGTTGAAGCTGGCACACATACTCATGCAACAGAAGGGATGGGTCAGCTCAAAGAGGCCCCTAAGACAGCAAGAAAAAGCCTGGACTCTGAAATCAGTCTGACCTGGGTTGCATCCTATCACTGATTACATACATGGTGGGAAACACTTGGAAAATTACTGGCTAGGCAAATCTGTTTTAGCATATATATAGAAATGAGACAGTATAACCATAATACGCTAATAAATAAATAAAAGATAAAATTCAGATGGTGATGGAGGTTGAAAAAATAAAATAAAGCAGGTAGACAATGCTTTCTCACCATGGTGGTCAGGGCCTGCTTTCCCCGGCCCCCTACAGCTCCAGCCTTCTTCTCACACTAGCTTGCTGCTGCTCAGGATGCTCCGCCCTGTCAGGACCCTGTCAGCTCCCTCAGCTTCCTTGGAGACTCGTATTTGCAGTTCCTTCTCTCCACGGTACCTTCCCTTGTTATAGCTGGTATCTCTTCATCCCTAGAGATTAGCTTTCTACATGTCAACTACTCAGAAAGACCCTCTATCTAAAGTTATTCTTATTCCTCCCATTATTCCCCATATAGCACCCTACTTATTTCTGTCAAATCTCTTCTAACAGACTGTACTTGCTTATTTTTTCTGCTTATTGTCAACCTTTGAGCAGTAAGAGGATAAAGATGGTACCTTTGAACTTAGCTCCATGTCTGCCATGAAACAGGTACTCCATCTTTTTTAACATATAGCTGTCAATCATTTTGTCTTCTCTATCTTTGCCAATAACACCACAGACTCCGTCCGTATGTTTCAAAGTAGTAACAAGGTGTTCTAGGGACTTGTGGTTCTGAGAAGTGAAGCTTTCTAGTGAAAGCTTCTCATTATGCAGTAGGTAGTATGGTACAAATAAAAGAACACAAACATCTTTATTGGCTGTAGCCTTGTGAAAACATAATCAAATGTGTCACTCAAGTTCTTCACATTCTGTAGCACAGCTCAAGAAAGCTCCCAACTCTTCACATGACCATGGTGAAAAATAACCATTGCCTGACAAGTCTAAAGCAAAACACTTTACATAAGATGGTTTCGTTAAAATAAAAAACAGCGTCTCTAGAGCCAATGAGCCTGTACTGATTTAGTTCCACTCACAAAGGTTTTCGTGTCCAGCTAGACTGTAGAGTACTACATATTTTAGCTCTGGGCTTAAATGTATGATATTCCTTGTGATACACAGAATGAGATCCTCCCCTGATCCCATGAAATCGTAAGTCATCATGCAAATAAAGGTCCTAAAAGCTAAGCTATTCTAAATACATTTTAGAGGGCAAAAAATTTAAAGCACCACTGCTACCTCCAGAGGAAATCACATTTAAGAAAAACTAAAACCATTAATAGCTTGGAAGACGTTCAAAACACCAAGTTACCCAGTGTTGTCAGCCTAGTCTGGCAAGTTAAACTACCACCTGAGAACGACTATGGAGGGTTATGGCAGGCTCCACCACAAATACCATCTCCTTCACCTCGTGCCTCAGCCAATGTTGTATTTCACTAGCTTCTGCATCTAGACTTCTGAGGCCGTTTCTTAGTCTCGCTCAGTCACAGAAAAAATTAGGTAGTCACTGGGTGTGGTGGCAGGCCTGTAATCCTTCACACAGGCTGTGGCAGGACTGTGAATCTGAGGCCAGCCTGAACCATACAGTGAGACCTTGTTTCAAAAGAAAAAAAAAAAAGGCCAAGCATGGTGGCTCACTGCTTCAATCCCAGCTACCTGGGAGACAGAGGTAGAAGGATCATAGTTCAAAGTCAGCCCAGGCCAAAAAAAAGTTAGTTAGACCTTATCTCAATAAACAAGCCAGGAACAGTGGTACACATCTGTAATCCCAGCTATGTGGGAGGCATAGGTAAAAGGACAGCCCAGGCAAAAAGTGCAAGACCCTACTTGAAAAACAATTAAAGCATAGATAGATAGACAGACAAAAATTAGGGCGTTACCACTAAACCGAATTGATAATCAATAAAATAGCTTCAGTTATTTCCTTAACCCAGGCAATATGTCACTTACCACTTTGTTTAAAATCAGCCGCTCCTATCCTAAGTTCAGATATTGAGGTTTGAGGTTCTTTGGGCATGTATGAAGCACTTGGTTGGCTTCCAATTTCCCCTGCCTTTGCCAGAAAACCAGTAAACTTCCAAAAAGTGCTCCGCCATACCCAGACTCTGATCTTACTAATTTTAGATTCAAAGATGCCTTCTCAAGAGCAATTAGCTATCCAGATTCTCCACCCCATCCTGCTTAGACACCAACCATCACTAATGCTGAGAAAACAAACAAATACAGCTATCAACAGAGTCCAAAGCTAAATCTGAAAAGCAGTCAAACACGCAAGAAGGACAGCTTTCCCACATTAGTAATGGTTAACACAAGACCCTTCTAAAAGAAATCAGTGTAGTCTCTATTTCCCGTGAAGAACTGAGAGTGAGACAGCATTGAGACAACAGACATAAAAGACTAAGGTATAAGACAGAAGGACCAAGAGACTAACAGAGAAGGAGACCAGACAGATTGGTGGGGGGTGGGGGGAGTTAGAGTGAGGGCAGGGCAGGAATGACAGCAGTAGAGGAACAGAGACACTCCTTGAAAGAGCAACTCTGAAGTTGCTCCCTTTGTGATTATCAAAAGTATGAGGTTCTCCTGAACACAAGGCTTCATTCTGAAGCAAGTAAAATCACATGTCCACAATAGGTGGTTTAGTGCTTATTCTCAACATCTACTGTTTCTGTTCAGATACTGCTCTAAAGAACTTAAAATCACCCCCTTGTCCTCCTACCACCACTGCTGGCCTAGGCTTTCTGAGATTTCCTCATAGTGTGGGAAGACCAAAGACACTGCTATTGGATTCAAAGAGAGAAAAGACCTTCAGAGTGTAGGAGGTGTGCCCCCTCTTACCTTCAGCAACACCACATCCACAGTCCTGTCCACCTTGGAGATATCACACAGGCTGTAGCGCCTCTTATGCCGTTCATACATTTTGTCCAGATGTAGAAAAAAAAGAGAGAAAATGCAGGAAGTATACCTACTGCTAACTTGAGAACTAATGTAATCACAGAAGCCCAGAATTCCAAATTTCTCACAGTGGCCAGGAGAAGAGCTCTATCTCCTAGACTTCAGAAAACCCTCAAGATCAAAAACTGAAATTAAAAGTAGAATCCAACTCCATGAACTCACTGAGAAACTTTCTGGTGACTTCAGAACACTGAGGCGATGAATTTATACTTCACAATATAAGCAATGAAAGCCTCCAGGTCTCTGTTGTGCAGATCTTGACTGAAAGAGAGGCACAGACCATTTCCATCATTGACGATAACTCCAGTAGAAAAATCAAGAACGAACTGGCTGAGCATAACGGTTGACATGTGTGAGGAAAAAACCAAAGCAGGTAATAAACATCCAGTATGCACTTTGCCAAGAAGAAAAAAAGAGGAAGACAATGCCTTTTCAAAGGGATGATGTGAGAAAACTCGCTAAATTGTCTTTCCTTAAAACAACAAGGAAAGCTAGTTTTTTCTTATAGAAAAAGGAAAAAAAAATCTGGAGATGCTTTTCAAAGTAATGAGTCTTTAGAGTCTGTCTCTTGCTCAACAGGCAGCTGGGCTTGTGCTTGGTTTTGATTTAAACTGAAAATATCTAAGGACAGCAGAGTAAAAGGAAAAACAGACCACTCCTCCGGCTATCCTCTCCCTCCTACAAACCCTTCCCACCCCAGCCTCCTCCTCCCTTCTTCTCCTTCCCTCCAGCGTCACTACTTGCCCTTTCAGCTCTACACCCGCAGCCGTGGAGGTTTGAAAACCTAATTGCAGTGGTGGGAACATGAGTCATCTACAGACGAAGAAGAGAAAAACAAGGCTTCCTTTTCCAACCCGCTTCCTCCTGCTCCTCCTCATAGGGTTCCCTGTGAAAAAGGCTCTGTCGGGCTTTGCAAGATGCAACTTGAGTGCTTTGATGTCAGGGCAGTATGTTAATAAAGGAAGGGGGAGAGTGCGTACAACAGTCTTAGGAAGTACAGAACACTGAATGTACCCAAAGTAGACACCGCATCTCCCCACTGCATGCAAAGCAGTGATCTAATGTGAGAAAAATGTTAGACAAGCATTTCAGAGTTATGTCTTTAGGATCCAGAAGTGGCTATAAAAATGTCTGGCATGATTTAGAAATCACTGACAGTTAAGCTGTTTCATTTGGGGTGGGGATGGGAGAAGAATGATGGAGGAGCTTTAAAGGAAATTAAGTAGAAAAGGTATGGAGTATGCGTGTATGTGTGTTAATATCCTTGTCCTAGAAGAGTCACCTGGCTGGGGCCTCCTTCCCTTCAGTGCTTTCATATACATTAACTGGGCCTCTTATGTGGCTGTTATTTCATTCACCTGCTTTTCGACAGCTCCAGACCTTTCTAGTTATCACCCTATCCAACATCCTTAGGGACAGAGCTAGTTTAGAATGCCTTCGCTCATGTCAGACATTCTTTTACTTGGATGAGTGGAAGGAAAAGGAGGAGGAGGAACTGAGAGAAGCAAAAAGAAGAAAGAGAGAGAGAGAGAGAAAAAGAGGAAAAGAAAATGACAACAAAAAGCCTCAAACAAGAAACAAAAGAGGTCTTCTTTTCCTAGGAGGGCCAAGTGTACGTTTTCCCTGAGCTCCCAGAGCAGTGCCTGTGAAGACCTGGAGCATGTGAGAGTGCAGGGTTTCAGATACCACAACAGCAAGGAAGGAAAGAGACTTAATATTTTAATTTGTTGGTCACAGGCTTTTAGAAGCCATGAAAAGGGTACAGAAGATCTGATGAGCCTTTATTTCCTCACCCAGGCATTTAAGCTTAATCAAGAGAAATACCAAAAAGCCAGCTAAGACTGCAAATATTCTTTCCATCTATCCATTAACACATCAGTTTCAACTACATCCAGCTCCTAGCCTTTATCTCCCCATCCCTCAATGGTACATCACAGGCACCATTCCCTCTGCTCCTACAGAGCGAACCCTGGCTCTGTAATGCTACCAACAAGTACGGTGAAACAGATGTTGCTGTTCAGTACAGATAACACTAAAAATAGTAGAAATGAGACAACTAGAGAATAAAGACTTGTAAATACAATTCTTGCTCAGGCATACCAAAAGCATGGGAATCTGGCCAGGAATTTACAAATACTTCCAAATCATGCAGTCTAAGCGTACGACTAAAAGATCCTGTGGGCTTCAGTGTAGAGAAAAATCAATTGTTTAATCTTTCCTATATCATCTTTCACCAAGCTATAACTTAAGACTTCTCCCTTCTTCCCCTATGAGCACAAGAGTGCCTCCCCTCTGTCCTCAGTATGGTTTGCTCCTCACTGCCACTCCCTTCTGCTCTAATTAGAATCAAGTGTTTCCTGTTTCCAAAGGTTCCCAGGCACCTCTCTAGGGAGCAGTGATACTTTAATCCTCCAAAAGCCTTTCTAGCCCAATCTGATCTAACTAGTGACTTAAATGTAGATAATCTGGATCAATTTAACAGATATTTTGTGCCTTTCAGGCAAAATAAATAAAAATCAAGGTCTCTTACTCAGTAAGTTTATATAATCAGAAAGAAAACTGCTCCAAAATAATACAGTTTTCTGAAATATCCCAAATCACTGTTTGAGACATGCAGATTACCATTTTCCCCCCTGACCATGTGTTGGCTTTGTGTTGTAGGCCACAAATTTAATTTTCTATCCTTTCTGCACATATAAACATATTAAAAGGACAATTAAAACTTGCCCTTATGCATTCTGTTTCTTATTGGAGAAATAAGAAATGTTTCTTATGCTCTGGGTGGAGGGGAAGTCTGTTTTGCTTTTCCTGGGACCCGCCCAGCACTCCCAACAGAAGACAGGGTCTGCAGTGCTGTGCTTCTGCTGCTCATGTGACAACTCCATCTTTATCAAAACCATCTGGAACCATGAAACAGTTATTCTGCTAGGATTTTTGAAACATAGCAACCAATCAGTTCATATCTAAACCAGAGGATGAGTTACAAAGTTAAAGGAGGTTTTGAGTATTTCCCCTTTCCTCTAATTTTGGGAACCTGTAGTAAAATGTGCTGATTATTTATAAGCACTGACAACAGAAGCTACATACAATATTAAGCTCCTCTCTCTTCGCCTGTGCCTTGTCACCCCATCCTAAAAGGGGTAGCAAGTTCTTTAAGAGAAGCAATTAGTGCTTAGACTGTGTCATGCCACAGGTCCAATACATTCCAAAATATCTTAGAAAATTAAGTATAAGAATATTATTTTAACTTAACTACACCATTTCTGATCATGAATTAAATTTCTCTTGATTTCCTTAATTACAAGATCCAATACCTTTAAATATTCTTAGTATTTAATACTGTGTGGACCCCTCCTTTGGTTCCAATTAGGGCAGAAGTTTCCTGAGGTTCCACAGTAAAGTTTTTGAAAGGACACCACCTAGTGGACATGCTGAAGACTCAGACTAACACCAAAGGCCAGAGAGAGAGAGAGAGAGAGATCCCAAAATGAACATAAATTACCAGCATGTGACTGGGGATTATCTTAATGACCCATCAATGATTAATTTAGCTTCTGCAGGGAATATAAGGTATAGCTAAAGTGACACTCAAGGGTCCCTTCTTTTCCTAGAGGTGCCACTATCTCCCTCCGTGAGCAAGTTGGAATATATTAACTTGACTCTTTGGATCTAAATTTCCAGAATGGGAAAATGAAAGGGGTTCAATGCTGGGTCATATCTGAAGTTCTTTCTTGCTCAAATACTACACATTATCAGTATGACACTAAAATCATGATTACCTGTCACACAGCACATAAGGATGTGAGGGGATCTGGGAGAAAGAAATAGAAATCAAGACATTCTCTCAAAACCTACAGAAAATATATCAAAATCATTTTTTGTATATTATGTTTTCCATACCCTCCCCACCCCGGTCTTTTCATGAAATGGGAAGGAAGGAAAGGTAGTGAATCATCCAGTGTTACACATTTTTGGTGACAAAATTTATTAGAAAACAGGTAAGACAATTTAGTCTCCACTCAAGTAACTCTTGTCTGCTCAGAATAACAGATTTCCTTCAAATAAGATGCAGGAATATGTGAAAAAGAAGAAAATTATTTATATCAGCCGCCCAGGCATTGTCTCCCTCTAAGACCTCTTTTAAACTTCAGTGTAGGTGTTTAAGCACTACTAGTCCCTTTTGGCACTTCACACACAGACTTGAAGGTTCCCCAAAGGGAAAAATAATCAAACAGCAGGGGAAATTAGTAGCAAGTGGCAAAAACAGATAGTTTGCTTTAACCTTTTGCTGTCTTTGCGAGGAGAAATCATAGAAACAATTTAGCTGGATGCAGCGAATGGTTTGACAATAAGAGCAATTATTAAAATAAGGAAACCAAAAAGAAGTTAAGATGGAAGAAGACAAGAAAAAAGTCTCTTAACAAATTTGTGCATTTTACCAGAAATAAATCTGAGGGAACCACACAAATGTTAAGTTTATTAAAATTGCTAACAGCTTTGAAAACTAAAAGGAGGCAGGAGGGAAGAAAGGCAGATGGTGGAATCACTTTCACCTGGAAAAACGGTTGCAGGGCAGGCTCCAAAACACAAGACCATTAATAACATTTACTGAGCACCTCCTGTGTGCCAGGTGCAATTTCATTTATTCCTCGTATAAATTGGCCAGACATGGTGGCACACACCTACAGTCCAAACTTCCTAGGAGTCTGAAGCAGGGGCTAACCTGAACCACTCTGGCAACATAGTGAAGCCTCATCTCAAAAATAGTAATTTGTTTAAAACCCTCTAAGGTGAAATATTAGTTACTACTTTACAGATGAGGAAAAGTAGTTGCACAAGGTCATACCTAGTAAGTATGCCTTAAATTAAACTCAATTCTGTCAGTTTTTTTCAGTATTCAATAAATTTCTCATTCTGCCACTTGAAAAATGCCCGAAATTAAAAGAAATGAAGCCACACTGGAATTAAAATTTGGGGAAAGAAAACTTACAGTTCACTAGTCCTCATCAACATTACTGATTCTACATAAATGCCAAAAGACAGAAAAAGCAAACATTTTAAAGAATAAAAATAACAAGCAATTCCTCAGTCTAGAACATGCAGGGAGGAAAGCATGTCACTGCATTAAAAAGACTCAACTTCTTTACTAATATTTTAATACACTTCAGTTTTTTATGTTCCTGGACACTGCTGATCGCTGCCCAAGTGCTCTTCAGATGGATGGGTATAGTAATCCTTGTTTTTCTCTTTGGAACAAACATTAGCTATTTCTTATGGCAGAATTTCTCACATTTTTTTTTTTTGAGACACCTGTCACCATTCACTACCCTCTTGGAAGCTTCTCTTATGGATCGTGACTCCCACAACTGCTCCTAGGTACGTGGGCACTTGGCTGAGTATGTTCTACTTAAGTGTCCTTCAAATGATGTGGAAGCTCAAAGCAAAACACTCCAAGTTGACATACACTGGGACAATTGTGACCCTAGTGGACTTAACACAAATATCACAAATATTAAGTTTAGAGAGATAAACTTAAGAAATCAACTCATTTCCTATATCTTTTTGACTTATTTCAAAGGAGATCTCACCGTACTAGAATTTTGTCATCTTACTGCAAAATCCCATTTGTGCTTCCTTGCTATATTCTCTCATTTGTTTTAATTTACCATTTTGGCCTTTAAAAGTATCTTGACATTTTCTTTCTTTCTCTCTCTCTCTCTCCTCCCCTCTTCCCTCCTTTCTTTCGTTCGTTCTTTCTTTTTTTCTTTTTTTTGGCAGTAGCGGGCTTTGAACTGAGGACCCCACATTTGCTAGGCAGGTGCTCTACCACCCGAGCCACTCTACCAGTCCTCTTTGCATTGGTTATTTTTGAAATAGTCTTGATTTATTCCCAGACCAACCTGGACCACAATCTTTTTTGTGCTTTCCTGCATAGCTGGGAAAATAGGCACCTGCCACTATGTACAACCACTGGTTGAGATGAGATCTCATGATCTTTATTTGCCCAGACTGGCCTCAAACCAAAATCCTCCCCGTCTCTGTTCCTCAAGTGGCTAGGATTACAGGCTTGAGCCACCATGCCTGCTCCATATTTCTTAATTATTTTTTTGGTGGTACTGAGGTTTTAACTCAGGGCTTCTCACATGCAAAGCAGACCCTCTACCACTTGAGCCACACCTCCAGTATATTTTGCTCTGGTTATTTGGAGATGGGGTCTGGTAAACTATTTGCATGGTCTCTCCTCAAACTGCAATCCTCCTGATCTCAGCCTCCCAAGTAGCAAGGATTACAGTCATGAGCAACAGGTGCTCAACCACATTTCTTATTTTTAAACACCCTAACTATACTACCCAAATAGTCAATTCAAATCCTTTTGCTATTTTTCTACTCATATAGTTTGTATAAACATTTACAAACTAAAGACAGGGACACTAGTTACAAAGTTTTTACAACTGGATGAGAGATGGTTGTAGCCTGAATTCACATGATGAGCTGAGATAAAGACAGAAAATTGAGGGTTCAAGCATATTTAACACTGACAAGACTATGTCAGAGGATGAAGCAAAAGAAGTGTTATGGTAGACTAGGTTTCTGCCTGGAGCAACTACTTAAAAGGTGGGATCGAACAGAAGTAGGTGGCAGCAAGGGACAGATACATTGTTTAGACACAATGAATCTGTGGCATCTCAGAGCTGCAAAAGGAGCTGTGGCAAGTACCTGAATGAATCTGTGTGTCTGAAATTTAGGAGAATGGCTAGCGATTAGACATACAGATTTGGGCATCAACACACAGTATATATGACATCAAGAAAACTAAAACAAGGAAATATTGCAAAGAAAGGATGGTACCAAATGCTGTGAAAAAGCCAAGAAAAAAAGTGGTAAGGATTTTGCTATGCAAACGTTTCACAGTCCAGGTACAGATACAGGGTGTTAAATGTTCAATTAAAATACTCTACCATTTCACCAGTGAAAATTTCAGGTTGTCTCTCAGAAAGAATATACTCAACTCTTTCTGGTTTTTCCTCTTAAGACATTTTTCCCTTTAAAGAAAATACCTTCAGTGAATCTTATATAATGGTTGCTATAGGATTATGAGCCTGGTAATAAATATTTTACATCTGAGAATTCAATAAAGCCTTAGCAGAGAAAAAGGACCATAAACATGAAGTGATCACTAATGCAACATGTATGACTATCCTTTTGATCCTGTCAAAGATTCTGTCACAGAGACCAAAAGAAAACATCGAGTGCATACATTGGATGAGAAAATGGACAAAGGTTTCATGCTAGCTAAAGGAGGGAAGGTAGGATGGACAAAGAGGGTTTGAGCAATGAGATGGAAAAACAAGGAAGGAGCCAATAAGAAAGAGACTCCTTTTCCATATGATCATCTATGAAAATAAAAAGTTCATTCTATAAAACAAAGACAATGAGGTAAAGGGAAACTATGCTGACATTTACTGACCAGAACTTCCTCATGGGATTTTGTCATCAGAAGCATGGAATGGTCAATTAGTTGCAAAGTACTGAATGCTAGCCAAATGTGCTTATCCATTCAACATAAATGTAGGTATTTGTTGTAGATGAGTTACTCCACAAGGTGTTATGAGATAGGAAAATGTATGAGACATTTCTGGGTCCTCAAGAAAAACACAGTAGCAGCAATTGCACAAACTACAAATACCAGACTGCACAGGTAGGTAGTACAGCTGAAATGCAGAATTTCAGCAAAGTGAATGAGGATCTCCAGCTGAACTGATTAGGAAGACGATAGTTTAACATAAGGAGAAGGTAAGAGGGGAAATGAGAGGGAGGGGAGGCGGACATCGCACATAGAGTGTGAGTGAAGCGAGATACGCTCGTTAATGACGGAGTGCCAGAGGAACGGTGAGGGTCTCGGTACGTGGGTCACACTCACGGAAATGACCACGATGACTGGGAAACATCAATGGCCTAATCACAGAAGCACATGATGTGAAGAGCTTAGACCCTATTCAGGAGCAACCAGAAGGCAATGTCTCAATGAAGACACCTGAGCACAGAAGTGATAATGATTTGTGCTGTAACTCAGGAGGAAGATACAAAAAGTCTTCAGCTTTCTTCAGCCTAAATCCTTTGTCTAAATTTCATGCTGCTCTATGATCTTTACCCAATCTCATTTGCCACTATTTCTCAAGATAAGTATATGTGAAAGGCTGGTGTTTCCCAAGTTCCAAAATCAGAACGTGTTGCTTTCTATTTCAATTCCCCTGAGAAATATAGCTTCTGGGATTCCCCTATCTGTCCACCTTCACCAAAATCCACCCTTCATCTCCCACTTTCCTACTTTAGTTTTCTTGGCCTTAACTCTCTTTTCAACTGCTATGGCACTTGGACTCTGATGCACTGATTTTATGCTGTTCTGCCCTGTTGTTCACTGTTGCTGCAAGTCGGTGTTACTCCCAAGTAGATGGTAAGCTTCTTAAAAGCAACAGCCATTCCTTTCTCCCGAGTGCCACAAACAGAGTAAGACATCCAAAGGCTGGGTGATTAACAGATCATTTCCTCATTAACCACCACAATCACACTCCTAAGACTTTCCTTATGGTTGGCCAAATTTAGTTCTTAAATAATGACAAGAGAAAAAAAATGTTACTGTTAACATGTGCAAAAGGTGAACAGTCTAAGGCTGGATACTGTGTTTCATGCTTATAATCCCACCTACTTGGGAGATAGGAGGATAGTGGTTCAAGGCCAGCTCAGGCAAAAAGTAAAACCTTATCTCAAAAGCGCACGCATGCATGTGTGTGTCCCCACGTGCGCAAATGCGTGTGCAGGGGAAGGGGGTGGTGGTACACATCTGTAATCCCAGCTATGTGGGAGGCAGAGGAAGGAGGATCGAGGTCTGAGGTCAGCTTCAGGCAAAAACATGAGACCCTATCTGAAAAACAACTAAAATCAAAAAGGGCTGGGGCACAGCACAGCTCGAATGGTAAAGTACCTGCCTAGCAAGCACAAGGACCTGAGTACAAAGCCCCATTAACACCGCCGCCCGCCCCCGACTCCTGCAAAAGACCGTGAGTAGTCTAAAAAAGTTTCTGATTTAAAAAGGTCATAGTCCTGGCCCAGACATGAAACCTGTTCAAAATAACCACAGACTTAGTAAAAATCTGAATCCCACATAAAAAAAAAACATGTATAGGAAATGAATTGTTCATCTGATCTTTCTTTTCACAGCAAAAAGACTAACTCTAACATAGTCATTCCACCAACAAGCCAAAATATGATTCAGCTTCCCATGGAAGACTTTCCTTATCCCTCCAGGCAAACACACACCACCACTTTCAAAAAAAAAAAAAAAAAAAGTGGAGGCACAACTTGCTCTATCCAGTGTCCAAAAGACAAAGCAAAGGGGACGAGAGGATAATCCTTCACGAACAAAGCCACTCTATGACACTCTCACAAAATTTAGGTGAATTCTGGAGTTTGCTCCTCCCCAAAGCAACAAGCCTGGTTCTGCTCATTTAGACCAGACTACTATTTATAGTTTACATTTTGATTGTTTTATTCAAGTACAACAACAAGACATTTTAATGTTCTGGAATTTTTAAAAAGAACTATAAACTGTTTCCCTCAGATTAAATTTTGAGAATTTTCATTGTTATCACAAAAATACATGGGGGAGAGCAGTGCCCTTTACTTAGATACATACAATCAGTGATGTCCCCACAGTCAACACCAAAGGAAGGGAGAAGATGACCTATTAACCCAGCAGAGTGGTTAGAAGCATGAACAGACTGCCTTCAGCAAGTTACATAAACCCTTCTGTTCCTCAGTTTTCCTATCTATGAAATGCAGAAAAAAATAATAAAGGCAAACAAAAGGCTATTGTGAGGAAAAATGGATGTGTGCAGAGTACTTGAGTAGTGCTGTGGCACACGCATTATAATTAGTTGCCACATTACTTTTACTTTACGAGCATCATTACACAGTCAGCCCACAAGGGTGCATAACTGTGGTAAATTGTGACTCAAATCAGAATTGAAGGAACAAAACACTTGTGTGGAATCACACCGCCATGCTTCCTCTGGATATATGTTGAACCATGGGACAAGAAGGCAGAAAGAAGGAAAAGTTAAACTTTCTGTTCTCTGACAACTGGAGAAGATAGGTAGCCCCAGAAGTTAAGACTAAAGGAGTTACAGAGCAGCTGAATGCCAAGCTGTTAAGCAAGAAGTAGTTCTTTAAAAAGTCAGGATAAGAGTGGGAACATAGATGGAAGAGTTAAGCCTAAGGGGGAAAGAAACAGAAAAAAGTCTCTTCATCTGCAACAAAGGGAAAGAAATAAGAAAAGACAGATATTTACAGATTTTTCCTGGCCCATCTCCAAGTGACTAATATGGACTGAACCTAAAATGCCCCTGAGACAATTCCTACCACAGACTGAAATACCAGTGTGACCCATGAGGAAAAAGGCTCCAAAGTGGTGACTCTGGAAGAGAAGCCTAGACCCATGTGTGAATTTCTCTGGCATTTTCTCTCACCTCACATCACAAAAGTCTTCCTCTGCAGCCACATCACCCAACCTGATCTCAAACCAGGCTTTTACCTACCTGTCACCTCCAGGCTCTTGGTCCTGCCTTAGCATTCTCCCCACTCATGCCTCCAAGACCCCTTCAAATGCCAAGCCATCACAATGCCTCCACCGAGCACCCCAGTCAAAAAAAGCTGGGCTGCTCTTTCCTGAACTTTATTAGGATTGTGACAGGACTCCCCTATCCATTACCAATGGGGTGTGATGCCTGCTGTGCAAGTCCCATGGAATCTCACTTATTTGGATTTCTTAGCATTCAACACACAGTTCCAGCATGAATAAACAAAGTAGTACAACTTTATCCACGGGGGACATGTTTCAAGTTTCCCACTGGATGCCTGAAACCACAAATGATAAAAATGTTTTTACTTACACGGTCAGCAGCATTGCCACATTGCACCTCCTGGGCATCACTACTTTTCCACTTGGGGTCATTACTAAGTACAGTTGTTCAAACACGAGCAGTGGAACGCCATGACAGCTGACTAGATAACCAAGGCAGCTACTAAGTGAGTACGGTGAGTAGCATATACAGCATGGATACACTAGACAAAGGGATGGTTCGTGTCTTGGGTGGGACGAAACAAGATGGCACACGATTTCATTAAGCCACTCCTAACAGCACCAACTTTGAAACTTATGAATTCTTTCTGGAGGTCTATTTAATATTTTTGACCATGTTTGACCATGGGTTAACTGAAAACACGGAAAGTGAAATAATGGTTAAGGGGAGACTGTCTGAAGATCTTTCAGGCAGGAATCCTGTTTTCAGGAGTAGGTTCAAACTGGTACAGGCAATACAGACGCAGGGGTTCTTTAATTTAAAAATTTATGCTTTCAATGGATTTCTAATAAGAGAAGTACGCACTAAAAAAAAGGGCATCTACTCTGTCACTACAAGCAAATGGCTTTAGTTCAACTGTATCCATAGATGATCCTACCAGGAGTCAAGTAAATGGAAAAAATTCTCTGCCTACTCTGAATACTTTAATGAAAAATTTAAATTTTTAATGTAAATGCTTAATGTATACAACTTGATAAGTTTGGAGAATGAGTACTTTAAAATACAAATTACAATTCAGGTGGGTTCTATAAGATCATCCATTTTGTAGATTTGCCTCACTATACACATAAGATCTTTAAATTATTTTATCTGTTTATGATGACTAATAGGGTGATTCTTAGCACCTTCTAAATATGCAGATGTCTCTTCTGGAATTATTGTGAATACTTTTAAAATAAACATCGAAAAAAGAAACTAACTGTTCCCTGAAAAGCTTTAAAATACACTCATGCAGCAAAAGATGGCCAATTATTCAAGACCAAGTTTTATGGAAGCAATCCTCCAAAACGTACGCACGTGTGTATGTGTGCGTGAGTGTATGTGCACATGTATGTGTGCATGTGCATGAGATGCCTCTGAAGACTACACAGCAAAACACGCACACGTGTCTATGTGCGTGTGTGTGCATGCGTGCACATGTGCGTGAGATGCCTCTGAAGACTACACAGCACTCACCTGTTGGTACCGTATGTACTGTCTGGGACAGCACATCTAACTCACCAGGATTAAAGAACATGAAGCTCCTCCTGCAGTACTGAGCAGTTCACTTATAAGGTCTCCTCTCTGACCAACTTGCCACCTACAGGGCCATTCTTATTATCTTTCTTCTCCTTCCCCTATAAGGATGTTATAACAAATGTTTGTGGTATTCAAAAGAGCTGGCTTATTATTTATTATCGTTCTTTGAAATAAATACACTTTTCCTGGGTCTGAGTTCTAAAAGCTCTGCATCTCCAACTCTGAATAAATGATGATAAACTTGAAAAAGACTTTGATCTGTCCTATTTCACAACAAAGACAATTATCCAAGCTCCTCAAGACTGAATGATGACTCACCCTTCTTGGTTCAGTCTAAAAACCCATAAATTAATGAGTTATTAACAAGGAGGTTTCCATTCTCCATCTGATTTTAACTTGCAATTCCTTCCATGGTCATTAAAGCAGTTTTTCACTTTAGTTACCAAAACTTAAAGCTTCAAATGTGTGTGGTTTGGAGCTAGGAAGCAGGATTTTTAAAGGGAATTATTTAGATTATTGGTGTTCTAAAGGAAAGAAATTAAAGGACAGAATAAATATATTCTTACCTGTAGAGCTCAGAGAACCAGTATTTATAGAAACTGGTAACTAACTGTAGCTCTGCCTTGAAGTTCTTCCAGTGTTCCTTTTTCTTTCAAGACACTCGCCATACATCAAACATTATAGAACCCCTGCTATGTGTCAGACAATGTGACAGGTCAATATCGATGAAAATATGGCCAAGCAGAGTCACTAGCAGAAGTCAGAAGAGTTCCCAGTGCAGTACAGAGCAGGACATGAGACAGAACTCAATTCCACTGGATCTATGCTTCTGAGTTGGGAAGAAGAGTGTAACAGAAGACCTCAGAGAATGAACAGGGCAGTCCAGGATAAGACAGCACATTCAAAAAGGGCCTTAAAAAACAAGAAGTACCCAGACAAACCCCCAAGGCTGCATTTCAGGCACAGAATACAATCAATGAGTAAGTACAGCGATGGATTTCAACAGATAAAGTGGAGTTTGGTGTCTTGCGTGGCTGGCAGCTGGAATACGATAGAACAAGATAACCAAGGGAACTATACAAGTTATCTCAGGAGTCAGGTTTTGAGTTCATGCCGCCATACCACAATGTTTAAAACCAAGGACCTATTCATTTATGCTGAGTTAAGATTCTGCAACATGGGCTATACCAATTGTTCTTGAAGTGTGGTCTCTAAAACCTTGAGGGTCCCAGAGGTGTATTTTTTAAGACATCTATGGGGTCAGAATTCTGATAAGTAATGCTATTATTTGCCTTTTTTACTGTGTTGACATTTGCAGTGATGGTGCCTTAGCACAAAATCAAGGCAATAGTACCAAAGTGATCCAACAGTCACTATATTCTTTCCTACCACATATTCATTTTACCAAAAAACCTTTTCATGTAAGAATGACCTTGGTAGAGCTGTGTATATGTAAATTTTCAGATTTAGGTACACATCACTGTGACAAAATGGTAAGCAGATGGTCATCCTGAGAAACATCACTGTGCAGTTATTTTAAGGTATAAGATGAAATAGCTCCTTTTTTTTCTCAGAACATTTTTCCTTAAAGGAGGACTGACAAACAGCTGATAGTTAGTGGGCATTTTCTCTGAGTGAACCAGCCTCTCAAAGGAAACAGTAAAAGTCAGACTTTCAAATGAAAATGAGAATTTTGGAAAACTTGTACTTGTCAACTGTGAGAATATATAAGCCATTTCTGACGAGATTGGTGGCAATCTTTATTAGTAATTTGATTTTTCTTGTATCACAATATGGAACCTTCAACATTTGGAAGAGCTGTATCACATTCAGTAAATCAAAATTTTGCAAATGACCAATGCATATTGTTACAAAGCATGCATTGGCAAAGAGCCATTCAAAGTTTAAGACACACCAACGGACATTAATATAATAGAAGTCAAGAAGTCCAATTATATGATTTCAAGAAACTTTTCAGAACCTATCACTTACGATCAAAGGAGACTATCACAATTTATTTGATAAAATTATTAAAATATCCCTCCCTTTTTTCTAAGCATACATCTGTGTTAGGCTATATTTTCTTTACATACTTCAACCAAAACAATATATTTTAACAGGCTAGATAAGCAAGAATTTAAAGATCCAATCCCTCCCCTAATTAAGCCAGTAACTAACTTAAAACAATGTTATTCCTTTAATTTTTACTTTGGAAAAGTTAGTTTTCATAAAAACATGCTTCTTAAATTAACAAGAGTCTGAGTTATTATTAATATTACTATAAATGAACAACTAAATATTTAAAAAATTTCTCCATTTCAATTAATATCATGATAAACATTTATGGATATAACCCCTAAAAACAAAACAAAAACATCATTGGAGTTCTTCGCAATTTTAAGTGTATGTAAAGTGATCTCGAGACCAAAAAGTTTGAGAACTACTGGGTCATGAGGCAAGAAAAGATTAACAGTAAGAATTCAAGTGAGAAAAAGATGGGGAGTATGAGCCCTCCAAATCAGCAGTTTGACCTAAGTTAAATTTGATACACATCCCAAAGAAAGATGAGGGGAAAGGATGGTAAGAGGAAAGAATCTGGGATGAGCACTTGGTAGCTTAAGAAACTGTATGAAAGCCAATGCTGTTACCTATGAAGTGTGGTCCAAACAATTTCATAGTATTTTGAATGAAACTGATAAAGATTAACTATAGTAAAGAATATAAAGCCTGGGCTGGATGTGTGGCCCAAGGTGTAGAGTGCCTGCCTAGCAAAAGTGAAGCACGAGTTCAAACCCCAATACTGAAGGGGGAAAAAAAAAGAAAGGTTTTCTGACGGTAATAAAAGTTCTTTATGAAAAGATTCTTTTATGCTAATGAATTTAACTAAGGGACCATGTGGCAAAACAGGTTTAATTCCATTTTTGAGACAACCAGTGCAAATGATCAAGAGGTAAAACTGACACAAGTGACTCTTTAATACAAGTTCCTGTACTGCTATAGTAGGATTAGTGCTCAACGGTTACACATCTTCATTATATATCATTCAACAATGCCCTTAATGATGTATATATATGACAACTAAATAGAAGTTCCAAACCCAGAACAGCAAAACACACACACACACACACACACACACAAGTTTTAGCATTTAAGGCCTTGCCTCTAGTTATCTGAAAACTAGGTCAAATTTACAAGATTCACTTGCCCAAGTTTCTGCAGAGTACAAATATTCTAATTTAATAATAAGATGGTCTTCACTCTGAAGGAAGCTGACATTATAAGGAACCACAAAGCCACAATGCTGAGGAACAGAAGGTGCAAATATGGCAGAAAACATTTCATAAAACTTCCCTTCCCTGCCAAAACTGACTTCTCTCCTTGTGGTTATCAGAAGAATGTGTGCTTTGCATGGGCAGGAAAAATATATACATAAATACATACGTATATGCACCTCCCTTCTAAAAGGCTGCCTTGTTGAATTTTAAATTAATGATGTGCATTGTCAAATGTTTCATTATTATTTACTAAAAGAATTACAAAAAAAAAAAAAAAACAAAGGAAAGTTTTGTGAAAATGGGTGCCAGTACTTAAAGTCCTGTCTATTATATTAAACACGGCCCTGCGGTGTGGGTGAGTGCCTTGACTGAGGGTCAGATGTTGAAATTTCCTCTAATTGTGCATATCTAAAAGAGTCTACCTTTTCAAAATGTCTGACAGTTCCCACTTCCTACTTACTTAGATTCATGCCATTAACTCTCTACTAGACTACATTGGTTGGTTATGCTGTGATTAAATGTTTTCCGAGGAAAAGAGGGAGCTCGCTCTTTTGTCTTAAAAAAAACAAGCAAACAAAACCACCTACTCCCATCTCACTCACTCTATGCTGTGGTGATAAACTAGAAAAGTTATAGAAATAACTGCTTCAAAGAGTTAGACAACATGGGTCTTTTCACAGCTGTAGTTATTTCATGCCTTTGCAGTGTGGTCAGCCTCATATGCTGTAAAGAACTTATGTTTAGTTATTCTTTTCCTTCCACAAACCCCCTAATGAAGCTCTCCTTCATCTTCTCTTTCCTGTTTGCTACCTCCCCCTTTAGTGTTCTAAGTTCCCACTAACAAGCCTCACTTAAAAGAAGAAGGATCAAGGCAACTTTCCCCAGCAGCCATATTCCAGGACAACTTCATGTTTATCTGTTATTGGATGGTTGATATTAGATAACCAGTAGACTGAGTCTAAGGTTAAAAGTGCAGCAAGACTCATTCAGCGATCATATTCATGACCTCTGCTCCTCAAAAAGCCATGCCATGAGATAGATTCCCATCAGGAATAAAACAACAATAACAAAAAACTTAACAGTTAAGATGGATGAGCTTACTCACCAGCCCTAGGGACAGCTAAAAAGAACAGTATCCCCCAATATTAGACCAAAACCACAGTGAGCAGGGCAGAGACATACTACAGCTCTGACCCTAAGCAGCAGATCAACCATCTGAATTCACCACAGCCATAATGGAAGAACTTCCAGTGGTTTCACAGAAGCCCGAGGGGCTGCTGGAGTAGAGAAGTCTTTTAACTAAAAAGCAACCTAAGGTCACTGTCCACATCATACTACACACTAATCTTGAAAAGGTATTTCTTAGCATGGCTTTCAGGACTTCTTATAATGGATTCACCTGAAGTATGAACTGCATTCAAGTTACATGTCAAAAAAGCTGAGGTTTAAATGCTTTTTCTGATTCAATGAGGAAAGAACAGTCTCACAGAAGGAGAAAAACAATTCACTGGCTTGATGCGAAGCAGACACAGCACTGGGTTTCAGCACTAATGAGGGTGGAGGGCCAGAGCTCTATTTCCCTTCTTTCCATCATTTCATTAGGGAAAATCTAATGACTCTTAAGAAGGAACACAGCCTATTGTGCTATGTACACTGGACAGGAACTGCTCCATGGCAAAACAATCATGACACATGCATCACTTTCTGGAACTGGAAAGAAAAGACCAACTCCCTATTTTAAGAAAAGTAATGCTGTCAACAGAGAATATCCCTTCAGTCAAACAGTTTAACAGAATTTCACTTAATGCCTTGAGGGTATAATGCCACCAGAAGTGAACAGTAAAAGGGACATGGCGTAGATAGGCCTAAACTAAGACAATCCCTCCCTTTTGATCCCCTCAATACAGGTGTCAACTCCTGGAGTTTTGGGGTTTTTTATTTTTGGTAGGACAGGGGGTTGAATTCAGGCTTCACATTTACAAAGCAGGCGTTCAACTGCTTGAGCCACACCTCCAGTCCATTCTGCTCTGGTTATTTTGGAGATGGGTCTCAAGAACTGTTTGCCTGGGCTGGCCTCAAACCATATTCCTCCTGATCTCAGTCTTCCAAGTAGCTAGGATTACAGATGTGAGCCACTGGTGCCCCGCTTGGTTCATTTCTTTATTTCTCCCAACAAAGTTATTTGAGGGACACTGTATGTCTTACTCATTTTACCCATTTGGGTAGCAACCCTAGTTTTTATTACAATGTTCAATACACAAAACAGTAGATAGAGGTTTGTGAATTAAAGGCTCAATTAAATTTTGCAAATATACATCTCCTAGATAAAGGGAACACAATCCAACAGAGCAATTTACTGCTCAAATCTTTGTTCTGTCTGTCTAACGTAAGGGACTTATATATGTGTTCTCCCATACTTCTCCTGATAGTCAGTCTGGAGACTCCCACAATCTCTGGCCTCACAAGGGTGAAATGAGGAGAAAAACCTTGTGGGTCCTTTAGAACAAAGGTACTCTTATCCACAAAGAGGAGACTACATAATACTTGGGTTTCAGTGCTTCTGCTCATGCATTCCCCCTCTGGACTGGTCCAGTCTCAAGAGGTCTGTAGCTCATGTGGTGTCCCTGCTTCCTTGGCCTAGCATGGTAGGAAAGGCCCAAACCCAGTCCACTTCTGCTTTAAAAAAAACCCTTCTGCTTTAAAAAAGATTGGGTTGTAGATGATTCAAAGGGGAAAATAAATGCAACAGAATGTTGAGCATCAAAGTTAAGGAGAAAGGATACTGAATAAATAAATGATGTCAGAAGTAAAAATGATTACCAGCACATTTTCTGTAAGTTATGATTTTCACAGGAACAGAAGGATAGAGGGTATTGGAAAGATCCTACAATTTAGCTTTCCCCAGGGCTACCAGGATATACCCCTAGTGATGGAAATGGCAACCACAAAGCTGCTCCCTTTCTCACATCAGTCATCCATCCACTCAGTGGCACTGCCAGAGAACATTCTTAAACAAACATTTTCTTACCTGACTCATGCAGGCTGTCCATCCAGAAACAAAGAACACTGCCTGTTAGGTAACAATTTCCATTAAATTTCAAGGAAGGTAACACACAACAAGCACACGTTAAAAATGAAGATGTCGAGTAAGGATGCAGATGTCAGTCAGTGGTACAGAGCTTGCCTAGCATGCACAAGGCCCTGGGTTCAATACCCAGCACTACAATAAATAAATAAGCAAGCAAGCTGGCTATGCTCTGGAAAGAAGGCAGTAAGGATGGATATATTGAAGAACAGCACTACTCATTTTAAATCCCTATTGCAGACTTCCATTTTTCATATATCCATGGTAAATGTTACTTTTCTCAGTTTCCTATTTGGATTGTTTTAAACCTAGATTACTTCCAGATTGGTTACTTGTGAACTTGGGTGATTCTGCATCTGTTAAGCATTTTTAAGATCTTTGAAGTGCAGAGCATGCTGTGAAAGTTTAAAAACAAAACAAAACAAAACACTATAAAACTGCAAAGGTACAACAGCTCTCTGAATATATCCCTTTTCTTTCCAAAGGAATATTGACAGCACCTGTGCTATAGATGCACATCACCAAGAAAACGCCACCACATCAGAGATGCACTTGTCAAGGATTCTCTGTAAACATCCAGGAACACCTAAATGGCACCTGATATGCCCTATCACACATGCTGCACTCACATATTGTGATTCTATGTGTTTGTGCTTGCTTGCCTTTTGTTTTGGTTTTTGGAGTTTTGGTTTTTGGAGATAACTGGGGTTCAAACTCAGGGCTTCATACTTGCTGGGCAGGAGTTCTACCATCTGAGCCACTCTGCCAGTCCATGCTTGCTTTCTTTAACTAGTTCACAAGCTCGCTAAAGGCAGAGGCAATAACTTTTCAAAATTCTCTAAATATTTGATGAAATATCATGACCAAGATAAGGTACTCATTTTACTAAACCAACAAATGAATAAAATCAAACAATAAGCAGCCTTAGAGACTGAAAACAGTTGAAGTCAGCATCCCCGAAACTTCTTCTGGATAAAGTACGTGATTCCACATAGAGCAGGCACAGAGGTCAACCAGCAAGATGTCACTAGTTGTCTTCATAAAATACACAGTCAATACCCAATCCAAGCAATCTATAACTGCCCAAATTATAGGTACCCATGGATATTACTGAGTAGGACCTATACTTTTTTAAATTTTGTGGTGTGGTATGTGTTTGTCTGTTTGTGAGTGGTATTAGGGGTTGAACTCAAGGCCTTTTTCTTGCTGGGCAGGGGCTCTACTAGTTGGGGCACTCTTTCAGCCCTTTTTGTGTTGGTGTCTTTGACACAGGGTTTCACTTTATGCTGGGTCTATCCTGGACTGTGATCCTCCTCTCTGTGCTTTCTGGCATAGCTGAAATGACAGGGGTGTGCTGCCTCACCCAGGCATTGGTTGAGATGGGGGTCTCTTGAATTTTTTGCCTGGGCTGATCTTAAATCGCGATCCTCCCAATTTCTGCCTCCCAAGAAGCTAGGGTTACAGACTTGAGCCACTGCGCCCAGTTTCCTATGCCTTTTGTAATGCAGCAAATAACATTCTTTTAGTTTTTCTCTCATTTAAGAGGCAAAAACAAGTAGCTCTAAAGTCATGCTTATGTCAGTAAGGTGAACACAGAACTCTGAATCAGAAGCAATACATAGTTTTTTCTTTGTTTTCTAACAAATCACCCAGTGATGTACTTTTAAAGTCCACTGGTAGAAATAATGGTTAAACCAAAGTTTGTGATTCTAGTACATTGTATACATTATCCTCATTCTCATAGTGTAAGAGTAACACATTCTTTAGAGACACCCAGCACGGTGGCTCACATCTGTAATCCCAGCTAGGTGGGAGGCCTCAGGTAGCAGGACCATGATCTGGAGCCAGCCCTAGACATTCAAGACCCTACCTGAAAAATAACACAAAAAAAGGCTGGGGGTGTGGCTCAAGTGGTAGAGTGCTTTTCTAGCAAGTGTAAGGCCCTGAAATCAAACACAAGTAACACACACACAACTTCTTTAGAGGAAAGAATTTAGCATCTATTTAAAAGATTTTTTTCCATAAACAATGTTATGTTTATATTTTAACACTAAGACTTTATTTACTGGCTTAATAAGTACCTCTTCCCACTAGAATATAAGCCTTGGAATTTCTGCATATCTGAAGCCTAGCACAGAGCTCAGGGAACATTACCTGAATCAAGTACTGAATGAATTAGTGCACCCTCAGAGTAAACATAAAGTGAAGTATAAATTTAAATGAGTAACACTATGGCCTAAAACAATTGGTAATTTCTTCCAAGAGCTTTTAAGTATCACCTGTCTAAAAATCATTGCTCATAGTCTTAAGAGTAGGTCTGAAAAGTCTAAGTTAATTTAAAATGAGATAACAATATACTGCTTATAGCATGCCTGTTACATGTTAGATCTGTATTAATTCTAGTTCAAATAAACTGGAGCAGGCACTGATATCTCAAATTTACAGACGAGGAAACTGAGCCAGTGAATAAATGAGACAAAGGTACTCAGCTAATAAGTGGCTAACTAGACTAAAACCTTAGTTTATTGCGATCCATAATTTTTTCATTATATTGCTACTATCACTGGCTGTCAATATAATGGGTAAGAACGAGTAAAAGTAAAATGAAGAGTGTATGATATGAAAGAGCACTAAGTCTCCGATTTCCCAGCATGGGGAAAGAAAGTGGGGACAACGAACACACTCCTTCCAAAATGCATATCTCACCTATGCTATAAAAGAAAAACACTGGAGACCCCAGAGAAAAACACCTTGGAAAACATGTAAGGGAAAAGTGATCAGTTAAAAAATCAGGTTCCTAAAGAAAGTCTCGTTTTTATGAGTCCCTCAGGATTCTCCTTTAGGGTCAACACATAAGATATCCCCAACACCTATGAAGTTATTCTAATCATCTTAAGACGCATATGATGGTCAGAAATTACGAACTGAGCAAATCTCAGGGTTACCCAATCACTATATACAGGAGAAAATAAAGGCAAGAAACATTAGGTGACTCAGTTAAGTCACTTAAAAATGCACAGTCGGATCACTGAATTACACCCTTCCATGGATTACCTACCCCACAGTTTTGCACTACAGTTGTAGTTCCACCAATGTGGCTTTATGATCACAGGATCTTTGAGCATGTCTTTACACAACCATATTAAACATCTGCAGAAGCCGCCACTGAAAAATTTCCCAAAGGCTCTCCATTTCAGGAGACTTAGAGAGAGTCTCCAAAAACTTACATGAAGAAGCTGAGGAGTAAGTTCCCCTGTGGTTGATGCTAGCTACAGCTGATCCAAAAGAAGCAATTAAGGGGGGCATGCCAAATGTGTGCAGAAGAAACTCACTGAGAAAGAGACCCATTTGCCTTTTCCTAGCTGACACAAAGAACAAAACTATATGTGTAGATATTATAGCAAAGATATTTTTAAGACTGGAAACATTTTTCCCGTATTGTCTTCATTTTCTTTTTAATAGTGCACAGTAATTGTGCAAAGGGTTTTCACTGTTATTTCCGTACACGCATATAACATATTTTGATTAAATTCACTCCCTCAATTACTCTTTCTTATCCTTCCCCTTTTTTTAAAACATAAAATCTAAAATTTATAGGGTGGAACTGTGGAAGCCATTTTCACTATTAGTGTACGCTTTTCCCAAGTAGCCTAGCAGCTGTCATGTTTTCTTATTTCAGCTGAATGTGAAGGCTGCAAATAGTCACAAGAGACAGAAGAGCTCTTAACTAAACTTCTGGACTACGGATGGAAAAGCAAGCTTGCCTCCTTGAGATAACAAAGAAAACAGCGTCCCCATTAAAAATAATAAAAGGACACAACTGATGAAGATATGAACAAGAAGCAGTCCACGCTCAACACTGCAATGATCACAACTTTGAAGACACAAACGTGAAATAAGGATATTCAATTAATTAATTCTAAAAAAGAGATCAGGATTCTGACTGAAAATGCTTTCTTCAGAGTGTGTTAAAGCAGAGTTCACTTTCCCAGTAACCTAATATTCAGCATATGGGATTTTGTAGTGGTCCCTGAATATATTTGCTCTTGAGTGTTTGGCTGCTAGGTCAATGGGCACCCTGACAAGACACACTGGTTTGCAGGATTAACTGTTCCATATGGCTAATAAGCTTATGCAATGAACATTTGGAAATGGAATTATTTCAGACATACCTCAATGAGCAGATACTCCAGGGAGGCAAGCTATTTCCTAATAAACTTGGTCACATCTTGCAAAGACTCCTATTATTCATGGAGATATTAGTTTACAGCAAGGGGCATGGAAGGAGGAATCTGAAAATTTCCTGTTTACAGTAGCACATACTTACAAAGTAAATGGTCCCAGAAGCTTTCTACTCTGGATCTACAAATTCAGTGTCACCTCTTGGTTCCCATTCAGGGTGTGGCTCTATACTTCTTTATATCTTTATTTTTTATTTTGGTGGTATTGGGGTTTGAATTCAGGGCCTCATGCTTATATGGTAGGTGCTCTACCACTTGAGCCACATTTCCAGCCCTCTTTTATATCATTCTTTAGAAAATAAAAAGCAAGTCTGGAAATGTCTTACTAATATCTGCACCAGAAACAACCACTTAAGTGAACACCACCATGGTGTTAGCTGCAGCTTAAACAGATGAAATAATAGGAACACAGACTTACTCTTCAATGAAATCAGCTTACATGCTACAGTGGCTTCGGAAGTTTCTGTACTGTGACTGTGAGCATGGGGCTTATACAATGCAATGGATTAAACTTCAGAGTGCTTATGTAGCACTCAGATACTTGTTTCAACAGCAAAACACATCCTAAATCAAGTGAATTAGACTTCCCAAGTGCACCTCACAATGATTCCTTGGGAAACAACGGTATAACACAAACATTACTACTTCAGCTAACAGCTAACTATCTGTAAACAAGGCAAGGTATTTAACCATCTTGAGTCCCTCTCTTCTTTAAAGCATAAGTGTTGGCCTTAGATAACACTTAAGATTCCTTCAAATTTTAAAGGTTTCAGAAATAAAGCAAGCTCCATGTTTTCCAACTTAAATTATTGTTACAATGCCATTCCTTAGGCTTTTATAAAGCATGTCTAAGAGGCAGTAACTGAGTCTGAACCATCATATTCTAGCTGTTACTTCAATGAGCGAAGAGGACATGGGAATCTGGAGTTACTAAATTTAATAATAATGGTAAGGTATATGTATGATAAACTCTGTCATAAGCACTTGATATACATTAATTCATTAAGAAGGAAAAATGAAGGCAACAAAAGGTAATCTGTGAACCAGTATAGTATGTAAAAGAAATAAAGTTGAATATTAAATTGTAACTATTATTAAAATTTTGGCAAGACCTAACAACGATCACAACCATAAAGTGATAACATGTGAACCTTATTACACAGTCTCCACTGTTCTAGTTTCTCAGTCAGTAGCAAAATGGCACTACAGTCATTTGTTGTTTTACATTTGGAAAGGGGTAGGTCGACGGAGCAGTAACTGGCCACTCCAATCCTCAATCACAATCACAATGTCAATCAGCCCTTTTCCAAATGCAAATACAGACTCTAGAAGGTTATGGCCAAGAAGATGAGTGAAATCTAGGAAACTGAGTTCTAGAGAAGGTAAGTCAAAAATCTAGTTCAGGAGAGAGAACTGGAACTTCCACTGCCAACATGCTGTTTACTAGTAACAACTTTCATCACAGAACAACTTTCTTTGGTGATACTGGGAACTGACCACTTCGTGTCAAGCAAGTGCTCTACCATTTGAGCCACACCCCCAGCCCTTTTTGCTTTTGCTATTTTTCGAATATAGTCTCTACCAAGATCCTATCAAGGCTTCCTACACAGCTGGAATTATAGACATGCACTACTATGCCCATCTTATTTGTGGAGACAGAGTGTCGCTAACTTTTTGTACAAACAGTGATCTTCCTAATCTCTGGCTACTAAGTGAGCAACCATGCACAGCCTGATTTTATATTTTTTAAATACATAGAAAAAAACTCAAAATCAGCCTAGTTCATCCATGAACATTGTATCAAATTAAGATTGCAATGACCATAAATAAGGTTTTACTGAAGTACGGCCATACTTATTGTCTTTATATACTGTCTATGGTTGTTTCACAGTGTAAAGGCAAAGTTGGCTACTTGTGACAGAGACAAAGTCTAAAAGTTTCCTATAGACCTCTGCTTTCTCCTGACTGGGTAAAAATTTATAGAATAAATGTTATATGAAGAAGTAAACTGGAGAGAGAAAAAATAAGACATGGGAAAAGTCAAGGTGTATGTCCACGCATCATTCTTTTGACTCACAGCCAACAGGGCAAGTTGGGTGGAGCAGCAAGGAAGAAAGGTACATGGGCAGATTTTACATCACTGTAACAATGCTGTGAACACGAAAACCTCCACTATAAGCAACAAGTGAAAATCCTATTGGCATGTTCTTTCTCCCAATGTACCAGGTGCGAGCAGACACAAAGCATGAAGCACAGAGAGTCCCCACAAGAAACAAAGTAGACAGATTCAAGGCTCCTTAAAATACTGGTATCAGTCACAGAGCCCAGGGTGAAGAGGTAGAGAGGAATGAGCCCTGGTAAGTAAGTCCTAGGCTGTAAATCAAACCTTAAAACTTCTTCCACCTGGATCTGGCACTCCTGGCATCATTTTCCCAGGTCCTATTCTTTTATCTGGAATGAGACATACTGACCAACTATAAGAGTATTCTCTCTCAACTCCTACAACTATGGGGAAAATGAGAAGAGGAAATGGACCAAGGAAAAAAGGACTTAGAAAAAGAATTGTTTGTTTTCTTCTTTACTGTAGTAGGCAAGATACAATTGGGTCAGAACTCTCCATTGTCAGAAAACAGAGGTCTAGAGCCTAGTAAGAGACAAGATTCAATGACATCAATCACTGCAAGGTAATTTCAATCACTACAATGCCATATCAAAATGGAAGGGAAGGGCATTTGAACTACAAGATCAGTTAAGTCTGTCTCTTCCCTTTCTGATGGGCAAAAGCAACATTTACCTGCTATGTGCCTGCTATGTGAGTAGCCTCCTAGGCATTAGTCATGAATTTCATCTGCAACAGGAGCAGGTTAGAGCAGTTAGCACTGTACTCCTGTTAAATGAGGCTTGCTTGTCATTTACACACTTGACATAGTTTGGGATGGCACAGTTCTGTTTACCTACTGCAGTAACATTAAGGGGAAAAAAATACCACTTAGTCCCCCAAAGAGCAAATATAGGGCATTCTCAGGGCTAGCTTAGAAAGACCAAGTATGAGTCCAGTAACTTGATTTTCAGCTTTCTAAAGGTTTGGGTTTTGTTTTGTTTTTTAACCAGCACAAAATGTAAAGTGTACAACACTGTTTCTCCACAACAACTTTAAATACCCTTGTTTTGAAAAGCTAATAGCTTTAAGCCAGAAGAAAAATAATCTCAAGACTGGAGAAAAGTATTTTCAAAAACCTACTGAATTACTATATGACCCAGTAATTCCATCAAGAGGTCCATGAAAACCTGTCCACATAAGCTTGTTCACAAAAGCAGCATTTGTGGCAGCCTCAAAACAAAAACAATTCAAATACACCACACAATGTAGTATATCTATACAACAGAATACTAGTAGGCAATAAAAAGAACCAAGTTAATATCAATTCTGCAGCATGGGTAACGCCTAACACTAAGCAAGTAAAGCTAGCCAAAAAGACCACAAAGTGTATAATTCCACTTAAATGAGGTTCCAGAATGGGCACATTAGTGCCCGGCTGCTGTAAGTACAGGGAGGGAAGAAAGAGAAGAGTGGCCTGCTAGTGAGTACGGGGTTTCTTTTGGAGGTGGTGATAATGCTGAGTTAAAAATATTCGTGGTAGCAGTTACACAACTCTCAATTCTATGTGAAGAAAGATGAGTCAGATTTAAGAAGGTTTACAGATCCTCTTTTGCAGTCATTCTCATTGTGTGACACTTTAAGTCTCATGAAAAACTTCAAAGTCTTATGTTTATGGAGAAAATGTTTTTCACTGAATGAACTCTCCAAAAGACTCATGTATGACAGCCCATTCCCAAACGTGGCTGCATGGTGCACACCACTTATGAGACTCAACTGCAGCAACACCCCATGTTTCTATAACAGAACAAGGGTAGGGGGTATAAAACTACTGTTACACCCCCCACCCCATAACAAAAGCCAAGACCATAGATGGGACAAGGAGACCAATGTGAGCACACCTGTGCCTCATACAGGCTTCCTGATGCACTTACCACCTGGGTCTTGGGGCCTTGTTTCATCTGAGGTACACCAGCTCCATTCTCCACAGCCAATTCTTCAGAGCCTGAACTTGAGCTGATCTTATTAAGAAAATCTACTTCGTCTTCAGCTTTCGTGTCTGGCATTTCTGAAGAGAACAAAGGGTTACAAAGTGAGTGCATGTGGAGGGAAAAAGTTCCTATGCCTTACTATTACACAGCAAACTCTGGTTTCATATGTTCTGTTAGTTTTTCCATTAAGTGGAGAAGTATCCCACTGCTGTCGGGAGTAGTGGCATTTCTGACCCTGGGCTGAGCTGCTCCTTTATCACCAGGTTGTGTGGTTTTCCCTAGCCTTTGTGTGGGTTTAGAGCTGGGGGAAGATCCAACTCAATGTCTACACAATGTCCACTTTCACCACCGACTTTCAAAACAAATATAAGTTTGGTGCTGATGACTTGCATGTGGAAAAGTAAATTTGTAAGCTTTAAGGGCACAGATTTATAGCTGATGTCATCATCAAAAAGGCAAGAGAGAGTTGTATAAGACAAAAAGGGAAAAAAGCCACTGAGAATTGAGACAAAGCCTCTGGGACAAGTCTGACTTTCTTTAAAAATATACTACACACCTTGATCCACCCATCACTGCAATCAGTAAGAATGAACTATTTAGTAAATTATTTTAACTGTTACTTCCACCCAAACCAAAACATAACAAGAAGATAGTAACTCCTTTATTCACATAAACCTTTTATAGGTATTTTCTCTAGAATTACACAGTTGTGCTCTTGCTGATCATGCTCAAAAGACCCAACAGTAGTGGTTTTTGTTACTTGACAACCACATAGTCAACTAATACAGGAAGGAAGGAACAGAAATGATGTTCAAGACAAATACAGGCTCCTGACAATTCTTTAAAGGGGAAAGATGACTGAATTGTCAAAATTCACCTTACTATTCCAAATACAAATAGAAGTGCTGTTATCATTTTTATGTGGAAAATCTGCTATAGTTGTAAGTAATCTAGTGATGCCACTACTCTGGAAATAAGAATGTTTTCTACACCAAACAGGAGACACATCATTTCACCAAACAGTAAGTTATATTAAGATTTACTCTGCCAGCACATATGACATGCCCAAAGGTCTCTTTTGATTTGGGACAGTTATATTCCTATACAAATGAACATTTATAAACCTCCTTCCTTCTTTTCTTGTCTTTATAATTACACAATTATACTACCAACTTAAAAATGAGTAAGCAGTATCCCTGCCTAGAGTGTTAAAATGTGTTAAATTTTATAAAATGCAATTAGCTTTTTTTTTTTTAAATCTAAGCAATTGCTTCAGAAGTATCGCTTGGACAACACATTTCTAAGTGAGTAATTTTGGAAGGGTCTTTTATTCATATCATTTGGGGATGTGATTTTTGGCACAACCTTATTTTCCTACACCTATCAACAGAAAATATGTACTTTGGCAAGAAACAACCAGTCACAATGGTAAACAGTGATTACTGAGACTCAGTCATGGACCTCCAACTTCTTAAGCACTATGATCAACGCTTTGATGGGTGAAAGACCACATCCCCATCTAACTGGCTTCTTCCAAATCAGCAGCTAAATCCATGTCTTCTGACTCATGAAAAAAAAAAATACAATTAAATCTGTAAAGCAACCTTCGTAGAAAATACCCTTTACCTTTGAGATCACAATCAGGTGCTTTTTCTCTAAGGCAATGTAACTAGGGACTTTCCCCAACTCTGGCTATTTCTGTGAAGCAAGCACTGATTTCTTCTTTACTGGCTACTTTTCTCTGCATTTTGAAACTGTGAGCGCCAAACCTATGACAACTCCTTTGGTATCAGAACAAGTAATCAAAGTCTGAAATTCTCTGTTTTTGCCTTTTCTCGTGGAGCACTACAGACACCAAATGCCACATAGCTCAGGTTAAATTCTGTCCATGGAGGCAGAAGAGAAATAATTCCAACTCATATAGCCAAGGACAGAGTACCAAATGAAAAGAACACAGCTAGGCATCAACTTACAGCCACTCCCATTCTTATGAAATGCCGACCTGCCAGGGCCCCCAAAATAGATTTGTTGTCCCTTATTTTAAAAATTAAAGACCTTCTCATATAAATACTGAAGCAGCAGCCAACAAATTTTTATCACTAACAATCTAAAGTAGAAACAAATCTAAAAACCTGAAGTCACCAAAAATTCTACCGCAGGTTCCTTAAATCCCTCAACTTGGGGTGGGGGAGGTGTTTAAAAGGGCTAAAAAGCCCTTCATCAGGGAAAATAACTGCGGTATTTAAATTGCTCTTCTTCCTAAGCAACTTCTTTATTTTTGTTCTGTTTATTCGTTTCCACACCCCACCCCCACACTGCTTACATGTACTAAAAAGAGTTGCCAAAAACTAAAAATAGTAAAAAACAACCAAATAATAAAGACAAAATAGGCTACCTCTTACCTACAGAAGAGCAGGGGCAGACATGTAGACAAGTCCTCTGTCTACAGCTAGCGGGGTGGTGGTATGAAAGTGTGCATCCAAGTGACCTTTGCAGACTTTAGAGCGCAAGACTGAAACAGAGTGTGACTCCAGTTTCAGCTTCAGTCTGAACCCCCGTAAGCGTTTTATTCAGATAGTTTGTTTCCACTGAGCTATAGTGGTTTCTCTCTGCTGTTTCTGGACATGGTTACCCACAAATGGAACAGGCTGCATGTGAGCAATCTGCTTGGTGCAGCTGCTTCACCAAGATAAGCAGACACAGGTCTGCCCAGTGACAGCAGCTCAGCAACAAGGCTTGGGCGGAAATCCTGCATCCTATCCCCTGCAGTGTGCAGGGTCCTGAATTCCCACACTCTGTCCAAAACTGTCAGGCAATGGAAATGAAGTCTGCTCCTCAGGCAATGACCTAATACCACCATTTTGGAAGTTGAGCCATCCACTTAGAATGATACTTACAGCTGTTTGTGAAACCACTGACTCTCATTTGCTCAGAATACAGACTAGGATGATAGGAAGGAAGGGAGTTTCAGGCTTATAAATAAAACACATCCTTTCCAGCACTGTGTTCTATGACTCTAAAGAAAAGAACTAGACCACGTGAAGGAGAATTCCACTAAATTCCTTCTTCATTTTAAAGCATCTGTGATCTAGGCACTGTTTTGTAGGTTTGGAAGTTGCAATTGCTCCAGTGTGACAGACCGAGCATTTACACAATTGAACAATCAAGCAGTGAGTCTACAACAGGAAATAAAATACAGCCAACATAAGATGCCGTGCACCTCCTGACGGTAGTGACTATTAACTTGGCAACTTACAGCAGTGAGAAAGCAAGGTCTTAAAATAATAAATGTACCTGTGTGTTTACCGGTATAATAGACACTTGAAGAACATGTTTCTTAACTGTCAGTTTTGTGTTTTACTTTGCTTACCTATTGCTGGCTCTGGTCCCTGGACAGGCAAAAATATCTTCTCTGTCTCCTCCTTTCCAACAAAACATCCCTCAAGGTTCTGAGTAGTTCCTTCGTGAGTACCATCCATTTGCAGGGTGTCCTCAGGTGGGAGAGCACTCACTCCGTCTGCAGAAGCATTCACTTGCTGTTCCATTTGAGGGCCCAGCCTAGGACTGGATGACAATACATGCCTCATTTCTCCCTCAGTAGTCAGTGCTCCCGAGGCTTTGACTCGTTCAATAACAGCCTCTACTATACGACTGGCAGCCTCCTCTATTGAGTCTGTTCCCTTAGGCACATGCACAGCTTGGGCTGAGACCAGGTAAGGTAGAGACGGAGTACTACTGTCCTCACCTGGGGCTGAGGCCTGTGACCCTTGTCTCACGCCAGCTTGGGCCGCGTCATCAAGAGCAGAAAGCACTCTTGGTGTGGGGAACTCTTTGGCAAGAGGCTGCGGTGCTTCATCATCCATTTGGGCCTCCTTGGAGTCACCCATGGTACAACTGTGGTCTGCTTCTTCCAGCTTCCCTGTATTGCAATTAAGAAGTACCACCTCTGGGGCCACAACTCCCTGCAGGACAGTTGCACCTTTGTCTGGTAAAGCTCCTGGCAAACTCAGTGTCATATTCTTCTCCTGGCTCAGTGAAGCTTCTGAAATTAGGACGTCTGCAGTGCTGTGTGATATATCCTTTCTCCTGGGCCCAGTGTTACCCTGCAGAGTGTTAACTACAGCAACATCCACCGGCACATTTCTGCTCACCTCACAGGCGCTGCTTCCCTCCCAGAGCTGAATGTTCTTCAATTTGAGATCCAGAGCAAAAGGCTGATTGCAATTAAGAGCCTTAGACTCATTTGGCCGAAGGCCTGGCAACGGAGATGAGCTGTTGTGCTCTGCACCCAGGGCTTCCTGCCTCGAGTCTGCAGGCAGACTTGCTCCTGGAGGCACTAGGCTCAGTGCAGCCCCACCTTCAGTCAGCAGGGAGGCCTGCTGGGCCTCTCCCTTGTTATGTCTAGTTTCTGTATTAAGACCGGCAGAGGGTGTGCCCTGTGAACTGCTGTGCTGCAGTTCTTTGTCCTCATCGCAGGCAGCTGGCAGAGGTTTTTCACAGAATCCTGGTGTCTCTTGTCCGGGAGGTGGTATTCCCTGCTCTTTGCACGCCGTTCCAGAAGAAAATGTGTCTTCCTTTATGGAGGAACAGGTCCCTACTTTGTCCTTGTCATCTTGTCCCTGAGCTGCAGAGCTTTTGGAACCCACCAGATTGTTTCCTTCTTCAGTCAAAATTGAATCAGAGGCCAATGTGGCCTTATCCATGTACAGCAGAGAAGAGTCAGTTGTAACATCAGCAGCTGCTGAGTGGCCAGGACTCTCATGCTCCCCACTGAGGCCTGTGGGACTGGTATTTCCCATGCTGGGCGGAAGCTCTACAACGGCAGAGGATGCGGACAGACCCACTGCCCTGTCTTCTAGAGGCTGCTCAATAGGATCATTTGAATCTCTGCTGACCGAGCCATCTCTACAAGCTTTAGCTCTATGTAGCTCAGGACTTGCTGTTCCCTTTTCTTTCTGGGAGGGGACAAGGGAAAGTACGTCATCTTTGGTTACTGATTCACTGCCTGGACTGTTTGCCCGAGAGAAAGTGCTGTCTGATGGCACTGCCCGGTCTGGCACCAGTTCTTTCTCAGTTTGAGGGACAACAGGAGGCAGATGTGAAACCACCTCAAGCGTATTTATTAAAAGTGTATCTAGTTTCAAATCTTTTCCCTGGACATTTTTATCCAGAACTTCAAGAGGACAAACGTCCACATATTGCTGGGCATCTCTTACAGGGTCAGAAGTGACTGCGTCAACCTGCGGGTCTTTGGAGCAGACTGCAATGCAAGGATCTTGCCTGTTGAGGTGCCCTGATGTGCTTTCACCCTGGCTAGCTACATCAGTGCCATGCTTTGCAACCAAGTTACCACTAGAAGTCACTGTGTTCTGCTGACATGCAAACTCAGCACAAGGTTTCTCATCCCCAATTGTAGAACAAACTGGTAATTTTCTTTGAACACTAGATGAATTTGTTTCTGATTTCTGGTTTGGCATCACATCTCTTTTTAGGTCAGAAAAAGTTAAATCTGAAGGTGACCTTGCCTCACACAGGCTTGCTAGAGGAGTGTCAGGTTCTGATCCAAATGAAATTCTGTCTTCTGCAGCTGGAATCACTAGAGAGTTTTGATGACCTACAGTATCAGCTCTCTCTTCACAATTTCTCCTTGGAGTTTCCACCCCCGATGTTTTTTCAGTAAGGGTTTCTCCAGGACTCAATGTAAACGAAGACTCAGGAGGTTTAGTGCCTAGGGCCCTGGTAGCAGAAAAACAGTTTGGAACATTGGCTTTATCCACAGGCTCACTTATGACTTGTATACCAGAGGCTACAACTGTGTCAAATTTAGAGTTCTCAAATCTTTCCTTTATGCTTTCCCCTACTTGAAGCATATTGTTCTGAGTGGTGGCAGCTGAGTTCATGAGACTATGTTCTGATTCCCTTGCACGCTCTGAGGCACTGGCATGTGTTGTTGAACTCCCTGCCAGTTCCCCTACAAAGGAGTGCTGGGATGTATCTGGTTTTGTCACCATATCTCCCTGTAGCACACTAGCTCCACTGGTCACAGACTCCTGCTCTGTGGCCATTCCAGAAGATTTTGTTCCAGTTTCTTCATTTCTGTTTCCAGAGGACAGAAGGCCTCCTGTGCCCTTTCCTCCACAGTCAGGCTTGCTCTGAAGGCAGCTGTCTTGATCAGACACAGTTCCAGAGTCCACAACAGGTGCTGGCTCCACCTCTTTCTCTTTTCTCTCCATGCCTTTAGTTTTTGTCCTATGACAACAGTCTGTATGCTCTTCCTCAACCACACTTGACAAATCACGGGAACTTTCAACCTGCCCAACACGGCTACCTTGGCAACACAGAGTACTCTGAGTCTCTTCAGAAGGAAAAGAAAGCTGCTGGCTGTCCAAGGGCTCTGATGCACAGGGAATGAACTGGCCTTCTGTTTCTGGGGCACTGGGCAGACTAAAAGGATCCTGTACTGTTACCATTAAGGGTGCGAGACTGTCCATCTGCTTGATGTTTGTTTTCTAGGAGGAAATCAAAGATACATTTAAAGTAACTCTCCATGAGAAAAGATGTCACTGACACCTATAAGCAAAATGCTGTCTGACAAAACTCCCTGCCATTTCGACCCCTCTAAGGTCATACATGATATGCTAATCTAAGGAAACAAATTAAGTTTCTATTATTTCTGATACCACTTTCCTCCCTCAACTCTGCATATCCACTGGAATGTTTAAAATGGCTTAGAATACACACAGTGAATATTTTCTATATTCTGAACTTGTTTTAGAAAGTCAATTAAAGTTAAGCCTCAAAAATTTTGTTTTTAAAAAGCAATGTGAAAATCTTCAAACGAGCAACTAAGGAAATTGTTTTCAGGAACTTTAGAGGGAGAGCACTTCTTCCATCCATATCATATATTTAAATAAAAACAAATTGTGACCAGTTTCAAAAACTCTTTTCAGGAAAAAAAAAAAATCACAATATTCAGCCAGATGTTTCTGTGCCATAAATACTCACTGAGGAGTTATACACTGTCTGTCATCTAATTCCCCAAATATACTCAACCAACCCAGCTCAACTATTTTAGTTATGGGTTTATAATTTCATAACAATGGCATGGTAGGTATTTGACTTTTTGATAAAACCAGTTCTTTTCTTGTCCAATACTAAATATTAAATGAGAACATATAGCACTAATAACACCTAGCTTTTAACTATTGTCAGAGGGTACTGCAGTTTGAGGATATTCTAAGTAATCTCAAAAACAGTTTTTGCCCCCTTAAAGTAAACAAATATAGCCAAGAAGGGAATAGTTAAGATAACCACAGTTCAACCTGATAGAAGGAATACTATATGCTGTTATATAAATGTTAACTATAAAGACTATAGCACAACCAGAAAAAAAGTATAACACAGTGTTGAAAAAAATAAAGCTTATAGTTATCAAAGGTTATAGGTATCCAAAATTCCATGTATGTCCAGTCAAGGCTCAGGAAAAATGTAGAAAAACAAATACAGGTAGATCTTTATTTTATACTTTATAAAGATTTCTGCAATCTTGATAATATTCTTAGTCCATAAAAATTTTAAATACCTGGTTTGTTCTCATTTACCTGTTACAATAATCTCATGCACATCTGCTGTCATCCATTCTCTCATTCATCCATTCACTAAGTAAATATACTGAGTACTACAACAAACTGTTCCTTATCTATGTATCTCACTAAACTTGTACTGTCACTACAGAGTATAAGAAAAATGAATTTTCATGAAAAACTTGGGTGCACTGTTCCTTAAGAGTATTCAAAAATTGGCTTGTTTCCGTTTCTGCTAAAATGTGTGATGGGACTCCTAAAAATTATGACAGTAGGTCATTGCATTTAATGAAGAGAGACCTGGACAAACAAGTGATGCTGCCCAAAGAATTTTAGAAACGCCTATCACATGATGAATCCTCCCACATTTTAAATCCGCCCCCCCTTTTCCCGTCAAACATTCCTCCAGGTAACTGACATCTGAAAACTGGTATTTTCAAGTGGACTCTCATTTGCTTAGTAGGAGGAATCCTAAGGAAAATCTGATCTCCCCACAGTCTACTCAAAGGGAAATACAATGACTGCTTTGAAAAGAACATGACTCTGAAAGGCAGAGGTAGGCACATTGTACAACCCTGCTATAGAGTCTCTTGGTCTACAAGTCTCAGAAGCAATGCCTGCTCCCAAAGAAGGCTCTGACATTGAACTGATCCCAGATGACCTTAAGTGAAATTATCGAGCTGTTTCCAAATCAAATCAGCTCTAAAATAAACTGGGTGGGAAAATTATCTAAACTTAGCCTTTCAGATGCTATGGCCAAGAAAGATACATACATATGACGTCTATATTATCCATAATAAATGTTACCAGGGAGTCTGTAATGTTTTTATGTCTGACAACAACTTTATCTTCAAGGCTTGAGTGGATTATAAAGTCTTAATTTTTTTAGTGATCTTTTAAAACATAACTATCAATTTAAATATAATAGCATTATATCACTCACTAAATAACTGTGAAAAGGCTTTATTGAGTAAATTTGGTTCGTAGTCTTTAGCAGTAATCTCAAGTAACTTTTTTTTTTCATTTTGTTCTAAAAAACTAAACCAAACATATACAAATTTCTTTTTATGTCAGAAAAATTTAGCTGTGGTTGTTGCATATTTCTGTGTGTGTATGAGTATCTTTCATTATTTCAGAAATCTAGCAAAAATCAATTTAAATCACCCCCAATGCTATCTCATATCACAAGCGGTAACATCTAATACTGTTAATATTGCTTTACAGGTTTCACAATCTTTGGCGAAAGCATTGTTATGCTGGAAATATAGGAAGGTTCGCTGGGGGTGGTGGGAGCAGGAGTGCACACAACACACACGCACACCTGAAAATGAAAGCTTTAACTTACCATCAGTTGCTGTTGGATATTCATAAGCTTAAAAATATGTCCAGTGCAACTATCTCCAGGAAATGAGGGCTTATGATGTGATTCAGACTCAGAGGTCAACGTATAGACATCCAGCTCTCGATGGTGCCTCACAGAGTAGTCTCCATATGGGATTTCATAGGATAAACTGCTCCAGGAGTCTGGCTCTCCAGCATTCTCCCTGAAAGCAAGTAATTCCTTGTTAATAAATTCTACCTGCCAGGCACAGGTTTAACCTTCTTGGTATAATGTCACATCTCTAACCTGATTGCTGTTTGAGGCCTGTGGTAAAGATGTGCTGGTGCAGGGTGGGGTGTATGATACACATGCCGCCAAGCATATAACAGATTTCTCCACATTCTTCACAAGAGACCACAAACGGATTAAGTGAAAACTATAGTAATATTACATAAGGTATTCTTTTGATCAAGACAAAGAGAAGTCAGGGATCTCAAAATAATTATGTTAACAACCAAATAATGAATGAGTGGTAAGGAAGATGGTTTTAGCCTGTTTTTCAACAGTAACAAGGCTTATTAAGAGTTGCTCTTAAACAGGTTATACCATATGATAACTAAAGTCAATTTTCAAGGGAAGACCCAGTCATTCCAACCCATGTAACACAACAGGTGGAGGAAACACCCATAAACTTCCTAAAGTCAACTACACTAGGAAAAACTACTGCCATGTTATACTATAAAGGTCACGGCACCTCCAATTCTACCTTTGCTCCTACAAGGTACACCCATGCCCATAATGCCTGCTTACAATACGTCTGGTGCTATATTCTTCTCCTAAGAAGGAATTTCATGGCATAAGATAAACAGGGATGAAGCGCTTACACAAAGGTACATCACACAATCTCATATTCTCAGTTACTATACTGTAGCACACATTTTAAGTGGTAAGCAGCCTTTCTGTATTCAACAGAAATATAAATTTCTGAAGCTCTACCCTTGGTGTTAGTGTCCTTTTCTTGTTAGTTTGATATAGGATATCATGCAAAGAGTTGGAGATTTCTGGATTCAAATTCAGGTACTGCATTTCCTAGGTATAGGAGGTTATAAAAGTTCCTTAATTTCTCTGGGCCTAAATTTCATAATCTGCACACAGGAATACGACAATCCAAGCACTCATTGGAGAATTAGAGAAAGTGGACATGAAAAACTGTGTTTACAGTAGTTAACATAGAGATGTTACACATTGACACTGCCTCTTACTACTACTGTTCTCATTCATTTTAAAATAATGTGGAGTAAGCATTCCCTTATTTACCTTATGCTTCCTACATTTATCAGAAAAATGTTTCCTCTGAAAACTTTAAACATACTGAAAACAACCCTAGTCAGAACACCATTCTGACTAGATGCCTACTAACTCAAAAATTGGCTATAATAAAGTATGCTTTCCATCAGCCCTTTCCTCCTTATACAGAACTTGCTGTACTTTCCCCTTCCTTATATTAACATCTTTGAGCCACTCATATCATATGTATTATAGGCTACCTAAGCAAACAGTTCATTGGTAAAGTATCCTAGACATTCTGGGAGGAAGGAGAAAGGTTACATTTGAGGTCATTGTCATGTTTTGAAATGAAAGAAACTCAAGAAGTAACAAACACGCTATCCACTGACAAATAAAGAGCATTTCAACTGTCTCTCCAGAGTTCATTTTCAACTTAAGTGTACCTGTCTGCTCTAACAACTCACTTGAGAAAAACAGAATTTTAAAGCTGAAAACAGGCTATTGTGGAAAACAGTTCAAACTGCTCCAAAAGAACACCACTGTGATTTCTATACTCAAAGGTGGCTTCCCAACAGTTGCTTAAGATAGGATTAGCATATGCTATCATAAATGTTTTGTGTATTTAAACTGCTCTACTGAGTTAAATGATGTTAAATAGAAAGTCACCTGGAAGACAGTCACTTAAAAGTTCAGCGGAATGACGCAAGAAGTCAATGAGAAGCAGACAACTTCTGTGTAAATTCAGTTTTCAAGTGGGCTTTGACCCTATCACTGACTCTGCTTAATTGACTAATAGACATTATTATTGGCATATCTGCTTGCTCAGATTACAACAGCCGTATTTCAACAAAGAAAGACCTCTGAAAACACAATCTGACTTATATGTCACCATTCAGTGCGAGCCAAATATTAGAGAAGACTGTTTGCCATGGAGGGGGCAATGAAAAAGTGACACAGCTCATTTCTAGCAAAGCAGTCTTTCACCAACGCCGCCACCATTAATTCTAATACGGTTTTATTTCTACTATCGGACCTTGGGGAACTCCCTTCCCTAAGCACAACCTGCGTGCTGTGGACCTCTCCTGTGTTCTTCCAGAGGACTGACTGGTTTTGTTGCTACATTCCCTCCAGGTGCTAACTCTTCAATCTCCAAATTCACGGTCCCTGTGAGCTTTTGTTGCTTCCTAGTTCCTTTAAAGACCTGTTTTGCAACTATTTTCCCACTGGCTTCCATGGATGAATGTTGCCAATATCCTTCTAGGCCCATCCTGCCAACACTTTTGGGTAAATCTCACCAATCATTCAATCAGCAAGTATCTATGTGCCAGACATTATTCAAGGCACTGGTGATATGAGCCAAAAGTATTCTGCTGTTGAGAGATCATATACTCAAAAAGGGAGAAAACAGCAATCAAGAAAAATAAGTAACACCTAGAAGACAGCAAGCGTTGTGAAGGAAAGTAAGACAGGCATGAAGGCTGCAATTTGAAATGCAGTAGGTAACCATTTAAGCAAATGCTTTCCTTGCTCTGAGTTAAGCAGTGTGTATTTGGTCGACTAATAAGATTTGGTAAGCTCTGTGTGTAACAATGTTTACTACAACCTTAGGTGCAATAGCATTAAAAACTGAAAACAACCCATCAGTAACTAGAAAACTGGTAAATTATGGTGCAGCCATGACAGTTCAGTAGCATTGAAATCCACAATGATCAGTGAAATCAAAAGTAAAAAGTGTAGGCCAAGTCTACACAGTAAAATGAACAGATGAGCACAGCGTCAGAGTGGCTGGGTAAAGATGCTGACTCAATTGTCATCAGTTTTTTAGAGGTGTCGGTTCGGACTGCTGCTTAGTAATGCTTCTACTCATATGCATGCATCAATTCGTCCCTACAGGGGTTCTACTTTCTATCATTTCTACAAACAGCTAAACTTTAATCCTGTCTACTTCATTCTCAGATGACCCAATCTCTCCTTACTTAGAAAGAAGCCTGGGACCATCTAATATGAACTGAAACAGTCTTTATCTACTTACCTCCAACCCCCAAAAAAGGCCTCTGTCCAGGACTACTTGAAGACACATCTTCTAGACAGCAGTTCTCCTACCCTCCGCAGATCCCTGCTTTTGTGCTCACCTCTGAACTGTTCCTAGTTTTTCACCTGCTTCTCAATTTACAGAATCAAGCTGCCCCACCAGCAGTAGACAGAGCAGCCGTGACAGTAAAAGGGACTGCTGCAGGGGGTGGAAGCAGCAGCAATCTTACCAACCTTTTACACCAACAGTTCTCACCTAAGGCGCAAGGCCTCCAGGGGACATTTGGCAATATTTGGAGACACCTGTGGTGGCTATGAATTGGAGAAGGAGAGGAGGTTCCCTACAGCAAAGACCCCTCAGGTTCAAACTGTCAGTTGTGCGGGGTTGAGGAGCCCTCAATGTGATTCTGTTGAGCATCCTCTGTCTCGCTCTGCCCCTTCCCTTCAAGGAGTTCACTTACCATCTCTACTTCCTTTTATTTCAATGATACTGGGATTTGAACTTAGGGCCTCATGCTTGCTAGGCAGATGCTACCTCGTGAGCCGCAACGCACCCTGGCCCTATTTTGCTTTTAGTTACTTTTTGGATACCCTTAGTTACATTTTGCCCTGGGCCAGCCTTGGACCTCAGTCCTCCCACCTATGCCTCTAGCATAACTGGGATTAACAGACATGAACTTTCATGCCAAGCCCATATTTACTTCCTAAGACGTTCAACTTGGTTCCTGCTCAATTCCACTCTTACTAAAGCTGCTTTGTCACAGGTCTCCAGGGACAAGTAAATCCCCCAAAATCAGTGGCCTCTGTTATCATCCTTGAGTTTTACAGAAGTTAAAAATATTGACCTAGTCAGGTGCTAGGGGCTCACTCTTATAATCCTAACTACTCAGGAGGCAGAGAACAGGAGGATCATGGTTCGAGGACAACCTAGGCAAATAGTTCTTGAGACCTATCTTGAAAGTAACCAACACAAAAAAGGCCTGGTGGAGTGGCCAAGTGGTTGAGTACCTACCTAGCAAGTGTGAGGCCCTGAATTCAAACCCTAGTATCCAAAAGAATTTTTTTTAATTGATTTAAGTCTTGTTTTGAAATTTATTCTCACTTGACATCCATATTCACCCACTATTGTCCCTGGCACTTCTTCTTCCTCTCACATCTTATACATGCACCAGTGTCATCTTTCCTCTCAGTCCCAGTTCACCTCATAAATCTCTCTCCAGCCTCTCAGTCTGAGTTCCAGCCCCACTTTTCCAATTACTCTTCACCAAGATGTCCAGTGTTTACCCTAATTTCAAACCTCAATTTTTTATTCCCCACATCCATAAAAGCAGCAACAACTCCAAACATTTTCCCACGAAGGAAACCACTGTTATTCCTATACCACTGTTTCCCTTGTTCAAAACATAATGAAGATACTACATTCGCAATGCTTCGCCCACTCAGTCCCTTGTTTCAATTCCTATGGGGACTGCTCTAGTTGAGACCTGTGTTCAATTACCTGGACTCCTGCAGCTACTCCTGTACGCAGATCCTCCACCGACCAGCTCCCTCAAAAGTTTTGCTCTTCAAAACAACTTTTCTGATTTTTTTTTCATTGGGAGCAAAACTTCTATCACCTAGGCTTTCCCTTTAATCTTAACTGCTCCACGAAGCACCACATCTCTATTGTATGAGTATAATAAAGCCACAGAATTTCATGACCAAGGCCATTCAGTTACAAAGCAGAGCCAGAACTAAAGCCCCATCTTCTCAGCCTTTGATGGTGTCTTCACAGGCCATGAACACATGCAGATCTTCTGCCTAGCCACAGACACCCTCCACATTATGGTTGTTTTCCAGTTACAATTCATCATCTTATACCCTCCTCTGGAGCCAAATTATAATCCATCCCTAAAATAACTCCTCAGCCAGAGATGCTTGAGTCTGGTTTCTTAATCTTTTTTCCTTTGTTCTTTCTACTGATATAGAATCTTTTCTCCCTTCTGAATATACAGGGTCCTTATTACATTACTCTTTGGACTATTTAATAGTTACTTATATACGTGTCTTATCACTCTCACTGGAATACAAGTAGTTAAGTGTGGGGTGGTTATCTACTGGAGTTGCAATCCACTGAGGGTTTAAAATCTAAAATCAGTACATAACACAAAAATTCTAAGAGTATGCAAAGAGTTTCTCCTTAGCATTATTTTCTGGCTAACAAACGAAATCCTGCCTAACATTTTTAAGTCATATTATACAGAAAACAATAGAATCACAAATCAGAGCCAGACATCACACAGAAAAGGAATATAGGAACTGAGAATGATGAAGCATTCAAGTGACTTCCCATAGAAAAATGAGTGTTTTGCTCACTAACTGCCCTCTTTCCCCAAAACATGTACATACAGCTTGCTCTTTTCTCCTCAGTAGTTACAATCTGGGTTAGATCAGTGTCTACATTATCATGCACTGAGAAATTCTGTATCTGTACTATGATTATTTTCTTTCCTTATACAATTTATAATTTTCTCTTGACTTTAGTCACTTTCATTTTTCTATTACTTCTAAGTAAAATACCATTTTCATGACCTTACTTCATAATGTGATATTCAAAGACCATTCAATGAAACATTTACTAAAAACGTATTAAAAGGGAGGTACCCAACTAGATATGGGGACTAAGGAACAATGTGATACCTTTCTCAACAACAAAAGTAAACACACAATCTGAAGTCAAACAATAAGGACTGGTAATTAGCCAGAGTGTGTCTCAGCAGTGTTAATGCTACCTCCATAAATGTGAAAAAGCAGGAAAGAATCTATTAGGACTTTTACCTTTAGAACATGGCATTATATGCACTAAATTAACCATATTTCATTAAATCTGCTATTTATTATTTTAAAAAAGAATCATCACTTTAGGTACCACTAGGAGTAAAAAACTAACAAACGGAGTAAGGAGACAATGCTGCAGCAGCACTAATCAAAATGTCCTTGATTCCACAGTTGGGATACACATGTCAAAAGTAGTAACAGTATAAAGATAGCCAGCTGTCTGAAGTGTCAGGATGGCAGTACAAACAGATCAATAGTTCTATTATCACCTGCTTTCATAAGATACTGTTTAACTTAATGTTAACATTCACTTGTGTTTCCAAACTATGACACAAATAGAAAGCAAATACCTATGATAAAAACAGCTCAGAGGTTTAGATCAAACTGCAAGGAACTTCAGGAGCCCGTGGCTCAATATATTTTTATAGAAACATCTAAAAACACAAGTTCATAAAGTTTTAAGTAGCTGAGTATCTTCAGACAAATTCACATGCTGAAATAGTTGCTACGGGAGGACAAAGCCCTGCTTTCTCTCCATACACCCTCCTAATTGCGTGAGGCTCCGATCTACAACCCCAGGTGCATCTAGACGTTCTGTAATTCCCAAAGCATAGGATTTCGTTATGCGTGACTACCTCATTTCCATTTTAAAATCACTGGACATGTAGACTCACTACTCAGCCCTGAGTACAAGGCCTTCCAACGTCTGCAGTTTGTAACTAAGCTGTCCCTCAGCCTTGTATTCCTGGCTGTGTACCTAAAGTTTACCCTGGAAAGGGTACACAAAGATTTTATTGTAATCAAATCAAGTCTGGCAGCTCAGAAAAGCAAACCTACAAAGACGCTAGAGATTCTGGTTGTTTTAGCTGGTGAATTAAGACGCACCATAGCCTCAGCTGAGACCTTTGAAAAAGTGAGTGAAAGGAGAAATGTATACGCTGCACTAAGGGCTACTGGATCTCAACTACTTCCTCTCGCCTCCCCCGCTTTAAATCTCAGTGAAGAAAGTAAAGGGTATGTTACTACTAACTGTGGCAACTGTGCAGTACTGCACTATTTCATTACATTAGACAGTATTAAAGTCTCCTTGATCGTCACATTCAATCAGAACACAGAACAGACTTCAAAGTATAAAAGGGAGATGTTATGATTACAATTGTATATTGTTTTCAAACAGTTCCTGGGGACCCTACATCCTATTTGGTCTCCAGTCCAGCTCCAGCAAGTGTCTTCTGAGCCCCACACAACTGCTGGGCTGCACTGAAATGATCTCTTCATTTATCTGTAAGCCATACTGAGGACAAGGACCAGGTGGCTCTCAACTGCTGAGCTCCACTCCTCTGTGCATCTCTAGCACATTCTAGTCAAGTCTTCAATATGGGTTGGGATTCTGTTCCAGAGCAGAAGTGTGGGAACAGGTTCCTCGCAATGTTTAAAGTGATTTGAGATCATTACTCTGTGTGAAGGGATAGAGAACCTAAAGAAGTAATTCTTGTACAACCCAGTGTAATGAGCAGTGACAGCTTAAAAGGCAAAGGTGGAAAAGGAGACTAAAAAGCTATGACTACAAACCCAGCACATAACCAAGATGAGGTGGGAAAAAATTACTTAAAAGATTATTGGATAGCTAGTAAAAAGTGAACACAAGCTACGTATTAGATCATTGTGTTATATTAAAGTTAAATCACTAGGTTTTTTTCTTGAGACAGGGTCTATGTAACTCAGGCTGACCCAGAACGCAGCACCTCCCACCTCAGCCTCCTGAGTGCTGGGATTACAGAAGTGCACCATACTAGGCCTTTTACTAATTTTGATAAATGGACTGTTTTATAAGAGAATGTCTTTGTTCTTAGGAAATATATGCTGAAATACTTAGGAACAAACAATCATGATGTTTGCAACTTACTTTTAAAGAGTTCAATAATATTTATGTGTAGATACAGATAAAACAAATGTAACAAAAAACATTAACAAATTGGTGAATTTAGATTAAGACTATACAGAAGTTCACTGTATTATTTTTGCCTCTTTTCCATGTGTTCAAAATTCTTCTATATAAAAAGTAAAATATACAAGAGACAGAGATGGGAGGTTCAGGGATAGTCCAGGCAAAAAGCCAAGCATGATGGTGCATTCCTGTGCTGCCACTTAGGTGGAGGTGTCAGTAGGAACATAGTCTGTCGCTGGCCCCAGGAGAAAACAGGAGAACTTACTTGAAAAATAACTAAAGCAAAAAATGCCTAGGGATTTGGCTCCAGTAGCAATGCATCTGTCTAGCATGCATGAGGTTCTGAGTCCAAATACTAGTACTGCCAGAAAAAAAGTTAAATATCAAAACTCATTTAAAAACAAGCAAAATTGTGGTAATAATCCTTTCACTCCTCTATGATCACTGTTTTACTAAGAACGGGAAGAAACTAATTATTCGGGTATCTACTGAGATACAGACACCCTGACCAGGTACTTTTAAGAGCATTATTTGACATAATCCTCCTATAGTTTTTCAAGATAGTATTATTCCTCTTTCAAAGATAAGGAAAGTGGGACTCAGAAATATTTGTCCATTTACTCAAGGTATACCATATACATTAGCAGTAAAATAAACCTGGGTTCAAGATCAAACTTTACCACTTACAAGAACTTGGGCTGGACACTTAACTTCTTTAAGCATGTATCATAAGCTGTTTTAAAAATGAAATAGTCCCTTTATAAAGTTGCTGTGGCAATTAAAGAGGTTAGAAAGCAAATTATCTAATAACACCTAGCACATGTTAGGAGTCAATAAATATTAGTACCCTCTCTACTCATAACCAAAACTAATGAAATAATACATTTGGATCCAAGTTGGACTGACCCCCAAGCCCTGTAACCTCCCATTTAGTGCTGATGTCCATAGGAATACCACAGAATGCCCACAGCAGGAAGTATAGAGGGCCATCTGCAGGCAGAATGGAGCAAAGACACCTTTAGGTGAGAAATTTCTTTATGAGTCAAAAAAAAAAAAGTGCACTTCAGGCTGAATATATTTCAATACACAAACATTCTTTGATTAAAAAAAAGTTCCACTTTCTCAATTGAACTCTAGCAGCTCAGCAACTAAGAGATAGCATAGATAAATGGGACTTCATAAAACTAAAAACCTTCTGCTCAACAAAAGAAATGGTCTCTAAACTGAAGAGAACACCCACAGAGTGGGAGAAAATACTTGCCAACTATACATCAGACAAAGGACTGATAACCAGAATATATAGGGAACTCAAAAAACTAAATTCTCCCAAAATTAATGAACCAATAAAGAAATGGGCAAGTGAACTAAACAGAACTTTCTCAAAAGAAGAAATTCAAATGGCCAAAAAACACATGAAAAAAATGCTCACCATCCCTAGCAATAAAGGAAATGCAGATTAAAACCATACTAAGATTCCACATCACCCCTGTTAGAATAGCCATCATTAGCAACACTACTAACAACAGGTGTTGGCGAGGATGTGGGGAAAAAGGAACCCTCGCACACTGCTGGTGGGAATGTAAACTAGTACAACCACTCTGGAAAAAAATTTGGAGGCTACTTAAAAATCTAAACATTGATTACCATTTGATCCAGCAACACCACTCTTGGGGATATACCCAAAAGACTGTGACACAGGTTACTCCAGAGGCACCTGCACACCCATGTTTACTGCAGCACTATTCACAATAGCCAAGTTATGGAAACAGCCAAGATGCCCCAGCACTGACGAATGGATTAAGAAAATGTGGTATTTATACACAATGGAATTTTATGCAGCCATGAAGAAGAATGAAATGTTATCATTCGCAGATAAATGGATGGAATTGGAGAACATCATTCTGAGTGAGGTTAGCCTGGCCCAAAAGACCAAAAATCGTATGTTCTCCCTCATATGTGGACATTAGATCAAGGGCAAACACAAGGGAATTGGACTTTGATCACATGAGAAAGCAAGAACACACAAGGAAGGTATGAGGATAGGTAAGACACCCAAAAAACTAGATAGCATTTGTTGCCCTCAACACAGAGAAACTAAAGCAGATACTTTAAAGCAACTGAGGCCAATATGAGAAGGGGACCAGGAACTAGAGAAAAGGTTAGTTCGAGAAGAATTAACTTAGAAGATAACACATATGTACAGGAAATCAATGTGAGTCAACTTCCTGTATGGCTATCCTTATATCAACTAGCAAAAACCCTTGGTCCTTCCTATTATTGCTTACACTCTCTCTTCAACAAAATTAGAGATAAGGGCAAAACAGTTTCTGCCTGGTAGCAAGGGTAAGGGAAGGTAAGGGAGGGGACAGGGGGAAGGGGGTAGAAATGACCCAAACAATGTATGCACATATGAATAAAATAAAAAATTTTAAAAAAAAGAAAGTTCCGAAGTCCACCTGCTGAGTTACTCAATAGAATGAGGAGCTACTGATGAGACTGTAACAAAGTGTAGGACTGATGGCTAGCCCAAATTCTCACTGCCTGGCTGTTTTCAAACTGAGCTCTCTAGTCAAATGATAGATAATACTAACGGTCATGCTGGAAAATGGCACATTGTACACAAACTGACATCAACCAGCACCTACTTTTTCCTAAGAGTTGAAAACACTCCACCTGCCACACCAGCTTACTGCAGAATAACCCACAAGGCAATGTGATGGAACCTGCACTGGTACTGAGGTCTGAGGAGAATCTCATTTTTCCCAGTCTTTTCTAACACAAATGATTTACTTTCTATGTGCCACAAGGAAGTTTTTGTTGTTTTGCAGGATTGGGGATCAAACCCAGTACCTCAAGTGCTCTACTACTTGAGCTGTGGCCCTAGCCATTTTGCTTTTGTATTTTGTTTTTGAGATATGGTCTCATGTGCCACCACAATCAGCCAGAGGTTTTTCAAGTAGCTTCCTTACAACACTAAGGCTTAAATACACATAGAGAGATATGGACTTACTAGAGATATGCAGTAAATATTCATGAAATACTAGTTTCTACTTTCTTACCAAAACAAGGAGAGTACACACCATAGCCATTTTTCTACTGCTTTTATAAATTGCTTGACAATGTGTCAGATATTGAATCATGCACTCCCGCCATCCCATTTATTCTCTTAACTATCTTGTGAAGTGTTTAATTACCTGGATTTGCATTTGGGGAAGCTGAAGTCATGAGAAGCTGAGTAACTTGACCTACAGCTAGTAAGTAACGAAGCCCAGATTTAGGGCCACCATTTGTACCCACCACACAAAATTACTTCTAATTGCCAAAGTTGTGTGTTCTGGTCCCACATTTCTTTCCAGGTCTTGAAAATGTAATTTCTGATACATTTCCATTTCCATAATACAAGTTATATATGCATCACCATGAAATATACCAATTAAAGTTAAATCAATTTTATATCAGACTGACCTAGAATTATTTACTGATGTGATCAAGCTACTTGTTTTTCTCTTTTTGAATCAGATTTAAGCCACCAACCAAGTTCAACAAATAGCTCTCAGGAATTAATTTTCAGACACTGTTAAGCCCGAAGTTTCCTCACTAAAACATGCTAACCTTGGCTGCATTTTAGAATTGTGTACAGAGCTTTTAAACATTCTAATATCCAGATCACACACACAAAAATTAAATCAAAATCTCTATAAAGTGGCCTTTGGTATCAGTGTTTACTAAAGCTCCCCAGAGAATCTAATGTGTAATTACAATCCCAGCTGACTCTAATGTGTAGGCAAGGCTGTAAAACATAGCCAGCTGATTTGAAAAGGAAGTGTAGAGCTAAGACTGGCAAGACTGCAATGAATGCTGGAGATGCAGATGTTAATTTTATCCTTTGACCTAATTATGCAATGTCTTGGCCTTTACCGTAAGGAAATAATTTAACAGAAGTAAAACATCAGGAAGTAAAAGAAGTTCACTCCAACATTCAGCAGTTTTAACACTTTTGAAAATCAGAAATTAACATTTAATGTTAGTTGAATGCTTTAAACACTTAATAAACAAAATGTAATGATGACCATTAAAATCAGATTAATAAGCTTTTCAACTGTGAAGATTCCACAATTCTAATAAACAATTTGTTATCAATTGTTTGATAAAAGTTACAGAAATCAGTAACTTAATCACAATGAAGTCATCACTCTGTAAACTAGCTATTTCAGTTCAGAAAAAAGAAAAAGAAAACTTTGTGCCTTAGTCTGGACAGACCCCTACCTTTAGGTTTGAAGGTCATTTGACAAAACAGCAGGTTGTGATTAAGCTTCAAGAAAAAAAAAATCCACACTTAAACAGTCCAATGACCTTGCATAGTATTTTCTTCCTTTCTTTCTTTCCTCCCTCCCTCTCTCCCTTTATTTCTTTTTTGGTAGCACTGGGGTTTGAACTTAGCACCTCACACTCGCTCTTACCACTTGAGCCACTTCACCATCTACCTTGATGTTTTTATAGAACCCACTGACCTGATTCAGCAGCTTTCATAAATTATTCCTGAAACAGGTAAATCTTACCTAGAAGCAGTTAGGCCAATAAAATAGGTCACAATAAAGATGTAATGTGTTTTCCACAAACCGCATGTGACTTTGTTTTAATCTCTCTCCTCTAATTTGCTGCTTTTACAGAAGCATGTAATACTGATTTGTTCTCCTGGACAATAGCACTACACACTAAGATTAGGTGGATCCAGAGAAAACTTCTCAAATTATTTACAAAGAATTAAGGCTTTTGGTTTTTAACTTTCTAGTTCATCACAGAAGCAAACACTCTAAAAGTAAATTACTGGAAAAATAAATTTAATGTCAACAAATATTGGGGAAGAGAGAAAAAAGTATAGTATTAGATGGCACCTGGAAAGTGGTACCAGCCACTGAGCCACTGGACAAAGCTGAAAACCAACTGGATAATATTCACGAGGATTTTTAAAGTTCCCAATTGGTCAAGTTTTTTGTTTGTTTGTTTAGTTTTAATCAAATGAAAGCTAGTATCTTTAACAGCCATGTCGCAAAGAGCTTCTGCAACTTATGGATATGATTTCCTTGAATGAAGTGTGAAGTACTGAGAGCAAATCACAGTTAACGAGAAAAATAATGCAACAGTAAAGCATTATCCAGCTTTTCAGAGCACTTTCAACAAAAATGTCCTATTTAATCTTCTACGTGACAGTGCCACTGTAGATGGAATTTAGGTAAACCAACTGAGTTTTCACAGAGCTATGGTTTGAATAAGTGAAAAATATCATTTTTTTATTCATTCCAAGCAATTTATTTACTGGATGCACTGTAGTAACTTATGTGGATTAACGAGCTGTAAATAAGCTAAAAGCAAAGTATCTCTTCAGATTACATTTTTAAATGGCACTAAGAGGTATTCTGCTGAACACTTGACAAGGCCATTTTCAAAATCACACACTGCTCTAAAAGGAAGTGCATATGCAAAAGTCCCAGAGATATTTACAGCACACGTGTATAGGGAATGTAGACTTACTCCATAGGAAGCCTAAAATGCAAGTCCAAATTGTATGAAACAGGAGGGACTGGTCACACAGAAACCATTATCTCAGTATCTGCAAATGGGTTGGGCACTACATGAACACTTGTTTCAAATGTTCACACTGGCCTTTTTTTTATGGAAAAAGTCTCCAAAATCTTGTGCAAAGAAAATGCCAGAAATGGCATCCCACTGTATTAAACATGCGCTCTGCCTGAAGCCTGGTCTTGCATGTATTGTTTTCAAACTTAAGTCTCAACATGCCTTAGCATAGCACATTTCCAGAAAGCTAAAGGTAAAGATTATTATAAATTATTAATTCAAACATTCAATAGATACTAATGCATTTACTATTTTCCTAGATACTTAAAATATGTTGACGAAGGACCAACAGAACCAAGGTCCTATTAAAACACAGCTTACAGTACAGAGAGGCATAACCTGACTTCTTTAGATAGGTGGTGGGGAAAAACTTTCTGAAGAGGTGACATGTCAACTGACCTGAATGATATGTAGGAGCCAGCAAATGGAGTTAGTGGAACAAAAAATACCAGACAAAGGGTACAGCAAATGCAAAAATCCTGGAGTGGCACTAAACTGGTCAAGGCCAGTGCAGCTGTACAGAGAAAACAATGGCATAAGGAAAATGTTATGAAGTCTGAGCTGTACCGGGTCGATTCTCACAGAACTGTGTGAGTCCTGGTGGGGACTAGAATTTTTTCTTAGTGTTGGTGACAAAACATTAAGAGGAGAAAGGCATAAAGAAAAAAAAAAAGTCAGCAATAATAAGAAGTAAATTTTCAACCAGACAGTATTATCTACCTTTAATCCTCACAACTTTGACATAAGTATCGGTGTATTTACATTTTGCATGTTAGGAAAATCAGACTTGAGAGGTAATTTGCCCAAGAATAAACAGTTAGCAAAAGAAAAGATCAGAACCTGTACCCAGACCCAATTCTAAAACTTATATGCCTGTTTTCACTACCCACAATAACAGCTACTCTACAGCTACAAATTACGACACATTCAAATTATAAAAATTAGCAATGGAGGGGCACAAACAATGTATACACATGTAAGTAAATGTGAAAACGATAAAATAAAAAGAGGTAAAAAAAGAAAATACCCCCCCACCACCACACACACACAAAATCGAGAGTGATAGTTTATTGATGTGGTCTTCCTCTCCAAGACCTTGCTCCAAGTTCAATTCTGAAAAAAACTTCAGACATCCCAAGTCAAGGAACTTTTTACAGAATACTTGGCCAGTGCTCCTCAAAAATGTCACATGGCAACTCCTGAAAACACTGGGGCTTATTGCTAACATACGTGCAAATTATGGAGAGAAATTAACTGGGAGAAAAACACTTTTCCAGTCCTAATGCCACTAGCCATCAGGGGAAGTTCAAAACTGCTTCTTGTTGAATTACAGCAAATGCCTGGGAAAATGTCACAGAATAAAAAACGGAGACTAACAGGCATCTGTTTGAAAGCTGATACTCACACATGTCTGCCCAAGCACCACGAATATCGCAAGCCCATCCTATTTCAGTTCTGGCTTCATGCTACCACTTTAAGAGTTAGAGAAAAGCAGTCAGTTCAGCCTTCCCAAAAGGGTGTTTTGTTCTGAGTCTACTTCTGACAAAAAACTGCATCAGTTCCTTATTTTGAGGGCTATTGCAATGTCTTCCATGAAACCCTATCATCATAACATTTCCAAAGCTCTATGAGCTTACAAAATCAAGCACAACTCCACTGAAATGGAGCTGGAGGCTCAAATCCAGAATGGGGACAGGTAGGGAGAAGGGAGAAAGAACTGCTCGCCTCCAAAATGAACCTCAGCTATGTGCTGGGGGACCCAGTGCTAGGCTAGGTATTGTCAGATATGCATTTGTGTATACACAGATTCACAGGAATTACAGCACTAATATGCTTGGTTGTCCTCTCACTCCTTCCTTCGTTTGTTTATTTGTGGTGATGGAGGAGCAGTAAGTGTGTATTAGTCCACTTTTCATTATAAAGAAATTCCGAAGGCAGAATATGTATAAGGAAAGAGGTTAACTTAGCTCAGTTTTGGAGGCTGAATGTTTTAACAACATAGCAGAGGCTCTGGCAAGGGTCATCTCGGCTATATCACCGCATGGCAGATGGCACCAAAATGGCAGAAGCAAGAGATCATATTGCCAGAAGGAAGCCAAAGAATAATCCAGAGGTGAGGTTTAGGTTTTTATTTTATTTTTTGTTTTGGGCGGCACTTGGGTTTGAATTCAGGGCCTCATGCTTGTTAGGCAGGCATTCTTACCACTTGGAGTCATTCCACAAGCCCCACGTTCAGGCGTTTATAACAATTTGTTCTCATGAAAACAAATTCGGGGATTCCATGAGATCTACCTTAAGCTCTTCCCAGGGCATGCACCTCAGTGACCTAAGAACCTCCCTCCACTAGGCTCTACTTCTACCATCACCATTCTAAGGACTGACAGTCCAACATATGAACCCTTGGGAGGAGAAACTCATACTATATCCAAACCATAGCAGGACACAGAACTGTCATTACCCTTAACAAACAGTACACAGAGAGTATAAAGGAAAGGAAAAGACATCATTTGAGCAACTACAATCATTAGCACTTTGTTTTAAACTTTGTCCTTTTAAATATCAGAGAAAGAACGAGCTCTAAGGTAAAGGTTAGAACACAAGCTGGTAAGTCAGCCAGCTTTGGTCTGATTCCTTACTCCAACACTACCACCTGTGTGGTCTTGCATTTCACTTTCCTTACCTGTTAAGTGAGAGTGCTAAGTCTGTTATAAGGACCAAATGAAGAATAATGCAGAGTTTTGAGTCCATGTTTGGATGCCCAAAATCTACAACAAATTGTGCCTATATGGTCACTGCAGGGCTGGCATAGTCCCATAATCAATCAAAAGGGCAATTTCTGAGATATGATTTAAAAATACAAAAAGCACTCGGATCATGCTTAGGATAACCATCAGGCAACCACCCCTATACCACCTACCACTATTTACCACCAGTCCCCTCACCCCGCTCCCCACCAAAATCTGAGAAGGAAACTAAACTCAATTTTCCTGTTTTCAAGAGATGGTATTATAATTAGGGGCAAGAAAGAGCAGAAACGGAATGGTGATGAAAAAAAGATGTCATATTCACACAAGGCTGAAGTATTTCCAGTGAATCTTCTTTTCTAGCTGTTCAGATAAAGAGACATGCTAAGTTTCTAAGAACTTCAATAACAGGTTCTCACTTAATCCTCATGGATATGAGGTGCGTATCATTTTTCCATTTTGTAGCCCGCAGGTGCTAAAGGATGTGGACACACCCACATTCAGTTTTGCCACTTTTAAAGCCAAACAGTTGGATGCCTTCTGAAGATTCGTGTGGCCAGTACTTGAGTGATACACTGCTGTGTCAGTGCAGCTCTGCCAACACAGAGAAAGTACTGAAATAAGTATTCTCCAAGCATTCTCTACATAATCTAAAGCACAAATCTCCGTGAGTGCCTTTCATACAGAAATTCTACTGATTAGAGCATAATATATAAATATATATTTATTTATCATAAGAATAAGATGCTACAATGATTGTGAAACTGTTAATGTTAACTGCAAAAATTACCAAGAGTTTTCAAATGGATAGGGAACCAGTTTGACCATATTGATATTGTGAGAGTTGTACTGGCTAGGTAACTTTAGAAAGATCTTACTATATTTTTTAAGTCAAAGTAATTTATAAAATTTTATGTATAGACTATACACTAGTTTTTATTAACGTTAACTAGCATTCATAGCATTAAATAAGCATGAAGTAAACTCACTCCAAGAATTTGTTAATCTCATTCCACTCAAGCCACAGGTCTTTCAAGGCAAAGTTCTATTTGTAAGTTACTCACATCTCATACCAAAAAATTAAAAGCAGAATGTTAACACTGCCACCTTCAGATTTTATGAGGAAAAGTATATAACTGTAACAAATCATCCTCAATACATATATAAGTGAAAAAATGTGTGTGATGAAAGTTATGTGGCCCAAGTACATTTCCTTCTTATTGACCAGTGCCAAAACAAGAGACTTTAGGAAGAATACAAACTCTTGCAATGTGGCTGTGGATAGTAAACATTTAAACAAAATCCTGTCCAAGTGATTATTAACCAATTTAAGCAGCTAGAGGAGTCTATGACTCACGTAACAAAGAATTGTAATACAAATATCCTTTAAGAAAACAAGCTACTAGAAACTCTCCTGAACTCCGTCTACAGTCCAGCTAGCTGAGAGACTGTCAGTGTCCCAGGAGAAAGAGTGCATGCAGGTCAATGACTGAAGTACAATCGAAGACGCAGTAGCACTGAGAAACTATTGTCCTCTTTCACTATAAGATCAAACTTCTAAAAACAGAACTATTAAATTTTAATAAATGTATGGGATTAGTTATGTCTTATCCTATTTTATTCTTACTACACAACTTCACTCTATGCTAATATCAACTTTAGTTGAATATTGATGTTAGTCAGAATGCTTACTCAACACACCTGTTTTATTTTTCTTAAAGATCCATCTTCTACTTCTGCCAATAATAAGTGTTCAAGTTATTATTTCTATTGGCATACTTTAAGGAACTTCAAAACTGACTAAAAAAAATAATGTGCAAATGGTTATCAAAGGTTTGTGTTTTCTCTTTACCCAAAAGACTGTGACACAGGTTACTCCAGAGGCACCTGCACACCCATGTTTATTGCAGCACTATTCACAATAGCCAAGTTATGGAAACAGCCAAGATGCCCCACTACTGACGAATGGATCAAGAAAATGTGGTATCTATACACAATGGAATTTTATGCAGCCATGAAGAAGAACGAAATGTTATCATTCGCTGGTAAATGGATGGAATTGGACAACATCATTCTGAGTGAGGTTAGCCTGACCCAAAAGACCAAAAATTGTATGTTTTCCCTCATATGCGGACATTAGATCAAGGGCAAACACAACAAGGGGATTGGACTTTGAGCACATGATAAAAGCGAGAGCACACAAGGAAGGGGTGAGGATAGTTAAGACACCTAAAAAAATTAGCTAGCATTTGTTGTCCTCAACGCAGAGAAACTAAAGCAGATACCTTAAAAGCAACTGAGGCCAATAGGAGAAGGGGACCAGGAACCAGAGAAAAGGTTAGATCAAAAAGAATTAACCTAGAAGGTAACACACACGCATAGGAAATTAATGTGAGTCAATGCCCTGTATAGCTATCCTTATCTCAACCAGCAAAAACCCTTGTTCCTTCCTATTATTGCTTATACTCTCTCTTCAACAAAATTAGAGATAAGGGCAAAACAGTTTCTGCCGGGTATCAAGGGGGGTGGGGAGAGGAAGGGGGCGTAGTGGGTGGTAAGGGAGGGGGTGGGGGTAGGGGGGAGAAATGACCCAAGCATTGTATGCACATATGAACAATAAAACAATAAAAATTAAAAAAGAAAGGTTTTTTTTTTTTTTTGAGGGTAGAAAGTGTCAGGTGATACTTCATTTTCTCATATACATCTGTTGAGCCCTATCCTCCAGGTCACTATTTTCTCTTACTTACACCAATAGTGAAGTCAGAAACAAGTGTTTTCAAAATCACATGCTGTTGCCATGGAGAATTTTTTACCACCAATGAAGCTGCATAATTCTACAACTCTAATGAAAAACTCTAAGGCCTACAAGTTACATGGCAACAGGAAATGAATACATACTTGGGCCATTTGCACTCAGACAACAGAAAAAGGGGTATGCAGAAAGAAATAAAAGATGCTCAAATAAGTGCTGTGATTCCAGTAAACTTCTAGAATCCTCCTATCTTCTTAGAAAGTCCTAGACGGAATCAAAGTTCACGGGCTTTGGAGCTGCTCTGTCACTCTTCCATCTCTTACCAGCTGTGGCCATTTCCTCATGACATGGGGATATCTTCATCTCCAAAGGGTTAAGGAGAGGATAAATATATGACCATTTATGCAAAATGCTCAGTGCAAGCACAATAAATGCTACCTGGAGATATTCTCATAAATTGTTTAAAATGTATTTATTCTTATATAGATACATTATTACTTTCCAGCATGTCAGATACAGCAATCTTGGTATTACTAGCCAAATGACTTAAAAATGTGAAATATCCAAAGTCATAGCTGCTCAGCTGAAAATTTATAAGAGAACAAACCCAACACTGTAAAGCAGATGTAGGAGCTGTCATAGCCCAGTTAACTTGGGTAGAAACCCGACAATGCCACCAAATATGCCTTCTCTGAACGCACCCTGAAGGCAGGCTGTTTACACACGCTCTCGCTCCCTCCCTGGGTCCTTTTCCCATGTGTAGAAAAATACTAGCTTTACCAACCTGCCCTGAAGGTGGGCTGTTTACACACACTCCCTGCTCCCTCCCTTCCCTATGTCCATTTCCCATGTGTCCTCTGAACGCCCCTAAAGGCAGGCTGTTAACATGCTCGCTCTCCCTCCCTCCCTGGGTCCATTTTCCCACGTGTAGAAGAATACTAGATGTATCAACTGCATCTCAGAAGTCTGCTGAGAAATTTTAAATGAGAATGCAGGTGAAGCTCCAAAACAGGACGGGACAGAACTTAAATGTTACTCTCCCCCTACCCGATATCTAGTTTCCATGCAGTTCTATCACTTCATCTTTACTAAAACAAAAAGACCTACATCACACAGTGATGGGACTTAGACCAGGAAAATGTCAAGTCATTCCAATCCTGCTCTCTGCGGATTTTTAAGCTAAGTGTGCCCTTCTGTTTCACCTTTTCCTCTCTTAAACAAAACCAAAGGCTCCAAATTTGGTTTGTATCACAAAAGCTACTGAGGACCCACTTCTCAAGTACTTGAAGGCGACCCTAAAAAAGACAGTCACTATGTTGACAGAACATCTTGCACAATAGTACTTGGTTCTATCATGATATATGTGCTCTCTACCATCTGACTCTGAACCCAGGTTTCATTTGTAATGACTTGAGAACTTACAGCACAAATCCTCTAAGAGGGCCTACTACGATAACCTATGACTATACAATCAGTGTTTGCCAGGTTGGATCTGTATTCTGCACATTCACATGTGTCATCTCAACCTGGACAAATCAGGGAACTTCAGGACTAGGCCTAGTTCTGTTATTTTGTAGTCTTGTGCAAGACATTTCACTCCTCTAGCTTCAGGTAATACTTACCTTACCCACTCACCAAGTTGTTGTGAGAATCCAAATGTAAAATGACAGCTGAATATAACCAACCATACTTTAACAATCATACCATGAGTAATAAATGCAAAATCACTGTAGTGAGACCTTGCTTTCCTCAGGAAAGACAGAGGTTGGGGCTAAATGGAAAGCATGTATCCAGTCCTTTCGTGATAAAGTGGTATTTAATCCTGGTTCTAGTAGCCGAATCTGTCAAGTTGTTATAGTTAGATAGATAGAGTGGGCCTTGCTATGCCATGCATGTCTGTATAACTGTAGCTCTACCACTTTCTAAATAAATAGTGTTACACTACTTACTTTAGTTCTGAGCCTTTGTAGATGAAACTTTCCATCCATAAAACACAAGTAACATCTACTTCAGTACAGTTAGGTAAGGCTGAAATAAAAGATACCTGCAATGTATCAACTCTGGTTTCTAAATGTAGTGTGAACATTCAACAAATACTGTTGAATCAGTGCTGAAACAAGATGAGGTTTATGAAGTAAATTCTTTTAAACTGGATCTTAGGGTAACTGAAATATGTCAATACTCCAGAGCTAAAATTTTTAAAAACAGATCTTCAAGGATGGCAGCAGTATAAATGATTATTAATCTAGAATTCTTTACACCATCACCCCAGGCATGCATCAGAGAACAAAACTCATTTTATTCAAAGTGATATCTAATAGCATTTGTTGCCCCCAACACAGAGAAACTAAAGCAGATTCTTTAAAGCAACTGAGGCCAATAGGAGAAGGGGACCAGGAACTATAGAAAAGGTTAGTTCGCGAAGAATTAACTTAGAAGTTAACACACATGCACAGGAAATCAATGAGAGTCAACTCCCTGTACTCCCTGTATAGCTATCCTTATCTCAACCAGCAAAAACCCTCGGTCCTTCCTATTATTGCTTATACTCTCTCTACAACAAAATTAGAGATAAGGGCAGAACACTTTCTGCTGGGTAGTGAGGGGTAAGGGGGGGTAAGGGAGGGAGGGGGGTAGGTAAGGGAGGGGGCAGGGGGAAGGGGGGAGAAATGACCCAAACATTGTATGCACATATGAATAAAATAAAAAATTAAAAAAAAAAGTGATATCTAATACACCAGGAAATAATCTCAAACTTTTACCAAGTAGGGACATTCAAATGCTGCCTTAAAAAAGTACTTCAAGATAATGGGAAATTTTCAAGATACTGGGAAATTTTCCTTAATGTATAAAAAAGGTGATATAGAAGGAAAAGAAAATTAAGAGAAGGGCAATAATAGAAATCTATTATAGTCACTAAGTTATGTCTTCTTTCATATATTTCTCAAAGTGATCTGCTGAAGAGAGTTCTTTTACTCTTTCCATCTTAGAAACAAGGCACTGATATAGAGAAGGGCTAAGTGAATCACCCATGATGATACAGCTTCACAGAGACAGACCCTACATCCAAAACTAAAGGTTCTTCAATTCTCCCAACTTCTCTATGAACTTTAATTCACAGAAAACTATAGTAACTAAAAAGATACTCTCAGGAGACTAATCAACTGGAATTTGAGTTTCATTGATCAGTGACCTTTTTACTGATGTCATTACAAATAATTGTAAAAAACATTCAAACAGATCACCATAAAGTTTAACAAAGTATTTGCACAAATCTCATTTGGCTCTAACAACCTTGTGATGGAGGCAGATTATTCATAAAGATGAGAAACATGAGACTTTTCCATATCAGCTACTAAGTGAGAAAGCTTAGATTTTAATCTAGTTTTTCACCTCTAAGCATTTCACCAAACCATGCTGTCTCTCTTCAAATTTAAAAACTACTAGTCCTTTTATTTGCTCCACAGAATAACCAGAATCTGTATAAGCCCTGACTTAACACAGCACAAGTACCAGGTACCTGGTTACAATTCTGAGAAGGAGATATTATTAACCTTCATCAAGACTTGAGGAGGAAAATAATTTATCTGAAATAATATAGCCAGCATGCTAACTTAGACTTGGATTCCAAGTGTGTACATCTGACTACTACCTGGAGCAGCCTCTTATTCTCAGCTTTGTCCTTTCCCCACATGAATGATACAGGTTCTGAAATTCCTCTTTGTGATGTGTGAGGTATAATATTTAATAACATCTGGCTCTTACAGTCTCTTCTCAAATGGCTCCAAAGCCACAGCCAGTCAAAGTTATAACTTCCTGGCATTCATTAAACCAAGAGCCTGCAGACTATGGTTTGTCCCTACTCTATCCATCACTAATGAATTAGTGGGCTTTCTATGCTGTCTTCAAATTGGGGGCAATGACAACGTATCCACCTAAAGATAAAGTAGGCCTACATGTACTTTGCTGGGGCTACGATTTCTTAATACGAACCTTTTCCTTAATATGAATTTTCAGATCATAAATACGTTCAGATTCTCATAAGATCAAAATAACCTAAAATAAAAGAACAAGTCAATAAAATCCCTTTCACTGTACCAAGTGAAAGTTGGCAATAACAGGATACTCAGGAGTTCAACCTCCAGTACCTCCATAGACAGATAACTAGATAGACAGATAAGTAAACAGAGGTGATAAATAAAGACCCATGTGGGGAGAAAAACAACAAAAAGGTGAGAGAACAGGTAAGACATCCAATGTCTAAAGATTTTAGTAAATATTAGAAAGAAAAGTATTGTATGGTGAGGCAAGTCTTAACTTTCTACAAACCTCTCCCTTTGTGAATCCCACATAACAAATTCTTTACGAAATCTTCATAAACACATGCCTGTAATTTAAAGGGATGCAGGTCCTATGAAGTCTAGTCTTAGGCCTATTGGTTAGAATCCTGGGAGAGGAAGGAGTTCTGCATAGCCTCTTAGGAGATTTGGTGTCTGTTTCTGGCCCACTACCCTGTTATAGTAATCCGGTCACTTTGCCTCTCTAGCTCTGTTTCCTCACCTGATAAAGATGATCTTTCTCCTTTTTAGGGCTGGAGGACATTCCATTCTGTGTATATACATTTTGCCTATGCATTTTCTTTATCCATTATCTGTTGACCAATATTTGGGTTATTTCTACTTTTTGATTGTGAGGTAGGCTAAAATAGGAAAAGTTCCAGACTCTTAAAACATGTGTGACTTAACAGTCTTCTCTTTCCTTCAGCCTTCTTTTCAACTGCAAATATGTGCAGATTATTCACACAGCAATCCAGGGACCATCCATGTCCCTCCCTACTCATGAACTGTGGGAATCACCAGGTTTTTCCCTTCCCATAGGTTAGTATAAGTTTTAAAAGCACCTGGAAAGACAAAGTGCTCTCTCTACTTCAGCCTCATACTTGGCCCATCGTGCTGTTTTTTAGATTCTCCCTTAACCCTTAATAAACTCCATTACCTCCCTTTCTACACCCACATGTCCTGCCTGGATGCTTCCATCTGGAACACAAAAAATCTGGGAATCTTCTCATCAGAGACTACAAGAGCCGACAACAGTTTTATGTGGTCTCTAAAGAAAAATGAACAAATAATAGCTGTATATACTTATGTGATATATACTTTTGATATATGTATACACTGCAAAAAGATTATTTCAATCAAGCTACTTAAGATATCCATCACCTCACCCACTTATTCTTTTGATGAGAACGCTTAAAAATCTACTCTATTTAGAAATATACCATATTACATTGGCATGTAATTACATGGCTAAATCTTGTACATTTTAGGCCATGTGAAAGAAACCTGTAAGGGCCAAATATTGCATGAGTGCCTAGACTGGGAAAATTCTTAGACACACCAAGAACAGAGGTTCCTAGGGCTGGAACATGGAGAGTTAGCACCTATGGCTATACACTTTCTATTTGGAGTCATGAAAAGGTTCTGGAAATGGATAGTGGTGACGGTTACAGAGCACTGTGAACTGTACATGTAAAAATAGATAAAAAGAATAAATTTTATGGGGTGGGTGTATGTGTTAGCACAATAAAGGCGAGGGACAGGCAAAAAATAAAAATAAAAAAATTAAAAAAATCTGTCCTGACCCATTATGGCTGAAATTCTAGCAAAGTCTACCAGTCTTACAGAAAGACTAAGGGAAGTAGGAGAATGATCTCCTTACCTTTTAATTGCTAGCTGTGACTCAGCACTTTCCCTGGGCTTCAGAAAAATTCAGTAAGGGCTAGACCTGCAGCAAGATGCTCATACCCGGCTCTCAGCGTCTTCCATGTGGAAATTTCCCAAATTAAAGTTTTCTTTTACCACTCTCCCATCAAAAGGAAATAACTGTCTTTTCCTCATGTAACAGAAATAGGATTTTAAAGCAAGCAAAAAAATCTCTAGGAATAACCAAACATACTCTTCTTAAAGCTGTGCTGCAATAGTGGTCTTGTGACATCCTGGTTCAAGCATATAATGAAGCTGTTGTAATCACTTTACTTCCCCATTTGGATAGCAGTCCTTACTGAACTACTTCCCAGCAAAAACTCTTAAGCTATAATGCGCTAGAATACCAAATTTGGACAGACTGCATTTGAACTTCACAATAGTATTGTTTCAACCTCTGGAACAAGGACTCCCTTCCTGAGACCAAGAGGCAAACTGCAGAATGAATCTAATCACTGGCCAGATGGGAAGTAGGAAGAACAGACTGCTCTCTGGAATGCTGTCATAGGACAGCTCAGTATCCAAAGCTCATGAGAGATGAAGAGTGCCTTTCCTATCACCACTGTAACTACAGCACCCATAAGAAAGCTTCCTGCAAAGAACCGTCTCTCTGGCTTACCTGGGAAAGTTATAAGTTTGGCATATAGCAAGGAAAAAAAAAAAATTTAAATATAAAAACACTTTATATATCTCTAAGTTGTGTTGCAATGAGATCTCTCCATGGTCCTTTCAGATTACCTCATACACACAGAGCTAAAAATGGTAAAACATAAAATGCAGTGAAATGAAATCAGTTATGAGCAAGATATCTAAGAATTTGGAAATAATGCCTTAGTTTCTGAGTCCCTCAATTGCTAAAGAATAGAGCCAATGGGGTTTATTTTTGTTCAGACAATGTGTTATGAAAGATGATGCTCATAAGACAAATAAAAAACATTTCAAAAGAAGCTATTCTCAAACCTTGTGCCTTTTATAAATATTCCAATGAAATGTGTTGGCTGTTCTAATGCACCTACTCCTCTATTTATATAAGAAAAAGAACTCAAATATTTGGACTATCAGTCTTCTTCCAAAGGCCTTTTAAGAGTCAGAACAAGTAACAATTGAACCCAAAGACAAATAGGATTTCCTACTGCATATTTCCAGAACAACTCAGTTGCTTTTTACTGCTATTCATAAGAGACTAGTGCTCTGAATTTACTCACAGAAATTACATTCAAACCAAAACTCAATTGTTTACCAATTTTTCTGTATGCGATTATAACATCAAGGCAATGGTTTCTAATTAACTCAAGTTTTAAAGACATACAGAGGGGGAAAGGGAGAGGACAGGGGATGGGGGGCGGGGGGGGGTGGGGAGAAATGATCCAAACATTGTATGCACATATGAATAAACGAAAAAAACATTAATAATAATAAAGAGAAAAGCTAAAAAAAGGACATACAGAAAAAAATATGTATGGCATAGGAAAAATGGTTTCCTCTAGTACTAAACCAGGGCAAACTGTATACACTGGTAACATTATGCTACCCCACAGACAAGAGTCATTCTGAGTTTTCAGTAAAATAGAGGAAGTAAGAAGCAGGGAGTCAGAGGAAAGAAAGTGGTACTATGACTTACGTTTGTGTCTGACAGATAATGAAGTGGTCAGCAAGAGCAAGCTTACAAACCTCCAGCAGCAGGCAAGACACAGAGTTATGGTTTTAATCCACAGCAAACTCATACTGAGAAGCCAAGTGGGCTGGACTACTATGACTCAGAGGGCAGGGCTAGCAGTGATGAGAGAGAGGAGGGAAACAGGGAGAAATGAGCACTTACTCTGTTAGAAGCTGGTGCAGCTTGTGATAACCTCGCTCCAAGGCCAGGCTCACAGGCGTTGCCCCTTCCTGGTTGTGGATGCTGAGAGCTCCACGGCCACCTGGCTTCTGCAACAGGAACCATGTCAACCGCAGCAGTCCCAGCCGCACAGCAAAATGCATCAATGTCTCCCGGGGGCCACCATCTGTGAATAGGGAAGAACATAAAAATAAGTAAGAATGTAATGACTACAACACCACCAAAGAAAGACAAACCACCAAAAAGACAGGTTAAGTAGATAACCACTGCCATCACATATCTAAATCCTGAAGGTAAAACTTTAACATACAATGACCATCTTTACTGTGGCCAGGTAGAATCAGCTCACATTGTAAAGACAAAATCAAGCTAGAAAAAAGTACATGCAACAACATCTTTAACAGTAGACAGTTCCACAATAGAATGAAACCATTTCTGTATTTGGACTTAATGTGTTCAACCAATTTCACAGGGAGGTTTATACAGCTAACTGCATATACTCTCTTTTCCTTTAAAAAAAATATTAGAAGTGAATGCAGACTCACAAGATGGGGACCCATAAGCAACAGTTCTTAGGACTTACATAGGTGTTTCATAAAGGGTATAATTACTTTTAAAAGAACTCTTACACAGGAGTTAAGCTAATTAAACACTGAGAACAGGTTCTACTTGTTAAGTACACATAGTTCTTTTTAGTCCCCCATGTTAGAGGCATATCAAACTGCTGCCAGTGCCAGCTTTTGTTTGTTTAATGACGAAAAAAAAGGCATCTGCAGGCATAAAGACTAACTTTAAGACAATACACTAGTAACTTCAGAAAGAAAAACATGTGCTTAGGCTTCACTTGAAATGAAGGGTCCTTCTTGGTATAATGAGTCACTCTGAAAGTGGTGGAATGAGGAAGGACTTTGGACTTCGGCAAATCTGGGTTCAAACCTGGTATTTAGCATTTGTGTGACCAGGTATGATTCACTTGCCTCTCTGAGCTTTACTTTCCCCATTCCCGGAGTGGGATACCATCACCTCACTCACAAGGCTGCTTTATAAATGAGAGGAGATAGGTGAAAGGCTAGACTAATGACCAGCTTTCCTGGCTCTCAGCCCTCTCCTCCTGGGCTTCAAATTACATTCTAGGTTCACTAGCAAAACACACTCTCTTCCTTAGCTATCGCCACTGCAGGGCTATTGTGTGTGGTCCCACAAGGCTGTGCACTGCTTTCATTTCTCATTCTTCATGGTTTCCCTTGAGCATTCTCAAGACTTCTTGGACACTGTACCCTCTTACTCTGAAATGCTCAGATGCTTCAATATGTTCTTATATGTGAATATCACTATAGGAATGAACAATCTTTGAAGCTGTGATTTTACACTGAACTGTCTTCTGATGTCACCTGTGTAGTTAAGGTAGTCTCCTTATTTCCGAGGTACATTCCTTAGAAGCAAAATTTATTTTTCACATTTTATATTTTCCCTATAGAACCATATATTCAAAGACCAATTCAGGATTTATAGAATGTTCTAGCAGAGGCATATGACAAGAAAGAAACCAATGCCCCAGGAGTTAAGGATATAGCTCAGGGGTAAAGTGCCTACCTGGCATGTACCAGGGCCTAGGTATAAAACTCAGTATCACAAAAACAGAAACACACACAGAAATCAATGGCCCAAAGAAATAATTACATGTGCAGGTACAAATTTTAATAATCAACACCTCTGAGGAGGTAGCAGGGACAAGAAAAAGGGCAGGAAAATGAGGAAGGTAAAGAAGAGTTAATATTGCCAAGGTACTTTCTATACATGCATGGATATGAAACACTGAAACCTGTCAAAGTCATTCTAAAAGGGAGTGTGGGGGGAGAGGAGACTAATGGAGGGGATGAACCAAACCAGGGCATAATATATGCATACATGGAAATGTCACAATGCAATTCTCTGTACAATTATCATATACTAATAAAAGTGTTTAAAGAAAAAAGTCTCATAAGCGATTAAATATCACCATCTGACTTACACTTTACAGTTGCCCACAAGCATTTTGACATCCTTATCAAAAACAGAAGAGCTCATAAAGCACTGACTGACCAGGAAATTCGTGCTTTTTTTCAAAGCTGGTTAATTCCAGTCTTACCAGGTGACAACTCCTTAAAGTAGCTTTCTCTTCAGTCCACACCCTATTTCTGTCCACAGCTCTGACTCAGCAGGGCATTTATGAGTTTCAAGGATAAGGCCATAAACTGGCTCAGAATGTGACACCCTGATTCCAGCACTGCATGGTTCCCTAGGCTCACTCTGAGGTCTTCTAGCAGTAAGGGCTACATCTGCTTTTACGTGCTTTTTAGTTTGCAAACAAGAGATTTAGAAGGAAAGTATTATATAAGGAGGACTTCCTATAGTCCATCTAGTGGGCTATCTAGCATATATCAATTTTCTCCTTTTATCTTCACAACAACCTGATGAGGTCTCATTGTTTTCATTTTGCAAATAAACACAGGTTTGAGAATAACTAACTTGCCAGAATTAGGATTTTAAAATGCTTCTCTCTTAAATCTAAAATCCATACCCTCCCATTGCTCCAGTCTGTCTCTTTTGGCTTAAAAGAAAAAAAACCTGTCACACGAACAAGCTAATTATGTGGTTTTAAAAAGCACCTTTTTGCACTCAAGGTGTGGCTCAAGCAGTAGAGCGCCTGCTTTGCAAGTGCAAAGGCCTGAGCTCAAACTCCCCTCCAACACACACAAAAAAAAAAAGAAGAAAGGAGAAGAATTATATTAACAAATAGCCAAATATCCACCTAGGTCCTACAGTTAATGTGTTTCTGTATTTTCCTTATCACAAATCTATCCAACTATCTTTTTTCCTTCCATATATCAATCTTATTTTTATGTATTTCAAAGTAAGGTGAAGTGTATCAGTCTATACACTTCAGCATGAATATTAACTAGAATTCAATAAATGGTTCTAATTTTGGGTAATTTACATACAGTGAAATGCAACTGGTCCACAAGCATAGCATAAGTCCCTAGAGTCACAGGATTGTGCTGTGGGGAAGGCAGATCGATGTGTAAACTGCAGAGCAAGAGGTTCTGCCTACCAGAGGCCTCTGCTGTGAGGAGACCCCTGAATGGAAACCACAGTCACCCTGTCTGACCAGGAGGAAAAACCTTCAACTGAGGATTTGGGGGATAAGAAGGAAGGAAGGAAGAATACATTAAACTCAAAGTTATGGGACAGGATAGCAGTGAGTTTAACTTCAAAGTGAGTATGACCATGCATCTCAGGAGACTCAAAAGAATCAGCTAGACACCAGTGGCTCACCCCTGTAATCCTAGCTACTTGGGATGTTGGAGGACAGCCTGGGCAACCCATCTCCAAAATAACCAGAACAAAATGGACTGGAGGCATGGCTCAAGTAGCAGAGCACCTGCCTTCCAAGTGTGAAACCCAGAGTTCAAACACCGGCCCCATCAAAAAAAGAAAAACTCAAGGAATCATACTGTCAAAGACAGGGAGTTCCAATGAATTCACTGAAGGGCAGAGAGTTCCTGACAATCCTCTGTAAAGGAATGAGGGAAGAAAATGTCAGGAAGTTTATCAGTAACAAATGTGGAGGTGGGGAGTTGTCACCCTACCATTTGGATAGTCTTTTTATTTTAAAAATAGTTCTTTTGACACAAGTGCATGGAAACAATGCTAGGAATCTCTCTGTATAGCTATCTTATCCCAAACTAGCAAAAACACCTTGTCTTTCTTATTACCTTTTATGTTTTCTCTTCAACAAAATCGGAGAAGAGGGCAGAACAGGTTCAGCCTGGAAGCAGGGGTGGGGGATAGCACAAACAATATATACACATGCAAGTAAACACAGCAATGATAAAATAAAAGAGAAAGAAAAAATAGTTCTTTTATAATGTGGTGTTCAGAATGGATTTGAATACTGGCATTTCATCCTTTAAACATCTGGTAATTTGAATTCTAGTATTGTCTTGTTCGCATTGCACTGATTTTTGGTAATCAAACCATAACCCCCTTCATATTGTCCTCTCCTTTCAAAAAATTACCTGTGTGCACAGAGAGACCACTTTCTTGAGACTGTGCATTCTCAGGTTTGTGGTGATTAAGTAAGACTGAAAAGAGAACGCTCATAATGACATCCCAGTTGGGCCGGAAATTATGGCATGTGGCTGCTTCACTACTGGACTGTGCCTTTCAGTGGGAGCTGAACTGTGGGAAAATGACCTTCCTAAACTTGAAGCTACGTTTAGAGCCTGAGAGTTTGAACCAAAAGAAGTGGAAGTCAAGATGACAGACATGGTGAGAGTAGTAACTAATTCCACAGATAGCTTCGCTGAAGAGAAAACATTTAAGATTTATAAAATACCTGTGAGAAAAGTGTTCATTTCATCAGCAGTTAGTAATTATTCACACAAAAGTGTACAGAATAGAACATTGCTCCTTTTGATCTTATTTGTACTTTTTGGCCTGGGGCACAGGTTTTTTTTTTTGCTTGTTTGTTTATTCATTCATTCATATGTGCATATGTTGTTTGGGCCATCTCTTCCCCCTGTCCCCCACCTCCCCAGCACAAGTTTTCAATGGACATTGTCCACACCAGCTTCATTAAAATAAACAGTATTTGTAAGAACCATAAAAAATTTGAAATGGTTCAGGAAACCTGAAGAATTTTGACAAATGCATGTATCTTTACTAATGCAAACTCCAATTAAAATATAAAGCATTATCAATATCCAAAGTTCCTTTGCGCCCCTTCCCAGTTAACCCCCCATTCCTAGTTAAATGCTGCGCTCAAAACCATAGGTTTTGCCTATTCTAAGAGTTCATATAACAGAACTGTATGAGATACTCCAGCACTAAGCTGCTTGGGTAGCCCACAATGCTGCCATCTATCAGTAGTGCACTCCTTTCACTGCTGAGGAGTACCCACTGCATGTATGCACCTCGGTGTGTGCCAATATTCTCCTACTCATTTTTCACGCATTTTTAATTTGATCTTCACAGAAATCATGTGAATTACGTTTGTAGAAGAGGAGGTCAAGGTAAAAGGGACACATACATAAATGAACATACAAATGGAGTTTCTTCTAGTCTATGTTAAGAACATAAAAGCTTTTACCCTAACCTTCTGTTCCTTTTGTCTAAGTTTAAATTGAGCACCAACTGCACAGCTAACTCATGATCTATCTCCATTCTCAATTCTCTGTATCTCTTTTTCCTCTCATGATTCTTGGTCGTTTTCCTCTATATTCTGGGAGTTATTCAACTTTTATTTTTTAGATCACTAGCTAGATTTTCTACAATGTCATTCAGGGTCCTTCATCCCAGTGTGAATTTAATTACTCTCTGAAATTCTGAATATCCTAGCAGCATTTCTGCCAACTCCATCTTTGCCCTCCTAATAGCTTCTGTTGCAGATGTAACTTAAACCCCAAATCAGTAGGCTTCATAAGGAAGGTTTATCCTGGGTAATATAAGTAGACCTGATTGAATCAGTTGGAAAACTTTAAAAGCAGTACTAAACAATAAAAATAAAACAGGGTTTAGGGTTGGAGGCATGGCTCAAGGGGCCCTGAGTTAAAACCTCAGTACTGCCAAAAATTAAATAAGTGAATGAATAAGGAAAAAAATAAATTGGGGCTCGGGTTTCCCCTGGAGAGAGGGTGATTTTCTCCAGGGAGGTCTGCTTCAGGCTGTGCCATGGAGTTCGAGCCTACTCAGGATCTCTCATTTCTGACCATGTAAGGATGGCAACTGTGACCATTTTCTCTTTATTGTTTCCTTCTCTTAATTTCATATCTGTCTTCTTCAATCTTTTAAAGGACGAATGAACAGTATCTTCTAAACTATAGTTTGGTGTCTCAAAGAAAAGCATATTCAAGAGTGTCCTATCTGAATACTCATTATACGTTTCCCTTTCCTTTATGCTGCAATGGTATCTCCTAGGACCCATTTTAGAAAGGTTTCCTGTTTAACCATACTTAATTGGGACTCTCCAAAGACTGAGCTTCTACTCACAGAAAAGGCAGTGGCAAAGTGTCTGAACTCCTGCTTGCTGTCCATGTGCACACTGAGTGCACTTCCCACATAGCCCCAAGAAAGCTCATGTGCCTGGGAGGCCTTCCACTACAGAAGAGGGGCTGCATCCTCTTCAAATCATTAGATTCCCTGACTAATAATCATCAAGGACTGCACGCACTTTCCTATCCCACCAGACCACCCAGCACTCTTCAAACCGGTACCTAGGAGATTCCAAAATCACCATTCTTTCTACCCCCCCATAAGACCCTCATGAGCCAGACTTACACTGTATGAGGAAGAAAAGCATTCTTAACAGGCCAGGGTGAGAAAAATGGGTTTTAGGGAAAAAGACTTTTAACCCTGTGACACGAGCAATGCCAGGGAGGCCAACAAAATCTAGTACAGCTTAAGCTCTGCAGTTACCAGACACTGCTCATCTTTAGAATCCATAGTTCTTAACCCTTCATCAAGGAAAAAAATCCAATAGTGGCCTTTTATGTTTTATTACTTTCTTTTTTGAAAGTGACAATAGCTAAAAACACAAATACTACTATAACTAAGGAAAAATTTCCATGGAAAGCTATCAAATACTCTGACAGGATCACCAAATGATTATGGTTTGAGAATGTAGTAATCAAAATCAAACTAGGACAGTCTTCTTAAACTGTCTTCATTCTTTCCACCCAAATCTCTGTGGGGAGGATTCTCACCTCAAGGAAAATCATGTCCTCTTTTCACTGTGTTATACAACACTATGACAAATAAGAATAAAGACTTCCACCAGGATGTTTCTCCTTGCTTTCTCTAGAGCAAATCTTCAACAGGCCCAATCTAACTACCTGAGAGTCATGCCGATTGCTACTGTACTCAGGTCTTTCAGGACAAAACCACCCACTTCACCATTCTCACTAACCCCTAAAGCACTGAAGAGCTCAGATAACTAAGTGAGACTTGGAAACTCAGAAAAGGAGAGTATTCTTGCCCCCATCATTCACCCTCCACTGGGCTGAATCCTTATCACCTTCAATTAAGGCAGAACTGTGTCAAAAACAAATACAGTGGAGAGACTCCTTAAGTAACTAGGGAAGAAGAAAAACTTGGGATTCACATGGACAAACCCCCTCTTGCTTAACTTGAAAGTGAGGATTAACATCAGCACCATCATTTTGCTTTGAAAAGTTTATAATTCCGTAAGATGTGTTACTGTACAGAAATTAATAGCCATATTGGTCTAGAAGCTTAGACTTCATTGTTTTTCCTCTTGTACAGGGATAATGTACCATATTAAATATGTAAGGTCGTTCTACTCTCTAAACAATGAAAAAGATAAGTCAAATCTAAACCAAGGCTTCTTAACTTCATGTCTAAAGCTCAGGGAGATGGTGAAATTCACCCCATGTATGTGTCTGTAGCTAGGCAGCTACATGCGTGTTTTTTTTCACAGGAAAAATCTGAGCTACTTTCAAAGGAGTCACTGACCTGAAAAAAAAATAGCTAAAAAGCACCACATCTCTTCCATTACAGAGTAGGAGGATTAGTGATCAATCTTACTCAACTCTTTTGTATAAGTCTTAGGCTAGAAAACCTATAAACATCCTAGCTCTCAAGAGCAAGTCGTCAGCTTACATAACAAGGTGCCCTATTTATTTGTATTGTCACACCAGGCACCACACTTACTTCCTACCCATTTCGTTTACATACCTTTTTAAAATTAACTGGTGTGCACCTGACTGATGTGATCAGACAGTTCCATTGCATTGGTCCCTCAACAGCAAGCACAGTAAGTTCTTAACTGATGCTCATCTGCCCTGAGTATACTTAGGGTTCTTAAATTTCAAGCCACAACTAAGAGAACAATCTAAACTATAGAATGTGAATTAAGTACTTGAGACCAGAGTTCCTGACTTACTGACATTTCTATCAAGTCTCCTGCATACATTTTATCTTGCAGTGTATACACTTAAAACACTTAAATCTGTTCAATTACTTTCATTATTAAATTGCTATTTTTAATATATGTACAATTACATTCCCTTATGGACAATGTACAGTTCTATACATTTTAACACACACATAGATTCTTACAAGTACACAAACAAGATACAAATAACTCCAACGCCCTCTAAAAATTACCTCGTAATACTCTGCAATCAGGCCTTTCCCTGCAATCCCAGCCCTGACAACTAACGATTGTCATGTAAATGGAACCATATAGTACATAACCTTTTACTTTGTACTTTTACTTAGTACAATGCATTTCAAATGCATTCAAGAAGGTCAGGCACAGTCTGTAATCCCAGCAACTTGGTTAGGTAGATTAGGTCAGAAAGAAGTAATAAATCCAAAGTTTCAGCCCTTGGCTTTTTCTAACAGTTCTTTTTAATCATCACAACACGAACTGTGTCCAAGGCCCTCTTTAAATAAAACTATAAAAATGTTGTAAGCTCCACATTAATGTCAAACTATCTTAATACTGACTTGTAAAAGGAACAAGATAATCGTTCCCATATCAGTACAGAGAAGGTTGGAGCTAAGGGCATTAGGGCCCATCATTAGGGTTCTCAATAGGTACGAAGTCCTATATAATGTCAACTATCTGAACTTGCAATCTTACCAATGAAAGTTTCTTGGACACTATGGTCTCTCCCTTGATTTTACAGCCTACACTTTCTTTTGTATTTTACTTGGTATCTGTTAGTAAGGCCCCTGATAACACAGGATTGCATTCCACTGTTGGTCACAGGGTAACCTGTTTAAATTTAGTAGATTAAATAAGAGAATCAACACTTGCAAACTACAGCACTCTTCCATGGGAGGAAGAGCTGACTTATCTGATGTGTGTGACAGAACAAACTGAGTATGCCCTAGTTCAGTCCCCTCTGAGCAACTCTCCTCAGGAACTAACTGCTCACCTGTAGAGGAGACCTCTGGCCTGCTCACTCTCCACGACACAATAATCAAAGCCAGGTGGACTCTAGGACAGTTGTAACCAAACACTCTTTCAGAGATGAAGTGGAAAGTACAAGCAAAGCCTTCTGACAAGAATTCTAAGATCAGTCTTCAACACAGCTTTCAATAGCATTAAGGCAAACATTTTGATCTCTATCTGTGAGATTTCTAATTTTTCAACTGAGTTCGCACTCAGAATGGAAACAAGTTGGTATTTACAGAGGCCAGGTATTTTTCACTCTTAAAAATATATGTATGTGTAGTCATGACATCTATCAGATGTCATCTGCTACAAGAATAATTACGTAAGGAAACACTTTTCTGAATAAGAGGATATTTGTAGGTACTATTTGTTGGTACTTATTACATCAGTGGCTTTTGTGTTTGTAGAAACCTTTATTTAAGGAACTCCTATATGGAGAGACAAGATAAAATCAGCACCCTGGTTAAAGAAGTTGGGTGGGGGGGGGGGCGGTTTCTAGAAGCTTATCCTATCATGATTCCCTGACACACTCCCCAATTTCCTTTCCTCCATCTCCATACAATCTCCAGCACACTTCAGAACACAGTAGCAAAAAAGCCTTCTTCGATCACCACTAAAACCAAAATGCTACTCTCCTCATGATGGATGATCACCTTCTGGCTCAAGAGTTCAAGCCTCAAGCAGCACCAGTCTACTTGGGTACCCTAGGATTAACAGCTCAAAGAACATTAACAGATGCCTTCAAGGCCACTTTGCAATAGTAAGTCTAATGTTTATTTGGCCGCTGTGGAAGACCTGAGTGACCACATACAAGTAGAAACACCCAAGTGTTCCAAGTCTAAAGGCTGTTTATAAATCACATAAATTCTCACCATGAGAAGTGTGATCTGCCCCCAACACGTTCCATTCTGCTGGCAGCTTCAGGTGTCTGAATGCCAGTGCAACCTTCTCATCAAGGGAATTTACATCCGCAGATGGGGGTCCTGACCGGTCAAGAAAACGAGTGAAATTCAGAGCCTGTTGATTCCCAGCACTGGTCGCCAGGAATTGAGCTGCATCATAGGCCTCATCCTGGACAAAATGAAAATCTTCTTCAGCCACCACAAACACAGGCACGCCCTCTTTGGAGGCACAGAGCAGCACTTTCACTGTCTCACAGCAGTTGTGACCTAAAGGAAGTATGGGCAGCAAAGAAAATAGTATTAGAGTTCACCGGTGAAAGGAGGACACTGGTGGGTCGGTTTACCTCTTTTCTCATCCCATAAAAAAAAAATCCCTCCTTCCGGACACTGATGGTATTTTTTCAAACTTCTTAAAACTATATTTTTGACTATTTACATTGTTACTGCAAATATGAATGAATTCCTTGAACAAACAGTAAACAATTTTATGTCCTAGTTTTCACCATGGCTGTAACATCGTATTTAACACAGAATGGACTAATAATATCAACTACTGCTGTTCAACATGCAATTGGAAAATGGAAACTCCAGGATACCATGAAGCAAAGCATACACTGAGAAGTCTCACACCTACTGAGCTGAACAGATTTGAAAATGCAACAGGAAAACACCACTTACACAGGGATATGGCAAGAATTGTACAGCTGGCCTGGCACTTACAACCACAACCCAATAAATCAAATGATGAAGCACTGTGAAAAGTGCAAAGCAACTTTAATTTTCCTTTTCTGTTACTACCAATCCATTCCCTAAAAAGTAAATAGCTGTTCTCAGATACACGTTCTTTCCTATCTCAACCATTAATGCAATGAGAACATCAAGATCACCTGGTTTGCATAGGGTCATGCAATGCTGTCCCAGTTCAGAAAACGCAAAGACTCTATGCTGCCCACTGCGCAGAAGGGCAGGTGGGCTCCTCCTGGGCTATGACTTTAGCAACAACCTATCCGCCATCCCAAACAGTTCAGCTGCAGCCAAATTACCAAGCTTTAGCAGCACCAAGTTTCTGCAGGTAATCAAGACTTTCTGGTGAACCAGGTGCCAGTGGCTCATGCATGTCTCCTTGGGAGACTGAACTTGGGAGGATCGTAGTTCAAGGCCAGCCTGAACAAATAGTTCATGAGACTTCATCTCCAAAATAACCAGACCAAAATGGACTGTAGGTATGGCTCAAGTGGTAGAGCGCTTGCTTTGCAAGTGCAAACCAAGCCCTGAGTTCAAACCTCAGTCCCATCAAAAAAGACTTTCTGCTGGACTTCTAGTCTTTCAGAATTAAGTATTTCCAATACGCTAATCATAGTCAACAAAGCATAGCTGTTTTTCTCAACTTTCAAACACCAATCTCAATTAGCCTAAAGTATACTATTTCTATCATCACCATTCTTCCTCTATAAAATACTGTTCTGATGGGTGAGGGAGGAAAGAAAACTGAGCTAATGTTTTTGTTGTTTAAGTTATGCTACCTCATACTTTGATTCACCAAAGGCACCAGGGCATCCAGTAGTTCCCTCAACCTACACCTGTACAGACTGCTTTTCTCCCATGCCTGTGGGAGAGGTTTCAAACTCAGAACAAACTAAGCTTTCTGCTATCACTGAAAGAGAAAACAATGTTTTTTCTACTTATGTTTTCCCCAGAATCCTCCCCTTTTGCTCTTTGTCCTGTGACAAAAGAAATCTCTCACTGCCATGCAATTCTAAGCTAGCAAGAAGTATCTACCAACCAAGTACCTACTACATACCAGGCATATGACATGTCATTTTCTCTATTTAACAATTTTAAGAGGTATATATCATTCTCACTTTATAGGCAAGGAAACTGAGACCTCAAAAAGTAAAGTAACATGTGCAAGGTTATAGATACTGAAAAGTTGAACCCATTATTCAAAAGGACATGGCCTACAACATCATGTTACAAGGGTTCTTCCTATGCCACACTGCCTGTAAACAGAGGAGGACACCACCAAGTAAGCCCAACTGAAAGGAGCCTCGGAACACCGAATGGCAGGCCAGGATGACTATTAAACAAGAACAACAGGTTCCTGAATACAAAGATGTTACTTCACACAAACACGTAACTCCACAACAGATTCCTACTGCCTTCTAAGTGGAATTCTTTTTATGAAGTGTATGGAAGCTGAAGCATCTTCTGCCGGACTAATTCCATCTTCATGGAATTTCTACATTTAACATGTAACATAAGGTAGAAAAACAAAAAAGCTGCCCTCTAAAGGGCAGCCAGACCAATTACACAGATACCAATGTCAGGAGGAACTAGTCAAACGATTCACACAACAGCTCTGTGTATTTTTCTGGCAGGAAATGTTCCTTTTTAAAACTTTCTATAACACCTGGCTCAACTGTGTTCAACAACTAGCCAGTGGCATGCATCAAGTTCAGGCATCATAATTAGAAGGTGAAGACAAATAAGGTGAAAGCCACACACACACACACACACACACACACACACCCCACACATATACACACACACACCCCAGTGCAGATAACCGCAAAGTCAGTTGAAATGGAATGAACTCTGTAATAAACACACAGTGCAACTGGGGAGTGAGGAGGAGAGGAAGGGAGGGAACCAGTGTGTTTCACAAGTGAGCAGGAAGATTTCACAAAAGATGTGGCAGTTAAAAGAACCTTTAACAGGCACCCTGTGCCCAACTCTCAAACTCCAGGGATTCTTCTTTGCAACTCTCTCAACTCACATATACTGTCTTTCTTATTTAATAAGCATTTGTATAAAACTGGCTGTGTGCCAGGTACCAATCTTCAGTTTCACCGCTCTAGAGTCCACCCCTACACCCTAAGTGGATGGATATTTAAGATGACTTAGAAAGGAAATAAGGATGGCATGTGAGAATCAATGACAAAATAATAAAAACATACTCAAACCCACTTTAAGACTTGATGGCTACAAACAACCCATCACCCCTGTTTCTCTGGGCCTCAAGTCCCCTTATAACTTCAATCTCTGCAGGCACTAAGGCTTCTCCAGCTATAAAAGCCTTTGGGTCTTAACAGTCAGAGATGGGAAGAGATTTTAGGAATAGGAAACAGCTTTTTAAATGTAAATATGGATCAAACTATCATTGCAGGAGATCATCTCAGGGAGCTATTTACTAGAGTATGTTTCAATGCTTAGGAGAAGAGATTTTCCATCAACCCTCCTTGTCCTGAGTAAATGACATCATCTCTCACACTGTAAATCCACATAATCTCCTAGCCTTGTAAGTGTAAAGCTGTAATTTAGAAGAATCATTCCCTAAATTTTTTTAATACTATCACCCCTACAGCATACCTAGTTTCACTTCATTTCCAAATTGGAGAGAGTATATATTTCAATCAGAAGAATTACTTTAAAGACAAAAAATGTTTTGAGTCATGAATCCAACTAGTAATTATAGCATTGTCCAATTTATTCAGAATTAACTTTTATAAATTCCTGACAATCTTCTGAAGTAGTTATGACTACATGTCAATAAAGACTAAAATCAAGGCTGGGTTCCCAGGCTCACACCACCAAAAGGCATCAATCCAGAAGACCATGATTCAAGGCCAGCTGAAGGCAAGACCCCTCTTCAACTAAAGAAGCTGAGCATAGTGGCACAAGCTGTGTGAGAGGTGTAGTAGAAGGATCACAGTCCAGGCCCACCTAGGCAAAACTCCATGGTGAAGCAAGAGCACTGAAATCTACTTAGGACTGATAAAATGACTGTTTTCCCAGACACGATGGGGTAGGAACAAACAGGGAGAGAAGCAGGTGATCTAGGAGTGAGAGAGTTTGTGTGTGTGCGCGCGTGTGTCTGGTGTTGGGCAGCACAAGTATGCTTATCTCTTTCAGTCCTTTTGGCAGAAGACTATTAGCAATTGGATGAGTGTACCAGTGAGGTTACTGCCAGCTCTATTTGTGTATAACTAAAATGAGTGTCAGGCAGAATGCCAGCCTATGGAAGGTCATGAAACAGACATTTAAGAAAGGTGTCGAACTGTGAACCCAGAATTTTCCCTTCAGACGTGAACTCACAATCTGAAGGAGAAACTATGAATCATCCTAAGTAAAATATGCCATAAATCTGGAATTTGTTACGATTAAAGGCTTATTTTTGTAAAGAAAAAAAATTGAGGGTTAAAAGAAAATGGAGCACTGAGGGTTTCTTGGATGCATCTTCATTAAAGAGTAAACTGAGCCAGGCGCCAGGGGCTCATGCCTGTAATCCTAGCTACTCAGGAGGAAGCAATCAGGAGGATCCGGTTCAAAGCCACCCCAGGCCCAATCTTGAAAAATACCCAACACAAAAAGGGCTGGTGGAGTGGTCCAGGTGGTAGAGCACCTGTGTAGCAAGCGTGAGGCCCTGAGTTCAAACTCCAGTATCACAAAAAAAAAAGTAAACTGGGAGAGTCAGCACCTCATCCACCTGCTGGGGATCAACCCCCAAGACTAGCAAGGTTGCTCATGTTAATTTTTCCATTAGGCTCCAGTGGCTCTCAGATTAGCTTTCAAGTCCTATAGCCTTTTGGATAAAGCATCTAGGGGGGAAATCAGCATTTTTAGAACTAAGGTTGCATAATATAGACCCAGTATTAAAGTCAACTGCATGTGCACAAATCAGACTTAATACTGTAAACGAGCTCTAAAGACATGACTGTTTTCAGAGGGGCACTGGACTTATGACTGCCTTCGTACATAATGCAGATTTTAACAATGTCTATAGCTACTCTACAAAGATATGGGATGGGAAATTATATTCAACTTGATTATAACAGCCACAATTTAAATTTCTGCATAAAAACAGAACTTGCAGTAAGGAAGTGGAGTACCAAGATTTTCAGCTAGTTACATGGCGTTTTTCCTTCTACTCAAATAAAAGTTATGAGAGGAACATGAGTCTCAATTTTTTTTTTAAAGGGAAGTTCTGAAAACTTTACTGAACTTCTGAAGGAAGCTACCTAAAGGATTTAGAGAGGAAAGATAAATTGTTAAAAAATATGGCATAAAATTTAATTCTATCTTTTAAATTGCCTTCTGAGTTTATTCCACTATCAGGTCCAGTTCATTTACAGCAGAAATATAAATTACAAAGGGCTGGGTACACGCCTGTAATCCCAGCTACTCAGAAGGTGGAGATGGCAGAAGGACTGTAGTTTGTGGCTAGCCAGGGCAAAAAGTTAGCCATATCCCAGCTCCACCGACAGGCTGAACATGGTGGTCAATCTGTAATCCCAGTTACTTGGAAGGCACAGGTAGGAAGACTGCAGTCTGAGGCCATTCTCGGGCAAAAACATGAGACTATCTGAAAAATAACTGAAAAAGGATTTTAGGCATGGCTCAAATGGTAGAGTGCCTGCCTCACAAGTGTGAGGCACTGAGTTCAAATCCCAGTATCGCCAAAATAAATAACTACATATAATAAGGTACAGGGATCTGCTCCCAGATGAGTGAACCTAGGGGGTCCTAAAGAATATTGGCGATGAGTTGTAGAGTCAGAGCATCCTAGGAATGGTCCCCCGGCTCCGCTACAGACAGGTTTGGTTATCCTGAGAAAGCTACTCAATCTTGAAGCCTGTTTCTTTGCCCAAAGAATAAGACTACCACCAACCACAAAGATTGTTAAAAATTATCAGAGGGCCAAGCACAAAACACCTGGCATAAAACAGGCAGCTAACACTGGTAGTTATTACTAGCTATTAAACCATGCCTGTCCAGGTGACTCCAGGAAATCAGATCTCTACAACTGTGCAAAGAGCTTCTCCAGCCAGCAAGGCCCAACAGAGCTTCAGAGCCAATTGCTGTTCTATGTTGTTACATAGAACTGTGAAACAGAAGAGGGTGGAGGGAGAACAAACAAAAACACAAGCAGCACCTAGGTGAGCAACAACAGCTCAACAGTTAATGGTCCTCTTAAAATCACCAATCCACACCTTTTCAAGCCTGCAGGTCAGAGGGGCGTATGCCAGAGGCTAGGAGAACTTTCCTGCAGACTTCTTATCACTGCACAAAGCATCTGCAACCCATGGAAACTGCTACAGATAAACAAAGCTGCTACAGCATGACCCAAGGATTACCTCATTTCCTACTAGGCTAAAAGTGGAACACATCCCATCCAGACAGACATTCTCTTCTGAGGATGAACAATCAGGACTTTGTTTTATGAGCTAACCAAAAATGAACCCCAAAAGTGCTTGTTGGACTAGCCAAGCCCAGTCCCACCCAGATGTCCTCTAAGAGAAAGGCCACATTAGCAGTCAGTGGTAGAAAATATAAAAATGTCAGTTTGGCATCACAGTATTCTTTTTCTTCCTTTGGAAGAAGTTAATTCTTATAAGAGTTAAGAATTTTCCGTCTGCAGACCCATACTCTAATAGGAGAGGATTATGTGGAGAAGCATGCACCCCACTGCTAGTTTTTGGTGGTCATGATAGATATACAAATTTGGTGTATTGATAAGATGTCTGTATATGTACAGGAGTATTTAAGAAGGAAGAAACTGCATCACACACATTTTGGAAGAGCAAGGAGCTAATTAAGTGATCATCTATATTCCAATCTAAGGCAGTGCCTTAATCATTTTTCCCCATTATCATCTGTCTGTTACAACCCAGCTGGCTAGTACTCTACTGCACTATCCAGAAAATCCCAGGTAGGCAAGAAGAAGCAACTCCAGTTATTCCGGGCACAGGTTCAGGGACCCAAGTGTACAGCTCCTGTGGTGGTCAGTTTTATGTTCTGCACTGTCCACCAATGGCTAGCCCCTGCCTGCTTCTGCCCCATTACTCCTGTCAGTTTTGCTCTGGCTGCTCAGCTTGCATACCTCACTGCTGGCGTATTTCTTCCCTGTCACTGCTGCTGCTTCTCTTCTTTCTGTTAGCAGCTCAGTAAAAGTGGGCAAGACCACTAGAGAGAAGTCTTTATCAGGACATCAGAGGGAAGGCAAAGAGGCGGTCTCTCAGCTACTCACAAACTGAGCTGAGTCAGAAAGGGGAACAGGCAAAGGTCACAGCAGTTCTCTCATGTTTATATCAATCATGGTACAGTCTGTTATGCAAATAGAGGATTGTATTTCCACCAATCACAGGTCTTCTGTTGGGCAAAAGTCTTCTGGGAGCTACTTGTTGGAGCAGTACCTTCTGGAGCTAGAGTCCTGCTTTGGGTGTTGGCATGAGAGCAGTAGAGCTGCCTGGTTGACAGTCCTTTGCTCAGAGCAGCCAGGGCCCTGGAGGAAGGATCTAGAATCTGTCAATTAAGGAGTTAAGTCTCCAAAGCCCCCAACATCTCAGCACATTTAAAGGAAGAAGAAAAAAAGAAGTAAACTATCAAAAGTGTATTGATAACAAAGACTTATCAGTAACAATCCTGTCCCAGTGTCCCAGGAAGAGGTGGGTCCCTACCACCTGTTTCATCTCCAAAGAATCTTAAGACAATGTTCTCTATTCAATGCCCACCTCATGAAATCTTAGTATCGATGATATACCACATATTTGTGTGTGTGTGTGTATATATGTATGTATATATATATATATATATACATATATATATATATATTCACTTTATATGTAAAGAGTAAGAGCTGTTTAGAAAGGCCTTTTTTGAAGATCATCTGGTTTCAGTAAGAACTAAAATGTAACAAAACACTAACAGTGACACATAGGGAGAAAGAAAAATCAGTCAGTAATCTGGATAAGGCATGACCTTAAAAGCAAGAAGAAGGCACAAAGCTCTTTCTCTTCTCAACAGTCAGCCCAAATGAGCAGGAATGGCAGGGCAGTCCACATGTCAGCAGACAGAGTGCAGAGACTTCTGTCAGAGCAGCTGCTGCAGAAAGCCTATGTACATCTACCAACAACTGGGATGCACAAAGCTTTGTATAGACTCTATCAAGAATCTTGATGGAGCTAACTGTCTTCAGCAGACAGGAAATCTGAGGCTATCATTACTACTAAGTGACACACACAAATCATCAAAGAGCACTGGAAAGAACACAGACTCCTGCTCTAGTCTAAGAATTCAATTCAAGAAGCCAGAGAGTCCTTATGCATTCATTTCTCAAAGGGGGTAAAGGAGTGAGTGTGCGTAAAGTACACCTTTCTAGAAAACTGGCTTTTGAGAAACAGAATGAATTTCAACTTAGTGGAAATGCTGGTAGGGCTCTTTGAAGAAGTCTTTTAACCTACAACAGTGAACAAAAACAAAATCCTTGCCCTTGAGAAGTTAATGCTTTAGTAGGAGCAGGAGAAAATAAGATACATAAGAAAAATATATAATGTGTAAAAAGTTGAGAGGTGCAATGGAAAAAATCAGGGAAGGGGAGATAGGACATGCGGAAAGGAAGCAGTTGCATGTTTTCATAATGTGAGCAAGAAAAGCCTCACTGAAAGGAGATAATTGAAGAAGGACCTGAAGGAAGGGAAGGGGCAAGTATAAGAAGTCAACAAAAGCAGACTTAAGACAATTAACCTAAACTAAAAAATCAACCCCATGATATAAACAATAAATTCAAAACTACAAGTGCCCCATTTTCATCCCTCCACAACAAATCACTAAAATATTCCAAAGGACAGTTGCTGGAAAAGACAAACAAAACATCCCATCATGATGAGTAGAGCAGTAGGATCCAGCTGGAATCTGCTTAGCCTGAATAATGAACACAGCTTTTCACATACCACCTAGGGACCTTGCTGATACAGGCCAAAGGCTCACCTGCTGAAGTACCTTAAACTTCACTGTTTTTCCTCAGGTTCAAGACAGTCTTTCGAGAACTGTAACCTTTTTGTAATCTCTGTTGTGATTGGGCACTTCCTATCAGCAGCCTGACTGAATCTGGGTGAGTAGTGGACCAATCAGGCCAATGAGGTTGGGAGAGTGGTGAGCCTGTAACCATAGGAAAAATGGCTTAAAAAAATTTTTTTTAAGAAGGTAATTACCAGAAAGAGTAATGAGTCAGGTACTAGGATTCCAGGCCCCAAGCAAATGAGTGAGGAATGATTTTTGAGGATTCAGACAAAAATAGAGGAAAAGTAGCAGAGTTCAATACCATTCTGGTTGGCTTGGTTGCTAGGGCAATGGTACTGAGTCAGTAAGCACAAATGGACACTCACAGAGGGTGTGGCTGGAAAGGGTATACAAAAACATACAAACTGGCACTAGTTCTGAAGCCAAGGAATGAAATGGGCACTAGAATTTAGAAAGGTAGGGTACAAGGAGCTAGCATAAACTTAACAGCACCAGGCTGCCATTCAAGTAGAGTGGGTTTATGACTCCAAGGAAAGTATGCCTGCCACTCTTCTTAATGTAAGGACCCTGTATGAGTTTGCAAGCATGTGCCTCTCCACCAAGAGACAGACCAGACCACAGAGGGTCACGACTGAGTACCAAAGCTAGGACCTAGGGCTACACACTTGTCGTACCTGGCCTTATCTCTTATATCTACTTATATTCTCTTAGTACCTAATTAACATGCTTTCTGTTCTCTTCTACATATATATGCAGCATACACACACACACATATGCACACACAACACTATCTCTCCAAATTTTAATCCTAAAATCCTTCTAATTAGAAAGTAATAAATTCATATAAAAATTATCTATATTCCTAGAGTTGAATCAGGGAATAACTGTTTTTCCCTCATCACCAACACAAGATGAGTATTTAGCAATGGTGATACTGAATGGCACCTGCTGAGAGAAGACTTCACATTCCAGATCTGCCTCTCAACACAATACACGTTGCAGGAAACAGGATGGATGGAGCGTTCAATTATGAAGGACACCTAATACTCTTCAAAAAGGAAATCAGCAGCTGTCCTGACCACCTTCTTTATTTCCTAGAATCTCTAAACTCAGACTTTCTCAAAATCGTTTTTTCCAGGTAGGAGGGTTGTCATAATCTCAGTTCTTCAATGTTGTATAATTTTCAGAATTTGGTAAGTACCAGATATAAAGAAATTTTATATAAAACAGCATGGAAATGACAAATAGGCAACATCGTCCAATACTGGTAATACCAGATATTCAAAAACTTCCAGATATTCATAAACTTCATATTTTTTAAAACATCACCTAGACCAACAAAGTGGGGCCACTAAAAATGTTGTCAGTTTTAACTACATCCATTTTTCTCTAAAGGGAAATAGTTGAAACTGCTGACATTTTTAGGGGGTCCCCCTCAATGTGTCCCCCTCTTCTAATTCTGATGAAAAGTGGTTAACTGCTAACTATAAGACAAGGTCAACTGAGAAAAAAGCTCATCTCCAAACACAAATCAAGGCCCTTGATTTGTGACTCAAGAGCAAATTCAGCTTTATAGATTTTTGTAGGTTTTTCCATCCAGATATGAGGGATGTATTACTGCGTTTACCTTTTGGTTTTGTCATCATGTAATTCAGAACAAAATTTGCAATCCCATCCTAGTAACCATGTGAGAACTTATATCTTCCAAGTGTTTTCAGTTTTCCCCCAAATATCATCATTCCAATGGCTAATACTTTCTGTTGATCCCGATTTTTATCTTTCAGTTGATAGCATTACTTTATTTCACTTATTTCTAGTTAGGTTCAGACTTCTGTGGAACAGGCAAAATAAACAAAATGCAGTAATTACATATTTAAAGATCTGACAATAGTTTTATTAACCCTGGCTCATCCTTTTTATCTTGTATACTAACAAACATACAAGTGCTCAAAAACTAGCAAAGAAGACAGGCATGGTGGCACATGGCATGCCTGTAATCCCAGCACTCAAGAGGGAGGCTGAGGCAGGAAAGAAGAGTCAAAGTCTGAGACTAGCTTGGGCTACACAGCAAGACTATCTCCTAGTAAAGTCTAGAAAAGATCCCCTTCAGATACTTACCAGGAGCAATGGTCTCCAATGTATCAGAACTGACCTTCCGAGTACTTGTATAGTGATGGAGGGTAGAACCCGAAAATACCAAGTAAAAAACAACATCATCTTCAACTTTGTCTTCCTCTGCAAGCAGTACAGTTACAACACAATCACCCTAGGAAAGGAAAAGATTTAGCAAGTTTGCATTAGTAAGGTTCTTCCTGGGAGCTATCTTTATAAAATATTAAAAAAAAAAAAAAACACAAAACAAATATATCATCTAAACTGTGCCCCTAGTTCTAGTAACTTTGGGTGGGAGGGAATTTTGCTTTTTGGTTTTGTTGCTGGGACTGGGACCTGGGCCTTGTACATACTAGGCAAGCTCTCTACCAATGAACTACATCCCTAACCCTCTAGGTGGTTTATACAAATATATACACTGGGTACTTTTAAATGCCAGGCAATAAATATTTTGGGAAGCAAGAATACAAAATGAACATGAAAATAAAATCTCTGACCTTTTTAAACTTGCATTTCAGTGTATATAATTAGATAAACAAGTAAAAAAGAAAGCAGTATATTACCTGAATCAACTAAAGGGAGGGGAGAAGGGAAGAGGAGGGGAGAAGAGGGGGAGAGGAGCGGAGAGGGGGGTTAGAGAGATAGAGAGATAGAATGAATGGTCAGAAAGTTCCTCAGCTTCTATGTTCCAGATGCAGCAGTTATTTTCTAAATTCTACATACCATGAATCACTACCAAGTCCTTCCCCTCTCCTACAGAGGTGGAAAGCCTGTAGCATACAGACCTGCCTGGAAACGGGAGCATGCAAAGAGTATGAGCTTGGGCTCCAGGTAAATCTTCCTTCACTTGCATCCACTACACCTCCCTTTCCAAACGAAAATGATCCTCCTCTCTTTACGGATAAAACTTCAAAACTCTTGGAACAGATTCAACTCTCATGTTAATCTACTAGGATAAAAGGTCACTTCTCTAACCATTTGTGTCTCCTGACCATCTGGCATCTTCTGTACCCATCCCTCCATTAAGCACATAACTTTACACATCTTTGCAACTATTTACAAAGGAAGACATCTTTGTCTGTAGTCATAAATATTCTTCTAGCAGTTTTATACATTGATTTTTATTAAAAAGTTGAGGTCAGTGGCTAAATTAAATACATTCTATGAAATACAGTGCTTATTGCCATTCTCTCAATCATAAACATTACATAATTTGTGTTGTAACCATAGCTAACAAAAAAAACTTAAAGCATCAAAGTCTAAGGCACAGAAACTAAATATTCTGTAAATCTTAATGAACTAAGGAAGAACAATTTTAGAGAAAGCCTGACCATTTTAACATCTAAATTAGATGAAATAATTCTCATTTACTTGTAACATTTTTCCTTTCCTTTTAGCAACAACAACATCCATAAGAAAATCACGCCACCCTGTAGGCACATCTTATTAAGCTCATAAATATAATAAAGCTGCAGATAGTTTTTAAATAAATGCTAAAAGCCAAAAATCATAAAAGTCAAACCTAGGATCCAGTCAATTAGCAGAAATGCTACATTAGGTTTATTCTGGAGCCAAAGCGACTCTCATTTTATCTCCAGTTGCCTATGCAATGCTCTAACTGTGGCGGGCATTTAAATCCAATGACCACGGCACATGAGTCAGAATGAACCACAATCCCAACAAGCTGTAACTTACCTGGCCTCAAAGTTAAGTTATTAATATGACTACTCAAGTGGAGTGCTCCCAAGCACCCTAGCACAACCAGGAAAACAGAATTATCATTAACTTCAAATCGTACTCAAAATCATACTTCAGTCTTAGGCATAAGTCCTTCCCTTTCGTGGAAACAATTTTGAAAAGCTTAGGCTGGCAAAATGTTCACTATCCTTAGGCATGATTCAACTAGTTAAAATGTCTGCAGCACATATGAGTCCATTTCTCAAGATATCTGAAATACTATTGTATTCTTGAAAAACTGTAAATGAAAGTGACAAAGTTTCACCCTTTTCCTCATAGGATGGCAACTAGGACTCCAAGGGCCGTATTTATTTGCCTCCTGGTTGATTTTGTAGGTATTAAAGCTGAGAATGGTTTTGTGTTTTTAAATGATTTTTAAAAAATTTTTAACATGTAATTCATATGAAATTTGAATTTCAGCGTCTATAAATAAACTTCTGTTGGAACCTAGCCATGCCACATTGTGTATGGCTACTTTTGCACTACAATGGACCACAGCAGTTGAACCTAAATCTTTACCTCTCCCCAGGCCCTATGCTCCAATTTTTTTTCTACTTAAGATTTTTTTGGATGGTAGGGCCTCCTGGGGTTTGAGTTCAGGGCCTCATGCTTGCTAGGCAGTGCTCTTACCACTTGAGTCAATCCACCAGCCCTTTTCTGTGGTGGGTTTTTTCAAGACACTGTTTGCCGAGGGCTGGTTTCGATCCTCGATCCTCCTGATCTCTATTTCCTGACTAGCTAGGATTACAGGTGTGACTCACCAGCACCTGGCTTCACTTATCTAACTGAATTTTTTTCACTGAGATTTCTAGCCTGGAATCCTGAGAATGTCCCTTCCTTTTCAAGATCAAGATATTCCTCTCCACATGAGACCCAACATCTTACTGGAGATTCCAAACCCACACTAGCGATGTCTGGGGCCTTCCTTTCAATGGAGACAAAGAAAATGGCTAACAAAAGTACTTGAAAACCTTTTAACAAAGCTTTCTATGTCCACCTCATTCCAAGACAGGAATGTTCTGAACTTTCATACCTTTAATAGTTTAAAAAAAAAAAAAAAACTAAGTCACACAGCTTATGCTCAAGATACTAAATAGAAGGAAAGAAGCTTCATACACCGCAAGGCCCTTGAAATTCAGATTCCAAAGGCATTTGGAATTAAAAGTACATGTTTTCCTCTGATACAGCCACTGAGAGCAAATAAATTCTATATTTCATCCATGGGACTCCTATTTTACTGCAGTAGTACCAGACACCATTACCTCAGGTGTCCTTGAAAGATTAAGCAAGTGGAATGATGATGAAAAAACTTAAAATTAAATACAGATCTCGTAAGAATTTTTGTTGAGGTGGTTACTTTAGTTACTTTAATCTTACCCTCCTTGAGGGATGCCCTGATAAAATTATTGTGCTGTTCAGGAAACGGACCAGCACACAGAACAGTAAGTCAGTCTTACTGCAGAGTTAACAAGTTTCTCACACTATTTACAACAGATGAACTTTAACAAAGGTAATTTCCAAGATATTTTCAATTATAATTTCATTTTGATTCAACCCGAGGAAGAGAAAGCATTTGTGTCACCCACTACTTCTCCAGAAACCTGAACTCAGGAAACAGAGTGCTGTCTATACAGAGACACTTTGTACATATTTCTTTATTAACAAAAAATGTACCCTTGAATCTGACTATATTTGCAGGGTCTTAATTGCTGACAGATGACACAATAATTTAAAAATAAAAAAGATACTCTACAGTAAGCATTATTTTTTTAGTGCAGGTGATTACCAAACATAAACAGATTGTGATTCAACCAAAATGTCACGAGATCAATCACTTACTTGCCCACAAAACCTTTTTTTTTTTTTAATAAAAGGATTATAAAAAAAACAAAAAGGATTCTAAATAGTAGCCTTGGTCTCAGTCCTTCCTCCCCAGCCTGAACTTATTTATGTAGTAAATCTACTGCATTAACAGCATTGTAATAACTTTAAATACTAAGATTTTCTTTTCTCTTAGATTTTTAGCCTAGAATTCTAAGAATCTGTCCTCTAGATAAAAGATTTCCTCTCCACAAGACCTTGTCAGAAGATGCTCCATTCCCTAAGATACTAGTGATCTATAACGGAGGAAATAACTTGCTTGGGGGTGGTGGGGGATAGAATGGAGGAGGGCCAGGCAGTGAAGGGAGGGAAAGAAGGGAATTACAGTGTAGAAGTAGATGGAAGGGAGAAGGACTTGGCAACAGGGAGTATAGTAGATAGAGACTTAGGGGGTGAGATACACAGGAAGTAGTTTTGTGGGAAGAATGTTAAAAGAAGGGAAAGCTCTGATGTCTTAAGATAGTTAAACAGTGCAACCACAAAGGTTTTTGAAGGTGTACCCTATTTGCAGCAAAATAACTACAGCAGTACACTGGAGGTAACTTGTATACACTAGTGAGAGCTCACTGAAAATTTTCAGGAAGTCTACAAGCCAATTTGTTAAACATAGCCATTACTAAATATTAAATAATATAAGACTATAATTAAGTGAATTATATTAACAACAATTGTAATTAATACAAAAAACTCAACATGTCTTAATTATACTACACTCTTGAGGTTTATATATATATCATGACATGGTAGCAATTCTGGATAATGGCAAGCTATTGCACAGTTTCAATATGATTTGTGCTTTTCTGACCTTTCTAACTTTGAACAATGAATATTATTTTAAAAGAAAACACACTTATAGATAACAAGGGGAAAAAACAAGCCCATAAGAGATACCACCTGAAATAGGAAATTAAAAGTAGTCTCTAACCCCATTTCCCACACAGAGGCAGGAAAAGTGTTTCTTTCTTTTTTTTTCCATTTCTCCCACTTTTATTCTGCTACACTAAATTTCTTTCCTAATAAACCTTACTATTATTTTTACTACAAAAGAAATTTAAAAAGCTAACAACACGGATGAGGCAAACTAGCATCCCATTTTTCTTCATACCATGCCCTGAAAAGACCTCATTGGTTATGTTTGTTCCTAACAAAGGGCATGACTTCAATCTAATGAAAAACAAATGAACAACCCAAATCAGGAAGCCTTCATTCATAAACGGTAACTTCTGGTCCTAAAAACTGTCACAAATGAAAATTAAAGAGTGACTGAAGAATTGCTTTAAATTAAAGGAGATTGTTAAAAAGAATTCCCAACTACATGCAATGCTTGATCCTGGATTGATTCCTGAATGATAAAAACAAATTGCTATTAAGGACATTATTGGGACAACTGGCAAAATGTGAATAGGAATTACACATTTAAAATTGTACCAATATTAAAATTCCTGGTTTTGGTAACTGGGCTTGTAGTTATGAAAGAGAACATCCTTATTCCTTTTTCTTAGGAACACATAAAAAAACCCAAAAAACAAAAAGGCATGCTGGTTATAATATACCCTCAAATGATTCTGAAAAAAAAAAACAGAAGATTGATTATGGAAATGTGACAAGATTTTTACAATAAGTCTGAATTGAAAGTATATGGAATTTCTTTATAACTTTTCTATACACTTGAAATTAATTTCCCAATTTGCCAAAGTGACAAGATTTAAACCCACCACACATTTGGGGAAAGTGAAACCAAGTAAGTAATACTAAGTAAGTAAGTCCTGGGCACTACTACAAAGTCTTGTCTTTCCATGAGGTAGCAATTCTTATAGTAGTAAAATATAATAATAATAATAATTAATTAATTAATTCACAGACTCCTAGCATTTGTGCCACTGGCTCCATTCTCACCTTAAATATGACAATACAGTCCATCATTATCATTTTGCCGAACTATTTCCTAAAGCAACTAAAGACTGATGGCTAGCTAAACCTTGTCCACAGGCTTAAATGCAAAGTCTTTTTCCCTGGAAACTCATGGCAACTGATGTTCAATTTCACTATGATTCACACAACAGAGGAACACCCAATAACAATAAACATAGCTTTTGCACAGACCTTGGTCACTCTTCACTAGAAGACACCAAAGTTCCCCAGAGATATGGCCAGTGCCAGACCTGGGTTAGGGTATGTACAGATGAGCCTGCAATGTTTTGTTTTGATGGAAAATAAGGAATTACTCAAGAAAAATGACGGGCCACACCTCAAGGACACAAAGGCCAGATTGAAGTAGCTTCTTCTAGATAAATGTGGGACTAATTATAAACTATTCTTTAAAACTAGGAAGCCATGAGTCAATACTAATATTAATAAAGATAGATGAACAGAGAAGGGAAACTGTATAGTAGGATGGGGAGGACTGATTGGTAAAAGTAGAGGAACTGGTGGAATGCTAAAACTTCCATTTTGTAACTCTAATGGTAGAAAGCTTCTGGCAATCTTTTCCAGGGGAAATTCTAGTGAGGATGAACATCTTTACCTTGTCTTCAAGTGTCTCCCTTGAAGACAAGACACTCCCTTGAAGACCCTTTCCAAGGGAGGAAAACATTAGTATTTATTCAGTGAAGAAATCTGCCAGTACCTTGACCAGGTGATCAAAACAAACATCCCAATAGAGACAGATTGACACACTCTGTGACTCCAGGTTTGATATCCTGACAAGGACAAAACATTACCTGTGCAGTACTCTGATCAGGAATACAAAATCTCAATCTACTTACAAGGAACATTAGACATAAAAACTCATTCTATTAAAAACAAAAAAGAGGAGCCTGTATTTTCCACACTGCTAATGCCATAAACGATAAAGTCTGTGGACATGTTCGAGATGAGAGATGGCTGTAAGAGACATGGCAACCTAACCCTACCATCATTATATGGGAATATATTCATAGGAAATATGTATGAATCATTTTAAGAATAAAGGGCCGGTAGTTTACTGAGAGACAGTTAAGTGAAAAATAAGGAACAATCTTTATCATTAGAACTACAAACTGGTAATTTTAGCAGTCCACCAATCCCTCCACCGTTCCTAGTCAGTCTTCACCAACCGAAGACACACAAAATTGCCATCCCGTCTCCTATAGTTAATGTATCTAGCTTTAAGAGCAAATGGAGTAAAATGTTAAGAACAGGTATTATCCTGTAAAGGATGAGTATCTGCCACGCTACTTTTAAGTAATTTTAATACTTTTGAAATTATTGCTAGAAAGGTTTTAAAACATAAAATTAAGGAAAAAACTTATAAAGCTCAAAAGGCTCTAACAGTAGAGATGTGTATGCAGTACTGTCCTTGACAGCAAACTGTAAAGTTCTCTTGGCACTCTGTCCCTAACTGGGAGCATGGAGCCTGTCCTCTCTCACACAACTACCCCTTACCTGGGTATATAAGAAAAATAAATGATACAATGAAACATTTGTACCATTAAACCATCTTTCTACATAAACAGTAAATACCATGGAAGTATGGAAAGGGAAGGTGACTCAACATGACTTATTACTGTCTTTTTCCTGAATGCCTGCTGCAGATGAGGGGCTGAACTAGGTGCTTCCCAGCCACTTCAAGGTCTCTTTATCTCCATTTTAGAGATAAGAAAATTGTGAGCCAGAGATTAATATTTTGCCTAAGAGCAAACGTTTTCAAAAAGGATCAGACTGAAATTCAAATCTAATAGAATCTCAACATTTGTATTCTTTCCTCTGTCTGACCCTGCAATTAAGCCCAGAAGACAGAGAGGTAGAAGGAAAAGTCGTATATATAAAGAAGTAATTGTCAATAGAAGAAATACATGTTAAATAGCAAGTACTAAACACCAAAAGGGCCATAAGAGTTTAGAAGGAAGAGGGTCAACAAGAATAACAGAAGTATTTGGAGGTGGATGAGAAAGGAGGGCAGGTAGGAGGTATGATTCGGTTTGGCATAAACTCACACCCAGGTACAATAGTTGCTTGGACCCAAGGATGTAGGACACTTTTACCCCGTACTAGTGTTTTTCATCACCACCTGAAGCTTACAGGAAGCAAGCAATGTGTCTTTTTAGCACTTCACGCAATGCCAATCTAGCATTAGGAAGTTTGTTCAGTAGATGAGTGAATAAAGTATAAGAGAAAAGCTTTGGTCTAACATAAATGGCAAGCAAAAAAACCCGTATGTGAACATATGAAGGAAAACAAGGAAAAGATACAGTCTTGTATAATGTCCATTACTAGAGGAAATTGTGGAGGCTATGAGATGTTAAAAGCAGCAAATAATATAGGAAAGATTTCTCTCAAAGCAGTACCATAAGAATGACAGAAAATAGAGGCAAGGAAACTATTTGGGGAAAATATTATAAAAACACAGTGTGAGAAAGCAAAAGCAGCTTGAACTGTTATGACAGCAGGGCAACATAAAAAGAAATAAATATAAGAAAATCATTCTGCTAAAAAATAATTTGATGAAATATGATAACTGACTAGACAGAAGTAGCAAACAACAGAAAGACAGTAAACCTGAAGCAACTTTAAAAGGAGAAAGGGTCTATCTTGCTCAGGAAAAATAGGGGTTTGTGGGAAAAGACTCGTGAGAAAAAGGGTGATGAACTTCAAATCTTAAGTTTCACATGTATCAACAGGATGAATAATTGTGTATTACCTACCTATCTAGCAGGAAGGCAGGCAGCAGGACAAACTGTCAGGAAGGCCTGGGCTGGGAAGTAGATGTGAGAGTCAACATGCACTAAGTTAGGAATTATAGTCTTGACCACAGATGAGCTCTCCAGGGTGATGAGCCAAGACTAAGCCCTGTGCTCCTACAAAGGAGACCCGAAAGAAAAAGCTGATCTGGAGCAACAGGAAAGCAAGGAAAGGCCAGGAAGAGTAGGAGAAATCAGAAAATAGATGATTAGCAAAACTAGAAGAGGATGTAAAGGATTTGCTGCATTAAAAGGAATGATTTTTTTTTAAGACCTAAAAAGAGAAACAGAAAAGATGGAAGATAGAAAAGCAGCAATCTTAGGAATTTTTTAAATTTTTATTTATTTATTTATTTTGGTAGGACTGGGGGTTTAACTCAGGGCTTTGCAAAGCAGGCTCTCTACCACTTGAGCCATACCTCCAGCCCATTTTGCTCTGTTCTGGTTGTTTTGGAGTTGGGGGATCTAATGAACTATTTGCCTGGGTTTGCCTTAAACCCTGATCCCCCAACTAAACTAGGATTATAGGCATGAGCCATCAGCACCTAGTGGGAATTTTTAAATTTTTTTACTCCAGCCTTAAATGAGCTTTTTTTTTTTTATAACAGTATTCATTTCTCTCTCCTAGTACCTCAAACCCAGAAATAGGTCCTATGGATCTATCTACTGCTACCTAGAAAGATTGTGAGATTTACCAAACACCTCTCTGTAGATGGCAGCCACAACTGAATCACATCTTGCCTCACCAACCAAAAAAAAAAAAAGTAAAATATACAAATTCCACTTTGAGCCTTTCAGAAATCTTATTTGCTAAACTGAAATAAATAGCACTCACCAAATTCATGACACAGACAATTCCCTACCACCTGAAGTACTTCAGATTTCTCTTTATTTTAATCATGTTAACAAGGTTAATAATAGCCTTGGTAACACCAATGCCTTTTAGGGATGATATAATCTAAGGAAGAGATGTCAATCTGTACTAGTTAGGTAAATGGCTAATCTATGTTAATGTTTTCAAGTGACTTACAAATACAATGACTGGCATCTCTTAGTTTTTGGATTTTTTTAAAAATATGAACACTATATGAAACATTAGTATTGATATATAAACAAGCTTTAAATACTTTGTTCTTTAAACATTTTCTTCAACATATTTTACTTTATTATTTCAAATTTTATTGATAGTCTAAATTCTTACTCCAGGTCTAGCCAGGAGATAAGTTTATTTAATGGCCCAACATTAATGTTTTATTACCTTCCACTCTGTTCTGTTCTCACTACAAAATCTCAAATCATTCATCCATTCATGCCAAACCAGCACACAGTGTCTATGTTTAATACATTGTGTCTCTACTACCAACCATGCACTAGAGCTACCAAGGGAAATGCTACCTGACCCCTGCCCTCCAGGAAAATGGCAGAATGCATACAGGCAGAATGTCATGTGGAAAATGCTTTGTTAGCACACAAGCTTTTCCAGGTACAGAGATGGATGCCCAAACTTCCTGGAAGGGTATGATCAGGAAACTTCTGTGGAGAAATGCCTATGCCTAGCACTGCTCAAAACTCAGATGGTCTTAGGCAGGCACATAAACCCTGAAAGATGCCATTATGGTGCAGTTGGCAGAGAGATTGCACTAGTTCATCTTTGTACACTCAACATCTCTTTAAAGGCCCTGGCCTACAGCCAGTGCTTGATGTCTGCTGAGCTGAACCAAAAATATTTCACTTCATTTAAATCAACAATGGTGAGCACTTAGGTGAGCACTGTGGCAGACACTGAGGCTCTAAAGACAGTTCTTGATCCCTTGGGACTTACAGTGTCTTCAGGAGAAGACACTAAGCCACAGCTACACTTGGCAGGCAGCAATGCAGGAAAAATAAAGACCAGGGACTAAGGAAACTGGAGGAGTACTTGATACCACTGAGCAGACAGGGCAGGGGGCTCCCCACAGAGTCATCTAAGCATGGGTCACTGGAAAAGCCAAAGAAACACTAATTCTCTCTTGTTTGAATTCAAGTTGAGTTTGAAAGAAATGTTGCAATGGGTGGACAACGGTGACATTTGGAGAAGGTAAATGAGGCTAGAAACTAAATCCAAAATCATTTAGGATACAGTTGTCAGACCGAGGTGCTAAACATTGCACATAATGAAGGTTACAAAACGTCATATAACACTAGCAAACCCCAAAGAAATACCAACCTTCCTGTATTTCTACCTTTCTGAGCATCTAAAAGTGCTACTCCATGGCTTTCCTTACACTAGAAAGCAGAACAACATAAGGTTTAATTATAGAACACATGAGTTGCATTTGTGCTGCCCAGTTTACTGGACTGCTCTAGAAAAATAAAAGACAAATTTAGGGGGGACAGTCATGGCAAAATAGCACCCCAAGTCTATTAAAAGTAAGAGTGAAACTACATGGTGCTGCCAACAAGCCAGAAAAGACAAGGCCTTCAAAAGGAAACCCCAGAACACTGAACCAGAGCTGTGCAGTTCCGTTAGTTCTTTGATCAACTCTCAAAGTAGCTTCCTTGGTTCTCAGAGTAGCTTAGTTTTTCTGGGCAATTATCACCACTGCAGAGGTTCACACACTAGCCAACCACCCCACGGCATCAGCCAAAAGCAAACACATCAAACATACAGGTGCAGTGACATTAAAGTGCCACACACAGAAACATTTCAAAAGTGATATGGCGCAACAGAAAAGAATATAAATACAATTTACCCTGAAGAAGGTAAAACCTTAGATAAATCTCCAAATGTAGAAGCTGTGTAGAAGACAAAGGATTAATCCACTCACGGAATGTAAAGGATATACAAAGGCACAGAAGTGAACAAACACGGCACATTCAAGTCATGACTTGACTATAGGGAACACATAAGCAGGAGACAAGAAGACAAAGGAATTCCAAGGATTTTCACCTTTATACTCTTAAGACAAGGGGGCCATGGAAGGATCGACATTATCTGTCTCATGTACTTCTAAGTATGGTTGGTGAAGATCAAGTAAGATGATCACAGACAAGTATTTTATATAACATTAATGATCATTCTTCTTCAAATGTCTTCTTATCAGTCAGGTCTTCCCGGGCTATCCTAAATTCAGTAAGAATTCCCCTGGACTAACTTCACTATCTTGCTCTATTTTTCCCCACAGCATCTGTTACTACCTGACACATACATAATACATATACAATATATAATGATAAACCTACATGAATTTCTAAGAGGGCATATTTATGTATTTATCTGGTTCCCCCAGACCCTCCCAATCATTATGAAAGCCTCATGAGGACAGGGATCACACTTGTTTAGTCTGATGCTACATTACTGCCTAAAAGTATCTGGTTGTTTTAGGTGCCTCAATGAATGTTGGATGAACGAATGAATTCCTAACTGTACTATCTTTCTGTAAACAATCTGCTTCTCTCTCTCCCTTCAATGCATCTTAAGATGACTGCATGAGAAATAAAAGACCTAGAATTTAATGCTCCAACTTTGAGTACCAAACTTTGTGTACTCAAAACCTCACTTAAAACCAATGACAAGAAGAGAACATGTAAGATTTGGATCTTACCCATCTCTCTCTTAAGTGAAAAATATTCAGATACAATCCTTGCCCCTTGGGGTAATGCTCACTTCAAACTGGCCAGCAAAGCCCTTTTTATACAACTTTCCTTAAAAGATGCCTCAACATACCTCAAGCAACATAAACAGAAACGAACTGAGAGATTTATCGACTTTAGCATGAGCTAAAGTCATTCCACACATAGTCAGACTAGTTTCACTTTTAGAAAATATTACACAATTTTATTTGACATTTGAAGCTACTTTTTATTTCAATCAATCTAATCTGTGGGCGGGGGGTGGGTACTGGGGTTTGAACACAGGGCCTATACCTTGAACCACTCCACCACCCCTTTTTGTGATAGGTTTTTTTTTTTTTTTTCTTTCCAAGATAAGGTCTCGTGAACTATTTGCCCGGGCCGGCCTCGAACCGCGATCCTCCTGATCTCTGCCTCCTGAGTAGCTAGGATTATAGACATGAACCATCAGCGCCCCACTCAACCTAATCTTTTGCCAAATAAAAACACTGGCCAGTAAGAGCCTTATAATCTTCCTTCTTCACCCCCCCTTTTGTTGTTGTTTTTTTGTTGTTGTTTTGCAATACTGGTGCTTGTACTCAGGGCCTACACCTTGAGTCACTCCACCAGCCCTTTTTTGTGTTGTTTTTGAGATAGGGTCTCACGAACTATATTTGCCCAGGCTGGCTTCAAACTGCGATCCTCCTGCTGTCTGCATCTGACAATGCAGCCCACCCAGTCTGGCCTCAAACGCACAATCCTTCTGCCTCCACCTCCCAAGTATTGAGTTTACAGGTGTGTGCCACAATGCCAACCCTTTGTTTTTAATCATGAGTGTGCATGTTCCAGTCAAGAGAATCCCTCTCCTCAGTGCTAACCCATAACTATTACTTGAGATAGTAATACTTCTTAAAGATTTCTAGGCACACTTATTTAGTCCACTGAGACAAAGCCAGCAGGTGGCGCTCAATAAATCTGGTGAGTTCTCTATGGAGTAACTTTAAGAAACTTCTTCCTAACAGGGAGGAACTGAGACTTCAGATAGACAAGGAATAAAATTACAAGAAGTTTGGAAATAACTTAGTGTCTGGAAATTGTTTAAGGAGAAATGTTCCTTTAAAGGAAAAACGTACTTAAAATTCTAAGGGTATATAAGCTTTTTCTATTTAGAAGTACAACTCTGCTTCTCAGTCTATTCTTGTTAAGCAAAGCTAAATTTAAGACACCTTTCTGGTGTCTTTAAAAAAAGAAAAACAGGCAGTCTCTTCCTCTTGCAACTGTTTCACAACTCTCTGGAGTTGTGTCAAGACTTAAAGAGACACTCTCCCTTTTGTAAAAGGACCAGTTATTGGGTTGAAATGGAGAAAACATATAGGTTTTCATAAATTTTTGCTAGAATTTTTAATGAAATACCTAGAAATGATTAAAATAACATCAATCTGACCTGTTCTCGTTCCTCCCTCATTCCCTGTGCCCCTCCCAGAGAGCAGGTCACTGAAGCTTATACTCTTGCTATTCTGTCACGAAGCACTACTGGCTTGACTTCTGTCACCCATCTTTCAAAGCTGCTTACCTAGATACCTCGGGTCTCCTCCATAGTCATCAGTGAAGCTAGTTCTGCAGCCTTCTAACCTAAACCTTCACACACTAAGAAAGCATAGAAGAGTCTCCAACAATGTGATCTGATTACTCTCCTAAAACTCTTAGAAAGCCAAGGAGAGAATTCTAACTCCTGAGTACGTCCCTTCTAGTCACGACACACAAGACATTCCACCACCTAGCCCCTGCATACCTCTCCAGCCTTGTCTCCCTCTTGAAGCCTCCCCTTGAACAATATGCTACAATTGCATGAAACAGCTGGTGATTTAAGGACACACAGCTAAGCCTCCATTTCACTATCTGTCTCATTGCTTCTCCCTTCACCTGTGATACTGATGGTCAGAGCAAGGCACAAAGCATGCAACAAGACAACGCCTTTCTATCTTGAGTAGAAACCTAGACTCCTTCCTCACATGAAAAGCCTCACTCGTCACATGCAGATCAAGGTCCCCTCCAACTCCTTGAGCCTATCAGGGTTTGGGCAACAGACGTGGGCAATGCTTAAGTAGAGAAACCCAGCAGGTCACAGTAAATCACCTCTGGTCGCATAGCATTTCTGAATCAGATAGAACAATTATAAAGAGTGCAAGACAATATTCAAAGTTGGAAAGTAGGACACTATCAACTGCATCAAGATTAGGAAGGGAAGTTGCAAATGCAGAAGAGGGAGGTGTGCAGTGGAGGGAGTTGTAGTGCTGGAGGAAAATCACAGGACTTAGAATTCAGCTTCCTTCCTTCCTAGCTACATGAGATCAAGTCATGTGCTTAATAAAATGTCAACTTCTTTTAGCAACTACCTCAAATCTTTTTGGGGGACCCACTAGACTGTAAACTCTAAGGAGTAAAAATTGTACCCTTTATAGTGACACAGTTGAACCACATAAAACAATAATGGCATTTCATCAAATGTTCACAATATGCCAGTACTGTTTTAAATGTTTTACACTATACTTGGGTATAGTTCTCTGGCAGAACACTTGCCTAGCATGCAATGAGGCCCTGGGCTCAATCCCCCAACACAGTGAACAAATAAGAAAATGTTTTACACGGATTAAGGTTACTATTTAATTTCCTTGCAATCATATAAAGTACTAGTATTTTAACAAATTATTCCAAGTTCCTAGCATACAATAAGTATTCCCACCTATTCTTAAGTAAATCAAATAAATTAAAATAGTCCACCCTTCAGAATTTCCTTGTTTCCACCTCCCTTTACAACCTCTTCTAGCAAAACATAGTACTTCTCAAACAGAACCAAATAAAGGATGGTGGTAATTTTTTGGGGGAAGGGGTCTTATTCAGTTATAGAAGAAAAATTTTAACTAGACGACAAACTGGCCTTATGACATCCTCTGAAAAGTAGTTATAATGGAATGTAGGAAGAGTTAAAGGAAAACTTTACCAGATTATAAAGTACAACATCATAAAGCTTTCTTGAAGCTGGTTAAGCTTTCTAATTTATAGCAAAAGCTATATAGGAATTAAACAACACATAGAATTTAAAAATCATAAAGGCAGAAAAAAAAGCAATTCCATCATTTTGGATAACAGAAATAATTTTCTTAACTAACATTATAAGAAAAAACGCTTCACGGAAATAATTCAGTTTTTTAAATTTCTCTTCAAGTGCTAAACTTTTTAAAGTTTTATGAAAATCTATGCAAGGTACACTGCACATTTCAAGATTATCTTAAGTATAGCGATATTAACTGTTACTAACTAACTGTTATTAACCTAGTACACTAAGTACTAGGACCATTACATGTGGGGATGCCAATAATGAATTGCAGAAGAATGAATGATATATATGAAGATGAAGCACTTCTCACAGTACCTGATAAATTATTCACTAGGTGAGAGACATTGCTGTCATTTAAATTTTGGGGGGAGGGTTTTTTTGGATGGGTGTGGAGCTCAGGGCCTCACTTTTGCTACACAGGTGCTCTACCACTTGAGTCACACCTCCAGTCCCTTTTTGCTTTAGTAATTTTTTGCCCAAGATTGGCCTCAGATGGTGATCCTCCTATCTATGCCTCCCACACAGCTGTGATTAGAGGTGTGCACACAGGGCTTTTTTTTTTTTGAGATGGGGTCTCACTAACTTTTTACCTGGCTAGCCTTCAGCCTCAGTCCTCCTGACCCTACTCCCGAATAGCTGAGATTACAAGCATGCACCACCACATCTGGTCCTTAAATTAGGCTTAATCCTCATAAAACCCTGTAATATAGGTTCTATCCTGAATTCTTCAGGAAGAGAATCTAAGACTCATACCCAGCAAGTAGTTGGGCATGAATTTAAGCCTCTTATTTACTCAACTCTTACGGCCTTGCACTTTTCTCTATAGGGGTTCTCAGTGCTGTCCCAGGCCCAGCAGCACCACCTGAAAACTTACGAGAAATACAAACTCTCAGCTCTGCCTCAAACCTAGTAAATGAGAAGGTCTGGGGGTGCAGCCTAGCAATCTGCATTTCAATGGCCTCCAGATGATTCCAATGCTTGCTCACATCTGAGAGCCAGTGGCCCCACAGCACTATGCACCACAAGGCCGTTACTGCAAAGGTCTAGCGTCTGTCCCTAAATGGTTTCCATTTCTTCTGAGTACTTCAACTTTTCAACATCTTGTTCTGTCCTTCAAAATACCATCAAGGTCTTTATTTTACAAGTCCTGCACAACAGCCCACTCCCTCCCCCACCATGCAGGGTTAAGAACAGACGCACAGCTGCAGTGCATGTGCTACCTTAAGAGCCTAGGCTTCCGAAGAAAGGCCTGATTTTAACTCTGCCCCTTACGAGCGCATGAACTTGGCAAGTGACAACACTGTCCCCTCATCTTCAAGATAGAATAGCTATCTCATGAAGCTGCCAGAGTGATTGTATGAGAAAATGAAAGCAGGCATAGTGGGTAAGTACTAGCAGATGTTGAATAAATGCAGGCATTTGTGATTTCCACTTTAATACAACATACACTTTTGCCATCCTCTACTGCATACACATGCACACACATATACCATGGCAACTGAAAAATAAGTACCACACACTATATTCACCAGAAAAACTGGGGTTGGAATGTCAGTGCACAATTTCTTAGAACACCTACCTGTGTCTTATAGACAAGAAAAACCACTTTTAATTCTGAGACTTAGTAAGATATGGACAATGTATAACCATACCCAGAGATGTGTCAAGAACAGAAATAAAGGGCTGGTGGAGTGGCTCAAGCGGCAGAGTGCCTGTCTAGCAAGGGTGAGGCTCTGAGTTCAAACCCCTCTGAGTTAAAAAAAAAAAAAAATAGAATAAATTTCATAGCAATCTGGAAAACAGGAATTAACTGGCTGTTAAGAAATAACTAGAGTTGTGGCTTCTTAAGATTATGCTGCCTAGGATCACTTAATCATATAAGATAGGATGAACTAGACAACATCAGCAAAATGCAAAAAGCTTTAAACTAAGTAGAATTTAGGAATGTCAGAGGTGAATGCAAATTTCATGTTCATTAATAGTAGGTTAAGATCACTCCTGGTCTTTAACAAAGTCAACAAGATAACAATAATGGATGGAGACAAGCCCACAACCAGAATTGGTGGGTCCCATGAACCAAAAAAGGAATGTACCACTGCCTGAGCAGTAAGATAAAACTCACATTTCCTTCTGTGGACAAAACAGAGACAGCTGAGAATTCCACCCTAGCCGCCAGATGCTCTGTGTAGCACATGGGGTCAGCAGTTAACCCAAACACAGAGCTTTGTGAAGGGCATCAAGGACACGCAAGGGCCATCAGCTCTTTCTTAGCTTGAAAAAGAGCAAGCAAGCAAAGCTCCAAGCGTACAAACAGTGTTCTTTATACTTAAGGACATGTACCCTAAATTACAACCCTGCATAAAAAGATACAAATGGAAGTCACCAGAATCGCTGGAGGAGGCACGTGTAGGAAAGAGAAAAGGTTCTGAAGATGGGCATCACCAGCCCTTTCAGTCATCCGTATTTTGTGTGCCTTTCACCAGAATGTAATTTCTATATCCCTGCTGATATAAATATTTCCTTAATACTCTAAGTGGAGCCATTTATGGCTTTCAAAGTGCAGGTTCAGCGTGCTGATTTTATGAATGCAGCTAACATGAATCTCTCTCGTGGCACAGCAAGTTCCAAAGGCAGTGAAAAGAGTCTTCCAATGAACACAGTAACACATCACCTCAGTTCTCTTAGTGCTGCGCTTTACTACTTGTAAAGCACATCTAGCACTTCAACAGGTACAGCTTGTGCTGTCATTTAACCACTTTGTCTGAGTCCCTGCCTCTCCAATGAAAGAAGCTATCTATCCCTTTAAGACCAGACCGCCCATTCACCTTAACAGGTGCTTTGTAAATACCTGTTTTGAATGAATTTAAGGAACAGAACTTTACATTTCTATCTTCATTGGTCACCAAGACTTCTCTTCACTAGGACCAAATGGAAATTTTAACTCCCCGCCACTGTTATTTGAAAGCTTAGGAAATACCAAGTTATTATTTTAAAAGCATCCTGCAAGCAGGCTTTGAAAAGTCTGACCTATGTATCTTGTTCTGTCCTAAAAATGCCAAGGAAAAAAGAAGAAAATACTACTTACAAATGTAAAGCCCACTAACCGGAAAGCAAGCGTCTGGAAACTGATTTAAAAACCCAACAGAGGGGTGAAGATGTAGCTCAGTGGTAGAATGCTTGCCTAGCATGTACAGACCCTGGGTTCAATCCTCAGCACCATCACAAAATAAAAGGACTCCAATACAAGGAAACTGAAATTTTAATTCTATAAAACCATGAAAAGCTGGAATGAGGAACCCCTGAGTTCCTATTTCTACTGGCACTGGTCACAAAGTTGTTTTTAAAATGAAGTCCTTAGGTCTGGCTAGAGAGGGCCACTGTCTGCAAAATGCTGGAGCAGGCCCATCAGAATTGAATTGTGTGAGCCAGGTTATCCATGTAAGGGATCAGAAAGCTGACAGTGAACTGAGAATCACATCATGAAACACATTGCTCAGTAAGAATGATAAAGCTATACCATTAGTAAGTCAACTATAATGAGTCAACTAATAACATTAAGTTCAGGTAGCCTAAATTCTGTGATTTGAAAATCTGACTTATGATGTCATCTATACCTATTCAAGGATACTTTTTAAACTGGTAACAGACTCACAACTTCCCTCCTCTGAGCACAGTACCCGCACCTGGTACTCTCATCTTCTGGAACTGTTTGGGCTGTGAGGTCTATTTTAATTAGCATGAAAAACCACATTTACCCATTGTGCAAAGTCCAAGGCTGGAAATGTTGAGTCCAGAGTGAACAAGGATTCCATGTGTCAGCAAGAAATCGTTTTTTTTCCTCAGGATCTAAATGCAAATCCAATGGACATATCCTTCTGATTTCCCTCGTTCAGGTGGGTTCTTGAGCCAATTAAAAGATTTTAACTCCGTCCACCACAGTTGTTAGAAGACCCTTTTGAACTCTCACTCCTATGGAAATACTAAGCAAGCCCTATATGCTGTGGTGAAGATTAGGTCAGGCAACATGTATTAAATACCTTTGGCCATAGTGCCTTTCCCAGAATAGATTCCCACCAATGCAACATCCTATTCTACTTTTCCATTCCTTGGGAAAACAGAACAGTAACACCTTAAGAACAGTCCCTATTCTAACAGAAATTCAAAAAATCACTAGTGACGCTTTTGTTTTGCACATTTTGAAGAAAAGCATCCAGTGCCACATCTTGTTTCTTATGATGTTCCTGTATTGTAAAATGTTTCTGCCTCCTCTCCCAGAAGCTCTCACATGCAAAAACATTGGTATTGAGGAAAACAGAAGAGAAGGAAAACATAATAAACCAGATCTGTTGAGACTCTGGAAATTTGTTTTCTAATTGGAATGGCTCTTCCCCCTGAAAATCTAATAAATGAGGGTTTTATCCCAAACATATGGCAGGTAATGATTATTATCCCATATATTATCTTGGAGCATGTCTCGGAACAGAATTTCTATCTCACATTTGAGTAGCTCACCAAATTAAATACTTTCAAAAATATTTACTTTGTAGGAAGAAAAATGCCTCTGGCTTTCCTGAGGGTTATCTAGAGATGTGTTTGACAGACAAACCTCACAGACATAAAAAGGCAAGTTTAACAACTAGAGCATCTGAGAAATGCATCCCAAGTTTTCACTCTTTGAACAAGTCAGTTTAGTTAGCAAATTGTCAGCATCCAATATAAGCCATCTGGGTCAGGGTTGGGCCCAGCAAGCTCTTCTAGCATTAGTGACACATAATATAAACCACAAAGCATACTGGAAACCAGTAGAGAACATTTTTCCAATACAGAAAAGGCACCACCTGCAAACTGTAGGAGCTGAGTTCCAGGGCCCTGACCTTACTCTCACTGCTCCATGGCTAATAAGTCACCATCTTTTTGAGGAACCTCTAAATATCTAGCAACATACTTTATTGAGCTATGACTAACTTCCCTTTGTCAAAAGTTATAAAACTACTTCTTCTAATAATGACTACTTCAAATAATAACTGTAAACTATTTTGTTTCTACTGCACACTAAGACATTGTCTCCACCAAAAAATGAGCTCAATCCTAGTAAGCTTTTCAAACATCCCTCCTCTCTTCCAGTCTCCCAATTGCCACATTTTTTTCTCTTAGCCCACTTATTCCAAGTCTTACACTATAACCTCTGTGCCTGTGCTTTCTTAAATTCAAACCACTAATGACCTGCTTCCTGTACACTGTCTAGTCTGATTATTTGCAAATTCTGCTACCTACCCGCCATGAAATCATAGGCAAATTCCTCAATATTTATTGGTTTAAATTTTTGGCAGTATGTGTGATTGAACCCAGGGCCTTGTGCATGCTAGGCAAATACTCTTCCACCTGAGCCATGCCATCAGCCATTTTGTTTGTATTTTGGTTTTTTGTTTGTTTCAGCAGTACTGGGGTTTGAACTCAGGGCCTCACCTCTACCACTTGAGCCATACCCCCAGCCCTTTCTCCTCTAGTTATTTTTAGAATAGGGTCTCACCCTTATGCCTGAACCATCCTGGACCAGGATCTTCCTATTTCCACTTCCCATGGAGCTGGGATGACAGGTGCAATGTCACCACACTCAGCTTTTATTTTTTTTGTCCTGGCTAGTCACAAACTGGGATCCTCCTGATCTCCACTTCTTGAGAAGCTAGAATTATAGATGTGAGCCACTGCACACAGCCCTTGTATTTTGCCTTCCAAATTAGGGTCTTGTGAACTTTGCCTGGGCTGGCTTCTAGTTGCTGATCCTCCAGTCTCCAAGCAGCTGGGATTATAGGTATGCACTATCATGCCCAGCTTCCCTCCATCTCTTTATTGTATACTTTCCTCACTCTTCCACAAGACTGGGTTCAGCCATCCTAAAATACAATGATTCTTATGACTCATAACATTTTTTCCCAGTCCTGAACTCTCAAGGTCCATTCCTACATGCAGAGCTGACTGTGGGGCATTCACTTGGATATAAAGTGACTTACTCTCACACACACTCACTCTTTCTCTTCCCTCCCACCCCCCTTCCCCCAGAATATAAAGTATGGGATTCATCCAAGTCTCTTGACACCTACTGTCTCCTTGTACCTTGAGTCTGAGAAAAGAGGCACAAAAGACCCTTTGCTCCTTCAGAAATTTAAAAACTTTGCTTCCTTTTCAGCTGTTACTTGGGGGGAGGATTTATTTAATGTTGCTAGTGTTTGGTTGCTAGGTCAAGTAGTTTAAGTGTGTGGAGGTGATGGTAGTGACTAATTTATTTGTTTTATGAATACAACCTTTCCTTCATGTGCTTGGTTTTTCTTTTACCACCTTACAGCATCCCTCTTCCCTTACCTTCTGGCTAGTTTTTTCCCCATTGAAAATAGCTCTAGAGCTAAAGGGTACATGTATTCTGTTCATAAAAAATGTGAGCAGTTACGTGGTTTGCTGCAAACAGGTGGTATGGATCCTAAGTTGCATAAGGACTACAAATAATTCAGTACTCAAGAGATACAGGCAGTATTTCTACCATGTTCTTTCAAATAGGTATTTCACAGAATGCAACTTTACAACACAATTCCATCAGACACTTTTATGGTTTGGATACTGAATGCTCCCCAAAGACGGTGCTGGAAGGCATTGTTGCAGCCTGTGGCGCTATTAGGAGGTGGTGGAACCTTTAGGAGGTAAGGCCTAGTGGAAAGAAAGTTAGGCTGAGGGGCATCTCTTAAAGGGAATTTTGGGACACTGACCCCTTCTTTTTCCAAGCCACTTTGCTCTGCCACACTCTTCCAGCAACAGACCAGAAGTCATAGTCAAACAACCATGGACTGAAACCATGAGCCAGAATAATAAACCATTTCCTCTTTTTAGGTTGATTTTCTCAGGTATTTTGCCACAGTGACATAAAACAGTCTGACACACATACTTGTAGGATTTCCTTACAATTTCACGAAAGGTTACATATGCACAATAAGGAGTTGGTTATTATACTTATTTCCTTCCTAGCAATACCTCAGTCACAAAGGTAACAACACTAACCATTCACAGCCCACACAGGGTAAATGCATTAACTGAACTTGAGAAACAAATGAGTAATTCAAAGAAAGCCAGCTGTTCTATCCACAAGAAGTGAGTTTCACTGAAATTGTAGTTTTACCAAGACTGTTTTTCATGGACTCACTCTGTGGCAGCTTACTGAGTGCCTACTACATCCTCATTAAATGTTGCTGTCATTGCTCCGTTGAGAATTACATCAAGAACGTGTGGAGACGATGTCTTGTTAAACCACAAGTAAATTATTACACTCGATAAGCTCCCTACTGACATTAGCAACTTCACTGACATTTAAGGGTACACCTTACACAGAACAAGGATGCCCTATGTCAGGAAAGCCAATATGCAAAAGGTGCTGCCAAACCTGAGACCTTAGAAGGAGAAAGTGAGCAGCTAATCACACCATCTTCTTACAATGCCCAGTTCCTCTGAACAGACGAAGTATGTAAATTCAGTTCCATCTTAGCCAAGGGTTCACTGTTAGCATCTCCGATAATCATGTAAGAATGTATCAAGAGACATCATGAAAAACACCAGAGACATAATTTGTGTAGTATTCCTACCAAAATCACCAGGAAACATCTACAAACCCAAACTGATAAAAGACAACTGGGCTGTATTCTTCAAAAGTGTCAATATCATGACAAACAATGCAGAAGAATTGTCATTAAGAAACTGAAGAGCTATGGACACCCATATGTAGAAGACTGATTAGACTCATATCTCGCATCCCATAAAAAACTCAATTCAAAATGGATCAAAGATCTTAATACAGACTTGAAACTACTATGGGAAAACACTTGAAGATATAGACATAGGCAATGACTTTCTGAACAGGACTCCAATTTCTCAGGAAATCCAAGCAAGAATTGACAAATGGAATTGCATCAAATTTAAAAACTTGTGCACATCAAAGGAAACAATTACCAGAATGAAGACACAAACCCATAGAATGGGAAAGAATCTTTGCAAGCTCCTCATCAGACAAAGAATTAATACCCAAAATATATAATGAGCTCAGAAAATTAAAAACCAAATAACAAATAATTCAATTAATCAATGGAGAAAGAACTGAATAGTTCTCAAAAAGAGTACAAGTACCTGAGAAACGTTCACCATCTTTAGCCATAAAGGAAATGCCAATCAAAACGACACTGAGATTCCATCTCCCTCCAGTTAGAATGGCCATCATGAAGAAAACAAAGAACAAATGCTGACAAGGGAGGATGGAGGAGAGGTGGGCAACACTAGTACTCTGCTGGTGAAATGTACATCAGTGCAGCCACTATGGAAATCGGTACGGAGGGTCCTCAAAAAAGCAAAAACAGAACTACCATATGATTCTGCTACACTACTCTTGGTCATAGAACCAATGGAACGTGAGTCAACATTAAACAATACAGATACCTTCATATTCATGTTTATTGCAGCACTATTCACAATAGCCAAGCTATGGAATCACTCTAGGTATCTAACAACCAATGAATGGGTAAAGAAAATGCGGTAGATGTACACAATGGAGTATTATTCCACCATAAAGAAGAATATGATGTCATTTGCAGGAAAATGGATGGAACTGGAAATCATCAGGCTGAGATAAGCCAAGCTCAGAAGACAACTATCACATTCTCTCTCCAGTGCAGAATCTACACCTAACAATATGACATTATTGTAAAAGGAAGCCTGTTTGGGGGCTAACCAATGAAAGGGGGGAAGGAGAGAGTAATGGGTAATGAATAGGATCGAAGTACATATATATGAAAATAGCATAATGAAGCCCACTAAAAACTATAAATATGAAAAATGGGGGATAAGAAATAAAAATAGAGGGGGTGAATTTGTGCATATTATACACATGCATGGATAATATGACAATGAAACTCCCTTGTACAATTAACATATGCTAGTAAAATAAACAAAGTTAAAAAATAAATTCAATGTATAATACAAGACTAAATCCTGCACAGAGAATGAAGGGAGAGGCTGGTGTAAAGGACATTATGGGGATAATTATGAAGATCTGGATACGGACTTACATTATATAAAAGCATTATACCAATGTTATAATTCCTGTTTTTGTTCATTATACTGTGGGTTCTGAAAAGAACAGCCTACTTCTGAAGAAATCTAGGCTGAGATGTGTACGAGGGACTAGGGTACAATGTGTACAACTTTCAAATGACTCAAAAAATACATAATATAGACAATGATAAGCAAATGTGATGAAATGTTAATGAGATTAGAGGCAAAGTTACTGTACCTTCTTATAACTTATACAAGTTCAAACTCACTTCAAATAAAATGCTTTAAAAACTGTTTGTTTTTAGTGAAATGAAAGATTAAACTTGAGTTACTTACATGAAAATAGAACGTATTTGTGCCAGGCTATCATGTTAAGTGCTGTCAGAGTTTCGTATTTTATGGAACGGCTGTGGACTTTATGAGACGGCTTGGTGTACAGAAGCGCCACCCTTGCTAGTTACTAAGTAAACTGGCTCCCCACCCAGAGCCTTGTGCATGCTAGACAAGCGCTCTACCACTGAGCCTCATCCCCAACCCTCACAGGAGCCATTTTGCGCTTATGTTTCCTCCTCTCTCACAACTTCGCTATGAGAACAAAATGACACAATGTACGCAAAAGTCCCTTTTCAACTATTAGGTACTAGTCAAGCTTTTTTTTTTTTTTAAAGGAGTTATCATCCAGAAAGTTACAGGTGGTAAAATGAGTGTTACACATCAATAGTATTCAGAGAAAACATGATGGTGAAAAGACTACTCTTAAATTATATCCTTCACCACGTAGGTTCAAAAATGGACAAACAGTAGCAAATTTTGAAAATATGATGACTTATTCCTCCCAAAAAAGTAATCTAGCCATGAAAGAATATAAAACTAAAGTAGAATTTTTGTTAAATTTTCACTGTGATAAGTAAAAACGAAATCTGCTTTAAAAAAATTCAAGAATATTTATCTATATCTAAAGCACAAATCTTAAAAATGACTCAAAACTATTTTTTCCTCACATGGAGAATCCAAAATGCGTACATTTAAACTTGGTAAGAATGCAGGCTGCTCAGACCAGCATGCCCACATTAGGTTAAATCTCAGCATCCCAAGTGATCTGACTTGACCCCACGCTGTTAAGGGTTCTAAAATTTTAGAGCACACAGAAATACATGCTGCACTGGGATTCACACATGAGAAAAGGTGGACCCGGAGAGTTACCTAACTGTCTGTGAAAGTCTGGAAGATCTAGCTTTTCCCTCATCTCCTTCCAACATCTCCAATCTCATCCTGGAGGACAGACCAGGCCCCACTAGCCTTTGGACCCCCTAAGCCCAGACACTGTTCTTTCCGTTCCTCAAACAAATAAAAGCTTATTCTTACTTTTGAACTTACTCGCTTATTTCCCTGAGCTGGGACACTGTGCCAACATCTTCTGGTCATTCAGGTCAGCATAAAAGCATGCCTCTCAGAGGTGCTCCCAGCCACCCAACCTAAAACACCCCTAGCCAGGCACTATCACATCCTCTTACTTTATTTGTTTTCATAGAGCTTTTTCACCTGTTAAAATTTTTCTGTGTATAAGTTGTCTGCCTCTTCTCACTACAATATAAATACCACAAGAGAAGGGGACAATCCGTTTTGCTTATGGTGAAATCTCCAGCACCCCAGATAAGGACTTTGCACGAAGAGGACACCTAAACGAAAAAATGAGTCTCCTCAGCCCCAGCCCAAAATTCACTTCCAATCTGGATGTGTGGGTGAAATTAATTTCAGGAATAAAAAGTTTTCTTTTTTTGTCTTCTTTCCCACTGCCCACTATCCTAATTCTATCTACTCTCTTATACTCCCAAAGAGCACATCTACTCTCACATTCAGAGCTGTCCAGTTCTTAGAGACAACACAAACTACCTCTACTTCTAAACTGACTTCCTTGCTCCAGAATTCCAACCACAGATCTCCTGCTAGCAACAGGACACCCATGTGTCCTACAGTATGTTTAAAGAACAAGTTCATCATCTCCTCATTCCCTTTAACAATGGCATTTGCTGTGACTCATTCAAATCATCAACCAAATGCAAGTCATTCACTCTTCTCTTTCACTCTTCACGTCTACTAAAGTATTTGGCTCTGCTGCTTCTAAAAGTATTTCCTGCATCTGCCACTGCCTCTCATTTTTATTTTCACGGTATATTAAGGCCATCATGCAGAAAAAGATATACCTAAACTTGTAATTGTTTTTATCAACACCACCCAATGAGACCTAAACTGCAATTATTACAAATCCATCTGCAAAGAATCTGTACTTTTGTGGAGGCTGTAAGACATACCTGACCTAGAAATGTAACATTCTTGCCAGACACAAAGATTGTATTCACAGAATCAAAGATGAGTGACAAGGAAAGAAAGGCATGGCCATATTGAGATACTGGATTCCAAAATTCCAAACTAATGTCCTGCACCTCCCTCTGTGAACACTTCATAAAAATAATAGCCCACTAAAACAGATTTACTTAAAACATTCAACAGTACTCCCAACTAATGCAACCTACTCTGCATGCATCTTTACTTAAAAACTGGTTAAATATTTATTTGCAATCTAGCCTACTTTTCTTAACTTACAGATAAAACGTTCTCCGGATTCAGTGTTTTCCCTCCTCTACTGATGATATTCACCACTGGCCAATCCCAAATATATACTAAAAGGTAAGCTTAAACAATCTTTTTGTTCCTTTGCTCATTACTTTCTCTAGGTGCAAAGCACGGACCTATCCAACATACTGTTATACAACAGCTAGTTTTCTCTGCCAACACAACATAAATTCCTGTGAGTTGGACTCAGTTTATTGAGAATGAAATATTGTCACATTTTAAAAAAGGATAACAAACTTTCTGCTAAGTATTACCACATGATAGATATTTGAAATCTGAAGAGAGCTTGTCCAATTCCTTAAAACAGTCATATACCAAGCACTTACTCTGTTAAGAATAATCCTCAGAGCTGATCCCATTTCCCTAGCAGAATGAAACTTTTTTAAGCTTAACAAGATTTACAGTGGGAAAACAAAGTCTAAAATGTCTTCCACTGAGATAAATCAGGGTGTCAGCAGGGCAATGTGCCTATGGAGGCTCTGGGGGGAAAAGGTTCATTGGTTTTGCCAGTTCCTTAAGGCTATAATCCTTGGCTCATGACCCCTTCCTCCACCTGCAAAGCAAATAGCACTGCATCTTCAAATCTCTCTGATTGTCTTCACACACTCTCTTACTTATAAGACGTAATTACAATGGATCAACCAAATAATTCAGGATAAACTTCCATCTCAAATTTTATAATTTAATTAATTATGAGAAGTCTTTTTTGCTGTGTAAAGCTTCTGGGGATGAAGATGTGAACTATGAAATTCTAAGATAAACACACAGGAGTAAATCTCTATGACCTTGGTTTAGGCAAAAAATTATTCCTAGATATGTGATCTTGCTTTACGCAAAACATTCTTCTTAGATATGATACTAAAAGTACAAGTGATAGAAGAAATAATAAACTAGACACAATTAAAACAGAAAGTTTTTGTACTTCATAGGACAAAACATCACCAAAGTAAAATGGTAACTCGCAGAATGACAGATGATTTTTGCAAATCACAAATCTGATAAGGAATTTGTATCCAAAATACACAAAGAACCCATACAATTCAGTAAGAAAAATAACCCAATTTTTAATTGGGTGAAGAGTCTGAACAGACACTTCTCCCATCATATAAATAGCTAATAAGCATATGAACAGATGTTCAAAGCCATTAGCCATTTGGGAAATACAAATCAAAACACATGCGCTATCACTTCACATCCATTAGGATGACTACAGTCAAAAACTCAGAAGGGGCCAGTTATAGTGGCGCACATCTATAACCTAGCTACTGGGAAGCAGAGGTAGGAAAGAGGATCCCAGTCCCAACCTACCTAGGTAAAAGCAGGAGACCCTATGTGAAAAGCAAAGCAAAAGGACTGGGGATTTGGCTCAAGAGGAAGAGAGCTTGCCTATGCAGCTCAAGGCCCTGAGTTCAATCTCTGGGACCACCAAAAAAAAAAAAGCAATGAAAATACTGGTGAAATACAGAAAAATTAAAAACTTCATAAACTGCTGGAAAAATGGTCCAGTCATGGTGGAAAACAGTTTGGAAATTTCTCAAAATGTGAAGCCATAATTATATGAGTAAGAATTTTATTCTTAGGTATATATACCCAAGAAAAATTAAAAATATGAAGGCACAAAAACCTGTCCACAGCAGCACTATTCATAGAAGCCAAAAAGAGGAAAGAACTCAAATAGATAAATAAAATAAGGTATACCCACACAATGGAGTATTTTTCATCAATAAAAAGGAACTAGAGAGATACATGAGCTAAAATAGATAAACCCTGAAAACATGCTAAGTAAAAGAGGCCAGTCACAAAAGGCAACATACTGCATGATTTCACATATATGAAATCTGCAAGACAGGTAAATGAATAAAGACAGAAAGTAAATAAAATGCCTGTCATGGCTGGAAGGAGTGGGAAGTAATGACTGCTAATGGGTACAACCTATCTTCTGGGGTGACGCACATGTTCAGAAGTGGGGTAATCTGGAATCCAAAATGCCCCAAAATACAAAACTGTTTGAGCACTGAAAATTTCATACCTGACCTAATGTCACCCAAAATTATGAAAAATATTGCATAAAATTAACTTCAAGCTAAGTCTAAGGTACATGTGAAACAAATGGATTTCATGTTTACACTTGTGCCCTAGTCCCAAGAGATAGAAGATAATAGATAGACAGACACAAATATTCCAGAATCAGACAAAATTCTGTCTGATCTGTAGTTCCAAGCATTTCAGATAAGGGATTCTTGATCTGATACTAAGACTCAAGTTTACCTTGCTCAGCCTTGATTTGTTCATTTTGTCAATTTTGTCTTACAATTCCCTCGCTTTAAGCAAGGGACATGGCAGCTTTCATCCCAGGTCATAAGGTAAGCAGCACTTGCCATGACAGAGTATCTGCCACCTAGTAGCAACGCAGAGCAACTCACCACAGCAGCAGGCCGATCTCATTCTATGTTTATAGAAATACACTGCAGGTAAAAATAAGAAACCACAGTCCCACTTCTGGGGCAATGTGTTTTATATGTGCACCCGATCGCAAGCCTTACAGCTACAACTGTCCTCAGCTGAGTTCCGTCATGTGTTAGGCATTTAGCATTTACCAAACCAAACTCTATTTCTAAAGTATACTTGCCAATAAAGTCATTCACAGACGTGTAAAAATTTCTTTAAAATATCTACCACATGAGTATGAGTTTATTATAACAAAGAACACAGAGACGCAGAAATGCAAAAGAAATCACATTATCTACTCACATATAATGGAGCTTGTTGTGGAGTAAGTTTCATGACCGAAGACACTGAAAGAGAATGAAGACATAAATGAGAATAAAGTTAAGATTGTCACCAAAAATATACATACCACCTAGAGTCCTAAAGAGGTCAGACAAAGCTCTGTGAGAACAATGCAAACTCTGACATGCCCGCATGTCCAGCCTGCCTTAATGTGTGGGAAGGAGAAAGCTCAAGGACTGCTTGTCTGTATTCCAGAATCTTCTCAAGAGGGAGAACTTTCCTAATTGAAAAATAAAGACAAAAGGCTTTGCTTTCACAAAAAATTTAAAGCAGTTTCCAAAGCAGAACCAGTAGACTCAGTTGCAATTTTATATCACCCCATAAACTCACAAAATGCTGCATACCTGGGGACCAGCCCCCAATCCCACTAGGGAAGATTAAGGGGAAGGGAGGTTAAAAAAAAAACCCTAGAGCTCTCTTGCTCACTGCCTCTCAGAGAAGGAAGGCTACAGCTTGCCTGTAACAGCTAAAAAGTCTTTGCCCTTCTCAAAACTAATGGCTGGATTCCTTGGTTATTTCTGTCACTAAATGAATTCTCACAAAAAAACTTAGGAAGAACTTTAGAAAAGGCTTCCGGGATAGTGCATTTCTGAATATTAAGAAGAACATGTTCTTAAAAGTTGAACTTGGTGATTTTACCAGTACTTCAGAATGGCAGGTCTTTTGACAGACAACCCCCACCACCTCCCCAGAATTTGAATATAAGCTGATCTAACGCTCACTAGTCAGAGGAGACCAAGAGACTTCATTATAATTTCATATGAAATTTCTTATTCATAATAGATAAGTTAAGGCATATAATAACCAGCACATGAAAAAATAGGTTAAATTCTACACCTTGTGTTCTACCCAATTACGAAGACCTCACCAACAATTTATTGAAATTCAAAGAGTATATAAACTGGAGGTTACCACCAATGGTCAGATGTTCAGAACAAAAAACAATGTCTTAGTGATCATTCATAATTTAAACAGACACCTCTCAATATAAAAATCTTCAAGGATCTGCACAGATTGAGCTGTATATGTCTGAGACCAAGGCTCATCCAAACAGCAATTAACATATAGTTGGGGTGGGGAAGAGTCTATAACCAGGCTCTAAAACCCAATCACCTGCAACCAGTTACAGACCAAGTTACTGGACAAGACAGTAGGAAGTCTACAGCAGTTGGCTCCACCATGTTGACTGACCCATCTCCATGCCTATCATCATTCACTTTATGTTCCACCCCCACAGTGAAACCTCCTGGCTCAGGGCACTCTTTCTTCTCTGCCTGCCTTCATTTAGTAACTCTTTACCTTTAAGTGATAAAATCACCTAAAGAAATCTACACTGAAAACCAAGTTTGAGAAATGTAGCGATAACTCTTTTAATAGAAAAATTAAGTACATTTCAAGGCCATCAGATTCCAGCAACAAGCATGAACAAAAACCAAAGATCAATGGGCTTGAACACTTTTTCAGTGTATTAAATATTCATTTAATTTAAAACCACTGGCTTTTCAATCAACTTTCCAGGTTATGCATGGGACACAGAAGAACCTATAAATTTATGAACCAAAATGTGTTTCTGCCATCACCCACAGAAAAAATAAAAGTAAAACATACACTGTTTTGACACTTGGCAATCCGGAGGATTGGAGAATCTATGGTGACAAAATAGTGACTTTGGTATCACTCCTATGTTCACGCTTTGCCAAGAAAAACTGAGGGTGCCTGTGTAAGGACCACATCATCATCTTATCTGAGTGGCTGCCAGTTCATTTGGATCTAAGGAAGGGCTGGCACATTCTGAACTGTTTGGAATTATGAACTCATCTAGACATATTTCAAAGCCACAACCTGTACAGGTTACTCTCAGATAAGGATGCAAGAAGAATGATCCACAGGCCCATCATCCTATCAGGTAATTGTACTACAAACTTTTTCTTTTCTTTTTTTATATTGATGTACTGGGGGTACATACTACAAATTTTATAGCACCTATTTTTTTAACTGTTTTGTTTCATCTTGTTTATTATTTTTGATGGGACTGGGATTTGAACTCAGGGTTTCAAAGCAAGAGCTCTACCACCTGAGCCACACTTCCAGTCCATTTTTCCTCTGGTTATTTTAGGGATGGGGTCTCGTGAACTATTTGCTGGGCTGCCCTTGAATCACCATCCTCCCAATCTCAGCCTCCCAAGTAGCTAGGATCACAGACATGAGCCACCAGCACCCAGCTCTAGTACCTATTACCTTAGTGACCTCAGCTCATCTCCTAAGGATCACTTGTCCAGATCTGACAAACTTATTACTTCTATTGTTTCAACTGGCTTCTTTTGTTGTTCACAATAGGGAAGATTCCAAATCCACACACACACACAAGTACAAGCCATTCCCCATATCTGCACACCCCCAACAGGAGGAGGGCAGCAGAGTAGGCGTTTGCAGTTGATCTATGTATAAACAGAAGATTTTTACCTTCTGTAAAAAGCTGTACTTACTCTGTACTTCCATGGCAGAATACACTTCAAATCAATTCCCCTGGCCAGGGACCCTGTTAAGATGGGCTTTGAAACACAAAAATTTGTGCCAAGGGTTAACATGGAAATTACACTGTATGCTCTGGATTCTTGTAAAAAAAAAAAAATCAGTGTTCAGCTCTTCCTCACAGAAAGTAACTGAATCCAAAAAGTCTTTCCTTCATTCCTAGGAATATTGCCAATAGCTATAAACACACTGTGCACTAGTAGGGGAAGTTTAGGTGGCTTGAAGTGGGAGCAGGTAATCCTGAACAAGAGAGAAAGACGCAGGATACACAGAGTGAATAGGTTTTCCTTTGAAGATACCAAGTTCTACAGAAGCTATAAAATACCACAAGTACCAAATATATTTCCTGAGTAAATGACTGAGAAAGTCTTGATCCATGAATGTTTTACTTCTGTTTACAGCTGCATTAACTAATAGCTGAGCAGTAAGCTCTAAGCAATGATTCTTGAACGTAAGTGCACTTGGGCATACAGCTGAAGGCCTTGTTAAATAATGTAAATTCTTGCTCTCCAACACCAGGTCTAAGTCAAGAGATCAGATCTGGTGATATTTCTTCTCTGGAGTAATGGCCCACATGTGAGAAACAGAAGCACTGCAAATCAAAACATGGGTCTCATTCTCATTTGTCAGTTAGCCTTCCTCTGCCCAACTCTCACACAATACAGTACTTATTAACCACCAGGGGGCAAAAAAAAAAAAAAAAAAAAAAGCAAAGCACTGATGGAGAGAAGAGGATACACAACAGCCACAGAAGGTGAAGAAAATGAGGAATCTAAAACAGGATAATACCAAGAGTAAAACAAATGAATGGAACAAATTAAGAGGAAACAAACAAATCCCTCCAAAAACAGCCACTTCACAAACACCCACATTTCCTCATCTAGTTTATTCTTTATCAATGCTGATTACCCACCAGGCAGAAAGATCATGAGTTTAGGGCAAGCATAAAACACACAAACACAAATCAAAGTAATGATGACCAAATTTTAAAATCAAAATTCTTACCACAGTAGTAACTAAACTAAAGAGAAATTAAACTAAGGTTTAAAAAAGTCTTAACTCTGGGCTAGGGATGTAGATCAGTGGTAGAAGAGTGCCCACGTAGAATGCACCCAGATGCCCTGCCTTCAATCCCCAGCACTGCCCCACCTCCCAAATCTTTTTCTTTTTTGCAGTACTGGGATTTGAACCCAGGGCCTCACACATGCTAAGCAGGCACTCTACACTTGATTAACTCCACCAGCCTTAGTCTGTATTGGGTTTTTTCCAGATAGGGTGTAGTGAACTATTTGCCTTGGGCTGGCTTTGAACCTGATCCTCCTGATGTCTGCCTCCTGCCTAGCTAGGATTACAGGTATGAGCCAACAGCATCCAGCTTAGAACTCTTTTAAATACTTATCTTAAGTATTTGCCTTGAAATGCATATGGGAGCATGTATCAATCTTTTCAATGCACTGGGCTTCCTTTTCTTTACTTATATCTATAAGACTCAATGATTCGTATTTCTCTGAGCCCCTAGAATATTCCATGTACTAAACTAGTTACTGAGCTTTAGAGATAAATCTTATGTGTCTCTCCCACCAACTTAGTAAGAGACATACATATGTAAACAAGTAATTACAGTATGAGAGCCATAATAAAAATCTGACAAGAGTTAGGAAGGAGCAACTGACTCTCTAGGTGGTGGCAGAGAGACTAGTGGAAAAGACAAACCGTGAGGCAAGTTGCACCAGGTGGACACAGGAGGAGCACAGAATGGAAAGAACAGCAAGTACAAAACATGACAGCACAGTGGGCTGTTGAGTACAGATGAATGACAAGTGCAAACTGAGCACAAGGAGAAAGGAGTAGAAGACACACTCATGTCAATCCACATACCTCAAAGCTTCCTGGCCTTACAAACCAAAGACGGCAAAGAGGAGAAAACAGAAACCAATGAGACATGGCTTAATGCTAAAGAAATCACAGCACTCTAGAAGATGATGGCAGCAACCAATTTCTGCCTTTATTTCCTTTATGCTCAGCTCACATTTCTGTTATTCACAACTCAAAGATTCATGAAAAATGGCACTGGAAGATGTTTGTAATCACAAAGACTAAACTCAAACCTAGACAGAGCCAAGAATCTGTAAGTGGGTCAGAATGTATACAGTTGAGCCAGATTCCCAACCTGGTTTTCCTGAGGTACAGCAAGCAACAGCTGGCTTCCCAATCTGCATATGCACTGGGAGTTCTCTTTCCAATCCTAACTAACCCCATCAGTCACAAAACCTTACAATCAGAAGGGTTCATCCTCATCCCCCAGGAAGAAATCACTGCCAGCTTACCAGCCTCTGCTTGTAGACTTGGGTGCCAGTGCCTTATCACACTGAGAAAATCTCTCCAGGCCACACCAACCCCTCTGACTCAACCTTCCCAAAATGCTATTTCATTCTTTTGAGATAGCGGCTTCATTTCTTTACAGAGCTCTAGAACAGTAGCCTGCCATGACTCAGGTAGAGAGAGGGTTGGAGGTGTGGCTCAAGCAGTAGCCTTGCAAGTGCAAGGTCCTGAGTTCAAACCCTAATGGGGGCAAGAGGAAGAAAACACTAAAATGTGGGGACACTTTTGACCCATCTTAGTTTTTCTAGAGCTTCCAACTTTCAATGCTCCTTATTGAAAGTGTAAAATAAATATATTTACTCGCTGGGCTGGCCACATGTGTCTATGGATGCAGTGTTGAGGCTTATGGGCCCCAGGCTGCAAGAAAGCTCTACACTTTATTTTCCTCATCTGAAAAAGGGAATAAGAAAGACTAACATCATGCAAAATGTTTAACACAGTGGTGGGCAATATGAAAATAATAAATTAAGTTCCTGTTCTTATCATGTGGCATGAATTACACAATAGCGATTTCAGCACTACCTAATTCTAAGCAAAGGGCATCACTGAAGAAAACGTAGATCCCAACAGGCACAGCACTCTCAGAGATCATCCACACTCCCCTCTGGTGCCTGTGAGCCCCATTATGCATGCAGCCTACTTAGCACTCCTCTTTCCAACACTAAACCCTCACTTGCACGCACCAACCCAGGTCTCCAGGCTCTACTCATTGTAATGCCCTCCCCTCTTGCTGATTGTGATTATAGGATTATTGCCAGCAATCTAGCCCACATAATCAGCAGTAAGTGACATACTATCTGGTATTTTTCCCTTTTTATTTCTGTGCTCAACTCATCTTCTCTTTCTAACTCTACCCCGCCACACTGTAGATGTCTTCTGTAGCACCCTCCACACCACTACTGTGCATGCTGCACCATGTGACACAGTGCTGAGGCCTCAACTAAAGACTGAGGCTTATTTGACACAAATATCAAAGACAGAGAAATTAATCAGGATTTCTATGCTATAGATGGATGGCAAGGGATCAATAGCTATAGCGACAAGTAGACAAGAAAAAGCTAAGGCCAGTCTAGTCCCAGAAGGTTAATCTAAAAGCTCATTCAAGACATATGGATTCTGCCAAGTGTTAAGAAATCCAGCCTGAAGCAATGTGCTTCATCTGCAGAGAGGTGACAAGGAGTAGGGGGGAGATTCAGCATCTTCTTAGTGGACAACCTCGAAGTGAAGGGGAAGGCAAAGTGCAACCTGACACAGTACTTAGGCTTCACATGCTGCTGGTTAGCACTTCTGGAAAGAGGAGCATGGGCACATATTATCTCAATTCTCTTTTGGTGTTAACAAAGGCCTGTGGTTTCCTGCAAGTATGGTTTCTACTGCTTGCAAAGCTCTATAGAGAAAACTCCCAATGGCCACTCCACAGGTGAGCGTTCTGCTGCCAGCTGTATCCTGTTATCCAAAGGCAGTGCAACGATAAGTGCCCTGGAGGTCCAGACAAGGGAAAGACCATAAATTCTTAAGTGCTGACACTGATATCTGTGGTAGTATGAATAAACTTTAAATTTAGAAAAATTCATACACAGCTGGGCTTTATGTAAATTAACTTCTGCAGGAGTTAAAATAGATATCCGGTGAAGTGACTGCTAAATTCAAGCCTTTATACTGCCTTCATTGCCCCCAACCCCTCTTAATGAAAAAGCAAGCAGTCTAATGGCTAAACCAATTATAAACCACCTGGAAAGACTAACTATAGGCGAGTGGGCTCCAACACAAATGCAGACAGCACTGAGCCAGATAACCCCACTTGGACAAACCCCAGAGCCTGCAGTTCCTATACTGTTAGGGATGATTTTACAGGGACCACAGCCCACCTTTGTGGACACAAGTGACAAAATCACTGTCAGATGAATTCCACAAGTGGCCTGCAAAAGAGATCAGAAACAGCTGCTGAAAGCAGTAAATGTTAGCTTGTACATTATGAAAATGGCTCCCATGTCTTGATAATTCTTGCTTTCAATGCTGATTCCGTAAGACTAAGTCTTTAACATTTTGATAATAATGACACTGAAAAACATGAGGTGGCCATTTAAAAAAAAACAAAAGCCTCAAAATTGAATGGAAAAAAAATAACAAAGCCTTCAAATAAAAGAAATTTGTAAACTAATAATTAGATGAAAATGCTAGACACAAAAGAAAGCTCCAATACTTTCAGCAGTCCCCCATTAAAGGATGTTGTTTTTTAAAGTATGTTATTAATTGCTTAGATGAAAAGTTTTACTTCTAGTGGGAAATTTCTATTCATAAAACATCCTTTCCTAGGTAACCTGGTTCTTTTTAACACATATGGAACAGAGAGTATTTTTTTAAGAACTGCTAAATTCTCGGTGGAAATGAATGAGGGTCAGTCAACTAAACACATATCCTTCCTCCTAACATTCTAGATGCCGTGTCATCACAGAACTGGCGGTAGCGTGACTAGCCTTTTCAGCAGAGAATTTGACTACTGAAAGACAACTGCTTCCCAACGTCTTGGTACATGGGAAAAGGTGCTCCTTATTCATCTAAGGCACAGGGCACAACTCCGCAGAACTGAATCTGCATTCATAAGAGTCCATAGTAGAGGAAGTACCTATGCATTTTTTAAGTGGTAACTTACAAGAATTGAGGATAATTTTGCCTGGATATTAATAAACATCACTAATTTTCTTTTTCTTTCTTTTTTTTTTTTTTTGCACAGTACTGGGGCTTTGAACTCAGGGCCTACACCCTGAGCCTCTCCACCAGCCCTTTTTGTAAAGAGTTTTTTCGAGATACAGTCTCGTGAAGCCTGGGCTGGCTTCAAACAGCGATCCTCCTGATCTCTGCCTCCTAAGTAGCTAGGATTACAGGTGTGAGCCACTGGCACCTGGCAAAATCACTCATTTTCAATTCACACATGTTTCACAAAGCAAATGTAAGAGTTTGAACACTGCTATAAGGACCTAGTGTGTTTGTATAGAAATAGGAACACAGTAAATATCCGAAGAACAGAGTGAAAGAATGATCAGCTCGCTCCAGTTGTACCAACTGATCTCATTCTCCTGTTATAAGTTTCTTCTTCACATCTGAAAGCCATTTCTGAAACTTAACCACAGACATTTTTTTAAATGTTTCTCCCTCTCCCCTGCACCCCTGCACATCTAGGTTTTCACAATTCATACACACCAAAAATGGACCTCACTGAAAGATCCATTACAGCCTCTTATTTCACTCAATAGGTGTTCTTCTCATTTTTTCTTCCAAAAGGTAAACAATTTAACTCTATACTTTTGACATTGTACAGCTTATGAATTATGAAAAATATTGCATTATCAACACCTGTGCTATCAGGTACTATGAGAACAAAGCTTCATGAAAGTAGTGCTTTCTAAACTTTTCTTAAAAAGTCAGTAAAGACTAAAACTCTTTCCCCAAACATTAATTATGTTTTAAGTGACACTTTACACAAATCCGCTATATCCTAAGCTCTTTACCTATTCTGCACTGTTTGGATCTTTTCATACCGTAAAGAATAAAACTTCTGAAAGTGATACAACAGAACTCACCTGAGAGAGCCAAGACATCTCTTTATTACCCCTGTGTTCTTTAAAATATCAAAGCTATACAGTCATCAGACACTGGTGGCTTACACTTATAATCCTAGCTACTTGAGAGGCTGAGATCAACAGGATCCAGGTTCAAGGCCAGCCCAGGCAAATAGATCAAGAGACCTCTCCACCCCACCCCGCCCCCCACCCCCCCCACAATCTCCAAAACAACCAGAGCAAAATAGACTGGAGGTGTGGCTCAAGTGGCAGAGTGCTTGCTTTGCAAGCATGAAGCCCTGAGTTCAAGTCCCAGTCCCCTACCCCCCCACAAAAAAAAACCAAAATGCTATACCATCATTTGTCACTTAATGCAATGACTGCAATGGGTAATCATGTTGTGTTGTACCACCTTGGCATACTTACCCAAATCTATGTGACACAGCCTACTATACACCTGGGCATCACTACTGACCATGTGGTTCCTCTATGACCTAAGTGTTATGCCTTGCATGCTTCCACAGCTAAAACGCAAACGTGCTTACTCTTCCAAGCTGCAAACCACCATCAATGTGACCAAAAGTTCATTTTACTTCATAGTCCTTTTCCAAAGATGTATTAGATCTGCTACTGGAGGTTACAAGTCAAATGACAATGACTAAATACACTAAGTATCAGCAGAGTATGATTTTCAAACTTCAATATACTTCTCAAAAGGGCTGAGACTCTGACCAACTTTAAAGTGACATCAGTCCCAAAGAACAAGTTCGGGTCAATCTAAGCATGAAATACAAATTGTGGACCAGGCTAGAAAAATTAGAGGGCAGAGATAGGATTCCCAATGTCAGTTCTTTGCACCCTTAGGTAGTCTCCTGGACTACCTCAAAATTTCCTTTACCCTGAAAAATACAAGAAAGATTTTCCAACATGTCCTCATAATAGTCACCAACTGACACAGCAGACTCTGCATCTGACTAAAAATGAACAATTCTAGGTTGTTCCTACACCGTCTAAATCATGAAACACTATTTTTAAGCTGCTCGTGTTGTTCTTTCGTATTATTCTGAGACAAAAATACAAAAGATTTTAATATGCAAATTTGAGTCCTTGAAGATATTAAAAACTGGGCATCAAAATGTCCTCCCGACTCAGCATCAGCCGACTTCAGGTGCTCAGCTGGATGAAGACAGAGAACACACAACGACCAGACTTCCTGCACCTAATGGATGGTAACAACCCAGACTGGAAAGATTATAGGCTGGAGTATCAACCTTTTATTCATCAAAGTTTAGTAAGCAGCTACTACTAGACACATTGTGTGAGATGCTACAGACAGGTAGAAGAAGAGAAACACAACCCTTGTTATCCAGTGTGGTGGTACACACATGTAATCCCAGCACTCAGGAAGCTGAGGCAGTAAGATATGAGTTCCAAGTCAGTCTGAACTGAATAGCAAGGCACTATCTCCAAAAAAGGCCCTTGCCCTAAAAGTATATACATTTCAAGAAAACAGACATGCATGAAGACCTTTTGGTCAGATACCTGAGTTCACCTGAGCTTACCCAGGTAGAGTAAGACTTAAGAGAGTGGTCAGTCCTACCTGGGAAAGAAAGGATGGTTAGGAAAGGCTTCTACTCTTAAGCTGAATCTTAGAAGTTTAGGGGGTAGGGTTGGAAGAGAATCTGACAATACACTGGAGATGAGAGAAGTCATTCAACAAAGAAAACTGTGTGTGTAAAAGGTGCATAAACAATTCAGCTGCTTAGGGGGACAATCACTGGTAGTGCAGTAGGACAGAGCACAGGCTTCCAGGGGGCAGGCTGCGTCAGAGAACAGACAAAAATCACAAGCGTCCAAACACTCATTGGGTATCCACAATGTACTAAATACCAAATACAAGCAAGGTACTATTTAGAGTCATTCTCATCAAATAAAAGTGGGAAAGTGTAGTATTAGCAGAAACACTTTACAACACACCTTGTTAAATTCAAATGCATAATCAACAGCAGGAAACGAATGGCAAAAGTGGGGGTGTGCATTAACAGAGAAGACTACAACTGATTCCAAATCACGATGTACTCAACCCAGAGTCTAATTTTCCATCCTGGAACCTCACCAAGATAGACACATATAAAATTTAAAAGGTGGTAAGAGGAATGAAAAGTGAGTTGTAAAAGTAACAGTTGATAAAACTAGAGAGATTTCGCCAAAGAAAAGATCGAAGGATTTTAGTGTCTCTTGACTCCAAGATTGCAGAGGTTAACGACAGCAAATATTTTAAAATCTTATTTCTGGTGTTTCAAAAGTTTTATTTGGGGGTTGAGGGTATGGCTCAAGTGATAGAGCACCTGCCTAGCACCCACAAAGCCCCGAGTTCAAACCCCCAGTACCACCAAAAAAAAGTGTTGTTCAAGTCATTACTGTCACCAATAAAATGAACTATGTTCCTAGTATAATGAGTAAGGTACACTGCCAGACAGTATGATGAGAAAAAGGATACAACAAGGAATCTGTTAAAGGATTCAAAAATTACTAAAATACAAATATTTTTCTTTTTTGGGGGGAGAGGGTCAGTACTGTGGTTTTGAACTCAGGGAGTTCTGTAACTTGAACCACACACCACCAATCCTTTTTCCTTGAAGTTATTTTTCAGATAGGGTCTCACATTTTTCTTCATGAGTCAGCCTCAGACCGCCATCCTCCTACCTATGCCTCCCACACCGCTGGAATTATACCACGACCCACCATGCCCAGCTGCTTTCTTGAAATGGGGTCTCACTAACTTTTTGTCTAGATCAACCTGAAACCACAATCCTCCTGATCTCTACCTCCCAAGTAGCTAGGATAATAGGCATGAGCCATACACCCCACTTAAGTATTATCCTTCAAAGACTTTTGCTGGTCTACTATATCCAAACAGATAGACAGCAAGGTTAAAAATAATAAATGCCAAAAGATCAATTAAATATTGTTATAAGTACATTTAGGATAAAACTATTCAGTTTAGTCTTTCTGGTCTTATGATTTATCTATAAACTAATTCAAAAAGAAAGAAAAAGAGATGGGGTAAGCATTTGAAAATTCTGAACCTACATTAACTTTTGATATACATCTGTTTAGAGCTGTGAATCTGGCATTGCATGACCTCAGGTTAAACTCCAGCTCTCCTTCTTGGCTGTGTAATCCTAAAATACCCAATAGCACTCTGACCCACAGTCTTCTGTAATGACAAATGAGTAAGAACCAACCAGTTTTATCTCCCTCTTTAAATCTGGTTCCATAAAACTAAAGAACTGAACAAAAATGTACAAAATTAGAAATGAGCTGGAATAGGTGTCTCTGATAAAATCAAAAGAAAATCACAGGAACATATATTTACATGGAAGGGTTTTAAGCTGTAAGCGTCCTTAAGAAGTAGATCTTACCTCTATTCTGCAGGAACAGAGGCTCCAAGAACTTGCCTGTGTATATCTTGCTCCTGGTGGTGAACTGTGGAGTCAACGTGACTACAAAGCTTCCTTTTTTTAATTCTATACTACACTTCCTCCCTAAATCAGTAACTGGATTTGTAATGCTTATTTACAACACTGCTGCTGCCCACACATACACATGAATGGGTATGGGCACAAGAAGGGAGAGGCAAGGGAGATGTTTGAGCACTTCTGAAGACAAACACCATCAGTCAGATAAAGCAGAACAGACAGAGGCACCCATTCCCTAAACCAGTCTTTAAAGCTTTGCTTGCTGGATCATAAAGGCTGTGTGGGAACAGGATGGACAATCTGCAGGGAGGTCCCAAGGTAATCAGGCAAAGAGAAGTGACAACAGGGGTTTCGGCAGTGTATCAAAATGTTAATAACCACTGTGCCTTCATGAGTGCACAGAAGCTGGGTGTGAAGCACACAAGTGTGCATTTCTAAAACGGCTAAAGGTTAGAATTGTAGTCAACCACTGCACCTTAACAATGACTTATCACTAAATGGCTCTCAGCCCTGCCACCAACATCTCCTAGGTGATGGCCTAGGAAAAAAAAACAAACAAAAACTCAACAAAAGTCTCCCCAGAGGTTGCTTTCAGCCAAAGATGACTCTGGTATGAACAGAAGTCCCCGCCTTTGATGCAGCCAGTCTAGCTCAAATGCCATCAGCCTCCCTTTTGCCCTTCCTCAGAAAAAGAGGACAGCAGGAAAGGAAAGCAGAAAGACAGAGGGAAAAGCAGCACACGAGATCCAGGGTTCACTGCAGACCTCCAGAAGAAACCAGCCCTGGTACATTCCAAAAGATCACCATATCCTAACATTTTGTGCAATTTAGTCTTGGCTGCAACTTAAAATGAGGATTCTGAATAGTATGGGTCTGCAAGAGCCGCAAAGAAACACTAAGGGGACTGAGTAGTCAGACCTGTCAGAAGCCACCATCTGGGCATAATGGGAGCCTCCACCCTCCCCAGGCTCCCCTGCATAAAGCATCGCCACTCCTCCTCCTGTCAGCAAGGTCAGACAGTAATGAGTTCTATTTAGTCTTCACTGCACTGACAAAATCTTTATCCTGCGCTGACTTTTTTCATCCCATTCTTTCTTTCTACAACTACAATTATACATGTACCTTTCTAAAATTGTTCCACATTTTTAATGTTTCTGTTCATTTTTGTTTCAAACTCTTTTTTCTCTGTTCTTCTGATTAGACCATTCTTGTTATCTACAAGTTCAATGACTTTTTCTCTATCATCTGATCTACGATTACAGAAAATTACATGCTAGTTTTTGCTTTTTATAGTTTCCATTCCTCTGCTGAGATCCTGCAGCTCTTCATTACAGTAGCTCTTCCTGCATGGAGCTGAGTATAGTAAACCCTTGCTTTAAAGCCCTAATGTCTGGGTCATCTTAGGATCAATCTACATTCATTACTTTTTCTCTTTAGAATGGGTCATAGTTTCCTATTTCCTCACATTTTGAGTAATTTTATAGTAAATCCAGACAGTGTGGCAACTCTGGGTTCTTCTACCTCCTCCCCCCACTCCCAGCAAAGAACCTTGATATTTTCTGGTTCACTTAATTGAACCCAGACAGCAAACTTTCGTCTCTTGAGAGCAGCACAATCTCCGTTCATGTTTAAAGTCCTGGCTTGTCTGCCTCCATTCAAGTATGGTTCAGTGATTTGGAAAGAATTTCTACACAGAATTTGGGGCACTCCCTGTTGGGGTTCTCTCTTCTTTCTATATTCCTTCCTTCATGCTGCCAATGGTCTGATTGTCCTAAACTGTGTCTTCTGATGATATAGGCCATAAAAGCTGTGGATTTTCTATGAATGTTCAGTGTCCCAAGAGGCAGCAAAACCTGCCTTCAAGCAAGAAACCCTGGAAAACAAGACATTTACCCAGTGACTGCACACTCCTACTTCTCTCCACAATCTACTGCTATTGGTTGCTCTCTAGTTCCTTCACATGGTTTTGTGTATTGATCCAGACTTTACAGTTAATAAACTAAGACAGGGTCAGTGAATCCCATATTAATACCAGACTTACTAGAAGGCAGCGTAACAAAAGAAATGGAATCTATTTTATTTCACTTATTAAAATTACCAAAGTTGGGACTGGTGGAGTGCCTCAAGTGGTAGAGCGCTTGACTAGAAAGCGTGAGGCCCTGAGTTCAAAACCCAGTACTGTCCAAAAAAAATTTATAAAATTACCAAAGTAAAATTTTTGTTCAGATTTTTTTATAGTAAAGTACATACCTGTAAAGAAGCATTAGGGAAATACAATAAGCTCCTACCACACCTTATATTCTTTGCTACAGAAACTTCTCTCCAAAGGGACTCAGATACAGTGTCACTCGAAATTGTCATGTCTCAATCACATGTCTGAAAAAACAAACCATTAGCAGGAAAAGAACCACCACAGTTAAAGAAAACAGGAGCAGAAAAAAAAAAAGAAGTTACTGATAGGAGAAACACATATACAACTACAAAAACATTTAAAAAGTGAAAACAGTAACTCAAAAAGTTATTTGGAAGATTTAGTATGTGACAAAAACTGTCAAAAACACTGACAAGGGCATGAATATCAATATCTTAGTTAACTCATCCACTCAAGTTTTCAGCGTTAACCTTGTTGGCACCACACTAGGTGCTAAAGCAAAAAAGAAATCATACAGTCCCTATCACCATAGAGCTTAAAATCTACCAAAACAGAAAACGAAAGAGACAAATAGGAGATAATATACTAGAAGTATATTCATTTTCTATTGCTGTCACAACACACTACCACAAACCAAGTGGCTTGAACAACAAACATCTCTTTGCAGTTCTATAGATTAGAAATCCAACATGGACGGCAGTGGGTCAGAACACAGTATCAGCAGGGCTACCTTTTCTGAAGGCTCTCTGGAAAACTCTGATTCTCAGCTCTTGTTTAGCACCTGCATTTCTTGGCTGTGGCCCCTTTCTCCATCTTCAGAGCCAGCAAAGTCCAATTTGTCTAACACTTCTTCAGTCTCCCTTCCTCTCTTCCTCCTTCCCACCAGTCAGGAAAGGTCTCTGCTTGCTAAACATATGTGATTAGACTGGTCCATCTGGATCATACAAAACTATCTAAATCAGATCTGCAAAGCTCCTTCTGCCATAGGTGCCAGGGATAGGAACACTGTCATCTTGGTGAGGGATCATTATTTTGTTGACCACAAGAAAGTATCATAAAAGGTTCAACAATCGAGAAGGAAGGTATTTCTGGCCAGCATGTGGGTGAATAGTGTCACACAAGTGAACTTCAGCTGTTTAAGAACTTACTACAATGATAGGTAAACAGAAGATGAGCTGTGTGAGGGGCTATGTACTTTCCAGACAGAAAAAACAGCATGTGCAATGTATGTACACTTAAAATTTCATGGACTACTCACAAAACTACTAGGAGTTTGGTGCAAAGATTAGTGAGTGTGGAACAGAAACCGTAGCTAAGACCAGAAAGGTAAAGAAACAATTATAAACTGGTAAGGAATTGAGGTTGCACTTCGGATGCATGGACAGCCATAAAAGTCTGTAACCATTGAAATGCTAAATGATAAGCATTAGAACAGCAAAGGATTAAAACAGCAATGATAAACATGGCCAAGGATGCAATTTTGCCCATGATACGAAAAAAGCCTTAAGATAGGTAAGCCTATGAACTGGAAGTTGGGAGGCTACTGCAATTCTCCAGTAAACTGTAAAAGACATCAAGCCTAAATGTGACCAATGGAAACAGAAAGAAAGGAGAAAACAAATGTGAGCAACATTTGAAAGGGAGACCATTAGAATTTAGAGATCTGATACAATTGGATGTGAAGTCTCAGTAGTAGTTCAGAAAGACTTTTATCTCAACTACATGGTACTATTAAGAAGAAATAGGTGAGCAAGTGGTAACTGAAGTCTAGTATAATGATTTAATTCCAGATGCTACTTTTGGGTTGTCCTTGATACAGTCAAGAGAAACAAGGCAGTTCTTGACAATGCGCAACACAGAGTTGCACACGTGGTTCTGAAGTTCATGAGTACATCTTGGTAGGACTACAGATTTGGGGATCTTTAGCACATAGGTAATAGCTATACAGTAAGGCCAGATGAAATCACCGAGAGACACACATGCAGAAAAGTAGAACCCGTTGCAACACTCCAAGAAAAACAAATATTTAGAAAGATACCAGGGAGGTCAGAGGAACAAGAAAGATTGGTATGATAGATACCATTAAAGAGGAAGGTCTTGTAGCAGTTTAGCCAAGACTGATGCTTATTACAGAATGGTAGCAGCTCCACGTCATCAGGGAAATTTTAAGATATTACAGAATTTATTAAAGTACATAATACTTTTAAGAAAATTTTGTCCAAACTGCTTAAAATAAAAAGTTTCAAGGCGAAAAAAACATTATGAAAACTACCAACTATTGTACATGATTTCTCTCCAGTTCAAGGCAGCAGAAATCTGGCTAGCATATATCAGGCACTTAAAAACATCCAATTTTTGTATAATTGGAAGGCTTTTATTTATGATGTTAAAAACTTGGAAATATTCTATATAACTTAAGAGAACTAAGGTTATTTTGATATGTAAATTAATATTGTGAGAGGAACTTAATAGCATGTGCAAATGCTTATAATTAATGTAAAATGATAATTAAAATATGGTCATGTAGCACTCCACACACACAGGTAAAAAAGAAAAACAGAAAAAGAAAAAGAAAGGTAAGAGACTCAAATGTTTACAGTGACTATTCTTGGAAGGTGAAGTTATAGGTAATCTTTATTTTCCAATTTCATACTAAAAAGTTTCCATAATGAGTTAAATTTAACACATTCCAGTAATTAAAAAATAAGTGTATATTACTAAAAGTCAGGGAAAAACTGAGATAGCTTTTTTTTTTTTTTTTTGGGTGGTACTGGGGTTTGAACTCAGGGCCTCAGGCTTGATCCACAGCCCCAGCTCTTTCTTTGCTTTAGTTATTTTTCAGGTAGGGTCTCACTTTATTTGCCCGGATCAGCCTTGAATCACCATCCTCCTACCTATGCCTCCCAAGTACCTGGGGTCACAGCCATGTATCACCATGCCTGGATGGTTGGTTAAGATGGCCTCAAACTGAGATCCTTCCAATCTCGACCTCGAGTGGCCGTGATAACAGGTGAGAGCCACAATGCCATGTCTGAGGTAGCTACTTTAAGGGACTTACTTCCATATGACAAATATTCCAATGTTTTTCCATGGAGGTTAACTTAGAAAGGTCAAATAGGGCATTCATTATAAAAAGTAATGTCAGTCACAACTCAAAGTCATCCCCACCAAGAACTGGAGTTCTATAAAAGAAAACAAAAGTAGCAACCTTTTTGAAAGAGCCTAAAATAAAGCAAACCACTGGCTTGTTACACACAAGTTTTTGCAGCAAGTGAGTCCTGTCCTAGTGTAGCGGCAGGCGTGCACAGCATGCAGGGAGTCAGACAGCACAGCAGGTGCCACAATGCAATGACAGGTGAGCTCAGTTGCTTCGACAGCCCACCTCTGCACACAGCTGAGTGGGACCAGCTCACAGCTGCCCAAACAAAAGCAGAAAAGGCTTCTAAAACATTCTTGTTGGTTTCCCCTACCTTGTTTTCACTATAGTAGCCATTAGCAATACACAATGAAAGAACAGTCAGGAAAAAAACTAGAAAAAAAAAAAGTCCTTTCCATGAAGCTACTGGGGCTCCATGAAGGGCACCACAATGCTTCCAAGATAAAAGGTGCTTCTTCGTATTAGGTAGATATTTCTGGGAACATCAGAGTACCCTTAAGGACTGCTATGCCACATGTCCCCCATTCAGAGGGCAATAGCAAGTAAGGTCAAATCAGGGTTTTAATTGACCAGGGATGGGGGGGGCGGAGTGACTCAGCTCTTTATATATTTAATTAGTTTTGTTTGTTAGTATATAATATTAGCAGACAAAGTGAGTGTTTCAATGTGAGATTTCAGTACATGCATATAATGTGCTTAGATGATATTCAGCCCTCTATTACTACCTTCCCTCTAACTTGCCCCCCACTCCTTTTAACTTTCTTATATTTTTAAATTCCCACACTTGTTTGAAAGTCTACTGGCCCAGAATGCTTTCTGGCATTTCTTACTCTCCGAAGCACCTGGCCCAGCACCATATTACAGCAGGCCCCCAACAGCAATGGGAAAAACCACTCAGCTGGATGTCAAGTCGACCTAGAGTAGAATTGTAGACATGCTTCTTACTATTGTAGATAGATAGAAAGACAGACAGACAGAGAATAAGTTATTTTATATGGTCTGGGGCATTCTCCTAACCTTAGCTTCAGATTCCTGGTCATTACATTAAAAAGGGAAGGGGGACCATACCCTTCTTACATTACTGCTGGGAGGAGCAAAGAAGAAACTGAAACTAGAATGCCTAGCTACAGTCAGTGTCCTGCACATGTGAGCTAATAAACTGGCTTTACTGTTGGTGCTGAATGGACTAGGGGACACCTCCTCAGATCCACAACCTCCCGGAACTTTCAGAAGTTCATACATTCAACAAGCACTCACAACATTGTATACACACATGAATAAAAGAAAAAAAATTAAAAATTAAAAAAAAAACAAGCACACACAGTCAGCAACTGAGCATGAGCTAAGTAGACACTATGCAGGAGAAAGCTGCCAACACAAGCTGTAAGAAAGTAGAAACAAGAACAATGAGTGTCCTGTAGATTCTGAGATCCTTATTATGTGGTCACTATTTGAATTCCAATAAAGGAGTGCTTGGGATCAGTTTCTACTTCTAATACCTTAGTAACAGTCATCTGTAGTCCAAAGCAGAAAGGCTTGTTTAACTAAAATGTTCAGTTTATATATCCAAACAACTAAACAATTACACACCTCTGATTTTGCTTAGAAAGAGGATGAATGTAGAAAACATTACAGTGGAAAGTAAGAAAGGATAATGACTCTTAAACTGAGTTGAGAGGGGGTGGAGGGAAAGACCCAATCATTGTATGCACATATGAATAAAGGAAACTTAAAAAAAAAAAAGAACTGAGTTGAATCTTATAGAAACACCAAGGACTACAAAAAGGGCTTTTCTGTTTTTCCAATGTTTGAGGAAAGACAAATGAGGAACACCTAAAGCAAACTGCTAAGAGTAGTGGTATACAAAAGGAACAACAGAAAAGTTCTGTATTTCCTCCTTTTCCACCAATGAAAATGAACTTCAGGGAGCATAAAATAGAATAAGCACCTGCAAAGAAACAATACACAATCTAATATACAGAGACACTGTCAAAATGTCTAACTTAAGGAAGTTTGTCCCAGATAGAAAAAAGATACTTCCTGAAAGATGACTTAAGAATAAAGGAAAAGATTAGAAAGAAACAACAGTAGTTTTCAGTAAGAAGCCAGGTTTCATAATCTCAATTCTACTGAACTTTATATCTCAATATCAGTTATTAAAAAGATGGTTTGAGTAAGTCTTTGCTCCCATTTCCTATGTGGGGAATAGGAAATGCTTCTCTCTTTTCTCCCCATTGTTCCTCTCCCAATAAACTTGACTATTACTTTTACTAAAAAAAAAAGGTTTGTGAGCCCAGCATATATCTACAAGCAAGACATGCAGACAATTTTTTATTTTTAATAACTTTTTTCATCCACAGCATTGAAAGCAGACATTAAGAAGAATCAAAAACATTCTGTCTGAATTTCAGCATGATCCTTGCCCAAATTATCCATGACACTGTTTGAACAAACTAAAGAAATTAGTTAGGATGACCTGGTGGCTTCAAGTATGAGCAGAGTATGGTTAAAATTCCCTTTACCCTCAAACACATGCATTTTGTCTGTGCTTCTAGGCCACAGAATGAAGCAGGATGCTTTTCTAGGAAACCAAGAAAGCAATGTGGGAGGGGAAGTGTGCCTCCAGTCCCACTGTTGTCATCCTCACCTTGTAATAGTTTTACAAGCAAAGCAAAATGAGTTATTATGAGTATCTACAAGAAGCATGAATTTTTATACAGGCAACAACAATTCTTTCTCACCCCACCTCTGTCCAATTCTGACACATTTAACAATGACTTGAAAAATCTAACAATAAAATGATCAGGGATTGTGTGATTAGGTCAGTGATACAGCACTTGCCTAGTATGCACACAGCCCTTGGTTAGATCCCTAGCACTGCAAAAAAGAACAAAATACAATACATAAGTAAAAGCAAATGATACAAGTGTACAGCCTATACAAGGTTTGTTACAATACTAACATACTAAAAAACTGGGCTGGATAGCTCAGCCCTGATGCATGTGCCTAGCAGGTATAAGGCCCCAGAGTTCAATCCCTAGCACAGTTTAAAAACAAATCAAAAAAACCCTAAAAGGCTAAAAAAAAATGTACCAAGGATGTAAATGAGAAGCCAAATCAAATCTGCCAAGATGATATTGATGTTTAGTATGGATATTGATGAACCTTGCATACTTCTGTCAAAACATGTGAACAAATATAGGAAGAGACCTGTGGTTTTTGGTAGCCAACAATCTCCTCTGCCAATAAGATGAGAAGTCAAGGAAGGGTATAATCTAGCTCAATTTCCTGATAGCTATTAAGAGACCAAACAAGAAAACTGAACTGAGCTGCAGAAAGCTAACATGAGTTACTCAAGATAAAAAAAAGTCATGTGCCAGCCGGGCGCCAGTGGCTCACGCCTGTTAATTCTAGCTACTTGAGAGGCTGAAATGGGAAAATCATGGTTGGAAGCCAGCGAGGGCAAAAAGTTCTGGAGACCCAATCTCAACGCAGTGAGGTGTGTCTGTCATCCCAAGCTATTTAAGAGGCTGAGATCAGGGGGAATGCAGTTCAAGGCCATCCCAAACAAAAAAAGTTCATGAGAATCCATCTCAACAGAAAAAAGCCAGGCAGAGTAGAGCGTGCCTGTCATCCTAATTAGGAAGATAAGCCTTTAGGAAGATCATGGTCCAGGCCAGCCTGGGCATAAAGCAAGACCCTATCTCTAAAATAATCAGAGGGAAAAGGGCTGGTGGTATGGCTCAAGAGGCAGAGTGCCTACACAGCAAGCGCAAGCACACACACACACACACACACACACACACACACACGTCATGGGCCTGGTGTGGTGGCTCATTCTGTAATCCCAGTACATGGAAGATCAGATCATGAGTTCCAGGCCAACCAGTAAGTTTACTTTAAAAAAAAAAAAGAAGCAGCAGCAGCAGCATTAAGACTTGTGAAGTAGAACACCAAAACCAAATAAAGTCATATAACCTATGGCTCAAGTTTTCCATACATTGTATGATTTGGCATTGACTTTGTTCCAATCCAAAAAGACAACCTGATTTTCCTGGTTTGCATTCTCAACAGTATGAATAACTTCCATGGTCTATAAGAATATTATCCAATATTACCTTTTGAGATTCAATTTAAGGCTACTGTGCTGACACTAACAGTTCACACTATTCCCAAAATTTCTCAGTCTTGAATACATAAGTATGGTTATTTCTATACAGGCAACATAACTTTGTATTTATAACACAGAATGTACAAAGAATGGTACTCTGTGACTTCTAATTACATAAGGGTCCCACATTCATTCAATTACCACAGAGTTTGTACTACCAGCTGAAGACTCAGCAGGTGGTGTGGAGACAATGAGTCTTCACAAGGCTTAGTCTGCTCTCACAAAGCTTATCATCCAGTGAGGGTCAAAAATCAAACAATCATAGAATAGCTATCATCAAAAACACCACCAACAAATGTTGGTGAAGATGTGGGGGAAAAGGAACCCTCATACACTGCTGGTGGGAATGTAAGCTAGTTCAACCACTCTGGAAAACAATATGGAGGCTTCTTAAAAAAAACTAATCACAGATCTGCCATATGATCCAGCAATCCCACTCCTAGGCACATACCCAAAAGCATATGACACAGGTTACTCCAGAGGCACCTGCACACCCATGTTTATTGCAGCACTATTCACAATAGCCAAGTTATGGAAACAGCCAAGATGACCCACTGCAGATGAATGGCATTCCTCTAAATCGGTAATTGCTTTTTCACCAGTTTTCTGAACATACCAAAGAGAAAACTGACAATCAATGAAAAATAAAGGTTTTACTCTAAAGAACTGTTTAGTCCTGTGCAGATTCCTTCTGCAACCAGGTCAAAGGTTCACTGGCAATACAGTAAAAGGTAAAAGCATATCACTTTTTATTTCCTTTAGGACTTCACTTCCACACCTCATAAACTCCTAAGCCACCTATTCACTGGGTTCACTGGCCCGATTAAAGCCAGCATCAGAAGCTGTCACCTTTGGTTGTTTTCTGTTTTGTTTGAATGAGCCCGATGTTCAACAAAATGGTCTACTCTAGCCTGAGTTCAGCCCGTATGTGACATGTCAGTAATAAATACAACTCATATAACAACTGGATTAAATGGAAAGTCCTAAATCACTACATAGTTTAGCAATTAACAGAGTGGGTTAATATTAAGAACTCTAACTGTCCAGAGTCCAAATATCCCACTTCCCTTTGTACTCATTACAACCTCAAGCCTTAGCCTGAATCACTAAGAAAAAAATTTCTACCAGCAAATGTCAACTGGGGGAAAACCCTAGATTCCTGTACAAACATATTAGCCACCTTTCTGTTTTCAAAAAGGATACTATGGCAACAAAATAAGCAACAGATTACAGGCTATGGTATTTGATAAAATGAGGGTGTCAATGGGAAGTTTTGGCTGTCAAGACTTGGCAGTCATAAATACCTCTGAAATGGAAGAAAAATAAAGCTCCAGCATTACAAATATCCTTTTCTCCCCCACTTCTCCACAGAGAAGAGTACTCTACAAATGTAGTGTAAATTAATTTGAGGATCTGAGAGTTAAGGGCACTAGAAGACCGTGGTTCTACAGCACATACTCTGTGACTAAATGACTAGAACCTTATTTCTGGTTCTACTAACAGGAAAAATAAGGAATGCTGATACATCATGCAATGATCCTTATTGAGTAGGAAGTTCATTTAACATGAAAAAAGTGAATGGCTTGCCTAGGAATACAGAGCTAGTTATTAATGTTTAATAATTTAAAATTTGTAATGAAATTGATACTATTCAAAGAACTTTCCTTACTTATTAAATCTTCAAGCTTTCTTCTCTATTCAGCTAATGAATCCCAAAGTTAAAAGCACAACATAGGGGGGGAAAAAAAAACCAAATCTTAGTTTGAGCAGGACACAGGGGGTCCAGATCTTAAGACTTCTAATTCTCAATAAAAAGGAGACCACGGGAACCAGAAAAGTAAAGAGAATTACCTCATCCTTTCTTCTTTCATAGCCTTTCAATAAAGAAAAGAAAATACAGGGAAACGATTTTAACAGAAAGATGCTGAAGTCTGATCCCTGTCAGATCTATCACACAGTAGCTGACAGACACTGGCCAACTCATTTAAGTCAAGTCTGTGAAAGAGAAGGAGGAAGGTGGGGAGGCAGAAGAGAGAATGCACTCTGAGTACTACTTCACTGTGATTTTAACGCTGTGATTTTAAGACCCAGCGTGCAAGAGAAGCTCGTCAGGTATTAGCTGCCGTCCTCACCCTCTCCTAAGAAATGCAGGACACAGGCCTGAACCCATCAATAGACACAAATAGCATGCCATGGAAGTATGCTGTCAGAGTCCCTATGTCAATCACACAAAATTAAAAGCACTGCTGGGCCAAAATCAGGATGGCACTGATGGAGAAAGAAAGACTTTTCTTCATACTTTTGATAACCTCCCCAAATGTCTGTAATAAACAAGTGTTACTTTTATATATTTGGAAATAACTACTGGAAAAAGAAAATGCTTTAAGAAGGATTTCATCATTCTCATGCTAAAACTGTAATGTTCAGTAGGGCAACTTCTACAGTCTAGATTTACCCACCCCTGTGTTAAAGATTTTATAGTCATCCTCATGGGGGAATGTAACCAAAGTCAAACCAGCCAAAACTTATCCTTTACAAAGATTCTGTGGATGACATCTTAAAAGGTACAGTATCAAGTGAAATGAACTACAGTACAAGAAACAGCCTTTTCAACAAATGACACTAGAACAAGCAGATACACACCTCCAAAAAAACTGAACTTAGGAACTGGGAATGTAGCTCAGTGGTACAGCACTTACCTAGCATAAGCAAGACGCTGGGTTTAATTCAGAACTGTCCCCCACCCCACTCCCCAAAAAAGAACTTTATAGCTCACAAAAATTCACCAAAATATAGATCACAAACATAAACCTAAGAACAAAAACTATGCAACTTTTGAAAGAAAACAGGAGAAAATCTTTTGGTCTTGATCAAGGCAAAAATCTATTTAATATGACACCAAATAGATGATCCATAAAAGAAAATATAATACGCTAGACATTATCAAAATTGTTAAGGTCTGCTGTTCAAAAGACACCGTCAAGGAAATGAAAAACCAGCCACAGACTAGGAGAAAATATTTTTCAAAACATATCAAAAAACCTATACCCACAGTATATGAAATATGCTTATAACTCAGTAACATCAAAATGGAAATAAAACAAATGGCAAATAAGCACAGGAGAAATGCTTACTGTTATCAGTCACTATCAATTCATAGCCACCAGAATGGCTGTCATGAAATAGACTAACAAGTACTAGCAAAAACATGGAAAAAACTAGAACACGTGCATGTGGGCGTTAGAAATATAAGATGTATAATCACTTTGGAAAACAGTTCAACCAGCAATTTTACTTCATTTGTGAAAACATAATCACACAAAGATGTGGACAGTCAAACCTTCCAACGGCACAGAATATTGAGCTTAGAGATTTCAAGTATGTTTTTTGTAGTTTCTCTTTCTATAAACTATTTTGTTCTGTGGGTGGGACTGAGATTTGAACTCAGGGCTTTGCACTTGCAAAGCAGGTTCTCTACTACTTAAGCCACACCTCCACTCTATCTTGCTCTGGTTATTTTGGAGATGAGGTCTTGCAAACTATTTACCCAGACTGACTCAAACCAGGAGCCTCCTGATCTCAGTCTCCCAAGACTAGGATTACAGGTGTAAGGCACTGGCACCCAGCTATCAAACTGTTCATTTTTATAAACGCTACGTAGCAGCTCCTTTGCGAAATCCAGTTGTATGGTTTAAACCACTCCCAAGTTGTTTTTCAATTCCACACTAAGTCATACCCAAATTTAATCCCTGGCCTCTATATCGGCATTTTTACCTTGTTAGAGGCTAGGAAAAGACAACTAAACTTCTTCAAATGGGATATATGACAAAAATAATGGAAAGGCTCTGAGAAAGCAGCTTTCCCAGGGAAAAAAAGAAGTGTGTGAAAGCCACAATGTACCACCTGTTGACATCTTCTGGACTGCTAGGCTCTCCTCTGACCTCAAAAACAAAACTGATTGAATAAAAACAATAATAATAATAAAAAAAAAAACCCACAGGGGCAGGCACTAGGGAGGCTGAGGCAAGAAGAACCTGAGTTCTAGGTCAGTCTGGTATGATTGTGGTCTGAGGCTTGCCCCCAGTAAAAATGTGAGACCCTGTCTCAAAAACAACTAAACCAAAAAAAGGGCTGGGGGGTGTGGCTCAAGTGGTAGAATGCCTGCCTAGCAAACCCAACGCCCCGAGTTCAAATGTGAGTGCCGTTAAAAAAAAAAAAAAATGGGGGAGGAAGAGGGAAGCTTCACCAATGCAATACCAGATAGAATAATTTCTACTGATGAATATAGGGAAATGAAAGCTCTTATCTACACCACAACTTCCTGCTTAAGAATCTGCATCAAGGCCAGGTGTGGTGGTGCACTTGTAGTCCCATGTACTCAGGAGGCTGAGGCAGGAAGACTGCTTGAGCCCAACCTAGGCAGCATGGCAAGATCCCATCTTAGGAAAAAAAAAAAATCTTTCATACACTCTTCAATATCAAAGTCAGATCCCCCCCACCCCAGGTAGAATCCATAAATTTGTAATATAGTCAGTTAGAACAACAGCAGCATTTCAAATCACATGAGTAAACTCCAGGAAAAGAAATTTAAACTAAGAAAAAGTTTTCATCCAAAAAACAGAAATATGCCCAATAAACATGGAGCTAAAATTAAAAGAGCAAATCTATAACCCATAAACTAGCTGGGAACCAGCTACGCATGGTCAAAAGAATAGGAAAAAAGGAGGAAATGACCAAGGTGTCTGCTTTGATGAAGGGAAGGGCAGACATCTTTTTTTTGTTTGTTTCTAATTTTTTTTTTCATTTTTCTTTTATTATTCATATGTGCATACAAGGCTTGGGTCATTTCTCCCCCCTGCCCCCACCCCCTCCCTTCCCACCCACGCCGCCCCCTCCCTCTCCCCCCCCTCAATACCCAGCAGAAACTATTTTGAAGGGCAGACATCTTGACCGGTTCTTCTGGATGCACAAACTGGTTCAGCCAAATTGCTAAACACATAAAGGATGAGCACACAATACCATAACATAGATACATTTGTTGGGTGTCTTCCTTTGGAGGGACTTTCCAGCTGCTTGCTCAACATTTCAGTGACAACCTCATCTTAATGAAAGCACTCTTCTAACACTAACTCCTGGATGTTTAGGAAGCTGAGCTAACAATATGAAGGGGTCATCAGGAAGTGACCAAAACTGGACACAGACCAAAATCAATGCTAAGGAGCTTGTGGACTTAGTAGACAGACATAGCATTTCTAAAAGAGGTATAATCTCATTGCATATGAGGTAGTATCACTGTCCACCTATAAATCAAGAAAGGGCAGAAAGCAAAAATGCCACTGCTGACAAAGATGTGGCAAAGCAGGCTGGCAGGATGGCTCAAGCAGTAACAGCACCTGCCTAGCAAGCAATGAGATCAAGCTCAAGCCCCAGTGCCACCAAAAACAAACAAAAACGTGGCAAAACAAGTACCTACACACTGTGATGACTGCCATGAGACAAAGTTGTCTTATGGGTCAAATTCAACAAATTCAACAACATATGAAGTGTGGAGTGTGTTCAAACTTTAACCCTGTAGTTTTACTTTTCCTTAAGGAAATAATGTTTAAATTGAGGTAAACATTTGTTAATTTGTTTGGGAAAGAGGAGAGACTTTATTGTCTAATAAAAGAATTGACAGCTCCAACAGAATTATAACATGCCCTAAAATACTATTCAAAAAAACTATATTAGAGTGCCTGCTTAGCAAGCACAAGGCCCTGGTTCAAACCCCAGTACTACAAAGAAAAAAAGGAGAAAATTATGTACATATAATCTGATCTCAATCTGATCCTCCTCACTATGTATTTTTAAAACCATGTATAAGGAAGGGCTAGAAGGAAATCAAAATGCTATTTCTAAGTAATGGGATTATGAATTATATTTTTCTTCTATACATTTTCCAAGTTTTTATTTATCACCCATATAACTGGGAGGTGGCAAGGGGAAGAAATACACAATTCCAACAACCACCAATTTTTAAACTATTATGGTAATTGCCATCAGCCACAGTACACAAGGTTGTTGAAATCGGAGTATCAGTGGTTTCCTGTGCTTCTGCAGTAATGTGTTTCAAAGAAACTGAAATCAGTCCATAGCAACATTGTCAGGCACATGGATCATTTTATTCATATCATATTAGCTTCATAAAGTCCAATTTTGCAAAGTAAGTGAAAATCTAGTGCTATGACAAGGCTTATATCTACCTAGTCTTTTCCTGGTTTCCAGGCTGAGTAAACCCTAACAATCTCCTATACCTAAAACTTTTCTGGAATAGTAAAGGCCAGACAATAATCTCTGATCTCCAGTAAGCAGACACTCAGTGATGCCCTGAGAGGAAATTCAGCAAATTCTCCCACATTATAGAAAACACTCTCCCACAAAAATTGCTTCAGTCATCCTCAAACCCAATCAGCTTTTTTTTTTAAGACTGGCAGAGGCATGAAGAGCTCAAGGGGTTAAGAAAAGAAGAAGAAAGATAATCCAAAATAGACATTAGCTTGCATTTTTCCTCTCATTGAAATAAAAATACATTTAAGAAGTGGGCAAGATTTTGCAGCCAAAATAAACTATAAAGTTAGGCTAATTTAGAAATGAGGTTAGAGTGAGTTGAGACAGCTAAGAGAGGAAACTGTTTGCAATTGTTCTTAGGCTAAAGTACATATTCTTCTGAAAAGCAAGAAATGAGAACTAATGTGGAATGTAATATTCAATACTCAAAAAAATAACATTCCAGGGCTGTGGAATATAGTTCAGTAGTATAGTGCTTATCTAGCACATGCAAGATCTTGGTTCAATACCAAGCATTACAATAAATAAATAGATAGACAGACAGATGACTAACTAAATTATTTAATTAAATAAAATCCCAGAGTTGGAAATAACCCCTCATCGATAGCCTCCCAATGACATTCAGGCATTTTTTTCATATTATCAAAACCCAGATCTGCATAGTTATACCAACTCCTCATCTCAATCCTTGCCTGAATCTTTCTAAGCAAGCACAACACACAAGCATGCACAGCTCTGTCTTTCAAGCTTTATCATATGGTTGCTCTACTAGAAGAATCTAGCAGTCAATTTTTTTACCAAGCTATTTAGCTTTCTTATTACCTACAAGCACAGTACTTTAAAACATAAACCACTCTAAAATTGTTTAAAATATTTCACAAGTTGGAATTCGGATTCAAGTGCACTCTAAAGTCATTACCTAAAGCCTAGAAAGAGTTGACCTTAGGACCACTAATACAAGTTAGCTTAATGCTAATAGGCAAAGTAATCAACACCTGATCAAGTAACCATCTCTCTACCTTAAAGCTTTCACATAAGCTCTAAATTTAATACTGCCATAGTTTATGTATTTGCTCATGTTAGTGAGCTATTTGAAGCTTACTACATGAAGACACTCTACTAAATACATCTCCGTGTCTTATCTCATACCTGTAACAACTTTTGGAAGGTGCTAGCACTACCTTTGTTTTAAACAAGAGAAAACTAATGTTTGGGGAGATAATGTCTTACAGTTACAGACCCAATAGATGTAAGGTACGAACACACAGAATCTAGCTCCCAGCCTAAATTCTTAATCCCTGTGGTGGTATAACTAAAAGGGTATTTCCAGATTTTCCAGATATACCTAGTTCCTCAACTTATAACAAATATTTCTAAACAACATTATGTATATTGCTCTAGACTGAGTATGAGCCTCTACACCATCAGTGTGAAGGCCTGAGAAGTAATGATACACTCATGGTTAGTCTATTCTATATCACAATCCAGCAGTGAGGGAGGGAGGGAGGGAGGGAACGAAGAAAGGGAGGAAGGGAGGAAGGGGAAAAGAAAGTCTATAATCAACTATTCACTGACTTTACCTTTACTTCTCAGTGTCACAAGAACCTACTCAGAGGACAAGTGCTTAGCAGCTTGATAAGAAATGAGAAAACTAATGAAGAGCTGAGGCAGCAAAATTAAAAATGCAGGTTCTGAAGGCAGACGTGACTTGGATCTGAGATCCTTAACTTGTTGGCTCTATGACCTGGCCAAGTATTTGAGCTCTCAAAGCTTCCACTTCTTCACCTGTGAGACAGCTAAGAACAGCACTTTTCACATCAGTACTATAAATATTAAACAAATGTCTCAAGGCCATCAAAATACAATTCCTGGTGATAGAGTAGATATTCAAATGCTGTTTTATGTAATGATTAGACTGAGAATGAAGAAGGCTACATAAACAGTGAGTGAATGACAGGTTAAAACAGGACGAAAGGCAGAAGCACCACAAAGATGCATAACATCACTTTGAGCACAAGAGTCACAATGACTAAATTTCAAGACAGTCCTAACTGTACACATTGTTGGTTCAGTGAAGTACAACATACAGCTTTTAAGAAACAAACCCGCCAACAGCCACTAAGATTCAAATCACTCACATTTCTCATGTGGGAAAGATTCTAAGTCACATACAGTCTATTTCTACAATTAAAGAGAAAATATCTGCACAATTCAATACAATGCTTGCAATTTACAATTTCAATTAATTTCTCACTACTTGGAAAAGAATTTAGTGACAGGGTAATGAACTAAATGTTGACTTCCGTAATAGAGACAAAAACTTAAAACTAAAAACCAACAGAACAGTGCCAAAAAGTTTATGTCTGACCTGCTACAGTGAGTAAACCAATGTAGTAAACAACAATGACCTTGTTAAGGATAAACTCTACCCTAGTGTGCTTCCAAAATACAAATTTACATTATGGATTCAAATTAATGAGACTTTACAGAGTATGATGAGGCTTTGCTATTAAATACAAAAATTTAATCCAAAAGATATACAAATAAATGAAGCCTATTTTATTAGGATCTATAATTAACTCCAAGAAAGACTGAGTTTATTTCTATATTAGAAATTCTGTCAAATTATAGATTTGCTTACTAACTAGGTAAGGTGAATGATTTAATACTCACCCAAGTTCACTTATTTCTACTTCAGAGTAAAGTACAGGATAAAGGCTAGGGAAGCATTTAAAAATAAATAAATAAACAAATAGCACACAACTTCACTCATACATGAAATCTTAAAATGTTGATTTCGTGTAAGTTGAGAAGAGGCTGGAGAAGGTAGTAAGAGGGAGGAATGGAGAAAGGCTGATCAACAGGAACTAAGTTACAGTTAAGAGAAATAAACTCAGGGTTCTGTTACACAGTATGGTGACTACAAATCAGATAATGTACTGTATATTTCAAAAGAAGTTAGAAGGGTTCCAAATGGTTTACCACAAAGAAATGACAAATGTTTGAGGAGACAGATATGCTTACCCCGATTTGAACCTTAACACAATTTACACATGCATGGAAACATCACACAGTACCCCATTATATACATAATTTTTATATGTCAATTAAAAATTTCTTAAAGTAAAATAAAGGTTGGAGAAATGCAAAGGAATATTCAGAAGGTAAGAGCAAACATGTCTCTGAGAACTAAGAAAATTAAAATTCTTCTTGAAGGCATGTATCAGAGTGAGTATTAGAAATCCCAAACCTACTGAATTAGTCTCTCCAGGATACTGGGATCCAGAACCACAGCCTCCCTGTGTATCACTCAGATTTGTGCTCCCTTCCCCTCTAAATAGACAATGGTTTGTTTCAGAGTTTCAGATGTACAATCTCTGGCTTTGTGGCACTTAAGCACTCTGCAATTTTGTGTATACTTTAGCTCCCAAACTAAATCCTCAATTTCCTGAGGCCCAAAGGAAGGTTACTGTTTTCCTGGGAAACTAGCACCAAATCAAGTCTACAAAGACCTTTACTGGTAAATGTTCAACCAATAAAGGAAATAAGTTCAATTAAAAAAAAAAAATGGGGGGGGGGGGGCGCCGTGGTACTGGGTCTTAGTCCAGGCACAGGATTCACACCTGCAATCCCAATTACTCAGGTTATAGGAAGTAGGGTGGCAGTCAAGATACTAGTCAGGCAACAACAGGAGACCCTATATTCTTTCTTTTGTTTTTCCATCTTGGTCATTCCTACAAATGACAACCAAGGTCATGGCAAATCTAAAAATAAATATAATGTGTATGGATTTTTTATGTCCTTTTTAGAAATAATACTTTACCCGCACAGGAACAGACCCAAATCATTTAAATCCCCTAGCTACTTTGGGGGATGGAGAGCACAGACACTTTAAGAGACATCTTAACATTATTTTACTAAGGCCTGAAGGCCTGACTTTGCAAGCAGTCTGAGAAAGGCTCTCAACCTTATCAGCTTCAAATGAGGGTTACCAAGGCCTGATCAGGTCTCTAGGGAAGTAAAAGGTGTTAAACTGAGATCTTTGTGCAGCAGGGAAAGCAAAAGAATCACACTAAGAAAAACAGGCAAAGGGGCAGGCTTAAGACTTGTTCCTGGATAAGCCAGCTGGAGCTTCTGGTTTCAAACATCTTTAAGAGCGTAAGTCTGTCAGCATTCCTCAGAAACTAGGTTCTGAGACTGAACACATTAAACTCCAAACCTGCTGTACCTTCTTCTCTGACAGACCAGTGTCTGGTTCTCCTGACATTATACTTTTACTTCTGCAATTCAAGATTAGCTCAGCAGTTGTGACAGCCATGTCACTCATGACTAAAATGAGCTTATTATGTTCAACTAACAATCTACTTAAAATGAAACTTTATCTACAATGCATAGCTGGTTTTCTGGGCCCAAATAAAGTCCTTCAAATTATTTCTACTATAATTAACCTTCTCAGTTTTCTCTCTTTGGCCCTCAAGTTCCTCACTGATAAAATTAACAAACTTGACAAGACGATTTCAGAGGTTCTCCCAGGTTTGGAGTTTTTTGTGTATTTATTTTGTTTCTGAGATGGGTGCTTGCTAGTTGCCCATGTTGGCCTCAAGCTCAGGATCCTCCCGCCTTAGTTTCCCAAGTGACTGGCTGAGATTGCCAGCGTGCACCACAGAGCCCAGCTGCTCCTCCCAGTTTTAAAAATACATTCGTGCATTGACACATGGTGAACATTTGACTTTTAAAGCAATTTTAATGCACCAGGAATTTAAACAAACGCACAGCTACAACCTTTTGCCTAAAGGAGTCAATATGCTTGCAGGCCACTCTCACTCCTGTCTTGACGTCAAGGACACAATAAGTTTCTCAAATCTTCATGTATTAGAAGGAGAACAAACCAGATTTCCAGTAACTAGTGTTCTTTACTGCAATAAAAGCAGAGGACAGAAATGAGGAATGGGGCTTGAATTCAAGGCCTCATCATTGCTAAGAGCACTAGCACTTGAGTCACATCCCCAGCCCTTTTGTGCTTTAGTTATTTTTCACACAGTTCTCATATTTTTTGCTCAGGCCAGCCTAGGACCAAGATCTTCCTGCTTAGCCGGGCACCAGTGGCTTATGCCTGTAATCCTAGCTACTCAGGATGCAGAGATCAGGAGGATTCTGGTTCGAAGCCAGTCTAGGCAAACGGTTCTCGGGACCCTATCTCAAAAAACCCTTCACAAAAATAGGACTGGGTGGAATGACTCAAGGTAAAGGCCCTGAGTTCAAATCCCAGAACCACAAAAAAAAAAATCCTCCTACTTAAAGTCTACCATATAGCTGGGACCACAAACATATGCCACCACACCAGCTTATATGGTGAGATGGGATCTCACTAATCACTACAACTATAACAATCTCCACACCTCAAGTATTTGGGACTACAGGCATGTACTATCACGCTCAGAAAAGTATTTTTAGAACTTCTCTTTTACAAGGCTCTTCAAATAGCATAACAAAGTCATTACTTTATACACATCTCTTATTTTCTTTCTTCACATCTATCTTTTTTCTAAACATCTTTTGGGCTAAGTATGCCTAAAAACAAAAAGCTCACCTACTCAAGAAAACCATCAACACCAGTTCTCCTGAAAGGCTTACCCTGATTCCTGAAGTAACAGAATGAGGATAACTAAGTCCTGCCTAGTATTAAGTCCTCAGAGACATTCTTTAAACAAATAGTTATGGTTTGACAGTCTCAAGTTTTCCTCCCAACTGAAGGATTTTATCTTGCATAACTTAAATATACCAAAAATTATAATTCATAACCAACCTTTTCTTTATAAATGAGCACCCAGAGAAGCTGGCTGAAATAAAAGCAAACCTAAATGCAGTAATACTGTACCACATATTCAAGTAGCTCATTTGGCCATCCAACTGTTTTTCAAAACCAGAAAATGTCTCTAAGTAAGGTGTTAAATATTTTTCAAAATCTCCTATTTTTACTGCAAGTACCTGCACTATTGAGATAGCTTTACTACCAACGGAAGAAACTATTTAAGACTGGGATGTAGCTCAGTGGTAGAACACTTGCCTACCATGCACAAGGCCCTGGGCTTGATCCCCAGCAGTGGAAAAAATACAAAAAAATGTACATTGACACTAACTTCTATTGACAAGTGTGAGACTAGGTTCTTTCCTAAAGTAGAATCACGTGCAGGTATTTAACAGGAAATGATGCAACACTTCATTCAATTAGGGTAAAAAAAAGTTCTTTCTTAAACAGCTCCACTATTAAGAACTTTGTTCAAATTATGAAAGAAGGTAAATTTAAGTCAACCAGTTATACTTCATAAATGAGTCAAAATGATATAAAACCTGAAAACCAGGGGAACTGGGGGGGGATGGTTCAGTGGTAGAGCACTTGTCTAGAAAGCCCAAAGCTCTGAGTTCAATCACTGCAAAAAAGAACTTTAAAAAGAAAAAAGAAACCTTGGGCTGGGGGACATGGTTTAAATGGTAGAATGCCTGCCTAGGCAGCACAAGGCCCTGAATTCAAACTCAGTACTAGTAGGGGGAAAAAAAAAAAACAAAACCCTGAAAACTGAATACAGTACAATGCTCTGATGCCTCTAAACCTTTCCTACCCAGAGTCAACCTTTTTCTACTCTCCCCAGCTAACTCTAACTCCTCCCTGCTTCCTTCAGAACAGGATCATGAAACATCACCTCCCCTAGGAAGCCCTTGATTCTCCCAACTCTTGCTAAAGGAGGTCAGGCAGTCCTTCCCCGTGCTCTCCAAAGCACACTTCAAATCTACCAATTAGCACCTCCATAATGCAATCCCCGGTTGCCCAGGGTATCTTCTCCTACTAGAATATAAATTCCAGGAAAGCAAGATTGGGTGTTAAAAATGTATATCCCCAGATCCCAGGTGGCACGGAGTGACCAATCACCTGCAGAGAGACCATGAGAGTGCCCGCCACCCTCTGTGTCATTCCTATCAATCCTCTAGTTGTAAGTGAAACAAAGTGAATGGGGACATTTATTACAGCACCTACTTTAGTGCCGGACAGTGTGCTGCAGGAACTGAACATATGGATGACAGAACAGAGACCTTCCTCATGGAGCAGGGACGGTGACATTACTAAACCAAATGTTCCTCACACACACGGGAAAATGCAGTTGCTTAAACAATGTATACAACGCACAAGGCCCTGAGTTTAAACCCAGAACCACCACCAATAACAATAATAATAATGGAAAATACATTTTTACTCAGAAATTGAAAATAACAAGCCTATAAAAGTTCTTGCTGTCACTCTCCCCATGAAAGGTTGTAACTCATTAACAGAGTTGAAGGGCTTTACCTCCTTCCAATTACATTACAAAAATTTTAGATGAGAGTAAGTACCACAAGGAAGGATGTGGGGGTGTGTGGAGACACGTATGTGTATGCATGTGCACATGCACACACGTGTGCACACACACACTCTCCATCAAAATATCTGCTTCTCTCTAGCAACCTGTCAACCAAGTATTTCCTCTATTTTGACAGTGCTAGAAACTATCAAATGTTCTTGGCAATGTATTACACTTCCCATGTTCTAATTCAAGTCTCTTTCGTATCTTTCTCAACAAGCCATGAGAGCCTAGAAGACCTGTCGATAAAGCAGGTAAGAGAGCAGAAAAAATATTCAGCTGTGAGGGCAAGGGACTTGAGACCCACTTCAGCTGTTCCACAAACTCAAGTATCCAGACAAGCCTCCGTTTATTTTTAGGGTTAGCTTTGCCTACCCTTTAAAACTCATTAGTATACTACAAAAGCTCAAATGTAATCTAAAGCAATATTCTCCCTTAATTTATCTCAGTTCTATGGACCTTGAACTATTTTGACACCTGGGTGTTTTCCAAAACAGTTCTTTATTTTCTCTAGGACTCTGTTTCTTAAAAGTTTAGAAATCAAACATACATCAAAACCAATGCCTGAATTTTTAAGTTATTATCCATGTGCACCATTATTTAGTAAAACCCTACACAGTGGAAATGGCTCTACAACTTCCACATAATTCAAGTTTCTTAAACTAGGAATGGGTCCTAACTCCTTTATATGTGGTATTCTGATTTTTTTAATGCAGTACCTTAATTTTTTTTCCAATGAAAATGTAATATCCCACTCACTGAAGAAAGCAAAGGGAAGAAGAATCCAATTTTTTTTTGTATTTCAACTTCCTTTTCCTACAATTCCACGTCATTCACACAACTTCCCTCACAAAATGCATCTTCAAAATACCCTCTTCAAAATGCATCCCTGGTGCCTAAAGGTACCCACATCTTTACTCTTAGTAAAAATTTCTGGCATTATTTCCTAAGGAACAGAGGTACTCATCCATTATCCCAAGTAGGGTAAGAGGTATTTTGTTTTGTGTCGTTTTGTGTTTTAAGACAGTTCTCACTACATTGCACAGGCTAGCCCAGAATTTGCTATGAGTATAGCCCAGGCTGGCCCTGGACTGGAATGCTGAGATTACAGGCTGGGTCACTGTGCCCATCTAGGATAAGAGTTTTAAGTACCAATTTCCAACTTGTGTTCATCTTTTCTATATCTAGCTAGGGTCAACTAACTGCTTTACAAAAAGCTGGGCAATGGTCTTCACAATGGATAAAAGCACACTCAGAATAATAATATCATGCCCCGCATTCATTCTTTCACAAGGGAAAGGTAAAAGATTAATCCAAAGAGCTGACTTCACCAAGGGAGCCCTACTTCACATGCAAAGTCACAGCCCAGACTGTCAAGAAGCTGTCTACAGATCATCGTGAAAATGAAGTGACAATACTCTTTTTTTTTTTCTTTGATGGTGTTGATAATTGAATGCAGGGCCTAAAATGTTACTTGTATAAAAGGCTTGGTCAAAATGTAGATCAAGACTGGGGATGTAGCTCAGTGTTTCAGTGCTTCCTAACATACATGAGGCCCTGGGTTCAATCAACATGTAAATAACGCCTGCCACACAGTTGACTACTGAATACATGTGTCTTAAACCCATGTACAACATTTTCACTGTTTTCCTTCTGTGTTTAGAATTGGTCTTAGCTGCTTTACAGTCTTTATTATTAAAGAGTAACTGTATGATTACATTCCTTAAAATCTTTAGGCTAAGCACAGTGATTTGTGTTTTAACTATTTTGTTTAAAACCTACATCATCTATTCCTGATAGGAGTAGAATCTGTAAATACTGGAAAGACAACCAAGTGTCTGCAATACCAAGGCTACTACTCACTTTTTCTAGTAAGAGATTCTACTAACCTAGCAAATTACTACAATTTCATGCATTAAGCCTAGATAGACCAAAACCATGTAAACCTCAGGTTGATGTTGAAGCCTTGCTACATTAACACTTTTACATTTAAGGCAGACAAAATGCGAGCTGTAGCCACTGCATAAGCACTAGGGTCACAAGATCCATACAGCAGGCACTAGACACAAGAGCATGCTGATACTTGAACTGCGACTCGTCTAAACTGGAATGCACTATACACGCAAAACACACACCAACTCTGAAGACGTATGAAAGAAGAATGTGCACTTATCTCCACCTTTTTATACAGGGCGCTACTGCCGTCACACGGCTGGCAGAGTAGCTCAGCACCTGCTTAGCAAGCATGAGGCCCTGAGTTCAAACTTCAATACCGACCCCCCAAAAAAAAGGACTGTCAATGGGCTAACAATGAACTGTTCTTTTAACAATGTATGACTTATTACGTCACAAGATTTCTATTCGTGACTCATAGCTATTAATCATAGTTTCTGGTTTATTTTTACATAAACTAGTATTTTATCATTTAAAAACTTACAGTTCTATCAAAACACTAGTCAAAGACTATTAAGTCTATCAAAAGAGAACAGTATGGCCAGGCATGGTGGGACATACCTGTAATCCCAGATACGTGGAAAGCAAGAAGGAATGTAGCCCAAGGCCAGCCCTGTTTCCTATCCAAAAAATAAAGCAAAAAAGGGCTATGGGTGTGGTTCAAGTGGCCAAGCACCTGCCTAGCAAGCAACATAATTTTAAGACCAAAAAAAAAAGTTAAAATCTTACCTACCATGGAAAATCAGTTTCTAATATCTCAAAGTCCAAAAGTCACTAGAAGCTCACTGGCATATATTGAAATAAGCTTAGCCCTGTGTGAAATAACATAATATTTCTAAAATCCATCTAGAACTTATCATCCAGCAACAATAAATAAAAAAAAGAGTTGCATCTTGTTCTTAAGTCAGCAAGTTTATAAGGAAAACTTATTCCAAAAATCACTTGTTTGAGATGAAAGTCAGTATTTGGGGGGAAGAAACAAACAAAGATAAACTGATGAATAAAATGCTGTATTTCATGTTAATACATAACACATTTCTGTTACTCAAACATTGCAAACATCACCAAAGACAATACCTGCTGTCCTGTTCCACACCTTTGTTCAAATCTTGACATTTACCATACTCATTTTTTTTTATTTACAAATCTGCCTCTAAGCACCTGCCTTGCAAGTCAAAGGTTTGAGTGCAAAGCCCAATGCTGTCAATAAATAAATAAATTTGCCTCTACCCCTGAAGCTTAAAAGAAGGCCATGTGCTACACTACAGGGCTTTGAGTTCAGCTCTCTCACAAACCCATCAAAAAAGCCAACAGCCAACATACTTGTGTTATGCTTTAAGGGAAAAAACAAACAAAAAACAAAAACTCTTTGCAATCTTTACACTAACTAAAAAATTAGCAATTCTACAGCAACTCCAAACCTGAGCGTAAAATTTAGAAACAAACCATTCCACCTCCAGAGAACTCACACAATACCTTTCCTTATACTCTAAAGTTACACTGGAGACTCCCCCCACCCCCACCATAAAATAGCAATTACACATAAGCAGCCCAGGAGGTGAGCATAGTGTCATGTACCTATAATCCCAGCACTTGGGAGGCGGAGGCAGGAGGACAGTTGTGGCTACAATACTAAGTTCCAGGCCAGTCTGTGCTATATAGTAAGACCCTATCTCTAAAAGAAAAAAAGGCCAGACTCAACTTTTGAAAACAAGATCCTCCAAGACTACTTTAGTCACATCCAATCACACACTTCCAGCCCACAAGGCGAAGAAAGCAAGCCCAAGGCAGATGCCAAGAGGCTCTACTTCAGAGTTAAGACACTATCTTAGTTTGCCATCTGCATATAGAGACTTCGAAAAAGAAAAAAAGAACAAATTAAGCATCCATCTTACAAGGCCAACCACATCAAGAGGACTTTGTTGTAAGACTTACCAAGATATGTAGTCACCAACTCGCTCATCTTATTTAGGAGCTCCCTATCTCTTTAAATTACGTAAACAAAGGGACACTTTGTGCCCATACCATTTGTTTTATAGGGTGCTTTTTCCGCATCCTCATTCATCTGCATCTCACTAGATTCATTTACATGTGTATATAGAAAGTTGTGAATTATCACTGGAGTAAAAGCTACTGGCCAGCTGTGAGGGTGGGAATCCACAGCCATCATATTCCTCTTGTACTTTTTTTTACTACGGTAGTCGCCTGCCTAGCAAGCATGAGGCCCTGAGTTCAAACCCCAGTGCCACCAAAAAAAAAAAAAAAAAACCTTTTTTTACTGTGTATTACTCATAAGTTCTCATTTTGTTTTCCCCTCTCTTTGAAAACTCCTTCACACAATCAGAAATTCAATTCTACCATGAAATACAGTTTGGGGAATGAACACGTAACTTTGCAATAGCTCACAATGCCCCTGTCAAAGCCTATCTACTGACACAAACTGAAGGATAAGTGCCAATGGTACAATGGCCACAGTAGTGCTGACTCTGGCTTCAGAACAGTCTGAATGTCAGAAAGAATTCTGGCAAGAAAGCTTGAATTAAGCAAGGCTAAAAAAAATTTTTAATTGATTAAAAAAAGACCACATCCCTTTTTCCTGCTCTTCTGGGATAAGACAGATATTCTTTATCTCCATTTTTACTGAGGCAACAAAAAAGAGGAAGAGCATTATGGCAGAATACTGCAGAACACACATGCATGCTTCCCTTAATAAGGAAGTCTAGTAGTTATAACTGACATAAAATTTATTCTTTTTGTTTTAAGAGCAAGACAAAAACTCCAAGCTTATTCTCAAACATATGATCTCTGTGACCTGGGCTGTGCATTACTCTCCTTTGGCTCCTTCAGGGCCTTGCCCATATGCTGTTTCAAATGCCTAGTGAACACAACCCAAAATCACTGGTTAAAACATTCGATCCATATATTCAGAAGTCCTAGATGTAAGGGAATATAGGCCCCAAAAGTGACCACGTGGAGAGGAGTGATCTGGCCAAGAGATTCTTTATTGCCGGGTGGGGGAGGGGACAGGAGAGAGGGGAGAGGGGCTTAAATACCCCTCAGTGAGACTCAGCATGATCTGGCTGGTTAGGATCTTATGGTTCATGCTGATTGGAGGTTGGGTCAGAAGGAGGATTCAAGCTAGACTTGAGGCAGAACTGTGACCCTGGGAGGCAGGACCGTGACCCTGGGAAATGGAAGCTTAAGGGTGCAATAAGAACTGAAACCCATTGGCGCCATTATTGCCAACACTAGACATATCTAGAAAGTCACGTTAAGAAACCCTACAGTAGGGATGGTGAAGTCGCTCAAGTGGTAGAGTGCCTCCCTAGCCAAGTGTGAGGCCCTGAGTTCAAAATCCAGGACCACCCAGGTCCATACATGTATATGATGTGCTTTGATCAAACTCACCCCTCTATTTTTCTTATCCCTTCCCCCTTTCTTTTACAATTTAATGGGTCTCATCACTCGTTTTCATACATGCACATAAAGTACTTTGTTCATATTCGCTCCACACTTAACTTTGTTTTGAATGGAAGAAATTAAGTTAAGGCAGGCTACACAACGTGCTCAAGAAATCATGCAGCAAGCCACTGCCCAGTGACATCAGGTTTGTCTCAGCTACAAAACAGTATGCATCAGGACTTACCCACCTCACCTCTGCCACGTAAGCTTTGACCTTCTGGTTTCTCATCTAGCGTCCTGGCTATCTTATCCCTCTTACTACTTACAGTGCTTTCTCACTATGTTGTTCCCTATTAGGCACTATCACTATGTTCACTTTACTACTGTCACATGTCTTAGACCAGCTGCAGAGAAACATCTAACTCCTGGCACTGATGCAAATCTACTAATTTTACCCCAGATCTGTAAGACAGGGAATAAGTAACGAGATTCAAAGAATCCCCTGAGATACTGGAACCCACGGTCCTATTGGGTGCCTGACCTGCTACATGCTATCTCCTCCATGCTCTGCATCCCTGAAAGGGTGGTTAGTTAAGAGCATGCAAAGACAGACTGACTAGCTTCTTCAGTAAACAATTTACAGCTCAAGAAGCACAATGGCACACCTCACCTCAGATTCAAGCCAAATAATGCGGTTGTAAGAGGAAGAAAAAAAAACAAAAACAAAAAAAAAAAAACCGAGCTCATCTGACCCTGACCCCGAAAGATTTCCAAAACACAGGCTCTTTAAGAGAGGCCTGTAAAATTCTCATCAATTCAGGTTGGCAAAAGATAGTCTCAAAATTCCACATTTAAAAAAAAAAAGTTTCTACAAAACCAAAATAGCATCCAAACTTATCAATGAACTATGACCAGTTCAAGATCCAGTATGCTACACTGAAAACTGGGCAGTTCCAGGTAAATGTGGTAGTCCAAGCCTATAATCCTAGCACCTCAGAAGGCAGGTATCAGGAAGATCACAGATCCAGGCCAGCCCAGGCAAAAAGCGAGACCACATCTCAAAGCTACCCACCTCAAAAAGGTCTGGGGGTGTGGCACAAATGCCTAGCAAGCTAGGGACCTTGAGTTCAACTCCCAATCACACAAAAAAAAAAAAAAAAAAGGGAAAAACTTAGGAGGTTCCAAGAACACAGAAGTCCTCTCACAACTGTATAACCACATCCTAGAACATTATTTCAGAGTCATCATATCAGTCAAGTCATCTACTTTTAGTTGTCCCTGTGACAAAGTCACTGAGAGAAAGCATTTAAACGTAGAAAGACTTATTTTGGCTCACGGTTTCAGTCCATGATTGACTGCCTTCAATACTTTCAGGCCTGTGGCAAAGCAAAATATCACAGCTAGAGGGCATGATGGGAAGGATATGGCAGACAAAAGCCACACACCTCATAGCTGCCACCAAGGTGAAGGAGCCAGGAAGAAACAAGACACTCACACTCCTCAAGGGCATGCCCCCATCACCTACTTCCTCCAACCAGGCTCCGCCATCTAAGAGCCCATTCAGTATGGACTCAATAATGGACTAAACCATTGATGACCTTAATGCCCTCATGATCCACTTACCTCTATAGTGCCACCAGCTATGACCAAGCCTTCGACACATAAATCTCTTGGGGGGGGAACACTTCATATTCAAACTATTACACTCTGTCACCAAGAATAAGCTGAAAACCAGTGTGACAATACCCTATGAATGTCCAACAGAACAGACCCTTTGGTGTACCAACAGTACTAGAGGATCATTTATGCACCTACCTTAGAACTATTTTACAGAAAATCTTGACAAAGATCTGACTGAAAATCATTACTATTACAAATGAGAGCAATTAAACTCATCCTCACCACACAGAAAATGTTTGGCTATATTAAACTCAAGAGCACAGCAATGTTTAATTTGCTTATTTTCTTGATCATTTAAACCATAATGTCAACATTTGGAGAACAAAATGTGGCTCATGAATTTTCATGTTTTCAGAATAAATAAAATATAATATCAATTCCACTACGTATTTGGGTGTGCAGCAGAATGGTCAAAGATGCATCTCACAGAGCTCTGTGTAAAATGGGACCTTCCCCTAGATCACCACTGCAAGTCTTATCTCTAATACTTCTCTGCCTCACTGCTTGAGTTAATTTGAACTGATAGTGAAGGAGCAGCCAAAAAACTCATGTTATCAGTATTATTTGGAAGTTGCCTTCGTGTGTCTTTTAATATTCGGAACTAATCTTAGATTAGCTGTCACTGTTTTAAGAGAATAGTGACTATTTCTCATGAGTTTCTTCCCATTCTTTTAGAAATACAGAACTCTTTCTCTTACTATTGGTTGACAGTAAACCAGTAATTCTATTGTGACATCTAAAACTTTAAAACTTGCTCTCTAAAAGTAATAAAGAAATGGCAAGTAGGTACTCTTATGTTCTGCCAGTATATAATACAAACTTTCTGTGGACAACTTACATATCTACAACAGCTGCTGACATGTTCACCTTTTGCCAGCAATTCCATTTGTGTGAGAAAGAAGTAAACAGAGATACAAAGATACATGTACAAGGTTGTTTGTCATGGCAATGTATATAACAGTAGAAAGGAAAGGGGAGAGAGAAGCAGACAAGGGCAAAAAAAAAAAAAAGGAATACAACTTAAATACTCAAGTAGGGTAAACAGTGAACTGAGGATAAACCTACATCCATGTAAAGAAATATTACAGTCACTAAAATAATATTATTGGTTATATATTATGTAAAGCTATATTCACAAAATGTTGTGATGTGATCCGCTCAAGTATATAAAATGTTACAAATGGTTTAAATATATGTACACTGGTACAAGCACACCCTCCCTCTACAACTTCTCAAGTTTGGAAAAACACATCACACCAAAAAGCTTTTCTTTACAAAATGCCATTTATTCATACTTGTACTTTTTGCATTGTGCACAATTACTGAATTTCCAGAAGGACTGCATATATTAATTCTGTAATTAAAAAACAGGATTTCTTAGGCCAGGCATAGCAACTCACACCTATAGTCCCAGCTACTTAGGAGGCAGAGATAAGGAGGATTGTGCTTCAAGGCCAGCCCAGTCAAAAAGTTAGAGAAACCCCATCTCAACAAGTAAGATGAGTATGGTGGTGCACACTGCAATCCCAGCTATGTGGGTGGCATAGGTAGGAGAATCAGGGTTCCAGGCTAGTCAGGGCAAAAAGCAAGACCCTATCTGAAAACTAACCTAAAAAGCAAAAAATGGGTGGGGATGTAGTTCATGTGGTAGAGTACCTGCCTGGGTAAGCCCAAGGCACTGTGATTCAAACCACAGTATGCCAAAAATTAAGTAAGACAAGACTTGTTAAAAATGTCTTTTGTGAAGCATTAAGAACTATCGGATGACCCCTAGCATGAGAGATTAGAAAGCAGAACATAAACCATACAAAAAACATATCTACTGGCAAAGTCAGTTACAGAAAGTTCTGCCAAAATCACAGCTCGCAATGATGTCCTGCTCACATAATCATTTCAAGTCTTGCTAGAAAGAGGCGCATACAGAAGAGTTTGGGCTCTAGTGTCACAGACCCATGTTCAAGTCCCAACTTGGCCAACAAACTGTGAGAACCTGAGCAAGTTATCAAGCCTCAAGCTCCTCACCAATAAAATATGGTAGTAACAGACCCCACCCTTAAGATTTGTGAGGATTAAAATACATTTGGGAGGAGTTTTTTTTTTTTGGCAGTACTGGGGTTTGAACTGAGGGCCTCATGCTTGCTAGGCAGAGACTGCCACCTGAGCCACTCCGCCAGCCCTTATGGTGGCACATAGGAAGTAATAAATGATGGCAACTGTTACTTTTGTTGATGTTGTTATCATGTATTAATGCACAAACACCAAGAGCACTCTGAGGGCAGTGACTGCATCTCATTTTGTTCATCATTCAACCCCTGGCACCCAGCAGTGCGCCTGACTACGACAAGCTTTCAGTAAGATGCTGAGTGAAGTACACCCAAAATTAGTTAATTATTCTCCCTGAGCCTCAATTTTCTGTTCCAGTAAAATAAAAAATGCTTCGCTTGCAGACATGAGAACTGATACACATAACACCAGATCAGTGGCGATTCTCAACGAATGACAGTTATTATATGAGGAACTCGTTCCTGTACGTTTCAACAGGCATCAAGCCTGAAAGCAGAAACTACACAATTCTTTCCAATTACTGCTTGGTACTGAGGAATCTCACAGAGGAACCATTACATTTATTTGGACTCAGGAAAGAAATTTCTCCATTTAAGGGCATATATCTTGGGGAGGTAACTATTAAAGTGGTAATCTTTAGACTGCCACAGCACTTTTGGCAGAGCAACCAAATAATACCTTACCACAGTAGGGGGTAGTGAAGTGTGGTATTTCAGAGAATTTGTGAGCTTGGGACACAGTATGTACAAATAGGGGCCATGAAAAACAGTGTATCAATTGTTCTTGGCGCTTCAAATGAAAGCTTTTAAGATGTTCTGAATTAAAAAGCATGAAAAAAATCAACATTTGTATATACGTTGCCAAGTAAATTACTAAAGTACAAATTTATTAAGATATTCAATTACCTAAAAAGTATTTTTCTTCACAAAAATCAAAATGGAAATGCAATTTTAAGATGACAAACTAGATCCTTAAGAGCAAAAAAGATCACGAAATTCTATGAAGGGAGATGAAAAAACTATTGACAAGAAACCAAAAATAATTTTGTATAAATCATAACATTCTTGTGCTGGTATTCAAAACATCTAACACAAGAGAGAACTCAAAAACTGCACAGATCAGTAATTTGTGCAGCTTTGTTTAATTTTCCATGTCTAATTTGACAGAAACCTTAGATTTCATACAAAAGTGCTTAATAGAAGGTCTACAGTTCTTTTTCTGTAATTACTCTGTTGAAAGGAAAATAAGCTACTCAGCTCTCATTTGCTTTGAGTTAACGTTGTCTGATTGGTATCTTGGAAGTACACCACTCCATGTTTACAGTGACATTTCATGGTTTATAGTATTACACATTACAGTAAAAACAACACTCAAAAATTACTATTAAAAAACAGATAGACAACTTAAATTAACATTAAAATGAAGATAAATTTTATAGCATATAGATTCTATCACAATAAAGCTGATAATTTTTAATTGATGCATACAGAGAATATCAAAATCTTGTTATTCTTTAGAATCTGAGCAATGGGTAGATATACTGGGATCAGTTCTATTCCCCTTTGAATATGTTTTAAATTATAATTTTTTTTAGATTTTAGGCAGGTAGACTATTCTTACATTCTCAAGTCACCCATCAACAGACCAATGATAAAGCTGTTTAATGGGTTAAAATGTACAATGACAGAGCGCAACAGTGATCAAACACAAAAACTAGGCAAGAGCTGAACAAATATTTTGCCACCAGAGGCGAGCCACACTGACCAATGGAAGCATTTAATACGATGTCTTTCTTCAAAAAAAGATACTTTAAGCTTACCAAAATCAAATTAAAATTGATGCTAAGGAAAGAAAAATCACGATCTCTTCATTCACTTAAGGATGTATTTTAAGTTTAACAATGTACACATAATATACATACACAATTTTGATGGAACTTCATTCATCCTCTTCCCAGCCACATTTCCTAAGCAATAGCTATTATGTGCCATGCACAATGCCAGGTGGGTACACAGCAATGGAAGAACTAGAGGTAAAACCTGCCCCAAAAGAGGTTATAATCTAGAGACAATACAGACATGTGGTATTACCTTACCATACCTATGCAGTGAGCAATCTGCCAGATGAATCCTACTGAATTAAGTGTGGGAGAGGAAATGAACAGTGGGAAAAGATAATGTGGTAGAAATAAAGAAGTAGCTGAAATAGCACCACCCAAATCCTTCATTTAAATAGGAAAAACAGATTCTAGCAAAGTATCTTAGAAAATTCTGTTTATTTCTATTGCTTAGGATTAGGTTTCCAAAATAATACTTTTATATTATCTAATTTATATACATAATTTATCCTGGCAAAAAAAACTTCCAGGATGGCTCAAGTAGTAGAGAGCCTACCTAGCAAGAAGTCATGAATTAAACTCCAATACTGTCAAAAGAAAAACAGTTTCAAAACAAGTTTGCTTTTCAAAAAGGTAAGCAAATGTTGCCTTCAGACATCCTTTCAAAAAGAAAAAAAAAGGATGGCCAGGCACTGATGCCTCACACCTGTAATTCTAGGTACTTGGGAGGCTGAAATCAGGAAGATAGCAGTTTGAGGCCAGCCAGGGCAAGAAGTTACTAGCAAGACCCTATCTCAATCAATAACTGGGCACTACAGCACATGCCTGTCATCCCAGCTACCCAGGAAGCATAAAATAGGAGGATCACCGTCCTGGCCAGCCTGCACAAAAGTCAAGACCTTATCTCAAAAACAACCACAGGAAAAAAGGCTGGAGATGTGGCTCAGGCAGTGGAATGCCTGCCTAATAAGCACAAAGTACTGAGTTCAAACCCCAGTACCACCAAAAAAACAAAGAGAATAAATAAAGGTGGCTTTAAACATTTAATTAGGTCAATCCCAATTATTCTTAGTTCACATAGAGTATTTATTCATGGTCCAGCTGTACAACATTCCTTCCAGGTTACTGTAAATCCTGGTGGAAGACAAGAAAGGATGAAAAGCTTGAACTGGGTATATCTGATGTTACAAAGGGATTCACCAACCTTAAGCAATTCATCTCACTCACTTTCAAATTTTAAGATTTCAAGAAGAGAAGGGGAAAAGAGAAAGACTTAAAAAAAAGAGAGAGAGAGAGGAAAAAAAGTCAGGGCCATTCTTGCCAAGTCCCACTAAAGGAACACACCCTCGCTCGTGATGATTAAAAAAAAACTTGACTAATATACATGTCAAGTTCTGGGAATTTTCCTTCTTTCTGCCTTCACATACTGCATTTTCCCTGCAGGCAACGTTATGGAGACAAAGGTTCAGGAACAAGCCTCTGAATGGTGCAGCTACAAGCAATGATGAAAAGGATGTCCTGTTTTAGGAAATCACCCAGACACAATATTTATCAAATGATCCTATTTATTGCAATGCATGAGAAAAAGAAAAGATGTTTAAAGCATAGTAATACAGTTGGCAAACATAGTAAAAAAATTAATTAACCATTTCAAGGTTAGAAAGGAAGTCACTGCCACTTTGAAGAATCTTTGGGGGATGGGAAAACATCCTCTGTTCGGCTTCTTGTCCAAGAGCTTAAGTTTTTTAGATCCTTCTCTGGCCACCCTCTAGGACTTGATGAAAACCGTCATTAATAAATACCATTTCACAGAACAAAAGAACACAAGGGCATTAAAAAAAAAAAAAAAAAAAAAAAAACCACTGGCCTGGCTCAAGGTCACACTCAACTAGTTGTGACAGGAACACAGAAGAAATGGGGACTCTGGCTCATCCCAACTACACAACCTTGCCAAGCAAAAGCCATTTTACTAGGGGTGGGAAACGAGATGAAATCAAGTGAGAAGTTGTGGTGCGGAAACTAGTGAAGTGTCCATTACAATTACTGCCTCCTACAACCGCAGTGAAAAAGACTTTTCCCAGAAAGACTCAATTGGGTACTGCCCTTCAAAATGCTCACAGAAATGAATTACAATTCACACTAGAGAAGAGAAAGTCACATTACAAGACTGAATCACCATGTCTTTTCCCAGCCAGTCCACCCTGTCTCTTTCTTTCAGTCCATGCAGTCCCACTCCCTTTGCATTAGGCAGAAGTTGTCCACTAAAAACCTAGGCTTGATATGATCTAGCTGGGCCAAAAGCTAGAGGATTGAGAAAAGCTGTTAAGCACCTGCATTTTCCTCACTCAGACTAACTCTAACACTTCAGGACTGCTAAAATGAACCTGAAAAACTGGTTTTTCAACTTCCAATAAAAGTTAAACACGAACTAATTAAATGTTTGTAAAACACTTTGAAGAAGTGAACAACTGTGTAAATGTTAATTATTAATTTCCATCCACAAAGCTCCCTGCATGTGAGGAAAAATACAACTCTACTGGCAATTTTCTGCAACCCGTAAGGCACAACATAGGAGCCTAGCATGTTTTTAAGAATTCTAGGAAAACTTAAAGAGCAAACCACAGTGATTTTCTATTTACAACAAAAGTAAGCTGGAATTTTAAGCTGGCTATTTTGAATATAATTACATCAGAGTGAAAAAATGTGACCTATGGTATATACAGTGAGACTAGACCATATTTACAGTCATAAAGTTCTAAATGAAAATGCAGTTTATTGACTTGGGAGAAGCAAGCTAAATCCCTGAAGCCTAGTTTGTTTTTTTTTATGGGGAGAGAGGGCATGTCTTCAAAAATGAGAAGGGCATCTGCCTTACAGAGTTATTGTAAAGAATTAAGACAAAGTAAATGAACATATAATACAGACACAGTGAAAGTTTCTTTTAGTGGTGACTTTACTTTTTAGAAAGTATCTTTTGGGAAATGTCCTCAAAAGATCTCTTCAGACTGGAAATACACACTGTCCTATGCTCTAAGCATACATACAGGAAGACCATTTTGGCCATTCCTAACCACTGACCCATACATGCTTTCAATCTTCAAATACATAAAGTACCTTAACAAAGCCCCCCAAGGCTTCATGTGACCAAATGATCATTCAGAACTCTACTTCTCAATTCTTGTTGCCACTATTTTTTCGTAAATAGCTCCACAACTGCCAAGATCTCATCCAAAGTTTCTTTATATTCTCAGCGTAGATACTCCATGTGGGGAACCCAAGAGGCAAAAAACATTTCTTCCAAAGGTAACAGACATTATTTCTGTGTATTGCCACAATGGACTCTCCCTTCTCCCTGCCAGAAATGCACCCAGTTTAGACAAGGCAGAACTCAACTGGAAAAACCAAGAAGGTAGATTAATTTATGAATACCTCACAAATCATTGAGTGTTTTTAGAAATAATTCATGAATTACAGAAAATATCAAATTTGCAGAAAGCCCCAACATATCCACTACCTTTAATATAGTTACCATCTGAGAAAAGGAATACTTCTAAAAATCTAAGCTAATTTTGTTGATGTAATTCAGCTTTCAAAACAAAAAACTTGCCAAGCACAGTGCTGCACAGTGATTTGATTCCAGCTATGTGAGTGGTGTAGGTAGAGGAAGGCACAGGTAGGATGAATGTGGTCCAAGGCCAGCCCCTGACAAAAAACATGAGACCCTATCTGAAAAATAACTGAAAAGGCTTGGGGCATGGTAGAGTGCTTGCTTGGTAAGCACAAGATCCTAAGTTCAAATCAAACACCTGTACTAAAAAAAGAAGAAACAACCATACACATCTTCCCAATCAGTTCAGATTTTCTGATGTGATCTGCCCACCATGACATAACATAAAAGTCCCTTTTTGAACAAAATGGAGCTACAACTAGTCTTATAGGGAAAGCATGTACCAACAATTTTCCAGGAGCTGTTGTGGATTCGTGTCAAAACCTCTCACACTCTCTTACCCGATTCTCATCTATGATTAATGGCTCCAATTTTTAAAACAGATTACAGTCAATACGTTGAAGTAGTATCTGCAGTCATGAATGAAAGACTCTCAGCTCTGAAACTCACCAACTGGCCAGACCCTCCAAAAATATTAACTTCCTTTATGAAAAATAAAGAGAAAAGACAAATACATACACTGCAGGAAATAAGGTCAAAAAATATCACACCAGGCTGGGTACAGTGCTTGCCTATCACATGAGGCCCTAGAGTCAATCACCAGAAATGAGAGAAAACTAAAACTAAAAAAAAAAAAATTTAAATACCATACCTATCATCACTCATTAAAAGTAAATGAAGCATTTGCAACAGCCTCCTTCCAGACTATCCTGTGCACATGGAGACTCCCAAGTATACAAATTGCACCCTTAAATCATTAAAAATATTACTGATGGTGACTGATGTCTTTAAGAGAGTAGGAATGTACAACAGACTCCAGTAGTATTTTTATCGTGCTTAGCAAAGTTCCAGCATGCTTGGAGTCCCACTAACTGATACAGTAGTTCTCCCTTATCCATGGAGCTCCTGGACCTGCAGGGGATACCTGAAACCACCAACAGTACCAACAGTACCAAACTCTACTATGCTTTTTCTTCTACACACACACTTATGACAAAGCTTAACTTAGTTAGGCACAATAACAGACTGACAAAAATAACTTATAAAACAGATTATACATTATCCTATAATCAAATTGAGTACAGTTTCTCTCTAAAATATGTTTTTATATTGTACTCACCTTTCTTGTCGACAGCAATAACTGAAAACATAGATATTATAACCGTAGGTAAATGGAACTAAGGTATAAAGCTTACAAAGCATACACAAGATCCAACTGCTGAAAACTACAACATTAATGGGAAAGAAACAAAAATCAAACATCAAAATAAATATGTTACTAATGGAATGCCTCAAGTGCTTCATGCCTAGCAAACATGAAGCCCTGAGTTCAAACCCCAGTACCACCAAAAAACAAACATGTCATGTTCATAGCTCAATATTATGAAGATGTCAATTCTCTCCTAAGTGATTTACAGATTCAACACAATGCCAGTCAAAAACCCCACCAGTTGGCTAGAAAGGGAGCTCAGCAGTTGGGGCTTGCCTAGCATGTGCAAGGCCATGGGTTTGATCTCAGGAGATGGCACTGCCTCCCATGTGAAGGGGCCCTGGGTGTGATCCCTAGCAGCGTACAAAAAAAAAAAAAAAATCAAAACTCTCAGGGCTTTGTAGACATCAACAAGATTTCCAGGCTTACCATAAACTACAGTAATCAACAGTGTAACAAAGGAGAAATGAAACACACCAGTCAACAGAAGAGGGAATCCAGAAACAGACCCACACACATATGACCAACTCGCAGTGGAGGCGCAAACATAATTTAGTGAAGAAAGGTCTTTCTTTACAACATGTTGCTGGACAAATGCACATCCACATGCCAATAATCCATACTTTACATCACTTAGGAAATTCAAAGTTGTTCACAAACTTAAATGTAAATTATTTTTAAACTTCTAGTACTGAAGTACAGGTAAAATCTTTGAGCTCTTAAGTTGGCAAAGATTTCTCAGGTATTACACCAAAAGCATGATCCGTGGGAAAAAAAAGAAATTGGACATCAAATTTCTCAAGACATTATTAAGAGAATAAAAAGGAAAACAAACAGGTACAAAATGTTTTCAAATCATAATTATATACACATCATCTAGGTCTTCTTTTTTTAAGTGGGCTACTCTGAACAGTCACATCACCAAAGAATGGCAAATAATCACATGAAAAGATACTTAACACTTCACTCACTAGGCAATTAAAAAAAAGGATACAGTCTATATAATTCCATTCATATGACTTTTTTTGTGGTACTAGGGTTTGAACTCAGGGCCTCATGCTTGCTAGGCAGGCGCTCTACCACTTGAGCAACACCCCCAGGCCTTTGTTGCATTGGGTATTTTCAAGATAGGGTCTTGCAACTATTTGCCCCAGCTGGCTTCGAACCAGGATTCTCATGCTCTCTACCTCTCGAGTAGCTAGGATTATAGGCGTGAGCCACCAGTGCCAAGCTATATGACATTCTTGAAAAGGAAAAAGAAAAACATGAAGATAGAAAACAGTTCAGTAGTTTCCAGGGTCTGGGGGTAAAGTATGGATTGACTACAAAGAAGAATTTTCGGGAGAGAAGGAATTGTTTTATTTCAAGTAATAGTTATGTAAATGCTTATATTTGTCAAAACTTAGAAAACATCACACTAAAATGGGTGAACTGTAGTGAGTAAAAACGATACATTTTTTAAAGAATGAAAAAACAGACTGAAGAGAAACAATAATGTACTTAAGTGAAGCTTGACTTTACCATGGTTCAAAATTGTTTGAAATCAATGGTAAAAGATACTTGGGGACAAGCAGAGAAAGTTGAATAAGCACTGAATAATGACGTAGCATTATTCAGTAATACTACTAGACGGGAGTAGCTGTATTTGGTCATGTAGAACGAAGATCAGCAAGCTTTTTCTGTAGGCGGCCAGACAGTAAATAATTTCTGCTTTACGGACCACAGAGTCTGTGTGAACTACTACTCTAGGCTGCTCCTGTAGCACCAAAGTGGCCGTAGACAGTATGTAAACAAATGGGAGAGGCTGGGTCTCAAAACATTTACAAAAAACAGGCAGCAGGCCAGGTTCAGCAAGACTAAACTACAGTGACAGAGAGTAGGATAGCCCAGTGGTCGTCTATGGTGAAGTAGGCAATGGATGACAGTGGAGGAGACTGCCTGGAAAGAGCCCATCACTGGAGAAAAAAACAGAAATGTTCTATGTCATGACTGTGTCATTAAGTTATAAGCATGGATACTTTGTCAGAACTCCATAAACTTCCCTGGGGTGGCCAGTAGCTAACACCTGTAATCCTAGTTACTCAGGAGGCAGAGACCAGGAGGATCGTGGTTCAAAGCCAGCCACAGGCACATAGTTTTCAAGGGCTGGCAGAGTGACTCAAGTGGTAGAGCACCTGCCTAGCAAGCATGAGGCTGAGTTCAAACCCCAACACCACCAAACAAATAAACAAAAAAATCCACACACTTCAAGTGGGTACGCTTTATCATGTATTCTATAATACCTTAATCTACTTACTTTGTCTTTACAATGTACTTGAAATTTCCTGATGGCACTCTCAATGATGTGAAAAGCAACTGGCCTTTGGAGCCATTAATTTCAGCAAAAAGGTCTAGTGGCTACATGGCCACCCCCACTTTGGGGCTACTTCCTCATCCCAAAAAGGATAATTTCTTCCTCACAGGTTTAGTAGTTAAATAAGAAATGTAGGTAAACTACAACATCTGGCACGTAAGAGGCACCCTCCCTTGACTGAAATAAACCAATTTTCTTTAAATTTTAAGTATAAAAATGATGGTAAAAAGCAGACTACACTGGATTCCTTTATATTCTTTTGAAATGCCCTGACATTCTCTGTTCCTGGTTTATTGTGGTTTCAACTGACTTCAAGCACTGGCATCCAATGTCAGCACCTGTGAATCCATAATAATTAGGGTCTAACAGCAAACACTGTAAACCAAAATTTATCTAGTTTAGAAAATACTCCATGACAATCTATGTCGTAAAAGGTAATGTGAGAAGAATTGAAGGTAAAAAGAAAAATATCCATTTTCCCAAGCAAGAAGAATGGCAATAAAAATGCTATGCTATTTTAATTACCTTCTATAAAAGAAAACTAACAAAGTTGGTTGGATGTTTTCTTTTGTACTGGGATTTGCATTTTACCTAAACCAATGGAACTACACCACACATAGCACTTTACCATGTGTACTTTCACAGCAGTGGTATGCCGAGGATAGGATAAGAATGAATCTCATTTTTTTTCTTACACGCAAGGCTCCTAAGTCTCAGGTAGGTAAGTGGCTTTCTCAAGATCTCGGAGCCGGTAAACAGCATGTGAGGGTGTGAACTTCAGATCCTATGGCCCCCACATCACATGCTCTCAGTAAAATCACCACCAGAAAACCATCTCGGGCTCTGTGAAACTCTTACCTCCTAAGGTATTTCCCATTACTTGACATCTTTAGCTCAAAAGACCAATTAATTGTAGTGTGCCATATTTAATTCCTAAACATTAAGGAACAGTTCATTATTTGGGGTGGCAGAGGCTAGTTCTATGGTCAATATGAGCTTATCAAATGACCAGAAAGCAAAAATTCAAAAACACTTATTTTCAACAGAAAAGCTACAAAGTGACATAAATGGTAAATCCCTCACAACGTCTTTCCATCCCCACCATCCACATCACACAAATTCACAGACACCTGCCTTCCCCAGATACAGAATGCAGCGCAGAAGTAGAAAGAGAAAGCACTCCATTGCCCAAAACAAATATTCAGACAATCACAGTATTTCAGTACCAGGTCTGTTGGTCTATCTTTCCACCAAGGACTGAAAAAAATGGGTTTGACCTCCTTAGTGTGCCCCTATCAACCTAAAGGTAGACAGGAAGACCTGCACATGAAACAAACTTCCTTCCACTAACAGCTTCTTCCTCTCTTCCTACTTCCCATGGTTAAGACACTGGGGAGCAAGGGGGAAAACAGACTACTGAAGAATAACAGGACACCACTTCCAAACAGATGCCTCTCCCCATCAGTAATTAACTATAGATCCAGACTGTTAGTGTGTACTTAAAAAGTTAACTTTAAAGAAGGGAGCATCGAAGTCCAAAAATCCCCAATAACCAAAGCGTTGTTGGGGATTTTTCTACCCTCAATCTGTATGTTTCCTCAACATACAGCAATGTCCTTAACAAGTAAATAGTTCTAAAATATATCTACTGCATTTGGTATTTCAGGCATTCTAACCTGAGTTGGTGTAACTGATTTAAATCATTGCTTCTTCTGTAAATGTTAGCACCTTGACGGGGAAGTGAGGAAGTCTCTGCGTTGTGAATTCTAACACTGTGTTAACACCCATTCCTGTTTTATCTTAAGCAACTTTGAGAAATGTAGTCCATTTCTCAAAATAAGTAGGGAAAATAATCCATAATTACTATTTTCCAAGACTAAGGTAAAGAAACAAAATGTGGCACTAAGTAACTCAGATAATCCTATCATGAGTATAGAAAACGATCCATTTCTCACTACTTCCCAAACTACAATCAGACAGAATTCTATCCTACCAAGCCATTCTGCAAGTCCCAGTCAAAGGAAAACTAACAGGTGATTAAAAAGATAAAACTATCTTCTACTATCCTTCAGTTCAAGTGGCATGTTTTAAAAAAACTACATGTGAGCTGGGCACTTGTGGCTCACACCTATAATCCTAGCTACCTGGAAGGCTGAAATCAGGATTGGAAGTTTGAGGCCAGCTGTAACAAATAGTTTGCCACAGACCTCATTTCCAAAAGAACCAAAGCAAAATGGACTGGAGGAGTGGCTCAAGCAGTAAAGTGCCTGCTTCATAAGCTCAAAGCCCTGAGTTTAAAACCCAGACCCACTCCCCCCACTCCAAAAAAAGACCCCTGCATATGTATATATATATATATATATATATATACATATATATATATATAGACATATACATATAAATACACACACAAGTCTCCGAATTGCTTCTTTCTGAAAGAAATAGCTAAACCACTACACTCAGAAGCATCGCTTTAAGAAAATGCATCAAAATTATCATCGCAAACTAATAGGCAACAGCCACTACTTCTTCACTTGGCTTTATTCATTCCTGACACTGTATGTTACTGCCCTGCATACTGTAGGAAACAAGCTGAGAGGAAAGGTTCTCAAGGCTACAAAACCACTCAAAGGAAACATAATGACCTGAACTCAAGTTCATCTAGCTCCAAAGAGGGTACCCTCCTCTAAACTGCACTGTCTTCCAACTTCCCAATAGAAAATGGGCAGGGTTGCGAAAGGATGTGCCCAGCAGTTTTAATAATTTCACCAAGGAACTGGGGGTGGGGGCAGGAATTCTAAACTGCAATCTTCTTTTGAAATCTACAGTGTCCAATCTAAACCTCACCTTCTTTTCAAGAACAAATCAACAGATTAAAAGGGCTAGAGAAGCCAGGCATAGTGGTATACAACTGTAATCTCAGCACTCAGGGGGCTGAGACAGGACGATACTGAGTTTGAGGCCAATTTGGGTTACACAGCAAGACTCCATCTAGAAAAATAAAAACAAAAGGGGAATAAGAGTTTACAAACCTTTCAAAAATAGGCTATATTTCATCACAAATGTGCAAGTGTATTGTCATTTTGTACAAGTTGCCAGAGTTAATGGCTGTCTCCTATGGACCCTACCACCAGCCTCTAAAATTCATTTCACCCAATTCAAACCCACTGTGAATGCTTGCACTGTGTTAAGAAAAACGTCCATCAAAGCCCTTAACAAGTTCAAAGCCTAGAGGAGCCCATTTATGCCACCTGTAGTTACCCTTTAGTCAGGCAAATAACTAGACTGTGAGAAATCCTAACGCAAAAGTACGCATAACACAACCCAGAGAAGGAAAGCCACTGGTGTACCTGTCACTTATTTTGTAAGTAGTATTTAGTATTTGTTTACATCGTATCCCTCCCTTGTAACTCCTTTCAACCTGTAAACCTCCCTCCCTCCCCGCAATCACACAAAATCACCCAACCAGGAAAGGAAGACAAACAGCAAAGATTGTAGCTCCTCAATCTTAAACCTCAAGAACATTATTCTTTGGCTTCATTAGGTGAAGAAAGCAAAGAAAGGCCAACCAAACCAGAAAAATCCAAGACTGCTTCTCCACATTACTCACTCGACATGAGAAATCAAAGCAAAATAGCACACGCAGATATTTCTCAAACTTTGCTTTTTAATTCAGCAAATAGCAAAAGGATACAACTGAAATTAACAATGAGGCTTTGGTCATTTTGTTCCTCTGTGAGTGAGTGATATTTAAACTAGATCCATCTGGGGAATTTAAAAAGGATTATTCTCCTATCTTAAACTCAAAGAACAGAGTGCAGTGGAAGGAGTACACCCAAAACTCAACATGGCTTGTACTACTGCAAGCCCAAAAATCCCCAAGCAACCATGAAGGGGTACAAGAACAGTAACACTGATTTATCTCAACTGATCACCACTCCTTTACAAACTTACAACGAACTTTCAAAAACTGCAGCATTTGCCCTAATCTGAGCGATTCAACCCTTTAAAAAACTGAGTAGCTGCTGCTTCTGAAAAGAAAATGGAGCAAGGGTGTGTGGGTACTGACCAAAATAAAGGCACTCTACTGTGTACTTCATATTCGCCGAGGCAATGAAGTCTCAAAAAAACTTCATTATGATGAAATTAAAGAAAAGAATGAACGCCTGAAATACTGCTCAATCCAACTTTCACTGTGAATTACTGAGTTTCCAACAGGATATAGAAACTTAAATGGGACCAAATCGTCCTACTGTAAGATTTACTCAAAAAAAAAAAAAAAAAAAAGTCCTGTCTATCCCTTTTTTTTTTTTTAAAGTGAGAGTGGGATTTGAACTGGCACGACTGAACAAGTCCATTTTGCTCTGGTTATTGGGGGGGGGGATGGGACTGTCATAAGAACTATTTGCCGGCTGACCTCGAACTGCAATCCACCCCGAGCTCAGTCTCCCAAGTAGCTAAGGTCACTGCACCCTGCTACCCTTTCTTAATTCAAAAATATATATACTTTTTTTTCCCATCAATTTTTTTAACTACTCGCATACTGGGTGGCTTAGCAAGCAACAAAAAGTATAGCATTAAAAGAAAAAAAAAATCTCAAAGTGAAGCTGCCCTGGGGCTGGGGGAGGTGGGGGACGCGGCAAGCGAGCAGCACGGTCCCCGCCGCGCGTGCGGAGCGCACGGGCCGGGCTCCCTCCGCTCGTCCCCGCCGCGCGCGGGTCGGCGGGCCGCGGCCCGGGCAGAGGGCGCGGAAGAGCCCCCGAAGGCGGGCGCGGCCCGCTCTTTACCGTCCGCGGCAGCCCGGGGGAGCTGCTCCCTCGCGCCCCGAGCACTTGTCCACCGCGGTGGGCTCCGTGCGACCCGCTCGACCTACCGGACGGCTGTCCGTCCCCGGGGCAGGGGAACCGCGCGAGCCCGGCGCCGACAATCGGAGGCCTCACGGGGGCCCCGGCGGCCGCGCCCCCCAGCCCCGCCCGCAGCCCGGAGCAGACAATACGGGAGGAGGGGTCCGCCCCCCGCCCGTCCCGCCGCGCCCCCCCACCCACGTCCCAGCAGCCCCCGCCCCCGAGCAGCCGCGCAGGGGGAGGGGCCGCGCTCCTCGCTCCGACCCCTTCTCAAACCGCGAAACTTCCCCCAACTCCGTCAACTAAGTTGCGCTCTCACCGTGCGGCTCCCCGGGCTCCCCCGTGGGCCGAGCCTGAGCAGCTCCGCGGAGAAAGACAAAAGGCAACCGCTTCCTCCACCCGGTGGCAGCTGAGGCGGCGGCCGAAGCCTGGAGCCGGCACGGCGGTCTCGACAGAGCCCAAGCGCTGCTCCGCGCTGCTTCCCCGCTCCGCGCTGGCCCTGCACACAGCGCCAACCCACCCGCGCATGCGCCGCCAGCAGCCCGGAGATGGGCGGGACGCCCGGGGAGGGCCGGGTGAATAAGCCCTCCGGTGAATAAGCGCGGGGGAATACAAAGCCGACAGCTGGGATTGTACAGCAGAGCTGCCTATCAAACTCCATGCGACCAATGAGGAGACTTCTGTGCGGTGTGCTCTGGTTGCTAAGGGAAGCTGAGGTTGACCGCCAGCAGCTGCCTGGCGGCAAAGTGATCAAAGTTGGGTAGCTGGCAGCTGTGGCTCGTGGAAATGCCCACCCACCTCTGGTCTCCACCCCATCTCCGGAAACCGCCCTTCCTCCTAGAGCTGGCGCTTACCTGAAATGATTTACTCTTCTCTCCCCCACCCCAAGTTCAAATCGGGAAGTGGGGTTTTCTTAAGTGTACAACGTAGAAAATCCATTGAACAAGTGTCGAATGGATGGATGGATGGATGGATGAATAGAGCAGTGACTGGGTCGGAGTTGTCATGGTGTAGTCCGTTAACTTTTGGCTACTTGATCACCACAAAATCATAGGCTTCAACTTACAAAGGACCTCAGAAATCATCTGGTGGTTTCAGAGAAGCAAAATATGGTCGTGTGCCAATAGTGACTCAGGAGATTGTATTAGTTGTACACGCAGAAACCTATGTGCCCCTCTCAATGTGTATTGGGGAAAACGTGCCTGTCGTGTAAAACCATTGTTACAGCGATTGTCACTTCTTAGGGCAAGAGTTGTAAGTTGTAAAAAATGAGCCTACTAAGAATGTTAAGTGGAAAACGGAGACTTTTTAAATGCAGTTCAAAACTAACTTATGCTGAGTGAAGTAAGAACAGCAGTTACGGAGGGGGAGAATATTACTGACTGGGAAGGAGCAAGAGGGAAGCTCTGGAGTCCTTGTTCTGTTTTTTTATCTGGGAGTGAGTAAACCACAGTATATTCATATGAAAAAAATCTTAAATTGTACACTTCAGTTTAGTGTTTGAACATTTCTTCTTAAAGTCAATTTTTAGCAACACTGTTACAGGATATGGGGAAAATGAAAAGATACAAATTATGCCTGTTGGGAAGCCCTAGTCCAGGCAAGCTCACTACCAGCAACCTGTGAGAGGGTATTGCAAACTCCTAACATTTATACCAGGCACTTGCATTGATGAGTAGCTCTGAATCTTCGAATTGCTCCTAGTGTTCAGCTGAAATTTGCCTCTCTCTGGGTGGACCTGGTTGTCACATGTATTTTCTTAGTTCACTCTCATAGAATGATAAAAACCAAGACCAAGGAGGGAATTATTTCCAAACCACCCTCTTCAATATTTAAAAGACGGCACAAAGAGAAGAAACTGACTCTCTTCTATCCTGACTCTGGCACCAAGCACAGCTGGTCACTTCTGGAGGAACTGCAATCTGTAAAACAAGGGGCCAACCAAGAAGTCATATAACCCTAAGGTTTGATAATACCATGGTCTTTCTTTTCTTAGAGCCTGGCTGATGTGTTACAAAGGAAGCAGCACTGTTAACCATGTCATTTTTCTAGTGACAGCTGACAATTCCAATTCCTGCACCTACCACACTGGGATTTGCAGGGAGCTACAGAAGACGTTGAGATTCCAGTACTTTCCAATTTTACTGTGTGTCTGGATCACCTGGTACATAGTAAACCAGAATCAACTGGTATGCAATTTTTACAATTAGAGTCCTTGAGGTTTTTTTGCCCATACACAAGTATTACCTAAAATACTTCTCCTTTGTCGCACCTAGGCCCTGCCACCCATGTGCTGGCCTTGACCTCCTCTTCTACAGTAACCCACTGTCAAATGTACATGAGTACAGCCATTATGGAGAATAGTGTGGAGGGTCCTCAAAAAGTTAAAAGTAGAGGGCCGGAAGTGTGGCTCAAGTGGTAGAGTAAGCACAAGGCTCTAAGTTCAAAGTCCAATATCAAAAAAAAAAAAAAAAAAAAAAAAGGAGCTTATCTAGATCTACCATATGATCCAGCTATCCCACTTCTGGGTATATACCCAAAGGAAATGCAATTCGTATTACAGAGATACCTGCATGCCCATATTTATTGTAGCACTATTCACAATAGTCAAGATATGGAATGAACCTAGTTGTTCATCAACAGATGAGTGGACAAAGAAAATGTGATACATATATGTATAATGAAATATACAGTCATAAAATAATGAAATCCTGTCATTTGCAGCAAAACAGATGAAGCTAGGGGACATTATGATAGGCAAAATAATCCAGGCACAGAAAGATAAATACCATATGTTCTCTCTCATATATGGAAGCTAAAAAAAAAATTGATCTTAAACAGAAGAGAGAAGAATAGTGATGATTCTGGCAAGGAGAAGAAGAAGTGGATAGAAGGATATTGTATAATAAGTACCAAAATCCAGTTAGAGAGAGCGATAAGTTCTAGTGTATTACAGCATAGTAGGGTAACTATAGCTTAGAAAGACCTATTACATATTTGAGAAGAGCTGAAAGACAGGAGCTCAAAGCTCCAAATACAAAGAAATGATAAGGAGATGAAAATGCTAGTTACCATGTACCAATCATTATACATTGTTTACATGTGTTGAAACCATCACGCTGTACCCCACAAGTATGTATAATTATTGCATGGTAATATCACATGTTGATTAAAAAGAAAAAAGAAGCCTACTCTCTCACTTAGTCCTTTTCTTTCATATTACTACACTTTCTTCATAGCATTTATCCCAGCCTGAAGGAATCTTACTCATTTTGCATGTGTGTTTTGGCTATCTCCTCCATTGCTATGTAAGCTTCCTGACATCAGTTTTATTTACCCCTCTCTCCTCTGTACCTATAATAGTACCTAATATGCAGTAAGGACTCAATAAAAGTTCTGCGTGACTGAATTTGTACAGAAAGAGCTAGTATGAGGCATCTTTAAACTGAATATCCTTTATACTAAAGATTTGTTCTTCATGGTATACCACCTATCTCTACAGAGGGTGCCCAATTTCACAGAATGCGATTTCAGATTTAATAATTTTTCACAATTTCTCTGAGTAAGTTAACAAACCAGGAAGGATGTCAGGGCCTTATCAAGCAGTTGCAGGAGGGATGGGGTAGGTGGTGCAGAGTTGCTCCCCTCATGGCTGCCAGGAAGCAGAAGGCAAAACAAAGGGGCCTGGTGACGATATTTCCTTAAAAGACACACTTCCAGTGACCCACTTCCTCCAACCAGGCCCCACCTTCTAGCAGCCCATTCAGTATGAATTTATCAACAGCTTAACCTTGCTACCCTTGTGATCTCATCACCTCTCTTATATCTCTCTAATTGACTTGCACAGGTTGTAATATCTAAAAACATATCAAGAATAAACTCCACTTTACAGAGCCCCTGGGAATGAGAAAGCAAAGGAAAACACAAAGTCAATACAGTTGGAAGAACATGAACTTCTCTTGAGACCATGGTTCTTGAAATGTCCACTTTTATAAAAGAAGCACTGGAATAAACTCATCCCGGGACTTTTCTTGTGCAGCAGGGCATATTTTCTTGTTTTTGTGGTAGATGTGGACTCCTGAGAGTGCTTCAGGAATTTCCACGTTCAGCCTCATGTTTGGTGTTAATCCAACCACAGCCCCCAATTCCACAATTTCAGCAAGCAACCCAAACCCCAGCCAATCACTGAGTCCTATCCATGGGCCACAGTGATTAGTTTAGGGTTGGACACAGACCCCCTCCCCACAACATGGCATTCAGGGACAATTTACCCTCCATTTGACCAATCAGGGTTTTTCTTGGCTGGAATCTTTGACCATCTTAACTGGAATCTGGGAAATGCCCATCAGCCATCTTTTGCCATGAGGCGAGAACCTCTTAGAACCTCTAGGAGCATAACGGACAGGTAAAAAGAGAAATATCTTGGTGGAGTTGGGCAATCTGTTCAATCCAACAATACCTGAAGCTGGAATAATACCCAGAGTTTTCAATCACATGAACCAATAGAGCCAGTCAAAGTAGAAGGGTTCTGCAACTTGTATCCACAAGAGATCTTATTGATACATCACCCATGAGCTGATGATGCCTAGTCAATTCCCTCATCTGCTTCTTAGTTTGACTAGCAAATAGCTGTTAAGAGTTTACTGTGTGTTCTGGGGTTACAGGTGAAGAACAATATCCTAAAGGAAACCACAGTCAAATAAGGGAAATCAGCAGGCAAAACCAAAAAGAAATCAAATGTGTCAAGTGTCTTTAAAGAGATAAAGGCAAACTGAGCACCAGTAGCCCATGCCTGTAATCCTAGTACTTCGGAGGCTGAGATCAGGAAGATCTTGGTTCAAGGCCAGCCCAGGCAAATAGTTCTCAAGACCATAGCTCCAAAATAACCAAAGCAAAATGGGATGGAGGTGGCTCAAGTAGAAGAGCACATGCTTTGCAAGCTCAAAACCCTGAGTTCAAACCCTAGTCTCAGAGAGAGAGAGAGAGAGAGAGAGAGAGAGAGAAATGCATGGCATTAGGAAGTACAACGAGAATATCCTTCTAGTTAGAGGATGAAAGTTAGGGAAGGCATCTTGCTTAGTCAGCTTTCCATTGTTGAAATAAAATACCTGTGATGATCAACTTAAAACGAGGAAAGGTTTGTTTTGGTTTATAGTTTAGAGGCTTCAGTCCATGCTTGGCTGGTTCCATTGTTAATGGGCTGTGGTGAGGCAGAGCATCATGGGGGAAGGGCAGGGAGTAGATCTGCTCCCCTCATGGCTGCCAGGAAGCAGAAAGGAAAGCAGGAAGAGGCTGGTGACAAGATATTTCCTTCAAAAACACTATTCCAGTGACCCACTTCCTCCAACCAGGCCCCACCTCTGAGTACTCCATTCAGTATGAACTCATCAACAGCTTAACCTAGCTGTCCTCACCCTCATGACCTAAGCACCTCTCAGTAATGCCACCAGTGGGGGGACCAGGGCTTCAACACATGAGCCTCCTGGGGACACTTCATATCCAAAACATAATTGATTCTGGGTTGTGGTTTTTTTTTGGTTGGTTGGTTGGTTTTGTTTTGTTTTTTGGTTTTTGGGAGGGTTTTATGTGTGTTTGTGTGTGTGTATGTGGTACTGGGGCTTGAACTCAAGGCCTACACTTTGAGCCACTCCACCAGCTCTTTTCTGTGATGGGTTTTTTTCGAGACAGGGTCTCACAAACTATTTGTCCAGGCTGGCTTCGAACCTTGATCCTCCTGATGTCTGGATTACAGGAATGAGCCACCTGTGCAAGGCTGATTCTGTTTTATTTTACTTTTTGGTTGCTGGGGATCAAATCCAAGCTTTTGACTTGCTAAGCACAAACTCTGCCACTGAGCTACACCTCCAGCCCCTGGCTGATTGGTTCTGATACAGAGCCTCTGTCTGTGAGTTCCTTTCAAGCCCATCATGTACCTAGGACCCTAATTCCTGCACTATCTCTTCCACTTTCATTTATTGTTCCCAGTAACCTTTAGGTCAACAGCATCATGGAGGGGGCATCCCTTTTACAAGTGATGCAGGTTCAGGGAGATGAACTACCTGGCTCCAAATCCCATAGCTACCAATTGGCACAGTTTATCTTCCAAGAATTGAAAACTGGGGCAAGTTGCCAAATTTAACTTCGAATAGCACATGGAGTAGGCCTTACCTCACTTCTGCCCTATCTCTCCCACTTCACTTAGTACCACACATGCTCAGCATATCTGTAGAGTAAGCAGCTCAGTAAAGACTGTTTAATCGACTGATCCATGCTCAAAATATATTCCTACAATATTTTTCAGAGGACACAAACTAAACAAGAGGTTTAGAGTTAAATGCTGACTTACAGATAAATGCACAAGAAATGGCATATATCATGAAGATTATTACCAGGTCAATCAGTATTAATATTTTTAGGCCTCTTTATGCATATTAGTTGCAAATAGTCCTCCAGAATGGCTGTGCTGATCCATGATTTACATCCTTGTGTTAGGGCACCAGAGTGCCTAACCTCTCTGATTTAACAACTTCTTGCATGAAACAAAGGCGAGGCCTTTAGAAGCCAAGGGGGCTGGATTTGGATCTTGGATGATCAAACTCTTTGTCTGTAAAGGAATCACTCCCAGTCAACAGCCACACTATGGGGAATGCACAAAACAACACTTCACATGTCATCTGGCACACTGTAGGTGCTCTGCCCACTTTGACGATTTCTTCCATTTTCCTTTTTAGAGATAACAAAATAGAAGACAGTCTGGGAGACTTTCTGACTTGCAGAAAATCTGACTTGCAGAAAAAGTAACATGAGAAAAAAATCAAGGGAAGCATACCACCTGACAGCAATTATAATAAAGAATTTCCAACAAAAAGTGCATATTGTCTTATATTGACCTCTCCAATAGATAGGGCAGCCACTTAGTCTCCTGCCCCCAGAGACTCCCCAGGGCTTTAATTCATACACAACAGATGTACTGCTTATTGATAGAACAATTAATTTGATTTCTGAAGTCCTTGCTTTTCCCTGTAACGACCCTCCCACAATAGGTTTGCTTAAAGGCTGCCTATGGGACCACATTACTCTAAAGTCATTATATTTCCAAGGGTAGGAGGGCTAGGGGCTGCTGGGTTGATGGAAGGAAGAGAATCACAAAAGCCTCAGGATTTTGGGGACTGTACTGATCCTTAAACAAAATTACAGTCACAGCTTTCAGTCTAGAGTTCAAGGGATTTAATTTTAGGGGTGTAAAAGACTCCCTCTAAAAGGTACAAAAAAAGTTTAGAGGTAATAGTATTTTCTATTTAGTTAGGTTGGGTTCAGAATTTAATCTACATGTATGTTCCAATCTGGAGAAGATGGGGACTGTGACTCTGCCTCCAGAGAGACTGATGGCTGGCACAAGTACTTCACCTTTCCGCCTTACGCCTAGACTTTTCCAGTTTATTCAGCTGCTCTCATAATTATCCCCAATTATTTATAATGGTAGGTTTCTGATGCTAGAGTTAGAAAAACACCATATTTTTGAGCCTTAAACACTATTTAATGAAAATGGGCTCCAACAACTCATAGGAGGCTTAAGCCCAGGTTTTCTTGGGCAATTTTTAAAAAAATCTTTACTGCATTATTTTTCTAAAACTGTACAGTGTTTGTACAATTAAAGGACATAGGTTATTACCTGCATATAACTGCTACCAATAACCACACAGTTTATGCCAGCTTTTCTTATGGTACTTTCCTTGGAACACAAGATCTTAGAGTTAGTCCTTGAGAAAAGCATTGTGGGTTTATTTATTTGTTTACTTATTTATTGCAATACTGGGGTTTGAACTTAGGGTCTACATCTTGAGCCATTCCACCAGCCCTTTTCTGTGATTTTCTTTTTTTTTTGAGATAGGGTCTCAGGAGCTATTTGCCTAGGCTGGCTTTGAATGTTTAAATGAATTGTATATTTAAATGAATGCAAAAACACGTTATTATTCTGTGTTCCTTCCCTCCTGAGGATTCGCTGTGCATAGTAGCATTGCCTGTTAGGGCTCTGAGAAGTCTTGCATTTAAAAAGTACTTAGCTTTTCTTAGCCTTATATTTCTCAAATTAGTTTGACCATGAAATCATTTGCTCTAGGAAATGCATTAATTTATCCTATTGCACCAAGAACATATTTTAAGAAACACTGCCTGAATCTGTTCAGCTCATTTTCCAGAAATCCAGAAAGAACAAAATCAATATTTTTTTGGCAGTACTAGGATTTGAACCCAGGGCATTGTGCTTGCTAGGCAGATATTCTACCATTTGAGCCACACCTCTAGCCCCACAATAGATATTTTTGATTCTGAAGCATCATTTACCCACCATCATGGACTGAATGTTCACATCCTCTTAAAATTTGCATGTGGAAACCCTAACCCCTGATTTGATGGTATTAAAAGTTGGGGCCAGCGGGTGGCTCATGCCTATAATCCTAGCTACTTGGGAGGCTGAGATCAGGAGGATTGAGGTTCAAGGCCAGCCCAGGCAAATAGTTTGAGAGACCCCCCCCATCTTCAAAATAACCAGAGCAAAATTGTCTGGAGGTGTGGCTGAAGAAGTAAAGCACCTGCTTTGCAAACCTGAAGCCCTAAATTCAAATCCCAGTCCCACACACACACAAAAAAGAGTTGGAGCCTTTGGGAAGTGATTTCATTTAGATGGCCATGAGGGTAGATGCCCAATAATGGGCTTATAAGAAAGGAAAGAGCCCCAGAGCGTCCTCTCAATGTCATGTAATGGAGAATATAGTGAAAATGTAGCTGTTTGCACAGCTAGGAAAAGGTGGCTAGGAAAAGGCCCACCAAGAACCAGCCTTCCAACACTTGATCTTATACTTCCCAGCCTCCAGAACTATGAGAAACAAAGGTCTGTTGTTTAATCCACCCAGTCTATGGTATTTTTGAATAGGAGCCTGAGCTAAGACACCCACACAGTCATCCATATCAAAGGGTCTTTTATTTTATTTTTATTTTGTTTGGAGATTGAACTCAGATCCTTGCCTGGGCAAGCACTCTATCACTTGAACCATGCCCCTAGTCCTTGGGCTTTTAGTTTGAGAGTCTCGCACTAACTTTGTCCATGTGGCCATGGACCACGATCCTCCTACCTCCACCTCCAGAGTAGCTGTGATTACAGATGGGCACCATCACGCCTGACCTTCAAAGGGTCTTTATTCTTTAGTCAAGGAAGAAAAATAGATGCTTCTTAAATCTCATCTCTGACCTGATGAGATCAGTCCTAGGAAGTGTCAACCTGCATCCCAGTAACAACCAGCCTCCCTCTTTACCTGGGCTCACTGCTGGACCACAGACTTAGTTCCAACAGTGGGCTTTGCTTCTTCCCTCATCGACCCCATTTCCTATTTCCCCCTTCTCTCAGTTCCACCCAGTCACCTCCAACATTCTGCCATCTCATTGTGCCGCACCTTGAATCCCACTTTCCCTTCTTTGCTTCTCTTGGGTTCATTCAATAACTTTGGCCTGAACAACATTAGCAGGCTCCTAACTGACTTTGTCGCCTTTAATATCGCCATATTTCTCCCTGCAACAGGAGAAACTGGTGGCAGTGGTGTTCGAACCCAGGGCTTCACACTTGCTAGGCAGGCGTTCTTACTGCCTGAGTCACTCCCATTTTTGTGAAGGTTACTTTTGAAATAGGGTCTTGTGAACTTTTTCCCCGGGCTAACTTTGAACCTCAATCCTCCTGATCTCTGCCTCCTGAGTAGCTAGGATTACAGGCACAAGCCACTGGCACCGGGTTCAGAATGATTTTCTTAAAGTACAGCCCTGACTTGTCACTTGCCTGCTCAGAAGACTTTCAGTGACTCCCTGCTACTTATAGATTAATATGAAACACCTCATCAGAAAATTAAAAAGTTATTGACTTTCAGCATCAGTTTGCACAAAAATGACATTAAACTTCTTTTCTACCTAAATCCAAGCAGCTTACAATTTTTGTAAATGGACCTTCTACTATACTGAGAACACCAGAACTATCTGAATGCCTACAATCTTTTCCCATTTTCCCTGGGAAGTATTTCATGATCTAACCCTTCTGCTTAACGTCATTTATTTCAGTCTCCTCCAGAACTTTATTTCACCATGTAAACTTTCTGTTTTGCATCTTTAGTTATTACTTACTGCCTTCAAAATTATCCAAACCTCTCTGATCCAAAGAAATAAATATCAGCTGGGTGCTGGTGACTTACGACTGTAATCCTAGCTATTCAGAAGCAGAGCTCAGGAGGATAGAGGTTCAAAGCCAGCCCCAGCAAATAGTTCATGAGACCCTATCTTGAAAGTATCCAACACAAAATCAGAACTGGTGGAGTAGCCCATGTGGTACAGTGCCTGCCTAACAAACATAAAGCCTTGGGTTCAAATCCCAGTACCACCACAAAAAAAAAAAAAAAAGAGGAAGAAGAAGAAAGAAAATTCCTTTCCCAAATACATTCTTCTATTCTAGCTTCTCCTTGCCCCCACCATCATTCTTTTTGGCCTCTTGATTCCATCTCCTCCTTCCTTGCCTTTTTTTTTCTTCAGTATTGGGGTTTGAACTCAGGGCTTCAAGCTTCCTAGTCAGGCACTCTACTATTTCAGCCATGCCTCCAGGCCTTTTTGGGATAACAGGCATGCACCACTGCATCCAGCCATTGGTTAAGATGGAGTCTTTGGGGGTTTTTTGTTGTTGTTTGGATTTTTGTGTGTATGATACTGATCTTGCAGAACTCACGGACTTGTGCTTGCTAGGCCATACCCTCAGTCCTTTTTTGCTTAGTTTATTATTCAGAGTTTCCTGCTTTTTGTCTAAGCCAGCCTCAGACATCAATCCTCCTACTTCCACTTCCCACATAGCTGGGATTACTGGCATGCACCACCATGCCCCACCCTTCTTGGAAGTCTTATTGTTCGATCAAGAGGGTCAATTTGTTACATCTTCAAAATCTTTAGAGAACTTTTTGTTTGACTGAACAATACTGGGAGGCAAGGCCTTTAACCTTTCTGAAGTCTTAACAAAAGAACAACCTTTCTTGATTTTATCTATTCCTAATCAGTATCCTGGATTCGATCATTTCCCAAAGTCATTAAAAAATTTTAGTATTAGTTGCCGTCTAGAGAGATCAGGAAGCTTCAATCTGGCTTTTTTGGTTCAACAATCCTTCTGCTCATTTAGTCCTCTCTTTTGCATTTTTCTGTAGGAAGCCAGAAGAAACCAGGGGGCACCTTTAGAGATGGGCATGTGATCAAAGCTGAGCCAAGGCTGAAGGCGTGGCTCAATTGGTAGCATGGCTGCCCAGCAAGTTCAGTACCGTCAAAAAAAGAAGAAAAAAAAAAAAGCTGAGCTAGCCCATGGATAAAAGTATTGGAATAATTCCATCGGGGTACAGAGCTTAAACAGAGCTTAGAGAATGGGGACCTATAGCTTCTGACAACCATCTTGTCACTGTGAGGGAAGAGCTTTCAGAGAGAGAAACCAAGACAAGAGAATATAGCTAAGAGAACACAATAGAGAAAGAGGTGGAAAAACTTAATTTGATCATTCAACTCATTAAGTACATTTTTCTTTCCTTTTCTTATTTTTCTTTAGCATATATGTTGCCCAGCCTGGTCTTGTACTTCTGGGTTCAAGTGACCCATCCTCCTAACTCAGCCTCCCTAGTAATGGAACAGTTGTGTGCTACTGTACTCAGCTCCAGTTACATTTTCTGCCACCCAAATTACAACGCACAGAAATATTACCAAACCTTTTGCTGTTGCATAATAGAAATCCCCCTTTATCCAGTTTTCAATAAGATTTGCCTCCCTTTCTTTCTTTCAAGCTCTCACTTGCAGCCTCCTCAAAGTCTACATATTTCTACAAATAGTGTGCTCAAAGCACTGAGAGTTTTCACTACAGCTCTCTCTCAAAAGCCTTACAGTCATTCCATTCACTTCCTATCTTTAAGGCGATCCCAGTACTTTAGACTTTTATCGTATTAGCTCGTCATTCATGCTATCAAAATCTGTTAACTATCTACTGCTGTGTATGAAGTTTCTGGCAAATTTATTGGCTTAACGGGACAAACATTTGTTATCTCATATCATGAATTGTGGTTCATGACTATTAGAAATTACAAATTGCTTAGAGGGTGGTTCAGGTTAGGGCTTTCATGAGGAGGGCTGCAATATTGTCTCAGAAGGTATCATTGTCACCAAAGAGTTGACTGGAGTTGGAAGATCCAGTTCTAAGCTCTCTCCTCTGACTGTTGATCATAGACTTTAGTTTCTCACCTCTGAAAAATTTCACAGAGCTGGTGACACTCTTTATCCCCAGCATGAATGATGAGACAGAGAGCGAGAGAGAGAGTAGAAGTCACACTCCATTTATAATCCAGTGTCCAAGTCATACACCATCACTTCAGGAGAGAGAATGAAATACAGACACGAATACCAGAATGTAGATTTCATTGGGACCATCTTGGAGTCACCTTAGCCAATTACTAAACTTCTCCTTTTATAGATAAGTGTTCTTATCTGTAAAATAAAATTAGTATCTAACGCACATTGCTATGGTGAGTAGAATGACAGGATAGATATAAAGCCCCTTAGAACAATATCTGGCACCAAGTGAAAAAATGTAATAAATGTTGGTTCTTACTGTTTTAACCATGTGAATGACTCCCAAGACTTTATCTCAATGCCAAGGGCATTTGAGAGCACTAGCTACACTTTTTCAGCTGCCTGAGTGATTTCCAGTAACATAAATTATGTGTCCCCAAGACAGAATCTGTTGGTTCACTGACTCAAGAAAAAATGAAATTTTAAGTCCAGAGACAGATTTCAACCAAGTCTGGTCCTAGGTGAGCCAATGATGTCATTAGGAATCTGTTTCTTCCCATCACCTTCTTTGGCTACCACCTTCTTTTGGCTCTGTTCTCCTCTGTCTTGGTTTTCTTAGAAAGCTCTTCCCTCACAGCAACAAGATGACCACCGGAAGCTTCAGGCTCCCATTCTATCTTCTCTGTACTCCCGTAAAATGAGACTTTCTAGATCACAATATGTTTATCAAAAATCTCAGGACTGTCTCTCATTGGCCCAGCTTTCGTCATGTGTCCATCTTGGAATCTCTAGTAGTAGTACGACAGCCCTGTGGGGAGCTAATTGAAGAAGTTTTAATTCCCCATAATCATTTATCATCCCGCCATTCTTTAATGACTACCAAGTTTTACACAAATTGCTCTGTAAACATAGTGTAATGTTCTACCCTCCCACCATTATGTTAGAATCTATAAGCATTTCTATATGAAAATTATAGAGGCATCCCTGGTGGCCTGGGACATGAAATGCTCCAGTTAGGCAGGCCTGGATCACATTTCTACCCATTGAACCCAAGGGGTACTATTACACTTGAGCCACATGAGGTGAGAAATGTAGAGAAGGCTGTGCGCTTAGAAGAAACTCGATGTACTCTGGCAGATAGGATGAATTTTGGGAAGGCAAAATCCATTGCTTTTCCTATTTTCCATCCCTCAGGAAAGTCACCTCTGGGTCTAACAACCTGCAGATCACCTGTGACCACTGTTCCAGTCACCCAGATTGCTACCATGTTCTTCTGACTCGATAGCTTTACCTGCCCAGAACATGCCCTCTGGTTTTCTTCTGTTCTGCCCTTGTTGATATGGCTATCCCTACCTGGAACATCTTCACTCAGTAATGCTTGGCTCGTTCTACAACTGTTACAGGCTAGCCCAAGAGTATCACCTCCATGAAACCCACTATTGATTTGGTGGGAGGAGTCAAATTAGTCACCAACTCATAGGAAGGTGGTGCTGGGTCCCAATTTTATTTTGAATTGCTCTCATAGTTAAATATTGCTCTAAAACCCTGGAAATAGGTAACAGGCTAGAAAAGGTGTCTTCTCTCCCCTCTCTCTCTTCAGATTCACTTCCCTTCACACAAAGTGAGTGCTTTGCCAATGCCAAGATTGCTTAAATGCAGAAACTCACTCAGCCAGAAATGAGGCATTGGGAGAATGTTTTTAAAATTGCACATCTGCGGCTCAATTTGTGAAAACTCACTGAAGTTTATGGAAGGGCTATTTAATTTTGCTTTCTTTCCCCTTTTGGCTTCAGCTTCAATTTATGGGTCTCTGTCACATTAGCTTGAAGAGGCCCTCTGTTGATGCACTTAAACCTTGACCTACAGACCCCAGTGGGTGTATAATTCCTAGCTGAGCTGTGGCTGGAGTACCATGTGGGGAGGACTTGGGCTCAACATACATTAGGGACAAAGCTTGTGACACAAGATACTCTCTGGCTGGGGTAATTTTAGCTAGTCACTTGAAGTGGATATCAAGTCTATTTGGAAGTCTGCTCAATTTCTCTGTTTTTCACCCAAAGAGCACCATCTCTCCCTTTTCATTTTAAGTACAACACCACCTCCTGATTTTCTACTTTAAATGTTCAGCAACAGAATGACAGTAGTCAGATAATATCATACACATACAATGAGACTGATTTTAAAAGTGAGTCCACGCCTGTCTAACTTCAGCAGCGTTGCCAGGGTGGAGAGGAACCTTCAAAATAACTTCTATGTGAGGGCCTTTGCCCGTCTGTGCTGACAGCTACACATTCCAGCTTGTCATTTGTCTCTGACTTGCCTTGTCATTGAGCTCTGCCACTTATCATCTGCTTAGTATGTGACACTGCATCTGCGAAGACATGTGTCACATCAGAAAAGCCTTCCAGTGAATGAGGACAATAAGAGATTGCAACACAAAAAAACTTTGGGGCTTTTTCTTTTAATTCACTCTCAATTCTGCTTTCCAGATCTCACTGCTGCTGGGACTGGTTGGATGTGAGCATGGCAATGTGGATTATGGAGACAGAACAATAAATGATCCCCGATTGGCAGAACAAAGTATCCTGGAAGCTCAAAATCCTAATGGCAAATTTGATTAAAAAAATAATAACAGTGATTAAAAACAAATGTTCTCAAACGTGGAGCTACCAAAAAAATGAGGTCATTGAGTTTTCAGGGCACTTCTATAGACTTCTCACATACATAATATTTCTTTTAATTAAGTGAACTAAATTCTTTTGCAAGTGAGAAACTGACAGCTTTGGTTAGAGCCAGAAATAAAATGTAAGCACTGATGCACTTTAATTGTGTTTGTAGTCATAAACTGTTCCTGCTGATAAATTTCACGGCTGGGCGACAGCCATGTGCTCTCTGCGAGGTTTCTCAGAACCTGTTTGTGTAAGTGAAGATCATTGTGTCCTCCAGATTTAGTAAAAATATCCATTCACGTTATGAGAAACGTGAACTTGGCTCTGCAGGTGAAAACAAGAACTAAGTGATTAATCTCCAGGTCAATATTCCTGCTCAAGTCCCGTCTCCCAACCCCAGCAAACCTAGCGTGAGATTATTTGACAATTTTAACTCTCAGAGTTCTGTTTTCTCTTCCCGTGGAGGGCGAGGGCATTGAATAGTATGAGTTCATAAAAGCAAGTCAAGTCCACGGACATAAATTTTCATGGCAGCTTGAAAAAGCAAACCTGGTCATGTTACCCACCCTGCTCGGAATGCTTCAAAGACTCCCCATACATTTCATGTGTAAACCCAAATTACATAGCTAAGCTTGCCAAGCCCTCCGTGATCTGACCTCTGTCCAACTCCCCAGGTTCTGCCCCTCCATGGCCCACCCCTCCATGCCTGTGTTACTGCCACGCTGAACCAAGGGCAATTTCACACTCTGTGCCTAGCAGAGCCGGTCTTCACTTTCATTCTGTACCTGATCTATTCCTGCCTGTCCTTCCAGGCTCTCACCTGCTCCACTTCTCACCATACCTTACTTCCTAACACACGCACACACACACATGCCCCCCAAGCTGTTCCTGAGAATTCTATTTAGATGCTCCTCCTGTGTGCTCTATTTTTGCTTTTATATATCTCACAACAATGGTCTTAGTTGTCTGTTTCTCCCTTTAATCTTGCTCCTATCCTTCATTTCTGTATTTCCAGCTCCAGTGCAATCCTCAGTACAGAATAAGTGGTTAATAATTTTCATCAATGCTGGGCACTGGTGGCTCACACCTGTAATCCTAGCTACTGGTCACAGGAGGCAGAGATCAGGAAGGTCACAGTTTGAAGCCAGCCACAAAAATACCCAACACACACAAAAAATGGCTAGTGGAATGGCTCAAGTGGTAAGAGCACCTGCCTAGCAAGCACGAAGACTTGAGTTCAAATTCCAGTACTACAAAAAAATTTTTTTATCAAATAATCAAATTGCCCACATCCATTTCTGTAACACATGGTGTCTCAGAATGCCCTTAAGTACACTTGTCATCAATGAGTCCTCTGTGATAGAGAATAGATGGCTCTAGGGCTCTCAAAAAGACTTTTCAAAAAAAGTTATCTATTTTTAAATTTATGTTTGGCAGTACTAGGTTTTGAACTCAGAGCCTGTCACTTGCTAGGCAGGTGCTCTGCCATTTGAGCTATACAGCCTCAAAAAGACTTTCTAATATAGGAAAAAAGTACAGGCCAGTGTAGGAGAATGGATGGCCAAATTATAATTAGCCATGAGCCAAACCCTGCACTGGGCACTTTAACCCATGTTCTCTCATTTAATATTCTCAACAACTTTCTAGTGTATGTTTTATTTTCTCCATTTTACAGATAAACTGCCCAAATCCCACATTGAGTTGGGATTCATTTCCACATTTTCATGATTCTAATATCCTGTTCTCTTTCTACATAGCCTGCACACAACTTTCTCTTCTTTCTCTAGGAAGATCCTGGAGAGGAGAAAGAAAGTACGATGACGGAGGCTCACAGGACCCTGGGTGGTTCTGGGTTTAGAGCACAGATGATTTTGATACCCCCTGAATCCTAAGTTTACTCATAAAGTTTGGGTTTAGAGAGAAAGAGGTTGACTTAGAGATGATGGGGAGAACCTAAACCAAGGACATTTTTTTTTTTTTTGTGGTACTGGAGTTTGAACTCAGAGTCTACACCTTGAGCCACTCCACCAGCCCTTTTTTTGTGATGGGTTTTTTTTGAGTACGGTCTCTCAAACTATTTGCCCAGGCTAGCTTTGAACTACGATCCTCCTGATCTCTGCCTCCTGAGTACATAGGGTTACAAGCATGAGCCACTGGTGTCCAGACTTTGAGGACAATTTAAAAAAAAATATTTTTTTTGTAGTGCTGGGGATCAAACCTAGAGACCCATGAATGCTAGGCAAGTGCTCTACCACTGAGCTACACCCAATCCCTGGGACAAATTTTGACAACTCTTTTTCATTTAAGTCTCTACAAACCCATGCATGCCATTGTTGTTAGGCTAGAATGCACTAATTGTTTTGATATTTTATTTTGGCCAACACATTATAGATATTACTTAGTAATATTAATAAATCCATGTTGCCATTTTGGGTGCCTTCCACACACCTTTCTAGAGTTCCTGGGTATAGGGGAAGGCAGAAAAAACAGGGACACTTCCACCTACGTGACTGCAGGATTGTTCCTACTGCAGTTGCATCAGTGGGGTTTGGTCAAATATCTGTAATTCCATGACCTGCCCAATCTGTCTCCCTCCAGTACATTAGCACTGTCCTTCTCCCCAGGCAGTCCATTCCAGTCCCCTGGAGTTTGTACAGCCAGCTGTACCTTGTCAAGCCCCGGCCTGGGATTAACTTGGCAGGGAGGTTATTCTGAGACTTCTCTGACTCATAACTTTGGGGCTAACTCTGAGCACCAAGCCCTAGTCCTGCCCTCTTTTGCTTTTTCTCTGTGCTGATTCACACTGGGTTGGGATTTTATTGTCAGGAATCAGAATTGTGTATGGGTGGAACTTGGATTTGAAAAATGACAGGAGGCCAAGTCTAGTGCTTCTGCTAACTTTCTTATTAATTGTGTGATTTTTTTTTCTTAATTGAATAAAAGGAAGGAAGGAAAGAAGGGAGGAGGAGAAGACGTAGGGAGACATAGGGAGGAAGAAAGAAAAAAAAGAAGGAAATGTCCCACCGATCCAAGCTGAACCATAGTCTCTTCCATACTCTACATTTTCTTTGAACTCTTGGAAAGGCTTGTCTTGGATCAGATACACATGAGAGGAAGCCAGGTATAGCAGAAACATATAGATTTTGGAGCCAGCATATCTGAATAATTGGGCAAGTTATTTTACCTTCTGTGACCCTTTGTGTTCTCACCTGTCAAACAATAATAATAATATTTACCTGTGGGCTTGCAGGGTGGCTAGGAATATTGTGTATATAAATGTTTATATAAATATGCACATTAGAAAACATTTAACAAATGGCAAATATTATTGTTGTAGCTATTTTTATTAAGAGGCCTTTCACAGCAGTAAGAACGTAGCCTCCCAGAGTTGACTGAATTTTGAAATTTTATTCCTCTGAAATTGTGACAGATTGTGCTAGGTTCCCCTTGACTAGGAACTGGGGTATGTCTGGTGTCATGGTGGCTGGGTTCCAGAGATTGACTCAGGCTGTGAGAATACCCAAAGCAGTCAGTACAGGAGAGAATAGGACAGAGCACAAGCCAACTCATGGGGGAGGCAAAACAAACAAACAAACAAAAAAACCTGAGGGGTAAAGGGCTCTGGCTTTGTGGCCAGCAGCTCCTCCACTTGCTGACTGAAGAGTCTTGAGCAAGTCACCTAAATTAAGATGACTTGCTTGTCTGTATCTATCTCTTTGGGTTGTTGTGAGGATTATCGGAAATCACACAGGTAAAGTACCTAGCACAAATAAAGTGCTCAGTAAATAATTATTGAGGGTGTTAAGGAGAGACAAGTTAGTCAACTTATTGAATTCAAGTGTAATGTAGCACAGAGTTTGGAGCACCAGTGGGTCCAAGTCTGAGCTCTACTACCATCTATCTTGTTTTCTTGTCTGTAGAATGGGTCTGATAATAGCTTCCTTCTCTGTACTTACTGTATACATTTGTTATGAGGAATACGTTTGAGTTAACATATAAAAAGCATTGAGAACATTCTTGGCATGTGGCCAACTACTCTATAAATATTTGTTAAATACACAGCTAAGTAGAGAGTCAGTGCTGGGACAAGAACAGAAGACAGCTGGGCGCAGGTGGCTGTAATCCTAGCTACTCAGGAGGCAGAGATCAGGAGAAATTGTGGTTCAAAGCCAGCCCTGGACAAACAGTTTGTGAGACCCTATCTCAAAAAAATTCCATCACAAAAAAAGGGTGGGTAGAGTGGTTCAAGGTGTAGGCCCTGAGTTCAATCCCCAGTACCACCACCACACACACACACACACACACACACACACACACAAAAGACAAAACCAGAGGGTAGTATTTAACCAGCTTTCTATCACTATGACAAAAATACCTGAGAAAATCAACTTAGAAGAAGGAAAGATTTGCTCTGGCTCATGGTTTCAGGGGATTCAGTGCTTGGTCACATGGCCCCATTGCTATGGACCTGTGGTGAGGCAGAACATCATAGGGGGAGAAGGTGACAGAACAGAGCTGCCTACCTCATGATGGTAGGGAAGCAAAGAGAGGGCTCACTTTTATACCAAAGCCACTCCTCCAAGTTATATTAAACTATGAATCCATAAATGGATTAATCCATTCATGAGGTCAGAGCCCTTATTACGCAATCGCCTTCCAAAGGCCCCACCTTTGCTGAATTGAGGGCAAAGTCTTGAACACGTGACCTTTGGGGGAAATTTAAGATCCAGTCATAACAAGTGGGAAACAAAACTGGTTGGCTCTGGACCAAAAAGGGACATAAAGAACAAAAGCAGAGGTGAAGAAAATGCTTCCAAGACAATGCCTAAGGAGAGCCACAGTTTTCAAGTTCAAGTCACCTTCATTTCTTTTTAGATTGGCTGCAGGCAGTGGGGTGGGGGGGTTAATGGTGAGTCATCCTGAGCTAAAGACCCGGATATATGGATACAGTCCTTCCAGTTTGCTGTGGACTTTAGGAAAACGCCATGTTATCACAGCAACAGAAAGCCCTGCTTCCTTAGCTTCCCAGACCTGGTGTCCAACAGTGGCTCTTACCCTTTCCTGTGGGGGCAAGCTCACACCATGGGAGAAAGACCACTGCATCAGAGATATCTCTGGTCATTTCCAAGGTCAACTTACTGAGCTGATGGGGATCACTGGCGACTTCTGCTTCTCTTGCTATCTGAGTTTGGTGCACAAGCAGGCTGTAAAATATTCAGATTCCAGTGATAGAGCCAACTGTGCAAATTCCTGACAGGCAAATTGAGGCCCATTATCTGTAATTACAGTCGCCTGAATTCCATGCCAGCGAGACCCTGGTTTCCAGCAGTCAGCGATAGCAGCTGCTCTCTGGTGCCAAATGCAGCCAGGGAAAGTCCCAAGAATGGAGATGAGCAGTCCTCACAGCATTTTCCTGGCAGCCACTGTCAAGAAACACATCTCCTCCACTTAAAACCTCCCAATGGTTCCTACTGCTGTCAGGATACACTCCACAGTTAGGCTTGGTACAATTCAGCCTTATTGAATTGTGGTTCCTAATGAGCAACCTGATCCCTGATTCCACCAGATTGTCCCTCATTAAGATGCTTTAGTGTTTGTGACTTAGTCCTTTGGCCTGGAATTACCTTATCATTAAATCCAACTTATTCTTAAAAACTTTGCTTGTGCCCCCAGGCCCTTCTCTGAGAAGACTTCCCTTGCTTTCTCAGTCTGGAGTGTATGTCTTGTCCCCTCTGTGTTCCCATGGTGCTTACACAATGCAACACAGCACTATCATTCTTTGTGTTATTGGCTGGTCTCCCCCACTAGACTGCAAGCTCCCTGAGGGCAATGACCCCATCTCAAGCATTCTCTTTGAGGCCAGCCCAATACTCAGCCAAACTGGGCCTCTGTCCAACAGGTGCTGGTGCATGAGTACATGACATCTTCCTTGCCTTAGAACTAATGAGCTTGTTCATCCACTCTGTTAGATCAAAAGATTTCTCTCTTGAAATCACTGCTCAAACCTCCTATTAAGATCAATCAATAAAAACCAGCAAAGAACATCGCACTGGTAAACCAAGGATAAAGTCATCATACGCTCTTTTGATTTTCAAGCTGCTTAATGTAAGGGAGTTGGGTTCTCTTGATATATCATAAGGCATAGGACAGGATTAACCTTATTGCTTCTGTTTACTCACAATGCACTATCAGACCTCATTTAAATATGATTTGGTATTCATCTGCTTATTGTTGTTAACAAAGTCCAAGCGATTTTGTTCAATTTCTACTCATAGCATTACTTGAAATACCATCATTAAGAAGTGTCTACTTTGCGGCGCAGTGGCTCACACCTATAATCCTAGCTACTCTGGAGGCAGAGATCAGATTGTGGTTCCAGGTCAGCCTAGGTAAAAAGTTAGTAAGAACCCATCTCAACCAATAAAAGCTGGTGGTGTCCCTGTCATCCCAGGTTGGTGGGAGGTGTAAATAGAAGGATCATGTTCCAGACTGGCCAGGGCATAAATAAGACTCTATTCCCAAAATAACTAAAGCAAAAAGGGCTGGGGTATGGCTCAAATCAAGGTTCTGAGTTCAAACCCCAGTACCACAAAAAAGTGATCTATTTTAAGTAGAATATTTTAGGTAGAATATCTGTCTACCTGACTGACTCCCCTCACGACAGACCACTTACAAATCTAGCCACTGCTCTTGTGATAGCTTTGAGACTATTTGAAATATTTTTGGATTTCTACCTTTTTTTTTTCCTTTAGAGACAGTTGATGATCCTTGCTTAATGAGTGGTCTTATTATTTTAAAACCAAGAAAAAAACCACAAAAAATAATATTGTCCAGTGGTCCAGTGCCAGCGGCTCATGCCTGTAATTTCTAGCTATTAAGGAGGCAGAGATCAGGAGGATCATGGTTTGATAGTTTGCAAGACCCTATCTCGAAAACACCTATCACAAAAAAGCGTTGGTGGAGTGACTCAAGGTGTAGACCCTGTGTTCAAACCCCAGTACTCAAAAAAAAAATTATATATTGCCCAATGAAATACTTTAACTTCTGGTAACATTGTAGTTTCTCAAAGATTGAATATGTGCCCTGTTAGTGGGCAGTGAGACATGTTTACTCATTTATAAATTTAAAAATTAACTCATATAATTATTCTAATGTGCATTAACTATACATAATATATGTAATTAACAATCACATCTAACTCATAATTTCATGGATGTAGCTTAAGGAAAGCTAAATTTAAGTAAAACTAAAATGAAAGCTATAAATGTAGTTCAGAAGTAGAGCCCTTGCCTAGTATATATGAGGCACTGAGTTCAAATACCAGCACCACAAAAACAAAAACTACAGTGAGTTAAATTGCCAAAAAATCTCAAAAAATAATCAAGGTTATTTGGCTAAGATAAAGATTGTGAAGTTAGCACATAAATGATTAAAAATATGAGAAAACCAATGAAATGAAAAGAGCAGAAGCTCTGGGATCCAAGGTATTTTGTTAGCTTGGAGTTAGTGGGCAAGTAACTTATCCTCTCTGAGCCTTACTTGCTCATCCGTACTCCACTACAGTATGTTGTAATAGTGATTAGAGATAAGGTTATGGGGTACCCAGCGCGGTGCCTAAAGTGCTCCATAGTGAGAAAAACAATCCTTTAAATCACATCTACTCTCATGGTACAAAGATACTGAATCTGTGTGAACAAGTTGCAGCCAGCTTGAAAGGGAAAACCAGAGGCATTTCATTAGTTGTGATCAGCAAAGGGTGGAAGTTCAATGATGGCTTTGAAGACTCAGCGTATTAATTTGAACCTATTCACTTGGGTGTGTTTGTTACGGCATCAATCATATAATAAAGGAGTCAAGTGGTCATACATTAAATAATGTTGAAGGATGTAGCTCTTGAACTCCAGGAGTTTCTCAACTCCCAAGACACGAAGCCAAAGAGTCAGCTAAGGGAGTCTCCTCTCTCCACTTGGCCAACCAGAAGCCCAATGCACAGCTTTGATTTAGAACTCTGTATTAACTTATGAACTACTTACTCTTCCCATTCATCTGTATCTCCTTCACTAAAGTGCACTTTCCCTGGTCCTGATATTGTTTATTCTCTCTTTACTATTTTATTGCAAGGATTCTCATTTTTATGTATCTAATGAAAGAGAGTATCTAAGTGTCTTAGGTCAATCTTCCATAGCAAAATACCCTGTGTGGGTTGGCTTAGTAGTAGAAATTAATTTTCTCCCAGTTCTGGAGGCAAGAAAGTCCGAGATCAGGATGCTTGTATGATCATGATCTGGTGAGGGCTCTTTACCTGACTTGTAGATGGCTATCTTCTTGCTTTGTTCTGATGTGGCAAAGAGAGACAGAGACAGACGAACAGGGACAGAGAGGAAACAAGCTTTTGGTGTCTCTTATAAGAGTACTGGAGTCTCATTTCCAAAAACCATCATACTGAGGCATGAGACTTGAATATAATAAATTTTGTGAACTACAACATTTGGTCCATAACAGCATTCAGTTTGTAACACATGTCATCTTTGTCTAGCAGTTAGCAATTTATCATCTGTGTTCTACCAGAAAAATCTTTCTTGAATCAGCCATCATAAAACCAAGCGAGCATGCTACCAATGTCCAAAAACTGGTTGTTTTACTAAATCAAGTATATGTCCTTGGGTGTTGCTCAGCCATCAGAGACTCATGAAAGTCAAGCAAGACATAACAGTATACCCAGTTCTCTTTCTCATTCCAGTAGGCCATCCTGTGTAGATGTAACAAGAGCCTACAATATGGCAGACGAGTGCTGAAGACATAATCTCACAGTAATCCTGAGACTAGAAATTTTCACATCCTATTTTTAGGTGAGAGACTGAATCTCACTAAAATTAAATAATTTACAAAACATGAAGAAACCAGTAGTTGAGGGATCGCAGATTCAAACCCAAGTCTGTCTGAATCCAGAATCTGGGAAGATTTGATTTATCTGGAATCCCTTCTTGTTTTGCTTATGCAAGTGTTCACTCACTCATTGAACCAATATGCATTGTGTTCTACCATGTGGGCAACAGCAGTGAATAAAATGGACCAATAATAATAATAATAATAATAATAACAAATCATAGCTTCCGCAATGACTTACAGAGCAGATAATGAAAACCAAAACCACAAATAACAAAATAAGTGCACATAATGCAGTGGTAAGGGAAAAATAATGCAGGCGAGAGGAAGAAGGATTTCTAGGTTGGAGAGAGTCAATTTATAATATAGTGTTCAGAAAAGGCCTCACTGAGAAGTTAGGACATGGAAAAGGTTAAGTTCTATTAGTGTCATTAGCTCTGAAGTCTCAAACACTCCAGGGAGAGTAACTTTCATACACAAAAAAAAGCTGGTGGGGATGTGGGTGGCTCAAGTCTATAATCCTAGCTACTGAGGAGGTGGAGATTGGAAGGATTATAGTTTGAGGCCAGCCCATGCAAACAGTTCACAAGATCCCATCTCAACTAATGACTGGGTGGGGTCGAAGGCACCTGTCATGTCCAGTTACCTAGGGAAACACAAACAGGAGATCAGGGTCCAGGCCAACCCAGGCATACAGTGAGACCCTATTTCAAAAGCTAGCAACATTCAAAAAGGACTAGAGGTGTAGCTCAAGTGGTAGAGGGAATGGGAGGCTCTGAGTTCAACCCCCAGTACTACCAAAAAAAGAAAGAAAAAACCATTGTGTCAGAACTTTTTCTCTTGCAAATGACAAGAAAATAGACTCAAATTGACTTCAGCAAAAAGTAGGAAAATTTCATCTTAGGGAATTGAGAAGTCCAGGCCTGACTGGACTGAATTATTAGGACCCACCTTCTTCATTTTTAGATCTGCTTTCCCCTATGGTGACTTAATCTGTAGCTCCCCGGCAAAACTGGCTAGCAATCATCCTGGGCAACCTCCTGCCACATTCAAACCCAGGAAGAAGGTGACTGCCCCTCTCCCAACAGCCCAAACAAAAGTCTCACTACATAGCATTGTTTCTCGGCTCATCTGGACCTAGTGCTGTGATCAGGAACACATGACTGCTGTGATTGGCTGGGTTGAGATACCTGCCTACTCCTGGAGTCCCAGGGAGGATCAACCTAGCCAACAGCACAGGACAAAGGCCCTGAGGAAATGTGGGGTGTTGTTAGAAGCAAACGAACAGCCTCGGAGTGGAGAAAGTAACAAGTATTGTGGATATCTCTGATCTAAAAATTATTTCTTTTATCCTTTTGTGTGCAATGTTGATCCAGTGTGCTTCATACCAAAAAAAGATGGTTCAGAATAGATTTCTCCCTAAGAGATGGTCTATAGACAGGGTAACCTCATTCTGTGGGACCTGTAGTTTCTGGGTTCTCCTGTTACCATATAGGACATGTGACGTTCACAGGCTCTCAGGTTCTTGAGGATGGCTGTATTTGTTTTGGCCTGTGACCGCTTATGTTTCCTCCATGGGCTTCAAGAAGCCACATCAGAGTTCAATGCCTGACATCCACAGTGTCACAAGTTCATGGCTTTTAGGTCTTGTTCTACTCAAACTAAACTGTTTAAGGGCATAGTCCTATATTCTGAAAACAGAGCCCACTATTTTAGAGGATTCTCCTATTTTCCTGGGAAGTTCTGTTCTTCTGCTTGGTGTCAGTCCTGGGGCTAGATTTGAACTCACCACTTCATTGCTTCAGGACTCTGGGCAAGTCAAGAGACTTCCTGAGGCTCAGTAGTTTTCTCCTTTGCATAATGAGGACATTAAGAAAAATCAATCAGTGGCCACGTACAAAGAAGCTACTTATAGCCTGACATACAGCAGGGGCTTAGAAAATTTTGTTTTGTTTTGTTTTGTAGTTCCTTGCTCCCTTTTTCCATAAAGCCACTATCAGGATCCCCTGGAGTCCATGTTACGCAACTTGGAGATAAACCAGTCAAATAAAAAGAAAAGGAATAAAAGGGATGGGCAAGTGAACCCTGGGGCAGAGCCTGGGGATGTGTAGTTGAGTGAAAAATCATAGGCTTTTGAACTGACTAGGCTTTGAATCTCAGTCCCATTACTTGTTAGACAGAAGACTTGGGGAAAAATGCCTTCACATCCTAGCGTCTCAACCTCCACAATGAGAAAAACAGTTCTTGTTCTTTATGATTGTTATGAGAATTAATTGAAATAACAATGCATATAAGGAACCTAGCACACAGTAGGCCTTCAATGAGCCTTTTACATCTCTGTTTTCAAAATCATTAATGCGTGGGTGAAATAGGACTGACAATCAAGAATCTCCCATGAAACTACCTAGAGAGAATTATCTGTTTTTCTAAAGACAGGACTGTCCAGACTTATTTCCTTTTCTTTTTGCTTGTGTAATTTTTTTTTCTCCTTATGTTGGCAACTGGGCTGAGAAAATAAAAGTCAGTCAACAAAGATGTGCTAACAACCTGTTGTACACAAAGAGAATGCTATGCATTATGGGTTGGAAGCCAAATAAGTCAAAGATATAATCTTTGTCCTTGAGAAGCTTCTGGTCTAATGAGGAGAAATAAAACATACACAAGAGGCTATTAAAAACAATAGTCAGTCCAACAACTGCCAGTAGCCAATAAGAAAGGAAGGAGTGGTGAAGGAGTGACCAGAGGCGACTGTGAAAGTTTCTAAAGCACAGATCAGTACAGAGGGGAGGCACCATCAGAAGCCCAGAGGTGGAATGAGAGCTCTCCTGTGTGGGACGGTGATCTCTCTGGCATCTGCACCCCAGGAAAGCATTGTGTGTCGGTAATGAGAAAAATCAAGAGGCTCTTAGGCAATTGAATGAGGTTAATTGCAAGTCAGTGTTATTACCTGTTTCTGGCACTGGTAACACAAACAAATCCAAACAGTCTCCCTAAACTGATTTGTTGGAAGAACGTGAACTCTCATCTACCACAAAGTGGGGGCCATCCCTATTATCAGTGTTTTATGTGAGTCTCAACTTCCTGGCGCAGTCCTTACATGTGGTAAAACTACATTTCTCTGGGTAGGGTTGCACTGATACACAATCGGAACTCCATTCAGTGCCCATCTCAGCACAGAACAAGTAATGGTGTCACCCCTTAACAGTGTTCAGGTCACTGCATTCCCACGTCTACAACCACGGACAGAGGGTGCAAACAGTGTCCTCAGTGCAGTTTTCCTTTCCCAAGTGCATCTTGGCTTCAGTGTGTCACCTTCCTCTGTGTTCTTCTCTTCCGCTGGGTGACATCATGGCTTGCTTGGTTAAGTGGCTCTGTCGCTTACTGACTCTGAGAAATGGATCCAGCAGAACGTAAGGGTGATGCTATAATGATAATTCTCTCCTGTAATTTCTTCGAGAGAATTAATTTAAAAGGCTTACCGCAGTGCCTAGCACATCAAAATCACTTACTAAATTGTGCTAATTGTTATCTTAAACTAGTTTGAAATTTGGTGAAGTTGTGATGCTATTTTAACTCTAGTGCACAAAGGGCAGATCTGTGGAGCCCAGAATGTACTGGAGCTTAGGTGAAATCCAGGTGGACTTCTGGCATGGTAACATGAAGTTCTTCTGCCTGCAACCTTCTAGTGCACGGAAGGACCCAGTAAAACAGGTCTGTGTGTATGTTTGTTTATTTGTTTTTGAAAATGCAAAGTATAATTACTTTTTCAGTGCATTGCTTAGAAATAGTCATATATTTATGCCCTTATACATAAACTAATATATAGAGATAGTTCATACATATGGAATAAACTGCACTGTGTTCAACCATTTTCAATATGTAATTTTCTTTCTTTTGCACGGTACTGGGGTTTGAACTCAGGGCTTTCCGCTTTTGAGGTAGGTGCTCTCTCGATTAAGCCACACCCCAACCCTTTGATATGTAATTTTCAATATGGAGGCTTGAACGCCCCTGGAGACAGAAAGACTCAACCACTTACTAAACGTGTGATTTGGAGGAAGTCATTTAAACCTCCTGCCTCAGTTTCCTCATTGTAAATTGGTATTTCAGAGAGTGGTAGTAAGGATCAAATGAACTGTCAAATGGAATGTGCCTATCAGATGTTAAATGACAGTTAAATTGGGACATGGGTCTTGGTTTCTTGTCCAGTTCTTTTACTCTTCTAGACAAGGGAAGCCTGCCTAGGGAAGGCCTGGAGAGAAAGAACTGGTTAGGTGAACATATTTTGTCCTTGATGCAACTCCAGTAAATGTAATGACAGCCTGTGTTTTCCTGAGACAGAAGGTGACTGTCATGCAGCCTGTCTCGGACAGAGGTTTCAAAACTAATTGCCTCTACGTGGTGTCGAGTTGTTTGCTTAACAGATTGTACCTCTGCCCTGGACCCGCCCTCTGCACCACAGCTGATAGGTGGGAGCTTCTGGCCTCTCCAGGTTGGTTCACTGGTCTGGAAGGATGACAGGGTGGAGTTCTGGGCTGGGAATGAAGATGCCTGGGTTCTGGTCCCACTCACTGTTTTCTGTGGGCATGTAACTTCATCTCTGAGTCTTAGCTTTTGTAGATTCAAACTGATGTTCTCTGAGCTCCTTCCAAGTTCTAGTATCTTTTAATTCCATGAGTGTGTAACTTGAATGAAGAATATAGTCATAACATACACATAAAGAATACAAAAATATACGGCCTTTATAGACAAAGGCAGTGCCAAAATGAAATCACCTCATTCCGTTATGAAATTTTTCTGGCTTTCTAAATGGAGAGGGCTGGGATTCAGCTAGATGAATAACAAGGATGAGCAAATGTGTCCGCAAAGCCAGGATGTAGACTCTGATCTTTCGTGATTTGGAGGTGATACCCTCTTGTGTCCCCTAACACACCAACTCCCCTGGCCTGACATGGATCTCCTGGTCAAGAGCGATTGATTTTACTCTCTAGCCAGGGTGTTCCCTTATATTCAGAGCTTGTTTTCAAGACATGTCATTCTAGAAACTTCTCTCTGTGTTCTCAGGCATCCAGCTGGGCAGCCCACGCCTCTCTCCACTTGTTACTGTGGACAGATGTGTCAGAGCAAGTCAAGTCATGGGGAAAGCATGCACTCTCCTACGTGCTCCCCAGGCCGGTCCTTCCAGGGCTGTTTTCTCCATAACCAACCAGTCACTTGACAAACTCTCAAAACAAAGATGTCTCTCAAATTCTATAAGGACTGTTTTAATTTTCTTTTGTGTGTGTGGCTCTGGGAGTGGAACCCAGGGCTTTGTGTATGTCAGGCAAGTGCTCTACCACTGAGATACACCCTCCAGCCCTCACAAGGACTGTTTGGTCTCAGATGAAGTATCTTGTTTGGTGGTGAATGTGAAATTGATAAATAAGGGCCCTTTCTGAGGGAAGCGGTCTATTGAGTGGTGAGACCTGGAATATAACTGGGCACTTCCTAGCACAGGCAAGTGTAATTGACTGTCTTCACAGTTTTAAAGCTCTTGACCATCAACACATTCCATCAACACACTGACCTCACTGCAACACTGCCTGGTGGCATTATTAAACCTAATTTGCAGATGAAGAAAGTGAAATCTAGGAAGATTAAGTTTGGCCCAAGGTCACCTAACAAAAAGGGAGGAAATCTGGGACCTAAACTCCCATCTTCTGAACCAAGGTCAGTGTTCTTCCCACTAATGCCACAGAAGGAGGAAGCCAATTCAAATCCACTTTCCCACAAGCAAGAAGAATGCTGTGAATATTACTTGGTCACTGACTCCATGATTCATCGGCACAATTTGTCTGCCAATATCAGTTTTATAGTGGTTTAGTCATTTTCCTGACACTGTATGGCTCATGTGGAACAAAATTAAGCAGCTAAGATGCTGTGGTTGTTCTTAAGAAATTTATATTGCAGAGGAACAATGCAAGTGAGAGAACAACGTTTTATGTTTTTGGCTTAAAGTGATAGCTGTCTATGGGGCAGAAGACTCAAAATGAGATTTTTTTTTAACAGTTCTGGGATTTGAACTCAGGACCTCATGCTTGCAAGGCAGGCACTCTACCTCTTGAGTCATAGCGCCAACCCCTGTGTGCTTTAGTTATTTTTCAGATAATGTCTTGCATTTTCTTTTGTCCAAGGCCAGCCTCAGACTGTGATCCTCCTACCTATACTTTCCATGTAGCTTAGATTACAGAAGTGTGGCACCATGCTTATTGGTTGAGATGCTGTCTTGCTAACTTTTTTTTTTTTTTTGGCATGGGATGGCTTCGAACCATAATCCTCTCAATCTCCACCTCTCAAGTAGCTGGAATTAGAGGTGAGTACCACCACACCTGTTCCTTAAAATAAATTCTTATAGGAAAAATTGTTCTATTAAGGCAAGTGAAGTTATCAATACACTCATTCAGCAAATATTTTCTAAACATCTGTAGTGTATCAAGCTCTGTACTAGCAACTGAGAACATATCAATAAATAAGATTTAGTCCCTATCATCAAGCAACTTGTAGTTTCATGGAGGAGATAAAAATGTCCATATGTTATTGCAATAATTTGTGATAAGGGCTCCAGAACAGGTCATATGTAAAGTTTGTAATGCATAGAGGTGGAGAAGGCTTAAGAGAGGTAATATTTTACCTGCATTGTAGGGGATTAATAAAACTTGACAGTTAATTAAGGGGGTCACGATCATTTCAGAAAATTGTCGTTAGGGAGGTAATGGCGTTTATCAAGGACTAAGGAAAGGAGTTACAAAAAGCTATGTGGGGCCAAGTAGAGGCCAGAAGCAGAGAGAGACAGAGAGAGAGTCTTTCTCTTTCCAGGTGCTACGGGAAGGGCAGAACCTGGAGATTCCAATAAGAGGGGATGGTCCCTGGGTTTGAGTTGTCCCTGGGCCAGGGTGTGAATAACCTCCACACATTTGTTGTTGAAAAGCAGGCTCTGAGAAAGAGAAGACTGTTCAACCTGAAATACAATATTAAGTAATATTTGTTCTAAGGGTCCCAGACTTGTCCAATGTTAGTCTGCCTCCTTGGACTAAGCATTCTGTGTGCCACTAAATCCTTTGATCCTCACAATTAACCTCCAGGAAGTACTGTGCATGTTCCTGGTATTCAGGTGAGGAAACTTGCCAGAGAGATGAAATGGCTTGTCCTAATCTATTAGCTAGTAAGCGGCACATTCAGGATTGGAACCTGGGTCATCTGACTCCAGAGTTCTAGAGCTGACCATGGTTAGCCCCTCAATGGAGGAACCACTGCTGGAAAGATGAGAAGGTGTGTGCAGGTGTTTAAGTGAAGAACTGGGCATTTCAGTGTGGTGGAAGCAAGGCACACAGATTGTGTCTGCTTTTGTTGTTCTCCAATCTCCTTTTCTGTAACTATTCCACCATTTTTTCATCATTTCTGGTCATGGAATATGATTTTAAATACATAGCTTGAGATTTTAAGCCATACCAGTGACACAGACTTGGGTTACAAATCTGTATAAGGCTAGATCACTAAGTCACCCAGGCTGGTTTCAAACTCGTGCTTCTACTGCCTCAGCTGCTCAAGTACTGAGATTACAGACATGAACCACTATGCCCAGCAGATTTTTTTTTTCTTCTCTTTCTTTTCCCTTGTTGAAATCAGCTTGAAGACTTCATTCTCAACAGTTCCAGGAGAGTGATGAGGTATCAGCCAGTATACTTCTGGTTCAAGGGTCTTGGGGAAAAACTTGTGGAAATCCTGGTAACCCCTGGTCTTGACTTCTGTCCTTTTGCTTTCAGAATCAATCAATTTCAGTTTGATGACTCAGATTGACAAATGTTTTCTTAGGAAAACTGACTTTGATGTTCTGCTTATTTCTGGGTTCTTGCTTTTTGTGAGATTTGCACCTCTGATTTTGTACCACCTTCTCAGTGTTTGGATGTTTTCATGAAGATTAAAAGCAAAATTTACCTGCATACTCAGCTATTTTCAGCAGAATGCTTGGTCCAAATCATTAGTCTGTCAATTTCAGGAAACTCAAAGTTCCTAGACTCATCTAACTCTCAAAAGAACCTTATAATATAGATACAATTAACCCAGATTTTCCAATGAGGCAAATATGATTCAGGGAGTTTAAATAACTTGAAAAAGATCACACAGTTAATAGATGATGGAGCAAAGACTCCAACCCAAGTTTTCTGTCTTTAATCTCCACATCTCTCTCCTCTTTCCCAGTTCTATCACTAGCTGTGTAAACTTGAGAAGCCACTCCACCTCTGTGTTTAAATATCCTCATTTATAAAATATGCTAGCCAGACTTCCATTACTATAACAAATGCTTGAGACAGATGAACTTAAAAAGAGGAAAGGTTTGGTTTGGCTTGTGGTGTCAGAGATTTTAGTCCATGGTCTATGGCCTTGTTGCCTTTAGGCCTATGGTGTCATGGACATCATGGTGGTGTAGTGTGTGGTAGAGGAGGCCTCTTTGCCTCATAGTATCTGGGAAGCCAAAAGAGAGAGAGGAGGGGTCAGAGTTCCAATATTACCTTCAAGGGCACACTCCCAATGACCCAACTCTCCCGCTAGGCTGTACCTTCTAGAGGGTCTAGCACCTTGAAATAGCACCATGGGTGAGAACCAAAAGCCTTCAATACGTGAGCCTTCAGGGCACATTCAAGATCCAAACAGTAACACAACATGAAGACAATAAAAGAATCAACATCAAAGAATTCTGTAGGTGGAATGAATTTAATATACATAAAGCATTTGTAGCTATGTCTTGCCTATAGAATTTAGCAAATGTTTGTAGTGTTATAATTCTCTAGGGAAATCAGTTTTGTCTAGAAGCTAGACGTTTATGACTAAAATAGAAGAGAATATTTGCTGGAGAAGTAGCTCAGTGGTTTGGTGTTTGTCTAGCATGCATGAGGTCTTGGGTTCTATCCCCAGTACCACAATAAAGAAGGAAAGGAAAAGAGAATGGTAGAGCATCAGAAATATTGTAAAACATAACATCTGTGAAGGTGGAGGATATAAGGATGTGTACTGAAAGCTGTTGAAAAATGGAGGGTGGGAGGAAAAGATTAGGAGAGTAATGGGAGGGATTGAACTGACCAAAGTAAAGTACACCCACAGTGGGGATACATTGAGAACCCTCTTTGAACATCAGCTTAAATATTAGTAATGAAAGACAGGACTGTAAAATAGGTACAGTGTGGGAGGAGAGTACTGGTGGGGGGGAGGGGGAATGAAGGAGATTAAGGTGAGGGTCTATGGTGGATGGATGTCATGTATCTATATGAAATAGAACAAAGAAACCTCTTGCAGTTTTGGGGAGGGGGAACAGGGGGAGAAATGATGGGCGTGATCTAATCAATGTATGAAAAAAGCCTATTTGGAATTGTCACAATGAATCCTCCCTGTACATGAATATATCCTAATAAAAATTTTTTATGATAAAAATTAAATTAATTCATATGAATAAAAAAATAGAAAAGAATACTTGCCAAGCCCCTCCCATTCATTCATTCCGCATTCATGAACTCCCTCCAATGTATAAAGCTGTCTACACAGCATACATTTAGGTGTGGCAGAGTTTGTGCCAGAGCTATGGATGTCTTCCCATCCGGAGTTCTGTTCTATTTCCAAAGGGAGGAGTTACTTCCTTTCTGGTCTCCAGGACGAGAGGAAGCCAGTCTGAGTAAACGTTTTGTCATTGCCGTATTTGTTGATTCTCTTTCCTGTTTTCCTTTCTGGTTTCTGATGTCCTCTTCTTTCAGGCCCCAGTGTATTCATACTGAGGCCAGGAGTTAACTATTATGGAGGTTCTACCATTGCCATCAGGCCCTCTCCATCCTCAGATGACAGGAGTCCAAAAACATGAGTCATCCATCAGATGAATAGCTGACAAACCACAAGTATCTGTTAAGAGCTTGCCCTATGCAAAGCACAGAATGTGGGTGCTGGGTGAATGTGCAGATAACCTGAATGCTGTCCTGTGACAAGGGGAAAGAGCTCAATTGCCTATAAATGGTACTTTCATTTAATGATAGAAGATTGCCAAGCAGTACTACGTGCAAGGTGAATGAAACAACTACCTGGGCTGCTGGATGCAAGGAATTCAGAGAGGAAAGACAGAAATGCATGTGTGTGTGTGATTGGTGTCAGGATCCCATTTAGGAGGCAAGCTGAATTTAAACACTCCTGGAGAGGAAGTAGGACAATGATGGGTCCCTGAGTCCAGAAAAAAACAGAGATGTGATTTTATTAATTTATTTATCTTTAGTGATACTGGGGTTTGAACTCAGGGCTTTGACACTTTCTATGCAGGCGCTGTACCACTCGAGCTATTCCTCTAGCCCTTTTTGCTCTAGTTATTTTGGAGATGGGATTTGGGGGAGTGTCTCTTGAACTATTTGCCTGGGATGGCCTCAAACCTTGATCCTCCTGATCTCAGCCTCCCAAGTAGCCAGGATTACAGGTGTGAACCACACTAGGCTATGAACGTCTCCCCATCCAGAGTTCTGTTCTATTTCCAAGGGGAGGAGTTACTTCACATCTGGCTAGGGTGTGATTTTTATCAACGGTGTTAATACAAACATTTCCATGATTGTTTTATGTTTACATATCAATGTGCATAGGACACAAATATTGTTGCAGAACTAGTTGCTCTGTATTTGTTTGTTTGTTTGTTTTTGCCTTGCAAAGCAGGCACTCTATCAACTGACCCACACCTCCAGTCCACTTTGCTCTGGTTATTTTGAAGATGAGGTCTAGTGAAGTATTTCCCTGGACTGGTCTCAAACTGCAATCCTCCTCATCTCAACCTCCCAAGGTGTGCCTGGCAGACTGCTGTGGGGAGTTCTAAAGGCACTTTTTTCCCTCATGTTACTATGAGCAAAAAGACAAGGGAACAAAATAGCCAGGCATGGGCTGGGGGTGGGGGTGTATCTCAGTGTCAGAGCCCTTGTGTAGAATGTAGGAGGCCCTGGGTTCCATCCCCAGCAATGAAAAAAAAAAAAAAGCCAGATGAATAATGCAAAAAGGAGGGAGTCCTGGGAATTTTTAATCTTGACCCCCCAAGATGCAGTAAAGGAAGAACATCATAAAGTGAGGAAATCCAAAAAGAAGAAATCATCAAAGGGAGAGGGAAAGAAATGTAACAGAAAGCAAGGCAGACGGTAGGAAATAGAGACAGAGTCCCAGGCACAGACACTAATGGGACCAAGATAATCCTAATTGGAGATGGAGGCATTTTCCAGAAAGATCAGAGCCTGTCCTTGTTGGAAATGGAAGGCTGTTGCATGAGGAAGCAAAGCATGATGGGCTGGGGGCTGCGGTGGTCCCTGTGAGAGAAGAAAGCTGTTCCTTCTACCCGAACAGCACGTGCTACCAAGCCTGAAGACCCAAACGTGAGGTGATACACAGAGGTATGTTTGCCATGTTGACTAGGTGGGCAGGTTGCCTCTGGGCTGAACTGGGCATTCCTACAGATTCAAATGGACTAAGCCTTTGCCCACAGAGGACAGGGGAATGGACACCATGGAGCACCTGAACAATGCTGTGAAAAGGATGCAAATATCTGCATCGCAGGTGACCAAGACTGAGTCGACAGTGACATTGCAGGATTCAGTCAAGCCCAAGGTCACACTGCAGAACGTGAAACAGAGTTGAGCCCCAGTGGCTCCATGCCCAGTCCTTACCACTTACAGCATGCTGGGCATTGCTCTGTTTCTGAAATCTCACCTAGGGCCAAGTTCTTTATATACTTTCTTTGAGCTATAACAGGATCTAACCATGAGTTTAAGTGTTGAAAACCTGCCACATGACCCTAACACCTAGAGCTAAAATTGAACAGGCACTCAGAACCCTGGCATCTCTCTCCAATTCTGATGATGTCATGGGGGTGGAGCCTGAGTGGGCAGAGCCCAGAACAGGAAATATGTCCTTACCTGGCCTTTAGGCTTGAGCTCATATATTTCTTCCTCTATATTCATAGCCTTACTTAAGAAATATTGAGCTGGTAGAGCGGCTCAAATGGTAGAGTGCCTGCTTAGCAAGCATAAGGCCTTGAGTTCAAACCCCAGTGCTGCCAAAAACCAACCAAACAAACAAAAAATTCAGATGGGTGGCAGTGGCTCAAGCTGGTGGAATTTATTAAAATATGCTATAGAACATAGAGGAAAGGATGGGCAGACAGATAATATGGAAAATCTAAAGAAAGTTTATGTAAAAAAATCAAATGGACACTTGGAAAATGCAATATCTAACTTAACAACTCATCGGAAGGGTTTATCAGCAAATTGGTTTTAGCAGAAGGCAAGTTCAGTGACATCAAAAACAAGTCAGTAGAAACCAGGCACTGGTGGCTCATGTCTGTAATCCTAGCTTTTCAGGAGGCAGAGATCAGGAGGATCACAGTACAAAATTAGCCCCAGGCAAATAGTTCGTGAGAACTATCTCAAAAATACTGATCACAAAAAAAGGGCTGGTGGAATGGCTCAAGGTGTGGGCCCTGAGTTCAAACCCCAGTACTGCAAAAAAAAAAAAAAAAAAAAAGAAATTTGGACCCAGGGCCCAAGTGAAGTTCAGTGGTAGAATTCAAGTTCAGTGTGTCCACAGGTACATATGTCAATTCAGGGGATTGAACATATTGCATATGCATATTAATACATGCATATATGCAACATATACATATGTTAGCATATCTATATGCACTTATGCATGCATGCATAATATATATGTATGCCTATATTAATGTGTGCATATATGTGTGTGTGTAAATGTATGTATACTGTAAGAAAAGGAAACACAGGCCATAGATTTTTCCTTGTTATTTGGATACAACTGCTTTCTGACTTTTTTGGGGAGGGAGTTTTCTTTTTTATTATTCTGGTAGAGTCTTGCATTTTTTGCCCAGGGGCAGCCTTAGACCATGATCTTCCTACCTGTGGCCTTCCAAGTAGCTGGGATTATAGGCTTGAGCCACTGCACCTTGCTCAACTGCTGTCTTTGTTGAAACATTTTATTAGGGCTTCTATTTTAGGTGGGAAAAATAGAATCATTTTTAGCAGAAATATCAGCTGTTCGGGGGAAGGTAACTCATCTTCACTGTGAGCCTGTGATGTCAGGTGGAGAGACGTATTTATTAAGCTCACTTTATAGCTGCAGAAACTGAAACTCAGAGACATTATTAAAATAGCAGGTGGCTGAGCCGGGATTTGAGCCTGATGACATGTGAATTTTGACTAGGCTTTAAGAATGGTGACTGGGTCTGGGCACCGGTGGCTCACTCCTGTAATCCTAGCTACCTAGGAAGCAGAGATCAGGAGGATCTCAGTTCGAAGCCAGCCCAGTCAAAGAGTTCCATGAGACCTCATCTCAAAAAACCCCTTCACAAAAATAGGGCCGGTGCAGTAGCTCAAGCTAAAGGCCCTGAGTTCAAAACCCCAGTACAGCAATAAAACAAAACAAAAAACAACAACAAAGAAAAAAGGTAGCTGGGGATTGAAAGAGTTAAACTTTATTTATTTATTTATTTATTTTGGCAGCACTGGGGTTTGAAATCAGGGCCTCACACTTGTTAGGCAGGCGCTCTTCCTGCTTGAGCTACTCCATCAGCCCCAAGAGTTAAACTTTTAAGGATCTCCAATTAGTATCTGGAACATAGTAAGCTTCCAATAAATGTGAACCACTGTTATTGGCATTATTATTATTATTATTATTATTATTATTATTTTGGTACTGGGGTTTGAACCCTATACCTTGAGCCACTCCACCAGCCCTTTTTTTGCAATGAGTTTTTTTGAGATAGGGTCTGAACTATTTGCCTGGGTTGGCTTCGAACCACGATCCTCTTGATCTCTGCCTCCTGAGTAGCTGTGGTTACAGGTGTGAACCACCAGCACCTGACTTGTACTGGTATTATCGTTGTTGAAAGACCATCTATAAAACCACACTTTTTTTTTTTGGTGGGACTGGAGTTTGAACTCAGGGTTTTGCACTTGCTAAGCAAGTGCTCTACCACTTGAGCTACAACTCTAGTCCATTTTGCTCCAGTTATTTTGGAAATGGGGTCCTGCGAACTATTTATTCAAGGCCTCAAACCTTGATCCTCCTAATCTCAGCCTCTCAAGCAGCTAGGATAACAGGTGTGAGCTACTATGCTTGGCTTATAAAACCATCTTTTCAGTGCTGGTGGAGTGACTCAAGTGGCAGAGTGCCCGCCTAGCAAGTGTGAGGCCCTGAGTTCAAACCCCAGTCCCACCAAAAAAAATAAAATAATCATCATCTTTTCAAGAGAATCCGGGATATATTAATTTATCTGTCACATCTGTCAGATCATCTAATACTCAGAGCTATGTTGACAATCATTATTCTGATGATAGCACTGGCATGTCACCAAATTGAAGGGGTGATTGGACTTTGTAACCCTTCCCTTCTGTCCTTGCCAATGTACCTCCATTCTTCGTGGAACAGGGTTATCATGTGGGTTTCTAGAAGGCTACTGACTTGTCCTAACAGCTAACATATGTCCTTTCATAGCTAACAGCTGAACGGACAGCCACAGAAACTGCAGCATTGCAGGGCAATGCTGGTGTTTTTGAAAAGGCAAGCTTAGGTCTTGTGAGTAGCAGAACACGGTCATGGGTCAGAGATAAGAGACAGAAGGGTGGAGTCTGTTGAGCAAGGCTCGCCTGGAATTGTCTGCAGAACATTCTGAAACTGGTGAAGAGGAACAGCATGAACTATTCCTGGAGCCCAGTCTAGTTAAGGTAGATCCGAGGAATAGCTAATGTGGAAGGACTGTGCACTTTAACTCAAGTCCACCTCAATTTCCCTCTTAAAACTCGCTCCATGTGGGCTTCCACTTTGCTATTCATTTTTTTTCAGGTGAATTAGTTATATTTTGGTCACAGTGCCCCACGCTATTTGCCCTGAGTCTTTGCTCATCCTGTTGGTCTTCTCTGCCTGCTGGCTCTTCAAGACTTCATCGTGGCCCCAAGGAAGCCCTCGGGAACTGCCTGGCTTCCTCCTCCCTCTCCCCGCTCTGGGCTGAGTGCTCCTTCTCTGAGCTCAAGGAGACCCCAGTAGACTTCTCCCTTTATATCACAGCTCCTACCACTTTGAATTTGTCTCTTGGGCTACGCTGATCTGGCCTGTGACTGTATGTCCTTTAGGCAGGGGTGTCTGGACCTTTTATCATTCATCTACATAGTCACCAGCATGCAGTGAGCACTCAGGAAGCTGCAAGACCTCAAACCAGAGTCTCAGCTAAGCATGAAGGAGGTAGTCACAATCTCATGACTACTGAGCTTAGTTTTTGAGTACTCTCTTGTTACTGTATCCTGTTCTTTTTAAATTAGCATATAATAGTTGTACACTGACTCCTGTCTCAAGGAATAAAAAGAAGATATCTTGAAAGGTAAATCTGAGACTCTAAATATAAAAAGAGATGGCAAAGTGACCACCGATGACAAGGGTAAAAGCTTGGGAGATGGTTTTATCTTTCCAGAAGGTGGACTTTCTTGGTTCTGCCCAACATTGCTTCTATTCACTGAATGTGTCTTAGGTCAACAGCCAGAAGTGGAGGTGAATACTGACTTCCACAGCAGCAGTCTGCCTCTACCGGGTCTTTCTTTCAAGTCTAACCCAGGATCCACACATGTAGGCTACGGTATGCAGGATTTGAACTTCCCTGGCACTTGATAAGGCAGTGTGCTCCAAATGATAGCAGAAATCCCATGTCTCTGGGACAGCCCAGTTACAGCCATACTTGGCATTTAAAGAATGAAGTCAAACAACCACAGACAGAGATAAAATGGAAAGAACTCCCTGTCCAGAGTATCTGTAGCTGTTTCAAGTATGAATAAGCTTCATAACTAGAAAAGGAAAGCAGGGAAGTAGGGGATGCAGATGCAGATGGGAAGAGAGATATGAGTATTTAATGCCAGTGCTGGAATTTAAGCTTTGGAGTCCAGGGACATAAATGACTCAGAGCTAGTTAGATGTAGTTCCCACCTTTGGCTTGTGCAAAATGATGTGGCTCCAAGTGACTTACTTTAGTGTTGTTTATAGGGGCAAAAGGTGGGAAACCTCTCAGTGTTCACCGAGAGGACTGCTTCATTACACGGTGGGATATCCATACAGTGAAACACTGCAGTTGCCGAGGGAAAAGAATGAGGAAGCTCTTTACTGCTACTGTGGAAAGCTCTTGAGAGATTTTGTTAAGTGAAAAAGCAAGGCATGGCAAGGCAGGAAAGAAAAATAAGAATATGTACTCTATTAAATGGTATTTGCATAAAAATGTAAATATATGCAACAAGGAAAAAAATGTTGTTGTTTACCTAAGTGTATTTGGCAAGGAAAATAGAAGTTTGGGGACAGTGGAGATTTGGGGTTGAGTGGGGAAGGAAACATTTTACTGTTTATCTTTCTGTATTTTTTATTTTTTAAATTTTATTTTTTTGGTTGGACTGGGGTTTGAACTCAGGGCTTCATGCTTGCAACACAGGCTCTCTACCACTTATTTTTTTATTTTTTAATTTGTTTTTGAGACAGGATCTCACTATGTAGCCTAGGCTTGCCTTGATCTCATGATCTTCCTGTCTCAGCCTCCTAAGTGCTGGGATTACAGGTATGTGTCATCATGCCCAATTACTTTTTTTTTTTTTTTTTGCAGTACTGGAATTTGAACTCAGAGATTTCAGCTTATGAGGCAGGTGCTCTACCACTTGAGCCATGCCTCCAGTTCATTTTGCTCTGGTTATTTTGGAGCTAGGGTCTTGCTTTTTGTCCAGGCTGGCCTGGATCATGATCTATTTTAAGCTTTCTGTTATTGCTGGTATGAGATGGGGGTCCCTTGAACTCCCTATGTGGTCTGGCCTTAAACCTCAATACTCCCTATCTCAGCCTGCCAAGTAGCTAGGATTACAGGCTGAACCACTGTGCCCTGGTACTTTTTGATTTTTGAGTAATGTAACTGTATGGTCTATTTACAAGTCAAATCAAACAAAGAAGCATCTTAGCTTTGCTACTTTGTTATTAGCTGGCCTTATTTTGTTGCCAGCTGGCCTTGGCAAGTTACAATACATATCCCAGTCCCAATTTTGAAGCTGGGAAATGGAGATATCTATCTTTGCCCCACAAGGCTGTTAGGGCACAGAACAACAGGACATAGAAAGTACTAGTGCAGTGCCCGGTGCCCACAAATGCTGGTCATATCCCAGAGCTCCCTCCCTGGGCAAGATTGTGATCCACTGGCTCACATTTTTTAAGAAATAAGTCAGAAGCAATATTCTCCTGTTTGTGTTGTCATGTCTCAAATCCTCACCCTGCAGTTAAAAATTTCCAGCAACTTTAAAAGTTCAGTGGCTTCTGAACACAACTTTTACAGGCTAGGCAGCCTCTAGAAACCCTTTGCTTTAGAAATCTATGGAGCAGGGCTCCCATGGCTCACGTCTGTAATCCTTGCTACTTAGGAGGCAGAGATCAGGAGGATTGAGGTTCAAAACCAATCCTGGGCAAATAGTTCGTGAGACCCTATCTCAAAAAAACCCTTCACAAAAAAAGGGCTGGTGGAGTGGCTCAGGGTGTAGGCCCTGAGCTCAAATCCCAGTACTGAAAAAAAAAAAAGAAAGAAAAATTTAAAAAGAAATCTGGTGGATTTTTTCCAACTCAGTTTTTACAACCCATTGTATCTTAGTGCATTGAGGGGCAGACATCTATGACCAAGAAAGCAACACCTGGGAAGGGACTGGAAAGGAGAGTACAAGGAGGTGTTTAAAGGACTCTTCAGCACATCTAGCCCTACCGTGGTCACTTAGGGGTTACTGGGAGCTCTTAGCTGGTGTCTGATCTGCTGCAGGCCTGTGCAGCCAGCTCTCTCCATTGGACAAAGCCTGCTGCAAGCTGGGTCTGGCTTATTTATATCCTGGGCGGAGGGACCATGTGCGACCTCCAGTGGCTGCTGCTGTATATGTTCTCTTGAGTCTTCAGACCTGAAGGAAGGACTCTTTCATCTTAAGCTAGGTCAACCCAACAGCTCCTGAGCCCTCAACAGGAGGTGGCAAGATTGTCCTCTGAAAGCCTTCACCAGGCAGAGTCATGGTCCATTCTTCAGACAAGTACATAAGTCAGGATGGCTCTGAATCCCGGGCAGTTTGAGTATTGAACAAGTGCCTCTCCTGTATCCCCTAGTCCCCCTGTACTCCCCTAAACCTGTCCCTTTCCACCTCAATTGTTAGGGGCTGCCTGTGAGCACTCACTCATGTGGTGGTTACCAAGGTCACTTGAAGTCCTTCTTAGCACAATCCTGAGGGCTCATATTTGTTGAAAAAAAATCAAGCTAATTTGGGTATGTTGAGAGTGGATTTGAAGTTGAACCTGTTTTCCAGGTTATTTAAAAACATGGCATTGACTTCTTTATCTTACTATAAAATTTTGGTATTATAAAATGCTGTGTTGGAAATACAGATCAGATCAGTCTCTCTGATTTCATGAAAGATCAGAATAAATTCTTTGTTCCCTTTTTAAAAATATCCAAACACTAGAACTGTAGTGGGGTAGTGTTTCAGGTGTTAGGTACACTTTCCTCTAACCCAAGGTGGATCCTTCCAGGTCAATTAAAGGGTATAATATGGCATTTACTTTTTTTTTCCCCCCACATTCTTTTGCATTTCTGTTTTCTGTATTATGAGTTGCCATCCACAGAGGGCCATAAATGCCCTGCAGAAGTCATATGTTATACCTTGTGATGAGATTTGCATCTGTCTTGCAGCTGTTCACTTTGCAGTTTTATTTTGCCTTTTGGAAACCCCGAGAGCAGAGCTTCCCAAATGTTAATGTGCATACAATTCACTTGGGGGCCTTGTTAAAATGCAGAGTTTTGAGTCAGGGTGTCTGGGGAAGGCTGAGATCCTACAGTTCTAAGGAGGTATCAGATGGTCCCAACTCTGCCACTCTGGACACGGCACCTAGAGTACTGAGGTCATTCAATACCAGGAACAAAAGGACTGTGAGAATACTGGCCAACACCAGTGAGAACCAGTTTGGCTATGGAGGAGGAGTTTCCCTTGCTGATTTGGGGCTGCTCCTCCCCTCACCCCTTCACTTTCCCTATTCTTGCAAATATCTACTGTCCTTCTTAATAAGAGAGAAACCAGGAGAGCAAATCCAAAAGCCACGCTGGGACAGGATTTGTGGGTACCATGGGATGTTTCTTCAGGTCTTCTGGGGTGGGGAGACAAAAGGGTACTGCATGCAGCCTGGTGTCTCCTAAAACCACAGTCTGTGTGGCAAGTAGCAACAGACTACAAGCCAACATGTGATAAAGACGTGGTGTACATGTGCCCATGAACTGGAGCAGGGTTTCTCATCTGCAGCACTACTGATATTTTGGGATCCTATTGTCTGCTGTGGGGAGGACTGGGTGTCCTGTGCATTGTAGGGTATCTGGCAGCATCCCTGGGCTCCACCCTCTAGATGACAGTAGTATCCCCAAGTTAGAACAACACACACAAAAATATCTCCAGACACTGCCAGATGTCAACATGGGGGGTGAAGTTGCCCCTGGTTGAGAACCAGTGGTGGAGGATAGGATAAGGTATAATTGGTGGGTTCTACGGAATGCCTTCCTTCTGCAACATTACCTATTTGTTGTTTCAAGTTCTGTCTCATTTCCTACTCTCTTCTATCTAAATGGGTTACCACTAAATGAAATTTCCAAACAAGCAAAGCTGGGCATATGGGTTTGTACTCTGTGCTTGTTCTAAATTAGTTCTGGCTGCTAGAAACACTGGGTTGTAAATGATTCTGAGGATTTCATATGCAGAAATCCTCAGAAGACAGTCTGCCATGGGTTATAGTGTAGGATGGAGGAGGCTTTATGCTTGTTGTGGATTTGCCATGTTTTTTTTTTATTTGGAAGTACTGGGACTTGAACTCAGGGACTTGCTCTTGCTAGGTAAGCACTTGAGCCACACCACCAACCTGGGTTTGTCTTTTTTTAAACTGTGAATTGACATTCTTCCTTGAACCCCAATATTCAGTTTGTTCTCAACAGGGCAGTAGCTATGGTCTAACAGAAGACATGTTGAACTTACTTGAATCCCAGCTGTGTCACTCAGTAAATATGACCTTGAAGGAGTGGGTCCATGTATTCTCTCCTCTCTTCAGCTTAAAATATAGGCCATTCATTCCTAGAGGGCTGGTGGAATGCCTCAAGTGGTAGAGTGCCTGCCTAGCAAGTATGAGGCCCTGTGTTCAAACTCCAGTACCAACACACACACACACACACACACACACACACACACACACACACACACACACAAATCCCATACTGATTATTCGGATGGTTTCAGAAATTGAAAACAGGTGCAGAAGAAGACAGAAGAGAGCAAACAGAATTGAGCCATGCATCCTGTCAAAGTGAAGGTATACTTGGTACCTTTCAAAAGGGCTCCATGGAGGAAAGAATTTGGAAGAAGGAAGAACAAGTTGTATTCATAGAGATGATTCATCAGGGAAGCCCTAATGAATTCTCATTAGCCTCCCCCTGGAAACTTGTCAGAAATGGCCAGAAATGACCAGCCCTGATACCTCACTTGACTTCTGGGTCATCTACTCAGGCCCTCACTCAGTATTTTCCATTAGGCTTGGTGCTTATGAAGTATAGATTTTCTGATCAATAGCAGAGAAAAAACAGCAAATAAGAGGTGAAATTGAGCTATTCGAAGGGGGACCAATGAAGGCAGAAATAAGGTGACAACCGATAAACCCAGTTTGGAAAAAACCCAAATATAAACTCTAGATTTGGGCCCTTTAAGTATGGGAGCAAACCACAATGTACTCCCTCACTGTCCCACGGTTTTTACTTAATATTCTAAAAGTAGATATCTGTAATGTTGGCAGAGAATTATCAAACCAAATTTAAACTATGTTATATGTTCTCTGTTTAAAGTCATAGGAAATAGATTTCAGAAGGATTTTGTATTTTGTGTATGTGTGTTTGGTGCTGGGGATTAAACCCAAAGCTTTGTGCGTGCTAGGCAAATGCTCTGCCATCACCAGCCCTTTTTATTTTGTGTTCAGACAGGATCTTGCTATGTGGCACAGGCTGAAATTCAACATCCTCCTGCCTCAGCCTCTCAAATGTTGAGATTATAGCAATATGCCACTACGACTGCTGGATTTTTAAAAATAAAAATACATTTCAAATAAATAAAATGTGACTACTTGAAGGAATTAGCTTTAGTTATTTGGGGATTTCACTTTGTGGCATGATTCCTCAAGAAAGTGCTCAATGAGACATCACTGTAATTTATTACAGGTCAAGAGCTATGTGCTGTGTTTTTCTCTACTTCTAGTTTCTCTGCTCACTGTAAGAATTCAATGACTACTATTGGTCAATAGTAGGTCCTGGGGAAGCTCAATTGCTCTGTAGCCACCATGCTGTTCCCATAGTACCCCTTCACTGTTTTGTCTTCTAAACCAAAGATTCCCTGGATTGTTCAATTCTTTTTGTCCCTAGGAGAAATGAAACCTCTGCGTGGAAGACAATCTTGTGAGAGTATTTCTGCTCTGTATCATCTCTCCATGGCGCTAATTTCATCTGCTGGTTCTCTTTAGGAAGGAGTCAGATGATCTATGTGATCCATCACCAGGAGTTGTGTGAATTTCGCCCTTTGTTCTAAAAGTCATGGCTTTGAGGATTGGCTATGGGTTCTGGAAATATGGTCCCTGGACTGGCATTTGTAGCATGACCTGCATGTTATCAGGCACCACCCAGAGCTACTATATTAAAAACACAAGGGGTAGAGTCCAGCCACCTTGGTTAACATCCCTTTGGCTACTTCTGTGGCTTAGCCAGAGTTTCATCTGGCTGCTCTAGAGCACCAGTCTTTATCCATCCCTCAATCTCATCCCTCCCTACACCCCAGGGAGGACGAATTGAGTTAGTTTAGAATATTTGGGTCATGCATCTAGCAAAGTAACTAAGTTTAATAGAAAGAGCACGGGCCAAGATAAACCCAGGTAAAATTCTGGCTTTCCTACTTACTAACTGTATGCCTTTGAGCATAATAAGATACACTAAATATTAGTCACCAGATCGTAGCTCACTTCCCCTAATGCTATCCCGAAAACAGAATGAGTGAAAGTACACAGTGCAAAATTCCTTGATGTTGCTTGGGCATGGAGGTTTACCACTTGAACAAATGTGTCTCTCTATAGGAACATCATTTAGCCAGGTCTGTGGCTCATGCCTGTAATCCCAGATACTTGAGGGGTGGAAACCGGGAGGATGGCGATCTCTTGGTCAAAAAGTTATGGAGACCCTGTTTCAACCAATAAGCTGGTCATGGTGTTACACAGCTGTCATCGTAGGTACGAGGGAGGTATAGGTAGGAGTACCATAGTTCTGGCCAGTCTGGGGAATAATGTGAGACCATGTCTGAAAAATAATTAAAGCAAAAGGGCTGGGGTGTGGCTAAAGTAGTGGAGCACCTGCATAATAAGTAAGAGACCCTGAGTTCAAATCCCTATACTGCCCCACAAAACACACACACACCATTTAGTGCTTAGAACCAAATGTACCTGAAACAATAGTACTAGCACTATACTTAGGTCTATCATGGGTTAAAAACGACTTAACAGGATTTTGTGTGCTGCTCTGTGAATTTGATTATCCATTTATTTCTTCATTTAGTCATGCCTTTAAAAAGCACAATACAATTTTCCTATGGGGAAATATATTCCAAGTCCTCCAAATGTAATTTATGCATGACTTTTGTGATATGCTCTGTTCATTAGACATTTCTAGGCATACATTATTCCTTTAATGTAATCCAGATAGCCAAGCTTAAGTTGCCAAGGATTTAGAGGCTCCACAAAGTGTCTGTCCTCAATGCTAATGATATTCTCTGCAAATAAGGGAACCTCAAAGGGGAGTCCAGTTGTGACTTGCTTTTTTGTGCTCATTTGAAAATGAAGGAGTCAGACATTAGGGAAACGCTGGGCTGAATGAGGAGAGTGCAAAGTGAAGATCACAGTGGGGACCCCTGTTTGACTGTGAAGCCAGTCACACTCCTTGTCTGCACTGGAAGTCACACAGAACATCCTGCCACCTCTATCACTGTCACACGGTGACTCCGGTGTTGCGTTCAAGGGCAAAAGTGCCAGGTCCTTCCTAAAGAGGAAATGCATAAAGTGTGAGGAGAGACCTCAACGTCTGTTCAATGGTAATTTTCCTCTTCCTTATAACTGGGTCTGTGGAAAATTAAACGGATGTTTCCCAAGGAGACAGCTAACCTACTTTAGGTGGTGTGGGGCTGTGGGGCAGAATTGCTGGGTATCTGATCTTTGACCAGTCATGCAGCCTTTCTCAGTCTCTATGTGGGCATGGGATGGGTAGCCAGAAACAAAACCCTGGAGAGGTAACAAGTGGACTCTTTTTTTTTTGGTAGTCTGGGATTTGAACTCAGCACTTTATGCTTGCAAGGCAGGTGCTCTACCACTTGAACCTTGTCTCTAGCCCTCTTTCGTTGGTTATTTTAGAGATAGGGTCTTGCTTTTTTGCCCAAGCTGGTCTGGATCACAATCCTCCTATTTTCTGTGCTGGGATAACAGGTGGGATATCCCACCTGTTTCTGTGCTGGGATATCCCAGTTGGGCAGGTGCCACCATGCCCAACTGTTTTCTGTTTAGATGGGTCTCATGAACTTTTCCCCTCAGATGGCTTAGAACTGTGATCCTCCCAATCTCTGCCTCCTGCGTAGCTTGAGATGACAGTTAAATACCACTGTGTCCAGCTATTGGTTAAGATGGCATCTTATGAACTTTTTTTATTTTTTATTTTTTGCCCTGGCTGACCTAGAACCTCCATCCTCTAGATTTCAGCCTCCCAAGTAGCTGGGATTACAGGTGTGAGCCACCAGCTCCTGACTGGACTCTGGTTGGCTTTTTTTGGATAGCAGAATGAGTCAGAATCAATTACAGATGGAATGGGCTTGAATAATGGGAGAGGTTCTTCCAGCCAGCACTAACCTGGGAGCTCTGCCTTTCCTACTTATAATTAAGACTCTATGCAGCCTGAGCAGGTGCTCACAAATGTTGCTCACAGGTGCTTTTAGGGGAGGTTCTGCACAGGGCATTTGTGTAGAACTTGTCAGCAGTTAGTGTGAACAAAGTAAGTACAAAATTCACCCTTGTCTTCCTCTCCTCCATGCTCCACCTCCCCCCACCACCCCCCACCCCCGGCCTGGCCCTGCCTGACACCCCAGCTGTGGCAGTTTCTAGATTTCTGGGGACTCACTCACTGACATACCCTGGCCCTACTATTTCCCAGAGTGGGGAAGCTGAAGCCATACTGTGGGGCAGACACCAGCTTCTGGCTTTTCTTTTCTTGGGAGCTTTCATCTAAAAAGTGCTGATATTGGGCTGGGAATATAGCTCAGTGGTAGATCACTTGCCTGGCATGCCTGAGATCCTGGGTTTGATCCAAGCACCGAAAAAACAAAATAAAACCAAAGTAGTGATATGGCTAAGGTTGTACTAATTACTCGTTTTTTAAAAATGAAACAACGTATTGTTTAGAGATGCATACATTTGTGCTGCAATTGAAAAATGCAAGGGAATATTTCACATTAAAGTCAGAATAGTAGTTAATTTCTCCCACAAGGGAGGGAGAGCAGGATACAATTACAGAAGGGTGCACAGTGATTTAAAAAGACTTGGCATGTGTTTAACTTTGCTAGTGGATACATTGTCAATAATTATCATTTTAAAGTGTACATATATGTTTTATATACTCTATTGTTTGTATTGTAATAAAATATTTGAAATATAAATAGCGCTGGAGTTGTCCAGTGGGTGGGGATTCCTGGAGGGGATGCTGGAGCCACACTGAGCATAGTAGATGACCTAAACTGGAATTATTTTGGTTCTGGTAGAGAGGGGACCCTCCCAATCACTTAGGTGCTAACTTCTCTGACTTGCAGGGACCTGCTCTTTAGTGTTGTGTCATGGAAACTTCAGAAACATGTGGTTAGTTCTTCACTAAATGATGAGCTGCTCTAATGTTCTCTGCCTCAATTCAGAGATTCCTTGGGGGTGGGGGGAACCCCTAATTATAGTCAGAACTGACCCATAACCATACTTTCCTCATGGTTATTTCCTCTAAGGAGAAAATATGTGGTATTTTGTCTAGTATGTGTGTATGTGTGTGTGTGTGTGTGTGTGTGTGTGTGCGCGTGTATTGCTTCTTTCCAGAATGATGTCTTTACAAGACTTGGGCCTTGCTAGAGTTTTGGTTTTTTTCAGTACTGGGGTTTGAATTCAGGGCCTCATTCTTGTTTTGCCCAAGCTTGCCTTAAACCCAATCTCCTTCAGAGTAGTGGGATTACAATGTGAACCATGGTGCACAGCCTGTAGGAGTTCTTTAAATTGGCTCTAGCTGTGTACACAGTTGTCAGATTGCTTTAGCAGACACACCCAGCTTAAGGGTGTGGTGTTGAAACACCCAGCTTTCAGGGGTTTTAGTTCATACTACCTCTGTGGTCAGCAGCAACCGAGTAGAGCCTGGAAGCTGACCTCTTTCTTCTTCTTCTTCTTCTTCTTCTTCTTCTTCTTCTTCTTCTTCTTCTTCTTCTTCTTCTTCTTCTTCTTCTTCTTCTTCTTCTTCTTCTTCTTCTTCTTCTTCTTCTTCTTCTTCTTCTTCTTCTTCTTCTTCTTCTTCTTCTTCTTCTTCTTCTTCTTCTTCTTCTTCTTCTTCTTCTTCTTCTTCTTCTTCTTCTTCTTCTTCTTCTTCTTCTTCTTCTTCTTCTTCTTCTTCTTCTTCTTCTTCTTCTTCTTCTTCTTCTTCTTCTTCTTCTTCTTCTTCTTCTTCTTCTTCTTCTTCTTCTTCTTCTTCTTCTTCTTCTTCTCCTCCTCCTCCTCCTCCTCCTCCTCCTCCTCCTCCTCCTCCTCCTCCTCCTCCTCCTCCTCCTCCTCCTCCTCCTCCTCCTCCTCCTCCTCCTCCTCCTCTTCTTCTTCTTCTTCTTCTTCTTCTTCTTCTTCTTCTTTCTTCTTCTTCTTCTTCATTTATTCATATGTGCATACATTGGGCCATTTCTACCCCCTGCCCCTCCCTCTGCCCCCCCCACCCCCCCTCACTTCCAAGCAGGGGAAGCCTTTTCTGTCCTTTTTTCCAATTTTGTTGAGAAGATATAAGCAATAATAAGAAAGACATAGCATTTTTGGTAGTTTGAGATAAGGACAGCTATACAGAGAGATTCCTAGCATTGCTTCCATGTACAAGTGTGTTACAACCAAGTTGATTCATCTCTACCTGACCTTTTCACTAGTTCCTGATCCCCTTCCCATATTGACCTCTGTTGCTTTAAGGTTCCTGTATTAGCTCCTCTGCAGTGGGGACACCAAACACTTTCAAGTTTTAGGTTTCCCACCTCTTTCTTCTTCACAGTTTTGACCCAAAGGAGATTGAGGGCTTACTTAGCTGCACAGCCCTGCAGGAGCCTCAGGCATGGCTGAACCCAAATGTCCTAACAAAGTCATTGAAATCTGTTTCTAACTGGCCCCTGTTCAGGTGGGCTTTCCTTCACTAGTGGCCTGGTTTGTGTTTCACCTGCTTGTTAACTGCAGCCTAAAAGAACTCTTGGGCTGGAGATGTGGCTCAGTGGAAGTGTGAGTGAGACCTTGGGTTCTATCCTCAGCAACACACACACACACACACACAACTGTTTCTTAGTAATTTTAGCTCAAGTTCAGGACTTTTATTGTGTCAGCTGGGGCAATGTGACCATCCCAAAGCCATCACATTGGGCTGGCAGAAGCTCAAGTGGTAGAGCACCTGCCTAGCAAGTGTGAGGCCCTGAGTTCAAGTTCCAGTACTGCAGCAAACAAAAACACATGCCCACCACACCCCTGTCCCCTGCTTTTGGGGAGGGGCTTAGCTCTGTTACATGACATGGACTGAGAAAAGAAAGTGGCTTTAACTATAACAGCTACTTGTAGATCAAAACTACTCTGGGGTTAATTTTGAATAGTTAAAATTTGAATACATGTATGTTTGAAAATCTAGATCACAGGTCTACTTTATGAACTATCACTCTCTTCTGACTTTGCCTGTATGAATTTCCACACTGACTAAGTGCAGAAGTTTCTAATTCAGATAAGGTTTCTAATTCTTTTTAAATAAAGCAAGTGAACTTTTCTTTTTCTTTTTTCAGTGCTGGGAACTGAACTCAGGACCTTAGATATGATAGCTAAGTGCTTTACCACTAAGTTACACCCCTAGTCTTCTTTCTATCTTTATACTCCACACAAAAAACACTCAATGGAAGAAACCCAATGCTTCGGATAGATTTTAGAGCATAGTTCAGTCTGTCTTGGGACCTTCAAAGGTCACCCGGATTTATTGGAAACTCATGGGAAATTTTGGTTTAATACAAAGACTTACACACATTCATGTTTCTTTTTTTCCTCTCTTTTTTTAATTACGGTACAAATTTTAATTGTACAAAGGGGTTTCATTGTGATATTTCCATACATGCTTATAATGTACTTTGATCAAATTCACCCCCACAATTTTTTTTTCTTTTGTAGTATTGGAGTTTGAACTCAGGGTCTCCTGTTTGCTAGGGAGGTGCACCTCCAGTCTGCACATTCAGTTTCCTTATTGAAGAAATTTCTAGCACAGTAGTTGGGAAAGACTGCATTTTTAGGTGTAAGGAGTTCCTTGCAAGGTCTCTCCCTCCGTAAGGAGACTCACATTTCAGACTTCTTTCCCCTGCTCCGAGGGGTTCCTATTTTCGTTCACAGCACAGATGAATTTGGGTTTGGGTCCTGATTCTGCCTTTTACTGACTATGAGACTAGGTCTGAGCCTCTCTGTGCAAACCTTCTACACCCCGTAGCTAACATGAATTGCTGAGGACAGTGCCTGGCACACAGTAAGCTCTTTTTGAGTATTTACTACCATCAGTGTTATTTTAAAAGCCCTCAGAGTGCATAACCAAGGCCTGTTTTCCTTCTGGTTCAGATGGAAGCTGGAGGTCAGAGGTCAGATGCCTGAAGCTAAGCAGCTTATTAAAAGTAGAATAGAAATAGATGAGAAGAAACCAAAGTGCTTTTCTCTTTAGATAGTTATCAAACCATGCTTCGCTGCAGACTGTGGGCTCGGGTATGGCCCGAGATCAAAGGCCTTCTTATGTGCAGTGACATTTCTGAGCACAGGGCTGGGTTATAAAACTCTTGAATGGAAGGTTTTGGCACTCGGAACACAGCTAGGGATGGAAGGGCAGGGTTTTTATAGAGGCGATTCACGGAATTGCTTATGTTGGGGGGAGAATCCAGACTGTTATGAGTCATTTCTCTCTTTATTGCTCATACCCAACAACTGTCATTTCCTTTTAAGTCTCTCTGTAGGATCTGAGCTTCAGCTGAGGGCCAAGAGAACTCTTTTGGGAAGACAGAGTGGCTTCAGTGAGTGTGGGCAGGAATACCCCTTTGTTGGGCTCTGGGTCAAGCAAATAAGGATTTTATTTTACCAGAGGGTAAAATTCTCTTTGGAAACGAGAGGCATCCTTGAAGTCTTTGACTTAGATAAGCACTCCTTTTGTCTGTCTGCCATTTTCATTCTCTAAGAGCTAAAGCTAAATTTGATGTGTGATAAGTAGAGCATCATAGACCAGCTTTGGAAAGTGGGAATGGGTGTGTCTGGGTTGCCATGTCTGGAACCTGAGATTGCAGAAGAGGTCATTTGGAGTCCAGTTGCCTGAAGTCCTCCTAGATCTCCTGGGAGAAAGGTGAGGAGGACTTTTGGGTTGGTGGTGAGACCTAGTGTGGTAGGCAGATTTGCAAAATGGATGTCAAATCTCACCTTTGTGTCATCTCCTTCCTTTCTGTTTGGGCTGGACCTAGTGACCTGCTTCTCAAAAATAGGAGATGACAAAGTAATGGGCTGTCGCTTTAATGATTTGGTTATACAAAGCTGTGAGTTCTACCTTCCTAGGAATCTCTCTCTTGCTGCCACTGTCATGTTCACTTTCTTTCATGCTTTATTTTTGGTAGCACTGGTGGTTGAACTCAGGGCTTTGTGCTTGTGAGGTGGGTACTCTACTGCTTGAGCTTTGTCCCCAGCCTTTTTGCTCTGGTTCTTTTGGAGATAGGGTCTCACTTTTTGCCCAGGTTGGCCTGGACCGTGATCTTCTTGTTTTAAATTTCTCACCATCATTGTGATGACAGGTGCTACCAACACACCCAGCTAGCTTTTGGTTGAGATGGGGTCTCATGATTTACCTGCCTGGGGTGGCTTGGTACCACAATCCTCCCAGTCTCAGCCTCCCAAGTAGCTAGGATTACAGGTGTGAGCCACCTGTGCCTGGCTGACTTGTGTGCTTTGATGAAGCCAGCTGACATGTTGGAGAGACCTGTGCAGCAAGGAATTAAGGATGGCTTCTGGCCAACATCCAGCAATGACCTGTGACCCTCAGCCTTTATGAACTGAATCCTGTCAACAATCACTGGGTCAGGTTGGAAGTTCATCGATCCTGCCCCAGTTTGAACTTGAGTTGCCTGTAGTCCTGGTTGCCTTGTGGGAAGTCCTGAACAGAGGACCCAGCTAAGGACAGTACAAGAACTCTGACCCCCCCCACACCATGAGATAATAAGTGTGTGTTACTTTAATCTGCTAAATTTTAGGTAATTTTTAATACAATATAGATAACTAATATACTAGGTCAATTAAATTTGTTATCTTAAACAAAGAGAGAAATAAAGACTTCCCCAAACTTGAGGTTTTGGATACTCTTTGGTAAGTTTAGACTTCACTGTCCAGAATCCGAGGACACAAGGTTGTTGAGCTCTGAGGCCCACAGGTTGTTGCTATGTGTTATGGTCTCTATATAGTGGCTGGGGGTTATTCCAAGACCTCAGGGAAGAATTATAGAACCAAGAGCCAGGATTTGTTTGGACATCCCAATGGGAGTTGCAAATCACTGGTTGGAATAAATTCTCCCCATTGGTGAGCAGGAAGTATTAAGTGTGGGGAGAAAGAGAGGAAAGTCTTTGTATATTGATAATTCTATTTTCAGTCTGTGTCTGCAATGTGGTTAGGAGGAGAAGAACCACAAAGAAAAATGCAAACTGCAGTGAGAAGTGCTCACAGGCAGCAAATGCTGAAGAGTGAGTGCTCTAACCACTCCCAGAAGAAATGACACACCAGCGCCACCAGAGGAGGAAAATCACACTTCAGTAAAGCAAATAAGAATTTAAATGAATAATACTCAATGTGGAAAATTTGAATATACATAAATACAGATAAGAGGAAAAAATAATCCCATTATCCAGAGAGATCCAGCATTAACATTTAAAAAACAGTTCTCTTCTTCAATGCATTTCTTTTCAAAGACAAGATTTCACTGTGTAGCCCAGACTGGTCTTAAGTTTGCAATCTTCCTGTCTTTAGCCTCCCTAGCACTGGGATTACAGGTGTGCATCACCACACCTGGCTTCAATGCATATTTTATATGGTTGGTTTTTAAATTATATATGCAATTTTGCTTTAATTAAAATTTAATTAATGAAATTGTTGAAACACACAGAAAATGAATTGCTGCCCACTGTAGCAATTTGGACTATGTTTAGTGTAGCATTTCCCTAACATAACATTGTCTTGGATAAGAAAGACAGGTCTTTTCTTTGCACCTAGAGTTGCCTGGGCATTTGTACCCTTCAGTGCTATGAATGGCATGTTTGTTTCTCTACTTTGCCTTTCCTGGGTTGCCTTTGGGTTCATAAGGTGGTGGCTGGAGCTCCAGAAATCACATCAACATCTTCCATCATAGCAATGCCCCTTTCTCCCTTAAAAAAATCTAGCAAGTTTCATATGACATGTTTGTTCACATCTTATTGGCTCAAATTGAGTCATATGGCTGTATCTAATTACATAGTAGGTAGGAAATGAAATATTTATCCAAGATGATGGTGTTTCAGCTAAAAAATCTCTATCATGCTATGGAACCACCAACCAGATTTAAGATATGGTACCACTTACTAATTTAGATCTCTTTTAAATTTAAATTAATAAATGAGGAATTAAAGATATAGACAGATTCACTTTCATTAAGGATGTAGAAAGCTAAAAAAGTGTTATTCCCACCTAATAAGAACAATCCAGATAACCTATAAAATCTTAACTTCTTTTGCACTCATCTTAATACTTTCATGAATATTTAGCATTATCAGACTCTTAATTGTTGCCAAATTATGGGTATAAAATTAAATTTTATCATTGATTTCATTCACATTTCTCCTAAATGTGTTACTAAATGTTCTTCAGATGTTTCTGTATGCAAATTCCCTGATCATAGTCTTTGCCTATTTTTAATTGTGTTATTTGCTTTTTTCTTATTATCATATAGGATTTCTTTATATTGGCTGGTTAATCCTTTTTTTTTTTTTTTTTGGTGGCACTGGGGTTTGAACTCAGGGTCTCCTGCTTGCTAGGCAGGTGTTCTACCACTTGAGCCACTCCGCCAGCCTCTACTTGATTAATCTTTATTGATGATATGCTTATCTGTACTTGGTCTTTTATTTTTGTTTTGGGCAAAACAGAGAACATAATTTTAATTTGGAAACATTGACACTTTTTCCCTTTATGGGTTTGGGATTTGTTTTTTGTACCTTATGAAGTATTTCTCTATTGCACTATCATAAAATTACATTCTCTTAAATTTTCTTCCAAAAATGCTACAAATGCTGCTTTTCACATTTGTAACTTGTTATATGTAAGATAGGATCTAGTTTATTGTTTTCTTTGTGAAGCCAGTTGTCCCAATACTAAATTTTAGATTTTAATTTTTCCTTTTTTCTGTGCCGGGAATCGAACCCAGGGCCTTGTATCTGCCATGCAAGTGCTTTAAGACTGAATTACATCCCCAACTCCCAGTATTGTATATCAAATTGTGTTTTATTTCCTCAGTGGTTAGAAATGCCATGGCTGTAGAGTTCTGAGTTGCCATTTATTTTTGGGTAGGTCTGTTTCCAGGCTCCTTATTCTGTTCCAGCCTGTTTTTCTATTTTGGGCTCTCTTCTAGCTATGTATTTTTTACTCCACAAAATTTCATAAGAATATATGAGGAAACTTCACAGCTGCCAACAGTGTGTGAGTTGCAGAGAGCACAGCTGTAAGAATTAAGGATTGGGGCTGGGTGCTGGTAGCTCACATCTGTAATCCTAGCTAATTGAGAGGCTGTGATCAGGAGTATCTGGGCTCGAGGCCAGCACGAGTTAAAAAAGTTTGTGAGCCCACATCTCAACCAAAAAAAGTCAGTGTGGTGGCACTCATCTGTCATTCCAGCTATGACAGAAAGCACAAAATAGGAGGACTGTGTTCCAGACTGGCCTTGGCAAAAAATGAGACCTTATCTTCCAAATCACCAGAGTAAAAGGGGATGGAGGCCTGGTTTAAGTGGTAGAGCACCTGCCTAGCAAGTGTGAAGCTCTGAGCTCAAACCCCAGCACTGTCAAAAAAAGAAAAGAAAAAAAAGAATTAGGGATTGGTGGAGCTTAGATCCTCAGTGAACATATGGGGCATAGACTCTACAGTCAGGGGTCACCCCAAAATATCCTGGATCTTCCTTCCACTAAATGTGAGAATCAAGCTGCGTGGCTGGAGCTGTGCAAATGATGTATTAGGAGGAAAGAAAATAAAGGAACATAACCCCATCTAGCCCCTATTCTTCTACCTGAAAGTTTATCTGAATTATTTAAAATTTCACCATGACATAGGATATTAAAAATGGAACCATGTCATAAAAAAATGCAACATTCCTGTGCATCAGAGTGGGAAATAAGTTTAAAGAAATACAACTACTCTTTCTTTTTCTTCCTCCTAGGGTAATAGTATGTGAGGCTGGAAGAAGCCTTTGGGATCATCTAGCACAGCTTTGCCATTTCCAAATGTGTAGGGTTACCACACCCAGAGATGGCCAGGATAGTTCAAGTTTCACCAGTTGTTCCAGAATAATAATTAATGGCACTGCTTTTCAGAATCAAAAGGTCTTGGGGTGGTTACCATGTTGATGAGAAAATGAGATTTCCAGAAGTTTAGTAACTTTTATCATTGTTTTAAAACATTCTCATTAATTTTTACTAGATAATGTTGAAGACAGTTTCCCTATCCCTTATCTTAGAAAATATGTCCAAATGTAAAAATATTAAAATTTTTCTCATTAAGTATGATGTGAGTTTCCAACTAATGAAACATGTGGTACTGCATTAATTATTTATTTATCTGTAGCCAGCATCTTGCCATGTAGCCCAGGCTGGACTCAAACTCACAATCCTCTTGCCTTAGCCTCCCAAGTGCTGGGGTTATAGGTGTACACCATAATGCCTCATCTTAATTGGTTTTAAGACACATAATGGGGAAAAAAGACATGTAATGGGTGACTAAATGGTTGAAGATAGAACTAAACTAAACACTAGGGACAAAGTACATTTTCTAAAAGTCGCACAAATACTGTAGCTGGTGTCATAAGGATCAGAGTTCAAATTCCTTGACTGTTATTCTTCCTGAGCATTAGGTTACAATGTTCTTCATCATCCTTGTTGTTATTTTCTCCATTTTCCAAATTCTTCTCAATGAGTATACATTACTTTTGTTTTCAGAAAAAAAAAAAGTAGAGCTGTTCTAAAAATGATGCCTCTGGCAAATGTCACAGGATTGTGCAAGAGTTGCTGAGGTCTCCTTCTATAATCTCATGAGATCTCTACAGTAGCCCCACAAGATGGCCTTGCTGTCATACCATTTTGTAGCTAACTCTGAGCCCAGGAGTTAACTTGTGTAGTGACCGAGTCAGCCCGCGGCCAAGCCTGAGAGTCAAACACAAACACATCCTCTAACTTGCAGACGAGGGCCACCACCACCTTCCTCCTCCTTCCTGACCACACCCAGGACCGGGCCACATCCTTCAAGTCAGACAGGGGGTAAAAATCTTACGCGCCCTCCAGGTAGACATTACTAATGTAGAACAAGGTCCTGCAATTCACGTGTCATATTTTTAAGTGGAATGAAGGAAAAATCATTTGTCAGCTGTTTTCACCTCGCTGAAGGAAATGATGCAATGTCATCTTTTAAAAGAAAATTAAGCCTGTAATTCCTTACTAGTTCAGCTCTCTGCACTGAATATACGGCTTCTTGCATCTTAATTCACTATTTTGACCCTGTCTGAAATACTGTTTTATTTTTACTGTACAAATGAATGGGATTTTCTGTGATCTTTCCATATATGAATACATCATGAGTTAATCATGTCTGTCCATCCTTTTGCTTTCACCCCCACCTCCACTGCAGTCCCTAGTAATCCCTCTTCTACTTTGAGGTTGACTTGCTTACTTATATATTTTTTGATTTTAGTTACCACGTGTGAGAGAAAACATGCTATTTGTCTCTCTGTGTCTGGCTTATTTTGCTTACAATGATGTCTTCCAGTTTCACTCATTTTGCTGCAAATGACAGGATTTCATTTCTCTTTATAGATGAATAGTACTCCTCATCTATCTATCTAAAGTGTCTCCCCATGTTTATTGTGGCACTATTCACAATAGCCAAGTTATGGAAACAGCCAAGACGCCCCACTACTGACAAATGGATCAAGAAAATCTGGTATCTATACACAATGGAATTTTATGCAGCCATGAAGAAGAACGAAATGTTATCATTCGCTGGTAAATGGATGGAATTGGAGAACATCATTCTGAGTGAGGTTAGCCTGGCTCAAAAGACCAAAAATCGTATGTTCTCCCTCATATGTGGACATTAGTTCAAGGGCAAACACAACAAGGGGATTGGACTTTGAGCACATGATAAAAGCGAGAGCACACAAGGGAGGGGTGAGGATAGGTAAGACACCTAAAAAACTAGCTAGCATTTGTTGCCCTTAATGCAGAGAAACTAAAGCAGATACCTTAAAGCAACTGAGGCCAATAGGAAAAGGGGACCAGGAACTAGAGAAAAGGTTAGATCAAAAAGAATTAACCTAGAAGGTAACACCCACGCACAGGAAATCAATGTGAGTCAATGCCCTGTATAGCTATCCTTATCTCAACCAGCAAAACCCCTTGTTCCTTCCTATTATTGCTTATACTCTCTCTACAACAAAATTAGAGATAAGGGCAAAATAGTTTCTGCAGGGTATTGCGGGGGGAGAAGGAGGGGGTGGAGTGGGTGGTAAGGGAGGGGGTGGGGGCAGGGGGGAGAAATGAACCAAGCCTTGTATGCACATATGAATAATAAAAGAAAAATGAAAAAAAAAATAAATAAAAAGTGTTTATTAATTAGAAAAAAAAATAAAAAGGGGGGATTAAGTAGTTTTATTATCTATATAAATAAAGAGAAAAAAGTTCCTACTTAGTGAATAGGGTTTGACAAAATTCTTTGAGACTCCAAAATTCTTTGAAGGGATATATTACACCATATATCCCTTCATCATTGGTTACCAGGATTAATTTGGCTTAAGCAAACCAAACTAAGCCAGGGAAAGAACACAGTATAATGCCTTTTGCATTAGATAGCAGAAAAAAAAAAAAAAAAAAAAAGAAGTTTCAGTTTCAGGTCTTATACTAAGATCTTTGAACCATGTCTAGTTGATTTTTGTATAGGGTGAGTGGGGTCAAGCTTCTGTTTTCTGCATGTGGCCAGCCAATGTTACCAACACTACTTGTTAAAGAGGCTGGCTTTTGTCCAGTGTATGTTTTGGCATGTCTGTTGAGAATCAGTTGGCTGTACATGCATGGACCTATTTCTGGGTTCTCTGTTCTTTTCCATTGGTCTCTATAGTCTCTTCTATGCTGATACCACATTGTTTTTGTTACTATGACTCTGCAGTATGTTTTAAAGTCAGATATTTGCTCTCTTTTGCTCAAGATTGCTTTGGCTCTTCGGGGTTTCCATTTAAATTTTAGAATTGTCTTTTCTACCTTTATGATGAATGTCATTAGTAGGAACTATATTGAATCAACTTTGGGTAGAATGAAGTTTTTTTTTTTTTTTTTTGGTAATATTGGGGTTTGAACTTAGGGCTTCATGCTTGCTAGGCAGGCGATCTACCACTTTAGCCACCTATCAGCTTTGTTTTGTGTTGTATGTATTTGAGATAGGGTCTCATGAACTATTTGCTTGGGGTTAGCCTTAAACCATGAACCTCCTGATCTCTGCCCCCTGAGGAGCTAGGATTATAGGCTTGAGCCACCTGTATCCAGCTAGTATGAACATTTTAGCAAGATTATTTCTCCTATATCATGAACATGGGAGGTCTTTTCACCTTTTTGTGCCTTTTTCAATGTATTTCTGCAGTGTTTTATAATTTTCATTTCACTTCCTTGGTTAAGTTTATTCCTAGGTATTTGTATATGTGTGTATGTGTGTGCATGTGTGTGTGTGTGTGTGTGTGTGTTTGTTGTGAATGGGATCACTTTCATGATTTCTTTGCAAATTCATTATCGGTATATAGAAAACCTAATGATGTTTATATTTGGTTTTGTCTCTTGCTACATTGCTGAATGTAGCAAAAGACTGTTAGAGCTCCTGATCAAGTCTAACAGTCTTTTGCTGGAGTCTTCGGTATTTTCTCTGTATAGAATCATACCATCTACAACTGGACATGGTAGCATGTACTTGTTATCCCAGCACTCAGGAGGCTGAGGTAGGAAGATCACAAATTCCAGGCCAGCCTAGACCACATAGCGAGACCTTATCTCAAAAAACCAAAAGAAAAAAAAATCATGTCTGCAAACAGGGATAATTTGGCTTCTTTCTTTCCTATCTGTTTGCCTTTTATTTCTTTTTCTTGCATGATCGCTTTAGCTAAAATTTCTAGTATGATAATAAACAAGAACAGTGAGAGTAGATGTCTTTGTCTTATTTCTGATCTTAGAAGAAATGCTTTCAGTTTTTGCCCCATTTAGTATGATGTTGGCTATGGGTTTATCATATATGTTCTTCATTATGTCAGAGTCTGATCCTTCTATACCTAGTTCATATAGGGAACAAGAGTTTTATCATGGAGGGATGTTGAACTTTATCAAAGTTTTCTTATGCATTTGCTGAGAAGATCACGTGTTTCCTTCATTCTATTTATGTGATGTGTTGTGTTTACTGATTTGCATTTGAGGAACTATCTTTGCATCTGTGGAGTGAAACCAATGTGATCACGGCATATGTTCTTATTGACATGCTGTTGAATTTTGTTTGCAAGTATTATTTATTTATTTTGGCTATACTGGGGTTTGAACCCACGGCTTTGTGTTTCCTAGGCAAGGATAGCCTTGCTGGGTATAGTAATCTTGATTAGCAGTTATTTTCCTTCAGACTTGAAATGCATCTTCCGTACACTCCTGGCCCTTACGGGTTCAGTTGAAAAATCTTCTGTTAGCTTAGTGAGTGTGCCTTCAAATGGGACTTGGTGCTTCTCTCTGAAGAGTTTAAATTTTTTTTTATCCTGTACTGTCAACAGTTTAACCATGGTGTTGTGGTGAGAGTCTTTTCTGGTCATGTCTATTTGGGGTTCTAAAGACTTCTTATACCTGGATGTCCATGTTACTTCCAAGATTTGAGAAATTTTGTTTATTCTTCTTTCTATGTTACTTCCGTTTAAAACCTATATTGTTAAGGTTCTTGTGAAAGGCCAGACTGAGCTGATCTTTACCTTGATCTTCCACTAAAATGTGTCAAAATGCCTCATAAAACATAAATGTCTGGGGCTAGGGATGCATCTCAGTGGAATGGTACATACTGAACATGTGCAAGCCCTTGGGTTAGATCCCCAGCACTGAACCCTCTCAGAAAACCCCAAACAAATACAAAAACATATATGCATGTACACTTATTTCTTAGAACACACCATAAATTTAATTAGTCATAAAATAGTAAGTTGATTAACCTAACTGTATTAAGATCTTCTGTTTATCAAAACACACCATTTAAAGAATAAAAACACAGGCTGCATGTTGCCTACATCTAATTGACTAATGAGATGCATTCAAAATTCTTAAAAATCACAAAGACAACACAATAGAACAAAAGTGACAAAAAACTTGAAAAGCCTCATAGGCATTGAAACAAAGTAGACCTAAATGCATCAATAAATCAATGGTCATAACATCTTCCTGAATGTATCAAGATGCAAGAGGATATACACAAAATGAGGCCACTGAGTAAATTTCAAAATGACATGAAACAATGTTACCTATCATTTATGGGACACAAATATACATAGTAAAATAAGGATGGAGGACTATACATCAACTTAATGGTAGTGATTATCTCTGGAGAAGATGGAAGGAGAGATGGGAGTGAACTTAACTGTATTTGCAATTTTTTCCTTAAAAATAAAGCAAACAACAACTCTGAACCAACCATGACTGCAATTTAATGTGTTATATCTGGATGGAAGTTATATGGGTGTTTGTAATGTTAATTTCTGGGCTTCTAGGTATATGTAAAGTATTTAATAATTAAACCTTAAACCTCTATAGTTGAATTTTTTAAATTTCAAATTTTTCTTTTGGTAGTACTGGGTGTTGCTCTCAGGACCTTGAGCTTGCTAGGCAGGTACTCTACCACTTGAGCCACTCTGTCAGCCCTCTTTTGCATTGGTTATCTTTGAGATAGGGTCTCGCTTTCTGCCCTGGCTGGCCTGGATTGTGGTCTTCCTATTTGTACTTCCCTGCTGGAGCTGGGATAACAGGCATACACCACCATGCCCAGCTATTGGTTGAGATGGGGTCTCCTGAGCTTTTGGCTGGGTCTGGTCTGTAACTGTGATCCTCTTGATTTCTACCTCCTGAGAAGTGAGAAATACAGGATTGAACCGCTGTATCCACATTTCTGTTTTTAAACCACATTTCCTAAGAACATAGAGGTGATACTGTACTGTTCTCATGGATGCTGGCCTTGGAAAGACACTGGCTATTTTGTTGCTTTCCCTCTCAGATTCATGCTCTGCCCTGCTGAGTCCTGTGGACTACACACCAGACTCCTTTGCCAACTGATTTTCAGTTCAGCCAATGGGAGGCACCATGGGAGATTGGAGGACAGATTGAAGCGAGGTCAAGGTGGATCTTCCCAGCTCTCTTTCTGCTTTGGTATTGCATTATCTCGCTATAGGAAATGTATCACAAAGAAGTGCCCCTCTTCTAGGATTCCTGCTCTCACTGGGCTTTAATGACAGTGTTTTCTTCTCTTGTCTCAATAGGTCATGGAAGAGGAATGGAAATAGCTTCTCGCCATTGCTGGGCTCTGAAGGCCTTACATGTCCCTAACCATACTGGAAAGCTCTCAGCAGTCCCTTCATTAAAGCCTTTGCAACTTAGCCATCTGGATGACATAAGAAGACATTGTGTGAAAAGGTTATATATATATTTAAAGATTCCTTTGCTGTGGTTGAAAAGATTGACTAAGTGGCTTGCTCCAAGTCCAATACCTCCTTGCATATAAAACAACTTGCTTTGGCTGGGTGTGGTGCCTCATACCTGCAATCCTAGGTGTAAGAGAGGCAGAGAACAGGAAGATAGCCAGCCCAGGATAAATGTTAATGGGATCCCATCTCAACCAACAAACTGGGCATGGTAGCATGAGGCAGTGGTACTAAGCTACACCGGAGGCATGGAGGAACATGGTCCAGTCCAGCTGAGCAAAAAAAATTAGACCCTATCAGAAAAATAACTAAAAGCAAAAATGAGCTGGGGCTATATTTCGAGTGGTAGAGCTCCTGCCTAGTAAGTGTGAGGCCCTGAGTACAAATCCACAAAACAACAAACCAAAAAAAACCCCATCTTGCCTTGAGCACATGTGGTTGAGAGCTTTTTTATAAATTTCTTTTTCTTTTTCTTTACCTAACAAGAATAATATAAGGTTGAGAGCTTCTTGATGAAAGGGGACAAGACTGACATGCACAGGAAGACCTACTCTCCTAAGACCTCAGGCCCCAAAGTTCCCATGCTATGGAGTTGCCCAAGGGTTGTTCTTGTCCTCCCAACCTTCTACATGCCAACAGAGACAGTTTCCCAAGGGAAAAACGAGACTCTGAGACCTGAAGGAGAAAGCTAGCCACCCTAAGGAGAATGGCAAGTGAGTGGAAGTAAGCTTTATTTTTAAGGTTTTCTAGGTAAAGAGAAAACAACTCAGACAAAAACCAGTAGGGATAAATGGAAATCTATCACTAGAGTTGATTGCATAAGGAGAGGGAGAGGTGAGGTAGGAGAAGAAAAAATAGATCATAAAAAGCTTTATTAGTAAGAGCAAGGGTATGGGTGTTACGTGAGGTCAGGGAAGAGCCTTTAAGACTTTTTAAGTAGAGAGCGTGTTCTGTAATCATACTGGCATTTTAGAAGGTTGCCCTGTCTGTGTGGGGAGACTGAACTGGAGGTGGATGAGAGCACAGGGACTTTCTTAGGAGATGTGGCAGTAACCCAGGCTGGAGATGGACTGGAATGGAGTAAATGGAACAGGAAAGTGGCCTATCATAGCAGAATGGATGTCTAGAGGAGGCTCCCTGAGTGCATTTACGCAATCTCGGTCATTGAAGGACAGCCCTGCATAACGCAAATAGTCTCCTTATTTGATTTCAGCTAGACTGTGAACTATCTTTTGTTTGGTGTTTTCCTTGCTTTTTTTTTTTTGGAAACAGAGTCTTGCTATTTTGCTGGGTTGCCCAGACTGGCCCAGAACTTGTGATTCTCCTGCCTCAGCCTCCGCAGTAGCCAGACCACAGCTCATGAATCACCACGAGCTACATTTTGTCTGCTCTGTGTCTCCAGGACCACGGAGGTGCTCAGGCAATGAGTGTCTTGAGTAAGTGAAATTCCTGCCATGTTGTTTTGCCACAGTGGCTCTCATCGAGACATTCCAGGCCCATCTTTGTTAGGACCGTTAGGTGAGACTGCAAAGAAAGGTGGCGTGTAGGGCTAGTCCGGAGTGAGTGCTCAGCTCTGTGTGCTTTAACTCGCTTCACAGTGCATTTTGAAATGCCCAGCTTGGGTTTTTCCCTGTCTCAGTTCTCTTCTGCCATCTGCTGGATCAAGTGCATTTTATAGTATTTTGGAGCCAAATAACCAAAGAAGATGGTGAACACAAGCCTACAAACTTTGTGGGAGACATGGTGGACAAGTTTACAGCTAAGTCGGGGAAACAAGTATTACGGCATGCCACCTTCTGTTCGCAGCACATTTTCAGTGCTTTCCAAAGACAGATATTCTCTTTTATTGTTTTTATATGGACTACTTGAAATATTGGTTTTCTCTTTGCAGTTTTTGCAACAACTCTAGGAAAACAGCCATTTATTATACTATTTTTAAAATGAAAAAACAGAAGCATAGAGGTTTAAGTGAAACGCTAACTCTAAACAGTAAATCAAGGTCTGAAGTCTCCTTGACTCCTCCTTCCACACTTTTCTCACAAAACATCTCCAACAAAAACAAGTTGCTGGGCACAGTGACTCATACTTGTAATCCATTCTAGCTACTTGGGAGGCTGAGATCAAGAGGATGACAGTTTAAGGTCAGCCTAGAGACTGAGGGAGGGTCATGGGATCCCATCTCGACTGGTAACTGGGCACAGTGGTGAGTGCCTGTCATTCAAGCTGGGTGGGAAGTATAAAATAATCAGTTTAGGCTGCCCAGGGCAAAAAGTGAGACCCTATCTCCAAAATAACCAGAGCTAAAAAGGGCTAGAGTGCCTCAAGTGCTAAAGTGCCAGCCTAGCAAGTGTGAAGCCTTGAGTTCAAACCCCAGTACCACCAAAAAAACAAGGGAGAGTTACAGTGGGCTGAGACAAGTTGCTAGTTTGCCTCATAGAGATGAAGGCTGATGGTTTCTTGCTGTCTTGCACTTAGAAAGCAGGGCGTTGGTGGGGTGGGGTGAGGAAAGCAGCAGGAACAACACTCCATATCACGTCCCCAAGGACACTCCAAAGTGATGTCCCTGAAAGAAACATTTTTAAGTGACTGGAAATTGGTAGACATAGAACTAACCTTTGGCCACACAGAACAGATCCTGGCCCCACCTTTTTCATAGTGCTGGGGATCGATCCCAGGACTTTGTGCATGCTAGACAATCACTTTATCACTGAGCTGCATCTCCAGCCAATCAGAATTTGTTTTGGAGGTTCTGGGATTTAGAACTCAGGGCCTGTGCTTGCCGAGCAGGCATTCTATGACTTGAGCCATGCCCCCAGTCCTAAGATCCTGCTATTTTTGTTATCATATATAGCAAAGGGAAAGAAACTAGCATACTGTCCTTTTCTCATTTAAACTTAAATTATACAAGTACCCAAATATATTCTTGGTGTTAAGAAATCCAAGCATTCAGATCAAGCTAAATTTTCCTTTACTACTGTTTAATGCCTTTTCTGAAGACAGGCACAGTCAGAGGTATTGCTTCCAGATCTTTCCCCATGTGTTTACATAAATATTTGCATTCCTATGGCAACCTAGGTTGTTGTTTAGTGTTTTATCTCTCTTCCATGAACGGTATCCAGCTGTACTGGACAGGACTGCCCTTCCTCTCCGACTGAGCTGCCCTGACTCACTGGGAGGTGCGGTTCGACTTGCCCACAGCCTTCCCTTCCCTGGAAGATTGACTTTAGCCCTAATGACAAATATCCTTAGATCCCTGCTCCTCTCACACCATGCCTCCAGGCTGGGACTCCCTACAGTTCCTGTCTAGCTTCACTGTAGCCTTCTGTTTTCCCTCCTCCTCCTTCTCTACTTCCTGCTCTTCCTTCTTTGTATTGGGACAGATATACTTATCACAAAACTTACCATCTTAACCATTTTAAGCATGGAGTCAGGACCATGAAGTACATTTGTATTGTTTTCTTGTGGTGCTGGGGTCCAGGGTCTTGCACATGCTAGGCAAGCCCTCTACCACCAAGCTATATCCTCAGTCTTTTGGTTTTTGAGTCACGGTCTTGCTATGTAGCTCAGGCTGGACTTGACCTCTCAATTCTCCTGCCTCTGCCTCCCCAGTGCTTGAGTTACAAGCCTGGCTACCTCAACACTGTTGCACGACCATCATCACCACAGCACCCCTACTTCTTCATCATCTGAAGCTCCATACCTGTTAAACACTATTTTTCCATTCCTTCTTCCCTCTATATTTCTCCAATCCTTCTTCCCCCCCAGCTTTTGGCAACCATTATTATATTTTGTTGTGATAAATTTGACCGTTTAGATACCTTGTGTAAGTGGAATCATAGAGCGTTTGTCTTCTTGTGACTGGTTTATTTCATCTAGTCTTCAAGTTCACAATATCTTCAAGGAGTATCCATGTTGTAGAGACTGCTTCAATTTTTAGCTCTCTTGTATCCAGAGTTCTAGGCCAGAGGCCCATCTTCGGGGATTTCAGTATGTTGGGGCCAGATACTCACCCCATTACACCAAATAAAAAAAGGTCAAGAGAGAGATTTACTATGTGCCATGGGCATGCCAGATGAAGAGGTAAACTAAGCATTTCAGCCCATTTTTGGGGTATAGACATGAGGTTTAGGTTTAAATACAGAAAGAACTGGGGCAGGGGGAAGGAGGTTTGCTTAACTAAACAGTCCTAGGCAAAGTGTGGACAGGTTGATCATTATGGTTTCTGGGGAAATTGTCACACCTCAGGGGGGCAATCTGGTTCCTGTAAGATGGTCACCCTGCTCCAGGGTGCAGCCTTATTGTCATACCTAATTGTCCTCATTTGGGGGGAGGGGGACCTGTCCTTCAAGGCTCTGCTATACTTTCCTTGGGGGGCAGTTTTGGTCCCTTTTCATCAAGATATTATTGATCTGGAATCTTAGGTGACTTCAGGAGAGAGGCTTACAGTAAAGGAGACAGATAAAATGGAGGCAGGGATGCTAAGCTTTTCTCCTGCTTTTAGTTAACTCATAAGCCCAAGTAAGGAGTCAGTGGCTTTTAGCAAAATAGTTTCTAGGTACCCATTATACCTCTCTCAATAATAAACTCATGCCACTCCATCATGAATCCTGTACAGGATTCTGGGCTCTGGCTTTGCTTGACTGAGACTTTATTTCCTCTACATCGCTACCCATTTTTCCTGCTCCATCGGTTCTAAGTCTTCACATCTCTGTCCCTACACACATTTCCACACGGCTCTGAAGTTCCACTACCTCATGTTCCCTCTCTTTGATTGTGGGCTCAATCAGGGGATGTTGTCCTTTGGCTAATGGGGTATTTGCAGACACAGTGCTTGTTCAGGGGGGCCTGCCCTCTGGTGCCTCTGCCTTCAGCTGGCCAGCCTGCTGGTCTCAGGGGGAGGATAAAAGATGTGGATCCAAGTCCTCTCAGGTGACCTGTAGACTCACAGAGAGAAACAAACAAAGGATGTGGCCAGGCCTGGCCTATGTCAGCCAAATTCCAGTTAATCTGCAGAAAGGTGAAGTGATCATAAATGACTTTTGCATTAAGCCACTGAGCTTCGAGGGGCACTTTATTATGTAACAATTACTAACCAATGCACATTGCTGTCTTTTTTTTTTTTGCTTTGCTTGTTTGTTTCTGTGGTACTGGGGCCTGCACCTTGAGCCACTACACCAGCCCTTTTTTGTGATGGGTTTTTTCAAGATAGGGTCTCATGAACTATTTGCCCCAGGCTGCCTTTGAACCTCAGTCCTCCTGCCCTCTGCCTCCTGAGTAGCTGGGATTGTAGGTGTGAGCCATTGGTGCCTGGTACTGTCTTTTATGCATCTCTCCTTCTCCAGTTATATCATCATTTTTCTCCTCTGTTGTTATCATTTTAAGTTTTCTTATTTCAGTAATTTCTTGCCCTCTCCCCATTTTGTACAACAAATTTGTACTCAGTCTAAATTTTTTTGGCAGTACTGGGGTTTGAATTCAGGATCTCATGCTTATTAGGCAGATGCTCTACCACTTGAGCCACTCCACCAGCCCTTGTTTTAAATGATGGGCTGGCTTCAAACCATGATCTCCTGATCTCTACTCCTGATAAGCAGGATTACATACCTGAGCCACCGAAGCCTGGCTCACTCACCACTTTCTGCTGACTTCCATTAACCAAACTAGTATTTTCACGGGGAGGTTTGATTTTACTAAAATTTTGTTCACATAGGACTTTTGAATATTTACTGCTGTTTAAATCTATAATGCTCCTAGGGGATAAATTGAGAAAAGATTCTTTTAGAGCAAACGCACAATTTTCTGTGGACCACTTTCATGTGTTTCTCTTCTCACCAAATAATCCCAGATTAATATACCCCTCTCCCCCATCCTGTCAAAGCTCCTGGGAACCAAATGTGAGAAGTAGGAGGAGGATTCAATGTCAGGAGATTTCTTTGCTTTGAGTTATGCTGGGCTGTGAGTGGATATAATAGTATTCTAGAATATTTCTTTCTCTAATGACTCTTTCTACTGTCACAAACATTTGTGCTGGTAGCAGAGGGATAGTTCATGTCAATTTAATGCAAGAACTGTACTTTACAAAGCTCTGCCTTAATTAGTAAAGACAAATTAAACTAAATTGGGCCATGTGCTCAGGAAATCAGTGTGACAATTCATGGTAAGAAGAATGCAGTCTATTGATATAATTTGGCATTAATTTTTAGTAGAAATGATGAGAAATTGGAGGTGACAATGGGTAGATATTTTGTAAGGTTTGGGCCAGAGATAGTGAGGTTAGAAACTGGAGTTCTCATGTGGTAGGAATGTTTGTGGAGTCTGGCCTGTCCATGCCTCCATGGGTCAGACAATGTAATGAGGGATCCCAGCCTTCTCTTCTGAGGGCATTGGTTCTGTTTTTTTTCCTCCACATTCTCTGGATTCATGAAAAGAACATGAGTTTGGGAGTAGACAGTTTTTGGTCTGAGCAGCCATTTGTCTACATCTTGGCAATGTGAGCAAAACATTGGTTTAACATTTTGGCAAGTGTTAATGTCAATGCATTCCTGAACTTTCCTGACCTTTGTTTTCCTCACATAATGAAGGTACATGCTCATTTCACAGATTTTCTTGTGGTGAATAAATGGCATGTCATATGCAGAGCATCTCACGTAGTACCTGAATCCCAGAGGAACTGAACAGAAGGACTTTATGAGTTTTCACCAGCTGAGTCACACGTTCATTTTTAATATTCAGCTTAGCTCAATTCATTGTCTCATACCATTGCAGTGAGGATGTGTTTTTCTTTTCCCACTATGCTCCCTTCTGTGACAATTCCAAAGCCTTCTCCCCAGGGATACTTGTTGATTCTTGGGGACCATCACCATTAAGCAGGGAAAACCACAGAGTACAAGGTTTTTGTCTGTTATTACTGATCATGCCACAGGGGGTCACTGTTGAAATAGGCACTCTTGCCACAGTGTGCCATTCTGCTGGTCTAATGCCCAGTGAATGGACAGGCACCCCTGTGGGACAGCAGCTGCTATGTTTCATTTCATTTTCCTGCATAGATCACTTCTATTTAAGTGCTTTTTGTGATGGAAACGAAGCTGCCAGATCATTGTGTGTGCAGGGGGATCTCACCTGAGTGCTCTGCTTTATGGCTGAGACTCAGTCCTGCTCCCTGTTTAATTACTCTGATCTTGGTGTTTTCACATCCAAAGTGTCAAGATAGATGGCTTCTTTGCCATTCTCCATGAAGAAGAATACATACTTGTGATGATCAAGTTCACAGATACAGGCTCCAAAGTCCAAGTGTCTTCAAAAGCCAATATCTATATATTTGTTCTTAATCCCCTGTGGACCTAAGGCTTTGGGGCCATGAGGGCAGTGATCATTGGCCCACTGCTAGATACAGTCATGCATTGCTGAAGGACAGGACATGTTCTGAGCCATGTGTCACTAAGCAATTTCATCATTATGGAAGCATCACAGGGCTGACATGGCGGAGACCATCACGGTGTCTGCCTGCTTCACAGGCATTCTCAGAGCAAGCCTACTTCAGAGTTAGAACTTGAACAGACAAAGTTATGTGTGCAAAGAAGAATCAATAAAGTACTATTTTATGTAGCTCTTACAGGATGGAATAAGTGAGAAAATCATTAACTTTACAGTAACATTGTAACCTGTTTTTTTAAAAAAACATTTAACAAAAGTAGTGATTCAGAAAGAATGGAAACATTGTAGACTTTATCTGTTGTAGAAAAAGACTTCTAGATAGTGGTCTTTCCAGACTGACTATTTAAGCAGTATGACAGGAGCACAGGGATCACAGTGTACTCAATTTTCCCTTATATGGGCACTTCCTTATAGACTTCACCTCCTCAGAATATGCTAGAAATGCAAAATGAATATAAAATAAAATAGACCTTTAGTAACAGAGACGTGTTACAGGTATCGGGCTGAAGATTATGAGGTTTGCTGTGAAGATTCCTCACAGTATTCCTTGGAGCATATTTAATTTTATTTTGTGTTTTTGCCTAAAGCATGTAAGCTTGACTAGCCATTTTCTCCTTCAAGTATTTCTAAATGTAACAAATCAGGAGTGTGTGTATCTACTTAGAATTCACATTTTTTCTTAACCGGTGGTGATTTTACCCCTCCCCTGCAGGGGACATTTGACAATGTCTGGACACATCTTTAGTTGGCCAGAAGAAAGAAAGGTAGAATTGCTATTAGTATCCAGAGGGGAGAGAGCAGGGATGTTAACAAATATCCTATAATGCACAGGATGAATCCCTGTGTTAGTAAGACTTTTGTTGGCATGATCAAATACCTCATAAACACAATTAGGGAAGGAAAGATTTATTTGCTCTTGGCTTCAGAGGGTTCTGTCCATGGGTAGAACATCATGGTGGCAGTGGCGTGTGGTAGAGAAGCTTCTTCACCTCATGATGGCCAGGAAGTGAAGAGTTAGGAAGGGAATGGGGACCAGATATAACCTTCAAAGACCTGTGTCTAAGACCCTTTAGTGATCTGTGTCCCCCAGTGAGGTCCCACTTGTAAAGTTTCCTCAACCTCCCAAAATAGCACCCTCAGATGGGGACTGAGCACTCAGTGCATGAGTCCATTGAGGACATTTCACATTCAAACCATAGTCTCTCCTCCCCATCTGAAGAAAGATTTATCCAGTCCAGAACATCTGTAATACCCTGTAGAAGTGGAACTAGGATTCTAGAAGGGGTGAGTGGTAGTTTACAACCTAATAGTGAGGAAGGAGGCAGAAAAATGATATAAACAGAGACACAAATTTTAAGAAGTGAAATTTACAAAGCATGTCAGAATAGCACCTTGTAGAACAGAGGCAAAGAACTCTGTGCATGTCTAAACCGCCAAGACTATCGCTGTATCAGGGTACCGAGTCATAATAGCTGCTGAAATAATGTTAATATATTCAGTTTAATAACACAGGTGGGGAATCTTTATTACCTGCAGCTAAGCGGGGACTGTGGATGGCGGAGACTGACATCCCTGATAAACAGACATCTCTGAACTCTGCCTGCTTGCTACCCAGTGTATTAAAGGCAGAATTTATGTGTGAAATTACCTACATTTGAGAGTGCCAGAGACTGGGTCTAACCTCAGCTTTGCCACTTGGTGACCTTGAACACTTTCAAATATTTGGGTTCTTGGGCTGGCGGTGTGGCTCAAGTGGTAGAGTGCCTGCCTAGCAAATACAAAGCCCTGAGTTCAATCCCAGTACTGACAAAAAAAATTTAAATCTTTGGGCTCTCTATAGGGGGTAATAATGCCTACCATGCTGCATGCTATGAAGACTAAAAAATAAATGATAGCTCTTATTACTAGAGTAAATGATAATAAATAATTTATAATAATAAAATGCTATATATTTATGGTTTATAATATATTTATATGATAAATAGTAAATCATGCATAAATGATAGTTTTTAAATTAATAATCTGATATCTAGACTTTCTGATTTTTGCCATTTGGCATATAAAAGGTAATTAGTCCCAAAGGCCTGACCTTGGGTGACCGGCTCCCTCACCCATTTGCAGAGAGCTGGGAGGCATTTCTGGAACAGAATGGAGACAGTTCTCAAGGAGCAGGACAAAGAGAAAAGCTTAAAAGTAAGTGAACTTGACATTGAACAACTGATCATGTTACTGCATTGTTAACTTCTTTTAACCCAATAGCCATCTCTAGGCTTGCCTGTTCTTGCTCCTGCCGCCTGCCGGGACTGTTCTTCCTACTGAATTACTTCTAGCAGAAAACCCCGCATCAGTGGTGTAGTCAGGCATCCAAGCCATGTTCCTGAGCATCTGTGACCTTCACCTCCCGGGGCTCTTAGCAATGCATACTCACACAGAGCTGGCTCTGTTGCTTACTAACCATATGGCCTTGTTGCCAAAGTTAAAGGATTTGTGGCTTGTAGAAAGCCAGTTCCTTTCTCTCTAAGCCTCAATTTTCTCACCTCTAAAACAGGAATAGTGTCTGGGCACCAGTGTCTCTGCCTGTAATTCTTGATATTCAGGAGGCAGAGATCAGGAGGACTGAGGTTCGAAGCCAGCCTGGGCAAAGAGCTGATAGACCCTTTCTCAAAAAACAAACAAACAAATAAACAAACAAAAAATCCACCACAAAAAAGGGCTGATGGAGTGGCCCAAGGTATAGGCCTTAAGTTCAAACCCCAGTACCACAAAGAAAATAAGGCTAGTAATATTTCCTGTTTCCGAGGGTTACTATTTAATATACCAAACATATTACTGAATAAAAACTAAATGCCTATATTCAATAACTATTAAATATTAGCTGAGGGTTGGCATATAATAAGAGCTCAATTATGTCATTTCTTCAGCAAAATTAGTGATAAGGGCAGAACAGAACCTGCCTGGAACTGAAAAAAAAAAAAAAGAGCTCAAATATAACTTCTTCTTCTTCTTCTTCTTCTTCTTCTTCTTCTCCTCCTCCTCCTCCTCCTCCTCCTCCTCCTCCTCCTCTTCCTCCTCCTCCTCCTCCTCTTCCTCCTCCTCCTCCTCCTCTTCCTCCTCCTCCTCCTCCTCTTCCTCCTCCTCCTCCTCCTCTTCCTCCTCCTCCTCCTCCTCCTCCTCCTTCTCTTCCTCCTTCTCCTCCTTCTTCTCCTCCTGTCTTTCTTTTCTGGTGCTACTACAGTTCTGAACTCAGGGCCTTACACTTACTAAGCAGGAGCTCTACCACTTGAACCATGCTCCTAGCCCTAAATGCTTTAGTCATTTTTCCAAAAGGATTTCACATTTATGCTTTGGCTAACCTGGACTGAAGTTCTACTTATGCTTCCCACAGTAGCTGGGATGAGAAGGGAGTGCCACAATGCTAACCATTTTCTTTCTTTCTTTCTTTTTTATGGTATGGGGGTTTTAACTCAGGACCTACACCCTGAGCCAATCCACCAGCCCTTTTTTGTGATGGGTGTTTTTGAGATAGGGTCTTGCAAACTATTTGCCTGGGCTGGCTTCAAACCTCAATCCTCCTGATCTCTGTCTCCTGAGTAGTTAGGACTACAGGTGTGAACCATCGGCTCCCAGTGCTGACATTTTTATTAGTTGAGATGGTGATATCATGAACTTTTTGCTTCAGTTGGGCTGTAACTGTGATCCTCCTGATCCCTACCTCCCAAGTAGCTAGGATTACAAAGGTGAGCCAGCATGCTGGGCCTATCTTTTCTTTAATGCCACCTTGCTAAGTGATTTCATTCTGTTTGCTGGTTTTGAACAGCACTAACACATGATGACTCTCAGATTACATCAGCAGCCGGATCTTACCAGGGAGCCCAGTCTTGTCAGCCACTCATTCCTTGACATCTCTACTTGGTAAAGTAATCCAGACTTCACATGTCCAAGGCGACACTGCTAATCCCAATCCCCAATCTTCACCAACTCCAACCTCCTCCAGCTCAGTACTGGCCCCATACAAACTGTCAACTACAACAATTACAATAATAAAAGAATTGTCTGGTCTGAATCTCCAGTTCCTGGGAGGGAGTCACTAAAGCCTTGGAATTTCCCACGTGATAGGAGTGTCTGGTTTTCATAGTAAACTCCTTGGATTACACTTGAGTTTACACTAATGAGACTCAGGACATATGCTAGCCTTGACAGAAGGACCAGCTATCTGATGAGAGGCTTGGGTCTTTGGGTTAGGTGGTATTGACCCAATCTCCAGAGAGGGCAAGGAAGCTGGAAATTGAGTTCAGTTCTGTGGTCACTAATGATTCAGTCGGTCATGCCTATATAGTGAAACCCCATTAAAGACTGGACAGAAGGACCAGGGTGAACTTCCCATATTGGGGTACACACAGAGGTGCTGGCAGAAAGATGTATCCTAAGGATGCAGGAGCTTCATGTTTGGGACACTCCCAGACTTCCCCCTATGCATCCCTTCATTTTGCTGGACCTGACCTGTGTTCTTTATAGTAAACTGCAATTGTACAGTGTGGTGTTTAGTGAAAACCTTCAAGTTTGTAGCTAATTACTGCAAATTTGGTGGCTGGAGACCCAGGAATAGAAGCTGATGTTTGAACTGAAAGAAAACTCATGGTGAACAGTACCCTCAAGCTTTGAAGTATGACCTAACTCTAGGTACTTTGTGTCAGACTTGCATTGCACCAACTCATTGGTTAAGGCCTCAGAGTGAGGAATTACCCATTGTTTATCCCTTCCCCTCACCATCACGTCCAGTCTGTCCCAGACCCTGATGTTTCTCCCTCCAAAATATAGCCCAGACTCATGTGCTTCTCCCCGTCACTACTACTGCTACCCCAAATCCAAGCCATTGTCATTTCTCACCTGAACAAGTCAATGACCTCATCACTGGTCCTTCTCCCCGTCACTACTACTGCTACCCCAAATCCAAGCCACTGTCATTTCTCACCTGAACAAGTCAATGACCTCATCACTGGTCCTTCTCCTTCCACTCTTGCCCTTACCATCCATTTTTGACTCTCCACTCAGGGTATCTTGTAGAAATGTAAATCAGTAGAAAATCAGGGTATCTTGTAGAAATGTAAATGAGGATAGCAGGATTACAACCTATGTCTGTCACTGCACAAAAGCACGAGACCCTATCTGAAAGGTAAACTAAAAGCAAGAAGGGCTAGGGGAATGGTTTAAGTGGTAGAGAGTTGACCTAGTAAGCACAAGGTCTGAGTTCAAAGCCCATGTTGCCAAAATAAATAAATAAAAGTTAAAAAAGAGAAAAAGAAAAAGAAATACAACTCAGTTAATGGCATGTCCCTGGAAAAGGCTCCAACTGTTTTCCCTAATAAAATTTATTTTCTAGAATAAAATTTATTTTCCTCCCCCAGGCACAGAAGGCTTGCATAAGCTTGCACTTGTTTGTTTACTCTCTATTTCTCTTATTCACTGTGCATAGACACATGCTGACTTCAGTTTTGATCCTTTAACTCAGTGGTACTCAATCTACTAGTATGTGAAAATCACCTGGGAACTGAAAAAATACCTAGCACAAGAGTGACACTTGGGTATGAGTATTTAAAAAAAGCTTTTAGCCAGGCCTGCTGGTTTACTCCTGTAATCCCAGCACATAGGAGGCTGAGGTAGGAGGATTGGGAGTTGGAGGCCAGCCTGGGCTCTACAGTAACACCCTGTCTCAACACACACACACACACACACACACAAAACACACACACACACACACACACACACACACAAAACACACACACACACACACACACATACACACAATTGCTTCCAGGTGAGTCTAATGGCAGCCAAGGTTGATGATCAGAACATTAATACAAGAAGCTCTTTACTGCTCTAGCCTTTGTCCTTTCTATCCCCTCCACCTGGAATGCTGTTTCTAGCCGGTGAAATGACCAGGCTTCAGCTCAACCATCACCTCCGCTGAGTAGAGTATCAAGACATGGTTCCCTCCCCCCCCCTTTTTTTTATCACTTTGTTCACTTTATAACACTTATTTCGGTTTGAAAGTATCTTGTTTATTTGAGCTTGCTTGTATCTGCCTTCCCCAGTTGAATGGAAGTGTCAGGGTTGGGCCCTTGTTTATTGCTATAGCCTCAGAACCTAGCACGATTGGCATATGGACTGTGCTCACCTAATACTTTTCAAGAGATTTTGTGTGTGTGTGTGTGTGTGTGTGTGTGTGTGTGTGTGAGCTGGAACCCATGTATTCTAAGCTTATACTCAGTGACTGACCATAAGTCCCTTAAGCATTTCTTTTTTTTTTTTATTTTATTTTATTTTATTTTATTTTTTCATTTTTCTTTTATTATTCATATGTGCATACAAGGCTTGGTTTATTTCTCCCCCCTGCCCCCACCCCCTCCCTTACCACCCACTCCACCCCCTCCCGCTCCCCCCCTCAATACCCAGCAGAAACTATTTTGCCCTTATCTCTAATTTTGTTGTAGAGAGAGTATAAGCAATAATAGGAAGGAACAAGGGGTTTTGCTGGTTGAGATAAGGATAGCTATACAGGGCATTGACTCACATTGATTTCCTGTGCGTGGGTGTTACCTTCTAGGTTAATTCTTTTTAATCTAACCTTTTCTCTAGTTCCTGGTCTCCTTTTCCTATTGGCCTCAGTTGCTTTAAGGTATCTGCTTTAGTTTCTCTGCATTAAGGGCAACAAATGCTAGCTAGTTTTTTAGGTGTCTTACCTATCCTCACCCCTCCCTTGTGTGCTCTCGCTTTTATCATGTGCTCATAGTCCAATCCCCTTGTTGTGTTTGCCCTTGATCTAATGTCCACATATGAGGGAGAACATACGATTTTTGGTCTTTTGAGCATTTCTTTTCTTTTCTTTCTTTTTTTTTTTTTCCACTGCTGGGGTTTGAACTCACAGCTTATACCTTGAGCCACTCCACCAGCTCTTTTTTATGATAGGTTTTTTTGAGATAGGATCTTGAGAACTATTTTCTCAGGCTGGCCTCAAACCATAATCCTCCTGATCTCTACCTCCTGAGTAGCTAGGATTATAGGTATGAGTACCTGTTCCTGCCTTAAGCATTTCTTAAACAAATAATTGAATACCTGAAAAAAAATGGCTGATTTGGTAATGTTCTACAGAAAGAATAGTACTCAATAAGTATAATGTAGTTTTTGTCCTTTTGCATGTACTGTATCTACATCTGTCTATCTCTTTATATATATATATGCATAGGTATCTAAAATACATGCACACATGGACATATATACATATACACATAAATGTGAATTACATGTCCATTTTTTGTAGAAAAGATATGTCTTTAAAAATATTTGCCTGACAGTGTGAAAATGTGAAGTGCATGAATTTCAAGAGCCCTCGATACCAGGGGATCCTTTTGGCTTTGGCTGTCAAATTGGAGATTGCTCTAGTTAGGTTGCAGGATCAAGGTCTTCATGGAAGCTTGATGACTGATTCCTGGTCATCTCTTAGGCCCTTGCTTTGTGGTAGATGTGCCTTTCTCTCCTTTCTGCTCAGTTGTGACAACCACTGAAGAGAACTTGATGTATTTGTCTTTTTGTCCATCAGTGGACTGCATTCTCAGGTCTCTCCTTTATCTCTGTTTTCTCTGAGCACCCAGCACAGGTCCTGGCATGGAGCTCAGCATGGGTGCTGGGTGCACTTGAGACAGGGTAGGAGAGGGAGAGCTTTCAGAGACATTCAGTCAAACCCCACCTGTCACTATATCTCTTCTGTTACCTCATTTGTAAAATAGATAAAACAGTGTCAGCCTCCATGAGCTTTGGGGAAGGCCAATTGAAGACTGTATTTACAGGAAGTACTTCTAAAAACAGTTAAAATTTAATTACATTTAATTGATTTTATTGATTTCCACAATATTTTTTTGCAAGGCTGAGATTTGCTCTACCATCTTAGCCCATGGGGACTCATCAAGGAACGGGGCTGGGCCCACTCATAGGTGGTTCTTTCACTCTGGCATTTTCTGAGTGTTTTGTTCTGTAAGTGACTGACTGGTGCAGAATCTGGGAAGGCCATTCTCACTCTCCCCACTGAGTCAATGGCCCTGTGGAGACCTCGAGGAGGGTGGTACCCCACATAGTGGGGTCTTTAGGTCACTTTTCTTCCTGGTCATTGAACTACAATGTGCAGAGGGAAGTTGTGAGTCTGAGTTGTAAATCTGGGGAACTGACCGTGATTCTTGGGTGAGTCATTTTCAATCTGAGTCTCAGTGTTGTGGAACCTACTGGTTAGGCTTCCTTGCTTGATTGATGAGGGCTTTGCCAACGATTTCTTATTTTAATCTTTGAAATTCTTGGTTTGCTTCCAATCCAGGGGCTCAGAGCACTCATAATTCTATTCTTTTCCAGGAAAAACAAACCTCTTTCATCAAAATAGATTTGTTTCAGATAGTTCATTTTGATGGGTGCTTGTGCTTTCTCTTGCTTGTTTTCTGTAATGATGATTCAAGAAGATTGCAATAAGTAGCTTTCCGTTCACCTGCAAATTTGGAAGTCAAGGAAAAAAGGTTGCATTCAGAAGCTGGAAGCATTCATGCTTCCAGTGGAATAAATTATAATGTTATTTGTAAACAAATAGTTAAACAGAAAGTAGCAGGACAGACCAAGCTCCAATCAAAAAGAACAAATGTGGTCTTTGTAATTGGAAGGAATCCGTTTCAAATCTGGGCTCCACAATCTTGCTTGTTTAATCTTAGGCAAATTTCTTAACTTCTCTAAATCTTAGTTTATTTCTAGATTATGGTTTTAAATGTATATAGCAGAGAATTTATTACAACAATTAGGGCATTTTGTCCAAAGATCCTTGGACAGCACAGGTACATTGCAAGAATTGAGTAGAAGGTTATTATCAATATAGCCATTTTCATCCTTAAGGTTATTAGGGTACAGTTTCAAGGAGGTGGGACCACTAGATGTGTCTATAATGTTGAAAAAGAATTGCCAATATTCATAGGAGCTCTTACCACATTCCAGGCAATAAACGCTATTCTGTACGTATCAACAAACACCGTGAGGTTGGTGAGATTCTTATGAGTATTTGGTCAAATAGAAAACTAAGGTACAGAAACAAGTTGACAGCAAACAGTGGTAGGATGCCCTGTCCCCATGGCTTGTGCCCTGAGCCACTGACCATGTCATTCTCCTTCTAAGGCATGAATCCAGTCAACTCCTGGATTATTGTATTAAGAAAGACTGGTGAAGAAGAAAGGCAACAGTGGACTTAGAGATCAGGGCAGAAGCAAAGAGCTTCATACTACTGAAGATCTGGGGCTGAGGTTGTAGCTCTGTAGCAGGGAGCTTGCCTAGCATGAGCAAGGCCCTGGATTTGATCCCCAGCATCACATGAAAACCAAAAGAGTCTTGTCTGACACATACTGCTGAAGGTGTAGAGACACAGTAGGAAGCTACTTTCTGTAATCAAACATTTTCATTTGGTTTAGTGTTTTACCAGAAATATTCATAAACTTATTCATTCCTCTTCTCTATGATTAGTGCTATCTATAACATGTAACATTATAATATTAATTTATGAGCACATATAGTATTTTAAGTGTTATTTTAATTCCTGTATTCAATGCCCTAGGAAGAGCTGCTGTTCATTGACTTTCAGTAACGATATTTTCCTCTCTTTATTTGCCATATGTGTATCGCAGGTGTAGTCTGTCCCAGGATTGCACTGTGGGGGTGTCTGCAGAGGTACTCTAAAATGAGAAGAACAGGCTTAGAATATAGATAAATCATAGTACTCCTTGAATCTACACCCAAGGAGGGTGTCCCTCCTCTGGTGAACTTGACTTTCCTAGTGTCCATGGAAACTGGATTCCAATTGTGACACCATTAAGCATTTGAATCATACATTTAAGAGTTTTGTCCTTATTTTACACACACAAAGAAGCCACCTGACATCTTGTTCTCTGACATTCCTTAATCATGAGTCTTCTGGTTGGTGTGATAGCTCTGTCACTTACTGTAAATTAATCAACTGACATTCCGAGTTACTCTCTAGTCTCTGCAAGTTTTGTTCATGTGAGGTCACTCCTAAGAAATTGTGACTTTTTTTCCTTGTTCTTGATATATATCAGTTACACCCTTGAGGAACAGACACCAGAACTTGATGAGTTTACCAAAATAATGTCCTACCACCTGGTTGGTAAGCACGAAAGTTCTTTGAAAATACAGAACACAATAAAATTTCTACATAAGTCACTTTGGGTAAAAAATGAAGAACCGATACTATTTTTAACATTTAAAATATTAGCAATAATAGTCTGTTCTCATAGACTTGAAGAACAGTAGATCCTGAAACCCTGGAGTTGTACATAATAAATAATAAAGGGAAGGGGATTAGAGAGATGTTGATCAAAGGATACAAAATTTTGGTTAGGGAGGAGGAATGAGTTTAAAAAAAAGGCTATCATGTTCCTAAAAAATCTTAAGGAAGGTTAGCACCTCTTTTTCAAAACCACTAGTCGTCATAAAAATGTTAGGAGAGATGAGTGATAATACCTGTTTTTTAAGAAAATTTAAGCTTGTACACGTGAGTAACAGTTACTTGTCAAGCACCCACGACCTGCTACATATTAGTAGGACCCTTGACTGCAACACTGAAGTCCAACTGTAACCAATAAGAAGGAAGGGGAATTGACCCATGCAAAGAACAGACTCTGGGATGGCTTCAGTGATGTTTGGTCTGATCAATCTCTTTGAGTTTTGGTTTTACTCTCTCAAGCTGGTGTTTCTCACAAGGCTAGAGCTATGCTACAGGCACCTCTGAGCTTACATCCTGTTCCTTTGTAAGAGGAAAGAGAACCTTCCTAGAGCAGCTAGTCCAGAGGAAGGATTCTGGTTGTGTGCTGGTTCCCCATGAAACTTTGCACTGATCATTCTGGCTTTACTAATAGGGCCACGTGACTGGATTTGTGTCCACTAGATCACATGATTGGAAGGGGGAGAGAGGAGAATTTCTCCAAAGGGAGAAAGGTGCAATTATCAGAAAAAAAAGGATGAAGAATTTTGTGTGAGACAAGACCAATAAATGTATAAAATGTAATACATGATAATACTGCATTATGGTTTTTACTGTTTTGTATTTGCAAGAAACTGTGCTACGGGCTTTTCATACACTATCATATTTAATTCTCATTATGGCTCTATGAAGCAAGTACTATAATTATTCCTATTTTTCAGATTAAGAAACTAATATTTAAATCAGGCAAGTATTTACAAGATGACAGAGCTGCAAACAATAGAGCCGAGGCGCAAACTTATGTGTGTCTGACACCTTCGCCAGTGTCCTTAGCCATTGGATGACATCAGTGTACCTAAATTTGTGTTGTGAGATTACTGACAATCCCTGATCATCTATCAAGTAACTGTTTTCTAGTTTTACAGGAAAAAATTAGGACAGTTTTGTTAATTACATTTTGCAAAATTTTACAAGAAAATAATTATGATTTTTTAAAATAGAAATAGTTGGTATATTCTAACTGTTAAAGTTTTATAAATTGCACATATCCCAAAAAGATCATATTGGTCAGTTTGTCTCAGCTAAAATTCTGGTTTAGTTTATTAGCTTTTTGTTTTAGCTAATATTTTCATGTAATTTTTGCTAATTTGTAAGTTATTGCATTGTATTGTTGACAAAATTCACATAAATGAATCAATGGCTCCAAGAGTTCCACATGTCAGTGAGTGTGTGGTATAGAAAGATATATACATTTACTTCTTCAGGTTTAAGATTAATATTCAAATGAATACTTGTGCAACTAACATCTGGGTTAGGAATGACACCATTACTACTGCTTTACAGGGCCCCTGTTGCCCTTCCCCAGTGTTTGTTTTTTCCTTCTTATCTTTAATTCCCTTTCTTCTCATTATAGTTTTACCGCCTCTGCATTTGTCACTGACAGATCTATTCTTTATTTTTACCTATATTTCTACTTTACATAGATGAAATCATATTTGTTTGTCTGTGACTTGCTTCTTTTGCTCAATACATTCTTCATCCACGTTGAGGCACCTCGCTCTGGTTTGTTTATTTTCACTGTAGGACACAGTCATAGGACGGAGTGAACCGATGGGAAGACTATAGTTGACTTGCTGTTCTATGGTTGGTGTATATTTTGGTTAGTTTGGTTTTAGTTGCTTTCACAAATCATGCTTCTTAAACATTCTTGTTCATGTCTGCCAGTACACCTGTAGATGAAAAATTTTTTTTATCTGCAAACCTAAGTGTGGGACTGCTGTGTCATAGTGACTGCAAACACTTGGCTTTACTCGGCTATTTTCAAGTATTTGTGCTTGACACATTTCTAGTGGGCTTTGATACAAAAATTGAAGTATTCAATAAATGTTAAAATTCATAATACAGTTGTAAGCATGAATGGGAAGCAGGTTTTCAGGCAATAACAGAATGTGAATCTCTGTCAGCACAATGGAGTCTGCTTGTTTATTGATTTTTGCACAAGTATCAAAAAGGAGGCAGAGTGACGAAAAGCTGAAAACTGGATTTCAGTGAATTGTTAATCCATTTTCTCCCAGCCCAACCCATGGTCTGTTGAGATTTTTTTATAGTGACACATAATTATTGAAGTGTTTTCAAGATCCATGCAAACCACATGGCCTCTTTGCTATGGTTTTTTATTAGTGTGTATTAATGGTACAAAGAAGTTGCCCCATGGTGTTTCACAATGCACATGTTGTACACTGGTCAGATTCACCCCCTCTATTGCTCTCTCTTTTCCCAAGCTCCCCCTCCCCATTTTCAACAGCTTTCAGTGAGTTGCCTTGCACCACCTTCATAGACACTACGTGTTTCTACCAACAACGATCTCTTGTAAAACAAGGTTTCTTCCCCCAAACAAATTTAAAATGAAAGTTTTTTTAATGAAGAGCTAATGAATTTTTAAAAGAAGATTACTTTTTAAAGTTTTATTTTACAGTTGGTACATAATTGTACATATTTGTGGGGTACAACGTGCCACTTTGGTACCTGTGTACATTGTATAATGATCAAATTTGGGTAATTTACATATACAGCACCTCAAAAACTGATGATGAGTGTTATCAGTTAAGCTGTCAAAGACAGTTGGGCTGGGGTGTTTCTAAGTGTTAGAGTGTGTGCCTAGCACGCACGAGGTCCTGAATTCCATCCCCAGCACCACAGACACAAAAAAGATATCAAAGAAGCTGAAATGACAGAGAAAACACTCAGTGGAGCATTGCTCAAATAAAAAGAAAGAGTAATAGAGAAGGTGAATGTGATCAAATTATATTATATGCATGTATGGAAATATCACAATGAAACCCCTCTATTCAATTAATAGCTGCTAATAAAAAGAGGCAGAAGTTATGATATTGCTAAAGGGCTTTAAAAGCCATCCTGAGAGTTCACCACAAGGATCCATCCAGCAAGACACAAAATTAGCTGTTGATAGAATGAGCGAAATGACACTGCCCAGCTCCAGTGTTGTCAGCGGTGGACAGTGTGGAAGAGCAATCGTCATTGCCTGAGAGTTCTGGAAGATTCTTGACTTTTCATTTGGATCAAACCACAGAAGACTGGCATTAGTGTTCTGGGGCTGCTTCAAAAAATGATTACAAGCTGTTCTGGAGGCCATTGTCATGGAAATGAAGTCAAGGTGTTGGGAGCCCTGTTCCTGCTGGAGGTTCCAGGGGAGATCTGTCTCTTGTGTCTTCCAGCTGGTCTCTATCATAAAACCATTGATATTTTTGCGTTGTTCACAAGCGTCACTTCTCCTTGGTTTATAGCTACATCACTCCAACATCTGCCTTGGCCTTCTCATCACTATTTCCTCTCTCTCTCTCTCTCACTTTTGGTGGTATTAGGGTTTGAACTCAGGGCCTTGCACTTGCTAGGAGGCACTCTAGATTTGAGCCATATGCCCCAGCGCTGCCTCTCTCTTATAACACGTTTGTGATGGTAATTAGGGCCCACTTGGATAATCTCATTTCAAAATCCCTATTTAACCACATTTGCATAAATTTTGCTATAAGGTAGCACTTACAGGTTTGAGGGATCAGGCCCTGAAATCTTTGGGGGCTACCCGCTAGCCCATTCCAGGAGTAGATTGGTATATGAAGGTAAGCACAATGAGTGACTTTTTGTTTTATTACTGAAATCACATGTTATATGATGAAACATTAAAAAACATTTTTTTTGGCAGTACTGGGGTTTGAACTCAGGGCCTCACACTTGCTAGACAAGTGTGAGGTTGCTCTACCACTTGAGCCACTCCACCAGCCCAAGATTAAAACATTTAATAAATAATACTTGCTGAGCCACAATGTAGACATAAGTAGGGTTATTGAACAAATATTGGTGGAGTGTCAGCTAACTTATAGCAAGAAAGAGCTTCGTGAAATGGCTCTTGAGTGGCAAACCATTATAGTTTTCATAAACAATAATTGGCACCTCCTAATCCTGATTTAGCATCAGTAGAAATGTTGGGAGTTTTAACTTTTCCCCTGTATACTTTAGCATTTATTTTTACAATGTGCATATAACATGCTGAATTTGGAATTTCAAATTTAAGAATAGGTCATAACCTTGTTCTGAACCTCATTTAGTAAATTCTGCTGCTGCATGCTAATTTACGTGTGTGCTCTGTGTCTTAGTCTGTTTCTCCCACTTCACGTATTCAAGTCGCCTACTTTCTCTGCTACTGTTTCCTTTTCTCTGAGCAAAGGGAGTTTCAGGATGCACTCAGGACAGACAATGCAAGGCAGCTCTGTGAACTTGAATTAGGGCATGGCCTTCCTGACCCCCCTAGTCTGCACTTGCTAAATGAGGACTTGGCTCAGATCCCTTCTGCCTTTTGTTGTTCATCTCTGGAATCTGTGATCTGCTAATATTTGCATGTACTTTACAGCCTCACCCCACCAGTCCCATTCTAGCCAGTTCTACAGTTCGAATAAGTCCCTGTCATCCAAACTGACTGGGAATAGTGATCATTGAGTATATACTCTGCCTAGTTGTGCCCACTTTGCATATCAGAATAATAATTTAATAAGTGTCATAGCTGACAAATAGCAGGACATTTTTTTTTCAGAATGAAATAAGCCCCAAGAATTTTTTTTTGGATATTGAAATTATTCTATTTCCTTCAATAGCTTCTTTTTGAGTAATAAGGTTTATTTATTTATTTTTTTTGTAGTGCCAGGGGTGGAACTAAGGGCTTTGCCTATGCTAGGCAAGAGCTCTGCCACTGAGCTGTATTTTCAGTCATAAGTTTTTAATAATACCTTTATTCTGGCATGATTGCATTCTAAATGTATTCAACTTTAGCAAATTCAGCTATATGTACATAAGCCTAGTTTTGAAGATGCTTACTTTTCCTACAGCATGGACTTCAATGCAAGCCGACCACCTCCTCTAGTGCTTAGCTGAAGAAACAGCAATGTCTTAGCAAGCCATATCACCGGTTGTGATGGTCAATGTGTGTCTTCTGAGGACTATCTCTGGTGGACAATTAGAAAAATTCAAGTTTGACTCTCCATGACTTTTCACGTTACAAGCTGCCACTGGAAACTAATACTGGCATAAAATACATTTTCATTGTGATATGTGTTCATTGTAGAAAATTTGAAACAATATTGCCAAAGAAGAAAGGCACCTGCCATTCCTCTCTCTGGAGATAACACTTATAATGATTAAGGTATATAGCTCTCTGCTGTTGATAGTATGCGAATCTTTATGTAGCAGGAGACAAATTGGAGGCAAGTATACCCTAAGTACTTTCCCCACTATTATTCCTCTGTATTTCATTCTGTGCCAGTCGTTACTTCCTCTGCCTTATCACTTCTCAAAGGCTCAAATTTGCCTTTTGAAATTTATGTCAAAATTAAGAAGCCTTGAAAGTCAAGGTCTGGGTTCTGGGTTTGGATATTTTGAAAGTCCATGCCCCAGACAGTGCAGTGCAGGAAATTCTGGAGTAAACAATAAGAAGGAAAGAGGAGCCAGGCTCCCCTCTCCCAGGGGAGATGAAGAATCCCTAGCTGTGCTAGGCACCGGGAGAGTGAGAAGCAGAATGCTTGCTGAGGAATAGGTGAATACATCTGAAAGGGACTGTGGGGACCAGTGTCAGCCTCTGTCTCCATGAGCACCTTCTGCAGCTGGCAACAGAGCCTTGGGGGCTGCATCAGGCCACGCCCACTGGCTGCTTGCCTGACCTGAGCATTTATGTCATCAGTGCCATGGAACAAAGTCAGCAGTTTCCTCCCTGTCACTGTGTTAGGAACACCCATGGAAATCAGCCAGTGAGTCTCTGGCACATCTATCCTTTTGCTGGTGTGTTGGCCATTTGTTCCCTGAGACGTAGCCAGTCTCCTGAATTTCTTTGTGTGGTCAGTGCCCCTCTTCAAAGGTCAAGAACATTTGTGAGCCCATGTAACACCTGGAGGGGCAGCAGAGAGGTCATAGGGAAAGACTCTGTTTTGGTTCTTTGGTGGAACTGTATGAAATCAGCTCTCTGGAGCACATAACTCATCTCTTAGACATCCAAAATTGGGATCATTCTGTGCAGTGTACTTGGAGACTCTGCTTTCTCACTTTATAATCTATCATGGCTTTTCCTCTCATGATTAAGTAGTTGGCTAGAGAGTGATTTTAATAGCTCCAGAGATACCACTACATGAAGATATGTATCATGATTTACTTTAAAAATCCCCTCTTATCCAGGCATGCTGGTGCATTCCTGTAATCCCAGTACATGGGAGGTGGAAGCAGGAGGATCATGAGTTCAAGAACAGCCTGTGCTACACAGCAACTTCCAGGCCAGCTGGGACACATAGTAAGATCCTGGGACTGGGGAATATAGCTCAGTGGTAGAATGCTTTCCTACTATGCACAAGACCCCGGATTTGATTCCTAGCACCACATTCCCCCCACCCCCCCAAATTCCTCCTTGTTGGATATTAAAATGATTTCCAGTGTTTTGCTATTACTAATTATTCAATAGGGCCTTCATTGTGCTATATCTTTGTGAATGTTTCCAAATCAAAAAAATATATATATGACAAGCAATCACAAGATAACTACCGTGAACATTACTGTCTGAGTTTTGGCTTAATTTTGTAGGATTATTAGAGCCCTTGGAGCAGCTGAAGCCTCAGCTGCATTGCAGATGGGCAAAGCCTGCAGAGACTGAGTGGACTTAACCCTGGTTGAGGGGGAAAGAAAGCAGACCCAGGAGCATAAGATTGCCATGGAAACCCACTTCCTGGCTAGATGGACACATCTTGGTATCTAGCCGTGTCTCAGTGTGCGATGACTGGTGTATATGCAATGAGGTCCTGCTTTGAGCTCAGCTGTTTCAGAGGATCCTCTGCAATGCCAGTAGCCTTTGTCTCTTCTCCTGTCTCAGGCAGGAAGTTTGGTCTGAGTTGTCTTCACACGTGAACGGAAAAAGCATCAAATATCAATGTTTTGTTATTGACTTTGTTGCAATCACTTAGAGAGTACCAGTTCCTTCCAAATCAATTAGGTTTCAATTATGCATAACAGTGTCACAAAGTCACACTTTCTGTTATCGTTTGGGGTCCAGTGGCGGAAGGATTAGGAGCACAGAGCTGATGAAGATGGCAGTCAGGAAGTGTCACATCCCTTTTCCCCACGTCATTGCAGAATAGGTTCAATGTGAACCAGAGAACAGCAGTGGGTTATCCACCCAACAACTCAGGACTTGAAAGTACAAAGTTGAATGGAGCCCAGTGGGTCACTTTGATAGAGAAAAGAGAGGAATGCTGAATTCTCTGCTGTCTAGAAGGGATCTGCACCCATTGTAGTAAATCTGAGAACGCAGGAAGATTAAAGTACATTTTCCCCATTTAAATAAACTTTTTATTTATTTATTTAGGCAATACTGGGCTTTGAACTCAGGACCTCACACTTGCTAGGCAGGCATTCTACCACTTGAGCCACTCTGCCAGCCCTTTTTGGTGTTGGGTATTTTTTTTTTTTCAATACTGGAGCTTGAACTCAGGGCCTTCACCTTGAGCCATTCCATCAGCTCTATTTTTGTAAAGGGTTTTTTGAGATAGGATCTTGTGGAATTATTTGCCTGGACTGGCTTCGAAACTCAATCCTCCTGATTTCTGTCTCATGAGTAGCTAGGATTACAGGCGTGAGCCACTGGCTCCTGGCTTAGACATTATTTTTTTTTAGAACAGTTTTAGGTTCACAGCAAACTTGAGTGGAAAGTTCAGAGAGTTCCCATATACTCACTACATATGTAAACCATGTGACTACTTTCCTAAAATTCTGATTAAGGTTTGCATAACTCTGTATTTAGACTTTGTACTTCATTTCCATTTGTATTTTTCTGTGTTATTTAAGAATCTTGTTAAGACGAGTTGAATTTAATGGAGCTAAGAAATGAGAGCAGAAAATTCACCTATGAAGTCAAGAGAAGCTGCAATTTAAAAAGTGATAATGAATCCACGTGGAAAACAGATCCAAATGACAAATGTATACACAAACACAAGGATGATGATATATATTGGCTTGCTTCCAATAGTGGAACTGTTAGAGGAGACTAGGGGAGGAGGGAAAGAAGAGAATGACATAGTGGATAGTATTGAAACTCATGGCATTTGTGTAGGAGCAAGGCACAAGGAAACGCACTGAGAGCTGTTGAGCAATGCGGGGTAGGGAGGTGGTGGGGAAGAATAATAGAGGGGTCAGACTGACTAAAGTTCACCATATTCACAAGTGAAATAGCAAGGCAAAATCCTTTTGAACAATGAACACACACTTAAACAGTGAAGGACAGGAATGCAAACAGGTCATATGGAGGAGGGTGAATGGAGAGGGTAAATATGGCCGATGTATTTTTCTAGAAGTGCGTGGAGATGGAAAATTGAAACCTATTGGGGGGAAGGGAATGAGGGAGAATAATGGCAGAATAACAGTAGGCATGAATCTAACTGGGGTTCGTAGTACACATGTATGGAAACATCACACAAAATGCCTGGTACAACTATCATTTACTAATAAAAGATTAAAAAAGTGATGATGATCTGTGAGCTTTTAAGAGCCCATAAAATTATTTTAATTCAGTTAAAAGATACATAGCTAGTTAAAAGAAACATAGCTAGCCCTGCCAGCTATGCTGTGGTTACAAAGGTAAATAGGGCACAGACTTTGGCTCGAGGGGCACATATTCAGCGAAGGAGACCACTAAGGAATAGACAATGACAGTAAGAATGCTAAGTGCCCTGGTGTCCGTATGTATATGGGTGTACTTATGAGCTGCAAGGAGAGCAGAGGACAAGCTTGTCACCCAGTTTGGGTGCCTTCCTTTTGTGGTGACAACTGAGCTGAGTTTTTTTTTTTTTTTTTTCTTTTTGGTACAGCACCTTCACCTTGAGCCACTCTATCAGCCAGTTTTTGTGGGGGCTTTTTTGGGATAGGATCTCTCGAACTATTTACCTGGTCTGGCTTCGAACTGCGAGCCTCCTGAGTAGCTAGGATTACAGGTATAAGCCACAGTTGTCCTGCTTTTCTTTGCTTTCTTTCTTCCTTTCTTTTCTTCCTTCCTTCCTTCCTTCCTTTTTCTTTCTTTCTTTCTTTCTTTCTTTCTTTCTTTCTTTCTTTCTTTCTTTCTTTCTTTCTTTCTTTCTTTCCTTCCTTCCTTCCTTCCTTCCTTCCTTCCTTCCTTCCTTCCTTCCTTCCTTCCTTCCTTCTCTCTCTCTCTCTCTCTTTTCTTCTTCTTCTTCTTCTAATATATTGTTGTATGGAGTGGGGATACATTGTGGCATTTACAAAAGTTCTTACAATATATCAATTTATTATACTTGAATTCACCCCTTCCACCATTCTCTGACTTTCACGACCCCCGCCCCATTCCTGGAACAGTTTCCACAGGTCCCATTTTCCATTTACATACATGTGTACACAGTATTTGCACCATCTTCACTCTCCTTCACCCTTTCCCCACATCCTCCTCTTCCACTGGTACCAATCCCCCAGACAAGACCTGCTTCATCCTTCTGTTCTCCAATTTTATAAGTGAAAAAAATGACGATTTTATTTGTTTAAGATAACTATATAGGGAGTTTCCTTGTAACATTTCCATGTATATATGTATTAAAGCCCAAAGGAGACATTTTTCTCCTTTCTACCTTAGTCCCCTTCTTGTGGTGGTTTCAACAGGTTTAGAAATTCTGTATTCATTTTTGTATAGAGAGTCGAGGTTTCTTTTGTGTACTGAGGGTTGAATCCAGGGCCTCAGGCTTGCTCTATCACTTGAGCTACACCCCCCAGCCTTGAGTTGAGTTTTTAAAAATGACAAGAATCAGGCAGATAAGGACAGGCAGAGGAAGGGAAGAGCAGGTGGCTTCAATAGAGGTGACAGTCATGTGAGCTGGAGGCTTGGAGCTCAGGATGGGACTGAATGGTAAAGGGAGACTCTATGAAAATGGCTCCTGAGTTCATAGTAAGTGCCAGTTCTTTGGTTCTTAGTTTCATTTTAGCCTCAGGTTTGCATTTTTTCTTCAAAAGAGAACAGAAGTTCATAGTTACAAGTCTATGTAGGGCTGAGTCCTCCATACCCCAGTCTCTGGAGAAGCCATGCCTTTCTACTGGTGCTGAGCTCAAGGAATACTGTTTTAGAGAGAAAGGAAACAAAGATCATCTTGGATAGAGTTTTACCATAGTTAAAATTTAAAATGAGTTTTGTAACTTAAGGGGGGTAAACTTCATCTGAAAAATTTACTTGGTTGGAGTCCTTAGAAATATAGCTGTTGATTCTTTTTTTCAACATAAATTTTGTTTGGGTGGGCACTGGGATTTGAACTCAGGGCCTTGTACTTGCTAGACAGGTGCTCTACCACTTGAGCCACTCCACCAGCCCTCTACTTAAATTTTTTATTAGAGTATTTGAATCGTACTTATTATTTGGTAGGAGTGAGGTTTGAACTCAGAGCTTCATGCTTGCAAAGCAGGTGCTCTACCACTTGAGCCACACCTCCAGTCCATTTTGCTCTTGTTACTTTGGATATAGGGTGTCTTGAACTATTTGTCCAGGGCTGGCCTTGAACCGCAATCCTCCTGACCTCAGCCTCCCAAGCAGCTAGGATGACAGGCATGAGCCACTGGTATCCAGCTTTGATTATCTTTATTAGAAGAACATTTCAAAAAATGTAGACACTCAACATAGTCACAACATGTAAACCAAGAATAAGTGAGCATCTCTGCTTGAAGCAAGGTGTGTGTGTGTGTCTGTGTGTGTGTGTTTGCGTTTCTGGGTGTATGGTGACATTTACAGCTCAGACCTCTCAGCTTTTCCCATCTACCTGGAGGACCTGGAACTGCATAATACAATTTACAAACTACTGAATTAGATTGAGGAACTAGGAGAGACGAAAGGTCTCACAATGGTCTAATTTAATTGTCCAAACCATTAACTCTACAAATACAAACTCTAAGCATTAGCAAGGAATCGTGCTCCTGTCCCCCCCCACCCCCCAGCGGATGAGTCTTAACCCTTTCTCGGGCGCTTCTGAAATTTCTGGTCATCTTATCTCATGGCCTGCTTTTCCCCAGAAAGGAAGTATTGATCTAATGGGACATCCTGGGCCTCCATTCAGGAAAATCTAGTGAAATAATAACAAATACAAAATTTCTGAGTACTCTACACACTGAAAGTATTTTCTAATCCTGGTCTTTAATTTCATTAAATTGTAAAGCACATATAAGATACAATTTACCATCTGGTTTATGGTTGGAATACAAAATGCCCCCACAGGCTCATGTGTTGAGGGCTTAGTCCCAAGTTGGTGGCCCTGTTTTGGGAGCTGGTGGAAGCTTTAGGAGGTGGGGCCTGGCTGGAGGGAGGAGGTCACTTAGGGGCAGGTCTTTGAAGATTATACCCTTCCCTGGCCCCTTCATCTCTCTCTCTCTCTCTCTCTCTCCTTCCCTCTTCATTTCTCTCCCTCTCCCTACCCCTGTCCTTCCCTTTCCCTCCCCCCACCTCTTTCCTCTCTTTCCTGGCTACCACAGGCTCCCACCACCATATTCTGCCTCACTTCAGGCCCAACTCAATGGATCCAGTCATCCTTGGACTAAATCTTCTGAAAGCATGAGCCAAAACAAACGTTGCCTCCATTCAAATCATTTCTCTCAAGTATTTGTGACAGCAATGAAAACTAGTAACATGGCCTCTGAACTATTCTTTGTCTTTTTTTTTTTTTGGTGGTACTGGGGTTGGAATTCCTGGCTTTGGCTTTGCTAAGCAGGTGCTCTACCACTTGAGCTATGCCTCCAGCACTTTTTGCTCTGGTTATTTTGGAGATAGGGTCTTGGTTTTTGCTTAGGGTGGCCTGGATAGTGGTTTTCCTATTTTATGCCTCTCTCTGTCACTGGGATGACAGGTACATGTCACCATGCACAGCTTCTGTCCACTGAGATGGAGTCTTACAGACTTTCCCCCAGGCTGGCCTGGAACCATGATTCCCCCAAACTCAGCCTCCAGCTTTCTAGGATTGCAGGTGCAAGTCATTGGTGCCTGGCTGAGTTAATCATTGTTTTTTAAAAAAAGTTAATTTTTTTCATTTTTATTAGGATATATTCATTGTGTAGGGTGGATTCATTGGGATAACTCCGAATAGACTTCTATTGGTTAGCTCGCCCTCACCATCCCCCTCCCATGGCCCCCTCCTGCCCCACTTAAAGCAATTGCTAGAGGTTTCTATGTGTATGAATCCCATTAACCCTATTCCCTCACCCTCATCTTCATTCACCTCCCCCCATATCTATTTTACAGCCCTGTCTTTCATTAATTCCAAAGTCAGTGTTTGAAGGGGTTTCTCCATGTACCCCTGCTATGAGTCCACTTTACTTTGCTTGGTTCAACCCCTTCCATTGCTCTCCGGTCCTTCTTCCCTCCCCTCTGTTATTCAATGGCTTTCAGTACACATCCTTATATCCTCCACCTGCACAGATGCTATGTTTTACATACCACCGATGCTCTGTCACTCTCTTTTCCTTTCCCTCCTTCCCCAAGTGCCATAGAGTCGGTCCACTGTTATAAACATCAGCTAACCATTCTTAATTGTGCAGTTCAGTGCTGTGAGGGATACTCACATTGTTGCATAGCCATCACCACCATTCGCCTCCAGAATTCTGTGCCATTAAACAGAAACTCCAATCCCCTGCCCCTCAGCCCTGGTGGCTACCAATCCACCTGTTCCTGTTAATATGACAACTTACTCTAGGTATCTCATTTAAGTGGAATCATTTAATATTTGTCCTTTTGTGACTAACTTATTTCACTTAGCATAACATCCTCATGGTTAATCCATGTTGTAGCATGGGTCAGAATTTACTTCCTTTTTAGTGCCAAGTATACTACTGTTCGTATATATCACATTTTTTCTTTTTGTGGTACCAGGTTTTGAACTCAGGACCTCACATTTGCTAGGCAGGCACTCACACTTGCTAGGCAGACACTCTACCACTTGAGACATGTGGTCAGCCCTTTTTGCATTGATTATTTTTGAGATAGGGTCTTACTTTATACTCTGGTCAGCCTGGACTACAATTCTCCTATTTGTGCTTTCCCTTGTAGCTGGGCTGTTAGGTATGTACCACTGCACTCAGCCATTGGTTGAGATGGGGTCTTGTGGACTTTTTTGTTCTGGCTGGTCTTGAACTGTAAACCTCTCTATCTCCACCTCCAAAGTAGCTAGGATTACAAACTTGTGACATTGTATGTGGTCATGTTTTGTTTATCCATTCATCTGCCCGTGAACACTTGGGTCATTGTCAATAATGCCTCCATAAACATGGATCTAAAAATACCTTTAAATCCCTAAAATGCATACCCATGCAGTTTTGCTGGGTATATATTGATAAGTATACTTGCTGGATGATATGATTGTGCTATTTCTTTTCTTTTCTTTCTTTTTAAAATTTTATTTGTATATACATACAATGTTTGGGTCATTTCTCCCCCCTTCCCCCGCCCCCTCCATTAACCACCACACTCCCTCCCTCTCCCCCACTATCCCCTCACTTCTAGGCAGAAACTATTTTGTCCTTATCTCTAATTTTGTTGAAGAGAGAGTCTAAGCAATAACAGGAAGGACCAAGGGTTTTTGCTAGTTGAGATAAGGATAGCTATACAGGGAGTTGACTCTCATTGATTTCCTGTGTATGTGTGTTACCTTCTAAATTAATTCTTCTCGAACTAACCTTTTCTCTAGTTCCTGGTCCTCTTCTCCTATTGGCCTCAGTTGCTTTGAAGAATCTGCTTTAGTTTCTCTGTGTTGAGGGCAAGAAATGCTATCTAGTTTTTTGGGTGTCTTACCTATCCTCACCCCTCCCTTGTGTGCTCTCGCTTTTATCATGTGCTCAAAGTCCAATCCCATTGTTGTGTTTGCCCTTGATCTAATGTCCACATATGAGGGAGAACATACGATTTTTGGTCTTTTGGGCCAGGCTAACCTCACTCAGAATGATGTTCTCCAATTCCATCCATTTACCAGCGAATGATAACATTTCGTTCTTCTTCATGGCTGCATAAAATTCCATTGTGTATAAATACCACATTTTCTTGATCCATTCGTCAGTAGTGGGGCATCTTGGCTGTTTCCATAACTTGGCTATTGTGAATAGTGCCACAATAAACATGGGTGTGCAGGTGCCTCTGGAGTAACCTGTGTCACAGTCTTTTAGGTATATCCCTAAGAGTGGTATTGCTGGATCAAATGGTAGATCAATGTCTAGCTTTTTAAGCAGCCTCCAAATTTTTTTTCCAGAGTGGTTGTACTAGTTTACATTCCCACCAGCAGTGTAAGAGGGTTCCTTTTTCCCCGCATCCTTGCCAACACCTGTTGCTGGTGGTGTTGCTGATGATGGCTATTCTAACAGGGGTGAGGTGGAATCTTAGTGTGGTTTTAATTTGCGTTTCCTTTATTGCTAGGGATGGTGAGCATTTTTTCATGTGTTTTTTGGCCATTCGAATTTCTTCTTTTGAGAAAGTTCTGTTTAGTTCACGTGCCCATTTCTTTATTGGTTCATTAGTTTTGGGAGAATTTAGTTTTTTAAGTTCCCTGTATATTCTGGTTATCAGTCCTTTGTCTGATGTGTAGCTGGCAAATATTTCCTCCCACTCTGTGGGTGTTCTCTTCAGTTTAGAGACCATTTCTTTTGATGAACAGAAGCTTTTTAGTTTTATGAAGTCCCATTTATCTATGCTATCTCTTAGTTGCTGAGCTGCTGGGGTTCCATTGAGAAAGTTCTTGCCTATACCTACTAATTCCAGAGTATTTCCTACTCTTTCCTTTATCAACTTTAGAGTTTGTGGTCTGATATTAAGATCCTTGATCCATTTTGAGTTAATCTTGGTATAGGGTGATATACATGGATCTAGTTTCAGTTTTTTGCAGACTGCTAACCAGTTTTCCCAGCAGTTTTTGTTGAAGAGGCTGCTATTTCTCCATCGTATATTTTTAGCTCCTTTGACAAAGACAAGCTGGTTATAGTTGTGTGGCTTCATATCTGAGTCCTCTATTCTGTTCCACTGGTCTTCATGTCTGTTTTTGTGCCAGTACCATGCTGTTTTTATTGTTATTGCTTTGTAATATGGTTTGAAGTCAGGTATTGTGATACCTCCTGCATTGTTCTTTTGACTGAGTGTTGCCTTGGCTATTCGTGGCCTCTTCTGTTTCCATATAAATTTAATGGTAGATTTTTCGATCTCTTTAATGAATGTCATTGGAATTTTGATGGGAATTGCATTAAACATGTAGATTACTTTTGGGAGTATAGACATTTTTACTATGCTGATTCTACCAATCCATGAGCATGGGAGATCTCTCCACTTTCTATAGTCTTCCTCAATCTCTTTCTTCAGAAGTGTATAGTTTTCCTTGTAGAGGTCTTTCACATCTTTTGTAAGGTTTACACCTAGGTGTTTGACTTTTTTTTGAGGCTATTGTAAATGAAATTGTTTTCATATATTTTTTCTTAGTTTGTTCATTATTAGTGTATAGAAATGCTAATGATTTTTCTATGTTGATTTTATATCCTGCTACCTTGCTGTAGCTATTGATAGTGTCTAGGAGCTTTTGAGTAGAGTTTTTTGGGTCTTTAAGATATAGGATCATATCATCTGCAAATAGGGATATTTTGACAGTTTCTTTACCTATTTGTATTCATTTTATTCCTTCTTCTTGCCTAATTGCTCTGGCTAGGAATTCCAGTACTCTGTGGAATAGGAGTGGAGATAGTGGGCATCCTTGTCTGGTTCCTGATTTTAGAGGGCATGGTTTCAGTTTTTCTCCATTAAGTATAATGCTGGCTGTAGGTTTGTCATATATAGCTTTTATAATGTTGAGGTACTTTCCTTCTATTCCTAGTTTTCTTAGAGCTTTTATCATGAAATGGTGTTGGATCTTATCAAAGGCTTTTTCTGCATCTATTGAGATGATCAAGTGGTTTTTGTCTTTGCTTCTGTTAATGTGGTTTATTACGTTTATTGATTTTCATATGTTGAACCACCCCTGCATCCCTGGGATGAAGCCTACTTGGTTGTGGTGAATAAACTTTTTGATGTGTTGTTGAATTTGGTTTGCCATTATTTTATTGAGGATCTTTGCATCAAGGTTCATTAAGGAGATTGGCCTATAGTTCTCCTTTTTGGAGGTGTCTTTGCCTGGTTTTGGGAGAAGTGTAATACTGGCTTCATAAAATGTGTTGGGCAGTTTTATTTCTCTTTCTATTTTGTGGAACAGTTTAAGGAGGGTTGGTATCAGTTCTTCTTTAAAGGTCTGATAGAATTCAGCAGAGAATCCATCAGGTCCTGGACTTTTCTTTTTGGGGAGACTCTTGATTGCTGCTTCAATTTCATTTTGTGTTATAGGTCTATTCAGGTGATTAATTTCCTCTCGGTTCAGTTTTTTTTTTCCTTTTTCTTTTATTATTCATATGTGCATACAAGGCTTGGTTCATTTCTCCCCCCTGCCCCCACCCCCTCCCTTACCACCCACTCCGCCCCCTCCCTCTCCCCCCCCTCAATACCCAGCAGAAACTATTTTGCCCTTATTTCTAATTTTGTTGTAGAGAGAGTATAAGCAATAACAGGAAGGGACAAGGGTTTTTGCTGGTTGAGATAAGGATAGCTATACAGGGCATTGACTCACATTGATTTCCTGTGCGTGGGTGTTACCTTCTAGGTTAATTCTTTTTGATCTAACCTTTTCTCTAGTTCCTGTTCCCCTTTTCCTATTGGCCTCAGTTGCTTTTAAGGTATCTGCTTTAGTTTCTTGATTGCTGCTTCAATTTCATTTTGTGTTATAGGTCTATTCAGGTGATTAATTTCCTCTTGGTTCAGTTTTGGATGATCATATGTATCTAGAAATCTGTCCATTTCTTTAAGATTTTTGAATTTATTGGAATATAGGTTCTTGAAGTAGTCTCTGATGATTTCCTGGACTTCCATGGTGTTTGTTGTTATCTCCCCTTTTGCATTCCTGATTTTACTAATTTGGGTTTTTTCTCTCCTCATTTTGTTCAGGTTTGCCAGGGGTCTATTGATCTTGTTTATTTTTTCAAAGAACCAACTTTTTGTTTCATTAATTCTTTGTATGGTTTTTTTTTTTGTTTCCATTTCATTGATTTCAGGTCTGTTTTAATTTTCATTGACTTTCAGAAACTTTTTAATTTCCTCTTTTATTTCACCAATGACCCATTGTTCATTAATCAATGAGTTATTCAGTTTCCACCTGTTTGCATGTTTTTTGTCTTTATTTTTGTTGTTGAGTTCTAGTTTTATTGCATTGTGATCAGATAGAATGCATGGTATAATTTATGTTTTCTTATATTTGCTGAGACTTGCTTTGTGCCCTAGGATATGATCTACTTTGGAGAAGGTTCCATGGGCTGCTGAGAAAATGTATATTCTTAGAAGGTGGATGAAATGTTCTGTAGACATCAGCTAGGTCCATTTGATCTATTGTATATTTTAGATCTTGGATTTCTTTATTGATTTTTTGTTTGGATGACCTATCTATTGATGATAATGGGGTGTTAAAGTCTCCCACAACCACTGTGTTGGAGTTAATATATGCTTTTAGGTCCTTCAGGGTAAGTTTGATGAAATTGGGTACGTTGACATTGGGTTGATAATTATTATTTCCTTTTGGTCTATTTCCCCTTTTATTAGTATGGAATGTCCTTCTTTATCTCATTTGATCAATGTAGGTTTGAAGTCTACTTTGTCAGCGATAAGTATTGCTACTTCTGCCTGTTTTCGGGGGCCATTGGCTTGGTAAATCTTCTTCCAGCCTTTCATCCTAAGCCTATGCTTATTTCTGTCGGTGAGATGGGTCTCCTGTAAGCAACAAATTGTTGGATCTTCCTTTTTAATCCAATTCGTCAAACAGTGCCTTTTGATGGGTGAATTAAGTCCGTTAACATTAAGTGTTAGTACTGATAGGTATGTGGTGATTCCTGTCATTTAGTTGTCTTAGTTGTTTGAAGGTTTGATTGCATGTACCTAAGTTGAGGTTAGTCTCTACTTTCTTGCTTTTTCTTTTCCTGTATTTTGGTGCTGCCTGCTCTTTCATGGTTATGTTGGGTTTCACTTTCTGTGTGCAGAATCCCTTGCAGAATCTTTTGTAATGGTGGCTTTGTGGTCACATATTGTTTTAGTTTCTGCTTATCATGGAAGACTTTTATTGCTCCATCTATTTTGAATGATAGTTTTGCTGGGTAGAGTATCCTGGGGTTGAAGTTATTTTCATTCAGTGCCTGGAAGATCTCACCCCAAGCTCTTCTTGCTTTTAATGTTTCTGTTGAGAAGTCTGCTGTGATTTTGATGGGTTTACCTTTGTATGTTATTTGTTTTTTGTCTCTTACAGCCTTCAATATTCTTTCTCGAGTCTCTGTACTTGTTGTTTTAATGATAATATGCCACCGGGTAGTTCTATTTTGGTCAGGTATATTTGGTGTTCTGGAGGCCTCATGCACCTGTATGGGCATAGATTTCTCTACATTAGGGAAATTTTCTGTTATTATTTTGTTGAATATATTATGCACTCCCTCTGCTTGCACATCTTCTTTGATGCCCATGATTCTCAAGTTTGGTCTTTTGATGGAGTCAGTGAGTTCTTGCATTTTCTTTTCACAGGTCTTGAGTTGTTTAACTAATAGTTCTTTGGTTTTTCCTTTAATTACCATTTCATCTTCAAGTTCTGAGATTGTGTCTTCTGCTTGTTCTATTCTGCTGGATTGGCCTTCCATTTTGTTTTGCAATTCTGTTTCATTCTTTTTTCTGAGGTTTTCCATATCCTGAGTTTCTTCCTCTTTAATATTGTCTATTTCATCCTGAGTTCATTTATCTCTTTATTTATCTTGTTCTTTGTTTCACTTTGGTGTTTATACAGTGCTTCTATGGTTTCTTTTATTTGTTCTTGTACTTTCTCAAGTTCTCTGTTTTTGTTGTCTTGGAATATCTTGAGTGTCTTCTGTACATTTTGGTTGACCCTATCCAGTATCATCTCTATAAAATTCTCATTGATTACTTGCAGGATTTCTTCTTTCAGAGTGTTCTTGTGGGCTTCATTGGGTTCTTTGGCGTAGTTTATCTTCATTTTGTTGGAATCTGGGTCTGAGTATCTGTTTTCTTCATTTCCCTCTGGTTCCTGTACTAATATATTACTGGGGGGAAACTGGTTTCCCTCTTTTTTCCATCTTCCCATCATTGCTCTTGCTATTGTTACTGTCCCTGTACTGTGTGTAATTCAGTATTGTCTAGCTTGTAATAATAACAACAGTGATATCTGGAATGGAAGGGTGAGAGGAGAGGGAAAGTAAAGAAGGTAAAGAAAAAGGGAAAAACAAACCAACAACTAAAAACAAACAAACAGCAACAAAAAAACCAGTGCCAAAGAAATAAACAGGGAGAGATAGTGTACTAATCAATGGTAAGCTAAACAGGCATTAGAGAGACAAAGAGAGGATTAAAAAAAATCCCTAAGTTCAAATGCAATAAAGTTTCAGTCTTAATAATTTTGGTGTTAGTCCCTCAGCCTCCAATCCTGGAGATGGTGTCTCAGAAGTAGTTTGGTCATTGTCTCATCAAAGGAGAAAACAAAACAAAAAACAAAACAAGCAGACAAACAGAAAAAACAAACAACAAACAACAAACAAAAACAAAACAAAACAAAAATCCCAAGTTTAAATGCAATACACTTTCAGTTAGTCCTTCAGCTTCCAATTCTAGTTCTGTTGTTGTCTCATCAAAGGAAGAGAAAAAAAGAAAAAGAAAAAGAGTCTGAAGACAGATCTGTGAATGTCTATCTGAGGCTGCAGCTCACCTGCCCGCTGCTGTCAGCCGCCTGTTGCTGGAGGCTTTATTGATTGCAGATCTCAGGAGTGAGCTGAACACTCACCTGGCCCCACAGGCTTTGTTTATTTAGAGTTCTCCTGTGCACGAGCCACTGCTGCAAGCTTTCCCCTTTCCAAGCACACTGGGGGAGGTGACACTGCACCCGCCTTCTCTGGCCTGTGTGTTTATTTACAGATCATGTGAGAAATGCCCCTTCCCTGCTCTCCAGTGGAACCCTCCTCACAACAGTCTCTGTTACAAGCTTTCCTGCTCCAAGGTTGCTGGGCAGGTGCCACCATTCCTGCCCTCTCCAGCCGGCTTGTTTATTTACAGTTTCATGAGGGATTCCCCTCCCCCCGCTTCAGTGCTCAGGGCGCCCTGCCCTCTTTGCTACCTGGCTTTTTGTTGTTGTTGTTTATTATTCAGTTAGTTTTTTTCTGTTTTTTCCCTGGGTGGGGGTCAGTCTGTCCAGGGGGCTATGTTGATCTGGCCCAGGGTTGTCTGTGGGAGTACTGTATGACACTTAGCTCACCTGGTGGCCTGCTTCTCTCGAGCTGGTGGGAGCTGGCTTCTGGTGGTGTGGGAGCCCTTCTGGTTTCTCCATTTACCATGGAGTGGAGATGCTATGCATGGGCTGGGGGTGTGGAGGGGTCAGAGGAGTTGGAGTTTTACCTCTTCTTGGTGGTTTTTCCTGCAAGGTGTACCTCCAGCGTCTCTCCAAGATTTTACTTTAGGAAGCATGCTTTCTGCTTCCTCCCTCTAGTTGCCATCTTGGAATCTCTTTTTTCTTTTTTGAGACAAAATCTTGATATGTATCCTGGGCTAGCCTTGAATTCACTAGTAGTCCAGGGTGGCTGTGATCTTCCTGCCTCAGCCTCCCTCCTGAGTGCTGAGATTACAGGTGTGGGTTGCCATACCTGGCTATTAGTTTTTTGAGGAATCACTTTTGTTAAGTAGATTTTCCTGGCTATCAAAAACCACTTAAAAAGATAAACAACTTTAAAAAAAGAAAGATAGTCTCTTTCATTATCTTCTCACCTCTGCTGGCTCCTCCTTTTCTCTCTTAGACATTTCCTTCCTAAAAATTGTACTGATAGGCACAATAAGGGTGTGGAATGAACACCCCTTCCTTTTACTCTGACCACCTTTTCCAGGTCACTGTCATGTGCAGCCTGAATTACTGCATCCATTTTGACAATGGTCTCCTGGTATCCTCCCCTGTCCTGTACAGTCTGTTCCTAAGACAGGAGTCAGCATCATCCTTTAACAATCTGTCAGCTTTACCTTTCCTGCATACTTGCCTGTTTATTGTTTGTTTCTCTCCACTGTTAAGCTCCTTGCTGGTGGGGAATCTTGTCTGCTTGTCTTCCTGTAGAATTAATTCCCCAAAAAGACAACCCTGCCTGGCACCTCACATTCGTTGAATGAAGAGTTGACAGATGAATTCCTTGGCTTGTACCTGTTATTTCTTCTGCTTGCAATGCTTTCTTTCTTTTTGGAAGTACTGTGGTTTGAACTCAGAGCCTCATGTTTGCTATGCAGGCACTCTACCACCTGAGCCACTCTGTCATCCCCTGGCAATGCTTTCTCTGTGCAGCTTCAGATTACAAAAAAACTACCTGCCACCTGTCTGTCTGTCTGTCTGTCTACTTATCTGTTTGTCAATTTTTGGTCTATTAGTCTCTTTTTTATTAAAGGGGGATTAAAAAGAAAGGAGTGGCTTACAGGACAAGGAAGTTTATGCGCTGACATTAGTGGATGTACAGAAGTAGGCAGATTCTTGCAACTGAATGATGACCTTGAGCTTGTGGGTGCTCATTATTCCCTCTGGACATCTGTACTGCTGGATGCCTCCTCTGCCCTGCTTCACATCTTCTGGGTCCACTTTGTCCATGGCACCAGCACAAGAGCTGGTGCACAGGGAACCAGCACCCACTTCAGTTGTGCAGGGTATTTTCCCTTTCTGCCTCAGGGTTTTTCTGAAACCCGATGTGGGACTCTCTTGAGATCCAACCAGGTGACCATTGAACACAGGTGAGGAAGTTAATGCCCTGTGGGCATCTCTGACCAATGGGAGATGAAAGATGATCCAAGCCTTGCGTTCCTCAGAGTTTCTCAGCAAGGCAATGTCCAGTTACTAGCAGTGGTGACTAAGTAAGTAATGTGCACTTGAATTTGCTTTCCTTCTTCTCTTTGTTTCACTCTTGAGAGTCTCTTTGCCCTTGTGCCTGGGCTCATTTCCCAAATAAATGACTCAACAGGTAAATCCCTGCCTTGGGCTCTGCCTTCAGGGGAAAACTTAGGCTATGGTGTTGGTACCTGAAAGGGCTTGGGAAGCAGTGCCCCCAGAAGGATTCTGGGTCTGGATCACTGGATCCCAAACGTTTTTTGCCTGGGCTGGCCTGGAACCACAGTCCTTACTATCTCAGTCTCCTGTGTAGTTTGGGATGACAGCAGTGTGTCACGTATTAGTTGAGATGAGGTCTCTCGAACTCCCTGCTGGGGTTGAACCATGGTCTTCCTGATCTCATCCTCCTAAGTTGCTAGTATTATAGGTTAGATGGCAGTGAGGACTCCATCACTCATCAGATGGCAACATGGACCCCAGTGTTGGTGGAAATTAGGATATTGCTATTTATCCCTTGTTGTGTAGTACTACTACAGTTACTTAAGGATTTCTGGGATGGAGAATTGGAGAAGAAGAAGAAAGGTGAAACACTGGTGTATGTGGGGGAACTCAGGCTAAGACAGCAAACTTTATACGAATGCTGGTCTTCCTCATGGTTGTAAAGTGGCTGCCATATCAAGCATGGCTATTCACTTCACTTCCTCTTTCATGTCCAGGAGAAGAGAAAGAGGGTGGATCCCAAAAGCAGTTCTTTTTTTTGGTATGACCTTATACGCGTCCCTGAATTAATTTCTGTTGCAAAGAAATGCTATCAGGGTCAGGTTTCTGAATGAGTCGTGTCAAGGGTGGGAATTATTGGAATTGCTGAGTTGGTTGGTCCTGGGTCATGAGACATGCACCGGGTCCATATTTTCCCTCAACTTCACAGCGGCTGACGAGGCTGGAAAGGATGCAAGACAATCAGCATCTTTTCTCTCCTGGTGCCTTCTTGGCTTTCTCATTTCTCTTGAAGTCATCTTTGAAGACTTCTCAGAGGCAGGCCTGTCTCCCCTGTGCTACATCAGAATCTCAGGGTTTAGCAGTGGTTTTGAAAGGGAAGTTTCTGGAATGAGTTTGCCCAACTTCTGAGCTGTGCACCTTTGGGGAATGTGTTTAACCTCTCTGTGTATCAGTGCTTTTGTGAGTAAAAAGGTACTTACTTCTCAGAGTTACTGTGAAGATTAAATAAATTAGAATATGTAAGTGGTTTAGCTCAGTGCCTGGTATATAAGTGCTCCATAATGCCAGCTATTTTTTAAATACATATTTAAAATATCTGTCATCTTTTTTGGCAGTACTGTGGTTTGAGCTCAGAGCTTTGCACTTGCTAGACAGGTGCTTTACTGCTTGAGTCACACTTCTAGCCCTTTTTGTTCTGGTTATTTTGGAGATTGGGTCTGGCTTTTTGCCCAGGCTGGCCTGGACCACTCCCCCTATTTTATACTTCCTGCCATGGCTGGGATGACAGGGATGTGCCACCATGCTCAGCTTTATTTCCTTCAAGATGGGGTCTCATGAACTTTTTTCCCCCTTGGATTGCCTGGAACTATGATCCTTTTGACCTCAGACTCCCAAGTTGCTAGGATTATAGGCGTGAGCCACTGGTGCCCAGGTAACATGTATTTTCTGTATCTGTTACACGATTTCACTTCTAGGCATTTTTGAGTTTCCAGTGCCTGAAGAGATGAAAAACGTGTTCAGTGAATGAATGAATGAAGACATGTACAGAGAACACAGACGTTTCTGCAAGGGAGAGGTTGCTGTGGATCCTTGGAGTGGTTTGGGCAGGTTGATTAGAGGAGGGGGCGTCTCAGCAGGAACTTGAGTGGTAGATTGACCTTTCACAGCTGAGGACCAGAAAGAGCCTCAGCATGAGGATGTGTGCATGGAAAGATGCAGAAGACAAAATAAGAATAACGCATTTGAGGGAACGGACTGGTTTGTCTGGAATGGGAGGTGTGGGAATGGAAGCGAGGTGGGGAAGACAGGCTGGGGAGTGTGGAGTCGGTCTGTGGAAGAGCCGAGACTGTGCGAATAGAAGAGATTTTGTAGAAAGCACTTGGGACTTGGATTTATGCCACAATTGTGGCTATGTGGCCTTAGTTAAATTCCCTGAACACTTTAAGCTTCTTTATTATTTTTAACAGAAAAAGAGTGTGCAAGGCTTGTAGTATTTTTGAGATGTTTAGCAAGAGTAAATCCAGAATGCCTTCCCAATGGTAAGCACAGAATAATGGCACCTGTTGTTACATCGATTGTTATACCTGCAGGTACCATTGAGAGCTTCTGTATCTAGGAGAATGGCATTTTTCTTTCATCTTTTTTTTTTTTAGTGGTGCTGGGATTTGAACTTAGGGCCTTACACTTGCTAAACAGGTGCTCTACACTTGAGCCACTCTGCCAGCCTGAGAATGGCATTTTAATATTATTTGATGGTAGCATAATTTGAATCATTAAAAAATATGGAGTACTAAATTTTAGGAAATGAACCAGAAAGCCTGCTAGATGTCATCAGTGCATGGAAATCACTGCCTTCCTTGATTGGATGGGAAGCAGAGGAAGACAGTGATGAAGGCTTTTACATCCTGAACTGGCACTTTGAAGATTCATTCCTCCTCTTTCTGGCTTTTTTCTGGCCTTCTTTCCTTCCTACCTTCCTTCCCTCTTTCCCTCCTTCCTTCCTTCCTTCCCTCCCTCCCTCTCCCTCCTTCCTTCGTTCCTTCCCTCCTCCCTCCTTCTTTCTTTCCTCCTTCTTCTTCCTTCCTTCCTTTCCTTTCTTCTTCTCCCTTCCTTCCTTCCCTCCCTCCCCTCTTCCTCCCTCCCTCTCTCCCTCCCTCCTTCCCTCCCTCCCTTCCTCCCTTCCTTCCCTCACTCCTTCTCTCCCTTCTTCTCTCTCTCCCTCCCTCCCTCCCTCCCTTCTTTCCTTCCTTCCTTCCTTTTTTTGGTGTACTGGGGATTGAACCCAGGGTCTTGCACATGCTAAGCAAGGATTCTATTACCTGAGCTTTTCTCCAGCCATTTTGCTAGGCAGGAGCTCTTACTGTTTGAGCCACCCCAACACCCCTCCCCCAGACATTTTGTTTGTATGTTATTTTTAAAATCGACTGGCCTTGAACTCACAGTTTTCCTTTCTCTGCCTACCAAGTAGCTGGGGTTATAGGTGGGCACTACCAAGCCTGGCTTGGATTTAGTTTTTTAAATTTGCTTTTTAGGTAGACCAACATTTTATCTATAGAATTGCTTGGCTTATCTGCAATATAAGGCCACACAGTCCTTCCTAAAAATTAATAACCCGAGGTCTTTCTGTGTCAGTATGCACATTGGATTTTGCATAGTCAAATCTGAAATTCCTCTTTGCCCATATGGGAAATGGAAGAAATTCTGATTATTTATATGTTAAATTTTCTCTGTCACACTGCAGGAAGGATTTCATTATTATCACATTATCATTAGTCACAGGCTGCCGGGGGAGACCCTGAGCTTTTTGGAATGTGCTGGCTTCTACATCAGCTTCGACTGGGACTTACCCTTTGCAGCCAAGCCAGCAGCTGCCTGATGGCCTCTGGGCTCTCACCTGGCCTTTGGGTCTTTCCAAAACACAAATGGATCATGGATTTATTTCCTCATTTCTCATGGTCTCAACTCTTAGTCTTCTAAGGAAGAGGTTTAGGAAGTCATTTCACTATGTTCCTAACATGAAGACATAAAATAAGGATGTTTTCCTCAGGACATCCATATTAATGAAATGAATTGTTATACTTAACAGCCATCTTCTGTGGGAGGAAGACCCAAGATGTTCACAATGGTCCCTTTCATTTACTGAGGAAAATAGGAGCAAAAATGGCTTTTGAGTGAGGTTGTCCCTTGTATCTTTTTTTTGTTTTCTTTGTACTGGGGTTTGAACTTAGGGCCTAACACCTTGAACCACTCTACTGGCCTTTTTTTGTGAAGGGTTTCTTGAGATAGGGTCTCATGAACTATTTGCCCAGGCTGGCTTTGAACCTCGATCCTCCTGATCTCTGCATCCTGAGTAGCTAGGATTACAGGCATAGCCACCAGTGCACAGCTGTCCTTTGCATCTTGAGGAGTAGGAAAAGGTCATTTAATTTCTACTACACAAGAATTTTGGTGAGAGATATGCCTTGAATTTAAAGCAATTTATTTACATATTTGACTCAGCAAATCTCAAAAGAATGTTTAAAAATAATCTTGCCTTCTGATTTTCAGTTATAAATCTGAATTAGTATTTCTTTTCCTATTAAGAGAGAATGTTCTCAACTGCTGGAGACGACAGATCGCGACAGTCATTATCATGCTTGGTTTGAGAATGAAGTAGCTGTCAGCATATCGCCTGGCTTCACGTACTTTATGTGATATTTGGCAAGTCATGTAACTTGTTGGAACATGCTACCTACCTCATGAAAATATCATGAAGATTAAAATTTCGCAAACTGATTTCTGATTCCTGGTAATATTTAATAGGTGGCAGCAAGTCATAAGTATTTCATGTGTAGTGCAGGGTGTGCCAGAGCACGCCTATAATCCCAGTCACTTGGGAGGCAGAGGTAGGAGGGTTGTGGTTCAAAGCTAGCCTGAGCAAAAGTGTGAGACCCAATCTGAGAAACAAACTAAGAACCAAAGGACTGAAGGCCTGGTCCATGTACTCTACCTGCTTGTCTAACAAGCTCAAGACCCTGAGTTCACTTCCTAGTACTGCCAAAAACCAGCCCCCCAGAACCAAAAACTTACATAGCACCTAAAAACAATGGGTAAACTAGAGAAATCATATTTTAAAATATACCATAGGGCAATGGAAGCAGAAAGGACTAGAAAAAGTAATTCCAAAGAGGGACGAGCCCTTCCTGGGAGAGCTGCAGCTCCTTTTTTCCAGTGGGGATTTGCTGAGGCCGAGCCTGCACTGTGGATTGGGCTCGCTGTAGGCTGAGGGACTGAGGTGAAAAGAAGACAAATCAGTGGAGCTTTAGGACAACAAATGGTCCGACATGCTGGCTTAAATCTAGAGACTCCAAGTGTACCGACAGGATATTTGCCGGATGGCAACTTGAGGGGGTGAGAGGCAGGCACGATGCTGGAGAGAAAGAACATTTTCCAGTTTCACAGTGTTCAAAAGAAAGCTTTTCCCTTGAGGGAATGCCCTGTGATAAACACATGAGGTTGATCAAGGCCTGGACACACCTGGACCTAAGATCCTTAAATGACAAAGTGCTTAAGAGTTTTTCAGGAAATGTCTTCAGAATCCACCAAGGACCATTGGAAAGAAGCTTTCCAAGGATGGTCGCATGTAGAGCAGTCAGATCCTGTGGTCAGTGATCTATTGACATCACAAGCTTAAATTTCCCCAGGCAGAACAGGGCCATGCTCCCCAGAGAAAACACATGGGGCCCAAGAAGAGGCATGATGACTGACTACACCTGCACAAAGGAATCCTAAAACGTTCCCTTTACATCATCCAGTCAACAAGCAGCCTCTCTCTTTTCCCCTGTAATTTCCCCCATACTAATGGGGGAGGCAGGTCTGAGTTTATAGCTCCCGACCTCCTTGTTGCTGAACATGCACTAACGCTCTTGCAAAAACAGGTGCCGTGGTATTGACGTCTGTGCATGTCAGACAGTGACTCCTTACTTGATATCAGTAAGAGAGGCCTCATCCCAAGACTTATAAAAACGGAGATGAAATGAATGTACACAAAGCTGTCTGACTCCTTGGAAACTTATTTCCTGAACGGAAGAAGTCATCTTATCTGCCTATCAGAGGAAAGGTGAACAACCTTTGGAGGAAAACAGCATTGACTGGTTTTGTCTGGTTCCTTTCACACAACGTCTCACAAATGGATGAAAAAAAAATCAAGACACACATGAAGAGGCAGGAAAAATTTAATAATGATGGTAAGTACTGATAAGACAATAAACTAGACAAAATCAGGTACATACTGAAGCTGGTGGAATTTATTAGAATATGCTACAGAACAAAGAGGAAAGGATGGACAGACAGATAATACAGAAAATGTAAAAAATCAAATGGACACTTGGAAAATGCAATATCTAACTTAACTCATTGGATGGGTTTATCAGCAAAATAGTTTTAGCAGAAGCCAAGTTCAGCGACATCAAAAACAAGTCAGTAGAAGTTGGGCGCTGGTGGCTCATGTCTGTAATCCTAGCTGCTCAGGAGGCAGAGATCAGGAGGATTGAGTTTGGAAGCCAGCCTGGGCAAATAGGTCTGGAGACCCTATCTTGACAAAACACATTACAGAAAAGGGCCAGTGGAATGCTTCAAGGTGTAGGCCCTGAGTTCAAACCTCAGTACCACAAACAAAACGAAACAAAAAACAAAAACAAGTTAGTAGAAAATATTCAAATTAAAACATAAAGGGGGTAAAAAAGGAATGGAAAGAACAGGTGTAAGAGACACATGGAGCAATATAAAAAAGATTTAATTACGTGTAGCATATGTTTTCTCCTTCAATTCAAAAGCATAGGAGAGAGAAAATGGGGGCAGAAATCACCTGTGAAAAGATAAAGGCAGAGGATTTTCTAAACCTTATAAAAGACATTAACTCACAAGTTCAAGGTGCCCAGAATGCCACAATCAGGATAAATACAAAGAAAGCTTTGCATAGGGGTTGTAGGGGAAGAAAAAAATCTTCCTTCTACCCTTTTAGGTTCTTTGGCTGGTCTACAAATTAAATTGGTAAGACAAATCAACAAAAGAAAAAATGATTTAAGGTTTGTACATATACAGGGAGACCTTCAAAAATATGACACTCAAGGAAGTGGCTGAACAATGAGGTTTAGAAACCATTCTGGGATACAGAAAGCAATATGGGGTTGGGGCCTCTGGGAAGTGGTGGAAATAAATGATAAGAAGGTAAAGGGAAGAAAGATATGGTGACCAAAGCTTACTTTGTTGTGCAGGTAAAAGTCAGGGGATAAAAGTTGTCTTCAAATAGCTTTTTTTTTGCCATATTGGGGTTTGAACTCATGGCCTACATTTTGAGCCACTCCACCAGCCCTTTTTTGTGCTAGGTTTTTTTCAGATAGGGTCTCCAGAACTACTTGCCCATGCTGGTCTCGAACTGTGATCCTCCTAATCTCTGCCTCCTGAGTAGCTAGGATTTCAGGTGTGAGACACAGGCACTCAGCTCCAAGTAGCTCTTGTAGAGCTATGTTTACTAATGAAATTTAGTAAAGAGTAAGAGACATGTGGAGCAATAGCAAAATGGTGGCTCACGCCTGTAATCCTAGCTACTCAGAGACAGAGATCAGAAGGCTCGTGGTTTGAAGCCAGCCCAGGCAAAACAGTTCTCGAGACCCTATCTCAAAAAAAAAAAAAAAAAAAATCACAAAAAATGGCTGGTGGAGTGGCTCAAGTGGTAGAGCACCTGCCCTGAAAGTGTGAGGTCTGAGTTCAAACCCCAGTGCCACACACACAAAAAAAGTATAAATTTCCTTCACAAATGAGGAAATTTGTGCTTGAATTTTGGCAGCTGAGGGGAAATAAGGAGCTTTTCCTGCATGAGCTTGTTCTTAATTTCATTTATCTTGGGAACATCATCATTGCCCTGAAATAAATATAAAGAGAAAAACACAAAAAGCGGCAACAGGATAAAAGACATTATTCTCAATGAATCCATAACAAACCAACAGCGGATCTTCCGCTGAAAGTAAGGACACAAGAAGGTGATCGAGTAGCATCTTTAGAATGATGAAAGAAAAACAGCTTTCATTAGGAAATCATGCACAGTGAAAAACACCCTTCAAAAGTAAAGGTAAAATACAGGTACTGTGGCTCACACCTATAATCCCAACTACTTGGGAAGCAGAGATCAGGAGGATCGTGATTTGAGGCCAATCTGGGCAAAAAGTTAATGAGGTCCCATTTCAACTGATAGCTGGGTGTGACAGTACAGCCTGTTGTCCCAGCTATGTGGAGAAACACAAAAAGCAGGGTCATGGTCCAGGTCAGCCCAGGCATAAAGCGAGATCCTATTTCAAAATTAACCAACACAAAAAGTGGTCCAAGTGGTAGAGCTCCCGCCTGGAGAGCATGAGGCACTGAGGTCAATCCCAGTAGCACTAAAAAGAAACACTGGAAAAGAATATAAGCTATTAAAATTAGTAAGCGATTTGAAAAATAATACGAGAATACAAGATATGAAGCTGATATGCTGAACTAAATGTTATTTTGATACTGGAAACAGGTCAATATAAAAATTAAATTTCACTTTGGTATGCTAGCAATTAGTAATTGGAAAATGAAGTTCCATTCACAATAAAATAGAAAAGTCAAACACTTCAGCATGATATAACCAAATACATGCAAGCTCTTTCCATTGAAATCTATGAAATGTTACTGAAATTAAAGAAAACCCCCCAAAAAGAGCTGTGCAATGTAAAGTGATTACAAGAAAGTATGGGGAAGGTGCTGACTCTCACCAAATTGACCTGCAGATCTAAGGCGATTCTGATCAGAATTCTGTCAGGGTGTGTGTGTGTGTGTGCGTGTGTGTGCACAATTTGACAAGTTGATTCCAAAGTTCATTTAGTGCAGAAATATCACAAGGAAACCTCTTTGTACAATTAATATATGCTAATAAAATAAAGTTCATGTAGATAAGGTGAGGACCTAAAAGAACCAGGACTGTTTAGGAGCAGAACAAGAATTATAATAAAGGCGAACTCATCACAGTAGTGTAGTGTTGGAACATAGACCAGTAAAATAGAATGGACAGTTCTAGAAACAGAGCCCCACAGAGATGTTCACTTTACTTACAACAAAGGGGTTGTGGCAAGCTAATCAATAAAGAATGGTGCTTTCAAAACCATTTCCCCGAAACTCAGGAACAAGGTAAGGGTGCACACTCTCCCCACTCCTAGTCCACATAGTCCTGGAATTCCTAAACAGAGCAATAAGGCAAGAAGAAGAAATAAAAGGAATACAAATAAGCAAAGAAATACTCAAACTATCTCAATTTGCAGACAACATGATCTTATACCTCAAAGACCCAAAAAACTCTACCCAAAAAACTCCTATACACCATGAATAGCTTCAGCAATGTAGCAGGATACAGTTAACTTACAAAAATCAGTAGCCTTTCTATACACAAACAGTGAACAAGTTGAGAAAGAATATAGAAAAATAATTCCATTTACAATAGCCTCAAAAAAATCAAATACCTAGGATTAAACTTAACAAAAGATGTGAATGACCTCTACAAGGAGAACTACAATCCACTGAAGAAAGAGATTGAGGAAGACTACAGAAGGTGGAAAGATCTCCTGTGCTCATGGATTGGCAGAATCAGCATAGCAAAAATGGCTATACGACCAAAAGTGATCTACACGTTTAATGCAATTCCCATCAAAATCCTGATGACATTCATCACAGAGATTGAAAAATCTACCCTAAAGTTCATTTGGAAACACAAGAGACCACAAATAGCCAAGGCAATACTCAGCAAAAAGAACAATGCTGGAGGTATCACAATACCCAACTTCAAACTATACTACAAAGCAATAACAATAAAAACAGCATGGTACTGGCACAAAAACAGACATGAAGACCAGTGGAACAGAATAGAGGACCCAGATATGAATCCACACAGCTATGCCCACCTTATTTTTGACAAAGGTGCCAAAAATATATGGAGAAAAGACAGGCTCTTAAAAAAAGTTTCAGGAAAAGTGGTTATCTGCCTGCAGAAAACTGAAACTAGATCCATGTTTATCACCCTGTACTAGTATCAACTCAAAGTGGATTAAGGACCCTAATATCAGACCCAAAACCTTGCAGTTAGTATATGAAAGAGCAGGGAACACTCTGGAAGCAATAGGTATAGGCAAGGACTTCCTCAATAGGACTCCAGCAGCCCAGCAACTAAGAGAAAGGATGGACAAATGGCACTACATGAAATTAAAAAGCTTCTGCACAACAAAAGAAATGGTCGCTAAACTGAACAGACCACCCACAGAGTGAGAGGAAATATTTGCTAACTATACATGAGACAAAGGACTGATAACCAGAATATACAGGGAGCTCAAAAAACTAAACTCCCCCAAAATCAATGAAGCAATAAAGAAATGGGCAACTCAATTAAAACAGAACTTTTTCAAAGGAAGAATTCCAAATAGTCAAAAATCACATGAAAAAAATGCTCACCATCCCTGGCCATAAAGGAAACGCAAATCAAAACCACACTAAGATTCCACTTCACTCCTGTTAGAATAACTAGCATCAAGAACACCACCACCAACAAATGTTGGCGAGCATTCGGGAAAAAAGGAACCCTCATACACTGGTGGTGGGAATGTAAACTAGTACAACCACTTTGGAAAACAACATGGAGGCTTCTTAAAAAACTAAACATAGATCTGCCATATGACCCAGCAATCCCACTCCTGGGGATATACCCAAAGGAATGCAACTCAGGTTACTCCAGAGGCACCTGCACACCCATGTTTATTGCAGTGATATTCACAATAGCCAAGTTACGGAAACAGCCAAGATGCCCCACTATCGATGAATGGATTAAGAAAATGTGGTATTTATACACAATGGAATTTTACTCAGCCATGAAGAAGAATGAAATCTTGTCATTCGCAAGTAAATGGGTGGAACTGGAGAACATCATCTTAAGTGAAGTTAGCCAGGCTCAGAAGGCCAAAAATCACATGTTCTCCCTCATATGTGGATTATAGACCCAAAACAAATGCAGTGATATTATGGGACTTGGGTCACACACTAAGGGGAGACTGCACATGGGTGGAATAGGGAAAGGGAAAGAAACCTAAAACTTGAATGTGGTTGATGTACTCACTGTAGAGGAGCAAATAAAGTAATATTAAACTGACAGAAGCCATTATGGGACAGGGTCTAGGAAGTAGTGAAGAGGTCTGGTAGAGATGAACCAAGGTGGGTTGTAATACACAAGTGCATGGAAGCAGCACTAGGAATCTCTCTGTGTAGCTATCTTTATCTCAAACTAGCAAAAATCCTGTCTTTCTTATCATCTCTTATGCTTTCTCTTCAACAAAATCAGAGAACAAGAGTGTGGAACAGGTTCTGCCTGGAAGCAGGGGTTTGGGGGAAGGGGAAGTAGGCCCAAACACCTTTGAATCTATCTCACCCCATAATGAATATAAGCTAGATAAAGGAAAGAGGCTTGTAAAAGGAAACACTGGCTAATAGGCACCCAATTCTGAGGTAAATAAAGACTTCTTAAACAGGACACGCAAAAAAAAAAAATTCACATTTAATCTTATTACAAAAGAAAAACCCAATAAGTGAATTTAGGTAAAATTAAATTAAAACAAATAGTAAGCCCCAAACCGGGAGAAGATATTAAAGTCATATATATCCAACCAAGGATTCATATCTAAAGTAAATAGAATGCCTGCAGATGAATCAGACAAACTCAAGGGTTGACAAAAGACCTCAAATGACTGTTCACAAAAAAGGTATCCAAATGCCCGACATCATTAATCAGCAAGGAAATGCAAATTAGAACTACACTGAATGCCCAATGGCTCAGATTACAAAGACTGACCATGTGAAGTTATGACAGTAAGAATGGAGAGCATGTGGAATTTTCAGGTATTCAGGGGGGTTGGCACAATCACTTTGGAAAGCTGGTTGGTAGGACCCACTCACTAAGGGAAAAACTTACCCTCTGACCCAACAATTCCATTGTTATTGACATACTCAAAAGAAAACAGTTGTTTATTAACTGTTTATACAGCTAACAACTGGGAGTAAATGCAAATGTCCACTCCCAGGAGAGGGATAAATAAATTGTTTATATTCAGGCAACGGAGTGGTGTACAACATTAAAGCGTGCCCTACCCATGTGTATATTACATGGATGAGTCTCACAGGCAGTATTTGGCTTAAAAGAAGTCATGCACAAAAGAATACAGACTATATAATTCTACTCACGCATAGTTCAAGAACAGGTAGTAGGGGTTGGTACCCAGAGGGATCAGAATAGTGGCTACATCTGGGGGGTGAGTGGGAAGGGGCATAAAGAAACCTCTGGATGCCAGAACTCCACAGTCTCAATCTAGACAGTGGCTATGGTAGGTAGTACATATTAGCAGATGCCATATGCTAAGTGCTCTGTTTATGTGTTGCAAACAACAGAGACATATTTTCTACAGCCTACATTCTAATGAGGAAGATACATGGTAGACAACTAACTTATTTATCTATTTTTGGTGGTGCTGGGGTTTGAGCTCACGGCCTCATACTTGCTAAGCAGGCACTCTAGCACTTGAGCCACGGTGACTTTGGGGACATGGAACAGGGAAAACTCAGGTATTCCTGAGATGAGAGAAGACTTCCTTGAGGAAAGGTTGGCTCAGCTGGGAACCAGAAGGCATTAGGCAAGGACAAGAGGACTTTGAGGAAGAGAACATTCCAGGCAGAGGGAACAGTATGTGCAAAGGCCTGGAGGTGAGAGGGCGAGAACATTCAGGGAATTGAATATTTGATATGGCTGGAGGCCAGGGGAAAAGATGAGGATGGAGAGGCAGGGCTCTTTGGTCACAAGTGTGATGGTTCAAAAGGGTTTGGGTTTGCAAAGATATAGGATTGTCAAGGCATGGTTTTAGGTAGGAAGGAGTGAAGATCAGACTTAGACTTTAGGACACAATTCTAGGTGACTGAGTAGGTAAAGTCCAGGGGAAGGTCTGGGCCAGGGAAGAGAAGGAGCCAGAGTGAGGATGGTAGCAATGCTGGAAGAGGGAAGACCCTTCAGTATTTCCTCCATGTCAGCATGATTAGGGAACGAACTTAGTTCCAGACTCTAGAGGAGTTCTGCCCCTGAATTTCCAGTGTGACTTTGTGGCGGTCCCCTTTTATCTTCCACAGGAGGAGCTCTGTGCTCCTAAAAGGGCTCTCTCAATGCCTGGTAGTTTATTTTTCTGAACCCTTGTGTGAAGGTGGGGGTGGGCGGCGTTGGAAGGAGGGAGACAGAGATGGAAGCTTTGTGGAATACACGTAGCCCTCCAAGTTGTCCCCCTTCCCCCGACCCCCCTCCCCCGCCAAATAAGCTCTTTTCAGTTCCCGAGGAGATAAGAGGGACAGAGAAATTTAACAACATCCACATCTAAGACAATTTGGAGTTGGCATAAAACTAGAAGACTCCTCTTCCCAGGAGTCCTCTGACACGTCCTAGTTTGGAACTGGTGTCAGGGCAGGTGGAGTCAAGCTCCCTATCGCTCTTCCTGGAGTGGGTCTCTCTTTTTCCTTTGGTCTGTGAGTGACCCATCCTTCTCTCCCCACCATCATCATTGCCACTGGGTAGCAATGACTATTACAATCCGTTGGGGACAAACCTAGGGAAACAAGTTTGCCCCAAACGCGTCGCCCCAATCAGAAGAGGATTTAGAAAGGAAGAGCTGCTTGCAGGGAGCACCTTTAATGTCTGGGTTAGGATCTGATCCAGCTCAATAGAGGACCCAGGAGCTTCCCGACCTGGCGCTGTGTGGAGCGGAGGCGCACTGCGCTCTGCTTCCGGGCGGGTGGCAGCGGCGGCGGCGTGGGCGCGGCGATGCAGGTGTGACACGGCGGGACGCCTGCTTCCTCCAGGATCGTCCCAGCTCCACGTTAGCCCGAGCTGCCAGCCAGGCTGTCCAGGCGGACGCCGCTCGACTCGGACCCGAGGCTGCATTGCGCGATTGCTCTTCCAGGTAGGGGACCGCGTTCCTCGCGGCGCGCTGCAGACCCGGCCAGGGCACGGACCCCCGCGCGCGCAAGGACTCCCGGGCTTGGTTGCCTGGGCTGAAACCTACGCGCGGGTACAGCTGAGTGTCGTTCGAAATGGCACGAAAGACACAGTCAGGAGGAAAGGGCACAGAAAAGCAAAGACTTGCCTCTGTCCCTGGCTTGCGCGCTCCTTTGAACGTGGCGTCCCCAAGGGTTGCTTGTTAAAGCGTTTGAATTGTGAGCGCCATAATTTCTTTTGCAACTTGAGCTCCGTTTGCATGAGCTTTTAGTTTCAATTCTTGTCCTATTGGATGGATTTTGTTCTTGGTGCTGGTGTGCGTTCTTAACAGATTAACCCGGCGACTCTGGGTTGGGGTTTGTGAGTGTGCTTTTTTGCAAGTGGAAGGCGCCCTCTGAGGCGTTTCTTAGGGACTCAGAGGATTTCTTTTATGGATGGGTTTGAGCGCAAGGAAAAAGAACATGATTTGTTTGGCAAGGGATGGGTGAGCAAATGCATTTAGCCAGGGAGGAGCCAGCCGCGGCCGCTTCTTCCGCAGACGGATGGTAGCTAGCCCTGCTGTCCAGGGTGCAGGAGGCTGCAGCAACTCTACCCTTCATCCAGAAATCGCAGATGCAAACCTGCTCGGTTGAAAGGTAACTTGCATCCGTGTGGGGCTTTGATGAGAGCAGCTCGGGCGAGGTGGGGTGGGGCACTGGGGATACTTGGTCGCTTTCTAAGGCTATTTGGGAGGTGAATGTGAGTGGCTCTGGGGATCAGGGAGGGGCAGGTGAAGGAAGAGAGGTGTGGGGGAGACTTAGGCATGGTAGCTAGCTCGTTGGTCTCTTTTGTGTTTCTGCTTCCTGCCCGTTCCAGAAGAGGCGACTTGTCCTGCTCGCTGTGTGCGGGAAAGCGCATTCTGCATCTTTCCTGAGTCAGCAAATTGTCGCAGCACCTCCATGTGTCAGAGGTGGGATTAACCCTTAGGGAGTGCAAAGATGAAAACAAAGTCCTGGCATCCCACCAGCTCACACCTGGTGGAGCAGAAACACCTGTAGTAACCAGGTGTGACATGTTCAGTGATGGTGGTGAAAATAGAGGGATAGTTGCAGAGAGGGGAAGGGAATGAATTTAAAAGTGTAGCCTTCATGGACTTCAGCAGAGGCTGGGTCCCTCTCTTGGTCTCTTGTGAGTGGCCCACGTTCCTCTATCTCTCCATCACCATCACTGCCACTGGGTAGGCTGAGCTTCAGCGACAGCCTTTAGAGTACCTGACCAGAACCCAGTAGACACAGACTGGCCAGGAGGGAGGAGCACACCCAATGCAGGTTAGGCTTCTTATTTTTACTCTTTAATAAGTGGTTTTCCTAAATTCCAGGCGTAGGGAGGTTTGTAGCAGTACTTTTAAAAGGGAGGGGCAATGGAAAATTCCGAAGACGTTTCAGAGTCTATGGACTTGTGTCTTCTTACTCACGGGTCCCTGACTTACCTGTTTCTGCCCAGTTCAAAAGGAAAACTCTGAGATGATTGTCCCCAAATAATGGACTAAAGGAAGTGAGCTGTCACCACCAATTTGCACTGGGAGAAGAAAATCCAGTCTCAAGGTTGTTTCTTCCTGAACAAAAGATGTGGTGGGGATGAAAAATGATGGAACAAAGAGCTCTTGTGTTAAGAATGTTGGCCAGATGTGTTACGTGCTCTTTGTAACTGAAAGCATCATGAAGGTGTTTGAAAAACAGCCTGGTCCACTGCATGGGTCATGGGCTAGGATGTCCAAGTGGCTCTAGCGAGGGTCTTGGGCAAGTTTCTTAGTCTCTCTTGGAGCTTTGGTTTTCTGATCTGTAAAATGGAGATGATAAGGTTGTTATGATAATTACATAGCAGATACTTAAAAATTTGTTGTTGAATGATTGTCATATATATATAGTCTGACACAAACTAGGTGCCTAAGCAATGGTAGTTTATTCACTGAGTTCCTACTGTGTGTCAGGCACTGCTCTATGCATGGGGAATTCAGAATTGAACAAAATAAAGTCCCATCCTGTGAAGGAGCTTCAGCTAGTGTATGTGTGTGTGTGTGATAATGGATAAATAAATAAGTAAAGACATAGCATGTTAGCTGAGGAGACGTTGTAATGGAGAAAAATAAAGCAGGGTAAGAGAAATGGGGAGTGTTACCAGAGAGCAGAACTCTCTTGCTGTTTATTTCTACATTTTTATGACACTGGTCAGGGGAGGCTTTGCTGGTCACTGAGACTTGGCCAGACTTAGAGAAAGAGAGGGAGGAAGTTGGGCAGAGTATCAGCACCTACAAAATCCCGAGGGAGGAGAGAGGTACATTGATAGAACCAGAAAGAGGCCAAGGAGGTTGAGTTGCATGAATGAGGAGGACGCAGGAGTTGAGGTCAGAGGGTAGCTTGTCAAGGTCATTGTGGTCTTGCTGCTTATGATTCATGTTGGTCACTAAAATACAGGTGCTGAGTTCTTGTTTAAGGAATTGCCTGAGATCTAAACTCCATGCTTAGAAGAAGGTTGGCGAGTAGATACAGGTACCCATGGTCACTCTAAGGATAAACTCATGTGGCAAGCTGGAGGCTTCAGTTTTTGCCAGGCACTAGGGTTGGGGAGATGTATGAAGAGGGTGTGACACAGTGTTCAGATTTCTTTCATCCAGATGGAGGATTTGTGCTTTTTTCCTTTCTCCCGTGAAAGAAAGGTCCTCTTTAGCAAACAGTCCAGCAGGTATTGTCCTTGCTATCCATTCTTTTTTCTTCAAGAATGAGAAGTATTTCTATGTTTAAGGGAAGGTGTTGGAATCTCTAGGAAATACGCTGACCTTTGGTGTACAATGGAATGAATTTACCTATGACCACATGGGGAATTTATTGCAAACTTCCATCTCATCGGCTTAATATAAAAATCACAGTGTGCCGCTCCACCCTTCTGAGACTGAGGAATAGTCTAGAGAAAGCATTGTCCGGGATTTGGGAGTGCCATCTGCTCCTCTCTGTACACTGCAGTGTGTTCCATCAACAGAAATGGGGCTGCGTGCTTGAGAACCTTATCTGTGAAATAGGATATGGTGATACTGGGTCAAGGTCAGGATGTCTGGCTGGGTGTCCCTAAGTCAACCTCAGAAGGGAACATTTGCTTCTGTGCATTTCTCTCCTCCAAGGAGTGGCTTTTAGTTGTGCTGCCTAGAAACCCGATCTCTCACTCCAGGCTACATCACAGTGACTTTGTTACCTGCACGCCAGCCTATTGATTTGCAGTGGCTGAAGCAGTGTGAGGTATGGCTAGCAGGTCTTAGTCCTACAGAGCCCTTGTTATGAGATCCAAACCACAAAAAGAAGGTTTCTCATGGAAGCACATTTATTCAGAGCAAAGCAGCTTAGACATGTACCCTAGGGACTCAACACACACATTAGAGCCTCTCTTACCCATGGGACTGCAGACGAGACCCCTCCTCAACTTAGTGGCTTGAGTCAACAGCCATTTTTTATTTTCTCCCATGTCTCTGGGGTGCCTGGGAGACCTGCTCTAGGCTGGCCTGAGCTGGGATGAGTTGGCCTTGATCTGTGTGTTCCTGCATCTTACTGAAGGCTAGCCCAGCATGTTCACGTGGGGGCAACAAGAAGGTGCAAGCTTGCTTTAAAATTACCACACCATCATTCTGTCCTTGCTTATCAAAAGAAAGACTCAAGGTAGCTCAGAGCGAAGGGGAAAGAAATAAACTCTACTTTTTGTTGGAAGAAGCTAGGTAGTCACATTGCAAAAAAGCAAGATGCAAGGAAGGGAAGAATGTGAACATTTTTGAGTTTAATGTAAGTATCTTTTTTTTTTTCAGTGCTTGGGCTTGAACTCAAGGTCTTGTGCTTTTTAGGCACTTTTTTGTCCAGCCCCCCTTTTTTTTTTTGATGGGACTGGGGTTTAAATTCAAGACTTTGTGTTTGCAAAGCAGGCATTCTACTGCTTGAGCCACAACTTCAGTCCATTTTGCTCTGGTTATTTTGGAGTTGGGGTCTTGTGAACTATTTACCGGGGCTGGCCTTGAACTCTGATCCTCCTGATCTCAGCCTCCTAAGTAGTTTGGATTACAGGTGGGAGCCACTGGTGCCCAGCTCCCAATTCTTTTTACTTAAGTTATTTTTCAGAAAAGGTCTTACATTTCTTGCCCATTTCTGCTTTGGATGGCGATGCCTGTTATCTAAGCGTCTCACTAATAGCTGAGATTAGAGGCATGAGCTACCATGCCCAGTTACCATAAGGATCTTAATATTTAAAGTTCCCTTGAACAAACCCCCTTTACTCCTGGACTCTGTTTGAATGGGTAGTGCCTGTACTTGCTCTTGTGACTCCCTTTCCCCATGTACTGTTAGGTAGTCATTCTACTGCTCTCTGTGTGTGCCAGGTATGTTATAGGAAAGAGACAGAACAGTTTAAAAACAGAAACAAACCCAAGATTCATTTCATGAGGCATTCATTCGAGTTGGGGAGAGAAATGATATGTAAGCAAATAAGTAAATGTGCAGTGTATCAGGTGATCAAGGAACAAGAAGCAGGGAACGGAGGATGGGGAGCAGCTGGTTGAGGGGGTTGGGAGGGTAGGACAAGGTAAGGGGTGGTTGTGGAGACATGAAGGAAAAGAAGGAGTGAACCTCATGATATCTGGGGAAAGACCTTTCCAGGTTGGGAGAGGAGCAAGTACAAAGGCCCTGAAGCAAGAGTACCAGCGTGTTCCAGGAACATCAGGAGGCTTATGCAGAAGGAACTGAATGAAGGTGGTGAATATGGTGGAAGATAGACCCAGAAAGGTAGCAGGCAGCCAGGTAATCAGGGTCTTGTCTGACTTTGGATGGACTCTGGCTTTTAGTTTGAGTGAAGGATGCCCTGATCTGAGTCATGTTTTACAGTGATCACTAGGGTCTTGGAACTTAACAATAGACTTGTGTGGGGTGGGGCACAGGTGCACACAGGGAGATCAGTCAGGATGTGACTTCAGTGATCCAGGTGGGATAGTGGTTAGGATGGCAAGAAGTGGTCAAATTCAGCATCTATTTGATGGAGGACTGGACAGGATTTGCTAATGAGTTAGATTTAGGGCATGAGATAAAGAAAAGAGTCAAGTGTGTATTTTGACTTGAGTAACTGCATGCAGTAGCCTTTTACTGAGATGGAGAATGAACTGTTTTGGAGTTCAATCAGAGAGCCTACAGGATGTGTTAAGTACATAGCTGTGCATAAGACTTTAGAGTTCACTGAAGAAGTCCAGGAAAGAGACCTAAGGTTGGATAACACTAGCATGTTGTTTAAGTGTTCCCTCAATGAGCCAAGTCACTACTATATTATCAGTGCCCAGAATATTGCCTGGCACATAGTATGTGTTCACTGAATATTTACTGAGTGAAGAAATGTAATAATTTAATTACTAGAGGTAGCTGCAAGTCTTTGCTTTGGTGGATTTTGATGTGTAATTCCCTGAAGTTACTCTCTTTCATTCCAAGGTCTCACGGGAGCCTTATTGTGGATCTTGTAGAATGAAAACAGACTTTATTTTTTTTTTTCATTTTTCTTTTATTATTCATATGTGCATACAAGGCTTGGTTTATTTCTTCCCCCTGCCCCCACCCCCTCCCTTACCACCCACTCCACCCCCTCCTGCTCCCCCCCTCAATACCCAGCAGAAACTATTTTGCCCTTATCTCTAATTTTGTTGTAGAGAGAGTATAAGCAATAATAGGAAGGAACAAGGGGTTTTGCTGGTTGAGATAAGGATAGCTATACAGGGCATTGACTCACATTGATTTCCTGTGCGTGGGTGTTACCTTCTAGGTTAATTCTTTTTGATCTAACCTTTTCTCTAGTACCTGGTCCCCTTTTTCTATTGGCCTCAGTTGCTTTAAGGTATCTGCTTTAGTTTCTCTGCATTAAGGGCAACAAATGCTAGCTAGTTTTTTAGGTGTCTTACCTATCCTCACCCCTCCCTTGTGTGCTCTCGCTTTTATCATGTGCTCATAGTCCAATCCCCTTGTTGTGTTTGCCCTTGATCTAATGTCCACATATGAGGGAGAACATACGATTTTTGGTTTTTTGAGCCAGGCTAACCTCACTCAGAATGATGTTCTCCAATTCCATCCATTTACCAGCGAATGATAACATTTCGTTCTTCTTCATGGCTGCATAAAATTCCATTGTGTATAGATACCACATTTTCTTAATCCATTCGTCAGTGGTGGGGCATCTTGGCTGTTTCCATAACTTGGCTATTGTGAATAGTGCCGCAATAAACATGGATGTGCAGGTGCCTCTGGAGTAACAGTCTTTTGGGTATATCCCCAAGAGTGGTATTGCTAGATCAAATGGTAGATCGATGTCCAGCTTTTTAAGTAGCCTCCAAATTTTTTTCCAGAGTGGTTGTACTAGTCTACATTCCCACCAACAGTGTAAGAGGGTTCCTTTTTCCCCGCATCCTCGCCAACACCTGTTGTTGGTGGTGTTGCTGATGATGGCTGTTCTAACAGGGGTGAGGTGGAATCTTAGTGTGGTTTTAATTTGCATTTCCTTTATTGCTAGAGATGGTGAGCATTTTTTCATGTGTTTTCTGGCCATTTGAATTTCTTCTTTTGAGAAAGTTCTGTTTAGTTCACATGCCCATTTCTTTATTGGTTCATTAGTTTTGGGAGAATTTAGTTTTTTAAGTTCCCTGTATATTCTGGTTATCAGTCCTTTGTCTGATGTATAATTGGCAAATATTTTCTCCCACTCTGTGGGTGTTCTCTTCAGTTTAGAGACCATTTCTTTTGATGAACAGAAGCTTTTTAGTTTTATGAGGTCCCATTTATCTATGCTATCTCTTAGTTGCTGTGCTGCTGGGGTTTCATTGAGAAAGTTCTTACCTATACCTACTAACTCCAGAGTATTTCCTACTCTTTCTTGTATCAACTTAAGAGTTTGGGGTCTGATATTAAGATCCTTGAAACAGACTTTAAATGTGAAGACTCCAATTGCTTCTGACTTATAGAAAGCAATATGTGATGAAAAGTCAGAGAAGAACACATGGAGACAAACAAACAAAATAGCTTCTACTTAGAAAAAAAGGAGATAAGCTCCTTCAGAGCGAAGTGGCTGAAATTCAGGGGTGTGATGTTCTTGGGTTATTATTGTACTGCTTTTAATTTAAGATGAAGCAGAAGCAAGAAAGAATCCTGAAAAGGGAGAAATTTATTTAAATCAATTTATGCCGAGTGAAAAAAATGTGAGCATCTTGCTCAAAAAAAAAAAAAAAAGAAATCCCACTTCTACAGTATCTTGTATAATATGTTTCTGTTTATAAAATGAGAGAAATAGCCAATAGCCTTTTTGGAAAATGAGAGAGCTGAGTGACTGCACTCTCACACTGTAGCTGCTATTCATTTACTCCTCACTATGTGACTGATTTTGTGTGAGTGCGGGCTTTGTTTGCAGTGATATTTGAGGGTAGGAGAGACTGAAATAAGAAAAATCAGACACTGCAATTGAAAGTAGTTTTTGTATGTCTATGTGTGTGTGTGAGAGAGAGAGAGAGAGAGAGAGAGAGAGAGAGAGAGAGAGAGAGATTGAGAGAGAGAGAAAGAATTGTTGAAAAGAAAGGATTGAAGACTGCTATGGTATGGTTTGGACCTGGATTGAGTGTGTCAAAGGTTCATATCCCACACTACCCTGGTGTGGTAGTGTTGAGGTGGTGGAACTTTTAAGAGGTGGGGTCTAGTGCAAGGAAATTAAGTCATGGGAGCATTCCTCAAAAGAAATGAAGGCCAGCCTTAGGGAGTGCGTTAGTCCTTGTGAGAGCAGTTGTTATGAAGTGAGATCTTCAGCACATGGCTGGCTCCTCTTCTGCTCCTCTGCCATGTTGCAATGAGGTCAATCGAGCCCTCACCAGATGGTGAACAGATGGGGCCACTCAGTCTTGGACTTTTATCCTTTTAGAGTACATGCTAGAAAGTATCTAGCCTCAGGTAGGTTATTATAGCAACAGAAGACAGACAAATACAACGCCTAGAAGGAACTGTGTGAAAGAGCAAGTTGGCCTTTTTTCTTAATGTGTAGATACTAGGTGTGACCACATGGGGCACAGGATGGAGCCATGGGTTTTGGATTCCGACAGAACTGAGTTTGGACTCAAGTTTTGTTACTGTCTAGCTGTGTAAACTTGAGCAGATTCACTGATTTCTGTGAAGCCTTGGTTTCCTCAGTTATGAAATTAAGGTGATGGTGGTGGTGATGATGATGGTGAGAGGGATGATAGGTGTTCTGCAATCCCTTCTTATTCTTGGGCTTTGAACTAGGTTGGTCCAAATGTTGACTCAATGATACCTATGTCAGTTGAAAGACTTAAAGATTCCACGTGAAGGGAGACTTGAGAACCTGTCATTTAACTTGGCAGTGCTGCTCACAAGATTATTTGCCCGAGGCCCATCATGTTCAAAATTAGACCAGTAGGTAATAATGAACCCTATGACTCAGACGCAAGCCAACCTTCTGTTTGTCATAGCAAGCCAACTCACTCAACTCAGTTCTGAAATGCCCCACAGTTTGTTGGAATTTTGTGATGAAAGTTTCTGAGTTGCTTGGAATATGTAGACACAGACCTCCCTATCAGATTGGAGACTCTGTTTCTCCCTATTCCAGGCAGTAGCTGTTTCTCCCTGGCAAAAAAAAAAAAAAAAAAGTTTGGCTGATGTAGGTACCATGCTCTTGGACCTCCAGAAATGGAAGCTCAAAAAACCTATTTTCTTTATAAGATACCCAGACTTGGGTATTTTGTGATACACATAACAGACTAAGACAGTAGGACAGGAACCACTGTTAGGTGAACTGCAATCAATGCTCAGGACATCAGTGGAGGTTTGGGTTTTGCTGATGATATATCTAGGAGTTCAGAGGGAAAACTGAGTATATGATCTTTGATCCAGAAGCAAAAGCAGAGATTGTAGGCAGATCATGTAAACCTTTTCTTCTATGTCCATTTTACATAGACATAGAAGGCCTAGAGAAAAGAACTCACAGACGAACATACCCTTTGCAGAGGTGGATGCATGACCCTATTTCTTTCTTTGCCACCTCTGCATAGATGCAAGAGAAGGTGATTTGGGCTTTCTTGAATTACAGGGATCAAGCTGAGAGCTGGGTGCTATTAAGTATGCCCTGTGTCCACCCTGTGTCCTGTGGTCTCTCCCACTCTTGCTGCTATGACCTCTGTCTTCCAGAGGGAGTTTGCTGATGCCTGGGTGTTGCGTATGTGTTGGCAAAAGCTCTGTGCTTCCAGAACTTATGTAGGCAGGGATGCATGTGATTTATACTTTGTTTTCATGGTCTTTCTGTGACAGAGGCCTGCAAATGAACTTGATAAGGAGAAGAAGGAAAGGACATGTCTGTGGTTAACTGAGCTGTGCATCATCCTTCAAGTGTGGGTAGGCTTTGTTTAAATGAAAAGTTCACAGTCAGGTTTCTGTTCAGGTGCACAGTAAATTCAAGACAGTGGGATGCCTTAGTGAACTATAGGATCTTAGTGTTTCAGAGTGGAAGTTTGCTTAGCAAGCAGGACATTTAAGCTCTTTCTTAAGCCATGGAGAAAGCTACACTTGGAGAAGGAAATTATTTAAGGCCTCATAGTACACTGATGAAAGAGAGAGGACCAGAGCCCACGTTGGGGCTGCAGCAATATAAGCTCATATGACAGTCCAGGAAAATGGGGTTTGGGTCCCCTTCTTTGCTATGCCTGTAAACCCTCTATGTAGAAACCCACTAGTTTTTCCAGGCAGGTGAGAGGTGGGTAGGCACCTCAGCAGCTTCCTCCAAATGCTTTAATCCTCTGGGATGTCCCCTGCCTGGCTCCCAGCACCCAGGCCCAGAGAGGGCTGCAGTTCTTTTGCCAGCAGCCCCTGTTCTCTGACCAGACACGGAATCTGATTGTGGCTTCTCTCCTGATCAGGGATGCAGCAGATGGCACTGAGCGTGGAGTCCAGCTGCAATGTGGGGTTCAAGGGGAAGGAAAAGGCGTCCTGGGGGGTCTGCTCTGGGCAGAGTCCTGGGCCTGGGAGATGGGGCTGAAGAACTTCTGACATCAATGTCAGAAGTTCCTGACCTTGACCCTGGAGAACTCAAGGTCCACCCCATACTGGTTGCTTAAAGCCACTTTTCCTCTGTTTAAAGCAAGTATAAACATTAAGCTTTACCATAGGGAATCTTTCTGTAAGCAATGGCACACCAGTAGCTTAAAGCAATGGAAGATAAACTCCAGTGGAACCCTGAAGAAGTAGATGAGGAAGGGTGAGAGGCAATGAGAAAACAGGGTAGGGCTCTGGGCCATTTTCCATCACTCCCTTGATGGATGCCTTTTTTTGTTTTGTTTGTTTTTCGGTGGTGCCAGCCACATGTGTGGCAGAGAAGCTGTGCTGGGCTGCAGCTGTCACATCGCAGGTGCTGGGCTTCAATTCAGAATCTCTGTGGTCTTTCCCACCCTTGCTGCTATGACCTCTGCCTTCCAGAGGGAGCTTGCTGATGCCTGGCTACCTGCCCTACCCCTAGGCTCCCTCTGAGCGCCAATATTCACCTGAAACTGGAGACACTTAAGTAGGTACACAAAGGGCCCAACTTCATGTGTCTTTGATGGTGACAGGCTCTAACAGAACGCATATTCCACAACCAAGTATCTTTTACAACTTTGAGACCAATTCCCTGGATTCTGCAAGGACAAAAGGAGAAAAATTTGCTTGTGTTCCTCTGCATAACCTGACTTCATTTATTCTGGACTCTAAGTTTGAGTTGGGTCCACACCTGAACCATATGATTCTGCAGACATTTATGTTACCAGTGCTACATTCTAGGCCTTGTCTCTGAAGCTTTAACCTTATCAGAAGGGCACCTGTTTCCTCTCTCCAAAAGCTGTCATCTTCTGGAAGTAGAGGTCTTTGAGATTTGCCACTCTTCCTGCCCCAGGTGCATGCAACAAACCCCAGGGCCTTGCCACTTCCAGTGTCGGTCCTGGATCAGTAGCATCCATATCAGTTGGGAGACTGTTTGCAAAGCAGAATTTCCGACCTCACTCTAAACCAGCTGAGTCAAATTTTTTAACAAGATGCCTAGGTTACCTGTAAGCATAGTAAAAGCAGGGCACAGGTAATAACCTCCCCAGACCATTTTTTTCTCAGCTCAGGAGCTCACATGGCCACATACTCTTGGCCCCACACTTTTGACTCATCAGAGAAGCTGGACTTGGGTGGGGGCCAAGCTTCCTTTATTGGCTAGGTCCTACAGGGTCTGTACTGCCTGGGTTCCACCATAGGAAAGCTCATTAATTAATAATTAGAATAGAACATGAGAAGGTGACACCACAGAGAAATATACAGATTGATTGTTTATGGGAGCACAATGCTAGAAGCAATTCCTACTGCTGCATGAGGAGAGAAGACTGAAGCCTAGGCAAAGCTATTGCATAGAGTAGGGGTGTTGTTCACTGAGCCTTGCATGGTGAATAGGAGTTTTCTAGGTGGGCAGTGGAGAGGAGAATAGTATTCTTGACAGAGGGAGTAGCTTGGAGAGAAGTATGCAGATCCGAAAGTGCAAGGTTGATTTTGGACTAATAAGTGGCATGCTGTGGCTAAAACACAAGGTTTGAGGTGGTATGGCCAGGGGATGGGAATGAAGAAAGGGGATCTGGGGAGGAGAAGTTAGGTGGAAAATGTCTGGGCACTCACTGAACTCTCTTGTGGGTTTAAAACTATTGTCAGGTGTGTCAAGGAGGAAATAGTCAAAGAACTGCTGTGCTATGCAGAGAAGCTGAGTGTCTTGGCTCCTTGAAATGGTTCTGTGAGTGTGAGGTCACCACTGTCCTGTGCTTCAGCCACAGCCTTGGCTGTGGGACTTGAGTAGATCGGATATTTGATTTGGCCTTGACCACAGACATCCATCCAAATAGAAACCAACAGTTTTGGAAGTGTGATTGATATCTTGGTGGTGCTGTAAGGCACAGAAGGACCCACAGAGGCACGGAAAAGATTTAACAAAGAAAGGAAGCTGTTAGACCCTGAGTTGCCCAGAATAAGTGGCGTGGAAGAGAGAGGAAAGGGCTCAGAGAAGCAGCATTTCTATCTGGTTCCCGTGGTTCCGTCCATAATGCTCAGAGACTTACTGATCAGGGAATTCTGCCACCGGTTCTCCCTTCCCTGTCTTTCTGACTATATTAAAACCACCCTATAGGTAATCCAGATAATTGGGAAAAGAAGATAAAAAACCTACCCACAGTCTGCCACTCTCCATGTAAGTATTTTTAATTATTTTCTTGATTTAGAAATAGCCACATTAAGTATGTTTTCTTAGAGCTGTGGCAGAGCCTGGCAAGCTGTTCATCAAAACTTTTTCTTCCGTTTTCTACAGAGTACATCTCCCAGCCTCCCTTGCGGGTGGGTGTGGCCACATGTAGTTTTCCCTGATGGGTTGAGAAGGGGTGAGATGGACTCATGGAACCTCTTGCAGGCTCTTTCCCCACCTGCAGACTGGCCCTGTACAGAGCTGTTTCAAGTGCAAGAAATAAACTTTATGTTAAACTGCTGATGTCTTCGAGTTTATTGTAGAGGTTAGCCTCTACAATATCAGTGTCAACAGATTGATACTCTACAATGTCAACAGAGCTGAAGTTTCATTGTGTGATTTCTCACAAACTGCTGGCAGTACAATAGACTGCCAGAAGAACCTTTCTGAATAATTCAAAGATGAAAAAATTATGACGGGGATGACTGTGGAGTTTCTTATCAGGAGCTCTCTCAATGCAGAAAAATCGTATTAATCATCCCATTTTTCAGAAACACATGCTCTCTTGAGATGGAAGTTCAATATTCTCCCATTGTTCTGACTTCCCCAAAATGATGGGAGTACTTCTAGAACTGCATATCAGTTTGAAGCCAGGAGGCTCGCTCTGATACTTAACAAGTTGTGTGATTTGAGCAAGGCCTTAACTTCTGAGAGTTTCAGTTTCCTCATCTGTAAAACGGTCATTGTTAAGACCTGCTTTCTGGGATGGTTGAAGGGCATTGAAGGAGATAATGATTGTCAAGAGCTTAGCAGGGTACATGGCGTGAACAGAAGACTCCCTGGGACCCATGACTGTGCCATTTGGCTAGTACTGTAGCTCGGACCTCAAACATAGTTACTACCTAGCACGTTTAGAGAACCGTAAAGCAATCTGCAAATTTCAAAGGAGAAATGATGGGCATGGATTGGAGAACTGAGAAAGGCAGCAGAAGAAACACAGAGAGGGTCCCAGCCATCCAGTGCTTTAATCTTGAGGTGCTGAAGGGCTAATCTATCAGTTGACTGAAAGGGTTTGAGAACAAAACTGTACAAGAGAGGGTGTGTGTGGGGAGGTTCATCCTTTTTCTAATATGTGTGCTTGGGGTTGTTCTATATTTGGATGGTGGCTCTCTCGTCTGAGGTTAATCTTCTTTGTCCGAGTCATCCAGCCTAGGGATTAACTGCTTTAAACTCCAGGCCCTGCTGGCTCTGACAATGTTAACTTTGTGTTGTTGAGGCCCAGGATCCAAGCAGTCAATTTCTATTGAACCAACACACAAAGCTTCTTTGTGGCACTTTAATACTATAGAGAGAGAGACTACGGCCTTGAGAGAGGAGATGACTTACTTCTTGTGACAGATTTGTGATTCAAACCCCTGTTTCTGGCTTGGAGTTCTCTGTCATTGCTGGTCTCCAGTGAAGGATTTGGGGAAAGGGCCTTCTTTAAAGAGCAAAGCAGTGAATCTGGGAGAGGCCTCATGTGCTGATGCAAATTCCAGATTGTGTTCTGGGGAATCTCCAGTCTGCCTGAAAAGTGCAGCATGCTCCCTTGCCAATAAATGAGCTATTTGGAAACACCCCCAAAGGGCTGAGTCCCCCAACAGTTTTCTGGCTTTGTGTATTCAGCTCAAGATCGATGATATGGATTTGTGTGTGTGTGGGGGGGGGAGGGTACTGGGGATCAAACCCAGGGCCTTGTGTATACTAGGCAAATGCTTTACCACTGAGTTACAAGAGTCACACTCTGAGATGAGAGAACTCTGCCAGGCCCAGGTGGGGTCATGGCTATACCCAAGGGCCCATAACTGTAAGTCCCAAAATTCCTTGCAGTGAGGGGAGGGGAGTTCCTTAAAGGAGAAATAGGGAGTTACTGTTAGAAGAAACACGGTTGATGGGCAGACAAAACACACAGATACCCATCACACACACTGAACTGGTTTCTCTTGCTCAAATAAAGATCACACAGTGTTAATTTTGGGGGTGAGCATTGGAGTCTTCGAAAGTTGGGCTGTTTCTCTATCTCCCCCCCTTTTTAAATAACAGGTTCAAGTTTTCACAACCATTTTGCTTGTCCTACTCTTGCATTTTAAGAATTAAAATGCCCAAAACTCAAAGGTGGATATTTCTCCCTTAAATCCCTTTTATATCTGTTTACTTATCAATATATTTTTGTTGACTGCCCAGGGAGCTGGAGTCAGTAGCAGACAAGGAAGATATGATCCCTGCTCTCAAGTAAGCTCTGTGTACGTATATAAAGAAAATGCATGTGTAAGTACATGTATACAATTTTCTATTGTGACTTCAGAATTGCTATCTTGTTTAAGTGCAATTGATGCTCACAGGTGTACTAACTTGGCTAGAGAAGAGGTGCATCTGTCAATCAATCACATTGAGTTATTTGCTAAAGAGCGTGACTTTGCACATCCTTCCTGAGCCTAGAACATCTTGGAAGCTGAAGAGTAAAAAACAACAACAGAAAAAAAATCAATCAATCCTGGGACCATACTGCCTGCTGCTCTGTCCTCCTGAGGGTGGAAGGGAGTGGGTGGCCTTCATTTGTGTTGCTTCTGTTTGCAGGCTGTGAATGAGAACTGACACTGTGGGCTGCTTTGTTGTTGTGTGCCAGTGTTTGAACACGGGATGGCATATTGCTTTGCTATTATCAAGTTATTTGTATTATCCCAGCAGCTGGCAATGGTATAACAATTTTCAAGAGAATAAAAAGTCTAGAGATATTTGCTTAGAATAAAAACAGTTGGAGCATGAGGTGTGCTGTGTTTCTCTGCAGAGCCCTGTGTGACTGTACCTCATAATGGCACGATTGTTCCTTGCTTAGAATTCCCAGTGGGACTTCCCTTCTTCAAAGGTCAGAGAAGGGTCATGCCTTCTGGAAGGGAAGCCTATCTCAGCTTCTTTGCATGCATGGACAGAGTTATGAAAATGGACTTCCCTCTTGGGATCTGATCAGGCTTTTACTGACAGGGAGCTCCTAAGCAGCTGTTGTGGTTTGGAGTCCAAGGTCAATACCAGAGGACAGACTTGGATGGCAAAGAGCTGTCTTTTGTTTCTTTTGTTTTGTTTTGTTGTTGTTGTTTCATGAGCATATAGGCTCTGGAGTCAGATTTCGGGGTTTGAAGCTTACCTCTTTCACTTACTAATTGTGCTTAAATACACAATTTCCTTGCTTGTAAAACAAGGATAATATTAAAGAATGCTTTACCAGGTTCAGAAACCAAATTCTGCGTGTTTTCTCTCATATGTGGAACATAGCCCTACTACATATACAGCAATATAATGAAAAACAGGTCGTGCTAAGGGGAGGTCACATATGAGAGAGGGAGGGTAAAAGAAGGAAGATAAGAAGGTGAATATGGTTGATGTACTTTCTATACAAGAATGAATATAGAATTTTTAAGCCTGTTGAAATCACCATAAGAAGGGGACTAAGGTAGAAAGAAGAAAAGTAGAGGAGATGAACCAATTTGGGTTATAATACATATGTACATGGAAATATCACAAGGAAATTCCCCGTCTTGCTATCTTAAACAAACAAAAATGTGATTTTTTTCTTTTACAAAATCAAAGAACAGGAGGGTGGGACAGGTCTTGTCTAGGGGTTGGTATCAATGGGAGTGGGGAGGAGTAGGGAAAGGGTGTAGGAAGGTGAAAATGCTGCAAATACTGTGTACACATGTGTGTAAATGGGAAAATAAGACCTGTTGAAACTATTCTAGGAATGGGGGGAAGGGGAGGATAAAGGAGAATGATGGATGGGTAAATTCAAGTATGATATATTTGATTTATTGTAAGAACTTTTATAAATGCCATTATGTACCCTCAGCACAACAATAAAAAACAAAAACAAACACAAAAAAACAAAAACTGAGTAAAAAAAAAATGAGTGCTTTACCTCATACAGTTGTTATTAAGAGGAATGAGTTAAATGAGGTGATGATGCAATGCTCAGAACAATGGCAAGTGTATCAGTCAGTTTTTACTGTGTAGTAATGGTGCTGTGTAACAAACCGTCCCGATCATCTCAGCGGCTGATACAATGTGTTTAATCTCACTTATGAGTTTTCCAGTCAGTTGGGGTGCTGTCTTTGATGCTGCAGGTCAAGTTCAGGTTTTGCTACCTGGATGCTACTGGGAATATATTACTCTCATGGCAGAAGGTATGAGGACACGAGAGATGTCACATTGTCCCAGCACATTGTAAGCCTCTGTACAAGTCAGGTTTGCTAACATTTCATTGGGCAGCACAAATCATGTGACCAAACCAAAGCCCACATAAGTGACTAGGGAAAGTATATTCTTCTCACAGTGACAGATCTTGCAAATTTTTGTCTAAGAATGTGAGTGATCACCATATTACACGGGGAAGAGTTAGGATTGATAATTTGATCTACCAAAGCGAGTTACATGTAACAGGATGGTGAGTGGGACTTTCACATTGCCTCTCAATGTACACTCAGAGTGCAAAGTTGAAAATAACAAGTCTCAGACACTGTACTTTTAAATACTGGTGTCCCTAACAACTTTCTAAGAGGTGTCAAAACTGGCTGTGGTGCCCTCAGCTCTAAGCCCTCAGGTTTCTGGAAATATAGGGATAAAAAGAGAAGGTAGGACCTTTGGAATCTTTCCCTACAGTGAGGTGAAAGATGTTTGGTTTACCACGAAGCCAAGTGCAGGGTCTCGGACAGACTCCCTCCTAGGGACTGGAGATTCTTGCAAGAAGGGAGGTGGGCATCTGGCACCCTGGCTGGGTGCTGGCTGACCTGTGGTAGTAGAGGAATGGAGATCACAGAGGGTGTGGTATGTGCCCTGAACTATAGGCCAAGTGACGACATAGAGCCAAGTTTTAATATGAAAATGTGGACAGGTGGAAGGTTTAATGGATGGTTCATATCAGCAGAGACAGATGAGTGACAAGAGAAGAAGAGGATATCTTTCTATTGCATTTGATGAGAGCTTGGAAAGATGCAGGAGGCTTCCCAGGACAGGGCCTGATGCTTAGGGGGAGGAGCAGAAATGCAAAGTCTGCCTGGAGAAGTGGCCAGGTGTGTGGCCAGCTGGTGATTCTCAAGTGGGTCCCAGCTGCCCCTTTCTGAGAGGCTCCTCAGCACTCAATGGCCATGGTGAGGCTGAACACTGTCGCAAGAAAAGGGTCCAAACCAGAGCAATGCCAGGGAGGGACACTGTCCTGTTACAGCGCTAAGTATTGCTGCCGCTGCTGCTTCCCCACCTCTGGCTTTTCTCCCTCCTCCCTTCGGCTCTGTTCGGAGCCTCACACTGCTTTCTGCACTGGTTAGTGAGCTCTGGCTGTGCAGAGGCAGGGCTGGGGGGCTGAGGGCATGCTCGTTGATCCGCTCGGGGCTCCCGGCTTTTACTCTTAATCCATGGCTTCTATCGGCCTGCAGGATGCTTGGCCAGTTGCTCCACTTTTTAGAATCGGGCAGAGTCCAGAGCACATAAAAAAATGGGGGTAGGGAGCCTACCGTTGCCATTTCCAGGGGTGAGGGGATAGGTTTTTCCTAGTGATTAGAGCTGATTTTTTAAGAAAAGATAAACTCTTTTTAAATTTGTCAATCTCTCAGCTCTCAAGAAGAGATTAAATGACTAAAGTGGATGAAGGAATAAATTAAGATGTACCCAAGGTACTCTATCATTTGAGATGTTGCCATGGTGAGCAATTCGCTTGTCTCATGCTTGTGTCTGGGCTATTCAGTGACCTGCCTGAATGGAACTAGTGACCAATCCCACTCCTGGCTCTGATTATTATAAACTGATCTGATATCCCCAGTGGGATTTGTCCCAGCTATTGGAAGTTGGAAATTGCCCTCAACTATTGTTGAAATGAGTGAGTCTTCAAGTTTTCCATCCAAGTCGTTGGTTTCCTTATGCTGATTATTTTCTCAGGAGATGATGCTTGCTAGGGAATAAGGTTTGGCAACTAGGGAAATCTACAAGTGATAAGGTCCTTCTGTGTTACTTCTGGGCAGTTTGTTTTAATTCACCCAAAAGCTACCAATGGATGAGTGTCTACTCGATGCATCTTTGCTTATGGCAAATATGGTCATTAAAAGAAAAATCAAACACTGTCAGATTCTTAGGTGAGACAGTATTGGGGTTTGCACTCAGGCCTTCACATATGCTAGGCAGATGCTCTCCACTTGACCCATGGCCCCTTCCCCCATTCTTTTTTTGCTTTAGTTATTTTTAGGGTAGTGTCTTGCATTTTTGCCTGGGCCAGCCTGGACCTGTTATTAACACTACTCACACAGCTGGGATGACAGCTGTGTGACCACCATGCCCAGCTATTTGTTGACATGGGTGGGGGTTTCCTTGCTAACTCTACTGGGCTGGCCTTAAACCTTGATCCTCCTGATCTCTTTCTCTTGAGTAGCTAGGATTATAGGCGTGAGCTTCCAGGCCTGGCCCTGGTCTTTCCATGTCCATCTTAAATTGAGTGTTACTATTTTTCAGTAAAAGCTCAGTGTAGACTGAGGACATTAAATTGGTGACTCTCAGGATTATTGCAAATATTTTCCTGTTGATTTTGACTTTAATTTTGTATTCTTAGAGTCTTTTTGCCATGTAGAAATTTAGGTATTTATGTATTCATACTACCAGTATTTTCTGTTAAAACCCCTTCCTTTTAATGCATAGGAAGTTCTTTTTTACTCTCAAATCAAGAAGGTATTCATTGGTAAATTTTGGTTATTTTAATTATTGTTTTTAATTTTACACATGACCTTTTAATTTATTTGGACTTTTTATGACTTGTAGTATGAAATAGGGAGTTATATTTTAGTTCATGTTAACTATTGTTTTTCTTAGTGGCATGGAATGAGTAGTCCTTTTCTCCAGTGAATTGTATAATTTTGTTTCATTTGGTCTGTCTCTTGTATCAAAACCAGTATAATTATTTTCACTTGATGTTATGTTTTAATACATAGCAGTACAAGTCCTTTTTTAAACTATTGCTTGGCTATCTTCTCCTTTTTCTTCTTCCGGATGAATTACTGAATTGTGTTGTCAAGTTAAAAAATTCCTGCTGGAATATGAATAGGAATTACATTACAGTTTAATGATATTACGAATTAATTTGATGAGAACTGGCATTGTAAAATCAGGAATGTTTACTTACTCACTGTGTATTCTCATCCCACCGTACAGCTTTGCCTTTAGAGAATGAAAATCAAATAATGGGAAATAACAGCTTTTGAGAACTTATTTTGTGCTGGGCTTTGCATTCTTTAAATTTTGTATCTCATTTAATCCTTCCATTTTACCCAGGATTACTCAGATAGTAAGTGATCAAGCTGGGATACTCACTCAAGGCTTTCTGACTCTGACACTGGAGCTAAGAAACTCTATAATCTACCCCTCCCTGAAGACTCTGCAAATTCGGTCCCAAGGTTTAAAGTGTCAGGGAGCTAGACTGTGAACATGTTAAGCTTAGTTCTTGTGTTGGAAACTTGTTTTTTTTTTCTTTGAAATAAAACATGTGTTAGAGTAGCTGAGGGTATATAGCTCAGTAGCCCATGTGGTCAGTGTACCTGAGTGTCTGGGTTTAATTTCCCAAAGAAAAAGTAAAAATGAAAAATGAAACAAGCACAGCAAAATGGAAATAAAAGATGTTAGGGGAAAGCTGTCTTTGCTTGAGATTTCATGAGCACTCTCCATTTAAAGGGTCAAAGTTGAGTTGTCATTAACCACATGGGTCCTCAGCCCAGGCAGATTAATTGTCGCTGTCACTCCCTTCCCCTCTGCACCCACTTCAGAAAAGCATCTACACACTGAGCAATTCCCAACCAGAAAAGCTGGAATTTGAAATGTGCAGACACTGAAGCTTTTTCCGCTCCAACATGATGCCACAAAAATTCCACCCCTGACCTCATGTGTGATGGATTTCAGTCAAAATGCAGGTGGACTAAGAATACTGTGTAAAACTACCTGTAGGCTGTGTGTAGGAGGTATACATAAAACGTAAATGAATTTTGCATTTAGACCTTGGTCCCCTCCCCAAGAAATCTCATTATGCATATGCAAATATTCCAAAATCTGAGAAAACCTGAAACCTGAAATACTTCTGGTCCTAAGCATTTTGGATAAGGAACACTCAACTTATGTATGTATTTACTTATTATTACTTCTTTAGCTTTAACCTCTCTTTAAATCAATACTAACCTCTACTTATATTAAAAATATTTTTTAAAGTCATGCTTTGCTGTTGAAAGTACTCCTAACGTGTTAAACAGTCTCCCATTTGGGGGGTGAATTCCTCCTGTCCTCTGTTGTCTTGTTGAGTTTTATCTTATAGATCCAGGTATGTTGTGGCCACAAATCAGGTGAGCACATGGTCAGGTTCAGAGTGGTTTATCAAAGATGCCCTCTTTACCCTCCATCAAGAATTAAATCTTGGTGTATACAAATGGGCTCCTCTGATGTGTTTCCTGGGGACTCAGTCTGGAAAGCAGGAGTGCCTGCGGTTGACCTGCTTGTCTGAGTCATCTTTGGTGAGTCAGCTCTCTCTTGCAGGGTGGCTCTCCCATCTTGGACAGCACTCCCTGGCTCCCTTTTTCTAGCACACGCAGAGCTGCTCCCCCAGCTCTGGATCCTGTTTTGTCTTTCTGAGAGACTTAACAAAGCTGGAAGTCTTCATTAACATACTCTGTGCCTGGAGATCATCTTCCCCATCTTTTGTCTGTTTTTAATCCTGTACTTTCTGAGTCATCCTTGAGATAAGAGAACCTGAACCTGGACATTATTGCATTACACGAAATAAGCCAGGTGCAGAGAGACAAATACTGCACAGTCTCACTTCGATGTGGAATCTGAAAAGAGTTACCAGGGGCTGGGATCAGGTCTTGGTCAAAGGATATAAAAATCTCAGTTCTAGAGGAGGAATAAGATCAAGAGATTCATGAAAATTGCAAAGAGAGTAGATTTTAAGTGTTTTCATCAGAAAAAAAAATGTCTGTTATTGTAATTAGCTTTATAATCCACAATTATACGTATTTCCAAACAATGTGTATTCAATGTCTGTCAGTTGATTTAAAAACTAAAGAGCTGGTTGAATAATAGGGGAGCTTGGTGATAGAGAAAGAGTAAGTAATAGGGAGGTTGATTTGACTAAAGCATGATATATATGTGTCTGAAATGCCAAGGTGAAACCTCTTTGACTGTCAAGATACACTTTAAAAAAATGAAGGACAGGAGGGTAAAATGAGTCTTTTCCAGGAGTGGGTACCAGTGGCGGGGGGGCAGGGCATAAGAAAGGGGGAATGAGGGGGAGTGTTGTGGATGTATTTTGTATTCATATATGAAATTAGACGAATGAAACCTGTTGAAATTGTTCTATGAAGTGGGGAAGGGGAGGAGGGAGAATGATGGAGGGTATAGATCTCACTAAGTGTGGACAGGCTATAAAACCATAGGATCCTATATTTGTGTATTCAGGAAAAACCAAGAGAGTTGATCTGTGGTTCATTGCATGCAGTAATACATGAAATACAGAGTAGTCCCAGCACATACTGTTATTTGTGAGGCACAAATGTTGGGGGGGTCAAAGATTTGTGTTGCTCTAGGTCAGTTATTTGCTTATTAAGAGCAGACCTCCTTTGCTTTTTGCAACAAATTCTTTTTTTTAATTTCTTTTATTTATTCATTAATTTTTTAAATTGTTTTATTATTCATATGTGCAAACAAGGCTTGGGTCATTTCTCCCCCCTGCCCCCACCCCCTTCCTTACCACCCACTCCGCCCCCTCCCTCTCCCCTCCACCCCCTCAATACCCAGCAGAAACTATTTTGCCCTTATCTCTAATTTTGTTGAGAGAGTATAAGCAATAATAGGAAGGACCAAGGGTTTTTGCTGGTTGAGATAAGGATAGCTATACAGGGCATTGACTCACATTGATTTCCTGTGCGTGGGTGTTACCTTCTAGGTTAATTCTTTTTGATCTAACCTTTTCTCTAGTACCTGTTCCCCTTTTCCTATTGGCCTCAGTTGCTTTAAGGTATCTGCTTTAGTTTCTCTGCGTTAAGGGCAACAAATGCTAGCTAATCTTTTAGGTGTCTTACCTATCCTCACCCCTCCCTTGTGTGCTCTCGCTTTTATCATGTGCTCAAAGTCCAATCCCCGTGTTGTGTTTGCCCTTGATGTAATGTCCACATATGAGGGAGAACATACAATTTTTGGTCTTTTGGGCCAGGCTAACCTCACTCAGAATGATGTTCTCCAATTCCATCCATTTACCAGCGAATGATAACATTTCATTCTTCTTCGCTGTATAAAATTCCATTGTGTATAGATACCACATTTTCTTAATCCATTCATCAGTGGTGGGGCATCTTGGCTGTTTCCATAACTTGGCTATTGTGAATAGTGCCGCAATAAACATGGGTGTGCAGGTGCCTCTGGAGTAACCTGTGTCACAGTCTTTTGGGTATATCCCCAAGAGTGGTATTGCTGGATCAAATGGTAGATCAATGTTTAGCTTTTTAAGTAGCCTCCAAATTTTTTTCCAGAGTGGTTGTACTAGTTTACATTCCCACCAACAGTGTAAGAGGGTTCCTTTTTCCCCGAATCCTCGCCAACACCTGTTGTTGGTGGTGTTGCTGATGATGGCTATTCTAACAGGGGTGAGGTGGAATCTTAGTGTGGTTTTAATTTGCATTTCCTTTATTGCTAGAGATGGTGAGCATTTTTTCATGTGTTTTTTGGCCATTTGAATTTCTTCTTTTGAGAAAGTTCTGTTTAGTTCACTTGCCCATTTATTGGTTCATTAGTTTTGGGAGAATTTAGTTTTTTAAGTTCCCTATATATTCTGGTTATCAGTTGCAATAAATTCTTGCAAGGAAGGGAGTATATTCCCACTGGACAGAGAAGCAAAGCCACTCCTTCCAAGTCTACAGTTAATACGTGGTAGAGTTGTGATCAAGGTCTTCGGACTCCTGTGCTACTGTCTTTATGGAGTATGTCTTCATAGAAGTTCTCCAGAGATGAGCAAGGAGAGATTAACCTAGAAAAGACTGGATAATTGGTCTCCAGAAGGGACCATCTTGAGCTCTGAGCACACTTGGCTGTGTCTTCTGCATGACTCTCTATAAATTCATCCTGATGTGGAAGTCATCTATGGGTGTCTTCAGGACTGTTGTCTACAGAGGTGCCTTCCAGAGGTGCACTGTGTTGCTCCAGACCTCATCCACTGTGGGGTGTTTCGAGGGGAGGCTTTAAACCCCTTGAGAAATATTTTGTCCCTGTAACCTTGTTGGTCTTCATTATAGGAAATTTTCCTGGGGTTAATATCAGGGTAGGCAAATTGTCCTGGCTTGCAGTCTTGATTCACCATTCTCTTCTTACCACATTCATTAAATTATCAAAGTTCTATTAAGATTTAAATGAAATCTTCCAGCCTCGGCACCCATCTGTTCGAGCTATTTATTTCCCAGGGAAGTCACGAATCTGTCATTTGCGATTTGTGATTTTACAGTTTTTCGTATCTGTGATGCCAGCGGTGTTTCCTCCGTGAGGCTGTGATACACGACTCTCCAAACAGGGCTCATGGGCAGATCGTGAAGCTAGTGGCACCTCCTTCCCCAGGAAGTGAGAAACCCTCCATGGAGCACGAGGCACAGCAGCCAAGTCTGGTGAGGGAGGGAGTCTGTGCAAAAACATGTGCTCCTTACTCCATAAAACAGATTTTCAGGCCTCTGAGGTATTGGGGACTTCTTATGAGTCACACTAAAACTCTTTGCTATCTAAAGATGTAAAAAAGTATTTGGTCTTGAAAGGGGAGTATTTCTCTCTCTCTCTCTCTCTCTCTCTCTCTCTCTCTCTCTCATTCTCTCTCTTCTGGATGGAACCCAGGACCCTACAATTACCAGGCAAGCATTCTTTATCTAAACTACAACCCCAGCTCTAAGAGGAGTGTATATTCTTCTGCTACAGCTGAAGAGGGCTTAAACAACAGAAATTTATTTTCTTATAAGATCTGTCTCAGGCTTACAGATGATGGTCTTCTGTCTGTGTCTTCATGTGGTCTTCCCTCCATGAGTCTGTGTCCTAACTTCTTATAAGAACTGTAGCCATTTAATTAGAGGCCATCTGAGAACCTCATTTTTAACTTAATTACCTTTTTAATGCCTTCTGTCCAAATTTAGTCACACTGAGTGGGTATTGGGGCTAGGAATTCAAACAGGAATTTTGAGGGAACACACAGTCCATAGCAGGGAGAGAACGTACGAATGAGGATAAACAATTGTTAAGTTTCTGTTCTGTACCAGGCATTGTACTTGGCTTCATATGCTTTTCTTTTCATTGAAAAGCATCTTACATGTCATTCGGGAGTGGTCCCAGCCGGCCTCTGTGTTACCATCATGTGGTCAGTACATGGGTGAACTTTCTTCAAGAACTTGGAGGTTTAGGATCAGTGTAGAGGGACAGGGTGGAGAAATGAAGTCACTTTAAAGAGCAAAAGGAACCCTGGGCACACTGTACCTGACAGTGTGTAACATGGGGCATATTACCAACAGTGGTAACTGTAATAACCATACTGGCTGACTTTGGTGGAGTGCTGGCTTTGGCTGTGCCTGTAATGGAAATGCTTTAAAAAAATTACTTATTTAATAGTTACAGCGCTAAAGAAAGAACACACGTAACTCTCTTAAGAAGTTGGTCAGCCAAGTTGTCTTAGAAATTGACTTTCTCAGAAGGCAATATCGACAGTGTATTCCAACTGCTGCACAGAAGACAGCTTTCAGCTGACAAGCTCAGAACTGAGGTCACCCTTAGCAAGGCTGTGTCTGTTGAGGGTGACGGTGCAGGGAGCTTGAGGCTGGAGACCCAGACATGGGTTCCTGTTTGCCCGCATTCTGTGCTCCTCACCACCCTTCCAAGTATGGCCTGACTTCCAGTGTTGACCTGATGAGGGAAGAGGAGGAGCTGGACAAGACGATGATTCTGTCTTATGCATAGATCCATCCTTGTAAATAAGGTGGCATTCTGGTTGATCTCACCATCTGGAATGAGAGTTGTGGCAACAGGACTGACAAACCAGGCCTTTGTATTGGCTTAGAGTGAATGCTCAACCTTGGCCTGGGATATTGCATTTGTTGTGACAAATTATCACAACTTTAGTGACTTCAAACAGCACAGAAGTTTATCTTATAGTCTGAAGTCTGTAAGTCTGAAATGGGTCTCACTGGGTGAAAAATCGAGGAGTCAGCAGGGCTACATTCCTTCTGGGGATGCTATGGGAGAATCTGGTCTCTTGCACTGTCCACTGCTTGAGACACCTGCAGTCCTTGGCTTGTGGCCCCTCCTCTATCTTTGAAACTGTAGCTTAGCATTTTCAAGTTTCTGTTTTCAACTTTCCTGCCTCCCTCTTTCACTTACAAGGACTTTTGTGATTATGTTGGACCTCCCTACATATCCGTCCATCTCAAGATCCTTAATTTAATCGTGTCTGCAAAGTACTTTTACTAGGTAAGGTTCTCAGGTTCTGAGGGTTAAGATGTGGAAATATTCAGGGAGCCATTATTCTGTCTACCATGACTACTTAATTATATCAGTCTCATAGTTACAATGTTCCAGTGGCTAAAACCAGGCAAAGCCATCATAAGAAAGGAAAACTGTAGATCTCTCCCTCCCCCCCTTCCTCTCTCTCTCTCTCTCTCTCTCTCTCTCTCAGGGGTACTGGCATCTGAATTCAAGACCTTGCACTTGCTAGGCAGGTGCTCTATTACTTGAGCTGCACCCCCAGCCAAACCAGTATCTTTTATGTATAGAAAATGTAGCAAACCAAATCCAGCAACATACAAAGCCAGTATTATCTACCATAACCAAATGGCATTCGTCCCAGGAATGCAAGATTGGTTTAACACTGAAAAAGTCAACCAATGTAATATAACACATTAGTGGAATGAAAGGAAAAAACCCACATGATCACGTCAAATGATACAGAAAAACATTTTGTTGACAAAATCCAACACCTTTTTATGATTACAAATACTCAAACTCGATATAGAAGGGAACTTTCTCAAGTTGATAAAGGACATCTGTGAAGAACAACTCATAGTGAACAACATCACAGCTAGTGGTGAAAGATGGGGTGGTTCCCCTTTAAGATAGGAAACAAGGCAAGGATGCCCACTCTCACTTATTCTATTCAAAATCCTAGGGTACATGACATGGGCTTCAGAATCAAAGAACTTGGACCGAAATGCTAGCTCCATCAATTGTCCAATTTTTGGGCAAGTTACTTAATCTCTCTGAGCCTGCCTCAGCTTCCTCTTCTGTAAAATGGGGTGATGACTGTGTCTACCTTGAAGGGCTCTTGTGAGGACAAAATGAATGTCAAGCTTGCAGCATCACAGATGCTTGTAAGATGTTCTCTACCCTTTCTTGTCCTGTGTGTTGGGTGCCATCTTAGAGAGAAGAGAAAGGTGTCTATGAGACAGCATGAGCAGAGTGAAGGAAGGTGAATCCAGGCACCTCTAATTAAGGATGTTCTAATTAAGGATCATAGAGGCCGGGCTGGACAGCAGACTGACTGCACCATTGTGCAGCTGTTCCAGGCCTAGCTCATTATGCTGTGCCCTTGGCATGAGGCTGCCAGGAGAGTGCCCTGCTCTCCATGCCCATGCACTGACAGCTCTGCCCAGCTATCCTCTGGCTGGAAGGCTCACCTTGGGAGGCATTTATTTTTTTATTTTTTTCATTGTTCTTTTATTATTCATATGTGCATACAAGGCTTGGTTCATTTCTCCCCCCTGCCCCCACCCCCTCCCTTACCACCCACTCCGCCCCCTCCCTCTCCCCCCCAATACCCTGCAGAAACTATTTTGCCCTTATTTCTAATTTTGTTGTAGAGAGAGTATAAGCAATAATAGGAAGGAACAAGGGGTTTTGCTGGTTGAGATAAGGATAGCTATACAGGGCATTGACTCACATTGATTTCCTGTGTGTGGGTGTTACCTTCTAGGTTAATTCTTTTTGATCTAACCTTTTCTCTAGTTCCTGTTCCCCTTTTTCTATTGGCCTCAGTTGCTTTAAGGTATCTGCTTTAGTTTCTCTGCGTTAAGGGCAACAAATGCTAGCTAGTTTTTTAGGTGTCTTACCTATCCTCTCCCCTCCCTTGTGTGCTCTCGCTTTTATCATGTGCTCATAGTCCAATCCCCTTGTTGTGTTTGCCCTTGATCTAATGTCCACATATGAGGGAGAACATATGATTTTTGGTGTTTTGGGCCAGGCTAACCTCACTCAGAATGATGTTCTCCAATTGGGAGGCATTTAGAAAGCAGGCTGTTCACCATCTCCTGACTCTGGATGAGAAAGGAAAGATATAGTCCAGAGGCACAGTAGTCATGGGATGGCCCAGCAAGACGTTGGTGTGGGTAAGGAGCTGAGATGCCATTTGGTGCTCCAATGTGCTGCCTCATAGGTGGTGTTAAGGTTTTAACCTCTGCCTATTGGGGCACAGAAATAGTCCTAGGAGTCCTGCTATTTCTACAACTCCGTGAAAGAATTATTTGAGCTTGTTTTTTTCTTTTCCTCATTCTAAGCATTAAAGTGATACAGATTTTATGGACCAGAAGAAGAGTGGGGAGAAGGTGGTGAATAATGATATTTGATTCTCTGCAGAGAAAAGCATTCCCTAGGGTGCCTGAGCCTCTTCCACTGGAGGTGGGGAGGAGGATACATCTTGAAGACTCTTGTCTTTGTCAGTTTCATCCCCAGGGCGCAAATCAAATCCAGGTAGTGCACAAACTGCATTTCCACCCTCCAGGGACAAAGCCCGTCACCAGCCCCACTCTGTGTCTAGGAGAGCTTTCTAGCCCCTCCAGGAGCTGTTCCCTTCTTGCCCACAGTGAGTCATCCCGAGAGGCTGGCCTCTGAGATGGTGGGATGGGAGAGCAGGAGGAGGCATCAGAATGCCAAGGCTGTTCTGTTCTTTTCTTTAAAATTATCTTTGCAGCTTGTAACTGTGATATTCCTGCACAGAATCCAAGAAAGCAAATGAACCAGGGACTCACCCAGGGTCTGCAACCTGTTTCAGATTGAATCTGAGATCAGTACCACTGCCATGTGCAAGCATCTTCCTCTTGGGAAAATGACCACAGTGACAGTGGGTGTGTGAGATCCTTGGAATCAAGTCCTTTTAACAAACGTTCAACATGCCCTTGGGTTGATATACAACATATCACCAAAATTACATTGAGGCTGTCCTCCCTCAAGAAAACTAGTCAACTTTGTGTAATAAATGAGCAAATGACCATCTCATAAGCTAGGAGAAATGCAGTGGTGGTAGAGAGATAAAGGGTGCGTTGTGCTGCAGAAGGAGAAATCAACTTTCCAGAGTCAGAATTAGGGAGCTTTGTTGGTGACTGAGTCAAGTGAGATGGAAAGGCACAGAAAAGATGTAGTTAGCTCATTTGGGAGAATTCTAGAACTGTGGTGTGAATTGAGTGCACGGATGTGCCTACAAAGGTGAACAGAATCAGAGCAGAGGTGACTTGTGGATGTCTAATGTGATGAGCCCGTAAAACTATGCTGTGTGACTGCCATAATGGCCTTGGGGACCCCATGGAGGAAATTGATAAGTAGAGTGCCTGTGTGTGTGTGTGTGTGTGTGTGTGTGGTGGGGGGACACCAAAGTCTACTTTGGAGGGGATTCCTTTGGTCCAATGTGGTCTATGGATGGAGGTAGCATGACTTCATGATGGTTGACCTCTACTCTGGAGTCAGTGAGCCTGGGTTAGAACCTGAGTTCTGTTGCTCACTAACAGTGTGACCACAGGTATGCTTTTCCTCAGTCTTTGCTTCCTCATCTGTACAATGGAGGAAAGAGTGGTGGCCATGGAACGAATTTTGTGAGGTTAATTAGGATAAGGTAGGTAGGTATCAGTGCCTGCTACTCACCATGGGCTCAGCGATGGGGCTCATACTAAAAGCCACTCAAAAGAGATGGCTGTGGCTAGTGGGGGTTGGGTGGGTTTGAAGGACAGGGACTGCAGGACTGAGCCTGTTGAAAATTCAGGAGGAAGATCAGGGCAGGAGTGTGAAGCTAGAGCTGAAGTGTAATGTGGTAGATGTGGCTGAAATCATCAAGAGAGAGAGAAAAAGAGAGGAGAGAGAGAGAGAGAGAGAGAGAGATTGGAGGGTAAGAGGAAAGCTAGAGCTGGTGTCTCAATGGTGTCCTAATGACCAAAGCAGGAGAAGTCTGTCAAAGAAGGGGTCAAGGAGGCAGTAACCAAGAGGGAGCTCCAAATGGCAGTTTGGACGGCCAAGAGCTTCAAGGACATACGTGGGAGCTTCAAGGACATACGTGGGTGAGAGGCAAGAGGTCAGCACAGTGCTGAGAACAAAGGATGCAAGGCCAGGGGCCCAGACCCTTGCATGTAAGGGCAGCAAGTCAGTTACCAGACAGTCTTTGGGATGTTTGGTGCCAAAAGGAAGGAGCGACAATAGAGTGAGGTCTTAAGATAGAGGGGTTGAAGGAAATGTTTGAAGTAAAATGTTATTGAAGCATTTTTGCAGGGTAAAATATTAAGAGTATGAAGAGAAAGAGCTTAAAGATGCAAGTTCAGAACCAGTAGGATGGGTAAGGCTGGGAGCCAGGGAGAAGCGTAGCCTTGGAAACAGGTAGAGATGCTGTAGAGGGAGGAGGGGAGGGAAGAGGAGTGGACAAAGATGGGTCAAGATCGGAGAGAAGGTAGCCAATGAACTGGGGGCAAGGTAGGAGGTCAGAGGAAGGGTTTTGGAAGTGGGATGAGGTTCATGGAAACAGTTTTTATGCAGAATAAAACTAAGGGCTATCTAATTGTTGCCAAGCAGGACTAGGTTCAATTGATTCCAACGTCTCTATTTGGGTTGAACTGCTGAACGCACATACACATGTGTATACATATACGTGTTGTGTGTGTGTGTGTGTGTGTGTGTGTGTGTGTGTGGAGGTTGTTCGTCCCATTAGTGTTTGGCAGCATAAGTAATGGGAAAAAACAAAGTGGGCTCCTGCACAGCTGGAAGCTGTGTCTGTCTGGTTCTTTATAGAACAGACACCATTTTACTTAAGGCCAGTATATAAGAAGAAATAGAAGACAAGCCCAATTAGCCCAATTAGCTCATTTAATCCTATAACACCCACGGCAGGGGCACAATATTATTCACATTTTGCAGCTGAAGAAACTGAGATCATAAAGGTTGAGTGACTTGAACACCATCACACACAGAATGAGTGGCGGAGGTGGAAACTGATACCAGTGCTTTTGTAAGAATTAAGCATTTTCACCTACGTCTCTTGTCTGCACGCAGACTTGGTCTCCAGGCTAATTAGACATGAAAGGACAGCGTTTCTTGTTGTGTCAGATGCACCAGTGAGCAAAGAGCTTTGATGAAAAAGATAAAAAAAAAAAAAGAACAAAATTGAATCACCACCTGTCTCTTCCACTACTTGGAGGAAATATGTGTGGGAACTTTTTTTTTCTGTTTTTGAGGTTGTCTGCTCAAATGCAAAGGAACTGACAAAGTAATGATAGTCTATTTTGGAGGGAGTGTTAAATTATTCAGAGGCAGGCACAAATAGAATGTCTCTAGAAGCTTCGACTTCCTGCTTGAACCTGCAGTTGTTAATTTTTTGAGCTCTGTGAGGGTCTGCAAATGATGTCTGGGTCAGGAAGAAGGCAGGTAGGTGGGTTTACATCCACCACCTAGGAACCAGGAGCTGGGTGGATGCTGTCTGGATGCACCCTCTGAATTTCCAGTTCCCAGGCTGCAGGGTCATTGGGCAACAAAGTCCCTGGTTTCCTCTGGTTCCTTTTGTTCACCTCTGCAGTGGATGTCAGTGCTATCCACAGGAAGCAGGAACTACACATCTGTTGTGGTCACATGTATGGTTTTGCATTCTCTGAACTTCAAAAGGTCCACATGGGCATGAGGGAGTTTTGCAGGATGGTTTAAAAAGCGAGGCATGTTGAAATTTCTTAAATTGTGAGTCCTTCTATTCCTGCCTGACTCTCTTTTCATTGCACATCCTATCCTGTTCTGATGAGAATGTCTGTTCAGAATTGCTCTGATTCAGGGCTACTTCATGGAAGTACCTATGATGGACAAAGAGATGGACAGAGCAGCAAGGTAGCTGCAATGCAGTATGATTATTTATGATCCAAGCCAGGACGCCTAAGAGAATAAAAAGGGGTGCGCTTTAATCATGGTTCCAGGACATCAAGCATTGTCCAGTGTAATTTGGGAAGATGGCCAGTCTAAAAAGAACACAGCTTTGGAATGGAGGGTTTTGCTTGTTAGTTCAAAGAAACTCAGTTTTCTCTTGCTGCTCTGTTAAGTGGAAGCCTACTTTTCATGACTATGTTTGTGTAATATCTATAAGGTGTTCAATCTGTATTAGCTCCTTTTCTTTAAAAAGCAAATAAAAACAAATAAAAACAACAGCAATAATGAAACCATCTCCATGCCAAAAACCATTCCTAGGTTTCCAGTAGATAGGATTGAACTCCAATTTGTGCTGCTAGCCCCACCTGCATCTTTCCTTCTACTCTGGGGACGGAATGTTAGTTTCCCAATCAACCCTTCCCTTTTCTGCTTACATGTTTCCGGGCTCTCTATGGCAATTTTTCAGTCTTTTTTATTACCTCTCAAGGAGCCTTTTGAGCTGTCCCTACCCAGAGTGCTAAACTCTTTCCCACCATGAAATTTTAATCCCAAACAGGGTGTAGTGTACATGCCTGTAGTCCAAGCTATTGGGGAGGCTGAGGTTTGAACCTAGGGGTTTGAGGCCAACTTGGGCAACATAACGAGACATTGTCTCAGAAAAAAAATGAATGCCACAGATAATTGTATTTGTGCTATGGATGGTGGTTCACTAACCATTATGCCATCTAAGAATTTTTCACCTTCCCCCTTGAAGAATGATTCAAGAATGATGTGAGAACCAATTTTTCTTTCTTTGGGAGTGATGTCTCCCCTTTCAGATTGCATGACATTCAGCACCATTATCTTTTCCTCCTCCCACTCTGTGTCAGATCCTCCCACATAGAGGATGTCATGCTTCTCAGCATAAACCTACCTACAAGGTAGGGTGGGAAAAACCATGGAAAACATCAGAGCTACCTGTTATTGAGCAAATGCTTCGTGGTGTGAGGTCTCTAATTCTCACAGCAACCCTACAAGTCAAATTTTCTTCCATAGAAGACTAGGCTCAGAGAGGGCCAGTCGCCATGACCATGGGATTGAACTGAAGACCACGCCCATCTGATATGAAAATTGAAACAATGATGCTGTACTTACTGCCTCTTCATCCAGAAAGGTCAGGGAGAAGGCAAGTGTAGAAGGAAGTCATGGTTACTGACTTCCTTCTTACAAGTTCCTGGTATGCTCTTGGGTGCTTATCTTCTTAACACATTTAATTTGCTCTGAGAGATAGGTGCAGGGGATGTTCCCAGTTTCAGAAAACAAAAGATGGGTTTGCAGTGATTCTTTCATTAACGTTCACAAAGCCAGCAATTAATGAAGGTGGGATTATAACCTCTGCCCCTCCTAAAACCCATTAGGAAACATGGCTCCCAGGATGAAGGCATCCCAGGGTGCCTTCAGGGTGAAAACCACCACAATTGTAGCTTTGTCCCACTGCCAGGTTTTGTGTGCTAGCATTGCTTCCCAACACAAAATTCAACTGTTAAATTTTTTTGATTAGCGTATATTAATTGCACATATTAATGAGGTTCAGTGGGATATTTCAGTGAGTGCATACAGCATGCACTGATAAAATGCAGCCCCCTTTACTACCCTCCTTACCTTCGTACCACAATTTTTTTGGGGGGGGGGCACAGTTATATATGAAGACAGATATCAACCACAGTGTTTTGAAAATTTTGTATGTGTTACCACCTTTACAAATTACTGACTTCACAGACTCCTTGGCAACCGGAATCCCAGGTCAGATGTCACTTGCATCTGAAATGCCAAAGATGAAGCATGTGCAGACAGCAGGATGCCTTTTGGGCAGTCACACTTGGGGCACAGTTGCTTAGATATAAAGCTCAGATGAGTAGGAAGAGACAGGCCTGGCTCTGCAGGTTGCTAGGAAGTTTGATGCAAGGTTAATACCTCTGACGGGCAAAACCTAAGGAGTCAGTTTGTGGGTGGCTTGCTTTCCGGCAGTCTTTGGCATATTCTTGGGCAGAGAACCTTTACCTATGTATGCTGATCCCAGCTGGCTGAGCACCAAGGAGAGGGCCTAGCCCTTTGGGATGTTCTGTCCTAGTCAGAGAACTTGCAGTGGAATAATGACCTCAGAACAGCTGTCAGCATGCCCCTTAGAGCTTTCATCTCATCATGGCTTAATTCACTGAGCCCTGACCCTACAGCCCCGTGGGTCCACCCTTTCCTATATTCCCTGGAGGAAGGAGACTCTAGAGTTGACAGCATGTCTGTCTCTCAGGAATAAAAATGACTTCTCCCTTCCCTGGGAGAGGCGGGGGTGGTGACAGCCAGATTGGCTGCCTCTCCTGCCATGCCGGGAGGCATCTGGAGGCTGGTATGCAGGATCCAGAGTGGGCAGTGACAAAACAGAGGACGGTGGCTTTGGCTAGAGAAGAGCTGGGAGTGGCCTGCTCATTCCTGCTCTCCTGCTTACAGAGCTTTGGTGGATTAAGAAAGAGTGTTCTGTCCTTAAATGGAAATTGGATCCCAGACAATCTGCAGGCAAAGCCAGAGCACCCTGGTGTGACTTTGCAGGGAAGAGTATGTGTGGCCAAACACTGAAACCAGTAGTTGGTGTGATTTAGGAAAAATCAGTCACTGAGCCTCAGTTTCCTTAGCCTGGAAATGAATGGGTTGGGTCCTCCAAACCCCATCTGATTTTTTTTCTTGGTTCTGTTGGGTTTTTAAGATAATGTTATCTTAAAACTTGACTATGTCAGTGGGACACGACTCCAGACTTCAATTATTGATCACGGCAGTTTTTTTGATGAGTGTTTAAGCCTTTCTCATACCAGATCCATCCCATGCCATGATTTTGAAAATTGTGTAATTCTGAATGTAAGACTGAAGATGAGGGTAGCAGTGAGGCCTTTAACTATATTATTTATTTTTTATTTTATTTTATTTTATTTATTTTTAATGAAGGCTTTTTTATTTTATTTTTTAAATTATTCATTTATTCAAATGTGTATTTATTTTTAACTTGTAATTGGATTTACAATGGATGAGGCTGTCAGCAAATAACTAGCAAGTAGCTGAATGTCAGGCATGAGATAGCAGATAAATTACACGGGCATTTATTTTTAGACTCAGAAATTTCACTTCTAAGATGTCATTCCAAAAAAACCAGTGGCAAATAAAACAAATACACACACATTCAGACGTGGTTATTAATTGTTGCCAATAACATTACTTGATTGGAACATATCAAATATGTTTAAATCCATGAGTGCATAACGGTACTCAGAATAAAACCCTCACTGGTCAGTTTTCGAAGATGTTAGGGAACCTACTTTTATTTTGAAAACTGGTAAGGGGGAAGGAGCAGGTGTCTACCTTGCCTTTCCTATCAAACCATACCTTAAGACAACCAAATAGTAGAGGAGGGTATGTTGCTCTTTCTACACACATTTCAGATAATACATGAAGAAAGTGTGATAGAATTCGACTTTGGTAATTTGAGTTACAGGGTTAAGGCCATGGTCACCAATGACGGTTGACATGAGAACAAAGACATCCAGAGTTTTTGTGTCTCTTGATACAAGCATCACAACACTACCTATGAGGCAGCCTTGACTAAAACAACAATAACAGCATCAGTGAAGCTAGCCCAGATCTGAGCATGTCCAAGAAAACTTTCTGTGATGATACAAACATTGTCTGTGGACACCATCAGCATGGTAGCCACCAGCACACACACACATGTTGAGCGTTTGAAACAAGACTTGCATGACTGAGGAACTGAGTCTTAAATTTTATTTTTTTTTGAAATTTAAATTTGAATACTCACTTATAGCTGGGGACTTCTTTATTGGACTCATAGTTCTAGACCTACCAATCACTTCATGGGCGATGCAGAGTACAGAGGAACATGTTAAATGACATCATCAGAACACACTCTATGGAAACTATAGGACAAACTATCAGGTTTCATCAATAAATAAGACACAGCGGCTGGGTGCTGGTGGCTCACGCCTGTAATCCTAGCTACTCAGGAGGCAGAGATCAGAAGGATTGCTGTTCAAAGCCAGCTTGGCCAAATAGTTCTTCGAAACCCTTGAACAAGCCCTTCACAAGAAAGGGCTGGTGGAATGGCTCAAGGTGAAGGCCCTGAGTGAAAAAAAAAAAAAGACACAATGTATAAAGAGGAGATAGTCTGGAAAACGTATAAATCATTAAAGATGAGTGACATTCACTCATCAAACTATGGAGCTTATTTGGATGCTGATCTGAACAAATAAATTGAAAAAGCCAATGAGACAATTGGAAACCTTCAATCCTAACTACATATTTAATATGTTACAGAATTAGTGTTAATTTCTTAGGTCTGATAATGGTAAATGGATTATTTCAAAACATTCCTGTTCTTTTACAGATACTACTGATCTATATATGGAATAGGATGTTGGAATTTGCTTCAAAAGCATCCAGTGGCTGTATAAGAGGATGGGAGGCTGGCAAATTGGGTGCAGGTACAGATAATCCAAGACTGAAATGAACTGATACTAGCTGAAGTTGGGTGGTTAATACATAGGAGTTCATTATATTATCCTCACTACTTTTGAAGGTGTTTGAAAATTTCCATGATAAAATGTGAACAAGAAAAGAAGTATGGGAAACGTCCAAAGGACCTCTTTCCAACCTCAAATAACAACAGCCATCATAACAACAGTGACAAAATCACCACTGTGGAGCTGAAGTCAGATCTGGGAAGTGAGGCAAGGAAGAGGGTACAGTGGTAACCAAAAAGAAAAGGTGGGGTCCTCCAAGGTCAAATGCTATAGTAAATATTATAGTAAGGAGAGGAAGCCTTGACCAAGGTTACAGCTGGCAACAGGAGCTAGGACTTCTCCATTAGCTGCAATCCTAGCTGCAGTGACACCAGAATACCCATATTGTGACCCTTGGAGAAAGAAAAAAAACAAAAAAAAACAAAAATAAAACAAACAGACTTTATGGAGGAGAGCATCCTCCATTCAGATGTGAGGTCAAGGTTAAGGAAATGTGAATAAATACTAGGGTAGGTGATTTGAAGGTGAAGGTGCTGTTAAAATAATTAACAGGTGTAAATTGATTGCAAAAGATTGATTCCTGTAGGAACCAACCAGGTGGTCTCCCTGGTAAGCAGGGAGGAAGGAAGTTCTGGCTCCTTCTGCTCTTGGAGTTTGTTGGGAATGAGAACCTGCATCCCACCCCACGTGGAGGATGAACTCATGCTCTGGGTCAAAGGTACTCAAAGTGTGGTCCTTGGACCAGTAGCAGAATCCCCTTGGATGAAATTTGTTAGAAATTCAAATTTGTGGAACATACCCCAGATCAAATAAATAAGAAACTCAATGGTGGGTCCAGTAAGATGTTTAGGAACAAATCCTCTGGGTAATTCTGATGCATTGAATTTGAGAACCACTGGTGTAGGGAAATCTTTCTGGAAGCACAGAATCCCAGCCAGTGGACCAACAGGCAGCAGAAAGCATTTCAGAATGGGTGTCCATTCAGTCAGCTAGCCATATTCATTCCATGAGCACCACAGTCACAGTGCTAATGGTGATTTTCTTAAGAGAAATAGCAGATAGCTGGGTGCCGGTGGCTCACCCTGCAATACCAGCTACTCAGGATGCAGAGATTAGGCAAATAGTTCTCGAGACCCTATCTCAAAAAAGCAACAACAACAACAAAAACCCATCACAAAAAGGGCTGGTGGAGTGGCTCAAGGTGTAGGCTCTGAGTTCAAGTACTGGTACTGCAAAAAAAAAAGAGTAATAGCAGATAGGAGAAGAGTTACATTTTCTCAATAATTAATGTATGTATGTATGGTTTCTGGTAATTCTATATATGTGGTCTAACAAAAATCATTCATTAATTAACCATTAATCTTTATTATTTTTAAATAATAAAAATTAAAAATAATAAAGATGCCTTTTAGTATCCTATGAAAGCATTTTCAGTTCTCCCAGAGAAATAGGACGAAAATGTCACCTTCTCAAAGGAGGTATTAGTTAGGCATTTGTTTCTCCCATGTGTTAATTTGTGGAGGTCCTGAGTAAGTTCTCACACACTTGTGTCTAGAACTGGTCCTCAGCTGGTACTGGCTTGTATGGGGTTGCTTTCACTTACCTGGGATCTGAGGAGTAGCTGGTTGCTGTTTTTCATCTCCTCCAAGAACGTGGGGAATCAGGTTCTCTTTCTACATTGGACATCCTAGACCAACCAAAGCTGGGTTTGGGACCATATACCAGATCTTTCTGTGGCCAAAACACCTCCTTCTACCAAAGATATGCTCACCTTCATCCTGACTAGTTTCTGGCATGCCTCCGTTGGCTGTTTTATCACTCTGTATTAAGCATAATAGGCGCTGAAAACTGTTAAACAACCAAGGAGAGGGAAAAGGGTGAGAGTGCACTGGAGGGGGTTAGATTGACTTAAGCATAATGCATGTACAGGTACACTACCAAGGCAGAAATCCCACTGAACATTGAACAGACCCTTAAACAATGGAGGATAAGAATGAAAACAGGTCCTGCTAAGGGGAGGTCACTAATGGGAGAGGGAGGATAAAAGAAGGAAGTTAAGAAGGTGAATACAATATGGTTGATGTATTTTCTATATAAGAATGAATATAGAACATTTAAACCTGTTGAAATCACCATAAGAAGGGGACTAAAATAGAAAGGAGAAAAATAGACGGGATGAACCAATTCGGGATACAATACATATATACATGGAAATGTCATAATTAAACTTCCTGTATAGCTATCTTAAACAAAAATGTGTTTTTTCAAAAGTGGAGGACAGGAAGGTAAAACAGGTCCTGTCTGGGGGTTGGCATCAGTGGTGGAGGGGGAGGATATAAGGAAAGGGTGTAGGAGGGTGAATGTGGTGGAAATGTTTATATACTCATGTATGAAAATGGAAAAGTGAGGTCTGTTGGAACTTCTAAGAAGGGGCGGGGGGAGAAGGGGGATAAAGGAGAACGATGGACCAGGTGAACCAAAGTAAGATATATCGTAAGCACTTTTGTAAATGTCATAATGTATCCCCAGTACAACAATAATAGGCTAATAAAAATAAAAGATAAAGTAGAGTAAAAAAGAAATTAATTTTAAAAAGCATAACGGGGCCCTCATTAATTATAGCCTTGCTTGGAGTAGGTAAACATCTGGAGAGATGGAAGTCGCAGCTCTCTTATGGCCACAAGCACTGCCCAGAAACGTGTACCACCTCAGAAGAACATATGCTAACGCCAAGATTCTCACACTCCACCTACCTTCTCTTAAAATAGAGTCATTCCTGTGAAGGAAGTCAAAAGTGCTACCAGCACTGCGATGGGAAGATTTGTAGCTGAGAGTGGCAGAGAATCAACTGTGTATTAAATCCTGCATCTGGAACTGGCTGCATTAATTGTGACCTTTTTAAAAAACACAGAGTGCTTTGCATCCCCTTCCAAAGAATTGGCTTCTGTAGCTCCACACTGAGGGCTGAGTAGTTTGGGGGAGTGGGTGTTCTTAAAGGATTGGGAGGTGTAGCCTGAGTTTGGAACTGCCGTTGGTCAAGTTTGAGCTGTTCTATCCGGGGCTCGAAGCTCTTCCAGATCTTTCTTTGTCATCATTCAGGGTCTTTTGTAGAGCAGAGGCGCTTTTCTTTAGAGGACTTGACATTTTCAGGGCTTTCTTTGCAGTGTGCTATTCCAACCAAGTCTCAATCCAAGTGACAGGTTAGTCTGTCAAGTGTCCCCATTGATAGAACACACAGATCCTGCTTCGAAGGCTGGCCGTGCTGCTTAGCACCACAGAGAATGGAGCAGGTCACCAAAGTCCTGTGACTTGGGTCTTGAGTTTTTGCCTGGGGTCAGTCTTGGATACTGATCCTCCCACCCTATCCCTCCAGTATCCAGGTGCCACAGAGCACAAGCCACCACACCCAACTTACTGATTTAGATGGGGTCTCACTAACTTTTTGCCTGGGCTGACCTTAAACCACCATCCTCTTGATTACTGCCTTCCAAGTAGCTGGGATTGCAGCCCTAAAACTGACACTTTCTAGTAGCAATTGGCAGTGAAGAACATAGGGCCCCACAATGTCAGAGCAAGGGTCCCTGAGAGCTTGTGAGCAGAGGAGTGGCACAGAGAGCAGACAGATGAAGTGTCAGGCAGTTTTCCATGAATCCTAGCACAGGTTAGATGTTAACTGGACCTGGAAAGCAGGATAGGCCCGGATCACACTTCTGAGATTTCTTATATTCAAAGGTCACCTTGACTTCCTGCTTCTTATTTGAACTAATTGTGTACAAAGTCATTTTTTGATAAAAATAAGTTTAGTGTGTACCCTTTTTGTCTTTTAGCCTACATTTTAGATCTTGGTGTAAATCTTTATAGGGTTTCTCAGGAGCCAGCAGTAAAAATCTGCTGCCTTAGAAGTGCAAATATGGCTCCTCTTACTGACGTGTGGGCACAGAGCCAGCAGCTGGGCAGTCCAGGAAGGCTGATGTCCTCAGAGTTGGCACTGCCTAGGCATAGACTCAACTGGCTTGCTCTTACGGGAGGCATTCAAGCAGACACTGTAGCACTGCTTGGTTGGGATGTGGTTGTGAGTTTTCAGATTTAGGTGAGAGCCTTCCAAAAAAGGGTTGTCCATCAGAATCACTTGGGGAAGGCATGTTCAAAGTATAGTTGCCTGGATCTTGTAAAAGTGACTCACTATGTCCATGATAGCTCCCCAGTTGATTGTAATACACAGCTGGGGTTGGGGGCCTATGGAATAGAGTGCCCTTAAAGTCTATGCATTTTGTTCTCTGTTATGGGAGTGAGAGCCTTGCTTCCTTTAAAACACCACGTTCTATCCATGTGGACAGTGACAACTGGTCACACATTATTTCCATTTCACTCCTAGAGGAAAAATACTGAGCTATCCTGAAAATGTCTGCGTTATACACTCTTCTTGTAAAGGAAACCATTGTTCACTCTGGTAGTAGGTGCTGGTGAGCCTATCAGACTGCGCCTGCTTTAACTGAAGAAGCTGGGGAATGCTTACACACCTGCAGGAACTAGCTAGGGGAACCCAGAAGAGATGAGATTTTTAGCTGATATCACATTTATTTAAAATAATGGGAGGGAAAAGACAGAATTTGAGTGGCTTGGGGACTGTAGCACATTTAAATATCTTTTCCCTTGGTGTGCTTGAAGCAGAGGAAAAAGATGTTCACAGGGAATTTTATGGTAAGTGCATAGTTTCTGGGCCTGGAGAATACTGCTCTCCAGCTCTTGAGTTCAGTTGTACACGGGTTTTTAAGCATTGGCTCATTCTTCCCCAAATAGATGGGTATAGGTAAAAAATAATGAAAATATTGAGTGCTAGGAATATGACATGCAATTTTTCCTTTCTCCTTGATAGAAGCCCACTTAATAATTGATGGGAACATCTTTTTCTAGTGGCTAAGGGGATTTCCTTAAAGGGAGGTGTAACAGCTCTGAGGCATTGGCCACCAAACCTTCTGTTTCCCAACAGGCACACGCTTTTCTCACCTTGTTCTGTGGGGCTGAGACTTCTTTGGCTGCTGGCTAGTTGCTCATTTCTGAACTAGGAAGGCTCTGTAATTAACTGTAGCTTATTGTAATGAGGTAATTAATAGGTACATGTTGGAGACTGCTGATTCTCCATAAGATATGATGAATGGAGTTGGTTTTCATGGATGTCACTTAGAGTTTTAGCCCATCCATCCTGGGAAGGGCAATTTGCTTTACCCAGTTTACATGGATCACCATGTTAATCTCATCTGGAAACACCATTCCAGACACAACTAGAATATTTCACCAAATATTGTTATTCCATAGCCCAGTCACAGTGGCCACGAAAGAGGGATTGTCGAGATGGTTATCACTGGGGTGACTGGAGCTTAGTCTATTGGAGGTAACTCAATAAACCTGGGAGCTATCTCTCTTCCACCAGTCACTGGCTGGGGGCTGCTGGGCCTTTTAAGTTCCTGACACTTGTGCACTACCCATAAGCCAGCAGATGGGCTTTGGCCTTCATGTAAAACAATGCAGGTGCTGGTGCTGGAAGCTTGCTGGGTGTTCTGCAGTAGTCAGATGAGGACATACAGGTGAATGCCGCCAGCATCAGCTGTGCCACTGATAGAGTCTGCCACACAGAGGGCCACAGTGCTGGGTTGTTCAATCATGTTTTATTTTAATCTTAAAAAAATTTAAAGCTGGAAATGGATTCTAATTCTCAGATCTGATATAGTGATCTCAAGGACTTTATCTCAGGTGAGAACTTGTGTTCTTCTAGTATTTTCTCTGAAAACCTACCAAGGAAAGAATAAAGATCCTGCAAGAAGAATCTTTAGTGACCGAACTGTTGATTTTACAACCTGAACTCTTAGTTTTTTCTCCATCTGGAATGCGATGTGGATCTCGATGGAAGGGCAAATCACATGACATGAAGTCAGATTTGAGCTCAACCTTGGGCAATGGTGGTGTTATCCATTATCTTCAAATGGGGATGCTGAGCTTAGAGAGGGATTTTCCCAAGTTACAGAGCTGGAAATGTGACAAAGTAGACCCAGGACTGCTTGATGATGAAACGTTTCTGTGACACCTGGTGATTCTTCCCAGAGAGATGACCTTTCAAATGCACAGTGTGAATTAATAATGGTATATTTTATGCTTTTTGAACCGATTCACATCCAGGCAGTGGCAGAAAGTTGGTTTTCCAATGGAGGAGGAATATATTGTATTGAGTCTTTGCTATCTCTCTGTTGACCCTCTGATCTCTCTCTCTCTCTCTCTTTCTCTCTCGTGCACTCTCTTTTGACCCCTGATAACTCTCTCTCTTGTTTGGAGCTGCTCCTGAACCACAGCCCTACTCAACAAAGCAACATCACTTTCTGTGTGCATAGGGTGGACACTTGGCTGAGAGGGACCTATCTGATCTTATTTTCTGTCCTGGGAATTGAATTCTAAGCCTCTTGTTTTGCAACAGTCAAACTGTGCTGCAAAATCATGTCTGAGCCTTAGATTTGGGGGAGGAGGGGAGCCTGGAATGAGCAGAGAGAAGACAAATGCTGGCAGGGAATCAGACAAGAGAACAGATGGCTCTGTGGGGGAAGGAATTTGGAATCCAGCAAGGCACCCCTCCACTCCTGGGCTAGACTTTCCTCCCCTTCCCTAAGAGAGTCATGTGGTTATGGTGGAAGACCCTCCTCCCCTCACACATGTAGCTTGGGAGAGGCATGTGTTCTTTTTATCCACACAGACCTTATCAAGATGACTTGGTAAGAGTCTATGGCCTTGAGCACAGCTGCTGCCTCACCATTGCCATAGAGTTTTGCCAGTGCTGACATGGAATACTAACAGTTGAATTTGCCTGGGAAAATTCAAGCTTGTGTGTTCCCTTACAACAGGGGACCCAACTCCTAACCAAACAAAACTCCTAACCAAACCAAAACAAAACTATAACCATCAGAAGAGATGAACCATAGCATTAGTGGTGACACAGAAAAGTGGAACTCCATGACGTGTTGCTTCCTATACAAGAGTTAAACGACAACTTGATAACTTGGCTCTGACATCTCTGGAGGATTGTGATTTATTTGCTTGTTTAAAAGCTAAACAATAACCAACAAGCCTGGAATAATGAATGTTAAATATAAACAACCTTAGTGTAGCGTAGTCAGTCTGGATCACCAAGACAAATCTGTGGTTCAATCAAGTCAGCTTTGTCAGTCTATTTCCCTGGTGGAGAATGTACATCAGGACTATGGAGGCAAATCCCCCCACACAGAGAAGCACAGAGTTATTGTGGATTTGGGGGAAGGGTAAATCCTAGGTAAATACAGTGAAGCTTCAAAGCAAAGCAGTGCTGGTATAAAGGGGTCAACCAGGTCAGGCCTGGGCTGCAAAGTGAACTTGTTTCTTTGGAAATGCTGAAGTTAAGATATATGTGAGTGTTGTCTTCTGAGGCAGGTGTCCCTTGTTTGAAGTTCTGCACCTAAGCGAGGCTGTTTCTATGTGTCAAAGTGACTTAGATCCTCCAGGCAAGAGTGAGGTATTCCATTCTTACCGACATGATTTCCAACAGTGAAGTTTCTGATAGTCTCTGGTTTTAGATATCAAGGCTGTTCAAGATGCAGGAGAGCAGTAGCCTGCTCAAAGAGGGTTTGAAAGTGCAGCGTGTCCTGGGGAAAAACAGTGCTTCCTGTTGCTTTGCTGCTGATTCCATCTGTATCCATTATCTCAGCCTGATGGACAGCAGGGCAGATTCTTCCCTTCTCAGTCTGAGCTAAATTTTACTTTCTCTAAACTTTGGAGCTCTTTGGAGGAGAATATGGTGGTTAATAAGTCTAGATTTTTTTTTTTCCTGAAACTTATGAAAACTTGCAGTGATTCTAAGTGAACCTGAACAATTGCTGGTGTTTGGAGGGAAGTTGGAAGGGTGATGTCAGCTTTTCTGTCATCACAGTTGGGAGTCTCCAGTCCCGAGAAGACAGCATAACACAGAGCGCTCTTCCCACCTTTGTGACTCCTGTGTGCTTCTCTCCATTCCACAAGGGCAAACGTGCACTCTTATTTATGTAACTTTTAAGAAATGGGTGCGCATCTTGTACTTATAAACACATTACAAAATGAACCCTTAGCCAGGTGCCAGGGGCTTGCGCCTGTAATCCTATGTACTTAGGAGGCAGAAATCAGGAGGACTGTGGTTTGAAGCCAGTACTGGGAAAATAGTTTGAGAGATCCTATCTTGAAAGCATCCAACATAAAACAGGGCTAGTGGAATGGCTCAAGTGGTAGAGTGCCTGCCTAGCAAATGTGAGGTCCTGAGTCCAAACCCCACTACTGCCAAAAAAAAAAAAAAAAAAAAATTGAAGCCTTTAATCCCTACCATAAAAGGGAAAACAGTATGACTTCCATAAATTCAAAGTAACCATGGAAAAGAAGTAAGAGGATGCCCAGAATAATTTTTTCTTTCTAGGTAAAGGCCTGTCACATTGCCTTAGCTTGAGGCTCACCTTACCTTCAGAAAATTCAGAAAAGGGCACTAATCCCTCAAAATCCATCATTTTAGAAGCTAAGTTCCAGCATATGAATATTGGAGAGACACATCCATTCAAACTAGAGCACCAGGATTTGGTATTAAGGTTATGTTTGTGTGCCCCCAAACCATCTCTAGTGTTCACGTGACTATGTGTCCCACTATCTGGGAAATTGGCATTGTGTTTCAGGAGCTCTGACTGCACAGTCACAAGTAAGTACCACTACTTTTTAGCTGTGTGACTCTGGGGCAGGAATTTAACTCCCCAAGGCTTAGTTTCCTCATCTTTATGATGGGGATAATTATGGTTATTACCTCTCATCATTGCTTTGAGGATTTAATGAGCCAATCCATGGAAAACTATCAGTGCTATATACAGTTTCCCATGAATGTGAACTAGGATGCTGAGGCAAGCTTCTGTCATACACCTGCTAAATGACCAGTGCCTGGGTTGGTCATAGAGTTTAGACCTGGGTCACCAGGGATGTCTATCCAAAGTGACCAGGAGGGGGAAGGGCAAATTGACTACTGAGGATTAATTCCACTCATATTGAGGGAATAAGAGAAGGGCTGGAGACAAGGATCAGAATGAAAGTTAAGAACCCAGGGTGGGGACAATGACAGAGTATCTGCCTAGAAGCAGGACAGAGTGAGCACCCCACCCCATGTAGGCAGGCAGCTTTGGAGTGTGCTCTCAGCCTTTGTCATCCTGATTAATGGAAACACAGCTTCACTAACCTTCAGCTTCCAAGAGAAAATTATGTCTGGCCCACTAGTCTTGTCTTGGAGTGGGACCGGTTGTGTGTCTGTCATGTTTATGTCTACTATGTGCTGGGTACACTGCCAGGCACTGGGTATGATAGTACAGAGACATCATTGGCCAGGAAGTCTCAGGATCAGGGTCCAGGAGCTACTGAGTGCAAGTGACAGAAACTGAGTACTAAAGAGGCAAATTATGCCCAAAGAAGCTGGCAAGGACACGAACAGAAGCCTGATCTCATTTGGCTACATAGGATCAGATTATTGGTCTCATTGTCTGTACAGATCTTCCCATTGTGGGAAGAGTTGTGTCTTTCAAGAAGATATGCTCAAATCCTGGTCTCCAGTACCTGTGGATGTGAAGTTACCTAAATGCAAGGTCTTTGCACATGTAACCAAGATACGATGAGATGGTACTAGATTAGGGCAGGCCAAATTCAATGACTGAAGTCCTTATAAGAGGAGGAAAGAGTGAATACAGAGATACATGCAGAGGGAAGAAGACCATGGGATAGCAGAGGCAGAGATTGGAGTGGTACAGCTGCCAGCCAAGGAATAATGGCAGCCACCAGAAGATAGAAGAGCCAAGGATTGTCTAGAGCCTTTGGAGGGAAGTGGCCCTGCACACACCTTGATTTTGACTTCTGGCCTCTTGAATTATTGGATGATTCTATGGTTTTAACATGCCCAGCTTGTGGTGATTAAGTCTGTTGTTATAGTACCCCTGAGAGACTAATAGACCTCCTATCCAAGAGCATGGGTCCTGGGGCAGACCCAGGTTCATAGGATGGAGGTAAATGGATGGGATGAGGGCTATTGCCAGCCATCTATTATTGATGAGTCACCTGTCCTCAATGTGCCCAAATGCCCTAAAGCAGTCCTTAGGACTTGAATTCTTCCCACTCACCTATGACCCTCTCCCCAGCCCCCACTTTTCACTATGAGAAGTCATTAAAGGAGGTTAAGCTGGAGAATTGGGACAAAACAGGGAGAGGGAAGCGACTGGCTCAGGTAAGGGCATATCATGCATGGAGGAAGAACAATAGTAAAAGACAGAGTTACTGCGGGTGAGGTTGGGAGGAGACAGCTGGATTCCCAGGGTCCAGCGAGCAGTGAGTACCAGCTGTAGATGGGCTGTGGCACTAACTCATCAGCTCTGTCCTAGTTTTGCCAGTTTCTCTGCTGGGTAATCAGCACATGTCTTTAGAAAGACTTCTTGTTTAAGGTGCAGATTAAGCTAATTATAATCATTGGTTTTTTTTTTTTTTTTGCCTCCCTGACCTCCTCTGGACCCCTAGATACAGGAGAGTGTGTTGTGTCTTGGTTCCTGGCTCAGGGAAAGTGACTGAATGTTCTACCTGACACCTGAGGGTCAGGGTTGGGAGCTGATTCCTTTTTCCACTGCCTGTTTCAGAGGGGAGTCCTCCTCCTGCATGACAGCCTCTTTTTCTGTCTTTTCCACTTTCTTTAGAAAAAACCCCAACTTTTTAATAGTATATTTTAATGGCTTTCATTGTGACATTTTCATGCATTCAAATAGTGTACTTTGATCATATCTATCTGCATATTATCCTTTCTTGTTCTTTTTCCCCTACACTGGTTACTTCCTCTTCCCAAATTGTCCCTTTTTTACTTTCATGTCTTAAAAAAAAAATCTAGATCTGCATATTAGAGAAAACATGTGATATTTGTCTTTCTGATTCATTTAAATGATCTCCAGTTCCATCCACTTTCCTGCAAATGATATGATTTTGTTTTTAGTGAAACTCCATTGTGTATATATACCACATTTTCTTTATCCATTTGTCCATTGATGGGCACCAAGGCTGAATCCATAGCTTGGCCGTTGTGAATACTGCCACAATAAACATGGATGTGCAGGTGTCCATATTGTGTGTTGACTTTGATTCCTTCAGGTATATACTTAGGAGTGGCATAGCTGGATCATATGGCAGGTCTATATTAAGTTTTTTTGGGGGTTGGTGGATTGGACTGGGGTTTGAACTCAGGGCTTTGCACTTGCAAAGCAGACACTCTACCTCGTGAGCCACACTTCTAGTCCATTTTGCTCTAATTATTTTGGAGATGGTGTCTTGTAAACTATTTGCCTGGGCTCGTCTCAAACCATGATCCTCCCAATTTCAGCCTCCCAAGTAGCTAGGATTACAGGCATGAGCCACCAGCACCTGGTTTATTTTTAGCTTTTTGAAGAACCTCCTGACTGATTTCCATAGTGACTGAACTAATTTATATTCCCATTGAAGTTGTACATTGATCCCCCTTCACTCTGGCTCAGTAGCAGTTGTTGGTTTTTGTTTCGTTGATGACAATCATTCTGACTGGGGTGAGATGGAATCCCAGTGTAGTTTTGATTTGCATTTCCTTGATGGCTAAAAATGTTGAATGTTTTTTCTTGTATTTACTAGCCATTTGTACTTCTTTTGAGAACAGTTTGTTCAGTTCTTTTGCCCATGTATTGACGAGATTATTTGTTCTTTTGGGTTTTATTAATTTTTTTTTAGTTCTTTATACATTCTGGATATTAATCCCATGTCAACTGAATAACTGGCAAAGATTTTCTCCCATTCTGTAGGCTGTGTCGATCATTTCTTTTGCTGTTCAAAAGCTTTTTTGTCAATTTTTGCTGTTATTTCCTGAGCTATTAAGCACTATTTAGAAAGTCCTTGCTTGTGCTGACATCAAGTGTTTTCTCTGTTTTCCTGTGATAGTTTCAAAGTTTGAGTCTTATATTAAGATTTTTGATACATTTTGAATTGATTTTTTTACAGGGTAAGAGATAGTCTCAGTCTGTGAATATCCAGTTTCCCCAGTACCACTTGTTAAAGAGATTTTTTTCCTCCAATGGCTTATTTTTCAAGAATCAGGTGGCAGTACTTGCTTGGGCTTATTGTCTATTGCATTGATATATGTGTCTGTTTTTGTGCCAGTACCATGCTGTTTTCGTGACTATTCCTTCGTAGGATAGTTTGAAGTCAAGTATTATGATACCTTCTGCATTGCTCTTTTTGCTCAGGATTGCTTTGGCTATTCAGGGTCCTTTGTGCTTCTATATAAACTTTAAGATTTTTTTTTCTATTTCTGTGAAGAATGTCACTGGAATTTTGATGGAGTTTACATGGAAGCTGTTGATTGCCTATGGTAATATGGCCAGTTTAGTAACATTCATTCTGTGGATTCATGAACACAGGAGGTCTTCCCATTTTCTAGTATCTTCTTTAATTTCTTTCTAATCAATGTTTCATAGCTCTCGTTGTAGACATTTTAAAGCTCTTTTGGCAAGTTTATTCCTAACCAAAGGCTGTTGTGACGGATTGTTTTCCTGATTTCTTCCTCAGCATGTTCATTACTCATGTGTAGAATAGAAAAGTTGCTAATTTTTGGATGTTAATTTTGTATCCTGCTAAGTTACTGAAAGTGTTGATTGGATCTAAAAGTTTTCTAGTGGGCGTTTTTGAGTCTTTTTTTTGGAGGGGGAAGTACTGGGGTTTGAACTTGGCTTTGTGGTTTCAAGGCAGTTACTCTATTACTTGAGCCACACCTCCAGCCCGTTATTGTCTTTTAAGTATAGGATCATATATCATCTCCAAGTAGGGATAATTTGACTCTTTCTTCCCCGTTTGTGTCCCTTTCTTTCTTTTGCTTTATTGCTCTGTCCAAGAATTCAAACACTGTATTAAATCAGAGTAGAGGGAGTGGAACGCTTGTCTCATTCCTGATTTAGAGGAAATTCTTTCAGTTTTCCCACTCAGTATACTGTTGGCTACACATTGCCTATATTATGTAGATATATCCTCCTCCAATTCCTGTTTTTATCAGACCTTTCATCATGAAGGGATGTTGAATTTTGTCAAAGGCTTCTTCTGTATGTATTGAGTTGATCATGTGATTTTTTGGCATCGATTCTCTTTATGTGCTGTATTAGGTTTATTTGTTTGCATATGTTGAAGCATTCTTGGAAGGAAACTAATTTGATCATGCTGTGTGTTCTTTTTTTTTTTTTCCATTATTTAGAGAATACTTTATTAGTTTCTGTAATCAAACCCACATAGATAAGACCTTACATATTTAATACAGTGCGTTACCCCTGTCCAAATGGAAAAAAAATTAAGTTTAACGTTTCTAGACCAATATGGCTATTAATTTCTGTACAATGCCAACTCAACATAGTAAACCGGGATACTTTTTTCCAAAGTTGACAGCACAGCTAAAGTTTCCAAAAATTCAAATTATATATATATGTATATATATTTATATTTATATAAAAAGACCAATAATAGCAGTATGTTATGCATCAATAGCAGCAACAGCTTTTCCAGGTTCTGCAGTCATCTGAACAAAATTATAGAGACATCTAGCACACTCCATTAAAACAACAAAAAAACCAAACCAAACCAAAACAACAACAACAAAAAAAGTGAAAAAGTAAAAAAAACAAAACCCCAGAAAACAGCAATTTTCTGTTACTGTTGTGGTACCTGGCACCATTTTTTTTATTAGCTTCTCAATCATCATTTAGAAAGAAAACATTCTAGAGTAACATCATTAAAAACAGCTCTGATAAAGCCCAGTCACTACTACGTATCATAAAGCAGGTGCAAGATACTTTACATTCACAGAGGTATGATACAGTACTGTCCTACATCTATAATACTAGAGGATACAATTAAAAAGGCATTATTTGAGACTTGATTCTACTTTTCCAGCAGAGGGCCCAAAGGATGGTATGACGCTGTGTGTTCTTTTTAATGTGCTGTTGAATCTGGTTTGGAATTATTTTGGTGAATTATTTTATAGAATGAGTTTGGAAGTATTCCTGCCCTTTCTATTTTATGGGATAGTTTGGGGAGCACTGTTTTTATTTCTTTAAAGGTCTGGTAGAATTCAGCAGTGAATCCATTTGGTTCTGTGTTTTTCTTTTTTGGGTGACTTTTGTTACTGCTTCAATCTCAGTGCTTGTTATTAATCTGCTTAGGTTGTTTCTATACTCTTGGCTTAATTTTGATGGTTGTATGTGTCTAGAAATGTATGCATTCTTCGAAGTTTTCAAAATATTTCCTAGTGATTCTCTGTATTTCAATTCTATGTGTTGTAATATCCCCCCCCTTTAACCCTAATTTTTTTAGTTTGGATCTTTTCTTTCTTTTGGTTAGTTTGACTAAGGGTTTGTCAATCTTGTTCATCTTTTCAAAGAACCAAATCTTTGTTTCATTGATACTTTGTACTGTTCTTTTAGCCTCTATTTCATTAATTTCTATTTTATCTTTATTTTTTTTCTATCTTCTCATTTGACTTATTCTTGTTTTCCTTTTCTCCCCCACATTTTATTTTGAGATAAGTTCTTGCTGTCTAGCTCAGGCTGACCTAAAACTTGCATTTGTCCTGCCTCAGCCTCCTGAATGCTGGGATTACCAGCATGCACCATTACCAAGCTCTGTTCTTGTTTTTCTAGGACCTTGAGTTATATCATTAGTTATTTACTTGAGATCTCTCTGATGCTTTTAAATGCAGGCACTCTTAGCTATCTTTGTGGCATCCCAAAGGTTCTAGTAAGTTGTGTTTTCATTTTCATTTGATTCTAGGAACTTTTAATCCTAAATCCCCCAGTTATTCAAAAGTGTATCATTCAAGTCCAACTGTTTGTAAAGTTTCTGCAGTTTCTCTTGCTATTGATTTCAAGTTCTACTCCATTATGATCTGATGTTATACAAAAAACTATTTCAACTTTTTCTGTTTGTGAAGAGTTGCTTCATGCTCTAAAATATGATCTCTTTTGTAGAAAGTTCCATGTGCTCCTGAGAAGATTGTGTATTCTGCAGCCATTGGATGGAATATTCTGTAGATGTTTGATAAGTCCATTTGTTCTATGGTACAGTTTAAGTTTGAAGTTTCTTTGTTGATTTTTATCTGTTGATCAGAATGGGGTGTCACTCACCCATTATGACTGTATCTGGACCTGTCTGTTCTTTGTACCCAGTAGTATTTGTTTTATGAAATTGGGTACACCAAATGTTGGTGCATGTATACTTGTAATCATTATAACTTCTTGATGGAATTTTCCCTTTATTAAAATGTAGTGACCTACTTTGTCTTTTCTGACTAATTTTGGCTTGAAGTCTGCTTTGTCAGATATGAATATAGCTACTCCTGCTTGCATTTGGATTCCATTTGCTTGGGAATATCATTTTCTATCCTTTCACTTTCACTCTGTGTGTTTGTCTTTGCCACTGAGGTGAGTTTCTTGCAACAGAAAAACAATTGATCTTGATCTTTAATTCATTCTGCTGGTTTGCATCTTTTAATTAGAGAGTTAAGATAATTTACATTTAGAGTTATTATTGGAAGGCGTGTATTAATTTTTCCTTTAGAGTTTTGCTGGCTTATTGAGTTGATAATGTTTCATTCTTTCCAAATGCTCATTTGTTTATCTATTCTGTGAGATTTATCTAAGCTCTCATGATTGTGCATATCTTTCTTCATCTTCTGTGTGAATTATTCAAGTATCTCCTTTGATGCTGGCCTAGTGGTGATGAATTGTTTCAGTTTTTGCTTATTATCAAGATCTCTATTTCCCTTGATTTTAAGGGAAATCTTGCTGGATATAGTAATATTGGTTAGCCTTTTTTTGTTGTTTTTTGTTTCAGGGCTTGAACCACATCAGTCCATGCTTTCTGGCTTTTAGCATTTCTGCTGAGAAGTCTGCTATTATTCTGAAAGCTTTACATTTGTAAGTGACTTGACATATCTATCCAAATGCTTTCAGTATTTTTTCTTTGTTCTGTGCTCTTGGCATTTTAACTATAATTTGATGTTCTATTCTGGTCATGTGGACTTGGAGTTCTAAATGCCTCATGTACTCAGATGCCCATTTCTTTCTCTAGATTTGGGAAATATTCTGCTATAATTTTACTGACTAGGTTTTCTATGACATTTGTCTGTATCTCAGTTCCATCTTCTACACCACATATTTACAGGTTTGGTCTCTTAATTATGTCCCAGAGGTCTTGAATGTTGTGGTCACGATTGTTCATTTTTTCTTTATCGCTGTCTTAATGCAGTAGTTCTTCAACCTTGTCTTCAATTCCTGATATTCTTTCTTCTACCTTATTTGGCTTATTGGTGATGTTTTTCAGTGAGTTTTTAATTCCAATTTTTTGGTTCTTTTCCAAGATTTCCATTTTTTCCAGAATCTCATTTGTCATTGCTGAATTTTTCATTCAAGTTGTTTAATTTCTTGTCCAGTTCTTGAGTGGACTTCTTTACTTCATTCATCTGTTTATTTGAATCCTTTTTGAGGTAATTGATCATTTTTTAAATCTAGATTTTTGAATTCTCTGTCCAGCATTTCAACTATGTCAAAATCTTTGGATTCAGTTATTGTAGTTATGAACTTTTGGAAGAGTCACATTGGATTGTTTTTTCATATTTCTTGTGTTTCTATGTTGTGATTTGCACATCTGTTGGAATGGATATCTTTTCTGGTTTTATCTGGGGTATTTCTTAGTGAGCAGCCTTCTTTTGAGGGTTCAATCCCTGGTACCACTCAAAAATGAGGGGAAAAAAGCCCTGTTATAACAGCAACAATACCCAAACAAACCAGATTTGGGAATACATGAAAAAACAATTACAGACTTTGACTATACCACCACCAACCATAGAAAAGAAAGGGGGCAGAAAGAAGATAGAGTAAAACTGTAGCTAAGAGTTAATAAAGATAAAATAATAATAATAAAAGAATGATGTAAAGGAGGAGTACAGGAAAAGGAAAAAAAGAAAGAAAAGCAAGTTAAGGAAAAGAAAAATGAGAAAAAAAGAAAACATGAGGAAAAGGAAAAGAGTAAGAGATAAAATCCAACTACAAAATAAAGAAAAGCTATGTAAGTAAAATTAAAAAATAGAATAAAAATGACACCAAAGATCTTTAAAATAAAATAAAGCACTATTTAAAATAATAAAAAGTAAAACTAACAAAAGTAAAAACAAAAAATAAGAAAAAAAGACAAAGCATTGCAGCAATGTCTTTCATGGCCTTGTAATATTGGAATCCTATGATTTAGGAGGGAGTTGGGTAGTCACTTCAGAAGCTTTGCAAGCTGAGGGTTGGGCAGGTTCCCACTTATGCCACAGGTCCACCCCCTCCTAGTTTTTGTACCCAGAAGCAGCAAACACCCAAGCCAAAGGTATTCTGTGACTGTGTCAGAGAGTCAGGAAGGAAACAGAGCACAGAGTTCTTCACAGTGGGGGTGGCCTGAGGGAACCCAGCACTCTGCTTGCCAGCGTCAGCGCTTTCAGCCCGTGATAGCCTTTACAAAAGATGAAACAAAACAAAAACCTTCAGTTGAATTGAATTTTATTAAAAGAGAAAGTTTAAAACAATCCCAATTATTTGACCAGACTGCAAGGATTAGATCTGAGCTTTTTGATATTGTGGGATGGTCATTGTCCCAGACAGGATATTATCTCAACTCAGTGGACTCTGTTGTATTTTCAGAAGTCCTTGAAACTCCTGTGTCTTCTCTAGGGATTCACATTTATCTTAACTCTCAATGCTACCTTCTCTTTTTCCAAGAAATGATGGGTCCAAATACTGACATTCTGATGAACCAATACAGATATCAATTTCAAACATAGGTTTGGTTGGATAGAAAAAAGCTTCAAACAGAAAGTAAAGAACGGAGAAATGTTTTATGTTCCTGTCATAGGAAATTCCAGGTTACTCCAGACTAGGGCTTAGCAGAAATGCCTTGAGGGATTTTGCTATAAGGAATATGGTTCACTAAGAGTGAACATTTGAGAGAGGCCCCACTAAGGTTTCATTCTTCAATGCACTGTAAGATAAGTATATGAGCAGCCTTGCTTCCTTCTCTAAAGTAGAATGAGAGACCATTCTGACCACTAGGTATTTCTTGAGATGCTTCTCTTGTGTGAGGTCAGCTGGTGAATGTGTGTACCTGTGAAAGGCTAATGAGAGACCTGGGGACTTCTGGGGGGATTTCCAGTGTCAGAGAAATGTGACTCAGTTGGCCATAAGGGCCAAAGGCATACAGCCTCACTCCTTTCTTTTCCCAGCACTCTTTCTTAGGGGCCAGTGTGAGGCCTGCTGAGATTTTAGTTCCCAGGGGTTGCAACTCTGGCACAGGACAGTACCCAAGACTAGAAATGAAATGAGCTTTGGAGTTGAATTTGTGAAGAACATTTTAAGTATCAGATGCATTAAACTCAGAAAAATTAAGCCAGAGTTTTAAGCAAAATGGTAGGCTGCAAATCAAGAGCCAAAGCCAAGAGTGTGGGAGAAACTGTAACAGAATGGGAACAGGTTCACAATGCGAAGAGGTACAGCAGAGTGATGCTAGTGGCATTGTGTTATTCATCTTTCACATCCATCTGCCTGGTTGAAACATACAAGGTCAACACTCATCCCCTCCTGGAAATCTCCAGTAGAAGACAAAGTCAATTAAATGGAGACTTATGACCAAGTTAGCATGAAAACCAAAATCCCCTTAGGAACTCAATATTACCTGTTTCAAACACTGCCTGGAAACCCTGCAGGGTGTAACATTCTGTCAGCCCTTTTTCTCAGGTGAAATCTCCCCTGGTTTATAAGCCACTTGAAGAACTCTGATTCCTTTATGTGGGCTGCTAATTGCAACTTTTATGCTTACATAAGGCATTGGGACAGATGCTTTATTTGTAAACTAAAAACTCAGATAAATAGGTGTAGGCACAAGCCCATCACTTGCTGCCCAGAGTTCTCTGTTGCTGCAGTTGACCCCAGCTGGGGGCTCACCATGTCAGGAGATGGTTAAAGTCATTTGGATATCATATACTGAAGTCATGTGAGCAGGATGGGGAGGGGGCAGCTGAGGTTGGAAATGCAGAGTTGGATTCAGAGAGGATTTTCTGCTTTTTCCCATTTCCTTCCCCATCAAAGTCCACGAAGCCTTTTGGGAAGCATGTCCTAGAGGACTGGGTATAAAATCACTTGGTATGTGTGAGAAGAAATGGTTTCTCTGTTAGCTCATTTCTGGGAGGTTCCAAGAAGAAGGCATGCCATTAAGGGAGGTGTTTTAGAACATAGATGACTGGGTTCAGAACCCATGGGAGAAACCTTCTGTTTTTCCTTTTCTGCTCTTCCTGCCCATCCTATGTGAGTGGGATTGTTAGCATTTCCCTCATCTCTCCCTGGCTTCAAGATGAAAGTGCAATGAAACACAGCTATCTTTGTGACTCTTGATTAAAAATATTAAGACAAATACTTTTTGATGCTTATAATGTGCTAGAGGCACTGTGTTAAACACTTTGCCTGTTCTAACACAGTTATTCTTCACAACAACAGTGTATTGTAGATGCTATTATCACTCCAATCTCTGAGAGAGGGAACTGAGTCACAGAGGGGTTAATTAGCTGGTACTAGGTCCTGGAGCTGTGAGAATCAACTAAAGTTAGGTCTTTTCTGTCAAAGGAGTTACTGAATAATTTAACTATCATTGTGTAGATGCCAGCTAACCTCCCCAAATTGCTGCCTGCATGCTTTGTGAAATGTTGCTTGATCTTGCAAGGATCCTGTGGTTGAACAAAGAGCTGATTTTCTTAATGGAATAAGTTCCTGTTATCGCCGGGTAACCTAATCTCAAACTGCTTGCTTAAGATGAATATTGACCAAAAGAATTTTCTTGCTCTCCCTGCCCCAATGTCCTCTTATCCCATGTACCACTTTTTAAATTAGCCAATCATGAAAATTGTGAACTCAAACCCTTCTATCAGGGTGAGGGACAAACTTGTGTTAGAGATAAAAATTGAGTGGACTTTCTACTTGGTGTGCTTGCTTCCTGGACTCTTTGTCTGTAGCATGGCCTTCTGCAGAAGTAAAATTTTTCCTTGCCAAGTTGCTTTCGAGTTTGTGTCTTCATTCTTGAGCCAACAACCCATACCCCGAGTATATTTATAACAGCTCAGTGTCAGAGCCAGGATTTGAACCTATAATGTAGATCAGGACTCTTAAGCTCTCATATATTCTGCTTGTAGAATGGATGAAGAACAAGTTCATGAGTGTGGTATATGATGTCTTCCACTACCTGGGCCACATCTACCATGTTTGGTTGACTTCAGAGCACACTGTGAGCCTTCAGTAGACCAGATGCTTCCTTAACCCCATCTGCAGTGTCCACTCTGATCCTCTGGGTCTGTCTAGTTCTGGAAGTGTAGGTGGGGAGCACCGATCTTGGAGCCAGAGGACTTGGTTGAGGACTCATTCTACTCTGACCTCTATGTGTCCATGGGTGAGTCAACTTTCTTTGGCTCTTGCTTTCTTCACCCATGAAGGGTAGTTTGGACTGTGTGGTCCCTCTGCTCCTGTTCAGTTCAGTTGCTATGGGATTCTGTGAGGCCCAAACAACCCAATGTGGTTCAGATGAATGGTGATGAGAGATTATTCTCTATTCTGGGTCTTACATCTTGGCCCAGTTTCTATGCATGCACTGAGCTCAATATTTCCCTGGGGGTCTCTGAAATGCTCCCAGTGGATATTTTACACTGACTTCCTTAGAGGCAGTTGACCTGGTTTATACCCAACTGAGATAAGCTGGTCACTGGCAAAGGGACTTTTGATCCTTGGTCCAGACAATCTGGTCAGCAAAACATGCTGGCTGCATCCAGCACATGTGGTAGGACTTGAACAAGAACCAACATATGCCACTTTTCTTAAGAAGTCCCTTGAGATTTCACAGACACTTCTGGTAGCCTGCCCAAAAGGAACTGGATTGTGTACATTTCTGGTAAGGTAAGATTTTCTACTGATTTAAGGTGGAGACTTTGAGTCAGAGACATAGGCTTGAGCTCTTGTTTTCCTTCCTAGTTGGTGACTTTAGGCATGTTAATTAGTAACTCTCTTAATCCACATTTCACAGTCTGATCTGGGCCAGTGGGGTTTCAAGGAGATTCAGAATTCTCAAATGATTTGAGTGGGGTACTCAGTGGTCAGAGTTATTTGGTGGAAGAGTCACCTTGCGCTTGCCTGAAGGAAGGACTAGAAGGGAACAATCTTGGAAGTGAGGGATGTGTTAGGAGGCTGTTGCAGACATGGGACATGATGTGATTTTGTCATTAGTGACCTACATAGAGTGCCTGGTTCTGTGTGTATATGAGTGTGCATGTGCTTCTGTGTGTGGTGGGATGACTAAGGCATGGAGAGAGTACAGCCTTTCCTTGTTCTGTTCTTTCTTTCCCTTCCTTCCTCCCTCCTTTCCTTCCTTCTTTCCTTACTTTCTTCCTTCATCTCTAGGCTACTTATACCTTATACAATGTAAACATTATGATCCCTTCTTGGTCTTTTGTGTAAGATGAAGTGTAAATGCTATGTAAATAGTTGTTATACTGTATTGCTTAGGCTATAACAACAAGAAGTCTGTGCATGTTCAGTACACATGAATTTTTTCTCAAATATTTTCGATCTGTGGTTGGTTGATGCAGAACCCACAGATAAAGAGGTGGCATTGTAACCCACCAACAAAACTAGTGGAACATGGAATAGTGTGGGCGAACTTCAAAAAACATGCTAAACAAAATGAGCCAAACAGAGAAAACTATGTAGTATATGACTCCATTTCTGTGAAATTTCTAGAAAAGGACAAAAAGGTGGTTTCTTGGAGCAGGGCTTAACTGTAGCAGGCATGATGGCGTGATGGAATGTTTGAGACCTAGATTGTGGTGATGGCTGCACAACTGTATTTATTTTTTATAGTTTACCAAACCTAGAATTGGAATGGGTGAATTCTTCTTGGGATTTGAACTCAGGGCCTCACGTTTGCTAAGCAGGCACTCTTATAACTTGAGCCACTCTGCCAGTGAAATGGTTGAATTTTTTGAATTTAAGTTATACCTCACTAAAGCTACTGAAAATACTAAGAATTAGAGTGCTTGCCTAGAAAGTGAGAGGTCCTGAGTTCAAACTCCAGTCCTACCAAAAAAATGTTAAAAGTAAAAGTACGAGATAAAATATTAGAACAGCATATTGAAGATTTGATTAGCATGCCATGGAAAATGGGAATAATTAAGAAAAATATATATCTGACAACATAAATGTTAAAAATTCATGGTCAAAGACATTTAAAATGTGAAAATGCAAGCAATAGACTTGAGTAGGTATTTGAATCATTTATAAAAGATAATGAGAGAATCTATTTTTCAAAATCCTCATAAAAATTAAAGGAGACAAATAATCTGATCTCAAATTAGCCCAAAATGGACAAAACATGAGAAAATTTGTTTATGTAACCATGGAAATGCAACCTGAAAGAGTGGATTACCCTTTGGGAGCAAAATTTGTAACATTTGTTAAAACATACCATGAAGGTATGAGGAGATGGGTAGTCTGTTTTGGGGGATGTAAGTCAATCCAACATTTTTGGAGGCTAATTGGATAATAGCTTGTAAAATTTAGAATGTGGTATGCCTTTTGTAAAATCATTCCTTTTCTAGCAACATGTCTTCCAGAAGAAAATAGCAAAGATAAAACAAAGCAAATGCATTAGGATGTGTGCTGGGTTATTTGAAAGTAAAAAATCATAGGAACCAGGTTGATTTCTAAAATAAGGATATGTTTTGTTGCATCAAAATAATAGCAAGTAATATAATATGCAGACTTAAAAAGAAGTAGATAGCTGGGTGCTGGTGGCTCACACCTGTAATCCTAGCTACAGAGACTAGGAGGCAGAGACTGGGAGGATTGTGCTTTGAAGCCAGCCAGGGCAAATAGTTTGTGAGACCCTATCTCAAAAAAAACCCATCACAAATAATGACTGGTGGAGTGGCTCAAGGTGTAGGCCCTGAGTTCAGCCCCCAGTACAATGAAATAAAACAAAACAAAAAACAAAAACACAAACAAAAAGTAGAAACATTTATCTTTGAAAACTGTATATAATTTTTAAAGTTTTCTATTCCTGTGTAACAAATGTTCACAAACATGGAAACTTAACAACACCGGATTAGTTGGCTATGCTTCTGTAGCTCAGAAGTTTGGCATGGCATGGCTGTATTCTTTGCTCAAGGTATCACAAAACCACCCTGAGTCCTCATCCAGAAGCTCTGGGAGATGAGCAGAACTCAGCTCCTGGTGGCTATAGGCTGAGGTCCCCATTTCCTTGCTGGTTGTCATCAGGGCTGCTCTCAGCTCCTTGAAGCCACCTGTATTTCTAGCCATGTGCCCTCCTCCATCTTTAAGCCAGAACAGTGTTAAATCCTTCTCATTCTTTGAATCTCTTTGTTGCTGACCTCTAGACTCAAATTGAAAGAGTTCATGTGACTGTTTGTATATTTTTAGTGGAACTCATTTAGGACCTGAATTATATTTGCAAAATTCTTCACAGTAACACTTAGATTTTTAAAAATATAATTTTGTAAAATTTTATCTATTTTCTATCAATCTATCATTTATCTATCAATCTATCATTTATCTATCTATTTATCTGTCATCCATCATTTATCTGTCTATCTATCAATCTATCAATCTCTCTCTTTCTCTGGCTTTCAGCAGTTTGTTTATAGTGCATCTAATCATACTTATCCTATGTGGGGCTCACTGAATTTCTTGAATCTGTAAATTTATGTCCTATAGCAAATTTAGGGAATATTCAGTAATTATTTGTTTATCTTTCTTTTCTTGTCTTTTTTTGTACCAGCCTCTTTCTTCTGCCCTTTTGGGACCCCAATGATATAAATTTTAGAGTTTTTGGTATTATTCCACAGGTGCCTCAGTTGCTCACTTTTTTCTTCAGTTTTTGTTTCCTGTGTTATTCAGATTAGCTCTTGTCTACTGATCTATTATCAAGTTCATTTACTCCTTTCTGAAGCATTTTCATTCTGTTGAACCTATGCAGGGAGTTTTAAATTTCATTTATTGAGGCTTTCAGTTCTAAATTTTTATTTTATTCTTTTTTTTTTTTTTAGTTTTTATTTCCACATTGAGCAGTTCTCTGTTTTCGTTCACTTAAAGAATGCTTATCTTTATTTTATGAAAGATAGAGTCCCCACTTTTAAGTCTTTGATAATCTCAGCACCTGGACTATACTAATGTGTTTTCTGTTGCTGTAAATGAAATAGCAGAGCTGGGTACTTTCTATTGAAAGGAAGACTAAATTAGCTCACAATTCTGGGGGATCAGCGGATGGCGCTGGCATTGGCTGTGGTCTGGGGAAGACCTCGTGATGGATGGTGTCATGACAACAGTACCTGTGACAGCAAATCCATAGCTACAGAGGGAGACAGGAAGCCAGAGTGTGAGGAGGAGCCAGTCTTTAGACTACCCATTAGGCACCACCTCTTTTTTTTTTTAATTTTTATTTTATTCATACGTGCATACAATGTTTGGGTCATTTTCCCCCCTTCCCCCTTCCCCCTCGCTTACCCCCTACCCCTTCCCTCTCCCCCCCACTCCCTCAATACCCAGCAGCAACTATTTTGTCCTTATTTCTAATTTTGTTGTAGAGAGAGTATAAGCAATAATAGGAAGGAACAAGGGTTTTTGCTGGTTGAGATAAGGATAGCTATACAGGGAGTTGACTCACATTAATTTCCTGTGCGTGGGTGTTACCTTCTAGGTGAATTCTTTTTGATCTAACCTTTTCTCTAGTTCCTGGTCCCCTTTTCCTATTGGCCTCAGTTGCTTTTAAAGTATCTGCTTTAGTTTCTCTGCGTTAAGGGCAACAAATGCTAGCTAGTTTTTTAGGTGTCTTACCTATCCTTACCCCTTCCTTGTGTGCTCTCCTTAATCATGTAGGCACCACTTCTTAAAGATCCCACCACCTCCCAGTACCACCACACTGGGGACCAAACTTCCAGCACATGAACCACATCCAAATCATACCATGAATTGTCTTAAAGTTCAAAGTCTACTGTCTTTCCCCTTGAGAGTTCATTAGATTTTCCAAGTTTTTAATTTAAGTGCTTTAAAATTGTGCATTTGTTTTCTATTACAAATGTGACAAATGACCATGAACTTAGTCCTGGTGGTCAGAAGTCTAAAATTAAAGTGCTGACAGGGCTGCATTCCTTCTTTTGAAGGAGAATCAACTTTCTGTCCTTTCTGCCTGCATCCCTTGACTCATGGCCTCTTTCTCCATCTAAAAAGCACATCACAGACTGGTTTTATTGTCACTGGCTTTTTATTGGGTCCACTGGACAATCCAGATACTCTCCACACCTCAGGGTCGGTAACTGAGTTACATTTGTATAATCCCTTATTCCATGAAAGCTAATATGTTCGTGGTTTCTGGGGATGAGGGAGTGGTCATCTTTGAGCAATCATTATTTGTTCATCTTCTGCGACTTGAATATTGAATTATAAGACTAAACTTTCTTAAAATTCTCTGGCAAATGTTGGCTTCTTAATGGTACTGGGCTTTGAACTCCAGGCTCTGCATTTGTTAGGCAGCTAATCTATAGTCTGAGCCTTGCCTCTTGCCCTTATTGCTCTGGTTATCTTCCTAAATTTTACTTTTGATTTATTATACATTAATGATATGAGGGGATTTTGCTGTGGTAGTTCAATACATGCAGATTGTATACCTTGAACAAGTTTGTCCCCTCCATTATATTCCCATTCCTCTTCTTTCAGACAGCATTTGGTAGGTTTTAATATGCTGTGTTCATATGTGTATATGCAGCATACACCTACATGGGCCTGGACTGTGACCTCTTACTCTACCCTTCCCATCATCACTGGGATGACAGGCAATTGTCACCAGTCCTAGCTTTCATTTTTTGTTGAAATGGGGTCTTGCTAACTTTTTTTGCCTGGGCTGGCATGAAACCAAGATTCTCCCAGTCTAAGCCTCCTGCCTAGCTTGGTGCATGGCACAGCACCTGGTTGAGATGAGGTCTCACAAACGATTTGCCAGTGCTGACCTCGAACCGCTATCCTTCTGATCTTAGTCTTCCAAGTAGCTAGGATTACAGGTGTGAGTCACCTGCATCTGGCTTGATTTTTTTCTTTTTTTTAAAACAGGCAATCAGAAAGGTTCAGATGGCAAGTCCTGCCATATACTCTGTGGGTTGTGGTCCAACAGCAAGCTAGTTTTCAAAACCTTTGCAATGTTATTGGGGTCTCTTCCCTGGTATGCCCCCGGGACAGTGTGGAATCTGGGATGGTCTCTACTGAAGTCAGTTTTTAGAGGATTTGCTTTTTGCTTTGGGTTACCACTACACGTGCACAGCTACGGGTGAGCCTGGATTTCACACTTGTGGATTGTGCACAAGCACTCTACCACTGAACTACATCCCAACCCTCACACTTAGATCTAGGATAGCTCCTGCCAGCCCTTTCCAAGTGTAATTGTCCCCACACTCTGGGAGTCCTACGTTCTTGGTCCTCTGGCTAGAAATGTGAGGTTTGCCTTTCTGTACAATCTCATCCTTTATGTGAATGGGTCTATCTTGGGGCAAAACAGTGAGAGAAAGGAGAAAGAAAAGCATAAGAATTCCTCCTGTATCCTTCAGACCACAGGGGGCCCATTCCCTTGGTCAAAGAGAATTTTGTCTTTAAGTTTTGGTGCCTGTGTGGCTAACCCTGCTGTAGCTAGTATAGAAGTGTAGATTCATGACTGTGGTTCACCCAGGATGTGGCCAGTTAGGGATAAAAAGAGAAAAAGTGGGGATACCACCCATGTTCTCTGTCCCACAGTCTTTTGGATAGAAAAAGCTTTCTTTTGGAGATTTTTTCCATTAGCACCTTCTGTGCAGTTCTGGGATTTGGGCCACCCTGGAGTCTAAGCCGGGAGAACAGGGAGTTAAAAAAAATTAAACCAGAGAATTTGCTGCAGTGTTGGTTGCTCCTTTTGATTTTTCTCTCCACACATCTATTATTTACTTTTTAGAATTCTCATAGATTTGCTTTATCTAGTTTGGGCAGAGATTTTAGTTGTAATCAGTGGGAGAATGGAGCAGAGTGGAGTCATTCCATCTTCCCCAAACCAGAGGCCACAGGTAGACATTAGCAATGGAAAGGACAGTGAGGCCATAGCTGTAGGTATTAAAGGGAAACACATCATCAGTTTGGGACACAGTAATCCTTCTTCTCTACAGAGAAAACCTTGATTGAATTCCCTTAATTAGTCTAGGGGCAGATTGTTGATATGATCTCAATGACCCCTGCCAAAATTTACTGCTTATTTGATGTCGGTAGGAGGTTACTTTATCTTTTTGCATATGAAGTAGTCATTATCATCACCATGGTAGTCCTCCTCCTCTTCCTCCTTCTTCTCTTCTCTCCTCTTCCCTCCCCTTCCTCCTCCCCTCCCCTCCTCCTCCCATTGCTTCCCTTGTTCCAGGAGCCATGCTAAGGGCTTTATACACATCATATATCTTTTAAACATGCCCATCAGCATGCTTTGCAGAGGTTCCAGGCTTGGGCTTGTACAATGATGTCTTTAAGAACCTGCATTAGGTCTATTTTACTCCCCAGCATGCACCCAGCACCTGGCCCAACATTTGGTCTGTAGCAGATGCTCATTTAATATCTGTTCTGAGAACAAGAGAAAACTGCCCCCACCCAACCCTGCTTTACTAACTGTTTAAGAGAAGCTAACTGCAGCTGAGGGACGAGACTCTTTTGAGAAGCACACCAGCCTCCACACTTATCTACTTACTCAACAAACAGGAGCACAGGTAGCACTCTGATTGCTGGGATACCATGGGGAAGGGCAGACCAGATCCCACTCCACGGAACTTAATTCTAACGTGTGAGATACAGACAAGTAACTGTAAATGAATGAGGAAATTTCAGGTGAGAAGTGCTATATATGGCAGAATGAAGGAAGGTGTAGATCAGGCTGGGGTGGGGCTACGTCAGCTTGGATGGTCGTGTTGTTCTTCAAGGAGCCACAATTAGACTATAGATCTAATACAAATACAACAAGAGTATGAGAAAAAGGTCATGCTAAGGGAGGTCACATACAAGAGAGGGAAGGGAAAAGAAGGAAGTTAAGAGGGTGAATATGTTGATGTACTCTCTATACAAGAATGATTATAGAATTTTTAAACCTGTTGAAATCACCAAAAGAAGGCGACTAAGGTAGAAAGGAGAAAATAGAGGGATGAACTAATTCAGGTTATAATACATATATACATGGAAATGTCACAAAGAAACTCCCTGTGTAGCTATCTTAAACAAGCAAAAATGTCATTTATTTTCTTTTACAAATTGGAGAACATGTCCTGTCTAGGAGGATGGTTAACAGTGGGAGGGGGGAGGATGTGGGGAAAGGGTGTAGGAGTGTGAACATGGTGCAAATACTGTATACACGTGTATGAAAATGGAAAAATGAGACCTGTTGAAACTATTCCAGGAAAGGGGGTAGGTAAAAGAGAATGATGGGGGGAGGAATTCAATTATGATATATTGTAAGAACTTGTAAATGCCACAATGTATCCCCACTGAGCACAAGAATAAAAAAAAAATAAAAAGGAAGTCACAACTAGGTTCATTGTAAGACAGAACCAGTCAGACATTCATTCACTTGTAGGTCACATGACAACTTGAAATTCTCCTCTTGCTTAGCAAGCCCATGGTTTTCACTGTTAAAATTAGTATTGTAAATAAGACAGTAAGAAATAGGTAACATCGATTAAAAAGAATCAGTTACTTTACTATTGGTGAAGGAGACTTCACCAATCATTCAATGATTTGTTCTAGCTCAGTGGGGTTTTTTTGTTTGTTTATTTGTTTTTAGTCATAAAAGTCAAAACATTAAAAAATTACATAACCTTAAATTGATTTCTTACAGGATTGTAGTGTTGTGCATGGGTTGGTATAACGCCAGTTAAAAGATGAAGACACTTCTTTTTTTTTTTTTTTTTTTTGTGGTACTGAGATTGGGAACTCAGGTTAGCACTTGATGTTCTTACTTATGCAGACTTATTAGAAGCACACATGCTGGTTTGCTAGGATTTTACAAACTTGATTAAACCTTATACAAACTTGATTAAAAATCTTACTGTTCCTACCTGAAGGTCAGGGATTTTCCTTCTGGATTCACCATTGCATTTTTAGAAATTAGAACAGAGTATGACGCCAAGCATACTACTTCATTTTTGTTGCATGAATAAATGCTTCTAGAGAAGTTTTCTCTCTGATTTCACAAACAACAAAGGCTTAATTAAAACCAACAAAAGTTTGCTGCATTCAAGTTTTTCTTCTTTTCTTGGCAGTACTGCAGTTTGAACTCAGGGCCTCATGCTTGCTAAGCAGGCACTTTACCACCTAAGCCATTCTGCCAGCCCACATTTGGTTTTTTAAGTGGATATTTGACAGTGAGGTTTGAATATGCATGTTGGAGTAAGCAGGATTTGAGCTTCCAGATAAATACTGTCACATCTTCTCTTCATAGTGGACTTAACTCTGTGCCAAATGTTTCTCCATATTTCAATGTTTACAGCAGCTCTGTCCATCTTGCAGATGAGAACACCTTGGCTCAGGGAAGGTGAGGTCAAGATCCGACAGCTGGTTAGTGAGTGAACTAGAAGGTGAGTCTCAATTGATCTGGCCCTGAAATCTGCATTCTTACCAGTTGAGCTAGGAAATCTGGGGACACTGGGCTTCTAAGGTCTGGGTCTCCAGAGCTGGATTTCCTGGGCTTGGATCATAGGTCTACTGTGTGATTTCAGGCACATGGCTGGACCTCTCTGTGCCTCAGTCTCATAACCTGTAAAATGGAGATATGAATGTTACTTGCCTGGTTAATGAATATTGTTAATATAACTGAATGAGGTAACTTGTATGAGACACATAGTAAGTAGTTCACAAGGGTGACTTATGACCGTTATTTCAGAGTACAGAGAGTTTGGGTGTTTGATCCTGGGTGGAAGAAGTAGTGGTGGGTGGTGTGTATGGTCTGCCACACTGTTGCTGAGGCCATACACATTTTCTGCCTCTGTCTGTTGGTTTGGGTCATGTGTCAAGTTGGCAGTCAATTTTCCCAGAGCGGTTGGGTGCAGTGGATCTCAGAAGCTGTGCCACAGTCATAAAGCACGTGGGCACTGGGATGGTCACCATCTCTCCTTGTGATGAGAATGGATGGCTGTAGCTGTATTGATTAGGCAGCCGTCTCTCTTGCAGTTCTGAGAGGCCCTGAGCTTAACCCACAAAGACCAGTTTTGCTGCTTTGTGCTCTTTTCTCTTGACATTTTAACAATGTCTGTGAATTAATGATGTTCCAGGGAGTATTTTAAAGGAATTGGCTGTGGATGAATTTGTCTTGGCCCATGGATCACAGAGAGATGACTGATGTTATCAACACCCCTGTCCTTTCCTATTCCCCTCCATGACATCTGTAGAATCATTGTTCTTTCTTTTTTGTGTGTAGGGCAGTACTGGTGTTTGAACTCAGGGCTTCGTGCTTGCAAGAGAAGTGCTCTACCACTTGAGCTATGTCCTCCGTCCTTTTTGTTTTATTTTTCACATAGGGTCTTGTGTTTTTTGCCTAGGGCTGGCCTCAGACAGAGATCCTCCTACCAATGGGATTGCAGGCATGAATCACCATACCTAGCTTATTTTTGAGATGGAGGTCATGGTCTCTAACCATGATCCTCCCAATCTCGGTTCCAGGGTAGCGGTAGAATGGACTTTTTTGAGACACCAGTGTGATGGTGACACTTTGTGGGCCAAAGCTCTAGTAGTAAGGATGTTTTCCAGAGTGATATTAATGTTGGTCATCCTATCCATTTAACTACCTAATAGTGGTTAAGTGGTTGTACATACTCCTCCAAACACATCACTTGCACACTGAGAATTGGTATATGAAATGTCACCTCCCTAAAACACACAGATCAGAAGCAGGGAAGAGCTGGCCTCCCTTGCAGAGAACTCAGGGCTCCTCTCTGCCTAGCCATAGCCTTTCTCCCCTTCCTGCTCTGTTGCCCTGTCACACACTGTAGCCACACAGCCTTCCCTGCCTGTGGGGGCCCTTTCATAGCCCCAGCATTGAGCTGTGCCTTCTCTCTGCCCTGTGAGCTCTCCTTAGCCCTCTCCAGAGAGGAAGCTCCCCTCCTGCTTCCTGTCAAGATTTCTTTTGTTCCAGAAGCTGTGCTAGTCCCAGGGTCACAGCTTAGCCCCTCAGGGTCACATGCAGCAGTCCTTTTCCTTCCCTCACAGGTTACTTTTGTTCTGCTGAGTCTCCTTTTTCTTCTTCTGGAATACGAGAACCTCAGAATAGAGGGAAAGGAGGGGAGGCATGAGTGTGTAGCAGGGCCTGGGCACAAGCAGGGTGATGTAAAAAAGACCCCCAAAGCCTCTCTATACCTCCTTCCTAGAAGTTTCCTGTTCTCCCTTAACAAGTAAAAAGCAGGAAAGCAGAGCAGTCAAGGGTTTTTTCATATCTAGGTTTGTAGCTCTGGTTCTTACCTGCTGTGTGGCTTTGGGCAAGTTGTTCACTATCTCTGTAGTTCAGTTTCCTATCTGTATGATAGTGGGGACAAGAATTGTTTCCACCCCAAAGGATTAAATAAATTAATATATGCAAATTACTAAAAACAGTATCTGACTCATAAAAGGGTTATATAAGTATTGCTATTGTTATTTTTATTATCATCATCATTATTATTACTGAGGTAAGTAAGAGCCAGCTTTTAAAAAGTATTTTTTTCCTACTGGAAAAGTTCAGACAATAAGCACATGAATAAATCAATACTAAGGTGATATCACATTGCTATGTGATATCTCCAAAGAGGAGAATTCAGTAGGGCATGATTAATTTGGAGGAAAGAAGAGGGTTCTTCAAGATTGTCTTAGTGGGTCTGTCTGAGGGGACTGTGGGAGGCTGGAGGGGAAAGAGAATGTTAGAGAATGAGACATCTTGAGGGCTGGTGGGATGGCTCAAGTGGTAGAGCGCCTGCCCAGCAAGTGTGAGGCCCTGAGTTCAAACCCCAGTGCCAGCCAAAAAAAAGAAATGTAGAGAATGAAAAATACTGAAACATTGCGTCTGAAGATAATCTAATGCAATGTACTGTAAGCGTTGAACAATGGGGGAGCAAGGTGATAGAGGAAGAGTAAGTAATGGGGGTGTTCATTTGACTAAGGCATGATATTTACATGTGTCAAATGCCAACGTAAAACCCCCTTGGGCTATCAAGATACACTTAAGAAAATGAAGGACAGGAGAGTAAAAACAGGTCTTTTCCCAGAGTGAGTACCAGTGGAGGGGGGTGGGCATAAGGAAAGGGTGAACGAGAATGAATATGATGGTGTATTTTATAAATATATGAAATCAGAATAATGATACCTGTTGAAATTGTTCTTAGAAGGAGAGAGGAGGGATAAGGGAGAAGGATGGAGGGAGTGCACCTAATTAAGATATATGTAAATATATCTTAACCTTCTGTTCAACTGTTACATGCTGATTAAAAAATTAAGCACATACATAATATCTAATTACACACATATGCAAATATCACAGTGTTTCCTCCAGTACAATTAGTTTATGCTAATTTAAAAATTTTAAAAATGTGTAAAAAAAAAAAAAGAATAGAGTTCTTGGTTGGTGTGGTGGGGAGTGGACCTCAGTGAGGAAGGAACATCTGGACAGAAGCTTGGGTACTAGGGGGAGCCAGAAGTGAGAAGCACAGAAAGATATTCCAGGGAGGTGGAAGGGAGGAGAGGCAGGGAGGATGCAGGAGCATGGTGCATCTGAAGAGCAGAATGTCTCCAGGAGAGAACAGTGCCAGGGCTGAAGGATTGGTAGGGCTTTGTCACCACAGTGTTGGCAGCTGAAGCAAGCGCTAGAATTTTTTTTTTGCCCTGCTCAGGAGCTTGGTTCTTGTGGTCCTGTAGCTGGGACCAGGGCTGATACTAGGCTCTTTTTTTTTCCCCTTGTCTTATGTATGTATGTATGTATGTATGTATGTATGTATGTATGTATTTATTTCTCCTTTATTCACATGTGCATACATTGTTTGGGCCATTCCCCCCCCCACCCCCTTGCTTTCAGGCAGAATCTGTTCTGCCTTTATCTCTAATTTTGTTGAAGAGAGATTATAAACAATAATAAGAAAGAGAAAGCATTTTTGCTAGTTGAGATAAGGATAGCTATACAGGGAGATTCCTAGCATTGCTTCTATGTATAAATGTGTTACATTCTACGTTGATTCATCTCTAACTGACCTTTTCTCTAGTTCCTGTTCCCCTTCTCATATTGACCTCTGTTGCTTTAAAGTTTCTGTATTAGTTCCTCTGCAGTGAGGACCTCAAATACTATCACGTTTTTTGGGTTTCTTACCTATCCACATACAAGAGCTAAAATTTGATTCTCACCCCACTGAAAGACCCCAGAGAGCCTTATGCAGAATCTGATACTGCCAGTTTCTAGTTGAAGCCCAGCCTGGAGCACTGTCTGCTGGATTCTTGCCTGTAAAGGCTCTTCAAGGTTTGTAACATGGCAGTACTTCCCCAGGAGAGAGGCCCACCCAGGCCTGCCTTGCCTCAGACTCTTTCCAGTCTGTTTGTTTCCCCCCAACTCATCCAAACCTTCCCTTCCTGTGTCCACACCCTAAATTAATGCCCAATTCTAGCTTGGGATAGAGTGTTTCCACTCTGTTCACAAAGACCCAAAGTTCCTCATCAGGAAGCCCCTCAGAGGAAACGCAGGTATGCATGGGCGAATATTCCCAACATCAGAAATAAAGTCACCTTGCAAATCAGCTAGGCAAAGGGACCATTCTTTGTGGCTCTCTCAGATCCAGCTAGCCCTTTAATGTGGAAGTCTCTTCCTTTAATCATATCTTAGTACTTTGAAGTGGATTTGTCTTTGTCTCATCCTCCCGAGGATCCTGTCATCCTGTGATCTTGGCTGTGGTGCACACAGAGGGAAAGTGGAGCCAGCTAATGCTGGTGAGAAAACACTCAACCCTCATTTTCCCAATCATTTAGTATCTGACTTCATGGGCCCTCTGATCACCAGTCTAAAAAGGTTGACACTGAGCTGATTTCTGAAGAGACAGAGGCTCATTAAGTCTCTCCATCCCTCCCTTCCATTATCTTTGCATTGGATGGTATTCCTCATTAGATGGGATTTGGAATGGGGGAAGCTGCTGGCTGACTCAGGCAGTTTATACGTTGGGGCAGAGCCCATGAAGGGTATTTTAATTTGGGGACAGATGGAATCAAGGGTAGTGATAGTAGATGCAAAGCCTCTTCTAAAGTAGCTCTGAAAATGTGTGACCTTTCTATGTAGTTCATTAAAAGGTGGTGCAGGCTCATCCTGGATGGGCCACTCTGTCAGTCTTTGAGACTCAAGGTGTGTCCCCTGTGGGATTCAGTTTGGGTCCTGGACATGAGCAGAGCAAATCTGAGTTCAGATCTGGCCACCTTGATCTGGGGGTGGGGGAGACTTTTCCCATTCTGAGGTTCATAGAGGAGAGATTGTATGAATCCATCTTGCATTATTATGATGAAAAACCCAAGGCTGGGCAGCTTTATAAGAAAAGAGGTTTATTTTGGCTCACCATTCTGGTGCAAGTTTGAGGGGTCACATCTGGTAATAACCTTCTTGGCCTCAACTCATACAGAGTTTCACATGGCAAGAGACGGGAATCATGTGTGTATGTTTCTTCTATTCTCTCTCTCTCTCTCTCTTGACAGTACAGGGGTTTGAACTTAGGGCCCTACACTTGCTAGGTGGGCTCTCTACCACTTGGGTGTTTTAAGGGAAGGTAAAGGAAAGAGAACAAATGTCTTTTTTCCTAATGTCTCCTCAGTTGCTAGCATGTGCCGACATTTTGTCTGAATGATCCGGTTTGCTTTTCATCTTATTCCTTAGGATGGAAGTATTCTTTATCTCCACTTGATAGAAAATTTAAGTTATTTTCCAGGGTTATGTAACTCATAAGGAGAAGTCAGAATTAAAAGCTTCATTCATCTGACTCCAATGCCCACAAACGTCCTCTCTCTTCCAACTGATGATGGTGACTTTGGCAAATGCTGTCCTGCTGTAGGGGCTTTAGGGGACTCTGTTTAATGGGGCTTTATGCCAGGTTCTGTGCTAGGGCTGGGCTACAGAGATGAAACAGACATATGCTCTTCAAGTCTTTCTCCTGCACCGAATTCACAATATTGTGAGTGTTAAGTGTTGCAAATGTTTCATAAATGATAAAAGTGGATACATTATCTTAACAATAATAGGAATTAAATAACTACTAAAGGTATTGCAGTATTGCAGTCTTTCTTTTTCCTTTTTGGCTCAAGGCAATTATTTAGGGCGTTAAGCAAGTTGTGAAAATAAGACTTGTAGACATGATGAGCAGATGAAAATGTCAACATTTTCAAAGGCCAGGAGGAAAATTCAATTTATGTTCCATTCTATCCTTGGCAAATAGTCAGTTCCCTCCCTCCCTGTTTTCCTGTTAGTCACAAGTGATGTGGAGCTGGCTTGTTTACTTCTTTAATCTGTTTGCTTATTGACATTCACACAGCTTTGGGACTGGGGTTTTTCCATTTCTTTTGTCATATTGATGAATGCCTGGACAATTACATAGCAAAATGACTGTGAGTTTCAATAAATCTGATTCTGCACTGGAGCTTAGTCTACCGGGAAGGTCAGATGACATCTTACAAGCAAGGAAATAACCTATGATGACATCTGACAGTCATAAGGACAGTTTTAGAGAGATATGCCTCCATGTTTTGGCATATAAAAGTCATATATCTTAAACTGGACACTATAAGTGGATTTAAATGCAAGAGAAGTGGCGACCCAAGAAGTTATACAGTTCCTATCTAAGTGACATTTCATGAAGAGTCCATTGAATTAGGCCAAAAATATTTTGTGGTCAATCACTGATTCTTCACTAGATATTTCAATAGTATACATTAGAAGGTCAAAGGGCAACATCTGGGAAATGCAAGTTAAGGTCAACTTTCCTCAGAATTATCTGAACAATTTAGTCCTAATTTATATGTAATCTGTATCAGATGGTGATCATATAATTTTTATTATACTAATTATTTAACTCTCAACTCAAGGCTGCCTCTTTGGTCAAGTCTTTCTAGATCTAAGACTAGGTAAAGTCCCTATGTTAATTACTCCAAATGATACTTTTGTTTTATAGGATTATATATTCACAATGTCTGTCTCTTCCTTAGAATATGCAGTCTGTTAGCAAAATGGGTATGAGGCTGGTCTTTCCAGCGTTGTCATCTTGGGTGGCCCACTGTGCCTGGCACATGGAAGATTCTCAAAAGAGGCTATGAACATGAAGAGGTAAAGCCAATCTTAGAGCCCCTGGATGTACAAATGAATGAAAATTCTCTGCAATGCATTGCAAATTTGACAGTTCTATATACATCTGTGTGCATTTGAGTGTGGTTAACTAATATCCGGAAGAACTGTACACTTCTTTCCACTCACCAGTGGCATTTTCAGAGGTTCAGAGAAAAGAGAATTTAGTTGAAGCCCTTACTGTGAAGAACTCACTCTGGTGCTCCTCACCTGTGCCATGAGGTCAGGTACTTGGAATTCTTTCCTCCAATTCCAAGATACGATTCGATGCTGACCCATATGAGGTGCCCTTGTGGACAGTGGTACAGAATTTGAGAGGTGATTAACTGGCCTCTGGCAGTGTGGGAGTTCAGAATAGCCAGAGCCAACTGACCTCTAGGGGAATTGAGCTCATGAACTTGCCCTGAGTAGTGTTGTCAGACTATCATCAGCATTTGGAACCACATTCAAATCTGTACTGTTATTTCAGAGACTGAAAATAGGAGCTTCTAGATTTTGGGTACTTTGAGCTACCTTCTATTCAGTTATTGATGCATGCATACATTCAACAAATAATTGTTGAGCACTTGCTGTGTACCAGTCATGATGATAGGTTTAGCTTTCGTGCATGGCCCAAGGCAAAGCTGCACTCTAGAACAATGATGGTTAGATGGATGGTCATGCATTGGGCCTGGAGAGCAGTGCTGCCTGCTGGGACTGACCCTTTCTTTAAGTTAATCATGGGAAAAGCATTGCTTTTCCTGGATAGCCTACTTGAAATGCCAGTATGTCTTTAATTTGACTGCATGTTTGCTCAGAAGGCAAGTGATACTGTGGTTCTAGACAATCTTATTTTTAAAAAAAGAAAGTGTAATATTTATTTAAATATTAGCAATTTTTTATTAAAATGTCAATTAACAATGAGAACGAAGCAACAAGAAGATTAGGAACACATATAATGAAGATACTCAGGTATGCTGTGGGAATCCATACAAAGAAAGTAAGTATTTGGGGTATGTTCGGGTGAGGAGGGGGAGTTTCTTCCCACTTTGGAAGTGATGGTGGGGAGTCATTAAGCAGTAGACTTGATTCTTCAAGATATTCTGCAGTCATGTATGGTGGTACACACAAGTAGTCTCCCAGCCACACTGCCATAGTAGCAATCACCTTTTATATTGAACAACATTCACAAGTATGTTTAACTAGACATTTAGACTCAAGGCTGGTGCCAGTAGTGAGAGGATTTAGGAAGGAACCAGCATTTACTAGAAGCATAGTTCAGATATTCTTCCTGGGAATTCTTGAAGCAGTCTGTGTAACAACTCAGATCTGAGGTGAGTTTTACAGCAAACAGACCAGGAGTTGCACCAGCTTAAAAACTTTGCATACCAGGAGATCCAATATTTCTTTCTCCTGCAGCTCCTCCATAGACATAGTTTCTAGAATCCCCACTAGAGTCATAGTGCTTACTCATGAAGCCAAAAATGATGGCTTGTCACCAGCATTTATGATCCCAGTCTAGCTGTAAGTTGCCAACATGGGTCAGTTTTTAATCATACTTGATGTCACTTCATTACACAATTGCCACATGTCTTTATCAACCCACCAGGGGAGAAATGCTGAAGAGCTATGAGAGGTCAACTTCCCATTTAACAGGAGAAAGTAGGTTATTAACCCTTTATCTATAGTCAATAACTGATTTATTGAGAAAATTATAGTGTACCAAGGGCATAAAAGTGAAGCTATGTTTTTTTAAAAATTTTATTGCTGTGCTGGGATACATTGTGGTATTTGCAAAAGTTCTTACATTATATCAAATACATCCTACATGAATTCACCCCCTCCTACATTCTCCTTTGTCCTCCCCTCCCCCATTCCTGGAATAGTTTCAACAGGTCTCATTTTTTCATTTACATACATTTAAATACACAGTATTTGCACCATATTCACCCTCCCACACCCTTTCCTCACCTCCTCCCCCTTCTCACTGGTACCAACGCCCCCCCCCCACAGGACCTGTTCCACCCTCCTTGACTTTCAGACTTGTTCTTAAAAACACCTATAAGATAAATATGTATCATTCTCTCTCATCTCTATCTAGATGTATACTACATAGAGACATGCAATTCATTTGAACTAAAATTGTTCCAGTTCTAAGAGACTAGATATTATGAAGTTTCTTACATTACTTTGCAAATGCCTTATTACAAGTCCAACTTAGAAAGGCTGACACATGACAGTCCTTTTACCTGGAGAAGTGACAGTCACACTGACTGTTCCATTTGGCCATTGTTTAGCTAATTAGGTAATTGGGTGAGTCATTATTTAATGATAGCAAGCTGAAAAAGAATTTTTTGCAAAAAAGCTTTAAAGATGGACCTGATCATTGTACATTGTATATACATTTATTGAAATGTCACACTGTACTCCAAAAATAGGTACAATTATTTTGTGTCAATTAAAATCAATTTTAAAAAGCTTCAGAATGTAAGAAATAATTTTTTAAAACATTTTTATTAGTATGTGATAGTTACACAAGGGATTTCATTGTGACATTTCCATATATACAAATATGGTACCCCAGTTTGGTTCATCTCCTCCATTTTTCGCCCTCTTACCCCACTCCCTTTCTTGAAATGACATTGACAGGTGTCAATGTTCCATATACATACGTGGATAGAATACCCTTCAACCATATTCACTCTACTCTCTTAGAAATAATATTATGATGCATGTACAAGTAGCAAAGAAAAAACCACCATGTAGCTTAAGAAAGTCCCCAGTACTATAGAATTCTTCACCCCAGTACTCTCCGACTTTCTTCTCTTATGCCAGTTCTACCCTCTAGAGTTTGATGAGATTTACATGGGATTTTTCTTCTTTGTTCCAACATCATACAGCTTGGCCATATGATATTTTTCTAACTCTTTAGCAGTTCTTTCCATCATGTGTACAGAAGTGCATGGTCTCTAGATCACATTACCTGGGTCACACTTGGGCACCACCATTGATTTTGTAAGGCAAGTCATATTCTAAGGCAAGTCATTCAATTTCTTGGAGCTTCACTTTCCCCATATAAAACGGAGGCAGAGAGATAGAGAGATATACATGTTTACATTACAGCACATGAGATAACAATGACTTCCATCTCAGAGGATGGGAGAAGGCTTGTAAGATGCTTGGCACAGTGCCTGGTGTGTAGTAACCTCTTGATAAATGTCACCTTTCAATCCTTTACCTGGACAACATGAATGGATGTCAGATGTTGTGCAAGTTGATGAGTGGGTACCACTAGTTTATTGAGGACTAGTTTGGCTTCTGTTAATTCTGTCTGTCTAAAATGAACTTTATAACCCTAGAGTGTCCCAAAGCAGCCCATGTGCCTTCTGGTTCATCACCTTGGTTCCTTTCTATTCTCCAATTTCTTTCTTTTTCAGCTTGTTTCTTTCCATCACTTGTCAGTTGCTTCTTCCTTTATGAGGTTGAAAAATGCCTACTCATGACTTATCTGGTACATCAAGCCATATGTTTCATTTATCACCAGCATTTAATTTATCTGACCTTCACCACTATATTCAGAATTTAAGCAGACAGATGCAGTTGTCTCTCCTCTCTTCAAATGTTGCTTTAAACATGCTAAATTAAAAGCAGGCATGCCACTGTAATCCCAGCTACTCAAGGGGCCAGAGATGGGATGGTCTCAGTTTGAGGCCAGCCTGGACAAAAACCAAAGAAACCCAAAGAAACCAAAATAAAAGGCAGTAAAGTTAGTGAGACCTCATCTCAACCAACAAACCCAGTGAGGTGATATGTGCCTGTGGTCCCAGCTGGTGGGAGGCGTAGATAGGAGGATCACTGTCTGAGGCTGGCCCTGGGGGAACATGTGAGACCTTACTTGAAAAATAACTAAAAAAAAAATAAGACTAGGAATGTGGTTTGAGTGGCAGAGCACCTGCCTAGCAAGCATGAAGCCCTAAGTACCTGGTACCACCAAAAAAAAACAAAACAAAAGCCAAACCAACAAACAAAAAACCTTCTAAGTCAAAAAGTCACCACTGATGTGACATTTTGTTTAAGATTTTTAGACTATTTTGCATAAATGTACATATAGAATATTTATCTGCTTAATCTGTCAATGTTAGTATAAGACTATGATCAACCTACCTCAAGCAAGATAAGTATTTATAGAAGTTTCTTTTATCTTTTATTGTTTTAGAGTGAGAGTGATGATAAAGTTTATTAGGAAAGAAATTCATGTTCAGTAGACTGAAAACGGTCATTTCTAGGGAGAGAACGAGAATGACAAAAGTTCCTTTTATTTTTAAAGAGGCAGGGTATTGGACACTACTCCATCTTGTCACTAGAGCTTTCTTCTGAAACAGATGTTCTGCCCACCCAGTTGACTATGAATTAAAGGACACTAAAGAAAGCCATTAACCCTTGAAAACCAAATTAATTTTTATTTCTAATTCACAAAGACTGTTTTTTTTTTTTTCCCTGACATGCTACGGGTGATGAAGTCTTTCCTTCCATTGACATGACCTCAGGGCACTGTCCTCTGTGTCTCCTGTAAGGTGTGAAGCTGTCTCCACACTGACAAGAAGGATCCTGGTCTTTTGGGGCCAGAGCTCATAGCTGTATCAGAAAACCTTATGTACTGTGGCACCTGTTTGTAATCGCAGTCACGTGGGAGGTGGAGGTAGGAGGATCGCCATTCGAAGCCAGTCCAGACAAAGTTAGTGAGATCCTATCTGAAAAACAAACTAGAAACAGACAGACAAAAGACACAAGTGGTAGAGAGCTTGCCTAGCAAGTGGGAGGCCCTGAGTTCCAACCCCAGCACTGAAAAAAAAAAAAAGAAAGAAGGACAGGAAGGAGGGAGGGAGGGAAGGAGGGAGGAAAGGAAAGAAGGAAAGAAAAGAAGGGAGGAAGGAAGGACAGAAGGAAGCGAGCAAGCATTAAAGCAGGCAAGCACTATGTTTCTTCCAGCAGAGCTTAACTCAAGCAGTGGGGTGGAATGTTTCTGGCCCCGCACACCAGGCTTTCCCCCCCCCACCCGAGGGAAATAGAACTGAACATTTTCTTTTTTTTTTTTGTATTTTTTTAAATTTTATTATTCATATGTGCATACAAGGCTTGGGTCATTTCTCCCCCCTGCCCCCACCCCCTCCCTTACCACCCCCTCCCTCCCCTCCCTCTCCCCCCCACCCCCTCAATACCCAGCAGAAACTATTTTGCCCTTATCTCTAATTTTAGAACTGAACATTTTCAAAAGTTAAATTGCTGAACCAGAAACTTGATGTTTTGGTGACTAGGCTGATGATAGTGGCAAGCACTGATTTCGGCCACCACCTTGTACCCAGGGACTTGGTCAGCTCTCACACACCTTTTTCCAGATCAGGGAACTGAAAGACCAGGTGGCTGAGTTACTTGCTCAAGGTCGTGTCGCTGTGGCCAGACTCCATATTGTGAGCTCAGCAGAAACATGCTAGTCCATGAGGCCAACCCTGGTTTTATCACCCCTGTGCCCTGACACTGCAGGAGGGTGTGGCTAGACCCTTCCCAAGATGGGCTGTCTGGGGCTGTCTCTGGATACCCGCTCCTTTTCTCTTCTGTCTTTATCATCACAGAGGGGAGGCCTCTTTGCAGATTATTCACTGTGGTCTTTTTCTTCTCTGAACAAGGGTGTGAGTTTGGCATGGAACCACTTACTTCCTCCTACCAAAATATGCCCAAGCCCAACTGGGTACTTATCAGTGAGCTGTGGAATGAAAAAGGTGCTAAGACTGTCCTAGTCTACACCCGAAGCTGATAACTTCAAGGACATTGGCGACAAACATGCTTTATTTTATGTAAATGAAACCAATGATACAGTTTAAAAGTATTTCTTTATGTTTTACCCTAAGTGAGATGAAACAAAGTTATATGCAAAACTTATTGTAATGAATTAGATCATGATAAATAGGAAAAGCACTGTACATGTTTCAAAGCTTAGCTCTACAGTTTGGTGCCATGCGTCCTTCAGGGAGTCACTTGGCCTCTCTGAGATTTGGTTTTCTAATTGTTTTTTGTACTGAGATTTGAACTCTCGTGAAGCAGGTGGTCTACTGCTTGAGCCATTCCTTCCAGTCCTTTTTGCTCTGGTCATTTTTGAGATAAGTTCTCACTTTTTGCCCAGGCTGGCTTGGACCATAAACTTCCTCTTTTAAGCTTTCCTCCATTGCTGGGATGACAAGCATGAGCTACGAGGCTCAGCCTTTTTCCATTGAGATGCAGGTCTCAGAACACCTTTCCCAGGCTGGGTTGGAACCACACTCCTCTATATCTCAGCTTCCCAGAAGATTTGGGATGACAAGGTGGTAGACGCCACCTTGCTTAGATATTGGTTGAGATGGGGTCTCCCAAACTCTCTGTAAGACCTGGCCTCCAACCACAATCCTTACAATCTCAGTCTCCCAAGCAGCTAGGATTACAGGCATGGGCCACTGGTGCCTGGCAGTTTTCTAATTTTTAAGAGGAGGTCATCATATCTACCAACAGGGTTATTAAACCAGCTGTATAGATGTGAGATAATTCCAGATGCTTAATGAACTTTAAAAAAGTAAGAAAAAAAGTAGAAGAATTCTCAAATTTTTCTTAGGTGATTCAGTTAGAAACATGTAGCCAAATTCACAAAAGTAATTTATTTTTCAGGGCTTGTTTATTTTATAAAGTACTCATTTTTTTTTCACATAAAGAGATGATTGAACATGCTGCATTCTTATAGGCAAAGTGTAGGCAAAGTTTTTAGTCACATACAAGGCATGCTTTTAAGAAAAACTGACAGGCACTAACATTTTATGAACATTCATCCATGGTTGCTTGAACACTGCACTTCAAAAATATCTATTGGTGCTATATTTTGTGGCATATTGTAGGAGGTGAATAATTTATCTGCTCTGACTGCTTGAGGAAGTATTTCTCCATATTTGCAAGTGGATTCTTTTTCTCATTACTTAATAGATTTATTGCACAGGTAAAATGAATTCTATCATGCTCTTAAACATTTCTCAGAAAGAGATGAATTTCAGAGTCTCACATTTAATCAATAATTTTCTACTTGGCAGGAGAACACCTCAGCCAGCATCTGATCACAGCAGGCAAAGGTCACTGTCCAATGTTCTGAAAGCGTGTGCAATCAGCAGCCCTGGGTTTGTTTTCCAGAAGGCCTTTTCAGGAAGATATAATCCACCATTTTCAAATGCTTCAGTGCAGCAAAACTTCTTATAGCTCATAGGGAAACATCTGTCCACTACTTAATACCCAGAAAAATCTTTAATACCTAGAAAAATCGGGCTCATCTTAAAATCATTTCATTTTGCACTTTTTCTTGTGGTGACATATACACAATTTTGTCCTTACTACAAAGTAGGTGCATTAATTTTTTACTGAGGGCCAATTATAATTAATTTAATAACTTTCTACATTCATTTAATAGGAAGTAGCATTTGGGGTTTGTGGCTTTTCGAATACTGGCTCTATTTCTCTTAATTATAGTGTTTTGGTGTTTGGAGCTTTTGAAGAAGAACTTGGAAGTTAAACTAGCTTTGATTTCTTATATTTAAAACTTTAATTTCTTAATTTAAAAGCTCCAATGCCATATAAAATAACAAATATTTTGAAGGTATCTTGTCCTCATAAAATATCCAAGGCTGTATTACTAAGAAATTTGGGGCTGAAAGCTAACCATATTGTTTTAAAGCTGTATCATTAGCTTTTATGTAACTATTTTATTTTTACCAATATTTTCCTATGCTGACCTCATCTTTAAAAGAAATGATTACAGAGAGACCAGGTGATATAATTAGAGTGCTACTGAGGCCAAAAAAGATCACAGGTGGGGCTCTGTCTGTGCAATGCGTGTTTGGAAGCCCAAAGAATGTTCTTTACCTTCAACACGAGTGAGTAACACGACCAGAGACATCTCTGAAAAGCAAATTAATTTGAAAGCACTTGGTTTTTGGGCCCATCAAGTTTTACAGGTTTTCTTCCTTATTGTCCTCATGATCTAATGCTTTTAGTACTAAGCCCTAGCTTTTCTACATTCTCTTTCCTACCTTAGCTTTTTTGTTTTTTCCTCCAAATATTTTTATTTCCCTTCCAACCATGTTTACTTCTTTTGGATCACATTTAGTTTATCGTGTACTATCACATTGGTCTTTGGAACGATGCTCTGTGTCTTGAGTTATTCTAGTCATTTTTCTCCCCTTATCCTCATTTACTTCCTCTCAAAGGCATCCACTTCAACATGCTTAATAAGTTCATTCATATAAATTATTTAAAATATATTGATTTTTAAATACTTATTTTATATGCAGAGACAGAGCTGCACCATAGCTGTGTCCCATTTCTTCCTTTTTCAAACTATTTTTAGTGATCATCCCATGGCAGTGCTCCATAGCTATGAGTTCCATTATATTTCAATTCAACCAACAGTCATTTGACCAACTGTGCAGCAAAAATGTTTGAAAAAAAATTCCAGAAAGTTCCAATAACTTGGATTTCCTGCGCAGTGGGCACGACACTGAATGCAGTGACAAGTCGGCACAACCCGCCGTGGACTCCTGCCGTCTCACGGATCCTTGGTCTCTTTCCAGGACCTGCTGTGTGACCTCGTTCACTTTGTGTTTCATTTGCTTACTGTGCTGTTGGGCCGACGATGCTTGTGTCTGTGTGGGACAAACACAGGCTTTGTTTTTTCCTTGTCATGATTCCCTAAATGATTCCGTGTAAAAATTGTTTACCTACATAGTACAGTACTATTTAGGTATTGAAAGAATTCTTTGACAGAGTTTCAGATTTTTCTTTGTAAAGGTATTGCACATTCCTTTTAGAATAATTCCTTGATGTTTTAAGGATGTTATTAGTAAGGTATATTTTATCTGATTTCATGTATTTCCTTATTAGTTATTGCTGGCAAAGGGAAATGCTGTTAAAATTGCTCTGTTAGCCATCTACTCATTACAGCTGCAGGAATAATCAACATGAGTGATCACATCATTGGTCACTACACTGATACACTTTTCATTTCATGTGATTTTTTAAATTCCCCCTTTTTTTTTAACTTGTCCGGTTGCCTTGGACTCCAGTACTTTGTTGTGCAGTTGCAGTAAAAGTGTATGTTCATTTTTTGCTCACAATCTTAAAACAAATGCATTTTAAATTTCCTCATTAAGTATGATGCTCGCTGGACATCTTTGGTAATTAGTATTTATCTGTAGTCATAAATACTTACCTGAAGTGCTTTTTGTTGTCACTCACTTCTAAATATCTTCAAATTTCCATTTTTATTTCTTCCTTATCCCAGCAACAGAATATTTCTTAATTTCCAGACACATGTTATTAATTTCTGTAGTTATGTTTTTAATATGAGAAATCCTAATCTCTAGGAAGTTTCCATTGTGACTGGTGCATTGTAAGTTTTTTCAAAGGTTCTATATGAGTGAATACATCTATATAACAAACTTTTTTAGTTGTTTTACAACAGGACTTTTTGCTTTGTCTTTTTCTGGGAAAGAATGCTAAAATCTCCAGCTACTAAGATTGATTGATCTTCTTTTCTCTGTAGTTTTAGTAATGATGCTTCATGTATTTTTATACAATATTATTTAGAGGATTATACTCATAATGATTATAATTTCTTCACTAGTGTTTGCTTTACCAGAAGAAACATATCATATCCCTTTGTCCTGAAGATAATTTTTATCTCAAATTCTATTTAGTTATTAAGATGGATATGTTGCTTTCTTTTGACTCATATTTTTCTATTTCTTTGATGGTACTGGGTTTGAATTTAGGGTCTTATGCTTGTTGAGCAGGAGCTCTATCACTTGAGCCATTGTTTTCTCCATCCTTTTATTTTCAAATGACAAAGACTCCCTTCTTCACCAAACTCTGGCCAGTTCCTCTTAGCTTTCTTCTAGACTAGCTCTTGACCTTGGTCTGCTGAGCTCCGTCCTAGCAGAGAATCCTGCTAAGTCAGGGTAGAGAGGATCCTGCCACTCTTGATGTATCGCCGAGTTATTCATTCCTCCCCTTTGATGTGTGAGTTCCTGGCCTGCCTAGCATGGATCATGTTAAGCCAGCAGCAGCAATAATGCCATGATGTCTAGCCAAGTTCCTCTCAGTAATTTTCCATCCACGGCCCCCTCACTCTGCAGCTCAGCTATAAATCCCAAGCTGTCTTGGATGCATTTGGAGTTGAGTTTGACTCTATATCAATGTCCCCTTCCCCTACTGCAATAGCCAAATAAAATCCATGTTGCCATTTTTAACAAATGTCTGGTGTAAAACTTTTCTTCTTTGCGACTTCTATTGTGCTTTTGTTTTAAAACAATCTTTTACAGCAATAGGTTGATGGATAATTTTTCAAAATATAATTTGACAGTATTATCTTTTAATAACTTAGCTTTTTATATTAATTTTAGTTCTTCTACTAAAACATACGGCTCTATCTCATTTTAAAAAATTTTGTGCACCTTTAGGGAATTTTTTTTCTCTCTTCCTATTTTCTAATGGATATGTTGAATTTTGTCTTATAGATTTTTAAAGTTACAGTTTAATCCTCCCTGGTGGTTACTCTTGGAGAGTATTAAAATTACATGTAGCTTTTCCACATTATCCAGCAAACAAACATTGTTGTGTTGTCTGTTACCTCATGCTGGTGGAGTCCCCTTCTGCCCACCACCAAGTTACAATTGATCTTTAGTTCTAGGATTTTTTGTGCATGTGCTTTTTTAGTCATTGCTCAATTTAAAAAAAAAAAACTTTAGCAATGTGTTTGTTAACTTTTCCTTCCAAATCTAGCAGTGCCCTTCTGGAATTTCTTTTACTTTTGTAGCACTATTTTTCTTAAAAAGTATTTTCCATGTGGGTCTTTGTGTATACTAAACATTTTAAGGTAATAAAACTATTTTTATCTCAATCTTGCATTCAATTGAAAGTTTGGCTGACAGAAAATTCCATACTTTCCTGAATTTAGTTCTTGTTCAGGTTTTCTGTTTCTTCCTGTAATCCTTTGTAAATGTGATTTCTTGAATTTAGCATTTCTGTTGTGAAGTCTGAGGTCAGTCTTGGAAGTGAATTTTGACTTTTTTGACTTCCAGTTCCTCATCTGTAAGATGCAATAACATCAGTATGTATTTCACAAGGAAAATTAATAAGAAAATATGATAGTCTTGATGGATTTACGGACAAGAGAGTAGTCACTTAGTTGCTCCCAATATGGGTTTAAATTTCACAAAATTCTTCCTTTTACAAAAGAATGGAGAAGAAAAGTGGCTTTTGCTTCTAGTTCACAACGTCAAGAAAATCATTTTGATTTCCCCCCATTTTAAAAACATCACAGAAAGTATTTCTTCCCATGGATAGATTAGTGACTTTCAGCAGCTTGTTATGAGATGTGCCTTAGGGACTGAGAGGTGACTAATAGCTTCACACCAACTGCAGCATGAGAGAGAGAGAGAGAGAAGAGAGAGAGAGAGAGAGAGAGAGAGAGAGAGAGAGAGAGAGAGAGAGAGAGAAGAAGAAGAAGAAGAAGAAGAAGAAGAAGAAGAAGAAGAGGAGGAGGAGGAGGAGGAGGAGGAGGAGGAGGAGGAGGAGGAATGAGGAGGAGGAGGAAGAGGGAAGGAGAGAGAGAAGGAGGGAGGGAGAGAGAGAGAGAGAGATATTAGCAAACCTAGTTACTAATTTGTTTTCTGCTAGCACATAGAGGTTCCTTTTACTCAGTACAGCATCTGTTCCTTGGGCGTCTGTGTTTGCTTAATGTCCTGCCCTGGTATCTGTTGGAAGTGAGTGGGTGGGGGGATTAAGGAAGGGGATCCTGAGATACAGCAGGATGGAAAGGAGCCTCTGTAAGTTTGGTGGGAGAAGGAGACAAACCCAGCGTTGGCCATGACAAGAGGTGTTGAAGAATTGCCTGTTGACTTGATATACCTTTAGCCTCTTATTTCCAATGAAGCAGTGTTGCTTTGGCTTGCTTGCTTTGGCATGACTTAAGCTGGATATTAAAAACAAAAACAAAACCAAACTCAGAGCCAGGGAGCCCCCTCTGGAAGATCCACAGTGCTTTCCTTGGAGCAGAGAGACGGTGACTCTTCTTGCCAGAGCTAAGGAAGAGGTAGAGCTCTGGGTGGACCCACACCGCACATTGTTAAACTTCTAAGGCCTTTGAAGACATTCGAATCTGTGACAGGAGTGCAAGGACATTTGCAGTACAGAATGAAAGTGGCTTTCATCTTCTCAAATCCCCATTCCAGAAAGCACTCAGCTTTCCTATCTGGGGCTTACATTACTATGCCATTTATACTCACTGATCACTCACAGTGATCACAAAAGAGATTATTGGAATAAAGTGGTTGTGCTGACCATCTCAGGGACAGCAGTCCAGAAAAATATTTTATATTTTTTCTTCATATTCTGCATGCTGTGGTGTACCAAACTTCAGTTTTTACCACAAGGACCCACCACTTTCCCCTCCTTGTATAATGAAAATGTGGAATTTGCAAACCTATGTTTGTGTTTCTGGTTATTCATCAAAGTTGATATGACAGAGCACTTTTATCTCATAGGAACCTACTCAATGGCTAGGATAAGAAATCTGAATTTAGGCTACGTCAGCTGAGGTCAGCCAATGGTGACTTTTTTTTTTGTTTTGTTTTTTTTGGTGATGGTGGTGGTAGTGAGGTTTGAACTTAGGACCTCGGACTTACAGGCAGGTGCTCTACCACTTGATCCATGCCCCCAGCCCTTTCTGCTTTAGCTGTTTTTTGGATAAGGTCTTACATTTTTGCCCAGTCTGGCCTGGACCACGATCCTATTTTTGCCTCTCACTATGTAGCTGGGATGACAGGCAGTTGGAGACCAGCGTAAGCAAAAAAATAAGTTAGCAAGACCTCATATCAACCTAGAAGAAGGGTAGCTTTGATTGCAGAGAAGGAGACAGCATTTCAGTTAAGCAGAAATGGCTGGACAGGTGGAGCAGCAGGAAGGTCTGGCTCTGCGATGTAGGATGGGGAGGATGAGTACAGCAATGAGCCTGGCTTCTCACTCAGCTCTGCCTTGTAAAGGTGTCACCTGGCCAGTCTGCTGTATCTCTGGGCTTCTTGAGTTTCACTTCCATTTTTGATCAAGTTGGGATAATATCCCGGGCACTTGGGTTGCTTCCCGTTTGGAGTGATGGTTATAAATAGTGCTACTGTGAACTTTCTTGATCATGTCTTTTGATAGACATCGGTTTCTTGGATAAATACCCAGGAATGGTTTTGCAGAGTAATAGGTATGCAGATGTTTAACTTAACTAGCTTTCCTCTCTCTCTGGAACTTTCTGGAATTTTCCAGAAATGAACTTCTGATGATTTCAGAAATTCTGATGCAGCGCCCTGGGGCTGTAGAGGACTCATCAGAGAAGGATTCCCTCACTCAGGGAACTCATGGGGAGGCAGGCATGCGGGAAAGACATTTTCTACTCTGACAATCCCCTGGCTTAAAGGGAGGCTGCATGTGTGGGTTTTGGTCCTGATACTCCTTGTGGTAGGCTGCACGGCTTGGAGCCTTTCTTTCCCTGTGGGAAGATCATGGAGGATGATTCATCTTCCAGTGTTGAATTCAGGCACGGCATGTGACTTGCTCTGGCCAATGAAGTGTACATGAAAATGGCCTTCGTCCACGGGGCTGTGTCATTAAGAGTCAGCACATTGTTTGCTTCTCCCCATCTGCTGTGATGATTTCAGTGTTCAAGATCAAGGCTGCTCCCTCTGTGCTGAGCCTTCTTTCAAGAACAAATCAACAGTCTGCACAAGGGCCAAGACACAAACTCTCTCATTCTCTCTCTTTTGGTGGTACTGGGGTTTGAACTCAGGGCTTTGAGCTCACTAGGCAGGCACTCCACCACTCGAGCCATACTTCCAGTCCGTTGGCTCTGGTTACTATTGGAGACAGTCTCACTTTTTACTCAGGCCCACCTGGATGGTGATCTTTCTATTTTACACTTCCCACTGTAGCTGGGATGATGGATGTGTACCACCATGTCCAGTTTTTGGTTAAGATGGGGTCTCACCAACTTTTTGCCTGGGCTGACCTCAACCACGATCTTCCTGATCTTACCCCCCAAGTAGCTAGAATAACAAGCATGAGCCACTGCTGCCTGGTTTAAAATTCTTTTCTCGCTAGAAGTTAATGATGGGAAAAAAATCACATTTGATGTGTTTATAAACATTTATTCACTCTCCTATGTGCACGGCAAAGCTGAGTGGTAAAATAATAATAAGACAGGCCTTTGCCATAGCCTAGAGGGGGAGAGTCTATGCACCATGAAAATGAGATGGCACAAGAGCTCTTAGTTTACCACATTACATAGAAATGGTCTCAGAGTGAAGGCAACATGGACCAGGGCCACAGCACACCCATGGTGGCCATGTCACATGAGTGGGAAGTAAATATTTATTGTTTCAAGTCACCAATATTTGAGGAGCATTTGTTATAGATAGATAGATGATAGATAGAGATAGATAGATGATAGATATATAGAGAGATATAGATCAACAGGTATACATAGATCGATGATAGAAGATATATATATATATAGATATCTATATATATCTATATATATATATATATAGAGAGAGAGAGATAAAGAGATAGAGAGAGATAGACAGACAGACAGACAGATAGATAGGATGGTGGGTAGGTTACATGAGCAACTGCAGCACAAACACAGCACAGTGACCGGCCTGTATCAGTTCCTTAATGAGTTCCACCTGTCGTAGTCATCATCGTTGTGGTATTGTTGTTATAGTTACCTAGGCACCAGGATCAGAGAACCCATGGGAGGGCTGGGGTCCTGAAGTTCTATTCTATTACAACTGGACCAAAATATGTCTATATCGTTTAAAAAAATGTGTTGGCAGGGAAAATATCCATGCAAGGGAAGCTGTGTAAGGGTTTTGGATTTTGTGCTCATAACGATTTATTAAAGATTTGTTACTAAAAGAGGCTTCTTTTAAAAATAAATCAATAGTTCACACAGAGGCCAACATAATAAAATTCTGTTCTTCCTAGAAGTTAGTCACAGATTTAAAAAAGTCTCATTTGATGTCTTTGTAAAACATTTATTTACTTTACTCTGTGGAGGGAAAAGCATGGGGTGAAAACCTCCATAAGACAGAACTCTACACTAAGGGGCTCTTAGTCTATAGGGGAGAGGAGCATCTCTATGCGTGATTAAAATAAAATGCCATAAGGGTTGCCGACCCAGGCAAAAAAGTTAATGAGACCCTATCTCAAAGAATAGGCTGGGTGTGGTGATTCATGGCTATCCCAGTCAAATAGGAGGCATAGGTAGAAGGCTCATGATCCAAGGCCAGCCAGGGCAAAAAGTGGGACAACCTGTGTGAAAAATAACCAAAAAGCAAAAAGAGTTGGGATATGGTTCAAGTGGTAGAACACTTGTCTACATGTGTGAGGCCCTGAGTTCATTACCTTGGTCCCCCTAACAAGTGATAGGAATATAGAAGGAGGAGTGGTACCTCATGGCTAGGTGGGTCCTGGCCAATCCTCAGAGAAGAAGTGATGTTTCAATTGGTTGTTTTAGGCTAGTTGCGCAACCCTTGGATACGTAGGGCCCAGTGGGGGGAACACAGCCTGGGAGACAGAATGTGTGAGTTATGGCTACAAATATGGCAGAAGGAGTGGTGGAGGTTAGTAGGAAGGGCCCTTGGTGCCATGGTAGGGAACTTGGAGTTAAATCTTCAGGGAAGGTAGGGATTTTTAGGGGCACGTGCTTCAGCACATATGTGTGGATAAACACCAAAACAGATGGGAAGAAAACCAGCAAAGTTATATATATAACAAGCAAAGGTTTTGCTTACTGAATGGGATGCTCTTCCATAGGATTATTGGGATGAAATTGCACTAAGAGGTGTGCCATGTAAGCCTGTGGATGAGTAAAAGGTCACTGAGGGGTGAGTCTTAGGGCACTAGACAGGCATGGGTCAGGCAGATGGTAATAATACTAACACTGGCTATTATGGCTACTGTTCACATGAGGACAGCGGTGTGGCGGGTCCTGGGGCAGGCCCTTCACAAATGGCAGTACTGCAGGGCAGGTTTATATTTAACCCCAGGGCCCTGGGGATTTTGCCCATATTTTTCTCAGTCTGTTGGCTATGGCAGCTTTCAGTCCGTATATGCTGATCTTAAACAGAAGCAAGGCAGGGTGACCTGTATATCCTGCCCCGATAGATGTAGGAGTTGGGCTGGCCTTACTGAAATACTGTATTTCTTCCCAGAGAATAAATATCCATTAAATAAAGGAATGCTCTAGTCATTGTTTCTTATAGCAAAAAACCTAAGTCATCAAAAAGACGAAGATGGCTAAGTAAAGAGAGGACTACAAGGGACTACTGTACGCAAATTCAATTAAATAAATTAGAATTACCTATGTGTTATGGCTAAATCTCTAAAATATAATGTTAGACTAAAAATCAAATAGATTTCCTGGATAAGACTGATGCAATGTTTAAAATTCAACTATAATACATAGTAAGAAGTTTTGTAAATGTCACCAGGTACCCCAATATAACAACAACCTGCTAATGTTATTATAGAAAGACATAAAAACTGGTGAATCTCTGGGGAGGAGGAGGTAGAAATAAGATATATCCACACAGGGGTACCACTTTTTATCTTCAGTGTTTCCTTTGTTTTGAAAGCAGAAAGGCAACAAGGCAAATGTTAAGGTTAGAGCAAGCTGGGCAGGTTTCATGGTGGTTCATTGTGTTATATTGTTTTCATATTTCTGCATTTGAAGTACTTCACAATATACTAAAAATTTCAAAGGAGATGCTTTAATAAGACACTAAGCCCTATTCACAAAGACACTGTCTTTGACATGAAATGGATTTTCTGATTGGTTTTGCTTCCCTGTGACAGTTTTTGGGTTTTATCCATGATGCACACATGTGTGTAGGTGTGTGTTTGGAGGTCTGCTGGGGAAAGTGAGTGCATTGGTCAAAATGGAGTGTTATGTTTGTGCTGGAATCTAAAAGCATATTTTCTTGAAATGAAATGCAAAATATGTTACCTTCATGAGTAGAAGGGCTTCTGCTATGGGTAGCTGGGCTTGGGCCTCAAAGAATAAGGGGGAATGTAAGGAAGGAGTAAGCCCAGACTATGTTGGGGGAAATGCAGCCGGAGAATGGCTAAGGAGCTCTACTGTTACTTTTAGAGCTATATGGCAGGTTTGGACCTGACCAGGACTGGTGCTGCTGTTTGTTACAGTCAGAACCCATACAGGGCACAAACTACAGGGTCTGGGCTACATGGAGATGTCTTGCTTAGGGCTGGCAGATCTCCTGTGGTATTAAATGCAAATTAAAAGCTTGAGATGGTTTATTCATTATTAAAAATGCTATTTTGAATATAAAAATGTTTTTAACCATCTGAGCTCCTAAACTTGACCTCAACAAATCTTAGGGGAAGAATTTTTGGATAATAATTAGATTCTTAATGTATTAGTCACTCCCTGGGGGAAGAATGAGAATGAAGAGTGAGTGGCTTGAGATTTATTGAAGGGGTTGGGTTGGGTGACACTGCTCTATGCCAGTGTGCTCAGGGGACCTGAATCTTTGTGGTAATGGAAATGATGGTGGGTTTGACAAATGAGGTAGTCTTTTTCCTCCCTGAGATTTCCCCCTCCCTGGGGTGGGATTGAGTAGGTCTTGCTTTCTGTTTGTCAAATACTTCTGTGTAAACCATGGTGCCTCTGAGTACATACTAGGCTCTGAAGTGGTTGGAGCAGAGCAAATGCTTTGAGAATCCTAGTGGCATTCCTTGGAATTTGCTTCTAAAACTCCCACCATTGAAGCAGGACCAGGAAATGGGATGGAGGCCCAATGGAAGTTTCTGGAAACACACACTGGGGCTGAGGGCTTGGCGGGTTATTCTGGGCTGGAGGCTGTTTATTTCAGGCTTGCCTGATGAGGAGAAAGCAGCTTTGCCATCAGGTTGACTAAGCGCACGGCCTGGCCAGAGGGGTATGCTCAGGCAGCTAGGCTCTGGCCTAGCTGTTACTGCGCCATCTGTTACTTCTGGTGCAGACTTTTCATATTTGCATATCCAAGATGCATTCAGAAGGTCAGCACACAAGTACAAGTTCAGATACTTGTAATTGACTGAGCGGTGCAGTGTCTGTGGAGGGAATCTGACACTTTCCCTCTGAGTCTAGCCTTTCACTGAGATCCAGGCAGAATGGCTCTGCCAACGTCAAGCTTTTGACCTATGAAATGTCATTTCTTCAGCAGAATCCACAGGAATGGGAAGGCACAGTGCATTTAGGGATATTTATTGAGCCACATGGCCTTGAAACATGTTCAAAAATAACTAGAGGACAGACACCTGTAGTTGACCACCTTGGGAACACACCTACTTGAGGGATAAAAGGAATCCATAGGATCGGGGCCACGGAGTGGCAGCTGTTGGAAATACCAATATGTCAATATGGGTTTTCGCAATGTTAATAGTCAGTGGTGGCAGCCCTGGTCCAGCTCAGTGAAGACAAGTGTGTGAGAAGATTGGGCAGAGTGTACCAGGGTTTATTTATTTTGAATAAATGAACTGAAAGCCATTCTCAGTCTCTAGACACACCCAGAGAGATGAGGAAAGAAGAATTAATACAAGTGTCTTAAGATAAACATTTTATGTTTGGCTTTTCTGAGTGTTGGCTACATTACCAGGAAAGAAGATATGCTTTTCCCCGTCATGGATGCCCTGTGCAGCCTCCATTTCCCCGACCATCTGGCTACCACTTACTCAACTTTCACCAAGCTCAAGTTTTCTCGTATCTGGGAAGCAAGTCCTTGAGACAGTGACTTATCCTTCTTAGATGTTTGATTGTTCCGTGTATGAATTCTCAAGTTTCACATTAATTGAGAGCCTCATTTTATTTTTAAATACTAATATGATGCTTATTGTATGAGAGTCACTGTTCTATGCATAAATATATGTAATATGCATACATTTACTTATTTAACCTTCATAACAACTCTATGAGGTTGGTACAAATGTTTTTATTGGACAAATAAGAATGAAGTCCAGAGAGGTATAGTACCTTGGGGTCACACAGGTGACAGTGTAGAGGTGTGGGAAGAACCCAGAGTAGAACTCTGCATAGTCTGGCTGTGGGATCTGTGTCCATAACGAGATACTGCACTGTCTCTCTGAACTCTACTGGTTGGTGAGGGCTAATTTACTTTACTCCAGATGATTCCTGGTCCTGCCCCATCTTGCTCTTCCTCCTGCAAATCTTTGCATCTCAGTTTCACAGCATTTCCATTTTTCCAGCTGCTCAGGTCAAAGTCTCAGAGTCATCTTTAACCTTTCTCTTACTGTCACACTTTATATGTGATCCACTTGCAAATCTGATGACTCTACTTCTAGCATCGATCTGACAATTCCCACCACTTCCTGGCCAACATCTTGGTCTAAGCCACTGCCCTTACTGGTCTGGATCAAGGCAAGAGACTCCTATTTGTCATCCCCACTTCCTTCCTTGTCTCAGGCTGCACCCTCCCCAGTCTGTTCTCACTACAGCAGCTGAAGTAATCCTTTCAGTTTGTCCAATCATGTCATACCTCTGTTCAGTACCCTTCACAGTTTCTGACTTTGCACTTGCCATCTTTGCTTTATAGTCTGTCTTTTCTTTTTTTTTTAAAAAAATCTGCATGACTCAGACCATGACTTCTTTCTATTCTTCACTCACATTTCACCTTTTGTTGGGATCCTCCTCATTTCTCTACCTAAAATGGCCCATCCCAGCCTTGTCCCGTCTATCCTCCTTCCCTTCCAACACAGCCTGCATATGACGTAGATATTTTCTTGTTTACTTGTGTATTTCTTGCCCTCTTCCCACTAGAAGGTTGGCTTTTTCTTTCTTTCTTTTTTATGATGGGATTGAGATTTGAACTCAGGGCTTTGTGTTCGTAAAGCAGGTGCTCTACTGCTTGATTCAGTGCTTGTTTTTCTTCCTCTCCTCCCCTCCCTGCTTTTCTCCTCTCCTTTCTTCCTCTTCTCCTCTCCTCTTCTTTCCTTTTCTTTTTTTTGTGGTGTTGGGGCCTCACACATTACTACTGAGCCACATCCCCAATTCAGAGAATAGGAAGTGTTTGCTTATTTTGCTCACTGCAGTGTCTGTGCTGCTGAAAATAGTACTTAACACTTAGTAGATACTCAGTAGATACTGAAAGAATGAATGAGGCCATTAGTAACTGAGTTGAAGATTTTCTCTTCTAGTCACTGTTTTAAATATGTTTAGATTCATCACTCCTTTTCGTCTTCACGATCCCCCAAGGCCACCTGGGTCTTTGAAAAAATGTTTGATTTCTGTTTAGCTTCAGTTTTTTTTTGTTTTTGTGTTTTGGTACTGGGGTTTGAACTCATGGCCTGTGTTCTACCACTTGAGCCATGCCTTAAACCCTTTAACTTTTTTTTTTCTTTTCAGATAGGGTCTCCTGTTTTTGGCTGGTCTCAGACTGCAATCCTCCTAACTCTGCCTCCTGAATAGCTGGAATTTCAGGTGTGTGCAAGCATACCTGCTCCTTAGCCTCGGTTTCTTTATCTGTAAAATGAAGATAATCATAGTACTTACCTGTAAGAGTAGCTACACATGAGAAGCTGGAAACAGAACAGGGAGTTCTGTTTCTTTCTGGAAAATTAGCACACAGGATTGGTGCTCTTGGTGTTAACACCTGTGGGGTGTGGGGAGGAAACAGGGAGAAGGTGGGAGCACTCATTACTCTGGGGAGCATGGAGCTTGAAAGGCCGAGTGGAGTTAGCCCACGATGGGACAAGCAGGCCTGGACTCTACAGCCTCACAGTGATCAGTGGCTTTAGGTTGCTCTAGGGAAGGGTGTGACCTTGGGTGACAACTCTTGGGAAGCACAGTCAGCTGTCCTACTATGAGCAGCTGGGGAGTGAAGGCTCCAGTCCTGGGTGTGTGTATGGGGAGGTAGGGGGGCTGGGAGACTACCACAGACCACCTCAGCTCCCACCAGAGAAAACCACATTTGGAACAACAGTCTTCCCACTGCAGGTGGTGCCCTAAGGGATCATCCATGTTCCCTGTCATGATTCTAATGTCCCTCAAGTGCAGAGCAGGTACATTATTTTAGAATTTCAGTTTTCCAGCAGTAAAAACTTTGGTTTGGATTGATCAGCAGGCCTTTCTCTCTGTAGGCTTCCACTAACGGGGACCTTCCTGGGCTGTGCAATTGTGTGGGTTACAGGTCAGCAGGTTCAATGCCTTCCTCTGTGGTCAAGGTGATTCCAAACAAAATGAGGTGAGCCTTTAGAGTAGTCCAGGTGAGCTGGCATTGTCTCTGTGGCATTTAAAGGAGAGCCTCACTCCCACACCTACCATTAGGAAGACATTATGTATTAAAGCATTTTGAAAAAGCATCAGGAGTGTTCTACTTAAATGTGAATAACTGTAAACATTAAGAGCTTGAATTTTTGTGATGAAATACCTTTATAGCTTTATCCAAAAGAACCACTGAGTTTATACTTCCAAGTATTCCAAGTGGGGTAGTTTATGATGGTTTAGTTTGAGTTTTGCAGACTGTTAGTGAAAATAAAAATAATCCATTTGCATTCTTCACATAGACATTTTCTTCACAGATAGTTGGGATATCATCTGGAGACCTGGAGTGTAGTATGACAAACTACTGCCTAACAAACTGGGGACTTCCACCAGTTCCTTGCATATCTCTGCTGCCCAGTACCCCCTCTATGTAAAGGAGGCCAGATGGAGATCTGCATTGCCCAACACCAGCTACATGTGGCTACGTAGCTTTAAATCTAAAGTGATTAAAGTTTGGTTCAGTTTTTCAATTGCACTAGCCACATTTCACATTCTCAATGCCATGGGATCTGGCGTTGCTGTAAGGAAATACCCAGAAATTTATTTAATATAAGTATTTATTTATTCTACTGGGTAACATGTGAAGATGGTGCCTTCATTTCTTTTGATTTCTAGCATTTTAAGTTCTGAGCAGGGATATTTGTTCAAAAAAAAAATTAATCCGCATTGTTGAGCACAGTGGCTCATGCCTCTAATCATAGCTACCTGGTGGTGAAGATAGGGAGGATTGAGTTTGGAGGCTAGCCTGGGCAAAAAGTTCATGAGACCTCATTTCAACCAATAAAACCTGGCCATGGTAGTACATGCCTGTCGTCTTAACTATGGGAAATCACAAATAGGAGGATCACAGGCCAGGCAAGCCTGGGCATAAATACTAGACCCTTTTTGAAAAATAACTAAAGCAAAAAGGGCTGAGGTGTGGCTCCAGTGGTAGACTGCCTGGTAAGCACAAGGTTCAAATCTCCATACTGTCAAAAATAAATTAACACATATTTGTGGTGTGCTGTGAGTTGATGATGCTAGGTAGTATTTATTGAGCCTTGCACATGTCAATTTCCTTTCTTCTATTCCTCCTCACCACCCTGACAGCTCATTTTTGCAGAGGGAAAGAAAACAAGTTGAGAGGGGTTAAATGACTTGAACCAGATCTTCACTTGGATGCAAGCCAGGTGGGTCTGATGCTGAAGTTTTTGCTTTCTAAAATAAGCCTAGGCTAAATGGTTCTGAGCTCACTGTGCTTTAGAGAAAAGTTCACAAAGAGTGATACATGCATGCGTGGAAATGACAGGGAGAAACTTATTAACCCGTGCAATTAATATATGTAAGTGAATAATAAAAAATCGTAAGAGGAAGAATTTACTAAATTCTAACTTTTTACAAATCTATTGTGGATAAAAGAGATATAAAAGGAAAGGAAAAGGAAAGTTCACCAACTCCTCTCTACCCTTGCTTTTCTTCCTTTGCCTTTTTTTCTAGAAAGTATTATTGACACAGTGTAATGCATGTGTTTCCTCTCTCCTGGAAATAATCACTGTTAATATTTTGTAAGGATTTCCCCTTTTCATACATGGAAGGCACACAGAAGGCTGCTCCTTGAAGGCCTGGCCAGGGTTATTGTTTTTCATTTCAGTTCAGTGGAAACAAAAACCTCTGCAGGAATTTCTTTGGATTAGGATTAAGTCGAAAATTTGGCAGTTTGTGTGGGACTTGAGAAAGGAGCCATCCATCTGGGGACATAGTAGGCAATTCCTGCTCAGGAAAAAATGATGAGGAAAAGGTTTAGAGCATGTGGGAGTTGGGAAGGTCCATGCTTATTTAAGAGGATAATACATTTTCTTCTGGTTTGTCAACTGCTGTGCTCATAAGAATATAAACGATAGACCTAGTACCTAGCTGGTATCTTTTCTCCTGACTTGATTGTAGTCTGTAGTAGAAAAAAGAGCACATTCAAAGTCAGCAGTCTTCAGAGGAAGGGCGGTGGATCTTCTGATCAATCCAGAAGTTTGGTAGGATGATGTTCTAATGTTAATATCCTTTATTTGGACATCACCCCAAATAGGAAAGCAGTTTGTGGATGTGTGTCTTCCAGAGAGGCCTGAGAGTGAGACAGAAGCATTTGGTTAAGACTGAGGACAAGCTGATCACTTTAAAGAGGTGTGAAATTGAGGATGAGCAGTTCTCTTTAAAACATTCTTCTGTAGGATACTTAAAAAGCTGGACTGAAGGATACCTTTGTAGAAAGCATCCTGGGTTAAGAGCAAATTGCAGACTCAGGAAGGACTCTTCCTAGTCACTGGACCTGAAAACAGCCTGTGCAGTGTGCATGGTACCCGCCAGGTACATTATTGGTCCCATTCATGCAGAGGGAGGTGGCCTCCAGATCTGTTCGGTAGGCTTCATGTCACAGGGGAGAAAAGTAATCTGGTTCTTCACTCATTGCAAGGTTCCTGGCTGAGAAGCCCTATAGCCAGAGATAGAAACAAATTTATTTAATGTAAGTTCTAGAGGGAATCTTTGCTATGCAGCTTACGATGAAGAGGAAAGTTTTTTCCCCCTTGCTAAGAAACCAACCTGATGTTAGCTGATTTCGTAGGAACACAGAAAAACACCGTGTGGTTGTTTTAAGGCTCCTGATGACAGCAGCAGACAGCACTGGGGGTGGACCCTGTTGGTGTCTGGTGTAGGAATTGTCCTTCATGCAGCATGTCACAGCAATGTGCCATCTGTTTCTAGGATGACTCTAGTATCTGTTGAGGAGCCTACAAAAAATTCTTACCAGGTCTTCTGAAAGTTCCACTTCCCCTCTCTTTGTGTAAGACAATCCTGTATAAAATAGGGCGATTTAGGAAAAGGATGATGAAGATGCATCTTTTTATTTTTTGAAGATCTGCTTCTGATCCCACAGCTTGATTGCTCTCTCCAGCTCAATCTTCTGCCTCTTCCCCCCAGCAGGACTCTAAGATGTGGCAATGCCAGTTGGTTCAATAGCCAAAGCAAGCTTAAAGGATGCTGTGATGGATAGTTTGGGTTTCCATGTCACTGGGCTTTGCTTAGGCGGGCGTTCATTCTTTTCTTTTGTAATAACTTATTTATTGTGTGTTTATCGGTGCCAACTCCTGCTACCTACTACATGGTAGAGCAGGAGCCCGACCTTGTCCTTAAGGTGCTTACCACAAAAATGAGTCACCACAAAAATGAGTGTCCAGCAGGAATGCTTTCAGTGACTTACAGAAATCTTCAAAAGTGTTGACATCATTGGAAACCTTTTCTGGTCTAGTATGTAGGAGTCATTTGAACAGGAAGACCAAGCACAGCAAAAAGGCACGTGGAAGATTTCATCCCTCAGTTACCCCAGCTCGTCAGGTGCTGAACTGAGATCACTCATGATATTCTGTGATCATACGGGGGAAGCCCTCAGACCACAGCAGAGGCATGGAGGTATAGAGCAGGGTTTGAATTCTCTCTGCCGCTCTCCAGGGTTGCGACCATGAGCACATCTCTTAACTCGCTGCACCCATGTTACCTAGCTGCCCTTTCAGGTCTTTGGCAGGATTAAATGAGATCATGTGTGAGAAAGCTCCCGTCATATACTACAGGCTTATTCAAGGACTTCTTCCTTTCTCCTGTCTTTCTCTTCTCCTCTGGGATTTGGAGTGGAGCCCAGAATGGCACAAAATGCTATGTTCTAGCACTAAATACGTTTGCATTCCTGGCAACATTTGTGCCCTTTCTAATTACAATGTTTATACATTGCCAAGGCTCAATTAGGGGTGAGCATGGAGAGAGGGTGGGACTAATTACAGGGAAGGATCACAGTGGAGTGGGGTGTGCCTGTCAGGGCAGAGAGCCACAGGGCCAGCAACACTCCGGGCTGCATAATTTTGGGAAAATTAGGCAATAGAGACAGGGATTGGGATGCACTGAAGTGAGTTTAATAAAATTATTATTTCAGGGAGATACATAGGCCTGTAAGATAAGCTATGAGGCCTCTACTTACAAATTCCCTGCTGAGAAATCTGGGACAGTTTCCAGAGGCCAGGAGAGCTGCAGGCTGAGGGTGTACAGCCAGACAGGCCAACAGAGACCAGAGGCCCTGACAAACAGGGGTGCTAAATCAGGGGACCTGAGCAGCAGAGGGTGCTCCCTGCAGGCAATCCTAGAAGATGGGGCATTTCCAAGGCTGGGTAATGGCAGAGCTAGGATATAGCAAGGGGCAGGTTAGTTTTAAGAAAGAAAAAGTATGTGGAAGCTAAGATTAGAGCAGACGCAAATCAAGACATGAGTGTTCCCAGTGTCCTCCAGCTGCTCTCAGACTTGACTTTGGGGTATGTGGAGATGGTCCTGAATCTTCCTTGACATCTATAACAATCTCTTAACCTTCCTTCTCCTCAGTAATCCAGGGATCTGCGTTCACAGCTGCTCAAGTCTTTAAAGAGAATTCAAGCAGGGTGTGGTGGCTTGCACCTTAGTCTCAGCGTTCTGGAGGCTGAGGTGGGGAATTGAGAGTTTGAGGCTAGCCTGGGCTAGACAGTGAGTCCCTTTGTCAAAACAACAACAAATCCAAATCCAAATTTTCAGTCAGTGCTCCCCTATTGGAACAATAAATCTTCTTACTTTAATTCTAGCTCTGTATTTTTACTTTTTGGCTATGCCTCTAAAGTTCCCAATGACGCAGATGACAGTGTGGAGAGAGGTCTGTCTCTTTAATGCCTCTAAAGTTCCCAATGACGCAGATGACAGTGTGGAGAGAGGTCTGTCTCTTTACAAAGCTATTGTTCTTGTGGGTTTAGTGAATTGCTATTCACTGCACTATAAGGCACCTGACCGAGGGAGCTTGTATTTTCATGGGTGTCCCCAGCACCTGGCACAAGGTCTCCATGTGCCTCCCAAAGTCCTGACAGAATAGATGGATGAGGTAAGGCAATGATGAAACTGAGTAAGGCCACTCCCTTAAGGAGGGGCTGCAAGAAAAGGGGAAGAGGACACTGAGAGCTGGGGTGTGTGTTGTTTAGGGAGGGTCCTTCAAGGTCGAATGAAGGGCAGTGGTTTGAGAAGCCACTAAGAGATTTTACCAGGCCGTGCAGTGGGACCAGGATGTTGATGGTATCAGAGTAGTTGAGGTGAGAGATGGCTAAGGTAGCGTTGGTAGGATGGACTGGAAGTCTTTTCCCAGGCCTTACTTCTTTGGCCGGGTATCAGAATTTAGAAGGTAAGGGTCACCAGGCAAAAGGTGCCAACCGCATGAGAAGGAGGACCATAGGTGTTGGACTCTCCTCCAAGGTCCTTTGATGAAGCCTATGCTACTCTTCAAGGTCATACCCAATTTTGCTATTGCCTTGAGGCGTAGTGGCTCAGAGTTTGCTTATTCCTTCTTTCCGAGGCTGGTTTTCTATCTGTAGAATTGTCTTGGATTCAACTCTGTTTTGGTAAGAAAAAAAATGTGTCTGAAATGCCCAGCAGGTTATAATATCTCTTCCTTGCTCTGGGAGATTGAAGTCCACAGAAAATATGACTTGCTAGAAATACTCTGTCTTATAAATACTTCTGCATTGCATCCCATGAGCCTCCAGGTGGGCATTTGTGCAGAAGCAGAAGGTTCCATTGTAATAGCTCTTATTTTTCTTTCTAAAGAAATATTGGGGATGGAAGGAAACTAGACAATATCACATCCCTCAAAACTTGCCCCCTTACCTCTTCTGGCCCACCCCCAAATCTGTCTTTGTTGGTTTCTCTCCTCAAGTTTTGAAGTGTCAATTAGCTAAAACCCTCCATGGTTACTCAGGACTCTTTCCAACTTGGCTCTGCTTTTCCATCCACACCTCTCTATAGCTACCCTCCCAAAGTCCTTCTCAGCTCCTGATGGACTTGAAACTGGAGTTTTGGACTCAAGGCCCAAACTCCTGAGATTCCATATGCCAGGTCTTGGCCCCTAAATGCCAAATAAGGAGGCCTGGTGAAGGCAGAGAAAGGAGGTTTTTTACATGGCTTGGGACATGCCATGGGAAGAGGCAGAGTAAGCACTGAGTTTATTCTCAGCCATCTTTGGGGTACAGACATAAGTTATAGGTTTAAGTAGACAAAAAAGAACTTGGGGTATGCTCTCCCCTAAATAAAAACAAAGCATTTGTGCTCTCCCCTAAAAAAAGAAAGAACTGGGGGCAGGGGACAAAATGTATGCATAGCTAAACAGTCAGTCACAAGTGTGATCTGGTTGCTTATTATCTCAGACTTTGTCCTGGGAGAGGTTCTGGAGTTGTCATCTGGAGCCAGGCCCATCCTGAGGAAGGTCTACTGTTGGGGGTAGTTTCTGTCACTTGTCATGAGCGTGTTATTATTTGTCTTTCCTGGAATCCAAGGTGATCACAAAATGACTGCAAAGAGAATGCTTAGAGCACAGACGGATACGAAATGGAGGACAGATGCCAATCTTTTCTCCTGCTCCTAGTTAAATTGTGGGGCCAAGAAGGAGCCAGTACTTTTCAGCAAAAGCAGTTTGAATGTCTCTTAACAGTCTCACTGCCCATCGCAAGGACCCTTTCATCAGATAATTTGATATTACTCTTGTCTGCTAAGATTCGCTGTCATGCTTGGAGTTTGCTTAGGGTGCAGATGTTCCTAGGTGGTCACACAGGGATGCATTCAGTTCTTGCTCATAGTAGATGCTTCAGGATGTGTGCCATGGTGGGGAGGCAGCTTGGTATGGGAGATATTTTGAATCCTGAGTCTCAAATTTGCTGACTTGTAATGCTAGTAAATTTGACCTTGGCAAGTGACTTCGTGTTCCTGAGTCTTACATCTTCTACTGAACAGGAAAGTAAAGTTATCGATCTAATGTTGTTGAAGTGAGATGATAAAAATGAGATTACTCAGCTTAGAAAATGTCACTTTGTTTCTACCTTACAAGCAGCATTTTCTGTCTAGGTATTGTTTGCAAACTTCCATTCTCCATGCATGATCTTCAAGATTTTCACTTTATCTCACAAAATCATCTATCACCTGCATTCTTCTTAACTACTTCATTTAAAAATATCAAGCAACTTTTTTTTTTTTAACAGAATGTATTTACTGGGGAAAGAAATAATACATTTCCTCCTGTCAGGATAGAAGGAAGCACAAAGCAAACACAATGAGCACAAACACAAAACAGTGTTATATTTCTGACCATAAGCTACACACTGACCTCTTTTTAAAGGCTTTGAACTTGAGGTGTGTTCCCACTTCACTATAAAGGACAGTTTGCAAGTTAGCAAGGAGGTGGTAGAGCTGAGCTGCCACCCCAAAAGAGACTTTTTCCTTAAGTCAAAAAGTACTGAAAGACTGCCAAATAGGGAATCACCTTTTCTCAGTGTGATTAGATGTTATCTAATGGCATGTTTGAACACCCTTTGAAATCATGTCAGGTACCATAAAAGGCAGCATCTTTGCTTTGGGAAACAGTCACCTTGGGAATCTGTCATTTGGGAACAAACTGTCAGCAGATGACTAAAGGTTGTGGTCACTAGATGAAGGGCCAACCTGCTGGCCCTGGTAGAGGAAGACGGTCAGAAACCTAATGCAAGTCGAGATGGAGATTCAGGGTGGGGCTTCAGCAGAGTAGGGGTGCCAAAAATCCAAAGGGTCTCCCCTGAGTAGTCTGAAGTTTCACACCTGCAACTTCTTACTGTCCTTTTGGCTCAGGTGTGCATTGGAAGTTAGCAACTACTCAGAAAAGCCTATTTCCACGTGCACATTTACAGAACAACAGCTATTTTTGTTGATCTCCTTCTAGTTGATAGTTACCGTGCCAAGTTTTTTGAAAATGTTAACTTGTTTAATTCTTGCAGCAACTCAATGACTAGGAACCCACACCCTCCCCATTTCACACATGAAGGAACTGAAGCTTCAAGGAGTCAACAACCTGTTCTGAGTCACAGAGCTTGTAAGTGCAGAGCTGGTGTCTGTAAATACATAAAATGAAAAAGAATGTGCTTTACAAAACTTGTTCCAAGGCAGAAATTACATAAGGAATTTTTCTTGATGAAATCAAATCAAAGTAGGGTTGGTAAGATATTCATAATGGATCTTTCTTAGAGCTTCCTTCCCAATTCTATTTGTATACTTATTGAAGTGGTTCCCCACTTATTGAAGTGGGGTGCCTGGCCCCATGGTTCATGGCTGTAGCTACAGTGGTTCTTGATCTTTCTGCTACTCGAAGCTGGTTTCTGACATCTGCTGACAGTTCTTCTTTGGCTGAACCAAAGTCACACTGCTCAATGACTCTTGATCCTCTCTATGGAGTGTGCTGTGGTCTGGGAACTTTCTTGCTGATCCTAGGTGTACAGGACAAATGGCCTTCACAGCATCCCATAGCTCTCCTATGGCCTGCAAGAGTGCAGGTTCCATGTCCTCTCAGGGAACTCACTTCCCTCCTTTAAGACTTTCTCCTAGTGGCAGAAAGTCCATCACCACCATCTCTACCCTTCCCTTCTAGCTTGATTCTAACTATTTAATGACTTGGGTGCCTCTTGACCTTGACTTTGAGTCACAGAGAAACTATGAACTTCTTCCTGGGGTAATAGAACTTAGGTCACAGAGTCTTGACTCTAAGTGAGCATAAGAATTACCTGAGGAGGTTGCTAACCCAACTATGTCTGTCTTCCTTCTGTTGCAATAGGGTTGCAACTGGGTCTGGGAGTTCCCTTTTGAGTTCATCAGGTTACTCTCCTGTGGAGGTTTGAGCACTATACAGCAGAAAACACTGACCTGGCTGTAGAACACAAGGGAGCAGACAGGGAGAAAACCAATTTTTTAGGACGTAAGAGGCAAACACTGATATCTTAGATCACCATGTTAGAGATATTTGCATTAACTAAATACATAGTTATATAACATTATGGGTCCAATTGATACAAGGATATGAATATATGATTTAGCTAGCATTTTCAGCCAGTATTGTGGTGTGACTGTTTCCATTTTTTTCTTTAAAAAGTCCTTCAAAACATGATTTTTTACTACCACAATGTTAACAAATGTATACTTATGTCAAGATTTGTTAACCTACTCCCTATTGTTTAACAGGTATGTTGTTTCAATGTTTAAAAGTATAAATGACGTGATGGCAATATCCCCTAGTACCACCAAAAAAAAGAAAAAGAAAAAAAATTGATGCTGTGATTCTCCACAAACTGCTTTTGTATTTTGAAATTCAGAAACATTCAAACTAAGTCTGGCATTACTTTATTTATTTATTTATTTATTTTCATTTTTCTTTTATTATTCATATGTGCATACAAGGATTGGTTCATTTCTCCCCACTGCCCCCACCCCCTCCCTTACCACCCACTCCGCCCCTTCCCTCTCCCCCCACCCAATACCCAGCAGAAACTATTTTCTGGCATTACTTTAAATAAAGGATTCAGTATTACTTTAAAGTAGTTGTTTATTTTTCTTCAGAAAAAAAATCGCATGGTTTGGTTCTTCTTTAATAAATAATTGTTTCTCATACTTTGGAAAGTAACTTTCTGTTTCAACATGGTAGAAAATAGATGGGTGATTCAGCTAAGAAGAAAGAAATACTTTACTTATTTAAACTTTCTATTAGCACAAATTAATTACACAAAGGGGTTTCATTGTAATATTTACAATATGCATCTAATGGCGTTTGACCAAATCCACCCCAGCTAGATGACTCCTTATTAAACATACTTTCTCCTCTTCCTTCCTATTTAGCTTTTTGGTGAGTTTTGCTGTGCACAGTGCACCAAGAGAAGTTCTTTTAACATAATGCTAATGAACCAACACCGTCACACACACAAAAAAGTGGAGCAAGTATAAAAGTGATTGTTGGAGACTTCAAAGAACACCGGCTCCCATTTCAGCCCACGGTTGATGTAACCTACCCCAGAAACATCAAGCAGTGTATTTCAGGAAGCATCGCAGGTGGTTAAAACATATTTTATGCTCAGAAAGTTGGTAACAAATAACTCAGCCATCTCAGTCTAAGAACACTGGGCCCCCAGCCTCTCAGCTGGGAACTTGCTGGCTTTAGCAGAAAGAAAGAGAGAAAATGTTCTGAGTAATGGTGGCTTCTTCAGGACATTGCTGATGTGAACTTTTTGTTTTAGTTTTTCAATAAAATAAAGCACAGCGTTAAGCCAGCTGATCTATCCAATGAAAGGCAGGGCTGGCTTATGGGTCATTTTTTTTCTTTTCTTTTTTGGCAGTATTAGGGTTTGCACTCAGGGCCTCAACCTTTCTAGGCAAGTGCTTTACCACTTGAGCCATGCCCCCGACCCTTTGGGCTTTAGTCATTTTTTGGACAGGGCTGGTCTTGGACCTTGATCCTCCTATGTATGCTTCCTGAGTAGCTGAGATTACAGGTGTGCACCATCACATCTAGCCCTCATGGGCTATCTTTTTGACTTGCTTTTAGCTAGGCACTAAATGACATTTTTAAGGACCTGTATTTGGTGGAAGAGATTAAAAAATAAGTAAAAATTCAGTGCTTTGTCTATTCAGGACTTTCTCACAATCTCTTGGCAGAGAGCAACACATAAAAAAGAGACATCGATGATTGTAGCACAATATGGTAATACAGAAATATACACAATGCCAGGGGACCTTTTAGTGTAATTCTAAATGTTGAAGAATAAAGACCTATCAAATTACTATAAAAGGTTACTTAGTTTGTAAATGTTGCTCTTAATCCCAAAGAGATACTATCCTAGCTATTAAAATAAGAATACTTATGTTATTGTATATTTCTCAGATGGTTCAAAGCATTTTCACAAATACACAAGAAAATATTGAGTCAGGTGGTGGCTGGAGAGGGTCTTGACTATCCTAAAGCCCAGTCCTCACTTGAGAGGTGGGGAGTGGGGGTCTCAGAAGGTGAGTGACTCATCCAGGGTCACACTGTGGCTTTTATACCAGGTTGTTGATCCTGAATTCATGTCTGGATGAAGTCGATGATTGAAGACAGGACCAGGAGTTAAGAGTAAAGCAAGCACAAAGTTTACTGAAAGGAGAGCAAAGCTCCTTAGCATGGGAGGGGTTTAGGAAAGCTAAAGTCATAGAAAAGCTGGAATCTAAGAGTAATATAGGGCTCCGCTTGATTTAGGCCCAAAATTGAAACTATACTTGGCATTGGTTGGTGCCTAGTCAATTTCTTGCTGAACCTGGCTACTTACCAGTCCCCCTCCTATTGACCAGAACATTTCAAGACTGTCTGGTCAGCTTGTCCTGGCCTTGGGACCCACATCTTGCAGCTGCGTTTTGTTATTTTGGTGAGAGATTCATTATCTCTCTAAGAACCCTGTTGTTTCTCATGCTTCTTTACAAGTCTGCTTCTAAAATGTCTGTCTCATCCAAAATGGAGCCACCTCTGGAACTCCTTCAGCGATGGAGATGAAAGGGGAGCTCTATGGAGAGCTGTGCAGAGTGTGGTTGGAGGACGAAATGGTGTGCACTAATGGTTTTAAGTGTGTGTGGGGGACTCAACATGAGGTCTGTTTGCTCAGATTCTTCTGTGTCCTTCTGTCTTCAGAGATCAGGGCATCCTTTCCTCCTTGCATAGGGTGGGTACCTATGGAATGAAGGTTTTATGGCCCACTGTAGAGGAAAGTCAGAAAATTCTCTTATGACTCACTTCAGGGGAGACAGGACGAGGGAAGGTCAGATGTCTTCTTGCTTATTTTGTTTTTTCATCTGTCAAGGTGCCATATTCTGGGCAGGGTATCCTGAACTAAGCTAACTGGCACATGTGAGCATCTCTTTAGTACCATCTGAGTTTGCTGAATATGCCTTTTTCTTGCTCATGTAAAATGGATTACAGTGAGGTTTCAAAGAACATTTTCTCAGACTTTGCCTCTATGTGCCTTAGTTCCCCCCTCAAAAATTTCCACCAAAGTTTCAAGAGTTCTGAGAGTGTCTAGAAGGTACCCAGCATTTTCTTCCTCTGCCTTGACTCATTGGGGTGAATATCTTTGTCAAGGATGGTTGCAGCTGAAGGCACAGTTGCTACTTACTCCTGCTGAGGTGGCCATCAAGTGCTGGACTTTTCAGAGTGGATACCACGGATGCTGCTCTCTTTGCTAAGGGGGACCATCTGCTCTTCCTCACACCAAAACTGCTGCATTCTGAGCCTTGATGCACCACCAGGATTTACCTGGATGTGAAGAATGACTACAGCATTATTCCTCTCCCCAGCTGTGACCTACTGGACCATGACCAGGCTGTGCTCCCTGTCTCTTCCTATTGGAAGAGGTAGACTCCAGGGTGCTTGCCAAATGGTCTTTCAAGACAGGACAAAATCCTAGAATGATTACAGCATCCAGGTACAAAACTTAGTTATTTAGCAGCTGTTAACAAGAGTTGCAAGGGAAAAAAGAGGTCCATGATTGTGGGAAAGACTGATGTCAACAAGTTCAAAAATGTTTTTTTTTTTGGTGGTGGTGGTGGTGGTGGCAGCGGCTATATTGAGGTTCAATTATACACTATGGAATCTAATCATTGAAGGGTACGATTGAAGTTTTTTTGGGGGGGCAGTACTGAAAATTGAACTCAGGGCTTTGGAAGGTAGATGTTCTATTGCTTGAGCCACTCTGCCGACCCTTAAGTGGTTTTTAGTGAAAGTACAGTCATCACTATAATTTAATTGTAGGTCATTCCCACCACTCCTGCCCTTTCAAGTTCCCTCAAGTTAATTTCCAGTCAATATCCACTCCCACCACAGGCCCTGGCAACCACTCATCTATTTTCTTTCACTTCTAATTTGCTTATTGGAGACATTTCATATAAATGGGATGATGTAATATGTCACCTTTTGTGATTAGCTATTTAGCTTATCCAAGTTGAGTATGTATGCATGTCTAATTTGGTTTCTTTTATTGTCAATTGGTATTCCATTGTATGGATATGATATACCACTTCTGGTTCCTGCATTCATTGGCTGATGTACACACGATTTGTCTATAGTTTGGAACTGTTACAGATGACATTATTAACATTCACGTCCAAGTCTTAGAGGAGGCATATGGTTTTACTTGGCTAGGATTGCTGGATTATTTGTTAAATGTATGTTTAACATTTTAAGAACCAGCCCAAATGTCTTCCAAAGTGGTGGATCCATTTCACACTCCCACGCAAGTGTTCTAGTTGATCACATCCACGCCAGCACTTGTTGGTTATGGCTGTTCTCTCATTGTAGTGTTAAACAGATGTTTGTTCAGGTCTTCTCACTGTCTTTAGTATAGCGATACTCATTGTGAAGTACCAAGTAAAGTATGTAAAGTCTCCCAAATTTATTTGCGCTTGGAATCTTCTTTTTTTTCCTTTTAAATAAACACATTTAAGGCCTAATGTTGTACAGAACAGGTAAGGGTAACATCACATCATTTGATCTTAATAGTTTTAACTTTGTTCCCTGTGATATTTAATTATGAACAGGTATTTACTGCTCAGTGATTTTGAATTGAGCAGCAGAGACGCAGAGGTTAATAGACTATAAGAATTAAAGGAAGACATGTAAGAGATTAGCACTAGGATATACTTGAGAGGCAGCTGTTTTCATGAATAACTAAATTTCACTTTGTTCTTTTGAGTCCTTGGTTCCCTCGCCCAGCCCAGATGGACCCCAAATCTCATGGGGAACAAGGCTGGGCTCAAGCTGAGATTCTAGCAACATTTTAATTATCAATAACTGAGTCAGATAATAATCATAATGACAGCAATGACAATGTGATCAAATTGTGTGGATTACACAGTGTCTATCAGGTACCATGCTCATTTTCTCAGTGAATCCTCACAAGGACTCTACTTCCCAGGTACTGTTACTATAACCATTTTAACAGATAAGGGAACAGAGGCACAGAGTGGTTAGCAGTTTGTATACTAGTAGCTGGAAGTGGCAGAGTCAGGATTTGAACTGGGACCCTCTGACACCAGAGTCTTTGTTACATACCTCACCATCACCAAAAGGGCAGATCCATCTGAGGAAAGATTTTGTTTTTCTTAATTACACAGAAATTATAGGGTGCTGGAGAAATTCCCAGTCTACGATGTGACTGTTTAGAGCTGTCATTGTTCTAGTCATCCTGGCTCCTCTCACCTGATGGGAAGTGTCCCACTTCTTCCTCTTGTGTCTGTCCTTCCAGTCCCATGGCTTGTACCTTTGTCCAGCATCATCTCACCTCTTGACTATTAACACACACACACACACCACACTTCTCTCTGGTTTCACAGTCCCAAGGTTTTCTGGGGACTCACATCTCTACCAGAGAAGTGTCCCAGCTCTGCACACTTCTCTCACTTCTTTAACTGCCTTCACTGGCTTCCCTTGCTGGAAGGAAACTCAGAATCCTGAGTGGGGCATTCAGACTGACCTGGATTTATTTCCCCTCCAACCTCCCACACTTCCCCTGCTGGTTCATCTGCTGTTGGCCAACTGGCTTGTCACTGCTTCCAAAGCAAGCAAAGCCCTTCCCACTTCCAAGCCTTTGCTCATCCTTGTCCTTCTTCAGCTTGTGGTGCCTTCCTGCCCATTAGCTGCTTCTCTGAGTCCTTCCCTGCCCTTGAACGTGCCTCCTACCTCCAGGGTGCTATGTCAGTAGATCCCAGCCCACAGTAACCACTCTCTCCTCTGCAGCCTCTTAAAGGACCTATTTCTGCAGCTCTGGTCACCTACCTACCTTTTTATTTCCTGTAAAGTGAGGTAATAATAGTTCTGCCGGATAGGGTTGTTGTGTGGCTGAAAGAGATAAAATGTATAATAAATGTAGTGCAGAATAGAGCCACAAGGCAAATTTTGAATACATGAATTATTAATAATTAAGATTTAAGTTTTATTACTGCTTTCTACTTTATGTTATTTTAATCTGATTTTCTCACAAATGGTAGACCTCTTGAGAATGAGGATCAAGTCATGCCATATTTACTCTACTACCCAAGCACCAAAGACTTTGGAAAACACTTGTTGAGGATGAGCCGACAAACCCTAACTTAGGAGACTAGAGCCAGATTCCAAACTTAGCTCTGCTGGCAACTCAGCATGTGACCTTGACTTACCTCCATTCTTTAATTCTCCCAGTCCTCAGTTTCTCTATCTGTGAAATGGAGAGAAGAATTTTATTTCACTATTGGTGAAACATGAGCGTAATTGAGGTGTGCTTGCAAAGCACTTGCCTTAGTGATTAATTAGTTACAGTGGCTCTTATGGGTGTTTCTCCATTGCTGTTTAGGGTTGTTGAAGGTGTTTGTTCCTAGAGCTGCCGTGACAAATGCTACAAATCAGGTGGCTTGAACAAGAGAGTTTGGTAGTTTTGCAGGTCTGGAGGTGCTTAGGGGTCCACAGTCAAGGTGTTACCAGGTTGCTTCCTTTTGAGCGCTATGAGGGAGGATCTGTTCCAGGCCTGTCTTCCAGCTGCTGGTGGCCTCAGACCTTCTTTGGGTTGTAGATGATACTCTGCCTGGCTCTGCACATCGCCTTCCCACCATGAATATCCATCTCAATGTCCAGATTCCCCCAGCCCTTCCTTCTTTTGGGGGGTGGTACTGAAGTTTGAACTCAGGGCCTGTGCTTGCTAGGCAGGCTCTCTACCACTTAAGCTACTCCCCAGCCCTTTTTGCTTTAGTTGTTTTTTAGATATGGCTCCTGTTTTTTGCCTGGGCTGGTCTCAGACTGCATTCCTCCTATTTCTGCCTTCCAGGCAGCTGCGTAGTTAGGATTACAGGCATGCCCCACCACACCAAATCAAATTTCCCCTTTTTATAAGGACACAGTCATACTGAATTAGGACCACCTGAGTGACCTCATCTTAACCTTTGTGAAGACCCTGTCCTAGAAACTTTGTCCAACGTGGTGCTTCTCGCATGTGCTTTTGGAATTGCAAATTTATCGTTTCTGGCTCCTGACATTTTAGTAGGGCGCCCAGAATGGAAATGACACACCAGACCTCAGGCAGCTAGCTTTCCTTCTCCGTTTCATAGCACTCTGCAAACTCTCAGGCTGTTTGCATATGATTCGTATTCCTCCTGTGGTCTCTAAATGCAGGTAATACGAATAGATTTAGAATATTAATCTGACATGATCCAAGCTAGCATGGTCTAATATTAGTTTGTTTACTGGGGAAGGTGAAAATTCTGAAAGGGTAGAGTGAGAATTATTCTTGGTAAATATTTCTTGCTGGCTTCTTCAGCACTGTTTCTCAAAGTGCAGTCTCCTGGATTCTCTGTGGTGTTGATGGAAAGTGCAAATGTCCAGGTCCCAGTCCCACTCTCCAGGTGCAGTGTCTTTGGGGGAGGGGCCCTGGGAGTTGCATTTCTAATGGGTCCCTACCCTGTACTCTGAGTGGTCTGGCCCATCCTGAGTCTGAGATCTCTGGCATCCTTCCAGGAGGAATGCATTGTATTTTGGGGGTCGGATGATTTGTAGAGCTGGATTCTATCCAAGGTTGAGGGCAAGGAAAGAACACCAAGAGGCAGGTGTGGGACTAAAGATCTGTGAATAGCTGTAGGCAGGGAGAGGAATTCAGCATCCATGACTTGTCCAAGTGTGTCTGGTTCTTTGTGAGGTGACATCTTCTAAGCATGGGAAATGGACAGTGGATTTCAGGAGTGATAGGGAGGCCTGAAAGGATTGATGGCTTGTGGTTTGAAGTGGGGAGTGGGTTTCTGGCAGTTCAAGTGTGTAGAGAAGTTGGCATCAATTCTTATCAGAGGTCTGGCACCTGGGCAAAGTTGGATTAGAGTAACAGATGAGGGAGGGGCCCAGCCTTTACCCTGTGGAGATGCTCAGCGAGGTGGGGCCTCAGGGCCATCTGGGTGTCTGTGTGAAAACTCAGATATCTGAGCTCCTACCAGACCTTCTTCAAGCTCTGGGAATCTATTTTTAAAGCTTCCTGGTGTTCTAATGTTACAGTCCCTCTGAACAGTCTTTTGGAAGTATAAGGGTCTGGAAAGAACGAGTTTCAGAATCAGTGGACCTTGTGTTAATCCTAGTTCAGTGGCCTTCATCAGTGGACTTCATCGTGAGTTACTAACCCATTCCAAGTTATCTTTGGACAAAGACATTTCCTTCCTTCCTTCCTTCCTCTCTCTTTCTTTTCTTCCTCCCTCCCTTCCTTCCTTCCTCTTTCTCTTTCTCTTCCTCTTCCTCTTCCTCTTTCTCTTTCTCTTTTTCTCCTTCTCTTTCTCTTCCTCTCCCTCTCTCTCTCTCTCTCTCTCTCTCTCTCTCTCTCTCTCTCTCTCTTATTCTCAGAGCTAGGGATAAGATAAGGATGTAGCACATTTTTACCACACATTTTGGGACAGGATAGGCATCCTTACAAAAAGGTTCCAAAGCCTGTGATACTTGAGATTCTAAGGTGATAATTAGGGAAGGGCAACAGTTCATTGGGTGTTGGACTCAACAGAGGGACCCAGTGTTTGCAACTGAAATATAAGACAGGACCTTAGCTCTGGGTAATACGGGCTTCTGGTTCCCAGGATTAGAACTAGAAAAAAGCAACAAGAATGTCAATATTGTTTATATGTAAGGGGGCACTTTGTATATAACCTTGTGAGTTGAACACTATCGTTATCCCCCCTTTACAGATGAAAAAATTGAGACTGGGAAAGACCTATTACACTGTAGAATCATATTTTAGACCCAAATTGCTTGGCTATGGGCCTTTGACCCCCTGTTCCTGCCCACTTAAGTCAAATGTATGGTCAGAGTGGCCCTTGAATCATAATGCTGAGTCTCAAAAGCAAGCTGGGCCTCAGGGAAAATGCTCCTGGGTATTTCTGGGCTCTGCATTTCTAGATGAAAAGTTGCCCAGCCATTTCATTCCAGCATTAGAAAGGCTGGCATTTTCACAACAGAAATTGAGCTATAATAACCTCCACTATTGCTAAAGCCTCAAAGAGGAAATCTGTAACACAAAATTGTCTTGTACTGAAAGTCTGTCGACCCCTTTATACTTCATCCATGCATACAGTTTGACCCCTTTCATGCATTAATCAGAGCTTAAAGGACCTCCCTGACCATGGTCCCTCCTCCCTCTCCCTTCAGTTCCACTGATTCAATCCTCATTCAACTTATATGAATTGAAATGTCTAATCAAAGTTACCTCCATCTTGTACATGAAGCATTGATATTGCTAAATATATTGGTATAATTCTGAGATCATTTTATCAGAATTTCAGCCTTCCATAACTTTCTTTTTTGTTCCCCATCTCTCTTCTCAGGGGATAACTTTAACCTTCAGTGGAAGAACAGATCAGACAGCAAACAAGCTGCCAAGTACTGTTTGCACCTTGTCAAGGACAGCACCTGAACTCATTTTTAATCAGCACTTCCCAAAACAATGCCTCTGGGTCATTGAAGGAGACCAGGCCAGAGTTAGAAACTTTCCAGAGACCTCTAATAGACATTGAGTGGAAAAGGAAACTTAGGTTGTCTTTGCATGAATTTGCTTGATTTGAGAAACAAAGGAGGAGAAAAACAGGTGTGACTTTCAAGAAGTCACATGAACATATTCCACATTTAAACCATAAATGGATGGTCATTATTGGAACAGCCCAAACATCTACCACGGAGCAAGAGATATAGCTGGAGAGGCAGCTAGGCAGTCCAGGAACCAAGGAATGGGTGACTACAAGTATCAGGACAACTATGAGGGTTATTCCCCCAGTGATGGCTATTACAGAGGCAATGAATCCAACCAGGAAGAAGACGCACAGAGTGATGTCACAGAAGGCCATGATGAGGAGGATGAGATCTATGAGGGCGAGTACCAGGGCATCCCCCATCCGGATGATGTCAAAGCCAAGCAGACCAAGATGGCACCCTCCAGGGCAGATGGCCTTCGGGGCCAGTCAGACCTGATGGCGGAGAGGATGGAAGATGAGGAGCAGTTGGCCCACCAATATGAGACCATCATTGAGGAGTGTGGCCATGGGCGCTTCCAGTGGATCCTCTTTTTTGTTTTGGGTTTGGCCCTGATGGCTGATGGAGTGGAGGTGTTCGTGGTGAGTTTTGCCCTGCCCAGTGCAGAGAAGGACATGTGCCTGTCCAGTTCCAAGAAAGGAATGCTGGGTAAGTGGAAATTTCCAAAGATCATTCTTGTGCCATTAAAAATATGAAAGGGAAGGATAAATAGGATATATACAAATGCCTGCCAGTATTAGACACCTTAAATTTATCAGTGTCCCTGCAAAGTTATCATTTTATACTCATTTTGCCATTAAGATCTTTTTTTTGGGGGGGGTCTCAGAAATCAAGTGGATCAAGTCAACACAGCTAGAAAGTACAGGAGCTTCCCAGGTCTGTTTGACTCTTGAGCTCTTTGTTTCCCAAATCTTGTTGCTTCTTTGAGAGCAGATTTCTCTCTTCATATTGAACTTTCTTCCATGTCCAAATGATAAGTACATTTTTGGGAGGAGCTGGACAGAAGTCTTTTCTATCCAGTCCATCTTTCTGTGTCTTTCCAGAGTCCAATGGCATGTACTCCAGGTTCTCTTGTATCTAAGTGTTAGTGGCTGAGTTCCTGTGTGCCTTGGGAACGAGTGATGAACTTGAACACAGCAGCGGGGGCCCTGCAGGCTGCTGGGAACCATGCTGTGAAGCACAGATGGATTCTGCAGGATAGAGGACCAGCTTTGCAAGTCAGTTAGGAGACTAACACCATCAGAGCCAAGACTCAGATATCAGGGCTTAAGGCAGAGAGGATTTTGTAAAGTCAGAGAAAGGATGGGGACACATGGAAGAAATTCATCATATTATGATTGCTCATGGATTTGTCTTGGTCACCACACATCCTCTAAAACATATCCACTCTCTAAATTTAGAGTCTATGCAATTTAGAGTTCAGCTAGCATTCAAGACCAAGAACACTTAATGGTTCTTGGGAGCTCAAAATCTATCTAACATTGTAGCTCATTTATCCAACTTATTGGTACACAGTTCTGGTCTACACTGTGTGAGTCTCTGTGATAAGGCCTGGGGAGAAAATAGCCCCTGTCTCTCAAAGAATTTACATATCACAGGACAAGAAGGCCTTCATGAATTATTTAATTGCCATAGGGATAAGCACTATGAAATGCCTTGTGTCATCTGGTCCTCGGCATCTGCATTAGAGAAGAAATTGGAAAGGTCTGGATGGTAAATATTTTAGATTTTGTGGGCCCAGATGGCTTTTGTCACAACTGTTTAAGTCTTCTGCTATAGCATAAAAGTATCCATAGACAACATGTAAACAAATGGATGTGACTGTGTTTCAATAAAACTTTATTGACAAAAATAGGCAGTAAGCCAGGTATAGCTTGTGGGTTGTAGTCTGCCAGCCTCTGATCTAGAGTCACTATAAATAAGATTGGGATAGGATATTAAGCAAGCATTTGCAAAAAATATTGTCACTGGGGGCTTTAAAATTGTTTTTATACATTTCTGTTTAACTATAGTGCCACTTAAAATGATTAGAACTGAGTCAGACGTGTCCATTAGGAAACCAAAAGAGACTGAGTATATACAAACAAAAGCAGTGACTTAACAAGCAAGGATATCATTGAGTTTTTAAAAAGCAGCAGAATTTTAGTACAGCTTAAATATATATATTCTGTAAGGTGCATTTTTTGTTGAATAGTAGATATCTTAAAAAGACTAACAAATAAGCAAAAATTCAAAACCAAACCAAACCAAACCATTCCCAACTGATCTGAGCATTTCTAAGAGGTTAATTCATTTTGCTGTATTCCCAACTGAAACCTGGGTCCCTGTTAGTCCTAGCTGGCAATGTCAGTAACAATTTCATGCCCTGCTGGTCTCTCTGGCAGCACAGTGCCTGGCCACCTCATTAACAGAACTGCAGAATGGTTATAGCTCCTGCCAGCTCCCAGGGCGAATGTTGGGTGGGAGTTAAGGGAATATAGTTTTGAACTGAAAAGCTCACATTTGTACAATTTTGCTCTTAGTGTTAGAAGATGCTTTGACTCAGTCCAAAAGGGATAGACATAACTCTTAAGTAAATATGGACTTCTGTGCACTTGTGGGACTTCTTTGTGGTCAAGAAAATGTGTGTGTAAGTGGATCTGGGGAGTTGGAGGATCAAGTATCTCTGAGGCCAGAATTTCCACATGAGGCTACACCTAAGCTGCAGGATCACCTTGGTGGTTAGACTTATCATGAAATAGATTCAGAGAGTCTTATCTAGCACCCAACAGATAGGAGGTGCTCAGCAGGGGTGTGATGCCAGGTCTGTCTGATATTGAAGCCTGTGCTCCTTATTCTATGTCATACTGTCTTTATCTATGTATGGTCTATAGAAAAGAGGTCAGGCCACATGCAGACTTCTCTCCATAGATTGCTGGTGCACCACAGATTGCTTGTGACAGAAATGGAGCCTGGTACAATGAATAGCAGTTTTTGGGTACTGGAATTTAACCACTAGAGTTTAACAACTGTCTCTGTCATTGATCAGCCAGTGACTTTGAGATAGTTACAATTCCTCTAACTCTCAGTTTTCCCATCTTTGGAATAATTAAGGGCATTAATACATTTGTTGTGATAATTAAGATAATGCAAATAAAACAACAGTACCCAGTGCTTTCTAAACAACTTAATTTTGTTTTGGCAGTACTGGGGTTTTGAACTCAGGACCTTACTCTTGCTAAGCAGGTTATCACTCAAGCCATGCCCCCATCCTTTTTCGCTTTGGTTAGTTTTTGGGTAGGGTCTCACATTTTTACTTGGGCTAGACTTGACCTGGATATACTTCAGCTTTTTACATAGCTGGGAGTACAGGCACATGTTTTCATGCCCAGCTTTCTTGGTTGAGATGGACTCTCATTAACTTCTTACCCGAGCTGGTCTCGAACCTTGAGTCTCCTAATCTTTGCCTTCCGAGTAACCAGCTTATTTATTAATTTATTTAGTATTATGACAATCTCCATTCTAGCATTTACAGGGAATTAGAACTGCAGTGAGATAATGGGGTGATATGGATGCTGGAGCCGGTTGGTTGGATTTGAAGACTTGGGTATGGTGACTGCAGGAAAGTTCTTCTCTGTGCCTTAGTTTCCTCATCTGAAACTTAGGGATGATGGTGATATCTGTTTCCCAGAGGTTTTGTGAGGAATCACTGAGCTTACTAACTTGGCTGAATTAGTGCCTGCATGTCAGAGGGGTTCAAGATATTTCATCATTATTATTGTTGACTGAAGTTGCTATTAGTAGTAATCTGACTGTTTGATCACAATGAACCACCCAAGCTCAGGACCGGATTTTCTCTGATGACTTTGCACATTTCTTTCAGCCAAAATTATGTATTGGAAACTTTGAAGGTCAAGCTGCTCTACCTTAGCTGTAGAAAAGATGCTTTGTATTTCAACACTAACTAACCGAGTGCAGTCTCTTTTCCCCTTTCCTATCTCTTTGTTTAAAAATTCTCTGAGCTGATGCTGTGAGGGTCAATCCCCAGTCAATGGTCCAGGAAAAGAACACAGTATGAGGACTCCTCACCCTCAAATTTAGGCCTCAAATCATAGGATGCTTGGCTTTCTTCCTGGAAAAGAATGAATCAGTTCATAAAATAAAAGAAGTGTCCCTTGGCCAGGCAGCAAAGATACTTGGGTGTTACTGGCCCATTTTTCTGAGTTTTGGAGAAGATGTAAGTATTTCTGTCAGGCATCATGCTTTAGTGGATTCCTGACCTTGAACTGTCTCACCTGGGGAGTAAAAAGGACTTGTGAGCCCATCGCTAGCCCTGAAGTCTCAGCCCTGCTTAGAATCCAGCCATTGATCCCCAAACTCTTCTTCAGTCATTTTCTTCTCTTTTTGCCATGCTGGGAAGGGAACCCAGGTCTCCCTCATACTCTGTCACTGAGTGCTCTTCCACTGAGCTACATCCCTAGCCCACTTCTTCATTCTTTTTTTTTTTTAAACATTATTGAACATTATTAGGTTCTCAGGGTGACTCTAGTTATAACAATGCAAGGCAGACCAAGTCCTGGCACTCAGAGAGCTTAGTTCTAATGGCAGAAATAGGGCTAACACATGAACTATAAAAGCGGGACAATGCAATATCCAATGGCATTGCTTTTATTCAGATAGGAAAGAAATAAAGAAGTGTAAGAGACAGAATCTGAGAAGGGGAGGCTTTCAAGTTAGAGGCCCCACTGTTGAATGGCTGTGTGACCTTGGACTAATCTGAAGTCTTCCTTCTGAATCACCATGATTTTAGGTGGCTGATGATTGAATCAACATTCTAAAAATCTCCTTTAAGGTGATATTTTTACATTTTTTGATATTTGTGGAAAAAAACACTCAAAGAAGTGAATTTAGTACACGGCTGCCTGGCTGCCTGGTATGCTAAACCATTTGGTTCTTTCAAATGCCATCGAATTATTGGTAACTTGGAGCCAGCATCCTTCAGCTAGGTTGACACTTCACGTGGATGACATTTAAAACCAACCAATGACATCCTCCTCTGCCTGGATTTGGTAAAATGACACCAATATTTCCCCAAAGTTGTAAAATTACTCCTTACCCTATAAATGGGCTACTCCCTACTGTCATGATGACCTAAGGAAAGAGAACCCCATGTACAGGCAAGAGATCCATGTTCGTCTGAAGAGTTTTGGTTTCCTGGCAGGTTTCCTCTCTTGGCATGTAGTTTATTGGCTGCTACTTTATTTTACCATCTGCAGTGGGAAGATGTGGGGAGTTCTGTGCTTCAGACAGTGATTTAAAGCCTAACGGGATCTTGGGGTCTGGGGTCTATGCCAACTATATAGAGGGCATAAACCAATGTCAGATGGGGTGAATTCATTGGCATAAATTGTGGACTGAATTTTCCTAGCATCTCAAAGATGGATGTGTTACCCTTTTGTCTTGAAAGATTATCTTTTAATTGTTTTATATGCAAATGATAGCTGAAAGTCAGGGAAGACCGTTTAGTTTATTAGCTACTTTTTCCTTTGTCTTAAATTCAGTGTGTCAGCTCCTAAAAGGAGGGGAACCACACTGTGTCCCAAAATGTGGCAGAAAATGTATATTCAATAGTTACCTGATGCGGAAATCTATGACCAGTATTTTTCATATATTCCTTTTGTGGTTGATTTATTTCAGTTGTTCTTATTTCTCATTTTTAGATCATAGGGTTTTTTAAGAGTAGAATGAAACTAAGGGCTCCCTTACTGACCTCCGTATATAGGAATGTGGACTTCATGCCACGGGCAATGGAAGCTGTTGAATGACGTTATTTAATGTCCTTGAGGAAGCAATAGTAACGTGAGACCTGTGGTTAGGATGATCACTCTGTGCCTGGGACCCTGGTACTGGGAGTGCTTTTAGAGGAACAGAGTCTAACAGACCAGTTTTTTTAATTGGTTCTGGGGTTTCTGGAATTGGCTGTCTAATCTGATTAGATTTAAAGACACTATTGATATTATTTTTAGTAGCAAAGAGAACACTGATAGTCCCTAGTGTGGTATGCTAGAGAGGTGATGCAAAATATCATGACTGGATATTCCTATTTTAAAATAATTTTTATTAGGACGTATTTGTTATATGGGGGGATGCATAGTGACAATTCCAATTAGGCTTACATTGTACGTTGGTTAGGTCACCCCCATCTTCTCTCCCCCTCAATCCTCTCCTTGCCCCACAAAAAGCAATTGCAAGAGGTTTCTTTGTTCTATTTCATATAAGTTTGTGAAGTCCATCAACCATATACGCTCACATTAATCTGCTTTATTCACTTTCCCCTTTCCACTAGTACCCACCACACTATACCTATTTTATAGTCCTGTCTTTCATTATTAATATTTAAGTTGATGTTCAAAGGGGTTTCTCCATGTATCCCACTGTAGGTGTACTTTACTTTGGTCTGTTCAACCCTTTCCAAAACTCCCTTACTCCTTTACCTCCCCCGTCCCTTTTTCAACAGATTTCAATACACCTTATATCCTCTACCTTCACAGATGCTATGTTTTACAATATTACTGATGCTCTGTCATTCTCTTTTCCTTTCCCTCCTTCCCTGAGTTCCATAAAATAGTTCCAACAATACAAACATGTTCTACATCTGAGTTTGTATAGATCATGCTTATTTGTTGTGTATATGTTTCTCTTTTGGCTCTATCATCCATGTATGAGAGAAAACATGTGGCCTTTGTGTTTCTGAGCCTGCTTTACTTCACTTAACCTGAAGTCCTCCAATTGCCTCCATTCCCTTCAAACGATATGCCATTGAGTAAAACTCCATTGTGTATATGTACCACAATTTCTTGATACACTCATCAGTTGTAGGGCACCTGGCTTATTTTCATAGCTTGGCTATTGTGAATAATGACTGGATATTCCTAATCACACACTTATGAGAGGAAAGGGTCTGGGTGGCTGTGCATATGATACCGTTAAACATTTCTGCCTGACTAATGAGTATACCGAGTTGAGATTGGCTGTTCGTTCCAGGTGTTCTGGACTTGGGAAGGAAAATGATGAATTCAGAGCTTTGAATTCCCCACTCAAGTGCTGTGTAAATGATTTGAACACTTCTCTCTATCTTGAAATTTCTGAAACCAAACCCAAAATCTTGTCCTCTGAGTGGAAGTGGCTGAATTATGATGAAAACTGAATGCCAAGCCTTGCAGAATGCCTGCTGTGGAACTGAGGGCATTGAGAAGGAATTGGGATCCTGAAAGTTGGCATGGTGATTTGTGGGAAGACCCTGATGAAATTGGGAGTGCTGAGCCCCTAAATTCAGATGAAGCTTCTTACACAATATCAGCAGTCTCTCCACCTCATCTGATCGACCCTACATTGTCAAAGGAAGTGGTAATGGCCTCCCCTGAAGCAGGTGCTTCCCTACAAATGAGGCACAAAGTATGACCCATACTACACTGCAAAAGAACTACTTGATTTTACTAATTTACACACACTTACACACCTGGGGAACATAGGTGGGAATGGGATAAATGTGGAGGACACAAAGTTGGATCAGTCCAGATTTATTGGCATGGGTTACTAAACAGCAATTCTGCATGTTGTATTTTGTGGAGTTAGAAAGGGCTCTAAGAGTTTGTTTGGCTGAAATACAGAACAAAATGTTTATGGTATATGAACTTGAAATGCCAGACATCCCCCAGTTTACCATAGCGGAAGAGATTCCAAAGCATAGGGATATTGGAATGTTCAAGAGGACTTGTCATGTAACACCTGCTCACATATCCTGGGATGTCCAACAGTTTGAGAAATAGTTTTGTGAGGGGAGCCCTGCAACCTTGAAGGGCTCTGTGATTGCTACTCCACACCTTGTACTGAGAACTATAAAAAACTTCAGTGCAATGGGAGTAATTAGATCCTGGAGTGCAGGAACCCACTGGTGGCACTCAACCACCAAAGGTAAGGCAGTTGTGGTTACTGTAGTGCACAACAGAGTCAAAGCCACAACCAGAATCCTGTCACTTGCAGAGAACTATGACACTGGCTGATGGATTATGACATTCCTCGGAGTGAAATAAGTAGGAGGTCTACTAAGTTCTTACTGGCTCTGAGTAAGCAGAAAAGTCCTAGGTAAGTGGACAAGTCTAACTTGAGTCATAAAAGTAGTATCAGGATCCCTCAGCCCTTTCCCAGATTTGAGCCAGTTTATAGACCCAGGACGCCTTGAATAAAGGGGACACTGGGTTCCCTTGAAAAATGATCTCAGTGAATTACCAAAAATTTATGCTGTTAATCTTTCCTCCAATGTGTCACAAAGGGACCTACAACTTTTTATGAGGGTGACTGTGCATTGACAGAAAGGAAATAATGGAGCCTTTGGAGGAATTATTGATGTTGGGTTGAACTAAGACTAATAATTTGGGGAGAGCCAAAGCTTCACTGTGGTACACTAGACCAAGAGGGACTTGTGGAGGTCAGATGGTCATCAGTGGAGGTTTAGCTCAAACCTGAATCACTGTGGGTGCAAGTGGGTTTGGTGACCTGTGATTTTTTTTTTATTCTCCAGTTCTGTAGTGCACAATATGCACAGACATTCTAGTGACTGGCAGAATCCTCACATTTGTGAAGAATGGGTTGTCCATTCTTCATAGCTGTGGGAGACCTGAAAGAAGGTTATTTGAGACACTGTTTGAATGTTCTGAAAAATTGAGACTTTAATACAGGACTTGCAATAATTCATCTATACGTGACATTATTTTCTTGTACAATTTATGCAAGGAAGAAAACCCTTCTTAACTTCAAGAAATTGAAAATTTTTATTGTTTCTTACAAAATTGGTGAATTTGCAGGGCACTGGTGGCTCCTGCCTGTAATCCTAGCTACTTGTGAGGCTAAGATTGGGAAGATTGTGGATCAAGGCTGGCCAGGGCAAATAGTTTGTGAGACCCTTTCTCACAAACTGGAGGTGTGGCTCAAGTGGTAGATTGCCTGCTGTGCAAGTGCAAATCCCTGAGTTCAAAACTCCAGTCCCACAAAAACAAAACACTAAAAAAACTCAGTGAATTCATGGTCAGAGAGTTGACTGTTACAAAGCTGATGAGTCAATTCAGTTTTCCGTAACTAACATAAGATGAACAGAAATGATTTCTTATTCAACCAACCACCAAACGAAACAACCAAAAAAAACCAACAAGCGAAACCCAAGAATGTTGGTCTCAAGATTAAGGGTTATTTCACAATTAACCATTGGGGTTTTAAAGAAATGTAAGAGATTTTACAAACAAAACACTCAATTTTTATGATATAGGATACAGATTAAGTGTGGATTTAGTTTTGAGTGAGATGCTTTCCCACTTGTCTACAGCTATTTTTTGTGCCTTTTTATTTATTCCTATATTGAAGGACAGAGCCCATTACCACAGTCTCAAAAGTGCTGTGTCAATAACTTCAAATTATTAAATTCTTGTTAAAGCTTACAGTTTCTGGGTAATTTCTTAGATTTTGAAAAAGATTGAAGAAGATACTTGAAGCTTGAAGCTTGTGTTTGTAGATTTAGTCTTACTGGGAGTAAAGGGCATTGTCTGGAGAGGGAGGGAGCAAAGAGAGAGAAAGAGAGGAGAGAGAGAGAGAGGGAGGGAGAGAGAGATAGAGTAATAGAGAGAGAGAAGGAGAGGAGGAGGAGAACATGATGAAGAAGAGGAAGAAGAAGAAGAACAATAAGAAAAGGAGAGGAGAAACGAGAAGAGAGGGGAGGGGAGTGGAGGAGGGGAGAGGAGAGAGCCATGTGGGTAAAGAGGGTGATTTTTGGCTCCCAGAATTTTGAGGAGAATTAAATGAAGATACCCATGCTAACCATCCAACTCAGGATTTGCATGCAGTAGGTACTCAGCCATCATTCATCCTGCTCCTCTGAGCTAACGGTGAGACCTAATGCTTTGGTTTCACTATGTTTTAGTTTTATATTTGGGCAAGGATATCAACTTAAGACATCTTTAAGTTGAAAAACTTAAGGATTTTTGGTTTTCTCCACAGTTATATACACACTCCTAGAAGGCCTTGTAAATAAAAGATGTTTAGTGACCATTGATTTACTAATTGTTGGAATAAAATATTTTATTTATTTATGTGGATTCATCTACATTTTTATATTTAGTCTCACCTTAGAAAATTTCATCAGGCATTAAAAAAAAACCCAAGACTCAGAGGGTCTGGGCCTGGTGGCTCCAGACAATAATCCTGCTCAGGAGGTAGAGATTGAGAGGATCATGTTTCGAGGTCAGCAAAAAAGTTCAAGTGATCCCATTTCAACCAATAAAAAGCTAGGTGTTGGGGTGTGCACCTGTCATCCCAGCTATATGGAAGAATTGTCTTCCAGGCCAGCTTGGGCAAAAAGCAAGACCTTATATGAAGAATAAGATAAAGCAAAAAGAGCTTGGATGTGGCTCAAGTGGTGGAGCCCTGAGTTCAAACCCCCCCCCAAAAAAGAGAAAAAAGACCCAGAATGCTTTTAATCTGCATGTTTGAAAATACGACCTTCAGATCATGAAAACTCAACAAGCATGAATGGGAAGAATGATAAGTGAACTGGCATAGTTACTGGGTGTGGACAGAAGGCTGTAGTGTTGGGTGGGGGTTGTGAATATCGCTCCTCACTCTTTGAATGAGTATATGCAAGCATTGCACTTGGTGGCCCAGTATGATTCTTTTTTTTTTTTTGCAGTACTGGGGCTTGAACTCAGGGCCTTCACCATAGCAAACAAACAAATAAACATATTGTCCCTATAGAATCAAAACCCCCACACCATTTACATGGCTCATGTGTCCACAGTCTGGGTGGACACATGGCCTCTGCTCTACTTGGAGCAGCTGGAAGGTGGCAGCTGGAATCCTCAGAAGGTTCGTTCTGACTTTGCTGCCCACACTGGGAAAGTGCAGACCGCTGGGACTCCTTTTAGGCATCTCTCTCTGTGTCTGTGTGACCTCTACAGGTGATCTTTCCTGTGTGCCAGCTTCAAGGTAGCTAGATTTCACACTTGTCAGTTCAAGGCTTCCGTGGTGCAGCTCCCAAGAGAAAAACACACGAAGAGGCCATATCGCCTTAGTGACCTAGCCTCAGAAGTCAAGTACGGTCATTTCCCTGCATTCTGTTTGTTTTGGCAGTCATGAAAGCATGTTCAATTTCAAGGATAGGACAATAGATTCCATCTCCTGATGACAGGAGAGTCATTTTGTGTAGTTGAGTTATCTCCTGGCTGTCTTCTGACTTTGGGGTTGGAAAATTCCTTGTTCTGGGGGTTTGTCTTGTTCACTGGGGGTACTTAGCAGCGTCTCCAGTCTCTACCAACTAGGTGACCATGATACTCTGCTCCCAGTTGTGACAATCAAAAATGTCTCCAGACGTTGACAAATGTCCCCAAGGGAAGAGGGGGACAAAAATCACTTCCAATTGAGAACCACTGCTGGCGAGGAGTATTCTCAGCCATGACTTCCCATTAGAATTACCTGAGAAGCTGTGCAGAGCCGGCTTCAGAAGAGTTAAGTCAGAAAACTACAGGCTGGTTGTGGGCATAATGGGGAGTCTGCTGTGCAGTCACATAGAGAGTCAGAAGTTCACACAGAGACTCTGGCGGTAGAAGCACAGAGAAGCCAGGGTGTTTGCTTATGTGCCATATAAGCTTAGGAACTGTTCTCACGTGGCTTGCTTCTTGTTTTCAGTGACGGTTTTTATATTTACATATCATGACTGGCATGATCAATTGGAGTTGCCCCTGAAAATTATGTACAGAGCTTTACAGATTGTCAGTTTTCCTGGACATTGTTATTTGATCTTTAAATAATCCAGTAAGATGAACAGAGTATTAATCCACAGTTTCCATGATGGGCAGTGTTGCTTGGAGACCTTAGTGATGAATGCTTAGCTCTGGTCCCTAATGAAGTTTTCTTGCCCTGTGCTCTGTTCATTGCTATACGTTTTCACCATGGGTTGCTTCATACTAATGAAGTGAGAAGGTTTATTTTATCATGTGCAGAGTTCTTATTCAAGAGAAAAGGAACTGATGCTAAAGAGTCCACGATTTTCCAGTGTGTGGGACAACCTCTGTTATCTTTCTTTTAACTTAAAAGCAAATTATAGAAAGTGTAACACAACCACCAAGACTTATTATTTGATGGTTTCTTTCATTGCATCCATTCTGCATCTTGGTATTTTGTACATGGCATTTCTAAACCTTATTAAAACCTGCAAGGTCTTCACTATTTTACAGGTGAGAAAATGTAAGCCCTAAGAGGTCAAAGTAATTTTTATTTTTCACAGAACAGAGAATATTTTAATGGCTGCACACAAAAGTTGCACACAAAATTCTTATATCAAATAGTCCCAATATCCCTTATCTGTTAATTTCACATTAAGTGCAGGTTGTTTAAAAAAATCCTTGCTGTTCTTAAGTGGGGCACAAGCATCTCAATTGTATAGCAAAGAAAATTAAATGTAGCACCTTTAAAATAAATACTAATAACCTCTTTATAAGTATGAAAGTATCATTTCAGTAGAGAAAAAGATTCAGTTCAATTGTTAAGACATGTTGGTGACAGATCTTATATATGTGCCTTTTATTTCTCTTTTACCTTGCTGTACCATTCATACAAGACTTTCCAGGTGCCATAACATATCTCGTCTTGAACAACCTTTTGTGCAAAAATGCATTGTTCCGATAAGTAACATGTGTAAACTGGTGCTGGCCCTCCAGCAGAGCACTGGAATTCATGACAGACCATCTCTATAGACTAGAGGGTGTGGCAGTCACAAGGGGACCAGGGACACTGCCAAGATCTTCAGTAATCCCTGAGACATAGAGTGTCAGCCCAGAATAGACTGCCTGGTAAGGGGAAGAGTAACACTGCCATCCTGCTGAGTTGGGCTGTGAATAGTGTCCCAAGGCCCCATCTGTCGCCAGTGTAGACCAGAGCAGCAGAGGCACAAAAGACTCCTCCACACTCCCTCCTCCAGCAATCATGTCAGATAGAGAGCCCTCAGGTCCTGGGTAGAGTTCCATGATCACACCGCTAAAATGGCCCCGTGTCGGCTGATGGGTGTAAACTCCCTCTTTATTTAGAAACGTAGAGCAGGACAAACCCAGATGAGCTGATTTTCACCTTGCAGAAGATTGATCTAGTTTCCAGGGAAGGAGACTGGCAAGTGAGAGATAAGAGCAGGGGACGAGGGAAAGGGCAGTCGATAGTTCTGGAAATGTAACAGCCTCTGACTTGCCTCCACTGAACAAACTGAATATGGGCACCCTGTCTGCATGTGGGCTGGCCCCTAGCTGCCCAAAAGTGCAGAGTGAGCGTTTTCTGCTTCTGCTGGAGATTTTGCTGACTCAGAGGCACACATTAATCTCTGCTGGGTGTGTGCAGATAATAACGCAAAGAAGGCATATCCTTTCCTTGGCCTCTCTGTCTCACCTCTACTTAGGTCTTTAGATAGGGCAATCTTATCCTTGAAAGGAGATATGACAGCAGATTATAAGATTTATGGCCTGAGTTACAATACTATAGAACCATTAGAAGTAAAAGGGATGGAGAACTTTAGGCAAGCCCTTTATTTCTGGCTTGAGGAAACTGAGCTCCAGAGGAAGCAACTTGGTCAAGGTCATATGTTCTGAGATTAGGACTTGGATCTCCTAGCTACTGGCACAGAACTTTTTATACCAAGTCATCTTGCCTTTGTCTTTTAAGGATGGACTACATAAATCAATCATATGATCTTTTATTTTTTCTAGGAGGCAGTTTGTCCAGGGGATGAATTGGATTTCTGTTAACAATGGCTTTGAATTATAAAGATGTATTTTATTTTCTGGTCAAGAATCCTAAATGTAGGTGATTCCAGGGTTGGTTCAATGACCTGCTGATGTCAGGGTGTGAGGCTGGCATCACTGGTGCTTCTCTTTCCCTTTTTATTAAGGTTACAAGATTGCCACTTTAAGTTTTCTGTCCCTCCCCAATAATGGCTTTCTCAGAAGGGAGGGAGAGGGATGGTGACAAGAAAGTGCTCTTCTGCAATGTTCTCTCTTTAAGTAGGTTTGAAAATATTTCCCAGAATCCTCTCTGGAAGAGGTCATCCCATGTCTTATTACTCTTTCTGGATTAATCACTGACCAGAAGAACTGGTTGAAGATGACCATCTTAAATGAACTATGACTCATCCCCTAGGGTTGAGTGGGTTCGTAGGGCAATTTTTCTGAACACATTTTAGTATCTGAGTAAGAAACATGGCTTCCCTAACAAAGAAGAAGAGAGAAAAAAGCTTCTGGGAATTTGATCAACAGTATCTACCACATTCAAGAGTTTATTAAAGATGGACTTATCCGGGGGGCAGGTGGCTCACACTAGTAGTCCTAGCTACTCAGGAAGCAGAGATCAGGAGGATCACAGTTCGAAGCCAGCCTGGTCAGTTTGTGAGACTCTGTTTTGAAAAAAATCCATCACAAAGAAAGGGCTGGTGGAGTAACTCAAGTTGTAAGACCACCTGCCTAGTAAGTGTGAGGCCCTGAGTTCAAACCCCAGTGCTGCCAAAAAAAAAAAATAGACTTGAATTAATAGCTTGGCTACACAGCTGTTTTTACCATCCTAGACAAGTCATTTCAGCTCTCTGAAACTTAGTTTTTTAATCTATAAAATTAAGATATTATCAGTGCCTACCTCATAAAACTATTGTGAGGATTAAATTATGCACATAAAAGACTCATCACATAAAGTGAGTTCATGCTTGTAATTTTTTATTTATCTATTTTATTCAATAACTCTTCAAGGAATCAACTCTTTCTTCACTAGCTTCTTGATAAACAAGATACACAAGTCCCTCCCCTGATGGAGCAAACATTTTAATACAGAAACATAATAAACAAGATGACCTCCTCCATCTTTCATTCCTTCACTGATAGGAGTGATGGGAATTCTTGAACTCATTTTTTTTTTTAGATGGTATGGGGTTTGAACTCAGGGCCTCAAGCACTCTGTCACTTGAGCCATGTCGCTAGCTCTTTTTGCTTTATTTAGTTTGTTTTTCAAACAAACTGGACTGGCCTCAAACTCATGATTCTTCTACCTCTGCCTCCCAAGTAACTGAGGTTACGATCATGTGCCTCCCATATCCAGTTTTTTTCTTTTCTTAGACAGGGTCTTGCTAACTGTTTTACCCTGGCTGGCTTTAAACCACAATCCTCCTATCTCCACCTCCAGCGTATCTGGGATTACAGGGATGCATCACGATGCCCAGGTCAATGTATTCTTGATAGGACCCCACCCTGCAACATTTCTTTCTCTACAGTCCTATAGCCTTGTCACCAAAATCAGGACTAATTTATTTTGCTTGTCTTTGTTAGTCACCATGAGAGTCCCATGACTTTTTCCCCCTTAAGCTTCTCTCTGATGCCATGTACCTTCTGATTGGGAATGAAACTTGTTCTCCTCTGAGGATATTATTTAGCGATGCAGTCCCAGTACTATTGCTCCTCACTGACACGGCCAGACTATTCTCTCTCTCTCTCCTTTCTCTCTCCTCACTAAAAAAATACCATATTTGCATCCCTTGTCATCAGAGTGTATCTTTTCCTACAAATTCATGTAACAGTCATTTACTAAACCCTCTCATTCCTGGAAAATTTGAATCCCAAGTTCACTGCCACATTCCAACAGAGTTCTGTTATAAGTCTTGTTGATTTCAATAATTATTTTTCCAATATCCTGGCCCCTCAATTGCTTTACCTTCCATCCAAGAGCATTTCGATGAAACTCTCTCTTATTGCCCTCTTATCTTCACGGACTTAAATTTCATGGTCCAGAACTGTAGTCGCTCTCTGAACACACCCCTGATTTCTTTGTGCCTCACTTCTTACTGAGTTATCCAGCCCTAGTGTCATCTATCTGCATCAGTCAGTCCCTGTGCCTTTTCGCTGAGTGTGGCTGGTGAGAAACACACAGCGTTAACCAATGGCCCCGTGAGTCATGATCAAGAACTAAATTCATGAGCAGGAACTTCCAGAAGTACTTGTACTGCCAGCCACCATCCTTCCTTTTTCTTTCACCGTCATTGATGGCTGTTTAACAACTCATCCACTATTCTCCACTTCCTAGCCTCTCAGGCTAGGAACTCAGTTCCTCTTTCAGGATTTAGTCCTCATCTCTTTAAAAGCCTGTTCTTTTCTTGCAGTAGTAGGTATTGAGCCCAGGGCCTGTGCATGCTAGACAAGGGCTCTACTACTTGAGCGATGCCCCTACCTCTTTTCTTTGTATTTTGTTTTTGGGAGAGGCATTTTGCTAGGGCTGGCCTCAAACTCATGATCTTCCTGCCTGCTCCTGAATAGCTGGAATTATAGACATGCACCACACTACCTGGTTATGAACGTGTTCTTGACCAAGGCCACTAGTGACCTCTACTCGCTCAATCCAATGGTCAGATGTCAGTTCTCAGATGTTCTAACCTGTGGCAAGTGGCCACTCCTGCTTCCTTGACACACTTTCTCTGTTGGACTTCTCAGCCATTGCTGTGTCCACTTTCCTGCTTGGCCCGCTGGGTGCTCCTTTTCATGGTCTACTGCTGGGTTCTTCATCATCCTGCCCTTTAAATATTGGTATATTTTAGGGCTCAGTCCCCAAATCCCCTCCTATTGCCACACCTCCTTTAGACAACTCATTCAGATCTCCTTTAAATACTATTCTTTTTGGTGTTACCCTTAACATATATCCAGAATCCAGCCACTTCATACCACTTCTGCTGCTACCACCCTGGCCCAAGATGTCAACCTCAGTCACTTGGAATATGAAATGGCTTTCTAACTGGGCTTTCTGATTCCTTTCGTTGGAGGAGAGGTATTGTAGAAGGAAGGTCAGGGAGGGCCTCTCAGAGCTTAGTCCTGAAATATAAGAGGGAGCCAGCCACGCAAAGATCCGAACAGAGAACACCACACGGCATGTGGATGAGAGATTTGACGTCTCAGAGGAAGGAACCCGCATAGAACATCCAGGGACTGCTCAATACCTCGTTAAGAAAAGGGGAAATAGCAAATTCAGAGGAATTGTCATAGGTATGGAAGAACAAGAGATACATTTTATTTGAAAAATATGAATAGTCACTTTCCTAAAATACTATGAAAGCCTGCATAAATCAAACAGGAATCTCAAAAAGTGGATGAAAATAGTTGTTTGGTTAGCAGAGTATTTTAAAAGCTGAGAAATTTATTTAGCAATTTGAATTTTTGAATTTATGAAGCTATAACAACAGGATCTCAGGCTGGGGATGTGGCTAAATGCATAGATTGCTTGCCTAGTTTATATGAGGTCCTGGGTTCCATCCTCAGCACTGAAAATAAAATATTGTCTGTCTTCTATAGTGCAGCACTGGCTGGTTCCTTTAGATGGGGCTTATACTCCCCAGTTTTCCACTGTTGCCACCACTCCCTAATATGTGCCCGGCTTACTTCACCCACTGTGTTACTCGTCTTGCTTCTGTGGGCATCCGACTTTGTAACCCTAAGATCAGGGGTATAAGAGTTCATCAAATCCAATATTTGAAAGGATTCACAAGACTCCATCAAGTATATTCCCAGAAGGCTTTTATTTAAAGGCAAAGAATACAGTGGGACACGAGAAAGAGAATGTGGGTAAACCCTAGCCATTCAAGAGACATCCAGGCACAAGTTTCTCAGTGTCTTATTTGTGCACGCACCTGTCTCCAGTCCGTGTGAGAAATCTTAACTTAACTTCGGAAGAGCTGAGGCAGAGGTGCCCAGGGGTGTTTTCACCTCATGCCAGGTGGTCTGACTCACCAGTTACTCCACTGAAAAGCATTAGTAAACAAACTCACCCTAGGGACCGTAGGGGGATTTCAGACTTCAAATGGTACATCACACACCTCACTACCCTTATCTTGGTCAAGAGCCAGAGTCAGATATCCATGTGACCCCAGAGATAAAGGTAGGCCTTTCCCAGCTGTAAATCAGTTCTACTTAACACAGGAGATAAGGCAGCTTATTTAGAGCCACTGTACCAAAAAAAGCATCTAAGTTCTAGAAGGACTGATATGACCCGGATCATAGATTTAACCATCCTTGTCACTTTCTGATCCCTTGCTGTGACAGTCCTGCCATCCTCTTCTCCCCACAACCATTTGCTTATTCTAAGGCAGCCAAGCTGCCCTTCCACCCTCTTTCTGGTCACCAACTTGCCAGAGCTCTTGTGTCCCTTCTCTGGCCCTTGCAATTTCCCTTTTTTCTACTTAAAAAAAAAAAAAATTCTGCTACGTTGTGAGTTTCCAGAAAGCAGAGGATTAAGACCTATTTATCTCCACATCCCTGTTGCGACTCACTGAGAAGGAACAGGGCTTAGCAAATTCCACACTATCTCTTATATATCCCTGCCTTAGCTGCAAGCTCTCAGCTGTACTCTATAATTGGCTCTGTTGTGATTCCCTGAACTTTTTTTGAGGGGGGGGTGGTCCTGGGGTTTGAACTCAGGATCTCACTCTTGCTAGGCAGGCGCTCTACCACCTGAGTCACTCCTGCAGCCTTTTTTTGTGTTGGTTATTTTTGAGTTCATTCCTCCTATTTGTGTTCCTTTGCACAGCTGGGATGATAGGCATATGCCATGGCACCTGGACATTGGTTGAGATGGGGTCTTGTGAACATTTTTGCCAGGGCTGGTCTCAAACCACAGTCACTTCAAACTTTGCTTCTTAAGTAGCTGGGATTGCAGGTATGAGCCACTGCACTTGGCCCTTGGACTGTTTTTTATATCTCATCAGATACAGGGTTCTACCCTGTAGCATAGACCACAAGTGCAGTCACAACATAGCTTTAAGTGAAATGACAGAGGCATTGCTGAGTCTCACTGGGGAATGATCATAGCTGAGATGCCCAGGACAGCTATCAGAGATGTCACATGTCCACTGGCCCAGTTGACACCTCTCACCTGCAGTTATTCTGAAAATGATGTACCAAAAGGGAAACTGCTTTTCTAAAATATCACTGTCATGGTTGTAAGTGAACAAGCAACTTCCATGATCTTACAGTATTTCCAGGGATTATTATTATTTATTTTTTAGCAGTACTGGGGTTTGAACTCAGGGCTTTGAGCTGCTAGGCAGGCATTCAACCACGTAAGCCACTCCAACAGCCCTGTTTTTGTGGGGTTTTTTTGATATAGTGTCTCAAGAACTATTTGCCTGAGCTGGCTTTGATCTTCCTGATCTCTGCTTCCTGAGTAGCTAGGATTTTAGGTGTGAGCCACCAGCACCTGGCTCTGGTGGCTCTTAATGCCTCTTGTTTTCAGCCCAAGGGATATGCCAGATGCTGTCCTGCTCTGGAGGATAGGGTAAGCCCTGTGAATCCTACAGTTCAAGAGAATACTATCCTTCAAGAAGGTACACTTTAGGGCTCAGGGCATGGCACAAGAGGCAGGGTGCTTGCCTGGCATGGGTGAAACCCTGGGTTCAACCCCCAATACCACAAAAAAACAAAAGACCACGTTGCAATGGATTGAAGAAATGTCAGGGAGTTGTCAGGAACTACCTGTTAGAAATGGGAGCTGGAATGGAGAGAGTTTAGGTGGGAGATACTGATTTTTATTCTTGTGAAGTATATGCACACTGTCAAAGAAATATTGAGGTGTTTGCAAGAAATGGGAGCTCATGCTCCTCCCAGGATAATTAGCTGACTTAATGTCTGTGCATGTATGTCGAAGAAGCCAGGAATAAAGATGGTCATTGCTTATGCAGGGTCACTGCTTATACGGTGTGACTGCACATCTCATCCCGCTGGCCCCGGTGCTGAGAGAAAATATCCTCTCTGTGTGAATGAAGATTACCGAGAGCCAGGGAGAGGTTTGGGATGTGTGCCAGCTCTCTGCAAGGAAATCGGGCATCACAGCTTAGGAACCACAAATCTCTTTATCCCCTTTGACCTACCTCATGATCTCATGATTCCCTTTCCTTTTTTTTTTTTAAGTGGTATGTAATTTGTAAAATCTTTTATTTTACATGAGATTTTATTGGTTTTCTTAAAGAAAAATTTAGAATTAAGAATACAAATAAAAATGCAAAATAAAGGTGATAAGTATTTTGACTCAGACTGCAAAAGTAGTGCTCAATGATGAGAGCTAAGAAATAAGGAGAAAAACAGACTATACTTCTGATTTCCCCCTCAATTCATTTTTTAAAAATCAAACGAGAACACTCTTCAAATTAAAAAGTAATTGGAAATACACAGTGATGATCTTTTTTGGGTTAAAATCAGTGGCATATCCTATTAAAACAAAAGGAGCCGGGTATGCTGGGTCATGCCTGTAATCTCAGTGCTTGGGATGCAGAGAAACTAAAGCAGATACCTTAAAGCAACTGAGGCCAATAGGAAAAGGAGACCAGGAACTAGAGAAAAGGTTAGATCAAAAAGAATTAACCTAGAAGGTAACACCCACGCACAGGAAATCAATGTGAGTCAACTCCCTGTATAGCTATCCTTATCTCAACCAGCAAAACCCCTTGTTCCTTCCTATTATTGCTTATTCTCTCTCTACAACAAAATTAGAGATAAGGGCAAAATAGTTTCTGCTGGGTATTGAGGGGGGGAGCGGGAGGGGGTGGAGTGGGTGGTAAGGGAGGGGGTGGGGGCAGGGGGGAGAAATAAACCAAGTCTTGTATGCACATATGAATAATAAAAGAAAAATGAAAAAAAAAAAAAAAAAAAAAGAAATCTTAAACTGCCTGACAATACCATTAGAAAGGGACTAAGGTAGAATGAAGAAAATTAGAGATGGACCAATTGGAGCTGTAATACATATACATACATGGAAATATCACAAGGAAACTCCCTGTGTAGCTACCTGTATCTCAAACAAGCTAAAATGTCATGTTTTTTGTTTTATCTTTTCTCTTTTTTCTCCAAAATTGGAGAGCAGGAAGGCAGAACAAGTCCTGCTCGGGGAGAAAGGGCTGGCACCAGTAGGAAGGAAGAGGTGTTGGAGAAAGGGGTAGGAACGGGAATATGGTGCAAAAAAAATGTGTGCACATGTAAATAAATGCAAAAATGATACCTGTTGAAACTGTTCCGGGAATTGGGGGGGAGTGGATAAGGAGAATGGTAGAGGAGGTGAAATATGTCATGTATGACATATTTGACACATTGTATGAACCTGTGTAAATGCCACAACGTACCCCCACCCAGCACAACAATAAAGGGAAAACAGCAACATGAATTTGATTCCTTTTCTTAGAATCTATTTTGAGCAGAATGAGCAATGAAGACAAGGACAGGTGCATAAAGGTACCCTTTCCTGGGTCAGTTAGGAAAACAAGACTGTGAGGCGTTCAATGCAAATGTAAATACAGTGTGAAGGTGTACACACACACCACACACACAAATTCACAAGTAAAACATGCTAATAGTCTTTGAGTGGTGGCACATAGCTTTTGCTTTATCTTTTATGTACTTTTGGATGTTTTGCAGGTTTTTCTATAGTGGCTATGAATTATTTCATACCATTTTATTTATTTATTAAATTAATATTAATTTAGCACCCTGTATGTGCCTATTCTGTGCTAAGTGCAAGACACAAAGGAGGGAACTCTGTCAGACAGAGCCGACACCAACCCTCCTCCAGGAGTTGACAGTTCAAGGAATTGGACAAGTATTGGAAAAAGATAGCTAACAGCGAATAGAGATATGTGATATGAAGGAAAGGACAGCATGCCACAGAACGTTGAGCAGGACAACCAAATTTTGTTTGAAACAGGGATCAACAAACTATGGCCTCAGGCCTGTGGCCTGCTTTTATTTTTTATATATTTAAAGTGCTGCACAATTTTTTTCCTTTTTAAATTTTTAATTGGGATACATAATAATTGTACATATTTATGGGGTGCAGTGTAATAATTTAATACATGTAAACAACATATAAAGATCAAATCAGGATAATTAGCATCTGTTATCTCCTTAAATATTTGTCACTTTGTTGTGGTGGAATCTTCAGATTGCTCTCCTCTGGTTCCTTGTAAAATAAACAATACCTTTCTGTGCTGTCAAGCACTAGCTCTTATTCCTCCTATCTAAGTGTAATTTAGTTAGGAGGGCTACGCACTTATTTATTTTTATTTTTATTATTGTATCATTGTTGTACTGTGGGTACATGGTGATATTTGGAAAAGTCTTTGCAGTATATCATAGTTCACCCTCTCCTTTATCCCTCCCCATTCTTAGAACAGTTTGGACAGGTCTCATTTTTCCATTTTCATACATGAGTACAAAATTGTCCACCATATTCACCCTCCTACATCCTTTCCTTATACCCCTACCCCCACTGGTATCAAACCCTAGACAGGACCTGTTCTACTTTCCTGGCCTCCATTTTTGCAAAAAAAGACATTTTTGTTTAAGATATCTATACAGAGAATTTAGAAAGAAGAAGAAAGTAAGCTGGGTGCCAGTGGCTCACACCTGTTCCTTAACTACTTGCTAGGCTGAGATTGGAAGGCTCACGGTTCAAGGCTAGCCAGAGCAAATAGTTCATAAGATCCCATCTTCAAAATAACCAGAGCAAAATGGACTGTTGGTGTGGCTGAAATTGTAGTGTGCCTGCTTTGCAAGCATGAAGCCCTGAGTTCAAACTCCAGTCCCCTAGTTCCACCAAAAAAAAAAAAAAAAAGTGATGTGACAAGAGACCATAGGAGATTTTACAAGTAAAGTATTTATTCTCTGGTCCTTTAATTTTATGGCTCCAATTTGGAGCACCAGAGTTGTCTCTCTAAAGAGATTATATTTAGTCTGGAATTTAGGAATATAAGGATTAAGGGGAAATAGTTTCTCCCTTAAAGCTTTATTAGAGAAAACTTGAAAAACATTTTAGTCCATGAAAGCATTTAATTGGAACCTGGCTTCTTCTCCAGGTACAGAGAGAGGGAGGTATTTAAAGGGCACGCTGCTATAAATAAGTCCTTCTGCTGTTCTCTATTCCCTTTCTTCAAATCTGTTTAATACATAGTTGGTTTGGTTTTAAAATGCTACTGTCTTATATCCATTTGTCTGAGCCTGTGGTTTTCTAGCGGCACAGACAATTCTTAGCTGCACTACTAATAACAAGAGTGTCTTTTATGGATTGTGCATTTGCTTTTTACTGTGCCGGGCATCCTGCTCAATACATTCAGGCCCCTCTCCTATGTCATCCTAACAACTCTGCAAAAGGACTATTATTGCCTGTATTTTACAAAGAGGCAACAACGGTCAGGGAAATTGAATGGGGTACCTGTGGTCATACTACTGGCAGTCATGGAGTCAGGATCCCAACTCGATTGTCCCAGTCTCAAGACTGGGCTCTTCTTTTTATGGTGCTTGTCAGAGCAAGCTCCCCTGTCCTCCAGGGACAGAGGTTCTATTTCCTTAGCTGCATTATCACTGATTAAAAACCTTTCCTCCCAACACTTGGAAGAAGGAGGAAGGTTCAAAGCCAGCCTGAGCTGCATAGCAAGACCCCATTTAAAAAAGAAAAAGGGGCAGAGATGTAGATCAGCGGGTTTGATTCCCACCACTGGGGTTGGGTGGAGGGGGTTGGCAGAGAACCCAACCTTTCCCATCCCTCCACATCCTTCCTTCCTTTGACATCATTGCCTCTACTCTGCAAGTAGCAATCATAGTTTTTCATTTCTGCACACTGGGGGGTGTTTCCCTAATACAGCACTCAGCTTGTTGAGTGGAATTGAAGTGTGAGAGAAGTTCCAGCTTTCTCACTAGTCCCTCATCTCCTTCATGCAAAAGTAATTTTTGATAACTCTATTGCACTCCGATTTCCCAAATTTATTATCTTAATTTCTTTGCTAAAGACAGATTTTAAATGAGTTTAATAGCACAGCCAGTTCAGAGGCATCATTAATTTCATATTTCTCTTCCCTTGTGGGTAGACTCGTTTTTCTTCCATCCCTCCTTCCTTGGCCTCCAAAGAGAACATCTATGAAGCTCTTCTTGTTCTCCCTGGTACCTTTGTTGCCCTGGACAGGAAGGTTTGCTGGTGAAAGCACCAGCCTTTGCGCCAGGAGACCAGTAATGCAGTGACAGCAGATGCTGGGACATCGTGGAGGTTCTGGGCCTTCTTGGGGCTCAGATATTGGATTCAATATCTAATTGCTAAGATTTGTCAATTTACCTAAGTGTCTAATTCAGAAAGAGAATACAGGAGACAGAAAGCATGCCTGTTATTCGAAAGGGAGACTTTGGTATAAAAATTATTAACTGGGTAATTGAAATGTTTTGAAAAAGCATCACTGAGGGAGTGAAAGCAGAGAGCAGTTACCACCTGCAGGACTGCAGAAATAACCAGAGGGATTGGATTTATTGTAAGTTAGCAGCTCAGAGAAGGGGTCTCCTGGAGCTGTATTGCAGATCTCAGAAGAGGGGATCCTGGCTGGCTCGTTCTGTTGTGGGAGGGGAGAGTAGGGCCTGATGTGGCTTCTGCTAACTGGATTCAGCTACTGCCATGGAAGGAATTGCAGCTGCCAGGGAGAAGTAATTCTCCATGAAGCTTAACAGGAAAGGAAACTCAGGTCCTGCCTTCCTTTTTCTAGAAAGAATCATCCTTCTAGTGCCCCCTACTAGAAGAGCCTAGCAGAGAAGGGCTTGACAAAGCCAGGGTTCAGAAATAGGATCTAGAAGGGTGGCTTTGGAACTGAGAGACAATAACTGAATTCTTAGCACATTGTTCATGGTGGGAATTGCAAATGGGTAGCTTAGCAATTCAAAACACATCTTGTGTGGCCCTCGTAGTTTAATTAGACATTTCTATGTGGACTTAGGTTTTTAAATCAGAAGATCTTCTAACCAGGAAATCCACAGACTTTCATCTGTTATGATTTATATATATATATATATATATTAGAAGAATGGGAAGGCAACTTAGAGGTCAGTAACCAGTCTATGAATGAGGTGCATTTGAGGTTTTTCTCTCAAATCATACAACTTGTAAATGAGATTTCTGGTTCCCAAGGCTGGCATCCTCAATCATCATCATCCCTTACTGTGGTTAAATGGGGACAGGTGAGCCCCACCCTCTTTCTACTGCAAGTCTGGTCCCTGGACTAGTAGCTCCAGCCTCACCTGGGAGCTTTTAGGAGCTGCAGAATCTGAGGCCCCACCCAGACCTGCTGATTCCGAATATGACTTAAACACAGTTTAAGCGATTTCCCAGGTGATTTGGTGCACAGTAAAGTTTGAGAAGTGCTGAAGATGCCTTTATTGAAGTAAAAGAAAAATGAACTTTTAATACTAGTGTTTTTCTTCAGGTGGGGCCAGTGTAGAGACTCGTTCTCAGCCAATCTCTGGATCACTCATCTAACTCCGTCTCTCTTTTCTCTCTCTCAGATTTATGGACTCACGCACATACAAGCAAGCATCCATATCCCACACATACACACACTCATACGTGCACGTTCTCTCTCTCTCTCTCTCTCTCTCTCTCTCACACACACACACACACAGAGTTGTTTATGATCTGGGTTCTGCTGTATACTTCAATCTCAAACCCTCGTCAGTGTCTCCCACACTTACTATGCTCTGAATACACCAAACTCCTGGCCAGTAGTTGCTCAAACACATTGGGCTTCCTTTTTCCTTTTCTGACTTTTGTATATCAGCAGCCACTGTCTTTAATGCACTCCTGAAGTCACCAAATGGAAATCCAAGTTTTATTTGTCCTTCAAGGACAGCTTAACATGATTTTATATGCAGAAAATCCTAAAGTCCACGAAAAAAACTGTTAGAATTAGTGAACAAATCCAGTGAAGTAACAGAATAAGAAACCAATGTGCAGAATTCAGTAGGATTTCTGTACCCAAACATAAGCTATCTGAAGAAGAAATTAAGAGAATGATGCCATTTACAGTAGCATACAATACTTAGGAATAAATTCAACCATGGATGTGAATGATCTGTACATTGAGAACCATAAAACATGGATGAAGGAAATTGAAGAAGACACAATTGATAGATTGGAAGAATTAGTACTTAAAATGTCCAAAATACCCAGAATGACCTAAAATGCAATACTAATCAAGTTTCCAATGGAATTTTTCACAGAAATAGAAAAAGAATCCTAAATTTTTTATGGAGCACAGGAGACACCAAATAGCTAAAAAAAAAAAAAAAATCTTGAGCTAAAAGAACAAAGTTGATGTCAATACACAATCTGATTTCAAATGCACTTCAAAGCTGTAGAGTGTGAAAGGAAAGGGTGGGAGGAGGGTCGATATGATCAAGGTACATTAAATGCATGTATGAAAATAGAATAATGAAATGCACTAAAATTGTAAAAAAAGGGGGGGGATAAGGGAGAGCAGTAGAGGGGTGAATTTGATCAAAGAACATTTTATGCATGTATGGAAATATCAGAATGAAACCCCTTGTGAAATTCATATATACTAATAAAAAATAATAAATAAATGAAAACCCACAAAAGAACCAAAAAGCCTCCAAAATAGAAATAAATTAAAAAACCAAATAAACACCAGCAATAAATCTGTCAAGGTACTGGCATAAAATATATAGACAAATGGAACAGAATAGAGAATCTAGAAATAAGTCCACAAATTTATGGTCACTTGATCTTTGACAAAGGTGCCAAGAAAACAGAATGGGGAAAGGTCAGTTTCTTCAATAAATGGGAACACTGAATATCCATACACAAAAGAATAAAAAACTGGATGCTTATCTCACATCCTGTACATTTATGCTATATTCCTCTAAGAGGTCTGAGCATTGGTTGTGGCTTGGAAATGGCCACTCATGGTTGTGTAATAAGATAATAAGATGGTAATGATCTGTTGGCCATTGTGGTTTTCGCTTGCACTGCTATCTTCCTTCCCAAATTTTCTACTTAAACATCACCCCTCAGGTGAGGACTTTTTAGTTCAAACACTTTTCTTGCTTAAAAGTAAAATTACAGCATTTCCCTCTTTTGTGGATTATGCATCTAAAAGAATTATCTTTCTTTAAGAATGGTACAGCTATCCTGATTTCAGTTAACCTATGTTGGCATGTGTACATATATGGAAAACTGGTGATTCTATTTTTTTTGAAATAACATTTGTAAAAACTCAACTTTATAGCTTCTAATTTGCCATAGATAACTTGACACACCCCATTTTTTATGTCTATGATATGGAATTTCTAGGCTGGGTTAAAATTTGGATCATTAGATTTTCTAAACATCAAACAGTCACTAATGTCTTGTCTTTTCTCTCCATCCTCTCTCTCTCTCTCTCTCTCTCTCTCTCTCTCTCTCTCTCTCTCCTCTCTTCACAGGGCTGATAGTCTACTTAGGGATGATGGCAGGGGCCTTCATCCTGGGGGGTCTGGCCGATAAGCTGGGAAGAAAGAGAGTCCTCAGTATGTCCCTCGCCATCAATGCCTCCTTCGCCTCTCTCTCCTCCTTCGTGCAGGGTTATGGCGCCTTTCTCTTCTGCCGACTCATCTCAGGCATAGGGTATGACTCAAAGACCTTGACTTGGCCTTTCCAGAACAAGGATCCATCTGTTCTGGCACTCTAGCTCTGTTGGTACCTCCTGAAAACCTTGAACTGAGTTTTTTTATTTTAACAATTCTGTAGTAGAGTTGAACCTTAGGTGAGCAGCACAATTATGCTGTAATGTCAGAATATAAAGTCAAAATAACCCAATAGCCATACACAGAGGGAACTTCCTTGGCTGCTCTTTCAAATTCTTGGGTTATTTCACTACAGAATCTAAGGGTGGAGTATAAGGCAACTTTGATTTTGCTATGATCACTTTTAGTATGTGCCTTGATTCTTTCTTTCTGGCATTTTCTATCTGCAGGATTGGGGGCTCTCTGCCAATTGTTTTTACCTATTTTTCTGAATTTTTATCTCGGGAGAAACGAGGAGAACACGTCAGCTGGCTGGGCATCTTCTGGATGGCCGGGGGAATCTATGCATCTGCAATGGCCTGGAGCATCATTCCGCACTACGGTGAGCCTTGGTCTTAAAATAACTCTGGGCCCTGGTTTCTATACAGCCTGGTACCTGTATCCACACAAATGTGTGATCTCAGCCTTACTCCCTGTATTCACACATAGCTCCTTTATGACCTTGATCTTCCTAAAGAGTGTTTCACATTTCAGACATGTTATTAATTTCAGTACACATGCCTTTTTAGAAATAATATGGTCTGTCCTCTCCCCTTCCCTTCCCTTCTCTCCCTTTCCCTTTTTCTTCCTTTTATTTGAAAGGTTTTTTTTAATTTAATTTTATTTTTTTATTATTGTTGTACTGGGGGTACATTGTGACATTTACAAAATTCTTACAATATATCATAATTGGATTCATCCCTTTCATCATCATCCTTTATTCCTCTCCATCCCCCATTCCTGGAATAGTTTCAACAATTCTCATTTTTCCATTTAGAAACATAATCTACACAATGTTTGCACCATGTTCACCTTGAAAGTTTTTTATCCTTTATCTCCTCCAGTCTTCCTCCCTCTAGCAAGCCAGGCTTTGATAACTCCATTTTATAGATGATAGATGTAACAAAAAGTCAAGAGAAGTCGATGACTTGTCTCTAGCATGTGGTGGGCAGGATCTAGCATCTTGGTGTCCCTCCAGGTGTGGCACACTTGCACACCTTCCATTCTTGTGCCTAATGTCACTCTTGTGTAGCTACTGAAGTGGGGCAGCCCTTGTAGATGATGTCTTGGTTTCAGCTGGGACAATCTTATTTATCCTAGACAGTCGTGAAAACTGTAATCTCTGGACAGAGACCTGGGAAGATGAACGGTTACTGTTGGTTTTGTTGAGAGTAGTGAAGAGAAGACAGTGGTTTTGAATTTCGTTATGCCTTTTGAGAATACTGGTAGTACCATCAAATCCGTCAAAAGCATTTTTGGTAAGCCACTGATTATGAGTCCTGATTTAGAATCCTGCAGATCCCTAGGGAGTAGCAGACAACTTTCCCTGAAGATTACCAATATTTCTCTGTCCGTTTACCTCTTCATTTTAAATCTGACTCTCTCTACTGTATGCTAATGGAAGCTGTACGTATATCTTTATAAGAAAAAGCTTGGATGTGGACAGTACCTGGTATATTGGTATATTACTGTGATCAATTGATAGATGCTAAAATCTCAGTGGTTAAACACAATAGAAGTTTCTCTGCTGTAAATTCTCACTGGTATTTCTGGTCTGCAGATGGTTCTGCTCCTTCAGTAATGCTGGAGCTCAAATTCCTTCCATCAGCTGATTTCACTGTCTTTTTTGGTGGGGAGGGATAGTGTGGGGTTGAACTCAGGGCTTCAAACTTGCTAAGCAGGTTCTCTACCACCTGACCCACACCCTAGTCCTTTATTGCTTTGGTTATTTTTGAGATAGGGTCTCGAGTTTATATCCAGGCCAGCATGGACTGTGATTCTCTTATTTGTACTTCTTGAGTAGCTGAGTTGAAGGCATGCACTACCATGCCTGGCTTTTTACTGGTTGAGGTGTGGTTTTGTGAACTTTTTGCCTGGGCTGGCTTTGGACCATGATCCTCCCCATCTTTACCTCCTGAATAGCTAGGATTAAAAGTGTGAGCCACCATGCCTGGCTGATCACACCATCTTTAACTTCACAGTTCTGTAGCTTGAGAAAAGAGCATGGGCCTTTCTGTGTTGGTGTTTTAAAGGGCAGGTCAGGAGGTGGAGGACATCATTTCTGCTCATGTTACAATGGCCCCACCTCTGTGATACGACACACGCTACTGCAATGGATGCTGGGAAGTATAGTCCAACTGTGTCCTGAAAGTAGAAAAAGAGTTTTGGAACATCAAGTAGTCTTTGCCATGTCTAGTAGTCTGGTATTTGAGAACCTGCTGGATTTTGTATCAGAAACAGAGAATTATGCATAGGAATAGTGAAATAGAGTTGAGGAGTTTGCCACTAATTCTGTCACTAGTCAGCTGTCCATAATTTTAGATACAAAATTGTGCCCTTCTAGTATAGGTTCTGCATTCCATACTTCACACAAATGCACATTTTAATTTCTCATGTACTATGCTGTGGGTCACTTTGTTCTGAGAAATTGCTTTTATTCCCCACAATTCTTGATGTGTTATTTCCTCTCTTAATCTATCCAACTGTGTTAACACCAAGAAACTATTTCCACATTTAAATGAAGTGAATGAAAAACTTCATTCATATGGGGGAAGACATAATATAATCTGAATAAAAGCTGAATCAAATTTGTGCTGCTGTGTGATGAGAGGCAAATGACTGACTTCATTTGTATAGGTGAAGGAGAGGAGCCTTGGCTCCTTCACCTATACAATGGAGAAGAGGAAGCAATAGCAACTAACTGCACAGTCCCTGCCAGCCTATGCATTCAGCCAATTCCCAGTATGCATAAACTGTTGAGAACATTTTTAAGATGGTTCTAGTACTCAGGCTAGCTTCCCTCCATTAAGCAGTAGCGATTCTAGGTTTTGGTGCTTGCTACACACAAAAAAACATGTCCTCACACTCATCCAATGACCAGAGGTCTTTGACTTCCCTATGACTGGGTCAGTTAGGTTGTGTGCCCATCTCAACCAATCACTATATTCCACAGGATGCAGGTCCTGAATGGTTTACATAAACTTTCTTCCTTATCCCTGGTACTGATCAGTCTCACCCAAACCATATGACGGCCACATAAGTATGGAAGAAGGGAAGGAAGGAAGTTGTGAGGGTAGATATCCAGTAGTCACTACTAAGTGCATTATTTTTAGCCTCACTTTACACACACATACACAGACACACACTGCAATATCTAAGTGTCTGGTTTCTAAGAAAGCAAGAACAGCATGGAGACCAAATGAGAGCCCATGGCAGAAGGGCCACATGGCTGTTGGCTGATCACTGCTGACCAACAATAGCGCTTGTGGTTAAATAATTTATACCAAATGGACAGGGCATTTTCTTATTTATATGTCTGTAAGAAACCACTCTGTTTTGAAATAGAGACTTAATCAAAACTGGCATCAGCTGGGTGGAAACCCATTCTAGAAATATGGTAAACTGGAGTCACAGAATAACAAGAGTGATTATTTATTTTAAGTTCCATTTTATCAGGACCAGATGTTTTGTCCACAAGAAGCCAGACATGTGATGATATTTCTCAATATGTCTAAGACATTAATCCTCTAACAAATGCAAGGGTAACTGTAGAAAGGAGACTAATGTTTGTTCAAGGATGGCTTGTGTAAACAGTTTAGTTCCTTTTGCAAAAATGAATGATGGAGGGTCTTGGCATCAGAAATTTAAATGACTGACTCATTGAGACAGAAAATTACAAAATTCAGAATGTTTGCCTAGGAATTCATGGGCACAGCCCAGAAAAAAAATGGATACAGTATAGAAGATTAATTTTCATTGTAGCCAGATCACCAGATGTTTGTGAAATCCTGACAAAGAAAAGTAGGGCAAGCGAAAAGGTCAGTGAACAGAACAATGCCTGCCTCGAAATTAATATTGTTCCAAATATTTGGAAGCAGTTCACCATTTAATTTTATTCAATTTATAACCTGAAAGATGTGCCTAACGAATGCAATACATGCAGATTACTGAAATCACCATAAAAACCATGGAAACATGAGGGAAAAATTGATTTTGGATCATTTATACATATAATCATAAAGAGAAAAATCTTTCCAAGGCAGATTTTTATAAATATCCTCACTTCTGTCCCTATTTCCTGGCTATCCTGAGTTTGCTGTGTTGTTTTGATCAACTTTACTTTTAATGATGCCTGAAAAATGTATGAATATTGCTATGGTTTTATGTTCCTCTTTCTAGTGTTACTCCCAGGAAGAAGGAAAGGGTTTTTGATTAAAATTAAAATGAACAAACAAAATCCAGTGAGATGAGACGAGACCAAGCGTACAGAAAGAGATTTGACTCTGGTTGAGTGTTGGATGAGGTGTGTGTTCCACTGCTGTGGCCACACACAGTCCTACATCTCACCACCTGGATTCCTTCTGCCTGGTCCTTTAACAGTGAAGGTAGAGGGAAAAAAACATCTGTAGGTACAGCAGGCATTGGTTAGGGGTCAACTGCAGGTAGAACAAGTTGTACCATAATGGGGAGTCATAGAAAATTCGACATAAGCTTCCCACCACTGGAGTCAGCCATAGGGTATATTATCAAGTAAAGGAACTAGAAATTTTATATCCAAATAATTATTACCCTCTAAATTTTAGCAATCAATGTATTTACTTATATAGTTTTGCCTTTTAAAAATGCTGTTGGAATTGTTTTCAAAGATACATTGAGTTACATCAATTTATTTTATAACCTCAGTCTGACTTTTTTCTTTTTGAAAATAATTCTTTTGCTGATCTCTGCTGAAATCCATCCATTTTATTCAACATCCTTGACACTAAATGTCCTGTATCTATTTCTGAAGAGAAAAAAAAAAATCAGATCTACCTGCAAAGGCAGGTGAGTTGTTATGGTTTCCAGGATCTTTCACACATAGCACATCTGTGGAGCTCTCACTGTTTGCATTCTACCTGCTATGATGCTGATGTGATAAAGCCAGGATTTCAACTCTGATTTTAGGACTGTAAAAGCCCAGGCTCTTCCCAGCGTGTTACTGCCCCTTAACAAAGGGAAGCTGGCCACCCACGAGGGTATTAAAAAATAGTGCTTGAGTGTAACTTTTGAAAACGAAGTTTAGCAATGCTTTTCATAATGACAGCTGAATAGGGACTTAGTGGCTTCCTGTTTCAATGATGGTGAGATTCCTTTGAATGGAGCTGTTCAGTTTCTCAGAAAAGAATTTATGCAGTCCTATTGAGACTTATATTTTTTAAGGTGTGGTCCTGTGGTCCTTTGCATTGTAGTCATCTGGAGATGTATCATCTTTTGACTTAAGTGGGAGGCCTCCCCTAGTTCTGGGCCTGCCCTGTCCTTCTGATGAGACAAAGGGATTCCTGAAGCCCTGACCCACCTCCCAACCAGATCATGCTCAGGACCCCAAAATTCCCACTAAGTGGACTGAAGCAAGAGCACCTCTTATCTTGGCAGTGTACAGAGTGTCCACACATGTCAACATGGGGTCTTTGCTCTGCAGGAGGAGCTGGGAAAGGAAAAGGGCATCTGACTATGATGGGTATAATTCTAGGCTGTCATTTGTCAAAATATGTCAAGAACATCTTTTATTTAGCATTTAGTTCATTTACTTAAAATTTAATGCTTATATAGATATATGTGATGTTCTATTTGTACTCTTATCCAAGGCTCTGTAAATGTCAGGTCAGGCCTGGACCTGGGGTTTTGCACATGCAGATTCCCAGCTCCTATCCCAGACTATGCAGCACAACTTTGGGGGTGCAGCTTGGGAGTATTCATTGTGACCAGCTCCCTGGGCGATGCTCAATGCCCTTAAGCTTAAGAGCTGGTGCTGTGGCTTTTGCAGCAGGAAACACCGAGTGCTACAAACCCTCTGCTTCTTCACAGGCTGGGGCTTCAGCATGGGCACCAATTACCATTTCCACAGCTGGAGAGTGTTTGTCATCGTCTGTGCTCTGCCCTGCACCGTGTCCATGGTAGCTCTGAAGTTCATGCCAGAGAGCCCCAGGTTTCTGCTGGAGGTGAGTCTGCCCCCCCACCCCCCCGCCAAGAGGTCCTGGTTGGTAGGCCCTCTAATCTTCATGCTGTTTTTTCAGATGAGTGGCATTGAGCTGTATGGTAAAACTTGTCACTGCTCCCAGGGCATTCAGCACTCTTAGCGGTGCAGTGCTACCTATTCACTAGAAAGCTGCCCCAGGGCCCAAGAGATGATCCTGCCAGCCCTTTCCATCCTGGAGGACTCTAATGCATGCAGTGGTCAGAGAAGATAGGAGCTGGCAGGGTAGGTTAGGCTCTCACAGCCCAAGTCCACAGAGTCCACTGCACTGCTTCCTTCCCGAGCTTTCTGCAGAGTATCCTCCATGTTGAACGTCCTATTGATCAGACACACACAGGGAGCTTTCTAACCTGGCCACCTCAAAATTTACCTTTTGTTGTATATTCGTTTCTTAGGGACACTGTAACACAGTACCACAAATGGATGGACTTTAAATAACAAATTGATTTCACAGTTTGAGAGCTAGAATTTCCAAACCAAGGTATCAGCAAGAAAATCCTCCCTCTGATACAGGCAGGGGAGAGTCCTTCCTTCCCTTTTGCAGATCCTGGTGGATTGTAGGCAATTTTTGCTGTTCCCTGTTTATAGCAGCATCACTCAATTTGTAGTGTTCTCCCTGTGTGTCTGTGGGTCTTCATAATGCTGTCTTATAAGGACACCAGTCAAGTTGGATTAGAGGCCCATCCCTCCCCAGGATGACCTCATGTTAACTAATTACATCTGTAGTAATGTTCTTTCCAAATTAGGTCACCTTCTGAGGTTGTTGGGGTTAGGACTTCAACCCATAACATACCAATCTGAGAGGAGCACGGCTCCCATCCCTCCATCCATTTGACCTTATTAACTGTCAGTAGTTCATAGTGGATAACAATAGTAATATCTGGCACCTACATCTTGATGGTACAGCCTCATTATCCTTCCAAGATGGCTGGAGTTGAAAACTTGACCTAGTCTTTCACAAACCCTAGGAAGGAATGGGTCCAATCTCCCCAGACCCAGGCTTCAGCATCCTCTTTTGGTTTTGTGGGATTTTCCACCCCTAATGATCACATAGCATATTCAGCAATGGGTTTTCATGCATCGTTCTTTGGTTTTACCAGATGGGCAAACATGACGAAGCCTGGATGATTCTCAAGCAAGTTCACGACACCAACATGAGAGCCAAAGGGGCCCCGGAGAAGGTGTTCACGGTGAGTGTGTGCCTATGTCAGCAAGGGGGCTTCTCTGCTGTTTGGTTTCATGAAACAGCAGTTTTGTCAAGAGATAATTATTCTTTTAATATTTATATCACCTTCATACCTTATATTCATATCATTTTGTCATAATTATTCTTTACGTTTTGATGGATATCTGTCTAGGTTTTTCCTTAGGTAGAATTGTTAGAAAATGACAATAGAAAAAACTAGCAGTTGGGCACTGGTAGCTCACGGCTGTAATCCTAGCTACTCAGGATATAGAGATCAGGAGGAAGCCAGCCTGGGCAAATAGTTCACGAGACCCTATCTTGAAAAATATGCAGTGCAAAACAGGGATGGTGGAGTGGCTCAAGTGGTAGAGTGCCTTTCTAGCAAGCATGAAGCCCTGAGTTCAAACCCCAGTACTACCAAAAACAAAACAAAAAAGCCCCCAAAGAACTAGCTATATTCAAATGGGCATAAGTATATATATATATATTTACATCTGCATATTCCACAGCACTTATAAGCATTTTGTATTCATACCCATCATTTCCCTCGTTACCCTCTCCTAACCATCATTTTAATCAACATTAATATTAGGAACATTAGCACATTTTCTTCAATATGTTTCTAATGTTAGAGTCTTATTTAATTGTTTTATTACCTTGTTTCTATAAACATTATTGCAATAACTTTCTCAGGCACATGGCTCCTTCCCCTTCATGTTCCGAGTTTATTTTCTGAGTAGTCTCTTAGAAATAAAATTACTGGCTCAAGGAACTTGGATATTTTTAGAGTTCTTGAACTATATCACCTAATTGCATCTCATTGGCGTTCTGTCACTTTTCAATGTCACAGCAATACTCTTACCAGCATTGGCTGTTAGCCCAACTTTTGTTTCTTATTTGTTTAAAAAGTAGGAAACCACTAAGTGGCAATTTCCATGAAGATGTCCTGTTACAGAAATCAGTGTTCCTACCTGCCATGCTCTGTGACCAACCCCAAGGAACAGCAGCTCTGTGCACCTGTTTCCATAATTTCCTTTAACACTCACTTCAAATCCATCTCCTCTGGGAAGTCTCCCGGGATTAACTCCCACCTAACTATGATTCAATGCTTTTGATTCTTTAGCTAACATAATCACAGTCTATAGTGAAATATTTGCCCTTGTTAGCCTATCCAAAAGACCCCTGAATCTTAGGCAGGATCATATGGTGGCAGTCTGGGTTCAAATCGTAATTTGATACTCTCTCTCATTGTATGGAATTCAGCAAGGTGCTCTCTGTGCCTCAGTTTCTACATTGGGAAAGGCAGCATAACAGTATCTATGAGTACAGTTATTGTGAAGATTAAATAGAGCATCCAAACAGTGCCTGACTTAGAGTGTTATAAGATGTTAACTATTTAAAGTTATGACATTTTCATAAATTATCTCATTATAAACTTCATAGAAACCTGATCATATTTTTCCCAAATCCAATGCTCCTAAAATATCTAAAATAAGAGATCAATACTTTTATTACACAAATTTAAGAAGTACAATTAACAGAACCACTCCAGGTGAAAGATGTCATGGGTAAAAATGGTTCTCCCAATTCATTCACTCCCAGCGCTCTCTGTAATGGATTGTGGTGCAACAGCAGGCGCAGAAACCAGATGTTGGTAGGAGCCCCTTGCCCACTGGGATCCGGATACACTTTTGTTATTCCAGCAGCCCTCCTCCCCGCCCCATTCCACAGCTGGGAGAAGTCCAACTTTCTCTCTGAGCTCCTCCTTATTCCTGGGAAACATTTTTATAGGCATTCTTTCTCTGCCTGCAGCCTCTGAGTCCACATCAGCTGGATATTTTTTATAACACATCAGCCTCATATGAAATACACATACAGGTACAGAGACACACATCACCCATACAAACATTTATGAATTAATGGTCCTTCAAGACTGAGCGAGTCTCCCCTGTGATTCCTCAGTACCTCAAGTAGTTTACCAAACAGATTTATTCAAAACTAACAGAGATTCTCCTAAAGGAGTCTTGGTAGAAAATTCCTCCATACCCATTCTGTGTGTTTGCCATTGTCTTTCCCAAGTAAACTATAACCTCTTCTTGACCTTCATTTTGTCCTTCATCACCTTGTGTTGCAGCTGCTTTACAGAGGTGTTCTCCTACACTTCCTGCTTATTGCATCTGGAAGGACCACTTCCAGATCAACCAACTCGCCTTGCCCTCCAGGGAATCCTTTCTAAAAAAAGTGATGCCACATTCTCTCTTGACAACTTTTTCTGACATGTTAAAATTTTTAAAAGTTTATCTGAGCAGGAAGTGATTTATGAATCAGCAACTCCAAGTCACAAATGGTTCTGGGTCCACTGAAAGAGCTCACCCTTTTATAGGGTGACAGTGGAAACAGATCGGTTGACATCTGAACAGTTGCCTTATTTGGACTATCTTGGTGGGAAGCTGAAGTGATATAATCAGTGCCAGTTGGATGCCTGTGGTTGACTGGGTTTTAAGTATCATTTTCTTTGGAATTCTGAGTTAGACTCCATCTGTGGAGCTATGGACATTAGAGTCACCTCGGTCTAATGGCCTCCTGTTTAATTATTTTAATAAATGCAAGCAGACTGATGTTGAGGAATGGGATCTCAGCTTGCAAACCAATAAAAACTCCAATTTCCAAATGCAAAGGTAAGCCTTCACTCCAAGAGGAGAGTTCCTCACATCAGGGATTGGAGTACATCCCAGAGAAGAAAGTTCAGGGAGAAATTAATGAGCTGAGGGTTATGAAATGTTAGGATTGTGTGTGATCTCAGCATACACATCGGTTCTAAGGTCCTGAGCATAACTGTTGCTTTTAGTAGTTCTTTACCCAACAGGAAAATGGAACTAAAAACGTTGTTAAGTACAGTAATCCATACTAACTTGATGATCACATGACTTGTGTAGAAGTGGGTGACTGCATGGGCCAGGGATGAAGGAAAGAAGGAAGAAGGTGGGGAGGAAAGGAAGGAAGGATGGAGGGAGGGAAGGAAAGAGGGAGGAAAGGAAGTGTTGTGGGCTGATGTCAAGAGTTCATGCTTCCATGGGTCAAAGAATTGGTTTGTGAGGCAGCGGACTGGCTCATGAGACAACAAGACTGCACACAAAGTAGGATTTATTAGAGAGAAAGGACAAGCTGCCCCTAGAGATGGACAGGGAACCCAGAAATCGGTAGCTCTCTGTTGTTTACATAGAGAGGTTTTTTATTTGGTTCTTTCTGCTTGGGAGGGAGTCAGGAGTCGGGGTGGAGTGGTCTTTTAACACATCTCTGTAGGAACATGTACTCAGTCCTGCGAAAGCCTCCTGTTTCTCGGCCTTGTGGCATTTTGAGGCGTCCCCAGGGGGCCATGACTTGTGACACTGCATGTCCCTTTACAGGATGTAGGGCTCACAGTGCTCTCATGGGGGGTGGGAACACGGGCTCATTTTTGTCTTCTGATCCTCCAGACCCAACAGAAGGAAGGAATAAAGGATGGAAGGAAGAAGGGAGGGAGGGTGGGGAAGAAGGGAGGGAGGGAAGAAAAGAAGGAGAGAAGAAAGAACCAGAAAGTGTTGACTGACCTCAGGTAGCTCTATCAGCCCAACTTGATGGAGTAAGCTGCTTGGTCCCTTTGTGCTCCTTCTCACATGTATCTCTCATAAATATACTCAGTAGCCTAAGTGGCCGAGCCCAGGGCAGCTCAGAGTTCCAGTTAGTGCTCGAGGCTAAGGCTGGTGCTTTCCTCCTCACTTCTCCTATGAGCCCCAGGTTTCACAAACTCCATTCTCTGCCTCACGAGCTTCTGAATAACCACACCTGGAAGGTGTCCCCAGAGAAACTTTTGCAGGGGAGGGAGTTGACACATTTCATTGAGAACCTGTGTTTTGAAGGGATGGGTGATGGTGGTGGTAAAGGCCATATGCTAATCTAGACAGAATTAAAAACAAGTATTCTAATTAATTGTAAATTAGTGTAGCTGTGCTTGAAGTCATCAACACACCCACTCCCAAATCCTTAGGGTATGGGGTGTTATTTTCCTAAGGAGCAAAGCAAAGAAAAATTTCCATCTGAGTGTCTTAATGAGCTGGCTTACAAGGCACTTTCTGATTTGGTGTCAGTCTTTCCCGCTGGCATCCTATGGCAGGAGCTGGGGTTCATGATATCCTTGGGAGAGAGGGTTACTTAAAGCTGAGCTCCAGCCAAGCTTTCTACTGCATAGTCTATTGTAAGTTCTCCAGTTTCCTGGCTGACCCCAGACAAAAGAGCATTTACAGAGGCTGTTTATCTGGGAATGGTAGGGCGAGCCCAGGGAGTTCATGGTGGGTTTGTAGACTGGGAACTTCCTGAAAGTTTGGCTTTAGCCCAACTCTTGCACTCCCAAAAGTTTAAGAGCCTAATGACCAGGGTTCAAAGTAGCATAACCAAGCTCTCACAGACCTCATGCTCAAGCATGAGTGAGCTGTCCAGATTTGCATGATTTTATGATGTTTTCTGGGTAAAGAGAATAACCAACCACACAGGTTACTTCAGGTCCCTTACAGAAAGAGCTAGAGTTGTAAATTTTAAGGTGATGTCAACTTCATTGTGGGCAAAGCAGATGCAAATGGGAATTCAACATATTAGGGACCCACTAATATGAATTTCTCAAAGGCATGAGTTAATTAAAAGGTTCCAGTTTGTCTGCAGTGGTTCATATCCACCTGAGAAGGATCCCTGGAAGACGCCAGGTCCACCTTTGGTTAACTTGTGGCCAAATCACAGAACTAGAGGGTCACCAAACACTCCTTTAGCTTGCTTAGATAAGTCAATAAAGTCAACTACATTAAACTAAACATTGAAAAGACATGCCTGTCTTTGCTTTCCAGGTTTCCCACATCAAAACTCCCAAGCAAATGGATGAATTCATTGAGATCCAAAGTTCAACAGGAACTTGGTACCAGCGCTGGCTGGTCAGATTCACGACCACTTTCAAGCAGGTATGATTTAGGGACCCTGTGTTGAATGAGAGGGTGACTCTATGGGAGTCTAAAACCTTACTGAGTAAAGAATAAAGACTGTCATCACCAGCAGCAAGCAAGGTAGCATGATGGAGAGGAAGGAGTCCTGGTTGGGGATGTTTGGGTCCTGCCCATGTCTGTCTCAAACTTGCCGTGTGCACTGTTTTTTGCTCGTGTCTTTTCTCTGTTCTTGTTTTTCAAGGCCAGGATTTTGGCTAACCTGAATAAATAGCCTTCTCTCTAGCGACTTCTCTTTAAGCAGTCCTTAGGTAGGAAGAAGTGAGTGAAATCAATTGCTCCCTGAGAATTTTCAGTGATTTTTTGAGAAGGATTCTTCATCAGTGGCAGGGTATTTTTCCAGGGTACTGGTCCTACAGGCAGGAAATGAGTCATCTGTCAGGCACTGAGGCAGCTGGCCAGCCTATTGAGTCTGTTTAGACTGGATGGTGCTCCTGACCCCTGCCCATAAGCAGGGAGTAGAACTTGCTACTCAGGTTACTCAATGCTTGGGAATCCTAGCTCAGTGTGCTTTCAGTCACATTCCTGGAGCACCATGTTTCCAGGGCAAATGAGTATGAGGCCAGCCAGTGAGAGGAGAAGAGAAGAGAAGAAAGAGAAGAGAAGAGAAGAGAAGAGAAGAAAGAGAAGAGAAGAGAAGAGAAGAGAAGAGAAGAGAAGAGAAGAGAAGAGAAGAGAAGAGAAGAGAAGAAGAGAAGAGAAGAGAAGAGAAGAGAAGAGAAGAGAAGAGAAGAGAAAATCCTATTTTGTTATGATTTGTTTGGAACTGCCCCTTCTGGGAGACACGGGGTTGCCCATTCTTTCTATGAGGCCCCAGGCAATTTATTAGAAAATCTGACAAATGAGCTTGTCCATATCCCATGTTCCTTCCTTTAACTGTCCTTTTCTGATATGGTTTTTAGGTCTGGGATAACGCTCTGTACTGTGTATTGGGGCCCTACAGAATGAACACCCTGATTCTGGCTGTGGTCTGGTTCACCATGGCTGTAAGGTAAGTTCTGTCTTACTTGAATGTTCCTTAATCTCCCCATTCTTTGGTTGCATCATTTATACATTGAGGGTTATAACTGGCTGAACTCACATTTTTTTTTAATCAGGGTGGGTGCTTGGGCTGCCAGTAACAGGTACACGCTCTAGTGGCTTCTATGAGAGGAAACCTCTTCTCTTAATAAGAGGCATTTCAGCCTCATGGTAGTTCTCATGACTGGGGATCACCTGAGCACCCTGTTGAAAGGGAAAATGTCTCAAAGAGGAAGCTGCCTTCCCTGAGCTCCCTCCTCCATCTACGCTGATGTGTAATTAACTAATAGAAATTGCATATGTTTAAAGTATACAACTTCATGTCTTGATATACACTGTGAAATGTATATGTGTATGTAATGACCACAGTCAACCCAATGAACTAGTCTCTCACGTCATAAAGTTACTATTTTCTAGTATCTGTGTGTGTGCATGTGTGTATGCACGCACATGTGTGTTGAGAACACCTTAGGTCTTCCCCCTTAGCAAATTTCAAGTAAAAAGCACAGTATTGGGAATTGCTACTGTTAGCTAATTGTTAATTACTGTGCTTCCTTTTTTTTTTTTTTTAATAACACTAACAGAAAATTTCTCAGCTGCCCTCCAGCCATCTTTTCCTCCTGTTCCATTAGCCAGATGGGCTCACATGCCTATGGCTAAAGTACTCACTGCTTACGGGATGCAATTTCCCAATGGTTTTAGATGACTCAGGGTTTGCCTCTGAGCTGAGGACACCAGCGCTGTTCCTGAGGGTTGACACCTGAACAGAATAAAGGTTCAGTTCGTGAGAAGGAAGCAGAGAAGCAGGCAACCCATCAGTGTTGCTGAGAATATGAGCTAAATAAAGCAATGAAACTCTGTGATTCTGTGCCCTTGGAAAAACAAAACAAAACAAAACAAAAAACCAAACCCAAAAAACTTCTCTTTCTTTTATTTTAAAGAAAGTCAAAATAAAATAAGTGAGTAGCTGGCTCCTCTCTTAAACTACAGACTTCCACTCTAGTCATTTCACTAACCTCTCAATAATACCACCTTCTTACATTATGAGTTTTGGAGCACATTTACAGCATTTTGGGGCTGTTCTCTTAGATAAAGTACTTGCAGTTGTTTCTGGCATGTAATAAGTGCTCAATAGATTGTTATCATTAACTAGGAACTATTAGCAAGATTTTGAAGTTCCATCTATAAAATTGCTTGTGCCCCCAAAACACATTCCCTCAACCCAGAAGAGCAAGTGAGCTCTGATGACTTCTTTGCTTATAGGGAGAAATGTGGGAGGCCTAATGTTATCTCACACTTAATCGTGGAGATCTGTCCTTCTGGACCCAAGAAGTAAATTATTCTGTTCAGGTGTCAACCCTCAGAAAAGGTGCTGGTACTAATTGGACCCTTGTCCACTCAAATCCCAACTAGGAGAGAACATTTGAAAAGCCAAATATGATGGGCACTAGGAATTAGTTCACTGACAGTTTTTTTAAATATGTTTTATTTATATTTATGTTTAATTTAATTTTTGTTTGAAAAGGTAATGCATTTCAAATATTGAAACAACAAAGAAATCTTTCATCTATTCCTTTTCTCTCCACCCACTCCCTTCTGCCTCCTGTATGTGATCACCTTTTGTTTTCCTGTTTATCATTCCAGTGATTCTTTGGGCAGATGTAAGCAAATAATTATATATATTTATTCAAAGGAACACATTTTACATTTGCCTTTTGCATTCAATGGTATGTTCTGGAAATCTATCCCTATTAGTAAATCAAGGTTTTCGTTCTTCTTTTCTTTTTTTCTTTTGGTGGTACTGGGGTTTGAACTCAGGACTCTGCTTGTGAGGCAGGCACTCCATCTCTGGAGCCCCACCTACAGTCCTTTTTGCTGTGGTTATTTTGGAGATAGGCTCTTGCTGTTTGCCTAGCTTTGATTGCCATTCTGTTTTATTCTTCCCACCATTGCTGGGATGACAGGCACATGCCACCATGTCTAGGTTTTTTCCACTGGGATGGGGGCCTTGCAATTTTTTTTTTTTTTTGGCCTGGGCTGGCCTGGGACTTCAATCCACCTGATCTTAGTCTCCCACCTAGTTTGGAATGACAGGTGTGTGGTGCTGCACCCAGCTATTGATTGAGATGGGGTCTTGTGAACACTGCCTGGGCTGGCCTCAAACAGCAATCCTCCCTATCGAGCCTCCCAAATAGCTAGGATTATAGGTGTGGCACCTGGCTCCTTCTTTACAGTGGCATAGTCCCTCCGATACCACCCCACGGTACACTATCACACTTTATTCACCCATGGCCTCCCTGCTAGACCCTTAGGAAGTTTCCAGATTTTTGTTATTGCAAGCAATGCTACAATGAATAGCCATGTTTGCAAGCCACTTTGTATTTGGGCTGGTTCATCAGCCTAGAATAGATTCCTAGAAGTGAAATTAAGGGCCAAAAAGGGGTAAATCCATCAGTAATATTTTAGGCATTGACTAGTTCTCCTCCATATGGTATTGTATAATTAGGTCCTTTTCTTAGAAATTTAGGAAAGCACCTGTCAACCTACAATCTCACCAACAGAGTGTTTTAGCAAAATTTGGGGTTTTTACAATCTGGTAGCTGTGAATAGCAATAGTGTGCTTTTAATTTGTATTTTTCTTATCATCAATAGAATTGAGCATCTTTTTTTATATGTTTTTGGAGTTGGTTATCTTGGATTTTTCAGGCATAAAATCATATAATTTGTCAGTAAGGATGGTTTTACCTCTTGCTTTGCAATTTTATATTCCTTTGTTCTTTTCAGGTCTAATAGAGTTGGCTAAGATCTACAGTATAGTGTTAAATAGCCGTAGTTCTGATGGGCGTCTCCTCTCGTTCCTGACATTTGAGGGAAGGTCTGTAGTGTTTGCTTGTTCGTTAAGATTCTAGTTTTTGAGCTGAGATTTGTTTTTTCCTTTGTGTTAAGGAAGTGTCTATCAGCCCATAATCTATTAGTGTGTGTTTTTTTAATCAGGAAGGATTTTTTTCCAATCAATGCCCTTTCAACATCTGTGAAGACTGTAATGATTTTTTCCTTTGCCCTACTAATGTGATGAGTTTTATATTATTAGATTTTCTAATTAGGAACCAAATCACTACCTCTGATCTACATCAAGTCAGGAATGCAGACTGTGACCCGGAAGGAATTAATCATTTATTGCTTAGACATTCTGTCTTCTCTGTTACAGTTACTATGGGCTGACGGTTTGGTTCCCTGATATGATCCGGTATTTTCAAGATGAAGAATACAAATCTAAAATGAAGGTGTTTTTTGGTGAGCATGTGTATGGTGCCACCATCAACTTCACGATGGAAAATCAGATTCACCAACATGGGAAACTTGTGAATGATAAGTAAGTGTGTGACCATAGGCTTTCCTCAGTGTGACAGTCCCTTGGGCTGCCCTTGCGGGAGAGCCATGGGAAAGATAAGAGTTCAGTAAGGGAGGGAATGAGCTCCGAAAGTGTTGCATTCATCACTACCCATCATGGTGGCTAGAGGCACAATAATTCTGGTGGTGAAGTCAGTATTATGCTGACCCTAGTCATCCCCTGGCTGTAGGTAATTCATCCAAGGTGGAGCCATTTGACTGAGGTATTCAAGCCATCTTTCCTGAGAACCTGATCCTTTCATTAAAAGGAGTCACTATCACATGCAGAGAATGGATACTTTAGGGTGGAAGGTCCAGGGCTGGTTGGGGTTAAGGGGCTGTTTCCTTAAGATGCTTCACCCTCTGAGCACTGTCATACAAGTCCAGAGAGCCACTGTTACACACCAAGGAAGAAATGTTGTTCTGGCTTTATGAGAACACTTTGGAAATGTTGAAAACTAACAGACATCATGGGTGAGTAGATACCACCATGAGGTCACATGATATGATGTCATTCTCTGCAGAGATGAGCTCAGTGAATTCATTTATGAAGCTCCCAAAGTTGAGTCATGCTCTGTTTTGATAGTGAAACGAGAGTAATGACAATAATGCCAATTACAATAACTATGGAAGCCAACGTCACTGAGCACTTACTTCTCTGTGACAGTCAACTGTCATAGCTGCCCGACCAAAATTCTCATTTAATCCTCAAAAAACTCCAAGAGATCAGAAATATGCTCTTTGTTTTACAGGTGAGGAAGCAGAAACCGAAAGAGCTGAGTAACTTTCTCAAGGTCACATAGCTTATGTAAATAAGAAGCTCTCTCTCCCACCCCAGCCAGGTGTTCAGATTCTAGATTTTATAAGAATACCATCAACTACAAATATTGTCTCGCTGGGGAACCCTCCATTCCCACAGGGTCCTGATTCATACACCTTCTGCCTTAAAAAATTAACTGGCCAGGCGTGGTGGTGTATGCCTCTAATCCCAGTGTTTGGGAGGCTGAGGCAGGAGAATCTCCAGTTCAAGGCCAGCCTGGGCTACATAGTGAGACTCTGTCTCTAGAAACCAACCAACCAAACCAAAAATTAACCACAGTGCCAGGTCTTGGAGTTCTAAGACTTAGGTCTGCAGAAGTGGGACTTTGGGTCCACTCTGTCTTTTTGGCTTTTCTCAGTTTCAGGGGTCAGGTATGGTGGTGCACACTAGCTATTTGGGAGACGGATCTGAATGCTGGTCCTGGGCAAAAGCAAGAAACCCTCTCTGAAAAAAAATGAAGTAAAAAGGGCTGGGTGCTTGGCTCAAATGATAGAACACTTGCCTAACAAGTGCAAGACCCCGAGTTCAAATCCCAGTATTGCCAAAACTTCTCTCAGATTTCCTAGGCTTTTAGCAAGTGGCTGGGTGGAGGTGAGAAGGAAGTGAGATCTGATAAAAGCAGTGATTTCACTTTGCAGATTAGGATGCCTGGGGACCATGGAGTTAAGTGTCAAGGGCTCAGAATGCACAGATATTGCAAGAAGTGTCTGAGTGTAGACGTAAATACTCTTCATACACATATTTCACCAGGCTTCTGTGTTTCTAATGCACATAGATGTTTTGTGTAATTATTGAAATATAAATTCCTTCAAAACTTTTAATGAGTTCATTGTAGGTTCTATGTTTTTAAACCAGCCAATATAAAAGTAAATCCACTATTGCTTGGAGTCTGTAATTTTTCCTCCTAGAAAATTGTTTGATACAAAACGTATTTTTCTCCTTGGGGTGATTAGGAACCTTTGAAACTGATTTAAGAAATACACTTTTCTTGCCATGTGCAGCCATCTGCTGGTGATGAGGTGGAAGACACCTCATTTTTGAAAACCCCAAGCCTGAGAAGTTAAATATGAATAACTAGTTGGTCTCTAGCTTCTTTGGGGGATGGGCTTTCTTTCCTTTGGGGGAGTATTCCCTTTTTACACTACCCACACTTTGCTGTTTTAAAACTTGGGTGAAAATTATTTATTTTATTGACTATCACACATAGGGGGAAATGGCCTCTGTGTAAATAGGGCTTCAGACTTCATCTGTGTATTTGTCAATACAGGAAATCCTATTGAAATCTAAACCTCATTCTGCTGTGAAAGTAATCTCTTTGGTCCCATGGAGAAATGAGAGGCTACAGACTGGTTTTGGCCAGTTTCTGCCCCCTTGGGGCATCTTATGGGACCTGTTAGCAATGAGTTTCCAAATACCCTTTGCTTCAGGTTTATTTTTGGAAGAAAAGCAAAAGAATAAGTTCATGTTTTATATCCTGAGTCAAAAATGTCAGGGCAAATCTCCCTTATTATTATTAATTAAAAACAGGATCACTCTCATTCTTAAGTATGTATTAACTAATTAATTAGTTACCTTATCCTCTCCTGTTGGGGAGAAATCTCTGTTTCATAGGGCTGACTTCTGTGAGGAATAGGAGGGGAAAGACATTCTCTTGACTTAAACTCCTTGGATATCAGGCAGATGAGCCTGAATTCTGTGTGTGTGATGGGTCATGACCCTGGAAGCAATGTCCTAATCCTTGGGTTTCCTCATCACAGAAAGGAAAGTCAGTTCTGTGTTTTGAGCACCCAGGGTTGGATCCTCGCAGATGATTTACAGGTGGAGAACAGAAACGCTTTCCTGAGTTTTGATTAAACGTCAAAAGTGAGTAGCTGAGGATTAAAAGGAAGCCTGCAAGATTCACCTCTAAAATGAGGCCATAGTACAGTACCCATGGTGTGTGGGGGTGGGGAGGGAGAGAGAGAGCGAGAGCAAGAGAGCACAAGACAGCAATGAACAAGCAGCAAAGAGAAGGTTGACCTCACACACTGCACTGAAATGTCACCTTCACTGCTGAGGCTCTTTTTAGTGGGGCATGAATAAATTTTTTTTCAGCTACAGTGGGGCCAATTTCAGTACAGTAAAGTTCCTTGGAAATGCCAGTGGTGGCCAGTGAGCAAGGCATTTTCTGGCTTCTAGGTTTGAGAAAGTAGCCAGGACTGGGTTCCAGCCTTGATGATCAGTTGCTAGCTGAGCCATCCTGGGCACATGCCTGAACTGTGCAAGGATCAGACTCCACATTGGAAACTGATGATATTAATATAGGATGTGTACCACAGTTCATAGTCACTCAATATAGGTCCTACATAGTTCTTGTGGAGAGTCAGATATTTTGTACTTTGGCCACACAAAATAGGATTTCTTTCCTCCTGTCAAATGTTTGCATGTTATTGCAAAAAATTGGAATCCCATTGACTTTTATGTGTCTATTTCATGTCTTACTGATCTTTTTTTATGATTCTAATGGTTTCTCTCTTGTTATTGTTATATAATCTCATCACCTGCAAATTACTATTGCTTTGTTTCCTTTCTTCTTTTTTTGCTATTAAATATTTCAAATTTGTGAAGACTAGAAAGTAACACAAACAACTCTATTCAGAACACCTGGCTTTATAAAATCGTAAACCATGGTACATTTACTTCCCATTTGAAAATAGGTTAAAATCCTTATGTTAATCTTCTTTCCTTTTTTTTGGTGCCGAGGATTGAGCCCAGGGTCTTAAGCACGCTAAGCACGTGCTCTGCCTTCCAGCCCTTGTGTTAACATTCTTAGTTCTATTCCTTTCTCTCTCTGGAGGGAGAGACTTTACGCTCATGCATGCTTTTGTACTTTTCCTATATAAATATAAAGAGTTATTATATATTTAACATATTTATGTGTAAGTGGAAATATCACAAAATAATCTTATATGCTTCAAATTTTAGATAAACATCATACTATGTTATATATGTGTATGTTAATTATTTTCATGTTAATTATCATACTATACATCTTGCAAATTGTTTTTTGTATGAAATTAGGGTTTTGAGAAATCTGTGTGTTGGTTATTGTAGCTATGTAACTCATTTCATTTAATTTAAATTTCGTGACATTCATATTCCACAATGTATTTTTTTATTCTCCTTTTGATGGACATTTAAATAGCTGACTTTTTTTTCCTATTACAAATAGTGCTGCCCAAAGAACTTTTTAGGAAAGTTTTTCTAGCCTATATTCCTAGATGTCGAATCGCTGAGTGGAAAGAGTCTTTTGTCTTGGACGCATTCTCACGAGAAGTCTTTTGTGTTTCCATCTTTGTTTTTCTGTATGTAATGTAATTTTAAAGATCTTACTTCTTTCAATATTTTCCTTTTACAGTTGCTAGTCATCTGTTTGCACATAGTATGTTTGGCTTCCTCTTCCTCTTCTTCTTTTGGTGTTTACTGTATTTGAGGTTCTCTGAGTTTCTTGGACTTATGGCTTGGTCTTTCTCATTACTTTAGGGAAATTATTTATCATCATATCTTCAACTGTGTTTTCCCCCAAATTCTCTCTTTTTCCTGCTGCATTCCAGTTGCATGGTTAGACTGGTATTTTCCCATACCTCTTAGATACTCTTTTCTGTCTCCTTCTATTTTTCTCTTTGTGTTTCATTTCTTAGTTATATATAATTTCAGTAATTCCTTTCTTTGCCATGATTCATCTCCTGATGAGTCCATCCAACATATTCTTAATGTCTGGTATTGCATTAAATTTGCCAGGCACCGGTGATTCACAGTGGATCATGGTTCGAGGCCAGCTTGGGCAAATAGTTCATGAGAGCCGCCCCCATCTCCAAAATAACCAGAGCAAAATGGACTGGAGGTGTGGCTCAAGCTGTAGAGTGCCTGCTTTGCCAGCACTAAGACCTGAGTTCAAATCCCAGTCCCACAAAATAAATAAATAAATAAATTCTAGCATTTCTAGTTTTCTTCTTATTACAGTTTGCATTGTTCTGATGTAATTACCTAACTGTTCATGCCTATTATCCACATTTTCCTTCAAGGATTTAATATGTTAGTAATAATCATACTAAATTTCCCCCTGAAAGCTCCAGTATTTATGTCATACCTGAGTTTTGTTTTATCAATTACTATGTCTTAGCCTTCATGGTGGTTTATTCTTGGTTCTTTGTGTATCTTTTAATTTTGGGTTGCAAGCCAAATATCTTGCATAGGACAATAGAGCCCAAGAAATGGGTACCCATCCTTTGCCAGCTTTTATAGTGTGTGGGATGTTGAGTCAATCCAGTCAGTAGCTGAATTCCATTGCTCCCCACATTTTCTCCTGCCATTTTGTAGTTATTCCTTCTCTGACCCCTAACTCTTGGTAACTAGTTTATGTTATATAAATGAAACCCTATCTTATGAAACTGTTGGGACTTGCCTTGTTTACTTGGCATAATAAATTTTGGATTTGTCCACGTTGCTGCATGGATAGCAGTTTGTTTATTGGTATTATGGAGTAGTATTCCATGATATGAATGAACCACTCATTTTACTTATCCATTTAACAGTTGAAGGGATTTTGGGTTATTTCTAGAGTTTGCAATAATTAGTTTTTTGTTTTGTTTTTTTACTTAGGACACATGCAACAATATTTATATATGAACTTGTTCTACTGATGCTAATTTAGCAATTGCTTTTATTTTCATTATTTCCTTTTTTTCTTATGTTCCAGCTTTTGGATTCTGCCTCAGTTATTAGTCCCAAAGGCAGTACATGTGCGAGGGTCTTTGAAAAGGGAAAGTGTAAAGATGATGATTTTAGCACTTGTAAGAGAAGGGGAGAGGAAGTTGGATTTACTGCCAGATCCACTGAGATACAAAAATATATGTCCTTCAGCAGCATATCTGATTGACATTGGCACTAGGATTTCCCATCATAAACATTTTCTCGTTCTCTATGAAATAATATTTCAGAATTTGCAGAAGTCAGCCATTGCCTAAGTCCATTTACTGATTTCTTCCTCAGGGATACACACAGTTTAGGCATGCCTGAGTGTAGAACTGTATCCTAAAGCTGGAAAAGGCTAGCTCCTTTTCACACCTGTTTTCCAAATCTTTAAATGCTGGCCTAGGCAGGAGAGCAGACTTGCTTGAGATCTGTTGGTGGTTAAGTCCTGAAAGCTGGGCTCTTCAGCTTTGGGAGAATGGCATCAAAGTTGGGGTAAAGACCTGGTGTCTACATTTGGAGAAGGTAACAAGCTATGTAGCGCATCAGGCAAGAATTTGCTTCCCCTGTTCTTTAAGCAAATTGGGCCCAAGAACATGTTTTGTGAAGTAAAGGACCCTCTGGTTTGCTTTCCTTCAGAGTAGGAGCTGATATACGTGACCATGTGGTAGATGGGGTGGCAGTTGTAATTTATGTGAAAGAGAATTTCTACTTTAAAAAGAAGGCAAGCCAGGGTTTTGGGATTGTACTCTACCTTATACCTGCTGTTCCTTCTGCCTGGATTGCACTTCCTCCTCTTGGAGAGCTTTTCTGTCTCTCAGGATGTCACCTGGTGCTTATCTTGGTAATTACCACACTAGATTTTAATCACCAGCTTCTCATTACCTCTTCCATTAGACTGAGTTTGTTGGGGGTGATACCACTAAACCTAAACATGGTGACCAGATAAGTGACTTTGGAGTGGTTTAGATCACCAGGTAGAGCTGACATGAAATATTTGTAATGATAATCCTGTCATAGAACCTCAGGGTCACCAGTGGCTTCCTTTTTTTTTAAAGGATAAGTAGATACTCAGACTTTTGCTAACTTTTCTTTCAGCCTCTGAACTCTCTTGAATGAATAGCATTGGTCACATTCAGTATATGAATTAGAGATTAGAGATGATTTATCAAAGGACTCATAAAATATGTGTTGATCCTTTCTCCTTTTACCTCTTCCCTTATAACTTTGGCTTTTTATAGCCCATTTGGAGATACATTTTTAAGGTCTGCCTGTGTCAGACTCATTTGTGATTTATGGCTGTTTTCTTACCTACCCTTAGAAGAATATTAAAATATCACCAAAGGCCACATTACCAGCCTATTATTATATTAAAGAGAAGGATAAATTAAGAAAATGGCCCGAGACAGTCCCCAGGAATAGCCATTTTGAATAAACACATCTGACATGCAAATTTTGAAATCACAGGCATCTTCCTGTAATAAAATGATTACTAATTAGTTTTTCTATGGAAACTTGAAGAACTTAGGACAGTTTTTGGAGGCCCCAGTTTAACTGTCTATAGCAAGTTTGCTCTTAGGAAAGATTATTTAAAATAATTTGATTTTTCTAGACCAGCAATTCTCAAATTTTTGCAAGTATAAAAATCTGGTCTCTGTCTAGGTGATTATGGCTCAAGAGGCAAGGTTGGAAAGTAGTACCTGGGTTCTTTAACAACACCTATTCACTCTGTGGCAGGTGGTCTGGGGATCTCTTTGACAAGCACTTGCCCAGGTCTTATTGGGTGGGAGGTCTTTTTGTAGAAGCTAATGATATGTGGCTCTAGGAGGCTCTGAGCAGAACGTGGTATAGGGTGTAGCATAAAGGATGCTGGGTAATGGCCAATATATGTGGACAGGGAGTGAATTATCTCAGGGCCTGGAGAAGAATAATGCCCAGAATGCCTGGCACTACTCTATCCCTATAATTTCCACTGTATTACAGTTGTCTGACTACTTGTTTGTTTTTTCCACATAGACAGGAGGACAGGGACCATGATTTCTTCTCTGTACCTACAGCACGAAGAACCATGCTGGGTGTTTTCTGAAGACTGAATATGAAAATAAATGAAAAAAATTAATGAATTAAATTGAATATGTAAATTAACAAATAGATAAATGAATAAAAGGGTTGTAATTATTCATAAAAGAAGATTTATCCAATGGCTTCCAGCCTAAAAATTTGACTAAGCAACAGAGTAATGTTAACAGATGTGAGATAGATTTGTAAATGTATTATTGTTCTATCCCCTAAATTAATGCAAGAATCAGAGCACTGCAAGTGTCTCCAAAGTGCATCTGTTCCTCATAATTATCTAGGTGCCTTCCCCACTCATTGACTAAATGATTGTAAGTGAAAAAGTAACAGATGCACTTGGTATGAAGTGACCATTACGTTTATCTCATTTCTGTCCTCATCACATCTATCTATCATATATATATATATATATACATATATATACGTATATATACATATATATATGTATATATACATATATATATGTATATATACGTATATATATGTATATATATATATATATGTATGTATCTATCATCTGTCTGACCATCTATTATTTATGTTTGCATGCATGTATATATGTATGTATGTAGTAATCCATTGCCATTATAAACAATAATGCATTGAAGGCCATAAATGTATCTCTTTGAATAAATGAGCAAATGTATGTAGGACAAAATTTCTACTGGTATTTCAGCTGGTATTCTTAGGTCAAAGAGAATGTGTATTTTATTCATTTTATTTATTTATTTATTTATTTTTTGAGACAGGGTCTCAAAATTCAAGACCAAACTGGTTTCAAATTCTCTATGTACCCCAGGCTGGCCTTAAACTTGCAATCCTTCTGCCTCAGTCTCCTAAGTGCTGGTATTACAGGTGTGCACCACCATTCCTTGGAATGTGTATTTTAAATTTTGCAGAATTGCTCTCTGAAGAGGCTGCATTGTTTAAATTCTACCATTGGGGTGATTGACAGTGCCCATTTCTCAACATCTTTGATGAGTAAATTTAAAACTGAAAATTCAAAGGCCTTTACAAATCTATTGCTTTCAGACCTTATAGGGTCAATCTAGGTACCTGCATGTTTTTAAGGCTCCTGAGAAAGTGACATGTCCAGACTTTCATTGCATACTAGTTTACATTTCTGTCATTTTGAGGCAGAAGGCGCATGGACTTTCACTTGGGGACCATCAGGTTGGCACATAGTCCTCCTTACGTACCTGGACTAGACACCATTGTCCACGGACCTGAAGCCAGTCCTGTGAATAAACAGCGAAGTGATGGGAAACTGGTCTGCCTTGAAAATGATGGTCTGGAGCCTTTTCTTGGGCAGCTCTTCTTGTTTTTGCTTTTGTCTTTTCCACTTCAGCTCAATTCTCCTTTTTTTTGCCTTGGATGAATCACCTAGTGATAATGTCTTTCTCCACAGGTTCACAAAGATGTACTTTAAACATGTACTCTTTGAGGATACGTACTTTGACAAGTGCTACTTTGAAGACGTTACATCTACTGATACCTATTTTAAAAACTGCACCATTGAATCAACCTTTTTTTATAACACAGGTAAGAACACAGGAGATTGGGTAGAATGCAACAGGGTGGGCTGGTGTCTTAAGAACCAATACACACAGTCAGGAGCTTCAGGAGGAGGGCGGTATTCATAGATACCAGTGCCAAGGCTCAGCGTACAGAAATGGATTCCAGCCCCAGGGATGGCATAAGTTAGATGCAGAGCGTTCACCCAAGCATTTAATTTATTTGCATCTCAGCTTTTTATCACATAGAAAATAGAAGCCCAAGTTCTGACCACGTGTTCTCATCTGAATGAAACTGATGCTATATGCTTAAGGGTCTTTGGTAGGAACAATGCATGACACCAGTAAAAACCAGCATCCTAACAGGGCTGCATTTTACGTATGGCTATTCTTTTTTTTGACATTTATTTATTTATTTTTCTAGTTTTTATTAGGATGTATTAATTGTACAAAGGGGTTTCATTGTGATATTTCCATACATGTATATAATGTACTTTGATCAAATTCACTCATTGTATTACTCTTTCTTATTTCCCCCCAACCACTTTTTAAACAAATTTAACAGGTTTCATTATTCTATTTATTGGTGGGACTGGGGTTTGAACTTGGGGTTTCATGTTGCAAAGCAGGCACTCTACTGCTTGAGCTATACCTCCAGCCCATTTTGCTCCAGTTATTTTGGAAATGGAGTCTCTCACATTATTTGTCTGGACTGACCTTGAACCACGATCCTCCTGATCTCAGCCTCTCAAGTAGCTAGGATTGCAAGCATGAGCCACTAGAGACCAGTTCATTATTTTATTTTCATACATGTATATAAAGTACTTTGGTCATATTCACCCCCCATCTTCATCCTCTCTTTTCACTCTAGTGCACTAATCCCCACTGCTGAGTAGTCCCCATTCTACACTTCTCTCATCCATTTTTTAAAGGTCTAGATTCTGCATTGAAGAAAGAACATGTGACATTTGTCTTTCTCAGTCTGGGTTAGTGATTTCACTTAACATGATGATCTGTGGTTGCATATGATGTATAATTTGAACCTTGCACAATCCAAAACTGTGCTTTTGGGATGATAAATGAAAAAGGAAAATTACCCCTGTTTAGACTTTATGCATAAAGCCAGATGCTAAGAGTATCTTACAATCAGACTATTTCTGATTACATGATTAAAAAAAGAAAACAAAACCCACAACATTTCCCTACTCCACCACTCCTTGTTACTCCTCCTCCTTTCATCATAGATTAACATCGTGCCAAGTGCAGTTGGACATAAGGAAACTAACCGAGCTTTAGCAGGGTGTCACTCACTTTGTCTCATTTGAGACAAGTACTATTATTATACCCATCTTAAGCTAAGGAAACAAACTACAACAACTTACCAAGGTCACAGCTAGCAAGGCGACAGAGCTAGGATCCATTCCTCAATGGCTTGCATTATTTCCTGATTTAGGCCTTCTCCCTGGCATCAGCACCGAGAGATAGTTTATATATATAAGAACGTCTTTTTCCTCCTTGATCTCAGCTTCAACACTTTTAATACTGTCTCTAAATATCCCTCATTAATAATCCTTTCAGAGACTTGCCTTCCTGAATTTCTTGTTAGCTTGACCTTAAAAAATAATGAGTCTAAGAAATTGACTATTTGTCAGTGAAAACTGGCATATCCTTTTATTCTTTTAAGTTTTAATGATGCCTCTTCATTTGCGAACTCTGAACCTGAGATTTTTGCAAACAATTGTAGTCAGGTAATGTCAGAGCTCAGAGAAGTAATGGAGGTAATCAGGTGTATGGCTTTAATTTTATAGACAGAGTCACAGGAAAATTTTAAAAGGTTAGTGGCAGAGTCAGCTCTCCAAACCCACCTTTCTCTATGTAGATCTTTTCTGCAAGGACAGCTGGTCTTTGAAGGTGTGAGAAGATGTGGACTGTTTCTATAGCAAATGTTATTTTTAAGATTGTTCGGGTTTCTGCAGACTGTAACCTGGGCTCTGCAGTGGATGGCTTAGCCTGGACCCAACTCTTCGGTGTTTTGCTTCCCTACACTGGGTAGCTGAGCAGCCCAGTCACTATGGCCTTCAGTGTCACCTGATTGGTACAAATAGGACTGTTATCCAACTGGAGAGATGATGTATCTAAAAATGTCCCTTACATTGTTAGCTTTATTTCTTCTTGTTATGGGAGCTTCAATAGGTCATTACATTTTTGGGAGTATTTCTATTCATCCATTCTTAGACATATGTCATCCTGACTTTGAGGTCATAGCCTGTCCATGGAAGGGGCATGACTTTATTCCTGCCTATGCCCCGCCCACTCATGAACCAAAAGTTTCCTTCTCTCCCCAGATCTCTACAAACACAAGTTCATCAACTGTCGGTTCATCAACTCCACCTTTCTGGAGCAGAAGGAGGGCTGCCACATGGACTTTGAGGAGGACAATGACTTCCTGATTTACCTCGTCAGCTTCCTGGGCAGCCTGTCTGTGTTGCCTGGGAATATCGTTTCTGCCCTGCTCATGGATAGAGTTGGAAGACTCAAGATGATGGGTGAGTTGCTGGAGATGGGGCAACTGGGCTTCCCTGAGCTAGGACAGTGGCTCTTAAGGGCATCGAAGTAGTAGAATGATTTTTTTTTTTCTTAAAGAAATCATGCATGAGAAACCTACCAGGAAAGATGGAGTCTACTGTTACCAGAGCCTGGGAGGCTTCTGGATAGCTCTGGTCTGGGGAGTGACTCTGTCATTTCCAGTCTTGTTTTATTAGCGTTTCCATAAGGATATTAAAATCTATCCACTCTATTTGCTGTGTAAGATTACTATGAAAAAAATAGAAAATGTTCTTGGAAGTTTGATGATTTAACATAGATATTACTTTTGTTATTTAATAGTTAATAACACTTTGGGCTTTGGAGTTGGACAGACCCATGCTGAAATCTCACCTAACTGCTGTTTGACTTTGAACATGTTCTTTACTTCTCTAGGTTTTTCTTCCTTCCCTCCTTCCTTCTTTCCTTCCTTCCTTCCTTCTTTCTTTCATTTATTTGCAGCACTGGGATTTGACCTCAGGGCCTTGTACTTGCTAGGCAGATGCTCTACCACTTGAGCAACGATCCTCCCCCCCACTTATTTGATTTTTTTAGATAGTAACTCTCACTTTTGCTCAGAACTGACCATGGACCTTGATCCTCCTACCTATTCCTACCACGTAGCTGGCATTGCAGGGCATGCCACCACGAATCCTGGCTTGTTCTTTGAGATAGTGTCTCATTAACTTTTTACCCAGGCTGGCCTCAAACTGTGGTTCTCCTATCCCTGCCTCCCAAGTAGCTGGGATTGCAGGTGTGAATCACTGCATCTGGACTTGACTTACTTGTTTATGAGGATACCTATAGACAGCTGGAAGGGTTTTATGAGGTTCTTTAAAAATGGTGGCTATATCCATATGTGCCTAGCTTCATTCTATCAGGATTTGCAGCCATTTGTTACAGAGGCAAAACGTCTACACTGAGGGCGAGGGAGAATGTGTGTTAGAATATGAGTAAAAGCCAGGGGTGGGCAAGCAGGAGGCATATTAATAAAAATGTCAGTAAGGGTCTGTCTTAGGGGTGTTGTAGATCAGAACAATTAATACCAAGTTTTCTAGTAGCAAAACCCAAAAGGAAACAAAGAAATCACAGTCACTTTGTTGGAGAAGAGAAAACTGATCAGGTCTTCATGGGGAGGAAATCTTTTCCTGGCATTTGACTCATGTTGAATATTATTATTATAAAAAGGAGCGTGAATATTCAGAATGGAGGGCACAAGAAATGCCTGTGATTTCAGCCTTTTAATCTCTTGGGGAGGGTGAAGAGTGATCTTGCAGGTGTGGCTGACTAAGCTCTATCTCTGTTAGAAGCAGGGCACTCATCAGTCCTGAAGTCACAGGAGAAAAGGGACAGGGGCACACTAATTTCTGTAACCTCAAGGCCAAGCTCCGTGACCACCATAGAGCTGACTTTGGTAATGATGCTGGACTCATCAGAGCCAGTAAGATGGCCCTGGTGCTACAATGGCTGGAAGTGCTAGGCTGTCACCAGAAGGCACTGTGGGATGGTGCCCTGGAAGACCCAGGGGGTCGTCTCTGCCAGGCTGAGCTTTTAAGTGTGTACAGCTTCTTTTCCTTCTCTCAGCTTCCACTCTATCGCTATTAAAATAACATCTCTATTTGCACAAATGAGATAAAGACAGCAGAGGGGTGACACTTCTGCCATGTTGTCACTAGCTTCCTGAGTCCAGAGTCTATGGCCAAGTCTTGATATAGCTGAGGAAAGCCTGGGAGAGGCAGGGTCTGCAGGTTGGGGTGGAGTGTGTGTATGACAAGCCACACGATCCCAGGCAAGGCTGGGCAGAGAGGATATCTTTCTTGTTGTGAAGCACCTCTTGTCATCTGCACGCATCCCAGTCACAACTGATTTTTGTCTGCCTAATAAAAGCCTGCCCACTATTTAAATTAGAGGCCTAGGACTATCACTTAGTAATTTATCTTTTCTTTTCTTTCTTTCTTTCTTTCTTTCTTTCTTTCTTTTTCTCTCTCTCTTTCTTTCTTTCTCTCTCTCTTTCTTTCCTTCTTTCTCTCTCTTTCCTTCCCTTCTTCCCTCCCTCCCTTTCTTCCTTCCTTCCTTCTTTCTGTCCTTCCTCCTCCCCTTCCCTCCTTTCTTCTTCCCTCCCTCCCTCTTTCTTTCTCCCTCTTTCTTCCTTCTTTCTCTCTCTTTCCTTCCCTTCCTCCCTCCCTCTTCCTTCCTTCCTTCTTTCTTTCTTTCTTGATGGTACTGGGGTTTGAACTCAGGGCCTCACACTTGCTAAACAGGCACTCTAGCACTTGAGCTGCTCCACTAGTTCTTTTTGTATTGATTATTTTTGAGATGGTGGGGGAGTCTCACTTTTTGTCCAGGCTGGCCCGGTCTGTGATACTCTTATGCATGCTTCCCATGTAGCTTGGATGACAGGTGTGCACCACTGCACCTGCATTTGTTGAGATGGGGTCTTATAAACTTTTTGCCTGGGTTGGTTTTGAACTGCAATCCCGCTGATCTCTGCCTCCTGATTAGCTAGGATTACAGGTGTGAGCCACTGCCTGATCCTAACTGATGTCTCTGCTGTGTTCTGAGCTGGTCGTAAGCTCATTAACCGCTCAGACAGTATCTTCTTTGTCTCTGTGACTATCAGTGTTTAGGGGAGGGCCTGGCATCCTGTGGGTCAGCAGTGATATTCTCGGCATTCAGTAAATCCTGGCATCCTGTGGGTCAGCAGTGATATTCTCGGCATTCAGTAAATCCTAGATGCTCAATAAATATCCACTGCACATTGTCACTATGGGATGTGGCATTTCCCATGGCCGTCAGATCACTGTGGAACCTGCTGGAGCAGGTTTGTCCTGCTCACTCTGCTGCTGGGCTCTTGGCTGGGTGGAAGTCATTTCTTATTAACAGTGGCACAGTAGTTTTTTGAATGAGGCTGTTACTCACTCGCTTATTCATTCAATAAACACTTATTTATGCAATAGCCATTCTGTGTGTGACTTTGCAAGAAGGAGTGGGACACAGCAGTCACTGAGAATGTCAACATCCCCATGCTCAAAAGGCAAATGATAGATCATAAGAGGCAGACATAAGTTAGAGATTTCACTTAACAAACACTGAAATGCTTAATATGAGCCAGGCTGTGGTCCAGGCATTTCATAAATCTCAACACATTGAACTCCCTCTGCAACCCTATGATGCAGGAACTATTTTTAATCAACATTTTACAGATGGGAAAAGTGAGATAGCATGGAGAGGCTAAGTGGCTCAGTCAAGGTCACACAGGTATGCCTCCTATTGCAGGTGCATATCACCACGCCTGGCTTGTTTGTTGAGATGGCCTTGGACTGTGACCCTCCTGATCTCTGCCTCCTGAGTGGCTGGGATTGCCAGGGTGACCCACTGCACCTAGCATGGTCTTTCTTTTCTTTTTTGATAGGATCTCTTATCATTAACTCCATCAGCTGGAGTCCTGGTAGGAGAAGAATTCTCTCCAGATGATCCAGTAAAGAGACTGTAATGATGGGTTATCTTTAAGGTGTTGGAAGGTTTCTGAGAACAAATAAGGGAGCTGAGAGACTCGGATACTAGCAACAGTGGGAGGCAGTCCATACACCATAGTGGCAGGGTGACACAGTAGGGGGGAGACAGTAGTACTAACAGAACTGAATGGGGCTTGGACAAGAGCTGGGGTCCCGGACGGGTGCAGCCACTGCCAGAAAAGGGGCTGTTGAAGCAGGGTAGGGGCTGGGGAGAAGTACCCCAGACCCCCTTTCTCTCAACTGATAATGTGTGTCTGAACACTGCTGCACTGGGGACCAAGCCTTCTAGACATGAGCTTTTGGTGAACATTTATTATTTTTTAATTATTTAAAAAATTTCTTCTATGCATATGTGCATACAATGTTTGGGTCATTTCTCTTCCCTTCCTCCCACCCCGCTCCCCATTCCCCCCATCCCTTACTACCAGGCAGAAAGTATTTTGCCCTTATTTCTAGTTTTGTTGAAGAGAGAGTATAAGCAATAATAGGAAGGACCAAGGGTTTTTGCTAGTTGAGATAAGGATACAGGGAGTTTATTCACATTGCTTTCTTGTGCATATGTGTTACATTCTACATTAATTCTTCTCGAACTAACCTTTTCTGTAGTTCCTGGTCCCCTTCTCCTATTGGCCTCTGTCGCTTTAAAGTTTCTGCATTAGTTCCTTTGCTTTGAGGACATCAAATGCTATCTTGTTTTTTGGGGGTTTCTTGACTATCCTCACCCCTCCCTTGTATGCTCTCGCCTCATCATGAGCTCAAAGTCCAATCCCATTGTTGTGTTTGCCCTTGATCTAATGTCCGCATATGAGGGAGAACATATGATTTTTGGTCTTCTGGGCCAGGCTAACCTCATTCAGGATGATGTTCTCCAGTTCCATCCATTTACCTGCAAATGATAAGATTTCATTCTTCTTCATGGCTGAATAGTATTCCATTGTGTATAAATACCACATTTTCTTAATCCACTTGTCTGTAGTGGGGCATCTTGGCTATTTCCATAACTTGGCTATTGTGAATAGTGCTGCAATAAACATGGGTGTGCAGGTGCCTCGGGAGTAACCTGTGTCACAGTCTTTTGGGTATATCCCCAAGAGTGGTATTGCTTGATCATATGGCAGATCTATGTTTAGGTTTTTAAAGCCTCCAAATTTTTTTCCAGAGTGGTTGTACTAGTTTGCATTCCCTCAGTGGATGTTTAAAATTCAAACCAGGCTAGGCATATAGTTCATGCCTGTAATCCCAACTACTTAAGAGGTAGAGATCATAGGATGATTGTTTGAGGCCAGCCTGGGCAAAAAGTGAGTAATACACACTTTTTCAACACACAGGCTGAATGTGGTGTCATGTACTTGTAATCTCGGCTATGAAGGAGACATTAAGGAGGAAGGATCACGGATTGAGGCTGGCCCTGGGTAAAGAATGCAGGACTCTTTGAAAAGTAACTAAAGTAAAAATGTCTGGGGGTGTGGTTCAGATGATAGACTGCCTGCCTGGCAAGGATGAGGCCCTGAGTTCAAAACCCAGTACCACTAAAATGAAATAAAATAAAATAATAAAATAAAATTCAAACTGTAGCAGGGGTAAGTGGGAAAGGAACAGCATGAACCTTCTGGAGGTTTCTTTTGGGTAGCATGTTCACAGGTATTCCTACCGGAATGTAGTTTTTTCTTAAATTTATTTTTGACATTTCTTTAAAAATTAAAAATCATATTAAAATTTTTTAATTAAAAATTATATTTGCATCTACAGCGGCGTACAAAGTGTTGTTATGATATATACAAGAGAAGTGATTAAATCAAATGAATGCATGTTATCCATCACCTCACATTCTTCCCTTTCGTGGGGAGGCATTTGAAGTTTCCACTGTCAGCAGTTCTGAAGTAGGTAACACAGTGTTACTAACCGTAATCACTCTACTGAGCAAAGGAGCTCAAAGACTTCTTCCTCTATCTAACTGAAACTTTGTATCCTTTGACCAACATCTCCCTGTTCCAGCCCCACTCCCTTAGTCCATGGTAAATCCCAGTTATACTTTCCACTTTGGGTTCCACTTTTTAAAAATTCTACATATAGGTGAGATCATGTAGTATTTGTCTCTCTGCATCTGGCTTATTTCACTTAACAGAGGTAGTATCCGCCAGTTCCATCTATTTTGCTTCAAAGGATATTCCATTCTTCTTTGGGACTGAATAATATTCACTGTCTCTCTCTCTATATACCACATTTTCTTTTTCTTTTCATCCGCTGATGGACATTTTCATAGGAAACCTGGAGTGTTGGTGAATTATGCTGTGGTAATGTAAATTTCACCCTGCACATCTTTTATGGCCTCAAAATTTATTCTTTGTCTTGGCTATTGTGAATAGTGCTGATGAACACAGGAGGGAAGCTATCTCTTTGACCTACTTATTTCAAACATACAGTGGGTTTTTTTGACTGATATTTATCTCTCAAGCAACTAGAATAATACCTGACACATAACAGATTGTCAACAACCCCCTCCATCAGCCCCATTCCCAGTGTTTTGGGCTGGGGAGGGCCATAGAGAGGCAAGTCCACAGTCCTTCCTGGGGGTAAACTGCAGTGAGCTGATCCATGCAAAGGGCTCCAGTCCCATGGCTGGGATGCCATGTGTGGTTGAGACTGTGCTCTCTCTGTGTGTGGGATGGACCTCATTCCTCAGGTAACTCATCTGGTGTGGCTATGAGGATATGAGATGGGGCTATTCTTGTGGGTGATGGCCTTGTTCAAGACATGATCTTCATGCTTCTTCTGTCCTTGACCTTCCTCCACAGGTGGCTCCATGCTAATCTCAGCTGTCTGCTGCTTCTTCCTGTTTTTTGGCAATAGTGAGTCTGCAATGATTGGCTGGCAATGCCTGTTCTGTGGGACCAGCATTGCAGCCTGGAATGCCCTAGATGTGATCACAGTAGAGCTGTATCCCACTAACCAGAGGTCAGTTCTTCCTTTGGCTCCCCTCTAGGACTTGTTCAGACTTCTTTGGCCAGAAGGCTGCTTCCCACTAACTCCTGAACCAGGCACAGCCATCTTGGTTTCCCTGGTGTTTCATGCACCAAGCATCTCGGGTTATTCAGTTTCCCTGCATGAGGGATGGTGGAGGTCAGGGGATTGATAGTTGGGGTAGATGGCAAAGTACAAGAGAAAACTATGCTCAAGAAAGAGGGGATAACAGTGAAAAAACCTTCTGTGCCTTGTACTCCTCAAGAGAAGTAAGAATGGGCTTGCCACTGGGATAAAGGGAAAAGGTGAACTAGAATAATTCAGGGTAGAGGTCAAGAGAAGAACAGGTGGGAACAAGGCATGAGGGTTCAGGAAATTTGGATGCCCAGGGTCTACTTCTATTTTCTGCAAGCCATATGGGAAAGAGCCTGGTTTAAAGGCATAGGGTCAAGGCCATTCCTTGTAGTTGTTTCTCTGCATGGAGAGGGAATTGTGAACTTTAAGGACAGCACTTAAGTGGTTCTGTAGCCAAAAAGAAATGTGAAGTCATGTGAAAGTTGAGCAAATGAAAGTCTGAAAAATGTCTGAATGATGTTCCCAAAGTTAGTGATAGCAGTACTGGGATTTGGGTTGCTATAGAATATTATGGCATACCAAATTTGGAGCCCCACTATCCTGAACGAAAAACCATTAAGTTTTTAAAAAAAATAACAGGAGGAAAAATGATTATTTGAATGGGATGTTATCTTATATCTAGGAAATATAAGAGAATGAAGTAAAGAGACAATTAGAAACAATAACAGTTTGCATACATTGTCATTAATAAACCAATTTAATAACATAGGTTTTTAAAAAGATTGAAAGAGTTACAAATGCAATTTTTAACTTTTGATAGTCCAGTGGATAATAGCTGAGATCATAAAATACCTAGGGATAAATTTGAAACACAACTAATAAAACCATAAATGTCTTTGAAGATATAAAAGATTTAAATATATATCAAGATACACTTCATTTTGGATGATTCAGTCATATAAAATGCCAAATTTCATTTAGTTTCCTCTAACTTACAAGAGTGTATTCAAAATTCAATGAAATGTTTTCCCCCTGGGAACTTGGAAAAATTATTCTAACATTTATTTGGAAAAACATGCATGTGAAAAATATAAGAAAATGCTAAAATCAAAGCGAGTAGGATTGGGTGCTGCTAACTATAAAGCTACAGTTTGGTCTAGTTAAAGATAGAAATATGTAAAGAATTTGAAGTATAAAAACATACCGACATTATTAAACTTTTGGTATGGAAAAGAAACATTTGACTTTAGTTAGAAAGTGATAATGTGGAATATGGTGCCTGTAGAAGATGGGGTCATGACAGGATGAGTGGTTAATAATAATTAAGAGAGTGTCATTGAGGGATAGTAATCAGGATCCCAAATAACCATGGTCTTCTCTTCTATAGAACTATACAACAGGCAGTTCAGAATCTTAGGTTGTTGTTCTCTCTTGCTTGGTTTCTCCAGGATGAGACCATCTTTGTTCTAGGAAGCAGGATAGAAAGAAAAAAACACGAGGGAAGGCAGACCAAAGGCCTACTCATGACCTCTCTTAGGAAGTTTTTCAGTAGCTGCCACTTGAATTTACATCTCATTGTCCAAAACTAAGTAACATGGCCAGCAGCAGCAGCAAAGGAGTCTGGGAAATGTAATCTTACATTTGAAGAAAGAACATGTAGGAACAACTAGCAGTTTTTGCTACAAGAAGGTGTTATGAAGGGGGAACACTTGCACTTTCTGCTTTGGATATAGCTTTTATTCTTTCAGTATTTCAAAATTAGCAAAATTTGCCTGTAAACATTTTAAGACATGATATATTTGAGAAGATAATAAGAGCTCGAAGGCAATACTCCAAGTAGTGATTTCATTAGACATCCCTTACAACTTCATATTATTCTGTATTTCCTGTTTTGATGAAAATGAGAATGTGTTGCTTTTATATTTAGGAAACAATTCTCTCCCACACTTCCTCCTCTTGCAACAAGGAAATAACCCAGCCTTATTCATCTAATCAGGTCTAGAATTTCAGGATTATTTACTTTCCTCTTCTTTTGCAGGGCAACAGCCTTTGGCATCCTCAATGGATTATGCAAATTTGGCGCCATCTTGGGAAACACTATCTTTGCTTCTTTCGTTGGGATAACCAAAGTGGTCCCCATCCTTCTGGCTGCTGCTTCTCTGGTTGGAGGTGGCCTGATTGCCCTTCGATTGCCAGAGACTCGTGAACAGGTTCTGATGTGAACGACCTACAGGCAAAGGAAAGATGGAAAGGATCTTGTCCAGGAAACTTAACACAGCCATACTTCCTGCCTACCACTGTCCACAAGACACCTTGGACAGCCCAGCAGGAGAAGTTGATTTTGTGATTCCTAGTTTAGGACATACTTCAGCTGTCAATATGTTTGTAACTCAGGTGACTGATTTGGGGGTGCCATTGCCACCCTTAAGATGCCAAAGCTGTGTGCTTGGCTTCAGGTCTTCCTAGCTCAAGGCAGGGGGTGGAGCCTCGAGTGAGGACACACACTGAGCAAGGACTGTGTGTTTTCCTGAGATGCAAGGACTTATTTGCATTTCAGAATGAGTTTGAGGGTAAGAAACATCTAAGTTCATTCATCAAGGAGCCCAATGACTTAACAAATCAACTTGGCTAGAAGTTAGCATCATCACACAATTATTGAAAAATAGTACCCATATATTTTTGCATTTCAAAGTATCACTTATCATATTTTCCATTTGAAATCTGGCACAATAGCACTGAAGATATTCTGATATAGAAAACCAAATAAACAATATATAGAGAGAACCACTCTGCTCCCTGAGTGTCCTCACTTTTCCATGATGATGAGGTGATACATTTAAGAATGATATTTATTCCTGTTTTGCTCTATTCAAAGAAATTTAATGGGCTAGGTATTCTGTAAACTAAGTTTGTACATAACTTTCTTTGGGTTTTATTTCCACAAGTGGTACTGCAAATATTGCCAGAATTTCAGCCACATTTTGGGTGAACTTGGTGTCTGAGTTCTCAAGAAATTTGGTCTGATTAAGTGAGATGCAAGCAAAATTTCTTATAGCCATTGAACTTGCTGCAGGGAGTTTCCTTTAATTCCGGCCCTTTTCTTTGTGTAGGTGGAATGGTCACTCTTCTCTTGGACACAGGTCACTTATGAAGCTCAAGTTCCTGGGCTTCAGTACAGGCATTTGATTTTGCTGTTTACCAGAAACAATACAAAAGTGTTCTATGACCTCTGAAAGGCTCTTTGTAGGTGAGAATAAAACAGCAGGAATTGGGGGTGGGGGATGGGATGTGTAGCTACTGTTCTTCAAAGTGTCTATTCTTGTTACTTGTTTTAGCAGTAAAACATAATGCATATTTGTTATGATGGTCAGGACCCATGAGCATCTCTGCTATGGGTCCTGGTTCAGGGCTTTTGAAACGCAGGCCATTAACATGGGAGTTAGAGAATAAAATGGTAGTTCAATAAATCTTTCTTCAATGTTCTAGGAAAGCTCTTACCTGACATCTAGATTGGAATATGAACAGGACAGTGGATGGGGGGAGGAAGCCGGGGCAAACCACCCTGGCAAGGGTAAGGAATAGATTTAAATTTTGACTTCAGGGAAAAAGGAGCAGGGTTTCCATCTGTCTAGCAGCAGAAGTGACAGGGAACTGGAAGTTCCCACCATTGGAGGTGAACTTGCAGACCAGGAGAAAATCGTCTGCAAGAACTAGCTCACTGAGTTGATTCACAGCAAGCTTAAAGACTGTAAAGTGCTACACTTTATCAGAAAGCTCCAGAAACTTAAAACAGAATAAAACTGGCTCCATTAAGTGTTTTCAGTTCTGGAGATAATGCTTAGGTCCTGTGATACCTCGAGCCACCCTTGCAGTCCTCTTCATTAACAGGTGAGCAGGGAAAAGAGAAAATTTTCACAACACCTTTCTACCCTCAATCTGAGTGGTTCAAATGTTTACTCTTCTGTTTTCCCAAATTCTTTATTTAAACCACCTTTTTTTTTCTGTGCAGGGAAGGAGGACACATCAATTCATGGTTCCCCCCAATATAAATATATATAAATATATCACTGCGTATTAATATGTCTCTGACTGTTTTATAGGTATTAGCTAGCGTAATACTATGTTGATAACGAGAGACTATGTAATATACTGTAAGATACTTTCCATATTCCCGTGATATGAAATGCAATGGGTAGGATCATCAAAGAGAATTCGGTGAATTTGGGATTGCCATATTCCTTATAACATTTTTCTTCAGTGGAATAATGCAATTCAATGAGTCAGCGAGCAGCTGCCTTTGAAGAAACTCACAAGACAGAGCCTGCATTTCTAGTTTGATAGATCTTGGTAAATTTAAAATGTGATTAATATTTGAGTGCAGAGGTGGCTGCAATAATTGGTGAGTTAGTTCCATTTGGTATCTAAGCTCTAATTTCTTCATTGTCTTTATGGTTCCTTAAACTAACTACCTAATCAACCAAGGGCCATTCCTTGTCATCCATCATGAGGGCACATGTGACGGGTACAGCTATGGCCAGCGCCTTTCTCATGAAGGACTGTCTGGCACTGGTACCTAGCCACTGCCTAAATGCTGTCACTCCTGCTGAGATAAATGTGTCTTTAAAAATAGTCTCTGTGGCAGATCACCAGGGGGATCACCAGTGTTCTTGGGCATCTATTTCTTTTTCAGTTCATATTCTATCTTGAGAAACTCCTAACGGCATCCATGGAGGGTGAAAGGGATGAGAGCAAATCTGTTCACTGTTTGTGATGTATTTTGTGATGCCCAGTTTGGGGGTAGTTGCTTTCCATAGTCTCAGCTGTATCATGTCATCTTCTGATGCTGATTTCTGATCGTTTGTTTTATTAAAAATAATTCTTGAAAAAGGTGTGCCTGTGTGTGAAGTTTGTAGCACATTAGCTTGAGGTTGCATGATAAATAAGGTTCTCTGATACCTGATGTTAGCCCATAAAAATAAGACTAAAAATGACTGTAAGCAAATCTCTAAGAACTGGGATTAGAGGGTTTTTTTTTTTTCAGGCCCTAAGGACTTATTCCTAAATTGACTGACTCAGTTCCTTCTATCTTCTTATTTTGCATATGGGGAATTTGAGAGGTCAAATGATGTGACCAAGGCCACATGTCTACGTGGAATGGGGCAACCAATAGTTGCCCTCTGTTCTCCTGGACCATTCACTGAAAATTCACATCATTGCTTTAACTAAAACTAGTTGGAAGGATCAGCAAAATCATGAAGCAATGAGAATTCATCTATCTACCTAGCCACCTCTCCCTGCCCCCCCCTTCCGTCTTTCCTTCTTTCTTTTCCTTCCTTCCTTCCTTCCTTCTTTCTTTTTTCTATTGTTTTTTCTCTCATTCTCTCTCTTCCCCCATCCCTCCCTTCCTCCCTCCCTCCCTTCCTTCTGCAACTCCTCATTGAGCTACTACTGCACACCACTGTCTGTGCTAGACCGCAGGGTTACGGTGGTGAAAAACCTGGTCATTCCCTTGCCTTGTTCCACATACATGGGTGGTGAGATGGCTATTGTCATAGCACAGTGCAGGCCTTCAGTGGGCAGAATGCACCTCCTGCTTGTGAGGCCTGTCCACCTCCCTCCACTCCCGGCCAGCTGACTGTGGGCTCCTGCTCTCTCCAGGTTCTCTTTTGATGTAGGAATGTGCCAGTTTTTTGTCCTTATGAACCAGGTAAGGGAAAAGATGAATTTTCTGCAGACTTAATTGGTTTTTACTTAAGGGATTTTGCACAAACTTTGCAGGGAAGAAAGGACAGGGTTCAGGAATGTGAGTGGGACATTGGTTAATGAGGTGAGGCTCCCAGTACCCCTGGAAAAGATGTATCTATCTACACATCTGGCTTTTCTACTTGGCATCTTTGCTAACTGAGATTATACTGATGTAGCAATTGGGATTTAGTGAAGATTAGATGGGATGGGATATAATCAAACTCCCAAATAGTATAATAAATTAAAGGTTTATTTCTATCTTGTATGAAGGGAACATAGAGGAAAGGTGACCATGGCTTCTCTGTGATATGATCATTGGGAAACTGCTCCTTCTGACTTCAGACTCTAGTATATAGTTTTCATCTTTGAGACTGCCTCATTGGCTGAGTTGTCTGTTCAGACAGGGAGCAGAAGGAAGGACAGAGCAAAAGGGCTGCACCCCCTAGTTGAACCAGCCTTCCTCAAAATTGCTTTTCTGAAACCCCTCCTAGTTGTATTGAAATGGACGTCATTGCTCTCCCCATGTTGCCTGGAGGGAGGGAAATGTGGTGTTTACTGGGAACATAGCCCTTACTTCTCCAAGTTGATCCTGGTAGAAGGGAGAAAGGACTGGAAAATCGGTGCTTATTAAACTTTTGGGCACAGAAGAATAACTTGGCAGTGTGTTAAAACTCACACTGAGACCTGATTCCTGAGTCTGATTCAGAATCTGATTCAGTGAATCTTGGATGGGGAATGAAACTTGCCTTTTTGTCAAACTTCAAGTTGATGTGTATGGTGTTTATTCAGAACTATGTTTTAGTAGCACTGACAACCTGCCAATAGGCAAGTACATGGAGTTTTGGAGTAAGTTCCATTGTTCTGATAACTTAAAATCACCCCAAACAAACAGAAACTCATGAAAGCTATGAAAAACAAAAATCATCTTCCAAGAGTTCAAAGATACCAACTAGCAGCAGTATGTCAGTAACTCAAAAGTGTCAGGGATGGGATGTCCTGCCCTAGGGACCATGTGGCTTCCCTCAGGCCTTGTCCATGGGCCCCTTTCTTTTTGCAGGGCACTAACCACTTTCCAAGGCCCAGCAGAGGGTGAGCCCTTCCACCTGGGGCTAGTGATCTCAGTTTTGGCTATTTCTACCCAACATCAAATTTCATAAAGAAATAAACTTGTGACCATTGTGGAAGAAAGACAGTCATGGATGCTTTGTGATGTGATCACTGCCTGTTTTGACTTCAGACTCTAGTACACAGTTTCCATCTTTGAGGCTGCCTCCTAGGCTGAGATGGCTGCTGAAGTGCCAGTATTCATATCCACTATACAGTCAGGGAGCAGAAGGAGGGACAAGGATCAAAGGGATTGCATCTTCTAGTTGAGCCAGTCTCCTTCCAAATTGCTTTTGATCATGAAAGCTTTCCCCTACCTAGGGATACACATCTGATCAGATGTATACCTGATCTGGTGACAGTCACTGTGTCATTTTCTTGCCTCTTGAAGAAGGTAAAAAGCTTTTCCTTTAGAGAAGGAAAAGGAAGGTTGGGGTAAATCCTGACATGTAGACCTCACTGAATGCCTACCATGGATACTGTGCTGTGCTGGGTACCTGATCCTAAGTGGATTTCCCCCATTCAAAACTTGTTTTACTGTGGGTAGCTCAGTCATGTTAAGACTCAGCTCTGAGAATAGTGTGGAAATCAATTGCAAGACCCTTTGAATATGAGGCCAGCTTTAAGCATACTTTATGGTAGGGAATTTATATGCATGACTTGTATGATGGCATCAAGGGTTCCCAAAAGATTAATAATGAAACAGACCGAAGCTATCCACAGATGTTTCATGAAAAAAAAGTTGGTGGCCATTGCTAGTTACTGAATGGGCAGGGGATTTATTTACCAGGCCCATCCCACCCTCTCCAGAAAGTTCAGTTCATATGTGGAGAGCAAGGAGTCAACATCACCTCACCTTGAACACACAATATTCCCACGACTGAAAATATTTGAAAATCTCAGAGGCTATAAACATGTATCCCTTCAGAAAGCAAAGGTCTTTCAGGAGCTGTCCTCTTCCAGTTAATGTGGTCACTGCTTTTGATAATTTTGCTAGGTAAGGAGGGAGGGTTATTGAATCTCAGTTATTGTCACTCAGGAGAGTGAGCCATTCAAAAATGACAGTTCTGACCTTCACTTCTTGCCTACAATATATAACCTCAGTTAATTCAGATTTTTCTAGATCAGCATTTGTGATCATTTCAGTAGAGGCCTATAAAAATAGCTTTCCATCTCATCACAAAAAGAAAAAAATGATGCGCACATATTAAATAGTTTGATTTAGTCACTCCGCAATGTATACATACAGGCTTGTGCAGCAGGAAGGGAGGGATATTCTGAGAAAAACCGTGTTAGGTGTTTTGTCATTGTGCAAACATCGTAGAGTGTGCTAATACAAAGTTACTTCCATGATCAGATGACATATTATGCTTATTTATATATATAAATTATATAAATTGATATAGAAATATATAAAAAGTACATATAAATATATTTATATTTATATAAATATATATATTTATGTCTATATAAATAAATAAAAATTTAGATATGTGAATAAATATATATCTTTATGCAGTGCATGACTATATATCAAAACACCATGTTGCTTGCCATATATATGTGTTTGTATATATATATATATATATATATATATATATAATTTTAATAACTAAAAATAAAATATAGCTTTCAGGAATATTATATTTTTGACTATCACAAAAGACTTGCTTTAAAATACTTAGAAAAATAATTGGTAAGCAATTGATGAAAAAGTTTAAAATGAAGTATATATTAAAGCATCTCACCCCCAAAATTGCCAAGTAAATTCTGCTGACCTCCAAAATTCTGAGAGCTATAAAACTATGCTTCTTTAAAAAGTATTTTGTGGTATATTTACTGGTGTTAGTAGTCATGGTTTTAAGGAGAGTTTTCAGAAACCTCTGTTCTACATATTTTATGGTGGGACTATCAACCTTATAACATACTGAAGATTTGCAAAGAATTTCAGTAATACATTGATAAACTGTGACAAATGAACCAGAAAAAAGGATATTTTTCAGGTATCCTTGGATGTACAGATGCTTATCCAGTAGGTTTAGTAGATGATTTTGAAAAGATGCCCAGGACTGGGATTTGAACTCAGGACCTCAAGTGCTCTACTATCTGAACCATATCCAAGCCATAGCAGTGACTGCTGGAGTCATTCCTCCTGCAATTGCTGCAAGAGTGACCATCTTAGTCCTTTGATTAGGTGGGACTCTACCTTTAGCCTTTTACCTGTGAGCTGTTGAGTGGCAGTGTCTTTTATAGCAGTGTGCTTCTGGAATGGAGGTACCTAGGACAGAGTTAATGACGAAAGTTTCTCCAAGAATCCAGGCATCTCCAGATATGCGGCTCTGTGAAGTGTTCTAAGAATGCAAAGAATAATTTGTTGGAATGCTATTGCTAGATGAAATGTGCTGACTCATAGCCAGAGAAGGAAGGTGACGTTCCTTTGGAAGCCTGCCATCTTTCTATAAAGCATCTTCCAGTTAAGATGATTAAAAGATGGTTTTATCTTAGTTTCCTGTCATCCTGACCAGTCCTGTGGCCCCATGGTGAAGAGGGGAGACACTGAGCTACATTCTGGGAGCCATGAAGAAGTCTTCAAGTGATGGACAAAAGGGATCCATGAACTAGTTTGCAAGGACTTTACAACTAACTGGATGGGTTTGACCATATGTCTGTCTAGAGTTATTCATATCACCTGGTAAATAACACCAGGTATAGTGAATGCAGCTACTGAAGGATTAAACCAATGCTGCATGTACAACCAGAGCCATGTTGGATTCCTCTTCATAGTCCCCATGCTCTTATTTCGCTTTTCTGTTCCAACTGATGCTGGAAAGTTGATCTAAGCTTTTTTGTTCTTTGCTACACCAAAGTAGTAGAAATATGGGACTTGGTGACTGGTGAATAAATGTTTAATCTTTAAATCTTTGTGATCCAGGAATTAGCAAACACTGAAAACTTACTGTATGCAAGGACTGTGCAACCTTATAGACTATCTCATTTAGTCTTTGCAATAACCCAATGATGAAAGGATTACTCCTTTAGAAAAGTGGGGAAACTTGAAACATAAGTAAAGTAACTTGCCAAAGGTCAAACAGCTATGAAGAGTTGGAGACTAGGTCAGAACCCTCATCACTGGGCACAGTGTAATAATTCCACTGGCCTTTTTCCCAAAGAAGCTTGAGTGTAGGTTGGTCATCAGTTGCAGCTCTTTCTGAGCCATCAGGCCAATGTTCACCAAATTAGAAACCATCTTGGGCAGAAGACTCCACAAAACTGTGACCTAATAGGAATCTTCCTCATTTCCTTATGCATTGATTAATATGGTGTTTGGTACACAGTAGGTGTCAATAAATGATCAATGGAAAGGTGAAGGAACACACAGGTTGAAGGCTAAAGGCCAATTAAAGAGTCACATTCAAGAAGGGACTGGTAACCAGAATATACAGGGAGCTCAAAAAGCTAAACTCCCCAAAAATCAATGAACCAATAAAGAAGTGGGCAACTGAACTAAATAGAACTTTTTCAAAGGAAGAAATCCAAATGGCTAAAAAAACATGGAAAAATGCACACCATCCCTGGCCATAAAGGAAATGCAAATCAAAACCACACTAAGATTCTACCTCACCCCTGTTAGAATAGCTAGCATCAAGAACACCCCCAACAACAAATGTTGGTGAGGCTGTGGGGAAAAAGGAACCCTCATACACTGCTGGTGGGAATGTAAGCTGGTACAACCACTTTGGAAAACAATATGGAGACCTTCTTAAAAAAATTAAGTATAGATCTGCCATATGATCCAGCAATACCACTCCTAGGGATATACCAGAAAGAATATAAGTCAGGTTACATTAAAGACACCTGCACACCTATGTTTTATGCAGCATTATTCAGCAATAGCCAAGCTATGGAAACAGCCAAGATGCCCCACTACTGATGAATGGATCAAGAAAATGTGGTATTTATACACAATGGAATTTTATTCTGCCACAAAGAAGAATGAAATTTTGTCATTCGCAATAAATGGATGGAACTGGAGAACATCATCTTAAGCGAAGTTAGCCAGGCTCAGAAGGCCAAAAATTGCATGGTCTCCCTCATATGCGGATTTTAGACCTAAAACAAATGCAGTAACTTTGGACACAGGTCACACACTAAGGGGAGAATGTGCACTGGAGGAATAAGGAAAGGAAGGAAACCTAAAAGTTGAATGTGGTTGATGTGCTCACTGTAGAGGAGTGAATAAAGTAATCTTAAACTGGCAGAGGTCACTATGGGCAGGGGACCAGGAAGTAGTGAAGAGGTCAGTAGGGATGAACCAGTATGGGTTGTAATACGTAAGTGCATGGAAGCAATGCTAGGAATCTCTCTGTATAACTATCTTTATCTCAAACTAGCAAAAATGCTACTATTTCTTATGTTTTCTCTTCAATAAAATCGGAGAACAAAATGGTGGAGCAGGGCCCATATAATGTATACACATGTAAGTAAATGTAAAAACTGTAAAATAAAATACCTACTCTAACTGAAATGATAAAACAAGATATTTTAAAGGAAATTTCATTCTAGAAGAAATAAATCATTTCCATGGTTTCTTTTTTTTTTAAGAGTCACTTTCAAAATATTTAATCAATAGATTGATTTAAACACCTGACCTAACGCAGTGCAGCTGTAGCTCTGCGTCAGGGTGATCCAGAAAAGCAAGGGCTTTTCTGAACTTTAAGACTTTAGTTTATTGGTCTTAGAGAGAACTGGGAGTCCAGAGGAGGGGCCGGGTTCTGGTTTTGTTACCCAGGGGGCTAAGGGTGGAGAACTCTTGCTAACTGGCATGGAAGTACCATTGTGAATTGGCTGAACAGAAGTCTTGGGAGCCACTGGGAGGTGAACCGCAGGGCAGGAGCCTGTTCTAGGATTGGTTTCCAAGTTACTTACCAAGGCGGCCAATTGGCAAACTTTGTGAAGTTGCCTTTAGATTACATGAGGCATGCTGATTGCTTTACCACCATATCAACACTAGAGGGCAGTAGCTACATTGTGGATGCAAAATAGGTTTCTACTTTAAACTTAGTTAATTAGCTCTGTATTCTGTTCCCTGTCCAGGGAATAACACAACTTGTGGGAAGTGTCTAGTAGTTCTCCCTCTGTTCTTTAGAATGTATCTGAATGTGGAGATGATTCCAGAAGATATTTGTTGAAAGGCCTAGGGTTTCCTTCAGGGTCATAATATGCTCAGGTTTGGAATAATTGGGAGATCTGCTTCTTTTGACTTTGGGGGAATTGCACATTCAGCAACCACTTATTAAGCATATGTGTGGGAATGCCCTGCACCAGTTTAGCAGAGAGTCGTCTATTAACTCAGCTTATTTTTAACAGTCCTTCACTATTAACTGTTGCTGGTTAATTTCATATAGACAAAAACTTCTGGATGTACCTGGGAATTTTTTGAGGATAATGTATTATAAAGTAGAATGCAGAAGTGAGTATTCATTTACTGAGATGCTGAACTCTTCCACATATGGGAGGGGCTCCTGGCATTGATTGTATAAAAATGTACAGTAACTGACCGAGTGGAGGTCATGAGAGGGGATCTTTTCAGCACCACTGAGTTTCACATAAAGACAAAGAACTATACTAGGACAAGTTCAATTTGGAAACCTGTGAGGTTCTTGGCTTTACCCCTAACCTGTGTGACCTAGAGAAAGGCCTTGAGATCCTGGGCTGGTTGCTTAACCTCAATTTTCTCATCTTTAACATAGAAGAGACAGGCAAAATGGCTGCAGGATCCCTTTGGGTTTTGGCTGTCTACAATAAGAACAATATCCACTCAGGAATGAAATGTAAAGCAAAACGCAGACATTGAATTTCCTGTGTGTGAGTCTTCTAGGATACGAGAGAGAGAGAGAGAGAGAGAGAGAGAGAGAGAGAGAGAGAGAGAGAGAGAGAATGCAGTGTTACCTAAGTTTTATCATGAGATATGCCACCAGTGACTTCTGCAGATGGAGCAAGTAGCAGGTGATCTGAAAGTGTAACCTGGAAGAGGAAATGTGGGCTCAGGATTAACTTAAAGAAAAGAGGAAAATAAAATGTCCCCAGAGAAATGGAGTTTAATTTATATTCAAATCATAACTGAGATACCAGCAAAGTGGTGATGGACACTTGCATTTACTTACATCAGTGGAGACTGAAAAAGAGGGAGAAGAGGAAATGGCCTGCTATCGGAGAGAGGAGGGGGGAGAGAGAGAGAGAGAGAGAGAGAGAGAGAGAGAAAGAGGAGAGAGAGAGTGGGGGAGGGAGAGAGAGAAGGGGGTAGAAGAGAAAGGGTGGAAGAGGGAGAGGGGGAGGGGGAGAGAAGAGAGGAGAGAGAGAGGGTGAGAAGAGGGGGGAGAGAGAGAGACAGAGAGAGAGAAAGATTTGATTTGTAGTCACATCCTGGTTCCTGGCTCCGGCTCCGTCATTTATGGCTAACCTTTGTTAAGTAAGGGACCACTCTGAAATGCTTTCTCTCATCCAATATCTATAAATATTAGTTGCTATTCCCTTCTTTGTCATTCTTTGAATCTGAAGTTCAAAGGGAAAAAATATCTCCATGTTTTATAAACTCAGTACGAATACTTCTCCCTGGATCCAAACAAGTTGAAAGGATGCCAAAAGAATTAGGGTACCCTAAGTCTGGCCAAAAGGAGATAACACTATTTCCAGAATATTCTGCAGAAGGAGATGAGCACACAGAGAAAGGAGACCAGAAAAGACAGATGGAGGAGGGGCATGGAAGTTACCTGAGTGTGAGTTCTTCTGTGTTTCCCTAAATGGGCCTTCCTGGTGTATCTTTTACAAGGCAGAATTCTTATTGGCCGGAGAAGAGCAGAGACGAAATGTGTGCCTGGGGAAAGAGGAGTGGAGCAGTCAATACCATCTTGGAGATCAGACACTGGGCTGCCTCTCTGGACCTGAGTCAGGGAAACCCTGTAAAAGACGAGTCTGCAGGTGAGCTGCAGACTCTGTGAGGCAGCCATCCTAGCAATGGTGACAGCGGGGAAGGTCACCTTCCTGGGATTTTGTGGGGGTGCACTGACATCAATATGGGGAACCAAATAGGCAGAAGAACAGGGAGAAAACAAACTGTGTGGCACCCCTTGTGGGCTTTGGAAATAACCAGGAAAAACTCTTTAATGGGAATCCTATGCAGATGTCCTCTGAATTACAATGGTTCAAATTAAGATAGTTTGACTTAAAATTTTTCAAACTTTTGGTGGTGTAAAAGCGATACATGTTATATACTTTGGTGCACACTGCAGGAAGCAGTAGTAACTGAACTTTGATTTTGACCTTTTTTCTGGTCTGGTGATATGTGGTATGATTACTTTCTTATCATGTTGGAATTGACAGTGAGCTACAGTTCCCAGTCAGCCACGGGTTAGGTGTATTAAATGTATTTTCTATTTAGGATATTTTTAACTTACAATGGGTTTATTGGATGCAACCTCATTGTAAGTTGAGGACCACCTGTATTAACAGCCTGAAGGAAATCCTAAGAATCATGGGAGAAAATTGCAATTGTGATCTAGTTTAGGGAGACTCAGAAATATATAAGAAATGAGGGCTGGCAGAGTGGCTCAAGTAGTAGAGCACCTGCCTAGCAAGCATGAGGCTCTGAGTTCAAACCCTAGTACTGCCAAAAATGAAATATATAAGAAATGAATAGTTGTAGGCCGTGGAAGAAGGGGGAACAAGGAAAAAATTTTGCAGAAATTACATTATTTCCAAAATTATGGCATTAAGGTTTCACTGAGTCTGAATATAATGCCTGAAATACCAAAAGAATGGTTGAAAAATCACGTGTTTGTGGTTTGGTCATTGTGTATTTACTGTTTTCAGTTGCCTCATATTAAAGAACTTCTACTTCATAATTTTGGTAAAGGAATTTCAGCACACAAAATAATAGATGATCAGTAATTTATATAAACTTGCTTATAAAATCAATAATGTATTTGCATCAAGTTCTCAGATCTAATTTACACTGCATATAGGATTTTCCCCCAGGGAAGCCAAGTCTGAAAAAGAGATGATAAAGAGAGGAAAGACAGAGAGAGAGAGAGAGAGAGAGAGAGAGAGAGAGAGAGAGAGAGAGAGAGTAAGAGTGAGAGAGACAGAGAGAGAGAGAGAGGAGAGGAGAGGAAAAGAGAAAATGGCTCACATCAAGAGACAGGAGACAGAAGGCAAGAAGGCCAGAACATGAAGCAAGACCAGGTCAGCAGGAGACAGCAAAGTAGTACACACAGAAGCGAAAAAGAGGTCATCATGAGAAATTCTACGAATATAGAGGAGTGTGTTCAGAGATCCCGCTTCCTGCAACAGGAAACAGAAAAGGTGCAGAATGTTAGGTGATGGGCCAGTGCTGGCACCAAGCATCCCAACAGGACAGTGGACAGAAGGTGATCCCAAGGAGGCAGGCCAAGTTTTAGCTGGATGTAAGTCACGCACAGTGCAATGGTCAGAGAAGATACTAGAGAAGGAAATGGGAACTTGTATCCCTGGGTCAGAAATGGACAGTCAGGCCTTTACTACTTACCCGGTAAGAGATGACAGAGAAGTCCAGGAGTGTCTACCTGCTCTCTGCCTAGACTGTAAGTTACCTTCTGTGGGCATAAATGCCTCCTTACACCAGTTCAAATTCTCTTGGCCTTACCTTTGTTCCCATGGGTGCTGCTGATGCAGTCAATCTGCACAGGATTTGACAAGCTTTCTGCAGCATAGACTTCTTGCTTCCTGCCTTGGGGACTTGTGTATCCACAGCACGGCACACCTGAAGACTGCTCTGCATTCACCAATACTCACCTGTAAACTGGATGAAAGTTCATGGCCCATGAGGGACCCTGGACCCACAGGGGACCAGAGGCAATGGATCAATGGCTTCCTCTTCCTCACTCAAGCAGATGATGACACAGTGGGAACTCAGGTGAGTCTATGAAATGGAGTGGCCCCAGAATGAGAACCACTTAGATAATACAAATGCATCCTGGTATTGGCTTTCCTTTCTCTATATTTCCTGATCCCTGGAATCACTCTCTCAGAGATACTATTCTTACACAAAACTTCAGTGCAGGATCTACCCCAGTAACACAAGCTAGAAAAACGACAGCCTAACAGTGGGATTCGAATCCTCGGAGGTGTCTTAAATTTACCATGTCACTACAGGGAACAAGCAGTGAGCAAACAGGACAAATAGTGTGATACTGGTGTTTTCTCCATTCTTTACTTTGGAGGGTGGCAAATGCCTCACTTCTGTAGACCAAACACTCCTCATTTCTGTAGAGCTTTTAAAAAATTTTGATGGCACTGGGGTTTGAACTTACAGCTTCACACTTGCTAGGCAGGTGCTCTACACTTAGCCATGCCTCCAGCCTTTGGTTATTTTGGAGGTAGGGTGTCATTTTTTGACTGGGCCAACCTGGACCATGACCCTCCTATTTTATGCTTCCTGCTGTCACTGGGATGACAGGTGCATACCACCATCCATGTCCAGTTTTTTTCCGTTGAGATGGGGTCTTGTGAACTCTTTGTCTGGGCTGACCTGGAACCATGATACTCCCAATCTCAGCCTTCCAAGTAGCTGGGATGACAGGCATGGGTCACTGGTGCCTAGTTTAAAGATCTTTGTTTTAAGACAAGGTTTGCAGACCTTCCCACTGACTTGATCTCCTGTCCCTGAATGTGGATTTATTCTTTAATGTTCTCCGGAGACCCGTTTCCTGTGACCTGGCCACCTCTACCCAGCTGTGTCCTAACAAGGCACACACAGGAATTTCTACCTCCCCTCATTTATATTCACAGGCCTGGATTGTAGAACGAGGGTCTTTGCTTTCAGGAAATTCAATTACAATGTGGAAAGCACTAATTACCTGCCTTAAAGACCGACATTATTAGCCAAGAATAATTATTACTGCAAGGAAAGTGAAAACAATCAGGAAAGAGGACATCTTTAAAGCACCTTCAATTTCAAATTTCCTTCTAGCAGAGAGGGGGTATGGATGCATTCCCCATTCTCTATTAAAAAGGAAGTCTTCAACTACAAGCAATCTGCCACTGAATCCCATTTTTAGCTTTTACCTTTGGGTGAATAGTAATTAGACAGTGACTAAAACACAACATGTGGAAGTTCATACAACTTTGGCATTTGTTATTTTGAGCTCACTTTCAGGATATAAATGATTGGAGTTTGAGTGAGTGGTGGCTGGTGGGTGAAGTGTTGGAGTGAGTGTGTGTGTACTCCTAGCATAGAGTTACCATGACTACATCACACAACTCCCTTGCTTCTTGAGCAGCGTGTAAAGGCCAAAGCAGGGGAGGGGTAGTAAATCACACAAATGAAATCAGAGGGGTGGGGTTTACAAATTCCCAAATTGGAAAACTGTATTTCCTTAAATACCTTTACCATCTGGGCATAATTTCTTGTAAGCTTCTGTACTCTAGATGCATCTTTATCCAACAAAGCAGAGTCATTTTTAGTCAAATAAGATTAAAAGAGCCAGGAGTTAAGGGAACAATTCTAAAGAAACCTAAATTCTAAAGACTTGACTTCACAGTAATGTTTGATTTAACTAGCATGTGCCACCTAAATAAAATGTCCCTTTAATGAGAGCTACTTGGTTGGAGAAGAGTGGATGTGTGACACTGGAAGATTTGCTTTATCATTCTCCCTTAGTCTGCCTCCAAAACTGCACCTGCTGTATCTCTTCCTTCCCTGCCTGGGTCCCCAAGATAACAAAAGGATGGATGCTGGGATAAAGGCCACCTTGACCACTTTAATTCTTACTTCACTTTTCTTTGTCCTCCCACACATGAGAACCTGACAGGGGAGAAGAGAGAAGCAAGTGAATTTCTTGTCGTCACAAATCTAAATAATTTCTTGCTTATAACTCAATGCTGTTTTTGGTTAATTCACTCTTTTTTCCTCTTCTTCCATTGCTCCATCTTTCCCCAACTCATATGAATCTTCTTCCCCTTTTTTTTCCTGTTTTTAAAAAACTTTTAATTGAGGTATAGAAAAGAATACAAGTCATACAGACTTTCACCAGGTAGCCCCAGACCTCAGATCAAAATGAGCTATTCACAGCTTTGCCTGGGGTCCCTCTGCTTCCAAGCCCCTATCAGAGTAACCACCATTCTACTCACAGATTTGTCATATCTCTTTTTGAGCTTTATACATATGGAATCCTATCATTTATTTCCCTTTGGCTCTGGGTTCATATCCTCTTCAGTATGTATGGTTTGTGTGGTTCACTTATTCTCATTACTATCTTGGATTTCCTGAGGTGAATTTACCTTGGTTTGTTTGTTGGGTGAATACACTTCATTTTATCTATTCTGTTATTTTGCCATGACCAGTTTCCCTTTTCAGAATAGAAGAACAATTTCCCCTGCTCTGTAGTCTAAGGAGAGCTGCCTTGCCCAAGGTCACAAATCTTGGCTGAGACAGCCATATTCAACTCTGGTTAATATAGGGTCAGGAAGTCTTGGCCTCTCACCCCAATGTGCAATCCCAGCCTCAGAGCTCTCATGGGATCTGCTGAGGCTTTGTTTTGACTGCAGTCTCTCTCCCTTTTTGCCTCATGACATTCACTTCTTGCCCTTGAGGTGATGATTCTGAGAGCTCCTGGATAAATGCCCAGCACACTAGCACTGCTTCCAGAGAGCAGTGGGCTTTGGTCATTTCAGACTTTCAGCTTTTGCAGGTGTTGCTGCTGTGAATGTTCTTGAAGAGGTCTTCTGGTGAATATGCATTCACATTTCAGTGGGGGTCTCTGTCTCAGAGCGGAATTGCTGGGTTGCAGAACCAGCATGCACTCAGGTCTGACAGATACCAAACAGACTTCCAAAGTGTCAGTCCTGATTGCTCCACATCCTCACCAACACTTGGCACTGCTTCTGTTTTATATGCTACTTTAATAGGGATGTCATGATATCTCAGTATAATTTTAATTTTAATTTCAGCCTGCATACATTTGAGGTGTTGTTCTTGTGTCATTAGGAAGATACTCATTTTTTTCTAAGATTTAAATTTTTGGGGTCAACTCCAGGTTTACAGCAAAATTGGAAGGAAAGATAGAGATTTTCCCCACATACTCTGCCTCACATGTGCACAGCCACTCTCATAAACATCCCCGAACCAGAGTGGCACAGTGATGAACCTACATTGACACATGGTTATTACCCAAAAGGATCTATGGTTTTTCTTGGTGTTATACCTTCAATGGGGCTTGGATAAATGTCCATTGAAATGGATGTTTCATCATCATTGTACCACACAGAGCTTTTCCACTGGCCTAAAAACCCTCTAGGCTCTGTAAGCACTCTTTATGGTGATCACATCTCCTTTTATTATGAGCAGGCATGAATTTTCTTGTACATGGAAGTTTATTGATTTTAATACCTTGTTATCTGTTGAGTACAGGTAGGACTGGGTATGGACTGGTACTATTGTTGAGTTTATTAAATTGTTGTAGTTCCCTGGATTAGGTAAAAGAGTAACAGGAAACCTTGGGACATGTTATCCAATGGTAAGAGAGGTGTGATGAGTACCAGAGGGGGAATTTGGGTACTGGAAGAGGGTCAAGACGGTATAAGAACTTGCGTGTGGCAAACAGATAGTCATGTAATATGATGGTGATCTAAGAAAAAGAACACAAGTTTGAATATAAACGGACATAGGTCTAAGCCCTGCTACTAACTAATGGGGATGACCTTGAATTGATGACTTTTTGGCCCTCAGATTCTACATCTGTACATGAGTAGGTTTAGAGTAAAAACAATCTTTGAGGACTTTTGATAATAATTTTACACATTAATTAATTACAAAAGTTACATAAAGCTAAGTGACTGGAGATCAACTTCTGGTGATGGCACGAGAAACTCCAGGGACCCATTCACCAGTGGCAAAAATCTGAAAGCCTTTGGAAGTGGTCCTAAGAGACAACAGCAAATGAATAAATCTATTTAAGAAAACCTAAGCAAATTCATCTGGAAAATGGAGAGTCTGTGGTGTGTGAACCAAGGCTCTCCCTTCTTGTTCCCTCCCAGCCTAGTGAAGCCCCATTACTTGTCAATTCTGCCCAGCAAAGTAAGGGCTCTGCTCCAGAAAGGGAAAACCATGGGCTCCCTCTCCTCTCTGCTCCCAGACAGAGCACTTTCTTCCTGGGAGAAGCAGGAAACCAGCATTTCTCACCTTGTTGCCATCTGCCCACTTGGAGTTGAGTCCAAGCCAAGTGCAGGTGAGAGGTAAAGGCTTCCTTATGCTCAGCCAGCACTGTGGAACAGGGTAGGTTGATGATATTAGGGTCCTGATGCCCCTTGCCCCAGCTTGTGAGGTGATGTTTCCATGTCAGGAGAGGCAAGCCATGAAAACTTTAGTCTACTGTGCTCCTCTTCACCAAGCATCAACTTCTAGAGCAGAGTGAAGCTTGACATCATCCTTGTCTCATGCTCCAGAGCCAGGTCTCAGAGATCTTGTCTGGAGAAAAGCCAGCCATAAAACAGATAGTTTCCAATATCTTCCAAAAGAAACTGACTTCATTTGCAGTGGAGTGTGGACAAGTTCAAATGTAAGAACCTTCTCAAGAGCAGGGGAGGTTGTGATGAAAGGCAATAGATTCATGGATTTAATGCTGATATGGCCTAGGCTGCTGGCCAGCTACTTTGCAGAAGAGAACTGGGGGATGAATAAGATATCTGGGAAGAGCCCTCCTGGAAATGGGCTAAATCTCAACCATAAACCTCAGGTTCCAATGGAGTTCCAATTTGGATTGATTTATAGGACAATTTATACCTTAGGGAATTGTTGAAAACAATAGAATAATCAAAGACAACTAGTACAGTTGGACAGCTGGGAAAGAGAGAGCACCCTATCAATATCTGGGTAGCTGTGGACACACTCATATCTGTGCATCCCTGGGGACAAATGTCAGAAGTTTGACACTGAGGGACTTGGGGGAAGACTTCACCAAAATCAGGTCAGACCCTAGATAACAAACCAGCAAATAACGACACAAGCCTTAGAGGGACAAATAGTACCCAGAGTTGCTACAATATACTATCTGGAATTTCTAGCTTCCAATCAAAAATTATGAGGTATATAAAAAAAACCAAGAAAATATGAACCATGCACTGGAATAAAGAAAGTAATCCAAACTGCTTCTGAGAGTGACCAGATGCAAGACTTCAAAATAGCTATTATATAAATTTGTTCACAGAACTAAAGAAAATATGATTTCAAAAGTAAAAGAAGGTAGAATGGCAATGTAGCATTACAAAAAGAATATTAATAAAAAACAGGAGCTGTAAAATAGAACCAAATGGAAATTCTGGAGTTGAAAAGTACATAACTGAAATAAAACCTTTACCAGCATTGGCTTGAAAGTTGATTTGAAGTGGTAGACAAAAGAATGGCCCAAATTGAGGATATATTAATAGATACCATTCAAGAGACTTAAAAGAAAAAGGAACAAAGAAAAATGAACAGAAACTATAGGAAACCATGTTCACCAACATACACATTACCAGGAGTACCAGCAAGGGAACAGAGAAGAAGTGAGAAAAGTGTTCAAAGAAATAATGGCTGCAAAGCTGAAAAGTGATGTAAGAAACATTGATGTAGAAAGTGATGTAGAAAGCAAATGCTGGTAATCTTTCAACTATGTTCTGGAAAAAAACTCCGGTCCCATTGTATGAGTACTGGTTGTAAGGTGTCCTGAGACTAAAGGAAGAGGCAGATGGATCCAGGATTGCACATAATGAAATTTATAGGAAATTTACTGACAAAAGTGTGGTTGAGAGCAGTCGCAAGACCAGTGGATCCCCAGGTCATTTGGGTTGGGATTCGAGTTTATAAGTGATCAGGACAAAAGTGATTATCATCTAAGCAGGAGCGTGCTTGGTTTATCTCAAGTGAATATCAGGCACAATCCTGGAGATGATGACACTTGGGTCCAGTCATAAAGCACCACACACCACAGTAATGGTGTTGTTTATTTACAGTATTCTGGGAAATGATGTGGAGAAAACTAACCAGGCAATCATGGTGGTAGCAACTCAAGATGGCTGTGATTAGGTCAAGCTGGGTTCCTGCAGCCCACAACTGTGCTCTCCACCCAACTTGAGGGAATCAATGTGGAGTTTAGTATGTATTCTTCTGTAATTTTTCACTCTTATGCAAAAAGAAGCAAACATACTAAGTTTTTATGTATAAAATAGAGGAATAATATTCTTTTGTTTGGATGTGACACATTTATTTATTTAGTGATTTCCCTATTAAATTATTTCCCTGCTAAGATCTTTAACAACTATGATCAAGTTTCTCTAATAGCAGACATTACTATGTAAAACTTATTCCCAAACACATTGAATCTAATTTTAGATGTCCAGGGCAAAACTTGTATTGGACTAGAGCTTACAAACTTATTGTCATTTGTAAGGCATGGATCAGCCCATTTTGGATACGTAGGTGTGAGAAGTCATAGTGGGAAAAGAGAAAGAATGACAAAGATTAACTTGCTCAGTTTTCTGTTTAGTTCAGCTCAATTTCCCATAAGTCACGTGTGAATGTGAAAAGGTTTTAGATTCTGTGATAAGATGACACAGAAAGAAAGTATGGATTTTGGCAGTCTGACTGAGTCACTATTTTAGTTAAGCTTGGTCACAGTATAGCTGAGTAACAACAGGTCATAAAATTTCAGTGGCACACAATCGTATGTGCAGTCTAAAGAAGGTGATCTTACAGAAGTAGGGAATAAAAGAGTGGTTACCAGAGACTGGAGGTTGGGAGAGAATCGAGGGAGAGGTTGGTCAGAGGGTGCAAAGTTACAGTTAGAAGAACTAAGCCTTGCTGTTTTATTGCACAGTAGGTTGAATACAGTCAACAATTCTGCTTTGTATATTTCAAAATAACTGGAAGGGAGGATTTTGAACATATTTATCACAAAAACATGATAAATATAGATAATAATTACCATGATCTGATCATTACATCATGCCATAAATATGTACAGTTATTGGGTGTCAGTTAAAAGACAAAAAACCTAATTTACTCCCCCAACATCATAAGGATTAGTTTAGGGATTGAGAGGGTAGTGTCGACTGACTCAGCTGTTAAAGGTATCTTTTTGGGACCAGAAGACTGGACTGGTGATGTCAGAAGGATAAGAGAGTGAGTTCAACTACAAAAGGATGTTCTAGGGCTCTGTTTATGTTCTATCTGCTATTATCCCAGGAGCCAAACAAGCTACCCTCTGTAAATGGAGTCAAAGGGCACTACAAAGTCTTGTGGCAAAAGTTATGGGTGTGTGAGCTTATTACTGGAGAGGGAATAAAGATTTGAAACCACAACTTGTTTGATTGTAGTTATTTGCTAGCAAGCCACTTTGTGTTATCTGAAAGACCAAGATAGTGTGATCCACCTTGTAATTTTGCTGTGAGGATTAATTGTAATATTGTACACTCATCCCTCAATATCTCATAATAATCTACTACTAATTTCCTTTATACAAGCTATCATGGAAATGTGAATTGTTGATATTCAAACTTTTAATGTTATTGAATAGATACAATAGAAGAGTATGCAATAATTAAAAAAATTCTTTCCCTAACACACTAGTACAAAATAGATTTTTGTCTATTAAGCCTAGCACATCCCCACTGTTAGGTCCCACTTGCATAAACACTTTTGCACGGTTGTTATCAACGGGATGACTATTCTGATTTTTTTTAATTTAAAAATTTTCTTCTATCAAAACACTGCCTTACACTGCATACTTCCATATCTTTTTCCCACTAAGCCCTTCTTTCTGTCGTGTGGTTGTTTGTCATCTCACTGGGCCATGATGAGACTTCATAATTTCACAGAGAGATTCCGAAACCTTCAGCTGGTGTCTGGTTGGTTTCAGAGCATTGACACCTGCTGAGTGATGGTAGGGAGGATGCTGGGGCATGAAAGCTCTCAAGCGTGTATAAATCATCCCTTCTCTGAGAAGACAAGCAAGTGTACTGGAAAAGTAATAAAGTCCTCTATGTTATATTAGTGTGACTGTTGCCCGTGGGAGGAAGAACAAAGCCATCTGCAGGTGCTGTCGGTGTCAATAACATGCTCTCACTCCACTCACCTGACTGTGGTCTAAAATACTTTAGCCAGACAGAACTGAATCTTGTCGCTTTGTAAATGTGATAAAGGAGCCTTATCAGATCAGTTGTTAAGTTTAAAAATAGTAAGTGCAGTGGATTTAGAATTGACTTAATGAAGATGTGGCTAAATAAGGCCAGTGGGGACCAGGTAGGCTCTGACCTCTGGGTCCCTGGGTGGATTTATCATCAAGCTTCTGGTCTCTCTGGGGCCCATAAGGTAAGGAACTATTTGTTGAGATACGTTTCGTGACTAGACTTATGAGGATCTGTGTCAAGCTAGGAGTTCAGTTTAGGCAGGAAAAGGAAATTCTTTTGTTTAGGGTTGACTAATAAAATCTTTGTAACTTGCTGTGGTCCTCTGAAGATGACAATGGCTCACTAATTAATGTGAGTCATTCATTCTGTACCACATAATAACCAACTCTCCAGAAAGAATTATATGGTAGGTGTGTCTAGAAATTCCGTGGTTGGAAGAGTCTCAGAGGATGATCTGAGTATTTATTCATATTTTTGTATGCATCTTTGTTTCCTTGTGAAATGTCTTTCTCTTCTATTCTTATGCCTAGCAAGGCATCCTGGAAGAATGGATAAACAAAGCCATGGTTAAGAGCATGGACTCTGGAGGCACACTGTCTGGATTTGACATCTGGCTTTGTTACTCAGATATTGTCACCTTTGGCAAATCACTGTGCGTTCCTTTCCTCATTTTTAACATGGGAACAATGAAGGCACATACCTCATAGGATTGTCACAAGAATCAGAAGGGTTATGTAAAGTGCTTGGAGGAGTTTCTGGCACATAGTAGTGTGTAAATGGAGCTCTTATTTAAGACCTGAAGATTTTAATGAACAATGATTAAATGAGATAATGCATGTAACATTGTAGTGTATTGAGGACCATGAATTATAGATAGTATTATAGGTAATACACAATCTCTATAACATCATACATTATTATCACCACCACTACAGTTATCTCCTCATGAATAAAATGTCTGAGTATAACAGAGGTATCTTGTAGATAAAACCCTAACCTGCCTTTTTTCCCTATTAAGTTTGGCTCTGCAGAGGAAAGTGTTCTGTGATGAAATATGTTCTGACAGGGCTGCATAGCTGGTGCTCTTTCTCTCTCTCTCCTCTAATACACATTCAGATCATTTTGCCTATAAAAACTTGCTTTGGAAGTTTTCCTATAATGCACTGAATGACGGAGGGTTGGAGTTTCAGATGTGGAGAATCATTGGAGAAGGGAGAATTTTGAACCCTTCTCAATGCTAATCAAGAAGCTGCCCTTCTCTTCCCCAAGAGAAGTGATGGGATTTATTATTTCCTTGTGCCAGCCATTGATCCTGGCACTTCAGATATACTAACTCTAATAAAAATATATTAATAGCTGCCATTTATTGACCACTTGAGCATGCTAGACATTTTGTATGAATTATTTCTAACTTTCATAAAATTTTTGCAGAGCAGGTATGACTATCCCCAGCTTCGAGGTGGGGAAATTGAGGTTCTGAGATGAGTAAGTCTGCAGAGCCTAGGTTCAAGCTCAGGTCTGAGGGCTTCAAAACATCACTTTGTGAATCTGTGATGGGGGAATATAGCACTGTCAGCAGCATTTACGGAAATTAGGGAAGAAAACATGAAAAGAAGTAACAGTTGATAGCAAATGTTTACATTCGTGCTGTAGTTTAGAAAGTGCTTCCCATGCACTTTCTTATCTGATTCTAAATGTGTATAGTCCAGGCTAACTCCCTCCAGCGTCTGTGCCTTGGTTCTCCTCTTGTCCCCACCTCCTTCCCAACTCACTCTGTTTTTGGGATGTCCTGCCTTTTCTCATGCTGAATCATTTTCAGAGTTCACTTGACGAGTCTTACAAGTTCAAGTTTGTCTTTCCTGAGGCTTCCCAACTTCTCCCAAGTCAATCATTGCTTCTCTTGCCACAGAATTTTATTCAAACTCACTTGTTGAAGTTATCACATTGAGTTATAATTGTTTGGTGTAAGACAGAATGGATGACTTGGGCATAAGTCAGGATACAATGGAGAACTTCCTTGCCATGCTCAATGCAGCACTGTCCACAGTGGCTTTGGAGTTAGCCTACTTCACCTTCGACTGGTGTGTGGATAAAGAAACTGTGGTACATGTATGCAGTGGAGAATTATCAGGTAGTAAAGAAGAATGAGATTATGGAGTTTGCAGGAAAATGGATGGGACTGGAGATCATCACGTTAAGCAAGCCAGGTTCAGAAGGACAAAGGGTGCATGTTCTCTCTCATATGTGGAATCTAGATTACACATAATATAAAATGTATATATAGTCACACATATAAACATGATTGTGATTGAGGGACTGTCTCGGGGAGGATGAGGACATAAGGGAGAGGAAAAGGGAATGATGGGATTAGGGAACAATGCTGAAATGCATTGTGTTTATGTATGAAGGTGGCACATGCGATCTACTGAAAGTTGTTGAAAAATAGGTAGAACGGGGGGAGAGGGAAGAGAGAGCAACAAAAGGAGTGAATCTGATCAATGTACCAATATACACATGTGTGAAATGTCATGGGGTCACACCTTTGTGCAATTAATACTTGCTAATAAAATGCATATTAAAAAGATAATAGATGAACACAGAGAAGCACCATTGTTCAGGTGGGCGTTAATCCTCTGTTGACTTTTTAAAAGTGAGGATAGCAGAGCTTGGGGAGGTTCACAGACTTGGCCCGTGTCATATAAGTGGTCAGTGGTAGATCTGGGGCTTCAACCTTAATTTTAGGAATCAGGGACCCAAGAATGCCCACCTAGAATTACAATGGTAATGCTGAAGTGTTCATGGAGTCTTTCTCCAGTCTCTTCCCTGAAGGGTTCATCAGGTAGATAAGACAATTCTCTTTTTTAAATTTTTTTGAGATAGGGTCTCACTATGCATCCCAGTCTGGCCTTCAAACCACTATCCACCTGCCTCAGCCTATGGAGTGCTGGGGTTACAGGCATGTGCCACCACTCCCACCTTAAATAAGAGAACTCAGAGGATGAATAGAAATAGTTGCTGTAACCTTCTTATTATACGTGTTTTAGTTACAAATGACCCACCCATTCCCTACTCACTTCAACATTTTATCAAGGGGATCGCATGATTTTTTTTTTCATATTAATTGAGATAAACAGATATCTTCTGGGATGACTTTACATTAAGGGAAAGCTTTTATTATAAAAATTTTAACATCCCTCTCTGGTCATCTCCAGTTATATGATAGCTTTGGGTAAACTCTCTCTCTCTCTCTCTGTCTCTCTCTTTCCTCATACTCTGTGGGAGAATTTGCACTTTCACACCCTACAGAGGACAATTAAAAGAAATCGATTAAAGTCAGACTTGTGAAGGCAGTGATCCAACGAAGGGGAGCTAGATGAGCAGTGACGTTCATCACGGGGAAGCTGAAGGGCTATCAGAGCCTAAGTAGTTGTCTACAGGCTGTGAGCCCAGTGGTGAGAACTCGCCTAAGAGACTCGATGAGGCAAAAGATTTGCGCTCCTGCGCTTCCTTGGGAGTTTCCCTCTGCGGGCTCACTTAGGGTTGAGGTCTTTGATCAGGTGAGTCAGAGAGATGGAGTGTCTCAGCCAAGCAGATGGGATTCCCTCTTTTTGTCCTTTGAAAACTGGAGTCCAAGGCCACATCATCGTCAGTTGATAGTAACCACAACCTGGATGGCTAGCCTTCATGATTATTTTTGGTAAATTTTCTTTGAAGATAAGGAGGAAACCATTAAACCAAGATTAACTTGTCAGCTCAGGAATGGTCTCTTTTGCCAACATCTAACACTGTTCTAGACAATGAAGAAAACAGGGCAGTGCTAGGGATGGAAGGGCACTGCTCACTGTTCTGCTCAGAAGCAGCTCCAAGCCTGGCCCACAGAGCTTCCTCAACATCATTGTCCACCCCTGAGGTATGCCTTCTGACTGCTTTACCCAGACAGAGGACCTGCAGACTTCCCAAGAGCATCCAAAAAGCAGTGTCTGTTTCATTCATCTCCCCACAACTTAGAGTTCTTCTTCCTCCCTCCTTCTCTCCCTCTCTCTATCACATCACCCCTCTCTCTCTTGTTATAGTCTGGTTGTTCCCATGTGAATAGGACAGGACTTGAAGACATATATTTGGAGAACCTCTCAAAGGCTGAGATATTTTTCCTTATGCTGAGGTCAGAATCTCAGAGCTGATGAATGAGGCTGGTTATGTCTTGGCTATATTTGTCTCTTGCATTAATCTCTTCCTACTAAAGGGAGGGAGCTTATACATAATTCAGACTTTGAGTTGTTGCAATTTTATGTAACTTTATTTTCTTTTTTGAGCCTGAACATTCTTGGCTATTACATCTCAGATGAGTATTATAAAAGGTGTGTACATTTTTCACCTGTCACTTTAAAATCTAAAAATTATATTAGTATATTCTTTACCCATTCATCTGTTGATGGGTACCTACGTTGAAAGGAGTATGATTCAGTCATTAAGAAAAATGAAATTATGTTATTTGCAGGAAAATAGTTGGAACTGGAGATCATCATGTTAAGCAAAATAAGCCAGACTCAGACAAATACTGAATGCTCTCTCTCATATGGGAAACTCATACCTAAAAAAATGAGTGACATGAGTGTAACATGGGGACTGTTTGGGGTAGGGGGCAGAGTGAAGGTGAAATGAGAGGGTAAAGGGGGTTGATTATCATCAAGGCACTCTATATACATGTATGAAAAGAATAATGAAACAATTACAAATTGTTTACAAAGGGGGAGAGGGAATAAGAAAAAAATAATAGAAGGATAATTCTGATCAAAGCACATTATACACATGTATGGAAGTATCACAATGAAACCCTTTTGTATAATTAATATATGCTAATTTAAAAAAGAATAGAAATTCTATTTATCTTTACAGGCAAATCCTACCTCTAAATCTTTAATTTTCTTTTTCTAGTGGCAATAAATCTGACTCAGGGAAATTTTATACTATACACAAACAGTTGCCAAAAAAAACCAAACAAACAAACCTAAACGTTCACTAGAGAGAGTTCTGGTTACTGCTAAGATTATACATTACTGAATGGTGATCTCAGAGTAGGTAACTGCCATAAGGACATGTTAGTATTTAGGATCATCTATGTGCAAGTGGAAGAAAATAACACTAGTTAAATTAAGCAAAGGGGAGATTGAGTTTATGATTCTGTCATGTAGCATCGAACCTAAGAATAAATTAGGGCTGGGTCTGAGGACCTCAGTGGCCAGGAACTCCAAAGGTCTTAGAATTCACATTATTACTTTTATTTCCAATTTTTGTACATGCCAACTTCTCTCTTCCTCTTGTTTATGTATACAGACTTCTTTCATTGCTAGTCTATGTCACAAAAGATTAGAATATGTGTATCTGAGCTTCCTATGCCATGGTGAACACTTAAGTAGTGGCCTTCTTTCTTGGTTCCTCCCCACCACTTCCATGACAGTGCTGCAGTTGGCCTACCTTAGGATAGGGGCCAAATTCATAGCACTCACATGGCATCAATACAGCCCCAGTCATCAGATATGGTAGGTGAGCCTCAGAAGAAGGCTGGGGGGTTCAGAAGATGAAAAACAGGTTTAAAATCAAGAAACGTGTTGATATATTTACAAACCATTCCTTAAGCAAACACTGAACTCATCAGTTCCACTAAGCTAAGTCAATTCATTTTCTTAGGAAGTGAGTTGTAGCTTTTTAATCTATGAGCTATTAGACACTATTATTAATTGAATTTGGTTACGTAGAGGAATCAATTCCTTTATCAGACAACTGTTCACTGAAAAAATATCCATTTAACATCCTTCTTTCCCCTATGCAGCTTACAATAACAGCAAACACATATAGGGGTTATTACTGCTCTTCTCTGCTGTGTGTGTGTGTGTGTGTGTGTATACTCATTTTGGTCCTCAGAACCACCATAACAGAAAAATGAGTTTTCAAATTTACCCAGAGAGTTTGAAAATTCACCCAGTATCAAAAGGTAATTAGTCATAGAGCTCAGACTATAACCTATATAATTAAATTAGCAGATATAGCAATCATACAATGCAGAATGTGATATAATGACTATTTTTAATCATTCTAGAATTTGGAGAAAAGCCACATGAATTAGCCTTGTTACTTTGTGTTTATTTAATTTTTTAAAATAAAATTGCTGTTATTGACATGGCCAATCCCTACTGCTCACGATACAAAAGTAAATAGTTAAAAAAATTTCAAATAAATTCTATGGTAGTCTGCTTAGTTAGAAGTGATTACAAAGTCATGGAGGTAGACAGGAAAATTAGCCACAACGACTTGAAGGGCATTCACATAGAAGAGGGTGAATTTCCTCAATTTTGCACCAGAGGGCAGAACCAGCAAGGATGGATGAAAAGCCATGGGGGGTGGGGGGGGCAGATTGAAGTATGTTAGGAAAAAACTTGCTATTAAGTCAGGTTGCCTTTAAGCAACGTGGCTTTCAGTGCAGTGTGAGTGCTGGGAGCTTGGACTCCAATACCCTCCATCCAGTGGAGGATGAAGTCCAGTTAATGGAAATGGTGGATACATTCTGGCAGAGCACCCATATTGTTACCAAGAATGCCACCTGCCTCGTCACATTGCCTTATAAAACACTGGCAGAGTGTGGCAATACTGTCCAGCAAGACCTCCCACAGCCTAGGCATTGCTTTACATCCTTCATTTTACAGATTAAGAAACTGAGGTCCAGAGGTCATGAATTGGAATTAAAACATAGACTCAATTCTGTTACAGCAAAGTGTGCTGTGTTGATTGGTGAGGGACAGTGGGAAGTGTCCAAATGAGTGACCTCCAGCCCTGTTCTACCTGCATCAAAGGTAAATAAGCTGTATGAAGTGACCATCAATTAGAGAAAAGCCATTTTTGCAATCCGGAAGCCCAGGCACTTCTACTTACCAGAGGATGAATTTATTGTAGCCATAAAATAAGAGAATCCAAGAGTTCATCTAGTCTGGTTTGACCTATTCACTTTTCAGATAAAGAAACAAAAACAAAACTTTGGTGACTAAAGAACACACAGCTATATAAAATTTCAGGATACACTGAATTTTTGTACTTTCTATTGTTTCATGTCAATATCCACTTCACCTCAATTTTCTCATTCTTATAATAGGTTTAATGACATTTATATTCCTACTTAAAATACAGCCTTCTGAGTATAAATTGCACATCAATTGAAAGTACTTTTATAGATCAAAACGTTATAGAATATTCAATACTATTATCTTCTCCATTGACTTTATCATAAGATCTGTCCTCCTGTATACTCGAGTAGGCTCAGACATAGGATTTTTTTTCTTTTTTTGTGGCACTGGAGGTTGACCTTAGGGCTTTGTGCTTGCTAGGCAGGTGTTCTACCACTTGAGCCACTCTGCCAGTCCTTTGGCTCCTTCCAATAATACAGGGTCTTGCTTTATGTCCAGGCCAGCCTCCTATTTGTGCTTCCCTGCATAGCTGGACTGACAGGCATGTGCTACTGTACACAGCCTTTGATTGAGATGGGGTCTAATGAATTTCTTGCCTGGGCTGACCTCCAACCAAGATCCTCCCAATCTCTGTCTCCTGAGTAGCTAGGATTACAGGTGTGAGTCATCGTGGCCAGATCACACACAGAATTTTAATGCTGTGAGGGTCCTTTGAGGTCATTTCTCTCACACCCTCATTTTACAGACAAGGACACTGAGGCCCAGGGGCGCTTATGGGACTTGCAGAAGGTCACATATAATCAAGCAAGTTCTCCAGTACTGGACTTCTCTAAGGATCCACAACTCGGGGAGTGGTTTCCCTGAAATACCTGCATAAAATCAGGCTGGGGCTGTTGTCTTATTTCCCGTGTAATTTCCCCTTTGGAATTTGACATCACAAACCAAAGCACCAGGCCAGATGCTCAACTGCTTCCCAGTGGAGACTGCTGGGTGATAAGTGACTTTCTCCATCTTTTCTGAGGGTCACTGTGCCTCCTCCAAAGTCATCCTGTTTTTTGTTGTTGGTTAGCTTGTATCCAAACTGGAAGCTATGAAAATGATTTGTAAAGCACTTCTGGTAAACTATAACATAGCTTCTAGATTTTTCAGACATTACACTACATCTTATATTTCTACTTGATGTGCAATTAAATTACCATAACTGGTATATTTCTAGTCACTTTTAGCAGAACATAAAGTTATAAATGGGAAGAGAAAGGCTATTCTTGGGCAAATTGTCTTTGCAAGTCTGCTTTTCTTCTCTTCTTTAATAGGTAGAACTTATTCTTCCCAGACTATAAATATCACTCTTATTCATTACAGAAAAAATAGAAGATATTTTATGAAGCAGGAGAAATAAGGATGACCATAATCTCAGCACTCTGAGAAATTCTTTTTCATTATTTCACTTCATTCTTTTTCCCTTTACATTTCTATGGTAACACCAGTGTATGAAACAGATACACATGGCACAGCATATAGTAATGAAGCTTAATGAATGTTATTTTTTGGGGAGGGTGGTACTGGTATTTGAACTCTGGGCCTCATGCTTGCTAGGCAGATGCTCTATCACTTGAGCCACTTCACCAACCCTTCTTTTGTGTTGGGTATTTTTGAGATAGGGTCTTGTGAGCTATTTGCTTGGGTTGGCTTCAAATTGCAATCCTCTTGATCTCTGTCTCCTGAGTAGCTAGGATTACAAATGTGAACAACTGGCACCTGGTTAAACCATGTTTTTTTTTTTTTAATTTTTTTTTTACATTTTTCTTTTATTATTCATATGTGCATACAAGGCTTGGTTCATTTCTCCCCCCTGCCCCCACCCCCTCCCTTACCACCCACTCCGTCCCCTCCCTCTCCCCCCCCAATACCCAGCAGAAACTATTTTGCCCTTATCTCTAATTTTGTTGTAGAGAGAGTATAAGCAATAATAGGAAGGAACAAGGGTTTTGCTGGTTGAGATAAGGATAGCTATACAGGGCATTGACTCACATTGATTTCCTGTGCGTGGGTGTTACCTTCTAGGTCAATTCTTTTTGATCTAACCTTTTCTCTAGTTCCTGTTCCCCTTTTCCTATTGGCCTCAGTTGCTTTAAGGTATCTGCTTTAGTTTCTCTGCGTTAAACCATGTTTTAACATCAAATTTTCTCTCATTCAGGTCAGGAAATATAGTATTGTCTCTTGTGACCATAGACTCCTCCCTTTCCCTTGGAAAACCAGTGTTTTAAAAGTTTTCTGTATAACATTACTACCTTTACATGTGTGTGTGTTTCCACTATTATTAACACCTTCTATTGATATTGTACGTTTGTTACAATTCATGAACCAATATCGATACATTATTATCTACTCAAGTCCACAGTTCATTCAGATTTCTTACAATTTCTGCTCCAGGATCCCATTCAGGATACTACGTTCCTTTTAATCTCTACCTGCCTTGGCTCCTCTTGGCTGTGAGAGGTTTTTATAACTCTTGACCAGTGTTATGACTGACTATGAAGTGTCCTCCACAGGCTCTTGTGTTGAATTCTGGGTCTCCAGCTACTGGTGCTACTTTGGGAAGTGGTGGAAACTTTGGGAGGTGGAGCCTCGTTGGAGGAAGTGAATCACCTGGGGTCTGACTTTGAAGGTTCGACCTGGTCTTTGGTCCTTTCCTTGTTCTCTGCTTTCTATCTGCCATGAAGTGACAGCCTCCTCTCCTCTTCTATGTGCTCCCGGCCATGATGTTCTGCCTCGTGTTGGACCCAGAAACAGAGCCAAGTGACCATGAAGTGTACCCTCTAAAACTGTGAGCCAAAATAAATCTTTCTTTCTTAAGTTGTTTATGTCAGGTATTTGGTCACAGTGATGCAAAAGTAACTAGGACACCTTGTTTTTGATGACCTTGACAGTTTTCAGGACTACTGGTCAGGAATTTTGTAGGATATTCCTCTACTGGAATTTATTTGGTGTTTGCCTCCTGGTTAGTCCAGAATTCTGAGTTTGGGGGGAGGGGAATAATATAGGCAAAGTGCTATTTTCATCTCATCATCCAAAGGGTCCCCTTACCATACCATTAACATGGCTGTGACTTTGATGTTGACCTTGAAGGTCCGCTACCAGGCTGAGAGTTTTTCTACTGTAAGGTCAATCTTTTTTTTTTCTCCTTCTTGTACTATACTCTTTGGAAGGAAGATACTTCATGCAACCCACCCTTAAAGGATACATAATGCTCCCCTCCTTTAGGGAAGATAAACTCCATCAAGTATTTGTAATTCTTCTGCCCAGAAAGCTACTCTCTTCTTCCCTATTTATTAATGTATTCAATAATACTTATGTCAATGTTGACCTGTGGATATTTATTTTATATTTTGGGTTATAGTTCAATGCTTCTTAATTTTATTGCTCAAATAAATTAATTTTTGGCTTCTTCTGCAATTGTAGAGTCAGCCATTTCTCCAAGGAGCCCTGGTTCTTTTTATTGGCAAATGTTTTTAGAAACTATGATCTGGGCTCTAACTGTGCTCTTCATTTGTTTTATGCCCTCCTAGCTGGCAAAGCCAAGGAATATATAAGCTCATATTAACTGGTAAACACATATCCATAAATATTGATATCATGCCATCATATATGTCTTTATCAAGATTAACATGAGTTCTTATTGGTGTCTCTAACTTTATTTCTTTACTACATGGATCATTCTAGGATCCTCTCTTGCTTATCTTGAAATTCCCACTCCAGTAGAGAGAAAGCTGGTTGCCACCATCTGGTATTCCTTTTGCTAATTGTTCAATTCCTATTTACATGTGTAGCAGTTCCAGAATTGTTAACATAGACAATAGATTTTCATTACATTGTTTTCTCTTTGACCATGTTAGTAGTGCCATAGAAAGGACAATATGCATACCTAATATAAAAAAGCAAAATTTAATAAAATCCTTAAACTCCCTTCTTGATCAACCTTAAAATACTTAAACTTGAGTTATCTTTCTCCCATATTTTTGCTAGATGGTATATTAACTCCAGGTGTGTTTGTGTTTGCATATTCAGGTGTGTGGATGTGTGTATATCACTGTACATTGTTTAGTTTATATTTAGCTACGTTATGCATATCTTACTTTGTTTTCTTATTTTTTTGGTGCTAATGGAGTTTGAACATAGGGCCCCATGCTTTCTAGGTAGGCATTCTATCACTTGAGCCACTCTGCCAGCTACTTTGTTTTCTTTTTTGTAAAGATTTTATTGCAACTATATCTCAACTATATTTGAGATTTGACAACTGATTATTTTTCTCTGAAAGTAAGAGAAATAGTTCTATCTTTTTGAAATTCTAACATTATTATGCTCACCTTAGAAGAGCATTTCACAGACACCCCCTCCCCAAATGGAGTTCACATTTAGGAAGGGGGCATAGAAAAGGAACAGTTACTGAGTGTCTTCCATGTGCCAAGTACTATGTGAGGAGCTTTGCACATATTGTTATCTTCACAGCAGTTCTGAAAATCAGGTTTTAATAGGGCCCATTTTATAGCTGAAGAAACTATTAACTATTCAGTAGTTAAGTAATTTTTCCCAAAACTCTGTGGTAAATGGCAGGTTAGACTATGTTTAAAGTCCATTATTTTGACTCTGAACTCTGCGTGCATAGGAGGTACTCTTCCCATGCCTTTGACTGGTGCCTGTGTCCACGGTTTCCTATTCCTTCTTAAATCTCAGCTTTTCATCTGGGATCATGTTCCTTATGCTTGAAATATATTATCTTAGTGTTTCCTTCAGTGAGAGTTTTTCTATCATGAATCTCAGTTTTGGCTTGTTTGATGCGTTTTTATTTCACTCACATTCTTGAAAGATAGGTTTGCTGGATATAGAATTGTAGATTGTCACTAATTTTTCTTCAGCACATTGAAAATAGCTTTCTCCTCTGTGACTTTCATTGTTGCTTTTGAAGTAAGTTGTCTGTCCACTACTCTACATTAAGGGTAATCTACCTTTATTTATTCGTTTTTAAAATAAACTTCCTTTTTACCCATTTTTGGTCATTTTTTTTCTTTTGTCACAGTTTGGTCACAATACATATAACTACAGCTTTATCTTCATTTATCCTGCTTGAATTCTTTGAATATGTTGGTTGACTTCATTTATCAATCCTGAAAAATGTCAGATATTATTTCTTTAAATATTGCCTTTATTCCATTTTCTCTTTCTTCTCCTCCTGGATGTTGATCACTTTCAATCTACAATATCACTTTGTTTCCTGTTATCATCATACTACCTCTGTAGATATAATAATCATGGATCATGGTTGTTTTATAGTTAGATTGTAATTTATCTACCTATTTTTTCTGCTTGTTTTTTTTTTTACATGCTGTCATGCTTCCTTGTACAGTTGGTTATCTCTGATAACTTGCTTCTCTACCTTGGAAAATTATTTGCTTAGATTTCTGAGCTTAAGGATGAGTGTATCTTATGGCTTTTCTCAGAGCACTTGGAAGGTTAAGTTTTCCTGACTGATTACAGGGTATGCATGATTGTGGATAGGAGGATAGCAGGTGGCTTTTAGAGTGGTGTGTCCCTATTCTTAGGAATCATGCTTACTGAGGGAGAGGACTCTTGAAAGAATATCAATTTTGGGCAACCTTTGCACTTGGACTTTTACCTTCTTTCTCTGCAAAATCTTAGGACCAGAGTCTAAGCAGTCAACATTGGCAAATAGTCTCAGAACAAATGTTCAGTCATCACAGTTTTGGCCTATGTATTGCAAAATATCCTGATATTCTTTCATAATATAATTATTTTCAAATTTTATAAAAACTATTCCTTATCTTACCATGTTTTCAAGCACATTGATAACTTTTACAAAGTTTTCTAAACAATTCTTCTAGCACCAGTAAGTTCTGGTTATTCTTTGGATCTTGTATAATGGAGCAATAAAAATATTAAAAAACACAAATTTTCACTTAGGAATGGAGAACATAAAGCCAAATTCAACTGATATAACAGCTGAATATATGTATATATATATATATATATATATATATATATATATATAAAACCAGTATGTCAATTCCAGGTAAGGCAGTGAAGAAGAGAAATAGACAGAATGTTAAGATGTGCACAAGTCAGTAGCTGGGTTTTGAGTTTTGTACCGCCCCTTTCTATTCTGGCTTGGTACTGCTACTTACTTTTTTCAAGCCTAATGCTAGCAACTATGAGGGAATAATTCTTGCTCTAAGAAGAGACATATAGCCAGGTGCCAGGGGCTCATGCCTGTAATCCTAGTTACTCAGGGGGCAGAGATCAGGAGAATCATGGTTTGAAGCCAGCCTGGGAAAGAGTTTGCAAGACCCTATCTTGAAAAACCCTTCACAAAAATAGGGTTGGTAGAGTAGCTCAAGGTGAAGGCCCTGAGTTCAAGCCTGAGAGTACTGCAAAAAAAAAAAGAAAAAAAAGAAGAAGAGGCATATAAAAGTCCCCTGGCCAACCTTCCTTCATTCTAGAAGGAGTGTAAATTATTACAACTATTTCAAAGAGCAATTCAATGCCAGTTAGTGCAATTAGATTGTGCATATGCCCTGCAACACGGCAATTTCACTTCTGAATAGTGTTTTCAGAGAAATGCTCACATAGGCGTGAGATATGTGAGATGTTTGTAGAGCAAAAAAACTGGAGGCAGCCCAACTGTTCATTCCTGCAAGAATGGATACGTGAAATATGACATGTGCATACGACAGAATGGGATATAGCAGCTAGAGGAGTAAAACAGATCTATAAATAGTAATATCTCAAATATATAATAACATTAGGTGGAAAAAGTAAGAAACAGAATGAGATCTGTAGCTTTATCATATTTATTGTTGCTACTAAGCCATCTTAAGCTAACTGGCTTACAACAACTGTTTTTAGCTCAACATTTTGAGCTAATTACACTGGGCTTAGCAAGGAAATTCTGCTGGTCTCTCTTGGCCTCATGTATGGCCCTGAAGATGTTTGACAGTGTGATAACTGCTAGGGATTGTCTAAAATGGCTTCATCCACTCACTTAGCTATTGGCATTTTTCTCCTCCTGTTTGAGGGGACATCATGCCTGTAGTAACTGGTAGTCTAGCTCAGGTTGTCTCTGGTAGATGGGTTGCCTCAATGTATGGATATTTTTAAGCTTTTGCATGGATCATGTTCTCTAATTTCCCATTGTTGAGAGTAAGTTATTTGCCAAGTTTGAAGTCAGTGACAGAGGGGTCTGAGGGCCATGGTTCAAGGAAGTGTGTAGTTCATTGGCTGCCATGATTGCAGCAGTCTACCACAATAGCACAATACTTACTATGGGCTAAACTGTGTTCAGTCTTCCCAACCCCCATGCACAAATTTATATGTTGTACCCATAACCCCCAGCATCTCAGGATATAATCATATTTGAAGAAAAGGTCTTTAAAAAAAGGTAATCTTGTTACAATTAGAACTTTAGGCTGAACTATTAAATATTAGGTTTTAATTCAGTGTGGTGGGTGTTCTTATAAGAAGAGAAAATCACACACAGAATCACCAGGGTTGTATATACAAGAGGAAAGGCTGTGAGGATTCAGGAAGACATCCATCTACAAACAAAAGAGAGAGGCCTTGGAAGAAATCAACCCTGCCAACACTTTGATCTTTGATTACAAGAAAATAAATTTATGTTGCTTAAGTTTCTCAGTCTGTGCTATTTTGTTATGGTAGTCCTAAAAAACTACTATGAAACTATTTACATGAAAGTAAGAAGTTCACTTGGAAGCTATAGTGTGTATTTTCCATAGACACAAAGATAACCAAGTAAATATATGTGCGGCTGAGAAATGTGCATACTGGCTCCTGGAGTACAGATGTTTGTGAGAACTCAGAAGTAAAATGGACAACAATTTAAAGAGAGGGGTATGAACAGATGGACAGATGATATACATCCTACATTATGAGGAAGGCAATCAATTCAAACTTGTACTCAAGCTCTAAATATAGGATAAAGTAAAAGAAAAATGATCTTTCCTGGTTGAGATAGGGTTGACTTTCTTACCAGTAATGATATCTATTTTAAAAACCTAATATTATTAAATGAAGCCATTTGATAAATTCTCATATCATTTAATCCTTTATATGAAGATACCACTGGTCCATGTATAGGAAGGAAAACTGAGGCAAAAAGAATGTCAATAAACTTCAACCAGTGCTCAGTCAGGAAGGGGTTGGGCAGAGGAATCCCAATCTGACTACCTCCAGGATGCACTTTGGCAACTCCGTTAGATCATTCTTTTTTATCTATTTTAAAATTATTGTTGTACTGGTGGTACATTGTGGCATTTACAAAAGTTCTTACAATATATCATAGTTGAATTCACCCCCTCCTTCATTCTCCTTTATCCCCCTCCCCCCACTCCTGGAATAGTTTCATCTTATTTTTCCATTTACATACATGAGCACGTAATATTTCTACCATATTCACTTCCTACACCCTTTCCTTATATCCTCCTCTCCCCTCTCACTGGTACCATCCCCCCAGACAGGGCCTATTTTACCTTCTTGTTATCTATTTTTATTAAAAAAAAAAGACATTTTTGTTTGTTTAAGATAGCTATACAGGGTGTTTTATTGTGACATTTCCAAGTATATATGTATTATAGTCCAAATTAGTTCATCCCCTCCATTTTTCTCCTTTCTACCTTAGTCCCTTTCTTTTGGTGATTTCAGTAGGTTTAAAAATTCTATATTTATTCTTGTATAGAGAGTATATCAGCCATATTCACCTTCTTAACTTCCTTCTTTTACTCTCCTCTCATAACTGACTTTCCCTTAGCCAGTCTTGTTTTTCATACTATTGCTTGTATTTGTATTAGGTCTGTATTCCACAGATGAGGGAAAACATGCTTTCTGAACCTGGCTAACTTCATTTAAGGTAATGTTCTCCAGTTCAATCCATTTACCTGCAAATGATAAAATTTCACTCTTTTATGGCTGAATAAAATTCCACTGTATATAAATACCACATTTTTCTTAATGCATTCATTAGTTGTGGAGCATCTTGGCTATTTCCATAGCTTAGCTATTGTGAATAGTGCTGCAAAAAACCATGGGGGTGCAGGTGCCTTTAATGTAACCTGACTTAGATTCTTTCTGGTGTATCCCTGGGAGTGGTACTTCTGGATCATATGGCAGTTCTATTTTTAGTTTTTTGAGGAGCCGCTATACTGTTTTCCATAGTGGTTGTAAAACCTTACATTCTAACCAGCAGTGTATGAGGGTTCCTTTTTCCCTACATCCTTGCTAACATTTGTTGTTGCTTGTGTTCTTGATGGTAGCCGTTATAATAGGAGTGAGGTGGAATTTTAATGTGATTTTGATTTGCATTTCCTTTATGGTCAGGGATGTTGAGCATTTCTTCACTGATTTTTAGCCATTTGGACTTCTTCCTTTGTTCAGTTCATTTGTACCTTTCTTCATTGGGCCATTGATTTTGGGGGAATGTGGGGAGTGCAGTTTTTTAAGCTCCCTGCATAGTCTGGTTATTAATCCCTTGCCAGGTGTGTAGCTAGCAAAGATTTGCGCTCACTTTGTGGATATCTCTTTAATCTATGTCTCTTCAGTTGCTCAGGCCTGCCATTTGTGTCTGGGATCTGAATTCCCCTTACCCATGGATGCCAGTCTTGCTTCTCAATCACTGCTCTTGCAACCCTGCCTTGCATTCTGCTCTTTTCCTAGTTTTGGTTTGTAGCTTGGCCCTTCTAAGTGGTGGTTCCAACTTGCTTATGTTCGCACAGAAGTCTCCAAGGTTGTATCCACAAGGCCTGAGAAAGTCAGCATCCAAAATAGGCAGGAAGCCAACATTATGCAGGAAGAGGAATAGGTTCAGCCTTTACTTCCTCAGTCACAGGCATTTTGAAATTGCCCAGGAATGGTCTTCATGACCGTTTCAAGAATAATGGTCAATGTAAGCTGATGGTTAAGTGTAAATAAATTCTACCAACTGTGGTTGGTAGCTTGAAATTGGCCATGGTGGAAGTCCTGACCACAGAAACAGGCAAATGTGACAAGTCTTGACTTGTTTTTTTTTGAGAGCTAATTTATCAGAACATCAACTATAAAATTTATGTATAGTGTTGTGGAGTTAGAGAAACCTTAAATAAAAAACTTAATAACTTTTTGGTCAAGGGATGAGAGGAAATTATTGTATTTTATTTGGGCTTTGGTTTTCTTAGCTTTTAAATAGGAATAATAATATCTACCTCACTGAAATGCTGTGAGGAACCAAAAGCATTTGTGAAAGAATTTAGTATTGTGCACAAAATAGGTGATTGAAAGAATATTAGTTGAATTTGCCTAAAGTCTAGCTAATAAACCCATCCACAATTCTTTCAGAAAATGCAAGTGTTTATAAATGTTTACTGTGTGCCAAATACTAGATTTCTCATGCTTTAGCCTCTTACAATAATGTTTCAAGATGGGTACAATTTTTTGTCATCATTTTAAACATGATTAAACTTACATGGCTTAATTTTAATAGGCACGGGCCTGTTAGATTTCAGAGTTCGCCCTCTTAACTGTCATACACTGCTAGTAAACAGTGAAAAACGCTAAGTGATGATAATGCATGCAATAAACGTGATTACTGAGGTACGTGTGTCTGCCTCATTCAATTAGATGTGAGGTCATCTGGAAAACAGAATCCTTGTATCAAGTAATGTGGAATCACAGCTTTGTTGACCCCTCAGGGGATGCCTGAGATCTTTGTCAGAAAGCATTCCATAAAATATGGGTTGTGTTTTATATGGTGTGGTCACTGTCTTTGATCCCATGGGCATTAGGGTCTTACTGGAAGAGGTTCTTATGGTCTTCTGCTAAACAAACTCAAAGCCCGATTCTCATTCTAAGATCCTGTTAACAGACCTTTGGTAAGGCATCAATAACTTCCTGTCAGTCCTATCTGCTATCTGCTATCTTCCATATTAGGTCTATTCTTTTTAAGAATATAAAGCAGAGTTTCTCATTTATGTATAGCATAGTATAAAGCAGAGTTTCTCATTTCATTCCAGTTTCAGTGCTTAATCAATTATGCTGTATCTGGGCCAGTAGAAGATCCCAGTTTTTCACCTATCTGCGCTGTGTTTCAGATAAGTGTAAAGATATTTTTTTTCTTCTCTGGTGTTTTCTCTCCTGTCTGGTGTCCTGCAGGGCAGAGGTAATGTCAGAAATTTCCTTTTTCCTTTTCATGGAAAGTGAATGTTATTTCCCTACCATTGACTTTATTTATTTATTCATGTTCTGCAGCTACACTTGTTCTCATTAGAAGATAAACATCTCTTCTTTTCCCTTTTCCTCTTTCCTTCTCTTCTACCCTCCCTTGTGCCCCTCCCACCCACCTTTCCCTTTCTCTCCTTTCTTCCCTCCCTTCCTTCTCACCTTTACAAAATGGCTTACATAATAGGTCATTAACTCAGTGTTTGATAAGCAGACATCACCAATTTCATTTGAAGGAAAATGAAATTTTCACAGTAGTAGTCTCGCTCTATTGAGAATGAAACAGAGACACTCTGTTTCTATAGCAGATTTTGTCGTATTTTGAGAGGATATTTGAAGTCTTGATTTGGAAGTTCAGTCTTGAAATATTTTGTGTTATCTTCTAATTACTGAATAGTCTTTCACGTAATTCCTCATATGTGTAGACCAGGTGTTTGTTGGAGATCTTTGTTGTTTTTATTAGCATATATTAATTATGCAGAGTAGTGGATTACATCATGACAATTTTATACATGCACACAAACCCATGTTTTGGTTGTTTTTATTCCCCATTACTCTTCCTTGTCCTTCCTTCTCCTTTTTCTGATCCCCTTCCTCTTCTCTTATAGTCCATTCTTTACTTTCATTCTCTCTCTCTTAGATTCTACATATGAAAGAAAACATGCAATAATTACCTTTCTGAATTTCCTGGCAATTTCCCTTAGCAGGATAGTCTCTAATTCCATCCATTTTCTTGCAAATGTCAATAAGTACATGAAAAAAAACTTCAGCATCTTTAGTCATCAGGGAAACACAAGTCAAAATTTCATAGAGATTTCATCTCACTCTATTCAAAATGGCTATCATTAAGAATACAAAAAACAATAAATTCTGGCCAGGATGTGGGAATAGAGGAACTCTTATACATTATTAGTTGGTTAGTGGGAATGTAAATTAATCTGATCGTTATGGAAATCAGTATAGACATCTTTGGTGCATCATCTGTATGTGTGTGTGTGTGTGTGTTTGTGTGTGTGTGTGTGTATCGTTGCACACTAAACTCTTGGGAGATTTTGAGGGCTGATTTACAGTGAATCTGAATAAGGACCTCTATATCTGTTTATTTGGAAGTTGCTCCCAGGAAACAGAGTAAGGAAAGTGAGGGAGCAAAGGAAGAAATGCCAAGAAAGGGTGCATTATTGAGCTGGGTATTGCTATGGGCAGGATATACAGCACCCTTTAGGGTACTTGAAGTACCAGCAGAGGCTGGGGCATTTGCCTGTTGACTTACTCTGCTATGGGATGAGGGTTGTCTCCAGAGGCATTCACTCTCTAGCATTTCTGGCTCTGTATGAAGGCTGAGCAAAGCTGCCTTGGCTTCAGAGTCAAAAGCAGAACATGGGGAAATGGGAGGGTGCAATGGGAGCTGTCCAGCGGAGCTTCAACTGAAACCACATCCAAGGTAATAATGTACAATGCAGAGGGGTGTGGCCATCTCCCCATTGGAGTTTAGCAAAAATGCTTTGCCCTGAAACTCATGGGAAGGCTGCTAGGATTAAAAGCATATTAAGAGCTTTGAAAACCACACCAGAAATTCCTTCAAGTTCCTATAACTGCAAATTGTCAGAGCTCAGTTTGTGTTCCTTCTGTAATTACCCAACAATTGTACGTGGGAAATAAACACTGGTAACATAAAGTATAACGTATTCATTGAGGGTATGTTTTATTTAACAATTTCCAGAATAAATTGTAGCACTTTAAAAAATGAAACCATGCTTTATTGTATCTCAAAGTCTGACTCATCGCTTACCCTTACCATGCCTTGTCAAATCATCAACCTCCCCAGGGAAGCAGTTGAAATTGCTTCCTGAACAACTGACCACTCTTTTCTTAGCAGGAGGACAAGTAGTGGAAAGAGAATAGAATGCATATCAGTTCCCCTCAGCATGAACAAATTTGAACAATAAGGTGATGACTAGAGTTTTCTCCTGGAGATGTAGTAGGAAGAGTGTGCCTCTGAAGATCTGTAATGGTGGGATGTCAGGAAAGATTAGGCACAATCTTTAGCTCCCCAAATATTTATCTGAAAGAATGGCTACCATCCACTACTCTTAAGTTTTATACATTTCCTCAATAGCCACCTTCTCTTCAAATAACTTCATTCATAAGGTTGACGAGTCTCTTGTATGATAGAAAGAGTTGTGATTTGGAGGGAGACAAACCTCCAAATACTGGCTCTGCCAATTACAATTTCTATCATTTCACACCAGACATTTACTTTCTCTGAGTCTCCTTATTTTCATGGGGGAAATAATAGTACTTCACAGTTTTGTTTCAAGAGTAGATGAGATGATTCCATTAAACTCTGAGTAGAAGGTCAATATTCAATAAGATTAGCTTCTTTTCTATGCCTTTAGCTAACAGGACATGAAGTAGTGTTGGATTCCCACTAGAAAGACCCATATCCCTGGAAATATTGCTCACCTATAGTTACAGTTATCATTGTTGAGTTCCCAAAGCTCTGAGAAGCAGATATAAATTAATTTTACTTACCTACTAGGTTTTAAAATTATTTTATTGTCTAGACTTATTTTATGTTATTTATTTACTCAATTTTTCTTATTCCAGCTTTCAATGGAATTTTCTTCTAAAATAAATACAATACAGGGATTATTGAAAACAGACTCTTCTAATGGTTATTAAGATGAAATGGGAAAAAATGTGGACGCAAAACTGATGGAAAATGGAAATTAAATAGTTAATAAGCACATGAGAAGGTGCTTAATCTTACAAGTAACCATGTTGAACAAAATGAATATTATGGGATATCATCTCAAATCTATCAATTTGAGGAAATTTGACTGAAAGTGCCAAGAGATAGTGAGGTGGTAGAGCAATGGATACCCTTGGACACTCTTACCCTTGGTGTGCAAATGAGTAAGGCCAAAGAGCAACTTTGTAGGATGTGGCAAGAAGGCCACCCGCTGTCTGATTAGGCAATGTGCAATTCTAGCTATGTACTCTGGCGCAACTCTCACTTGTGTCCAAGGAGATAGATGAGCATTGCAGTTGACAGTACAAAACAAAGGGAGCTTGTTTTAAAGGGGGGATAGATAAGAAAGAGTAGTAGAGTGGATTATTTCACCAAAGTACGTTGTACATATGTGCGGAAATATTACAAAGATACCTAACTTGGGATCAATACATTTGTAGTTCTTTCATATGCTAGAATACTGTCAAATGTTAAAAGAACGAGCTGTAACATGTAATGGTATGAAAAGATCTGTAAGATGTATTGTTTTATTATTAAAAACATGTCACATGTGCACAAGAGACAAATCCAAGAATGTCCATGGATGTGTATTGTAGCAATATCATTAAGAGTACAAAATACAAAATTACTTAACTATCTACCCATAAGAGAACTGATCAGTAATTATGGCAGATTCATAAAATGGATTATTAAATGGCAGCTCAATTAAATGAGGTAGTCTTATCATATGGGTAAATATCAAATACAGAAGAAAATACATATATGTATTTAAAAGTTAAAAACATGCAAAATAATGCTAATTATTGTTTAATAATATTTTTATATTTTGTATACAAGTAAAGTACAGAGACATAGGTGGGAAAAACAGACACTAAACTTGGAGTAATTGTCATGGGGACAGATTAATACAACACGAATTCCCCCCAATAAACTTCTTCACCTCTGTTTGCAACCCCAGGACTCCCCTTGGCTCCTTGAGCTCCATGATCCCTATTAAAGACAAAAGTTCAGTCTGTGGGATCACAACTAAATGGAGTCCAGCTCTTTGAAATTCTCTTGTAGTCATTGTCACTGTGATAAATGAGCTTTCTCACTATAGCTTTGTTTTAAGCTGTGGTGTATAAGCAGTATTCTACGAATAGAAAAAATGCAAATGCACTCACTTTGTGGGTTGTTCACAGTCCTTCATAAAACATCTAGTTGAAGAAAGGTTTTCAATGGACAGAACTCCTCTTAGAGTCTGCTGAATTCTCACCACTCTGGAATGGAGCCCTATATAGGAGCTTTTACCTTTTATCTTCTTGTATTTTCCCCTAGTGGGAAAGACTATAGGACATTAGTCAGATTTATTGGTAGATTTGCTTTTTGCTTCCTTAACAGTCTAAATTATTGTGGTTTCATTGGTGCATCCCACTATGCTGACATCCTACCCATGGCTAGGAGCAAGTTGAAGGCAGGAGAGGAGTGACTGTATAAGTGGATGCAAGGGAGATCCCCCATGGTGAACCAACTCCCATGGAGAGTCCAATCCAGGACCAGAATTGCATTTTCACCTCAAATTTCAGCTGTGGGTCTAGGGATGGGATACTGGTTGAGTCCCTCTTGAAATGTAAAAGTACAGCATGGCTTGTTTGGGCTGGTGAGTAATTTCTGCCTTCAAAGATGGAGAATGCAGAGACCAGATGGTGAAGTGTGTTTGAGATGGGTCTGGAGATAGCTAGTTAGGCTCTTGGTTCCCATAGAGGAATCTTCCAGGTTACAAACACTTTTTTTTCTCCAGCTGATTTGATTTTGTTTGAGTATTAAAGCTCAGAGAAAAGCTACAAGGAAGAAGAAAAATCCCTGCTGAGTGTGATTTATCAGTTTTGTAGATGAAGTCATCCTGCTGTGGAATTAGTTGAACTCTGTGAGGTCTGGTCATCCCTATGATAATTCAATCAACTGATTAAACGTCTAGAATAAAATGGAGATCGGAACTGGGAAAGAACCCACCTCTTACTAATGACTGTATAATAAGCCTAATATATTGATATAAACTTCCATACTTTCTTCAAATGAACATCAACATTCTTTGCTATAGAATTTACCCATGAGAATTGAAGGCAATGTGTTTGAACTTTTAGCCTGAACTTTCTGACAATGATCTCAAATCAACTTTAAAAGTAGGAGCATAGCTGTGCCTCTGGAAAGGTCCCGTTCTTGTTAATTGCCACATGGTTGGCCATTCATGACTGACATTCAGCCAGGATGCATCATTTGAGCCATGCCAGATGTTTCATAGCTGGCGTCTGCTCTTGTCACTTGTGTCCATTCTGGTTTGTTGGTGGCAATTCCATGCAGGTTGTTAAATGTAGAATGTTATGGTTTGAATATAAAATGTCTCCCACAGGCTCTTGTGCTGAATACTTGTTCCCCAGCTAGTGCAACTATTTGGGAGGTGGTGGAAACTTTAGATGGTGAGGCCTAACTGGAGGAAGTAGGTTGCTGGCAGCAGGGGGTGGTGCCTTTGATAGTTACACCTGGTGTCTGGTCCTCTTTCTGCTTCCTGTCTGCCATGTGGTGAGTAATCTCTTCCATATGCTTCTGCCACTACGTCGTCTCACAATTAATAGAGCCAAGGACTGTGGACTAAGCCCTCTGAATCCATGAGCCCAAACAAATCTTTATTCTCTTAAGTTGTTTCTATCAGGTATTTGGTTATAGTGACACAATGACTAACACAGGAAATTGGTACCAGGAGCAAGGTCACTGCTGTGACAGGGCCTGAGTATGTGGTTCATAATTTTTTGGAACTGGTTTGTGGGAAGAATTGAGACATGTTTAGAAAACCAGGCTAGAGAAAGCCTAGAAGGCTATAAGCAGAAATTAATGGGTTATTCTGATAGGAAACTCAGAAGACCAAAATGCCTATGTGAATGAGGACAGTGAGGCACGGTTTCTGAAGAGATTAGCACCATGAAAAAGAAGAAAAGTGCTCTGCATTGGAACAATAGGAAAGATGCCGTGAGGCAATCTCAGGAATTGGCCAGACTTTACCCATTGCAGGTTCAAGGGTTTGAAAGAGTAAACTCATTTGAAAGACTTTCCCATGAGGAGCGCATCACTGGTGTACCTTGCTCACCTTACTGCCAAAGAAGGTGTTCACCCAAAGATTCATTCTGCCATTTTCAGCTGCCGAGTCACTGGTCCAATGAGGCCCAACTATTGCTTGAGCTGGTGGCAGACTGTTGCAGCATCCCCATGGTGCTGGCTTTGCAGGCATGCACAATGCAAGAATGACAGGGTTAAGAAGACTTCCACCTAGATGTCAAAGGAAACCCTGTGAGGCTGCATTGTGTGACAGGGTTGGAGTTCCTGCAGACAGCCCCTGAATGGCTGATGATACATAGATACCACTAAATTTAAAAATCTAAAAATTACACTGGACTAATAAACCAAAACAACTGGCAAATCGTTCTGCTACCCAGCACTTCAAACTCTGGCTTCATGTGCCCCTACAATCTAGGACCCTGTCTGTCATTATTAGTAATCACAATTCCATGGAGAAGACATGCATTTTTGAGTCAGCAAAAGGGCCATCCTTCTCCTCTCATTGGTTCTCAGATTGGGCATGACTGAGGGAGGTATTTGGAGTATTCCTACATGCAATAACTCAGAAGAAAGCATTGCTTTACTTACTAAGTCTCACTTCCTTTACCTTTCAATAATGTTTGCTTATCTCCACATACTCAAATTTCTGGGTTTGATCTTTATTTTTCAACATTGCCATAGCTAAATATAAAGGATAACTGAGACTTTTTCAAAGCAGTGACAAAATATGGGAATTGTCAAGCTGCATGTTTCCTTTTGGACATTCTACTACAGAGACTGTTCCCTGCACAACAGAAAATGCCTGTAATATGCAGTATTAACATATTCAAGACACCCTTGTAATTCCTTGGCAAGGAAATGGTTGTTAGGTTAAAAAATAACTCCAGATCAAAATTTATCACAGAAGAAGAGTCCAAGAGGTCTGGCATACATGCTAAGAAGTTACTGGCATAAGGATTTAGGATTCAAAACTATGCCTCTGGTGTTTTTCTTTTTCTTAAATTATCAGCACAACTTCTCCAACTCCCAAGAATAAGAGTGGAAAAGAATGGAAGGAAAAACGTCAAGGAGAGGGAGAAGAAACAGGATTAAGATAAGAGAAAGCAATTACCAAGTTGGAAGAGAACAGAAACCATGTGTAGAACCAAGTTTCATGTTTTCTTTACTGGGTTTTCTTCTAGGGAGAACAAGACAAATGTTCGAAGGTTCTGGAGAATTCATAAAAAAGTGAAGATTCCAATCCTTCCTGGAAATTTTCCTATCATGTAACTTTACAGTGTTTGCCTGAATATGTTCAGGAGTGCTGAGATCAACATGCCCAGAAACAAGAGTGCTTTAGCACAGGGTCTGGTTCACACAGCTAGGAAGCCCTGCTCTTAGCAAATGTCAGCTTATCCTTAATTCTGTTTGTGCTCAGTTGATGAGGTGTTACTTCCATGACCTTACTTTCTGTTTCCAGCTTTTGTCCTCTAGCCATTAGTGAAGTTTGTGCAGACTCCTTTGATAGGAGGTAGGATGCATGGCAGAAGATTCTTACCTACTGATGATGTTGTCTTGTGTGCAAGTGCGCATGAATGTGTGCTTGTGTTTGCTGCTGAGATTTCTGAGGGCAGTTCTAGATCTATGTCAGGTATAAATGTGTTAAGTGGGCCACATGTGCTTGTAGATTCTCTTTATGTTAGTTTTTCTCTCTCAGGATACTGGAGGAAGACATGTCACATTGCTTCCTAAAGAGAATGTGTGGTTAAGAATGAAGGAGTGCTCAAGCAAAATCAGTGTTCTGATAATTTGTGTTTTCCTAGCAATTCCCTCTGAATGAGAACTGGGCACTAAAGACTGATGGAGCTGCATATTGCTCTGGGGACAGAACAGAGAGCAATATGTTTAAGTTTGTAGGTATTATTTTGTTTGTTCATCTCAATGGTCCTGTAAGTACCATTAGTCCCCTTTTACAGCTGAGGATACACAATCATATAAGTTAGTTGTGATACCAAGCAGAGGCTTGCTTCCTGATGGATGCAGAAGTCAATACTGTGGCACAGGTTTTGCAAAGCTAAAGAGGTGTATTGAAGGTCAACTGATAAGGCACCAGATTCCTTCTCTGTCTCCCTAAGATAGAGTTGAAAGGCAAGGGGCATAGAGACTGACTGGTTGTACTCAGGTGTCTGGGTAGAATAGTCCATGTGGTACACTGGTCATGGTGGAACTTGTGAATAATTCTGGTCCATCCTTTTTCATTTCTTTTGAGACAGGACCTCCCTCTGTAGCCCAGGCTGGCCTCAAACTTGTAATCCTCTTACCTCTGCCTCTCAAGTCTATCCTGAAACTTTTGACACCAGCACTTTGGGTTCACATGGAATTTGTGGATAATTCTGGTCAATCCTGAAATTGTTGAACACATCTTTCACTTCTAATCTAGGTCCATGAGGCTCAGTTCTCTTTCCTCATGTTCTTCTCCTTGGAGAGCCTTTGTCCACCAGGTTTTGAAATAATTTTAGGTCAGGTTCTAAGTTCTGTGTTTGGTCTGGATAAAAAGTTGGAACACCTTTTCAAACAGGGAAGTTGTCATTTTATGGCTTGATTTCAATTGCTTTCCCCAAGTTCTCAGGGCACATTTGTGATTTGAGGGGAAACTCAGGCTTTGTGATGAAGCCTAGTGAAGATTTTACGAGATCATCACCACCTTCCCCCATGGGCAGGAGGCATCCATTCTTAAGGATCTAAGAACTATAAAGAGAGCTAACACCTTTAATCCTAGCTACTTGGGAGGCTGAAATCAGGAAGATTGTGGTTCAAGGCCAGCCTGGGCAAATAGTCTGTGAGACCCCATCTCCAAACTAACCAGAGAAAAGTGGACTAGAGATGTAGCTCAAAAAGTAAGGTGTCTGTTTTGCAAGTGGAGAGCCACAAGTTCAAACCCAAGTCCCACAGAAAGGAGAAAAGAACTATAACTATAAAGGGACTGGACTCCATAGTACAGCGTTTGCCTAGTATGGTTCAATCCCCAGCCCTGGAGGGAGGGGAGAATTTGAACCTTCAGTGTGCTGTTCATAAATAACCCCACAAGAATTATGTCAAGTTCTTTGTATAACTAAAAATGCTGGGCAATAGGGTTTATATTTTAGACAATAACAACACAGCCTTCCCATTTTCTTTTTTATTCATAGTCTCTCTCAAATTCTGTGCTGTCATTGGTGCTGAATTTCTTGCTTGTACCAAATGATTTAATTAGATTTGTTTGTAGCATTGGCTCTGCCTAGAGAAATAGACAAGCCATACCACTCTGACTCGGTAAAACAGGGGTAACAGATCCATCCTCCACAAGACTGCTGGAGAGAATTCTGCAATGATGCATTTATCACACTCAGCACAGTGCTGGGGCAGAATGCAGTTCTCAATTGTCATAACTATTCTTGGTGCCATTTTAAACTAGCTGTGATTACATCACTTGGCTTCAAACTTCCACAACTAGTTGGCAATGCATTTGTACCAACTCCCAGCTCCAGTGCACACCGTTTCTGAAGGATCTTACGTCTAGGTTTTAGAATGTACAGATTGCTTACTTCTTTCTCGGAATTGGTCTCTGCTTCCTTTTCCCATGAGTTCTGATATATTTAAAATAAACTAACATAAAAATGCAAAGCACCCTTCCCTCAAAAGTGCTGTATGTGTAAAATAATCATGCCAGGCTCATCTCGGAAGCCACACTGTACCCTCTATAAAGCTAGATATCTGCTTATTCAGGTCCAACCGTCCATAGAGAGCCATTGAGATTAAACTCCATGTTCATGTCTCTGTTCAATCTTAGGAGAGAAACTTCTCCCAGGGTTTCCTGGGGCAGACAGTGCTTAATTAATTCTAATGAACGTGGGACCTTCAGGTCTGAGCTTCCCTGAGATGTGGCCCAGGGGGTTAATCTCCCATTGTCTAGCTAATTGTTTTCATCCTCAGGCAGAATTAAGCTTTAATTTTCATTTTTGATTGAATCTATCTTTGCTGACAGAAGTTTTCTGGGCAACCCGGAAAGTCCTCAGCATGAAATAGTGTGATGGAAGCTGTAACACATTAAAAATGCCTCTGCTGGAAGTGTTTCTTGGAGCCTTTGTGATGTCGGGGAAGGAATATCACACAGAAGTCATTGGGTTGGTGACTACTAGAACAATGGCTCTATGAAGTCAGTGCCTGGCCCTGCTCCAAGACTATCCTGTTCCTTTGAAGAGGTGACATGGGGGTGAGGGAAGGTGGAGAGTGAGTCGTGGTTCTGCATCCTGGCTCTGCCACCTGTTAGCTCTCTTGTTCTTGCTATGGAGATGATACTGACATAACCACTAAGAATTTTGGGTCTTTTAGAACCTCACTATTCAAAATATGGTCAATGTCCTCGGAGGAGCAGTACCAGCATTTTCTAGAAGCTTGGTGGAAATGCAGAATGTCAGGCCATAGCACAGGCCTAAATAACAGAATCCGTGTTTCATCAAAATCCCTCAGTAATTAGTATATTCTGGAAAGTCTGAAAAATGCAATGACCTAATATCTCCCTCAATATACTAAGTAATACTCATTATATATGGTTAAACTATAGCTACCCTGCTTTACACAGAGGGAAACTGGGACTCAGAGGTCAAACAGCTCACTTGGTGTCATAAAAACAGAAAGAGGGGGGGTTGAACCTAGGCATCCGTTGAAGCAAATACCCTTCACCACTGTGCAGTTGAGAAGTTGAAATGAGACTAAGTACCTGGTGAGTACTTACTGCAGGGCCTGGCTCACAACAGATGAACAACACAGTTGGTCTTCTGTAATCACAGGTTCTGCATTCTTAGAACCAACCATGGATCAAAAATATTGAGAACAAAGTGTCTGTCCTGAACATGTTTGTACTTTCTTTCCTTGTCATTATTGTCTGAATAATACAGTATAACATTTATGTAGCATTTACATTATATTAGGTATGGTAAGCCATGTAGAAATGATTTAAAGCATATGAGAGATTGTGCATAGTTCTACAGAGTCAATTGCCCATGGATGCCCAGGAGAAAGTGTGTGCTAGTGAGCGTCTCTCTTCCTTCTCTTCTTTGGTTTGTTATTTTCAGATTTCTAGATTCTCTTTTGCCATGGCATTTATGTTGGTCCACCCCAGAGAGTGTGAGTTCTTCCTAAATTCTTGGCTGTCCATTGTGGCTATACTTTGGAAGGAATGATGTCTGTTTGTCCTGGATCTCCCGAGGAATCTTCTGGCAGGTGTTGCTGACTCCACTTCATCTTCATTCCCAGTGCAAAGGACTTGATGCAGCCAGGATAAGGAGCAAGCCCCTGATAGGATAGCATATTGCTCCCTTCTTCTTGATAGGCAACATAGGATTTCCTGGGGCAGAGATAAGATGAGTTCAGGATTTTCATCCCTTATTTTCTTTTCATAAGGATGTTGTACAAGTGGACCAGTCATTGGGGGACTTGCCATTGTACAACTTATTTTTTCTGGAAAAAATGAGTGTCTCTGTATTATAAACACTTTTTGAAAGGATAAATAACCAGCTTCTATGGTTATAGTGTCTCAGTAATAAGGATGATAAATCATAAAAGATAAGAAGGTGACTGAAGGATTTAAAGAAGGGGAAAACGTATGACCAAGAGTAAATAAACAAGAATATACTTCAGTGCCATGAGAATATCATTTCTGGATCCAATTTTTCACCCAGAGCCATCTCAGATCCTATTAGGTGATCCTCAGAGGACGGATTGGATACAGAGCATGTGACACTTGTATCGCTTACTCAACCTTATCTTAGACTTTAGACATGAGTAGCTCTGAGGAAATTGCTTGTGGACAAGATAAAAAAAACTTCTGAGGCGGCTGGGTTAAGGTCATAAAAAAATCAGATTATTAAAGTAACTTCTCTCCTTTTATTAAAGTCCCTTGAGAGTGATGTTAAAGAGCTGCTGAAAAACAGATTTATGACTATGTTTTAGGAAAATAAGCCTGAAATCTAGAAGAAAGGAGAATGTGCCTATCCCTTGGAGCACCTACTGGCCAGAATGGAAAATACATTAGGTATTTATTACTTCATTATGTATTACCTCAAAACTAAGTGACTTAAAGGATAATAAACTTTATTTATGACACACAATTTCTGTGTCAGGAATTCTGAGCGATTTAGCTGAGTTCAAGGGTTTTTCTGAGGCTAAAGTCGAGGCATTGATATGGACTTCACTGGGGCTGCAGGATCCATTTCCTGAAGGCTTTCTCCCATAGTTGGACAGCTGGTGCTGCCTCTTGGCAGGATGGCTGCTCCCTGCCATGTGTACATCTGCAAAGGACTCTCAAGTGTTCTCACAACATGATGGTTGGCTTCCCTCAGTACACATGATCCAAAAGAACAAGACAAAAGCCACAAGACAAAAAGTCTTTTATGGCTTAGCGTCAGAAGTCACCTATTGTCATTTCTATAAAATTCTCTTGCTATACAAGCCTGTCCTGTTCAGTGTGGAGGGGATTGCACAAGAGTGTGACTACTCACAGGCAGGGAGCATCAGTGATATGGGGTAGGCAGGTAGAAAGGGGGAAGTAACACAAAGGTGCCAGGGAACAGGTGCAGCATCATATCTGAGTATATTTTGCCAAACATCCCACTTCACCCTTGTCCTAAATTACTGTTTGGCTACAGTTGGAGCTACTTCTTGACAGAGGGCCCCACAGTCCCCAGCAACATCCCAACAGGGACTTTCCAAACTCTAGGGGTTAGTCAGAGGCCTCATTTACATCTCATCGCAATTTCATACATACGCCTCCCCTAAAATCGCCATGTTTGCTCTGAGAACACTTTATTAGGCAAACTATTCCCATTCCCCAGTTCTTGGAAATGTCCTCCCATTTAATAGGAAATGACACAATTATGTACATATCCTTGATCCTTGACACAATCATTAATCTTTATCCATAAAAGTACCTAAGACTGGGGGCTTGGGGCACTTGACTGCTTGGTCAAGCTGCCTGTCCTCAGTTTCCTTTTGGGGTGGACTTTTTGCAATCATTTCTGCCTTAATAAAATCTAGCTTTTGCTTAAATATGTCTTCTCTGCTAAAAACTCCTCTGTGTGTCCACCCTTGAATTCTTTCTTCTCTGAGACCAAGGACTTGCCATCTATCTCCCTTGACAATCAGGAGGCCAACTTGGAGTTTGAATATCACAAAATACAGAACATAACCATCTAGCAACCAGGAAGGGTATTTGAGTTCTGGTCCTGGCTGGATTCCTTCCTTTCTTCTTACCAGGTCCGAACTTCTTAATCTCTAAAGATATCAGAATAGATAATCTCAAATCCAATAATCTGGGCTTTTGGTATGGAGGAAAGTTGGGAAGGCTGTACTCCAAGGAACTCAGTTCCAAGTCCAGCTCCCTCTCAATTTGCTGGAACATTTAAGACAAGTCATTTCCAGTTCTGATGGATAGATTTCAGATTTGTTGAGGGCAGGGTCAGTCCTAAGGATTAAAAGAGCTAAAGGGTATTTTGCACATCTACATTCTGTGCCCTTGCAAGATGTTATTTTATTTCCCCATAAAGAAACAGAAGCAAAGAAAGTCAGAAGGCAGTACCATTATCATGAAAATAAAATTACCTGTTTCTGTGCAATGCATTATGAACCCCCACACAGGATTTTCTATCTGCCAGGCTAGGTTGCAATCTTTTGAGCTTTGCCAGGTGGTTATTATAATGAAACTAAAAGCAGTATTATTTCACATGCATGCTTTACAATTTATAAAGAGATTTTTACTGACATTATGTTATTTAGGCCTCATTTTTTTTTGCCTGTATAAAATATCTTGTTTATGAAAGTACTTTTTAAACTAGTACTTTTTTAGAAATATACTCATGCTGGTTGTTATTTTCATGACTGCTTATCACTCCCTTTCATGAAAGACGTAAAGTCAGTCGGTTAGATTTCATCTTTATCTTTTAACACTTGAAGAATTTGCATCTTAAGAAAGATAAGTGGCTTATCTAAGGGATGAAATCTACTTAGGGTGAAAATAAAAAGGCATGTCTATGGTCTATGGTGATTTTTTTGTTTCAGAAATTGTGCTCTAGAATACTGAGGTGAAAGACAATAAAACAAATCAAAACTATTAGTAACATGAAATTCTATAAACTCCTTTCCTATGTCAGAGACTGGAGTCATAGAGATGAAGGAATTGTGGTTCCTCACTTTGTGTAGCTTATTTGTGCATGGAGAGGGTAGGTCAGGTCGGAAAATAGGCCAATAATTTCAAGGTAGTATGATACGTCTTTTAGCAGAAGTTTATAAGAAGGATGGGTTTGGGGGCAGTTGATGACCAAGGCACAGTCTTCTCACTGAGGCTGTGAGGAAGGGGAAGGGACATGGGGCTGAGGTCCAGGGTGGAAGGAGCTGTTAGGCAGGTGAAGGTCCAGGTATGTCTGCAATGTGGGGTGTGCAGCAGGAGGATGCTTGTTCCAGCAGTCATGGGGAGTCAGGGGATGGATTTGGACAACCTGCTATACATATCACAATTATGTTGGACTTATCTATAAAAGATAGATAACCAAATACAATATATATATATATATATATATATATATATATATATATATATATATAGTTGTTTTTTGAGAAAGGGGCTTGTGCTGTTCAAGGCCCAGGTTGGCCTTGAACTATGATACTCCTGCCTCAGCCTCCTGAGTGCTAGGACTACAGGTGTGTACTACCATGCCTGGCCTTAAAAATACATTTAAAATACATTTTTTAGGAAGAACTAGAAAAAAGTAGCTTAAATCTCTAAACATAAAGAAATGATAAGAAATGCTAACTACCCTGATTTCTTTCTTTCTTTCACTTTTTTTGTTTTGGAGACAGGGCCTACTAAGTAGCCCAGGTGAGCCTTAACTTGTATTTCTTCTGACTCAGACTTCTGAATGCTGGAATTGTAGAAGTGAACCATCACCCTTGGTTTAGAGAAGTCTTTTGAACAGGGAGGTGGCACAGAGAAGGTTGTGAAAAATGTGTTATAAAAATAGGCCACTGTGAGATAGTACATTCATGGAGGCTAAGGTGGTGGGTCAGGCTGTAAGGAAAGGAGGCTAGTGTTGACCCACATCGGGGGAAAAGGAGACTTGTAGTTTTTGCACTGTGATGTGCTGTAGGTCAGGTGTTGGCAAAGGTTTTCTGTGGAGGGCCAGAACTTAGGTTTTGTGGGCCATATGGAGTCTGTTGCAACTACTGAATTCTGCTATTGAAGCAGAGAAACAGCCACAGACAACGTGTAAATGAATGACTGTGGCTGTGTTCCAATAAAACTTTATAGACACTACATTTGAACTTCATATAATTTTCATATCATGAAATCTTATCCTCTGAGTATTTCCAGCCATTTAAAATAGAAAAGCCATTCATAGCTCATGGGTCTTCCAAAAACATGCCAGGGAGCACATTTTACCTATTGGTCATAGCTTGCCAACCACTGGACTAGCTTCTTAAAACTCTGTTGCTATATCCACCAAAATTTCACACCTGTCACAGCAAGTGGAAGCATCACAGAACAGTCCCCTGCTCACGGCATTCTCTTTCAGGCCACATCTGGAGTTGCAACACATTCACAAACAGTAGGACGTCACCATATGTACAGGGTGGTAGGCAAGCATGCTCAAACCAACCTTCTCCAGCACATTGCTGAGATTCTGCAGGGAGGCGAGGACCCCGTTGAATTCCTGACTTGGACTTTTCTGGAACCTCTGAACTGGCCATCTAAGGCTGGGTGACCTTGTTCTTTCCTCCCCTTGGTAGCTGCGTGATTTGTATGGTCTATATGGTGTGTTATATAGTCGTATCATAGAACAGGGACCACAAGACTTGTATTTTATTCATGGAAGTCTATCAGTTGTTTTGTTTTGTGAGCTCAAGTCAGTTACTTGTTCTAAGTTAGTATCATGTGTAAAAATAGCAATGAAAATACCTATCCTTCCCCTCACCCCTAACAGAAAGGTGTTCCATTGATACAGTGTATGGGGTTTTATTAATTCCAAAGTACTGTGTTACTTTTTTCCTCTCTTCCATTCGGAAGTGGTGTTTTTCTGCTTACTTTAAAAGACCCAGCACTGCACTCCTGGTTAATAAATGCATTTGTGCATGAACATTTGGCTATTAATGAGAACTGTGTTTACAATCAATGTTTTTCCTTGAACAGCAAAGTGAGACACTGTGAGCTAAACTGTAGCAGTGACATTTTCAATAATACGTTTATAAAAGCAATTGCCACCTTGCCTATTTTACTAGTGTGGTGTAATAGAGTCTATTTAGGGTGATTAGATCAGTAAACTGGCAATTTGATAGAGCAGTTGGAGAAGAAAGGGAAAAAAAATAAATGCTTAGAATTCTGAATTTACGAATAGATCAAGAAAGAAATAGCCTCTGAGAATAGCTACCATTCATTTGGGGGATACCATACACTAGTCACTTGCTAGGAACCATTTCTAATGCTTTCAACAATGTGACCATTTGAGTGTTGTTATCTCCATTTTACAGGTCAAAAATCTGAAGCTGAGAGGTCAAGGTCACCAGTCTGCCCTCCTTGAATTCTATTTCTCAGAGAATGGCACCATGACTTATCCAGCTTCACAAGTTCAGTCCTACCAGATCCCTTGGATATGCCCCTTTCTCTTACTTCCCATATCCAATGTATCATTCAGCCCTCCTGATTTTAGCTCTTAAATAATCTCTAGATTCTATTTACCCTTGCCATCTACATTGTCATCCTGGCCTCCTGCCTGTGCACCTGTGTCTACATTGTCTTCTGGCCTGCTCATATCCTGTATCTTCTAATTCAATTTAGAATGAAGGTGAACCTTCCTGACTGTGGCCACAAGCCCCTCTCCATGTGTCCAAGCTCACTATGTCCCTCTTCTCTAAACAGACTTGGTATCTTGGACTGGACATGGTCTTACCAGAATTACATACTCCTCCCACTTCTCCTACTCACTGCCTATTATTCTTTTGATCTCAGCTCTCCTTGCCCTTTCTTGGGAAGCCATTCCTGATCTCTGTACCTAGGGGAATCCTTCTTCCTGGATGTGCACATAGTTCCAGGAAACTTTATTGCAAGCACTTGTAACCACTAACACTTTACACTAACTTTGGTAATAGATATGTTTCCATGTATACATATATTGTACCCTGGTTTGGTTTACTTTCTCCATTATTCTCCCTCTTGTCCCACTCCCCTTCTAGAGGTGACTTTGACAAGTTTAAGTGTTCCATATTCATACATGTATAGAAAGTACCTCAACCATATTCACCCTCTTTTATCCTCTTTATTTGCCCTCCCCCTCCTCCTATTACCCTCCCCTTAACATGACCTGTTTAATATTCCTGTCTGGCTCTGCTTTGGAAAAGTGGAGCAGGGAAGAAGCAGACCACGTGTCTGTTTGCCTTCCTATAGTGTAGGGTGAGAGGTGAGACACCCTTTAATGAATGAGTGAATTGGGCAAGGCATGGTAGCTAGGGAGGAATAGATTTGGGACTTAAAGTAATTTCTTTCTGACTCCAAAGGCTTTGCTCTTAACATCATTCACTTTTGGGCAATGCCATCTTAGCAGTAGGACTGATAAGCGTACTTTATACTAAGATCAAATATTTTGGTTCCATCAGATGAAGTTTGATAAAGATGGATTATTATGAACAGAATTGATAAGAGATACCTGACCAAGGATTCTGAATTTCTCAAGGAGAAATGTAATGAAAACCTGGGATGATAGGGGAGGGTAGAGGGCTGGGGAATGAGAGAGAGAGAGGCTCCTTCTAAGCTTCCTTTGACCCTCTGCTGTTCATCACTTTAGCTTAAAATGGTAGCCATGGGACATTAAGATAGCAATGAAAGTACAATTTATTTACTGGCAAAATACCAAGGCAAAACCCCACTGAACAATGAACAGACACTAAAAAAATGAAGGACAGGAATATTAAACAGGTCATGTTAAGGGGAGGGTAATATCAGGAAGGGGAGGGCAAATAAAGAGGGTAAAGGAGGGTGAATATGGTTGATGTACTTTCTATACATGTATGAATATGGAACACTGAAACCTGTCAAAGTCACTTTGAGAAGGCGAGTGGGAGAAGAGGGAGAATAATGGAGGGGATGAACTGAGCTGGGGTACAATATATGTACATATGGAAATGTCACAATGAAACCCTCTGTATAACTATTGTGTACTAATAAAGATATTTTTTTAAAAAAGACAGTCTATCTCTGTTAGAGTGTGTGTGTGTGTGTGTGTGTGTGTGTGTGTGTTGGGCCATGTAGGAGTTGAGCAGCCTCTGTGCATGATTGAAGTTGTGTAATTAGGAAATGTGTAGAGAATAAGGGTGCATTGGAATTTTGTCTGAGGGTCCCCTTCCTAAGGACACATTTTCTTAAATGTGCATGAGGCAGGATGGAGGAGAAGAAGAGAGAAGCAGGACAACATTGCAATATTAGCTCCTAATTTCAGTGCTGCTACAGACTGACTTTGGTCAACTTCCTTAATTTCTGTAGATCTCAGTTTCCTCAACTGGAAAAACCAGGTGTTGCTGCTCTGAGTTCCTTTTGAATCTGATACTCGGTTCTCTGTCTCCACTGGTGAAAACGCTGGAAGTTACTGTTGTCTTACTTTTTCTGGTGGACATTATGACTCTTGTATTAAAAAAGTGCCATTTCCAACTAAATAACCCCTTCAAGAAATTAATTCCTTAATCATTTCCACCTGGTGAGTGAAAAGGCAAGAGGAAGGAGCTCACTGTCAACAGCTCTGTGGATGGCAAATTAATTCAGTGGAAAAGGATGCATGCAAACACGTGCTTATATAGCCACAATTTGCCTTTCATTTTCCTTTGCAACTCTGAAGAAAGTGAATAATTTCTGATGAACCTCTCATTTGAACATATTGAAAAAACATGTCATTAGCAAAAGGGGCATTTAGTTGCTTGATTAACATATATCTCTGAGTATACAGAACTGTCATTTTTCAGTTGGGGGTAATTAGCTGAAGCTGCAGAATAATACTTGTATGCCTTATTGGGTAAGGAAATTGAAAGGAGAGCATAGAATATCATTGAATTGCTAGGTAAGGGGTTGATGATTTCCTTTTGTTATTTAGATATGAGTTCTTAGCACTGTGGAGGCAAAACTGTGGGTGAGAATGTATATGTAGGGTTGAGTTATTTTACCTAAGAAAGTGCAAAAAAAAAAAAAGAAAGGGCTAAACCAGATGCAAACTGTAAAGTTCATTTGCACTTGCTTTTCTCCCCATGAAACATTCTTGTTACCACCCTGACATTTTCTTAGCCTGCCAAAGGCCAACTCTGGCTTACCCATTACAAGGGTGAGCTTGGCAAATTGCTTAAACTCTCTTTGTCTCATTGTTTTTCCCCTCCCTGCTCTACTCTGAGGCAACAGTTCCTGATTTTTCTGCCTTGAGCTGTTGCTGTTCATATCTCATAAGATAATTAGTTGTATGTGTGCTTTATAAAAAGGATCGTCCAATGCACATCACAGACAATCTCAATTATAGGGGCTAGCGCACCTACCTGCTGGAACCTGGCTGTTACACTAGGGTGGAATGGAGAGGAGACAAGTGTAAAAGTCCTTTTTATTTTTTTTCTAGAAAATGACATTGCTCTTATATTTGAAGACATCTATCTGCCTAGGCATATAGAAATTTCTAAGGTTTTCAGAGCTTTGCAGTACCATCATTTTACATCACAGATTTCAGTCAATGAGCTGGTCATGCCTCCCCAGCGTGCAAGAATCTTGTAGATGGGCGTCAGTAGTCTGGAATCCCATCTCCATCCTTTCTTTGGACTGGGCAGTCCCATGAGAGCAATGTCAAAGATTCAATTGGAACATATATCAGAAGTAATAAGGAATCCATCTCCATAAAGGCTTCCTATGAGACTTCCTGAAGGTTTATAAAAGATACTGCATTGATTAAATGACTCCAATGTTTCCATCTTTGGAAACAACTCAGGTCACTCGGCCATTTTCAACCTTTCTCTTCCCTCTGTCTCAATGATCTCCATTTGTAGAATCTATTTCTGGAATAGTGCATGCTATTTAACTTAGTAGTCTGATTAGCAGAGCTAATGAACATGAAATATCAATATCAGTTGCGATATCATAAGAGATTTCATTTAAAAATTATCTAATTTTTCTTTAAGAGTATAGATTTTTTGCAACACTTTTCATTAGGATATGAAAATTTTGTAATATTGCAAAATTATTTGTTTTTGTTTCATTTAAAACCTGTAACTTCCTTTTCTTTTTCTTTTTGCAGTTCTGGGATTTGAACTCAGGGTCTACTCCTTGAGCCACTCCACCAGCCGTTTTTTTGTGATGGGTGTTTTTAAGATTGGTTCTCTCTAACTATTTGCCCAGGCTGGCTTTGAACCATGAGCCTCCTGATCTCTGGCTCCTAAGTAGCTAGGATTACAGATGTGAGCCACCGGTGCCCAGCTCTGGCCATCTTTCACAAATATTTTTATCTTACTACTATAGGAGAATTGGAGCCTAGAAATAATAGAAGAGGGAAGTCACCCATTAGCTAAATTCCAAAAGTCAACAGCTGTCAATATCTTGGTATATTCTAGTTCTTTTTGCTATGTCTATGTTTCATATAGTCTTATCACATGCCCTAAGATAAACTATATTAATTTTTAAATAATAATTGCTATAAATGAAGTATGTTTATTATGAACAACTAGAACATATAAGAAAGTATAAACAGGAAAACGAAAGTCATTCAGAATCTTACCAGTTAGAAATATAAACATTAAGATTTTAGTGTATTTTTTCAGAGTATTCTTCCTATGCCTTTTCTCTATTTCTTTTTTATTAACTACTTCAAACATAGGGAATTGACTGAAAATAACATAACAAATATCCAGGTACCTTCATAGAAACTTTTAAAATGCTGATCTTTTTCTACATATACTTGAGATTAAATCACTTTATAAAAAATTTTCATCCAACACACATCATAGACAACCTCAGTTGTAGGATTCTTTAGTTTTTCTCCCTAAAGAACCAAATTCTATAGATATGGTTGAAGTTGCCTATGCTCAATTTTATCTTTTGATTTATTCCTATTGGAATGTACTGCTCTGGTTTACTTAATTTCTCTGTTGAATAATATTCTTTTATGTGGAAGTACAACAAAGCATTATTACAAGGAAAATTGCCATACATATTCCTGTACAGGAGACCCCATCCCCAATCAGGGTATACTTTCCAAGACCCCAGTGGATGCTTAAAACCTTGGCTAGCATCAAACCCTATGTATACTAAGTTTTTCCAAATCATACATATCTATAGTAAAGCTTAATTTGTAAATTGTACCCAGCAAGAGATAAACAATAATGAGTAATAATAATTTATAACAATATACTACAATAAAAGTTACCTAAAACTTATGAATTACTTATTTCTGGAGTTTTCCATTGCATATTTTTGGACCACAGTTGACTATGGGTCATTGAAACCATGAAAAGCAAAATCATGGATAAGGGGATCTACTGTATTCTTGAGAAGAATGTTTCTTATTCTGGACCTACAAGCAGGATTGCTAAGTTGTAGGGTAAGCCTGTCTTCAATTTTCCTATGAATTAGCAAATTGTTTAAAGTAGTTGTAAAAATTTGTATTCTCAAAAGCAACACTAAAATACTTGTGTAGCTTTTGCTGTCTATCATCATCTCTCTCTCTCTCTCTCCTCTATCTATCTATCTCTGTGCTTATACACATACAGTATATTTATACTTAAAATGTCTTATTTTTTGCAAATCTAGGCCTTATGATTTCTGGTAATCTTTATATTTTCCACTTACCTTATTACTGATGATAAGCGTAGCCTTTACTTCTAATTCAAACTGTCATGGATTTGTTGTCAATCCAACACTTACAAAATAGTTTCCTGAGGTTGCTGCTGTAGGCTGCTGATAGATCCCAGTCCTCAGGCTGCCTTCTTCAAATCAATCCCTCCTGCATCAGGACATTCCTGTGTTCCATTTCCAGGGTTTTCCTTCATCAGTATCTGGGAAGGTTCTCACTGTAGAAATCTTGCAGTAATGGGAGGGGTTTCATCAAATACCTCTGTCGTCTTCTTACCTAGTAACCACACAGGTTTTCAAATATATTTATAACTGGCATTCATCCGATTAAAGTATGATATATTTACAAGTGAAATACCCACGGGGAAATCCCTTTGAACAAAGAATAAACACTTAAAAAATGAAGGACAGGAATGTAAAACAGCTCCTGTTTGGGAGTGGGTACTAGCGGGAGGAGGAGGGTGAATGGAGAGGGTAAAGGAAGGTGAATATAGCTGAGGTACTTTATATACTTGTATGAAAATAGAACCATGACACCTGTTAAAATCATTTTAAGTAGGGAGGAGGGGGATGAGAGAGAATGATGGTGGGGATGAACACACATAAGGTACATTATAAGCATATACAGAGATGCCACAATGAAACCTCCTGTATAACCAATGTATGCTAATAAAAATGTTTAAAAAAGTAAAATATATTTATGAAAACTATGTAAGCTATTCATGAAAACATACAATATTAAAGCACATAAAAAGAACAAGCCTCTCTTCATTCTTCTCTCTCTAGTCCCCAAATAGCCATTTTATGTAACTATTTTTCTTCCTATTTTTGTTCATGCACAAATGCGATGATGTAAGACATTGTCTCCTTGAGCTATGAGCAGAAGCCAGGTGTTATTTTTTTTTAGCTTAATGTTATCTGTCAGCATCAGTGCAGTATTTTATGATACAGAAATTCCATAAGTAATCTAACTCTTCTAATTACAGACATTTAGGTTGCTTCTAACATTCTTGCAACTGTCTTTGGACATCAGTGTGAGAATTGCCTTAGGAGTAATTTTTAAAAGTGATATTTGCATGCAAATTTTTAAAATTCAGCAGTTAAGAGGCATCTTCTTCATGGGTGCAGGACACGGTGTCTAGATGCTCTGAACTTTAAGTCTGTATAAATGGGGGGATTAATAGTAAGTGCCTGATGGAATGGGTTTGGGGATTAAATGAGGTAAGGTATTTTAAGTCCATAGCATAGAGTTTGGACCATAGGAGACATTAGAAAGTTCTTCTGTGTTCCCTCACAGTCACCCCCCACCCCCACACCATGGGATATTTTTTCCAGCCTATGTTTTAGAATTTCAAATAGATGGGATCATATTGTGATCACTCTTGGATATAAGAGTGACCAACAAAAGGTTTTAGATTTCACGTTGTTCATGTATCAATAGTTCTTCACCTCTTTTTCTTCCAACCTGAGGCCCTAGAAAAGGACAAATATAAAAAAAAAAGTGAAACAATACTTCCACTCATATTAGACTTTGGTCTAAAGATGACACTGTTATTTGATATCTCTATAGGTTCCCAGGAGAGAAAAAAAATATTTGCTATCCAGAAAATGACAGAAAACATAACAGAGTCAAACTCTCTCTCAATGGATAGATTCTTGTTGATTATATGTCTCAAAAGGTAAACTGAGGCTTACAGACAGCTCTCAGTCTCTGTTTTCTCACTATCAGCTTCCCATTGCTTTTATTTTTTCATAAGGGAATAATCAGAATGATGGCAATGACAATGGAAAACAGTAAGAACAGTATGAAATTTTATTGAATGTGCTGGATATAGTAGGGAGCACATGGGATGGTTTACTTTTTCCCTTTCTAAGTTTCTCTGTAGACTCGTTCTTACCCATTAGAGAAGCTGTTTGACATCCCATATTTCTCTGAGAAAATTTCAGTGTTATGAAATGCCTAGTTTAATTTCAAGAGTCAAAAATATCATCCAGTTAAAACTTCATCCCTACTTTCACACATGAAACAGTCATGAAGAAATAATGAAAGAAGACATATCTAAAAAGCCAATGGGTAATTAAAAATAGAATTGCCAAAAATATATAACCTAAAAGAAGTCAAGAAAAAAAAGATCAAGAATAAAAGCAAGAAGGTACCAACAGACAACAAATAAAATATTAAAACAAATAACAAAAAGATAGACCAAAATCTACTTACATCCTTTAATCATCAAAAATCAATATTTAATATATTAAATAAATGGCACATTTTAATTAGAATGCAGAGATTGCAAAAATTGATTAAAAAAACCCCAAGTGTACATGGGCATGGTGCATCATACCTGTAATCCCAACTACTCAAGAGGTAGAGAGGCAGAAGGGTCATGAATTTGAGGCCAGCCCTGGCAAAGTTAGTGAGACCCTATCTCAAAAATCAAATCATAAATGAGAGGGCTGCAGTGTAGCTCGAGTAGTAGAGTGCTTTTCTAGCATGCTGTAGGACCTGAGTTCTCTAGAACAGCAAAATAAATAAAGAAAATTTTAAAAAAGATTCACTTTGGTGGGAGTGGTGAAGCACACCTGTAATCCCAGCACCCTGGAGACTGAGGCAGGACGGTAGGAAGTTTTCTATTTGGCCAGACAAACAGAAAACAAGATAGAAAAACATAAGCAGTTTCAAACAAGTACATTTAAAAAATATACTCTGCAAACCATAATAGAAGTCTGGATTAGCTGTATTTGTATCAGAAGAAATATGCTGCAAGTCAAAGAGAGAAAGAAGGGTGTTTTACGTTAGTGAAAGCATCAGCAAGTCAAAGAGAAAGAGGGGTGTTTCATGTTAATGAAAATGTCAATCCTTCAGGAAGATGAAGGAAAAAATGTAAATACCTATGACAGCTGCAATCTCCAAGAAGCAAAAGTATAATTAAATCTGGAAAATCTATAATTTTATTGGTGACTTTATTTTTTTAAAGTTTTTATTCATTTATTCACATGTGCATACATTGTTTGGGCCATTCCTCCCCCTTACCCCATGCCCCCCTCGCTTCCAGGAAGAACCTGTTCTGCCCTTATCTCTAATTTTCTTGAAGAGAAGACATAAGCATAATAAGAAAGACAAAGCGTTTTTCCTAGTTGACTTAAGGATAGCTATACAGAGAGTCCTAGCATTGCTACCAGGCACAAATGTGTTACAACCCAAGTTGATTCATCTCTAACTGATCTTTACACTGGCTCCTGATCCCCTTCTCGTGTTGACCTCTGTCGCTTTAAGTTTTCTGTATTAGTGGGACATCAGACACTTTAATGTTTTGGATTTCCTACCTATCCCCATTCCTCCCGTATGTGCTGTCCCCTTGTCATGTGATCCAAATCCAACCACAATGCTTCATTTGCCCTAGATCTAAAGTCTGCATATGAGGGAGAACATATGAATTTTGGTCTTCTGAACCTGGCTAACCTCGCTCAGAATGATGTTCTCCAGTTCCATCCATTTACTTGAGAATAATAAGATTTCATTCTTTTTCATGGCTGTGTAAAACTCCATTGTGTATAGATACCACATTTTCTTAATCCCTTTGTCAGTAGTAGGGCATCTTGGCTGTTTCCATAACTTGGCTATTGTGAATAGCACTGCAATAAACATGGGTGTGCAGGTGCCTCTGGAGTAACCTGTGTCACAGTCTTTTGGTTATATCCCCAGGAGTGGGATTGCTGGATCATATGGCAGGTATGTATTTAGTTTTTTAAGAAGCCTCCATATTGTTTTCCAGAGTGGTTGCACTAGCTTGCATTCCTACAAGCAGTGTACAAGGGTTCCTTTTTGCCCATATCCTTGTCAATACCTGTTGGTGGTGGTGTTTTTGATGATGGCTATTCTAACAGGTGGAATCTTAGTGTGGTTTTGATTTGCATTTCTTTTATGGCTAGAGATGGTGAGCATTTTTTCATGTGTTTTCTGGCCATTTGAATTTCTTCTTTTGAGAAAGTTCGGTTTAGTTCATTTGCCCATTTCTTTATTGGTTCATTGATTTTGGGAGTTTAGTTTTTTAAGTTCTCTGTATATTCTGGTTATCAGTCCTTTGTCTGATGTATAGCTGGCAAATATAAGAGACCACTGTGGGTGGTCTCTTCAGTTTACAGACCATTTCTTTTGTTGTGCAGAAGATTTTTAATTTTATGAAGTCCCATTTGTCTATTCTTTCTCTTAGTTGCTGAGCTGTTGGGTTTCTACTGAGGAAGTCCTTGCCTATACCTATTAGTTCCTGTACTAACTTCAGAGTTTCAGGTCTGATATTAAGGTCCTTGATCCATTTGAGTTGATACTATTACAGGGTGATAAACATGGATCTAGTTTCAGTTTTTTGCAGACGGATAACTTTTCCCAGCAACATTTGTTGAAGAGGCTCTCTTTTCTCCATTGTATATTTTTGGTGCCTTTGTCAAAAATAAGGTGGGCATAGCTGTGTGGATTCATATCTGGGTCCTCTATTCTGTTCCACTGGTCTTCATGTCTGTTTTTGTGTCAGTACCATGCTGTTTTTATTGCTATTGCTTTGTAATATAGTTTGAAGTCTGGTATTGTGATACCTGCAGCATTGCTCTTTTTGCTGAGTATTGCCTTGGCTATTCACAGTCTCTTGTGTTTCCAAATGAACTTTAGGGTAGATTTTTCAATCTCTGTGATGAATGTCATTGGGATTTTGATGGGAATTGCATTAAACATGTAGATTACTTTTGGTGGTATAGACATTTTTACTATGTTGATTCTACCAAACCATGAGCGTGGGAGATCTTTCCATCTTCTGTAGTCTTCCTTGATCTCTTTCTTCAGGGGTTTGTAATTCTCCTTGTAGAGGTCATTCATATCCTTTGCTAAGTTTACTCCTAGGTATTTGATTTTTTTTTTTGAGGCTATTGTAAATGGAATTGTTTCTATACCTTCTCAGTTTGTTCATTATTGGTGTATAGAAAAGCTAATGATTTTTGTAAGTTGATTTTGTATCCTGCCGCCTTGCTGTAGCTGTTTATGATGTCTAGGAATTTTTGGGTAGAGTTTTTTGGGTCTTTGAGATATAGGATCATATCATCTGCAAATAAGGATAGTTTGACAGTTTCCTTACCTCTTTGTATTCCTTTTATTTCTTCTTCTTGCCTAATTTCTCTGGTTAGGAATTCCAGGGCTATGTTGAATAGGGGTGGAGATAGTGGGCATCCTTGTCTAGTTCCTGATTTTAGAGGGAATGGTTTCAGTTTTTCTCCATTAAGTATAATGCTGGCTCTAGGTTTGTCGTATATAGCCTTTACAATGTTGAGGTACTTTCCTTCTATTCCTAGTTTTCTTAGAGCTTTTATCATGAAGTGGTGTTGGATCTTGTCAAAGGCTTTTTCTGCATCTATTGAGATGATCAAGTGGTTTTTGTCTTTGCTTCTGTTAATGTGGTTTATTACATTTATTGATTTTCATATGTTGAACCACCCCTGCATCCCTGGAATGGAGCCTACTTGGTTGTGGTGAATAATCTTTTTGATGTGTTGCTGAATTCGGTTTGCCATTATTTTGTTGAGAATTTTTGCATCAATGTTCATTAAGGAGATTGGCCTATAGTTCTCCTTTTTGGAGGTGTCTTTGTCTGGTTTTGGAATGGGTGTAATTCTCACTTCATAAAATGAGTTAGGCAGTTTTCCTTCCCTTTCTGTTTCATGGAACAGTTTAAGGAGGGTTGGTATCAGTTCTTCTTTAAAGGTCTGATAGAATTCAGCAGAGAATCTATCAGGTCCTGGACTTTGATTTTTTGGGAGATTCTTTATTGATGCTTCAATTTCATTTTGTGTTATAGGTCTATTCAGGTGATTAATATCCTCTTGGTTCAATTTTAAGTGGTCATAAGAATCTAGAAATCTGTGCATGTCTTCAAGATTTTCAAATTTATTAAAATATAGGTTCTCAAAGTAGTCTGTGATGATTTCCTGGATTTCTGTGGTGTTTGTTGATATCTCCCCTTTTGTATTTCTGATTTTACTGATTTGGATTTTTTCTCTCCTCCTTTTAGTCAGGTTTTCCAGGGGTTTGTCAATCTTAATTTTTCATAGAACCAGCTTTTTGTTTCATTGATTCTTTGTATTTTTAATTTTTGCTTTTATTTCATTAATTTTAGCCCTTATTTTTATTATTTCTCTCCTTCTGCTTGTTTTTGGATTTGCTTGTTCTTGTTTTTCTAAGAGTTTGAGATATAGTATTAGGTCATTTATTTGAGATCTTTCTGTCCTTTTAATATATGCACTCATGGCTATAAACTTTCCTCTTAGGATGGTCTTTGCTGTGTTCCATAGGTTCTGGTAGGTCGTGTTTTCATTTTCATTACTTCCAGGAACCTTTTAATTTCCTCTTTTATTTCATCAATGACCCATTGATCATTGAGGAATGTGTTGTTCAGCTTCCATTGTTTGCATGTTTTTTACTGTTGTTTTTGTTGTTGAGTTGTAGTTTTAATGCATTGTGATCAGATAGAATGCATGGGATTATTTCTATTTTCTTATATTTGCTGAGGTTTGCTGACCCTAAGATATGATTTGTTTTGGAGAAGTTTCCATGGGCTGAGAAGAATGTATATTTTGCAGAAGTTGGATGAAATATTCTGTAGATATCAACTAGGTCCATTTGATCTATGGTGTGATTTAGTTCTAGAATTTCTTTATTGATTTTTTTGTTTGGATGACCTATCTATTGGTGATAGGGAGGTATTTAAGGTTGCCACTACCACTGTGTTGGAGTCTATATATGTTTTTAGGTCCTTCAGAATATGTTTGATGAAATTGGGTGCATTGATGTTGGGTGCATATAGGTTGATAATTGTTATTTCCTTTTGGTATATTTCACCTTTTATTAGTATGGAATGTCCTTCTTTATCTCATTTGATCAAAGTAGGTTTGAAGTCTACTTTATCTGAGATAAGTATTACTACTCCTGCCTATTTTGGGGGGCCACTGGCTTGGAAAATCTTCTTCCAGCCTTTCACCCTAAGCCAGTGCTTGTTTCTGTTGATGAGATGGGTCTCCTGTAAGCAACAGATTGTTCAATCTTTCATTTTAATCCAGTTTGCCAAACAGTGTCTTTTGATGGGAGAATTAAGTCTGTTGACATTCAGTGTTAGTGTTGATAAGTGTGTTGTGAATACTGTCATTTAGTTGTTTTTGTTATTTAAGGGTCTGATTGTGTGCAGCTGAATCAATGTTACTCTCTATTTTCTTGCCTTTTCTTCTCCTGTGGTTTGGTATTGCCTGCCCTTTCATGGTTTTGTTTGCTTTCATTTTCTGTGTGCAGAATTCCTTGAAGAATCTTTTGTTGTGGTGGCTTGGTGGTCATATATTGTTTTAGCTTTTGCTTATAATGGAAGACTTTTATTGCTCCACCTATTTTGAATGATAGTTTTGCTGGGTAGAGTATCCTGGGGTTGAAGTTATTTTCATTCAGTGCCCGGAAGATCTCACCCCAAGCTCTTGCTTTTAATGTTTTTGTTGAGAAGTCTGCTGTGATTTTGATGGGTTTACCTTTGTATGTTATTTGTTTTTTCTCTCTTACAGCCTTTAATATTCTTTCTCTGTTCTCTATGCTTGTTGTTTTAATGATAATATGTTATGGGGTAATTCTACTTTGGTCAAGTCTGTTTGGTGTCCTGGAGGCTTCTTGTACCTGAATGGGCATAGTTTTCTCTAGATTTGGGAAGTTTTCTGTTATTATTTTGTTGAATATATTAGGCATTCCCTTTGCTTGCACCTCTTCTCCTTCTTCGATGCCCATGATTCTCAGGTTTGGTCTTTTGATGGAGTTGGTGAGTTCTTGCATATTCCTTTCACAGGTCTTGAGTTGCTTGACTAATACCTCTTCATTTTTTCCTTTAATTTCCAGTTCATCTTCAAGTTCTGAGATTCTGTCTTCTGCTTGTTGTAGTCTTCCGAAGTGGCCTTCCATTGTGTTTTGTGTTTCTTTTTCATTCTTTTTTCTGTGGTTTTCCATATCATGGGTCACTTCCTCTTTAATATTGTCAATTTTCATCCTTAATTAATTTACCTGTCTATTTATGGTGTTCTCTGTTTCACTTTGGTATTCATTTATGGGTCTTATGAGTTCATTTATTTGTTTATGTGTCTTCTCATATTTTTTATTTTTGTTATCTTGGAATTTCTTGAGTGCCTCCTGTACATTTTGGTTGACTATGTCTAGTAACCTCTCCATGAAATCTTGCAGTGGATACTTGCAGGATTTCTTCTTTCAGTGTATTCTTGTGGGCTTCCTTGGGTTCCTTGGCATAGTTTATCTTTGTTTTGTTGGAGTCTGGATCTGGGTACCTGTTTTCTTCATTTCCCTCTGAATCCTGTATTAATTTATTTTTGGGGGGAGAATGGTTTCCATCCCTTTTTTGTCTTCTCATCACTCCACTTAATGCTGTTTCTGTCCCTGGTCTGTGTATAATTTATTATTAGCTAACTTACAATAGTAAATCTAACAAAACAAAGAAAGTAAGAAAGAAAAAAAGAGAGAGAGAGAAAGAGAACCAAAGAAATCAACAGGGAGAGGTGATGGACAAACAAACACATAAAAAAAAATTCCAGGTTCAGGAACAATGGAATTTCAGTCTTAGTAGTTCTGGTGTTACTCCTTCAGCATCCAGTCTTGGTGTTGGTATTTAAGCAGAAGCTCTGACTTAGTCTTGGCAGGTGGTTGGGGAGACTGCCAGTTTTCTTTCCTGTCTTTCAGCAGCAGCTGCTTAGTCAGCTCCTCCCTCAGTGAGGTGTGGCTTGCCTCAGGTTCCAGAGATCTGCAGTGTGGCCCACCAGCCATCCTGTTTGGTGTTGGGTTTTCACTGTGCTGGTTTATTAGGGGCTTGTTTCTTTGTCTCACACCCTTTCTCTGGGGCAAGGTCAGAGATCTGTCAGCTGGCTCTCTGCTGTCAGCAAGTTATGCTGGTTTGCTGACTGCTTTTCAATTTTGCAACATTGTTTGACTTTGGATGTTGCTCACTGGCTCAGGAGATGAGCTTTGTTGACCTCTGTCTGCCCTATTTCAAGCAGTGACTTATCACCCACCCACTGTCGGCCTGTCTGCCTTTCCAGTCTTTGCTTACTGAAAGTTCCCATGGAGATCAGCTCCTTGCCCTTCTCCCACTTCTCCAGTGCGCTCAGAACACCCCGCCCCCTCTACTGTGTGTTCTTTTCAGTTCCTGGTTTATTATTCAGTTTTTTTTTTGTGGGGAGGGGGTCAGTCTGTCCAGAGGGCTATGCTAGTTTATCCCAGGAGTGGCTGTGGGAATACCACATGCTGCTTATTTGTTCACCTGCTGGTCTGCATCTCCCAAGCAGGTTTGTAGCTGGTGTCTGGTGGCATGGGAGCCCCCCCTGTTTTCTCAGTGTAACGTGGTGTGGAGAAGCTTTGTACGGGCTGGGGGTTCAGAATATTGGAGTTTTGATTCTTGTTGGTGTTTTTTTTTTCTGCCAAGTGTGGCTCCAGCATCTCAGCAAAATTTTTGATTTATGAAGCTCATGCTGTCTGTTTCTGCCCTCTAGTTTCCATCTTGGATCCCCAGAAGTAGTTTTAAACTACGCCCTCACCTCCCTGTGCAGACGCCTCATCTCCACTTAAAAAGCCAAGCCCCCATCACTACAAGAACATGAAGCAAACATGCTATTGGTGACTTTGATACCCAGTTTGGAAGCAATTGACAGACGAAATAGACATAATATTGAAGAGATACAGATGATCTGATCAAAACTGTCAGGCATCTTTCACGAACGTGGAAAATTATGCCCAATAACAACGGAACTACAGAACACACATGCTTTTCATGTCCACGTGGTGCTCAGCAGGATAGATCATTCATGTTTCATGAAAACAAAAGACTCAAGAGATTGAATCAAACTGAAACCATACAGTGTATATTCCTTGACCACAATAGCATTAAGATAGAAACTATCTTGGATAGCCTCAAATATTGGGAGATTAAGTATAATTCACAGGCCAAAGAAAAAATAACAAGCAAGAAAGAAAATATTTTATTTAAGTAATAATGAAACCACAACACATACTAGCAATCGTAGAACAGAGCTCAGGTAGTTAAAGGGAAATTTACAGCCATATGTGCTTATATTAGAAAAAGAGTAAGGTCTAAAATTAATGACTTAAAAGTCCCCCCAAAATGGGTTAAAAAAGCAAAGGAAACCCTAAGAAAGTAGTATAAGGGAAATAAAAGAGCTTATAGTACAGAGATGAACCAAATTAAAACACAATAGTGAAAACTGACAGAGCAAAAAGTGGGAATTTTGAAAAGATCAGCATCAATAAATCCCTACTGATCATGTTAAAAAAAAGAAAAGTTCTCAATGTCAGAAGTGCAAGGTATTATCACTATAGATCCTACAGACATAAAAATGATAGTAAGAAACTTATAAACAAAGATTTGAATGAAATAAATTCTATTAAAACTACTACTAAACAATGGGCACGAAATTTAGCAGAAAAACATTGACAAAAACGTCTACAAATCAAAAGATACATAAAGAGCTGCACTAATGGCTCACGCCTGTAGTCCTAGGTATTTGGGTCACTGAGAGCCAGAGAACTATGGTTCAAGGCCAGCATGGGCAAAAAATAGCTGGGCGTGGTGGTGCTGGTGTCACTCCAGCAAGGATGAGAAGAGTAAAATAGGAAGATTGTGGTCCAGATTGGCCTGGGCAAAAAGTGGAGACCCTATTTTCAAAATACCCAGAGCAAAAAGGACTAGGGCATGGCCCAAGTGGTAGGGTGCCTACCTACCAAGTGTGGGAAAAAGATGCATAAAGAAAATTCGTACTTAAACCATAGACTGGGAGAATGTATTTGTAAACTCATTTTCTGACAAAGTACTGATTTCTAGCACATATAAAGAAATATTGCAACTTTACAATGAAAACCTAAAAGGATTTGAAGAGACACTTCACCAAAACAATATCCAAGTGGGACAAAGTGCTCAATATCTTTAGTCATCAAGGAAATCTGAATGAAAGCCACAATGAGACACCCACCAAAATGACTAAGTCTGGAAAGGCTAAATACCAAATGTTGGCAGGAATATGGAGAAGACAAAGAAGCAGAACAACCACCTTGGAAATTTTCAGGAATTTTCTTGTAAGATTAACCAACATCTACCCTATAGAGCCACTGATTTCAGTATTAGGCATTTACTCATTTGTTAGTGAAAATATAGGTTTAAGAAATACTTGTAAAAGAATATAACTTTATTACGAATAGCACCCAAGTGGAAATGGTCCGTGTCCATTATCAGTAGAACAGGTAGTAAACTATAGTAATTTATAACATGAAATACTACTCAGCACTAAAAATGAATGATTGATATGTGTAACCACACAGATAAATATCAAAAACATTTTTTTGCCTGAAGGAAACTTTATACTAAAGAGTTAACATGATATGATTCTACTCCTATGGAATTCCAAAGCTGGAAAGCCTAATCGATGCTGGGGAAAAAATTCAAGGGTATAGAAGTTGAGGATTGACTGAAAGGGGATTGAGGCAACTTTCTGGGATTATGGTATGATTGTTTATTTGTTAGCATTTGGGTTACATATATCTATGCATTTGTCGAAACTCAGCAAATAGGTATTTAAGATTTGCATGTTTCATGGTATGTAAATTTGACACCAAAAGGGAATAATTATACTGACCTCTAGTTAAGGCATGCTGAAGAGTATAGAGAGATATATAATGATGTCTGCAATTTACTTTGAAAAACATAAAAAAAATTAAGATGGATTAATTTCTCTATAGAGAAATTCTCAGGCAAAAATCTAGTTGGTGATGTTCACTGTAAATTTTTTTCAACTTCCTTTGTTTGAAAAATTTCAAAAACACAAGAGGCAGTCCCTGACTTATGACTTTTCAGCTATACCCCTCTTTGAAAGTGATATGTACTCAGCAGAAACATGGAATTTAAATTTTGGTCTTTTCTTGGGCTGCTCTCTCATGATGCTGGACAGTGGCCATGGGTCACTGCTTACAGTCTTGAGGGGGAAATGACCCATACTTATGCTGTGTGGCTAAGCTTTGATGTATGGCAGGCTAAGTGGAGGAAACACATTTTTGACTTACGCTATTTGAACTTATGATGAATTTAACGGGACGTAACCCCAAAATAGTCAAAGGATATCTTTGTCAGCAAGGCTGTACTTCCTCCTCCCTGCTTTGGGACAGGGTCAGGCTGAGAAGCCTGCAGTAGGGCAAGGAGAGAAGCCTGCGTTTGATGTCTGTTTGTCCACTCCCTTCCTTTTCTTGTAATCATCTCTGGTCAGAGAGACAAACAGACACAAGGGTTCCATTTTGAACTCATGTTTTGGGTGCAGGAGTGCAGTTGCTGGCCCTTTCTCATGGGGACTGTTTATGGGTTCCTCAGAGACTTCCCAGGTCCTCTTGCTTCCCTGGTCTTCTAGCCCAGGCAATGCATTTTCTGGGTGGCCATTTAAAAATCCTTACTATCTGCCTCTGATGGCCCAGTGCACTCTCTAGCCACTGAAGTTGTCCAACTAAGGCAGGATGATTGTTGCACCAGAATCTTCTTCAAGGTCCACAGCTGGCTCCCTCTTGCAGAGTCCAAATTTGGTCTGTGGAACACACACAGAGAGACACACAGACACACACACACACACACACACACACATACACCCACACAACTTTTGCCCACCTTATCTTGAAGTTAGAGCCACTCCCAAATTTAAATCTTCTTCTATCTGACCCTTACTCCAATTCAGCCACAGCTTTGTGTCTTTGCACTTTATTTAGATGTGCATAGTGAATGGCACTTCTGAAATTCTTCAAACTTCTTGCTAATCTGGCTGACTGGTTATTTTGAAATTCTTTTCCATGCAGCTCACTTGCCTTAAAATGAGAGACAAGCTTTCCCCATGCATGAGAAAAGGTTAATTAAAGGGTTAATTAAGCCTTTAACCCTTTTAAGGAAGTCTTTACTCTGAGCTGCCAGTGAAATTTAATATTCTCCTTTAAGGCTTGGAAATGGATAGCAGTCTATTTTGGCAAAACTGCCTTTGACCTCACCCTTTGCAAGTCTTGCATAACAAATGCTCTTTTTTTTTAATTTATTACCTTATTATAGTTGTACTGGGGGGGGTACATTATGACATTTGCAAAGCACTTAAAATATATCTTCGTTAGCTTCACCTCCTCCATAGTCCTCCTTTATTCTTCCTCCCCCATCTAGAACAGTTTTAACAGGTCTCCTAGCTCTATCTTCATACAGGATGCATGGAACTTCCACCATATTTGCCCTCCTTCACCCGTAAGGATGTGCCTTCTCCCCTCCCACTGGTACCAACCCCCAGACAGGATCTGTTCTACCTTCCTTTCCTGCATCTTTTTGTTTAAAAAGACATTTTTGTTTGTTTATGATGATTATATAGGAAGTTCATTGTGAACCAATGAATCAGTTTCATTGGTTCATTCCTCCATTATTCAAGGAAAGAAGGTAAATATGGTGGATGTACTTTCTATACAAGTATGTCTATGGAACATTGAAACCTGTTGAAATCACTGTAAGAAGTGGACTAAGGTAGAAAGGAGAGTAAAGGAGCAAACAACTCTAGGACCTGACTTTCCAGGAGAAGATTCTTGACTACTGATGTTTAGCATTGAATCTTGGCTCCCATGCCAACTTGGAGTAAGTTTCCATTATCCTGTAAAAATAGTTCATGTCTGTTTCTCTTTGCTGTCTCTCTATAGCAGTATATTTCTGAAATGCAGATGTTTGCAGAGAAGTGTTTTGGAAGTAGACATTAGAACCCTAACATAGAAAGGTTCCTTGGAGACCCACTAATCCTACCCCTTCCTTTCACAGAGGAGACTCAGATATGTGATATGCTTCTCCAGGGAAACACAAGTAAGTAACAGAAGAGATTAACTAATTTCTAGTTCACTGCTCAGAAATTGGCTTTTTTTTTTTTTTTTTTTTTATAACCTCCTCTCTGTCAGGGAGTAAGAATTAAGGCAGCAATTTTCCTCCCATTTCTCTGCTGTGGCTGAGCCCATGCTTTGCTGCTCCCCATGCTGAGTCTTTAAGTGGTGGATGGCTGAGATCAGAGCTCCTTCCCTGCAGAACCCTGCTGGGACCCCTGGGCCACCTGAAACTGGCTGTGCTGCCCTTCATTTGAGCAGCTGTCCTTATAGAAGAGCTGCTAGGCTGCAGGGCTTCATTTGGCTTTGTGAGTCAGCTGGAAGGAAAGAAACCTGGGAAATGCTGAAACAGAGTCACAGAGCAAAGGGGCCATTAATCTGATGGCCTGGAGGAACAGAGCCATGGGATTTCTCAGTTACCAGCTGAATTAGGATGTGTGGTTGATCGTGAACTCTGCCTCCATTAAGTTCTGGAATGCTTTTATTTTCTGTATTTCAGGGAAAGTCTCTTTGATACTTGCTCTGTTTCTGATGGGAAGAGCAGAAAAGGCATGTAGACCTACTCAGGGATGGATCTTCATAGAGTCAGGTGACAGCGAGTGACTCAAAGACAGAGCAGCCACTGAGGGAAGGCCTTAGTGGTGTAACGGAAGCCTTGTTTGTCCTGCTGACAAGGCTGTGGCTGTCTTCAGTCCTCCAGAGGATCTGTCATCACGGGAGAAGGAACTAGGTTATTTATTCAACACTCTTGTGGGTGTAGAGTTCAGACTAGAAGCTTTACATTCATTTGAACTTCATGGTGGCCTTCTGACACTGTGGTTCCTCTTTACAGATGAGAGAGAGATGCAGTTACTTGTTTAGAATCACACAAGTCAGAGGTATAGGGCCAAGTTCTTAAAGCAATCTGTGAGGGATCTTCTTCCTCAAAACCTGTAGTTATAGGCACTAGTGTTGACCTCACACAGTGAAACTAATGAAATTGACATTTAATGAAAGCAATAGATTACTTCCTGTTACTCCAGAAAGACACCACTTGACCAGCTAAACAGTGTTAAAGACATTTTTGTTCACAGAATATGTCATCAGAACTCACAGGCAGCAATGGAACATGGGAACATAGGAAAGAGAGGAAAGAGCCCCAGGGATATCAGAGAGGACTCGTCCTCCAGGTTTATCCCAATCCTTGTAAAATATGGATACCAACCTACTCCGTTGGTTTACATTGCTCTGCCTCAGGAAGGTCACCTCAAAAACTTTCATCAGTATCAGAAACTTTCACTATGATGGGCAGAATTGATTTGAAATTTTCTTGACCTTATAGATTTGTTGAGGTGGGGGAGGAATACCCAGCTTATGGAGTTTCAGTGTAAGAAGGCTTTTGTTAGGATTCTGAAGGTATAGGTGTGGCCACCCTCTTGCCAGACAAAGGTCTAAGAGAAGGGAATCCTATCCTTCCATATCTACCCTTTGTCAATTGAGAGTGATGGAGAAGAGGGGCAGGGTGGGGACAACCCTTACCTATGGCAATCGATCATTCCCAGTTTCCAGGGTTACTAGACCTGTGCCTGTCAATCATCCAGTCTACCTGTTGGCCATGGAGCCTTCATGGTATGAGTTGTAACAACAGGTATAGGCTCTCTCTTCACAGTGGCCTTCGGTCATGACTGTTCTTTCCTATACATGTCCATCATCAACTATGCAGGTAAACAGCTTTTTAAAATGATACTTGCAATGAAACAGATTAACAAGGGTCGTCAACACAGGCAATGCATGCCTTCCAAAGTAGAGAGTCCTGGGCAGTGTTAGAAGCACAAAAAATGATCCTTTGATCTTTTCTTCTCCTTGTCTCTTCCTTCTCATCTTTCCCCAATCTCTTCTCATTCTTTTTGGTTCCTAACTGCTTCTTCATTGTCTTGATCTCACTAGGTGTAGATTTGATTTTTTTTGTGTGCATTTGTATATGTCACATAGCTAAAAGTATGTGGACATTTTTAAAATACTGACTTTTAAGTCTTCTCAGTTTTTAATATGTAGGTTTGTAGAGTCAAAGGATACTAAAAGATTTATCATGAAGCCTAGCACCTTCCTATCTGCAGTACCCCTATTTTTCTGCCCTTCAAAGGCAATTATTTTCAATTCTTATAGTTGTTTACTTTGATATTTGCCTTCACATTTTTAAACAATATGCTTATCCTGTTGCCTCTCCATTTTGGGGATTAAGGGTGTTCTATAATTTTCCCTTTCATCCATTTTCTGAATACAGGCTCACTTCCCATTTCTACCTCCATACTCTTCCCCAAACCTGGATCATTTTGGTTGATCAATATTCAGTATTTGTGATTTTATGACTAAGAGAGATATAATATGTATATCATGACAATTTTTCCTCTCTGTCACAATATTTGCTTTCCCTGGAGTTAATAATTATTTTTTGAAGTTGCTTTTAGTTTCTATATAGTTATTATTAATTCATCTTAACCATCTCTCTATTACTTAGTTCTTCTCGAACATTAAGGTACACCAAGAATTCTATGAGTACTATCTGTGTGGAGTTAGTTCTTCTTGAAATTTCTTCTTTGCTCCAAAGAGGTAGAATGGTCCATCTCTAGTCACCACACTGTTGTCAGCCTAGGATTTATTGTCATCTTGGGAAATAATTTGCCCTTTCACTGGGTTTGACTTTTATTTCTTAGATCCCATTCTTTTTAAGTTTTTCTATTACTTTCTTATTTTGGTGGTATATGTCCTCTAGTACCTTCCTAAAAGAAGGATGCATTGAAACAAAATTTTCTGAAAAATGACATTATTTTTTATTGTTCTTATATGAATTTTTTATTATTCTTATGTGATTGGTTGGGTATAGAATTGTAGGTTGGAAATAATTCCCCTTTCAGTTTTTGAAACTATTACTCCATTATTTTCTGGCTTCTGGTGTTGCTGTTGAGGGACCTGAAACCATTCTAATTATTAGTAAATAATTCTTCTCTTTTCATTTCTGGAAACTTTTATGATCTTCTCTTTTTTCTGTCTTCCACATTTTTAAGATGGCATACTTTGGTATGAGTTTATTTTCATTTGTTTCAATCTTGGAAATTATGTCTTTAAATTTTTTAATTTGGGGAATTTTTTTTCAGTACTGGGTCTTGAACTGGGGTCTACACCTTGAGTTACTTCACCATCTCTTTTTGTGAGATGTGTTTTTTTGAGATAGAGTCTTGCAAACTATTTGTTCAGGCTGTCTTTGAACCGCAATCCTCATCTCTGCCTCATGAGTAGCTGGATTACAGGCGTGAGCCTCTGGAGCCCTAATTTTTCTTTCTGAAGAAGGAAATTTTCTTTTGTGTATGTGTGCATGTTCTCTGTCTCTCTGTCCATCTCTGTCTTTATCAAATTCTAATTATTTAGATATTGCACATTATTTAGTTTTCTTTCCCTTTTTTTTCTGGGTTCCAACTTTTTCCTCTCAGAGTTATTTCTGGAGTAAATAAGGGATGTCTACCCGACTTTGTCTTTCTACCTTTCTATTGAGAATATTAAAAAAAAATCTGTAGTCATACCTTACATTTTCCAGAACTTTCTCTGAGTTCTTGTATCTTGAAAGTAATATCTACTTTTATCCCTTTGAGGACACACAAGATGGGTTTTGGAGGCTTTATCTCCTAGCATAGTCCTTTTTCCTCCATGTTGTTTTATTTGTCTGTTTTCTCTGAACTCTGCCATTCATGTTAGAAGCTTGGCTCAGATGTTTGATGACCCTAAGCTGTCTGCTGCTCTTTTAAAATAAATAAAACACTAGAAAGCTAAAAGTGAATGAAAGTCCTGTGTGTGTTTCTTCCTTGGAAGGTGATCTGACAAGGTCAGTTTCTGGAAAGTTGTTTCCCTTCCCCTCACACCAGTATCTTGATACCTTTGCACTTGGGATGGTGAAATTCTCTCTAGAGAAGAATGACTTTTCTTACTGCCTCCTTGGATCCCAGTGGGAGGAAAAGCTGGAAGGTCTCAGTGTTCAGTATGGCAATGATCCCCATGTCTTCCATTTTCAGAACTCCTGAATGGAGAGCTCCAGCCCAAAGACTCACATCTTACCCTGCAGACAGAAACCTCGAGGCTACTGTCAATACAAGGGTGGCATAGTTCAGGGAGAGGAGCTGGGATCTACGTGCTACTCACATAAAATTCAACCCTATTTTCATCCCCACTTTGCCTCTGTCTGCAGAGGTAAATTATAGCACTGGCTTGAGTTTTTGGGGGATTTTTGTTGCTTTCCTGTTGTTGGCTTAGGATCTAGTGCCCCTGGGGCTACTATGCCTGGTGCCACTTACACCTGTGGCTTTCTGCCCATCTGTATGCTGCAGTTACTCCCTTTCTCTCCTTAATCCTTGTAGGTTTATTTATTTTTGAAGAATGCTCTCACATTACTTTAATGGGGTTTAATGAAGGAGACTTAGCTGAAGTCTATATATTTCTCCTAGAGTACAATGTTAATTATTCAATGTTTTAGTTAATGAGAATTTTATATATTTTGCTTTGGAGAAAGAGAGAGAGAGAGAGAGAGAGAGAGAGAGAGAACATCAATATTGTGACAGGCAAGTCTAATGGTCTATTTGGGTGTCAATAAGGTCTTAGCCCTGTTTCCTAGTATAAAAGAAGCATTGTTCAGAAAATGATGGTGAGTCAGTTTAAGAACCCATATGTTTGTGAGGCTGATTCAGTGTTACTGTTAGTCCTTATGGAGAAAGGAAGTATGTTATCAAAAGGATTTTTAAAAGAGTTTTCAGCTGGGTGCTGGTGGCTCATGCCTGTAATCCTATCTACTCAGGAGTTAGAGATCAGGAGTATCAAGGCTTATAGCCAGCCTGGGCAAATAGTTCAAGAGACCCTATTTCAAACAACAAAACAAAATAAAACAAAACACAAAAATAGGCGGGTGGGGTGGCTCAAGTGGTAGGGTGCCTGCTTAGCAAGTCAAGGCCCCGAATTCAAACCTCAAAAAAAAGAATTTTCAAAGAAGTATTTTCTGATTGGCCCTTAGACAACTGGATTTGGAAGTTTAGTCCACCCATCTTTGGTTAAATTGGCAGTCATTGAGGTTTTTTCTGTGTCAGTGAGTTCTGTATCCACATCCTTTATCTAACTTAACATCAAAAAGAGAAGACAGGGAATGCAGAATGGCTGAAATAAAAGGAACAGATCACCCCTCACACTCCCACCCAAAGACGAATGTTGCTGTATTCAGCACCTTGCTCTGTGCTCTAACTTCTAGTCATCTTCTCTTCTTGTACTTATTACAGGCATCCCTTTCTCCCCCAAGGTATTTTTGATCACTAGCTTGTCTTAGATGATAACTAAATTGTCAGAAAGGATCATCTACTCTTCTCTCCTCACATTTCAGTCTCCCCAGTGTGGGAATCCCATATCTGAACTTAAGCGTGTCCATATTATATCTGTCTGGTCTGTGATGTTCTGTCCTTATCCCCCCCCTTCCTGCTTTAAACCACACCCCCCACACACATGCAATGAGCGAGAGAAGGCCAGTAGAAAAATTGCACTATCACTCTCCAAAAGGAGAAAAAGCCTGCACTTTTTTACATTTTTACAATGGATAAAACCAACTCTGTTTATGAAAGGGGTTTTCTTTTAGGTTTGGCAAGAAGTGGAAAGGTTTTTCTTCCTTCATTCAATTGAAGTGTGTGTTGGGGGGGTGGGGGTAAAGGGGGAGAGAGATTAAAGAACAAGTGCATTGTGGGAAGCTCATCATGACTGAACTGGGAGCAGCCAGCTGCAGAGCCCTGATAGGAGCTTGGAAGGCTATATGGTGCCAAGACTGTCAGAAACTGCTCTTGGGGTCTGAAAGACGACAGCAGGATTCAGCGTTCCTCTGACAACCATTCAGAAAACAGAATGTGAAGAACAAGGAGGAAGGGGCAAATTACCAAAATGCTTCCTTCTTCTCTATTGATGCCTAGGAAATGCTGGCCATGTGAAGGGCACAGGTGAGGGCTTTGGACAGGCAGGAACAGTGGTGCTGCCAAAACACCTGGCCTGTTTTTCCAAGACTGTATTTTCTTAGTTTAGGCAGTTGGGAAAGTTTCTCTCTCATTTACAAAGGCTGTGCTCGCCTTTGAACCCCTATTTCAGTTTCTTTTTTCAACTGTTCCCTTGCTTGGCCATCTATGTCAGGGGTCAGAAAACGTTTTCCTGTGAAGGTCTAAATAGTAAATATTTTAGGCTTAGTGGCCCGTGTGGTCTCTGTTGCAACTTCTACTCTGCTGTTATGATGTGAAAGCTGCTGTGAAAATGTGAAATAAGTGAATGTGGCCGGGTTTCAATGTAACTTTATTCATGAACTCCCAAAACTGACTTTCATATAATTTTTGCATGTACTGAACTGTCATTATTCTTGTGAATTTTTCTGACCATTTTGAGATGTAAAAACCATTCTCAGCTCACTCATTGCACAAAAACAGAGCACATGGGCTGTGCTTGGCCAAACCCTTGTCTATGTCCAAGTCATGGCATTTTAGAGGGAGAAGCGATGTCTGGCTCCTCTTTCCTTCTCCAGCACCCTCTTTTTTCCTTTCTCTTCAGCTTCCACTGTGCTGACTCAGAAATCAGAAATTGAAGCCAAGGGAAGTGAAGGGTTTCTTGTTTAACGCCTTAGTGGCTGTATCAGGATACAAACTCAGAACCCAAGGAATAGTTTTTATACCCCAGACCAAGACTGTGGGCTGTTTTTGAGATTCCAAAGAACAAGTTCCTTAGGGTTACCCTGGATCTGAAAACTCACTTCCTTATTATCTTCTTGTTCTATGATTCTTTAATACATCATTTGTTGATTTGTGCCTGTTACTCTGCTGAATAAGACTGGGATACAGAGATAGTAAGTCCAGCTCTGCCCTCTGAGAGCTCATCTGTTCGGGACATGATTTTGAAGAATTGAAACTTGTATAAACTGCAATTACTACTGCAGTTTAGAGGAAGTCCATTCTCTGAACAAGATAGGGGAATAAAAAGCAAATGAGTAATTCTCCCCTCTTATGTGCTTTAAGGAGTTGAAATAACTAGATTTATGTTAAGTGGGCACACAAGAGATTTTGCTTCCAAGTGAGTAGGATTCTTAACAAGTGATGCATCAATTTCTCTGGTTCCAGACATTTCTGGATGCATCCTTACTAGATGTTACTTCCTCCAGTAAAGCACTATGGGTTAAGTCTTTACCCTTTGTGATTAGAGTTTTGCTTTTGGAAATGACAACCTTCTTTACAAAGTTGCACTTTGTGAATTAGCTGGATGACAATATTTGAGTCAAAAACTTCACAAAAAGCACATGGTGATGAAGTAAGTTGTTAAGGCAAGGGCCACAGTGTTGGGTTAAGGCAAGAGGGAGAAAGAACAGACTAACTTAGAGTCAGGCAGATATGAGATACAAGTCTAGACTCCGCCTCCATCCTGTATTGGAAGTGTGATGTTAGAAAAGATGCCTTCCCTCTTTGAGCCTCAGTTTACCTATCTATAAAGTGGGCTATGAATACTGTCTTTGCACCATAGTTGTGAAGATCAGAGCATGTGAGATATTCAATATTTATTAGATATTCTTATCTGGCCAGTTGACTGCAAAGTACAGTTTACAGGAGTCAGAATTTTCTCCAAGTAGGCTTTCTGGGATTAACTCTGGACCAATGCTAAATAAATGAAACAAGTTATTTTTCATTTCTGTTTTTGAACTATGTGTCTTCTTAGGTTTGGGAAGTGTTGCAATTTCCCACAGACAAATGAGACACTTCACTTGTGAATCATACTTGAAACACCATTTTTCAATACTAGTTACTATTTTTTTCAACAGTATTATTTGTCCAACTTTCCCTGAAAGATCAGCTAAATGTCACATTATTCCTGCTTCTGTTAATCTTTCAAAATGCTCAGTACAACAATCAAGTTATAACCATTTCTTCATGCTCAAGGTTATTTAAGAAATTTTCTCTAAGTGGCTGGGGACATGGCTCAAATGATAGAGTGCTTGCCTATCAAGCATGAGGCCCTGAGTTCAAACCCTAGTGCTGCCAAAAAAAAGTCTTCTAAATATAGTCTTGCTAAATTTTTGTTTAATAAAAATTGTATTCTATTCTCCACAGGAAGCATGGATGCATTATAAAACATTTGGAAAACACAGAAAGAAGGCCTAAAATAATTCTTAGTTGAATTACGAAAGACTAGCTACAGTTAAATTGTTGCCCCCACTTAGTATACTTCATTCTCATCTTTTTACCATTTTTGGGAGGTACCATGGTTTGAACTCAGAGCCTCACACTTAGGAGGCAGGCACTCTACTACCTGAGCCACTCCACCAGCCGTTTTTCACTATCTCTCCTTGTACCCATAATGGTGATGGGATGATGCGTGTTTCTGTAAATACTCATGCATACAACACGCACATGTGTCTCTTTGAAGTGGTATCTGCTTACTGCTGGTTGTAACAACATATGTCTGATAACACAGAAGGTGAAAAATCCTAAGAACTTCAAAAGAGTTTTGAAAAACTCTAAAATCTTACCATACAGAAATAATTTCCTTAATGTTTTTTCTTCTTGTGTTTTTAGAGTGTCAAGGTCATATTAAATGCTTGGAATTTTGAGTATAGTTATCATAGAAAGACCCGCAGAATAAGTGATTTGAAAAAGAACTTCATGACAGAATTTTCTGCGAGGGAATAGTGTATCAGCTTTTTCCATTGAAAAAGAGAACAGTGTAAATAACATAGATTATTCAATAGGAATTTTATGGGCAAATTCCTGCCCATGAAAGTAGACATTGTATTTCTATCAACAGCTTAGGATTTTTCAAATATGCTTTAGAAAAATGGAGAGATGAACCAATCTGGGATACAATACATATAAACATGGAAATATCATAATGAAACTGTCTGTATAGATATCGTAAATAAACAAAAGTGTCTTTTTTTTCCAAAAAATGGAGGACAGGAAGGTAAAACAGACCCTGTCTGTGGGTTGGTAACAGTGGGAGGAGGAGGATATAAAGAAAGGGTGCTGGAAGGCGAATATGGTGCAAATATTATGTACTCATGTATGAAAATAGAAAAATGAGACCCGCTGAAACTATTCTAAGAATGGGGGTGGAGAGGGGATAAAGGAGAACGATGGAGGGGGTGAATTTGACTAAGATATAAATACTTTTGTAAATGTCACAATGGACCCCCTGTACAACAATATCATAATAAAAATAAAAAATATAACATTCTTATGTTAAAAGAAAAATAGAGCAGAAAGTAAAGTTCCCATATGCTTCACCCACTCAAATGCACAACCTCTCCACTGTCAATGTCCCCCACCAGAGTGGTACCTTTGTCACAGTGGTTGAACCAACACTGGACATCATTATCATCCAAGGTCCATGGTTTGCAGTAAAGTCCATCCTCGGCATTAGATGTTCTATGGGTTTTGAAAGCTGTATAATGAGATGCGTCACTCTAATAGTGTCACACCAAATGCTGTTACAGCTCCTAAACATCCATCCTCTGCCTTTCCATCCATTCCGCTCCTTCCTCAGAAGGGATTATGTAGGCCCGGTGGGTCTCTGTGCTAATTATAGCAAGAGAACTGATTGTTATAAAAAGAGCATACCTGACCCCACCTCTCACTCTGGCTTTGTGTCTCACCATAGGATTTCTTCCTCTTACACATGCTCCTGTCATGGGGCCAACCACCATGAGAACCACCTGATCTTGGACTTTCAGCCTCCAACACTGTGAGCAAACACAGCTACTTCATAAGCTGAGTAGCTTCAGGTATTTTGTCTTGGTGATGGAAAAGGGAATAATGCATAGTCTATTGATATGATTACTATTTTCTTCTTCAACCTGTCGAGGTGATATGGCAGAGTACATTTACTGATGGGATGGATTATGGTAATTGACTTCAAGATGTAAAAGTTTTACACCACAATCAAGTGGGTTTTACCCTGTGCACACCTAGAATAGGTTTTGCTTGGTTATTGCATAAAACCCTTTTTATGCACTGTTGTATTTGATTCAATATTATTTTGTTGAAAATGTTTGCATCTCTGTTCATGAGAGAGGCTGGTCTGTTTGTATGGTTTCCATATGGGGGTAATTCTGGCCAATTAAATCGAGTTAGAAAATATTTCGTCTGCTTCTGTCTTCTGGACAGATTGCAGAGAGCGGATGTCATTTCTTCTGTACATGTTTGGTAGAAATCACAATATCTCATTTGGAGAACAGCTCCATTTTGACAGAAGAAAAATAAAAAGATATTTGGAATAGAACTGCTTTTAGCACAGTTTCTCAATCTCTTGAATGGTCTTTCTATTTTCAGCTGGTGTAAGCAAAAGAAAAAATTAATGTATTATTTATTTAGCTAGGGGATTTTAAGAAAAAAATTGAGGAACAGCTTTAGGTTAACAATAAAATTGAGAGGAAGTTATGGAAATACCCCACATGTGCCCTCCCCCCATTGTACAGTCTCCCATTACCCATAAACCCTATAAGAGTGGGGCATTTTTTCAACTCATAAGTCTACATCAATACATCATAATCACCAAAATTCTTACATTTACATTGCAGCTCAGTTTTGGTGTTATATATTATATGGTTTTTGACACAACTAATGACATGTGTCCCCCCATTATTGTGTCAGACAGTTTTTTCACTGCCCTAACAGTACGTGGTGCTTCTCCAACTCCTCTTCTCTCCCCTCTCCCAAGTCTTGGCAATCCGTGTTCTTTTTTCACCATATTTTTTTCCTTTTCTGGAATGCCATATAATTGTACAGAATATAGACTTTTTATATTGGCCTTTTTCACTTAGTGATGTGCATTTATGCTTTCTCCATGACTTTTCATGGATCACTAGCTTATTTTCTTTTAGCCCTGAAGAATCCCATATTTTTAATGAAGTCATCAGAAGCTGTGAGAGATTGTACTTGATAGTGGGATAATGGCTATGGCTAGGGGTTGTAAATCTGGTAGTGGGAATAGAACAGTCACAAACATGGCATTGCATGTGGAAGTCCTGTAGAACTTGGCTATGCAGAACGCTCTTCCCATGTATTCTACGGGAACCCCAAGGTCCAGAAGTCTTTTCTTGAGTTCCATGTTTCGGAGTCATTTCTTATGGTAGGGCAGTGTGTTTCTTCAATGTTTTCCAAGAAGGGTGAGTAGATGAAATGCTGTCTGAAACTGCATTTACGAAGACTGATTTCTTTTGTGGCTTTTCGACATAAAAGAAAAGAAATGTCATATGTACTTAGGGCACAGCTATTTCTACTCAAGTTTATAGATTTTATCTATTATTAACTAGCCTTTAATGTTAGAGAGCAACATTTCTGATTAAGATCAACTGCTTTTTTGGGCTTTGGGGAGTAAAGCTAACTTTTCTTCCTGGGTTGCTCATGAAATTCCCACCTCCCTTTATATTTCTAAAAAATTGTAAAGATAAGATGGGAGTGGTTCTTTTTCGCACTACTTTTGTCTGGAAGATGCTTAGTTCTCTTAATGTACATACTTAACAAATTAGAAAAAGAATCCTTGAATTCCAACTCCACTATGTCTCTATTCTAATTACTACTTGAGTTATTGCTCATTCTTAGGTTATAAATTTTTTCTCTTTCACTTGGACTGTTCAGTTTCAGCAAGTTTGATTTTCTTTATGTTTAAAGAGACTTTCTTAAGTTTATCCTCCAAACACAGTTCACAGAGGACCTGGGGGAGTGAGCAGAAACTCCTTGGGTCTTGACTTCCTCAAAGACTGCAATTTGCTAGGAAGACTTTGGCTTGATTTCCTAGCCTTAATCATGAAGTGAGCAATTATTTTTACAGCTCGGTCATTGCCTGGTTAATAGTAACATTTTTGCACAGCTGTGTAAGGCCTAACATGAAATTTCTCTGCAAGGGGCAGGTTCTTGATTTAATTCAGACTCAGAATTTGTTGCAACTTCTGCAAGTGGTGTTTGTTTTTTAATAGCACATTGTGTTTCTGTCCATCTCCTAGTCTTTCCCTCTAACTGTCCAGTTTCTTCTAGTGACAATTTCACCATCTACTTAATGGGGCCATGGAGATGGTCGTAGATGAGCTCACCCTAACTCTGCTCTGACAGTCTGTCCTCATAATCCACTCCCCTAGTCTGCTTCATGAGCCTCAAATATGCCGTTCTCTCCTCTTGGTTCTGCAGAATGACTGGTTTGGCTGAAGGTGACATACAAATGTGACAAGACAATAGATTTTAAAAACTAGTGGCACATATGTGTTAATTTATGTGGTTAAGTGAGGTATTTCCATACATGTATACACCATGCACTGATCAAATCCAACACCTTTTCCCACCTCCTCCCACCTGTCCCAATTCCTGGTAACTACTATTATTCTTTCTGGGAGACTTCTTAAGGCTTCCACATACAAGGGAGAACATGTAATATTTGCCTTTCTGTGTCTGGCTTATATCACTTAACAGTAAGGACCTCTGCTTTCAACCATATTGCTGCAGATAACAGGATTATGCCTGAATAATATTCCACTGTGCACACATACCATATTTTCTTTATCCACTCATTCTTTGAAGGGCACCAAGGGTGATTTCATATTTTGTTATTATGGATAGTGTTGCCACAAATCTGGCATACAGTTTTGCCGATTTTATTTCCTTTGTTGCATAGAAGATTGATAGCTAGATCTATTTTTCACTTTTTTTGTGGGACTAGGGTTTGAACTTAAGTTTTGTGCTTGCAGAGCAGGCACTCTACTGCTTGAGTCACACCTCCAGTCCATTTTGCTCTGGTTATTTTAGAGTGATGTCTTGAGAACTATTTGCCCAGACTAACCTTGAACTGATCCTCCATGCCTCAACTTCCCGAGTAAATAGAATTTTAGGCCTGAGCCACTGGCGCCCAGGTTATTCTGTGTTTTGAAGAAAGAAAGTGTCTAAAACTACTCTGTGAGCCTTTCACAGAATAATACAGCACTCCAGTGGACAATGGGTTCTTGAAATAGTTAGGTCTGAAAAGATGCTCTTGGAGTACACCAGAGCCCAGAGCAAGGAATGATTGACCTAGAGGGATTCAGGTGACAGGCATTTGGATTGGTGGCCATTTCTGCTCCTTCCATAGCTCTGTTAAGATGCTCTTTTGAGAACAGGAGCCCTCACTCAGTGGGTAACAGAGCTCAAAATCATAAAATTCTACTCATCACTGACATCTCTTACTGTATCTAAACTGCCAATAGTAGGACAACATTTGGCCAAGGCAAAAACTCCATAATCTGCTACTTCCATTTGGATCCATAGCAGAGCCTGACCAGAACAAAAGGATTTTCATTTGCTCAATACAATTTTGAGAGCTCATCATTCTCTAAATGCCGTGCTGGAATTTTTTTTTTCATTGTTTATTATTCATATGTGCATACAAGGCTTGGGTCATTTCTCCCCCCTGCCCCCACCACCTCCCTTACCACCCACTCCACCCCCTCCCTCTCCCCCCCACCCCCTCAATACCCAGCAGAAACTATTTGGCCCTTATCTCTAATTTTGTTGAAGAGAGAATATAAGCAATAATAGGAAGGAACAAGTGTTTTTGCTGGTTGAGATAGGATAGCTATACAGGGAGTTGACTCACATTAATTTCCTGTGCGTGTGTGTTACTTTCTAGGTTAATTCTTTTTGATCTAACCTTTTCTGTAGTTCCTGGTCTCCTTTTCCTATTGGCCTCAGTTGCTTTTAAGGTATCTGCTTTAGTTTCTCTGCATTAAGGGCAACAAATGCTAGCTAATTTTTTAGGTGTCTTACCTATCCTCACCCCTCCCTTGTGTGCTCTCGCTTTCTCATGTGCTCAAAGTCCAATCTCCTTGTTGTGTTTGCCCTTGATCTAATGTCCACATATGAGGGAGAACATACGATTTTTGATCTTTTGGGCCAGGCTAACCTCACTCAGAATGATGTTCTCCAATTCCATCCATTTACCAGCAAATGATAACATTTCGTTTTTCTTCATGGCTGCATAAAATTCCATTGTGTATAGATACCACATTTTCTTGATCCATTCGTCAGTGGTGGGGCATCTTGGCTGTTTCCATAACTTGGCTATTGTGAATAGTGCTGCAATAAACATGGGTGTGCAGGTGCCTCTGGAGTGACCTGTGTCACAGTCTTTTGGGTATATCCCCAAGAGTGGTATTGCTGGATCAAATGGTAGATCAATGTCTAGCTTTTTAAGAAGCCTCCAAATTTTTTTCCAGAGTGGTTGTACTAGTTTACATTCCCACCAACAGTGTAAGAGGGTTCCTTTTTCCTCGCATCCTCACCAACACCTGTTGTTGGTGGTGTTGCTGATGATGGCTATTCTAACAGGGGTGAGGTGGAATCTTAGTGTGGTTTTAATTTGCATTTCCTTTATTGCTAGAGATGGTGAGCATTTTTTCATGTGTTTTTTGGCCATTTGAATTTCTTCTTTTGAGAAAGTTCTGTTTAGTTCACGTGCCCATTTCTTTATTGGTTCATTAGTTTTGGGAGAATTTAGTTTTTTAAGTTCCCTATATATTCTGGTTATCAGTCCTTTGTCTGATGTGTAGCTGGCAAATATTTTCTCCCACTCTGTGGGTGTTCTCTTCAGCTTAGAGACCATTTCTTTTGATGAACAGAAGCTTTGTAGTTTTATGAGGTCCCATTTATCTATGCTATCTCTTAGTTGCTGTGCTGCTGGGGTTTCGTTGAGAAAGTTCTTACCTATACCTACTAACTCCAGAGTATTTCCTACTCTTTCCTGTATCAACTTTAGAGTTTGGGGTCTGATATTAAGACCCTTGATCCATTTTGAGTTAATATTGGTATAGGGTGATATACATGGATCTAGTTTCAGTTTTTTGCAGACTGCTAACCAGTTTTCCCAGCAGTTTTTGTTGAAGAGGCCCGTGCTGGAATTTGGAAGATGACTTTGAAGACGATGCCTGTCCTTTGCGTTCTGATTGCTCACCCATTCCCTGAGATGCCCTAAGCTGTCTACATTTCCTGGGCTTCTTTGCCAGGTGTCTGGTTAACTTCAATTAATGGAGAGACATCAGTGGTGGGATGGGTGGAGCAGCCTGAGTACTTCTTCCTTATTCTTCTCTGGGAATTAGGTGGTGTGTCCATCAGTGCTGCATCTCTCCAGTGGTTTTGGATCTACCAGAAGCCATCATTCCATGGTTCCAAGCATCTCCCACCATGGTTTCACTTCCCTCTAGGTGGTCTTGGATTCAGGCTTCTAATAACATCACTTTCTCTCTCTATCTTTCCAGATGCAGTGGATAGACTTTCCTTGCTCATCAACTGCTGTTTGTCTTTTGTGTTATATATTAACACTGTAGTTAATAGTTGCTATTATTAAATGCTGGGAAACTACAATAGATTTGCAAGCAGACCTATAGGTACTCACCTCTCTTCTGTTGATAGCTGTTCTTGGTCTGAGACACAGTGCCAGGTAGAAGCAAACTGTTTGACCTTTGAAAATCGAATGACTGTAAGACCTGTAGGTTAATTGTGAATTGGATACTGTCTGATCTATCAAGCCCTGAGCAACAACACTGTCATTGACTGGGAATGGTAATGCTGAGCAGGTTCTAGAAGTTTAAGAAGACATAAGTAAGGTGATGATCAGGTGACTCAGGTTTCCAGGGTGTTTACTTATGTAGCTTTGCCATCTTTCCTTCAAGCCACTCTTATGTGACAGAGAGTTTCCTGTGACTGCTTGATGGGGGATAACTGAACTTGGACCTGGTCAATCAATGGGTTTTTATAATAGGCTGGCAAGAGCTGGAAGCAGACTGCTTCTGCCACATAGCTCCATTCAGGAGTGTTGAAGGGAACCTTCCAAGTGGAATTTCTTTGCAATATGTCTGATAACCTACTTCATGAGAAAAGGGGGATGGCTGTAAATATCTGACTCATGGTCATGGCTTAATGTTTGACTGGCTAGACAGGGGCTGGGAATGGATCAGACAGGAAGACTGGTAGTAAGGAGGTATGCAGAAGAAGAATGTGGATGAATTTCAGGCAAAAGGCATAGACTATGGATATATTCACCTCATGAATATGGTCACCAAAGGTCAACCAGTGACATGGGGGCCTTCAATAATAGGAGAGCAAGGTAGCCTGTTCTATGGACATTGGCCAGCTTCTTACTGAACTTCTTCAAAGCTTGCTCAATGGTCTGATGAACAAAGTGGCCATGGAGTTAATGACAAAGGCCATTCATAGGTTCAACTGAATGCATGATCCCTCCCCCAGGCTGACTCAGTTATGCCCAAATGTCCAAGCTGCCTCTGTAGGATAGGTGCTGCAAAAATTGACATCCAGTTGATTACACCCAACTCCTTCCATAGGAAGAGGGTAGAGATGGAGCTTCCTGAGACAAACACCTATTCTGGACATTGTTTTGCTTTCCCTGCCCCAGGATTTCTGCAAATGTCATATTCACCGTTACAGTATCCCTCTAATTTTACACAGCATTCATTTTACAGTGGGAGCAGTTGACATCAGACTGGGACAAGTTTCATTGCCTCAGAACACAGCCCTGCTCCATCCTGCCAGACAGAGCACGTGCTTTTGACAGCCATGGATGGATGGTGCTCTTTCCTTCTTATCAGAATACAAGGGTCTGAGCAACTCTCACTATTAAATTTTACAATCCCACTTACAAAAGTTTTTCTCATTCTATCAGCAACTGTGGTTTGGAAGCATTAATTCCCAGAAGAGGAATGCTTCTACTGGGGGACACAATAATGGTTGCACTGAACCAGAAGTTGAGGATGTCCCCTGGTTATCTTTGTGATCCTTGAGCCACTGAGGCAGCAGGAAGAAAAGAAACTCCAGATTTTACCCAGGAGAAAGGGAATCCCTGCCACACAGTAGGGGCAGAGAGGACTATGATGGGGACTCAGAATAAACTGTAGATGTTTTTTGATACTATCATGCTCCATAGTAAAATTGAAAGAAGCAATCTTATAAAGGTAAGACCACTAAGAACTCAGGTCTATCAGGAATGAAGCTTTGAGTTGCCCCACTAGAAAAAGAACCTGAGTCATGCATCTCTCTCTCTCTCACCAATTATTTTTCGTCCTTTCCTTTTCTACTACTGTTTTTTGGGGGGAGTAGAGAAAGTACTGGAGTTTGAACTCATGCCCTTGCACTTGCTAGGCAAGTCCTCTACCACTTGAGCCACACCTACAATCCTTTTGTTTATTATTTTTCAGATAGAATCTGTTTGTTTGTTTGTTTTTTTCCCAGGGCCAGCCTCGGTCATTCTCCTCTTCTTGTGCCATCTGAGTGGCTGGGATTACCGCACAAGCTACCATGCTCACCTTGTTTGTTGTGATGGAATCTCACTAACTTTTTCCCTGGACTGACCTTTAACCATGATCCTCTCAATCTCCACCTGCTGAGTGGCTGGGATTATAGGTGGTGCTTTACTTTGATTTGGTGTTTATATTACAGAATGTCAGGTGACTGAACGAAAGGAGGAAGTAACATCTTCCTAGGGCAGGATTTGTGGCTTCCCTCTGTGAAAAGGGGATGGGGAGCCTTGATCTGTACAAAGGCTCATGTGGAACCGCAGTAGGAGAGAACGGAGGCTGAGGGGCACAGGTGGTCCTATGGCAGTGGTTTGTCTGTTTGCTTTCAGATTCAGTGCCTGTGTTTCTCCAGCTTCTGTTCAGTGCTGTCAGGGATGATGTTGGTAAATGATGCTCCCAGCCTGTTTGCCTCTTGTCTTCTGTATAGGTTTCACTAAGGGGACCCATTGATGGGAGATCAGAAGGTAGTGAAAAGGAAGCTATCAGAATGTGTCTCTTTATTTCCTGTTTCCGGTGGAAAACCCTGAATATCCCTCTCCTCACTGGAGCTTGGAGCCCTGGCCCCTGGACTCTGCAGGACCACTTCTCCCTTTTTTCCCCCACCACTAGAAGGCTGTGGCTTTCTGCAGGTGCTAATGTCTGGTTTGCCTCACCTCTTCTTGAATGCTTGTTCAGCTCTTCTAACAATTTTGAAACCAGGCTCCTTGTTTTAGATGCCCTCTACTGAATGATCTGGCACTGCCTGGAGTCTCTCACAGTCCAGTGGCTAAGACGTGGATAAACACATAATTATGGAGAGGCATGATAACTGGTCTTATGTAGGCACACTACAGGGATGCCTGACCTTTCATAATCGAGCAAATAAAATCTTAAAAAGGAGGCTTCCTGGAAGTGACAGCATCCATGCTAATTTCTAAAAGATTGACAATCACTGGAGGGGGGCGGGAAGTTCTGTGGGGTTCAGGGAGAAATGTCTGAAGGCTGGGGACTGTGTCTGTCACCTGTATATCCAATAAGACTCTGCTTTACACAGGAAGAATGTTCATGGCTTAAGGCTGTGTGGCTTCTATTTGGTCAGTAGAAAACAGTCAGATCAAAGTTGTATTCAGCAAGTATTTGGGATTCTTATTGACTTTTCTCCTCCCAGCTTTATTGAGGTATAATTGACAACTAAAATTCATATATGTAAAGATGTACGTATTAAAATATATAATTAAAATATCCATCATCTCACATAGTAACACGGTATTTCCTTCTTATTCATTCGTCCATCCATCCATCTGTCCGTCCGTCTGTCTGCCCGTCCATCCATCCATCTGTCCATCCATCTAATCCATCTATCCATGAGCACTTAGCTTGTTTCAATCTTGGCTTTTTTAATGGATGCCACCATGAACACAGGAGTGCAGATATCTCAGAGATACTGACTTTGCTTCTTTGGATAAATTCCCAGAGTAGGATTGCTAGATCATATGGTTGTTCTATTTTTAACTTTTGTGAGGAACCTCAATGCTCTTTTGCATAATTGCTTTACTAATTTACATTCCCATCAACAGTATATGTGTTCCCTTTTTTGCGCTGTCTTTGCCAACACATATCAACTTTTACCTGTGTGTCGCTAATAGCCATTCTAAAGGTGTGACATAACAGCTTGTTGTTTTGATGTGATGTGCATTCTGTGAGGATTTGTAATGTTTAGAATTTTTCCATATACCTGTGGCATTTGTATATCCCCTTTTGATGAATGTCTATTTAAGACTTTTGCCCATTTTAAAATTGAGTTATTTGCTTCCTTGTTATTGATTTATTTGAGTCCTCTATGTATTTTGGCTATTAAACCCTTATCAGATTTATGGCTTACCAATATTTTCTCCCATTCTGTAGTAAAGGCTGTCTTTTCACTCTGTTGACTGTTTCTTCTTCTGTGCATAAGCTTTTGTTTGATGCAACTCCATTTGTCTATTTTTGCTTGTGTTGCCTATGTTTTTGGGGTCCTATGGCAATTCATTGACAAGATCAATGCTAGTGAGATTTCTCTTTATGCTTTCTTCTAATAGTTTTACAGTTTCAGGTCTTATATTTAAGCCTTTCATTCATTTTGAGTTGATTTTTGTAAACTGTGTGAGATAAGCATCCATTTCCATTTCTCTACATATGGATATCTAATTATCTTTTACTCACTGGGGATTCTTGCACCTTTGTTGAAGATCAATTGGCCACTTTTTTTGTTATAATGAAATGCCCAAGGTTGGATAACCTTATAAAGAAAAGAGGTTTATTGGCTCATAGTGCTGGAGGTTTAAGGACCTCCATCTGCTGATGGCCTTCTTGCTGGCAGAATCTGGAGGTGACTTGGGGTATCATATCACAAGTGCATTTCTTCACATGTGTATTTCTTCTGTTTAAGCAAAAATCAAAGCCACCAGGGTTCAGTCATGAAGACCTCATCATTATGACCTTATATAATTCTAATTTCCTTCCTGAAGACCCTACCTATAAACACCATAATCAGATGAAGTTTGCACTCTCTTAATACCTCTCATATGGGATTAAATTTAACACAGGAACCCTGATGGGCACACTCATACTATATCCAAACTATAGCATTCTTCCCCTGGCCCAAAGACTCACATTCTTTTCGTAACACCAAATGCAATCACTCCATCTATAAACGTCCCAAAGTCTTAACTTGTTTTAGCATTGATTCAAAAATTCCAAGTCCAAAGTCACATCTGAGACTCCAGGCAAATAACTTTTAGTTGTGAGCATATAAAATCAAAAACAAGTTATAAACATCCAAGATAAGGTGGCAGGAAGACAGAGAATAAACATTCCAATTCCAAAAGGGAGAAACAGGCAAGTAGAAAGGGGAATAGTACAAAACAAGACTGAAACCCAGCAGGGCAGACGTGAAATCCTAAAGCTTAAAGACTGCTATTCTGTGCACACCATGGCAAAGCACGGGTCCCCAGGGACTAGATGGCCCCATCCTGTGACTTTGCTGGCTGCAGGCCACACCACAGTGCCCAGGTTTAAGGGAGGAGTGATGCAGGTGACAGAAAACTGTCCTTCTTGCACCTTTTCTCATTTCTGGACTCTGCTGAGATGCTGTAATCTCTCTGCTTGATTCTTCTCGGCTACCTCGAAGGTCTACTATGCATGAATGGTGTTCAAATTCATGTTTATGTGAGAAGTCAAGTGACAGAAACTCCTTTTCTTCCATTTTTCTGATGTCACTCTCTGCTCTCAACTTAAAATATTTTTTTGCTGCATTTTCTTGAATAACATCGTTGAAAATATCAGGCAGTTGGCATAGCAATGGAAGTTCCTCTTTTAAAGGAGACTATAGTTGTAATGTTTTTTGTAGAAATAGTATTTTGTGTATATGATTAAAGGACATGTCTTATGACTAACTGCTCCCTTGCTCCCACAATGGGTACACAAGCACACACCACATACATACATACATACCCAACAAGTGTTTACTGGGTGATATTGATGAGAAGATCTATTGTGTTCCACAAGGGAAAAGTATCAGGGTATTTAGAAGAAATAAAATGAGAAGAAGCTCATGGAGTTACCATAGGCTCCATGGTAAAGGTTATAGGAACTACTGAAACACCATATAAGTTGAAACACCAAGAACCTTGACCATTCAGGAACAAAATATTCAATAACTTCACTGGTCAAACACTCCTGACTAGTGGATTTGCTAGCTAAAGGTAAGAGTAACATGGTGGTCAGGAATACTAAATAGGACCTTGCTATGGTCTGAATGTTTGTGTGACCCCAAAGGTTTTATGTTGAGACCTAAATACCAGTGAGATGGTATTAGAAGGTGATGACTTTGAGATGTGATTGAGTCATGAGTGTGGAGCCTTCATGAACTGTTATTAGTGCCATAATAAAATATGCCCCAGAGAGGTAACTCTCCAAGAAGGGCCTTCATGAACCAGAAGCAGGTCCTCACCAGACACAAAAACTGCTGGCGTCTTGATCTTGGTCATCTCAGCCTTTAGAATTACGAGAAATAAATTTCTTTCATAAGCTACCCAGTGTATGGCATTTTGTTATAACAGCCAACATAGACTAATCTGAACCTCAGGATGAGTTGCAGCAAAACAAGTGCAATTTCTTTACTTGCTGTATCTGTACTATGTCTACATCTACACAATATTGTCTCTCTAATGTTTCTTCCCTTCACAGACTGTAATTCAGAATGTCAAGGTGGAATTACTAAAAATTCTTAATACAAATGGATATAAACTAAAGAAACTGATCACAAAAATACATGGTCTTATGATGTTCTACTTTGCTTGATAGGAATTTGGCTTGTTTCCCATTGAAGAAGAGGGTGGGAATGCTAGATATTATATATGGAATAATTAGTTTTAGTTAGAAGGAAGCACTTATGGATATATGGTTATGTGAACTGGGTGTACATGAGTGTGCACACATGTGTGTGTATGCACACCCCTGCAGAGGTGTCTTCTGATGAAATGCAGGAGACACAAAGTGGGATCATTGTTCAGCATCCTAGATTTCCCAGACACTATCTTGCTATGATCTTTTCTGTCCCCTGGGCATGGCAATTTGTGCTAAGAAGAGGAACATCTGACTCAAGTTGGGTCAGTGATATTCTTCTAACAACTTGAAAACTTGAATGGAGATGCACAGGCACAGAAGGTCAAGTCCCATCACCCAAGACGTGGTGTAGAGAGCAGGTCTCCAGTCTCCAGTTCTTGGTGAGGCTAGAACTTCTGCATCAGTTCCAAAGTTTAATAATTCACTTCTCCTTTATTCTACAATCTCCAGAATCTCTGTAATACATCCCTTTCTTGAAATAAGAAAAGTAGAAAAATATGGCAGAGAGTCTAATTTTTAAATTAAGCATAGGACTGGAGGTATGGCTCAAGTAGTAGAGCACCTGCTTTTCAAGCATGAAGTCCTGAGTTCAAACCCCTGCCCCATCAAAAAAAAATTTAAGCAGAACATAGAGGGTTGATAAAATACACATTTGTTTAGGGGCTGCATTCATATATCACAGCAAGAAGAGCAGAAGATACACTATGGGTATTTTTCAGATGCAGCAGGTCTGATATCATCCTTCTGAAATGGATTCTTTCCTTATCTTATACATTATTCATGGGCTTCCCTCTGGAACACTAGTTCAACTTGACTCTTCTTTGTATTGATAACAGTTAATTTTGGCTGTAACTAAAAGAGAAAAATATAGTAGAATGGCATGAGCCACTTATAAAAAAGTGTTTGGAACAAGAAGCACAGAGGAAGATCTTGGGGTGGCAGCTCATGGATTCTGCGGAACACCAAGCACTTGCCATCTTCTGACTGCTCCACTGCCCTCAGCATGTGACTTTCATCCTCATGGTCACAAAATAGCTGTCAGATCTCTAGACTGAAAGTTATCACACCCAACATCAGGGGTATTAAAGGGAAGGGGTTGCACCAGTAGTTTCCTGCTCATGTCTCAATAACTATCCTCTGTTGTATGGCTAACTGGCAATAAAGAAAGGTGGAAAATTAATTTTAAGTAGAAGTAAAAGGAAGAAGAGAATTGAAGTGGTGCTGAATGAACCAACTAGCTCTATTTTCCATAGCCTTCTAGAACAATCACTCGTAATGACTTGGGTATGGTAATATTTAGACATAGGAGCTAAAGCAGGCTTTTTGCAAACTAATAGTTTTCTGTCATGCTGAAGTCTGCCTCACTCGCACCTGTTACCATGCAAATCTGTGTCACTGATGCACCCAGTAGTTCTGTGTGTGTGCATGTGTGTAATTCCCATTTTTAATGAGCAATGTATTAACATGGAAAAAAAATGAAGGTATACAAAGGTTTTCCTCACATCCTTGTCCCTACTCATGCAGTGCCCCATCCTAGATATCATCAATACTATTAACTTATTTGGGATTCCTCCAGAGAGGGTTTATCTATTCATATGATTTGTACAACACTTTCTTAAAGCCACTGGCTGCTTCTTTTCACATGTCACAAGCAGATGACTGCAAGAACGTCTTTATTGAAGCAAGAGGAAGGGCAATTAACTTTCACCTAGCTGTTATGTGCCAGTGGGTTATATTGTCTTCCTTATCCCTTAAAATGATCCCACGCACAGGAAATCAATGTGAGTCAATGCCCTGTATAGCTATCCTTATCTCAACCAGCAAAACCCCTTGTTCCTTCCTATTATTGCTTATACTCTCTCTACAACAAAATTAGAGATAAGGGCAAAATAGTTTCAGCGGGGTATTGAGGGGGGGAGCGGGAGGGGGTGGAGTGGGTGGTAAGGGAGGGGGTGGGGGCAGGGGGGAGAAATGAACCAAGCCTTGTATGCACATATGAATAATAAAAGAAAAATGAAAAAAAAAAAAGGTAACTGCCAATAAAACATGAAAAAAAAAAAAACAATACTGAGAATCTCTTTTATAAGAAAAGATTTTCTGACCTCTGTCAAGTGCATATATCTCACTGTACTTGAAATCTGGCGGATATTTAAAAATCTCTGTTTTACCCACATGCCATGGGAACAGACATGGCACCTATTCAGTCATACTTCTTTGTGTCTGTGCACCTCGGGTGTTGTGTACAGTTACATTCATATCTTTATGTGATGAAGATGTTCATATTTTGTTTACATGTATGGTTGTCTAGTAGACAAGATGAGGTGAGGTTCCCTGGAAGCTGAGCCTGGAATAGAGACTCTTGTTTTATGGCTTTGTGAAGGAAAGTTCCTAGAAGGTTCTGTAAGGAAGGCAGGGGGAGCCTTGAAGAAAATGCTAAACAAAGATAAATATGGCTGCACTGAATCTCACCTCATCCTGAGTCCATGGGGAAGAGCTTGAATGTGAGTAGTACCAAAGCATTGTCCCACCTTGAGGCAAAGGGGCTGGGCCTTGTGTACCCATATATTAGTCCTTGGCCATGTGTCCCTGGCGGAAGGCCCATCTCTCTGGAGGAGGCTATTCCTCTTGGAAGACGCCACCTGTGAGCCTTTGGCAGCCATGACTCAAGCACCTGGTGGGGCAGGCAGGTCAGTTCCATGGATGCCTTTTATTTTAATCTCTGTGTCCTTGGTTTCTAGTATAATCCCTGGCACTCAGAAAGCAAGAACTAAATCTCTGTTGAATGGATGAGTGTCTTCCTTGTTAATTAAAACAAATAGTTCTCATTGGTTTTGTTTATGTTCATCCAATTAATAAAGCAAATTGTCTTCTAACTAGTTAGTTTAATAAGACTAAATGAGATATCCAGATAAAGAGACCTAGCAAGCCACCTGATCTATAATAGGCAATAACAAATGCTAGTTTATTTCCCCTTACAATTAAGTAGGCTATGTGTATTTTATCAGGGAGAGTATCAAATTTCCTGTTTATGGCTTGAAACAAATTCATATGAATTATGAGAGATTTCAGCTACTATTATCTGTGTGGTCTCTACTCCAGGCTAACCAAGACCATTTCCCTCACCAGCGAGGAGGTGCAATGATGGTATAATCTCACATATTATGATGACATGACATTGGAGAGTGTAAGAAGTATCAATGAAAGCATGGTTAGCTGTTGTAATCATCCACAATGCAAATTAATGACAGTTGTAATGTATTTAGTATCTATTACAGGACAGGCACTTGGCTATGCGCATTACATACTTCATTGCAATCCCCCAAACAGCATAACACATGATCAGTGGGCAAGGTGTACGATTAAGACCCAGCAAAACAGGGGCACCAATATGTATTTTTTGTGCTTAAATATAGCATTAAAGTAGTCATGTTAAAAATTAGAATTTTAACCACTCCTAGGGATATACCCAAAGGAATGCGACTCAGGTTATTCCAAAGACACCTGCACACCCATGTTTGTTGCAGCAATATTCACCAATAGCCAAGTTATGGAAACAGCCAAGATACCCCACTACCAATGAATGGATCAAGAAAATGTGGCATTTACATACAATGGAATTTTATTCACCCACAAAGAAGAATGAAATTTTGTCATTTGCAAGTAAATGGATGGAACTGGAGAACGTCATCTTAAGTGAAGTTAGCCAGGCTCAGAAGGCCAAAAATAGTATGTTCTCCCTCATATGTGGATTATAGACTTAAAACACATGCAGTAATATTACTAGACATGGGTCACACACTAAGGGGAGAATGTGTACAGGAGGGATAGGGAAAGGGAGGAAACCTAAAACTTGACAGTGTTTGATGTGCTCACTGTAGAGGAGTGAATAAAGTAATCTTAAACTGACAGAGGCCACTATGGGAAGTAGTGAAGATCTGGTAGAAATGAACTAATGTGGGTTGCAATACGCATGTGAATGAAAGCAATGCTAGGAATCGCTCTGTATAGTTATACTTATCTCAAACTAGCAAAAATGCTATGTCTTTCTTATTATTCTTATGTTTTCTCTTTAACAAAATTGGAGAAGAGGACAGAACAGGTTCTTCCTGGAAGTGAAGGGGGTGGGGGAAGAGGAGAGGTATCCCAAACAATGTATACACATATGAATAATTGTATAAACAATTAAAAAAATAAAACATCAAAAGGAATTCCAAGATGGCGGCTAGAGGTAGGAAGCAGAAAGCGAGCCTCCTATAGTGAAATCTTGGAGAGACGCTGGAGACACACTTTGCAGGCATAATCACGAGAAAAGGCATAACTTTGACTCCTCCACATCTCCAGCCGGCGCAGAGAATCTCCACTTCACGTTAAACGGAGAACCGAGGAGGCCCCCGGGGCCGCCAGTGGCCAGCGCCCATACGGCGTGGGAAGACGCGGACCAGGTGAGCTTCGCGGTACCGCGGTTCCCCCACAGACAAGCCTGGGCCAGAGCAGCATAGCCCCCTGGACAGACTAACCTCCACCCGGGAAAAAAAGAGAAACTGAGTACTAAGCAATAAGAACAGTTAAGACACGCTGGAAAGAGGGTGGGGCGCCCTGAGCGCTGAAGATTGGGGGAAGGGAATCCTTCCCGGGACTGGAAATAAACGAGCCGGGCGGGCCGGAGAGGCTCTGGCGGGAGCGGGGCGCGCCAGCAACCAGGAGCGGGGACGCTTGTGAGAGGAGGGAAGACCCACTTCCCACGTGAACTGTAAATAAACACGCAGGCCTGACAACGCGGGGCAGTGTCGCCTTTCCCAGTGCTTGGAAAGGGAAAAGCCTGTGGCAGAGGCCCCCCTACCCCGCACAGGAGAACTCTGAGCAAACAAAGCCTGTGGGACCAGGTGAGCGCTAAGCTCACCCCAGAGATCTGCATAAATAACGCCGCCAGCTACAGGCTGAGAGCAGCAGACAGGCAAGCCACAGTTGCAGATACCACCCTCAGAACTGCCTCCAGACGCTTTTTTTTTCTTTTTCTCCCTACCTTTTATGAGAGAACAACCGAATTACACCTGCAAGCCGAAAAACTCACTGAAACTGTATTGCATTTGAACTGGGGACACTTGGTGGGGCTTTTTTTTTTTTTTTTCTTCTGTGTGTGTGTGAGTGTAGTTTTGTTCTACTTTATGCATCCCCTTTGATGAGACAACTACAGAACAACATCTGAGGCACCAACTCCAGGACTGGAGATTGAGACGGACATCCAAATTATTAAGACTGAAATTGCATTGCATATAAACTTGGAAGTTTTTTGGTTTTTTGGTTTTTTTTTTTTTTTAATGTTCTATTTTCCATTTTATTTTAATTCATTTTTATAAATAGATATTACTTTCATATACTTATTTTTTATTTTTTTTATCTTTGATTTTCAATCCTCTCTCTGTCACTCTATTGTCTGTTCAGCTTACTGTCGATTAGTACACTAACACTCCCTGTTTATACCTTTGAAACTCTCTTGTCTGATACCTTGTTCTGCTTTCTCCCTCTTGTCTGTATATTTGTTTTCCCCTTTTCTTTAACTTCTTGCTTTCCATCTCAGCTCACTCTTCCATTCTCAATATTACCATTGTTATTATTACAAGCTAGAAAATACTTAATTACACACAGTACAGGGACAGTAACAACACCAAGGACAATGACAGGAAGACAGAAAAAACAAGGAAACCAGTTTCCCCACAGCAAAAAATTAGTACAGGAACCAGAGGGGAATGAAGAGAACAGAACCTCAGAGCCAGACTCCAACAAAATGAAGATAAACTATGCCAAAGGACCCAATGAAGCCTACAAGAATAATTTAAAAGAAGACATACTACAAGTACTCAATGAGAATTTTATAGAGATGATACTGGATAGGGTCAACCAAAATGTACAGGAGACACTCAAGAAATTCCAAGACAATAAAAATAGAGAATTTGAAAAAGCAAAAGAAGAAATAAAGGAAACCATAGAAGCACTGTATAAACACCAAAGTGAAAGAGAGAACACAATGAATAAATGGATAAATGAACTCAGGACAAAAATAGACAACAATAAAGAAGAAAACAGCCAGGATATGGAAAACCTCAGAAAAAAGAACGAAACAGAACTGCAAAACAAAACGGAAGGCCAATCCAGCAGAATAGAACAAACAGAAGACAGAATCTCAGAACTTGAAGATGAAATGGTAATTAAAGGAAAAACTGAAGAACTACTAATTAAACAACTCAAGACCTGTGAAAAGAAAATGCAAGAACTCACTGACTCCATCAAAAGACCAAACTTGAGAATCATGGGCATCGAAGAAGGAGAAGAGGTGCAAGCGAAGGGAATGCGTAATATATTCAACAAAATAATAACGGAAAATTTCCCAAATCTAGAGAAAGATATTCCCATACAAATGCAAGAGGCCTCCAGGACACCAAACAGACCAGATCAAAATAGAACTACTCCACGACATATCATCATTAAAACAACAAGTTCAGAAACTAAGGAAAGAATATTGAAGGCTGCAAGAGAGAAAAAACAAGTAACATACAAAGGTAAACCCATCAAAATCACAGCAGACTTCTCAACAGAAACATTAAAAGCAAGAAGAGCGTGGGGTGAGATCTTCCGGGCACTGAATGAAAATAACTTCAACCCCAGGATACTCTACCCAGCAAAGCTATCATTCAAAATAGATGGAGCAATAAAAGTCTTCCATGATAAGCAGAAACTAAAACAATATGTGACCACAAAGCCACCATTACAAAAGATTCTGCAAGGGATCCTGCACACAGAAAGTGACACCCAACTTAACCATGAAAAGGCAGGCAGCACCAAACCACAGGATAAGAAAAAGCAAGACAGTAGAGAGTAACATCAAGTTAGGTACACACAATCAAACCTTCAAACAACTAAGATAACTAAATGGCAGGAATCACCACATACCTATCAGTACTAACACTTAATGTTAATGGACTTAATTCACCCATCAAAAGACACCGTTTGACAAAATGGATTAAAAAAGAAGATCCAACAATTTGTTGCTTACAGGAGACTCATCTCACCGACAGAAATAAGCATATGCTTAGGATGAAAGGCTGGAAGAAGATTTACCAAGCCAATGGCCCCCGAAAACAAGCAGGAGTAGCAATACTTATCTCTGACAAAGTAGACTTCAAACCTACATTGATCAAACGAGATAAAGAAGGACATTCCATACTAATAAAAGGGGAAATAGACCAAAAGGAAATAATAATCATCAATCTGTACGCACCCAATGTCAACGCACCCAATTTCATCAAACATACCCTGAAAGACCTAAAAGCATATATAAACGCCAACACAGTGGTTGTGGGAGACTTTAACACTCCATTATCATCAATAGATAGGTCATCCAAACAAAAACTCAATAAAGAAATCCAAGATCTAAAATATGCAATAGATCAAGTGGACCTAGTAGATGTCTACAGAACATTTCATCCAACCTCTACACAATATACATTCTTCTCAGCAGCCCATGGAACCTTCTCCAAAATAGATCATATCCTAGGGCACAAAGCAAGCCTCAGCAAATATAAGAAAATAGAAATAATACCATGCATACTATCTGACCACAATGCAGTAAAAGTAGAACTCAACAACAAAAGTAAAGACAAAAAACATGCAAACAGCTGGAAACTAAATAACTCATTACTTAATGAAGAATGGATCATCGATGCAATAAAAGAGGAAATTAAAAAGTTCCTAGAAGTCAATGAAAATGAAAACACAACCTACCAGAACCTATGGGACACAGCTAAGGCAGTCTTGAGAAGAAAGTTTATAGCCATGAGTGCATATATTAAAAAGATTGAAAGATCCCAAATCAATGACCTAATGATACATCTCAAACTCCTAGAAAAACAAGAACAAGCAAATCCCAAAACAAATAGAAGGAGAGAAATAATAAAAATAAGAGCTGAAATCAATGAAATAGAAACCAAAAAAACCATACAAAGAATTAATGAAACAAAAAGTTGGTTCTTTGAAAAAATAAACAAGATCGATAGACCCCTGGCAAACCTGACTAAAATGAGGAGAGAAAAAACCCAAATTAGTAGAATCAGGAATGCAAAAGGGGAGATAACAACAAACACCATGGAAGTCCAGGAAATCATCAGAGACTACTTTGAGAACCTATATTCAAATAAATTTGAAAATCTAAAAGAAATGGACAGATTTCTAGATACATATGATCATCCAAAACTGAACCAAGAGGAAATTAATCACCTGAATAGACCTATAACACAAAATGAAATTGAAGCAGCAATCAAGAGTCTCCCCAAAAAGAAAAGTCCAGGACCTGATGGATTCTCTGCTGAATTCTATCAGAGCTTTAAAGAAGAACTGATACCAACCCTCCTTAAACTGTTCCATGAAATAGAAAGGGAAGGAAAACTGCCAAACACATTTTATGAAGCCACTATTACACTTATCCCAAAACCAGGCAAAGACACCTCCAAAAAGGAGAACTATAGGCCAATCTCCTTAATGAACATTGATGCAAAAATCCTCAACAAAATAATGGCAAATCGAATTCAGCAACACATCAAAAAGATTATTCACCACGACCAGGTAGGCTTCATCCCAGGGATGCAGGGGTGGTTCAACATACGAAAATCAATAAACGTAATAAACCACATTAACAGAAGCAAAGACAAAAACCACTTGATCATCTCAATAGATGCAGAAAAAGCCTTTGATAAGATCCAACATCATTTCATGATAAAAGCTCTAAGAAAACTAGGAATAGAAGGAAAGTTCCTCAACATTATAAAAGCTATATATGACAAACCTACAGCCAGCATTATACTTAACGGAGAAAAATTAAAACCATTCCCTCTAAAATCAGGAACCAGACAAGGATGCCCACTATCTCCACTCCTATTCAACATAGTACTGGAATTCCTAGCCAGAGCAATTAGGCAAGAAGAAGGAATAAAAGGAATACAAATAGGTAAAGAAACTGTCAAAATATCCCTATTTGCAGACGACATGATCCTATACCTTAAAGACCCAAAAAACTCTACTCAGAAGCTTCTAGACATCATCAATAGCTATAGCAAGGTAGCAGGATATAAAATCAACATAGAAAAATCATTAGCATTTCTATACACTAACAATGAGCAAACGGAAAAAGAATGTATGAAAACAATTCCATTTACAATAGCCTCAAACAAAATCAAATACCTAGGTGTAAACCTAACAAAAGATGTGAAAGACCTCTAAAAGGAAAACTATACACTTCTGAAGAAAGAGATTGAGGAAGACTATAGAAAGTGGAGAGATCTCCCATGCTCATGGATTGGTAGAATCAACATAGTAAAAATGTCTATACTCCCAAAAGTAATCTACATGTTTAATGCAATTCCCATCAAAATTCCAATGACATTCATCAAAGAGATTGAAAAATCTACTGTTAAATTTATATGGAAACACAAGAGGCCACGAATAGCCAAGGCAATACTCAGTCAAAAGAACAATGCAGGAGGTATCACAATACCTGACTTCAAACTATATTACAAAGCAATAATAATAAAAACAGCATGGTACTGGCACAAAAACAGACATGAAGACCAGTGGAACAGAATAGAGGATCCAGATATGAAGCCACACAACTATAAGCAACTTATCTTTGACAAAGGAGCTAAAAATATACGATGGAGAAATAGCAGCCTCTTCGACAAAAACTGCTGGGAAAACTGGTTAGCAGTCTGCAAAAAACTGAAACTAGATCCATGTATATCACCCTATACCAAGATTAACTCAAAATGGATCAAGGATCTTAATATCAGACCCCAAACTCTTAAGTTGATACAAGAAAGAGTAGGAAATACTCTGGAGTTAGTAGGTATAGGTAAGAACTTCCTCAACGAAACCCCAGCAGCACAGCAACTAAGAGATAGCATAGATAAATGGGACCTCATAAAACTAAAAAGCTTCTGTTCATCAAAAGAAATGGTCTCTAAACTGAAGAGAACACCCACAGAGTGGGAGAAAATATTTGCCAATTATACATCAGACAAAGGACTGATAACCAGAATATACAGGGAACTTAAAAAACTAAATTCTCCCAAAACTAATGAACCAATAAAGAAATGGGCATGTGAACTAAACAGAACTTTCTCAAAAGAAGAAATTCAAATGGCCAGAAAACACATGAAAAAATGCTCACCATCTCTAGCAATAAAGGAAATGCAAATTAAAACCACACTAAGATTCCACCTCACCCCTGTTAGAATAGCCATCATCAGCAACACCACCAACAACAGGTGTTGGCGAGGATGCGGGGAAAAAGGAACCCTCCTACACTGTTGGTGGGGATGTAGACTAGTACAACCACTCTGGAAAAAAATTTGGAGGCTACTTACAAAGCTGGACATCGATCTACCATTTGATACAGCAATACCACTCTTGGGGATATACCCAAAAGACTGTTACTCCAGAGGCACCTGCACATCCATGTTTATTGCGGCACTATTCACAATAGCCAAGTTATGGAAACAGCCAAGATGCCCCACCACTGACGAATGGATTAAGAAAATGTGGTATCTATACACAATGGAATTTTATGCAGCCATGAAGAAGAACGAAATGTTATCATTCGCTGGTAAATGGATGGAATTGGAGAACATCATTCTGAGTGAGGTTAGCCTGGCTCAAAAGACCAAAAATCGTATGTTCTCCCTCATATGTGGACATTTGATCAAGGGCAAACACAACAAGGGGATTGGACTATGGGCACATGATAAACGCCAGAGCACACAAGGGAGGGGTGAGGATAGGTAAGACACCTAAAAAACTAGCTAGCATTTGTTGCCCTTAATGCAGAGAAACTAAAGCAGATACCTTAAAGCAACTGAGGCCAATAGGAAAAGGGGACCAGGAACTAGAGAAAAGGTTAGATTAAAAAGAATTAACCTAGAAGGTAACTCCCACGCACAGGAAATCAATGTGAGTCAATGCCCTGTATAGCTATCCTTATCTCAACCTGCAAAACCCCTTGTTCCTTCCTATTATTGCTTATACTCTCTCTACAACAAAATTAGAGATAAGGGCAAAATAGTTTCTGCTGGGTATTGAGGGGGGGAGCGGGAGGGGGTGGAGTGGGTGGTAAGGGAGGGGGTGGGGGCAGGGGGGAGAAATAAACCAAGCCTTGTATGCACATATGAATAATAAAAGAAAAATGAAAAAAAAAATAAAAATAAAAAAATAAAACATGAAAACTAAAAAAAAATCAGAATTTTATGAAATTTCTATATAAAATTCGTTATTGTTTTTTAAAATTTGAATCATATTGGAGTACCACAACTCTTTACCACACAGAATTTCTAAAAGTTTTAATTTTATACCATCTGACCCCAGACATCAACCCAGTTTTAGAAATGAAGGTACTACAACTCAGAACCACAGGAGTCAGGGAACTGGTGACTAAGGAGTCAGAGAGAAGGAGGAGAAAACAGAGAAGGTGACACTTGCCCCTTCACTGGAGCCCACGGACCGTACCAGTTGCTGAGTTGCTGAAGACACTAAGAAGTCATTTCTGAAGCTACCAGTGAGATGCCACCATACCTGGTCTGCATTTGACATGGGCTGCCAGGTTCTGGAATATTTCAGATGAAGCACCTTAGCCATCTCCAGGAACTGCCTCTGTGTTGGCATCAGAAGCAAGATGCCCCTCACGTCAGTTGCCCCAGTGTTTCTATGTCTGGCCAGAATCTTAGTAGAATTCACCAGGAAGTCAGTAGCCAGGAGAGCCTGGCAATGGAGTCTCGGAGAGCCTGGCAATGGAGTCTCATAGACCCAGCCCAGTGGAGCAGAATACAGAAGGGTGGGTATGAGTTGGAGACGTGACATACGAATAGGCAGGACACCTATGCAGCTGGAAAGTGATATGGTCAGGTCCCACCATACTGTACCTCTGTAGAGTGCATATAGTTAATGCCAAAACTGTATCTTACTCATTTCACTTGAAAATTCATGTTTGAGTTCATATAATTTGCTTTACTTGAAGATTCATGTTTCTTGGGACTAAAAACTGGTTAATTTGTCTTCTGATTCTGGCTCTTCATTAAATTTGAATATGATCTTCAAGAGAGAAAAGAAATTTCCTCATATGGGTGACTTTATGAGTGCTGACATTGGCACTGAAATCTTAGCATGTCGGAACCCTGCTGAGGTCTTCTGTTGCACTCATTATGGCATTTTCTCATGCCCTGAAAGAGCGTGTTGGAAACTGAAACGGCAATTTATATTGCTACTTGCAATATTTCAGTTATTTGGTAGCAATTCTTCAAATGCATTGGTAGCCAGGCGGCTTTGGATTTTTTTTTCATTGCTGGTTCCCTTTCAATTATGGTCATTGATCAATTACCTCTGAATTAGAGGATATTGGAACACAAAAGATGAAATACCTGTTAATGAGAACGCATTCCCTAAGTTTGACTAACCTAAGATAGTTTGTGTAGGTCCCCTAGCAAACACTTCTGTGAGAGGACAATTTAAACTGAGGTTGCATAGTTTCTTTCCTCTTTTAACAATGTCAACTCTGCATGTTAACTCAAGGAATCGAAGACAAACAATGAATGTAAAGTAGAGTACAAAATGTGGTTTATTTCAATTGCAGTGTATTCTTCCTAAATGTAATGTTGGTCCTCTGTCTCTTTACTGGAACAATGATGGCTGGGAAACGACTGCATTAAGAAGTCACTTTCTCTGTTACCTGAGAAACAGGGACAGACAGGAGTAGTCTGTCCAAGCTTCATTTTGATGTTACTTCTGCACTAGGACCCTAGATGTGACAAGCAGAAAATGGTAAGGGGTGACTGCATAACACTAGAACATCACAATATTCTCCAGAAGAAGCATATTGAACAAGACCCACTGTGAGCACATTTCTCTATTCTGCATTCTTATTTTTTTTTAAAAAAAAAGCATGGTGCAGTGACTTATGCCTATAGTCCTAACTATTCAGGAAGCGGAGATTGAGAGGATCATGGTTCGAAGCCAGCCTGGGCAAAAAATTCATAAGATTCCCCATCTCAAACAATCAAAGCTGGGCATTGTGGTGCATGCCTGTCATCCCGGCTGCATGGGAAGTGCAAGTAGAAGGATTTATGCCCAGGATATCCTATCTCAAAAATAACCAAAGCAAAAAATCAAAACAAAACAAAACCCGAAAAACCAAACTGCAGTATGCCAAAAATAAATAACTAAATAGTAAATCAATCAATCAATTTGCTACTGAATCAGCCAAGAACCCATAGCATGGCATTTTAAATTCATTAAATAACTGATCATCTTCTTCCATCCCGATCTGTATGCTATTATACAACTCCTAACCCCTAGCTGCTCTGGCTTTAAGATGTTTGTTAAGCAAAGTAGCCCTTTTTATTTTTATTTTTATCCCCCCCTGCATGTCTCTCCAGTCACAGTACAGACCAGGTACAGGGCCTGGGCTGAGCTGTATATGTGGTGTAGGTTTACTTTGCCTCCTCTTTTTATGCAGGCTGTATAAAAATACAGCTTATAGTAAGCGCCAGGAGGCCTGCAATCCTTTTTTAATTAAACAGAATATTATACAGAGCTGCACAGTGAAACACAGCAGAATCATTCTGGTTTAAAACAGAGTAGAATACAGAGCCCAAATGTTTTTGTCTTTGTGCTTTGGGGCATCTCTTCCAAATCTTTGGGTGCTCTGGCCAGATGTTTTATCTTTCTCTGTTTCTTTGACTCTATTTATTGCTCGGTTAGATTTTTTTGGTTGTTGTTATTCTATGCCCTTGTTCTTTTAGTGCTTTTTTGTGCAGCTCCATCTCCAGCCGAAATTCATCCTCTTCCAGGAAGCTGTAGATTTGCTCCACATGAAGTCACGTGTTCCTAAGGGATGTCTTCAGGAAGGTCATTGTCCTATATTGAAAACAGACACATACCAAATACTTACTGATTTAATTACTTTTAAAAGAAGAATATATATACCTACATAGGTCATTGATAGTTTTCTCTCTCTTTATATTGGTTAAGATTTCCCAAATTTATCTTCTTATCCTACCCCATGGGATGATTTTCCCTAACTAGGATCTACCCAAATGTCACATCATCAGTAAAACCTTTGTTGAATCTTCCCAGGTGCAAGTAACGTTAAGTTCCTCTGAATGCCCACTAGCACACTTTCTGTCCCTCTCTGCAGACCCTGAGTTTCTAGCATGTGTTATACAGCCACACAGGTCTTATATTCTACACAATATAGTAAGTCATTTAAGGAAAGGTCTGTGTGAGACAGTGCAGTGAGCACAAACTTGGTTTCAAGTCTTGGCTGACATTGACAAAGGACTTGACTTCTTCGAATCTCAGTTTCCTCATTGTAAAGTAAGAGTACTAAATGTCTCCCTCAAAGACATTTTGTGAGGCTCAAATTCAATAAGACTGAAATAGCTGAGAGTGGGCATTCAAAGTTTTAAGTTTCTTTGTCCCAGATTTATCGTTGGGACTTCCCCAGAACCAATGATGTATTTCCTAGTTGCTGAACTGAATTAGGCCAGTAGATTTCCTACCCAAGAAAATGTTAATGACCATTCTGTGCAAAAAATTGTTCAATCAACAAGAAATTTGGGAAACAAGTTGCATCTGAATAATTTTTTAAAAACAGGATTAAAAACAATTTCCAATACACAAGTCCCCCTTATCCATGGTTGTGTTTTTTTGAAATTCTGGTTACCTGCTGTCAGCTGGCAATGTCATGACTCAGTGATTGTCCTCTGATGTACTGTCGGAGAGTAAATAGTAGCTTAATTCTGTCACAAAGCTTATGCTATGCATTTCACCACATAGGTGTTGTGTCATGTTACATCACTGCGAGAAGCATAAAGGGGTTAGTGTTGCATAATAAAATAGCAAATATAGTATAGTTTAATAAAAATAAAATATTCTGAGAGAGAAGAGGGAGAGAGAGAGAGAGAGAGAGAGAGAGAGAGAGAGAGACAGGGGTGGGGGGGGCACATCATATAACTGTGACCTGGGAAGTGTTACTTAATGTCTGTGTCCCGCAGAAACCCCTGTGGAATTAGTGTTCATTCCAAGCAGACTGAAGAAGCTTCTATAAGTAGGTGGCTTAGTACAGTGCCTGGTACTGGTGACCCCCCCCCCAATGCCCTGTTTTCTCATCTATGAAGTTAGATGGGTTGTGAATTTTCTTTCTTTCTTTTGCACAATGGGAATTGAGTTTCAAATTGATTAATTGTTTCATCCCAGACCACACCCAGTTAGTAAGTGACAGAGCTTGATCAGGATGAAAGAGTAAAATCTACTGTTTATTTTAGAAAATTGTAGATTTGACACCCTGGGGAAGAAATAAAGCATAATAGTTATGTGAGCTCTCATTTCCCTTTTAAAAATTCTAAGCCTTTAGCAATGAAGGGTAGGATCTAGATGCTTTGTTTATCATCAACTTTTGATTGATTTTGTCATTTTCCATATTTATCTCCTGTAATTTGGACCTTCCTCAAATGATGCCCTAACAAATCAGATCAATTTTCCTGTGAAATGTGTTTTTAAAAGAAATTATAGCCATCCCAGCCTCATGTTCTTAGGGAGGAAGCAGTACATTTGGTAATTTCCATTGCTTCTGGTTGTGACCAGATTGGATTTCAGGCAGTCGTCTTCAAGCTATGCCCTAATTAAGATGAGCAGATATTGTTATCTGGCCTGTTTAATCAGTTTCCCATCTGGCATAATCATGTTTATGAGCAGGATTTACTTTTGCTTGGCTTGGGCTGTAGCTAAAATCAACAGAACAAGGCAATCACATCTTGTAAGAATCAGGCCCACTTTTCATCTCTAATCCTAGCTGGGCAATCACATTTTCAAAGCTGCAGAGTAAGCATCGGTGACAATTGTGTGGTTGCCCACCCCCCAGGCCATCCACATATTTCTGCTTACTCTCAATTATTCTGTTTCAATAAACAACCCCAGAGCCCCTCACATGTGCGGTATTCCTTGGGATCCAGGAATGCTATTATGCCCTTGGGAAGGCATTATGACTATATCCTTGGCCTTAAGAAGCTCTTAGTAGAATGGAAAATGTCTCAAAAACACATGGATCTAAAAAATGAAAACTAATGCTATTTAGTGTAGGGTATGAACAATTGCTGCATTGAATAATTGTCTATTCAGTTTTGTTTTCTGTCTCTGAGAATGGTGATTGTACCAAAGGTTAGTATGGAAGCCTGCCTTGGTTACAGTATTTTCTCAAAGGAATGTGCTTTTGATTAATTATTTATATGTCTGTGATGCTTGGTGCTTTATTGATTTCCTGATTAAACAAAGGGCAGACAATACCAGGAGAGAGCTTTTAAATTAGCACAGGTGTGTGTGAACTTTATTTTCTATCAGGAGAATAACTGGGCTACATAGACAGTATTATTGGGAATGGTGCCACTTATCTTCTACAGTCCACTGGGAGCTCAGCCAGTATGGCGGCTCTTGTCACATAAATAGACTTGGGAAAGAAAGATATTAACATGTTCTGTAGTTGAATAATATCCACGCTGTTACATTTCACAATGGGTTTAGTTGAAGTTATCCTAGTGGAAGCCTTACAGGAAGACGATGCTGATTTAGGAAGAAAATGAATAGTTGACACACTGAGCTGTGTGTGCCCTGAGGAAATTCTGTTGAACACAGACTACAACACTTATTGAAGGAGAAAATGAGGAACAACAGACATACTTTCCTTCTTTCTCCTATTTTCAGGGCCCAAGCCTTTCTCACCCTTTTCTGAGCATGTCAATCCTCCATTATCGTGAAGAGAAAACCACAGGGGGTCAGGATCCTTTCTTTGGTAAACAGAACTGGAGTTTCACACTGGGGAAAGAGTTAAGGTGTGACTATGGGAAAAAGACAAGAACAGAGAACAGAAAGAGGGGAAGAAGAAAGGAAATGAAGAGGTAGAGGAAGGTCCCAATTGTTGGCCTTCCATTATTTCCTGTGAAGAATTATGGCCTCTGTTGCTTTGGTAAAAGAAGAGTTGTGGGACTATTCACAAACGCAACGGTTCCAGATAGAATTTGGGATCACCGGGTGGTGTCCTGGAGAAAACATGGTAGGTGGAAGGGGAAACTCAGAACTTCCTCTTGAAGTCAACTGTGTGGAGAAGTTAAATTACCAGGTGTCTTCCTGGCTTCTGTGGACTGTAGGACAGGTCTCTTGGATTTCCTTGATAACTTCCTCTCCTCTTGAAGACAGAGGAGTGTCCTGTCATGCTCTGGTTATATAAATTAGCACATCAAAATAGTCTAAGTCTTGGAGTCAGGAAGTGAGTTCCTATAGGAAGTATTTTTTAGCACATGCTGATGAGTGAACGAATTCCTATTTAAAGTGGACTTCAAACATTTTTAGGGTGACCAGAGGGTTCCAAAACTTATCACATATCAAAATCAGCTACTGAGCTGCTAAAAACATAAGTTCCTGGGCCCCATCCCTCCCAAGATTAGCCCAATTAAAATATCTAGGAAATAATCGATATATATATATTTTACATGGTAATTATAAAACACAGTCATGTTTGAGAACCAGTGGTCCAGATTATCTTTAAGTTTAGAAATCCAACTCTGTGATTTTAGGTTTGATATGAAAAGCATCTGGAAACCCTGGCAGTGGATAAGTTTTGATGCCACCTTTTAAATTGGCTTTTGAAGCTCCAGTCCTTTTGTAAAAACTGATCTGCACTTTTACTGCATGTTAAAAGATTGTCACAGTAAGAGTGATTGCACTCAGTTGCTACCTGCTGGGACTGGCAGCTAGAGCTGTGGACGACCTGGAGTGTGGGCTCCCAGACATGGGTAAATAAGCTGAAAGAGGATGCTGGAACCCTTCCTGGGACACTGAGAGTAATGTACCTAACAACAACACCTGGTACATTTTTTCTTTCTTCCTTGTGTAGGCTGAGTCAACAGTGAGAGAAAAAAATAAAAATGAAAGCAAGGTGTACAAGCGATGTAATATATTTCTCAACATTGAATTTCCCATATTGGTGCCAGGAAAGCAAGGGAGTACCAGCTCAAACACACTGGCCAGTTTTTTTTTTAATTATAAAGGTTTCATTTGAGACTTATTACCAGGCAATCAAGGGAAGGGTCTTCAAAGGCAGGCTCAATGTGGACCCCAAAGCGATACAGCATAACACTGGAAATCAAGCTGCAGAGGTCAACACATGTGTCTAAGGACTTGGTTTTGGATTCTTGGGCTTCACCTTAGTGATTTGGTTTTGGCCCAGCTGGCCTCTCATTTTTTGCCCCATAGAACCTTCTCCCCTAGTTGGCCTCTACCCGTCTGCCACACCCACTCCTTCCTTTGTGCAACCCTTGAGTGGTTTCCCATTGCTAAAGGATCGAGTGTGGTACCTGAAAATGCCTTAATATGGCATGTAAGTCCCCTATTATCTTCCCTCTATCTACCTCTCTAGCTTGATTTTCTGCCATTCCACATTTTTCATGCTGTATTCTTTTTTTTTTTTCATGCTATATTCTTGAATGGCTTACCTACTCTTGAACAAACTTTGTTGAACTTGTCCTCTTCCTTTTGGCCACACTATTCACCATATTTGATTACCTAGTGGTCCTTCAGACTAAAGTTGAAACTTCTTCACAACTTGCTTCCAATTCTCCATTGTCAAATAGATTTGATCTCCAGGCTTGGGACTACTGGTATACCTAGAACATAAATTTCTATGGCGCTTATTATATTCTTGCAAATAATGGTCTACAAGTCTGTCTTGGCCCCTTCTAATGGACTATTGTTTGTTGAGTGAAAGCATGGCTTATTATCTTGTTCAGTACTATTTCTTGCTCCCCATTTCTTGCTCAGTATTGTTTCATATAAATGTATGTGTGTGAAAATTTCATCACTAATAGTTATGAAAATATGAGCCAATATTTAGGAGATTTTTCTTTTCTTTATGAGATGGCATAGTTCTAAGAACTTGGGAAGATAGTCATGTACAAGGAATATTGCTTTCTAGTGTATGGTTGCTCTGTCCACCCTGAGATTCAAACCAACCTGGATATGTTTGAATGACCAGATAAAGCAGAGTACTAGTTATTCTAAGAAATCACTTACGTCATAGGAAGAATTACAAATGGATTCTGAGGCAAACTGGGCCAGTCGGTGAGCGATTCTGAGTATAGTGAGGTGCCTGTTATTCCAAGAATTGTTTGACCTAGTCCTTCTGAGGTGACTTTCAAGACTTGGGAGGAAGGGCTACAATAATTATGGAGCAAATAATAACAGATTAGAATGTATGTAAGCTCTAGTAGGAGTGCAAAAAATAATTGTTTCACTTAAGGTGACATGATTGGGATATGTAGAGTGGACCTATTAGCCCAGCCAGGAAACCAGACAAACCCAAATTTGCAGGGAGGAAAAGAGGGAAGGAGAAGGAGAGAGGGGAGAAGGGAGAGGGAGACAGAGAAAAGCAGAACATGGTGAGTATATGGTAACTGAACCCACTCTAAACATCCTCCAGAATGCCCTGAATTATTCAGGGAAAACAAAAAAGTTTTGTTCTTCAAAATGGGAAAAAGGAAAAAGCAGACAAGTAATACTTTTTAGTGGCTATGTCTCTACATTTTTCATTCCCTTACTCTATGTTTAGCATGGTCTTGGAAAACACAAATTACAAAAAGTATTATATAATATGGTTTCTGCCAATGGGAGGATCAGAACATGCATAAAAAGATATCCATGCAGAAATGTTTTAGGACTTATAAAAACAAAACTTTCTTCACCTTTCTAGCTTGAACTTCCTGGCAGATAACTTTAAGGATTTAATATAGCCAAAGGGTTGAACTGCTATTTTGTTTCAAAGAAAAGCTAAAGATGAGATAAAAATAATTCTTTTCTTACCAGGCTTAACTTTATATCAGCATACGCCATTGCTGGCATCTGAAAAGTGGCTCATTTGCAAGGATGGGTTTTAAAAAATTAGATGATTTCATTTTACTTCCCTTGAAAAGGTCATGTGACAAAGAAACAGCCCACTAGTCATTATACACGTGTGGGTCAAAGAGCAGCTCTCAGCCGCACAGTAGACTCCTGTTTACGCTGTTGATGGGAGACAAGGTCTTAAGTGTTCTATTCGGGTGCTACTTGCTTAATATGGACAAAACAGTGATCAGTCTCAGGCTTTTAACTGGAGATGAAACCAAGGGGATTTTCAAGATTCTCTTTCAGCTTGTTGTCCCTATCCACAGAACCTCCTGCCCAGCTAAAAGAAGAATCCACTATATTTTCTGGCACCTTCACATATGGCACATAAAAAGAAAAGTCAAGCAATTTAGTTATTATTAAGTTTAAAGAACCCAATAACAACCACCACCACCGTCCCACTACCAGTAAGACCTGAAGCATGTGCCTGAAAAGCTGAGTCTACTTGGAGGGTCAAGAAATCACAGCATCCTAGTCGTTATGAATAGAGAGAAGCTGCCAAGACAATCCCAGTCAATGTTCTCATTTTGTAAGTGACAGATCTAGAGAATGGATGGATTTGTGCTTGAAATAATTAAACAGGGTCTACTTCTTGGTCTGAATAGCTATCAGGAAAATATTTTTGAGAGTTGGGTTAAAGAGGGGTGGGACAATTTTACAATAATTCCTTTGGCTTCTCTAGGATATGAAGGATTTACCTAGAATGGTAACACAATGCTCAACTTTTATCAGTGGCAAAAGTTCCCAGAAGTTCCAGCTCATCAATGTTTCTTGCTAATTTTTATTCACTTCTGAGCTTGAGAGGAATCAACTCTGCAAAAATTTGGATAGAACTTTATGTGGGCACTGATTGTTTTGTCTGGCCTTTTTTCACTTGAGAAACTTTTTTTTTAGTCCCTAACATGGTGACTCTGGTGAGGGCTGTCAATTATAGTTGTGATGGGACATCAAATGACCTGAGTAGGTCATTCATAATATTCCATTGCCACAATTTCATTGAAGCCTCAGCGATGAGCAAAGGATGCAGTTGTCTTTCATCCCTGGTCATGATGCCAATGGATGCAAACTTGAGTTTGCTTTTGTTGGTGGTCCAGCACTGAGGAGCGCTGTCTGACAATATTATGCAGAAAAGAGAGACAAAAACCAAGAAGCAGAGAGTCTTTAGTGTTGAAGTCTCATAGGCCAATTATCCTGTAGTCTCATTGTCCCTGCCACGCCCCCCCTATTTTGGAGGCTTAATTCTGTACCCAGAAATTCTCCTCTCTGGCGTAAGCTAAATTGGCTTTCTGTCATTGTCACCTGAAAGTGCCCTCATACTTTCCATTCTTCTTCTCTTTGATTCTGCCTTGTGTTGGACACAGTCCCAGGAGTGTGTGTAAAATGAGGTTCCAAAATATGGTGAGTTGAGAAATGGGGGACCTAGAACAAATCTAAGCAGAGAGGCAGAAAGCAGAGAAATAAAGTTCACTGACAACACATGGACCTGGGACCAACAAGATTTACATAAATGAGGTAATCCAGGCACACATGCAGTATTAGGGAGGTCCCAGAAAGTGTCAATAGCGTGTGTTAGAAATTAGGGATATGGGGCACAAGGTCAAATCTTGGCAAGTCACTCTCTAAACCACATGGTATAACGGGGAAGGGAGCAAAGCAAGATGGCCTGGCTTTCAGCTCAGTTTTTTTTTTTTTTTTTTTTTTGGTGATACTGGGGTTTGAACTCAGGGCCCTGTATTTGCTAGACAAGTGCTCTTCCGCTTGAGCTGTGTTTTTTTCTTGAGCTATTTTTTTTAGATAGAGTCTCGCTTTTGCCAGGGACTGGCCTTAGACCACGATCCTCCCACCTACACATTCTGTGTAGCTGGAATTCTGTAATCCCACCATGTCTGGCTTGTTTGTTGAGATGAGGTCTCACTAACATTTTGCCTAGATTGGCCTCATAGCATGATCCTCCTACTCTTTGCCTTCCAAGTGGCTGGGATGACAGGTGTGTGCCACCACATTCAGTCATTTGGGGTTTTTTTTTTTGGTGTTTTGAGACAGGATCTAATTATGTAGTTCAGGCTGGCCTTGAACTCAGTATGTCGCTCAGGCTAGCTTGAAACATGTGATCTTCCTGTCTCAGCCTCCTGAGAGCTGGGATTGCAGGTGTATACTACCATGCCCAGCACCCAGCTCAACTCGGTTTTTAAAATAGCCTTATTAAATTATCATACATTAATAACAAAAGGGGGTTTCATTGTGATAATTCGATACATGAATACTGAGTACTTTGAACAGGTTCACCCCCTCCACTGTGTTTCCACTCCCTCTTCTTCTTTACTTTTTCAAACTGTTTAGTGGGTTTCTTTACACCGTCTTCATATGTGTATATGCAGTATACTTCAATCCTCTTCACCCTGCAGTATCCTTGCTTTTCCCCCTCCCCCTCTCCTTGATCCCCCCCAAATCAAGCCCTTTTTATTTATTATTCCTATTGTCATTGTTTTAGGTCTAGTTTCACAAATGAGCAAGAATATGTGATATTCGATTTGTTGAGACTGGCTTTTCTCACTCAACATGATGGTCTCCGTTTCATCTGTTTCCCTTCCATTTTTAGGACAATGATTCAAATAACTCCGGCATAGGCAGTGATGCAAGGATCCCATTGCACCATTAAGGACTGATGTTTGTGGTTAGGGTGGAGGCCCACCAATCAAAGCTGCCGCGTTAGTCCAGAACTCATTGGACAAGGTGAGGCTTATCCCAACTGCCATGCTCGGGGCTTCTTCAACCCCTTGCCTGTTGGTTCCTTGAGAGCAGAAGAGGGCTGGGAACAGGAAGACATGGAGCCCACACCTGCGGAGCAGCTGCTCCCAGTTCTGGGGAGAGGAGGGCGGTCAGAGAAGGAAAAGGATCCTTTAAGGCCAGTCATTCTGTGTTGTAGAAAGTTAGCCCTGAGAGAGACACGAGGGCTCATCTGTCAGCTCTCCTCAAAGACTGTTCCATGGACACCAGTTTTAGCTTCATTAAAATGGAAATCCTTGGCCTCTAATCAAGTGCTCTAAGTCAGACTTTAGGGAAGGAGGGAGTTTATAAATTTGCATTTTAATCATGTGTGGTTAGGAGCCACAGGTGTTTGGTTCTCAATTCTGACCTTATTTACCTGGGTTGATATTTCACTGTGGAGTAATTGCACTGGAATCTCTGGTGGGAGGGTCTGGGTCATTGATATCCTAATAAGCACCTATATTAAAACTTACATTGAGCTACTTGGGAGGTTGTGATCAAGAGGATTACAGTTTGAGGCTAACCTGGGGAAGTTAGTGAGACTCCCCTCTCCTGCTATGCCAATCAACAAGGTGAGCATGGTGGTACACTGCTGTAATCCCAGCTATACAGGAGAAATAAGTAAGAGGATGGTGGTCTAAGGCTGGCTCTGGGTAAAAGTGAGACCCTATCTGAAAACTAACTAAAGCAAGAAAGGAATGGGGGCGTGGTCCAAGTCTAGCAAGCACAAGGTCTTGAGTTCAAACTCCAGTACTGCCCAAAACAACAACAACAAGATGGTAGAATGAGTTTCAAAGTGGCACTCAATGGAATGGTGGCAGATCTGGAGCCAGCATTCAGTCTTGGTGAAAAGCAAAACAAAGTCTGCCTGTTACTCAAAGCTGAGTGGGCAAGCATCAGAGGATGGGGCCAGGCGTGGTGGTATATGCCTCTAATCCCAGCTATTAGGAAGGTAGAGATCAGGAGGATTATGGTTCAAAGCTTCATCTCAACAAACAATCCAGACATGGTGGTTAACTTCTGTAATCCCAGCTACACAAGAGGCATACATAGTTGGATCCCCATTTTGCCTAGGGCAAAAGTGTAAGACCCTACCTGGAAAAAAATAACTGAAGCAGAAAGGACGAAGGGCATGGCTCCAGTGGTAGAGCACCTATGTAGCAAGCACAAGGCCCTGAGTTCAAATCCAGTATTGCTAAAAAAAAAATCAGTGGATGGAAGTGATGATTTGAGAAGAAGAGCAGTTGGTCGAGCAAAAGTCAGGACTGATTTGGGGCTGTTGGTTGCTTTTGTGTGTAACAAAGCCATAACCTGGCATGTGTGGGAGCACGATATTTAATCAAGGGCGCTACGACAGAAATGAAAGGAGAGTCGAGTAGCTGGTAATTAGCTGTCTCTCTGACCACAAGTCTCTACATCTATGAGCAGACACATGGTGGAGAACTGAAAAGAATGGGTGGCTGTCACTGACCGAGGAAAGATGGGAAACTAAAGCACTGAGTGCCATATGCCCTCTTCCTCTGAGTGCCAGGGTGGCAGGTCCGACTCAACGCACACTGGCTGATCATTCAGAGCCTGGGCCCCAGGCACAAATTCAGTTTCACTTCAGCGTGATGCGTGAAGAACTTCGTGTGCATGTTCTAGAGTTCTGGGGGTGAGGTACTGCCCGGGGTTTCTCTTTTTAGCTAAGTGATGGTGATTCTAGGTGTATGTGTGTGGGGGGGTCACTACACCTGGAGACGTGAAGACCCCTCTGCAGGGTGGCCACCCCATCGTTGTTCTTATAACTGATTTGCGGGCATCTTTTTTGGTGGTACTGGGGAGCGAAGGCAGAGCCTCAAGTTCTTTGAGCAAGCACTTTTTGCCACCTGAGTCACACCTCCAGTCGTTTTTGCTTTTAGTTTGTTTTTCAGATAAGGTCTGTGCTAACTTCCCCCAAGCTGGTCTCAAGCTACCATGATCCTCTACCCCTGCCTCCTGAGTAGTTGGGATTACAGACTGTGCCACCATGCCTGGTGAAGATAAATAATATCTTAGTGCAATGTTTTCAAACCAAAATGATTGAAAAAAGAGCACAGTGAGCAAAACAGCAAAATTTTGAAAGATAGGGCCAATAATAGATAATTTTGAGCCATATTAGAGCCTGACACAAAAAGAAAAATCAGAAAAACTGGTTTTCATAATAAGGAATATAGCAAATTAATTCCAGGTGAATTACAGAACTAAACATGAATGATAAGCAGTAAAGACTCTAAAGGAAATAAAACATCCTAATTAGCTGTAAATAGATTTCTTGTACAAGATTCAAAAAGCACTAACCCTGAAGGAAAAATCTTGAAAATATGAAAGATAGTAAGATTAGGTATTTCTGTGCATCAAAAATACACCCTTAGGAGGAAGAAGAGGCTATTAACAACATATCTGTAATAAAAAAATCTGACACAAGAATCAAATACTTAGTCTGTTAAGAACTCCTGCAAATGAAAATAAAAAGACAACCCAATAAAAATATGAGCAAGGACCACCACAATGGGCAGTTCAGGAGTTTCTATTTAGGTGACCAGTAGACAATTTTCATCAACTATCAGAGAAATGCCAAGTTCAAACTTCAATGTAATACTACCATCTACTCACAAGAATGGCCGAAATTTATAAAGTAGATGATACCAAGTGTCAATGAGTGTGTGGAACAATTTGGAATGTCCTGCTCCGTTAGTGGGATATAATATGGTATGACAACTTTGAAAACTCATAGTACCTGCTAAAGCTCCTAGGTACTCTCGTCATAGCATGGCAATTCCAACAAAAATGCACACACGTGTTCACTAAAGGCACATCCCAGAATGTTCAGCACACCTTGTCCTTAGGGACATGCTAATTAAAACCACAGTGAGACATGCTACATATTCATTAGGATGTCTGATAGATAGCTAGAAGAGTCCATTGTACCAGGAGTTGATAAGGATGGGGAGAAACTGGAGCTCTCATGTACTTCTGGTGGAAATATAAAACGGTACAGTTTGGAAAGTAAGTTTTTTAAAGTGGAGTTGGGGATTGAACCCAGGGCCTCGTGCATGCTAGGCAAATGCTCTGCCACCAACCTGCACTCCCAGGTCTCAGCTTGGAAAATAAGTTTAAAGTTTCTTTAACAAGTTAAATATGCACTTAGTCCATGGCCCACTAATAGGTATCTACCCAAGAGAAATGAAATTATATGTTCAGATGAGCATCTACGTTTAGGAATATTCATAAGTGCTTCATTTTTAATAGCCACGGACTAGAAACAGCCCCAATATTCATCAATGATGAAAAGATGAGCAAATTGTGGTAGATCCTTACAATGCCAAGACACTAATGGCGTGGGGATCCTATGAGTGAAAAAGGCCAGGCATGAAAGCACATGGTGCTTGTGTCTGCTTAAATGAGATTCTAGGAAATGCAAACTCATCTGTAGTGATCAGTGGTTATTTTGAGATTGAGGGCAGTAGTGAGGGGGAGGGGCAGATAAGGGGGGATGGGAAACTTTTGGATTTCTCTGTTTTCTTACTTTTAGTGATAATGACATGTACACCGTGTTTGTGTCTCTGTCAGAATTTATCAGACTGTACACTCAAGGTGTATGTAGGTGATTATATGCTAATTGCATCACAATAAAATTGTTAAAAAAGCAAATACATGAAAGGCTTTGCAGTCAGGTGCTCTGTGTCTAGCAGAGGTAGACAGACAGACATAACATTACAATACACGTGTTTAGTGGAATGCTAGAAGGCTTCAGCAAGATGTAGAAGCAAGAAAATCCAGGAATGCCTTCTGCATTCCTTCTGCTGGAGGACCTGGAGAAGGTTCTGGGTGAGGTGTAGAGAGTCTAAAAAGACACAAAGGTGGATATGCAGTTAGAAACCAGATTTTGAAGGGCCTTGTATGGCATATTATGAAAGCAAAGGGGAAAGAGACCAGTAGGAAGCAATGAATTATACTTACAATATTACATTATTTGGAGGAGGACTGATTTTCTTGGTAAACTTAGTGAATCACATCTAGTCATGTGAAGTTCAGTCAGCCTTGATTCAATGAATATCGTCACTCATTTACCTTCTATATTTCTATAATCCACTGTATGTTCTAGAAAAATATGGGGTAACACAGGAGTCAACAATTGGCTCCCTCTGGAGAGGACTCCAATTCATCTTTGCATTTTGCATTATCTTTCTTTCAACTTACTTTCTTTGAATTTAGTAAAAACACATTTATTTCTGCCTAGAAAGGCATTTTTTTGTCTGTTAAACTCAGGATAAATGATATAATGCAATTATTCAACTTGTTTAAAGGTGTGGGGGAGGAATTTCTGGCAGTCTTCCCAAACCACTCATGAAGAACATCCCAAGTCTAATTTGCCTTGTGATGACATGTAAGAGGGATAAGTAGAGGAGGAGATGTAGTGAGAGGGAAGCAGAAAGAGAACCATGTGTGCTTAATTAAATGTTTAATAAGTAATGTTATAAAACTGCTGTCAAAACCCTTCTTAAATGTTTACTGGAATCTCTATTTTAAAGTATTTGTCTTGCCTTTGTAATTGCAAAATTCCTTCGCGTCTCTTTCTTCCTCCCTACCTTCCTTTTCCTCCCTCCTTCTCCTCCTTCTTACCTCCCACTCTTCCTCCTCTTAGTGCACAGGGGATTCATTGTGATATTTTCATATGTTCTTATAAGGTATCTTAGAGTCACCCCTCCATCATTCCCCTCATCTCCCCCTTCTTAGAATAATTTCAACAGGTCTTATTGTTGTATTTTCATACACGTATACAAAGGACATCTGCCATATTTGCCCTCCTTTACTCTCTCTTTTTACCCTTCCTCCTCCTACTAATTCCCCTCCCCCCCATGACCTGTTTTACCTTCCTGTCCTTCATTTTTTAAGTGTATATTGATGGCTCAAGGGGTTTTGCTTTGGTATTTCACACATGTATACATTGTGTGTTAATCAGATAACCCCCCTGTATTGTTTACTCTTTCTTTGTCACCCTGCTTCCCTCTTCTTGCTGGAATCATCGTTAATCACAAGCTGTGTTGAGCAGTTACTATACATCAGAATTAATGTTCAACACCTTATGTATGCTGTTTTGTTGAATCCTTCCCTCTGTATTTTTTTTTTTTTCAGAAGTATTGGTTAGTTCTTCCTTAAAGGTCTGGTAGGTTTCAGGAGTAAATCCATTCAGGTCTGGGCTTTTCTTTGTTGGAAAGATCTTCATAATTATCTCAATATCATTATTCATTATAGACCTGTTTAAGTTGTTCGTGTATGCTTGATTCAACTTTGGTGAGTCACATGTCGAGAAATATATCTATTCCTTCTTGATTTTCCAGTTTGCTGGAGTATAGGTTTTCAAAATATTCCTGTATGATCTTCTGAATTTCATTGGTGTCTGTTATAATACCTCCCTTTTCATCTCTGATTTTATTACTTTAGGTCTTTGCCTTTCTTCTTTTGGTTAGTTTGGCCAAAGGTTTGTTGATATTGTTTATCTTTTCACAGAACCAACTTTTTGTTCCATTGGCTTGATTCCCTTGGTCTTCAATTCATTAATTTCTGCCCTGATTTTTATAATTTGTTTCCCTCTACTACTTTTAGGGTTGGCTTATTCTTGTTTTTTGAAGTGTTTGAGGTAATAATCAGATTATATGGGATGTCTCTAATTTTTGGATATGAGTACTTAATGGCTATAAACTTCCTTCTTAAAACTGCCTTTGTTGCATCCCACAGGTTCTGGTAAATTGTGTCCTTGTTTTCATTTGAATCTAGGAATTTCTTAATTTCTTTCCTATTTCTTCAGTGAACCATTGATCATTCACTCCATGAGTCTGAATGGTTTAGTAGTTTTCTTTGACATTGGTTTTTCATTTTATTCCTTTATGGTCTGTTAGGACATAGGGAATTATTTATATTTTTAATATGTTTGTCGAGTTTTTCTTTATGACCTAGGTTATAATCTATTTTGGAGAAAGTTCCACAGGCTGCTGAGAAAAACGTGTAATCTTTTCTTGTAGGGTGGAATACTCTATAAATATCTGTTTGGGCCATGTCATTCATGTTTAGTTACAGGATATCATGGTTAATTTTTTGTTCTGTCTGTTGATAAGAGTAGGCTGTTGAGATCATTCACTATTACTGAATCTGGATCTATCTGCTCTTTTATGCTCAGAAGCATTTGTTTTATGAACTTGGAAGCACTGATATTCAGTGCATGTAATTTAGAATTGTTGTATTTTCTTGCTGGATTATTCCCTTTATTAGTATGTAGTGACCTTCCCTATCTCTTCTGATTCATTTTTGCATAAAATCTGCTTTGTCTGCTTGCTTCCATTTTCCATATGCCTGGAAAACCTTTTTTCAACCTTTCACTATTAGTTTGTGTGTGTCTTTAGTTGTGAGGTATGTTTCTTTTAGACAACAGATTGTTGCATCTTGCTTTTTGATCTAATCAGACAGTCTGTGTCCTTTGATTGGAGAGTTAATCCATTTACATTTAGGGTTATGATTGAGAGATATTTACTGATTCCTGTGTTTCTACTGCTTTTCTTTTTTTCCCCACACTGAGTCTTGTGTTGACTGCTCTTTACTTTTGGCATTGTACATCTTTGTGTTTTCCTGGCTTACTGTGCTGATCATACTTGATACTCTCCTAGCTCTCATGGGTTCATCAATTCCCCTTTTGATTTTTATTTTTTCTTGGCCTTTCTTGCTTGTGATTGTTTTTCATTCTCTCCTGTGTTAAATATTCCCTTAAGAATCGTCTGCAATGCAGGCTTGGTGGACATGAACTGCTTCAGCTTATCCTCACATTGGAAAGTCCTTATGTCTCCACTGAGGTTCAAGGACAGCTTTGATGGATAAAGTTACTCCCAGAGCTTGTTACATTTCTCCATGTTGACCTGGCTTTTAGAGTTTGTTTGAAAGGTCTGAGGTGATTCTTGTGCATTTACCTTCTATGTAAGCTGGTAGCTTTCTTCATTCTCTAGTTTTGGCATTTTAATTATGATATTCTGTTGAGTTGTTCTTTTCTGGTCATATCTATTTGGAATTTGAAATGCCTCTTGTACATGGGTGTCTACATTGTTACATAGACATGGGAAATTTTCTGCTATGATTTCACTGAATGGGTTTCCTATGCCTTTAATTTGTATTTCAGCTTCCTCTTTTACCAGGTGAATTTTTAGGTTTGGTTTTTTTGATAGTGTCCCAGAATTCTTTGTATGCTGTAGTCACAGATATTTGTTTTTTTCTTTGTTATTGTCTGTGTGCAATATCTCCTCTATCTTGCCCTCTACTTCTGACAGTGTTTCCTCTACTTGATCTTGTCTGCTGATGATACTATCCACTGTGGTTTGACTTACTGAGATTTTCATTTCTAATATGTCTGCTTTTTTCCAATAATTTCCATTTCCTTGCTGAATTTCTCTTCCATGGTGCTGACTTTCTAGATCTTGAATTGATTTCCTAACTTTGTTTATGTTTATTTGAATCCTTTTTGAGGTCACTGAACATTTTTAACAGTAGGTTTTTGAATTCTTTCACAGATATTTCAGCCAATTCATTATCTTTGGCATCATTTGTTTAGTTGTGGGGTTTTGCAGGGGAAACAATGCCTTGGTTTTTCATATTTAAATGTCTATGCTGTGATTAGTACATCTGTTGGGCTAAGTTTTTCTTTTATTTCCTCACATATATGGAGAACCTACTGCAGTAACAAGGTCAACAATTCAGCAATGAGTAAGCAACAGTTGGAACCCTTATCAGTCTCCTTATTAAGGTTGTATGGGAAGAAAATTGTGGTCTCTAGGGAGATGATCTGGGAGCTTAACTCTTGTTGAAAGGTATTGAGGTTGGAAATTGAGTAATACAGGGGATGGGTGCAGGGAGAAGAGGCATGGGAAGATAGGAAGAATGGAAGGTAGGTATAGGAGATAAGAGTTTGAAAGTGCTGTATAGTTATAACAGGGAAATAGAGAATGCTTGAGAAATAAGAAGAAAATTTATAAAGAAAAAAAGATTCTTACAATAAGAAACCAGACTTAAAAAAAAAAGCCAATTAAAAACAAATTAGATGAAGAGAAAGTTTACATTTCTCACTGAGGAGAAGAGTTGATATCCCCTTCACCTTGTCTAAGTTAGTCCCTCTTGCAGTGGTTGTTATGGGAACAGTTTCAGAAAGGCAATGTTGAACCTCAGTTGGTTTTTGTCCTGCCATGCTGGTTTTCCTAGTAAAGAGGTTTTTGCAACTAGAGGGAATTCCTAGTTTAGGGTGCCAGTGGAGACTTGGGGGAGGGGGAGTTCAAACCACATGGTTGACAAACTCCAGGGCAATTCTTTTAACAAAGTACTTTGCTGGGTGGAGATGTTTTGGGACTTCACAGCCTCTGTAGATAGGGGGTGTGACTTCCTGTTGAAATGAGGAAAGCCACTTGTTCAGTGAGTGGAGTTGCAGCTGAAGCAAGTGGGTGACAGTTCAGACTGCTTAAGTGACCTAAGATTTGTGCTGCCCTTTGTTCCCAAGTTAGCCTTGGGCCTTCAGTCACATGGAGTGCATGGATCTCACCCTGCACTTAGGTAAATCAGAGGCTTCAGAAAATCTAAGTCTCCACCAGCTTGGTGAGCCTCTATTGGTCTCTGTCTCACCAAGCACCATGTGAATTTGAGGCTAGGTGACTTTATTCTGCCTGCTTAGCCAAAGGTTTTCTTGGAAGTCAAGTGAATTTGCTCCTGTGCACTGAGCTGGACTGTGTGGTAGCTCTTGGGACTGAAACCATCTTTCCCAGCTGGTCTGTTTCTAATTCTGTCTTTCTGGTCAGGGTGGTGAGGCACAGATGCTGGTTGGCCTGGACAAGTTTTACTGATTTACTCTTAGCCCTCCATGCAGTTATCTCACCTATGGCTCTTGAAGGAAGTAATTCAGGTAGGTCCCTACAGGAATGAAATACCAATTTGGGCTGTGGGGTGTGGGATGGAGCAGAGTCTGGTTCCACACCCTCACCCCACTGCAGATCTGTGCTTTAGGGATTTAGTTGGGGTAGTGGTTTCTTGCTACTTTCTGTCCTTAGACTGACACCAGGTTTTTAAGTATACTAAATTGTCCACATCTCCTTGCAGCCATGAACCTGAGGTTTTGTTTTAGATCTGTGGAGACAAAGGGAAGTGGTCAGTATCAGCAATCCACCATCTTACCTCCTCCCTTATGTCTTGATTTTTTAATATGTGAAATCCAAGGCTGTTGGTGACAGAAGGCGATGTAAAGAAATAGTGCTTGGGACTCATTCCTTTTTTCTTTCTCTGTTTTTTCTTTTTTTGCAGTGGTGGGGATTGAACCTAGTGCCTCCTGCATGCTCTGCAAATTCTCTACCACTTGTGTTCGCCCTCCTACCCTTTTGTTTCTGAGACAGGGTCTCACTATCTTTGCTGGGGCTCGCCTCAAAATCTTGATCTTTCTGCCTCGGCCTCCTGAGTAGCTGGGATTACAGGCATGAATCACCATGCTTGAATTAGAGTGTAGGACTCTGGATTGTCCTGGTTTCAATTGTTTTAAGTCCTACATTCACCCCTGTTTGCCAGTTTCATTCTCAATTATACCATGGATCCTGAGAGCCAAGAAATTGCTATATTCAATGTGAGTCCCACCTGACTTTCTATCACTTGTCACCAGGAGTCCTAAGGATACAAACCTCATTAAAAACGTAGTGTTGTTGTCATTATTTTAATATCAGTTTGACAATTCTGACACAAACTGCCAGAAAAAAGACACTTATTAATGCATTTCAAATACATTTTACAAAGTGACAAGAAACAAGTGACATTTAAAAGGCCTACTTAATTATGTTTTCAAAAGATATTACTTATCAGAATTATATTTTAAGGAAATAAACACCTGAGTATAGCTAGGGAACTTTTACATTCATTCTAATTATCAATCAATACTAGATCTTTGTTGCCACAGGTTTTAGTTGCAAAATTTACAACTAAACAAACTACAGCTGATTTAAGCAGGAAATACTTCATTTAAAGGCTATTTGGGAAACTCATAGAAGGAGGGACCTAAGAGAGGTTGGGGGGTAGCTTCTAGAAGGAAGACACATCTTTAAGAATGAGGGAGCTATCTTTTGAAGAACGGGGAAGAAAGAATCGTATGTGCCAAGGTATGAATATATTGAGATAACCATCAATTTCCTGGGATCAGAAAAAAGTGAAATAGACGAATGCTGGCAGACACGGCCAGTTCAAAGTCCATGAAGTCATCCTTTAAATTAGGCAATGGGGGGTTTTCCACAATGTTCATTTTAAGAATTTAAATGACTTTTGACACATAGTAGGAGAACAGTAATTCAAGAATTCTTAAAGCACACGAAGACCAAAGAAATAGCTTCCCAACTTGTAGAAACTTAGAAGTTCAAGGGGTATTTGGCAAAAAATGTCTCATTCATGATGTAATTAATTTTAGACCTCAGATTATAGATGTCACTAAGGAAGAAGTCATTCTTGTTGACTTCTAGAGAGAACAGGTTTCATATTACTTTTCTCTCTCTTGTACAGAATGAGTAGGATTACTAGATTTTGTTTCCAAAGTCCTTTTTCCTTTTGAAGATTTCTTAGCCATGGTAGGAGGCAGGCCTGGCTCTGGGGTGTCCTCAGGAGGGCAGATCATTCTTTGTGCTGTATGCACCCATCCAGTGTTCAACACAAACATCAAGAGGGAGCGTTTCCTGTCGTGCCATTGGTATAAACCTTGTGGATCAATTTGGGGATTTCTCAGAGCATTTGCCTAAATTATAGATGTTTTTTGGAAGGCAACAAATGTGCATGTAGCTCAGTAGCCTAGCATTTGGCATATTTTTTTTTAGTTCCATTGTAATTATTAAACAGATTCCTATGTTCTTTTCTTGCAGGAGAGAGAGTGACCAGTAAGCAGCACAGCAAAATCATAGGATGTTAGATTTTCAAAGAAACTTTATCTTATCAGAATATCATTTCACAAAAAGAAACAATGACTTATTCAAATTTAAACAGCTGGAAAAAGTAGCATTGCATTAAGATCTCCTGATCCCAAGACAAATGACATTTCTTATCTTCAATGAAAGTTAATTTTTACCAATACCTTATCCAAATCAGTCACATTGCCATCATTATCCACCCATGTTTTTGTAGTAAAAATAATAGTAAAATTTATTAGGAAAGAATTTTAGTATAACAGGATAAAAGTAGGTAGAAATGAAAAAAAAAAAAAGAAGAGAATCATTTCTTGCCCCCATGCAGGAAATGGGAATAGAGACCCCATATTTTTTGATTATTACTGTTTTGAGCATATGATTCCTAGTACTCAGTTTAGTTTCTTCAGAATCTAAGTATATCATTCCCTTAGACCTCTGCCATTTAAGATCTATTGATGGTAAACTTTATTAAAATATGCCTAAAATATCTTTGTTTAACTTTATTTATTAAAAGATTGTTTAGCTGAATATAAAATTTCAGTATAGCACTTTTAGGTGTTAATGAGAGATTGATAATTTTTATTCTCAGCATTAATGATATTAATCTTTAATATCTTTATTAAAATCCTTTATTGTCATTGATGAGAAGTTTGCTGTAGTTCTACTTGTAGACCTTTAGCAAGGAAATGTCTTTTCTCTGTGAAATTTTGCTATTATGGATCTGTTTATCTATTTTTCTTAATCCTGTTTGGAACTCAATGTGCTTTATCAAAAGAATGAGTATTCACTCTTTCACTAATTCTGTAAAATTCCAAGATACTGTTTTTGACACAACACATGTTATCTCTAGTTTACTTACTGTTGCTTTCTGTTACTCATCTTAGTTATTGCAATGATATTTAGATGTTGAAATATTTGATTCTACCTTCACATCTCTAAAACTTTCGCATGTTCTGTTTCTTTGCATTCTTTTCAGTTTTAGCTTCTTTTGGTGGTGCTGGGATTTGAACTTAGGGCCTCATACTTGCTAGGCAGGTGCTTTACTACTTGAGCCACCTCCAGTAATTCTTTAGCTGAATTTAATATACTATTTCATTTTTCTACCCAGATTAATCACAGCAACATTTATAGAAACTCCATTTCCAATTTGCTTGATCATTTTTCTTATGTCTTATTTCCAACTGTGATTTTTTCTTTTATTTTAATATGTTTAAACAAGCAGATTATTATTATTAATATAACAACATACTTTGTTATAAATTTAGATTTTTGGGATGCATTTTTCTGCTGCTATTCCTATCATCTTTCTGGTGACTTGTTTCCTTTTGTAGTTTATAATTTTTCATGTGAGCTCACTTTCAGTGGGGGAATTGCACATAATTTCATTTGAGGAAATGTTGCCAGAGGGTGTCCTCATTTGTTTGTGCCAGGTACCCTGGGAGTTTTCCCATTATATGACCAGTTTGTATGTGGAACTCTCAATGTTGGTATTCCAACAGCACAGAGATTAAAATCTTTGGAAATGCAAAAAGAAATTCCATTTAGGTTTTGTTCTATAAAAGGACTAAAGCTACAGGGGGAGGGTAGATGGGCTCTTGGAAAGGACATGTACACCCAACATATGCCACTTCTAGTGCCTTTGCATGGAGAGCTGAGCCCATTAGTAGCTGGTGTGTTAAATTCCAAAGAATCTGGAAGGAAGACAATCTTATCCTTGCCAAAACGAATCCACATTCCAACACAGACAACAAGTAGCAGCTTTTATTCCAGAGGATACAAGGCTGGAAAAATCCACATTCTGTACTTAACACCCTCCCTCCCCCAAACGCTCAAGCTGCTCTTCCCATCACTGAAAACTAAGTACATAAGACACATCCAAATGTGGTTAGCATCTTAAAATGTGAAGATCTAACTTCCTGATACAGCACGTGTTGGCCCCTGCAGGTACACATGGCTTCCCGGCAGTGCCTGTCAGCACCCTTTCAGATGCAGCTATCTGTGGCTCAAAATAAGGCACTGATTTAAAATTTCAGGCTGGGTTCTGCTGCTACTCACTTCATATTAAAGATGATAACAGTGACTAAAATTGATTAAGACCTTGTAGGACTCACCACTATGTAAATTCTTTATATTGATTAATGTCATTTAATCACTTAAAACCTCTCAGCATGCTATTTTACAAATCAGGAAGGCATGACTAGGAGAATTTAGTAATTTACAAATGACCATGGACTCACAGGACTTGGATTTGCATTCAGGCAACCTTCATTGTATTTCCTTTCGTTTTAAGGCAAAACTCAGGCTGGCCTCAAATTTATTATGTAGCTCAGGCTGGCCTTGAGCTCACCATTCCCTTGTCTTAGCTTTCATAGTTTTTAAAATATGTTTTTTCCCCCATTAGAAGCTCATGATCATTCAAGAAAATCTGGAAAATATAGAAAAAAGAAATAAGCTCTACTACTCACATACATGTCTGTTAGCCAATATGACCACTGTGAATGGATTTGTGTATTTCTACTTTATCTCTTTCATTTGTAGCTTTGTGAGTTTTTTTTTTTTTGATACTTACAATCATGTCACAGAATCATATCTGCTTAGTGTTTTGTTTGGCCTGATATTATAGCCAGTGTTTTCCCAAATATCACTTACGTGGATATATGGATACTCTCTATGTACCCCTAAAGCTAGAAGGCTTGGTGCACCTCTTCTCATGTGCCTCCACCCATGTCTAGGTGTGCACAGTCTTTTCTTCAATGCCCATGCCTTGCCTAGGAGGCACTCAGTTCTTTTGCTTTACTGGCTGAATAAATCTGCTTGTCTTTTGCCCGATGTCTCTGCCAGAAAATTCTTATTCTGTGTTTGGAGACAAGAATCTATAGAGCTGAGCCGAGAATCCTCTTGTTTGGGGGTGCTCCTTGGGATCTTCACCACTGCTGTTGACAATGCCTTATATTTGGCACTTCAAATTATTAAGAGGATAGATCTCATGTTAAGCTCTTATCACAATCAGAAAAGGAAAAGGAAAATAATATCTCAGGGAAAATAGCATTATAATAAATCAGCCCTTCGACAGCTTAAGTATAGTCCAACTTTAAAGAGTATATCCCTGCATCAGATTCTCAGGTAGTTTTCTCTCTGTTCTTCTTAATATTGGGCAGAACGTCTTTCATATACAAATGCTCACTAAGAGCTGCCTTTTACCTCTTCCTCTGAAAGTCTTCTTGTTAGCTGCCAGGCAACTCAGGCACCTTCAGGGTCAAACTGCTTTAAAAGACTATAAATGTGGCTTAAGAGGCTTCTGTCCCTCTCTTCAGCTGTTCCTCTCTCCTACTCTCTCTCTTTCTCTCTCTCTCTCTCTCACATACACACACACACACACACACACACACACATCTCCTCTCTTTCTTTCTTCAGTTAAAACCTACAAGGAACCAACAAAGGTCATTGAGTTACTCTAACTCATTTTTTTGGGGTCTAGAGTAAACTTGGTTCATTGCAATATTAAACAGCATGCCAGAAGTGTTCAGGTCCACCATCTTTCCTTTACGAACTTATGATCTATGACCTTAAACTGAGCATGCCCAGAAATGTACCTTCCTAATGTACTTACCTACATGAATATCTACAGGTTCTTTAAGCAACACCCCAACACTTGTTGGTTTGGGAGAACATTGCTTTGCATGTAATATGATCTCCTTACTTGCTGCAAGTAACAAATCTTTCTGTATTCTTTTATCTTCTTGCTGTGTTCATTGGCTTCACACACACCAAGAGCAGGGATCATTGCTCAGTTCCACTTCAAGTCACTCACTCATGCCTGTGATAAGCTATAGTTAATAAGAAAGGACCCATCTAAAGAAAGAGGGAGAAAGACAGTGTATTAAAAAGAATAGGGGTTGAAAAGCCAATATTGATCTGGACCAAAAGCCTGGCTTTGTCACATACCAGTGGTGTGATCTTGGCAATTGATGCAACCTTTCTGAACCTCACTTTCCTTGGAAAATTCAGGAAAACTGAGGATTCTTTAGAGGGTTGAAAGATGTAATCATATACATATGATTACGTCTTTGTATGAGGTCAAATGACTGTTTCCTGTTTGCTTCCTACCTTCTGGTCCAGGGATAAGGGGATGTGATTCTCCATGATTGTACATAATACCATAGAGTGTTCTGCGATCACATAGCACATGTCTTTGGGTGACACTGTCAAATTGATAACTTATCCCAAGTACAAATGGAGGGTGTTCAGAAAATATTTTGGAGGTATCTTCTCTCTCATTAGTACCTATCTTTGCAATTTCAGCAGGTTGGTGATGGCTTCACACTGGTAAAGTCTCACCACCATAATCTCCTCACTCATTTATTGTCTAATAAAATCCTGTGTCTAGTACATAAATGCCCATGAATGTGTAAACAGAAGCAGAACCAACAGGTGCAGTCGAGGAGTATGTTAGAGCAGGATAATAAATAAGCCAAGCCTGATCTGATGGGAGATAATATGCTATCTATGAAGTAGCCTGGCTCCAACCCAGGCTGCAATTGAGTAAGAGAAAAGTTATACTCAGCAGATACAGCGGGTGTCACTGGTTAATTGAAGAGTCTCACCTCACTGAGGTCTAATCATGATTTTTCTCTCTATGAAATGTTGGAAGCTGTACTTTTGCAATCCTTTTTCCCCACCAGGCTGCAGAAATGTTCAAGAGCAATTTTGTATAAATTCCATGAGTTTCCCCTCAAGGCAGTTTCTTAGTCTCATTTAACTTTCTAGACATTTGTAAAATGTTCTTCTTATAAGTTCTCTGAATATCCCTTGTCCTCTGACCCAAACAGGGGTAGATTTATTTAAAACCAGAAAACATTTCTTCACAAAGAAGCAATCTCCTTATTTCTGGCAGTGACAACCTCAGTCTATCTAGGAAAATATTCGTAAGGTACACAGTCCAGTGGATTTCTTCCTTGAAGGCAGTTACCCTTTGACATATGTGTAGGATGAGACATAAACCAGAACACAGAAAATAGATTGTTTCACGAGGCTAAGCACTCAAGTTATATGATGGAAATTCCTATAAAGGTCTCAATATTTTGTATGAAATCAAAGTACACCACCAAGCTCTGAATCTGCTATCTCTTAATTCACTTGCTCAGTTCTTGATTTGGAGTGTTTGCCCTGAGGCAAACAAATATTCACATTATGGATGTTGGTGTTGCTCTTCATACTTATGAAATAGTGAGTTTATTCCCATTTCAATATTGAAATCATTTTAGATGCAGGATACAAACAAATGCACTCCCATAAACAAAATCACATTCTCGTGATTGTAAGCATGACGCATGCTTATGGAAGAAAATACAGGAAAGGATGTAGAATAACAATAAGTACCAAGATTCTTAGCCCTAAGAGAGCTTCAGAATTGATATTTTAGTGTATTTAGTGGTGATCTTTTTACTATGCACAAACACGCACACAGCTACAACTACAAGTATGTACACACACATCCCTTTTAAATTGAAATTGGGTCATACTCTTTTCACAATGTATAATACATCACTAGCAATGCCCTCAGCCATTAATGAATTTGAAAATGGGATTTTTAAAGGAATGTGCCTGTTAAGCATTCTTATCATCATTCTTCTGACCTCAGTAATTAGAGGGCGTCATCTTCAGTGAAGTCAGCCAGGCTCAGAAAGACAAAGGCCTCATGTCTCTCATCTGTGGAATAGAGACCCAATACAAATACAAGCAATGTAATGAAACACAGGCCACACTATGGGGAGGTGGCTATCAGGAGAGGGAGAGTAAAAGAAGGAAGTTAAGAAGGTGAATATGGTTGATGGACTCCCTATACAAGAATGAATAGAGAATTTTTAAGCCTGTTGAAATCACCAAAAGAAGGGGAGTAAGGTAGAAAGGAGAGTAGAGGGGATGAACCAATTCAGGTTATTTTATATATATATATATATATATATGGAAATGTCACAAAGAAACTCCCTGTAGAGCTATCTTAAACAATGCTTTTTTTTTTTTTTTTTTACCAAAAATGAAGAACAGGAAGATAAAACAGTTCCTGTCTGGATGTTGGTACCAGTGGGAGGGGAGGATGTAAGGAAATGGTGAAGGAAGGTAAATATGGTGGGAATATTATGTACTCATGTTTGAAAATGGAAAAAATGAGACCTGTTGAAACTGTTCCAGGAATGGAAGGATAAAGGAGAATGATGGAGGGGTGAATTCAACTATGATATATCATAGTAAGAACTTTTGTAAATGTCACAATGTATTCCAATACAACAATAATAAGATAATAAATAAGTAAATAGATGTGCTACATTCCACATATGAATTTGCTACTATCCACAGTAAATTTCAATGTTTCCCACTGAAAATTTACAATATGGCCAATGTTTCACTATTAAAATTAGCATCGCCATGAACACACTTAAACAAATATCTTCACAGACAACAACTTTGATTATTTTCTTAAAATAATCACTAAGTGTGGCATCAATGGGTCCATGGCTGAATATTTATAAACCTCTGGATAGAAACTGTTGATCAATTGCCCTCCAGAAAGATGATCGCAGCTCACTTTCCCATGACTGCTACATAAACAAGCCTACGATTTCCAGTGCTTCATTAAATCTGAACACACCCTTAAAAAATGTTGCTAATTTGATAAGCAACAGTGGATGTGCAGCTTCATTATAGTCTGTTTGATTAGCAAAATTAATTTTTATCTTCTATGTGGTTTTAAGTGATTTAAGTAGTTTCTGTTGAGGATTGTTCAAGTCCTTTGCTAAATCTTCTATAGGCTTTCTTTTTTTTTTTTCTGGCTAATTTGTAGGGAATTTGGCAATGTAAAGAAATAAATTCTTTGCAATTTGTCATTTCTTTAATTATTTGTCACCTTATCTCAATTTGTTTTACATGACAATTGATTTACAGAGGTTTTATAAACATGATTTAGTTAACACTATGCATTTTTTCTTTTATAATTATTTTCCATTAAATTTATACTTAGAAAGTTTGTTACAACCTTAAAATTAGATAAATATTCAGCTATATTTTACTCTAAGTTTAGCAACATTACATAAACATTTTACCCATGATGCCTTTAAAATACAGTGTGAGGTAGGAATTGAATTACTTTCCCACATAGTTAATTAACTACTTGTCCTGTACTATTTAATGAGTATTTCTTTCTCCTAATTATCTGATATATCATCCAAAGTATATAGGCTCATACATTGCTACTACACTTTTTAAATGACTGAGGTTCTATAATGTTTTGTAATTAAGTTTTTGAAAAGATATTTAACACGACTGACAAAATGCTGGCTGTTATTGAAGCTGGGTGATGAGAATGTCGGGATTTATCATTATATTCTCTTATTTTTCATTTGTACTTAAAACTTATCTAATAAAATGATTTTTTAAAGTTATAGTTACAGTAGTTCCAAGTTTCCATATTCAAACTCCTGTCTCTTCCTTAAATTCAAAATGTAGTCAGCTAGCACCCATCCTAATGTTGACTGAATATACTTATTTGTTTACTCACTTACTTATGCATTTATGGGCTTGTTTTTTTGTTTAGAGACAGGGTCTTGCAATCTTGCCCAGATTGGCCTTAAACTCACAGTCCTCCTACTTTAGCCTTCCCAGTCCTGGAGATACAAGTTCATGCTGCCATGCTCAGCTTTCTTAAAGTTGAAGTTAAAACATTGCTTCCGCTTCCTCAGCTCAGCCCTTGTCTTGCCTTCTCTGGACTTCTCACCTGTGGGCTCACTGGTCCAGCCCTCCTCCCATCAGCCCATCATTTCATGGTCTTTCTTCTGCACTGGGATCATCTCAAGCCAAGCCCCATGTGCACCCTACAATCTGGTTTTTCTCGCTAATTACTCTCCTCTGAACTCACTCTGCTGTTTCTTACCTTGGTTCATTTGCACCTGCCTTTCTGCTGGCAAAGCACCCACGCTTCTTGTCCACTTTGTGTGGTCCATTCAAGTAGCCTTTGGAAGTCCTCCTTGGACCAAAGGACCTGCCAGGGCTGAGCATGACCTGCTGCTCTCTCCTTGGGTCTCCCATCAGTGAACACACAACTAATGTGAGTATTTGTTTATGTGACTCATCTTAAGGAGAACAAAGAGGCTTTCTTATTTGTGTAATCTCAGTGTCTAGCAAGGTGTCCCTGAATGGTTGATGTGTAAATAAAAAGAAGTGGAAAGTCTGCCTCCTAAACCCACACAAAAGAAACAATTATCCTAAATTGGAATTTAATTGTGACATTCTCGACTTCTCATTGCCTATGTACTGCTGCTCCCAGGTTCTATCCTAATGAGATAAAGATTTACTATAAAAGTAGTGGAGCTTGAACCTCAGGGCCCCTCATGGTACCCACCCCTTCCCAGGCCCTGGAAGGAGCACTGTCTGTACACTCATGGGTATACGATATTGCAATATTTTCAGGATACTTATCTCCTCATCCCTACTTCTTCCTCTCAGATGATAGTGGATGAATTAAGGACACTTGGGATCCAGCAAAGAGGAGGTTGAACTGGGAATGCAGTCATCTGAATTTAATTTAGATCCATTTACATAGTTTGCAGTCATTTTTGTGCATAGCTAAGTTATTGTCGGCTGACTTGGTATAAGGAACTATTTCTTTGCCTTGTCAGCTGACTCACCTGAACTCTTGACACGTAGGTGAGGGACCACAAGTCCTGCAGTGGCCAAGTGTGTGCTGTGGTACCTGATACCGTCAGTAAGCGAATTCTGGAGAGGCAGCAAGGTTTGTTGTTTGCAACGCTGAAAGGTAGATTGTGGAAAATCTTTGTAGTCATCAGATGTATATAATTTGGATGATCAAAACAGATATTCTTGCCTACCTAGCAGGGATATGCTTAAAATCTGAGAGAGACAGACAGAGAGGGGAAGAGAGAGAGAGAGAGAGAGAGAGAGAGATTGAGGCCAGTATGAAGTTTGCAGAGCAGACCAGCAGGCTGAAGAACTTCACCCCAAAGTCAGTCTAGAGGCAGAATTTCTTCATTCCTGGGAGACCTCAATCTTTGTGTCATAAGGCCCTCAGCTGATGAGTTGAGGCCCACCCATGTTATGGAGGATAATTTGCTTAAAGCCTGCTGACTTATATGTTAATCTCCTCAAAAAAACCTTCCAATACCTTTCAGCTATATTGGACTGGTGCCTGATCATAATTCCTCGACTTTGCCAAGTTGATACATAAAATTAACCATGACATCACTGAGACGTCAATCCTCATACAAAGCTGAAGTTTTTCCTCATTACTAATTCTTAGTCCTCACTCACCCGGCTGCCTGAGACTCAGCCTGATGGCAGGAGAGAGATAAGGGGCAGAAATGTCCATTTAACTATACCAGCACTTTCCAGACTTGGCAAATGGTGGAAAGGGGCTGCTGATTTCAAGTGATCTTAAGAGATGCCCCCCTCCATGCTGGGGCCTCACATGTGATCATTGACGCAGCCTCCAGCCCCTGGACACCAACATGAGGTCCTCCTTGGCTACTGGGCACCTAATCCTTCCCTTCGCCAAAGGTGAAGCCCTCCTGGGTGGGATTAAGAGCACCCAGGTAGATGTCTGTCCATGTGGTCGACATTTGGCCATACAATAAACAAACACTTTTGTCCTGACAACCTCACACCTCAACCCCATTATAAAGGCTGACTGCTTTCTCCTGAAAATAATCTCTGTTTCTGGACCCCATGATGACCTTAGCTGGGTGAGGGGTTAAGCATCACAACCCTGACTTTGACAGCTTTCTCTGTAAGTGGTAGAAGCTTCACACCCCTCTTGGGCTGACGGCACCTTCTATCCTCAGACCTGGCTGAAAGAGACTTAAGTACTTGATACAATTTTTAGAAGGTTATAAGTAGTATTTGGTTTATTTCATGCCTGCTAGGAGTCTGCAGGAACCTGTCACTACCAACAGAGTCCAATCTGAGTTGGACCTGACACGCCATACCCAGACATCCGTCCTTCCTTCCCTTCCCTCAAACACCATGTGCTCCTCCTTTCAACTCACAAAAATCCTTCCTGTCAAGATACCACCCCAACTTACTCCTGCTGAGCTTGGAACAGCCTCAGTTGAAGCCATCTTTCCTATGTGGCACTTGGGGATCTATTCTTATAATTTTCCAATTGGAAATGCAATGAGAGGGGCTGGGCCTGGGAGTTGGGGAACCTGGGTGTGCCACTACTGGCTGTGTGACTTTGAGCAATAACTTCAAGTCTCTGAACTTTCACTTCCTTGTCTTTATAATGTTGGAAATGAGGCTATCAGAACGGTGCTACATTATCACTTTCGTCATTAAGTAGGGTAAGATATATACACCTTGAAGCACATTGTCTGGCTTTGTTGGAAGTATGGTTGTCTTCTCAGGCTACTCTCTGACCAAAAGTCTGCAGGTGAGCCGGGCATGACGGCTCACAAATACTCCCAACTCCTTGGGAGGTGAAGATTGGGAGGATCATGGTTCTAAGCCAGCCCAAGCAAGAGGTCAGTGAGACCTCATCTCAACATAAAAAGCTGGGCATGGTGGTGCAGGTCTGTTATCCCTGCTACACAGGAGGTGTAGGTAGGAGGATCACCAGAGCCCAGGCTGGCTCTGGGCAAAAAACACAAGACCCTACTTGAAAAAATAAAGCCAAAAAAGGCCAGGGAGCATGACTCAAGTGCTAGACTGCTTGCCTAGCAAGCCCAAGATCCTGAGTTCAAACTCCAGAACTGGAGACAGAGAGAGAGGGGGAGAGAGAGAAAGAGAGACTTTGCCATGGGAAGGCAAAAGGAAGGAAGAGCCACTCTGTGGCAGGTGGTTCTTCTGTTCTTTTTTCTCCAGTTTTCTTCATAAAGCACTAAGGTGAAACCCTCACATATTCAAATAAGGAACAAACACATGCAAAGCAAGCAACTTTGGCAGCCCAACCCATTTTATCTGTTGCTTGGGTAACCTGGTACACTTCTGAGAATTATTTTTCTTTGTGGTTTGGCCTCTTTCTGAGAAATGTTCCATGGTGTGTGGTCAGAGCCCCTGAGCTGTGGACAGGGTGGCCTTAGTGAGGTCTAAGTGAAATCTATTTGAAGATTCTCAAAAAAATCAGTTCCCTCCCCTTTTTCCTGTCACTCATATCTTTCTGTAGAGAATATTTTTATTCTTTCTAACTTGATTGTAATCTCCCTAAGAAAAGGGCTCTGTACATGGCACAACTCAGGTAGCAACCACAGGCTAGATGGTCATCCAGCTTCCCCCAGTGCCTGGTTGCCCTGCTCATTCTGTTTAACTCAAGAATAATGATAGCTGGGCATGGTGGTACATGTCTGTAATACCCGCTATGTGGGAGGCACTGGTGGGAGAATTGCAGTCTGAGGCTGGCAACAGACAAAAGCTGAGACTCCATCTGAAAAATAACTATAGCAAAAAAAAGGGATGGAGTGTAGTTCAGGTCGTAGAGTGCCTGCCTAGCAAGTATGAGGTTCTGAGTTCAAACCCCAGTAAATGCAAAAAAAGAAAAAAAGGAATGATGTGTGGCTCAGTGGTGTCTAGCATAAAGCCTTACATAGGGAGGAACCTGCATCCTTATCCCCAGACAGCTAACATCCAGTCCATCACATTCCATGTTACTTTTGCCCCTGAGTACCTCTCTCTTTATTGACAACAGTCTTTTTTTTTTCCATTTTTCTTTTATTATTCATATGTGCATACAAGGCTTGGTTCATTTCTCCCCTCTGCCCCCACCCCCTCCCTTACCACCCACTCCGCCCCCTTCCTCTCCCCCCACCTCAATACCCAGCAGAAACTATTTTGCCCTTATTTCTAATTTTGGACAACAGTCTTTATCCACTTCTCTCTCTCTCTTTCTCTTTATTGATAACATTGTTGTCCAAGTCATCATCATCTCCTTACCCAGGATCCTGCAATTGCCATCGGGTCCCTTTGTCAACATGCTAGATCCTTCCATCTGTTTGCCAAGCCATAGCTGGTATCATTTTCTAAACCAAATCTGGTCACCATGGAAAATAGCATTTAGGTTCCTTGTTAAATCGAACATGCAATTAGCACATGATCCAACAATTCCACTTCTGGGTATAAATCCCAAAGAAATGAAAGCAGGGACCCATACAGATATCCACAACAGTATGATTACAAAACCTATTTAATAGGTAAGCAGCTTCGTTGTGGGAAAGTAAGAGAAATCCTTGAGACTGGGTGGTGGTGGTGGTGGCAGCTACACAACAATATGAAAGAACTTAATGTCACTGAACTGGTAAATTAAGATTTGTATTATGGGTATTTTACCAGAAAAACCCATGAGGAGACACAATTTCCGATCTGATCTTGTTACTTAACAAACTGTCCAAGCATTCCCACTGAGGCTAAAATCAGACAGGTGCTCTTTGTGTGATCAGACCTCTGTGCGTGGCTCTGCCTGCTCGGGCCCCTGCTTTCCAGGTTGGATGATGCTGGAGGGAAAGGTGGCTTAGGAGCCATCAGTTCAGCGTGACTTCAAATACTGGTCTCCTTCCCCAGTCCACCTGTTAGTGTCCTCAGGCAGTTCCTCCTTGCATCTCTGCCAGCTTTTTAGGTGCATTCAGTGAGAGCACTAACATGGAGTGTGTTTAATCCATCCTCTTCGAAACTAGAGCCATGGCTTATATTTGATTAGTTTTCATTATCATAAAACTAATATCTGTTCACTGTAGATAGTGCACAATATACATTATATACATATCAGAAAGTAAAAATAGTAACATTTTGGTATAACTTCTATTTGAATTTTGAGCAAAATTGGATCATGTTGTACTTGTAGCTTTATACCAGCTTTTTTCTTTCCACTTAATGTGTCATGGGCCTATTTCCATGGTGATAAACATTCTTCTAAAGATCGCTGTTCAAAATTGCATGGTGAACATTCCTTCACATGAACCACCCTAATTTTTTTTAAATCAAATTTCTTATCATTAAGCATTCAAGTCACACAGCTTTTACATCGGTTGCAGCCAATGCATAAATAGCCAGAAAAAGCAATCAAAGTCTCTTAAACTCCTAAGTCCCCATTTGAATTTATAAAACAAAACTATGCTATTTTACAACCCCATCTCTTCCCCTAATTAGCACAATTTATGCTCTGGAAAGAGGATTACACTCTACAACACAGTGGCTGAGATTCTTAGAACTGGTGAGGAAAAGCCATGCTGCAAAAAATCACATCTCACATCTAAGCACAGAGGGAACTCCATCTGGGTTAGATGTCTGAAAGAGGAGCAGACTGTTGTGTTTTTCAAACTAAGTGCACTGCCATTATTTTTATGTCTCTGTGCCTTAGCTCCTGCCACCCTTGATAAAGACACTACTGTGCCTGCATCAGATAAGATGCCAGGGGAAGTGCTTGCAGATGGCTGTGGTTAGGGAGGAAAAAGAAGTCAAAGAGAAGGCTTTAATTAAGTCTTCCTTTCACTCTTATTAAAATTTGGTGAAGATTACCATGGAATTTGAACTGTATCTTAGAAACAAATCACAACAATTTTATAAGGCTGCCTGGAGCATAGCTTATTATTTTACTATAGTTTTAGAAATGGGAAAGTGTTAATGAAAACCTTCAACTGATTCTTAGATTGGCCATAGCCAAGTCTGCCCACTCTGCTGACACCATTAGAGGACTGGCTAGAAGTTATGTAAAATAATACTGCCAGCTAAGTTAAAAAAAAAACAACACCCACACCTGCTCATACCCACACTGTGTGGCTATGCGTGTCAACACTCATCCCTCAGTGTCTGTGAGGGGCTGGTTTCAGGACCTCATAAATTCTCTTATTAAAATGGCATAGGATTTCCATATAACCTATATACATCTCTCCCTATACTTTAAATCATTTAAAAATTATTTATGATACCTTATACAATATAAATAATATGTGAATAGTTGTTCAAGGAATAATTGTGAAGGAAAAGTCTGTGTGTGTTCAAGAGAGATGCAGAATATATATGTACACGTATATAAAATGTGTGTAGATGAATAAATAAATAAATATTTCAAATATTTTCCCGCTGTCACTCGTTGAGTCCATGGATGTACAACCTGTGCATATGGAGGGCCAAGTGTATACATATATACGTGTGTGCATGTGTGTTCATATGAAAGTGACCTCATCTGTGATATTCCATCAGGTGATAACCTGAAATTCTCTAAGTGGTTTTAAGACTTATCAAAACCTCTATATGCACATCATAGAATAATCTACGTTATAATATAAATCAATGGAGAAAAATAAGAAATTTGTAAGATTGAGGGTCTTGAAAATATTTGAATCACTCTGAGATAAATCCATACCAAATCTGATGTCCTGAAAATACACAGGCCTAGAGTTGAGGTCTGACAGTATACACATCATCATTGTAATAGCTAATGATTTCGCTGTTTTGTTACACTTAAGGGACACTTTGCATTGAACTCTTTTGTGCCTTGAAAAGTGTAGGATTACTTTTATTGTCATGGCAGTAAGGATACAGAACTTAAGAACCATTAAATGACATGCCTAAAGCACCAAGGTTGTTAAGTTCTACGTTCAGGATTTAAAATTGGGTGTCCACGATTTCAGGACCACCTCTCCTCCTCCTCCTCCTCCTCCTCTTCCTGCTCTTTCTCCTTCTTCTTCTTCTTTGCTTCCCTGTTATAGGCCCAGAGTTTCCTCAGACTTTATGTTCATTTGTTCTTACACCAATTTTTATTTCCTGAATTCCATTATAGTTATGGCTTACTTGGGAGCAGCATTTTTTAAGAGATATTCCTTTGGTAACAGATGTTGGAAGAGTCTCAACAAGTAAAATAACTTTGCACAGGCAATAGGGTTATAGAAAAGGTTTTGCATGAGAAGCGGGTATCACCTTCATCTCCTCTCTGTACAGTGGAGAGTCTTCTTGGACCTCAGAGCCTGGCTCCCTCTGCATCTCCCAGGAGGGGATGCTGAGCCTCACATCCTGGTCCCTGGGCTTTGGTTGTAGTGATCAGAGCAATGGGCACATGAACACAAAACTGGAAATGTGAGGGTGAGAGTGTCTTTGGAAAGAGACATACATTATCTGTGGAAAAGCAACAGGGAATAAAGGAAGGAGGAAGGTTGTAGGCTGAAGGCACAGGTGGGCTGGGAGGAGGTAGAGGGAAGTCTGATGAAACTGGGGGCAATCTTTGAGATCATGAACAAGGAGACAAAGATGGAAGGAAGAGATGAGAAGAAGCAGAATGCTTGAGGTGGTGCTGTGGTTATTTGGTGAGTCACCTTGCCGAGTCACTTGAAGATGGGACAAATGCTCAGTGGTGGTTTCTTTATTTTTTCTGGTTGGTCTGTGAAAGTGACTTCAGGCCAGGACTGGGCTGCCTAGGTCCCTGTTAAGATGCAAAATACAAACTTCTTTGCAAATATGTACTTTATGTAGTTGCTTTGTTCCTATTATTTGCCATTCTATTTTATCTCTTTTTTGTTGAATTCTAGAATCTTGGTTGCCAATACAAACTCTCACTTGGGAGCCTGTAGTTTTAAAGAACAGATTTCCATGTTATCAGGGGAAAGAAGGCATGTTATCAGGTGGAAAGAATAAATCCTGCAGGAATCAGGAATTTTTGTTTTTATGTAATTTTCTTTTATTTATATTATGGATTTTTTTTATTATTGTTATACTGGAGGTACATTGTGACATTTACAAAAGTTCTTACAATATATCATAGTTGAACTCACTCCCTCTATCATTCTCTTCTATCCCCCCTTCCTTACGTAATTTTCTTAAAAGTATATTGGTTGCCTAAAAATGACTTATAGAACTCCTTTTGTATATAGCATATACTTATGGGTACCTTAATAATGGTGATGCATTCTGAGAAACTAATTGTTAGATGACCTCCTCCTTATATGAATGCTATAGCATATACTTATACAAACCTAGGTATACATAGCTGTATGCTGTAGCCTATGGTTCATAGGCTACCAGCCTGTATAAGCAGTTACTACACAGAATATTGTAGTCAATTGTAACACAATTTACATATATAGTATTTATGGATCTAAATTATATCAACATAGAATAATGGATGGTAAAACTATAACCAGTAGGAATTTTCCAGCTCCATTATAACCTTCTGAGACCACTGTTGTATATGGAATTTCATTATTGACCAAAATATCAATATGCAGTGCAGGAGTGTACTTAAAATGAATAAAATTAAGCAGTCACATTGAGAAGATGAATTATCACAGCAGCAGTATAAACTCCTCACTATTGCATGCTAATGGTTGATCAGTTACCGTGTACCAGGCATCAGGCTTCATGCCTGGAGTTTGATAATCTACCTCGTCTCCTCTCTCAGGCTCACAGTTGGGTAGGGAAATGGGCGTGTAATGACAAGCTCATCGCTAAGCTTACTTAGTCCTAAAATAAACTAATGCGCACAGCAGTTTTTCCTGCTCTATGGTGATGGTTCCAATCCTAATATACTCCTGAAACTGTGACATTTATAACAAGGTTTGGATGAAGACACAAAATTTGCAAAGAGTTTTAGACTTGCAAATACAAATTCCTAGAGGATTTCACTATACATTCTAGCTACAACTATACCATTATAAACAAACACCATCTAGCAAATCTACTCTTTGTATATTATAAACCTAACCAGCATCCATTAAATACCAAGTTTACATATTTGTAGTCAAGAAAATAAACCACCATAAAGGCCAGAAATAAAGCACACCCAAATCAGGCCCTTCCTCGCCCTAAGACCTCAACTCTCACAATTTCCGTCAGATACCTGATGCTTCTTGTGGTCAGAACCACCTCATTCCTTGGATAACTGAATGTATTGTGTCTTCCTCTTCACTCACTTCCTCTAGCAGTGAACTATACAAGGACAGGGACTTTTATCTGTGTGTTTACTGACGATCATACCACTTAGAGCAGTGCCTAGTAGACATTTAATAAATACCTGAGCAGTAACTATTCAACAGAGAAACAGATTCAAGTCTCAATTTAGGAACTGTTTTCTTGATGAAGCCACATGTGACCTACCCTGGACATTAAAATCACTCCTTCTCCCATTTTGCCATTGTCTGGAATGTCTCTGTGGTGTAGCCTTGATGACCTAGCACACTGAATGTTGTATAACTGCATGTTTGTCTTCTCAAGGTGCTATAACAAAAGACCATAGGCTGGGTGGCTTAGATGACGGACACTTGTGTTCTTCTAGTTTTGGAGGCTGAAAGTCCAAGGTCAGCTGCCAGTGCAGTTGGGTTCTTGGTGAGGCCTCCCTTCCTGAATTGCAGACATCGTCTTCTGGATGTGTTCTCATATGGCAGAGCACAGAGAGAGCTCTGGTTTCTCTTCCCCTTCTTAGAAGGACACTGTTCCCATCATGGATGCCCCACTCTCATGATCTTGTCCAATTTAAGGATCTCCCAAAGGTTCCACCTCCAAAAGTCTCACATCGAGCGTTTAGGGTTTCATTGTAGATTTGGGGGAGCACAAATGATCAGTCTACAACAACCTGTTTCCACCACTATTCAGTTAATTCTTCCTATGTTGTGGGTGTTTTCATTCAAGGAGGTACTGGTTAAATAATATTTACATAAATATGACCTCATACATTTTCAAATAAACATGATCTCATGTTTATAAAAGTTTAACTGGATATGGTCTCACCTACCCCACAAATCCAGTGCTGTGGGAAAATTAAGCAGGAAGAAATATTAAGATTTTTATTTCAGATGGCAAACATTTAGTGTTTTTATTGTGTAAATTAAATGCTTATGGAGTAAGTTTCAAGTTGAGTGTTACAAATGCCAGGGCCTACAGTTCTCCCAAGGTCCTTAACATCTGTAAAATGATTTACATTTGATGAGCTCAGCCACACAAAGTCCCCAGAATGTTCATTGGTGACATTATCTTCAATCTCAGCTTGGGGGACTGAAGCACAGAGAAGCTGAGTCAGTGACCTGAAAAGCGCACAGGGATTTGATGGATAGGTGGAGATTAGACTGGAGAATTCTAAGGGTTTAATTCTTTCTTCTGCTCCCTTAAACAACAAAGAACTATGGGCAGTTTGGGGGGGGGAAGGTGACAGCATTAGAAAAGCAGGGAGTGACAGTTTAAGCTGCACTCTCCTGCCTCCTTCTCGGTGACAATTCCTGACCAAACGGAAAGGATGTTGTTAGAGTGGTGGAGGGAGCATAAATGCTCCTTTAGCAAAGAGACTAAAATGGGTGTGAGGACTACAACCAATTCTTGAGCAAGCATCATTGACTGATGTAGACCCAGATCTTTCAGGTGAGAGCACCAGACTTCTGGGAGGCCACACCATCAGGAGTCTCTACTGGATGTGAACAACTTGTGGCTGGGGCCCTGACACCCCACTGCATAGGGGGAGGTAGGGATGGACGGCATACTCTTTGCCCTTGGGAAGTTGTGATCACTTCTGATACTTTGCAGTGCCTCACTGCTCACAAAGGCCATTTTTACACATTGTTTACTTGTCCTCATCATGGTCCAACCAACATAGGTGTTCAGCACTCTTGCTGAGTGAGGAAACAGAGAGAGAGGTTGGGAAACTTGAGAAAGGGAAGACAGACACATAAGACATTGAATTCAGATGTTCTAGCTCACGGTCTGGTGGACTGACTTAGCATAGAGATGGGCTAAGCTCCAATGTGCTGTGTCACACAAGATGCTATTACATTTATTTTACTTGAAATGGGAAGGCACTGGTGCCAGAAGGTCACAAAATCATTCATGCACACTACAGTTAGCCCTCTGTATCTGTGAGTTATAAATCTGTGGATCCTCTGTTGGAAAATATTTGGGGAAAAAACTGTGTCTATGCTGAATATGTACAGACTTTTCTTCTTGTCATCATTCCCTAAAGAATACAGAATAACGGCTATTTGTATAGTATTTATGTGGCGTTAAGCATTATAAGTCATCCAGAGATCATTTAAGGTATACAAGAGGACATGCATAGATTCTATGTAAATATTACAGAGTTTTATATGAGAGATGTGAGGATCTGTGGGTTTTGATATCTGTAGGGTCCTGGAACCAATTCCTTAAAGGTACCAAAAGACGACTGTATAATGTGATATGTGCTGACCACCATGGTCGGTGCTGGGGATGCAACCATGAACCTGATGAATGAGATCCCTGGCCTTATGAATCAGTGTGGCATTAACAAACCAAAGGAACTTTGCGAGCAGGAAGGCTGCTATCCCAGGACTGTCTTTCCCCTGAACATCAGAAGAATAGAGGATTTGAAGTGAAGCTGCTAAGGTCGAAATGCTGCAGTTCTAAGCTACCTGAGAGGTCAGCTCTTGGGAGCTGGCTGGGGAGGCTCCTGAACCACGGCTCTCCTATCCCCTACAGCAACCCACCCAGGGTTGTTGGGAAAGATCCCAGAGAGACCAGAAAGACCTCTCAACAAGCCACAGGGCTCACACCTGTAATCCTAGCTACTCAGGAGGCAGAGATCAGGAGGATCATGGCTCAAAGCCAGCTGGGCAAATGGTTCGTGAAACCCTATCTCGAAAAAAAGCATCACAAAAAAGGGCTGGTGGAGTGGCTCAAGGTATAGGCCCTGAGTTCAAACCCCAGTACCACAAAACAAACAAACAAACAAACATTGAATGTTAAAAGAAATCTAACTTAGGCAGGTTGAATAGGACACAGTGGTTATAAAATAAAGAAACATATTTATCAATATATAGACAATTCAACAACTTCCAGGATTTATTTCTCAGAGCACTCAATAAGTTTATTCACTTATAAGAAAAAAATCAGATTATGTTCCCTAAGATTGTATACCTTTTGAAGTAAACTGATATAAGAATTAGTGAAGTTTTACACTTTTCATGAAAACGAATTTTTCTGGTTATACAATAAATATCTGTGCTCCTATGTTCACTTGTGTTTTATTTTCAAAAGAAGGATGCTTTATTCCTGGTTTCTCCCTATTATTTAAATGGATCATAAATCATTTTGAGTCCTTTAAACTGGTAGGAAATGTGTTATGGGCTCTGTAATTTTTAAGTCATTTTATGGCCACGTGTCACTTTAATCAAGGGATATTTTCTGAGAAATGTCTTGCTGGGTGATTTTGTTGTACAAATATTATAATTTGCACTTACACAAAGCTAGATGGTACAGGTCAATAAGTAGATGTGCCTCTTGATACAAATAAGAGGTTAGTGAAACATGAAGAGGCTGCTGCTGACATAGCATGGCATGCTGTTTTGAAATAAACTTATAAATAATATATGAGTTAAAGGAGTATACGCCAAAATAATAATAAAAACTGTAGCATAGTAAGTGCAAAAACCAGAAACATAGTCATTTGTTATCATTATCCAGCATCATTGCTGTCCATAAGCATGGTATACTTTTATAAGACTGGCAGCACGGTAGGTTTTTATTTTTCTTTACACCAGCATCACCACAGACACACATGATACAATGTCCGCAGACTGTAGGAATTTTTCAGCTCCATCATAATCTGATGAGGTCATCATCATCTGTGTGGTCCATCACTGACCATATTTTATATTGAACATGACTGCAAGCTGGTTAAGCTACCTGTCCCCTGGATTTCTCATTCAGTATGGATATGAAAATTTTTCTCTTATTTCATTCAGCTACAGAGTTAAGATATACTGTATTTGTTTTCAGACCTTATTTGAAATTAATTTTAGCCTACTAAGGAGTTGCAGAAATTGTTCAAACAGTTTTGGTGTACTTATCACCCCGATTCTCCTAAGCTTACCAGTTTCAAAATTCCTTGCACGGCACATTGGTAGTAGATGTCTCTGGCCTCCCAATACCTGGCAATCACTGACCTGTTTCCCATGCATATAGTTCTATCATTTTCCAAAATATCTTATAAGAATATCTTATAAATGTAATCACACAATGCATAGCCTTAGGTCTGGCTTCTTTGACTTATCAAAATATACTTAAGGTCCTGCCACTTGATACTCTTTTTTTTTTTTTTAAGTTCTGGGGTTTGAACTAAGAGCCTTGCATTGGCTAGGGTGGGTACTTTACCACTGGAGCTATGCTCCCCCAGCACCTTTTGCTTTAATTATTTTTCAAGTAGGGTCTTGTGTTTATTCTAGGAGGATTGTGATTCTCCTATTTATGCTTCCCAAGTAGTTGCCCATCTGTTATTGGTTGAGATGAGGGTCTCACTAACTTTTTGCGTGAGCACTGAAGTATGCCCCAATGTGAATGTGCTCCCCCCAACCAAACTCATATTGAAATTTCATCACTAATATGACAATATTAAGAGGTAGAGCTTTTAGGAAGTGATTAAGCCATGGTAGCAGAGCCCTTATGAATGAATAAATGCCCTTATTATAATAGCTGGAAGAAACTAACTAGGCACTCTTGCCATTCTATTTGTCCCTCTGCAGGACATAACAAAAAGGTGCCATCTCTGAAGCAGAGACCAGGCTCTTACCAGGCACTCGTCATGCAGCTGACTTGATCTTGGGCTTCTAGTCTCCAGATCTGTGAGAAATAAATTCCTGTGCTATATAAACAACCCAAACTCAGGTATTTTGTTATAGCATCAGGAATAAATTAAAACAAAGTAGAAATTTTTAACAAACTGCAAATGAGTGAGTATAGGTTAGAGAAAAAATGTGAAGACCTTTGAAGCAGCAGGTACCACAGGGTTTTCATCCAGGGTCTCATGGGCCTCTTTGTGGCCTCCCTAACTGGGCTGCTTATTACAGAAGAAAACAGCAGCAGACCCTGAGAAATCCAACCGGACCATACCCCTTCTCCTCTGCAGAACAGAAGGCTTGATCTTCATAGAAAGGTTCTGGAAGTTTGTAGCAGGACTCTGGGAGAATCTCATTGCAGTTAGCTGGGACCAGGACAGAGGCAATCACCAAACCTCTGCCCAGAGCCATCTCTTTATCATCCTTGAGGACAAGACCAAAATCTGTCATCATTGGCAGGAGCAGAGTGTTAGAACTGTAGCCTGAGGACATAGGTGGATTCTGACACAGCTGAGGAGCACGAACAGAGGTTCCACCTCTGGAGGAAGGGCAGAAACTCTTTTGAATGCTAGTGCAGGCCCGTGAGAACCAGGTTCCCAGTACCTGCCCAAGTCTGATTCTTAGAATACTAGACACTACCCTGCCCCACCCCAGTACATGATCTGCCTGCTAAGCAGCTCATGTAAAGTACACACACACACACACACACACACACACACACACACACACACATACACACACACATATCAGGGAATTCATTTGGACAGCTGTAAGAGACAAATTTTCTCAGTGATCAGTACAAAGAAAAGAACCACATTCAATCAGAGACAAAAATAAAATATCATTAAAAAGACTACAAATCTCTGGTGCCTATTATCAACAGTAAGCTCTAACTCTGGTAACCATAGCAACAACAAATTACAAACACAGCTCAACTCCTGACTAGATTAGTACAAAGCCTCATATTAAATGCTTAGCATAACAGAAATGCATGCTTATCCCTAATCATAAAAAGTGCTTAGCTTAGTACATACTATCATATGCAATATGTCCAGCTTCCAAAAAAAGTGTTTAAGATATAGCAAATGGCTATAAAAACAGAGTCTGAAAAGATCATCAGATCATCATCAGAATAAGGCTCAGGTATACACAGAGAATGGAATTAGTAGGCAGGGAATGGAATTAGTAGGCAGGGAATTTAAAATAACCTTAATGTGTTAAAGGCTCTGATAGAAAAGAGAGACAATATTCAAGATCAGAAAGGTAATTTCGACAAACAAAGGGAAGCTATAAGAAGCATCAATGACAATGGTGGATATTAAAAAACACCATAATACAAGTATGGAATGCTTTCAACATAACCTAAGAATAAGTACAATTGAAGATTGATTAGTTAAAAATTATCCCACTTAAATTGCCAAGAGAACACACACACTCACACACACACACACACACACCAAGCATCAGAGTTGTGCAATAATATGAAACTTCCAAACACACATATGTGGGATATCAGAAAGAAAAGACAAAGAGAATGGAGTAGAAGAAATATATAAAGAGATAATGACTGAAAATTGCCCAAAGTTGGTGACAGTGAACCACAGATCTGGGTATATCAGAGAACACCAAACAGGATAATATGAAAATGAAACAAAAAAGCCCATGTAGTCATTTTTAAGCTGGTGAAAAACAGACAAAAAAGAAACCAATGAATACAGCGAGAGGAATAAGGATAAGACTTAACAGCAGACTTAACAGAAACTATGCAAGCCAGGGTCAATGGAGTGATATTTTTGAAGTATTCAAGGAAAGGGAGTCAAACCAGAATTCAACATTCAGAATAAATATCTTTCAAATGCAAAGAAGGAATAAATACTTTCTTGTAAATTGAAGTTGAGGGAACTTCTTGGCAGTAGATCTACTTTATAAGAAATACTAAATGAAACTCTTTCAGCATAAATAATTTGCTACTGATCCAGGAACTTGGCTCTGCACCAATGACACAAATTAAAGGAAAATATAATATTTGAGCATATCTTAAAGGCTATAAAATATAGCTTGACTATTTAAAGTAATAATAATCCCAATCTGTTATATATTTATTACATATGCAAAAATGAAATGAATAACAATTATGGCACAGGGATGGGAGGGAGGAGTTGGGATATAGTGTTGTAATATCTTATGTTGCATAAAAAGCAGCAATACACTATACAAATGTGAACTTAGATATTTAAGATTGGGTATTGTAAACCCTAGGACAACCTTTAAAATATTAGCAAAAAAGAATAAGAGGCATAAAAGTTAATTGACTCTATTTGTATGGATTTGTTTCTGTGTTTTCTTCTTTTTAAATTTTATATTTATTTATTTTGTGGTGCCTGGGATTGAACCCTTGGCCCTCCTCACACTCGATAAGCACTCTGTCACTGAGCTACACCTTCAGCATAGAGTTTTCTATTCTGTTTCAGTCATTGATGTGTCTGTTCTTTTGCCACTGTCTTTATCACTCCACCTCTATCATGAAATTGAGTATGGTAAATCCTCTAAAATTGTTCCACTCCTTCAGAATTGTTTTGCTCATCTAGTATTCTTTGTATATGACTTTCATAATGAACTAGTTGTTTCAAAAAAGACGTCTTGCTGGGATTTTGATTGGGATTGCATTGGGGAGAATGGGGTCTTTCCCACGTCGAGTCTTCTAGTCCATGAATACATGGTATCGTTTTAGATATGCCATGATTCATTTATCAGTTTTTTGGTGTGTTTCTAGTGTTTAACATCTGAGCATATTTTGTTAGATTTAAATCTAAGTATTTCATTTGGGTACAAATGTGCTATCATGAAGAATACTGCCTTTTAAATTTCAAAATGTAAGTTATTTGTTGCTGCTATCTAGAAAAGTAATTGACTTTTATAATTCTGCAAACTGGTCAAAGTAAGTTATTGGTTATAAGAGCAACCTGATGGAGTTCTTTGGTAAGACAAGTATGTCTTTAGTTAGTTTTATTTCTTCTTTACTAAACTGTATTCCATTTCTTATTATATTCACTCAAAGTAGAGGCAACGTAGCATTTTCTGGGCAGATATCAGCTGTCTTTCAGTAATTCCTAATTCTAATAGAGAATCTAGAGCCTCTTTCTTCCTGTGTTGAGATAAAAAAATTTGCAAAGCCTATTTATAAACAAACAAACTTAAAACTCTGGATTGCTGAGTGTCTTGTTCAGATCTACAGTGTTCTTACAATTGATTTCCAACCTACACTTCTAAATTTACTCCATAATGTGGATCTTCAAATTCATATCCCACAATTAGTTAAAATGCTTTAAAAATAAAAATATCAGAGCTGGGTGTGGTGGTTCACACCTGTAATCCCAGCTACATAGAAGGCAACAATAGAGAATAGCTCTCTGAGGTCAAGCCCTGTCAAAAGTGCCAGCTGTATCTGAAAAACACACAAAAAACAAAAGAACTGGGAGTGGGCCTCAAGTAGTAGAGCACTCATATAGCAAGCATGAGCCCCTGAGTTCAAATTTTAATACTGCCAAAAAACCCCAACCTGAAACCCAAACCCATTGTTTATATTTCCATACCGTCCTTCATTTTCAATATTTACTATGTGTTCAAGTACAGCTTTACCCTGCAGTTAAATGATTTATAAAAGACCACTTTTTCTCCCAATCTCTCCAGCTCTTCCTCAGTCGCTCTGGTGTGTGAACTTTCACTATCACCTCCACTTTACCTCCTTCTTCTCCCCACAGGATTCTGCCAGTTCAGCTGAGCGGAGTAAAAATACCCCCTATCATGGGACTTTTTTTTCCATTCCTTGGCTGATGTTGGGAATGTCCCAGTTGGAGTCTCACTGAAAGGAACAGTTTCTCTCCATAATAAATGTTTAAGGACTGACTTTTTCAGTCCTGAGCAGGCAGTGAGGTCATTGTACAAGACCCATGCTTGATGAATGAAATGCATTCACTCCAGGCTTTGAATAGAGACCTGGTTGATGGTGCACAGAAGCTATAACCATGAAGATTCCATCTTGGTGATGGCAGCAGTGCCACCAGGCCAGTGTTTAGCATGCAGGGTCAGGGTAAGCTTTGCCTTCCAGAACTCAATCCAGTGGTGGTGGTTTATAGGATGGCCCTGCTGCTACCCAGCCTCCTTGGCCATGATCTGCTTTCCAAAGTTGCATCTCTTGTGATACTTGTGACCTACATAACAGAAACAGGGAAAGGATACCTCCTTAGGTAGGTTGGATGGTTATGGGGGAGGATTAACCCTTTGATGAGCAATTCTGCACACATCTCCGGCCTTAGCCGTGCCAAATGGATGCCTCATTTTCTTTTCTCTCCAACTCTGCTACATCCGTTCCAGCTGGCCTCAAGACTAGAGACTGGGTCTTTACACAGCTCCTCTCTGGCCTGAGTGTTCATTTTTTGATCAGGCTGTGAGATCCCTTTCAAATGATGCTTGGAGTGAGTTTGTGTTTGCAATGTTGCCAATTACGGTACCCAAAGACGTTTGGTGAAAAGAAACTAATTTAAACATTTTGTTATTCTTGGGTTGATGCCATGGTAATGGCTCCATCTTCCTGTGTTCTAACAGCAAAACTGTTTTGTGAGTCTTCTCTGGATGACAGCATCTGCCTGTCTTTTCTTTCACAATTTGAACCATATCACTCAGTGTCAGTGAGCAATATAAAACTTTTCAACAGTTCTCCTGCTTTTCCTCATCCAAATAAATAAACAGAATATGTGGCATTTCCACCCAAGGCAGTAGGACAAGACATCCCATTTCATGCTTCAGCAACCTGACTAAGGAAACAAATATAGATTTTTCTTCCAAATGCCTTTAGGTTATAAGGCAAGTTGATTATGGCCTCCCCTTAAGCCCCACCAGAGAAATAAAAGGATGATGGAGTGTGCCTACTGTTAAAGAGAAAGAGGTGATGTCTAATGTTGACTGTCCTAATCAGTTTGCTGTAAAGCATATTTCTCACAGCTGTGGTACTCCAGCCCATCCTGTGTGTAGGAGAGATGAAAGCCATATGGATTTTTGCTTCCTGTTAGCTAAGAATAAATTAAATCATGTTCTTCTCTCCTCTTTACTACTCCATTGTGGATTCAATGTCCATGTGGACATGTCAGGTATATTTTTAAGAGAAGAGTTAATAAATTGCTTTTTTCCTTTTATCATACTGATATGATTCTTGTGCTCCCTTCCTTTCTTTTCCCTACTTCCAGTGAAATAATACAGGGGCTAAAAAATTGAGAAAATAGTATGAGTTGTGACATTCGTGTGACCTTTGAGAAGTCGCAGAATTGTTTATCATAAATCCTGATGGTCAACATAGCAGAATTGCTTCCAGAAATTTCCCAAGCATAGTGATGTTTTTGACAAAGAGACTCATTTCTCCAAACTTTGAGTAGGATATTATATTGGTTAAGGTAAAGCTAATTGTTGTAACAAATTCAAATCCAATGTCTCAGTGACATAGCAGAAAAATGGTTCACACATGTGAAATTCATCCAGAGTCAGGGGATGCAGGCCAGGTGGGGTGCATTCTGTATTGTGAAATCAGTTAGGGGTACAGGCTGGTGAGGGTCCTACAATCACCAACCTATGGTTTTCATAGCTGCCTTGGGTATTCACATACAGCCTCAGGATGGGGAAAGAGGGAGAGAGAAAACAATTGTGTGGTAGGGTTTGTGGGCAAGCCTGGACTTGGGATCTACAAATCTGTAGCATTTTTATAAACTACTAGCTCATGACCTGGAGAGCCAGGAAGTATCCTGGAGCTGTGGACTTTGGAGGAAAGCCCGAGTCAGTCTCTGGTTCCTTTGGAGGGACTGAGGTTTTCATCTGAGGCCATTTGGGAATTTGGGACCTAGATAATTGTTATTAAACTATCATATTCATATTATCTATTTTATCTTTCATGGATACTTTTGTTGGCTTCATTTTGTATTCATATTTTTAATTATATGGTTTAGAGTTGTTTTAACTTGTTATGATACAAACTGCCAATCCTTTTCCACTAGACTGCACCATCTTTGTGTTCTTAATATAGATTAATCTTCTGATCAGATGTACTAAGCCCTGAAGTAAATTGTTTTTTTTATTCTTTTATTCTCCACGATAAATATACAGGTACATTTTCTAAGCCCTGGCAAAGCTGATAATGTTTTTCTGTTGTCTTGACAACTTGACTGTGTCAAGAGTTGTAAAACAGAGTTGACAGCTGATTATCATATGAGGGCAATCTACTGTATGATAATTCCATTTTTCTTAAGCTAGCAAGAATAAAGAATTTCATGGTTCTCCCTCCAGGCGTCCACTAGCACGTTTCTCCTTTTAGAAGAATAACTGATAAAGAAAAGAAATTCACCAAGGAAGAGATCCTTACAAAAGATCAGCCTCATCTTTTCACTTTGAACCTTACATAAATCTTGCATTTTATCAAATCTCAAAATCTTGGTGTTATTTATTAAGAAATTGTTATTCACAATTGCCAAGATAATTTCAGAGAACTTCTAATCAAAGGACTTTGTAGTTGCCAAAAATAATCAGCAGAAGAGAGCTTTTATTCTTTTAATGTCACAGCAAAACCTCCTGTGTAATTGTCACATACTAATAAAATTAAAACAAGATGATCCTGCTATCCCATATGATATATACATATGTAATTTATATACTTAATATAAATTCTAAACCATATATTTATATTTTATTTAAGATATATTTGTAGATTTAATATAAGCATAAATTGCATGAATATATAAACTATATAAATAAATATAATTTAATATACACATATTTATGTATTTAATGCTTAGGAATATATTTATATAAATACATGTAATTTAATATAAACATATTTTACATATTTAATATGTATTTATTAAATATATATCCACCATGTTTTCATAGTGTCTCAGAAACATCCACAGATCTGCATCTTCAGTCATACCTTAATAGAGAAAGTTTGAGAAAGTTTTTATTGATAATGAGAGATCAGGCTTTATTAACCATGGGTTTTTAAATTTCTTTTCTTATCTAGAACCATTAGTCAGAATTCTAAAAATTCAGATTCCTTTGGGATATATAACTTGAAAGATGAATGAATATTCTAACTTTTCTGAAAATGTCTAGTTTATAGAGTTAATTACTTCGATGATCCCATCTGACCCTGGCTAATGAGGTCAGCAGAGGTCTGGGAGCAATCACAGATTGAGTTGGACTTGGGATTCAGCAATGGCAATGTCAAGAAGATGTGGACCCCTGGCCATTTTCCCTTTGATTCTCCTTTGACAAATTTCTCCTAGTCCTTGTGTTGACTCCTTTTCCTTGATAAGTCCCCTTGGCATTAGGGTTTCTCAAAGGTTTGTCATTCCTTCCATGGTTTCAAATACCATTGGGAAGACAATGACTCTTCCAGTTATCACCCATACCTAGCTTTCTCTGATTTACAAGTCTCTCTGAGATCAGCCCTTTACTTATCTTTCTTTCCATTTTAAAACTTTTTATCTTTAGTCAACAAATAATAATTACAAATATTTATGGGGAATGCTATGATCTTTTAATATGTGCATACATTGTGGAACATGGGTGAGTCTGGAGGGCATATGTCAAGTGAAATAAGCCATCACAAAAAGCCAAATACGGCACGATCTCAACTACAAGTGGAATCTGGAAAAGTCCACATCAAAGGAACAGAGACTACAGTACTGGTTATCAGAGGCTGGGCTGTAGGGAGGGAGAGGTGGACAAGGGGAAGGGTATTGGTTAAGGGTAGAAAGCGTCCATTAGGCAAGAGGACAGTATTTTGGTAGCGTATGGCACAGCTGGTTAAAGATAGTAAACAATAATGCATATTTCAAAATTACTGAAAGAGTAAATTTTAAATGTTCTAACCATGAGGAAATAAGAATGCTTACCTTTCTTGTCACAAACTGGTATTTCAGAGATTGTGTTTATAAAGGTGTTATATTAAGCATAAGGACTGACATTCTTTTGTATGGTTTTAGGGAAAGTAAATTGATAAATACTTTTGGAGGACTATGTCTATCCAATATTTATTTATTTACTTATTTATTTATTTATGAGGCAGGTTTTTCTCTGTAGCCCAGGCTGGCCTTGAACTTATGATTTTCCTGCTTCCTCCTCCCAAGTATTGGAATTACAGCTGTATGCCAGATTTTATCCCAATTTAAATGGGCAATCCCCTTTAACCAGAAAATCCTCAGCTAGGTATTGACCTTAGGATATTATCCTAAGGAAATATTTGGACCAAAACGTATTTGCAAGGATCTTGCTATATACTTTTTAATATCAAAAAAGAAGTGACTCCTTTTCATGGGGTGTGTGTACGATGGGATATTTGGTCAGTCATGGAACAAGTATGAGGGTACACGAGGCAGCCATTGAAATAGTCATGTGCATTTATTTGTGAAGACATAGACAATTGTGTCTTACAGTAGAAATGAGAATGGTACAAACATTATGAATATTATGACCAAATTTTGTGAAAACATGTTTATTTAGGGCTGGGAATATAGCTTAGAGGTAGAGCACTAGAAGACATGAGGCCATGACTGAGATCCCAACACTGCAAACAAATACTATTTAAATTTCATCATAAATATTGAAAAGAATTTTAACAGAAGTTATCTCTAGATGATAGGAAGGGGTTACTGGTGATTTTCCCATTGTTCTTTATAATTTACTACATGAATATATATATACACACATATATATATATATGTATATATATACACACACACAATAGGCACTTAATGCTTTTATAATTAACAAAAACCAATAATTTTTTATTTAGAAAAATAAATGTTATTGCTTTAAAAATATCCACAGAAACTTGTAAAAACATAATAACATCCATCCATTCAATAACATTGTTTGGATGAAGCCAGTCTCCAGCCTGGATCTTTCTCTTATGCGTAATAGCTTAATTTACTCAACAAATGTTGATTGAGTCCTGATGATGTATCATCACTTAATTCAACTGCTCATTGGCCACTTCCATTTGGACATCTCACATGCTTCTGAAGTCAATACATCTAAGACCAAATTTACCATCATGCTTTGAAATCTGTCTCTTTCTCTGATCCTAGACTTTGTTAACATAATCCTTACACAACCAAACAGGAAGTCTGGGAATTATCATAAGGCCTTTACTCACCTCCTTTAGCATGTGCAAGTCTTATGGCTTTCCCAGTCTTTACAATCCACCCTCTTTTCTCTGCTCTTCCCCCTTTCCCTGAATTGTTGCACTTGTCTCCTATATTCCTAGACAATTTGACCAGAATATCCCAAAAGCATACCTCCATTCTTTTGCTTAGACTGCTTGTTCATTCTTCTTTCCATTGCACTCTTCCCCTACCTTGTCCATCAGGAGATTGGCTTGGTTCAAACATCACCTTGTAACTTTCTGTTGGAATTGTCAGACCTTCCCCTGGGGACCCAGTGGGTCTCCAACCATTCAATATTTATTGAATGCTCATTACAGATCAAGAAAAAAACAGTCTAAGGTGTCTCACACATTTAAACTCATTTAATTCTTACAACAACCCTAAGAGGTAGATATGTTTTAGGTAAGGAAACCAAGATTTAGAGAGTTTAGGTAATTTACCAAAGATCACATAGTAAGTGATACAGCTAGGATTTGAACCCAATATGGTTCCAGAGTCTGCATCCTTACTGCTAAGATTGGTGGTATACACATATGCTTTATTATGGCATAGCATCTTATTGTACTTATTTTCTATCAATATTTGTAGCTCTGTAAAAAGGTGATATAAACAACCTCAATAAAGGTTTGCTGACTAATATCTTTCTGAGAATAGTTCAAGCCAATGAGAAGTAGCAACACTTAAAAGTTTTTTGCTGTGAATTTTTTGCTTATTTTGTTAATATCTGGATGAACCCCAATGTCCTTTTTATTGTTGTAATATAATAGTATTTTTTTTCTCCCTTCCTTCTTGCTTAATGGGCTAGATCCTGCCTAGTGATTAGGAAAATGTCTAGCAGAGAATCAGCTGATTCAGCTCTTGTACATTGAATGTAATGGAACTGGACTAAGATATGTGGAGGTTATATTTGTAGAAAATAAATCCTTTTTAAAAATGGTAAAAATTGAATCTAGATTTATTTGCAAAGGATTATGTCAGTCCTTCAAGAAGGTTTGTGAACATGTCAGAATGTATTTCTTTGTGAATATTTAGAAGATATAAAAACTCTAAACCCATTTAGTGAACATTTATCATTTCAGAGTTCTCTAAGTATTAAAGATACCCTGAGGGTCAAATTCACACCCAATCAATCTTCTTCTACAGTGGTCTTCTAAATCCTCCTGAATGCAGTCCTGGCCTTTCCCTCATCTTGCACAGCCTCTGTGCACTAAGTTCTGTGTTTCTGAAACGGAATGTAATCAAGGCATCACATTCCTTGTAAAACCTCTGATATCTCCTCCTTGTCCTGAAGGGAAGTTCACCCTTTAGTGCCAAGACCAGTGAGTGTGGCCATTTGCCTTGTTCGGCCCAATACAGCCTCTTGGCTCCAGTGATCTCCAGCACATTGTATGAAGAGGGCATCCATTCCTTAAGAATTACAAGCTTTCTCTGTCAGGAATGCCTTTTGCTCTTCTTTACTTGGTCCTGAAGATCCAACTCTAGTTTCTCTACTTCTTCAAGGAATTGCTTCCATTACATTCTCTACTTTTCTCCCCTGTGCTCCCATAATGCTTTGCATGTTTTTTTGTATCATAATTACTGGTTCACTTCTTCCATTTCCCTCCCTAGAATATGATTTACTAAAGGCCAGTTTTACTTTTAAATTTTTTCTTAGAGCCTTTTAGATTAGTGCATCTCCTACATTAATATTGTATCCACAGATCACCTGGAGATCTTGTAAAATGCAGATCTGACTCATGCCTTAAGAGGATTGAATTAGCACTTCCAAAAAGCTGCTAGTGGAATACCAATGCTGCTGGACTCTGGATCCCACTTAGACTAGCGGGGAGTATGTTTGGGGGAATTAATAATTTTTCCAATGAACAAATTAAAAAAATGAAAAAGTCAAACATGTTAATAAACATGATCAACTTTGTTCTTAACTCTTTATAAACATTTTTGTCTACATTATAGGTTCTGTTTTCATCATACTCAATACTACATATAATTATAGTGCAATGTGGCAAAATGTGTCTTAATTAATATGTATAGGTGATTCACTGAGAATGCTCTTAGTTATGTTTTTGAATAAAAAACATTTTTAAAGGGTTCATCTGAACTTTAAAGGTGGGAAGCCTGTTTGTTCACAACCACTTCCTGTTCTGATTAATATTTACTTACAAGGTGTACAAAAACAATGACCTCACTACAACTTGGCTTATTTGTACCCATCCTTGGCTTTCCCACATTCCTCTCTTTCATGAACGTGAAGAGATGAAATCCTGAGCTGGAAAGGGCTCAGGGACATTTTCATATACATGAATACTTTACTCACTGCTGTCAACATCCCTACCTTGGAAACCAACTTGGAATGCACTAGTGAATCAACTACATAATAAATTCATATCCTTTGCCAAGCAATTAATGGGAACATCTGGTCATTTCATAGGTCCTAATGACCAAATCAGTTGACTCATGCAATCCAATCAATTTCACAAATCTGATTCGACAATAGCAGCCAAAGGCAGATTCAAGTAACACATAGATATTGCCTGGCCGTCTCAGCTTTATCTTCTTTACCTTACTTAAGAAGACTGACCATCGGACTTCCTAAGTATCACTGGGAACTCTCTAGTAACAAGGATTTTTGTGGTTCTAAACCTCTATGATTCTTGTGGATAATGTTATTATTTTCACTACAAGGTTTCAGTCTCCTATTGAGATGCCATACTCTGCTGTTGCTGGAATTTATGGGCATTTTTAATTTCAACCATGTGAAATCTTTCATCTTAAGGAAATGTGCATTATATATTTGTTTTAGTGTACCTCAGGGAGTGAATCTAATGTGCACTGAAGATTCAATTAGCAATCATGAGAGTGGTGATTAAAGAGCTAGAATTGTCTGGCTGATGATTCATTTGGTCTCTTTTCATCTCATTTCTTAGGGAATAGATGTTGCTCAAAATAAAGTTTTATTTTAAATCAGTGTTCAGTGCTGCCCAGCCAAGAAAGACTGTTTTTCTTCTTTGCAAATACATTCATTTTGCATACAAAGGTATTCATGATTGGCTCTCCACTATATGTAAAGTGCTCAAGTCATTGGAAAGCTTTGCTAAAATGAATGTAGAAATAATGAGGATTGGTTATATTACTAGAAAATTACCTTTCACCTTCTCACTTTAAAAACAGAAATAACAGCTCAGTGATATCAAAATTAGAATTTAGAAACCCAAATTCAAATTGACTGATAACATTAACAATTATGAAAAGCACCACAAAATCTAGATTTCTGGCTTCAAGTGGCAAAGGTTGGTTCTGCCCCTCTTTCACTGAGCATGTGGCTTTGGTTTGCACAGTTCCCATCTCATGTGTGACCTGTCTGGCACCTAGAAGCAACTTCTGCTCTGAAGTTTTAAGATATGCAAGTCTTCACAATTCCACAACGCAACATAGTGATGGGGGGTAGAGAACATTCTGTACTGATGATGGAATTTACTCACTCATATTTGACAGGGGCTAGTGGTACTTACTCTAAGAAGAGGAACACTACAGGTAGATCAGGGTCTAAGGCACATCTAACAGCTAGCATGTAGGATCTGAGTTGGGCTTCGTTAAGAAGAGAGAGTACCTGTGGTGGGTACACATCATTTGGGAAAATGTTTAAGGAGTAGATGGTTCATTCCTCCTCCCCAGGGGAGGTAGAAGAATGAACTAGAGAACTGAGGCTCATCATCTCAACAATGCAAAATTCAAGATGCAAGTTTGATTGGGAAACTAATATGGCAGCTCAGTGGCAATCGAGATACACCTGTTCACCAATTGTGAGTTCTGGTGAGTGGCAGGCTGAGGCTGTTTGCCCCTCTAATTCAACAAAGATGGATGCAACCCAAAGTTACCTCGTATCCTGGAATCTGACTTTGAAGACCTGGAGAAGCAGATGCAGCACAATTATAAGTGAAAGGGGAGTGAAGACCATCTCCATCTTATGCTTTAATTATATCAAAGTAATTCATTATTTGCTACTGTGACTCTTCTGTTTAGTTAGCATAAAATATGGAATTATATTATTCATTTTTAAAGGACCAAAGATAGAAATTTCTGTAAACATATCTAGTAAGACTATAAGCCTTTAAGGAATATCTTCCTTTGTCTACCAATGTCTATTTTATTGGCATTAGCAGAAACTTTCTTGGGCCAAGTTTCTGCTACTCTCTTACATATAAATGAATATCAGAATTTGAATTTGAAACTCACAGTTCTTGCCTTGGTCCTCCAACTTTGTTTCTCCCCATGAGAGAAATGGCTTCTTGCACATCTGAGGATTGACTAGCTAAAAGCAGGGTTACTGCTTAGGCAGAGGGAGAGATTAGATGGGAAATAATAAATATACAACTCTTGGTTACTATGTCTCTGGTCACCTCCCCTGGCAGCTGCCAACTGACTTCAACACTCTTTCTTGTTAAGCTGGGATGAGCCCTCAGAATCTTCCCCAATACTCTGCTTCAGGAGCCAATCAATTAAAGTTGAAACTGAATGCCTCTGCCCCCCCTTTGGTTAGGGTTTTAGTGCCAAGTGTGCTACAAATGGATCCACTGAATGGAGAGAGAACATTCATGCCCAGGTTAATAAGGCAAATTGCCAGCCAGGAAAGCTTATATTGGAATATATTTTAAGGTATTAATTTGTATTGATTCCTCCTTTCCTCCACCTCTTCTAAGTAGATGGCCAAGTTTTATATAATTCCCTCCCTATGGGATTTTGTTTTTTTTCCTGGGCAAAAAGCATAAGATGTAATAGCACCTTTTATTCTTTGTAAAGATTAAATTTACTGATAAGATTCTTTGCTATAGGTTCCAAAAGAAAAAAGAGGGAACACTTAGGATCATTTGAGTGATAGTTCTGTGGGACTACAGGTAGAAAGAGACTGTAGATAAATTCTGTTAGTCAGAGCCTCAGAAAAAAGGATAGGGAAGCCACAAGAAAAATAATAGCAGAGCTGTTAATAGCATTTGGTGCAGAGGGGTGAGGAGGAGAGTGTGGCTGTCAGAGCAGGAAAGAGAGTAGCACAGAGGTTGACCTAAAAAGGAGCTGAGACCTCAAAGAGAGGATAAACCACGTGTAAGGAGGTGTGGGGCAAGAAAATAAGTACCCCTCCCTCACTATCTTCTCTCTTCCTCCTATCTCCTGCTGGGGCTCCCTGTGACCAAAATAATCAGAAACCAAAGGTCGAAGAAGACTGCTGTGTTGGTCAGGAGAGAACAGAGTGGGAAAGAGCAGGGCATGGATGGGAGAGTAAATACAATACAGTGTTTGCTACTTGAGTCATTTCCTTTCAACGTCAGCTTCTGCCTTAACTTGGGTAAAAAGATTTTGTATTAATCACAGAAGATATGTAAAGTTTGATCAGCTATGCTATCATGCAGGGATGCAGTAAATTTATTCGTACTTCCATTTGAAGCCTAAAATATTAAGCACTGTTCTATTCTAAGATGCTGGAGGAAGATGGGAGAACAAAACAAGAAACAAGCATAGCTGCCATGGTTCCCAATTTGGTAGTAGATTTTATGGTCTCATTTAGGAATCGTATGTTTGTCATTTTCTACTGCCCATCCCACTTCCCCTTACTCTTGTCAGCACCCCAACTGGTTGGAGTTCACCTGATGAGATGACCCAAATCTTCATTTCTTTAGTATTTGAGGTCTTAATGTTTTCTCCCCTTTATTTTGTTTCCATGATTTTCCGCTCCTGAGGTATATTGGAAAAGGGAGTCCTAAGAAGCATCTCAATGAGTTCCCCAGATCATAGGCACAGACTTCCTTCCTCCCAACCCCCCAATGAATAGCAGCAAGTTGGTTTTCTCTGATAATAAGTACATTGTGTGTTCTGGACACTACAGCCTTGCTCTTCTCTGACTGTTGATTTAGCATCATGGGACACTCAAATGGTCACTTTCTGATTAATTGCAGTAATGATTGCATTCCCTGGTGAAAACACTCCTTTCTTAGGTACGAATCTCTCTGAATCCACTGAGCATGAGGATGCTAAACAGGAAGCAAGAATTCTTCAAATTTGTAACTACTTGCCACTCCTACCTTTGCACTTTGGTTCTCAGACCCATACATTCTGGCTGTGAGGGGGACAATGCCGTAAATTTTGCCATTGGTTTAAGGCATATACCACATCCTGCAGGCAGCACCTCAACCTTGGAAGGTGTTGTCTCCCAGTTAGTGCTGTAACTGAGCCTTCATCAGGGCATCCTACTATCCTATAGAGCAAGCCACTTCTGGATATTACTGCACATGAGAAGACAGTGCCTCCCGTGGACATGAGACCATCTCTGCATTTCTTTACTACAAATTATGGTCCCTGGTTGGAGACGATGCTATATGGCAATGCATGACACTGGGTAAAGCATTGTGCTAACCCGCAAATGGTGGCACTGGTAAAACATTTCATGGATTATTTGCTGACTGGGTCAGAGAAACATGTGGCATCCGAACTCTACCACAGCGGGTTTCTTTCTTAATTGTGGGTAGCACAAGTTTTAGCATCTTTTCTAAATGTGAAAGAAAAATTCCAACTTTGAACAGATTAATAAACCTCTAACAATTTACTACCATGGAGGCCCCTGCACTTTCCTAAAGTTGATCTCCCACCTTTAGGCATTCATATATTGAATGAGGACATTTAGAATGCTCAGTAATTTTTGTTCACCAGATCTGGTTCTCATCACTTGATCCATCCTCTTTCCATTGATGTTGGAAAGAGTAAGGTTCTCCCAGATCCAGTTTGGAGAGAGAATTTATACAGGTGTGAAACAATGTAGAAAAGTTTTGCACAGCCATGAAACAATAGTATAAGAGCAAGTTGTCCCTAGCTTTTAAATACAAACTCCTTTTGTTTGGAGTGGGTAATACAGCATGAACCAGGTCATGCATTGCACACCAGGTGGCAGGAGCAGTGGGGAATTGCTTCAGTAAAGGCACTGTGTCTGAAACTCCTGCTGTGATCAACCTTGGCACCTAATTAAATGTGTAATAATCAGCTGTCATGTTCCACAGCCCATCTGGCTTTTGCATCAGTAATCTAGACAAATAAGATGGTAAGAATCTCCACCTCCGCATCTTTCAAGTCTTTGATGGTGGTGTTAAGTATGCCTCCCTCGGGGATAAATTTCTGCTTCTGTTACTACCTTCATAGCAGAGGCAGACTAAATGAGATCTATTTGGTCTTCCCTTCTACAATGTCCCTCACTCCACAAGTCAGAAATCCAATGGAGAAATTCTATCACTTACTAAGTGTATCTATCTATTCCTACTACTTTGCATCCAGGACTTCAGGTCACTTAAGGACTGAGATAAAACTTCATTTCTCATCTGATGCCTATGAGCCTAGGTCAGGCCACCATCTCAATCAGGTCTCAGGATGAGCATAAGTTCAGACCCATTTCTCATAAGCTGTGGAAAATCTTTATATTTCTGTGTCCTGGTACCTGATAAATGAGCATGGGTTCCTCTGGGAAGGAAATGGTAAGAGGCCATGACTCCTTACTGAAGTGATTCATGTTAGGCTCCTCTCTGCCAGATTTCAAATTTTTCTACCTGTATATATCAAGCAGCATTTCTTAGTTTCTCGAAATTGAATAATCAACACACTATTATTGCCTGTCTACCAAAATCAAAGCACTCTGATTCCAAGATAGTGTTACTGGTGAGGCTTACCATTTTTAAGTAATGCATGGTGCCAATCATATGTAAATCTTCCCAGAGAATCGAGAAAGGCTTAGACTCTTCAACTCATTTTAATAGGTTCATAATTCTGTCTTCATACCTGCATATAAAGAACTTTGACCACATTAACCCACCATCACCCTCTCCGCTCTCTCTTCCCTGTCCTTTTGGTCTTCCCCCAAAAGTCCCCTTTTTATGTTCACGTCGTTTGTTTTTAGGTCTAGGTTCTGCATATGAGGGAAAGCATGCAGTAGCTGTCTTTCTGAGTCTGGTTTATTTTGCTTAAAATGATGATCTGCAGTTACTTCCATTTTCTTGCAATGGCATAATTTCATTCTTCTTTATGGCTGAACAATACTCCGTTGGGTATATATAGCATATCTTCTTTATTCATTCATTAGTTGATGGGTATCGGATGTGCAGGTGTCTCTATTGTATGCTGACTTACATTCTTTCAGATACATGTTTTGGAATAGTATAGGAGGATCATATGATATTTCTATTTTTAGTTTTTTGAGGAACCTCCATATTGATTTCCATCGTGGTTTCACTAATTTATATTTCATCACCAGTACATGAGGTTTCCTTTTTTCCCCACATCCTTGTCAGCATTTGTTGTTTTCTTGATGATAGCCATTCTGACTGGGATGGGATGGAATCTCAATGTCCTTTTGAGTTGCATTACCTTTACAGCAAAGAATGTTAAGTATTTCTTCATGTATTTGTCATTTATACTTCTGCTTTTAAGAACTGTGTTCAACTTATTTGTCCACTTATTAATTGGATTTTTTTTTTTTTGGTCTTTAATGTTTTGAGCTCTTTGTATATTCTGAATAGTAATCCTTTGCCCCTGAATAGCTGGCAAAGACTGTTTCCCATTCTGTGGGTTGTATCTTTGTTCTGTTATTTGTTATTTTTGATGTGCAGAAGCATTTTAATTTAATGCAGTCCCATTTGCAAATTATTGTTCTTATTTTTTGAGAAATTGGAGTCCTATTTAGAAAGGCATTGCTTATCTCTCCAAGTGCTTTCCAGTAGCAGTTTCAAAGTTTCTGGTCCTATGCGAAGATCTTTCATCCATTTTGAATTGATTTTCATGCAGGGTGTGAAATAGGGATGTCTTCAGCCTTCTACATGTGGGTATCCAGCTGCCCCAAAATCATTTTGGAAGAGGCTCTCTTTTCTTAAGCATATGTGTTTGGCTCCTTTGTTGAAAATCAGATGGCTACACTGTGTGGGATTATTTCTGGGTCTTCTACTCCACACTTCGTGTTTTTGTGCCATGCTGTTTTTATTAGTATAGCTCTGTAGTATAATTTGAATTTATGTATTCTTTTATGCTTCCCAATGAATTTTGGATTTTTTTTTCTGTATCTGTATATCTGTGAAGAATGTCATTGGAATTTTGATGACACATTGGAATTTCCTGGGTGGTAGCATCTTTTGTTCTATTGAGGTGATTTTTGGAGGGATCCTTTATGGGTACTAGTGACCAGAAAGACCAAGTCATGTTTGGATGATTAGGATTTTTTCCCAATCAGGAGGAAAGAGAGGCTGGAGATTGATTTAATAATTGATGGTGCCTACAAAATGAATTGTCTACAAAAATCCTTGGTGCATACATTCACATACCACAGTGGGATGTACTTAACTTTTGCACTTGGGACCATGTAGACTTTGTTCTATGTATTTCTTCATTTGATGCTCATGTATATCCTTTAAAGTAGCCTATGTAATAAATTGACAATAATAAGTCACCTATTTTCCTGGGTTTTGTAAGCTTTTCTAGCAAATTGTCAAGTCAGAGAAGGGGTTCTTGGGAGCTTCTGATTTGTAGGTGAGTTAGATAGAAGTTGTGGATATCCTGGGAGTCTACTGCTTGTGACTGTGATCTGAAATCAGGGGACAGTCTTGTGGGATTTAGTCCTTGATCTCTGTATTCTGTGCTAATTCTGGTGAGTGTCAGAATCAAACTGAATTACAGGACACCCAGCTGCTATTGGAAAATTGGTCAGTCTGAGAAAAAAAATCCCACACATCTGGTCACAGAAATGTTGAGTATGAGTACAGAAAAACAGTGTTTAACTTTTCTATATCATAATGATATTTGAAAATAAAAATATAATTTGTTATAACTGAATAAAAAAGAAAACACATAATTATTCCAATAGATACAGAAAAGATATTTTACGAAATTCAAAAATCATGATTAAAGGACAGAATGGAAGTGTAAGAACAAAACTAAAAAAAATTTTGAAATAAATAATTCACAAAACTGCACTTAGTAAGGACATATACACTTTTAAATGATTTGTGCTGAGTTAATTGAAAAATCTATATTTAAAAAGTGCACTTTGATTCCCACTTTTCACCATACAGAAAAATTCTCTTCAAATAGAAAATAGATTGTGACCTAAGTAATTAAACATTTTTCAGTGAACAAAGAAAAATATTTTCATGGTATTGGAGCAGGCAAAAAATTTAACAACATGTTGTGATCATAAAATAAAATATTGATAAACTCATCTTCATTGAAATTTATTAAAAGAGACTATTAATGGAGGAAAACCACAATTCGTAGGAGAAGACATCTGTAATGCAGCAAGCCCACCGTAATCTCAGATTTATTACATGTGGTTTTTATCAAGTGTGATCGAAAATGATAATAAACAAAAATCAAAAGAATTTCAAAAACAAAACATTTAAGTCCCCACATCCACATTACCCAGCTCAGTTGATGTGGCTCATGGTCAGTCCTGAGTCACAGCAGCTGTGTTTAAGTTGTCGTGTGATCTGCTTGGTGAGGGTTTCCCGCCCTGATCTTTGTGAAAATATGCCTCCCTAAAAGCAAATGATGCCCCCCAAAGCAAGGTAAAGTCAATGTGCTTATTTAAGTGATCAAGTGAGAATTTGAGATTTGTTGAGAGGTGGCATGTCTTTAGTGAAAGTTTGGTAGTGTTATAGCAAAAAAAAAAGAATAAGAAGAATCAACCATTCGCAATGCAGCACTGAACGCTGTGGATCCTCAATGGTGGTCACCTTGGAACCATATACATGCAGACCAAGGGTCTACTGTACATAAATCCAGAAAAGCCCTTATGTTTGGAATACATTTAAAAAAAAACTTCTATAAGTCAATTACAAAAAGATACACTTTGATAATGAGTAGAAAGCTTGAAAAAATTTCACAAAAATGTAATCCAAATGCCCCCCCTAATTTATATAAAGATTACAAAAGAAGGAAATTAAAAGCACCATGTGATACTGTCTCACCTTCACCAGAAAGGCTAGCATCAGAAAGCCAATGATACCTGGTGTTACTGAGGACGTAAAACAAGTGGGGTGCAGTTCAATTGGAATAATTACTTTACAAAGCTGTATTACAACACCTATCCAAACTAATCTCATTTCTACCCTATGACCCAGAAATTCTCTTCTATGAAAATGAGTACTTATGTTTACCAAAAGACATACTCAAGAATAATCAGAGCAGCTTTCTTAATCATTGTCCAAAATTGGAAGCAATCCAACCAATCATGAAAACTATACTGGACAAAATTCAACACCCTTCCATGATAAAAGCTCTGAAAAAACTAGGAATAGAAGGAACGTTCTTCAACATTGTAAAGGCTATATATGACAAACCTAGAGCAAACATCATACTTGATGGAGAACAACTAAAACCATTCCTGCTAAAGTCAGGAACGAGACAGGGGTGCCTGCTTTCCCCATTCCTATTCAATATAGTTTTGGAATACCTAGCCAGAGCAATAAGGCAAGAGCAAGAAATAAAAGGGATTCTAATAAAGAAGGAAGAAGCCAATCTACCCCTATTTGCAGATGATATGATCCTAAAAGATCCTAAAAACTCTTAGAAATCATAAACTCCTTTGGCAAAGTAACAGGACACAAAATTAACATACAGAAATCAGTAGCCTCCCTATATTCCAACAGTGAACAGACTGAGAAAGAAATCAGGGAAATAATCCCATTTACAATAGCCTCAAAAATAATAAAGTACTTTGGAATAAATTTAATGATGGAAACCAAAGTCCTTTTCAATGAAAACTATAAACTACTGAGGGAAAATCGAAGAAGACATCAGAAGATGGAAAGACCTTCCATGCTCATGGAATTGACAGAATCAACCTTATGAAAGTGGTTATCCTACCAAGAGCAATCTACACATTCTACATAGTCCCTAGCAAAACTCCAATGATATTCTTCACAGAACTAGAAAAATTAATCCTAAAATATGTATGGAAACACTAAAGACCTCAAATAGCCAAAGCAATCCTGAGCCAAAAGTCCAATGCTGGAGGTGCCACAATACTGACTTCAAACTATATTACAGTTTGAAGTTTATTGCTATTTACCAAGCCATAGCAATAAAAATATGGTACTGGAGAAACAACTTGTGATGTATTCCTATAATACAATTATACACAGCAATGAAAAAAAGATCTATGCTCTTCCTCATATGCAGACTTTAGACCTAAAACAAATGCAGTAATATTATTGGACATGGGTCACTCGCTAAGGGAAGAACACATACATGAGGAATAGGGAAAGGTAGGAAACCCAACACTTGAAAGTGTTTGATATGCCCATTACAGAGGAGCGAATAAAGTAATCTTAAAATGACAGAGGTCACTATGGGAAGGTGAACGGGAAGTAGTGAAGAGGTCAGGTAGAGATGAACCAATTTGTGTTATAATATACATTTGCATGGAAGCAATGCTAGGAATCTCTCTGTATAGCTATCCTTATGTCAAACTAACAAAAATGCTATATCTTTTTTATTATTGCTTATGTCTTCTCTTCAACAAAATTGAAGAGGGCAGAACAGGTTCTGCCTGCAAGCAAGGTGGGTCAGGGGGAGGGGGAGGGGTGGGGGTAGGAGGGAGATATGGCCCAAACAATGAATGCACATATGAATAAATGAATAAATAAATTTTAAAAAGATGGGGTTGTAATGGTATGTGACAATTGTAAACCACTTACTGTATGCCAGACCATGACTCTTGAGTTACACACGCCAAAGTGTAACATGTGCTGTGTGCCAGGAAGTGTACCAAGTACAGGCTAAGAAGTAACTCACTATTCTTTACCACAACACTGGGAAGCAAATTATGGGAAGGGTTATGATCCCTATATTCTGAAACTGTAAGGTAAACAAACCTCTTTTCTGATAAATGTCGCCTTCCTTAGTTATTTTGTAATAGTAATGAAAAATCAAAGTAGTACACCCTCCAGACATCACCTAAAAACTATCAAATGTTGAGCTTAATGGAAAAATATCCAATCCAGAATTAAAATTCAGTTTGTCTAAAAAAAAAAATCTACTGATAGAATACAGTGAATGAATAGCTGGTCACATTTGCATGCTGCTGTCCTGCCAGCTACAATAGAGAGCGAAAAATAGTGGGATCACAGTCCAGGCTAGTCCAAGAATAAAGTGAGACCTCATCTCCAATAGCCAGAGCCCAAAGGGCTGGTGGTATGGCTTGAGTGGTAGAACAGCTGCCTAGCTAGCATGAAGCCCTGATTCAAGCCCTAGAACTGCCCCACTACAAAAACATGTTATCAATGAATGTTTCATAGACACAATGCTGAGTGAAAAAGTCAGAGATAAAAGATTGCATAGTGTTGGATTCTACTGATGAATATCAAACCATGTTGATAGAAGTTAGACTAGTCATTACCACTGGGGGCACGACACTGAGTAGAAGTCGGTGTGAAGAGGTCCATAGCTGTAAGTATATAGAATAGAAATATTCTGTCTTATTTATTTAGTGGTTATGTTCGAGTACATTATATTTAATAATTCATTAAACTCTGTACTTTAGCAGACTTTACTGCAAAATTCATTGGTAAGCTTTTCTGAAGTTGTAACTTTAGTTTTGGAAATTGTTTTCAAATGCAGAGGGGAAGGACGCTAGGAGACCTGGTAGACAATGCTAGATCCATAGATATTAATGCAAGGTTGCTTGTTCTTTAATAGTGCAAATTCACCTGCCTAATAGGTTTGCTCCTATTCTATGTGGATGACAGAAAGGTGCAATGCTCTATTTCCTGTCTCCTCCTTTTGTTAGTTATACAGAAACTAAGGATAAAACTAAGGTTTGAATTTGATGAAGGCTGGCTCCAGAACCTGCACAGGTGTATTACTGTGCTAAGATTGCTTTTCAGACCACTGTGTACTGAGGTTATATCAATGTATTGTTAGCCATTTTCTGAATATGAGATTGTTTTTGTTGATTCATCATAAATATGATTGTATAGTGTGATTTACTTCCTTGACTTTTTTTTATACAACTGAAAATTAATGGGGTTGCTTCAAGTATTAGTAAAGAAGGTGACTCGAATTTGAGGTATAGTCTAATATTTGCAACTATGTGGTCCAGATTAGGCAGACGAGTAAGTTGTGGTTTTTCTTTTTGGAAAAGCATATAGTGTTGTGCCAAACTGAAAAATGTTGGCCACTCTCCATGAAAGTAAAGTTAGCTGTCTGGCCATAAAGTATTCGAATTATTCAGCCTCTGAAATACTTGTTTTCCCTGGAAAGTAGTTTCTCTCTCTCTCTCTCTCTCTCTCTCTCTCTCTCTCTCTCTCTCTCTCACTCTCTCTCTCTCTCTCTCCATCTTTCCCTCTCTGTCAAAGAATCCCTCTTCCCTTCCTAACAGATTTCCCCTAATTTTGGATGTCCTGGATCAATGGTACCATCTGGTGCCTGGAATGGGAAACTGTTCTCATGCTGCTTTTTTTCTCTACTGCTTTTTTCTTACCCTCTAGGAAGATGGGGCCCAGATGAGGGTGCTGTGGTCTCCTTGGTCTTTCACCATCTGTAACTGCGCCAGTTCAGCTAATCCCACCTCCAGAAATCCTTTGCTTACACTTGGCCCAAGACTTCTGTGTCTCAGGAATATGTTAGGTAGTGGGACAGATAGTGATGGATGCACCCCATTCACAACCCCCTTCTCTGAGCTATCTAGGCTATCAGCTCTATCAGCTCCTACAAAGTCCTCTATAACCCTACAAAGTATAGTTAAACTCTTCCTTTTCTATTTGTCATAAAACTTTATTCAGTTAAACCAACATGTTAAAATTATACTTCTTTAACTATATGTTCATAAGTCTCCCTTTCTTTGAACTCATGGAAAAAATGCATGGCATTAATTTTCCATTCCCAGTAACCAGCAATAGTGTGATCAGAGAAGGATCAGAGAAGTTAATTATCTTTCCTAACATCACACAGATTAAGAACCTGGGCTGAAACAGGAACAACACTTTTTCAGAATGGCCTTAGATGGAAAATTTGGAGAAGGTGGGAAAAATGTAAAGCAGGAAAAATCTACATCTTATTTTTAATACTCTGAATTTTCCTAGAAAGTTTTGTCATACTTTTAAGTAACAAAATGATGGCCCCTTGCCTTACAGTTTATATTAGTTAGGGTTTCCTAATATGTGCGTACATTTGATTGGTCCACATAGCTTTCTCCCTTTTAGTGCTTTCTGAATCCTTTCCATCAGCCTGAGAAGCAGATGGTCTTTCTTGATTGACTCATCCCAGGTCTTTGAATTTCCCCCACAGGTACACCTATCTATGCTCCAGTGACTTTTCTCTGCAGGCCAGAACAAAATACTAGCATCTTTTTTCTTATAAATGATGCACCAGTCGGATGCTTGAGTAAAAATGATATATAGACAATTATTACATCAATGATACACAAGATACACGGTCAAGTGTCTTTAAGTCTACTGTGATTATGGTAAGTTTAGCAAATTAATAAGTTTAGCTGGTTGGTTTGTCTATGATTTTCTTATCTTTCACTTGATCATGATTTGTTGAGTTTACAGAAAATGTATTTCTGGATTGCTTGGCTCAGTAGCCATTTGATGATTTCACACTATTGCTAGTTACTGGGAATGGAAAATTAATGCCATGCATTTTTTTACATGAGCTCAAAGAAAGGGAGACTTGTGAATATATAGTTGAAGAACTATAATTTTAAAATGTTGGTTTAACTGAATAAAGTTTTATGACATATAGAAAAGGAAGAGTTTATACCTTGTAGGGTTATGGAGGACTTTGTAGGAGCTGATAGCCTACAAGATAGGATAAATAAATAGATAGATATAGATATATACATATCTATGTGGACAGAGAAGGCCACCAAGTGTTAAGGTGAAAAGATGTCCTAAGAAAAGGTGGCAAAAATCTTTGATTAACTGAGATTCCTCTTTACTGCAAATCAATCTATCTATATATATCTACATATATACATTACAAATATGTTTACCATTATTGAATGGACTCCCAATGGCCCAAAATGACATCATTTAAACATCACAAAAGGCAAAGCCTCAATGGGTTAAGATATATCATATATGTAAAAATCCAAGAATTCATAAAAATACTGTCCTAACTTGTCATCTATTAAGGTTGCTAGGATACCAAGTCATTTTTCTAAGACTCTACAAATAAGATTCAAGTATTTATCCTTCCTTCTTTTACAAATTATATTTCAGAGTAAACCAATAGTTGGCAAGACAATGTTCTTTAGAGGTGGATTCCAGCTAACAAATGCAGAAGGAAGAATAGAATTAGAATTCAGTATTTTACAATGTGTAGTAAAACAGCATTGTGCAGTTAGCACTCATCATTGGCTGTTAAAGCCACCAGGTGAAAGGGTTGTCATGAACTTTATAATGGATGGATTAACATGACAAAATCTGAACTAGATATTATGGATCTCCTGAGACAAGGCAGTAAGTGCTACATATTCCCAGGTGTGACATTCTTTTGAAAAGAAAAGTAAGAAAGAAAAAGAAAGCTGATTTCAATCAAACTTCTAAATCTAATCACCAATTTATAGGAACGGCAAGGAATAAATATTACACTGAGCCACAAAGATTCAACAGTCAAAACTGTAATGGGGTGGTGGGGGGAGAGGGCTCTTAAAAACCAGTTGTCTGATTTCTTTGACAAATACTTGACACTTAGGAGAGGATCAGTCCTTAAAAGAAACTGCATTAGTCAGTTTTCTGTTGCTCTAACAAATTCCTGAGTTAAGAGATAATCAACTTTTAAAAGGAAAAATTTTATAGGAGATGGAAGTAGGAGGATCACAATTTGAGGCCAGGCCAGGAAAAGTTACTGTGAAACCCTACCTAAAAAATAACCTAAAAGGAAAAGGACTGGGGGCATGGTCAACTGGTAGAGAACTTGTCTAGGAAGCTTGTATCCCTGAGTTCAATCTCCAGTGCAAGAGAGAGAACATGGGGGGAAGAGAGAGAGAGAGAGAGAGGAGACAGAGAGAAAAAAAGGAAAGAAACTATGGCACCATGTCTATGACAGAACATTATGGTAGGAGATGGTAGGAGTGTTGGCAGAGCAAAGCAGCTCACCTCATGTCTGGAAAGCAAAAGAGAGAGGAAGAGACTAATCCTACTATTTCCTTCAAGGGATTATACCAGTGCTCTGAAGACCTCCCATCAGGCCCCAGCTATTAAGAGTTCCATGTCTTCCCAATAGCACCATGACAGAGACCCAACCTTTATCACATGGGTGTTTGGGAGACATTCTAGATCCGAACTATAGCGAAATATACTCATCTTTTGTAATGTGTAGACAATATGGACTCTGATTTGTAAAAGTCGAAATCTTCTGAGACTCTATTAGATGCTATTAAGAAATTATAATTATTTTTATGTGTAATGATTGTTAAGTAGAAATATGAAAAAGAGTGTTTTACTAATCATACATTAATAAATTATGGATAACATGCGATGTTTGTGATTTTTCCTGGTAATATGCCGTATCTTGGTCAAAGTCCCTAGAAATAGACCCGAAAATGAGGGCTTGTGTTAAAGGGATGTATCTTGAAAGTGCTCCATGAAACTGATAGCACAGGTGGGGCAGGGCAGCAGGACAGGGAAGGGGAAGAAACCAACAAGGGTGTGATTTCAGGCAAAGTTCCATGAGAAAGATAGCTTCTGTGTCAACTCCAGGGGAACTCTACTTATGTTACATCACAGAGCTGTTCTTCCCCAAAATGGGATCTGGGATCTCACACTTCCACTTGCACCCATCTCTGGCTAAGAATTAACTCTTGAAAATGTAAATGGCTGGGTACTTCTGGAGCAAAGTAGCTGCTGAATTCAAGTACAAGGCTCTGAAGAAGAGTTGGAGGTGAAGATCTTTGAAGATAAAAACACATCGAAGCCTGAAATGGGGAACACAGAAATGGTCAAGGGTCTGAGTGATCTGGGTGGAGGACCAAAAATGCCCATTTTGGAGCTTCCAGAAGAGAACAGTGTATGTGTGCTAGAGGAAGAAATTCATGTTGGGAAGTGTTAAGGTGAGGTGACGGACACAGGGTGCTCATTAAACCCTACTTTTATGCATATTGCAAATTCCCATAAAATTTTGGAAAAACTAACCAATCTTGACCACCTCACTCACTAGATACACTGTATGATACAAGCAATGTAATCTAAAAAGATTGATTTGATCTGAAAGTTTGTTTACTTCAGCTGTTGAGACCTTGGAAATGACTTATCTATGGTCCTGGGGTGGTTGGGTTCTTGGGATCGCCCACTGAGGATGCTGTGCCAATGATGGGGAGAAGTTTGATACACTCACAAATCCCCAGTGAGGCAGCACAAGTAAGTAAATCGTTCCAGTGTTCTGAGAAAGAAATAGCTTTTGCTCGTCTTTCATGCTCTGGAAAGCAGCTGCTCTTAGATTCCTTTGGTTTCAGTTTATTTCTGGTCAAAGATCCACTTACAACTACAGCTGGAGACTGATGCAGGTGTGTGTCCAGGGAGGGCACCTGCTTCTTTAATGATTAAGGGGTTGTTATCGTTGCTACTGTTTCAGGTGCTGTCACACTGAGCTCTGAATGAACAGGTTTCCCAACACAAGTATTGCTTTGTTTTTTCCAATCAGGAACTCACAGACCTTTTTATTTTCCCCAATCAGAGTTTCAGTTAGAAGGTAAAGTACAGGAGTAAACTTGTTTCTTTCAATAGGTCTATAAAATGAATTTAGTAAAATTATTTCTAACATATCATAGTCTCTTCCTCTTCTGCACTCAATGCCTTCCTAGAAAATGTAACACACACACACAATGGAATATTATTCAACAATAAATAATGAAATTTTGTTGTTTGTAGATGCAACTACAAACAACAAAATCTGGATGGAACTGGAGATCATCATGTTAAGGCAGTTTCAGAAAGACAAAAGTTGCTTGTTTTCTCTCAAATGTAGAAGATAGATTCAAATATAAATACGAGGACTCTCAGATATACAATGTACAAAGAACATGTTTCCAAAAGTAGAACTGTCAGAGGAGAATAGGGAAAGAGGAAAAGAAGATGAGAATGATAGGGAGTGGATAATTTTAAAATACATCACATATGTGTAGGAACAAGACAGAAAAAATGCACTGAGAACTGTGAACAATATGGGATGGGGGAAAGGGTAAGGAAGAGTAATAGAGGGGCTTAGACTGATTAAAGTACAAGTATTTACAGGTAAAATACTGCAGATCAATGAAGAGGCAAGAATGAAAGACAAAGAATGTAGAAAATGTCATGTTAAAGGGAGGGTATTAGTGGGGGATGGCAGATGAAGCAAAAGGAAGGTGAATATAGTCAATATATTTTCAATACATGTATGAATATGGAACACTGAAACCTGCTGAAATCATTTTGAGAAGGGGGAAAAGGAAGAGGGAGAATTATGTATGTAGGGGGTGAATGAAACCGGGGTACATTACATACATAGAAATATCATTATGAAATCCCCTGTACACTATTGCATACTGATAAAAAAGTTAAAAATAATAATATACTACTTAGCAAGATAATCTTTTAATTATATTAACCAAGTTGACTTACTAAACTTATCCATAAGAAGGTCAGAGTATATAACTTTTGAAATTTCATTATTGATAATAAATGGAACATTTCAACTTTAAAATTAATAGGACAAAAATAATTTAAAAAATAATGTCGTGTGCCGGTGGCTCACACCTGTAATCTCAGCTACTCAGGAGGCAGAGATTAGGAGGATCGTGGTCTGAAGCCAGGCAAATAGCTTGTGAGAACCTATCTCAAAAATCCTTCACAAAAATAGGGCTGGTAGAGTGGCTCAAGATGAAGGTCCTGGGTTCAAGCCCCAGTACCACAAAAAAATAAAACAAAACAAAATGAAATAATAATAAAGTCTGGGTCAGGTACTATATCAGGTGCTTCACAAACAAGACCTCATTGATTGTTCTCTAATGAAGGTATTTTTAACCCTGGCTCCAGACAAGGATGCTGAAATTCACACAGGCCAAAACTTTCTGAAAGTCAACACACGTAACTTGGTCTAGATGTGAGGCTCTGACTCATAACCATCTCATTCATACCAATTTAAAGAGGAAGCTAAGGAAGACTACATGAATCCCAGCAAATCCCTTTCCGTGACTGTCAACAAGTGAGCAAGGTGGGGAGAGCATTCATCCACTGCTAGGTGTTGGGTGGAACACTAACAAGAGAAGTGGGTGATTGGCCACTAAGGTATCTCAGAAGACTGACTGGGAGCTGCCTTGGTCAGCTTATAGGTGTAGCTGAGACTTAAAATTCCCACCTGCTGGGCCTCATTCTCTTGATATTTGTTAGCATTGCACCCCTAGAGAGCACTTTTTAGCCTTCTGCTACTCGGAAATGCCACTTCTTAGGCCTCCAGGCTCTTAGAAACAGTGGAATACATCAAAGGACCACATGTACCTATTTATATAAACACCCCTTAAAAATGTACGTGACATCTTTCTGTCAATCATGGTATCTCACATCTGTTCCAGAGAATCTAGATTGGTTAACCAACCCTAAAGGACTTCTCCACTCCATCCCAAAGGAAAACAAGAACCATTTACTGAGCAACCTTAAACCCAGGTCCCTTGGCAAGGTGTTGACCCAACTGTTAATTGTCTCAATGACAGATACAACTGTCCCTTGGTTTCTGCAAGGGATTACTTGTGGGAGCCCCCTGCTGATACCCAAATCCACAGATGCTCAAATTCTTTTTATAAAATGACATAGTATTTGCATATAACCTATGCACGCCCTCGTGAATGCATTTAAATAATCTCCAAATTGCTTATAATACCAAATGGAATGCAAATGTTATGCAAATAGTTGATATACTGTGCTGTTTAGGGAATAATGACAATACAAATGTCTGTACACCTTCAGTACAGATGCAATTTTTTCCCGAATATTTTGAACAATGGCTGGTTGAATTCACAAATGCAGAACTCATGGATACAGAGAGGCAGCTATACTTTAAAACAAAAAGGAAGGCAAGGAAAGGAGGATTGTGAGGGATATTTCTCCTAACTTGATGGTAAGAGACTATATGTGGAGGAAACTATGTTTTAAAAATAGTCACCTGTTTTCACTGTTTATGCCAATTCTGAACCAAAGGATATCTGTTTGTATTTTTAAAAAGGACAAGGGAAAACTGCTGGTTGCCATAGGAATGAAGAACACCCTTGTAATCAGAGCAATATGAATTCAAGTGAAGAGTTGGAATCAGGGGAAGGTGCAGTATTCCAAAAGAACTGTTGTCTCTTTTCCTGCAAACACCTACAAACCAAAAAGAAAACTCAATGCTAAATGATATGGGCAGTGCAGAGTTATAAATTCCTCCATGATTTCACTTGTTCTTTAGGTAAGTCTGATTTAAAGATTAACTTTCTTTAATTGAAAATAAGTGTTAAAATTAATTTCCATCCGTTGCACTCATGATGTAGAAGCCGTTGTGTCCCTTACAGATACTTAAAGGCTTTGTAGAAGGATTGTAGTTTTAGAGTCCTTACCTGAGTGCCTTTTTGATTTTTCTTCTTTGAAATAGCTGAGAACAGATGCTGAGATTTGGAGTCAGACAAGAAAACAGTTGAATCTTGGTTCCTCTCAAGTAACTTCAGGGTCATTCATTCACTTCTCTGAACAAAATGAGGACCATGCTTGCTTCAGAGGGTTAAATAGAGTAATGTATTTAAAAACTTAAGATGATGGCTGGCACACAGTAGGGACCATTGACTAAACTTTTTTTTTTTTAAGGTAGAGGTTTATTAGGTTGCTGCTGTGAAAAGCAGCAGGCAGCTTAGCAACAATGGAGCTGATGCCCAGTGTGAAGGTTGGAGCAGGTTTGTACAGAGTTACTTGGTCTATGTGAGATTTGTTAGTTGGTTGCTCCCTTTCTTGTGGGGCTTCTTTTCTCATGGGCCTTGTTGATTGGTTGTTTCTTCTTCTGAGCATGGTTTGAGTCTATCTGGACATTTAGCACACACAGCCCTTCCTTCCTTATTCTGCATGGCTCTTGGTATTTTGTTCCCATCATGCCTCCTTAGGGGAACTTTCGTCCACACTCTCCCAGTCCCTGACAGAACAACAAAACCAATTCTGGTTTAAGTAGGCTAGAGTCTCATTTTCTGGAACTGCTTCAAGCTGGGCAAGGCTATAGAGATGCCCTTGCTTGTTTGTTGTTTTGGCAGAGGGTTACAGAACAGTCCATTTGACTGCCCATTTTTGTAGCTGTTATAATTATAGGCCATTTAGTGTGGTTGATTGATTTCCTGTTTTTTTGATTCAATTCACATTGCATATTTTGTGATTAAGTCTTTTAATATTTGAAGGATGTGGGCTATTAGATATCAGGATATTAAAGACATGTAACAAACACTCCAAATAAAAAAAATGAAAGTTCATGCTTTCTTTCTGATAAAATAAGTCTCCAGATATGAAGCACATGTCTGGTGCCTAGCTTCTGTAGCTGAAAGTTCTATACACAAGGAAGAGAGAGAGAATTGATGTTCTGAGGCAGATAGCAATCTGAATCACTTGGGGTCCACTTTCCATTTTCCTCCCCAGGAAAATGGTGGTGGACTCTCCCTCCCAATGGAAGGAAAGGGAGAAACTAACTTTCATGCAACTAATAAAACACTTTTCTGTTTTCCTATTTTGATTTAATCACGGTTCTAAATAAGTGTGTATTTCAATGAAGAAAGTTCATCAGTATTGCACTAAATACATTAAGTACTACCCATATTGATGTTATGTGTATGGATACAGTTCATCCTGATTTGCTGGTTTTGTTCTTCATAAGAATAAAGGATTGGGGTTGAGGATGTAGCTCAGTGGTAGAGTGTTTGTCTAGAATGAAGAATTAGGGCTAGTTATTCCATCAGGCCCTTTCTAACAATGGCACTCCGTATCCAAGTGGTTGAACAAGCTATGAAATGCCTGAAGAGCACTTTGGTCATCTTGATTGTCAGGCTGTGACGATGGCTACTGTATTTAGCAAGTCACTTAAAAAAGTTCAGGAGTTTAAGATTATAGAGTCTGACTCTAGCAAATGACAGTCACCTGTGGATAGACCACTTTGTACAGTAATACTGTTCTACTCTTCCTTTCTTGTGAAGAGGGAGCCAGGAAGGATATTCTAAATCTGAAAAGACTGGTACTAACAGTAAGAACAAACCAATTGCTGAGTAAGGGCTGGAAATGAACAGAGAGGTACTAAGATTTTAGGATCACTTACTAAATGCCAACCTTTTCTTTTTCAGTGCTGGGGATTGAACCCAGGGCTTCCTGCATGCTATGCAAATGTTCCACCACTGAGCTACACACCTCTTCCAGCCCCAATGCTGAATATTTTAACACTGTGAGTGGAGTATTGTTTGTTAGCGCCACGCAGAAGCTGAGGAAGGAGGTCAATAAGGCTAAGTAAGATTCCCTTAGTTATACCTCCATTTTAATTCATCTCTGTTTGCCTCCAATGCCTGTGTAATTTCTGCTATATAAAAAAGCTGGCTGCCTAAGCATGGAATAAACTCAAAAAACAAAAACTGGGAAAAGCAAATATGATATTTAATTTATAATATAAACCATAATCATGTGAAATAATGCAACAAAAAGACTGAGGGAAATTAAGTAAGCCATTTTTCTTTTATAAGAGTTGTCTTGGGGTAAACTTACCCAGTAGCTTTCTGGAACTAACTAGCAAGAGCCTATTAAATATTCAAGGATTTTAAGAGCTAGTTGTAAAGATGTTGGTAGCTTAAACTTGGTCATGGTCAGAGTATTCAGAGGGAGAATGATGAGGGGTGAATCCAACTAAGATATATTTTAAACACATATGTAAATATCACAGTGTATCCCCTTGTATAATATTATATGCTAATAAAATCACAAAAAACAATCAAACACAAAAGAAATTGAGAAAGATGATAACCAAATGGTTATCCCCTCAAGTCATTTTACCAGCATAATATTCACCGCTCATGTCTTCCCTGCTTTTGAGTATAGTGTTTTGGATTTAGGTTTTCCTACACTAGAATAAATTTGCTTATGAGCAAGAAAAAAGTGAATATGGCAAAGAACCAATGAAGGATAAAAGGAGCCAGATGTAGTGGTGTACACTCATAATCCCAGCACTCAGGAGGCTGAAACAAAAAGATCACTAGTTCAAGGCCAGCCTGGGTTACATAGTGAGAACCTGTCTCAAAAAAACAAACAAAAATCACAGAAAAGAATTTTTAAAAATTAAAAGCTATCTACAACAAACCTACAGCCGACATTATACTAAATGAAGAACAACTGAAACCATTCCCACTAAAGTCAGGAATGAGATATGGATGTCCACTTTCCCCCCTCCTATTCAATATAGTTTTGGAATTCCTAGCCAGAGGAATAAGGCAAGAGCAAGAAATAAGAGATTTAAATAGGTAAGGAAGAAGTCAAACTATCCTTATTTGTCGATGTCATTCTGAATATTCTAAAAGTATACCTACCTCACGAAATTAAACCATTATTTGCTATAGTCTTTCTTTCTTTATTCAAAAATAAAACCTTACTGAGGAATAAGTCCACATATACTATGAGGGTGATAATTTGATGAGTTCCAGGGAAACAGAGAAGAACAATAACACTTCTTAATTGTCAATTCTCCCATCATATAACAACTTGTCCTTTTCACCACCACACTGAAATTTGAATGAGAGGTGCCTTCAATCACCTCAATATCAATTGATATTCAATCAATATTGATTGATTTTCAATCACCATATCAATTTTGAGAGTAGCGTCATTTTTCAATGAGTCCTTTCAGCCAGAAACACACTTTAAACCCATTCTTATTCCAGTCTGATTTAATTTTTAAAGTTTTGCTGTACAATTTCTATCAAGAGACTTTCAGAGCAATCATGATTTTATCTCTATGCAAAAAAAGAATAAAAAAACCAAATCAAAATGAAACTTCACTAAAACCAACTCAAAGAAGCTTCCAGAAAATCTGAAGGTGGTCAGGATGTGGTTGTCACTCATCCTTAAGCTATGGTCTGAATGCTGTGACCTCAACATTCTTACGTTGACATCTTAATCGCTAAGATGATGGTGGAAGGAGGCGGGGCCTTTGGGAGGTGATTAGGCCATGGGGGTGGATCCCACATGAATGGAATTAGTGCCCTTTATAAAGGAATCCTGAGAGAAATGACAGACCTCCATCACCTCTTCTGCCAAACGAGGACCCAACTATATTACAGTGTCTGTGAAACAAAAAACATGCTATCCCTAGATGTCAAACCTGACAATGCCTTGATCTTGGGCTTTGACCCTTCCTGGAATGGGAAAAATAGAGGTTTGTTGTTTCTAAGCCACCCAGTCTGTGTTAGAGCAGCTTGAATGAACTACTCGTTAACGTCTTTGAACTCAGAGTTGCAGTGAGTTCGAAAGGAAAGAAGGTGCCTCCCTTGTGTACTCAGGGTGAAGCTCCCTGCTTGGCTCTGCCCTGCTCCCTGCAGAATGTGTGTGTGTCAGCAGCTTAAAAAAAGGAGAACAGCTGTGTGTGCTGGGCTCTGGGTCACGTGACACCCTTTCCCAAGGAGATCTGGTTGGAAATTGATGCATCCTTTGGTCACAGGTCTCCAGTATCTTGTGTAACTTAGAATTTCTTTTTTGCTTTGTCTCCTTCTAGAAATATAACTCCAAAGGAGAAAAATGTTTGATTTAATAAGATTTACAAGAGATAATTGACCTCCACAGGCTGTACACAGAAGAGGTATAGTGGAAAAACTGAATCCTTCTCTCTGAGCACTGAAGAGACACAAAGGTCACCTCTCACCCCAACCTATGCGGAGGCAGTTATGTTTGGCAGGTGCACACTGTGCAGGCTGCCAGGCACATGAAAAGAAAGACACACTCACAAAGCGCTCCATCCATCTGCCATGGTCCTGACATTGATATGCTCATGTGCCCATGGCAAATGTGGTCATAGCTATGGTGGGAGGTGCGCCAAGGCTGTAATAGGACGCCTACTGCCAGTGCAGGGTAATATGATAAGGATGCCAGATAAAACAGGCAGCCTTCAATTCCACGTCCAGAAGGGCACATAAAGACTTTTTTTTAGTCTATTGCCTGCCTGGCTTGCTGAGTCACAGACCTAACTTCTGTTATTGGAAAAGGGAGCTTGTATCAAATTATCCTGGCAATCTTCCTCCTGTTTGAGTCATTGAAATTAAAGATTGCAAAGACCTGTTATTTCCTCAGTCCATCCTCTGGAGACTGATGTAAAACAGATTCTTACATTCAATGCTTGCATTTCTTCATCCAAATGGTTCTAAATAAAATAGCTGAGAAACTATCTCTGGTCTAATTTGGAATTAGTAATTAGTAGAACCTAAGAGTGATGGTTATATCAAATAAAATCAACCAGAAATTACTGAATAACTACACTCTTTATTAGCACCCTTCTTAGCAGCCCTTTGCTTAGCAGATCTACTCTCTCAGCTAACTCACTGTTTCTGACAAAGTGTAATTCATTGATCTGAACAAATAAAAAATATAATAGTAAGATGCTATTTATTGATCACATTTGTTGTGTCTGATATTATGTTATGCAAGGTAGATTCATTTTTCTCCTGCCTGAAGCATGGTTATTATAATTCCATTTTATAAATGAGGACACGGAGACACTGAGAAGTGAAGGCAGCCTGGTAATTTATACTAGGTCCCTTCACTGGCTCTTCATAGTCAGATCTCATCAAAGTTATGCTTTGAAAACCCTGTCTTCCTACCTACCACAGTAATATCCTTACCAGAACATTCTGACCCCCTCCTCAGTATTATCTTCAAAGATAAATTTTCATTCTTCATCAGAGTGAGAAATGAAAATAGAGAAATTCCTGGAGAAAGGAGAAATTCACAGCCCATCCAATCTAGCTCACACTAAAAGAGAAGAACCCTACCTGGGTGTCACAGCAGTCCCGCATACACTGAAAAGGCCTAGAGGAATTAGGTGCCAGCCTTTACTATGGTGCTAACCAAATAATAGAATGGCAGAGCTCATGATTCCAGCCATTTTCACTGGAAACAAACCCAGGATCTGCCTCTTCATATGTGATCACTCCTGTGAAAGCATAGTGTTTAAAGCAGAGCTCAACCAGGGGAACAGAGAAATTACATCCCTAGCAAATAGCAATACATTGCAAACCTTAGCTTCGTTCTCTCATTAAGCACATATTTCACAGCAAATTCTTCATGTACAGTGTTTTGCTCCAACATGCAGGTCAATAACTGCTATCATTATGGAATTCATCACAAGATGATTTGTTGAGACATTAATGCAAAGCAGCGGAGTCTGTGGAACAATGTCCTTATGTTGATAGACTGTACTTAGTTTTCAATTTTACTGTCAAGAGAGAGTAGCAAATGCTATGCTACACATGCATTGTGCTCTTTCTCTCTGTATATTGAAGGTTAATCGCAGAGTAACTTTGAAGGCTCCACTACCTTACTCCTTTCAACTTTATGAGTTATTACACTTGGCCTTAGAGGTTTAAATCAACCCTGTATCAATTGGAATTACAACCTAAATTTCATTTGAGCTTTTTGATTGCATGGGTTTTTCTGCTGAAATCAATGACAAAATTGACATCTAGATGAGATAAAAAGAACTCTCTAGGAAAAATTCTTCAAGAGTCATGTAGGAAAAACACTTTCAAATTTAAGCTCCATAATAATGTACCTATTAGGAAAACAAATCTATTAAGTATTTTCTTATGCTCCAAATATTCTCAAAATCACTTACACAGTCATTTTCATTTATCTGTAATATATTATTATACCTCATTTTTCAGAAAAGAGAAAACTATGATTGCAAAATTGTGTAGGAGGAAGACCTAGAATACAAAATAAGAGTTATCTTGCCTTAAAAACAAGGTTAGCAAATCATGGTCCTGGGGACTGCCACCTGTTTTTCTTAAGTAACGTTTTATTGAAACACAGCTGTATTCATTTAAGTATTGTCCATGGCAACTTTTTGCAATACAAAGAGAGTTGAGTAGCTGTGACAGAGATCTTATGTCCCACAAAGACTAAAACACGTATTTAGAATCTGGCCGTAAAGAATTTCAGTGTATTCCAGAATACACAGCAATGAATGATCATGGGTCCTACTTTCTAGTCACTCAAACTCTGGTTTGAAAAAAGTTAACAAATTCTTATATCACCCTGTAGCTGATGTATTTCTACCTCAACAGTTTGAGCTTCAAAATAAAGGAACATCTTTTTATTATTCTAACTAATGGTGTAAGCCCTATATTATTTTGCCAAGAAAGTCATTTTTCTTCTAACGCTGGGAAATCCCCCTCCTTCTGTGAAAATCCCAAGATTTCCAGGGCCTCCAGAGTCTCTGTCAATGTCACACACAATTGTTTGTGTTCGAGGGGCAGCTGCTCAGTGCCTCAGGAGCTCTCCTCTCCTTCACCATAGTGACAGTTGCAATCTTATGACATCGCGGGAAAATGCTTTTGTCTGATCCAGAATGTGAAAAGGACATGTTCCTCCATAAAACCTGGACACTTCTTGTCTAGTATTTGCTCCTCATTGACCTAGAGTCATTCTGAGTTGAGGGTTTTCCCTTTTATTGGTCCTAATTGCTACAGGATTAGACCTCTTGTTTCTTTGATTTTTGATGTGTGCTAAGGACATCCAGAGCTGGATCAGCTGGCTCCAAGGCCAATGGTTACAGAGTGAGGCCTACAGCACTGGTTATTTGTCTCCTTAGTCTCAGGTGGCTTTAAGGAAGGCTTCCAGCTCTGAGGGTCTACTCTACTTCCATGCAGTGAAGTCTGGCATCTTTTGGTATTCTTCCCTGAGAGCTGATTGCACTAAAGGCCCTGATTTCTATTTTCTAGATGTAGTGGCAGAAAGCTAGTCTTTCCCTCTGGTATCCTAAGGGCAATAAACCATTTCTCTGAATCTCTGAATTTGGCCAAGCTAAAAGGATTATCAGCTAATTTGTTATAGTATCACCAGTTGTTAGACCATTTTGGGGGAACCATTTTTCACCAGTCAGTTATTTTGTGATTACCAGGGATGCACAGATTAAGCATGTCACTTTACACCTGTTTCGAAGCTGCTGTCTTTAGGCATAGACCTCACATTTGTGTATCACCAGGGAAGATAAGATGTAGCTAACTGGAAAACTTCCTGGATTTAGCTGAGACCAACGGATAACTACATTCCTTCTCAAACACGGAGCACACAATTATTTTGAGTCATAAACAGTGACTACTACATGCTGGTTTTTATTCTTACCTTTAAAATATTTTCCTATGGCTGCAGTGCCCTTGGCAAAATAGTATTAGGTTGAATATTTCACTCTAAGGCTCTTTGAAGTGTGTAGGGCATAGTCTTCTCTGATCTCTCTGGATCAGAGTAGATGCCAACAGGAAATTGATAGATTCATCTTGATTTGCCTTGGATTTTGTTTTTTGGCAGTCCTGGAGGTTGAACTCAGGGTCTCACACTTGCTAGGGAGTTGCTCTACCACTTAAGCTACTTGACCAGACCTTTTTGCATTGCTTATTTTTAAGATAGGGTGTAAATGCTTTATGATGGGGCTGGTCTAGACTACAGTCTTCCTATTTGTGATTCCTGCATAGCTGGAATGACAGGCATGTACCACTGTGCCCAGCCATTGGTTAAGATGGAGTCTTGCAAACTTTTTGCCTGGGCAAGCCTTGAATTATGATCCTCCTGATCACTGCCTCCCAAGTATCTGGGATTATAGACATGAACCACGAGCCAGGCTGGACTTGTATTTTTGCTTGCCTTCTAAGCTCTGAGTCTTTGGTAAGATAAGACACTATATAACAACTGAAGTAACTGGATGGTAATTGTTAAAAAGTCAAGAAGGTTTTCCTCACTGAACTAATGTTTGCCGCTCTGTTAGTGTTTTTAACAGTTTCCACGTGAGAAAGTTTTCCTGCTGGATGCTTTGAGACTCAGTCTGACATTTGGAAACCAAGTCTTCAACTCTCCTGCTCACCTTTTCCTAGTCCCCAACCACAGCATTACTTGTTCATTCTTTCCCTCCCCCAGAAGATCAACAAAATCAAGGAATATTCTTTGGATCTTGAGGTAACTTTTCTGTGTCTCCTTCTCAGCCTAGGTGGGCAGCTCTGGGAGAGGCAAAGTGAGAAAAAGACTACAGCCATGACAGGGTTTCAACTTGAATTGAGTGAGTTTAATTCCTGAGCTGATGGAATAATAGTCCCAAAGAGAATTTTCTTCTGGAAGGGTCTGAATCACCTCTAGTAGATATTACAGAATCACCACACAGAAAGGTTATAGATAGAAAGAATAGTCTCCAGGTACGATGGTGTGAGGAACACTGCAATCACATACGACAGTGCTATCCTCTCCTTTGGGACATGTGTTCCTATACAGCTTTGTGTTTAGCTATGCCAGTTGCTTTGGACAATGAAAAACTATTGGAAATGATGAGTTTTACTTGTGTGTAGAAGCACTTACAGGTTGTAGCATGATTCTCTCTACTCTCTTTCTTGGCCTAGGCAAACCCTAAGATGGTGATGTCATTAGGCAATGGAGATTTTGTCACACTGGGGTTATGAATGACTATAATAGATCCATATGACATGCGTCACCAGTGGAAAACAAACCTGTGTTATGTTAAGGCATTGAAATGTTGAGATTATTACAGTTAGCATATTCTGATTGATAAAGTTGTTTGGTTACAGAAAATCTTCTAGTCTTAAATACATAATTTAATAATTGTACATTTCTTACCTGCTACACACCTATTACATGAATTAAATTGTGGCTGCTCAGCAAGGAAAATCATAATTCAAAAAGTGTGGCTGGTTATTCCTGTTATTTTTTAAGCAATGCTCATCCCAAGCTGTGTTGTCAACTTGCTGTTTTCACCACAGGTTTCAGGTCTCCTGGGCTGCACACGGTGTAAGAATCTTGCACATTGAGGGACTCTAGCTTTTAGAGATATGAATTATTTTATATAAGATAATCCAAACACAAATCGATTGCTTCATCTGAAGTCTGACCACTGAAATACTAAACTCTCCCAGTGTTGAAGCAAAATAAAGGCTGTGCTACTGGTTTTTCCTGCTCTCTCAGAACAATGTAATTTGTGGATGGCAGAGAAAGACTCATAATCAGGAAGGATTCTGCCAGTGAAAATGAGGGAGGGGTGTCCTGAACCTCTGAGCACTCAGATCTGTTGTTTGAATGCAGATGAAGGGTTGTGGGATGGGCAAAGGCTGTATCAGGAGTTCCACTAAATGGGCCACCTGCATACTTAAACACCTGCCTACTCATGAGTCCTGAAAACCCCAGAGAACTAAGGAGTTGGGGCACTGGACTTTCTTCTGGTCCTGAAAATGCCTTTCTTGTTAGGGTTGTCAGTACAAACTGTGGGTTCGAGATTATGACAATGAAAAGATTTGGGAATAGCAAAGTATTTTCCCATAGAACCTCTAAGATACCCACTGAACCTTGTAAGTTTTTACAAATTACTTCGATAGGAGCAATAGTTATGATCTTGAAGGGCCTCTGATGATCCATTCTGTTATGATACCCTACAGCTTTCATTGAAGCAACCACATTGATCTCTATTAACAGATGACAATTTCAGAGCTCTTTCTCCCTGGTCATTCAGTACAGGGTAGTTTAAAGATGCTTTCAAATGCAACTAAGTCACCCAGACATAAGACAATAAGGTTGAAGTATAAGAAGCCAAAACTTCCAGATAGATCATGTCCCAGTGACTTTTTTGATTAACACTAGGGTGAGAGAAGGGGCTCCAAAGTGTCTTAGTGTGGACTCTCAAATCATTACAGGAAAGGAAATGAGTGACTTCCTTTGTCCTTTTCTTTGGTGCCATATCTGTTAGACGATATATGATTTTCAAATCCAAGCAAGCCTGAATTCTACCTGTTTTTTTTAATCCTGTCTCGGTGGGGAAGCATTTTGACAACTGAGCACCAAAATAGTTCTATTATTCAGTAGATTGTAAAGAGGTCTCATAGTCAGTCTCACACATTGCATGCTTAGCTCCTGTGGTCCTCTGTGATGCCATTTACTTTTTCCTCTATTTTCTTACCATCACTGGTGCTGAGAGTTCACAAAATAAAAGCTCTCTGGGTTACATTTAGGGACCCAGTTGGGAGAGCTTCCAAATGTGACCGCTGGAGAGGCACCGTTTGGCCTCCTCTCATTTTGTATTCTGTAGTCTCTGCACACAAGTGGCAGGTGAGAAGATTGCCCCAAGACATTGGCCTTGGGTGAAGGCTTTAAAATCATAAAATGAGTTTCTAGTAGTGCAGATATCCTTTGCATGTTTCCTGGACCAAGGCATCAACTTCTTACTCCATCTTTCTCTAATATGTTCTATTTTGAAAATCAGTTAACAAAGTAATGAAATTTTGGAATGGGAATGTGCTTTTTGTAAGATGTACCTGGAAGTAAAGATGAGCTTAAAATAAATGCTAGAAAGGACTCGGTCTTTATAAAATGTGCATCTTTTGGGTGCTGGAAACAGAGTTGGGTGTTTCACATGCTCCTTCCAGGGTCTTCAGTAACCACCTTGTTCATGTTTATAGACACTGACAGCCACCTTGTAGGTGTCTGTACTAGGTTATTAAATCCCACAGAAAGGTGGGATTTTGAAAAAGTGAGTACTGGCTCCTTTATATTAGGAAATTTAGGGTGCTTCATCCTAACTCAAAATGATCAATTCACGGCAATGTCATTTCTCCTTCTTTCAGCCCAAATTGTCATTGTATGTTTAAACCAGGATAAGCTTTTTTTTTTCCTTCTCTTCTGCTTATTTGTGTATTTTAGTGCATCAGAACATTCAAATGAGTGATACTGCTTTCAACATATCTGAAACAGATGTTTGTGTTAATGATTTTTCTGGGGTGGGGTGATTCTAGGCTGTGGATCTCCTTTTGGGCATTGCCTCTGAAGTTTATGGGATATTCTCAGTACTTACAAATTGTCAGCTATGCAAAAGTTAAACAGATACTATTATTGTAAGTTAAAGGGAAAATTGCAAACTGCTCTGAGGGTTAGGACAGGGGTTATCTAGGATGGGCATTTGTGTTTGGGATTCAGAGTCTCTGGATACCGAGTGTACTGGGTAGGGAAGGGCTAGAGCCACATGAGACAGTCAGCAGATGTTAAAACTGGGAAACAGAAAGAAGGAAGGCGTCCTCTGAAGAGTAGACGCTTAGATGAGATGAAAGGTATAAAGCTTTTTATGAGGGAAACACCCATAGGAGATAAAGTGGGGAGGCTGCTGGGAGGCTGGTGTCCTTCAGTCAGTTCCTGAGTGAGGGAGAGAAGTATAGGAGGTTGAGTGGAAGCTTCTTAGCTGGTCTCAAACCAAAGTCCCATATCTCCCTTGCCTTGCAACCTGGTTGTGGGGAGCAGCCCATGACTCAGGCCTGACTTCCATGCAGAGCACCATACTCAGGACCTTGGTCGATCATGCTTCTGATTAATTATATTTATTGGAAGTCTGCAAAGTATAGTTCTATAAATTTCCGAATAACCAATAGGAACTCTAAGAAGTAAGGAGTCCGGACCCCCAAATACCCATGCCTAGAGAGTCTACTGAGTCAGGACTGTGTTAGGAACCCAGAAGGGCTGCTGTCTCACTGATGGAGTAGAAGCTGGGAGATCCCAGGCATGGAGGGAGCTGGGAAGTTAAGTCAGAGGGCACTGTGGAGAGAGGACTTCTCTTAGCTGCCCACCATCTGAGCCCAGCTGCAGGCTAGTGCCTTTTTGCTTCCTACAGGAGCAATGGAAGTATCTGTTGGAGGCTCCAGCTGTACAGAGTTGGTTTTGATTCTGAAAAATGAGATATAATCCTTTGATAAAGCTCTTTTCTGGTGTGACTAGTGAACTTGATTGAAAGATAGTGTTCCAAATCAACAAATAGTTGGAGCAATGGTGTTATCATTGGAATAACTGTATTTTCCCAGTGGTATTACTTTGATGGAACGGTGCTCTTCTAGTGGCTGTGTTCCAAAATATTACTGATTATTACCTCATTAACTCCTTATTAGTTTTTAGGAGTGGCTCACAGCTGGTGTTTTCCCTCCATGTATTTAACATGCCTTACACACTGCTGTTATTAACATATTTTGCCACTTCTGATTATTCTCTGGAGGTAACTTCTCCCCCACCTCCAGCACCAAGGAAAGGTCTGGTATTAACTATTAGGAAATCTGAGGAGACAAACACACTCCGTTCTTCCTCAGGGCAGGACAGAGTGAGAGACAGATTTCCCTTCATAGGTAGTCATAGTTCTTTCATGCTACTTAATTGTATTTAAAAAAATTCTCTGATTTATCTTACTCTCCTGGACATTGCACCAAGTTAGACAACTTTCCCAAAGGACTGGGTCAAGAAGCATGGGAAAAATGGAGCAGGTCTATTCTTTTTCTCATATATGAAATCTAGCTTTTAGAATTTTGATTTGTTTGGTATAAGGCTCCATGGAAGCTGACCTATTTGGAATATCAAAGGATGAAGTAGACTCCCTGGGAACAGGGGGTGTCTCCAGTGCTTTCAACCAAAACTTTCCATTATCATAAACATGGCAGAGAATTATTCTAGTGGGGACAAACTGGAGGAAGGGGGATTCAGGAATTCTCGTTTATATCATAATTATGAAAGCACTTGTCTGTGCTCTTACACACAATTTGGAGTCCTTCCTACCCCTTGTGGAGTGAGGGGCTTCTTGTGGCCAATAAAATCTCCTAAGATTCTGCAAGGGAAAATCTCTAGTAAGTGACCATGTATCAGTCATAGGGCCCACAGTTCTAGGAGTGTGCTCATGCAGAGTCGTTTCACCCAGGCAATATTTGGGATTCTATGCCCAGGAGAGAACACAATACTCAGTGTAACATCACAGAGACATTAGCAGCTTCTCTAAGGGAAAAATCCTAAGCCAAGAATGCATTGTTCCTACCCTTGGGGGAAGACTAGTTTGGACAATCCAAGTTCAGAAAACAGTTAAGAGCAAGGCAAGAAGTGGGGAGTTGGCAGGAAGAAAGGAGTGAGGTCCAGGGATCACATCCTTTCCTCACAAGCAAGCCTTCCGGTCACATCATAGGCAGGTAGGATTATCGCTCTGGGAGATGTATTTCAGAGGATACTCAGACTTGACCTACATTGCACGTCTAGTTCTAATCAGAGCCCTCAGAGCCTCAGACCAGGTTAGGATATTCAGTGTTTGAATACTGATGAAAAAATTTTTGGTCCTCCAGTAAGGGTTTATTGATTGTTGGAACTTGGATCCTCTCTTGAATTGCTGGTCACTTCTGAGGAACTACCAAGGAGATCATGCTTGTGATAACAATTACCTTCTATGGTTTGAGTTTCTGTATTCCCTCCAAAACTCATGTTGGAATCTAAACCCCAATGTGATAATTTTAAGAGGTAGAGCCTTGAGGAGGTGATTAAGTAATGAGGTACAGCAGTCAAGAATGGGATTAGAAGCCTTATAAAAAGAAAGTACCTTTTTGCGTTTCTGTCCTTTCTGCCAAGTGAAGACATAGTGTCTGATCCCCTGGAGGAGAGAGTGGCAGTCTTGGAAGCAGAGACAAGGCCCTCACCAGACACAGAACCTGCTGGTACCTTCATCTTGGACTTTCAGCCTTCAGAAGTGTGAGAAATGAATTTATGTTCTTCATAAATTTCCTAGTCTCATATTTTGTTATGATGCCACAAATAGGCTAAAACTGTGTCTAACATTTTGATAGGGGTTGAAGCTGAAGCTTCAGGTCAGGTTGTGTGGGGATGGAGAGAGAAAAGAAGGAAACCCTGGAAAACAAAATTCTCCTCTGTGACATTTAGTCCCTAACAGGGTTTTGTTCTTCACCAGTATTTGTACTTGCTTCCTCTGTCTTATAACTTCACAATCTTCATTGGCAACCGGTCTTCTGTTCTCCTCTTAACACCCTTTCGTGTTGGTTGTCCTTATTTCTGTTGTGGCACTGGTCCCTACTGGAAACCATCCTCTTCAATTTTCACTTGTCTAACATCTGTCTTCATCTTGTAGAATACATAAACTCAAAGGAAACAAGGACTGCACCTGTCTTGGTCACTTTTGAATTCTGCATGTACTGTTAGGAAGTTATTTGCTCAGAGATCAATGAACTGAAAATATACAATGTTCACATGTTAGGGAGATGGTAGATTTGGTTCTGAAATCCATTAATCCAAGGGTTTATGTTTATTTGCTATCTATATTTATTTTTCAAAATGATTCTTTTTTTGATGTATTCAGTTTTTAACTCAAGGCTTACTAGGCAAGTGCTCTACCCCTTGAACCACACCCCTAGTCCTTTTTTGCTTTATTTATTTTTCTGATCTTTACCTGTCATGTAGTTGGAGTTACAGATGTCCACCACCACACCTGGACTGTTTGTTGAGATCGGGGTTTTGCTAACTTTTTGCCCAGGCTAGCCTCGATTTGCAACCCTGTATCATCACACCTGGCCCTCAAGAATAATTCTTTGAGAAAGGCTGGTATCCACATTCCCATTTCAAATATCAGAAACAAGGGGTCACAGTGATAGAGTATTGCAGCACACATGTATTTTGTAGTAAGTTATCAATATGTTTTTTTCAATTGCACACCGACTTTTCCACTTTTCTTAATCCTTAAGAGAAGCATTACGATTTAGCCATACCTTGCACTTAACAGTCTCTACCACACAACAGACGTACATCACAAGGCTTTGTGGAACTACTTGGTGTGAACTCTGTTATTTAGTCTTCTGTGTGATATAATTCCTTCACATTTCAGGAAAATATTTTTTTTAAAAATGCAGGATAGTACTGTATGTTTCTACTTTGCTATTCTGCCTCTTATCTCATCCATTTCCCAGATACTTTGAATTTCCACCAATAGAAGTATTCCATGCTGTTCATCCTGAGCTGTAAAATAACAGATGAGAAGAAGCTGGACTTGAACTCTCACACTCGCAAGTACAGAGCATTTGGCTGCAGGTCTCCAGCACTAAGAAATAATCTATGCTAATTTCCAGGAAAGCCTTTCTTCCCTATCACTTTGGCACCTTACCATTACAACATACACTCAGATTTGTAATCAGTATGCAAGATGGCCTGCGGGTTCAGTGTCAACCATGAAGAATGGACATAAGCCACACACACAGAAACTCCTTGTAGGAGTCAAACACATACTATTGACATCAATATTTGTCAGCTGCCACAGGAGACTGCTGAGCCAAAAGTAAAAGCAATTGCAGTATTGATGGTGGTAGCAAAAGTGACATGAATAAACAAAGTAAATGATAAATTAATACAGTTATGCTCAGATAAAGGTTCTGATGTGTGTTCTTTTCCTGTCTACTCCCAAACTTGGGGCCTCTAATTCTCAAGAATGCAGTCAACCCTTTGTATCTGTGGGTTCCATATTCACGGATTCAACCAAGCTCAGATAAAAAATATTCAGAAGAAAAAATTGTGTCTGTATTGCACCTGTCATTATTCCATAAACAACTATTTACACGTTGTTTACATTGCCTAAGCATTTTAAGTCATATAGAGGTGATTCAGAGCATACAAGAGGATGTATGTGGATCTCAGGCAAATACTACACCACTGTATAAAAAGAATTTGAGAATTCAAGAAACTTTCTATCAGCGGATGAGGGTCCTGAAACTTCAGGATACCCAAGGATACATGTATTATATCTTCCCAGACTTTTTTTCATACTGTGTTTGGGCCTTTGTGGGGGAGAATCACTGACAGTAGTGAGCCTGCTAGCAAACCATCAATGCTCTACCCCAGTGCTCTACACACAGGGAACACAATACAATTTTTTTTTTGTCAGAGGATGCATTAAGTCAAAGATTTTGCAGCTGTTAATTGATAAGATGTTCAAATATTAAATGTTGACTTGTAAATGAATTTTCTGTTCTTAATGTGAGTCTCCTGTAAATGTATTACCAGGAGAATAAACCAGCATGTGAGAAGAGGAAGCAGTCAATCAACTGGAAATCACTGAAAATGTGGTAATAGAAATTGTATTTAGCTTCCCAGTCCTGCCTTCTACCAAGATTACAATATGGTTTATGAAACCTGTGATAGGCTAAAGTAAAGCCAAAGAAATCTACATAAGATTCCATTTAAATAGGGATTGATAAGGCATTGACCACGTTGGTCACTAACACATATTACTGTAAGTTGTGATTGGAGATGTATACAGTAGAGTAATTGCACTCTAGGAGTTTATAGCTTAGACCAGGAGGCAAACACATGTCATGCTTACAGGGCCAGGCAGGAAGTATCAATGTGTAAAGCCAGTTTATGTATCATAGGGACTAGTGGAGATTGTGGCAAACTAGGAACCCTTGCCTTGTCCAAAAGAAGCCACCAGGACTCAGCTCCAGTCAGGAGTTGTCCTGTGGTCATGTTGACTCAACATCGAGAGTTGGGAAACTCAAGTGCTTCCAACTCTGCAAGAGAAGTTAGAGTGTTCTGTGTGTGCCCATAAAGTCTTCAGCCATTATGGGTATAAGTGATTCTAGACACAAGCTGTCAATTCACTACTTAAGTCTATAACAACCATTGAAATGTCCATCTGTATTCAATAAGCACTCTTTCAAAATGTGTTTTCTTGGATACCATCAGGGAGGAGCAACTGATATCTTTAGAAGCAAGAATGCTAATTCCAGGCAGAGAGTTTTTGCTATATGGAGTCCTTCTCAGTCTTCCTGGAAAGTAATAGTGTTGGTCCAGGTTCTTCATTCTGAAGCAAGTATGACTTGTCTTTGGTAATATGAAGGCACTTACATGTCCTACCATACATCTTTGCCAGTCTAACTGATCATTACTAATATGACATGGTTTTACCAAGTCAGTCAAATTTTTCTGAATATATTCAGACTTTTAGTGTCCTTCTCTTTAGAGCATTTAAACAATGCTAGAAGCAAACCCAACTTGAACACAGAACAGAAAAGAAAATCACCCAGTAGTCATTCTGACAAATAGTGGGATCCCTTTCTTGATCTCTGAAGATCTTAGGACCTATTAAGACCCCATCTCTCCCAGTCTGCTTCCCCATTAGGCCCTTACTAAAAGACTGGTATGAGCCCCTTGTGTACATCTCTTGGGCGTAAACCACTATTGCAGCACTGCTGCTGCAAAGGTGCTCCCAAATTTTTGGCTTGACCATCTGGATGACACAAAAATATATACTTCCAAGTGACAAGCAGAAAAGAGGAACATAGTGTATGGGTCTTTGATGAGAATGTGAGCTATAAAAATCTTGTTGAAAGAAAATACATTCACTTTCCAATCATACCAATGTAGTAATTGTGATGACCATTTATTGAATTCTCACTATGAATTGGGCATTTTGCTAAGTGATTCATATAAGATCTAATTTTATGTAAAATTCAATTTTTGGTAAATTATCTCCATTTTAATTGGTAGCACTGAAGTTAAGAATGATTAACTGTAGTAGAGTGCCTGCCCAGCAAGAGGGAGGCCTGTAGTTCAAACCCCAGTACCACTTTCCAAAGCAAAATGATTAACTGATTTCTGCCAAGTTGGACTATGAGTAAAAGTTAGAAATTCAAACCCAGTGCTATTTGCTATCTTTGGGATCTACAGCATTATGCTGTCTAACCTAGAAATGAACTGTCATGAACTGCTTCAAATTTAAATTATTTAAATATAGAGCCTGACACAGTTTTTGCTTTTAGGGAGTAAGGGGCCAGTATTACCCAGTAGGAAAACGACACAGCAGTGTTGACCAAGTGATGTGCTTTATTACACCACTTGTCTTTGCCCCTCCAGTTCCCTTCCCCTTGGCTTCCAGTTGCTTGGATCAGTGGATAGACAGACATTTCCCTCTCTGGTTCTCCCCCTGCATTGTCAGTGTGGGTACTCCCAACAGCCACCGTTGATGCCCACCGTCCCTTCAGTAAAGCTCCTCCCAATGGGTTGGGCAACCAGTCTCTCCTTGTATCTTCAGGTATAGAGGTGGAAACTTTCAGGGTACTTCCTCCTTTGTCGCTAATCTTTTTATTAAACTTTATTTAATTTCCAAATCTGAGTATCCCCTTTTTGTCTTGTCCCAAATGTGATGGATAGAAATCACAAGTAACAACGTCTTCAACCTTCCAGTGTGAGGTGAGATGAGATAATGAATGGGGCTGGTAACCTGCAAGATTTAATAAACAGAAGTCAGGGAGATTATCATTGTGATACCACCCTCTGTTGTCAGTGGGTAGAGTCTGTGATCTGAAGACTTCCAAATTCTTTGTGTCCTGTGGGGAAGAATCCATCACAGGACATATGGGTGTAAGTGGAGTTTATTAAAAGTTAGGGAAGGGAAAAACAAAAGGGAGCATAGTAGGCACACGTAGATGCGCAGGCAGAGAGAGCTTGCTTTTCTTCTCCAGGTACTTTTAAACTTATGCTAACCTACGGGAAGGGAGTAACCAGGTGGTTTCATCCAATAATCAATGAGCAGGGAGGGGAATGGGGTAGTCTCCGGCCAGCTGAGTACAGTCCATGAGCCAGAGAGTGGTCAATTTGAAATCTAATATTAAGTTTCTATGACTCCCAAACTTTCCCTAATTTTAGCCCGCCTCACCCCCACTTTTTCTCACTTCCTCCCGGACAGGAAGTCAACACAATCTGGAATATGGATCAAAAAATGGAGGCTAGCAGCCTGGAGTCAAAGTGTGCAAGTGTTTTTGTGGCAGAACACATTTTCTGAAATATCAGAAAGTATCATATAATATCCAGATTCCAACTTCTCTTGTAAAGTTGGAAGCTCTGTCAACATTGGGCCCACATAACAACTCCCAAATGGAGCTGAGTCCAGGTGGCTTCTTCTAGACAGGACAAGGGTTCTTAATTTGCACACTTTCCACCAATCCCTACAGTACATCATGGCTTTACACTTTGATATTTCCTGCCTGACCCTGTAAGCACAAGTTTGACTCCTGATTTAAGTTCTAAACTCCTAAAAGGAAAGTATTTTAAGCTATTCTGTCTGTGCATGATTGACTCAGTAATATATTTTAGTTGAATAAACAACTTCCAATTCACTCCTTGGTCCCCAGACTACTGCTGCCGCCACCCACTTCTACTCTAACCGTCTGCTCTTCTAACAGCTACAGCATCCATTTGTTTGACTGAATGAAGGTGGAGATGGAGAGCAAAGGGAAGGACCCAGTGTCCTTCAGGAGTCAGGACAGGAGTAAGAAGAAGCTACAAGTGAAACTGATGGGCTACGGGAACACCATCTTGGTGCTGGAGGAATCATGTTTGTTTGTTTTCAGTTCTAGATGCTGCCTCCCTAATTGGCTTAGTATGATGTGTCCTGATTCCCTCATTTCCTGTTGCTAAATATTCACGTGGGAACATGCTCCAGGTTTGAGCAGTCAACAGTCTTAAAGCAGTAAGTCCTTCAGATCTGCCACCTTCCCTGCACCCTCTGGAGCAGTTCTGGATTGCTTAAGTGCCTCTCACAGCCCTGGCAGCATTCTAGGTCCAGCTCCTGATTCTGTTCGCTAACGGGGAGGTAATGACCCAGCAGCTGCAACTCACTCTCACCCTGTGCCCTGCCTTAAAAAATACAAACAACAATAACAAAAAACGCAGGCAGGCATCCTATTATTCCCTGTTTAATAAGGGTCTGCAAATGTCAGGCTCAGTGATTATGCAAGCAGGTGCCCAGACTTCAAAGTGGGCACCTGTCACTGGAGAAATAATTGACTTTATTCAGCCAGTTGTCTGCCTGTTGTAATCAAGCCATTTCATTCAAATAGATTTTTCAAACTGTTCTTTTGAGTGGGTGGGGAGGCAGTAGAGCTAGTGAATCACAATTACCATGGGGGAGGGATGAAGCTGAGGCCCAAAGCTGAGCTGTCAGCTTTTCTGAAAAGTGCAGGCCCAGGGGAAGCTTTGCAGGTGGAAAAACCTGAGTGATTGGGGAGGGGTGGGGCTATCTGGATATCTTGATCCAAGGCTGTGGTCAAACACTCCTCTTGTTATCAGCAGCAGGTGTCCTGTGGGGACAAAAGCAGCATAACCTCTGAGCCAAACTAGGGACTGTGAGTTTCAATGTAAATTTCAAACAGGTGAACAGAGCTGTGGACCAACACACTTCGAGGGTCTCCATTCTCCTAAAAGGAGCTAATTCATCCGTAGTTGTAATGTGTTTACTGGATTTGACGGATCTGGTCATCCTCGCATAGAAGACCGAGGATTTGAACCAAAGACAGCTTCAGGCAGTGAAAGAATTCAGTGGCCCTCAATTTCCCTGCAGTGTAGACAAAACAAGTGGTGGATTCTGATGACCTCTGGAGGGGGGAAGCTTTGTTTACTTGCTGTGATATGAGGACGCAGGAGCACAACTGATTTTAGAGTTTAGATTTTGCAACATAAAGCCAGGTGTATTCCTGTGAGATTAAGTCCTCTTCACAACTGAGAAATCTTACATTATGCCAGTTGTCTGTGCTCTGTCATGGCTCAGCCTAATGTGTTCTCTGGTTTGGGACAGGTTAGTTAAGTTAGCCACTTCCATTTTCTCAATGACAAAATGGAACTACAGTTTTGTGAAATGAAATGAAATATTACACACATAGCTCAATGCCTCAAATCACTAAGGGTTTTTTCAGTCCTCAATGAAATGTCGATCTCTTTGAAGGAGTAGGGTAGAGCAGACCCCAAATCCTGGCTGTCCTTCCAGCCCCCACCCGGCTTTTAGGTCTTGTATGCACTGCTCCACAAGGCACCTGGAGGGACTGAACTTGCCAAAGTGTTTCCATGCCCCTAACCAAGACAGGGGACAAAGGTATGCGTAATTAAGCAGCCCCAGTCACAGGTGTGGTCTGGTTGACTATTATCTCAGTACAAGGGTTACCAGAGGGGTTCCAGAGAAGATGTTATCTGGAGCCAGGCAGGTGATCCATCCTGAGGAAGGTCTACTGTTGGGGATAGTTTCTGTCCTTTGTCATAAAGATGTTGTTATCTGTCTTTCCTGGAATCCAAGGTGATCACAAAGCGACTGCAAAGAGAATGCTTAGAGCACAGATAGACTCAAAATGGAGGACACATGCCATGCTTTTCTCCTGCTGTTGTTACAAGTTAGAATGAGGCATGACCACCCAAGAAAGACTTTAAAGAAGAGTCTTTATTAGCCCCTGACCAACAAGTCGTTGGATCTCAGAGCAGCCCCTTTCTAACTTTTAGCAGGGTTTATAAAGGCAAAAACCACGTCCTGTTTGGCAATCTTTGCGAACAAGCTAGCCTAGGTACAGAAGCAAGACAATAGCTGTTAGCTAAGGTACAGAAGTGAGACAATGGCTGCTATCTATAAGCATGAGTGAACACAATCAACACAATCCACACCATCATTTGATCGTATCCTAGTTTGGTTCCTTCTGTTCTTCTAATTTTATGGGAACCAGACCTCCTCATGAATCTCCATCAGCTTTGAAGCTAACATGGCACCTGATTAATGGCTTCCCTCTGGACACCTGATTAATGGCTTCCCTCTGGCTAAGTCTTTTAACCATTTCACTATTAGTTAATCGGGACCCAAGAAGGAGTCAGTGCTTTTCAGCAAAAGCAAATTGAGCATCTCTTACAAAGCTAGTATGGGGAGTTAATAACCTTGTATGGGTTAGCCCAACCACAGGAAGAAGGGTAGGCATACGAGGCCATTTTCATATGCCACCATAGTGAGGGTGGCTAGGAACACAAAGGGAACTTGACCAACTCTAGTCAAGGTCACAGACAATTGAGGAGTACGTCTAAGCTAAGTCCCTGCACATGTGTTTCCTGGCTGCTCTGGCAATGACTGTTCACCTTATGGAAGTGCCATTATAATGACGGTCCCACCTGAATGATATCTTGAGAGAGGGTCTGGTTGGGGAGGAGTTTGGGAGAAGTTTCTACTCCAATTTGCCATGAAGGGATGAACATGGTACATTTGGATGAAGCCAGATCTTCAGCACAAAACGCCTATTTTTGTGGGTAAAAATAAAAGTGGTGAAACACTGACAATTTCAGAGTTCAACCTAGTATATATAAAAGTCAACTTGACACTAAGTTCTGCACCGTATGAGTTGTCACATGTAACTTTTTGTAACACTGTCAAATAGCAAGTGTTGTAAAAGCTTTATCTATTTTATTTTGGGGGTGATGGAAGTAGAATTAGCTATTTTCCACATTACCATTATAGACTGTCTATTCTCCCTGACTCTGGTGAAATTATTAGATATAATTTTCACACCCACGGTGCCTCAGAACACATCACTATTTAAAAGAGATCCCAAACACCAGAGATCTGAGAATGTCAGCTACTTACTGCACTGTGGATGCTATGGTAAAATTCAGTTTCTTCACTGAATTTGTGTTTGGGAAGGTGCAGCCCAAGGAAACAGCAGAGCATGAACAAGAAGGTTGGCAGATGAGTTCATGAGCTGTCTTCCACTCTCTCCCTAACATGGGCCAGGCAGTCTCCATCCAGTCACTGCAGTCTCCCTGAGGCCAGGTTCAGGGAGAGATGGGCCCCATGTGCTCAGAGGTGAAGGCTAAAGCCTTGGACACCTATGAGGGTCAGCGCTCAGCCCTCCAGGGTCCTTGTGATCAAGAGGGTGAAAACTTGGCAACACTAGGAGTGGTTGAGAGAAAGATGGCAGAAGAAAGAAAAAAGAGTTATCTCCTGCTTCTTTTTTTCAAATAACATTTTAATGGGTTTCACTATGACATTTTCATTCATGTATATAATGTACTTTGATCATATCCATCCTCCATTACCCATACTTGTCCCCCTTCCTCCCTGAGGCTGGTCCAATTCCTCTTCCCAAGTAATTCCTCTTTGCCTTTCATGTCTTTTTAAAAAAGTCTAAATTTTGGATATGAGAGAAAACATGCGATAATTGTCTTTCTGATTCTGACTTATTTCTCTTAATGTAATGATCTCCAGTTCCATTAATTTTCTTGCAAATGACATAATTTCATTCTTCTTTATGGACACATGAAACTTCATATCACATTTTCTGCAGATGGGCACCTAGGCTGGTTGTGATTAGTGCTTGGCTATTGTGAACAGTGCTGCTGTAAACATGTTTGAGCAGGAATCCCTATTGTGTGCTGACGTAGATTCCTTCAGGAACATACCCAGAAATGGTGTAGCTGGATCATGTGATAGTTCTCCTTTTGTTTTTTGAAGAGCCTGTGTACTGATTTCCAAAGTGTCTGAACTAATACACATTCTCACCAGCAGTGTGTAAGGGTTCCTTCCCCCACTACCACATCATTTGACGTTTGTTTGCTTGCTGACAGCCATTTTGGCTGGGGTGAGATGGAATCTCAGTATTGGTTTCATTTGCATTTTCCTGATGGCTAATTATGTTGAACATTTTTTCATGTATTTATTGGCCATTTCTACTTAAAGAACTGTCTGTTTGATTAATTTGCCAATTTATTAATTGGATTATTTGTTCATTTGATGTTTAATTTTTGAGTTCTTTGTATACACTGGATATTAATCTCCTGTCAGATATATAGCTGGAAAAGATTATTTTCCTATTCTGTAGGCTGTGTCTGCATTCTGGCAATTATTTTCTTTGCTGTGTGCAGAAGTCTTTTGAGGCAATCCCATTTGTCAATTCTTGCTATTATTTCCTGAGCTATTGGAGTCCTATTTAGAAAGCCATTGTTTATGCCTGTCTTCAAGTGTTTTCCCTATATTTTCCTGTAGAAAATATAGAAGTGTTTTCCCTATATTTTCCCGTAGTAGCTTCAGAGTTTCAGGTGTTACATTAAGATTTTCATTCATTTTTGAATTGATTTTTGTGCAGGGTGAGAGATAGGGAACTACTTTCAGCCTTCTACATGTGGATATCCAGTTTTCACAGCACCCTTTGTTGAAGAGATTATCTTTTCTCCAACATATATTTCTGGCACATTTGTTGAGAATCAGGCAGCTGCAGATCCCGCTATTCTATTCCATTGGTCAGCATATCTATTTTTGGGATAGTACCATGCTGTTTTTGCTACTATGACTCTACTGTGTAACTTGAAATTAGGTATTGTGAGGCGTACAGTATTGCTCTTTTTGCGTAGTATTTCTTTGTTTAGAGTATTTTGTGCTTCCTTATGAATTTATGGGATTGTTTTTTCTATTTCTGTGAAAAATACCATTGGAATTTCAATGAAGATTTCATGAATCTGTAAATCACTTTGAGTAGTATAGCCATTTTTACAATATTAATTCTGCCAATCCAATAACATGGAAAGTCTTTCCATATTCTTGTATCTTCTTCAATTTCTTTCTTTTGTCTATTTTATAGTTTTCATTAGAGAGGTCTTTTACCGTCTTGGTTAAGTACATTCCTAGATATTTTTGAGGCAATTATGAGTGGAATTATTTTCCTGATTTCTTTATCAGTGTGTTTTTTATTGGTATGTGTAAATGCTACTGATATTTGTATGTTGATTTTATAACCTGCCACTCTGTTGAAAGTGTTTATTAGATGTAAGAAGTTTTTGTTGAGTCTTAAGGGTCTTTAAGTATAGGATCACATGATCTGAATAGGGATAATTTGACTTCTTCCTTTCCTGTTTGTATCCCTTTTCTTTCTTTTGCCTGCCTTATTTCTCTGGATAAGAATTCAAGCCCCATATTGAATAAGAGTAAAGAAAATGGACACATTTGTCTCACTCCTGATTTTAGAGGGAATGTTTTCATTTTTACCTTGTTAGTACATTGTTTGCTACTGGTTTGTCATGTGTAATTTTCATTATGGTGAGGTGTGTTCCTTTGCTAAATTTCTCATCTTAGTTGCTGAATTTCTTCTAAGTTGATAGCTTTCTCCTCCAGGCCTTGAACTGATTTCTTTACTTTATCCATCTATTTATTTGATGTCTTTTCAAGGTCATTGATCACTTTAAGAATGAGACTTTTGAATTTTTTGTTTAACATTGCAGCCATTTCAATATCTTTGGGTTCCATTATTGAAGAGTTGTGAATTTTTGGTGGAATCATGTATTTTTGCTTTTCCATATTTCTTGTGTTTCTAAGTTATGATTTACACAGTGGTTGGGATGGATATATCTTCCAGTTTTATTTGGGAGTCTTCTTAGTAATCATCTTCCTCTTAAGGGCTCAATCCCCACTATCACTCAGAGAGGACAAAACAACCTCCATAATAGCAACAATACCAACTTCAGGTTTGCATTTCTTTGGCAGCTTTGTGGCCAGGGAAGGGTTCCACTGGCTCCATAACCCTCTGCCCCAGTTTGTGCACTCAGGGGCTTTAAATGCCTAAGCCTAGTGTTATCTGCTGAGTATGTAAGAGAGTGGGTGAGTTAAGCTGAGTTCTGCACTACAACAAGAGAATGACGACAACCCAGCACTCTGTCTGCTGGTCTCAGGGCTTTCAGATTCCACCCAGCAGCAAGCCAAACACAGCAGTGAGGAAGATCCAGAGGCCAAGCAATCTGTTGGCCTAGGCTCAGGATTGGAGCGCTTAGTCTCTGAGGTGATCCATAGGCAATGGGGCTTTCACTTAGCCACAGGTGGCAGGGCCAGCAACCACTGCACCCTTCACAGACCAAGACCCTTGCTGCTTAAACGTCTCAAAGGGGCCATGTCTGACCCTCCCTCTCTCTGTCAGGGTCTCTCATGACTGTCTCCTATCCAGACACTGTGCAGGAGGGTGTCCCCAGCTCCATGACTTGCAATTTTCTGTTTTCATGACCCCAGAGAAGCTCAGTCTCAATTAATAGGCCCCCTCTCAAGGGGATACCTGGCTAGAGCTATCTAAGACATGAAGAGTAACAAAATGAATTTCTTCTCCAATGTTGGCCTGCTATTCAGGGGTCACTATCATGCCAAATTCCCACACTGGATTTAAGGCTTGGAATATCTGTGGGTTTATTCTATGGCTAGGACTGCCAGTTCATTGTCATTAGGGCTACCTGGCTTATCTTGTGGTTATAGCTTTGGCTCCCTTCACTGCCCTATAGGGAGTCAGGGTTGGAGTTGGCAGACTATGTCCTACTATTCTCTGACCTTTCTGTTTGCCTGTGCTTTTCATGTGTCCTGTCATCTCTTTTGTAATTTGCAATGCTTTTCTAGTCTTCTGCTCTTCAGAATATAGTCTGTCCATTGTTTCCCTGACTCATCTCATTCACAGAGCTTGCACGGATGAAGCTTGTAATCCACCATCTTGCCCTGGAAGTCCCTCCTGCTTCTTGAACAAAAGTTCTCATATTTTCTTTTAGCACTGGGCCCAGCAAATTATGGAGGCAGGTTTCATGTTTAGCTTTTGGATCATATGTGCAAACTCTAAGAGCAATTCTTGTCCATGTACCTGTAGCCACTCCAGATTGTGGGCACATGGACAGGCAAAAACAGAAAGTGTAGGTAATAGTCTGCACTCAGTTTTTGCCTTTGATATTTGTTATGATACACTCATATTTCAGATAGCAGACATTCATCCTTTTCAGGGATTTGATAGTGTCCCGTATAAACAGAGAAACCTGAACATTTTCACTTGAGATTATTATATCCTTATAATCTTCTGGTTTTACCTTGGTTTATAGCTCCATTAACTCAGAGATATAGTTTCTTATGGTTTGTTTGACATTGAAAAGTCACCTATTATGACACAACATTTGTGCTGTGTATTAAATTACAACTTTGTTTTAACGTGCCTATTTTATCTAAAAGAATGACCTTGACATACCTAGGTCACAGGCACACACACAACATGTGTGTGTGTGTTTCCCACTTCATAATCACTACAGTTTTAAAACTTTATCTAACATTATTAGGCACTGTGGTGGGTTTAGTGGTGCTGCCCCAAAAGAGGTCTACCAAAACCCGTGAATGTGATCTTATTTGGCAAGAAGGATTTTTGCTGATGTAATTAAGTGAAAGACCCTGAGATGGAATTGATGAAAAATGATCTGGGTGGACCCCAAATCTGAAAATAAGTGTACTTATAAGAGAAAAATAGAGAGAGATTTGAGACAAAAAAGAAAGGCATGTGAAGAGGGAGGCAGAGATTAGAGGGTTGCAGCCACAAGCCAACGAATACCTTGAGCCATAGAAGGTAGGATTGGCAAAGAATGTATTCTTCTATAGAGCCTTCAGAAGGAAGATGGCTCTCTGGCACTGGATTTCAGACCCATGATCTCTAGAAATGTGAGAGAATGAGTGGTTTTAAGATATCAAGTTTGTGGTAATTTGTTATGGCAGCCCTCAGGACCTAACACAGGTACTACATGAACAGGGACAACAGACTGGTCTTTGATCACTCAGCCCCAATATGACCTCATCCTCAAAAAGGAAAGAAGAGCTATTATTGTTTTTTTGCCAGCTTGTTTAGAGTTGGCTTTCAGTAAAGAACCATATTGTTTGGCTCAAAATATTTTGAAGTATCTTTCACCATCTCTGATGGTATTTATGGCTCAACATTCCAAATGTCATTTCTAAATTAGAAGTATATTTCAAAAGTTGTTGGGGGAATGGTAACTACACATGGACAGGGCGAACCAAGTCTTAAAGAAAGAACAAGTAGATTTGTACAACCAGGAGAACAATTCTAAGAGACTTAATTTCCTCATTAAAGTGACTCTGGCCTGGACACTGCTAGAAGATTGAAGGGCTATCTTTGTGTTTGGAAGGCTAAAGAGGCCGTCTACACATCAGGAACTGGGATTTGAGTAGGGTCTTTTGATAAGAAAGGCAACATCCTATTATAAACAAAATGAAAAAGAGGAGCTACAACAACATCCCTGGAATCTTATATTGACTTTAGAAAATCAGTCTAAATAAGAAAATCAGATACCCTCGCATAGATCTTACTAATTTTTGAAATCAGCTTATCTCCAATAACACTTCTAAAAAATTAGTATTTAGACAAATTCTTCTGAGGCAATAACTTCCCTCCCATAACCTCTTAAACAGAGTAAGCGTCTTTGTTTTAGCTTCAAACATAATTCAAGGTGTACATTTCAAGGCAAAGTGATGATGGGAAAATGGACCATTGTATTTATTTTCAACATCTACTTTAACAGGATAATTTGGTCATTTCTACTGGATCATTAAATCAGAAAGATTGCAAAATAGTGTGCAAATTGTATATGCAAATTGCTTCTGATAACACCAACCTTCAGTTTGTTCCGGAATTCAATAAAACAAATGTTTTTCATTTGCCCAGCAGCAGTTATTTATCAGGGCCAACATGAAAATGACATTTGGGAAGAACTTAAATGACATGAAAGCCATTATAAGATGAGAAACTCATGATGATCTTGTTAATAGCTGTGGACATTTCTTGAGTACTCTGTATACTAGACAATGCCATTTCATTTAATGTTTCCAATTTTTCTCTTTAAATTTTAAAGAACTACTTTAATATGCTAATATATTTTTAGAGTTTAAGATGGGTCTGAGTTTATATTACTCCATTTTAGTAACCTGTGTGGAAAAATGAGCTTTCTCCATTACAAGGACTTATTCAATTACTAGTGCCATACTCACATTGGGCTGGTGTGGTTCTTTCTCATGAATGTCTCTGGACCAATCACTGTGAAGGTCGGGGAGCAGGGCAGGCCCTCCTATTAGTTGCTATCCCCAGGTGTGTGGGTTTCTAGTCAGAAAAGACTATGTCTAGAGAAAAGGGCTGATATTCTGTTAGTAAAAAGAAGTAAAGGATAGAGCTACTCAGAAAAACATGCATGTGTGCACCCCCTCTGCATACAAACTATCAGACATATATGGATGAGCTTAGACAAACTGGAAAAACACTAGAAGAAGGTACAGTTGTGTGTGTTTTAGTCATGGTTATGGATGATGGGGTTATGGAAATATATAAACAAAATAAGCATTTATAAATAAACAGATTATTGTACTTGCCTTTTGATAAGCAAAATGTTCAGGCTTTGCTGACACTGGTTTATTACTGCAAATGAAACTTATGGGGATTGAAATTTTTGGTTAAGCTGTTGAGAAAGAAGAGTTCCAGGCAGTCAGAAAATAGTGCACGCTATGTGATTCTTGGAGAGTTCTACCTGTAAGCCAGAAATGGATTCCTTTAATGGGTGAACAAATGGTCAATCAGTGACCAGAAATAACAGCTCCAAGACAAAGCTTAAAGTGCTGCCAAAACCTTCTTCCTTCTTGTGGCATCTTCTGTTCATCCTTGGCAGAGGCACATCTTTGTCTCTTTTGGTCCGGCCATTTTCAGCCCTTGATTGTATATCAGTTCTGACTAATCCATCCATTTAAGCTCAGTTGGGAAAGTTTAAAAACTAGTCCTCTGACAAAGAACCCTTCTGTTATTGAAATACGGGTCCTAAGAAACAAAGCACTGCTTGATTACAAATGATTCCAAAAGCTATCATTTTCTAAACACTTATCATGTACACACATCATTTTGTTTAATTCAATAAATTCTAGGTCACCATTCCAAATTTCAGATGAGGAAGCAAAACACAGAAAGGTTATGTATTTGTGCAAAATGACACAGTTTATAAATGACTGGACTGGGATTTGAGTGAGTTGATTCCAAGCCCCTGACTTGAAAAGGCCTTCCTGGCTGTGTGATTTTTTCATCTGTAAGGTCAGAATATTTATAAATCCTGGCCAGCATAAAGCACAGGCTGCTGGCAAATTCTTATGAGACACAAGGATAACTTTTTCCATAAAGTGTATCATGCATGAACACATGTGATCTTTATTCTCCAGACAGAGCCTCTTAGAGACTGCCTAGAGGAAGGCAGAGGCACAACTAGTGAGGCTTGGGAACTAGGGATGTCAGGAGGTTGTACAGGAATGGAGGGGTATAAAATAATGTAGGAAATATACCAACTCTGCTGCTGTTGACTGGAAAGAGACCAGGCAGGGTTAGGGAAAGGTCAGGTGACTAACTGTCCTGGCTTGCCTGGGATGTGGGACTTCTTGTGCTGTGACTTGTCCTGAGAAAGCCCAGATGACCCAACTTCAGCCCTTAAGGTGCAGGTGGCCAGTCATCTCAACAGCAGGCATCTATCTGAGGAAAAGGACTTGTGAAATGGTCACTTGGAAGTAGAGCAGAAAATCACCCCATGGTGGAATTAACAGACCCCAGAGGGATTTGGGGACTGGAAGGCTCATAGATGCCAGTCCTCTTGGAAGAGCAGAGGAAGGTACATTTTCAGCCACCATGAAAGATTGGTGACCCACTCTGAGAGAACTGTGGCAATTCTTCCTCAAACTGATATCACTTCTAAAGTGAACTCTTCCCTAGGTCACAAACCCATGGCCATCCATTTGGACCATGACACCCAGTCTCTTCCAGGGAGGGAGAGAAGGCTTAGGAGTCAGAAGCCAAGAATACAGTTAGCTGGAAGTATTCATGCAGCCTTGCTTTTGGGTGATGTTCCTCTGCTTAACCTCCTCTGTCTCTAGGAGGCACTCTTTTCCAGAGGCTTCCTCATCCTCCTACTAGTGAGTTCTCAAGCTCTCCTCACTAGTGACGTTACATTCGACTGGACTGAACACCCAAAGTGGACCTGATTTAGCAAAGCTGGCATCCAGCTCCACCCCGCATCATTCCTCTGTTGAGAACCTTCCAGTCATTCCCCAGTCCTTTATTTCAAATGTGCTCATGTCTCTGAGCCAAGATGCCCAGGTTCAAATCTTGATACCATTACTTCCTTCTGGTTGTGTCCCTTAAGCTACTTAATTAAGTATTAACTTGTTTAAAGGATTAAATTAGTCAACACACGTAGCATCCTTAGAACGGTGCCTGGAGACTAGGAAGTGTTCAATAAATGTTAGTGATTTCAACTTTGTTCACTCAGTCCTGTTGCAATAGGGTGACATTCTACTGTTTTCTTAGAAAATGAGGTTGAAAGATTCCCTTCCTTGGTCTGGTAAGAGGAACATAATGTTTTAAAAATGTGTAATTTTTCTCCAACATTATAGAACTCCTGTAAATTTGGCTTTCTAGTCTGCTAATCTGGGCTAAGAGGTCCCAGGGGAGGATTCAGTGATTCAACAATACACAGCCCTCCTTCCTTGGGAACCCCATAAACCTTACACTCTATCTACAGTACAGCATTGATCACTGTGTTAGTAGGCTTTCCATCACCATGATAAAATACCTGAGATAATAAACTTAAAAAGAAGAAAGGTTTATTTGGCACACAATTTTCGAGATTTCAGTCCGTGGTTGTTTGACCCATTGTTTTTGGGCCTGTGTCCAGGCAATATAACATGGTGGGTACACATAGCAGAGGAAGCTGCTCACCTTATGGAGGCCAGAAAGCGATGAAAGGAAAGGGCTCAGGATCCCAATTACCCCTTCCAGGGCATGTCCCCAGTGACCTAATTTCCTTCCACTGGTCCCAATTCCTAAAGGCTCCACCACCTCCCAACAGCACCTGGGCTGGGGACTAAGCTTCCAGCAATGAACTTTTGGGGTCTTTACCCAAACTATACCTATCACTCTGATTCTGTTTTTCTCTGGACTGGGAAAAGCTATAAAGCTAACAAATGGGCCTAAACAGCAACATTTTTTATCTGGACTCCATTTTGTATCCAGACTCCATTTTGTGGAGGCTCCTGCCTAACCTTGCTTATCTTTTCTTTTCTTTCTTTTTTTTTTTTTTTGTGGTACTGGGGTTTGAACTCAGGGCCTACACCTAGAAGCACTCCACCAGCCCTTTATTGTGAAGGGTTTTTTTGAGATAAGTTCTTGTGAACTATTTGCCTGGGCTGCTTTGAACCACGATCCTTCCGATCTCTGCCTTCTGAGTAGTTAGGATTACAGGAATGAGCTACCAGCGCTCAGCAAATTGCTTATCTTTTTCAGAACAGGCCCAGCTAGTAACTTCTCTATTCTATTCTGAAAAACTACAGTACTTAGAGACTTTGAAGACACATCTCCAAGTCAAACCACATCCTGGTCAATGTGCTAGTCTGATCAGGATACTCTACCATCTGTCAAGGAGACCAGCAATTACCCATTGTACTCCTCACCAGTGTTCCTACAACTCCTGCCTCACAAAAACCCTTAAAAATTCACTGTTTCCCTGTGGCCATCTGGCCTCTTCCTACTTTGGAAAGCAAATAAGCTTCTCTGCTTTGTGAAATCTTTCATACTCTGGGAACTGGTCACACAACTGGGACCTAACAAAAAGGTTGGCCTCTTTCACCATTCCATTTTCAAGATTTAACTCAGTGCCTGGTATAAAGAGAGAATCAGATCAATGCATGCCTGCTGAAGTAGTGACCCCTAGCACAGTTCTCACCCCAAATTAGGGAACCAATGAGTTATGGTTTTCTTCCTGTGGTTACTCAGCCAGTTAGTGGCTGAAGAAGGCTAATCTTGACTTTTTTTGTTTCTTAAACTGATTAGTAAGTCTGCCTTACAAGGAAGATTATTGAGAAAATGATTATAAAATGCCTTTAGTTCAGGAGCAAAAATAGCACTTAAGGAGAGGTTCCATTACACAGTTGAGTTGCCTTTCTCTTTTCCAAATTAGGCCTGACGTAGAACAGTCATTGTATTTGTCTTCTGTCTTCAGTTTTAATATATTTTAGACAAGGGAGAAACCTTCAGAACACAGTCATCAATAGTTCTCAGTAAGAATCCTGACTCTTCTGTAATTAAATTGCCCTCTCGTGCTAATTTGTGTGCATGCCTGCAATATCCCTGTCCTCCAATTAAAAACTTCACCCCTTGACAATACTTAAAATCCAAAGCCAAGGGAGAGAAGTAAAATTGAAAAAGGGCATAGAACACTTCACCTGAGTTAAGGTCTCTTTCTTCCTTTAGGTCTTGGCATATGGTCATTTTTGTGGTGAAAGCAGCTGTATTACAGGAACCTGTATGGTGGGAGAAATTTTTTATATTGACACCTGCCTCTTATGCAGCTGGGAAACTTTTACTGGGGTTTGAACCCAGGGTCTCATGCTTGCTAGGCAGGTGCTGTATCACCTGAACCATGCCCCTAGCCCTTTTTGCTTTAGTTATTTTTTTTTTCAGATAGGATCTTGCACTTAGGCCCAGGCCAGCCAGTATCATGAAACAATTTTGTTTCCTGCATAACTGGGATGACAAGTGTGCCACCACATCCAGCTTTTTATTGGTTGATATGTGGTCTGGTGATTTTTTTTGCCTGGGCTGGCCTCAAACAGTGAATGCTTCTGATCTCAGACACATAGCTGGGATTGCAGGCATGTACCATGCCACCTGGTTGGAAACATTTCTAAAACTGGAAAAGAAGCATGAACAGTATGTTTTTCTCAGAACAAGTTTGTGGTCTAACATTCTTCCTCCAAGATAAAGCCAACTGTCTGTAGCAACTTAGTATAGAGGTGAGTAATCCTTGTTTATCTCAGTTAGCTTATAGAATGAGAAGAAATGGTGTCCACTATAATATAGTTCTGTTTCTGCCATGTAGAATGTAAGCCCTTGGATATTCTCAGATAATTTTAGAGATTCAAACACCCAACACAAAATAATGAAACAACAGACCACATTAAAAACTGGAGGTAGAATATGGTGGGGATGGACACATTTTCCAAAATATTCTAAATACAAAATATCTTATGCCTTTGATTTAGATTCTAAATGCTGGTACATCTAGGAACTGACTTTTACCAGCCTCCATGCTACAGTTTATTTTTCCATCTTGGCCCTTTCAGTTGTTCTGTTTTCCACTTAATGAAGACAGATTTCCTAATTCTTGTTTCACTAACGCTGGCCTCTTGAGTCTGATTTAGGCAGAATGGCTGTGAGAATATGCAGAATTTAATAGGGAAAGGAAATGGCTAATTACATATGTTATCAAAGGAAGTGCCTGGAGAAGGGACACACATGTGAATCTCGGAATTACACAGCAGAGCACAGCATATGAAGCCTATGAGTCTATGTCAATGTCTCATTCCAGCCAAAAAGTCTGCCATAGACAGTCCCCAAACTTTTACTGGCATTGTTCTTTTCCACTCTCCCAAATTGTTATATAACTTTTGAAAAAATTTAATAACAGAAATCCTACATCCTAAATAAGAGAAATATGCAATCACAGAACCAGATGGTACTCTTAACAGATCCTATTATGCTGGCCAAAGGAAAGCCTCCTTAGGTTGCATTTTGTGGGGACTGTGTGATGGCCCTTCACACTGACCAGCCCAGAGCAACCTGAACTACTCATTCCACATCAAAGCTGAGTTGGTGCTAAGGAAGTGGGGCAGGACCCCAGGAGCAACAACAACAATCTGAGTGACAGTTCTAGAGGTACAGAAAGGACTTGCCCTCTCCTTTGAGCCGCTCCTACTCATGGGTACCTCCTAGCTGCTTCACGGCTTTGCAGAAACAAGTCGGGGCAGCCAGTACACACTATCGCTACAGAATTTGCAAACATTTGGATCTGTTGAAACAATTCAGAGCATCTTCAGTAGAGTACAATTTCCAGAAAGATCCACTTGTATTTCCTTTACTTTTATCACAACCTCATGAAATTTATAGCTGTCATGTATTTCAGGGCTACCATATTTTTCATTTATTCCTTTATTTCTAATTTCACCTGGTGGTGGAATCTAGATGTTTGGATAAAATAGTGAAAAGGTGACCTCTGTCCAAAGGTTGTTGGCGTCCTTCCTAGACTTTTGTCTATCTGACAGCTGCTTAAGGGTTATTATTCACATTTCTGGTACTCAAAATTTTATCATAAGCTTAACTCCTAAAACTGAAGAATCAAAAGACTTTAGCTGTGATGCAGTGGATGAGAGAGGAAATGGATGATAAGAAACCACAAGGGACACAACCACTCCTGATAGACTGAGCCTGTCCATTTGTAGAGCCCACTTTGGGGGTCACATGAAACTGTGGCCTACAAGATTTGGATCTGGAATTGCACTGAGGCTTCATCCCATAGTAGCCGTGAACTAAGAGTTCTTGGTTCCTCATTTGTAAAATCTAACCCTAAATTAGATTGTCCACTACATCACAAAGGCTCAATAAATTCTAGTTATTGTTAATCTATGTGCAAAATGGGATGATAAGATGAACTTCCATGACTGATAGTACTCAATGTGACAGAACAACCTAAATCTTAGTGACTTAACATGAGGATGGCTTATTTCTTGTATTCTAGTCTAGTGCAAAAGTGGGGCAAGGGCTCTGTTCTATATAGTCATTCAGGGACCCAGGCAACTTCCATTGGATGTTTCCATAATCTCTAGAACTATATCATGCTCTGAATTCAGCCCAAATATGGGGAAATGTAGGTGAAAAAGACACGGAGAAAGCAAACCTGTTTTGGCCACCTTAGCTGAGAGATGATAGCCACCCTTCCTGCCTCCGAATGAAGAACTCATCATATCACCATTTTGAATACAAGATTGTAAAAGGCTGTTGAGTGGTATGTCCAGGCAGGCAAGAAGAACATAGATTCTGGAAGGCTGTTGCAGTCTCAGTCACAGCTATCTTGAAGAACCATGCTGAGAATTAGGTTGGATGCTTTATATCAGACAGTCAATCATAGTGACCACCTCCATAAATGAATCTATGGCTGCAATTAACCTCAAATCACTGTGCCATGGTAGTTGAGGTTCTTACAGCACACGTGGCAAGAAAAGGGAAGACTAATGTTACCCTCTAGTTTTCTCCTCAAGGCTTCACAGACTCAGGGGTAAGACAGGTCTTCTTCTCTTCTTGACAGTGGACATTGAAAGATTGGTAACCCAGCAAAACAGTGTCAAGGTTAACCAAGAATCATAAGGCTTTTAGCGAAGAGAAGTAACCAAACTGAACAAAATGAAAACAAAGAAAATCTTACTACTGGTACATTTATTTTAAGGTCTAAGGGAGTATTTATAAAAATATTGACAATTTTTGTATTATGAAAATATTTTACCCTGTATTCATACTTTGTAGCTATAAGAACTTGACAAGTTGTTTGAATTTCTTGTCTCCAATTTCCCTTTTGTAAAATGAGGACAAGGATTATTGTGAGGATGAAGTGAGGTGATGGCTAGAAGGCACTCCTGGTAAGCAGGAGTGATGGCTTCTCCTCCTCTTCTTTCTGTTCTTAACCTGATCATCATTCCTCACTCTTATTATCATCTGTGCATTAAATTGACTGCATATATTATATATCCATTGTACAGTGGACTTCCCATATCCATGGCAAATACCTTCCAAGTTCCTCAGATAGTACTAAACCCTATATGTGTGTGTGTGTGTGTGTGTGTGTGTGTGTGTGTATACAATGGTTTGTTCTATTTGCATATACCTATGGTAGTGTTTAATCTATAAATTGTGCACAGAAAGAATTCAGTAACTAGTAACATAATAAAAGCAGAACAATTATAACAATATACTGTAATATGAGTTATGTGAATGTGGTCTCTCTCAAAATACGGAGTTTTATATTTAATATTTTAAGACTGCAGTTGACCACGAGTAACTGAAACTGTAGAAGGCAAAAGCATGAATAAGGGAGGGGTGCCTACTGCAATTGCCTTGGTGACTTTTTCTTTGATCAAGGGCAGCTACCTGATGTACTTGGAAAAGCTTGGACTTTGGAGCCAGCCATGGATGGCAATCGGCAGCCCTGACTGTGGCTCTTCCTAACAAGGAAGGGTGTGGTCCCTGAGTCACTCACCGTATTTCTTTCTGTTTCCTCATTGGGAGATAAGGTGATGGATCCCAAATGTAAGACATCATGAAGATTTATAGTAAATCATTCATTACTGTACTTGGTGTAAAATAAAAGCAAATTTTCTTGTCCCTCATGTCAATTTTCAGGGATCTTAAGAATTTAGTAAGTAAATGGTAGCACCCTAGGACCTCAGGTGCATTGAGGTATATTCCAATCAGAACTTCTGTGGACTGATCTAGTTCTATGGTATTTTATCTGCTTTTAGTAATAAACCCAATAATTAAGTATGAGTGGCCCAGTGCCTGGAACATAAAAAAATGCATGTAAGTCCTTATTGTCCATGTAAATAAACAAATGAGGAGTGACTGAATGTAGCTCTTGATACTGTGAACCAATCAATGTTAGCTGTGGCACATGCTAACAAATCGCAAGTGAATATGAAAACTGAGTGATTTCACTTTTTTTCTTTACTCCCTAGTTCTAATTTTTCTCAGAAAATTGTTTATCTCTTGCAAAAGCACAAACTGACTTTTAAAAATTATTTTACCATGGTAAAATATAAGTGTAATACAAAGTTTGCTATTTTTACCATTTTAATTGAACAAGTGGCAGGAAATACACTTAGAGTGTTGTACAATCATCACCACTATTTCCAAATTATTGTTAACCAAAACAGAAAGACTGTACCCATTAAGCAATAATTCCCCCATTCTTTATTGGAATATAACATCCAATATTTTCTGTCTCTCTGATTTTAGCTACTCTGGACATTTCATGAAAGTAGAGTCATAAAATGTTTAGCCTTTGCATTTGGCTTATTTCATGTAGGGTAATGCCTTTAAGGTTCATGCAGGTTAAAGCTTGTGTCAGAACGGCATTCCTTTTTATGGCTAAATGATATTCTGTCATAAGTATCTACCACATTTTAAGTGTATTCATTTATTGATGGATACTTGGGTTGTTTCCATTTTTCAGATACTGTGAGTCAAAATGCTACAATGATTATTGATTATACATATATCTGTATGATATATTTTTGAGTTTTTTGGCGTTCTGTTCTGCCTTGGTGGGGGGAGGGGAATTGCTAGACCATATGGTTATTCTGTTTGTACTTTTGAGAAGCTGAAAAACCATTTTCTATAGTGGCTGCATCCACTTTACGTTCCCACCAGCAACAGACAGCAGGTCCCCTTTCCCCACACCCTTGTCAATATGCTACTATTCACTGATTTCTTTTATTAGACCATCCTAGTACATATAAAGTTATAGCTGCCTGTAGTTTTCATTTGTGTTGCTCTAATGACTAATGAGGTAACACATTTTCTCAGGCATCCATGGGCTATTTGTACATCTTCTTTGCAGAAATGTCTATTCAACTTCATTGCTCATTTCTGGGATTGGGTTCTTTGCCTTTTTTTGTCACTGTTGAGAGCACATTAGTTTTAAATTCATGGTAACTGGGTTTAAATAAAGTATATCTTCAAACGTATAATTTTGTTTACTCCATCTGTCAGGTTTAGAAAGAGAGAGATGTTTAAAAATTTTCCCTTTAATTAAAGGTTTGATGAATTCTAGTGTTTCTAGTAATTTTACATTATGTGTTTCAATGCAAGGTGGTTTCATGCTTTATGGGTTATTGTTGTTGTAACTTCTTGGTGTAACTATATATCTTTTATCAACATAAAATGTTACTCTTTTTTCCTCTTGAATTTGGTTTGCTTGACCTCTACTTTTCCTAAATGCCTCCTCTGCTCTTCTTTCCCTTTCTTCCTTCCTTCCTTTTTTTCTCTCTTTTTGGTGGGACTGGAGTTTGAACTCAGGGCTTTACAAAGCAGGTATACTACTGCTTGAGCCACTCCTCCAGTCCATTTTGCTCTGATTTTTGGAGATAAGGTTTCAAAACTATTCGCTTGGGCTGGCCTTGAACAGCAATCCTCCAGATCTCAGCCTCTCAAGTAGATTACAGGCCTACATTTTCTTTCTAACAGAAAGGAATGTCTTTCCCCAAACATTTCCAAGTTCTTCCTGCAAACCAGCTTTAAAAGGTTTAAGAACTACACGGACAAGTTTAGTTGTGTGTACATAATTGTGAATTTTTCCAAGAAATGAGAGGGCATTTCCAAGAACAGGGGAATAGTGAGTGGTTTACCTAATAAGGTGTTCTCAGAGCCAAGATATGATTTGAACTGTAACTATAATGAGATGTAAATGAGGCCCTTGATTAACCTCTAGAATTGGGAAAGTTGCTGTTGGGGTTGATGCTGCAGACATTTGGCTGCTATACCAAGAAAGAGAGAGATAGAGACAGAGAGAGAGAGAGAGAGAGAGAGAGAGAGAGAAAGGAATCTCAGAAAATAAGCATTGAAGGCCATGTGCCCTGGCTCAAGTCTATAATCCCAGCTACTTGGGAGGCAGAGATCTGGAGGATCATAGTCTGAGACTAGGCTAGATAAAAATTTCACAAGACCCCATCTCAACTAATGGCAGGCATGGAAATGACAGTATGCTCCTGTCATCCCAGCTATGTGGGGAAGCACAAATAGGAAGATTGTTGTCCAAGCAGCCTGGACATAATGCAAGACCCTATCTCAAAAATAGCTAAAGAAAGAAGACTGGAGGTGTGGCTCAAGTGGTACAGTGCCTGCCTAGCAAACACAAGGTCCTGAGTTCAACCCTTATACCCTCCCCCAAAAAAGCAAGCATTGAAAATGACAGAAATGGCATTGTATACATTAATTATGGCAACAGAGAGAGGTTAAAAAAACAAATTGTCTTGATTGGGTAAAACTAAAAATCCTTTTATAAACTATTGAGATACACATAAAGTAAGACAACAGGAAGTTTGAAAATAAAGAGGTTGGCCAAAATACACCTAGCAAATACAAATTAAGAAAAAGCAACTGGCAGAGAGGCTTAAAGGGTAGAATCCCTGCCTAGCAAGCTTGAGGCTCTGAGTTCAAATCCCAGTACCACCCAAAAAAAAAGGAAGGGGAAAGAAAGAAAAGACATATTAAGCCACAAAATCAGAAAGAAAGGAAGAGTGAGAGGCATATTGGAAGACAGTCTAGCTGATTTCAGGGTATTATGTGCTGAATGTTTGTGTCCCCCATATGGTGACATTCTAAGCCCCCACGTGATAGAGGCAGGAGGTGGGATCTTCCTATGTCCTTCTGTCCCAGTGGTTATAGTAATTTATTTTTACAAACACAAGAATAGGAACTGGTGTGGAGTGATCATTTCTATTGGGGTATGAGTTAGAGATAGTTCTGTCATTGACCTACATGGTCAATAACCCACATGGCTCCCTCTCCTGGGAGCTTAGGCGATCCACTCTGATCTCTGGCTGACACCAGTAACCATCCTTTAGCCTTGGCTCACATGCTTCTTCCTCAGGAAGGCTCTCCTGGCTGTGAAACCTGGGCAAAATGCATACTATGTGCAACCAGAGCACTCTGCCCATGGCCTTTTTCTGCTCTTTGTCTATTCCTGTGAAGGAAAGTGCTATCCCTTGCCTGCTGCTTCAGTCCAGCACCTTGTTGGTCCTGATGTGAGTTCCAGGAACCTGCATTTAATTCCATCTCCCATGTAATGCTGTGTATCAGGCCAGAATCAAGGACTCCCAGTAGCAAGATGAATTTGGTGGTAATAGCTAGAGTTTAGCACTTAGGCATTATTTCTACATTCCAGGGAAAGACAGTTTCAGTAAAGGTTTGCTACTCCAGTTCTTCCCCCATGTGCCATGTCCTAAGGAATCTCACCTATTTCTTGGTTCATCTGTTGACAATTGCTAGAGACAAATCACATATAAACAATGAGTTTCCAGGCCCGGCTGAGCCTCTGGGGCAGCACAGAAGACCTGAGGAAGAACATCTGGATGCACCATGTTCCTTACCACTGCTAAGTGCTATATCGTCTGCTTAGGGACATTCAAGGCCAGACACCACGTGTCTTTTCATTCCACTCTCAACAAACTCCTACATGGAGGAAGCATGCATTAGATCTTGTACCCAACCTTTGTCGGCTCCTACACTGAAAGGTAATGCAGGACACCTGGAAGCTGGATGTGGCAGTGTCTGGGATCTCCTTCACTGATCTGTACATCACTTTTAGCTGCGTGGTAGAGCAGAACTCCAGGTCCTCAACCACAGTGATAAAGATAATGTGTGATGGATATGTGAAACCTTGATCTCCTGTGGTTTGTTCTCACAGTGAGCATTCTGCTTACTCTTTAAAAGTGTCGTCAGGGCTGTATATGTTGGTGGGATACAGGGGAAGCCAGGGTTAGAGAACAAGAGCAGATGCTAAGATGTTGGGGGTTGGAGCTGCTGGTGCACCACCTGGTCCCTTTTTAAAGGCAATCTTACCAGCTTTGATGGGTCACAGAAGACCATGCTACAGAAAAGTCTTCTTTGCTTGGTTTGAAAGCCTGTTGTTGTCTATGTGTTCTTTTTAAAAATGTGATTGAGATGGTTAATTAATTCCCACTGCTTGAAACTGCAGCATTCACATTCAAGACTACTGGGTTTTCAGTATCAGCTTTGAGCAGCTTGGGTGTAATTAGATAACAGGGTGACGGCAGGGCCTTTGCATTTGCTTTTCCTCCAAAAGCTTAGCATCAGATAATTTCACTCCTTTTAGGGAACCCTAGATATACAGGGCATAGGTGTTTCAGTAACCTCCTCTTCTCTCCATTAGTGAAGGAGGAATTTCCACTCTAGAGTTATGGGGATGGCCAACACAAGTCACCCAACACTGGACTGATAAGATTGACAACAGCTTATTAGTCACATAGACTCACAGCCTGAGGGAGGAGGATGCCACCTGCCACACTGGGTCACTAGAGCTGCACTCAGGAGCAGAGCCAATGAAGGACTGTGGGAGGCAGGCTCTAGTATCAAGAGGGCGGAGTGACCGCAATTCCCAAGGAAGGATGGGGTTGACTTACTAGAATAATTCTGTGGGCCTGCAGAGAACTGGAACTTGCCACTAAAAGATAAGCAGGGACTGTGACTCCTCCCTTTGATAAGGAGGTCACTTGGTAGGACAGCCTTAACAGGAGAACAGGACGGGAGGGGGACTAGCTGTTATACTATTCAAGGCCTTCCCAATTTTAGCAGCTGTCACAGCATGGGGTGTCACAGCTAAATAACTCCAGGGAACACTGTTTCCATTATGTTCTCACACTACAACCCAGGCATGCCTGGGTATCCTGATTATAGGATAGAAAGCATGGTTAATTGTGGCATTCATACCTGTGATCAACCACTAATCTTTTGATTGTAATGTTATTCTACTGCTTAAGAATTGATTTATTACAGAGGAAGAGGGATCAGGCAGTATGTTTTGTTTTAGCTTGCTTGGGAATGCATTCTGGGCAACACTACTCAAAGTGTGGTCCCTGGACCAGCAGCATTAGCATTACCTAGAAGCTCTTAGAGACAGGAATTCTTAAGCTCCATCCTAGAATACTGCATCCAAATTATGGGCAGCCATCTGTGTTTTAACTAGCCCTCCCCATGATTTTCACACTTGTTAAGGATTTAGAACTGCTTTGATTGGCAATTGCTCCCAATCCAAGCTATGCTGAAAGAAAAGAATAAGTAAGGAGAAAAAGTAAAGATAAAATAGTTCCTCATTTCTCCTACATCATCTACTGCCCAAACTTAATCCTCTTCTTTAAATAAAACCCTTCACCTGCCTGAAAGGAATTCTGTTAGCAGTGTGGTTGATCGTGTAAAGTAATAGGAAAAGTAGAGTAATTTAAGGAAAACATTTCCTTATAAGAGAAATCAAAACATGTAGGATGAAAACATGTTCATCACTAGAGTAGATGAACAGAGACAAAGTAGGTACAATAAAATAAGGTGGGCTTGGTCTTAGTTGGTAAGTCACAACTGTTGATCAAGCAAAGTCGAGAGAGGAAGAACACATTCAAGACTATTTTAGTGATGTCTCAAATAGGAGAATAATCTTCCCTTCTCCATGGTTTCTCTTACCATGGTTTCACTGAGTCATCATGGTCCAAATATATTAGTGGAAAATTCCAACAATAAACAATTCATAAGTTTTTTTTTTGGTGATACTGGGATTTGAACTCAGGGCTTTCATTTGCTAAGCAGGCACTCCACTGCTTGAGCTATGTCTCCAGACCAATTCATATGTTCTAAACTGACTGTTGCTCTAAGTAGAGTGACAAAACTTCACATTGTCACTCTGTGCGCTACGCAGGATGTGAATTGTTCCTTTGTTCAGAGTGTCCATACTGTATACACTACCCACCCATTAGTCATTTATCTGTGGTTTCAGCTGTCAGACTGACTATTGCAGTATCAGAATGCTTATGTTCCAGTATCTCACATTTCATTTAATTATGGTTTCAAAGTGCAAGAGTAGTGATCCTGCCAATTTGGATATGCCAAAGGAAAGTCATAAAGTGCTCTCTTTAAGAGAAAGTAAGTTTATAATAGGCCTGCACAGATAGGAAAAAATATGTATATATCATATACATATTATAAAAAATATAAAACACCATGGTTCAATACTGTTCACAGTTTCAGGCATCCACTGGGGGGTCTTGGAATGTATCCCTTGCAGATAAGATGGGACTATTATACTTACAGGGTTGTAGGGCCTGGACTAGGTGATTATAAGGCTTATCGGCAAGGAGGATGGTTGAGTCTGGCCTTGGTTTATGGCACAATAGGTTTCTTTGAATTGGTGGCACAGTATGGCAACCGCAAGTGAGCAAGTCATAAGTCTTGATAAAAAATGCAAACAAAATTCAGAAACTCATTTACAAAAGACTTCCTGACAGTGTAGATTGCCTGATTTTATTTAAAAGTAGACTGTCAAGGTTCAAACAATTCTATAATAGGATGTATGATGAACATCAAAGAATAAAGGCAGGGCTGCAGTGCTGACCTACTTTTTAATTCAACATCAGCTTCGTTCCCAAAATTCTGTGGCTTAGTTACCTTAAGTGTATATAAACAGCATATAAATTTTGTCAACTTGTTTCCTTTTGGTTGATAGAGGTTATTTGGATGCAGTTCTGGGTTATTTTCTTCACAATTGATTCAAGAATATTTATCTTAATTCACAGCAATATTTTTATGATGCTGCCTTTAGCACAATTTGTTATTTGTATTATCTTGAAACAACATCTTGAAAACAACTTTTCCTTCAATGTTGAGTTTTCCAAATTGACTTTATAGCTCATTTGCAATATTTTCAGAAGTTTCCCTTTTGACAGGATAAGTTTCAAAAGGCTTTGTGACAATGTCATAAGTTAGCTGACACCACTTATGGGATTGGTTCAACTTTGTTGAATTGCTCCAGTCCATGCTTACAAAGTTCTTCTGAAAAATGAACAGCCATTGGTTTACTTTTTTTTTGTAGACCCAAGAAAATATGGAAAAATTATTGTAGAAAAATTTAAAAAATTAAAATTTAAGAAAAATTACTTTGGAAGTGTTCAAATGATCTGAATGTGATTATTTTCTTGATTCAAATCACAAGTCATGATTCCATGGAGTGGTGAATAAACTTTCAGCACAACCGTGTGTGTTCACACAGACTTTGGGTACACTCTTCTTAAATATGGAATCTTTAGTCCATCTTCCAGATTCAAGTTTGTTGCATCTGGAAAAGCATACAGTTTAATCATTTTCATGTGTGTCTTACAAATTGCTAGAGGCCATGAGTGAAGGGGAAAATACAAAGTGAATAATTAATTCAGCCCACCTCAGCTTATTTCAATAGCACTTAATCACAATTCTTTACTAGAGAATGAAGACAGAATTACACAAGACCTGAGGATAGCAGAGAGAAGCTGGAATCATCGTAGACTAGCCAGATCATAAGTTATTCTATCTCTGCCTACGCCTGCAGCTGCATCCCTCGCTCTCTAGAACAGTCTCCTTGGTCCCTGAAGGTGCAGAAATGATGAACTCATTTCCTTGACTTGGTAAGCCCAGTGACTTCCCCTAACTGTCTGTGGACACTATGGTCTTGCAGTCTCCTGAGCACTGATCAGGGCTAACTATTTGATTCTTCAGAATTGTTCTTCAGACCGCTGTTTGCTTAAGTTTTGTTTACACTTTGGCACATACTGACTCTACTCCTGATTTCTACAAAGCAACAACAACTTGCATGGCTTATGTTACTGACAAATTTGGGTGCTAATGAGGGAAGTGAACAACTTGTGTTCCAAACAACTTGAAAGATAAATTTCATATCCTTCTTTCTCAAATTCCTGCCAGAGTTCCTGGGGCCATCGGCAGAACAGTGGAGATGGACCCAGCACACTGATGAGTCTGTAAAGCTAGAGCAAGACCTTTCCTCTCTAACTCTGTTCCAGTTCCTCACCTGTGCATGAGTGGCATGCCTCATGGGCTCACCCATCTTTCTCTTGACCCCATCTACAGATATCACACAACATATTCCTCCAGGTAGCTTCTCCCTGCACCCTCACGCACAGGCGCATCCGTTGCCGTGGACACTCGTGCACCCCGTTCCTATGCACAGGTAGGCGTAATTCTCATCTTAGGTTCATATTGTGCCTATTTTGATTTTTTTTCTAGATTCTTAGATGACATCAAATGTGAGATACACCACTGGTACAAAGAGTATGGCAGCTGATGTGGAAGCAATTTTTTTTTATCGTAATCAATTCAAGAATATTTCTGTTAATAGAGATCTTAATATAGAACAATATTTATATGCTGCTGCTTTTAAACCACAATTTATATTTGAATTATTGACTTAAAAGCAAGTAATTTTTCCTCCAATGTTGAGTTTTCTGAATTGACTTTGGTACAGCAGGAACTTTTGGAGGGCAGGAGGAAGAACATATATCTGATTATAAAATATAGCTCAATATCAGAGAAAAAGAGGCATAAACTTGAAGAAAGGGGTACAATTTAGTGGCAGTTTTATTGGAATTTAATTTATATTTGCTTTCTATTTTTTAATGCAAAAACATCTGTCTTATACTTTGCTGTATACTAATGGATGCAACATGGTTATATGAGACAGAATCGTGAAGCCAGAAAATGTGAGTCATGGTTTCTTTAAAAGTGGGGTCCAGAGAAGTTGGTGATGTCTCTAAGAGTCAGGACCTGGAATATGGGCACTTTGTTTTCCTGCCTTGTCACCCACATTTAATCCAATGGAAGGTAATGTCCGTGTAAGATCGTCATCCTAACATGAAAATACTGCTTAGAATTAGTTTTGTAGTTATATTGTTTAATGAAAGAAGCAAAATATCCACTTATCATTTCCTTGGAAGGCCGACCATCTTGAATTTAGCAAAAGTAGTTAAGGAATATTTCTATCTTCTTAACTTAATGGGATGACTGTACCAGAAGCAATAGTTTAGGAATACCAGATCTGTCTTGCTAATAATGTAGGATTGTTTTTAATAAAATAAATCGGATACATTTTACCTAGTAAAATAAATATGAAGGAACATAAAAATCAAAGACCAGCCAGATTCATATGAGAAATTAAAAACATTGAGTTAGAGAGCTCTCTGGGGCTTAATTTTCCCTTTCCCTTTCCCAGTGAATTGAAAAAGAAATGCAACCTGAGGGAATTCACTGAGAAGTGATTAGTATGAATAGGAGCCTTTAGTGTTCACAGATATAACAAAAAATAAAGACTAACAATTTTTCTTTTTATTATTTTTTTCTAAAAGAAACTAGTTTTTTGTTGTTGTTGTTGTTTTTTAAGAGAAAAAGGACAGAAATGGAGGATTGCAATCTAAAGCCAGCCTGTACAAAAAACTTGAGATCCTATCTGAAAAATAACTAAAGCAAAAAAAAGAGACAGGGTACATAGCTCAAGTGGTAGGGCACCTGCCTAGCAAGTATGAGGTCCTGAGTTCAAACCCTAGTACTGCCAAAAAGAAGCAGAAAAAGGGTCTGATTAATAGTAAACACAAAAAATAACTAGAACAAATGTGTTATGCAAATTGTAATTTCATTTGACTACAAAGACCAGAAACCTGGAATAAGAGCAACTGAAATAAGGAAGTGTCACTGCATATCTTATTTTTTTTAAGTCCCAGCGATGGGTACCAGAGGTACAGTGGCAGTCTGGCTCCCTTTCCTTTTCTTCTTTCTACCCAGCGTGCAAAAGGTCCAGTATGGTTGCTAAAATTCTTCTCACTATGTCACATTTGTGTATTTCATTTTCAGTTGCAGAGAACTGAATTCACTCTACTTTAGATACAAGTACCTCTGTCTGGCATCCAAAGGGGCTTATGGAATCACAGTCAAGACTGTAAAAACAAACACTGGGTTAAGATTTCAGGGATAGCCAGGCACTGTAGTTCACACCCGTACATACCTATAATCGGGAGAATTATGGTTTGAAGTCAGCCCAGAGAAATGGTTGAGACCACATCTCAACCAATAGCTGGGCCTGGTGGCTCCATCCCAGCCACATAGGAAGCTGAGATTGGGAGGATCATGGTTCCAGGCCAGCCCAGGACAGGGGGAAATGTGTGACATCCCATCTCAGTTGAAGAAAAGCTGGGTGTGGTGGTGCAAACCTGTCATTCAGCAATAGTGGAAGGGTAAAATAAAAAGATCACAGTTTACGCTGGCCTGGGTAAGGAATGTGACCCTATGTCCAAAACAAGCAGAGCAACTCTGTACAGGAATGAGTACAGTAATCTTAAACTACTGGGGCCACCATGAGAAGGGGACTAGGAAGGAGTGAAGAGGACTGGTAGACATGAACCAGTTGGGGTTGTAATACATATATGCATGGAAACAACACAAGGAAACTACCTGTGTAGCTATCTTTATTTCAAACTAGCAAAAATATCATGTTTTTCTTTTTATCTTTTATCTTTTTTCTTCTACAAAATCGGAATACAGGAGGGCGGAATAGGTTCTGGGGTGGGGGGGTTGGCACAGTGGGAGGGTGTAGGTGTGGGGGAGATGGGTAGGAGGATGAATATGGCACAAATAATGTGTACATGTGTAAGTTAATGCAAAAATAATACCTGTTGCAACTGTTTCAGGACTTGGGGGAGGGGGGTGATACATTGTAAGAACGTTTGTAAATAAATGTAAATACTACAAGGTACCCCCACCCAGCATAACAATAAAGGGGAAAAAATAACCAGAGCAAAAAGGACTATGGGCGTGGCTCCAAGTGGTAAAGTACCTGCCTAGCAAGAGCAAGGCCCTGGGCTCAAACCCCAGTACCCCAAATCAAAAAAGAATTCAGGAATATCTCTCAAAGTCACCAGAAGGAAATGAGCCTCTGAGGGAGCTGCTGTCTCTTCTGGAGTCACAATGTCCCTTAGCTGGTTGGAAAGCTACACTCCTTTTGATGGTTCCAGAACCACGTGGTTACTAAAGGTGAGAGGTCAGTAAAGAAAGTCACTTGGCCACGAAACTTCAATGATTGGGATGTTTGTACCAGTCTTACCATCTGCAAAACCAGGCTATATCCAGGACTTCCCTGGATATGGAGTCCTCAGCTGGTGCGCCTTCCTGGACTCAGGGGCCTTACCAGCAAAAGCAACAGGAAGCCGTTTCTGCCCGGCAAATCTTCCACTTGACTCTAGATATGTCAACCACTCACCATGTATAAAAGAATGGCCAGAAATTCTGGGCAAATCCCTTCTAGCTTCCTAGTCTTTGAAATACGTTGATACACTAGAAGGAAGTTAGAACAGAAGCAAGTGCCAGTCTACCATTCCTCCAAAACCTTCCAGGCCAAAGTGAGGGGGCAGCTCAAAGGACATCCTTTCTCCCCAGATCAGCTGCCTTCTAGAAGCTTCTCCTGAAGACCCACCCTGTGATTTCCATTGGCTTCTTTTTATCCACTCCTAGTCATAGGCCAGAGAGATTGGGAAACATAACATTTTAACTGTGTGCATCTGAAGAAAACTGGAGTGTTTTTGGTAGCAAGAAAGTGGACGACTATTTAGCAGATAACTAGTAATCTGCTTTGAACTCCTTTGTCTCTCAATGTCTATCCTCCTTCACCCTTTTCCTAAGAGGCTATCCCAAGGTCTCATACTGGTAATGCAGGCAGCTCAAGATCTAGGCTCTTGGGTGAGTTGTAGCTCTCTCTGTCAGGTCTTGGATGTGGCTTGTTATGATCCAGTGACAGCATCATAATACAGAAGCAGTAGGATGGTGATGACTGAACTCTTCCTTTCTCTCTTTTTTAAATTAGGATTTATTCCTTACAGAGAGGGGATTCATTGTGACAATTTCAAATAGGCTGTAAGTTGGTCAGATCACCCCCATGCTCTCTCCCCCTCCATCCCCACCCCACCCCACTTAAAGCAATTGCAAGAGATTTCTTTGCTCTATTTCATATAAGTATATGAAGTCCTTCTGCCATATACCCTCACCTCCATCTCCTTCCTTCACCCTCCCCCTTCCCACTAGTGCCCCCCCCCACACTGTACCTATTTTACAGTCCTGTCTTTCATTATTAATATTTAAGTAGATGTTAAGGGGTTTCTCAATGTGCCCCACTGTGAGTCTACTTTACTTTTGTCCATTCAACCCCCTCCATTACTCTCCCTTCCCCCTTTATCTCCCACCCCCCCATTTTTCAACAGCTTTCAATACACATCCTTATATCCTCCACCTTCACAGATGGTATGTTTTATGATATTACTGGTGCTGTATCATTTTCTTTTCCTTTCCCTCCTTCCCCGAGTTCCATAGAGTGAACTCTTCCTTTCTGAAAGGGATAATGAGGGCTTTTGTCAGTCACTGATTCATAGCAATTATGAAATCCTGCCGGGCAGGATTAGCCAGGCCCCTTGCTCTGTAGCAGCCTTCCTGCTCCTTTGGAAGTTCTGAGCCCAGGAGGTCTTTTCCTCACTGGCTGCATTCTGAGTTTGTCCCTTTCACAGGATGCCATTAACAGCCACCAACACATGTCAACAGCTGCATTTCCTTCCCATGACAGCTTCTCCTGGCCTGCCATGCCCAGGGTCACTAGCTGCTTAGCTGGTAAGTGACCTGTGAAGACTAACTTCCAATATGCACAAGAATCTGAATTTACATGAAGGGAGGTCACAGAGCTTCATCATAGAGTCCAAAAGATTTAAGTAGAATAAATACAAACCCCCAAAGGGAAAACTGAAATGGGTACACACCAATTTTCTCCCCAATATAGGTGAAATGCAGCTCAGATTCCAGTCCTGACACGGTAGCATGGTTCTTTGAAATGTGAGAAGGTTATTCTAAAGCTCACCTATAACTATATCTATCTATCTATCTATCTATCTATCTATCTATCTATCTATCTATCATCTATCTATCCATCCATCTATCATCTTATCTATCTCCCTATACTGTGAGACTAACAAAAATTGTTTAAAAAAAAGAAAAAGGGGATAACTTGTTACACAGGAACTTGGACACCAATGTTTATGTCAGCATTATTTGCAAATACCAAAAGGTGAAAAAAATCTAAATGTCCACTGTTGGTGAATTAGTGAACAAATTGTATATCCACACGATGGAATATTATTTGGCTATGAAAAAGACACAACTTACCTGACACAACTTGGAAGTGAAAGAAGTCAAATTTGAAAAGGAGCATGGTATATGATTTCCTTTATATGTTGCATGTAGTAAAGGCAAATTTATTTAAAAAAAAACCAGATTAAAGTAACCGAGGGCTGAGGAAAAGTAGGAAATGGAGTATTATTATGTAAGAGTGCACAGTGCTTTTGTAGAATGATGAAAATTTTGATACTAGAAACAATGAATGGCTGCACCTGTTGTTAGTGCCCCAAATAGCACTGAATTGTATGAGTTAAAATGAACGATGTGCTATGTGGATTTCAATTTAATAAAATAACAGACCTTATCGAAAATAATTTGGCAGTTCCTCAAAAAATTAAAAACAGAAGTACCATATGATCTGGCAGTGTCATTGCTATTTCCTTTGGATGTGAAATCAGTACGTCAAAGAGACATCTACACGTCTATGTTTATTGTAGAGCTATTCACAATAGCCCAGATATGCGAACAACCAAATTATCCATCAGCTGATGAATGGATAAAGAAAAGAAGATACACGTACACCATGGAATATTATTCAGTCACAAAGACTGAATAAGCAGCAACCTGGATGAGCGTGGGGAATGTTACATTAAGTGAAATAAAGCAGATACTGAAAGACCAGGATCATATAACCACATTCATTTATAGAGTCTCAAATAGCTGATCTCATAGAAGTACAGAGCCGAGAGTGGTTATCAGATCCTGGGGAGGGTAGCAGGCAGGTCAATGGGTACAAAGTTAGGTAGTAGGAAGGGGGATGGGTGTTGTATTGCACAGCTAGTTAACAATGTTATATTGTGTATTTCAAAATAACCAGAAGGGAGCACTTGAATGTTCTCATCACACGGAAGTGATCACTGTTTGAAGTGTACTCTAGTTCCCCCCAATTTGGTCATTACACCTAGCAAACACCACACAGTACCCTATAAACATACAATCATTGAGTCAATTAAAAATTGAAAAAAAATGAGGACAACCCATTTGTACTGACATGGACACTTTTCTAACACCTGGTTGTGAGAAAAGCAAGGCTGAAAGGGAAAATAAAATGACCTTGGCATATAAAGAAGTACCAGATGAACCAAGGTGCTAACAAAAGTTGTTCCCTAAATGAAGAGTGAAAAGGGATTAGTGATAAATAATGACAGCAGCACTTAAAAAAAGAAACTGTGGCAGTACTGGGATTGGAACTCTGCGGCTGTGTTTGCCAGGCAGGCACTCTATCACTTGAGCCCAGCCCTTTTTGCTTTAGTTATTTATTTCAGAGAGGGTCTTGTGTTTTTGCCTGGGGTGGGCCTCAGATTGCGATCCTCCTACCTTCACCTTCCATATAGCTGGGATGACAGTTGTGTGACAACACCCAGCTTATGGGTTGAGGTGAGGTCTTGCTAACTTTTCACCTGGACTGGGCTCCTCAGCTCCACCGCAGGGTTGCTGGGGAAACAACCCTACATGAAGGGTTGTTTTATGACAGAGGTTATCATGAGCAGGGGATCAGGAACCAATGTAAAGATCATTGAGTTAGAGATAATCAGCATGGGTCGTAACACGTGGGTACACGAAAGCAATGCTAGGAATCTCTCTGTATAGCTATCCGTAACTCAACTAGCAAAAACGCTTTGTCTTCCTTATGCTTATGTCATTCTTCAACAAAATTAGAGATGAGGGCAGAACAGGACCTGCCTGGTACTGAGGGGGCGAGGGGAGGAAGGGTGGGGGAAGGGGACAGGGTGGAGAAATGACCCAAACAATGTATGCATATGTGAATAAATGAAAAAAAATTCAACCTTTGAAAAAGAAAAAGAAAGGGTTGTTTTATATCATTGTGATTTTATCTTTCATGGCTGACTGCACTTCCTATTCAGGTACAGTACACTTTCAAATAAAACCAGGATAAAGAAATTTGAGTAGGGTAGTAAAGTTAGTTGCCCCATCTTTTTCCTCACCATTTTTTAGATTAAAAAGTTCTTTCCCAATGACAAATCAGAAGAAAATTCAGTTATATTTTTAGGATTTTTAAGAAGTAATTTTCTCTAAATTATTCACATTTTAATCCATCTGGATACATGTTTAATTTGTTGTATGATGCTGATGCTGTGTCTAAACTCACTTTTTTTCTTTAAAAAAGGCTTTTCTAGAACTTTCATTGACTATTCCATTCATCTTATCTATGAGTGACTTCTCCCTTTTTAAGAAATAGGGTCTCTTATTCCTAGATAATCCAATGTGTCCCATCCACCATCTGTCCATCCATGTAGTTATTAAGTTTCCCCTGTCCCGTACCATCCTAGGCTATATTTAATTTAATATCATATTGTATTAAATACTTCAACCAGTTCTTCTATCTTCTCCTTTCCCCAAATGTTATTTTCCATCTATGCATTTAAAACTTTTTTACATTTGATTTTATTTTTGCATTTCTGGGTATCAAAGTCCAGGCTTTGTGCACACTAGGGAAGTACTCAGCACTGAGCTCTATCACCAACCCCTCCATTTATGTTTTGACTCATCTCAGAATTGACTAGATTTAGTTTTCTTAAAAAATTATTATTGTGGTACTGGGGATACATTGTGACATTTGCAAAGTTCTTACAATATATCAGAGTTGCATACACCTCCTCCATCATTCTCCCCCACCCTCCATTCCTGGAATAGTTTCGACAGGTCTCATTTTTCTCATTTTCATACATGAGTACACAATATTTCTACCACATTTACCCTCCACAGCCTTGTTTTATAAGAAAGCTCAGGCCTGGAGGAGTGGCTCAAGTTGCAGAGCACTTGCTCTGCAAGCATGAAGATATAAGTTCAAACCCCAGTCCATCTCCCCCCGCCAAAAAAAATATACAAAGCTCAGGACCCAGTGTAGTGGAGTCTTATTGGCCTGTGAATGTCTATCTTGTTGCTAATTTTCTCTTGTTTTAATTGAAAGATCCTCAGGGTCTTCCCATTCCTCCACTGTTGTCCAGCATTGATTATTGTGGTGAAGAAATATGATATTAACTTGAATTTTTTTCTCCTGATGTGACAAGATTTTTTTCTACCTGGTTAGTTATAAGATTTAGGTTGTTTTTCCTTAGAGTTCAGTATGTTCAAGAGGCTATGTCTTGGTATTTATCTTTTGGTATCAATTGTTCTTGGGAAAGTGTATGCCCTGTTGATCCACAGATTCGATCGTGTCTCATACTTTAGGCTGTGGTTATCTCTTCATTTTGTTGGTGTCAGAAATCTGTATTTTCTTTTTTTATTATTGTTTTCAGTGTTGTCCTTTAATATTTAAGTATAAAAATTTGCACACATAGAGAAAAGCTGAAAGAATTTTTCAATGAAAAATCATTTGTTTATAATTCTATAATTAATATTTGTGCTTGCCTTATTTTATATCTGTTTGTCTATTTGTCCTTCTATCCATTTTTAGATCTTATTTGATCAATGCATTTCAAAGTAACCACATCATTACATTTCCAATAAATACTTCAGCATGAATTTCCCTAACTAAAATCCTATGTTTATTTATGTTTTAGTGCTAAAATTAAACAATATAGTGTACAAATCTTAATTCTGTACACATATTTATATAACCTAAGACTGTGCTGTTACAGAAAAGATTACAATTCTCCAGAAGTTCCCTCAGGTATATTCTCAGACAATGCTACCTCTATTCTGATTTTTTTCATCATGGACTAGTTTTGTTTGTCTTTAGAAATTCACATGAAGGAAAACACACAGTATGTACTTTTCGGTGTGTAAACTCTCTCTTACTGTGCATAAGTTTTTGGAGGTTCATCTATGACATTCTCTGTATCGATAATTCGTATTGATAATTGTTATGTATCAATCCATTGCTTGAATGGATCTACTTTCCTGTGAGTGGACCACAAGGACTAATTCTAGTTTGGGATTTCTTTGAACATGCTTTTAAACATGTTTAAAACATGCTTTTCTGTAGATACAGACTTCCAGTTCTTTGGGGTAAATATTTTATACGATGGTTGGATGAATGGAGGTATGGGTTTAGCTTTATAAGAATCTGCCTTATTTTTTTTCCAAAGTGATTGTATCATTTTACAGTACCATCAACAGCAAATAAAAGTTGCAGTTACTCCACATTTGGTTATATTTTATGTTGTCAGCTATTTTAATTTTGGCTATTCAGGTGGATGTGGAGTGGCATTTGTTTCATCATGATTTTATTTTGCATTTTCCTGATAAATAGTGATGACTTAATTGTTTCAGTCATCTTGTATATCTTGCCTTGTGAAGTGTTTGTTAAAACTTCAGTATAATTTTTAGTAAATTGTGTGACATTTTATTATCTTGGATTATAATCCTTTTGTAAACTATATGATTTTGAAGATTTTCTCCCAGTCAATGGCATTTTCATTAATTTTCTTATTTAAATCTTTTGATCACCAGAAGATTAGTTTTGACAAACCCTAACTAATCAGTTTTTTATCCTTTAGAGTTATTGCTTTTTTTGTCCTAAGTAAGCTTCAAATACCCTGAACCATGAAGTTACTTCCCTATATTTTCTTCAATAAGTATTAGAGTTTTGGGTTTGCATTTAGGTTTCTGATGTATCTCAAAAGGATTTTGGTGTGTGGCACTAGTTAGCAGTTGAAATTCATTTATTTCACTTATAGATATGCATTTTTCCAACACCACTGACTGAAAAATATTTCCTTTTTCCATTGGATTTTTTTTGTGCATCTGAAAAAAATGAAGTCACCATATCCATGCAGGTTTATTTCCGGGTTATGCATTTTGTTTTATTGATTATTTGCCAAGCTTTATGTCATTATCAATACTGTAGCTTCATAGTAAGTCTTACAGTTAGGTGGTTTAACTCCTCTGAGTTTGTTCTTTGAATAAACACCATAACCATATTCAGTCTTCTAATCCATGAACATGGTATATCAGCCCATTTTCTCAGTCTTTATTAATTTCTCTCAGCAATGTCATCTGGTTGCAGAATAGAGATCTTGCTCATGTTTTCTTAAGGTTTAAGTCATTAACTGCTAGTATAGAGATACACTATTGAATTTGGTATACTAACTCTGTATCCTGCAGCCTTGCTAAATTAGCTTATGAATTCTAAAGTCTTTTATTCATGTATTTATAAATATATCAGTATTTTCCTTGATGATTTCTCAGGTTCAGGTATTGCTCATAAAGGTTTTTATTAGCCCACGATTAAGAATATGTGTTCTTCCTATACCAATATTAAATTAAAATGGATCAAGGATCTTAATATCAGACCACAAACTCTAAAGTTGATACAGGAAAGAGTGGGAAATACTTTGGAACAAATAGGTATAGGCAAGAACTTTCTCAATGGAACCCCAGCAGCTCAGCAACTAAGAGATAGCATAGATAAATGGGACCTCATAAAACTAAAAAGCTTCTGTTCATCAAAAGAAATGGTCTCTAAACTGAAGAGAACACCCACAGAGTGGGAGAAAATATTTGCCAACTATACATCAGACAAATGGCTGATAACCAGAATATATAGGGAACTTAAAAAACTAAATTCTCCCAAAACTAATGAACCAATAAAGAAATGGGCAAGTGAACTAAACAGAACTTTCTCAAAAGAAGAAATTCAAATGGTCAAAAAACACATGAAAAAATGCTCACCATCTCTAGCAATAAAGGAAATGCAAATTAAAACCACACTAAGATTCCACCTCACCCCTGTTAGAATAGCCATCATTAGCAACACCACCAACAACAGGTGTTGGCGAGGATGCAGGGAAAAAGGAACCCTCTTACACTGTTGGTGGGAATGTAGACTAGTACAACCACTCTGGAAAAAAATTTGGAGGCTACTTAAAAAGCTAGACATTGATCTACCATTTGATCCAGCAATACCACTCTTGGGGATATACCCAAAAGACTGTGACACAGGTTACTCCAGAGATACCTGCACACCCATGTTTATTGCAGCACTATTCACAATAGCAAAGTTATGGAAACAGCCAAGATGCCCCAGCACTGACGAATGGATTAAGAAAATGTGGTATCTATACACAATGGAATTCTATGCAGCCATGAAGAAGAACAAAATGTTACCATTTGCTGGTAAATGGATGGAATTGGAGAACATCATTCTGAGTGAGGTTAGCCTGGCCCAAAAGACCAAAAATCATATGTTCTCCCTCATATGTGGACATTAGATCAAGGGCAAACACAACAAGGGGATTGGACTATGAGCACATGATAAAGTGAGAGCACACAAGGAAGGGGTGAGGATAGGTAAGACACCTAAAAAATTAGCTAGCATTTGTTGCCCTTAACGCAGAGAAACTAAAGCAGATACCTTAAAAGCAACTGAGGCCAATAGGAAAAGGGGACCAGGAACTAGAGAAAAGGTTAGATCAAAAAGAATTAACCTAGAAGGTAACACCCACGCACAGGAAATCAATGTGAGTCAATGCCCTGTATAGCTATCCTTATCTCAACCGGGAACACTTGTTCCTTCCTATTATTGCCTATACTCTTTCTGCAACAAAATTAGAAATAAGGGCAAAATAGTTTCTGCTGGATATTGAGGGGGTTGGGGGGAGAGGGAGGGGGTGGAGTGGGTGGTAAGGGAGGGGGTGGGGGCAGGGGGGAGAAATGACCCAAGCCTTGTATGCACATATGAATAATAAAAGGAAAAAAAAAAGAAGAATTAACCTAGAAGGTAACACACACACACAGGAAATTAATGTGAGTCAACTCTCTGTATAACTATCCTTATCTCACCAGCAAAACCCCTCGTTCCTTCCTATTATTGCTTATACTCTCTCTACAACAAAATTAGAGATAAGGGCAAAGTAGTTTCTGCCAGGTATCGAGGGGGTAGGGGGGAGAAGGAGGAGGAGAGGTGGGTGGTAAGGGAGGGGGTAGGGGCAGGGGGACGAAATGACCCAAGCCGTGTATGCCCATATGAATAATAAAATAATAAAAAGAAATGAAAAAAAAGAATGTGTTCTTATATTCCTACTACATTTACAAAATTTACATTTACATTTTTATAGCATCTGTTGTTCAGTGCAATGAATGTTAAGGAAGAATATAGTCTATGACTACCTAACAATTGACATAGACAGTTGTTTTAACACCATTTATTCAATAAGTTATCCCTCTTTGAATTGAGTTTGTATTGCCACCTTTACCTTCTATGAGGTTTTGAGAAGATATGGGTCTGCTTCTAAAATTTGAGGTTGATAATAGTGATTTTTTTCTATACTTTTGCTAGTGATTAAAATAGTTTTATAAATTATGGTAGTCTTTTAAAAGATGGTTTAGGCAATTCTGCATACTGATTGCTTCTGATAAAATATGGAATCAACTTAATCTCTGAAACATCTCATTGGGGTTCTTATTGGAACTGCACTAAATTAATCTGTAAAGATGAACTCAAGAAAACTGTACACTTCTGTTTGTTGAGTAGTCCCTCCTAAAACATAATTTTCATCTCCTTTTTAAAGTGCCATTTTATGACTTTATGATTTTCTTCATATAAGTCTACTCTATTTTTTCTCAAACTTTGCATAAGGGTTTTATAGCTGGTATCATTATTGGAACTAAATTTTACATTATAGCTTCTAATTAATTATTCAAAAGAAATAGATTTTTCATAATTTCTATCTCCATCAACTTTTCAATATAATTAAACATAATTGAATTCAAATCAGTAAAATATAATAAAACTATAGAATTGTCTACTTAGACAATTGTCACTTTCATAGAGAAAGGAAGATAGGCTGCAAGATACTGGTGGATTTCCTTTCACTGTGTAAAACTTCTCCATGAAGCAGCATGCCTCTTTGTATCTGTAGTTGAGTAACTCATGCTACATAATATAGGTTGCAAATTTAAGGGATTCCTTTCCCATGTAAAGTTCAGGGATCCACCAAAACTTACATTTTCCTACTAGCTGTATTATTCCTACATTAAAAAGAAAACTATAAAACGAGCCACAGAGCTGTTCCATTTTCACTCAGGCACTCTCATTTTTTGATGACCTTCATGAATCTGGCCTGGAGATTATAAATTGGGTCCAATAGTTTAGCTTCAAATCTTCACACTATTCCTAGGAAGTAGCAATTTCATTTGAAGGAATGAGGAACATAGGAGTACAGAATAACCTCAATGAGCATGCTACTCAGATCCATTCTTGGGCACAAAGAAACAAAGCTGACTTTTGGATGCTGTCTCCAAATTGTAGAGTGGTTAAAGGTTTCCATTTCCATAGTTGCTTTTTTTTTTTTAACATTTAAGCCTAATACATTTTTTCAGGATTATCAAAAGGATGAATAGACAGGGAAGTGTCCCCACCTGAGCCCCTTTAAAAAAGGAAACACATTTGGATTCAGAAATATCACCTAATTTTCTAGTGTCTGACCAGTCAGGCTTTTAGCCTCATAAAACTCAATACCAAAAGACTAAATGCAATTCAGATGTCAAAAGGAAATGCTCTACTGCTTCCTGTCAGCCATATAGGTAATTTTATAAACCATCTCCCAAACCTTTCTACAGCTCTCTAGGCATCCAGCTATTCAGCAGGAAGCACTCAAATCCGACAGTCCAAAGTGTTTTTTTTTTTTTAATCCCATGAAGATTTTCTGAGGCAGAGAAAGCAGATAATATGGCTAACAATAATTATTATTTTTAAACTTTCCTTATTCTGGGAGTGAGGGCTGCTCTAATCTCAAATTTTACAGTCAAAACCAGGGACTAAAAACTCTCTTGTTTTAATGCCTTATAAAATTCTAAGCCAGACATCTATGCTCTCTCTTTCACATGGCATTCATCAGTGTCATCATTATTGATTATAAATCATTATCAATACTATTTGGTGTTGCTTCTTTTGTGACTTTTCAATTATTTTGTAATATATTTTTTGCATTCCTACTCACCAATAAGCTAACAGGTTAACTCAGTCATTGGACCCGAGACCATGGTCAGCTGTACCCAGTAGACTGTATTATCTTCTTTTCAATATTTACAACTGGAGTTTGCTTGTTTTGTAATTGAGACTTTAAGGAATCCATTCAACACATATGCATTTAATCCTTACTACATGTCAGGTAGTGTCTCTGCTTTCACAAAACCCAGTCTATCAAAGGGTTCAATCAGGTCAAAAGTGAATGCAGTGAGAAAAGTGCTAAGGTTAGGATGGCTTTAGTAGAAAGTTTTAACTTAGCAGTGCTCTAAGAGGGTCTCTTGGAGGAAGCAGTCACCTGGATGAGGCCTGAGGATTAGCACTGAGAGCATAGAGGAATAAAGGTTGAGAGAATGCAATGTGAACAGATCTGGAAACCAAAGACAGCCTGACAAATATGAGGGTGACCATGAAGCCTCCTGAATGGAGGGATTAGACATGAGGCTAGATGTGTGTATATGAGGTAGATCACGTGCTAAGAAGCCATGTGCTAAGGAACTTCTATCCTGGGGACAATGGGAAGGTATTATAAGGTCTTATACAGAGATCTAAATTTGGATTTCAGATTCTTCTGATTCCAAAGTGGAGAATGAAAAAGCAAGGGGCTAATTAGGAAGTAGTATTGCAGTATTGCTGGCAGCTGATGAAGACTTAATAAAACACTATTTATGGAGATGGAGAGCAGTGGGTAGTTTGGAAAATATGAGGAGGCCAAACTGCAGAGCTTGGGGAAGACTGGCTATGGGGCAAGGTAGGGAGAGATACCAATGATGACGATAGCCAGTTTCTAGCTTTGTGATGCCAAAATTTAATGAAGCATACAAGGCAAATTTCTTGGGAGAAAGGCATAGCCTTTGGAGTTTAAAGTCTTGGATCAGACACTTGCTAGGTCAGTGTGTATACATACTGTCATCTCACCCCAGTTGCCATCTTTCTTTCCTTTCCATTTTCCCTACCTTGTCTCCTCACCTACTACTCCACCAGCTTTCTTTGGATGAGGTTTTGGAATCCTCCCCTGGATGAGACTTGTCTGCTCATTGTGTGGATTCATCTGTTCCCCTGCTTGATGTTTGATCAAGGCTCAGGGTAACACAGAACTTGAGTCATGGTCAAGCCCTTCAACTTCCCTCTTTACTGGGTGGAGAGATGGCTGAGATTTGCCATTGGAGAGGCTCTATGCTTGCTTTGAAAGAATCTTTTTTCATTCCTCTTATATACAAATTGTCATGGACATTATGCAAAAACAAGATGGACTCCCATCCTGAGTTAGGTTTAGATGTCAAGACTGATCAGTGCCACTCATGTACTGAGAGGGCATGAACAGTTTCATCACTTACATAATTAGGCTTTCTGGAGAGGTTAGAGTCTGCCTCTGCAGCTGGCTTAAAAACAGCAAGAGACAGCAGAGAAAGAAGACTGGCTTGGGATTCTGTTATTGCTTTTGTTTTTTGTGACAGGATCTCACTTTGTAGCCTGACTTGGTGTTGAACTGGTGACCCTGCTGCCTCAGCCTCTCAGATGTAGGTACTGTAGGCACCATGTCCAGTTGGCTGGGGAATTTCACTGTGGTTGGGGACTGGGCCAAGATGAAGATTCTCCCAGGCAGCAAGGGACTTATGGACCCTCAAAACTCCCACTGGCACCAAAGCAGGGAGCACGCAGGCTTTCTAAGAGGTGGAAAACAAGACAGAGGAACCTAAAAGTTGTCAATAAGCATCAAAGATGGAGTCAGATTTATCACCCAGATTTATACTCCTGAGTTACAATCTCTCTTTCGTTACCTATCACATAATCCCACTTTGTAAAAAGGTTTCCAATAGCAAAGAAATAGTTGGTATTTCCAAAGCCATTTTTTTTTTCTCTTTTTCTCAAGGCTGTTGCAATTCCTTGACCTAATTATTATCTGTCTGGGTCTACCTGAGATTCTAACCAAGACTCCAAAGGCAGTAACCAGTTATAGGCCCAAAGTGGCACCCACAACTGGCCCTAGGATCATCTCCCTGATGGTTGGTGAGATAGAACAGATAGGAAATAAATACCAGTCCCTCAGCTTTGCAAACGGTGAGTCATGCAAAGAAATTGTTGAAACGCCCATGTCAGGGACCACTATTACTTCATCATTAGGTGATCAATTTCCGAGCTCTTTTTATGACTGTAGTTACAGGGAAAATGCTAGACCAAGAAGGCAGACTATACCACAATGATGGGAAGAATGAGTTTTGAGAGTAGGGAAGAGGGAGAGGGAGAACAAGCCAGCTTTCGACCATTTGACACACAAAGCACCCTGGTCAACCTTCCTCTTGGCCAAGGCATAAAATATTCTAATGGTAGCAAGAATCCTTTGGGCCAAATGTAAGAAATTGGCTCTAGTTTAAGTGGCAGGTGATGGAGGTTGCTGATTTTGCTTTTGGCAAACCAATGCAGAGGAAAATTCCCTCTTATGAAAGAGGGAATCTGACAACTTCTAGGATAAGGACTCAACTCCTTAAAAGTTAGGCAGACAGAATTCAGGTGTTTTTGAAAAGAGACTTTGCAGTGTCCCCTCCCCCTGGTCTCGATCAACCTATTATAGGTGTGTAGGGGGAGAAGCGCAGCCTCCAGTCCAGCCCTGGACTAGCTTCTCTGGACACCCTTTTATTTCGTAGGTTAATGGCAAAGCTCTTGACCTAACTCTGACCACACATAATGGGTGAAGACAAGACAGAGGGGAACAAAGGATGCTGGATGGCTACTTTGCAGGTGATTCTCTTAGGACAGGAGGGATTCTTTTCAAAGGAAAGGGTTGGAAAACTGTTACCATGGTAACTCTTACCAGTTCTGAAATGATATAATCAGATAAAGCTCTGGAGAGCAGAGGGAAGAGGATGGGTTTAGCACACATGGACAGTGACATTCTGCAGTCACTTTTCTTTTAATGTTAAGTCTGAAAATTAATAAAGAATTAAAAGAGGGAGATGAAAGAAAAGAGAGAGAGAGATGGAGGGACAGAGGGAGGGAAGGACTGAAAGAGAATGAGAATAAATAATGTAGACAGAAGGATGGATGGAAAGAAGGAAGGAAACTGAAACAGAATTTATTCCAAAGAAATATTCTTGGTAGGAAGAAAGAGCTGCCTGTGGAGTTGAGGCTGACAGAAGAAGGCTTGATTCCCTACAATTCTGACCTTTATGCTTTATGAAGTTGACAGAAGACTTCATTCAGTTTCTCTGGATTTCTACTACTTATTAGCATATCTGTAACATTCATTGTTTTAAGACACACTTTGAGATAACTGGGTTATTATCAGATTGGCATAAGATTTATGCCAATTTGTCTTTAGGGACATGCTTACTACTGTTACGGCATTATGAAATATATAGCTTCAGTAATGAAGCTAGTCAGTGCCTACTTCTACTTCAAGCACAGTACATCTTATCCATCTAAATAGCAAAACATTATTCATGGGAACAGAATTTTTAAAATGCTTAGAAATTGCTGGATTAATTATTCCGTATCATAAGCCTGCCCACATGGGTTATTAACTCAGTTCCTTTGTCCCTCTCCCTTTGTCACACTTGCCGGTTAAAACCTTTCAAGTTCAACCCAACTTCCTGCCAGTAGGCATAGTAATGCACAGGTTGAATGTGGAAACACACCCAGGCTGGCTGGTCACACTCTGGTCTATGGCCTTAATAAGCTCCCATCCCTGCCAAGAGGCACTACACATTGTCATTATCACAATCATCCAACCTCCTAGGTGACCATTTATCCCCTACCTCCCACATTTTCCCTCAACCTTCCAATATGTCCACTTCATCCTTGGTTTCAATTAAAGACTTATGCTCATTTTGCTAAGAAAACGGAACCCAAAAGAAAACTATTTCTTCATCCTCCTACCTCAAACTCCTATTCCATCTTTATATGTTAGCATGGATTACGCCCACGCTGTAGCCCAAGACCAACCCTTCATATGTCATTGAATTCCTTCCTCTTATAACACTTGTAATTATTAGCCCTGCCATTAATCTCTCTTTCTTTTCTACATCATCGAGTGTTCCCTTTCTCCTACATCATTTTCAACAACAGATTTTCTATCTAGCCAGACCCTCTCTCCTGAACTTCAGACTTGTGCATTCAGTTCTTTGAGTAATATTTCCATTTGATGTCTGTTGGGCAATTCATTACAGAGGTCCTTAAGTTCTCCAGCCCATACTAACCCTTTCTCTTCCAGTATTTCCCACACAATAAATGGCACTGTCACTCACCGAGTAGCTCAAGTTGCCTTATTTGGAATTGTCTTTGAATTCTCTCCTCTCATATTATAAATCCATTCTCTTACCAAATTCTATTCTAACTTCAAAATATATCCAGAATCCAGCCAATCCTCATTTCTGCAATGCTGTCAGGCTCCTTCCAACAATCAACACTGTGTCTTGTCTCTATTATTACATAAGTTATTATCTGTTCTCCATACTTCTAGTCTTACAATGGCATGGCCTCTTAAGCAATAGCAAGAGGCCTCCCTTAAAAATGAAGGTAGATTATGCTATCCCCCAGCTCAAAACCTTCTAGTGGCATGTGGTTTTGCCAGGAATAAAATCCAAACTTCAATCCAATCCTACAAAGCCATGGTTGATCCAGATCCTGCCTACCCCTATGCCTCCTCTGCTACCACTGTCCCTCTTACTTGCTGTTCTCCATACTGACTTTGCTGCAGTTCTGTGATCAAACAACTCTCTCAATTTTGGGCAGTCATATTGGCTAGAACTCTTTTTCTCCCAGATTCTCACATAGCTTGCTTATGCCCTCATTTTCTTGAGAGCTTTATTCAAACGTCTCTTACTAAGACAGAGAATATCTGGCTGCTCCAGGAAAATTATTCCAATCATTCTTTATTCTGCTTCACCTCTTCTCATTTCATTAACTTATATGGTGTCTATTATTTACTTGTTTATCTCTTTCTCATGTGTCACTGGAGTATAAGATCCGTATAAGACTTTCTTCCTTTGGTTGATTCCTATATTCCTGGAGGAAGAACAATGCTTTTTACATAGTAGACAATTAGTAAATATTTGTCAAACGGATCAATAAATCAGTGAATCCTCTATTTATAAGGCATTTCGGTTATTTTTTAAATTCCTGTCATGAAGTTACATGATATATATAGCTTTACATAGTACTAGAAAATTTAAGGATCAAGTCCTGCTGGTCAACATACTCAAGCATCTTTGGGCACAACCATATGATAGTGTTGTTGACATTAATTCTGACTCTCACTTGTTTCTCCTAAACCCCAGGAAGATCCTGCACAATAGTCATGAGCTCACAGTTTAACACTTACAGATGCCACCCTTTTTTTAAAATCAATTTTTATTAGGGTAAATTCATTGTACATGGGGGAATTAATTGTGACAATTCCAAATATACTTATATTGTACATTGGTTAGATTACTCCCACCATCTTTCCCCTCAAAGCGCTCCCTGCCCCACTTAAAGTGCCACCATTTTAAATGCTGCATCCTGCTTGGGCACCAGTCTGTTCCACTCACTACCTACCTTCTTTCCATTGGCAGGAAGATCAACTTCCCCACTACAGACACACACAAAAGAAGCCATATTCAGGCTTATCAATCAAAAAAGTTCCCCATCCCCTGTCCCTTTGGAAGGTACCAAGATAAGGGAGCCCTTCTCATAGCTATAGTCAAGTCACATTGATGTCAGAGTTTGGAAGAGAGGAGACATGTAGATAGAACCAGAGAAATGGAAATATATAGCCAAATCTTCAACAGAGGGTTTCCTTCTGTCATGTAATAAATCAAGATTTTGAAGAATTTATAATTTCAAAACCACCGAGGGCAAATGCAAAACAATAGAACTAAAAAACAAAAGTATTTAACTGAAATAAGAATAACTTATTTTCTCTCATCACCCCAAAGTTGGGAATACTTCATGTAGTAACAATCTTCCTGACTTCAGAGAGTCTAAAAGATGCCATTGAACATCAAAGCAATGCTATCATTCAATTTTTTCATGGCTGGGAGATACATCTCCCATTTTGATGGAAGTAAGCTATGGAAGTCATCTGAGAAGTTACTGTGCTGTCTGTGTCCTTAAGAGAACTTCTTAACAATTGTTCCTTGGAAAGAATTTCTAAGACCTGAATCAACCCAGTTCTTGGCAACTAATTGAAATGCAATTCTTACCGATTCATGTGTGATAACAGTTGGGGATGAAATAAAAGAGCTGAATGGCAATTATTTGGTTCCATGCCCATAAATTCCCTGGTAAGTACTAGGCACAGCTTTAACTACTTGCACTTCAGTGATAATACATAGTTCAGACAAAGATGATGAATTCAGAGAGACCTTGATTCAAATCATGCCCTGGCCATTTATTATCAAACTCCTTGGGTAAATTTCCTAACCCTTCTGAAGTTCCATGTCCTCATCTGTAGGAGAGTGTCAATCGTGTTGCCTGCCTAATGATATTGTTATCAGATATAATTGAGATAATGACAATGCAGGTCAGAGTTAGTCATGCAGTTAGATTAGCTATATGTACTATTGATAAGATAAGGTGATTGATAAAATGAGCTGTGTTATCAACCACCCCAAAACTCAGTGGCTTACAATGATTTATGCACATAGTTTGGTTTAAAAAGTCTGCAGGTTGATTTTGTTACTCTGGGCTTGAACGGATGCTCTGCCTCAAGCTGTGATTCAGCTAAGCTTGTCTCCAGGGTGCTGGTTGGGTTCAATTCTAGTTTCTATGTTTTTATTCCAGGCCAAGTAATAAGCAATAAGAAGCAATACCTCCCTGGGCCATGCTCTTCTGTGGTGGGTCACCAGAGAACCAGGAAACCAAAAGATACCACCATGTTTAAGCTTCTGCTAGAATCACCTCTGCTTAAATTCCACTGGTCAAAGCAAGTCCTGTGTCAAGTCCAGCATCCACAGGGTAGGGCAAATTCAATCCACAGTAGAATGAGAAAAAAAAGTGATTATTTCCTAACAATAATTTCAACTATTTCACTATAATGATGTTTTATATTTTATGGTGATGATGATGACAAGGATGACAAATAATCATTGATTCTTTCATGGATTTTTTTGTTTGTTTTTTTTGCCAATTGTATGCTAAGAACTGCTGCCTTATCCATTCACTCAAGCAATGTTAAGCTTTTTCCAAGTGCATAGTAACTTTGAGGGTACTTTCATTTATTTTATTTTTTGGTAGTACTGGGATTTGAACTCAGGGCCTCACACTTGCTAGACAGGTGCTCTACCACTTTAGAGCACTAAAGCTATCCATCAGAGCTTTAAAGGATCACCTCAGAGATAATGACCTGAGTTGTGCAAATCCTTTCTGGAATTAGAAAACCCAGAAACTGAGTGAGTGATCCATTGCTCTTTTGTCATTTTTATACCTCTTTGAGCCACCGTGAGCCACAGTTTACCTAATCTGAAAATGAAAAGATATTCTCTTAATTTCCCCCTGTTTTGTCAAGTGAAGGTTCTTTTGCTTTATACCAGCCAGTCTTGTGTGTTATAAATTAACAGAAAACCATTTAATGCAGTCATTTGACATTCATTTGAGGGGAGGTTATTCAGTTCAGTCACATGGACATTGGTATTGAGTCACAAAACAAATTTCCATGACTCTTGTTGTGATGGATAGAAAACTTGAAGACAATCCAGTGTAAAATCATGTCTTTCTAGAATTATAAAAGTGTGTCACATGAGGTTGAGTTTGGGAAGCTGGCCATGAGATATAAAGGGAGAAAGAAGGCATTTTTCAAATATTATTTGGTAATGCAATCTTGAAGGGAAAGAAGGGAGGGGCCCTGAACCTTTCATAGATGGTTACAATCAAGTCTATAAAAACTTCAAATGAACGGTTATCTTCCCAAGTTTGATTGAGTCTATTCTACAAACACATTGGCAAAGAAACCAGAAGAAATGAGCCAAAGCTATTACCTGAAAAATATAAGTTGGTCATGCACAGAAATTCCCCATCTTAGAAGACTGGTAACTCTTGGTAAATCTATTCGGATTGGTTGGCCATTTGCCTTTCCAAATCTTTTAATGGAGAGGAAAGAAGGAGGGAGAGAAATGATTGACATTTATTGTTAGTCACACATTGTATCCTATCCACCATCAGAAACCCAGTCAATATTACCAGTTTTTCATATTTGCAAAAGAATCCAGAAGTATTTGTGTTAAACACATGATCACCCAAGGAAATGCTACTAGAAAATGGTAGAATTGGTCTGAGACCTAACATCTGATGTTCCCACCATATCACATTTTGATTTTTTAAGATATAAACATAGATTTGGCAAGCTTTATTAGTTAGAGCTGAATGCAGAGAAATAGACTTGTGCTCACAAAGTCCCTGACAGTCTCAGACTTCTGTGAGTCTATGATATTCACCCAATTATTTCCTTTGCAAACTCAGACCCTGGGCTACAGGGGACATATATTTTTTGACTTGTGTTTAGCTGTCAGCTTCTTGACTGCTCCTCACAGCCACTTTGCAAATCTTGACTGCTAAGCAATTATTTTCTTTTTTCAGTTTGTCTGGAAGATGGAAAGCCTCAGAAAGGGATTGTTGAGTATTTGATATAGGGCACATGAAATATCTATAATTATGGATTACATTTTTGTCCCCGATAAATGGCTGGAAGGAGTCCTGTGATAGAAACTTTTAGAAGATAATTGAATGTGTCAGTTGGACCAAAAAATTATGTACTCGTTCCAATTTGACAAACTGTGATAAATAGTCCATTGTCTGGGGAGTTCGCTCGGCGTTTTCTTTTGCACTACAAAATTATGCTAGTCCTTATCACAGAATTTTTGGTTAACAACTCAAAGAAATCCTTTGGATTGGAATTCATCTTGTACATGCCAGAAACTGTGCATAGTTCCTTGGAAAACAGATTTCAATAATTCAATACTTCATCTGTACCATTCCCCTTTAAATAAATGTGTTAATTTTTTTTTATTTATTTGGCTGAAAAAGGGTGTATCTCATGTTTGAGTAACAATGAGTCCTTTCCATCTGAAAAATGAAGTGGAAGGAAAAGCATTTATTCTTCATTGATATTTCCAATTGTGCCTTAGCCTGATTGCCTTGGAACAAAAGCACCTTATTAAAATGGGCAATCAATAGCAGTAATAGGATTTGTAAGAAGAAGAACAAAACAAAATGTAAGTGATAACTTCCTGTTAAACATCGGCCTTTATAGAGTGTGACCTTAACAAGAAGAATTGAGCTCGAAAAAGAATGGAAAGAAATACTGACCAGATATAGATGCAGGACTGCGATGAGAAGTTTTCTTAAGCTAAAAATAACAAAGATATGACAATGGAAAAATGAGACCTGTCAAAACTGTTCCAGGAACGGGGGGAGGGCTGATAAAGGAGAATGGTGTGTGGGGGGGGTGAACTCAACTATGATACGTTGTAAGAACTTTTGTAAGTGTCACAATGTATCCCCAGTACAACAATAATGAAAAGAACAAACAAATAAAATAAACATAGCAAAGAGATCACTGGATTTAAATCCAAATTGTAATTTCTCTCAGAATCATTTAAGAGCCAAATATACAAAGGGAGATTCTTGCTTCAAACAGGAAAAAGGGTGATATCCTTAATATAAAAAGAATTCACGCCAAAAGCTAATGAGAGCATCAGGTTTCCAATAAATGGGAAAGGAACAAAGCCATTTGAAGCAGAGGTACATCAACGGCTAATAAACACTTGAACATTTTCAACCTCACTTATCAGTGAAATGGAAATTAGAGAGAGTGTGATATCCTATTTTAACCTATCAGACATCTAGAGCTGTAAAACAGCTCAGTCCTGGGGGTTGAGGGTCAGTGCAGCAGGGAGGAGTACTGGGTTTCTGGCCTGTAGGGAAAGAACCTGGCATGCAGTTGAAGACCCTTGAAAATATTTGTCACCCTTAACCTCTGAAATTCTATTTCTGGGATTGCATTGAGGAGAATGATCTGAAATGATGAAAGGCTTTTCTGCCCGAAGGCATTTATTGCAATACTATTTCTGACATTAGTATCTGGAAATAAACTGTTTCTAAGACTCAGGGTAAGGTTGAACAAGTGAGGATAAAAAAACAATGTAGCCATCCAAATATCTGTAAAATATTTTGAATAATGCCTAATGTTAAGTATAAAACTAGAGTATAAAAATTTAAATGTAAAAGGTGATCAAAGATGTAAAATACCTATAAAAATGACGGGAGTGGATTACAATAAAGTATGAATGGTGGCTTATCTGGCTGGCAGGCATGTGGGTAGGAAGACCATGTCGTTTGTTTTCTAAGTGGGGACACACATAGGGGATGAGCAGGGACTGGATTGATGTCGATGAACCGAAATGCTCTAGGATATATGGTCGCATTTATCACAAAGAACTTCAAATGAATTTTTGCTGAAATTATACTGTCTAATATACTAATGAGTAACTGGGTAGTCTCAGCAAAAAATTCATTTGAAGGTGGTCTGGGAGAAGTGTGGTAAGTAAACTGGTAAGAGAAATAGCTGAAAAGAAGAAAAAAAACATTGAATGTTGAAGAAATATATTCTAGTCCAGAAATAGGGACTAGAAACATGATCACTGTGTTTAAACATGTGCAGAGTTTCTAACTATTCACAAGGAATTTGTTCTGTGATGGAATACTATGCAGCCATTAAAAAGAACATACATGTACTGTCCTGGAAGGATATCTATCATATAGTCTGTATGAAAATAAGCAAGAGACTGACTTGAGGTTCGTGAAGAAAATTCTAATAGACAGACACTGGCTGGACAAGACCTCAATGAGTATATATTTTATCTGGCACCTTTCTTAAGAAATTTCATTTAAAAACCAGGAGTTTACATAGATAAAATCTGGATTTCTAATGTCTCACAGAAAATTGGAAGATTTAATAGCCCTGGGCCTATGTCCATGACATAGAGGCAATTATTCCAATAAGTGGGAAAATCATTGCCTGTTTTAGATATAGCTGGCTGCCTCAGTTTCCCCAGTCCCTACCACTCTAAATCATCTATTATCAGTTTGTTTCCTCTTGTATCCCTTGCTTCATTGTCCTTAAAAAATAAAACAAAATTTGTTTGTATTTGTGTTGTAAATGCAAAATTATGAGGAAAAAATATTTGTCAGCAGTGGCTACTTCTAGTGGAGGGGGCTGGAGGAACTTTAGTTTTATATAGTTGTTCTAAAGGATTAGGCTTACATATGGATTGCAGTTATTTTATTCTATTAGCCAAATGTAAGATGAAAATAAAATTACCTATTAACTTTCAAAAATATTAAAAGGGCTGGCACCCTGGCCGCTCAGGAGGCAGAGATCAGGAGGATCACAGTTTGAGGACAGCCTCGGCAAATAGTTTGTGAGTCCCTAAGTTCAAACCCCAGTAATTCTAAAAAAACCCCAAGAAACTAAAAGGGGACCACATGTGAAATTTGATAAATGGAAATTTATAGGCATTAGACACAAATCAATGCCTTAGTTCTTGGGCATATATCCTCTTAGAAAGGTGATTACAAGATTAGTTAACTATTGTCATGTGAATTATATATTAAAACAATAGAATCAAAGAAAAATGTATCTACTATTTCAAAAATATATTTATTTAAATATATTAAAGAGACATTTAAATGAAAATGTATTTGAAGACAGCAAGGAAGCCCATGTAGCCTCCTTCAGGGTCTCTCCAGGCCAGTCAGTGGAAGCCACAGAGGGAAGGTTGTGACTGATGTGACTACGAGAGTTTCTGACATGGTCAGGTTTTCAAAGTGGTGGCTGCCTGGAGGAGGCTGTGTTATTAGGGTACAGACCAGGTGACTCCACAGGGATGGTCTGAAGGCTGCCTGAGAGACATGAACTCTGAGGTCTGGGCTCCTCTGGAAGCTCAGTTCATGCACTGAACTCAGCACCCAGCTTCTCTCTCGGCCCAGAGGTAACCAGGAGAGGGCAAGGTGCCCCCTGCAGCCATGCCTGAGCCGCTGACACACAGGCAGAGGGTGGGGTGCTGAAACTGCACTCAAAACACTTAAATCTATTTGAGATAGCATATATACTGTTTTCAAAGTCATTTCTCACATCTGGAGGGGATAGTGCTGGGGTTTGAACTCAGAGCCCTGCCACTGGAGCCACACCCCACCCTGCCTCTTTTGCTTTTAATTGTTTTTCAAATAAGATTTCATATTTATGCCCAGGCCAGCCTGGATCACAATCCTCCTACAAATGTTTCCTGAACAGCTGGGATGACCAGCACAGCACCACACCCAGCTTTTACTGGTCAAGATGGGGTTTCACGAACTTCTTTGCTTGGGCTGGCATGGAACTGCAATCCTCCCTGTCTCTGCCTCTCAAATAGCTGGGATTACAGGCATGCACCACTGTGCCCAGCTGACCTTTTTGTTTTGTTCTTTTTAAAATATTATTATAAAAAATAGAATGTTTCCATATTGTATCTCTTGAAGTCATAACCTCTTCTTCCCCCTGGAAGGAACCAGTATCCATCCTTCTTCTTGTTCACTTGGCCCGTATCTGTGTCCTTCTCAACAGACTCAAAATGCATATTGTCCTATTCTGGGCCCTTATCACCGACCACTATGTTTTCAGATTCATTCATATCATTACTTTATAGCATTTCATCCTCACAGACATATCAAAAGGTAGGTGAGAAGATGTCCAGGAATTTGTCGTAGAGATGAGGAAATAATAAGGAAAGTGCTCTGTTACATGTCCAAGGTCATGACCAGCAGGACAACTGGACTTCCATTCTCCAGTTCTGCTTTTGTTCCTTGCATGGCATTAGCATCCCTGGGGAAGTACAACTCCCTGGGAACAGTGTAGTGTGGGCACTGGGTTCGTTCACATCCTGACTCTCCTCCAGGTCCCATTAGGGACCTGACGCAAGTCACTTTCCTTGTCTGAAACTTGAGTGTCTCATGGGCAAACTGGAGCCCTATGACTGATGCCTCACAGGCACCCCTTAATGTTTGTTACCTGGATAAACAAAGGTTTGTTAGGAGGCAATAAGGAGACATGGGCAAAATATATTTTAGTGCCTGTCAACTTTGGGGCACTGGATAAAATGCATCCACAGCTGATATCAGATATCAGAAAGAAAACTCCTATGGCGGAAGACCCCAGGAAAAGATTAGATTTTTAATGCATCAGGTAAAATGCATTAAGTTAGTGTGGGTTGAACCATCTGATACCAGACTACTGGAAGTGAAGTTGAAAAACCCAATCATCTGGGTGTTCCCAGTGTCTGCATGCTTGCTGTTCTATAGATGAACTGTGTGACCTGCTGTATTTTTGTTGCCACCTGGAAGTTTACACCTGGTGACAGCCATCTTGGGCCCTCAGAGCGTTTCTCAGACCCCCCATTTGCTGCAAGCTTTGTTGATACGTACAAAAATGTCAGCTTCTCCAGTCTAATCTTTTCCTGAGTTTTTGACAAGCATCCGACACTCATGAATGTGCAGCAACCTCTGGGACAGAAGAGAGCTTTGCTCAAACGGAATGTAAAAGCCATCCAGCTGGCAAGGCGAGCTGAGAAATCCACGTTCATCTAAGTCAGTGTGTGCCTAAATGCTCTCTGGAGTTTGACTGCATTTTCAGCTTGTTCTCACTGTGAATGTTCTATCTTCCAAATGGGAAGTCACTGAGCTGTAAAGGGAAGCAGCCTGACCACGGTCAGTGGGCAGGGTCAGTTCTTCTCTACTGGTCTGTATGCCTGGGATTAGAGGTGGAGAATTCCAGAATGGATTTCTAAATAGTGGCTTCTTTGTCCTTTAATAGATAATAAATATCATTGCCATTTATTGAACACATGGGATCCGTTAGATGCTGGCTAGCTAGATATTATCTTGGTGTCTCATTTAATATTTCTAACACACTCCATGAAGGAGAATCATCACCGTTAGTTTAAGGAGAAGGCATCTGAGACAAAGAAGTCCCAAGGTCAAGGTCAAGGAAGTCAGACAGAGGCAGAGCTGGAATTGGAAACTAGTGCTGTCTGATCTCAAAGCCCACTCCTCTATTTTAGGACATGTAGCAGGAATAAAGGAGCTTGACCTACAAAGAGTGGAATGTGGGACCCAGGGAATCAGACCTTACTAATACATGTGGAAGGAGGCGAGTGAGCACCACTATTTCCCAGAGCTACCAAGGGCAACTTATTAAAGAATACAGGCAGTCATTCTTGGAGGGGAGCTGGTGTTGACACACTTGGCAAAAAGGAGGTCAGGTGCACTTGTGTTGCCCTCAGCCCTTGTCTGTCCAACACAGATTGCCTGCAAAACAGAGACTACATTCTAGATTTTCCTCCATTATCAAGGTGAGGTGTTACCTGCTGGCCAATCACAGGTTTCATTTAGCATAGTGATTCTGTGTTTTGTCCAGACATCTATTCCAAATATGTGTGTTTAAAATAATGATAATATCAGCAAATCTACAAATGCAGCTATAGTGAGTCCCAGACATTTGGAGAACAGTGGAAAGAAATACAAACATGTTTTTGAGGGGAGCTTTACTTCTGACTATGAGACAAGAGTTTCTGCATATACTCCCTCTTGCTTCTTCTGCTGTTTCTTTGGAGCCTTTGGGTAACCTGTTTCCAAACTGGGAACTTAATTCTTGAATTTGTTTGATGTTTCTTATATCTACCCCCCACCATAGTCAAGTCCCTATCACCTCGTGTTTGGGCTGCTAGACTAGATTGCATTTCCACTCTTGCCTTCCCATAATTTGTTCTCCAAGTAGCCGAGGGTGTCCTTCCAAATGTATAAATCACATTTGTTTGGACAGTTTTCCAAAGATGGATGAACGAGGTATCTCATGTCAGTGGATCTCATTTTATAGAGACTCCCTCACCAATGGGGTCTGCGTTCCTTCCCCTTAACACTGGGAAGTTTTGGGATGGCCTCCATGGGTAGAACACAGCTGACTTCCAAGTCTCTCTTTGGATTTCTCTTCTTTCCAGCCACCTTTGGTTTTTTCTTCTCTTCTCTCTCTCTCTCTCTCTTTCTCTCTCTCTCTCTCCTCTCTCTCTTTCTTTCTTTCATAGTACTGGAGTTTGAACACAGGACCTTGCATTTGCTAGGCAAACACTTCGCTACTTGAGTCACATTCCAGCCCTTTTATCTTTAGATTCTTTTTCAGATACAGTCTTAGTTGTTTTGTCCAGACTGCAATCTTCCTCCATACAACTCCTGTGTAGCTGGGATTATAGGCATGAGCCACCCACCTGGACCCATAATTAACTTTTTGCAGAATTTGATTTGTGCCTATACCCTGGTGGTCTTAGCATCTACTGCTAACCTGTGTGTGGTGGGTCCAGAGCAGTTCTGGCTTATTCAACTACCAGTGCGATTATTAATACTAACTCTTTCACTCTCTAAAAGCATTTGTAGTTTTGATAAGTTTTAAAATCATCCTGCCCTGGTCATCTGGTTTCATTTGCTATGGTCCTAAGTGCTCACGAATTTGAAACTCTGGATGACCTTCCCTCTGGCCAGAGTCTTCTTGGTCTCTTACAGTCTTCCCTGTGAAGTGAGAGGCAGGTGAGTGGAGAGGAATTGACTCACTAGCCTGGGAAGAGGAGGAGGCATAGGAAGAATCCAACTTGGTCTTCATATTCATTCTTCCAACACATGAGATAACAGAACTCCTAATTTTTATGATTTACATTTTTCCATGTTTAATCATGTGTAATGAAGAGACATTTGTCTGGGGTCACTAGCTTATTAATTTCCTATCTTCTCTTATTTGAGATACAAGTAAAGAGAGCCCTAATAGTGGCACAGGTGAATTGCATCCTTGGGCAAGTTAAGATGTGCTCTCCTGGCCTGGTTTTACTCACTTGTAAATGGGATTAGTTAGAATTAAATGAATAATACATAAAGATGTAAAACAGTGCCTGGACTAGGGTAAGCACTATGCATTAGTACCGCAATGGACAGACATCCACACAGAGCGATGAAGAAATGTGTGTATAGGCAGAGGGACTAACATCTATGCAGCAGGAAAGAGAGAAAGTGACTCTGCTTTGCAGGGAACACAGAACTGGAGCTCTGGTGTGATATGATATTGTAGATCACTGCACTTTGTTGGAACAAAGGGTGATTTCCTGTCTGGAGAAGTTGTATGTTTCCTACAGAAAGGGTAAATAGGAAAACTGTGCTTGGTTTAATTCGAGTCTCTACAAAGCAATCCACCTTTGACCTCTAGGACACCAGTCACCAGGAAACATGAAACAGCTCCTAGCACCCTGTACACATTTGCCTGTCACAAGATAAATAACATTGGTGTTTAGTTTTATGATCTGATGTAAATTCTGGGTTGATGGGAGGGCAGGGAGAAAGAAAGATGTGTCATTCTGGGTCTAACCAGGAGACAGATATCATGGAGTCTTTTAAACACAGTAGTGTATCATAAGTAATCACTAAACTTTCAGTGGACAGTAAGGATAAAGATGGGAAGAAAATTAATTTAGGGGAACCTGGAATGAGAGAGGATACCCTAAGAAGAATAAATCTAGAAGAGTTTCCTCCTCGTTGAAGAAGGTGCGGTTGAACTGGGTGGCAGGGAAGCTCTCTGGCTTTCTGGGACAGAGCTTGTCCACGGTCACTGGGTAAGCAGAAACAACCCATGTTCCAAGATCTGAGGTCAGGGCCCTGCCAAGGGTGTAAGGCCTGGAGTGGGTGCTATTCACATTGGGAGAACAGGAAGCAAGCCCCAGGGCATAGGCCAGCTGAGATGGTCAGTGAGCATGCAGAGGACTGAGGGACCACTGGTGCAAGGTTCAGGTACACAATGCCCAGATTGGTAGATCTGTGAGAAATGAACCTCCCTAGGTTGGTGGGCATGCAGGCAAAGAGAATTAATCAATCCAGGACCATAGCAGCAGGAAGGAGGCCTATTTTTGCAGGAATGTAGAATGCTTCTGTGTTTGGTCTAGTGTACCTCCACGTGGAGCCCTGGGCTCCTAGCAGGTTAACCCTGTGGGTAGTAACAGATGGCTTTTAGTCTCCTGTAATAATCTCTATCAGAAGAACTACCCCAATAGGAATAATGCGTAATGTTTCAAATGTAATCATGCTGATAAAATTCTCACTAAAATATAGTTCCTGGGCCTGGCACTCGGTGGGAGAGTTTCATGATTTTTTGTCAGCTTTTGTGACAACTACACAAGGGTTATATTTAAGTTAATGCATTGTGCTCCAAACAATAACAGCTGATATGCAGCGTATAATTGGCCTTACCAATAGCTATGATTGTGGATGTAGCCTTTCAATGTATCAAAAACTATACTTTGCCTTTTTATAACCACATCATTAAGGAATTGGAATTGTATTCCAAAGAAGCATTCCTGTGAGCAGCATCCATTTTCTGTCTCATTATAAGGAGGGGACATTCAATAATCTTCTGATAGCACTGGCTAATCTACTTCTTGAAACTGTTCTCCTGGGATAAACAGATAAAGTCCTTATTTTGTTCACTGTAGTGTTTCTAACCCTCAAAATGACTGATGGGCCATAGTGGTGATCCAAGGGATGGAGTGCACCAGCAGTGGGGATGGCTTTTGGTTTCCTTAGCAACCCTCTCCTGGGGACACCATGGCAGCCACATTTATTCCCAGTTAGGATTCTGAAAAAAAAAAAAAAGACAGTATTTCAATTGAGATTTTATATACCTAAATTAACTTTGCTCAAGAGAGATGCATTTTGCACTGCTATCATTTTTTTTTTTTTAGTTTTGTGCTGATTTCTCATTAGAATAGCAAATTCTGCCCTCAGAGAAGTCTTAGCAGGGAGGGGAGGGCACTGGGAGTGAAGGATATTACAGAGGCTTAATAACCCCCATTGCAAAGAGGAATTGGCTTGCTCATAGCTCCATTTTCCAATATAGCCCTGAGGGGAACTAATTTAGAATCCAAGCAAGTCCCTTCAAACCCTTAGTATGGTGGTGTTCAATCTGAGTAGAAATAATTCAGTATTTCCCATTGTTTTTTACAGAAAAGCTGGTGTCTCTGTGAGATTTATTGCCATTTTCTAAACCAGGGTTTCTCAGGCTTGTCATTAATGGTCATTTTGACTGGGTATTTTTTTGTTCTTGGTGGAGGACTGCCTTGTATATTGTAGAAGTCTAGCCAACCCTTCCCCAGAGTAACAACTGTAAATCTCCAGGCATTGCTATAATGCTGCAGCTAATGGGCTGGCAGAGTGCCTTAAGTAGTAAGAGAACCTGCCCAGCAAGCGTGAGACCCTGAGTTCAGACACCAGTGCCACCAAAAAAAAAAATTACACCAAAATGCTCCAGTTGAAATCTGCTGTAACCCCAAAAGGTGTCATGCAATCCCATGAACAACTCACTGTCATTGTTCCTTGATCAGTCCTTATTTTCAGCTTCCTAGAGAACCCATGCCTCAAGCACTTGGAAGCCCACACTCAGAATGCCTGTAAAGAGAACAATAGTCTACTGGTGTATAATTTTATAAATGTTCTTGCACATAGGGACATGCTATCAGTGCTTTAGACAGCTGAGAGAGAAATACCCTGTTCAATATTCGGGCCTCAGTTCCTTATTTTCTTAATGATACCTAGTATTTCGATAAGAGTTTTCACATAGGATAGGAGACACTAACACCTCCCAGGCCAAAACATGAAAACTGAAAGAATAAATAAAATAAAATGAGAAAATACAATGTTTTAGAGTATTGATTCTACTTGCCTCTACAATTAACCTAAAACCAGACACATCTTGGGAGGAAAGGGAAGGGCTAAACTCATGTAATAGTTTTAATCACTAAAAGATAACTAGTATTTTTACAACATCTACAACAACACAAACTTTAAGTTAATAAAAGAATATTTACAGCCCCATGCATTTGCAGATGACCAAAATTACATTTCTAGGAAGAAGGTGCTACCCTGAAATTCCTATATATGAGAAAGGTTTTTGTCTGATCTCAAGAAAGAACACAGAAAGACAAGTATCTCATGTTCTGTGTTCTCCTTTATGTGTGTAAAGTAATAATAATAACACTAATGACAGCAAAACAACAACAGCAACAGTAGGGGGATTTCTAGGGACTCGGCAGGGTATATAGGCAGGGGGTAAAAAGAGGAGGAGTATGGGGAGAAGGGTGGGCAGGACTGATCAATTCGCCCTGCGGGTATGTATGGAACTATCGCAGGGAATCCATTACTTTGTACAATTCGCGCATGATGCATGTTAATAATTACAACTGTCTTTAAAAGGAGGAATATTACCCCTGGCTCCCTGGAGTCTCACTGCCGAGGGAGGGCCTCACCAGGCCTAATTGCTGCAAAGCAAATGAACAATTAATCTCTTTAGACATCTTCTGCTCTGACCCATACTTGTTACTTCTCTTAAAACTGCAAGGAATAAAAAGCTTCAAGAATTTAAGTGCTTGCAAGATTTCACTCAAGCACTTTCCTTTATGGAAACTGTGTTTCTGACATCAGAATGACACCCCTCAATTGCTCTACCATTCACTGAGACTCAAAGACCGAAATGGTAAAAATGGGCCGTTAATTAACTTTGCTTCCATTGCGGTTGAAGGAAGAATTAACAGCATCCGTACTGCCAAAGACTGCAGACTGTGTGTAGGGTGGCACACTTCTTTTCAAGAGCAGTTAATTTTCTCCTGAGGATCTTTTGCTGCTAGCTGCTCACTATTTTATCCAGCATTGAATGATTGAAAGTAATTGTGTATTTTAAGCTGGGTAAGTATGGTCTTTATTTGTAATTTCACTTAAGAGAAAGACTTATAGGAAATGTCAGTAGGTCTACACACAGGATGTCTACAGGCAGTCACTGTGATTTTGACTAGTGGTTTAGTTCCAGATTTGCTACTTGATTTATTTATTTTGGTTCTGGGTAAATAGGTCAAACTAGAATCACAACACTGTTGATAGTTTTCCCCTTGTGATGATGAATTAAAAAGAAGAAAGAGATGCATTATCAATGTCTTAGACATTAAGCAGATAAAATATGTTAGCCAACTGACTTCTTAACTAGATAAAATTCTGGGATTTTTTTTTAAACCAACTGAAATGGTGGAAAAACTAATTATGTCACTTGGGAAGGATATAATAACTAAAATGGACACACTGTGGGTAGATGGATGGAGGAAAATAAGGCTAAAGCCACCATTGTGGAGTCTGCTGTAAGTTGTGTGGTAATGCAGTCAACACTCCACACCTGGATTCTGTATCTGTGTATTCAACCAACTGCAGGTCACAAATAGTCACAAGCAATTGCATCTGTACTGAATACATACAGACTTTTGTCATTATTCTTTGGACAATACAGTGTAACAACTATGCACAGAGCATCTGTATTCCATGTAGCAAAGTAAAAATGCTGATTTGAAATATATGGGAATGGGAGGTGGAGGTAAGAAGATTGTGGTCTGAGGCCAGACTGGGCAAAGATAGCATAAGACTCTAACTGGAAAACAAAGTAGAAACCAAAAAGGGTGGGGACATGGCTCAAGTGGAAGAGCCAAGTGTGGGGCCTTGCGTTTGGTTCCCAGTACAACAACAAGAAAAAATAAAGTATGGGAGAATGTGCCTAGGTTCTATGTAATACTCTGCCATTTGATATAAGGGACTTGAGTGTCCCAGAATTTTGTTATCCATGGAGGTCCTTTAGCTAATCCCCCATGGATCCTGAGGAGTAATTGTAGATAATTTCAGTTTGATGCTGATAGTCACACTTCCAGGTTAAAATATTGTTCCCATTTCTCAGGTGAGGGATCCAAGGTGAAGAAAGCTTGCTCACCCCCACTCTCAGCTAAGGATGTCAGGGCAAGGGATAGGTAAGAACTGAGACCAAGGGAAGCTTCCAAAAAGCAGTGGGATTTTGTGAAATCACAACTTATTAAAGCATTCATCACCATCAATAAAGAGTAAATTGTTTGAAGACAAGTATTCTATGTTACTCACATTGAAACACCAGGGTCTCACTCTGGTGCCTGCAGCACAGCAGGTGTGGAGACAGGGTCTCTCACCAGCCCCTGCCTTTATCTTGGGCCTGGGTCCAGCAGGAAGAGTTCATATTCATCTGGCCTGCAGGTCCCTGTGTTAATGATACTCTGATGGCAGGGGTGCCTCTCCTCTGCCTGAAACTCATTCAGTTATCCTAGTTGTTTGGAGCAGGCTGGCAGTGGTCCCCAGCACGCTCTCTCCTCTTAGGTGTGCATGCTCAGACACCACCCATGTGTGATACCACAAGGTCTGCTGTCAGAGAATCATTGTAGCTCACCTTCTGGTTTTTTTTTTTTTTTTTGGCAGTATTGGGGATTAAACTCTACGTGGTACTCTATCACTTGATCCACACCACAGCCATTTTTTGGTTTAGTTATTTTTCAGATAGGGATGCCCATTTTCCCAGGGCCAGTCTAGAACTGTGATCCTTCTGCCTCTGCCTCCTGAGTAGCTGGAGTTATATGCCACCACACCGGACAAATCCCACATTTTTGATTTGGGGTTAGGAGATGAGAAGAGCCCAGATTCCCTGAGAACTCTTTGTTGGTGTTTGGGCCACAATCCTAGTTAACAGTCATGACTAGGGGCCTTTTGGTTTTCTGTTTACCACTCTCCCTTGCATGTGTCACTTCAGAAGCAGAGCTTGTTCCATGACATAACTTAGCTATGTCACAACTCAACATCAAACAATGACCACCAGCTTCTGCACAATGGTTTGTTAAATGAAACACAAGTCATGGACTGGTGATATATCTCTAAGGTAGAGCACTTGCCTTTCATGTGCAAGGCCCCAGGTTCGATCCCCAGCACTGTAAAACAAACAAACAGAAACATGAGTTGCATCCCTTCTATTCATGTGTATGGCTTTATAAAGCCCAATGCTTCACTTTCAGGGCCAAAGGCTCCAGGCACATGCAGCCCTTCCACAGGAGCTGGTTGTGCTGCTTGCTGGGACTGGATGAGGGGCTCTACCCAAAAGATCCAGTGTGAAGGGCTGCAGAGACTGGCTGGCTTCTCAATCTTTCATTTCTATAGCACCACAATGATTTTAACTAAATACCCACCCTTCTGACTCAGCAGCAGCTGACAAGACTGGGGTAGAGCCAGGAACCTGATAAATCAAGTATTACTGGAGGCAATCAAACTTCAGGGCCACTGCTGGAGCCTGCCAGCCCTGATGCTCACTTGCCAGCATGAGAGCTAATGACAGCCCAGTCTTCCTTTCCTGCAGGAGGACTCGTGGGGCTAGCTGGAGGCAGACAAGCTGTGCCTTCACAAAGCCTGGTGGAGGAAACACTTTTCTGAACTGAGCTGGTCTTGGTTGGGAGTCCTTTACCCAACTTCTATTGGGAAAACTACTCAGTTCACCCTGTAAAGTTTTTCTCTTCTTTTTGCATAGCTCTGATTGGAACCTGACATCTGACAACACTCTGCAGAGGCTGAAGGAAGACTGAAAAAAAAAAAACAAACCCAGTAACCATCAAGGAGATATGACCTGAAGTCACAGCAATGGGAAGTCACAGGCTTCAAACCAGACCCACATGAGTTCTGACACCAGCTCTTCCAACTCTTTCCGGGATTCTCAGGTTAATCTCTCAACTTTCCCAGCCTCTGCCTTCTTCTGTACAGGAACAGTAATATCTATTTTTTTTTTATAAAGGCATTATATTTTTTGTGGTACCGGGGTTTGAACTAAGGGCCTCAGACTTGGTAGGCAGGCTCTCTACTGCTTGAGTCACTCCACCTACCCAGTAATACTTACTTTGTAGGATAAATAGTAGAACTAATTGAGACAAGAATGGCACCTTCTAAACCTTCAATAAGTGTGACTATTGTATCCAATGGGTATTGTTCAACTTGATGATGCTACATGGTTTTTACACCATTCTAGGCCACAGAGGGAAGTTATTTGTCTGTCCCCTTTCTCCAAGGAGAGGATTCAAGATCACAGGGGAGCTGCTTCAGACTTTCTGATCCAACACTTTTTACAACTATTTACCGTCTGGTTTGAGACTCAATTATTATTCAACAACCTACCCTATCCCTTCTTTACCTCTGTAGGAGGAAATCATCTCCTGACCTCATTGATGTTGAACTTGCAAGTGAACAGAGTGTCCTGAGTCTAGGCCTGAAGGAGCACTGTGTGCTTCTGATAATAATTCTGGGATTTTGCTACTTCTGCCAGGGGTTACTTTCCTTCCAGCCTGAGCCTCTGGGACATATGGAGGACATACATTATCTAAAACAGAGCTACTATAATCAAACTGGTAATCTGTGAGCAAAAACAACTGCCTAGTGCTATTTGTACATAGCAATAGCTAACAAACCCAGCTTCCTGAGAACAGGACAAAAAATAGGCCAGAGGTCTCTATTCTGGGAATTCTTGTATTCCTCTGTACCCACTAGTCAATCCATTAGGAAAATAGCTGCCATCTTCTGGGAATAACCCTCTCCTCCTCGTTGCCCATATGTAGGCTAGAAGTAAAATAGAGAATAATGGTTGAATATTCTCTAACTTTTTCATCTTATATCTGAATGTTTGCATGTCATGGTCTTTGATTCCCTTAGAATACCTTCCCAGTGGGGCAAAATAGCCATCTCTATCAGCCACAGAGAGAGGGCATTGGGACCTCAAACTATTATGTAAGTTGTGGGGAAATTTAATAAATTGAAAGAGATACACTGAAAACTGAAAGAATGTTAGAGAGTGGAAAGTAGTGCAACACTGTGTCCATTGTGAAGATAATATAACAAAGGGCACTGTTATTACTGGTGAGTAATAAATGGGGCAGCAGGGCAACAGAGAAAGAGTAATAGGGAGGTTGATCTGATTAAAGCACATATATACATACCTGAAATGAAAAAATGAATCCCTTTGGACTATCAATATACACTTAAAAAAATGAAGGACAGGAAGATAAAACAGTTCTTTTATGGGGGTGGGTATCAGTGAGAAGGGGGCAGAAGAGAGGGATACAGAAGGGTGATATGGTAGAGTTTTTTGTATTCGTGTATAAAAATAGAATGATAAAACCTGCTGAAATTGCTCTACAAAGCAGAGGAGGTATGAGGGAGAATGACGGAGGGGGTGCACCTAATTAAGATACATTGTAATACATGTGTGTTACAATGTGTGCCCAAACAACTATTATGTGCTAACAAAAAAATTGAAAAAAATGAAAAAGAAAAAACTGAATAAATCCCAAGATTTCAAATTTTTATTTATTTATAACCATAGAAAATACTTAAGAACCTCCTGGTAGGTTCCCTGATATAGTAATACAGGATGTTTAGTTAGATTTAAATTTCAGATGAACAACAAGTTTTTAAGTACAAATATATCCCAAATATTGCATAGGCTATATTTATAGTAAACATTATTTGTTGTTTGTCTGAAATTCAAATTTAACTTGTTCTGTATATTTATATATTATATTTTATAACCCTGCTACAGTAATCCAAACCATTGGGTTAGACACTGAGAATAGAGTTGTTAAGAATGATAGGAAAAATTTTGGCTCTCAAAATACCTTGCAACATTCTGGATAATACATGGATGTGTTCAAGATTTACATCAGATACATGAAACCTAAGCATAGATATGTACAAAAATTGCACATGATGTCAAATCCTGTAATATAAGAGGCCTGGGAGCCATGGGCTGCAGAGGGGAACACGGTATCAGCACATGGAATGCCCTCCCTCAACCCTTATCTGTGCCCTCACAGATATCTCTCCACGCAAGTCAACAAGGACAGAAATAAATTCAAGCCTATTTTTATAGTGGCTCTGCATAACATTATGGAAACTGCCAAAATTAATTGATATAATGTTAGAGCTTAGCCTTGAAAAAGAACAGAGAAGGCAAATTGGTTCAGTGACAAGACAGAACATCCTGTAGCCTTAGCGATGTGATTTAGAGGGAGATGTAGCTTGATTTGAGAATTTATACTGGTTTGTGGCAGCAGCTTGATAGTTTGGCCCAGATGGCAAGGGGCTTGGAAGAAGCAGTATGGGAGCACCAGTGACACAGACTTTTGGGGAAGGTGTATTGGAACTTTTGGAATAGCTCCAGAATGTAAGACTATCTGGATCTTTTATGGAAGTCCCAAGAAAGCACTTCTACTAAGAGTAGCTTTTTAATAGTCAGGAGAGAAAATTGGCCCAGTCTGAAAATGTCTGTCCAGTCTCCTTCCCTGGACACCCCAGTGCCCATCCAATGGCCAGGTGGCTGGTGGCTGGCATGGAGGCCATACAAGTGCCCATAAAAGTGAGTTTATTTTTTATCAAAGCTTATGTAGCTAACCATTGCCGAGAGGCTAGCTTTCTAACCTCAGCAAGTATTCACAGGTTTCCAGCACAGTATCTTGGAGCATCTAGGTATGAAGCTGGTGGTAGATTTCATAAACTCTTTTCTGTTATGGAAAAAAATCCATGCCTTTTCAGAAATACCACATTCTGAATTTGTAATTTTCAGCCACACTTTTTCTAGTTACCTGAATATGTCACACCATATATTATTGTGTGTGTGTGTGTGTGTGTGTGTGTTGAAACACCAGATCTCTACCCAGACCCTCAACACATTCTTTGTATTCCTCGTGAAGGATGCAGCCATATTAGATAAATAAAGGATTTGCTCAGACCCAGTTTATAATATACTCATTAGTATAGCAGTCAATGGATCTCATGTTTATATTACAACAATCTATTACAAGGGCCAGAATTGAGATGTGTAATTAAATCTAGTGACTCACTAGTAAAAATTTTGCTTTTCTTCCTGATACTATAGACTATTAGCTTAGAAGTTTTAGAGTCTAGCTAGAGAATTGCTTTGACCCATGAATATAACAGTGTTTCCATAGAATTGGAAGATAAAGAATACCATCTGGCCATGTTGACCTCCTTATGACATTCATCCAACCGGCAAAAAAAAAAAAAAAAAAAAAAAACAAAAAAAGGTGCTAGATTGGGCACTTTAACCTACAAAGTAAAAATGGTATTGAAGTAAGCAGTGGGGTGGGGATAATTATAAGTTTAGGCAGGTGCTCCCTGGCACCTCGTAGTTCAGCTGTGCTGAGTGCAACATGCTAGTGGGCAGAGCCACCAAGGCTCATATTCTTCAGGAAGGAAGGTTTGAGTCACTTCACAAGACAGATATCTGCTGAAGACCCAGCAGACAAGAAAGTGTAAGACGTTATATAACAGTTATAGCATTGGGACAATTAACAGTACAAGTGTCATAGCCTCCTCAATATTTATTTTTATGTAAGTTGTATTGATTGAAAAGTTTCAAAAATTTGAGATGCAATTAAGAGAAAACCAGGAAAGAAAGAGACATTATCCAGAAATCCTGGACCCAGAGTTCGATGCATTAGCTGTAAAACTTGGGATGTCTCTTTGGTTGGGCCTCATGTAGGATGGGGTGTGAATGAGATTTTATCACACAGAGTGATCACAGCTAGGTGAGAACTTTATTTTGAAAGATGATTATGGGAAGAAGAATGGATGAGGATGTGGGGTTGTCAAGCAGGTATGTATCATATGATACTTGGCCAACTTGGGATTTCTTGTATTCAAATACCCTACCCATTCAGGGTAATCCTACAAAGCAGAGACACATCCCCACCACCACTGGGGAAGCTGAAATAAGGGAGATATTCCTCTTCTCAGCTCTCTAGAGGTAGGAAGGAGTGCACACACGAATTTTGTTGGGGCAAACAATGATTGCCTGAGACCCTTAGTCTTAAAGGAATGTGAACAAGAAGAAGGTTAGTTGATTACTTGTAGTAGATGCAAAGGGGCATCTGGGGCCAGCAGTGCCAGCTGCAGTGGTCATGGTCTGTGACTTGGGTCCCAGCACTGATGATCAGGTAGTGTAACCACAGTGCACAGACTCTTGATTCCTGACTATTTCTGACTCAGCGTTCTGGTTTACCTGTTGTTCTGTAGAGTAGCAGGGATCCTTCTAATGAATCTTCCATGCACTTTTGTAGGCCAGATTTGTCTATTGTTTACAACTAATATCCTTGCCTGGAACAAGGGATTTTGCACAATGACAAGGTCTAGGGCATAGCCAAGGAATGGATGAAGTGTGATAAAGATGATTGTTGTTGGGGATTAATGGTTAAGGAAGAATCCAGAACTTTGCACATGTCATGCATGGAAAGCTCATAGAGCACATGATGGTAGAAATTTGGTAGAGGAATTTGTAAAACCAGGTACCCAACTCTTCAGAAAATGAGAGGAAGGGATACTGGCTCCCTTGAAGAGGACAAGTAGGAAGCATAGAATAATTTAGCCAAATCCATCAATTTCCAGAGGAGCAGAGTCTACAGAAGGTGGAGGAAAGTTAGGATGTAGATCAAACATCAGAAAGAAAGGAACATTGGATAGAAAACCTGACCTTGTGGTCTGATGCATGGGAGAGATGCCAGAGAGCCAGGACCGCATGAAAGAAATAGGTTTTAGTTAAGTCAGAGAACTTGGAAGAACGTTCTGAGAGGAAGAAAGTTCTGGAAGACTTCAAAGACCATGGGTTACAAATTGCAGAGTGATGAGCTCTTCAGAGCAGAACTCTGGGATGTCAATTCAACTAGGAAGCAGCACATCCAAGGATGGTTGTTATCAGAGAGGACAGGTGAACCTTAACCCAGGGTGGAGGCGGTGCACAGTGTGTTCAGCTAGCACAAAGGTGCCCTTCCATCTCATGTACCTATGTAAGATGTTCTGTGTGGGGTCCTCAGTTGAAGGTGATAGGCCTTGTAGTGTGAAGACCTGGGTTCTAGTCCCAAGTCTACTATTTAGTAGCTGTGTTATCCTAAGGATTCATTTTGGTTTAGTCATCTGTATGATGGGAATGATGAGTCCCTTATTACTTGGTGGTTGTGAGGATCAGAGAGGTGATGTATAGAATGCTTTTTGAAAAAATTCATTTGAGAATAAATTTAAACTTAAATTATAAGAATAAAAATGGCATAGATTACACAATACCCTACCCTTTGCCCAGCTCACTTACTGCTAATAAAAATTTACTCTGTTTATATCATTATTTGCCCACTTTGTGTGTAGACAGGTGGATATTGCTCTTCCCAGCTCACTAGAGGGAGGGTACGTGTGTGTGGGTGTATTTGCGCTATATAGAAAGAAATACTATATATATATATATTATTCATGTATGTGTTTACACTATTTCTATTCCAGTTTTATCAGTTGACCCATACCCTTTAAAAAAATTCATCACAACCACACCGCTTTAAGACAGAAAAATGAGAAATTACAGATAAATTCAAAAGACAAAATCATTCATAATTCCAGACCTTAGATGAGTTAAGCTGCCTGGGTTCCACTTCCCTGCTAGCATTGGTGAGCACCCTGAATGTGAGTCCCATTTGCTTTTGTCTCTCTCTACTCTGTGAGTCTTTGCCCTTAAAGATAACCTCACACTGCTCTTCTCCACAGTGTGTGTGTGAAGACCCGTGAATGTGTGTCATACACAACAAATTCCTATGCAAGTCTGAGGTGTGTGTGGCCCAATCACAGACACTGAAAACCTTTTCCTGCTGCCTCACTGCTCATTCCTCTGCTGTCTCTCTTCTTTGCTCATTTCTCTTCTCTTTATCAGATTGGGGACTCTTTTCTGTGTCCCCAGAGCCCTGTAATTGTGTCTTATTGAATCATACTACTATTATCTGTGTGTAGGTCTGAATCTCCCACCAACTTGAGATGCTAGGACTATGTCTTCCATTTCTTTCTGTCCTTAGTAAGCTCCTAGCACATAGCAAATACGTGCTTAATAAAGAGATACAGAGGAATATGTGAGTGAATTAATTAAAGTCTATTTAAATGCATTCCTAGGGAAAATTACTCAGTCTTGGTAAACAGGTAAGCTATTGAATCTCAGCATGTGTAACTAGGAAAAACGCTGGCTTACTGAAGACATCACACCTGTTCTATTATTTACAAATTACTAAATCCACTTATACTCATGGTCAACATAATAATGTCTTAGTGAAAACAGTAATTAATAAAGCAAAATCAAATGTAGGTGGAAAATTCCATCTTGCTTGAATTAAGACAGATGAAAAAACTGGTGTAAAATTGGAGCACCAGATGGTATCAATACATTACATTAATTTTCTATTCACATATTCAATTATAGATTAAATAAAAACTAATAAGAGTAATTTATTTCATGGAGTTTGTATACACCATTTGATTAAAAATTCCCACAATGTCCAATTAACCCACTTATTTCACACTTCATAACAATGGAGCTTGGGGGACGTGATCCACCAGACGTTTTGCAGGGGCACTGGCCCCTGTGGGTGCTATTCGGAGATGTCATAGGACTGTTCCCCAAGTGTTGTTGCAAGATAAAATGCAAGCTGCATGGTGAAGTTTGAATTTTAGATAAAGAAAGGATGATCTTCTATGCCCCAAATATTGCAAAAAACACACACCAAAAAAGTACCCACAGTTTACTAAATGCATTTTTGCATTTCCTTTTAACTCTTTACAATTGGTGAACTAAGGTAGATTCACTGGGAAAGAAGTGCATCCAGATAACTCTCTGCCATTCCCGGAGCACCTGAGGACACTGTGTTCAGCACCACAGCCACACCTTCACAGAGGAGCCACGAGGGACTGAAATGGGGAAATAGGGCCAGGATCTTTGATGCTGCCTTGACCCTGGAAACTGACCAGACCACTCTTTCCTTCTGGGCCAAGTCCAGAGACAGGTCAACATCACAGATAGGGAAAAGCCCTTGCCCCCCATCTCCCCGACAGACTGCAAAACAAGTCTTCCCCCCTGCTTTGTGATGTCACAAAGTATTCTAAAATGTAAGGGAGAGTTTATATTAAAATCTTCATTTTTTTTATAGATAGAGAACACTAAAATTCAAATAAAATTGGAATAATTGCCAGGCACCATTGGTTCACACCTGTAATCCTAGCTACTTGGGAAACTGAGATCAGGAGGATGGAGGTCCAATGGCAGCCCAGGCAATTAGTTCACAGAACCCCCATCTCCAGAATAACCAGTGCAAAACAGACTGGAGGTGTGGCTCAAGTGGTAGAGTGCCTGAGAATGAAGCAATGAGTTCAAACCCCAGTCCCACCACTAGTAATAATAATAATTAATGTAAAAGAATAAGATTCAATACAAGTGTAAGTGACTATCAACTATCCCCTCGCTGGGGGTGCCTTGGAGATGAGGGACTGAGACAGTCAAAGATATAGGGTTTATCAATATAGGGTAAGAGCTCCACATAGATGAGAGCTATGAATGGCATAAACAGAGAAGACAAGGGCACTGATACCCATAAAATATATCTTATTAAAGGAGGACAGAGGATAAAGAAGACACAGCATGGCCTTCAAAGCTGAGCAAACCTGAATTCATATTTTGGCCCTATCCTTTAAAACCAATGAGTCCCTTGATGAAGACAGTATTGTGACTGAGTCATGACAACCACTGGTGAACTTAGAATGTAGTTTCTTCCTTGTACTGATGCCTTGATTTACTTTGAAATGCATCCCCCAAATAAGATGGATGATTCAGAGACAGAAGGATAAACAGATGAATTATGATGAGATAATGTAAACATACTGAGATGTCATTGGTGGAATTGAAGTGGTTGATACTTAGGGTTGACTGTACAATTTATTCAACTTTTCTGCATGCTTTGAAACAGTCAATACTCTTTTTTTGCAGATTCAGTCATCATGGACAAAAATATTTGAAAATAAATCCATCTGTACTGAACATATTCAGACTTTTTCTGGCCATAATGCTTTAAACAGTACAGTATGACACACATTTGTATAGTATTTACATTGTACTGGATGTAAGTCATCTGGAGATTATTTTAAGTATACAGGTGATGTGCACAGGTTGTATGCAAATACTATACTGTTTGATATAACGAACTTAAGCATCTATGCATCTGGGCATCCATGGGGTCCTAGAATCAATGCCCCCTGGACATCAAAGAATGAATATATTCATGATAAAGTATTAGTAATTACTCACCTTTGAGTTGATGTCAGAATCAAATATGGCCACAAAGGGTGGCTGATGCCTGTAATCTCAGCTACCCTAGAGACAGAGAGGAGAATTGTGGTTAGTAAGATGCCATTTTAACCAAGCCAGGCATGGAGTGGCATATGTCCGTTTTCCCAGTTACATGGAAGGTATAGGTTGGAGGACCACTCCCTGAGGCTGGCTTTGAGCAAAAATTCAAGACCCTACTTGAAAAATAACTAAAGCAAAATAGGCCTAAGGGCATGGTTAAGTGGTAGAGCTCCTGCCAGCAAACTCCAGTACCACCAAGTCACAAACACAGAGATGTCTCACATTACTCATGGTAAGGGTCTGACAGACATTTGTGGAGATGAGGGGACCCAGGTTGTTCAAGGTTCCTGTTTCCTATCTGCTTCTGTCCCTTCTGTTTGTTGGACATCTGGGGAAAAAGTGGTCCATGGGCAGAGAAGCTTGCCAGACAGTGAGAGAGCAGCCAATGGCTAAGAGTAGAGAATCTTATCTCAATTCTGGCAGACCTTCAGTTGGTAAAGATTATTAAAATTGGGGAGTAATATTGTCTTTGTAGTAGCAGAAGAAGCAAAAAGTGCTGACAGTGATGGCTCCAAATGCACGGCTATTTAGTTAAAATCTCAGTGGGTAAAAAAATTGAACTAGCTGAGGTCTCTGCCCACTGCCCACTCTACCTCATCCATCTTCCTGAAGGAAATTACAGCAAATAAATGTTTCCTGCACCCCATTTATTCTGTGGAGAGCATGATATATGAATCTGAAAATATGAGGACTTGATTAGTTAAAATGAACTGCTGATTTTTCTTAGCTCCAAATTTTCTCTGATTGTTGTAAAAATAATGAAATCTGCAACATGCTTAATTCCTTAACAGTTACCAATTTGTGGCTTTTAACAAAAATAATTGCAGGTAAATTTAGCTAGTGTCTGTTGTTTCAAAAGTGAGCAAATTATTTTTTACTTGATCTTCTTTCTCTTTTCTTCCCAATTTACTCTTTAATCAAATATTCCTTTATAGCTCAAATATCATTCCTCTGTTATGCTTTTGAATGCTCACAGAATGAATGGATTGTCCCCTTCTCTGCATCCCACAGGACCTCACAGTCAGCCTCCTGTGATGGGCTATTTTTACCTGGAATGGGGATTTATGCCTATGCTTTATCGATCCTAATACTCTTGGGATAAAAAAAAATCACATCTTTAGTCTCTAGAGTACCACATTCAGTGCCTTAAATATAATGGATGAACAATTATTCTAAATGAATTAAAAAGCAAAAGGATAAACTTTACTTTAAAATTACATAAATTAAGCAAATGAAAGGACCAGCGCCCCTTGGAGAAATGGCTGATTCTAGGGCTAGGGGAAAGATAATAGAATATGAAGATCCTATTAAAAGGACATAAAAGCAAAACTGAATTGACTACCACTAGTTAAATATGAAACAATTCAAGCAATAAGATAATAAAGTAACCCACAGAATAAAATAAGAACCCATGAGCCCTTGTTGAGATAAATATGTAATAATGCTGCAAAAAGAAAGTATTTTTAAATTACTATTAATGCTGTGCTGGGGTCCATTGTGACATTTTTAAAAGTTCTTACAATATATCATAGCTGAATTCAATTCACCCCCTCCATCATTCTCCTTTATCCTCCCTCCCCTCATTTCCGCATCAGTTTCAACAGGTCTCAGTTTTCCATTTTCATACATGAGTACGTAGTATTTCCACCACATTCACCCTCCTATGCCCTTTCCTTATATCCTCCCCACTCTCACTGGTACCAACCCCCAGACAGGACCTGTTTTACCTTCCTGTCCTCTGCTTTTGAAAAAGAGACATTTTTATTTAAGATAGCTATACAGGGGTTTCCTTGTGACATTTCCATTTATATATATGGAATGACATTTCCATTTATATTATAACCTGAATTGGTTCATCCCCTCTATGTTTCTCCTTTCTACCTTAGTCCCCTTCTTATGATGGTTTCAGAAGAATTCCAAGAAAATGTGGAAGAAATGATGAATTTGAATATTGCCACTATCTATTGTCAACTCCCATATTAATAGTCATTTCAGATAAGAACCATCAAGGATTCTTATTTATTTATTTTCAGCTAAAACTAGTGGGCAGAGTGTGATGAAAAGTGGTGTATGTACAGTTTTATGTCCCCTCACAGGATACCTGATAATCATGGATGTCACTTTAACCTATTGATGAAAGTTGACCCTTGCCATTACAGAAAACCACTGACTGCATATCTTATGAACAGCAGGGACTTGACCCTCAAAGTCTGAAGGCAGGACAGCCTCTGGTCAGGGTGCCAGCTGATTTGGGGTCTGGTGAGGGCCCGCTTCCTGTCTCAGATGGCTGTTTTCTCATTGTGTCCTCATTTGGTGGAAAGGGTAAAGAACTCTCAGGAGTGTTCTTTAAAAGAGTACTAATCCCATTAAAAAGGGCAGCATCCTCATAAACTGTCACCTCCTAATACTACCACACTGGGGTTTAGGATTTTAACATATGGGGGGAGGCACAAATACTCAGCCTGTAGCCTCAATAGTGAGAGAAATCATCGTGTGCCTCCTGATAGGATGATCTAAGCACATAAAATGCCATTTTATGGTATTTCAGATAAAAATGCTAACCATGATTTTAAACACAAGGAAACATCAGACAAAGCAACACCAAGGGGCATTCCAGAAAACAGATGTATGTATTTATAGTTCAAAACTGTCCATCATGAAAGACTAAGACTTGGAATAAGAAAAGCCTAGGAGAAATCACATTTCAATGCAGTGTGTGAGTCTGGATTTGGTCCTGAGCCAGAAAAAAGTTTTCTTGTCTGTATATAACCTTAATGGGATACTGATGAAGTTTTAATATCTGTCAGTTGGATAATATTACTTTATCAAAGTTAATTTCCTGATTTGGATCATTGCACTGTGGTTATGTCAGAGAATTATCCTTATTTAAGAAATCACACTCAAGTACTTAGCAATACAGAAGTATCATTGTACTTACTGAAATAGTTCAAAGGAGTAGGTAGGTAGATGATAGATACATACATTCATACATAAATGCATACATACATACATGACACACTCGCTTGTGCACATGGAGGGGGAGAGAGAGAGAGAATATGACAAAGACTATTTTGCTATTAACTCTTGAGGAGTCAAGTGAAGCATAAATAGGAATTCAAAGCACTATTTATTTTTGAAGCTTTGCCCCAAGCTTGAAAGTTTTTCAAAATTTAAAAATGGGGAAAAGTCCTCTGCCATAAGATGTACATAAGTGCATGTTACTAAATTAGACATTTTTAAAAGATCACTTTGAAAGCACATGATATACGTTCTATTACTTTTTTGTGGGACTGGTATTTGAACTCAGGGCCTCTCGCTTGCTAAGCAGGCTCTTTACCACTTGAACCACTCCACCAGCCAAGTTTTGCCATTTGACAGATGAGAAAATTGAAGATTGAAGAGTTCATAAAATAGTTGAAACTTCCATGGTACAAAGAATTTGAACTTAGACCAATTTAATACTCAAACCCATCTATTTTCCTTCTATTATACTCAGAACTCTCTTTTAAATCAATTATTCCATTGAATAATTTAAACAAAGAATCCCATTGGATGGGCACCTATGAACAAATCATCCTTACAAGAGGTCCTCTGTAGATCTGGGAATGGGAAGGATGGGAAATACAAATATGGTTATAGAAAGTTAAAGTGCACATAGAATTTAGAGCCACCTGGAAATGAGGACTAAAGCAGGAATAACAGCCTTTCACAGTCTGCACTGGAACATAAGTCATATATGTTTGAATTCCCACTTTTAATTGTTGAGAAGAAGTAAGAAGAATATTCCAAGAAGGACTTAGAGGCAGAGTCCAAGATTCTTATTAGGTATCACTCATCAGAACAGCTGGTTTGTCCAGAAATAATGGTGATCCCGGCCACTGTGTTCCCTCAACACCTGCTTCCCTCTTTGCTGTATAACAGAAATAGAAGCCTTGATGTTGGAAGTACACTCATCAGAACTTCCAGCTTGTGTGGTGGAGCTCCAGTTCACCCAGACTCAAGACCCAAGCCTCCTTGCTTCCTTCTGTCATGGTCATATTCCAAGAAAGGCAAATATTCCTGGGTCTCTAGCAAAGATTAGCCACCTACCCACCAGGAAGGAGAAAAGTACACATGCAAAAGAATAATGTACAGTTATCTAAAAGATGCTGCAATGCTTTAAAGAAAAGACAAAGTTGATGCAAGACCTGGTAGGGTGCAGAACTGAAGGCTCCTTAACACCCTGTCATCACATACCCTATGACACAGTCTTGGTCATTAGCAAACATCTTTGGGGAAAAATTTGGAATTTTCTTAAGACCCTTTTACCTTGGGGAAGATGTTTTGTGGCTAAGAAGGAGTGACTTGGCTTGAAATCTGGGGTTACAGAAGGATTCTCCATCAGCTGAATAATGTCTGGTGACCATACCCTCACCACAAGGAGCAACTACATCACACAGCTGAGCCCCATTCAAATTCATGTCTTACAAAATGGTAAGCTACAGTAAAATGGTTCTTGTTTTGAGAATTTAAATGTGGGGATTAATTGTTACACATCAATAGATGTCAGGAACACTGTACCTCAGTATTTCCAAGTGTCACATAAAAGGATCACAGAATAATAAGGCAGGAGTAAGAAATACACAGGATACTAATAGGAAAGGAAGAAGTCAAATGATCCTTGTTTGCAGATGACACAATCCTACACTTGAAAGACCCTAAAGTCTCTATTCGAAGACTCCTAGCTCTGATCAACACTTTCAGCAAAGTAGCAAGACACAAAAATCAACATGCAAAAATGAAGCACCAGTCTATATGGCAACAATACACGTGCTCAGAAAGAAATCAGGAAAACAACCCATTCACGACAGCCTCCAAAATGAAAAAATACCCAGGAATAAACATAATCAAGGAGAAGAATGACCTCTACAATAGCAACTATGAACCACTGAAGATAGAGACTGAAGAAGGCACTAGCAGATGGAGAGGTATCCCATTTCCATGGATCAGCAGAACTAGAATTGTGAAATTGCTAAAACTAGTGAAAGCCATCGACAGATTTAACATTACCACCCTCAAAATTCCAAAGTCATTCTCCACAGAAATAGAAAAACATTCCTAAAATTAATACAGAAGCACAACATCCCCACATAGTCAAAGCAATCGTGAGCACAAAAAGCAATGCTGGAGACATCATAGCACCTAACTTCAAATTACACCATAGAGGCAGGTACTACATGCGGAAGACTAAAACTAGAACCCGATTTCTCATCCTGACAAAAAAATCAACTGAAGGCCAGTCGTTATGGTGGGTCACACCTGTAATCCCAGCTACTTTGGAGGCAGAGATTGGGAAGATTAAGGTTTGAGGTCAACCTGGTTGGGGAGGGGAAGGGAGGAGAGTAAGCAAAACCCCATCTAAACAAATAATCTGGGGGTGGTTGTACACATCTATAATCTCAGGTACTTGGGAAAGAGGCCTTAGGTAGGAGGATCACAGTCTTTGGCTGGTCCTGGGGAAAAAAACCATATGACTCTCTGTGAAAAATAACTAAAGCAAAAAAGTGGCTCAAGTGGTAGAGTACTTGCTTAATAGGCCCTGACTTTAAACCCTACTACTGCCAAAAAAATCATTTCAAAATGGATCAAAGACCTTAATGTATGACTTGAAACTACTATGGGGAAAATATTTGAGCATCTAGGCACTGATTTTCTGAATTGCATTCCAAAAGCTCAGGAATAAGAGCAAGAATTGGCAGATGGGATTTCATCAGATTAAATAGCTTCAGAACAGCAAAGGAAACAATGACCAGTGCAAAGAGCCAGCCTGCAGAATGGGAGAAATGTTTGCCAGATAATCAACAGATAAAGGATTAATATCCAGAACATACAAAGAGCTCAAAATTTAAACATTAAAAAATCAAATAATACAATCAATAAATGGACAAATTAGTTGGACAGTTCTCAAAACCAGAAGTACAAGTGGCCAATAAAGAGATGAAAAAATGTTCGACATCTTTAGCCATAAAGAAACCAATGCTACTAAAACCACACTAAGATTCTATCTCACCCGAGGCAGAATGGCTATTGTCAAGGAAACAAAGAACAAATGCCAATGAGGATGCAGAAAAAGGAAACCCTTAAAATTAGTGCAACCACTGTGGAAATCAGCATGGAGTTTCCTCAAAAAACTAAAAATGGAGCTGAGTGTGGGGGCCCAAGTCTGTAATCCCAGCTACTTGGGAGGCAGAGCAGGTGGATTACAAATTTGAGGCCAGCCTGGACAAAAGTAGTGGTGAGACCCTGTCTCAAAAACAAGAAATAAACAAATTAAAAATGCCAGGACATAGTTCAAGTGGTACAGAAATTGCCCTGGGTCCAACCCCAGGACTGCAAAGAAAAAAAAAGTCTAACAGTGGCAAAGGAAGTACCCTTTGATGCTGCTATATCCCTCCTGGGTACATACACTAAAGATCCCTGCATGGCTGTGTTTATTGTGGCACTTTTCACAATAGCCTAGTCATGGAATCAGTCTATGTGCCAGTCAACAGATGACTGAGTAAAAAAAAGGAGCGTATGTACACACCATGGAGTATTACTCAGATATGAAGAACATTATGTCGTTTGCAGGAAGATAGATGGAACTGGAGATCATCGTATTAAATCAGAAAAATAAATATAGTTTCTCTCATATGAGGAATCTAGATTTTAAAAACAGCGTGGAAGCAGAAGGGGGATTGTTTGGGAGGGGAGAAGGGAGTAGAATAGGAGGAGATAGATTGAAATATATAGTTTACAAGAAAGAAAACATTATATTTTGTACTACTAATTACAAAAGGATTCATCTCCATCTACCCCCAAGACTCCGTATAATTCTGAACAAATAATCACTTGATAGGGATTTTTAACCTCTTTTATCTCAGTGATGAATCAATTTGTGCTAACCTGGTATTGTGTGATTCCTTCTAACAATCAAATTACAGCAAGAGATACACTTTTGAGCTCCTGCCTTCCTCTGAGGGGTCTCTATAGACATAGAACGCTTGGTCAGGTGGAACTTCAAAACACACCATGAAAATGGGGGCCACCAAGCCAACACACAGGGCATCTGCTCTCATGGGGTTCCACTCTCATTCAGAAGTCTGCTGACAACAAAGTAAAACCAGGAGGCAAAGAGAGTCCTCTCCTCTCCTTAAGAATCTGGTATGAGACCAAGTACAGCCATTCCAAAAATGGTGGAACCAGCAACTGTACCACTAGACAAAGCTCCATAAATAAGATAAGAATATATTTCTCCCGTGTACGACTTTTTAAAATAGCATCTTTAAGAGCTGTCATTTACAAATTTATCACAGCAATCTTTGAACATATTTATATCTTTACTATCTTGAGATAACAAGTTCCATGTCGTCTTTATATTTACTTTTTCCTAAATTTACCTCCTCTAAAGCTAGTTTTAGTAATCTACCAGCTCTTCTTCTTGACGTGACTAGATTTAGCAAATTCCAAAATCTGGATTGAGAAACAAAATATACTGAAAATTAGCCATGTCCAATTCTCTGCAAAGGAAGTCTGGTTGTAAATATAGAAATGCGTAAAAGTTAAATATATGGAGTTTTCCCATCAAACGAATTCTCTTGAAAAATCTGTCAGAAAATACCAAGCAAAGGATGAAAGAAGCAAGCTTGTTGAGAACATGAATGTTGCCTGGTTATCATTTTAGGTGTAGACTGGAAAGGGCTTGGATTACAGATACTCTGGTAGTGAACCAAATCCCAGAGTTAATCATCTATATATTTTTAACAGGTCAGGTGCCACGCATAATGTGTGGAAAGAGGGAAGAAATCTGTGCCCTGGGAGCCCCCTCCTTGGGCTCCATACTACTCTCTGTGGGATTGTGAGAGAGCTACTTCACCTCTTGTACTGCAGTTTCTGTATCTGTAAAAGATGGAAATAATAAAACCCTTCTGCATTATGTTTTAATAAGGCTTTGTGAAGTTTAAATATGTAAAACTCTTAGAATGTGTCTGGGACATGGTAAGCATTATAAAAGAATTGGCTGTTATGACTAGAGTAAGGAACTAAATAAATGTTCATTCTTTTCTTCCTTCTGCAACCTTTTTAATAAAGTATAATAAAAACAAAGCTTTGCTATTTTCTGGTTCCAAGGAGGCTGACATTTGTACCATGTAAATTAAAATTGCTACACATGCATATCAGCTAGCTTAATTGTTGATTAGCTGAATAAATGATTTTAAACTGGGAATGACTTTGGACAAAAGGAAGGGCTTCCATAAGTTCATAAATGCAAGGATGGAGGTACCTGAAACATTTTTTCCCATGAGTTCTTAAGAGGAGACTAGGTAAAGTGTCCTGGTTATTAGTTAGGAAGTTCACCTGACAAGCACATCATAGTGTGTACCTGGAGAAAGAGTGACAGTTAATTGCAGTGGGAGATGAAGTTTTCTGGGCCCTCCTTCTAATTTGTAAATTCTTAAGAGGTCCAGAAGTTACAAAGTTTGTGGCACAGTTGATTGGTGTGTAAAGCTTCAAGTCCTTCGGGGTTTCCTTCCTTGGTTTCACTGACTATGCCCCATAGCTCCAGAGCTCCCAGCCACACACCAGGCAATGAAGGGCCAGCCATCCCTGAAATGTCAGCAGGGTCTGGGCACTCTTCCCCAGGGCTATGCTCAGGGACTCAGGATGTGAGACTGGTCACTAAAGCCTATGGACTGCACAGCGAAGCCGATGTCCAGTCTGTTTCAACACAGCCATCAACCCTGCCCCACGGTGGAACTTTGCCTACTGAAGCTTTCTCAGGTTCTTGTGTTCTCTGACTGTGGAATGTTCTCAGTCTGTACTCAGAACTCACTGACAACAGATGGATGTTAGTGGAAAATACCCCAGCTTCTGTATCCTTGTGTTAATGGACTGTTTGTGTTCAAATGTTGAAACCATGACCCCCAAAGTGGCTATATTTGAGATGGGACCTGTCAGGAATTAAGTAGATGGGGTCCTGATCCAACAGGAGTGGTGTCTTATAAGAAAAGACACTTGAGCTCTCATTTACAATGACATGCACATAAGAGGATATAACAGAATATAGTTGTCTGAAAGCCAGGAAAAGCACCCTCACCAGAAACTGAATTTGCCAGCACCATGAACTTCTAGCCTTTGAAAACTGTGAGACAACAAATATCTATCATTTATACCCATCTGTGGTGTTTTGTTATTCTAGCCTGAGCAGACTAATAGAGCCTGTATTCTACATCAGTGAATTTCCAGAAGTCACTCAGTGGCACAATCTGATCTTTAATATGCCTTTTATTTGTTTTCCTCCACTTCCTCCTCCTTTGTCATGCTTTCTGGGGTGACTTCCAAATAAACAACCTACACTCAACTGCGTGTCCTCGGATTTTGCTTTTGGAGATCACACACTAGGGCATATGTAATCAGCATCGATGGATGATGTGAACATTGCAGGGTACCACTGACAGCATCACAGGTAAGGGGAAGTGTGTTTGTGGAAAGATGAAGTGGAAGATCTTTGATAGGGTTCCTGCCCAGTGCTGTGCCTCAGCTACTGTTCACCAGAAAATGGTGCTATCCCTCCTTCATTCTTCATTCTCTGCTTTCCTTTGGGCACAACAGAATTACATAGAACCACATTCCTTCACCTAGAACCACTGAGCCTGAACCAAGGGCACAGATAAATTGCTACCATTAATTCCATGCCAGGTTAGTAAGTTGTAGAGGAGCTTCAAACTCAGGGATTTAAGCATTTTCATCTCAAGATTACGCTCCATTTTTATATGACATCATGATCCTCTGCAGGGAGGAAGTCATGGGCTTGCTGGTGATTGATTTCTTTTTTTGCAAGTATTTGAATTTATTAACATATATTAGTTGTACAAAGGAATGAGTATTATTATGATATCATCTTACACACATGTAACTTATTTTGATAATATTTACCACTCTTGCCACCCTCTCCTTTTCCCCTCCCACATCCCTAATACTTTTCCTTTTCCTTTTATGTCCCTTTTTCTCCTAAATTTCATATGAAAGAAAATATGTGATGCTTGTCTTTTGGAGTGTGGTTTATTTCTCTTAACAGAATGATCTCCAGTTCCATTCATTTTGCTGCAAATAGTGTAATTGCTTCTTCTTTTTGGGTGAATAATACTCCATTGCATATATACATATGTGTGCACCTAAATACATGTATATATCACATTTTCTTGGTCCATTCATCCATTGATTGGCACCTAAGTTGATTCCATAGCATGACTATGGTCATGGGTATGGGGGTACCCACTATTGTAAACTGACCTTTATTTGGCGAGTATATACCAAGAAGTGGTGTCTCAGCCCACTCAAATGACTATCATCAAGAATGCCAAACTAAGAAAAAAAAGTGTTGACGAGGTTGTAGTGAAGAAGAAACTATTATAAAATGTTGACAGGAAGGTAAATTACCTAAGCCACTATAGAAAACAGAGATTTCTAATTAAAAACAGAACCACCACTTGATCCAGTTGGTGATTGATTTCCAAAGATGGAACTTCTAAACAGGGCATCTCAGTTACAATCTAAGGAAGCTGGACTCAGAGCTGTCCCCATGCCCTACACTCTGGGAGCTCTGGGAGCTCTGCTGTGAGTATGGTAGGTACACAACTTTGTAATCAACTTTGCAGCAAATTGATGCACAGCTGTTTGCCAGGGAAATGTGAGCATCTATGACAAGTACATTGCCTAAGAAAATGGGTGATTTTTGTCTCCATCACACGAGAAACCTGGGCCAATTTCCCTGCCAAGTATAATTTTCTAGTACATTAATCTGCTATAAATCACTGAAGTCAATCTCCAGAACCACTTTGTTCCCCATAATTTTCATTTACATAATTCATCAATTAAAAATTTTGGAGGAGAAATAAATCTGTTACTGCAGAAGACATTCTCTTGACTTTCCATCCATAAAATTTTATCCTCATAAACTTTAGGCTTAGCTGGGCTTTGGGTAAATTTGCTAGTCTCCTACACTGATGCAAGGAAGGGTCCTTATTTTTTCAGGGGTCCTTTTTCTGTTCATACTTCATTATCTGAAAGACCTGGATTTACATTCTAATTTCAGGAATATAACCTTGGAAAGTTATTCAAACCCTCTAAGCATTAATTTTTCTCTTGCATACATTAGTGGTAACAATAATAGTAACTCTACAACTAGGGGTTGCTTCAAGAGTTAATGAGAAAACATATTATTTAGCACATATTTGCCATTCTTTGTTCATTTGGTATGCGTTTCGTGTTGCTAGAATAGAATACTTGATACTGGGTACTTGATTAAAAAGATGGTTTGTTTAGTTCACAGTTTTGGAGGCTGAAATTTCAAGATAAGGTGGCCCCATCTGTTCAGCCTCTTTTGAGGGCCTCCCTGTCTGTACACATGTGATAAGAAGAAAGGAAAACAGGTGCACTCAGAAGGGGCCAGGTATATGTGAAGGTCTCACTTTATAACAACCCACTCCTTCAGTACTAACATGATCTCATGAGAGCTAGATCTTCCAAAAGACAACCTTTATCCATTCAAGACGGTGGTATCCCATTCCATAATTACCTCTTAAAGGTTCTATCATCTCCCCAACCTGCCACAGGTGGGACCAAACTTTCAGAACATGAACCTTTGGGGGACACACTCACATCATATTCAAACCATACCAGCATCCACATTCCATTCTTAAACTTAAGTCATTCCTTACATTTGCATCTTGATGGGAAATAGAAACTGAAAATTCTAGATATTGATTTTTCCCAGGATCCCTTGCAGTAGGCCTAGACACTTGACCCAAGTTTAGTGCACATGCCCTATATTTGACCCATCAGATGCATCTGCTCAGACTTTGACTTAGCAGATTGCATGAGAAAGAGGCAGAACACTGTAAATCCCGCCATAGGACTATCCTAGCAGGAACACCTAACTTGCTACAGCATCAGGATCAGCAATGCCAGCGGCTGTATCTAGTGTCTGGTACTCAGGATTAGCAGCTACATCTCCACTGGAATGGTTCTAAACCATTATTTGGGTCATGTAGCCTTTAGACCACTTTCTAATCTAATATTCCTATCAAGATTATGAGTAACCCTATCATTATTTTAAGTGCCTACCTAGATATGTGTGATCTACCCAAATTGCGTGTCATTTCTGTAGACCTATCTACAAGCGATCCTTTAATCCTAGGGTTTGATAAAGAGAACTAAAATGTAGGTTGGGTAAGACGATGAACGAGTCATCATAAAAGTGATGTACTTCAGGCAGGAAACCACAAACATAATAATATATGGTTGAATATCAATCTCTTTACAAAGAGATCAATGAATTTCTGGTCATGGTAGCTAAAATGGTAACTAATCTTGACTTCATCTGGGTCCTTAGGTCACTTGTCACAGTTTAGTATATTTTTCTACTGATCTATTTCAGTGTCTATTGCTGGTCCACACCCTAGCTAATCTGGTCTGAATGTGGCTGAATTGAGGCTGAAGACTGCCATTCTTTGTAGTAGAACTGAATCGTTCATTGCTAATAATTTTCAGCAGTTACTACAATTGCTCTAAGTCCAGTAACTTGCTCAATTGTATTGCTATTTCTGTAACTCTTTGTGTACCTATTCACCTTTGTCCAAGCCTGCAGAATGTTGAAATGCTGAGGTTCTGTGTGGAGATTCCTCAAAAAGCTAGAGATAGAACTGCCATTTGATCCAGTAATTCCCGCTACTGGGCATCTGTCCAAAGTAATGAAAGTCAGGATACAGTACAGACACCCAAACACCAATGTTCATTGCACCACTATTCACAATAGCCTAGCTTTGGAAACAACTCAGGTGCCCTACAAATGTGGTATATATGCACAATGGAGTTTTAGCCAGCCATAAAGAAGAATGATACCATGTGGTTTGAAGGTAAATGGATGCAATTGGAGGTCATCATGTTAAGTAAAGTTACCCAGGCTTAGAAAGATAAAGGCTGCATGTTTTCTCTCATACATGGAAGATAGATCCAAAAGATAAACATATACACAAAAACAAGTATGACCATATACAAACTCAGATGTAGAACATGTTTGTATCAATGGAATTCTCTATGGAACTTGGGAAAAGGAAAGGAGAAAGATGGAAATGCTGATATTGTCTATGAAATGCAAGGACATGCTGATGAAAATCCCTATAAAACACAAGCTTATGTCTAGCAGACTCAGCCAGGTACCATACTCCTGGCGCCCATGAAAATAAGTGATTCTCACTATCAATGAGGGTTTCAGGCAACAGATCAGAACCCAACTTAACTCAGTTTCTAGTTGCCTTTTCTGTTTCTGATACCTTTGTTCCATGACCTCAACTTGAATTTGCTTTTCAGTTTGCACTGGATTCATTAACACACACACACACACACACACACACACACAAACACACACAGATTTCATTGTATGTGGCTCATATACATTTTGTCAAATGTCCTCCCATTTTAAAACTGTATTATGAATACTATTGATATACAAGGGATACTGTTATGGTTTAAATATAAAAAATGTCTCCCACAGGCTCATGTGTTAAATGCTTGGTTCCCAGCTAGTGGCCCTATTTTGAGAGGTCTGGAAACATTAAGAGGTAGGATGTAGATGGAAGAAGTAAGTCACTGAGGGTGTGTCTTTGAAGGTTATATCCAGACACCAATCCCTTTCTTGCTCTTTGCTTCTTTTCTAACTTTTCCACATGTTCCTGCTTCCATAATTCTCTCAGCCTTGTCCTTTGGGCTTTCCCTATGGCTAACTTCATCTTCTTTGGTCACTCATAGTGGTCCATTTGGATAACTGACCATGAATCTAAACTCTCTCCCTGGTTCTCACCTAGTTCTCCTCCTGCAAATAGCCTCTCAGATGCAGGTGTTATAGGCTCAGGTTGAGGGGTCTGCCCTCACTAGTTCTTTTCCCTTCCAGAATATCTGTAGCTCCTATGAGTAAGGATGTGAGGATTAGATGTAGGGCTCTGGAAATAAAAGACAGAAAATAGGCTCAAAACTTCAAGAAGTTTCTGAACGTATTTTTCACATAAAGTTCATGTATGCTTCTTATCATAAAAAGCAATGCTGAGTCTCTAGATCATATCTGGCCAAATTTTTCCATTTTAGTCACAGATATTAAACATGAAACTGATAAAAACCTTAGAAGAAAGAAACTCGAGGGTTATACGAGGCAACCAACTACATCAAATTTGTAAATTGAAAACCTAATTATTCCTTCAAATGACCATTTTCTGACTTCACTTTGAAACCAACAGCTATTGAGCACCCAATCAATTCTAAATAACAGGCTGTGAGGTTTTCATGGAGTCAAACTGTGTTTATCATTTGTCATTTATTATGTGTTTGGTTTTCAGAGGAGTAAATCAACCTAACGCCAAATGTTTATGTTTGTTCTTCAGATCCATTCTGACTAAAGACAATGTCTGTTCTTTATTATTAATCACCAGTGTCTACACTATAGTATGAAGTTTAACATTTTCTTTATCTGGCTTGTTTATACCCAGGATTTCCAAGTGTCAGGGGCCTGAGATAACAAAGGTACAGGTTTGGGGATCATAAATAAAAATCTACCCAGATCCTGTCAGGAAAATTTGCTTTATAAATTGCTAAATCCATGCACAGCATATGCTAAAATCCATATAACCTGATCCTTGAAATAAACACAGCCGAATCCAGACAACTTCCATGTGAACCAAATTAACCGATTACATTGTTTTAATGCTCTAACTGTGGTCAAAGGCAGCCAACAGCTTTTTCATAAATTAGGCAAGCTTTTGTGGGGAATTTTTCATATCAGCATGTCCTCATGTATGGATTGACAACTGAGCTATTTTCCTGCTGAGCTTCAGAATGCACAGCCAACTCAATGAGATGCTGTCAAAATGACTGAAAGCCACCCGCTGCTGATTCCTACTTCACCATATGAAAACCAGCCTTCTCCTGGATTATCGCTGCTGGTAAGAGGAAGAAAATGACCTCTGCACTTGCTGATTATGGTTAACTGGTCAGGCAGACATCACATACGGGATCTTGGAAAATTTTTAAGAGTAAAAGTGACAGGGAGAGACTAGGGTGACCTGTGACAAAGAACATAGCTACTTAATCCTCAGCAAACCAGCATGAAGCACTAATTATACTTGAAAATGCCTTCTGTACAAAGCACCTTTCAGTCAAAAACATTCATGCTCTGACTTTTGAAAGCACCAAATGTTAATTTTCTAAGAGTTATAGCTCTTTTCTTTCAGTTGCATTAGAGAAAAAAAATGTAACTTCAATTTTATAAAGAAAAAATTTCATCATAATTTTTGTTTTCAATTTTGTCCCATGAATAAATATTGACATAAAAATTTTCAATCAGAATGGATACAGTAATTTTCAATTCTTGGTTTAGTAATATAGTCTAGATATTTGCTCTGCTTTTAAAGTAAGCATTGGTATTAATAAAGGTGAAATAGCTTATCTATTTGAGGTATATCTAAGTTTATGAAATTTAGATCACTTCTAATTGTGGCTGCTAAAAGTAATATAGGATTCTTCCCAGTTTTTCACGATCATGGTAAGAGGTAATACATTATTTTTTCTTCTGTAGAGTTATTTTCTCAGGATAAAATTCTAGAACTGAGATTACTGAGACAAAAATCATGAACCTATTGGTTGGGTCCTCAAATAGCTTCTTTTTTAAATTTTATTGTTGTTCTGGGTGGGGTACATTGTGGCATTTACAAAGATTCTTACAATATATCAAATAGACCATACTTCAGTTCACTGCCTCCACTACCATTCACAGCGTAGGTCAGGGGTGCTATTCATGAAGTCTGTCCCACCTGGAGTTTCCTGTTGTAAATGACATGCAGACCTTGACTGCACCACTGTACACAGTCACCCTGAAATGAATCTCGATATGTCAGTCTGTTGTTGGATGTTTTTCCACCAATCATCTCAAAGCATCTTGAAGGGAAAAATGACAATTCCCCTTTCCTGCTTCAGTTGTTGCTTAAGGAGTTCATCAGGGATATAATAACAGAATATTCAATAACACTAAAATGCTACAAAGCTAGGAACTGTGGTTCCTGCATGCCTGTAGTCCTGGCAACTCAGGAGGTGGAGGTAGGAAGATCTTTTGAGCCCAGAGGTTCAGAGACAGCCTGGGCAACATAGCAAGGCTTTAAAATGTCTTTAAAGTAAAATACTGTATTTCACAGTAAAACTTACGGGTAATTGACAGTGCAGCACTTAAGATACATTTTTTAAGGAAAAGTACTTTGTAAATCAGAATTTTCAAAGAATAAAAGGACAAACAATTCAACAAAAATTGAAGGAATTGAAAAAAAAGATAAGAGAAAAACCATTTAGGCAAATATGCAAAAGAGTAGGATTGATAAATACCATGAGTGCATCCTTGAAAACCCTAATAAAATTGATTGTTGACAAATTTAATAATGGAAAAACAGAGAAAAGTAATAAATGAACTATTTGAAACTGAGAAAGGGTAAACAACTGATATAAAAGAGATAGGAATGCCATACAAATGAATGATATTAAATTTGAAAACAGCAATGAATCAATGTTCTATTAATAAACCACAAATGCAAACATTCATGAAGGAAATAGAGCCTCTACCAAGAAATAACAGAGATGTGATGGCTGACTAGTTTAGAAAAAATCAGAATCTCATTCTTAGATTGTTTCATTCTATAAATAAATAAACCCTTCTTTATAGAAACAAGTTGGTAGTATTGATGGAAAACATAGACTTGGATGATAAAATTCTTGCAAGGTAGACTTTACTGTGATCCCTAAATTTGGAGAACATGACATAAGATATTAAATGTTAATCTCTGCAAACTGCTCATTTTGTAATAACAATTGATGAAAGCAGAAATAAAGATTGTGTCTGCATCATGATTGTAATCATGTAAGGAAAACAAAAGTACACATTATAAAAAATTAGCTTGGGAAAAAAGTGTCAAAATATTAAGAGTGGTTCATTCTGGATTTGACTCATTGCTTTTCTTATTCTCTGAACATTTCCTAACTGCTTCTATGAATGATGAAAGAGGAGGGCTGTTAATGGGTGAATTGTGTCCTCTTCAAATTCATATGTTGAAATCCTAACCCCTAGACCCTCAGAATGTGACCGTATTTGGAGACAAGGTCTTCAAAGATGAGAATAAGGTAAAATGAGGGCATTAAAGTGCCCCTTACCCAATATAACTGGTGTCCTTATAACGAAAGGAAATCTGCACACAGACACTTATGACAGGAAGCCCATGTGAAGACACAGAACCCAAGAGTAAGGCTCAGAACAGAACCTTCCCTTATGGCTCTCAGAAGGAAAAACTGTGCTGACACCTTAATCTCCGATGTCCAGACTCCAGAACGGTGGGACAATAAATATATTTTGGTTAAGCTACACAATCGTCAGCCCTGGCAAGTGCATTCTCCATTCCCACTGTCCTTTCCTTTCCTTCCCTTCCTTTCCCCTCCTATCCCTCCCTTCCTTCCTTATCCCTCCCTTCCTATCTCGCCCTTCCTTTCGTGTCCCTCCCTCCTTCTTTCCCTTCCTTCATCCCTCTTTCTCTTTCTTAATTATCTCATTGGAAAACACTGAGGAAAATAAAAAAGCATATTACTTCTACCTATGGGAAGCGTGACTAGAATTCCTGGGACATTACTGACAATATTATAGTCTGCAGTTCAGGCTAGAAGAAAGCCACTGGGCTAGCTTCAAGGCAGTCCTATCTGAGTGGCTTTGGGCTTTGTTCATCAGCTAATAAAAGTGGGAAGAATGGAAGGAGTCTTTGCGTGTGGCTTGCCAGCAAGGACTGACAGTAGAATATCCACTAGTGGTTAAACAAGGAAAGCACACTTTGAGTGGCTATGTGAATCCTTCAAGTTTTTAAATGTTAGCTCAAAAAAATTAAAGCATCTTATTCACCAAAGCAATTACTTCTGTGAGTAGGATGAATCCACTGCGAGTGGAGTAAAAAGAGTTCTGTCCCAGAAGTCAGAAGGGAATCCCAGAGCTGCCATGACTGCTGCATGGCCTGGGCTCTTCTGGACTGCTGGACTCTCAGCTTCAGCACTTGTAAAATTCATGTATTATTTTCAGTATAAATAAAGCTTCTAGTAGAGGTCTGGCACAAACCAGGTTTTTAATAACTGTTAGGCTACTGCAAATACACCCAAGAAAATCTAAAATTATAACATGAGTTACCAGAGAAGGTAGAAAAAGCAATAGACAACATTTTGTACCCATTCCAAACACAGAACTTCCATCAGAATGCAGAGACTCTTTCCTGATAGGGTTAGTACTTATACTCCTAGAATATTAAACTTTCTATCATTTTAATATTTGTTAATTTATTTTTCATTGTGATAAAATATACATAAAGTTTGCTAGCTAACATTTTATGTATATAGTTCAGTGACATTAAGTGTATTTACACTGTGATGCAACCATTATTACCACCCATCTCCAGAATTTATTTTACCTTGCAAAACTGAAACTTTACCAACTGAACACCAATAATAATCATTGAAAAATACCCCTCGATTAGAAAAGAGGCCAAAGGTATCATTATTTGTGAAAACCATGAAAAACTACAATAATATCCTAAAATTATAAATAAGCAACTGTTGAAATGGCTGGGCACAAAGGAAATGCTTAGAAATCAAGAGAATTTATAATTCATAATACAGAAAACATGAGAAAATGGACTACAGTCACTAAACACAAAACCATAAAATACTTAGTAGGAAATTAGCAAAATTATGACATGTATATTTTAGATATAACCAAGCCTTCTTGTGGAAAACTTCATGTTTTTTAAGGAGGCAGACTTACATTAGTGCATACACTTAAAACAATTCCAATCAAAATGGAGCTGCATTAGTAGTCAGCTTTCTTATCACTGTGACAAATATCTGAGAGAAACAATTTAAGGGAAAGATTTATTTTGGCTTGCAGTTTCAGAGCTTTCAGTCCACAGTCAGCTGGATCCATTACTTTGGGCTTCAGATGAGGCAGAACATCGTGGCAGTAGAAGTGAGTGGTGGAGGAGGCTGCTTACCTCATAGAAGACAGGAAGCAGGGAGGAGATGGCAGGAAGAGCCCAGGGCAAGACACAGCCCTCGAGGACATGCCCCTAGAGACAACTTCCTCCAGCTAGGCCTAACCAACTAAAGTTTCCAGCGCCACCCAAAATAATGCCACCAACTGGGGACATTCAACTCATGAGACTGTGGAGGGCATTTCGTATTGAAACCATGATACCAACCAAACTTATTAGAGTTTGGTGGAACAGGCACTCAAAAGACAATTCAAAGTAAGACCAATGTGGTGGTGAAGGCCTGGAAAGAGGGGAAGTAGTCTACTAATATTAGCATTCTACTAAATATGAGATTATATTGTAAAACCACAAACCAATAAAGCAATAGCACCGACACCAAAACAACAGCAGCAAAATGCATTCCTAGAAATAGGTCTATTTGGGAAACTGCAGCAGTATTCACCGTGGCAAATCAGGAAGGTGAGCAAGCCCTTATTAACAATAAGATAGCTTATTCAAGAGGGAAGTGTGCATTTAGGTTCATATCTTATGCTCTCTGCCAGAATATGATCTAGCTATATTAAAGGGTTAAATAGACTTGCAATTTTAGTTTTAAAAACATACTCAAAGTCAAATTTTAAAATGCAAAGTATATAGTTGGGGAAATGATCAAGACCCTTTCAACATGAACTTGAAAGAAAAATCAGTAAACAAAAGACTAACCATTTAAAATATGTAAAATACAAAAATTCACCCACCTGGTAATAAAAAATGAATTTGAAATGTAAAAATACATGCTATGCACCCATTGGGGTGGCTCACACCTGTAATCCTAGTTACTTAGGAGACAGAAATCAGCAAGACCATGGCTCAAGGCCAGCCTGGGCAAAAAGTTGGCAAAACCCCATCTCAATCAATAAAAGCTGAGTGCAGTGGGGCATTCCAGGCATCCCACCTACACAGAAAGCATAAATTGAAGGATCGTGATCCTGGCCAGCCAGCGCACTGAAGCAAGACCTTATTCAAAAAATCACTAAAGCAAAAAGGGCTGGGGGTGTGGCTCAAGAGGTAGAGAACCTGCCTGACAAGCATAAGGCCCTGAGTTCAAACCCAAGTACCCTAAGATAAGATGCATTATACAAATATATTAACAACTTCAATATGTTTATTCCCTAAACTTAGTGATCTCGCTTATTCTTATAAGCTAATCCTAAAGAAATAATTCATCAGAAGGAAACAAAAGAATCAATCATCATCCTTTCTCTTTTTTTCTCTGCGGTAGTAGGCTTTGAACTCAGGACCTCACAGTGCTCAGACAGGCACTCTACCACTTGAGCCACTCCGCCAGCCCTAAATTTACCTCTCCAATATTTATTTGTGCCTAGTACATGGCAGATTTAGTGCTAGGATCTGGGGACAGGAAGATGAACAACAAACTCATACCACAAATCTTCTATTCAGGCTTCATTGTAACAGTGAAATTGGAAACAGACTTATGTCCAATAATGGAGTTATTTTATATATTCTAGATGATTGGCTTACACAAATATTAAAAAATGGTAAAATTTTGTCCCAACATTATGTAAGAGAAAGGTCATTTGTACAAGACAATACCAACTTTAAAATACAACATTTTGGCCCAGGGGTTCACACCTTAATTTCTGCTCCATGGGAGGTGGCAATGGGAGGATGGAAATTCAAGGCCAACCTGGGTAAAAAGTTAGCAAGACCCTATCTCAAAGAACAAGCTGTATGTGTGGTAGTTTGTGCATGTAATTCCAGCTACTCAGGAGGTAAGAGGGACAGAGTCTATGGTCATATCTTGGCTAAAGTGCAAGACCCTAACTGAAAAATAACTAAAGCAAAAAGGACTGCGGGTGTGGCTCTAGAAGGAGAACGCTTGCCTAGTGAGCTCAACACCCTGAGTTCAAACTCCAGTACTGCCCAAACAAAATTAGATTTTGTATTAAGTTCTGATGTTGTAATAAATATGTATTAATAAATTCCAAGGCTAGAAAAGTCTATGCAAATACGAAAAGTTGCATTGGGGTTTGGAGATTGAGGATGATTTTTATTTTGCAAAATTAATATTGCTATTGTACTGCATTTTTGATGAAAATCAGAAAGAGGAGAAAGACTTCATAGACCCAAGGAATGATCCTGGAAGAGATTAATAACTGATTTAAAGAGAGCTTGCACATGTGAAGCTCTGTGTCGCAGCCCACAGAATCACAAAGCAGAAACTGATGATTTGAAGAGAACATTCCTGCCTCTTACAGACTCACAGCACCTGTCTTCCTAACACAGGAAGAGAACTTAGGAAGTAGGATGAAAGGTTGCACTGACATCTTATTCTGTATAACACCATAATATCTCTGAAATTACTGGCTTCCAAAGTCCTACTAACAATACAGGACTTGCTAAGTGTTATCAGTTTTATTCAGGATTCCCAGGGTCAAGTATGCAGCATAAAAATGTATTTTAAAGTCCTTATAAAAATGATAAAGCACTTCAATGATGCTAGGTCCCTTTCAGACATCCTACTACTTCTAGCTATACAGCCTGATTATGTGCTCTTAAATCAATAGACCCACCACTGAGAAAGCAGGAACCCTAGTTCCCCTAGCTTTTTTCTTAAACCACACAGCTCTCTGCTGTCTTTCTGGTTTGCGATACATTGGTATTCTTCAGTCAGACCTTCTGTCAACAGAAAGCAGCAGTGACCAAAACTAAGAAAATTGCTCCCAGGTGTAAGGTTTGCACACACTTTCTGCAAAGCACAACAAGAATTCTCCTTGTGATAAGAACAACTTTTAAGTGGCTAAGCAAGGGTGGAGTTCTTTGTGGACCGGCTTGTTCCCCACTTTGGTGGTAGGGAGTAGGTTCAAGACAGGGAAATTGAATGTCTCGGTATGGCACAATCAAATTTTTGTGGGTAAGCATGCTACCCAGTGATTTCAGGAGGTGTCAGGGCTTATTGTGGGCTTGGGAGCAGGTCTCATGATATGAAGAACTTGGCTTTTGTCAACAGGACAATACTGGAGTCTGGCCAGATATTGTGGCCCCTCCGAAAACAATGGCAAATTGAACCTGTCACAACCAGGACAAGATGTTGCCTGTAGCAGGGTTGCGTTTCCATGCTATACTCTTTGTGCAGTTAGAATGATGATCTGGTGGTATCAAAATTTCCAAAATACTGTATTAGCCCCATAGGTGGACAGCCTTAATCCTTAGATTCAAAGCAGAAAGGAGATACACATGAAGTATTGACTTAAGATGAAGAAGAATAATTCAGGAAGGTGGAGGTGGCATTTGCCAGTTTCCAGGGTGTAAATACCACCACCGTGGCCATATCAAGCTACTACCACAAAGTCAAGCAACTTGCCAAATCTCTGCAAATGCAACAATTAACTCTTCTAAGTGTCATGCTCTTGAAATAGGCTCCAGCACACCTCTGCCTTTGCCCATCTTCCTCTTCGTGATTTATCCACCTGAAGACATGGCTTTGATGATCGCACACTTGCATATTACTGTTTGTGTTGTTGCTCTGTGCCCATAATTATTTTTCCCAACCCCATTGCTATGTAAAATGTAATTAAATTGCTTCTTGGCAGAAGAAAGAAGAGAAAGTCTGGTGGTGATGCCCTTTTGTGTATCTCCCTCCAACTCTTTCTGGCATACAGCCTGGTAGAAGGGAAGAAACAGCTCAGAAAGAGAGGCTAAGAGATTTATATTTTTATTTATAAATGTTTGCAAAACCTCTTTCTGTGTCAGCCTTGAACAAATACAATGTCCTAAGATTCTTCCAGCCAAGATGTTACTGTGTTCCTTTACAATACAGAAGTTCAGAATACTATGATGACTAAAATAAAGGGAGGAAAAGAGTGAGGGAGAAGCCCTGGTGACCAAAATAAAAAGAACAAAACTATACCTCATATATTTTATGTCCCTTTAGTTTTTGGAGCACATTTTAAGAGGGCATTGATAAATGGAAGCGCCTTGCAAAGAGAACCATAATCAGAGGTCCTACCACTTCTGCACTGCTCACAGTGAGTCATGCCACTCGCTGGTTTTATTGTATTTAATTCTTTCTACTCCCCTATGATCTTCTAGATGAGGAAAGTCCTAATTGAGGACTTTGATTAATAACTTGCCTTCTGTCATGTGTCTGGTTAATGGTGAAGCTGAGATTTAAAACACACCAGGCAGTGTGGTTCTAGAAGCTGTGCTCTGAGCCACTGGATAGTTTTCAAACCACGGGGTTTTTTTTTTCGTCTAGAGAGTAGACAAGCCAGTGAGATGGTAAATGTTTCAAGTCCTCAAAAGAGCCTCATCTCAACTGAGGAATTTCATTTATGGATGTCTTGGGAGCAGAGTGTAGAAAATGACAAAAGGTTGGCATGGAGACAATGATAGGTTTGTCATTCTTTTAGAGGGACACCAAGGTGGAAGGCACTGTCGTGGGAGATCATTACTTTTTCATTATCAAAAAGATGCCCATACATTCCAGGAGCAATGGCTCACACCTGTAATCCCAGCTACTTGGGAGGTAAAGATAGGGAGGATCTCGGGGCAAGACCATTCCAAGAAAAAGTTTGTGAGATCTCACCCCAAGCAATAAAAGCTGGGCATGGTGGCATGTCTGCCATCCCATCTACACACAATGCTTAAATTGGAGGATCTCAGTTTAGGCTGGCCCAGACTTAAATATAAGACAAAACAAAACAACTAAAGCAAAAAAGATTGGGGCCATAGCTCAAGCAGTAGAGTGTCTGCCTGGCAAGTTTAAACCCCAATACCACCAAGAAAGAAAAAAAAATATGTCCAGAGACTGGCTAATAGAATTGAGCTAATTCTAGGAAGATTGTAAACTAAGAAGCATGGTTTGAATTAGATAGCTTCCCTGTTCTGTCCAATGACATATGGCTAATTAAATTCAAATTTAATTTAACTTTAATTTCAGTTTCTCAAATCAACTTAGCTACATTTCATATGTTCAAAAGCTACATGTGACTAGTGGCTACCATATTGGATGTGCAGATATATAGAACATTTCCAATATTAGAAAAAGTTCTATAGGATAGTGTTGTTCTCAAGTATAAAACCTGCCTTTTAGAATTCTCTCTTCTTTTCACAGATGAGGAAATTGAGAAAGGAGCTTCTTTTTCTAGCCTATAAATATTTCACGATCCTCTGATACCTACATACACCTTGCCTGTCTCCACCGCAGTGGCCGCTGGTGCTGTGGGTTGTGACCCCAGCCTCCCTCCATCATTTCCAGTGCTTCCTCTTCGTGGCCCCAGGAGACATTGGCAATGTGCTGCCTGGTGCATAGATAATTATCAGTTATTCCCATCTTCCCTTTAATTGGCTCACAGAGCATTTCCTGAGATCTTTGAAAGCAATTGGGCCACAGCACTTTGTGGGCAAGGAGAGGAATTACCGTGGTTGGAAGGAAGATAAATGGTGATGTCAGTTTGATTACAGTGCTGATTACTGCTCAGTCCAAACGTTGGGAGTCTTTCCACAGAAAATCTTTTTACAGGCCATCTAGCACAGTGCTACCTGTCGGCCATCAAGAACACAGCAAAGGAAGCTCTGTGAGAGAATATGTGGCTAAGCTTTGTGTTGGTATCAGGGCATGTCCCTAAGGAAAGCAAGGGTCTTGTAGGACTTCCACATTTCAGGCAAGTTGAAATTTATTCATCTTAAGTAACTGATTTAAGAGAAAAGGTATTCACCTGAATGTGTGATACAGTTTCTGGCTACTCAATAAACCAGCTTATGCTGAATCTGTTACTGACTGGCTGACTTTCTAGTGGGTTCTGATCTTTATTTATAGTGTCTTAAAAAGAAATAAGTCAAAATTTCACTGCTCTTTGTGGCTGAATAAAATTCCATTGTATGTAAATATCACATTTTCTTAATCCACTCATAAGTAGGGGGGAATTATGGCTGTTTCCATAGCTTGGCTATTGTGAATAGTGCTGCAATAAACATGGATGTGCAGGTGCCTTTGTTGTAACCTGACTCACAGTCCTTCAGGTATATCCCTAGGAGTTGTATTGCTGGATCATATGACAGTTCTATTTTTAGTTTTTTGAGGAGCCTCCATACTGGTTTCCAAAGTGCTTCTTTTAATTTACATTCCACCTACAGTGTATAATACATACATACATGGAAATGTCACAAGGAAAGTTCCTGCATAGTTATCTCAAACAAATAGAAATGTCATTTTTTTTCCTTTTACAAAATTGGAGAACAGGAGGGCAGAACAGGTCCTGTCTGGGTGGGGGGTTGGTACCAGTGGGAGGGTGGAGGATGTGGGGAAAGGGTACAGAAGGGTGAATATGGTGCAAATATTGTGTACATATGCACACAAATGGAAAAATGAGATCTGTTGAAACTCCAGGAATGGCGGGGGGAATATAGGCGAATGATAGAAGGAGTTAAATTCATGATATATTGTAAGAACTTTTATAAATGCCACAATGTACCCCCAGCACCAAAAAATAAATAAATAAATAAAAAGAAATGAGTCAGAAATTACCACTTTGGAGTTGTGCATGCTTTAATTTTGGATAACTTGCAAGAACGACTATCCATGGAACTTTCTCTGAGTCATATACTAAGCGAGGTATTTCTACATACTTTATCCCACTTAATTTGCACAGCAACAATTCAAGTGAAATAGTACCATCATCCTGATTTTGTAAATGAAGAGACTATGAAAGAATTGGTAGTAGTTGTAAAACACAAAGTACTCAGATCTTAACTCCCAGACTCTTTCCATGAATAAACAGTGAACTCTTAGAGTCCTATTCTTGGATTCTCAGAATGTCTCACTGTATCTCATCAATACCTCACAAGCTCTTTCTTCTTTATGCCCCCAAATAATGTTTTCAGTTTCCAGCCTACTCAAAGGTTACCATTATTGGAGCTGGTCATTCTTTCTTTCTATGTTTGCATGTGACATTTCTTCTACCTAAAATTGTGTTCTCCTTTCCTCATAACTCTGTATGACTTTATTACATTCATGATCATTTCAGTAATCTTGTCCCCTCAACAAGGCCACGGGGAGAGTGCTCACAAGTCACGAGTTATGAAGGACTGCATCATGGATCCACTTGCCTTCAGAATTCATTTATACTGTTGCCACTATATCACAAATTAGTTTCCACGGCCCATGATCTTATAGTGTGTGCATCTTTCAGGCCTAGAATTGTGTTTTTCTTTTGAGGGATAAATTTATCTTTCATTATTAGTGTTTCTCTTCTACAGTGAGAAAAACACCCACAGTTTTGACTAAGACAACTTCTAGGGTTCAGTCATAAGACAATGGATTGGTTCTTTTAAAATTTGAATTCTAAGGGTTTTTTTTCTACTGTGTTTTAAACCACTTATATATTTTAGAGTCCTGATTCAGTTACAACTTAAATTCATATTGCTTACTAATTCAGTATCTCTTTCTTTCATAACCATAATGACTCTTAACCAAAGAGATACCTCAAGTCAGCCACTTGGATGTAGATGTTCTATCGGTCATAATCTGCTTCTATCATCTGAATTATTTCAGAGTCTGAGTAGTTAGGGGAACACTGAAAATAAGTTATCATCACAAGTCATAATAATAGGTTATCTGAGTTGATGAATAAGACTACTCTGACTCTGTATCACATGTATCTTTCAGGGAGCTGACATACTTCATGGTATTCACTAAATACCTAAAATTCACTAGCTAATACCCAGTGTAGGGAGAATGAAAGCATCAACAACCACGTATATTAGAGCTGTACACGATCAATAGTAATAGGTTTCCTGAAGAGCAAAGAGGAATCCAGTTTGAATGAGTGGATCTTTAGTGGATTTTTAGTTGGTGAGGTTTTTTTTCTTTTCTAAAAAATCTTTGATTTATTTCTTTGCCTAAGGAAATGGAGTGGCTTGTAAGAACATTTAACCTTGACTTCATGAACTAGAGTAATAATTACGGATGTTGAGTAATGCCCACATAGGCAAGGCATCTACTTATAAAGAGCATTAGCTTTGTGGCTTTAAATTCTTGCTTAGGTTGATGTAGGGTGCATGAAATGTAAAATTGCCAACCCAAATGTCTTACACAGGAAAAGATATTTACTGGGAGAAAAGGTGACTTCAGGCTCAGTCAGCTCTTTGCTTCAGGAAGTCATCACAGACACACATTTTTTATGGCCTTTTTCTTTGCCATCTGTATTCTTTACATTTGTCTTCAGGCAGTGACATCCAGTAAAAGGAGATACCATCTCTTCTTTGGGTCTTTATTGAAAGGAACAACCTTTTTACCAGCTTCAAAGTAGCCTGCTTCTTATGTTTTATTTAGAATTGGGTCCCATGCATACCTCTTAACCAATCACTGGCAGGGAGGTGGGAATAACAGGATAACTTTAGACTACCCAGGATTCATTTTCTGGACTGAATGCACATGGCTTATGAAGAGGGACTGAGCAAAAACAGACTGCATCTAGAAGAACATAGGGTAATGGGAAAGCAAAGAACTGTGGTAGCTTTGAGATCTTGGGCACATTCCTTAATGTATTTAAGTCTTGATTTTTGCACTTAATTTAAAAAGTGGAAATAATGCCTGCACCTCATAGAAATGTGAGAATTAGATAAGGTGAACTTCTTCAGTGTCTGGCACAGAGAAATGCTGGTAGTTTGTTTTGTTTGATTGAAGTCTGTGTTGTGCTGTCCTGTTGATGCTGTGTCTGCCTTGCTCCTCCATGAAACGTACTGTTCTCAGCTCAGGGATTTGGTACTCTCAGTGAATTTATTGCTTGCTACTCATCACCGCCCCTAATCTTTTCAGTTTGGTGTTTCTGTCAGTCAAATTCTTTCTCTGGCTTGCCTCTTTCTTTTTGGTTTCTTTTGCTTTCTCCAAGTCTATCCCTACTGTATCTTTCTTACCTTGACGCATTATAATTTGTGTGTGTGTGTGTTTACGATATAGTCACAATTCATAAGGGAGGTAATTTCTTCTACTTAGCAAATGCATTTAAACCCTGGGCAAATCCTGCATTTACTTGAAGATAACCAGCACATTTTCTTTTCAGATGTCTGTGTGATTATATATTTAGTATTAAATTTGGGATCAGAGTTGTTTGATGGAGTTAAGTGGAGATAAGCAGAACATTCAACAAACATTTCATGTTCAAGATATTGTGCAAGGTGCTGGTAGAGACCAGGTGAAATGTACAAGAAAGCAAAAGAAGTGTCGAGGAATGCTAGTTGGTTCAAAAAACTATTAAGCAACAAGACAGAATATGGAGTGCTTTATAGTTCTGTCGTAGGGCAGGGGCAAAAGGGACACTAAATATTTTCATTTGAGATCAAATAGAAAGAATTCATAATCATAATTACAGAATTCAATTTGGCAGTGGTGTAAGGAATAATTGGGAAGAGCATAAGGTACTCCAATCAAGCCAGTAAGGAGACTGTCAGATCAGGCTTATGCTAAGCAGACGACCCCCAAATTCTTATGACTTATAAGAAACAAACAGATTTTTTTTTCTCACTTATAAAACCTGTTCACTACCAGGAAGCAGGAAGAGCTGCTCTTTATGTGCACACAGGGGTCCTGCTATTACCTTAAATTTTTACAATTATCATGGCAAAGGGGAGAAAAGCTTCTATGGTCTATAGCATCAATTAAATGATTTGGCACTGAAGTGACTCACACAGTGGTTTGTGGGAGATAGCTTATGCCAGCTCACAAAAGCCAAATGTGTGCATCCCTTCCCAACTCCACACCCACTGGTAGTCTGAAATCAGCCATGGTGGAAAAATTTGCACTGTAGAAATTTTCAGGTGATGCAAATCATGGCCCCCTCTGTCTCCTACTTCCCCCACATACCCGGATGTTAAATATTTACAGTAGATCGCTGAACTCACTTCACTCTCACTCACAACACATTGGTTCCACCCAAATATAAAAAGGTCAAAAAGCTCAATCCTATCACTCAGGCAGAAGGCCTCAAATATTTGGTGCACAGCACTAATGACAACTGATAATGCATCAATTCAATTGTTCATTCATGTCTATCATTCATGGAACACTTCAGACTTTAAACTAGGAACAGTAAAAATGAGGTGTAATTACCGATTTACTGCCTCTCTTCTCCTCATCTACCCTCCATGCCCTGCATGGAACACTAAAGGTGGTTCTTTCAGTAGGCATTTCCTTTGCTAGTAGAGGTTCCAGGATGCTTTTTGCCTGGGACAGTCTTGACCATGGTCCTCCTAGCTATGCCTCTTGCATAGCTGGGATTACAGATGTGCACTACCACATCTGTTTGAGACAGGATGTTGCTAACTTTTTTGCCACGCTGGCCTCAAACTGTGATCCTCTTACCTTCACCTCCCAAGTAGCTGGGATTGCAGGCATGTGCCACTGTACCTGCATGCAATTTCTGTATTTCTTGATCCTGTAGTACTCATCAGGTATGGGAGACACAAAGTATGGCTCACGTCTCAAAAGTTTCAAAAGTGTCCTTGAGGGCAGTTTCTTAGCAAGTTCCATGGATGCCTCAGCCAATTTCCCAACATGTGCCACAGCACCCCCTGCAGGTGGCTTCTTGGTAGCTTTCCAGGGAGTCCTGATGCCTTAGAAACTTCCCAGCAAGCTCAGCAGCAGGCCCCATGCATGAGAAGCTTCCCAGCACACAGTTAGATTGTTCCCTGACTGCCAGTCTCAGCCTGACACTACCCTAACAGAAGATATCCAGCCTGCCAGCTCACCATGGGTGTCTGCCTGTCGACCTCCTCCTGCCAACTATGGACCAACTCTGGTCAAGAGTTGACCATAGAAGAGTGATGGCCGTGAAGTACGTGTTATGTGAGAAAAGAAATAATCTCTGTTGAGATGACTGGAGGACACAGAAGTGGTGTCTGTAGAGATGAGCCAGTAATCCGTTTACCAGAAGGTGATGGGCACGTTGAGACATAGGTGTGAGTATATGGATAATGAAGCAACAGCCAGGTTCAATAGGACCAGGGTCCAGGTGAGGACGGCAAGACCAAGCTGTGCTAATAAGGGTCAAATTCCATCTTCATTTAAAATATTGGCACATTTCTCATCTTGAATTGTTTTACACTATGAATTTTTTAAAAAGCACATCAAAATAGTATTTATTTATCCTCGTTACTGAATTTTGGATACCTCCTTAAATTTTACCCTTGTCCAAGCACCGGCAGCCATTTCAGAAGGTCAGGAGAGTTTGGGAAGTAAGAGGTGTGAGGAGGCAGGCAGAGTGGATTGTCAGATGACAAATGAGAAACGCAGAACACAAGCAAGACGACAAGAAGCTTAACTAACATGCCTGAAGCTAAGTAGTGATGCAGTCAGAATGCTTTAAAAACTAACAAGAGAAAGGCTGGGTGTGGTGGCCCAAGCCTGTAATCCTAGCTACTCAGGAGGCAGAGATCAGGAGAATCGTGAGGACAACAAGGCAAAAAGTTCACGAGATCCCATCCCTAAAATGGCTGGAAACCATGGTGTGCACGCATAGGAGGATCCAGGTAAGCCAAGGCATAAAGTGAGTGAAAAATAACCAATGCAAAAAGTGTTGGTAGAGCGAATGAAGTGGAAGAGCTCCTCCCTAGCAAGCATGAAGCCTTGAGTTCAACTCCTAGTACTGCCAAAAAAAAAAATGTATCAAGAGAAAATTGATAGATATGGTGACTTTTTCTATGGGTGGTGGAATAACTAAGGATGACCATCCATGTTTGGAGATGTGGTGATATATTTAGTAGGAGAACAAAAAATTTCAAGTGATAAACTATCTGGACTTGGTGACTGGTTTGCTGAGGGGTAGAGGAAGTCTGAGAGTAAAAGGCAAATCATAAGGGGGTCCAGAAATAACCTGCATGGACTCAATGTGGATGAATCTGGAAAACACTGCTAAGTTGAATAAGCCACACACAGAAGGTACTATATGATGTCACATATATGCAAAATTTAAAAGAGTCAAACTCATAGAAGCAGAGAGTGGAATGGTAGTTAACAGGGTCTGGTTATAGTTAAAGGCTAAAAAATTTCAGTTATGCAAGATAAATAAATTCTGGAAATATTGTATAGCAGAATGCCTATAACTAATAATTCTGCATAAATACTTAACATTTCTAAGAGAGTAGATGTTGTGTTAAATGTTCTTACCCACCTCAAAAGCCAAAAAACAACAATAAAAAAATAAAAACAGACTAGGAGGAAACTTCAGGAGAAGATATGATCATTTGGGGAGTTGATGACGTTTGTGATCTTGATGGTGGTAATGGTTTTATACGCATTTACATACTTTCCCCAAACTCATCAAGACATATACATTAAATATGTACAGCTTTTTATTTGCTAACCACTCTTTAATAAGGTGGTTTTAAATAAATGAATAATAATATTTCATTAAAATTTTGACTACAATTATGGATTGAGCCATTAGTAGACTGGTAGAATAATTAATAGCTATAAGGAGATTAGTAGAAGACCTGTCTTGTTGAGTTTGAAGGAAGAAGTCCTATAAGGTGGATTTCACAGTCCAGACTTGGAGCTCATCAGAGTCGAGGCTGGTGATGTGAGTAACGTCCACCCAGGGCTGGCAAATGGCACAGGAGACAGCAGAGACTTCTGAGGCCAAGGCTGAGCTGGGGGGAGAATGCTCAGTGGGAAATGACTCTGCTTGAATATCTACCTCCCCTTTGGCTCAAAAACCAAGGCTCCATCAACATCACACCTGGCCTTAAAAAGCTTTCTTGATTCTTCTTTGCATCTGTACCTGGAAAAAAAAAAACTTCAAATTTCACTCAAAAAGATTTAGGAGAACCCTAAAAGCAAACAATAACAAAATTCCAAAAACCTAACAATAGATGTTCACAGAGTATAATGTGCTTGCTGAAATTGAAATGAAACTGGAATGTGTGTGCAAATTAGGTCACCTGCAACCCTGATCCATCAGGTTTTGGATTCGTCTACATTGACATATGTACACCTACTTCTCTAGCCTACTTGTTTCATCTTAATCATATTCAATAACAGATTGGTAAGGCTGTTTCTATGGGTTGGTGAAGTGATGTTTCCTTTCCAATTGTTCTAAAATAGCATCTTAAGGTCTCAGTGGGGGGCACAGGCAGAGATTTACTGTGAGGAGAAAATGAACAATTCTCTACTGATGCACTAAAAACTTTTGTTTAATCATTTCTGAAATCTGCAAAATTGATAATATTTTTGTGTGTTTTCTACAATGAGTGTGTATTACATTTTCAATAAGTCACAATGAATTACATTTAAAAGTAATTAGGAAAACATTCAGTTCTTAACAATTTACCAAACACAAAATGGAATAGTCAGGTTATCATGTGTAGAAAATTGCCTTCCTAGTTCTGCTGAGGAGTTGTGCATTTTCTATGTGTAGGTAATTTGAAGCACATTTGAGAGAAGTCTATTACTTCAGAAATTATTCGGTATATACTCTATTAGAGAGACTGGAAGAAGGCTTTTCCTGATTAAATATTTACCAGTAAAGGCTTGACAACAAACCAACCACCTCTTAAGCATTCAAATAAGTGCCAAAAGTGTCCCAGAGGAGAGGAACCAGGAAAACTATGGGATGAAGTTTCTAGTAACTCCCTTAATGCATTCTTTATGACCTCTGGAGCACTCCAAGAACATCTAGTCTGCAATGTACTGCACACCTTTATCTTTCAAAGCTTCTACTTATGAAATCTTCCACATTCATTTGCACAGAGAAACTAATTTCCTGTTCTTGATAAACCAAGGTAAAGAGCAGACCCCTGCCTCCAAAAGTCAGGAGTTCCAGAAAATCAATGAAGAAGCTCTTGACATGCGTTGGTCCTGTATCCATCCACCTGACATGAACTCATCAGGTGACACATATTCCCTAGTCAGCAATACAGATATTGCCATGGAGACTATGACAAAGATGTAGCTGCTCTAACAGTGACTCACATGTTAGTAGAAAGATATGATATGAACACTGTGACAGGTATCACAAGAGACCTTCCAAGAAAGTGCCATGAGTAGGGAGTAATTATGTTTTACTGAGGAAACCAGAGAAAGTGTCAATTCAAAAGTGGTTGAAGTATCTGAGTTTGGGGAAAATGTTTCCTAAAAGAAGCTGTGACAACAGCAGGCAGAAAGTATTATCCAGGCAGAAGAGAAATGAGCAAGAATGAAATACAGGTTTTGGGGGATACGTGAAGTTTATATAGCTATCACAGCACTCTTTGAGAAAGCAAATGCTAAATTACTCCCTTCCAAGTATATGAGTGGCCCTAAAACTTCCACTTCCTCAACCTCCAAGATCCTTGTTCTGAAAAATGGTTGCAGAGTCCATCAAATTGAGTGCAAGTTGGTCTCTGTCATTGACTACCCGTATGATTTTGGACAAGTCACTTCATTTTTCCGAGCATATATTTCTTCAGAGAATAACTACTTCAAATCATGTGTACTCCAAATAACACCTACTGGTAAAGCTGGAGATAGCAGTCCAATCTTTCTTTGGGGAAGCACCCCTCCCCTATTCTAGTCACTTTCTCTGAGCCTACCTCATGCCTCATGGGTTGATTATATGACTTGGCCCATGAGATAACTATATCCCATTGGGCATGTTACCCAAGCCAGGCCAATCTGGACCTACCTCAAATAATCTTGGTGTAACTAATAGGAATTCTTTTTCTGCAAGGGTGACAAGCTAATAGAATGGAAGCCTTAAACAGCTAGTGGAATTTGGAGCCAATTCAGAGGACTGCAGAGCCTAAAGGCAAGAATAGTACCTCAATGGCACATTTACCTGTGCTTGCACCAGTTTGCGAAGGTTTCCAATATACTACAATGATGACAACCTAGAAAGCCTACCACTCGATTTAGTGATTAAACAAGGCCTCCTGTGCTGGACCCCCTGGGAATACAGAGATGAGGTCCCCGTTTTCATAAGGACTCTCAGGTGCTACTTGACAACATGGAATCTTAGCTTCAATTCTGTCCACCATACTTCCCCTTTTTCTATCTTAAAATGTAGGTGTTGATTCATATACATTATAGTGGACTATGTGACAAATTGATCACCATTTTGCTGAATTTACTGATAACTTTGGTCAAAGTACAGATATACCTCAATTTTTGTAGCTTATGAATAATTCCCAGCTATCATGCTTTCTTTAATTCTCATCAAATGCTGGAATTTAAGTGAATTTAAGTGAGAAAATTGTTTGGCATGACTATAAGTGCACTATTATTTACTCACAAACTTTGGTGTTAAGTATGGTTCATAATGCATATATCACACTAACAACTGGCCAATCTCACCAACACGCTGTTGAGGATTGAATCTGAGAGGCCCTCCAAAGGCCATGTGTTGGGGGCTTGGTTGCTAGCTGATGGTATTATTAGGAGGTGGTGGAAACTTTAGTAGGTGGGGCCTACTTGCAGGAAGAAGGTCACTGGAGAGTGTGGCCTGGAAGGGTGTACATTGTTTCCCTCCCCCTTTTCCTTCTCCTCCCCCTTTTCCTCCTCCTCCCTCTTCTTACCACCCCCTTTTCTCTCTCTTTATTTTTGGTGTCCACCATGAATCTAGAAGCCTCTTCTGTGACCCTCTCCTGCCTCCATGATGTTCTGCATCACCACAGGCCTAAAAACAACAGTGCCAGCCAACCATGGACTGAAACCATTAGCTTAAATAAACCTTTCTTTTTTGAAGTTGCTTGTTCCCAGTAATTTGTCACAGCAAAGGAAAGTTGACTAACACATGCACTTTTGCACTAACATTGAGAACTATCAATGCATCTACAATACATAATTCCAGCTCTCACTGTGTCTCTAATTCTTGCTCTAAAGAGGTAGCTTGACCCAGGGACTTCTGTTCCACTGCATCTCTGTCAACTAGGAGTGAGATTTTCACAGAGAGCTCAGTGAATGTCTGTAGAGTTGAACTGAGCTTCATCTCCTACAATAACAGATGCAACCACACTCTACTCTACGAAAGCAAACTGCACATCAGTACTAAGCTAAATCCCACCTGTTATTTCCTACAGGAAATCATATTCTGTATAACTGGCAAAAGGTACCTGAAATTCAGAAGGTAGTTGCTACATTTTTATCTTACTAGTTCTTAAACTTAGCTACATACCATAGTCACCCAGGAGCTGTATAAAATTCTGACGCCCAGTTTGCACACTAGGTCAAAGTAATCAGAACTGCTGATTGGGACTCAGTGTCAAGGTTTTGTTAAAAAATCCCCCATGTGATATACCCAAAAGACTGTGACACAGGTTACTCCAGAGGCACCTGCACACCCATGTTTATCGCGGCACTATTCACAATGGCCAAGTTATGGAAACAGCCAAGATGCCCCACCACTGACGAATGGATTAAGAAAATGTGGTATCTATACACAATGGAATTTTATGCAGCCATGAAGAAGAACGAAATGTTATCATTCGCTGGTAAATGGATGGAATTGGAGAGCATCATTCTGAGTGAGGTTAGCCTGGCCCAAAAGACCAAAAATCATATGTTCTCCCTCATATGTGGACATTAGATCAAGGGCAAACACAACAAGGGGATTGGACTTTGAGCACATGATAGAAGCGAGAGCACACAAAGGAGGGGTGAGGATAGGTAAGACACCTAAAAAACTAGCTAGCATTTGTTGCCCTTAATGCAGAGAAACTAAAGCAGATACCTTAAAAGCAACTGAGGCCAATAGGAAAAGGGGAACAGGAACTAGAGAAAAGGTTAGATCAAAAAGAATTAACCTAGAAGGTAACACCCACGCACAGGAAATCAATGTAAGTCAATGCCCTGTATAGCTATCCTTATCTCAACCAGCAAAAACCCTTGTTCCTTTCTATTATTGCTTATACTCTCTCTACAACAAAATTAGAAATAAGGGCAAAATAGTTTCTGCTGGGTATTGAGGCGGGGAGGGCGGAGAGGGAGGGGGTGGAGTGGGTGGTAAGGGAGGGGGTGGGGGCAGGGGGGAGAAATGAACCAAGCCTTGTATGCACATATGAATAATAAAAGAAAAAGGAAAAAAAAGAAAAAGAAATCTCAGCTACTACAGGAGGTGGAGATAGTAGGATAGTGGTTCTGTCAGCCAGGCATGGTGGATGTATTTGTAATCCCACTTATGCAGGAGGCAGAGATAGAAGAATCATGGTATGATCCTGTATGAGAAATAACTAAAGCTAAAAGGGCTGGGGTGTGGCTCAAGTGGTAAGCATCAGGCCCTGAGTTCAAACTCCAGTATTGCCAAAAAGGAAAAAAATAAATAAATAAAATAAAGGAAATCCACCAAAATTCAAAAAAAAAAAAAAAAACTCCCCCATGTGATTCCAATATGCTCCCAAGGTCAAGAAACATCCTAGTATAGCAACAATGGCCCACTGCAGTCATAGGACACTTTTTCTATAATTCTGTCAAGTTATTATTTATAATCTATGTTGCCCTATTCATGTTTAGCTTTGGAATATAATTTTTTCTTAATAGAAGTAACAAAATATAAGATCCTTGAGACCATCCCCATCAATGGATGGTCTTAACTGCCTCTCTTAAGATTCAAGGAGATCTCCTTCTCTATCTCCTTTCCTTGAGAGCTACGTTAGCCCTGCCCACTCACAGAAATAGACCTCTGAAATCATGACTGTACTGTATAATCCTGCATCCCACAGTCCTGCAACACACCCACCCCTTCCTCTTTCCATAGTTCAGAGTATCTAAATTTGAGGATGTATCAGAACCACTAGCAGGCATGTGATAATGGATTCGTGTGTCATCTCCTCTTCTTATATTGAATGAAGGATCCACCCTACTTCACTATAACTTTATCTTAACTAATGACATCTGCAGTGATCTTATTTCTAAATAAGACCACATTTGAGACACTTCAACATAACTTTTTATGGGGACACAAGTCAACCTGGAACAAGAAGTAAACCCAAGATTTCTGTGGAGGCTAAATTTAATATCAGCCCATAGAAGAGGAGAATCCTATCTATAGGGAGAGAAGGTTGTAGCACAAATGCAAAGTGGAAGCAGAGAGCTGAGAGTATGTGACACTGGAAGAAAACAGGTGGACAGAGCAGTTGCTTTCCTGCTCCCAGTAGCACAAGTGCTGTGGCAATTCTCAACCTTTAGTTGCCATAAGACATTATCAATCTCTCTGTCTATGTATGTATGTATGTATGTATGTATCTATCTATCTATCTATCCATCCACCCACCCATCTATCTATCAATCTAATCTATCTATAGGTCCTTACATTAAAAACTCATCCTTTTTGAATTGCCCATTCTGATTGGACTCTTATATTTGCAATAAGAAGAGTGGTGTCTATAAGCAGGGTTGTCTCACCTGTGCCCTTCCAGGTCATGAATAATTTCTTCCAGAATGGCACTTGTCATTTCTGCAATTATTGCTAATATCCAGTCCTTGAGCTGCTATTTCTGCTCTAGCATTTTTCCTAAAATGGATAAATAACTTTCCTTTGGCCACTTTAGACTCTGAGGGCTCCACTGAGTTCTTGGTACCCCAACCTTTGAAGGATGACTAGTGATCTATTGCTTGTTTTCAGCTGGCTTTTTTTTTTTTTCCAATGACAACCTCTTTCTCAGGCACAGGCTCTTTGGAGCCAGGCCTACAGGGAAACTGAGCATGAATACCCCAAATTACTTTGTAAGTATTCTTGGTGTTAGGATGATCATGTAGTGCTTTAGAGAATAATTATTTCTACTTGACTTTCTCTGCATTCCAGCAACTTCAGTACCCTAGGACTTGTCTGGAGGGTGAGGGAGTGGCCATTGTTCCCGACCTCCTGGTACTCTTAGTTCTGGTTGTTACAAAGAACTTGTACTAAGTGTTTTCTGTTTGCTTCTCACATTTAGTCTCCACACTTACACTACACTAAGCCCTGGGAGGCCAATCTATTGGACTGCAAGAATGGGTTCTCTTTCCCTCTGGCTTCTGAATAGAAACAGATCCCACCAAGAGGGAGCACTGACAGAAGATTGGATGAAGGGAGGGAGGAGTGAGACCAGGGTATTTATGTTACCATGCTGCTTCCCAGGTATGCCATTAGTTGATTGTGTCCCTCAGCTGAAGGTGACAGCTTCTACAGGATAGCCCTCACCATAGTCTTCCATGTCTTGATAGCTGCTATCTCCTTTGCCTCTTTCAGTCTGTGGATGGTAGCAAGACCAATTACTACTAGTCTCAGATACCACACCATCCTTTGAGATCTCCTTATACTCTTCCCACATCTTTAAACTCTCTTAACATAGGCAGTTTGCATGTGTATCTCTTCCTTACATAGAACCTGACTGATACCAAGTCTTGGAATTAGTATGACTAGAAACTCCCCCATTATAGTTTCCTCAACTCCAGAGAAACTTAGTTCTTGCTTCACCAATCCTCAGAAAATGTCAAGGTTAGCTGAAGTTTTTAGTATTTGCTTTGACCCACATGTTATAACTCTAGCTTTCATCATATTATTGATGACTTTGTTATTTCTCTCATTTTGCTTAATCCAGTACTTCTCAAACTTCAGAGCAAGCAAGAACAACCTGGGGGAATTTTTAGAAATTCTAATGCCCTGGCTGATGCCTGGATTGATTGAGTCAAAATAACTGACAGTGGGATTATACTACAGATATAATATACTATGTAATTTTCCTTATAATGATAAGGAAACTGAGCACTAGGCACTCCATGTTTTTGAAAGGTAACTGAAATGGAGACTAAACCCAGGTATCCAGATTCCACACTAGTACACTTGTTAACATGAGTACTGTAGTTTCTTCCTGACACTATGGCCCAACCTGTCTTTATTATTGTAATATAAATTCCTTCTCTTTTGATTCATACCTTTCTACAATGGCTATTACAGGGAGATGTATACAGTGGACGTTTAATAAAACATATTGACTTACTCGTTCCATACTCCATGAGGCACAAAGGAAGATAACAAGTTCCTTCTTCGGTGTGCTATGAGAAACAGCTAAAAATACAATTTCTCTTTCACAGTAAGTAGTGAGTATTAAGATATTTTAGATAAAAAAAGAGCTAACTAAAATTGGTGTCAATAAAATCACTTTTCAAAATGGCATTCACTATATTTGTTGAAAAATATCGTGAAAAAGAAAATTTTATCTCTCTGAGTACCCACATGAAAATCTTTTGATGTAGATCCAGATAATATTTATGTAGATAAAATATATGTGTGTTATCTTGCAAATTTCCTTGTTAGAATTTCAAATAATTCCTCAAGTTTGTCAATATAAAGTGTCTAAGAAATAACCAAAAAAAATCAGAAGTTAGAGAGTAAGAATGTTTATGGCCACACCTCCATCTCCTAAGCTCTCCATCAAAATTCAACTTCTATAGGCCAAATCTTCAACATTTTTTGCCTGAAGTAGTGTAGTAGCCTCTTACCTAGTTAGTCTGCTTTGTCTTTCCCCATCTTTATTCAATTTTTTTACATAACAGTCACAATGGTCTTCTAAAAACTATAACCTCTGTTTTTGGTATGATTTTTTTTTATGGAAAAAAAAACAAACTGGCAAAGATAATTGAAATAACTTTGTTCAGACATTAAACAATATGGGAATCTGAAAGAAATGAATCAAGTCCCAATATCACACTGCATGTCTGTCTGGAGGTATTTTCCATACTAAGACTTTGAAGGAGAAGTCCCAAACAGAATTTAGGAGTACTAAGGCAGCAGGAATTTGTAGGACAGGGTGCCAAAGATAAGTGATTTGTGCAAAAAAAACTCTAAAAATTATGCAACTAACTGTCCCCTTTGAGCCTTTACCAAATATTGGAATGCACATGTGCAAAGACTCTTGAAATAAAGCAAAGGATTAATGAGAAGGGAAAGCTAAGGGGAAATTGTGATCTGAACATCTACTGGAGCTCACACAGGAATGAGGAACACTGGAGTTCCAAAGATTCAAACTGAAAAGACTTTGTTGAACATTCCCATTAAGCAGAAATCTCAGCAAATCCAAGCTATAGAAGTCTGATGTAGCCCAAAGCAAAGGGTATACTAGACTCATCTTAATACATCTTACAAACACACCTAAAGGGACAAACTGCCCCATAAGTCAATTAACTGTCTATGAGAACAAGATAATATACACTTGTAAGACTGCTAAATCCAGATACTCAATGATGTAATTTCACAATGCTGGACATACAAGTGAAAAATTGCTAGTCTTGAGAAGAAGCAAGAACATACAATTCCCAACCAAGAGAAAAGACAGTTAATAGAAACAGACACAAATGACAGAGATAATAGAACTAGCAAACAAGAATGTTAAAACAGCCGTTATAAGCACATTCAAGGATTTGAAAGAAAATGTGGACATAACAAAGAAAGGAACAAAGAGTTTTATCTGTCTATCATCTCTCTCTCTCTCTCTCTCTCTCTCTCTATGTATGTGTATATATATATATATATATATATATATATATATATATACTTTCAATGTAAGTAAGTAATACCTTTGATATAAATAGTGAATAAGCCTAATAAGAATCTCAGTGGCTTTTAAGACATTATCAAGTTCGCCAGCATATGTGTATTTGAAAGTAGAAAAGAAAGATAATTAGGAGAAAATATCTGACAAAATAATGGAAATTTTTCCAAATCTGACTTTTAAAAATTCACAGACCCAAAGAATCCAATGAACCCCAAGCAGAGGAACTACAAGCAAAAGCATGCCAAAGCACCTCATAATCTAAATGCTTTAAACTGGGGATAAAGAGAAAATTGAAAATGTGACACATGAAAGGAAACAAGGAGAAAAACTACAGACTTTTGTAAGAAATTATACAAATAATAAAGCAGTGGAATAACATCTTCAAAGGACCAAAGGGAAAAAGTCAATTTAGAATTCTATATCCAGAAAAACATATCCTTCAAAAGTAAAAGTGAAATACAGACATTAAAAAGGAGACATTTCATTATAGGAAGTTCTATAATCTCAGAAACAATAGAAGATGGAAACATGGACCTAAAAGGAACAATGAACACAGAAATGATAAAAATGTGTACAAATACAAAATACCTTTGTATTTGTATTTGTATAAGATGTAATTGTCTATTTAAGGCAAAAGTAATATATTATGGGTTACATAACCTAAGTAGAAGCTAAAAGCAGGGAATAGTGGCACAAAAGAAGGGGAGAAATGGAGCATATTGTTTTAAGTTTCAGAAGTTCCATGTGAAGTGAGTTATGATTATTGGAAGGTAGTTGTGATCTTATTCTAGCTATGAATATGAGGTGGACAAATAGTCAGGTAATAAAAATACAAAGCCAAATGTGACAAGTGTCATGAGAGAGATGAAAGCAAAATTCTGTGATGGTTCTAAAGGCAAGTCCACAGCTTGTGGAGGGAATCAGGAGGGGCCTGACAAAAGAAGGGTAGCATTGAGTGGTATTCCAGCCCCCTCCCCCAATAGCATAACTTACTTACTCAAGAAATATTTACTGAATATTTCTTGAGTATTCTTGGTTCAGTCCTTGGGCTGCTTTCATGGGATGGAGATAATAAGAAATTTGCCTTCATTTCCATCAAAATGTTCAAAACTTGAGAAAATGCTCCCACGTGGAAAAGAAGGGTATGTGTTCAATAGACACCACTGTTAAGAAAAGTGGTTAGGACAATAGTGTGACTGACCTGGCATGTCAGCCTGTGTAATGTTGCAGCACAGCACATATAGGGTGACCTCATTTGTGCAGATCAGAAATAATGGCAATACTAACTAGTTTTACTGAGTACTTACTATGTGTCAAGTAATATACAGGACTAGGCTCTTTAGTGTATCATTGAACCTTCTAATGGTCCTTCTTAGGCAATATTATATATTATATATATAATATATATATGGAAATGTCTTAATGAAACTCTATAGATATGTTAAACAAACAAAAATGCTTTTTTTTCCTCAAGAATGGAGGACAGAAACAAGTATCAGGTCTTGCCTGGGGCTTGGTACCAGTGGGAGTTGAGAAGATATAAGAAAAGGGTGTAGGAGGGTGAATATGGTGGATATATTATGTACTCATGTATGAAAATGGAAAAATGAGACCTGTTGAAGTTTTTCTAAGAATGTGGGTGGAGGATAAAGGATAATGATGGAGAGGGTGAATTCAAGAACTTTTATAAATGTCACATCGTACCCCAGGACAGCAATAATGTGATAATATTTTTTTAAAAACGTTATCAGAGGAAGAAACTGTTTAAAAAGAATAAAGTAGTTTTTCCAAGGTTTAAAAGTTGTTGAGTATCAAGACAATAACAAGACCAGATACATACCAGGAGAAAAAATAGTAGTCCTATTTTACAAAGGACTACTATCTAAAATGCACAAAGAGCTCTTACAACTCAACAACAAGAAGTTGACCTGATTAAAAAGTAGGTCAAAGACCTGAGCAGACCCCTCCCTAAAGAAGACATTCAGACAGCAAATAAACACAGGAAAAGAGACTCCACACCATATGTCACCAGGGAAATGCAAATTCAAACAACAACATCCCACTGCATGCCGATTTGAATGGCCAAAATCCAGAAAACTGACAACTCCAAATGCTGGCAAGAAAGTGGGGCACTTGCATTACCAGTGGGAATGAAAAGTATTCTGGCCAATTTGGAAGGCAGGTTGGTGGTTTCTTACAAAATTAGTCATACTCTTACCATACAATCCAGCAATCACAAACATTGAGATTTTGCCAAAGGAATTAAAAATGTATGCATGCACAAAAGCCTGCACATGGATGTTTATAACAGTTTTATTCATAATTTCCAGAACTTGCCAGAAACAGGCAAGATGTCCTTTAGTAGATGGGTGAATAAACTGTGGTACATCAGACAATGAATATTATACCATGACAAAAAGAAACGAGCTATCAAATCACAAAAATATAAGGAGGAAAGTTAAACGCATATTACTAAGTGAAAGAAGCCTGCTGATGAGACTACACTCTATGTGATCCCAGCCACAGCATTCTGGAAAAGGTAAAACTACAGAGACAGGAAAAAGACCAGTGGCTGCCAGGGTTAGGAGATAGGGGAGGGATGAATTAAGTAGAGAACAGAGAATTCTTAGGGGAGTGAAAACTACCTATGTGGCACTACAAGGGCAGGTATGTGTCATTATAAATATGTCCAAACATAAGGAATGTGCCACCCCATGAGTGAACACTAATATAAACTGGGGACTTTGAATGGTAACTGTGTGTCAGTGTTCATCAACCATAACGCACACCGTGTGTGGGGAACGTGCATAAGGAGGAGGCTGTGTGTGGAGGAGTGTATAGAGATAGGGAAGCTCTACCTTTCACTCAACTTTGCTCTTAACCTAAAAGTGCTCTTTACAAAAACCTATTTTTTCTTTCTTTTTTTTATTTTATCATTTTTACATTTATTTACATGTATATACATTATTTGGGCCACCTCCCGGTCTTCCTGCTTCCCTCCCCCTGCTTCTGGGCAGAACCTGTTCTGCCCTCTTGTTCTCCAGTTTTGTTGAGAGAAAAACATAAGAGATAATAAGAAAGACATAGTGTTTTTGCTAGTTTGAGATAAAGATGGCAATACAGAGAGATTCCTAGTGTTGCTTCCATGCACTTGTGTATTGCAATCCACATTGGTTCATCTCTACCAGATCTCTTCACTATTTCAGGTCCTTTCCCATAGTGGCCTCTGCCAGTTTAAGATTACTTTATTCCTTTACAGTGAGCACATAAACCACATTCAAGTTTTAGGTTTTGTTCCCTTTCCCTATTCCTCCCCTGTGTATTCTCCCCTTAGTTGTGACCCATGTTCAATAATATTACTGCATTTGTTTTAGATCTGTAATTACATATGAGGAAAAACATGCAATTTTTGGCCCTCTGAGTCTGGCTAACTTTCTTAAGGTGATGTTCTCCAGTTCTATCCACTTACTTGTGAATGACAAAACTTCAATCTTTGTGGCTGAGTGAAATCCCGTTGTGTATAGATACCACATTTTCTTAATCCATTCGTCGGTAGTGGGGCATCTTGGCTGTTTCATAGTTTAGCTATTATGCATAGCACTGCAGTAAACATGGGTGTGCACGTGCCTTTGTAAACAAAAACCTGAGTCGCATTCCTTTGGGTCTATCCCTAGGAGTGGGATTGCTGGATCATATGGCAGATCTATGTTTAGTTTTTTAAGAAGCCTCCATATTGTTTTCCAAAGTGGTTGTACTAGCTTACATTCCCACCAGCAGTGTATGAGGGCTCCTTTTTCCCCGCATCCACACCAACATTTGTTGGTGGTGGTGTTCTTGATGCTAGCTATTCTAACAGGAGTGAGGTGGAATCTTAGTGGGGTTTTGATTTGCATTTCCTTTATGGCCAGGGATTGTAAGCATTTTTTCATGTTTTGGCCATCTGGACTTCTTCCTTTGAAAAAGTTCTGTTTAGTTCAGTTGGCTACTTCTTTAATGGTTCATTAATTTTTGGTGAGTTTAGTTTTTTGAGCTCCCTGTATATTCTGGTTGTCAGTCCTATGTCTGATGTATAGCTAGCCAATATTTTCTCCTACTCTATGGGTGGACTCTTCAGTTTAAAGACCATTTCTTTTAATTTCATGTACTTCCATTTGTCCATCCTTCCTGTTAGCTGCTGGGCTACTGGATTTCCACTGAGGAAGTCCTTGCCTATACCTATTGCTTCCAGGGTATTCTCTGCTCTTTCATGTACTAATTGCAAGGTTGCAGGTCTGATATTAAGGTCCTTAATCCACTTTGAGTTGATAGTAGCACAGGGTGACAGGCATGGATCTAGTTTTAGTTTTCTGCAGGCAGATAACCACTTTTCCCAGCAACATTTGTTGAAGAGGCTGTCTTTTCTCCATCATATGTTTTTGGCTCCTTTGTCAAAAATAAGGTGGGCATGGCTGTGTGGATTCATATCCAGGTCCTCTGTTCTGTTCCACTGTTCTTCATATGCTGTCTTTGTGCCAGTACCATGCTGTTTTGATTGCTATGGCTCTGTAGTATAGTTTGAAGTTGGGTATTGTGATACCTCCAGCATTGCTCTTTTTGCTGAATATTGCCTTGGCTATTCATGGTCTTTTGTGTTTCCAAATGAACTTTACAGTAGATTTTTCAATCTCTGCTATGAAAGTCATTGGAATTTTGGTGGGAATTGCATTAAACACGTAGATTGCTTTTGGTAGTATAGTCATTTTTACTATGCTGATTCTGCCAATCCATGAGCACAGGAGATCTTTCCAACTTCTGTAGTCTTCCTCGATCTCTTTCTTCAGTGGTTTGTAGTTCTCCTTGTACAGGTCACTTACATCCCTTTTAAAATTTATTCCTAGACATTAGATTTGGAACTGAAGCTATTATAAATGGAATTGTTTTCCTATATTCTTTCTCAATTTGTTCACTGTTGGTGTATAGAAAGGCTACTGATTTTTGTAAGTTGATTTTGTTTCCTGCTAATTTGCTGAAGCTGTTTATGGTGTTTAGGGGTTTGGGGTGAAGTTTTTTGGGTCTTTGAGGTATAGAATCATGTTATCTGCAAATAGAGATACTTTGACTATTTCTTTACCTATTTGTATTCCTTTTATTTCTTCTTCTTGCCTTATTGCTCTGGCTAGGAATTCCAGGACTATGTTGAATAGGAGTGGGGAGAGTGGGCATCCTTGTCTCATTCCTGACTTTAGGGGAAATGGTTTTAATTTTTCACCACTAAATACGATGTCGGCTGTAGGCTTGTCATATATAGCCTTTATAATTTTGAGGTACATTCCTTCTATTCCTAGTTTTCTTAGAACTTTTATCATGAAGTGGCATTGAATCTTTTTTTTTTAAATTTTATTATTCATATGTGCATACAAGGCTTGGGTCATTTCTCCCCCCTGCCCCCACCCCCTCCCTTACCACCCACTCCACCCCCTCCCTCTCCCCCCCCCTCAATACCCAGCAGAAATTATTTTGCCCTTATTTCTAATTTTGTTGTAGGGAGAGTATAAGCAATAATAGGAAGGAACAAGGGTTTTTGCTGGTTGAGATAAGGATAGCTATACAGGGCATTGACTTACATTGATTTCCTGTGCGTGGGTGTTACCTTCTAGGTTAATTCTTTTTGATCTAACCTTTTCTCTAGTTCCTGGTCCCCTTTTCCTATTGGCCTCAGTTGCTTTTAAGGTATCTGCTTTAGTTTCTCTGTGTAAAGGACAACAAATGCTAGCTAGTTTTTTAGGTGTCTTACCTATCCTCACCCCTCCCTTGTGTGCTCTCGCTTCTATCATGTGCTCATAGTCCAATCCCATTGTTGTGTTTGCCCTTGATCTAATGTCCACATATGAGGGAGAACATACGATTTTTGGTCTTTTGGGCCAGGCTAACCTCACTCAGAATGATGTTCTCCAATTCCATCCATTTACCAGCGAATGATAACATTTTGTTCTTCTTCATGGCTGCATAAAATTCCATTGTGTACAGATACCACATTTTCTTGATCCATTTGTCAGTGGTGGGGCATCTTTGTTGTTTCCATAACTTGGCTATTGTGAATAGTGCTGCAATAAACATGGGTGTGCAGGTGCCTCTGGAGTAACCTGTGTCACAGTCTTTTGGGTATATCCCCAAGAGTGGTATTGCTGGATCAAATGGTAGATCGATGTCTAGCTTTTTAAGTAGCCTCCAAATTTTTTTCCAGAGTGGTTGTACTAGTTTGCATTCCCACCAACAGTGTAAGAGGGTTCCTTTTTCCCCACATCCTCGCCAACACCTGTTGTTGGTGGTGTTGCTGATGATGGCTATTCTAACAGGGGTGAGGTGGAATCTTAGCGTGGTTTTAATTTGCATTTCCTTTATTGCTAGAGATGGTGAGCATTTTTTCATGTGTTTTTTGACCATTTGAATTTCTTCTTTTGAGAAAGTTCTGTTTAGTTCACTTGCCCGTTTCTTTATTGGTTCATTAGTTTTGGGAGAATTTAGTTTTTTAAGTTCCCTATATATTCTGGTTATCAGTCCTTTGTCTGATGTGTAGCTGGCAAATATTTTCTCCCACTCTGTGGGTGTTCTCTTCAGTTTAGAGACCATTTCTTTTGATGAACAGAAGCTTTTTAGTTTTATGAGGTCCCATTTATCTATGCTGTCTCTTAGTTGCTGTGCTGCTGGGGTTTCGTTGAGAAAGTTCTTACCTATACCTACTAACTCCAGAGTATTTCCTACTCTTTCCTGTATCAACTTAAGAGTTTGGGGTCTGATATTAAGATCCTTGATCCATTTTGAGTTAATCTTGGTATAGGGTAATATACATGGATCTAGTTTCAGTTTTTTGCAGACTGCTAACCAGTTTTCCCAGCAGTTTTTGTTGAAGAGGCTGCTATTTCTCCATCATATATTTTTAGCGCCTTTGTCAAAGACAAGTTGGTTATAGTTGTGTGGCTTCATATCTGGGTCCTCTATTCTGTTCCACTGGTCTTCATGTCTGTTTTTGTGCCAGTACCATGCTGTTTTTATTGGTATTGCTTTGTAATATAGTTTGAAGTCAGGTATTGTGATACCTCCTGCATTGTTCTTTTCACTGAGTGTTGCCTTGGCTATTCGTGGCTTCCTGTGTTTCCATATAAATTTCACGGTAGATTTTCCGATCTCTTTAATGAATGTCATTGGAATTTTGATGGGAATTGCATTAAACATGTAGATTACTTTAAGGAGTATCGACATTTTTACTATGTTGATTCTACCAATCCATGAGCATGGGAGATCTCTCCACTTTCTATAGTCTTCCTCAATCTCTTTCTTCAGAAGTGTGCATTGAATCTTATCAAAGGCTTTTTCTGCATCTATTGAGATGATCAAGTGGTTTTACAAAAATCTATTTTTAAAAAGTTATTAAATAGCTCACCTGGATAGAGCTTAGCCACTGTTACTCCACCTGGAACCCATTAAAATGAAACTCATCAACTACACGTCCTTCTTTTGTAGTACCCAGAGGTACTTTCCAGCTCCTGATTATCCACTCTCTTCACTAGTTTTAAACCTCCTGTAGTTTTTGGACTGACAGTTAGAGTTGAACTTGACCCCTTGCTACCAACTTGGCTTTTGGATCACTCCCTGCATCTACCAGATGGTTCCTTGGTGTTCCTCTTTGACCAGCCCCAACCCTTCTTGCATTGATATTTATGTTGCTGCTGTAACACTCCAGCATTCACAGGGACATCGAGCTAGATGGTGTGTATGCATTGATTACTTCTGAATTCCCCAAAGTACTTATTCTGTTGAAATAGTTTCCATCTCTACCCACTAGCTAACCTCAAATCTATGTTTACTATATTAAATAACTGTGCATATAGCATCTGTGTCATTCATTCATTCATTCTCTTCACAGAAAGTTTAAGTATTTGTTTTGGCTAGACACTGGTACAGAATAATGGATAAAACGAGTCTATCTCAGTTACCATGGGCTTTATTAACAAGTGACTGTGGAAAAGATCATGAACAAATAAATGTCATAAGTGTATGAAGAAAATATTTTAACCTTAATATTAAAAGTTTTTTAACCTTAATTAAAAATAACTAAGTATTACTAGTTAAGTAGGGTTTAATTTATTTAACCAGTGGTTGCCTGTTATATCTAGGGCTTTGGATCAAGAAAAACACTGTGCAGTAAATCCAACAATGACTTACACAGGCCTTTCAGAAATCCATATTCTCTTTAAAATTCCCTTTTGAACTCTCAGTCAAAATTCATAATCTACGTTCTTATTCCAATTATCCGTGTACACAGAAATAATCATGGCTAATATTGAGAAGTTGAAATTTGCCAGGCACTGTGCCAAGAGCTAATTAATCAATCTTATGATTGTTACAAATGATACACGAAAAGAAGTTTTTACCTCTATTTTGTGGCTTAGGAAACTGAGGCTTGGAGTCCATACATACCCCAACATGTGAGTAGAATTCCCACAAATTCAGATGAAGACTGTGCATTGTCTGGGAGCCTACACAGAAGGTGGGTTCCAGAAGGGCAGAAATGGCCTCTCTCTCCTCCTGTAGCTTCACAGAGCTGAGCTTGCAACATGCGCTCCATAACAGCGCATTTGTTGATGTCAAACATTGCACACAACCCAATGGGCTATTTTTATCTTGCATTTTCAAAGGAGGAAACAGGTGCAGAGATTTTGAGAAACTTGCTAAATGAAGGGTGAGGGTTCAAACCTGAGCAGATAGGATCAGTGTTTCTCAAAGTTAGAATGCATGATACTCACCTGAGAGGACTTGTTATAACCCAGAGTGGTGAGTTCCAGACCCAAGTTTCCATACAACAGGTCTGGGTGGGTCCTGAGATTGCCTTTCTAACAAGATCTAGGGACCTCACTTTAAGAAACAAAGACCAAGACTCTGCGCTTAACTACTGAGCCAGGCTGTTTATCCGGAAGATTAATACTTGCTGATTGAGTGAAAGGCAGTATATTTGTATAGTGATAAAACAACAATCAGCCTAACTCACACCCATGAGTCAATGTTAATCATGAATCAAAGGCTCACTAAGCATTTACCCAGATATTCAGTTGCAAACAGGGGCCTTGCCAACCTCACCTCACGGAGAAAACCGTGTTCATCACCACAGGCTTGAGTACCTGGGAGTGAACTCCAGTTCAGGACTTCAGACCAGGAAACAAGAATTAGCCTCTGGTCGCCAGAAAGTCCTGTTTTCCTCACTCAGATTCGTCTTGCTTTGGCTCCTCAAAGGAAGAACTCACCCCCTCTCCCACCCCATGGTAGTTCTTTTCTGGGGCCTTCTGCTCTCTGGAAACCTTGAGGTACTTTGGGTGAGCGCAGCGGCCTCCATTTTCACAGAGAAAATGCACATTGATCCCATATCCAGTGAACCTAGAGTTGCTTCAGAGCACGGCGTGGCCTGACGGTGTTGCCTGGTTAGGGGACTGGAATGACGATTGTCTTCTTGTCAGGCCTGGTATGGAAGAGATTCCAGATCAGTACTTGCAAACAGGATCATGAGTCCTGTTCTTTTTGCTGTGTTGTCACCTGGAATCGTTTTCCTCTCTGTGGTCATGTTTGACCACAAAGTCTTTCACCAGCACACAAAGGTTCAATGCTGCATTAACTCTGCCCATAGCTTAAGATCTTGAAATGGAAATACCTGATCTTGGCCATCTTTGATTGCTGTAACTCATTGATATCATGGAGATTCCTATCCACAGTCAGCAGACTGTCGTGTTGTTACATGAGCCGATGCCACGAGCAGACCCGGATGTCTCTAGGTTGCTAATCTGTGAGTGTTGGGTAAAAGGTGATTGCAGGTGCTCAGGTGAGGTTATTCTACATGTAGTGGACGCAGGCGGTGGGGCTGGGAAGATGGGGTACTCCAGGTGTGGGTTTAAAAGAGTTTGAAGAGGTGGTTTGTGGGAAAGTCAAGGGGTCCAGGGCCAGAGCAGTCAGGTTACCTGGAGAACAGATGGCAGGTACACATGCGCAGCCTACTTCTGGGTTGTTGGTGGACATTAAACATATACACTATCCCATAGCTGGCTAAGTGTTTTAAAATGAGAAGCATAGGATTTTATATTTGGGGTAAAGTAATTATCTGGTACATGGTATTGAGGTTTTTTAAAAAGTCAAAGACTTTTGAGTTAAGACTCAAATTTCAGAGGCTTAATAGCTTTTTTAAAGAAAAAAAATTCAGAGGCCCCTCCTGTCCAGTGTGTGGCCCTCCTGAAGCTCAATGTCATTGCTCCTATTGAAGTCAGTGACTTTTCAAACACAGCTAAACGGAGTAAGAAGACACACGCGGGATCTCTTGGTATCTGTGCATTCCACAGAGCCCAGTTGGAACAGCCAAGAAAATGGTCCAGATTTTTTTAGGGGTTATTTTACTGGGGACTTTAAGAACTGGTATGACATCTTGGGTTGTTTCGGGGATGAGGAAAGTTGTGGCGTGATTTGTTGTAGACAGTGGTATGTAGAGAGGTCAGGTGCTAGATGTACACAAGCCCGGGGCAGGTTTGTCTTCTGTTCGTTGTGGGGAATGCAGTTTTACACAGAAAGCACATGACCACCCTGATTTTAAGATGCCTTTCTTAGGATATGTGTTAGCCCTTAATTCTGTTGAAGTCTTTTTCCTTCTTCCTCTTGAAAAATAAGTTCCAAAATATAGTTTCTTGTATCTTCCATCACTAAAGTTTATTTCTTTCTCACTATGGGCAGTTCACACAAGGCAAAAATATTAAACAGTTGGTTTTAGTGTGTTGTATAACTTTACTGTGTATCAAACTAATTTTTACAGGTTTTCATCCTAAACCTCATATCATGTAATTAATAATTTGCCTGTTTATTTATGACCTAACTGTGGTTCTTTTATTAATAAAAGCTAATAGAAAAAGGCTCCTTTATTAAGCCGATGAGTAGACCCACATTTTAATTCTCCCACAGTGTGTGAAGAAGTATTGTACCAGAGTATTAAAAGGTATGTAATATTTTATTGATAAATCTGTCCTTTAAAAGGAATACGTTTTAGGATGTCATCATCTTGATGTGATCTTGTAAATGTGAGAATATGCTGTTTATTACACTGTGTCAAGAGTCACTTACTTGCCTTTTTGCCCACGTACACTATTAGTCTATTTGCAATGGTTTTTAAAATGACATTAAAAGAACAGTCTATGTAGAGAAGCATTGGTGGATGTCACTTGTCTCCCCACCTGTGTTTATGGTGTTAGTTCAACTGCTTTGTTAGTTGCAAAGCTGTACTATCAGAGTAAAAGTGTATTTGTAAACTGTATGGAACTAAAAATTAGGAATAAAACCATTTTCTTATAAAAAAAAAAAGAATTAGCCTCTGTCTTCAACCAATATTTCTCTGGCCTCCCATTGAATTGGAATAAAACTAAACTTCTTTCTGAGTTCCAGGTGGTCTGGCCAGTACTTATCTTTGCTTCTAACTCACCAAATCCAGACACACTGGCCTTCCAAAAATTTCTAGAACAATACAAGTTTTTTTTTCCAGCTCTGGCTTCTGTACTAACTGATTTTTCCTTGTCTTTTTTCTCTGTTGTTTCTGACAACCCAAAGTCCTTTTTTTCTGTGTCATATATTTTGATACTCCAATACCTCAATTTAGACTGTAGAAGAGAAAATTACAACAAATCTAGTTTTTACAAATCTTAATTTGGTTTAATTGTAATTCTAGAATCGGACAGCAGTCTAGACCAAAAATGATTCAGAATGCTCCACCCTACCATATTTATAGCTAGAGAGAAGAAAGTGAGCGGAGAGATGGAGGCAGCCTGATTGGCTACAACTCCTGCCCATCTTATTCGAATATGGTTTGAGCCCTGCTGTTTACATATCAAGTTAGGTTATAGTTCACCATTTATGGAAAACACTTAGTCCAACTTAAAATATATACAGAAGCAGCTTTGGGCCAAATTTATCTCAGTTATACAAGTCTTTTCTGTTTGATATAAATATTTTCTTTTCGTGGAACCATAAAGCCCTCTACCCACCCTTAGGAAATCCAGGTGGGTGTTAGGACATTAGACTGTTTTTCTCCCAGTTCAAGACACACAGGGACTCCATAATATCCTTACCCTCACATGTTAGTCTTCCAGGTGAGGCAGGACATGTGCCCACAGAACCACGGGGTAAGAGGAGAGGCTAGAATGAAGATAGCTAAAAAATTCTGTGGGATCACAGAGGAGTCATTAGTTCTTGGAGTCTGGGATTAAGTTTTGAGTTGAGCTTTTAGGGTTGGGTGGTTGCAAACATCAGAAAAAGAGAAGGGCATGCTATGCAAATGAGAATTGTTAAAGACAAATTTCAACAAATTGAGTTTAAAGATTTAATTGAATTTTATCAGCAATTCATAAATTGGCAAACATGCCATCTATAAGAAATAAGAATGCCTGGTCATGATAGACCCACCAGATTTTATAAGGTAGCTTGAGTAGGAACAAGAAAACAGTATAATATGAAAAAGGAGATTGGTTAATTCAGTTGTGTTCCTTATGAAGCAGAAGAGACCTACTGATCATGGTGACTAAGGTTGGCCTATTTTGAGATGTGGCTAACATCACTCTCTCCTGTTCTCCGGTCAGATAAGTAGCTTAGTTTTGGCTTGCTGCCATGAAAGCTTAGCGTCAATGACTCCATTTTGGTTTGGTCAGTTAGGATCTAGTGCAGAAGCTCAGTCCAAATCAATGGCAGCCTATAGAGAATGTTAGGACATTAGACAGTTTTGGTTGTTTTTCTCTTGTCGCTTTGGGTTTTGTTTAAAGAAAATGTTTTGCCAACATATAAGATACAAATAGAACAGTGTACGAATATCAAATATTCTGCTGACGAATGTCTTTGAAGTGAGCACACCCGTTGTGCCATAATATAGACTAAAAAAGAGTTTATTTGGAACTGGGTGTCAGTGGCTCACACCTATAATACTAGCTACTTGGGGGCAGAGATCAGGAGGATTGTGATTCCAGGCTGGCCCTGGAAAACAGTTAGCAAAACTCTTTCTCAATGGAAAAAAGCTGAGTGTGTGCACCTGTCATCTTAGAGAGAGCAGGAAGCATAAAATAGGGGCTCACAGTCCGAGCCCACTTGAGCAAAAAGCAAGACCCTATCCCCAAAATAACCAGAGCAAAAGGGGATGGAGGCATGGCTTAAGTGGTAGAATGTCCGCCTCGCAAGTGTGAAGTCCCGAGTTCAAACACCAGTACCACCACTATGTATATCTCTATATATACATACACACTCATAAATATGTATGTATGTATATGTGTACATATATATGTATGTATGTATTTGGAGACCACAGTAGTTCCCCTCATTCCCTTCCTAGTCATTGTCCCTAAAAATACACTCTGTCCAGACTTCTGTCACCCAAAATCAGTTTTGCTTGTTTGTCAATTTATATTAATGAAGTCACACTATATACTTACCCTTGCATCTGACCTCCTTTGTTCAATATCATTATCCATAGCTGATCATGGCCATTTGTTTTCATTGTCGCAGAGTATTTTATCATGCAATTCTTTCACATTTATTTATCCATATTGCTATTGATGGACTTTTGAATTAATTATAGGTTTTAGGCCCATTGCAATAAAGTTGCCATAAAATTATTATACATGATCTTTGGTAAATATATTGGAGTAGACATGTCTGGTCCTCTCTCCAGATCCTGGAGTGCCCCTCCTTCCGTTTCTGGGTACTTTTACTTTTGAGGCCATACCTGTGAATCCCAGACCTTGTAGCCCCTTTGTGACAGGGGAAGAGAATCAAAAAATACCTACAAGTTGAAACCTTTTCTTCCCCCCACCCCTACCTCTTTAGTCAATATATGACCCCTGCTAGTGAGTGAAAGCCCAGATGCCTTGTCTCAAGTGAGGATAAACTGAGGCACATTTTACAAGCAGTGGTTCTCCTGAAAGCTGAGACTGTTAACTGCCCCCCACCATGGTCTTTGCTGGAAATCACACCCTTGTTTGACCTCCTCCCATCTGGGTCCTACTGCCCACTCCCCTCCTGACGGCAGGTCTTCAGTGAGCTGCTTGTACACAAATCATCATTTCAGGGTCTATTTCTGGGAATCTTGTTACAACTCACATGTGAATACATTTCTGTTGAGTATGTGTAGGCATAAAATTTCTGGATCACAGGTTATACATTTTCCAAAGAGGTTATACCAATTTATATTCTAAACAGCTATTGCTTCAAATTATATTCCTTAATTCTTCATTTTTTTCAATGGGATATCTGCCTATTTCTTATTGGTTATTAGATACTATTTATAAATGTTTGAAATGAGTCTTTTGCTTAACAGATATATCTGTTTCTATTCTTGATTCTGACATACAAAATCATGTCATCTGTGAATAATTACTGTTTTTATACTTTTCTGGTTACTATACCTTTTGGCTCTTTCTCTTGCCTTCTTGTGCTGCCTAGATCCTCTGGTAAGTCTAATAGAATGGTTGTCTGGAGAATCCTGTCTCATGCTCAGATCCAGCTTTCACTATTTTAACAATATATAGGATTATTTTTTTCTTTCAGAGTTCCTATAGATAGACTTCATCAGATTAAGGAAGTTTCTTTCTAGTCATTAATTTGTTAAAAGTCTTCATGAGTGAAAACTGAACTTAATCAAATGACTGAACTTAATCATTTTTTAATATGATCAAGTGATTATTTCACCTTTTTGGGGGTAAAACTAAACTTGCATACCTGGATTCCAACTTGATTAAGAGACATCATTCTTTTTATATGTTGCTGGGTTCAATTTATTATTTTGCTCAGTATTGTCAACCATACTAAACCATATTCAAATGCTATCATCATGATCTCTATCAAAGTTATACTAGTTTCATATGGTATGTTGTGAAGCCCTCCACTTCTATCCTCTGAAAGGATTTTGTCACACTGGGAATCCCCATTCTTTAAATATTTGGAAGAATATTTTGGATTTTGACCTCTGAAATCCTGGCTGTCTTGGTTACTTTGTGATGTTTTCACACAGCTATTTAAAAAACATTTTTCACCAGGTTTTATAATTATCCAAGGTGTTATTTTAAGGGCTGGCTGCTGATTATTAACACTGAATGGTTGGAAAATATACACACTGGAATTCCATCAGGAAACACATCAGTTTCCAGAGATACTTTTTAGGTAGAGAAATAATACTATCAGGATGGTATTCAAGTAAATGCAGTAATGAAACCTAGCATGTAAGGCAGAAAGAAAGGTAAGCAGTTGCTACAAAAGTTCAGATAAAAGCAAATAGGGCCTGCTTAGAAGAACGTCGATAAAAACATACAGGACTTCCTTTAAATCAGTGTCTCTCAAAGTGAGACCCGGAACAGCAGTAAAGCCACCGCCTGGGAACTTTGTAGATTCATTGCTGTAGGTGTTACTCTGGGGAGAGGCCTGGTGATCCTGGTTCTAATGCACCCTCCAGGTGATTCTGGTGCTCACTCAAGTTTGCAACACTGCTTGAAACAAAAGTTCACTGCCAGGGACAATAGGGAACCAGTTCTGGCCAATGAGACACCAAGGGAAGTCTCATGGGGCATTCATAGGAAACCTTTTGCTTTCCTGACCAAAAAGACAAATGATGCAAAGACTGTTCATTTTCCTTCATCCAGCAGGAATGCTAGTTGACATGGTAGCTAGGAAGCAAAAGTACAAGGACTGAGAATTTCAACAGGCTGAGGACAGCAAAGCAGAGATTTACAAGAGCTGGGGTTCTTGACAACACTACTTATCTGATTCCAGCCTGGACTCTCTACTTTTCTGTCATTAAATGCTTTTTTAGTGACTCTGCTGTGAATAAAATTTCTAACAAAGAGCAGGGCATGATGAGGCTCACCTGTAACCCCAGCATTCAGGAGGGTGAGGCAGGAGGATCATGACTTGAAGGCCAGCCTGAGCTATAGAGAGAGAGCTTGGTCTCAAAAGAAAAATATGTGCCACCAAGAAATTCACGCTACTCCTGTCCCATTCCTGTTGCAAGGCTGCATCACTGAATACTACAGACTTGGTGAACCAGAGAAGAGTGTTATGGGTGGAGCAGTAAATCCCACAGCACAGGGTGCTGTGGCTAGGTACTCCCTGGCAGTGGTGCCGGCTCTATCACTCCCTCTCAAGTTTGCTCCAGATGGCAGCAGGGACCTCTCCAAGTCTCAAGCATACTTGGGTGGCATTGGTGACTAGTGTGTGACAGTACTCAGTTGTAAAGGAATGATGCACAGTGCACAGCAGAAGACTTTCATGGGCAACAGCAGGTGACAGGCTTATAAGGCAACCACAAAAAGTGTCACCTACAGCCTGGCCCTAAACTCTGCTCTTGGCTGCTGTTGGCATTTTGGACCTGAAACAGGATGTTCTGTGAATGGATACAAATGCCAAAGCACCTCCGCAGAGAGCTTTTTTGGCACTGACCGTCCTGTTTAAAATCACACGCCCTCCTCCAAATTCTGGCATGCCTGCTCCCAGGACTCTCTTCGCTTTATTTTTCAGCATAGTACTTATACCATCTGGAATACTACATGGCGTACTTATTCAAGTTTTTGTTGTATTTATTCCTCTACTCGAATGTGGGCTTAGGAGAGCAGGAATTTTTGCCTGCCTAGCTCATCGCCACGTTCCCAGCATTTGGAGAAGCGCCTGGCACATAGTGACTACTCAAGAAATGCTCAAGAATGGATGACTCCAAACTAATCAGGTGACAGGTCTTGACCAATGGCACACCCATTTCGTTTCTCCAAATTCATAGGGGATATTAGGCTCCAAATCCTGTTAGGATTGGTTCCACGGTAACAAGGACAAGTTGAATATTAATACTGATGATAGTGTCTACTATTTACTTAAGACTTAAATGTATCATGCAAATGCTAAGTGATTTAGGGGCATTGTCTTGTTTAATTCTCAGATCTACTCTGGCAGCTTTAGATCCATTTTATTAGTGAGATCAAGGAAGCTTAGAGATGACTCATTCAAGGTCTTGAAGCTTATCAATGGCAGAGCTGGGACTTGAACTTAGAGTTGACTATCTCCAAAGCTGGGGCTTTATCCATCCACCATCCCATTAGAGAACAACTGTACATTTGTGGACACATGTGTGCTGTCCTGAGTTCTCCTCTCTTCCTAAAGCACAGGGATTTCTGTGCAAGCCCAGGAACCAAATGATGGATCAGACAGGGGCTTTCTTGAGACCTTTCGCCTGCCTCTATCAATCATCCATCAGTCTTGGCAGAAGTAAAATTTTGGTTAAATGTTTGCACTGTTGTTTACATAGCTCTTTTTACTTTTTATTAGCACAAATTAATTGTACAGTGGGTTTCATTGTGACATTTCTGAATAGCCTTAGTTGTACATTGGTTAGGTTTATCCCCACCATCTATCCCCTCCTACCCTTCCCTACCTCACCTAAAACAATTGCAAAATGTTTCAATGTTCTGTTTTATACATGTATATAAAGCAAGGGACCATATTAGCTCTCCTTCAGATCTCTTAACAGAAGAAATTAAAACATTTGGAAAGTGTCTTTTTAAAAATTATTCAGGCAGTTTTGGAGTTCTCTTTCCTAAATAAGTATCCAATATAACTCTCTAGCATGTCCTAAAATTATGAATAGTAAGAGTGACAGTAACAAATGCTTATTACATATTGGGGCTTATAGCCTACAACAGCCCTAAAAGCAGACAGAGGATAAACTCATGTTTCAACATTGTCTTTAAGAAAAACTGTGCTCACCACCAACACCAACACCCACTACACACATGACTGTCTCCTTTGCAGTTTGTGCTTCAACAGCACCCAGAAAACACACACATCTTCAATGGCTCCTATTCTTTTATGCTTTCAAGACTTTGCTCCCTCAGCACTATTCTGAAATGTCTTTCCCTTTTCTCAGCGCTGGCAATGCCCACTTGTTATTCAGGTCTTTTCTTGAAGAAGAAGCCATCCTATATCCTCTATTTTAGCTACTGGTTTCTACTGTGGATCAGATTCCCCGCACTTAGCTGTGTCAAACAGAGTCTGGTCATTTGTCTTTTTTATCATGCTATACACCCCACAAGGGAAGGCAGTATGCCTTGTCCATATGGTAAACCACCTAAGAGGATACCTGGGCCACTAATGGTAAGAACTAAGCTGAAATCACAGAGGCTAAAATTCAGTACATCGTGGAATGACAGTCATGAAGTGAAGGAGGTCTAACAATAATACAACAGAAGTTTTAGACATTCAGATGCCCCCCCACACTGGATTCTCTTAAGCACTACCTTTGAAGTCCATGATTCTATCATTTTTGAGCACGTACAATAGCTGTGACCTTGCATGAAGAATAATCAGAGCAAAAGGGAGGTCTGGGATGTGTTTTTTAACCTACTCTTCATCAAAGAAAAAGTAACCAAAAAATAGGGTGCAGTGGGCTGCAATCTGTTTTGTTGCTGTCCTGTGTCTCTAGCAGGTGGTGTTTCAATGTCACATAGGAAGGAAATTCCTTTGACCCTCCACCAAGTAACATGCCAAACTCAAAGCTTCAATTACTTTAGTTGTAGACTCAGAATTCCTCCCCTGGAACTCAGACACACCATGTTGGACCACTTTAGCCAACAGATTGGCATTTTAATAAGATTTGTCTGCACAGAAAGAGCCCCTAGCCATTTAAGCAACCTAGGGATGCAACAGGCTTGGCTTGGCTTGGGTTCAGAAACTTTCCAGCATCTGTCTAGGAGCTGTCTCTAGGAAGGTGATGATGGAAACTTCCATCTCTACAATCTGCTGTGAATCTTCTATCTGGGCATCTCTTTGTCCTCAGGACAGAGACAGGGTGCGCTTCATCTTGGACTTCAACCTAAATATCATTGGGAAATGATGATTTTAATAATGTTGAGCAGGTTTCTTTGCAGTGCAACCTCTCAGAGTCTTCAGCCTTCATGATGTACATTTCCCAAGATTATTTGACCTTATGATCATCGTGTTCATTTTCAGCACAGTATTTTGTAAGGCTAGTTGGCCAAAAGTACAGTCTTGGAAAATGAGAAATTAGATTTCATGCTTCAAAAAATAAACTTCAGTCCTCATACAGATCGAGGCAAGAGACAAGATATCTTCATTTAATACAGAAGATGGTGGCTGGCATTCAAACTATTGTCTTCCCAGAAGAAAAGTTCTTTGCAAGCGAGATAGCTTTTTCATTTCCCATTCTTTCCTTTTTCCTTTTTCACCACCTGTAATGGGAAGAGCACACAAATATTTCATTAGTTAGTGAGATAACAAACTACCATAATCTGCATGGCTGAAATTTATTGTCTCACAGTTCTGGACAGTGGAAGTTCAAAATCAAGATGTCGGCAGGTTGATTCTTTTGTGTGTGAGTGCGTGTGTGTGTGTGTGTGTGTGTTGCTAGGATTGAACTCAGGGTCTTGTGCATGCTATGCAAGTGCTCTATCACATGAACCATGCCCCCAGCCCTCTTATTTTTATTTTGCTTTTGAGACAAGGTCTTCCACTGCCTTTTCCAGGACTGGCCTCAAACTCATGAACCCCTAGAGTAGTTGGGATTACATGTGTGTACCACTACCCCACCTCAGTAGGGTGATTCTTTCTGAGGGATATAAGGTAAGGATTTGTACCATATCTCTCTCTTCAGATTGTAAATGTCTACTTTTAATCTGTGTCTTCTTACATCATTTTGCCATGTCTATCTCAGTGAACAACTTCCCATTTTTATGAGGACATTCCCATCAGTGGATTTGGGTGCACCCTAATGAAATCACTTATCTAATTACATCTGCAATGACCCTATTTCCAATTGAGGAAGTACTCTGTATTAGGATATCAAAATATGAATCTCAAGAGACATAATTAAAACCATACCAGATGCCCATCTCCCCATCTTCTCTCTGCTTCTGAGACAGAAAGAAATAGAGATGTATGTGGAGAGAAAGACAGAGAGAGAGAGAGAGAGACAGAGACAGAGAGAGGCAGAGAAAGAGACAGAGAGAAGAAACAATTGCTATTGGAAAAATTTTTAAAAACTGTATTGAAGATTGCTAATGCTCTCTTTCTCCCTAACAACCAAGGCAATGGAAATCACCAACAGTCATTAGTAAAGCTTCCTATGAGTCTCCCATGAAGGCTGTAGTCTAAAAAATATGGCACCATATTCCTAAGACGCCACCCTCCTAAGCTGCTGGGCACTTGGCTAATTACATTTTTTAAAATTTATGTGTTTATTTATTTGACAAATGAAGATTCCTTTATATTTATTGTATACAACATGATTTTTTTGAAATATGTTTGCAGTGTAGAATGACTAAGTTATTTAACGTCTGTGTCACCTCGTGTATGTATGTACTTACTTTTTTGTGGTGAGAATACTTAAAATCTTGATTTTTAAGAATTTAGTGCATTGCTTTTAACTAGAGTTGCCATGACAACAGTCCTCCTGAGCTTAGTTCTCCTGTCTAGCTGAAATTTTGCATCCTACCAAACTTTTCCCCTCCCTCATAACCAAGTACCTCTTTAAAAAAAGTCAGCAGTGATATTGTGCCACACTAAACCAAACGCAAAGGGGGTCAACAGGTCTCTCACCAGCACTCAGAGGGTTGTTTTTACTTACGGGGGAGATCAATGGTAGAATGATCAAAGAAAATACCACAGGGAATCCAGAAAGAGGAGGAAACCTGTTATGTTTGGGGATGGAGTAGGGTTGTTTGTTTTATTTTCTAAAACAGCACCAGGAATTGATACTGTAGAATTTCTCTAGACTAGGTCATGTAGAGGTACCTTCCTGTTATTGTTGACTGCCATGAGTCAGCCACTGGATGCTTATTGTCAGTACTTATGTGGAGCTGTAAATTTGGTTTAAAGAGTTTGGACACTAATACTGACTGAAATGTTCACTCAGTACACCTACAAGGTGGAGAGGGGAGCTTTTCTCAGGACTTTATGTGATGACATCCAAAATGTTTAATTTATTGGCCATTATGAGATGAAGTCTACTCTGTTACATGGCAAACAACACATAGATATTGCAGCCTAGACCTGGGCTTAATGACAAATAACCTCACAGAAGGCCATGAGCAAGCTCTTAGTTTAAAATTGACAGGGAAATTACTCTGATTACATCTGAGTCCAATCCTTCTGTTTTACCAGAAAGGCAGTTGCAGGCTGCCTTCAGATGACATTCACCCTTCCGTAAAATTCCACGTTAAAGTTGATTTGCAATCGTTCTCTTTCCTTGAACCACAGCTCTCAGTCTCTACCTTAGTAACTACACAAAATTGAACATGAGAGGAGGATTTCATCAAAAACATTTTTTGATCAATAACCACATTTCTAAGGCTAACTGAACACTGGAAAACTTCAAGAACTTAAGAATACCTAGCTTTCATTAGTGTTCGCTCTACCAAACACCTGTAGTGAGAGTCCTTATCTGCCTTCCTGCAATTAGATGGCGTTTAGTAAATAAATAAAACTTTCTGGTCTGGGTGCTATTCTCATTCTGAAGAGGATTCTTCCAGAGCAAGCCTCACATACCTGGCTGCAACTGCTACCTTTGTAATTTTCTTAAAGTGTTAGCTTTAGTGAGAAGCTTTAACCACTGCATTCTTACACACATAGGGTTTGGAGATACACATCAGAGAAAAGTACAGGATATTCTTTTCCAAATGTGCAATATAGATTTAGGAAAAAGTTCTTTTCTCTCTCCAATCTTCTCTCCTTCTCACTTTCCTAAGTTCCACATAATTAGTAGCTCAAATCCGGCATAAAAACACTTATCTGTAACAATTCTATACTAAAACCAAAAATAAGGAGAATAATAGTACCAAGCTTGAGAAATAACAAGGATTGTAAAAGAATACTAAAACTGCGTGCCAACAAATTCAATAACAGTGAATATAGACAAAGTCCTAGAAAGATGCAAACTACTGAACATACTGAAGAAGAAATGGAAAACTTTAATAAATTTATAATGGGTGGGGTTGAATTAGTAACAAGAAAATACCCACAAGGAAAAGTCCAAGCACAGATGGCTTCACTAGTGAATTTTATCAAACTTTTAAAGAAGAGTTAATATCACATTTTCACCAGTTCAAAGAAGGAGGCGGGGAGGAGGGAAAGGAGGGGGAGGAGTTGGGAAACACTTCCCAACTCATTTTTTGAGCCCACTATTGAGAGTAATACTACAACCAGGAAAAGATTTCATCAGAAAAGAAAACTACAGACCACTATCTCTTATGAACAAATAGAAACAGCTATTTGTAACAGCTAGGTGTAAAAGTCCTTCACAAAATAGTAGACAAGAGAATCCATCAGTATATTAAAAGGATTATATACAATGACTAGGGGAGATTTATTGTGAAGATGCGAGATTGGCTTAAAATCTGAAGAGCAAATAATGCAATACAATATGTCTATGGAATAAAAAAAGCAACCTAATTAGATGTAGAAAAACATCTGATAAACTTCCAACCCCACTTCATGATAACAACACTCAATAAAATAGGAATAGAATGGCAAGGTTTCTCAACTTCAACATAATAATACGTAATTCAACATAATGAATACGTGCTACCCTGACCAGCACTCCAAGGTCAGAAACAAGACAAAGATAAAGTCTCACCACTTCTATTCAGCATTCCAGTAGAGGTTCTAGCTGGGGCAATTAAACAAAAAAATGAAGTAAAAGTACGCAGATTGGGAAAGAAGCAAAGCTGTTTCTATTTGTAGATGATATAACCTTAAATATGGGAAATTCTAAGGAACCTACTAAAATCTATTAGAACTAATAAATTCAGTCAGCCATGTATAAAATAAATACACAAAGTCAATTTTATCTCTATGCTCTAAAAAGGAAATGAAATTAAGAAAATGATTCCATTTTCATAGCATCAAAAGGGATGAAATCTATAATCCTAGCTACTCAGCAGGCAGAGTCACAGTTCAAAGTCAACCTGGGCAAAAATTTAGTGAGATACTCCATCTCAACCAATAAGGTGGCTTGGTAGCATGTGGCTGTGATAACAATTATGTAGGAAGCCACAGGTAGGAGTCCAGTCCCCAACCAACACAGGATATCCTACCTGGAAAATAACTAAAAAAGCCAAAAAGGGCTGGGGGCATGGCTCAAGTGGTAGAGCACCTGCCTAGGAAGTGTGAGGTCCTGAGTTCGAACCTTAGTACTGCCAAACAAACTAATAAAAAAGTAAAATATTTAGGAAGAAATTTCACAAGAGAAGTGTAAATCTTATACTGTGAACATTACAAATATAGGTGAAAGAAATTAGAGAAGACCCAAATAAAAGGAAAAACATCCCATGTTCATGGGTCAGAAGATATATGGTGGTAGCAATGCTTGCCAAATTCATAGCTTCAAAAATGTCTATGAAAACCCTGCTTGCACTTTTGAAGAGATTGACAAAATTATCATAAAATTCATATGGAAATTCAAGGAATCTAGACTATCCAGTAATCTTGCAAATGATTAACATTGAAGGACACACACTTCCCAATTTCAAAACTTGCTTTAGAGCTACAGTAATCAAAGCAGAGTGCTACCAGCAAAAGGATAGACATATAGAGTGATGCAATTGAGTGGAGAATCCAGAAATAAACCCTTAGATTTATTGTCAGTTGATATTTGATAAGGATGCCAAGAAAATTGATAGCAGGAAAACAGTCTGATCAACAAACAGTACAATAACGAGTATCCATGCCAAAGAATGAAGTTAGACACCAACACGACTCTGTGTGCAAAATGAAAATAGATCAAAAGCCTAAATGTAAAAACTAAAAACAATGAAACTGTCTTCTTTTTAGCAGTACTGGGGTTTGAACTTATGGCTTCCTGCTTATGAGGCAGGCACTGTACCGCTTAAGCCACATCTCCAGCCCACAATGAAATTTAGAAGAAAACAAAGGTATAAGCATCCACGACCTTAAGTTAGCCAACATTTTCTTAGATATGACACCAAAAGTGCAAACGATAAAGAAAAAATTGATAAATTATATTTCATCAAATTTGAGAGGATTTTTTCCTTCAAATAATGAAAATAAGAAAGTGAAAAGTCTATAGAGTGAGAGACAATATTTGTAAATCATATATCTGAAAAAGACTTAGATCTTATATATACAGGACAACTTAATGATAAAAAGATACATAGCCCATCTTAAGACTGGGTGTGGTGCCTTAACCCTGTAATCCCATCTACCAGTGAGGCAGAGATCAGGTAGATCACGGTTCAAGATTAGTCTGAGCAAAAAGTTCAAGAGACCTCATCTCAATTAAGATCTGGGCCAGATCTCTCCTATTTTACAGGAAGTAAAATAGGAGGGTCATGGGCCAGCCCAACCAGGGTATAAATGCAAAAGCCTGTTGAAAAAATAACTAAAAGCAAATGTGCTGGGGATGAGGCTCAAGTGCTACAGCACCTGTCTAACAAGCACAAGAGCTTGTGTTCAAACCCTAGTACCAACCTCCTCCCCCAAAATAAATAACCCATCTCAAAAGTGGACAAAATGATTTGAATAGACATAAAGAAGATGTTCAAATGGCTAATAAACCCAAGAAAAGAACCAGAACTCTATACACTGGTGGTAAAATGTAACATAAATACTTTGGAAAACTGTGGCAGTTTCTTAGACACCCACCTTTTAATCCAGCTATTCCTAGGTATCTACCAAAGTGAAAAAACAAACATGCAAATAAGAATTTGTACATGAATGTTCATAGCAGTGTTGTTCACAATAATACAAAAATGGAATCAACCCAACGTCCATCAGTTGATGAGTGGATGAATAGAAGACGGTCTAACTGTCTGATTGAATATTATGAATCTTGACAGCAATATGCTAAGTGAAAGAAGCAAGTCTCAAAGGACCATCCATTGTTTCATTCCGATTATGTGAAATGTCCACAATAGACAAATCTATAGAGACAAATTAGCTGCCAAAGAATGTGAGTGAACGGATTGAGAATGAGAAGAATGAGACGTGACCACTAATGGTAAGAGGTTTATTTCCAAATGATGAAAATGTTCTAAAATTAGATTATGGTGACGATTGTGTAATTATATAAATATGCAATTCGACAATTTAAAATCATATGCAGTTTTACAGTACGTAAATTATGTCAACAAAGCTGTTAATTTTTTTTAATCTTACAAAGATCATTTCTCTCCTGCCAATCAAAGTAGTTCTGTTTCTCTCTCCCTTTTATCTTTTATGTCCATACCTCCCTGACCTTTTGTTGATCTCCTGTAATGATTCAACCTCTTCCTTCCCATTATTTTCTAATAAGCTTCTTTTTGTTAATAAAGAATACAGGTGCACATTTTAAAGATGATCATGAGTACTGAAAAGTGTCAAATGACAAATAAATGTCCCCCATCTCTATGAATCATGATCCCACTGTCAACAGTTTCATATGGACCCCTGTAGAAACTGGTGACACAGTCATAGCCCCTACCCATATGGTGTCTTTACTTTTACACAAATGGGACCACATACTTTTCTTCGTCTTGTTTTTCTCATTTAATACTGCATTCTGGAGATATTTTCACATTTGCATACATAAGCCAATCAGACTTATTTAATGGCAGAACTGTTGGCTAAGTTTGGTCATATTTATATCATCAGTCCTCTGTTGAGATATTTAGGTTGTCTCCAGTGTGGGTGGTTTTTGTTTTATGTTTTGTTTCTACAATCCATACTAAGACAAACAACTTTGTGCACTGGTGTAAGAAAATTACTAGGAAGTGTTAAAAACCATGTGCCTTTGATTGTTGATAAATATGACTGCAAAATAATGTCCCAAATCCAACCCCATCCTCCAGGGATGAGAGAGCGAGGATTTTTTTAAAAATTTCCTTTGGTCTAGGACAGATTCCAGGCTCTTTCAGCCCACAGCCCTAACCACATCCAAACATTGCCTAGACTGATGTCTTCTACTGACACTGTAGTGATGGGTTGCAGACTTTTCATCCTACCTTCTTTATAGAAAGATGCTTGCTTGGTTTGTTCTCTGCATTTTTCCTTCTTGACAGCCAGGCCTCTGTGACTTGTGCCAGAGACACGATCAATATGCAAATAGCCTATTGCTGTCTTGTCCAAACAAAAAGGCCCTGTCAGCTCCTGTTCTGACTTCATGATTCTCTGACTGATGGTCCAGTTGCCTTTGTGCTCCTACTTAACCTTGAGGGAAGTCACTTAACTTCTGACAATTCCTGTTACTATATTGACTTAAGCAGCTGGTGGCGGTAGGTGGTGTCAGCCATGCGTGAACTTGGAGTATTTGTGTGGATGGATGGATGAGGAGGGGTGTAGAGGTGGAGGAAATACTGAATGGCTATTTTTGAGTTTGTAGGGAACCACTAAAAAAAGATGACAAAAATAATATCATGAACTTCTTTCAGATGTTCTCTGGAAGGTTGCTGTACTTTTTTTGTCACTCTTTAAATTTTTTTAATAAAAATTACATGCATTTAGAGTGCGAAGTCAATTTACTGTTGGTGAAAGTTGCCTGTGAATCCTGAAACTGTAGGTGAAAGATAAAGTGCTGCTGATTTTATGATGTTAACTTACTACTAAATGGTCTAAAACTCCAAGTCTGACTGACCCTACAAAAATAAATACCATTTTTAATCAGAATAATTTTGATTTGGACTCATATTGATCACTTAATTGACTTTGTATAGTGCTCCAGCATGTATGTGAGATTCTTTTTTTTAAACATTTTTATTAGTATGTGAAAATTATACAGGGTGTTTCGTTATGACAGTTCCATACATACAGACATCACAGCCCAGTTTAATTCATCCCTCCATTTTTCTCCTTACTACCCCATTCCCCTTCTGATGTGAGATGCCTTTTTTAGACTAAATTGAATTTTTCTTAAACATGAAATAGAAAAGCAATTTAAGAATAACTGGTTTGATTCTAGTCTAAGTCTATCTACATTTCTGCCTTAAACAAAGAACTCAGGGAATAAGTAAATTGTGTCCACTAGTATACTCCCTCCCTGGTGGGAAGGAGACGGACTTGGAGGATTTGAAGCAACCCTAAGAATATAATATTGTGCTACTGAGCCACAAAAATCCTGCCTGATTTGTAAATTTGCGTTTCCATGACAACATGAGGATGGAGTTGAATAATCCTCACTCTTCTCGGACTGAATTCCAGCAACCCTTCCTAAACCTTCATCCTATTCTAATCCCACAGCTGTTGCCATGGAAATGATCAGATAAGATCCAGTCCTGGAGGCAGATGGGTCTATGGCAAGAGCTAAGTCCTGGCCTACACATAGCCCCAGAAATATTGCTTTGGTTTTGTTTCCTCCCAATCTTTGCATTACAGAAAGCAGTCTCTGCACACGAACAGTTAATTTAGTACGATGTCATGAAAATCAGTCTTGAGGTTTGAGCATCTATAGTGCAAATGGGGAAAAGTCAATTCCAAAGCCCTGCTGAGGAGTGCTTTCTTTTGACTGGTTTCTAGAAACTTGCTATAAGAAACAATGATGCCAGGGCCTTCTCTGGGGAGTCAGTGTCCCCCCACACTTTCCCTAGGCTGGTTCCCACCCCATCAGGAGGGTAGTTCACACCAGGCTATGCCCCAGGGCTGCCAGTTGGGGGGGTACCACCTGCTCTTCCCTGTTCTGGAGAAGGAATGTCATTCTTCATGGTTGATGGGCACTTACAGCATGCCTCCGGGGTTCTCTCTGGTTGTATCAGCAATGTCCTCACAGCAGGAGTGACAGAAAATTGTCCCTTCCTCCATCAACATCCCTTTATATTGTGCTTTCTTGCAAACTGATTTCTTGGGAAGAGCTAAACTTCAAATCATTATTTCTAAACCATATCTGGGTAAAGTTGTGCTTGGATTAAAATAGGAAGAAGCAATACTTTATCTCTTTACTTTGAACAATGTGATTTCATTTATTAAGAAAATTTTTCTTTGCCAGAAACTTTACTGAGGAGAAGGGGATTAATTCAAGTTCCAAGGCAGTTTTGTTTTTCAGCAAGGCAGATTTCCTGCAAGGTGTAAGCTCCAATATGTCATAAGAATAAGATCAACTTCCAGGAAAACATAGAATCCCAGAATCAGAAGGGACCTTGCTAATTCAATCAGTATGAGAGAGTACTTTTCAGACAAAGAAGTTAAGGCTGGGTTTCCAGTGCCTCCCAGTTCAGGACTCATGTGTTTCCCCCTGGACATGTCACATTGCCACCAGTTTAGGGAAGGATCAAAGAGTCACAGCTATCTTTATTTTTGTTCTTTCTCTGGACAGCTCCAGCTAAGCTGTAATTCTTACTGACTATTCCATTTTAGAAGCTCATACATTATACACTGGTTCGTAAATTTTCACGTGGGTATATAGTTTGTTCAATAAACACTTGTCGAATTAGCGCATGTATTACATGCTTCCAGACATCATTACAAAGTGTTTGGAATAGGAAGCTGCTCTCATCCTGTTCAGATTTATCTTGTTCTGTGTGGCTCCTTGTGCCATAGTTACAGAAAAGTGGAGTGGCAATTTTTAGACACTGTTTATAACTCTTTCGGGGGAAGTTGTATGTTTTAGGTGGCAAAGGTTATGATTTTCAGTGACATGATGTAGAATTTCATTCTCTTGACTTTCACAATGTAAGTGACACTGAAGACAGACGAGCTGAATCATTTCTTAAATGACAAAAAGAGATAACTAGAACCAAAAACTTGCAATTCCCCAGCTGACTTCTGTGATTCCAACCAGCTTTAAGAGAGGCAGATATTTTCTTCTGCACAGCAAAAATGTAGCTTCCTTTCCTCCCCAGATCTTACATGCTATGCCCCAATAGAACAAATGAGCCAAAGCAAATGAACAAATGGGCACCCGTACCCAACATGCAATTCTGATCATTGTCCATCCCTTATGTGAATTCAAGCTTTGTAGATACTCTGAGGCTGGTGTCTAACTAATTGCAAAGAATATTCATGTAAAAACATGTACATTGGCTGTTATGGTGATAAATAGTGTCTTTTCCACAACCAGAAGTTCTAAGTTGGAAGTTCACAATGACTTGGAGAAAAATGGTCCCAGATGGGGCTATGTTGTGCCCTCCTTCAAAACTTTCTTTTCTAGATCCAGTCAGGCTCCCTGTCTCCACTGGTGCACTTGTCAATCTCTACAATTCACCCTGTCCCATGAGACCATCATCTTTCTCTTGAGACAACTACAGCAGCCTGCTAGTTAGTTTCCAATTCTCTTCTTGGCCCTGTCCAATACAGGAAGCAAAGCAATACTTAAAAACCTCTATCTGACCATGTCACTGTCTTTAAAAACCTTTCAATGACTCACCTCTCTCTTTGGAATAAAATTTGAAATCTTTAATAGGGTCCACATGAGTGGCCCATTTCTCAATTCAGTGCAACCTACAGACAATTCTCCTACATTTCCCATGCCCTGGACACATACCTAGGTGCCCAAAGTGCACACACGATTGGAGTATTTCTCCCTCTGTTCCTTGCTTCAGACTGGCACTACTCACTCACCAGCCTCAGATGCAATATTGTTTCCCAAGATAAGTCTTAGCTAAGCTCCCAGCCTCACTTGAGTCTCTCTCTCTTATAAGCTCTGTTTGCCCAGGGTCTATTTATTTAGAGTGCTGATGGTCACCATACAGCAACATGTGTAATACTTATCTGTAGTCTCTTTTAGAATGGAAGCCCCACAAGGACGTGACACAGATGAGATGCCTAAAAGGCAGCTGTCAACATAATGAATACCTATGGCTAAATGGGAGGTAAGAATGGCCACTGGCATTGAGAAGACCATTGGAAAAGTCACTGCTGTTGAAGAATAAATGGTATAAGAGGCACCATTAGGTTCAGTCCATATATTGAGCACCTACATGTGCCACGCCCTCAGCCCAGACCCAGGGGGATGCAAAGATAAATAAATCACTGTCTGTTCTCCCAAGGAGCTCTCAGTCTAATGAAGGTTGACTCTCAGTTACCCTGGCATCACACTATTCACACTTCTAAGTTACATGATTTCAATTATTTGTGCCTATTCCCCCACCCCATGTCTTGTTTTGTGCTGCCTGTTAGCATGCTTTGGAAGAATTAAATATTCTATCCTCTCAATCAGGCCAGGTTCCTACAAGTATCTCTTCCCAGTGATGCTGATTCTTGTATTGAAGATGACAGTCATGTTTCTCAGCTGATGGACCCTTAAGTCAACTACTTTATTTGGGGCACAGCTGAAGCAGTGAGGATGTGATCAGATGCTAGAGGCAAAGGGGACTGAAAGCATTGTGCGCAGAAGGAGGAGATGAGCTGCAGTGCAATCTCAACAAGGCCTCAGCCAATCCCTAGGGAACTCTAGAGCTAGGACAGCACCCCTGAGTTATCCTGAATTGAAGTCATGGGGCCATCCCTCAAATATTGGCTGGCTATTAGATGTAGTCCACCCCAGGAATGGTGTGCCCTTTGGTGAGGCAGTGTGAGGACAATTTCGCAGAGTCATTCAGTTGTGAACAATCAGCAGGAAGCACTCCAGCAGCTGGGGACAGAGTACCTTTGTCCTGGGTAGAGTACCACAATACTCACTCCAGAGATGGCACATTTTCTCGTTATCTTGTCTTGTCTTCCCTAGATCTCCCCAGACTTTCTTCTTAGTTGAAGGGATTTTCTACATGTAAGTCTATTGGTTGCTAGCAATGACTTCATTGGCCATCAACCAACCACATCTCTAGTTCAACTCTGTAAGCATAACACACTATTCTGGGAAAGGGAGGTAAAACATGTTAGGTATCACAGTCATAGAAGTCCATCTTGTGTCTTTAACAAGTGTTGGCTGGTGGGAAAAGGCAAACAGAAATGTCTTGTTCCTCCACAAAAGAATTAAATGTATTGCCTAAGAATGAGTATAGGTGGGTTCTTTTGCCCTTAAAAACAGAGTGGCCAATAAAGATGATTGTCAGGGAGATTTTGTGAACCTGGTCTGTGCTATGTTATGGCCCTTCCAAATTTGGAAGGAGCCATTTGTCCCCAGCTGATATTTGAGACTGACTGGCAGGGAGACTCCTAGAGTCTCAAGTGGTCTGCTGCAATCCAGGCAGAGTTGTGGCTGGGACTGGCTGTGGGAAGAACATATCTGAGAAACAAGCCTGCTGCTTTTCTCTTTTGTGTCCAGGTACTCCCTAAATCAGGTTCAGACTACTCATCTAAGTGGCATTGTTTCTAGCAGTGGCAGGCTCTCTATCTTTGTTCACCAATTACATGTGCGAGGCAAAGGGCAGTTATTTATAACTACTTTGTTCTGAGTAGACTGTGAGTGCGACACACTGCATTCTATTTTTCCAGAGCTCTGGGCTCCTCCACATCCCCTCCCTCTTTCTCCTAGCTGCAGGGCTATGGAGTGATCCCAATGGGAACATCCCTTTCCATACAGGGGATGAGAAGATTGAGCAGGTATGTTTTTGCCACCTACCTCTGCACTTTCAAACATGACTTCCACCAAGGCCCACAGCAATTAGATATTGAAGTCATTCCTTTGTAAGTTTACTACAGAAGTGTTCAAAGCTCTTACATTTCCCCCAAAGAATTTGTTAAAACCCTTGTCACATTTCTGGAACTCCTTCCCCTTTGGGACCAGCTTGCCACTGAAATCTCATTTTTTTTTTAAAGTGCCATATTGGGGTCTGGATGGAACCCAGAATCACAGAGACACTCAAAATTTGGGCAAACTTTCAGAGAATAAAGTTAGCTAAGGGATTTTTGTTCTTTTTTGGTCTCACTACGTGAAATATCCTGTCATTTGGAAGGAGAATCTGGAAGCTTCTTTGTGCTCACATGTCTTCATTGAAAATTGAAACTAGAGAGCTCAGCTTAAATTCATTTCTTTGGCCTTCATCACAAACCCACTATCCGTTTATTCAGACATATATTGAGCACCTGCTGTGTGCTATATCTCTGTGTGCTAGAAACATGGAGATGAAAGAGGTTCTAAACCTCCAGGCTGGCTCATCACAGAACAGAACACAGTGTGGGGGGGACCCCTGGAGTTGTACAACTGGCAGGACTACCTGCCCATCTTCAGCAACTGCTGACTAGCAGGTAAAGGCACGTTGAGCTGTCCTGTTTGTCCGAGAAAGAATTAAACATATTTCCTAAGGATGAGAATGGATAGGTTGTTTTGCCCTTAAAAACAGAGAGTGGTAACTGTCAGAGGGTTTTGTGTCCCTGGGCAGTGCTATGTTATGGTCCTTCCAGTTTGGGAAGGAGCCATTTGTCCCCTGCTGATATTTCAGAATGATTGGCAGGGAGATTCCTAGGACTTCAAGTGATTCTGCCTCAAACCAGGCGGAGTTGTAGCTGGGTTTGGCTGGGGCAGGACATATCTGAGTGTCAAGCCTGCTGCTCTGTCTCTTTCAAGTTCAAGTGCTCCCTAAGAAACATTCAGAATATCCATCCAGACCTGTGCTGCCCTTACATAGCCCAGCCCTGGCCACCTGAGGCTACAGAGCCCTCAAAATATTACCAATGCAAAGGAGGGACTGCATTTGCAATTTTCTTTAATTTTAATTCTTTTAACTTAAAAATGAGTGCTGGAGAGTGGCTTAATTGGTAGACTGCCTGCCTAGCAAGGGTGAGGCCCTGAGTTCAAACCCCAGTGCCACCAAAAAGAAAAAAAAAGCGTCATTATTTAAAAATGAATCCTTAATTATTAGAAAACTTTTTCATGTGCTTGGAATAACAGTAATATGAGTTTCCTTTTTGCAGTCTAAACATTATGAAATCCAAGATAAGATCAAGCATTTCCAATGCAAATTCACTGCACTATTTGAGATATAAGTATATAACACAAACTGTATTTCTAAGAATTAATATGAAAAGAATGTAAAATTTCCCATGAATAATTCATACATTTATTTCATGTTGAAATGATAATAATTTGGATATATAGGAGTCAATGAAAGATATTATTAAGGTTACTAACTTGGAGCTTTATTTTTTAATGTGGCTACTAAAAATTTTAAATTACATTTATAGCATATGGTATATTGGATGGTAGTGCTCTATGGGGAAGAAATGGGTAAAAAAATAGAAAATTAAATTTTAGTGTGATAAATGTGAGATAGAGGAGGAAGGGACAAATAGGTGGGGTATCTCCTATGGGGATGTGTAGGAGCTCACAGGCATAAGTAAGAAAGTAGAGAAGAGATGAAAGGAGGCTTCAGTCAGACAACTTGACATATGCAAAGACATGGGAGCAGAAATAAGCCTCCTACTTCAAGAATGTAAGTGAATTAGAATTTTTAAAATTGGGATAGATGATAAACACAGGGTCAAAAATCAAAGGACCTTGTACACCAAATTAGGAGGCTTGAGGCTTATCCCAAGACAGTGAGAAGTCATGGAGATGCTTTAAAAAAAGAAATGACAGAGCTGCGGTGTTCAATTCTCTTCCTGGGGTTAGCATAGAGATGGGGTGGAAGGAGCAACCCTAGGGGACCTCCCCTCCCCCCAGCGAATAGCAGGCAGAAATCCAAGGACTCAGAGCACCCACCGCCTGAAGGGAGGAGTGGGCATTCAGCAGAGGAGGAGAGGAAGGAAAGGTAAACTAAGTCAGTTGAAATAGGAAATTTTAGAAATGAAGGAGTTTTATATTAAGGTTGATGTTACTTCCTGTTCTTAGAAGGTACAAACTAAACCTGTGAAAACAAACATGAATATTTAGGAAGGCAAGACTTTTAACAGGAAACCCTGACGACACGAGTTTGTGACAAACCAAATCAATTTACTTATATCCTGTGGCATTCAAAAATGCAATTACAAGAAGAGGAAGAACCAGACCACACTGTGAAGACCGATTTTCCAGAATGACCAGTGTTGACCTCCCTCTGATCCTGTTTCTTTAACTGCCTCAGGCTGTCCAGCCTAATGTAGGTATTCTTGACCTTGGTATCCTGTGAACAAACAGCTTTGAATACAAATATTCAGGTTTACCTTGGGACTCTTCATTATGTTCTGACTTCAATATTGTTTCTAACCTTGTTCCATTACTAATTTACATTTTAATTTCCAACCAGGAGGTCTGAGACTTTTAAAATATATATATATATATATATATATATATATATATATATATATATATAAGGAAATGTAAATTGTTGTATTTCTGACTTTCCATTAAACACCTACCACTTGGGAATTCTGTTTCATTCGTCTCCCCAAGAGAGTTGAATGAATCAGAATTTAAAATGTCTAAAATGCCTCAGGCTTTTTAGAAGAATAATATCCTAGAAGTAAAAAACCCAGAAGTATAGATTTACAAGTATCACAGGAAATACCCTGGGTTTAATCACCGCAAATGGTAACCCATTAAACAACAGCAGTGTGAACCCATATGGGATCAGGAGTCAGGACGCTGGAGTCCTACTGTGTACTTGGCCTCTGTGCCAAATGGGCCATCACTTCATTGCCTTGAGCTTGCACTTCTTCGTGTGTGAAATTAAAATAATAATATGTGCCCTTGATACACATGAGACTGTGGTGAGGATAGAATAAAATACTGTCTGTGAAACCAGTGAAAAAGCAGACACTTCGGCTGTGCATCAGTAGATATGGCCAACCTTTGAGGACCATAATCACGATGGTGGTGGGTGTCAATGGTGTCAATGATGTTTAACCTTCAGCTGTAGCATGGGCTTCCACATGCAGCCTGTTATAGGCCCTCGAAAAATATTGTCGAATGATGCTATGATTTCTTAGGGAGTTCTTTTCATGACCATTTCTTAAAGGAAATCCTCTCCACCTCCACCATCCATTCTTTCTCTCAAGAATCCTTAAAGCCATCTTCCTTTGTCCCCAAAGCAATTTAGCCATTGATTTCTTTGGGAATGTTAATTTTTTTCCTTACCCTTCACTTTTAACCTCCTTGTGGATCTAATGCTGCCTCCAATCTGGTCTCATCTTTGCCTTTCTTTGTTTGCCTGAACATTGTTTCTTGTTCCTCCCAGTTTGAGTTCTAAGAAATTCATGGTTTCCTCCTTCTTTTACACACCCATAAATGACTTTGAAATTTTCAGTTCTCATTTAAACACTTCTTCCTCCTTTCTTATGCTTTTCCCCACCCCCATATCAGCAAATCTTTTGCCTCACTCATTGTTGGAGAAACTCTCTCTCTTTTTTAATCCTTTTTTACATAGTTCACCACCTGGCACCACTGTAATCTTTCTCAGCATGTAGTTTCTTACTTGGTTAAACCCATGATTTTGACATAGTTTATGGACTCTTTTCTTCCTCACCTTCAGTCACACAGCTCTGATTTAATACTAGATTTCCATTGATTGTTTCCTTCTGGATACAGCCATTATTGATGCCATGACATTTTATAGTCATTTGGTCTCTAAGAACTTCTGCAGATACAGTGCATCTTGGAAAGAGATAAGTGACTCTTTGAAAAATACAACTGGTGCTTGGGTAGGAAAGTGAAATGGTGTCCCAGTCTATTCTATGAAGTTAATTAGCCCTTTGTCTCACCAGGAAGACTGTATTTCAGGACTACAAGAGCTTGTGTTTTTTTTCATATCTTTGCTTTGCTCAGTGTTACTCCATTGTTCTAGGCTACTGATGTCAATGAACACAATAAAATAACGAACACAGGTCAAAACTGACTACAAACATTTATAGACACTCACCAAATAAGTCAGACCTTCTTCTTAAACCTTTTATATGAATTAACTTATGCCATCCTCTCAACAAAACCCAATGATCTGGGCACAATTGTCATCTCAATATTAGATCCTAATATAAGAAAGCTGAGGCACTGGATTTAAATAATTTGTCCAGAAAAAGGTAGAAAATGAAAGAGGGGATGAAAGCCAAAACAAATTCCCAAGTATGTCTTCAGGAAGTTGATCTTGTGTCAACAACCTCAGAACGTGGTATAGTATGTATTGGTGAGGACAACTTCTAGCAAAGTGATAACTGTGTCCAGTGGAAGGGCAGCTCCACAAAAGTAGGTAAGAAGTGCTAAACAGAAGAGAGAAAACTTGATTAATGATCAGCTGTATAAAGGCCAAAGTTTGGATTTCCTTCCAGGAAATACTTGCCATCACAGTGGGAGAGTGATGCTTTCTGATACAGATAGCACAGGTCAAATGGTAGTGACTATTCCCACTGGTGGCCAAAGGAATTCCTGGATCAGGAGTCCCAGTTCTACAATCCCAAGTGACTGGACCTGTGATACTCACTCCATTGTGGCTTCCCTACCTGACACTTCTTTCTGTCCCCACATGACACTTCACATTGATAAGTAGGGGATGGAATTTTTTACAATGGAGTGTATAAGCACACATGTTGGTGCTAAATCATCCTAAACATTATTCAAAGACATTGAATTGAATTCATGAATTGAATAAAAGCTTTTTCAAGGGAGCTTGTTATTGTTTTTCTGCCATTACTCAAAAACTTAAAAGCATATCAATAGTGGTTTCTCCATTCATGGGTGTAATGACAGCCATTCCTCAACCTTTCCCCACCTTTTCCAAATGGTAAAGCCCTGCTCATCTGTCAACCCCAGCTCATCTAATACCTCTTAAGGAAATCCTTCATTCCCCCAAGCTGCCTGATGTATACCTTTCTCTGTATCTCTATGTCTACATGGCACCTTGCCTCCCTGTGATAGCAGCTACCATATTGTATGAAATAGACTATGAGTACCTCCAGGGCAGTAACCCTGTCATATAGAAGCTATATGACACATTTTTATTCAAAGCAAGTGGATTATCATAGAGCAGATGTTTGGTCAAAGATATAGATAGATGAATGAAACCATGAATGAGCAAATAAATAAGTGGGGACAGCCACAATTTACCTTCCAACTATTTTAAGTTACCTATTTTTAATTACAGGCATGTCAAAGTTTGATTAGATAAACAAAACAATGATGAGTGATATATAATAAGATACTTATTATAAGGTTCAGTCAGAAAGGAAAGACAGTTAGGAAGTAAGGGAAGCAAAAATTGGAATCCATGAGAATAAATTGGGAACACTTCTGCTTCCTATCTTAATGATGCAGGCCATTCTGGTGCTTATCCCATCAATTTATATAATAACTTGGCAAAGATTCAGAGAAGTTGATGAAGGACATTGGACAGATGCTGAAAGAAATACAGGTTTCAGTGCTATCCCTTGCTACCAAGGTCATGAGCTACTCTACGGCTTGATGATCCTACACGGTCCTGGAAATCCAGGGCAGTGGATTTCTCTGTGACCAACGCCACCAGGACCCATGGAAGAAGGAAGGGAATTCTAGGAAATATAGCTCTAGCTTAAGCAGCTTTACACAGTACAAACCCACCAAAATAGTCCTATTTTGAGTTTCCATCTCAGTTGAGGCCCATCCAAATGATGAAGAAGGAATTAGAATATAAGCCTGAGAAGTAAATCACCAAGAAGGGTGTAGCAGATTGCATTAGTGACTCATTCCTCATCCCTTTGTGCTATCTTTGATGGCCTTGTGGTGGGCACATTGTATTTTCCTGAGCCTTAACTCTGGACTTAGCCATAAAAATTTGGCCAATAACTATCGATCAATGTAAGCTCAAAGACTATAAAAGAACTTTTTTTGAGGTTTTGGGAATTGCAATTTGGGAAATGCAGACTCTGATAGGTCTGAATAAGTGCTTCCAAAAAGCTCAGGTTGTACAGGATTGTAATGGGAAAGGAGTAGAAAATAAAGGAAATTCTACAAGTTACCTGGAAAAGAAGGTCATTGGTGCAGAAAAGCTAAAGCCACATTACGGTATCATCACTAGATTCCCCGTGATTGATTGCCAGGACTATCTCTAGGTAGAGGGCATTTGTGACATTTGCAGCTGTAACATTCATTAAAAGATGTTAGTGGCCTTCGCAGACAAGCCCAGTCCACAAAGTTCACATTCGTGGCCTCAATTCAAGAGTTCATCTTACCAGGCAGCAGACGGTACCATCCGGACCCCCACCCTCAGAGCTGCAGGCTTCCATTTTGAAATGCTCTTTAAATGTTGCTTGTCATCATGATTTTCTTTCGGATTTCATGAAACACCAAGAAAGGTGTCAGATGAGAGTGTTTGTGAGTGGTTTTGAGCTGAGACAGAAAGAAGCCATACACGTTCTACTTACCTGCTTGTCCTTTTGCTGCCTCAGAGAGAACACGCCCAAGTTAGCCCACTGGTCCATGGAGCAGAGTCACACCAGCCCTGCTGCAGACACATGAGCAATCACTATTTGTGCTCAGTTTAAGCTCTTTTTGCTTTTCAGTTGTTTGTTACACAGCAATGATCAGTTAACACAACTCACAGCAGACAGAGGAGAGGCTAGGTGGAAGCCTCGCTCTGAGCAGGGAAATCTTAGTGTTTCCAATGGTATCAGTGACAGCCACCCAGTTTTCCACTAATCAGCAGTCCTTGTGGTCAAGCCTTTGCAACTGTTTTTGTTCAATGAGCCATGTAGAGTAGGAAGGGTGGCTCTTGAAGGAAAAATGGCATCTGCAAGTCACAGCATGAGGGCAGACACATAAATCCCTATCCAGTGTCTGTGGATGAAGCTAAAATAAAGGTAGGCAGGTGAAAGGAGATGGGCTTCATAGGACTCGAACACAAACAAAAGTGACTTTGTGTTCAGGTGTGACTTGACAGATGGACAGCTGAGATTCTGAGAACCACATCACTGCTGCACACACGGCTTCTTCCCATGGTTCCCTGTCACTTCCAGGGCAAATGGCAAATGTCAAATGCCTCAGCAGGATGTGTGAGAAGCTGTCCTGACCTGGCCTCCTCTTACCTTCAGCAATGTCTTACTAGCCCCTTCCTGTTTCTCCTCCTTTTCACACCTGAGAGTTGTTTTTTTCTGGAATGTTGATCCTGGTAAGCTCTTACTTGTTCTCAATGTTCCATTTTCTCTGCAGGTTTCCTGCTCTTAATTTTTTTGGAGGTGGTGGTCATAGGGCTTGAAGGCAAGGCCTGTGCTTGATAGGAAACTATTCTACCACTTGAGCTACACCCCAGCCCATTTTGCTTTAGTTATTTTTTTATACAGGGTCTCACAGTTTTGTCTGGGCCATCCTAGACCACAATCTTCCTTCCTATACCTCCTACATAGCCAGGATTATAGGCGCCATGCCCAGCTTATTTGTTGACCTGCAGTCTCACTAACTTGTTTCCCCTGGACTGACCTTGAACCCCGATCCTCCTTATCTCTACCTTCCAAGTAGCTGGATTATATAGGTGTGATCCCTCTGCACTACTTCTGATGCCCTAACCTACCTCTAGAAAGAATATTGCTCCTGCAAATACTGTCTTGGTTGTATTACTTCTTCTTTGATTAAATCATGACCTATTGTAAGCAGGGACTATGCTTCTCTCACCAGCACATTCTGTAGCATTGAACACAGGAGCCTGGCACTTCCCCCAAGGGGGTGAGCAGTAGACTGTAGCTAGAGATTCAGTTGCTAAGATACTTCCCAAGAGGACACAGATTTTTTTCTCCACTGAGGGAGGAATACTGCCAGAAAAAGTGACCTCCTAGGGTTTTGTTGATAAGTGCTGGATGTCAAGGAGAAGAATGTGGATTTTACATTTCTTTTCTAGAAATGAGGTCAACTGGAAACAAGAGAGAAGCCTGAAAATTAACATGCACTTTAAAAACTCCAATACATAAGACAACTAAATTCCTGCCTAATGCAGAATTCTTTAACAGAAACCTATGTTAACTGGGCCACTTAAGTAGATGCTGACGGCACATGTATTTAAGGCTTTTGCTTGGGTTCAGATGCTTCTCTCTGACATCTTCAGTATTTTTCTCCTTTTTCCAGAAGCCAGTCTCACTTTCCAAACACACTTCTCAAGCTTTCCACCTTGAAAAGTTTAATAATTGCCTTTCCTTCCTAAACTGATGGAGGAGTCAACACAGTGCCTTGGCAAGAGGCTGCCCTTCTTTCAGCTGAAGATAAGGCAGAAAGGAAGTTTCTTCTGTAGCTGGGCTTCTTGCTGTTGCTCACATCTGGGCCTAATTTCCCACTCCCAGGGGTGCCCATTTTCTGAGCTCTCTGCAAATCACATTTGCACATGGAGTCCCGAGAGGCACTGCCCATAGGGGGCGCCATAGGCAAGCGTGAGGCTTCAGATGAGAGAAGGAACTTTTTGCTTTGTTTCCTGTTTCTTTCAGGTTTCTGGCAGCCTCAGTAGCTTTGCTTCTCCATTTGGGCATTAGCAGCCCTTTCCTGTGCAACTGCTGAGTCCAGTTTTTCCAAAACTTGCAAAATAAGATGCAGGTTGCTCTCCCCTGACCCCATATAATCCAGCTGCAGCCAAGCAACATCCTGCTTGAAAGGTCTGAGTTTTAATTCCACAAGATCTTCCTCTGAGTTTAAGTTTGAAAGAATTCTAACTCTTTCCTTTGTTATCCCAATCCTGGAGGAGGCTGCCTTTGTTACTAGAACCGGTGATGTGCCAAGGAACAGGTCTCCAAAAGAGAGAAGCCTCTGCCTAGCCTTTGGGTACCAAGTTTGTGATATTGTCACACACACACAAAATTAGGACACATGGAGGTAGAGACCAAGAAAGTTTTCTAGTAAAGCAAAACAAAGAAACGATAGTACACACCCAGACATGGGAGCAGGTACATCTGATAACAGGTGCAGTGATGCTTTAACATTAGGGGTATTTATAGTGAAAAAGTAGGTTGGGAGGTTGACTCAAATTCACTGTAGGTGAGTGCCCACCTTTGTTCTTGACACATGGTATATTTAGTCATTCTTGTTGCACTGTTTTATCAGTTTGTCTCAGAGGTCTCAAGGTTTGTCCATGTACTAAATTTGAGGACCCAATGACATAGATACATAACCCTCCCTTAATCAAAGGACGGGTTCTTCCAGATGCTCCCTTTAGACAGGCGTCCATCCTTGGGATAAAATTTTTCTTTGCAAACACTTTTGTGATCAAATGAGTTATTTTCCCAAGTGTTTCTATTTATTTATTTTTCAGGCCGAGTGTCTTTCTTTAAGATATTCTTGCTCAGTTCCCAGAGCATGTTAATGATTTGTGCAAGTGGGAAGGGTCAGAGGGAAAGACCTGCTCTTTATTCCTTTGTACTAAATGCTGCAGCTTATTGAGAGGGTGTAAGGCTTAAAGCAGAAAAAAAAAATACTGCCTGTGTGCTTTTAATCAAGTTAGTCATTAATACAGTGTTTATCACTGATTTCCTGGCTTCTGTTTCCCATGCCTCATTTCCCCAGATTTATCCTGGCTCACTTCTTCTGTACTTGTGACAAGCTTAAACCTTAAGAGTGTCTTTTTTTTCCTCATTTGACTAGATAGCAACTATTATACCTAGATAATAATTCTTGATGTTAAATTCTTTCTCTTTAAATAACTGGTGTAGTTTATGTCTCTTGACTGGATCCTGACTGACACTGGACAGAGTCTAAAAATATTTTAGCTGCCTATTCTCATCCCCTGTGGGGCTACATATGGTGCCAATGTCCTTCTTCAGATGTCCTGATTGGCAGGGCTCTTGCTGACCTTTGAATTGCCCTTTTGGGTCCTGGTCATTCTTTCTGTGGTAATTTCATGTCCCTCACCCAGAGTCTTAGCTAGCTCAGGCTGGTATAACAAAATACTGTAGACTCTTTGACTAAAACACTAGACATTTATTTCACACTGTTCAGAAAGCTGCAAAGTTTGAAATCAAGGTCCTGCAGAGTTTGGTTTCTAGTAAGGATTCACTTCTTGGATTACAAATGGCTTCCTTCTTGCTATAACCTCATGTAGTAGAGAGAGAAAAACCAAGCAAGCTCTGTTGTCTCCTCTTACAAGGGCACTAATCCCTTACAAGGGGAAGTCTTCACCTTCATGAACTCATCTAACCCTAATTATCTCCTGCTATGGTCTGGATGTTGTTTATGTGTTGGAGACTTGGTACCCATGGGGGCAATATTGGGAAGTGTGCTACCTTTAAAAGATTGGATCAAGTAGTGGGAGGTCCTTGGGCCCATGAGAGTGTTCCCTCGGAATGGATTGAGAAATTTCTCCTGAGATCCTGGTGAGTTCTTAGGAGAGTTGTTGTGAAAGCCTGAGCTGGGCCCTGGCCAGTCCCCATGTTTCCTGTTTGAGATGCAGTTGCTTCTAACTGGCCATAGGACGAACCAATGCAGCCAAAGGGGGGGCCCTCACCAGAGCCTAGGCTGTGCCACTTGGACTTTCAGCATTTTGTCATAGCAATTAAAAATGGATGTATACACTTCCCAAAGGCCTCATTTCCAAACACCATCACATTCGGGGCTTCAACATATGAATTTGAAGGGGGTCATGATTCAAACCATGGTATCTAGTCACACTCCAACCCCCTTTGTAATGACCATGGAGATCCCATGTTCAAGTCCCCAGTACCTCCCTTTGAACCATCATTCTCAGCCTGGGCTTCTCTTCCAGACTTTCCTAAGACTCATAATCCCAAAGCCTATGTTCAGTTCCCAGGTTATTAACAACTGGTTCCTCAGTAATTCTTGCCTATTTCTATACTGTGCTGATTTTAAAATCTTGGCTGATTTTACTGACCATGGAACTAGGAAACAGTAGCACAGTTACATATTTTGCCACAGAGTTAAAATAGGCCTGAGGAATATCAAGAGCATCGGTAATGAAAAAATATAAGAAGGTAATCGAAAGTGATAACCTTTGAGTACTTTAAAAATATTTAATTACCTGTTTATTTACTATAATTTTTAGTGGCCTGTTTAACAGTGGGTCTCAGAATTTCTGAAAATAATGGTTAATTCTTACCAGCCAATGAAAGCTAGCTCCCAAATACTGGCCAGAGCACTACCCACAAAGTGTCTCCATCTCCCTGAGTATCAGGGAATCCTAGGCCCATGTAGAGCAAGCACAATGTGAATACCACTTCCCTAAGATTTACTGAAACCAAGCTCTTGTTTGATTTCATCCCATCAGCCCAACCACACACATTACAAGAGTTACAACAGAGAGAGTAGCCAAGAAGATTTACAAATTGCAGATACCCCTGAACTACACAAAAACCAGATTATTGTCTACAGCCATACTACCTGAACACACCTGGTCTTACCTGATCTTGAAAGCTAAGAAGGGTTAGGCCTGGTTAGTACTTGGCTGGGAGATAACAGCTTCTTTTGTTTAAAGGGGGAATCCCAGGGCACCCATCCTGCTTTGCACAGAAAGGCCTAAGGGTTTCCCTTGTGAAATAACTTGAGCAAGAAAATAAAGAAAGGCAGGGACTGGGAACTACTGAGAGCAGTGGAATTTTGTACAGTTGGTACTTGATCCTAGACCATGGTCAGCTTTGAATAAGATCTACCAAAGTCTATTGAAGGTCAGCTAGTCATTTAAGCAAAGCCTGGTCTTCCAAACCTCCTCAGGGTATTGAGCCTCCTGGAACCGAAAACCAGGAAGTAGAGTTCAAGTTCAATGGCATCCTTCTCTAGGACTCACTAATATTTCCATACCCTCACTTACCATTCATCACCCAGACCCCTCCACTTCTTAATAGCTCAGAACTACCTCCATTTTCCTTATGACTTAGAATTTGCAGGGAGAGGGGTTAAGCCAAGCAAACTCTTGTAGTTTGATTTCCTGCCTGCCTTCCCTAAGTCAGAGTGTAGTGAGAACTTAACCGTTGAATAGCAAAAGAGGAAATTATAAAGAAAAAAATTAGGCCAGGCTATGGTTGCTCATGCCTCTAATCCTAACTACTCAGGAGGCAGAGATTGCGAGGATCACGGTTTGAAGCCAGCAAACAGTCGGCAAGACCCTAGCTCAATAAAACCCAGCACAAAAACAAAGCTGGTAGAGTGGCTCAAGTGTTTAGAGTGCAGTGCCTGCCTACCAAGTGTGAGGCCCTGAGTTCTAGCTCCAGGAGTCCTAAAGAAAAAAAATTACTATTTCTGTGATAGACTCTATGAGTTTCAAATATGAAAAGTACTAACCATATGATTGCAATGTAAAATCTTGTTCAAATTCTTGGTGTCTCTTGTGTGGGACTCCTCACTGCATTAACTATCCTTCCTAAAACTTTTGTACAGCTGGCTCTAACCCAGGAACCTCTAGGGTCAAAGCAAAGTGGGAAAACCTTAACCAGCTCTAATACTTGAATGATAAGATTCTTGAATTGACTTCAAAAACAACTTAGTTACTGACTTATCAAGTCAGTTCAGGTCTCCTCATAGCTATCATTTTTAAAAACTGGCCTTATGCTAGATGCTAGGCAAAGTGCCAACCACCCAAACAGATAGGCAGTATGTTCTGCCCATTTTACAGATGAGTATATGAAAGCACTTAACCTGCCTAAAGAGATACAGTTAAACATGGCAGAGACAGGAATTGAACCTAGCCAGTGTGGGTTTATGGCGTCTTCACTTAACCACAATGCAATGCTGACTCATTTAATCTCAGCCACTTAACTCTCTGCTAAGGATTTTCTGGAAATGAAAACTATAACAAAGAATCTTAAGAATCTCCCTGACTTCCACCCTCCTTTCCTCTTCCACCCTCCCAGCCCACTTCTCACCTGTTCTTACTCCTGATTGCACAGAGCTTGTTTGACTTTGGGGGTTCAATCTTCAACTGAGAAAACAAGAAAGGCACCATCTACTTGACAACCCCTTCTAGTTTCTTCTGACCTGTGATCTCACACATGAAAGAATCGTCCCAAAATAATCCCATGGGGGTGCCTACCCTGTGCTGGATGTAAGTTTTCAACAGAAGGTAATCAATGCTATCCTTTATCACATTCCCATTTTATTCTCACAACTACACTGAGATATACTTTTCATAATTGCCACATTACCAGTGAGGAAAATGAGGCTCAGTACAGTTAGGTGTCCTGAAAATGTCCCACAGCTAGTGAGTGACAAAGTAGAGAATCAAACCCAGCTGCTATCCCCGCTCTGACATGCTAGTTCTTAAGGGCACCACTCTGTCTTTGAGTAACGATGGAGACATTCCCCAGGCACACATTACTGGAATTACACTTAACTACTGCAGAGCCTTATGCATTTTCATCTTCTTAGTGCTTTCTAATTAAAAAGGAGGGGCGTGGCTAGCTTCTTGCTCTCTAACTTCTTTCCTCTGAGTAGAAAGCACAGGGCTCCGAGTAATACAATTTGCTCTACTGCAATCAGCTGCCTAAGCGCACATCCCTTTTTACGGAGTTAATTAACTTCACCATCACTAATCACTTACCCATGCTTTTCACCTAAAAGTCTAAAAGTCTGCCCTTTCTGTTGTAAGCTTTAATTAATGGGAAAAATAATGTTAACACTATTAAACATTCATTGAGTGCTTACTAAGGTCCAGGTACTCAGCAAAGGAGTTTTTATTTAATCCTCACAAAAACTTTAATTTGAGACAGACACTATTATTTTTCTCTCCTCTCAGAACATAAAAGTCTGAGTTGAAGGTCAGGGTGAAAGTGAAAGAGCTTAGATGTGAGCCCTCAGGCGTGTACAACTTAAAGACCCATGCAAGGAGCCCCAGTGCTAGACAGCTTCCATGTCTTAGGTGATGGGGACAATAAATCATTTCTTTTCCTATTGTACCAGGACACTCCTGTATTCAAGCAGACCTCAAACTCATGAAATCTATGAAATTGAAAAAAGACATTTACAACCATAAACTGAAGTTATAGACCATTTGACTGTTACTAAATGGTCTTCTAAAGAGAGCTTCTCAAGACCTGTGAGTTTGGGTAACTGGTAGCTAAGCCCAAAGCAAGCATTAATCTTCCCAGCTGGCATCCCTGTAACGGAGGCTTAGAAGAGGCAGGGTTCTGGAGGTCTTCAGAGGCCACATGCAGCCCTGGTAGTGTGGTACAAGTCATCACCTCTTCTAGAGAAGGTGGGATATGCACTATATGGCATATCCCAATATGCTCAGGTGGAGGGGAAGGTGGGAATTAGACAAAGTGTGGAATTAGAAGATGCCAACTGAACACCCGTGATTATTAGCAAAACTATGCTCTCTCCTCTGCCTCTGCCATTCACCTTTCCTTATGTCCTTGTACGCATGGCTTCATAAACTGTCTCCTCTCCCTAGCTCATTCATTCAAGCCCATCAAATCTGCTCCCCAACGCCCGAAATGCTTATGGTTTTGGCTTCTCTTCAAATGAAAACCTTTCCTGATCCCCAGATAAGGTCAATACCTCAAGTTCCCTGTGTCAAAGAATCCTCTTCTCTTTCTCTCAGTGTGAACCACAACCATGAATATTTATTTGTGTAATTGTTGATAAAATGCCTGTTGTCAGTGGTTGATTGTAATTCTATATCTTATTCTGTGTCTAGCCTGGTACAGTGCCTAGCACCTAATGGACACTTGTAAATAAGGGTTGTATTAATTTCTGATGGCTGCCCCTAAAAAGTAATCAAAATTAGGCGACTTCAAACAATAAAAGTTATTTGCCCATCAGTTTTATATTCTGGAGGCTAGAAGTCTGAGAGCAAGGTTTTGGCAGGAACACCCTCCTTCTGACGACTCTGAGAATCCTCCCTTGCTTCTTCTAGCTTCTGGCATTTACCAACAATCCTTGGTGCTCCTTTTCTTACATATACATCATTGCAGCCATGGGACATCTTCTCTCTGCAGCTCCACATTCTTTTCTAGGAAGGTGCTCTACCACTTGAGCCACTCCAACAGCCACATCATCTCTCTAAACATGTCTTTTTCTGTGTCCAAATTTCCCATTTTTATAAGGACACCAGTCTTATCAGATTAGGATCTGTCCTAAGGACCTCTTTTTAACTTGATTAACTCTGTGAAGAGCAAATTTGGAAAAACTCTGTTTCCAAATAAGGTAATATTCACAGCTACTGGGAATTAGAAGTCCAACCTACCTTTTTTGGGGGTAAGGGGGAACACATAATAGAACCCATAAGAGTAATTAAATTAATAATTAAACTTACTTAGCTATATCTATTAACCTTTCTATGCTATGCCTTTCCTCATTTGGAATATGATATTACCTGTTCCAATCCCATGTGTATTTTTGAGGTGAAGTTAGTGGCCTGGTCAGCATATTTGGGGATATTTTAAATGTCATTAGATCAAATTTTCAGTGAAATCAGAGAAAGATCCAAATATCATAAAAGTTGCATAAAGTACAGAGTTGAGAATTTCTACAACCCAGTTTATGTGGGTGAGGTGATAATTACCATTGCTACTGAGGTACAAAATGTGGAGGCTGCAGTATCAGACAGACGTAGGTTTGAATCCTGGATGTGTGGCTCACTTTAGCTATGAATCTTTAGTCTTTCTCAATCTTAATTTCCTCATCTATAAAATGGGTTAGTAGCCCTTTAATGTGCTTTATCTAAGGTTATAGGGGAGATTAAAAGATGTTTTTATATGCGCTCACTGCAGCATCTAATGCATAATAACCATTCACTAACTAGTAGACTACTTAAAATACATGTGATATAAATTCAGATTGTGGGAAAAATCCGGGTCATAATTTTATGAAAAATGGGAAAATTGAAGGGTGACCTATGGTGGAGTTTACCTGGGCCAGGAGCCTCTCTGGTCCTTGGCAGCCTCTCTGCTCAGTCATGGAGAACCAAGAAAAATGCACTTGTCTGTGTCTCTGCCCTTGTTGCTCTATGTGGATCCCAAGAAGGGCTGTAGTGAAGGCACATACCTGTATCAGTGGTGAATGATCCAAGTCTCTCAGGACAAATGTGAATGGATTATAATGTTTGGTGCATTGGGACTTTCCCCAAAGACAGGGACAGAGAGAATGACAACAACCCTGCCGAATGTTCTTGCAGCTGACCCTCAGATTGTTCATGGCATCAGGGAGAGTGGAGTGAGGGCATTTCCTGAGACATTAGGAACAAAGAAAACGAGCATTATGGCCACACAGCCTTGGCTACTCTGAGATCAGGCCCACAGCCAGTGTGTCTGCCATGTTAGGGCAGAAAGTACTGATGATTCATCAGTTCCTCAAGGCATTAGGCTTTGAGTATGGAATTTTGGAGCCCACCAGATGTTGATTCAAATCAAATACTAGCCTTGTTACCATAGAGAAATTACCTAATTTCTGAGTGTCAGTTACTTCAACTGAGAAGTGGGAATGTTCCCTATTTCCTGGGGCAGGTGTGGGGATTTAATGAGAGGGTGTGGGTGAAGTGCCTTACATGGTGTCTGGAGAGCCAACAGCTGGTATCAGTTGTGAGGCAGGATAGAGAGCAAAGAGAGACCCATTCCCCCAACCCAGACCTTCATTTAAATAGTGAGGACTCACACCTTGGCTCAGTTACTTACTTCTGGACCATCATTTGTCCCATTTGTTACAAATATTCACACAGATACAAGATATTTCTTTATATTTATCCCATTCAGTATAAATACTTACATTGATCATGGATCAGATGCCTTAGATCTCACTCTGGGTATTATATGTAGTATTTGATCATATTACCTTTCTAATGTTTTAAAACTTCTGGATTCTGAAATCCATTTTGCTTCAAATGTCTTAGCCATAGACTGTATAATGATCGCCACCTCACAAGACAGGTACACTGATGGAATGATCTGTAAGGAATAGTGCTCAGTAGTACACCGAAAAGGCTCAGTGAGCTCTGGTCCAGGCAGCAGGGCACAGACTCAACACCAAATTGTAAGAGTCTGAATGCCCTTACATTTGTCTCATGACCTTGGGTGAGTTACATACACTTTCTCAGATGCCTCACTGGAAATGAGGCTGTTGCAATAATACCTGTCTCACTTGTTATAAGGGCTAAATCAACTAATTTATGGTAAATTGCATGATGCACAATAAATAGTAAGGATATTGCATTTTTATGTGTATTTGAAAATTTCTCTTTTGTGAAGGGCGTAGCATCACAGCAGGACTCAGAAAACAAGGCAGGGAAGTTTGCACTGGCATTTCAAGAATTTTACAGGAAATAGACCGATTACCTAGAATAGGAATCTATGACCTTTTGTTCCTTCTTTAATCAGATTACAGCACTTTTAATTGAAATTGTTTTATTTTCACATTATGCTGCTGATAGAAAGTTAAATAAAAACAAGAAGAAAATGGTTACTTTTTACTAATAGCTACAAGTTATTTTAGATGGACAGGTGGGGAAGAAATGATCGAAGAACAACCAATAAGGATATTGTGCCAGGTGTTACTGAAATCAACAACAGCCCCTTTCTGTTTCTACCCCTGCTATCCCTTTTGGGGTGGCCATGTTGTGTCACTCAGATCTCCTAGAGAGCCTGATGCAAGGGAGCATGGTTGGTACAGACTCCAGATGCCTCTCACTTTCCTCCACCACATTTGCTCTGTGACCACACTTCCACATACCACAGATAGCTACGGACTGAGCACAGCAAAGGGCCTAGTGCCACCCATTCCCACCCAACGTGGGAACTCTTTAATGGGCAATAATTACATAAGGACTCCCCATCAACCTAATCAAGATGTTCTTAGAACTGTAATACAGCCTGAGTCTTGTTTTCCCCAATCCTTCCTTCCCTCTGTGCTTGTACAAAGTCTGGTGTACACTGGGATATGAAGGCTCTCCCTTACATGGTTGGGTTTTCTTTCCTTCATTATTCACAGGCAGTTCTCCTAATATATGTCTTGACAACCAATTCTATGTTGGTGTGTACTTCTTCAGAGACCCTAATTGACGATGTATCCTTGTATATCTCCTCCTCTCTCTTGCCTTTAAGGTTAAGGTTCTCGTTGTCATTAAGTTCTGTTTCTGAGATGTTTATGCAGAAGACTTGGAAAGAAGAAAGGGAGACATCAACCTCTCTGTGGTGCTGGAAGGTGACAATTGGACTCCAGCAGATGTGAGTTTTTGTAACAGCAGGATTCTACATTCCACTATCTAATTACAGGCCCGTGTACTGGAGCTACTGTGACACTGGCAGCATTTTTCTGATGTTTTCTGAGTTCTAGGTAGCAGCAGTAGGAATCACCAGATCAGAGGGGCTTTTGAAGGATTTTGAAGCCCCACTCACTTCCCTGCCAGGGCAGTGAGTTTCTACAATGTCTGTCCTACAAGGTTTCCTTGGTTCTGACACAGTGACTGCTGTGTGCTCCCCAATCTTCCCTTGTGTATTTGAGAGTGTTTATTATAATTTTCATATTTGTCCTTGTGTCACCACTGTATTGTTGGTGTAGGGCTGGGGAGAAAGAAGTCCTAAATTGAGTTTTTTAAAATAGGTTACTGAACATGAAGACACAAAGTCAGGCCTTCATTTCATCACTTTGAGCTTAGTTCAGAAGAGTGGTGGTACTCTGGATTGTCTCACTTGAGGAACAGTGACTATGCTTTATGTGTGGGAGGAAAAGTACACAAGACCATTTGGTGGCCAGAGGGATGAATTGTGTTGGAGAGCAATTATGATGCATAAAAATCCTTTGGCCTCCTGTGTGTTTCAAACAGGGTACAATGAGGAAAACACAAACCATGCCAGGTGTTTCAAAGAGAGAGATTTAACACAGGGAATTGGTTTTCACAGGGGATAGAAGAGCTGAGAAGGCAAATGGGGGGAGGTGACATAATCTAGAGATTAGTAGCATCAGAAAACTTCCCTTACCTCTGGGGTTAAAGGGATAAAAGAAGAAAGCAATGTTGCCATAGCCCAAGAAAACAGACCATGGTGGGCATGGCTTGGGAGAGGCAGGAACGTGGAGGGAATGCCCTCCAATCTCCCACTGTGCCTCCCTTTAGCCAGCCCTACCCAATCCCAAGGAACAAAGCAACCTCCCATTGGCCAGTCCTATCCAAAACCAAGGAACATGTGAGCCTGTGAAATAGGACTTATTGGGACAGATTAGGACACATATCAGGCACTCTGGGCATAAGACTAGACTGTACTTCCTAGCTTCCCTTGCAATTAGCTGTGTCATGTGACTTCATTCTTTCCTCTAGGATATGAATAGGGATGCTGTGTAAGCTTTCAGATCCTGGGCCTTATGTCAGTGGGCTTGTCTCTCCAGGTGGTCTTTCTCCTACTCACTAGCTTTCTCCTACTCTCCACAGGAGGGGGATTCAACATTCACTAAGAAGACAAGGACAATACCCAAGGGAAAGAGGAGCAATACACAGTACATGGGAGAAACTGTGTTCCCTGAGTGACCATGTGGAGCAGAGCTGCACACTCAAAGGTCAGGTTGTCTGCAAACGGATGCGAACCAGAGATATGAGCAATATTCTTTAAACCGTTGTGCCTATCACAGCTTGCGTTTTTATTCTAAAGATAAAGATGTCTTCAGTTTTCCTTCATGTCTTCACTCATTTATGCAAACATCAGTTTTCAACTATGATACCTTGGCACCTAGGTACTAGGGATACAATCAAAAAGCGATGTTTCTATTTTCAGAAATCACTACCTACTAAGGATGACTGAAAAATATAGAGAGAATTGTAGCACAGGGTAAGAAACCCTATATAAGCACAACACATCGAGACTAAAGAATTGACACAACTTAGAAAGTATTCTTGAAAGTCAGAATGGACAGACTGGGACTTGGCAATTGACTATGGTCCTTTTTCTTTTTTTTTTTTTTTTTTGCAGTACTGGGGAGTTGGGGGTTGAACTCAGGGTCTCATGCTTGGGAGACAGGCACTGTACCACTTGACTAACATAGGACTTGGAGTCTGAAATAACAAACATTGCCAGGAAATGAAGCCTGCTGTGAAGTGGGTCTTATTCACTCAATCAGGTCTTCTAAACATATACATAATCTCATTTAAGTTAGCTCACAATACTTTTGAGACAATATTAGCGCTCTCCATTTTAAAGATGTGGTAACTGAGACCCAGAGAGTTTAAATGATTTATCTGGGGTCACACAATTAGTTTTTACAATTTACATCTGGGTTGATCTGGCTCTAAAACTGATGTTCTTTCAACCATGGTAAGCCATCTCTCTCTATCCAATGAGCTATGATTTTATAACACACTTAATAATGCACCTGCTAGATTGAGGCCTGCCTGTCTGACCTACCCTAAACATTCACAGATCTCATTGCTCAGGTCCACAAGAATATGGAAGAAAGCAAGGTAATGAGAAGCTACTCCTTGTACTTGATTTATTTGCTTTATTCCTGGCCATAATAAGGTATTGACCACCAGCATGACTGCCCTCCTTATTTCACACCAGATTTGTTCTAAATGACTTTGGGCTGTTTCCCAAAAAAGCCAGACTCAAAGGACAAAGATTTACCACCATGAAGGATATTCAGAAGAAATGCTTTAGGATTTGACCACACTTAACATCCCTGTCTCTCACAGTTTCTGGACAACAGAAAGAGCAAGAGAACTACTTGCCACCCACCAGGTCTGAAGACCCCATTTCTAGCCATCTGAAAAATGAGACATTTAAAATAGCACTAACTCTAGGGGGCACCTTTGAATGACTGAAAATATCAATGACGATGCTGACACACATATCCCCAAATCCTGGATTCATAACCCAATAAAAGTACAGCACTCCACGTGATACCCTTCTAAATTTAAAACGATCAAGTGAGGTTGACTGATATTAAGACAGATTTTATTTATGTATCTCCTTGACATTATATAAGAAGGAGTAAGAACTAGCTTACTACTAGAAAGAAGTAATACAGGCCATTTCAAGGTCCCCAAATCAATGTTGTCCTACTTTGAATGATGCTCAGTTACTAGTCTCTGACACTTTAGCAAGTTATCACATTTTAAGTAAGAAAGGACATTGTGAAGGCAGCTGAGTTTTCAAAACAGGCAAAGGTAATATGGACTCAGAGCAAGAGGGTCATAAATTATGTTGTGTGAGAGTTAGAAATGGTGTGTGCTAAACTCATTGTTTAATGGTAAACAGCAGATAGATCATAAAATGTTTTCTTCCTAGGCATTCACAATGCTTGACTCATTCATTAGTTCACAAAGCATCTACAAAGGTAAGTATGGAAAGGGTACAATTTTGGTGCCAATTTTACAGGGACTAAACATGAAATGACTATACCCAAGATGACAGACAAAACTCTTGTGACTACAGAGCCTAAATTTCCTGGGTCAAAAATCACTCTAAACACTAGTTCATTTATCTTTTTTTAGTGGGCACTTTGGCTAAAATCCAATAGGAATCAGAATAATAAATTTAATCAAGACCTTACACACACCTGAATGGATATTTAAGCTTGCCAATATGCATATGAAATAAACCAGTTCACCAAAAGCTAAAAAATTAGATCTCCCATCTTCTTGTAGGAAAATCCACAAAAATGTCAATAAAATCATTTATCAACCTAATGAGCTTTAGATTGTTAGCAGAGACGAATCCATCTTGATTAGTTTCATTATTTCTTCAGATCTTAAACACAAGTTGCAAAGTGAAGGTGTTTTGGTCAATGTGAACTAGTTTAATTTTTTTCCCTGGTCTTGAAAGAGACTCCCAAGTCTAGTAGAGAATTTGGGAAAATGAGGTAAATCCGTCCAAATGATTTGAAGACATGGCCAACTAGAAGCCTAAAAGAGTCTATTTTGTCACAATATGTCACTGGCTCATTGGACAAGGGGTCTTCAATACAATCTAAGGAATTCCAAGCACAGTTTTCAATGTCTCATGCCTAGGGTTATCCTAGTTAGTGTATCTGGAGATGCCTATTATATTGGCCAATTCATATTGCCCAATATTATGGACTTCCCAAATAGGAGGAAACAGCCACAATAAGAGTTCAAACAGTGTTACATCAACCTAAATCATATAGAGTGAAAAAACCCAGATCAAAGTGTTTTTCCTATTCACACACTCTAATCAATTGATTCTACTACAGATGTGTAGAGGGTTTATACACACCACACACACACACACACACACACACACACATATCCCAAGCAATTCTGCAGCAAACACCAGCCATATCCTCCAACTCAATTCCATTCTGATCACATCTACCTGGAGAAAGCATCAGATCCTATAAGCTGAGGAGTCAGTCCTCAAGACTACCCACCAAGTTAGATGCTGGTCTCAAAACACAGATTGTGGCCTATATTTCTATATATATATGACCAACTTGTTATAAATCAGGGGTTCCCATGTTCCTTCCTTGGGTTTGATTAGTTTGCTAGAGTCTTTCCTAGAACTCAGGGAAACTATTTATGTTTCTTCATTTGTTATAAAGGGATATTTGCAAAGCATTTAGAGAAATAGGCAAATGGGTAAGGTATAGGGATGGGAGCAGAGGTTCCATGCTCTTTCTGTGAGCCATGAATTCTGCTATCTGGAGTTTCTAGAACCCAGCCCTTTTGGGTTCTTATGGAGTTTCACTATGTAAGCTTGAGTGATAACATCACTGACCATTGGTGACCAACCCATTCATTAGCTCTTGTCCAGTCCCTGAAGTTTGGAGGTAGGACTGAAAGTCCCAACCCTTTAATTGTGCCTTGGTCTTTCATGTGACCAGCCCTCATCCTGAAGTACCTAAGGGCTCTTTGATCTTCCACTTTTTCATGCATGCTGAAATCTAGATTCACTCCTCTGTTGTTCATTCCCCCACCCCAACCCCTGCCTGGTGTTTTGACTTTTTCAAATTTTGATTGCCTTAACATCCCCAAACTCCAATTTTATTTATTGAATTAATTAATTTATTTGGTGGTACTGCGGTTTGAACTCAGTGCCTCATGCTTGCTAGGCAGTTGCTCTACCACTTGAGTCACCTGCCAGCTCTGTTTTGTGTTGGGTATTTTCAAAATAGGGTCTCACGAACTATTTGCCTGGGCTGGCTTTGAACCTTGATCTTCCTGATCTCTGCCTCCCGAGTTAGGATTATAGGCGCAATTTTATTTTGGCCCCAGTGGAAAGCTGCTTTTACTCTGTCTTCTCTGGGACACAGACTATCCAATGGTCCCAGCAGGAACATAGTGGGAAATATAGAGCTCACATTAATCTGTTTAGATCATGGCCCCACGAATCCTGAGTGCAATGATTGCTCCATGATACCTGCCACGGCTTTTTAAAAAAATCTAGTTTTTATAGTTGTTCCTGGTAGGTGCAAGCTATTTATCATAACCAAAAGAAGTCGAACTCTCATCTTTAAAGCTATTTTTACATTTGGCCAACTATCATGGTTCATTTTTGGGAACAAAGTACTGGGATGGCAGAGCCCACAAGAACAACCCCAATGGCATAAGGTGAGATGTACGGCAGAGGTTGCAGGAATACCCTCTGCAGTCAGATCTGGCCTTGAACTGCAGCTCTACCAGAATGAGCCAGGTGACCCTGTGGAGCAAGCATCTCTGCACTTCAACAGACTCATCTTAATATGGAGTAGCAATAGCAACTCCTTCCCAGGCTTATTGGGAAGAAAGGACTCAGTAAAATAAAATATGTGGAGTGGTTACCCAGTGCCTAAAAGAGGGCAAGAATGCAAAGTGCTAGCTAGTACTGAATTAAAACTTTTATTATTTGCACCAATTTCTGTGTTATTTTGATGTTTCTCTTCCTTCATTGGTTTTCATTGCTATTTTACACAAATATACAAAAGACAAAGGAGTTTGTGCTTTTTCTTGTGCCTGGCATATAGTAGATGTTTAGTGACTCAGTTACAATCTGTCAAATAGATTAACTGAAGGGATTTAATTCAACACATGGATGGTGGTGGTTTATTCAATTTTACTGATTCTGAAATAATGGGCAATTTCCTCCAATTGGAAATAATCAGCTACTTTTACTGTAAGCTGGGCACAATCTTTCAGTGTGATCATTTTGGGATGCCATCAACTATTCTAACCTGCATTCCTAGAAGAAACATATGCAGTCCTACTGTCTCTAAGGGTAGAGTCATAGCCCTCCTAAAAAGAGAAATAATCTTTCTCATTATGATTTGATATTTTATAAACCTTAAGAAAAATGTTTGTGCTTGGATGATGAGTTTTTAGATAGCCTGGCAACAGGACCCGCCCTCCAATGGAAGGACCCAACCATACCCTTGCCCCTTCCCAAGCATATTTTTGTCCTCAGTGTCAGTAAAATATTATTGCTCACCTGGCTAGAGTGCAACATAGGTCTCAGAACTGGAGATGGAAACTTGAGTACACTCCAAGGGTAGAAAATTAGATCTCTTTGTTGGGTAGGGTGGATTTTCCCAAAGTGGGGATGTGCTTGTAAGATTTCAAGGACTTAGGGGTGTTGTGCAGAACTGTGCTGCAGGCAGAAGAGATTCAGTCTACTTTTGAAGGACAGTCCCTAAGTACAGGGCAGTGAGAGACTTGCAGGCTTGAAACTTATAGTTGGGAGTCCTTAATAGATAAAAAGTTATAAAACTAATAATTTAAAAATGAGTTCAAAAGTGATCACTTATTTAGAATGCACAAAAATATCACAACAAATTGCACATTTTTGAAAGCAATAAATAACAATATTTTGATGACTTCATTGTTTAACAGGTATCTTTCATAGTTTGTCCATAGTTTTATAGCTATATATATACTGGGATTTTGTAACATTTCCTATAGAAAGATTAGGAAGGCATTTAGCTTTTTCTTTAGCATGGTAGAGTAAACTCTTTTATTATTGAGAGCTTGGGAAATTTCCTTTTGCTTCAAAAATTATTGTTGGTAATGGCACATGATTTTTTGGAAATTATTACAAATTTCAGAAAATTAATATCTACTTTCTTTGTTATATGAGCTGCTACATTTGGAAGAATTATCTACTATAGTATCTGATTTTGGACATTTCTACATTGTGTCTCCCTGTACATAGTTGTAGTAAGGGTGCCTGGGAGACCTTACAATGGCCCTGGGCCATGCTTTTTTATGTGATGATTCTGGGTGGGTCAGCTCATGGGAAAAGTACCTATTCCCAAAGGCATTGCAGTGACAGCAAACACACAAATATTTTATACTGAATTTGGAGGCAATCTCAACACAACTTCCTATCTCCTAGATGCTCATAGCCACAATCAATGCCTCAGCAATAAGCGGTGGTATGTGACAAAAAATAAAACGTAATGGAAATAGAGGATGATTTCTAATAACTTGCATTTAAAACCTAAAAACACTTGAACACTTGGCTAGGTCTCCTTTCAGGGACATGCAAGGAAGAGGCTCTGATGCTAAAGCTTTGTTCATTTGGTACTTGGAAAATATACCTCTGCCAGGACATTACCATCTTTGTTTACATCCAGGTGTGTCTTCCCTCCTGTGAGGTAAAGAAGTTCTAAATTAGTTACAACTTTTTCTGTTGCCTTTCTTACCTTGTATTGCCCTCCTAAAAATTCCCTAAGTTGTTCAATAAGGAACTTTACATGGGCCCATGTGTTAGGCTTGTGAGGGTGGAGAAACAGAACACGAGGAGAATAGTGATTTTTCCCTCCCAGTGAGCTACCAGAAAGATAGTTGGTCCTTCAGGAGAACAACAGCCTGCTGTTGCCAGGATGGACAGACTTGAGTCTCCCTTGGTCCTGTTGGAGGGTCCCAAAGAAGATACAAGTGGGTCTCACTTCTCTGCAAAGTAGAAATACCAGGTTGTGGTGAATTTGAGAGAATACACATATCTTAATGTACACATATAATATCTGTATCTTTAAGTGATCCCGTTTTTCATTGCACCCCCATTTAACTGCCCTGTGTGTGCTCTTTGGCCTTCGTAGTGTAGGCAAAAGAAGGAACTCAGAGCTTAGTGCCAGCTGGTAAGGAGGAAAAAAAAGAGAATGCTATGGTTTCTGTCCAAAACCTAATTTTTTAAATTGTTGTTTGGGTCATTTTCATGGTTAAAACACAAATTTTGAATACTGCCCCCACAAAATGACTCCTGGCCAGCAATCCTTCATCCAGCTCAATCTTGCATATAATTGCTTCCATTGCTAGTCAGCATGGAAGGTTAAGGATATCAATTACTGACTGGACCTCAGACTGACCAGAATGTGAATACTGCTACTGTCCCTGTGACACCAATCAGGGTCAAGTGAACATGGGAACTGAGGAGTTAAGATAACCGTGGGCACAAGGGTCTAGTAGAACAATGTGACTCTGTTCTTCGTGTTTGGCTGAGGAATTGCCCTGTGCTGAGTTGGACTGGGACCAGGTCTTCTCCCTGGTGACAAAGGCCCATTCTCACTGGGGCAAAAGGTAGCATCCATGTGCTTTCTTGAAATTCTATGCAAATATATGCCAAACATTTGAAAGATGACTCATGGCCTCATGCAGGGTCATCGTTATTGAGATATGCCTGCCTGACTCCAAAGTACACAGCTTTTTTATCCCACAGCTGGCTGTCTCATTAAAAGAGATTTCCCAGACTGACAGAAAAGAATGGTCTTCTAGAACCACTGAGCTTATGCAGACTATGTGAAGACTTGAAACAAAATTTATCATCTTTGGAATGGCTTACAGTTACTGAATGCTTATTGACACTGTGAAAAATGGAACAGTAGAGCTAGAAGAGACCTTATGATGAATCATGGATTCAGCTTATATTCACTGAGGACCTATTAGGTTTTGGGCATTATTCCATGCACTGGGAATATAAAAATGAATGGGACAGAAAGGTGGTGCTCCCTTGTGGACTTTGTGTTCCAGTGGGAGAGACAGACAGAAAGTAAATAATAAATAAGATAAATCCTGGTAATTATGGCACCAGGATGGAAATAAGCTATGTGCATGCTGGAGAGTCACCAAGGGATGAGAGAGCTTCTTTAGATAGGGGATCACAAGAAGCTTCTGTGTTGAATATTGTCCATGTGTCCCTACAGACCCCCTTCCCTGCTAGCTCTGTGCCCCAGGAGGTAGATCCCCATGTGGTTCTTATAGTTGAGCAAATGCAATGGTAGCCGAAGAGCCCAGGGCAGATGAAGAGACATCCTCAAAATCCTGGTGAACTCCAACAAGAGAATCACTGTGCAGATCCATAGGGTTTTGGAGTGATACCACCCGTGTGGTGCCAGCAGAGAGTAAGGGTATTCATATCTAACATAAATACATAAATACCCCATGAAGGTATCCATAGCAAGGGAGGCTAATGACAATCAGGTAGATAAGATTATCTGTCCTGTGTGTGCCAGCCAGTTTCTTCCCTTCTATATTAGTGTTTGCTCAGAGGCCCCATGGACAAAGTAGCCCTGATGGTTAAAAAAAAAAAAAGAAAAGAAAAAAGTAGAGAAAATACATGGGCTCAAAAACCTGGAATTTCTCTTACCTGGCCTCATGTGGCTAGTGTCCCTGCTCAGAGTCCAAATTCTCAATGGTGGAGGCCAACACTGAGTTCCTGACATGGTACCTTTACCATAGGAGCCTGCCAGTCAACTGGCAGTAGACTGAATTCATTGGCGCCCTTTATATCATGGAGAGATTAACCATCTTTTTCATAGTAATACATACATATATATTCTAGAGGTGGATTTGCCTTTGTTTCCTCTAATAATTCTTCTAGTACTGCCATTTGGGGATTTATAGAATTTCTCTTCAGGGATTCATAGAATGTCTTTTCTCTCTTCTTGGTAGGTCCCACATAGTCTCTACCAGCAATGGAAGAAAGGAAATGAGAACTTAAGCCAAAGAGCTTGTATTTTATCCTTTACATGGATTAACCCACATCACAACCCCATGATATAGAAACTATTATAATCAACTTTTTGTGCTGTGGAAACTGAGACTTGAGGAGTTTAAGAAACTTGCCCCAAATGATCAGCTAGCTTGTGGCATAACTTGGACTAAAATTCTGACTTTCTGGCCACAAAGGCTATGCTAAAGAAATACTAGACTTCCATGGAGATTCCAAGGTTGAGGAGAGATATATAAGTTGAACCACAAACATCCTGTGGTCCTAGAAATCAAGGAAGAACCCCTCCCTGCAAATAAAAAGGGAGGGAGAGATTGAGGGAGGGAGGAAGACAGGGAAGAAGGAAGGGAGGGAGGAAGGAAGGAAGGAAGGGAGGGAGGAAGGAAGGAAGGAAGGAAGAAGGGAGGGAGGTGAAGGAAGGGAGGGAGGGAGGGAGGGAGGAGGGAAGGAAGGGAGGGCATGTCACACCAGTGAGATCTCCCTCAAAAGCCTTAATCCTAGTGTATTCATAAGAAAACCTCAAGCAAACCTAAATTGAAGAACATTCTACAAAACACCTGACAATACTGTCCTAAACTGTCAAGGTCATGGGAAACAAAGGAAAACTGAGACACTGTCACAGATTAGAGGGGACAGGAGAAAGAGCAAATGCAATGTAGTTTCCTAGAACAAAGAAAAAAGGCATCAGTAGAACAGGCAAAATAAAGGCTGCAGTTTAATTCATAGCACAATAGCCATGTGAATTTCTTTGTTTTCACAATTGTATCGTGATTTATGTGGAATGTTAACATTTGGGAAAACTACGGGGATTTTCTGTACTAATTGTGCAACTTTTCTGTAAATCTGAAAGTATTACAAAGTAAACAGTTTAAAATTAAATTTATCTTCGGAAAGCACAAAGAACAGACCACTACACTAGATCACTTCCGAGTTATAGCATTTATTAGAACCTCCCTGGGTACTTTCCTTTTGGGAGCACTCAATCATGTACCAAAGAAACCTTGCCTCTCTGCCTAATCTAATAGAGAAAACAAGGAGATGGGTCGGGGAGAGAATCATAAGGAGTTGCATATTTTTCCAGCCTACAAAGATTACTCCAAAGAAACTACACTATTAACAAACTTGCAAAATTCAATAGGTCCCGAGACCTTTCCACTTACTACCAGTTTACTTGCTGATATTTTCACTGTGCATCCGTGAAATCGGAGGTCTTATATCTTTTGCTGAAACCTCCAGTTTCACCAAAATATGATGTACTGGCCTTGATGAAATGTCACTGGATCAATTCAGACGATCAGAAGCTTCATTATGGATTTGCCTGAGAAGTTGTGCTCTTTGGTGGATATATATATATATATATATATTTCTCCCCCCCCACAGGGGAATGTTGTTAGGTAAGTGGGTTGTTAAAGGTGATGATGTCGTCTCTTCTATTTGTCAGCCACTCAGGTTATAATGAAGTTTCCTGGGGCTCTTGGTCCTAACTGCACCGGTCTGATTTTTAACTAACTACCTCACCTGTTCTCTCAGTAAGATGGAGAGGGTAGAGGTGGCATAGGTTAGGAAAAAGATTCACTTTAGAAAGAGAAATCAATGGCCAGCAGGAAGAGACACAAAGACCGCAGGTCCCAGGAAAGTCTAGATGGACACCATCCTGGAGACCCTGACACCCAGGGGAAACTGCAAGCCTCCTGCCCAAGAAGAAGAAATCCCCAGTTGTGGAGAGCTGAGTTCACTTGTAGCTGCTCCCACTGGTAGAGGAAGCGGTTGAATGTCTGGGAACCCTTCAGTGAGTTTTCTGGCCATTTTTGACCATTTGCCTCTGACGGTACACTACTCAAAACCAAAACAAAATGACCTCTTAGCTAGTTATTACTAAAAATATTTCACTATTAAACTAAGTAGAATAACAAAGGAAAGCTGTAATCCATTTCACTGAAAGCTATTACCTAACATTAATGAACTTTTTTTTTTTTTTTGTGAGATAAGGTCTTCCTGTGTAGTCCCTGCTGGCTTTGAACTTGAGAGCCTCCTTCCTGAGCCTCACCAGCGGTGGGATTACAGGCCTGCACCACCATGCCAGGATTTGATGATGAACTCTTAGGCCACCTATGTCAATAAGAACATGTAATGTCATACTGAGATTGCTAAAGTTACAAATTTAAAGATCTATTTCTTTTTCTTTCTTCTTCTTCTTTTTTTTTTTAGTAAAAATAACAGTAAAGTTTATTAGCAGAGGAACAGTTGGGGGGAAAGAGAGAGAGAAACATTTCTTGTTCCCCATGCAGAAAATGGGAGCAAAGACACCTAAAGATCTGTTTCTTCTTAAGCTTTTAACTGTACTTATGCAGCAAATTATTACTTTATAAATCTGACAAATTTTAACAATAACTTTAAATGGGCCTTCAATGTTTGGTCTCACCATTTTTAAGTATTTCAATGATCTGATTGACAAGACTTCTCAAGTGTTTACATAGTCCTTACAAATATTGAAAGTTAAAATACTATTCATAAAGTAACATCATTATCTTATACCTTTCAACAAACTGTACTAGTGGGACATTTTATGGTAGAACTATAAGATAATCTATAACATGTTAAATTTGCCAAATGCATTAAACATACCAATGACAAACCACACATCTCCAAACCAACAGCAAAAACACTAATGGTATTAAGGCAGGCTTAAATTAAGGGAAAGTTCAGGATGCACAGACACTTAATATTGCATTTCCAATTGGCCACTCTCTGGCTCAGAGACTGCCCTCACCTGGCCCAAGAACCACCCATGGTCTTCCTCACTCATCAGTCATTGGATGGGAATCACCTGGCTCTTCCCTTCCCATTGGTTACTGAAGATTTTAAAAGCTCCAGGAGAAAAGAAGCACTCTTCTCTGCCTCCAGATATTATCTGCATCCACCATGCTCCCTTTTATATTTCCCTTCACTAACTTTTTTTTATTGTTTTATTATTCATATGTGCATACAAGGCTTGGGTCATTTCTCCCCCCTGCCCCCACCCCCTCCCTTACCACCCACTCTGCCCCTCCTCCCCCTCCCCCCTCAATACCCTCAAATTTATCTCCACTGTGACACATCATGCTGGAAAATCAATGTAGACAGCAAGCAGACATAGCACACAAAGTACATGAATTGTCATTACCAAGAAACAAGATCCATAGCAGCTGGCTTCCCCTGCTCACCAGTTGCAGTAATACCTACAATTCTTCCATCAGTTGGTGTTTAATAATTGCATATTTATCGAACGCCTACTTCTGAAATTCATAGAAGTAAGCACTACCATATTCTAGGGTCATATGATCATTTTTGTATGACCAATTCTACACAATAGTCAATTTTATCCCCACTGTTGGAGGTGAAGTGATGGAAACTCAGAAGCCCAAAGTCACATTGTCAGTTGAGCATCAAATCCAGATTTCACTGGCTTCAGGCCTCAAGAATTTCCCAGACTCAGCATGGCTTATTCACAGGAAGCAAATCTGGGTTCACATGGGCAGCATGACAACATGGAGCTCAATACCCGTGGCAAAGCAAATGAGAGCTCAAAGTCCATTATGTACACAAGTCCTTTAAAAAAAAACATGGGAGATCAGTTAAACGACATCTGCTTGTTAGTTAACTCAAATCATCTCTATTTTTTCTCTCCAAAAGTATGCCCTAAGTTGCACATAAACACCAAACAGGAGTGAGCATCCTCCACAGTGGAGACACCTGCTCAAGGTGTAACTCAAGGAACTTTCGTTTCAGTGTTTTTCTACTTTTGAGTCACAAGAAGTTTTTTCTCCTTTTCAAAACCAGGCACCAAAATGGATGTATATATTATGAAAAACTACCTGTCAAGCAAAAGCACAAAACACTGCAGTGAAGACTGGGGTCATAGCCCAGAGAGGAAGATTCATGTCTGTGCTAACACTTCATCTCTCTACACCACCCAGGAACTACTTATCAGAGTCATGCCAGGGGTTCTCGACTTGTCATCAACAATTAAACATCAAAGGGAGTCACGTCATCCCAGGAGAGTCAGAATACATGAGGAAGCTGTTTTATTAACTTCAAAAGCTAGTGAAAATTGTTGTATCAAATATGAGATGTAAATCACAAGTAAGAGATGATGATGGAGAGAACGGAATTCCCCCTTATCATTGTGTCCTACCAGCTGGCAGAAATAAAGCATACTTATAGATGTATTTGTCTATAAAATCTTGGTATTGTCCTAAAAATTGCTAGAACAAGTTCTCATTCTCATTCATCTGACACATTAGCGTTTACAAAATGCTGTCTCATATTAACTCAGTCCAGAGTGAACTCAGTAATGCAGAATATCACAGGCAGGAAACTTAGATTTAGGTCATTAAGTGAACTGCCCAAGTTCAGACATGGAATGGGGATGGTTATTTGGTCACAATGGTGAGGAACCAAAATTAGTCACTGTTCATATCCTGTCCAGAGCTACAAAAGAAAGAAAGAACAACTTCCTGGAAGTCTATCTTTTTGAAGTAGCAACTTGTAATTTTCTAAAAGAACAACTAGGCTATCAGGGTATTGGATTTTCAAGTCCCAACACTAATCCAGGATGGGCGGATGCCCACTTTTGCAGGCTTTTCTGAAAATAGTATTGGCTCGCTTGTCTTCTCCTATGCCCTCCCCATCCAAGGCTGTTGTGTTGTCTCTAATTCTTCCCCTCTGTTTATTCATTATAAAGCCCCTCCATTTCTAACATCCTAATCTATTTGTGATTGCAAGTGCAGGAGGTATTTGTCATGTAATAGCATGCTGTGTGACCACCTCCATCCTCCTCTGCAAGACCCTGCAAACTCATGTTGCTCTCCAGTCTCTTTGTTCCCAGAATTTTCTCATTATAGAAAACACAAAATGGCAGAACATGTTTTCTGTTACCTGTAATTTAGGCAACCTTTTATTTATCCTAGTATAATTGTAACAGTGTCTCTGGAACTCCACATTCTATTCAAACTAGAATAGAAGGAAATTTTAAGTTGAAAGATGAAAACAAGTACTGTGATCACGTGAAATAGTTATAATTTCTTGAAAGTTGTGATTCGACCCAAGATGTTTCATGTTCAAATGGATCTTCCTCTCCCTTCGGAAATGAACCATGCATGAAAACGGAAAAATGAGACCTGTTGAAACTATTCTAAGAAGGGGGAGAGGGGAAAAAAAGGAGAACGATGGAGGGAGTGGATTTAACTAGATATATCATAAGCACTTTTGTAAATGTCACAAGGTACCCCCAGTACAACAATAATGTAATAAAAATAAAATGAAATTTAAAAAGTGAACCTAAATCCAGTCTAATCTCCAGAGCCCAGACAGAGCACAAACTTCTACCTGTAAGTCCTGGTGTCAGAGCAAAAATTTTACAACATTCCTTTCCACATGCTGGGATAGTATGCATGGGCAAATGACTGTTTCGGATCATTTATTGTGTCAGGAAAAGCAGAGAAACAAGATACAAAGCCATCTATGTTCAATGTTCAACAGTCTCACTGATATAAGTACTAAAAGTATAGTTTCAATGGCTAGAAAGACATACATAAAATACTCACAGTGATGATCTCTGAGTCATTCAGTGATGAGTAACTTTTTTCTTTTCTTACAGCTACCACTACATTTAATTTTTTAATTTTTTCAGGAGGATTTGAAATAAATTTTAAGAGATTTCTTGCCTTTTTAAAAAATCCTAAACAGGAATCCTCTGAACAAAATTAACTTAACTATCGAAGTAGAACAAAGTAAGAGAAAAGTAGCATTTAACAATTTAGGAGGCAATGGTTGAAGAAAGAGAGGTTGACGTAGTCCACAAATAAATGCATAGCACCATGTGCTCAGTGATCCCAGAACATCTGAGAATGTTTCACCTTAGAGCTTAAAGAAAGAGAGACAGAGAGGAGGAGGGAAGGGAGTGTAGGAAAGGAAGGGAGGGAAGGAGGGAGCGAGGGAGAAATTTAACCAAATGCACACACAATGCCACAAAACCCAGCCAGAACCCCATAACCACCTTCCCTAACTGCTCAGGGAAGTTTCTTTTCATTTTATAAAAAGAATAATGAAAAAATAATTTCTCATTTTATATCTGTAAAGATAATAAAATATGGAGATTTCTTAGAAAACATACCAGAAACTGCTCTTCAGTTTCCACCACTATTGCCAGGAGGATCAGAAAGTTTGGAGTCCTGTACCTACTTCAACTCCATGTGGTCCATGGCTGTGTTGAAGTTCTGCAAAAACCAACAAAAAAAAAATTATTTTTGTCATGAAGCAACCCTTCCCATTTTATAGCAACAATGTGTCAATATGCATTCCTACAATCAACTACTTCTGTGTTCAGTTCACTCCAGGCTCAGGACTTACTCTAGATTCTCTACCCCAGCCTCCTTCCCTTTCCATTCTGTATGTTCTACCTAGTCAAGCTTTTCTACCACCACTGATGGTGTCAGTTACCATCTGTACATTGGGAACCCCAAGACATGTCGCTCACGTCCCAGACCTCTCCTCTGAGTGCCAACCCTATGTAATCCAGTTGCCCATACCTAGCACGATCAGTCACTAGTAGCTCAAACTCAGTTTGCTCAAATCAGAACTCAGGATCCCCGTTCCATGCCCCGTCCTCTTCCTGTTTCCTTTGTCAGTGAGTGGCACCACCATGTGTGCTGTTATTTAAGTCAAGGCACCACCATGTGTGCTGTTATTTAAGTCAAGAACCTGGGCTTGACACCATCTGCCCCACTTAGCAGCTATATCCAATGTATTAGCAAGTTCTAGTGTGTCCCTTGCAAAATACCCTTCCAATATGTCCTATTGACCCATGTTCTGGGACACCTGCCTGGGTGGGGACTTCATTTTCTATGAGTATTGTTGCAATAGTTCCAATTGGTCTTTCTTTATATACTCTGGCCTTCCTCCAGTTATCTTCTCTCTCCAGACCAATTTATCATTTTAAGAACATTAATTTGACCATACATTGCCAAAACTTAAATCCTTAAATGGTTTCTTTACTTTTAGAATAAAAAAAAAAAATCATTACCCAAATCTACACAACCTCCAATAATATGATCTCTTGCTTTTCTAATTTTTATTTATTTGTTTATTTTATCATCTTCACCTTATACTACTTTTCTCTATGATTTCTGTGGTTTGATGATGTGGGAGAAAAAGGGAGACGTAGAATTTTAAAATAAAGCTCCATCTTTTATAACAACTGTACTGCAGGAAGAAAGAAGGGGACACTTACCCACCAAGGGTTGGGGACCACCTCAACCCAATTTTTTAACACACACACACACACAAAAAAAAGACAGATTTTCTTTTAGTACAATAACAACTACTTCTAAAAATTCCCCTGTAGTTAACAAAGGGAGAGAGGGCCTCATGACACTCAGGTAGAAAAGAAGAGGCATTGTAATTCTCACAGGAAAGGAAAAAGTAGATCTTGTCATTAACTATCAGATTTCAAAAGGCTGCTTACATAGGAGCTCTGAGAACATTTATCTGAAGGAAGTACTTGTCCTGTAAAGCACTGAGGATCAATAAAGAATTACAATACCTGTCCAGGTGAGCAAAAGCATTGAAATTCTATGAAGGAGTCAGAGTGTTTACCCAGTGTAGTAAGTCATTAAATATCTCTTGGCTGAGATTTTAAACAATGATGCAGGAGCACAGGTTGATTGTGCAGGGAGGTGTTATGGCTTATCTTTTCCCACAATAACTTTTATTAAGTGTTCCAAGAAAGAAGGAGCCTTTCTAGTTAGGTCCATTTCTGTTCTACTAGAATCTCTGTTCTTCTTCCCTTCTGGCCTCTCATGCTTAAATTTTATTGCTCTTGGAGATTTCAGCTTAACCTCAAGTCCTTCCGGACAGCTTCACTGTATAACTGATCACCAAAACCCTATCAGTGGATTAGCCACTTTCCTGATTGACTGTGCTGAACTCTCCATCTTTGAACTACTTCTTAGCAATATGACTCCATAAACAAATGAATACACGTGACAATGTGTATTCATAATCATAGCCTGTACTGTCATCACAGGGTCTAGCACATTTACTGAAAAAGTACATTAATTCCTTTGCATTAGTTAATGTTTGTTCTATATTACTGAACTGTCAGTCCTTTGCGACATGGGAGACATAACCTTATAACAACACTGTACTGTATGTCTCTTTTATCTGCTCCTGCATCATTTCACACAGTGCTATGCCCACAGTTAACACTCAAAGTTTTGCGATAAATATATAGTACTATCTTTACTGATATCTCTATGCAATATGTTGGCAATCTTAAATCTAAACCAGAAGGTTTAGAAATTTGGCAATATTAGAATTTATTTAGGACTCTAATGAGCTATTGCTTAGGTGGGTTATATCTATCAATATTTATTATCTAAGAGTTAAAACTGAAAAATTGACAAATACCTATCTACTGATTTTTAAAGAAACAACAAACCTGTTTTATGATAACAAAAGTACCATACATTTTAATAAAAAAGTATTTCATTTCCAAAATTAAAATAAATGTTTAGTTAGGATAGCATAGTACTATAGTAATTTAGTACTCTTTAATTTTCTCAAATGTCTTATTTAAGAAGACATTTGGGTCCTCATATCTGTTTCCAACTTCAATTGGCTAAAACATACTAATTTGTTTGAAGTATGTGAAGAAAATTTGACGTCATATATTTGTGCAATGGAGATAACGGAAGAATTTAATAGCTTTATTAATTATTGACATCTTTTTTTTTTACTTCCACACCCAAACTCAACAAGTGGTAACTTTATTAAGATTAGCTGAAATACAGAATTTGAAACATTGTCAATTAATTTTTTTCATATATGGTTGCATTAAAATCCATTGGTTCATCTTGTAATAGATATTTAACTCACACATGCTTTTATAACATCATGTATTGATTGTGTAGGAAATATTAATTCATTGAATTATACAGATCTTCCAAGTGTTATTTTTATTATACAATATTTAAAATTGTATTTATTAATAGCACCAACAATCTCATTTTAAAAAAAAGCATTTAATTATTGGGAAGCTGCCAACCTCACAGTGGCAAATGCAAATTTTCCAAAATTTGAATTTTCATTTGAAATCTTGAATTTAAGTAACATTGGCAACAAAAGTTGTCAGTTTTATTAAAAGTGATGGTTTCACTTCATATATTTTTAAGAAACTGTCTTCCAAATGACAAAGTCTGGGTAACTCAAGCTTGTCTCTTGGTCTTTGTTTTGGGTAAAGATGCATTTCATTTTTTCAAATGCACACACTCCTGCTAGAAGCTCACACAGTTATACAGGTGCTTCTCTTCTATGAAGCCATTGTGCTTCCCTCTGTGGCAGGAGTGTATTAGGACCTGACCTTTTTGTTCTGCAGCATTCACAGGTTGTACCATAAAGCCAGAGAACAGGATCTCATCCTGGAAGGCCACTGTCAACTCATAAGATATAGTCATGGTTTCCAGTGCCTCTGTCTCCCAGTGTCATCCCATTCTCTACCCACAAATTGTACCTGTACTGCTAGCTGACTCCATTGTGAATGCTGCTCTCAGTGTCACCATAAACATCACAATTGTTCATAAAGGGAACCAGATAAGGGAATGCAGGTGCCAGTTAGGGAAAAACAAAACCAAACCAATTCTAATCCTAGGTCCTCTTGCTGGTGAATGAGGCAATGATTGCTTCCCTACTGATCAAAACACATAGAATACGAGATAGGAAGCTGTGAGACAATCTCTGGGCTGTGGCTGGGGATAGGAAAGGATGATGCTGGTACAGCAGAGGGAGAACCTGGAGAGCAAGAGCCAAGGAAGAAGGCTTCCAAGAAGCACAAAACCATTGCCATGAGGACACAAGTTCAGTCAATTCATTATGGACCAACCACCAAAAGGCAGAGGAGCAGCTCTCCTATGTCGGGAGCCCTCTCCCATGGGCAATAAATATTTGAAAATACTTTTGTACATCATGAGATCAGAGTTTGGAGAGTATTTTAGCCTCATAATGTAATTTAGAAATGTTGCCATGTATTTTCTATTAATTGTATTTCTTTAAGAATATCTTTAAGGAGAGTAACCATGAAAAGGAGAAATATCTTTTTCATGAGGACCCCATGAAAGATGCTATTGAAATGAGAATTCTTCAAAGAACAGCACGCATTATTTTATTTAATTTTACCAAGTAAAAGTAACATTCAAATGCAACTCTGCATCCTCAAGCACGTCACCTAACTTCTCTGAGCATCTGTTTTTCCACCTGTAAAATAAGGATAAAAATAGTATTTATCTTTAGACAGTTGCAAGGAAGGATTAAATAAGATACTACTCAAGTGGAACTTAGCAAGAAACTCATACATAATAACAGCAGAGGTGATAGTGATGATGGCAGTGACAGTAGTGGTGAAAATGTTACTGGCAGGAGTGTGAGTGCCAAATGCTGGTGGAAGTGGTAGAGGCAATGGTGGTGATGGTGGCAACTATAGTAGAAATACTGGTGGTAGTGGCTGTGGTAAATAAAGTAGGGGTGGTAAAGGTGGTGGTAGAAGTGGTGGTGGAGATGGAGGTGGTGACAGTCACAATGGAGGTGATGGTTCAGATGGAGGTGGATTTAGGTGGTGAAGGTGGTTTTCATGGTAGCAATAGTGGTAGAGGCAGTGGAGGTGGTAGCAAGGCTGGTGGTAGTTAGAGTGGCCATGGTTGAGAAGATGGTGGTATTAGAGGGGGTGGTGGTTAGAAGCAGTGGAGATGGTGGAGGTAGCAATGACTGTGGAGATGCTGGCACCCATGATTGTGGTAGTAGTGGCACAACTCATGGTGGAGACAGTGGTGGTAGTAGAGGGGCTGTTGATGATGGTGGAAGTGGTGGGGGTAGCAGTAGTGTGAGGGAGCAATGGTGGTGGCCACACCATGTTTAATTATTAAATCCAGGGTGGTCACTTCAAATGGAGTTCAATCCTGACTAGCTTGCTCATCAGGGTAGCTGAGGTCTTCTCAAAGGCAGTGTGATCCCAATTATCTCCATCAAAAACCCAGAGGTTGAGGAGAGAGGTCTCAAGGAAGCTTCCCCAGTGCCGAGAGTGTGTATGCAAACCCTTCAGAGATTCCCATGAGAGAAAAGCCCAGCACCTTCCATCCAAAGGAGCCAGTGCCCAAAGACGATGGGCCTCTCCTGGTCCCCACTCTCCTGGCCCTGCCTCCAATGCTCAAAAACAGCATCCCTGGAATGGCAGAGACCAGGCATCCAGCCTGAAGCAAGCTTGAGTAAAGTGAAGAAGCGAGAGGCTTTATTACACCTTTCTCTGGTGGAATGATGTAATTATTTTAGATGGACTCAACAGTTTGATTCTAAAACAAAAAAGGTTATTTGTTTACTATTTAAAAGTCATTAAGAATCAGGTGGTTCTTTCTAAGATTGCAACCTGGGATGGACTATAAAGTTAGTCTGAAGGGAGAAAGGGAGAAAAAAGTAAAGGTTCAGGGAATATCCTGAGCCAAGGACATGTGACAGAAGGTGCAGAGCTGGAAGACAAAGTCCTATATGAGAAGAATACCACAAACCTTGCAGACTCCCTATGAGATGTCTACCTCTGGCCTGTGGAGAGCTCACCTGTGTTCTTTATAATCAGACAGTGGTAGCACTGGCCAGAGCCACCCTCCTGTGAATTTGCTTGGCAATGTAAGACATAAAAGTCTATGTGCTCCCAAATATCAGTGGGTACCTGCTGGATAATATGCTTGGTTCCCTCAGGTCCTTTCACTTGACTTAGGGTGAAGTAGAATTCCCCACCCAGGGAACAAGGGATGGAGCCCAGCACCCTGATAACTCTGTCCAAAGAAAGCCTCCTACCAGCCCCTCCTCCCTCCAGCATGGATGTGCAGTGAGTAGCTGGTGCTGGCAGAACTGATTTTTCAGTCTTTCAGCAGCCCCAGGTAAGAATGTGGGGTACTTTGCAGCTATTGTATTCTAAGGCTTTGGAGACCTGCTGAAAGCCCCAGACAGAGCAAGTGACATTTTAACATCCTTTTATAATAAGGCTTGAAGTGCTGGCAAATAAGAACAGAACAAAAAACTATATTAAAAATATACTATAATATATTATAAATATACTTGGGGTAGGCAAACAAATAAAAAGAGAAGACTGAAATAATGAGCAAATCACCTGCATTTGTTAAGCAAAGCTTTTACATGTATGGTTACATAATTTTCAATGACTAGGAAATGGATATCAGATCAAAGTAATAATCTAATATTCAGATAATGTGGCAGAGTTTACAAAGAGCTTTCTCACATATTGTCTGCTTTGATTCTCACAAGGAGTCTGCAAGCTCAGGGTATACATCTCATTTTACAGAGGAGCACCAAGGTCACGAGCAGCAAAGGGGGTTACTCTCATAAGGCAACTCCATCAATTAAGACCTTCCACCTCGCTCAGTGCTATGTAGAAGCTAGCTCAATAGTAGAAGTTGAAAATGAGCATTTAGAAACTCTTAAAGCAATTTAATGATGCCCATGCTTGCTATCGTGGGCTGGTTTCACCCAATAGGCTATGGACCAGTTCAGGTGTTGTCAAACTCACGGGCATGTCTCATGCAGCATGGATGTGTACTAGTCATGTACAGTGGGACCACAACAGTTGGAAACATTAAAAGAGAAAAAACTGACCCTTCAAGTCAGATGATTTGAGAAACATTGCCCTAGTCTGGGAATTGCCTTTGAAGAACCATAAGATCAGGAAATAGTGCTGTCATTGATTAGTGATGTCTGCCATGAGCACTGAGGTAGGAGGCAGTGATGTGCAAACTGTACAGCACCATCTCTGCCAGGCTGTGTGTCCTATTAAAGTAGAACCCCTTCAGGGTTCACTTGACGTGAACCATGGGACAAATCTATAAAGATTTTCAGTCCCATGTTACAGAGAAGATGACTGTGATTCAGAAAATTTAAGATCCCATCCCAAACGCAAAGCCAGACAAGGCAGTATTGGGTCCAGGTTGAGTCCAGGTCTCCAGCCTTTCTGGTCAAGCATTGTCACCATTTCCAACTGCCTCCCTGTCAAGGGGCAATCAAGTGAGGTACGTGAGCACTCTAAGTAAAATGAGAATGTCTCATGGTATTGGTTTTATTATAGAGAAGTTTAGGTAATTTCATGGATGACATCCCTAGATGGCTTTTAGATTGGCATTCCAGGGAACAATCCAGCCTCCCCTTGAGTAAAAAGCAACCTCCCCCTTCAAATCAATCTCTAAGCTACAGAGGAACATGAGTCCAACTTAAGGTGACAATTTCTCTTTTCATTTGATACCCTAGTTCCAGGGGTGGCCACTAAGTGTTATTGTAAGTACAACAATAAAATTTTTCTTCTGTCCAATAAGCATCTATTGAGCATCACTGTGTACCAAGGATGACATTACATGTAAAGAACACAGACCAACAGATGCATAGACAAATAGCTGCAGTTTAATATCTTGTGTGTGAGAATAAAGATACGTAAGAGGTCCACAATTACTTGTGAGGAGGGAATGAGAGAAAGTGAAGAAAACAAGGAGAAAGAATTCACAAGGGAGATATGTAATGCTCATGGCATTTTATTTTAAACTAGATGAAGGGTTGGACAAATATACACGATTCTAAATATCTTATTTCCACACATAACAGCAAAAAGAAGTCAACATTAACAGTCACCATATATTTTTGGAAAGAAAGCCATCTTTTGTTCACATGAGATGAAAACATTCCCATATGGAAATACGCCAGCATTTAATTTCTCTGCGAATGAATTTCTTCTCTGATAAAACAAGGATACTAATGGAACCTACTGTCCTAGTTGTTGTGAGGGCTAAACATGTAAAGAACATAGCATCAGCACATAGTAAGTATTTAATAAATGTTTTATTACTGACAGGGGTGATGATGGTGCTGCTGGTGATGGTGGTAATGGTGGCAATGATGGCAATGATGGCAATGATGATAATGATGGTGGTGATGATAATGAGTGATGGTGATGCTTGTAATGGTGGTGATGATGATGATAATGTCGATGGTGATAATGATGGTGGTGATGGTGAAAATGGCAGTGGTGGTGTAATGAAGGGAATGATGACAATGGTGATGATTTCCCCTTTAGTTGGCCTTACCTCCTACTGTCACCTCTGAACTTCCAGGACCCAATGTGGAATGAATTTGGGATAATTTGACTATGACATGACCATATTGTGCATTGCTTGGCCCACTGAGTTTTCTTTAAATACTATCTCGCATGATATCTTGTGGGGTTTGGTGAGAAAGGGTATTATTTGAGATGCATGCAGAAGATCACCTACCCTACCTAGTCACTGATGTCCTAGATCAGGGGTCAGCAAAATGTAGTTTAGTTCATGGGACAAATCCAGTCCCCCACTTGCTTTTGGAAATATTTATTGGAATTCAGTCATGCTCATTCACATACAATTGTCTTTGGTTGCTTTTGTGCTACAATGGTAAAGTAGAGTAGTTGTGACAAAGTTCTTATGACTGGCAAAGTTATTATTCAGGATTCTGTATTTGTAAATTCACCTACTCACTAAAATTTGTGACCCCAAAAGCAATACTCATGGTGCTGTTTTGACATTTGCAGAGCAGTGGAAAACTGGAGATGCACCATGCTCACATGTGCCCTGCTGAAGTTGAACAAAGTGGAGTTCTGCTTTGTTGTTTTAGCCCTCATAGTATAAACTTTTTCACAGTCTATTCAGTCATGTTTTTCTCATTTTTGAACTTTTTTTTTTTGGTGAGTTTGCTATTTAAAATAGCCTCCATGCATAGCAATGTGATGCTATCTATTGCAGTTGGGCACAGGTCAGCTATGATATGCCTTATGCACAAAATACATATGCTAGATTAGGCGTGAGTTACAGGGTTATTGGCCATGAGTTCAGTGTTAATTAACCAACCATATATATTAAATATGGCACCTTTAAACAGAAACAATTATAAAACCAGGCTACATATTGATGGATGGACAAACACTTGAGAAGAGGCTCAAGAAACTGACTCTACATTTCCCCTAGGAGCAATGGCTCAGTATTCCCTAATTCAGTGTTTGGCAGAATTATGTTGAGTAGAACTGGCGAATAATGGGAATTGACTGTGAAGGAGGAAAGTGGGCCATGAAGGGCCAAGGTGTGTCACTCTTTGGCACAGCAGAGTGCCCAGGGACCTGCAGTCTCCTTGAGCAACAAAAAAAGCTCTTTTGTGCCAAGTTCTGATGAGCAAAGGAAGATCCCCTGGTCCTCGTCCACTGATTCAAGGAAGGCAGGAAATATTCCACAGTGACCTGTGTACAAGAAGGCTCCATAACTAGTGAAGCAAAAGGCTTCTGGGAATTGACTCTGGAGCTTGGGGTTATAAGATATGAACTCTCCTTTCCAGAAAGCTGCCTATGTAAAGGCTCCAGATGGCTTAAATTCCAATTTCCTCCTCCCCTTTTTCTAGAACTCTGGTATAGCTTCTGGGAAGCAATTTATCCATTTCTTCTGCTAAATACAAAGAGGTACTAAAATGTGCCCAAAAAGCACTATTTTATGTCCATCCTAGCTGATGATCACATCCATCTCTTGGGCCAATCCTAGGCACTACCACATGCATGAGGATGTGATCCTGAGTTTGTAGTTCGAAAACCATGTTGCTCTTCTTGTCACTATCATTCTTAAGTTGAGTAAGATTGACATTCATAAGGGGACACCACGAGCTGACATGAGAGAGGGGTAGTGCTTACATCCATGAGGGAGCTTGCTCATCATCAAATTCAGGGATTTACCACAAAGCCCCTTGAAGATTTGCAATGGTGATCGTGATACCTACTTCATACCTTGAAGGTGAGAGTATTTGTAAGTTTCTCTCCTCTGCACGGCCTCCCTGAATGCTCACTCACTCTTCTTTTCTTCTTCCTTCCTTTTTACATTTCCCTCTGTCATTTCTCTACCTTGGTCAGCTCAATGTTACTTAATGCTAATCAATACCATACCTTTGCCAGCTGGTGAGTGTAATTTAGACACAAGAGCTTGAAGTTTGATCCTTTCTTTGTTGCTCACTAATTGCATGAAGTTGGCCAGTTCATTCATCAAATTTGGACTGAGTGTCTACTACATGCCAGGTGCTGGGCTGGGCACTTGGGCTAAATCAAGCAAGAAACAGGACAGTTGACTGCCTTTGTGAAGCTAGATTCTAGAAAACAAAGGCAGACAATAAATAGTAAACATAGTAATCACACAAGTTAGAAAACTGTTAAGTGTCATGGAAGAAATAGAACAGGATTGAAGGTGAGCACAAGGATACAAGGGAAAATCAAAACTGGCCCAACTTCTCTGAGACTCCATATGTGCTTACATAAAATGTAGGTGTGCCCATGGCTGTCCTTGCAAGGATGAAATGAAGCAATACATGTGAAAGAGCCACCTAAACCATAAGCTATTAGATGAATGCTTACTGTTTGAAGAATCTTCTCATCCATATGACTCAATGGCTAAAGTAAAAATAAACTCATTTAGAGAGGAAAATGACAAGGACTGAAAATTCACATTTGTTGAGTGTTTACTTATCTTGTTAACACCTCACCTCAAGGACCTCCTCTCATCTCTCAATATCTCAGTTTCATGGATGAGAAAAGAAAGGCTCAGAATTAAAGTAACTGGCTAAGGTCAGCTCACAGAGCTGGGCTGAGAATCTCTCTCCATCTTTCTGGGGCTCTTTCCTTAGGGGATCCCAAGTGTATACTCAACTAGATAACCTCTAAAGTTCCTCCAATTTGGAGGCACATGGATTCTCAGCAATTAGTCTTGTGGGTGAGGATAACTGGATGACCCAGAGAAAGATATATCTCCAAAGGAAATAGGAAGTTCATTTCTCAACTCTTCTGGCAATATGAGTCCCAGGGGATGGGATGGATTGTGGACACCATTAGGCTGGGGAGTGAGGATGGATGAGACAGTGTGAAAGCTTTGACTCCAGGGGCTTCCTCCACCTTGGGGATCTGGAGCCCAAGGAAAAAATGAAAGAATGAGAGATTTCGCTGGCACTTCTAACCCTCCTAATAACAAAATAAGAAGGATGGGGCCACAGCTGAAGGAACAACATTTGACAACAAAGTAATTATCAAAAAGAAGCAATTGGGCTTCTATCTTTACAGAATGGGGCACAATAGGCTCAGGTGAATGTACGAGAAGGCTTAGGAAAGGAAGAAATATACATATATCATTTCAGGTTCCAAGCTTATGCACAGAAAGAGTTGTCAGGCCTGTTAAATATTGCTAAGAAGTTGACCAGAAAAAAATGTTTATCTCATGCTATTTTCTCAGTGTTTGAAGTTTTGAGATATTAACTCACTCAATATTATAGATAACATGGTGCTTTTTGGCTGTTATCTCATGTCTGATCCCTGCCAGGTTATGAATAAAGATAGTGTGATTTACATATTTATTAGCTACATTTTACAAAAACATAGCAGCCCATGTCTCCTATGCCCCACATTCTGCACTGACTGACAAGGACATTTGAAATAAGCCCTTGTCACAAGTTCTCATTTCATACTGGTCACAGTGATAGCTGTGCGTGAAATTATAATGGTGGATGCTCTCAAGTCTGTGCTGAATATCAAGTTTAAGTGTGAAGAGGTCATCTGTGAGTCTGTCACTCTTCTAAAGAGGTTAGGGAGTCACTGATACCCCTAAATCCCCATCTTCCAAACACAGTGGCCTAGACTGGCTCTCAGATCAAAGGCTCAGATTATAACTGCTCTGTCTGGAGGCTGTGGTATCCGTGCCCTTTGCAGAAAAGCCTGTCATTCGGAAGGGACATACACATAGCACCCTGTCCTAGGTCCTTAACACCTACAGTGGTCTGTCCAGAACTTAAATGTCTGAAGAGTTCCAACCCTTCACCTGGGAATATGGGTTCCTCCCACTGGAAAGCACTGAATACATTAGTCTTCTGGTCTAGGTCCCTTTATCTGGTGGAAAAATTATATGCATATAACATTTCAGCAATGAGTTCTCTTCTCAGACACAGAAGGAACTGCCAAGAGGACAATCATTTGGTAAGGAAGTGCAGGCATCATGACTGCAAATCTTCATTTTCTAAGCACATTGAGCAATGATTCAAGCATTGCCTACAAGGGCCCCACCGTCTATGAAAAAGGAAATCTCTTTAACACTCTGTAGGAGGTTTAGCACAAAGCAGCTTCAAAAGAGGGGTTTATTTTCCCTTTTCTCAAGAGCAACAAAAGCTCCAAAAGGAGGCATCTTCTGAGAGGTCTCGCTAAATTTAATTTGCATCTTTATCTAAAGAGAGCATCCCAGGACTTCTTGAGAGCTTTGTTGAGGACTTGGAAATCCCCTTTCTGGGCCAGCAGTCCTCTCCAGGCTGTTTTAGTCACGATTCCTTCACTTCCTCAGTGATTCCTTTATTTATGCAAATTCATTCCCTCAAACACAGAGAAAATGATGAGGTCCAAGAAATAAATCTAAAGATTTCTGGGTAAAGCTCCAGAGGGAAAAAACTAAGAGGCATGAAAGTCCCTTGCTACAGATAAGTCCTTGGTTTCTCTTTGCTCTATTTCTAAACCGGAATCTTCCATTGAGCTTGACCAGCTAAGGTCAGGGACTTCCCACCAACGTGTGGCTCTGTGAGAAAATGAGATGCATTTTTCATCATCTTTTCCAGTGCTCCGTGGACTGGCACCCTGTTTTGACCATCTGTCTTTCCACTGAGTCATTCAGTGAGCAGGTACACAACTCCTTGTGGTAAGAAGGAGGCTTTCCCTTCAACAGCTGGCCACCTGAACAGAATTTAGATCCTTCAAGAGGGGCCTCATGGCTCTCTTGGTTCATCAAGGGTTTCTCAGAGATGTTATTTTCTTAGAGGCACAGGGGAAAGAGATCCTCGCTGAGTACCAGAGGAACTCAGTGAGGATTAGGGGTCCAGAAGGAAAAGGTAAAGGCATGTTTGGCTGGGGGTCGGGGAAGTCCTAAGAAAGGAGTGTCTGATGGCTTCACTGTCTCCATGGCTGTCTCCTTTCCATTTACAATAGAATTCTGCCTGTCTGTTCCTGTTATCCTCCTAAGGGCTGGGGTATAGCTCCATGATAGAATACTTGCCTAACAAATGTGAGGTCCTGAGTTCAAACCCCAACACCACAAAAAAATGTGAATCCGGGAATTTGGAAATTGTTTGTGTGTGCAGTGAAAGAGAAGTTAAAAAACAAATGAAGGCAACATAAATTATCAGTTACTTGCAGAACTCTTATACCAGCCAAATTCTTAGCATACCAAGTTCTCGAACTGAATTTTCCCTCCGTGGATTTGATGGTGGTCTTTGCTCTTATGTAGCCTATCTCCAGGAAATGAGTCCTGGTTCTTTGGGAATAAGGAAATTCCAGACATACTGGGCACAGACTCCTGAAGAGTTGTCCATGAAGAAAGGACTGACATCTCCATAGATCCACCAATTGGAAAAGAATGAGTTTTATATAAGAGCAAGGAAGTTACTTAAACTCCCCACACATCAGCTCCCTTGGCTTAGATCTAACTTATGAGCATTGTCATAATGATGGAATTAATTAATTTATATAAAGAGTTTAGAACATAAATGCTCCTTAAGTGCTAGCATTAATATTGCAGCAACACAATATGGAGCACATATGTGTAAAATCCTGTTTCTAGAAGCTTGCTGCACAGAGGGATTAAAATGAAAAGATAGTACAAATAGGGTAATTCCTGCACTGAAAGTTCATGCATTTGGCTCTTCGAAAGGAGTTTCTCCAAGTTTTCTAGGGAATAAGCAAAGACTTCCCAAAAAGGGCAGCCTTTGAGCTACAATATCAAGGATGAATATCTGTAGTGTTGTCCACATAGATACATTGTAAAATCTTTTTAAATTTATTTTTTAGGCCAAAGAAATAGAATGTGAAAGGCACATAGGCTCAAGAGAAGAATGGATTTGGGAGAAGTCCAAATACTTCAGATCCTGTACTTCAAGGTTGCTCGCTGTAATTCAAACATAAATCAGCAATATGACTTTTTAATTGACAAAATTTTGAAAACTCAGGCAAGCCAAAATCAATTCACATTTCTTAACTACTAAGAGGAGTTGACACTTTGGTACTTGCTATTGCATCAGTGTTTTTGCTGTTTATCTATGATTTAGTTGTAGAGCAATGGGTTAACACCAAATACACTCTCTAGAAAGTACCAACATTAAGTAAAGAATGTAGAAGATCTGACAGAAACCCCAAGGCAGCCAGTCTCAGTGTCACCAATGTCCCATGTAAACTGGAAGTCCAAGAAGGTATTAGTAATTTTAAACATCCTGTTTGTCAGTCACAAAAGACCATTGTGACCCTCTGTGTGATGGGCATCATTTCCTATGTGATTTGTCAGGGTTCTCCAGAGGAAAAAATGGATATATCCCTATCTGTATCTCTATCTGTCTGTTTATCTATCTATCTATCACCTATCTAGAGAGGGAGAGAGAGGGAGAGAGGAGAAGTAAATTCATTTAAAGGAATTGGCTCATGTGATTATGGAGGCTGGAAAATACCAAGATCTGTGGTCATAAGGCTGGGGACCCAGGAAGGTGATATTGCAAGTTGCAAACTGAATCTTGTCAGGCCTAAGGCCCAGATGAGTCAATGTTTCAGTTGAAGTTCTAAAGTCAGGAAAGGCTCCTATACCTCATCCAGATGGTCAGGCAGGAGCACTTCTCCTTACTCCTCAAGGGTAGATCTGCCTTTCTGTTCTAGTCAGACCTTCAGTGGATTAGATGAAGCCTATCCACATTTAGAAGAATAATCTGCTTTATTTAGTCTACTAAATCAAATACTCATCTTATCCAGAAACATCCTCATAGACACACTTAGAATAATATGTAACAGAATATCTGGGCACCCTCTAGCCCAGTCAAGTTGGTGTCAAGTTGACACCATCCACTTGACTTACCATCATACCTACTTAGCTGATGGGAAGCTGCAAACCATATGGTGGATTTTTTGAGAAAAAGTATTAATTGCAATACCAAAAATAATTATTATACCCAAATGAAAGGAGACAGACTCTTGCATTCGAGGGCTTGATTTTGCTAAGTTTCCAAGGCAGCATGTGGTCCTTCTTTATAAAATACACATCATTAAAGCCCTGCTCCCAGATAGAGGAAACCTCTACATCTGCACACACAACGGAGTCTAAAACCAAGTTTGGCATTCACTTCTCTAACCTGATTGATGTAAACAGCCAGATCTGTTAATTTGGGGCCAGGGTTATTTTTCTCTTGGCCCACTTGACTGGTTTTTTCCTTTGTAATCAGTCATAGTAATTGGTTAATTGTAAGCTTTCCACTCAGGTTCCTGCTGTGTGAAATCCCCAGGGAGTTCCACTTAAAGAAAAAAGTGAAACTTCTGCAAATATCCCCACACGGAGCTGTTTTTTCCAAAATATGATGAAAGTAAAGACTTAATATTTTTCTTGCCTCAGAGTGTCTTCTTGACCACTCTTTTTGTATCTTGTCTAATGCCTAAATGATAAAGAATTTTTTCTGGCATTGCCACCTTTATACTACTCTTGGCCAACTGGTAGAAACTTTGAGTCCAGAAGCGATTTATTTGACTTACCCTGAACTGGAGAAGTTTTCTCACTGTGAGCAGTCATCTCTTAAATTTGACTGATCTATCTAAGTCACAATACTCTTGCCAGTCTAGATGTGCCAATTGTTCATGGTCAGGCCAGTGATTCCAAACCACAATCTTGGAGCATCATGAAGAGACTCCTCTAGGGCTGCCAAGTAAGGGGAGAAGCCTGTCCAGAGCAGCACTGCTGCTATTGCCACATCCAGAAGACTGTAGATCAGAAGGGTCCATGATTACCAAGAGTTTCTAGGCAAGTATTCACAAATCTTCTTCCTTTTACTCCTATGACCTAATACTAATTTAACTAGACTAAGTTAAACTACAAAAAATTGACTCTCAAATCTTAGTGGCTTACCATAATAATGGTTCATTTCTTACTCCTATCAATGCATATGACCAACACAGGTTAGCAGCGAACTCTGCTTTACTAGATACTCAAGGGTCAAATTGACTGAGGCTCCAATAGCTCAGTCCAGGCCCTCCACGCCTGGCAGAGAAAGAGAGTAAAGGTTGTGCTCTTGGGCAATTCAAAATCTACTTTTTGCTCACAGCACATTGGAAAGTCACCAAGTTCCATATAAATGAAAGAACAGGGCAGTGCAGGTGCCCAGGAGAAGAATGGGATATTTTCAATATCTGGTAATGTCCTCCATCACTTCTCTTTTTCCCTTTGCCCATTGCACTTGACTTCTAACTCTCTTCCAACCTTCCTCTGGTTTTACAGCATCTTGGAACAGTCTAGAATGTTTGTCATCAGCAACTGTCCAAACCCTTTTCTCCCCTTCTGCACCCCCACGTAAATCATTCTTATGCACAAAGACATATAAACATCATGGGGGACTGGACTCTGACAATTAGTTGATACATATCAGGTAAAAGACAAAAATCAATGAGAAGTGCAGGCATTCTGATTGCCTAGTTCTTCAGATGCTTTAAACAAATTGGTGTTAATGGTCTTCTGGGTGTGTGAAAACAACTCATAACAAACCCTCTGGTTATATTCAGCACCACTGCATCTGTGTATACTGTAGGTCATTAATGAAACTGATTCAGTTTAGTCTAGTCTTGGTTAAACATGCCTGTGTATGTGTGTGTATGTGTGTGCATGTGTGTGCATGTGTGTGTGCGTGTGTGTGTGTGTGGTGTGTGTGGTGTGTGGTGTGTGTGGTGGGTAATGGGATTAGCAGGATCATTCCTATTTAAATGGAGAAAGAACAAATTCAATAGAAATCTGGCAGAATGTTTTTAGTATTTAAATGTAAATTAAGTTTATTTTTAAAACTATACATAAAATACAAATTTTGCATATTAATGGGATATCAGGTGATATTTTCATAGGCATATGTGTATATAAATGTATATGTGTGTATATGCATATGTATACATATATGTGTGTGTCATATAATGTTTAAATCATGTTATATATGTGTATTTCTTTACGGTGAAATATTTAAAAAATCTCTTCTTCTAGCTTTTTGAAATGCATAGAACATTATTATCCTACTCAGACTTTTCATCACCCTGACCAAATACCTGAGAAAGTCAACTTAAAGGAAGAAAGATTAATTTTGGCTACATTTTCAGTCCATTAATTATGGTGGAGAGGGTGTGGTAAAGCAGAGAAGTTCACAGTATGGTGGCCAGGAAGCAGAGAGAAGGGATACCTATGCTCACACAAGCTTTCTTCTCCTTCCTTTTTCTTTTCATCCAGTTTTCCACTTGTCAATCATCTCTAACATCCCCTTACAAACACACTCAAAAGGGTGCTTTATAAATCTGCTGGCATCTCTCAAACTAGTCAAGTTGGCAATCAAAATTAACCATCATAAGTCCACCCCTTGTCAACTTCACACCCAGACACATCTTCTAAACCATTATGTTCCACTCCTGGCTCCAAAGACTCATATCCATCTCATAATGCAAAATGCATTCATCACCAGGAGTCCCCATAGTCATCACTTCTAGCACTGTTTAAAAGATCAAGTCCAAAGTTTTCTTAGACTCAAAGCAAACTCTTATTTGCAAGCCCCTGTAACATAAAAATTAAGTCACATTCTTCTAATATACAATTGTACAGACTATACATTCCCATTCCAAAAGTGAAGAATAGAATGCCAAGAAAAGATTGGCCCAAAGAAAGAATGAGACCCACAAAACCTGTGGCTTTCCTCAGATGTTGTCCGCTTTTGGCATCCCAACTTCCTTGGGTTTTCAATGCAACTTAGGCTTTATCCTCACAGTTCCACACATCACCCTCTTGAGGGCTGTCTGAAGGGACTCTGACCTTGTCACACATTTCCTGGCCTCTCAGGTTTTCCTTTGAAATATAGGTGGAAGCCAGAGGACACTGTAACTTTTGCATTTTGCAAAAATCATGTGCTTATTATCAAAATCTACCACCAGATTGAGCAGTATCCAAACCCCATTAAACCACAACTACCATGGCCTCTGAGTGAATGGATGGTTAAAAAGCAGAGGAAAATCTTCTCTCAGTGGCCCTGAGCTCTCTTCTCCTTCACTCACTATCCCATCAATTGTCTCTGGAAATGCTCTACATATCCATAAGTATGTTTTACAAATTTCTTAGGCATCTCTCAACCCAGTCAAGTTGATCATCAACATTAGCCATCATAATTATTGTTACCTACTGTCACCCTACTGCTCAATAGCACACCAGAATGTCTTTCTCCTATCTTTGTATCCATTGATCAACCTTCTCTCATACTTACCTTCGCTCTACTCTCTTCAGCCTCTGGTAACCACCATTCTACTCTTAACTTCTATGAGATCAACTTATTTATAGTCCTACATATGAGTGAGATCATGTGGAACTTGTCTATCTGTATCCAGCCTATTCATTTAACATAATAATCTCTAGTTTCATCCATTTCATTACAAATGACTGGAATTCATTGTTTTTATGGTTGAATAGTATCACATTGTGTATATGCACCATTTTCTATATCCACTCATCATTTGATTGACATTTAGGTTGTTTCCACTTCTTGGCTATTGTATTCTGTAACTATTCAGTGACAGAATTTTTAAAATTATGATATGCATTACTGGCAAAGATGCAAATAAGCAGGAGTGCTGAAACATTATAAGTGAGAATAAAATGACATTTCTGAAGGACAATTTGACCATATCTGTCAAAAGACTTACTTAAAATTGTGTATATACTTTATTCTGGTATTTCCATTAGAAAGTCTTTTCCTAAAGATTTAATTGTAGAGTTGTTCAGTACAGCATTCCCTATTATAACATTAGCTAGTATCCCAACAATAGGGAATTAGTGAAATAAATCACTTCATATTGTTAGACACTACCCAATAATTAAAATTACATTGCAGAAATGCATTCATTGACTGAAAACCTGGGTATAAATTATTACTATATGTTCCCATTTTGAAAATAAAAAACAATGCACTTGGGCTCCACCAGAGAGAGAGGAAAAGAGAGAGAGAGAGAGACAGATAGACAGACAGACTCTGCCTTTACAGGGTTGTTTTTATATTCATATTTTAATTTATCTGAAATTGCTTTCTGGCTGAGATACTCAGGCAAGGATGTTATTTTGAAAATATTTGAAATAATTGCATTTTGAAGAAGGCCTATGGGTGTGTTGAAGAGCCCTTATGAAATAATTTTATACATTTGGTATCATCCCTATTCCCCTCCAAACCTCCATTGGATGTATCTTGTAAACACTTAGTTAAAGCTCTCATTCTTTTCTCTTGTATTCTCCTAGCAAATAGTCTCACAGCTATAATTTATACCTGTAGCTTTTCCTTTCATCAGTCTCTTCAAAAGTCTTCCCCAGCTCCTTTCTCATAACCTTGCATTTGAACCCTTTCTCTCTTGAACATGATTCTACACTAGCTCCATGGTTTCAAGCATCATGAAGTATGCGTAAGAGATTTCTCCAACCCACCTGCCCCATCCTTCAGAATTTATATTCTGAATATATCTCAATAAATATGATACACTATTAGACTTCAGAGTCAGTTCTAATCTCTGTGCTTACTCCCTCCCATAGCCATGGAAATGGGATTAGATATAAAAACAAAACAGTTTATATTTGAATAAACACAACTCATGAAAACCTTTGAAAGTCATAAAGCTCACACTGGGAGTTTGGTATTGAAGTGTTATAAAGCCAAAACACTGTTAAATAAAACTCCTGTGGGTGGTGTGTATCTTAATACCTGGTGTCTGATGAATAATTTTATACCTTTGCAAATGCCTTCCATGTTTTCCAGCATCTGCCTTGGGTATTTGCCTAATGGGCAGCTAGATATACTCTACACAAATTGTTTCAATGTCATGCTTTATGAATGTCTTCACAAAAAAATTTTCCTGTCAAAACTGTGATAAGTATACCAAAGAACATAATTTATGGGGTGGGTGTAAATGGAGAAAATAGGGACTGTTTTGTTGAATTGAAACAAACCCCCACCTTTCCTTTGGACCATCCTTTGTTTTGATGACTTGTGTTCTTTGAAACCTTTGCCTCCTTTGGTCATGGCTTTGCATCTCTGCATGTTGGGGCAATCTGTCTTCTACCAAGTCAAAATCAGTGAGCATTATCCATTGGTTGGAAAGCAGAAGTACAACCATTGCCATGGAAGAAAGAGATTTTTTACTGTGCTAAGCATTTTTCAGCATTTTCTAAAGTATATCTCTCTCATTCTGTGCTTTGGTGGTGTTATGGTCCTAAGGAAAACATCTTCAAGTACAATGTGGAGCTTACAATCCAGGTACATACCAGCTAATTCAGGACTGTGAGTTTACAGGTAACAAATCCTCCTGCTGGGTGTGTTATTGTACACCATAGTAAAATTGAGGTGGTGCAATCCATCTGAATCGACTGCATACTCTGAAATATAAGGTTTCAGAACTGGATGAAGTGCACATTTATTCTTTGAGAGAGCTTGTTAGGAAGAAGAATTGGCTGCAACAGAGGTCAAAGCCAAAGAAACATGGAGATGTTTGCTGCATGGGTAGATAACAAGGTAACACAGGGGGATTTGTTTCATTAGCTGATATATCATAGCTCCTTCTAGAGGAGTTCTTTATTTGTAAATAAAATATACATGCTCCACCTGAATTAAAAATGTACAGTTTAGATGGGTGCAAGAGGTTAATCTACTAAGAGTAAGATTACAAAATGTAATATGACTTGCACCATGAACCCAGTATCCTTTGGATGCCCAAGTTTCCTATTAAATATAATATTACTATTTGTTGTATATAATTTTGATAGAGACATTGTTAAATGTACTATGACTTTTTTTAACAAGATGGCTAATCACTATTGAAATAAGGTTCCTTGTTGAAATCAGTAATACATAAAATGCATGTACAGCTCCATATTGCAGACTTGATCTGATACTGGAATATGACTCTCACGTCCGCAATTCTGCTGATCACTGAGTTCAAAGATTGTCTTATTTTACTGTCACTAGAGAGACTGAAGGAGAGGAAGTTCATTTAGGAAGGTGTTTATGGACAGGAATGGATGAACAGTGTACAGTCAGTGAAAAGACCACAGGCTCTTTCTGCTACTTCTATGAGTTTAAGACTTGATGTGAAAGAGCACAGATTTGGTGGGTGAAGGGACAGAGTTCATCTCCTGCAGCAGAAAACTGTAGCAAGAAGGAAAGAAATAGGATGGTTTATCTAGGGGAAAAAACTGCACGGGAACCAGAGGATCTGATTTCTGTGGCACTTATTTGTTGTGGGATTTTGACAAATACGACCTCTCTGATCCATAGTTTCCTCACTTGAGTAATAGTGGTAATTAGGTATAGTGTATATTAATTTTTCCATAGCTGCCATAATAAAATACCATAATCTGAGTGACTTAAACAACAGAAATTTATTTTCTCATGGTTCCAGAGGCTGGAAGTCCAAGATCAGGCATGGAAGTACTAGCTTCTGTCCTTGCCTTGCATATGGATGCCCTCTCCCTGTGTCCTTACATGGTCTTTCCTCTACATACATGTCCCTGGTATCTGTCTTTGTGTCCAAATTTTCTCTTTGATAAGGACACAAGTCAGATTCCATTGGGGCCCACCCTAATTGTCTCATTTTAACTTACTCCTTAAATGTCCTAGTTCCAAGTAGGGTTACATGCTGAGGACCGGGGTGAGGAATTCAGCATATGAATTTTTTAGGTGGAAGACATAATTCAGCTTTAACATAGAGTAAATAAAAACACACAATGATATAATGGACAAGCAAGCACATGACAGATTGCAAGGTACTAGGTGATATGCTATTATGGAAGGGAAATATGGCACACTGACTCAGACCTCCACCAGGAGTAACTGGCTCTTGGGAGTCATCTTAAAGCCTTCTCATTGAAAGTTTCAGTGGAAAAAGGGGAGAATTACTTCAGAACCATTCTCTTGGCCACTGGGCATCCATTTGTTTTCATACTGTCTCTTTGATTTCTTTTGGGGTTGTACCTCTCAACCCATTACCCTGGGTTCTGGGTAAATGGCCTGTGTTTCCAAAGAAGCTGAGCAGTCTTTGCAAAGACTTTCTACTACATCCTTCCCCTCACTCATCTGTACACACAAGGCACTACAGCATGTAGTCTAAGTTGACCAACCAATTATGTTCTAGGATTTTCTTTCTAGTTAAGGTAATACGCAAACAGAGAAGAAAATCACTGGGATTTATTTATCCCATCTGAAGAGATCCGAATGTGCTGTAACATCCTGCTTCAAAATTTGATTATTTTTACCTTATGTTTATTCTTAGTGATTCTTAATATCTTTTCCCAAAATTCTGTTTGGCTTAAATTGGTCGGAGTTTGTGCCCATAGCTTGCCACCAAAATAGCCATAACTGGAGAGAAGGGTGGAAGGATGCAAAGAAAGAAGATAGGAGGGGATAGAAAAGATGGAGGACAGATGAATGAATTGAAGGGCCTTGAGGCAGCAACTCAGATCTTCTTTGGGTGAGATCACCTCTATGACCAGAAAAGAGAAGAAAGATTTCCTCCAATGATTAACTGCAGATAGAATTACATCAATGAGATCTCCGTGTTTATGGAAACCAGTGCTGTCATGGTTTACCTAGGTCTTTTAAAACCAAAAGGTTTCACCTCCGTGGGTCAGTTATGAAACCTTATATAGAACTGAAATTTGCTCTCAGTAACCTACACCCTGCACAAAAGTTTCCTTGACAGCCTTGCAAACAGTTTAAGGTTCATAGAGACAAGATGGAGATGCTACAGGGAGAGCCAGGAGTGCTGCTCAATGAGGTGACCTTGTAGATCTAGAAACTCAGCTTAGTCAGAATTGACAAGTTTGATTCAAATACATTCACAAAAGACTGAAAAGGGAAAACCTGAATAAACACTCTAGCTTCACTTGCTTTCATTGCTTGCTTTTAGTTGACTTTAAAAATCACTAATTGAGTGTGGGGAGGGGAGGGTCACACAGCTGAGGGATGTGTTTGCATTAGTCTTCCCCTGGCTTTGGGTAGATAACACCTCTGACATGTGGGGCATTCTGAAAACAGTTGCCTAGGTTACTTTTGGGGAACTTGAAGGCTGCTGTTGTTGAAACCACTCACTCTTCACTTGGGGCTGAACAAGAGTCCAGTGGGTGACCTTTGGAGAGCAGTGGACTAAAACTTCATTCTCACATCAAACTAACACCATCATTTTCTGAACATGTGTCCTACGAAGAGCCTTAAAGTTTTCATTTCGTATGTGCAGAACACTGCTTACTTCACTTCCAATCACATTTCCTATACCTTTAATCAACCTTGCTTCTTTGTTCCATAAACATTCTCAAGTTCCATGTGCAGGGAGGTGGGTTTGAGTGTCCTCATGGTTGGCCACCATGTACACAATCTCTCTTTTGCAAAATGTATTGTTCTGATGATTGGCATGGCAGGCAAAATGCACCTTGGTTCACTGTTAATAGAACAGGATTCCAAATTTCCAATAAAAAAGTATTAGGTTAGAATCTGATCTGGATTCAAACTTGGACTCTGAGGTTTTTTACCTGTGTGATTTTGTGCAAGTTAGTTAACCTCTCCAGGTCTTGGTAACACATGTAGTTGGTTGAGTGTTGCATTAGCTATTGCCCGTGAAGTGTCTAGAGATGATAATGAGAATCACAGCTAGCGTGCCATGTGTCAGACATTGTTCTAACTCCTTACCTGAATTATTCCATGTAATCCTTATTACTATGCTGTAAGGTTATCATAACTATCCATATTATAGTCAAGAAAACCTAAGTACAGAGAGATGTGTGGTTTGCCCACATAGCTACCTGGTACCTGTGAGTTTTCATACTGAGGCAGTTGTCTCAAAAGCCAGAGTCCTTCACACCTACCTGTCCTGTCTCAAATCCCGTTCTCCATTCTTCATACTCTAACAATAGTGTTACTTCAGTTTACACTTGCTCTGGATGAGACCTCTCTCAGCCATTGTCCCCCTTGCTATCTTCTTTGAGTCTCATCTTCGACATGCTTGTCCTTGTTTGAGCATTTCTAATTTTATAATGTACAAACTATTCCATGTTTAGTATTAGAAGTTTTATGAAATGATTCCTGCCAGCTTTTGTAAGCTATATTTTAATAAAGCCAAAGATTATGTTAGAATTAATCTAGGCTATATTAATTAGATTACAAATGTTACCTAAGCTATGATTTAGATCTTAAAAGCCCAGTTATGGATTGAATTGTGTCCCTCCCCACCCCATACATACCCAATTCATATTCTGAGAACCTCAGAATGTGAACTTGTTTGGAACTAGCATTCTAGTAAAACGGGGAATTTTTGAGAATGCTATGTCATACTGAAGGCAGAGATTGGGGTGATGCATCTATAAACCAAGAAACACCAAAGATTTCCTGCAAAACCATGAGAAGCTAGGGAGAGGGCTGGAATAGATCCTTCCTCATAGGCTTCAGAAGGAATCTAGCCTATGGATGCCTTGATCTCACACTTCCGGTCTCCAGACCTGTGAGGCAATAAATTGCTGTTGTTTGAGTAACTCAGTTTGGGGTAGCTGGCCTCAGCAGCCATAGTAAATGAATATACTCTTTGAGATCTTTTCTATAAGTCTTGTCTTCTCTATCTTGTATTGTGTAATTTTTTTCTTTCTTATACTCAAGTACAAGACTCCAACATATTTTTGTGTCTCTACTTAATTTTGGTTCTAAACGTAGCCCATCAAAATCATTTCAAATTTTGTTTCTGTCGTATATTGCATTTTCTTCCATCCCATGTTTCTGTCATCTGCAAACTGAATGTTTAACTCCTCTGGGTCAGGGATGTCTTTTCTCAACTGGAAGGGGATGAGTCATTGGTACGTAGAATGTTATTGGCCTCAGAGAAAGATATACAATCTGCCAGGCTGAATGAGTTGTGGTGGTTTTATTTTTGATGTCACTATGATGGTCTATGAATGGCAGATTTCCCATTGGCAAATTAAAGTCAGTAAGATGGGAAATCATATCCCTTTCCATTAAAATGGCCCAGTAGTAATATGATAAAAGACCCATATATCCATCACAATCTTATAAAAAATATCAGAAGCCAGTGAACAATCAACAAATCAACAATTTAGCCCATGTTTCTACCTGCCTTCTTTCTTTCTCTTTGGTGATGTTAGATCGATCTATCTATCTATCATCTATACATCTTTCTTTCTTTCTTTGTATCTATTTATCTATCTGTCTGTCTACCTACTATCATCTATCTATCTTTCTTTCTTGTGTCTATCTATTTCTCTATCTTTGGACTTTGAGGACTTCTTCCCAACCTATTGTGTTCTGCACGAGCCATGCAGAACTGTTGACATACCATCTTGCTTTAATTCCTTTAATTCCCTGGTGACTCGGGGATAATTACTTTATTACCTCTCTTGTCACGTGGAAAATGAGGGGTTCGAGGTGGCAAGCCTCTGAGGTTCACTTCAGCCTTGACATTTTGGGATGCTTTGTGGGGGGGTTAGACTAATGGGGATGTCTCATCGTAGATATATGTCTTCAAAATAGCAACTCGCTTCTTAAGAAAAGCAATTCTTGACAGGAATTTCAGAGTTGACAGAAATAAAATTGAAACACATTTAGTAATCATATTTCAAATCTCTCTCAAAACCTTTTTCGTGATGTTTGTAAGTGAAAGGTGCCAAAGGCATTGCATTCACTGGCGTGAATATTTATTGAATATCAAGAGTAAATTATATATGACTCGGGAGGAAGTTTCTATTAAATTCATTTGGGGCCTTATGTAGATGAAGCTATTCAGTTTGTGCCTTGCTTCCATATGGATACAACATTAATATTTATCTATAAATAATTCATGGTCATTATTTTTTCAAGTGTATGAATAAAAAACACATGCCTTTAAGACATGTAGGGAATTAGGAGTTTCCCTGAACCTCAGAACAACCCTGGATAATAATTCATCTTTTTTTTTACCCAGCCAGACAATATTGAACATTCATTGGTGATCATCAGGGGCATCTGCAGCCCTGGTGGGGTAAGGAGACAAAAGGCTCTTAGAGGGATGTCCTGGGCCTGTAATGATGGAAGAGCTAGAAGGTCCTGTGAGCACAGAAACTAAATGTTGAAAATAAATAAAACTAAATTCTGGCTTTCTCCCCAACATAGCCTCCAAAGTGGTTTTGTGGAAATTGACATGTATGGATGGCCTGCTCTTCACTGGAAGTATTACAAATGCAATCTCATGAACTCACTGCATTTACTCAGGGAAGTACTAAATTAACCTTCTTTGCATAGATCTGCTAGCCGAGTTTTGAGAGGCTAAATAGGGCAGGGAAAATTAGCATTTGCTAAACATTTACCACACTACAAACATTGGGATAGCCTCGATTAACCCTCCCAGAATCCTTTGAGATATGACTTCATTTGAGAAATAAAGAAACTGAGGCTATGTATCCCACACAACCAAGAAGTAGACAGGTTGAACTTGGCTCCATTGACTCCTAAGTCTAAATTCTTTCCATTCTACTCTGATACACCATGGAATACAACTAGAATTTAATGTTAATGATAATGACAAAAATTTTAACACCACTAAAACATGTTGTTTCATTAATATTCCTAAGTCCATGGTGCTAAGTTTAGTTATAGTTCAGTTTATCCTACTGAAATAGACTGTTCTTCAATCCTTCTTCCTCAATGGATCAACAAAAGTCAGTGCAAAATGAACCTGAGTCACATATGCAAAATGAGGAGGAAGAGGAAGAAGAAAAGGAAGAGGAGGAGGAGGAGGAGGAGGGAGAGGACGAAGAAGAAGAAGAAGAAGAAGAAGAAAGTCATGGTGATGGCGATGATGGGGTTTGTGTATATAGCTTTCATTTGATTTTCAGAAAGTTCTCAATTCCAAAGGAAGTTAAGAGTTAGTGGCACAGATTCATAGAACTATTTTTATGATCCTGGACCAGTGGAAGGGTGGACGATAAGAGCCACAGAGGAGAAAGGCTACTTAAAATGAGGTAACAAGTCCCATGGAGGAATTCAGAAGTCACTCACTGTGAAACTGGGGTAAGAGAAGGTCCCAACATGCTTTGCATGTGTCAAACCATATCCAAATCCATCTCATTCAGTTCTGTGTGCCACAGATAGGAAGGACCTTGACCAGCCTGAGAGTACCCAGAGAAAAACACCACAGAGTGTGGGGTCCTGCCACAATGGTTGGAGAACCAGGATGGAAATTGGCACAACTTTGAAGAGAAGTATGACAATCTGTCATAATCTGAAAACTTGTATCGTCTGCAACTCAGCAGCTCTACATTTCCGAAGAGAAACTTTCACCCACGTGTACAGAGAGCCGTGGAGAACAATTTCATTAGTGCATTGTACATAGCAGCAGAAATAGAAAGAATAGAAAAGAAAAATTATAAACTTATCTTCAGAAGAATGGATACCAGAAATATGTGAAATAGTCCCAAAATAAAAAGCAAACAGCAGCTGTAATGAATGAACTAGAGTTACATGAACCAGTATGGAAAAATCTTGATACAGTGTTTTTTTCTTTGGTGGTACTGGGGCTTACCAGTACCACCAGCTTTGGTGGTACTTAAGGCTTTCACACTTTACCAGTTAAGCCATACCTCTAGCCCTTTTTGCTCTGGTTATTTTGGAGATAGGGTCTCACATTTGCCCAGGCCAGCCTGGACCACTGTCCTCCTATTATTATGCTTCTTACTGTTTCTGGGATGACAGACTCACAGCACCACGCTGATCACAAAAGGTTATATGCCATGTCACGTCCTTAATGTAAAGTTTAAACTTATAACTAAGCTATATGTGACTTATGTGTGTATGTGTGTGCATGCACATATATATTAAGTACAAGAACCCATGTGAGAATGACATTCCCAACATCAAGGTTGGAGGGTAGTGAGAGGGAAAGAATAGCCATAGAGCTGTCTCAAAAGATGCTTTAACTATTTTATTTCTTGACAAAAATTTGAAGCAACTGTGGAAAGGTTGTCAAGTCACAAAAGTGGGTGGTGGATATATTGTTTGATTACTGTTATCACTATTGTTATTTATCCTTATCTCCATGCCAGAAGTATTTTTATAATAGTATCAAAGCATAGAGTTCTAATGAGCTGTCTACAACAGAAAGTGTTCAGTTTGGGGCCGCATGTTTTTTTGAGGCAATCCCTAACTCAGTCTGGGACTCAATTAAATGCAGGTCTTTGCAGCTAGAAGCCTGTCAGAGTGACTTGCCCCAGACAGCATCCAGGCCCTCTTTTAACTAGCCTGGATTTGGTTTTTCAATCATCTTTATTTTACCTGCAACACTAGTATCCATGCCAGGGAAGAATGCAATGAAATTAAAATCCCCACTGGAGTCATTGTTCTGTTCACACACAGGATTCCTGTTCACAGTTGGGTCCTGTGTGTGATTCCTACAGGATTTATGAAAGAGTCGGCTTTTATGGGCTTTATAATAGCATTATTCTCATGGAGAAAAGCTTTCATTTTCAGAGTGCTGGCTAGAGATTAAATGAGGATACTCCCATGCCTTAGGCATGCAATAAATTTTGCATGGTTTTAATCCTGTTTACAAAAATATAATGAGGAGTTGACTCTGGTTCCCTGTCCCATGATTTCTTTCAGCTGCCTCTTTCCTTTCCCAAGTAAGCAAACAGGCAACCTATTAATTAAGGATCCACTGGTCCACCATTCCCAGTTCCTGCCCCACCTGATGGACTTCTTATCTGTACCTGGCACTCCTCCTGTACCTGCAGGTGTCCCCAAGGCCTGTGCTCTCTTCTCACCTTGTCTGCTTCTCTGCTTACCATATCCTTAGGCACCAGAGTACTACGAAGGTGCCAGTGAGCTAATGAATTTGTATGTATCAGTGGTGTGAGGATTTGTATGTATCAAAGCTGTATGACACTACATTGAAAAAGAAGCAGGAAAGATATTTGGGAACATGTGGACACGTCTAGTGCACCCATATCTGATGTTCCCAGACCATCTTTAATCTGGGAATTCTTTCCTTTTCACCTGGTATCGTAGACTTGCATGCACACAGGGAACCAACCAGTTTTGGTCAGAAGCTTCATCTACTTCCTGGTTGGCTAACCTTAGGGAAATTTCTTAAACAGTCTCAACTCTTAGACAACTTTCTCAGAAGTACAATAGGGAACTAAGTAGGAAAAATCTACGTAGTGCTACACCAGAGTATAGCTCAACTGATGTTAGTTCCTGTATTAGTTACCTTATGTGGCATAACAAATTACCCCCCAACTAAGTCACTTCCATGTATAAGATAGACATTAGTTACCTCACAGTTTCTGTGGGTCAGGAATCAGGGTACAGAGTAGCTGGGTCTTTAGGCTCAGATCTCACAGGCCGCAGTCACAGTGTTGATCACAGTTGAAGTTATCTTAGGACCTGACTGGAATAGGCTCTGCTTCCAAACTCATTCACATGGTTGTCAGCAGGTTTCAGTTATCTGTGTGCTGTTGGAGTGAGGGCCCCAGTTCACCACTGTGTTGGCTGAAGGCTGAACTGGGTTCCTTGCCACATTGGCCTCTTTTACATGGCAGCAGACTCCCTTAAAGTAAAGAAGGACAAGGAAGGGGTGGAGAGAAGGGAGGGAGGGAGAGAGGGAGGGAGGCAAAAAGGGAAGGAGGAAAGGAAGGAAGGAAAAGACAGATGGAAGTCATAGTCTTAAGAAGTCATTGCCTTTTATAACCTGGGCTCAAAAGTGACATTGCCATGCTCTGCTCCTTAAAAGCAAGCCACTGGGTCACTGAGTGTAGCCTACACTCATGGGGCTTATGGGATGGCACTACACTGGGACATGAGTACCAGGAGGCAGAACTCGCTGAGGTCAATATTGCAAGGTTGCCTACCACAGTTCCTTTCCCTTTCCACTTTGGGTCAGATCAAAAGGACACTCTCACTAATTATCCTTTATTCAACTTACTTTTTATCAGTGATTTATGATGCATATGTTAAATATTTCTGCAACTTTCCATTTAGATATTTACATAGCAAGTATAAGGTATTTACAAATGTGTAAACCTCTAGAGCTTCTTTGCTTTGAGAATTTCTGATACATTAAGAGCCATAGGCATAATATAATTCTGCTAGAGTCTCACTTCTCAGCTCTGATCTAGCTGATAAGGCACAAAGGGGACTGTTTCTGTGCTTAGTCCTCTCTGGCCCAATGGCCCTTCACACAGCATGTCTTTGGACATAAAGGGAGTTCCCATTCTCTACATAATAAGCCACAATCAAGAAACCACCTATTAATCACAATCCCATTCTCCTTTTACTTACAAAGATAATCAGCATAAAATCTCCCTTACCCAACCTAGGAAGACCATAGATAGGCTCCTAGATCTGTCTGTTTGCCTATGTTCACCAAGAGGGTCTCCAGACCTGTGGGCAGTGCTGCTGGTCATCTCCTTGATCCCCTAGTGATTTGCTAACCTTGTCCCCTTATCTACGATGGTCTTTCTGACTATTTCTTCTACCTCCTTTAGAACTCAGCCAGGTGCCAGCTCCAGGAAGTTGGGCATTATTTCCCAAAACCCCAGAGTGACTCATAACGGGACACAGTACAGCACTACCATAAGACTTACTATATTAAATTCTATAATTTGAATACCTGAAATTCAAAATCTTTTGGGTGCTGACCTGATGCTCGAAACACTTGGATTTCTAAGCATTGGAGTCCAGATTTTCTAATTTTAGGGATGATCAACTGGTAAAGTCTAGGCAAATATTCAAGAAAGAATGAGTGAGAAAGGAAAGAAAAGAAAAGAAAAGCCTCAGAAATCTGAAACTCTTCTGGTCAGAAACACTTCAGATAAGGGGTAGTCAATCTGCATTTGCATACTTATTCTACCATGGGGCCATTTTCCAAGATGAACCCAATGCCCATGTTATTGGCTATTGATTACTGCATGTTCTTCTTATCAACCACCCTAAAAACCTAGGCTCTATTTTTATCTCCACTTTACAAATAAGGAAACCAAGTCTGGGAAAGGTTAAGCAGCTTGCTCAAGGTCATGAAGTTAGAAAGTAGTAGAAGGAAGTTTAAATCCAATCTGTCAGATCCCATAGTCCATGCCCTTAACCTTTAGACTTCACTGCCTAGCTCATCTTCCCATTCAGCCTTCTTTTCTCCACCCTCTGCCCTCAGGAAGGGACCCAGCACAGGGTTGGTGCTCAAACATTTTTATTCAGTACAACTAAATTGGACCCCATGGCTTGAAGATAGGGAGGTTACATTCTTACAGCCTTCCTCAGAGCCATGAGAAATGAACAGGTCTTGTTATATGTGCTGGTTTTAAATATATTTGTCTCATTTTTCATAAGTGACAGGATAATCACCTTTTTCATCAATACAGGGGAGCACAATGCTTACAGATGTAATTCACTGTTGAAATGTAACCATCTCATGTTCACCTGCCTCTGGATTCAGCTCTGAGGTGCACACCGATGAGGTTGGAGGGCATTATTAAAAAATTAGGGAGAAAGAGCGTTAACTATGCTTGCCAAAGATGCCACAATTTATAAGGTGGCTTTCAACTGTTGCTGAGTCAAGGCTGTTCATGGACTGTGCCTCACTGTCCCCTTAAAAGCCACTCTCTTGCTTTTCCAGGAAGGAGAATGAGGCATATTTCTAATTATAACATACCAGGCGCTTCCACACTCTGTTTGGTTCCCTGCAGGTTACACAATTTGCCAGTATCTATTTAACTGTAGCAGTAACAGGAAGAACTCCCAAGTCTAATCAGCTAGAAATTCTTTGGCTCTCTCTCCCTTTAGTGGAATCATATTTTTGCACTTGAGGTCATCTTTATATATAAGAGGGGAGCAAGGCTGAACAAAAATTGGCATTAAAAATGAAGCCAAGTTCCAGACGCACGATCTCTAGAGTTCATGGAAGATTCTAGTCTTTCATTATTAATGCTCAGTGTTGACACCATTCCTCTACCTCGAGAGCACCAAGGACCTTCACAGTCCCCCAGCTGGATCTCTTGTAGTTGCAAGAGTTGGCATTTGCCAAAAGTTTTAGTTTTTCTCCTGTGCATCCTGTGAAGGGCCCCATGGCAGAACAAGTCAAGGTGAAGACCTATCTGAAATCCCAACCAACTCTATCATGTCTTCCTCCCTCACCCCACCCCAATGCCTAAGGCTGCCTCAGCCCTGAATTCACAATTTAAGGATGGAGATTACCAATCAGCTAACCCATTAAATTAAGCACTGAAAATACACTGCCAATAAAAGAACTCCATCTGATCAGAAAATTCAAGTTGTGTTGGTGTGAATGTAACACAAAAGTTTCTCTAATTTCAGAACTGCACAAGCCTTAAGAATATATGCATACATATATATTAGGCAGGTGAAAGCCTTTTTAGAAAATCTTGTTTTGGGCTGCATCAAATCCAAGAAGAAAGGGCATTGACTGGGTACTTTCTATGCCAAGCATTGTGCTAGATTTTTAATTCAGAATATCTCATTTAATTGTTACCATTATCCTTTGAGTAGATGTGAACATCCTCAATCTTGGACTTGGGAAGACTGAGGCTCAAAGAGGTCAGATAACTCTTCTACGGTCACTTAACAGAATGGAAATTTGAACTTGGTCAGGAGATCTCCAAAGTGTTGATTTTTCCCTTGACCCCAGGTGGAGGACCAGCTTTCAAGTGTTGGTTCAGGCTAGGAAAAGGCAAAAGGTGAAGTATCTACATAAGGAGCCAGGATAAAAGTTGCTTTTCTAGGGCTGTTGGAGTGGCTCAAGTAGCAGAGCACCTGCCTAGCAAGAAGACCCTCAGTTCAACCCCCAGCAGTACTCCAAAAAAAAGAAAGAAAGAAAAGAGAGTTGCTTTTCTAGAGAAAGGTGTTCCATATCTCACAGAAGGTTCTGGCCTTTTGTTATTAATGCTTAATACTGACAATAACTTTCCCCCTCCAGAGGAAACTATGGATCTTCATAACACTCCAGCTGGGTTTGGCATCTGTTGACAATTGCCAGCGACAGTATCGGCATCTGTCCAAATACAATGGTTATGCCCAAACAAGGACAAGGGACCACCAGGGAAGGACAAAGTGGCTTATAGTTGCACTGGATACACTTTAAGAGGTATAAGGAAGCATGCCGCTGAGGCCCAGGAAAGGCCCATGGAGGCTGGTCTTCAAAACCTCTGATTCATTATTTGAGAAAAACAGATAACAGGACAGAAAAGTGGGCACATAACAGAGTACTCAATCACTGGACCAGAATCTCAGCATTGAAAGGAACCTACCTCAAGCCTGACCTGTTGCTGAATTGCTAAGTGTCTCTTATGGACCCTGTTATACTCAAATCTTGGATGAGGCTGACCTTTTGGGAGGATCTCTGTTGCCTTAGATTTCCTGGTTACAATGTAAGTTGTGGAAATGTTAGGTCATTGATCCTGTAAAGCCCTGGGGTAAGCCTGAATGCTACCATATTTTATAGGAACTGATAAGATCCCCAACTGCCTCCACATTCAGTCAGTCAGTGAATGAATCACTCATTATTTTATACAAAACCTGTTTGGGCACCTATGATTCTTTCATTCCTTTAAGATTTGGTGCTGTGAGAAGACAAAGACAAAAGCCAGATGCCACACTAGGACCCAGTTATGGACTTAAAATCTAGTGGAAATGATGGCACAAATGGAAATCATTACACTACCAGGTCACATATGACAAAGACCCAGTAGAAAGCAAAGAAGAGGTCTTAATGATAAAAGAGAAGGAAAAGATCTTCCTGCTCAAGGAAAAGGAAAGAGGGTATCTGAGTAGATTTGGTGAGATCTCCAGGAACATGTAAGCTTGACCATAAGGAGCATGACGAGAAGTGGGACCAGGAGGCATGGACTGCAGGACCAGGCCTCAGGCCTGGACAATCCTCTTCTGCATAACATATGACATGTCAGCCTCTCTACTTGATCCATTCCAGTCATGGAGACAAAGCTCCTTGTCCTCCTTCATATCCACATCAGACCTCAAAATGCCATCTCCTGCTCTCTCTGCTTTGTTGTTGTTATTTAGCCCATATTGACCTTGAACTCACAATACTCCTGCCTCAGCCTCCTGAGTGCTGGGATTATAGGCATAGCATCTCTCTCTCTGCTTTTCCAATAAAACATGCTCTTTACCTATGATCACTAACAACCCCCTCTACCATGAAGTTTGACTTCATTGTTGAACCCCTAGGTTGAACATATAGCTAGCGTTAGCAGATCACTCTGTCACAAAGGACACCTTACGTCATCAAATGGCAATACTTCTAAAAGATGAGGTCTAAACACAATCGACCTGCCAATCATGTTTCAAAAATATTGGAGATGCTTTTAATATTACATAGAAAACCCTTATTAAACAGAATGATCATTTGGGGCACAAATAATCCTACCCTATGTATTTGTTTTCTACATGTGAATTCTGGAGGGGATTTTTCTTCTTCTCTATGTATCTGTGGGTTCTTGGATAGGTATTATCATGGGAGCTTGTCCTGAAATTGTCTCTGTCTCCAAATTGCCTAAGGCCTTGAGAACAGACAAGTCATTTTATAAAATCATCTTCACAAAGAGTACTAGACAGTAACTATCTGTAAGGCCTGAAGGCTGCTCTGGCTGACTGGGGGATGGACCAGTCTTACTCTTTGTGGATGTTGTTGCCTGGCTACATGTAAGAATGATTCATGTAAAGTGGCCTTCTACGGGGGCAACCTTGTCCAGGTCCATTCTGCAAGTCCTCCAAATCAGTTAATTCTAGTTACAAAATCCTAAAGACCCATGAAGTTGCTTCTTTTGGCTGAAGTTCTCTCTCCTAAGTAGACTGGAGTGGTATAATATAAGGGAAATGACCCCCAAATCAGATAGGCTGAGCTTAAATTGTACCTTTGGTAATTATTAGCCGTGTGGCAAGTACTAAATTTAACCTCTTTTAAAGTCTGTTTATCCTTATAGAGATCAACAGTAACTATTTCAGAAAATCGTGAATATGAAATGACTCTAGGTTAGAGTACACCCTTAGTACATGATATGTATATGTAACATTCCTTCTCTGAATTTTGAAATTTTAATGAAAATGTTTTTTAAGAACTGATCCCATTTTTATAAACTATTTTGAATGTACAAAATTGTATTTGGTTTGCTAAAGAGCTGATTTAAGCTCAGATACATCTCCATAAAATGTATTTATGCACGTATACTTAGTATTTATCCAGACACAGTATATCTGAGTGTGTGTGTGTTCTCCCTGCCCCCTTGCACACATCATGCCTCAAATTAATTGCAGGAGAGATGAGTACTTGGTTTCAGCATTAATTCCCGGTCCCTCCTCACTAAGGAATTACCATTGCTAAACTGAATTAACATCACTGCACCTTTTTATTGTAAACATGCAAGCTAGTAAGAGTTTCCCCAGAGTCCCTTACTTACCTGTCCCTAAACTTAGTACTGGCTGGGTTGGACCAGCAGCCCCAGTTTATCCAGTTGCCATGAGAAAGAAACAGAGCACAGTCCTTTGACAGAACTAACAAGCTCCTTTAGGATTTGCTCCAGCTCTCAAACAAGAAAAGGAATGCCATGCATGGCCCTGTGCCCTGTGGAGGTAAGAAACATCTGCCACACCTCAGGGATAGCACCTACACCCAGCTCTTCTGACGTGTTTGGTGGTTAATTAGATCATATCACTAATGAGTTTCATTGTAATTATTCATGCAGTTGCCTTTCTTTTGTGCAGTCCTATGAGTTTTTATGCACATGGCATATGTCTTATTCAGTTCTCTGTCTTAAGTGCCTGCCTTGTGTGACTTCTGTCACACACTTGATTAAAATAGATGGGTAGCTGGATGGATGATGGACAGGTGGATGGGTGGATGGATGGATGGATGATGATGGATAAGCAAGTGGATGAATGGGTGGGTAGATGGATGGATGGATAATGGGTGGGTAGATGAGGTGGATGTATGGATGGGTGATGGATAGGTGAGAAGATAGGTTGGTGGGTACATAGATGGACGATGGATGGGGTGGTGGATGAATGGGTGGGTAGGTGATTGATAAATGATTGGTGGGTAGGTGGGTAAATGGATGAATGATTGATGAGTGGGTGTATACATCAGTGGGTGGATGGGTGTGCAGAGTGGGGGTGAATGGATGACGAGATGGTCACTGGATAAGTGGGTGATACATTTGCTCTTTGGGAGCTGGAGTCACAGGAGAAATGTTTTAAGTATTTAACCTGTTCTTAAAGACTGTCAAGCATTATCTCCTTGAACAGATTCTGTCTTTTGACAATCAACAGCAGGTGTTTAGGTTGACTAGCACCATGTCCTTGTATACATCAGTTTTATCTCAAGGTTATGCCCATTTATCATCTGATCCTGTCTCAACACCACTACATTTCTCAATAATTCCCCCTTCTGGAACTCTCACTTGGCCTTATTTCGGACTGTAGGAGTAAAAGTTAATTGTGACACAGGTATCCCCCTAAGGCAGTGGAATATTTGCTAAGGGGCACAGTATCTAATCAGTGCAAAAATGCATGAGGGGTTTAGTTTCAAAACCCTCCTTTGACACTCTGAAACAGTATGTCATAGCTGTCAGTTCATGGGCCTTTATGAAAATACTTACCTGTCTCCTCTTTCTCCTTTCCCTGCTCCTTCTCCCTCACAGTGGTTACACAGTTCCTTTCTTTCTCCCCTCCTCTCCTTCTTCATTTCTGGAACTCTGTGAGAGACCGCACATCAGTAATGGGGTGTGATAATATGCTGGTTGGAAATTCTACTGGCCCAGGTGGCTCTCCTCCTTGGGAAGTCACCAGCCCTGACTGAACTTGTCCAATGGCTCAATTCTTCCAAATAACACTGACTGCTTCAAGTTCTACTCCTTTTCCTTAAGCCTTATGGTTTAAAAAAAAATTAAGCAAGGGACTTTCAGCATCTGAAATCAATGCCTGGCTGTTGTTAGCATCAGCCACCTGCCAGGCCTGGAGGGCTTTTCAGAAAATGTCTTTGAGTGTGTCTGCCAAGGGCAGCTAAGGGTAACTGGCAGCCCCTGCTGTCCTTGTCTCCACAGCCATTGGTCCTGGTCAAGCAGAGCCTGGGACAGAATCCAGTGCTCATGGAGGAATGTTCCTGAGTTCTTCCAGTTGCCATGCCATTCGGTGGATCCTGGAGCTGAAAAGGGAGTTTGTGTTTTTAGTTCTCATTCCCGTCCTTGTTATTACTGATTTACAGGAAGAATGATAACTTCATACCATCATTTTTGCTATGGTTTCAATGTTTGTGGTCCCTTCTCCAAATTCATATGTTAGTACTTAATCCCCACGCCATCATGTTAGGAGATGGGGACTTAGGGAGGTGATTAGGTCATGAGGGCAGACCCCTTATAAATGTGACTGGTACCCTTCTAGAAGAAGCCCAAAGGAATTCATTGTCTCTTTCATCTTGTGCAGACACAGCAAGAAGACAGTCTATGAACCAACAATGGGCCCTCATAAGACACCATGAGAAACAGATTTCTTCTGTTTATAAGTTATCCAGGATTATGTATTTTGTTATTGCAGCTTGAGGAGACTAACACAATCTTCAAGCCAGATACGCTCCTCTGAGTTTCATAGTGACAAAAGGAAGAGTTTAACCTTTATGGCCATTTTTTCAAATGCTGGAGGAGGCTTTGTCTCTGTGCTGTTATTCTTTCTTCTTATCTCTCTGGCTATCTTTGGCAAGTGTTCTCCCTCCTCTCCTGTTCTCCAGCTGTCCAGTTGTCTGGGCTTTTAGAGCCCAGAGGGGTATCCAGTGAGCTGTGGGCCTGATTCCTGTGTAGACATCACCCAGTCCTCCGATTCTATTTATGTGGGGTTTCAATGCAGAAGGATAGAGTTCCCCGAGCTTTTTCACTCACTTCACTAAAAACGAGCCAGAATCACAGTGGCTAAAACCATGGGCTGTGGAGTCAGCCTGCCTGAGTATGAGGCCTGACTCTTCCCCTACCAGCTGTGAGGCTCAGCAAAACCACTCACTTTCCAGCTGTAGTTGTCAAGTAAGCTGTGAGTGTCCCACTGAGTCTGTGTGGGTAAAGCCTCCTGGCAGAGTGAGCTCTCAAGGTCAGTGGCTGGGCCTGGAGCCAACTTCTATTGCTTCTCCACAAGGGAAGAGGGCATTTTCCAGTTCCCAAAACTGACCTCTTAAAAGATTTTCCCAATTCCCCAGGTCTCAAGAATCCTTGGTTCCTTCTTGCCTGATGATCCTATAATTCACTTTCTCCACTCCTGGGAAGGAAGGCAGAGACAAAGTGTGGTATCTAGAAGGGTGCTTGTCTCTCTGGCTCCCCTTCTGAGTCTTGCTGTTGAGTGGAGGGTCCTCATCTGTGTAAGTTTTTGATGGACTTTCAGAAGGGTGAAGAGGGGGACTGTGAAACTACAACATCTTGGCCTTCCAGAGGGCTATAGGGGTAGTTATGTAGGGAGGTCACTGAGGCATCTATCCCAAAGTCAACAGTATGAAGTAGACAGCAAGAAGGTGATCTAGAAACCTTAAAACCTTTTTGAGGAATTATCAGACCCTAGAGTTTCTGAGACTTCCTTACCAGGGTAAGCAAGGCACTTGACAAGTCAGAAGACATGGGTTTCAAGACAAGCCTTGACCTTAAGAATTGTGATGTCGGCCAAGGCAACTCAACTCCAAACCAGGGGTCACATGTAAGCATGACGCTTACATGGAAATTTGTGTAAAAGATATTGGAAAATAATAGTGTAATAATATTATGGACATCTGAAAGTTGGAGTTCTTCAGTGCTCTTCAACCATCTGAGGAAAGACGACTTTCTCTAGGTTAGAGTTTTTGATGCTTTTTATGTCATATGACCCTCAAGAAGAAAAATCTTTTACATGATGAGCCAAGGTCCATATACATGTGCCTGCATGTATATATACCAAGAAAAAGGTTTCCTATAATTATGCTCATTTTGAAAATAATATGGGTTCTGCTATTTTTCTATTCTTTATTCCACCTGAAATGAAATACTGGTCATAACTCTCTAAATTGACTTTAAAATCACTAACAGTCAAAATAGATCTTGAAAGATATTAGTCTAGTTAGAGGTCAGAAAATCCCTGTAAGGGAATCTTTTAGGCTTGGCAGATCATAGGATCATTGTGGTACAGTGTAGCCACAGATAGTGCATTAATGAGTGCACAAGACTCTTGACTTCATTTACAAAATTATGTGGCCAGACACTGGCTACAGTTTGCAGGTCCCCGATCTAAGCAATCTTGAGTTCTTTAAGCAGAAATGTAATAAAGGACTATTATTATGAGGCAAATAGCCTCAAAATCTGCCCAGGTTTCAAAGTCTATCTCCAAGCTTTCCAAAAGCTTCAATTTGACCTCCTGCATCAATCTGTCCTCATGGAGAGAGAGACAATTTTCAACAGTAAAAATCAGCCAGTCCTGGGTATTAAGACAAGTCCTCCCAATGCAAAGTAGCTTATAAATCAGCAGCTCCTCGTGAGTGGAATTACTGTGAGTCATTTTGCTAGAGCTTGATCAGATCTGGATGAAAAGAGAAAACACGTTCCTAAGCCTACAAAAGTAAAGACTCAACCCCAAAGTATCACATCACACAATCACGACCTTCCTTGTCCCAGTCACTTCCCCTCGACCCCAGCCTGGACAACTCAACCAGGTCTCTAAGGAATGTGCTGTAAGAACTATTTACACCCTGTTTACATTGTGTTATATATTATAAGTGACTAGGGATGATCATAGGTTATGTGCAAACACTGCATTGTTTTATATAAAGCACTTCAGAATCTATAGATTTTGGTATCTTCAGGGATCCTGGGTACAACCTCCCGTAATTCCAAGCACGACTGTACTTTGTTTTCTGGGCCATCTCTTCTGCCCCTGGGGTTATCTGTTTATTTTGCTTTAGTCTTACATGCTTTAATACTGTGGCTTGGGAGTTTGTTCTAACATTGACCGTACTTATGCCTCCTAACACTTCTAGTGGTTCTAGTGATACCACTGTTAAGTAAAAATAGACCATGGTGACATCATCCTTGTGAGGGTCAAGTCCTAGCAGGATGGCGGAGGCAGAGAAGCCTCAGCTCAGAGGAGAAGCTGGCAGTGTTATCTAGATGCATAAAAATGAGAAATGGGTAGAATAACATGTTAGGGTGGATAGACAGGTTCACAGGTCAGACAGAGGAAGGTTCAAGTCCTCAAAATGCAACTCAGGCTTTTTACTTGAAATAAGTTTCTTGGGACTCATTATAGGTTCTAAAAATGACATGCCAGTTCCAGTCCCTGAACTGAGTGGTGAGACCAAGCCCAGAAAAAAGAGCTGCTGAGTTTGTGTGACTGTTGCAGTGTGCGGGCGACCTGTTCATCTGATCCTACAACAGTAACCCAAACAACCCAGATCCTTCCTGTGCCCTTGTGCCCTGGTTCACCAGGGCAGGCCAGGGCCCAGGGTTTAACGGTGGGTTTGAAAATTTAAATAGCTATCTGACACAATGCTGGAGCTATATCCCAGGTCTGTCTCAGGGCCCCAAATGTGGCTAGTGTTGTTGGCTGCCCCAGATTTGAGTGGATAAGATGGTGAGAGGTGCAAATGTCACTGATGTTGGCAAAGAGAGGAGGTCATGGCAGATTTAGAAACCTCATTAGTGGCAGTGTGCGGGAGAGTGATTAAACACATAGCTCAGTCTTTGCACCTTGGTTGCAAACATTTATAATATGTTGGTAAAACCAGGCCTATCTTTTCTTTTATAGTTAATGTCTTTATCTAAGGCTTGATTCTGACTGAATTTCCATAGCCCAAATCAAGCCCCATACAACCCTTGTTTTTTATTAACATTTTATTAACCCAAACATAAACAGGGTACATTGACTTTGATGATTTGACAAAGAAACCACAGTACCTTTGCATCTTTTTCCTTTGTGTGCATTATGGTTTTACTCTACTTGTTGTTTTATTTCCTTGTTTGAATTTTTTAAAAAACTTTTTAAAATTGTTGTACTGGGTGGAGGTACATCGTGGCATTTACCCAAGTTCTTACAGTATATTAAATATATCATACTTTAATTCACCCCCTCCATCATTCTCCTTTATCCCCCTCCCCTGATCTTAATAGACTATTTAAATGAACTGACTTGTTGCATGATGCAAATACACCCTTCTGTGGCAACCCCCGGGACTGTTTCCAAGACTCCCCTTGGATTCAAAATGCATGCTGCTCATTGTATTCACATGTAACCTGTGCGTACCCTCCCCTAAATTTCCAATCCTTTCCAGATTACTTATGGTACCTAGTATAATGTAAATGTAATGTAAACAGTTGGTATGCTGTATTTTATTTGAGTTATTATCAATATATTATTTTTATTGTTCCCCCCACCAATATTTGCAGTCCGGATTTGTCCAATCCGCAAATGTAAAACCTCAAAGACAGAGGAATAACTGTATCCAGTTGTGTATGTTTTATTTTTCAGGTTGAGCTTTGCTACAGTGAGATATAACAGACATGCTATATATAGTAAGCAGCCTCTCCTCCTCGGTTTTTGCAGGCAAGCTGAATGGCCTACCTACCTAGGGACCAGCATGTGAAAATATTTTAGCTTGGGTCCTGTGAAGATGGATAAGAGCCTGGCTGCTTTCTGGACTCTGAGCACGCTGTGAACCTTCAGACTCTTCTAATCTGAGCCACGATATAAACTTCACCTGTTTATGTTCAGATTCTCTTCCTGGTCAGAGGAGGGATTTCTCCCAGGGCCTTGGGATGAAAAAAAGCATCCTTGGTGCCTTCCTAGAGTGCCTTTTCCTTCTGGGAAAAACAAATCCCATCCTGGGTAAGTGCTTCATGGACTGTGGCCAAGCAGTGGCTAAAGACAGCACCCTGGGGTGTTTTGTAATCCCAACTTCCTCTGCTCACGCTGCTAGTTTGACTGACTCCTGTCAGACACCAGATTGTGACCTTCTAGAGGACAAGGACTGCACAGTGGTGGATGAAATGGATCAGAGGTAAATGAGGAACTACAGGAAGTGGCAAGCATCCAGCTGAAGCTCTGTGGTAGGGTGAAAGCTTCTGGACTCATTTAAGTCCAGCCCCACACTCAGCCGTCTAACCTTTGCAAGTAACTTCACCCCCTTGTCTTTGCCTCCATCTCTTCCTCCTGTGTGGAAAAGGCATATATGGCAGGGTTGTGAAGAAGGCACACAATAGCAAACATAAAGTAAGGTGATTGCACAGCCCCTTGGCCACCAGCCACCATCCTTGAGAACTGGTTGCACTTCAAGTCAGAAGCTGCCATGCCACCTGGCCTGCTGGTCTTTTCTTTGCGAATTATCAGGACCCCTGCCTTTATCATTTTATGCAGGCTCAATGAGAAATTAAGAAAAAATTCTCTCTTGCACATCTTACCCAAAAAGTCTTTTATATTCACATGATCACTGAGGCTTTACCTTGCTGCCCTGTTTCTCAGACAGGCTCTGCCCTTTCCACTGAACCATCAACTCCTAGCCCACAGCTCAATCCTGTTGGTAACAGCTCGTTCACTACTTCAAAACCAAACTTAAAAAATGTATGAAATATGCAAAAAAGAGCATAAAGCTCAAAGAATGTCATCTTCCATTCCTTACTAATCCCATTGTAGCATTTATTCCTACTCTTATGTGGCAGGAATAATCCATTATCTATGTATACAATTTACACAAACTTCCATTATTGGGATTAGGGCACAAGAAGCAAAGAGCGGTTAACAAAAGTGGTAAGAGGTCTGTGGCAGACATTGATGATCAGGAAGCTGGATACCAGTAGCTCACACCTGTAATCCTAGCTACACAGGAGATAGATATCAGGAGGATCGCAGTGTGAAGCCAGCCCAGGCAAATAGTTCACAAGACCCTATCTTGAAAAATGCCCAACCAAAAAAGGGGATGGTGGGATGGCTCAAGTTGTAGAGTGCCTGCCTAGCAAGGGTTCACAATAAAAGTGAGAGAGATAGATAGAGAGAGAGAGAGAGAGAGAGAGAGAGAAATGATCATGAGCTAAGGATGCAGCTAAACAGGAAAAGACAAGAAGCAAATTCATTCTGTCTATGGAGTCTTCCAAATTCCAGAGCATTAAATACAGGAGAGGATAAAGATTTGGAAGTTGTGAGATAAAGGATAGAAAGGAGTTTTCTAGGTCCTCATATAGACAAAGCAATGGATGGAAGGATGGGATAATTACCTGGGATAATCATCACTGTCCTCATTGTGAAGTTACATTGTCACCCAAGGTTATGAGTCAGACCTGAAAGTTAGTTATATAGTTGAATTCCAAGTTGTTCTTGGAATCCAATCAGAAATTGATTAGAATAATGGCAATGGATTCTCCTCCTCCCACCCTACATGGCTTCTTGTCAGAGGAAAAAAGTAAGACAGATAAGAGGAGAAATCAGAAAAGATTACTAGCCATATGCTAGAAGTTCCAGGAAATCCTTGTCATGAGGTCAAAGAGGACTCAGGCATTTTCAATCCACACTTGAGGATGGGGAAAGCCATGGTTTCTCACATCTTTGGAATATAGCAGCTCTTACCCATCACTTGAGTCTTTTCACAGACTCCAGAGATGTTCTTCACATCTTAGTACCCTATTTTCAATAAATCCTTATTTCTCAACCAAGCCAGGCAGACAAAGAGAGGCCATCACTTTCCCATGATAAAGCCCAAATTCTCCATCTCAATCTTCTGGATGAGAGGGCAGATTTCAGCCCCTTTCTAGTTCTACTTTTCAATTTGGATCTTAAGTAGTCAATAAATTGTACCATTTCTTAAGACCCAAGTTTATAGGCAGTCAGAGAAGAGACATAGACTGTCAAACAAATGAAGTTTTAAATTATTTGTATTATTATTGATGAAGACTCAATAGACATAGCAAAGATGCACAATGATGGGTTTCCTACAACTACACATCCACAGTTAATGAGAAATACTCACCAAGCTCTAGGCAACTCTAGAAAACTTCAGGTTTCCCCCTCAGCAGAGCCTTGACTGCTAACATGACCATTTGACAGAGAGCAAACTAAAGTACAGTACAGGCTTCCTTTCTGGAATCACCTCCAAAGAGAAGAAAGGGAGGGAGGAAGGAAGAGTTCCTTCTCCCAAATACATACCCAGAAGCCACCCTGCTTCTTCCAGGGACCGGTCTGCAGGGAAGGAGAGAGATGAGGAGCTGTTCTGTGCTGGAGCTTCCTGCACGTGGCAGGTGCATCCACAGTGGGATATAGTATTGTCTAATAATAGATTTTTATCATTTATTTGACATTGCTCTTCAAAAAGAGAAGAAGCCATCTCTTCTTTTTGCTGGGTGCTTGGAATGGTAAGTTTGATGACCAAATGAATTTTTGAATGGAAAGTTGGATTATTGTTAAGTAATTTCCATATGTTCAAGGTAATGGCAAAGTTGCTGATAAATGACTAGGACACCACAGTCGGGATTCCTCAGGGCCATCAGGTATACTTCTTAGGTCCTTCACAGCCTGGCCAGGGGACACTTCTCCAGGAATGTCTTCCAAATAGGAAACACTAAGTCATCTCAAAGGTGGGCATCTAGGGGAGAAGTGACAAAATGGAAGGATGAAGGATGTCAGTAGAAAGAGCAAGGAGGACATAAGTAATTGACTGTGTCTTCAAGCCCACATATAGATTTGAAAGGATAAATGGGACATTCATTTTTCACTCATAAAACAACTCTTTGCCAAAAGCCCATGAGAGCCAGTACCTGCTCCGGCCATCCAACAGTGAGCAGGACCTCGTTCCTGACCATGGACCTTTCTTTCATGCTGGTCTGGATGGCAGGAAATATAGGATAGCAAACAAATGAGTAATATGCAATAACTGCAGGTAGGGGCGTGTACTGAGGGAGGATAAAGTCAGGTGAGGGGATGTACTTGTCAGGTGTCCTTATCTAGGTAGGGTCCTTTAAATGGCCAGAGGACCAGAAGTCATGGAGTCTCACCTCCCACCCAGCTTCAGCCTTGGTAAGAAGATGGCAGGATCAGGGAATTTTCTAGGCTTTTGAGGAAGCTGTTTCACTGTGGGACAGCTCTAAATTTTTTTTTTTAATTCTTGATCTAAATCCAACAAGTGGAGGTCTACATGCACATTCTCAGTTTGGTTTCTGGAAAAACCCAGAATAAGGCTTCTTCCTCTTCTGTGTGCTATCACCATGTTGATAGGATTATTGGTTTATTGAAGGCCAACTTGCTATGTGAAGCCATCCGTACATCTGTACATCAGGACTGTAACGAGGGTTAAATTAGGTAATGGTTATGTGCCCAGAAACTGAATTAGAGCTGATATTGCTGAGCCCTAAGCAAGCTCTGTTCAGTGTTGGTTTTCTGTCAGATTCTTCGCTTATTCATTTGTTTATCCAGCACTTACAGAGCCCTGCTAAGTGTCTAGCAGTGTTTCTGAAGGAAAGGGCACAAAGATGAATACCGTTGAGAGTATACTCTGGGGAATGGCAAGGTCCAACGGGAGGGACCGAAGTGTAAACAGATAATTACAGTGCAGCCTAAAAAGTGCCAGAATGAAGGGCTACAGAATCTCAGTGCACAGAGACACCAGCCTTATTCTGAAAGAAGAGGAACTAGGAATGTTCTCAACAGGAGCTAATGTGTGTTCCGAGTTCTGAAGGCCAGAATTTCCCAGGCAGACAATGGGAGACAACCATACTAGAGAGAGATAGAGCGCGCATACAAGAGCATCTTCTTATCAAAGCTTCAGAAAACAGAGGAGGAAATCTTCTTCTCCTTCTTCTTCTCTTCCTTTATTCCCTGAAGCTATTAAGATAACAAATAGAATTCTGACCATTTTGATAATCATTATTGCCAAAGGATGATCAATAAAAAAGGAGAATTGTGTAAAGAGTTCAGGTGGGAGGCCGGTGGCTCACACCTGTAATCCTAGCTACTCAAGAGGCAGAGATCAGGAGGATCATAGTTTGAAGGCAGTTCCTGGCAAATAATTTGTGAGACCCTATTTCAAAAAACCCATCACAAAAAAGGGCTTGTGGAGTGGCTCAGGTGTAGGCTCTGAGTTCAAACCCCAGTACTGTACCACAAAAAAAGAATTCAGGTAGGGGCATTTTTTAATTTTGTTTTTGGTTTTGTGTGTGTGTGTGTGTGTGTGTGTGTGCAGTACTAGTGACAGTGCATTTAAAAATATTTTTTCTTGGAGGAGGGGGGCAAGGGGGAGAGGTGTCCCAAACAATGTATACACATATGAAATACATGTATAAACAATAAAAAATAAAAATATTTTTTCTCAACTGAGTACCATGACTTCAAAGGAATTTAAAATACTTGAAAGATTTTTAACTACCTTGAAATTTGATGCATAAAAATATGGTAATGCCACATTGATAGGACTATTTTTTGTAAGATTGAAAGGCAAAATATTACAATAGAAAAGCATTTTATTGAATGGGAAGGAAGATCAAGTCCAATGGCTTGAAGAAAACCATTCCTGTCATGTGATATACTCCCAGAACAGCCTTGTTAACATAAATGAAATATAGACTTTCTTATCAAGAGCTTGTATTTACTGCAGCTCACTAAAACAATTGCACTATTTCTTTTGAAAAATCCCTTATCTAAGCACAATAGAGCATTCTTGCAACTTACTTAAGAACAAGTCCCTAGAGAAAAAATAAGACAATTTGGTAACCAGTGATATCCTACACTGGTCACAAGGTGATCCCATAGAAATAATAGCAGAATACAAAGGTAGACAGCAACGAAGACCTCCCAATTCCCTTTCAGTTCAGTAATTAACAATATTTTACCCAGACCCTCTGTTAACTAAAGAAGATTAGTTAACAATCCTCCGAGTGCCCTCCAAGTTTTAACTGTGACTTTCTCTAGACAATTTAAACTCTACAAACACAGAGACTACAGCTGTCACTATCACAGTTTATTCACAGAGCCTTTGTAGTGCCTCCACCGACATATAAGAAGTCCAATATGCACCCAATTCGGATTCAATAATCTCATCAGTTTTATATGTGTGCGGCTCCATGAGCATTATGAAAAGAAAGAGAGAAAAGACCAGATTTCACAGAAGTTACTGAGGACCAATACGGGCCAACTCTTCAGGTAGACCGGAAACACCTAAGAGCCCACAGCCCCACATATGTGCATCATCAATGGACAGTACCAAATAGACCTTTATTGGGTCAGGAGCTCTGTTGAAATTCAAAAGCCCTTGGAAGTATGAATATATTGGTCACACCCTAGTGCCATTTGCTTTAATCTTACAATCAATAATTATTGCTCATATTGAAATCTGAAATAAAAATTTGCATGCATATGCATAGGGAAAGATTATTTTAATAGAAGACTTAAGAGCTTGCGAGGTAGGAAATTTGAGATAACAGAGCTATTGTGTTTAGACACATACTTCAAGTTAGGAAATCTCCAAGGTGTTTGGCTCAGTTTCTTCTTACAAATCTCCATCAAAAAAGTATTATATCCAAATTTAAATAAAAGGAAAATGAATTTAAGAGAGGTTAAAGGACTTATCCAAGGGCTACTGAGGTAGCTGGTAATAAAGGCAGGATTCCAACCAAATCTGCTGCTCTTATCTACTATTGGATGGTAAATCTTTTTTATAAAGAGCCAGATGGCTAATATTTTAGGTTTTGTAGACTCTACAGTCTTTGGTCTGACTTCTTAACGTTGCCAGTGGAGTATGAAAACAGTCAAAGACAATAAGGAAACAAATAAGCATGACTGTGTGCCAATAAAACTTTATTTATGGATTCAGAAATGTGAATTACATGTAACTTGTGTATTGCAAAATGTCTTTCTTCTTTTGATTTTCTTTCAACCATTAAAAAATGTAAAAAAGGCATTCTTGGCTACAAGCTATGTCCAAGCAGGCAGCAGAGTGCAGGGTGGATTTGGTTTGTGGGCTAGTTTCCAACCCCTGACCCTCTGCAACTTACTTCTGCGCACTTTAGAGACAGCAGGAATGCAACAGGTGCTTGGGTCTGAAGAAAGGTGGAGACTGGGGAACAATTTATGTGTCACTTGAAGTGTCTCTAAAGAATGAGGTAACCCTCTGGGCCAGGAAAAGTTCATCTTCTGTTAAGCCTGACCATCTTTCCTTCCAATGGGAATGGCAGGGATAACTTATAAGCCTTCAGACCTGGAAAACTGGTGTATCCCTATGTTATCCTGGTCAACCCAAGGCTTCCCATCAAACTTCCAGTCTGTTACATTTTGAGAAGGAATGTGGCAATCACATATCTGAAAATAACATAGTCCAGACTTCTGTGCCCCTCCATCTGTCCCCTTCTTTGTTACTCAATATTAACCAAGTACAACTGAAAATGCAAAATAACAGACGCAGGAAAAACAAACGTGACTGAGCTCCTGTCTTCCTGAGCAGCCTATAAGGAGCTTGGAAGCTACCATTCCAACCTAACAATAAGTAAGAAGTAGAACAAATTGAAAAAATAGTAAATCTTTCTAAATGGATAACAGAAGTGAGGTTACCAGGAAACTGATGCCCACCCCTCAAGTGGAAAAGACAGAGGGGAATGATCTGTGGAAGAAAGAATTGACAGACTAGACCTCACTGAAATTAAAATTTTCTGCTCTGCAAAGACAGAATTCTCTGCTCTGTCAAGAGAATGAAAAAGTGGCCAGGTATGGTGGCTCATGCCTGTAATCCTAGCTACTTGGGAGGTGGAGATTAGGGGGATTGTGGTTTGAATCCAAACCAGGCAAAAAAATTCATCTTGACTAATAAAAGCTGGGCATAGTGGAGTGTACCTGTCATCCCAACTATGCTGAAAGTGTAAATAAGAGGATGATGATATAGGCCAGCCAGGCGTAAAGTGAGACCCTATCATCTCAAGGTAATCAAAGCAAAAAGAACTGGTGGCGTGGCTCAAGTGGTAGAGCACCTGCCTCGCAAGGCAGGTTGTTTTGAACCCTAGTACTACCAGAGAGAGAGAAAGAGAGAGAGAGAGAGAAAGAAAGCGGGGAGGGATGAAAAGACAAGACACAAGCTGGAGAAAAATAATTGCCAAGGAATTGCCAAAATCCAGAAAAGTGACACCACCAAACGCTGGAAGGGTGTGGAGCAACAGGAACTTTCATTCATTGCCGTAGGAATGCAAAATGGTGCAGCCACTCAGAAGACAGGGTCATGAAACACTAATTAAACTTTACCACATGATCCAGCAATCAGCCTATTCAACGATACTGACAGTAGCTTTAATCATAATTGTACATGGAAGCAAACAAATAGGTAAGTGGAAAAATAAGCTATTATACATCCAGACAATGAAAGATGAGCTATCAACTCATACAAGACATGGAGAAAACTTAAATGCACATGACTTAATGAAGGAAGTCAATACGAAAGGCTGTATACTATGTGGCTCCAACTATGTAGCATTCTAGAAAAAGCAAACTTATGAAGACAGTGAAAAGATCAGTGGTTGCCAAGAGTTACTCATGAGGGAAGGATGAATAGGCAGAACACAGAGGCGTACTCTGACACCACCATGATGGCTGGATGTCATTATATATTTGCTCCAACCCACACACTGCACGATGCCAAGAGTGAGCCCTAAGGTAAACTACAGATTTGGGGTGATAACAATGTGTCAGTATAAGTTCCTCAGTTGTACCAAATGTCCCACTCTAATGAGGGCTGTTAATAATGGAAGAGGCTATATATGTGTGGGAAGGGTGATGTGGATATTTCTGTCCCTTCCTCTCAATTTTGCTGTGAACCTAAAACTGCTCTAAAAAAATAAAACTGTTACGTTTAAAAAGCAAGCAAATAAATAGAATAAGTTTGAGGGAAAAAGAAGTGTATTTCCCTCTCAGAAAAATGTAGATAACCTAGAGATGAATCCTTCTAGTTCATATTCTGTTGTGAATGTGCAGCTTTCAATGAGTATTCCAATATGGCTGCTCCATTCCAGCCATCACACCTGCATTCTAAAGATAAAATTATAGGAGACGAGCACGGCGTCCTCTTTCAGGACACTGTGGAAATTGTACATTCACTTCTACTCATATTCTATTATAAAGCAATCATGGTCAGATCTAGCTGCAAGGAAGTCTGGGAAATGCAACTTACTTCTGGGCATCCAAGTGTCCAGCTAATACCTGAAATATTTTGACTTAGGAAGAAAAGAACAGGGACATAATGCATAATTGACCAAATCCACCACATGTGTAGGGGACACTGGTGTAGGGGACATTGGTGTAGGGGACATTGGTGTAGGGGACACTGGTGTTGGGGACACTGGTGTAGGGAGACATTGGTGTAGGGGGACACTGGTGTAGGGAGACATTGGTGTAGGGGACACTGGTGTAGGAGACACTGGTGTTGGGGACACTGGTGTAGGGGGACACTGGTGTAGGGGGACATTGGTGTAAGGGGACATTGGTGTAAGGGGACATTGGTGTAGGGGACACTGGTGTAGGGGACACTGGTGTTGGGGACACTGGTGTAGGGAGACACTGGTATAGGGAGACATTGGTGTAGGGAGACATTGGTGTAGGGGACACTGGTGTTGGAGACACTGGTGTAGGGGACACTGGTGTTGGGGACTCTGGTGTAGGGGACATTGGTGTAGGGGGACATTGGTGTAAGGGAACATTGGTGTAGGGTACATTGACCCCCTTCTGCTTTTAACGTCTACTTTTGCCAACATGGAGATAAAGGACTCCAATCGCTGATTCTTAACCACGTCCAGAGTTACTTATCCTGATGCATTTTACACCTTTTTGTGCATCTCTGGTCTGCCCTGATCCCCATTCTCAATATTCAGCCTCTTTTCCCTGCTCACGCCCCCTTCTCACCACTCCCCATTGTTACCTGGCTTCTCCCAGCAAGTGTTCACGGTGCAAGACCCCAGCAGCATGACTGGGGACGAGGCTGGACACCTTTCAGGCAACCCAAGGCTCCCGCCCAGACGGCCTCCTTGTGTGGAGGGGTCCATACCTCACTGAATGTGTGTCAGAGCCTGAGCCCAACACCTGCTTACCTTCCATCCTACGGTGCCTAGCTGAAGCACTGACATGGTGAGCCCAAGGAGCTATTGAAAAACAAGGAAAGGAGAACACAGATACAGAGCTGTTTCTTTTAAGAAATCAAACTTAAAGAGCTCATGGTCACCAGGCATGATTAAACCAGTGGTAATAAAGTTGACATTTGCTGTACTGATGGGCAAATCTAAATTTTGAAAAAAATATACAAGTTGAATCGTATTTGGCAACACAGCTGCTGGTAAAGGAAGAAGAGCGTGGAGGAGCCTCACAGAGGAAGGGGAAAGACCAGAAGTCGCCATTGCCTTTTGCTACTTTCTTCCCCCTCTTCCACTATTTGGAAGTTCAGTTTAATGTCATTGGAAGAGATATTTTTTAAACTAAACAATAGTTATTACTTTAGTGAGAAGATGGGACAATAACATAGAAAGGTTTCTTCTTTTCCTGACAGTTACCCTCTTCCAAGCTAAGATTTCTTGTAGAGTTAGTGCCTCATAAACATGAAATGTGCTTGCTGGGTGGCCTGGATCACACCTGGTAGAATAGACAGCTCTGGAAATACCAATTTTGTGTAATACACAGTCACCAAGTACATTGAGGCTGCCATTGCTCCTTGACCTTGTCTCCCTCTTACTAGGTCAGATAAGACCCAGTCTGGAATCATAGCTTTGAGTTTAAGAAATTAGAGACAAAAATGCATGCATTTTGGAAGAATTCATTGTACTAATGAGTTGAATTTAGCAGAGCAACCTTTTGAAAGTTGTTTAACCTGTTGAACTTGGGAAAGAAGAAGAAAGATGGAAGGGGGGTGAATCTAAGATATATCATAAGCACAACTGTAAATGTCACAACGTCCCCCTGTACACCTATTACATGTCAATAAAGAAAAAGAATTGTGATTCAGTGTCATATGTCATCTTTTTCCCATCTGTGCCTCTTTAGGAGAACTTCAAACACATGACTTTTCAAAGCTCTCTCGAGTTTAAGTTAGGTCTGCTGGTGATAACGGTGTGTGGGCACAGGCCTCGAGGCTGCCTGGCTGATTTTGTTTATATTTATTTGATTTAGTCTTATACTTTCTGCAGACATGGAAGAGTGTCCCCAAAATGGCCTCTGGCAACGTGTTCTTCACTCAATTTAAGCACAAGACACAATGGCTCCTCTGATTGCTAGCAGCCAAAGTCAGCTGTAGAAGTAGCCATGCTCTGTCCAGTCTGTGTTCATTGTAGCATATACAAAAACATGAGTGGGCACAAAAAGAGGGGGCTAGGAACCCCAGGGCTTAGAAACACATCATCATCAGCTGCATTAGCTTTCCTCAAGGATAACCCTAAATCCTACCCCAAACCCCTGCAGACTAAGAACATAGGTCCTTGTTTACAAAAACCCTATTTTTATGGTAGCCAATCACTCCTTCAATTATAAGCTTTTATTGGGCCCACATTTGTGTATAGTTGGCGACTTAAATGGATCTGGAGCTTCTCAACAAAGATAATGTAGGAATATTTTTAAGATTTTATATCAACAAATATTTATTGACCTGTTTCTTATGTACATGAAGAGATTGTTAAGTCATTCAGTGACAATTGTTCCTCCTATGGTTTTTATCCTGATGTTCAACTGAGAGTTGCTATCACTGCACCCTTCATGTTTAATTGGGTTTTGAAGGACCGTTAGGAGTTCACCTATGGAACAGATAATGGGAAGAGCAGGAAGAAAGGTGAGAAAACTGTCTCTTGTCAGACAAATAGGACAGGGTATGAGACAGACAGACACAACAGCAAACTCAGGCCACCCTTGACTGAAAGGGAAGGGTAAGTGGCAAAGACATACAGCTGGAGGTCTGTGATTCAAGAATATACAGCTCACATAAATAATAAAAAAAAGACATCAACTTCCAAGAGTAGGTTTATTGAATTTTTTAGTTGTTATTAAACTAAAGTCAAGAGCTAGATGTTAAAAGCCACCAAACCTTATTGTTTCCACCATCTTGTTGTTATTAGAAAAAGCAATGAAAAAAACCCCATCTGGGCAATTTGCCTGGCTCTGGCTGTTGATCTGAACCTCGAATCACTAAAAGGCTATCTGAAAGCAGGAATTACGGTGGAAACTAACACTCTACTGTCTTCACCAGAAGCACTTCCTCCACATGCTGCTAATCCAGGGCAGATACAAGATGGACTGCCCTATGTCCAGAAGAGAAGTGACATCATCTCAGGCCTTATCCAGGTGAAGAGAGGTGCCCATTTTCTAACATATGCTCTGTACTTTTCTTCAAACATCTAAAACGAGCATTGTGAGGTCATCAAGGTCAAGTCAAGGGTATTTGGGATGACAGATAATCAAAGTAGGACCAATGTTGGCTGGATTGAGTCGTCAGGCTACTCCAAGGAATAGTCAGTCAAGTTCTAGGGGTCCTTGCCACCTGGCCATCAGTGTAACAAGGCTAAGACAAATAGATCATCTTTGCACCCTTTCTGTGTCCTGTGAAGATGCTATCTCAGATGAAAACAGTCAATAGTTTTCCATAAGGTTTGGAGTCACTCATGGATTGAACAAGATAATAGGTAGGCTGGATGTGGTGGTACACATCTGTAATCCCAGATACTCATGAGGAGGAGACAGGAGGATAGCAATTTGAGGCCAGCCCAGGAAAAGTTATTGAGCTGTTATCTCAAAACAAAGAAAAAGTAAAACGACCCTTGGTGTTGCTCAAGTGTGGCAAAGCCCTTGCAGGTGTGAGGCCCTGAGTTCGATCCACAGTACCACAAAAAAAATAAATAGCTACTTGAGACTGTGGTTGGACTGGGCTTGGTGAAAATGACTCAGAGCTCTAAAGATCCTGAAATCTAACATCATCTTTGAAATTAGCACACACTTTATTGCATTGAGTGCCATGTTCAAGGTCCCCAGTGTCTTTGTAGATCCTTGCAGTAGAGGCATTAAGATAACCACACACTTTTTAGTCTCTGTCTCTCTTCCAGTGAGCTATTTCCTTTAGTAGAATGTAGGTCTTTGGAGACAAGTCAATTACAAAATAAGACTATATGTTCTCAGTGCTAAGAATACCCAAGGGTCCTGTGGGGGTGGGAGTTGGGCCTTCATTAAATAAATGCACCTTTGGATAAGGGCCCATTAGAAATGGGCTATTAAGCCATAAAAGGCTCTCTGATTAGCTAAGAAAACCATCTGGTCTCTACACAGGTTTCTTTGATGTCCCTTGGCTCTGTATCCTTTCTACTGATCTTCCTATATCACCGTTCCCAACACCTCCTTCTCCTACATTCCACCTCACTCTCTGATTTGTCCATGATCACACAATATGGAAGGACCTAGACTCAGTAGAGGGAAATACCATCTATGCTGGGCAGTGCTGAGAAAAATCTTGTTTCTCTAGGGAAGGGGACAAGTGAGAACAACATCTAGAGTATGGCTTCTGAGAGTGGGAACTCAAGTAGAGGATTCACTCAAGGAATATGCAAACAGAAAAAGACAGAGGACCTGCCTGAGATAAACTCCTTAAAGAAACAATGTGATATGGTGAAAAGTGTAAATCTTTGCTGTCAGAAAGGCCTGGGTATACATTTCAAATCAGCCACTTACAAATTGTGTGACCTTGCTGAATTCTTTTCATATCTATGACCTTCAATTTCCTTGTCCATAAATTAAGAGTGATAAATCATATAAAAATTGCACATGACAGCTGAGTGCAGTGGCTCACACATGTCATCCCAACTATCAGGAGGCAGCAATTGGGAGGATCAAGGTTTGAAGCCAGCCCAAATGAAAAGTTCACAAGACTCCATCTCCACCAATAAAACTGGGAGTGGTGGTGTGTACCTATCATTCCGGTTATGCAGTAAGCGAAAATAAGCTCACGGCCCTATTCAAAAAAGCAAAAAGGGCTGGGAGCATGGCTCAAATAGCGGAACACCTCCTTAGCAAGATGAGGCTCTGAGTTCAAACTCCAATGTTACCAAAGAGAAAAATTGTAAATGATACATGTTGTGTCTGACAGATGGTAAGTATACAATAAATACTAACTCTTGTTGTTATCAGGGATGAGAAGGAAGAGGAAGACACAAAGCTTCATTGTCAAATCCAAAAAGTAGGAATGGGTTCAAAAACTAGTAGACAAAATTGAGAATCTTAATGGGAGTGGCTGATCACTAGGCAAGGTGACATCGAAGCTAGGCTTCAAGTCACATGGTGTGTAAGTGGGTCAGGCTTGTTTAAAGTGACATGGATGGGTCCACACCACCAGTGGTTAAAGTTTGGAAGTCATCTGACTTCCCTATGCACAGGATGTAGCATGTCTGCTGGGTGCTTGGTCCCCATCCATCTATAGAGACGCCATCATTGTCTTTATTCCCCTCCTCTGAGGTGGTGCTTCTGTGAACAAGAGCTGAAGAACAGAGCATGGGATCCATAACTTTCAGAAACAGATCCAAATTCACTCAAGGAATATGCAAACAGAAAAAGATAATTATATTTGATAACTATCAAATATAATTGTCAGAGAAGAGGGAATCTAGGGTAAAAGAGGGAGGAGGCTCTGATGGGGAAGAAAGGCATCAAAAACTGAAAAACAAACAAAAAGGAGGTGACTGGCCTCTTACACTCAGCACTTCTGACTGAATTTGGATTCACAGATGTAAAGTCCTCATTGCCAAATGAAGAATGGTCTTGAGGAGACCACTAACCTTGGCCAAGAAAGTAAACCCTTCTCCTTCTTCATTTCTTCACCTGCAAAATGGAAAAGCATTAGTTTAGACTCAGCTCAGCATCATGTTGGCTTTTAAGCACAAGAAAGTCATTGTGGGTTTTTTGAGGGAATTATGTAATGGAAGATCAATACAAGTGTTCCAACATTTATTTTCTGCTACACGCCTGGCACTGTGTTAAGCATTTTTATATTAATTACCTCACTTCATCTTCATGACAGCCCCATGAGGCCAGTGTATATTATCAACTAGATTTGACTGAAAACAAATTTAAAGCTAGAAAACTTAAGTAATGTGCCCAAGTTCACATAGTGACAAAATGGCAATGCTGGAAGGTTACTCAGCAACTTTGATTAAGCACCTGTAATGCCCCAGCCACTGAGTTAAGTACCTAGGTGCCAAAGTGATTATCAATGGATAGACTTTGACATCCATCTACCAAGGAAGGTGAGTGGGGATTGCTTACACAAACCAATATGTGTTTGCTTCAATAGCAACAAACACACAGGCTAAGACAAACAGATTATCTGTGTCACCTTTCTGTGTCCAATGAAGCCACTACCTAAGATGAAAGCAGTCTGTATTTTTTCATGAGATTTGGAGCAACTCTTCTTTCTATTGAGAAGAAACTCTTCTAGAAAGAAGAGTTACATGGCTCTGGGGGAGCCTATAATGGGTTTTGACTTTAGCTGGAACTTGGAAGTGAAGATTATTATGACCAGAGAGAATATAAACAGCATGTACAAAAGTCCTGTGGCAGGAAGGATCAAGAGAATTAGGAAGGACGAGAAGAAGCCAATATGATTAAAACAGAGAGGGGAAAGAAAGAGTACTCAAAAGTACAGATGGAAAGAGAGACAGGGCCTGCCACACAGGGCCATGGTGTGGAATTGTTGCCTCTCTCCTATGAGCAATGGAGCCCAATAAGCAAGAAAAAATTGGGCTACCAGAGTAGAAAAAAATGGTCTTCCTTGTCAGCTGGAGGTGAGGTCAGACACCTTATCAGGAGGATCGAAACAATGCTATTGTTTTTCCAGTGTGTTGAGCTAACAGCAGACGACTAGCAATGAGGTAAGCAGTATAAGATGAAAACAAATCTGTATAGACCCATGAAGGGTCTCACTTGGCTTCTAAGATGTTTGACAATGGAAATCTCCAAGCAATGCTCACATTCTTCAAGTGTAGTTAAGGGAGAAACAGGTGACTTTGCTTTGCTTTACTTATAAACCAACAGATTTAAGGTGCCTACTCACCAATGTGGTGGCTAGCAAGAATAAGCACACATATAAATCATACTCAGCCACACTCAACTCCTGATGTCCTGCACTGTGAGTTACCGCACGTGTTATACATGATACATGGGGAATCTGCTCTCTCTCTGTTTTTAGATCTATGTGTCCTTCTAGGAAGAATGAATCAAAAACAGCAGACAAATCAGAGGGAGGCTGATTTCTTTCATTGAAGTAAATGTATGATCACTAGCTCAGAGAGAACGTGGCAGAAGAGAGAGGGTTTGAGCATTGTCTCAAAGTTTTCAACCATTTCTAAGATAATCAGAAATAGTGTGCTTACCTATGATAACATAAGTATTCTGGCCTTACGAATATTAACACGTTTGAACATGTAGAAATTTCTGCATTGGTTCTTTAAATTGTAGGAAAAATAAGTGTCTTTGCAAAGATCTTACAAGAAGAAATGGAAGGGAAGTGAGGAACGTTCTAGAAAGTGAGTCTTATTCTATCTTTGGAACTGTACAGCAGAAGAAAGTTAGATAAGTCCATCTTCCTGACCCCAGTATGCTTCATTCACAGATTTGATTCTCATCTGCCACTCTCTACAAGAATAGCAAGCTAGTTCCTGTGGCCTCCAGCTGGAAGCTCCACCTCTTTGTCAATCCTAGCTTGATGTTTCCAAGTCTGGCCTTCACCAAGCTCTCCACTCTCTTCTCTCTTTCCCCCCCCTGGACTTCATGTGATGGTTTTGAAATGTGTCCATAGTTCCTTCAAATTCTACTCTCTAAAAAATGGAGCATAATTTTGTTCCTTTTGAGTATGGCTTGGACATCTTGCCTCATTTTTGAGAAATAAAATACAGTGAGACATGCCTCCCTTCTTGGAATACTCACTCTGGGGGAAAACTGTCTGCCACATTATAAAGAGACTCAGGCAGCCTGGCAGAGAAGCCCGTGTGGATGAAAGATAGCTTCCAGTCAACAGCCTTGTGGGTGCCATCTTGGAAACAGATTCCAGTTTTAGTCAAACCGTCAAGTGACTTCAGCCTCAACCAACAGCTGGTTGAGGTTCAGCTACTTTCAAATTCCTGCCCCTACACACTAAGGTAATAAAAGTTTATTGTTTTAAGCCTCTAAGATTAGGGATAATTTTTTACATAACAGAATAGACAACATAATAATGGCAAAAATTACTAACCTCCTTGCAGAAAGGAATAATGTCTGTTTGTCTTGTAATTGGAAATTCAGTGCCTGATGCAAAGTCAGATTTATGTGTTTATTAAGTAAATGAATAAGACATGTCTATGGCAGATGTTAAATTACTTATTTTTTCCCTCTTCACATACTTTCTCATATAATTCTCACAGCTATTCTATAAATTGTATTTATTATTCTTATTTTAAAGAGGAGTCATTTGAAGCTCAGCAAGATTATGAAATTAAGTTCCTGAGTCTCTGACTCTAGACCCATGGACTGGCCAAGCAATGGCGTTACATGATTGACAACTTGTTGTACTATCGGTCAAAGGTGTGTGCTTCCTGCACCTCTTCTCAGAACTCCAACAATGAGGCCAAACTATGCCAAATCTCTTGTGGAGGTTTAATAAGTGTAGATTTCTACAAGACAGCAAGAAACAAGCTGAGCTGGAGCTCTGGCTGGGATACAGTTGGAGTGTGTTCCCCAAGGTTTTGTGTTCTAGAAACTTGGTCTTCAGTATGGTGATGCAAGAAGTTGCAGAACCCCTGACGCAGTGGGAGGTGGCTGGGTCAGTGGGAGGCACTGCCTGTGGAAGATATTAATGCTGGTCTCTCAGAGTGAGCTATAAAGCAAGCTCACCTCACAGTCTTGGCTGTTTCCCATTCTACTCTTCTGCCATATTTTAAAGTAGCTGAGGGGATGGTCACCAAGAAGTCAAACAGATAGGGCTATCCAATACCACATTTTCAACTTCCCAAACTGTGAGTTAATTGAACCCCTTGTCTTTCTAAGGCACACAGCTTCAGATAATTTGCTATAGCACCAGAAAATGAACTGATAAAGCTAGCTGGGATGGGATGACCCACGTCTGCCTCTAGAAGGAACAAGACCGAGGACCTGTACAAGGTGAATATGCACAAGCCATCGTGGCTTGCAGGAGGGCTGCTCCCTCTCCAGGAGGTTTCACACAAGTCTCATTTCCTCCATTGGCTGCAAAGCTTTAGGCTGGTTCAGTACAATAAGAACAAAATGTCCAGATCTGGGCAGGTCCCTTATGACTCTCCAAACCCAGCACATTCTGGGGATTTAATCGTCAGGCTCCAGGTGCCCAGAATCACATTCCTGACACCTCACTAAGCCCTTCAGGGAAAATGTTGAGTTGTTCAAAACAAGGTTAAAAGAGATTAAGCCCCCAAATCCAGTCAACAGCCAACGCGTAGAGAACGCTAGCCATCCACACGCATGCCTAAATATGCAGTTTCTTTGTGGTGACATACTTTATCCTTTGAAAGCAGAAACATCTGGAAGTGCTGATAAAATTTATTAAGAGCTGAAGAGCTTCCTTTTGTGCTGTTGGGGGGTTCGTAGCTTCATTTTACTAAATGCCATGACTCTGGGGTGAGATAAGATTAAACTTGGTAATGACATTTCTGAATTTTGTCCTTATAACTGTACCCCCAGACCTACATTTAGGAGGACAAATTTTTGTGTTAAAATTCAATTTAAAATAAAGTTCTAGAAACTTCTACAACCCATGAGAGAATCTGAAAGCAATGGGCTTTGACATATTTCCCCCAACAAACCTCTTATGTTTCTAGTGGGAAGACAGCGAAATGCTATTATTTTCTTAAAGCCAAAATAATTTTTTACAAAAGTACTTAATGATAAAGTAGCTCATTATATACTACCAAACAGTGGGAATATTATGGTGTTCTCACATTAAATCTAATAAAGATTCGTGTTTACCTACAGCAAAGTCTAAAATAAATGTTAAACATTGATAACAGGTAGCCCTCTTCCCTCTCTTTCCCCCTGCCTCCATCCCTTCGTCTTTCCTTCGTCCAATGTCTCCTGAGTGCCTGTGGCGTGCTAGGTACTGTCCTAGGCTCCAGGTGTCCAGAGGTAAGATTCAGTATTGCTCTCAAGTAATTCATAGTCAGCAAAGTAAACAGAAAACACACACACACACACACACACGAGTATAACACACTGGTTCTGAGAATTTGCCTTTGTGATCAAAGGATAGGCCAGAATCCAAGGCACTCTTGGATTACTTATTGGCTGTCTGTTATTAAGCAAATTTTCTCACTTCTCTGATCAAGGGGTCCTCATATGTAATGGGGGTGACCATATCTGCCTCACAGGACCATTGTAAGGGTTAAATGAAGTCACAAAGAAGAAGCTCTCAGCACAGGGCCTGCATGGTAAGCACTCAATAAATGGCGGTCATTGGCTTTATCACAGAGGGCACAGTGGGTGTCCAGAGGTGGCCAACTGGCTTTTGAAGATCTAAATCCCTAAGCTGAAAGTCACATGGGTAACCCTAAATTGGCAATAATAAATTACCAATGGAATTGGTAGTACTTGATTTGAACTTGGGCATCATACTTGCTAGGCAGGAACTCTACTACTTGAACCATGCCTCCAGTACATTTTGTTCCGGTTATTTTGGAGATAGGGTCTTGCTTTTTTGCCTAAGCCAGCGTGGACTGAGATCCTCTATTTTTTAGCTGAGATTACAAATGCAACCCATCACTTCAGCTAATGGTAGAGATGGAATCTTGCTAACTTTTTGCCGGGGCTGGCCTGGAACCTCCATCCTCCTGATCTCAGCATCCTGAGAATCTGCAATTATAGGCATGAGCCACCAGCACCTGGAAGAGTTTGTGTTCTTTACAAACCTAGTCATTGAAGAAAACATGTCATTGTCATCTTACAAAAATTTTTAGGATCTACATTACCCAACTCTTGCCTGTAGAAGTCACTTAATTTTTTCCCCAAAGCTGTTCACTTCACCCATACGTGCTGCCTCTTCCAGGAGACGCTGAGATAGCCCCTATGACCAAGCACTACTTGGCAAATCTAAAATCAACTTTTGGGTGTCCATCAGAGATCTCAGAGATATGTCTTCTCATATTTTTCATTTCTCCCTTTGCTATCCATTTGGTTGGAAAAATTTAATTCCAACCATGATTAGAAGAGTTCCTAAGCTTTTTTCTCTGGAGTGGTAGCATGGGACAAGTGAGAAAGCACAACCATTGGAGTCAGGAAGCTCTGAGTCTGGACCAGGTGGCTCAGAGCCCAGGAACCTTGAGTGCATAACTCCTGCCAGCCTCTGTCTTGAGGATTTTCCCCAAGCATGAAAATAACTGTCTCATGTGGAAATGAAATGGAGGTCACATACATAAGGTCACTAACTGAGAAACCCAAGCCTGGTGAATGTTCAATAAGTGCGGGTTTCCTTTCTTTGTCAATACAAGCAATGTGTGACTATGTTTACTCACAGACTTTATGGCTCTACCACTGATGCTTCTATGCCCTTCTCCCCTCCATGTGCAAGCCACAGTAAATAAGCCTTTTGTTGTTCAAGTTGAGGCCCAGGTGAATTAATTAAGTGCGTTTTGAGAGAATACTGCATGTCTATCACTCAATTTGAGCATAATTGGACAAAACTAGCAAGAAGAGAAATGAAAATAACATCGGTCAAATTGATCAACCTCCATTAATTACAATCATTCAGAAGACAGAGTGAAAACTTCACTTCAGCAAGACAGAGCTCTTCTCTTAGGAATACATTGAAATTTCACAATAGAAGACCTAAGATACTCTGAAAAGGGACCTAAATTTTTCATTTGTCCATTTTGTAAAAGGTCACTCATTTGGCAACTATCAATTACAATGCATAGCACTTTCCTACAAACAAAACAAAATGAGAGTATGGAAAAATGGAAGGCAATATCTTTTGTTTCCAGATGAGAGAATTTGATAAACAAACATATATCTTTGATCTCTGCTGACTTCATGGGAGTTCCATCTTCCATCCACTACAAATTATTCTCCCAGGCATCTTCTCTTCCCTCACCTCCTCACACCCACCTCAACTCTTCATTGCGTGTCTAATCCATTGTCTCAAAGGATACTAATAACCACTTTATTGCCCAAACGATGGGCTGGTTTCTTTCCCCAACTCTTAATCAATTTGATTTCTTGGTGGTTCCTAACAAATTGATGACTCTTTTCTGAAATCCTTTGATTTCTCTCCTGGTTTATGGCTCTTCTTGTTCCCTGTAATCCCATTTTCCTCTCAGTAGAGAGAACTTTCTTAGCTCTTCTTCCCACCTCTCACTCTTTTCCCCTATATGTGTGTCTTCTTCCATGGCTCACAAATCTCTATCTCCACCTCCAGTGTCTCCCAAAATGCCACAAGTCACCCCAAAGACATATGTCCCAAAATAAATTACTCTCTTCCCCACATGCTCACCAGGCACTCTGACCTGCCTCCTTGACTCCTCCCCTTCTTCATCCTTCAGAGCCCACTAGTCTTCCTGACAATCTTACAAATGTGCAACCTTCCCCTCTCAGCTGCCTCAATTCAGGCTCTTAGCCTTACTTCCTTGGGCTACAAAGGTAAGCTCCTAAATGGACTGTGTCCTTGTATCACTTCTTTTTAATTTGCCTTCCTCACAGTTGGCAAAATTATTTATTGAAAATCCAATTCTACCTATGTTATTCTGTTTCAAATCTTTCTTCATTCTGCTATTGTCTATGGAATAAAGATCACTTTCCTTAACACCATGTTACATTAAAAGGCCTTTTAACTCTTGTTCCTGCCTATTCATGTAGCCTGTCCCCTGTGCTTACCCCAGAAGCCACTCTTCTTCAAGCTGGGGATACTCCTCTGACCCTCTGTTCCTCTGCATCCTTCAGTTGATTCAGATGGGGATGTTTTCACTTCCTAAAAACCAGGCTCATCTTCTCCCCTGACACCTGGAGACTTTTGGCTGTATGCCTGCCTCTGTTTCTAGTTTTGAGTTATCCTATAAAAAGAACATATTTCTTCTTGATTCCCCAAGGCCTAGAACAATACCAGGAACCCTAGTGGCATACAGTCTCTAATTTACCTCTTCAAATATTTCTCAAGTATCTCTAGCTTCATGTCCATCCCCTTCATAGACCCTTGCTGTGGTTTGGATGTGGTTTGTCCCCACCAAAACTTGCGTTGAAATTTGAATCTCAATGTAATGGTGTTGACAAGTGGTAGGACTTTCAAGGGGTAATTTGGTCATAGGGGCTCCACCCTCATGAGGGATGAATGTAGTTCCCACAAAGGCAGGTTATTATATAGTGAGATCATAGGTAGGGGATGTAGCTCAGTGGTAGAGCTCTTGGTTAGTACACACAAGACCCTGGGTTTAGTCTCCAGAATCACAAAAATAAATAAATAAAGCAAGGCTACCTCTGGTCTCTTGTTCCCTCTCTCATATACTGTGCTTCACACACACACACACACACACACACACACACTTACTTGCCTTTCCACCATGAGGACACCACCCAAAGCCAAACAGTACTACGTTCTTAGAGCCCCAAACAGACAGCTAAATGAATTTTTAATTTGTAAATTATCTAGTCTTAGGTATTCACTCATAGCAACAAAAAATGTACTAAAATTCCCCTTAAGTTAAAGAGTTAAATCTCTGATTTAGACTATCACAAAGCCTTTGCACTCTCCTCTCCTGTGTGCCGTCTCCTGGCTAATACCCTTGTGAAGCTCAGAAGCCACACGACTGCTCCTCAATCACAGCTGTTCCATCAGCAGTCGAGCAGCTGATAACTAGCCACTGACCCAACCACTCAATGCCCCACCACCCTTCCTTTCTCGAGACTTCAGGTTGAAGGAGCTTTCTCCACAATGAGGGCAGCATTGACCCAATGGGCTGGTATCCAAGTTTCACAAAGCATCTGCTTCTCTACTGTGCACACTTTCTGTGACCCACCAAAGAAATCTTCGTTCTCTGGCATGATTTCAAGGATCTTCATAATAGGATAACATTTCAGCCTTATTTACAAATAATACACATACTATCCTAAATTAGAGGATCTCAGAACTTAATACGCATGTGAATCGCTTGGATATCATGCTCAAAATTTAGATTCTGATTTATCAGAGCTGGAGTGTGGACCTGAATCCTGCATTTCTGGTAAGTACCATAGGATGTTAATATTCCATAAGCCACAGCTTTGAGTAGTGAGAGTCTCAATACTGGCCCAATTAGCCCACGTGTTCCCATTCCAGTGTCCACCTGGAATGCTCAATGGTCTCAATGAATTAGTTGGTCCCTCAAAGCCATCCGAGATGCAGCCTCCTCACTAAGATTTTCTCTTACCTCATGAGGGAAATACGTACTCTTCCACCTTGGAATTTTTGTACACTGGACTTGAAAACTCAATCATCAAGCAGGCACAATAGCAGAGTTTTCACATCTATTTCCATTTCAGGACAAGTTTTATTGTTTTCCACTAAGTTGACCCAATCAAAATGATCTGGGCATTCATTATTAAAACTGCATGGGAGTTCAAATATTGTAGGGGAAGCTCCCATTCATCCAGATAAAAGAATCAGAAAAATGTGAACAACCAAGACTATGCAGAATGGCATGGTCATAATTTATGTTTATAGTAATAACAGAGGCTTAAGGAGCCTAGAATAGCTTCTGAATCATCAAAGGAAGATTAAAATTATATTCAGCATATTTCAGAGTGAAGTGGATGTGATTGTGTTCTAATTGTCCAAAAAGTGACATATGGTGTGTGTGTGATGTGTTCTGATTCCTTGAAAACTTATAAGGAATATATAATTGTCACTTTTGGCCCCATGTAATATTTAATACTCTTAGTACCAACTATGTCTGTCATTATTCTACCACATGTACACACACACACACACACACACACACACACACCACATGCTTTATTAGGAAAAAGATATAGAAAAGCCAGGATTCTGCTACACTTCCTAAGTTCCCCCAAATAAAAATGAAAAATCAAATTAAATTAACTATGTAGAAGACAAAGACAAGGTCAAATATAGATGAAGCCAGGAAGAATGGTTGCATGGACTGCTTCATAACTAATTGTTTAATAATTATCATATTATGATAATTATGTTTGAAGATTTAGGTCTAATTTCCTCTCCCCATTATCTCTTTTCTTCTTTCCACAACTCATCAGGTAGATGGGCAGGATTTCCCCTGTGTTTCCATTTGAGGATTGCCTTATACACTAATCCTTTTTTTGCCATAGGTAACATATACCTCCCTATCTTCTTGAGACTATATTGAAATTGTTGCTTCACTTACAAGAGGAAATAAATCACATATTCCCTTAATATTTTTTAAACATTACATTCACTATATTCTTCCCCTGATAAACTTTGGTACTCAACCCCAACTCCAAAGATACTTCTTTTAGTCCAGGAACCTAACTCCTTCCAAGGAAGTGGTTCCCAGTGTTTGTTCAGATGGGTTTTGTCATCAACTGGAAGTCTTACTTCTTTTCAATGGAGAATTCTCATCCTCCAAAGAAACTCAACTTTCTTGATTCCAGATCCATCCTCAATGGAAGCTGGCCATGCAAACAGGAAAGTCTCCCTGGAGGACCCTGGGGTGAATCCTGCCTCTCCAATGAACAGGGAGTGGTTGTCATGGCCCTCACACCATAGGGAGTGAGGACCAGCTCTCCATCTACCACATCCTGTCAGTGGCCTCTAGAGTCTCCCTCAAAGAAGAAACAGGTGCTGACTGGGCTTTCCATGGGTTCACACTGGTTATGTTTGGTGAGGTCTTTCCGAGGACATTTGATGCTCTAAATACACATATAACTGTATTTAGAAGGGTTGGCCTGACAAGAATTACAGGGCAAAGACCAGATCAAAATCAAGACAGAATGGGCAGGCGACACCAAGGGCTGTCCACAGATGGAGGAAAGGGAGGGCCATGCTCCTTACCTTCATATAGTCTTGGTTTTTGAAAGATGTCCCCTTACTGGAGATGAAAACCCTACTCCATGATGTTAGCAGCAGAAGAACTGGGACAAATTTAGAAAGCCCATGCTATAGAAGAGCAGACTAGAAGTCCTTGTCAGGCCAGAAGGGAAGACCCTGAGTGTGTCCTCTGAGTTTGCGGGGTCACTGGAGGGTGGCTTGTGCATAAGCAGGGGCCTCTACCACCAGAGGCCCAGAGTGTCTTGACCAGTGGAAGAAGTGACTGGAACTTAGTCCTCAGTGCACCAGGAAAGGAACTACTATCACAAGAATGAGGAGGCTAAGTGGACACTGGCCAGCCCTGAGCTGCTGATGAGTGAGGGCCACACTGCAGCCGTCAGTCCACCAGCCTTTGAGTACCCAGTGCCAGTGGCCCTGTGGGCTCCCTTCCATGAGTTACCTGTGGGCATACCACTGTTGCAGTCCTGGACACTTATTAGTGTCCTAATGTATGTTTGACTTTTTCTGAGGGGAGGGGAAAGTTGGCACCCTGACCAAGGTGGGTGTGGACAGAAAGTGTTCTTGAACCAGTTCATCAGTGGACGTCCTGCCTCGAACACAGGCTCTTCCCTGCATTCTTCTTGCTCTGCCTTCGCCCTCATTTCCTAAGAATCCCTTAGTTTCTGATTATCCATAAATTTTCCTCTGCTTGGCTCAAAGCTTCAGGGTTTATCCTGGCCTATTTCTTATAAATCTACCCTGTTTCTTACACTCAATTTGTCTTGACCTTAGCAAATTGCTCCCGTCGAAGCCTTGGACTCCCTCTTTCTCCACCACAAATACCTGATTCTTCTAATAATGTTTGTTTTCTCTCAGGTTCACTTCCCTACCCTTTATCCACAATCATTGCCACTTCCATCTTTGCATGGAAATATTTGAAACAATCATGGAAAGCGAGATCTTTGTGTTGTGAGGTTTCGTGAAGACAAACACAGAGTCTATTAGGGTTTCCTACAGGAAGAGTCCTTATTACCAGGCACATTGCTGATCTGACTACCGGGAAAGGTTGGCAGATAACAGCAATGATGAATGTGCCGCACCAGGGTCCTTCATTATTATCTGTTTATGTAATTGAATTGCTATCCCTAAGAATTACAAGAGAACCTGGAGATTGCAAACTGGAATCCTCCCATTGTATAGAGAAGTAAGTTGTGCAACAAAAGGACTTGAGCCTTTGCCAAAGTCATAGGGTGAATCAGGAATGCTAAGATCAAAACCTGGATTTCTAATTTCTGGATCTAATGTTCTTTTAACCCATTAAAAATTCATTCAACACACAAAAATAAATAGAATTAGGACTTTAAGAAGGGGAAAACAAGAAGAATTTGCTTCACTCATTCATTCATTTCATTCTTATTTGTTGAATGTGAAAGTACTCTGTTGGGCAAAGAAGGTAACAAAAAAATAGATGCTGACTTTAGCCATAAACCTGACATTCAGCAAATGTCCATGCAAAGCTGGGTGCCATTAGCTCACGCCTGTAATCCTAGCTCAGGAGGTTCAAAGCCATCCTGGACAAATAGTTTGCAAGACCCTATGTCGAAAAAAAAATCACAAAAAAGGGCTGGTGGAGTGGCTCATGGTGTAGGCTCTGAGTTCAAACCCCAGTACTGCAAAAAAAAAAAGTCCACGCAAATGAAATGCACCATATCCCACAGGAATGTAAAATGGGACTGTTTGGGGGTGAGAAAGAGTGTGTGGGGGGAGTGTGAAAAGAGAGGGTGTGAGGGAGATAAATATGATCAAAATACTTTATACACAGAGATGAAACAGAATAAGGAAACCTGTTAAAACCGTTTTAAAGGTGGGAGAAGGGAAGAGAAAGAGTAACACAGAGGGTGAATTTCAAAGTTCATTATATACATGTATGGAAATATCCCAATGCAATGCCTTTATACAATGATATATACCAATGATATACCATATCAATTTTAAGATGGAAATATGTTTTCAAATATCTCAGCATACCCAATATGAAAACGAACAGTGCCATCAATGTGAGCCCAGAAGGAATCAAGTCATCCAGACAGGATTTGCATCATTTGCTTTTTTCACACAGGGATACTCCCATCACAGGACTTCCTTTAATTTATACTCTCTGCGTGAGGTTTTGTGGGCCATACTTGTAGTTGGATGTCAGACCACAAACCTGCATAATGACTACCTCTTGGTTCAAGTTGTTTTCCTTCCTCCTTCCACCAGAGGTCAAGGTCAAGCCTGGCAAATTCCCTTGCTGTCCCTTTCCACAGGCTAGGTTTGCTTTCTTGTGTACCCGTATACTATGGGGGAGGTTCTTGGGAGAAGTCTCTTGATAATTCCTCACCTTGACCTTGTTTTGTTGAACTTTCTTAGAGCTGTGTGAAATAATATTGAATTTTACAACTAATAGGACCTCAGGTTCTCTAAAATACAGTGGTTATAACTATAATAAGAATTGTGAAAACAGTGTAGAATGGCACAAGAAAAGAAAACATGGTTGTCTAAATTAAAGGGCTCTGAATAGGTGACACAAAAACTGAGTCCTGAGATTGGAACAAATGACTCAAGGCTGAGCACTACAGATAGGTGGAATGGCCTGTGCAAAGCCCACTGAGGTAAGGAAACCAGTATGGTTTTTTAATTCCTTAATGTTACTATCCAATGGAAAAGTGTCTTTTCAATGAATCACTTTCCCTTGAAATCTGATATAGAAATACGATGGGTTTTGTGCTACTTTTAAAAAATCACATTTTAAATGAACAGGGCTATGCCCTCCAATTATAACTACTAGCCATGGGTTGCTCAAGTTCATTCTGTTCCCTGCTGCTGTGTGAAATGCAGTGAACTGACGTGTGGTTCTGTAACAAGATAAATTACCACCATCGAATATGCTGTGTGCACAGGAAGTTATGGACGCCATTCCTTCATGCTTTTCTAGAAGAGCCTCAGCTCCAGGGGCTGAGCAAGGCAGACAGGGACTGTTGGAGGCGAGTGATTTGGAACAGGTTCATGTAAGGAGGCTTTCCAGCTGGTGTGAGGAAGGCACTTTTCCTTCCCTGTGATCCTCTTAAAATCATTTTCAAGCTAATGCCCACCCAGCATCCTTCAAATGTGCTTCCTGTGGCTTCAAAAATGTGATGATGAAAAAAGCACAATTCGTGTCTTCCACACATGTGGCTCCAGGGATTTCCCTTCTGTCACTGGGACATCTTAAAACTCCTAGATTTAGGTCCAGTATAGTTGATCATATCTGTAATCCCAGATGCTCAGGAGGGCAAGATCAGGAGGATTAAAGTTTGAGTTAGTGAGACTCCATCTCAATCAATAAGCTGGGTATGGGGGTGCACACCTGAGATTCCAGCTATGTGGAAGGCGTAAGTAGGAAGGTCAAGATGTAGGCCAGTCCTAGATAAAACCACAAGACCCTATATGGAAATTAGCTAAAACATAGAAAGGGCTGGGGGCGTGGCTCAAGCAGTAAAGCACCTACCTAACAAGCTGAGGCCCTGAGCTCAAGCCCCAGTACCCCTCCAAAAAACCCCCAAATCTTAGATATTTGAAATTCCAGCTGTTGTAAGATCAAACAATAAACACACTTTCACTTGTGTTTCCAGAGTTCTTTTATAAGTTTGTTTAATTTGGGTTTTTTTGGTTGGTGGGCTGGACTGGGGCTTGAAATCAGGGCCTCATCCTTGTTAGACTCTACTGCTTCAACCACACCACCAGCCCTTTTTTTGTGATGGGTTTTTCCAGATAGGGTCTCATGAACTATTTGCCCGGGCTGACTTCCAGTCACTATCCTCCTGATCTCTGCCTCCTGAGTAGCTAGGATTACAGGAATGAGCCACCTGTACCCAGCTAAGAGTTTCTTGATGAAAGGAAATGATGAAGAGCTGTCAACTTCTTCACTACTTTGTAGAAGTGCCCAGTTAGAGGATAGTTCATCAGGTGAAATGCCTGCTTCTTTTCAACCAAGCTCCCTACTCCTAAATGACAATACCCCAGGAATTCCCAGGAATCTGTTCGGCCTGTGCTCCATTCTATACCTGTGTGTTGAGATACTCAGACCTAAATGCTGGGGTGTGAACTAGGAGGTCCTGGAGCTGGGGGAGGTTCCTTGCAAGCCTCTCCCTGGGTCTAAGGGCACATTAAGAAGTGAAGAGGGTTACACAATGCTACTTCTTTTCACTTGTCTGTCATGCTCAAACACAAATGGGTGGTCACCAGGACTGATACTTGGTGCCCTCCTTGCAGCCATACCCTATGTTGGGTAGAAGAGGTTGGGAACTCCTCACCCTTAACTGGACCCCAGATAGATTGTTACAGTTCAGAAAAATGAATCTCCCCACCTTCTGTTGTCCACTTCATGCTACTATGATACTCTCATTCAGAGAAGAGCCTTTGGCTTTGCTAGAGAGAATAAGTGGCAGATTAACAGATCCTTCATTCCAGAACGCATTCATTCAAACAGCAATCAATGAGTGCTTACCAGCTGCTGTTTGTTGTTGTACAGATGAAACATACCCTGTTCGTTGACACTGACATATTTTGCATCATCTTTCTTTTTTTCTTTCTTCCCCTCTTACCCCTCTATTCTCCCCCTTCCTTCTTACTGTAAGGTTTATAGTTGCCATGATTTAAATGTGCTACCTCCAAAATTCAGTGTTTTGTCAATGTCATAGTATTAAGTGGCCCTTTAAGAGGAGATTATGTCATAAGGGTCCCCATAGGACCATGCCTTTATAAAAGGGACTTCATGCAGCATCCAGTTCACTGGCCCTTCTGACACAGCATTCATTCCCTCTGCAAGATGCAGAAGATACCACCTTGGAAGTAAAGATTTGGCCTCACAAGACAACTGGATAAGCCAAGACCTTGGTCTTGAAGTTTCCAACCTCCAGAATAGTGAGAAAATTAATTTCTGGTTTTTATAAATTTCCTACTCTGTTTTGTTACAGCAGCACAAACAGACTGAGACAGAAATACTGGGATGGTTGCTTTTGGATGTCAGCTTGACTAGATCAAGGGACATACAGATCACTTGGAAACACAGGATTTGTTCTCAGTACTTCTAAGCATCAAGCCCATTCCTCTTGTACTGAAAGGGAAACTCTGGTAGCTCTGCTTTGGATTGGAGTGATTGAGCCATCCCAGGTATGTCTGTGAAGGTGTTTAGAGAAGGCAAGCATGGGAACAGATGAAACTGAGTTGGTGAGATCCAGCATCCAACCTGCTGGTGCCCAGGTACAGAACGGCAGAGAAAGGGTGCATGCTCATTGTCCGGCTTCAAATACCAGGACGCCCTTCTTCTGCACTTGGACGTCAGAACTCCAGGTTCACAGGCTTTAGATTCTACAACTGGCACCTGGAGACCCAGGCTCTTGAGCTTTCAGTCCTACTAGGAATTACACTATCAGCTCCCTGGTTCTCAGGCTTTTGGACTTGACTGAGCCACACTCCTGGCTTTTCTGCTTCTTAAGTTCACAGACAGCCTATTGTGTGGTTCTTTAACCTCCATACTCTTATGAACCAATTCTCATAATAAATTCCTTTTCATGTATTTCTCTCTCTGTTTCTGTTTTCCTGGAGGACCATGATGAAAACAACAGTACTGACTATGGTTATTAGGTCAAATAATTGTATTTGGTTTGGAGAAAAAAAAGAAGCCAGAAAGCAACTAAATCCTGATCTCAGCTGTCAACTTCAGACTTTGTGAACTAAGTGCTAGGTGACTACCAAGTTCACATCCAAGATTGGTGGTGCTGGGCTATCACAGTCACTTTCAGAGGAAAACAGTGGAACTGACTGACACTAAGAACGTTCGTTGCCCTACATTTGATTAAACTCCATTCTGTACCTTTCACCTGGGAAAACCCATAGGCTGATGTAGAAAAACAAACCTTTTATTTCAATAATAAACTTTGAAGTTGGAAAACAAAGCACCACCTGGGGTGCTTGTTGGAATTTCAAAGGGTGATAAAAACAGGTAAGCTCTCCCTGCTGCATTCATGGGCTCCTAGGACCCTAACAACAAACAGTTACCAGATAACTGGTTGGCTTTAATGTGAAAAAGAGGTTTTTTTAAAAAAAAATTTTTGTTAGCATATTATAGTTATACAAGGGGATATATTGTGACATTTACATAGATTTACCCCTCCTTCTTTCTCCTTTATCCCTTTCTCCCTTTTAGAGCAATTTCAATGGGTTTCATTATTCTATTTTCATACATGAAAATTTCCACTTTATTCACTCTTCTTCAACCTTTATGCTCTCCCTCCTGCCATTGGCAACCAACCCCAGACAGGACCTGGTTTACCTTCCTTTCCTTCACTTATTTGTTAGAGTACAATAGTTATACAGCAGGTTTTGTTGTGACATTTCCAAATATATATGTGTATATGTATATATACATATAATACCCCAATTTGGTTTATTCCCTCCATTATTCTCCCTCCTACACCATTCTCCTTCTTGTGGTGACTTGAACAGGTTTCCAAAAGTGAGACTGTGAGAGGAGACTAAGGGAAGAGGAAAAGAAGGACAGACTGGTAAAAGTGAATAACGTGTGTGCCACACACACAGGAAGACTTCTTTGGCCCTGGAACTCTGCCAGAATTCTCTAGCTTCTCTGCACCCCCACCCCCACCCCGGTCCTTACACTGTTGGGTGAGGAAGGGACAGGCCCAGGCCACCTCCTCAGCACAGGATACACTCGTGGTTCTCCAACCTTTCAAGCAATTGAGTAAGACAGCTCCCTTCAACGGGCTTTGGGTTTCCTTCTTGAACCATTTCTCATCTTTCTTGCACAGCCAGCTTCTTAGAAAGAACCCATTTGGAGCATGACGAAAATCTGCATTCTTAGTTTCCATCTGTTTTTAAAATGCTCATGTTTTGCTCATCACAGACTTTTTAGGTTAACTTTTATTTTTAAAAATACTGTCTCAAAGCTGGGTGCCAGTGGTTCACATCTGTATTCCTAGCTATTTGGGAGGCAAAGAGATCAGAAGAATCATGGTTCCAGGTCAAGCAGGCAAAAAGTTCAGAAGGCCCCCATCTTAACCATGCGTATGGTTGAGCTGACAGGCATGGTGACACATGCCTGTCATTTCATCAATGTGGGAGGCTGAGATGGGAGGAATTGCGGTTCCAGTCCAACCTGGGCAAAAAAAAGAAAAGCTCCCAAAACCCCATCTCGACAGAAAAAGCTGGTGATGGTATACACCTGTCACTGTTGTCACAGCTACTGCAGGAAGCATAGACAGGAGTATCTCAAGCCAGGCCAGTCTAAGCAAAAAGTGACACCCAATTTTGAAAATAACAAGAGCAAAAGGGACTGGAGGTATGGCTCAAGCAATAGAGTACCTGCCTAGCAAGTGCAAAGCCCTGAGTTCAACCCCCAGTACACCAAAATAAATAAATAATGTTAAAAATAAAAAATACTGCCTTAAACTGGGTACAGTGGCTCACACCTGTCATCCTAGCTACTCAGGAGGTGGAGATCAGGAGGATGGTGATTCGAGGCTAGTCTGGAATAAATGCAAGCCCCTTATTCAAAAAATAACTAAAGCAAAGAAGGCTGGCTGCTTGGCTCAAGTTGTAGAGCACCTGCCTGGCAAGCACAAGACCTTGAGTTCAAACCCCACTAAAACCGTAACAACCACACAAAGTATTTCCTTAATACATTCATGTTGATTACTTTGATGTCTGGTACCCCATAAATTTTATCCCCAAGATAATCACCTCTACTGCTTTTACCCCATTTAGCCTCAGACCTTACTATAGGCTCTTAGCTATTCCCTGGTATTTGCTCCCAAAATTTGCTCACTGGAATCTCCCCTTGGGAGGCTCATGAAAAATCCACTGTGTCGTTGTTTCAAGGAAACAGTGTGTAAAGGAAAATTTCAGTCCTCATTTCCCCTGACACTCCTTTAAGCATTCTAAAAACACAAAATAACAGAACAAAAATTCACCCTGCAATGATTACAAAGAATGTTACTGCATTATATGAATACCTATTCCTAAATTGTCAACATCTTGTTTTTCTCTTTATTTATCATTTTAATATTCTCTTATATTTCTTAAGGTTACCATATTTAACTAAAAACCCTCCCAAGGTTATAGTCTTTTTTTTTTTTTGTGGCATTACTGAAGATTGAATCCACGGCCTTAAGTTTGCTAGGCAAGCTCTCTACCACTTAGAACACACTCCCACTCCTTTTGTTATTAGTTTGCTTTTCAGCTTTTTGCCAAGCTTTTGATCAAGGCTCACACCATGATCCTCCTGCCTTTGCCTCCTGAGTAGCTGGGATCATAGGCTTGAGACACCATTCCCAAGTGAAAGTTAAAGTCTTCTCTGGAGACCAAAAAGGAAAGAAATATCCATCAACTCAGACAGCCAAGGCCACAGGATCTGGTTGAGCCTCTGATTCTTGCTTAGGACATGAGCCCAGGTCACTTCTCCCCAGACTATCCAGACACAAACCATGGACATCAGTTGCAACTTTCATTTTTAAGAGAATCTTGACTTTTTGTATCAGTCAAGAAATTCAAGTCCATTCTAGTCCCATGGGTTTTGGTTTTTAATAGCCTGGAATTTTCCATCAGGCTATTTGCTCTCTTTCTTGGCCAACAGGACATAGGCTAGCATCCTGCCATTGTGATAACTAGTCGTGGTCTGACACTACCTTCCTAGTGTCCGTTGTGATTAGTGGGACCACTTAGAGATCTCATCTTCCAAGACAGGAGGACTGGGGTAGGTAGCACCAGGAGCCTTTCTTTAAGACATTCGGCATTGCTGTTTTGGAATGCAATTTTGAACCTTTCTGTGTGTCTAGTTTTCTGTATATCCATTGGTACATATAAACCTCTCCTGTTCTTGATAGAGTTCCTGTACAATTCTCCAAGGGCAATTAGTTAATTCACCATTCCCTGATATTTCTCCCTTTCTACTTGTACAGATAGACATTAGCTTAATTTCTGTATTTTAAAATCAAGCACAGTTAGTAGAAGAAATAAAATACTGATTTATAGTAACCACCTCTCATTACAAGTAATAAAAAATTAAACCTATCTCTTTAGAGCTAAACTTCTGTGTTCATCCTAATTATGTTTAGTATATTTTATACTGACTTTTTTCTAAGTATCATTATGAAATGATGTAACTCATCACATTTCAATTACCCACAATTATTATACCATTTTGGATGCTCAAATTGTAACTTGGCCGGTGTGAGACCTGGAAGCTGGTTATTTGTCTTTTCACTGTGGTCTCTGGCATCTTTGAAGGGGGTCTCTCGATTTTGTAACAGTGGGATGTTCCAGGCCCATTCTGTGTCCATGCACGAGATGCCCAGGTGTGCTCATTTCTTCTAGCAAAGGTGAGTGGTAAGATCCAAGGGAGGTCACGTGACTTTAGGTAGTGAACCAAATGTTACTGCTGTTGAGAATTTGCCTGGGAAAATGTTGCTTTTTTTTTTTTTAACCAGTTTGAGCTCCTAGTACTCTTTTTGTTCCCTTTTTTATTTATTAGCATACAATTGTTGTGCAAGGGGGATATATTGTGACATTTACATATGTGCTTATAATTTATCTTAAATAGATTCACCCCCTCCATCATTCTGTTCATCCCCTTTCCCCCTTCTTAGACCAATTTCAACAGCTTTCATTGTTCTATTTTCATACACGTATACAAGGTACATCCACCATATTCACCCTCTTTCACCCTCTCTGTTTACTCTCTCCCTCCCTCTGGTATCCACCCCTGTACAGGACCTGGTTTACCTAGCTATTCTTCATTTTCTTAAGTGTGTATTGATTGTTAAGGGAGGTTTTGGTATCTCACACATGTATATATTTACTCAGGTCAACCTTCTCTATTACTTACTCTTTCTCTATTCAAAAGCTCCTACTATTTCCCTATTCAAAGGCTTACATTTCATAGTGTTATGCTTTCTTTATACACAGAGGCAATGTGCTTCAATATTATTCACTCTGTCGTTCTCTTTTCCTGTCCTACCTTCCCATAGTCCCCTTCAACAGACCTACTGATGCAATCATGTTCTCTTTTCTTTCTCTCTCTCTCTCTCTGTCTATGGATATAGGATCATATATGCATACGTTTATCTTATAGGTCTAGCTTCCACATTTGAGGGAAAACATGTGACCTTTGTCGTTCTGAGTCTGGTGTACTTTGCTTAACATGATTTTCAGTTTCATCCACTTACCTGCAGACAACAGAATTTCATTCTTCTTTTGCCTGCTTAGTACTCTTAACTGTTACTGCACCTGACTCTTCTAGAACAAAGTCTTATTTATGCCTAAGACTTCTTGTGTATAGATACAACAAGAGACTACAGGTTTTGTGCCTGTCTTCCCCTCACACCGCAACTCATTGACTCTCAACACCTGGTCTTCCCCCATCTCATCGTGGTCCTAATTACACCAATATCCAAGTTTAATTCTCATGCCAGATGACTTGTTGGCTCCAGGGAAATGTATATAAATGTTTCTTGTCCCCAGAAGAGGAGTTATTCTGGATGGTGGCTTGTTGGTCTTCCTCTCTTCCAAGAAGGGCTTGACTTTATTCAGGACTTTTGTGTTTGGCATTCAGTTTTGGAGGACACTCATAGTTCCCTTTGTCCATATTTCCTCTACTGCCAGTTCTATATCTGTTTCTCTCATCCTTAATCACTACTCCCAACACATTTGAATATAGCAATACAAAGGAAGAAAGATGCACTATCTGGAAATTCTCTTCAGTTGGAAATTGAAAGGACAGGAGCACATTTCTCTCTGTCCCAGTATGGTCTTGGTTATATTTCTGTCTAGATATTCTGATTTCTGACACTTTTTATGAGTACCTTCCTTGGCTGATATCTGCTTGTTGAGTCCTTTCCTCAGAGGACCTGAAACCATACCAGGTTTGCTTGTTTCACTTCCATCCACAGGTTGGGGTTGTATCAAAGGGACCCTTGCCAGCTTTACACTTAGGAAGAGGACTCTCATCAAGGAAATGAGAGACTTCTTGGGCAGAGACAGGAGCTAGAAAGTAAGAACACAGCTGGGAGCATACCTGATCTCTTATACAAAGTAACCTGAGCCAGATGGATTTGGGCTTGGACAACAGCTAGGTTTCTTCTGTCCCTTTGAGCTGAGCAGAATGCATGGGAAGTGTTGACTGATTAGAGACTATTGGGCCCAAATATGAAGAGTGTATATAGTTTCTGGGATTAAAGGAAATGTCTAAGAACTGTAATCCCAATGCATACTCATTTTTTAAATAGTAACCCAGAAATGTGTAAATGTACAAAAAATAATCTTCCATTTATGGACCTGACTCTATGGTAGGCACTTCACAGTGAATAACTCTTCAATCCTTACAACACGGTGAGTCAGGTACTATTGTTATTACCATTTTAAAGCTAGGTAAACTGAAGCTAAGAGAAGTTAAGTAAATTATTCAAGGTCAAAAACTAGTAGGTGGCTGGGGCATGGCTCAAGTGGTAGACCACCTGCCTAGCATGCATAAGGCCCTGAGATCAAACCCCAGTACTGCCAAAAAAAAAAAAGCACAAAAACTAGTAGGTGGAAAGTTGTGATTCAAATCCAGTCACACTGACTGACTTCAGGACCCACAGTTTTAAATATATTGTGTATAACAAGAATTGGATCATACTGTATGTACAATTTGAGGCCATTCTTTTTGTCACTCATTTTATTAAAAGCTTTTCCCTCCTTTATATCTTTGCTTAAAAATGTAATTTTTCTAGTCTTCTATTAATGAACATATGTATTCTTTCAAAATTTTCAAATAATATTTACAAATAACTATTCAATAAAAATTGAACAATAAAGCATGGTACTTGTATTTCATGTTTGTGTCTCTGATTATTTTCTCAGGTTCCTGGGTGAGGAGTTAGTAAGCAGAAGAACAACTTGAGGACCTGGGGTAGATGGTCTCAAATAACTTTGTGCAGAGTTTGTGCAAATCCATCCTTCTGCTAATCATTTACTAGCAAGCCTTTTGATCAAACTCTCACCAGCACAGAACATTTTCTTTAAAAAGTGTTTGGGTGGGCCGAGGGTGGTTCCAGTGATAGAGTCCTTTCCTAGAAAGTACAAGGCCTTGAGTCCAAGCACCCAGAGTTCAAATTCCCATACTGTAAAACCAAATCAAACTGAAAATAAGCCAAGACAACTGTTTTGCCATGTGAGTGGGTGAATAAAATGTGTCCTATAATTATTTCAAGTAGTATTTGATTAGTTGTGTGAATGGCTTTACATATTTACTGGAGTTTGCATTGGTTTAACTTTTCTGAGTGCATCCTCCGCCCACATCTCTCTAGGAGTATTAGAATTTTTGCATACTGAGCCAGACACCAGTGGTTCACGCCTGTAATCCTAGCTACTCGGGAGGCTGTGATTACAAGGATTGAGGTCCAAGCCAACTCTGGGCAAAAAGTTAGCAAGCCTCCATCCTAAGGGTAAAAAGTTGGGTGTGATGGTGCTTACCTGTTGTCTCAGCTACAGCACGAAGTATAAAATAGGATAGTGGTCTAGGCTGGCCTGAGCAAATAGCGAAACCCCATCTCCAAAATAACCAAAGAAAAAGGGACTGAAGGTATGGCTCAAGTGGTAAGCACCCGCCTAGCAAATGGGAACCCTTAAATTCAAATCCCAATACCATCAACACCTCCTGCCCTGCAAACCAAAAGAACAAGCTTTCTACTGATTTGTAAGAGTGCTTTCTAAACAAAGCAAGTTTTATTATACTGATTTTTTGTAAGAACATTTTCTGTGCACTTTTAATATTCTTCTGTACTGTTGCTGCAACTACTTTTCCCAGTTTGTAACTGGATTGTTGGAAGTGGTGTTGCTTGAGAAGTTTTAACCAGGTAAAAGTAAAATCTATCTAGCTTTCCCTTTGGAACTACCTGCATTTGCCTGTTACACTTTTAGACTTGGACTGTCTTTCCCTTGCCAGGAATCTGATAATTATTTACTTGTATTTTTTTGTCTGTGTGTGGTTCTTTAAGCCATCTGTTTTTATTGTTCTTGTTTTGGGGCTGCTGTATGGTGGCGCTATAATTTCAGTTAATCAGTATTCCTGACCATTTGATGAATAATCTCTTCATTCTCCACTTTTTTGCTGTATTTCCTTTAATAAGCTGGGGTATGCACATGAGTTTATTTCAGGGCTGATGGTACTATTTTACCAATCCACCTACCAATCCATGAGCTGGCCCCACTCTGCTTTGCTTATGATACCTATGAGGACATGCCTACTGGCGCTAACTGTTCAGATTATCCTTTCTAATGTGTTTTATTATTTTCTCTGTAAATTTAAAATGTTTTATTTATTATTTTTTATTATTGTGGCACTGGGGTACATTGTGACATTTACAAAACTTCATACATTATGTCATAGTTGAATTTACTACTCCATCACTCTCCTTTATCCCCTTCCCCTTTCCTGGAATAGTTTCAACAGAAAACTATTTTCCCATTTTCAGACATGACTACATAGTATTTTTATCATATCCTCCCCAGATTATCCTTTTTTAATTCTCCTTTTTCCTTTTTTCTATGTGTTCTTATTTTTTGTCACTCATTACTTAGTAGTGTAGCTTAGACTCACTTATGTTATATAAGAAAGATAATATTTGTTTAATCTTGTGGTAGGGGCATTTGTTATTGCAATATTTACTGCATCAGGGCAAAATCATAATGGTGTTTATTTCCCTTTGTTGTCTTTTTTTTAGCAGTTTCAGATCACTGTTATGCTGACTTCATAAAATTAATTTCGATTTTCAGCATTTGTTTTTAGTCCTAGAACAACCATCTAACATGGCATTTTCTGACTTTCTGGAGTTCTGAAAGTTATTACTCATGACATTTTCAGACAATAAGACATCTTTAGAGGAAATTATAATATATATACTATACAAACACGTATCTTAAGGATTTCTTCTAAGCTCCTGATCATTTTTTCTGAGGGTTAGGTAAAATTTACCATAAAAATATATATTGAACTCTGCTTTTCAACATTATTACCAAGATGTTCTTTTTGTCAGTGGTACTGGGTACTGGGAATTCAACTTGGGACTTCACACTGGCAGGCAGGCTCTGTACCACGTGAGCCACTCCACCAGCCCTTTGTTGATTGGCTGCTTTTGAGGTAGGGTCATGCTTATTGCTCAGGTCGGCCTGGACCGTGGTTCTTCTTGCGCTTCCCTGCCTAGCTGGGATGACAGGCTCTCACTGCACCCAGCCATTGGTTGAGAAGGGGTCCTATGAACTTTTTCCCCAGACTGGTCTCAAACCACAATCCTGTGGATCTCTGTCTCCCAAGTAGCTAGGATTATAGATGTGAGTTTCAGTGCCTGGCCTGCCACAATGTTTAAATAATATTTTTGTATTTGTTAAAATTCTCCTGTGTTTAAATTTTCTTTTCTACTTTTAAATTTTAGTTCTCTCTTTATCTTTGTACACCCTCTAGAGTTGTGTTAGAAGTTCTTAACTTATGTATTCATTCATTTTTCTCTACTTGTCATTAGAAAAGCTTTTTGCTGCCTTCCTTAGTTTGTTTTAAATAAATCAGTTTTATATAATGTTGATCTTTAAAATATTCATATTTCCTTTTTTATTATCCTATTATTGTACTGGGGGTCCACTGTGACATTTACCAAAGTTCTTACAATATATCACAGTTGAATTCACCCCCTCCATCAGTCTCCTTTATCCCCCTTCTCCCATTCTTGAAATAGTTTCAACAGCTCTCATTTTTCCATTTTCATACTTGAGTACATAATATTTCCTTGTTAAATACAAGTAGTTTTATAAAAGGTTCACAGGAAACAGATGTGCCTTTCTTCTTATGGGTCTTTATTTTGTATATTTAATGCATACAGAATGGATATGCAGGACTGCATGTTTTTATGTGTACCTATCCCATTTGGTATTGGCTTTGTATACAGTCTTGAAAAACGTTAACATCAATATCTTCATTTTTCTCTTTTTATTTTCCTGGCAAATCCTCCTTCTTTCATTTTTAGTTTATATGTGTCTTTTTGTTTTAGATAAGTTTATTGGGAATAGATTATGATCAGATTTTCTTTTTTCAACCCAACCCTGAAGTCTCAGCATTTTAATACAGGAGGCTACATCAATTAAATTTATTGCAACCATCTATCCACTCATCCTGAGTAATTATTCAGGGTGTCTTGGGTTTTTCTCAGCCAGGGCTAAGGGAAACAGTTTGATACTGAACAGGGCATCACTTGTGGGCATGAAAACAAGGGGAAGCTCACACTTGATCATGGGCAAAGAAAGGAATGTTCTAAGTGGAATGATGGATTGAAATGTGGAATTGATCAGAATTCTAGAGCAGAATCCAAATTAGAAGCATTCGAAAAGATCAGATTCAACTGAAGAGTGGGTTCTGAAAACAGAGCCAGGACAAATTCCTCAAGGAAAGGGCCCACAGGAGGACGTCAGCATCTTCAGCTTTAGTGATAAACAGACAACAAGAGCAGCTGTCACTTCCAACAACTCACTTACTGACCATGTGTGGGCAGGGATTGGACTGACGACTTTAGACAATCAGTCTGCACAAGTTCCTGCTGTTCCATTTTATAGACAGGGCTATTGAAGTTCTAAGTAGATCAGTACATTTTCCAGACCAAATCTAGTAAGTGCCAGAATGACTTTCAAAATCCAGTCTCCCTGGCTTGAAAGTCTGCAATGTAATTCACTGTTACTGTTTTCTTCCTAGTATTAACATTTTGGGGGGATTATTTTTTGCATCTTTATAAGTACATTGTTTCCCTTGAGTTCTTTGAATGTAACACTTTCAAGATGATACTTAAAATAGGCATGATGATACATACCTATAGTCCCAGACAGTTGGTAGACTTGATAGAGCCCCTGCCTCACAAGTGTGAGTCCCCGAGTTCAAACCAAGACACACACACACACACACACACACACACACACAATCACACTTGAATCAAGACTCTCTAATTATCAAATTCATGAAGAACATAATTTTGACCCCTTCCTCTTTAGGATGAGGAATTTAGTTCTCTTCTCCCCACCCCCTCCCATTTTTACCAGGACTTAGTCACAGACCAACGTATTGTTAGTTTTATTTTTAATTCTTTCAAGAAAGTGAAACATTTGTATTCATACGAATACTTTATTTACAGCATTTTAAAACTTAATTTGGTATGTTTGTGATTGTCACAAATCTTTTGAGCCCATTTTTGCTATTCTTGAGTTTCTATCTTTTAAATGTCCTTTCTTTTTTTTTTCTTTCTTTCCTTCTTTTTTTTTTTTTTTGTGGTACTGGGCTTTGAACTCTACCAGCTCTTTTTGTGGAGGGTTTTTCTTGAACTTCCTTGCCTGGGCTGACATCGAACCGTTATCCTGCCTCCTGAGTAGCTAGGATTACAGGCATAAGCTGCCAGCACCCGGCATTACATGTTATTTCTTTAGAATGTATCTTTATGGTTTTCAAGAAAGAATGTCTCCCTTTTTATTGTTTCCTTTGCAAATTAACAAGTTTTCAGCTTGAGTCATAAGCTCAAGTTTCTCCCAGTACCACTTAGACATTGACAGTCCTTATCTGTCATCTAGTCTTGTGATAAACTCTTAAACTCAGCCTGTCTTCATTTTTATTTTGTCCCATTTGTCTTTGTCTGGATGTTTGTAGAATTAAGCAATCCTATTGATCCAAACAAATTATTTAGATTATGTCTGTGCGTCATTCTTCATTAATTTTGCACAGAACGGGCAGTATTTTAAGTTATACATTATTTTAAAAAATTTTTCTTCTATTATTCTTCAAATTGGAGCAACATCATTTGTCCTGGTTCTATCTTCCTTGGAGGTCCTTCTTACCATATAGTCTTTAAATTATTTGTTTTTGTGGTGCTGGGGAGGAATCCAGGGCATCAAGCATGCTTGGCAGGTGCTCAACCATGAGCTACATCCCTAGCCCCCAGACCCTCACTCTTTTGATCTATCAAATCACCTGTCTTACCATTCTCACATTTTATTTCTCTTCTCTGCATCGATAGAGAATGTCTCTAACTTGTTTTCTATGTCACTTATTTAGCTTCTTGCTATTTCTAGTCAGGTCTTCATCAAAACTGGATTTTAATTCCACAATTTTATTGTTAGTTTACCTGAATCCAATTCTCATCTGTCAACTTCCTTTTCGATCACAGAATCTCAAACATCACTTCTTTCAACTAGAGCTTCGTTTATAATTTCAGAAAGTACATACTATGTAATATTAAGAACACAAAATTAGAATTAAAAATTTTTTTGTTTTGTGCAGTCAACTGTTTTGCAAAACAAGTCTGCTTTTTCTCTGCCTCATTGATTTTATAAGCCCTTTGGTTTGTGGTACTGAATGCTTCTAGACTCAGTGTACTGTTACCCTGCCCCCAGCACTTGCAAACTCACTCCTTCTTAAGCAAGGAGATATCTAGCCAGGTTGATTTTCCTCTGGATCTGCAAGAATCATCCCTTCTCTTCAGTATTAAATGCTGCACATTCTGCAGACTGATTCTAGGTGCCTTGCTAGTAGTGTGCACGGTAAGACTACAGCATATACTTCTGCTTCCCTACCTTTGTCAATGGTGGAGGTTTGAAGTCATTACTAAGTAACTGAAATCATTCCATAATCTTTTTGTGGTCCAAAAAGAGAAACTAATTCCCAGAATATAGTGCTCAGTGTATATGACATGTCTATGGTCTCTCGCCTTGAGTCTCAACAGACTAAAGCAGTAATAGCCCTGTGTGACTTCTGAGGCTAGGTCACCAAAGTCACATAGCTTCCTCCCTGAGGCATGACTTCTGAGAGATCCATGAGCATGCCTGTGAGAAGTCTGGCTGCCCCAGGCTGCCATGCTGGAAAGATCACCTGAAGATCCCATACAAAGACAGTACTGCCCAAACTCCCCTAGGACTTCTGGCCTCCAGAAGTGTTCCTGGTCTCCCTAGTTCAAGTGCCAGGTGGGCAAATTTGAGCAAGCGTTTGGATCACTCCTGTCCAGAACCTTCCCGCTGACTTAGCTGACTGCAGAGTTCAGCAGTTCTCACGAGGCCTCATCGTGATTGCAGATTAAACATCAATTAAAATAAACAACATTGCTTTAAACCACTAAGTGTTGTGTTGGCTTGTTACATGATGCTAGAGAATAATTAAAAACTTTCCCATGTGTACTTCTACCTATGTCATTTATCTCCCAGAACTACTTTGCAATCCCCTCTCCCTTCCACCAAGGTCCACTGGGCTTTGCTGGGAGTTACCATTGCTTGGGAAGAGCCAGCAAGATGTGAATACCAGGAGATGACTGCCAGGCTTTTTAGTTAGGGAACCAGCCTGAACCCCCTATCTTCTTTCTTCCTATGGGGGAAGGGTCACACTGCCATGGTCACTCCATCTGTCCTGTGTTAGGGATAAAATCTCCTGGAGAAACTGACAAGCTGTGTTCAGGATCCTAGGTTTCCCCAGCCTTTTTATGTCCTGGCAGGCTTTTTAGATTTTCATCAGGACTTGGAAGAGGTAAACCCAAGCAACTATCATGATCTGCAACCCAACTTTCATTTTGCAATTCAGATGTGCCACTAAAACACCAGAGGCAAAACAAAACAGCACCCCTTGCCTGCCCTCAGCTCTCCAGATCTGTCACAGTTGCCGCAGAACTCCACAGTGGGAAGATCCCAGTGAATGAAAATAACCAGTCTCCTTTAAAGCCAAGTGCTCACATCCATCCTCTCTTCTAAAGCCTCAAATACAAAGAAAAAGGAAGTAACTGAATACTACTGTTAGCACTGACTTTTTTTGAGCCCATTTTAGTCCAATTTTTCTCAGATCATGTCCATATAAATCATCTGGGGATCTTGTTAAAATTTAAATTCTGGTTCAACACATCCAGGACAGAGAGACTGCATTTCTAGCAAGCTTCCCAGGTGAGGCCAGTGCTGCAGTCCAGGGACCACACTTTGAGTAGTGAGGCCCTAGCAGTCCCTCTAGCTCTCACTTCCTGCCAACAGTGCAAGGAGACTCTTACTTCCTGTCTTGCTAGGTGTGGCTTTACAGTACTATCCTGGCCCCCCCACCCTTCCAATGTTTTTGTTTTATTTTCAGTCAGGTTCTCACTAAATAGGCTGGGCTGGCTTCAAACTCAGATCCTTGTGCCTCCATCTCTGGAGGGCTAGATTTACAGGTATAAACCATCATACCTAGCTCTTTCAATGTGTATGGGTTCTTCTTGCCACTTTGTCCTGTCCCAGGGCTGTTTATAGCTTCAGTGAGGAAGGGCTCAGAAGAAACCCTTTCTTCTCTCCCGAGCAGCTGCTGACCACCCTGGGCCTGGCTCTTCCAGGGGACAGTGTCTGGTAGTCACACACACTGACCAGAAGTTGCACAGGGAGGGACAGGCACCGTGAGTGTTCTCCAAGAGAGAGATGAGAGGATGGCACAGGTGGTGAGGGGACGCAGAGGTGGGGAGGGCAGTTAGAGAAGAGTCTGAGAGGAAGTGGCACTTTAGCTGGATCTCAAGATACTAGTAGACATGAACCAGAAAGGGGGAGGGAAGGGCATGCCACACAGAGGGAACAGCGTGTGCAAAAGGCTGGAGGAGGAGACAGTGTGGTGAGTTCAAATTCATGCAATCGGTTAAGTATGGCTAGAGTTTAGGGCATGTGTAAAGGGTTGTGGAGAAGGTGAAGGTAGCAGACATAACAAAATATCAGACTGAGGGTGTAAGTAACGGAAACTCTTTATCATAATTCTTGAGACTAGAAACTCAGGATCAATGTGTTGGCAGGGTTGGTTTCTTCTGAAGGTCCTCTCTGGCTTGTTTTCTATTTGTGCCCTTCTATGTCCTAATCTCTTAGGAGGACAGTCATATAGGACCACCATATGATCTCTTTATCTCAGCTGCCTCTTTCAAGACCCCGTCTCTGAACCCAGTCCCAGTCTGAGGTTCTGGTGTTAGGAGTTCAACAAGAGGAGATACACCTGGGCCCATCACAGGTCACCAGTGGCTGCCTGTCCACCCTATTTACCTGCCATTCCATGGGGGAGGGTTGCTGCCAAGGAGGAGGAAGCTGGGCTTGTGGGGAAGATCCTCACCTGCCTGCCTGTGATTTCTCTATTTCCCACTCTTTTGACTGATGTTTGAATTCCCCTGGGAAGCCTTCATTCTCTTTAACCAACCACACAGTTAATGGCACCTTGCTCACCTGGGAGCCCCAGGCCCAGTATCCATCAGGAGGATAGCCAGTCACAGTCATTTCAGCCATAGCATGTTCTCAACTTCTTTGCCTCTAACTTCCTTTGCAGGAGACACTTTGGGCCTTCAGCAAATGCTCAGTGCTGGCTCATACCCTTGGAATACAAAGTTCTGTGTATATTTTTCAGAGACTGGAAATCATGTCAGGGAAAGGACCAGTGAGGACAATTTCTACTGCAGGCTCATAGGGAGGATGGAGAAGTGAGTCCCTGGGGAGAATGCCTGAAATTTTTCTTTCTTTTTTGGTGGTGCTAGAGTTTGAACTCAGGTCCTTATGCTTGCTAGGCAGGTACACTACCCCTTGAGCTACACCACCAGCCTTTGGAAGTTAGTTTTCTCTCACTTTGTGGGCCTTTCTCTTTTGCTGAGCTCCTAGGTAGGAGCCCTGGGAGGCAATAAGGAGGACAAATGGTCCTTTGTATGAAAAGGAAACACGTTCTAGTCTTAAGAAGTGAACAGCCTATTTGGATAAACAAAATCTATTCACATACATATTGATAGAAGTCACCAAATCATGAGCTCCTGAATGCACTAATACTAGTAAATATTTTTTATTCCTTTTCCTTTGCCTGAAAACTAATTTTCCACAAATATAATCCATTCCTAACACCCTGGTTTTCTCATAACCATTCTCCAATTTCCATACACATTCTTTCTGCTTCTGTTTCGTCACTTGGATTTAGGATTTGCTGGTTTTTAAAAATTGCATCCACACTGATGTTTATCCTTTTTTTCCTCTTTGCTGAGCTTTAGGACATATTCAAATTAAGAGAGATAATTTCAAATATGAACTATGCATATAGTGAGTAGCAAACAGAGGGTATACAGTAGAAAGGCATATGGACCAGGCTAATTGGAAAATGGGGGTGGGGAGAAAAAAACTCTAAGGAAAAGAAATGAACACAAACTCAGCCCAAATATTAGTTTCAAGCCAAAGAAGTTGGCTTAGTCTCAATTCTATTCTTGGTTGGACACAAGATATGGTTGAAGTATTTTCAAAAGGGAAGAAAAAGAAAAACCATCTATAGGGTGAGAATAGGCGTCCATTTTCCATCGCTGTGACAACCAGAAATCATTCTTTGCATTTATTTTTCAACATTGTATTTGCCTGTGAACAAAATTGAAGCTGGCAAAAGATGGTCCATGTGAATTACTTGAGCAACAGTTCCTCATTGTGTTGAATTACTTTAAGGCCACTTGCTGTGAAATCTTGCCACAGCCCAGTAACAGTGGCAGATATTGTCACTTTTTTTTTTGCATGACCATAAAGTTAACCCACTTCTCTCCTACAGAAATGAATTGATTGTCTTTTCTGAAATGGGGAGAAAAGCTCTCTAAATCTTAATCACAAAGCATTTACCTACTGCTCATCAATATTTTAGGAAGACAAAAATCAGTGTATCTTTCCCATGTCACCCAATCTTTTTTTGGCTTTCCTAAATCAGACTTCAAGATGGTACAGCTTTTCTGTGGAACAATGGCTTTAGTTGGCCATATTTTCATCTACCTTTGAAAAGTCACCTTGGCCCAGAAAAGTAGTTGAGAAGCCAAGATAATTGCAAGGGCTCTGAATTCATTCATTCATCCATCCGATGCATTCATGATACTGACCCATTCTTAAATTCACCACCCACCACAAGGGGGATGATACATGAAAAAGACCCCAGCTTAGGTGGACTGGCTGCATTTCTCCACGGCAACCTTTAAGGTCTCCCTGTTGAGGTGCTGAGTAGGTTGAAGTTCTGTTTGCCTTGCTTCAGTGATCATCAATTTCAAAGCTTGGTGAAGGCAGAACTGCACATCTTGGGAGGACTAAAACCACATGTAGTCACCTTCTCTGCCTCCTAGTGTACCCCCACCAATTCCTGGTAGAATATCCAAGTTCAATTCCTACCTTCTGCTGGCTATGAGCTCCAAAGCCATTTGCTGCTGTTTCTTTTTTGAGTAAATGGGTCTAATAAGCCCAACTCCCTCCTCATGTAGGATTGATCTGAGACGTAGGACATCACAGCTCTTGATCTGTGTGCTGTATTTGTCTTGTTTCTCAGCTAGGGGATGCCAAGCAGAATTATTTATTGCTCATGAACTCAACTCATCACCCCAGTCTCAAGCTCTGATCTGAAGGTAAAGAAAGGACTAGAAAAGAGGGCAGGAAACCGAACATGTTAAAGTCCTTCTGACTGTTGTGAGACTGTAGCCTGATTGTCTGCAGACTGATTTGAATGACCCTGAAGTCTTCAGGTTCTGGATTATTTTCATGGCTGGTTACTACTCATTACAGGTAGAGTCTACCATTCTTATCTGGAATCCTCTTTCTGGCAACAAATATCTTTGGTTTTTCTAAGACAGGTAATGTTTGAAATATAAGCGATTAAATTGAAAACCAAAAGAGCCTGCCTCCCCCATGCTGTACATGAGACAAAGTGGTACACACCAGAGGTACATACCTGTCCTGTCTAGCTGTGTGACATTAGGCTTAACCACTACACCTCCCTAAATCTCCTTATAAAAGATGAAGGAACAATGAGTCCCAGCTTCCTGAGAGGCAGAACACTGGGTAATGATTAGATAATACATAGTTATTAAGGACCTAGACTGTGATAGCAGATACTCCGTTTCAAAGGCTGGCCCTGTCATCTACAATGTAAGTGCTATTGGTCAGGATAGTTACCCTTTCTGGGCCTCAGTTTTCTCATCTGTAAAACAGGGCTACTCCTGACATCTAGAGGATTGCTCTGAGGATTAAATGATAAATACAGTGATGTACTAAGAATGGTGCTGGCCAAAGCAAGCACTGAAGAAACATTAGCTTTTTGATATTTTGACTTAAATAAGACTCAAAGACTAATGTGTCCTGAGTGATATTTCAAAAGCAACAGGACCACTGTTTCCAGATAACTCAAATGTCTCAGCTCAGCTCTGCTGTCTGCAGTCAGAGGCAGGGAAGACTGAGTTCATCAAAAGCCTTCTCGGGAGTAAGTGAGGAGGTGTCCCATAAAGCCAAGCATGGGGAGGATGAAGTTGTGAAAGAAAAGGTCTAGTAGAAAAGCTGGCTATGAGTGATGGGAGGGGGTGGGGAGTAAAGTGGGCGAGGTAACAAGAATTCTAATGATAGAACTGGTGGGCAATGACATAGCCAGTGATGTCACAGAGTGGGGAAAATGGAAAAGACCTCTGTGTAATTGGGGTGCAATTCAGATAGGAGGTGTCCTTGACAAGTGGGGGCACATCTCAAAGTGACACCAAGCCTGGGTGAGATCATGTCTGAAATCGCAGAAGGATGAAGCAGTGTATATTTAAATGGTACAGCAAAACAACCCCCCACTATTACACCGTCTATTCTCATTCAAGTTCTTTGGAAGAAAGTAAAAATTATGGTAGTGTTAATTGCTATGCACTTTTCAACGTGAGCCCTGCGTTGGGACAGATGAGTCCGGGAACGTGAATCACTTTCTTTGACACGATAATGAAGAAAGCCTTTCCAAGTGATCAGTGGGGCCTCCCAATTGCAGAGTTACTCAGTATTTCCCGGTACCTGTTCGTTTCCTCTGAGCTTCAAAACACTGGCTGAGAAGCAAACACCTTGAAAATGTTGAGGACTGGTGATAAAGAACGCTGCCATAGCTGGGCATTGAGTCCAAAATTAAGGGTCATGGGCAGGACTACAGAGCCAGGAGAGGACTGGGGGCCAAGGATGCTCGTGGCTAATCACTTCCCTCCTGTCCCAGGTTGTGTGGTTGCACGCAACACTCTTGCAAATCGCAGGTGGAGGACCAGACAAAGCCCTCTGCTGGGGTCATTGCGACCATGCAGTCGCCTGGACTTGATGGCTAGAGACTCCAGACAGATTAATGGAATTTCCCTTTCCTGTGCTTCAGTTCCTTTCCCCCATTTCGGGCTGGGGCGGGTTAGACACGCCCCATGGCTAGGGCGCGCAGGAGCAGAAGCAGGGAAGGCGGCAGAAGCTTCAAGCAGCAGTGACCTCTGGCACCTCCCCAAGCCCCAGAGCTCAACATCTGTCCTCAGAAATCCCCCGGCAGAGAGGAAGGGTGCATAGAGACATTCAGCATCCTCTCTCTTCCTGGAAACAGCTCCTCCCGCCGAGAACCTCCAAGCACTGCTAGGTCCGGGTCCCAGAGTCTGGGATGCCTCGGGACCCCGCATCTCCGCGCGCGGCGACAGGGCCAGGCTCAGTTGCACCTAGTTTCTGCCAAGGCGCCCAGTGCTCCACTGCGCCTTCTAGCGGCCGGGTAGCACCTTCCTTATTCTGCACCCCACTTCCCAGCTTTAACTCTGCTGGGGTCCTCCCCCCGGCCCCACACCCCTCGCCAACTCCAGTTCTCCCTGCAGACAGAGCCAACCTGCCTCGGCCGCCCTGCAGCCCTCAGTGCCCCAAACTGGTCCCCCGCGTGCCTCCCCAGGGACGCACCGGCTGCAAGGCGCAGCGCAACGGGAGCGCGCAGCGGCACCGCAGGCCAGGCCTGGGGACCGGGGTGGAGGGGGCGAGGGCAGGCACGGCTGGCGGGCTACGGCAGCGGCGGGCGCCCGCGGGAGGCGAGGCGGCGGCGGGCGGCGCGAGGAGCCCCTGTGATTGGCACAGCCCGAGCCGGAGGAGGAGGCGAGGGGAGGGCGGAGGAGGAGGAGGAGGAGGAGGAGGAGGAAGGGGGAGATCGCGGCGGCGGCGGCGGCGAGGAGCTGTGCCTTCCACCTCTCCAGCCCCGGCAGGACGGGGGTGGCGGCCGCCGCGGGCCTGGGGCGGGGACAACACGCAGGATCGCAGCTCGCACCCCCGCCCGACAGCGGCCCCAACACCCGGGGCGAGCGGGAAGGCGGCGGCGGCGGCGGGTGAAGGATGCAGGGGAAGAAGCCGGGAGGCTCGTCGGGCGGCGGCCGGAGCGGCGAGCTGCAGGGGGACGAGGCACAGAGGAACAAGAAGAAGAAAAAGAAGGTGTCCTGCTTCTCCAACATCAAGATCTTCCTGGTGTCCGAGTGCGCCCTGATGCTGGCGCAGGGCACGGTGGGCGCCTACCTGGTGAGTCCCGGTGCCAAACTCCGCCGTGGACCCTTTTCCCAAGCCGGGCTCTCAGGCTACCGGCTCGGCACGAGGAGGGGACCGCCCGGTCGCCGGGGGCAGGCGGGCATGACATGACCTCGGCCCTACGCGGAGGTTGGCGAATGGTGCAGAGGCGGCCGCCGGGGGAGCTGCCGGCCGGGGCTGCCGAGTGAGCGAGCGAGCGAGCGAGCGAGAGAGAGCGCGAGCGAGGAGCGGGCGGGACCGTGGATGCCGGCAGCAGCTCGCGCGCCCGGCGGGGGCAGGGGGTGCCCGGGAGGAGAGGTGGCGGGCAGGTGGGCGTAAAACCATCTCTCTCCCCTCTTGAAAGCGGAGCCAGATGGTGAGTTCAGATGCCTCCTTGGAGAGAGGGAGGCATCGCGGTGTTCAGGTGACCTGCACATGGAAAGAAAAGCCAGTTAGCATCCTGCGTCCTCTACTCTCCATTCCATCCTCCTGGAGAACAAATCCTCTCTGCAATATTTTCTCCAGGCTCTTTCTCCATCCGCCAATTACTGGTGTAGGGGGGATATATTTAACAGTTTAGAGTAAAAGGCAACCAGAGTGTGGCCGTGATCTGAGCTATGGCTGCAGGAAGCTATTCCCACCGATATCGTCCCCCTCAAAAGCCATCTTTCAGCGTCTGGGATAAAGTTACACTACCTGGAGAGTGGCTGTGAGTTTTGCAGTTCCTGCTATCCACTCTTAGAGCTGAAATCCCCCACCGAGGTCTCTGGCCCGCAAGGGGGCTGCATCCCTGGGCATCACATGTATCTAATTTGATTTGTTCCAGAAAGGGTTATTAATGCTCGAAGGGCCCACGAGCGCCTAACGCTTGAAATGACTCAGCACAGTCAAATACCTACTTTGTTGCTTTTACCTGCCCTGCTCAGGTGGTCCTAACTTGAGTTGCACACAGTGGACTTCCAGACCTGTCTAACCCGGAAAAGATTTTCTAGACTTGATAGTGTTAAATCATTACTTGGTGATTGACCTGAAACTGCAAGCAAATGTCACAGACTTTGAGTGTCAGGGGCAAGTTTGGTGGAGAGGGAATCAGACAACATTTCAGCTGTTGGGTAAACCCATCTAGAGATAGAGCCATGTGTGTCTGATGTCCTGAATCCCCTCTTCCTGGCCTTGGGTTAAAGTTAAGGAGGACCCTACCCTGAGTTCAATGGCAGTAGAAATAGTGATGCTGGTTTTGAGGGGCAGTCCAATCTGTGGTTAGAACACGGGGCTCCATATAGTCAGTTTTGTTCCTGGGCCTTTTTGAAAATCAGTTGTATTTCTGTTTTTCCTCCTCAGATGAAAGGCATTTGCATCCCTGTGTCCTGTGCATCTATTCATGTATGCTACAGGTGAAGCCTGGGACTGAAAGCACGTTTGGTTTTATGTTTTTCTAAGGTGTACTCGTTTTGTGTATAGTTATAATACATAGTTGCAGACAGTACCTGTGTACCTGTTTCCGGGGAGCAGCTTATTGGAGCTTCCTTAAAGGGAATTTGACTGTTAAAATATTTAGTCAGGTACAATGCAAATGCACATTAATAAAATATCTGTGGATCTGTACTGTAGCATATGCAAAACACATAATATGTAACCAGATCTATGTGTAAATGGTGATTAGTATACCAACAGCTGCCTCTAGTTTAACAGTTTGTTTGCCTCAAGTCAAGTTTGCTCAGCAGAGTGCATTGTTCACATGTGGCAAACACCAACAGAACTGTTCATCCCAGGAACGATGAAGGCACAGGTTTATGAGTTTTCACTTGTAGTGACTTAAGGGTTTTAGGAGAAAAAAGAGGACTTCAACCAGGTGAACAGTGTTGCTTCTTTAGAAAGTTGAACACGGTGCCGTGCCCCTGCGTGTGTTGCGCAGGGGGTGGGGGGATGGGGGTGGAACTTTTCTAGGTAGAGCTGGCCTGAAGAGAAGGCAGGTTGACCTCAATCCTAAGAAAAGAATGGGTGGCCAGTAAAGGAGGAATTTAGTCCACCTGACGGTGGTATCCTGGCACCTGTGACCTTTGCTGATGGAAAGCCTGATTGGGGATGGGAGGAAGGTAACCAGAGCCAACAGGTGTCTTGCACAAAGCAGGAGACTCAGGAGAGGATGGGTCCAGGAAATTAAATTCACATTGACACTAGGAGTGCAGCTATGAGGTTCTGCTTTGCTCGGCTGCCCTTGACTTTCCCTTGCCATCTGAACCTCATGAAAAAAAAAATAGGTGGTTTGCCAGGGTTGACTGAGTCAGCCTGCCATAGGCTTTTTCTGGGCCATTTCAGAGGTTTCTCTTGGTCTGTCATTTGGGAGGTGGAAAAAAAAGTTTTGTTGTTTTTTCAGCCATTGGAGACTTCTCTGTGGATAAGAGGGGAATGAACTATTGCAGGATATTTGCAGGAAAGGCAGATTTCTTCCTTTTAACTTATTGTGGTTTTGCTAAGAAACCTGAGACCCTGTGTCTGTAGGTGATCACACAGGTAGGTGTATGTGACCTTGACCGTGGCAATCAGCTTGCCCCTTTGATGAAGAATTTTCAGATCTCTGATGAAGGGCTTGCCTTGAATATTGCCAGCGTTTCCATTCATAGAGAGGAAGGTGACTGCAGATTCAATGCCAACCACAGTGTTTCCTATATGAGTACAAAAGGAAGGCAGCTGCTTTATTTTCTGTCTTTAGGTGCCTTTTTCTTTTTAATATTTGGGGAGTTTTAATTTTCCCTTTTTTTTACTGAAAGGACAGATTTCCCAGCATCGTCAATGTGTCCTCAGTGACATTGGTATAGGCTTCCTATCTGCAGAACTGAAGCAGGAAGTTGCCTGTGATTTGAGAAGCAACTTTAAAAAGTAGGACTTGTGTGTGTGTGTGTGTTCCCTTAAGAACCCGCCCGAGGAGGAAAGGCATAAGTGAACTACATATAAGGCCCCCAATTGATTGTCAGGCTAGGTTAGGAACCTAAAACTTTTCGTAGGTGTCAGGGCCTTTCAGGGGAGAACAGAGGACATGGATTATGACATCCAGACTCAGTGATGGTATTGTTCGGATGCTGGAGATATTATAGATATTATATATAAATATATAAATAAATAGATAATATTTATTAATATAAATATATAAATATATAGATATTATGTTATAGATATTATAGATAAATCCTAGTACAACCCAGGTCTGCTGTGGATTGTGAAATTTGTTACACTTGTAAATGGCTTGGAAATCATCATTCAGATAAGTCAATGGTTACAGAATGTTCTATTGTAGTCACTTAAGATACCTGGCTGGCTATGAAATAAGTTTTGAGCCCAAGAAGAGAGGCCTGCCCAGTTCCATAATCCTTGTGTACAGAACTGAGACAAACAGAGAAGGCAGTGTGAGTTTTTCCAATACTTTTTGCTTTGGGTGGCTTCAGTCTGAACTGATCTGTTTGCAAGGATTTAACATCTGTATGAAGTCTTGGGCTGTTTGGAGGAGGTGTCGACATAGGAGAAGTTCATGGAGAGAAAATGATTTTATGTGCATTGTATCTGTGCTTTGTACAGATCAGCCGAGATGGGTCAAGCCCTTCACCCAAGGTAGCCCTGCACAGAGAGGTTTGTGTATGTTACCGTATTACTGAGCACTGGAGGAGATAAGGATGTGTACAGGAAATTAAAGCCGCTGACACCTCTGGGCTGTTACTGTGGAAGCTCATGTTCAAATGCAGTTGAATTTCCTGAGCAGGAAAATGGAAAGAAGACGGGTCTGGTGTCTTGGTTGGGGTAGTTCCTATGAAACAGAAGTGGGCATGTCCCTGTTTAGAGGGAAGTGTCTCTGAGCTTGTGGTGACAAAGTAATGACACAGATGACTGAGTGTGGCTAACGAGGTTCTCTCTCACTGCTTCAGAGTCACGTATTTATAGTGCAAGCACATTCGTGCGGCTTGCAGTTAGTGGCTAGGTAAAGCCACTGGATTTGTTATTTTATTTATTTTTTCTAAAGAAACGGCATTTTGAAGATGGGTTTTTGCATAGCCAGCCCAAAAGCAGACAGCTAAAAGACATTTTCAAAGTCCTTGTCAAATTAGTATGATGACTAAGGTAACTGTATTTTACTTAATCAAATTATTTTATACACTTAGGGTTACTCAAAGTGACAAGTTTCTTGCGATTTGCATAATTCCTATACAGCTCCAGGTAGTAAAAAATAAAATTACTCTGATTTCTTTTTTTTTTTTTTTTTTGGCTTACAGCTTGGTTTAAAATGCTTAGCTAATAATCATTAAGGGAGAAAATGTGTTTCTGAAAATACCTTTGCACCAGCTTTGTGTGTGTGCTTCTGTTTCTTCAGGGATTTCATTTATATGTCTAACAGTAGCAGAATCTGAATTAGTTGTAAAGTAAGCAGATCTCATTGCTGCATTTTGTTAATTCTTTCCCCCATTGCAATCTTAGGCACCTTATAAAAATGACCACCCAGAGGCCTGTCCACAGTGGTGCTGCCCTGCTAATCAGTGGCTCGGCATTTACAGCTCCTCTTACCTGCTGCTGGAGTGACATCGTTTGTGTTACGCTGAAGGGTTTCCTCTGGCACAGTCCGTGGAGAACCACTGAGCAAGCTCAGCTCCTGCAGGAAGGTCTCTGGATTTATTTTGCATATCTAACGGCAGACTTGGAGGGTCTGCTTTGATCAGGGCTCTGGTTCACTTAGCAGACTGGCTTGGAAATAAGTGTCATTTTGCAAACCGGTGAACTTGAAGCTGAATTTTGGGTATAAATGGAGGAACATCATGAAGCCTTTACTAGCTACCTTTCTCTAGCCCGACTTCCAGCTTCATGACCACATGACATCAGCACAGGCATCATTTAATAAGCATATTTCTAAGGCGTGGAGTCTTGGTAATTTACTAAGCTTTGACTTTGCATGGATTCTCACATTCTGTACATTACTGTCTGCATGACATATATTTATATACATATCTGTGCACAGGGTTGCACACACCAAATATTGTATGCTGTACTTTTTTGACTAGGTTAATAATTTAAGGGTCAATTTGGAAGTTTTAGTGCTGGGGCCTGGACATGCCAGGCAAGTACCCTACCATTCACATTCCCAGCCCCTCTCTCAATGGTAATTTTGACTCTGTGGCTCGCACATGGATTCCAGGCAATATTTTATTGCCTCTCAGAAATGCTTTTGGTAATCTCTACCCCAGAAAGGTAGCACCCTTGCTCTTTTACTGATTTTCTTTTTTCCCCCTGCAGCCTTTTTTATTCTTTTTTCTATTTCTGTATCTACAAAATAGATAATCAGCAGGAAAAAAGTGAAATTATTAACCTTGATTCACAGGGGAAGTGAATTTGATGTGGTTCAAAGACACTTGTATTTTTTGTAATTTAAGTGTTCGTGTATGAGCAGGAGAGGAATTGCCCCTCAATGATTAAAACTCCAAGGCAGAGGATGGCAAGTGTCTGTGGCAGCCTTCATTGCATGAGTTTCAGAAGACCTAGATTCATTCTGCACCCTAGCCCCACCCCTTTACCATCTCTGCGATCTTCAGTCTGGTCACTCTTAACCTTTCTGTGTCTTTTTTTAATTTTACACTGGGATCATTATAGTGAGCCCAGTGATAGTGTGGGGATTCAGTGAGTCAATACATATAAAACACTTTGAACACCAATCTGGTACATAGTAGTACCCAACAAATACCAGTTATAGTTATTAAAAATATGGTTATAGATATTTACTGCAAAGATAATGATATAGCCCCAACCAACGTGAAATTATTTCAGTCACACTTTGGTTTTGATTTAGCGAACTACACACCTCGTTTCCTGTTATACGTGAACTTTTTTGCCTGGAGGTAAAAACTTTTTGAAAGCACAAAATAATTTAAGTACTATTACTAACTCTGGCTCTTCCCTTTTTATAACTATAGCATTATTTCATCGTAAAGATGGTAAAAATGAGTCACGTGGGAGAGGAACCCACCAGAGCAATGGTTATTTGTGTGAATCATTTACAATGTGGAGACTTCAAGGTGAGTGGGGCAGAGACAGGCACAGGCAGGGACAGATCTGTCCTGATGCCTTGCTTTGGGATGTCAATACCTGTCACTCTGATCTCTGGCCACTAGACTTGGAGTCAGAGTGCATTGATTTGAACTTGGGTCTGCTACTTACCAGCTCCTGGTTATGTGACTGTCTTGAGCCTCAATATTCTCACCTGAATAAGAGATAATGACTTAGTACATGGTCCAGAGGTTTAATAAATTGTCACATGGCAGAGCACTTTTCATAGGATACAGCAGCCAACAATGGCTTTAACAGTAAGGACATCGGTCCACTGTTTGACCTGAGCACCACAGAGGTCCCTCCCAGGGCCTTAGGATTTCAGATATTGTATGTGGCCTAAATCTGTGATCTTGGTCCCTGTCACTTGTTCTGTTTTCACTGGCTGTAAGGCTGAATGGTCACTTCAGGGGATCCTAAGATATCAGGAGGGAGATGACCAAGGGCCATATGCTATGGACATATGCTGCCCTCCAGGCAGCCTGGTTTCAGACACACGACCTCAGAGCTCAGCACAGTTGCCTGGAAGGGCACAGGTCTCGTGCCCAGCCCACTGCACCGCCTTCACCCTGACTTCTTTTGCAGTTGTACACAGGTTTCTATGAGCACATTTGCAGGCCTTGTACCATCTTGGTCTTTTCTTGGTTTCTCAGAAGCAGAACAAAGGAGCTGTTGACACGGCCTTGTTCCTATCTCTTGGTGTCCTCCCTCTTGGCTTATGGCTTGTGACAATTGTTTAGGAGCAGAACTTTTTTTTTTTTTTTTTTTTTGCAGACTGAGGGTTTGAAGTCAGGGCCTATACCTTAAGCCACTCCAACAGCCCTTTCTTGTGATGAGTTTTTTTCAAGAGAAGGTCTTGCGAACTATTTCCCTGGGCTGGCCTCTTAAACCGAGATCCTCTTTAATCTCTGCCTCCTGGGTAGCTAGAATTATAGGCGTGAGCCACCAGCTAGGAGCAGAACTTCTGCACACACTGCTATTCTTCCTTCTGTAGTTTTATTAGCAGCTTTCCTGTGCCTCATCTGGTTGAACTTGTCCCTGGGAATGAACTGGGTTCTTCCTGTATTAAATGAGTTTTTTTAGATACACGTTCTCAGAATGCCAGGGAGCATACACACTCAGAGGACCACACAGACCCTCAAGCCTGTTGACTTTTTGGTGACTTCACTGTGGAGAGAAACATGTTTCAAGGGCTGGATCCTCTGCAACTACAGCTGTGGAGTGAGCCAGGCTAGATGCCTTCGTCTAGACTTTCCAGTGATAATATAGAAAACAAAAATGTTCCCTTGGGCACTGGTAGGTTTTAGCAGCTGGCAACTCCCAACTTCTTTATTTTGGTTCTCCTTTGTGACTTTGTGAGTGGAGCCCCTGTGAAAAGGGAAGCCCCTGTTGATTAAGGAGTTGGTGACTGTCTTCTTTAATAGAAAGGCTGAGAGCCAGCCCACATGTTCCTCTTTGCACAAATATCTGTCTACTCTGAAAGTATAATAGTCATTAGAATTTTCCTTGACTTAAAATCACATTTGTCTCTTTCTGTCAGGTCATATTTAAGGCTGGACACAGTGGCTCATGCCTGTAATCACTGCTACTCGGGAGATAGAGATCAGGAGGGTCCCAGTTTGAGGTCAGGCTGGGCAAAAAGTTAGCGAGATCCTATCTCAATCAATAAGGTGTGGTAGCACGCATGTGTCATCCCAGGTAGGCTGGAAGCATATGCGGGAGGATTGCTATCCTAAGCTAGCCCTGGGAAAAATGTGAGGCCCTATCTGAAAAATAACTTGAAGCAAAAAAGGGGCTGGAGCTGTGGCTCAAGTGGTAGAGTGCCTGCCTAGCAAGGTGGAGGTCCTGAGTTCAAAATCCAGTATCACAAAAAAAAAAGGACATATTGAAAATATTTTTAAATGAAAGGCAACATAGGCTGCTATCAGATGTGGGGGCAGGTATCAGCCCAGCCTTCCCCTTTGTCTTCCTGATCTCCTCTATAAATACCCCATCAACACTCCTCTTCTGTCTAGGCTCGTGATACCCCAGGTGACATTCTAAATTACTTGGTAATAGATTCAAAAATAAAACTTAACTAATGAAGAAATCTTACATCCTTAGCATCACTTCCTGTTAAAATCTTTGCCACGAACCCTCTGAAAATTCTGGGAATGGGCCGTGGCCGTCATCCCATTCAAACAGGCAGCTTGTCATTGTCACCTTGCTAGGGTGTGGCAGTAGGGCCAAGTCCTGCAGCCATTGTGAGAGTCCAGTCAAACCCCTGGTGTAGGTCACTTGTGCTTCCGTTGGTGCTCATTCATGTCCACACACCATTCATGAGCTCTGTCCTGTGTGGTGGCGGATTCAAATTCTGGCAAGTCTCTTTTCAGGACAACTTTTGGGTCTTCAGACAATGAACTTGGCTGTCGAGATAGCCCTAGACTCTTTCTTGGTCACTCTAAAACTTGATCTTCCTCCATGCCCACCCAAGCTTCCAGCTGTGCAGAATTAGGGAGAAACAGACTCAACAGGTCCTGGGGAAATGAATGGAAAAGAAGAGTGGACCCGTTCTCTGACATCATTGCCCACGCACCTACAGGAACTCGGAGGAAGTAGAAATGACTATTCTTACCTCCACTTCTGCACCTGCAAGACTGGTGTAAGTAAACGTGTTATGATGAAGCTTTTCAATTAAGGATTATTGTGAAATATAGAAAAGGCTTATGTAAGACAGACATACGCTTTCCCATCTTCAGCTGATTAGAAAGAGAAATATAACCTGAATATAACCAAGCTTGTGTTGGAGACTTGCCTCCCACTGGTTATATAAGTTTTGAAGCACTGTACCTGAAACCGTGTGTTTACTCTGCTTAGAATTCCCTTAATGAAGATGAAAGTTTCTAGGCAGCACGGCAACCCATATGGTTTTCTTATGTAAGATTCAATTATTGTGTAAAATCAAGAATGATGTTGATTACTTCATCTCTTGGTTGGCTTTTTGGGTCAGAGAATTGTTTGAAGTAGACCCACAGAGCCACCTACAGCTGTCCCTCTGGAACTGGGCTGGCCCTGGCTTTGGGCATTAGCTGTACTCCCCTCCAGGGGTGCACACTCGCCATCCTGGGCCTGTGGTCACTGTGACTCTCAGGATGGCAGAGGGTAGGCCTCCTTGAAGGTCATCTTTAGAGATTGCTTTTGCAATTCAGCTGATGTCTGTGAGCCCAATCACTTTTGATCGAGCTGGACACCATTCTTTGGCTGTTTCATTTCCCCCAGCACCACTATGGCTGTGTTGACACTTGGAGTTTGCTGTGTCTTGCGGGATAATTTGCATAACCTGCATGTGTGCTGATGAAGCACCACATACCATCCCCGGCTGGAAGCGATACCTGTGAGGTGTCCACAGCATAACACATGGCCAAGTTGTGCTCTCCTACCCTGTAGGTAAGGAGCTTATTTGAAGGATGGTGGGGGGCGCAGGGTAAGAATTGGGAACAAAAAGAACTTAGTAAAGGGAGCTACAGGCACGCCTTACTTTCCTGTCCTTATGCAAAGAACTAGGGCAGGGCCCCTGATTTAATATGCAGCTTGTGTGTTGCCTCCCCAGTGCAAATAAATACTAACATAGTGTGCAGACAAGCTGGCCAACCACATGCTTTCTCAGCCAGCCAAAGGGAGGGTATCTTTGGGAAACAAAACCCATAAACTAGCACCTTCCATGGAGATGCGTATAAATAGATCAAAAAGTCAGCGAGCAGCCTTGAGGCGCTGTAACTTGCCTTTGGTGGGAGCAGGTGGGGAGGTTTGCCTTGCTGCCCCACCTCCCCCAGCTCAGAGGTGCAGGGAGCCAGAAGCACTTGGGCTAAGTCCAAGTGCAGCCCCTTTCAGCTTCCGCAGATGCACAGGTGAGATGGATTGATTGTTCAGTGGGCATCTTGTCTTTCTGTCCCAAGCTTGGCTTTGGCCTGTTTCTGGAAGATCTGTTCTTAGGCTTTCTTAAATATAGTTGACCCTCTATACCTGGGGGTTTCTCATTCATGGGTTCGACCAACCTTGGATCAGAAGTATTTGAAAAAGAATTGTGTGTACAGAATATACATAGACTTTATTTTCTTAGTATTCCCTGCCATGTAGTATAACAGCTATACGGCATTAAGTACCTTAAGTATTCCAGAGTTGAGGACACATAGAAGTTATATATGACTTGTTTCCCCTTGTAGTGCTGGGGACCAGACTCAGAGTTCTACACACGCGTCCGTGCGTTTTTACACAAGGGATTTGAATAGCTGTGGATTCTAACATCCAAGGGGTGTCCCTAACCCAGTGCTGCCAGGAGATAGAAGGACACCTATGTGACACTAAAGTCTCTTCTGTTGCTTTATTTTAAGTAAAAATCAGGGCAAAGAATTAACACCCAAATGTGTAGCCACACCCTCCAGAGCCAGCCCACTTTAGCTAGCAGGTATGAGCAGATAAGCAGTCAGGAAGTGGAGGCAAAAGATAAGTTTATGTTTTGGAATAAGTGATTATAAACATATAAAGAAAAATATGGATTAAGCATTCCTGACTTAAAAAGCCAAAAATTGAAATTCTTCTGTGCTGACATGGCATGACAAGTGGAAAATCCCACCTCTGACCTCATGTGTGACTAATCACAGTCAATGTAAAAATATTGTACAAAATGACCTTCCGGCTCTGGGTTTAAACTTGGTCCCCTTCCCTAGATATCTCATCATATACATGAAAATATGCCAAAAATGCTGACAAATCTCCAGTCTGAAACACTTCTGGTCCCAAGCATTTTAGACAAGGGGTACTCAACCTGTGCTGTTTTGGTGGATGCTGGGTAAAGGTCATTTATTTCTCTCTGTTTAAAAAAAAATAGGCTCCATGTTTTCTCATGGATACCATGCCAATCCTTAATCATTTATATTCATTTGCCTTCGACTATTTTGGGCTTCATTGGGGAGTACTTTTGTTTTTAAAAAATAACAGTAGCAGGGCAGCAATAAAAATACCTCTGGGACTTGTGACTCCTAAGGCAAGGACACTATTCAGTGTAACAAGTGGAACATTTTAGATCCCCAGAAAGGAAGCTGAGAGATCCTGGGTCCAAGTCTGTTGCCTTTGTGGTTTCTTTTCTGTTTATGTCAAGTGAACGAAGCTGTGGTGGCCACAGGCGGTCAGCTCAGCTCTGTCACCTCCTGCTTGCTCTTCATTTTAATCTTACTTCCATCCACAGCCCTAACCCCACCAGTACCACTTCACCAACCCTGGCAGGATGTCACAGTCAGATAAGAACACTGGTTGCTGCTGAGTGGGACTGTGGTGCCAGGCTTATGCCAAAGATAGTGTTAGCATCTGTCCTTCCAGCCCCTGATAATAAGCTGAAGTCTTGTCCCCTCTGGGGGCCACCTTTTTCCACAAACTGGGGCCAATTCTTGTCTTGCTGGGCCAGTTCTAAGGTCTAGCGGGCTTTATTTGGGAGCAGGATGGGAACTTTCATGTTTTTTTTTTTAAATGTTTCCTTTTGTAGGGGTCATAGGATGATAGTTATTTGCTAATATTTTCAGTATCTCAAATATTAGACCAAAATTGGATTATATTTTCTCTCTCTCTCTCACACACACACACACACACACACACACACACACACACACACTGACTCAGACACATGAGGAAAAGGGTGTATACAGTGAGGTGCAAATCAACCCAGAGGTGAGAGAGCAGACAACTAGACTTGTTTCTTTGAGCACTCCTGAAGGAAGAAACTGGGTGTATTTCTTTTCTAGAGTGGCTGTAATAAATGACCACAAGCTGGGTTGCTTAAAACAACAGATTTATTTTCTCAGTCCTAGAGGCCAGAAGTCAGAATCCAGGGGTTCATGCTCCCTCTGTGGCTCTGGTTAGAATTCTTCCTTCCCTCTTTCTGGCTTCTGGTGGTGACCCTTGATTCTTCAGGCATTCTTGGCTTACAGCTGCATCACACTGACCTCTGCCTCTGTCATCTCTCTTCCCCCGTGTCTCTCTTCCAAGGACACCAGTCAGATTGGCTTAGGGCTCACCCTAATGACCTCATTTTCACTTGCTTACGTCTGTGAAGACCTCTTTTCACATAAGGTCATGTTCACAAGTACTAGGAGTTAGAACTTCAGTGTAGCTTTTTGGGGAGACACTTTTGCTCATAACACTAGGGAAGAAAACAGCAAAGAACCCTCAACCAGTCTGAGGGCATAAAGAAAACACAACTTTCAGTCCTTTGAAGGTTTTTGGGTTCAGTGGGAGCATTGTGAAGTATCAGTAGGGCAGGAGCTTGTCTTTGAAGGACTGTTGCCAGGTGACAATCATTTCCCTTCCATAAGAGAGGTAGCCGTGTTTCTCTCGGGGGTGGCAGTTAGGCTTGTGGGGTGAGCCCACTTGGATTGCTAGGTAGCTTTGAACACATCCTTCCTCTTTCTGGGTCCAGCTGAGTGCAGGGATTGACTGGATGGTCATGTTTTCTGAGTAAGAGTAATGCATCCAAAAACCCCAGACATACATATGTGTGTGTGGACATGTGTACACATCCCTTCCCCTCCCACCGAGGGACCCTTAGCTGGAACAAGGCTTGGTAAAATTACCGGCTGGTTTTATCTCTTCCCTGAAGCTCTGTCAGATTCAGTGAGACCAAAAGAGACTTCATCACTGCCCTGTGCCAGCCAGTCTCAGATTTGGCCAGGTATATGACTACATTAGGACCAGACGTCTGTATTCTACTTTGACCCATTTCCATAGGGGTTTTTTGAGTGGGGTAGGAGTGGTATGCTTCTCAAAATTTCTCAGCACAGTCTTCTTTAAAAAAAAAAAAAAAAAAAAAAAAAGCTTGGTTTCTGCCAAACTAATTAGCTTTGACAACTTCCTTAAGAGCTGCAAGCGATATACAGTTGAATAAGGCGTGTTCTGGTCCTCACGGAGTTTAGGTATCCTAGTGGGGAGATGGCATGCTTAGAGGATTTTCATTAATGACTCATTCATTAGAATGTTTTGGGATCTGGGCCAGGCACTGGCTGAGCCTCCTGGAGCCTTGTGTCTGGTCCAGTTTATACACAGGACAGTGTGTGTCTGATCACAGAAGCTAAGCGTTGGGCTGAAGTGGGAGGTGTTGCTGGAGATGGGCCTGGGTGGGTTTGGAGGATGTGCATGCTTGGAGAGACAAGATGATTTCTCAACATCGGTCAGGGTGGATCCAAGATGTCAGGTGTACAGTTGGCAAGAGGCTGACTGAGACAGCCCTCACGGATGGGTGGGAGTGGGATGACCCCAATATACAAAAAAGGACAGCCTGGGAACCCTGGGGGCCACAGCCATGCAGGGGCGTGTCAGGGCTGGCACTCCAGACTCTCCACTCTAGTTAGCAGTGAGGGGGCTGTCGGCACCTGTCTCAGCAAAGCTTCTATGCCTCCCATCTCCTGGCTTTGAAGTGGTATGGCAAAACACTGCTGGAAGTCAGCCTGGAAGCAAATGGAGGGAAGCCAAAGGCAGGGCAGGCGTGCTCAGACTCAGCTAGGAGCAGCCATGGCTTCATTGCACAGTGTGGCCAAGGTGCTGAAAGGCTCTGGCTGTCCTAGAACACTGTGCTCACCAGGGCAGGGATGACAAAGGAGGAGGGGAGCTCTAGAGTCCCTTGTGTGAGCTCCTGGTCCCAAGGACACCAGGATTCCTCTGTATTGAACCTCTCTTTTGAGTTAGCTACAAACTAGGTTTCTGCAAGATGAGCTAAAATTAGGAAAAGGATCGTTTTGTATTTGACTTTTTTTTTTTTCTTGAAACACTTTAGCTTGGCCTCAGATGTATCAGTTCTAGATAACTTTAAAGCTACTAAGAGAACAAACTGTGTCCACACACAGGAAATATCTCCAAACAAAAAGTGAGTGTGCAGTTTACCACAGTTTAAATGTTGGATGGAGGACGTCCAGACTTCCACTCCTGTTCTCCTCCAGAAGAATGGGGTACAGAGCTGAGAGGGCCACTCCTGCTTGGAGCAGATGGTCATTAGCACCAGGGAGAGAAGCTGGCCTGTGATCTGGGGACTGGAAGGTTTAGTGTGGACATCACACATGCCTGCAAGCTTCTAGGCCTAGATAGAAGGGTTTCTTAACCTGTTTTGTGTTGCTGTAACAAATTACCTGAGACTGACATAATTTATAAGGTAGAGGCTTATTTGGCTTATGATTCTGGTGGCTGGAAAGTCCAAACAGCATGGAACCAGCATTGGCAAGGGTCCCCCCTGGCTGTACTACAACATGCCAGAGAAGCAGAAAGGGAAACAGTTGTGTTCAGGAGGGTCAGGAATATGAAGTGGTTTGCTTTATAACAACTGCTCTCATGAGAACTGACCTAGTCCGATGAGAACCACATTAATCCCTTTGAGAGTGGTGCCCATGATCGAGTCGCCTTCCACTGGCCCCACTCTTCAATGTCCTTTCAATACTGTCCCAACAGTATTGAACCCATGAACCTTGGGAGAAAAAATACACACAAACCATAGTCAGGCAGGGAAGCATTTTGCTCGGCCAAGCACCCTGAAGGGTTGTGAGTGAGCATCCTCTGTGTGTGTTATATACAAATCACTTAGCTCTCCCAGGAACTTGAACCTCAAGTTCATGCCTGTGGCTTTTTTTTCTTAATACAAAGACATTACTGTTTAACTTGTTACAAAAGGAATATATGTGTTGGCAATTTGGAGAATACAGATAAAAAAAGAAAAAAAAATAGTCTATTATTCTCCAGAACCTGGAAATACTGTCAGCATTCTCTCATGTATCCTTTTAACATGTTTTAATAAACATGTTACCCATGTTTATATGTGTCTTCAAGGTGGTAGAGAGTATGGGTTTTGTAGTGCATGTCTACTGCTATTTGTTTTATGAATAAATTACTCTGTTTAATTCTCAGTTTCCTCATCTCTAAGGTTGGAATGATATTATTCACCTTTCAAGTGATTTCATGATTGATTACTGGATGAGATAACTTCTCTGTGGTCTGCGTTACTGTTGTGAGTTTTCAAACTGTAATCAACTTGGACCTCACTATACATTCTGTTTAGAAGCCTAATCTTTCTGCTAAGCCATTGTGATTAGTTTTCTGTGACATCAGATGTTCTTCTCTGGTGTCATGGGTATCACAAGAAAAATGATCTTTATTGTTTTTATTAACATTATATATATAATATATATAAATAATAATATATATATAATATATATAAATATATAATATATATAAATAATAATATATATATAATATATATAAATATATAATATATATTTATATATAAATATTAAATATAAATATTTAATATATATTAAATATATAAATATAAATATTAAATATAAATATATATAAATAATATATATATTCTTTATAAGGCAAATTTTAGGTGAAAATAATTTTAAGAAATTCCAAATCCTTCATTCAGAAATAATCATGACTGACCCTGAAATTGAAGTTTGAGGAGTCAGACATCATGAGTGTACCTTTTTCTCTGCCCTCCCCCTCCCTTCCTGATTAAGAATCTGTTGGGAAGTACATGTGCCAGAAGGCAATAGAGGTATTAAAATGTCACCTTGGGGTTTGCACAGAAAAGTTTGAAGTCTGCACTGGAAAACTGTTTGCAGCCAGATTCAGGCTTCTCACTCACTACTTTGGCCTCAGAATAGAACTCGGTCAGAAATGCAGGCTTTGTCCCTGCAGGTGCACGCCTGCTCAGGTAAGAACTACAGGTGCACACCTGCTCAGGTAAGAAATGCAGGTGCACACCTGCTCAGGTAAGCATGCTTGGTGGGGAAGCAGAAAACAAGGACAATTTACAGAAGGACACAGGCCAGGAAGCAGTCAGGGCAAGCCGCTGCGTTCCCTTGTAGTTCTAGCAGTCAGGGAAGAGGCTCATCCCCTTTTGGGAGGACTGGGGAAACCCGTGCTTTCTCTGTTACTTGCAGAAGGTGGAAGTTCCTCCATTGTGAATCAAGGTATGAATTCTGAAAGGAAGGAAAAGTATTTCTCCATATACTTGTTAGTAGTACAACTGGTCTCTGACTTACAGTAGGGTTATGTCCTAATAAACTCATCATAAACTGAACATACTGTAAGTCTAACCCACCAAATATCATAGGCAACCATAGCATGTAATTTATTGAATACTGAAATGAAAAACGGAATGGCTGTGTAAGCTCACTTCCAGTCCTACCATGACATTAAAGTCTTGTAAGTAGAGACCATCTATGTATCATTTTAGAGGTTTCCATTCTGATATATGGGAAAACGACTGCTTCACTAAATAAATTTATATTGTGTGTGTGTTTGGTGAGACTGGGGTTTGAACTCAGGGCTTTGTACTTACATAGCAGGCTCTCTACCTCTCGAGCCATGCCTCCAGTCAATTTGATTGTGGTTATTTTGGAGACAGGGTCTTGGGAACAGTTTTCCTGGGTTGGCCTTGAACTGTGATCCTCCCAAGCTCAACCTCCCAATTACAGGCATGGCCACTATGGTCTTAAAACACAAAGTCATAAATTTAATTTCACTGAAATTTGGTAGGTTTCCTTCTGTAAAACTTAAGCTATTGTCTTCTGCTATTGGCTGTTGTTCTACAACTTTCTTCCTTTATTGATTATTCGTCTTTAAATTAGATGCCTAATTTAAATTAATAGTTTCTGAATTAATTAGAAAATTAATATTTTCTTAATATTTGATGTATAACTTACTCCCGATATATGTGTAGCTGCTGCATGATTTATATATTTTGTTTGGAACTTGATGTATTCTTTCAGCCAACAGATTCAATTCTTTATTCATTTTAGAATTTTCTTGTATTATCTCTTTGAACACTTTATTCCTGCCTGTGTCACTCAGCTCAGGTATTTGTTGTCTGAGTGTGGGTGATTTCTTGATTTGAAACTTCTCGGGTTTTTTTCTCTTTTGCCACCAAGCTGAAGTTTGAAGGCCTGTTTTCTGTTTCTGTTGGTGTGTTCTGTAGCCTGATCACCATGATCACATAGGCACACAAAAAATATCGTTTAGATGACCTTCAGGCTGTATGTATAAAGTGTATTTGAAATGTAAATGAATCTTGTGTTTATATTTGGGTCTACCCCCAAGGTATTGCATTATGTGTGTGCAAATATTCCAAAATCTGAAAAATGCAGACACTCTGGTTCCAGGCATTTCAGATAAGAGACATTCATCCTGCATTTTGGTTTTGTAGATGAGGGAATGAGAGTTTATCCAGTTACAGAACTGGTCCTGTTAGCATTGGTTCCAGCATCTGTCCATCTATCTGACTCTGAAATTCCTTCTCTTTCCCCAGACTACACTTCCTCAAGAAGAAGAAAAAAGTCACAGCTGAACTGAATGTTTTAAGCACACCGAGAGTTTTCATATTCTTTGAACTTGTCACTACTTGTGCAAAAACACCTCTCTCTCTTTCTATGCTAAGGAAAGTCATAATGAATTTTGAGCAGGACTTCACTGGGCCAGAAAGCTATCCATGGCTACCCATCCCTTTCTTGTCAGGACCTGATAACCTCTGCAGGTGATGAGAATGCTCCAAAAATGAACTTCTATGCATTCCACTGTCGATCCAGGACCCTGATCCTGGCATGTTTTCACTCGTGTGTAAAGCCTCACTTGCATTCTTGAACTGAACAGCCAACCACTCAAAAAACAAGGGCCATTATGTAATAATTCTGCCATGACAGCCCCCACAAAATTACAGAGCTCTCCGTGCCAGGTGAACAGACTCTAATTAGTGTTTACTTGTTCCACAAATGGTCACTTTTCAAAATCTTAGTACAAAATGACATCTGCCTTACTCAAAAAGCATTCCCCGGGACTTACTCAGAGTACTTATTTTTATTGTTTATTAAAATATGCATCAGATGAGGGATTACTTTTTCACAGTGGGTCTCAGGTATCTCATAAACAGTGCCATCTTGAATGTGTGGGATATTTCATGGAGTTCAAAGTCAACACTTTGAGTTGTGAATTATGCCGTAAAGGACTGACTACAGTCCTGGGCTGTGGTGTGGGAGATTTTCACTCCAGTTTTCTTTTTAATTCTCTATCGTAGTTTCTCAAACAAAAACAAAAAAAAGTAGACATTATCGACTTAGATCCTGGGATGGAGTAATTGTTAAGATTTGGCCCACTCACTTCATATGTAGACTCTTGCATGTAGTCACTTGCTAATAAATACATACCTTTTGTCTAGATCCATCTTAAAGTAAGTTCTAGAAAGGACGAGACTTCATACTTAAATACTTCAGCATTAATACTTCTCCATAAAATAAGGTCATTTATTTCCCTGTAAAACCACAAGTCTGTTCTCCTAACAAAATTATTTCATCCCTATTGTCAATACCTTCTGCCTACCCTCTACCCTCTCCATACTCAAATACCCCCTGCATATTCACATTTCTCCAAATAGTCCCAGAGTGAGTTAGGCGCTTCAGCCAGTGCCAGGCACGAGGTAACCATCATTTAATATAGGTATTGGCAATCAGGACTGGCCAGTTAGTTAGCACGTGCTCAGGCTTTCAGCCACTGCCTCATCCGTTCAAAGGATGCTAACACAGACTTCATGTCACCTGCAAGGGGGTGAATGCTCCTCTCACATGGACAGGTCTGGCTGTGACCACCCATCGTGAACTGGGGTCCATCCAACACTGTGATAAGAAGTACTTAAAAGAGTTCCTTACTGGTTTTCTAATTATCACACAAAACTTTAGCAAAAACTAACATTTAAAATGCAAAAAGTATAGAGAAGAGGGTTAGATCAAACCCTAATAATCAGATAAATTCAGAATATGGCACAGTTTTTAGAATGTTTCACAGAGTGACAACTGGCCAGGTCTCTGCAAAAAGGTGTCACAATGAGCAAAAGTGGGAGAATTATTCTAGATTAAGAGAACTTGAAAGCTGTGCACACATGATCATAGCAGCATTACTCAATAGCTAATAGGTAGAAGCAACTCAGAGAGAAATGGATAGGCAAAATGTGACACACGTGCACACACACACACACACACACGGCTGGGGATAGGGGAGAATGGCAGCCTAGTGTTTCGTGGGTACCAAGCTTTAGCTTTACAGGGTTTACTGTATACTTAATAAGATGGAAAATTTTATGTCATGTGTATTTTACACAATAAAAAATGGAAAGTCACATAACAGATGAAATCTTCAATTGGTTTGTGACTGTTTACAGAACAGATAAACAGTTCTAGAGACAGAATGACAATAGCAACAAAGACATTCTAGGAATGTCTCCTTCAGCCCTTGGAACATGGTGACATTGGCCTTGGGTGTGGCTCTGTGTTGGTGGCCTTAGCTGCACTTCTGTAATGAAGCCACTTCTCAGGCCTGGCTTCTGCTTCCCTTTCTTCTTACTTTCCCACTGCTGGTCAGGGTTAGTGACCATGTGGTCTCTCCACTTTCTTGGCTCTGGCTGGAGCAAGACTGGCTGCATTCTGACCCCAGCCCTACCTATTCTGGGTGACCCCAGGGCTGTCACCATTCTGGGTGACTTGTCTAAGTCAAGGTTTGCTGGAACATAGCCATGGTGATTTGTTTCTGTGTCGTTAGCACAGAACGGAGGACACATGGCCTGCGAAGCCTACAGGCTCTTCAGTCTGGACGTTACTGCTCCCTGGTCCTCAAGAGTTGTGGCCTCAGTATCTTGGGTCCAGCTCCCCAGATAGGAAACTCCCTGCTGTCAAATATTTGCCTTTTTCACTTCCTGGGTAATGTTGCCCATTGTTCCTAGTCTTTCCTACGCAGAGCTGAAGATGGATTCCTGCCTCTGGGCCCCTTCTGCAGACCTTGGCAGGCCAGTAAATGAAGACCACACAAAGGTTTCCAGCAGCTCTTTTTTTCTTCTTGTTTTGGCAGTATTGGGTTTTGAACTCAGGGCTTTGTACTTCCTCTACTGCTTGAGCCACACTACCAGTCCTTTTAGTTGTTTTTTAGATAAGGTGTCTCAAATTTTGCCCTGGGGCTAGCCTCAGGGCATGATCCTCCTATTATACCTCCTGCATAGCTAGGATTGCTGGCGTATGACACCACACCCAGCTTGGTTGTTAAGATGAGCTCTTGCTAATGTTTGCCTGGGCTGGCGTCTAGTGGTGATCCCCCCCATCTCTACCTCCCTCAGGAGCCATTTCAGCTGGGAACCGTTGGTTCCAAAGGCTCCTAAATTGGAGCAGTTCTTTGGACTTGTGGGACTTTTCTCCCAACCTGTCTACTGAATAGGCCTGCTTGTTTTGGTTTTGTTTTCTTTTCTTTTTGACAGCACTGAGATTTGAACTCAGGACCTTACACTTGCTAGCCAAGTGTTCTATCAATTGAGCCACATCACCAGCCCACTGCTTGCATTTTCCCTAGAACCTTACAGATGACCTGGTCTGGAGTTCCTTTGACCAGTCTGCTGCCCTGTGTGGACATGGTGTGTGGTGGAGGGCGTGAACTGCAGGATCACAGGGGGCTACTCCACAAACACCAGTGGTATAGATATTTTGCTTAAGTTAGTATATTCTGATCCTGCCATTTGATCCAAATGGATCTGACTCAAATCCACTGAATAAGAAACCTCATTTCCAGAAGTTTCTTTTGCAATTAGACAGAAACAGACCTCATTCCTAAAGCCATTCTGAATTACATGCAGCCTCTATTACTTGACTTATTTCCTGATTACCAAGATAGTTTTTATTGATTGGAGGCATTAAATTTAATTCTGGTATGGATGAATCCTTTTCCTTATGTTTTATGTTGTTCTAACTACTTAAATAACTCTTTAGTCTTTTGATTAATTTGGTGTGAAGCCTCTAAAATGATAACGATTGTTCTCCTTGTATATATTTAAAAATTTTGACGTCAGGCTCCACTTTCTTTTGTCTCTTACCTTTCAACACTTTTAAGATGTTTAAGAAGCTATCCTGTTAACTCAAGTGCTATTTGTTGAGCTGCGTTGATTTGCTGGTGCCTCTTTCAGACGTTGGGGACACAGCATATCGAAACACACAGCAACCCTTGTGGGAAACGGGCTTGTGCTATGGTACATTGCTGGTGACCCCAGAGCAGTGGCTGTTACTCTAGAAAGAATGAGTGTGGGTGGCTGGACGTCACAATCCCTCTGTGGAGATGGGAGACCCCGTGGAATCACAGGGGAAATTAGACCAGATCTCACAGACCTGGGGGTCAGCCACACAGGGGAGGTATGCTTCAAAAAGAGGAGCCCATGGTCTCTCAGGGAAGGTTCTTGGGAGGGGAAGGACAGCAGCCTCCATGGATGAAAGTTCTACACAGGTCAGGGAAGGTCTGGGATTCTGGGTTCAACCCAGTAGAAACAAAAAGAGTCAATGGTTTTTGCAAAAAGTGGCATCACCTGTAGAAAGAGGTGTTTGAGGAAGACAGCTCAGTGAGCTCAAAGCAATTAATGGCCTGCTAGAGTTTACACCTACAGTGTCCCCCAAAGGCCTGTGTGTTAAAGGCTTGGTTCCCACCTTGATATTACTGAGAGGTGGTGGAACTTGTAAGAGGTGGGGCGTCATGGGAGGTCTTTAGGTCTTTGGGGCCATGGCCCAATGGTTGTGGAACCCTAATTTCTTCTTCTTTTTCTTTTTGCTTCCTGGTCATATCATATGGCGAGCAGATTTCCTCTGCCATGTGCTCCCCACCACCATGTGCTCCCCCCTCCCCAGGCCCATCTGTGAACCTGCACTGAGACCTCCAAAACTGTGAGCAAGAATAGACCTTCTCTCTGTCACCGTCTGTCTCTCTCTGTATCACTGTCTCTCTCTCTCTCTCTCTCTATATATATATATATATATATATATATGTATACACACACACACACTGGGATTTTGAACTCAGGGTCTTGTACTTACTAGTCAGGTGCTTTATCACTTGGACTACTTCCCTAGTCCTTTTTTTGGGGCGGGTGGGGGTCTTTGTTTTTTGGATAGGGTCTTACATTTTTGCCCAGGATGATCTCAGAGAAAAAGTCTCCTACCTATGCTTCCCAGGTGACTGGGCTGACAGGCACATGCCATCATGCCCAATTTATTAGCTAAGATGTGGTCTCACTAGCTTTTTGCCTGGGTTAGTCACAAATTGAGATTCTCTGGATGTCTACCTTGCAAGTACCTGGATTTACAGGAGTGTGCCACCATGCCCAGCCCAAATCCTTTCTCTTTATAAGTTGAATGTCCAGGTATTTGTTGTAGTGTCAGAGAGTCAACCAATCCAGGACCTGTGTTCTCATCCAAGCTGTAGCCAGAAGTTGGGAGGAAGGTACTGGCTGGCACCATATCACCAGTCCTCTGTTCCCTAGGTGATGGTCACTCAGAGATGTCCTGTGGCAAGGCCAGTGTCTCACAGCTTCCTGAAAATGATGCTGGCAGGAACACAGAGGCTTGTGTTGGTAGAGTCTAGCATCACAGAGGGAAAACCTAAGGTCATGGGGTGTCCCCAGCCGGGCAGCAGTATCAGTGGGTTCTAGGTTTGTGTGCATTCATCATTCTTGGTTGTAGTAACCAAGTGTGGTCTGAAGGAGTTAGCCAACTGCCATTTTGCAAGACAAAGCTTCACTGTGCTCCTCCAGCTCCCAGCTCCCCCAGCACTGAGACACATGAGGTTGCCTGACGCTTCTGTTCAGTATGCAGACAGGGCTGAGAGTGACATCTGTCAAGGACAAATCAACATTCCCACCCCACTCTGTGATGCTAACCCCACATTTTAGTTTCATGTCTAACCATCCAGAACTCACCTCTCAGCTACCTTCCTCACAATTCAGAGCTTTGTAGGAATTTTTGAGCCCAGGAAAATCTTCATTCACAGAAGTCTCAATAATGAAAACTTAGAGTCACTGAAAAAGTAGTCTTGCTTCATCAAAAGGAGAGAGTTTGCATTCTATGGTGATTTAATTCTATTTCTTCTCTCATTTAGGAAGTAGGAATTGAGGCTTTTTGTCCCTGTTCTACCAGTTTCGCCATTTTTCTCTTATGAGCAGTGGTATTCAGTATTTCAAAAATAGTGACTCTCAGACACAATTACATATATCTATAAAGTCTGTGATTCTGTGTTGAAATTCAGCCTATGATCTGATTTGGGGTGCACATATCTGCCTACTTGCTATCTCTTAGGAGTTAGCACATTGAATCAGCATGGCGGCCACTTTTCCAAAAGCGGTAGTAATTTGACAGATTTCATCAAATTAGATATTCCCTAGAATATCAGTTAGCACAAGGACTGCACTAAATTACTGAGTTATGAGCTGGTGTCCATAACTCAGGTACATTCTGCATCATCACTTCGCTGTGACATGCTCGGCCTCTCTCACTTATTTTCTCTTGCCCCTCCCCCCGCCCTTTTAAAACCCACCATCTGCTTTTCTACTTTGAAGTACATTAGTTACTATGGAAACACTGAAGTCAGGGTGGGGGTGAGGGTTTAGTAACATCCGCAAGGATAGTAGGCAATCATTTTATTTAATGGTTTGAAATGTATACGACACTTGGGGGAGATGGTGAGTATGTTTGTGAGGATGTCCTGCTTCCATAATTCTAGCCAGCCTGATGTGTGCACTTCACAGTAGTTAGTATTTGTGTGGCTTAGAGCTTGCAAACAAAAATATGGCTAAGAATTAAGGGAAAAATACAAAGGAGAGAAAAAGGAAGGCAAGAGGATTCCTCTAATTGTTCCAAATGCCCAGTGCCTCAAATTCTGGGCCCCTGGTGACTGTTGGTACCCAGAGGTTCTGCAGTAAGCATAGTTTACATAAGGCCTTGGTCCAGCTCCCTCTGGAGATGCTCGGCACCAACTGGTCTTTGAGTGATGCTTACATTGTAAGCAGTGATCGTGAGCAGTGCCGGTGAGCAGCCAAACTCTCAACCAGATCGCTGAAAAGGGGCTGATGAAGTCAAAGCCTTTGGGTGGAGATTTTGTGTGATGACACTTGTGTGTGGCAGCTGAGGTGACACAGAGGGTCCTAGGGAAGGCGCCTGGGTCTTTTTCATAGGATACTCAGGACTCTGTGCAGAATGTCTGAAGGATGCTGGCTCTCCCCTTCCATTGTGTCTCTTTGGAGGAAAAAAGGTAGTCTGGATAGGTAGATGTGTGCTCAGTCTACACACACAGACACACACACTTTTACACACATGCACTCCCATGCATTTCTGTGTAACTGTTCATTTTGAGATAGCTGTAGACTCATTCACATGCAATAAGAAGAAACAACATGGAGTGACCCTCTGTAACCTTCCTCAGTCTCCCCCAGGCGTAACACCTTGCAAAACTATAGTACCAAATCACCATCGAGACGCTGCTGGTGACTCAGCCCACCAGCGCAGCTCGGATTCACCTGTGCTCCCTGGGCTGCATGTGTGCCCTTAGTTCTTGGCAGTTTTATCACGTGTGGATTAGTGTGGCGCCCACCACAGTCAACATTCAGACCGGTTGCACCTGCTGCCCTTTTTAATATAGCTTCCCCCTTCCTTCCTCCCCCCCTTCCGCCTCCCCAGCCCCAGGGCTTCCTCTCTCTAATGCTGTCATTTTGAGAATTTATATAAATAAATGGATTTGAGCAGCGCACAACATTTCTAGCTCGGTTTTCTTCAGTCAGCACAATTCCCTTGATGTCCATCCAAGTTGTTGTATCAATAATTCATTCCTTTTTATTGCCGACTGATAAAAGGGACTGTGTTTATGTTAACCGTTCACCTCTTGATGGACACTTGGCTTATGCTTATCTTTTCAATCAGAAGTATTTGGGGGCACGGATGGAAGGCCCCCAAGAGCACAGAATCAGGGAGCATTGTACAGGGACCCAGCCTCTGTCTGGAAGGGTCCAGAATTTTCCACAGGGCTCCCACTGGAAACCTTTTAGCATGATGAACTGTGGTGGGGAGAGTGGACTGAAGCCCAGAGGGCTGGCCAGCCAGGAGGTGTGTCTCCTTCAGGATCGGGGGCAGTATGTGACAGAAGGTGGCTCCTTGTAGAGATGGGCACAGCGCTCTGCCCTGAGCCCTGTCTGTACACATCTGCGTGTCTCTTACAAGAGCTGATAGGGGAAGTTACCTTTCCTGAAGAGCCCATGAGAAAAGGAGAAGTGACACCAGCTGCCTGGTCCCTAAGACCCTTTAGAGGAAGAGGGAAGGCTGAGCTCTTATCCAGGACAGGGGCCACAGGGAATCTTTTCCTTGGTCTCACTGATGCATTTTCATTCTGAAGAGCATTCCACTGACTGTTTCAAAACTATTTTCTGGGGTTATGTAGCCAATTACATCACAGAGTTTAAACACCAAAACCAGTCAGGCACTAGTGGCTCACACCTGTAATCCTAGCTACTTGGGGGGCTGAGATTGGGAGAATTGAGCTTCCAGGCCAATTATGGCAAACAGCTCATGAGGCTCCATCTCCAAAATAACCAAAGCAAAATGTGGATTTGAGGTGTGGCTCAATGGTAGAGGGCCTGCTTTGCAAATGCAGAGCCCACCAAAAACAAACAACACACAAAACCATTCTCCCAGACCCAAGTCTGAATTTCTGCTTCGAGGTTCATGAGGAAATGGCTGAGTTAACAGACAACCAGGGGTCTCCCGTGACTCTTGTCTCCAGAAAGGTTTTTGTTTATCTTCATCTTTTTTGTGACCAGCAGATTGACCCCCTTTTTCTGTCCCCCAAGTCTCTGCTATTCAAACCATTGTCTTAAAGAAAGGAACAATTTTTGCATTGAGACTGGGGCCTAAAAGCCACTCAGAGAACCCTGGAGTGGTGGGTGGGAAGTTTCTAACACCATGGCCAGCAGTCAGCCAGTGAGCACAGGGAATTTGTCCTGTGGCTAATGGAGGACACAAACATCTAAGATAAATAAACAGTACTTAGAGGCAGCTGGGAAGGGAAACACCGCACGGTTCCTCTGATCCAGGCTTAGAAAATGCTTCTCTCTCGCTTTCTGTATTTTAGGGGGATCACACTATGTAGTGCAGGCTGACCTGGAACTCATGATCCTCCTGCCTTTGCCTCCCAAAGCTGGGATTCCAGGAGTGTGCCACCACACCCAGCTGGAGAATGGTTTTCTTGCCATAATCAATATGAGGAGTGTGAGCCTGGCACACTCCTCATACTACCTGGGGTGTCAGCAACCTCCCAGCTACCTCCCAGCCACCACTTTTCCTATCTATGTGTCCCTATAGGTCTGGTTCTCCTCTCAGAGACTCCTTTGCAACCAGCCCTATTGTGCAAAACCCATAAGATTAGTTTTTGCAAGTACAGATGACTCTTCTGGAGACCTTGATTCTAAAATACAGGTGAGGCCGAGGTGCAAAGGCTGATGTCACCTGAGGATGTGGCTTTGCAGTCAGGGATTGTGTTGTATAAGCACTGCTCGCTTCTAAAGACTAGGATCACTGAGCCCTGGGAGATCCATCCAAAGAGGGGACATGTGAGGACTGATGGCTGGTGAGAGGACAGGAATGCTGTGTTTCCCTCTCAAACACACAATCAGCGTGCACTTACTGAGGGGAACTGGGGAACCAAGCATTCACACTCTTTAAAGGGTGTATTGTTGAGGCTGTGCACTTCTCTTTGTACTCCTGGTTCCCCATTCAGGGCTGGGCACTTATAGCCCTTGGTAAGTACTCGCTAAGTGAATGAATGAATGGTCAAGCAGAGAGACATGAAATTTACTAATGTGGTACTGGACTTGTGGACTTGGAAACAACTACGCTCACCCCCCATGGCCTTTTATTCCACACTGAATGTCTGGAAAAAAATAACTATCGGTCAGGTGTGGTGACTCATGCCTGTAATCCAGGCTACTTGGGAGGCAGAGATTGGGAGGATCATGGTTTGAGGCCAGCCTGGGGAAAAAAGTCAGCAAGACCCCATCTTAAGCAGTACACACCTGTGATTCCACTGACAAGGAGTCTGTAGGTAGGGGATCATGGCTCTGGCAAAAATGTGAGATTACCTGAAAAAACAAACAAAAAACCAAAGACTAAAGGCCAAAGGACTGGGGGGGTGTGGCTCAAGTGTAGAACACCTGCCTAGCAAGCATGAAGCCCTGAGTTCAAACCTCAGTACAGCAAACAAAAAAAAGAAAGAAAAGAAAAAGAAAAAGACTAACTTTTTAAAAAAGCCAGTACTTACGGGTTGCAGACATCTGGAGTCTTCTCTGAGTCAGGCCTCACCCGGTGGCCCAAGGAGCCGCGGTGTCACCTTGCTATTTCAGAAGCTGCTGGGCTGTTCTGTTGGTGCCTGGTGAGGAGGGAGCAGCAGATGGGACCCAGCCAGGGTGCAGGCTGGCTGGTGCCGTCCTCTGTAAGAAGAGAGGTGAGGGACAAGGACTTGGGAGGGAGCCACGGGCTCCGGCCTCAGACTCAGTCCTCTGTGTTAGCTGATCTGAGCCTGCAGGCTGCTGAGATAGTCAGAGGCTGATGGGTAATAAAATAACACTCCCTCATTTTTTTGGCCGTCGTGGGGTCTGAACTCAGAGCCTCACACTTGCTAGGCAGGCACTCTACTACTTGAGCCACACCTTCACCCCTTCATGCTTTAGTTATGTTCAGCTAGGGTCTCACCTATTTGTCTAGGGCTACCCTTAGACGAAGATCCTCCTACCTATGCCTCCCAATGTGGCAATGATTACAGGTGTGCACCACCACAGCCAGCTTGTTGATTGAGATGGGGGTCTCACTACCTTTTCCCCCTGGACTGGTCTTGAACCACACCCATCCTCCTTATCTTCATCTCCCCAGTAGCTGGGATTACAGGTATCCACCACTGCATCTGGCTCGCATCTCCCCCTTTCAATAGCCAGCAGCAAGTGGTATTGGTGTCATTCACACCAGGGCCTGGAATGCTTCCTTTTTTTGAAACCCACTTGAGAAAGGTGACATCGAGGCCCTAGCATGCCTTCTTTGTTATTTCACCCTATAAGCAGAAGCACAGTGTAGGACGCCAGCTATCTAAGCTTCTTGGTAGAAGCAGTGCCATTGTGGGGTCAGAGCATCCAAGCCCTGCTTGCTTCTCTTGCAGGGGACTTGCCACTCTTTAGCTTACAGGGACATTTAGAAACCTCCGTGTCTTCCCATTCTGTTCTGTTGTATTTCCTTGTGCACAGTAGTCATTTCTGCAGGGGCCTCCCCTCTCAATTATTTGCAGTTATCTTATTGTATGCCTTTATATACTCTTACATTGGCTGCAGGTGCTGGATTCCAGGTTGTGATTTATACGCCTCAGTAATTACGCAGCAATTCATTCACGTGGGGCTCATACTTGCAGAATTATTTCCTGTGTTTTACTGGTTTGTTGCAGGAAACTGCTGGTCCCAATATTTTTTGATGCAAGAACTGTATTTGTAATATTCTAACTGCAGACACTAGTGGAGTATCTAACAGCACACACAGTGTCATCCTAATCATATACACAGCTTCTGCAATCACTTGTGTTTACACGATTTTATGCCCTGTGCCGGAAACTGATGGGTAAGTGCTTTCCATCCATTCTCTGCTGCTTCTCACTGGATGGACAGCCGAGGGGAGCCAGTCCCTCACAAAGGTCTGGCCTGATTTGAAGCTGTACTGCTGTTGTATCATACACAGTTGCAGTAATAGTAATCAAAATAGTGGAAATAAGAATGATAAGACTAGGGCTGGCGTGGTGGTATGTGCCTGTAATCCAAGCTGTGTGGGAGGATTATGATTTGCAGCAGACCCTAGGCAAAAGTGTGAGACTCTAGCTGGAAAATAACTGAAGCAAAAAGGGCTGGAGGTGTAGCTCAAGTGGTGGAGCACTCACCTAGCAAGTGCAAGGCCCTGAGTTCAAATTCCAGTACCGCCAAAAAATGAATGCTAATAGTTATGTCTAACACTGTTCTAAGGTTTTATATTGAGTAATCTGTTGTGTTCTTGCAAAACCCAGGAAATTAGACACATCTCTTATCTTAGTAGGGGGTTTTCTGCATCCTGAGCGGTCAAGACACTGTCTCCAGGCCACACAGCTTGAAAGTGAAAAACGGGCAGTCTGACCCCAGGGCCTCTTTGTTGTAAATAATTTTAAAAATCATCTTAAAATGAAGACACTATATTGATTTCTTCAGGAGATTATATAAATCTTGGAAGGCAGAAATCATGAAATGTCAATTTCCTAGTATTAAATGGGGATTTTGTGACTTTCAAAATTCACATTTCTCTACAGAGCTTTGATAATTCAATTCTAGTTTTAATAATGATATTCCCTCCTTTATATTATCAGAGTGATTTGTTTGAATTAAGCTTCTCTTTTTTTGTGTGGTATTGGGGTTTGAACCCAAGGCCTTCTAGGTCTTTATATGTTTGTTTGTTTTGCCAATAGGGACTCACACTCACTTTGCCTGATCCCGCCTCAAATCATTATTGTCCCACCTCTATTTCCCTAGTAGCTGGGATTTCAGGCACGCACCGTGATGTCCAGCTTGTTTTTGAAGATTTGATCTTACTAATTTTTCTCCCAGCTGGCCTTGAACTTGGATCCTCGTATCTCTATCTCCCAATTAGCTAGGATTATAGGCATATACAACCATGCCCTGCCTAAGATCCTTATTCTTTTTGGACCTGAAAAAACTGAACTTCACAGTGGTCAGCTGGTTGGCGTCTGTTGGTTACTGCGGTTTGATGGCGGGAGGCCTCTGACAGCCCACCTGCACTCCAGGACACCGGTTCTGATATAAGCTTTCTAGTTCTTGCCCCTTCAGTAGGAAAGGACTTTCCATGACATGTGGGAACACAGACAGCAGCTGGCACTGAGCCTGCACTTCTGCTGTGGTCACCTGAGGCTTTCATCTTCCTCTTGGTCCTTTTGCCATCACTCCCAGGCCCATGAACTGAGCCTTCACCCGTCTCTCCAGGGCTGCCTCCTAAAGGCTCACGGTCAAGGGCAAGAGGACCAGGACCACTTCTCTTTCCCTGAAGGGACTCAGAGGGCAAGGGCTGCCTGAGGCCAGAGAGCCCTTCCCAAAGCTGCTGTGCCTCCCTCGCCTCAGGCAGGCGGGGGCACCTGTGTCTGTACTCCAGTTACCCAACTCCACCATGCAGGGAACAGCACACAGCGGGAGAAGGGAGCCCTTGGATTCTGTCAGCTTTAACCAGAACCCCTTAGCCTCCTAGTGGTGCTCAGAATGGGCCCTTGGTGGATTTCTGCATTTGAAGACATCCACTCTGAAACTGCTGTGATGGCCTTTGAACTTGGATCATTCTCAGTCCTTGACCCCTCTTCTCTAGGCAGTTTGGGGTAGGTCCCTACGATTAGCATATATATGCTGTCTGGATTGCTTCTTCCATCCCCCTCCCTTTATTTGAAGGAGGTGACATAAAATGGGCCTTTCTCTTATGGCCTCTCTGGGCAGCTGTCATTTAAAGGAAGTCTATTGAAAGAAGTGAAGGATGAAATTCTACAGGTATTTAGAGCAACGGTATCTCAGGCAGAGGGAAGGACGTGCAAAGGCTCTGGGGTGACACACGCTTGCTGTGATAAGTGAATGAAAGCCAGTGTGTTTTTCCCAGGGCAAAGTGGTAAAGCATGGGAGCAGAGGGGCAGCTGGAAGGCCAGACAATTCAGAACCCTGAGCCACACAGGAGGTTGAATCCATGCCTAACTGTTAGGGCTGGTGAGTCTGGCTGGTCCATTACCCCAGTGTCATACTCACCCCTGCATCTTCGCCTGGGGTCATTCCCTTCCTTCAGTGGGTCCCACACTTCCCTGGTCTCCAGCCATTGTCCAGTAGAAAGATTGTCCCTTCAGCACTGACAGAAGCACAGACACCCATGCTGGAGGCTTCAAGGAGTGCATCTTTTTCTCACAAGTGAGCTCTAATCAGCTGGAAAATGACATCAGCACTCATCTTCTGTGCCTCTCTTAACTGAGCTTCTTCCCCTCCCCCCAAGTCCTCCCAATTAGACTCAATCTGCCATCTAGGGGACCCTGGCCCACCGAACCTGCCTTGTTCCTGAGCCTTTCCTGATCCAACCTCCCCATCAGCATGAGCTGTGTGAATTCCCCTGAGCACAGAGGGTGCTGTGGACACAGTGATTTGACACTTTGTGCTTCACCCTTTCAAAGGGAGATGGGATGTTGAGTCCTAGCTCAGTGTCATTCTATTTATGCATTTGCTGTCTACTAAGTGACCCACGAGCACAGAGATGCACTTGGCATCCTTAACCTTGGTGGCCCTCTGTGCAGGACGTCCAACAGGCTGCGGCTATCCGAATGGTTGAGCTTAACTTCAGGCAGCGACTCAGGGACTGATGGGATGTCACTGTGCTGATTCTCTTTAAAAGTTGTGAACAGATTGATGAACGCCAGTGGCCCATACCCGTAATCCTAGCTACTTGGCAGGCTGAGATCAGGAGGATCACAGTTCAAGACCAGCCTGTGCAAATAGTTCTTAAGGGCCCATCTCCAAAATAACCAAAGCAAAATGGGCTGGAGGCGTGGCTTAAGCGGTAGAGTGCCTTTGCACTTTGTAAGTGCAAAGCCCTGAGTTCAAATCCCAGTCCCACCAAAACAAAAGAAAGTTGTGCCTGCAAGTAATCACGGGTCTTTAATGAGTCCCCCGCTGGATGGCAGGTGTTGACAAGTGTCTTCATGCCATTTCAGATCCTGCAATTGACATATCACTTGTAACTCGAGGCTCAGATGTTCAGGGATTCTGCTGACAGCTGACACAGGCTGAGAGGGAGCAGGGTTTAGCCCCCCCGCCCCCCGCCCCTCTGTTCTGTGCATCTGTACAGTGGCCAAGCCTCAGTTTCTCAGTGGAATTCGTGCCACCTTTTTGGTCTTTCGTGAGAAGATGCAGGGGCCTGATGTGTGTGACAGCCAGGAGCCGTGATCACTTCAGGTCCCTCCTTCAGGGTAGGGCCGTGGGTAGGTTCAGAAATACCCTAGAATTGAGAAGTAGGTCAGAAGGGGTGTGCGGGTAGATGGCAGGACACTTTGTTCTTCAGTGCTTTCGTTTGTGTCATGGATTCAACCTGGCTCCTCTTGCACGCTTGGCAAGTGTTCTACCACTTAAGCTATGTCCCAGCTCTTTTGTGTTTGTTTTGTTTTTGAGACAGGGTCTCACCTCTGCCTTTGCCTGGGCCTGGCTTCAAACTCATGATCCTTCTGTGTGTGCTTCCCAAGTAGCTGGAATTATAGGCATGAGCCAGTGAGCCTGGCTGATACTTTCCTTTTTTATTTACACTGTAATCCCTTTCTTCCTGCCTCTGCCATTTCCCTTCAGTACAGGAGCACTTGAGCTATTTCCTGACTGGTTTTTGCAGTTTAACTGCCCCTACCTGTCCAGCTCCCCCTTAGGGATCCCAGGCTCTAATTTGCTGACTGACACCCTGCAGCCACTTCCGTACCCTACCCCATCTTGTGTGCCTGGGAGCTTCTCAGCAGCTGGTACCACACACTGGTTGGTCTCACTGTGTCATCTTGGGATGGGCTGGCAGCTTTTGCCTTTCAGAACCCAGTGGGAACTGGGGACAGCAGCCAACTGCCCTGGGAAGGTGATTTGCCTGTTCATGCAAGTACACGGATTTTAATCCTTGGAACTTCTGGGGGCCTGCCTCCTCTCCCTGTCTTCTGACTGTCTTTGTGATGAAAGATGCTCAAAGTAGCTGAATGGTTTAATGACACTGGGATGGAAGCAACTGTCTATGTTTAAAATAGTATTCTGCCGCTACACTGGCTGTGTGCCCTTGGATGAACCCCTTAACCTCTCTGAGCCTCTTTTTCTATATCTCTAAATTGAAGTTAAGGATTCCTATCCCACGTGGTTTGTCCCAGGATTTAATGAGATAAATTGTGCACAGCACCTCACCCAGGTCTTGGCATACCATCTGGACTCAGTAGATAATTAGTTTTCTCAGACAGAATCCCAAGCAGGACAAGAAAAAGCCAAATGAACTCCCGGATGTGCTGCTGTACTCTGCATAGTGATCTGTGCCTGGCAGATTTCAGATACTTTGAGAGCGAAGTAAAAGAGCTTTAATTCTGCCCATTTATGGTTTGCCTGTGTTGGTGCTAACCAGTTGGAGTGTTCTGGCCGCCCTCTTGCTGTGGCAGAGTGAAGGGCTGGCTGGCTGAAAGTCCATACTTTCTTTGCAGGCCTCGCAGCACCCCTGTCCCAGACTGGGTGGGCAGTGTCACTTGTGCGGGGTCGTGGGATCAGAGACTGCTGGCTGCCTCATCGTGTCCTGAGCATGTGATCTTTGGCCCTCGTAGATACACTTGAAGTTGTCTTTGCTCTGGATTCACTTCATTCCAGAGGTATGGGTCTAGCTGTACAAAGGACACCCATGTCACTGTTTGATCTTTAAGCAGATAGGTAGAGTGCTAGAGTGACTGCAGTCACATGGCTTGGACACTGTTCCTCCTGGTGGCCTTGGGCATATGAAACCCCTGTTTCTTTTTTCTGCCAAATGGAGTAATGACAGCACTGACCTCAGGGAGTTGTATTAGGACTTGTCAATAAAAGTCACTCGTATTAATATCAGCCCTAGCTAACACTTGAGTGGGCATGGTTGACTCTGCACAGCCAGGCTTCCCTGGAGAGCCATACTCCCTTGACAAACGTGTTTCTAACTTGTTGCCAGGAAAGGGCTGGCTGGACTTTTGGAGCCTGAGGTGTACTTGCAACACCCTCTGGGCCATGCAGTACCCCCTATGCTTCTGTTGCTTCTCCTAAGGCGGCTGGGGGCTTACTCTAGCCCCTAAGCTTCCTGAGTCTCTCTGGACTGCTTATCCAAAGTCCCAGGGTCATCCTAGCCACTGGAGCTGGGTGGCAAAGATATGTATTAGACTGACTGTGTGACGTCAGGCTGGCTTGTATGAATTTACTAGCCTGGGGACTCTGCAAAGGTGGGCTTCTATCTGTGTCCATGCTCTCCACCTAGTGTCACTGGTAGTGTAATGACTGCGCCTGAAATCTGCCCTTACCCAGTTGTGTAAGGGGCAAAAGGGATAGGCGTTAGGTAGATGTGGTAGTACATGCTTATAATCCAGCACTTGGGAGGGATAGGCAGGAGGATTTTGAGTTCAGGTCAGCCTGGGCTACATAGCAAGACCCTATCTCAAAAAACTGGAGAGCGAGTGAGAGACAGAGACAGAGAGAGAGAGAGAGAGAGAGAGAGAGAGAGAGAGAGAGAAAAAGAAAGAAAACGGCTTCTCTTTGTACCTGTTCCTTTGTTCATTTTGGCCATTTGCCTAGGCTGATCAACCAGGCCATTAAGGTGAAAAACTACAATTTGATATTTGGATTTTCGTTCTTTTCTCCTCCCAGGTTGTTTGGATGATTTTATTCTGCATTATTTTGAAATTGTTGCTAGTGTCTGGCATCTAGTTCATAAATACCATTTTCCCTGAGCAATTTTCTATTACGTGTGAGAATAACTTACTTTAAGGGAAAAATAGTCTAGGGTTTCCTGAATCCCTCAGTCTAGGATGCACTGTGACTTTCACTTCTTGCTGGAAACCAAATACAGACCCAGGTTGAGTATCTTCCTTTGTTGCCGTGCTCGATACTACACATCTATTTGCGTGTCTTACAATATTTGAGATATGAATATTCATGTTATTTTCACTGTGTGCAAGTCAATATTCCATTCTGTAAGTGTGGAGTAGACAGTGGCTGTGGTTATATTTTTCTACTCTGCACTATCAATAGTTACTTCCCCCAGTGTTTTATTGTGGGATATTTCAAACACCGTGACAAGTTGAATCGTTGAGCTAATATCTCAATAGCCACTGCAGTCCTCCCACAATGCACCTTTTGCTCTCTTTCTTCGTTATGTAATTTTTCATCTCTTCATCCCAGCCTGTACCCATCCGTTTCCATCTTCTTGCTGTTTTCGTTGTGTTGCCGGCTGCTCTTGACCATGGCCAAGTGCTCTGTTTGCAGTGTGTCACATCCTGGTCTTCCTCCAGCCTTTCACTCAAAGACCTTCACAGCTAATCACAGCCCTCCCTGCTGCCCCTCCTACAGCCCTCCCCTCTGTGCCTGGCCTTGACAACTCAGATTCTCGCTGTGCATTTCAGAGCAAGAGCGTTCAAGGTGCTGTGTCTGTTACTTTATCTCTTCAGACCAAGAGACATCACAAGACTCCTAAGAAAACCCTATCTCGTCCCGGCCTTGAAAACAAGCCAAATAAAGGCTTTGTGTCTGTTACGACTCTGCAAGCACCACTTCCCTAGGGTGATGGACTTAGCCTCAGGTTTCCCCTTTGGTGATTTTTTTAGAACTCTCTGGTCGGTCAGGTCAGTCTCCTTCACCCTCCAGCCAACCATACAGGTGCCCTGTGGGTGGGGGTGATGCTGTCTGCTCTCTTGACTTCTTGGTGACTCAGTTCTGGCCTTGCCTGAATGGTTGACCTAGAGGCCTAGAGGAAATGAGAACTGGCTGGGAGGACACTGAGTGCCCATTTGGGGTTTTTTATTAGCATAATATTTGTACAGGGGTATATATTGTGATATTTACAATGTATCTTAGTTAGATTTACCCCCTTCATCATTCTCCCTTATCTCCTCTTCCCCCTTCTAAGAACAAGTTCAACAGGTTTCATTCTTCTATTTTCATATATGGATACAAAACACATCCACCATATGCACCCTCCCACTTCCCTCCCACTGATCCACCTCTGGAAAAGACCCGTTTTACCCTCCTGACCTTCATTTTTTTTTTTGAAGTGTATATTCTTAGTCCAAGGGTGTTTCGCCTTGGCACCTCAGGGCTGTGTATGTTGTGCTTTCATGAAATTAGTCCCCTATTATTCACTCGTTCTCTGTCACCCTGCTCCCCTATTGTTCAAGAGCTTGTGGTGCATCGTGGAATATTATTTTCATCTGTGGATGTTTCAGTATTTTTTCATTCTCTAGTATTTTCTATCTATCCCTCTCCTCCCGTGGTCCCCTCAGACCTACGAATACAATCTTGTTCTCTCTTTCACTTGTATGTGTGTGGATATGATCAAAGATGTGTTTAATATGTATTTATATATGCATTTAAATCATAGGTCTAGCTTCCATGTGAGGGAAAACATGAGACCTTTGACCTTTTGAGCCCGGCTGGCTTTGCTTAACACAGTCTTCTCCAGTTCCATCCACTTGCCCATTCCTTTTAAACAAAGGCTGGCTCCCTTATCACACTGTACTCATTGAATGTGTATATTTTGCCCAAACATAACCGTGAAAAATTAAAAACATGCTCCTCTTACCATTTTAGGGTGGACTATGGACTAGATCACATATTTAACTCAGGAGGAAGTTGGAAAAGTCAGCGCAGAGAGGTATCAGCAGAACTGGGGACCAGAGGCACGTGGAAGGAAAGTGAGCTGGGGGAGTAGCATAGGGTACTTCTGGGGGGATCATGCTGGACCATGGTGACCAGCCTCAGGTGTCCCAGCTTCTGGGCCTGCTGCTCACTCCCTTGGGGGATGGCTTTGTTTGAATGGAATTCTCCTTGCCTGAATTCGGGCTCTCATCAGGGCCAGCCTTCATCCAGTGTCCACTGCACCAGGGGCTATCTGGGCGGGTGCTCACACCCTGCCCAGAGCTCTCAGTCATTCATCATGTCTTCAGCGAGCCTTCTGTTGCTGAAGCATGCAGCCCAAACTCTCCACCCAGCCCCGCCTCCCCTCCTTCCCCCTCTTGCAGGGCTGACCCCTGGAACACACTTTTATTAGCATGGAGTCCATCGGTGTCTTTCAAGCAGCCTCAGGAAGTCCAATCTGAGATGGTCAAATGCAAGATTAGTGACTGTCAGACTGTCCTATTGGGCCATCTACTATCACTTTGGAGTTTATCTTTCCCTTTCCTTTCCCTCCCTCCCCTTCCTTCCTCCCTCATGCCCTTCTTTTCTTTTTGATGCTGATACTGGGGTTTGAACTCAGGACTTCACACTTGCTCTATCATTTGAGCCCCACCTCCAGCCCTGTTTGCACTGGTTGTTTTGGAGATAGGGTCTTGCTTTTTGCCAGACCAGTCTGGATTGTGAGCCTTCTATTTTACGCTTCCCACTGTCACCAGGATGACAAGTGCACACTACCATGCCCAGCTTTTTTTCTTTTGAGATGGAGTCTCACTTTTTTTCTTTCGCCTATGCTAGCCTAGAACCTCCATCCTCCTGATCTCAGCCTCCCAAGTACCTAGAATTGCAGGTGTGAGCTGCTGGCGTTTGGCTCTCTTTTCTCTTGTTTGGAAAACTACAAGTCAACCTGCAGTTTCATAGTGTCTGAGCCATTAATATACAGTGAACAATAAAATCAAACCCAGGTATCTTCCTTTACACCAGAGTTTGGCACACTCACTCTCCAACAAGCCAGATAGTAAATATTTTAAGCTTTGCAGGCCATACGGTCTCTGTGGCTTCCTTACAGATTCTCAGCTCTGTGCTGGAGTGGGAGCACAGCCATGTTGATTGCATAAACCCTCATGGCTGGGTTCCAAGGACACTCTACTTGCAAAAGCAGGTGGTGAATGGGATTCGAATGAGGGCCATCGTGTGTGGATCCTTGCCCTAGATAAACAAATAATCCTTTGGCAGGTTAGTCAGCGGACTACCCATATGACATAAAGGAGAGTTCCACGTACCTCCGACCGACGCGTGTAGGAAACGGTGTCTGAATCTCGTGACTTACAAGGGCTGATGTGAGCATTTCTGTGCTCCTACTACTTAAGTAGAAGATGGGTCTTGACTTGAACTTGAGACTTGCTATGGCCTTTCTCTCTCAGCCTAACTCCCTGAGTCATGGGTGCCCTAGGGCCAGGTTTTTAGACACTAGCTGGGAAAAGCAGCCAAAGAATGGAGCTGACATCAGATTTTTAGAAGTAGAGTTATTTGAAGAGTCTCTGCCCAGCACTACACTCTCCCTACCCTGCCCTCTAGGACTGTCCCCAAAACGGCAAATTTACCTATGAGCAAGGTGACTGGGATAAAGGCGGTCTTATCCCCTAAGGCTTTGTGGGGCTTTGCCAGTGTGGGTAGTGTTTTCCCATGCTGCCTTCCTCTGCCATGAGCAAGGGTGAGAGGAGCTCATACCCTACTGGCATTCTGGGATGGAGTGGAGCTCTTACCTCCACCATGTCCCATACGAGCTGTGCCACCAAGCCAAGTCCCTTGCTCAGCCTGAAACTCTGTTATCATAACTAAGGAATGTGGAACATCTGTGTGGTCATTTCCAACTCTCACTTTGTAAATCTCCATTTAACACAAAGCCTGAATTTGAATTCTGATTCATCCTGCCAATTGTGTGATCACGCACTGGCGAATTTCTTAAATCTCTCCATGCCTCAGTTTACTCAGATATATACTGGGCATAATCATAAGATCCCTTTAGTGTAGCTAACACAAAATGAGATGAGTTATGTGTGTTAAGCTCTTAGAACAGTACCTGTTATATAGTAAGTGTTAGGGAAATGTTTTCTGTTATTACTTTTGTTATTATTTCTAGCACTGTATGTGGTTCTTGGGTAGTAGTTGGTGCTTAATAAGTGTTCTTCGATGCATAAGTGACTCAGATAATACAGTTGACTGTAATAAAGTTCAGAAACAGTATTCTCTGTTAGAGCTGACTGCACTGATGGGGATGTCCACTATCTGTGCTGCTCAGCAGGACAGACACTAGTCACATGTGGCCATCAAGCATGTGACATGTAGCTACTGCTACTGAGGTACTGCATCTTAAACTTAGACTTTAGTTAATTAAACTTACATAGCTACATGTAGCTAGTGGTTACTTTGTGGACAGCACAATTCTAGAGTGTTGAGAGGTTGCATTGCAGTTAATCTGTGTCCCATTTGGGCCGCTCTAACAAGATGGCATAATCTGGGTAGACTATAAGCAACAGAAATTAATTTCTGATAGCTCGGGTGTCTGAAAGTCCAAGATCAAGGTATCAGTAAAGGTAGTGTCTGGTAAGGCCTACTTCCTGTTCACAGATGGCACCTTCTTGCTATGTCTCAGGTAAAGAGGCAAGGCAGCTCCCTGGGGCTTCTTTCATAAGGGTTCAATTCCTGAGGGCTTTGCTCCTATGATCTCATCACCTTCCGGAGGACTTACATTATCCTGGTGATTAGGTTTAAGCGTAAGAATTGGGGGGGGGGGCTTGAACACAAGTCCAGTTAGCATCTTTCCAACACACACAGGTGATTAGCATGCAGCCAGATCTGAGGTCCACAAAACTAGAACTTTCAGGCCAGTGCTTTTCTTGTCTTCCATTAATTATCCATCCATCCACACATCCATGCTCCTATTATTTACTATTCTTCTAGGCACTAGCAATCAGAAAATCTTGACTTTCAAAGAACTTGCATGCTAGTGAGGAATGCATAATACAAAAGTGCACTGTAGAACACTTCTGGGGGAGGGGTACTTGAATGTTACCAGGACTGGGTGTCACTATAGTGACTGGCTTAGAAAAGAAGGTAGTGCTTGTTGAAGGAAGGCTCCTTTTGGAAGGGGACACCAACTTGCTTGGTTAGAAGTCAGCCTGGTTAGGATCTGGGATAGGAGTGTTCTAGGCAGACACAACTGCAGATTATCTCCAATTGGGAGTGGGTGTGACCCATTGGCAGAACTGGAAAAAGCCAATGAGGCTTGAATGGTGAGCACAGAGGACAGTGGGAGGAAATGAAGAGGGAAGGGTGGGATTATACAGTACCTTGCAGAGTTGGATCCAGAGTAAAGATTCTATTCCCAGTGCCATGGGAGGCCATGGGAAGAGACTGAGCAACACAGTGCAGTAATATGACATGCGTTTGTCACAGGACTCTTTAATTGCCATGCAGGGGATGGATGATGGAGGAAGGCTTTGTGAGTATGGTAGTATCCCAGATGAAGAGATAATGGTGACTGGGACACAGATGGTGCACTGGAGACAAAGATAGGGACCTGCCAAGGTTGAACCAACAGAAGGTACTGATGAGTAGCTGGACTGTGTAAAGGGGCTGGAGGGAAGACAGGCATGGGTAGATGCCTAATACGGCCTCCTCCCCAAGTACAGCTAGACAGTGGGAGTTCCTTCTGAATGAACTTCACCTCCTCAGACTCCTTCCATCTCACACTAGGAGGCAGCCACGAAGCTTTGGCAAGCCTTGGAGTACAGGGCAGAGACAGACAGGAGTCATGTGGCCTTACGCAATGTTCATCTTACATCCACGTGTGTACATACCACCTGAGACTCTTGTTATAATGCAGAATCTGGCCTAGGAGGAGCATGGCAGGTGTGAGATTTTGCATTCCTAAGAGGCTGTCAGATGATGTAACTGCTGTTGGCGTCTGAGCCTCTGTGACCTAGGCAAGGCCCTCCCAACCTTCATAGACATCTGCCACACACATGACAAAGCAGGGACCCTCCAGAGGGCTAGGAGGGTGGTCAGAGAAGGTCACAGCCAGCCTGGAAGATCTCTCAAGACTCATTCTGTCCTCATGGGACCTGTGACTGTGCGTGCCTCCAGAGACTCAAGGAATTTGCTCTGTGAGGACCCAGAAATCAGACTTCCTGTGCAACTATTTCACAGCCTGTAGCAGCATGTGCACATCTGGTCAAGTCTAGTCACTCAAAGTGCATTTCATGAGGTGGACTTTACGTGAAAAAGAAACCTTGAAAGCACAATGAGGCACAAACATGCAAGCCATGCAAGTGCCTGTGTACCTCACCCCGGTGCTGTTAACACAATGCTTTTATTTGATGTCGTGGAAGAAATGAGACCTCATCCCTAGTGAGATTAACAATGGGAAGTTAGACTCTGGAGCCCTGCCTCTCCTGTGAATCCATCCCCCATGAACAGGTAAAGAAAATACCAAAAGGTTTAATGGGATGCTTTGTGCCGGGGACCGTTGCTCTAAAGTGAAACCCATTATGAGGCTGGGGGATTTAGGGCTGTTTGGAAATGAGTGTACTCCCTTGTAGAGCAGGGGCTAGCTCAATCATATTGATCATCTGGGCCCAGCACAGAGTGTTTTACTGAGGCAGGACTCCATATGGAAGCTTCTTTTATAAATGGAACTAACATTTGATTACTGGGAGAATTACTATGACTTTCCATCTAATTTCTCAGCCAATACCTTTGATTCATGGAGCTGCTCGGAGTTCTTAGTAATCTGCCCCATTTCCAACGATAGGAGATATTGACGCTATTTGCTGGGCTGTCTCCATTCTAAACACTGAGGGTTAGTGTACCAAGTTTGCATCCCAGCTTTCTTCTCTCTACCTAAGCTTTCTAGTTGCTAAGTGCGGTGGCATTTGTCATTACAGGTTATTAAGTTATCGTGCAGTGGTTTGCATTTTTATTATATTCTTCACTTCTAACAAATGCAAATCCTGCCTTCAGAGCCCCCATTGAGCCTGGAATAGTCTGAACTCCGCCTTGGTCAAAATGACCAATCTAGGCTTTTTCTTTTGAGCAGGAAGCTATTCAGTAAAACCACTCAACCTGTCTGAGGTTTTGTTCCTCTAAAGAAGACCGAAACCTTCAGTTCCCAGTGTTTGTTTTTTACATTTGTTTCTTTTCCATTTATGAAATTAGAGTTAACTCAGAGATAATTGGGTAAACGGAAAAAATCCAATGGATAGCATGAACAGAAAAAGGCATGGTTTAAGAGAGCCTTTCATAAATAGCTTCAATTCATGTCTGGTTCTAGAACAAAGACAGGGACTCTTCCAGTGTGATACTGGGATGACACTGGTATCACCAACATAGGCTCCTCTCTCCCCTGTGCACCAGCACGGTCCCCGTTAACCAAGCTCCCCAGTCAACCAGCCCGCTTTCCTAGATGAAGACTTAGAGTGTTAGCTTTTGTCACAAAGGAGAAAAAATAAAAAGTCCTTTTCTTTATCTGTCAACAAAATTAATTAAAGATCTATGGGGCAATCACAGTTGCTTCTTAGAGGTGGGGTTCCAGGCAGAAAAGACACATGGAGGTGCTTTTTTCTGGAGGGATGCTCTGCCCAGTGTGACTAGAGGTGAACCTTATGTGACATTTACCATCATCAGTACCTGTCGTATCTTGTAAGAAAATTGTGTCCGAATTTTGCTTAGAAAATGTCCCTGTGCCACCAGCCTCATGTGACGTTGCTGAGAGGTGGCCTAGGCTAAGAACCCAGAGGATTTGGATTTGAAATCCTGTCTCTGCCACTTTCCAACTATGTGATTTTTAGGAAAGACAGGTAACTTTTCTGGTCTTTAGTCTCCTTTGGAAAATGGAGATAATAATACCTTTTTGGCAGCTGGATACTTGTGAAAATTTACAATAATGGATGGTCTCTTTCTGCCATACTGTTTGCCATTGTTTATATGAATTGTTGCTTCTAAAACAAGACATGAATGGGTATGATAGCCCATGCCTGTAATCCTAGCTGTCTGGGAGACAGAAATTGGGAGGACTACAGTTTGAGGCCATCCCTGGGTGGGTGAAGGAGGGGCAGATGGGGAAAGTTAGTGAGACCTCATTTTGACAAACTGGCCATGATGGTTCATGGTTCATACTTGTGAACCTCCCACATAGCTAGGAGAATCAAGGTCCAAGGCCAGCCCTGAGCAAAAATGTGAGACCCTATCTGAAAAACAACTAAATCCAAAAGGGGACTACAGAGATGGCTCAAGTGATAGAGGACCTTCCTAGCAAGCATAAGGCCTTGAGTTCAAATCCTAGTACCACAAAAAAAAATTAAGAATTTGAGTGTTTCAGGTAGAGCCTTACCATGATTTTTTAACATTCATTGGGCCAACCTAAAAAATGAACAGCCTTCTGGGTTTCTGGCTGTTCCCTTCACGCTGGCTATCCCCAACATTGCTGCAAGTGTTTTCCCTGCTGACACAATGCTGGCACTGTCATCTGTCCAGACACTGATGGCCCAGTGGATCGGTTTGTTCCTTCTCATACACAAAGCTGAGTCGGCTCCACAGTCCAGGCTTTGGCCCCTGCACACGCAGGGCGCTGTTAGAGCGAGATGGATGTCTAAAGCCTCACTTCTGTCACTGAACCAGGGCCAGTTTTGCCTCCCCTGCAATGTATCAGTCAATGATGAAAAGATAAGTTTTGCAAAAAAAGAGTTTATTCATGAGGTGCTTAGGTGTATGGGGAAGGACAAGTCTCAAATCTGCCTCCCTGAGGATTTGCCTCCCTGGGGATACAGACACAAGGTGGCCGAGGCATGGGGAAAGGTGATTGAGGTTCAGAGAGGGGTTTGGAGAGATGAGCTTAGCAGTGCTCTGTGCATGCATGAGCAAGCTTCATGGCTGTCCCTGGGATGCGTGTTCAGAAAAGGATAGCGTTTGCATGCTCTGAGGATGGAGTTTTTACCTTCTGACATTAAAAGGTCACTCATCAGACACTGGCACAGGCCCAGGTGAAGGGTTGGTGGTTTCAGCTGGTTTGAGCTACTTCCAAATTCCTGGAAAACAACATAGTAACCATTGCCATCCTGACCTGTACCTTGGAGGGGGTGTGTACACCAAAGTGAAAAAAAGCACATTGCTTAGCTACTGACCTCTAAAATTGGTGGTAGAAGCAGGTAACTAAAGCAAATGAAGTTTGTTTTCAGTTGCAAGGCAACTTTCTCTGTTTCTGATCTATGGCGGCCTCCTGCAGTTGAGGACAGGTGAGCCCAAGGAAGGGCAGGGGAGATCCAGGTGAACTTGACCGTGAGAGGGAAATCTTGTTTCAGACAAGGGTTTAGATTAGAAACCTTGTGAGATTTCTAATCAAAAATAAGATAACCAACTTATCTTTGACAAAGGGGCTAAAAATATACGATGGAGAAAAGACAGCCTCTTCAACAAAAACTGCTGGGAAAACTGGTTAGCAATCTGCAAAAAACTGAAACTAGATCCATGTATATCACCCTATACCAGTATTAACTCAAAATGGATCAAGGATCTTAATATCAGGCCACAAACTCTAAAGTTGGTACAGGGAAGAGTAGGAAATACTTTGGAACTAATAGGTATAGGCAAGAACTTTCTCAATGGAACCCCAGCAGCTCAGCAACTAAGAGATAGCATAGATAAATGGGACTTCATAAAATTAAAAAGCTTCTGCTCAGCAAAAGAAATGGTCTCTAAACTGAAAAGACCACCCACAGAGTGGGAGAAAATATTTGCCAGTTATACATCAGACAAAGGACTGATAACCAGAATATATAGGGAACTCAAAAAACCAAATTCTCCCAAAATTAATGAACAATAAAGAAATGGGCAAGTGAACTAAACAGAATTTTCTCAAAAGAAGAAATTCAAATGGCCAAGAAAGCATATGAAAAAATGCTCACCATCCCTAGCAATAAAGGAAATGCAAATTAAAACCACACTAAGATTCCTCATCACCCCTGTTAGAATAGCCATCATCAGCAACACCACCAACAACAGGTGTTGGCGAGGATGCGGGGAAAAAGGAACCCTCTTACACTGTTGGTGGGAATGTAGACTAGTACAACCACTCTGGAAAAAAATTTGGAGGCTACTTAAAAAGCTAGACATTGATCTACTATTTGATCCAGCAATACCACTCTTGGGGATATACCCAAAAGACTGTTACTCCAGAGGCACCTGCACATCCATGTTTATTGCAGCACCATTCACAATAGCCAAGTTATGGAAACAGCCAAGATGCCCCACTACTGACAAATGGATTAAGAAAATGTGGTATCTATATACAATGGAATTTTATGCAGCCATGAAGAAGAACGAAATGTTATCATTCGCAGGTAAATGGATGGAATTGGAGAACATCATTCTGAGTGAGGTTAGCCTGGCTCAAAAGACCAAAAATCCTATGTTCTCCCTCATATGTGGACATTAGATCAAGGGCAAACACAACAAGGGGATTGGACTATGAGCACATGATAAAAGCGAGAGCACACAAGGGAGGGGTGAGGATAGGTAAGACACCTAAAAAACTAGCTAGCATTTGTTGCCCTTAATGCAGAGAAACTAAAGCAGATACCTTAAAGCAACTGAGGCCAATAGGAAAAGGGGACCAGGAACTAGAGAAAAGGTTAGATCAAAAAGAATTAACCTAGAAGGTAACACCCACGCACAGGAAATCAATGTGAGTCAATGCCCTGTATAGCTATCCTTATCTCAACCAGCAAAACCCCTTGTTCCTTCCTATTATTGCTTATACTCTCTCTACAATAAAATTAGAGATAAGGGCAAAATAGTTTCTGCTGGGTATTGAGGGGGGGAGCGGGAGGGGGTGGAGTGGGTGGTAAGGGAGGGGGTGGGGGCAGGGGGGAGAAATGAACCAAGCCTTGTATGCACATATGAATAATAAAAGAAAAATGAAAAAAAAAAAAAAAAAGCAACTGAGACCAATAGGAAAAGGGGACCAGGAAGTAGAGAAAAGGTGAGATCAAAAAGAATTAACCTAGAAGGTAACACACACGCACAAGAAATTAATGTGAGTCAACTCCCTGTATAGCTATCCTTATCTCAACCAGCAAAACCCCTTGTTCCTTCCTATTATTGCTTATACTCTCTCTTCAACAAAAGTAGAGATAAGGGCAAAATAGTTTCTGCCTGGTAGTGAGGGGGTGGGGGGAGAAGGAGAGGGTGGGGTGGCTAAGGGAGGGGGCGGGGGGGAAGGGAGGAGAAATGACCCAAACATTGTATGCACATATGAATAAAATAAAAAAAAATAAAAAATAAATGAATAAAATGTACTGAATAAAAGAAAGCAAGATACAAAAAGAAAAAAAGAAATCTCGTGAGATGTAAGCACGTGCTCACGGTTTGCTCCTGGTGTTCTTGGCTTGTGTGAAGGTGTCTCTTATTTTCTAAGCCTGAAGTCAAAGGGAGCTGATATGACTCGGCATTTCAGGGCTGGGCATTCCCAGGGGGTTGCACCTGGTGACCATCCATCACACACCAAGCTCCCTCCTTAAAACCAGAGCCTTGACCCCACGTGGCCAGTGCACATTGCAGCCAGCTCGTTGGTCCCAAGTTAGGCAGTGGCTACTTTCTTGCTGAGGCTAAGAAGGTCTTGTCCTGCACATGTAACTGGAGGGACATTGTCTCTATTCTGGAAGTCGGAAAGGCCAGTTTTCCCAGACAGTGCATTTCCTTTTATATTTGCTAATGTTTCTAGCACTGTCTCAGACCTGCTTGTCTTTGCAGTTTCCCTAACAAGTGTCTGTCTTGGCTCCCAGCTCCTGTTAGACACAAACATCTAATTTCTGTAATTATTCTACGTGTCAGGCCTGGCTCCTTTATTCTCTGGCCTCCAGAGCCTCTCTTCTGGTGGGATGGGAAGGCTGGCTTACTTCCTCATTTTCAACTGCTTTAGAGAAATTCTGCTAAAGGAAATTTGTCATTTTGATGCACAGGATACCAGCTGTATATTCAGGAGATTGGGGAGTCTCCTGTCCTTAATTCTGAGCCCCCCAGAGCCGGTGTTCTCAATGGAAGGGACCACTACCCACAGTGGAGGGAATATTGCTGCTTGTGGGTGTGTGAAGGAAGCAAAATCTTACCTTTTTATGGATAGAACATAAGTATACATACAATACATAAACAAATATACATTATATCTGGTGTATTAACATTTCACAGGGGACAATTAGGAAGAACGATGTAAAGAGGCTCCTTTATATTAGGGGTGATAAGAAGTTTAAACACTGCTCTGTAATTTTTACTTTTGGTGTCTGATATACCTGCTCACAAAATATAATGTGTACACATAGAAACTCCTTTTCCCTCATTGGGATGGAGAAGTGGCCAGGTGCAATTCTGGAAGGAGGGAAAGGATTGTGTTCCCAGCTGAAGAGCTAGTCTAACTGTGGGGAGAGCCATGGTGACCACTGGAAACTCCCAGGTTCAAAAACCCTACTGCTGGCTCCTCTATGATTCTTCTAGAACTGTGAACATTGCATGGGTGGTTCCTAAGGAGCTAGAGCAACACTCAGTTCATAACTTCTGATCAGAACAAGGAGAGCGTGGCTTTGGAGGGAAGCTGGTCCAGGGCAGCAGAGTGCAACTCTTTTTGCAAGTTTTACTCTAACTGCCTGCCCTTCATCTGTGTGAGTTGGCAAACTGGGCAATGCCTCATTAGTTCACCAGCAATGTTTCACCACCACCCCCGCCCCACATCCGTGCGTTTGCTTGTTAGGGTCACTCCACTTGGAATGTCACTTTCTTCTCCTGAACCTATCAACCATTTGTCTAGTCTACAAGATCTAGTTCCCAAGCCTCTTCTGCCAGTAAGCTTTCAAGGACTTCCCTCAATACTTCCTGTTTTCTTATAGTATTTACTGCATCATATTTTGGCCATGTCTTTTTCTTCCCCCTTTATTTGCCATGCAAATCCCATTCTAGGGCTGACAGAATAGCTCAAGTGGTAGCAAGTGGTATCAGTCCCTGCCCAAGCCTAGCCTCAGGCAGCCTACTTTCTTTCTTTACAGATTTGCCTTTTCTAGATGCTTCATGTAAGTGGGGTCATATGATAGAGGGTCTTTCACATTTATACTCACTTAGCACTATCTTTTTGAGATTAATCCACATCGTAGCCTGTATTAATAGTTTTTTTCATTTTATTGCTGAATACTCTTTCTTGGCATCAGAATTTAATGGATAATGGACTTACTAAATTGTGTTGGCTCTGGATTTATGGACATGTCACAGTTTGTTTCTGCATTGCTTGTTGATGGACATTGGGGTTCATTGCTTCCAGTTTGGGTTATATTGAGCAGTGCTCTGTTTACGGTCTTTGTCTAGATGAGTTTTCATTTCTCTTGGGGTAGACCTCTGGGAGTAGAATTGCTGGGGCGTGTGGTGAATCTGTGTTTAACTTTTTAAAGAATCTGTTCAATGATTTTCCAAAGTAGCTGTAAGCATTTTATCTTTCATACTCCAGCCAGCAACATCTGAATACTTGGTATTATCTGTGTTTTTTAATAGACGTTCTAGTGGCCGGGTGGTGGTATCTCCCTGTGAATTTTATTTGCATTTTCCTGAGAGTAATGATGCTAACCATCTTTACAAATGCTTATTAGACATCTGTATGTCTCCTTTGGGGAAATGTCTATTCAGATTGCTAGCCTATTTAAAAACTGAGCTATTTGTCATTTTATTGTTGAGTGGTGAGACTGGGAGATAGTGTTGTTTGAATCATCTTTAGCCTTACTGATTTTCTGTCTGGTTGTTTTTATCAGTTATTGAGTGGGATATTAACCTCTCCAATTGTTATGGTGGAATTGTTTATTTCTCCTTTCATTTTGTCAGTCTTTGTTTTGGGGCCTTGTTATTAGGTTGATGTGATTGAGTTTACAACTGACATTTTGTCATTTGTTTTATGTCTCAAATCTTTTCTGTTCCTCTGTTCCTTCTTTTGTGCCTTCTTTTGTGTCAACTGTTTTCTCATGTTTCATTTTAATTCCCTTTTTTCTTATGCTTTGAATTATTAGCAACAGCATGTACAATGTGTATCTTAAGTTGTCACCGTCTACTTCAGAGCAGTGCTGACTGGATTCCTGTGGAACACAGAGACTTTGCTCCTCTCCACCTACGTTTCCTGTTCCTCTTCTGTGCTATTCTTGTCAGATACATTTCATCTCTATTTGCTATTAACTCACTGTTTTATGCAGTTAGATGCCTCTTAAAGATGTTTTTAAAAAGCAAAGCTGGGTGCCACCTGTAACCACTTGGGAAGCTCAGCACAGGAGGATTGGAGTTTGAGGCCAGCCTTGGCAGAAAGTTTCTGAGACCCCCATCTCAACCAGTAGCTGGGCACAGTGATAGATGCCTGTCATCTGAGCTATTCAGGAGGCTGAGATTGGGAGGATCATCGTTCCAGGCCACCCTGGACAAGAAGGTTCATGAGACCCCTCAATGGAAAAAAATTGGGTATGGTTACACATGTCTGTCATCTCAGCAACTTCAGGAAGCTTAAAATAAGACCAAGGTCCAGGTTGGCCTGGGAAAAAAAATGAGACCCTATCCCCACAAAAAGGGTAGAGGTGCAGCTCAAAGGTAGAGTACCTGCCTAGAAAGCACCAAGCACTGAGTTCAAACCTCAGTACCTCACACACACACAAAGAAGAGTGAAATATATTTATGTAGCCTTTTGTATTTGCCCACATAACTTCTGTGGTGGTTAATTTCTGTGCTCTTTATTTCTCAATGGGTATTTGAGTCACTGTAGGCATCACTTCCTATCTAGCTGAAGGAACTCCTTTGTATTTTTTGCAAGATCTACCAGTGAATTCTTTGTCCTTATTTTCTAGGAATAGCTTTCTTTTATCTTCATTTTCAAATGATAGTTTCTCTGGATGTATATACTTCTTCATTGATAGTTATTTTTTTCCAGTGCTTTAAGCATATCATTCTATTGTCTTCAGGCCTTTGTTGTTTCTGATGAAAAGTCAGCTATTAATCTTATTGAGGATTCCTGGTATGTGATGAGTTTTTAGTGTCTCTGTGTGTGTGTGTGTGTGTGTGTACTTGTGTGTGTTTTCTGCTTTCAGCATTTTCTGTTCTTCTTTACTTTTTAATGACTGATTTGTCTAAGTGTGACTCTTGCTATTTTTCCTACATGGGGATTTGCTGAGACTGTTGCACCTGTAGATTCATGTTTTTCACTATATTTGGGTGTTTTAGCCCTTTCTCTTCTTTCTTTGTAGGACTCCTATTTCACGTATAGTGTTGTGTTTGGTGGTGTCCCAAAGATCTCTGTTCCTTACATTGGATAATACCTACTGTCTTCCCTTCAAGTTCAGATTCTTTCTTCGTAGGTCTCTTCTCTGATACCAAGCTCCTGTAGTGAATCTGCCATTTCACTTATTGCACTTTTCAGTTCCAGATTGTCCTTTTAGTTCCTTTTTTGGTTATAACTTTATCTTTATTGAGAGTATGTACTTGTTATTATCATCTTACTGTAATTTATCTTCAAACATACATTTTCATAACTCTTCGAGTGTGTTTATTGTAGGTGCTTTTAGTCTTGGCTCTGTCCACCATCAAGGTCTACTCGTAGACCATTTCATCTGACTACTTTTTTCTTTTCTGATTAATGAAGGACCACTTTGTTTTGTTTTTTGTTTTGGTTGTGAGCTTGATTTTTTGTTGTTGTTGTTGGTTCTTTTTTTTGCATGTCCCTTTCTGTTGCAAACTGGACATTTAAGATAATATACTCTAGCAATTATGGATTCACCCTTCTGACTACTCCCATCCCCCATACGTTAGTTACCATTGCTGTTTTGTTATTTGCATGGACAAAGTTTATGGAGTCTGTCTTCCATGTGGTACGTGACTACACACTGGTTCTGTTTCTTTTGTTTTTATTCATGTTTTTCACTTCTTAAGCCTGACTTCACAAGGGTCAGCTGTGTATCCATGTAATCCATGAGCAGTCAGAGTGTGTGTTCAAATACATTGACCATTGCATTTGAATTCAGTGTCAAGGCAGGTTTTAAGTTTTCCCTGCTCATACTTCCCTCTGGACACTTTTGCATCTCCTCAGCCTGTGCACACAAACCTAAGATGTAAGGCAGCCAAGGATGCATGGTGAGCTTGAACCTTCTGTGCTCTCCCCAGCAAGTGTGCACAGCCTTCTGGTCAACCAGAGATACATGGAGAACTTACAAAGGACCTATAACTGGTCTTCCTGCTAATTTCTGTGTAGTCTGCCAGTCTGTTGCCCAACCTAGGTCATCACCTCAGGGTACAGGAAGTGGGGTTTCCTTGTTGTATACTGTCAATGTTGCAATCTAATGTTACTAAGTGTTTAAGTTCCACTCCAAACAAAGTGAGCTCCCTCCAGCAGTGGGGCTGCTGGCTTGCCTGGTCAGCCCTGCTGGGCAGAACTGCAGTACCAGCCTGTGAGCGAGGGTATAGGTCAGAGTCACACTCTTCTTACCCAGGCTTCAGAAGCCATTCAGGACTAAGTGCACTTCAATTTGTGGCATGCTTTTAGTCAATTTCCAGGGTCTTGAAAAGGTTGCTTTTGACGGCTTGGTTCAGTTTGATCATTGTTCTTTGAGGAGAGGATTTGCCAAGCTTCTCATGCTGCCATTCCATTGTCTTGTCACACCTTCTGTAGAGGAGAATGTGTGTGACAGTTAACAGCATGGACTTCAGCCTCTGACTGTCTGGGCCTGGGTCCTAGTCCTATCGTTGCTAGCTTTAAGATCTGGAGCAAATGACTAGATCTTGAACAAATGATTTAACCTCTGGACTTTTGTTTCCTCATCCGTGAATTGGGAATAACAACCTACATAAAGTGTTGTTGTAAGAATGAAGTGGATTAATCTGCATAGTCTTAACAGAAGCCATACTTGCCACTGTGAATACTGGATTATTTGCTCTTTCTGCTGATCGAGCCAGGGCAGAGAGTATCTTACTCAGCATTGGAACCCCTGCCCCTCCATCCTTGACCTGATGCCTTATACACACTCAACTTATCCTTCCCTCCAGTCATCTTTACCAAGTGACATTGACATTCAGGGGATATGTGGGCAGCATTTAGAGGACCTGTGGATGCACAGAGGAAATGGCAAGGGATCCAAGAACAGATGGCTGGATGCCTGGATGAGGCTAAATCTGCATCTTCTCTGCCTCCCAGGACCTGTCCACATGCTTGGTGCTGCTCACTTGCGATTTTAAATTTGAGATCAGGTCTGCACACTCACATTTTCAAGCAGTTAATTTGCACAACTGCCACTATTTCAGACATTCCCTGACATTTGGCACTCCTGGGAGTACACAGAACAGGCTGCCCTGTCCAGGCTGCTGATTTAGGTCCTTGTGCAAAGGGGAAGGGCCACTGGGTAAATTTTGGCCCATTTGAAAGCTGAGAAGTGAGAAATATCCAGGCCAGTATGGCAAAGTACAAGAAAGAATTAGAGCAAAAGAGAGGGTAGAGAGGCAGAATGTGGCCAAGTGACAACAGATCTGTCACTTCAAGACAGAGTTTTGATTTTTCCAGGTGGCAGTGAGTTGAGACTGGTGAGTTTTAAGCAGGAGAATGACTGATGTGATTGAGTGGGGGTGGATTGGATGGGGTGAAGCAGGAAAGAGGACAGGCAAGGAAGATCCACCTGAGAGGATTCAGAGATGGACGGTGAGCAACTGACCTGTGCAGTCACTTTCTGAACTTGGAGATGACTAGAGGGAGAACCTGGACTGAACCTGTCAGGGTTCTGGGCCCTGGGATGAGCCAATGTTTGTGAGATGCAGATATTCATGGGGGAGCAGTTGGAAAAGTAGGGTGTGCTGAGTAGGTGGAGGAGGGCAGAACTCCATGCTGGGATCAGGGAAGTATGGGTGTGATGACCATGGAAGGTACAGAGCCATTCATCAACATGTGCATGGGTCTGGGGCACCGAGAGGCAGAGTGGCCAGAGGGACAGATTGGATGTCTTCAGCAGGTAGGAACAGACAGGGTGTACTATTGAGTGTGTCCTGGGAGAATTCCAGCCCCAACCAAGAGAGAAGCAGAGGAGAGAGGGTGCAGATGGGGAGGCAGGAGGACAATAATTTGTGCCTGTCACAAGCAAGGGTGTCAGCTACAATAGAGACACAGAGAACCTGGATGATAAAGGCAGGAAAGTAACTTCCATCCAGGAAGTCAGAGAACATGCAGAATGTTAACTGAGAGCACAGCGTGGTAGTGATGGTTGTGCCGACTGCACGGGCTGCCTTTATCTCAGCAATTAGGGACTTTCTTTACAATGTGAAAAAAGGAGGACAGCAAGGGAAAGAAAGATGATTTTTTGGTTATTTTTTACATGGATGAGAGTCAGGCTTGTGTGTGGTTGTGGTAGGGATGGAGCCAATGCAGAGGGGGAGAGGAAAGAGGAAGAAACACAGCGATGATGGAGAAAGGCCTTCAGAGACAGGAAACGACAGGGTGGAGAGAAGGATTTGTGTTAAGTGGGACGGGAAGACAGCTATTTTCAGGTGGAGATAGGCGGACACCCCACCGCACATCCCCCCAACCCCCGATCCTTCCTCTGCTAGGGTCCTCCTGGCTTCATAGGAAGAGGCACTCTTGTCCCATCGTCCACCGATGCTGGCTGTCCACACCCATTGGGTTTTATTTGGGGCACTAACAGCGTTGTTAGCACCTAAAACTGGTCGCATGCATCCAAGAGGTAGTAAACGCAAGAGAGAGTGAGGCCACATAGTGGCGAATCTACTTTCCTTCTGACACGGGAAGCAGAGATGGACAGGGCATCAGGAGACAGCGCTGTCACTTGCAGGTATGTGATCCTGGGCACATTGCTTCGGTCCTCTGGGATCCAGCTTTCTCCCAGTAGACCGTGGGGAATGAGCTAGGTCAACATCAGCACCCATGCTGACAGCGAAGTCTGTGGGGTTTGCACTTGAGCACCGTGTGTGTTTGGTGAAGCTGAAGGTATTTTCTACCTGAGATGCACCAAAATAGCTGAAAGAACAGCCAGCCAGGCGAGCACAGTGAGCAGGCAGAGCAAGACAGTTCATGTACATGGCTGTTCGCCTCACTGCTTGACACCACATTTGACTTCCTTATTCCTCTGGGAACTTTTTAATGCTGTATTGGGGGCGTGCTGTTTTTGTTCTGACCTGTTTATCTTACACCTTGATACACAAGCTTTAGTGATTGTATTATTTTCTTATCAGCTTATTTGTGGGGTTCATTTCCAAGACAGGGATATAATTAGGAGGTAGATTATTTTGGCATTTAGGATTTAACTTGTCTGGTAAATCCTGGTACGACCTGTCTGGTAATTTGCTCTTGAGGAATTTATATATAATGATTTTGTGTGCTGCCCTGGTGCAGGAAGTTTGTAAGCAGCAGATTCCTATGGAATTTCCAGGAGAATTTGAAGGTCAAAAAGAAAAAGAGTGAAATGTATATGATCAACTCTGACATTTCATATCATTGGTCTAGCAGAGCTATAGATTTGGGTGTGAGATTCCTAGTACACAAAGCAAAAAGGGAAATACAGCAATAGGCATTTATTAGCCTTTGGAGCTAGGGTAAGAGAAGTAACAAATTAATTCCTACAAGAAGCAGTTTATTTTTTTCTAACACTTGACTTAAAACATTTCTCCTTTCAGCCTTAAGCTAACTAGTCTTGAGAGCATATCTAATTTTTTAGAGGGGTACTTAGTTTTCCTTTAAAATGTTCCAAGGTCCAGGGAATTTCGGGAAATGCTACATAATACATATTTGATGGACAATTAGCAATGAATGTTGCCATTTAGAAAACTCCCATAGTTTTGTGGTGAAGAATGTTGTTTATCTTTGCTTAACATAGAGTTTTAAAAATTACATATGACCTCAGAACTCTTTTCCTTCCTGTATATTTTTTTCCTTTCAGTAGGAAGGATTGAACTCAGCCTCCATTGCTCTACAATTTATCCCACGACCCCAGTCCTTTTGTTTTCAGTTTGTTTTTTCAGATACCACAATTGGCTCCTCTTACCTCTCCCTCCCAATTAGGTGGGATTATAGACGTATGCTACCACACCTGGCCCCTCCTATGTGACTTTTAACAACAACCTTCTTTTTTTTGTTTGCTTGGTTACCAGTTTCTGGGGACTAGCTCTGTGTACATCACAGTGCCCATTAGGTTTTGCCCCGATGATCCAGGCTGCCTCTCTGAGACAAGGGCATGGTGCTTGGTCTCTAGTGTCCCTTGGGATCAGCAGAGTTGGGCTTCAGTCCTGGCTGTTCCCCTCACTACCTGAGTGGCCATATTCAGAGTACTTATCTTCTCCCAGCTCAGATTTCTCATCTGCAAATTTGGGACAGACATTTATGCACCCATGAACTCATCCCATAGAATAAATGTGCCAATGTATGGGAAAGCAGTAACCAGCATGTGTAATTAACACATGTGCCATGTGACTGTATTTATGAGACCCCATCCTGGAGTTTGTTGAGAGCCACTCCACCCCACCCACCGTGGCTAAGTGCTCACTAACTGTGCTGCCTTTCTGGGTACCGACCCTGCCCTTCTCCTTATTGTGGCGGAGAGAAACTTACAGCCCTTTTATGATACCTCCCTGTTTTTGTAACGTCATCTCTACTATACTGGCTGAGAGTAGAGACGATGTCTGGTCAAACTGTGTCTCCAGCCCCTGGCTCAGTCCCAGCATGGTACAGATTCACAGTGTGGGGGTTTTCAAGTCATCAGCTCGTATGCTGGGGTCCTAGAGCCTAGGGAGAAGCCTGATGGAGGGAAAACAACTCTGCCTGGGGAGTCTGCCTGAAAAGTCATTAGTGCATTAGACTGAACTCTCTCTCTCTCTCTCTCTCTCTCTCTCTCTCTCGGTGGTGATACTGGGGTTTGAACTCAGGGCTTTGTGCTTTTTAGACAGATGGTCTACCACTTAAACCACTCCTCTAATTGCTTTTGCTCTGATTATTTTGGAGATAGTGTCACTTTTACCCAGGTGAGCCTGAACCACGATCCTCCTAGTTTATACTTCCCGCAATAGTGGGAATGACGGGTGTTCCAACTCCTCCAGCCTTTTTACCATTGAGATGGGGTCTCAGTGACCTGGACCTTTGATCTTCCCGAACTCAGACTTCTGTATAGCTGGAAGGCATACCACTGTGTCCAGCAATCGACTGAGATGGGGTATCGCTAACTTTTTGTCTAGGCTATCCTTGAACCACGATCCTCCTAATCTCTACCTCCTAAGTATCTAGGATTACAAGTATCAGCCATGGTGCCCAACTTGAAATCTCCTTCTGAAGACTGTATCTGGTTCTCAGTACCTCTTAGTTGAATGCTGAAGAAATGATTTAACTCTAATTGTTCTTGAAGTGTCTCTAATAAAAAGAGACTCAGACTTGGCCACATGCAAATTAGTAGTTGAAAGCGTCCAGGTTGTGGTGTCAAAAGTGCCAAACACAACTACTGATAATGGCTGACCTGACGCCAGTGGTTCTAAAACTCAGGTTCTGTTGGGAGAAAATTCTGTTACCTAACTGCCCCAGTGGGAATGGGAGTCTTTGCTTTTCTAGGGTGGGCCACAGAGCTAGGGAGAAAAATCAGTGAGAGATTTATAAGTTTGAGGTAATTACATTAATGGTTTAAGAGAATTGTGAAAATATTCCCTTAGAATTAATTGCACATAAAAATTCACTGAATATAAGGAACAAAAAGAATTTCCTGTGATTTACTTTGTGGGTATTTAGGAAAACAATGGGGAGGGGCCGTGAGAGATGAAGAAACCAAGGCATGGGTCTGAAGATGCAAATAACGAAATACCAAAAAGTTGAGGACATGGCAGAGATGGACTGAGGCTTTCTCAGCATGTCAGGCTGAGACTGTCACTTTTACCCACAGTGGTCAGAGAAAACAACTTTCTGCAAAAGACCTGTGTACAGAGAGTGACCCAGAGAGAGCTGGGGGCTGCTGGCACCCTGATTCCCGGAAGGGGGAATCCATGCTGCATGGTCACAGCCCCAGACACCTGCAGGTTCCATGTCCTCCACTGTGCAGAATGTTTGCCCCTCATTTGAACCTTGTGACAGGCTGTGAGGGCAGAATGTCATCTCCATATTACAGATGGGAAAAGGGGACTCACAGGATTCAAGCCTCTTGCCTCGAGTTATCCGGTTAACTCGAGGCTCTCAAAATCTCATACATGTCCCCCTACACACCTCTGTACAAGAAGACATGTCCTAGCCAGGCTTGTGGCACACGCCTGTAATTCCAACATTTGGGAGACTGAGGCAGGAGTTCAAGGGAAGCCTGGGACCCTGTCTCAAAATAAAAAAACAAACATATCTTTGGCACATCAGATAAGAAATTGAAGTTATCTTGCAAATAGTTTTATGGTTTTAAAAAAAAATCAAACTGGCACTAAAATTGTGCTTAGAACGACCCTTTTCCCCTATAGCACTGAGAATCAAACCCATATCCTTAGTTGTACTGGGCAAGCTACATCCCCGCCCAAAGAATGATTTTTTTTGTATAAACGGGAGTACTTCATTAATTTATTGTCAGTGCTGGTTTTATTACCAGACAAAAATGATGTGATTTTCCAACTTGGGTTGATGGAGAACTGGTAGAGCAGAGATTTTGCATTCTGTGTAGAACAGCCCACTGCCTGCTTTTGTAAATAAAGTTTTATTGGAACACAGCCATGTCCCCTTGCTTGTATGTTGCCTGTGGATGCTGCTTTGTGTGACAGCAATAGAGCTGAATAGTTGTTACAGTGGCTATTTGGCCTGGAAGCCTGAAATACTTACCCTTTACAGCAAAAGCATGTCACATCCTGTTCAGGGACCCCAGAGATGGGAACCACAGATCTTTTTGCATGACCACAGAGATGTGGACGTCTCTTGGGCTGTTGTTAGCATCTGTTTCCTGACATGGGCCCTTTTTTATCTTTCAGTCAGCTGCTGGGTCTACCATTTTGGCTTGGTAGGCATCTCCACACAGGTGCCCATGCTTGATGTCATGCTAACAAGAAGCTAGCGATGCCTCCATTTCTCACCAGGACCATTGTAATCACCCACTCAGCAGTCTTTCTTCACTCCAATGCATACAACATTCTGTGTTATAGCTTAAGACCCTTCTCTGGCTCCCCATTGACCTTCAAATCAAGGGCAGACCCTTATCTGGCCTTCAGGGCTGTTTATCTCAGATTGCTGCTCCCAGTGCTTTCTCCAGGCCACTGGGCTTTGCTTTTGGAATGTTGAGGCGTCGTCTCTTCTTCCACGTCTTTTAGAATCTAGTTCATTCTTGTGGCATCAAAGATCAATTTCCCTACACACCCTCACTCCCTTGAGCCCTCTGCCACTGTTTCCCTGTTGCTGACTGGGTTGTCACTGGACAGTGCCTTTCTGCTATTCCCTGTCTCTTAATGACCACTATGTCTCTTGTACTGTCCACAGAGAGGCACTTGGGTGTGTGGAATCGAGTTTGAAGTGGGAAAGGTCACACTGTGCACCTACTGTGTGCCAACTGCTTTGATAACGTGATCTTGTGAGTGCTCGGACTCGGACGAGCCCAAATGGTTGTCCTCAGTGCACAGGTGCCCAATGGGCTCAGAAGGACTGATTTGACCCAGTGCTGACAAGGCTAGATTGCAACTGCAGGTTCCCAGCTGCAGAGCTGCCCTGATAAGACCAGGTTGCAGTGTTGTAGACATTCCTGTGCCTGCAGCCCCTCTGCACCAGGCACACCTGTGCACGCACACCCCTCCCCCTGCTGGTATTTTGGAATCACTGGGGAGTGTTGCGAATGTGGACAGCCAGGCCACCACTCACACATGGAATCATCTTGGTGGTGGGCCTTGTGGAGCAGCCGCTCTCACCTGCCCAAAGACCCCTGGTGATTCCAGTCCACACCCAACCCTGTCACCCAAGCCAGAGGGACAAAGTGAATCCCCCTCCTGGAGCGCAGTGAGGAGCTTCAGCTGCTTCCCCTATGAACTTGACTTCTTGTCAAATGCATGCCTGATGACCTTGTCCTGGGCCACTTCCTTTGAAGGTGAGGAACCGCTCCTGTGCACCTGTCCACGGCCTCTCATCCTCCTGCCCTATAGCATTTTGCCAACATAGACCGAAGTCCTCCCTTGGGTGGAGTCCTCTTAACTGCAGTTGACCCCAGTGTGACTAAGGCACCCTAAGAAGTGAACTCCCCAACATTTCTCACCTGCAGATGAGCTGCAAATGAGGAGGAGGGACCTTGGATTTGTATCCAACTCAGAAACAAACTCTTTATTCTTCTAAAAGCAGCAGGCTTGTTGAGCGAGGAAGGGTAGGGGTTCTCAAAGCATGGTCCCCTGGCTAACATCAGTCTGGGCTGAGAACCTGTGAGAAATGCAGACTGCAGCTGGGCACCGGTGGCTCATGCCTGTCATCCTAGCTATGCAGGAGATAGAGATCAGGAGGATTATGGTTTGAGAACAGTCCAGGCATAAGAGTTCATGAGACCACCATCTCCACAGAAAAAGCTGGGCATGGTGACAGGTACCTGTCATCCCAACTACTGCCAGAAACATAAAATAGGATCACTGTCCAAGACATCCTGTGCAAAAAGTAAGACCTTTCCACAAAAATAACCAAAGCAAAAAGAGATGTAGGCATTGTTCAAGCGGTAGAGCAACCTCCAAGCCAGCATGAAGTCCCAAGTTCAAACCCCAGTACTTCCAGAAAAAAAAAAAAAGGAAAAGGTTACAGAGTCCCATGGTTCACCCCAGGCCTGCTGAAGCAAAAACTCTGGGGTGGAGCCCAGCTCTGACACGCTCTGGGGCTGATTTTGCTGTCAGTAGAGGTGGAGACTGGGGCCCTGGATTGTCCACGAGTGTCTGAGTGGCCAGTGGTACCAGATCGAGCTGGGCATCAGACACACTAAAGCCTCAATAAAGCTTGTCTCTGGGGATGGAGCTGTAGTTCAGTGGTAGAGCACTTGCCAGGTATGCACAGGGTCCCGGGTTCAATCCCCAGCACTGTAAACACAAAACATCCCTCATGTTCCTTGGCCTCGTTGTAGGGTTTGGCAATCTGTATTTTTGTTTTGCTTATTTACTTTTTATTTATTTGCGCTTCTGAGGTTTTGAACTCAGGGCCTCATACTTCCTTGGCAATCATTCTTTTACTTGAGCCACACCCAAGCCCATTTTTGCTTCGGTTATTTTGTGTGTTTTCGCCTGGGGTTAGACCTAGTACCATGATCGTCCTTCCTGTGCCTCCCTCATAACTGGGAATACAGGCACTCACCACTATGCCTGGCTGATGAGAACATAAATTTAAAAATTTTTAACACGCAATGAGATAATTCTAAACTACAAGTCTTGTCCTTTCATTTTTGTTTTAAATCAAGGAAGTAGGAACCTGATAAACACTCCTTTCTCTTAATACAACTTCGTCTCCACTTGGCCCCGGGGAGAAGGGCCCCTCTACTGTCCTCTTACAAGTGCTGTTCTGTTCTTCTAATTGTCCAGATGTCCTGCTCCCCATTCCCTTTAGCGTGCAGCTCCCTCTGTGCTGGGTTGTTCACTGCCACATAAATGCATGCACGCTTAATTAGTCCACCTTCTCAAAATTGTGCTTTAAGTGAGTGACAAAGCAAGCCTCCACTATGTGCATGCACATGGATCCCCAGAGCACATGTCAGAGCACTGGTAGTAACTTAACAGTTGACCCAGAGGTCACAGGTCAAGGAGGGCAAGACCTCGCTCCTTCCTGTCACCTCTGGGGATTACTCTGCCACCAGCAGGATGGAGCCAGGACCACAGCTGCAGGCGTTACCTGTCTCTGGAAGAACTGGTGCTTTTGTGTTTTGCCCACGGCTGTCTCTGACCCCACCACCCTTATCTGGCATCATAAATGTGCACACCTGCATGGTATTTTATGGCAAGACACACCTGCTAATATGCTGTGCAGTGTGCATGGACTTGTCCTTCAACAGGGCTGCCCTCTACCCCCATGGTGGAGGTTGCTAGTCTGCAACCCACCTGTCGTGCTTTGGATATTGAATGTCCCCCAAAGTCCTGTGGGTCACCAGCCTGTGGTGCTATTGGGAGGTGGTGGAACCTTTAAGAGGTGGGGTTTAGTGGAAGAAAGTTACATTATTGGGGGTGTGGCTTTGGGAGGTATCTGGACCCTGGCCTCTCCTCTCCTCTCTTTGCTTTCCAGCCACCTGAGATGGCAGCTTCACTTCACCATGTCCTGCCTACCATGATGTTCTGCCCTGCCACAGGCCCAAAGCAGGCCAACTAGTCATAAATTGAAACCTCTGAAACTATGACCCCTCTAAGTTGTTTATCTTTGGTATTTTGTCACAGCAACAGAAAGCTAACACACTACCAGAATGCTCACAGTAACTTGCACCCAATGACCCCTGCCCTGACTCATTCCTTCCCTACATCTGTATCCAGTCTCTTTTAGACATCTCTCAAGGCTGAGCACAAAGATGTGGGGGAGCCCCTACCCCCATGGTCCTCTCCTTCCAGGCCTTTAGGCTGCCTGACTTTTTGTTCCTACACTGCACTGTCCAGGATAAACCTGCACTAGAGCACTTGTTCAATGGTATGTGTCTGTGTTATGACAGAAGCTGATAACTGAAGCCTGTGGTTATAAAAAAGCTCAGGCCTTTCAGAAAGAACCTGGGGTTATTTGAGAGCAAATTAATGAGTCCAGGACCAGCTGAACCTCTGTTCGCTACAGCTGCAAATCCTTGGGGTTTAAAAAATAACCACTGAGTCATATGACTGAGTTAACAGAGTTGTGTGCTGGCCTTGACTTGACTAGAAAGCACAACGGAAGAGGACTCTCCATTGGAACTCAGTGATGGAGGATGTGACAGATGCTACCACGGCTCTGTAGAGCTGGCCCATGAGCAGTGCTGAAGGAGAGACACTCCTCCCACCCTACCCATATTGTGTGTCATGGTGCTAGCAATGTGCCTCTCACCTTCCTTAGAGTCAGCTGGAGAACTTCCCAAACACCCCAGGGCCCAGGTCACTCCCCAGACCAACCAAATCATACCCTCTCGTGGGAGCCCTGGACAACCAGGTACCCGGAGATGTTAGTGCTCGCCACACACTTCCAGTCTTCAGTGAGACTGAGAACGGGACTGGAAGAGCAGGTTGAAGGTGAGGAGGAATGAGCTGGACACAGTTCTTTTAATAGTAAGGGTAAATAGAGGCACACTAATCAGCATGAGCAACCGTGTGTGCACATGGATACTCCAATACAGACTTTGTAGGGAGACTAGATGCATGGATGTTTATAGTTGTGTCCCTGTTTATGCACTGGGAGGAAGGCTAGCCTCCTGTGACTCTGCTTCCTGCTGTCCTTATGGCGCACACCCAGCTGGTCAGCAGGCCCAGCCCAGACTCTTGAAATATGACCCAAGTTCATTTCCATTGCCACTGTGGATTTGGCCATTCTTCTGCTCATCCCTCAACAGCCCAGCTGGCTCCCTCACTGTCATTCATGTCTTCACTCCTCTAGCATTCATTTGTCACACATGCTGTGACCCCCATGCTTCTAAAACCTTGGGTGCTCCCCGTGTCCACAGGATGGCAATGGCTACAACTGACTGTTACTTAGCATTTGCAATACCTGATTTTTTTTTTTTCCTGATACCAGTTCTAGGAGGTAGCATTTTACAGAGTCACCATGGACCCAGGTGGTCTGGCCCCACAGCCCTGGCTCTGTCCTCCCATGTTTTGCTGCTTCTATGCAAATTCCTGCTACGGAAAGAAAGGCTAGTATGGCCCAGCAGAGTTTCATTATACTTCTATAGCCACATCCACCTGCCAGGTGGATGTTACGATTACAACTTCACGGAATCAGGTTGGGGAAGTTAAGTGATTTGGCAAAGGTCACAGCTGATTAAGGAAATGGCTGAAATTCACCCAGGTTTCCCTCAGTCCATGACTGGCTTTGTTGAATACTGCAAGACAATGGCCTTTGTGCCTCACAGTGTCCCTCCATCCCCTCTCAGCCATCCTTCACTCCATTCTGAACTTACACCACCTGAGCTCAGCTCATGCTGTTCCCGTCATCTGAGGCGTTCTTCCCTGCCTATCCAGGTCTCCCATGACAGGGACCTGTGTTATCCTGCAGTACCTTTCATGGAACCTGCAGACAGGGAGGAAATCATCTCTTCTTCCCTCCACCGTAAGAAACCTGGTAATAACGCGTCATTACTGTCACCTCCTATCCTTTTGTGTTATAGTTGGGTGCACGTCTACCTTCCTGCCAGGTGGCTCATAAGGCCAGGTGTCCCCTCTTCCTTGTTTTTCTGTCTTTTGTGTCTAAAGCTTTGCCAAGCAAATAGCAGATGTTAAGTAAATATTTGTTAAACAAGTAGACAGCAGACAAGAATACAATAAATATCATAAATATAGTCCATGTGAGAGGCCTTGGCAGGGCTACCATGCTTAGGACAGTCAGGATATGTTTACCTGTCGGCCTTTAGGGAAACATGTCTGTTGGAAATTTCCAGAAGGAAGCAGAGCTAAAGGTCATCCTCATGACCTTGTCTGGTGTGTCCATTTTGCCACTTAGGCTTTTGCTTGTTTTTACTACTTTAGGAGGGCTTTATGCCCTCTCAGCCAAGCTGGCACTTGGGAGTGTGCAAACGGTGGGCTTGGAACTTTTACAGCAGGCCCTGGGCCCTCGGTGGGGTAGAACTTCCAGAAAAGAGCTAGGACCTTCCTTCTAAGGTAGAAGCTGGTACAGAGAAAAATGTCTTTGCTATCAGGGAAGTGAATTCTTCAGCTGTTGAATTATGGTTATCTTACTAAATAAAGGCTTTTGTGATTCCCGAGGCTTCCATCTGTCATTTTTATTTTTTATTTTTTGGTGGTACTGGAGTTTGAACTCAGGGTCTCATGCTCTTTCTTTACCTCTTGACCCACCCCCTATCCTTTTTTGCATTATTTTTCATATAGGGTCTCATATTTTTGCCCTGGGTGCCTCAACTGCAATCCTCCTACCTATGCCAGGCCCCACACCACCATACCTGGCTTATTGATTGAGATGAAAGTTTGGCTGGCTTTTTGCCTGCGCTGGCCTCAAACCAAGATCTTCTCCCAGTCTCTGCCTCCAGAGTAGCTAGGATTATAGGTGTGCAGCATTGCACTCTGCCATGTGCCATCTGCCTTTTTTTTTTTTTTCCTCCAGCTGGTACCAGTATGAACCGGGTCGGAAAGTCTGGGAAGGGCAGGGAAGGACGTCCTGGTGGATGGGCTTTGAAATGTCCTTTTGCTGCCCCCAGGTGAGCGTGCTGACCACGCTGGAGCGCAGGTTCAACCTGCAGAGCGCGGACGTGGGTGTGATCGCCAGCAGCTTCGAGATCGGGAACCTGGCGCTCATCCTCTTCGTGAGCTACTTCGGGGCGCGCGGGCACCGGCCGCGCCTCATCGGCTGCGGGGGTGTCGTCATGGCACTGGGCGCCCTGCTGTCCGCGCTGCCGGAGTTCCTGACCCATCAGTACAAGTATGAGGCTGGCGAGATCCGCTGGGGCGCAGAGGGCCGCGACGTCTGTGCTGCCAATGGCTCGGGTGGCGACGAGGGGCCCGACCCTGACCTCATCTGCCGCAACAGGACTGCCACCAACATGATGTACTTGCTGCTTATTGGGGCCCAGGTGCTCCTGGGCATCGGTGCTACCCCTGTGCAGCCCCTTGGGGTCTCCTACATCGACGACCACGTGCGGAGGAAGGACTCCTCGCTCTATATAGGTAGGAGCTGGTGCGCTCTGGGCGCATGAACAACCTGGCTGTGCATACCACCTGGGTGTAAGGGTTTTGCCAGGGTGCTGCGTCTCAGACCTGGCCAAATATCTCCAAGGTTCTGAAAGCTACTGATGTCTGAGTTGCACCTCAGAAGTCCTGGTGGTGTATTGATCCAAGGTGCAATTTGCTGGAGCAAAAGCTCGCTAGGTGGTTTTGATGAGCTGCAGAATTTGAAATCCACTCCGCTAGAACCTTAACAACCCCTGCATGGGAAAACACAGGAGTTTTGTGTTTAATCTACTTTTTTCGTGTTTGTGTGTGTAGGATGGGGACGTTGAACTGTCTGGTATTCCTCACCAAGGTATACTTGGGGTCTGTCTACATGTTGGAAACCCCAGCTTTGAAGAATCAAAACCAATTTCCTGGTCATCCTCCCTTTGTATCTGAGAAAGAGTGTGACCACACTGTCAGCATTTGGTGTAATTTGAAGTTGGTGACTTGTGGTCTCGTTTTCAATAACATGGGTCTGCTCAGGAACTGAATATTTAAGAAGAGATGATGTGTCCATTTGAGAAATAAGATTTTACGCTGTCAGACTTTCTGATATTTTATTCCAGAATGTTAGACGCGCCTGTGAGTCTCTGCTTAAGAAACAGTTAAGAGGTGGGTTGCAGCCTGTGGACACTGTTGGATGGTCATTTGTCAGGGGAGAGCTGGACTGTTGAACATCTCCAGCCATTATTTGACAAAGTATAACTTTACCTGCTATAAACTGGAAGATTGTTCTAATGCTGAGTACTAAACTTTGAAAAAATTGCCTCTGTCTGAGAAGCTTTGTGCCTCCAGAAAGCAGTGTGCCTTGAAGTATAAAGTTAATTATAATATATAGGCTTAAGTGAAAATAGAATCTGAACCAAATTTGACACAAGCTTCCTGTCTGCCAAGTCCCAAGGGTTCTGAGCTAGGATGGCTCAGAACAGGTACACACCAGAGAGCTGTCCTTCTGTTCCAGCTGGGGAGTGGATACTTCCACTGAACGAGCGTGTTGCAGGTAGACAGTCTAGTGCCCTGAGCGGGAAAGGCAGTGTGTGTGGCTCCCCATGCATGGGGTGGGGCCCCCTGTGAGTCTAGTCATGACCTACAGAACAAAGACAGAGATGCCTGGTCCCTCCTCCATATGGCCAGGGGTTCCTGTTGTGGCTGGGGTTGGGGACTACAGTGATCATTTATCTTTATTGCTGTTAAAACTTCAGTGAAAGCCAGGCCACCGGCTACAGCATGTCACTAAAATGGTGTTTCAAGCTGCAGTCAGACAATTGTTCTCTGCCATGACTGATACTGCCCTAGGACCCTGGGGGAGTTGTTTTCTGGTAGCAATACCGGCAAGTACATAAATTGGAGCACAGGGAAGAAATCACTGAGCTCTTATCTCTGAAGACAGAACCAAGTGGAAAAAATCTCTCCCTGGAATCAACCCTGAACTCATACCAGTGCTAAGTAGTCTCAGCTTTGGGCTTCCGGAAGCAGGCTCTGGACCTCTTCTAGAAGAGTCCCTGATGAATTAGGCTCTGGTATTTCTCCCGTTGGATGGGGCTTGGTCTGTATCGTCATGAGGAGGTGTTTGGGCAGTAGGGCTGACCATTGGAGGCGAAGAGCCTTCTTGAATTCTGGGGTCTTGTCTGTGAGCCTCTGGTAGAAACACTAATTACACCCAAATTTTTACTTGGGCTTCTGTATCATGGAGGAATGATAGTTGAGTATTTTTTGCACGGTACATGGACCTCTTAGTGGCTCTGGTATGTCTGACCAAATTTCAAAACCTGACAGCACACAGCTGGGCAGGGGGCTGCTCCAGGTCTCCAAAATAGTTTCACGGGTTTGTTTATAAGGAGGAGTGGAGAGCATGCCTTCTGCATAAATTGGCCGCCATAGGTGACTTTTATTCCATGCATGGTTTGAATTCCCAGGAACAATTTTAGAAGGCCAAAGAATCTGCAGAGAAGAAGTGCCTAGTTCATTTATTATATGAGCCATACAAAAGCATTTGTGCCATAAGACTGTTTCAGCGTTTATCTGCTCTAATTGGGTGCTGGTTCCTGCAGGCACTTCACTTTGCTTTGGGAAGTGTTTGGTGAGCCCACTGAACAGGATGGAGAGGAATTTGTGACTCTGAACTCCCTGCAGAGGACCCTGGAGGACCTGACACTGAGACTGAAGTCTAAGTGTGTACAGGGAGGTGGAATAATGTGTGGGTCCCTGCTTCCAGCTTCTATAGAGCTGTTCTGGAGAAAGAGGTCCATGAGCTCGTTGGTCACATGCCTAAAGTGTGACACTGAATTAGAGCTCCACCTAAAGGATGTAAATATTGCACATGAAGAACACAGGCTTGGTCACAAGTGATGCTTTCCCCTGTGTGCCAGCAGGGAAGAAAATAATCAACATGCATTTCCCAGACTGCCGTGACAAGACCTGCCCCTGGGCTGCCCATAGTAGGTCACCAGATAGGTGCTGTTGGCACCTCTGTCACCTGGTCCTAGATCCCTGTACCCAGGGAATAGTGAAATAGTCCATCTGAAATTTGTCACTGAAATGACTATTTTCTTTGGCTCCTGTAGCCCAGCCCTTGCCAGACTTCTCACAAGAGGTTAGTCTGGCTGGCTCCATTCTGTAGCCAGTCCTTTTTCCCATGAGAAGGGGCTGATTACCAGGGGACAAACCAAATGAATGGGGCCTCTGCTCTGCTGGCAGGCTTTGCTGTAAAAAACCATGCGGAGCTCAGCCTCACAGGGTGGTCAGATAATGACCTGTGTGTGGCACGTGGCACTTTTTGTTCCTGGAGGGGCTGAATGGGCAGGGCGGTGGCAGTAATGATTTGGTTCCTGCTGGGGAGCAACAGTCAGTCCTTTGGGAGTCTAAGTCTAGTCATGTCTCTAGCTCCATGTTGTGACCATCCATTAGCCTGGTTTTCTTAGCTGTCTCCAAGTTCAAAGTCTAGCAGCTTGTAGGATATTGTAATGGACTTACTTCACTGCGTTCTTTCAGTAGGTTGCTACATCAGTTGACTGTTGTCAATCTCCCTCCCTTTTTGGAGGAGAAAATTGATAAAATGAGAATGGCAAAGATTTTTTATTTTTATTTTTTGTTTTTTAATTTTTTACAGTTATTATATTATTATACTGGGGTACATTGTGACATTTACAAAAGTGCTTACAATATATCATAGTTGAATTCACACCCTCCATCGTTCTCCTTTTTCCCCCTTCCCCCTTTCCTGGAACAGCTTCAACTGGTCTCATTTTTCCATTTTCATACCTGAGTACACAATATTCCCTCCCTATTCACCCTCCCACATCCTTTCCTTACATCCTCCCCCTTCTGCTGGTACCAACCCCCCCAGACATGACCTGTTTACCTTCGTGGTCTCTATTTTTGAGAAAAAGACATTTTTGTTTGTTTAAGATAGCTATATAGGGAGTTTACTTGTGACATTTGCATGTATTTATGTATTATAACCTGAATTGGTTTATGCCCTATACTTTTCTCTTTCCTAACTTAGTTCCTGTCTTATGGTGGTTTCAATAGGTTTAAAAATTCTGTATTCATGCTTATGTAGTGAGTACATTGACCACATTAACTTTCTTAACTTCCCTCTTTTATCCTCCTTCTCCCATTAGTGACTTCCCCTTAGTGTGACCTGTTTTTCATAATACTACTGTATTTTATTATCTCTGCCTCCCGCATATGAGAGAAAACAAGTGACATGGAAGAGACTTTTTTAAATAACTTTATTCCTTGTTAAAAAGTATTACATGTTCACTGTTGGCAGTAAAAAAGAATAATTAGAAAATAGTTACTCCTATCTTTATAGTGAATATAATTCTAGTCTTTTTCTGCATTGGTGTGCTTTTCTACAAAAATGTGTTGATAATAAACAGCATTTTGTACTTACATTCCTCTTAATATTTCATGAGTGTTTCCCCATGTTACTAAATATTCTTCAGTATTATTGCTGCATTCATGATATTCCCTTGCAAATACATACCATACTATTTCATGTTCTCTGTTGTTAGAAATGAGTTTTGAAAATGTTTGCTCATGTAAATGAAGCAGACAAGTAAACTGATTTTTTTAAAGGGTCAGTAACTTGGCCAAGATCATTTGTCTGGATGAGGCTGGACTCTAGGTCTGAGAGTGCTGCTTGTCCCAGATACATCTGAGATCTGATCATGAGGCAGGAAGACTGGAGTCAAGGGTGGTGGGTGGTCCAGGTCAGGTACAAGTCTGGGCATTTCACAAGATATCCTGAATCCTTCATGAAACAAAAGTTATGGCAGCCAGGAAAGTGGGTTGGCAGCAGTGTGCCTCCAAATCCAAGGAGAGTGGTCCTGCTAGCATAGAGAATGAGGGCCAAAGCCTGAATGGTGGGTGGGTGAGGGTAAGATGGAGAGGTAGGAGGATGGTAGTAGCTGGTAGTTCAGGTCAGAATTCTAGAACTAGATGGTGCTCCTGTTCATGATGTGTTGAGTAGAGGTGGAAGCAGATCAGAGTTGAGCCTTCTGCACCAAGGCAACCATTCATCCTGTTTTCCAATTATAAGAGCCATTAGAAAGTTTTCCTTATGTTGTGATAGAAACCTGCCTCTTCACAACTTTCCCCACTGCTGGTCCTGTCCTCTGGGCTCTGGGCCCATCATGCAAACTTCTGATCCCTCTTCCATATTGCAATGAGTCCCCCTGGGCACCAACCTTGGGTTGCCTAAGACAGCTCTTTTATGCTTGGACCTCATTCTTTACTTGAGGGCCTCCTACCACCCCTCTGCCCTCACTTCCTTCTTAAATAGGGATGCCGGGGGCTGGGGAACTTGTTACCACGGAACAAAACCAGATGGGAGGGGACTGTGGATGTGGGCGCTGTGTGAGTTTACTAGGATTGCCCTAACAAAACATCGCACCCTGGAGGCTTACTCAGCAGAAATGTATTGTCTCACAGTTCTGGAGGCTAGACGTCCAAGGCCAAGGTCCTAGCAGGGTTGTTTTCCCCAGGGCCTTTCTTCATGGTCTGTAGAATGCCACTCTGTTGCTGCTTCTGCACGGTTGTCTCTCTGCCCACATGTCCCTGGGGGCTCTTTCGTGTCCTAGTTCCTCTTCCTAGGAGGACATCAGTTGGATTGGATTAGGGCCCTCATTTAACCCTAGTGACCTCTTCAAAGGCCTTACCTCAATGAACTATTTGAGCATGTAAGGTTTTTAATGTTTACATTTGAAATAATGATAGAATCACAAGTTGAAAAATATGGGCAAGTCCCCTGTACACTTCATCCGGGTTCCCCCACTGTAACATCACATATAACGGTAGTTCAGTATCAAAACCAGGAAGGTGGAATGGAGTTGCGTTCAGTGGTACAGCAATTGCCTGGCATGCATGAGGCCCTGGGTTCCATCCCCAGCACTTCAACAAACAAATAACTCCACCACAAAACCCCTCCAGGAAGTTAGCATTGATACAATCCAGAGTTTATTGCAATTTCACCAGTTTGATATGCACTTACTTGTGTGTGTGTGTGTGTGTGTGTGTGTGTGTGTGTGTGTATGCATGTGTGTGTGTGTTTGGGGTGGGAGCATTGTACAGGTTTCCCCATATACATGATAGAGTTTTTAAAATGCAGATTGGGACCAAGATGAAACCCAACTTGAATTGTGCAAGTGGGTTTGGCAGACACACACACACACACACACACACACACACACACACACAGATACACAGACACAGACACAGACACAGAAATGACTGGCAGATTCTCCGAAGAATGGATGTTCTTGGAAGAAGGAAATCTCTCCAGAGAAAAGTGGTCCTTTGAGGAGCGTTTCTTGGAGGACATCTTCCCAGGGAGAAGTGGACCATTACTGTGTGTGTGATTGTATAAAGTAATTGCTCCATGCTGGTGGCATATGTATTAGACATGGATGTGTCATGTTTTCTTTGTCCATCATCAATACTGAAACCCTCCAAGTTCCAATTAATAATGCAAGGAGAATTATTCTCAGATTTCCTCTGCCAAGTAGTTATTTAGTACAAAGGTCACAAGAATATCAGCCAGCAACCAAAGAGGACCAAATTTCTTTCCAGAGCCCTAGGAGCAAAGAGCTCTTTTGCTTCTGATGAGTTTTTATTTCAACTTGACATTGAATAAAATGTGTTTCAACTCTCCAAAGTGTGTGGTTGGGTATATATCAAATGCACTATGACTGCAGTTCTTCTGAAAAAAAAATTAAAAAGCCATTCCTCCTGGGAGCAAGCATAGCTTATTGTATTCTTGCAACTTCATTAATAGTGAATTTTTCCTCATTAATTTCTTTCTAAAACAAATGACACTATAGAAGTGGTCACTTTGTTTTGGCCACTTTCCAGGCACTCTCCCCAGCTGCTGGTCATATGCCAGTTCAGTGTGTTTTAGCAACATGCTAAGAAACATGTCTGTGGCCCTTAGCTGTATTTGCATATTGCCAGGCTGGTCACCATTTCTTGCTCATTTGCAGCTGTTCATAATTCACATCTCTTGGCTCATGGAATTACTGTGTGCTCACTGCCTGGGTGACCTTGGGCACTCGGAATTCAGCTCTGGAATGCAGCAGTTTTGAGATTTGAATCCTGGCCCCTCTGTACACCTGCCTTCTGGGTATTGGGCCAGTTGCCAGTTGCCTGGTACTCACTGCTTTATCAGTAAAATGAGGTTGGGGTTTCTCTTATAAGACTGTCTGTAAGCACTGAGAATGTAAACATGGTTCCTAAGCTTTGAGCAGTGGACACATTGTCACTCAGCACTGAGTAGTGTGTATGCGGTCCCTAAGCATTGAATATTGCATACATGGTCCCTAACCATCAAATATTGTATACATGGTCCCAAAGCCTAGAGTAGTGTATTCCTCGGGGCAGGAGGGAGCTTTGTCATCAAAAGCTGCTCTGATCCTTCTTATGGTCATAACATGTCCCAGATGTAGAATCTGAGGCATGGATAATTGATTGACCTGTCCAAACATGGGGCAGATCTTTTGACAAGAGTCCTTGGATTCTGATTTTCAGACTGGGATGTAATCCATCTTGTAGAGCTGGGAATAGCAACCTCTTCAGTCCTAAATTAAGCCAGCAGGGCTCTTCCTTTCCTGCGCACACCCTTCTGTGGCTGATCTCCAGGTACATCAAGAGCTCGCCTGCCTGAGGCAGCAGGGGACCTGGATTGTGTTAACCTGGAGGCATCCCAGGATATGGTCATAGAGTGTGATGTATTGGATGGATTTCTGAGTTCAGACATGTTGCATCTTAATTTGGGAGCATGTTGTTTCAATTTTTTTCAAGAATGTTTTCTTATTTAGTAAAATTGGAAATAATAAAACCATAATGAGAAAACAGAAATAATTGGTAATCTAGGTACCTGTAGAAAACTCTTGTCAACATTTAGGTACATTTCCTTCCAGCAGTTCTCTATGTATCTATTTTTACTTAAGACCATACTATAGACAAAACTGCTCTTTTATCAACTGGAACGTTACAAGTTGAGTATCCCTCATCTGAAGGACTCAGGGCCAAAAATAATTCAGTTTTTCCTTCGTCTTCTTCTTTTTATTTTTTGCAGTAGTAGGACTTGAACTCAGGGCCTCATGCTTACCACTTGAGCCACTCCTCCAACTCTCTAGGTTTTCAGACATTGTGGAGCTTTTGCATAGACTTTACTGATTGAGCAGTCCTAATCTAAAAATATGGAATCCAGAATCATCCAAAATTCGAAACTTTTTGAGTGCTAACATAATGCTTAAAAAAATTCAGGTTTTGGGGCATTTTGATTTTATGACTGGGGGTGATACTTAGTGTATATAAGCTTTTTTCTACATTATAGATGATCTGCATCGTTTTAGGTGATTGCATAGTATTTTGCCAATCTACAAATGCTGGGATTTGCTCTTTGGGCATTTAGATGATGGATGTCTTTGTGGCTTTAACATCACCCACATTTGCTGAAAACTTTAAACACTCAGGCTAGTTTGCATAGATTCAATGTGAGCTTAAAATCAGCCATTTGGCTTTCCTGTGGCTTTTTCTGGAAGATAAATGAATGAAGCATAAGAGTGTCATGCAAACAGCCCTTGGGCAAGCCACATGTGCTTGGGAACACAATCCTAGCGCTGAGGGACTCAGTTCACAAAGCAAGCTTCTAGAAACCAGTGGTTCTTGCCTCACCCTCTGCCATTCAGAATCACCTGGTGGGAATGCAAAGTCAGTCTTTCCAGATCTTCTGATTTTTAAGAGTCTGGAAATCATTGTTTTTCAAATAGACTGAATTGCCAACTCAATGAAATCTCCTAACTCTTTGTGGGTCAACATTGGTAGCTTGCCATTTTGAGCTCTTTGCCCAATTTGACAATGAATTTCAGATTATATTCTCTTTTTGACTTGCAAATAAATAAAACCAATAAAGGAAGGAAAGAGCAAAGGAAATCTACTGCAGGTGATGAATGCCATAGCCAAAATCCAGCATTCTCTGCTGGGGTTCTGAATCATAGGGGCATTGGGTTTGAGGGAAGGGGTGGTTACTCTTGCAGGAGCACGGGACTCCCTGGCAGGAATGAGGGAACACTTGCTGCTGCTGGGCCCCTCACGTGCAGTTGTGGCTGACACTGTCTGTCGCCTTATAAGAATGCGAATTCCTGAATGGAAAAGGGACAAAACCATGTTTGTAAACTAAAGGTGACCAGATGCAGAAAAATACTGTTCACATTTCCCTGGAGGGAGCACTGAAATGCAGAAACCAGTACCATTTGTGGCTGGAGGGGACCTACACATGTGGACTGTGTGCATTGGAGCATCTTGTCAAATGGGGTTGTCAGAACAGAGCAGCCAGGCATTTGATAGGCAGCACATAAGACCCGAGAGGTACAGAACAACCTAGACAAAGGTAAGGATGTGTGTGAGGGAGCGTTCTGTCCTTCACAACGTCAAGGGTTCATTGTCACCACCACCCTCTTACTGCACCTGGCTAGTGAATGGAGATCCATTTTCTTTTCTGCTGAAAAGCAGGTGGTGTGCTTAGATGAAAAAGGTTTTGAATTATTTCCCCTAATAATGTGCATATTTTTTCCTTTAGCTTATTTCTAGACTATTTGCTTTTCTGAGAATAATCTTGACTTTACTCTTTTTCCCTCCAAGAAGTGCTCTGTGAGAACAGATGGAGTGAAAGGTTTGGTTTATGCAGATTGTGACTTGCTGTTGTTAGCACTGAGGGTTGAGGTTGATGGTCATCTTCTTCAGTGGGATGTGAGTTCTTTGCTGGGGAAGGCTTTGGTGTTACAATTCCTCATGTATGATACATGTTGTGGGTTTTGCTTGTTTTTACACTGAGGAGCAGCCTCTGGCATCCCAGGTAGTTATTGTGGAGTGAGGAAATGGTCATGTGATCGAGGCTTGACCAATCATAACACAGAGAAGAACTGGTCTCCAATGATTGGCCAGTAGTAGACCAATCAGAATCCCTCATGGACTCAGAGACACTGGCCACTTTCTCTTTTAGGATGGCTAGTTGGCAGAATTCAGGATGCAAGAAGAGTGCATTACCCATCCTTGTTGCCACATGCAGAGGACTTGTCTAGAAATGATAAAAGCCCAAAGGAAAGCAGGCTAGGGGAAAGAGATGGCCTGAAAATCTCAGTTGCTGGACTATATAAATTATCCTTGCCAACCTTTGCAGTGAAAGGGTCCTGCCTCATCAGGCTTGACTGCCCTGTCACTTCATGTAGAATTTGGGCTAGATTGCTTTCCACTTGAGATTTGTCCAAGCTCCATGGGAGAGGAACAAATTCATGAGGTGGTTTCCCTCTCATCGAAGTACAAGCTCCTTTAAAATACTAAGATATTCACCAGGATCCTGGGAAGGACCCCTGTCTCTATGCATACAACACAAAAGGCTATGTTGAAAGTTCTGGCTTAGTTCTTCATTTGATTTCCTAATCATTTAAGTTGCAGGTCAGGAACCCAGTGGCCAAAGGTGATGTCCCCAACCCCTTCTCTCTACCCATCAAAACCAAACAAAAGTATTTAAAAGTAACCCATTGGCAGGCTTTGTGCTAGAGAGGAAGTGTTTTATAGCAAATGACTTATGTGGGCAGAGAGTGGTGAGCACAACACACACACACACACACAATGGCTCTGTTTGTTGAATGGAAAAACATAGCCAAGCCTGGTTCCTTTATATACCTGCAGTTGCCAAAGCTATCCTAACTCCTTCTAGTGACTTCATATCAGCAGGAATGAATAACTAAACGAAAATGTTCCATTCCCAACCCGGCTTTACCACTTCCCTCCTGCCAATCGTTGTGTGTGTGTGTGTGTGTGTGTACGCATTTATCTTAGCTCACATACAGACACAATGTTAACACATCAAAGTCTTAGGCAGCTAATGGACTCGTGAAATTTCAGTGTAGAAATTCAGGAATTTGGCTTGAGAATACCGGAACCCATTGAGGGCTTCTTAACCAGGCTTCTTGAAGCTGAGGTCCTAAGATGGGCTGTGGGTAGCTTGGGTGGTCCACTTCTTCTAAAATTACATGAGATTTATGTGTGTGTTGCCTTTGTAAAGAAAACTTTCACTAGAGTCTCAATGAGGCTTGTGACCCAAAAAGGTCAAAACCACATAAAGAGCTAATATCGGACAGCTTGTGATGACAGGCAGTGCTGGGCGAGATAAGAAAAGATAGTTGAGGTGAAACAGACTGGACAGAGTGACAAATGGTATTTGGGGACTAAATGTCATTCACTGTGCAGTTCTTAACTTGGTTTGCTCCCTAGAGAGCCAGAGTATGTAGATCAGGAAGCATTTGAGCATCACTTGGGTGACTGTGGGTGAAAAGTCAGAGCGTGTTCCCAGTAGCATCGAAGACTCCCCTCCATTCTCTTCCTGTGACGCCTCTTCCACTCCACACAAGAAATTCCTTTGGGGCTGGAATTTTCCATGCCTCCGTCCAGCCTCACTGTGGGTGTTTGGGTTAATATTCAGCAATTTTTTGTGCTAGTTTGAACTGTTTCACAGAGGGGAAAATGAAAATGTTGTTATTGTTGTTCTAAAGGCAAAAACATTTTAAAAATGCACTGAGACCATTAATGGAATCTGTACTCTTAAAGTCCAAACTTCTGTGTTCCATGTGAAAAAGTTTCCTGGGGGAAATTAAAAGCAATGTGGTGAAGGGCCCAAGCAGCCAGTGGGGATGCACAAGGAGTGGACAGATTTCTTATCAGCAAAACATTTGGAGAATACCTACTACATTTGAAAAAAACATCCTCAACATATAAAAATATTTTCTTTACCTTTGCCTCCTATTTCAGGTGTGTTGGGGGAGGTAATATAAAGGGGTTCAACCTTGATCAGTCTCCAAGTCTGGATGTGATTTCTCACTCTTTCTCTTTTTGGACAAGATAGGATTATCTTAAAGCAGTCACAGATGCCCACCTGCCTTGTGGGTTGTTAATGGAGTTGAAGAGGAGAATTTGGATTCCCAGCTAGAGGCCTCATTGGCACAGCAAGGATCTAATAGATTCTAAAATTGTATATGGACACTTGGAACCTTTGGAAATCCAGTCGTATCTAAAATTAGAGCTAAATTGTTGTGCTCACTCTGGCCTGTCTATATATATGTATCATGGGACAGGACGAGGAGGCCTGCCTCCATCCAGGTGGGTCTACTGTACTGATGGGTGTGCACTTCAATACCTGTGACTCTGGTGCTAAAGAGAAGAGTCCAAAGAGCACCAGGTCCCCCACGTTGGTGCACTTTATTTATTTATTTTTGTACCGGCCTTGTGACTGGTTATGATCAGTGTTTAATTTTAAGATTCATTACTGTCACTTTCACAGTTGTCTGGTTATTTGAACAAGTTGCATTAAGCACAAGTGAATAATGACATAGTGACATTGAACACACTAGCTCGCACTCATGGGGTCCCAGCTATGACAGACATGGAGAACAGGTGCTTTGCAAGTCCTGCCATAAAACCCAGGAAGAGAGATGTTATTCTTATTGGATAGATTTGAAGGATTGAAGTTAAGAGGTAAGCAACTTGTTTGGGATGGTTTAGCAGGTGAGTGACAAGGTCCGAGTTACAATCTTGCTCGCCACTGTTCCAAGGGTCAAATACTTCCCACTGTTTGTGATATGTTTTCCTACCCTCCCCGCCCAGATATAATTATGGCCCACCAAGCTCATCTCCTACTCCAAGCATGTTCCACTAAGTATGAAAAGTGACTTAGCTCCACTACCTCATTACTTACGCATCTCCTTTTGGTAACTACGCACACAGGACTCTTTGTCATTTTAGCAGTAAAGAATGAAATAGCGAGGCGTTGCTACACCAGAGAAGGAGCTGGGCTCCATGGGAATTTTTTAGACTTTGATCAGATAAAGCTGTGCTCCTACAAAAGCCATGTGAGCTAGTTTCAATCTCTCTCTGTAGTAAAATAAGAGAAACTCACTCACCAGACGGTTGTGTTTATGTTTGGAGCTTAGCCGCCTTTAATCTGGTATAGAGTCATAGTGATTATGCAACTTGAACTTGAGTATTTCACTCCCAGGCTTGGCTGAGCTGACTTGCTCTTCTGTGTAGCTTGGGAGTGGCTTCATAACCTTCTAGACCACACCTGGGAGAAATAGGGTAAGAAGGTAGAGTAAGGAAGACTTCGTGGGTCACAGATAAACACATGAGAAAGAAAAGTTAGACAAAGAGCAGAGGTCACACTAACGTCATGTAACCCACAAAAGCTTTCAGCACAGGACAGTAATTGTCATCCACAGCTGTCGAGCCCCATGGTGTGCCAAAGCCTTCAGGAATGGAATGTCCCTGGAGACAGGACTGCCCTGGACACTGAGTTCATAGAAGAAAGTGGCTGTGTGATGGACTTGTGGGGGGAGGGGGAACCTCCTCCTCCAGCCACTCTAGGGCACAGTGTCCAAGGGGCCGAACTCCCTTTCAGCCATATGTCTTTCAGCCACACATTGATAGAGAAAGAGCTTTTTGGTGGCCTTTAGAAAAATAACAGTCTCTTACTGATCTACCTGGGGGACTGGAGAGGGTTCGGAGGGCAAAGCCGGCTGAGTGACTGGGGGCTGCACCTGAGAACACTGATGTAAAGTTAGAACGGGGAGACTGAGCTCCTCCAGCTCATATCACCAGATTCATGTGTCCAGCCCCCACCCTTTAAAAGTTTGTGACAAAATGCATATGACATAAAAAAATACACCATCTTAGACATTTAAAAAATCTTACTTATTTTGGTGGTACTTGGGTTTGAACTCAGGGTCTTGTACTAGCTAGGCAAGAGCTCTACCACCTGAGACACACTCCCAGCCCTTTCTGCTTTAGTTACTTTTCAGATAGAGTCTTGTGTTTTTTTTGCCTGGGGATGACCTTGGACTATAATCCTACTACCTCAGCCTCCTGAGTAGCTGGGATTACTGATAGGCACCACCACACCCAGCCCCCTAACCATTTTAAATGTAGAGTTCAATCGTGTTTATTTATATTGTTGTGCAACTTCTCTCTGGAACGTTTTCATCTTGCAAAACTAAAATTGTACCCATTAAACAATTCCCTATTACCCCACTGTTTCCAGTCCCTGGAAACCACGACGCTACTTTCTTTCTATATGATTTTGACTACCCTTAAGTACCTCATAGATCTTTCTGTGACTGACTTCATTTAGCATGAGGTCCTCAAGGTTCATCCATGCTGCAGCATTTGTCAAAATTCCTTCCTTTTTAAGGCCCAATAATGTGTTAATGTGTATGTGCGTGTCTGTGTGTCTACCCATATATAGAGATATATACATATACAAGTATATGTGTATATGTTATATATTAATCCACTCACTCACGGATGAATATCTGGCTTGTTTCCATCTGTTAGCAATCAATAAATAATACAGCAAACACAGGTACGCAAGTCATTCCAACTTTCGCAAAGTTATCCCCACCTCGGTACCCCAAGGTATGTTAAGCCCCATGAGAGACAAATTTAACTCCTTGATTTTCTCCCATCTCTTTTTATCATTGACTCACCTTGTCCCTCCCCTCCTACCCCTGAACTTGACAGCCACCACCTCTATGGACCACAGCTCCTGAGCAAGTCTCAGTTGTCCTCTTCACCCCTGACTTTACTGCCATAGGCTGGGCTCTTGGCACTTCTCACCTGCACCACAGCATCTGCCATTTATGAGTCTCACTGTGCCCAGCCTGGCCTGTCACCACTCTGTCTTCCACACGCCACTGCTACCCAGTAGGTTGACCATTTCTGAACCTGGACGGACAGGTTGTGGCCAGGAGCCTTTCTTCCAAAAGCTGCTTCAATCTACATAGGATTTACTTCTATTTTATTACTTTATCAGTGAATGGTAAATGTGTGGTTTTATACATTGCTGTGACTCATGCATTAAAATTACAATATTTTTGAGATTCTTAAAATAACTGGATGTCTTTTTTAACAAATAGAGACGTTAAATTTAATTGTCTACACCTCATTAACCCAACAAACATTAATTGAGAACGTCCCAGGAGCCAGTTCCTTCCTGTAAGGTGATGGATGCATGGATAAATCAGACCTGTGTCCTTTGTCACAGTAATATTAGCTGACGTTCCCACCCAGTTTACCTGTACGATCTGGTGTGATTCTCAAACGTTTGAGTTAGGATTTATTTTCCCTTTTTGACTGAAGAAAGTCCCAACACAAGGAGTTTGAGTCATATACTTGACCAGTAAAGGGGATCTGGGTCCAGTGTCTTTTTCTCCAAGGATGTATTTCTGATGCCTACATTGTCTTGCTTTCCAACATAGTATACCAGCAACTGTCATAAAAAGCAAGCATTTTGGGCCACCAGGAGGGAAAATGAAACACTGGACTAATGCACACATATGCATCCGGAGATGTCGTGTTGGAGAATATTGACCAAATGTGCTGAGGAATATTTTATCTGTGTGAGTAATGACACAGATCCCTTGCAAAGCGATGTACGGTCTCCCAGACCCCAGCTGCAGATAGCAAGAAGCCCCGTTCTGCAGGCTCTCAGATGAAGGGCGGGTGTACACTCCATTTTTCATCAGTGTCTAACGCTTGTCTGATGTGATATGTTATCTGAGCAAAGAAATAACGACCAAACCTCCTGCCCAGCCTCAGAAAGGAAGGAAAGAGAGAGAAAAGCATTATTAGAACTTGTGCAGCTCGGGAAAGGGTGTTGGCTTCCTTTCAATCACAGCCTGGGCAGGGCCACCTAGCATCATCTGCTGTCAGGATGTCCTCCGTCTTTTCCTCTGTGTGTCTCGCTGCTTGTGTCTTCAGTGTGGGGACACACACACACACACACACACACAGGAAGGGGGAAAACAAAGGTTGCTATTCATCACACAAAAGACAAACATGTTCTTTGAAGAATTCATTTCACTCCTGCTGGAGACTGTTAAGCAAATTATCCATGAGTATGACAAAGACGCTGAATTTAAAGTTGAGGTAACTGGGTTCTGTGGCTTTCAGTCTGCAGTGGCGGTGGTTATGAAAAGCTGTGTGTGATGGAGGAGTCCCAGTGTGGCACACACTGCACACTGTTGACCGGCTCCAGCCTTACGTCGTCTCTTTCCTCTTCACAGTACCCATTCCACAGACTAGGAAACTGAGGCCCAGCAGAAGAAAGTAGCTCATGCCTGGTGATATGTCTCAGTCAATCAGTGTAAGATTGGAAAGTAATGTTGACTTAACCTGACTGGCCCCAACTGATTTTCTTTTTCCAATAGGGAAAATTTAAGACCCATCCCCAAATGGAAAGGACAGCTGAATGGATCTCAGTGTACCCATGGGTCAGTAATTATCAATGCATGGCCTTTCTTTTTTTTTTCTGTCTAACCCCTACTCAGTGTCTCAGCTTCCGAATTATTCTGAAGCAAATTTCAGATATTTCCTTTGTAAATATGTACTAGTTCTTAAAGATAAGAGCTCTTATAGTCACAGTCCTATCTCTCCTGCCTTGTCATATATTTATATATTTGTGCACACATCTATAACTCCAGTATAAATCAGAGTTTAAGCTCAAAGCCTCACACTTGCAACACTGACACTTTACCACTTGAGCTATGCCCTCAGCTCAGTAATAATTTTCTTTTTTTTTTTTTGGTGGGACTGGGGTTTGAATCCAGAGCCTCACACTTGCAAAGCAGGTGCTGTACTGCTGGAGCCACACCTTCAGTCCGTTTGAGGCAGGCTAGAAACAGGGAAAGTTCTGGATTCATATGCAGGTTGCCCAGGGTGATTCAGACCACCTGCACCTGGGTGGGAACCACCCATGCCTCTCCCCACTCATGGATAATTGGATGGAATCACCTGGTTCCTCCCGTCCCATAGATTAGCGTACGTTTTCAAAGCACCTGGAGAAGGGAAGCACGCTCTCTAGGCCTCAGACTCCACCATACCCATTTTGTATTTTCCTTTCCCTAATTTTTAATAAACCCCATTTGCACCCATGTGTTCTGCTTAGATTCTGCCACACCAGAGCACAAGAACCAAGATGTTCTGGAAATACGTTTGCTGTTAACAAATTTTGCTCGGGTTATTTTAGAGATGTGGTCTCAAGAACTCTTTGCCTAGGTGGCCTCAGATCACCATCCTCCCAATCGCAATCTCTCAAGTAGCAAGGATTACAGACGTGCTTCACCGGTGCTGTCAATATCTCAGTGCGATCAAATAAAGTAAATGTACAAATTGTCTCTGAAAAAAGTCTAAATCAACTCCAAAATGCCCTGTATATTATTATTTGCTGACTTGTCTTTCTTTTTTTTTTTTGCAAATACTTTTCATTATACTTTTTTTAAACTTGTCTATTTTAATTGTGCAAGGGGGTTTCATTATGATATTCCTGTATGTGCACTTAGTGAACTTTGGTAATGTTTACTGTAGTCCGTTCTTATCTCCCCTGCCCCTTTGTTTTTTCATTACTCTATTTTCATACATGAATCCAATGTACTTGATCATATTTGCACCCCCATCATCCTCTCCTTTCACCCGCCCCCCTCTCACAGGAGCCCCAAACAAGTCTGCCTTTGCCATTCCTGTGTGACCTGTCTTAGAAGTTGGTTTTACTGTAGAGGTTTCTCTTTCTCTTCCTACCAGATTAAAAATGTCAGATTATTTGTTCTGCACAATTTTGTATGCTCTCAACTTTTTTTTTTTTGTGTGTGGGACAGGGGTTTGAATTCAGAGCTTCATGCTAACAAAGCAGGTCACATCTCCAGTCCTGTTCTTCCGACTCCCTCTACACCTCCTGTAAATTGGTTGTTAGATCAGGAGCCTGATACTTTGCAGGTGATGATGTGTACAAATTGTGTCCCTGATCCCAAATGCTTGGGACCAGAAGTGTTTCAGATTTCAAAGTCTTTCAGATTTTTGCAATATTTCCGTAGACTTTATCAGATAAGACAACCTAATTTGGAATTCTGAAATCCAAAATGCTACAAAGGCTGAAACTATTTATTTTTAAATTGACATAAAATATTGGTATAAAACTGTTTTGGGAGGTGCTGGGTTTGAACTCATGGCCTCACACTTGCTAGGCAGGTACCTGTTTTACTTGAGCCATGCCTCCAGCACTTTTTGCAATAGTACTTTTCAGAAAGGGTCTCTGTCCAGGCTGGCCTGGAATACCACCCTCCTACTTAGGCTTCCCATGGAGATGGTATGACAGGCATGAACCAACACATCCAGCTTTACCATTGAGATGGGGTCTCACTAACTCTTTGCCCAACTGGCCCCCCACTGTGATTCTCCCGATTTCTGCCTCCCAGGTAGCTGGGATTACAGGTATATACCACCACACCTTTTGTGTGTCATATCAGCACTAAAAAAAGTTTTGGATTTTGACTTTTTTTGGTGGTACTAGGGTTTTGAACTCAGGACCTAAAACTTTCTAGACAGGCGTTCAACCACTTGAACGCCTTTTTTTTTTTTCAGATAGTTTTTCATGTTTTACCTGAGGCTAGCCTCAGACCATAACCCTCCTACCTTTACCTGCCATGCAGCTAGGATTGCAGGTATGAATCACCACACCCAGCTTGCTTTTGAGACAAGGTCTCACTTTTTGTGTGAACTGGTCTCAAATCAAGATCCTCTTGATCTCCACCTCCCCAGAAGCTGGAATTACAAGTGTGACCCATCATGCCCCCATGGATTTTTGGATTAGGAATTTTCAGTATGTACTTCCATCATGAGACACACGAAAGGCAGCTTCCTCTTCTTTTGGAGTCATGTGTGACCCTGGGAGGTCAGGGCCTTGATGGTGGTGATGCTCAATTCTATTATTCCTTTTATTGCTTCTATTGAGAGAAAGATCCCTGAATCAACTATATTATTATCCCAAGGTAAAATTAGAATAAAAGGACCAGGGGAAATTCTAGATGATCATGAAAAGCAACTTAACATTTGAGGCTTGTTCGCTGGTTTTGGCTTTTCCCATTTTTTTCCATTATCCCCTACATATTATTCCAGTTTCTGTTCTCAGATTGTAGCTAAAGCAAAATGGAGTCCTATCCCTTGAAGGCCACACTTCACAGGTTCTAAACCTGTCCCCCATCACCACCTGATGGCTTTTCTTTATTCATCCTGGAGAACATTAGGGGAGCAGCCAGAGGGAGGAGGTTGAGAACATCCATGGGTTTCATTCCTACAGGACAGCAGATTTTATTTCCTCAGTGCCTTTCATCATCCTGTGAGTCCCTGTCCTTCCTAGGTCCTGGTTGTAGCCTCACTGTTTGAAAGCTCACAGTTGACTGAGCTTTGAGTCGTGGCAGTCTTCGGAAGCAGCCCTCTCTAGCAGTTCTGCATCCAGTGAATTTCCTAGCCAGATTTCTTACGTGAACTAAGAAATATTAAGGGCCTAGAGCCGCTACAAGTGGTCTTTTAAGTGAAGAGGAGAAAGGCCATGAAAGTCAGGCAAGGAAGGTCAGGCCACAGAGGGGAAAAGCCACCGTTGCTATGCAGCACTTGCACCTTAAAGTCCAGCCCGCCCTCATTAGCTGTTTGGATGGGAGCATCTTAATTCAGCTGGCCTGATTGCTAGTCAGTGGGTGATCTCAGCTTTTTTTTTTAAATGGAAATTATGTAATTTTTTAATGAACTTTAACTTGTTTAATTTATGGTTTTAGTGAAGAAAACTGAATGCAGTTTTCATGAATTTTTTGGTGGAAGACATGCTTGGTATGGCAAGTGTATGACTACACTCCAAGTGACAGTGTATACATAGTGCACAGAGGCATGGCTGGCAAATGTGTACCTGGCCATGAATTCAGGAGCTTTTACACTTCTCCCTGGGCTTCCTTTCTGGAAGGTTTTGTTCTTTGATGAGGCACAGTGGTGTGTTTCAAGACTTTAAAACTGTTTCAGGGGATAGCACAATTAGCCTCAGAATTATGAGAAGATATAAGACCTAATTATTAAAGTCTTCACAGCTCATCATGGACAGAGTCCCATTTAAGCCCCTGTTTCATGTGCAAACCATCAAGCCAAAAGTGGCAGTAGATCAGTGACTGAAGGCAGGCAGCTCGGGCCAGGCTGTAGGGTTTGCTCAGGGCTCCTCACCACATTCTAGCTCCATGACTCTATTTCTTTGTAGGTACTATAGGAATGATGATGTTCCTTTTATTAAAGGGGGACACCAGTGGGAGGAAGGAGGGTATAAGGAAATGATGTAGGAGGGTGACTGTGGTGGAAGTATTGTGTACTCATGTGTGTACATGGAAAAATGAGACCTGCTGAAACTATTCCAGGAATAGGGGAGGGGGATAAAGAATGATGGAGGGGGTGAATTCAACTATGCTGTAAGAACTTTGGTAAATGTCATAATGTACCCCCCAGTATAACAATAAAAGAAATAAAGATGTGATGATTACAGGAAGTGATACAGTGAATAGAGGAAGTGATGTAAGGTTTACAGGAAGTGATGTAATGTTTACAGGAAATGATGCAGTGATTACAGGAAGTGATGTGATGATTACAGGAAGTGACATGAAAATGTGCCACTACTAGCACATGGGGAGCACTCAGTGTATTATTATTAAGTAGAAGTCAGCATGTCACCACAAGCTCAATCTACACACAGTTTCTAGGTTTACAGGTTAGTATGTTTTTTTCTAAGTACTGGAGATACACCATTTAACAGGGCACCCAAGTGGCTGCAAGTGGCTGTTTGAGTAAATTAAAACCACATACCATTTGGTTTCTTACTTGCAAGTTAAATTTCCAGGCTCGAGAGCCACTGGTGACTGTTGGCTACTGTTATGGAGATTGTAAATCATAGAACATTTCTGTCACCTCTGAAAGTTCTTTTGAGCTGCTCTGGTCTGGAGGATTTGAACCATGAGTGGTCAGATGGTATTGTAAGAAGTGAGTGTTTAATCTTGGAACTTTATTCCTGATTCCAGTTCCTTTGGTACAATTAGAAAAATATAGGGGGTGCTGCATATAGGAACTACGAGGGCAACAGAAATAACAAGGTCCTTGCAAATGGCGGAGGACTTCAGGAACTACAAGGGCAACAGAAATAACAAGGTTCTTGCAAATGGTGGAGGACAAGGTTGCTTTTCCAAGGAAAAGGCTGAGGCCATCCTGAGAAGTGGCTAAGGGTCCCCAAGTGCTTCTGAGTCTCACTGCAAGGGTCTCCTTGCAGACCCTCCTTGTGAGGAAGTCTGTGTTTCCTCCTTGCTGCAGCCTGTCAAGCATTCCTGAGTTCTAATGTGTTCTGTTCAATTTCCCTCATAGGCACCAAGTGTCCCAATTTGGGTTCCAAAAATATGGTCACTATGACTACGGGACACATACGGCCTTCCAATCACTTGTTAAGTATTGACCAGGTTCTGCATTGCAAATCTGGAAGAAAAGTCCATCCTGAAGGGGCAGAGAACCAAGATACCCCATCCCCTTTCATTTGGGTTTATCCCATGAGACAGAGGAGAAGGGTTTGCATTTTGTAGATAAATAACTGGCTGTCTTCCCAGCTGAAGATGGAAAAGGCAACTGCCTACTTGCATGAAAATCTGTTTCTGCTTATGAGCTCTTGAGGGCTCTTTAGAGGCTACGTTAATAAGGACTCCTGTGCTTGGCTGTCATTTTTCTGCCTTACCTAGTGAGAAGGTAACAGAGTAATGTGTTGGCACCATAGGGTGCCAAGCCCTATGGGGAGCACTGCCAGGAAGTAGAAGCTAGGACTATCTCTGTTGCAGAGCAGGCAGGCAAGGGGTCTCTGAACCTGTTTTTTTTTGTTTGTTTGTTTTTGTTTTTAAGGAGAAAAAAGGTGGAGAAGTAAGGCTGGGAAATTGGTAGAAAGGGAAAAGGGGGAGGGAGTTTTCCAGGGAGAACAGGTTGTTCAAGTGTTTAACATGATACAGATCAGAGCATTAGATCAACTTGACTGCTTCTACGTTGTGCAGACTTGAATAATTTGCATAATGTTGGTTTTCACATCTGTAAAATGGGCAGATGGGACCCACTTCATGGGGCTGTTCTGAGGATGAATCAGTCAACACGTGAGATGTTCAGAACATCACTTGGCTCAGAGTGAGCCATCAGTGAAACCAAACCGCCTCCTCCTAATATCATGGAAGCAGAGGTAGAGTTTGGAGATGACTTCCAGTGTCATCTCTGCCATGGACCCTGAGCAAACCATCTGGAGACTTCTGAGCCTCAGTTTGGTCATCCTTAAAATGAGGATGATTCTGTGTGTGACGAAGTTTCTCCACATGTTGTCTGTGAAATCCTAGCTCAGAGCCGGGCATACAGAAGGTGCTCAAGCATGTCAGTTTTCTGTTCTTCTTCCATGGAAGAAAGCAACTTTCCTGGTAGTAATCTGACAACCTGTTCAGCCATGATGGGTGAGATGGCATCTGAAAGGACCAACCCGGCAGCTGTGTGGAGGATGGACTCACTCCTGGGACACTTCAGTTGAGAAAACTAGAAACTTGGCCTTTTGTATTTAGGTCTTTGTGTCATAGTTACAAAATGACTTCATTGACTGGGACAGTAGTGCTTTCCATGTGCCACGCTGCACTAACTGGTTGTGGGGGGGCTTTATCATTGTTATTCGAGAGAATTTTAAGTGTTTTCAGAACTTTTAAGTTTCCAAATGCCAGTAAATGAACAGCATTCAGTGGAGAGGAGGGAAAATCATGCATGTCTCTGATTTTTAACTTGGCCACTGTACAGCTGTGTGACTGTGCTGCTCAGTTGGTTTATTACCTTTCATTTTAAATTTTTTCAGTCGATACAATAATCGCGTATATGTGGGGTACATTGTGATCTTTAGATCCATGTATACATGGAGTAATGATCAAATCAGGATAATTAGCTCATCTGTCACCTTAAACTTTTATCATTTCTATATGGTGACAGCACTGAACATCCTCACCTGTAGCTATTTTCAGACACACAGGATGTCACTGTTAACTGGGCTCTTCCTCCTGTGCCATAGGACACCAGAATTCCTCCTTTCTGTCACATTGTGCCCTCTGGGAAAAGTTGCACTGAAATTTACTGATTTGACATCAAGAGAGCTGTAATAAGGGACCGGATAGTTTTACAAGTGTAGAAACTGAGGCCCAGACAGATTACCCTGCTCACATTTTCCCAGCTAGCCTATAGGGGTTCGGGGATTTGAGCCCAGATTCCCAAGCTTCAGAATCAGTGCTCTTGACCCCTGACCAACAATTTTGAAATTCTAGACCCAGCAGGGAACTGCATGTCATGCTTAGCAGTTCTGTGACACAGGCCACCATACTATAATTAGGATCCACAGAGGTGCAGACTGGAGGGTTAGTGGGAGAACGTGTGGTCACCAATAGCGTCCAGCATTGTCCAGGGAAGTTGGGTTGGGGAGGGCAGGCCCTGAGTGGGTTCTAAACTTAGGCTGTGACATGCCTGCCTCTGGGCTCACCTTGGCCTCTTGGAGTCTGCCTTGGGCACTGTGGAGGGAGAATGTGGCTCTGCAGTGGGGCACCCCTCATCCCCCCTTGCTGGTTTTGCAGGCTGGCCTTTCCCACAGCCCTGCAGAAGGGCAAGCCTGTACCTCCAGTTCCCTGGGTACAGCTAGGCAAGAGGATGCTGCCCTGAGTTAGATCTGGCACCTTTTCATGAAGCCTTTTGTAGGTGAGCAGGTGAAGCCAGGCGGGGAGTTGGGCCACTGCTTCTTCCTCCCCTGCAGGTTCATGCCTGGAGCTTGTGCGCAAACATCTGTCCCCTTGCCCCCAGCTTCCTTGCTATTCCACACCTCTGTCCAAGACCTGCCCCTTGCTCACTAAGTGGTGGGGAGGCAATCATCATCCTCATAACTGACCAGGTACTGACCCAAGCCATGTCAGCTTGCTGTTGCTGGGATACTCACAGCTGGTGACTACTGAGTCCTTTCCAAAGGCCAGACTTGGCTAAAGGACTTGGCACAGAGAGGACAAGTCATTTGCCCAGGGCCACTGCTAGAGATTAGCAGAGTCAGGTCTTGAATCCTGGGAGCCTAGCTCTGGGACCCATGTTTCCAGCCTCTGTCCCTTTCTTCCAGTTGTACCAGGGGCTCTCACCACACACTCCCATCATGCCCTTTGTCGCAGCCCTTCCATTTGTGGTTTCTCTCCCTGACCTCTGCCCCTTTCCTTCTCACATGTTTTCCCCAAGGAGGTCAGACTTAGTAACAGCCATCTCTACCCAGGCCTGCTACTGGAGTGATTTAACCTGCTCTGCATCTCTGGGTGGGGCTGTGGTCAGCCTCATCCCTGCTTCCCGTGTCTTCCACAGTGGCCTGACGTTTGTCTGTGCTCCGTAAAGACACAATAGCAATAGATGACAATATTTACCAAGCCCACCTCTGTGCTGGCTCTGCACAGAGCCCTTGAGCACCCCCAAGGCTGTTTAGAGAAGATTGAGGGGGCATGGTGGCCCATGACTGCATTCCCAGCTACTCAGGAGATGGAGATCAGGAGGATCAAGGTTCAAGGCCAGCCCTGAGCAAAAAGTTATTAAGACTCCATCTCAACCAACAAGCCAGTGTGGTAGTACCTGCCTGTCATTCAAGCTACTTGGGAGACAGAAGCAAGAGGATCAAGGCCAGCCTGGGCAAAAAGTAGCAAGACCCTGTCTCAAGAAACAAAATAAAAGCAAAAGGGCTGGGAATGCAGCTCAAGTGGTAGAGTGCTTCCCTAACATGGTCGTGGGTTCGATCACAGTCCCACCACTTAAGAGAGAGAGAAAGAGAAAGAGGGAGAGGGAAGGAGGGAGGAAGGAAAGAATGAAGAGAGGGAGGAAGGGATGGAGGAAGGAAGGAAGGGAAGGAGGAAAGAAAGGTGGGGTCAGGGACTTGGTTTAATGGAATTGGAGCCAGAGCCAGGCCTGAACCTGGGCTAGTGACTCCAGACAGACCCTATGACTTATCACAGTGCTGATGGCCTCTCTGAGCCTTCGGAAAGGTGTCACATGAAATAGTGACTTTCAACCCAGTACTAGAACTGGTGGCACTGTTTTGTGGCCCTGAAGATTTATGGCAAGATGATCCAGGACCAGAAGATCACTTGCCTGACACCCCTGCCTCCCTCAAATTACCTGGGACACACACTCACATGCTCTAGGGGGTGCCTGTTCCTCCTGGCTGTTCACACAGGTGTCCTCGGTACCCGTCTACCCATCAGAGCCCCACAGCAGCCATGGAGAGCCTCCTGGCCTGAGACTCCTGCAGTGTGGGCTCAGCCTCAGGTTGAGTTCAGCTGAGCAGCCCTTCCTCTATGGAAGATGAGTGATCGTCCATGTCCCACCGTGGCTTCCCCTGCCAGGTGTCCTGACACCTAACGTTGGAGAACACCTGGCAGGAGCTGCAGATGTTAATGGGGGACCTCAGCAGGAGCCTTTGGCCTCTCTCCCTGGGCTTGGCCACCCTGCCAGGTTAGGAGGGTGATTTACTGGAGGAGGGGTGTGGAAAGGAAATCACCCTTTTTAATTTATGGCTGTTTTCTCCAGCATTAATGTGCAAGCCCAGCCATGCAATTAGAGGTAGTCAAGCTGCTGAAATTAATTGGAGGCTCCCTGAGAGACTGTGGGTGAAACAGCCCCAAGGCAGAGAGAAGTCAGACTCTTTCCCCGCTGTGAGAGGGTGAGAGGTCACAGTGCTCTGGGGTGATGTCCAGGGGTATGGGGGAAAGAGTGGACAGGGAGGGGCAAATGGCCATTGCCAGGGTTGAGCCCAAAGACCTCAGAGTCCCCAGGTGCTGGTGTGATCTGTCCCCAAGTGTGTTTGTGTCAGGGGAGGGGCATTGGCCCTCCTGGCCTTAGAGAAGGCCAGGTATCAACTCTAGACCACTGCCGAGTGACCTTGACCATGTGGCTTAGCTTCTCTGAGTCTTGGTTTCCCCAAGGGAGAGGAGCTAAAGTGGACAGTCTTTCCCTTCTCCCTGCTTCTCTTTCCCTCATATGAGTTTGGGTCCTTTTCCCACTTTGGATGCTTGTTTCTCACTGTTTTTCTTTAAAATACAAGTTGTTCGTCCTTTCTTTTAATTGTTTAAAAATTCAAGATATCTCATCTCAGATTCATTCGGTTTCATGGACTTTGTCTCATGTGTGACCATGTCTTAGGGCTCTGGTTTCTGTGTTTCTGCTTTGCCTGTATACACCATCGGAGTTCCACAAATGCTGTCTGGAGTAAGGCACCTGTTCTTTCCTTTTTTTTTTTTTGATGGAGGGGTGGGAGTTGACTGGGGCCTGAATCCAGGGTCCCCTACATGCTAAGCAAGTGCTTTACCACTTGAGCCCTGCCCCAGCCCTTTTTTGTTTGTTCGTTTTTGAGGTGGAGTATCACTACCTTTTTTTGCCAAGGCTGTTCTTGAACCATGATTCTCCTGTCTCCTCCTCCTGAGTAGTTGGGATTATAGGTGTGCATCCCCATGTCTGGCTGGCCACCTGCAGTTCTAAGAGGACGAATGTGTGAACTTTTGGGCTACAAGTGGGGGGTCTGTACCCATTTCCCAAGTGCTTGTTCACTGGGGACTGCATGCCTTGGACCCAGGTCTTTCCCATCTGTGGCAAAAGTACAAAAATAGTACAATGTGGACTTTTCGATTTAGAGTCAGCTCTTTATGTGAGAATAATACCCCCATACCACCTGTTGCATCAGAATACCTAGTTTTAGGAAACCATGATTTGGGTCATGATAAGAATTCATTTTAAATTTTACTCACACAAAGAAGAAGATGGCTCCCTGTCATTTATCCCTAAGTATTTTCCATCTGACCCATGTCATCCCCGAACAGCTGAAGCCCACAGCGCCTGACCTTGCGAGCCTCCAGGGCTTAGGCATCGGAAGCACACCTGCCCCTTGTTGAGGTTTTGTCTTGTGTATTTCTCAAACACAGAAGCTTCTCGGGTAAACCGTGCCTCCAAGTAGTATTGCCACTGCTTAACTCTGGGATGCCCAGCAAAGATCACAATTTGAACCCAGGGCCCTGGAGTCAGTGTCTGTAGTCCTCTTCAGATTTAAAGAGCCAAACTCGCTGGTTTTCACACTGGTTTGCAACAGAAGTCTGTGGCTGTTGGAAATCTTAGGGGACCACCTCCATCGCACAGGTTTGGCAGGGCTGCCACCTCCCCTTACCCCTTCTTCCAGCAAAGTGTCCCAGTTCCCAGTTGACCCTTTGTCCCTGCAACCCAGGGACTCCACCAGACACTGTAAAAATTTCAGCCTACTCCAGTCTCCCTGGTTGGTTGTTCTTGTGTACAAATTATATGAAAAAATCCGTGAAATTTACCATGATGGTCGGGGACAAGTGTGTAGGTCAATGTTGAGTACGTCCACATTGTTGTGTGGCCAGTGTCCATCTTGCAAACCCAAAACTCTGCCCATTAAACCACTACCCACCCTGCCCAGCAACTGTCATTCTGTTTTCTATCTCTGTAAACTCTGAGGACGCTAGGAACCACATCTAAGAGGAATCACACAGTATTTGTCTTTTATTTTTTTTACTTAGCATCACATCCTCAAGGTCTATCCATGTTAGAGCTTGCGTCAGAATTCCCTTTGTAAAGGCAGAATAATATTCATTGCATGCATGGTTCACATTTTGTTTGTCCATTCACCTGGTGTTTAACACTAGGGTTGCGTCCACTTCTTGGCAATGTGAATAATGCCTCAGCATGCATGGGTGTGAAATATCTCTTTGCGTGTCTGCTTTCCTGTTCTTTGGTTTGTAGTCAGAAGTGGAAATGCTGAAGGGTATGGTAATTTAGTGTTTAATTTTTTAAGGATCTGTGTATCATTTTCCATATCCATTCACAATTTCTCTAGTGGGAAGCTCCAGCAAGAAGTCAGAGGAGGCGGGGGGAGGGAGAGGAGAGGTGGAGGAAGGAGGAGCAGGAAGAGGAAAGAGAGGAGGAGGAAGAAGGAGGAGAGGAGAAGGAAGAATGAGAAGAGGAGGAAGAGGAAGGAAAAGAGGAGGGAGGAGGAGGAAGAAGAGGAGGAAGGAGAGAAGGAGAAAGTGGAAGGAGAGGAGGAGGTAGAGAAAGGAGAAGAGGAGGAGGAGGAATAAGAAGGAAGAGGAGGAGCAAAAAAGGGATGGAGGAGGAATAAGGAGAAGAAGAGGAAGAGGATGGAGAGGAGGAGGGAGGAAAGAGAGGAGGAGGAGGAAGAGGAAGGAGAGGAGGTAGAGAAAGGAAAAGAGGAGGAGGAAGAAGAAGGAAGAGGAGGAGGAACAAAGAGGGGGATGGAGGAGGAAGAAGGAGAAGAAGAGGAGGAGGGAGGAAGGAGAGGAGGGGAGAGGAGGAGAGAGGAAGGAGAGGAGGAGGAGGAAGAGGAAGGAGAGGAGGAGGGCGGATGGAGAGGAGGAGGAAGGAGAAGGAAGGAGAAGAGGAAGAGGAAGGAAAAGAGGAGGGAGGAGGAGGAAGAACAGGAGGAAGGAGAGAAGGAGAAAGTGGAAGGAGAGGAGGAGGTAGAGGAGAAGAGGAAGAGGAGGAGGAAGAAGAAGGAAGAAGAGGAGGAACAAAGAGGGGATGGAGGAGGAATCACCATCACCATTACCGTCACCATCTTTGTGGACACCCTTCCAGTTCCTGAATTTCTGGTCACAGAGAAGACACACAGAAAATGAATTCAGTTTCTCTGCAGACACATTGGGACCTGATGCCACCACAGGTTGGTGGCAGAGAGCAGGCTGCATGTCTTTGAGCTTGACCTACACTCTTGCTTTGGGAATCAGCCTTGAGCAACCTGTGAGTCCTGATAAGGTCACTGCCTGTGATTCCCGTACCCTGGGTTCTGGGCACAGCACAGAATCTTCAAGGAGCACCGAGGCCATGAGGGCAGAGAGCCTTTGGTGGCAAGGGTGAGAAAGCTGAAGGTGGCAGTGCTGGCCAGCTCACAGAGTGCATTCCTTTCTACCAAGGTCTGATGGGGGCCTGAAAATGTGTTTGGATATGGACACTTCAAGGCACAATTTGCCATCTCAGGAGGCAAAAATGCCAGTGTTCTCTCTGATGAAGAGTCTCCATCAAAACATTAAAGTATGACAATTAAACATTAAAGTATGACATTAAAGTTTGGCCAGGAGTATGACACTGCTCCTGGTCAAAAAGTTAGGAAGACCCCATCTCAAAGAAAAAGTACACATGGTGGTAAATGTCTATAATCCCAGTTACCTGGGAGGCAGAGGTAGGAAGATCACAGTCTGAGATTAGCTTTGGGGAAGAAGGGCTAGGGCCATGACTCAAGTGATAAAGTGCCCCCTAGCAAGTGGGAGCCCTGAGTTCAAATTGCAAGTACTACCAAGAAGGAGGGAGGGAAGAAGAGGACTAGGAGAAGGGGAATAAGAAGATGGCCAGTGGCTTGCATTCACGGGGATGGAGAGAGTTGACAAATTATGTGGAATGCTACTCCTTTTGTCTCAAACCTTCTAAAATGTACCTGACGTGGAACATGTCCCCAGTCGTGTAAGAGAACGGAGCCATGACCCATAGCGCTGTTTCTCCTTAGGTAATGGTCCAGTCAGTTATGATACAGGAAAAGGAAGGAATATTTTGCATCAATTCAAAGTCAGAAGAATATTTTGTAACTCCAAAATGTGTATAGTAGAGAACCGAGTGAATAAAAAGAAGATGCTGAAATTTGCAAAGGACTTGAAAGATTGATGCTATTTTCCCATGTGGTTTTGTTACACTAAAAAGGAAGAGTGTGACCAGATCCTGTTTTTCAGCTTAGGAGAATTGCTTAAGGTCAAGAGGCAAGAGCACTGACGTAAGTTACCAAACCTCTCCTCCGAGAAAGGGCAAGTTGGGGAGCATTGGTCCAGGGGAGCCTGCTACAGAGGGATGGCGGAGGTGGGCACCTGCAGTGTGTGCTGCCAGGAGAGGTTTAGAAAGAAGTGAACATGAACACGGGCAGGATCACCTAGTGTCTGTTCACAGCCTGCTCCTCCATCCCATGCACAGGAAGCTGGTCGCAGGACAGGATATAGGGATGAGAGGCTGTGTGTGGTGACCTTTTCCCCCATCTGTTTCCTCCCATGGCCTGACATGGGACTGTAGGGTGCAGAAACAGGTGGCACGGGTTTCAAAACAATCATACACACCCCTGTCCTGGGTGCATCTCCTATGATGACCCCTCTGTCCTGTGTGAGGACAGTCTTTTCAGAATGCTAGGTAACATACAGTGACAACCACATAGGAGGAGTAGCTCATCTTTGACCCAGAGATCCAAATTGTCACCCTGTGAAATGTTGAGCACTCTTGGGCCTGGCTGTTGGCACAGGCTCCTGTGTCTGATCTAGTTACTCCATCCTGGCGTGGTTAGTGTCCTCCTTCTTGCTTAGGTGCACCTGGTTGCCTGAATAGCCAGCACCCCCTCTTTCCTTTCTTTTCTGCCCTGGGGTTCTGCAGTGGGAGCTCTCAAACCCTCCTGGGTTTTGTAACAACACCAGGAGTCTGGGTTCTATAGTCACGGCCTTTTGGCTATGCAGCAGAGGCAGCAGACCTGGGCCTCCAGCCTCCGATAATTTCTCCATTTGTGTAGACCACTGCTGTTTATTGAAAATGTGAGTTAGGGCTGGTGTACTGGCTCAAGCAGTAGAATACCTGCCTAACAGGCATGAGGACTGAGTTCAAAATCCCAGTACTGCCAAAAAAAAAAAAATGTTAGTTCTAGGTATTAGCTCTGGATCTGGGCTTCTATGGAGCAGTTGTGCAAAAAGCAAGATGCCCCATGTGTCCTGGACAGAATGGGCTTTCTTGTTCTGTCCCACATCTGCCCAAACAGCTCTTGTGTGAGTCCTGCTTGGCCCTCATAGGCAGGTGACTTTGCGACCTTTGCTTGGTCTGTACTCTGCAGCACACTGTCGTGGATGCTGGCTCTGTACTCAACACAGCTTCTGGCAACTTTTCCTGGGCATGGAAAAGTCCAGAAAGTGACTGCTGCTCACTTGTCAGGAGTCTTTCCAGTTCCATTGGGATTTGTTTATCTTTCTAACTCAGTGTTCGCTCGGGCCGTGCAAGCAGTGGTAGAACTCGGAGGGTAGATACCGGGCCACCTGGAGATAAGCAGGAGATTGACTTCATCCTTCCTTGCTCAGTTTTTCATTCCCTATTAAACAGCCAAGTCCCTGGGCCACCCAGCTCACCAGTGCCATCCTCCGGGAAGCTTGTTCTGCTCCTAGCTGGCATCATAACCAGCTAGGCCCCACAGGGGGCGGACCCTGGTCTGGCTCCTGGGAGGTGCTTCCAGCCTGCAGGGCTTCAGAGTTCCAGCCACAGCCAAGCGCCACATATTTGGTGGCACCTAGCATCCCTTTCCTGCAGGTAGACAGAGTCTGCAGGCGTGTGGTCTTATTGGCACCACCAGGGGAAAGTGGATATCATTGATCAGAAACATGGTTGAGTCCCAGGACACATGCCTATATTCTCCCAAGTAAATGGACACCTGGAAAGGGGCAGACATAGATAAGCTCAGTGGAAAACCTCTGCATTCTTGTATTTTGAGTTGTTGCTGGTGAGACAAAAGTGTGTCCCCAAGATTAAGAAGCTGTCAGAACAATGCAGGGAATTATTGGGGATGCCTATGTAAAGACAGGATGTGTTTATAGACCCTAGGGCCTGGTTTCCTGCCCTGGGAAGACATGGAACAGCACAACCAGGAAGCAGAAAGTGAGTTTGGGGTGTAAGGTTGAAAATCTGTGTCAAACTCATGGGGTCGTGTATTCTGATAAATGGCCCAAAACTCTGTGAACAGTGTGTGCCTTGCCAAGGGTCTTGGAACCTGACCAACGTCTCACAAGTCCATTCCCTTTAATAACCAAAGGAATCGGTTGTCCATAAATGAGTCAATACTTTGGACAACTGTTTTGGCCTCTGCTAACATCATCTTTATTTTTATTTTGGCGGCATTGGGCTTTGAACTCAGGACCTCACGCTTGCTAGGCACTTGCTGTAGTTACTTGAGCCTTTCTGCTAGCCCTAACATTTATTCATGAGATCAATTCCCTCGGTGTTTATCCCTGGTGCAAACGTGCATCATTGTCCTCAAACATCTTTACACAGAAGTCCTCAGGCACTCAATGCACACACGTGTCTGAGTGTGGATGAAGTAGGTGCTGGAGAAGGGGGTGTTACAGATACCAGGGGATTACAAGCCTCTGTTTACAGGTAACTCTGAAGCCCAAACCTCAACACAGGGAGGATGGTACTGTGGGGATGGATGGGGACAACAAGACCCACCTGTCTGCCTGGGTTCAAGTCCTGGCTCCCCCATGTCTTGGCTGTTAGAGCTGGGGCCAAATTCCTCATCTGTCAAGTGGGGCTAAGATGGTTGTTAGGAGGATTCACAGAAACTATAGGTGAAGTGCCAAAACAGAGCCTGGCAGCTGGGAAACCCATAAAAATATTGGTAGATGTCCTTATTTTAGAATGCAGACCTGGGGATTCTATGTGGGAAGTGGGAAGGGGTGACAGGGGTTGAGGAAGGGCAAACCAGACTGCAGTGGTATAGAGTGAAGGAGTCAGTGGTGTCCCATGCTGTCCCGTGCCCAGCCCTGCCACTTGCCCTTGAACCTGGGCCTCCTGGGTTTGGGGAAGCTCAGATGAGCCCTGCAGGGGACGCTATGGAGTAAGACAACTGTGTGACTCCTTGGGTTTTTGCTACAGACTCTGTAAAGACATCAGCCTCTTTCTCCACCCAAGGCTCTTGGTGTTTAATCTCTCTTTAATTTCCTGTGCTACATCTTCATGTTTCTCCCTCTGGAGCAAATCTCGGTGTTGTCCACCTTCCTTTGTTTCTGTCTTTCACAACCTGTCTGATTCTTCTTGTCCCTGCTCCTGCTTTGAGGGTGAAGGCATCCTTGTGCGTTGAATGTCTTTGACAGTGCTGAATTTCATGCTTTGAAGAGCATTGATTCTGCCCTTACTGATTTAATGACAGTGGCTTCCTGGGAAATATTGCCAGGTGTGTCCTTCTGTGACTTCACTGATGGGGGAGCTAATACCCAGTCTGAGAAAGAAAAGAAACAGACCAGAAATATTTCCCTGGCTCTCACTTAATTTAACAGAGGGGCTTACTCTCTTGTGTGTGTTCTCACGTGAAAGTCAGCCCTCCAAGCTTTCTGGGGTGAGGTGGTGTTGAGGAGAATGGTTCACATTCTTAAGTGAATCATTGTTCCTTTGTTGACATGTAAGTTGCATGCCATAAAATTCACCCTTTTAAGCTGTGGGATCCTATGTGGACATTAGATCAAGGGCAAACACAACAAGGGGATTGGACTTTGAGCACATGATAAAAGCGAGAGCACACCAGGGAGGGGTGAGGATAGGTAAGACACCTAAAAAACTAGCTAGCATTTGTTGCCCTTAACGCAGAGAAACTAAAGCAGATACCTTAAAGCAACTGAGGCCAATAGGAAAAGGGGACCAGGAACTAGAGAAAAGGTGAGATCAAAAAGAATTAACCTAGAAGGTAACACCCATGCACAGGAAATTAATGTGAGTCAATACCCTGTATAGCTATCCTTATCTCAACCAGCAAAAACCCTTGTTCCTTCCTATTATTGCTTATACTCTCTCTACAACAAAATTAGAAATAAGGGCAAAATAGTTTCTGCTGGGTATTGAGGGGGTGGGGGGGAGAGGGAGGGGGCGGAGTGGGTGGTAAGGGAGGGGGTGGGGGCAGGGGGGAGAAATGACCCAAGCCTTGTATGCACATATGAACAATAAATAAATAAATAAATAAACTGTGGGATACTGTGGCTTTTAGTGTATTCACAAGGTGGAATAAGGATCACCATTATCTAATTCTAGAACATTCTGTGTGCCAAAGAAATCCCATTAAGTGATCATCTTCCATCCCCTGTGCCCTGATCCTCTGGCCAACCACTCACCCGTGTTCTTTCTCTATGGATTTACCCTTTCTGGACATTTTAAGTAAATGCAGTGTGTGGTTTCTTGTGTCCGGCTTATTTAACTTAGCACAGTGTTCTCCAGGCTCATCTACGTTACCACATGTATCAATACTTCATTCCTTTTCGTGGCCAAGTAATATTTTATTGTATCGGTAATGAGAGGTTTTTGTTTATCCGTTTGTCAGTTGTTTCTACTTTTTGGCTATTATTAATCCTCCTCTGATCACTCATGTAAAGTGGACCTATGTTTTCTCTTCTTCTAGATGTGTACTCAGGAGTGCAACCGCTTGGTAGGCAAGATGGTCGCTTTTTTTTTTTAAGCATTTTGAGAAACTTCCAGTCTTCCAAAGCAATGGTGTCATTGTACACTCCCACCAGTCATATGTAAGGACTCCAGTTTTTTTCAGCCCTGCTACCCTTGCTGTGCTCAGTGTTTTTATTACAGCCACACTGATGTCTATGAATGGTTTGGATTTGCATTTCACTAATGGACTTAAATGTTATTTCAAGTGTTCATTTTCTCCTTCTTCCTCCTTCTCCCTTTCTTCCCCTTCCTCCTCCTTCCTCTTCCTCACATATCTTGGGAGAACTGTCTGGTCAATTCCTTGACCTATTTAAATCTAGCTGTTAGTCTTTTTGTTGTTGGGAGATAAGAATTCTTTATATTTGCTGGATACCAGACTCTTATAGGATATATAATTTGCAAATATTTCTTAGCCCTTTCTCTGGGTCTTCAGTATACACTTGAACTTGTGCCTTTCATGAGAATACTGAGCTCCTGGCAGGTCACCAAGGGTACTGCTCTGAAACTCCACTAAAGAACAATTATATCTTTGCTTCGCCAACGCCTAGGCAAGTACCTGGCAGAAAGTGGGAACCAGTAATTTGAGAAAATAGATGAATGGTTCTTTTTTGCCACTTTCCTAGAATAAAAGTGGATACGGGTAAGGTGGACACAGGTGGAAAATGAATTGCTGAGCAAACCCACAGAGGCAAAACATGCGAGATTGTTTTGCTGCAACATCTTGTAACTGGATATTATTTTCAGGATCAATGAAGGTACAGGCTGCAGCACAGAGCTGGCCTTGCACCTGTGCCTCTGGTGCAGTGAATATACTTTTCCAGAATCAATAGTGTGACTCTGCAGAGCCCTGGAAATGGGGTGTAATTATCGCACCGAGAATTACAGTTGTCACATATCGATTCTGTCTCCTTAGCAAGTATTCTTACATTTCCTCCTACTGGTGACACCGTCTGCACCATTTCCAGAGTCTGATTCACAGAGACGCCCCGCCTCCCCCTTCCATGCTGCTGGCTTCAAGAGGGAAGGGGACTGAAGTCCCATGAGGGAGACTCTACCACACTGTCACCTCAGTCAGGGCGAGGCAACTGGGAGGAGAGTCTCAGATTTAGGGACAAAGTAGGACAATGGCACTTTGAAAAGTAGATCAAAAAATTCCAGGCACTGAGTTGGCACCAACCTCAGAGGAAGTGGCCTCATGCCTCCTTTGCCTGGGTATGATGAGGATTTGTCATTCTGCAACTGTGACCAGGAAGGAGGCTTCCAGGACCTGGAAAGAGGTCCTGGTCGTCCATGTAGAGGAAGCCAGGTATTTATAAATGTAAGCTAATTTAAGGTAAACTGCTGCCTTAGAAAGCATCAGTCACTGGTGACTTTCTCCTTTCTCCCCCTCACTTACTGGTTCTTTCATTCATAAAGTCTCCCTGAGTTCTGACTGGGTTCTAGAACAGCCTGAGCCAGAGCTCAGGGGAAATAAGTAACATGCAGCCTCTACCCTCCAGGGCTCATGGTCTTCTGGAAGACCCTAGCAGGGAGGCCATCAGTGCAGAGGGGAGCCAAAGCTGAGAGTTGGGGGTGCAGGACGCCTCTGGGGGAGCTGCAGGAGGGAGCAGGTATTTATCAGGTAGACCGGGCAGGCAGGCAGAGCAGCCTTGCCTGTTGGGGCCTATACCCAGGAATCGTGGGATGTGGATGGAAACTGCAGGGAGTCAGGTTTGATGATAGCTGTTGGCTGTCATCCAGGAATGAGAACATGAGGGTGGCAGTGGGAAGTACCCAGCCAATGCTTGGTTCTGTCTTTCGTGTGGCAGGTCTGGGGCAGGGGTGTTGGGGGGAGGGAATCCTGGGCCCCGAAGGGCTTTTCTCAGGGAGGGATGACAACACATGCCTACACACATTTGGTGGGTCTGTCTGGGGGACAGTCCTTCCCTGGGGTGGGAAGGACTCACCTCACTCTCTGCTGCTGCTTGATCTTTGGAAAGGCATCTTCCTTCCTGGGCAGAGGGTAGGGATGGCTGGAACAGTGATCAGTTCTTGGACTTTCTGTTCCTAGGACTCATACAGTTTTATAAATGATTGAGGACCCCAAAGATTTTGTGATGACAAAGGTCACACCTGTGGTTAGTTACCATATTAAATTAAAATGGGACATGGAACAGGTGCGAGGTCATGGGCTAACGTATCTTCACGCATCACTTAAGACTTCCCCCCACGCACTTGAAAAAATGAGAAGCCAAGGCAAGTCATAGACCAGTTTGTCTTTGTGGAATTACTCACTTGGAATATTAATGGTTGTGACCTCTCAGACACCCTGCAGTGAGTTCCCTGGGAGTGGGGTACAAAGCCCATGATTGGTTGGGACCCTGTGCCTAGACCCACCCTCCCCAGACTCTAAGGGTATTTCTTGCTCTAGACTGTCACATTCATCATGTCTCAGTCCCAACCAACTTCCCTGCTCAGAGCCTTGGACCATGTACTTCCCCCTGTCTTTTACCCTAGTCACACACTCCTTGCACCTCATATGCTGCATTAGCCCTCCTTGCCCCGCATCCCTGTCCTGTCTGTTTCACAAGACCTACAGCTGACGCACGGGGGGCCACAGTTCCAAGCCATCAACAACATCTCCTCTACTGGTGTCCTCCACGACACTGGGGCGGGGCTGGTCATCATCCCCATCTTACAGGTGGGAAGACTAAGACCTGGTGTGGGGCAAGGCCGTGTAGCTAGTGCATAGTAGGACTGGGGTTGAACCCAGGCAATCTGACTGTAGTCTACACTCCGCTGTGCTGGGTTGCTTCCCGTTCTTGACCATGTTCCTTCCAACTCTGGGCCATGTGTTTGTATTTCAAGGCCAGGCACATATAGGTGCTCACTAGAAGTTTGACAAATGAATTCATCTTTATCCTCCTCATTCCTGGGCATCATGCCTGAATAAAGAAATGAGTAATGGAACAGTTGCACAGAACAAAAACTAGATGATTGCCACATGCTAGTGTCTTTGGAAGTTGTAATTACTAGCACTTTTCAGGACAATGATGTGAGTTCCTAACAACTAGACAGGTTCTAAAGCCATACTAGTCACCACCGGCCAATGTGCTCTTAAAATGACTTGTGTGCTGGAAAAATCCCTTGCCAACAGGAGATACTGTTTTGACTGTTTCCAAAAGCAGAGCCACCTGGGGCCTGCACTTTCCAAGCCCTGGGCTGGTGCTGTTAGTTCCCAGAAAGGACAGGATGAGGAGAGAGCTGTTGTCAAGGCAGTGGTCAGAAGTCCATCCCAGAGGCATGGGCTGAGGTCAGGGACCAGCATTTGCAGAACTAAGGCCTGGCTGTGGCCACTGCCCTTCTCTAACTTCCTGCTGGCACTGGCTGCCTTTTGAGCTTTCCAGAAGTCTGGGTGGCCTCTCAGTGGCCCCTCAGCAACACATCTGAGCCCCAGAGCCTGCATCCATGTTAATGTGCAAATGATGGGGGACTCTTGCTGTAAGTAGGTCCCAGAGTTGGAGATGGAAGCTGAATGTCTCTGCTATGTATTGTCTACTGGACAGCCCCAGTTGTCCTGCTCTGTGTTTTCCCTCCAGCTCGGCAAAGCCGCTGCCATATTTATTTAGAAGCAGAGTAAGCAGAATTTTTCAAAGGGAGGCCATTCACAGCAGATGAAAAGAAAACAAGTTGTAATAAATGGTTCATCTGGCACAGAGAGATCCTTCACCTTGTCTGAACAAGCAGAGGGCACCTTGGCTTCTGAGCAACCTAGAGAAAAAGCTGTACTATCCTGATTGATACTGCACCCACCCACCCACACCCTAGGGAGAAAGATCCTGAAGTCCAGCCCCTACCATTCAAGGATGGGACAGGTCCATGTGTATCTTCCCTGTCCAGGCAACTTTGCTGACCTTCTTGGTTCAACCTCCCAAGATTCCTGAGCTGTGACCCAGACCCAGGTTCCTTGACATCTGCCCAGCCCCCTGAAGCGTCCCCTATAGGCTGCAACACCCCACCACCCCATCCCCCCAGCCCAACCCAACACACACCTGTGATCTCTATCAATTCAGAGTGAACCTAATCTTCTCCCAACTGTGAGTAAGACCTCACGGGAAGTAAAACCTTATCTTCCTGTGACCTGCAAGGTGGGATGTGATGGCTCCCTCTGTCTTTGGGACCTCTTGTTGCTGATCCCTTCTTTGTGTTCTCACTGTAGTCTGCACTGATCCCTGCTGTTTCTCACATACATAGAACATATTCCACCCCAGGGCTTTTGCATTTGCTGTTCCCCAGATATCTCATGTCTCACCCTCCCTTGGCTCAGGACTCCGCTCATATATGATCCTATCAGAAAGGCTCCCCTCCCTCTCAGTCTTCTAGAAAGCAATTCTAGAAGAATTGTTTCCCCTGCACTGCTTTGTCCCTGGACTTAGGGTTTTCTCCATAGAACTTAGCCCTGCCCCAAACATAGTCCTGACATAGTACTTAAAGGTCAATTTCTGTTCTGTTTCTGTCCTGCTTCACCACAATGTCAGGACCACAAAGACGAGGCCTTTGTGGAATGCAGAAAGCACGACATGACAGGGAACAGGTGCTCACCAGACTTCAGGGCCAATGAAAGGGAAGGACCGAGCTTCCACAGACCATGTTCCTATCACCGTGTGTCTGGATGCCCACCCACTCAGCACTTCCCGTTGGGTGTCATGGAGCAAAGATGAGTTTTTGCAAAGCTGGGCGTGGTGACTGGCACTCACCTGTAATCCCAGCACTTGGAGAGTGGAGGCAGGAGAATTTTGAGTTCAAGTCCAACCTAGGCTGCATTGTGAGATCCTGCCTCAAAAAAAAAAAAGAATCATAGAGGAAAAAAAAAGACTTTCAGATCTCTGGGTAAATTTTAGCTCCTCCATTTCCTGTTGGGTGAGGTTGGACAAGTTAACTTCCTGTCACGGCCCTCATTTCTTCACTCACTGAATGGAGAGCATGCGTCTTACCGTGCAGGTCATTGGAGGAATGGAAGCTTGGATGCTCAGGATTTTTTAGCCCTTCTGTTGTATTAATTTAGTGTTAGACAAACAGCAAAGGGGGTTTTGTTGACAGTTTTACTGGGATATAATTCACATGCTATAAAATTAGCCCATATTGCATATCTAGTTTAGTGGTCTAGTGTATTCACGTTGTTCAGCCATTGGCAAAGCTGGGTTTACATACTCCCCCATACCTTGTTTATTTGTTGAGCTGAGTTCTCACTAACTTTTTGCCCAGGATGGCCTCAGTCTATGATCCTCCCCAGTTCTGCTTCCTGAGTAGCTGGTCTTGCAGGCATGCACTATGATGACTGGCTCAAGAATGTGTTTTTAGAAAGCTATAATACTTTTTCCAGCAGTCATTCTTCTAATATAGGATTGATTTACTGCTAATTTTCAGTTTTTCATATGGCTCACTTGTTGTTCACTTGATTTTGCTCACATAAGTACTCTTCCTGACTCATGCTTGTCTGGTCTTCTAGATGCCCCGATCCTCGCCCCTACCCCCCACCTGGCCATCCTCTGTTCAGCCATGTGGCTTGATTTTACTGTCCTCTTGGGATGGATTCCTTTATCTCCTCCCATGAGTGGCTGTGTACTGCTGCAGTGTGCTGTTCTGCTGAGAGAACCCTTGACTTCAAGCTGACTTGTCTGGAACGTCATCTTTCAGTTTTGAGTTCTTCTCATCCCAGTCGATGCCTTTACCTCCTGATTGCATTACCCACAACCCCAGTGGAATCACACGAAGCATTTCTAGAAGATTCATTAAATCTTGGCTGCCAGCAAGGATGTGATAACAAAGGTGGCACTGAGAGTTTGCCAAGTTCTGTGTTTGAACTTCACAGGCTTGCTCACCTTGTTTTCCTGAAGGAAACAGCTGGATTCCCCCCCAAAATGCAATAGTGCATGTCTCCTTGACATGGAGGAGGTGTCGGGATGCAGGAGAGCAGCTGTCTGGTTGTACTTGGAGGAGAAGGAAACACACCCAGCTCATGTCCAATATGGGGGTTGGTTGCAAACATCTCAGTGAGGTGTGTGGTGTTCTGGAAGTGAATAATGTCTCACACTCATAGGACAATTTTAGTGTAGTTTCCTGCACCTTATGTTATAAATCCTTCCTCAGGACTGAGGTAGGCTGATAGGTCATCCCCCTAGAGAGGCCTTCACTAAATATCCTCCTCCAATTTGCCTGCCATCTTTCTTCTTGGCCTCTTCACTTGCCTTTCTTTCTCTTCCCAGCACTTACCTTCACTTAGCATATTAACATGTATTTGTTATCACTCCTCAGCAGCTCTCTGGTCCCATGACTGCACACCATCCATGGTTATATATTTAAAGCCTGAAATGGTTCTCAGAACATAGGAGGGGCTCAGCAAACATATGTGGAATCCCTTTCATTTTATGGAAATCCTGGGTGGGGATGAAAGTGAGGCTCAGATGGCTTGAAACAATGACTCCAGGTCACAAGGGAGTCATGGCTGGTCCATGGTTATGCTCAGCCTGTCTGGGTCCCAGTACAGCCATCTGTCTTCCAGGCTTCCAGGGCCCAACCATGTCCCCTGTAGGGCATTTGGAAACCCTTAAAAGATGCCACTGACCACAGCAGATGAAGTAGTGATCAGAGTGGAAATGTTGAGTTATGAAGGAAAGATTTCCTGTGCCAAGAGAGAAAACAGGAAGCAGAGGAATGCTGGCAAAATGGTCACAGAAGACATCTTGGTGCTGAAGGAAGGAGGTAAGAATGTGGATATGGCTATGGAAGGTCAGAAGTCCAAAGAAGGACAAGTGACTCATGAGGAACACCAGCCCAGCTGGACCACAGTGCCCTCACACCAACAGGACACTCCCCACCCCAACAGTATTCCCAGATGTTCTTACAGGGAGGGCAGCCTGGGGCTGATGGACTCTTGAGTGCTGTGTTCATGGCAGGAAGCATGGCTAGGGAGAACAAGCACCTCAGGCCATCATGGGTCTGAGTGTGACATGCACTGCATGGTTTTATTGCAGTAGACATTAATTGTATGGATGGGGACCCTGCATGTTTTCAGCATGTCAGATAAGTTATCATGAAAAGGGAACCTGTGGTGACATCAGAAAACTTGAATGAGATCATGACCCATGTTCCATGGATCACATGAGCTGTGTGAGTCATCACATTCAAAAAAGAAGATACCATGTCCCTGTCATTTGTAACTGCTTTGTTTGGTCATTTTTAGGTGAAATATTTAATATAGTGCCCCAAACTTTCTACCTTTTTTAGAAATGGTTTGTGTTGAGGTACTGACAGCTGCTGTAACAAGCAAACCTTTGCATGCACAGCAGCCAAAATTTATTTTATGCTCAGGCGAAGTCCAAAGTAGGTTAGACTAATAGGTGGTGGCCCTTGTTATCTTGATATTGTCACTGTCAGTAGTTATGTAACATTTCAGGTTGCTTTGCTTGTCAGATTCAAGCTGGAGAAGGAAGGGAAATGGTGAAAGGGGCACAGAAAGTCCTGTGAGCTGAAAGTGGCTCACACTACTTCATGTCAAGTTCCATTGGCCAGAGCTCAGTCCTGCAGTCAGACTTGGAGGTATGGCAGGAGGGTCAAACAGTGAGCTCAGGTAGCAGCAGAGGCCTGCCTTTCTCTGCCGCCGGGTTTAACCACCACACTTGTTTTGAATTATGTAATGTTTATGAACTTCAGAGTATTTCTTGGAAATTGTCTCTTCTGATTCCATTTTGCAGATGCGAAAATGGAAAAGCAGAGAAGTTGAGTAACTCCATCCAGGCATTGTGGGCTGGGGTCAGGCTGGAACCCAGGCACACTTAGGCCTCATCCCATACCTTACCTTGTACTCTGTCTCCATGAGGATGGGCATGTGGCCAGAAGTCCTATGTCTAGACTCTCTTATCTGTGTCTGTGTTATGCCAACTCTGGGGAGGGTTGTGATACCTGCCATCAACAAGGCTCTGGGGCCTTGTCTCTTCAGTGGCAGTGTTGGCCCAGGAGAGGCAGTTGGGCAAGGTTATTAACTGTGCGCTGAGGGTTTTCAGAGTCTTTTGGGACAGGAAAGAGGTGCCCCAGGGAGCAGGACAAATGGACAGAAGACACCCAGTCAAAGGGGAAGCACATGAGATCCCAACTCAAGCCTGTGCTTGGGAACCCAAAGCCAGTCCTTGGTCCTCAGTGACTCCTGATGGGGACCATTAGCCCCCTGGAAGGTTGGTTGACCTGTGACGACTAGAAGCCTGAGATCCTGCTTAAATCTCTGCACTCCACACAGTACTGAAGGAAAGTAGGCTTGACAGGTCAAGGTGACTGTCCTCCCTGGGGAGGCTAGCCTCACTCAGGCCTACGAGGCCCCTTGGTTTCAGTCTCCCTCACAACAACCTGCACAGACTGCTTACTTTCTCACCGGGATCCAGACTCCCTTTTCAACTTACCTTCACTTTTCTTTTGTTGTGTTTGCTGGCCTTGACCTCTGTCCCCTCTACACCAGCCTGGCCTTGCCTGCAAAGGGAAAGTCACCAGGTCTTGGGCTGGCTAGGGAGAGGTACACGGTCAAGAAGGGATGCTTTGCCTCCAGGAGCATTTGGATTACAGGAAGTCAGCAGAGTGTGTATGTGTGTCTGTCTGTGTGCGCGTGTGTTCGTGCTTGCTGAGGGAGACTCTTAGGAGTGACTGTGGACAACACTGCTCTAAATTCTCCTTCCCCAGTTTGATCTGGAGATGGCAGGAAGAAGGGAGCTGTCATTTGAGGCCATCCAGCCCTGGGTGGGTTGATCCCAGCTCTTGGTGAAGGTGGGGTGGGGGAAGCTGACATCGGAGCCCTGGAGGGGACTCTGCAGAGCTTGGTCATTCAGTGTCATGTCCATGTCATTCTATTAAGAATCTCTGCATTCCAGCTCTGCCTGGTTATTCAGTGAGTCACCCCGAAGACAACAGAGCCTCATCATTTTGGCAGCCATGGGGCATTTGTGCCTGGCTAATTATGGGCAGCTCTGATCTAAAGTAACAAGGTTGAGCAAAGATAGGTTGAAAAATGACCCAGACAGAAATAGGGGCCTGGATGGCGGTGCTGCAACTGCACCCATGGCTCAAGATGAGGTCAGGGCATTTTTGCTTTGTGACAGATTGGGGACACACAGAAAAGAGTTCAGGCTTTGTACTGACCAAGGCTAGGGCTGATGCTGATGCAGACAGAATTTCATAGCCAGGCAGCCTGGCAGCCCAGAGTTTAAGTGCAGAACGGTTCTGACGGCCTGTGTACGAGCTCCCACTAATGCATATAGATCAGTACCATGTCCCAGGGAGATGTTTTTCCCACCATATAGTTCAGGATCACAGTGTCCCCAGGATGCACAGGGCAGAAAATTCTGTGAGAGCTGGGCACAGAATTGCAGTACTGAGCAGTTTGGAATGTGACCTCATCAGGGTCTTATAAACAGCACCCAAATTCTGTGGACTCAGGTTTGCCTGAAAGTACAAAGTAGAGATGCACTTTTTGAGGGCAAATTGTAGGAACATTTAATTGAATGAGGCCCTCAGGAGCCATAAGCATCGTCAGGTCCCAATTACCCTGGTGTGTGGAGGATGCCTGAGCAGTGGGAGGTGTCACATCAGGGCTGCAGTGACACTGTACAAACCCAGCAGTTGGCACTGCTCATGTCAAGAAGTGGTTCAGGAGAAAGTGGTACACACCTGGAATTTCAACTACTTGGGGGGCAGGAATCAGGAGGACTGCAAAAAGTTAGTGGGACCCCATCTCAATCCATAAGCTAGGAGTGGTGGCACACATACATGATGCCAGCTATACAGGAATCCCAGAGTAGGAGGATCGTAGTCTAAGGCCAACCACAGGCAAAAATTCAAGACCCTACCTGAAAAATAACTAAGTCAAAAATGGGCTGGGTGTGTGGCTCAAGTGGTAGAGCACCTGCCAGCAAGAGCAAAGGCCTGAGTTCAATAAAACCCTAGGCAGAATGATAAGCTAGTGCTTTGTAAAATGTAAAGAAAATCAAATCAAATCTTTGTTTTTGCAAAGAGTGGCTACAGCAGAAATCACATCTCACACTGTTTCATACTTTGAAAGGGCTGCTCTGGTCATTGAGGAGGCAAAACGCCTTGTGCATTTCTCCCCCTTTGGACAGCAAGAGAGATGGGGCATAATTTGTATTTTTTGAACTCCACTTTCAAATAGCTTTATAAAGGGCTTTGAATCTGTCTTTGTGAATGATCTAGAAGAGCTGGATTCTGGTTTCAAAATACCTTTGTGCTGGTGATGCTTTCCCTTTTAAAAAGCAGTAATGATTAGATAGTAGTGAACTCCGGCATTGATATTTATTTTCTATATAAAACAAAAATTCTGAGTAATAGAGGGTTTTAAAGATCTGAGTGTATTGCTGAGGAATTTGGAGGCAGGGTTGATAGTTTCTGGTTAGCTGCTTGACCCAGTGGTCAACAGTTGTCTAAATTAATCTGTAAGATTGCATAGGCCTCCCCACCTGCATCTTCAGGGTGATTTCAGGCAGAATATCTACTTGAGTTATGCTTCTCTTTGGATACTTTCCAAGTGTACAGGGGCTGACGGGGACACGACTCAGAAGTATTGCCACACAATGAGGCCAAACAGCATTTGACATACAAAAATAACCTGCATGTATGAGTCCTAAGAAATAAACCCATTTTTCAGGCACACTAATATTTAGTTGTCTGATTTTTCTAGATCCTGATATAAAATATCAAATATCCAGACTCTTATATGTCAAATATCAAAACACAGGTTTTGGGGGCTGTGTTGACTTCAGCCAGCCTATTCTCTGGATCGAGACACAGAATCAGGAATAAAGCTCGAGATCATGTTCTTTACCAGTCTCTAGAATCCCACTGGCATGCTGCAGCCTTCCTGCCTCTTCAACTGCAAGACTCCCCTCCCTGCCCTCTTTGGCTCTCTCTGTGGAGTCGCAGGTGGCTTTGGGATGCTGGTGTCTTCCTTCCCTTCCCAGTGCCTTACAGGTTCCTATGCATCCTTCCTGAGCAGCTTCTCCAGTCCTCTGCCTAATGACCCAGGCAAGTGGGTCACAGCCCTTCTGTCAACATCCAGTATGCAGGAAGCGATCCTTAGTGTCTGCAGGTGAGAGTGTGTGACCATGTCTCAGGGGAGCGTCAGAGCCTGGGAAAGGTGTCCTTGGATTCTTTTACTTTTCCAGCTGGGGAGAGCAGTGGACAGAGGGGAGAAAAGAGCTTGAGTTTAGCTGGCATCATTGTAGTGATGCTTTCTAGCCTCCTGTGAGCTTTCTCTCCAGTAAACACTGCTGACTTCTGCTGGGCTGATGAGGCACAGAGTGTGAGTCATAGACAGTCTTCTAGAATCATCTGGGATGTTTATGTATGCAGCACAGAGGTATCATTGCTGGAACACTGCCTCTCATTGATCACGTCTACTCTCCTGGTGTGATGAATAGGCTCCCAAGTCACCATGGGGACCAATTGCACCAAATTCTGATGCTACAGAGGAAAGCTCAGTCACAGGCAGGGAGAGCTAAGAGGCTGGGGGTGGAGATGAGCGACCTCCGTCTTCCTTCCCTGGCAGGGTCAGCCCACTCCCAAGACACACACGTGGCATCTGGACAGACATAGCACAACCTTTGCACATGTGCTCACAGGCAGTGTTTGTACTCAGCACTCCCAACTGTGCCCCACGTCCCTGCACTCTTACATCAGGCACTGTATTGTCTGTGGTTACATTTGGGATGGCTCTGTTCAGTGCTGCCTTTGTGCTTGGTGTTTGGGGTACCTCTGCATGGAATCTTCTTTTCCTTTCTTCTACCCAGTAAACCTGACAAACTCCTGTTGCTCTACAGAGAAGCAGCTCGAGGGTCCCGTCCTCTTTGAAGACTCCTCTACCTCCACCCGACGTGGCCATGGGGCTCACATCCAGTGCCACACCATGTTTGGCATTGCCACCCTTCATCACGGTTCAGTGGTGCAGCATCTGTGGCTCATGTATCTGACTCCACATCTCGCCTTGAGGGGTAAACCATGTCTTCTCATTGCACGTGGGTGTTATGTACAGAAATGTACATAGAGGTAGTTAATAGACATTTGTTGAATGAATAAATGAGTGAATGAATAAGTGAATGAATCATTTGGGAGGGTAAGCCTAATTTGTAATGTGCAGCCACTGACTGTGCACCCTAATTATTCTTGTGGGGTAAAATTTTTGCATTTGTCTTTCCTTCTGTTATTGTCTTTCTATCAAGATATTAGCCAGACCAGGTGTGGTAGTGCATGTCTGTAGTCCCAGCTAGACAGGAGCTAGAGACAGAAGGATCATGGTCCAAGGCCAACCTGGGCAAAATTAGGAGACTCTATCTGAGAAACAAGCGAAAAAGAATGGAGGGGATAGTGAAAAATAGAAAAGGACTGGGAATGTGGTGGCCCTGAGTTCAATTTCAAGTCCCCAGCATTGCAAAAAAAAAAAATTATCAAACTTCCTTTTATTTGCAACATTCAAACTAAATAATTCCTTTTCTGGTAGAGATCCTTCGCAGGGCACCTGGCATCTCCCAAAAGAGGTCTCCATTCCCCCAGGGAATGGACTAAGATATTTCTGTGGTCTTCTGGTGTGTGGGGTGGGGGGGCTGGGCATGGATCTAGACTGAGTCAGGAGGAGTTGGTCAGGGTGAACCCTTTGATCTGGGTACAATGGCCAGTTTGGACACTCCTAGCTAGTTCTTCCGGTGTTGGAATTCTCTAGTGTGTCATTTGCTGTGGTGGCCAAAAACACACAGAGTTTTATTCCTGTCTAGTTAAATGCTAAAAGGCAAAAGACTCTTGTTTTTTGCTGACCCAGGAAAACATTTAACTCCATCAGGAAAAAAAAAAGTTGTAGTCATGAAAAAGGCATGAACATCTAGCACCTTTTTCCCCAAGTTACTCGAAGCACTTCCCGAGCAAGGCTTTGTGGCATGTGCAAGAGCACAGTAGGCTGTGTTTAGAACGAAAATCTGAGTGCGTCCCTTTCAATCTGGCCGCAAAGCTGTAGATTTCGTGCCTGTCTTTGGGCTCAGTTTCTAAAACAAGGAGCACTGTGATGAGATCCACAGCTGTGAGCTGGCCCCATGCCTGGGAAGCCTGGGCTCCATCTCACCCGGGAACGGCTGGGAGAACTGCTGGAGGCCCCGATGGTAGGTGTCCTTGGGGTGGGCACAGGCCTAGGATCCTCTCCTTTCATTATAGCTGATACCCCAAACACACCCCAAATCTGTGAGCATTTGCCCAGCCTGTGACCAGGGGACAGTCCTGGACAATTAAAACAGGTAGGGAAGAAACAGGGTATCACCCACAGGGATGCTACCAAGCAGGAAGCCCCTTTATTATCCTTTTCAATCTCCCCCATTAGCCTCCAAACCTCTGGCTTATTCTGACCCCAAACACACATTGAGGGTACACTGCGTCTGTGCAGTGTATTGCTTTGGCTAGACAGTAGCCATGGGGTCATGACATCCTCTTCTAGCCACCACTACCCTCCCAGGCCTGAAGAACAGCCAGGACTGCCACCCTTTGCCAACCCAGCTGCTTTTCAGGAGTGGTATGGGGGTTCCGTCCCCTCATGTTCTCACGCCTGGCCAGATGTGGGAAACCCTTCACTTGGTGTGGACATGTCAATCCTAGTTAGTAAGTTCTTTGTCTACACACCTACCTACTGGCCGCAACTCATCTGTAACCCCCTCATCAGTGCTTACAGCTCTTGTGGACACACACAGCGGCAAACAAGTTGTGCACGTCCCCAGCAGAGGTCAAATAAGGCCGTGCTCAGACTTCTTGTCTCGGCTGTCAGGCTGCCAACAAGTGTCCTTTCTGTGGTCTGTGTGTAGTGCCATGTGGCTGTGCTCTTCGTTGGTGATGTTTCTTTTCTGGACCCCGAGCATAGTGCTGGAATGTGTAGTGTCCCTAAGTCCTGTGAAGTGCTCTGTATAGAAAGTACATGTGTCAGGCAAGCTTCGTTCAGGCACAAGTGATAGCACCCTTGGTTTTGATCCCAATGCCATGATCCAGCAGTATCTATTAAGCATGCTGTCTTTAAACAGAAGCACACATGAAGCAAGGGTCTGTACCCATTGGCTGACAAAGCTCGGCGTGAAGGAACCTAACCTGTGTTTCCTTGACAGCCAGACCTTCAGGAGTCCCTAATTCAGTGTTTGTGGTAACTTTGTGGAACCTAATGAGAGCTGACCGTACAAAGTGCTGAAGGAGACCATTTTATATAGAGCAATGTGTCTGTGACTCCATGTTTGAAGACATAGGCTGAAGTCATATGAAAAAGCCTGCAGACTATAGCTGTGTCTTCACCGAGACTGCCGTGCTGGGCTGGAAGATAGATATGAGATAACAGCGCTTCTGTGACCATGACATTACAGTCTGAATGTTTGTGCAACCCTGAATTCATAGGCTGAAGTCCTAACCCCCAAGGTGACGGTGTTAGGAGGTGAGGCCTTTGGAAGTTGAATAGGTCCTCGGGTGGAGCCCTTGGGAATGGGTTTAGTGCCCTTGTGACAGAGGCCTTGGAGAGCCACCTCCCTCCTTCCACCATGTGTAAGGATGTAGGAAACTCATCGTTGCCCTCCCCAGATGTTGACTCTTCCTAGGACTCAACCTTGGACTTTCCAGCTCCAGACTGTGAGCAATACATTTCTGTTGTTTTTTAAGTCATCCAGTACGAAGTACTTTGCTATAGCAATCTGAATGAACCCAGACAGACACAGGCCACCAGGGAGATGCAGTTGCTGGTGGTGCAATGCTGTAGAGTCAGGGAAAAGTGTGGTTGTGCTCGTGGGCCTGAGTGAGCCAGAGCTCAGGCTGAGGAATGGGCTCACAGTTCTGCAGTTGAGTTCCTGGTGCTGCCTGGGTCCCGAGGGCTTTGGCTGTGTGTCCATCCACACTTAATGAGAGAGGATGGTGGACTGTGCACTGAGGAGGTGGACTGAGTCAATGGGTGGGGATTCCAATCCCTCTGTCCTCATTCCCCAGAAAAGACAGAGTAATGAATAAATTCCCAAATCCCTGTTGCTCCCAGGCACTTCACGACTGATCTCATGTGAACTTGACAGCAGCCATCTGAGTTCTCCTCATCCCCATTCTGCTGATGAAGTACAAGCACAGAGAGGTTACCCAAATGTGGGAGGACACACAGCTCGTAAGAGGTGGAATATAAATTCAAGCCTGTGTCAACTAAAAATGCAGTAATCTTTATTAGTGGCCAACTAGAAAAACAGATGGGACAGCAGGAAGAATGGATACTGACTTGGGGTTTTGTTGGGGCTTCTAGAATAATGGTGCCATTGAGGAAACAAGGAAGTTGAGCGAGTGAGTGCTAGAGATAGGGCTGGGTTGTGCCAGCCATTCTCAACCTGGGCGGTTTTGCCCTCAGAGGACATAGGGTGATGTCGTGGATTCGTTCTGACTGGTGACTATCTTAGTGGGGTCGGAAGGCAGCAGGATTGCTGTTGGAATCCAGCAGGTGGAAGCCAGGGGTGTGACTTAGTATCCCACAGTGCACAGGACAGGCACCCACAGGACAATGCACAGGACAGACGATGAATCAACTTAACCCACAGTGTCACTAATTCCAAGACCAAAATACCCAGTTAGGATGGAAGCAGGTCCTTTTCCTTTTGTGATGCCAGGAATGAAACCCAGGGCCTCGGGCATTCTAGATAAATGCTCCACTACTGAGCTGCCTCCCTGGCCCTGGGGGTTCTGGAAGATACTGCTTACTGTCCATCTGGGATCAGAGCCCAGAGCCCAGAGCCCCAGGGTGCCACAGGGCAAGTGCTGTGTTGTGACAGCCGTGGGCGATGTTTTCTCTCTGGTTCCTAGTTACATTTCCTGTGCTGGAAAAATCCAAACTATAGCCAGGAACTTCAGAAAAGAGTCTTCCTTACAACATGCCATCATTCCTATTCAAAGCTGACTTTTTGCTTTCAGTGTTATCTGTATGAAATAAGATGTGATTTGTCTGAGACAAATCCTCAAATGGCAGCAGGCACAAATGGGTGACAAGGTAGCCATGAGAGACAGTGTTCCTAGACCTGAGAGGCCAGGCAGGAGGCTCAGAATTGCCTACAAACAGACTTGCAGAACATGGGACGCTAGTCAAAGTCATTCTGGGTCCTCCACTGGCAGGATAAGAACAGCAGTTCCCAGAAAACCAAGTCCCCTCCTGAGAGGTGAGGTTGACCTAGTCAGAAGCCATTGGCATTTTTTTTCCCGCACTGTCTTAGTGTTTGCAGTGTGTCTGGGAGCTCACAGAGTGTGCATTTTGACTCCTGGTCAAAATGAATTGTGCCTATGCCCGTATTGGGGGTATTTGGTACGTGCTGTGGGGACAGAGTCCGGGATAGGCACTTGAACCTGGAGAATGCAGGGAACTCAAAAATCTCAGGCTGAGTGGCTGCTGGAACTAGAAGATGAAGACAGAGGCAGGCAGAGGGAGGACACTGCGGAAAGTGACAGGTGCCAGGCAGCAGCACCAGGCAGAATGGAGTGTGTGGTGGACAAGGTGGGGAGCTGAGTGGGGGGATCACAGCCTTGGTCAGGTTGTGAGGAAGGCCATAGGGAGCTTACTGGAGAGCCAAGAACTGGGTGCCTCCCATAAGTGACTTCTAACATCAAGGGCAAATTCGTCTGAAAGATGAATCATGACTCGTTCCTTCAAGAAGGCAGAGACTGGCTGCAGTGGGGCAGGGATGACCTCTCTCCAGGAGGACTGATGAAACCAGTGTCCCTATTTTTAATCCAAAAGCAAACCATGGAGCTGGACATGGTGATGCATACTGTAATCCCAGCCACTGAGGATACAGAGGAAGGAGGATCTTAAGTTCAAGACCAGCCCTGGCTAAATTAGCAACACCCTATCAAAACCAAAACATAAGTTGGGTGCCGGTAGCTCACGCCTGTAATCCTAGCTACTCAGGAAGCAAAGATCAGGAGGATCTCAGTTCGAAGCCAGCCCAGACAAATAGTTTGCAAGACCCTATCTCAAAAAACCCTTCACAAAAAAGGGCTGGTGGGTGAGGTGGCTCAAGGTGTAGGCCCTGAGTTCAAGCCCCAGTACCCCAAAACAAACACACACAAAAAAACTTGGGTCCTGGCTCAAATGGTAGAGCACTTGCCTAGCATGTGCGGGAGACCCAAGTTCAATCACTAGCACTATAAAATAAACCCCCAAAACAGCAACAAAAAGACATGCTGGGCTGTAGACAGCCTCTCCAGAGGGAGGGGCCTGGGAGCCTGGCTGCTGGGTTTCTGTCCCAGCTTCTTCACTTCCTTGCTGGGCAATTAGCTTCGTTTTTCTGTTTTGTGGTTTCCTATCTGTGAAGTGAGGGGAGTAAGCACTTCTGCATCCTGGATGATTTAAGAGATGAAATGAGTTTTGTCCAAATCCACCTGCTGGAGGGGAGCCTGGAAGATAGCAAGCCCTGAGTTAGCCAGTGTCTGTCTGTCTTTGCTGTGTAAGGGAGCTAGGGGACAAGAACTCATAAGAGAGCACATGTTCAAGGGTTCAGCTTGCCTGTCAGGTGTGCATTTCTGTAAACTTGAATTTGAATGCCTTTGCACAGGGCTGGCGGGAGCCACGGTCCATCTTCCTTGCCACTTCCTTGTCCCTCCCTCCTCCTCTCTGCTCACCACACCTTCCTCTGTCCTGCCTCTTGAGTTTAATGTCCTCTGGTCTTGGCTCCCTGGACACAAGCTCAGAGGACACAGGAAGGTGTGGTAAGCAGAGTGGAGGCGATAGAGGAAACTGTTTGCAGGATCAGCCTCAAAGCAAGCCAGATGTCACCACATGCTTGGGTGTGTGCTCTGTTTAGAAAGCCCTTGTGTATTTTCCAAGGCTGGATCCAGGCTAGAAGCCTGGATTGGCTTCTAGCCTGGATCGGTTTCTATGGTAGCGGGTCCTAGGGCCAGGAGGTCACCCTGTGAGCATCCGGGTGGCTGCAGGCTTGCCACATCCAGCCTTTGCCTCTGCAGTCACACAGCCTCCTTCCTTTGCCTACAATTCGCCTTTTACACTTAAGCATCAGGTTGCCTCTGACACCCCTCCCAGCTCTGGGCACCCCGAAGCAGGAGGATCCCTGCCTTTCAGGGCACACACCAGCCTGATAAGCCAGCAAGTGGGGGGACCAGGAAAGACCCCTGGCCTCTGACAGCAGACTTGGCTGAAGTGTGACCAGAGGCAAGTCCCTGAGCCCTTCTTCCCACAGTCCTCTTCCTCTTCTGAAACGCCAGGACGCTGTCTTGTCCGTGGTACCCTATATCACTACCGGGTCGCCAGAGAGAAGTCTGATGTGCAGAGGAGCCCACTGTTTTTTTAAATTTTAGATATGCTGTGAATGATCGCATGTGACATCATTAGTGATGCTGGATTCTTTCTGGAAGCCTGGCCAAGCACCCACAGCCTGCACCAGAGAGCAGGAAGAGGGACGGTGCACCTTTTGGGAGGGTCCAAGGCTCCACCCAGAAGCCAAGGGAAGAAATTCTGACATGGAGGAATTCGTCCCAAATGTGCTCAGGTGTGTCCCTTGAGCAGCGGGCAGAGTTACGTCCCACCTTGGGCCTGCTGTCTGATGTGCGCTGGCTGCCAGGGTGGAAGGTCCCCAGGCTCACAGGAACTCTGCTGGACCTCCATGCTGAGCCTCATTGACCCCTCGGAGGAGGTGCGTGGATTCTGGTTTCAGGACACTGTGATTAGGGCCCACTGCTGCTTCCTGTCACCTGGAGGAAGAAAACACCAGCACTTCTGTCCCTGTAGGGGAGGCTCCAGCCTGAAGGCTGAGTTCGGATCTCTGCTCTACCGTATGTCCTGTGATGGGGACGCAAGCTTCTGTGACCTCAGTTCTGTAGGCTTTTAGATAGAGACTCTGTAGTCTGTACCCACCCCAGGGGACAGTTGAGTGGACTAAATGAGCCAAGACCACTGGGTATCAAACACTGAGCGCTCATTATTCAGCATGATCATTTGGGCTGGAATTGGGGCTCAAGCAGAAGGGTGTCTACCTAGCGAGTGCAAAGCCCTGAGTTCAAACCCCAGTACCTTCAAAATCCCACACCTGGTGTTACTATCTTCAGTCACCTTCCTGACTCCTACTCTGGTAGACAACAGATGTATAATATAAACCACAATACAAGCCACAAATTTATTGATTTTCTACTATATAAGAAAAGTAGTTACATGTAAAAAAGTAGAAACAGGTGAAATTAACAGCATACTGTATTTGTATCAAATTATCTGAAATATTTTAACACAAGCTCAACAAAAGTTACTTGTGGATACTTTGTAGCCCTTTGAAATCCACTGTGTATGTGGCACTTCTGGCACCTTTCTGTTTGAATCAGCAACATGTCAAGTGCCCAGTACTCACACATGGCTACCATGCTGGGCAGCACAGCTGTCACCATTTATACCTGTTGCTTCTAGAATGTGTCACTGACCTTTAAGGATTTTGTTTATTCTTGGGCCAGGCAAGGTGATATACACCTGTAATCTCAGCTATTTGGGAGGTGGAGATTGGGAATATTGATGTTGAAGCCCAACCCTGGCAAAAAAAAGTTACTGAGACCCCATGCCAACAAGCAAGCTGGGCATGGTGGCACACACCTGCCATCCAGACTATGTGGGAGGCCCTAGGTAGGAGAATGTGGTCCGAGTCTGGCCCCAGTAAAATCAGGAAACCCCTACCTGAAAAATAACTTTAAAAAAGGAAACTTTTATTCTTCTTGTTCTTCCTTCACCTTGGAGAAACCTCAGGTTCAATTTTTTTTTTTTTTTTTTTTGGTTTTACTGAGGTTTGGACTCAGATCCTACACCTTGAGCCACTCCACCAGCTCTTTTTTTGGTGTGAAGGATTTTTTTTCAAGATTAGGGTCTTGTAAACTATTTGCCTGGGACTGGCTTCAAGTTGCGATCCTCCTGATCTCTTCCTCCTGAGTAGCTAGGATTATAAGTGTGAGCCACCTGCACCTGACAGATTCGTATTCTTTACCTGGATAGTTCCTGTTCATCCTTTAGAGTGAGGTCTGACATCAGGTTGTCTGGGAAGCTTTGTCTGAGCCAGAGCTGGGGATAGGACCCTCTCTTTGCTGCTCCTGACCATTGCTTGGGGCATGAAGGTAGATTATAGCAACCGTGAAAAGGAACTACCTGAAACTGAGGGATCCAGAAGGTCAGTGTTGTAGGGTTGTCATGTCCTGTTGGTTTGATCCTCAGATTAAAAAGTGTGCCACGCCTGGTATGGTGGTGCACCACTGTAATCCCAGCTACTCAGGAGGCAGAGGCAGGAGGATCTGGCATTTGAGCCAGCCTGAGCAAAGTGAGAGAGACCCTGTCTCAAGCACAAATGCAAACAGAAGGGCAGAGGTGTGAAATCAACCTCTCTCCACTCTCCTGAGTTCTATTCCCTTGGCGTCTCCATCTCTGCTATGGCCTGGCCTCTTCTGAGGAAGCTTGTGCGCTACCCCCCCACCCCAAATTAAATAAATCCCACCTTCCAAGCACATTGTAGCAAAGTGCTCTTGGCATTTCTTCATCCTAAAATTGGACATTAGTGTAACTCCACCTAGGTTTATGGTGAGGCTTAGCTGAGGGGACACCCTGTGTTTGCAGTAGTGTCTGTCACATAGTAAGTGCTCACGAAGCTTAGCTGTAAGTGACATTGCTGTCGCTCCTTTTTATTTTATCAAACCTGAACTCTTGCGGGTATCAATCATATCTTACCACTTTTTAAACATCTGCTCCTCCCACCCCTGTCACAGTGTGTCTGAAATACAGTAGAAGCTTTAAAAGCCTTGTCAGAAGTTAGGGCTGATCATGACAGCATACACCTGTAAACCCAGCTATGCAGGAGGCGGAGGGAGGAGGATGTGGGGTGAAGGCTAGCCCCAGGCAAAAGTCTAAAACTCTATCAGAGAAATAAAAGCACAAGAACTGGAGGCGTGGCTCAAGTGGTAGAGCACCTGCCTCGCAAGCGTGAGACCCTGAGTGCAAACCCCAGTGCTGGGAAAAATAAAAAAAACATAATCTATGGGGCTGAGGATGGGGCTCGGTGGTAGAATGTGTACTTTGCGTGGGTGAGGCTCCGGGTTCAGTCCTCAGCACCAAAAAACAAATACTTAATATGTTATCCAGCATCTTAAAGTCAGGAGTTCAAGCAAAACCTTGAAGAACTGTACATGTGCGTTCACAAGTGTTCATAGCAACAGTCTTCACAATAGCAAAAAAGTAGAAAGAACCCACAGAATGTCCAGCAGTTGCTGAGTGAATATGCACAATAGAATGCTATGGAATAGTATTCAGCCATGAAAAGTGCTGATACATGTTACAACATGGGTTGACCTGGAATACATTCTACCAAGTGAGAGAAGGCAGTCACAGAAGGCGTGGTACCATCTACGTTAAATGTCCCAAATGAGAAAATCCCTAGAAACCAAAAACAGATTAGTGGTGGTTTGGGGCTGTACCAAGGGAGTGACTACTTAAGGGATTTGGGGTTTTCTTATTGATGAAAACATTCTGAAACTAGATAATCCTGATAGTTGTACAAATTGTGAGTGTATAGATCTTATGTTTCATTTTGATGGTACTGGGGTTTGAACTCAGGGCTTTGTACTTCTAAGGCAGGTACTCTACCTCTTGAGCCAGGCTTCCAGTCATTTTTGCTCTGCTTATTTTAGAGATAAGTTTTTGTGCAGACCAGCCAGCCTGGACCTCGATCCTCCTACTTTACACTCCCCACGGTAGCTGATACAGCAGGTATGCACCACCATGCCCAGCTATTGATTGAGATAGAGTCTCACTAACATTTTGCCTGGGCTGACCTTGAGCTGTGATCCTCCTGACCTCAGCCTCCCAAGTAGCATTAGATAAATTTTTATGTGTATTTTTACCACAGTTTTTAAATTGAGTGAATGACTGAATGGATGGATGGATGGATAAGATATTGCCTGGAGTGTTCTGCCAATTATAAGATACCATTAGTTCCTGGTTGCTGGCCTGGGAAAGACATGCCACAGGGCCCATCTGCACTGTGGTGATCCCAGTGTTTCAACTCCTGGCCTCGTCTGTGTGGTTCACTGAGAGACCTAGAGGCGTTCTAAGGGTTTTGTACATCCCATGTTCTCAGTAACCTGCCTAAGCAGGTGGTATATCCTGGCAGACCCAGAAAAAATTTCTTCAGCAAGTTTGGGGTTATGGGGAAAGTAAAGAAATGCTGGGAACTTACCTTATAGGAAAGTGGAGTCCTAAGACACCTTAATCGAGAAGAACCAGTAGGAAATCTTTTGCAAGCAAACCCTATTACATATGCTTTGCAATGGCTCAGGTTAATATTTTATCTCTCCGGTAAACACTAAAGTCCTTGAAGTCAGAGACCTGGACTGTCTTGCCCATCCCCGACTCCCCAGTCCTCATGGGGCCAGACACTGAGTGGGGAATCAGTAGGTAATGGACACCACCTTGGGTATCTTGCTCACTTTTTGTGCATTTCTGGGAAGTTCTTCAGATTTCTTTTGTTAGGACTACGAAACATGTCTGCTTGGAGGTCATCTGTTAAAGATGGACCCAAAACTGTTTCCTGAGGGATTTTCTCACCTGTAAGCGATACAGCCCTGCCACCCCCGTCCTCCATTGCTGTAGATGGAGATGGGTATTTCCAGTTCTCTCTTTCAGTGAACTAAATTCTCCTGTTCTTTAGTGAAAATGGTGCTGTGTGTAAGTGTCTGGCATCCACATATGGAAAAGGCTTCCTGTGAACGCGTGCTCTTTTAGAAGAAAAGCCAGTGATATTAGAGCTCTTAATTACACAAACAAACCATCAACTCCTCCAAGCCCTGTTCATACTGCAGAGAGGAGCAAAGGATTCAGATGTCTCTTCCAGCCTTGACATCTATTCTGAATTCAGGGCTCAGAGTACAGATGTGTTGCTCTCCCCCCGCCCCCCAACCCCAGTGGAAATTTCTTTCCCTTTCTGTCCCCACTATAAAAGTTGCATTTTCTTTACTTTTCCCATTAAACTTGATTTGTAATTACTCAGATTTGCCTTTTGATGGTGTCTGCTGATGATTTTAGGTTCATAGTACAAAACAAATGCTCGGAAATTGGGAATGGGTTCACATATGAAATCTTCTCTGAGGAGCAGGAGTCTCATAAGAATTCAAATGTCCCATTTGTCATCCTCACCTCATTTGGGGGTCAGAATACTATGGCCCATGGGCCAAGTCCCAGTGACCCTTTACAGGAAAAGGATTGCCAACTCCTGATTTATTTTAACACATAGAATAAGCTTCTGCCCAACTACCTCATCTTAGTCTGTGCCCTGCATTTGGTTACTAAAATTGGTTTGCCATTCTCCATTCTCGTCACTTGGACTAATTATCACTGGTGTTTTCAGACCTGCTGTTCCACCCATCGGAAAGACAGGATTTGGCTGGAGAAAGGGGGTGTAATACAGTTCTTAGGGGTGTGCCTTTCATCATTTGTCAATCACCTAGCATAATGTCACATGCCAGCGCATCCTCAATTTGTATTGTGCTTCCTTCCTTCTCCCTCTTCCTGCAACAAGCATGACGATTAGCCTCGATGAAGAAAAATGGCACTACAGCACAGCAGCAAAGTCCTGATCGGTCACTCTGCATTTAAATCACTGTTCTGCCATTTACTACTGCAAGATGCCCAATCTTACTAAACCACCTCTGAAAACAGAGACAATTACAGCATATATCCTCTTGTCCTGTTGTCACATTCAGAATGATGCCCGTCAAACATTTAGTGTCATGTCTTACACCCAGTGTATACTAATTAAATGATAGCTATTTTCATCAGCAGCGTTATCCTTATTAGTTTCTTGGGATGTGACCTGTTGGTGAGAATCATGGCATATATCAGCTCCACCCACATTTGCCAATGTGGGTGCCACTGAGCTGTCCTTAGGAAGTGAAGAAGACATGTCTTCCTAGGGGAATAAATTCTGATTTCACCTTCCACATGGGATACCCTAAAGACATTCCAGAAGGAATGACACAGAGAGGCTGGACATTGGCACATTCTTTTAGACCTCCTGCCTGACTTCCTTCTCACTCCCTGGCTGTATTTCCAGCCAGTCCTCATGGGCTTGGCTGCTACTGCAGGGCTCTGTTTCTTCCCACAGTTCTCAGACGCTGGCGTGTGCTGCTCTCATCCCTCATTCACTCACTGGACACACAGATCAAGGAAGATTAATACTTGGCCCTGTCAGCCATCTTGGGCCCTGGTCCTGCGGATGTATTGCAAAGGCAAGAGCTTGGGAGCTAGGACACGTGAGCGTTTTAGAGTAATCCCAGCAAAATCTGTGAATGGATGAAGAGGGTAATGGGCGGGTGGGGGTGGGGCTCTAAACTGGGAAGAGGTAAAGCTTTAGTTTGCATGAATGTCTGAGCTTATTCCTATTTTGAATGGGTCCTTCCTAAACATTCTTCCTAGACCAGAGATGCCTTTTCCTGCAAGGATCATTCAAAGGAGGTCCAACCCTGCTGGCTTAGCAGTTTTCCCCTCACACCTGTATCTGTGGTTATGTACTGAGAAGCCTGTATTTGCTGGGCTGTGTCTGTGTCCACTGGTGGCCTGACCCTCCCTGGACAAACACAACCCAGACACAACTGCTTGTCTGTTTCTGTACAAGCTGGACAGGGCTGTCAGCTTACTTTTCCCAGGCCCAGGAGAGGCGAGGGTGCATGGCAACCCTACAGAAAGCACCTCCCTTGCCCTTGTGTCCAGGTGATCATAACTCATGCACAGACACTGACGTGGCCCTTTATTGGACAGCAGGTCCCACTGGGGTGGGGGTGCCTGGCAGCATTTTTTTCTTTTTTTTGGTCAGGCCATGACCTGGGAGAGCCAAAAATAGACAGCTGTGAGACCAGTGTAGGTCCAGGAAATGGTGGCCTGCCCCCTAGGGAGAATGAGCCATATTTCTTAGAGTGACAGGCAGCCTGGGGTAGAGACCAGGGCAGTTCTGGGCTGAGGAGAGAGGGTTCAGATGCCTGACTTCTCAGCTGCCAGGGATCATCTCCCACCAGCTGTGCCCTCCTTTCTCTTCTAGCTGGGGCTTCTATCCCTCCCTGTTTGTGACAGCTTACCTCTGAGCACACTATTTCCTGCCCAGATCCATGCAACCCCATCACCAGGCAAAGGAAAGCATGAACCTCAGGCTGCCAGGCCCTTTGGAAAACACCCAGGTCTTCTTCCATCTCTTCCTGTTGTCTTCCTCATGCCCTGTGGGCTCCTTGACATTGCCCTTGAATCCCCAGGGTTTCCTACCTCCTGACTTTTTTCCTCTGGTTCTTCCAACCTCATGGAATGCTTCCCACCTGTGGATTTTGTGTAGGACCTTCAAGGCCAGCTCATCGGGAAGGCAGTCATAGAATTTGTCATCCAAATTGGGACACTCTTGGAACAAGTTTCACAAACCAGACCTGCCTTTGGACTATGGGGACTGCTTTATCTGAAAATCCTTTGTGGAGAGGGAGGACTAGATTCGTCCCTTTTCTTCTCCCTCAGATCTTCCTCGGTGAAGTCTTTGTTAAGGTTCCATCTGTGACACTGAATGATGACATCATTTAGTTCCTGTCCCATCATTTAGCTCTCTGAGGACAGAGATGACACATGTCCCCTCTTCAGCTTGCACGTCCCATTACCTGAATATGGTGCTCACTGGTATTCAAAGTAGCTGTTTTCCAGTGAGCTCATATTGGTGCTACATACCAGTCGCTGAGCTCCCTGCTGTAGACACCCTCCCCTGCACTCATTCAAATGAGTCTCATTGCACAAGAGGGGTGTGCACACAGCCCTGCTTTGACTAGCAAGTGATACCGTCCACACCTCAGGCAGCTGCTGAGAGAGTCCCTGCCAAAACAGGGTGGAGTAGTCAATGGTTGTCAGGGAGAGCCACCTACAGGTTACACCCACCACACATTCTTTTTTATGGAAACTTGGAACGTGGCTTCTTGCTTTGCACCAAGTTGTGTTACCACTCAGCCAGAGCAAGGACCTCACTTGAAGATCACTCAGCCCTCACAGAAGCGCCCAGTGAGGCAGCAAGCTCACAGTCTGCCCTTCACCTTGAGGAGGGCCCATTTGAGGTATAGTCGTAGGTAGGTGAGACAATTCCTGTTTTCTTGAAGAGTCCTGTTGAAGTTCTTGTAAGGATTCTTAAGATGAGTCCTCCCTACAGCAGAGATTTTCAAACTTTTTGTTCTTTTGCTAGAGAATCCTTGGTTCAAACAAAATCTTAGGTGGATGTCCAAGATGGAAAACCACCAAGGAGAGCTGCTCTGGGTGAAGGGTCTGATGAGCATGAAGTTGTGCCCTCCATACCTGGCTCCCTCTAACTGGGTTAGAGGGAGATAATAGTTGCACAGACCCCCTGTTCTGGCATTCAGTAAAGAAGATAAGTGTCTTGGACTCACAAATGATTTGGGCTGCTAATGTGAAATACAGGCCAAGAGTATCAGAAGAGAAGTCTCACTACCAACCTGACAGAAAGTGTCTCATGATGCTGGTGGTTGGGACTGCCAGGGCTGGATTGCAAAACCAGGCCCATGAACCCCCAAACTCTCTGCACTGTGCCCAAAAAGGGGCACAGGGCCTCCTGTCAGCCCTGGCCTAGACACTTAGGAAGTGGGAGAGTCTGCCCCTTCACAAAATGGCAGCCCTGCAAGTAGCAGCGAGAAACTGGCCCTAACCAAGGAGAACTATCCTCCTCATCTGCCCCTGGTCTTATTTCTATTAATTGAGGAAAAGCCACATTTTTACCAAGTGATGTTTCATATGATGTACTTGCCATTTTGATCCTCAAGTGAGCATGTACCCCATGTACACATGGTCCTGTGTGTTGTGTGTGCGTTATCTCTCCATGTTACCAGTTTATAATTGTCCCAGTTAAGAATTTTAATAACAAGGCCTAGCGAATTCCTTTCACATTCTTAAAGCATGTTCCTGAGAGTAATGACTTGGGAGGTGACTTATTTCCTGACTTTTTTTATGGTTTCTTCTGAGAGGAGATCCAGGCCTGGACCTTTCATTCCCATCCTTTGTAGGACTGGAAGGGAGAGCTGCCCACCTGAACCAGCCTCAAAGGCTTCTCTCCACTTCCGGCTCATTCTTCAATTGACGGTGCTAGATGGATTGGGAACCGGAGCCCATCAGAAGGAAAGCCTAAGGCTGAATCCCCTCGGTGCCCAGCTCACTTTTAAAAGTAAATGACTTATTTCCTTCTTGAGGCAAGGGAAGCACATTTGTTTGGTTGTGACATGGGGAGACCACAGGGACTAGAACTTTGTGAAAGTCCAAGTTTCCAATTTGTGACCCAAAGCAATAAAATAGCATTGATGGACATAAGCAGAAGATCAACCTGGCATTTGCCATGGTGGCAGAGATGAGGACAGGGGAGGCTGGAATTCACAGACGTGCGTACACAGCTCTGAGTCTGTATGTTACAAGATGCTAAACCTGGACCACATTTCTGGACGGTGGCATCACTCTAATTGGCCTGGATTCCTCTGTAGGTTGCACAGATGAATCTGCCTATAGTAACAAGGCCAATCAATCAAAGAGGAACACCAGGGTGGGGCTGTGAGAATGGATGTGCTGGCTGCTCCCAGGCTTGCTAGTGACTTGGGCGTCTCTGATCTGCTCTTCACCCAACTGGGTTCTGTTTATCCAGGCGGGGCTGGGGGTCACTAGGTCAGAGCAGTCCCCAGTCATTTCTATCAAAGAGAGGGGGTTGTTTGCACTGTTCTCTTTAATTGCTCATCTGAGCCATGAGCCACTGGTCCACCCCTTTGCTGGACTTTTTTTTAAAGGCTGTTGTGAGAACCCAGGGCTACAACATAAATCCTCTTTGTAGACTATTTCTGAAGCTTCAAAGAGAGATCAAATTAAATTTAACCTCCCTCTTCAACTGTAAAGGAAAAAAAAAAAGTAAAGAAAAATGAACACCTAAAGCAGAGTCCCTGGATGATTCAGCTATATATCTTATTGGAGATTTACAGGTAATTCTAAAAGTTGAGAGTTACTGCAGAGTTGGGATGCCTTGGAGCCTTTTCCCTGAGAGAGAGGATGGCATATTTGTGCACCTGCCTCTAGATAACGGTTTTTGCTTCAATCCCATCAGTGAAAGTTTTAATAAGTACCAATAATACTTTTTATTTATGTGTAAACTTTATACTTATATTCTTTGTTAATATGGAATGCATATTGTAAAACGAGCAAGCACACATTTAAAAGAGGAGACGGCACTGATAAGCAGTGTTTTTTATTATCCAGATGGCTTAGATGGTTTCCTATTGTCAACAGCTGATATCTCAAACATAAAGTATATACTTAGAGTGACACTTGGTGTTAGTGACTTTGAGTGTAAATCCGCATTTCAGATTATTTTCTCCATAATTGCACGTTTGTGTGCTGACTTGTAAATCATGTTTTAATGTTGTCACAGAGATGACAACTGTTTTGCTAGGGGAATGAGAGACCCTGCCATTTTTCAGCATTATGTTTGTATTATCTTCACATCTTTTTTTTTTTTTGCAGAAATCTTTCTTTTTAAGAACCTTTTTCCTTTTTCTTCTTTTGGCAGCACTGGGGATTGAACTCATGATCGTGACAGGTGCTCTACCTCTTGAGTCACTCTCCTGTCCCTTTTTGTTTACGTTTTGTTTTGTTTTTAAGACAGTCTTGAGTTACTTTTGCCTAGGCATCTTGAGCTGAGATCTTCCTGCCTCTGCCTCCTGAGTTGCTGTAATTACAGGTGTACACTACCACATCCTGCTGGAGTTTCTTTTTCATAACCGAAGTGTATCACACGTAGAGAAAAGCACTCAAGACCGTAAGTGCACAGCCTACACAATTTTCATAAAACGTGCACCACCCCAGAAGGATACAGAAGATTCCCGAACCCCTTCCAAGGCTTCTCAAGTCACTCTCTACCTTCTTCTTCCCCCAAAGTAACTACTCTTCTGATACCTGTCACCTTGCTGCTTTCACCTGTGGTCAAACTTTATGCAGAGGAAGTGGTACCATATACGTTGTATGGAGGTGGCTTCTTTGCTCTTTCTTTGTTGGGGTCATCACTGTTGTCACATGTGGTTGCAGTGCATGCATTCTGTTACACCACAGTGCTTGACTGCGTGACCTTGACACTATTTCAAGTGGTTCTGGGTACTGTCCACTTTGGGAATCCCACAAATGGCACCTATGTGAGCTAATATTACCATACCTGGATTTTGGAGATTCTACGTGTAGAACGCTGGCATCATCAGAACAAGTGAACAAGTAAATAAATAACATTTAAACAATAAACTCCACACTTTCAGTAGTAAAAATTAAGTGACGAGGAGCTTTGTTGTGGGGGTTGGCTCAAGGTAAGGCATCCAACCAGACAAGAAACTTGGAAGTGAGTTTGAGAAGTAGTCAGAAAGTCTTTGGCTCTATTCCAGTGGTTTTCTAACTTGAGGGAGATTAGGACTGTCTGGAAGGCTTGGTACAACCCAGGATGCTGGACTCACCCTCCTAGTTGATCATTGCTTAGGTCCAGGGTAGGGCTCAAAAGTTTGAGAGTCTACAAGTTCCCACTTGGTACAGGTGCTGTTGGTGCAGGAACCATACTCTGAGAATTTCTAGTCTGTTCTATTACATTACCCTTACTTCAGCACACAGAGGCCTCATGCTTCAGTTTTGTTATTAAGCAAGCGTAAGCCACAAGTTCTATTAACTAAGAATGAGGTGCCATATAACCTAATCGTGTGTGCAATGGGAATCGGGAGAACTACATCAAGTGTGTGTCATGTTTATCTCTCCCTTAGTCTCCCTTAGGCACTCCTTCCTTTCCTTGTCCAGTTCTACCATCTGGTCTCCCTGTGGGGACATCAAAATTAGTTAGTCTGGAACCTGGCTCTTCTCTGTTGGTTCTCTCCTGCCTCTGCCTTTCTCCTGTGACACAGGAGCTCTCTTTCCATCCCAGTTTCCCAGATACACCACGCCACTCTTCGTGCTACCACACCCTTGCCTGAACCTACCTCTGCACCACCCCACTGCAAGGCATTATTCTTCAGAACCCTGCTCAGGGGCCACCTTCCTCTTCCAGGCTTCTGATGTTCCCTCCCTCCCTCCTCTTCCTTACCTCATATGGATTTCTACTGTGCCACTTACCTCACTGTATTATAATTTGTCATGCAGATACAGACCCCAATTTACAAAGATTCAACTAAGGATTTTGCATCTTTAGAATGCTACAAACATGGAATACATTCAGTAGAAACCAGACTTTGAATTTGGGGATTTGATCTTTTCCTGGACCAACAATGATATCCCTTCTTGAGACTGGGCAGCAGCAGTGAGCTGAAGAGCCCTCTCAACCATGTGATCACAAGGGAAATAGCTGATGCCCTACTGTGTGCTGTGTTGCTAACACAAGGATGTTCAACAGATGAAATATATTCTGACAGTCTTTTCAACCTCTATGTTTATTGGGACATAACCCAGTTCTAAAGTCGAGTAGCTATTGTCCCTTTCCTGTCATATGAGTAATTCAAGGTCATCTGCTATATCTTCAGTTTTATGGCTTACATTCCCAGCCCACATGTACCAGATATACAGAAAAACATTTGTGGACTGCATGATTGAATAATTTAGTGAAAACATCCCAGGTTTAAAAAAAAAGAATAGGATGAAATCACAACCAATAAAGGCGAGGCAGAGAGCTCAAATAACCTGTTATTTACAAAAGAGCTGCAGAACCATAGTCTAAATGAGATGATCGTAAGAAGCCCTGAGATTTCTGTTACATCCAAACCTAACTCTACTTACATTAATTGTTTTATGGGAGAACTGGAGTATCATTTATTTCAAATTGAAAGGCAATTTGCTGTTACCAACCCAGGGACATAAATGGGAACAAAACAGCTCCCCATCCACATTGCTAATCCCTTTCTACTTTGATCACAGTGATAGGTTATGAACTAAATCAGAGAACCAAACTGGTCTGAATCCTCAACTCTACCTTAATCACTTGGGAAAATATTTGCTGAGATACCAGAAAAGATTAGGAAAATGAAAACTTCTGTTTACTCAGAAAGGGGGAGCTAGCTGTAGGGTTGTAGTCTTCGTGAGTATTTCTGATCCACTGTTGGGTGGCTTGTGAGCTCAGTTCTTGTGTGTAGTTTCAATGTGGCACTTGTCACATCTACAGAACACACACAATAGATGTAAAAAATGATAGGGGTGGGGGCACTTTGAGGTGAGGGAAATGGTCAGTTTCTTTCTTTGGAGAGAAACAGTGGGATAGTGGAGTTATTTACAACTCGGGGCATGAAATGACAGTGTTTTGAGGAAATTGCATTGTGCTAACCCCTTTGGGCTAACATTGCTAGAGGGTTTTAAGTTGCCTTTAGGAGTTTTATCTTATTTCAAATCCAACTTTGCTGGACTTTAAGCAATGGCTTTTTTTTTTTTTTTTGGTGGTGCTGGAGTTTGAACTCAAGGCATCACACATGCTAGGCAGGCACTCTACCACTTGAGCCATGCCTCTAGCCTTGTTTGCTCTGGTTTTTTGAAGATAGGGTCTCATTTTTGCCCAGGCCAGCCGGTACCTATTTTATGCTTCCCACCATTGCTGAGATGACAGGTGTGTTTCACCACACCCAGTCATTAGTCAAGATGGGGTCTTGCAAACTTTTTTTTTTTTTTTTTTGCTGTGGTTGGCCTGGAATTGCTATCCTCCTGATCTCAGCCTCCAAAGTAGCTAAGATTACAGGTGTGAGTCACCGGTGTCTGGCCAAAAGTGCCTGGCCAAAGCAGTAGCTTTTATGACAAGTGGAGAACCAGAGCTGTTATGACACTCAATTTGATGCTCACTGTTGACCTCCTGCAAGCTTGGTTTCCAGCAGGCTGCTGGCTGTTCAGCCTTTCCCTTGCCATTCTGCCTATCCTTCTAAGACTTCTGAGCTACTTTCCTTTCCTCTATCTTCCTCTCGCCTTTGGGTGTCCCTAAGGCATTTTTCCTGGCTCGATCCTATATATATTCAGTTATGTATTACCAAATGCCAGTGGGACATCTCCACTTAGATGTTTAACCTCAAAAAAGAAAAAGGAGAAAAGAATAGAAGAAAAAAATTCCCAAGCTGAAGACAACTCCCTAAGACCCACCTCCCTCCCCAGAGATGACCTAATTTACACACACCACAATCGGACCCTCCTGCTGCCTTTGCTGAACCTGGAATGGTCTTCTGCCTGTTCTGGAGTGGGGCTCTCAAACTCAAATTCCTGCACAGCTGGCTGAGCTCGAGGATTAGAATGTGGGATGCTGGCCAGGAACAGAGTACAAATGGGGAGTTGCCTGTTGCCTTGTCACTCAGAAGCATAGGGCCTGGTGGGGACAGTGAAAAACTGTACCAACAGGTCCCTGACGAAGGGGGAAGCTCCCTGTAAACTCAGGCCATTCTTTCTATGTAGGTATGTGGGCTCAGTGTTGGTAGAATTTTTATAGAGAATACAGAATCTGCTTGGTTTTAATTACCTGATTCTATAAAGATCACTTGTTTGAAATTAAATTTACCCTCTGGGATAACATACCAACTGTATCTCTTGGTTCTGTGTGGACTTTGCTGTCAGTGTGCCATCTTGAACGTTGAGCATGTAACCCCATGCCATCCAGTTGACATACATGAGCCATGTTATCTGGTCTACAATTTTCTAATAGCCACCATTTTGAAACGCGAAAGAGAACAGGTGAAATTAATTTTACTAATAATGAGACATTTTGTATTCTGTTTTTGAAATCTCTGAAATCTCACCTATGCTTTACACTTAAGGCACATTTCAATTCAGACTCAACCCGCGTGAATAGTGGCTACAGTACTGACAGCCCAGTTCTGGCTGGTGAGGAATAAGAATTAGTTACATGCATATGTTAGAAAATGGGATATTATTTATTATTCTTGCAGACAGCTAGGTGATTTCAGCTGAAGAAGTAGAAGATAGAAAAGCTGAAAATAAATCCAAATATGACGTGAATAATAGGCACAGTGGCTCACACCTGTAACCTAGCTTCTTATGAGGCACATAGTGGGAGGAGTGCAGTTCCAGGCCATCCTGGACCAAAAGTTCACAAGACCCTATCTCAATCAATGGCTGGGCACAGTGGTGTGCACCTGTCATGCAGCTGTGCAGAGAAGCACAAACAGGAAGACTGCAATTCAGGCCAGCCCAGGCATAATGCAAGGCCCTACCTCAAAAATAATCAATCCAAAAAGGGCTGGGGCGTGTGACTCAAGTGGTAGAGTGTCTGCCTAGCAAGTATGAGGCCCTGAGCTCAAGGAAAAAAAAGAAAAGGAAAAGAAAAAACTTCTGGAATGGCACCAGAATGAAAAGTTACAGACTTTCATGAGCCCCTTGGGCATGACGTCTAGGTATTATTTAAAAAGGGTTTTATGTCTGGAGCCTTACCCTGTGGCACAGTAGTTTGCAATTGAAGTTCTAATTCACACTTTGAAGTGGGGTTACATTTTGGATTTACCATGATTTTGCCCTTCTAAAAAGCAAATATCAAGGTCAGCATTTGTCCTTAGCATTTAAAGCAAAATGAGCATCAAAGAAACCAGAGTGAAATGACAGAAAATGTCCTGAAATCAGGTATGGGCCAGGCCTAGTAGCTCAAACCTGTAATCCTAGCTACATGGAGGCAGCGATGAGGATTGCAGTTGGGGGCCAGCCTGTGCAAAAGGTTACCAAGACCCCATTTCAACAAATAAGCCAGGAGTGGTGGTGTGTGCCTGTCATCCCAGCTACAAGGGAAGAATAGGTAGGAGGCAAGTCTGGGCAAAAATGAAAGACTCTGTCTGAAAAAGCAAAAAGGACTGGTGGTGTGGTTCGAATGGTCGAATGCTTACCTAAGAAGCATGAGGTCCTGAGTTCAAACTCCAAGACCACCAAAAAAACATGAATTCACTTATGACTTCATTCAATTAGCGTAGCAAATACATTCACTGCTGCAACTGTACATTTTTACCCAGAATTTGCACCTTCACTGCACGCCCACACTAGGAAGCAGGACCCTCAAGTTGTGAATGGTTTGGACATAGTCACGGTTGTGACTACCAGTGACCCCTTTCTTGATCCTGACTGCATGGCTGTCATATTTCCTCATGGCTCTACCCTTGGTCCTCAAGCTAGGCCTCCCTAGCCTGGCAGAGGCCAACGTTAGGTCACTTAGGCTCCTTTGCTATGAGAAGGAACCATAGAGAGCCTCGCAGCTTCTCAAGACTGTCTGCCCTACCTAGTTGGACTCGGGTCTACGTTCTTGGTGACAATTTTAGCATCGTGGAAGATGCTATCATGTTATCTAGGAGCCAGTGGTTGTACCCGTGGTGAATTAGGGCAGCGGTACAGCTGAGAATGCCACCCGGGGTTGAAGAGCCAACATGACAGGAAAGGTCATCCAAGTGGGAATGGCATTGCTTGACGTGGCCCCGCCTCTGAGAGCAGCCAACTGTTTGATGTTCTTGAGAAGCAAGAGTATAACAGACCTTCAGGGCACCACGGCCCTCACAGAGGTGGCTGCTGATCCGTTCATTAGGCATTTCCTATTTTCACTGGCTTAGGTAAGCAGCCTTGTAGTGTTCAACTGGTCTTATCTCCCAAGTACAGCTGTGGTGGGAAGAGGAGGAAGCAGAAAGCCTGCCTTTGTGCAAGGAGGAACTTTCCCACGATTGTCTTGCGACGCATGCTAGTTGTTATACGATCACATCAGTGCAAGCTTTTCAACCAAGGCATAAGATTCCAGTCATCTTTGTTGTGAGCTTTCTGAATTCCAAGGAAGTATTTCATGTTGTTAGATTTGGATGAAAGAGAAAGTTACATAGCACTTTTGGGTTGAGGTCTACTCCAGACACTTACATATAAATTACATAAAATTCAAGAGCTAATTTATCAAGATAATGACTTAGAGGAGAAATTGAGCTGGTGGAGTGGCTCAAGTGGTAGAGTGCCTGCCTAGCAAGCATGGGACCTTGAATTCAAGTCCCAGTACTGCCAAAAAAAAAAAGTTATTGGAATTACAAACCTAAGGGAAAAAAAAAGGAGAGAAATTGAAAGTGAATACCTTCCTCCTTGGAAATAGCTAAGAATGTAGTAAAATGGGGGAAAGCAAAATTGCACCTGGTCTGGGATGACCGGGGAATTTCCACTTTTCATTCACACATCTGTTCTACTGATAAATGTTTGCTGATCATCTCGCCATAGGCCAGCATCATAGAATGCAATAGAATTAAGACACAATTCCTTTCTTTATTCAACAGACATGGTCTGTGGTAGTCAGCAAGATTGGTCACCCAGTAATCCTCAATTCCTGGTGTTCACAGCCTTGTCCAATCCCCTCCCATAACAAACAGGGCTGAGGTGTATCATCAATCAGACAATGCAGAAATGATGCAGTGTGTCCTTCAAGGTCAGATCAAAAGGGGTGTTGCTACCTCACCTTGCTTTCTTGGTCACTTGCTCTGCAGAGGAATGGGTCACCATGTTTTGAGGGGACTCAAGCAAGCTGAGGAGTAGCTCCCATGGAGAATGGAACTTCCTGCCAACAGGCAGCCCCAAGTTGGCAGCTGTGTGATGAGCCACCTGGGAAACACAGCTTCTCACCCATCAGGCCTTCAATTGGCTGCAGTCGCTCACAATTTCATCAGGGACCACAAGCTGGAACCCAGTTCCTGGCTTTAAGAACTTGTATTGAGGCAGGCTAAGTTAGAGACTAACAGCAAAAATATTACATCTTCCATTAACCATGCTTTGACTCAGGATCCACCCTCACCTGGCTGGGAACCGCCCATGCCCCTCCCCACTCATTGATTACTGGATGGGAATCTCCTCGTTCTCCCCTTCCCATAGGTTATTCTGGGTTTTGAAAGTACCTGGAGAGCAGAAACACAGTCTCTTGGCTTCTGGCTTCCAGCTGGGCCTCACCATGCTTCCTTTTGTATTTCCATTTCCCTAACATTTAATAAATTCCCTTTACACCCACGTGTCCTGCCGTGGATTCTTCCTGCGGGACAAGAGTCGAAGTCTTCTGATCACAGACTGCACCAGCACTGTTAACAGAATGACATGAATAAATGTCTGTGGTTGTTTTAAGCATCTAGGCTTTAAGGCAATTTGTTACCCAGTAGCTACTTATTATGAATAAGAAGCACTTATATATGCCAGGCATTGTTTTAAGACCTGGGCAAATATAAACCCAGGAATTCCCATAATAAGCTTTGAAGCAGGTACTGTTGCCATTTTTATTTTGTACCTTCAGAAATTGAGGCCCAGAGACCTTAAAGGACCAGCCCACAGTCACAGGCTTTGTAGCAGGTCAAGGTAGGACTTGAATCCAGTCCTCCTGTCTGAAGTCTGTGCTCTCAGCAGCTGAACCGTGTTGATCTTCTGGAGCATGTTTTAACAAATCAGTTATAAAAGCAGCGATTGGTGATGAAGTACAAGCTTGAAATCTAAGAGAAAGGAGACCTCGTTCTCAATCCAGCTCTGTCCTTGTTCAGGGCTCTGGAGTGTCTTGGCTAAGTGACTTCTTGGAGCCTCTGTCCACTCATCTGTCAAACCAGGTTAATACCACCGCCCACAGAGATGTTTTGAGAATTAAATAAGGTAATTCATAGAGCCCCTCTCACTTGGGGGTCAGTGCACCTGAGTTCCTTTCCCTTGCTTATCATCTGTCACCACTAAAGGGGAACTCAGTTCTCTCTAAGGTGACTGCTTTCTGTACAAGTCCTACAGCCACAGGCCATGCCTGGAAGCTAGCGCGCTCTGGGTGTGGGGAGCACACCCAGCATCCCAGCTCAGTAGGGGTCATGGCTGTCCAAAGAGACTCCTGTTGGGCCCTGTGCTGACTCCCACATAGGTGCAGACTAGCAACAATGAGCCATTTCCTGTTCTTAATTACACTATTCAGAGCTCTCTCAGAGTGGGTGGTTTGGAACCCCAACCACTAATTTACAGAGTGGTTGGAAAGACAAAAATAAAACAAAGACAGGAGAGTGGCCCTGCTAGCTCTGTGAGGGCTGCATTGTGGAGCAGAGAGCCTTCTGTTGGATGTATGTGGAGATTTTAAGGGACAGTGACCCCCTGAACAGTGGAAAGTCCAGTGCTGGAGTCATAAGACCCAGATTCAAACTCCCTGCCAAGTGCTTTCTGATGTGAGACTGTGGGCAAGTTATTTAACCTCCCTGAGGTTTGGTTCCCTGGAGAGGAAGGTGAGAACAGTGATGCTGACCTCATTCGTCCATTGGGAAGAACCTGTGGGGTGATTGTGTCCTGTGGATCAGTGTCCGGCCCCTTTCCTTTCATAAGGATTCATAGGATGGCTATCTTCATAGATAGTAGGAAGGCAGACTCAGCAAAAAGCTTTTTTTGCCAGAAGAAACTGAGGGTGAACTTTAGACAGAGTCACTGGAGACACCCCATGGACACATGTGTTCCTGGGAGAGCCACAGGGAGTTTTGGCTACTTAGACTTAGTCTAGACCTAGCCTGGCTGGGAGACTGGGCATTTAGTCTCTTTCAAGTTCGTATTTCTGATCTTGGAGGAGAAAAGTAATGTGAAAGTTTGTCATTCAAAAACTTGTACCTCTTCAAGTACAAAATTTGGGGGGAAAAGGCTGTCCATAAAGTAGACTGTGCATTCATACTAGAGACATGAGGCAGGAAAAGACTCAGTGCAATTTAGAAGTAGAAAGGAATTTCCTTATTCTGACAAAAGAAAACCCCTATGATTAACATATCCTTAATCGTGAACCTTTATAATAATGATTTAAGGGTGCCCTATTTTCCTTCTTTCAGTCACTGTTGTGCTGGAGGCTTTAACCACTTAAGAAGACAAACACGAGGACAGTGAGATTTAAAATTAAAAATTGTCTATATTTGCAAATGATAAAGTCATCAATGTAAAAGAATCTATAAACTACGAGTAAGAATTCAAGTTTAATAGCTCTAAGACCAAAAATCAATGCCGTGGACAATTAAAAATAAGTAGCAAATGAAATTTGTAAAAAAACAATTTTCACCAGCCACAAAAACTGTAAGGTATCTAAGGAAAAAAAAACAAACAATGATAAGATATTTATTGAAAATATAGAACTCTCTTTGAAGGGCATAAAATAAGACTTTTAAGCAAATGCTAACAACATACCACACTCACAGATGGGATGACTCAGTATCAGATAGTTAATAAGGCGCCCCAAGTTTAACTTATAATGTCAGTTTTATTGTGACAAACAAAATATGGATGAGAAGTGTACAAGAGGATTACATAGTAGAATTCTAAACTTGATTTGGAAAAGTAAATGACCAAAAATAACAAAAATTAATTTTCTGTAAGTGCATTATGCAGGGAAAGAATTTGTCCTTGTGGTTGTGGGCATTATAGCTTACAGAATTAGTGTGGATGCTGTGAGCCTCAGGGGCAGATATGGGGACCATCTGAGCTCCTGGTGGACCTAGACACAGTCCATGTACGCATGAGCACACAGAGGAGATTGTCAACAGTGGGGAAAAGTGGTTTGTTCAGTCAACAGTGCCTAAACTGTTTGCAAACCAAGAGAAGATAATCAAATTCCTACTTGATACCATACTAAACATAATCTAGATAATTAAAATTTGGAATGTAAAAAAGCCAAAAATTTTAGTCTTTTGGGGGAAGAATACAAAACCTAAGGAAACTTGTCTAATTCCAGGTATCAATGTGTATAATATATACCCACACATACTTAATATATATGGACATACGCATTTATTTATTGCTGGGATTTGAACTCAGGGCCTCACTTTTGCTAGATATGAGTAAATATATATAATATATATACATTTTTTCCTTTATTTACTTTTATTTTTGGCAACACTGGGGCTTGAACTAAGGTCTCAAACTAGCTAGCCAGGTGCTGTATCACTTGAGCCACTCCACAAGCTCTACATTGTAATTTAGATCTTCTTGATAATAAAACACCATAAACTAAATTAAAAGACAGATGCCTCCACCCAGAAGATGTTTGGTTCCTATAACCAGTCAAGAATTGACATCCAGAATATTTAAAGAATTTCTACAAATCAATAAGGCAAAAGGCTTTCCCATAGAAGAGTAGAAACAGGATAGAATAGGGAACAACCAAAACTCATGTCAAGACGCCTGCCTTCCATGGGGCTCAGGAGATGCAAATTTAAAACAGTGTGGCGAGATACATCACACAGCGCTCACATTGCTAAGAATTAGAATCTGACCACAACAAGGGTTGGCAAAAAAATCAGAGGAACTGGATCTTTTTTGTTTTTTTTTTAATACAGTCCTGCCAGGAGTGAAAATTGTTTGAAATAACTTTAGAAAATAAATGGCATTTTCTACAAAATAAAAATCAATAATTTTTACTTCTATAAAAAAACACTCTGGAGAAAATTGCTTGAGTTCAAGGAAACATGTTTATATAATAGTATTCACAGAAGCATTAATTTTTAAGTGCTAAAAATTGCAAGTAGTCTAAATGTCCATCAGAAAAGGAACACTTGGGCTTGGTGGGCTAATGCAAGTGGTAGAGTGCTGCATAGCAAACACAGGCCCTGAGTTCAAATCCCAGGACCTTCCCCAAAAAAGAAAGGGAATACTTTAAAGTATTTTATATGTTAAAGATAGGATTCTATATAGAAATTCAAGGAATGAATTAAATGAATTTTGATTACTTAATTTGGAGTCAGAAAAGAAGTTTCAGTTAAGTATTCTTTTGTTCATACTTTTTTTGATGGTGTTGGGATTTGAACTCAGGGCCTCGCTCTTGGTAGTCAGGCACTCCCAAGTGCTCTACCACTTGAGCCACCCCCACTCCCCCTCTGCCAGGTCCTTTTGCTTGTTTGGTTGATTTTCAGATAGGTTCTCAGGCATTTCACCCAAACTGGGCTTGGACTGAGATCTCCTACCTATGCCTTCTGCCTCACTGGGATTACAGTCATCTATGCCCAGTTTCTTTGCTGAGATGGGATCTCATTTTGGCTGGGCTGGCCTTGAACTGTGAATCCTCCTGATCTCTGCCTCCCCGGTTGCCAGGATTACAGATACACCACTACACCTGCCTCATATGGCTTTTGAAAAAAACACAAAATGGCGGTTTGCATTGTTTGTGGCAATACACATGTTGCAAAATTACCCAATCCTGCCTGATTAAGACATCTAGGAACTCAGGAGAGCAGGCCCTCTGGGACAGGAAGGAGGGGAAGTTGGATTGGGCCAGAACATTTAGGAGTCTTCAACTCTGTAAAGGTTTATTTCTTTAAATCAAAATGAAAATGGGACCAGTAGTTAATAGCATACAGTGTTAATGTTTGTTTAAGCTGAGGGTCAGCTATAGTAATTAAATAATTTTCTATATCTGTGTTAAAATCCTTTACTGAAGCAATGCCATCAGCACCCTTCCAGTTTGTCCAGAGAAATCCCACCCCAGTAGAGAGCATTCCCTTCAGCTCTGTCCCGTGTGCAGGAAGGGTGTGTGCACACTTGTATTTGTGTCATGCTCAGTGGATGTTGCCTTGGCAACTCGGGATGTTCTGTTATCTCTGAGTCCCGGGTAGCTGAAGGGCCTTGCATGTTGGTTTCTCATTTCCCTTTGAGAACTGTAATCAAGAGCTTGGCTGATCAGTCTGTCTGGCTTTGTCATTGACTCCTAAGTATGTGACTCACCTTGTCAGAATCATCTCTACTACCCAGCTCACACACCTCATTTTCATTCCTAAGACATATCTATCAATGTCTAATAAAAACAGGCCCCATTTGCCACCTTCCACCATTTTCACTAAGCAGTGAACAGACTTTATTGCGCAGGCAGAAGGGGTGCTGTATCTGCATTGTCTCTGGATCCTCTGGTCCAGCTGCTAGAATGCCACAGCATCCAGATGTGGGGCATGACACCAGCACATGTCCTGGGGTGCTGCCTGTTTGAGTGCGTGTTGCCTTCTGGTTGCTGTGGTCCATGGAATCCTCTGGCTTGAATGGCTCCTTGTCCAGCCTGGAATGCAGGGTGGAGTCCAGCCCCAGCCTACGTGACCCACTAACCTGTTGCACCTGTATTCCCAGCTCTCCATCCCCGGGGGTGGTCCAGCCCAGTGCTGGGCTTGAAGACACAAGCTGATGGGAAAGATGGTACGTGTTGAGTTTTCTCTGGGTCTCAAATGTACCCCTGGGAAGTTGCTTAGGGAGGTAAAGGCTGCACAAAGGACTCAAATAAACATGTCGAGTCAGCACACATGTTCTAGCTGGTCATGTTGAGGGGCTCTGGATGATCCCAGCCAGCCAGCCGGCAAGGGTTACCTTTTGCCAAGCATTTTAGAAAGGTGAAGACTGGAATGCAAGGACATTGCATGACTTCTTTTTGTTAGCAGTCTGGAAAGGCGCCTGTTCACTCCAGATCTCTCCATCCTGCTTGTAACAACCATGGGAGCTTCCTCTTTTCCTTGCACTCTTCTTTTTTTGTTTTGTTTTGTGTTTTGGCCATACTGGATTGGAACTCAGAGCCTCATGTTCAGGGGCTCTACCACTTGAGCCATACCCAAGTCCCTTTTTGCTTTAGTTATATTTTTTTAGATAGAGTCTCCTGCTTTTTTAGGCCATGATCTTCCTACCTATGCCTCCTGTGTAACTGAGATTACAGGAACGCACTCCCAGGCTCAGCCCTTTCTAGCACACTTCTAAGACCTAAGACATGGACTGTTGGGTGAGGAATTGTGTGACCAGTATTGAGCCCTTAGCTACTGGAGGTTAGGTCTTTGTCTCTTGCGGTTGTGGAGGTTCTTACTTCATGACGTGGATGTATAATTTTCCCTTCAGTCAGTCCCGGAAGGGACCCATCTGCCACCTTTGCAGGTGTTAATTATCCCTGATGAGAGGCTAGACCCTGTTCTAAGGCAGGCAGTGTCTAGACACACAGCCCTTGTCACTAAGAGGGAGACACCAGCTAGTGGGACTCGCCTTGAAATGGCATTTGAACAGTGCACTTTCTCTGGGCCTATCTGTACAGTCTTGGGTTTTTATCAGTCTGGCAATGGGTCTTTTCTTTTTGCAGTACTGGGATTTGAACTCAAGGCTTCACACTTGCAAGGCAGAGGCTCTACCCCTTCAGCCATGCCCCCAGCCCTTTTTGCTCTGGTTATTTTTGACATAGGGTTCTCACTTCTTTCTCAGGCTGGCCTCGATCATAATCCTCCCTTTTATGCTTCCACCTAGCTGGGATGACAGGTATGTGCCACCATGCCCAGCATTTACTGTTGAGACGGGATCTCGTGAACTATTTGCCCCAACTGGACTAGAACTATGGTCCTCCTGATCTCTGCCTCCCAAGTAGCTAGAATTACAGTCGTGAGCTACTGGGTCTTAATAATCCCATAAAGCCCAGGTGATGAAGACAGCCAGCGTGAAGAGAGGTAGTGCTTTTCCTCCCCCGTATTACGCAGAACCATTAACATGGAAGACAGCTCCTTGGTTCCTGCTTGACATTCTGAGAATTTTTCTTTCTACTGACTCCAGCCTTTCCAAACAATTAATTTGATTTGCTTGGTGCCCACATGGTACCTTAAGAGTTCCATGGGAAAGCTACTCTCAGAAATTGGTAATAGCAATTTTTTTCTCTCTGAAAAGCCCCAGAGTAGACAAAGGGCTCCATTTTTATTGAATATTCTTTAGCATTTGAATTAAATTTTCCCCAATGCATATCTCTTTCAATTAAATAAAGTTAGTTAATTAAAAAAATCGTTCCTTGTAGAACACTGTGGAACCTATGCTGATCATATTACATCTGCTCTGTTAACTGCACAGAATCATCTCAATCACCGTATGTATCCACACTTACCACTGTGACGCCACTGGTCGTTAAACACGGAGACTCTGTCCTCAAATCTGTAAAATCAGGGACACTTGCTTATCTCATAGTATCATAAAAGTCAAATGCACAGATGCAGTCGTCTCTTGGTACCCCCAGGAGATTGGTTCCACGGTTCTCAGTGGATCCCGGAATCCAAGGATGCTCAGATGCCTGTGCACTGTGATATAATATTTGTCTAGAACTTACGCACGTCCTCCTGAGTTAGTCTTTAAGTCACCTCCAGTTTACTCATAGTACCAAATGCCAGGTAAAAGTAACATAGAGAGCTCTCATACTGTATAGTTTAAGGAATAATAACAAAAAGTCAAAACATGTTCCATACAGATTGAATTGCTTAAAATATTTGAAGTTGAATCGTATATAGTAAGGAGCCTGATCATGGCATTTCCAGACATGCATGTAATGGGTTTTGATCACACTCTAATCTGAGGTGGACTCTTCAGATGCAGAACTGCGTATACACAGGGGCAACTCTACGTCATTCTTCCCTGCATTAGAATTACCCTGCATGCCTTGCCCCTGGACTGTGTGCACTTGGTAGTAGGAAACTCTTGTTAGGTCACTTCACAGAGCGCTCCAGTCCTCCAGCTCCTTTGTACCATCCTGATAGGAAGAGGTTGTCTGTGACACTGTTCACTGCTGCATCTCCACAGCTGAGTGGTGCACAGCAAAGTGTAATGGAGCATGAGATAGTCCAAGTGTTGTGCAAATGTTAGTTGGAGGAATGTATATGTGCATGTGTGCCGGCTCTGTTCAGCTAATGTCACCTGATGACTGAATATTAACTAGCTGAAGTGCTTGACGTCTGCATGAGCTCATCTCCAGTGGCATTAATAAATGTCCTTAGAAGCCAACCACTGGTGGCCCATGCCTGTATTCCCAGCTACTTGGGAGGCTGAGATTAGGAGGATCACAGTTCAAGGCCAACCCTGGGCAAATAGTTTGCAAGACCCTGTCTCTGAAATAACCAGAGCAAAATGGAGTGGAGGTGTGGCTCAAGAAGTAGAGTGCATGCTCTGCAAGTGCAAAGCCCTGAGTTTAAGCCCCACTCCCACCGCAAAAAATAAATAAACTAAAATAACTGTAGTTGGGTTAAGAAAGGGTATACTGTGAAGTGTAGATTGTTTTCATTTATTAGTTTTGCATTGTTATTTTTCATCAGTTGGCCTATCATATCATATGTGGGCCTTAGCATTTATCAACAAGCCTCCTCCTTCTGCCTCCACTGATGGGTGCCCCTCTCTCTCTTGTTTCTCCTTCGGTAGAGCCTGTGTAGTTTTATCTCCTGCACGTTGAAGAATCTCAGTCCTTGTGGGAAAGGCCAGGAGTTGACAGTAAATGTGAGACAAGATTTTAGTGCCATGCCTCTGTGTGGGAGCAAGGGACTTTCCTGACTGATAAAACTTATGTGCCAAGTGGCAACAGTGAACAAGCTAGGTACACATCAACAGCTCGTTCTCTGGAATTCATGGAGATGGAGCCAGCATTCCAACCTTCCCTGGCCAGAAGATCACACTGGGTCAGCCTGACTGAGCTGTTGGTCAGATGGCAGCCCTTGCTTGTGGCACTGGAGTAGGAATTGCTTGGATGTTCTACCCATTAGTACAGTACATCTGGGGATGAGCCACACGAGGACTGTGCTGTCACCTGCTCGACAGCTGGAGCTGTCAGCCTCTATCTTGGATTCCCTGTGATCAGCCAGATTCACTGAAATGTGCAAGATAAGCTAGTGCATCGTTGCATTTGGCGTGTGGACTGTCTCAGGCATGGGTTATAGAGGCCGATTTCCGGTTCCCACTCAGACTTTCTGGGCTGGGCTTGCAAAACACCAGCTTTCACATGCACCAGTCGATTCTAGTTCATGGGAGGGGTAGAGAGCCGTGCTGGGCAGACCTGAGTGAGACTCTGACGCCTTTTAGTTGGGTGGCTTGTGGCATGCAGCTCTGCTGAACACTGGTGTCCTTCTAATGACAGGGACAAGAATGGTGATGTCCATCTCATGGAGTTGCTAGGATTAGAAGTGATAATGTACACAAGGTGGTGTAGGCCAGCACCTCTGAGCATTATCTGGTGAGGCAGTGGTGATGACAATGATAGTGGCGGTGATGATGGTGACCATTCACGATGATGATGGTAGTGTTGATGGTGGGTATGATGGTGACCACTTGTGATAGTGATGATGGTGATGGTGGTTGTAACCATTCGTGATGATGGTGATGGTGATGGTGACCATCCATGATGATGGTGATTGTAGTGGTGGTGGGGATGAGGATGAGGATGATGGTGACCATTTGTGGTGATGGTGGTGACCATTCCTGATGCTGGTGATGTTCTAGGGGTAGGGGTGGGGCAACTGCAGTAACTTTGCCACACCAAGTGCTCAGAAGTGGAGAGAGCACAGTGAACCTTTGATATCTGTAGGTCTGTGTTCTAAGGAGCTTGCTGTAGAGGGAAAATGCTCACACTCAGGATGCAGAGAGCTCAGTGCTGTGCTGTGGATGCTTGGTTCACTTTTCCCATCATGCCTCCCAACTTCTGCTAAAGACATGCGCCTTTCAACCCATCTCAAATTTTCACTTGATCACTTCAATTAAGCATGCTCACCTTGCTTTTTGTGTGAGAATTTGCTTTGGGGGGAGGCAGATTTTCACAAGATAAAGGTCAGGGGACACTCAGTAGGTCACACAACGATTTAAACAGAATGATGATAACGCAGGGCTGACTGAGAGCTCCTCCACACCCACTGAGCTGCGAAATGCGGGTATTGGGATGTAAAAGTTTTGTTTTGGAAATTTCTATCACATCTTTATTTTTGACCGTGCTTGACCAAACTGTACGTAATAAATCCACCACTTGAGCAGTGGTGAATAAATGGAAGAATTATTAACCATCTTGTTGGCAAACTGAACACACAAAATCAAAGACATTAGCCTCCTGGGTTAAATGTCATCACACTCTGTCACTAACAAACTCTCCACGTGACTTCAAGGGAAGCCTTTTATCTGAGGTTGACAAGGGAGAGATTCCAGCGAGTGATTGGGAGAGATGAAGGAATCACTGGAGCTTGCTCACCATTGTCCTAAGTGAAAATCATTCTTTGTTGTTTTTTTTTCTTTTTTCTTCCTGGACTGGCCCAGTTCTAGAAGCAGCTAAGGCCTGAGCACCTCCTTAAGACTCTACTGTCTGACTATGACACACTCAAAGAATGGTGCATAGCTCTAAGCCCTGAAATTCTCATTATCTCCTTGTGGAAATCATTTAAAATTTTTTAATTAATTTTTTTTGGTGGTACTAAGGTTTGAAATCAGGGCCTTGTGCTTGCTAGGCAGGCACTTTTCTACTTAAGCCACGCCCCAAGCCCTTTTCGCTTTTATTTTTTGAATAGGATCTCACATTTATGCCTGGGCTGACCTGAACTGTGATCCTCCTCCTGTGTAGCTGAGATGACAATTTTTTATAACTTGAGATGGGATATTGTGAACTTTTTGCCTGGGCTGGCCTCTAACCAAGATCCTCCCCATCTTCACCTCCCCAGTGGCTGGTTTTACAGCTATGAGCCACTGCGTCTGGCTGAATTTATTTTTTAAAGTAACAGTGGGCAGGGGAGCATATAAGGAAAGGTTGTAGAAGGGTGAATATAGTGGAAATATTATATACACATGTATGAAAATGGAAAAATGAGACCTGTTGAAACTATTCCAGGAATGGGAGGAGGGGAATAAAGGAGAATGATGGGGGGGGGCGCCCGTGGGTGGATTCAACTATGATATATTATAAGAACTTTGGTAAATGTCACAATGTACTCCCTGTACAATAAGAAAAAATAAATAAAATGATACATTATAGCTGGGCAGCACTTGCCTAGCACTCTGGGTGCAATCCTCTTCAACACCAAAGAAAACAAGAATTCCTAGCAGTAAACCTATGTATTAAAACACAAAAATTGTACATATTAGTAGAATACCGTGTGATGTTTTGATGCATGTATACATTATTTAATTGGTTTAAACATATATAACCCCTCTCACATTTAAGGTGAAAACATTCAGTCCTTTTCTGTAGCTCCTTGAGGTACCCAGCGTACAGTCAGTGTCTTTAGCCACCCTACTGGACAGTAGCACCAGAACTGCTTCCTGTCTAAGGTCAGCTTCATACCCAGGGACTAACCTCTTCCCCATCCCTCACTAAAAATTTTAAAATACCCTTTAAAGCTTCTGAAATTTCTCTCAAACCTGGATAAGCACCAGCATCTTGATTTTCCACAGTTTTCTAAACAGCAGAGCACCAGTTATGTTCATGATTTTTGCATGATGTTTAGTTCGAAGACAGGCTAATTAAATGATTAGCTCATTCTTCTCCCAGGTGGTTTTTAAAGACCAGTATTTAAAACCCCATGGAGAGATTTGCTGAATCCAGGAACCCACTTGGATAGGTGATTAGTCTTTGGACAATAAATAGAAAGCCACTGAAGTGGTTCTGCCACTTGGTATTTGCATGTGGAAACCTTCTGCAGGTTAATATTCCCATCTCAGAATGCCCCTGGCCCAGCACTCAGAGCCTGTATAGAGGGACAAGGATGACTCAGGATGTCCAATGCAGAGCACTTCAAGAGCTTCCAGAAGTCAGTGGTCCACCTGTTCCTGCCATGTTGGTATTCCGTGTGGTTTGGACTCCTTGTAGGTCTGGGGTGTAGGTGATAGGTCTGTGTTTCAATACAGTTATCAGTGGTTCCACACAGAGAAAACCAAGTTAGGCTCAGGTGCCTACCTGTACCTCTGTGTTCCGTGTTCAAAAGAGTGCTCAGAAATGCTGACTGCCAGGCATCTGCAAAGTTGAATAGCTACTACTCTGGGGAGTTGGGTTTGGGGGCAACCCTGCCCACTGAGGGGTGTGGAGCTCAATCATGCTAGCTTATTTCTAGGCAGTCAGGGAGAGACTCTAGCCTCATCAACTGGGTGGTCCTGTGTGTCCTTGTCACTTAAACCTCTGAAAGTCCAGTGGTAGGAAGAATGTAGCCATGGAATCATGTGTGTCTGAACTCCACTCCTGAATCTGCTACAGAATGACCTAGGGACTCAGTGAAAGCCTTTTGGAGCCTCGGCCTTTCTGATGAGCACACAAGGAATAGAATGGTTAGTTGCATTTGCTGGAGTCTAAGGATTTCTGATGTGCAGAAGTGGATATGATGCTCTGCTATGCCCAGTCCATGCTGGTTGGCTGCTGAGTTGCTCCTTTTCGTACTTCAGTTGGCTAAGAGCATTGCCATTCCTTCTCTGCACAGGAAAAAGCAGGCTCCTCCCACTTCTCTAAATAGTGGTCTTACCTGACCAAGATCTGCTCAGAGTAGCCAAAGGTCTGTGACATGAGCTGAAACTTCCATGTGCACAGGTAGCACAGTTCCTTTTTCAGATATGAGCGAGTTATTCTGCTACTGAATTTTACTTCCAAAGCTAAGGATCCCCTCCTCCAAGCCCCTAAAGGTACTAGAGGTATGGGTCAAGTGTTAGAGTGCCTGCCTAGCAAGTACAAGGCTCTGGGTTCAAACCTGCGTTCTTCTAAAACCTGTCTGGTTAATGTTAAAGTTGTTTGTAGAACATAATAGGCAACAATTATGCACACGCTGTTTGCTAGTGGAAACAAAACAGTGTTCTGTCATGGTGGACTCCATCAACACTGGAGTTCACATTCACTGGATGAGCGCATGGCTGGGATGTTGAGTAGGGAGGGCTCAAAGAATCAATGAAGACCCTAGGGTCTTCTTGCACAACTTTTGTATGCAAAGAGAAGAGAGGGTTGGGTGTCAGCTATAGTTTAGGGTGAGAGCAGAGAAGGGTAGTATTTTTGAATAGGGACAATGTGGAGGCAAGAAGCCACAAAAAGACTGCAGTGTGTCACACTGGAGTATCACACTTGGTGATGAGGAAGGAGAGGGTACTTTAATTGATGGTAAGACTCCCTTGCAGGATTTTGAGGCTTTGGATTAGGCTCTTGTGAAAATCGAAAGAAGTATGGATGGGATGGAGGAGGGGCATTCTTCCTGTTCTGTAACTTTTGAGACCTGAGAGGTAAAATATATGAAAACACTTCCCAAAGCACAGGGTGAGGGTGCCCTAGGGGTGACATGAGGATGTTAGCCAAAGAGCGGAGACCCAAGCTCTCTTAGTTGGCAAGTTTATTTTCTAAATCTGTGAAAGAATCTCTTTGAAAACAACAACAAAAGTTGGTGTCTTTAGAAGGAGCCAGCCTGACAGCTTGGGGACCAATGAGCTAGCCGCATATCTGATTTCTGATGGGGCTGGGAGGGACCGCTTCTGAAGATGGCACCTCAGTGAACTGGAGTACCCTGTCACAGCCACCATTTCTGCAGAGAATCAAGAGCAGCCCCATTCTTTGTCCCCATGGAGCTCGTTAGCAAGTCAGAAGTCATTTTTTCCTTGTAAACTCTGTCTCTGTCTGTCTGTCTGTCTCTCTCTCTCTGTGTATGTATGTGTCTGTCTCTCTCTTCCTCCTCCTCTCCTCTCTCTCTCCCTCACCCCCCCCCCTCTCCTTCTCTCTCTCTCTCTCACCTCCCTCTTTCTCCTGAGAGTGCTACATGCCTTGGTATTGCCCCAATCTGGCCCCAGCAATTGAAACCTCCCTGGCACTGAGGCCTGATAGTCACCAGGCTGGGGTTCACATACCCCACAATCCCCCCATGTGCAGCTCCCTGAGAACAAGTCACCTGTGCTTTTTGAACTTCTTTGCTCTCCTCTAGAATGGGAGGAATAACACTTGTTTTGCATGGCTTTGGGGAAGATGAAGAAGAGATGATTGAGAACCTAGCTGAGTGATGCAATAGGCTAAAAAATTATAATGAAGATTTTTCATTTAAAATCCTTGACCTATGACCTTCTCTCTGAGCTGGTTATTATTAAGACCATTCAAATTCATCCTCATAGATTTTGGAGAATCCTCGTTGATGCCAAAATGATGAATTGGGTTTAAAAGTCTGTATTCAAATTGGTAGAACATAAGGGCTTTAAATTTGTGTACACACAACACGCATACATTCAGATACAGGTGTGGGTTGTCTTCACAATATTGTTTTAGTGAGTTTGGTACACGTGATTATTATGAAGAGGGGCTGTGGTCACACTTCTGATATACAATATACGAGAACGTAAAGCTGAAATAGAAAAATCGATCATCTTCTCAAAAGGTAAATCTACTTTAGATAGCACCAGTCATGGTTAGGAAGCCAGGTAAACTCCCTGTCTGCCAAGAAGAGCACTAGTCCAGCCACAGAGACTGTATTTGAAGAGATTTTATGGGTTTATGGTATAAAAAGTGATTTTGTACCATATCAGAGATGGAGTCATTTGTAGGGAGAATGAAAAATAATTACCTCTGATATCTTTTATTTTTATTGAAATGATATTTGAATACTCTGACATTTCTCTGCACCCACTTGTTTTCCTTTTTGGTGATCCCAGCCATCATCCAAGTCAAAGTCAAGGGCTCTATGCTCCCCCACATTTTCTGTTCTCCTGACCTATCCCTTGGGTTACAGTTGGGAAGTCCAAGAACCTCTGCTTCACCATATTTTCTAGAGGAATAACTCTGAAATTGAAATAGGTGAGAGCTGGTTCTTCTGGAGTCACAAACAGCTGTGCACAGGTTGGTCGTGGCAGAATGAATGCAGAGTGCCTTGGACTCCAAATCTCCATCTTTCTGCCACTCGGGGACCTGTCCAGGCAACTCCAACTCCCAACTGTGTCCTATAACTTCCTTCAGGCTGATCTCCAGGGTGTACTGTTGAGGTCAATAAGGTCCCTGATGCATCATTTTGCTTGTTACACAGTCCATGCAATAAATAAACCAGGAACTGCAGTACTAGGAAAAGAGCAAGCTTTGCCACCAGGCCGACATTTGGGTTGGGCTCCCCCACTATGGTGTGTGTGATCTTGAGCAGGTCCCCAAATGCCTATAGCTCTCATTTTCATACAATTTCAGTAACAGTACCTCCTTCAAAAAGTTCAGGTGGGAAAGTCACGGACTGGGTAGGGATGGGGGGGCCTTCTTCACTACTTGAAGCTACCTCAGTTTCAGCTATTGTTGCTCTGGTGTTGTGATGAGGAAAACAGGAAGCCATCTATGGCAAAGCTTCTCCCAGCTGTGTGCAGTGGCTCACATCTGTAATCCCAGCTTCTCGGAAGGTAGAGATCAGAAAGATCAAGGTTTGAGGCCAGCCCTGGCAAAAAGTTAGTGAGATCTCATCTCAATCAGTAAACTGCATATAGTGGTGTACATCTGTCATCCCAGCTGCAAGGGAAGTGGAGGATCACAGTCCAGGCTCACCTGGGCAAAACTATAAAACCCTATTTGAAAAATAACTAAAGCAAAAAGAACTAGTTGGGTCGCTCAGGTCATGGAGCGCCTGCCTAGCAAACATGAAGTCCTGAGTTCAAACCCCAGTATCACCAAAAAGTAAAAATAAAAGCTTGCCTCACAAATGTTGGTCTCCTTCAGTCTCTTCAGATGGGTGTAGGTGGGCAAGTGTGGAAAGGAAGAATGTTCTTTAAAGAGGTATGCACCCCGAATCTCTGTGCTCTGGAGGGGGACAGTGGCACAGAGAAGTGCTAAGGAGACAAGCACCATGCAGGCTTCTACCAGTCTTCATAACTTCACTCTTTTCCCAGTGTCACCCTACCTTGAGAGGCTGGAATCAGGCAGGTGGTAGACAGGGAACAGTTGCCTTGGGCTCCTGCAGTGCAACCCACCCCTCCCCCAGAATACTACACATCTCCCCTATTTCTTTATAGCCCTCCCCCACCACAGTCAGCAAAGAACCCCAGAAAATTTTGTTGAATTTTGAGCTGCCGGTCCTCAGAGTAGACCCAAGTCATATATGCAAGTAGTTTCAGCATTTCCAAAAAGTGTTTCATGTAACATTATCGTGGAAAGGGCTCCGTTAAAACAACCACCACAAAATATATGATTTTGGTAAATATCCTTTTTAGAGGATAGTGATGCCCATAACATATTAAGGTCCCTAAAAAGCTCTATACCAGAAAACCAGTTTAACTACACCACATCAGTGTTTCTTAGCTTCATTCAACCTCAGAAACCTTTTTTTGCTTCTTCCCAGGACACTTATTAACAGCTCCTGCATGCTAGGAACTATGGGCCAGTGGCAAGTCAATCGGTATTAATCTGCAATCACAAATCTTCATACATCTCTTTGCCTTGAGTGGACTTCTATGTAGCGTGTGCTTCCTGTTAGGATGCCATTGTCCTTACTTGGCTGCAAAGTAAAGTTTAACGATTTCTTTCATAACTCTGTTGTGATGTCATTAGGGATCAAATGTTTGGCCAGACTTATTTTTTCTACTTGAGAAGCCTTTATAATCATGGTCCATGATGACACCGTTGCTGCCTTAAACCCCAAATCCAGTTGAAAAGGATGGGATGGGACCCACTGAGCCGTCCCAGGAGGTCCCACTCACGTTAACACACAGCCCCACGATCCAGTTAGCTTTCTGTGGAAACATTTACAGATGCTCTACCCACTACCTTCACTGCTGGCCATTGTGTCTCTCTGGCATCATCAAGGTAGCCACCTGATCATCATTCCCACATGGCAGCTACAGCAATTCCTCCCCTAAAACATAGTTCAGATCAATTTCAGTTTGGTTTGAGTGTGGTGTTTATGTCTCACACAGTCCAGGTCTCAAAGGCTTGGTCACCCAGATGGTGATATTGGGAAGGGCTATGCACACTAAAGAGCTGGGGCCTTATAGGAGAACCTTAGGTCATTGGGGGTGAGCCCCTAGGAGGATTGTGAGACCCCACCATTTTCTCTCTCTCTCTTTTGTTTGCTTCAACATTTGCTCATATTTTCATGTGCCACTATCCACACCCTTACCGGAAGCCAAACCAATGGGGCTGCCTGATCTTGGACTTTACAGCTCCTCAACTGTGAGCTAAATGAGCCTCTCTTTACTTCATCTGTAGCCTGTGCTAAGTATTTTGTTAGAATGGTGGAAAATTGCCTAATACAGTCCTATAACTGAGAAATGCCAGAGCCCTCATAAGTGATGTTCGAGGGCCTGCCTGATGGGACCCCTGCCATCCTCCACTTAACCCCTTGGTTGGTTGCAGCAACCCCAAACTTCTTATTCCTTTAGAATGTTCCAAACAAGGCTCTATATCATGGCCTGGAATTTCCTTCCCTTTCTGCCAGAGCTGCTCTTCCTCTGGTTCATTCTTCACTTACTCTTCTTGACTTCTGTCCCATACCATCTTACCAGACAAGCCCATCTGTGCCACCATGGAAAATAGCAGCCCTCACCCACCAACCCCTCCAGAACAATTACTTGCTATCTGCTGCCCTGCTTTTGTGGTGGTGGTAGTGGTTGTTGTCATTGTTCTTGCTGACTGACATCACAGTGGTCAAGGCCTGCCATGTGATATGTTGACTTGATTATCTGCTTATTGTCTCCCTCTCCCACAGGGACATCAGCTATGTAGGACAGGAGCTCACTTTGCTCACAGCAGTGCCCCAGGCTCCTTGCCTAGTGCTTGACGGGCAGGCAGCTCAGGGTTAGATTGTTGACTAGATGAATAAAAGCTGTCGCCATCTGTGGGTACTGACGTGACCAGAGTGAGTTCTACGCAAGAGGTTGTGAGCATCAATGAACTTAGTTTCCTGTGTTATCTGGAACGCCTCAGGCTGGCAGCTTTCTCCTATTCAAAAGCTGCCCAGTGAACCTGTCATAGGTGAGAGCCAGAGACTCCTGATCACTCGGGTGGGGACTGAAGTCTCAGAGGAAGAGGGGACAGGGAGAGACTGCACAACAGAAGGAAGAGGCAGCAGGCAGCGCCCTGCAGAACTACAGGCAGCAATGCCAGCCATCCACTGTCACTAAAGGTGGCTGTTCTGTCATGTGTCACTTATGGCATGTGTGCTTTATTTGTCAGCATTTGGGCTCATCCCCTCGTACAAATACTATCCTAATTTAATCTTGTCAGTTATAAGCCTTTGAGATCAGAGGGGCATGTACTTGAATGGGCAGCTCACACTTGGAGGTCAGCTAGGGTAACAGAGCAGAAAAGGACTCACTTGTGTTGGGCCTGCATTTCCTTGCAGATAGGAAGAGAAGGTCATTAACATCCCTTCCTGTCCCAGATGTTCCAGTCCTCTAGGAATGTAGTCGTCATTCATGTCATGACTCAGCCCTGAGGAAACCTAGACAGCTACACCCAGAGGTGGAGTTGGCCTTGTGAGAAGTGTCTCCACAAATGGCTCACCATGGAGATTATGTGGATACAAGGAAGAGCCTTGTTACAGGTAGGTTTCTCCCTGAAGAGTCCACGCTTGTCCCTGCATGACTGAGATGGAGGTATCCTCAGAGCATCCCCAGGGAGCTAGAGAGAGGACCGACACATCACAGATGCACAGAGGCTGAACAGCCTCAGAGAAGTAATTTATGAGAAAGGAAATGTCCTCTGTTGAATGTAAAAATTCAAGTGCAGTGATGATTTATAGATCAAAGCCATCACAGACCTTGAGCTGGAAACCCCAGGTCACGTGACCCACCAGAAAGATAGCCAGTGGCCTAGAAGTCCTGACAGCTTCATCAGAAAGAGGAACTGTGGACTTGACTGGACAGGAAAGAGAAAGGGAGGCTGGGTGACTCTGAGGCCAGGACACAGAGCTGCCATTCCAGACTTCCCAGTGGGGTGAATGGAATCCCGATTGGCACAGGAGGATGAATTCTACACTTAGATTGTGTTAATGCATCAGTTCAGCAGCCCATTGAGGTTGGTTTTGGCATCCCCATTTCACAGACAGAAATACAGAGGCTCATGGATCTTGCAGCTTGCTCTGGCTTCTGTTGGAGAGTATATTCCACACCTCTGATATTTCTGTGATCTGGTTCCAACTTGGGCCTTTGAGGGTGGAGACCCTGCTATGTCAAAAAGCCAAATGACATGCTTCATTCCTATGCTGTGAAACACCCCTGGAGCACATCACAGGAAACCCTTCATCAATGAGGCATGCCTCAGCCACCACCTGATTAGGATTATACTTGTCAGCCCAGAACAGAAACTATTAACAATATGCAAAAGGTCATTTTTTGGTGATAGAGAAAATGTCACCCACAATCAAACTTCATTACTTGGTTTTAAATCCAGCCAAGATGTAGACCTGTCATAAAATCATGAGGGCCAGAGGACATTTCACAAGTCCTGCTGGCAGAGGACTGTTGAGGAGGGCTGTACTTTGAGCCAGACACAACCTGGCCCTGCCTCATATAGTTGTGATGCTTTGGGACAAGACGTTGAACCTATTTGAGCTTTTGTTACTCATCTTGACAAATGGAGTAAGAATGGTGCTTCCATGACGGGTGACAGAGACTCAGCAGGATACTGTGTGCAGTAGGCATTCACCAATGCAGGTGACCCTTCCTCACTTGGTCACCCTCACTCCACATCATTTATTCCACCATGATACAACCTTGCTTCCAAGGAGCGAGGCTAAGAGGCCTCCCCGAATTGAGGCTGAAGCTTTAACCTGAGCCCATTGTCTGGACCTTGGCAGGAATAAATAATATGTTAGAAAACCAGCACTGGTTTGTGCTTCCCACTTTCAAGGAAAAGAAGAAGCCAGCAGGCCTCTTACCTAGATCTCCATAGCTCACTAGGCTCTGTGGGCAGCTGGTATCCCACTGGCTCTTTCAAATGAAGCTCTAGTTTGAGCCAAATACCTGGACAGGGATAGCAAAAAGAAAGGACTGGAAAGAATACCAGTGTTCTTTGCAGGATGGAGAGTGGCCTGTGATTAGTGTTTCTTTCTAGGCCTATATTTTAAATTACAGTCACAATTTATTGCTATTATGAGCAATGATCGCTGCTTGCACTGGGTGCTGCAAACAAGGGGATTTAGCCAGGCCTGGTCACTGCAATGTTCCAACAGCACTAAGACAAAGGGGCCTGGTGGTTAGAGAACATGGACCTTCCCTCCTGTATCATGTCACAAAAGACCTACTTTGTCCTCCTGCCTGTGCTCACTAAGACACTTCCCTCCAAAAACCAAATTAACTCAAATTATTGAGTGCCTGGTGTGCTGGGCAATGGCGTGGAGGTGGTGAGGGAAATGGGAGCTTTTAGGGCATTGCTATCCTCCATAGGAGGGTTTCAAATCCTAAGCATTCTGGGAATTCAGCAATGTGACTTGGTTAGTGGGAGAGGAATAAAGAGGAGTAGGTGGATCATTAGGTCCACATCTAACATGGAGGAAACCAGGTTGGCTATGGAGGGCAGTTCCCTGCTAAAGGGAGAGGCTCAACAGTTTGGTTTGCAGTGCCCACAAGGGCTGATACATTCTACCTTGGCTCAATGAGTAAGCAGACATGGCAGACAGAAGCCTTGGATAGTGGAAGATACTAGAAGGCAGGTTTGCAATAGTTTCTAGTCCCAGGTGGGAGAGCTATTTGGAGTGTCATAGGATAAGCAAGCTCTATTCTCAGAGGCCTGGAGTAGCTAAGAGCTAGACACTGGGGTCAGCATCTTGGTAGATGATCACGTGTCACTTAACAGTGGGGACATGTTCTGAGAGGTACATTATTGTGATTTTGTCCTTGTGGAAGCATCATGGAGTGTGCTTATACGGTTCTAGATGTTATAACTTTCCCACACCTAGGCTCCATGGTATAGCCCATTGCTCCTAGGCTGTAAATCTGTTCCACGTGTTACACTACTAAATACCCTGGGCAGCTGTAACACAGTGGAATTTGTATTATCTGGGCACTGAAAAGGTACAGTAAAAATAGGTGACAGGCATTTCTCAGTTCCATCACTGTCTTACTGGACCACAGTGTGTGTGCAGTCAGCTGTTGACTGAGACATGAGTATATATAACACCTGACTGCATTTAACACCAGCAGCTTCCCATACATCATTTCAGCAGGCTGGGGTTCAGGATAGACTTCCATTGCCACAGGAGAGGAGGAAGTTGGGGCATGGCAGAGAGGCTGGTGTGTGCCCTAGCTTTCTGTGTGCTGAGATAACTGTTGGGAACCTTGTCCGTGCATATGGACTAGAGGACCGAGCCCAGTCCTTCTGATCTGTGAGAAGAGCCTGAGTTTATAGGGAAATGGCTTCACAGACCTGGTGGAGGCAGGAGCTGAGAGTTTAGTTGAAGAAAGAAGACATAAGAGAATGGAAATTTAAAGGAAGGCACATGTGGTTACTAGAAAAGCTATTGGAAATTGGTCCATGAGTGGTTACTGAATGAATCACAAAGACACAACTTGTTAGAGAATAAAATTAGGGAGGAAGTATTTCAGGATGAGACATTCCCACAAGGAGATAAAATTTCTGCTAGGTTTTATAGGTTTTTGTCAGACCCCAAAAATGGTGTTGGGCATTTTAAACTGGAAGATGGTGTGGAAAAGGCCAGAAGATGTGAGATGGGAAAGACATCTTCTGAGTTTCAAGTTTGTTGGGAAAGGCTTTGAGGACCAGTAGGAGAAATCTGATCCTGACCTGGTAGGACTTAGGCAGTAGGAACACCTATGACTTTGTAAGATGAGGTAACAGTGGTATGTGGTATGGCACAGAAAGGCACCAATGTGAAGAACTATTGTATGGCTTGAGGAGTGAGTTAGCACTGCTGAGCCAGGGTGGGGACAGTAGGAATGGAGGGGAGAGAATGGATTCCAGAGATCTGTCAAAGTAACTAGATAGACATAAAGGAAAGGGCAGAAAAGACCAAGTGAGTAACAGATGGTCACAGTTATAAAAGGAGGAAGAGGAGAGAATAGGACGCGTAACCAGTGCTAAGTGCACAGCAGCTACTGTTCCTGTTATCATCAGGATAACCATTGCCAGTGTCATTGCTACATCCTCACATTTGTAGATGGCTCAGCTTAGTGTACACAGTGGAGACCTGCATTAAAGATTTGGTCTTCATTCATGAGAGATTTATTAAGTCCTTAGCAATGCCACAAAGATGAGTGAGACCTACCCCAGCCCTCAAGAAGGTCCCACTGGCCAGCCATGGTGGATCACATTTATAATCTCAGTTACTGGGGAGGTGCACATTGGGATGATCATAGTTTAAGGCCATCTCCAGGGGAAAAATTAACAAGATTTCTGTCTCAACAAATAAGTCAAGTATGGTGGTGTATACCTGTGAGATTCCAGCTATGCAGGAGGCATAGGTAGGGGGATTGTGTCCTGAGGCCAGCACCAGGGGAAAAAATGCAAGACCCTATCTAAAAAATAAGAAGAAAGTTCCACTGTGGTGGACAGATACCTACATACACAGTCACAGTGTTTTCCTGGTAAAGATGACTCTGTAGGAAGCAAGCACTGAGACCCAGGGGAAAGAAACTTGAAGGGACTCAATGGATGACAGGAAGAGGAGTCAGAGCTCCCTCCCATGCCATTCCACCTAGCCTAATTTGGCCTGGAGTGTCACAAAGCCAAAGCCAATTTGTAGTCAGCACCTCACACCCACAGGGAGTGGCCAGAAAGCAAAAGCCAACATGTTCAATTACTTTGGGTCCAGATGCATCCAGAAGGCGTAGAGATAAGGCAGGAAATTCTACTCAGAACCAAAGTTCCCATTATTGGCACCAAATCCCCATCAGCCCTTTGGAGAAATAAAAATGTTGCTAATAGTCATGTGATATTGAGAAATTCCTGACTTCTAAAGGACAAGATTTTTGCCAATGGAGGATGGGTGTTTAAAATTGCTTTTCTTCCAAACTTATTTTTAGCCTCCAGAGCTATAATCCTGTTGCTGACTTAGATGCAGTATGTGGACCCAATTGATTGTGTTTGGGAATAAAGCAAGCCATGTCCTCTGTTAAGAGCTGGGATGTTTCAGGACCTATGCAAGTGGTTAGTCTCAGAAGGACTTACCGAGCAGCACTTTGGAGACAAGGTAATAGTCACCAGTAAAATCATTAAGAAATTCATGGCCCTTGCTCACCTGCTCTGGAGCGTGGGAAGTTCTGTGATAGTGGAAGAGCTCTTGTAGACACACTAGTTTCCTCACATGTGTTATTGCTGTCTTATTATCAAGTGCCTGTGAGAGAAAACGTAAAGCCATGTAAGTTTGATCTTTTGTTTATGAATTCATCCATCAAGTGTGTGTTCCTCTTCCCTTTCTTTGCCCCAGGTGTCTTGCTTTCTCGGGGCATGCAGACCTGCACATGTAATTAAAAGATGCCTTGAAGAATGAGTGCTGTATTAGGTACCTGATAAGGCTTGCTGTGCATGGACCATTAGGGAGTGTTTCTTTGAAATACTAGATATCATCTAATTCAGGACTTCAAGCATGAACACGAAGTTTCCAAGGAAGAAGATGGGGAGTGGGAAGCAGTCAGTGCATCCTTCAGTCAGGAAAGCACAGGATTCTGGGTACTGGAGCGGAGCCATAGAGGATCTGATCCAGGACTCAGTTAGATGTCATGGAATCAGCTGAGGGGTTGGTTATCCCATGAACCTTCTCATTTTACAGGAGAGGAAACTCAGGGAAATCAAGAGGGCTGTCCAAGATCATACAGCTCTAAGGGAGCTCTAGTCAGAACCAGAATTTGTATCTGTTGGGTTTTCTCCAAGTCTAACAGTAGAGCTGGGGTGCCGAGGATGCTGAAACTCCTCAGAGGTTCTTTGCTGCTTCCAGGGACAAATAGCTCAAACTACATCTGCTTTTCTATGTAGAACATAACAAGAAAAACGTCTAGTAGCTGTTTGTATCATAAATACTCACATTTGTGCCAAATGTTCCTATTTTTGAGACTACAGGATTGGATTGGAAATTCATTGGAGAAAAAAATTCATTTCTTGGTGCTATATATATATTGGAAGAAAGCTGGAACCTTTGGGAGGTATCACTGTAAGAGTGGAATTGATTTTTCTTAAACAAACTTACCTTTAAAAGTCAGGTGAATCTTACTTTCTTCCTTCAGGAAGTGGTTCTGGAGAGTTGGCTCTGTACCCATTGATTCTTACCCTGGATGGCTTTTGAGCTCTGTTTTAGAGGACGCAAACACCTCTTTTTGAGTGTCGGGTGGTGGCAGGGTGGGTGTGTTTTCTTTACAGGCAGGTGTGGTATTCAGAGCCTGCTCCAGTGAATCAGTTGAGGCAATCTCTTCCCTGGTTCTCTGCCTTCAGGCTCCCACACCATACATCATGCCTGGCTAGCATGGTATGATGTGCCTAGGCTATAAGGCCCTAAACACTCCTTCAGGGTACCAAGAGGAATTTAAAGATCACAAAGATCGTAATGTGACCCCCTCTTTTGTATGTATCCCAGGCAGAGTTATTCCTTAAGTGGAATCTCTCTTTTCTATTCACATCTAGATGACAGCTTTCAGACAGAAGCAACTGGCTGAGACATTAGGGTAACTTGAGCCTCGGGTCCAGTGGGAAGTGCTTGGAAATTCTGTGTTCTCCAGTCTGCTTTTAAGGAATCCATGATAGTCTGTATGTAAGTGGAGCTGATGCTACCGTATGTTGGATATATGTTTGTGTGAAGTCATGTATATGTGTCTGTATTTTTCTACCCACCCACCCACCCATCCATCTAGCTAATGAAGACTTAGTATGAGCCAGTATTTCTCTAAGCTTTTGGGATACAGCCATAAACAAACCAAGTTAAAATCCTCGTGCTTACACCCTAGTATAAGAGAGACCAATAAACAAATTCAATAAACTATCAGGCAGTAGTGGATACTCTAATTAAAGCAAAACATGAGGACAGGGGAGAACAAAGTGCTTTATTATAAAAGTAGTCGGGGAAAGGCTTCTCTAAAGAGGTGATACTTGAATAGACTTAAATGAAGAGGCATGACCCCAGAAACTAACCAAGAAACCCACCAACATGAAGACCATCCTGTTCATCCACCCATCTACCCATTCTCTCTCCCATCTTCCCATCCACCCATCCACCCACCCACCCATCCATCCATCCATCCATGTATCCTCCCATCTACCCATCCATCCATATGTCCTCACATCCATGCATCCTCCCCCCTATCTTCCCATCCACCCATCCATCCACCCATCCATCCATCCATTCACCCATCCATCCACCCATCCATCCATCCATTCACCCATCCATCCATCCATCCATCCATGTATCCTCCCATCTACCCATCCATCCATATGTCCTCACATCCATGCATCCTCCCCCCTATCTACCCATCCACCCATCCATCCACCCATCCATCCATCCATCCATCCACCCACCCACCCATCCATCCATCCATCCATCCATCCATGTATCCTCCCATCTACCCATCCATCCATATGTCCTCACATCCATGCATCCTCCCCCTATCTACCCATCCACCCATCCATCCACCCATCCATCCACCCATCCATCCATCCATTCACCCATCCATCCACCCATCCATGTATCCTCCCATCTACCCATCCATCCATATGTCCTCACATCCATGCATCCTCCCCCCATCTACCCATCCACCCATCCATCCACCCATCCATCTACCCATCCATCCATCCATCCACCCATCCACTCATCCACTCATCCATCTATCCATCCATGTATTCTCTCATCCATGCATCCTCCCACCTATCTACCCATCCACTCATCCATCCATCCATCTACTCATCCATCCACTCATCCACCCATCCACCCATCCTCTCATCCACCCATCCATCCATGTGTCCTCCCATCCATGCATCCTCCCATCCATGCATCCTCCCATACAACCCCCACTCACAATGACATGTCCTTATGCAGTGACATAGCACCCTGCATGCACTAGGTGTCCTCCTAAGAGAGACTTGTTATCATCTCTTCATACAACTTCATAGCAGGTAATTTTCTTTTGATGTTTTTATTGCTTTCATAAGAAATATTTCTTTTTCTACTATAAGAGTGCCTTTTAGTGTTTTGAGTCATAAAAGCAGCTTTTTCACTTGAAAGATGTTTTTAAATTCAGGAAACACATAAGGATACAGGGTCAAAGGCAAGTTTAACCAGTCCCTCCTAAGCCTTAGATTGTCATTTTGAAACTGTGACCGATAGATCACAGGGTTCTTGTAGGACTGCGTGGGAGACACTGTAAACACTCAACAAAGGCTAACTGCAAACAACAGCACTGCTTCCCACTGATGCATCTGTGGAAGCCACCAGTGGCTTGAGAGCAGTGTTGGGTGCTGGGCCAAGCACTTTCCATTCTTGGCTTCTAATTTGGGACATAATTGTGTAAGGAGATGTCACTCATGCCACCTGCAAGGAAAATGAGAGTCAAGCTGGGCCATTCTCCTTCCATGACCACACCCATAGCTGCATCCTGGGACAGTGTGGCATCCAGCTGGAATGGCTTGAGACTCTCCTGTCAGCAGAGCAGAAAAGCCTTTTGTAAACCATCCTGCCTGTGAGCGTTGCCATCCACCTTGCAGATGGCTGGCATGTGATTCATCGCAGTGAGAGCTGATATTTCCCCAGGGCCCTCTAGCTGGGGAGAGAGCTTAAGGAGTGCTACTGAGGTTTCTGAGTTACTTAACAGATTTTATTAACTGCTAATTACCTCATAAAGATGTTTTATTGAGCTAGGGTGATCTGTTATTGGCACTGACTGTTTACATATCTCAGTGCTGTAGATTGTTTCTGTTCCATGTCAGTACATTCCCGAAAGCTCTGGTGTACCTCTGTACCCTGCATGTGTCCAGGCCTGCAGGTCACTGAGTATGGTCATGGGAAAAGTCAGCATTCACTACTGGTCACTGGGTGTGGGCACAGGACAAGCCAGCACCTGCCACTGGTCAGTAAGTAAAACATAGGACAAACCAGTGTTAGCAACTGTCACTTGAGTGTGAGCACAGGACAAGCCAGCATCCACCTCCAGACACCAAATGTGAGCAGACAAGCAAGTGTCCACCACTGGTTACTGAGTATGGGGACAGGACAAGCTAAGCTAGTGTCCATCACCCGTTACTGAGCATGGGGACAGGATTCAGATTCCATGTTCATTTCCTCCTATAATTACTGCCTTTAGGAGAGTCGAGCACAAGAAACCCAGCCTGGAATAGGAGCTGTCATTTAGATCAGCCCCATAGCTGTGGCAACTGACAGACCCTTGCTTTTCTTATCCATGAGATGGAGAAGAGGAGGGAGAAGGCAAGTGTGTGTGCACATGCATGTGAAGAATGTGCTGCCCCACTCTTGAGCCTGTGTAGAGCTTCTGACCAAAGAGACAGAAATGGCAGAGCAGGTGGAGGAGACTGAGCAGATGACAGAAGGACAGCAGAGCTAGTGGACTCCAGTATCACTTGTACTTTTCCCACCATCTAGAAGACCTTAACACAGGGCAGGAGAAGCAGGTTTACACAGCAACTGGAGTGCTTTGTAAGAAAACAGTAGAGGGTCCCAGGAGATCTGAGTCTGCTGTCCATTTCCTTAAGAGAATTTGAAGATGGGAGTTTATAGATTCACCACCTGGCTCTTTAAAAGAAAAAAAGTTAAACTGTTCAGGACATTGGAAGTGGCAAGAATTTCTTTCTTTTTTTGGAGGAGGTGGATAAGACTTTAAAAGCTCAGAAAACAAAAGCAAAAATGCACAAATGGGGTTGCAGGAAAGGAAAAAGCTTGTTATCAGTGAAAGAATCGGCAAAGGTGGTGAAGAGAATATATAGCTGATATGGGTCAGAAAATATGTATATAACTATATAGATATATATGTGTATATGTGTATATATACCCAGAATATATAAAGAACCAAAAAATGCAATAGCAAAAAAACCAACCCAATTACAAAATTATGAAATGAGTAATAAAACTAGATAATTCTCAGGAGTCATGCCAATAGGAATATGGGAATATGCCAAACATCTCTGCTAATTATCAAAACCACAATGAGATTTCACCTTATCCCAGTAAGAATGGCTAGTGTCAAAAAGAGAACAGGTGCTGGTGGCGAATGTAAATTAGCACAGGTACCATGGGAAGTCCTCGAAAACTTAACATTACAACCCCCCTGTGATTCAGATAATAGCTTGTACATCTAAAGGAGATGAAATCGGTGTGGCAAAGAGACATCTGCATTCTACATTATTCACAACAGCCAAGAAATGCAAACCACCTAAGTGTCCATCAAATGATGAAAGGATCAAGGAAAGATAGCACGTATGCACTCTGGAATGCTATTCAGCCATAAAAAGAATACACTGCTGTCGTTTGCAGCAGCATAGATGGAACTGGAGGTCATTATATTAAATGAACTAAATGAGGTACAGAAAGACAAATACCGCACAATCTCACTCACATGTGGGATCTAAAGTTCATCTCATTGTACTTAACGGTAGAATGGAAGTTGCCAGAGGTTGGGGGGAGGAGGGCGGGATGGGGAAAGATTGAGCAGTGGGTACTAGGTTTAGTTAAGAGCAAGGTGTTCTGGTGTGCCAGTGCACAGTGGGATGACTAGAGATAGTGGCAGTGTTCCATATATTTCAAACTCCATGAGAAATGAGTTTGAATGGTTTCACCATATAGAAAAGAGATATATTCAACTTGATTTAAACATGATGCAGTATATATCATATATGCATTGATATATGTATAACATACCTAAATACCACATGGTCACATGGTTCTCCATAAAAATATTTTTAAACTCATAAACAGTGAGGAGATGAAGAGGGCTAAACGGTCAGAATTGTTATTAACCAAGAAAAGAGAAGCCAGGCACCCGTGTCTCATGCCTGTAATCCTTGCTACTTGGGAGGCTGAGATCAAGAGGATCATGGTTCAAGGTCAATCTCGGGCAAATAGTTCATAAGACCCCCATCTCCAAATAACCACAGCAAAATGGACAGGAGGTGTGGCTCAAGCAGTACAGCACTTGCTTTCCAAGCATGAAACCCTGAGCTCAAACCCAAGTCCCACAAAGAAAAGAGTGAAAAAGGATAAATTCTGAAGAGTAGACAATACACAAGTCAAAGCAACGTCCTACACCATGTACCTGCCATGGATTCCGAAGCAGATGGGGAGCATTGCTGGAGGATTCCCGGGAGTTGTCCTGAGCTCTCTAAAAACAAAGCCAAATGCATGCATTAGAGTTTTGATATGGTTGCTGTTATACCACGTAGGTGCTAGGTGCCCAGTGTGAGTTCCTGAAGATGGATGACAAATTTTCTTACAGTTTATGAGCTTACTAAGCAGTAGTGTATTGCTTCCATGTATTGAGAATAAATTGTGTGTTAGACACAGGCTAAGTCCTTTACATACCGTGTCCCCATAATCCTCAAATCATCCACAGGACGAGGGTGCTGTCATTATTTTTCCCACACTGTGGATGACCACCTTGAAGCTCAGCGAGTTCAGTAACTTGCCCAAGGACACAGAGCCAAGGACAGCACTCCCCCAGGAATCTTACTTCCATTTCTCTGTCTCCCTCACCTGTGCCCTTGACCATGACACCAGGAACATCTCAGGAACTACTGTAGCTGCGTTCATTTTAACAGGTTGACATTGGTCTGAAAAGAACTCCAGCATGACCTTCTCTTTAGTATGTGGTGGTCGACATTTTCACCCCTGACCAGAACGAGAACAAAAGACCTGCTTATCCACTTCGGCTAAATAATTGGCATAGACGGAATGAACAGGTCACACACAGGACAGCAGGAAGTAGTCTCATCTGTTGCACAACTGAGCAGAAATCGTAAGTGCCAAGGCTCAGTGTCCGTTCATGCAGCGTGGTTTTGGGTTGTAGTTTTCAGGTAGGGGACACACATGGAAGAGGAAGGTTTGCAAGCATAGTTGGTGATGAGGGTATGGACAGTTAAAAGCCTGCATCAACTTCTCCTGTCTTCTCAATATGCACAAACCTCCTGTTTGGGAATTTCCCCTAGACTTTCTGCAAATCCTTAGCACTGGGCAGAAAACCAATATACCAATGTCTCTGAGCGCCATGGAGGCTCTGAAGACCAGAGTCCCTTAGGGAAGGGAAGAGGGAGGCACTAAGAGTAGCTGCTGATTAGTTAAGTGCTAGGCAAAGAAGGTGCTGGAATGGTTGGATGCCTCCTGGGAATTTCAGGCCAAAGGCAAATGGGGTGGGGGTATCCTAACCAGAAACCAGGGCTTCAGAGCCTGTGAACACTCACCAGAAGCTACAGCACCTGGACTTGGTGTGCTGGCCCCTGGCACAGCAGGCCAGGCTCTCACTCATCCACATTCACAGGGCTTCCCTGTTGCACTGCACTTGGCAGGTGTATTTATTCTGTAAATATCTATCGAAGGCTAGCAGCGGCAGAGAATGTTCTAGGCCTTAGGGATATATTTTTAATAAAATAGAAATGAAGGAAGAGGAAAAAAAAAAAGAGGAAAGAAAAGATACCAAAGACCAGTCTTCACACTAGCAGTCATTGTAACCAAGAAAGAAGGCTATTGGTGAAAATCAGCTCAAATATCCTATAAACCTAGAATGGTCGGGACATGAGGTTTTGGTTTTTTTTTTTTTTTTTTAAGTAGATTGTTCATAGTGAAATCATTGCTCCTGATTTTCCTGGAGAAGATACTACATTTAGGGATTTTTCCATATCTTTCAAAGCCAAGGGGAGAATGACAGAAAGTTGGGAATGCCAGAGAATTTTTGTAGGATCAGGAAATAAGAACATTTTGCTTTTTGCTGGCACATCAAAAAGGAGGCATTAAGGGTCTTGTTTGGGAAATAGGCGTGTGTGTGTGTGTGTGTGTGTGTGTGTGTATTTCAACATCAGAAAAAAACCTAACCCATTGTCCAAACCACTCCTCACAACTGCCAGCTGATTAGAAAAATACCCCATTTCCTCAGGCCCCAAGGACCTACATTTAAGTAAATACTTTAATTAAATTGCACCCTATTGCCAAGTAATTTCTTAAACAAGAGGCGGTAAAAGGAGAGTCTTCTGGGAAAGTGATGCGCTAATCACAGAACAGCTTTCTTTGGGAGGAACACATTTTTTGAGAGTGCCACAGCTAGTGTGGTTCCATGCCAGGTCTGGGACCCTCGGGGAAAGAAAGGAAACTTGTTCACTTGCCAAATGGAGGATTTTTGCTGGTGATATGGGACAGTACTCAGGGATTGCTTTGCCAGGTCCTATGCTGAATTGGCACAAGAGGCAGTCACTTCCTCTGCTGATTAAAGACATTTGCCTTGAATCAAAGCAGGGAGAATTCCCAGTCTTGGTAGCTATCCTTTTAAAAACTCTTCACTTTGCTTCATCTTTTCCCTACTGAAACATAGTCAGAGCCTGGGCACAGGCCCATGAGAACATTTGTTTTTGGAAAGTGTTTGTATTTTCACTCAAAAGATTACATCCTCCCTTTAGGAAATTTAGAAACACAGTAAAGAGTAAGAAGGAAAATAAGAATCATTCATTTTCCTACAAGTGTATTTCTGTCTATCTCTCTCCCCACCCCAAAAACATCTATGTAGCTGACCTGACAATGTATAATTGAATTATTTCATAGAATTTTTGTCAAAAGGAAAGGTGACCAGCCACTGGCCAGAGGAGCTGGGTTCCCCTCCTAGCTGAGTCCTATTCTCTTGGTTTTATACATCTTAATAAAACGCTTCCATCTCCCTTTAGGAAAGGTACAACGTGCGTAATTCAATCGGGCACCTTCCTACCTCAGGTGACGAATCTGAATGGAAAGGCCACAGGTCCATTACCTCAGAGCCACCAAGAATTGCATGCAGCCTGCCCAGGTCAACTTGCATCTCATTTCTGTGACAAGAAGTTCTCTCTCTGCTACATTTTTGAGCCAGTCCGTAATAGGAATCCCAAAGGAGTTGAACACGGACACTGCCCCAGGCCCCCACAACACATCACAGTCTGCTTTAATAATGTTCCTTGAATAATTGAAAGCCTACTTCCTGTTGATTCTTTTTGTGTATTTTATTTCACAAAATGCCCCAAAGGGTTAATTGGTTTTCAAAAGCCTCGTGTTACAAACAGTTGGATCTTTTTTTTTCTTCCTGTGAATTGGAGATTTCGGAATTGATGCTTTTCTTAAACACCAAGGGGGAAAACCTTTGCAAACTATAAAATTGTATCCTGGAAATCGAAGTGATCAATTTTTCACCTTGTGAGGAGCTTGGAGGGGCAGGGGATGGTGGTTGGGTTGGCAGAGGGCTGTCTGATGATGTAGTGTGCCAGAACCACAGTCAGTCAAAAACACGGTCCCCCTTCTTCTGCCCAGGGAAGGTATGCAACACAGCATCGTTGAACAATAGAAATCTGGCATGAATTTTGCCCAAACCCAGATACCTGTCAGATGACATGGGAAATTTTATACCTAAAAGAGTCTGCAAGGTCATCTCTTCCTAAATCTTGCATTAACAGATGGGGAGACTGAGGCTTTCTGGGAGGGTTAAACAGCACTCACTAGGTCATTCCCACCAAGGCCAGAGGGGAGATTGGAGCCCACTTCCCCTGAAGCACAAGTCACACCCCTGGTACCTCCGTGCTCATGTGCTAAGGATGCTAGCTGTGCTTTCAGTGGTGCTATGCAAACCAGAGGCACCATTGACTCAGCAACTGGATGACTGAAAAGCAGAGGAAACCTGTGCAACTCCCCCTTTGTTGTTAACTAGAACAAGTGCTTAGCAGAATTTCGTCAGTGCCCCTGGGGCGACAGCCAGCTGTGGGGCATCTTGTCTGGGGTCAAGCAAAAGAGGGAGGGAAAGGAGAAGGGCGCTGGGAATATTTGCTATTCTTTTAAAGAAATTTCTGCACCTCTGCATACATTCTGGGCGTCCTCCTGGTCTTTATTTAGCCAGTTCCAGGGCCCCAGAAACAAGCCAGGGGCAAGGAAGAAAAAAGACAAAGGATATGGATGGAGCCTTGAAGGAGAAAAGAATTAAATGAGCTAAACACCAGGAGGAGCTTTTCAAAAGAGATGACTCAGTGGAGAAATAACAGCAGTATAAAAGCAATTTGAAAAGCATGAGAAGAAAGAAAGAGTGTTAATTATGTTAACCTTTTAAAAGTTGTTGAGTGCACAGCAGGAAAGGGAGCCTGTTTTGTTTGGCTGAAACCATCCATCTGACAATAACACTTCCTGCAAGTCCACATAAAGGGCTGAGTGGCTGCACAGTTCACTAATGAAAACTCCCTGCTCCTGAAGTTGCAAAGGGTTTGGGGTGGGGGGGGGTCCTCATTTCAGGGATCCCTCACCTCACCTAGACTCTTTGGAGTTTTATTATTCACCATGTGGGGGTGTGATCTGTCTGAGGTCCAGGCCTCTGTCTGCCCTGGCCACCAACCTCCATCCTTCCCACACACACAGGAATGGGGGTTGGGGGAGATCTGGGGCTGAGGCCAGAGCTCAGTCTTTGCAAGGCTGTACTTGTTCATTGGCAGCTCTGTTACTTACTAGCAGCTGAATGCTGACCAGGAAAGTAGTTAAGCCCTTTCTCTGTGTGATGGCTGAACTCCTGGAAGCTCTTGGGTAGCTAAGACTCTCTGGGCTTTGGCAGAAAAGTTTTCTGAATTGATATTCTGTAAATGGGATTCAGAGGATTGGCAAAAGTTCAAGGACCACTTGGTTCACCAATAGTCATCATAGTTGGTAGTGATGATATTCAGTCTGTCCTCACTCTTGGGACATTCCCTGTGTGGTTTTCATTTGGTGTTACCAGGTCTCTGAAGGAATGCTCTTTATAGCAGAGCAACGGAATACAGAGTTGCCTACGAGAACTCTGGTGTCAGTTGGTATTAAATTGTGTCCCATACTGTCACAAAACGAGGGTACTACACCATGTGCAGGTGTGTGATGAGGGGAGTGGTGAAGCAGGTGTGAGGATGACAACTTTGTTCTTCCCAGAAGCACTCGGGAATGGTTCCTTGGGATGCAGAGACTCACAAAGGTGTTCTAGGTGGGGAGCGCTGCCATGTTGCATCTCAAGCTGTGTTGTACTTTTGCCACCCTGGGAACAACTACATAGGTAGATGAAGGCATGACTGTCATAGATGAAGCTGAAATGGAGGGATTTGAGGCTAAGGCTGTGCATTTCGGGGTCTTACTATTGTGTAATGGATGAACTCTTTAGAAGCTTTGGGGCAGCAGACACTCACTGGATTTTGGCAGAAAATTGGCAGCCCTTACTGGGGGGCTGGGGGTTGGAGCAGGAATAAGCTGCAGGTGAAAACCCCCGTAAAAGCTGTTGCCATCCTCCTGGCAAGTCAGTGGCAGGAGGAAGTGAACCAAGTCAGAGAGGTGGTGAGGAGACAGCTTTCAGGAATTTCACAGAAGCAGTGTTGGAAAGATTTGGAGTCAGGTTGGATTGGGTTTATAAGAGACAGGGAAGAGGTGATGGTTGCTGTGAGAGACTGTCACAGCTGGTGGCCTGTGATAGGAAATCAGGATAAGGGAGAGAAGCAAGACAGCTTTGAGCATTTTAATTCTGAATGTTAACAGCAATGGTGCAGTCTGTGATCAGAAGTCTTCCAAATTCTTTGTGTCCCACATGGAATAATCCGTGGCAGGACACGTGGGTGTAAATGGAGTTTATTAAAAGTTAGGGAGGGGAATTACAAAAGGGGGCATGGTGGGCCCAGGTGGAATCTGGAAGCAGAGAGAGGTGCTTCTCTCCTCCAGGTACTTTGAAAATTTATGCTAATCCATGGGAAGGGACGAACCTGGTAATTCCCAACCAATAATCAATGAGTGGGGAGGAGCACTGGAGGTCCCTCCCCCCAGGCCAGGTGAGGGTGGTCCAAGCAATCCCTAAGCCAGGGCATGGGCAATCTGAAACGTAATATTAAGTTATATATTTTCTATGAATCCTGAAGTTTCTCTAACTCTAGTCTGCCTCACCAGGGGACATCTATGTCAGGATATTTAGCAGATTATATGGAATAGGGGTTTGGAACATAGAAGACACACCAGAGAAAAATATGCAGGAAGTTTCATAACATTATATTTGCATAGAATTTGCCAAAGAATCTCATAAGTTTAAAAAAAAAAAACCTATGGATAAAACATTGTGATCCATGATCCTTGCATTTTGTGGATGAGGAAACGGGGACCGTGCCAGCTAGAGATGGTTAGAACAAGGAGTCAAGTTGAAGAGGATTTCTAAGCACATTGGCCAAGCCCCCACCCCAGGTTCTGAAGAGGACATTCATCTCCTCCAGGATTTCCACACTTCGGAGAGTCTTCCTGCTCTGCCAGCCCCGAGAGCAGCAGGGCACTCCCTCCACCTCCCATCCAGTCCTATTAGTAGGGAAGTATTCGAGCTTGGACAGCTGGATGGACTGGTAGAGGGAACACCTGCCGAGAGGAGGTCAAGGGAGAGCCGGGGAAGAACCGAGGGTGGCTGCCATTGGGCTGGAATTGGGTACTCTAAATCTGCCAACTGTAGCCAGATATTCTTCTCCCTGATGTCACGTGCTGTTCTTTTCCTCTTTTTTTTTCTTTTTGGCAGTGCTGGGGTTTAAGCTCAGGACTTATGCCTGCTAGGCAGGCACTCTACCATACCTCTAGCCTTCTTTTATTTTTCAGTTTAGGTCTTGAGTTTTTGCCCAGGGCAAGCCTTGGACCATGACCCTCCTACCTATGGACTCCTGCATGTCTGGGACCACAGGCACAAGCCACCATTCCTGGCTTCTTTGCTCACCCTCTGTGCCCCACCCTTGCTGGCCTCAAATTGTGATCCTCCCAATCTCTGGGATTGCAGGCATGAGCCACCATGCCCAGCTGCCACATACTGTTTTAAGAGCTACTATACCTCAGGAAAGCAGGCAAGAATCCCTTCCCTCTCAGATCTCCAAGTCTCAGTGGGGAGACTGACAGTAACCAGTATAACTAAGCAGATAGAGGGGGGGGCATAATGGCGATAGAGTAGGGAACGGGGTGGGGTCGTAGGAGGGCTACTGCTTTAGTGCAGAGAGGATGGGCCTTGCTGAGAGAGTGGCCTTCCAGGGAAGACTTCAAGAGGGTAGGGGACAGATGAGCCATGAGGTCACCTGGCAGAATAATATTCCTGACAGTCCAACCAGGGTCACTGCTCCTGCAAGCAGAAGCCTGCTTTGTGGGGGAGCAGGCTGGGGATACAGTGAGGGACAGGGAGGAACAGAGCCAGAGGGGCCCCAGCAGATAACAGAGAGTCTTGCTAACTGTTAGGTGATCTTGGATTTATGGAGAATGACCTTGGAGCCGTTGTAGGGTGACAAGCACAGAAATGATGTAATCTGACGTTCTCTAGGTGCTGTGTTGAGAGGGGAGGGTGGAGGGGCAAGAAAGAAAGGGGATCTCTGCACGGGGGTCCAGAGGAAGGGATCCAGGGGGTTGAAGCAGAGGATGATGTGAATGTATCCTAAAGGAAACATCCTAAAGAGAATGTTCTAATGGAATCCACGTGGAGAATGGGAGAGATGAGGCATCAAGCACAGACTGAGTCACTGGACATGTGTGGCTGCCAATGACTGGGAAGGGAACATGAGCTTGTGTTTGGATGTGCTAGGTTTAAGATGCCCCTGGGACATCCAAGTGGAGATGTGAAGTCAAATGGATGTCAGGGGAGATGTCAGTTTGGGAGTCATCAGGGTACAGACACTACTTAACCTTGAGCTTGGGCGAGATGGTCCAGAGAGTGGGTATAGATAAAAACCCAGTGGGAGCCTGCAGCACTCTTGTGCTGAGCTGCTCCCAGGGAGCAGCCAGAAAACCTAGGGAGCACATGGAAACCCTATAGCTGAGGAAAGGAGGTGTTCCCAGAAAGGGCAAGGCCAGCTGGTCCAAAGTAGAAGATGGATCAGGTAAAGGACAGTTGAGGACATCCATCCTCCTATCCGAAGAAGCTTCATTTCCACATCCTCCCCGCCGATGACAGGTGTCACGTGAAAAAAAGGACCAGCATTACTAATAATACCTCACTTATCAATATGTTCCTGCTTTAATGCTATCAGCCCTAACTATTGTGTGTTAATTTCCTGTTGGTCATGTGTCAGGTAATACATTCACTCTCACCGTGTCACACTTGCGACAGCTTTGTTAGGTCAGCACATTTTGCAGCCGAGGGAACTGAGGTTTAGAGATACAATGTCTTGTCCAAGGTCGGAGCAGATAGGAATGTGCCATGGTGAGGGTCACAGGCCCATGACTTTTAAAGCAGTCCTCCAGGGGCCAAGCACAGCCCCAAGGAGAGTACTCTCTGCGCTCCCACTCCTTAGCTGGCCACACATGGGACTGCCTTCTGGTTCTCCAGAAGATGTCACAAGTTCACTGCATGCTTATTTGAATATATTAAGACATAAGACCAGGTTGGTGATGACTGTCACAAGAATCACTCTGCCAAACATGTTATGCCCTTACCTATGTGAAGGTTGACCTCATAAGCAGGAAACATCACTCCTTCTCTTTGCTTGTTCCTTTGTCCAAGCTGGGTTTGGTGAAAATCCCTGTTGTATAGCTCAAAGGAATATAGAAACCCAGATCTGTTTAATTGATCCAAAATGCAAATTCAAATCAATATATACAAATAAAACCACAAATTATAAGGTAGAGTGAGCTGAGAACTGGCTAGACAGCAGGCTGCAGGCTGACTGGTTTTAGTTCCCTCCTACTCCTTGCTGAGGACACAGGGCAGTGTCCTGTCAGCCCCCAGGAGCTCCTTCTAGGACAGCTCAGAGATGGAGGACAAAGCTAATGCAATGACTGCCTCCCAGTGCATCTTAGCACCCACAGAGCCCCAGAATCCCTAAGAGAGACCCATCCAGGAGAGGCCCCTGAAAGTGTCCCTACCCAACTCAGAAAAGTTGCTAGTCGGCTTTCTTTGTGCACCGGATGGGGTCAGCTCTGTTCTGTTTGCAGTCCCTGTGTGGAATAGGGGCTGAGGGTAAAGAGAAAATGGAAATTTCTCGTGACACCACAACTTGGAGCCATGGAGGCCGGTCCCCAGCTAAGCTCTGTGGCAAGACAGGGTCCACATGCACTGCTTAGCACAGACTGCAGCATTGGCCAGGTGTACTCATAGCCTGTCTGCCTGCCAAAACACTGTGTCATCCAGCATAAGTGGGGTACAGCCACTGCCCGGGGCTTGGAACAGCACCTCCAAGCTTTGCTCCAACTGCAGAACTCCTTTGGGCTATGTTGCAATCAGAGGAAGACATCCCATCTGTTTTCCGAATCTCTCCTGTGTGTTGGACAATCCTCCTAGCCAGCTGGGTTTCAGGAAACCCAAAGTGGATTTTGCCTGGAGCACATTCTTCTCTAATTTTTAGAGGCAGTCTGAGAATTTGGGGAAATATAAACACTTCCTTTGACAGTCTATTGTTGGAGAAGAGCTGCTTCAGTGTCTGAGAGATCGGCTGGTACTTTATTTTTTTTTTAATGATTCCGTTCAAGTTTTTCTTCTTCTCTCCGTGAAAATTCTACTTTGCCAAGCAAGAATGAAGGGGCTTCAATTCCTGAAGGTTACTCTTAGGTTTAGAAGCTGACAGTCTTCTGTCCTCCACACCTGGGTAAAGGCTTCAATCAATCCAACCGTATACTCACCTTGATAGGGGAGCTGTTTGTCTCCTACAAAACCAAAGTCTATTTTTAATTAATTTTAAGAAATCAGTGTTTTAGTTACCACTGCCTGGTCCTTTGCAGTTAATCAGTTATATAGTCTGGACTTCACTTCTCTGTGCCTCTCCACCACCTTTGAAAGAACCTCGTCAGGTGGCCTCTGGGACTTCTGCCTTGAGACTGTAGGTTCTTCACTTCCCACCTGTGCTGTGCTAGGAACCACCCAAATGTCATGGTGATTACCACATTCCTTCAACAGATCACTAGAATGTGACCTCTGAGAAGTCCACAGAGATGGGGAAGGCAAGCAACCTCAAGGAACGTTGACTTGGGAGTCTGGCTCCTGTTTCTCCTGTTCCCTGAGACCAGCTCCAGAGTTTATTATTTAATGACAGAATGCATCCTAGGGGTCAGGCCCTGCTCTTAGATACCAAGGAAATAGCAGCAAATAAAAGAAAATATTCACAGAGCTTACATGGAGACATACAGCCCTGGGATGCTCCCTCCAGAGTCTTGAACTTCCATGATCTTTTCTTTTGCATGTCAACCACAGTCATTTTCATCCAGATGATATTGTAGTAATAATCTCTGTGCCAAATGATGTGTTTTACTGCCAGACAAGACTGTCTTTTCTTTCTGGCCCAACTTGAGGGATTTGTACCTTCTTTCTTAGGCCCTCCAAATAACCCTCTGGCAAGTAGGTAGTAACCTGAGGCTCAAAGGGTAGTGAGTGATGACATTTCAAAGGAAAAGTTGAGCTAGCTATCCAAGCCAGGCTTCTGATCCTAAATCTAGGCTTCCTTCAACAAAACTCACAGTGAAACATGAAGTCATGTGTCCCTGTGTTAGGGAATTGACTTCTAGAAAGTGAAAAACCCCAGAACTTGTTTCATGGGTCCTATTTACCAGCCTCGACCTCCGACTCCCAGAAGAAGTCCGATTCATTCAAGTGGGCTTTCCAACACTTACCACACCAGTTTCGAGTTTCCAAAATGCATGCTGTCACCTAATTCTCATTTATTTTTATTCTCAATATAAAGCTGACTGTGCAGTCCCATGGAAAACAAAGCCTGCCTTGAAGTTCTGCACGGCTCACACTGCCTTGCCACAACACCTCATCTAGCTGCTGGGATGCCTGCAGCTTCCCAGACATGCTGAGTGATGCATGAGGCTGCCTTCCCTTCCGATGCTTTTGATTTCTTTTATTTTTTTCCCATTTACCACAATAGCCTAGGCATGGACATTTGAAAGGACTTGACATCAACTCTTGACATCACCATCTCCTGCTCTCTATTTAATGACAGCGTGGTCCGTCCTCAACCTTGCTCATTGGACCACTAGCATTCTAGACAGTGAATAGAACCGCTAACCTCTCACATACAGTACTGAGATCTGAAGGTCACCTCTACTCCCTGACAAAATCATTTGAAGGTGAGAACCTCCTGTGAAGGTTACAGAGCAGCAAAGTGCCAAAAGATCTGTGTCCAAGTGCTAACTTCTCTCAGGACCCAATAGAGCAGGGTGTATGTCCTTTGTCCACCTCCTGTGCCCTCATCTATAAAACAGAAATAAGAACACGAGTCTGAACAAACTCTGGTTGGTCTAGAGAAATTATGTGAGCCAATGTGTATAAAATGGCTGGTAAATTACCAAGTTCTATGCCATTGTGAGAGTTCCCTATTTACGTATCTTTGAAAACAGAAAATGTGATCTGCGGGGGTAGAAATTGCATGGTAGTGTAGGAGCTGACCATTTTAAAGGACATACGTAATTTGGCACACAGCCTCACAAATATTAATACAAATGTTGCATCTTCATGCACCCTAATATTTACAAAAAAGCCAAATATTACAGTTTCAGAACTAGGTGTTTTGTCATGCAGGCAGACAGGCCATTTTTTCTGAATATCTCAGATTGCATCAGAATTTGCTTATCATGCTAAGCAGACGAACTTGGAAGATCTTGATGTCTAATGTGTAGCTCAATCTGTACTACATGGAGATCTTCCAGGGTGAGATGGGAACAAGTGTGTATCAAGCGCCAGGCCTAGGAAATAGGGCTGAATAGAGACTGAAGACAGACAATGAAGAAGGAAGAAGCTCACATTGGTCACACTCCCTGCCAAAGAGCCTCCCTGCATCTCGACAAAGAGTTGGGAGTCAAGGTGGAGTGGTGAACCATAAACCCATCTGTGCTCTAAGGGCAGTACCCCATGATAACACAGGTGTTCTCACCTCCCAAGAATCTGCCTGGTTCTTGGCCTATGCAGTGAAAACCAAAGAGGAAGTGACAGTTGCCTGGATAATGTTGCTGGCCTCTCCCACTGTCTGTGCCTTAACAGGCCATCTCAGAATGCTACATGCATTTGAGACTTACATGGCAGATGGGACATTTGGGGGAGCAGAATGGGCACCAGTCTTCTTTAATTGCTGAGGGTCTCAAACAACACTGTTCATTGAAATAACCTTGGAGGGGGACACTGTTTAAAGGGACTACCTCCAGATTCCAGGTTTAGCAAGTCACATTGGCTTGATCTAGGATGGGGCCCAGGAATTGCATTTTTTGGAAGTACTGGGGTTTGAACTCAGGGACTTGCACTTGTCAGGCAGGACTTTAGGGCCACTACCCTAACCCTTTAGCTTTAGGTATTTTGGGATCGGTGTCATATTTAAGCCCAGGCTGGCCCAGATCACTATCCTATTCATGCTTCCCACATAGCTGGGATGGCAGGAATACACTACCATGCCTAGGTTTAATTGGTCTAAATGAGTTGGCCTTGAACCACCATTCTCCAGATCTCTGCTTCCCAAGTAGACAGGGCAATTGCATTTTGATGCATACTGGGATTGACTTGAGAACCAGTGACTTTAGCCATCCTAGATCTTTAGTCACCTGTTCCCACTTTTTCCAATGCACTGTTGGACCTGGACCTATGTGTCCTGAGCCCTTCTGCCTCCTCTTGTGTGATGCTCACCCAGCAGGTCACTGTGAGCATTAAGCTGAACAAGACGTTTTAGTAGAAAGTGTGTAGTCTATAGACTAAAGGCCCAACGCACATCAATACCCAGCCCTTCCCTTATAACAGCCATGGTCAGGAAGGAGAACTGGATTTATTTCAGATATCCTAACCTATGACAGTGACGTGGGTCCAGGTCCTCTTTTGTGCACATCTAACTCAGGTGTTTTTGTAGCAGTCAGCAGGTGTTTGCTCAGGGCACACACCTTGGTAAGCGAGCATTGCAGGAGCAAGGTGGGAGACACGGATAACACACATAAAAAGTAGTTCAGCACAGGGGATTGGAAGCCTTTTTTGGAAGGTGAGACTTCAGCCCGTGCATCAAATGATATTGGCCAAGTGAACAGAGCAGCTAGAAAATGAGCTAATTTGCAGCAGGGGACTAAACAATATAGGGTCTTTTGGTCCACTGAGAATTCAGAGACAGAGGAAAGCAATGGTAGACTGACCCCCATGACTTCTGCATAAGTAATGTGGTCTTTTTGACATGTGCATTTTATTTTTTATTTGTCAATTCATTTATTTATTTTTGGTAGTACTGAGGTTTGAACTGGGGGCCTCACACTTGCTATACAAGTGCTCAACCACTTAAGCCATGCCCCAAGTCCTGTTTTGCTTTAGCTTGTATTACATAGATAGGGGCTTAGGTTTTTGCCCAGGGTCAGCCTTAGTTGACAATCCTCCTACTTCTGCCTCCTGAGTGACAAGCATTACAGGTGTATGCCACCATACCTGGCTTCAGATGTGCATTTTAAATACAGATGGAGACACTCGGGTGTCACCGAACATATGTACATCTCTGTGTAATTGGAATCATGGTGATAAAATCTGAGGGGTCTTAACTTTTTAGAGGTTCCACCCCTATTCTTTACCCTTCCTATGCCTATCTGGTGTTAGACATGAGAACCTCAGGGACTCCAAAAGCTTTCATATGTTAGGTACAGAACCAGCTGCAGACTGAGTTGTATGGAAACACAAGGTCAAGTGAAGCAAGCAGCATTTAAATACTTTATTTGAATCACTTAAACAATCTGTATGCTGCCAATTCCCAGCTAAGTGATACTGAATACATCCTAATCATTTAATTGGAGGGTTGCCACGAAGGAGTAGGGAGATTTATTTAATTTACTGGTCATGAGATTCAGCTTCAAATGAATGATGAGTGGACTGCACCTTTAGAGAGAGTAGGTGGAAGGAGGTAAGAGGTAAGAGCCCAGATGAGCCCCACACGGCTCTGACATTATTAAGGCTCTCTCGGAAGGCCTGCCCTGTCCTCGCTCTACCAGACGGTGCAGTAGCCCAGGCTGTTCCCCATCTAAACCAGTGATTGGCATCTCTCCTTCAGCAAACACTTTGACTCTTTACTGTTACCACTTAGCATTCACACAGTGCCAAAGATATGCCAGGCAGAAGCCTACTCAGAGCATCTCGCCTGCAAACCTAAAATTAATTTTAAAAGGGAAAAATGTTGACTCTTGCAGAAAAGTGGAGGATGACTTTAAGGGATTCATGATGATGGTTTTTCTATGCCTCCTAGGCAATAATTTGTGGCAACAAACAGGACCAACATGTTGGGGAGGTGATGTAGCCATGAGGTGCTAAGGCTGTCACCTCTTCATCTACCTACTAAACGCTCAGCCCTTGTGACAGGCCCTGCACTGGGCACTGGGTGATTCTGGAGTCACATCCTGCTTCTGAGTAGCTTACAGAGGATCTTGGCATTGCCCAGAGGAGCAAGCCAGTGACCATCAATTGGGTCAGGGGCAGAAAAGTAGGGACTTTAGCAGAGCTTGAAAGAAGAATAAAAGTTTACCAAGCAAGCCCAGGAAAGAGGCAGACAGTTCAGGCAGAGTGGATGGTGTGTGCCAAGGTACAGAAACAGAGAAGTATGAAAGAGCAAAGCAGGGTAAGAAACCAGCAAGCCTGGGACAGACCAAGGAGAAGTAAAAAGATGACATCATGCAGGGAGGAGCTGTATCCAGGCTGAGAGTGTCAGGTGACCTTTCAGGACATAGGCCATCAACGGGTTTTAAGAGGTATATTTTAGAAGGAGGAGTCAGGTGGTCCCAGAATGACCGGGAGCTAAAGAAGAGACTGTAAGAATGAAGATGAGTAGGATGAGAGCTGTTCTGTTCTGGCTAATTGTACAATTTCTTGTGACCCAGCTTGGTCCTGTTGTCACCACCATGGCTGCTTGAGTAGTTAAGAGTTATTTGGTTCAGTTGTTTGGGCTGTGAGGTCGTGTTTGATTTCATATATTCTGGTTGTCTTGACCTTGATTGCTGGCCAGAGCCAGCCTCAGAGTCCTGGCTTTGGCACTGGCTGCAGGTGGGAGGGAGGCAGGAAGTGCTTGCACCTGTTTTGGTCACAAAACTGAAGCCAAGTACAGATCCAAGGACAGCATTCCCTGGAACCATAACCACTCCATGAAAATAAGCAGACACCATATAACTGACCTCAGACAGACACTCAATGTACTTCTTGCCCTCCTAACATGTCAACATTACTCAGTTTTTAATCTGAGCAACGGAAGAGAGTTTTCATAAATTTGGGGGAAAGTAAAGGTTATTTCTGGAGAATCAGAAAGACTACCCAGTGAGCAGCACCCAATGAGGATTGAACATGAAACAGCTGCAGGGCTCTGCCTACACAGCCAGAAATAGTGGTTCCTAAATGCAGGACTGCAGCCTCTGACCCAAGCAGGCTGGGAAGGTCAGGTCCACATGTGAGACCATTGTCTAGCCTCCTGTGTAGCCCCATATGGAGAGCTCAGCATTCGTGAACTTGTCTTTGGTACCTCTTTGTTCAAGACTGCCCACATTTGAACACCTGCTGGTAAATGTGCTCCCACGCTTAGAGGAATTTGGTTGCATTTGCATTTTCCTTAGGTGAAAATCCTACCTAGTTCCTGAGTATACTGGGTGCCTACTATGTCAGATATGTTATACACATAACTACTTAGAACCCCAAAAGGGTGAAATGATAATCCCCTTTTTAGAGACAGTCCAGTGAAGCTCAGACAGATTTAGTGTCTCTTTGTGCCTCCCTCTTCCTGTTTCTCCCCAGTAGCTTGCTGCCTTTGGGAGGCCTGCCTTTGTGCCTTCTACTCAAAGGAATTTTTTTCTTGGCCCAGCCTCTCCCTCCAGCTTTGGTCAGGTTCTCAACTACTCTTCCTGGAACTTCCTGGAACTGTGTCTATCAGCCTCATGGGTCAGTGCTCCAATCTTAGCTTTGTAGGATCTAGATCTCTGTCTCATCCCCATGCTGTTCCTACTTGGTTTCCTCAAGGTAAAGCAGGTCTGGCTTCCTCGCTCCCTTTTGGGGTTGCTCTTCCTCCTCCAGCTCCCTAAGGGTGAGCAATTCCATACCTCTTGCCTCCCTTTCTCCATCCCTCTCTCTCTCCATCCTCCTCTCCTTCTCTCTTTCTCTCTCTCAACTCATCTCTTATCCTGTCCAGGAAGCTTCAGTTCCAGCTTGTTCTTATCCAGTTGGACCACAGGATAAAATCTCTCTCATGGAGGTTTTAGTGATAACCCTGCTATGCACTAAGTCTTGAGGCCTGCAATGGGAGCCACCTTCAGCTACCACTCTTGGTCTTTGTAGCCAAGCAGACAGTAAGTCCTTCTGGACCTTCATTCCTGGGGCATCCCCACCTCTGAGATCCATCCTCTACATCTATCACTGTCATGGCTTGTCTCCTTCATCCTCCTAGGTCCCTGAAACTTCAGTCGATCCCGTGTCCTATGCTCAGGGATGAATTGCCTACTGTGCACTCTGTCACCCCTGGCTTCAGACAGCAGATCCCCTGAGGTGCCCTCACACCCTCTCTGTGGTTCCACCTGCTTGCCCCTGGCCTAAACACCTGCCATTAACTTCCTCTCGTTTTTATTCATCCACCCAGCCTAGGCTCAAATCCCTTTTCCTCTTGTTGCTTGAATTAATAAATAAATTATGTTGTCTCTTAAAGCAACACATATTCATTATAAAATGTGTCTTAAGTAACAGGAAATGATGCACAGTGATAAAAATTCTAACATAATTCTAACACCAGAAATTGCTATTGGAATGTATGTGTATCTTTTAAAGATTTAATGTACATGCATATACAGAGTATATGTTATTTTTACACAGGTAATATGTCATTTATGTATTTTTGTTCCTTAGGTAGTATGCTATGAAATCTTCCCATCCCATTAATTTGTCTTTAAGCAGCATTTTTATAGCTGTATAATAGTCCATAATATAGATGTGCAACTGATTTATTTAGTCTGTCATCTGCTGGGAGTCATTTTTCTATGGCTTGCAGCTTCTTAGCCTTATAAATAACAAATACCTTGTTTCCTTGTTTCTCAAGCCATTTGTTTTCTATGTCATCTGATATAACGTTCATTATAATGCAGAGACAAAGTGCACTTATTGAGCAATTCCTGAATGCCAGCCTGTATACTTAACCTCAGAGCCACCTTGCAAGCAGATATTATCAAAATCCCAAGACACCTGGCTTAAGTCACTCAATGGGTGTGTTATGAGGCTCTGATTTGAACTCAGGCTTGGATACCAAATCCAAACTGTATGGACAAAGCAACCTCTGCAGTGTTGACCGCCATGTCTAGCCTCGTGTATCTGTGGTCAGGCCCTAGAAACTGATGGAAGGAGTGGATGATGCCATTAGTTCTACTTTGTCACTCCCCAGCTGGATCTCCTCACTGTCCGATGGAAACTTGTAATCTCATACCTAATCAGATCTGTAAAGGACTTTCTCATTTTATAAATGAAGGAGCTGAGAGGTGAAGGGGAACCTACAAGTAAGACTGGAAACTGTGTTGGGTAGTCCATGGTAAATGGATCTTTAGAAGAGTACTGTCTTGATGATATAGACTGTTGAGTAGGTAATAGAATTCTATCCTACTGTGTCAGAGTTCGTAACTATATAACGCCGGGTAGTGGCACATGCCACTTGTTGGAGACCATACATGGAAAGCCACTGCCATTGAAAAGATATTAGGGTCTGGGGATGCAGCTGACAGAGTGCTTACGTAGCACGGGCAAGAGAAAAGATTAGTCAACAGGCCGTGTGAGTAACTGTGGTGACACTGGCCCTTCTGTTTAAAATGGCATTGCCTGTGTGATTCAAATCGTTCTTCCTTTATGTCATTTGAAATCCAAAATGTTTCTGGCAGGTTTTATCTCAGTGGGGGTAGTGGCCTGAGCCACTTCCCTTCCTGCTCAGCCTCAGGCCCTCAAGCCATAGCTGTAGTTTGAGGACCACCCTATTGGGGTCTGTCATTCCCAGGCCTACAGGGTACCTGACGCTTGGGCCGAGCGGAGGAGCAGGCTGAATCAGTCTTGCTGTCCAGAGTCCTGATCTCAACAAGCTGGGCTGGCCCTGGACTACTGCCACCTTGCCAGCCTTTGATGGTCACTTCTTCCCAGGAACTGCCACTGCCGTGTGCTGAGGTGTTATCAGGGGTCTGTTTATACTGCTCCCCCGCCAGAAGCCCAAAATGTAACTCTTGACACCCAGATTTAATACTGCTTGGGGCTTTTTCTTCCTCTCTGTCCCCCCCCCACCACCTACCCATCAGGTCTGGGACCCTGGCAGCCAGAGCTGATGGAATCAAGCTTGCAGTGTGCCAGATCCCTCTGATTCAGAAACTGGGCTTTCCCTACCTCCACTCCAGCCCTCCCTCGGGAAGTCCAGAACCCACTAGTCCTGGCCTCTACCCACTACCTACCAGTAACACTGCTCTCCTCCAACCTAACAACCCCAAATACGTCCAAGTCAAATGTCCCCCAAGGAGATAGCCTGTCCTCTCCCAGCACTGACAACTGCTGCTTTAGAGCCCTGGGTCTGTTTAGTGGCGAGGCACTTTCTTTCATCTACATGGACTCATTCCATGTAGATGACCCCATGAGAGGTCACGTGTGAATGGAAAACGCAGTCAAGGGCCAGGGTCAGAATTTGAACCAAAGTTGGTCTGACGTCAAAACCTGTGGTCTTAAGAGATGTGTGGTTCCAAGGAAAAGGAACCCTGTGTCAAAGTATATTTTAAGGGTGCATCGATGTTGTTGACAGGCAGCTGGGAGCAGGAAGAGGTTGGTCTGGACCAACAGAAATAGAATCAAAGGAAAGGCTGAGACCCAAGTTCAGGTCTCCTCAGCACAGCCCGGCCTTCCTGGATCTGCATCCTCTACACATTGACTTCCTCCATAGCCTCAGCACCAACCCTGGCCCCCAACCTTGTTAAAGTCCCTCAGCCTCTGTGCCTGAAATTCGTATTTCCAGGTAAAGCAATGTGATTGGCTCAGCTCCAGTGAGTGTTTGTTCCTGGACCAATCAGTGAGTTGCATTTGGGGTGGGGGAGAAGTGAGAGGAGGAAGCTATTGTCCCCCCTACCCACCCAAGCCACTCACACTTGCCAGTGCCCCTTAGCAACTCTGGCTGGGTGGGTACCATGGCAACAGAGGCCAATTTTGCCCAACACCTTGGGGACAAAGATTTGACCAAGCAGTACCTAGGCCACAGCTTCCTTCAAAGCTGCAGATGTGAGCAGACACATCTGTTCCGTTCATTCAGCAAACAAGAGGAGCCAGATGAGCCCCCAGAAATCGCTCTTTCCAACACTTAATGAAGAGTTAGCTGGTTAATAGCCCATGACAAATCCAAAGGCTGTTAGGGGTCTGACAACCCAGACATTAACAGCACCAGTGGCCAATTTCCAAGAGATTACTGACATTCGGAGCCATTCAGGAAGATATCCGGGAGGAAATATTCAGAGTTGTTTCATGCACAGCCAGGAAGGGAAGAGGGAAGAGAAGAAGTGGCAATTTAGTAATGCATGGTGACACTGGCATCTCTGAACAGGAGCCCACGTTGCATGGGGAGACTTTTAATCACAGAAGAGTTCAGAAGGGCAGGAGCAGGGGATGTACAAAAGACCCCCACAACCTCCAGTTCTGAAGACAGGGTTTCCAGGGGCCATTGCCTCGTGATTAGATGACTCTAGCCAGCACACTTAGGTGACTGTCACAGACACATGGGTGTGGCCTTGTGATCTGGTCTCAGGGGAGGCCGTGGGTTTTGTCCAGTGATGCTGCTGTCACTCTCAGCGTTTGGTGTCCTCAGCACCTGTGGCCTTTCAGTGCCATCTGTGGGCATTCAGCTGACTGGGCGATGGACCCACTGAGGACCAGGGATGCTGCCTGGCCCCTGCCCTTGGGATGTCATCCCCTCGGAGGGAAGTCTAATTTGAGAGCAGGCCTTTGGCATACAATAGTGGGAGTTCTAGGAGAATATAAAAAAATCACACACAAGGAGCTGGGGGCTGGGCTTCTCTGTGCACATGTGACACTGTGGCACCTATAGAAGCCCAGTGCTGCCATGCCATTCAGAGGCTGTGATTCACACTGGTTTGAGGTGGGGAGGGCTTCATGGGGGAGAAGGGCAGATGCCCTTGTCCTCACTCCCTGCATCTCATCCATAAGTCACTTTCTCAGCTCTGTCTCCACATTGCATCCCTTTCCATCCCATCTGTTCATCTCTGGTCCACTATGCCAGTCCTGGCCACTAGCCCCAATACCATCCCTCCATCCATTCTGTAATCCGTTACTCACTCAACAACCACAACTGCTCTTTAGGTCATGCCCCTGCTTACTGTGTTTTAGTGACTTAGGATAGAACCCTGACTGTTTGTCACAGTTACAGGGGAGAGCCTGCCCTCCTCTTTGACCTGTGTCCCCTTCTGTCCTTACTCATTGTAACACAGCCTCTCAAACCCTCTCGCTATTCCTAAGGTCACACTCATACCTAAGACATCCACAGTTGCTCTTCTACCTTCGGGGACACTGAGCCTTTCTGTCCGTGGAGCACACCCCTGGCCACCTGTCCAAAGTCGCCTCCCACCCTGTGTCACGTTTCTTATTACCTGGAATCATTGTATTTGTTTCTTTGGCTATAACTAGTGTTGTGACTAACTGGGAGAAAGAGGTGGAAACAAACTTCTCCTTAGGTTGGTGAAGCTTTGCTGTGGAGGTGACATTTGACCTAGAACTTGAAGCAGGTGACTCGCCAGGTTGAGGCATAGATCGATGGAATTTTAGGAAAGAGAATAGTAGGTATGTCATGTGAGGAAACAGCTTTGGGCAGTGCACCTTTGGCTAGACTACAGGAAGGAGGCAGAAGGGGAGGGAGGGGACATTTGGACTTCATCTTTCATTGCACGGGAAGACCTCCAGTATTTTCTCAGTGGAACCAGAAAGGGTTTGGAGGCTTTATTAATAGTCTGAAGTAGCTGGGAGCTAATCCTGGTGAAGAAAGGCGGATGAGGCAAGACCAAGAGCTTCACCAATATTGAGAGTCAAGGAGGCGCTTGAGAGTAATGCAATCCTGCTTTCCGACCCCATCTGAACAGCCATGTGGCGTCCCATATGAGCTGGGTTTGTGCTGGCCCCGAGAGATCCAAAATGGCAGGGGGTTGGGAGCTGGGGGCAGCCGTGAGACCAGCAGATTAACTGTTCCAAGAAGACAAAACATTTTCCACTGATGGCTTCCTCCCTCTTCTGCTGGCTGAAGCCGGACACAGAAGCAAAAGTGTGGCTTGACGAGGGTCAGATGTTCGCTGGAATTCCACAGCCGTGAGGCTTTTTTAAACATCCAGATGTCTGGGCTATTTTGGGCTATTTGGGGAGCAGTTGGTGGTGACCTCACCAGGGTGTGGCTTTGGAGACCAAATGACACAGCTGCTGGGAGTCGAGCAAGCTCTGCTCTCCCAGACCTGTGTTCCAAGAAAAGCAGAGTCCCCATAGTTTCTGTCACTCCATCACTGTCCCCACCACAGCCCCAGCCCCTCCCGGCCCTCAGCTGAGTGTGCATGAACTTGAGTGAGTGGTCTAGGCCTTTAAGGGGACTTTCCTTGCACAAAGCACCTACACATAGCTGGTGCCTTGGGATGCACCCAGCACTATGCAGGGCTCTCTGTCTCTCTGTCTGTCTCTCTCTCTGTCTCTCTGTCTCTCTCTTTCTCTCCTTCTCTCCTTACCTGGAACCCAGATCCCTGCAGTTTTCAAGTTCTGGTTTTGCCCCCTAGAGGTGTACAGTCGGCAGGTGGCCTCCTGCTGCTGGTTGTCGAGCTAGTCTAGACTGACATGTGGCATGAGTAGAAAACACACCCAGAAATTTCAAAGACTTATGAAAAAAGAAGATGGACTAGCATTAATAAATGTATAATATAGTAACACATTTAAAATTTATATTAATACATTTTATATTGAGTTTTTCTTTGCATGTTTAAATATTTTGATACATTGAGTTAAATGTATCATGAGGGATGGGTGTGGTGGTACACCTCTGTAATCCCACCTGTGCAGGAGGTATAGGTAGGAGAATCAAAGTTTGAGGCTGGCCTGGGGCCAAAGGTTAGGGAGACTCTGTCTGAAAAACAAACAAAAAGCAAAACGGTCTGGAGGTGTGGCTCAAGTGCCAGAGTGCCTGCCTGGCAATTGAGAGACCCTGAGTTCAAACCCCAGTGCCACATACATACAAAAAGAGAGAAAGAGAAAAAGAGAATTATATTATAAAAATCAATTTCACCTGTTTTGTTTTTTTTTTGTAAAATGACTACTAGAAAAATTTACATATGTGATTCACATTATTCTTTCAATAGGCAGGGGTGCTCCAGAATTGTACAAAATAAAATGGACTCAGCCCTTTTTTCCAACAGCATTTCCAACACTTTAAGATATAGATCTTACGCCCCCAAAGTCTCTTATTGCCATCTATTCACAAGTGTTCATTAAGCATCTGCTCTGTGCGCCGGGTACTATGTTAGCTGCTGAGGTGGGGTACTAGTCTGTTTTCTGTTGCTATAACAGAATGCCTGAAGCTGAGTAACTTACAAAGAAATGAGGTTTACTTAGCTCACAGTTTCAGAAGTGGAAAGCTCAAACAGCATTGTGCTAACTCTGGTGAGGGCCTTGCTGACTGTATCACTTCATGGTGGATGGTGTCATGACAGGTGTATGTGAGAGAGAGGAAGCTAAGACAGAGGCGAGGGGCCGGTCTCACCCTTTTACAACAACCCTCTTGGACCTTTCCGAGGCTTTCATTCTTCATTCCCTTCTGGGCCATGGCAGAGCCAACCCTTTGCTTCAGTACCTGCCGTTCTTCTTTTTCCATCCTTAAAAACAGGTCTCTCCTTCATCATGAGTCTCTGGAAATTCTCAGTTGAGTCCAGAGTTCCCACTTCCATTCTGGACTCGCCTGAGTCTTCCCTCTCCGTGGTGTGAGTGTGAGTGAGGGGCTCAGTTCTGCCAGCTTTCTTCTCTCCATCACCTTGTGATCCCCCTTTCAAATTCTGTGCAGTAGCTCTCCTAATGTCAGAGTGGGGCTATGCAGACCCCATCAGCTCTCCTCCATTGGAGAGAAAAGGCACAGCTCTTGTCATTGTCCTCTGGCAGCAGCCTCACTCAGGTTTCCAGGTGCACCTGGACTTCGCCATCCTTAGGACAACTCAGCACCCAGAGCTGCACAGAGAGGGCAAGTTTAACCTCTTCCCATGTTTCTGTCTGGAAATCATTGGCTTTCAGTTTTCTGTAGTGCATTTCACAAATGATTCCTTCAAAACGGTGGATAAAATACCTCAACATTTTCTCCCTGAAGCAAGAAAATGCTGTCACTAGCATCTCCTTGTCTGTCCCCATCCAGTAGCCAGCCCTTGCCAGTCATTGCTCAGCTGCACCTGCCCTGGGGAGCCTTGGAGTCCATCCTGAGTTCTCAGCTTCCTCTCACCGGAAGCCCAGCTTGCTGGGGCCCATCATTCCCTGGGATGACAGATGAGATGGCTGGAGTTGAGGCAAGCCACAGAGGGAAGGTAGGCTCCGTGCCCTCTGCCCACTGCAGCCCAACAGTGTGTCACTTCACTGAGCACAGGGATCCCAGTAGAGGTGGGCTTGGGGCCAAGGTTATTGTATTTGTTTTCTTATCTTTGGGGCTGCTTATTTTCTCAAAGATAATGGTTAGAACCAAGAAGATTGACAGGTAACAAGTGTCACGGTCATGTGAAAATAAAGCATTTTGTGTTTTCAGTCAGAACATGGAGAAGGTCCTGGGGACTGGCAGACATGTCTTCCCAGAAGGGATGAAACGGACCCTGAGGCTCTTCAGTCCCAAAAGAGATGGGCCTGATGGAGAGCCCAGCCCAGCCCGGGTCTAGCTCTTCAGCCTCCGTTTGGTCTTCAAAGATCAGAGAGAAGGCAGGAGAACAGTATTTCAACTGTGATGATCATGTTTGCTGCTCTGTGATACAAGTCCTCATAGAAGCTCTTGGGCCACTCCTTAAAAAGTCACCAGTCAACCAGCTGTGGTGACATGGTGCTTCACACCTGTAATCCCAGTTACCCAGAGCTAGGAGGATCAAGGTCCAAGGCTAGTCCTAGGCTAGCCTTGTGTGCACATATGAATAATAAAAGAAAAAAAAAAGCTAAAAGGCTGGGGGTGTGGCTCAAGTGGCAGGGCATCTGCTTCACAAGTCCAAGGCCCTGAGTTCAAATCCCAGCACTGCTCCCCCCAAATAAAAATAAGCTAAATAAATAAGAGTCACTGATTTTCAAAGGCTGCATGGCCTTAGTTGTTCTGTCCCAGTCATCAATGGACAATAAGGACCGTTCAGCGTAGAAGGGACAGGTTCCTGGCCTGATGTGACAGCAGAACCAACAGCGCTTGGGTCTGACCCTGCTCTGATAATGCTCACAGTAAACAAAGCCCACCTCTGTCAGGTAGGGTTCGAGGCCCATTGACCTGTGTTCTCTTTCCTCCTTTTTATGGCTTTGATACATAGCGTTGGCCCAGCTTTGTGGGCAGGGAAGGACTGTGCCTTGCCCTCAGTCTCGCAGCGGAGTTGGGACTGTGCAGGACTTGGACTTGAGCTCATCATCACCACTGAATAAATGCAGCCATGTTTTGAGTCCTCTATAACAAGGCTGTGTGCACACGCCCCTACCCGTAGAGCGTCCTGACCTGCCTCGGGGTGGGAGGAGTATTGCCCAGGTTGAGAAACAGACTGTCCTGAAAGTGTAAATCAAGTCCTCTTTTTTTTTTCTTTTATTATTCATATGTGCATACGAGGCTTGGGTCATTTCTCCCCCCTACCCCCACCCCCTCCCTCCCCTCCCTCTCCCCCCTACCCCCTCAATACCCAGCAGAAACTATTTTGCCCTTATTTCTAATTTTGTTGAAGAGAGAGTATCAGCAATAACAGGAAGGAACAAGGGTTTTTACTGGTTGAGATAAGGATAGCTATACAGGGCATTGACTCACATTGATTTCCTGTGCGTGGGTGTTACCTTCTAGGTTAATTCTTTTTCATCTAACCTTTTCTCTAGTTCCTGGTCCCCTTCTCCTATTGGCCTCCATTGCTTTTAAGGTATCAAGTCCTCTTTTTAACTGTTTGGAGCTAAGGGCTCTGTGAACTCTAGCCTGGAAAGTGAGCTGTAGAATAAACAGAGTTCATCCCTTGAGTTTGTCTCCTTTAATTCTAGGAGTTAAAATCAGCCAGAAGGCTGAGATCAACCCCTGAGGAGCGGGGGAGTGGCCTTCAGATGACATTGTGGCTGGATGTCCCTCAATGAGGCTATGCGCCATTGGTGACCCCATCTAGCAGCTATGGAGAAGGAGAACAGGCAAAAGTGAACAGAACCATTGCTCCACCCTCTGTAGGAAGTGCTTATTCTATAGACCTGGCTATTGAGCTCCTTGGTGATGTTAATTTCCTTGGGTTACCATAACAAAATACCTCAAACTAAGTGGCTTAGAACAAGGAAAACTTCTTAGGGATTTAGAGGCCAGAGGTCAGAAAACAAGGTGTCAGTAAGGTTCATTCCTTCTGGGGGCTTTCAGGGGAATCAGGGGAATCCCTTCCTGTCCCTGACCTGTCTTCAGGTGTTTGCTGGTAATCCTTTGGTGCTATTTGTCTTATAGGTTTGTCACTTCCAGTCTGCCTCCATTTTCACAGAGCCTTGTCCTCTGTGACTGGTTCTCCCTCTCCTTTCCCCTGTAAGGACGCAAGCTACGGATTTAGGGTCTTTCCTAAGTCTGTAGTGAGCTCATTTTGAGATCCTTCATTTCATCTTCAGTGTCCCCATTTCCAAATAAGGTCACTCTCACAGTTTACGACCTGAACAATATCTACTTGGGGCACACTGGTCAACCCACTAGATCAGAACCAGTCTCATCCTGGTTAGTCCTCAGCCTTAAGGTAAAGGAGATGTGACCCTTCCTGCTCCAGCCTTCCTGACAACCTGAACAGGTCTCCTCCCCCTTGGAAAGAAAGGCCACAGCCAAGTCAGCGGAACAGGCTTCTGAAAGAACTGTTATCTGTCCACTCCTAGGAAGCAGATGCATGCCCTGTGGCTGGCTGTCTCAGCCTTCCTCACCCTGAGGCAGAATGCAGGATTTGTGACTTCCCAAACACCATCTAGCCTTGGCACATGTCCTCATCTCTGGCAGCCATGTGCACGTCCCAGGAGGTTCCACCTTCCCCTCCCCACCCACATTGCCTGTGCCCAGTGCCTCTCCCCTGGCTTCACAGGACATATGACTGGCCCTCAGGGAAGCTTGTCACTTCATTCATTATCCAGCCCCAGAGCAGCAGCTGGCAATGTGCCTGTTACAAGTTCCCTGTCCTTGGCCAGATGGCACATGGGGAGTCCAGAGCTCCTCGTGGCTCAGTAAGCCTAATGGCCTGGTTCCCTGGATCTGAAACCAACCCTAGGATTGATGGAGAGGAGGGTGGTGTACAGATACGGGGGCCTTTATGAGTGGGTCCTGGGACCAGATCAGTGTGTACAGTGGGCCTGGCACCTCCCATACAGCCTGGGTCTGGTCTGTGCGTGTGTGTTGTTCTCTTATATTTTGGTGGCCTTGGTGATTCTTAGCAACATGCTCTTTTTTGCTTTAGTGTTTTTGTCTTTTTTAGATAAGGTCTCGTGCTTTTGCCCCAAAACAGCCTCAGACCTTGATCACACTGCCATCTCCTCCCAAGTAAGTGAAATACGAGTGTGTAACACCACGCCTGGCTTGTTTTTAGATAAGATCTCACTAACTTTGGCCAGGACTAGCCTCAAACCACAATCCTCCTGTCTCCACATCCCAAGTAGCTGGGATTACAGATGTGCCCAGACTGAGTACCAGTCTCAGGAGATTTTTCAAGTGATAACAATGTTTGCAAAATGAATGAATAAAGCTGCAGTTCCAGGAAACCAGACCCTAGACAGCAAGAGCCTTCTTGCTTTGAATGTGAGGCGTTCCCTGTCAGTCAAGGGCTCGATTTCAAGTTATCCTGCTTTGAACTGTAATCAGAGGCCTTGAAAGGTAAATCTCCCTTTGGGAATTCTGGACACATCTGTAGTGTGTTAAGTTAAACACAGTGGAAATAGAATTTCAGGGGTTCACCACTAAAAAGAAACTCATCACCTCTAATTATCACAGCCGTCTGATATTGGTTCTTTCCAGGATCCCGGGGCTCAGAGAGTCAGTTTCACATAGTTTTAATGATATAATTCATCTTTAGCACCTGAACAGGGAGTCAGTAGAGGTGATTTCCATATTAGAAAACTATTCTGTACAGCTGAGGCAAGGGTAAGGGGGAAAGATGGCAAGGTTGGAGCCAGAATCCAGGTTCTCCTCCTCCAAAATGAAGCAGTGGCATCTGGGATTGTGTCAGGATGGGCAGCTTGCATGTTCTGGAGCAGGTGGGCCCACCTGGGAAGAAAGGCCAGAAAGTCCTGAGGCAGATGGGGTGATGAGGCCCCAGCTGTGTTTCCCCACAGTCAGAGAGAACAAGGCCAAGATCACTGCCTCCCCAAGACTGCCATCGACCAGCAACTCCTGGAGATGTCCCACTGGTCCACAGAAACCACAGCAGTGGCTATTCTCTGGTAGTTCTGAGCAACGTAGCCCTTCTTTGGCAAAGTGCATTTATCTGAGGCTCCTTAGAACACAGTCCAGCAGCACCTGCCTCATGGTCTCTTGTGACCAAGAGCAGAGTCTGCCTGGCAACAAGATGTTCACCCTTGCATGAGGGTATCTTAAAAGCCCTCTCAGGTGTTTCTTCTCCTGCCTCAAATTTGGCTTTGCATCTGCATTTGTCACAGATTGCAGGAAAAGGTGAGTGACCTGGTTTGACCTTGTCCTAGGATGTACCCACATCAGGCTGCAAGCTTGCCTTTCCACCATGGTCTTCCAGGAAAAGGCTGGCCTTCCACCTCTGAGATGAGCAATAGATGCAAAGGTAGAGGAAACCCAGGGGAGCTGTGAGCAAGGAAGCAGGGCACCCAGGGAGTCTGCAGACCTTCTGCTTCCATCTGGGCAAAAGAGCATTTCCCCTGAGGAAGGAGGAGGGGATAAAACAGTGCATTCTGGGAACCCTGGGGAATTCTGGGTAAGAGGTGGTGAGCATGACCTTTGGATATTCCTCTAAGATAAGATATACGATGAGTTCACATCCAGGTTTCTTTGATACTCATTCATTAATATTCTCTAAGCAATTATAAGTATGAAGGAGCGGCAATGCCCAATCGTGGTTTCTGGTGTGGCAAAGTGGTTAAATGAGTTGGTTTGGGAGTCGGCCTTTCCCTAGTTCAAATATTACCTGCACCTCTGGATTCTGAGTGACCTTGGGTAAGTGGCTTAACCTTGCTGATGTTCAGTCTCCTTGCTGTAAGGCGTGGATGAAAATAACCTCTTACATTGAATTTTTGCTTATTGTTTTAAATAAGCGCAAAGCCCTCACACTGAATAAGCACTGGGAAAAGACTGGCTCTTAGTTGATCATTCGGAGGGAACTTAGGAATCCTTGAATCCTTTCGATGTCCCATATTTGGTTTTGTTGCTTTTGAGACCTCTGCATGCATGGCCAAGGGTCTACACACACGCACACATGCACACACACATGTTGCCCATGTACCAGGGAGCGGTAGCCTCCATGGACACCACAAGGAAGAGGTGGCACTCCATGACATCGGCCAATATTTTGTCCAGCCTGAGGAATCAGAGCAATTCCTAACTCAGTCCTTGTCCCTCCTTGTCCCTTCTCTTCCTTAGGGGAATATTTTGGCTGTGCTGGAGTTGGCTTGTGCTTGCCAGGCAAGTATTTTACCCTTTGAGCCAAGCCCCCAGTCCTTTTGCTTTTGCCATTTTTGTAGATAGGGTCTCCTGCTCTTGCCCCAGCCATCTTGGACTGCTGTCTCCTGCCTCCACTTCCCAAGTAGCTGAGATTACAGGTGAGAGCCACAATACCTGGCCTGGGAATATTTTTTGGAGAAAGTCATCCTAAATGTCACCTTGCATCTGCCCTAGAGCAGAGATTGAATTTCTCCAACATGCAGCCCATTCTAATGGAGGTGGGAGTCCTGTTCTCTCTGCATCCACTGTGCCACTGGACACATTGCTCAGGTCATAGGCCTTCAGGCCACATAGTCTGTGTCCTGTTACCTCTGTAGTGCACAGACAGAATCTGGACCCAATTTCCCTGCTCACACATTGTGGGATCTGAAGCATATATCCTCAGGGTTCAGATTCTTTATCTTTAAATTAGACAGGACACTACCTTGCCTGCAGGGCACTGTGACAGTAGGTTAGAAACTGTCCCAGGGCACAGTCTGTTCCAGAAGGATCAGTTCCCATACCATTCCCTCAGCACACTGTGAACACCTTGATTCAAATTTTGACAGAAACCAAATACCAGCGGACAAAGTGCCATCACTTAGTAGAGACCCTCGAGTCCTGTGTGGATTGGTGACTTTCCATCATGCCATTATTAGTGTGGGAGAGAGGGGCCACAGGCCAGCTCTCTCCTCCATGGATCCAGACATGGAGACCAGGCCTTCCCAGAGTCCTCTCTATACCCTTCTCCATGTCTCTATATCCAGCCCTCATCCTCCCTCTCTGTCAATTACACACTCACGGAAGTACCCAGGGAGCGAGCACATGGGCACAGAAGTGCCAATGACAAAGGAATGTTTCCCTTTCCAGGCAAATTTACATATTTTAATTGAAGGCAGATGCCTTGAGTTAATTCAATGCAGCAAACTTGAGTTGAGCACTTATTCTGCTCAAAGGAATAAAATTTTGAGAGCTCAGTGGGATAGGGAGGGGCAGCTTTATGGAGGAGGAGACATTTTGAGAAGGGTGAGTTTCATCTGGAAGGCCACGCAGAATCACAGATGAGTTTAGAAGAAGGGATTGGTATGGTCAAACTTGTGTCCTGGAGAAGGAGTCTCTGTGGCCAACAGGGTAGACTTGAAAAGGGGTGATCATGGTGGAGAGAAACCAGTTCACCTAAGAAGTGAATTTCTAATGGTGGACTCTAGGTACTGACAAAATATTAAGGTATCCTTGAGATGGTAAGGTGGACAGCATAGCCTGAAGCAGAGTCTGTCATGCCAGACCACTCTCTCAGGCTCTGGTTACATGGTCTGACATGGCTTAGAGCACTGCCACTAGGGCCATGCCTGTGGTCCCTCTGCCAGGTGCTCCCTAAGGCTTTCGCTGGAAATCAGTGTGCCTGGAAGCTATTGGTAGCCGTCCAACCTCTCTCCCACCATAGGCAGCCCAAGGGTGGGTGGCTTCTGGATCAGAACCCTCTCCCTCCTAGGGCTCAGGTCCTTCTCCGTAAGTTTGAAGCTGTAGTCTACACTGGGCAAGTCTTTTGAAGCCTGGGCATTTCTCAAAGTGGGAGTTAGAAGAAAACATTGGGCCAGGTCTCAGCCAGAACCATGAGGTCACCTGAAAAGAATGGCCAAAATAAATAGCTAAAAATAGCCCTCTAGGGCTCACTCAGGTTCTATGTATAAGTACAGGATTGGGGGGGCGGATTTAACCATTTGTAACCAATTGAGAGTGCTGCGATGTGACTCAGGTTTAAGAAAGTGACCATGGCAACTGCGAGTGGACCTCAGTAAAGGGGTGTGACACAGGCTAACCAGGACTTCGCATGCATAGATATCCAGTTAAACACATTTTATTCCAAGCCCTGGAAACAGATGGAGACTTTAGCATCCCACATAGTGGACAGTGCAGTGAGAAGTGCCCCAGAGTCAGGCAGGCCTGCGAATTCTGGCTCTGCCACTCTTTAGCTGGGTGACTTGGAAAAGTGTCAACTTCTGCAGGACTCTATTTATGAAATGGGAACAGTAAGAGCCATTACAAAGGATCAAGGCATGGTCATGCATATAATCCCAGCTACTCAGGAGGCAGAGATGTGAGGATCACAGTTCGAGCTAGCCCAGAAAAAACTTGGTGTGACCTAGCTCAAAAACAATTTGGGTATGGTAGTGCATGCCTGTAATCCAAGCTACTCTGGAGGCATAGCTATGAGGATCTCAGTCCAACACTCGCTTGGGCAAAAGCTGCAGATCCTATTTGAAAAGCAAAATAAATGGAACATGTCTCAAGTGCTAGAGTGCTCTACCTAGCAAGTGTGAGGCCCTGAGTTCCATTCCCAATATCAAAAACTGAAAGACCCATGACAAAGAATAATATTTCAGAACAAATAGAATCAGCTGGAGGCTCCACCTGTGGTTAGTCACTTTAAATAGTGTAATGAAATTGAAAAAAAAAAAACTTCAAGCCAGGCATTGTTCTATGTTTTTGAAAAATAACTTAAAAGCAAAAAGGGCAGAGGGTATGGCTCGAGTGGTAGAGAGCACTTGGAGTGCTTGCCTACCAAGAGCAAGGCCCTAAGTTCAAACTCCAATACCACCAAAAATAAAAATCAATGAAGATAAAAGAATTTCCAAGAGATGTGAGCTTGAACACACTGTGGAAGAGGTGTATCTGATTCCTTGGGAATGCATGTTGCTGGAGGGCTCAAATCCATATTCTTTTACTTATTGTGTGACTTGGGACAAGCTGCTTGACTTCTCTGAGCCTGTTTCCTTAGCCATGAGGTGGGCCTAAGAACAGAAAATGCCCGTAGAGCCGGGGTGAAGACCAAGCAAGACGATGTGTGTATTGTACTTAGCTAGGGCCTGGTACCTGCTGAGAGCGTCCTGTCAAGGTCAGCCATTGTCATCAGTATGTCATCATCATTGCTCCCCTCTCTGTGACTAGATCACTTGTTGTGATGGTGTTTTCAGAGGGACCTTCTGTCTAGTCCCTTCAGATGCCATCATTCAATATTGTGACTTCTCAGGGGGCAGAAAGTTCCCCATTCTTTAGCTAGGTCCAAAACCTAAGAAGACAGGACTGTGCAGGGAGGGGCTGTTGAGAAATTAGGTCAGTTCTGGGTGTCTCAGGTCGTTTGCTTATTCATACCTTGTGTGTAAATACTGGGGTGGAGCTTAAGTGGGGAAATGCAGAGGACCAGTCCTGCTGGTGACATCCAGGAATGTGCTTTTGGGTGCCATCACACCCATTGTCAAGTCCCACGGTGGACAAGCCACGGGGTGCACACCCCATCCCATAGACCAGGGCACAGGGCCCCAGAGCACTGTCTACCACTCAGTGTAGGAGACTGCCTGCTCCAGGTTTGCACTAAGAAGGGTGCTGGGAGCTGAGTGATGAACCAGCAATGCAGTCATCCCTTCCCCCCTCTGCTTCTCCTCCGGGTCCCTCAGCCCAGGATGCCTGGCCCTTGCCTCTACCCACCAGCCCCCACAGCTGCCCCACAGCTCCCAGGCCTCCAGGCCTCCTCTCTAAGGGAGAAGTGGAGCCAGCTCAGGGCAGGGCGTTATGGTAGCAACCAGGGCCCATTGTGCTTCGTTTGGCTTCTCTGTCTACTGATGCAAATATGATGAACATCTCACACAGTCAAAGCCGGGAGTGGTGTCAGCGTGAAGTGGCGAAGGAGTTAGGAAGACTTCTGGGGTCTCTTTTAATAAGGCACCAATCTCTCTCATGAGGGCTTTGTCCCCCATGACCTCCCAGAGGCCTTACCTGTTAATACCATTGCCTTGAGGGTCAAGATTTCACCGGATGGTTTGGGGAGAGACACAAGACCTTGACAATGCTCAGCCGAGCTCCCTAATGACAACACTGCCAGATGACGTAGGCGTGATTGAGCCTCAGAGTAGAGACCCATGAAGCTATTTGCATTCTTCGTCGTTAGCATAATTTTGAAAGAAAACTCAGCAGTCAATGGAGTTTGAAATGAGATTTTTCTGCTCAGCAAATTGGGTATCAGCTTGCGAACCACGTAAGTCTCTTCCCCCACCCCACCTTACTCCCACTTTCAAATATGAATCAGATGATTTTACTCCGTTCTACTTTCTGGTTCAAAAAGGAAAAGCAGAATCCAAACCTAATTAAGACAGCATTTCGACTCTGGAAGTAAGTTCATTCATAGCCAGGGCTGTGAGCTTCCTCCTGGCCTTGACATTGTCAGCATGGTTCAAATCATTTTCACCATTCATTCTCTAGGCTAATGTACTAGTGAAAAGCTTTTTAAAAATGTAGCCTGCTCTCCTCACACTGGATAGGGCCACAAGTCTCCAGTCACTTTGTGGATGACAGCTCAGAGGCCCCAGACTAAAGCCAGCCTCACAATGGTTCTTCCTTAGTCAACAGCTGCAGGCATTTGAACACCCTGTCCAATTGGCATTGCTGCCTTGCTTCTTGGTGGCCAGAGCTAGAAAGTAGGAGGATCCCAAATGAGCGACTCTTTTGAGGTCCCCTCACTGGGCTGGAAACAGCTCAGGTCCTGGAGGCACCTATCCTATCCTGTCCCCCAGCCCAGCTGTGCAACCCAAGAGACCTAGGCCCTTCTGAGCTCCATGTGTAACACGCTGAGTCTCAGACCTACTTCCCAAGGCAGTTCTCACGGATCCACCCTTATTTTGGGATTCATGTCTGGACCAGCTACCCTGCTGGGCAATAGGGAGACAGAGGGACAGGACAGTGTCATTGCCCTTGGGAAGTCTGAGCTCAGAAGCAGGGGTTTTCACCAGGGAACTGTTTTCCCCTGGGTGAGAGCCGGAGGTGATTTTGGTTGTCGTAACTGAAGGCAGGGGTGCCACCAGAACAGGCAGAGGCCCAGAATGCTGCTGTGACCGTGTAATGTATAGGCCAGGAGTCACTCACTCGTGGTGACCATAGTGCCTCAGGCTAACTCTGCCAACTAAGACGTCTAGGCAGATGGTCTCACTGGGGTGTGATAGGAGTTTTAAAAATTGAATCGTCTATATAGAGGGCCAGGGCTCGGTGGCTGTCAGTGAAAGGTCACCCTCTGCTGTCCCTCAGTGCTGTACTTCTGCAGGGCCTCCTGTGGTAGCATATAGCCAAGGAAAGAGGCAGCATTCGCATTCAGCACACAAGTGAGGCGTCCCTCCAGTTGATATAACGTAGTTCAAGTGATCCAGCCCAACTCCGGCGCTATCAAAATCTGCCCATAGCCTTGGGTCCCGGGGAGGATGTAGCCCACAGCAATGAAGAATCCTCTGCATTTACTTTGGTTCTCATTTCAAGGCTCTCATCATGCAGAGCACTGCTGGGGAAAATTATGAATGAGTCATTGAATGAATCACTGGGAAAGCCCTCCCTGGGAGCAGGCGACATAAATCTGCCTTCCCATTCCTTTCTTCCCTCCTCCACCCAAAAAAAGACTAAAACAGAAAATCATTAATGTGCCTTGCTGCAATAAATTTACACGTCTATAAGAAGGAAATAAAAATGCTTAAAGAAGCCAAACTTGGAGGCCACCTGCTTGAATTCAGGAAGGGCAGAGAAGGGCAGGGTGAAGACTCTGCTTTTTTGCAGGCATCAGGGTCACTCAGAACAGACTGCTCCAAGCAAGTCACCCTCCTCTCCTCCCGCAAACAGGCAAAGGTGGATGGAGTAGAAAGAGCTCAAAAAGCCAAGTCTCAACACCAGGGTCCTTAAGACAGCCCGCAGCCACTCTGGGCATCTCCCCCTCTCTGTCTGCAAAGTGGGTTTCATGGGAACATCACACCATTGTCTTGAGGATGAAGGAAGTCAAGGTTTTGAAAGTTACATAGCCTTCTACAGTTAGTGTTAGATGTTGGGGATGTGAGAACGGTATTGTGGCTTGATCTTTATTTTTTAAAGAGAAGTCCTGTAGTAGTTATAGGCGAAATGATGTCTGAGGGTCACTTTGAGGTAATACAGGGCCAGGAGGAACAGGTGGGGGAGGGGGTAAAGGCAAAGTTAACCATGAGTTGATGATGGCAGTGGCTAGCATGGGGATCTGGAAGTTCATTATTCTAGTCTGTTCTCTCTACTTTTTCTTTCTTTCTTTCTTTCTTTTTTTTTTCAGTACTAGGGCTTGAACCCAGGGCCTACACCTTGAGCCATTCCACCAGCTCTTTTTTGTGATGGGTTTTTTTGAGATAAGGTCTCACAAACTATTTCCCTGGGACTGACCTCGAACCACAATCCTTCTGATCTCTGCCTCCTGAATAGCTAGGATGACAGACATGAGCCACCAGCACCTGGCCTCTCTACTTTTCAGTCTGAAATTCTGCATCATTTAAAATTGTCTTTTAGAGAAGAGTTCTGGAGACTGGTTACAAAACAGCATGGATGTTCACTTAACAATGATTAAGATGGCAAATATATATAAACATTGAAATCGGAAATATATGTAGAGCACAGCAAAGCAATAACATCAGAAAAAGAAACCCAGGATGCAAAGGGTAAAGTGCTTTTGCCCTTTTCTGGGTGTTTTTTTAAGAACTATGGAGTCAAGCATGGTGGCTCAGGAGGCAGAGACTGGGAGAATTGTGGGCCAAGGCCAGCCTGGCCAAAAAGTTAGTGAGACCCCCCCCCCAAAGTCAATGAAACGCCTGAGTGTGGTGGTACATGCCTATAAATCCCAGTTACTCAGGAGGCAGAAGTAGGAGGATCTCAGTCTAAGGTCAGCTCCAGACAAAAACATGACACCCTATCTGAAAAACAATGAAAGCAAAAAAGGGCTGGGGTGTACAGCACAAATAGTGAAGGACCTATGTAGCAACAGCAAGACCCTGAGTTCAAAACCACCAAAAAAAAGAATAATTATGGAAAAGAACAGGGGTCTCCCTTGACCAGGGCATTTGGGGCTAAGAGGAGGGTTTTGACAAGACCATTAGAATCGTTGTCTTGGGTCAGTGGCCTAAGCTGGACCTCAAGGAACAGGGAGTTTGCAACAGAGGTACAAGAGAGAACAGCTGAGCCCTGGTGCACCTTCCTCAAAAGCAGGTGTCACAGGAGGGGTGTGCTGGGCTTCGGAAGGTCACCGTCGGAACTCAGAGTGCTGTCATTTGGCTGCCACCAAGTGCAGGCTGGCAGGTATTCAGAGAACAGGGTGAGGGGTGAATCATTTAGACTTAGGAACAGAGGAGGTAGTAGCAGCACTCACTCCCCTTTGACCCTTTTAAAAATCCATGTGACCCTCAACTTGCAATAACTCCTCCTGACAAGTCTCAGAGCGATTGTCCCCCAGCTTGAGGCTTCCCAGCATGACTGGTGGCTCTGCATGCTGATGTACCACACTAACCCAGCAGTGGAGATGGCAGCAGGTGCCTCTGTGACTGAGTGGCAGTCCCCTGGGTGGGCTGTGGCCTCTCTTCTGGCCCTAATTCTTCAGTTGTGGGTTCTGGGACCTGTCACTTCATCTCTCAGGCTCTTAGCTTCCCGGCCTTAAAATAAGGAGCTGAAGCCTCTCTGGAGCCTCTAGTTGACTCTGTGATCAGAGAAATGAATAACAGGCCCTTCGTGTCTGCATTTGCCATTGTTGCTCCTAGCAGACAAATGACACTGGGTGCGTCTTAGTCGTGACTGGGGAGGCTGGGTGTGATGAGCTTTGTCCCCTCTACTGAGTGACTTGCATAGGACCTGGGGAGGTGCTTAGCTAGGGGCCCATGTTTTCTCAGTGTGTCACTGAAGGTACAATCAGTGACACAAATCAGTTCTTACATGAAGACTTCTCATTTTTTCTTGTATTTTACAATAGTTTTCAGTTAGTTTCAAAGAATTTTAGATGGGGTTTTGAGAGATCTGAGAGAGTCTAGCTACCCTTCATTTTTTTTTTCCACTGGAGTTTGAGTCATACACTTAGAACATGATTTGGTCCAGACTCAACCTCAAATCATTATCTACTCACCTTCATGTAGCCATTGCTTTCCGTATCCTTGCCCTGCACTGAGGTGAGCAGAAGACCTAGGAGAGTAAGGTGACACAAGAAGAGGAATGATTTCTAAGTTTTGGCAATAAGTCTCTTTTGTAAAACAAAACTGTGAAGTTATCCCAAACTTGGTGACTTAAGAGTCACAGAAACTTGTTCTGTCATGGTTGCTGAGACAAATCTAAAATCAAGGTGTCAACAGGGCTGTGTTTCCTTCTAGAAACCCCAAGGAATAATCCTTATCTCTTCCTAGTTTGTGACTCTCTCATCCCTCTGCCTCTTCTCTGTGTGTCTACTGTAAGGACACTTGCATTTATGGGCCCACTGGGGAAATCTAGAATAATCTCATCTCTAGATCATAATCACATTGGCAAAGACCCTTTTTTCCAGAAAGATCAGGCTCACAGGTGCTGGGATTTTGCCATATCCTTGGGGCAACGGTCAATTCCCCCCTACAAGAACCTCACCATCCCATCTGTAATCCTAGCTACTTGGAAATGGAGATGGAGAGGGTCAACACAGGCCAAAAAAAAGTTCATGAGACCTCATCGCAACAGAAAAAAGCTTGGCGAGGTGGTGGCACCTGTCATCCCAGCTAGGTAGGAAGCATAAATAGTAGGATGACAGTCCAAGCCACTTGGGCAAAATGTGAGACCCTATCTTCAAAATAACCAGAGCAAAAAGGGCTAAAGGCATGACTCAAGCAGTAGAGCACCTGCCATGCAAGTGTAAGGCCCTGAGTTCAAGTAACCCCCCCAAAAAAGACTGGAAAAGGGGAAGGAGGACCCTGGTTCCATCTGAATCTCATCCTCTACACACTGAGCTCCCTCTCTCGCCTTCTGTACCATGGACACCGTATGAAAATGAGCTTTAACCGAGAGAGCATGGAGACTTGAATCAAAGTCCTAGGTCAGGAACTGGCCTGGTTGAGCTGCGGGGTGGGGGCTGGGAGGAACGTGGTGTTAGGCAAAACAGCTTGACCTCTAGGCTGCACCATCTGTGAAAAATGAGATGTTACGGTCCACACTACAGTGCTGACATCATTTAGCAAGGTCTACATGAGATCAGCTATCCTCAGGTCATAATCAAACCTCTTCATCCCAGGATGCTCCACTCCATAGGAAAGATGGCAGATGTTACAGGAACATTTGTGACTTCCCAGAAGACCTGCTTCAGGAACCAGTGGATGATAAGGTTTATGCTGGCTTTCAAAGAAAATCAAGAAAGAGCTTGAGAATTGAAGGGTTCACTTTTTATCCTTTTCTCCAACAGGAAAGAGGTCCATTCAGTCCAAGTGCCATCCCTATTAAATAGAGCTCAGTGACCCCTCCTACACCTGCACCCAGCCCCCACCCTGCCTGCTCACACCCCTGGTTGGATGGGGCCACCCAGGACATCAAGATGAGCAGCAGCTCGGTTCAGTGAGGCAGGGTGTCTCGGCCTCAGTGCTAATGATATTTGAGCTGGATTATTCCTTTGTACTGTAGGAAGTTGAACAGTGTCCCTGACCTCTGCCTTCTAGATACCAGCAGTGTCCTTACCCCATTGTGACAAACAAAAAATGTCTATAGACATGGCGGAATGTCCCCTGGGGACAAAATTGTCCGTGTTTGAGAACTACTGCTGTAGATTCTGGAACGTTCATCCTAGCCAGCCTATCAAGTAATAGTAGCTGACCCGTCATTCTTCTCCTCAGAATTTCAAGATGGAATTAAAAGGCAGCTAGAACGCTGTGTGCCCAGGGCTTCTGGTGGGAGGAGCTCTGCAAACTGAGTCATGCATGCAAAACCAGACTTCGTTTGCTTTGCACAACCACTCCTCCTTCTCCTTGGTCTCCAAACAGAGCCAGAAGTGATTTCCAGGAAAACGAGTCTTGCCATGTTTGTTTCAAGTGTGAGAATAGTTGTTGGGGTTCTGTTCTCATGTGAGCCTTAGGGACTGACCCCATGACCTTCCCTGGTAGATGTAGTGCAGTTTGACAACCTGCTATCCATCTGTCTGTCTGTCCTTGTTGCCTTTCTAAAAATAAGCATTGCTCAGTAACTCTTTTTCCCTGTTCTCCAGTCTGAGCTGGAGTCCCATGAATCAAATTTCCCAAAAGAAGATCACTATCTGGGTAAGTGAGTTTTAGGAAAAGGGAAATCCAGCTCCCAGCATTGATTCAGCCTGGGAATCTTGAGAGAGTAGACAGTGGAGCCGTGGGAGTGGCCAGGGGTTGACATGGCTTTCTGGGGTTTACCTCCTACATCCTGCTCTCTCCTCAGTCCTTTCTGTCTCTTCAGGATGGTTATGTCACACCTGTGATTATGGAGCAGTCAATGAAGATTTCCCATCCCTTCTGTGCCTGAGCTCGTGAGCTGAGAAACTGCTGGAAGCTTGCCCAGGTGAAGATCCCAGAATCTTACTGTGGCCATCCTGTCTGCCTTCCTACCACCCGATAGGAATACCCTCGTCCTGAACCCAGATACCTGAGCGTGTGGCCTCCCCTTGAACACTCCAGGTGGTGAGGACCTCACTACCTCACAGGACAGCCAGGCCACTTGTGCCCAACGTGACTGGCCGTCAGCTTTGTCATGACCATATCTTGTTTCTGCTTTTGGCTTCTGCAGAAAAACACAGTGGTTGAGCTCTTACTGCCCATGGTGGGGTTTCATTCACGCCTCTGCTCATTCTTCTCATAAGTTAAACTTTCCAGTCCTTTGGCCATTGATTGGCAGGGCTTCTAGACCCTTCCTCTCTCAGTTGTCCTACCAGCAGATCATCCAGTGGGTTTGGCTCTCCCCCAGTGTCCTCTTTCACGCTGACTTGTGATAATCTGAGGAATACCCCCTTCCACCTTAGATTGTTGATACTATCAAGATTACATTTGGGAAAACTGCTTCCCTAACATGGGGATGTGTGCTGAGACCCCAGTCACCTGAAACTCTTCCTGCTGGAAGATGGAGTGTGCCATCCCTTTGTCACCCTTGCCTCAGGTCTGTGCATGTTGGCTGCCTTTCATCCTAATGGGTATGGTCTGTGAATTTAGCCTGTTTGGTTCAGCTTGAATCCTTGCTTTACCTCCAGTGTGTCAATCTTCCCTCCCAAATGGATGCAATGCGTCTATGCATTCATTGCATGTGCAGAGAACAGGGGAGGGACAGCTGCCTGGGACACCATGGCAAGACCTCATCTATCTTGATAAGACTCCACACACCTGCTGTGCTGCTTGGGGATGGGTCATCTACCTCGTATCCCAGCATCATGGGCTCTCCCTGTCCTGCACAGTGAGCAAGTGCTTTCGTCCAGTGCATACTTACCTCCAACATTATGTGTTTAGAACTCCCCCATTCTCGTCAGCCTTCCAATCCTATCAGCACACCACAAAGGAAATGAACTTTCCCCTCTGCTGAACCCTGTCACCACCTAGCAGCGACATCTCCCTCTTTGCAGAACACATAAATCCACGGCTTAATAGTCCATCCTCAGATGTCATCAGGCTTCAAAATCACCAGTCTGTCATGTCAGCAAGCAGCTGTGTCCCCGCTTTGTGGTAAATCAGGGTGAAATTTGTATTTCACACGCACCTTGACTGTTTTCCATGGTTATTCAGACAAAAGCCATAGTGTCAGGGCACTGCTGGAGGTGAGGTCAGGAAGAGGTAAGGACACAGCTGTTCCCTGCAGCTGGTTCACCTGGCTGTCACCTCTGCAGCCTGCTAGTCCTCCAGCTGGGGCCTGGGGATGCCAGCCCTTGCTCCAGACAGGAGGGAGAGCTGCAGCTGAAGCTCTGTTCCCTGCAGCTGTGACTCTGTTCCCGGACCTGTTGCTTTCATTCTTCTGGATGCAGGATACAGTTTGGATGGTGGGATTTCTGCCTCCCTGGACCATGTCAGCACAGAGCCAGGGCAAACCTGCCCTTCAGTACATACTCACAGAAGGCTCTGAGCTGGTCCTCATATATCTTGATGTCCCCAACCCACCCAGAACCCATGGCAATGCTGGGTCAGTCTGGATTTTTGTCATAGAGAACCCCTGACAGGTTAAAATGGTGGAGTATGAGACAGCAAGTTTTAAGCAGGTGAATCTAGCCAGTGCAGGCTGTGGGCGAGGCCTATGCCCAAGGGTAATGGAAGGCCTCCCTTCCCTTCTTAGGTGTTTTAGATATGGTTGTTTTCTTGACAGACATAGCAAGAAGACCTTCACTAAGTGCCACAAGTATGCCAAAATCATTGTCTCCGGTGGGAACCACCCTCAGAGGAGCTGGGAGGCTCCCCCACACCAGGGAGGAGGTTTTCCTGGCATGTGAAGGTGTCTGGCTCCCTCTGGTGACAAAATCAAATACCTGAACATTATCACCCATTCCCACACACTTGTGGAGTGGAGGCGGGTCAACTCAGCCCAGAGGGGACCTGTGCCGTAGAAGTCCCATGTAGAGCCCCATGCAACTTGAGTCTAGTTTCTTTAGAACTTAGAAGGCTTCCTATTCCCCACAGTCCTCCCACTGTCATTTCTTCTTGCTAAGTGGTTGGTGGAGGTGCAGGAACAGAACCTACAGGACCTGGGATCCTCCCCAGTCATGTGCCTATGGTCAGTCATTTTTATATATTTTTTGTCCTAGTACTGGGGTTTGAACTCAGAGCCCTGTGCTTGCTAAGCAGGTACTCTTCTACTTGAGCTATACCCCCAGCCCTTTTTTGTTTTAGTTATTATTCAGATAGGATCTTGTGTGCTCCCTGACTGCTGCCCCCAGGGCAAGCATGGGAGCATGATCCTCCTATCTCCTCCTCTCAAATAGCTGTGGTTACGGGGTGGGTGCCACCATGCCCAATTTGTCTGTTGAGACAGGGTCTTGCTACCTTTGTGCCCAGGCTGATCTTAAACCTCTTTTGTCCCAATTTCCAACTCCCAAGTAGCTGGGACTATAGACATGAGCCACCAGACATGATCCTGGTAATTCTCTGTGCCTCCATGTCTTCATTTGTTTGCAAGAGATGGAGATACATAAATACATACCTCTTGGTTGTTGGGAGGGTTAAATTATATGTGATATCCAAAGGATCTGGCACACAGTAAACATTTAATAGAGAAATTGTGTTGTTGCGTGAGCAATGGTATCAATAGGGCTAGACTGAGGTAGCAGTGGGCTTTCTGTTTTCCCACAGAGAGAAAATTACATCATCAAGTGCCCATTGGGTACACACCAAAGTGTGCTGGTGAAAGACTGAAGAATGCCTATCAAGAGCTAGAATCGACCTGTGGGAGTCCTGCCCGCTGGTGCTGGCCTGTCCCCAAAGCCAGCTTGAGTGGGGCATGACCTCTAACCTGGGTCTTGCTGTCTCCCTAAGGCCTGGCCTACCCCTGAGCCTCAGATTACAAGACCACAGCTCACAAGCCCACTGAGAACATTCACGATGGCTCCTGAAGGGAGGCTGTGTCTGGGAAGGAAGCCACAGGCAGGACCTCTCCACCAGGTAACTTTTCTTAAAGAAGTGGCCAACCTAGAGCCAGGGAAAGCCAAGGCCCAAAGTCTGCTAGGGACACTGGGCACTGACTGGCTTCCGATGCAGAGGGCCAGCCTTCAGTGCCCCTGGGGGACAAGGGGCATGAGGCGCATCACTCATGCAACTAAATCAGCCACAGTTGGATTCATCAGTCTCCATCCGTGCCCCACAGCTACCCCTGCATCCCAACAAGACCCCTCTGCTGCCACCTCATTCCTTTTTCCTCTTTACTTCCATATTCTGCTTCTGAGTTTCTCTCTCAAGCTTACGGTGTGGATGACACACCCAGGAACGGCCCTTGCTCTCTACAACAGGCCCCCCTGACCCGACCTCACACCCTGGTCTCTCCCACCATTCTGCCTTGGCCCAGGCAGTTCTTTCCTTCCCTCTTTGCTTTTCTTAAATCCTTCCTCATTTTGCTTTCCCACTTACTGAACGTGTGCCACTGGGCAAGTTATTTCATCTCTCTGTGTCGGACTGAGCTCCTCATAGAGAAAGGAGGACGGTATCTGCTGGGACATTTGTGGTGAGGATTGTGCAAGGTGCCACGTGGAAAGTTCTAGAACCCAGCCTTCACCTTATGAGATGTCACTGCCACCACCGTCACCGTCTTCACTCTAATGAACTGCTTCAAACCCAGCAGCAAGGGGGTTGTTACCCTCTTGTGTGGTTCTGCCATCCTGCTACACTCAACCTCGCACCCTGCGAGGAACCCTTTGTCCTGTGGGCACCATTTAGCAGACTTATTACAGAGCCTGTCCCTAGCCAGGCATGGTGAGGGGGTCCAGAGGTAAGGAGAAGAAAGCCCCAGATGTGAGAACGCCCTGTGAGCATTCTACCTGGGTGGTCCTAACCAGGTAAGGCTGTGCCATGTCGATCCCTCTTGCCACCTGGGAACCTCAGATGGTTCATTAAGGCTCACGGGCTCACCTTACCCATCTAATGACCCATGCCACTGGACAGCATGCTAGAGCTTCTACACACAGGTCTTGGGAGCTGTGTATTTTCCTTCATGACAAAGTACCACAGGCTGGGTGGCTTGAACAACAGACATTTCGTTTTGCCCAGTTTTGGTGGCCTGACATGTAAAGTGAAGGTGTCGGTCAGCAGGGGTGGCATCTGAGGCCTCTCTCCTAGACCTGCAGATGGCCACCTTCCCCTGTGGCCTCACACGACCTTCCCTCTCTGTGTGTGTGGCACTGGCACTCTCTGTGTGTCCTAATATCCTCTGATATGGACACAAGTCAGATTGGTTTTTTTGGGGGCCTACTGGCTTAGCGCCATGTAAGAACTTCATTTTAACTTAATCACCTCTTTAAATGGACTCTCTCCAAATACAGTCACATTCTGCAGTACTGAATGTCAGAGCTTCAACATTTGGGTTTGGAGGGGACACAAATCAGCCCGACGGGAGATAGGCAGGGTGGGTCACTGCCCCATTTTCAGACAGAACTGCTAAGGGTAGCATTCAGTCTGTGATTCCAGGATGGTCCTAATTCCAGGCCCCTTGGTCTCTCCACTGCCCCCTGCTGGAGGCTGGGGGTGGGAACAGCGGGAAGCCAGGACAGATCTCAAAGTCTCTGTTATTGGGAAGATAACTTTCTTGAGGGTGACCAGGCTCACACACAAGATGGGGTCCCTTCAGGACCTGCTGTTTGCCCAGAGGGCTTTCTGCCTCCAGGATTCATGGTGTCCTTGGCCAGTGACATTTATCATGTCACTAGTTTGTGCAGTCTCATCACTCCTAGTACCAGCATTGCCCATTGCACTGAGACCAGTCTGCCAGCTCCAGCACTGTGCGCCAGCACCTGCTGGGAATAAAGAAGGTGACAACCCACATTCCAGTGGCCAGTCAGCCAGATTGCTGAGTGCCTTCATCCCGCTGAGCCCTCCAGGGCAGGACAGAAGGATAAGAGTTTCTTTTCACTGAGCTGAGAAACCAGAGAGGGTGGATAGCAGCTGTAGCTTGCATCCTATAGAAGCCTGGCCCTTGGGGTGACATTCTTTTTTTTTTTTCCTACTATGGGAGATTGAACTTGGTGCTACATGCTGGCTAGATAAGCCCTCTACCACTTGAGCTACTCCCCAGCCCTTTCATTTTTAGTTAGTCTTTCAAATAGAGTGCTGTGCTAACTTTACTAGGGCTGACCTCAAACCACAATCCTCCTACCTCTGCCTCCTGAGTAGCTGGGATTACAGGTGTAATCCTGCCTTACATGCATTTTAGTTAACTACCTGTTTCCATGGTCAGTGTCAGGAATGAAAGCTCAGTCAAGGTCAGGGAGGGTGGAGGTTTCCCCAGAGCACAGGGTTTTCTGCTTGGCTGCACTATAAAATCATGTGGAGAATTTGGAAAGAAATCCAGGGACCCATAGGGCCTCAGTCTCTCCAGTGGCTGGTCTTACAGTGGCTGGTCTTAGTGGGTCATATTTATTTTAAGCTTCTCAGGTGGTTCCAAGGTGCAGCCAAGTTTAAGACTCTGATGAGACCTCAGGGGTCCTCATGGGGAGGGACCCAGAAGCTCAGCCTCTGTCACAATCCATGTGGCCTTCTCAGTGGTGGTGCTATTTTGTTTATAACCATCGTGCTCGGGATGGACCTATTGCATGAATTACTTACAATAGTATATCGGTGACCGCCCTGTCCTTCTCTCAGTCCCTACACCTCTTCCTCAGATAAAGCAAGGTCGACAGTAGGGTTTGGATAAATACCTATTGCATGTTTTGCAGGCTTCCTGCTGTGTGTGGCTCTTATATTCATGCACTTGGAGCAGAACATTCAGCTTTCAGCCTATGGAACTCAAGACTGAGGAATACATTTGTATAAATTGAGGGCACAGAAGGCAAGTGGAAGATGAGGAAAGGGATATTGTCACCAGCTGTCAAGGCAGTTGGCAAGTTCGTCTGGAATCTCTTTATTTCTAAGCTGGTGCTGCCCTCTAGCGGGAGGAGCCACAGCCAGCCTGAATTTCCTCCTCCCCTCCCCTGAGGGGACCATCCAGGATTATGAGTCCAGCCAGAGAAACCCACACAGGCCTGGGAAGACCAGCCCTGCCAGCCTTCTTCTCACACTCAGCATTCCTCAGATACAAGGGTAATTCTAGCCAGCGTTGACTATATTGCAGAATCAGAAGCTTTGCAAGTGTGTCTTATACTCACTGTTCCACAAGGTAGATACTCTTAAAAAAAAGCCCCAGCTTTGGAAAATTAGCCATTCAGAAGCTGAGAAGTGAGCCAGGATCCCAGTCTGGCTGGAATTGGATCTGGCTGGTTCTAAGGCACCGTGCACTATGACAGAATGTCTGTTTGTCGGGGACAACTAGGTCCTCAAGCCCTGAGGTCGTGTCCACCTCCACCATGTAGAAGCAGGAGCCCTGGAGGCCACTAACTTTTCTCTCTGAGTTTCTATTTTCTCACTTATGAAATGAGTGCCGGAACACATAGCAAGCACCCCGAGAAAAATCACTTGACCTCAAGTATATCAGAAGGGCTAGAGAAAGATTTAGAGAAAGTGACTGCTTCCAATAGTAGGGGACAGTAACTTCCCACTTCCTGATGTGTTACTTTTATAATGAGGCAAACCACAGGTTAATTAGGCTCCCTCCCTTCCAAAGAGGCAGGAGCATCACCCGTGCATACCACACACCAGATGCCGCAGGAGACAAAATTTCGTTTTCCTGGAGTTGACCTTATGTGAATGTCAGGATCCTGTCCCAAGAAACCACAGACTTTCCTCAAAGATCTTTTGTCAAGTTCAAAGCCCTGAGTTCTGCCTTTCTCTCCTATTCAGCGATGTCCCAGGTGCTGCTGAACAGTCAGGGCTGTCATGCGAGGCCTGGGTGACGTGGAGCTGGACACTTTAGACCCCCTCCCCCACTCTCTTGAGGACAGCCAGGAGCACCTGACACTTGCAGCTCCCTTCTCTTAGCCCCTCGGGTTCTATTTCGGTAGGTAATTCTATTCTTCCAAAACACAGCATTCAGAAAAACTCATCATTTATTGCCCAGCTTTTGGTTATTAGAAGAGCTGCATTGGATGCTTTTTAGTTACTTTTTAAAAATAAACCTTATACATAGAAACAGACTGGAAGGGCATATCTCTCTCTTTTCTCTCCATTGTTTCTCTCCTAATAAACTTAACTGTTACTTTTGCTTAAAAGAAAGATCTTATATAATCATCTCAGTGGGTGTGGATGCAGAAAAAACCAGTTGGCCTAGTTTAACTTTCATTTATGATTGAAATTCTAAAATTTAGCTTGGTGCCAGTGGCTCATGCTTGTCTTTCTAGTAAAGATCAGGGACAAGGCAATGTCTACTGTCATTATTTTCATTCAATGTACTAGAAGAATAAAGCAAGAAAAAAAATCATAGGTATTGCAAAGTACACATAATGCCTGCTATTAACAGACAATACAACCAACTACCAAAAACCATAAGGAGCTGACAAAGAAAATAAACTCTTATATTTGATTTCAGCAAGGCCACATTATCCAAAGCAATATACAAAAATCAACTGTAGTTTTTGAAAATACAAATAAAAATACTTTTTGCAATAGCACCAATAAAACCAAATTCTTGGCGATAAATTTAACAAAATGTATGTGATACCTTCATGTTTAAAAAAAACCTATGAAACATTGCAGAGAGAAATGGGAGACCTAAGAGATGAAGAGATGTACTGTGTCCATGTATCAAAAGACTTAATATGAGGCCAGGCATGGTGGTTCATGTCTGTAATCCCAGCTGAGGCAGAAGGATCTTGAATTTGAGACCAGCCTGGGCTACATAGAGAGACCCTGTCTCAAAACAAAATCACCTTAATACTATAAGATGTCATCTTTCCCTAAATGCAATGCAACCCTGATCAAAGTCCTAGCATGCTTTTTTTTCATGGATATTGAAAAGTTGATTCTAAAATTTATATGAAAACACAAAGGATCAAGAATAGCAAAAAAAACTTGGAAAATACCCACTCACCTATTATTTCAAGATCAAAATTAAACTAGAATAGTTGTTACAGCATGATGTTGGCACACAGAGGGACATGGAGCAATGGAACAGAATACAGAGCAATGATGTACATACAGTCCACTGATGTTTGACGAAGGTACTGAGGTGATTCAGTGGGGACAAAGGTAGTCTTTCCAATAAATAACACTAGAACAACTGGACCTCCACATGAAAGCAGTAAACACTGATCCTTACCTCACACCATATATTAACATTAATTTGGAACCAGTCATAGACCTAAATGTAAAAGGCAAATCTAAAAATTCTAGGGGATAATAGCATGAAAATCCTTTTAATTAGGCAAACAGTTTTAACTAAATCATGAAGAACACAAATCACAAAGGAAAAATTGGTGAAGTCAACTATGGTATAAGAACTTTTGTAAATGTCACAATGTACCCCCAGCACAACAATACATTTTTTAAGAAAAAATTAAAAGCTTATCGGTATTTATCTGTGGGTGGTGAGAGCTGCGATGTGTGCCTTCTTCTCTGTGATCATGATAAAATGATTTGAGCACTCATCAAATGCCAGGTGTTGTGGAAAGCCATATACATACATATACACATTACATATCATATACATATATCAAACCATCAAAACTATCAAAATATTTCTGCAAGGCAGGTACTATTATCATTTCCCCCCCCCCCAGAATAGTTGAGTAGGTTTCTCAAGTTCACACAGCTAGTAAGTGCAAACCCTGGCCGTCCAGCTCCAGTCTATCTATTTCACCACTGTTTGGGGCTCCGCCTTTGATTTGAGTTCTCCAATGGCTATGTGTTTCTTTTATGCAAAATAAAGAGAAGAAATATACTACAAATATAGTAATTCCTAAAATGAAATGGGAGAATGGGGTTGTTTCATTCGGTGACTGGATTTTCCAAAAAGCAAAGAAAGAAAATTTTGCAGCTAGAAGCACCAGCAAGAACAAAAACCAGCTAAGATTTGTGGAGAACATTTATGTTTTGGGAATGAATGCAAATCCTCTTTTTTTGTGCACTACCTACTCAATACCCAAAGACCCTTGAGAGTCAGCCCGTTTTACAGAGGGAGAAACTGAGGCAGTGGACTGCTGGCACCAAAGTGTCAAAGTGACTGATGGCAGCAAAGCCTGACATTGACATATTCTGCAGCAGATAGTCCCTGTCCCACATAGGGAAACTGAGGCTCAGAATTGCCAATTACAAGCGAACAAGGACACTAGTAGAGACCTGGGTTTGTGGATGACCAGCTTGGCTTTGCTGTCAATGGCAAAACGAGTTCACCTTACCAGGTGGCAAGTATCTGTGGCTCCCTGGGTCAACTGCACCCTTCTCTTCCTGCACTGCAGACTGTCCCAGGGAACGGGCACCCATTGCCACCTTGACAAAGAGAAAGGTAAGGGCTCAGGAGGAAAGGTCACCATTTTCTTCGCACATGGCTGCATGCTCCAAAGTAGCCAGCCATGGTGTCCTTGGACAGCGGCCCTCCACATAAACCTGGTGTCCATTTCCAGTTAGCCTACCGTCTGTGCAAATGGTGTCCTCATTCAAGTAGCTTCCCTTGCACAGCAAAGATTGGGGTTTGTTTTTGCTCTTGTTCTTCAACTTTGCTTGTTGATTCCCAGCATCAGGGGGGAAAAAAATCTTGGGGACCCAGTTCTTGCAGAGGGACATAGAGATTGAACTGATATATAGAAACCACGTGTACAGGGTGGGCTGCTTGGCCTCTGTGAGCCTCAGGTCCTCCTTGGGTAAATCTGCACGGGCACCCACTCTGCATCGTTAGAACGAGTCCTGTAGTAACATGGATCTCACACAGTTCAGAAGGGACTCAGCAAATAGCCATTTGTGTATATGGATTTGAATTCTACTTGCATGGTAGGATGTACAACTTCACAAATTGCTGTGAAACAAACACTCATGTAGCCTGTAAACTAATCCAGCATGAAACCAACACCGTGGACCAGTCTCCCTGGCCCACCCCAACTCCTCCTGCTCAAGTGTGATTCCTTCCCTCCCATGTAGCAGTGGCTTCAATCCTGACTTCTGTAAAGTTCATTTCCCTAGCTTTCTTCATCATCTGACTGCCTGGTTACAGGTCACTAAACAGGTTAATTTTCCTTCCTTGGACATGTACCAGTCTGTGTTCTTCTGCACTGCAGTTTATCCTTAAGACTTATCCATGATTTTGTTTGGTTTTTGGTAGTACTAAGGTTTGAAGTGAGGACCTCATACTTGCTAGGCAGGTTCTCTGCCATTTGCCCCAATAGGATCTCCCATTTTTACCTGGAGCCAGCCTCAGACTGTAATCCTATACCTCCTGCACAGCTGGGAACACAGGTGTGTGCTACCGTGTCGGGCTTATTGACTAAGATAGAGTCTTGCTAACATTTTGCCAGGGCTGGTCTCAAGTCTCAATCTTATCTCTACCTCCTAATTAGTGGGGTTTACAGGTATGAGCCACCACGCCCAGCCTTCCTTATTATTTTGATGATTTTTTTGTTGTCAGTCTCCTATAGATAATTCACTTTCCTTGTTATTAACTCCAGAGTATAGAGCTGCCTCAGTTTATCTGTCCGGTTACAGAAGGCATTGGGTCAGGGGTCTTACAAATTGCTGTTCTAAGTGCACCTGTCTGTGTCTCCCAGTACATGTGAACACATTTTCTGTGGGGTATTTAACTGTGTGTGACTCATGGGTCACTAAATTGGTTTATCTTTACATTTTCAGAAAACACCAGCATTTTGCCAAAGTGGTCAATCTGCTGCTCTTCTGTCAAGAGTACACAAGAATGTCATATAACTCAAATTTTTGTCTGCACTCGATACTATCAGACTCTTCTGCAAGCTGAAAACATAATGGTATCTGATTTGGGATGGAACTTATATTCCCCTGAATTTTAGTGAGCATTTTTCATATTGTTCATTTGGATTTCCTCTTTTGTAAAATGCCTGTTATGGTTTCCATTTTTTGATTGGTTTGTCTTTCTCTTATTCACGTACAGCACCTTTTATATAGCCTAGATCTGAGCTGTCTGGTTTTTATGTGTTATAAAAAAATACAAGTTCCACATATATTTTCTCACATTTTACTTTCAAATTGGTGGTATCTTGGGATGCACCAGATGAAGTTCTTAATCATAACATAGAGCAATTTATCATTCTTTCAATGGTTAGTACTTCCTGTGTTCAAACATCATGAAGGAATTTTATACTACAGTGTTCTGGAAGTTCTCCTTTCCACACCCAAGATCTCAGATTTGCTTGATATGATTTCCTTGTGAGGTGGAAGTACTTTTTGTTGTTTTTTCCCTCTATACTTTCAAGTTGTCATTTGTGGCACATATCATTCTTTGCCTCACTGCTTTGGAATCCTTACATTGTCACAATTCACCTAGCTCTTCTGGTAGATGCATTGTTTCTGGTGCTTTAAAGAAAGTCCTGACATCATTGGGATTAGTGGGATAAATTTCTTTCTTTTTCTTTTTTTTTTACAAAAACAGTAGGATGAATCCTAACAAATGTTCTTCCTCTTCAAAAGCATCTAGACTGGTCTTGACCTTCCATCAGCATTTCTATAAACAATTTAGAATCAGCCTGTCACATTCCACAAACAGAAAGTGTTCCCTGCTATTTTCATTCGTTAGCTGTCTTGTACTGGTGATAAAGTTGAATAATTCTTCGTGGATCAGTAAATTCCAAATAGAAGATTCTAGCTAGATTATCCAAATTCCTCATTGGGTTACATGGTATGTGGCCTGACCCTTTGTGTAGGCTCAGTGGCCACACTGCATATAGAAGGAGGCACATTGTATAGGGAGGTCCCCAGTGCTGAGGGACACATGTGCAGAGGGACTTGGGATTGAGCAAGTACAGGAAAGTACAGGTCAGGGTCTGGGTTCCAGCTCTGCTCCTCTCTGGTTAGGTGGACTTGGTAGCTCCTTGCCAAGAAAACTCCCTCCTCCATCCTCTGCAGACATGGTCTGTAATTAGTGCCCTCCCTCACACATCCTTTTAACAGCTCAGAAACCTACTGTGCAGCAGCTCTGGGCCAAACACATCAGGTTGGAACCAGTGGCTGGCTTGGAGTAATGGATCTATGGATAGTGCCCAACAGATGTCAAGTGCTGCTGTGTTTCTCTCAAAAACTGAAGCCATTCTGTAGTATCCCTATGAGTTCACTGCCGTACCTCAAAGTACCTCAGCACCCAATTTGGGAACTGCAGGTGTAATTTTCAGAAGGAAGGCCTGTGACTGGAGCTAGATCACAAGGGTTATCATTCCTTCCCTCCTTAGGCCACTACTCCCTTTGTCCAAACATGTTATCCCTAGAAAGCCAGAGTAGCATTTCACTGTGCTTGGCAAGTGACTTCAGATCTGGGGGCCAACTCTGGCTGGCAAGTCTGTCTGTGCCCTGGTGAAGCTTTGATGGATTGTCTGGCCTGATCCCAAGTCCTAGCCCCTGTCCCTAAGGATAGCTTCAGGAAGGGAGGGAGGGAGGGCCAAATGAGGTTTGAAAAGAGGAGGGTCAGGTACTGGAAGAGGGGCATTGGAAGAGGAGAGACACAGGTACTGTCTCTCGAGCAAGGCATCTATAGTTCTTTCTGTGTGCCAGAGGTTCTTCTGAGAGCTTTGCAAATAATACTAGGTCATTAGCTCCTTCGCCACAACCCCAAGAATCTAATCTAATATCAGCCCGCCCCGCTTTGCAGATGAGAGGAAACTGAGGCATGAGCAGATTAAATACACCTTGCCTAAGGTCCTCGGTGCTGGGATTTGAACACAAGCTGTTCATGCCTTTACCTGAAGTTTTCCCTTAATGGATCTGGAAACCTGGCTTCAGACCCCACCCTTCCCCTTGCTGACCTTTAGCTGCTGGCTACAGGTAAGACATGGGCCTTCTGAGACTCCTCGCCTGTGAAGCGGGCACAGTAAACTTCTCCCTTGTGTCACAGAGAATTACATAGACCCTGGTATCCACAGGTACATGGTTCCAAGGAGACTGCCACTGAGGAAAATCCATATGCTCAGGACACACAGAGCTCAGTGCTGTACTGCAGATGCTTGGTTCACTTTTCCCATAATGCCCAACACCACGAAAGACATGCATCAACACACCTCAAACTGCTATTCCCTCACTTCAATTAAGCATGCATGTGCCCCTCTTGGTTTGGGAGGATCACAATAACTTTTACCTTGCTTTCGGGGCACCATTTGCTTTTGGGAGAGGCAGATTTGCACAAAATTTAGGGCAGGAAAACACTCAACAGATCACACAATGACTTAAACGCAACTGAGGTCAACACAGGACTGACTGGAGCTTCTCCATATCCACTAGCCAGCATCCTGCACACAGGATCCTAAAATTTTTGTTTTGAAACTTCTTTTGATTTTTACATTTTTTTAACCTCCCTTGGACAAAACCGTGTGTAATAAATCCGTGAATAAGGCAGACTTGCCGTACTGCAGATTGTGTGTGTAAGACCTTTTGGTTATATAAGATGGTAGAAAGACAGAAGCTTCGTCTTTCTCTGCTGTCTGTTCCAGGCTCTCCTCATCCACCGTCCCAGTGGTGTACAGGGATTCTGCAGACAGCAGGGGGCAGCACTGAGCCAAGGAAGAAAATGTGTCTAGCCTGCTTGCTAAACAAGTAAGAAGGATGGATTCAAGGCAGAGCCAAGGAAGCAAATTCAAAAGTCAATTTCTGCCTCACTTGCCCTCGTGCCCTGCCCTCTGAGGCTGCTTCATCTTTGTTGCCATTCTGGGATATTTCTGTACTTCTGAAGTTTGAAAAAAAAATGTTTCTCCTGATATCTCAGGTCCCCTCTACATCCCCTCTGCTGAACTATTCTTTGAAAATCTTCAAGACCCTCTCTGTTGACCTTGACCTCTCTCTCAGGAGGACCACTTAGAAAATGATTTCACCTAAAGGAAGGACATGCCCTTCACACGAAAGCACGTGTGCCTGCCTCTGTCACTGGTTTGGGAGGCTTCTCTGGCATTGGGGAGAACTCTGACCTCTTGCCAGAGGAGCTGGAAGGGGTGGGGTTCTGAGTTGGGTCCTTTGACCTGTTAAGTATCCCTGGTTATGTGCCTTATTCAGCCTATAAGGGGTAGGATGGTGACTTGTATGTTTCTTGGGGACTTACTTAATTCACATGAAAGGAGATGTGTTCTGAAGAGGAGGATGCTACCAGGCATCAGAGGGGACACAGGGAGTATCGATGTGAGTGAGAGGTAATTATGGCCCCCTGAGTGAGACATGTTCGTGAGCCCCATACCCTTTCTTCTTTTCTTCTGGGAAGGTCTGAGCTGAGCAGTGAGTTTGTTCTCTGAGTGTCCTTTACGGTACCTGTGACTCTGGCCCATGGCTCACCTCTGTCCTCAGACTGAACAGAAGGACATGGCTGGCTTTACCATTTTGCCTTGATGCAGAAATCTCACTCTGCCCTGGGTACCTTGGACAATCACTGACCATACCCCATGCTGTATTTCAGAATCTCTTCCTGTTTCTCTGCCCTGCACCCAAGGAAAGGGACTGAGATTCATTCTGTCCCTTAACACCATCCCACTAAGGCAGCCCCCTCACTCTAGCCCATAACCAAAAGATTCCATGTACAGTATTTTCAACTTTCACTCCACACACACATCCCTCTTTGGCTGTCTTGACCTAGGTTGTGACAAGCTAGGCTAATGTGCTGCTTCTCTCTCAAGGGACACATTTTTCATATTTAAAATTTCCTCCTAGACACAGAAAGGATTGTGAGATTCAGGGGCTCTCACTGTCTGTGGAGTGACAGTTCTGAAACACTTGAACCTCTAAGGATCTTAAAACCAGAGTAGGATCTCACGCAAGGTAGATTCAACCCTGGTTTTGTGACAGGAAATAGTCTTTGTTCATTCCCGGTCTAATGACATTTTTAATCTTTTAATACACTTTTATTATCATGCATTAGTTGTACCTGTTAATGGGACTCAGCACGAAATTTCCATGCATGCGTGCACTGATCAAATCCAACTTCCTCTTATTTACCCTCTCTCCTCTGACTCCTTACCACCCTTTCAGCCATCTTAAGTGACTGCTTTGCAGTTCCAGACTCCTGTCTATAAAGTGGGAAGACCTGACTTCCTTTGCCAGGTGTTCAGATTCTTCTGACTCCTGTCTATAGTCTCTGAAGTTTTGGGGTTTTTTTGTTCTCCATCCAAGTCAATCTGAGCTCTGTGCAGGCCAGCAGTTCTGAGTGCTTAGCTCAGTGTTAAATCCATGCTTTGCATGGAGAAGGAGCTCAATAAGTACTGATTGAATGAATGAATATTTGATTGGTCCCAGCATAGCATCGCTAAGAGAATTCAGGCTCAGTGGGTCTGCCCTTTGAAAGAGCCAGGTGGGAGAGGAGCCCCCAATGAACTTAGGTTCCCTGTGGTGATGTTGCTCTCCTGCCTCCTGCTTCCAATGTCCACAGGGACCTGTCAGCACCCACCCTTCAGAGTGCCTGTTTGGGTTGGAATTACCAATGCACTGATTGTCCCCATCAGGTGGCCAGCTGTCTAAGGGAGGGACCACTTCTTTATACTTTAATCCCTAGGGCCAGGGAATTCTCAATGCTCAGAAAAAAAAAGGTCTGTCTGGACTGAAATTTAGTTGAGTAGATACAGCTTGAAGGTTTTAGTTTGAACTCTGCACTTTTTTCCAGAATGATCCAAAAGTTTTGTCCCGAATTCCAGGTAGTATAACCACCAAATAATTAAACTCAGCAGCCATCTTTTCAAGTGCCATGAACAAGTCAAATCCGGAGCCATTGCAACCACAATGACGGTACAGAGAGTGATGCTAGAATGCAGGAGGGGGGATTGCAAAGTCAAAATTAATAAAATTTCTCATGAGCTGTTCTCAAAGCATACCACTGTGTGAATTGTGCTATTTGCTGAGTTTAGTGCTTATAAACGTTTCATTATATTTGAAAATAATTTGTGGCTTAGATTTTTCTCACTTTGCAAGAATTCTTGAGTTTGCACAATGAGTTCAGAGCAATCTCAGCTAACCATAATTGAATGAATTATATAAGACCAAATAAATATAAAAACAAACTTGTAAAAGTCCTTTCAAATTCTTGATGGCAAAAAAAAAAACTGTATAATATGTTTGATGTGTGACGTCTTCTCAGATATTTGTAAGAGGGTCTACAAGTATCTAGTTCAGAGCAATTTATCAGAATCCTATAGAATTCTGGCATAATATGCAATACTTTTATGGAGTTTCCAAAATACTAGCTTTCCTTTCTAAGGTATTTATAGACTAATTCCTTTACTACCATTTTATAGAACCCAGTATCTTAACTGATCAATGTAAAATAATCTTGACCTTTGATGATCTTGCTTCTTGAAAGGCTTCTGTGTTTTAATCTAACCTTTCATATTCTTCTTTCAGGAATCCTGTTCACGATGTTGGTATTTGGACCAGCCTGTGGATTTATTCTGGGCTCCTTCTGTACCAAAATCTACGTGGATGCTGTCTTCATTGACACAAGTAAGAGCTGGATCTCAACTTCTAACCACCCCATAACCCTTTTCGTCTTTAGCCTATTGGGTTCTAAACCTTCCTACGGGTGTGCCATAGCCATTGGCAAGATGGATCAATTGGAAAATCCTTTCTATAACTCACTGTCTTGATGGACTTTATGGGGAATGTGGCATTTCAAGCCATCTTAAGCAAAACCTGTTGTATTCCTAACAAAAAAAAACAAGTCTGTGATTCAGTGATTGCAGTACGCTAGTCAGAATGGGCTAAGTTATGCGGTGCTAACAAACAGTTCCCAAAACTAATGATTTTACACATCCAAAGTTTAATTCTCCTCTGTACTACCTGTCCAACAAAGGGCAGCTTGGGGAGGATGGGACTTGGCTCACCTTGGCCACTCTAGAACCCAGGCTCACAGAAGTTTCATCCTGACCCTTGCTGTGGTAGAGTTACCACAGTAGGAAGCCAGTGAACAAGTTGCACTCTGGCCCTTGAACCTTGAGCTCAGAAATGACACAAACAATTTCTATTCATGTGTCACTGCCAAAGCAAGAGACTTGGCAAATCAGCTTTCTTTTGTGTGTAACAAATGACTCCAAATGTCGTGACTTGCGACACCAGATGTTTATTTCACAGTTGTTTTCTGGTGGATGGGGAATACAAGAGATGCTTAGCTGGGTGCTTCTGGCTCCAGATTCTTAGGAGGCTTCAATTAAGCTAAGAGTGTTGTCTGTGATCATCTCAAGGCCCAGTGTGGGGAGGATCCACTTCTAGGCTCAAATCTGTGATGTTGACTGGCCTTAGAAGGCCCATGTCCTGGGCCTCTGTACAGGATTACTTCACCAGGGCTCCCCTGGAGCAAATGGCCCAAGAGAGAAAGGGAGAGATGGGAAGGGAGAAGAAGATAGAGGGAGGGAAAGGAAGGGAGGGATAGAGAGACAGGGAGGGAGAGGGGGAGAGAGGAAGGGACACCAGAGGGAGAGGAGAAAGGGGGAGAAGGGGAGAGAGAGAAAGGGAGAGGGAGAGAGGGGAGAGACAGTGACAAGAAACCAGTCTTTTCAGAGTGACTTGTTTGCTAGGAACAAGTCAGTCACTCATTCAGGTCCATTGCTAAGGAGAATTATTATACAAGGGCATGAATGCCAGCAGTCAGGAGTCTTTGGGGACCATCTGAGACACCACCTACCCTAATGCAGTCAATGCAGTCACAACTGTATTGTGTACCTGAGAGAGAACACCATATCTCTGCATAGCTCAGTGAGCAATGAAGCCCCATTTCATTGCTGACTGAAAACAGAAGGTGGGACACCATCCTAGCTTCTTCTGATCCCAATCTATTCTCGGGATCAATAAGAAGTTCCCAGTCCCCGGGTTCCCAATTCATCATCCCTTGACAGTGCTAAATTTACTAATTCACCCCAAAGAAAGAATATGCTCCTAAACCCAATCAAGTTGCTTTGTGATCACTCCATTAATCTCCCGGATATATTTACTCGGAGCTAATGATGTTACAAATTTCCAAGTGGAAAATGAAATCAGAGCAACTTATTCTCAGCAAGTGCTGGGTCTAGTCAGGAGATGAGTGGATGCTGCTGTTTTCCAGTTGTTTGAACCCCTCTCCTAGAGAATAGCACAAAGGATGGGCTGGAAGAGAAACACCATGAAGCTGCCATTTTGTTTATAGGGACAGAAGAGCCAACGTTCTGGAGCAACAGCAAGGGAGCCAGGGAAGGGGAAGGCTCCCTGGGTAGTGGAGAAGCTACCTTGAAGGAGAAGCAAATGGCCAGGTGGTTTATTTTGCCCTTGGCACATCCATCATGGCCAGTAGCCTGTTGGCCTATGAATGACCAGACTCCTTGGGCAGGAAAGGAACATGGGCACCGTTCTTTTCCAAATCTTTCATTTTACCAGTGAGGAAACTGAGTCCCAGGGATGGAAAGGGTGGGAACTAAATCCAAGGAGCATGTCAGTTTAAACCCCCAGTCTCCTGAGCCAGGGCACAGCTATCCCCCTTCAAGCGCTCCCTCACCAAACTCCCATCTTGAGAATGAGAGAGGGTTTTTTTCTCACTGTCTAGAGTGAGCAAGGGGTATACTGGTAGCCAGGGGGGTTGGCCTGTCCACTCACAGTCCCCCTCAGCCTTTTGAGGCTGTTTGTTCAGCAAAGAATGCTTGTCTCATCCCATTCTGTTCACACCTTTGCTAGCCCTTGTAGGCCCACGGTGAAGCAGCACTATCCATAGCAGTGGGGTGCTAACCAGATGAAGGACAGATGACAGCTCTCCTTTATATCTGGGCCAATGCTGGTGACAGCCTGCCCCACTCACAAGGTGATAGCAGACTCCTGATGTGTCCCTAAGGAGGGAGGATGCTTGTGAGTCAGGCAGGTCTGTTTGCTTCCTTCCTGGAGGGGTGTGAGGGCATGTACTGCGGCTCACCAGTAGAGGGCAGAAGAGCAGCGTTTATTCTCTTAGGGAGTCAGCCACAGAGAGCTCTAGTAACCAGTGAGTTTTCTTTCTTATCTTGTAACTTGTCACCTGTCCATGGATTGGGCTGTATTTTGAGAGAGTATTCTCAGTTTTTAGGGCCTGCCCTATCTTTTCCTCATCACCCTACAACGGAACCCCTCTTTATGGCTGTCCACCATATGGGAACATTACCTCAAGCAGAAGTGTCCAAGGCCACACACCTACCCACATGTTCTGAAATCCCAGCCACTAGGAAGGCAGAGATAGGAGGAAGACTGAAGTTTGAGGCCAACCCAGGCAAAAGTTAGTAGACCCTATCTCAAAAAAAACAAGCCCAGTGTGGTGGTGCATATCCCAGCTACATGGGAGGCAGAGGTAGGAGGATTCCAGTCTGAGGCCAAGCCACAAATAAAAGCCCAAGATCCTATCTGAAAAACAAACTAAAGCAAAAAGGGCCAGGGGTTCTGGTTCAATTGCTAGGACGTAAATCCCCATGGTAACACACACACAAAATAATCTCAGCTGAGAAGATTGGCTGGAATTTGCAGAGAGACAACAGGGCAGGTCTGTGGAAGGCCTTGGCTGGAGGACAGATGAATGAAGGCATGCACTTTCTCCCACTGGCAACAGCAAGGATGCATCATTGAATGGAGGGGCCAGGGAGGAAGGGAGCCTCATTGAACTTGAGGGACAGCGCAACTGGGGCTGCAGAAGAACAGTTATTCGTGGGAATGGGGCATCTGGAAAGCAGAGACCCCAAGGGGCGGCTTGTCAGGAGGCTGAGTGAGCTGCTCTTACACATAGAGATTCACTAGCCACTGACTTTCATCTTTGTTCCATCCCCTGGTGGCTCCCTCTGCCCCTCTTCTTAAGGGAATAGATACCTCTGTAGGGTGGGTGGAGAAGGAAATGGTGGCACCTCCAGGATTTCTTTTTTAGAATATCTTTGTAAAACTGAAACGCATACAAGAACAAGACCTTGAAGAAAGGAGCTGGCGGCAGGCTGTCCCCTGTGTGGGTTTCTTAGAAAGGGCCTTAGGAGTAGCCGTAGCCTTGAGCTGATCACTTAGTAAAGGCACGTATAGATTGTCTCACTGGAGCTTTGGCCCTTGAGGTGGAAGTGTAGGTTCCATTCAGTGAGGCGTTATTGTGCCGTGCTTAAGAATTCAGACTCTAGACTCTGACCCCCATGAATCCAGGTACAGCTTCGATGAGCTTTGTGATCCTAGGGACATTCCTCCTCGTGTGTCTGAGCATCTATGTGTAGATGACACCATGTAGCCACACAAAGCAGTAAAACGGTGCCCGGCATACAGTAAGCACACAGTACATGTCCAGTGGAAGGAGCGTCTTAGAGATTCACTAATTTCCACAGCTAGTAAGGGGACAGAGCAAAGATTCGGCCCCAGGTCCATCTGCCCCCAAAGCCCCTCTCTCAGCTGAATAGCTTGCTTCCCTGAAACCTGAATTTCACCAGCAGGTGGCGCCCTTCCATGGTCAGAGGCCTTGCTTTGAGGACCTGGCCCCATCAGCACATCCAGTCACACTTGTTCTAAGGGACACACCAGCTGGCCCTGCAGACAACTGCCTGTGGTTTGCAGCTGGGGTGAGATAGGCTGTCTGTGTGCTTCATGGGAAAGGTCAACCAGCTGAGAGCCTTCTGTTCTGCCATCCCCCGTGCTGGTGTCACTGCTGGGTTCCTTCAGTTTGGACTAATTAACCCTATGGCTGAGATCCTGAATGTTCTACACTACCCTCCACACTCAGCCCCACCTTTCTTTAGTTTCTAATTAGACGTGTAACTTTATGATACTCTTGGAATTCTTGAGCCCTTGCAGCAAAAGTTTGACAAAATAGGTTTAACAAATAGTTAAATGAACTAAAAAATAAATAAGTAATGCCTAGAGAACCATAGCGTGGTTACACATAGCGTGGGCCAGGACAAATAAGTGAATGTCCCCAATTTGCTCTGGCCTAATCTCCTCACAGTCTCAGGTGATCCCATGGGTGAGTTGGTTGATGAGTTTTAAGTGGTTTAATTCTGTTCTCTGTGACTTTTTTTCTTTTGATCTTGAAAATGAGTGAAAATCTCAATGGGCCCCAAGTGTTTTCCTGCCCTTCTGCAAAGGAGGCAGAACAAACTGGTAACAACTTGTTCAACTTACCCAGCAAACAACAGAAACAAAGCAAAAGTCAGGCACCAAAGTGTCAGGGTTAGAAAGTAGACCTTAAGAGGAAGTCTTTTATGCCTGTGATACTACTGCAAGACAGACCCAGTGTGTCTGGTCTCGGGGCAGACAAGCATTCCATCATGGAATGGATGATGTAGAGCACATACAATGGATGCTTCTACTACTCCACTCTGTTCTCATCCACTTCCTCTCCCTCACTAAACTCCCTTAAAAATCAGACTTGTGGAATGATCACAGAGTAGACAATGGCAGGAGGGAGTTTAGTCTGTCCAATCAGAGTCCACTGAGGATGACACACCCTTGCTCAGGCTGTCCCCTCAGCCTGGGACACTGTCCCTACCCCTATTCTATCCAGTGCCCTTCATGGTGTGTCTGATTTCTTTGACAGTTCAATGCATCTCAGTGATGAGACAGAATGGTGCTTTTTAGTTTTGTTCTAACCATCTTACCGACAGTAGCCTTTACCAAAAGTCTGAAACTACAGTAATTTTCAAAAGTTAAGACATGAACCAGAATCAGATAGATAAAGAAGAGACTTTTCAAGCCTTGCCTTTTACCTCTTTACCTGTGCCTAAGACACCACTTTTGCTATCTCAAACCTTTGTGGGACTTCTGTTCTACAGAGCAGAAATGTCTGTTTCCTAAGCTATCTGTGTTAGAGTAGGCTAGGTTAAACTGCAGTAACAAACACCCCCCCCAACTCTCAATGGTTTAGAACACTAAAAGTTTATTTCTTGCTCTTACTGTATATTCAAAGCAGGTCAATGGGGATATTATATTCACTGTAGCCCATCAGATACCATGATAGGAGGAAGAAACATGGAAGTCATACCCCAGCTCATATAGACTTCCACACAGAAAGGATGCACGTTCTCTCTGCTCATATTTCATGGGCAAAACTCTGTGGCATAGTCACACTTAATTTCACAAAGTAAAAGAGGTCCTAATCCTCCTTGCCCCAGAAGAAGAGGTGATCTGAGTAGACATAAGAGGTATCTACCACACCATTCTCTGCCAGCTGACATGGAGAAGTCTCCTTCAATGTCAGTAGATCAGGAATGTTCTCTTCTGAGCATTGACCATTGCCAGGCAACTCGAGGGAGATTTTTCACTATGACTAGCCAAAATGGCCTCATAAAAATATTGTTTGGTGTGGGTAGGGATAGAGAAAAGAAGTCTTCAGACTAGGTTCAAACATAAGTCATCTTCTCAAAATCAGATTGGAACTCACTCTCAAAGTCTCCTCTGTCCTGAGAGCCCTACACTCCAGAGATAAGTGGTTTCCTTCACTGTGTTTCTTTGTCTGCCACAATGCTCTGGATAATTGAGATGGAGGGAGAAAAAAAATCAATACCTCCCCAACTAGCCAGCAACCATTTACCAGAATCTGCAGGTAAACCCCACATACTTTCCTAAAGAAAGATCCCTTCTCCTGGCCTGGCCCAAATGGCAGGTGTACCTTGATTCTGACACAGAAGACATGCTCTTTTCTATCTTTCAATCTTTGAGCAAAAGTCAGCTTTCCATACTTACAAGGGGTGAGGTGACACATTTATACCAACTGCAGCCTGCTTCCCCTACAACCATCCCTCTCTCTGGGATGTTTTCTCACACATAGAATGGAGTCACTGACTTCCTCTGACTTTCTGTACTGTACTAATTTTGTTCCTCTCAACAACTGCTAGGATTTCTCTGTCTTTTCTCACTCACATTAACCAGCTTTTCAATTCCTCTTTTATGGAGCCCATAGACAATGGAGGAAAACACCACTGCTGTCTTGTTTTCATTCATTGCTTGGCAGCAGGTGAGGAAACACAGTAAGTGATGAGTGAAAACATTTCTGTTCAGCCTCCTGAGGCAATTTTACTTCTTTTCTTTTCCCTTATTTGCATTTCCAGATCACCTTGAGTTTTCCCATACCATAGACTGTTAGTAACATCCATAACCTTGAAATTCCAATTCATAGCCATAGAAACTCAAAAGTAGAAAGAACAAGGGCCGCCATATTGGAAGGACCTATTGCGTGTTAGGATTCTGCTCATTATCTCTCATCCTTACAACTACTGTAGGTTGCTGTCATCTTTACAAATGATGGGATAAGGCTCAGGGAGTGCTAGAACTAGTAAGTGCTGGAGCCAAGATTCAACCACAAGTCCTCTTAAGCCTATGCACCCTCCTCTCCATTGTAGTACTGTGGTTAGCATCGCTGGATTTATGTCAAGGTCTCCAGGAAGAGATCACCAGTGTTCCAAAGCCACCTTGCCCCCTACCAGAAGAGCTGGTAATTGCACAACACCTAAGAATTCATTATCCACCCACGGCTCTACAGGCGCACAAAGTTCAGGAGATCGTAGGCAATAGTGAAGAAGAATGGTGGTGTGGGCATTGACATAGGACTTCCTGTGATCTGATCTTCAGCTCTGTGAGCTTGGGAAAAGAACCTGCTCTTTCTGAGCCACTGTTTCCATGTCTATATAAAATAGTGATAATAAAAGTCCCTACTGTGTAGGCTTGCAGGACAATTGACTGGAGCAGTAGGAGTGTGCCCTGCATAATACCTGGTGCCTCGATGAGTGATGACTGGCATTGTGAATTTGGCTGAGGAGTCTTCAGGGAGAGCGTTTTTTAAATGGTAAAGTGTTCAGCCAGTGCCTGCAGTCACTACTGTCTTCAGAGCTGTCCATCCACCTGGTCCAGACCACAGCCCTGCTGGTCTTGACTCATACACTATTACCAAGTCTACACGACTGAGCATGGTTTATCATCGGAGAGACATTGCTAGGCAGCTTCTCTGTGAAAGCTGCTGTGCAGGACAGCTGTAAAGAGAGAAGAAAAAATACCAGGGAGGGAGCCGTAGTGTGTGTTCCCATGACTTGGGCTGGCAAATCAAAGAAGTGACAGTATAAGGCAGCAGGGCAGCGCACAGCCAAACCACACGCATAGCTTAAAGCATACAAGTTGGCTACAGAGCTTTCTAACAGAGTGCTGGTGCCAAGCCCAGGCCACCCCCTAAGATTTGAATTAACCTGCCTGCTGGCAGCTTGGAAACAGGGGGCCCTAGCTATAAACGACACGCTAAGATCCATGAAGTGCTCAGGCTTGTGGCAGACTCTACTCTGAGCACCTGGGGTCTGGGTATGGTTTGTTTGCTCTTCCAAGGACTCTATAAGGTAAGTACTGTCACCATCATCATCAGTGTTGTCAGACCAGTAGACTGAGGCATACACTTCAAATCACTGACCCAAAGTCCTACAGAGGGAAGGGAGCAGAATTTCAACCCAGGCAGGCTGAGTGTGTTTCAAGGTACAGTGTGTGTTCTGTACATCTGTTCTATACCTGCCCTTTGAGCTGGGAACCTGATTTAAGACAGGAAGTGGGGAATTAAATGGGATTTCAGATGAGCTATTTTGGGGGAGGTAAGAGTGAGTATACCTGGTGAAAAACTACCTTCGAACAATAAATGTTTCCTTGTGTTTTCGTTAGCACACCTCACAGCACTGCTAAATTAGTCAATTTCAGCTGAGATTCAGAGGCTGTCTGGCTTCTCACTGTTTTTGATTAGACTGATAGCAGCGTAGGAAAGACAAGGAAATTAAGGAGAGAACGTGATCCGTCTCCAGCTTTGAGAAAAACAGAAGCGCTGACGTGGAACAGATAGGTTCCCCAGCCTGACAGCCAGTCCTCCCACCCTGGTCCGTATCAAGCGCCCTTGAACTCTCTGTGCAATGGACTCAGTAAAGTCCCTACAGCCCACGTGTACCCTCCCGCTAAGCTGCGCTCTTTCTGTTGGCAGGTAACCTGGACATCACCCCCGATGACCCCCGCTGGATTGGAGCCTGGTGGGGTGGCTTCCTGCTCTGTGGTGCCTTGCTCTTCTTCTCATCTCTCTTGATGTTCGGGTTCCCACAGTCCCTCACCCCACACTCAGACCCTGCCATGGAGAGCGAGCAGGCCATGCTTCCTGAAAGAGATTACGAGAGGCCCAAGCCCAGCAACGGGGTCCTGAGGCACCCCCTGGAGCCAGACAGCAGTGCCTCCTGCTTCCAGCAGCTGAGAGGTAAAGGCCACTTCGCTGGTGGTCAGACTAATGGGGGCACTGTGATGGTAGGGGATGCAGGAATGGGTGGCACCCAGGCTGGGTGCTGGGGGACTCGAGGTGAAGCAGAATGATACTTCTTTTGCAAGATTGACTCCAGCCAGCCCTGTCCTTAACTTATGACTAGACGTACTTGCAGAAAACAAAAAGAAGGTGCCCACTCTTCATTGACGGGCTCTCAGCAGTTATGATAGAGAAGCAGAAAAAGGAGAGGAAGAATGCTCAACCTTCTGCAGAACTCTTCGGAGCTCTTTTGGGCCACTTAGGAGTACCTTGAGTCACTCAAGGACTTTTAAAGTTGGCTCCCTTTGCCTGGCACAGCCATTCCTGAAAAGCCACCTCCAGTGTGCATTTCCTTAGATTCACTCTGTCCTTCCTCCGCTAACCATGAGAGATGTGGTCCTCCAGAAAGCAATATGAATGCCCTCTTAACAACAGTCACACGTCAGGATGCAGTGGAGCTCTCACTGTTGTTTATAAAAGAAAAGACAAAAGCTGGGTGCCGATGGCTCATACCTGTAATCCTAGCTACTCAGGAGGCAGAGATCAGGAGGATCTCGGTTCAAAGCCAGCCCAGGGAAAATAGTTTGCAAGACCCTATCTCAAAAATAACCATCACAAAAAAAGAGCTGGTGGAGTGGCTCAAGGTGTAGGCCCTGAGTTCAAGCCCCAGTACTGCAAATAGATAGACAGATAGATAGACAGACAGACAGGCAGGCAGGCAGGCAGACAATGCAGCTTTGCTGGCTAAATGATGAGGCACAAACAATGATGCAAAAGGAGAAGGAGATATCCCCTAGGGGTGTTTTGGTGTTCCAAACAGTCCCTTAAAGACAAGGGAAATGAGCTGTGCTCAGTGTCACAGCTCCCCCTCCCCCATCCTCCAGGAGCTATGTGTATGTCGTGGTCCTTAGTTCCCAGAAGTCCTTGCTGGGTTCACTGGAGTGCCTGCTAGATTTGAGAGGTGACCAGGTGGTTGTGGGCAAGCAGGAGCCAGGCTGGGACACCACTTTCCTGGGAAGCTGGGATAAGTAAATTAGGCACACGCCGGTCACCTCTTTATAGGTACCAGCAGTGCTTGACTGAACCAGCCTTTGACAGCCACAGGTGCACCTGCCAGGGCTCTGTTCAGCATCTCACATCACTGAGTCTCTTTGCTGAGTTCTGTGTGATGGACGCACATGACACAGGTGTTGGAGAATCACGGGCAGCGCTTTGGATGGCCTTGTGCTCAGATCACTATCTTCCTCCTCACTGGCTCTGTTCGCTTCTCCCCACTGCATTTGGACAGCATAAAATTGTCACACAATTCCTCCACGAGAGGCTTGTCTTGAGAAGACTTAGTTAATCATACCCGTGAGTCCAGAAGGAATTGAACGAACTTGTGCTATTCCTGGAAAGACACTAATTTAATAACCTGATTTCATGTCTGACTTCATGTCCCATGTCAGCTTCTGCCAATGCTGTGAGCTGGAATTTTCCTTAGATGATCTCAGAATTTCTCTGTGTTCCAGAATGTGCTGGTAGGCAAGAAAGCTACCTGGTTTGTTTCTTGTCAGTTGCCTTGGCTGGGACCGCGCCCTGGATATGTATGTGCTTAATAAAAGAGGACCCCCCCCACACACAAATGGGTCACTTCTGGGAGCCCCCAGCTGGCTGGAGGGTGATCCCTGCTGCTCTCCTGTGAGCACAGCTGGCTAGAGACTGTTTCAGTAACCGAACACGCGAGAATCTATCAGCTGGTCTGAGAGTTGGCCTGGTAGAATGCCCCAAGTCCATGGATAGTAGCAACCTTTCCAGATCGCTCTCATCCCAGGTAACATCCCTGTCTTCAAAGAGCTGCACCAATAATTCTCTCGTCTTTCATCTCTGGCTGTGCAAAGATGAAAAAGATACTTTGGGGCCATCAAAGAACACCATCCAGCCTAGGAGCAGATCAGTAAGTCAGCAAAGACAGCAGTGTAGTGGGAACAGCCGTAAGCAATCAGTGCAGGGCATTACAGAGATGCAGTGGACAGGCAGGAAGAGCCACCTCCCCCAGGAAAGGATGGCTGTGACTAAGTGACTTCTATCCTGGAGCTTGTGTCTCAGTAGGGGAGGCATGAGATGGATGAGGTCACACGAAAGACAAGGTACAAATTGGGCGAGCTCTCCCCAGTGATCTGGAACTCACTAGACCTCAGAGGCCTCGGTGGTCTCCAGGCAGTGCCACACCTTTACAGTACAAATAAGCTGAGCTGGGTCACATATCAGAGGGATGAAAGTCCCTTTCAAAATCTACATGTTGCAGTTTCTCGCACATCTTGTTTGAGTTTACAAAAGGGTTTCTTCTTCTTTCATCAGTCTGTGTCCCCTACACTGTCTTCCCAGGCTGCTGGGAGAACTGTAGGGCAGCCTGTCTGAGACAGACACACCCAGGTTCAAATCCACCATGGCTACTTACTTCCCCATTGTGCAACCTTGACCATGACCATGCCATTTAACTCCTCTTGTCTTTAACATGTAGAGTCTGCTTTAACATGGACAGAATTAGGTTGCTGTCACTACTTACTCCATTTATAGAGGAAACTGAGCTGTGCTGATATGGGAATTTGGGTCTGTCCTTCACTTTTAAGGAACCTGTCTCCGCCCCCCAAAAAAAGCTAGGCTTTTTCCAACGAAGCCAGCGACTGGTTAGGTTTGCAACCCTTTCCAGAAGGAGAGAGATGGAAAGCACAGAATCTTATTTCAGAACAGTCCAGGAAGTCCCCAGCTTGTAGCGACTGTCATGTTCCCATTTTTACAAAGCAGGCAACAGACGACCAAATGCTTGGGTTGATTAAGCTGCAGTATGTCCCCCAGGTGGGAGCTTGCCAATCCAAGTCACAGTTTTGCATCTCAGCTGTGCCACCATGTAACTTTTCCTTTTAGTCCTGGACTGGGGCCCCTCCTCCCTTGTCTTGGTCTTTGGTTGACCCCACTCTCGTGTACACCTCAGCCACTCACCTTTGTCCTCTGTGTCCACCACGGTTCTTTCCTGTGTATTCATTGTATGTTGGCCAGCCTGCACCTGGTATGTCTTCCTGAATCCAGTATACACTCAGCATTTGTGTAATGGTTTGTGAAAGGCTATACCTAAAGGAAGGACTCCAAGGGACTCTAATGGACAAACGTCCAGTACTGTCACCAGTTAGTGTGTAAAGTCTCACACCGGTGATTTTGCAATAGACGTGGATAGTGTTATCAGTGAGTGCATTGAGGAATCACATCCACAGTTTTTCATGTCACTATAAGTCATCTCTGATTTCACATGCCCAGGGAAGCCTTGATAGACAGGACCTGTGTCCCCTCTATAGCCAAATATCCACCCACCTCTGCCGTCACATTCTCTGTGGTTCTGAAATGCATCAGGAATGCTCTTCTTTGCTTCTGCCTGCCTGGAATGACCTTCTTCCCTTGTTCCATTTCCAGGCTAGGCTGCCTCTCCAGAAAGCCCTTCACTGGCCTCTGTTTGTCTATGGCCCTGTGCAAAATTAGCCGTGTTGCTCTGTCACCCCCTCAGCCCCACAGAGCCCCTGTGACTGCATTACCATGGCGGTCTGGCTGTCTCTCTGCATAGACCCGAGGACAAAGCTTTCATTCATCTGTTCATTTCCAGTGCAGAGCGTGGCACCTGGCACACAGGTGTCAGTTGAATGAAGCAGCCAACGAGCCTCTTCTTGTCACCTGTATGCACAGGCTTACGTGCACATACACAGCAGGTGACAATTCCTTCTCCCAATTATCATATTGAATCCACCAGCCCTCTGAGGCATTGGTGCCATATTACAGATGTTAAGATGTTTGAACCCTGGTGAAGACCTCAGTTCCTATCTTCTTAACCATGACCTTGAGCTGCTGCTTCTGACAGTAAACGGACTCTGTCACCAGGTGCTAGCTAACATTTTAGTGGGGTGTACTAAAACTCCACTGCCACCTGCACTAGCACAGATGTACCCTAAAACAATGGGGCTGCACCCTGAAAGGAAAGAAGACTGATTCCCTGTTCACACAGCAGGTCCTGACCTTCTACTGGCTTTTCTAGCTGGAATCAATGTAGCTACATTAGAGGTGCAGGATCCCAGTGTGAGTCCTGCCTTTGTCACTGAGAAGAGAGAGCAGGGCTGTGCAAAGCAGGACACCATTGTCTCTGAGCCCTTCATGCTGACTGCCAATGGTCTTTTCCTATTCTTGAAAAGGTAGCTGAGTCAGGTGAGAGCAGGTAATGGCTGAGTGCTCCCGGCAAGCGATGACTTAGGATTTCCAGAGCACTTGCGTAGACACACACACGCACCCCTGCAACTAGGTCCCCCACAGGTGGATTAGAAGTTGTTATTGATCTCTGAGTCACCAATGGATATCGGAACCTGGGGCAAGGGTCATTAAACCTGGCACCCAGGTTCCTGCACTTGGCCTGCACCCATATCACCACCGTCCAAATCTAGTGTTCTTCCTGTTATTTCTCCAGGGATTCACCTAACTGTTAATGAAATGATTCACGAAAATGGTGCTTAGCCTAGGGCTGACAGGACCAAAGTCCCCATGGGTCTGACACTGGTTTCTGCTCTGTTCGCTCTTGTCCATGACAGGCCGTACAGAACCCCGGGGCTTGAGTGCAGCTGAACTTTGAAAGGATATGAATCTGCATGCGTCCTTGACACCTCATCATCCCACGTCCTTCCACCCCCGACCCAATCCAGACCATCTCTGGGGTCAGCTGACTTTTACACCTAAATCTTCAGCCATTCCTGCCTCTTTTCCCTCTCATGCTGCACTCAGACCCTCCAGTCTGTTTCCACACTTGGATCTCCTCAGAATGCACTTGACCATGTTGCCACAGAGGCGAAGCCCTTCCATGGCTGCTCCATCCTCTTCCTCATATCCCTCCTGCCCTGTTTCTGCCATACCAGCCTCTTGGGCTCCTTTTAGCCTTTCATGTTTCCTGGACTCCCTTCCTCCCAGGACATGGCACTTCTCGTAATTCCCTCTCCTGGAATTCTGATCCAGTTTCAAACATCAGCTTTCATTTCTGAAGGATGTTTTCCTGACCTCATGATAGAAAGGCAAGGTCATCACTTTCATTTAGATGGATGATTCTCTTCCTCCCTAGCTCCATGAGGGCAGGGATTCTCTCTGCTTTTGCTCATGTTCTAGAACCTAGCAGTTGCTAAATTTTGCTGCTTGGTCAGTGGAGGAATAAATGGATTGTTAGAAATGTATCACCAAGCCCAGCACAATATTCTGCTTGCCTTAAAGCTTCCCTCCTGCCACCCTGGTCTCCCAGAGGTTTGGCCTGCATGTGACCATCCCTAGGCACAGTTATGATAAGAGCCTCACGTTCCTGAGAGTCACCACCAGCTCACAGTGACTCACCTGTGGCAGAGAGCATTTGTTGGTCAGGTTGCTGCAGAGGTAGCTAAGGCCAGCTTGCCCTGGTGATGCTGGGCTTTGTAGTGACACCTACCGGTCAAGTGCTTTACTCTTGGGCAGGGTGCCTATTCACCGCCTGTGGCAGGACCCCACTCACACCCCTGGCCTCTGTGTCTCTGCCAGGCGGCTTCTATCCCGTGCCAGTTTGGCAGTCAGTTTCTGCTACATTTTTCTTAATTAGAGGCGTGTCTTTCAGCCAAGGCTTATCTTAGGGAGCCTGGTGATCAGAAAGCCCTTGTGGATTGAATGGCTGAGTGTTTTTATTGTACTACTTATCTTCCCCTCCCTCATGTAGATTTCCTGGAAAAATCTCCTGTCTTGATTCCATGGTGAGGGAAACCATCTGCCCTCCCCAAGGCAGGGAATCCTGGACCCCATGGTGGTTTATATTCCCTGGCATCACAGGAGCTGTTGTGTGGGTCCCCTGGGAACTGGCTGGCCAGTGGCTTGCTTTGTTTTTTATCTGTGTTGATTGGAGAGCGTACTGGGGACTAGCACTGGGGGACTATGTCCACGGACAAGCTGCTTCAGCCAAGCCACTAAGACAAGCACATGAGAGGGTACCTGGCACTACGCTGGAATTCTGTTGGTATAGCAGAGTGTTTGTTGAATGAATGAGCAAAAGAAATAACTAGAAAGCAACATTTCTCAGTGATGGGTCCTTAACATGCAAATCTGAGCTGCTCAGGGAAAAACAACAAAAAGATGGGAGGAGTGGTTTCCTGGTCACATAAGTGAGAACTCGTGTCCACTCTGACCCTTAGAGATTTATACTTCTTTTAGCACATTAAAGGCTCTGAGACAGCCTGTGCAAGGGAGGCTGGATAACTTTGTCTTACTCTGTGATTCTCAGACCTATGTGACTACAGGACTCTTGTTCATGTGAACTCAGCCACTTTGCAAAGGCTGCTGGAACCCAGGGTGGGAAGTCGTAAGGATCCTGAATGTTTCAAAGGCTGTACTCAGGACCTCAGGGGAGGGCTAAGGGCTCACATTTGAGGCAACCTGGAAGGATGAGCAGGATCCCCTTAGGAGGAGAGAGGACGAGGGCTTCAGGCTGGCAGGCAGGTTCTAGCAGAGGCAGGAGGACAGGGAGGCCCAGGTGTGGTTGGGTGATGGACGTCTAGTTGGGGGTATAGGATTCAGAAAAGAGTGAGTCCCACACTCAGCCATGTTCCTGGTATCTGAAGGTGTTCTGTTAATTCTTGATCAAATTTTGAATGAAGTACTGGAGCCTCGCCATTGACCTTCCAAAGCATCCAGGCTTAGTCATATGAGCCTTTATTTCCCAGCCAGGAGAAACTTCACACCTGTACAGTTCCTTGAAAAACCCCCGTGTGTCTCCCACCCCAGAAATTCTGGTTCTGTGGGAGGGAGGAGGTGGAGCAGGCGTCAGGATATCTCAAAGAACCCTCCCCCAGTGAACTCACAGTTGAAAATGAATGCCAGAGATGAGACAGCCCTGGGAAGTGTCCCCACCAGGAGCTGTACTCAAGTAAGTGGAAAGCGTGGGGAAACTCCTCACTGAATAAACTAGGGACACCGTGGATCCCATATGATTTTCAGTGACATAAACACGATGGTGGCTCTGAGAAGATATACTAATAACATCAGGGAACCTAGGCTGTGTCAACTTGAGTGTTTTACTTCACCATTTCTTCCCTTTTGTTTTTGGTGGTACTAGGATTTGAACTCAAGACCTTGCATTTGCTAGGCAGGTCCTCTACTGCTTAAGCCATACCTCCACCTCTTGAGCTATATCTCCTGCCCACCATTTCTTTCCTTCATGCTACCATTTTTCTTTACAGACTTTCCAGGAATGAATTCTCACATTGCTAGGGTTTTCACAGTCATAAGCACCAGGTACAGCTAGCGCTGTGCTCCTGGGGTGGAGCACACACTCTCAAAGAAAGTAGAACTGGCCTGTGCGCTCACCAAGTCTCTCTATTTCTCTAGCCATTTTCTCCCTCTGCCTCTGACATGAAAAGCTACAATATTTGGGTCTGAATAAGAGACCCATGCTTCCCAGGCTCCTCTCTCAGTCTCCACCAACCTGGGGTGAGCCTGAGATTCCAATCTCACACTCTGGGAGGAGGAAAGGCACTGGGTGACACCAATTTGGAGCTGCAGGTGCTGAAAACTGACTATATCTCTATGGAAGCTTAGTCCTTGCTTTAAGATGGCTCAGAGGTGGCCCCATGGCTCCTTTTCTCTTGGGCCTCCTTGTTGGGGTTCTAAAGAGTTGGTGGCCTTAAATTTATCAAATTATCCCTGGTTGCATTCTAAATCCTTGTTTTTTGGTATTTTTTCTTTTGCTTACTTGAAACTCAGCCTGTACAAAGGAAGCATTACCTTCTGCCTGTATCTGTGAACGACAGGCAGAAGAACACCTGTTAGCTGCTTCTCACAAGCCTGCAAGGAGAAGGAGGCTTTGTCCATGGCCTGGAGTGGAGACTAAGGGACAGCCCTAGCTGTGGTGATGAGGCCACAGTGGGTCCAAGGCTGGAGCAAGAGGCTGTCTGGAGCCAATGTGGGTACTTGCTTTCAGAAGACCCCCAGACTCTGCAGCCTCATCTCTGCCTGGACTTTCCTCCATCTACACACAAAGGAATGTTCTAGCTGTCTCTGGAACCAACGGGCAGTGAGAATGAGGATGAAATGCACATTCATTATTTCTGGCCTCACAGGCAACAAAGCATTTACCTTGACTGAGCACTCCCACATGCACCGTGGATCGTGAGCCTTGGAATTTCACCAATGGCTTGGTCATCAGTCTGTCTCGACTTCCTGAGTTAATGTTTCTTAAGAGATTCTAATAGCTCCACTTCAAGATTTGTGATTCACTCATTCATTTTCTTATTGACTGATTCAGTAAGCATCTGCTTTTAGGGGACATAGTATCCAGGTCTGATGAAGAAGTTTCGTCCCTGCTCTCAGACGGCGCCTTGCATGGGAGAGACAGGAGGACCCAGGCAAGGCATTAGTGCTAGTGACGGCCACTCTCAGTGGTCACCAGCCCAACATGGGAACCAAGTTAAGAGTCAGCTGAATGTTCATGACACTTCATTTTTCTCAAGAGTCACTCTACCTGGCGTTCGCTCTGTACCACTATCACGGTGTTTTCCACATCTTCATTCATTCTTCCTTCCTCTTTCATGTTTTCTTTTTTAGTTATGCTATGAAGACTTCTGTACCTCACCCCCGCTCTCTCTACCTCTCTGTTGTCTTGGGTCCTGTGTGTTGTGAAATGCTTCATGGCAACTCAGCTTTCAGAAAAACAAATTTATTTTTTGTTGATTCAACTCCTCATGAAAACCAGAAAGTCAAGAACAGGAACTATGTGGTTCAGGCTGACCTAAGTTCAAATCCACCTGCCTTGACTGCTTGGCTTTGCATCTTTGAACAAGGTAGAGTTTAGTGTCTCTCAGAGAAATCTTGATTTTCTGTCTGCGATGGCATTTCCAAGACTCCTTGAGGTTGTGATGGTGGCAGCCCCTTGGCACAGTGCCCTGCCCAATGCTTGTCACCCAAAGAGCACTAGATACCATTATAATTACTAAGTGACTTTATTGGCCTGTCTTGAGATCACGAGCAGCAGTGTGTTAACAGTGATGTTATTAAACAGAAAGAAAGTCAGGACCAATTTTAGTAAAGAGATCAGTGCAGAATATACAGCATCCAGTGGTGTCTCCACTGAGCCTGACAGTGACCACCAACTGGGATACCTCTAGTTTCTGAAAAGAACAGTGGGTAAGGTCATTTGATTCTCAGCCTGGGGTGTTGTTTGACCCTCTAGAGGAGGAGCATCTCCTTAGGAAGGAATGATGGCTCCCAGGAGCTCAACCCACTCCTCCATGGTCACCATCATCCTGTCCCAGTCTCTTCCAACTGTCACTGGCCAGTCCATTCACACAGGTGCATTCCCACAGCCTGGTGACCTTGAGGCTCCAAGACCTACTGTGCTAACAGCCGGGAGTCCAAGGGCTTTCTAACTTGGCCATGGATTCCTCCTTCTTATGTTCACTCTGATTCTCACTGAGCTCTTACCTGTGTGCAAGAGATGCTAGGCCTCGTGTCCCACAGGTCTCATTTCACCTGCACAGCTTCCATGGATGGATTGATGTGATCCAGTTACAGACCTGCTAAGACTTGAAGCCTGGGTTCAAATCCCAGTTTCCTGGCTCCTTAGACCATGTTGCCAGGCTCTATTTTACACAAGTCCTCTTATTTTACAAAAACCTGTTCTGTGGTACCAATCTCCTCCTTTGGCCCTCTCATACCTTCTTTTTTATTTGTCCCTCCCTCTCACCCTTTCCTAGCTCTCTTGCTTCAAAAGACATGGACTAAGACCCAGATCCATGCCAGACCTGGGCATTTTCCCCAACCTGAGTGGGAATTTTTTTATTATTGTTGAGAATTACCTTTGATTAGCAAAAGTAGTCTCTGTGCTTAATCTTCAAAACAGAGCAGCACCTCACTGAACCCAGATCAGAACAGCACACTGTCATAGCATGTGCCTTGGTGACAGATGCCAGGGCTGGAGTTTCTGCTCTGCCTCTTGACTATGGGACCACTGTGCCTCAGTTTCCTCATGTTTAAATGGAGAACGGGGGTGTTAATGATCCTAAGATTAAGATTTGTCTTGAGTTGGTGAGTTCATGTGTAAACGCTTAGGATGGCATTTGTCACACAGGCAATGCTCCATCAACATTAGTCCTCATGATGCTCCCCTGATGTCCCCAAATCCACTTTTCACCTCCTGAAGGATTTACAAGTTTACAGGAAGCCTGGATCCTACAGGAATGTGGTAGAAAACCTGTTCTCCTTAAAGATAGCTCCCCTGCCGGAGTTCCCAATTTCCTAGCATCCTGCTGTTGACAGTACTAGGCCCCTGGTGAGAGTTGAAAAGGTTTCCTGGTTGATGGGACTGGATGATTCAAGCCAATCTCCCTCCCAGCTCCCAGCTCCCAGCTCCAGAGGCTGGATCAGGAATAAATGGCTGAGGAGGCTGCAGGTGTTCAGTGGCCTGGTGTGGCCCTGGTTCACTGTTCTCAATTTGTCTGGGCCACCTCATTAGCTACTCTCTCCTTGGAAAAACAGAACTTCATGGGTTTAGCAACCATTTGAATGAAAAAGCTTGAAACACTGGGATGACTCTAGGATCAAGCCAATTAAAGGCTGCCTTTCAAAGTGAGGTTTTGGAAGGTAAGCTGAACCTTTGAAAAGGAATGTTAGTCATTGCCATGAAACAGGAGATGAGAGGAAGAACGTAGGCGGAAAATAGAAGACAAGAAGAAGCTGTCAGTTCCAGAAGTCAATCAGCTTGGTTTTAAAAATTTTTTTTTCTTCATGCAAATAATGTCCACTGAGGCTTCCCTGGGCCTTCGGTACAATGAGTATTGAACTTAGTGATTTTCACATTTAATTCAAGGAGAAATTAGTTGTTAGATATGAAGACAAAAGCAGGCAGACTCCCATCTCGACAAGGAGTCCTTCCCACAGAAGTGAAATTATCTCTGGAATAATTAAAATGCTCGCTGAAGTATAAAACTGTTCTGTTAACTGGAGTTGTCTTTGTCAAACAAGGGACCTTCCCTTCCCCAAACAAATCATGAAGATGCCAGTCAAGGTCAAGGGACTGAAAGAGATACAGTGACCCAACAAGTCATCAACAAAGTCATTGCTAAGCTAGAGAATAAAGTTGGGGGAGGTCCTGGTGGTGCCACCCTGGCAGCAGTCGAACTGGACAGTGAGATGTGAAGCTTTATTATTCTGGAGTCCCAGACTCTGAAGAGACTCCACCCCAATAAAGGAAATGAATCTGCAGTGGAAGCCTGGTAGAGGACCAAGACTTCCTGGAAGGTCCCCAGCCTGCCTGTTCATGCTGGCAGCATTTCTAGAACCTGGATGCCTTCATTCCAAGAATAATGATTAAATAGCAGTGTTCTCATCTGCCAAAACCCAGTAACAGCCAGGACTTTCAAATTCATTCCTCCTAAGGAGGTGTTGTGATCGCCCAGTGTGATCCATCCTGTGCTCTCTACACTGTGATGTTTGACACTCTGTGATGTGACTCACCAGGCCCTTGTCACAAGTACATTACGCCGTCACAATGGGGCCCACCCTGTGGCCACATGGCCTGCACTCATACTCAGTGATTCACAGTGACGAAGTCTTCACAACCAAGGAGTTCTGTGCACGACAATCTCATTGCCTGTGTTCATGGCTATTGTATTTCTGTATTTATTAAACAATCCACATTTTAAACTCTATGTAGTCAACAGTCCTCTAAAATTTGTACAATGCTTAAAAAGACAATATGGATCTAACAAAAAGAAGTTTCTTAACATTTAAACATAGATTTTCAAAGTAAATATGTCTAGGCATTTATTTGAACTGATATATCTAAAAAGTCAGATTGCCATAACATTTTAAAACTCTGTAAAAGATAGACAAAATGTATACATAAAGACTAGCACTCTTAAAACACAGCAAAGTTATCAGTGCATAAATACCATGGACTGATAGTTCTTTATATAAGACCTGATGCAATGGCGTGTGCCTTTAATCCCAGGTTCTCTGGAGGCAGAGATCAGGAGGATTGCAGTTTGAGGCCAGCCTTGGTAAAAGCACGAGACCCTATTTGAAAAATAACTAAAGCAAAAAGGGATAGGGGCCTGCCTCAAGTGGTAGAGGGCCTGCCTAGCAAGCACAAGGCTCTGAGCTCAAACTATTCTTACTCATGCTCTTTTGAAAGTTTTTTGTTTTAAGTCTTCAGTAATTTTACAGGAAGCTATCACAGCTTCCTGTTGAACAGCCGAGTCACCTGCTCTGCTCGGCTATCTGATTGCTTCTCAGTTGGATATGAGAAGTAATTCTGAGCCTGCAGTCATCTGGCTTAATTCATTCCCATAACCAAATTCCTTTCTTTGTGTCAAAGAATCCTTACATCTTTACCCTTTACAGAGGTTTTCACTTCTGAACTTGGTGTCTTTCCTAGAGATGATAAATCTTAACTTTTGAGTATCTGCCAGTTCCTGCCCCATTATTCTGTCATTTTGATTTATTGAGCTTGTCTGTTAACATTATTAAAAACTTATGTATCTCCTATTATTATTTTATTCTAATTAGTTGAACCATTTAGAGGTTTCATCTCCTAGGAGATGCAATTGAGCCTGTGTAATTAGCTCTCTCCTTTAGGACAGCTAGCTCAGTCAACGCCTTGAAATGCAACGGTAGACTCTGCCCACCTGTGTGTTTGATATGGCCACAGGCTCTGATTGGTTTTTCCAAGACTTGGTACAGTACCTGCTTCATCTGAGAGTCTGGGTATTATCTTTCCTATTACACAGGTGGAAACAAGCACATCACGTTTTAAATATCCCCCATTATTATGATGATAATTCTAGCAAAACAGAATTCCTCTAACCCTAGTCACTGGCACTCCCCTTTAGTTTTCGCCTTACCTGAATTTCCCCTGTTGATTATATAAGACTTGTCTTCACATAACTTCAAATCAATTTACTTGTCATAAGCCATAACGTTTGATATATCAACTATATTTTAGTTACTTTTTGTCAGTACAGCTGACTCTTCGCATGTGTGGGTTTGCATCCACAGATCCACCCAATTACAGATTGAAAGCATTTGATAAAATGTTGCATCACAGACTTTGTATCATTATTCTCTCAGTAATAAAGTACAACAAATATTTGCATAGCATTCGCAGTGTATTTGATAAAGTAGTCTAGTGATGACTTAAAGCAGAAGAGAGAATGGGTTATATATACAGCTCTCATGGCGTTTTAGATAAGGAATGGAGCACACACCGATTTTGCTATCCAAGCAGGGTCCTGGAACAAATCCCCTGCAGACACTGAGGGGCAACACCCCACATTAAAATAAAGCCATAAATGTGGAAGTGACAGGCTGTCCCATCACCCTTGATCCTCTTGTCCGCTGCCAGGACACGTTATCACTCCAGAATTGAGGAAAACTGTTGGAAGACCATGTCAAGAATTCTAATTGCTGGGTATATACAAATAATTTATTTTGAAAGGATTTGCAAAAACACATCCCCCATTTTTAAAAGCACCAATTGAAGAGAAAGTCTTACTGGTTTAAGTAAACCACATGCTTTAAGAAAAACAGAATACAGTAAAATAAGATTGAAATGTGTGACTACAACACCACTGTTCTCTGGCTCAGTCATGCTCAGTTGTGCACAGGCCACAGTTTGTTTGCCCACCCCCAGCTTCTCTGGGGCCCCTGAGCACGTGGGGCTGGGGAAGGACTTCTTCCAGGTTAGACTGTATGCTAAGGAGAGACCACCTGAGGAGGAGAGAGCCTTGCAGTAGATAAAGAGCCCTAAGTATGAGACTGGGGTCAGGAGGACCTCAGTGCAGGTGAGAAAGGAACAGCAAGTGCTGGCAGGGCTGGGCAACAGGGAGGGAAGGGCCTGGTATAGAACACAAAGCAGCTTGGGTCAGGCTGGTGGCTTACACCTGTAATCCCAGCTGCTCAGAAGGAGGAAAATGTGAGGATCATAGTTCAAGGCCAGCCTGGGCAAAATGTTAGTAGATGACACCCCCATCACAAAAAAATGACAGGTATATACTCATGTCTATAATCCCAGCTACCTGGGAGGCACAGATAGGAGACTCACCATCAAAGGCTGACCTCAAGCAAAAATGTCACCCTATCTAAAAAATAAGTGAAAAAGGACTGGAGGTATAGTTCAAGTGATAGAGTGCCTGCCTGCTAAGTGCAAGGCCCTGAGTTCAAGTACTACCCCCCACACACACACAAAAGAACACCATGAGCTCACTGAGGAACAGACCACCCACCAGGGCACAGCATGGATTTCAGCCGCCATGGGGTTTTGAGCAGGAAAATGATTTGGGCTCAACGCACCAGTTATCATGCAGGGAACAATTATCAAGAATGATAACCAACACCCCCGATGGGTCACCCTCGTCTCCCCCAAGTGAGAGCTGATGCATCTGATGGAGGAGGGGTGGATGTGGCTTGTATCTGTTTTGAAAAGTACTGGAATTTTCTTTTTCTTGATACTGTTAAGATCAAATATATTTTCTTGACACATATATGGTATGGTTGTATATATATATTCATCGGTAGGCATACTGACTCTTAGATATGCTGATATTATCTCTCCATATCTAATAGATACGTATCTATATATGCATATTACAGTTTTCCTTTTGAGAAATAAACTCTCTTTGTAGGGAGAAGAGCGGGAAAATAACTTGCTTAAAAAATATTTTAGCATTTCTAGTGAAACATTAAATGTGTAGCATAGAAGATGCATGGCACAGTCTCCTGTTTTGGCAAAGATGGGTTTAACTGGCAGAATACCAGTGTAAGATCTGAAGTCAGCTTTTACCATTAGGGACAACCTATAGGATATAGATTTAGGGCCAAGCAACCAGGTGCCTCCACATGCGAGCTACAGAAATAGACAAGAATGGGTCAAGAAGGGGCCACTGGAGCAGGACTAAGGTAGAAATTCAATGTATGCGACCTTGAACATTAAATGTGTAGCATAGAAGATGCATGGCACAGTCTCCTGTTTTGGCAAAGATGGGTTTAACTGGCAGAATACCAGTGTAAGATCTGAAGTCAGTTTTTACCATTAGGGACAACCTATAGGATGTAGATTTAGGACCAAGCAACCAGGTGCCTCCACATGCGAGCTACAGAAATAGACAAGAATGGGTCAAGAAGGGGCCTCTGGAGCAGGACTAAGGTAGAAATTCAATGTATGCGACCTTGACTCTGCTTCCTCTCCCTCACTGCAGTGATCCCGAAGGTCACAAAGCACCTGCTCTCAAACCCTGTGTTCACCTGCATCGTCCTGGCTGCCTGCATGGAGATCGCGGTGGTGGCTGGCTTTGCTGCCTTCCTGGGCAAGTACCTGGAACAGCAGTTTAACCTTACCACCTCTTCTGCCAACCAGCTGCTCGGTGAGTGTGTCCTTCTGTCCTTCTGTGTGTAGCCCTCTAAGAAATCACCAAGATCCCCAAGGAGCCCAGCTCTGTATTGGGTGTACAGCACTAGTGCACATGTGGCCTGTGTGCACAGGGAATTTCCAAGTGCATTCTCAAGGGGAGGTCCACACACCTGGGGCTATTACTAAAACTAATGATAATGAAGAACAAAAAATATAAAGGTACATAAGTAGTATTGTGAGAGACCAGGAAGTCCCTTGATTGCTGTGAACTGGTTTCAAGGAAGAAAGAATGAAGGAAGAGGGCTGTCGGATGGATTGTGAATGGTTTGCAGGTTTTTGTCAGTCACATAAGACAACAAGAATATTCTTGCCAGGACGAAACCCACAATTAACAAACAGAGAGCTTGGAAGGTGCGCCCATACACTTGCCCATGGCAGACATAACTAATGGATCACTGCGTGGATTTACAGTTCTCAACAGTAGATATCAGTCATATACTCCTGATTGTTTAGAGTTGAGCTAAGAAAATCAATTTGCCCTCATAAAAAGCCATATTGCTTACTCAGGGTGAGAAATGTGGTCTTCGTTTACTTTTCATTTTGTAGCAATTTATTCTTCCTTATCTCAAATGAATAGAAAACTGCATTAGTTGAGAGGAACAGCTCAGGTATTGACTGGTAGTGGACAGAACAGAAACACAGCATTTGAAGGTGAGGGCAGAGTCCATCATGAGTGTCTGGCTTGGACAACCAATGCCCTAACTGGTGAAAACTGGAAATATCAGAGAAGAATCAGATCTGTGGAAAGATTCTGAGTTTAAACTTGAAGTTGCTAGGTGTGAGATGCCCTTAGTATGTCTAAGTGGTGTCCTGTGCTTTAGTTGAAGGCTCAAGAAGGGATCTGAGTTAGTAATATAGGATATCACTAAACTATATTTTGTATACATACATATAGATAGATAGATATCCCTATTACTATATTATATGTAATAATACAGACTTGGATGCATCAGCATATGGGTGGTAGTTGAATAGAATTCATATGACCAGATGTGTAGAATTAAAGGGAAGGGGTGAAACCCCGGCCTGAGAATGTAGGGGAATCTTCAGAGAAGTTGAAGAGACAGCATCAAAAAGAAATCTAGACAGTGTGGGTCATTGTGGGAGTCTAGGAGAAGGTAATTCCAAGAAGGAAGCAAGATGAGAGTCCAGCTGTCTCTGTCTTGTAGCTGCTCAGGGTTGTGTCCATTTAGGGGCAGCAAAGGAGCCCATGTTGGCAGGGAGGGCAGCCCAGGAGAGGAAGAGACAGATGGGGAGCACAGAACTAAGTAATGGAAGGAAGGAGCCAGGCCATGGCATAGGCACGTGTTGAAGTCTGGGGAGCAGGGGGGCTTGCTGCTCAGACACAAAAGACTTGAGCAGAGAGAAAGGTGCCAGCAAAAGGTGATCTGCAGAAGAGAGTGGACAAGGGTAGATAGTCTTTGACAGAGAGTTCATCTGTTCCCTTGAAAGGGCAGGGAAGGGACATATGATTAATGTCACTCTGCTGAGAGTGACAGCATGGTGGGTGTTGGAGGATCCTCCCACTTGATGGACTTGACCCATTCTCTTAAGTAGGAGTCATATCCTTTGTTGAGAAGAATGGGAGGGTGGCATTTTCTCATCTTTTACTTTAAAATCTCCTGTCACTTGACGAAATGGCCAATAAACAAACACACAGGTTCTAACCATTGTGAGTCCTCAGGGAAACGCACAATGAAACCCCAAGGAGAGGCTGCAACACAGCCACCAGGCTGACATCGCCAAGTGTTGGTGAGGATGGGGAGCAACCGGAACTCCTGCCCTGTGGACAGAATGCTGGGGCTGCTCTTTGGACGATTCTTTGGCAGTGCCCATTAAAGCTGAGCATACGGTTACTCTGTGATTCAGTTCCATTCCTGGGCATCTGTCCAACAGAAACGAGTGTTTAGGTCCACTCATTTACATATGCATATATTACAACATTCAGAGCAGCTTTCTACATAATTACCCCACACTGGAAACAACCCAAATGTCTGTTAACAGCAGAATGGGTAAATAAATTCTAAACTGTTCATACTGTGAGCTGTTATACAGCATGACAAGGAAAGACGTTTGATTCAGGCTTTCATTAGGATGAACCTCGGAGTTGAAAGACAGCAGACACAAAAGAGAACATATTTAGGGGAATTTAAAAGAGGAATAGTTAATTAAGATGAGAGAGACCAGAGTGATGGCTACCCTTGAGGGGAGCTAGTAGGATCAACACATTGAACTGCTCTAAGCTTGATCTGAGAAGTGATTCTGGGGGGAGTTCTATACATACTAAACTTTATTAAGCTATTCCCTTAAGTTCTATGTATTTCACAGGCTATAATGTATCTCAATAAAATATAATTTAAACCCTGACCACATAGCCATGTAAAAGTTCCCTCTCCTTGGAATATGCTAGGGACACACTTTTATTTTTCTTTCTTTCATTCGTAACTATTTGCCATCCACTATTTTGTTTTTGTAATGCCCATCTGACAGAGGGTAAAATATTCCTCCTCTCAGTTAAAGTTATAAGTTCTTCGTTACCCCCCACCATGATTTCTCAGGTTTGGTCCTGCAGCACCCAAAGCGTTTATCTCTCACCTCCTGATTTCTTTGCTCTTCCTTACATTTTGATTTCACCTGCATGGTTGCTTTGACATTGGGGCTGTGTCCTGTGTTAGAACAGGTGCCTGTGTTTTCTATCAACAAACAAATCAATAGTCTTCAGGGCAGAAGGTCAAAAAAAACAATTTTGTCTTCTCGCACCTTGCTTATTTCTGCCTGTTAGAGCACTTCACAGGGTGGGGGAGAGGGGAGCTGTCTCAAATACCCTGGCAGTCAGGTTGGTAGCACAAGCACACCCTCTTTCTGTACCCAGCCTGGGTCCATTGCCGCAAACAGCCTGTACTAGGGAAGGCTGGCTGCAGGAGGGTGCTGTTTTAGGGTAATCCTCCCTTGACAGCTCCTGCAGACCTGGGAGGGCTGCTATCCCAAGGGATGGCACAGCACTCTGGACCACCCACAAAGTCATCAGCAACTGGGGCAGAGTTCAGAGAAGAGCAATAGCCATGATTGAGGAGTCGATGATATTGATTTATGAGTGAAGATTAAAAGGGTTCAATCTGCATAAGTTAACCTAATAAGGATGGAGTTTTGGTCAGGGAAGTTCTGATAACCACCTGGAGCGTTAAGGACATATGCATACATCAAGATGGGAGAGGGAAGGCTGAGGATGGAGGAAAGGTGCCAAAAGCCAGTTATCGCCATGGTTACCATCATCACCAGGTGACACCCCCACTGTCTCTGCTAGAAAATGAAACAAAAGCCAGTCAGAGCACTGGCGTGTTGTCACTGATGCTCATTCAGTCTGCTCACAACTTAGTCATTCTGAAAACGATACCCTGGTGCCATCCTGTGTGGGCACTGTGAGGTGAGACGATGGGGATTGGGCTGGAATGAACCGAACCAGAGAAGCTGTGGGCTAATGGAGGGAGCAAGAACAAGAAACAGGAAAACCAACAGTAAATGAGGCCACTTTAAACAGCAGGGAGAGCCCTGGGAACAAAAACCTAGGCTAGAAGAATAGGGCACCCCAGGGTGAAGAGCAAAGTCCACCCTTGCCCCTCGGTGGAGGGCAGGACCAGCCAGGGAAAGGACATCCCAGGAATGGTATCTGCAGATACAAACCTGGGGGACCTGAGCCCTATAGGCTTTTCCAGGAGGGGAGAAGGGGAGAAATGGTCATGGGAGGGGGATAGAGACACAGATGTAGCTCATGGGCATCGTGTCTATACCAAGGGACAGAAAGCATGCACAGATAAGCCAAAGGCAGCAGATGACATACAGATATATGTTTAAGTATGGCTAGTGCTATTGTCTGGCCAAGCTGAGCCTCTCTGATTATTCTTACTCTAATATTAAAATTAATTTGCATTTTCTTACCAGCTGGTTGATGTAACTGATTGACCCAGAGGTCTGCTGATTGGCAGGGAGGAGGCCAGCAAGACTGGAAAATTAACCATGCATAATCTACACAGTAGATAAATGACATGCAGTAATTTACAGCTGAGTGCTAGATGAACGGATCAGAACAGAGCCAAACCAAACAGGGGATGGGGACCCTAGGATCCTTTGAGCCTTCAAAAATCAGAAGCAACAGTTCTGGAGCCACTGCCTTGCAGATAGCTCAATGTGTAAAAGAGAAAGAGAAAAAAATACATAAGCAATTACTCATCAAGAGCAGCAAAATGTAGCAACTTGATTGGTGGTACTCCATGAGGCATGGCAGAGCTGACTAACAGACACTCTGCACACTGGTGAATCCTGGCACCTTTGGGTGAGCAGCCTGTGAGCCCTGCTTGCTGCACCTTCTCTCCTGACCACATAAGCAGAGGAAGAGAGCTAGGCACTGCTGGCCTAGCTACTTGGGAGGCTGAGTGGAGGAGGATCACAACTTGCAAATAGTTGGCAAGACCCCATCTTCAAAATAACCAGAGCAAAATGGACTGAAGGTGTGGTTCAGGCAGCACAGTGTCTGCTTTGCAAGCACGAAGCCTTGAGTTCAAACTTCAGTGCTACCAGAAAAGGACTTGTGATAACTGAGTTTTTCCATGTTTGACACCCTCCATTTTCCTTGAGCTCACTGAGGGCAGAAATGGGGCCCTTCGTGAAGTCTCTGGGGCAATAACTCCATGGTGGAGTCACAGGGAGCAAGCAGCGCTCAGCCTCAGGTCTGCCACCCTCCCATCAGCATAGATTGGCTTTTTGTCCCCGTTCACAGTCTGCCTCTTCTTCCCCCAGGGATGACCGCAATCCCATGTGCCTGTCTGGGAATCTTCCTGGGTGGCCTCCTGGTGAAAAAACTCAGCCTATCTGCCTTGGGGGCAATTCGGATGGCCATGCTTGTCAACCTGGTGTCCACAGCCTGCTATGTCTCCTTCCTCTTCCTGGGCTGTGACACAGGCCCTGTGGCTGGGGTGACTGTCCCCTATGGAAACAAGTGAGTACCACAACCTTCAGCTCCTGCCCCTCCCTACTCAGGGCCACCAGGACTCCCTTTCCACCTCAGATTAATAGAGCCAGCTTGGTCCCTAGCAGGCCTGGACAGAGGAGCCGAGGCCACCTCTGCATGGTGCTCTCTGGGTGGAATCAGCCTGGGTGTCCCTGTGGGCAGAGAGAGCAGCCTGTCCCCACCAACAGTCCACAGAGCCCCTGGGGAGAGGAAGAGCTACTCCCTCCCCAGAGGACTTGGCTTGCTCTTTTTGGTCTTTGACATCAGGAAGGATGTGACGATAGAAAAGGAAATTTTATTTCAAAATTCAGCTTAAAGTAAAAGAATCAATTTCAGTAATTCCTTTAACTATCAGAAGCTGCTATCAGACCCACAGAGTAATTACAGGATTTAGCCTCTGAGAGCATTTTGAAGGTTAGAGGGAGAGAAGTGAGGCAGGATGGTAGCTGGTCCTTATGGGGCCATGTTCCTTGGTTCCTGGTTATTTTCCCAGATTCCCATTGGGATTGCCCTTAGAGGGAAAGTCCTTATCTCTCTTCCCAGTGTCAATAGCTGTAGTCTTTCCTGCATGGGACTCTGAGGCTGCCTTGGGAGTCCAGCCAGGAGATGGCTGCAACAGGATTGGCCTGCGGGTACCACTTCCTCTCCCTCTGCAGCCAGGCTTCTCCTCCAGGGAGGCCACCAGGTGGCTTCTACAGTTAGGCCACAAGATGCCACAGAGTCAGGACTTGTCTGCTGCCCCTCGAGGGTGAGCAGAAAAAAATGGAAGGATAGAGCTACAGCTGTCCATAGACCCGTGCACAATCCAGGCACCATGTTCCCCTCCTCCTCCTTTATGCCTGTCACCTCTTCCAGTCCCCGCTCCAGCCCCCAGGTCCTCACTGCTCAGATGTGGTGTCTTCTGCTTTGCACTTGACCTAAACAACAGCCCTTACCTCAGTGGTTTGCTCAAATTGCAAATCAAAAACTATAGTGATTATAAGCACGGGGTCCTACTCCGTGATGGCATTATAGTTATGCAATAGGAGCAGGGCCTGTGGTCACACTGCCCAGCCCTGACCCCTCCTCTGCATTTTTTTGAACAAATGATCCAACCTGGCCTGCCTCAGTTTCCTTCTCTATGAAGCCTATAGGATTAAACAGAGAAGAAATGATATGTTACATGGGATGCCTTCGACAGAGCATGACACAAAACTGTCAGGTGTCACCGTCATCATCTTTATTGTCCTGAAGTGCTCTGAGTGTTAGGGAACAGAGCACAAAATAATGGTGTTGAAGAAGACACAACTCCTTTATTACCCGCTAAAAGACCTCCACTCCATCCTTTTGCTCTTTTTGCAGTGTGCCTGCACTGGGTAACTGTGCCTTTCATGATGCAAAGGACAATTTAAAACATCTTAGTGTTATTTCTCTTGGGACATTGAACGAATCAGACAGACAATAATTGTGAAGTCACTCTGGTTGTGGCAGTATTGTAAGCACCATGAGGTGATAAAATAGAGGCAGGACCTGCCCAGAGGGAAGAGGCTAATGGTCCAGCTGTGGGGCACGGGTGTTGGTTCAGGCTGGGAGATGAGTGGAGGGCACAGAAGTTGGAGAGGCATCGTGAGGATGGGGTGGCTCTGAACCGAGTCCCAGCTGCCACCAGCCCGGAAGGCTTACAGACACAGATGACAAAAGGCCTTCCACCTCCTTTTGCTGACTGGAGCCAGAGCTGGGCTTTGCCACCACCAAGCCAGCCACCCAATCTGGCACCACTGTGCAGGGCACAGCCTGCATGACTCTTGGCAGTGGGCCTTGCAGGAGAGGAAGGATCAAGATGAGGAGAGGAAAAAGAAGAAGGGGTCCAGGGAGAGCTCCTTGAGCAAGGGAGGAGCTGTGATTAGTGAGGTGATTCATCACCACAGGTGGCAAAGGCTGTCACTGGGGCATCCTGTCACCAAAGCACCTTCAGCTAAAGGGTTCCGCTTCCCTTCTTCTCCAGCTCAGCGCGGGGTGCAGCCCTGGACCCCTACTCACCTTGCAATAAGCACTGCGAATGTCAAACTGACTCCTTCACTCCAGTGTGCGGGGCTGACGGCATCACCTACCTGTCTGCCTGCTTTGCTGGCTGCAACAGCACGGTAAGGGGACCGAGCATTTGCTGGAAGGGAAGGCAGGGATGTGAACAGCCATGGCAGTGTACACAGGTCAAGGGCAGGAGTGGACAGCCACAGATGCTTCCCAGCTGTCTCTGCCCTGCTGCACAGGAGGCTCCTCTGTGAGAGCATGAGAGGACAGACCAGCTCCTTGGCCTTATTGCTAATTCAAGTTGGCTTCCGAGGAGCTTCTGTGAGCACTGAAAGGAAAAATGTGAAGTAAACTGTATGTGTGTCTTCTAAGAAAATGACTGTGCCCCTAGGTACTGGCAAAGGTGCCATGGAATGGACTGTCTGCAGAGCGGGTGAGCTCACCACCAGTAGAAGCATGTGCAGAAAGAGTAGAAAACAGCTGGACATGTGGATGCATTGCCTGTGATCCCAGCTAATCAGGAGGCAGAGGCAGGAAGATCATGAGTTCAAGGTCAGCCCAGGCAAAGTTAGCTAGGCCAGTGTCAAAAACAAAATGAAAGCAAAAGGGCTGGGGACACGGCTCAAGTGGTAAAGAGCTTGCTTAGTGTGCATGGGGCCCTAGTACTGCAAAAAGAAAAGAGAAAAGGAAAGAAAATAAAATCACTTACCAGGAAACCTCTTCCGGACCTGAGGCTCTGATGGTGATTCATTCAGACCCTTTGCAGCTCAGTATCCTTTGCCTTTTTCTGTCCACTTGGATATCATCCACCTTTTTCCTTCTTCCCACCCCCTTTTTTTTTTTTTTGGCTTTTTCCTTCTGGGTGTGAATTTTACAGTTGGCTGTCAGCCCTCAACCTTCCATGTTCTCCTCCTGGAAACTCAACGCTAAGTGACTGGCTATAGAGTCATGGTGACCCTGCCTTTCCAGGGTCTCTCACACCTGTCCTTTCTCTGCACTACACTGCAGCTTCCCTGATGTTCACCCTCTCCATCTCCTACTCAGACCCAAGCAGTAGTCACCAACTGTTCTCCTAGGACAGTCCCTCCTGTTCTGTTGTCTACATTACTGCTGGAAGGATTTCTTTAATGGTGCAAAGGACCCTTTTCATGCTGCCCTGTCAACTGTCAACTAACCCCAAGCCTAGTTTTGTGTCTTCACCATATGTCTTTAGCTTTCACCTTGTGGTATTCAGCTTTTGCATTTTTCTCTCCACTTGGATAACTCCTACTCAACCCTCAATACCCTACTCAAATGCCCCTGCTCCGAAATGATGACCCCTTCCTTGCTTTAGCTCTGAGGTTCCTGTCTTGGAAGTCTATTGGCCCCTGTTCTTCCCTGATGGTCCCTGTTTCAGTTCTCCGCAGTGATCTGAGAGAAGTGACCATCCTATGCTCTGATCTTTGAGTCTCTTGAGCAAGGCCATCGTCACCCAGAAGTGTCTCGTAAATGCTCACGTCATGCACAAAAGGGAAGGGAAATAGGAAGGCTGAGTGGCTGCTTTAGAGGAGCTTAAAACCGAGGTCACTCATCTCCTCTTTGTCCCTTATCCTGGGTCTTAGAACAGCAATTCCCCAAAGAAGGGGAATGAATGGACTATTTATTTTCAAACATTTCATTTTGCCCTCCCTCTTAACATTTAGGTTCCTGGCCAGTTATTAACATTGTCTATAGAGGAAATAAATCACCATGGGGGTGAGTGGGAGAAACTGGATTTCTAAATTAGATGGTAAAGCAATTTCTTTACGGAAGTAGAAATAAGTATTAAAAATGGTTGGGGCCTTACAAATGGTTAAGATGAAAACACAAGCTATTATTTTTCACAACAACTTCATTAACATTTTAATATCTGAAACATTTTATTATAAGTCAGCTTCTTGGGATGTCAGCCTATGATAAGAATGAAATTGAGGGAAGGGGTTGAACGGACCAAAGTAAAGTAGACTCGCAGTGGGGACACACTGAGAAACCCCCTTAAACATCAGCTGAAATATTAATAATGAAAACCAGGACTGTAAAATAGGTACAGTGGTTGGGGGCACTAGTGGGAGGGGAGGGGGAATGGAGGAGATGGAGGTGAGCGCATATGGCAGATGGACTTCATATGCTTATATGAAAGAAACCTCTTGCAATTGCTTTAAGTGGTGTGGGGTGGGGATCGAGGGGGAGAGGGGATGGGGGTGATCTGACCAACGTACAATGTAAACCTAATCAAAACTGTCACTGTGAATCCCCCCATATAATGAATATATCCTAATAAAAAAATGATTCAGCGTAGCCTAGAGTCCTGAGACCAAACAGTTCTGCATTCCAGGGAGTGCGCTGACCAAAAGAATTGTCCTAAAAATTGCATTTCTTTGCTCTTGCTTGGATAAGAAGGCTGATTGTATAAGAGCTTAATGAGATCAATGGCTGCTTGTGGCAGCAGAGTTTTGAGATGCAATTACAGGACATAGACTCTCTCTACCTCTGGACATATGCTCTGTTCCCTAGACACCGGCCCATTCTTCACTCTACCTGGGGCTTCACTGTCTGCTGGGTGCAGGCAGGGCTGGGAGGTTGTGCCCGTGCAGCTACAGGGCAGAGAAAGCACCAGTCCAGGGATGGGACAGGAACGGGGTTGAGGATGGGGAAACCATTCCTTCCCCACAGTGGCAGCTCTTGCTTCCTACATGTGGAAAAGAGATTTGGAGACACAGAGCCATGCTTATTTTGACCCGACTGTAATAGTCAAGCCTTAAAAGCAATCGCAACTAGCCAGGCATAGTGGCTCATGCCTGTAATCCCAGCTACTAAAGAGGTGACATTTGGGGAAGATTGTAATTCAAGGCCAGCCTGAGCAAAAAAGCGAGCTAGATTCCATCTCAAGAAAATGAGCTGGGTGTGAAGGTACACATCTATAATCCCAGCTACTCAAGAAGCATAGGTAGGAAGATCACAGTCCTTAGCTAATCCCAGGCAAAAGCTCCAGACCCTATGCAAAACATAACTAAAACAAAAACAAAAGGACCAGGGATGAGGCTCAAGTGGTAGAGCACCTGCCCAGCAGGCTCAAGGCCCTGAGTTCAAAACTCAGTGCAGTCACTCAATCAATAAATGCTACTCTATAAAACCTGCAACAGCAGGAAAGTTTGTTGAGTGCCAGGTCATGGGTCCTTCCACCTGTCACTCATGGCCCATGGCAGCTTGGCCCAGAGTCAATAGGACAACATCCAAAAAGGAGCAAAAAGCAATTTGAATCTTTTATGTCTCCCAGCAGCATTTTGAGCGAGCGCCAAGTGGAGAATTATATTCCTGGTACGTGGACTCCTTCCTGCTCCCCACCACCACCCCGCCTTTCTTTCCTGTGCCCTCCAGGCGCCTAATAAAACACTCCCACAAGTGTTCCCTGGAGTCCCCACCTTTGCTTTCCTGGTTCTCCTGGGGCTCCCCCCAACTTTGTCATTTTCCATCTTCCCCACCCACATGGGGAGTCTGTGCTCCTTTTTAGTCTTTTTTTTTTTTTGCAGTGCTGGGGGTTTGAACTCAGGGCCTCACACTTCCTAGACAGGCACTCTTACCACTTGAGCCACTCCACCAGCTCCTTTTTAGTCTTGATTCTGGTGGAGGCTGGTCCCTTGCCCAGGTCACACAGCACAGAGTGACAGATGTCCAGAGTCACACTTAGCATCTTCCTCTGCACTCTGAGGCCCCCCTTTTGTGGGTTCCCACCTTCTTTCTCCTTTAAACAACCTCTTCATGCTTGCTGTCCACAGACAGGGCACTCAGCCTCTGCCATCTGGCCTGAGACCCCTCTAGCCTCAGTTTCCCTTCTTCTCCCACCTGTTTTTTGTTTGTTTTGGGTTTTTTGTTTTTGTTCTTGTTTTTTTGGCAGTATGGGGGTTTGAACTCAGGACCTCACACTTCCTAGCTCTACCACTTGAGCCATACTCCCTGCCCTTTTTGCTTTAGTCATTTTTTAGATAGGGTCTTATGTTTTTTGTCTCAGTCATCCAGGACCCCTACTTATGTCTCCTGCGTTGCAGAGATGACAGATACATGCCACCAGGCCAACTTATTGATTGAGATGGGGTCTCACTAGCTTTTTACCTGGGCTGGGTTTAAACTTTGATCCTTCCAATCTCTACTTCCCGAGTAGCTAGGATTACAGGTATGAGTCACCACACCTGGCTTCTGTTACCTTGTAAAGAGCAATTTGCTAAGTGGAATTTCTTCAGGTTCCCCTACCCGCAAGCTCTCCCTTGCCCCCAGACATTCACACATGTCACCTACCTGGTCACCTTTTCCAGGATGATGCTAGTACTCTGTCTAGCAGCTCCCACCACACCTGCTCTCACCTGGCAAGACTAATCCCACTTGTCCTAATGGCTCCTTTACTTCAGTATCTTCCAACCCAGGCTCCAGGAATGGGGGATCTATTGTGGACTCTTGAATTCTGAGTGCCAGACATGGTTCTGGATGAAGGCCCAGACCTCCTGAATTTCTCGCTAGAGCTCCTGTGCCCACAGAGGTGACCCACCTGTGACATCAACACTGTCTTGTACAGCACCTGGCAGGCAGGTAGATTGGTGGTGCTGATTTCAAAACTAACAGCCTTATCCTTATTCATTTCTCACCATTTTATAGCTTCCACCAAGACTTGTGAAAATTTCCCATAACTTGATCAGATGTGAATAAGTCAACCAATCAAATGTTTGTAATTATAAGGAAATCTGGACCACGTTAGCCGTTTCCTGGTATTAGACTTTCCTTCCTGTCTTGGCTAGGATTTTTGTTTCGAGTTGTCTTCTATTCTAGCTCCTTGAGTGATAGGAAAGGGAGCTTCCAGGACAGTGTTTAATATTAAATCTCTAATTCTTCTCATTGCATGTGATCAGAAGGGGTGACAGAAAAATTGCAAGTTAATTTTGTAAGTTTCCTTTGGCATGAATTTCTTGTCCAGATTGTTTCTGTACCTTGCACTTCCAGAAGTAATTATTCCAGCAGAAAGCAAAGCAGTTTACTACTAACTGACTGCTAGAGCTGTATGCTTCTGATGTACTGGATAATTGACTGAAAAAAAAGAAAAGCTTATATCAGCTGCCAACAGAATGTCGAAAGTCAGTGCAAGTTCTGCACAGCAGTTTGTGGGGTAGTGAGGAGAGGAGCCTAATCTGAACCCCATCCAGGCAGCAAATATTTGTGGAGTTCTGGTTTTGGCAAAGCTGTGAGCAGGTTCTGTGCAGGGAGGAGGGTGGCCTATTACAGATGTGTGTAGGGACTTGCGGTTCCACCTTATGGGGCTCAATCCAACTGTACAACCCATGGGAGCTTTTAAAATGAAACAGGAGACCTGAGCCCCACTCAGAAATTCTGATTTCCTTCTTTTGGTCAAAGACCTGAGCATCAGTATTCTTAAGGTGTCCTGAGTGTTTCTGACAAAGATGGGAAACTCTGCTGGAATACAGGATTTCTCACCCGTACCACTGTTGACAGGTTGGGCCAGCTTCATTCTTTGCCATGGGGGACGGTCCTATGCTCTATAGGGTGTTTAGCAGTGCCTGCCAGGACTTGGGTTGAAGGCCCCAGGCTCTCTAAGTGTCCTGCTGGTGACAGGTGATAATAACACTGCACCTGGCAGACAGGAAGATTGGATGGTACTGATTTCAGGGTAACAATCTTATCCTCATCCCTTTTCCCTCTCTGTCACTTCCATGGAGACTTGTGACAATTTCCCATGATTCCATGAGACATGAATACATCATCCACACAAATAATCACATCCCTGAGCACTACACAGCAGACCATCCACCCACCTCCAAGTCCTGGTCATCACAGATGTCACCAGACATTGCCACAAGCCTGGGGGATATACCCACCCTCACTTGAAACTGCTCTTCTGGGAGTAAGAAGGAGACACACGCTGAAAACAACCCTGTCTGTTGGGGTGATGTCACAGTATCAACTTCCTGGTAACTGGTTGCTTTATAAGGAGGAACAGGACAGTGTTCTAGAATGTTGGGGTGACCCTGTCTCTTCCTTTTCTGTATTCACAGAAGGCTCTTTTTTTGTGGTACTGAGATTTGAATTCAGGGCTTCATGTTTCTAAAGGAGGTGCTCTACCGCTCGAGCCACACCTCCAGTTCATTTTGCTCAGGTTATTTTGGGGATAGGGTCATGCCAACTCTTTGCCTGGGCTGACCTCAAACGTCAGTCCTTCTGATCTCAGCCTCCCAAGTAGCTAAGATTACAGGCGCGAGCTACCGGCACCCAGTTCACAGGAGGCTCTAAATACAAATAACACCAGCCCTGCCACACCATCCCTTAAAAAGCAACCTTCCCACCTAGAAATTCATTTCATTTGTATCATTAATAGGAATTGATCCATCAGTATGGAATGTAGGCGAAACAAAACAAAACAACTTTATTTGCCAGTATTTTAAAACGCTGCTGACAAGTGTCTTGTTCTTGTAACATGAGCTGTCAACACAACATGTTTACCACTCCCTTTGTCAGTAAAGAACAAATCCAAGATTCCAGAGAAGAATTTTTCTGTTCTCATGTCTCCAGGTTATTATTGTCATCATTGCATGTGAACAGAAATGTCCTCAACTTAAATTAATGACTGTGAACTAGAACAATTGTCAGAGACATGCCATTCCTCTTTCTTTTTTTGGTGATGGGACTTGGACTTGAACTCAGGGTCTTGCATGTGCAAGGCAGACACTCTAGCACTTGAGCTACACTAGTAGCCCTTTTTTGCTTTCCTTATTTTTCAGATAAGGTCTTGCATTTTTGCCCAGGTCAGCCTGGACTACAATCCTCCTATTTATACTTCCCACATATCTGAGATGACCGGTGTGCACCACTGTGTCTAGTGATTGGCTGAGATGGGGTCTTATCCAATCTAACTTTTTGCCCAGTCTGGCCTTGAAACATGAGCCTCCCCATTTCTGCTTCCTGAGTAGTTGGGATTATAAGTGTGAGCCACTGACCCAGTCTCTGAAATCCCTTTATTTCAGATTTCAGATTTTTTTTTTCTGATTTTGGAATATTTGCATATGCATAATATAATATTTGTAAAATACACATTGAAAAAAGACGAGCTGGGAGAGCCTTTTTTCCCTTGAGGTTGCTGAATACACTGTGTTGTGCACCTGTGTTGTGACTGCTGCTTATTACATGAGATTAAGTGTGCAATTTCCCACTCAGGGCATGATGTCAGTGCTCCAAACATTTTAGATTTTGTCATTTGAGGTTTCAGATTTTTGTATATTCTGGTTTTTACTGCACCTAATAAGGCCCTAATCCATACTTGTTTTGCACCAGATTTTTAGTTAATAGTTTATCTTGGGGTTCTTTCCATACTGTACATAAAAAAGTGTTACTTACCTTTTCTTTTTGAAGTGTTATCTTGTTTTATTTTAATTTTTTCATTTTTACATTTACTTACGTGTGTATACATTATTTGGGTCACCTCCCCCCACCTTCCGGTTCCAATCAGAACCTGTTCCTCCCTTTTGTTCTCCAATTTTGTTGAAGAGAAGACATAAGCAATAATAAAAAAAGACAAAGTGTTTTTGCTAGTTTGAGATAAAGATAGCTATACAGAGAGATTCCTAGCATTGCTTCCATGCACTTTGTATTACAACCTGAATTGACTCATCTCTGCCAGAGCTCTTCACTACTTCCTGGTCACTTTTCCATAGTGACCTCTGCCATTTTAAGGTTACTATATTCTCTCCTCTACAGTGGGCACATCAAACACTTTGAAGTTTTAGGTTTCCTTCCTTTCCCTATTCCTCCTGTATGCGTTCTCCTCTTAGAGTGTGCCCCATGTCCAATAATATTACTGCATGTGTTTTAGGTCTAAAGTCTGCATATGAGGGAGAATGTACAATTTTTGGTCTTCTGAGCCAGGCTAACTTCGCTTATGATGATGTTCTCCAGTTCCATCCATTTACTTGCAAATGATAAGATTTCATTCTTCTTTGTGGCTGAGTAAAATTCCATTGTGTACAAATACCACATTTTCTTGATCCATTCGTCAGTGGTGGGGCATCTTGGCTGTTTCCATAACTTGGCTGTTGTGAATAGTGCTGCAGTAAACATGGGTGTGCAGGTGCCTCTGGAGTAACCTGAGTCGCATTCCTTTGGGTATATCCCCAGGAGTGGGATTGCTGGGTCATATGACAGGTATATGTTTAGATTTTTAAGAAGCCTCCATATTGTTTTCCACAGTGGTTGTACTAGTTTACATTCCCACCAGCAGTGTGTGAGGGTTCCTTTTGGCCCGCATCCTCGTCAACGTTTGCTGTTGGGGTCTTCTTGATGATAGATATTCTAACAGGAGTGAGGTAGAATCAGTGTGGTTTTGATTTGCATTTCTTCCTTATCTTTTTGACAGCTACATAATCTTCCATCCTGTGGCCTATTGGAATCTGTTTAGCCTGAGACTGACAAGCATTCAGGTTGCTGCACGTTACCTCTTACAGCCCCACCGTGGCTCGTGCTGTACATGTGTCACTTTGTGCTGGAAAAGTCCATGTGTTGAATAAGTGCTTGTGGAACTGGCAAGACAGGTCCCCTCTGTCCTCTTGGTCAACAAGCTTTTCAGACCTGCTCTGTGACCACTGTGGCCATCTTATCCACATGAGGGATCACAGTGTATTTTATTGACAGTAAGCTGCACCCTATTGCCCCAAGTTGTGACAGCAGGCAAAGAATTCCACTGTCCAGAAGCCGTGGGACTGTGCTGCTTCCTAGGGAATGGTCTCGAAACTGGGATAGAGAGCAAGACACCTGCCAGGTCAGGGGTCATGAATGAACTGGAGTCTGATGCACTTCCTAAACAGCTAACCATTGTGGGACCTGCCAGAGAATGTTCTAGGAGGTGTATTTCTTCACTCCAGCCATGCTAGCCCACAGGCAGCTCGAGATCCTTCTGTGCTTTGGACTGGCCAAGCGAGGTGAGCCTGTGAATCCAGCCTTGTCACCAGCTGTAACAAACTGCAGGGGATGACCATCCGCTTGCCTTCAGCTCATCTCCATCTTTTCAAACGTCCCACTGTTGAGAGCTCTGCAAGTCTAAGTGGTCTCATTTAAGTTTCCCCGTTAGTTAATACCAGCTGAAGGGTGTCCCCCTACTTCCTATTTCTTTTACAAGGAAAGGGTCCTCATCTCCTGCTTGTCCTGTCACATGTGGGTCTGGGTGCAAGATTCATCCTTAAAAACCTCACTGCCTTGTGCACCCAGACTCCTCGCGGCTCCCTGAGCACCATGCCCCGTGTACCCTGCTCTCTACCTCCTAAGCCCAGATGGAGGGGCTTTCCATCCCTTCCGTCCCATGACACCCTCAGCCCTGTCCTTGGATTCCCCGCCAGGAAGGCTGCAAACGTGTCCCAGCTCTGCCCCACGCTGTGGGATCCAACCGTTCCTGCTCCAGGTCTGAGCGACTCAGTACAAAGATAAACTCATCAGTTCCTGTTCTGACCTCTCTGTCTTCCTCCTCCCCAGTCCCTTCACTCAAATAAATCAGACCTAAATAAATGAGACCAAGTTTTTCTAGAGCATTTCTGCTTTTCTTCTGTGACACCAGTGAGCAGGCATTGTCACTGGTCCTATGCTGGTCTCCCACTTCCCTTCTAGCATTAATAACTTACAGATGCCTCCGTGCTGTTACTTAGCCTGGGGATGCCTTCCTTTGCCTACTTATTTTATTACAATAAACACTTACAAACAAGGTGGCTTGTAAGCCATGGGAATTTATTTCTCACGGTTCTGGAGGCTGGGAAGTCAAGGTCAAGGTGCTGGCAGATTGAATGTCTGGTGAGGGCCACTGTCTAGATCATAGGTAGCACCTTCTCCCTATGTCCTCACATGGTGGAAGGGGTGAGGGAGCTCTCCAGGGACTCTTTTAATGGCACTAATACCTAATCACTTCCTGGAGGCCCCACCCTCTACTTCCCTCACCTTGGGGAATCAGTTTCCCCAAGTGAATTTACCTCAGCATTGCCCTTGGTGAAGTTTGCTGAGTCCCTCTCTGCAGTTCTGTGCCCTCCCCATCTCTGATCCTCTTTGTCCTGGTTGCAAAACCCCTTAGCTTAATCTACTGCTCCTCACTCCATTCATGGGACATCTGCTTCCTGCAGTGCTCCATATTTAGCTCACTGACAGGGTGCAAGATCCCTGTGCCAGCGTAGTCTGAGTCAAAGACGTCTCATTTATCTCATTTCATTAGGGGCCTGATTGCAGACTTATCCAGTGTGGATCTGTTTCAGAAGGGCTTTTCCACTTCTGAGAGCAGTCAGCTTCCTCATTTTTGGTAAATGAACTGAGCTGTAGCCTTGGTATGAAGCCAGAATAAGATTGGAGGGAGGGGCCAATGGCAGACGAGTTGATAAAGCAAATGAAGCTCTCTCTTCAGTCACATGGCTTGGGCAGCGTGTTCTGGCCTGGTCAACAAGTTCAAGTACCCACGTCATATTCCTTAGTGTTGCCGAGAGGCTGTGTGAATCAGAACTAAGCTCCTGAGGTACTGGGCCAGACACCGTCATAGGCATCCCAGGGGCCTGTGCCCCGATTACTTCTGACCACTCTTTGAGCCCATGTGGTCCTAAGGAGCCTAGTCCCAAGTCCACTGCAGTCATCAAAGAGAGGAGGACTGGAATGGCTAGAACTAGGGCAGGGTTTGAGACATTTGGGATGCGGGAAGACCACAGGACTTGGGTCTGTAGTCACAATATTGATTAAATTTCTGCTGTGAGCTAAACCTTGTCCAGTGTGGATAAGGATAAGTTAGGACGCAAAACCAAAGTAGTCTGTGTCCTCCTCAGCCTTAGAGTCAGGTGGGAATGCAGTTTGATAGAAGGGTGGGGTAACACAATCATCTCCTGGCTTCTATGGTACCATTACTGACACAAGAATGATTGGAAAAGGAGTTGGGGTGAGGGTGTGTATTTATAAGGGTTTGCTCAGGAAAATGGCACCCACACGTTTTGAGAAGAGCTGAATATAGGAATTAGAGCTAGTTTGAACTTGGGATGCTGGAGGATGGAGGTTTGGAAGGAGGAAGATGACGGAGCAGAGATGCCCTGGCTCAGAGGGGAACACTGGTCCTATAGGAAAACCCTAACGAGCCATTCAACTGCTCAGCAGGACCACAAAGGGTGCTGGGGGACAGATCTGGGGATCACCACCCAGAGGTGGGTGCAGGGTCTCTGTTGGTCAGCAGGGCAGTCCAGCCAGTGCATCCTGGGAAGGGCCAGGGAAACCCAGCAGCTTCTGGGCACCCTCGCGGGAGTCCAGCCCCACGTGGCTTGAGAGTGGGAACCTCTGGGTCACTTTGTAGCAAGTGATGATCTTGCTACTCTTGGTGGTTCGCAGCTGGGATGAGTGCCTATAGCAGAGAATGGATTGACGAGAACAAACAGACATGTATTCAGTGCATACCTCAGGCTTATATGGGACAGACCCAGGGAAATGAGTGACTCTCACAGAGGTGCTTCTGAATTCAGGCTTAAATATTACTGTCCCCTGAAACAGAAAGGATGTGAAGAAGACTCGTTATGGTCAGCAAGGGAAGGTTTATTATGCAGGTATAAGTTGGTGTCTGCTTCATGGAAAGGACTCCCTGGTGATTCTGTCACCTTCCTCTTCCTGGTACAGAAAGGAGATACCCTTACAAATGGAGGTCTCCAAGCCAGTGCAGTGACACATGCCTGTAGTCCCAGCTACTCAGGCTGAGGCAGGAGGATGGATTGAGCCTAGAAGTTTGAGGCCTGCCTAGGAAACATAGTGAGAACTTGTGCCTTACTAAGAAAAAAAATACAGACAAGATTTACTTTACACACTTGGATCTCGTGCTCATGGGTCCAGATCTGTGTGTCAACCAACCAGAGATCAAAAATATTCAGGGGAAAAAATTGAGTCTAAAAGAGAATTTAATATAGAGATGGATTGATGTGTCCAGGAGGAGGTGCATAGGTTATGTGCAAATACAGTTCATTTCTTTGTGGTGCTGGGATTTGAACTCAGGGCCTCATGCTTTCTAGGCAAGTGCTCTACCACTTGAGCCACACCACCAGCCCTTTTTCACTTTGGTTATTTTTCCTATAGGGTCTTGCATTTCTTCCAGAGGTCAGCCTCAGATAGTGATCCTCCTATATGTGCTTCACACATAGCTGGGATCACAGGCATGCACCACCACACCTGGCTTGTTTATTGAAATAGGGTTTTGCTAACTTTTTGCCCAGATTAGCCTCAAGATGTGATCCTCCTGATCTCCACCTTTTTGCATAGCTGGGATTACACACATGCACCACTGTGCCTGGCCTGTGCCTTTTTATATGAGGGGCTGGAGCATCATCTGATTCAGTATCTACCAGGGGTCCTAGAACCCAATCTTCTTTGGATACAAAGACACTATGACTATAAATATAAATTTCCTTTTTAAAGTAGTAACTTCTGTGTAATCAAAGCTTCTCCCTGTGACTGCAGTGTGTTCAAATCAGTTCAAAATAATCCTTAGGCTAAAGAGGCAGATTTGGGGGTGTGGTATTCTGATTTCCTCCAAACCCCTGGCTTCTAAATCTTGCAGTGTTCCCTCCTGTCCAGCTTTCACGAATATGGGGATGAGAACTCGGGATCAGTGCCCAGCCTTCGCCAGGAGAGTTGTGCCAAGTTGACAGCACAGGTTCAGTGTGATGCCCTGACAAGCTCACGCCTCAGGCAGGGACACATCACGCAGTCTAGGAGGATGTGGGTGAGAGGCTAATAGGACAGCCATCAGCAGGACACGGATGGTAAAATGAACCCAGGAGATTGTGCAGAGAGTGAGGTGAGAAGGGAACAAAGCCCAGCCCAGGGCCTCCAGAAGCACCTGCATTTTAGGGTAGGAAGGGGGAGAAAGTCCCAGCAAGGGAGATGGACAAGAAGCAGCCAGAGAGAGAGAGACGGGGAACCAGGAGCGTGGAACAACGCAGACAGGGAATGGGGGGGGACCTCCCATAAGGGCAAAGTGGATGGCAGGGTCCTCTAAGCAACTCAGCACTGCGATTCATGCCTGTGGTGACAGAGCCAGTTGGAGTGAGTTGAGGGCAGGGGAGGGGAGGAAATGGCTCATGCAGTGGGCATGAGCAGCTGGAGAAGTTTGGCTTGTGACCTTAGCGGAGGTGGGGTACAGTTGTCACTCCTGGCTAGGGGGAATGTGTGGCATTTGAGTTACAGGTTGGGAGAATCCTGTGTCCTAAACAGGGGCAGATTCACCTGCAGTGTTCTGCAAGCTTCTGCTGAGTTTCACCTATTACCTCTCAGCACCGTACAAGGAAAGACATGCAAAACTCAGGACTTTTCTCCCAGGAGGTCCTTGTTCCACGGTCCTGTCTCCTCTGTGAGGCAGGTAAATGTCTCTGTGGTGGAGGACGGAGTCACCCGGAAGAGGCATGGGCTGGGCTCCTAGGGACCTTGGAAGGGGGAGGGGCTCTGCTCAGCCTGACGAGGGCTGGACAAGGGAGGTGGCATCTCTAATGGCTTTATAGAAGATCTAGGAAACCTCCAGGGAGAGGGAAAGGAAAGGGGAAGAGGGACTGGGCCTCTGCCCCTGGGGATGACCATAAATACCCAGGTAGGAAATAGAGCAGTTTACACAGAGCTGTGGATAGACACTTAGGAAGAAGGCCACAGCCCAGACCCGATGCCTGCCCTACAGATTAAAGTCCCTGGGGATGCATCCACACTGGACAGCCTTTCAGGGAGATGGGGCACTGAAGGACTTTCAAACACCCCTGACCTTTATCTGTCCATTCTGTGGAAGAGGAAGAAGGGGGGGGGCAGGGCAGGGCAGAGGAGGAGAAGCCAAAAAAGCCAAAGGCGAATTGTTGGACCCTCCAGGGGATTCTGTGAGCATCTGCTAGGAAAACCTATCAGCCCTGGGAAGGAAATCGATGAATCTTTTATGATTATTTTCGTTTTGTGTTCATTAAAGGACCCTCCACTATTATTATCAAACCTTAATCGGCTTGGCTCTCTGCACAGCCCTCTCCAGCCCCTGCTCCTCCCTTTGGCATCAGAAATTCCTCAAGCGAGCTTGCATGAGTGAGAGCGAGGACCATGCGTGGGAACAGGGGCGGCGGGGCAGAGCCCCTCGGAAGATCAAATAGAATTGCAGTGGTGTCTCCTTCTTCTCTCTGATCATATATTAATCAGTGTATCTCGGGCTTTTGCTCAGATTCTTAGGCCTCTTTGCTTCCTCAGCCACTGGAGAACTTTTCACCCTCCTCCTGTCACCGCCTGGCAGGAGCAGTGGCTTCATGCATGACAGCCTGCATCCTTTGTTCCAAGTGGGTGCTGGACATTGAACCAGCAAAATATGTGGGTTACCTAATTTACTCCTTTTAATACACTTCAGTGTAATTATAACTGTATAAAAGGGAAGACAAATTGGCAAGTAATTACAATGTTAATTTGGCAATGTTTCGTCATATTGTGGAGATGCGGTTTCCTCTCTAATTGTATTGGCGGGGAAGCGGCGGGGTGGGGGGGGGGTGAGGGGACATGTTTGTCTCCCTGAAGCTTATTGAAGGATTCTTGAGGATGGAAATGAAATGCACAGGATACAGGAAGACCAGCTTTCCTCCCATCACTGTGCCTTTATTTGCACGCATTTTTGCAGCCTCCTTAAAAAGCTAATGCGTTTATTCGGGTCTAATTAATGGAATGCCACCAAATGCATAATTAGGCTGTGACAGCCTCGCTGATGAATGGCCTTGGGTGTGGGAACTGGAGATACCCCCCCCACACACAGTTTAAAGACCTGAACACTTCCCTTTCAGAATCTCACGGGCTGTGCATGCCTCACCACCGTCCCCCCAGAGAATGCCACCGTGGTTCCCGGAAAATGCCCCAGTCCGGGCTGCCAAGAAGCCTTCCTCACCTTCCTGTGTGTGATGTGTGTGTGTAGCATGATTGGTGCCATGGCCCAGACGCCCTCCGTCATCATCCTTATCAGGTAAGCAATCGGCATAGCCTACAGACTCTGTGTGAGTCTCATGAGCTAGTTGACACAGGGCCACAGTGAGGAACACAGCTGCCCCAGGCTAACGGGAATCGATTATAATCAATAGAGACTGTACAGCAGGGTACAGGCAGGAGGCCACGCTCATGTCCTCCCAGACACAGCCTCTGCCAAGGGTTCCACATTGATCTGATCAGAGAGCAGCGTTGGTGGAGTAAATGAAAATGACACTGAACTAGCCAAGACCCCCGCAGTCCAGCCCCGCCACTCAGCAGCCGTGTAGCCTTGGGCACATCTTCCTCCAGACTTGTTTCTGAATCTATTTCAGGTGGGGAGGGTTGTCTTATGATTTCTTGCCTGTCTTCTGCATTGCTGGGTGCATAACCCATCAAGACCACCTGTGCGCAAAGCTGTAGAACAGAAGCGTTATCGTGAGGGGCTCATGGCAGGTGAGTGGTGACTGCTCTTAAACAAATAGGTCATTGGAGTGAGCCACCCAAATTCTGTCATTCCCTATCCCTGGGGACCTGTCCTGGGGGCAGGTGAAGTGGCTCACAGGAGCATCATTGAGCAGTATTCTGACCAGTTTTTATCATTTGCAAAGTTCTCTTGATTAGTGTGACAAACCTAGAATTAACTGACCCGTACTTAGTGTCCATCTGAACCAAAGGAAAAGTCACCACCCATCACCACCTACGGGAAGACTCTCCTCACTGGGTGCAGCTATATAGCAAACCAATTCAAATTCAAAGGCTGGAAATGAAAGCAAGAGTGAGATGGGTGGCAGCACCTTGCATCTGTGTTCACCACCAGACACTCTGTCCAGCTTCTTTCTTCCTCTCCGGCTGCCTGCCATATTTTTTGGTCTTTGTTATGAATTTCTTTGGAAAAGGATTTGTACACATTGCTACCTAGAAGGTCATTAGCAAGGTCTTGTGAATGGACGGCAGCCTCAAGGGAACAATAGCAAACTGCCATTTTCTGCTTAGTAAGTTTGAAAACTAAATATAAAAAATTCATACCCAGGGCTTTGCAAGGCTGTGGCTAAACTAACAAAATCGCTTGTGGCTGGTGCTTGACACACATCTTAGTCCTTTCAAAAACAGTAAGATGAGTCCAGAGCCATAAAAATATTCAGGCCCTTTTATGCAGTAACCTAACTCCATTCCTCACCATTTATCTCTGGAAAATACTTCCCTACAAGAAAAAAAAAAGCTCAATAAAGACAGATTTTTATTACAACGTTAACTATAATAGCAGAAACACCTGAATTGAAATAGTGAGTTAAATTGTGGCACTGCTGCTTGGTGGAATAATGAAAATGTTTCAGAATGTGGAAAGTGTTTATGAAATGAACCATTGAATTTAAAACTATATATGGAGGATGATTACATATAATGTGCATATGGACAAAACCCATCAAATCTCATGCATGCATTTCGAGTGGCTACCTTATGAATAGCTTATTTTTCATTAGAAAGTCTCATGAAGTTATATTGTGATATTCATATGCAAAAGGTAGCAAGAAGTAGGATCAATGACCCTCTCCACCATTGAGTGCCTAGTCCACTTTTCAGCTCCCATGATTCCCTGCAAAGATCCAGCCTCTGGATGTTCAAGTAGTAGTGACGAAGGATGAAACACAGAGAGGCTGTTGACATCTCAGTCAACTTGCAAGTCTCAGGTTGATTAACAGTTCTTGGAGTCTTTCAGGAAATATCTAATTCCCTTTAAATGGATCAACAACAAATGACCTTGGTGATCTGGGCAGGTCCTCTTCTATCTCTTAACGCCATGCAGGGCAAAAAGCACATCTTCTCCCATGCTGTCTGCTGAGAAGGTCACATGAATTCTTCATTCCATCACTCTTCTAGTCCAAAGTTCCAGGAAGGCTCAAAAAACCCGGCCATAGCCCAGATGTACACCTATACTTGCTTGGATCCAGACAGTGGTCTTGCTTTTAAGCTAGACAGAAAATCCCTGCAGGAACAGTTGCTCAGGATGTCCAGAAGCAAGTGTAAAAACTGCCACTCACTGGGCTGCTCCTGAGACACCAGCCCTGGGTTCTCATCTTAAATCACTGCATTTACATTCTTATTAGCATTCCCCTCTTACACATGGGAAAACAGTTTTGGCGGATGACTACACAGTATTTTCAAGGTCACACACCAGCAAGGCTTCACCCCTGGTCTTCAGTAATATTCAGCCTGGGTCCTTCTCCTCTTCTCGCGGGACAAGTTTCCCAACAGGGTATGAAGAGAGACCTTAGTACCTCACTCACTTTATTTCTAGTGACATGATAGCTAAAAGGAAATCAGGTTTCAAGTGATAAATATTCTAGCTCATTATACCCATGTGTTTTCTTGAGGAGAATTTGCCTTTATTTATGTGTCTTTCAAGTGAAACCTTCAAAAGAATGTGCAAAAACTGGAGCCTTGGAGCTGAGAATAACGTTGAGGAATTTGGATTTTATAATGGGTGTATTCTAAAGACTTGTGGTTCTGTCCGGAGACACTGACCATGAACCAGTCTGTGTTAGCCAGAAAGTCACCCATGCTGCCCTGGGATTACTGATCTATACTCTGTTCTCCATAATTAAATAGAAATGTGTATTTCCCCAAAAATAATACATTTGTAGTTTTCCATGAAAACCTTAGAAATGAGGACAAAGATTGTAAATACAGCAATATGTCCTTTTCAGGCTGCTGTAATGTGGACATGGTTTTTCACAAACAAGAGAAATTTATTTCTCACAATTTTGAAGACTAGGAAGTCCAAAATCAAGACATTGAGAGATTAGTTGATGAGGGTCCACTTCCTGGTTCACGGATGGCAAATTCTTACTGTATCCAGTCATACTAAGATGCCAGAGGCATGTCCACCCAAGGCTCAAGCTGCAGGGTAGGTCACTGGATGGATGCCATTGGATTGTTGGATGAATTGCCCCTGGAGTCATTTAAAAATATTACCCTATTCCAAACCTGTCTCACTGCCACTGTTACTCTGAGAATGTTCTAGGAAATGTGTGAGATGGTCATTCCAGAGAACTGTTCTGGGTAAACCAAGGCTGGGAAGATTGAGTCTGTCCAAAAAAAGATCTGTGATGACAGAAAGATACATTTCCAAGTTAAAAGGTGCTGAAACTTGACGTAGATACCTTCCTTCCCAAGTGGTTTATCCACAATGTAAAAACATGCTAGTTTGGTGGACTTCATAAAATGATCTCAGATCAGTTAATACAGGTGTCCATACTTCTGATGGGTTTGCAAAGCATAAACAATGATTTTCTCAGTGGATGTTTTCCATATGCACGTATAACATTGCAACAAAAACAAACTGCTCTCAATGTAGACTTTATGACCAAATTTGCATTGAGTCTCTCCAATGACAAAATTAGCAAGCCCCAGTTATTAAAAAACATTAGTCATTTTGTAAAGAAGGGCTCTGATGAACACGCAGCAAATGACTCTGGGCCTGTTAAAGAGGAGTGATGAGAATCTTTTTTCTCCCATCTTCATCTCTTTTTACATAGGACAGTCAGCCCTGAACTCAAGTCTTATGCCCTGGGAGTTCTTTTCCTCCTCCTTCGTTTGTTGGGTACGTATCATTTTTTTATCCCTCAGTAATGAATTGGATACTAACTCCCAGGTGAGTAAAGGTGAGTGAAATTATCCCATTTCCTGGGATTCTTTTTTTCTATGGTGCTTGATATTAGTGAACAAGAGGAACCTTAAGTCTGAAAATTTTGCTCTCAGTTTAAGCACTAACCCCAGGCACTTCCTGGATGTCACAGTTTCCATGTGTACTAACTCTTGTCTTCATGCTACCCTGGATTCACATCAGTGTACGGAGGGAAAGCGATGGCCCCAAAGGGGGAAAAGTTTGATAGTACAATTTGGCACCCTCATTAAGCAAGCCATGAGCAGCTTGTGAAATGCTTCATTTATGGGGCTGCCAGCTGGGAGAAAGGCGTTCTCACAATGCCTCCCGATGTAAACTTGGCAACCTTTAAATTTTTCCAAATTGATTTAGTTTATTTACTGTAGGTTTCCAGCCTATGCAGCCTTCCCAGCACAGGCCCCATGGTCTAAGGGTTGGTGTTAATGGCTGGCCAGGTGGCCCTGCTCACAGTTGTGCCTGCCCTTCTCTTGTAACACCACATTGCTGCTTTATGAACATTCTTTGCCAAAGCCAAAGCCAAAACCAAAGCCAAAGCCAAGATCATGATAACATTTACTCCCTCTCGAATAATAAGGCTTTAATGAACTTTATATGGCAAGAGAAGGCAGACCACTGCCTGCATTTTCAGAGTAAACATAAAATTCCTCATTCCCAGTGTGCAAGAATGAATGAGAACAAAGACCTAGCTCTAGAAATGTGTGTAAAAATGTATGTAATAATGGAGAGTTGACAACAAGTCAAATGTCCAACAGCAGGGAATAAGTGAAATCAATTATGGGCTAGAATCCCAGTGGAATTTGTGTTCCCCTTCAGGACTCTTGAAAGAAAAATAATTATACATCTGGAAAGGGTTTGCGATATATTTATAAAGTATGATTAAATATGAGCCTCCAAATGGTATGACTTGTTTGTAAGAACTGAGGTTATATATTTTTTCTAAAAGTTTTTTTTTTAATTTTGAATAGCTGTTTTTATAATGACATTAATTCCTGTGTATGGAAGAAGAAAACGGATCTCAAATCTTTAATTTTTAATTTTGAATAGCTGTTTTTATAATGACATTAATTCCTGTGTATGGAAGAAGAAAACGGATCTCAAATCTTTAAATGATAGTCCCTATCTCAATACACATGGTGGGGCATGCCTGTGACCCCAGCTACACAGGAAGCATGTGTAAGAAGATCAAGGTCTGAAGCTGGCCAGAAACGTGAAACCCTACCTGAAAAATAACTAAAGCACAAGGGGGAGTGGCTCATGTGGCCCATGCCTAGCCAGTACAAAGCCCTTAGTTCAAACCCCAATACCACCACCAAAACAAAAAAACAAAAAAAGAGGAGTCCATTAATGAGATAAAGTCCTCCCCTTCGTTGTCTGTAGCAAATCATCAGTCGGAGGGACAGGCCCCAGAATCCTCCACTCTGATCACTTGTGTTTGTTGAGACACCTATGGAAACTTAAGTGGCGTCTTTGTCTTCTGTTTCATGGGAAATAGAAATCTATAGGTGTGACGATGCCCTAGATAAACTCAGCCTTAAATCAAAGTAAAACATTTGGGCCTTTCTTGGAAGATTTAGTTACACTGATTTTTTTTTTTTCTCTTACCATCGAGAGGGTCAGACACACGTGTGTCATTTTGCTCCCCACCCTGAATGGTTGGGTAAACAGATAGATGTGAAATATCAATAAGTTAGAGACACCCATTTCTGAAAGTGACTGTATCTGTGGAATAGTTTCATCAATCAACAAACTAGCATTTACTGAGCATCTCATGTATCTTAAGCTCCATTGACCATACTCAGAAAAATGACCCCTTGGAGCTGAGAATGGGAGGTCTCTGAAATTAATGGAAATTTTAGGACAATTGCAGACAAATATGAAAATTCTGAGGTCTGTATCATGTGATGGTGTTAAGATCATCCTATCCCCCTCTAAAGCAGTCTCACCCGTTGCCTGGCTACCCCAGGAAAAGCAAGCAGACATTAAATAGAGCAGGGTTTTTCAACTTCTGTGACCATAATCCAGAACAAGAGCTAAGTTGTACATTGTGACCCATTACACACATGCATTTCCATAGAGAGCTGAAACAAAAATTACATGGAGAAAAAAAGCCTTTAATATGTATGGTATGTTCTGATATTTCCTACTCTATTCCATGCTTTTAAGAAAAAAAAGTTGGGCATGACCCACTGTATTGATTTTATTGCCCATTCTGGGTCACACGTCAGTTTGGAAAACCCTGCCCTAGAAAGATATGACACAGGTTCATCTTTTAGTCAAAAGCAGCTTAGCAAAGAAGTCATAGCACTTGACTAATTCCATTTCTTACAGCATCCACTAAGCTAAACCACCATTATTTTTAATGAAAGGCCAATGAATAAATCAAATTCCATGACATCCACAAGCTTTGTATGGGTAATGAGGACACAATAAGGGCCTCACAGTTGAGTGGGATAAAACCTGTGATTGAGTCTGCGCCGGTACAACGGGAACACGTGGGATGCAGAGTGGCCTTGGAAAGGATGCGATGATGTCTGCACTATGACCTGCAGAGTGTGTAAGAAGAGAGAGTGCTTTAGAGAGAGGGACTTACAAGGATAAAGGTCTAAGGGTGCACAAAGGCTCCAACAGATTTGGGGGCTGGAGAAGGTGGTGGATTAGGAACTTGATGAGTTTGCCCTTTATCTCTAAGGCAAATGGAAGCTGCCAATGGTCTTTGGCAAGAGTGAGAGATGTACTGTGTACTGTAGAAAGGTTCCCTGGGTAATAAGCTCATGGGATGAGAAGTGCCTGTGCTGAGATGGTGGAGTTGAGAATTGTCAGTGAGGCAGAGCCTCCATGACTCAGTCTCTGAATGGCCAGTGGACAAACTGTTAGCCTACCATGTCTGCAGACCCCATACCTCCAGATTTACCATATTTTAAAAAAATATACAGACTGTTCTTTGTCATTATTCCTTAGCCTTGCATATCATGATGATGATTTAAAATATTTGGAGGATGGAGGCAGGAAGATGAAAGTTCCCGGGATGACAAAAATGCTCTACATACAGTACTGGGCTGGCTTGTATAGATGCACCACCCTTGGCAGGGCACTTTGGGAAGACCTCTGTTTCCAGACACTTGGCCTTGGGGAGTGTAAGAAAAGAGAGCAGGACCTAGAAGTGAGAGCCACATTGGTTTCCTTTGTTACTTATGGAAAGGAGCTGTTAGAAAGGGCAGGATGGTCAGTGTGGATTGAGTGATGCCCCAGAAGAGAAGGGTGAATGTGGTTGGAAGCAAAGAAATTGAGGTTGATGGTGAAGTGATTGATCGTGGCACCAGGCTGGCTAAGGAAGAGGCAGCAGGAAGTAGAAAGCAACAAAGAGACACTGGAACTGTAAGAACTTGAACTATTTGTACTCAATAGTAGAAAAAGAACTGGGACCTGAGGACAAAGCTTTGATGTCTGGCTTAGAGATCACAGAGGTGGGGCAATTACAAGAGATAACAAAGCCTAGGGTATGGCTGGCTAGAGAGAGATAGGGCGAACAGCCTTGCCGTTGAGGGCAAGTTGGCCAAAGTGTACAATCCCATGTGAATGGACAAGTTCATGCTGTCCAGGATGGTTTCTGAAGTTGAGTAGTGGAGGAAGCCACGGCGCTGAAGAAGGGTCAGTAAATCCCCATTGAAATCATCAGGCTGCCATTCTCTTTGGGTTGTGGACCAACCATTTGCTCAGCATCTGATCAAGAATCTCCTTCCTGGGGATGGAGCTCAGGGATAGCTCGCCTAGCATGCATGAAGCCCCGGATTTGATCCCCAGCACTGCGAAAGGAAACAAACAAAAAAACCAATCAAAACATACTCCTGGGGTCCACTATGTACCATGTGTGTCACATGGAATCAAACATTCACTGAGCTCCTTCCCTAAGGTGCTATCTAGCTGCTCAAAGAATGTGAAAACATGCAGCAGCCAGTATCCCTCCTTCGGGGCCTCCAGTAGGGGAATGAAGCAGGTGTGGGGAAGGCATAAGGTGAGAAGAGGTACAGAGGACATTGAATTTCAAGAGAGAAGACTTCATTCAACTGGGTAGCTGTCTCTGGGGAGCAGGTGAGGTTTCAGAGGGGAGAGTGGGCTGTACATTGGGAATCCTGATCTGGGGAGCTCAGCTGGAGAGCTGGATAGAGCAGTGGGATTGAAAGACAGAGACCAATGGGAGCTATGAAGTATAGATAACAGCTATTGAACTACCTCCCCCATCCCCAGCTAACTAGCAGACAGCAAAGGAGAAACAGAAGCTCAAGATGCAACTGAGGGTGTGAGTTTAAGCGCTGTGACTGGCCTATAGGTAAACTCTCAATAAACCAACAGAACAAAGTCTCTCCAGCCACCAACACTGTGGTTTTCCAGAAGAAACCTGCTAGGCAGAAAGCATTGGGAAGGTCACCCTCCAGGAGCATCTCTCTATGCAGGTGTCATCTCTGTGCAGACTGCCTGTGGGGCTTGTCGATTTGCGAATTACTCTGGAAAGTGCATCTTGGACTCTCCTGATGTGGTGCAAAACCTCCTACTGTGAGCATCGTGTTGAATAGCAGGAAGCTTGTGCAGAAGGGTGCTGTTCACTGCTGCTTTGAAGGAAGTCTGTACAGTGTGTGTAGGGAACCCAGGTGAGAGGTGGTCTGGATGCATGGAAGACCCTTCTACTCACCTGTGCATGTGTTGTTTAGTCCATAAGCATTTATTAGGTACCAGGTGCATGCCAGGCTCTCTCAGGGCTCCTGGTGTACCTGCACTTTGGTGTCACCCCATATTGACCATAGACTCCTCTGCAGTCAGGCACACCTGGGTTTAAGTCCAACTCTGCCATCGAGGTGGCCTTTGACAGGCTAGTTACGCTCTGGAGTCTTTGCAACTTTAACAAGAGGCCCAGGAATGGAAATGAGGTCACAACAGCTCATTCTGACTTCTCAAATTTGAGAAAAGTGAATGCCAGGTGTCCCTGGAAGGCGCTCGCTGATATCAAATGTCAGCAGAGAAACTCATTGATCATTGCAGACTACAACTCCTGACATCCCCCAACCCCTGAGCTGGTTGTAATAGTAATCCCACCAGGCTGAATTGGATTCTGTGGTGAATTCAAATCCTGGCAGGTAAACTGGAAAGGAATGGTTATCTTTTTAAATATAAATGGCAAAGTCATTTTCAGCTATTTTGTCCTGTAAAGAAATGTGGATTTTAAGTTTAGACCAAAGAGTATAAATAGGACCTGCCTTTTCAACCCTGGGAGCGAATTAAATAGTCAGGATAGACGCACACACAGAGCCCTGAAGTTTAATCTCTGTTAATAGACTTCAGGAAAACAGCTGCAAGTTTTGCATTGAAATATATATAGCAGCAATTTGAGCTAGAGTAAGATTTAATCCTTTTAATATTCCCTGTAATAACAGGGAACCACAGAGCGGGCACCTTTCCTCCCAACACACACAGTGGGCTCTCAGTGACCCCATGATGGGGCCCCATGAATGCCTGCTTTGTCCTCAAGTTCTGCCCAGGAGATACAGGGGAGAAGAGACCTGTCACAGAATCCAAGAAAGGATTCTTCCAACAATGCAGGTTCTAATGAAATTCTATAACACCAACAACCTCCCCCCTCATGTATCCAAGAGCATAAAAGTGAAGATGCTCAAAGCAAGAAGAGGCTAGTGCCTAGAGTACACTTTACACACTTGACCTCCCTTCTAGAAACCACCTAGAAATACCTGATTACCCTCCAAACTGACTTGCTCTTAGGACGGGGAAGATTCTTGCCACAAGAGATGATTCGCCTTCTTGACTTGGAGGGTGTTCTGTAACACAGAGTTGTACTGTAGAGAAGGGATTTAAGATTATTCTTTTAGCCAAAGAACAGGAAGGAAACCAGATGTCTTGAGAGCTCTCACCAATGGGATCTCATTTCATCTTTCCAAAATTGTGCCTATTTTATGAACAGCAACTCTGAGATTTGGTAAAGCTGTGACACTTGCCCTGGGTCCCACAACTCCCAAGTGGCAGAGTTGGAATCCAAATTCAAACTCTGTCATCTCTAGTTTCCTTCACCACCAAACATCTGGGAGATGTGCACTCCATGGCTGGAAAAAAAAAAAAAAGGTGACAAGGACTACTGACAATTCAGTATCTCTTCCTGCTGACACGTATCTGGTAGAGGCATTCCGCCAGACACTCAGAGAGCTTGTTGACAAAATAAGGCTCCCAGGCTGGCTCTGTGCATTAGTCACCCTGCAGACGAGAGAGCTCCGCATTTTGCAAAGATCAGAACCGCTGTGTGTTTCTCTCTCTCCATGCTTGAAAACCAGGCTTGCACAATCTTAACAGAAAGGTAAATGACACATTCTCTGTAGCCCTGGAAATCTCTGATAAGGGCTCTAAAAGCATTTCAAATCAAGACTTTGAATTACAAAGAAGGGGAAGTATTGGGCTTGGGGTTTTGCACTCAAACTTAGAAATAATTTCGCCCCCTCTCGGTTTCTATTATATCTAAAATAAAGAGAACGGTAGCATCATGGAAGGGATTGATGATGAATGGCAGCATGCTGGAGTGAGGGGGGATCATTAATTGATTGTGCCAGTCATCGTTTTATAGAGGCTTCTCATTGGTGTGCGGGACCCAGCTTCTTCACAGGGATAACTTAGACTTTTATTTACTTCACCTGAGCTTAATAAACATAAGGGTGAGGCAAGGGTGACCAATCGGGTGAGTTTCAGAATAGCAGCGCTCACCAACCTAAAAAGATTCTGTTAGACTCTCTGCACATGTGGAACTCAAAGCTTGGTAGCTAGAGTTCCCCTTTAGGGAAAAAAAAATCTATTCAGAAATATAAAAAGAGTCTTATAAAGATTGTACTTCTGGTACTCAGCCTAGAGTTTAAAATATTATTCTAAGTCATATGTGGAACACGCATGAGATCTTTGCAAAAACAGTCACACACCTCATTTGTATAGTATTTTCTATGACACTGACCAAGTAGGTGCTTTTAGCTCTATAAATTAAAACTCTGTCATCTAGAATATATTGAGAGGCACTGGGCTTCCTAATTTCTAACTTCTAGCTCTTTCTAGGCATTGTTGTCTGCTAGTGGGATGTGACAATAGCCAGAATAAAATTGACAGTAGGGCATATGTCTATGCACTCTTTTAAAGACAGCCAAATATTATAAAAATTCTTACTTGGGTACCTGAAGGTGTTACATGTTGGCATTTTAGAGGGATATTTTGGCTTAAACAACTATTAACAAATGGCTTTTATATTCCAAATGTCCTCTGATGTGCTTAAAATACCTACCTGATTTGCCAAACCTGCATTTGTGCCCAAGAACCCATGCACTGTGGAGCATGGAGTTATCTCTCCCTTCCTTCCCAGGGCTGAGCTTCTGGATGGTGTCCTCTACAGTCTTAGCTCATCACTGCCCCGTAACAGGTGGCAGGAATGGAGGGAAATGACCTCAGGAAAGTTCTCAAGAAGCACAAGGAGCATTTGGGAGCTAATCACGATGAAATAAAGTCCTGAGAAAGGTGAACGGAATTGGATTGTCTGTTGAGTCTCAGGAACAGGCCAGTGGGTTCCATTGATCCAGATTCATCCATAATGTACACTGGCTTCCATCTCCTCCTCTTTACCTGGTGATGGGTAGGGTTGCTCAGTCGCTATCCCGCAGTTGCCATGGCAGTCAGGGCAGGGAGGATACATTCGCGGGGTGGAGTAGGGTGGGGGCTCAACACCTGAACAGACAGGTGAGTTTCCATTCTGCAGAATCACAGGAAACACAGGAAGCAGGTTGTGTGGGATTTTGAGCCCCCATTGTATTTATTAAGTCAAGCTGCTTGGGTAGTTTAATGAGGTTTCACTAGAATGCATCTCAAGGGGCTGTCTTTGGGGTGACAAGCAGCAGAGCTGGAGAGTTTTAAGAAGAAGGACTGAGACACTGGGCCTGGGAGGAGGAGCTCTGTCAAGTCAAGTTCATTGGCCTGGAGAGGATAATGCAGGCCTGTCATTAAACAGGGAAGCCTGATGCCTTCATGCAGCTTTCCCTTCTCCAGGCCACCCTTCCAGCATGGCCAGGGGAGCCTGTAGCATCTATTATATCTATAGGACAGGTGTGTGTCTTCTTGCCTCCGAAGGTGGACTTCATGGGTGTATGAACCCCCAAAACATGTTTGGTTTAGGGATAGATGAATCCTTCTAGACTGAAGGTATATATCTCAAATTCTCAGAAGGACCTTCCTTAATCAAAAATACAGCTCAGATATCCTGAGGCTGACCCTGGAAGAAACACTCCAGGCCCAGTATACAGGTCATGGTCTCCCCAAGTTGTCACTGCCTGGTTCCGGTGCTATGTCTTACATCTGAGGTCTCTGGGGGTGGGTGGTACCATCCTCTGTTCTCCGGGGACTGTGGTTTTTCTGGAATAAGGAATTTGTATTAATAACTCATCTATTTTTTCCCGTAGTCCAGATGAGACTCCCATAACCCCGAAACAGGCGAGAATCACCTGACAATATATCATTTTAAAATGCTGATAACCAGGCTACACCACAAATGTTCAGATTTTGTTGGTCTGGGATGGGACACCATAGCTGATTCTAACATGTAACCAGGACTAAGAGTCCTTGAGCTAGGGAGTGAGAACAGGCACATAAACACACAGTGATGTGTTTTTATAAACACACAGTGAGATGGGCTGGGGGACAGTTCTCATCTCGGTGGCCATGGCTGATGACTGGCTTTAGGTATCTGAAATGCTGTACTGGGAAAGTTTGATTGATTTGACCACACCTGCTAGAGAAGTGCTCTACCACTGAGCTGCATCCTTACCCTGTGATGGTTCTGAAACAGGTTCCCAGCTCCAAATGGAAAGTATTCCTACCAGTGTAGTATCTAGAAGAGAAGTTGCCAGTAGGTATACACACATCAATGAACATATATGTATTCACATAAAACCGCGTGTTCAGGTTCAACTTCTGGTCCCTCCGCACACTGCCTGGGAGTCCCCTGCAAGAAGAGAACAATCTACACAGCTCCATGGCTCTTTTCAGTTCCCTCTAGGAGGGTGATTGACACTGAGACTGTTTCCCTTCAGGAACGACCCTCTCAGTCAGACTCTGCAGATGACAAACAGCAGCTCTTTGCCTTGTGTTTACTGGGTACCATGCTCAAGACACACCATCATAAATACGCTGATAAAGACTATATTGTTAACATCTAGGCACAAATAACGAATCTGGGTGTAAGAGGAAGAGCTGGGATTCAAGTGCACATAATTTGGTTCTCCAGTATGTTTGCAAACCACTGAGCTATAGAACCACTGGGTTCTTCCAGTGGTCCTATAAAAAGAGTTACGCACAGCTGGGAATAGGTGAGAACCACTCTCAGATGTTCTCTTCCCTCTAACAGGCTTCATCCCCCCACCCCTCATCTTTGGGGCTGGCATCGACTCCACCTGCCTGTTCTGGAGCACGTTCTGTGGGGAGCAAGGCGCCTGTGTCCTCTACGACAATGTGATCTACAGATACCTGTACGTCAGCATCGCCATTGCACTCAAGTCCTTTGCCTTCATTCTCTACACCACCACGTGGCAGTGCCTGAGGAAAAACTATAAACGCTACATCAAAACCCACGAGGGCGGGCTGAGCACCAGTGAGTTCTTTGCCTCTACTCTGACCCTAGACAATCTGGGGAGGGACCCTGTGCCCGCACACCAGACACATAGGACAAAATTTATCTATAACCTAGAAGACCATGAGTGGTGTGAGAACATGGAGTCTGTTTTATAGTGACTAAAGGAGTTGAACTCTGTATTAGTAATCCAAGTAATCCAAGGGTCATTTTTCTTAAAAAAAAAAAATTTGCAAAAAACAAAAAAAACACAGATGTGTGCGCGTGCACACACACACACACACACCCCACCTTTTCCTCAAAATCAGAGCCAGACAGGATTCAGAATAAGGAGAGGATGGCATGGTCCTGGACGATGCTCATGCTTCCAGGCCTCAGAGTCTGCTTTGAAGGTACCTCATGGTTTTCAGGATGCTGACAGCTGCAAGCAACGGCACTTGCCAGGTTCAGGGAACAGTGGAGACCAGCTTGAAGGATGGACATTTCTGGACATACATACACATACAAAACACATGTTCAAATTGAGAACATTGCCAGATTAAGCTCTAGTGACAGACCCTGTGCCACCCTCTCCCTCCTCCACATGAAGTAGGGGTATGCAAGTCGGAGGCATGGATGCCCTGCTCCTCTCTCTCTCTCTACCTTTTGCAATATGGGTCTCTGTGTAGACGACTCACCCAGTCTGCATGTGGTTCAAGGCCCCAGAGTTCTCAGTGATGCTAATGGGTGATCCATGCTGGAGTGTATTGTTGGCCCCTCTCACCAGCTCCATGTCCATGTTTAAGACTGAGGGCCTAAGGGGGAGCTGGGTAGGGGGTCAGCACCTCCCCTACACCTGGCAGCACCTCTCAGTGGTGACAGCCACCTCCCCCAAGCCCCACAGTGTGACCTCAGGAAGCCCCAGGCCTCACCTGGCTATGACTGACTTGCTCAGAGCCGGTGAGCCCCAACATAGCTCAAGTCATTTGCCAAACCTTTTGCCATTTTTTTCAAAAAAAAAAAAAAAAAACAATGCATATGAATTTCAAACTGTTGTATGTATAATCCTCTAATACTATTTTTAACTACTTCTAAAAAAAAATCTGTGTTAACCCTTCAGTCACTAACACAGTTCTAAAGCCCGGGTTTATGACGCTGGTTGCTTTTACTTTTCTTCTTTTTTAATGCACCAAAAATATAATGTGATTCAAGGGATGCAATTAATCTATTGTAATTTTTATCATTTTATCCTCATTTGGATATTCTGCAAAAACAAGAATAGACAATGTGGTACAAGAAAAACAATGCTTCAAAAAGAGAGTGTATATGCCAGTCCTCCTGTAAAAGAATCTCATTTGAGACCACAGGGAACAATGTGATGAATTGCAAATTTGCCTTCTGGCTTTATTCCCCAAGATTCCGTGATCACTGCCAGGGGAAACACTTTTATATTTGTGCTTCACGTTCTAAGGGTCTGTGGAGGAGCAGCACATACTTAGAAGCTGGTTTGTGTGTAGGAGTGCAATGCTTTGGGGACAAGGAAGGAAGAAAAAGCATGGTTCCCTGGCACTATCTGTTGAGCAGCCATCGACATCTGTGGTAACAGAGAGACCCCCAAGCTCCTAGGAGTGACTTGTCCAGTGTGTAAAAAATGTCAATAGTGCTTTCAGGGTCAATCCTGAGCTTTGTGTGTGTTGAAAATGACCGAACCTCAAACAGAGAGGCCCTGACATTATTTCGGGTGAGAACCTAGTAGGATAACCTCTTGCACCAGCACATTAAGCCTATATGGCCATTTCCACAAGGGGATGGCTTAGGTGAGAGCACACATGTCACAGCCCAGGGCGCATTAGTTTACCTTCCACACTGCTTCTCTGACCTTTGTTCGTGCTACACTCATGGCCCTGGAAAAGACCCGCAAATACTGGTTGGCTTGCTTTTTACCTATTTGCAGTGTACTCCCAAAGCAACAAAAGAATCAGGTAAGGCAGGGCTGGGAAGAGAAGGGTGCCGAGCCAAAATTTTCACAAACCCCATAAATGGGGGAGGTTTGAGGGGTAGGTCAAAAATAAAGCCTCAAGCAAGGACCACCAAAAGAAAAGCTGTATCATGGCATGGGGGCCAGCACAATTAGGCACTTCATGTATGGTGCTTCTGAGACAGATCTTCCGTCTGCCTAAGCATTAGTCTGTCCTTGTCTGTGAATGTGGAGATACTCATCAGTATCTTTGCCAGTAAAAGGAGGGATGGTTCTCCAACCAATTCATAAAATATTGATGCTCTGATCACGTTCTGTACCGTTTTGTTTTGGTTTCGTTTGGAAAATGCACTGCTGACAGGTCACTGCCCTCCCTGGATACTGTTGTGTACCTCTCTGAACTCAGTACGTACCCACTAAGGTCCTAGACTTGTTTCATATGGGACTACTTGCTTTTAAAAAAATATTTTTAAACTCTTTGTATCTTGGATTTTTTTCCCCCTAAAATTTTAGGATGATAAAGAAAAACAACCCCAGGGTTCAGTTTTATCAACAGTTGAATATACATTTAAAGTCCCTCTGTGCAAAATGGCTTTAAAATGTGTTATGTCACCATTAAAAATCTTAATTTGTCTCACATTAGAGAACAGAAAATTCAGTGTAGTTTTCATTTTCTTTTTGTGCTCTAAAGAACCATTGTACATCCAACGCTAGGTCTAGTCCCTTGGTTATCTGTTTGGTTTTGAGTGGTATTTTGAATGAAAAGATACCTCCCTTGGTCTTACAGAAAGTGAATGCTGGCATTCTTTCTTTTCTGCTACAAAGTCCTCCGCCCAAGAATGGATGAAAAGGTCTCTCTCTCTGTTGCAACTTTTGACAGATCTTTGTGACTCCTGCATATAGACTAAAAGGAATTTTTGTGGTTTTTAACCAAAATTATTTCCCATATGAAGTAAACACATTTTCCTCCTTCAGCTGATGCTGTCAGGAAGACTGTTTTGCTCCTTCACTTCCTCTCTCCACTGAGAGAGGCCCTGAGGCTCCTGGCACCCTGGGAACACTACCCTTGCAGAAAGCCATAGTTGTTGGCTTTCCTCCCAGCTAACAAGGAGCAAGAGAAACCTGCTCATGCCTAACAGGCAAAATAATGAGAAGTCAAGAGCTTTTAAGAAATTGTTTGACAGAGTTACCAGTGTCTTCTGAGCAGGAAGGAATGCCCTTCTCTACAAAAATCACTTCCTCCTTTCTACCTCACAGTGCAAAAGCTTACTCTAGTGACAGTTTTTGAAGTTAAGTGCCATCTGGCCATTGAGATCCCCTATGTCCCTGTGTCCAGTAATGACTCAAAGTTTCCCCTCACTCACACATAGTGAGATCCCCCATGGAAAGCCCATAGGCCTGAGGTAACTCACTGGAATGTTCCCCACAAGGGCACTCAACTGATCCCTAGAAGGGTAAAAACACTGCTCCTGCATTTTCTCAGTAAAGAGATTCTGCTGTGGTTGCTAGTGGGACCTCTCCCACACCTTCCAGAGGAGGCCATTTTCTGAGGAACATATAAAGTGGAAGTGTGTATATGTATGTAAGTAGAGTTGTAGAGTCACAAAGCAACCCTTGAAGAAACATAGCTGTTGGCTACCCATGGGCCTGCCTGGTGGCTTTCTGCCATCTGCTGCTCCAGGTTCCAGGAACAGTGGTTTCTTCTTGACCTAGCCAGGCCTGTAATCTGTTGTAAGCACCACATGGGAGTCCTGAAAACACTAATCAACAGTCTTAATTAAGCAGTACATGTCAATGTGTAGAGATCAGTGTGGCTGATCATACAGTCAAGACCAAAGGGACAAGGACAGGATGAGCTACTGTTGCCATTTCTTGGAGTGCGACTGTGTCCTATTGTTGCTTTGTTTTGGTTTGGATGAGCACAGAAACCCAGGCAAGAAGTCTTTCAGTTCTACATATAGAGGGTGTTTGCTGTGGCTTGGCCATTCTTACCTGTTTGCTTGGGTGGCTTAAAAGTGCCAAAGTCAGGGGAAAGCACCATCTAATAGAGGTCTGATTGCTCTTCTGGGCTCTTCTCAAACTTGATCTGTTTCCCTATAACCTTTAGGTCAAATACCTAAAGGCACCAAGTTTTCCAAAAAATTTAAATTGGCTTAGGAAATTAACTTGAGTTTCTTTTCCCCTTTCCTGCCCTTCCTTCCTCATTCATTACCCCCTACCTTGTCCAACTGACACCAACTCTACCTCTCTGCACAAACACCTAATTTCTTAGAGCACTGGCCCCAAATGACAGCCTATGGACCCCAGCCTTCCTACGGTATTACTGTCTCCCAAGAGCAAATTGGAAGACGCTCTGGCAGCATGTGCAAGGAAGATGTTTTGTGTTTAGATGTCTCTTGTAGGGATTGTTGCCCAGAATAACATATACACATTGACTCCACACAGCTGCCACCCCTGACTGCCCCTCCTCACACTGGTAAGGAATCACAGCTAGCCAGAGTGTTTAGTCATCACGGCAGTGACAACTTGGTGTTAAAAAACCTACAACAGAAAATTCAGAAAAACAAAGAAGATCCCGTGTCTCAGAAATCTGTGACTGCCCTCAGCACAATTTTTCGTTGCAAGATTCATTTGCATTGAAGATGTATTGTATGAGCATGATATATTCTAAGCATATATTTATTCACTCCTTCCTTGACTTTAAATGTTGGCTGTGAAAAAGACATGGCCCCTATACTCTTAAAATTCACAGTTCAATGAGCTGGACAGACCTGGACAGAAACAAAATCAATGATAGAATGTTAGAAGCAAGGGTCTCTCTGGGTATGAGACTAATTCATGGCTGTGGTTAAGTTTTGACTCATAGCAAGAAGAATCAGGAAGACTTCAGAGACAGGGTGATTTGGAAGTTAAGACCTGCAGGACAGTGGGTGCCTGCTAGAGCGCTGGTGAGAGGATGAGGAGGGGAATGGCCCCTAGAGAGGACCACTAGAGTAGAGCCACTTGTTTCTGTTTGAGGACCAGCTAGCAAACACTGCAGGTTTTGTAGGCTGTCAGTCGCTATCAAAACTACTTAACAATCTGTTGTACCCTAAGATTAGCCCTAGATAGTGGGTACATGTACATGTGCCAATAAAACTTTATTGACAAAGACCATCAGTGGCTGGTGGTAGGACCTATGTGCTGGTCTCCCTTGGAAACACAGGCTGAGGCAGCACCCCGTGTTTGGGGGACACTGACCTCTCAGCATAGGTAGAACGATGTGACACCTAAAACTCTGCAGTAGCACTGGCTGAGCCATTTCTCTGAAGGTAGATGTCCCTCAATCCTAATATTCCTGACCATGAGAATTTAGTTCAGATAGCTCACTTATTTCCAAGAAGGAGGTAAGTACCTTTTTTCATCAGACTTTATAAGTGAAGGCAACCTTATTTTCCTCTTGTGTACTGTGACAATTTGATCCACACAGCCTACATTCCCTTCCAGCTCTGACACTTGGCAGTTCAACTGGAGTGATCATCCTTTCTGTGAACGTTAGGATAAGATATGTGAGGGAGGAATGTAGGAACTAAGAGCAGAAGAGTAAATCCAGATACCAAATAGAAGATTAAATCTCTTCCCCTCCACCTATACAAAACAGTAATACTCTAAAGCTAACAGATCTTCCAAGAAGAGTGGCTGGTAAACACTAGTGATAGCTAATAATAATAGTAGCTAACATTTGTCAAGTACTTACTCTAAGCTTACTGCTGGGCTGAGCTTATCACGTTCAGCTTATTATTTCACTTAATCCCAACCATAACCCTGTGAGGCAAGAACTGTTATTAACTTTATTTTACAGGGGAGAAAAACAAGACTTGGAAGGTTCCACAATTGGCTCAAGGTTACAAGCAGAGCTGAGATTCAAACCTGGGTCTTTGAGTTCAAAGCCCATTTCTGTACTCAGTATGGGTAATTCCTCGCTAGCAAGTAAGATGTGAGGGACTCTCCCTATCTTTAGGAAGTCTCTGACTCAAATGGACAAAAGTGGGGGGGACCACACTTTCACATGCCCCCTGATATAATAAGCAGGACACTGTAGCAGCTGTGTTCTGGAGATGTCTGTCCTTCCTGTGTTGTTCTTGGTCTTGACCCTTGATCCCAGAGGTAAGAAGAAATGTGTTCTGAACATAATTTCCAAGCAGCCAGAAACTCTGGAGGCTTCATTACTGATCCTCAACACCAGGGGGACACCCCATTTTTACCTGGCACCACTGAAGTCCACAGCATCTATCTCAGGAACTCAGTGCTAAACAAGGGGCTTCAAACACCGTGAAGCTGCTCACTGATTGGATATGTCTTACTCTTTTCCCAGAATCTAGATGTCAGAAACAGTCCTGTCTATTTTTATAATAATGACTTGAGTCAACAATCAGAAATTGATAATCACAAATTTTGAATATTTTTCCATAAGGTACAAGTGATTATTATTTGCTCTGATCAAATGGAACAAGATAGCAAATTTTCTGGAAGGTTAACACTCTGCAGGTGGAGATTTTTGCCTTCTTATTGTTTTTTTTGTAAATTCATGCTAACCTAACAGAAAATGACACTCATGCAGATATGTTTGGCATCTTATTTGATTTATAATCTAAGATCATAAAATGAACAGGAACTGTGCAATGCAGAAAAGTCCACTATGAAAGGAACTAAAATGTAAAATGTGCTCTCATCCAGCACCTTTAAGGAGGGAAGGGGGCTGGGGAGCTCTGGTGTAGTAGGAGACCACTACCCACAGGCCAGTTGTCGTGAACATGTGACCCCAGGTATTGCTCTCAGCAGCCTTCTCATACCAGCCCTGTAAGATAAGTCATTTTTTTCCCACTTTGTAGATCAGAAAAGTAAAGCTCAGCAAATCCAAGCCTTTAAAAATCACCAGTTAGTTACAAAGGTCACTAGGAGCCAATACCAGGTCTACCTGATTCCTGAGCCAGTGCTCTTTCCAGTGCACCACACAACCAGCAGAGTGAGGACATGGCTCTGACTTCTTACAGAGGCTGCAAAAGCCAACAGAACATGTACATTTGGGAACCCCATTGGGAGTCAGTAGTTTCACAGAGAAATGAGCTAAGAGCTGGAGGTATGAACAACTAAAAAATTTTGCCTATAGGCACAGGAATCTAAAGTGAGAAAATGTTTCACCTTAATTGAATGGAGGAGACCTTGAAACCCTCCTGCTTCAACCTTAGCCATATCGGAAGTTTCCCAGCCAGTCATCACCTCTCTCACTAATTGTGCTGAGCAAGGAGCAATCTCAGTTCTCTCTTTCTCTACTTCTCTTCTCCAAAGCTTCCCACAGAACCACAAGACTGCAGGAACTTGAGTCTTATAAAAGTTGAGGAAGGGTACTCCAAATAGCCCCAGAACATATGGGCTTTTTTTCTCCGTAACGAAGCCCTAGCTTCAATATCCTGAGTAAAGAAATGACATTTCCAAACTGTCACCCTTCACACCTCCAGGTCCAGTCTAAAGTAGATGAATAAATGAATGCAGACTCACTGTGCCCATGATTGTGCAGGAAAGCTGCGTGTCACACCCAATGAGACCTGCATGGTTTGCAGCTTGTCAGAGACAAGATGGATTTTTAATACCTTTGAAATGGACCCACAGCATCTATTTTGGAAGTATGACATAGGCTTAAAAACCTTGCTCCAATGACAAGGTTGTTTCACTCAGCATGTGGCAATTCTGTGCCTGAATGAAAAATAAGCAGAAAGCTGCAGGTGAAAGCATGACATTGTGATATCAAGCGTTTGTCCCTGGCATTCAGGCTCTTTTTTAAGAGACATAAGTGACACTGAGTCCTAGGACACAAGGTCTATTACTGGTGACAAGGATAAGTTAATGACTAGGATACATCATTTTCAACACCATAAAAGAAACTTCACTTGGGTGCTGGTATGTGCACATAGATAAATAGCCTCAGAATGATTTGACATCTTGTAAGGTCCTTGGCCTAGAAATGTGGTCCCTTTGGGGTGACACGGAACAAAAACAAGCCCTTCATTGCCTTAACTTCTTACTCTTGCCCATTCCACTGGAATGCAAGGATGGTATGATGTAAGCCTAAGACAAAGTAGGAAACACAGAAAAGACCGATCTCTTTTTCCTCTTGGCTCTTCTTCCCTCCTCCCCCTTTAGGCACAGAGTACCAAGACATTGAGACTGAGAAAACCTGCCCCGAGTCACAGTCGCCTTCAGAGGACTCCTTTGTAAGAAGCTGAGGGCTGCCCTCTTCCTCTTCCTGCAGACAACAGCCTGCCACCAATCAGACTTCACAGGCCTGACTTAGCGTGCTCTGCTCTACCTTGCCCAAGAGTCTAAGGGTCCCCAGGTGGTCATCCAATGTGTGGTCCTCTGAGGCCCCAAGTACAGGCCCATGACAAGGACTAAGGAAGGGGACATGTGGTCAAGAGTCCTGGGAAATGGGCTTTTTCTTTGCAATGTTGACCAGTGTGCAATCCCTCCTACCCATCCTTCTTCTGGCTTCTGTGAGGGTGGCTTGCTGACATGCTATAGAGAACCCCTCTTGGGAGTGCTTCTCTGAGAGCTCCAACATTTCCAAAGAAATCAGCCAAGGCTGGATTTTAATAAGGGGTAAAAATTGCCCTGTTTCACAGAATAGAGGAGGAGAAGAAAAAGAACATACTCAATGGATTTTGAGTGTGGGATTCTGTATTTTTGCAGCTTATATTTTCCAGATGAGCAGTTTAGAAATATATAAAGTACATACTGTACATTTGCTGAAAACTATATTAAAAGCACTATTTTAATTTGTCCTCTGTCTCCCACTGTAATCTCTGTTATCCTTCTCTCTTGTGTCTTTGGGTCTCCTAACAGGAGAGTGTTTCTGACCGTGTGTGTTCTGTATGAGCTTTGAGACATTCAAAAGAGCACAGGTTTGGGTTCTGCAACAAATCATACTTCAAATCCACACCCTAGCCCCTGCTAGTGGTGTGATATTGATCAAGTGATCTGACTTCTCTGAGCTCCAGATTCATCATTTGCAAAATTGAAATATTAATGCTTGCTTTATATAACCATGATAAGATTTCAGAGAGCTCTTACACGTAAAGGCACCAAGTGTGGTATCCTACACCCAATGGGCATTGTTTGTTTTCCATCCTCTGGCTGGAATTAGATTCTTCATAGCACCAATGCAACTCCTGTTCATACATTCAGTGGTCCTGCACTTGCCACCATCACGTTTTCCTTTCTAATTCCCCCACTGTGTACGAACCCTGGGAGAACAGGGAGTGCCTTCCTCTCAGGTTGCCCCCACTGCCACGTACAGTGCATGAGGTTCACTGGATGCTAATATACGTGTGAATGATGGGTAACCAGCCTTGGACCCAGCAGCCTGTTGACCTTTATTTTAGTTCCAATCCTCAGTAACCCCTACATCACTTGCCTCCCTTTCTTGGGGTCCACAGACCCACCCACAAGCACCACCCATGGAGGAAGCTCTGGCACCCTTCCTGAGCCTTGCCAGGCCTCTTCCTGATTGGCTGGCTTTACCTCCATATCCTTATTAGTTCTCTGGGTAGACTTTCACCACATATGGACAGCTAGGTCAAGTTAATCCTGTACTTACCTGCATATTAGAGACTCCACTGTATTATTTTGCACTCAGACTGGAGCTTGAAGGACAGATGTGCCCAGTCCTGTCTGTGAGCCAAAGTGCCTAGGATGCTCCACTCCCTTTTTGCAACTAACCTTGGTAACTAATGTTAGAAATATCTTTAAGATATTGGGGTGTCATGAGAAAGAGACAACTCAGAAGTCAACAAGCAAGGCAAAAATTACTTCTTCTGAAGGGTGTGCCACAGACAAAGAGCAAGCACATCTCACGGGAAGTCCACTTGGGTTTTACCTCTAATGCAATGCTGCCCCTCCCCTGAATTGAGCAGGTTTCGGGTTCACAGCCTTACGCAGTTGGCTAATTGGAAAGGGGACATTGAGAGGGAGTTTTGAAGACAAATGTTAAAGTTCAGGGAAACAATAACTGTTTTAGGTTGTCAGCTCCAGAAACAGGGCATCTAGTGGCATTTTGTCTGGCTGAGGATAACAACCCTTTGTTCTTAATAGTAACTTTTATCAGGTTAAGCAGAGTCCATGAAGCAAGCATAGGGGAAGCGAGTTAGTGAGACTAACATTTGTAACACCAGTGGTTACTGGTTAAATCCTTTCACAGAAAAGACCCAACCTAAGCTGATTCTCACACTAACCCACTTTCCTCATTCCCTCTTTCAGTCTGGATCTTAATCATCTACAACCTGGTCATCCTTTGTGGTTGAACTCACCCAAAATCAAAACTCATCAAATCAGTATTCTTCGAAGACTGTACCTACCCCCGCCCTACTTTGTCCTTTTGCTCTGGGGCTTCGGGGCCAGGAGAGAGTGTACTTTACCTTCTTTAAGGACTGGTTACCAGTCTTAGGAAGTCTCAGGGGCCCCTTTTTAGCCTGGCCTTGTTATTTATGTGATTGCTTATTTATTTATTTGCCAAGCAACATGATTTATTCTTTCTGGCACAAAAGTCCCAAGAAAATGCAATTTCAACATTCTCTGTCCTGATGTGAAAAGATGCTGACACAGCCGAAAAAGTGGTTAGTGGTTTCTCCTGGGAGGGAGCTGGGTTTTGTCAGCACTGGCAGTTCAGATGAAGGAAGGAGAAGGAAGAGAAAAGGGCTAATGCGTGTAAGTTATCCAGGCATCTGGTCCCAAGGCTCAACTTGTTTTGATCTACAGTCCAGTTCTTTTCCCTTGTTACCTTTTCCCTCTTACAGGTGGTCAACTTACGGCAAACTCATCTCCCTCCATTTCGTCTCAACCTCTGACAAACGTATTGCTTCTAATATGGAGTCAAGAAATTCATCCTTCAGTATTTGATAGCCCAGAAGAAGGCTGTTCACACGTTCACACAGGTGCTTCAGCCAACTCAGAGAACAGGTGGCTTAGATTAGACTTCCAAGTACCATCTCTTCCCCTGTCCTGTCAGCTACCACAGGCCACCAGGGCCTTAAACCAAATACACATTTGTCCATCTTCATCCAGACCTGAAAATCCAATTTCATCCCTTTCTCAGACTTTATAAAAGAGTTAGTCATACACAGATGCATTTTGTTCCATCAGACTAAAAGCAGGCTTTTTCTGTGGCCCCTAACTTGCATTCAGAACCACTCACATCCATTTTTTTTTAGAGAATTTTTCTTTCTTTTTATGTAACGAACTACTGCTATAGAATTGCTTCTGTAACACAAGAGAAATGTCTACAGTTGATACACAGTTGAGAGACTGGCTTGTTTTTAAAAAGTATCTTAACCTTCCTGAGTACTTCCAGCTATGAAATATATGAACACGGACAAATAGGATCTCCAAAGGAGCTCTGCATATCTTCCAAGTTCCCACTTCTCTGTTCCTCATGTAAGAAAATAAGGGGTGAAATAAAGTCAGGGAGTTCCTATGACCAGCAATATAGAAAATATCCCCAAGGACTTGAACTCAGTATGGCAGAAGTCTCTGTCTCCACTGGAGAGGAGACAGTTTACTATGAGGATTCTGTACATATCACTGAGAACGTCACCACCACCCACAGATGCAACCAAAAGGTCTTCCCTACAAAGTGGAAGTAGACGCCCTCTATCTCCAGGTTTCAAACTCCTCTATTTAGCAGCAAGCTCCTTTCTTAACTCGTCCTCCAGCCAACCCTTCAAGTTCTTTGGGGAATTATTCTGCATTGAGCCAACTACAATTTCATGATAAAAATTAGTTCTCAAAGTAGGTTTAAAAAAGAAGAAGAAGAAAAAACCAGGGGCTAGTGGCTCACATCTGTAATCTTAGCTACTTAGGAGACTGAGATCAGGCAAAAACTTTGCAAGACCCCATCTTAACTAACAGCTGAGCACCGTGGTGCATACCTGCCATTCTAAGCTACCTAGGTGACTGAGGTTGGGAGGATCACAGTTCCAGGCCAGTATGGGCAAAAAAGTTCATGAGACTCCTTCTCAATGGGAAAGTCTGGGCATGGTGGTGCATGCCTGTCATCCCAGCAATGGCAAGAAGAATAAAATGAGATCACAGTCCAGGCCAAACTGGGCAAAAAAGTGAGACCCTATCTCCAAAATAACCAGAGCAAAAACGGGTTGGAGGTGTGGTTCAGGTGGTAGAGTGCAAGCACAAAGTCCTGAGTTCAAATCCCAGTACTGCCCCCAAAAAAGAAAAAGAAAAACAGCTCAAGGAAAATGGCAGTTCTTGCTATTGTTCCTAAAACCATCACTACCTAATTCTTTCAAATGGTTACAACATTACAATACGAGGTTACAAAAGGAGGTATTCCTGCAAAGCAGGACATTGGAGATAATATTTGATTGATCTCAAAACTGTGCCCAAGCAGAACATCTGAAGGATTGTTTATTATAAGGCATTTTCTCAGATGATATCAGTGGCCTTGAAAAAAAACCACCCAGACAGGATGAAGATCCGTGCTAGAGAGGGGAAGGGATGTAATGAGTATTTGGCGACCTCACTCTGACTTGGTCCCACCATGTACTTCATGGTACCCTATGCCACCTGAGAAGTGGTTAATTGCATTCAATATTTCAAATGGATATGTGTCAGATTTAAACTTTAGTGAGTTAGTATGGCCAGGATTCTACAAGGTCCTCAGCACACAGTAGCATACATAGCTGGATTCTCAGTGGAGAGAGTAGGTGACAGGTTTGTGCCCTGATTCACTCGCTTTACTAGCTTGCCATGTTAGCAAGTCAAGTCTCACTCATAACCTTAGTTTTTACATGGCTATGAAATGGAAAGGTGACAACCTGCCCGACAGAGACACATGAGAATTCCAGCTACGTACAGCCCCACGTTGGTCCCCTATGGGACTCAAGAAGTGATGGATTTCACTGAAGTCTCATCCTTGGCCATGTAAACACAAAGCAGCTTCTGTTTACCAATATTTTCTACCATTATGCTCTTTGGAAATCCGCTTTCCTGCTGAGGAGTGCTCCCTTAACGCCTTCTCAATTTCTAATTTTTTCCAGTCATTTTTACTTATTAAAGAGCTTTGCCTACTTAGTAAAACTCAGTCCTGAACATCTGAGCACTTCAGCTTCATGGTCCATTCACAGACCCCCAAGGGCAAGCCAGACCTGTGGTTCCAGGAGCCTGAAGTGGAAGGTAAGTGAACTGTACTCTCTCCCACCCCATCTTCTTACTTATCCAAACTGGAGTCCAGATGGAATTGTGGGAGCCAGGGAAGCAAGGTTTGCTTGTCAGACTACCTGTAGCCCAGCTTGCTGCCACCACAGGCCATTGCTAGTGACCTAGCTCTCCACTGGTGTAGAGGCAGACAGGCTGCAACAGGCCTCGCTGAAGAAGATTCAATCCCACAGAGTTCACTTCAGCTCTTGGAAACTATCTTGAGAGTGACCTCCAACGTCAGCAACCTCTCAATGCCAACCATGGGCTGTATTCCCCTGCAGTAAAAACCCATGTCCCCTGTTCTGAACTAGTCCCTGGGAAAGTACCAGCCCCAAGCTCATTTTCCCTAATCGCCTGAACTCTGAGCAAGAAGTCTGAGCAATGCCATTTCCACCTGGGTATAAAGATCACTTCAAGAGTTATCCTTGCCTCCCTCCTCCATAGACCTGTATCTCCAGCATCCTCCCACTCACCCGGATAGTGACAGTGCATGTCAGCAAGCCTGAGCTCTAGGAGGATGGACAACCATTGTACCTCCCCAAACTTTATGAGCAATTCTTTGGGGGCCCCTTCCCTCCATTGTGGGGAGGGAAACCAGACCAGTGCCTCTTCTTAGACATTACTCCCCTCCCCTCAAAAGGTGGCCATTCACTCTTCTCCAGCCCTTTGTGTGTACTGGGGAAAAAGGAGCTGGTAGTACCAGTTGTTTTTTTGACTGTTTGTTTGTTTCCATATTATACTAGTATCATCCAAAAAAGAATGTCAAGCCAGGTGAGATGGCACATGAGTGTCCTCCCAGTACTCAGGAGGCTGAGGCAGGAGGATCATGAGTTCAAGGCCAGCCTGGACTACAATAGCAAGACTCTGTCTCAAAAAGCCAACAACAAAAAAACCTAAAATTTAAAAAAAAGAGAGAGGAAGGTCAGCTATCAGATGACAATGATGAGATTCAAGAAAGTCTCCCAAGTTTACATTACAGTCACCTTAGGTGTAAATTCTCAGCCATGTTCTAACCTTTCAATAGTTAAGTCCCATATGTCATAAAAGTGTCTTGCTCCAGGGCCTGGCATGGTACCCTGTATCTTCCAAGGCCCTACTGAGTGATCCAAGGAGACCTCATAGTCAATAAACTTATAATCTAATAAGAGTGAGTAATGGAGTGGATGACCTTGATCACGTATGGCAATATCACAGTGAAATCCTTTTGCACAAAATAAACTAATAAAAGGAAAAGCTGGCAGTGTATATCGAGGAAAACTGAGCCACCATGTAAACTGAAAGACCTCCATAAGACCCCTGTACACACAAGTGCTCCCACTGAGTGACAGATGTGAGCGTGATGGGAACTCAGAGAGGAGAGAATTCCTAAGACCTGGGGTGGCCAGGTAGAGCACTCTCACCGAGGTGAGGTGCTCAAAAGACAGGACAAATCTTTCCTTTAGACTCCAGATATGACATTTTGCCTTGACCATGGGAATGGGTGTCTAATAGGAGTCAGGACAGTGATTATAGAAGTAAAATGTCCTACGATGATGATAACAATACACAAGCACTGGAATAAGTTCTTGAAGCTCTCTCTTCTTTTCATCTTCAGAAGCATCCTGAGTGAAACACAAATCACTTCATATCAGCCTTTTGGTCTGGGCTTTGATCTTAGTTCCTCTATTCGCCATCTACATAAGCATAATTTCCTCATTAATGAGGTCAAGGTCACCATAGCCACTCTATAGGAAGTCTGTGAGGACTCACTGGAATTGCGCGCATAAATCAGCAAGCGCTATGGTATCTGCACAACAGCCATGAACTAAGAGAACTCCTCTTCCACCTGAATGCTCAGAAAATACGTTCACTTATAGTTCCAGACCATCTGACAGAGAGTTAAATTTTTAACAGAGCTAACCTGCATGGGTAAATAATTATAAGAGCAATTATCTCCCTGAGGACAATTATTTGCCATTACCATTTGCACCCACTGAATTACATGCATAGGAAGCAAAGTTACCCATTGGCAGAGAAACGCAATTAAATTGGAAGAATGACATCCAATGGCTGATTGGATTAACAAAAGAAATTTATTCCCCAGAGGTATTTCATAAATGCTTCTCCAAGCAGGGTCATATTTTTTGAAAGCTTGTCCTCTGAATTCAAATTTTGTATTAATTCTTTCCCCAAATCAGCATGCATCCAGCTCTTATGAACACTACATACCTCCAAGAGCCTAGGACTATGACAGTTTTATAAACTACATATACACCCCAAGCCTCTTGATCTTTGTATAAAAATATACAAAATGCATACCATTTTGTGCTAAAAAGTTCAGCAAACATTTTATCTTGATGTACGTATTTCCTGGTTTGAGAATTTAATTTTAAACAGAATGCAAAGACAAAGATATATGTGGCCATTTCACACAATTCACACACTAAAATAATTTTCTGCCCTTACACTCTCCAAAAATAGATACATGTAGATTTGGCTTGAAACTAAGACTTAAAGATTAAGTTTATAAAGTATTAATTTCTCATGAATTAACGAAAAAAGAGTAATGATTATGGGGCCCAAGTTTATGAACCCTGAGTAATAAAGGATTTTTTCATTATTCCTTTTGGGAATTTTCAATACTCTAATTGTTCTACAGTTATGAACATGGGTCTAAGGTTTCATTGCTAAACATGAATCTACTGTTTATTTCCCTAAAAGCCTTGAGTTAATTAGTATATATTTGTTACATGAATCTTTGTGCTACCCTTCATGTATGAGTTTGGATGACAGTCTACATGGGCATACTTCTTAGGTGCTTAAAATACTTCTGTAAGGTAGAGATAAGAAAGCCATAAAACTTTATTTTCCCCCAGAAAAATCCCAAAGAGGAAAGTTGTCCTTCCCAATAGGTCTTGCTGTGCTCCTGTCACAAAGGGAAGTAGAACCATCTGTCCCACGATGGCCACCAGAAAGGATCACAAGCTGCTCTGGCCTGAAAGAACATTTCAATCACCTCTGTGTTTTCACACATGAAAAAGAAATTTTCTTCCAAGCTACTGCAGAAGTAAAAACAGGTGCCTTTAATATCCACTGCACACCTGAGATGCCCTTACAGATGAGGCCATACGTAGCACTACGAACCTCAAGATACACTGAAACATGTCTTTAGAGAAAACCACATTTGTTAATTATCTAACACAGTTAGACCAAAGATGAAGTACCTTCAAGACTGCTACCATCTTCAACTCTTTGAAAGATCACTTAATAAACTTTCAAAATGTTTATCTGAATCTGAGACTTCATTTGAAAGATTCCTGATTTTTCTTTTTAAAAAAAAATAGAAGTCACATGCCAGGCATGCCTATAATCCCAGCTCTCAGTAGGTTGCTGCACAAGGATCATGAACTTGATGTTAGCCTGGGCTCTACAGGTGTTTCCAGGGCACATAATGAGATCCTGTCTCAATCAACAATGACTAAATTAAAAGCTAGGTCACCTTTTTAGAGACTCGTGTGCATGGACCTTAGTCATTAGACCATTGGTGGGTGTATGCATTAATCAGTAATTTGGTGAGTCCATGTCCCCCCTCTCTGCCTATGTAGGCTCAGATTCATGGTTATGCTCTTATTTGTGCAAATCTGTTCATCCTTCTCTCTGGGATGTGGTGGGTGTAGACAAATTTCTATTAGTGGATGAATGTGAGTTTCCTACCTGCTTAGCTTTCAACTTTCTTTTTAAAAGAGCAAATTCATAGCTACATAAAGGCTATACTCAGCCCAATTCTTTTACAAAGGTTTTCTGATTTTTTTCATTATTTTTTATTAGGATATATTCATTGTAGATGGGGAATTCATTGTGACAATTCCAAATAGGCTTATATTGTACATTGGTTAGATCATCCCCAGTCTCTTCCCCTCAACCCTCTCCCTGCTCCACTTAAAACTATTCCAAGAGGTTTCTTTGCTCTCTTTTGTGTAAGTATATGAAATCCATCAACTATATTCCCTCACCTTAATCTCCTTCCTCCACCCTATCCCTCCCATAAGTACACCCCCCATACACTGTACTTATTTTACAGCCTTATCTTTCATTGTTAATATCTAAGTCAATCACAACAATAATTCTGTTTCATTAATGATTGACATAACCTGTAAAAATGCCTAGTAATAAATCTAACAGAAATATGCATTATTTATGTTTTTTAAAACTGTAAAACTATCTTCCAAGACAAAAGTAATGACTTAAAAAAATAGACACTAGATTGGATGGCTAAATCCTGGTCAAGTATGATTTCTCCCCAACTGAAACTATAATTTGATCTCTATAACTATAATATGATCTTTCAAAAAAAAACAACACAAAAAACCTCAACAGGAGTTTCTACTGAAATTCACAAACTAATTGCAAGGCTAAAATATTAGGAAGTGTTCAGGATAGCCACAGTAATTCCAAAACTAGGTTTAACAAGAGTAATGAGTGAGGAATATCCTCAAAACCAGTGTGTTATTAAAGCTGTCCTACTTAAAAAGGTGTGGTCTTAACACAGACCACACAATTGCATCAAAGACTCAGAATAGAATTCATAAACAATTATTTTTTGCTTGTTTTTTTTTGTGTGTGATGCTGTGGATCCAACTCAGAGCCTTGCTCATACTAGGTAAAGCACTCTACTATTTAACTTAGCCCCAGTCCCCATAAGCAGACATTTATAAGGTGGGACTTGCCATATATTAATTAAAGGGAAGTATTTCAAATTATTAAGGAAGATGTTGAACTATTCAATTAATGGTTTGGGAAGACAACTTGGAAACAAATTTGATTCACTACTGTTTGCTAGTGAAAAATACAGATCCAGTATGGTTTACACAGATAAAATGCATAGAACCATAAAGATTTAGGGAACATATGAGAATATATTCATGATTTAGGGATTTTCTAAAAAGACCCAAAATACAAAAATGCAGAGATAAAAGGATAGGTAGATTTGAGTATTTCAAACTAAAGTATCTGTACAATTCAAAATGTCATATATAAAAGGAGAATATCTGAACTATGAACAAACAATTACGGTCAGAATAAATAAAGAATCCCTACTTATCAATAAGGAAAGGATACCTGAAGCTACTGTGTCACACGACTCCAAGGCTCTCACTGTCTCTGTAAGCCTGATAGAAAACTGAATATGAATAGGAAGTTCACAAAAGAGTCAGAGTCCTCTAAGTATTCAAACTCACTAATGAGGAAACAGAATTCCCTTTTTTAAAAGACCACTTTCTGCCTATTTCTCCACGTAAAATTTTGGTGAAACTTTTAGATTGATCATGTCTCCTCCCAAGGGCACATGGCAAATGCTGAGGTATAAATTGGTACAGTCATTCCAGAAAAAGAATTGTCACAATTAAATTTTAAATGCTCATAAAGCATGATCCAGAAATTGTATTTCCCAACATCTATCTACATAAAGGGATGGTAGGTACCAAGAAAGAAGGGTACATGACATGACAGGATTTGGGTTTACAGGAACCATTGGCGATTAGCGGGTAGAGTTTCTGGCCACCCTCAGTCTTTCCCTCATGACCTACATAGAGTCTGGCTAGCACACAGCTACATTTCCTTCTACCTGACCTCTCTGTTGTAACCACATTTACCTCCTCTAGTTTAAATCCCACCCATCCTTCAACATCCAGGGCTAACACAGTAGTGTATTCTTATCCTTAGGAAGTATGCTCCAAGAGCTCAATACCGTGACGGTCAATCTGATTACCAAGATGGCTGACTAATGGGCAGGTAGTTTATACCACGTATAGACTATACATTAAATATTTTAATTGCATTAAATGGATTTCTGTCCAACAGCCTAAAAAGGCAAATAATGTGACCAGGGGAGGTTCTAATACCCACAGCCATTCTCAAGCTACACATCTTTGATTGGCCAGACCATCTGCTGAATTACACAAGAAAGAGTTGAACATGTCTTGTTACTGTCCATCTCTCCTTAGTCTAATTGACAGAGCCACTGTGGGCTGATAGCTATGTCCAGATAGTACACTTCAGAGTTCCCAAGGTTTTCTGTCATCAATCATTATCTATATTGATTCTTCAGCAACTCAGAGAAACTGGAGTTCTAGGGGTTAAGTGGCTTATGTGAGATTGCTAGGAGGCAGAACTGGAGTCAAAAACTTGGGATACTTTCTTTTGAGATTTGAGCACCCCTTCCTGCCTGACCCCCCCACCCCCACCCCACTGATTCTGGTTAGGAGTCAATTCCTCATCTGAGCTGCAGGCAGATATGAAACAGGACTACAACTCAATGCTGGCTTGGGACTATCAAGATTTAATTCTCAGATAAGTTGGATTGTGTGTGTCCAGGGAGTCATATAACATTTGATGGCCCTGCATAGATAGCAGACACTGTGTTGCCTCTCAGCTCATCCTTCTAGGAGACAACTGTGATTTGTCCGTCTGGCCTGAGTAGAGCTGTGTGTCAGGGAAGAGTGTCACAGGCAGGGTCTTATGGACCTTTGGGATTATAAGTCTTCTTTGCATTCTGGAATAAGAACTGCCTGCTCCTCAGCAGACTGAAACATTTTACACAGGCATCATCTCCTCTGGCAATAATCCAATTTGTGCATATTCCCCATAGTTCAGGGACATCCTGAACTTCAGGTTGGGACCCACGCTGGCAGTGTGAGACCTCCTATCTCTTAGCCCAGTTCTTGGCTACCTCTTCCCAAGGTCTGCATCTCCCAGGACACTATGAGTCTAGCCAGGATTATTTCTGTGTCCCCTCTGAATCCATCTAATACAAACTGCAGAATGGGCTGATCTTTGAAGAGCCAGATCAATAGCCTTTTCTCCCAAGACTCCACTGAGACCTGGTTTACAGGATCAGAGTAATCTTATCCTGATCACTCAAAACCTGAGAAACCAGACTCCCTTCTTCTCAGAGTTCCCTCTACATCTTGGCCATCACCTCATGTTATTTTAACCTTACTGTGTTTCCAACTCATCTAGGAAGAATTTTGGGGTTCCTTTGCAAAAGATCCTCAAGGTAGATTCCAAGGCTTTTCCTGAGGTTCTATTAAGCCATATTACCACCCAGAAAAAGCTCCTATACCCACCAGAGAAAACAGGGGTGGCCTGGGCAGTGCTCACAAATTAAGCAGGACATTTTCTCATTATGCCAGATGGCAAGACGGAGTGACCTGAGGTACAGGAACACACTGATGTTATTCCTCCCTCTTACTGCTATATCCTGAAAACACAGATTACTCCAGATGATAGCTAAGAAGTAAAAAGATCAGCAGTTATTTATTGAGGCTCAATTATGTGTCAGGTGTTTCACATTTTTCCCAACAGTCAATTTTATAAGGTGGGTGCAACTATCTCATTTGTCAAGAAAGGATGCTCTAAGTCTCTCCCAACATTGGGTGGAGCTGGGATCCAAGCCCTGTGACTTCTTTCTCCATTAGACTGTACTGTTCTCTCCACTATTAGGCCTAGAAGAATGATGGTGATGGTGGTGACAGATTCTGAGAGCAAAGCTCTGCAGGTTCTTCACAGGAAACTTCCTATTGCAGCGGAGGCTGTGATGACTATAGGCCCCAGAAGGGTCTGTTCACATTGTCCCCCAAAGGTGTTGCTCACCTTCTGTGGGCTCTGTTGGGCATGGATGCCATTAATCCCAGGATGCCCATGTGATGAAATGATTCAGATTTCACAGAGACTATGCTCATCTGGGGCAGAGGGCCACACTTTTCCCCCGGTAGACTGCCCACCCAGAGGCTTCATGACACTTGCTTATTTATCCTCATTATCAAAGAATCAAAAATGGTGGGGATGGCGAGAGCAGGATAGAACCTAGAAGATGTCAGGAAACACCACCAGAGCATGGTTACACCCAAGAAATTGCCAGCTCAGAGACTGGTGACAGAATCCTTAGGACTCTGCCCAGGTAAATATGTGTGTCAGGAGAAAAGGAAGCAGTTAGTGGTGGTAGAAATATTGGGGCACTTCCACGACCACAAATCAAGATACATGCTCAAACGGTGATGAGCAAGGCAAGATTTACTTCTGCAGAAGGGTGCAAGCACACAGATTTTGCCCCTCACACAAGACTGCCCCTCGCTCTAAGGGAGGGAGCTTGGGTTCACAGTCTTTGTGACTGCCTAAGGTTGAGGTTTATGAGAGCATAGGGGTATCAGCAGACATGATTAGAGAACATGGACACGAAACTTAATTTGGTTGTTGTACTCAAAGACAAAGGAGTGATCCATCAGACAGGAACTGTAGGGTATGGGGAAAACTGAGGCCTAAAATGACTCTTTGACCTGAAATGGCAGCACCAAGAAAATAATTAACCTGTGGGCCAAGGGGACTTTGAAACAGAGATTCCCTTGGACAATGAATATCCCAAAACAAGCAGTTTGAGTTTTAGGACATCCAATGACAAACAATTCTCATTTAAAGGCAAAAACTTTACAGCCAGGTGACATGTCACAGAGCACACAGACAACTGGGGAAATTAGCTAATAGCCATACAATGACAACATATTCCATAGTGTGGTACTAGGCAGGGGAGGGTCAAACCCACAAACCCAATATTAAGAGTTTCATGCTTTACCGACTGAGCTAGCTCTTTGACAGAAAGGACCCAATGTAGTTGACTCTCCTAGTGGTCACTGTCTCAGTGGAAGTACTGGAAAAGGTCATAGTTCTGACCAACAGGACTTCTAGTGATGGAGAAAATGCTCTATACATCTCTACTCAATATGATAGCCAGTAGTCACATGTGGCTTTTGAGCACTTGAAATGTGGCTGATGTAACTGAGGATGGGATTTTTTATATTTTATTTCATTTATACTTGAATGGTCACTTATGTCTAGTGATTAATATACTTGGCAATGCATTCCTACAATATCACATTATACCCCACTTGAAGAGGAAGGCATCAGGTGGTGTAGCCCAGTCAAAGGGCTGGAAAGTATCCACAGGCAAGTATTTATCTTGATTTCTCAGTAATTGCAGCCATGTCTCCTCTTCTACTAGGAAAACAAAATCTGCTATAAGATTTAGAGACCAAATGAAAGTCTCTCCATCTACTGTGTCCCCATCATGGGACTTTCCAGAACTGGCTGGATCTCAGCCACTCCAAGCCCTCTTCTGAATTCCTGAAGCATTTTAGCAGCTGTCTGTCATTTCTGAGGACTCTAAGAAACTTAGGAGGCTGTTTTAGGGTCTTTCTGCCTAAATAAATGCTAAGTAGTGATTTATAAGCCATTCCTTCCATGCTAGGTGGAGACTACAACACCCCAGGCTCCAAAAAAGCAGTAAGCCACAGGTTACATAAACTCTTGGAATATCCTCTATATACCTGGATGATCTATCATTAATTTACTCTTGGGAGAACCAGCAGAGCACAGGGCACCTTCTCAGGACCCAGTCCAGAGTTTGTCTCTGCATTCTGCCCTCTGACTCTCTTTTTTCTTTAGTCTTTTGCATTCTTCTCTCAGCTTTTCTGGTCTACCAACTGTTTGCTGAGGCAACAGATGTTCCACAGGCTAATTCAAATAGAAAAAGGCTAAAAAAAGTAAGAGGAGGAATAACTAGAATGAAAATGTAGTTAATACTGCAGGATAAATTCATGCCATGAGAGTCATGGAAATTTGGACTGAACGCTCAGAAGGAATCTTGAGCAAGATTAAAAGCCTCTTCTTCCCATTCCAAACACCACATATGTCACCTTTTCTTGGAAGAAAAAAACATAAGTAATAAGAGTTCTTTTCTCCATGCCAAGCTTGGCCTTGAAGTGGCTGTGACTTACAGGCTGGAGCCTGGCCATACTATTTTCCTCAAGGACCTACCCAGGCTGCAGACAGCTGGCCCTCACTGTAATCCAAAGTCAATGAAGAAGTGGTGGAGTTTGTTGCCAACACCAATCTCCAATTCCCTCTGCCTCCTCCTCTTCCTTACTGGCCTCTCCCCAAGATCAAAACTGTGCTCAGCATGGACTTCAGGGTTCAGACCAATTGTAAGTTACTCCTCGTTCTCCATGCCAGGAGAAAAGACACCTTCTCTGGTTTCTATGGAGTATTTCTGTTTCTAAAGCTGCCTCCTTGGCTGAAGACTGGATGAACCCAAAATTGAATATCTTTGTATTTCCTCTCCAGAGAAGAAACAATCAGTATCTCCTATATGAAAAGTCATGGGGACAAAAACCAGTAGAAATGATGGATCCATATAGGCCTAGAAGCCAAGAGTCACGCTGTGCAAATTTGAGGAAATCAGCATTTTTTTATCCCCTTATTGAATGGATAGCTTCTTATAGAAGGAAAACTATAATGAAATGAGGAAAGCAAGAAAATAACTAACAACCATTTTCTGATCACCCATGAAGTTCTCTCCCTAAGGAATGTGCATCTAACAGGGAGGCTAGAGATAAAAAATACAGTTAACTGGGGCTAGCATGGTGATAGGTACCTGTAATCCCAGCTATGCAGGAGGCACAGGTAGCAGGATCAAGGTCTGGGCAAAACCATGAGGCCCCATTGAAATAATAGGGCTGGGGAGCATGGCTCAGGTGTGGGGTGCCTGCCTAGCAAGCACAAGGCCCTGAGTTTAAACCCTGGTAGCACTAAATAAATAAATAAATAAACACAATTGACCAGAATACAAATCCTAAGGGTTCCAAGCTTTTTAAAATGGGCAGATAGGACAAAGTCATCATTAACAAACCTCAAATCCTGAGAACTCACTGAATGGATGTCAAGCAACGTAACCCATGTCTAACCCCTCACAACACTGCTGTTTACTACTTCATTTCTGGAGCTAAAATTTGCTATGCACAAGATCTGTAAACTCTTTGTAGTGTGGCTTCCTTTTTGACCTTGGAAATGCATAAGGAATATGTGTTCTCAGGTGAGGGAGAGGAAGAGGACAGGAAGTCAGTGCCTGTAGGAGCCATGCTTGATTCAATGCAATGCAAGCCAGTGGAAATTGCTGGAACATTCACTTGTAGACCAAAGAGAAGGATAACCCATGTGATGAAGCACCTTCTTTATGTCATCCTCTACCTCTAGATCTTCCCATATTTTTTCTTACTTCTTTCTCCTGTCATACTGTGAAGTGTAACTATATCTACAGCATAGAATAATGCTTTGGAAATATTAATGAATTTTTCCTTTTGTATTTTATTTTCTCTCTTGGCCCTTTTTTAGTCAGGTAGGCTATTCTGTATTTGCTGCCTTGGGGAAGGGTTGTGACAACAGAGAGCAGAGAAAAGAGCCATTCTAAATGCCAAGGCCTTTGGCAACGGAACTGCTCAAGATTGAGAGTTGAACTGAGTAATAGAAGTCATTGGCTTTAATACAAAGCCATCCAACAACTACAGAAATGTTCTCCGGGATGGGAGAAGCAGTAATTAGAAAAGCAGCAATGACAGACTACACAACCATTGGGTGGGATCCCAACAAAAGTGACCCTAGGCTCTGTTTCAGAGCTTAACTTCAGTACACAGAATCCCAGGTTCATTTCTGGGATTTGACAGCTAGGTGACAGCTAGATGCCACTGCTGGTACAGTGGCAGACTGGAACTTCATCTCCAGAGAACTGGTTATAAGATGTGTCATACAGTCGTGTGCTGGATAGAGACAGGGAGAGCTGGCTGGTAAATTTCTAGAACATTCTGAGCTGCTTGTTGTATCATTACTAGCTTGAAATCAGCCTCGGAGAGAGCACTTATACTCTGGAAATTGGCAAATACTATCAATCAAGAGTTCTTTCTCACCACCCTCCCAATGCTAACCCCCAGAGCTGGTCGTTAAACACTTACCAGCACTCCGTTGGAGGTGAAAGAAGTCATAGATGGTATCAGACAAGGGTAACTGTACTCTCAATAATAATAATAATAATGGCTGAGCTGGAGAAGACAGAGCTCTGGTTGGAGGCCCCATCAGACAGGAGACTATCTGGCAATGGCATGGATAGACAGCAGACCGTGCAGAGGACAGTCAGCATATGCTCAAATGACATTAAATACCAGTTTGGCCCTGGAAAGGATATTGTTTTTAGATAACTCATCCAACACATGAATGTAAAAGTAGAAAAAGGGCAAGAAATCCCTAATTATTTGAGAATACATTTTAAATCCATGCAGGAGAGAGATTCAAGGTACAAATTAAACTCTTACAGAAAAATAAAGTCTTGTAGCTTGCACACATGAGGAGGTAAAATTTATATCTATTACATTTATTTGATGGATGAGAATTCGGGGAGGGGGGGCTTTTCCTACCCTAAACTCTCAGTGTCTATCTAGCTCCCTGATCTGTGCTGTTCTTGCTACATGGGGGGAAATAAAGGCTATGAAATGGACTGACTGGTGTCAATTTGGGCTCTACAAAGAAGTAGAAACTCTTGCCAAGTCCCAACCCAATCAAGACTGCTCCCAAACCTTTTACCTAGCCAGGGAGTAAAAAAACATTAAACAGAGGGATGAAAAGGCTTCCTTAGAGTGAGTCAGACTTTGCTCAATAATTCAAGAACTGACTTGACAGGTGGGAAAGAGAGAGAGAGATTGTTAATGCAGCAATGGCTATTGTGGGAGGAAGGGCATGCTCTGTGGATCCAAGCAGTGGGCTACAGGGTAATCTGTGCTTGGCCTCCATGAGGGTGGGGTCAGCACTCAATGATCCCTAAAGTATCGTGGATAAATATTAGGATGAATCCGCATGGTGTTCCCCCACTGATGTTGCAAAGGAAGGACTCCCTGGTGGAGCCTAACCAATATGGCAGTCATTCATGGCAAGGTATTCACTCACTACCCCACCCCACCACCACTACCCTAAATGGTGCCCCTCCCTCCCTCCCTCTGCAATGAGAACACTGCTCCACCAGTGCCAGGACAAAGGAGTCAGTGCTCAGGCACCCACCCCGGGTGGAATCTTCTAGAAGTAAGCAAATAGAACTGATCCTTCTTAGCAACTATGTACTTCCATAGCACAGAGGAAGCTCCTCTGGCTCAACAAGATGAGTTGATAATCACCCTTGCCCAGTACAGTAGCAGTACCCTCAGCTTCTCAGACCTGGCTGAGATCCTTCGAAGCCTGGCCTCCTTGAAATTCAGAGGAAGACTTAGCCTGCAAGTCCTCTAACTAGACCCAAGCCCTCCAGCCACGTTCTCATTATAGTTTTAGAAGTCGTGACGGGGCCTCTCTCCTTGAGGACCAGGTGGCATCCAAGTGAGGCTGGGAGGAATTGCTGACACTGTGCATCGCTCTGCAATTATAACAGGTGCTTAAACATTTTTGGTGAAAGGCACTGACTCCTCACTTGAATCCAAGCAAGAGAAAAGCTTGGCATCCCTTCCTCTATTTCTGTATCTGTCTTTGCTCCGAGCCATTTGCTTTGCAGCCACCTTAGAGTCCAGCAGTTGACAGAACTGATGGATGGCATCTTCGCAAGGAGAGAGGGGGAAAACTGTCCCCACCAAAAGAGCAGAGCCTCCCCAGGACAGACCACCCCCCAGGAAACATTAACTATATCCTTAACCATCTTCACAGGGAGGGAAGGCATTCTACAAGTCCTCCTTTTTCATTTCACCAGGGAGAAAATCTCTCCCAGTCTTTAAGCCTGCTGTCCCTGTTATCTCACTGGCCATACATGGAGATCTCCATCTCTACTTAAAACAGTAAAATTACCTGAGTGGACGCTCTCCTGGGGTTGAGCCCACCTTTCCTAAGCACAGAGCCACATGACACCCAACTTCTGTCTGAGAGAAGTTGTTCCACTAGGCAACAGTCACACTGGCCACAGACTGAGCACCGGAAACAAAGAAGAAAAGCAGAAAAGGCTAAATACCTGACTCATCTGCCCTGCTCAGAGCAACCTGAAACCTCCATGATTCTCCTCTGTCCCCCTCTGCCCAGCTGACTTCCTAAAGCTCTGTTTGCCCTTCATCGCTCTCAGTTAAATAAAAAGTAGGGCAAGTGTCAAATTCCTGAGCCACAGTCTTTGGTCATCATTCTAGGCCTGTCCTCAACCCAGCTGACCCTCTCAGCCATCTTGCCTCATCCTACCTTTCTCCTTCCTGCCTCATCTTTGCTCAAGCAGCTTCTGAATTATTCCTTCTCCACCTTCTAACCGACAGGATTTTGCAAACCCACAGGCCCAGTGTGTCCCCATCTTTCTCAGTGACCCTTCTTTGGTACCCTATTGTTCGTTGGCATTTTCGTACAGTTAAAGCAACAAAATCAGTACCAGAAGTATAACACATTTACAGAAAAGTATGAATAGCGCAAGTAAACAATTCAGTGATTTCTTCCCTAAACTGAACACGCCCATGTAATCAATTGCCAGGCTCACTCTTACCTGGCATTGAAGCTTATTGAATATTCTATTGCTATATAAACTTTCCTACCTAGGTCTTCTTTCTTCACCTACATTGAGGGCAAAGATTGACTTACTCCACACTCACAGGACATATTCAAAATACACAGGCAATTTGATCCCTGATAAATGGGTCTACATCTAGCAAACCATGTCAATATCTTCATAATTGGCCCCACCACCTTAGTACTGCAGAGAAGATATGAAAACCGATGGTACCAATATGACAGAGGCAGAGTCCCAAAAAAGTAGGGCGCAGATCATGAAAAGTACACAAAATGCAGTTAGAAGTAGCACCACCCAGATAGAGTAAGGAAATGAAACTTAATTATTTAATCCCATTGGTCATTGAACATGTGGTAAGTGGCCTTGAATCATACAACAAAGAAGCTATTCTTCTTTCCAATTTCTTCCAATTCACCTGCTTAGGTTAAAGAAAAAGGCTTTGTCTGGTACTAGTAGACTTTAAGAAATCAAGAAGCTAGCCAGGTGTGGCGATGCATACCTGTAATCCCAACACTAAGAAGGCAGAGGCAGGAGGATCAAGTGTTCAAGGCCAATCTGGGCTACATAGTAAGTTCCAGGCCAGGTTGGGCTACATAGTGAAACCGTGTCTCAAAAAAACAAACAAGCAACAACAAAAAATTTAAGAAGCTATCTTAGACCCCTTGCCTTCACAGGCAATAGTATCTAGACAAGATTAATGAATATTGTTTATCTTATTTAGTTTGATGCCAACTTTATAATTTTAGCAAGAGATACAGATTTTCTATACCCAATGGTGAAAAGGGTTTCATTTCTAAATAAATTTAAGTGCACTTATTTAAAGAAAAATAGTAAAGAATACTACAGATGGCATGCTGATACTGCAGAAGAGAACATGACAGTACTGCTTAAATGACAAAAAAATTGATAGTGTGACATAAATGGTAGTATTAATGGGACAGAATTTGGACTCAGAAACAGCCACAGCTCTGGGTGGTAACTATGAGAGCCAGTGACCCGTCTCATCCTTACTCAGGCAGGTCCTGTGTGCAAAAGGCTCGTCCTGCTGGGTGCATGTGGATGGGCATCCTAGATGACTCCCAAACTTTAATCCCACGGTTTTGTTCCAAGAGCAAAGAGTCAATTGGTTCAGAGCATTTCCCTGGGGACTGACTTTGACCTCAGTGCATGGATGACCGATTTAGCCCATTCAGGTGGAAAGGAGGGATTTCTGTGCCAGGACTGGGAAAGTGGGATTTCTCTCTTTTTCTATGAACACAAAAGTATGTCACCCCAATTGCTCCCAGAGGCCAAGAAAAGAGATTCAAGATGAAAACAAAGCTGAGGACACCAGTAGGACAAGATAAAGACCTGTAACCTTAGTGCCTGTCCACTTCCTGTTATGAGAGAGGACACCTTCCTTTACTGGTTAAGCCAGCTTGAGCTGGGATTGTGCTGCTACTGATGCAATCTAAACACTTATGTGCTCCCTAAATTCAAATGTTGAACCCTAATACCAATGTGATTACATTAGGACATGGGGCCTTCAGGAAGTGATTAGGTCATAAGGGTAGGCCTGCATGGATGGGATTGGTGCCCTTATAGAAAGTGTTCCAAAGAGATGCCTTGTTTTTTCTATCACAGCAAGAAGGAGCCATCTGTGAACCAGGGCAATCTGTCAGATCCTTGGTTTTAGACCTCACCACTTCCAGAGCCAAGAGAAATAAATTTCTTTTCTTTCTAAGCCAGGTAGTCTGACTAAGCCAGCTCAAAAGCCCTACTCATCCTGATCTCTGGAGTAGCCCAGAGGTGCTGGATACCCCCTTCCATTCTAGTTAATGATATAGAGGTGGGAGAAGTGGAGCCGATGGCTCAGTGCCCCTGCTCAGTTGACCTCCAGCTTCCTTCACCTCATTCAGGAGGATTTCTGCTGTTTGTCTTCCAATTACTGACTCTCCTTTCAAGACAACACTGCCAACAAGTCAATGCATTCAAATAACCCAAAGGAATAGTGACCAACCTTCCTGGAAAGATAGGTCCTGATCCACCGACATTGCCCCAGTTCCTCATGAAATGCCATCTGCAATGGTCAAACTCTCACTTTTATCTGCCTGGTCCCTGCTGCATTCCATTACTGTGCCATCTTGGGCCAGTAAGTCTTTCCCATCTAAAACATCAAAAAAATGTCACTAATATGTCCCCTCAGCTTTCTCTTGTTTGTAGTAAGTCTAAGTCCTTATGGCTCCTATTATTTTCTAACTTTTTTTCTAGTTTTTCACCCATTTTAAAAATTTTTTATGTTATTATACTGGGGTCCACTGTGACATTTACCAAAGTTCTTATAGTATATCATAGTTGAATTCTCCCCCTCCATCATTCTCCTTTATCCTCCCTCCCCCATTCCTGGCATAGTTTCAACAGGTCTCATTTTTCCATTTTCATACATGAGCACACAATATTTCCACCATATTCATCCTTCTACATCCTTCTCTTATATCCTTTTATTTAGCTGGAATCCAGATTTTCCAGTGGCCAAGATGTCCTATGATTAAAACATGTTCCATGATTACACATGGTTGTAATAGGAGCACAGAATACCGTCAGTGCATGGAGCAGCTTGACTTCACCTACCATTCATTGTCCTGTTGAGCTGAAGTCCTTTCCCTGCTGTTGTAAAGCTGCCTGCTCCTGCAGGGTTGGTATAAGGGAGGAAGAAGGCTTCATCTGAGACTAGGAAACCTCAGCCTTTGTCTGTCATCCTATGCAAGTAACTCCCTTTCTGGCCTCTGTGTCCCTAAATTCTGTGATTCTGTGGCAGATATGAGAAGGAGCCAACAGGCTATGGATTGAATGGGGGATTTTCTGGCCATAAAGGCCAAGGGGCAGCAAGCAGAAAATTGCAAGGGGAAGGCTTTCACTGAATACTTCTTCCTGACTCCCAGTGGTCCTACAGTGAAGCTGTTCTATCAGTCTCCAGCCAAGTTCACCCTCCTTTTCCAGGGAAGGTGCCATGGGGCCCATGCAAGAGACTTTCCCTTTGATGTCTCAGTGGGGTGTGCTGGCACTTGCTATAGACCTTATGGGTCCCTTTCGATGCATAATCAGACAGGCTTCTAGGGAAGGGACTCTCGGCTGCAGGAGCAGTCCTAGATAGAAAGGAATGAGAAGTGGGACTTTAGTCTAACAGTTGTGCCTGCTATCCATGGTACGGTACCTCATGTCTCTAAATAGGACCCACCAGGCTGTTCTGTGTGCCTGGCCTCATTAAACCCTCACAGAAAACCTACAGAATACATCACAGAGCATTTAGTTTGTACACACACATATGGTCATAACAGTTGGCAAAACATTGAGGAACTTCCATGACAGCTGGCAGATCTCTGCTGCCCTGTGTGCCCTGGCCCCAAGTCCCTTGATCCCAACAAATAAAGGGTGCACCTGGGCACTGTACAGAACCCAACACTAGAGCTTACACTGTTACTGTCAGTGCCTTACTGTTGTGTTGTCAAACAATCCTTTGATTGTTTTGTTTTGTCCTTGAGAAAGGGTCTTGTTGTATAGCTCAGTCTGGCCTGGAACTCACCTTCCAGGTGCTGAAGCTATAGGTATGCCCCACTGTGCTTGATGAAAATTGTCTTTGAAGTGCAATGCACATAATATATAATCATATAGACCATGGGTTACCCAGAGGATTAATGATGGATAGGTAAATAAAATATGGTGTAGAATCCAGAATGGAGTATTATGCAGCCATAAAATTAAAGTGCTGATTCCTGCTATTATGTGGATGAACCTTGAAAACATTATATCAGATGAAAAAAGACGGATGTAAAAGGCCACGTTTATATGATTCCATTTATATGAAATATCCAGAAGAGGCAAACCTAGAGGGGCACAAAAGTACATGAGTGTCAGCCAGGGGCAAGGGGCTGTATAGCTAGGGGGGGTGGGATTTCTTTTTAGGGTAAAGTTGATTTGGGTGATGGATGCACAATTCTGTGAGCATACATGTTAAAAAGCATTGACCTATGTACTTTAAATGGATGAATTATATGGTACATGAATTAAGCTGTTTAAAAAATTATAGGATGGCACCTCCATCAATATTTATGAAGCTTAAAATTATATACCCATGCATATAGACTATGGTATTCACCTATGATGTACCCCATAACACAAATATGGAAAACAGACTTTTGTAGGATGAGATGAAAACTAAAAGGGAGTTTTTATATCTGCAGTCCCGTGGACTGATTCTGGACACCCTTGCTCTAGCAGTCAAGGCTCAGGTGTGCAGAACCTGCCAGATCACAGAACTTTGTTTTGTCTTCACATTATACAGATTCTAGGGCCTCTAAGAGGTAAAGGGAGGCTAGTGTGGACTGCTATTTTTTGATGCTCAGAACATATTGGATAAAACAAAGAAATGCCAAGATGGGATGAAAATACCAAGAAATAGTTGAACTGTTTACATTTTAAAAATTAAAGCTTTTGACATAAAAAACAAAATACAATATAATTGTGCGATTCACGAGATAATTAGAGCTTTCCTAGTAAAAATTAATTCCAGGCTTAACAAGGCAGCGTAGTGCAGTAACAGAACAATCAGAAGGTTATGTATTCACATCTTCCTTCAGAGACTGTCAGCCAAAAATCCACCCTGGGCTGAGTGGATGGGACTGCGGACGCCTGTCCTTCCGGGTGTTAGCAGGAGATCCAGGGAAAGGAGTAAGAGAAGGAAGGGGTCTGTGCAACCTTCTTTTCTGCCTACAACCAGTAGTTCTGCAGAACTGCTTATTCGTCAGCAGCCTGAGAAATTGGGAAGCAAAATAAAGTGGAGGAAGGTTGTGGGAGGAGCCACCACTTTAACTGGGAGGAGGATTACCCAGGCTCCTGGAGGCCTGAATGTTTCCTGTTGAAGGTTGATATTAAAAAAAAAATCATGCCTTTCTCTTTTACATACACCACAATAGCAGTGAGGACAAAAAAAAAAAATCACAGTCCTTCCATATTCCTCCTTCATCCCCAACATTTCCAAAGTCAGGGAACTCTAGAGAAAGGCAGGGTCAAAGTTTCCCTCTGGTCTCAGTCCTTGGAAATTGAGTCCCTTCTTCATTTGGAGCCACCCGCTGGTTGCCATGGTTACCTAACATCTGCTACCCAACTCTGCTCCGACGGTCACTGGCTTTGGTATCCTCCAAGCTATCACTGATTCTGTACTTTGCCTGCTGTGCCATTCCATTCCCCAAGGATTGTATCACACTCTTCTGCAAAGGGAACACTTATTCAAAAGGCGGGTTAGACAGAGAAGAGGTTAACTCTGTGCGAACTGCCATCCTGAGAAAGCAAAGCTCTCTTGTGTGTGAGGCCATTAACTCTGCCAGTCTTTGGATTAATGGTCTGTATCTGTTGATCTCAAATCCTCCCTCCCTGGCTTTATTTATTAGCATTTGTTTTTCGAGAAGCATGCATTATTTATTAAAACTTCTATAAGCCATTTAAAAATATATACAAATTCTATTCTCATCTATGTTATTTTTCTCATTTCAAGTTTAATTGCTTGGCTACCATTCTTTTTATTCACCAATTATTTTTGAAACTGAACAAGATGGAATATAAATACAGGTTTCCCTGCCTACCACTTTATCCTGATTCCCCAGGTAGCATCTTTATTCCCAATTCCCCTTGAAAATACACAATCTTGCTTCCTGTAATTCTCCCGGGTCTCTAAGAAACTGAGAGGTGGTGTGCTACAACCAAGAGAAGGCAGAGTCTGATGTCGTGCCAATTTCTGGGTGACCTTCTGTTAAAGATAAACGACTCATCTCATTTTGCCCAGGACTTGGCCAATATTTGCTATGACAACAACCAAGGAATGCCTTCAATTTTGGGCAAGCTGGGATGATTGCTGACCCTCTTCCTAGCCTCCTCTCTCTCTTGCTGTGTGTCTGTGGGGAACTTGCTTTGCTTTCCTGATACTCACTTTTCTAATTTGTAAAATGCTGATGATAATAAGACGTTCGTCAAAAGGTTGTGATGTGGATTAAATTAGTTAATGGTTAAAATGTCTACTGCTAATAAAAGTACCTGCCCAGTATCATTAATCTCAGTATTCAAATTCTTAAGATTAATCTCGAACCACTTATTCAGTCTACAGCTGAGGAACTGGTTTCATTCAGGTCATGCAGTCTCAAGGCTGGAACTGGGCCAAGACTAGGCTGGAGTGAGTGTTTAGGTACCTGGAAACTCAACATGAAAGGCAGAACTTGCTCTCAGGGCTTGGAAGCAATTACCAGCCAAGTGTGCTGCTCAAGGTCATTTAGATTCAGACAAGGACATCGCATTTTCTCCTGGACAGATTCTAATTATTTTTTGGTGACAATTACTTTCTAAAAGCAACAGTGCTTCTAAACCATTCAGAACAGTGCCTACTGCAAAATACTTGGATTCTGAGCATCAAGACAAGTAAAAAAAAAACCTTGGTTCTCAAGAGACCTTAAAAAGTGAATCCTTGTAGCCACCCATTTCCCAAATAGCATACAATTTCCTTTTATCATCAGCAATATTTTAAAGAAAGCTTTCTAGAAGGTAAGACACAGCTCCAAGCCTTCTTCTTTTCTTTAGATCATGCTTGTTTTGTGACAATTATAGATTCACATGGAATTGTAAGAAATAACAGAGATCCCACATACCTTTCACTCTGTGTCCACAGTGGTAACATTTTGCAAAACCATAGTGCAATAGCACAACCAGGGTATTGACACTGATGCTGTCAAGATACAGAATGCATCCATCACTCTGGACCCTTCCTGCTTACTTTTGTCACTGTATCTCTTCCCTCTGTTCTCATTCATCCTTGGCAGTCACTAATCTGACTTTTGTATTTACAGTTTTATCATTTCATGAAAGTTACATAAATGAAATCATTCAGTGTTTTTCCTCAGCATAGTTCTTTGGAGATTTGACAGGGAATTTGAGTAGATTGGTAGTTTAGTCCTTTTCATTCCTGAGAAATAGTCCATGGTTTAGATGTACTATGGGGTATGACATGACTACAGCCATCTTGAGTTGTAACCACTGTGATTGCCAAAGCAACCCTGGCCAGTTTTTTTCCAAATGGCTCCCAGTAAATTATAAATAAAACCAGTAGGCTGGTACGTGAAGTTTTAGAGATGGGACTTGTCTATAGGGATGAATCTGACTTTTTGGTATTAGCTTAAGATAAATCACATACATCCAAGCTATGATGAAGTCACCCTTTTCTAACCTTTACATATTCCCCTCCTTCTGACCCACACATGAGGACTCAAATTATCTTGCTGCCCACCCAGAACCATACTTCTGCAAGTTCCCCCCCATACAAAAAAATGGCACTCCATGCAAGTCTCAATCTGTTTTGTCTCTCTTTCTTCAGTCTCATGGTGCCTTGGGGCCAGTTTTTTATCCACCTAAGACTGGGTTGTTCCAGAACACATGGCTTTGTTTAACCATGAAGCCATTCAAAGACATCTGAGCTGTTTACAAAGTTTAGTATTATAAATAAAGCTGCTATAAAAACCCATCCACATGATGAAAAGATAGAAGACACAAATGGAAAGACATCCCATGTTCACGAACTTGAAATTTTAACACTGTTAAGATGTGAGCAGAACCTGGAGTGAACTACTTAATGTAATTCCTATCCAATCCCAATGCTTGTGGATGTTTTTTGCAAAAATAGACATATAGAATCTCAAAGGACCCTGAATAATTGAAACCAAAAAATGCTTGAAAAAGAACAAAGTTAGATTTCAAAAATTACTACAAAACTATAGTAATCAAAACACAGTGGTACAGAAATGCAGATTCACAGATCAATGGATTAGAATAGAGCCCAGAAATGAATCCTTACATATATGGTCAGGTGATTTTTGATAAGCGTGACAAGAGCATTCAGTGGGGAAGGAAGTCTTTTCAAAAAATACTGTTGTGAAATTTACATATCCATATATAAAAGAATGAAGTTTACTTGTACATGTTCAAAGTTAACACAAAACCTACCAAACACCCAAATGTAAGGAATGAAACTACAAAGCATGATATTCAATTTCACAATGATCTCTTGGATATAACACTCAAAACATAGACAAAAAGAGAAAATGTAAACTGGGATACATAAAAATTAAGGACTCCTGTGTATGAAAGCACAAAATCGCTAGGATGACAATGTAAGCTATGAAGTAGGAGAAAATGTTTGCTTACTCTATACCTGATAAAGGGCTGACATCCAGAATATATGAAGAACCTCACAACTCAAAACCCTGAAATAAACATGATTAAAAAGTCGGTACAGGATTTGAAAAGACATTTTTCCAAAGAAGGTATACAAATGACACATGACAAATGTCCAACATCATTAATTCACATCAAAACCTCAATGAGAGACAACTTTGCATCCAGTAGGATGGCTATTTTATTTTTAAGTATTGCCAAAGGTGTTAGATTAACCTGTTTTCCATTGCTAGAACAAAATACCTAAGGTTGGGTAATGTATATAGAGAAGAGATTTGTCTACCTCACAGTTTTGGAGGCTGAAAATCAAAGCAGTATACCAACAACTCTGAAGAGGGGTCCCCTGGCTGCATGGCATCATGGTGGATGGGAGTGCATGAGGAGGAGAGATTGCATGAGCAAGGCAAGAAGCCAGTTAGGAGGAGCCAGTCATGTTCTTTTTGTGACAATCCACTCTCACAGGATCTGCAGAAGTACATTAATTCCTTCCAAGGGCTGTGCCCCAGTGACCTAAGCACCTCTCACTAGGCTCCACATCTTAAAGGCTCCACCACCTCCCGGCATTTGCACACCGAGGACCAAGCTTCCAACACATGAACCTTTGGAGGAGACACTTAAACCATACTCAAGCTGCAACAGATGCAGAGAATTCAGAACCCTTGGGCACTGCTAGTGGAAATATAAAAGGGTACAGCCATTATGGCAAACAGTTTGGTAGTTCCTCAAAAATATTAAAAGATTGAATTGTCATGTAATCCAACAATTCCACTTCTTGATATATACTCAAAAGAACTGAAAGCAGGTACTCAAACAGCTATCTGTGCTCTCATGTTTATGACGATATTATTCACAATAGTTAAAAGGCAGAAGTAGCTTGAGTATCTATCAATGGATGAGTGAAACATGAACTGTACATACAAAGGAATGTCATTCAGCCTTTTAAAGAAAGGGCATTTGAACAGTTACTCATAATATGGATGAAACTTGAGGACATATATGACATGTGAAAAAAGCCAGTCACAGAAGGAAAAACACTGTATGATTCCACTCATATGATGTATCTGATGAAGTCAGACTCATCATGACACAAAGTAGAAAGGTGATGGTCAGAGATGAGGGGAAGGGAGAATGAATTGTCATTTAGTGGGCACAGAGCTTCAGTTTGAGAAGATGGATAAGTTGTGGAGGTGGCTGGTACAATTGTCATGTAACAACATGACTACCTTACCACCACTGAGCTGTACACTTCAAATTGTTAAGGTAGTAAATTTATGCTATGCCTATTTTGTCATTATAAAAAAATCCACATACAAGTTTTTGTAAAAGTATTTCACTTTTCCAGGATAAATTCCCGGGATTGCAAATGTCCATGTCATATAGTAGGTACATGTTTAGTGTTTCCTTTATTTTTGACTTTCTAGTGATATTTTAAGCCAATTTTATTAGTGCATATTAATTGTACAAAGTAGTGGTTTTCATATAAGTATATAAGGTTCTTTATTATTTATCTCCCCTACTACTCAAATTATTCCCTTCTCCTCTTATTGGTCCCCTTCTTATTCCTTAATAATCCTCCACATACTTTCATGCTGTTTTTCAAGATCCACATATGAAAGAGAATATGGGATGCTCATCTTCCTGAGTCTGGCTTATTTCACTTAACGTGATCTCCAGTCCCATCCATTTTCCTCCAAAATAAGATGGGGCTCCTCTCAATGGCTGGGTAAGATCCACGGTGAATGCATTACATACTTTCTCCATTCACTCATTCGTGAGCACTAGGCTGATTCCATGACTTGGCTATTGTGAATAGGTTATTAAGAAACTACCAATTTTTTCCCAGAGTATCTCTACTGTTTTATACTCCCATGAGTATTGTATGAGTGATCCACTGCCCTCTCAACAGCACTTTGTTTTAGCCATGTGTAATGGTATTCCTTTGTGCTTTCAATTTATATTTCCTAGTAGCTAATGACATTAGTCAATTTTTCATGGGCTTAGTTATCATTCGTATATCTTTTCTAATGAAATTTCCATTTGTGCCTTTTTCCTACTTCCCAGTTAGATTATTTGATTATTTCTTTTACTTTTGCCTTTTGAGAGTTCTTTGTATTCTCCATACGAGATGTTTGTAAGATACTGGTTTGTAAATACTTTCTCTCAGTCTGTAGACTTTTAATCCTAACGGTCTTTTGCAGAGCAAAGTTTTTAATTTTGGTGAAGTTTAATTTATCAACTTTTCCTTTTATGGACGTTTTATCATCTAAATACTAACCCTAGATCCCAAAGGTTTTCTTTTATGTTTTTTTCTAAAAGTTTTAGTTTTACACTTAAGTTCACAATCTATTTTGATTTAATTTTTTGTACAGGGTATGAAACTTAGATCAAGGTTCATTTTTTTTGGACATGGATGTCCAATTGCTTCAAGGCCATTTGTTGAAAAGGCAATCCTTTCACCTACTGAGTCCTTTTGTAATTTGATCAAAAGTCAGGTGTGTGGGTTTATAACTTGTTCTCTAATCTGTTAGATTGGTCTATGTCTATCCATCCATAAATATTCCAGTCTTCATTACTATATAATAAGTCTTGGAATCAGGTAGGCTAATTCCTCCCACCTTATTTTTTTTAAGTGTTAGGGTTTTTTTTGCTATTTTAGCTGCTTTACTTTTCCATATAAATTTCACATTTATCTCATTTATAAGTACAAAAATCTTGCTGCAATTTGATAGAAGTGGTTTCAATCCTATAAATTAATTTGAAGGAGAATTGACAACTTTACTGTGATGTCTTCTAATCAAGAGTTCAACATATTTCTTCTTTTATTCAGATATTTTTATTCCTTCACTAGAGTTTTTAGTTCTCAGTATATGTCTTATACATAATTTAGTTGATTTACAGTTAAGTATTCTAATTTTTGAGTGATTGTAAATGACATTTAAAAAAATTTTGGTGTTCATGTGTTCACTGCTGGTATATCAAAATGCAATTGATTTGGGGTTTATCCAGTCTCCACTACTTTATGAACTTCCTGATATAATGCTTTTTTTCTAGAGGTTTTTAAATAGATATCTTAGATTTTCTATGTAGTCACATGTTCTTCAATAAAAAAATATTTTCTTTCTTTTGTGATATGCATGATTTTCATTTTGTTTTCTTGACTTACTGCACTGGGTAGAATTTCCAGCATTCTATTTAATAGGAATGGTAAGAATTAGGGGCAAAATGAATTAAGAAGTCAGAAAAGTGCTGGTGGCTCACACCTGTAATCCTAGCTACCCAGGAGACAGAGATCAGGAGGATCATGATTTAAAGCCAACCCTGGGCAAATTGTTCACAAGACCTACCTCAAAAAAAACCCATCACAAAAAAAGGTCTGGTGGAGTGGCTAAGGTCCTGAGTTCAAACCCCAATACTGAAAAAAAAAGTGTTCTTTCTTATCTATTTTCTGGAAGAGACTTTCTAAAAACTGATGCTCATTCTTTAAACTTTTAGTAAAATTCTTCACTGAAATTATTTAGGTATAGAGATTTCTTTTTGAAAGATATCAAGTTATAAATTTGTTTTCCAATAGTTACAATAGTTTCATGTTGGGTAACTTCAAGTAGTTTATGGGTCTTCTTTTTTCTTGCCAGTTTTCTTCCTGGAAATGGTGATTTCTTTTAAGATGTTGTATTTACACATGTAGAGTTACCCGTGGTTTTCCTTACTACCTGTTTGGTGTCTGTAGGGTCTGTCGTAATATCTGTCTCATTCCTGAGAGTGGTAATTTGTGTCTTATTTTTTGTTGCCAGTCTTGTCAGAGATTTGTCATGGTTATTGGTCTTTTCAAAGAATCAGACCTTTGTTTCATTGATTTTCTTTATTCTCCTGTTTTCAACATCACTGATTTGTATCCTCACCTTTTATTTCCTTATTTCTGCTTGGTCTTGGTTTATTTTTGCTATTCTTTTGCAGGAATCTTAAAGTAGGAGCTTAGATTGATTTGAGACTTCTCTTCTAATGCATTCATTGAGTGCTATGACTATCTCTCACAGCACAGCTTTACCTGTGCCATACAAATTCTGATTCATTTTCATTCCATTCAATTTATTGTTTAACTTTCCCTGAAATCTTTTAAACCCATGAGTTACTTGGAAGTGGACTGTTTGGTTTCTAAGTATTAGGACTTTTCTGTCACTTTTACTATTGATTTCTATTTGACTCCATGTAGTCAGAGACCATCTGTTGTATGATTTTAACTATTTTAAGATTTGCTGAGATTGGTTTAATGGCCTAGGGTATGGTTCATCTGGCATATGTTTCAGGAGCACTTAGAGTGAGAATTCTGTTGTCCTTTAATGGAATGTTCTATAAATGTTAATTAGATCTTGTTTGTTCATAGTTTTAAGTTCTTCTACATCCTTGCAGATATTTCTACTAGTCTATTAATTATTGAGAACATGATGTTGTTGAGATCCAATTATAGCTGTGAATGTGTTTATTTTTCTTTTCAGTTCTAATAGGTTTTTTTCCCTGTATTTTGTTGCTCTTTTATTTGATGCAATGCATATTTAAGATTGCTATTTTTTTGGTTTATTAATGTTTTAATCATTAAGTAAGACTATATCTCTTACACTTTTCTTTGCTCTGAAGTCTATGTTATACTACCATAGCCATTTTTGCTTTCTGTTGATTGATATGCACATGATATATTCTTCCAATCATTTTACTTCCAATTAGCCCACACTGTCATTTCTTGTAAACAGCGTATGATTGGGCTGTAGTTGTGAGCTAATCTGCAAGCCTCTTCTAATTACTATTTTTACACTTGATATATTTACTAATATGTTAGAACTTAAACATGCTATTTCATTCTTTGTTTTATGCTTCTGTCTTTTCCTTTTCCATTTTCTTTACTTGAACATTTTCTGGAACTCTATTTTGGTTTACCTCCTCTAATGTCCTCAGGTGTGTATCCTTTGTTTAACATTTTCAGTGGTTGTTCAGGCATCACAGTATGTGCACATAATTTATCACAATCTATTGCTATCATTATTTTACTATTATACTAACAAAATACAGAAATCTTACCTCCCTTTAAATCCCTTTAGCCTCTCATTTCAAATATGTCTTAACTATTTCCTCTACAGACATCTGCAGCCATACTAGTCATTATTTGCCTTCAACCATCAAACATAATTCAGAAAACTCAATAGAAGGAAATATTCCCATAATTATTAATTTTTTTATTTACCAATTTCTTTAATTTTTCAATATTTCAAGGTTTCTCCTTTTATTGTTTTACTTTTAGTGAACTTTCTTCTTTTAGGTGGTTCTTCCAGTAACATCTTTTTGTTTTCCTTCTGAGAATATCTTAATTTATCCTACTTATAGGATATTTTCTTCCTGTAGGATACTTGTAGTATATTGTCACTATATATAAAATCCTGAATTGATAGGTTTTTTTTCAGTATTTGAAATTTGTGTGTCAGTTCTTTTTGGCCTGTGTTTTCTGATGAGAATCTGCTGTTAATTTTTTTCGCATACTAATTTCAAGATTTCTTGTCTTTAGGTTTCAGAAGTTTGAATGAGATGTGCTTGGTGTAAATTTCTTTGAGTTTTTCCCACTTCTTGAACCTTGAAAGTCCTGATGAATTTATGCTTTTTACCAAATGTAGGAAGTTTTAATCATATTACTTAACTATTTTTATAAGCCCCCTTTGTCCTTTCAGGATTTTTATGGCATATTAGCTCTTTCGTTACATGGTTATGAATCTCAATTTGTTATTTTCAATCTATTTCCTTTGTCTTCAGATTGGGTGATTTTTATTGTTCTGGTTCTTATTGACTGATCATTTCCTCTATTTTACTATTGGGCCCACCATATGAGTTTCTAAATTTTTGGTTATTGTATTTCAGCTGTCTATAATTGCTTATTGGGCACTTACAATTTTTACCAGATAGTTCTAACCTCTCCATCATCTTGGTGTTGGGAGCTAATGATTTGTCTATTTTCATTTGGCTTGCAATCTCCCTAGTTATGAGTATGAAAAGTGATTTTTAATTTAAACCTAGACATTTTGTTCATTGTCTTATTTGACTCTCTGACACCAGTCTATCAGGGGAAGAAGAGTGGGAAGTGAACTTTGTTCCAGGTGGAAGTAGACATCCTGGTTCCCACTTGGCTTCCTCTGACATTAAAGGGGAAAAGCTCCTTATTAGTGCCAGGTAAAGTAGGCCTCCATTAATACTCCCCCAGTCCATATGGGGAGGAGTGTCTCATTGTTGCTCCCTACATGGCCTAAGCTAACACAATGGGATTTTGAGAGGTCTCATTTGAGTGTGCAATGATGAAAGCTCTGGCTTTCTACTGGCTTCCTCTGACAGTGGGAGAGAGGCTGTTCATTTTGCCAGGTGGAAGTAATCTCCAGTGACATGAGGGGAGTTTTGCTATCCCTCTGGCAGTGATTAAAGTGCTGGCTTCTTGCTTCATCATCTCTAGAACAATCCCAGTGAGAATGCTGTGATGTGTCATTGCAGCCTGGAGAGAGCAAAAGTCGAGGCTCCTCAGGGAGTCTTGGCTGGCGTTGATAGGCACTGGGACGGTGGTGTTTATATATGGTGGAGAGGATATTGTCCAATCATTTTCTTTTCTTTTCTTTGTGATACTGGGGGATGAACTCAGAGCCTTCACTTTGAGCTACTCTACCAGCCCTTTGTGTAAAGGGTTTTTCGAGATAGGGTCTCACAAACTATTTCGCCAGGCTGCCTTCGAACCGTGATCCTCCTGATCTCTGCCTCCTGATTAGCTAGGATTACAGGCATGAGCCACCGGTGCCTGGCCTCTATCATTTTCTTTCTAGGCAAGTGCCCTTTTCTTGATCCATTAGCTAGAGAGAACACAATTTTCTTTCTGCAGGCTTTCTTCATCACTGCTTGTTATTTCCAAGTTATTCACTTTTTCACTCTAAGTCTGTAATGTATCAGGCAAATGGTCTTTCAATAAAAAACTGATGAAGTCCCTTGGTTTTCATTTTGCCTGATACTTCTCTCCACCTTTTGTAGTCTTAGTAGTTCTTTTTAATATATATATATATATAGATAGATAGATAGATAGATAGATAGATAGTATTCTATATTACTTGTGCTAGGAGAGAGGAATAGGCAAAATTGTGTCTGCTCCATCCTTTTGGAAGCAGAGGTCCATGCCTTTCAACAGAAGTCATTTCCTTATATACAATGAGTCTAGTTCATTATGGGAAATATCCATTACTATGCCTGTCATAGTTTCCTAAGAAGCTAGTGAACTATTTTTTTCTTTTATTCATATGTGCATACAATGTTTGGGCACTTCTCCCCTCTTCCCCCGGCTCCCTCCCTTTACTTCCCATCCCCTTCCTCTCCTCCCCTACCCCCTCATTTCTAGGCAGAAACTATTTTGCCCTTATCTCTAATTTTGTTGAAGAGAGAGTATAAGCAATAATAGGAAGTAACAAGGGTTTTTGCTAGTTGAGTTATTATAAGGACAGCTATACAGGGAGTTGACTCGCATTGCTTTCCTGTGCATGTGGCTAGTGAACTATTTAATTGGGCTTGTTTACCTCAACATGTAAGATACTAGGCCTTCTGCCTCCAAGATATTTTTTGTCCACCTTTTATAAGCTTTCATGTCTATGTATTCAAAATTCAGGCCCAAACAGACATAAAAACCTTTTTCAGCCACTTACTCCTGTATGCTTGAGGGTTTGATATAGGAAACTCTCTAAACTTCAGCTTCCTCATCTATTAGACCACTGTACGTTACTTTTTAGTTAAAACTGAGCCTGTTTCAGTCTCTTTGTTTTTTTTTTTCCTGGTGGTACTGGGGTTTGAACTCAAAACCTTGTGCTTGCTAGACAAATGCTTTACTACTTAAACCACACCCCAGCCCTTTTTTACATTAGTTTACTTTTCAAAGAGGGTCTTATACTTTATGCACAGGCCCACCTTAGACCATGATCCTCCTCCTTTACCTCCTGCATGACTGGGATTATAGGCATGTGACATTGCACCTAGCTTGTTTTTGACATAGGGTCTCACTAACTTTTTCCCTGGGTGGGGAATCCTCCCACAGTCCTTAGTAGCTAGGATTACAGGAGTGTACCACCATGCCTAGTTCATCAGTCTGTCTTCTACTTCAGATTTGCTATGCCTTAACTTTTGTGAGTAGTGGAAATCCTCAAGTTAACTGAGAAAAAAAATTCAAGACAGACTTCCCTCTCGGTGATGGGCAGGGACCCTGCTTAGTTAGGAAGCTCTTCTTAACCATTAACTGCTATTAGCAGCACTTTCTCTGCATACAGCAGGGTGTCTTTCAGAACCACCTGCCATTCTTCGTTTCCATCCTCACCACTTGCATGGCTTATGTGACTTTCTAGAACTTCAGCACATTGTGTTCTAGAATTTCTATGTCACCTAAAACTTTGTCTGCTTTTGAACACCTTAATTGGGAGGAGGCATCAGAGACAGGAAGAAAGGTGTTGATTTGGAGATTTTGTGTGAACTAGTTCTATGCTTCTTGAGACTGCCTTTTTCTAACAACCATATCATGCAATAAACAATTGCATTAAAATATGCCAGACCATTGTAAAAATAGACAATAAAATGTGAAAGAACAATAAACACAATCAAAGTGGTTTTTTCTGTGCACACAGAAATCCAAGAGACGTGCTCCCACTTAGTAATGACCTACTTGAAGTGATTTCAGGATAAATCACACATTTCACCTGTGCCTCCTCTCCCTACCTGCCCTGATCTGTGGCCTCATTCAGATCTGCACAGACCTATAGAAGCAGAACAAGGGTTTTCCACTGAAAAGACCCTGCCGGGAACAGTATTCTAGCCATGTGCCACCTACAATTCTCTTACCAAGAAGAAACACACCAGTGGACATGTTTTTTCCCCTAGAAATGTAATGTTGCATGTAGCATCTCATTTTATTTACATAGTTCTTTGAACTTCACTTGTCTCTCTCAGAATAGTTATAAGAAGTTGACTCCCCAGGAGGTGTAAGGTTCAAATACGCTCTGTCTCTCTCTTCCTCTTGGAATATCTGAGGTCTCTCCTACTTACCAATTGTCATTTCTTTCTATAATTTTAAATACAAAAGATGAATTCTAAAGTTTCCCCTACTTTCTAACTATATTTAAAATTACAACCCAAGAAAAGTTCCAAGTTCTTTTTTACACACTCTATAAAAGAAGAATGTTCTGGGTGCCTTTTAACACTTTGCATTTGAAATCTATTTGTATCTTTTAATAGCTATATAACCTTTGAAAAAAAGTACTTAACTGCTTGAGACTCAAAATGTATGAAAATTTTTAAATAATATTAAAAGTTTGTGAGTAAAGGAGCTAATGGACATAAACCACCTAGAAAAAAATTGGTAGAGTAGAAAAACACAATGGTAAATAGTATCATTTTAAAATAATTCATTAAAGGGTGGGGTGAGGATAGCTAAGACACCTAAAAAATTAGCTAACATTTGTTGTCCTTAACGCAGAGAAACTAAAGCAGATACCTGAAAAGCAACTGAGGCCAATAGGAAAAGGGGACCAGGAACTAGAGAAAAGGTGAGATCAAAAAGAATTAACTTAGAAGGTAACACCCACGCACAAAAATTAATGTGAGTCAACTCCCTGTATAGCTACCCTTATCTCAACCAGCAAAAACCCTTGTTCCTTCCTATTATTGCTTATACTCTCTCTACAACAAAATTAGAGATAAGGGCAAAATAGTTTCTGCTGGGTATCGAGGGGGTGGGGGGGAGAGGGAGGGGATGGAGTGGGTGGTAAGGGAGGGGGTGGGGGCAGGGGGGAGAAATGACCCAAGCCTTGTATGCACATATGAATAATAAAACAATAAAAAAATAAATAAAATAATTCATTAACAAGGTATGAGTCAGACTTAGTAAATCAAATGCTGTCATGTATCTAACACAACTTGGTAACAATAATATGAGTTGACTATCCTTTGTCCAAAATGCTTGGAATAAAATATGCTTCATATTTCTGACATTGTTGGATTTGGGGGTGTTTTCATAGACTTTACTATCTGAGAAGCCCTAACAGAAAAATCACATATCTGAAATGGTCCAAAATCTGAAACTTTTGAGTGTCATGTCAGTGCTGAAAAAGTTTCAGTTTGCAAAGCATTTAAGACTAAGAATGTTCAACCTGTAAGTATGAGCACACACACACACACACACACACACACACACAAAAGAAACCACAGATTATTTTCACACAAGTATCGTTGTAGGTTCTTAGTAAAACATTTCAAACTGAATTCAACAGTACTTCAAAACTTCAATTTATTAGTATTTGTTTTTATCCCAGGAATGTAAGACTTTAATGAGATGAGAGATGGTTCAACCTTGAGCTGCTAGGTCAACAGAAACAGAAAAAACACCAAGAAATCAAGTTTATCACATGGGCCAGGCCATAGGCTCAACTCCTTCAAAGCTGCTACAAAATGACCAAACTAGAAATGTTATTCTTTTTCAATAAACCCTCAAGCATAGGCTTTAAGAAAAGTATTTTCAGGGTCCACTGAAAAAATAGAGAATTCAAAGTTGATCTTCCTATACTTTCTGAAGCAAATCAAAAGTTTGGGTAGATCAAGAAAATGCACACACACACAATGGAGTATTACTCAGCCACAAGGAGTAATGACATGTGGTTTGAAGGTAAATGGATGCAATTGGAGGACATCATGTTAAGTGAAGTAAGCTAGGCTCAAAACATAAAAGCCACATCTTTTCTCTCATACATGGAAAATAGATCCAAAGATAAACATATAAACAAAACCAAGCATGATCATATAATAAATTAAGAAGTAGAACATGTTTATAATAGTGGAGCTACTCCATGGAACTTGGGGAAAGAGGGAAAGGAAAAGAGAATGACAGAGCATCAGTAATACCATAAAACATAACATCTGTGGTGGTACCCATGCTTATTGCAGCACTATTCACAATAGCCAAGTTATGGAAACAGCCAAGATGCCTCACTACTGATGATCAAGAAAATGTGTTATTTATACACAATGGAGTTTTACTCAGCCTCAGAGAAGAATGAAATTTTGTCATATGCAAATAAATGGACGGAACTGGAAACATCATCTTAAGTGAAGTTAACCAGGCTCAGAAGGCCAAAAAATCACATGTTCTCCTTCAGATGTGGACTTTAGACTTAAAACAAATGCCATATTATTGGGCATGGGTCACACACTAAGGAGAGACCACACACGGTTGGAATAGGGAAAAGGAAGGAAACCTAAAACTTGAAAATGTTTGATGTGCCCACTGTAGAGGAGCAAATATAGAAATCTTAAACTGACAGAGGCCACTATGGGAAGGTGACTGGGAAGCAGTGAGGAGGTCTGGTAGAGATGAACCAATGGGGGTTGCAATACACGTATGCATGGAAGCAATGCTAGGAATCTCTCTATATAGATATCTTTATCTCAAACTAGCAAAAATTCTGTTTTTCTTTTTATCTTATATGTTTTTTCTTCAACAAAATCAGTGAACAAGGGGGAGGAACAAGTTCTGCTGGGGAGGGGGAGGAGGCCCAAACATGTATACCCATGTGAGTGAATTATAAAATTTTTTTTTGAGTATTATAGTATTAAAGTAAAAACAAAAAAATCTGTGAAGGTAGAGGATATAAGGATGTGTATTGAAAGCCATTGAAAAATGCGGGGTAGGGGAGGTAAGGGAGGGTAATGGAAGGGGTTGAACAGACCAAAGTAAAGTTAACTCACAGTGGGGACACATTGAGAAGCCCCTTTAAACATTGACTTAGAAATTAATAATGCAAGACAGGGCTGTAAAATAGGTACAGTGGGGGGTACTAGTGGGAAAGGGGAGGGTGAAGGAAGGAGATGAAGGTGAGCATATATGGTGGATGGAATTCATATACTTATATGAAACAGAACAAAGAAGCCTCTTGCAATTGCTTTAAGTGGGGCAAGGAGGGGGTAAGGGGGAGAGATGATGGGGGTGATTTCAGCAGTGTACATTCCTGGAAGCAATGGAAGAGGTTGAGCTACAGAGCAAGATTGTCTCAAACAAGAAAAAAGGAAGAAAAGGAAAAAAGGAAGAAATAAGTAAGCATGAGGTGGTTAATTCTTTGAACTCTGGCCCCATGTTTGCCAGGCAAACACTCTACCACTTTAGCCATTCCTCCAGCCCCCCACTTCCTTTTTTTTTTTTAACTTCCTTTTTCAGATATGGTCTCACACTTTGTGCCCAGGCTGGCCTCAGACAGTGATCCTCCTATGTACCACCATGGCTTGACTTGTTCTTTAAGATGGGGGTCTCACTAATATTTTGCCTGGGCTGGCCTCAAACCAAACTCCTAACTCTACCTCCCAAGTAGCTGGGATTACAGATGTGAGCCACCAAACCCAACTGTGATGGTAAATCTTAGGAGGCTGTAAATGTAAATGGCTTTAGCACACCAATTAAATAACACAAGATGGGCCTATAAAATAGGTAAGGTTGAAGGACAGACCACAGAAGGTCCAGGAGACACTTCTACTCCCTAGGAAATGCCCATTTGCATCTGAAAGGCATATCTGCCCTCAGGCAATGCAAAAATAGGCTATAAAACCCACTCCCCAACCTAACACATGGGATCACCAGTTTCCAGGTCCCCCTGCATTCCCCAATATGCAGTCTTTCTTTTCTCTTCTCTACAAATAAATTTTCTACAAATAAAATCTTTCCGACTTCTGCTGTTAGAGTCTGTCTGTGCTTTCATTTTCAGAGCAGGCTCAAGAACCACAAGCACCTGAAATTCCTGTTCATGTCATCCATGCATCATCTTTGGTGACCCATGAAGGGACCGGCCATCACCTGAGGTTGGTATAGGTTGTGCCGAACTGGGAAAGGCTGCCTAGGAACATGACCATGTGCATCCAGCACTCTGGTGGAATCTATTTTCCAGGAGAGAACCCCACCACCACCACCACGGCCTCCTATGGTGGAACTCTCAGGTCTACCTTTTCTCTCTCTCTGTCTTGTTAAGGAGGGTTTCTCCCTAGGGAAACTGAGGAAAAGCTTCGAGCCCATTACAGCTGTAAGGCAGGCAGTCTGAGGAAAACTCAGATGCCAGGTGGAGGATTATACCACACGGCCAATGCTACATGGGCAGAGTCCGACTTCAGTGCATCAAGGCTTTTTTCTTTTCTCCTCTCTTTAAACTCTTACCTTCTTTCAAGATCTGACCCACTTAAGAGGTGGTCCAAAAACAGCCGGTGGAAAGGAAAGTTTGTGTTCAACCCACAAAAGGTATTCTGTCTGGGGCACTCCCCAGTGTCACCCTAAGGCTGGAGACACAACACCCTGATGCCCTAAGGCTCCAAAGGTGGCTAAGTCTTGGATCCCTCCAGCCATGTCCATGGCAAACAGACAATCAGATCTCTTATGCTTCCTTTGTGGTTTCCGTGGCCCAAGAGTAGAGGTCACCTCTTGCTTCCAGTGCTCCAGTACTGCCCTTGGGAAGGATCGACCTGGACAGCAGGGATGACCAATAATCCCTCATGTGTTGAGCCTGGAAACTCTTTTCCCCCAACCCTCACCTCTCCTTCCCCTTTCCCAGGCAGTTCAGGATGAGTTCCCCCTCCCCACTTTGCTCTAAACAGCAGTGAGCTTCTTTCTTCAGGGAGTTTGGGAAAATCCCTACAGGCACCAGAAAGTGCTAGTCTCCAATTTAGGCTTAACTGTCTTTGTCAAGCATCAGATTAATTGGTTAAACAAGTTCCCTCAGGGAAAGGAAAAAAAAAGTTAAAAGGCAAAAATCTCAGGTCTCCGTTTTTGCCCCTTATCAGAGCAAAAGACTTCAGATGCTCTCTGTTTTCATAAAAAGCATATATGCCTCACAGAATATATAGGGGGACAAAAGTCTACTTCATCAGGAGTCCCCATCCATGCCTCTGCAGGGGTCCTCCTTCTGGCCATGCAAGCCCTCTTGGTTACTTTGATAGAGCTATTTTTTAAATTACAAGCCTTCAGCTGGTAGAGGAGAACCAGGCCTACCTGGGTTGCAGGGCAAACAGGCGAGTCAAAATAGGTAAGAAGTTGGTCAAAAATCATTTCAGGGGGTTGGGTGTATCTGAAATGTCTGTAATCCTCCACAACATTACCCACAAGTGGCAGTGGCAGGAGCAAGGGAGAGAGGGATGTCCTCTCCCACTAGAGTTTCTCCTCATCTGGGGATGCCTAGATAAAAGGAGAAACCTCTGTTAAGGTGACCAATTTTCCCTTGTTTCCCTTTTTTAGATGGGGAATCAAGCCTCAAGGATCCAGAAAGGATCCCCTCTTGCCTGCTTATTAAAACATTGGAAAGCTCTTGATCTAGAAAGTCTTCAGCAAAAGTGACTTAAATTTTACTGCACCCAGGCTTGGGCACAGTATCCTCTGGGAGATGAGGAAAGATGGCCAGAAGGAGGGGGCACTAATTATAATACCATTCTTCAATTAGATATATTCTGTAAAAAGGAGGGAAAATAGACCAAAGTTCCATATGTTAAACTGTTCTTTTTCCTAAGAGACCACCCAAAATGGCTGAACAAATGCAGGCTAGATACCCAGACCATGACAACCCTTTGCAAAAAGCCCCCAAACTCCCTTGAATGAAAAAACCAATCTTATGCTCCATCAGCTCCCTCTCTTCCCCCTTACTCAGCTACCTTATACACCAGACATTGTCCCACAGGACTCTACGCCCTCCAGTTAATTCCTGGAGGGGATAGGGTTCATGTTCCTTTTAAAGCGAGTGAACTTAAAGAAATAAAAAAGGATTTAGGAAATTACACAGAAAACCCAGATCAGTACATCCAGGCATTTAGAGAAGTCAGCCAAAACTTTAAACTGAGCTGGAAAGATGTAATGCTATTGCTATCTCAGAACCTTACTTCTCTGGAGAAACAGTGGGTACTAGATCAGGCAGTCACAGCTGGAGACAATTATCACTTAGATAAAAGTGGCCCTACAGACCTGTCTCAGACTGGGCCCTCACAGGAGGAGGAGGGGGAGGGAGAAGAAAGACAAAGGCATTGGATACCTAGAAGGGAACCTCAATTCCCAATTCCAACAGGAGATTAGGCAGTGCCTAGGTATGACCCTAAGTGGGACCCTGAAAATGACAAGGATGAATGGAGTTGTAACCATTTCATCCACTGCATTCTTGAAGGTCTTAGGAGAGCCAAGGTAAAACCTCTTAATTACTCCCAAGTCACAGCTGTACAGCAAGGACTCTTAGAAACCCGAGCAGCTTTTCTACAGAGACTTAGGGATGCTTTACAAAAGCATACCAACATTGTACCAGAGTCACAGAGAGGAAATCATCCTAAAAGATAAATTTCTAACACAGTCAGCACCAGATATCCATAAAAAGCCTCAGAAACTGGTGGTTGAAGGGAGCAGAGATCTGGACCAATTGGTCTGTGTGCCATGTCTGTATACCATGATAGGGACTTAGAAAAAGAAAGGAAGGACCTGAAAAAGGAAAAGAGAAAGGCTAAGTGGCAGGAGGCTCTGATCACAGCACTCAGAGAGGCTTCCCCAGGGCAAAGTCCAAACCTGAGAACATGCTTTCAATGTGGACAGGAAGGTCATTTTAGGAGGGAGTGCCCCTGGAGAAAGATACCTCTGGGACCCTGCCCCATTTGTCAGGGAAAATGGTGGAAGGCACACTGTTCTCAGTTCCCAAGGGAACAGAAGCCAGAGCTTCCCACCCAATGACAGGTCCCGGGGCCTCCCATACAGGCTCCTGTGACCACCTTAAAAGCAGGGGAGCTCCAGGTTTCACTCATGACTGAAAAGCACAAGGTCAGCCTCTTTATCAATACTGGAGCCAGCATCTCAGCTATTCCTTTCTCTCCCGGACCCAGGTCCTCTAAGAAAATTACTGTTCAAGGCATATCAGGCCAGCCTCTAGAGCATTATTTCACTCAGCCTTTAGCCTGCTCCTGGGGAGATTTCCATTTCTGTCACTCCTTTTTAATTGTCTCAGAAGCTCCTACTCCTCTGCTAGGGTGAGACCTTCTATCTAAATTGGGGGTACAGCTCCTTTTACCCCCAGGAGAGTACTTTTGCTTGCCCCTAATAGAGGAACAAGTAGACCCCAGTGTGGACAGATGGACACACTGTGGGACGGGCACGAACAGCTGCCCCAGTCCTAATTCATCTCAAGGACCCCTCCTGGTTTCCCCATCAAAAACAATATCCTTTAAAGCCAGAAGTTAAGGAGGGGCTAATTCCCATAATCAAAGACTTAAAGAGACAGGGACTGCTAATAAAATGCTCCAGTCCCTATAATCCTCCTATTCTCAGTGTTGGGAAGGGACCTAAAAAATGGAGGCTAATCCAGGATCTCTGCCTGATCAATGAAGCAGTAGTGCCTCTCCACCCTATAGTCCCAAATCCCTATATGCTTTTAGCCCAAATACCTCCAGGTACCGCTTAGTACTCTGTCCTGGATTTAAAAGATGCCTTCTTTTGCATTCCCTTACACCCTAAAAGTCAACCTATCTTTGCCTTTGAGGACCCTACAAGTCTGAACAGGTCACTTGGACTGTCCTCCCTCAGGGATTCAGAGACAGTCCCCACCTCTTTGGGTTGGCTCTAACCCAAGACTTGGCAGAGTGGCAATACCCACAAGCTACTCTGCTACAATATGTAGATGACCTCCTGCTCTGTGGACCAAGTGAGCCTGTCATTTCATGAGCCACTGAATCCTCAGTAAACTTCTTAGCAGATAGAGATTATAAAATCTCTAAAGAAAAAGCCCAATTGTGTCAGTCTAGGGTTACATATTTAGGTCTTATCCTGGAGTAAAAAATGAAGTCTCTAGGAGAAGATAGAATCTGTCCAATCCTGGCGTTTCCTCTACCTAAATCTCTAAAGCAATTGAGGGCCTTTTGGGGGTCACAGGATACTGTAGAATTTGGATCCTGGGATATGCAGACCTAGCCAGGCCCTTATATCAAATCCTTAAGGAAGCACAGAGGATACCCAGCCCTTTATTGAGGGGGATGACAAGTCAGAAAATGCATTCCACCAGTTAAAAAAGGTTCTTATGACAGCTCCCACCCTGGGTCTCCCAGTACAAGACAAGTTTCAATTATATGTCTATGAAAAGGGAGCACTGGCCTTGGCATGGTGACTCAGCTCTGGGGCATCACTCTCCAGCCAGTAGGCTACTTAAGCAAAGAGTTAAATCAGGTAGCCAAGGGATGGCCAGGATGCCTCAGAGCAATGGCCGCAGTAAGCTTTCTAGTGCCTGAAGCTCAAAAACTTATCCTAAACCGCCCCCTAATGGTTTATACCCCACATGACCTAGGGGAATTTTAAACTCAAAAGGAGAACTTTGGCTATCTGACAGCTGTCTACTTAAATACCAAGCCCAGCTTCTGGGAGGAACCAAAATAACTTTAAGAACCTGTCAGAGCCTAAATCCTGCATCCCTTCTACCAGAGGCAGAGGGAAATCCTGAACACTCATGTGAGGAGATGCTTAAGGAAAATTATGCTGCCCGACCTGACTTAACTGATCAGCCCCTAAAAAACCCAGATCTACCCAAAAGACCAAAAACCATATGTTCTCCCTCATATGTGGACATTAGATCAAAGGCAAACACAACAAAGTGATTGGACTTGGAGCACATGATAAAGCGAGAACACACAAGGAAGGTATGAGGATAGGTAAGATATCCATAAAACTAGATAGCATTTGTTGCCCTCAACGCAGAGAAACTAAAGCAGATATTTTAAAGCAACTGAGGCCAATAGAAGAAGGGGACCAGGAACTAAAGAAAAGGTTAGTCCAAGAATTAACTTAGTAACACATATGTATAGGAAATTAATGTGAGTCAACTCGCTGTATAGCTATCCTTATCTCAATAGCAAAAACCCTTGTTCCTTCCTATTATTGCTTATAATCTCTCTTCAACAAAACTAGAGATAAGGGCAAAATAGTTTCTGCCTGGAAGCTAGGGGGTAGGGGGGAGAGGGAGGGAGTGGGGAGGGAAGGGAGTGGGGGAGGAGAAGGGGGGAGAAATGACCCAAACATTGTATGCACATATGAATAAAATTTAAAAAAAAAAATAAAATAAACTGAATGTAAAAAAAAACAGATCTAGAATTATACACTGATGGCAGTTCCTTTGTCAAGAATGGTATCAGACATGCAGGGCTTGCAGTTGTGACAGAATTTGGCATCCTCAGATCAGGTTGTCTTCCTCCTAATACAAGTGCTCAATTGGCAGAATTAGTGGCCATAACAGAAGCCCTAAGACTGTCAAAAGAACAAAGAGTAAACATCTATACAGATTCTAAGTATGCCTTCCTGATGCTGCATCCTCATGCAGCCATCTGGAAAGAAAGGGGAATGCTAACTACAACAGGATCTCCCATTAGACATGCTCGTGACATACTAGCCCATCTAGATGCTGTTCTATTGCCTAAAGAGGTCTCAGTGATTCATTGTAAAGGTCACCAAAATGGGGAAGATAAGATAGCAAAGGGAAACAAAGCAGCCGATGAGACAGCTAAATGGGCAGCCCTGCAGGAATATATAGCTGGCCCTCTCCTCTGGGAGAGGGCTCTCCTTCCCCCAGAGAGACCACATTATCAGTCAGAGGAACATAAGCAAGCCTCAGACCAAGGATAGCAATTAGATCACCGAGGCTGGTGGGTATCACCTGGAGGAAAGTTATGGCTCCCTGAGGCACTCCAGTGGAAAATTCTTAAGACTCTCCACCAACTCTACCATTTGGGCTTAGACAATAATTTGGTTTTGGTCAACAAAATGTTTGGGGGAACTAAATTAAGAGACACTGCCCAAAAAGTTGTATAGGGATGTGAAACATGCCAAAAATATAATCCCAATAATAAAAGACTCCAGGTGTCAGGAGCACAGAGACAGAGATCCTATCCTGGGGAAGACTGGCAGCTAGACTTTACCCATATGCCAGGGGGACCATAGTCAAAACTACTTTAGTATTTGTGGATACGTTTACTGGATGGGTGGAGGCTTTTCTTTGCAGTACAGAACATGCCAGGGAGATGGTCCAAGTTCTAATCACAGAAATAATCCCTCACTTTGGCCTCCCCAAAAGCCTTCAAAGTGATAATGGGCCTGCATTTAAGGCAGAAGTAACTCAGGGACTCTCTAGAGCACTAGGCATAGAATACCACCTCCACTGTGCCTGGCGCCCCCAGTCACCTGGAAAGGTAGAAAAAACAAATGAACTTTTAAAAAGACACCTGGCCAAATTGGCCCAAGAAACCCACTCCCCCTGGACCAAGCTCCTCCCTATTGCTCTCATGAGGCTCAGAAACACTCCAGGCAAGCAGGGACTGACCCCTTTCGAATCTCTATATCACAGGCCCTTCCTAACCAACGACCTCCTTCTTGACCAAGAGACAGCTCAGTTAATCTCCCATGTCACTCAATTTGCTAAATTCCAACAAGCACTCTCGGAGATCAAACAAGCCACCCCCCAGGGGGGATATAAAGGGGCCCCCACTCTTTTTCCCTGGTGACTTAGTTCTAATAAAGTCTCCAAATCCAACCTGGGACTTAAACACCCCTTTCTGGGAGGGGCCACATCCAGTTGTTCTGTCTACTCCCACGGCAGTGCGAGTGGCTGGCCTGGATTCCTGGATCCATCACTTGAGAGTCAAGAGCTGGAATTCCTCTGCAGACGCCACATCTCCACCTCCAGACCCAGAACTGGAGCCTGCCTCCTTCTCATGTGAACCTTTGGGTCAATTAAAACTGCTGTTCAAAAAAAAGACCAAAAATCGTATGTTCTCCCTCATATGTGGACATTAGATCAAGGGCAAACACAACAAGGGGATTGGACTATGAGCACATGATAAAAGCGAGAGCACACAAGGGAGGGGTGAGGATAGGTAAGACACCTAAAAAACTAGCTAGCATTTGTTGCCCTTAACGCAGAGAAACTAAAGCAGATACCTTAAAGCAACTGAGGCCAATAGGAAAAGGGGACCAGGAACTAGAGAAAAGGTTAGATCAAAAAGAATTAACCTAGAAGGTAACACCCACACACAGGAAATCAATGTGAGTCAATGCCCTGTATAGCTATCCTTATCTCAACCAGCAAAACCCCTTGTTCCTTCCTATTATTGCTTATACTCTCTCTACAACAAAATTAGAGATAAGGGCAAAATAGTTTCTGCTGGGTATTGAGGGGGGGAGCGGGAGGGGGTGGAGTGGGTGGTAAGGGAGGGGGTGGGGGCAGGGGGGAGAAATGAACCAAGCCTTGTATGCACATATGAATAATAAAAGAAAAATGGAAAAAAAAAAGAAAAAAAAAAAAAAAAAAACAAAAACAAAAAGAAAACACCTACAGGTACAGATAAGTCACCTCCGTGAGCCTTCTTTATCCAAACCTCCAATACCTCCTAATTAGTCTATTCATTCTGCTTGTAATTAATTTGGGAATAGGGCTAGCTGCTACAGCTCCCTCTAGTTGGACTAGAGCCCCCAAAAGACAGCATCAACATGTTCCTTTCATTTGCTAACTATATTGCTATAGGGTTTGGTCTTCTGGGTACACTAGCACCCCCATATGGGAAGAGCTATAGTCCTTCATGGAAAACCAATGGGTTCTTAAATCTCTCTCGAGCATTTGCCCTTCCAAAATCTCCAATGAAGAACTCCTGGGTTTGCTATGAGAGACTGACAGCCGTTCACCTGCTGACATGGATCCTATTAAATTTCACCCAGGGTCCCTTCCGTTCTTTGATATTCAGGCCAGATAACTTCTCCTATGCCATGGTTCCTCTTACAGGGGTCCTGGGAAGAACCAGCCCACTATGTCTTACTCTTGGCTTGGGTTCATTTCTCAGACGAAAATTCGGATGTTTAACGTTTCTGTCCCAGACAACTATATACAGGTTTGTCATTCGTCAATAAAAGACCTAGGGCCTACATCCCAAAAAGACATTTTTGACTTCACCACCCTTAAAGGTGACTATGACCTCACAGCCAGCTGGTGCTGTATGAATAACTCTAAGAGCCTCACTTTTATGAGTCCTGATTTGCTTAGGGCTAATGCTTGTAATGGGAGCCTTGTCTCCAAGCTAAACAAGTCCTCAAACCTCACTGGTAAAAACTCTTATTGCATACTCACGACTGGCCATCACAGATGTATCTTAACAAAATATACGACAGGATTAGGAAAGCTGTGTAACTCTACCTTTCCATCCCCTGTGTCTCCATCTTTTACCAGCAGCCTTAAAGTCTCTGACTACTTGTTTCCAGGAGCCACCTCCCAGGCCCAAGCTAACACCACCAAGGTATTTTATGCCTTGAGGAAGGATATCTCTTTGTAGGAAGTCATGGAAAAAGGACCAGGTATGGGGGCTGCCATGTCTACACTCGAACCATACTAGAGGAAATTGGGTAATTGCCCAACTAATACCTAATCCTGAACACATCTCTTTTTGGAATAATACTATAATACAACAAACTGAATTTTCCCAATGAACAGGAACAGCTTCCTATAGAAATAGAAGGGAGGTTACTTTAATAGTTTTAGGGAGAACAGCATTAGTTGCAGCTCTTGCTGGAATCAGTTATGGGGTGATTGCCAATCATGTAACTGCAAAAAACCTAACCAAAGGGTAGAGGACACCTCAGACCAGGTAGGCCTTGCCATTAAGGACATGCAAAGGCCTTTGCTGTCCCTTGGCTGTATGATAATGGACCACCCCCTGGCCCTAGATTTTCTTTTGGCCAAACAAGGGGTGGGTATGTGCCAATGCCAATACCTCCTGTTGCACATATATAAACACTTCAGGCATTCTAGAGGAATGTGCTGATTACATTCTCCAACAGGCTAAGTGGCTCTGTGAACAATCTCTTGAAACTCAGGTTTCCATACAGGTATGGACCAAATAAAATCCTGGCTCCCCTCCAGAACTTGGTTCCTACCCTTTCTGGGGTCTATAGTTGTCCTTATTCTCTTGCTTGTGTTTGGGCCTTGCATTTTAAACTTACTTGTCAAGTTTGTTTCTTCTTGCCTAGAATCCATAGAACTACAAATGCCTCTGGTGGAGATGAAAATGACCTAGTACCGTGGTCCCCTTGACAACCCCTCTCATGGTCAGCCCTGATGCTGTGGGCCCCTTCATCACCTCCTGTCAGCAGGAAGCAGTTACTGAACAGACTTCGTCATCTCTATTCCTAACAGCAATTAGGTCGGTCACTGAGAGGGGGGACCAAGGAGTCACTTCTCCCTAGGAAATGCCCATTTGCATCTGAAAGGCATCTCCACCCTCGGGCAATGCAAAAATAGGCTATAAAATCCACTCCCCACCCTGACTCAGAGGATCACCAGTTTCTGGGCCCCTCTGCATTCCCCAATATGCAGTCTTTCTCTTCTCTTCTCTTCAAATAAAATCTTTCCAACCTCTGCTGTCAGAGCAGGCTCAAGAACCCTGAGCACCTGAAATTCCTGCATGTGTCATCCATGCATCACAGTCAGGGTGGGGTGTGGATTCAGATGCAAGGGGGGAGGGTGAACAAAGGAGATTAAGGTGAGGGAATATGGTGGATGGATTCCATATACTTATAGGAAATAGAACAAAGACACCTCTTGCAATAGTTTTAAGTGGGGTGGGGATGGGGATTCAGGGACAAGATGGTGGGGGTGATCTAACCAATGTACAATATAAGCCTACATGAAATTGTCACAATGAATCCCCCTTGTACAATGAACATATCCTAATAAAAAAATTAATGGAAAAAATACCAGCTAAAAACAAAGGTTTTCAAAATGAATAAATAATCACAGTCAACTATAAACTATGTACCAAAAATCCAGGTATCAGTATATTAAAAGTAAAAAGATATAAAAAGATACAGCATGCAATACTAACACAAAAATTTGGAGTGGCCATATTAACATCAGCTTATGAAGTACACAGCAAGGAAAATTACCACAGATAATGAGGGACGTTATATAATGATAAATAGACTGTTATGGATGGAATTGGGTACCCCAAAATTCCTATGTGGATTCCTTAACACACAATGTGACTTCATTTAGAAACAGAACCTTTAGGGAGATAATTAAGGTTAAATGAGGTGGAACCCTAATTTAATAGGACTGGTGTCCTTATAAGAAGATCAAGAGAAACCACATCGTTCTTTCCTTCTCTCTGTGTATGTACAATGTGCACAAGGAAAGGCCAAGTGAGCAACGAAGCAGCCATCCACAAGCCAAGAAGAAAGGTCAGTCTCCCTTCTCCTCTCCCCCATATTTGCAGCCTCTGTTTGTTACTATTTTACTCTCTACTTCTATGAGTATGACAGCACAAATATCTTCCTCCAGAACTGTGGAGAAAATGAATTTCTGATATTTAAGCCACTCAGATTCTGGTGCTTTGTTATGGCAGCCCTATCAAGTTTATGCATGGGGCATTTCACTTAAAAAAAAAAAAGTACCCTACATCTGTATTTAAATTCATAAAGCAAAATTCGATAGGACCAAAAGGAAAAAAATTTCAACATACTTTCCTCGGTAATCAATGAAACAAATAGAAAATGAGCAATGACATAGAAATTGTTAACTATCAAACATTTCTAATAAATATTCAAAGGCTATTCCAACCAGCCAACACAGATGTATATTTATATGTTCACACACAGATACAATTTTGTCATGTATGGGCAAATGGAACTCTCAAGATAGACCATATCTTAAGCAATTAAACAAATTCTAGGAAATTCAAAAGAACTAGAATTGAGGCAAGATAGATAGATGAGGAGACAGGAAAATTATATTTTAATCAATATTTAAAGGACCAGACTCTGGCATTGAAACAAGGAGAGCCAGAGCAGGTGGTCCCCTCCCATCTTTTAGATGCTAAAGTTATAGGAACAAGGGGACAAAGAGGAGCTACCTGCTTCTGCTTTCTTCTTTAAGATGTTAAGGAGCTGCAAGGATCCTTGGATGGGTGCAGAATAATCATGTCTAGGATGTTTAAAGCATCCTATTGTCTCTGATTTAGGGTGTGATTTGAGAGGGTGACCCCTCCCTGTCAGCCATCTCAGCCACTCAGACCCATTATCTCTGACCAGCTCGCCAGTATAAAACTAAATGTTGAGGAGAACCATTTTGAGTCTTTGCTCCCATTTCCTGTGTGGGGAACAGGAAATGCTTCTCTTCCCCCTGCCCCACCTCCATACTTTATCCTGTTATACCAAAACAAATTCTTGCCAAAACTTTCACCTTGTGAGACTCCTTGTTGTGAGACAACTTGAAATACTTTTCAATGTTTGTGGCTTTCAAGGACCTGAGATTTTGCATGCAAACTGGGAAGCTATGGGAGCTCCCCCATCTGTCCTCTGACCAAACCAAACTTCCACTAGAATTTAATAGCAAAAATACATCTGGAAAATCCCCAAATATTCCAAAATAAAATACCACCCCTCTAGGTATCCCATGGATAAAAAATAGTCTTGGGAAAATTTAGAAAATATTTTAACTGAGTGAAAATGAAGGCAAAAACATATCAAAGTTTGTGGGATTCAGTAAACAAATCTTAGAAATTTATAACAAAAGTGTTTACATTTAAAAAATGGACCCTAAACAATGATATTAGCTTCTACTTTAAGCATTTAGGGAGAAATGTAAGAAATTAAAAGCAAAGCAAGTAAAACAATGAAAGAAAATAAAGGTGAGAGGTGAAGTAAAGCTATTAAGATAACAATCAATACCACCATAGGCCAATTCTCCAAAATAAAAATCAATGAAATTAATTAATGTCTAGCCACAGTGAATAAGAAAAATGAAAACACAAATTTCCAGTATCAGGAATGAAAAAGAAGACATTCCCAAAGGTACTTAAAAGATACTAAAAAAAATACTACGAACAACTGTACGTCCATAACTTTGTCACCTTAAAAAATTATGAATTTTTATGACTTGAATGTCATGTACTTTTTTTACAATTAATATTTTTAATTGACAAATGATTATATATCATTCATTCTACCTATCTACCTTTCTATCTATCTATCTATCTGTCTATACAGACACATACATATGATGTGGAATGTGTGAATCAGGACAGTTAACACAGCCATCACCTCACTTACCTTGGTGTGAGACAATTCAATTTTAAACTCTTAACTATTTTGAAATATACAATGCATCGTTACTGACTATAGTCATCCTGCTGTACAATCAATCCCAAACTTAGTCCTTCTCTCTTAGGCAAACTTATAACCTTTGACCAACAACTCCCATTCCCGTCTCGTCCCCCCTGCTCCAGCTTCTGGTAATGACTGTTCATCCTCTACTTCTATGAGCTTGGCTTTTTTAGATACCACATAGAACTAAAAATGTAGAATTTGCCTTTCTGTGCCTGGTTTATTTCACTTAGCATAATGTCCTCCAGGTTCAACCATGCTGTTACAAATGATAGAATTTACTTCCTTTAAAGGCTGATTAGAACACGATGATGTATGCCATAGTTTGGATCTGGAATGTCCCCAGAAGGCCACATTAACAAGGCTTGGTCCCCAGCCAGTGGTACTATTGAGATACTGGTTGAATCTCTGAGAGATGGTGAGGCAAGCTAGTAACAGAGAAAAGAAGAAACTTGCATAGAACTCCACCTTTCTCAACAGAAGGTCTTCCCATGCTGAATTCTTTCTTGTCCCCACCTAGAGCCACCTCACCCATCCCCTGCAGTTGTAAATTGCTTTCCAATTGTAAATTCTTCCGCAGTTGTAAATTCCCCAAAAGACAAGGAATCTTTGGGTCGGGAAATGGCGAATTCCTGGTAAAGGGAAATTTGTCCTCAATCTGACCTCTCAGGTAAAGCCCTCTACTTAAGACTTTATGAATATTGGTCTCATCTCACACATGCAATTAAAAACCTAGAAATCAGCATAAGCACATGAGCAGAACACCCCATGGTATATAACAAGACCCTGTCAGTCAAACCTGCCAATCATTGATTACAATAGCTTTGTATTTTGAAATTAGACAGTATTATATCTCCAGGTTTGTTCTGCTTATCCAGGATCTTTTGTTGTTCCACATGAATTCAAAGGTTTTTGGGGTTTTTTTCTGTGAAAAATAACATTGGAATTTTGGTAGGGATTGCATTGAATATGTAGATTGCTTTGGATATTGTTGGCATTTTAACAGTCTTAATTCTTCCAATCCATGAACATAGGCTATCTCTCCATTTATTTGGGTTTTCTTCAATTTCTCTCATCAGTGTTTTACAGTTTTCAATATACAGATCTTTCAACTCCTTAGTTAAACTTATGCCTGAGTATTTTGTTACTAATGTACATGGGATTGTTTTTCTGAATTTCCTTTTTATATACTTCATTACTCTTTATAGGAATGCTACCAATTTTTCTATGATTTTTGGATCCTACAACTTTACTGAACTCATCAGCTCTTACATAATGTGTGTACTGGAGTGCTTTTTATTTCATCCTCTTGCATAATTTCCCTGGCTAGGGATTTAAGCACTGCATTGTAAAGAAATGATGACAATGAAAGTCCTTAACTTTGCCCTGACCTTAGAGTATGATGTTAGCGCTGGGCTTTTCATATATGGTTTTTATTGTGTTAAGGTACTTTCTTTCCAAACCTAATCTACTTACAGTTTTCTCATTAAAAAAGATGATGAAGTTTGTCAAAAGCTTTTTCAGCATATATGAAGATAAAACCACATGGCTTTTATTCTTCATTTGGGTGAGGTGGCATACCACACTCATTTACATATTTGGAACTATCCTTTCATCCCAGGGATGAATCCTACTTGACCATGGTGAATAATCCTGCTAATGTGTTGTTGAACTCATTTACAAGGAAACTCCAAGTCAACATCTACTAAGAGTATGGATGTAAGAATGTTCAACACCACAGTAGCAAATCAAATCTAACAACATAAAAAACCTCACAACCAAATGTAACATTCTGGGAATGCAACATCAACTCAACACTCAACGTAATTCACCAGCTTCGTAGATTAAAGTAAAACCAATAAATGATATCAGTAGAGGCAGTAAGATTTTGACAAAACTCAAAATAAAATTAATTTTTGATAGAAGAATTCTCAGCAAACTAGACATGCAAGACAGAAACTTCTTTAACCCAGCAAATTGCTTCTATGAAACACCTATAGCAAACATTGTGCTTAACCTTGGAGGATTTAATGCTTTTCCCTTGAAAGGGGGAGCCAAGATAATTTGTTCACTCTCAGTACCCGCTATTCAGCATTGCATAGACTTCCTAGTTAGCGTATGTAATAAAGCAGGAAAAAGAAGTGGAAGCAATATAGACCTGAAAGTAAGAAACAGCTGTTTCTATTCGCAGATCATATAACAGTCTATGTAGGAAACATTAAAAAAATGTACAAACAAGTGAGTTTAACAAGGTCCCAGGATGCAAGATCAACACACAAAAATCAATCATAGGTCTATACATTAGCAATGAACTAGAAATAATATTTTAGGTTTTTTTTTAACATTTTTTATTTTCATGTAGTCATACTGAGGGTCCCTTGTGACATTTACAAATGTTCTTACAATATATCATACTTGGATTCACCCCCTCCATCATTCTCCTTTATCCCCCTTCCTCCCATCCCTGGAATAGTTTCAACAGGTCTCATTTTTCCATTTTCATACCTGAGTACACAATATTTCCACCATATTCACCCTCCTCCACCCTTTCCTTATATCCTCCCCCTCCTACTTGTCCCAACCCCCAGCCAGGACCTGTTTTTAATCTTCCTACTCTCCATTTTTGAATAAAAGACACTTTTGTTTAAGATATCTATACAGTTTTATTATGACATTTCCATGTATCTATGTATTGATTTTAAACAAAGTACTGTCTCATACTAAAATGCACATAATAATTATGTATAACTCTTATAAGATGTATAGGATATGCACTGATGAAAGAAATCAAACAAGGTCCAGATGAACTGGGATATGTACTGTGCTCACAGATTAAAAACACAATATTGTTCAAGATGTCCATTTTCCCCAACTGATCATAGATTCTATACAGTCCCTATGAAAATCCAAGCAGAATCTTTTGAAACATATTTAGAATATACTTCTTTTTGTGGGACTTGGATTTGAACTTAGGGCTTCATGTTTACAAAGCAGGTGCTCTATTGCTTGAGCCACACCTCCAGCCCCTAAAATAGATCCTCATTTATATTGAAAAGGAAATCAAGTAGTTAAAAGAATTGAAAATGAACTCAGAAGACTCTGCCACCTGGTTTGAAAACCTCAATAATCACTGTGATATCAGTGAAAGATTACATACATGATCAAGGAAACAGAACAGAGTCCAGAAATAGAACCATGCAAATATGGTCAGGTCAATTTTAACAAAGGCTTTCTTCCTTAGGAGAAAAGATGATGTTTCAAATGTTTCTGGAACCAGTGGTTATCCATATGCAAAATCTTGACTTTCAAATGTACCTTACATTATATAAAAATTTACTCAAAATGGATGATAGACTTCAATGTATAGCCTAAGACTATAAAACTTCTAGATGAAAACAAATGAGAGACTCATTGTGATACTCTATCAAGTAGTTCTTAGGTGCAATCCCAAAGGCATAGTCCATTAAGTAAAAACACAATAAGTCATATTTCTGCAACATTAAAGACTTCTGCTCTGTGGAACATACTGTTTACAGAATGAAAATGCAACTCACAAAACGCAGGAAAGCATTTGCAACTCACACGTCTAAGAAAGGATTTGTATTCAGAATAAATAAACCGTCAAAACTCAATAAGCAGATAAGCAATTCAATAGAAACGAACAAATTACTTCAACAAACTTCAACAAAGAAGATATTGATGGAAGATAAATACCAAAAATACTCTTCATTATTAGGGAAAAACAAAGTAAAACCACAATGAAATGCACTGCTCATCTTTTTGAATGATTAAAACAAAATTAAAATAACTACAATTGAAACTATCAACCATCAGCAAGGATATAAAATAATTAGAGCTCCCATATAGTGTGTCTGGGAATGCAAAATGGTATAGTAACATTAAAGAGTCAAAAATTCTAAAAAAAAAAAAAAAAGTAAGTCAAAAGATGAATATATATCAAAGAAAATTGTTAAGTTTTAGAAATCAGTAAGAACACTAACGATGTAAGTTGGAAATTGACAAATGACGTTGATAAGCACTTCATAAAAAGTGAAATTCAAATGACACATAAATGGGAAAAAGTTGGACTCATTGCTATGAGATGAACAGAGAGACTATTCTCTGTGATTCACTACCGACAAGGATTTTTAAAAACAGCAGTACTCAGTATTTGTGAGGGCACAGTAAAAGATATATTCTCATAAACTATTGGTGGCAATGTAATTTGTTCAAGCCCTCCCAGACATGATTTGTAAATATCTGTCATAAGCTGTAAAAAACTTCATCCTCTTTGAATTAGTAATTTTACTTCCATGAATGGATCCTAAGGAAGTCTTCAAAAGTGAAGACAAAGATTTATATATAAAAAAGTTCACCATGGCATAATTTTCAATACTGGAAACTAGAAACAACCTCAATACACAAAAGGCTTAACCCAATTATGGCATGAGTATAAAACAGAGTGTTATTCAGCCATTAAAAATATTTATGAAGAATTTTTGATGACATGGGAAAATATTTTTGATACAGTGATGTCTTTAAAAAGCAAGATAGAAAACTATGTACTATGATACTTATAATGTATACATAAATATGGATATATGATTCTAAGAGGGCTAGGATTATTTATGGATAAATAAATACGGAATGTAAATGCAAACCATAGCTTATATACACATGGCAATCAAAGAGAAATCACCATTAAGAAGACCAGACAGCTTTGTTATTCTATTTTTAAAATGTTACTTAAATGATTTCTTTCTTATCTTTTATGGATTTTTTTATATCTTAAAAACAAATTACATTACTTTTATAATTAGAAAAATAATGAAACTATTTCAAAGCAATGCTTCTCTTTGTTTGTGGTGTATGTCAGTCTTTGCTAGAGACCAAATTGTCTCATGACATAATTTTGTCTGAAGGAGAAATGCTAAGGATGTCATTTTCCTCAGGAATTATATGATGCAAAGATCCTTCCTCTTTAGGTATCCACTAGCTTTTAATGGCAAATACTCTTGGAATTTTACTGAAAAAATAATGTCCATCAATATCAGAAAAAATAGGTTATGCTGTATCTGAATCCAACTCAGAAGTTTTCACAACTATAAGTTACAATATTAAAATATCTTACCCCATATCTTTTAGTATCTTCAGCACCTTAGAACTCACACTCTGTAATGGACATAGGCAGGGATGGAGGGTTAGATTGATATAGTGAGGGAATTAAGTCAAAGTTGCTAGTTATTCCACACTCTGTGGTACCTCAAATATAATTTGTATGTGTCAAGTTATCCAAATTTACATAGGAATGTTATAAAATGTAGATTATGAAAATTCAAGTCTTAGGGCATTTGCTTAAAGCAATTAATTGAGACAAAAAAGAATAAAGGAAACAATTAACTTTGGACAAGGAGAATTACAAGCTAAACATAACATGAACATTGGGTCTTTCCAGGCAAGTTCACTGGAAATAATAGCAGATAACTGACTCAAATATCTACCAAAGATCACGAAATATACTTTAAGTATTTTTATCTGAAGTAACAACCTTATATAATTAATAATCTGAGGTAGGATATTCATTAAAGGTTAAATTCATAGTGACCCTTGAGGCTTATTTTTACTGGGAAGATATTTATAGCTTGGGTTGATTTATTTCAAGGGTGTGGGAAGGACTTCTGGCTTCTTAGGATGTAGAAAGATGGAGAAGCATCATTCTAGTCCCTACGACAATAACAACTGCCAGAGGACTGTCAAATTTACAACACATCTTGAACACACTGGAAAGCTAATGTAGGAGGACAACAAACTCTAAGGAAATACAAGAGCTTCTAAGGAGAGATGGGGCATGAGCACTTCTTCATTGGGGTAACCATTGCCAAACATGAGGAAGGATTCAGCTAATAGTTTTAAGTACTCAATGAAGATCAATGTGAGAGAAAGGCCCTGTGAGAAAATTCAGTCACCTGTGTTCTAGAATCACAGAGACATTGAAGAGAGAGCAAGGGTTTTAACAAAGCATCTTTTATGAGAATGGTAGCCATTTGGTGAAAAGAATATTAAGCACTGCCTTAGATTCTTCTGCTCTGGTTCTTTTACCAATCAAAACACTAACAAAAAGTATCAAACCGTGCCCTACAGAACTGGTAAACACTCACTGCAGATGAAGAACTAAAACACAACACCTCTATCATGGAGATGGGTGGGAACACATCCTGGGGAGGCTGGGGGTAAGCAACCTACAGGTAGGATAGGGTAACATAATTCATGCCCAGATTGGCTCAACCCCAACTGGTAAATGTGTAGAAGAAAATGCAGATTGAAGAACTATTTATCTCAGTTCCTCATTCATTACATGAGATAGCTGACTTGCCACAGTAGGAAAAACATTATGTGGCATGTGCCAAAAAAAAAAAAAAGACACAAATCAACCAATATATGCAGATCAACACAGATATTATAACTCTTAAAAACTTTAAAATAATCTGGATGAGTGTGTAATCCCACCTATTCAGGAAGCAAAGGTAAGAGGATTGAGGTTTGAAGTCAGCCTAAGCAAAAATGTGAAACTATTTTTAAAACAAACCAAAAAAAATGGGGTTGCGGGTGTGGCTCAAGTGGTAGAGTGCTTGCCTAGCAAGTGCGAGGCCTTGAGTACAATCCCCAGTACTGAAAAAGAAAGAAAAGAACCATCATTAATATATCAAATAATCTAGTAGAAAAATGGAGACAATATGCAGGGATCAGACAGTTCATCTTGACAGAGAAAAGAAAACTATCAGAGAATCAAACAGAAATACTGGAAATGAAAAACAAGATCTAAGGTGCCCTTTCATTCTAGACAATAGATGCAACCTGGCTCAGGAAAGACTCAGAAACTTGAAAGTAGGTCAATAGAAACCACACAAACAGGCTTGGGACCCTGGAGCCTCATTTTGGAGAATGAAGAGGGAAGGTTTGCTCTTTGGGGCAGTTTAAGAGATTCTGCAGAAGTACATGCTTGGCTTTACCAAGCAACTTATTTCATGGAAATAAAACCTTCTCTAGGCCTGTACTTCAAGCAGCCCTTTTGTAAGAGTCAACTAAATTGAGTCTTTTCTGTCAAAGAGCTAGCTCAGTCAGTAGAGCATGAGACTCTTTATCTCAGGGTTATGGGTTTGGCATCACACTATGAAATATGTCTGTCATTGTATGGATTTTAGCTAATTTCTGCAGTTGTCTATGTGCTCTGTGGCAAGTCACCTAACTCTATAAAGTTTCTGCCTTCAGTAAAGAATTGTTTGTCATCGGTTTTAAGATAACCATTGTCCAAAGAATTTCTGCTCTCCCACCCCAAGGTCTCCTTGGCCCATGGGTTAAATATATACTTGATACTGCCATTTCAGGCCTCAGTTTCCCAGAATCCTAGAATCCTGCACCTCATGAATCACCACTTTGTCTTTATGTACACCAACAAAATTAAGTTTCGTTTTCATGCTCTCCAAACATGTCTGTTCTTCCCCCATTCCCTCCCCTAAACCTCAACCTTAGTCAATCACAAAAACTGTTAACCTGAGCTCCCTCCATTGGAGCAAGGGGCAGTCCTGCACTAGGGATAAAAACTGAGCATACTTCTGCCATGGTGTGTGCTTGCTTGACTGACTCTGGTCAGAGGCACACCCTTCTGCAGAAGTAAATTTTGTCTTGCCTATCAACTTTTGAGCATGAGTCTGATTTGTGACTGCGCAGCTCCCTGATATTTCTGACACTTTGTCTCTTATTCAGAAGGTTCCCACATATGCAATGCTAGTGCTTCAAGGATACCATAACATTTCTGCACTTACTGGCTCAAATATATCCCATTCTTGGATGCTCTCCTTCTCTAACACCTGTAACATTGTCCTCAATCACTGACACTGTTTACACCATACATGTGTCCTACATAACTAACATTTGGCAGTCACCAGGGGACCTTTCCAAAGCTAGCTGCCTAGGTAATAATAGTTTTTGTCTTCTTGTTTTTGCAGTACTAGGGATTGAACTGAGGGTCTCATGCTTATTAGGCAAGTGCTCTACCACTTGAGCCACTCCTTCAATCCTTTCACTTTTAGTTTCTCAGATCAGGTCTTGTGGTTTTATCTGGGTTGCCCTTGGATGGGGATTCTCCTTCTTCTACCTCCCAAGTATCTGGAATTATAAGTACACACCACCACACCCAGCCTAGTACTGTGTTTTTTCTTTTCTTTTCTTTTTTGTAATTGGTGAAATTGTTTAACCAGGCAGGGTGAGGAGGCGCTCACTGGGACCCATGGCAGCTCACTTGGCTGAGGTGACAGTATGGTGCCCAAGAGTCATGGAAGAAGTGTGAAGTGCTATGAAAGCAGTCTGGAGGGAGATAACCTGGTTCATGAATTTCTCCCATGGTTCTTCTGAGCTTGGATGTATTTTTGAGTTCTCAGGAGGAAGATGAAAATAGAAAGGAACCTTTCAGTAGATGTAGGCAGCCATTGGAACCTGACACTTACCCTAAAGATAGGATAAGCAGGAATCCCTGCCCACCACCTTCAGCATTGCCTACAAGACAGTCACTTGGTCACCTCACAAACAAAGGAGTTCTTCTTACAGGGAAAAAGACTGGTTCTTGTTGCAGCTATGGAGTAGTTTAAACCCAGTTATGTGGCAAATCGTACAGGGAAGTGGAAGAAGTACCAGATTCCATACAAGAGAGCTAGATTCCTTCAGAAGCACAGTCATCACCATACAGATAGGTCTTTAAAGGACTAGGACATTCTTTTGTCTGAAGAAGGGACGACACTGGCTTTACTGAATGAGTCTGCATAATGGGCATGGCCCTTGGTTACAGAGCAGAGAATGAAATGTCTGTGTTGATTTAACAATGCAGGGGAAGCTAGTTCTGCTCCAATTCTTGATCAAGAACTTGGCTGATTGAGGAGTACATTTTCCCATTGGAAGACATACCTGAATTTTATTCAGCCATAAAGAAAAACGAACTACAGATCATCATCATCTTAAGTGAAGTTAGCCAGGTTCAGAAAGCCAAAGACTACATGTTTCCTCTCATATGTGGAATGCAGGCCAAATACAAATGCAAGCAGTATTATGAAAAACAGATCACACTAAGAGGAGGCCATATACAAGAGAGGGAAGGTAAAAGAAGGAAGTTAAAGAGAATATGGTCCTATACGAGAATAAATACAGAACTTTAAATCTGTTGAAATCACTGTAAGATGAGGACTAAGGTAGAAAGGAGAAAAATGCAGAGGATGAACCAATTCATGATACAATACATATATATATGGAACTGTCATGATGAAGCTCTCTGTATAGCCATCTTAAACAAAAAATGCCTTTTTTTTCTCTCCAAAAATGGAGAACAGGAAGGTTCTTTCTGGGGGTTGGTACCAGAGGGAGGGGAAAGAATATAAAGGAGGGGTGTAGGAGGTGAATATGGTAGAAATATCATGTACTCAGGTATGAAAATGAAAAAATGACACCTGCTGAAACTATTCTAAGAATGGGGAGGGGAGAATAAAGGAGAATGATGGAGGGGGTGAATTCAACTGTGATATATTGCAAGCACTTTTGTAAATGTTACAATGTACCTCCAGTACAACAACAACAAAAAACATCCCAGAGTTATGAATGTAAACTGACTACCTTGCTGAGGTAGTCACCATGCTTGGTGACTAACATGGTCGTACAAGAACTTGGGCATCAAGAGAGAAGTGCCCCCAATAAGTTCCAGATGCAGAGGAGTTGGTGTGAACCTTTCTCAAGGGGCAATGGCTTTGCATAGTCTCTTGTCACTGAAGGAAACTACCATGCCCTGCTACCTCAAAGGAGAAGATAATGAACAAGGCCCCAGAACACACCTGGGGATACCATGCAGGACGGAGAGAATGGAGGATCCCAGAAAAGAAGGACGGAGGACCCTCTTCTAGTTACTATATTTGATAAGAATATTTCCAAGATGGAACCCAGTAGCTACAATTAGCCATTCCTTTACGTGGGCTTCCTCCAAGGATTCTGCTTAAACTGAATAAACTGGAAACATACAGAAGCTTGGTTTCTCAAATTTCAGAGGAAAGGTTGAGACTTTACAGGAAGAAGAAACAACTAATAGTGAGGGCTACAAGCCTTCCCTTGAGTTGCCAGTGCTTTGATCATTCACCTAACCTTGCACACAGCTGCCTTACTCGGTGTACTCTGCTTTCACGTGCAATCAAAACCCAGCAGGGCCAGGCATGGACATCGAGTGAGTTTGCTGTAGGGAGCCTTTTTCTTTTTTTCTTCTAAGACATGATTCAGAGCTGTGAGATTTTTTTTAAAGCCATTTTAAGCTAATGACTGTTCCAACTCTTATACATCAAAAGCCATTTACAGGATCAGCGAGTGGAAAAAAAAAGGAAAATGACAGGTTTTGAGGGAGACATGGCTGGCATTTAACTACCAAAAAGCACAGAAATGGAGGTGCTTTACTAAGAGACACAGAGTATAGACTGTAATGCGACTGGAGAGAGAGGAAATGTGTCGCGGCTTAGGAGGAGAGGGTGAGGGGCAAAGGGCAGTGGTGGGGCCATAGAACAGAAGGAGCTTGTAGGGGAAAGGCAGGACTAGTCTTTTCTGCCTTGACAACTTTCAGATACCTTGGGTTTCCAGACAGGGATCTGCACTTGCTCACTTGTGTTTATCTTACCTTCCTTCCAAAGACTCATTGGAATAATCAAGAGATACAAATTCATATTAATAGGAGCAGTGAAGGATAAGAAAAGGGAAAACATCAGAGAACCAGAAAATGTTTAAGGGATCTGACGCATGGGCAATGGTCAGGTTCTCCAAAGAATTCGATCCAGTAGGATGGAGACTGACATGATTAGTATTAGAAGGAATTGGTTCACACAGTTATGGAGTGGGATAAATGACAAGATCTTCTGGGTGAGTCACAGTGATAAAGACCCAAGACCCGAGAGAGCCAGTGGCTCCAGACCTAAGAATCTGATGTCTCAATTTAAGTCCAGAGACAGGAAAAAGTCCAAGTCCAAAAGCAGTCAGGAGGAAAGAATTTTTTTCTTGCTCAGGGGAGGGTCAGTCCTTTTGTTCTATTCAGATCTTTAACTGATTGGATGGATGGAGCCCACCCCCATTGGAGAGGTGAGTCAGCTTTACTCAGGCTCCACTGATTTTTTTTAAATAATTGTTCATTTTTTGGTGGTACTGGGGCTTGAACTCGGGGTCTCATGCTTGCTAAGCAACTGCTCTACCACTGGAGCCATGCCCCCAGCCTAACTTCTAATTTAAATGTTAATCACATCCAAAACATCCTCAAAGACATACGCAGAATGTTTGACCAAATATCGGGGCACCCTGTGGCCCAGTCAAGTTGATTTATAATGTTAACCATCACAACTCAGATAAGGATTGTTTTTAAATGATGTCTAGCGCACAATTCTGCTACTAAAATCTGGATGGAGAGTAAAGGGCTCCTCTTGCAAGGAAGTATTTCTAGCAGAGACCCTGGGAAGAAAAGAACAACACAACTGTAGTTTGATCCTGAAGATGAAGCTGCTGGCAGTTGGCCAGGCCCAGCTAAAAGACTGCATGAGCCGTGACACAGGACACAGGTTGTGGCCACATGTCTGGCCTTGAGATTTTTCTGGGGTGGACAGTTAAAGAAATGTGGGAACACCAAATAAGTGACCACTTTCCTATCAAGTTCCTTGTCCAGTTATTTCCTACTAGAGCTCTCACAGATGTTGAGATGCCTGGATCCTACCAGCACAGGACAAGAGGAACACACTGGGGTACAGACGGGAGGGAATGTCACCAGAGCGTTCATTTAAAGCAGCTGCACTTCTCAGCCCCATCCTCCCCACTGTACTCCCTCCACTCAGGACCCAAGCAAGGAGGACTGAGGATGGTCAGATCCTCAGTGCCCAAGTTAACCTGAGGAGGAGGATGCCATGCTGGTCCCCTCTACCTCTTGTCTGCCCTGCCCTTCCTGACTCTGACCTTTCAGTGTATCACTGAATTCAAAGTGGGCAAGAGTGCACAAGCAAAACACATGACGAAATCTTGCTTGCTTCTTAGAATCTCTTCCCATAGTAACTCTGGGGGGGCCTGAGCCTCTCCCCAAGGGATTCTCATAGTCCCTGTTCTCTCCCTCAACAAGGAATCACAATAAACACAAGTGGGAGGCAAGGAGCCATGTCCCCAGGCTCCATGATCCTTTCTTCAGAATTTCATCACAGCTCCCTTTGAGGGTACAGTTGGCCAGACATGACCATGCCTGCATTCCCAAGGCCATGGTCAAAGTGGGTGGGGAATTGGGGATCAGGTAGCCAGGGGCACAACTCAGACTTGTCAAGATCTCTGGGCTCTCTCGGACTGACACAGGCCAGGGCGCGAATTGATGGAGGGAAGTTCTTGGGCCTCATGCTTGTTGGATGGGTGTCCTACTACTTGAGCCATGACCCCAGTACATTTTTGCTTCAGCTGTTTTTCAGATAAGGTCTTGCATTTTTGCCTGGATCAGACCACAATCCTCCCATGTAGCTACATCTCCCATGTAGCTGGGATGTCAGATATGTACGAACACACTGGTTGGTTTGTTGAGATGGGTCTCACTAACTTTTTGCCCAGACTGGTTTCAAACTGTAATCATCTCAAACTCTGCCTCCCAAGTAGCTAGGATTACAGGTGTGTATCACCATGCTCAGCCAAAAAAGTTCTATAAATACAACTTCACCACCCCTAACACCTGGTACAGCCAATACTAAGCCAAACAGAACCTAGAAGAAACATGTTTTTCCTTCTCTGTCAGGGATCAAAAAGCTTGATCAGGAGCTCACACAATCTTGAGGAAAAGCCATTACAAATGTAATAATTAAATGGAAAAGACCTACCTGTTAAACAATGAGCAAAGAAAAATTGTCAGATCCCAACAGACTCCGTATTCCAGAAGGATCTCCCAAGGAATCAGACATCACACTACAAAAATGCCCCTCCAGAAACCAGAGGATGTCTTTTACACTCTCAGTCATGCTCTCCAAGTCACTCAAGGCACATTATATTGAGGGAAGGGAAAAATATGAAATAAAAGACATTAGATAGAACTGTGAGAAATTTCTGGTATTTGATCATTTTTGATCTGGTGGCTTTGGTTGGTTCCTCTGAGTAGATTGCTAGCCAATAAAGGGTCTTGAGGTCGGGACAAAAATAAATCTAATGGAGAGAATAAGAAATATTGTTAAGTAGATATTGCAAAAAACATCAAACGACTTAGAGTTCCAGTCTGAGAATTAATGGCATGATTTAGAGACAAAAAAAAAAGTGATTAAGATGATTGAGAAACAGATAAAAGAGTCTGTGATCCAAAAAGAAAAAAGCATGGAGCAGATGAACGAGAGCCATGATAAAAGGCCACTTACAAACTTCCCTTGCCAAATGGATGGAATGGAGGACACCATCGTAAGTGAAGTTAGCCAGGCTCAGGAGGCCAAAGACCGCATGTTTTCCCTCAAATGTGAAATCTCGACCCAATACATATATAGCGATATTATGAAACACAGGTCACTCTAAGGGGAGGCCACATATGAGAGGGGGAGGGTAAAAAGAAAGAAGATAAGAAGGTGAATATGGTTGACATACTTTCTATACAAGGGTGAATATAGAATTTTGTAACTTGTTGAAATCACCATAAGAAGGGGACTAAGGTAGAAAGAAGAAAAATAGAGGAGATGAACCAATTCGAGCTATAATACATATATACATAGAAATGTCACAAGGAAACTCCCTGTGCAGCTATCTTAAACAAAAACGTCTCTTCTCAAAAACGTTGAACAGGAAGGTAAAACAGGTCCTGTCTGGGGGTTGGCACCAGTGGGAGGGGGAAGATATAAGGACAGCGTGTGGGAGGGTGAATATGGTGGAGATATTTTGTAGTCATGTCTGAAAATGGAAAAATGAGACCTGTTGAAACTGTTCCAGGAACAGGGAAGGAGGATAAAGGAGAATGATAGAGGGTGAATTCAAGTATGATATATTACAATCATTTTGATAAATGTCACAGTGTACCCCCAGAGCAACAATAATAAAAATAAAAACGAAACTTTCCTTACTTCATAACCCTGATCAAAAGGGCAGAAAATAACAAGAGTCAATAAGGCTGTAGACGAATCTGGAGCCCCACACTTGGCCAATAGGGTGTAAAATGGTGCAGCCAATTTGAAAAACAGTCTCACAGTTCTTCAAAATGTTAAATAACTACAGAGCTATGACCTAGCAATTCTGTCACTCAGTATGTACTTAAAAGAAACATATATAGACACAAAAATTTGAATGTTCATATTATGAACGATGTTCCTGATATACCAAAAGTATAAAACAAAGCCAATGACTATCCATCAACTGAAGAATAAACCAAATGTGATATACTCGTACCATGGACTATTACTCAACCAGAAAAAAGAAATGAAGTCCTATACCTGGGTGGGTATTGAGAACATGCTAAGTGAAAGACACCAGACAAAGTCCACATATTGCTACTTGTCTAGAACAGACAAATCTGTAGATAAAAGGCACAAAGCTGGAAGTTGTCCAGGGCTGGGGGAGGATGGCGTGGGCTGCTGATGAGTGTGGATTTTCTGGGGTAAGAGATGGAATCACTGTAAGATTGAGACGATGGTCGCACTGTTCCGGAAAGTAAAAACACTTGTACAGGTGGCTTGAATGGTGTGTGATTTTTCTCTATTATTTTTAAAACAATACTGTGGCCAAGTAGCTTCTCAGATTTTAAAATCCCATGAAAGTCTCTCGCCATTAATGAAAAAGAAAAGCAGGAAAGCACACTCTGACGGATTATGGTTAATTTCAAGCAAAAAGCAAACATCTCACAAAACCAGGGGAAAATCTAGATTGCCTAAAGAGGAAAATGACTCCGGCATCAGAATTCTCCTTCCAAATGCCCTGAGTCCTTTTTTCAGGTTTTGGGGCTGTTGCGCCTGTGTGGAGATGGTAGAAAAACATCCCCACACAGCAGGTGCATCCCCTCCTCCCATAGGAGGCACTTCCCCTCCCCCCATACTAAAACAGTAAGGATGATTTTTTTTTTTGGCAGTCCCAGGGTTTGAACTCAGGGCCTCAAGCTTGCTAAGCAGGTGCTCTACCACTTCAGCCACACCCCCAGCCCTCTTTGCTTGAGTTATTTTGGGAATAGGATCTTGCATTTAGGCTTAGGCTAGCCTTGGACTGTGATCCTGCTACCTTGTGCTTAGCTGGGATTACAGGTATACACCACCTCACGCAACTTGAAGAATTTTACCAAATAAAGTCTGGAAAGATACAGCTCCTAAGGCATGAGGAGCTGTATATAATAGGCAAGTCAGGCACCAGTAATCATGCCTGTAATCCTAGCTACTTGGGAGGCTGAGATTAGGAGGATCACGGTTCAAGACTAGCCTGGGCAAATATTTCACAAGATCCCCATCTTCAAAATAAGCAAAGCAAAATGGATTGGAGGTGTGGATCAAGTGGTAGAGCGCCTGCTTTGCAAATGCGAAGCCCTGAGTTCAAACCCCTGTCCCAAAACAAAACAAAACAAAAAACCGATAGGCGTACAGTACCGTAGGTTGCCTGTGGACCTGTAAAGAAAGGCCAGGCTGTACCAAGCCAAGCAGCAGGCAGAGGGCTTTGGTGACAGTGGGCCATCTGTCATAGCCACCAGAATATCCTAGTAGGTGAACACCTGTGCCCAGTACCTGACTTCTGATCCCATTTGCCTCTCAACAACCCTGTTTAGGAAGCCCTGCTCCTCCCATTGTCAGAAGAGAGCCAAGGCTCAGGCAGTGCTGCTCAAGTCCAGCAGAACTTACATGTGGGGCCAGGGACTTCCTAGTGATTGATGGAGGATGTCCTGGGCACTGCTGGAAGTACAGCAGCCTCCCTAGCCCTTGCTGTTACCAGATGTCCCCTGGGTAGCAGAGTGATATTTTGTGAAGCACTGCCTTGGGTGACAAAACAACTTACCCAGTTCAAAGCCAGGCCTGTCTGATTCCGAATACCACTGTGGGGTAAGGAACTGGTGGCCGGTTTATGCAAAGAGAACCATCCATCGGAAATTCCAGAATCCTGGGTCCTTATCTCTGCACCACCACTCACAGCTTCGTACCTGTGGCTGGCAGCACCGTGACTTGCCCGTGAGCCCTTTTCCAGTGAAAAGGTGGTGATTGGGTTTAGGAAACAGGAAACTATTTACCTTAAATGCTAAAGCGTCCAGCCCCAAACCACACTGGCAAAACTAGAGCTCCTTTGAATTCACAGCACTTCAGCCACATCAAATAGGCTTCCTCTGAAGTCCTCAAGGGCTCTTAGCAGATCTCAGGCTCTCAGAAAGACCTTGTTCTTTTCCCTTAATTAGGCAGGTTGTCCAATTCAAATGAAGGATTGTGACGTGAGTCACGGGATGACTTGGCATTGCTCTTAGTTCTCAGACCCCAAGACCAATTTGAAAACATAAAAGGACAATTATCGATAAAGAGGTTCTGAGGGACCCTTGTCCACGTCACCGATGGCACTCCAGGAAGGTCAAATAATTTTAACTCAGGGTGTTAATCTGCTACCTGTGAAAATCCTAGTGTGCTTTCTGGGACATTAATTCTTGCTAATTTAGGTAATTAAAAAGAAGTTTAATCAGAATTATAGATCACGTTTCAAGGAATGTACCTTCATGCTTTCTGGAATATAACAAGGACTTCTACCAACAATTCCGAAGACTCACCTGGAATAGCTCTAACCAACATATTAAGACTTTTTGAAATAGCATGTTTAGAATTTTCTTATAGACCTTAAAAAATTAGATTTTCTTTTATTGTATCATTTTTACATTTACTCACATGTGTGTACATTGTTTGTCCCCCATCCCCACCCCAAATATTAGATTTCTAATTGGTCAGAAATTCCAAATTGTTGGTCTAACTTGATTACTAGTATTTTCTCTTTATTTCAGGTTGTTATTCAATCAATAGTCCCCCCTTTATTGGCATAGATAATTCAAAGTTAACTGTGCACATTTCTAAGTAGCACAAGAAAATATACTCACTAGATTCCAGCTTCCCTTCTAGCTCTTGCTTTTTCTGGCCATGGACCTCCTAGCCCTGATAAAACAGATTTCTGGGGAGAGGGCAGGGGCTCAAGTGATAGAGTTCTTGGAGGCCCTGAGTTCAAATCCCAGTACCACAAAAAAAATATCTCCCCAAAGGAAGTGAAGTAAAATTAAGCCATGTTATAAAATACCTGGTTTAACTTCTCAAACACCAGGATGACGCAAAGGAACAAACTCTAAACTTGTGAGACTTAGGATAAACTTAGAATTTCAACCATGCCCTCCCAACAGACTGCAGACAGAGTAAGAAATCAGACCCAGCAGGGATCTCCTAGACCAGGGATCTCTGTAGTATAAAACACTCATTCATTGGGGGTGACAGGATGACTCAAGTGGTACAGTGCCTGCCTAGCAAACGTGAGGCCCTGAGTTCAAACCCCAGGACTGCGAATTAAAAAAAAAATACCCAAAACATAAACAAAACAAACTATTCATGCATTAAACATCTAGTGAGACCACAAACCCATTCACCCTTCCAGTCAGTAGCCATTTTTAATTACTCACTGTATGTCAGACCAGGGCTTCTCTGAAACAGGGGTGCCCAGTTGCTTCACCGCCTGTCATTATACTGGTTTTCAAAAATCCCACGTGGCTCAGTGTTGAACTATTTCTCCCCCTCTTGTAACTTTACCTTCATCAGGAGAATTACAGGGATTTGAACACTAAGGGGCTGGGAATGATCCTACAATGTTTTCCCTACAACAAGTCCTGTTGCAAGGGGCAACGCCTTCACTGTCCACACGGGGCGCTTCACATTCACTGGTCCACACGGGGGTCATTTGGTCTCCCTGACCTCCACCAAATCTTAGTCCTGGGCAGAAATCAGATTCTGAGATGACATTTAGCAGAACTTATAGGAAAACTGATGTTGCTTTTATGAGATACTCCTGGACAAATTTCAAGTTTAACACCCTTAGTTAGCTTATCATTTATAAATCACAGAAAGGTCAGCCCATAGGACTCCCGGATGTTCTTCAAAAGTCATCACTAACCTTCAACCATTAATAATCCTTGATATGGATTCACAACTAACGGCTATGCAGAAAAAAAAAATCTCATCTCCATTCGTGTGTAAACCAGGAAACTTGGAGGTAAAAGCCATCCACTTGACAGGCCATTTCACTCCCTTGCTTTTTGATTCTTGTTTTTGTACCTACCACCCCTCCACGGTCCCAGCTGCTCCCCTCCTGGGCTGGTGACCCCTGCTGGAGTCCTCAAAACAAAGGACCCCATCGTCAACCTGGGCTTTAATCAATCTGTGTTTATTCATTCAACCAAAACCGAAGTGCTCTGTCATGCCATTCTTGTACCAGGTGTGGTAGGTGCAAAGATGGCTAGAGCAATTTCCCATTCCTCTGTGAGTTTCCAGTCGGTTTGGGGAGAAAGAGGAGGGGGCGACAAGTTGAGTAGACTGTGTTAAGTGCAATTAGGGTAAAGAAACGGAAACAGAACACCTAGCCCGTCTGTGAGCAATTGTGAAGACTGTGACCAAGTCTAAGGACAAGAGGTAAAGAGCCGAAGAGGTTTGGGAGGGATGAGAAGGAAGTGACTTGGGCCAAGTCCTGGTGTTTTGGGTTGTCCCTGGGTGGGGTGCACACTGTGTGGGGGCGGGGAATGGCAGGGAATAAAGCTGAATGCACATTGCACAGGACATTGCTTGGGAAGCTAGAGTAACAGGAAGTAAAAAGATTTTACTGGGATGACTGACCTGAGCAATTTGCATTTTAGTAAGGATTGCAGTGGTCAGTGGTCAGTGCTGCTGGCTGCTTCTCTACTAACAGAACTTCTATTTTTTAGGGGAAGAGCAATAGTTCTGATGTGAAAACTCTGTTTCCTGGACTCCCTCACAAATTAGGGTGCTGCATAAGCTTCGGGTAGAGATTGTTGGGTCTGGGCTTCTGGAAAAGCTCCTTAAAGAGGAACCGATTGAATGATAGGTACATCCTTGATGTTCTCTTCCTTGCTGCTCCCTGGAATGTATGTGGGATAGCAGTAGCAATAGCATCCATCTTGTTATCATGAGACAGTCTCGAACATGGAAGCCATGTATTCAGAACTGTGAAGCAGAAGAGACAGTCCTGTTGTCCATGAGATGCCATACCAGCCCTAGTCTAGAAATCTGAGCAGCTCCAGACCTCTCTTATGTGAGAGAAAAATACATCTTTATTTTGTTTAAGCTGCTGTGATTTACGCTTTCCATTGTAGGCAGTAGATACTCCTAACTGGTAAGGAGGGAAAACAAAGCATAGGTTAGGGGATGCATCTGCTGGTTTATGCATGAAGATGGCAGTGTCCTCACCTCAAGAGTCAGGGGAGGAGAGTGGAGAATTTGAGAATTGTTGATGAGCTGTGGTGGACGATATTGGTGACTGAGTGGAGGCAGGTGATGAGGGAGGATTTGCCCTTCAAGATTCTGGTTTTAAACCATGGAGATGATGAAACACCACGTGTTTACAACAAACTTTCAAAACGTGTGGTGTTGAAACCTGACAACCTGAAAAACCCAGCCCTTAAACCTTTGGTTAACTGTCAATCACCCTGGTCCTTCCAAACAAACGTGTCATCAACCTCACGAGGTTCCCAGCAGTCTGTGGAATCAGTTTCTTCAAATAACATCCCCAGACCCTTTGAAGTATAAAAGCCTTTAATTTCAAAAGGAAAATTACATTGGCAATTTTCATTAAAAAAAAAAATTCAGCGTGCTATGGAAATTCCAGGGTGGAATTCCTTTCCTGAATTCTTAGCCCTTCCCAAAGTAAAATTTAACAGGAAAACAGAGAGAAGCAGAAACTGTAGCAGTTTAAGCCTTCCTCCCTTTGCCAAGGGGAAGCCATTTGCCCTTCAATGGCTAAGCCACCTCCAGGTACATAAATCTATGGATGATGACAACATTTGCAGTCCCTCAGGGAAGCATGTGAATCCAGGGGGGTCCCCTGGGAGGTGGTGGTTGTTAGGTGTTTTCTCTCTCCCTGAAACTTCACCAATCTTTCATGGCCAAATCTTGCCTATCTCTCAAAACCACACTCAATTCTTGTCTCCTTCCCGTGAAGCCCACTGGAAGCAGGTGTTTCTATGAACATGCATGCGCTTAGGTCTACAATGGATGCTTTTACCCAACAGTTGACTTAATGGGCTAATTCCAAATTCCACCAGTTGGGAACACTGTGTCTATGACACCCATCAAACCAATTATTGCACTGCTGGGAGGAACTCACTCTGATCAGGGGATTTTCTTTGCTTCCATCTTGAGGAAACAGAAAATTGTTTTTGCTCTGTTGCAGGTCTTCATTGTGTCACCCAAGACAGCATTAAATACTTTGAAACTTATTTATGACAAACTTTGCTCTCACTGCCACGTTGGAGCTATCACACCCACTGTAATCATTTTATTTTTCAGCCTTACAGGAAATTGAAAGACATTCAAGAACAAGGCACTCAGTCATTTCATTGCCAGAACTGGAAGGATGAAAGGAAAGGAGGTAGAGAGGCAATTTTACTTCAGTTGCCACTTCAAAAAATTTGGAAAATGGGAGGGATTGCTGACTACTCTCAGTGCTTCATGAAGTCCTGAAAAGTCATTTTGTGCTTTAATCAACAAGTATCTGTCGAGCATCCTTGATGACACGCCACGTTAGACACTGTAATATGGTGTGCTAAACCAACTCTATCAGCAGGCAAGAGCTAAATTTTAAATTCAAGGAGTTTTTGGAACCAGTTGTTAGACTGCTGGTAGCTTGAAATTGGCCATGGTTGGAGTACTTACATCAGAAAAATCAGCAAAGACTACAAATCAGGGAGTCAGCTCACCAGCAGACCACTGGCAATACAGACATGAGTGAGATGCATTTCAAATCCTTGAAGATTGCTTCTTAGTTAGGATGTAAAATAAGTGTGACAGTCATCAAACACAGCCAGCCCATGCTGGTCTCGGGTCTGTACATTAAGTTAGGAAACAGAAGGCTCCATCCAGAGCAGCAGGCATTAACAGAAATAAAGACACAAAGCTGTGTGTCCTTCAGAAGCGACCACAAGTCATTATATGCACAAGTCTTAGAACATTCTAAGACACGCACAGACAGTTTTAAATGCTCTGATCACAAATCAGGTAATAATTCTGCATATCACATGTGTAATTTTAAATGAATGGGTAATGAGTTAAGAAATAAAGATGCTTTCTTTCATATGTGGAATATAGACCTAATGCAAATACAAGTAATATTATAAAAAACAGGTCACACTAAGGGGAGGTCACATACAAGAGAGGGAGGGTAAAAGAAGGAAGATAAGAAGGTGAATATGGTTGATAAAGAATGAATTTAGTAAACCTGTTGAGATCATCGTAAGATAGGGACTAAGGTAGAAAGGAGAAAAATAGAGGGGCTGAACCAATTTTGGTTGTAATACATATATACATGGAAATGTCACAATGGAACTCCTTATATAGTTTTCTTAAATAAAAATATTTTTTATAAAAATGGAGAACAGGAAGATAAAACAGTTCCTGTTTGGGGTGTTGGTGCCAGTGAGAGAGTAAGGATATAAGGAAAGGATGTGGGAGTGTGAATATGGTGGAAATACTAGTCCTCAGGTATGAAAATGGAAAAATACAACCTGTTGAAACTATTCCAGGAATGGGGGAGGGGGATAAAGGAGAATGATGGAGGGGGTGAATTCAACTATGATATATTGGATGAACTTTTGTAGATGTCACAATGGACCCCCAGTATAACAATGATAAAAGAAAAATTCTCAAAAAAGACTGCCAAGGGCACTGGAAAGGGAGCAGAGGCTAAGGCGGGAAGTGAGTGTGGCCACTGCCAGCAAGATCTTGGAGGACTGTCACTGGCTAAGTCTAGATCAAGGTCTAGTTCTAGGACAGTTTTAAAAAGAGGTCTCTCCTGAGCCATTGGCCCAGAGCCTTCAACCCATCTGTGGAGCAATGCCTTTAGGAAAATTCTGATTAACACAGATCTGGATCTGCAGAGATTCCAGAGTCCTGGGACAAAAGAAAATAACCCAGATCTCAAAGGAAGTATAGAAGAGCCTCCGAAATACAAAATCCCAAAGAGAAACAGTCTCAAAACACAAGAAAAAAATTGGTGTAAGAGAAAGCAGGAAGAAATAAAATTATAGCAATGGATCATATTTACAAAGACTTTAGAACTTTCAGATACAGTGTACAACTAGGTATGCCAGCTGAGCTTAAAGAAGTGAAAACAAGGAGACGAGGGAAGCAAGAGTGTTCACATTAACAAGCACATTTGAAATCAAGTACAATTTCTGGGGATGAAAATGTAATTCAGATTGTAGACTCCTATGAAAAGGTTAAAGAGCATAGTCACACTCGTAGACCATATGTGAACTGAAAGACACATTTGCATTTGGGGACTCTTCTTTAGACATTAGGTATAAATTACTAAGTGTCCCTGCAATGAGGAATTATGGTCAGTGAACCTCTTTGTCTAAAAATATTATTTTATGTTCATTCCTTGCATTTCCAAAGTTTTGTTATGAAAATATCTTACATATGGGATGGTTGAAAGAATAGCACAAAGTAAAAAAAATAGTGTATGTATTTATTATATACAAATGTGTTTTTTTCTGAATTCTCTCAAATCTAGTGAACAGCAAGCACAATAAAGAATTACATAGCTGGATACAACACAGGTAAGTTGCAGAACAGCAAAGAAAACAAAGATCTTAAAATCAGCTAGAAATTCTTAAAAAGCAGAATTAAAAAGAGAGAGATAAGGAAAGAAGGTAGGAGAGAGACGGACACACAGGCAAAGTTACCAGACATCTCAATAGTACAGAAGAAGCAAGAAGAACATGAAAATAATATTTTCAAAGTACTGGGAAGAAGTGATTCCTACCTAGAATTTTGTAGCTGCCAAAAACTGTCTTTCAAGAATAAAGCAGAACCTTACCCAAGTGTTATACTTAGCATCTGTAATACCATGAAAAAGTCAGACAAATCCAGAATGTGAGATATTTTATGACAATTACATTCAAAACAGTCAGCTCATAAAAAAGGTGAGAGCAGTTTTAAGTTAAAAGGGATTAAAAATGTAATAACCAAATATAAGATGAAACTTATTATAAGGTAAAATAAAATGAGGGGAAATCAGCTATTAAAGAGTCTTTGGAAGCAATTTGGAAAAATTAAAAACGAGCTAGATATTATGGAGCTGATGTTTCTTCAGTGTGATAGTGGGATTGTAGTCATGTAAAAGATTGTCTTTTTAAAAGAATTTCTGGCTGTAGTGGGGTTTGAATTCAAGACCACATGCTTGCTAGGCAGCTGCTCTACCACTTAGCCACTTAGCCAGGCTAAACAGTTTGTTGGTCCTACTCCCAAACACTGATCCAATAGGCCTGGGTGGGCCTAAGAATTTGCATATTTTTTTGGCAGAACTGGGGTTTGAACTCAGGGCCTTGTGCTTGCAAGGCAGGTGCTCTACCACTTGAGCCACACTCCCAGAAGAATGTCCTTATTTTTGAAAAATGCATGCTGAAATATTTAAAAATGACATACTGCAATATTTACAGCTTGCTTTCCCAAGGGTCAGCAAACTAATTAAATACATTTATCTTGGTTTTGGTATTATTCTTTTCATTATTCCATATTTTAAACATTTTCATGATACGTAGTTGGATATACAAAGGATACTGTTGAAATAAAAGTGTTTTCGGGGCTGGTGGAGTGGCTCAAGTGTGGAGTGCCTGCCTAGCAAAAGTGAGCCCCTGAGTTCAAACCCCAGCACCATCAGAAAGTAAAAAAATGTGTATTGGATAAAAAGAAATTTGTGGGCTATCACTCATTAATGTCTACAGAATTACATTCAAGTTGTATAAGACAAAATAAAATTGTTAACATGTAAATATCTAAATAAACACGACTGGGCAAAAATATAGTTTATGTAGTTAAAATGCTAAAAGACAAAGTTGAATACCTGGAGAATAATAATACCTATTCAGAGGAGGAAGAGTGGTGTTAAAATATTACAAGGTTCTTATATTGGGCAGGAGGAGGATAAATATATTAATTTATACTGAATTATGGCTGTTAGAATTTTAAGGATAACTATTAAAGAATAAAATTGTAAATACATCTTCCAAACTGGTACAAAATGCAAAGGGGAATGAGAGGACTCTAAAAATAAGGTGAAAACACATGAAAGGTCATGGGAAACACATGGTGATTAAAACACAAAATAAACTGAAATAAAGGCAAAACTTTATCATGGAACTGAGAAGGAAGCGAAATCTCATTAAAATTCAGTGATTATGCACCTTGATTAAAAAAAACAGGATATAGTGGAACAGAATAGAGGACCCAGATATGAAGCCACGCAACTATAACCAACTTGTCTTTGACAAAGGAGCTAAAAATATACGATGGAGAAGTAGCAGCCTCTTCAACAAAAACTGCTGGGAAAACTGGTTAGCAGTCTGCAAAAAACTGAAACTAGATCCATGTATATCACCCTATACCAAAATTAACTCAAAATGGATCAAGGATCTTAATATCAGACCCCAAACTCTTAAGTTGATACAGGAAAGAGTAGGAAATACTCTGGAGTTAGTAGGTATAGGTAAGAACTTTCTCAATGAAACCCCAGCAGCTCAGCAACTAAGAGATAGCATAGATAAATGGGACCTCATAAAGCTAAAAAGCTTCTGTTCATCAAAAGAAATGGTCTCTAAACTGAAGAGAACACCCACAGAGTGGGAGAAAATATTTGCCAACTATACATCAGACAAAGGACTGATAACCAGAATATATAGGGAACTTAAAAAACTAAATTCTTCCAAAACTAATGAACCAATAAAGAAATGGGCAAGTGAACTAAACAGAACTTTCTCAAAAGAAGAAATTCAAATGGACAGAAAACACATGAAAAAATGCTCACCATCTCTAGCAATAAAGGAAATGCAAATTAAAACCACACTAAGATTCCACCTCACCCCTGTTAGAATAGCCATCATCAGCAACACCACCAACAACAGGTGTTGGCGAGGATGCGGGGGAAAAGGAACCCTCTTACACTGTTGGTGGGAATGTAAACTAGTACAACCACTCTGGAAAAAAATTTGGAGGCTACTTAAAAAGCTAGACATTGATCTACCATTTGATCCAGTAATACCACTCTTGGGGATATACCCAAAAGACTGTTACTCCAGAGGCACCTGCACACCCATGTTTATTGCGGCACTATTCACAATAGCCAAGTTATGGAAACAGCCAAGATGCCCCAGCACTGACGAATGGATTAAGAAAATGTGGTATCTATACACAATGGAATTCTATGCAGACATGAAGAAGAACGAAATGTTATCATTCGCTGGTAAATGGATGGAATTGGAGAACATCATTCTGAGTGAGGTTAGCCTGGCCCAAAAGACCAAAAATCATATGTTCTCCCTCATATGCGGACATTAGATCAAGGGCAAACACAACAAGGGGATTGGACTATGAGCACATGATAAAAGCGAGAGCACACAAGGGAGGGGTGAGGATAGGTAAGACACCTAAAAAACTAGCTAGCATTTGTTGCCCTTAACACAGAGAAACTAAAGCAGATACCTTAAAAGCAACTGAGGCCAATAGGAAAAGGGGAACAGGTACTAGAGAAAAGGTTAGATCAAAAAGAATTAACCTAGAAGGTAACACCCACGCACAGGAAATCAATGTGAGTCAATGCCCTGTATAGCTATCCTTATCTCAACCAGCAAAAACCCTTGTTCCTTCCTATTAATGCTTATACTCTCTCTACAACAAAATTAGAAATAAGGGCAAAATAGTTTCTGCTGGGTATTGGGGGGGGGAGGGAGGGGTCGGAGTGGGTGGTAAGGGAGGGGGTGGGGGCAGGGGGGAGAAATGACCCAAGCCTTGTATGCACATATGAATAATAAAAGAAAAAGGAAAAAAAAAACCAGGATATGCTTATGTTAAAATTTCTACAGCAGAGAAAAGTGATGGAAAAATAAAATGTTTAAAAAATATTTCATGTACAAACTGAAGAAAGCTGGTGTGGCTGAATTCATATACAAATAGAGTAAAAGAGGGAAATCATTAGTTAAGTTCAGAAAGCTAAGTACAAAATTTCAACCCCCAGGAAGACACATTGACTGAACTTGTAGTTTTTATTAAGATAACTCAAACAGGAAAATAAACCTTGATTGGTGATGTAAAACAGCCTTTTATTACTTATCGCCTTTGGTAGAACACCCATCCAATTATTTATCCATTTATTTAGTTGGGTTGTCTTTTTACTATAAGACTTTGAAAGTTCTTTATATATTCTGGATCCAAGTCCTTTATCAAATATGTGATTTATAAATATTTGGTTATAGTCAATAGCTTGCCTTCTCATTCTCTTACTAGACTCTTTTGAGAGCAAAAGTCTTCAATTTGAATAAAGTCTTATCTTTTTGGCTCTTTTGTGGATTGTACATTTGGTATTGTATTGAACAAATCTTTTCCTCCTTGGTTCACAAAACCTTCAAGAATTTTTATACTGTTAGATTGAGTTCAGGCATGTGCTCCTTCTTGAGTTAACTTTTGCATATTGTGTTGGCAGTGCATTTGCTTCTAGATGCATTGTGGTGTTCAAAAGACTTGAATGATGTTTTTGGTGACATTTATAGAATACTCTTCCCTGAAACAGCACCATACACAGCATTTAAGTTCACACAGAAAATTTACCAACACAGATCTTTCCCAAGCCATAATGCAATTCTCAATTCATTTAAAAGCACCAGAATAACCCACAGCATGTTTTTTTGCCACAAAAAATTAAGTTAGAAATTAATGACATAAAGATGCATAGAAAGATTCTCAAGTATTTGGAACTCGAATACCACTTATAAATAATCCGTTATCCAAATGGAAAGAAATCACCACAGAATTTAGAAAGTGGTTTGAGCAGAATGAAGGCAAGAATACAAAATATTAAAACTGATGAGTTCACCAGAAGGAGGAAATAGGAAATTTATAGAAGCAAATTCTTATCATAGAAAAGAAAGGTCTTGAATCAGTGATCTAGATTCTACCTTAAGAAGCAAGAAAAACAAAAGCAACTTAAGTTTTCATAAACAGAATAAAGTTCTAAAAGTAAAAGCAGAGTACACTCACACTCATGGCATAATAATTCACAACAGCCAAAAGATAGAAGCAATGGCAGATAAACAGATAAACTAATGTGACATATACTTACAATGGAATATTATTCAGCCTTAAAAAGGAAGGAAATTCTGACACATGGTCCAACGTGGACAAACTTTGATTATACTAAATGAAATAAGCAGTCACAAAAAAAGAGAAGCTACTGTGTGATTTAGTTATGCAAGGTACTCAGAGCTGTCAAACTCATAGTTAGAAGAGAGAATGGTGGTTGCCAGGGCCTGGAGGAAGGAAGAGGAGGAGGAAAGAACAGAAGTTGTTCAGTGGGTGAAGATGTGGAAGTCTCCACCACCAGTCTTTTCCACTTTCAGGTTTTAAGATGAAAAATTTCTGGAGACTGGTTGCACAAAACATGAATGTAAAACTACTTAACTGTACAATCAAAATGGCTAAGATGGTAGATTCTATCACAATTAAAATACTAAAAAAGAAACAGACACTATACTCAAACAATTCCTCATTCCCCATCTTTGAGTCTTTAAGCCATTTACATTTATTGTTGTGACCAATATTGCTTGGTTTAAACCCATCATCTTCATAGTTGCTATTTGCTCTCATTTTTTCTTTTTTCCTCCGACTTTTCTTTGAGGTGAACATTTTCATATTCCTTTTTATTTCCCTAACAGAATTGCTGGCAGCGTTTTTGAGGGGTCATGTGGGTTTAAAATATACATCCTCTAACTTACCAGTCGTCTTACAAATATTATATCACCTCATGCATAGTAAAACCTCACAAAAATATTCTTCCATTTCCTTCTCTTGGCCTTTGCACTATTGCTGTCATGCATTTTAATTTTTACATACATTATAGACAGTGTAATTTATTGTTATTCTTGCTCCAAAGAACAAATTATCATTTTTAAAAATTAGAAAAAGAAAGTACCCAAATTTCCCATCTTTACCACTTCTAGTCTTCACATCATTTGTGTAGATACAGATACCCATCTGGTGTCATTTCCCTTCTGTCTGAAGGATTTTAACATTTTGTAGTGCTTTTCTGCTGGCAATAAATTCCTTTATCTTTTCTTTATGTCTGAAAAGGTCTTTATTTGGCTTCATTTTTTGACAGATTTTTTTTTTTGGCCATAAAATTCTAGGTTTAGTTTTAAAATTGTATTTCAGTACTTTAAAATGTCACTCCACTATGTTCTGCCTCTCATTGTTTCTGATGGTGAATTGGCCATTATTTTTATTTGTGCTCATCTGGGGGTAATGGCCTTCCCTGGCTGTTTTTAAGGATTTTTCTTTTCATGGCTTTTTTTTTTTTTTTGCATTCTGATTATGACATGCTCAGGTATTTTCTTTTTTATGGTTTATCACCAAAATTTTTATTTACAGCTGGTCAATAGTAACAGTAGCAATTGTCATTTATCACTCTACCTCATCTCCATTTGGAAATCAAAATTTTTTTTCAAATTCTATTACAAAGAAAAAGCAAAGTCTACTGGGTTGTATGGAGGTGGGTGGAGAGATTCAATAAAATATATTTTTTACATTCTTCTGAACTGTTCTTAGATACAGTAAAAAGTAACATGATTGCAACCACTTTCTTTTAATTCTACCAAATGTAGGCTTCTTGACTTTGTTAAACCCAATTGTTAAAAATGTCAAAATTTATTGCGGCACTATTCACAATAGCCAAGTTATGGAAACAGCCAAGATGCCCCACCACTGACGAATGGATTAAGAAAATGTGGTATCTATACACAATGGAATTTTATGCAGCCATGAAGAAGAACGAAATGTTATCATTCGCTGGTAAATGGATGGAATTGGAGAACATCATTCTGAGTGAGGTTAGCCTGGCTCAAAAGACCAAAAATCGTATGTTCTCCCTCATATGTGGACATTAGATCAAGGGCAAACACAACAAGGGGATTGGACTATGAGCACATGATAAAAGCGAGAGCACACAAGGGAGGGGTGAGGATAGGTAAGACACCTAAAAAACTAGCTAGCATTTGTTGCCCTTAATGCAGAGAAACTAAAGCAGATACCTTAAAGCAACTGAGGCCAATAGGAAAAGGGGACCAGGTACTAGAGAAAAGGTTAGATCAAAAAGAATTAACCTAGAAGGTAACACCCACGCACAGGAAATCAATGTGAGTCAATGCCCTGTATAGCTATCTTTATCTCAACCAGCAAAACCCCTTGTTCCTTCCTATTATTGCTTATACTCTCTCTATAACAAAATTAGAGATAAGGGCAAAATAGTTTCTGCTGGGTATTGAGGGGGGGAGCGGGAGGGGGTGGAGTGGGTGGTAAGGGAGGGGGTGGGGGCAGGGGGGAGAAATAAACCAAGCCTTGTATGCACATATGAATAATAAAAGAAAAATGAAAAAAAAAATATATAAACCATAGACCAGAGCTGCATGACAATTTTGCCTATATTTATTATTGCAATTTTAAAAGAGACTATTAAAAACAAACTTTGTAAACTGCAAAAAAAAAAAATGTCAAAATTTGATAATTTATATATTCTATAATTTAAACCTCATATATTCAATCATTTTATGCATTTTATGAGATTCAAAAATCATCTTATAGACTACTGATATTTATATAATGGAGATTGTGAATATATTCTGAGAACACAGAGGTCTTGGCTTTTGTATAGCTCAGAATTCAAGGAATGAAATTGTTTTCAGGATATTAATATGTCTACCAGAACACTCATGGAGTATGGTACAAAATGTCACAGTGACTTCTATCAGAATGTCTAGTGCAAAGACTCCATCAGTGTCCTTCCTCTCAATTTAGAAACACAACTCCAAAGGGCTCCGTTAAGAGGCACATGTATGAATTTTTGCTTAAGTATCAGGCTTCAAGAAAGAAGGTGGATTAGAACTCAATTCATTGACTAATGTGACCAACTTCAAAAGTTTTTATTTTAGATGGTGACACTTAGATCTTGCAAAAGAGATCATTGAACAGTCACAAAATACATTAAAATACAAATTATTTTAAGTATAATTAAGAACAGATAAGGTCATTTCTTACATATTCTAAACTACCTAGTAAAGGAGAAATTTAAGTTATTCAATTAATGCAGATTTCATAAGAATAACTAGATGATAGAAAATATAAAACTTGAAGGATTTACTAGAATTGACTCTACCTCCATCAGCAAAACCAAATAATTATGACTTTCTCCTCTTATTTTGAAAAACTGGTTTACACATCCATTGATTAAGACACCCACACATCATTATCAAGAATCTTTTTTTGGTGGTACTGGAGTTTGAACTCAGAGAATTCTGCTTTCTGGGCAAGTGCTCTACCCACTGAGCCACACCCCAGTCCATGCCCAGGTATTTTCTTCCTATTTGCTGTCATTGACCTTCACTGAGCTTCTTGGGTCTCTTTCTAGGGTTCCTCAATTAGGACATTTTTCTGAAATTTTTCTCTTCACCTACCCCTTTTCTGGAATTCAAATTGCATGCGTTTAGCCAAGTGACCTTATTCTGGTCACGTTATTTTATTTAGTCTGATGCTTCATTATTTTATGTAGTCTTTTTCTTCTATCTTTATGTTGAGGTTTATCTTGCTCCAACTCCACTAATCATTTCTTCTCCACTAACTAATCTGCTGTCAATCTTATGTGGCTTTAAAATTTTTGTTATTGTATTTTTCATCTCAATTTGGATTTTATACATGTCCTGTTTCTCTTTTTAACATGTATTCTCTCTGCTACTTGAGCATGTGAGGAAAATCTCGAATTACTGCTTCAATGCATTTGTCTTCTAACAGTCATTTGTGTCATTCTATTGGTTGAGGCTGAACTTTCTGGTGAGGAGTCATATCTCACTGTTACTTTGCATGCCTAATTTTTCATTGGGTGGTAGACATTATGACCTTTTTACTTTGTTGAAGTCTAGATTTTGTGTAATCCTTTGAACATTGTTTGGTCTTGTCGGTGATGCTATCAAGTTACTTGTAATCAACCTCATCCCTTCACATTTTGTTTTTAGGTTTGTCATGAAAGCCCCAGAACAATCTTTCAGTGGGAGATAGTCCGACTATACTGAGGCATTAGCCCCTTGGCATTGCTGCTCTGCACCTCGTCTATCAGAAGTCTTTCCTCTCTAGCTGACAGGAATGAAAACTGGTTCTGATCCTGCAGGAGTGGGAACAATTTCTTCCTATTTTCTCCCTACTGGTTCTTTTTCCTTTCAGTGGTTTCCTTCATGTTGTAGGTCAATGCTCAGGCAAAGACTGAAGAACCCACGAGAAGGTCTTTGAAGCTCTAGTTTCAGTTGCCTCCTTTCCAGTATTTCACTCCATAAATCCTGGTTGCCTTGACTTTTCTGAACTATAACAGGATCATACTGCTGAAATAATTTACCCCACTCATGCTGTGGCCTGAAAACTTTAAGCAGTGAACTGTAGACCTTGAAAGGCTCATCCACTTTCCCCTTTACAGTAAGGGATCACTGTATCATGTTCTCTGTTGTCCAGATACCTGAAAATTATCATTACATTTTTACTAAGCTCCATTTTTAAGGACCAAAGTAGAAGAGTAAATCTGTCCCTTTTGTCCTATCATTCCAGTGATGTGTCAATTTTTATTTTCTATACATACACATGTTGTCTGGTACTGGAGATTGAACCCAAAACCCCATGATTGCTAGGTAAGTGCACTTCAGCTATGCCCCCAGCTCAACAGACCAAATTTTAAGTGGATATTATAAAGCAAAATACCAGGAGTAACCAAGATATTACCAAAGTGCTCAGACTTTCCTACTAGATATTAAGACTTAAGTATAAGGATGTAGTAATTAAGATAGTCTAGTTTTGGGGAGTGGAAAAATCCATAAATTAAAGCCCACAAAACAGACAACACACATGGAAATTTGACATCTGTTCATGGGAAGGATGTATTATGTAATAAGTTGTGCTAGGATTTAATCTTGAAAATGATCACAATCATCCCTGCCCTTTACCATATAAAAAAATGAATATAGATGTGATATTAACTCTTGCATTTATGACCAAATAGACATGTCAAAAGATATTAAGTAGCAGCCTTGTTCATGGTAACAAGGCAGAAGTAACCAAAGTATCCATCAAAAAAAGAGTGGATAGAGAAGTTTGATACAACCCTGGGATACTATGCAGAAACACAAATGAATTGTAACTAAACACATGAATAAATCGTTGAAGTATTATCACAGTGAAGTCATTCTTCTATTCTTCAATTTAAACAAAGTACAAAACCAAGAAGAATGAAATAGACATACTGTTTAAACACCCTATGTGACAAAATGAATGAAAGCAAAGGAATGATAAAAATTCAAGATGGTGGTTATTGTAGTTGGAAAAGGATGGATGATTAAAGATGCCTGAGGGAAGACAGAAATAGGAGTGGAGGAAAGCAAACAGACAGCCTGAATGGTTTTTATTAAGCTCTTTATAAAGTGGGGTTATGTATGTCTACTGTACCACTGTGCTTCATAATTTATAATATATAGCATCCACTCTTTTCAGTATGGTGAGCTCTTCATAAAAGCTGAAGAAACCAGATGCATTCTAGTGTCATACTCTTGAGGGCTCTGAAACTTCTAGAAGCCCCTCACCCTGAAGAAGCTCTTTTGCTTCAGATGAGACCTGTGTTTCCGTCCCACCCAACCACTTCTCTCTGCTGCTCCCCTGTTTTGCATAATGAACTCAGGATGCATCAAACCCCACCACACTTTGCCCCCACCGCTGCAGAAAGTAGTTCAAGTTTGCGTGCTTTTCCTTCACAGTATTGACCTTCTATCCTCAGAGAAGCTCTCCAAGAGTTTTCAACCAGCTAAAACTGCACAGACTGAATGCTACGTTGACAGCTGCAGGCATCTACCTTAGCAATGGGGGCACAGAATCCTCTGGAAGCAACATACAGATGGTGATTCTGGTTGGAGATTTAAGGAGAGCTTCAAGTGGAGGACAGCATCTGAACTGGACTTGGAAAGGCAAGATTTTGATACAGGGGGAAATGAGCAATCCTCGCTCATAGGGAAGTGTTACAGCATGAGAAAAATCACAGAGCTTTTGCAACGCTGAGTCTTTCCACTTGATTCATTCAGGGGGGAAGGAGCAGGTGACCAAAATTGCTCTGAGGTCACATCATGGAGACATAGTGGGATAGTAGGGAGTTAGATCCTTTCACTTTACAGCATGAGAAGTCATTCAAGCTTACTGAACAAAATATTGACATGGCCAGAGCACTATGAAGACTTAAATAATTACTCTTGAGTGCTTACTAGGGGCAAGGCCCTATATGTCTTTACACTGTGTGGGATGGAATGGGATGGGAGTGCAAAAGAAAGCCAAATGACTTAATACACAGTCCCTGCTCTAGTGGCTCAGAACACAGCAGAGCTAAGGAGAGTGATCAAGAGGTCAGGGCAAAGGACAGGACAGGACAGCCACCAGCTTCCTGGAAGCAAGTCTTTAGAGTGAGCCTCCTAACTTGGTTGGAATCGGTATGACTGACTAGAATAACTGTCCAAATTAAAGCACAAAGACTACATTTTGCCTTTCTCAGCACACTGTAAGTTGCGTTGGACAGTCATTGGGTGATTGCAAGTTGTCACTAGCAATTCTCAGAAAATGCACATTCACTCGTACAAAGGTAACAATACCAGCATGTCCCCAAGTCTTATGGACCCCAGCTGTAAGGTGGTAAACCATGGGAATTTGAATGGTTTTGTTGTGTAAGAATCATAGTATAATACCCATTAAAGGATGGATTCACTTTGGCCAGGCGGTCAGCTCTAAGAAAGGAATATATGAGCCTTTTTCACAGGAAGGCATCAAATTATTGACATTGGACACATGCAACAATTCTACACAACCTTGCAGCTTTGGCTTCAAATTGTCTGTACTGTGTGCTGCCTCATCTATCAGTCTAGATGAACGGACCCACCTGCCTGGGTGGTGAGGTGATCTATTTATGCTTGTCACTGCATAGTGACTGAGAACTTGATGACATGGAGAAAGCTGGGTCTCTTCCCCTCCACTTATCCATCATACCCCCAAAGTACCAACAGAACTCTTTTGAAAGAAAGAGGCTGCCAAGACATATGCTGAAATTATATTGTATTTCATCTTCCTTTGAAAGTAATGAGATAGTTTAACATGAAATGTAATTTAATAGTGCAATGTGGCTTTTTTCTTTTTCTCTCCCTGGGTAATAGCTTCAGAGGCTGCATGCAGCTGACTGACACATCAGTAACAGGTATGCAATGAAACCTATTCCTTCCAGGAAATGAGTGTCTGCAGGGAGGGCTGGGCAGAAAGCACTCAAGATACGAGTCCTTGGGTACAGTGTGCTGCCGGCTTATCTCCCCCCAGCTGGGATCTGCCAGTCCTGACTCCAGGTAAAGCCAAGTTCACACTGGAGTGGAGACTTCAAAGATGTGCTTAGCAAGCAAACTCGAAAAATGAGATACCCACAAAGCAATTCAAAAGGCATTCCCCCACTCTATCCCTCCCCGTTATAAAAAAGAAAAGATATACTTTACTTCCATGACGTAGAAACACAGTGGCAAAATCTCATCAAAAGACACCAAAGACACGAACAGCTTCAGGCGTGCTTAATGGTCAGTCCTCCAGGGAAATAATGTGAAGAATCCATATCACTGGGCAAAACTGCAAAAGTAATCTGCCAGAAAGAATTCACATTCAAGATGAAGTCACACCTCATAAGGCACCTAATAGTTTTAGAGTCCCATATTTAAGAAGAAAGTGGTAATTGTATGATAAAATATTAGCAAAGCTCAAAAAAACAGAGCTAGAGCTACAAATGCTAAGTGTGTTAAGAGAACAGAAGATTAGAGATTGAATTTTGGTTGGCTCTTTAGTTACTCAAAAGTCCTTCTGAGTGTGCTCTGAGTTTATTCAACATTCAAAGACATGCAATAGAAGGTGGAGGTGGGTTGGGGTTGGGGGTTGGGAGGCAGGAAGAGTCACCTGTATGCCTGGCTCCAGCAGGAACTAGCCACACAACCTTGAACAAATCACTTCACCTCTCTCAACCTCATTTTTTCTCATCTATAAAAGGGAGAGATGATTAATGCATAACTTACGTTATGCTTATGTGCAGACCTGCTGTATTTTTTGAAGCTCATTATGCATTTTTAAAGGTATTAAAATTGCCACAGAAAGCTTTGTTATTTCTAGCATAGCCCACAAACCTAGAGCGTCTACATGGCCCAAGAGCTTGTGTAAAATGAGCAGAACTTCAGGCCAAATGCCAACCCTTATTAAGGATTTGCGTTCGATAAGATTCACGTGATTCCCATGGCTCTTAAGAGATATATTCTGATTCCGTAGGTCTGAGGAGCATCTGAAGCACAGTAACAAGTTCTCAGGTGATGCTGATGGGTCTGGTCCAAGGACCACATTTGAGTACCTGAAGTTTAAAGAATGCTTGCACACCGGAGGTACTTAACACAATGGCCTACAGCTGTGACTCTTAAACCTGGTCCACCAGGATCACCTGGAGGACTTGTTAAACAAAGGTGCTAGACCTCACCCACAGCTTCTGGTTCAATAGATCTCCAGAAGAACGCTCAATTCGCATTTCTAATGACCTCTGCTGATGGCCCTGGCTGAGAATTATTGGTCTATGGACTGGCGTGGAATACAGAGAAAGATGGTTAACTCAGGCAGGACAAGGAAAAGCAGGGTTATACATTAGTAGAGTGTGATTTTTAGTTATAAATAACCTACTTGTTAAAAGATCTAGAAGGAGGGGTTGAGGGTGCAGCTCAGTAGCAGAGAATGTGTTCGGCATTCATGAGACCCTGGGTTTGATCCCTAGCACCATATGCACACATATTCCCCCAAAATATCTGCAAGAAAATGTACTATACAGATTGTTTTGTGGAATTCATACAATGGGTGAATTTGGGGAGTATTTTCTCTATTTGCCAAATTTAGTTGTCTGTATAAGCTCATCTTCTATCAAACCACTCCTTCCTCCCTAGGCTATCATTCCAAAATCAGCAGCTCTCGTGAGCTCTGATCTTTCTCACTTACATAAACAGGCTATTGGATTTTAGACATAAACAGACCGAGCCAGGCATGGTCGCTCATACCTGTGATTCTAGCTATTTGGAAGACATAGATTGAGAGGATCACAGTTTGAGGCCATCCAGGCCCCCATCTCAACAAACATAACCTGACTGGTGGTACATGCCTGTCATCCTTGCTATGCAGGAAGCATAAACAGGAGTATTGGGCTCCAGGTAGGTCTGGACATAAACACGAAACCCTATTCCAAAAATACATAGCAGAAAAGACTGGAGGTGCAGCTCCAGGGGTAGAGCACTTTCGAGTGAGTACAAGGCTCTGAGTTCCAAACCCCAGTACTGCCCAAAACAAAAAGAAACAAAAAATACGCAGATTGACCTTGGATTGAAAGGGGAAGGTTAAGACTCATGGAGAGGCAATAACTAAAAAAGCAGGCATACATGGTCAAATGGGTGAGCCCGTTAAAGTTCAAGTGTCCTCAGATTCAGCACAACGGATGTGTCCATTGGTTTCATTAGGCTTGTTTGTTGGTTTTATTACTTACGTCCTAACATGTTCCTAATGGTTTTTAAATGCTTTGAAGATGCATCCCAACCTTGACCTCCAAGTAATCAATGTCTGAATATCAAGTTTCTATGGTGCAGAATGTGCAGTACTGAGTCACTGTCATTACCCTTTGCCAGCAGCAGAGCTGTGAGCTACGCTGTGTCCTGTCTCCACTGGGCATGGATGTACAAGACCTGGCCTGGGCCCATTCCAAGACCTTAGCTCTTCAATGCAAACCTCCCCTCAGATTTAACAAGTCCTGACCATCCACTAGCTTTGACTCAGTGAGTCCCAAAGAAGAATTGTGGTACTTAATGGACAGCTCTCCCTTCCCTCCAAAGAAAGACCTGATGCCTTGGAGCTGGGAATCCAAATATCTACTTACTCCTTTATGTTTCTCTCATGCTTCCTTCTCTTTGGCTCTTTTGTAGGTGGTTTCTTCTTTGTTATCCAGACTCTTATTCACCCGGCCTGATGGTGAAAGCACCATTCCTCTGCCATCTTGCTGCCGATCTGAACTGGAAATCCAAGCAAAATCGTCATCATTAAAAATCACTTTTACAATACACCAAATTCATCCTAAGAAAATAAGGGAGGGAGATACACATTTCTATTATCCTTAGAAAAGTGTCAAAAACCTAACGTTAAGTCAGTAGTCCCTAAAAACTATTATCCAGAAACACTGAGATAATTACGGTGTTATGACAAGCTTTTCTGCTTACATTTCCACAAAAAAAAGCATGCAAAATTGCTTGATTACAGCTACAGTTAGAAATTTTAAAAACCCGTGCCCAAGAGCACCTGAAAGAAAGCATTGCAAAATGCTAGCATTCGTTATGTTCTCAGCAGTTCTTCCCCAAGTGTTTGTTTAATAAGTATGCATTAAATATATAATAAAAAATGAACCCTTTTTAAAATTACAGTTTTTAAAATTATGTTACTTGAATGCTAAGAACATTAAGAGTAAAAAGAAAACAAATCATTACTCTGTAATTACAGTGATGGTGAAACAGCTATGTGTTGCAGAATAGAAGCAAATACATTCATAAGTAATCACTTTTATTGGGACTTCGGGCAATGAGGAGTGGAGTTTCCAGATTTACTCACTACAGTTTAAGAATGAAACAAATGCAAAATACAGGGATGTGTGTCTGTGTGTGTCTGTGTAGATTTGCAGTTTGTATGCACAGGAGATGTCTCAAAGAAGCACCTGGGATTTGGAGAATTAATCTCTAAATTAAAGTATAATGTAGACAACAGGTAGCTTTTAGCTTGCTGCTCCTGTTGAAAAGCTCTGGGTGTATCCTGACCCGTCTAGGCCACCCCAGGGTAGAAACTGGGCCCCAGACAGGAAGGCAGCATGGACAGGGGACTCACCACTTTTCTCACTTGGAAGTGAGTGAGCCAAGGTACATGACTGCTTCTCAGGGCTTGTCACAATGTCTGAGAACATGAGTCCTGTCCCCTGTCTGCTTCCCTCCTGTACAAGAGCAACTATGCAGGACCAAGAGTGACCACATAGTTGAGACTCAGAAGAGAGCAGAATAAATCTGTTCTTAAACAATTATGCCAAAGTACTATCAGATGTTTTACCAGTCAAGCTTCTACCTGGTGGCCCTTGCAGAGTCTCACATACAAAGTGTTCTTTCACCCTGAGTCTTGAGGCCCTGGGAATTTTGCCAGTAGACATAGAAAAATTGAACTGTTTTTCACATTCTCCATTGAGATGTTAACACCTGCTCTTGCCAGTGCCCAAATAACTTTATTCAGTTGTGTCTGTTGCCAGTTATTCACTGAGCAAATGCATGAAATCTTCACTCATTCAAGGAGTGCTCCTTGAGTACTTTCTCTCTGCAAATAGCACACCAGGTGCCAGAGATAAAGTGGTGTAGAAGAAGTAGCACATGTGTGTAAATGGAAAAATGAGACCTGTTGAATTTATTCCAGGAATGGAGGGAGAGGGATAAAGGAGAACAGTGGAGGGGGCGAATTCAACTATGATATATTTGATATATTATAAGAACTTTTGTTCTCAGCACAATAAAAATACTAAAATAAAAAAATAAGACAGCAGGTGCCCTAAGGTGCTCGACTAAGGCCTAGATTCAAGGACAAGAATAAAGAGGTTGTTTCAGTGAGGTGACAAAGGCCCTCCATAGCGGTTATGGAAGGACAGGTGGCCTGCTCTCAGTCTAAACTGAGAGGTGAACCACTGGTAGAAGTCAATCTGATGGAAGTGAGAGAGTAGGGGAGGGGAAGGGAAATAGTTTGGTAGGAAGAAAAGCCACAGAGTCGAAGGCCCAGAAGGGAAGTTGGGAGGGATGGTACAGCGAGGGCGGGCTTGACTAGTGCACACTGTATGCATGTGTTGAAATATCACACTGGACCCTATTAATGTGTACACTTAATACATGTTAATTTTTTAAAGGCCTAGAAGGAAGAGAACATGATATGTTTATGGCCTTATAAATAGTACAGAATTGCAGCAAAGTAGAGTTCAAGCAGTGTTAAGAAATGACTCATGGAAGGCTTTCTAGACCATGTTGTCTTGGTAGCACACTTCAGTGCTTCCTGCCTCCCCCACCTACTCACCCTGGGAAGTGAGGGAGAGAAAGGAAAGCTCAGGACAAAATTGGGCCAGTTTTGAAATGAGCTTAGGAGATCCAGCCTCTTTCATGCATTCTGTTTGGCTGGATTATTTGTGGTCTTTTCATTGGCATTCTTTTTTTTTTCTTTTTTGGAGTCTGCTCTCTTTTCTTAGACCTGTTTCTTCTCAGAGTATCAGGTGTCTAAGGTGTACATAGAGCTGCCTTTTATTCCAGAGGGGTCCTGCCCTGTGGAGGCCAAATGGGAACTTGGGTGAAGGCCAAGTGAAAGGAAGCCTTAGACCTGCTTGGTCCTGGCTCAAGGACCTGTGGCTGGTGGTGGTGACTTCATATGATAGCGTCAGGTGTTTGTTCATTTGATAATGTATAAAACTGAACACATAAAAGGTGTCCAGGTTGTCTGGAATGAGGATGCATGGAAGTTGAATGGCTGCTTAGAACTTTCTTGGGTGGTTATGTCAAAAAGAACATACTAGATTCTGGTAGATGTTCAGTAACCACATTTTCCTTTCCCTCCCCTCATGGCTAGACATCTGAGCTCTGAAGTCCATAAAACCTTGACCAAATTAACACGCCAATTATAGACATGATGACAAGTGTTATGACAGGTACTAATGAGAATAAGACACCTGGAATGTTGTTGATAGAAAACCAGATCACTGTACTTGGAACACATATTTAGGGACTCTTCTTTGTTTGGTATTGTACAGGGGGAGCAAACAGGGTGAGTACTTTGTCCTTGGGAAGCTGCCAAGGACATTCTGCCTATGGTGACAGAAATCCACACAGATGAAATGGGCATTTGAAACACTTACACATAAGAAGCCAAGAGATGGGACCTAGTGACTTGAGGAGGCATCCCTCTACCCAGCTGGGAAGACTGTAGAAAGCGTTGTGAAGAGGGGGTTTCAGGAGAGGGGTGGGATATGGATTCTAGAGCATGGGGTCACTGGGATGGCTTCCAGGACACGGGAATAGAATGAGCCAAGACAGGGAGGACAGAAACATGCAGAGAGCAAGGTCAGCTGGATTGGCATATGAGATGTGTCCAGTGTCAGAACAGAAGGCAGGTGAGAAATATGGTTTGGATATGAATTGTCTTCCCTGAAAGCTTCCTGTGTTGAAGGGTTGGTCTCCTATGGAGATGCTCTTGAGAAGTGATTGGATCAGGGGTTGCAAACACCATCAATGGATTAATCCACCGATGATTTCATAGCTGAATGGGCTGTTAGGAGGTGGGGCCTGTTGGAGGAAGTGTGCACCTGAGGGCCTGCCTTTGAAGGTGTATCTTGTTCCCCACCCCTTCCTCTCTGTCTCTCTGCTTCCTAACTGTCATGAGGTCAGTGCCTCTGCTTCTGCTGTGCCTCTAACATGACATTTTCCCCTAGTCACAGGCCAAAAAGCAATGAAGTCAGCGACCATAGACAGAAACCATGAACCAAAATAAGTCTTTCCTGCTTTTACGTTGTTTGTCAGGTATTATTATGTCATTTCAATTAAAAACTGACAAACAGGAGGTACCATTAGATCAGGTGGTAGCAAATCAAGGGTCAGTCCTTCAAGTCCACTCCAGGAACTAACCCTGCTCTAGCTGGGGCACCCCAAGGTGACTGGCAGAACTGAATGCAGTCCATGAACAGGCTAAGAAGGAACACTTGTACCCACCTACTTGGCACACATTTTCACTTTAGATAGTCAGTAAGAATGTCAGGCCAGGCCAGGTTTCCTATTCATGATATTTAAGGAGCAATTACACTATTCCCACCCCTGGTAGCTGCGTGCCAGGCCCCTTCTCCCCTTCCAGAAATCTGCTGGCATACTCCCCAGGGTGAACCAATCCCAGACAATGTGGTCAAAAGACACAATCAAGATCCAGGAACCAAATTACCAGCATTTCTGCAGCAAGGAAGGCCTGAGATGGTTAATTACAGAGTCAGGTAACAGCTGTACAAGGGCAATGCCTGCTTGGTTCCTGAATCGTCTTTATGTCCCCCAAGCAGTCTCTGTGAGAAGAGAAGGGTGCCTAAATGAGTACCTCCCATGAACACACCGCAGAAATCATACTGGTTGGCCAAGAGGACTTTCCACTCCGGCATGCTCCTGTGCTAGGATGGAAGGGTTTTTACCACCCTTCCATCCTAACTAGCCAATGGCCAACAGGTATATATCCAACCATATAGATAACACTCAGGTGTTCCCTCTCCTTCCCCCATCTGGAACATCCCTGATCGACGGTCATTCTATTTGTCTACTGTCAATCTTCTTTCATCTCTATTGCATATGGCAAAAGGAGACTGTTCTATCCAGAGGTGGTGATCGACAATTGAAATGATGAGATATACTTCCTTTGGAACACCTTGTTAAACACATATAATAAACCTCAAATAAAATGACACCCTGCTGATATGGAACCATCAGCCTCACAGGGATGATCACATTCTGTGACCAAATCTCCCAACATAAGCAAACACCAACTTAAAAAAAAAAAATCAACCAATGGACTCCAACAGCAAGTAGAGGGTTATCGCCACTGGTAGATTTAGCTGTACTCACAAAAGAGTCAAAGAGTCGAAAAAGGCCCTGATTTCTGAAGAGGTTCTCACTTCAGCGTGCATTGCATTAAAAAAAAAAAACCACTTCTTTGTCATGGAAACAATGCTGGCAAAGGTCCCAGGCAATTCAAATAATTGTATGAATGCACAATTACACAGCAGAGCCATATCTGCCAAAGCGCACCACTCACCATTTGTTCAACACCTCTCTTTCCCCACTACTGGCTGCTCTGGGTGCCCTTTGCCTATGTCAAGACCTACTTATTGAGGCCCAGAACAAGTGTCTCCTCCTCTGTGAAGCCTTCCTTACAACCTCAGACAAAAGAAAGCCCCCTCTGTTCATGCTTCTGGAATCCTTCTCTTTCTCATTTCCTGTACCAGATGCTACATGAGTGCTATGACACCCGTGTCTCTTTCTTTTGAGTTTTGTGTGTGGTTTTTATTTTGACAGTACTGTGGTTTGAACTCACAGCCTTGTGATTGCTAGGCAAGGGCTTCCCCACTGCAGCCATACCTCTATCACTTTTTTCTCATGCATTTTGCCTGGGCCAGCCTTAGACTATGGTCCTCCTACCTCTGCCTCCTGAGAAGGTGGGATTACAGGTGTGCACCACCATACCTGGCTGATAAAGGTGTCTTATTTGCCTTGTGCAGCTGGGAGTTCCTGGTGAGAAAGGTCAGATCCTAAAGGACTTAAACACTCCTTCAGAAGCTATGGAGATGCCTTCTGAAGACTAGGCCTTTCTTTTTTTTCTTTTGGAAGTACTGGAGTTTGAACTCAGGACCTCAGAGTTGCTAGGCAGGAGCTATATCACTTCAGTTGTAGCCCCCACCCCCCTTTTCTGCTTTAGTTATTTTTCAGGAAGACTCTGATGTTTTTGATGAGGTGCTGCCTCAGACTGTGATCCTTTTACCAATGACCTCCCATGTAGCTGGGAGCACAGGCATCAGTCATGATACCTACCTTATTGATTGAGATGAGGTCTCACTAACTTTTTGCCACTTGAGCTCTGCCTCCCGAGTGCCTGAGATTACAGGCAAGGACCACTGGGTCCTTTTTTGAAAGTTTTTAAATTGAAAATCTAACACCCCTGGTGTTAATCTAAGCAGAATCATGAAGAATAAGGAGAACTTTGAGAAAGTGAGATAGAGTGCCCTAGGGATGGTTAGATGCACAGGGAAGGCGAGTACAATTTAATCCTGAAAAACAAACAAAAGAATTTTTTATTGTGGGGCTCTGGCCAATGGGTGGGGCATTACAAAAGGCACATTAGGGCACACGTGGAAAGCATCCCATTACTAAGATTAGTGGTGCTTCGTGGGGACAGTGTGTCATTCCCTCAGAGCCAAGAAAACATTTGTCCATAAATTGGGTTGTCACGAGTTCTTTTTGCTTTTCTTATTTAAACCAGTCTGAAAAGGTAAATCTTCAACACAGCTTTCAATTACATGGTTATGCCATATTTATTTAATCAGTCTCTAACTATTGGACGTTTTTTAGTGTTTTTTAAATTCATAACGCTACAATGAGCATAAATGTATTATAAATTTTTTGGATATAATTATTAGTTCAAAATAAATTATTGGAATACGACTTGACCCTTTAATGGACATGTGCGTTTTTAAGTGTTTCTATAAATCAACACTTTTAAGTGAGATTCTTCTAATATTTCACCATTAAATATCATTTTGCTATTGTTTTCTGAAAAATTATTTGATTTGAGTTAGGGAATCTCTTTCTAGTTACAATTAGCTAATAGTTTTGCTTTTGAATATCTCTGAAGCCCAGTGGTCTTGGTACCTCCAATCTACTCTCCACCTTTTCCAGGCTGCTCTTTGTGGGGCAGGCTGGTGGCTCTCTTGCCCCTAGCTATTGGTTGGGTTTGGCCAATAGGAAAGATCTTTAGGAAATTCACAAGGGTGTTGGTAGGGGAGGAGGAAGAAGCTCAGCCTAGATGCTCTGCTGGTATCCTCCCTAACACCTTGCCAGTAGCTGCATTTCTCTGCTAAAGACCACAGATTCTACCAGATGCCCTAGTCCTATGGTTTCTGGAAACTACTCTCTCCCCTTGCCTTTCAACCTTGGGGGTCAGGGGATGTGCTTGGCAGCCCCCACTCTTGCTAATCCTGGTGTACTTCATCAGACCTGTGGACTTCCTTTACCCAGCCCACACCTCTACAAAGTCTTCCTTTCCTAACCTCTCCCCACTCACCTTCCCAAATGTTCCATCTGGTTCTTGACAGGCCTCGACTGTCACTGGAACTGCTGCAGGAGTAGCTCCAGAGGCAAGGTAGCAACAGTTACCCATTAGAGACATCCTGGACACAATTTCCAAATTAAGCGATGTTCTCTTTTGTGTCAAGGGAAGTATTTTGACCTGCAGAATCTTTTAACAATGGCTAATTTAATCATAGAATCCCAGAAATGAAATAGATAAGTAGACTTACCCAAGTGTACTTAACAAGCATAGAAGGGAATCTAATACATGGGAGTCCATGGGCTCTTACCCCTTTTCCAAACAGAAAAGTAAGCAGGAGCCTTTGAGGAAGGACACAATGAGGCACCAACCGCTATATACTGTGAATTACCTCCAGGCCTTCTATATTAGTTATCTTTCTTTTTATAATGTTTTAATTTGTATTATTGTTGTGTTGGGGGTACATAGTGACATTTACCAAAGTTCTTACAATATATCATAGTTGAATTCACCCCCTCTATCATTCTCCTTTATTCCCTCTCCCCCTATTCCTGGAATAGTTTTCAACAGGTCTCATTTTTCTATTTTCATACATGAGTACATAATATTCCACCATATTCACCCTCTTACTTAGCTATCTTTCTCATTGCTGTGATAAAATATATGCAGAAGCAACCTAAGGGAGGAAGTATTTATTTTAGCTCAAGATTTCAGTCCACAGTCCTTGGCTCCATTGATTCTGAGCCCACAATGAGGCAGAATATCATAGCAGTGGGAGCATGTAGAAGAGGTAGCCTTTCACCTTGTGGTGGACAGGAACCAGTGAGTAGGAAGGGTCCTGGAACCAGGTATAATGTTCAAAGTCACATCCTCAGGGACCTACTTCCTCAAGCTAGGCCCTACTTCCTACAGTTTCCAAAAACTCCCAAAATAGCACTACCAGCTGGGGGCTACGAGTTCAACATATGAACTCTGAGGGATTTCATATTCAAACCATAACACTTTTGCAGAGAGACCTGTACTCATCTATCAGGAGACTGAGTACAAATGAGAAAGAAATGCCCAGATCTTGCAATGGTCAATAATAGTCTGCTTCTGAACAAGCCTGGGAGATTGCATGGTCTCTTGTCCACCATGCAAAGTGGTGGTGGATGGAGATCAAATGGAGAATGGAGTTTGGGCTAATCCATCCCCCAGTGAGTCCAGTGGGACCCATCATGGTTTACTTGTCCAGTTCCAGCATGTAAGAAGGCAGCCATCAAAGACTTGATAAAGATAGGGGTGGTGGTTCTAACCTCTCCCTCAGCTTATTTGGCTCAAATAAAACCCAGATGGAAATGGGCATGGTGGCTCATGCCTGTAATCCTACCTACTTGAGAGGCAGAGATGAGGAGGATCATGATTTGAGGCCAGCCTGGGCAAAAAGTTGTTGAGATTTCATCTCAACCAATAAAAATCTGGGTGCAGTGGTTTATGCCTGGCATCCAGCTATGTAAGAAGTATAAATAAAAGGATTATGAGCTAGGCCAGCCCAGGCATAAAAGTGATACCCTATATGAAAAATAATAAAAGCAAACAAATAGCTGGAAGTGTGGCTCAGGTGGTACAGTACCTGCCTGGCAAGTGCAAGGACCTGAGTTCAAACTCCAATACCAACACCACCCCACCAAAAAAAAAAAAAAAACCCAGATAAATTTGGAGAATAAATTTGTATTTTGCAAATTTGATCAGATGTGACACCAATCATAGGTTGCATTCCAGTCGTGGGAATTTACTGAAAAAAACAGTAAAGCCCCTGGTTGTGGGTTTTCAGCTACTGACCTAGTAAGTGCATTTCTCCAACTTCTACTGATGAAGACAACCAGAAGAGCTTTGCCCACACATGTCTCGCCTCAAGACTATGGTAATGCCCCAGCTTCTTTGTCATAATAGAATCCCAAGGGACCTTGACCATATTGACACCCCATAGAACATCACAGTGGGCCATCACCCCAGTGACAATGTGCTAATTATACATGGTGAGGACAAGTGCTCATCATGAGCTGAGTGGCACCTGATTCACCAAATCACAGGGTTGGACGCAGCATCCCTTTTTACATGGAAATGAGTCAAATGAAATCAGAGATCAGGAGGGCAGAACAGGTCCTGTCTAGGGGGCTGGTATCAGTGGGAGGGGGAGGGAATATGGTGCAAATACTGTGTACACATGTATGTAAATGGAAAAATGAGACCTGCTGAAACTGCTCCAGGAAAGGGAGGAGGGAGGATAAAGGAGAATGGTGGAGTGGTTAAATTCAACTACGATATATTTTATATATTGTAAGAACTTTTATAAATGCCACAATGTACCCGAACCCAGCACAACAATAAAAAGAAAAGCTTCCAAATCCTAAAAATTAAAAGTGATGACATAACATAATAAATGAGAGTTTAAAAAAAATGAGACTGGGTTCAAGGAAGTTCAACAGCATGAGGGTGTAGCCCACTCTCCCAAGGCACCTCTTCCTGATGGTCACTGCTTCTCCCTGTGCTCACACCAATGGCCTCATGGGAGATTCCTCGTCACCAGTTAGCAAGGTATAGATGGGTCTTCAGAGTGTGCAGCTCCTTTGGAGGTGGCCTTGAAAGAGAGGAAGGGAAATCCCCATTTGGGTAGACTTCTTTGGGTAGGACATCTGACTGCACACTTCACATGGGAGAGAACACCAGAAGGAGGGCTGGGCATTAAGTCACTGGCAGTGGTTAGTAAGTAAGTGGCTGGTTAGCTCAGACGATAATCATTTCTTATAAAAATGCCCATCAGAGGACATCTGCTGTAGAGCCAGCGCTCAATAATTACTTGAAGTATGGATGTCAGGCAGCCTCTCCAGGCCCTCCTCAATTCCATCTGGGTTCAAGTCTTTGTCACAGGGAGGCTGGCAGTTTGCAGAGGTGCCACTGAACAGTCTACACCCATAGAAGGAAGTGTCCTGCCATGCTGACACTCGCCCTCTATCTGCATTGATATGCACGTTGCTTGCCTCTGCTGGGGGTGTCCATCAATCCGATTTCACCTCCAGAAATTCTGCAAAATCACTGACTGATGGGCAGATCCTTTTTCTGGTTTTCCTGTATGGCTAGTACATTTTCCTTTGTTTTGTGCAATTTTTGTAAGTTCAAAGAATTTATCGAAGCACAACTTTTTATCATGATGCTGATTTCAGATATAAATTTCTGCAACCTCATCAGAGGTTACAGACTTGTGGAGAAGTAGCAAATTTTTGTATCTGAATGAAAGTTTGGAATTCTGCTGCAAAATGTTTACCTAATGAGTACCAATATTGGGTTCTTCTCCTCTGATATTCATGAGGGTAGCTCTATTTAACCCCTTGAAGGTGAAGGTCTTGTGACAAGTTTTGCCCAGTGAAATGTGGGCAGAAATTCAATATCACTCCCCTTCCATTCTCTAGTCTGTCTTCTTCTGTGGCAGCCAAAGGGACCACATATATCAGACCCTAGAGTCACAGATGGCAGAGTAGAAGCAGCCAGAATTCTTGGTGTCTGTTGATCACGAGTCATAAACTTCTGCATCATTAAGACGCCAAGACTTTAAAATTATTAACATAAAATAACTTGATGTATTCCAATTTTATCTTGGGATTTTTTTCATATAATACAGCAGCATTTCCCCATATCCTTCAAGAATTTAAAAGTACAAGATTTTTAATGGCTCTGTGATATGTTATCATAATAAGTTTATGTACCCTAAAATTACTGAACCATTCCCCTATTGTTGAATATTTAGTTGAAAGCATTTTTGGAAACTGTAAAGAGCACTGTGATAAACTTTATTGTGTTTGGCATTCATTGTTTTTTGTCAGACTTTATTTGTCCTCTCTTGTGATTAGAGAGAGTAAATACTACTGCAAGCGACAGAACACGTCAGTGTAACCAAGGTTTAAAAACAATCTTTATTTGGAAACAACACAAGTGTTTGCACAGAAAATCCTAAGGAATCTACAAAACAACTAAAATTGATAAATTTATTTGGCAGGATCACACTGTGTAGGGTAAACAGACAAAATCAATTGTATTGGCAAACCACAGAAAATGGAATTCAATTTACATCAGCAACAAAAACATAAAATGTTTGGGATTTAATTTACAAATACATGTAAAACCTCTATGTTAAAACTATAAAGCATTGCTGAGAGAAATGGTATCTAAATAAAGGGAGAAAAACACTATTTTCATGGCATATAAAAATATTCAACATCATATTTTTAATTTGGCATTTGTTTCCAAATTGAACTTTAGATTCAATATAATTCCCATCATAATGTTACTTGGGATTTTGTAGAAGTTGACAAGCTGATTCTGAAATTTATATTGTCATGCAAAGATCTTAAATATCTAAATAAATCTTGAAAAATAAGAAAAAGTTGGAAGAGTTCCACTCTAATTTGAAAATTACTGTAAAGCCATAGTAATCAAGAAAATATAGTATTGGTATAGAGATAAACAAATAGATAAATGGATCAGACTAGAGAGACCAGAAATAGACCCACAGTTATAGTCGTCTGGTTTTTACAAAAGTGCCAAAGCAATCCAGTGAGGAGTAGAAGCCTGGTCAACTAATGGGACTATGACAACTAAGCAGCCACATGGGAAACAACAAACCCTGGTCCTTTACCTCATACCACACACTAACACTCAAGTGCAGCACACCTGACACAAGACAGGTGACAGGCATAGCTACAAACAGTGAAATTATAAAGCTTCTTTGTGAAATCATAAAATGCCTTTCTTTGTAACCTGGAGATAGGCAAAGTTTCTCTTAGCCAGGTCACAGAAAGCAGTGACCATCAATAAAAACAATTTATTCATTGGACTTCATCAAAATGAAAAACTTTTAATCATCAAAGGACATCATCAAGAAAAGACATTAGATTCAGAGAGGATTCCAAGATGGCGGCTAGAGGTAGGAAGTAGAAAGCGAGCCTCCTATAGTGAAATCTTGGAGAGACGCTGGAGACACACTTTGCAGGCATAATCACCGAGAAAAGGCATAACTTTGACCCCTCCACATCTCCAGCCGGTGCAGAGAATCTCCACTTCACGTTAAACAGAGAAACGAGGAGGGCCCCTGGGGCTGCCAGTGGCCGGCGCCCATACGGCTTGGGAAGACGCGGACCAGGTGAGCTTCGCAGTACTGCAGTAGCCCCACAGACAAGCCTGGGCCAGAGCAGTATAGCCCCCTGGACAGACTGACCTCCACCCAGGTAAAAAAAGAGAAACTGAGTAATAAGCAATAAGAACAGTTAAGACACGCTGGAAAGAGGGTGGGGCGCCCTGAGCGCTGAAGATTGGGGGAAGGGACTCCTTCCCGGGACTGTAAATAAACAAGCCGGGCGGGCCGGAGAGCCTCTGGTGGGAGCAGGGCGCAAGCCCAGCAACCAGGAGCGGGGACGCTTGTGAGAGGAGGGAAGACCCACTTCCCACGTGAACTGTAAATAAACACGCAGGCCTGACAATGCGGGGCAGTGTCACCTTTCCCAGTGCTTGGAAAGGGGAAAGCCTGTAGCAGAGGTTCCTGCACAGGAGAACTCTGAGCAAACAAAGCCTGTGGGACCAGGTGAGTGCTAAGTTCACCCCAGAGATCTGCATAAATAACGCCGCCAGCTACAGGCTGAGAGCAGCAGGCAGGCAAGCCACAGTTGCAGATACCACTCTCGGAACAGTCTCCAGATGCTTTTTTTTCTTTTTCTCCCTACCTTTGATGAGAGAACAACCGAATTACACCTGCAAGCCGAAAAACTTACTGAAACTGTATTGCATTTGAACTGGGGACGCTTGGTGGGGCTTTTTTTTTTTTTTTTTGGTGTGTGTGTCTGTGTGTATGTGTGAGTGAGTGTGTAGTTTTGTTCTACTTTATGCATCCTCTTTGATGAGACAACTACAGAACAACATCTGAGGCACCAACTCCAGGACTGGAGATTGAGACGGACACCCAAATTATTAAGACTGAAACTGCATTGCATATAAACTTGGAAGTTTTTTTTTTTTAATTTTCTATTTTCCATTTTATTTTAATTCATTTTTATATATAGATATTTCTTTCATTTACTTATTTTTTATTTTTTTATCTTTGATTTTCAATCCTCTTTCTGTCTCTCTAATGTCTGTTCAGCTTACTGTCGATTAGTACACTAACACTCCCTGTTTATACCTTTGAAACTCTCTTGTCTGATACCTTGTTCTGCTTTCTCCCTCTTGTCTGTATATTTGTTTTCCCCTTTTCTTTAACTTCTTGCTTTCCATCTCTGCTCACCCTTCCATTCTAAATATTACCATTGTTATTATTACAAGCTAGAAAATACTTAATTGCACACAGTACAGGGACAGTAACAACACCAAAGACAATGACGGGAAGACAGAAAAAACAGGGAAATCAGTTTCCCCACAGCAAAAAATTAGTACAGGAACCAGAGGGGAATGAAGAAAACAGATACTCAGATCCAGACTCCAACAAAATGAAGATAAACTATGCCAAAGGACCCAATGAAGCCCACAAAAATAATTTAAAAGAAGACATACTACAGGTACTCAATGAGAATTTTATAGAGATGATACTGGATAGCATCAACCAAAATGTACAGGAGACACTCAAGAAATTCCAAGACAACAAAAATAGAGAATTTGAAAAAGCAAAAGAAGAAATAAAGGAAACCATAGAAGCACTGTATAAACACCAAAGTGAAACAGAGAACACAATGAATAAACGGATAAATGAACTCAGGACAAAAATAGACAACATTAAAGAAGAAAACTGCCAGGATATGGAAAACCTCAGAAAAAAGAACGAAACAGAACTGCAAAACAAAACGGAAGGCTAATCCAGTAGAATAGAACAAACAGAAGACAGAATCTCAGAATTTGAAGATGAAATGATAATTAAAGGAAAAACCGAAGAACTATTAATTAAACAACTCAAGACCTGTGAAAAGAAAATGCAAGAACTCACTGACTCCATCAAAAGACCAAACTTGAGAATCATGGGCATCGAAGAAGGAGAAGAGGTGCAAGCGAAGGGAATGCGTAATATATTCAACAAAATAATAACGGAAAATTTCCCAAATCTAGAGAAAGATATTCCCATACAGATGCAAGAGGCCTCCAGGACACCAAACAGACCAGATCAAAATAGAACTACTCCACGACATATCATCATTAAAACAACAAGTTCAGAAACTAAGGAAAGAATATTGAAGGCTGTAAGAGAGAAAAAACAAGTAACATACAAAGGTAAACCCATCAAAATCACAGCAGACTTCTCAACAGAAACATTAAAAGCAAGAAGAGCATGGGGTGAGATCTTCCGGGCACTGAATGAAAATAACTTCAACCCCAGGATACTCTACCCAGCAAAGCTATCATTCAAAATAGATGGAGCAATAAAGGTCTTCCATGATAAGCAGAAACTAAAACAATATGTGACCACAAAGCCACCATTACAAAAGATTCTGCAAGGGATCCTGCACACAGAAAGTGACACCCAACTTAACCATGAAAAGGCAGGCAGCACCAAACCACAGGATAAGAAAAAGCAAGACAGTAGAGAGTAACATCAACTTAGGTACACATAATCAAACCTTCAAACTAAGACAACTAAATGGCAGGAATCACCACATACCTATCAGTACTAACGCTTAATGTTAATGGACTTAATTCACCCATCAAAAGACACCATTTGACAAAATGGATTAAAAAAGAAGATCCAACAATTTGTTGCTTACAGGAGACTCATCTCACCGACAGAAATAAGCATATGCTTAGGATGAAAGGCTGGAAGAAGATTTACCAAGCCAATGGCCCCCAAAAACAGGCAGGAGTAGCAATATTTATCTCTGACAAAGTAGACTTCAAACCTACATTGATCAAATGAGATAAAGAAGGACATTCCATACTAATAAAAGGGGAAATAGACCAAAAGGAAATAATAATCATCAATCTGTACGCACCCAATGTCAACACACCCAATTTCATCAAACATACCCTGAAAGACCTAAAAGCATATATAAACGCCAACACAGTGGTTGTGGGAGACTTTAACACCCCATTATTATCAGTAGATAGGTCATCCAAACAAAAAATCAATAAAGAAATCCAAGATCTAAAATATGCAATAGATCAAATGGACCTAGTGGATGTCTACAGAACATTTCATCCAACCTCTACACAATATACATTCTTCTCAGCAGCCCATGGAACCTTCTTCAAAATAGATCATATCCTAGGGCACAAAGCAAGCCTCAGCAAATATAAGAAAATAGAAGTAATACCGTGCATACTATCTGACCACAATGCAGTAAAAGTAGAACTCAACAACAAAAGTAAAGACAAAAAATATGCAAACAGCTGGAAACTAAATAACTCATTACTTAATGAAGAATGGATCATCGATGCAATAAAAGAGGAAATTAAAAAGTTCCTGGAAGTCAATGAAAATGAAAACACAACCTACCGGAACCTATGGGACACAGCTAAGGCAGTCCTGAGAGGAAAGTTTATAGCCATGAGTGCATATATTAAAAAGACTGAAAGATCCCAAATCAATGACCTAATGATACATCTCAAACTCCTAGAAAAACAAGAACAAACAAATCCCAAAACAAATAGAAGGAGAGAAATAATAAAAATAAGAGCTGAAATCAACGAAATAGAAACCAAAAAAACCATACAAAGAATTAATGAAACAAAAAGTTGGTTCTTTGAAAAAATAAACAAGATCGATAGACCCCTGGCAAACCTGACTAAAGTGAGGAGAGCAAAAACCCAAATTAGTAGAATTAGGAATGCAAAAGGGGAGATAACAACAAACACCATGGAAGTCCAGGAAATCATCAGAGACTACTTTGAGAACCTATATTCAAATAAATTTGAAAATCTAAAAGAAATGGACAGATTTCTAGATACATATGATCATCCAAAACTGAACCAAGAGGAAATTAATCACCTGAATAGACCTATAACACAAAATGAAATTGAAGCAGCAATCAAGAGTCTCCCGAAAAAGAAAAGTCCAGGACCTGATGGATTCTCTGCTGAATTCTATCAGACCTTTAAAGAAGAACTGATACCAACCCTCCTTAAACTGTTCCACGAAATAGAAAGGGAAGGAAAACTGCCTAACACATTTTATGAAGCCAGTATTACACTTATCCCAAAACCAGGCAAAGACACCTCCAAAAAGGAGAACTATAGGCCAATCTCCTTAATGAACATTGATGCAAAAATCCTCAACAAAATAATGGCAAACCGAATTCAGCAACACATCAAAAAGATTATTCACCACGACCAGGTAGGCTTCATCCCAGGGATGCAGGGGTGGTTCAACATACGAAAATCAATAAACGTAATAAACCACATTAACAGAAGCAAAGACAAAAACCACTTGATCATCTCAATAGATGCAGAAAAAGCCTTTGATAAGATCCAACATCATTTCATGATAAAAGCTCTAAGAAAACTAGGAATAGAAGGAAAGTTCCTCAACATTATAAAAGCTATATATGACAAACCTACAGCCAGCATTATACTTAATGGAGAAAAACTAAAACCATTCCCTCTAAAATCAGGAACCAGACAAGGATGCCCACTATCTCCACTCCTATTCAACATAGTACTGGAATTCCTGGCCAGAGCAATTAGGCAAGAAGAAGGAATAAAAGGAATACAAATAGGTAAAGAAACTGTCAAAATATCCCTATTTGCAGACGACATGATCCTATACCTTAAAGACCCAAAAAACTCTACTCAGAAGCTTCTAGACATCATCAATAGCTATAGCAAGGTAGCAGGATATAAAATCAACATAGAAAAATCATTAGCATTTCTATACACTAACAATTAGCAAACTGAAAAAGAATGTATGAAAACAATTCCATTTACAATAGCCTCAAAAAAAATCAAATACCTAGGTGTAAACCTAAGAAAAGATGTGAAAGACCTCTACAAGAGAAACTATACACTTCTGAAGAAAGAGATTGAGGAAGACTATAGAAAGTGGAGAGATCTCCCATGCTCATGGATTGTTAGAATCAACATAGTAAAAATGTCGATACTCCCCAAAGTAATCTACATGTTTAATGCAATTCCCATCAAAATTCCAATGACATTCATTAAAGAGATTGAAAAATCTACTGTTAAATTTATATGGAAACACAAGAGGCCACGAATAGCCAAGGCAATACTCAGTGAAAAGAACAATGCAGGAGGTATCACAATACCTGACTTCAAACTATATTACAAAGCAATAACAATAAAAACAGCATGATACTGGCACAAAAGCGACATGAAGACCAGTGGAACAGAATAGAGGACCCAGATATGAAGCCACACAACTATAAGCAACTTATCTTTGACAAAGGAGCTAAAAATATACGATGGAGAAATAGCAGCCTCTTCAACAAAAACTGCTGGGGAAACTGGTTAGCAGTCTGCAAAAAACTGAAACTAGATCCATGTATATCACCCTACACCAAGATTAACTCAAAATGGATCAAGGATCTTAATATCAGACCCCAAACTCTTAAGTTGATACAAGAAAGAGTAGGTAATACTCTGGAGTTAGTAGGTATAGGTAAGAACTTTCTCAATGAAACCCCAGCAGCACAGCAACTAAGAGATAGCATAGATAAATGGGACCTCATAAAACTAAAAAGCTTCTGTTCATCAAAAGAAATGGTCTCTAAACTGAAGAGAACACCCACAGAGTGGGAGAAAATATTTGCCAACTATACATCAGACAAAGGACTGATAACCAGAATATACAGGGAACTTAAAAAACTAAATTCTCCCAAAACTAATGAACCAATAAAGAAATGGGCACGTGAACTAAACAGAACTTTCTCAAAAGAAGAAATTCAAATGGCCAGAAGACACATGAAAAAATGCTCACCATCTCTAGCAATAAAGGAAATGCAAATTAAAACCACACTAAGATTCCACCTCACCCCTGTTAGAATAGCCATCATCAGCAACACCACCAACAACAGGTGTTGGCGAGGATGCGGGGAAAAAGGAACCCTCTTACACTGTTGGTGGGAATGTAGACTAGTACAACCACTCTGGAAAAAAATTTGGAGGCTACTTAAAAAGCTGGACATCGATCTACCATTTGATCCAGTAATACCACTCTTGGGGATATACCCAAAAGACTGTTACTCCAGAGGCACCTGCACATCCATGTTTATTGCGGCACTAGTCACAATAGCCAAGTTATGGAAACAGCCAAGATGCCCCAGCACTGACGAATGGATTAAGAAAATGTGGTATCTATACACAATGGAATTTTATGCTGCCATGAAGAAGAACGAAATGTTATCATTCGCTGGTAAATGGATGGAATTGGAGAACATCATTCTGAGTGAGGTTAGCCTGGCCCAAAAGACCAAAAATCGTATGTTCTCCCTCATATGTGGACATTAGATCAAGGGCAAACACAACAAGGGGATTGGACTTTGAGCACATGATAAAAGCGAGAGCACACAAGGGAGGGGTGAGGATAGGTAAGACACCTAAAAAACTAGCTAGCATTTGTTGCCCTCAATGCAGAGAAACTAAAGCAGATACCTTAAAAGCAACTGAGGCCAATAGGAAAAGGGGAACAGGAACTAGAGAAAAGGTTAGATCAAAAAGAATTAACCTAGAAGGTAACACCCATGCACAGGAAATCAATGTGAGTCAATGCCCTGTATAGTTATCCTTATCTCAACCAGCAAAAACCCTTGTCCCTTCCTATTATTGCTTATACTCTCTCTACAACAAAATTAGAAATAAGGGCCAAATAGTTTCTGCTGGGTATTGAGGGGGGGGAGAGGGAGGGGGCCGAGTGGGTGGTAAGGGAGGGGGTGGGGGCAGGGGGGAGAAATGAACCAAGCCTAGTATGCACATATGAATAATAAAAGAAAAATGAAAAAAAAAAAGAAAAGACATTAATAGGAAAATGGTATTTGCTAGATGAATATCTGACAAACTCAACACTCTCTATAAACTCAACAACAAAAGTCAAACAACCAAACAAATAAATGGAGAAAAATGTGAACAAAAAGGTCTATATTTATCCATCCATCCATCTACCCATCTATCCATCTATCCAAATCTATCCATTCATCCATCCATCTATATACCTATCTCCCCATCTATGTATCTATGTGTCTATGTATCTATCTATCCATCTATCCATCTATCTATCCATCCATCCATCTATCTATCTCTCACAAGCTTTCTCATGAGCTCTAGTTCTCCTGACCTAACTAGGGTTGTTTGGAGATGTAGTTAGGACAAATGATAAAAGACAGAAAGTTGGAGTCAGGTGTGTTGGGAGCTCGGATGGAGACGCATAACAGCCCCATTGCTCTCTTACTCTATTAATGCTTCTTTTACTCTGTTTCTTTTCTCTGTTCTTTAAAACCTTACTTCTAAAGTCTTTCTTCTTTTCTGTTCTTTAAAGTCGCTTTCCGTAGACTCGCTCTGCCCCATGTTTTCTTTAATCTCTCTTAAAGTCTTTACCTTCAGACTCACAGACACACAAACAGTCAGCAGCACCAACAGCATCATTCTCACAAGCTGCTCTGGCAGTAGCCTCCACCCCTTGCAAGCAGCCAACAAATCAATCAATCCAACTAAATCCAATCCTCAACCAATCCCCTGTCCTCCTTCAGCAAGTCTTTTATATACATTGGTAAACAAGGACATGGAGCAACAGTTCTCTGGGAGGGGTATGACATTGTAACAAGAGAAACCTGTGATCACTTCTCTGGAAGTAAACATTTTAGAAAAAGCAGCTGTACTACATTTTGCCTTTGCTCCCTTCTGCTGCTGGGGCCATGCCAAACTCAGCCTATAGATCATTGAGCACAACTGTGCTTATGTCAAGTTCTCATAGGCTTCTCATAGCCTGCTCCCCCAACATCTATCCATCCATCCATCCATCTATCCAACCATCCATCCATCTATCTACCTACCTATCTATCCATCTATTATTAGCTATGAGGGAAATGAGAATTGAGACCTCAGTGAGATACAGCTCCACATCCACTAGGGTGGCTAAATTTAAAAGTAGGCACCAAATGTTAGTGACAATGTGGAATCATGGGAACCTGCATACATTGATGGTAAGAATGTAAAATAGTATGAACACTGAAAAAAATCACATAAAACTCAGACTATACTTATTTGTATAAGTAATTTTGTGTGCCAACTTGGCTAGGCCATGGTACCCACATATCTGGTCAAACACTTGTTTAAATATAGCTGTGAAGCCCTGTTTTAATGAGATTAAAATTCAAATCTGTAGACCTCGGATCGAGTAGATTGCCTGCACATTGTGGGTGGGACTCTCCTTTCAGTTGAAGGCCTTAAGAGAAAAGACTGGTATGTGCTCTTCTCCCCAAGGAAGAGGGAATTGGGCCTCCACATTGCCTGTAGACTTGAGCTGCAGTAATTCCCTGGTCCTCTGCAGGTTTGAACTTGCCAGCCCTGATAATCACATGACGCAGTTCCTTAAAATAAATCTTTCTCTACACAGACACAGACACACACACACACACACACACACACATGAACAGGCACACGTGTACATACAAACACGCACTATTGGTTGTTTCTCTGGACAACTGAGTGATTCCATACAAGACAATGAAAATGAATGTCTATAAAACTAACCATACAAGGCTGCTCATACAGGTTTATTTATAACAGGGTGAGAATGGAAACAGACCAGGTGTCCATCAACCAGAGAAGGGATAAACAAACTGTCGTGTATTCACACAACAGAATACTGCTTACCAAGAGCAAGGCATGAACCAGTGATAAGTGTAACAGCATGGCTTAATTACAAAATGTTTTTCTGAGTGAAAGAAGCTTTAACACAAAAGAGTATTTACAACACAATTCCATTAATCTAAGGTTCTACAACCGGGTAAAATCTATGGTGAAAAAAATCAGAACAAAGTAAATTTTACCTAAAAAGAGTAAGAATTTTAAGTAGGTACTAAATTCTAAGAAGTGGTGTACATGCTGGTATGTTTAGGGGTGTGCTGTGCTCATGTCTGAAACGTGCTTCGTGATGCACCAAAATTAAGATGGATACATGGGTAGATAGAGGGCTAGACAGACAGATTATCATAGAGCAAATGTAGAGACATCAATAATAGAACCTAGATGGTGCTGTTTGATATGCAATTTTTTTCAAGTTTTGTATATGCTTGAAACATTTCTTTAGCACATATTGGAAGAAAGGAGATAGGATTTTTATTTCTCTTAGTTGTCAAAAGTACAAAAGTAGGTTGTTCAGAGCTTGTATGGAAACCACTTAGTGTTTAGGAAACCAGGCTTCTTCCATTTTGTTCTTCTGCCTTCTTTAGAAGGCTACCTCATGACCCAAAAGGGCTGCTGGATTTCTAAGCCTCTATTCCATGCTGCAGCCAACAGAATATTCAGGGTATCTCAGTAATTCTATCCCATCCCTCATACACCATCCCATTTTCTCTCCCTACTGGATTATTGCTGTCAGTATTCAAATCTGTAGTTAATTCTGTCATTTTAAAGTTACCCTCTATCAATTCAATTTCCTCCTCCACTAGCTGCTGTTTCCTTCTTCGTTCTTCTCTATACAAAAACTCTCAAAATAGGGCTGGACATAGTGGCTCATACCTATAATCCCAGCCTCTCAAAAGGTGGAGATCATGGTTAGAGGCCAGCCCAGATAAAACGTTATGAAGACCCCATCTCAACTAAAAAAACAGGGTGTGGTAGTGTGCACTTTTCATCCTAGCTAAGTGGAAGGTATAGGATGGTCCAGGGGGAAATACCTGAACTATAACTAAAGCAAAAAGGGCTGGGGTCATGGCTCAAGTGGTAGAGTGGCCACCTAGCAAGTGTGAGGACCTGAGTTCAAATCCTAGTATTGCCAAAACAAAAAAAAAACTCAAAATAATAAATACAGTGACTGTCGCTGGTTCTCCATTTAGTGGCCAACTCTTGGACCTCATCTTACAGGCTGCACACTGTATACACGGTGGAAGTAGTCATTTCTTCCTCCTTAACTCATCTCTTGGGTACCAAACTCTTGGTTTTCCTCTTTCTCCTCCATTTTCCCAGCATTCCTTTGCAGTGTACCCTTCTCTCCCCCAGCACTTCAGTTTGGTGCATCCCAAGGCTGGGCTTAGAACCTTGTGCTTTCTTCCTTCCATCTAGTTCCAAGGTGCTAACACCATCCATTTGCTTTTGGCTCCCAAAATCAGACTTCCAGTCCAGCCTCTCTCTTAAAGTCCAGACTCCTCATCCAATTCCTACCATCAGATAATCTCGTACACATCTGATAGATAGGTCACACAGGACATCTTCCAAACCAAGCCCCTGGTCCTCCCCCCTCCCACCGCCATAGCTTACTGTAATGTCAGTTTCCTTTATCTTCATGATGGCAGCTCCATCTTCCAGCCTCTTCTCCTCTCTTTCCTTCATACCCAATGGTCAGTCCATCAGGGAAGTACACTGATTCAATCTTCAAATCCTGCCTACAGTCCCATCACTCACCAGAATCTCCCTGCTGCACCCCATCCACAGTTATTGTAATAGATTTCTCAGAGATTCCTGATTCTTTCTTCATCCTCGCAATGGTCCATTTGTAATAGGATTGCTAAACATACCCTTTTAAAATATTATGTCAGATGGTATCTATCACTCTTCTGCCCAGAACCCTATATGGCTCCCTACTTCCTCAAGAGTAAAAACTGAAAGTGTTCAGTGGTCTACAAGATTCCATGTGGTCTGTCCCACCGCCTCCCGGAACCTCTAGAGCAAACTCACCCTGTGAGTGCTGACTCCAGCGATGCTGGCCTCCTGGCCATTCCTGGAGAGTGCTATGGGATACATAAATAGAAAGATCACAGTCCAGGCTAGCCTAAATAAAAAGCGAGACTGTACCTCAAAAATAACCAGAGAAAAAGGTCTGTGGCAAGGCTCAAGTGGTAGAGAGCCTGCCTGGCAAGTGCAAAGCCTTGAGTTCAAAAAAGTACCACTGAAAATAAAAACAAAAAACCCCCCGCAAACCCTGAAAATGAAAACGTGATCACCCAAATGCCTGTTAACAATCCCTATAGTCACCTCTTCTCAGAACAAAACCAAACCTTATTTAAAAAATAGGTCAGCTCTCCTAATTCCAGCTGATCCTCTAAGGAATTAAGTTCTAATCTCACTATTCAACTTTTTTCTTCCTCTTCAGAACTTGTGGCCTTGTTTTTCCCTCTCTGGATTTACTTGGAGCAAAAGTAACAGTTGTAGTCATAAAAAGGGGAATTTCACTTTCAACCAAAGGCCACTTAATATCCCGGATTTTCTGCTTGTTATATGTAGCTAAGATCCTAGGTGTTGCGAACCAGGCAGCATCGCCCAGTGTCTCTGACACCCTCACTTTTGTGCTGTCACTGCACTGACATCACTGTCAGGACTCAAGCCCCAGACCACATGCAGGACTGGGCTCTCAGAGTGGCTTTGTGTTATGATGGCATTTGCTGGGGTGCATGCAATTTCTTGGCACATGGCTCATTTGTAACTTCTGCATAACTGTGAGGAAATGAAGGACTCTCTCAAATGGTCTCAGGCACCTGTACGTCAGTCAGTGTTTGCAGGTGACATAATTACTTTTCTTCTGGTAGTCAAGGAAGATATAATGCAATCAGTCAACGTCTAGATTTAGAGGCTAGCAAGAGGCTCATGGTGGCCACTGTCATTTATGTGCCATAGTGGGCAGAGAGAAGCGAGAGAGTTAAGATTGGTAATAGACGACAAAGACAGAAAAGCCTGGGGAAGCCATACATTCCTTTTTATTATTATTGCTCTTGTTATTAATTCTAATCGGTTGATTTTTATAGAGTCATCTTTCTAGCATTCTTTTAAGGAAAGTATCAGGCCATTTTCCTGGTTACCAAGGCAACATCGGGTCAAGTTTGTGTGTGCACGATGTGTGTATGGATAATTCGTGTCATAGCTTGAGCACTTCTCAGACAGAACACTTTCCTAAGTCCTCCAGATCAAACAGGAGGAATTCCATTCCATCACTGCCTGCTGCTGAAGTCAGTTCTCTTAAAACACTGTAATGACAGAAAACCAAAGGATTTCAGGAAAAGCTTTTGGGCTCCTTCACTCCCCACAGTGCTTGGATTAGAGAAGTATTAGTTCTCATGGCCGATATTATAGCAAGTTAGCAAAATCTAGCAAGTCAAATTCATTCCTGATTCATCTTAGCCTATTCCTGCCTAAACTGACTGTTTTGTCCATGGAGATCAGTAAGGAGAGGTAGGAAGAAGTTCTCGTTCCCTAACAGTCCATGAGGTAAATAACACCTGAACTTGACCTTCCCGAGAATAAGATGGAAGAAGGATCAAGAAAGTGAGGCAGGAGAGGAAGTGAGAAATAACCTAAGGAACTCATGGTTAGATTCCTTGGTGGGTCTTAAGCACCTTTGACCTACCACAGAGCATGGGTTTGCTCACTATTCTATTCTTATTTTGGCAGCACTGGCGTTTGAACTCAGTTTTGCACTTGCTAGGCAGGTGCTCCTCCACTTCAGCCATACCCCCAGCTTACTGTTCTATTCTTAACCAATGGCTGGCTTGGACTTGGTCACTCCCTGGGCTCCAGTAGCCCGTGTGATGGTGGAGAACCGACCCTGGATCTGCTACAATGCCAGGACATGGCTGGGGTGGGTTCCTGGAGAGTACCATGCTGGACAGGTTGTTCTCTAGTTCAAATGACAGGCATCTAAAATTCCTCCCACTGCTACAATTGGTTAAAAAAGACAGAGCAAAGGGCACAAGGACAGTTGTCATTCCTGTGTATAATCAACAGCAGTAGCCAAAACAGGTATAATCTCCCAAAACTTCAGCTGGTTAAGACTGTTATATTTGTCTGTTGTGCATCACTATAACGAAATACCTGAGCCTGAGTAACCTTATAAAGAAAAGAGGTTTACTTGGCTCACGCTCACATCTGGTGATAACCTTCTTGTTAGCAGACTCCTGATGCAGTACAGGCTGTCACATGGCAAGAGACAGGAAATGCATGCATGTGTGTACCCTCTAATCTCGCTCCTTCTCATAAAGCCACCATATGAAATCATGTGGTCCTCATAGACCAAGTTACATAACTTCCCACTCGATCATACCGTCTTTGATACTGAGACCGGAAGCTAGGAGTTAGGGACTGGGCAGGAAGATTAGGGTGAGGCCCTTGGTGGAGAAGCTGAGAGGCCTTGAACCCAACAGAATGAAGGAGACCCTGCAAACCTGGGAGTTGAGATAAACAGGTGTGGGAAATCTTGAAGCCACTCCCTCAAGCCTTGAAACTGCTAAAGTCATGTGAACAACATGTGAACTAGGCCTTGTTGGAGGCTGAGCTGGTGTGCTGGGCCTCAGGGCCATTGGGAAGGGAAAAGGGGGAATATATAGTGTCCCTGTAGTGTCCATGGGTTGGCACAGACGGACATCCCCTGAATGGACCAATAACACGAAGCCACCATCAGCCTCCCTTCAACCAGGAAATCAAATCCTTACAAAAACCACTAGACAAGCCAGATGCCAGTGACTCATGCCTGTAATTCTAGCTACTCAGGAGGCAAAGATCAGGAGGATTGTGGCTCAAAGCCAGTCCCAGGCAAATAATTCGTGAGCCCCTATCTCAAAAAAAAAAAAAAAACCAACACAAAATCGGGCTGGTGGAGTGACTTAAGTGGTAGAGCACCTGCCTTGCAAATGCGATACCCTGAGTTCAAACCCCAATACTGCAAAATAAAAACAAAAAAATTGCATTAGACAAAGAGCCTTTCTGAGACTCCACCCATATGTGTGGTTTCTTCTCTCCTTTTCCTCTCTTCCTAAATGAAACTCTGCTCTTTTGCTCACCCTGTTGTCAATGACTTTCATTCTTCCATCACAGGAGACAAGGTTCCCGGCAACTATTCAGCACATCTGAGACCAGACCACCATAGCTACACTATCCTGTGTACCACCTGTGGCGTGTTCTCAGCACCAGTGACACCTCTACTGTATCGTACTGCCACCATACCTGGTAGAATTGTGAACACATGTTAAAACAATCAGCAAGAGGAGAATTGGATTGTTCTCAAGTTGAAAACCAGTGCATATATTCAAAGGGCCAAACCAAATAGACTCCCCTCATTGAGACCCCCTAAATCACACATAAATTTAAAATTATAAAGGGCAAGGCAAGTCATAGAGGTAAATCATGGAAGGATAAAAGTTATTATCCCAGCTACGTGGAAGGCAGAGATCAGGAGGATCACAGTTCAAGGCCAGTCCAGGCAAAAACTTAGTAAGATTCCATCTCAACCAATCACTGGGCATAATGTGTGTGTGCTTATCATCCCACCTATGTGGGAAGTATAACTAGAGGGATCACGGTCCAGCTGGCCTGGAAAAAATGTGAGCCCCTATCTCAAAAGTAACTAAAGCAAAAGGCACTTGGGGGCTCAAGTGGTAGAGCATCTGTCTGACAAGAGCAAGATATAGATGATAGATAGAAGATAGATAGATAGATAGATAGATAGATAGATAGATAGATAGATAGATGATAGATAGATAGAAAATGGATAGATAAATAGATAATAGACAGATAATAGATAGATAGATAATAGATAGATGATAGATAGATAGATAGATAGATAGATAGATGATCAGCAAGAGCCCTGCATTACAGGGACATTGTAGTTATAGCACAAGGAAGTCAAGAAGAAAGGGAGGGAAAGAGGGAAAGAGAGAGGGAGGGAAGGAGGAAAGGAGGGAAGAGAGGGAGGGAGGGAGGGAAAGAGGGAAGGAAGACTTGATTCCAGATTGACATTTGCAATGCATTCAGAGGATGGTGAAAGAAAGCTAAGAATGACAGCAGGCAGCAAGTGAGGTGTCACCTTCTAAAGTGAAAGGATGACAAGAAAACAAGCATTGATTGGAAGGATGAGGCCATAAAAGGACCAAATGTGAAGGACAGGGATTAAGAGTGCTGGGTGCAGGTCTATGAGAACTCTATCCCATTTTGACAGCCTTCTTAGCCAAGAGATGTAGATAAAATTGAAGATGTACAGAGGTGGACACAATGATTTGTTGACTGGGAAACTTACAAAACACCTAAAGAGTCATAAAAATGTCCAGTTACAAAATCATAATCACTCCCTGAACAAACAATCCTCCTCCTTTTTCTAGGACACATGCAGTATTTTTATCACCCATGATGGGCTTGGAACTTAACACAGACCACCTCCAAGAGGTACCACCACTGAACGAGGTTAGTATTGTTACTCTTACTGAGTAGATGAGGATGGAAAGGCTTAGAGGGTTAGTTGTTTATTAGTCCAATGAATAATGGATTGCTTTTTGCCAGTTCTGGGCATTGAGTGGGGTCCATAGAGCAAATGCCTCCTTTCATGGGTCTTCATTCCAAAGTCATGGTCATCAAGCCAGAAATCTGACTAAGGTTTGGACCCTGCAGGGTTCTCAAACACACAAGAGCTTCTTTTTCTCTTCTGCCCTAACAAAGAAAGCTTATACATGGGTTTCTTTTTAGGTCTGTCACAAACAACATAATAAAATGATTATAAAAATGGTTTGTCTCAACAATACTTAAATTTAAAAGACTGTTTATACCACCACGGAAAATATGAAGCTTGTGGGGACAATGGAAGACAGACTTTTCTTACATCTTATTCAAATAACAAAAGCAGTACATGGAAGATGTCAACCGGCAGTGTGGATGGAGAAGACACAAGATCTTTCTCTCCATAGCAAACAAAAGGTTGGGTGAAAGGAGATCAGAAAGTTATAAAACTGAGCTTGGAAATGAAATAAAAAAGAGAAAATCTGAGATTCCAGGAAAAGTCAAGTACCTGCAGTAAAAGGGATTTCATTGGTGGTGGCTCTTGTGGATAAATAAGCCCAAATACAAACTGCAGAGATGACCTTCCTGACACCAAAGTGTGCCATCAAACCCGGAGTTATTGGGAAGGTTGAGAAAAGCCTATATGTCTACCCTGATGAGGACATTGGGGGTCACCCTCCCAGTAATAATGAAACATACAGTATTCAACAAAGAGCTATGTTCACCACACTGAGCAATGTTATATAAACAAATCAAACTTCTCCTAACTGAGGCTTTGTATCCTTTGATTATCACCTCCATTCCACATTGTATTCAAAAATCATAATATTATTTTGTACCCCATAAATACATACAGCTGTACATTGTCATTATATAATATTTTTTAAGTCATTACAGAAAGCCCAAAGCTACTACTTCAATCCTCCAAACTAAGACAACAAAATTTTACCCATGGCTCAGGAAAAAAGCAAGTGAACTTTTCCTCCAAATACCAGGAATGAAAAAAAGTAGTTTTAAAAATGGAATCTCAGAAACAATGCATAATCTAAAATTATGCCACTCGCTTGATGAAAGACTCCCAAACTGAGAAAGGAATATATAACTAGTCCTGAACTGGGACAAATCCTAGAATTCCTGCAAATGCAAACACAAAACCTCATTATAAGGACACTTCCACAACCCATTACAGATGAAACAATAAAAATTATAAATCCAATGAGCAAATGAAATAAAATAACACGAGTCTGAAAATCCATCAAATGGAAAGATGGAGCTTATGCAACTTGAAAAGCTGCTCAGGTGGCAGGTGGAGTGAAGGGAAGACCTAGGCCACAGCTGTCATTGTGGATTCAGCAGAAAGGAAAGGCCAGGCGGGGTATAGAGCTCAGGACCGGCTAGTATCCATAAATTTCAGCTGGCTTTGGGAAGTAGAGGCTGTCCCAAATTATCTGGTATCTGGCCCTGTGTTGCTACAGGGTAGGAGAAATATTGGCTTGGAGAGTTAGATAAAGGAGGTGGATAGAGTTTGGGGGGTTGGTTGATCTATATATAAATTACAGGCAAATTATTTGCTATCTCCAGGAATTAGCTAATCTTGGAAAGGGAAGTCACCACCCCCCCTGCTCAGTAAGATCCCCTAAGATATCAAATTACAAAAGAAAAAAGAAAAAACATGATTAGTATACTTTTGCATCCCTACTGTCCTTCCAAATAGTGCTCACTTGCCTATCAAAGGGCTGTTCCCTTATTTCTAACTCAGGGATGCTTCTTTGAGCTTCTTTCACACCACCTGTCCTGAGAGATGACCTGTACCCACACCACCTACTACTATTTGGATCTTGAATGTCTCCCAAAGACCCAGCTCTCTAGGGTGGTACTACTGGGTGATAGAACCTTTGAGAAATGGGGCCTTCTGGAAGGTCCTAAGATCACTGGGGAAAGAGGAAAGATGTCCTTGAAGGAAACTGTGGGATCCTGGCCTTCCCCATACCTTTTCCTCTTGGCTCAGGATGTAAGTGGCTTTACTCTACCATGGGCTCCCTCCATGATGCATGGCTTCACAACAGGCCCAAAGCATGACCATGGACTGGAACCTCCAGAACTGTGAGCCAAAAGAAAATTTTTCTTTTGATAAGTTGATTATCTCTGGTACTTGTTATAGTAACGGAAGGCAACAATATTGCACCTGCTTCCAACAAACCAGCAGGCTAAAGGCTGTGGTCCCACCACAGTGTACTCTTACTGTCACAGTGCTTCCTGGTGTAGCCTACCACCAGCTGGCACCCAAAGTGCACCAAGAAAAAACATTGTAAACTACTCTGCAGATTCAAGGAAATGCTATTTAGGCATTCCTTAAAGAAATAATAAATTAGATTTTTTTTCCATTGTAAGTTACAGAAACCACTCACAGCAACTTGAACAGAACTCATTATAAGACTACAGAAGTATCCCAGGAACCCACAGGCAGCTGACCTAGGTATCAGCTGGACTGGGGTGCCATGCAAATAACTCTCTTCTGTTCCTCTCTGCACATCTGTTTTGTTCTTGTTTCCTCTTCAAAAGAATGTCTTTTGCAGCTTCAATGCACGCAGTGGGTCACAGGTACACCACTAGAACTGATTGGCCCAGTTTGGGTGAGGTCCCCAATCTAATCAACTGTTGCTAGGCAAAGAGCCACATTATCCAAAATGACAGGGAAATGCCCTTTGTTAAGGGACAAGGAGAGGCGATGTTGAGGGATAGGGAAGCAATGACCCTGTGAGCCAAGTAAGGGTCATCACTGTAGTTGAATAGTTCGGAAGTTTAGACTGCTAGCTAAACAGTCAAACAGAACTTCTAACAATACAAAGCTAATGTCTATTGTACTTTTTTTTTGTGGTACTGGGGATCGAACTCAAGGCCTTGAGCTTACTGGGCAAACCACTAACCACTGAGCTACACCCCCAGCCCTGTATTGTACATTTTTAATGAGAGTGATAGAGTAGGCAGTGTTGGCCAGACTTATTCAACTCCAAACATCTTTTTTACCCCACAAAGATTTATTAAATATTATGGAATTAGTGTCATACAAATTACAACTGCCAAAGGCCAGAGGTTGTGGCTTCTTTTTTATCTACAAAAGCACTTTTCCCATGTGGCTGAGACTCAAATGATTTGATCTCTGACATCTTATCTGACTATCTTATGGAATAATTGGGTGGATGGGGACACTGTGGGTTTTGTCACAAGAGCAGACAAAAGAAGAAAGTGGACTCTGACATACCTTCCTAAAATACAGTCATAGTTTGAACAGAATCAGTCTTCTAACCCAACTACCTCATCTTAGGATGTTCAGGAAAGCTGAGTGACTAGGCCGAGGTCACACAAAGTGAAAACCAGAACTGTGGTTTGATTAGAAAAGTTATTAATAGCAGATCAACCTTGGATGTATTCAACACCAAGATTTGATTTTTCAAATATTTGCCAAGCCTGCTTTGAGCTAATTGTCACATGAGTGCTGTGGAAGTGCCTGGACTTCATGATAAGAGGAGTAAGAATTTTCCATTACAAATTTGGGGACTGAATCCACATTTGCCAGCCCATGCTGCACCTCAAGAGACCCTGAGATCATATTCTTTGCTGCCAGGCTCTCAGCCACCAAAGCTGCTTCTACTGAGTGCAGTCACCCAGGGAATCTTGGGGAGTGTTTAATCCTTAATTTAAATCCTAATGATTATCCAGCCTATTTGAGAGTTTAACTCAGTCATCAAAGGTTAAATTGTCTCTGGGTTCTGCAGTCAACAAGGCAGGAAATTATCTCCTGAGCTCTGAATCCAAGTGGAAATAAAGACAGAGAGGGGAGAAACAAACTCTACCTTTGTTCAAAGAACCCCAGGAAAACTCAGCAGAGACTCATACACACCACCCACAGTCCCAAAGCAAGAAAGGTCATTCCCTCATGCCTAGAGAGAGAACACATTCTTTCAGAGGGCACAACAGTCACCAGATGGATGGCAGAGACCTCTTTTCCCCTGCCCTCACCCCAGTGCCTGTCTTTATGTCCCCTGCAGAAAAGGGAATGAAGAGAGAAGCCCATCTTTGACCAGAATGTAGCAAAGAGCTTCTATCAGGAAGGTTTTGCTTGGCCCAAAGCCAGGGCCAGGAAATATTTATAAAGTAGAATCAATTTTGATGCCTTCTACCACTCAGCAGGAGTGGATCATTTAGGGAAACACTCTCACGAAAATGATGAAATGGCCAGTGCCTTTTATCAAGACCCAGGCTTCTAGTGAGCTAGCTCAGAGACGTTCACTCCGGGATACAAACACTGAAGAAAGTGAAAGTTGCTGGCAGATAAAAGCCATAACACACACACACACACACACACACACACACACACACACACACACCACACACTCCTGAATACAAAGCTGATGTTTCTGCTGCACACTCCATCCCCTTAGGCTCCAACTGAGGCAGGCTAGAATTAGGAAAAGTTCAGAACTCTTAGAGAATATATGAATTATTATTATTTCAGATTGAACACTCCTCTCTTTCTCTAAGCCTTCTTTTCAATTGCAAATGTGTGCAGATTATTCACACTCTAGTCCAGGCCAACTCACCACCCTCACCAACAACCACCCATGCCCCTCCCCACTCACTGATTTTTGGTTGGGAATCACCAGGTTCTTCCCTTCCCATAGGGTAGCGTAAGTTTTAAAAGCACCTGGAAAAGAGAAAGACTCTTTCTCAGCTTCCGGCTTCCACCTGGGCCCACCATGCCCCCTTTTGTAATTCCTCTCCCTAACTTAAAACTCCATTTACACCCACGTGTCCTGCCATGGATTCTTCCACGTGAGACACAAAGAATTTGGAAGTCTTCTGATCACAGACTGCACCATTGCTGTTAACACACCACCATGACAACACCATGACCACCTCCCCCCCACCCCCAGACCTTACGCCCCAGAAGGACCTCCACCAAGGCCATTTTGCTAGTTGTTGAATTGAAACAATTCATACAGGAAACAAAGGGGGTTTTTTGCTGATTGACTAACACAGAATCATATCAGGTGCCCTGGAATTGATGTGAAGTTTATTGTGACTTGTCTATACAACCAGCTACTTCTGAGATAAGGAGGCAAAGCCCACAAAGGTCTCCTCCAATCCACCCTTAAAAGTTGTGTTCCAGGTTGTGCCTTCTTTGGGAATTTTAAATCTGTCTGCATGCGTTTCATCTTTACTTAATTTCCCAAGCCTCACCATCTTGTGTGAGGTGGCAAAACTGTCCCAACCCAATATAGCTGAACCAGATGCTCACAAGATCCTCCTCGCCCCCAGCTCCGAGATTTTATCAATGTGATAGAGAGGGCAAATGCAGAATGACCTTTATTTTCATTTCCTTTAATTATTCCATAGTTAAGGAATATTTGTTCATTATGAAGGATTTGGAAAATATAAGAAAAGTAGAAAGACCCCCTGAAACTCTGTCACAATCTTACCAAAATGAAAGAATTATCAGGTAACCCTTTCTTTACTCTTTTGTACAGAAAACTAAGAGCTAACATTTACTGAATACTATTTATCTAGTTCTTTGCAAAGGGTTCATTTATTTCTCACAACTCTAGGTGGCAAATAATATTTATAATCTTCATGTAAAATTTAACCGTATAATTTTTGGGGGGTGCAGGTGGGACTGGGGTTTGAACTCAGGGTTTCACACTTGCAAAGCAAGTACTCTACTGTTTGAGCACACCTCCAGTCCATTTTGCTCTGGTTATTTTGGAGATGGGGGTCTTGCAAACTATTTGCTCAGGCTGGCCTCAAACAGTGGTCCTCCTGATTGCAACCTCCAAAGTAGCTAAGATTACAGGTGGGAGGGTTTTTTCCCCCTTTTTTGGAAGTACTGGGATTTGAACTCAGGGCCTCCTGCTTCCTAGGCAGCCACTGTACCACTTGAGTTACTCTGCCAGTCCTGTTTTTTTTTTCTTTTCATATTAAAGTATTACCATTTTCCATTTTACTAAAATTTTTGTGCTTGTCATTTTTAATAATTTCATATTTTTTTACTTTAATTTCATTGCATATTTTGAGTTTAATACATGACTGACTTTTGAATATCTTTATTTAGAAAGTAAATCATTTTCCATCTTTGTATTTCACAAATAATGCCATGGGGAATATCTTCATGCAGAAGTTTTCTGTAGGTAGTACAAGTTTTCTGGTGGTCCTGGGTTTTGAACTCAGGGCCTCACACTTGCTGGGTAGATGCTCTCCACTTTAGCCACTCTGTCAGTCCTTTTTGCTTTAGTTATTTTTGAGATAGGGTCCCAATTTATGACCAGGTCAGCTTTGACTGCAATCCTCCTTATTTGTGCTTCCCTGCATAGCTGGGATGACAGGTGTGGACCGTGCCCAGCCATTGGTTGAGATGGGGTCTGGTGAAATTTTTTTGCCTGGGTTGGCCTCAAACTGTGGCTTGGGTTGGCCCAAGTAGCTTGGATTACGGGTTTGAGCCACTGCACCTGGCTCTGGTAGGTAAGATTATTTTTAAGATAGTTTACTGGAAATAGAAATACTAGATCAAATGTGTGTGCATATTGTAAATGGTTTATTCAGTTATTTGCAGAACTGACTCCTGTAATTCAGAACACTGAATTTAAAAATGTGTTATCCATCGTTGTCAGAACTTACTATATTACTCTACTAGCATTTAAAACACTTTTAAAACAGTACTAATATCTTAGTTCAAACTTAACCCAAAACTAAAAATGCTATTTAATATAACCTACCCAAAACTAAAAATGCTGCTTAATGTAAATGACCAAAAACATTTAAAAAGTGTATTCATGTATTATAAGTCACTTGTGAGTTGTTTGGTAAATACAAAAAAACATGAAGAGTGTAACAGACAGCTAAGTTTAATATTTCAGTGGGTTTCTTCCATTTCCTTAGTAGAGGGATCAGCTAGAGCAAGAGAGAAGCCCATTCTGTATACCTATCCACGTAGTATTATCTATAATAAACCTCCTACTAGATCTCGATCCTCTGTATGATATACTTCCTGAGAGAACCAAACCAATGTGTAAGTCCCACAGCCTTTGGGGAACGTCTCCCAGCATCACAGAAAGTTCTTCTCAGACTGATGAGAGGCTGAGACATAGAGGTGGTCTCTCTCTACCACAGCCCAGATCGCAAACAGAGCGAGGTTCCCTGGGGGATATGCTCTTGTGTTTGACCAGCCTGGACATTTGCTCTTACATTAAACACAAAACCTATCAGCCCGCCACTGACCTGGGGAAGGTGACAGGCTTCAAGAAAATGAATCTTCAACCAGGCAAGGACTCCTCTTAGTTAAGCAGCAGGAAACAGGCACTGAAGACTGTAACTTATCAAGCCAGTCAGAAGAGTGGACTGCTGAGACAGGTATTTTTAGAAGCTTAATTCAGCTGGAGAAGGTGGAGGGGAACTAGTTTTGTACTTGGATCCAGTGACAAGCAATTTAACCTACTGAAATCATCTCTGACCTCAGCTCTGGAAAGGGGACCCTGCATGGATTGCGAGGTGCTCCTTCACCCCCAGGAGTGTCTGTCACAGCTCACATAAAGTGTAGTGCTCACGTTTACTCATAACCTTTGCTCACAGTTCTGTGGCTGTCACTCCCTTTTGGAGTCAGGAGACACTGAGACTGAGTTGGTGAGTCACACACCACAAACCCAAGCCTGTACAAGACTCCACAGTTGCTTAAGAGCAACTAGGCTGTGTAGCTGGGGTTGGCCAGGGCCTCAAGATGAAGTAACCTTCTCAACTATAAAAAACACTACCCAGTGTGCTGCCTGGGGATTTTCGCAGTGGGCAGCACTCTTATACAGACCCCACCCCATAAAGGAGTCCTAGGAAGTTGAAGCCAGTCTTAGAAGTAATGGCAGTCAGAAATCCCAAGCTACTGCCCTTCACGGAGCTGAGCACCACCACCTGATAGCTTCTTGAAGTGGCCCTAAAACATTAGACTGCATTGCAAAACCTAAAATGTGAGAAATTTTACACAAATTTCCGAATTTCTGGCTTTCCTGGGAAAACGAGGCAATCAGACTCTTATTAGTACACAACGAGCTGTGTGCTCGAGGAGGCACAGTCTCCCTGTTCTCGATTATGCTATGCTGCTGAGCTAAAAGCCCTCCTCCTCCTAAGACCCATTTTGCAGAAGAGCATGTTGACTGTTAGGTCCCTGGCATTCTTGGGGTGGGCGGAAGGTCCCGAGGCTACACCTTAAAACCAGACCCCCTGATTTATGACCGCTTGTTTCTCCCTGCCTGATTGTTTCTCGGCTTGCAAAACAACTCAGGAACTTCCAGTTACTCAACTAGCCAGGCATGTCGACCTGATCCATCTGGTGATCGCAGATAATCAGAGACCAGAGACTCTCTCCCTCCCCCATGGCTTGGCCCCTCCTATAAAGCCCACTACCCATTTCAGCCAAGCTGCCTCACCCTGAACCTGAAAGAGTGACAGTCCTGCGGTCTGGTTCCAATAAACCTTTCCTTTCCACACGTGGCGTGGTCTTTATTCGGCAGTACCTTACATTGACCTGTGGAGGTTTTCACACCATGTCCAAAGTCAGACAATTCGTGACTATCCCCGCTCCACTCCTCTTAGCCACAGGCAGGGTTCTGCCCCCAGCTACCTCCAGTTTATAGGGTCTGTACAAGTCCTCCTGTTTATAGGGTCTGTACCTGTCTTCCGGGTGCCTTTCTCAAGCCACTGGGATTTCTACCCTTCCCATGAAAGCTCAGCTTGCTCTGGCCTTCCATGTCTGAGTCAAAGCCATTCCACCAAGGCAAATATTAGGAAGGATGGGGAGGGGGAGAAGACATCTCTTCAACAGAAAGTCCCTGTTGAGTGACTTGGTGTGGGAGAGCAAGTGTGATCTCTCTAATCTCAGCTGTGCATCAGATGTTCCAGCCCCAACCAAATCAGAATCTGGATCAAGGTGTTGGTTCTTCAGACAAGGATGCCCACTATCTCCACTCCTATTCAACATAGTACTGGAATTCCTAGCCAGAGCAATTAGGCAAGAAGAAGGAATAAAAGGAATACAAATAGGTAAAGAAACTGTCAAAATATCCCTATTTGCAGACGACATGATCCTATACCTTAAAGACCCAAAACACTCTACTCAGAAGCTTCTAGACACCATCAATATCTATAGCAAGGTAGCAGGATATAAAATCAACATAGAAAAATCATTAGCATTTCTATACACTAATAATGAGCAAATTGAAAAAGAATACATGAAAATAATTCCATTTACAATAGCCTCAAAAAAAATCAAATACCTAGGTGTAAACCTAACAAAAGATGTGAAAGACCTCTACAAGGAAAACTATACACTTCTGAAGAAAGAGATTGAGGAAGACTATAGAAAGTGGAGAGATCTCCCATGCTCATGGATTGGTAGAATCAACATAGTAAAAATGTCGATACTCCCCAAAGTAATCTACATGTTTAATGCAATTCCCATCAAAATTCCAATGACATTCATTAAAGAGATTGAAAAATCTACCATGAAATTTATATGGAAACACAGGAAGCCACGAATAGCCAAGGCAATACTCAGTGAAAAGAACAATGCAGGAGGTATCACAATACCCGACTTCAAACTATATTACAAAGCAGTAATGATAAAAACAGCATGGTACTGGCACAAAAACAGACATAAAGACCCAGATATATACAGAATAGAGGACCCAGATATGAAGCCACACAACTATAACCAACTTGTCTTTGACAAAGGAGCTAAAAATATACGATGGAGAAATAGCAGCCTCTTCAACAAAAACTGCTGGGAAAACTGGTTAGCAGTCTGCAAAAAACTGAAACTAGATCCATGTATATCACCCTATACCAACATTAACTCAAAATGGATCAAGGATCTTAATATCAGACCCCAAACTCTTAAGTTGATACAAGAAAGAGTAGGAAATACTCTGGAGTTAGTAGGTATAGGTAAGAACTTTCTCAACGAAACCCCAGCAGCTCAGCAACTAAGAGATAGCATAGATAAATGGGACCTCATAAAACTAAAAAGCTTCTGTTCATCAAAAGAAATGGTCTCTAAACTGAAGAGAACACCCACAGAGTGGGAGAAAATATTTGCCAGCTACACATCAGACAAAGGACTGATAACCAGAATATATAGGGAACTTAAAAAACTAAATTCTCCCAAAACTAATGAACCAATAAAGACATGGGCAAGTGAACTAAACAGAACTTTCTCAAAAGAAGAAATTCAAATGGTCAAAAAACACATGAAAAAATGCTCACCATCTCTAGCAATAAAGGAAATGCAAATTAAAACCACGCTAAGATTCCTCCTCACCCCTGTTAGAATAGCCATCATCAGCAACACCACCGACAACAGGTGTTGGCGAGGATGCGGGGAAAAAGGAACCCTCTTACACTGTTGGTGGGAATGTAGACTAGTACAACCACTCTGGAAAAAAATTTGGAGGCTACTTAAAAAGCTAGACATTGATCTACCATTTGATCCAGCAATACCACTCTTGGGGATATACCCAAAAGACTGTGACACAGGTTACTCCAGAGATACCTGCACACCCATGTTTATTGCAGCACTATTCACAATAGCCAAGTTATGGAAACAGCCAAGATGCCCCAGCACTGACGAATGGATTAAGAAAATGTGGTATCTATACACAATGGAATTCTATGCAGCCATGAAGAAGAACGAAATGTTACCATTTGCTGGTAAATGGATGGAATTGGAGAACATCATTCTGAGTGAGGTTAGCCTGGCCCAAAAGACCAAAAATCGTATGTTCTCCCTCATATGTGGACATTAGATCAAGGGCAAACACAGCAATGGGATTGGACTTTGAGCACATGATAAAGCGAGAGCACACAAGGGAGGGGTGAGGATAGGTAAGACACCTAAAAAACTAGCTAGCATTTGTTTCCCTCAACGCAGAGAAACTAAAGCAGATACCTTAAAAGCAACTGAGGCCAATAGGAAAAGGGGACCAGGAATTAGAGAAAAGGTTAGATCAGAAAGAATTAACCTAGAAGGTAACACACACGCACAGGAAATCAATGTGAGTCAATGCCCTGTATAGCTATCCTTATCTCAACCAGCAAAAACCCTTGTTCCTTCCTATTATTGCTTATACTCTCTCTACAACAAAATTAAAAATAAGGGCAAAATGGTTTCTGCTGGGTATTGAGGGGGTGGGGGGGAGAGGGAGGGGGTGGAGTGGGTGGTAAGGGAGGGGGTGGGGGCAGGGGGGAGAAATGACCCAAGCTTTGTATGCACATATGAATAATAAAATTAAAAAAAAATGTACCCCCAGTATAACAATAATAAAAAATAAATAAATAAATAAAAGGTGTTGGTTCTTTTTTGGTGGCACTGAGGTTTGAACTCTACCAATTTAGGCAGGCGCTCTGCTACTTGATCCATGCCTCCAGCCAACTTTTTAAAATTAAGATGAGTCAATGCCAGTCATGCAGAGAACCACTTCTCTCCAAGGTGGTGACCCAGTCTACCTTCCTAGTACAGCGTCTAGCAGTATCTGCCAGGAATCTGTTCCAGGACCCACCCTACCCCAGACACCAAGCCACAGATGCTCAAGTCACTTGTCTGAAATGGCACAGTGTTTGCCTAAAACCCACATGTATCCTCCTGTGTTCATTACATCACCTCTTGATTCTCAGAATAGCTAATATAATGTGAATAAATAGCTGTTATCCTGTATTTTTAGGGAATAATGACAAATCACAAAAGTCTATACAGGTTCAGTAGAGATATTTTTTTTGGCAGTAGTGGGGTTTGAACTCAAGGCCTCATGCTTGTTAGGCAGGCTCTCTACCACTTGAGCCTTGCCCGTAGACCCTTTTTGCTTTAGTTATTTTTCAGGTAGTGTCTTGTGTTTTTGCCTGGGGCTATACTTAGACTGTGGTCCTCCTACTTAATGTTTCCTGAGTAGTTGGGATCACAGGTCCACCACTGCCTGTTTTATTGAGTGAGTTGGGGTCCTGCTAACTTTTCTTCTGGCCTTGAACTACACTCTTCCTGATCTCTGTTTCCTGAGTAGCTGGGATTATAGCCATGAATCACTGAACTCAGCCTCAGAATCAATTTTTTTCTGAGTATTTGTTGCAGTTGAATGATTCTGCAGAAGTGGAACTTGGGGTATGGAGGGTCATGCACTCAGGAGCCCTGCGTGGTGCTGTAGCACACAGGGTTCCCTGTCCTCATCTGGAAGATGGAGAAGGCCAATAAGATCTGTTATTTCCAGCCTGGGCTGCATCTTCCCGTGCCATCCACAAAGGAAATTCTAGGCCATCAAGCTACTTTCAGTTTACAGAATCCCTAGTAGAAATTGCACACTTACCTGTGCTACTGCTATGCATGTTACTAAAAGCGTTAATATTTTGATTTTCACCTGTAATCACACTAACTTGGTGTGGTAGACCTAATATGAGTTTGTAGAAAGAAGGGGACATGTTCTTGATGATTAAATATGCAGAGAGGGACAGAAAGAGAGAATGAAGAAAAGGCAGGCTCTGTCGTGATGATCTCGAAGGTTCTTTCAGCTTGGGTATCCAGTGGTTTGAGGATCACATCTGGAAGAGAGGAGTCATTTATAGTCTTTGAGCACTCTCTTAAAAAAAAAAAACTGTCTGCAAACACGATGTATTTCTGTCCCTCTTCTCTGAGATATATTCTATCACCAAGAAACCAAAACCCTTGAAAAGAAGAGGTCCTGAATTCGGGAATCCTGGCCAAAGAGGTTTGGTTTACTTTAATGAGCCCAACAGTTTGATAGGCAGAGTGGGTGAGAGCATAGGAACAAGGACAGCTTTGTGAGGACACACCCCAGTGGACAGTGACAAACATGAAATCTTTTGCTATATGACAGACGAGTACATTCTAACACTCTATCTGCTTTTACCTCTTTAAAGCCCTCCTCCTGCACCAGTCACCCAGCTGGTAAATGATTTTGGCTAATGTGACCGTTTTCCCAGGACTCATTTTTCTTTGCCTGGACCTAGGAGGAAATTCATCAAGGAAACAGAAGCTGTGCTCACGAAGCTGATTTTGCTCTTTGCTGCATTTCAGAGGGAAATGCCCCCTTGAGTTTTGCTCCTGCATATGCAGGCAGCTCTGGTGACCATTGCTAGGCAACGTGTCATCATAAATATTTCATCAGCAAAAGAAAGCCTATCTCAGAGAAGCCATCCTTCAGCTATTCTAGTACTTCAGCTGTCTTTTATAAAAGGAAGAGGGGGGGGGAAAGCATCAAAACCCAGCACCTCTGAGTTCCCTGACACCTCATGACAAAGGGATCAAGTGAGAAACTTCAAACCAGGCAACAGCAATAAGTAAATTAGAAAATGTAATGGACCAAAATTCCTATTTGTGCTATTGACTTAGTCAGCTTGCACTGTTAAAATGTCCCAGATTGGGTGGCTTAAAAAACAGCCATTGGTGTCTTTCAGTTCTCAAGTCCGAGATCAAGGTGGCAACAGACTCATTTCTTAGTTCATGCACATTCTTAGTGCATTTCCACTCGATGGTGTGAGGAAACTGGGGTGTCTCTTCCTTTTCTTGTAAGGACACTACTCCTATCATGAGGACTAGTGACCTCATCCAAACCTAATTGTCTCCCAAAGGCCCCCATCTTCCAAAACCTTCCTTCACTCTGGGAGTTGGGGATATCAACAGATGACTTTTGGGGACATAAACATTACTCCACAACAGCTATCAACCAAAAATTCAAATGTTGGGCTGAAATTGTGACTCAAGTGGTTGAACCTAGCAAGCTTAAGGGCCTGAGTTCAAACCCCAATAGTGACAAAAAATTTTCAAATGTATATCTATATTGACACATAGGCAAATTATTATAATAAAAATAAAGGATTCAGTACTGTTGAACACTATTATTTCAACTATTTTTAAAAGAAATGCCTAAACATAGGGGTGACAAAGTTCTAGAATATAACCAAAACACAAGGAGTGATTTTTTTCAAGGAGTCAGAATGGTGGACTGGTAGAATTCAAAGATGGGCCTTGACATGCACCCCCTGGGTATACAGCCTGCAGAATCTTCTGTTTTGATGTGAGCAGGATCTACAAACATGGTGGGATAGCTCTCCTGTGGTGATGTCATATCATACAGCAAAAGAAAACTTTGTAGACACAGTTAAGCTGGGGCCACACTCCGGACCCACAAAAATTGTGAGATAATAAATTTTTATTGTTTTAAGCTATGTTTGTGCCAACTTGATATGTAACAATGTATATGAGTGACTGTTATCCTTTCCAAGAATTTTAGGAAATTCTTGTGCATTACTTGCACAATAAACAGAGGACAAAGTTGAAGACTCCATTTGGAATAGAGGATATATATGTATACATGTAAATATATGTACATATGCACACATACATACATATCTCTGTATAGGTATATATATATAGCACATATATATGTGCACACACACATGTATATATTATATAATTACATGATAGGCTTCCTGAGGCAATGGAAATTCCTTTATTTACTGGCATTTGACTTTCACAAACTTCCTTTTTGACTCACCATATAAGAGTTTCACCATGACACTAACTCAGAATCTAATTTAAAAAAAAGTTTACCTTATAAGTGAATCTTATTCTGGAAATAAGTAGAGAGATCAAATTTCTTTGTCCTAAAGAATAATCAGAAAAACACATGGGAACATAGATAAATACATGTCCATCACCGTGTTGCTTATGAAGATAAAACTCAGAACAAGCATGAGGGGCTAGAAATAGCAGATTGATTCAAGTATGGTCCATTCAGAAATACTATACACTCATTTTAAAGATTACACAGCTCTGTGTTCATCACCATAGAAAGACGTCTATGATCTGGTGTTACATATAAAAATCAGGTTACAAGAACTTATAATAGCATGAACTCAATTTATTTAGAAAAGAGATAGGTCTGTAATCTAGGTAAGTATCTAAAGAAGGAGAGAGATTAAAGGCTACCTGTAAGGTTGAACACCAAAACAATAAAAATGGCTATCTCTAGTGGTTGCTTTATAGCACTTTCCTTTTTGCTCATTTAGAATTTCTAATTTTTCTTCATTAAAACCAGATAAATTGTGCAATCTTTCAAATACAGAGAAGAAAATTAACAATCTGATAAAGACACAGGAGACACAAGGTACTGCTCATTAAAGGAAGAATCTCAGTTTCTATTTAAGCCTTTTGACTTTCAGCTCTGTTAACGAGTGGCAAGACTCCCATTTGCCTTCACGTTTATATCAGTGACAGATCTATTCATTTTAGGGTAGGCATCCAAAATACTCAGGTAAATCTGTTTTTCTGAACATTGATGGTATATTTTCCAGGTGCAAATTATAGAGAGTCTTCCAGTATGTTTAAAGTCACCAAAACACCAGGCATTGAAAGTCATCATAAAATCACTGTATACCTTGACCAATAAGACGTCTTCCAGTGTGTAAACCTAGTTCAGAAGAGTGCGTCTCTGCCTGGGATTCCAGAGATAGGATGGCACCTATGTCATGGAAGGTATAAGTTAGAACTTTGCTACCACATGGATAGTCTAGACCAGTGTTCTCTACCAAGGACCATTTTGGCCCCCAGGAGACACTCAGCAGTGTCTGGAGACATTTTGATTGTCGCATCTAAAGTGAAGATTGTGCTATTGGAGCTAATGGGGTGGAGCCATGAATGCTGCTGGATAGTCTACAATATTGACAATCCCTCCCCAAAATAGGATCTTCCATCCTCAAATTTCAGTGGTGTTGAGCTTAAGAAATCCTGGCCTAGAGAGTTGGAGAGACACAAAACTGGTAGCATCAAGGAACAAACAAGATGAGAGCACAACTCTCTCACAAGTGCAAAACACCCTCATCCACAGCAATGGCAAATGTTATACCCAATTCTGGCCATTGTGGACTAACCAGGGACAGACTTATTCTCCTTCCTCACACAACCAGAAAACCAGAGAAAGTCATTGAAACAATATTTATCAGACATTGGACAATAAATAAGGCCTGCCATCACTGAGAGTAAGAACTGAGGCATCACTATAGTGCCCAGCCCACTGCCGGAGGCATGGTCCAGGTCACCACACAGCAAGGGGAACCCAAGGGCAGCCAGATGCTGTCCCTGAACTAGGAAGGAGGAGGGGAAGACTCAGTAAGGCCAGGACAACTAGAATTTATATGGCAACAGGGCAAAGCTACAAAGAAAAGGTCCTGGGTTGTGAGTCCTCATTACTGATGTGCACCTGCTTAAGGGGAAACTACCTAAGACTGAGAAAGAACTAGAAGAAAGCAGCACATTTAACAGTGCCCAGGGATCACCCAGAGCTGGGTACAGTTTGTGTCTACCAGTCCTACCAGCTAGCATTAGCATGGAAGGAGCTCTTTTATTTTGGGGGGCCTGGGTTTGAACTCAGGGTTTTGTGCTTGCAAAGCAGGTGCTCTACAGCTTGAGCCATATGTCTAGTCCATTTTGCTCTGGTTATTTTGGAGATGAGGTCTCACAGACTATTTTCCTTGGCTGAGCTCAATCCTTGATCCTCCTGATCTTATCCTCCCAAGTAGCTAGAATTACACGTGCCCAACAGAAGGAACTTTTAATATATGTGATAATGGGTACCACCCTCAGAAACACATTGACTTACCTGAAGGTACTGTGGACAAGCCCTAAAGAAATTTAATAAGTAGTCCCTGAAGGATCAACTGGATTCCAAATGATTTCATGGCATGCTCCAAAACACCCAGTCCTTTTTAAATTTGTTTTTGAGACGGGGTTTTGCTATATAGTGAGACTGGCCTTAAATTCACTATGTAGCCAGGCTGGCCTTGAACTCAAGATCTCCTGCCTCAGCCTCCCATAGACTGGACTTATAAGCCTGTACCACCGTGCCCAGTACTATTTAAAGGAATATAATATAATCCAATAACAAACAGCATAAAGATAAATATATGTAGCATCTAATCAAAACCTACTAGGTACACACACACACACACAAAAAGAGGAAAATATAACCTAAAACCATATCAATGGAAAAGGACCCAGAAGTCATAACAGTAATAGAAACAGGGGACAAGGATGTTACATTCTATATGTTCAAGAAGGTAGAGAAAAATAGGGCTGTGTTTGTTTCTTTTGCTGTGACAAAATACTCAAAATAACTTAAAAGGAGGAAGAGGTTTAATTTGCTTTGTGGTTTCAGAGGTTTCAGTCCATAGTTGCTTGGTGCTGTTGCCTTTGGGCCTGTGGTGAGGCAGAACATCATGGTGACAGCACATGGTAGAGCAAGGCTACTCTGCTCATGGCACCCAGGAAGCAAAGACAGACAGGGGAAGCAGCCCAATATCCCCTTCAAGGGCACTCCTCCAATGACGTAACTTCCTCCCAATAGTGCCATCAGCTGGAGCCAAGCCTTCAACACATGAGTTTGTGGGGGATTATACAATCCAGACCATAACAACAAACAAGATCAGAAAAGAAAAAGAGACACAAATTGTTCACAATGCTGATTTGCTTCCTCTTTCCAGCACTTAGGAACATGTTATTTGCATGGCACACGCTGAGAAAGCAGAAGTGAGTGAGTCACAGCAGGGCACCCTGCAGCTTATATCGTAGGAGGGATGTAGATTCTGACACCGTTAACCACAATAGGTTGTGAAGAATGCCAGTGGAGTTTTCGACAAAGTGCTGGAGGAACACAGAAAGGTGAATGTGACCACCTAAGGTGAGGGTTAGGTTAGGTTCTTTAATTTATCCTTGGAACAAATAATTATAATAGCTAACCTCATGCAATAAAAAATTCTCAGATATTTATCATATGCCAATAACTGTTAAGAATGTTTAGAACAAAATAGATAAATAGCAAATAAAATGATTCCTCCTCTGGAAGCAACATTTATTGACTATTGGAGACTTTATTTCATTTTGTCCTCATAAAAACTGTGCAGGTCATTTCCTCTCACTCTAGTAGATCACATTAATGTCCCCTGATTCCTCATTCCTCTCTCCCTATATCCATTCTCTTTTATCTGTGACTTTGGGGTGCTGTGCACTGAAGAATCAGAATATATTTTCTTGCCCCATTACTTTTTGGTTTAGCCACATAACTTGCTTTGGCCAATCAAATGTTAGTAGATGTGAGTAAAGTCATGAAAATGCTTGTGGACTTGCATTCATTTCCTTGCATGAGCGTCATTTCCATGAGAAGGTGTGTAATGTGGGAGGATGAAGGACAAATGGCACAAAGGCATCCCAACTAACCTAGTGAGAAGCAGGGTCATCAAAATGAGTCACAGCTAGATTGGCTGAAGCCCAGACCACCCACAGATGTGCACCTGGATAGAGATGGTCCCCCTCTTGTGTGGTCTGACTCAGGGAGATGCAAAAGCCATACACAGTCAGTAGAAACTGTGCTTTGAAATTTGAATCATGACTTCTTCCTGGGCTGCTGATATGCAGTACAGTCCTCTCTCAAGAAGATGCACAGGGAGTAAGAAGAATGAAATTATGTTGTTTGCAGGAAAATGGATGGAACTTCATGTTAAGTGAAGTAAAGCAGGTTCAGAAGAACAAAGGTTGCATGTTCTCTCTCTTAAAAGCAGAATTTAGACCTCAAATCTATCTATCTATCTATCTATCTATCTATCTATCTATCTATCTATCATCTATCTATCATCTATCATCTATCTATCTATCTATGTACCTATCATCTATCTATCTATCTACCTATCATCTATCATCTATCATCTATCTATCTATCTATCATCTATCTATCTATACTTTTCTCTCTCCACACACATATGTATATAAGCATGACTGTAAGAGGGACTGTCTGGGGGAGGGATAAGGGAAAAGAGGAGAAGGAAAGATAACTATGGGGGGAATGATAAAGAAATACATTGTGGCCAGGCACCAGTGGCACACACCTGTAATCCTAGCTACTCAGGAGGCAGAGATCAGGAGGATAGCAGTTCAAAGCCAGCCTTGGTCAAATAGTTCGCAAGACCCAATCTTGAAAAAAACCCATCACAATCAAAAGGGCTGGTGGAGTGACTCAAGGTGTAGGCCCTGAGTTCAAACCCCCGTACGGCAAAAAGAGAAAGAAAGAAAGAAGTACGCTGCATTTATGTATGAAGATGGTACAAGATGTTGAAAAATGGGGAGGGGGAAGAGTGCAACAGAGGGGGAGAATCTGATCACTGTAAATATATGCATGTGTGAAACACCACAATGTAACACCTTTGCACAGTTAATAAACCCTGTTAAAATGCATATTGAAAAGATGTTGGGCCAGCTACTCAATCACGAGGGTAAACAACGAGTAATCCACAGTTACCGTGCGGCTCACCTATGATGTTCAATAGTCAGGGTGTGTCAAATGCATTTTCAACTGCAACTTACAATGGGTTTACTTGGAATTGATCCCAACATAATTTAAGGAGCATCTGGAAATTACTCATTGGTGCATGCTACTTCTATTTTGTTCTTATTTGTTTCGCAGCAATACTGACTGATCCTCACCATCAGTCGAAGAGATGGAGTTTAGCACAGCTAGAGTGAGAGCACTAGTAAACAGCACACCTGGGATGTGAATTTACATCTGCCTGACTTCAGAGCCAACATTTTTACACATTAGTGCTTCCTGCGAGAGTCACTGGTAGGAGTTCTGCCTAAGACAATACTTCCTAAAAAGGTTATATGAGCCAGGTGCCATAACTCATGCCGGTAATCCTAGCTACTTGGGAGGCTGAGATCAGGAGGATTCCAGTTCAAGGCCAGTCAAGGCAAATAGTTCTTGAGACCCCATCTTCAAAATAACTGGAGCAAAATGGACTGGAGTTGTCGCTCAAGCAGTAGAGCACCTGCTTTGTAAATGCAAAGTCCTGAGTTCAAGAAAAAAAGTTTATTATGCACATTTCTACTTACTGAAGTTTTGCATATAACATTAAAAAATTGAAAATCCCCTAAAATTTTCAAAATAAAAAAAGCAGAAACTAGAATACACCATCTGGAAGGAATATTTTATGCTGATTAAAATTGTAATTATGAAAAGTGTGTGACGTAGATAAGGGTCTATGTTCTAATGTTAGCCTTCGTGAGCAAAATTTATTTTGCAAGTCAATTACAAGCAAAGTAGTGTGTATCGGTATGCAGATATAAGCGTGTGTCTGCATACATCCATGTAAACAGACAAAGAAAAGCAGTTTATAAAATGAACTCTGGTTCGTAGGGTCATAGGATTGGAAATGATATGTTTTAGTCTTTACATTTTCCATGACAGGTGTTATAATATAAACAGTGATCAAGCCAGCATGCATACAGGTCTGTGTCACACCTAATCCAATTAAAGGGCTTATGCACCGCCCAGCACCTTATCCACGCCAGGCTTCAGGCCACCTGGGCATCACCAGGATCATTGTCTCCAGTCTGGTTAGCAATGGATTTCAGAGAGCGAGCTGTCTTTGTCATTACTACCTCAACAAGGAGCTGCCAAGGCTTACACTTCACCTTAGGGAAGAAAGAAAAAAGAAACTCCAATCCCCAAAGGCCTGTCAATTGTTTTCCATTAATGAATTCTCAAATCAATTTAATTTGATGCTAATTCTTATTACTTGTAAACTTGTTAGAGAAAAGGGAGGAGCCAGGCGCCAGTGGCTAACGCCTGTAATCCAAGTTACTTGGGAGGCTGAGATCAAGAGGATCATGGTTCTGGGTCAGTCTGGCAAAAAAAGTTTGTGAGACCCCAAATCAACGGGAAAAAAGCTGAGCATGGGAAGTGCACCTGACATCCCACCAATGGTAGGAAGCCTAAAATGGGAGGGTCACGGTCCAGGCCAGCCTGAGCAAAAAGTGAGACCCTATCTCTAAAATAACCAGAGCAAAAAGGGCTGGAGGTGTGGCTCAGGCATTAGAGCGCCTGCCTAGCAAATGTGAAGCTCTGAGTTCAAACTCAAGTGTCACTAAAAAAAGAAAGGGGAGGGGATGTGAATGTGGGGACACCTGCTTCTTTCCTTCAACCTTTCCAGAATTCACAGGCAACTTGCATGGAAGCACCTACGTGTGCTGTTGCTCTCTGCTGGGCACCTTGCACACCTTTATCCCATTTCACATCCAAGTCACGTCACTACCCTGTTTTCTAGGTAACGCCTCCAAGTTTAAGGAAGTTTAAGTGTATTTTGGTGGTAATGTTGGATAAATCAAATAAACAAGTCAGTACCATTATCCCCCTCTTAGGCAATTAAATACCAGTTCCCCAGTGTCTCTCACTGGAAGGTGTCCAGGTGCCTTGAAGGTGGGCTGAAGAAAGTGCTGTATGGGGGCTATATGGCGGTGACCTTTGTCTTAGTCTGTTGTCTGTTGCTGTAACTGAGTACCTGAGACTGGATAATTTATAAAATAAAGAGGTTTATTTTGGCTCACAGTTCTGGAGGCTGGGAAGTTCCAGAGTAAGACACTGGCACCTGCTTGGCTTCCCATGGCAGATAACAGAAGGGCAATCAAGTAAACACAGAAGAGAGAACACAAGGAGCCACTTTGCGTTGCAGCAACCCAGTGTAGCAACAACCCAATCTAGCAGTGACTCATCCAGTCCCACAATGGCAAGAATTCACTCTTGTGAGAAAATCACTGATCTTTTCCCAAGGGCTGCACCCCATGACCCAAACACCTCCCAGTAAGCTTCATCTCCTGACACCAGCCCCATAACAATCAAATTCCAACATGAAACCAGGCCAGTGGTGCCCACCTATAGTCCCAGCTACTCAGGAGCCTGAAGAAGGAGGATTGCTTTAGGGGACTTTGAGATCAGCCTGAGCAATAGCAAGACCCTGTCTCAAAACAAAACAAAACAACCCTCCACCACACATTTCTGAGGGGGGCAAACTGGATGCAGACCAGTCCTTCCCTGACTCATGGCCACAGTGGCTTTCCTGCATCCCTTCCTGCATCTGCTAACTCAGCCTCCTGTTGGCAGTCAGCGTGGTTTCCTTAAAGGCATATCTGAACATAGCATGTTTGCTATAGAGTCTTCTATGACTCCCCAGTACCTTTAGGAAACCTGATACACTGCGTCATGCTATGCTGGATCTGCTACCCCTTTAGCATGATCTTCCCTTCTGTGCAACTTAACATTTACCCTGCAACCACACAGGGCTACTCACAGATCCCCCATACACCAGATTGGGAATTCAGGTTCTTTTGGGACTGAGACTTGAACACGCTTCCCCTTGGTCTACTGGGGAAACCCCTTTTCATCTCTCCAAAAGTACCTACTGGTAATTCAGCCCTAAAAAGAGGGAGAAGATTCTCTCTCTCTGGGGAACCTCTTTATATGCTAAAGTAATTACACGTTGTAATTAGGGTAGCCAGAGAAAACAACGCTATTTGTTTCACAGGGCAAACTTTGTAATTACTTTATAGTGTACTTTTCCCTGTAAAGCGGCTTGTTGCCTTTCTCTGGATGGCACCATGATTTGGGTTACATGTCTCTTTCCCCTCCTAGATTGTGACTTTCTGCAGGACAAGGACATTCCTTCTTGGATTCATCTTTGTATCCCCACCAACCACACATGCACTGTCAGAACTCAATAAATGGAGTGGCCAAACAGAACTTAATTTAATGATGATCTTCATGCGAAGTGGAGAAGAAAATCTGACCATTATTTTGGTAATTGTTCCAGCAGCAACACAGCTCCTAGAACCAAATCTATATTCATTTTCAAGGGCTGCCATCAAGACTCATCACAAATTTGGTGACTTCAAACAATAGGAATTGATTCACAGTTCTGGAGAGCAATATTGGAAATCAAGGTGCTGGCAGAGCTGCCTTCCCACCCCCCAGAAAGTTAAGGGGAGAATCTTTCCTTGCCTGCCAGCTTCCAGTGGCTCCAGGTGCAGCGTGTTTCTGTGGCATGATTCCAACCTCTTCCTCTGTCTTCACTGGGTCTTCCTCCCCATGCTCCTCTGCATCTCAAATTTCTCTCTCCTGCCTCTTACTAGGACATTGGCCATTGAATTTTAGGGCACAATCTAAATCCAGATGATCCTGATTAAAATCTGTAAAGTCTGTACTGCCAAATAGGGTGGAAATATGGTCTTGGGGGCTAAACTTGACCATATCATCTAGGGGATAAACTAAACAATCTATTATAATGTCTTTTGTTCTTTTAATTATTCAAAAACTAAAAGATACTCAGCTTGAAGGACTTTCTTCTTGTTTCTTAGAATTTTTTTTGGTCTTGTTAATGGCTTGCTTTGCCTTGGTGGAATTGCTGTGGCTGACTGCCAACGATGTATGAAATGAGAATTTCTTGCCCGCTACACAAGGAAGAAAAAGTGCTGAGGTGGGCTGAGATGTGGTTACAAATGACTGTGGGCCAATGAACTGTGCACACTAAAAGACGAATCCAAAGCTAGCATTTGGATGAAGATTCTGTTTAGAACCTCTCTCTTTCTCTCTCTCTGGTTTTGAACTCAGGGCCTCATGCTAGGCAGGTGTTACACCATTTGAGGTCCCAGCTCTTTTGCTTTAGTTATTTTTCAAATGGGAGCTCACATTTTTCCTTGGGCAGCCAGGCATTCATCCCTGCACCCAATTTTTTTATATTGGTTAAGACGGAGTTTCCCAGATTTTTTTGCCTGGGCTGGTCTTGAACTATGATCCTCCCGATCTCTACCTCCTGAGTAGCAAGGATTAAAGCTGTGAGCCGCTGCACCTGGCATGTCCTCACAATCTCTTAATTAGCTTTAGGATTGGAGAGATCTGAAGTCAGAGACCTTGACTTTATTCCTGCTTGATCTTTTGGCAAGTTGTTGAACATCGCCAGTCACCCATGAAACAAAGAGAAGAATAATTATGAAGCCTGTTTTTCCAGCCTCCCAGCATGAGTTTAAAATTGTGCATGTACAGGTGTTGACAGCAAAATGATGTTTTCAGAAGACCTTGGCTCTTGCATTTCAGCATGGAAGAATCCAAGCAGAACACATGGGTGTACATGGGGTTTATTAAAAGTTAAGAAAGGAATATTCAAAGGGGGCACAGTGGGCAAAGGTGGAGTCTGATCTCCTATGGGAAGGGGAAAAGAAGGAGATTCCCAGCTGATAAGCAATGATCGGGAAGGGCATGGGTGGTTCCCGGCCAGGTGAGGGTGGTCTGGGCCATTCCTGGGCAACATATAAGTGCCCCCAACTTTCTCTACTTGCAGCCTGCCTTACAGGTGCTCTGCAAATACTTCTGGTTATTCTGAGACTCTCTTAGCGTGAGAGTGAAAGAGAGAGATTTCCTGATCCCCACACAGGAAATGGGGGCAAAAACTCAAAATGGTCATCCCCATCTCTTAGTGTTAGAGTGGATAGCTGGGGGACACACGTGGTCAAAGGTCATGGGTCTGGGTGGCGATGGCTGTTAAAATAGGGAGGGGTCATTTGGGCCCCTGGGGTGATTTCCTGGATTTGGGTCATTGTCTTGCTAAGAGAGACACTGAGTAACCTACTAGTTCCTGCTCTAATTGATAGAGAATTTCTGTTTGAAATTACTAACCTTTGCTCTAATCTAGCGCTGAGAGCTGGGCCTTTGTTTTGTTAAATTCACTTGTAAAGACCTCCCTGGGCCAGACACAGCTGGTGTTTAGGATGTGGTTTATTCTTGGGTAAAGAGCGAATTAAGCTTTAGGGTAGTGGCTGACATCAAAGCATCCTGGTGGCATCCTCTGGCTACCCGATCTCAAATAGAGATTAGAGGAGTCGGGAAGTTGAACGAAGGTGATTTCTTCCTGTCTTCCTCTGGTGGCCACCGCTTATGTCTAACTGCAGCCTATCAATAACCATTCACATAGGGAAGGTGAAATGCAAGAGAAGTTAACTTCCAGTGGTGGCCTTTCTCTACAGCCAGGCTAAATGAGCTGCCGTGTTAGTCGGCACTGAGGATGGAGAAAGAGTTGGAAAGACTCAGCTATCTGCCTGCCATCTTGCCTTCTCAATCCTGCTTCCAGGCTTTGGAGACCTCAAAACAAATACTGTCTCCTCCTTTCAGAATCCTAGCTGCTGGTGCCAATTGTCATAAAAAATACGTGGTAACTCACAGCAAACTTCTATGTACCTCCTAGAAGATTATTCCCTGTTTTATTACAGAAATTTCATGTTTATGCTCTAGAGAGCCTCCCCTCTTTGCTTTTTATTAGTTTTAGCATTCATTCATCAGGCATTTGCTGATCACACACACTAGGCTGACCTTTGTGCTACAGGACATGGAAGGAAGGGTCTGTGTCCTTGAGAATAGCAAGGAAAAAGACCTAAGTCATTAGGTAAAGCACAAGCTGTGCCATCACAAACCAAGTACAGCTATGGGTGGAGGAAGGTGGCCGGCAGAGAGAACACATTTGTATTTAACAATTGACTATGTTGTCTTTTCATTTATTTTAGGAGCACTTGAGGTTTTGGTTGCCAAGACCTGAATCCCACATTAGGAACCAAGACTAGAACCGTGCTGTGTGGTTCTGAGTGTGTCTGCTCAGCTGTCTTGTCACATCATTCTACCAGTGTGAAAATGGACAGCGTGCCCCAGTCAGGAGAAGTAAGCTGGGAGAAGCACAAGATAGGCTTGGAGGAGTAGCTGGGTCCAACTTAGAGGGCCACTGGGAAGGCTCTGACTTTATCCTTCAGCCTCAAGTTTCCCAGGGATGGTAAGCAGGATAATGGCCACATCAGACATACTGCAGCCCTCAGAGACACAGCTCCAGGGACTGCTTCCCCAGGAAACAGGCCAGGCCATTGTCTGAGCTGGGACTGAGAAGAGTGGGGTCCCAGCAAACAGCTTGATACCCATCAATTCTTGCAGCAATGCCCCAAACACGTGTCACAATAAAAATGCCCCCCGGCTTACCGTGACCCTTAAAATCTCCTGCAAGAAAAGCACCTTGGAGAGCAAATGCACCATGGGAGCTGAAGAAAGATCCTGTAGAGGCAAAAAGGTGGTGCAATGGAGGATTGGGCACAGTGGCTCACCTCTGTAATCCCAGCAGTTTAGGAGGTGAAGATTGGGAGGATCACATTTCAAGGAGAGCTGGACAATTAGGAAGACCCCATTTCAACCAACAAGCCTGGCACTGTGGTGCCTGACTCTCATCCCTGCCAGGATCATAAAGGTCCTTGACCTGAAAGGGCTCAGGAAAGGAATGAACAGATTAGACACATGAAAGGACTCACTCGCTCAGGAATGGAGTGACAAAACACATATGGAGAGGGCTAGAAGGCTGATGACCAACTGGCAAAATATTTTTCTCAGCAAGCTTTATACAAAAGAAGAAGAGACTTAAACATCAAAAACACTCTGACCTAGTTACAACTTTTCTGTTTTTGCCACCTTGCATTCTTACTGCCAGTGTCCTTGACTAAGTATAAACTTTTTACTCAAGGGAAACCACTTAGCATTCCTTCCCACCATGATAGAGACATGGTGCACCTGCAGATTCCGACCTTGTTAGAATGCTGCTAAGCCACAGTGACCTTGTCAGACTGTGGCTTTTGGTTCCCAACACATCCCAGCTATGTGGAAGGTGTAAATAGGAGGATTACGGTCCAAGGCCAGTACTGAGCAAAAATGCAAAACCCTTCCTGAAAAATAAATAAAAGCAAAAAGGGCTGGGGGTGTGGGTCAAGTCATAGAGCACCTGCCTAGCAAGCATAAGGCCCTGAGTTCAAACCACCATACTGCAGAAAAAAAAGGGGCAGGAGAGGGAGTTACAAAGACTGATAAATGTGTGGAAAGCACCCACAAATATGTAATTAAGGAAGAAAAGCACAAAAGCAGACTATAGCATTTAGGACACACACTATGATTTTACCTATGTAGTAATGAAAACACTACACATAAAAGGTAAAGAAAAAATTTAAGTATCTGCTGATCTTTATTCCCTGGGAGAAAGTTTATCAACCAGAAGCCCATGGAAACTTTTGGACACCAGTGATCACCATTAACAACCAAATCCATCTTCTTGGGCTTCACCTCCCTTTCAGACTCTCATCTCTTAACTTGACTTGGGAAAAGTCATCTCTGGAAATAAGTGTGTCCTTAGTCAGAGTGACAACGAGGGGTTTTCTGTTTTTGTTGTTTTCCTTTTGAAGGCTAGTAATAAATACAGCTGCCACAGCTCCCATCTGGGAGTCTGTGAATGACACAGCCAGCTGTTTTCTCTCTCCTCTGTCACCTGCTGTGACCCCTGCTCAGTGCAGGGAGCAGTGGCTCTGTGTTCATGGTAAGAGAGTCCCCGGCAGTTTCCTGGAAGGACACAGACCAGCTCTGGGTAGCTCCCTGCCCTCATGAGGGTGTAGAAAAATCAGGCTTGCTATAAATGCTACTTAGAATGTATTAGAAGCACACGAGCCTGACAGTTCAAACAGGCCTCTGGACAACCCAAAATCACTGCCACAGGGAAGCCAGCCTGTTCCCTCCCGGAGCCAAGAGAGATAAAACCCTCCATGAAGACACTCTTTTGTGTCTTTCTGGGAGGGGAAAGTTGTCACTTTGGCACAGTAAGTGAGCCCCTGTCTAATTCCTGCACAATAAACAATCAGGCCTTGGGGACCTAGAAAGAGCATTTTCCTTTCAGGTCAACAGCAATGTCATGTTCAGTGAGGTGGAGGATGGGAGGCTGGGTGTAGATGGATGTGCCTCTGCCCTTTGGGAAGTCAACACACACGGCATTTGTGTCTAATAGTCTATGTGTCCTCAGCAGGGTGGTGGGGACATGGGGACAAACTGAAGAGTAGCAGTCAAAGTTCCCAATAGAGGCAATTAAAAATCAAATAGATGCAAAACTCTCTGATTTTCTGCTGAAGCCCCTACTGTAGGAGCCTGTCTGTCACCTGCTTCTGCAAGACAGTCCTCTGGGTACATCAGTACCATTTACAGCCAGGCTGCCTCCCCCTGTGCTGATCCTGACATGGACAGGGTTGTTAAAGAGATTTATGAAAGAAGAAATGCAAAACAGCCCTGCTCTCAAGAAGCTCCCAGCCTACAAAGTCATCTTTAGGCCTCCTGAGCATGCAAATCCAAGCCTAGGGCTGGGCATGGTGTCTCACACCTATAATCCTAGCTACTCAGAAGGCAGAGATTAGGAGAATCACAGTGTGAGGTCAACCCAAGCAGTTAGCAAGACCCCATCTTCAATCAATAAGCAAGATATGGTGGTTCCCTACTGTGATCCCAGCTATGATGAAAGTGAAAATAGGAAGATCTCAGTTTAGGCCAGCCTGGGCATAAATGAGAGACCCTACCTGAAAAATAACTAAAAAGCAAAAGGGGCTGGGGGTGTCACTCAAGTGGTAGGGTACCTGCCTAGCAACCACAAGGCCCTGAGTTCAACCTGCAACATTATCTACCTCCCCGACAAAAAAAAATATCCCAGCTTGGTTTCTGCCAACCACATAAACTTCCAGAAGTCCCAACACTGATCTCTGGCTTATCTAAACCAATTTTTTTTTTTTGCAACACTGGGGTTTGAACTCAGGGCCTCATGCTTTCTAGGAAGGCACTCTAACACTTGAGCCACACTGCCAGCACTTCCTGTCTTATCTCCCCAATGGTGGTGACACATTTGGGAATTCCTACTCATTTGGGCTGCTGATGGCATCAATTAACTTGTTGCTTTGACAACCTGAAGCCTTCCTCTGATATTGCTAAGAAGCAGAAGGGTGACCTCTCACCTATCCATCAACAATGCAGGGTGTCTACTGTAGCATTCACCCAAGTAAAACCTCTGGTCGGGAAGGCTTTCAGGATCTTAAGAATGATTGGAGCCCCGCAACCTGCAACAGTTTCACCCAGGGGCTCAAATCGACCTACCCAGGAAGGTCATGATCTGAGATTGTCTATCTTCTCCATCTCCCTGGCGCAGCTCTGTGTGCATACACAGCAAATATCAGTCTAGTTCAGAAAACAGCTTCGTGAGAAATGCAGCTTCATTTTACTACAACTCAGCCCAAATTCAATTTGAAACCTCATTCTGTTTGAAGGCAGAAATTGTAGTTTTAGTTAATTTAGGGGTAAACATAACATGTCAGGTTGAAATTCAAACAGTTCATGTTTCCCTCACCTCTGCCTTTTCCCAGGACGGACATCAGGGTTCAGGGAGCCTCAAGAGGCATCACAGCTATAGTCCTAGGTAGGCAAAAGGAGGGAATGCATTCCCCGTCGGTCTCCTTTGTAGGTGGAGAACGTTTGTGGATAACACCACAGACCCTTTCATTGATGTCTTTATCACTTACGTCAGGAGGAGCTTGGCATGCCTTTCTCAGCCTCTTTGAAATCCTTCCACAGAGTCTACAGAAAGCACTCACTGACCTGCGCCCCTCCCCAGGAAGAGCTGCAGTTGGCTTGTGCCCTCTGTGAATCCTTTGTCCAAGGAACCTTGCCATGTAGTATTATTAGGTCCCCGTCCCCAGTAGACTCAGCCACAGCCTCCCACCTCACCTTCCGCCATCATAAAGATGACACTTGGATATGACTGACGGACTCCTCCGTCTCCTCATTATTTCTAAACTTGGATGGTGAACAGAGATGTCAATTATGAGTCAAATCCTTAGGAGTGGTCTCTGCCCAAAGACATCAACAGATATGTCTGTATCCCGCTCTGCTCCCCAGCCACAAGGCCCCAACCAATGTCAACCCCCTTCATGGCTGCCAGCACATGTCCTCCCAGCTAACTCTTTGTCAAGGGCACAAGAAAACTAATACTCCTCGCAAAAGCCCTCCAAAGGCCTCCAGCCTCTCCCTGACCCTGACAGCCCATTGTTCTTGATTTTCCCAGGTCAGGATGGTATGAGGATGTGGTCCTGGGCCTGGCTGTGTTCTCAAGTCCCTGAATACCCTCGGGATTGTGTTGATTCACCTTGGGTTAGCTTCTCTCAGCTGCTATAGCAAGTTAGCACAAATAGGCTATCAACTGAAATGTCTTCAGTTCCAGAGTCTGAACTCAGCACGTCCACAGGGCTGTGGCCTCTGGAAATGTGCTCGCTCTGAACATCCTCCCTTGCCTCTCTAGCTTTGTGTGGCTACCAGCCAGCCATCTTGGTCTTCTTGACCTTGATGCCTCACTCTCATCTCTGCCTTGGTTTTCCTTTGGTCTTTGACCATGTGGGTTTGCCCACGTGGGTTGCCCCTGTCTCTGTCCAAATCTACTCTTCTGTATGGGGACACCAGTCATTGGGTGAGGGTCCCCTCTGATCCAGCATGACTCATTGTAACTTGAATGCAGCTTCAAAGTCAGTCATAGTCACTACGGGTTAGCACTTCAGTGTGTCATTTTGGGGGGACAATTCAATTCATAACACTGCTCTTCCTTGAAGTTTATCTCCAGATTATACTATATTCATTCTCGTTCTTTCTCACTCCCTCTCTCCCTCTGTTCTCTCCCTTCCTCCTCTCTCTCCCCCTCTTCTCTCATCTCTTTTCTCTGTGCTTTCTTCTCTTCTCTCTCCTCCTTCTCTTCTTTCTTCCTTTCTCTTGCCGTCTCTCCCTTTTTCTCTTTCCTTCTCCCCCCTCTTCTCTCTTCTCTATCCTTCCCCTTCTCTTCCCTCTCTCCTCCTTCCTCCCTCCCCTTTCTCTCTCTCTCCCTCTCTCTCTCTCCCTCTCTCTCTCTTCTCTCCTCCCCCAAAAGATATTTTTAAAACTCTTCCCAGAAAACACTACTTCTGGTAGCTATTCTACCACATTTTCATCCCTTGGGTGTGGACCACAGTTTTTCATTTGTTTGTTTTATTTAAAAGCCAAGAATTAGATGCCTTTGTTTTCTGGATTCTGGGATGTCCCTCCATGGAGGCAGCAGATGTCACCTGTCTAATGACAGGAATGGGGAAAGATCCTAAGGATCTCCATCTCATCCTGCTATGTGTATTTTTATTCAGAATATTTTCTGAGTCTTTCTTGATTTTCACCCTTCTGCTCACCTTGGGATCTTTTGGTTCTGAAAATTACCATAAGGAGAGAAGATAAAAGGTGAGAGAACAAGCTATGTGTACGAAATGAGTCCTCATGCTTTTTGTAGAGAATTTCAGGTAGACCCGCATGCTTCTCTCCAAAAACCCAAGTGTCCACCTCATGGTGTCTCTGGGAAGGGAGAAGCAATCTGCCTAAAGATCATCTGCAGGGGAGCCCAGGATCACATTTTAGATGCATAATTTAAGGGGTGTGGCTCACGTACCCAGGACACTTTCTTTAAAATATAGACACCACCAGGAGCCACACAAACCTTAATGGTAGTTGTAGCAGCATTTTTCAGTGTTTCCAAATGCAAGTCCTCTTTGACAAACAAAAATCTCACAGCCTTTTAGAGTTATTTGGAGTTTCAAAGTCAATAGAACATCACACAGAAAAACAGCAAAGTGATCTAGATAGTCCCCAACTTACACTGGTACCACTTAAGATGTTTCCACTTTACAATAATGCCAAGTTGGATAGATGATATGCATTCAACAGAAACCATATTTGGGATTTTTTTTGGAAGCACTGGAGTTTGAACTCAGGGCCTCGTGTTTGTTAGACAGGCTCTTACTGCTTAAGTCACTCCACCAGCCCATATACTTGGGATTTTGAATTTTGGTCTTTTCCCATGTTATCAACAGGCAAGTTGAATGGCAGTAGAGAGCCACAGCCCCCAGTCAGCTATGCAATCACAAGGGAAAGCAACCCAATGCTCTTCAGGGCACTGTGCTATAACCTGCAATGGTTAGCACACTAACTAAATGTACGGGTATATTAAGATATGGCCCTATTGCCAATTGAGCAATAGGGCCCAGTCTTGGGAATGGAACCCAGGGCCTTGTGCATGCAAGGCAAGTGCTCTACCACTGAGCTACACCCCCTCCCAGCCACCTGTAATTTCTTGACTGTGTCATCAATGTACACCTCTGTACTACACACCCTAAGAATTCTAATCCTCCCCACTAGAGGGCATAGGGCTCCCTTCCTGCCCACCGATGAGCACTATTTTGGAGGTCTTCAAATCCCAGGTGTCCCATCCGAGAACAAGGTCTTCATGGAATGGGTCCTAAACAGATAAGTGTGGGGGCTCAGGAATGGGGGCAGATGATGAATGAGTGGGCGTTCTCACAGGGAAAAACAGACCTTGCAAAGTACCTCACAGAGACATGAGGCAGTGTCCACTGGGTGAATCCAAGAGGCCTTGGGCAGAGCATGATGGGCGGGGTGGGGGGGGTGAGGAAAACACTGGACAAGGTGTCTAAAGACTGGGTCGAGCCCTGGATCTGCCGCTACCAGAGCAAGGTAACTGGTGCAGTCCCCTAACAAGACTGAACCTTGATGTCGCCATATGTAGTATGAAGCCAGATCGTTCACAAGTGACACGGGGGTTGGAGGAGATTGTTTGATATGAAGTTGGTCAACCAGTGCTATTTCCCCGCTCACCCCTTCCTTTTCCAGATGAACCTGTTAGCCACAATCCACTCACTGTTGGGATGGGGAAGCCAGGCTGACCCCAGTTTAGAGTCTCCTGTCGTTTCATTTCTAGCTCTCCTTCAGAGCATTCTGAAGTATTCTTGTCCCAGAGATATTCCTAAAATCAAGTGCTAGTGGCTTCAGGAGTTTCTGTTCATGTGTAATCCCTGTGGGTTGATCAGATCCTGGTAACAAGGGTCACTCTGGGCAGTGGTGGTAAGCACTTTGTCACTGAATGCCAGCCCGGATACACTTCAGCTTCAGGCGGTGGCACAGATGCTGACACATATCCCACATTCTCTCCCCTAGACAGTGACAGATTGCTGCTGCACCCGCTCTCCCCCTTTTTGGCAAAGTAAATGCAGTGGGTTCCCTCCCAAGGGGAAGAAAGGATGTTCCCTTGAAAGGCTCATTACAAATATAGTTCTGGGTGAAGAAAGGAGTTAAGCCTGCTGTTAACCTTTAGAAGCAGGAAAAAAATAGACAAGAAATATGGTTGAGGTCTCCAGTGAGTGGTTTTTAAAAAACCTGTCAGATTTAATTAAATCATTGCAAGTGCCTTTTAAAGGGCTCTGTGTGGTTGTCCTGCGTGGTTGCAGAAACTTAATCCAAGAGGTAGGTAGGGCTTTGGGGGCATGGCAAGTTCTGTCCTTTCCCAGGTGTGCACACACACACACACACACACACACGCCAGTCCAGTTGTTCTTGACATTGTGGACCTAGAAGGCCATCATCAACTTCAGAGCTGGCTATAGGTGCTAAGGCTCAGCAGGATGTAGGACTTTTGTCAAACGTCCAGTACCCGTGTCTTTCTCGAATGAACTTGGCTGAGACTTTGCAGTGCTCTCTGCATTGTATTTTCTAACCCACAGCTTTGTCTTCCTCTTTACTCCCACAGCATCAGACAAACAACAGACCAGGCTTAAATTCCATTCTCTGAGTCAAGAGACATCTATCTAATGAGAAGGCACGATAGGCAAAAAAATCTCATATATGATTTCTGATATTGTGTCTATCATACCTATTATTTCATATTAATGCAGGTAAAATGATAAAAGTAGAAAATACTTATTTATGAGCCTGGCATAAAGTTCTAAGCACTTCATAGATCTCTGAAATACAAAATAAGTAAAAGACTAAGTGTAAAACAGTGCTGGAGTCATCCACTGTGCTATTCATCACAGAGTCCTTGGTCTCTGCATTCTGAGCACATGGTTGGATTGGACATCCTGGTTCCACTGTGGTTGGAAGGGGCTGTGTGGGGCTCATTCTGGCCAATGAGTTTTAAGCATAAGTGATGCACATTTCTTACAGGTTATAGTATTTTAATGCTGATGCAGGACCTCTGGTTCTTTCTTCCCCTGATATAGTGTGTTAATCAGGGGGTTTTGTTCAGCTTTGTTTGTTGTTTTTTTGTTATAGTGACAAATACCTGATTTAAAAAAAAAAACTGAAAAGGAAGAAAGACTTATTTTGGCTCACAATTTCAGAGATTTTCAGCTCAAGGTGGGGTTGGGTCCATCGCTTTGGGCCTGAATTTCATGGGGATGGTTGCATTGGCAGAACAAAGTTGCTAACCTTGCCAGGTACCAGTGGATCATGCCTGTAATCCTAGCTAAAGGGAGGCTGGTTCAAGACCAGCCCAGACAAATAGTTCACAAAACTCCATGCCAAAATAACCAGAGCAAAATGGACTGAAGGTGTGGCTCAAGCAGTAGAGCACCAGCTTCGCAAGTGCAAAGCCCTGAGTTCCAACACCAGTCCCATCTGCACCCCTCCCAAAAAGAATTGCTCACCTCGTGGTGGCCAGGGAGTGCAGAGAGGCGAAGGGGCCATGGCAAGAAACAGCCACCAAGGACATATTCCCCAGTGACCTACTCCCTCTGACTACCCCACTTCTTAATTTCCACCATCTCCCACAAGACTGCCACCACCTGGAGACCAAACTTTCAACACGATGACTGTTTCAAGTCATAACGCATAGTGACTGGCAACTTTTGGAATCAGAATCGTTTACTCACCCACAATGGTCATGCGGTATAAGTGGGAAATAACCACAATTTTCTTTAATTTTGAGACACTCATATTTGAGTTATTGGTTAGTACAGCCTATTCTAGTCTAACAGATCACATTAATATCCACAGGTTATTTCCCAACATATATGGTCATGTCGAACAATGTTTCAGTCAAAGACAGCATACATTTACAACGATGAGTCCTTAAGATTATATGGACTGGTGACATAGCCATCTCGGTTTGTGTAAGTGCACTCTATGACAGTTACACAATGACAAAATTGCCTAGTGATGCATTCCTCAGAACATGTCCCCATCACTAAGCAAGAGATGACTGTAAAAATGTGCCAACAGAAAGAGACCAAGAATCAGGAGTAAACACGATTTCAAACTTTCATTTTGGTACTATGTGTTTTATTTAGCATGTCCATGTATGAAACGCTCTCTCTGTTCTCCACGCAAATTTAAGCAAATGAATAAATGAAAGAAACATATTGACCAGGCACCATGTGCTCACTATCATGCTACATAATTAGGATGCAACATTTGAAGCTAATCCGTTTTTCCAGTTCAGCTCTATTAAGCTACTCCTCCCAATGTTTCCTCTGGTGCCCTACATCTTGATTAAACAGGTCCTCCCACTCCCCAACAGAGACCCTACAATGGTCCTCTTACATTCAGAGCCAGACAGGCTGGGTCACCGGAGAGGCCACTGGATGTGAGCCTGAAGCAGGCTGTGTCCTGAAAAAGCTACCGTTGGGAGTGAGACCATGTGGCAATCCTCCTGTTGAGAGGTCAGAGCCGGAGTACCACAAGTTAAGGTTCATCATTCAACTGCAGAAACCCAGCTAAGGTTACTTGTCTTCCATAAGAAGGAGCCCAGAAAAGGCCACCGAGAAGAAATAGAGTAACCTATGGTGTCATCACTGTCTCAGGCTCCATCATGCCCTTCACCTTGTGGCCATATGATGGTGATAGATCTACCTTGTACTTCTCATCAGTGTTCTTGGCCCCAAAAAGTGCAACAAGGAAATGGGAAGGGATTGACAGCTGTGCCAGGAAAGCACAGACTTTCTCAGAAATTCCTTGGAAGCAGCCAAATCTCCTAGTTATGAACACTGACTTTAAAACCTGACTGGGTTCAAATCCTTGCTCAACCACTGAACAGTTGTGTATGCTTAGGCTCCTGAACTAACCTATCTGTAGCTCCCCGGTAAAACAAGGACAATAGTAGCTACCTCATAGAAATGTCATAAGGACTGAATTGTCCACAGTAAGTAAACAGAAGAATTTGCTGGATAAACACTCACCGAACCTCCTGCAAGGGAGTCTGGAAAGGCAAGTACTTCAGCTGGGTGTATCACTATGCTGAGCAAAGCAAGGCTTTGTTAATAACAAGGAAAGGAAGAATGGTACTGAGTAGGTGTGTAGCAAAATGTCTGCCACAGACCGCAAGATGGACCAGAGCTTAAGTCTGGTGGTAAGGTGACAAGAGAAGAAAGAGCCAGAGGTTAATCCAAACCAAAATGCTTAATCAGAGTTGAGGGTGCATTGGGAAATAAAGACCAAATACCTATCCAGAGTCTTGGTATGAATGGAGCCTAGGAAACAAAGGCCTAGCAACTATAGAAATTAAAAAAAAAGAAAGAAAGAAAAAGAAATATACCATAATAAATAGCAAGAGCTCCCACTTCCCACTTATGTGCCAAATACTTTTAATATCATCTCATGTAAAAGTCATAATTTCTCCCATTTTATAGATGATGAAACTGAGGCACAGAGAAGCACAGTAAACTACTTAAGATCACCAACCTGTAAGAACGTAACATGAGCACCACGACCTTGGTCTCCACCCCTTTGCCTCTTAGGTTTTCTGCAACTGCTTTAGTGCAGTGTGCTCCTCACCACTGAAGATCCATGGGTACTAGAGATTGTCATATGTCATATGCATTTGTCCTTGCACAGAAGAACTTGGCTTCTGGAATATGGTAAAATTCCAGTAGCCACAGGCTAATCGTGTGGAAGCAGGGACCATAACTGGGTAGGGCTTGGATGGGGAGAGTCAGCCATGGGAGTTTGACCAGAAGACTAAAGTTGAATGTTTGGGAGGCCCAGTGAAGGAGTGTATGGTCTGAGGCAGTACTGTCCAGGCCCCTAGATCTGGGGACCATGTTGTAGAGGCTGTACTTGACAGTGGCCCCAGAGAGGCTAGAGTCATTAAATTCAAAGCAAGATCCCAGTCAGCAGTGGGGGAGGGGTCAGGAGCAGAGCGCAGGGGTGGACCTCAGAAAAGGAGGCCAGGAGGCCTGGCCAACAGATCAGGTCTCTGGGTTTAGGGAACAGGAGAGCAGTGAGAAGGAAGTTCTCAGCAGGGAACTTTGGTCTCACCTTCATGGGTGACAGTCACAATATGGTACACCCAGGAATGCTGCACCTCAGTAGGTGCACTGGACTAAGAGCCTGGAATCCTACAGCCTCGGGAACACAGACCCTTTAATTGCTGTGGTGTCCCAGGGGAGGGGCTGGGGGACAGCCAGGCAATGCAAGTACTCCTCTTAGGTGACAGCAGCAATTTTCCATTTCCTAAGAAAGCCGCTCAATATCTTAACAACAATCCGTATGTGTGCTTCTGCGTAAATGTCAGCCCTGCACTCACAAGCTAAGTTCCAGGCACCCATGGTGGGTGTGCATTGCCAAAGGGCCCTCTCTGCCCAGGAAGGCTCAGCAAAGATATTTCCAGTATCACACAGGAGGGTGAGAGTCCAGGGGCATTCCTGGGAGCTTCCTTCTCACTCCCCAGCTCCCAGCTGGCCTGAGCCTCCTCTGAAACAGTCACAGAGTCTCAATGTCTACAGAGAGGCAGGGCTGATACATTTCTATCTTGTCATTTTCTACCCTGTAAAGGGGAGGGCCAGTCGGAGTTGTTTGCTTTTTTGCTTTACATTGGCAGGGGGTGTGGAATTGGGCAGCTGTTTGGGGACTAAGCAACAGGCACAGGTAAGTTTCACCTTGCTGCCTTCATCTCCACCATCACAAGCCACTTTCTACCAACAATTTCAACTTGATCTTTTAAATGACTCCCCATTTAAGTCAGCCTCTGAGCTTTAAAGGGTAAGAAAATGCCTCTTACTCATTTAGATTAAAATAATGTTCCCATTAACCGTGTTGAAGACATGCAAAGTCTACTGCCTAGAAATTATCTGTTAGCTTCATTTCGGGTGTTCCCATCTGCCAGCCTCCTCCGGGCTGCAGGGAACTTATAAATCTTTTAATCTTAATCTTGATGGTCCCCTCCTGCAAAGACCAACTTTCAGCTAGGCACGCGTAACTCGTGCCTGTAATCCTAGCTGCTCAGAAGGCAGAGATCAGGAAGATCATGGTTGGAAGCCAGCTCTGGGCAAATAGTTTCTGAGACCCTATCTCGAAAACCCCATCACAAAAAAGGGCTGGTGGAGTGACTCAAGTGGTAAAGCGCCTGCCTAACATGGGTGAGGCCTTGAGTTTCAAGCCCAAGTACCACAAAAAGACTAACTTTCAGTGTCTCTTCATTGCTTTAGGGTAAAACCCAAATTCCTCAGCCTATGACCTAACTTTACTCTCTCCTTTAATCTCGCCTTGTGTTTTTTTGGTCTGTACTGGGATTTGAACTCAGGCACTCATGTTTGCTAAGTAGACGCTCTACCACTTGAGCCACTCTGCCTGCCCTCTCCTCCAATTTTTCTATCATCTATTCTGTTGCTGCCTCACTTCTGACCTGGCAACTCCTGGCTCTAGCTTTGTCCCATCTATTCTGTTGCTTCCCCCTGGAGAAACTTCACGCCATCACCATCTGTCAAATCCTAGCTGTTCTGCAGGGGACTTAAACATCACCTTCTCCTGATATCTTTCCAAATCCTTCTGGCTTGCAGGATGAGCCTGCCTGTGCTCTCTCACTTTGCATCTTGTCTATGCCACCAGCCTATCTTGTCCCCAAAATGTCTACTCGTCCTATCCCTTGAACACAACTTACTCTACCACATTTTGGCATGTCTGTATACATTTATTTCTGAAGCATCTTCTCTTATCTGTTCCTCCAGCTCAAACTCATCTGTTAGAGCAGTGGTTCTTGAACTTGTGTGCATAATAGAATCAACTGGGTCAATAAAAGCCTAATTAATGCCCAAGCTTCATTCCCACAGTAGCTGAGCTGGACCCTTTCGAGGTAAGAATTTCAATTTTCCCCAAGTGATTCCAAGGTTTGAGAACACCTGTTCCAGAGCTACTTCAAGCTTTCAACCTACTTCATTCAGGTTAAATATACTTGTGCCCCTGGAATTTAACATTATGCTTGTGACTAAATAGGTATTTATTGGATAAGTGAATAAATACACGGATGGATGAAAGAATGGATGGAAGGAAGTGTTCTGGCTGCTCCTGGGAGGAGGGTGTTCACCCCATATCTCTAGCAGTGTAGCTACCTTACACAACACAGGTGCAGAATGAATGTGTGGACAAATGGAGCCACAGCTCCACTCCCATGTAAGGTTATCTACTGAGAGCTGCACTCCAGCTCTGCCCAGAAAACACTCAGTGTTGACCTAGACCAACACTGATCTTTCCTTCCCCTCTTTCTTACTTCCTTCTTCCCGTAAGTACTTATGGTATATATTACATGCCACTGTGATAGGATTAACTGCACAATACAGACATAGCCCTTTTCCCAGGAAGTCTTCTGTGACTATTTGGATATTCCATGACTCCTACAAGGTATATTGTGACTTCCAGAAACTCCACCTCCTCCACAAGGCTAAGAAGACTGACATAGATGGGAATGGTGCTTCATGCCTATAATCCCAGCATTCAGGAAGCTGAGGCAGGGGGATAGAGAATTTGAGGACAGCTTGGGCTACACAGCAAGACTTTGTCTGCGGGGGAAAAAGAATGGCACATTATTGTCATGAAGACAGTAAACACACTTGGCTATCTATCTGTTTAAGTGGCTTATACTTGGTGAGTGAGCCCAGCCAGAGAGAGCAGGATAAGCTTACGCTCAGCTGGGATATGTTCCTTACTTTACCTTTGGAAATCAGCTTCAGTACCTGTGAGGATCCTGCCAGCTCCTGCAGTCAGACCCCCAGAATCCCAGGTCTTCCTAGATCTGTGCCGTTGGGTCTTCATCTCACCATCCATCCCCTTCCAGTGGAAGGAATTACAAACATTAATTATTACAATATGCTAGACTCTGAATATTTATGTCCTCTTCAAAATTATTAATTCTTAATGCAATGGTATTAGGAGGTAGGGGACGAGTAGGTCCTGGGGGTGGAGCCCTCATAAATGGTATTTGTGACTTTATAAAATACTTCAGAGGGGCTACTTGTTCCTTCCGCAATGTCAGGATACAACTAAAAGGTACCCTCTATGAACCTAAAAGCAAACTCACCAATACTAGATCTGCTGGCACCTTGATCTCGGACTTCCAGCCTCCAGAACTAGGAGGAATAAATTTATTTCTCAGTCTCCCAGATTATGGTATTTTGTTACAGAAGCCCAAATGGACTAAGACACAATGATAAATTTTCTATGAATGTACAAAAAACTCAGAGACACCATGAAACCATCAAGTGAGCTGGACAGAATTGTGAGCAAGGTAATTTTTGTTTCTGAGCCCAGACTTCTCAACCACTCCACCCATCAGCAGCCTCTCAGATCTGGTGTGTGGCAGGTCTCTTCCAAGCCTGCTTTCCATCCTAATGTGGATCCAAGCTTGTATTTCTGCATATCTTCCCTCCTGTCTAACGTCTCTGTCCTAGAACCCACTAATATTTGCCTCCATAGAACCCTGCTCTGGGCTTCTGGTCACTTGGCACCTCTTTGAAAGGTCTAACCCACCTCTGAGATCCATGTGACATGGTCACGGGCCTTGGGACTGTCCTTTTCTCTTCGTGGAATATTCAGCCAAAGTGATTGATTTGTTTTCACTATTTACTGTTTTGGTGTCAAACTTGAGAAGTGAACAAACTAGACATTTTAACCTATGGATCTCACTGAGCACTGGGCCCCTCCAGTGTCTGAGGACGGCTCCATCATGGCAGCCATCTTGCCCAAGGCTCCTCACCATTGTCCCAGACCATTGTCCCAAGAGAGTCACTCCTGATTTCTAAGTTCAGACTTTATTATGATTCACCTAGCAAATTTCTGTTGCACAAAAGGACCAGTGTTAATGTCCAACTATGGCACAAAGCAGAAACACAATAAAAGTCCTATCCTCTGATCACACTGTGGCACAGTCATTCTTGGAAGATTCATCATTCAAGGACAGGAAGGAGAGAGATTTTGCAGAGGCCACTTAATTGCATTCTTATAGACTATGGTATTTTAAACATTAATACTCTGTAATAAAAGAAACCAGAAGACATTTGGATTAATCAAAGACTGGAGCTGGAAAAGAGGACATATTATGGAGATAGATGACTTGGGTTAGACAATCACAGAGAGATGTGCATTCAATCAAGACAGTAAGTTTTACACTAAACATTGATCTACCATTTGATCCAGCAATACCACTCTTGGGGATATACCCAAAAGACTGTGACACAGGTGACTCCAGAGGCACCTGCACAACCATGTTTATTGAGGAACTATTCACAATAGCCAAGTTATGGAAACAGCCAAGATGCCCCAGCACTGACGAATGGATTAAGAAAATGTGGTATCTATACACAATGGAATTCTATGCAGCCATGAAGAAGAATGAAATGTTATCATTCGCTGGTAAATGGATGGAATTGGAGAACATCATTCTGAGTGAGGTTAGCCTGGCCCAAAAGACCAAAAATCGTATGTTCTCCCTCATATGTGGACATTAGATCAAGGGCAAACACAACAATGGGATTGGACTATGAGCACATGATAAAAGCGAGAGCACACAAGGGAGGGGTGAGGATAGGTAAGACACCTAAAAAACTAGCTAGCATTTGTTGCCCTTAACACAGAGAAACTAAAGCAGATACCTCAAAGCAACTGAGGCCAATAGGAAAAGGGGACCAGGAACTAGAGAAAAGGGTAGATCAAAAAGAATTAACCTAGAAGGTAACACCCACACACAGGAAATTAATGTGAGTCAACTCCCTGTATTGCGATCCTTATCTCAACCAGGAACACTTGTTCCTTCCTATTATTGCTCTCTACAACAAAATTAGAAACAAGGGCAAAATAGTTTCTGCTGGGTATTGATGGGGTGGGGGGGAGAGGGAGGAGGTGGAGTGGGTGGTAAGGGAGGGGGTGGGGGCAGGGGGGAGAAATGACCCAAGCCTTGTATGCACATATGAATAATAAAACAATAAAAAAAAAGTAAGTAAGTAAGTTTTAAACTCTGGCCCTAAAATACTAGGATCTCATAGGAATGCTTCAGGGCTACAGGATTCTATAAAAATTTGGCTCAGAAATCCCATATATTTTACCATTCCTCAAAAGTCTAATAAAAACTTGCATATTCAAAGATTTTACTATTGTTGGAGTCCACTAGCACTTTGTGTGCTGACCAATTTTATAATAACAATCATAAATTCACCTGTGTGAAACATACACACAACGTAGGATATCAACAATGTAGTAGGAAAGATTTTCATTTTCTTTCTAACTGAAGCCAGATTCCTCTTGGAGCTCCATGTTTCTTGGAAGACCCTCCACCACATTAATATTTAACTAGATTCCTTTCTCCTCATGGTCTGTAGTCATGTAGCTACCATCTGTCCCTCCAGACATACTCCAACATGCTTCTTCACTTCTTGCTGGCCAAGAGGCAGGACACAGTGGATACATCAATGGCCTCTTTTGGCCCATGGTGTTCTGTTGGAAGGACCAATGGGGAGATGTGACTGGAGAACAAAGTAGGGAGGAGAGTGAAGTCAGAGTCCCTAGCTGGGTCCCTCAGTCACCAAAGGTCACTGCTGTGCTCTTGACAACTCTGACTTCCCAGCTCTCTCAGTAACTACTCCCTCCTCCAGTCCCAGGGCCCCTGGGGTGAAGTAAGGCTCCACTTTGCTAACCCTGGCTTTCTACACCACCTCTCAAGGTATCCCTGCATTCTCCTCACCTTGAAAATACACCTATCTGGAATGATCTCTCTTTGTATGTGCCAGCTCTTTCCTGCTGGAACCTTGGTGGATACACTCCACTCCTTGTCCCCTTTCCATGAGGGAAACCACTTTTGAGCTTCTGTTTGTATGTGTTCTTGCAAAGTGATGTTATTTTGTATGCACTTATTTGAATTTTTTCATAAATGTTACTGACTTGCTGAGTTTCGTTGGGTTCTTACCTTTCTCACTAATTACAGTTTCTTAAACACATTGCTATGGCTACAGCTAATCTGTTTGTTTTGAGACAGAAGGGCCCCTTGGAAACCTCCATTATGATCTCTCTATAACCTCAAAGGATGGAAAGAAGGAAAAGCAGGATGGACCAGAATAAGGGCAGTTATGAGGACTCATGCACAACCCATCAGAACATTGCAGACACAGCCAACTAAAATGCTGCTGTCTGCATGACTAATTGGCACAGAGATTTAGCAGTGCCTGGAGAAAATGGATAAAAACCTTAGACCATGCCATTTCTCTGGCAGCCTACTCAGGAGGACCTCTCCCTTCCCGTGGGAGCTTTCATTCTTTCTCTTAATAAACTTTCCTACCTCTATGCTCACCCTTCATTGTCTGCAAAATTCATTCCTCAGCTTTATGAGACAAGAACCTGATGCCAACCCTCCCTCTGGCTACGCCAGCAAGGTTGAATAGAGTGGAGGCTCCTGGCCCCACCCACCACACTTGCCTATCCATTCTCCAGATGAAGGGACTCAGTTGATCTCTAGTTTCCTGACACCACAATCAATGCCACACTTCCGTATGCTCCTTGGGTTGCTGTGTAAGGGTTTCTTTGGACTACACAGCAAGGGATAGAATTGCTGAGTCAGGCACATGCTTCACTGAATTTCACTAGATGAAGAGAACTAGCTGTTCTCTATAGAACTCCACACATGTCAGCAGTAGCCAAGCATTCCTGTCCCTACCTCCCCACCAATACCTGGCATTACCCAGCTTTCTGACTTTGCCAATCTACTTAGGTATAAAGCAACACCTTCTTTTGCAATTTGCCTGTCTTTGGTTCATAATTTTGAGCATACCCTCAGATGTTTTGGATGTCTTCTTCCATAAATTATATGTTAGTGTCTTCTGACTTTCTTTCTATTGGGAATTTTTCTTATTTACACACAAGAAGTTCTCAGTATATTTTTAAATTCATTTTTTTGTTTCAGTTAGCTAATATTTTGTGTAAGTTTTTTTTATATCTACATCAATAATTTAAATGGAATTGTAAATTTCTTTCTATTTTCTTTTCCTGGAGTAACTTTAATAATTTAGGATTTAATTGTTCCTTGAAAGACTTTGATGGTTCTTCAACATTTATACCCTAATCCAACTTACCACCATCCCCTCTCATGAGCCTCTGTGTTCAGTGTGTATTGCTTTTGGATCCATTCTGCCATGGTGCTATATAGCCAGTATTTGGGACATGGGCGCCAAAAAGAAATGCTTGATTTGTTGGTGAGTTGGAGACCAGTTTTTCTGTTCATTTTATTCAACTATATGATTTTGGAAAAGGCAAGAGTTTCAGTTTTCTCATCTCTATCACCAGGAAATTAATGATAAAACCATGTCCTGTATTTGTGATAAGAATTAAATAGAACAACATACCTAGAATGGTGGGCTTGTGTGGGTGGAGGTCAGGACAACAACTGGAGAGAAGCAGGGCTGATGTTTCAGGCCTGAGGTAACCCATGTGGTCTTACCCAGTAGCATCACTCCAACAGGAAAGGTCTCTCCCAAACTTTTAGTTCTCCCAACACTGATTAGCAAGTGAACAGGGCTCTAATTAGAGAGGAACCCAGAGGGAAAGGGGGGGAGGGGGAGTTTCCTCAGGTCTGTGGGCCTGCTCTCCCACACCCATTATCTCTTCTGATTAGTGCATGAATGGGGCATTGACTGCCAGGCCACGCCATTGTGCAGCCTTTCAATGGAGTGGCCCCATGTGGGGACTTACTAGTAATTAAGCCTTGAATAAATGTTTTGCAAATGGGGTCTTTCCCATGAGTAGGAATGGCAGTTGAGAAATGCTCCATGCAGGGACCATCAAGGCTCCAATGTGCTCTTTCATTAACACATAATTGAAATGTTTGTCCACTTCAAGGTTTCCAGGACCCTAGTTTGCAGACAACAGCTAGTTACAAACCAGGTCTGCCCTGTGTCTTGTGTCCTTTGGCTGGAAAAAGTAGGATGTTTTCTGAATTGCTTATTTTGGCTTGTGCCCATCCCTCAGAACACTATCCACAAGCAGGTCTGTGGGGGACTTCGCCAGCCTCATGGAGGTGCCATGTCTGCAGGGTTTCCTTCTTGTTTCAGACAGGTTTGTTCTGAGTGGTGGCCTGGTTACTCTCACCCCTGGCAGAGTTCCCAACTGTGGCCCTATCAGTACTGTGGACAAGGTCAATCTTATTATGGAGGGACATCTTATGCATCATTAGACCGTTAGCAGTGTCCATGGACACTACCCACTGGATGCCAACAGTACCCTCCCCCTCAGCTGTAATGACCAGAAGTATCTGTAGACATGGAGGATGTCATTGTCCCTGGTTGAGAATCACTACTCCTACTAGAAAGGGTTTCCTTTGACTTTAACCAAAATACTGAACCTCCTTGAGGGCAAAAATGGCTGTGCATCAATAATTTTAAATATTATGTACACGTGTGTGAAAATGGAAAAAGGAGAGCAGTTGAAACTGTTCCAGGAATGGGGAGGGGGTAAAAGAGAGTGATGGAGGGGGTGAATTCAACTGCTCAACTAATGGCTACAGCCATCTACAAGGGAAGCATAAATAGTAGGATCATAGTCCAGGCCAGCCCAGGCATGAAGCGAGACCCTATCTCAAAAACAACCAACACCAAAAGGACTGGGAGAATGATGGCGTGGCAGCATAGGAAGCTCAAGACCTGAGTTCAAACTCCAGTATCACCAAAAAACAAAACAGTAGCCTGAATGAAGGAAGGTGTGGGTCACTATGATGGACACAGGAAAGGCTGGAATGATGAGATGGAGGTAGCCACTGGACTATTGCAAAGAAGGGGATTCCCAGCAGACAAGCATGTAGGTTGAAAGAGAGAGAGAAAGAGAGTGTGTGTGTATGTGTGTGTGTGTGTGTGTGTGTGTGTGTGTGTTGGCTGGGGGGAGGCTGATTGAACGCATTCAAGGAAGAAAAACAAGGCCAGGCTAAGGACTGAGGTAGAGAGGAATCTGGACGATACATCATGGTCTGGACTGTATTTGAAATGCAATCACCCACCCCAGCACTACCATCACTCCTTCTAACACCCTTTTTGCAGTCATTCCTTGGCCCCAAAAGATCTCCAGTCCATTGGACATAGCTACCTTCTTACTTGTTCCTCCTTCAAGATCTCACTCTCCATTTTTAGCTCAATCCATGATGGTAAACACTTTTCTTTGATAGCTCAATTCTCTGCCATTGCATTTGTCTAAAAAATTCCAACCCTTCTTAAATTCTCCTTAAATTTCCAGGTTCACCTGGAAAGAGCTGGGTAGAACTAGAAACACTCAGGCCAACTTGCTTGACACTGTGAGAAACTCACAACCTCAAGGGGACCTTTGGCTGTGCTGGCAATGCTCCTTTTATTCCACAGCCATCTTGCTGTCTGTCCCGTCTCCACCACAACCCTTCCAAACTTTCTCCTGTCACTTTAGCCTTTTCCCTCCACCTCACTTTGAGCCTTGCCTTTTATTTCCCTACAGAAGGTCCTCAACCTGCCACCAATGACTCCCCCACTTACCTGCACTGTGTCCCTCTATTCTGTTATGCAGAGCAGTAGCTCGTGAGCCATGAGCAAAAGAATAGTTGTTGCTGTGTCCTCAATATGTGGAAGGAGTGCCTCACACTTGATAAAATGTAAAAATGTGCTAGAAAATTAGTGAATGTATCTTAAAAAGGAGAGTGTCAAGATATATTTCCTGATTTTAAAAGGTCACTCTAGGCAAAGAATAGGTGTAGAGAAGGAGGCATAAGAACAGAAAGTGAGTTTGAAGGCAGTTGTATTGGCCCAGGCCTGGACTGGGTAGTAGCATTAGGTGGAGAGCAGTAAATTATTATTTGGAATTATTATTCTGTTTAAAAGTAGAACTGATTTCCTGGGGCAATCTATCCGGTGAATACAGAAAAGAATCTAGAAGATTCCCTAGGTGTTAGCATAAGCAACTGAGAGGATGATGGTGTCACTTACTAACATGGGCAGCACGGTGAAGGAGCAGGTCTGAGGACCAAGGGGGTCAGAATTTGGTTATGGACGTGTGGACATACCAAGTTTGAGATGTGCTGTGGACATATCTAGTTGGATGACTCATTTATGCTGTCAGGAGTCTTGAGAACTCCCTTATGCTATGTGGTTATATGCCCTCATTTAAATGTCCCCACCACAATTCAGGCTGAAATTCAATCTCCATTGAGAGGTAGTAAGAGGTCCAATCTTTAAGAGGTGATTCCCAGGAAATAACCTTAAAAAGTCACTGGTCATGTTTTCCTGGTCTTAAATTTGACCTTGTCTGAAATTTGTAGGTCAAGCTGCCTGACATTCAAGCTTTATATGGCTCTGGCTTTAATTAGCCCTGCTTTGAGCTTATGGTCACCTGAGGCAACTTTGCAGGTATATTGTGGGGAGATGGGTTTCACTTTGGACCCTTAATTTGCTAGGGTTAAGTCCTTCCTATCTGGCTTGTTTCAAGTAGGGTTCCTTATCCAATCCATGTCTGATGATGGAATCCACAGTTTCCTAAAGCATCTGTGGGAATTGGTCCTCTGTCCACCATCACCTGGTGATGGTGTGCACATATGTAAACCATTGCAGACAACGGAGGAATGATTCAGATGCTGGAACTATTTTTAGAACAATGGTACTCAGTGGAATTTCACATAGCATTGCATTTTCATTTATGACTGTGGACCACTTCTGTCAAATAAAGCATGTATTTACAATTATGTAAAAAGATGTGATTAGGTCATCAGGGCTCTGCCTTCATGAGTGAATTATCCATTCATGGATTAATGGTTATCTCGAGAGTGGGTTTGTTACAAAAGCCAGTTTTACACTGTCTCTTGCATGTTCCCTGCAAGAGTCCAGGGCATCTCTTACAAGATTCCCTAGACTCCTGAGAGTCCCCACCAGCAAGAAGGGCCCCCCTAGATCTTCCTTTGACCTTGGACATCCCAGGCTCCAGAACTGTGAGGTTTATCACTGTGTGATAAACCTTTTCTCTTATGTATCACCCAGTCTCTGGTATTCTGTTATAATTACAGAAAACAGTCTAAGGTCCATGTCCATTGCTGGGAGTTCTGCTGTCATAGTCACTCAGGGCTCCTGGTGACCAGAGGCTTCACCTGTCATGTGCTCTCACTATTAGAGAGTGAAGGAAAAAGAGGGGGTGACACACTACTTATTCCTATTGTCCAATCCAAGGACTATGCAATGCTACCAAGAATTTGCCCTATTGATTTGACCTATTGGCTGATCAAAAGATGATCACTCATCATCATGAGTGATTGCCAAGAGGGGTTTGCATTGGCTCTCAGGGCATTAATGTAGTGATTACCATGGCCTTTCCATAGGTAAGCAAATAATAACATGATCATTCATTAAAAATCACAGGCTAGCCTGTTATGTATATTATTTAATATGAAAAATATCTTGTGGAGTTGTTTCTATTACCTCTGTCTAACAGATAAAATATTGTGTAAAGATATTATTTAACTAACCTCAGGTCAAGAGCTGGATCTCAGGATTGAACCCAAGTATTTCTAGGCCCAAAGTCTTTGCTTCTAGCCATTCTCTGAAAATTGAGTTGTGGAGACTTAAAAATCCATCCACCTAGGCCTGATGGCAAACAGCTTGGAAGGGTCCAACCTGAGAAGATTTTTCTATAGTGTCTTCTGTAGGACACATTTCTGTTTTCTAACCCTTTGTTGGATGTGGAAGTCACCCTTAGCTACCAAAGTTCAGGTATACCACTGCAAGTAACGGAAATGCAGATGGCTCTGCAAACTGGTAACCTAGAGTTGCATCCCTCCCCCAATGCCCTCATACTTTATCTAAATCATTAACATGTTCCACACAAATCACTTAAACAGCAAACAAAATGTCCTTGCTGGTGTGTCCTTCATTGGTTGTAATTACTCATTAGATCAATATACAAAGTGTTGACTGCTATATTCATTCCCCACTACTCCTGTAACAAATTACCAGTGACTTAGTGGTTTAACATAGCCAAGTTTATTCCCTTACAGTTCTGAAGATCAGAAGTCTGAAATCAGTCTTACTGGAGGGAAATCAAGGCATCAGCAGGGCTGGTTGCTATGGAGACTGAGGGAAAATCTACTTCTTTGTCCTTTTGAGGATCTAGTGGCCATCAGTATTCCTTGGCTAGTGGCCCCTTCCTCCACCCTCAAAACACATCCTCCCATCTTCATGTATTCTCTGATTTCTCTTACCTCCTTCTTAGAAGGACCCTTATGATTACATCAGACCCACTTACCTGTGCCTACACAGGTAACGGTTCCATCCCAAGAGCTTATCTTAAACACAGCTGCAAAGGCCCTTTTGCTATCTAAGAGACACTCACAGGTTCCAAGGATCAGGTCATGGATGTAGTTGAGGGGCTGTTATTCCACCTACAACATCTGTCCAGAGGACATCTAAACTGAAGAATAATACTCTTCCAAAATGTTTTCCTTGGCTCCTTGCTTGCTCAGACCCTGACACATGATAAACACCATGTAACCATATGTCTCCCATCAGCTGGAAATCCACCAAATTGTCATTTGTAATTGGTGTGGGTTATACAGCCTTTGCTGAAGGATGTAGCATTTGAGATGTGAATTTCCTCCCTTTCTGTTTTGAAGCTAAAAACTATAAATGTCATTTGCTAACAAGGTTTCACTCTAAATTAGAGAACATTTGTTCTAAATTCAATGCTTTAATTAAGTGTTGATTTTCTGGACACTTACACTTTTATCACCTCTTTCCCTAGTCGTTTCTGTCCACTGTAGCAACTTTGAGATTCAGAGTGAGGACCAGCTCTGCACACAACTGCACACTCAGGTGCGCTGCCAGCTCACAGGCTTGTAACAGAGAGATCCCATGGAACAAGCAATACCGAACCTGTCAGGACCGCTGATTCTCTAGCCTGAGCAACCTCAAGACCCAGGGAGAGAGTAGATATTCCTTTACCTGATGGTGAGGTAGCATGCAGGGAAGAAGTGAACGTATGGGCAAGAGTGAGTTAGGATGTATCGCCTAGTCTTGGGACAGTTCCTTCATTCATCCATTCACTCATTCCTTAATAATTACAAGATTAATAGCACCCAACACTGTGCTGGTGCTGGAGATATAAAACAATACAGAAGACATGTCTTTATGGTCCCATTAAGTATGTTATCCTTTATTTTAGAACCTGTTATAAGCCAATCAAGAGAGGAATTAACAACCTCCAACCAACACTCCAGAGACATTACACCAGTCTTCTGTTTCAGGAGGAACTGGTGAGTGTGAATAAGTAGGGAGAAGAGTCGAGTTAAGAACAAGTCATCTACTGAGAAGGCAGAGATCAGGAGGATCTCAGTTTGAGGCCAGCCTGGGCAAAAAGAAATACTCAACAAATAAGCCCAGTATGGTGGTTCATGTCTATAATCTCAGCTATGTGGGAGACATAGATAGGAGAATCACTGCCTCATACTGGTCCAGGGCAAAAAAGAGAAACCCTATCTAAAAAATAACTAAAGCAAAAAGGGCTGGGGGTGTAGCACAAGTGGTAGAGAGCCTGCCTGGCAAGCACAGGTCCTGAGTTCAAACCCCAATACCCAGACCACCCCACACACACACACACACAAAATCAAGGTCCCTGCACTGTGGGTTTTGTCAGTTCCTGAGCCCACTTTGGGGACATTGGGATATATGGGCTACATTGCATCCTCTTAGGTTAGGCATGTGCTGACTCAAATCACTTACTAAAAGGATTAAAATACTAAATTGGGTCCATTTGCAGAGTGGCCTCATTTTCAGTATTTTCACCATGGTTTCTGCAGAGCCTTGGACCCAGCTGTCCAGGACAGCCATCATCCGAGGATGGCCATTAGCACAGGTCAAGACTCGTGTATCAGAAAATGTTGTGCTATCTCTCAGAGGCAGGAGGTGACATACATTTTGTTCTCATCACAGGGACAGGAAAATTCTCTTTCAGAGAAGACGCTGCCAGGGGCCAGCACACAAGGAGCACAGGGCTGACCCTTGTTGATTGTGAAGAAAGGAGGGAAGACAGTCCTGGCTATTTTGAGCAGTAAAGTGTAGTTCCGCTGTGGACGGCCACTGATAATGGTAAATCAGACAAAAGCAAAGTGCTTCAGGATGACTGGTCGAATTATACACCTCTGATGTGATCACATTCTAACGATGAGATCTAAAATCTAGAAAAATGCCTGTAATGCATGCCCCTCACTGAACAGGGCGTGCATAGGAGATAATGATGCTCGTTAGGCTAAGGCTCCCACTTTGAATGGTGTGTCTGGCTTTGATGAATGTCACCCCAGCCAACGAAGGGAACCAAGTCTTGCAGCCCTGACATTGGGATGGCCACTCAGGGATTCTATTGGTGGGCAACTTTGTCCCTTTGGAAGGGACAAAAATGTTCAGGTGATGTGCAAGACACATAGGATGAAACTGAGTAATAGAGATAAGAGGCAGAGACTTAGCAGCTAGGATTACAGGCGTGAACCCCCAGGGTCGGCAAGAAGAAGTGTTTTTGATTCTCCCATTCAGCTTCTCATAGAGGGAGCTCTTACTCCAGGCCAGGCTCCCAGAAGGCAATAGGAACTCAGAACACGGCTCCCACTCCCAGGCTTCTCCAGGTGCTGTTAGGATAGCTGGCAGCTGTCCTCTCCCCTCTGTCTCCATCTTATTCCATTTTACTGAGGTGCATGGTTCGCAAGGCTGTGACACTGCCTCCAGCTCTGGAGAAGGGCCCCATCTAAGGTCAGTCACCATATCCAGAACTGCAAGGAGGTAACAGGGACCCCAACCTGGACCCCCCTTTTTAGAGGGCCCAACTCTGACCCACCTTCAATCATGCATTTTCCTATAAGGTGAGAGTTTAAGGACTGAAGAGCCAGACCCACAAAGAACCTGTGCCTCCCTCCTGGAGGCCATGGCCTAGCTACCAGACTCTACTTCTTGCTCCTACACTGGCCTCATTCCTAGTCCTGTCCTTCCTATCCTGATTGTTCTGCCAGCAGGCACAGGTATGGAGTTTGTACACATGGGCAGGGTGTGCTTGTGCATGTGTGGGAGACCCTTACAGTGTGGGATGGAGTATGTAATGAATGAGAAAAGGGGTGAGCTGTTGCCTGGAAGCCTCTGGAAGCTGCCAGTCTATATTCCATCTTTATCAACCTTGCAAATGGTTTGGGAGTGGCAAGGAACTTAGGTCAGTTCAATTAGGGGGAACGCAGGACCTCTGATGACTATGGAGTGACCTTCTAGGATTACTCTTGCCTAAAGCCAGCCTGCTCTGAAGAATTTGGGTTTCAGACATCAGGCAATTCTCTTATCATTTAAGCCAAATTGAATTTTCTGGGATTTTTGTTTGTTTTGTTTTGTTTTTGGTGCTAGTGGGATTTAAACTCAGGACTTCACACTTGTGAGGCAAGCACCATACTTCAGTCACACCTCCAGCTCTTTTTTCTCTGATTATTTTGGAGCTAGGCCTCGCTTTTTGCCTAGTCTAGCCTAGACTTTGATCCTATTTTAAGCTTCCCACGATAGCTGGGATGTCAGGTACACACCACCATTCCCAGCTTTTTTCTGTTGAGACAAGTTTCCCAAACATTTTTCCTGGGCTGGCCTCAAACCTCAGTCCTCCCAATCTCAGCCTCCCAAGTAGCTAGGATTACAGGCATGAGCCACCAGAACTGGGTGGATTTTCTGTTTCTTATAACAAAACATCCATAGGCTTCAGCTGCACTTTCTATCAGCTACCTGGTGGGCTGTTGTAAGCCTACAACTCATTTTAATCTCAACAAAGCCCAGATTCCTCAAATGCACAATGAGTACTGCTGGGTAGTGGGAAGAAGGAATGAAATCATAAGTATTCAAAAATGCCTATCAAGCTGCCTGGTATACAGCAGGTTCTTATTAAATGTCACTGTTGAACCATGTGGACCATGGAACTCAGGCAAAGCTTCTAGGGGAGCTCCTAGGCATTGTCCCCTCAGGGTAAGTCATTGTATCTCGCCCAAATCTTTATTAGGCCTCTCTTTGGTGCCAGGCTCCATATGAGAGACTGAAATTACAAAGATGAGTCTATCAGAGCCCTTGACCTTAGAGGGCAGACACGAGCTCATGGGCTAGCAGAGGAGAGACGAGTTCACGATCATGACAGCTTGTGGTCCTGCTGTACATAATAAGTTTGTGTTTGTTAAATGAATAAGACACAAAACAAACTAGGCTTGAAGAACTTGTTGGATGAGCATAAGTGATGAGATGTTTGGAAGGTATTTGAAGTTAAAAAATGCTTTTGGTTCCTATTCACGGACCTGGCTTGGACATAAGGATTTTTGTCTCTTCTGTGCAGTCTAGACAGTAGGAGCCTGACATGGGTGTAGCTTCCCTTTCAAGTCTAAGTAAAGGTCCTAGATGGCTGCTAGAGCCCCAGCCATCACCTCTACCAGCTATTCACCTCTGCCATTGTAGGCAGCAAGCATGAGGAAGAAGGCAAAGTGAAAAAGACAAAATGGGATTTGCCCTTGCTGTTTGTCCTTCCTTCTCAAAGGTCCGTCTTGAGACATGGAAAATGTAGCTGTCCACCAGCCATAGGGGGTCTCCAAAATGGAGGTCTATTGGAAGGGTGGAAGTTGAGGGAGGCAGCCAGCTGTTCTGTCTCCAGGGACACCCCAGGACCAGGACAAATAAGCAGTCCATGACCAGCAGCCAGGAAAGGGAGAATTTGGGTGGAGTGGGAAGTAATGAAGAGAGAATAAGATTCAGGTAGGTCAGAGATTAGGCCTGACTTTATCCCAAATCAGAAGTACCTGGAGGTTTCTGATTCAGTACAAAAAGCCAAATTTATTTGTAGATCTATTACACATGGTTTTCACCAAGCATGGTCAAAAGTAATAAAGAGAAATTTCAGAAACAAAAATTTTAAATTCCCCTGAGTGCATTCCACAGCTTAGTTGATACAGAGCCTCAGTCAGCCCCACGTAATCGTCAGTGGTGTTTAAATCGTGTGACCTGCTGAGTGTTTTCTTGCCCTGTCTTTTGTGAAAATCTGCCTCCCCCACAGCAAGTGGTGCCCAAAGAGCAAGATAAAAACTAATGTGCTTAATTCAAGTGACAGAGTAAACATTTGAGATTTGTCTTTAGGGGAAGTTGGGTGGCATTTTAGGAAAAGTGAATCCAGCATCAATAGTGTAGCACTGAACCCTATGCATCTTGAGCAGGCGAGATATCCCTCCATGGCTGTCTCCTTGGAACCAGGCACTCCGCAGATACCAAGGCACTGGTTCTGGGGGTGGAGCCCTAACACTTGGCATTTCTGACAAGTTTCCAGATAAGGTGCCTGCTGCTGGCTTGAGAAACCCCACATTTGGGTAAAGTTAAGACATTGTCCTCTAAACAACAGGGATCCCTTGGAAGCTTTTGAGTTGGGAAGAAAAAATGGCAGATCGATATCGGAATGCTTACCTGCCAGGGGTTTACAGGATGGGCCAAAGTGGGTGGAAGATGGAGGCCAAGGGCTAGGCAGTAAAATGTCAGCAAGAGAACTGCCAGAATTTGGAGTATGTTCAGCTAGGTTTCACTGTGTTATTAATAGCAAGTCCATGAAGGTCATGACCTTCAAGCCCCAACTTTATCAGCTGAGAGCCAACCAACCAAACCATTTGCTGTTTGCCCACCTCTTATATTAAGAGTATTAATGACAGTCAAAAAGAAACAGACAAAATGTTACGTCACCTTACCCTATCCAATTGCAACCCAAAGTTTTTACTGAAAAACGAGAAGCAATTAGTGAGACCCACAAAGAATTAAACTATGGGCCAGAAAAACCCAGTGAGCCACAGACCGCCTCACTTTCTTTTTGTTTTGCTCTAACTTGAGTTGAGAGTTCCTTTGGACTTGCAATTAAGGCTGAAACACACAGGGAGGCAGGCAGTGACGACATAGACCCACCTGAGTTTAACCTGGGTTCCAGCTGGGAAGTAAGGTGGTGGCCAGCCTCTAGGAGAATTTTGTAAAGTAGAAAAGACCCCTCTCTGGGCACAACTTGTCTACCCAAGAGCATGGGTCTTCCTTGTTTGGCCAAGAGCCCCTGTGTGTGGCACAAAAGAGGTGGCTCTGCTGTGAGCAGTGACATACTTGGGACCCTGGGCTTTCCTCCCTAAGGTGGGAGAGGGGGCAGAGGCCCCAGGACTGCAGGATGGGACCAAATGAGATGCACAATATAAAGAGCCTGCTGGGCGCATGGTTGGTGCTCAGTGAATGTCATTTTCCTTCCTGATAGCCTTTTGAATCAGTGAGGGTAGCCGGATGGGTTTAGATGGGTAGGATGCCAGGGAACCTGTTTCTCCAAATCCTGGCACCTCATCCCCTGCTTGGCTGCCTGTCCAAATTCTCATTGTCTGGCATGAGGAAGCAGTGCCCAGCTCCCACTGCACAGGGAGCCCAGCAAATGCACCCCAGCTGAGCTCCTGTGGTCACCAGATTAGCTCTCTTAATACTGCCAGCTTTAGGGGTCGCGGAGCCCCTGGTGGTGAGTGTAAAATCCCAGTGACTTCTTTCCCTTTTCATTAATTTCCTAAGCTCCAAGGCTGCTGAGCTAATGCTGTGCCAGACACAGAGGCTTCTCCAAACCACCCTGCTTGCCAATGGAGCCAATACAGGGTCCCCAAGCAGCTTGCTGGAGGGGTGAGGGGGCAGGTGTGGCATTTCAGCCAGCCTCATAGGTGTGAGGCAATGTGGAAAGCTTTCTCTGCTGATGTCTCTCTTTCTAAGGGGCCAGCCAGGAGGCTCAAGTGCCAGATTCCAATTAAATCACAGAAGTGGGAGCAGCCAGAAGGACAAGGAGGTGGAAAAGGAAGGGACGAGAAGCCTTTGACAGCCCGATTCTCCCAGGGCCACTTGCCCCACTTGCCTGAGGCTGTTTCTGGCTTGCTGGGTAGGGTCTTTTCTCTTTTTTTGTCTATGCTTTATTGTAACAGATAAATGTTGAGCACCAATTATCTGCTGGGCTTTAGCTGTCCAGAGGCAATCAGGACATGGATGAGATGTGGTGAGCAAGTTCACTGTTTAATTGGGGAGGCAGACCTGCAAATGGACGGCAGGTTGTGCCATATGGCAATGCTGTCAGAGAGATTAGCATGGGGTGTTGTGAATGTGCAAAGAAAAAAAAATACCGACTATACCTCGGGTGATGGGTGAGCTTCAGGAAGGAGGGACATTAGGGCTGTTTCTTGACAGATACACAGGAGTTTACAGAGAGACTGGGGGTAGCATTCCAGGGACAGGGACAACAATGGCAAGCAGAGTCCTGAACTTGAACATGAGGACCATGGAAGGAAATGAAGCCACCGAAGTAAAAGAGCCAAGACTAAGAAGGTCTTATTTGCTCAGTATTGGTCAGAGGGCAAGGGAGGGAAAAAGACTTATAGACACACAAAAAGAAGGAAAATCACTAAATTGCTCTGCCATGCCCACAGGCCTTTCCCATGCCCACTTTAAGGGCCTAAGGGTGGACAGACTAGCAAGATGATAAAATTCTAAGAGTTGGGTATTTGATGGATATACAGCTAGCAAGAGGCAGAGGTTAAGAATTAAACTCTGGGCTCAGAACACAGACAAGGTGCTGGGGTTAGAAGAAGATGTCAAAAGATCTGGTCATGGGAAGTGGTGTGGAAGAAGGAAGCTAGCTTCTCAAGGGTGAGAGGGTCTGGGGACTCTAGCCATGCCTGAGGCCCTGTATCAGCATTCTTGTCCTGGGCTATATCATGAGGTGGCTTGATCTATACAGACCCATCACTCATTCATTTGTTATCAAATGCCATGTGACCTGTGCTCTGACCCTTGCCTGTATGCAGGAGTTAATGTTGGGAGAGGTGCAGACAGGGAGCTCCCAGAGGCCTAAGGATTGGATCTTGTCAATACCATACCATCTGAGTTCAAGGTTAGAGGTTCTGGCCCTTCTCAAGGGCTTGGAACAGTGAATGGAACTCATCAGGTCAGTGCCAACAGCAGATGCTGGATCATTCTCCAGTCAGGCAGGGGAAACCAGCATTGTGCCAACTTGGCTTCTCGAAACACCATGTGATGGGGGGATACACAGGGGGCCCTACCAGCATTGTACCTGGGCCTCTGCAAACAGGAACTGATTTTTCATTGTGTTCTAAATAATCCCACTGGTGGCCTTAAAGGCCAATCAGTTGCATGAAGTGCCACAGCAAATAATCCAACGAGCATTACTTGAAACCCATTCTGAGGCAAGCACTGTGCTCTACTCTGTGCCAAATCATGTGATATAGTTATATGCATACCTGTGTCTGGTTCCTGACACAGAGCTCCTAAAATCTTTAGAAAGGGCACTAGGAGAATCTTTTGTCCAATATTTTGTCTTTGACCCCTACTCCTACCACAGAGCCCTGAAGACTTTTGTGATTTCCTAAGTGATGAGAGCATCTTTTGTTCTAATGAAGTGACTCTGAGTGTGCTCCTGGATAACCCAGCATAGGAGCTGGTTGCCAGGGAACCAACCATTTGAATAGAGGGTAGGACTTTTCAGATCTACCTCCTGATCTCTAGGGGACAGGAAGGGGGCTGAATTTTTGGTTGATCATCAAAGGTTATTGATGTCATTAATCATTCCTATGTACTGAAGTCTCCATGAGAACCCAAAAAGACTTGATTTGGCGAGCTTGTGGGTTGTGGAACACGTGTAGGTGCCTGTTGGGTGGCTTACTTGGAGAGGTGGCAAACATGGAAGCTCAACACCTCTTCCCCTTGCCCTGTTAATCTCTTCAACTGACTATTCATCTGTGCCCTTCGAATATTCTTTAGAGTAAATACAAACATAGGTATTTCCTTGAGTTCTGTGAGTTGTTCTAGCAAATTAATTAAACCCAATAAAAAGGTAATGGGGATCCTGATTTATAGATAGTCGGTCAGAAGTACAAGTGACAGTCTGTTACCTAGTGTCTGAAGTTGTCCATGGGGAGAAAAACACATGTATGTTGGTGACCAGAGGTGAAGTGTTCTGAGCTGTGAGTATAAGAATAGAGAGAAAAACAAGTTTACCTTTTCTTTCAAATACCAACATAAGTCTGGCTTGCCCTGAAGCTTACCATCAAGTTGGGAAATAGAAAATTCATCTTCAGTTACAATTGACCTGTGCCCAGGTCTATGACTGTGGAGGCATAGTAGCCATGGAAACCCATCCCAGGGACCCAGGGAGGAGCTGCGAGGGTGTGAAGAATGCTCCAGGCAGAGGGAACAGTGAGCACCAGGGAAACACGGTCAGAGACTGGAACATCTGAGCAATGAGAACAGGCTCTAGTCAGAGGAAGGGCATGTGCTGGGAGGTATCCATGGGCAGGAAAGGACTGCCCAAAGCTGTGATCAGGAGAATGAGCTATGTAGAAATCAAGGGCAGCCACTGGTAGCAGTAAAGCAGGAGACCAGGACTCTGCTTTGTGGAGAAGGGAGGAAGAGAGGGAGTGAGAACAGCAGTTAAGGGATTCATGCTCGTGAGAGGCCTGGATTTGGACTGGCCACCTGAACTGGGCCCAACAGACCAAACCAATGTAGAGTTTAATCACAGTTGTGGCACTGTGGTTGGTTGCAGGGAGCCTGGCAGCCAATTAACCAAGCTGTAAACAGCTAACTAGCTAAGCTGTAAGCAGCTGACTGAACAACCTATAGTCAATTCAGATGTTTTCTATGGTGCATTTCTGTTTTTCTATAAATGCTGGAATTCTCAGAACTTCCTCTGATTCTGTGAGCTGCCCAATTCATGAACCATCTTTGTTTTGCTATAATTTCCTCAAATATATGCTACTAATGATAGATAGATATGTATGTATATATGTATATATGATTACATAGATATATACAGTGGAATTTGAACAAGTACATGCCCTCTATTATATTGCCTTAATCCCTCTTCCTTTTCTCCATCTTTTTCCAAACAGTGGTGGGTTTTATTATGCCATCATCTATCTATCTACCTATTTATCTACACTTGGTACTTTTTCATGCCCCCCACTACTCTCTCCTTTCCCACTCATTATTTCCCTCCCAACAGCCCCCCTTTTATGCTCATTCTCCATTACTATTATCATTTTAGACCTAGATTCTGCATGTGAGAAAAAACAGGTACTCTGTGGCTTTTTGAGTTTGGCTTATCTCTCTCAGTGTGAGATCTAATGCTTTAAATTTAATTGATCTAAGAAATGTTCCCTTCAACAGGCAGGAGAAGATGGAGCAAAGATTTGAGTGCAATATTGAAGTTGGAAGACTGAAGAGAGTTAAGATTTGGATATTAGTGGAAGAGGGGGATGGGTGAGGAATCTTGTACTGGTCTGAATAATGGCCTCAGTGATATCAAGCCCTAATGCCTGGAACTTGTAAACGTTACCCTCTATGACAGAGACATGACAGATGTGATTAGCTTAATGATCTTGAGCTGGGAGATTGTCTTGCATTTTCTGGGTGAACCTGAAATGCAAACACATGTACCTTTATAAGAGAAGCAGAGGGAGATAGGAACACACACAGAGCTGGAGGTAGCAATGTGGAGCAGAGTGCAGTGATGTGACCACAAGCCAAGGAAAGCTGGCCAGAGGCTGGAAGATACCACCCACAGATTCTCCCCAAGAGTCTCCAGATGGAGATCAGACCCCACTTACACCCTGACTTCCAGCCTCTGAAACTAAGAAGAAATTTCTGGGTTTTTTTTTTTCAGCTTTTCTCTCTCTCTCTCTCTCTCTCTTTTTTGTTTTGTTTACTGTTGTGCTTTGTGGGGGTACATTGCAGCATTTACAAATGTTCTGCTATATGACTGAATTCATCATTCTCCTTTATCCGCCCCCCATTCCTGGAGTGGTTTCAACAGGTCTCATTTTTCCATTTACATACATGGGCACAAAATATTTGCACCATATTCACCCTCCTACACCCTTTCCCCACATCCTCCTCCCTCCCACTGGTACCAACCCCCCAGACAGGACCTGTTACATTTTAAGCTATCATATTATGGAAATTTGTTACAGCATACATGGGAAACTAACACAGAGCTGAAGAATAAAATTGAAAGCAAATTTCTAGCTAGGGCAAGTAGGTGGAGGAGGTTCCTTTCATGGTGATGGAAAAGCAAGATGATGAGGTAGAAAACCCTGAGTTCCTGGGTGGCCATGTTGCATGGAGGGTGGATTCCCATCAGGTGGTTTGATATACAGGTTTTTTTTTTGCTCAGGCCAGGTGACCAGGCTACAGTCTGAAGTTTACAAGTCATTAGCATTCAGAGAGTAATTGAAACTGTATTTGTGGCTGGACCACCTTGGGGAAAGGTAAAGCCTGGTGCTTTTCATCCCTGGCAGCATATCAAAATCACCTGGGCAGTTTTACACCTGCTAGTGGTGACTGATTCTCCTGCTCGAGAAGCTAATTAACTTGGTCTCTGTGGCCTCTGCTCTTCATGGATTTTTTTAAAGCTTTCCAGTGATATTTATGTGTCACCAAGTCAAGAACTGCTGATGCAGAGAGGAAGAAGTAGCTTAACCCAAACACCTCCGGACTATTTCTACCTAACGTGGCAGACTTTAAAGTGGAGCTCATGGACTAACACCTCGGGCATCGAGAGACTGTGAGTTCCCAGGCTTTGTGCCAGGCCCACGGAGACAGAAACTCTAGAGGAGGGGAGTCTGTGTTGTCCCAAGCCCTGGGGTGACTTGGATCCATTTGAGAAGCATTGGGTTAAAGGATGGGTTTCAGAGACAAAGAAGACTTCCCATGAAAAAAGAGATAGAATAGAAGTAGCCAGTAAGAGACATAGACAGCCAGAACGATATGATGAATTACTGTCCAAATGTGCTTTGTTTGTTTGGGTTTTGTTTTGTTTTGTTTTGTTTTGTTTTTAGAGGGAGTAATAGGGCTGGGATGTGGCTCAGTGCTGAGTGCTTGCTTAGAATGCACAAGGCCTTAGGTTCAAGTCAACACTGCAAAAATAAATGGCCAGGGTTGAGGGGGGGTGATGGTAATCCTGCCAATAGGTCAATGAAGATAAAAATACTCTTTGGAGTCAGTGACCAGTCAGGAGTACCAAAGACATAGGAGTCCAAAATACAAGAGGCAGACTGGCCATGGCTACTGAGAGAAAGGAGAAATAACTAAACTCAGGTGCAAATCTGCAGGCTTGAGGAAGACTGAGGAATTCTGAGGATGCTTGTATCTAGTAGTGTTACTTTCTCTGATGCTAGAGTACTATCACCTGCTGAGAGTGGATGAGTACAGGGGGATTGGATTCAAGCCATTATGAAAAATGGGACAATAGCTGACTGGAGAAAATAGAAGTGGTGCTGGGTGGTGTCACAGTGCATGTGGGTTGAACTTATGAACTTAGAAATTTATATTGCTCTCCACGTGTGCAATTGTGTGCCTTCCCCAACCCCTACACCACTCACCAGACAGGTGTGGAAGTCCAAGTGGGCTGGAGTTGGAGTTTTGCCAGAGGAGTGACAAAGGAGCTGGACTTGAGGACGCTGGCAAGAGCAGCTGATGCTGTGGATAGATGTTGGGATCCCAGCATGAGAGGGAAGGCAGGAAGGAAAGAAGATTGCTGATGGTGAGGGAAACAGGTCAAGTGATGGGTTGTAGGAGTGAGGATGGTGGTAACTGGTGACAACAGTGAGAGGAGCCAGGGTTGTAATCAGAAAATAGGAATTCACAGGTGAATTCTTTCTCTTTTTGGTACACTGGTGGGGCGTGAGCAGAGATGAATCCTAATAGGAACTGACTAGAGGTAGTATTGGTCAGGATCAGGGAAAAGAGTATGAATTCAGGCCAGTAATCCGAACAGGTCCAGGCAAAGAGGTGGAGGGAAGATAGGAAGCCAAGAGAGAAAAGGATCTGTGGTCACCACGATTTTTCTTTTCCTTTTTGATTTTTTGGCAGTACTAGGGATTGAACTCAGGGACTTGTGTGACAAGCCCTCTACCACTTGAGCCATGCCTCCTGTCCTTTTGCCTTTAGTTTTGTTTATGAGGTAGGATTCTATGCTAATTTTGTCCTGGCTGGTTTTAAACCATGATCCTCCTACCTCTACCTCCTAAGTACCTAGGATAACAGACATGCCCTACCATGCCTGGCCTCTAAATTGGATTTGTTTTGGCAGTACTGGGGATTGAACTCAGGGCCTTACAATTACTAGGCAGGCAATCTCCCACTTGAGCCACATCCCCAGCCCTCAGAGGGATGTGGTAGGTGTTCATATGTGGGAAATGTCAAGAGCTGCACTCTCCCTGCCTCCCATGTGACTATCACCACACCTGATATTAAAGGCCAAGAAAGTCACACTTGTTTCATTGTCATTGCTCTGAATAATAGTTGATGTGACCCGTCCCTACTTAACATACTATAAAGTCAATGTCTGGCATCTTCTGAGCCCCCATTTCAGAGGACAGCCAAGTGAAGCTGAGGAGGAAAAAAATGTGTCACCATGTAGCAGTTTCTCTATTCTTAACTCAAATTTCATACTTTCTATTTGGTTCCTTCCCACCCCCATCCCCACCTTTAAAGGTCCTCCCTCTCTCTCTCTTCTACTTCCCAAGCTGGTGTTTGAGGAAGAGGGAAGCAAAGCCACTGCCTCACTCACTGTCCTCTGGGTCCTCATGCCCTCTTCTGAGTGGTCCCTTCCCTCACCTCCTTTTGGGTTCTTGTTTCAGTGTTAACTGGGGGAGTAACTACTGCTCTCTATTCATGGGTGTCTTTCCAATGTCCAAGGTGAAGACTGGCATACTTGCTATGAGTCTATATCAAGGGTATCCCTGTGTGCTGGGGCTACTTTCCAGATGTATCCTAGGAAAGCATAGGATCTCTCAGTACTTAGAGTCTGCCACTGAGGCATGCAGGAACTTTTGGGGTACCAGGGCTTAGGGGAACTGGGTGCTGTGTCAGGGCCAGACATCCTCAACCCCTCCTCTTCTGTCTCCTGCATTGCACCATTCTGTCCTGGTGCGAAGTTGAATTTTCCTGAGTTACCTCTGGGAAGCATGGAGCAAACCACCTTGTTCTGGAAATCACCCAAATGTTCTAGATGTTTCTACAGATCCTCTTCAGCCTTCCAGAGGAAATTGAGGGGAAAAAAGCAGAAACACTGTGTCTGACCCTTGACCCTTCTCATATACTCTCTATCTCTTCCTTCCCAACAGAGGAAGGCTTCCTACTTCCTTTTCCTGTCTGAAAGCAGCTGTCACTCTGACTTTCCTCTTCCTTCCTCAGTACATTTGTCTTTCCCTTCCTGCAGGTAGTGAAGTGAGAAAAGTCAAAGGAATAAAACTTGGGTTACTGAGAAGAAAGAAAACTTGAAAAGTTATTTTAAAACCATTATTCCAATCATATTAATGACCAATAACAGTGTAAAATGACTTACATATAGCATTTCATGAAATTTTATTAAAAACCTGAGAGATAGAACTGTTATCACCATCTTATAAATGGGAAAATGGAGACTCAGTGAGTCCAGAACATATCCAGAGTCACACAGTCACAGAGATGGAGAGAAAACCAAGTCCAGGTCCATCTGCCCAAAACCTGAACTCCTAACTCCTGTGCTGCACTGTCTGAATTAGTCCACCTGCTTCTATCTGTCTCCAAATCCCAGAGGTCATGGACCTAGTGTGTGTTCTCTCTGGCACCCCGATGGCTACCTTTTCCCAACAACTGACCTATAGACAGGAATTTTTCACCATCACTTATTCAGCCCATTGAGGAAGAGTTGGGGGGTCAATTTCATCTAGGCTGCCCAGATCAATGATTGAATTATTGAAAATGAAACTTAAAATATTTTCATTCTGATTAATAGCCTCTACTCCCTGAAACCCAATGCCACCCCTGATGAATGCCCAGTCATGATTGGTTGGTGTCCAAGCCCTATTCACTGATGCATATTTAGAATATCACCCCTAGAAGAAAGGCAAATTTCACCTTCCTAGGACTGGATATATGTGTAAGTGCTTTCTCAAACTATTGATGCTGGATAAAATAATAGTCATTTTCTAGAGCATCAGTGAGGCAGCTTGTGTGAATGCACAGAGCATAAAGCCTAGCATATAGCAGGTGTTTACTAAACATTAGCTGAACTATATCTAAGCCATGCTGCTAAAAGTCCCCCTTGAGGGACAGCTTGGAGCCCAGCAATTCCCAGAGTTGACAGAACTGACACATATTCTTTTAGGAAGCAACAGTAGGACAATTTTCATTTAAATCCCCAAACGTAGAGATACAAATCAGTTATGGCTAGAACAGGAGCATCTGGATAAGGCAGCAAAGGCAATTGCCTTGCCTTTGTCAAGGGAATGACTTGGACCAGAATAGGTACTAACTGATAGGCAAAAGAGAATGAGATTTGTACCAATGGTGGAGCCAAGAGCACTTGCCACCAAGTCCCCCTGTTGCCCAGTGCTGCAGGCTAACATTTATTGAACCATCATATCCAGTATAGAAACATGACAGTATTCTCATCTTTGGTGTTAGGAAATGGGTCTAAGAGGGTTGGTAGCTTGTCCAAGGTCACACAGGCAGCAAGACTCAGGGGTCAGGAATCCCATCTGTCTTACCTGGTTCCAAGGCAGTTATTCTGCACCTTTATGTGGGGAGAAGATTAAAGCCTGTGAGAACTGGACACAAGCAAGGCAAGATGCAGTTAACTGCTTTTACCTGTAGGCTGAGATAGGCACAGCCCCCGGCCACAAAACAGGGAAAGGCAGAACAGCTGCTTTGTTCAGAAAAGCAGGAACAGGGGGACTCCAAGATGGCGGCTAGAGGGAGGAGGCAGAAAGCAAGCCTCCTATAGTGAAATCTTGGAGAAATGCTGGAGACACACTTTGCAGGCATAATCACTGAGAAGAGGCAAAACTTTGACCCCTCCACACCTCCAGCCAGTACAGAGAATCTCCACTTCATGTTAAACGGAGAAACAAGGAGGGCCCCCGGGCCACCAGTCACCCACACCCAGACGGCTTGGGAACACACGGACAAGCTTACTGTCAATTAGTACACTAACACTCCCTGTTTATACCTTTGAAACTTTCTTGTCTGATTCCTTGTTCTGTTTTCTCCTTGTCTGTTTATTTGTTTTTCCCCTTACTTTAACTTCTTGCTTTCCATCTCCACTCACCCTTCCATTCTAAATCTTACCATTGTTATTATTACAAGCTAGAAAATACTTAATTACACACAGTACAGGGACAGTAACAACACCAAAGACAATGACGGGAAGACAGAAAAAAACAGGGAAATCAGTTTCCCCACAGCAAAAAATTAGTACAGGAACCAGAGGGGAATGAAGAGAACGAAACTCAGATCCAGACTCCAACAAAATGAAGATAAACTATGCCAAAGGTCCCAATGAAGCCCATAAGAATAATTTAAAAGAAGACATACTACAGGTACTCAATGAGAATTTTATAGAGATGATACTGGATAGCATCAACCAAAATGTACAGGAGACACTCAAGAAATTCCAAGACAACAAAAATAGAGAATTTGAAAAAGCAAAAGAAGAAATAAAGGAAACCATAGAAGCACTGTATAAACACCAAAGTGAAACAGAGAACACAATGAATAAATGGATAAATGAACTCAGGACAAAAATAGACAACATCAAAGAGGAAACCACCCAGGATATGGAAAACCTCAGAAAAAAGAACGAAACAGAACTGCAAAACAAAACGGAAGGCCAATCCAGCAGAGTAGAACAAACAGAAGACAGACTCTCAGAACTGGAAGATGAAATGGTAATTAAAGGAAAAACCAAAGAACTATTAGTTAAACAACTCAAGACCTGTGAAAAGAAAATGCAAGAACTCACTGACTCCATCAAAAGACCAAACTTGAGAATCATGGGCATCGAAGAAGAAGAGGTGCAAGTGAAGGGAATGTGTAATATATTCAACAAAATAATAATGGAAAATTTCCCAAATCTAGAGAAAGATATTCCCATACAGATGCAAGAGGCCTCCAGGACACCAAACAGACCAGATCAAAATAGAACTACCCCATGGCATATCATCATTAAAACAACAAGTTTAGGAACTAGGGAAAGGATATTGAAGGCTGTAAGAGAGAAAAAACAAATAACATACAAAGGTAAACCCATCAAAATCACAGCAGACTTCTCAACAGAAACATTAAAAGCAAGAAGAGCGTGGGGTGAGATCTTCCGGGCACTGAATGAAAATAACTTCAACTCCAGGGTACTCTACCCAGCAAAACTATCATTCAAAATAAATGGAGCAATAAAAGTTTTCCATGATAAGCAGAAACTAAAACAATATGTGACCATAAAGCCACCACTACAAAAGATCCTTCAAGGGATTCTGCACACAGAAAGTGAAACCCAACTTAACCATGAAAAGACAGGCAGCACCAAATCACAGGAAAAGAAAAAGCAAGAAAGTAGAGAGTCACCTCAACTTAGGTACACACAATCAAACCTTCAAACAACTGAGACAACTAAATGACAGGAATCACCACATACCTATCAATACTAACGCTTAATGTTAACGGACTTAATTCACCCATCAAAAGGCACCGCTTGACAAAATGGATTAAAAAGGAAGATCCAATAATTTGTTGCTTACAGGAGACCCATCTCACCAACAGAAATAAGCATAGGCTTAGGATGAAAGGCTGGAAGAAGATTTACCAAGCCAATGGCCCCCGAAAACAGGCAAGAGTAGCAATACTTATCTCGGACAAAGTAGACTTCAAACCTACATTGATCAAATAAGATAAAGAAGGACATTCCATACTAATAAAAGGGGAAATAGACCAAAAGGAAATAATAATCATCAACCTGTATGCACCCAATGTCAACACACCCAATTTCATCAAACATACCCTGAAAGACCTAAAAGCATATATTAATGCCAACACAGTGGTTGTGGGAGACTTTAACACCCATTATCATCAATAGATAGGTCATCCAAACAAAAAATCAATAAAGAAATCCAAGATCTAAAATATGCAATAGATCAAATGGACCTAGTTGATGTCTACAGAACATTTCATCCAACCTCTACACAATATACATTCTTCTCAGCAGCCCATGGAACCTTCTCCAAAATAGATCATATCCTAGGGCACAAAGCAAGCCTCAGCAAATATAAGAAAATAGAAATTATACCATGCATTCTCTCTGATCACAATGCAATAAAACTAGAACTCAACAACAAAAATAAAGACAAAAAACATGCAAACAGCTGGAAACTGAATAATTATTGCTTAATGAACAATGGGTCATCGATGAAATAAAAGAGGAAATTAAAAAGTTCCTGGAAGTCAATGAAAATGAAAACACAACCTACCGGAACCTATGGGACACAGCTAAGGCAGTCCTGAGAGGAAAGTTTATAGCCATGAGTGCATATATTAAAAAAACTGAAAGATCCCAAATCAATGACCTAATGATACATCTCAAACTCCTAGAAAAACAAGAACAAGCAAATCCCAAAACAAATAGAAGGAGAGAAATAATAAAAATAAGAGCTGAAATCAACGAAATAGAAACCAAAAAAAACCATACAAAGAATTAATGAAACAAAAAGTTGATTCTTTGAAAAAATAAACAAGATCAATGGACCCCTGGCAAACCTGACTAAAATGAGGAGAGAAAAAACCCAAATTAGTAGAATTAGGAATGCAAAAGGGGAGATGACAACAAACACCATGGAAGTCCAGGAAATCATCAGAGACTACTTTGAGAACCTATATTCAAATAAATTTGAAAATCTAAAAGAAATGGACAGATTTCTAGATACATATGATCATCCAAAACTGAACCAAGAGGAAATTAATTACCTGAATAGATCTATAACACAAAATGAAATTGAAGCAGCAATCAAGAGTCTCCCCAAAAGAAAAGTCCAGGACCTGATGGATTCTCTGCTGAATTCTATCAGACCTTTAAAGAAGAACTGATACCAACCCTCCTTAAACTGTTCCATGAAATAGAAAGGGAAGGAAAACTGCCAAACACATTTTATGAAGCCAGTATTACACTTATACCAAAACCAGGCAAAGACACCTCCAAAAAGGAGAACTATAGGCTAATCTCCTTAATGCATTGATGCGAATATCCTCAATAAAATAATGGCAAACCGAATTCAACAACACATCAAAAAGTTTATTCACCACAACCAAGTAGGCTTCATCCCAGGAATGCAGGGGTGGTTCAACATACGAAAATCAATAAACGTAATAAACCACATTAACAGAGGCAAAGACAAAAACCACTTGATCATCTCAATAGATGCAGAAAAAGCCTTTGATAAGATCCAACACCATTTCATGATAAAAGCTCTAAGAAAACTAGGAATAGAAGGAAAGTTCCTCAACATTACAAAAGCTATATATGACAAACCTACAGCCAGCATTATACTTAATGGAGAAAAACTGAAACCATTCCCTCTAAAATCAGGAACCAGACAAGGATGCCCACTATCTCCACTCCTATTCAACATAGTACTGGAATTCCTAGCCAGAGCAATTAGGCAAGAAGAAGGAATAAAAGGAATACAAATAGGTAAAGAAACTGTCAAAATATCCCTATTTGCAGACGACATGATCCTATACCTTAAAGACCCAAAAAACTCTACTCAGAAGCTTCTAGACATCATCAATAGCTATAGCAAGGTAGCAGGATATAAAATCAACATAGAAAAATCATTAGCACTTCTATACACTAATAACAAGCAAACTGAAAAAGAATGCATGAAAACAATTCCATTTACAATAGCCTCAAAAAAAATCAAATACCTAGGTGTAAACCTAACAAAAGATGTGAAAGACCTCTACAAGGAAAACTATACACTTCTGAAGAAAGAGATTGAGGAAGACTATAGAAAGTGGAGAGATCTCCCATGCTCATGGATTGGTAGAATCAACATAGTAAAAATGTCGATACTCCCAAAAGTAATCTACATGTTTAATGCAATTCCCATCAAAATTCCAATGACATTCATTAAAGAGATTGAAAAATCTAATCTTAAATTTATATGGAAACACAAGAGGCCACGAATAGCCAAGACAATACTCAGTCAAAAGAACAATGCAGGAGGTATCACAATACCTGACTTCAAACTATATTACAAAGCAATAACAATAAAAACAGCATGGTACTGGCACAAAAACAGACATGAAGACCAATGGAACAGAATAGAGGACCCAGATATGAAGCCACACAACTAAAACCAACTTGTCTTTGACAAAGGAGCTAAAAATATACGATGGAGAAATAGCAGCCTCTTCAACAAAAACTGCTGGGAAAACTGGTTAGCAGTCTGCAAAAAACTGAAACTAGATCCATGTATATCACCCTATACCAACATTAACTCAAAATGGATCAAGGGTCTTAATATCAGACCCCAAACTCTAAAGTTGGTACAGGAAAGAGTAGGAAATACTCTGGAGTTAGTAGGTATAGGTAAGAACTTTCTCAACGAAACCCCAGCAGCTCAGCAACTAAGAGATAGCATAGATAAATGGGACCTCATAAAACTAAAAAGCTTCTGTTCATCAAAAGAAATGGTCTCTAAACTGAAGAGAACACCCACAGAGTGGGAGAAAATATTTGCCAACTATACATCAGACAAAGGACTGATAACCAGAATATACAGGGAACTTAAAAAACTAAATTCTCCCAAAACTAATGAACCAATAAAGACATGGGCATGTGAACTAAACAGAACTTTCTCAAAAGAAGAAATTCAAATGTCCAAAAAACACATGAAAAAATGCTCACCTTCCCTAGCAATAAAGGAAATGCAAATTAAAACCACACTAAGATTCCACCTCACCCCTGTTAGAATAGCCATCATCAGCAACACCACCAACAACAGGTGTTGGCGAGGATGCGGGGAAAAAGGAACCCTCTTACACTGTTGGTGGGAATGTAAACTAGTACAACCACTCTGGAAAAAAATTTGGAGGCTTCTTAAAAATCTAAACATTGATGTACCATTTGATCCAGCAATACCACTCTTGGGGATATACCCAAAAAACTGTTACTCCAGAGACACCTGCACATCCATGTTTATTGCGGCACTAGTCACAATAGCCAAGTTATGGAAACAGCCAAGATGCCCCAGCACTGACAAATGGATTAAGAAAATGTGGTATCTATACACAATGGAATTCTATGCAGCCATGAAGAAGAACGAAATGTTATCATTCGCTGGTAAATGGATGGAATTGAAGAACATCATTCTGAGTGAGGTTAGCCTGGCCCAAAAGACCAAAAATCATATGTTCTCCCTCATATGTGGACATTAGATCAAGGGCAAACACAACAAGGGGATTGGACTATGAGCACATGATAAAAGCGAGAGCACACAAGGGAGGGGTGAGGATAGGTAAGACACCTAAAAAACTAGCTAGCATTTGTTGCCCTCAATGCAGAGAAACTAAAGCAGATACCTTAAAAGCAACTGAGGCCAATAGGAAAAGGGGACCAGGAACTAGAGAAAAGGTGAGATCAAGAAGAATTAACCTAGAAGGTAACACCCACGCACAGGAAATCAATGTGAGTCAATGCCCTGTATAGCTATCCTTATCTCAACCAGCAAAAACCCTTGTTCCTTCCTATTATTGCTTATACTCTCTCTACTACAAAATTAGAAATAAGGGCAAAATAGTTTCTGCTGGGTATTGAGGGGGTGGGGGGGAGAGGGAGGGGACGGAGTGGGTGGTAAGGGAGGGGGTGGGGGCAGGGGGGAGAAATGACCCCAGCCTTGTATGCACATATGAATAATAAAATAATAATAAAAAAGAAAGAAAGAAAAGCAGAAACACAGCTTTCTCCTGTTATACTGTAACAACACTCCCTGGCTCCACCCTGTTTGCTGCTATAAAAACCCCTGAAGGAGGTAGAGGGGCTTTTGCTTTGGGGGCTTTACTTTGGGCTTTTGGACTTTTTGCTTGGCTTTTGACTTTTTGCTTTGGGGGGCTTTTTGCCTTTGAATATTGGGAAGAAGCTTTTACATTGGGCCTTTTGGTGTGGGACGCTTTTGGAAGGGGAAAGAATCATTGAAGGGAAAAATTGCTGAAGGGAAAAGAATTGTTGAAGGGAAAATGCTACAGGGAAAAGGGAAAAATTGGTGAAGGGAAAAGAATTGAAGGGAAAATGCTAAAGAGGGTTGATAGAAAGTCTGCACCAAATAGGCTTCAGAAAGCAAAGCTGAGAAAGAACTTCATATATAGGCCTTAGGAAAGCTAAAGCTAAAGAAAAGCCAAAGAGAACACAGGACAGTGCACAGTGCAAGTCTAAGGACCAAGACCGTAAGAGTTATGCATGTGCAGGTTGTTGATGTGGCTGTTTGGAAGTTTGAGCACTGAGGCTTTGAGAGAGCTAAAGAGAGATGGGACAGTGCAAGCCTGGGGGCAAAAGACTTTAAGCAATTAAGCTAAAGATAAGTTGAGAGCAAACAGGGGACAGTGGGAGCCTAAGGAAAGAGGTTTGAAGCAAGGGTTTAAAGAAGACTTTAGAAGCAAGGTTTTAAAGAACGGAGAGGAGTAAGGCCTTAAAGAATCAAGATAGAGAAAAGAAGCAATGAAGGTTGTGCATCTCCACCTCTCCAACTGCCCCCAGTGAAGCCCAGTAATAACCAAGGAGCGAGAGAGAAAACCTCACTCCAGCAAGGGAGGGAGTGCAGGAAACAGTGCCCCCTTCACCTTTACACTGGAGTCGAGGTGGCAGATGGCTTAACCAGGTGTTTCCATTTTGGCTTGCTTTGAGAGATCCTTTATAAGGAAATGATAAGGACAAAATTAATGGTCAAAATTAGACACATTTTTAATAGGACCCACCCACAATCCAGAGAGGCTGACAAGGTCTATGATGATGAAAAGAAAGAAGAATGAGAACGTAAAGAACAAAACAGTGCAGTGACCAAGAAAAACCGAGATGAAGGTATTGGATGACGAGACCAGGGACCACCAATGGCCTTGCTGCCTCAAGGTCTCCCATTGTTTTTCATCAATGGCCTCTCCGGATGAGCTCACCCAGCCACAAAGCAGATGAATATCAGCTCTGAACCTGGTGATGGATCAATGGGTGGAAGCCAAAATCTCTACACTGAGTTTACAGCTGGGTATGCAGACACAGGAGGAACTGCTGTCTGGAGTCTACACACACACACACACACACACACACACACACACACACACACACACACACATCTGTGATGTCTAACCTTTGCTAACCCTCATTTGCGTATCCTCTTCATGGTTTTTCAAAGGGCTCATTCATTCATAAGATGGCTTTATTTGAGCCTTGAACCAATCTGTGATGGCCTATTTGTGTGTTTAGAAATTTATTTCTCACAGTTCTGGAGGCTGGGATGTCCAAGATTCAAGTCACCATCAAGTTCAATGTGAGGGATGCTATTTGCTTCAAGATGGCACCTGGTTGATTCCCTCACAAAAGATGGAAGGACCGAACTTGTCCACTCAAGCTTTGTTACATAGCGCTAATTCCAGCCAAGAGGGTGGAGTTATTGCTTAAAGGTCCCCACATCTTAATACTCTTGTTTGAGGGATTTAATTTCAATGTGAATTTTGGAGGAATTCAAACCGTAACTGATAGGAAAAGATTTGTATCCAAGCTCTTACTCACTCTCAACCCACATCTTTTGTCCTATTTTTTTGAGATAGGGTCTCACTGTGTAGCCCAGACAGCCCTGGAAATCAAGATCCTCCTGCCTCAATTGCCTGAGTACTGGGATTATAGGTGTGAACCATTTCATGTGGCCTTTGTTTGTATTTTTGTCTACTTTTTTAAATCAGTGAAGAAACTGCCTCAGATATGAGAAAAATGACACACTTGGGATGGTTACTGGGGGAGGCGGGGTAACCCAGGGGAACAATATGGAGTCTTGGAGTCTTAGTTCATCCAGATGCCAACCCTGGCCTCTCGATAGCTAGCAAAACTCTGGCAAGCTACTTGACCTTTGCAGGCCTCCATTTCTTCACCAGTAAATAAAGACACTGGTTTCTAATTCAGAGTGTTGCTGGGAGAAGAAAATGTGTTAATATATACAAAATGCCTGGCTGTCCATAAATGTTATTTTTCATCACCCTTCTTGGCTGGCATTCTTTCCACTGTACTGAATTGTTTTTAGGATTTGTCATGGGATGGAGAGAGAAGAAGGAAATTACTTCTAGAGTTCTCATCCTGTCTCCCACATTGTCTTTGTGGTTGTAGGAACCCAAGATAAGGTTGCACCGGAGTAGAAATGTCTTGGAGTGGCTGAATGATCTTCTGCCAGACAAGACAGTTCTCCCAGGTCTAGCATTTTTTTTTCAGTAAGAAAACTTCTGTAAATTTGATTAATAAATCCTCTAAGAGTATGTAGTGTCACTATGGAGTTATCTCAGTTGGTTTTCACAAAATCTTTATGAAAACATGGGGTCCTGGATTAATGAACCAGCTCCATTGTTTCCACTGAGCAGCTGTGTACCGAATCTCATACTTCTGCACTTGGCCTTCCTTAGTCCACACCCTGTGGAAGAGCTAGGTCAGGTTTGGGAAGAGCCATGAGAATTAAAAGATGTTTTTGTGCCCATTTCCCAAAAGAAAAGGTCTTGTCTCACCTAAAAGAAACCCCAGATCTCCTACTCTCAAATGTAAAATAATCTTCCAGCTGAGTACCGGTGGCTCATGCCTGTAATCCTAGTCTGGGGATGTCCACTGCCTGCTGTGCTTTGTCTGTGAATGGGTTCCTGAGCATGGGAACATGGACAAATAAGTTCAGGAAACAATGCAAAACAGATCCCCTCTTTACAGTCCACAAAACATATTTGCCTATTCCCGGGAGTACACAGACCTGTTTTCCTGTGTTTCTTAGACTCTGGAAATACACCCATTTTGCTAAAACACTTGCTGAAATCTAAAGACTAGATCTAGCAAAACAAGCTATGGAGAAGGCAGCATCAAATTTTTCAAAATCTTCTAAAATCTTGACCTAATATTCTCCAATAGTGGCTATGAGATCGGGCTCAAGATCCAGGTTCAAATCCCAGCAATGGCATGTTACAGCCTAGTTACTACCCTACTCTGTACCTTAACATGTTCTTTAATTACCTTGAAAGATTGTAGCCGAAGGGTTATGTGAGGTAATGAATGCAAAGCCCAGGTAGCGTAACCTAAAGAAAAGGACTCAATGAATTGAATTTTTATTATTAGGGTTATCTTCTACATTCCCTCAGCAAACCCACTATGACTCACTCCAAACAATCTGCTTCCCTTTTCCCTTTTCTGCTGCCCTGTGAGTCCAAATTTCTAAGCACTTTTCATGTGCCAGGCCCTCTCTTCCCCATCCCCATGCATCCAGAGCCCTTCTCATTATTCGATGCACAAGCAAATGGCAGCTACCATATTCAACTTGCGTAGCACCTGTTCTCTCCTCCCTGCTGTGAGAACCAGGACCTGCCTTTTCAGTCCTTTCAACTGTACCTCCTGGGGACCTTAATCCCGCTCACAGTGGGGACCTTAATCCCGCTCACAGTGGGGACCTTAATCCCGCCCACAGTGGGGACCTTAATCCCGCTCACAGTGGGGACCTTAATCCCGCCCACAGTGGGGCCCTTACACACACACATTTGTCTCTGCTCTGTGGAGTGTGATGGCTTCCAACTCTGCAACTGGATAGGTTCCTCCAGGATAAACGTCTTCCCCTTCTCTGGGCAGGAATAAGGGTTTTGCTAGCGTTTCTCTCTAGATTTACAATGCTAGACTATGAAGTGTCCAGCAATACAGTTGACTTTTGTTTCTCTCCCTCAGTACCTAATCTTTATACCGCTATTACACACTATTCACATAAACCAACACAGATTAGGAGCTCAAGGAATTTTGAACTGGCTGTTCAAGCAGGTTTGATAAATCAATAGTATCCTTTAAATCAACATTTATGAACAGAACTGTTACAAACTCTCTAATCTAGTTTGTCTTGATCCGAAAAGGAGGCAGCTGCTCAGCACACAGCATGCAGCTTTCTTCTGAAACTTCTGCAGGGACACAATCAAAGTCAGGATTATGACAAAGGCAGTGTGATGACTGATTAGGGCGTAGGGAGACTTATGAAGACTTTCCCAGGTTTCAGCACCAAAAACTCACTCAGATATAAGGTATAACTGACCATAAACATCACTGATTGTGAAAATTGAAAGACAGAAGGCTCATATTTTCTGGTCTTGGCTCTACATATAATTGACAGTGGAACCCTGAGTAAGAGTCTTGGTCTCCCAGGAGCTCAGTTTCCCCTCCAGCAAGTGAAGCTAGATAGCTAAATTCCCTTCCAGCTGTAAATCTGTGGGAAACCATGGTGCCCGATCTATTGCTTGAAGTCTCAGACATGTGTAATTAGCTCCCAGTTTGGTGTTTGCATGTCACACTAAGAGCATCTGCCCGGTTGTGTTACCTGCCACTAGTAAAGGGCCACACTGGACCATCTGCTTAGCCCAGAGCTGCCAATGTCACTCAGACCACAGCAGCAGGATGTTTTCTCTGAACAGGAGGTCAATCAAGAAGAAAGGCAAAAAGCAAAGAGTCATTTCTTCTCAATTGACTTGGTATATTTGTTTTTGTCTCTGGCTTTCATGTAGCCAGCAAATTAATCCCCTAAGGCAGCAGCAATGATTGCAAATTTGGTTTTGTAGTCTAAGTCTAATAGTTTGGATCTTAAATGTCCCCCAAAAGGCCCATGTTTTAAAGACTTGGCTTCCAACATGGCCCTATTGGGAGATGATGGAACCTTCATGGGGTGGAGCCTAGTGGGAGGTCCTGAGGTCATTGGGAGCCTACCCTTGAAGGGAGTAATGGGACCCCAAGCCCTCCCTCTCTTTCTCTTCCTGTCCATTAGGTGAGTGATTTTGCCCCACCATGTGCTCCTACCACAATTTACTCAGACCCAAAGCAAAGGAGCCAACCAATCATGTATTGGAACTTCAGAAAGCATGAGCCAAAATCACTCTTTTCTCTGTATAAGTTGATTACCTCCAGCATTTGTTGTAAACATAATGAAAAGCTGATTTATGCACTAACCATTTGTAATCTTTGCAAAAAGGTGATGGAGACCTAGTGTCTATTGGGTAAGAAATGGTTTATTATTTGGTTTTGTTATTCTTTCTTGTTAGTCTATTTTGTGTTCAAATTAGTTAAAAATTTCATGCCCATAAGGAAGAAGATGAGCCCTGAAATCTCAACTCATGGATTTTTGTGTTTCTGTCTCGTTTTGGTTTCTGGCTAAAAATTATAGCACTGATACTACAAATTATATCAGTGTTTGTCTTTCATTGAGAAAGGTCTTAACTTCTCATTGTAGGCAGGTGTGATGTTTTTCTACCACTGGAGGGTATTAATGAATTAGATTATAATTTTTCTTAAAGAAATTTTTTCTAACTATTTTATAAAGATGAATGAACACTCAGATACATGGAATATTCCTAAAATTCCAAGAAAGTAAAAATATTGAATTTATGATATTTTAAGGTGCTAGACTTGAAAAAAATCCTTCATGCACAAACTTTTAGGTCAGATATATTTTAAGAATCCAAGTTTACATAGTACAAATAGTGCGATTTGGCCAATTGCACTAGTCTAAGAAAAATTAGCTGTATGTTTTTTTAATTGTGAGTGTTAAATCTAATTCAGTAGTACATGTTATTTTACTTGGATTTGTATCCTCCAGACAAAAAATAGTTAGTTCAATCTCCTAAATTTACACAGGTTTGCTAATCAACACAGCCAACATTAGTCCTAAATGATATTTAAGATTGTGAAAATTCCAAATCTGTATTCAACTAAGTTGAATCATTATTCTGACATATCAACAGTAATTACATTTCACATTGAGCACAATTTCCAAGATCGTTAGGTGAATTAAACCTTGCACTAATATTAAGTTGAGTTAATTAATAAAATTTATATAACCTAGATAATTTCTAAGTAAGATATTGATACTGGATTGTTGACCCTGAGTTTGTGTCCTGGCTAAGTCAATGATTAAAGACACTGGACCAGAATTTAAGAGCAAAGGCAAAGCTTATTGAAAGGACAGCAGAGCTCCCTACAATGGGAGGGGCTTTGGAAAGCTAAAGCTGTAGTATAGCTGCAGTCTAGGAATGATATAGGGTGCTACCTGGCTTAGGTTCAACTATTCTACCTTGAAACTATATTTATGACTGGTTAATGCTGAGTCAGCTTCTTGCTGAATTTGGCCATCTGTCCATCCTTCTCCTTGTCAAACTGAGCATTCCAAGAAGGTCTGGTCAGATCATCTTGGCCCTGAAAGTCTATTCAAATCCTCCTGGTCTTGAGACACACTACCTAAATTCTGCAGCTGTATTTTGTTATTTTAGTAAGGGGTTTGTTATTTCTCTGAGCAGCCTGTTGTTTCCCATGCCTCTTTAGATGTCTGCTTCTAGAGTGCCTCTCTTGTCCAAAATGGAGTCACCTCTGTCATTCATTGCTCCCCTTACAATATAATAATGAAACATTGATTACTAAGCATAATTTAAAACTTATATGCTTTGGTTCTTATTTTTATGTGCTATACAGCTCTATTGGGTCATATTAATCAGCATGTTGATATTTAAGTATAAAAGTGGTGTCCTTGGCTGAAATAAAATCTGTATTGCATGCATCACAAGATTTGCTAGTCTGCTAAAATGCTTGTGCATGACAGACAGTTCTCAATTCTCTACCCCTCAATTTTCCCTGAGAAATAGAAGTTAGTCATCTTAGTTAAAAGTCACAATTAATATGGATGGCTGAGAACATACTAAGAGCTTGGAGAAACACAAGCTTATATGCTTTTTTTCCAAGTCTATTCCAGAATACGAAAAAGGGTAAGTGGAGGACAAAACATGGAAAGTGGATTTTATTTTACTTATAATACCAGAATCTGAAAAGGCATAAAACAAAATGTGGCAAAGACATCTTCGTCTTAAAGCATCAGCTTCCTTGGCACACTGACCAATGTCTTTATTTATAATATGAGGGAAATTCTTTAACTCCTACATACCCTTCCTAGACAGCAAAGATTCTCAGTCTTATCAGAATAATTTCTCATACCTTATGTTGATTTTATTGTATCCTTGATTATTTAAAAAACAAAAACAAAAAGCAAAGTTTCATCACCTGCAAGAGAACTGAAGTTACTCACAGGTCTATATTGCTTTTGAATGTTTTATAGTCACTTTGATATATAGGTGTCTAACTGTTATTTTTCACACACACATGATCCCATCTCAATCAAATGTCTAACTATTCTCTGATAACTCTTTAGATTTTTTTTCCTTCCCTAGATTGGAACCTAACTTAGTAAAAAGCTAACAAATGTTGGATATTTTCTTCATCTATCATCAAAACTTACTAAGTAGACCACTGGAAAAAGGCCATTACAGAAATGTGTTCTTTCACTTAAAAAAAAAACAAGAGATACTAAACATAATTAGGTTTGTTTAGTGTGATTCATATTTTGTTAGATTCACTATGATAAGAGATGCACTCGAAGAGTTCTCAAATCAGAGGGGCGTGCAGTCGCCATGCCTGTGACAAGGGCATGTCCCTGACAGGAATCTCTGGCCTGGCCTTAACCACCACCCCCCTCCCGGTTGGGGCAACAATTAAAATGTCCTGACTTCCCTCTTTTCTCTTAGAGCTTCTATTGGGTGAGAGGACTTAGGAGTCCAAAGGATCTGGAGGAGGAAGCACAGAAAAGAAATTTCTCTTGAATGCTTTCTCTTCTCCCCATGATCACACCTTCCAGATATTTCCTCCTCCATGTAACCAGAGCAACCTTTCCAAGCCACAGAGAAGCAGAACCTCTGGAATGAGTGGACAGGTAGATGGATGGACGAATGGAGGAATGGAGGGAGGGAAGGACTTGTCAACAAACAGGACAGACAGATTTGTTCCATACAGATTTGACCTTACACAACTGTAAGCAGTTCCCTATAGCACTGTTGTCTTCACATACGATGTTGAACTTGAAGTCTGGAACCACAAGAGGAACTAGAACCTGTGCCAACCCTGGTGACCAGTGTCCCACAGAGCTGACCTTGAAGCCTGGGGAAAATCCAGCTGTTTTCGCATACCCTGTGGGCTTCTTAGGTTCTCTCCCTGCCACATTTTCAGGCCATTGTTTTTCTCCCATTGTAGCTCATCCCAAAATTTATCTGGGAGTTTATCAAGTAGACATCCCCTAACTGAGCCTGAGGGGACAGTTCTCTATTTCCTCTGTGGGATTTTTATCTGGTCTGTGTTTGGATCTGCTTGTAAATAATCTTCTAAAAATTTTGGTCACACTTTTGGGCAGTGGCTTTTTAATCTAGGAAGCTAACTATGTGTTGTCTCTTCTCCCCTGGCCCTGCCATGGTCTTTTCCTGGAGAAGTGATAGGCTTACTTCAGACTCCCAGGATGGAAGAAAACAAGAGTGGATGTAAGAGGGTGGAGACATGGCAAACAGGCCCTGATAAGAAATTAAGGAGGGAGAGATTTTCCCCGAGTTTCAAGGTCAGCATCTGTGGAATGCTGTCCATCAGCATCGGTGCAGATTTTAGTTCTTCTTATTAGTTAATATTCCAGAATTTTCCCACGCAAATATTCCAAAATAGGGTGATAATTCTAACAGTTACCATATTCCTCATCTGTAAAGAAGTAAGCCCCATTCTCAACATACCCACTGCACTCAAACGAGTGTCTTTGACTTTGAAAGTGGCACACAACCACTGTTTCTGGAAGGGAACCTAGACGTGTGTGTCAGGAAAGCAAGACCCTGACTGCTCTGTACTTGGGCCCTTCTCCCCAGGCAGCAGGTTTTCTTCCCCCCTTCTATAAAAGCTCAGTGCTTTTCTCCAGTAGCACAATACACTGCTTGTGCAGAAACCCATCGAGGCCAACCTATGCCACTTCCCCTCGCCCCAGTGGGACTGCAGGTCATGGAGAGCCAGCAAGAAATATGAAGCTCCAGCTATAGATTTTTACTGTTAATAATAAAGTTCATTGTCTCTGACCAAGATAGGGTAGTGGGAGAAGAACTCAGACCATTTTACCAAGTAGGAGAAAAACTCAAACCATCGACAGTTCTTTTCAGTGCTGGCCTCTTGAGGCCTTGTCCAAAATGTCACAACCATTACCTATGTGTCTTAGCCACCTGTAACCTCCACTAAGACCCTGCTAAGTGACATAAAGAACAGGAGAAACTGCTGGTATGAACAAAACATCAAAGTCAATATAGCAATTCAGTGATTACCTACCCCTGGCTGGGCTCGGCAGGCACCTGTGCCTAGAGCTCTGTAACTAGGACACCAATAACTTGGCTGATTTGGGCTTCATTATTGATTTGGGGGAGAGAGCATCATCCAAACCAATCCAGCTTCTTAGCCTGCTGCTAGCAAATGCATGCCACTCTTAGACTCCTTCCAGCCTTTCCAGACAAGTTCTTAAACTAATTAAGCTTAGCATTATCATTGTTTTTATCACATGGAGTTCCCTCTTGGCCCTCAGCCACAGAGACCACAAAGAAGTCAGCACTGCATCTTTCAACAGAAACAACAGATTTTGGTTCAATTAAAAATTCATTAAAATGCAAATTAGTTTGTAAATTTTTCCCCTCCTTCTGATGATTCTTCAACATGGCTTTTCAATCATAGCTGGCGCTGAAGGAGAGGTATGCCCAGGGATGGAAGGAGGAGAGAGGAAGAGTTAGAACCTTGATCCCCTCTCATGCGGCAGGGTGCAATGCTTCTGGGAGAATCTTAACCCCTTCTTTGCACCACCCTAGCTCTGTTTTCTCCCCAGAGGGGACCAGTTTCATATTCATTCTTCCAAGGTGTTTGACTAATAAACTCAATCATTTTTCTGATCTCAATCTCACCGCACAATGTGATCTTAAGGGAAATACCAGGATAAAATGAATAATCAACCTTATTCATCCACCTTCTCGGCTATCCTGAAATAATGCTTTCATGAAGAGTGTGCCACTACCAAGGCAATGAAAGTTGACTAGAGGGCTCCTGCAGTGTCTTCAAATGACAATTAACCCCCACAAGGGCTTAGCCAGGGGAACCTCTTTGCCACTTCCTTCCAAGGGCAGAGACCTCGGGGAAACATTTACAAATAACCATGTCTCCTCCCTGTGGAAATCATAGGCCTTAGTCTTCCATTGTCTCAGAAATCTACACAACAACCTCAGTGAAATCTGTATTATGTCCAGCATGAAAATGGAGGAATTGGTGACTTGAAATACTTGCCCAAAGTTTGAATGTATCCTCCAAGTTTCATGCATTGGAAACTTAATTCCTAAGCTGATGATAATGATATTTAGAGGTAAGACCTGTAGGAGGTGACTGGATCCTGAAGGCTCTTCCCTTAGGAATGAACTAACCCACTCATAGATTGAGGGATGGATGAGTAAAGGCAGCTTTGTGCTCTGTCTCCCCATGTCATGACATGAGAAGAAAGAAGACTCTTGGACTTCCCAGTCTCCAAAACCGTGAACAGAATAATCTCTGTTCTTTATAAATTACCCAATCACAAGTATTCAGTTATAGCAACATACAACATGGTCCCATAACTAGAGCAGTAGCTAGGCCTTGAACCCACATGGGCTAGATTCCAAAGCCAACACTCTTGAGGTTGCACTAATTCCATGACTCTTTGTTTCTGGGTCCCATACCTGGGCCAGCTTATTGTTTCACTGAATTGACCAACTGTTACATTCAATGTACATACATCCTCCTAAGACAGGTTGATGTACACCCTGATGCTTGCTTTCAAGAAGACAGTGCCATGCTGCCTCAGACTCAAGGAAGGATGTTCTTACCTTCCTGCTTACTGTGAGAAGCCAAGCAGCTACTTCAAGTTCATTAGATATCCCTAATTGCTGAGAACACATTCAGGAAGACTGGTGAATGGAACTTAATTGAGAACTAATTAACTTGTTATAGTTATCTTGTTATATGTCAATTAGATATCTAAATATTCCTTTCGTCTCAGATTAAGGGATGGAAAAAAAAAATCAATGATTAAACTGGATCTCCAAATGAGAGAATTCCAGTAGCAGGCCCTGAGTTTGACATCCACTGTGCAGCAGCAATGAGGCCTCGTGGTCCTGGAAAGGTAGTTAAGCTCATTTACACTATTTTAAAGGAAGATGCTCAAAGGCACTGAGCAGATTTTTGACTTTCAGAAGAATTCTCCATTAAATCTGGTGTGAAATGGGATTTGACTGAAGGCCCCAAGAGATAGAACTTGGCCACCCAGCTTCTCTCTAGCTATTTAAGGTTTGGGCTTTTTATCCCTTTGTTTGCTTTTAATCTGCCCTTTTTTAAGGAAATCCAAGGAAACCTTCCATGTAACCACTCATTGTTATCAGGAGTATATTGCCAGGGCAGGGCTGAGGTTCAGCTCAGCTTCCAGGTAATCATTCGTTTTTAATCTGTTCTCCACAGCAATGTTCTTTCACACCCTAGCCTGCTGAGTTTCCACAAGCTCTTCCAAACAGAATCACCAGGGTGGAGTTGCTAAGAGGTGCCTCCCTAGCCAACCGGGAAAGAAGGGAAAGAAGGGAAGGCTGAATGAGTAAAGTCCATGCACAGGGCGTTCCTTTTAGCCCAGATGGTTCTTTCTGAAGCAGGTCTGTTTAAATCACTGAGAAAAGCATAGTCTATTTATTTCCATCAGAAACTCACGAACTATCTGGTCCTGCAGATGTTGAGTGTCAGGTCCTACTCTCACCTGCATGGTGCCTTGAGACTGTTGGACCAGTGAGCTTGGGCTGCCTTGTTGAGATCGCCTGACACTGTGTGAGGAAGCAGCATAAATGGTTTCTCGTCTTCGTCAAAAGCAGGCTTGGCTGCTTTGAAACACTCGACTAGACTCCCCCAACCTTGCCAGTTTGACAACTAGTGCTCTTTCCAGATCTTTCTGGCTCCCAATCTCATTAAAGAATGTCCCAAACACATGGTTCCCAGGGCCTTACCATCCCTCCTTTCTCACAGTCAATGCTATTCTCTATTTTAGGACCTGGTAGTGCTAACATAGTTTGTAGCATCCTGGAGAAAAATTTAAATACAGAAGCACCATTCCCTAGAGAGGGCTGTTCACTTGCTCTGCTGCCAAACTGGACACTCAATCTCTCAGCCCATGTATGTCTACAAAAGAACTTGGTGAGATTCCTTAGCTCTGGACTTCATGGCAACAACAGAGGAATTAATTGAAAACGATGAGCCCACCCTCAGGAATAAAAATGCTAAAGTGCTTATTATGTAGTCAGTTTCAGCTGCAGTGCACACAGCAAACTACAAATAACACACAGTGAGATCCTGATATAAATTTCCAATTTTTAGCTGAGTGCCAGTAGCTCATGCTTATAATCCCAGCTACTTTGGAGGCTAAGCTCAGGAGGATCACAGTTCGAGGCCAGTCCAGGCCCCATCTCCAAAATAATCAGAGCAAAAATGGAGTGGAGGCAAGGTTCAAGAAGCAGAGGATCTGATTTGCAAGCACGAAACCCTGAGTTCAAACCTAAGTCCTACCAATACATACATACATAAATAAATACAATTTTCAATTTCTTCCCACTACAAAGCTCCTGTGACCCCTCCTTAGTTAGTGTCACTGGAGGCTTTCATGCCGTCCAATTCATCTGGAGTTTGGGGAATGTATTACATTGTCTAGGTTCTACTCAGTGACTTCCACTGAGTCTCCAACTCTGTTTTTGTTCTACTTCAGGTATCAAGTCCTTAACTTGCTTCTATTTGCAGAAAACACTCAATCTCTGCTTATGCATTTGTTCAAAGTTCACTTTAAGTACAGAGTATTTATCATCTGTATTGCTCTGCAAAGCGCCTGCCGCCGGTTACTCATTATGGAGAATGGCTTCTTTCCCTGCTCGCAGGGCCCCGCAGCTCTCTGTCTGTGCCATTCTCAAATGGGTGCTCTGTTTTCTTTGGCCAGCTGCCTCTGCTCTGAGCCTGCGTCTTGATGACTCGTGGCATAATTCAAACTGTACTCCTGGAGGGCCAGGAAGTTACTATCGGTTTGGGACTGACATTAAAAGAGTTCTTCTGTTGCATAGAAATGTGGTTACTGTGTTCAAATTCTCCACTGTCAGAGGCCTAACCCAGGCTGTGGGGAGGAGGAGGAGGATGGTGGCTGCAGGGAGGCGTGGTTTTTAAGCATGGTTGCCCATTGGAATCCCTAGAGGAGCATGGGGAAAATCTGACCCCTCTGTACCACCCCAAAGATTCTGATGGAGTTGTGTAGAAGGTGGCCTGAATTGGGATTCTTTCAAGTTTCCCAGAGGAGACAAAGTACCCACTGGGCTACGGGTGTTAAGCCAAGTCAGAGTCCATCAGAAAAAGCTAAGATGCACAGTCAGGGAAGAGCAAGTGTGAACCTCAAGTTCAAAGAATGAGTAATGGAATTGAAGTCCAGAGGCACAGACAAGAGCTCACTGTGGGTCAGAAATGGAGCACGGGGTTAAAAAAGAGTGACAAGAGCCACAAGAACCCAGAGTGGCTTCTGCAAGTGCATGGCCTGCTGGGGCCACAGTTCATTCTTGAATGCCAAAGGTGTCTGAGACTCTATTAGTCAGCTTGTCTTAATGCCTAGGACAGGATCCATGGGGGTCTGCAACTTCCTGCTTGAGGCCCTTACCCTCCCTCTGACTGCAGCAGCTATGGGTTGAATCATTTCATACCTGTGCTACACAGATTATAATGTCAGATATAATGATGTAAAATCATGGAGTGTTAGAGTGGAAGAAATAGCTCATCCAACCTCCTGCCTTACTTCAAAATCAGCTCAGGACAAGATTCTCCTCCCCTGATCTTCATATAAAGACTGAAGTCCAAGTTCATAGAGGCAAGCAAAAGGGGCTGGAAATTTTAGAAAAGAAGATATAATTATCATCAACTTTCTTGATGTAGAATGATGGTGAAGTGTGAGTTAATAATAAATGGGCTTTCTCAAACTTTCCTCTGCCAGTGGCGAGGGGAGGTGAAGGGAGTTTTAGAATGCAGAGGACCACTCTAGGCCCACTCCAAAGACTCTGATTGAGTAGGTCTGGGGTGGGACCCAGGTGAGATGCCCTACTACCCTTGGAGATTCTAAGGTAGGGGGCTCCAGAGCCAGGGTTTAAGAAATTCCAGTTCAAGCAGTGTTGTCGCCTCCTGATTCCTGGGAAGAAAAGCAGTTGTTAACCCTGGCTTATATTAGAATCATCTGGAAAGTGTTTTTAAGAACTACTGATGCCTGAGTGTCTAAGTCCATTGGGGCTGCTATAACAAAATATCATGCACCGAGTCATTTATAAATTGTTTCTTATAGAGTCAGAGATAGAAAGTCCAAGATCAAGGTGGCAGTAGACCCTGTATCTGGTAATGACCCATTACCCAGCTCACAGAAGGCACCTTCTCACTTTCTATTCACATGGCAGCATAGTGCAAGGCAGATCCCTGAGATCCCTTTTATAAGGTTATCAACTCCACTCATGAGAACCTTACCCTCAGAAACTTAATCACTGCCCCATGGCCTCACCTCTAACACCATCCCAGCAGGAGATTTAGGTTTGGGGGAGCTACAAACATTCAGACCATACCATTGGGCCTTAATCTAAAACAACTGAGTCAGAATCTCTCAGAATTAAGGCCTTGTATTAGTTAGACATTGCTGTAACAATGCTACTTAACAAACATCTCAAAACTCAGCATTTATGTCTTCCTTGCAGCCCTTTGGGTGACTAGAGCTTGACTGATCTAAGCGTGTTCAATGGAGTCACTTTGCTCCAGACTTTAGATTGGGTTCAAGTCAGAGTCATATATGTTTCATTCTCCCTGGGTTGGTGGCTACCTAGGGGATGTTCTTGTGTGGATCACTGGTGTGCAAGAAACAAGAAACACATGCAGGGCTTCTACATACCTCATGACTGATAATCTCCCACTTGACAAAGCAAGACATGAGACCAAGCCAATACTAGCAAAATGGAAAAAAGTACTCAGCCCAATGGTCTAAACTATTGCAGGCTACACCCCAGATCAATTAAGTCAGGATTTCTGGGGTGGGTTATGAGCAATGACAAAGTCCTCCTAAAATGTGACTTGGGCCCCAGGCTTATAAACATGCAGCTAGGCCTGTGTGAAGGAGTTACAGTGCTATGTATTTGGATAAAACATGAGAAGCAGCACTGCAGCCAAAGCTTAAGTAATTACATGGTAAAGAAAACCATAAAAAATCAAGCCAAGTACACTGTTTTTATGTCAGTCCTCCAAATATTTGGACAACGGCATCATATCCTGCATCGCTGACCCCCATTACGTGCTTGGATCCTCCAATCCTTGTTCCCGTGGCACTTTCAAGTCTCACCCTCTGTTCACATTCTTACCCTGGTATACTCTAAAAATTTGGTTGTGTACCCCTTAAATCTGGGATTCTCCAGAATGTTCTCCAGTGGTCCTGCAGTGGCCTTGACTTCAGAGGAACAAAATCAGACAGCCTCTCCTCTTGTCCTTGAAACCAATTCCTGTTCACCAAGAAGGGGACAGATATACCTACCCACCAAGGCTAGGGGCATCTACCACGCTCTGCCAGTTGCCCTCACCTTGGGGTCTGCTCCCAGTTTTGCCTCTGACTCCCCATGTTTCCTTGGACAAAGTCACTTAATCCTCTCTTGGTCCTAGCTTCTTTCCCTAGAAAAAGAGGACTGTAGAGTGAGCTTCATCCCTCCAGCTCTGACATTGTCAAGAAAGGGATGATGCAGGTATGACAGTGGCTCAGAGAAGAAGTGTCATAGTCAGGAGAGCTCAGGTATTTACCTGGGATTCTTTCCCAGTATAAACAACCACCCCAGGTGAAGGCCCACGAAGCTCCAGAAAAAGTCACTTACTTTGTTATTTTTAATGGAAAAATCCACTTACTGTGTTCTAGTCCAGGAGGTGGGTTGGGTAAAGAATAGTGCTAAACAGGACATTCTAGAATGCAGTTGCCCACCTACCACAGCATTGGGAGAACCTGGGAATTCACAGGCCTCACTCCCTTTGGCTGTAGAGCTTCCTGTGTGAGTGTCCATCTCTGGGAATGGCAAGTCATTCGAATGTCCTTGCCCTACACTGCAAGTTCCTGCGGGGCCTGGCTCAGTCTCCTCTCTCCCCACTTGCCTATGTGCCATCACACTGGCCTCCTTGGATATCCCCAAAACACACCAAGTACTTTCCCTCTTGCTACCCTGCTATTTCCTCTGCCTGGAATGCTCTAACCCAAGTGAATAACTCTCTCCAGTCTGCTGAACAAGGCCCTGGTTTCCTGCTTCTAGGAAACCCTTCCGCCTTGTGAAAAACAGGAGGGTTTGCCACCCTACGGCACGAAATGTTTGCATGGCTGGCTCCCACTTCCTTCAGTCTGTGCTCCATGGTACATCTTAGGAATGCTCGTTCTGGCCACTTTTACAAAATAAATCCCATCCACTGCTCAGAGACTGCAGGTATTTGAAGACAAACATGATTCCAAAATCTGACTAGAGGCATGGTTCAAGTGGTAGAGCGCCTGCCTAGCAAGTGTAAGGCCTTGAGTTCAAAACCCTAGTGCTGCCAAAAATAAAATGGTGTGAAATTGTACAGCTATCTTATACAAACAAAAATGTCTTTTCCTCAAAAACAGAGAACAGGAGGGTAAAAGAGGCCCTGTCTGGGGGTTGGCACCAGTGGGAGAGAGAAGATACAGGGAAGGGGCATAGGAGGGTGAATGTGGTAGAAATATTGTACACTATGTATGAAAGTGGAAAAATGAGACCTGTTGAACCTGTTTTAGGAATGGAGGTGAGGGGATAGAGGAGAATGGTGGAGGGGGTAAATTCAACTATGATATGTTGTAAGAACTTTGGTAAATGTCACAATGTGCCCCCGATACGATAATAAAAAAGATAAATAATAATACTAATGTTAAAATGTTTAGTCTTTCTTGAGAGCAAGTTTTCTCATTTCATGGATCATGCAGTAATTAGAAATATATATGACTTTTCCATAATACTTGAAAAACACCATGTTTCCATACATAAAAAATTAAACAATAAAAACATACATGCTTCATAAAAAATTTGAATGCAAATGTGTATGTGTACCTTATTAATATTTGTGTTTTCTTCAAAGCATTAATCTAATCAAAATGATATAAAACACCCATCCCAAATCCTTTTCATTTTTTGTCATCTGTTGAATCGTGAACTTGTGTGAAATGTATTTGTCTGTCTTCTCCATCTATATCCAGATCAGGGACCTACCTTGTTCCCCAGTCAGGGCAAGATCTGCTCCACAGAAGGCTGCTATCAGTATTTTCTGTGGGCTGATTTTAGGCAAACTGAATTGACATCTTTGTTCTCCAGCCACAGACCGACGCCTGGAGACATTGCTTTCGACATCACTCTTCAATGGCACAGTGTAGGAGGTCAACTGGTCCTTGATTCCCAAGAACTTGGACCTTTGTTCCTGTCGTTACCTGTTTAATAGCATCCTAAGCTGCCCAGAGATGCCGTAGCCAAGGCAGAAAATAGAATGCTATCAGCTCTTTAAACCTTTAGTGAAATTTCTCAGAGAATCTTGAAACCTGCTAATTTCATGCGAATTTAACGAGAGGAGGTAGAACATGCCAGACAAACTAGAGAATAGCTTAGTATATCACACCCACTCTTCAATCCTAATGAAAACGGGAGCTGGGCATAGAGTGTCAATTTAATTTCCCATTAATTCTCACCATGGGTATAAATGATTTCACTTCCTTTTAGAAATGAGGAAACTGAGGCACGAAGAGAGAAAATAAATCAGATCAACAGCTAAGTGACTGCATGTTTTTGAAGACAAATCTGATGCTGTCTTTAGTCTTCCTTGATAGCAAATTTCCTCATTTCACTAGCTTGGAAAAAATTTAAAATACAATGTGAAGCCCTGAGTTCAAGTCCCAGTGCTGCAAAAAAATTAGAATACAAACATGTTTGTGTACTTTATTAACATTTGCATTTTTTTCTTAAAATCTAATGTTTAGATTTGCATTAATCCAAACTGAAATGACATAGATAGTTGTTTCATTGTGTGACAGATCTAAAGTAACTTAAAAATACTTTTAGAAATTCCAAATGTTCAGTAATTTTATACTTTGAAAAATCAATGTTTGTTCAAAGGGAAAATCACAAACCCCTATTTTACCTAGGGAAGGAAAGCTCCCAGAGTCTTAGAACTTCAACTTCATTTGGTTTTTCAATGGCTGGTGGTCTTCAGTGGGAGCAGAATGGGTCTCTCTTTCTCTCTCTCTCTTTTTTTTTTTTTTCAAGCAAGAAGTCAAAGAATAGAGAAAGGTTGAGAGGGTTGGATGGTGTTGTGGCTAGCATAAAAACTAAGGTGAGTTTCACCATCAAGGGCCAAAGACCCCTATGGTCAGAATACCCTGAGTTAGTGCCCAAGAATGGGTCCACCTTCCCAAGGGTCTCAGGCCAAGATCATTTCAGAAGGAAGACAGAGAATGAACTTGTTGCTCCATCCTCTTTTACTTACAAGGGAAAGACTCAGAAGCAATTTTCCTTTTTTATAGGTGTCTTGGACCTAATCTGTTCCCTGGGAAGCTCTCAGTATGGCTTAGCCTTTAGATGTTTTGACAAATGTACGACCAACTCAGAGCAAGCCTTGTGTGTGCCTCCAACTGAATCTATTTTTAAAAGGCAAAAATTGGTGAACGGTGAAAGAACAGCTTCTCTGTACTGGGAAACTCCTACTGTGAAGGACTTTTAAATCATTTCTATGAAATGGAGTTTCATAGGACCCAGGACTATGGCATGATCGATGATGAGTTCATTGAGTATGAGCTGCGTTCTTTCAAAGGAAGGGAAATTAACATATCCCTTTAAACAGTACCCTATAACAAGTTTAAACACCACAAACAATAAATACCACAAAGCACTGTTGCTTTTTTGGATCAATTTGCATGTACTTCAATGTCAGTTATTTTACCATTGTTGGGCAGTGTTTTTACAGTATGACATAACAGAGTCATAGATGGTCCTGGACAGATGTCATAGTACACAGGAATGAACAAGAGTGTGGTATTTAGATAGATGTGTGCTGAAATCCGGTATCCTAGCTCAGGCTGTCACACAGTGCCATACAGTACCCATAGGCTAGGTGGATTTAAGGACAGGAATGTATTTTCTCACAGTTGTGGAAGTCTCAGATCAGGTGCCAGTGTGGTTGGGTTCTGGTAGAAGCCCTCTGCCTGGCTCTCAAACTATCTACCCCATATGGTAGAGAGAACAAGAGGAAGCAAAATCTCTGATGTCTCTGCTTAAAAAGGCACTAATCTCACCATGAGGTTTCTGCTCTCCTGACCTCACCCACACCTAAAAACTTCCCAACAGCCCCACCTCCAATGACCATCACATTGAGAATTGAGAGTTTCAACACATGAATTTTGGGGGATGGGCACAAACATTCAGTCCATAGCAGTTAGCCTTACTGCTCACTAGCTGGGACTTTGGAGAGGCCACATAGCCTTTCTGAGTTTCAAGTTTGTCACCTGAAATACTGAGAGATTTATTGCGTATAGATCAAAGTTAAATGAGCTAAAGAATATGAAAATGTCAACATGGTACACGTATGAGGTCCCTTAGAACACCATCCCAAATATGCTTTTGGCAGAGAATACTTTTCTCCATAGGTAGAAATACAATCAATGCAGGTAATAAGAGTAGATTGCTCTGTGAAGGAAGACCTTCCATTTGGACCTCATCTCTAGAATCACACCCTGAAATCCAGGACTTCACAAAGAACCTTTTAAACAGCATTCATCTAGTACCATTCCACTACACCTGCTGGGTGGACACCACCCTCCCTTCCAGCAATCCTAAGTACAAAGCACACATCCAGTCACTTAGTGTTGTGGTTTGAAAATGAGTTGTCTCCCAAAAAGGCTGCTATGCTGAAATCTTGGTTCCCAGATGGTGGGGCTATTGAGAAGTGATTGGATCATAAGGATGCTTGCTTCAACAATGGATTAATCCACTGATGAGGTCACAGCTGAATGGGTTATTAGGAGGTGGGAGCTAGTTGGAGGAGGTGGGTCACTTGTGGTGGTGTGTCTTTGAAGGCTATATCTTGTCCCAGGAATTTCCTTCTCTGGCTCTCTCTGCTTCCTGCTATGAGCTGAGCCACTTTTCATCCACCATACCCTTCCACTGTGTTTCTGCCTCTCCACAGGCCTAAGGCACTGGACCCAGTCATAGATGGAAACCATAAGCCAATACAAACCTTTCCTCCTTTAAGTTCTTTTTCTCAGGTACTTTGTCACAGCAACAGAAAAATGACCGATTCACATGTGAAGACACTGTCAGACATCAACGCAAGCCTGGATTCCTCTGGCTACATCTACACCCTTATAAAATTGCTTCTTGCATCTGCACAGCATCTTATCCCAAAGTCCTGTGCTGTCTCTGCACCTTCAGTACCTGGTCCAACTCCCAGGGTCAGAGCTTAGAGTGATTCCCAAGTCCCTCTCAACAAAGCCTGTTTCCACAACCCTCTCAAAAACCCGAAAGATTTATCACTTTAACACTTGAGGTTAAAAACTTGGAAAAGTACACTGTGTGTGTATATGTATGTGTACATGCACCATGGGTCTCAGCTTAGACAAATTTACTAGATTTAGGAGTCTTGTTTTCTCTTGAGGAATTATACAGTGGGTTGAAAAGTGTATGACTCATATGTTTTGCATTCATTAGTATCATTTCTGTGCTGCCAGATGCATAATTCTGACACCAAGTTCCCACTGAACCTATGAGCAAGAGGATTTATTTTATCATTTCGTTTTTATTCATTACTCTTCCTTCCTGTCAGTGTTTCCCCAGGACTGTGTCACAGGTAAAATTTCACTTGTGATTAGATAGGAGATTACAGTGGTGGGAATTGGGGGATACAGGTCTCTGGTTGGATGGTACCTACCCCAGGGTGGGACGGGGATGATTATGCAGAGTGATAATCCCCATGGAAATACTTCAAGGCAGGGCAGAGGAAGCCTTGCTTTCTAAGCCACTGTTGAAACTCTAACCCTTGGTATTAGGACCTCAATATTTTGTACTTTTGATCAGTAGCTTGGACAAAATTATATTTTCCCTTTAATCTGAATGCCTAAAATTTGTAAGGATCATGAATAAGCCTATCATGAATAGGCTGTTCACAGAAGCAGCACAGGAAAAGATGTTCACTCTCTCACAGAATGAAATAATTTGCATTTTAAACAGTAAAATAACATTTTCTTCCACCTAGCAGATGGCAAAGATGAACACATTCGATGTTATGCTGTATTAGCAGTGAATAAACTTTTTTCCATGGGAGAGTCTATGGACATCACTCTTGGCAATGACCCCAATGTAAAATGTACATGATCCCTGATTCAGCAATCCCCCTTCTGAGACATTAGCCCAGAGTTACAGAGCTAATGCTGTGCAGGCTAGCTTCACTTTAAATTATAACCCCAAATCTCAAACTGGAACCCCAATCCTACTGGGCAGTTCTATCACTCTTTCCTGATCAAATGACATTCTGATCTCCTGCATGACTGTCATACCAGCCCCTCACTTACCAAGTCTCTGACTTCTCAGCCAGAGACCCCTCTGCAGGTATATACAAACTCATTTTCCCAATTAAATCATGGTGGAGGGTCTATCACAGAGTTCAGTGGCAGTTAGTCTCATTGGTTAAAATGCCACCTACTAGTATAAGACCAAGTTCAAGTTACATAAACTCTCTGAAATTCAGCTTCTTCATTTAATTAATCAAGACCCCAGCCATGGCAATAAAAGAAAGAAAAGAATCAAGAAGCACTACCAAGTTCTTTGATCCAAGGAAGTGCATAGATGGTGGTATCATTAATGGGATGACAAAGGCTTAGATCAGTGATTCTCAAAGCGTGACCCCACCCTGACCATCACCTGGCCACACCCCACACAGAAGTCTGCTTTAACAAGCCTCCCAGTTTTTCCATTTCTGACATATAATAACGTTTGAGGTCCAGTGATTGACAGGTTGGATCAGACTTGAATAGTTGTAGATATTTAAGGCAGCAAAGGACTTAAGGTAGTAGGTACTTATGAAACCCTTGGAGTAGGCAGGAGCAAATGTCAGGAAGAGGGGTCTCTGCTAATCCTCCCCTCCTTACAGAAAGGGGGAGAAATTTCCAGAAAGATCTGAACTTCCAGCTTCAGAGGTAGGTGAGTCACAAAAAAGTGCTGGAAGCCACTGCAAAATCTCTTGTTTTTTAAATAACCAGATACCCTACTACTGATGAATGGATTCAGAAAATGTGATATTTATATACAATGGAATTTTATTCAGCCACAAAGAATGAAATTTTGTCATTTGAAGGTAAAATGGATAAAACTGGAGAACATCATCTTCAGTGAAGTAAGACTCAGAAAGCCAAAGGCCTCATGTTTTCTCTCATATGTGGAATACAGACCCAACACAAATACAAGCAATATTATGAAAAACAGGTCACACTAAGGGGAGGTCACACAAGAGAGGAGGAGAGGAAAAGAAGGAAGTTAAGAGGGTGAATACGGTTGAGGTACTCTCTACGTAAGAATGAATATAGAATTTTTAAATTTGTTGAAACTATCATAAGAAAGGGACTAAGGTAGAAAGAAGAAAAATAGAGATGAACCAATTTGGGTTATAATACATAAGTACATAGAAATGTCGCAAGGAAACTCCCTGTGTAGCTATCTTAAACAAAAAAAAAAAGTCATTTTTTTCTATTACAAAATGGGAGAACAAAAGCAGAACAGGTTCTGCCAGGCAGGGTGGGCAGGGGAGGAAAAACGTTGGTATCAGTGGGAAGGGGGAGGATATAAGGAAAGAGTGTATATGTGAATATGGTGTAAATACTGTGTGCACATGTGTGCAAATGGAAAAATGAGGCCTGTTAAAACTATTCTAGGAATGGTGTGGGGAAGGGGATGAATTCAACTATGATACATTTGTATATTGTAAGAACTTTTGTAAATGCCACAATGTATCCCAACCCAGCACAACAACAACAACAAAAATCTCTTACTTTGCAAAAGTCCGGGTCTATCAGTTATTTGGCTTCTTTACTCTAAATCTCATGCAAGTGTTTCTTATTGCTGGGATATATTCCTGTCTCAATACCCACAGGTAAGAATTCTCTTTTTTTTATTGTTTTTATTGTTTTATTATTCATATGTGCATACAAGGCTTGGGTCATTCCCCCCCCTGCCCCCAGCCCCTCCCTTACCACCCACTCCGCCCCCTCCCTCTCCCCCCCACCCCCTCAATACCCAGCAGAAACTATTTTGCCCTTATTTCTAATTTTGTTGTAGAGAGAGTATAAGCAATAATAGGAAGGAACAAGGGTTTTTGCTGGTTGAGATAAGGATAGCTATACAGGGAGTTGACTCACATTGATTTCCTGTGCGTGGGTGTTACCTTCTAGGTTAATTCTTTTTGATCTAACCTTTTCTCTAATTCCTGGTCCCCTTTTCCTATTGGCCTCAGTTGCTTTAAGGTATCTGCTTTAGTTTCTCTGCGTTAAGGGCAACAAATGCTAACTAATTTTTTAGGTGTCTTACCTATCCCCCCCTCCCTGTGTGCTCTCGCTTTTATCATGTGCTCAAAGTCCAATCCCATTGTTGTGTTTGCCCTTGATCTAATGTCCACATATGAGGGAGAACATACGATTTTTGGTCTTTTGGGCCAGGCTAACCTCACTCAGAATGATGTTCTCCAATTCCATCCATTTACCAGCAAATGATAACATTTCGTTCTTCTTCATGGCTGCATAAAATTCCATTGTGTATAGATACCACATTTTCTTAATCCATTCACACAGACAAGAATTCTACGAAATATTTCTGGCAGTTTCCAGCCCCTATGATAGGGAGCAGAGCATAAAAGAGAACCATATAGCACAGTCTGGAAAAAAAAATAAGTTATGTTGGGCAAATGGAGAGGGTGCAGGAAGGTGAATATGGTTGAAATACCTTATATACATGTACGAAAAAAGAACTTTTTAAACCGATGGAATCACTGTAAGTAGGGAGGAAGGGGATGGGGGAGAATGGTGGTGGGGTAAACCTAACTGAGGGATGTTGTAGGCATATCTGGAAATGTCACTAATAAATACTAATACAAATGTTCGTGAAGTAAGTTATGTTTGAGGGACAGATGGCACAGTTGAGTGGAGATGTGAACCTGATATTGAAGGTCAAGTTCAGGGTCAAAGTCAGATTGAAAATCTAAATGCAAATGCCATCAGCACATGGATAACATTGAAAGTCTTAGAGCCCAAGACAACGCCATCAGGTGTAGTGTGTAGCTAGAGAAAAATTAAGAGACTCAGTTCTGGCCTTTGGTTGACCAGAGGAGAAGTAAGTGGTCAAAAACCCAGAGAAGGGGGGCTGCCCAAGAGGAGGGGGCTGTCTGGAAGCCTGGAGGCATAGCACTAGAAGGGGAGGAAGGGGACCAAGTCACATGCTAAGAGAGCAAGATGGAGGCCAGCGTTGAGGTTAACAGCAGCCCCTTCAGAGAAATGGTGCAGATGGAACCCTCTGGAATTGGTTGAGGAATGAATGAGTCTAAAGGAAGCTGAGTCAGAGAAATGACAGCCCATTCAAGACATTTACTATGAAAGGGGACGAACAAATGGGCCATGGCCAGGATTTTGGTTATTAAGTAGAAAAAAGTGAATTTCAGAGAGTTTGTGTAACTTGACCATGGTCTCACACTAGAAGTTGTCATTTCAACTCATTTACCCCTGAGGTGGACAGTCACAGATCCCAGGCTCTCTTCCTTCCCTCTGACAGACCTTCAGCAATTTTTCAAGCTGTTCTCTTGTCTGAGTTTGTTTTCCCACAGTTACTGGAAAGAAACTAAATTCTCTAGTTAACTTCTCAAAACCTCTTGTCAAAAGGTGACTTCTGTTATCAGAAAAGACACACTATTAGGCAAAAATAAGGATGAGCCCCCAGGCTGGTCTTTCTCTCTTCAAAAAGCAGAAGCCTTCACTAATTTCCTCCTATATGCACTTTCCAGAAGGAGAACTTTGAAAGAGATAAGAAGGAAAAGAAAGATTGACATCTTCTCCCTCTGATTGTTTTACATTAATAAATGAGCACTTTGTGTACATGAATCAACTCCAAAAACCACACAAACGTGAGGCAGTCAGAAAAGACAGCACAATGTACGAAAGGCAGCACCACACTGGCTGGGTCATGAGCCATTTGTCACTCGCTGTCTTCCCTAAGGATATCTGAGGGCACTACCTACTGGGGCCTAGACCCATTTGGTCTGGATTCATCCTGTGTGGAAGTAAGACACACTTGATTTAGTCAACCCAAAAGAGGCTGAAACCCATTAGTGGTTTCTACAAAGGAGTTAAATTTATCTACTGATCAACTTAGTTTGACAAACTTACCTTCTTTCTAGCTAGATGTGTGCAATCCTGACCCCACATACTACCTTGTATACTTAAAATTAAGGCCAGGCATGGTGGTTCATGCCTGCTATTTTAGCTACTCAGGAGGCAGAGATCAGGAGGATGGAGGTTCAAGGACAGCCTGGGAAAGAAGTAAGTGAGACCCTCATCTCAACAAAAAAATCTGGGCATGCAGGGATGCTTCTGTAATCCCCACCATGCAGAAGATATAAGTAGGAGGACCATGGTCCTAAAGCAAATAGGGGTGGAGGTGTGGCTCAAGTAGTAGCACATGTGCCTAACAAGCAACAAGGCCCTGAGTTCAAACCCTAGTACCACTAAAAAGTAGAGTCAAATCAGTGTTCTCATGAAGCAAATAATCCAACAGAGGGCAATTTGATTTGAATTTCACTCTAAGATATATGAATTTTTATCTTATTTTCTTTATTTACTTCAAGAAAGGATGTGGACATTGTAAGAAAAAATGAGGAATTACATTTCAGGAGTGTGATGGGCTTGGTGATGCATCACCCAGATTCTTATTTGTCTTAATCCATTTTCTGTTACAGTCACAAAATGCCTGAGAATGATAATTTATAAAGAAAACAGATTTCCTCATCTCACATGTCTGGAGATCCAAGAACATGTATGGTGCCGGTGTCAGCTTCTGCTGAGAACCTCATGGTGAAAAAATGGCAGACCAGTGGGTATGTGCCGAAGAGACCCATGGTAAAGAAGAAACAAAGAGTGAGCCAAGAAAGAACTTGATTTAGAGCAACCTGTTCCCATGACAACTAATCCAGTTCCTCTTAAAAACCCACTGTGAAATTTCAACATGAGTTTAGGCAGGGACCAGCCACAAGCAAACCAGAGCACCATTCAGGGAAAGACTTGTTGTCCCAGCCGCTGGGGATCAGTTGCTGGCTTCATTTGCCTTGGTTCACATTTGCTACTTAACCAGAAAGAGCAAGCCCTTCCCAGGGGAGACCATGTCCAGCAACTTGTCACAGACCCTAGGCCATTTCAGCCCTATTGGGAACTATTCTGATGGGTCATGCATATTCCAGACCTCCCAAGAAGTTGGCCCAAGCCTTTACTAAGCCTGCATCCTAGTTTTTGCTCTATCCTTTACCCAATTTCTTTCCTGTCCTCCCATTTCACAGGTGTTGTTAAGCATAAAGATCTACAGTATCAGTGTTACCTGTTCCTGGAGAACCCCAGCTGGAATAGATGTCCTAGAAGTAGTCCTAGAAAGAGGCAGTGGGGTGGAGTTTGGGAGCAGGCTCCCTGGCTGCCAGCTAATAGTGAGGACTCCATCCCTGGCCATCCCTGGTGGCAGGTACAGCTCAGACAGCCTCTGTCACAAGGTATGAGTCCAGTTGGGGAAACTCTTGCCGCAGCTGAGGAGTTGGCGTGGCATGCTGGGGGAGGGAGCACAGTAACTGGTGCGATTTACCTCAAGTGCGTGTTGGTGCAGGCAAGGGTAATACTACAGCAATGAATGATGAGGTTATGGTTAAGCACCGTTGATACTTGGACAAAACTCACAAAAATGATAATTGAAGTGTGAGAGCTAGAGGACTCTCTGTGTCTGAGAGAGGATTCATCGCCTGCAGTGGAAGAACAGAGAAGGCTGAGGCCCAGGACTCCAAGCTAAGAGCACACAAGCTTGGAAGAGGCCCAGCCTTCACCTAAGGCGGCTCTGTTGTATCACCATCAGGATAGGGAACACTGGGGTCCAACTTTTTCTGTTGAAAATATTTAGCAAATGCCTCTGGAATTTCCTCTGAGCCCTCCTAACCTTCAGAAAAGTCTGAGCCCTCCATATTATGGTCTAAAATTCAATCCAGAGCTGCTTCCCCCTAAGACAACATATATCCTGTGAGACCTGTCTCTCTCTCTTCTCCTTGCCATTAGGGCTGTTATTAGGGTCCAGTTACCACATAACCCTGCTGTGGACTCACTGACTTTGATAAAGGAGTCGAACAGCTATGCCCCAAGCCAGCATATGCTACCAGCAGTGGGGAGTATTCATGGGTGGTGATCAAGGGACCACAACCTAACACTGGGCAGACAGTTTGTTGATTTGGAAGCTCTATTCCAAGGTATTCTCTATCGAGGGTCTCAAGAAATGATGCAAGCTTGCTACTAATACAATACCAAGAGCATAGGACACATGGTGGTTCATGCTAAGTAAAGCTGAAATGCCAGAACCGTCAAGGAGGATGCTGGAGAAAGGGATTTCAAGGCTCTGAGAAACACGAGATAATTCAACAAGTGACCCAATGTTCAACAGTTGTTCTAAGAAAGACTCAAAGAAGATACCACTTCCTAAAGCCAGGGCTTAGGGACCAGCATCACTAAGATGTTAGTGGTGGCTGTCCTCTGTAAGCCAGGGCTGTGGGCTATAGAACTAGCCTTACTGAGGGTGATGAGGATGGTAGCTTCCGGTGATTAGGCACCGGAAGTCAGGTGGACACAACCTACAATAATGAGAAACAGTGGACACAACCTACAATAATGAGAAACAGTGGACACAACCTACAATAATGAGAAACAGGGTAAGAGTGGTGTCCAAGGTTGACCCACACAAAGTTCAGAGAGCTATGGAGACAGATGACAGAACTAAGTTCCTATTGAGAACCTTCCTCTTCTGTTTCCCACAGGAAGTGGGGAGGCTCACTGGAATCTCAAAGAATCTGCTTCCAGAATGTCTATGAAGAAGAGGATCCATCTGAAAGGAGGAGCAGATAGTGGGCTGTGGACAGAGATGTCCACCCAGGTCGCCAGGAAAAGAAGGACTTGCTGCTGAATTCATGGAGAGTGCTGTCAGTAGACAACAGCCAGCTGTTGACTCCTTCCAGGTCAGCCTTAGCCACCAAGAACAACCTCACCTGAGGACTTGCCCACCCTAGGTTATAAGCAGTGATCCATTATAGGGAGTATAAACATTTGGCCTTCCTCACTCATTGGGGAAAAAATTTCCACAGGTCAAATATGCCACGATGCCCTGTGGTGGGAAAAGTTTCTGTTAGCTCTTCATACAGTTCAATCTCCCATCAGCTGCAGTCCATACAGAGATGAGATGGTCCACAGCCTCATTTGATGGGAGGATGCACTGTCCAGGGCAGCTGTGACTGGCAGGCAACTTTCAGCTGTTTGCCTGTCTGTCTCAGGGCTGGTAGCTGCCTTAGCCAGAGGCCACTCCCTTCCTAGGGCAGCAGGCATCCAGTGGCTGACCGAGCCAGGGCTACAGAGGGCTGCCATTTAAGACACTGAGTCAGAGGAAGTGATATTGGGCCCCTAATAAAAACCTTCAGTTCAGCTTCTCTTGCTCCAACCTACTTCTACCCCCTCTCTTTGGCAGGTGTTGGTCCGTAATAAAATCTTATAATCCAAACTTCAATCTCAGGGTGTTGTAGAACCAAATCTACAACAAAGAGAAAGAAAATATGTGAATTAAAGTCACCTCAAATCACAACAGTCCCTACACAATTCATAAACATAGAGTGTGTCTTATCTTAGAGATGAGACAGCTCTGCCATAAGTATATGAAATCAGTGAAACAAATTGTAAACTGTTAAATCGCCCTTCTGTTTATTCAATGACAGTGTCAAAAATCTCAATTTTTCATCAGAATAAATACAAAAGCCTGCCAGTACTACATGTGAGTGATCTGTAGTCCCCAAACATTTTAAGAATGCTACATTTATGCCACCAAGATGTAATGGCATCCAATACTTGGTGGTATATACCTTAAGGGTACTAGTTATCTCTTACAATGTGACAAATTACCGAAAATTGAGCAGCTTAAAGCAAGGCACAGGTTATCTCATAGATTTTATAGGTCAGGATCTGGGCATGACCAAGTGGAATCTCCTTCTCCTTCTTCTTCTCCTTCTTCTCCTTCTTCTCCTTCCCCTCCTTCCCCTCCTTCTTTTCCTTCTTCTCCTCCTTCCTCCTCCTTCTTCCTCCCCCTCCTCCTCCTCCTCCTCCTCCTTCTTCTCCTTCTCCTTCTTCTTCTTCTCCTCCTCCTTCTTCTTCTTCATTTTTGGCAATACTGAGGTGTTGAACTCAGGGCTTTGCTCTTGCTAGATAGGCACTCTACCATTTGAGCCATTCACCAGCCCTCTTTGCTTTGGGTATTTGTGAGATAGAATCTAGCTTTATACCACGTCAACCTGGTCTTCTTATTTATGCTTCTTACATGATTGGGACAAGCATGCACCATGGGTCCAGCTTTTATTGAATGAGGTGGGGGGTCTCATGAACTTTCTGCCTAGGCTGACCTCCAGCTATGATCTTCCCCATGTCTCCTTCCTGAATTATTAGGATTACAGGCACAAGCCTGAATTTCTCTTCTTGAGAGCCTCTCACAAGCGTGCATGATATCAGAACACTCAGTTGGGGAAGGATTCAACTCCAAGCTCACTGGGTATTGTTGGCAGGATTCAGTTCCCTATGGGCTATTGGAGCAAGAGCCTCAGTTTCCCCAGAGTGGTTGGCTACAGACCACCCTCCATTCCTTGCCACCTGGGCTTTTCCAACATGGAAGCTGGCTTCATCAAAGAGGGCAACCAAGAAGGCAATAGAGGGAGTCTGACAGCAAGACAGACATCAGAAAATGTTTAACCTAGACATCCCCAGGATAGGGTTGATATCTCCTCTATGTTGTTGATTATTCAAGGAAAGAGGATGACTGCAAATCTATGGAAACCAGGAGGCAGACATCTGGGACGCCATCTTAGAGGCTGTGCACCACAAGAAATATGCACATATTTATCTTTGCAAAAACAGGATTGTGCTGTTCCATAACCTTTTTCAGTTTACTAAAACCAAAAAGTCACCTATATGTCACCATTAAAGACTGCATAGATGTCTGCTGAAAGGCTGCCGTATAACCTATTCAAGAAGCCCTATTGCTGGCCGTTGTTTTCAAATTTTTGTTTCTAAAATGGTGTTTTCCTTGTTCCTTCCTATTATTGCTTATACTCTCTCTTCAACAAAATTAGAGATAAGGGCAAAATAGTTTCTGCCTGGTAGCAAGGGGGTTGAGGGGAGAGGGAGGGGGTGGGGAAAGGGGGAGAAATGACCCAAACATCGTATGCACATATGAATAAAAGAAATTTTTGAAATAAAATAAAAAATAAAATGGTGTTTTGTGAATACCCTTTGTCTAAACATTTCCACACTCGTTTATATATTTCCTTAGGGGAAAAAAATCCTAAACAAGGGTAGAATCATTGGGTTGGAGGGTATGCCCTTTTAGAAGAATTTTGTTACTTTCTGAAATATTTTTAATTGATCTCAATTTGACAGACTTAAACTAGCAAGTGTCCCCACTCCCCTGGGGGATAAAGCACACTGCTATTCCCCTGGTCTCCAGGTGTGCAGGACAGATCCCCCATGTAACAAGGCTTCCATTATGTTGTCAGATTGCTAATTTACCCTTGTGTAAACACTCACACAGTTCCAAGAGTTCTTAGTTGGTTCTAAGAGGCCATGGCCCATCCACGGTGGAAGAGAGACTATTGGATCTCAGGCTGATCCATTTCTTAGAAGCCACTGGAACAAGGCAGCATCACAAGAGTGTGCATCAGACTAGATGTAAACCACCAGTGAGGGGAGTGACCTAACTGTTTGCAGCCCAGGAGAGGCCTTCTAATTCCAAAACATTTCACTACCTCGCTGACCCAAGAAAACATTTGTGTGACTCAGATTCAACTTGGGGTTTATGTCTCCCCGTGTAACCCATGCTGGCTCAAACTCTCAATCCTCCTGCCTCAGCCTCCCAAGTGCTGAGATTACCAACATGCGCCACCCAACCTGGCACAACTTATTGACTTTGAACATGGAAAAAAAGGTTCCCCATAAGCAAAGTCAAGTGCCTCATACAGGTTACATGACCTGCATTAGTTGGTTTTCACTGCAAAACAGCCATACCGAAGGGGCCAGAAGGAACCCAGAGATGGACAACAAACACACACATTAATCTGCTCTCTCTTCTTGGGAAGCCAACACAGGTGTCATAAGAAGCATAAATGAAGGAACAAATGATGACAGCTCCCTGGTACGGCATTCGCTTTCTCCTTACGTGCTTCAGGAGCACAGCGCTCTGGCTTTCAGAACTAGGAGTAATGGGAGACGAGACGCATTTACAAACATACCTACTCTTCCTGCAAATCTCAAGAGCTTCAACTCCATGTCCCTGGAGGACTGACGATAGAAATCCATTCGGTTAATGAGGGATTGGTTATAGCTATCTCTAGGCAACATGTGACAAGTGCCACCCTGTCACTGAGTCAGGAATTTTCTGCAAAGACCCTGAGGGAAAGCTATGGCTTCGAACTCTTAATCACCAGAGCAATGGCCACAGGGCTGGGCACAGAGCGAAGGTATTTCCTAACTGTCGGATGGTTGGTACGTGAGCTCTGAGGATGCAAATGCTGCATCAGTGTCACCCTCCTCCTCCCCTAAGGACATGAGTTTGCTGTTTTGTATACTTTCCATTGGAGAGACGGAGGGGCATTAAAAGAAAGACTCGGTCTAATCATATATACAGATAATTGTGCATAGTGGAGGCGATTTATATTTTTTTAACTTTTAAATGAAAACAGCTAGAAATGCACATTTACTCTAGTTATCAGGGACAGTGTCAAGTGTCAATCTGTTATTGATTTTCCTTATTGATTATTTAAGGAACTCTTCCAATTTAATTGCTTTGCTAAGGCTAGACGGCGTGCTAATGAAAGGATTTCTCTGCAGAGATCACTTGGATTTTCCAACCAATTTTTGGTAATCCACGTGCAACTCTCTTAGACTTACTTGTCTTGAATACTGATTTCCTCGACCATATGCCCACTTCTCATCTCAATGCCAGTTATACGGTGAGCTGAACACCAGCTGGTCCACAAGCCAAATGCAAGATTCCAGCCCTGCAGACCAACATGCTCTTCCAACAACTTATTCATGTGCTCTCACTTTCTCCTTTGACTTCTCTGATCCAGAATTTACCTGACACCTGCTAAGCCTAGCAAATGGAAATTCCTTCTACCGCCCCTCCACTAGTGCAGTGCCACCTGGTGGCTCCCCTCCGCTATTAAGCAGAATGACAAAAGCAAGGGAAAAGGCTTATCAAATGAATGAAAATGAAAACAGCCAAGATGAACGGTATAAAAGAAAACAATGACTGACTGACTGATAGAACATAAAAAAACAAAACAAAACCTTCTTTTGTGTCACTTCCCTTAATTTCATAAGTTGTATGAAAATAGAGTTACAGAGCAAGGGTCGATTCTGCTAAAGACTGTTCACAAAGATCAAACTATTCTTGCCCATGTCTTTTCTCAAAATATCTATTTTACTTTGTCAGAGGACAAGGATGAATTTTGAGTTAACCATTCTCTAAGGACTCTCTCTTTCCTGGCTTCTGAAAGCAAAATTGTAAAATGGGCTTTTATGAGCTAGCAAATTATGACAAATTGTCAATAGTATTGATACTTAAGACATTATCCTTTCCAATGGCTGTAGAGACCCAAAATGACAATTCCTGTTCCATTTAAGTGTCTCATTTCACAATAGTTCTCTGTGTCCTGTAATCCTAGGTCCTGGATGGTTTTGTTTGTTTGGTTTTGGTTTTTTGCTATGCTTTGTAAATGACAAATGATGAGTTTCATCTGACTGTTGAGTGTGGCTTGTTTAATTTCTCTACTTTTAAAATGAGTGGTGTTTAGTGATTTCTGCCTTCTTGTTATCTGTGGTCAAGTTCATTCTAAAAATGGAGAAAAAGAAGTTCTTTTCCTGCTGGCTTCATTTTTCCCAGTGATTTCCTGGCTCAACACATGCCCCTAATGGAGTTTGAAATGAACGCAGCTCTGTTTTTATTCTCTTTCTTTGTCGGCACACCTCTGCCAGAGGCCAGCTGTGGTATGAGCCAGCTGCAGGGCACTGGCAGGTAGAGAGGGAGGCTGGCAAACAGACAGTGAAGGACAGGAGGAAGGATGCACTCCCTTCTGCTTGCTAGACCTTGGGCCACTACCAATAGCATCCTTTGAAATAAGCTGCATGAGAAAAAAAATAATAAAAGGTTTAGAAAATACAGAAGAATGTGAAAGTTACAGATCCAGTTGAAAAGGTAGAAGGAAAATGTAGGAAAAAGGGGGAGACCCTTACAAAACGCCAGATGAAGTGCTATATTTCAAAAGTACAAAATAAATACAATTTTCCCTTGGTATCCCTGAGGGGTTGGTTCTAGGACCACAGTGATAACACAGTCTGCAGATTCTCAAGTTCCTTATATAAAATGGTGTAGTCCATGTTTACTGCAGCACTATTCACAATAGCTAAGCTATGGAAACAGCCAAGATGCCCCACTACTGTGACTAGATTAAGAAAATGTGGCATTTATATAAAGTAAAATTTTATTCAGCCACAAAGAACAATGAAATTTTGTCATTTGCAAGTAAATGGATGGAACTGGAGAACATCATCTTAAGTGAAGTTAGCCAGGTTCAGGAAGCCAAAAGCCTCATGTTTTCTCTCATATGTGGAATACAGACCTAATACAAATACAGAAATATCATGAAGAACAGGTCACAATAAGGGGAGGTCACATGTGAGAGGGGGAAGATAAAAGAAGAAAGCTAAGAAGGTGAATATGGTTGATGTACTGTCTATACAAGAATGAAGATAGAATTTTTAAACCTGCTAAAACAACCGTAAGAAGGGGACTAAGGTAGAAAGAAAAAAATAGAGGATATAAACCAATTTTGGCTATAACACACACACACATATGGAAATGTCACAAGGAAACTCCCTGTGTAGCTATCTTAAACCAAAAAAATGTCATTTATTTTCTTTTATAAAATCAGGCAACAGGAGGGCAGAACAGGTCTGCCTGGGGAGTTGGTACCAGTGGGAGGTTGAGGATGAAGGGAAAGGGTATGGGATGGTGAAAATAGTGCAAATACTGTGTGCACATGTATGTAAATGGAAAAATGATACCTGTTGAAATAACTCCAGGAATGGGGGGAAGGAGGATAAAGCAGAATGGTGAAGGAAATGAATTCAAGTATGATATATTTGACACATTGTAAGAACTTTTGTAAATGCTACAAATTACCCTCAGCACAACAATAAAAACAAATGGTGTGGTATATGCATATAGCCTACAAATGTTCTCTGATACAATTTCAACCACCTCTAGATGACTTATACCTAATACAATGCAAATGATATGGAAATGGTTGCTATACTGTATTGTTCGGAGAATAACAAGAAAACAAAAATCTATACATGTTTAATACAGATGCAATTTTTTCTCAACTATTTTTATCTGTATTGGGTTGAATTCATGGATGAACTTATGGACAGAGTAATACAGTGATCTGTATTACCAAACATGTCCTAAATGGTCCAAATGGGAATTATTCACATGAAGAAAAGGGGGAAAGGAAGGATATAGGTTCAGAAGTTCTTTAACATTCTCTAGCTGTTACAGGCTCCTTAGTCCTTCTGACCTCTCCCTACAACCCAGAACCTCAATCCATATCAAGAGCTGAGTCAATGGAACTTGAATAAGTGGTCCCTTTGGCAAATGTAGAGAGTTTAGCCAAAGATCCTGTGGGAATTTAGATGGGTATAATAGCCCTCTACAAAGCCTTTTTCTATCTTTGAGATCCCTCAGCCTTTCCACTTTTGAAGAAAATAAAAAGCTCAAGCTGGCTTTTATTAATCAGCTTTGTGTTACTGTGACAAAATACTTGAAGGCATTAACTTATAGAGAAAAGTTTTGTGTAGCTCATGGTTCTGAAGGTTCTAATCCAAGACTGGGCAGCCAGTTGCTTTGGGCCTCTGGAGGGAGCACCAAATGGCAAGGGTGGGAAACAAGTATCAGAGTAAAGTGCTCATATCACAAGCCAGGAAGTAGAGAGGGACAGAAGACCAGAGTCCCACAATCCCTTTCAGGGCTACACCCCCAATAACCTAAGGATCTCTCACTAGGCCCCACCTCTTACAGGTCCACAGCACCTTCCATCACCATCATCTTGGGGAACTTGCCTTTAAAACATGGACCTTTGGGGGATCCTCATCCAAACCATAGCACTGGTCTTCATCGTCTTTCTCAGACCCATTCTCTGCTGTATTGGGAAAATCACACACATTTCTCTGACTCAGCATGAGTGACGTAGATGTTCACAAGGGCGGCTGTGGTGTGCCCAAGCTACCTCTCAGTGAACTCAGATGTCTTGAGATCACAGCTTCTCTCACAGCTGGTCACAAAAATTTGCTGAACTGCTTTCAGAACAAAAGAGCAACCAGAACTTTCTTGTTACTTCAGCAAATTCCCAGAAACCTGCAAAATGAACAGTATCTTCTCCATTGATCAAGAGTATAGCTGGAGGCTTGGCTACTGACCAAGGACTTGGAATTGAATAAATTGTGGCCATTACCAGTGACCTGTTGACATAAAGGTAGGACATGGAGCTACACATCTCTGTAATCATTTAGAATTGCAAAATCAGCTCCCTCTTAACAAACAATTACTCTTAGCCTTATTTATACATGGGTCTCCAAGGTCCCCTAAAGAATATTTGTGACATAGCTAGGCACAGTAGCTCAAGACTATGATCCTAACTACATGCGAGACTGAGATTGGGAGGACTGTGGTTCTAGGCCAGTCCTGGACACCATCTCAATAGAAAAGGCTGGGTGTGGTTACTTGCTTATGTCACCCCAGCTAAGGTGGGAAAAGTAAATAGAAGGATCAATCAACCCAAAAAAGGGCTGGTGAAGTGGCTCAAATGGTAGAGTGCATGCCTAGGAAGCATGAGGACCTGAGTTCCAACCCCACTACTGAAAAATAACTGTAATACAAAAGCATCCAACACTACTAGGTCATAAAGACTGTCTTTCTAAACATGTTAATGATAAAATAAATGTCAAGTAGTCATAATGCCTTCTTAGAGTTTGGAAGAGTTTGAGACAATGTGGAGTCTTACAAACCTTTAAAAAACTACCCAAGGAAACTTAAATTACTGTCTTCTCAATAATAGAAGTTATTCCAAAATACGTAATGGTCTCCAAGCTGCATTCAAGGTGAGGGTTCCTCTCTCACAGCTGTGCAGCATGGGACACCTGGAGGCCTCAGTGAACTTTATTCATGAAGGTTTGAAAAGGGAAGCTCTCTTGATGGTGACCCAAGTGTTTCTCTCCTCCTCTCTCCCATTTTGATGCCTGTACGATGCACAATTGCACAGTGGAGTTTAAGCATGGTGACATCTCAATGGGATGTAGCCCCTCTGCATGTTCTGTGGTGGGGTTGGACTGCCTCCTCTCCTCACATCACCCCCTCATTCCAAAAGCTGGGGCACCACTGTGCTTCAGAGTTGTCAACAGAGAAGTCCAGGCTAGGTGACCATGAGGTTGTACCAGGTGAGCAGGGCATGGGAGGGAAACACCAAGGCATTCCCAGGGCTTCCAACCCTAGTAGGGGGCAGGGGAGCCGGGGGGGAGGGAGTCTTGTAGACTGCATTTTCCTCCACTGGAACTTGCAATATGAAGTTAGGTAGATGCTTACAAAACACCAAAGAGGAGTTGGAAATTGTTTGCAAAACCAATTTGACTAAATATGTGTGTTTATATTGGGTTATTGCGAAAGAATATTAAACTCTGCCAAAAAAATTCAGTGTGGGGAAAAATAGGCATAAGAAGTTTTAATGGCTCTTTTCCTGATTACAGAGTAATTTCTGAACAGTGTAGAAATTTTACAAGACTGAGGAAAGTATGAAGAACAATCAAGATGAACCCAAATTTCACTACCCAGAGAAAACAACTGTTAGCATTTTATATGTATATGCACATATAGCATTATATACATAATATGTGTGTAAATATACATATAGATTTATAACATCATACAGAGCCTCATAGATAGTGTTATATATAGACTATGTAACATTACGTATATAGCATTATACAAATATATCCTTTCTATCTTACATTACACTAAATGACAAATAAAGCTCTGTAAGTAATAAGCACTTAACTTATGCTAGCATTGTAAGTACTTTAGACACCTTACCTTGTTCTTAAGTATGACTATCGTCTCCATTTCATATCAAGGAGACACGGAGGACACACAAGCAGCAAGAGGCAAAGCTAAGTTCTGAAGCCTGATGTGCATGAAATCACCTCTAAACCAGACCTACTTAGAGCGTGGCCCACCACCCTGCCCAGCACTGGCCTGCAAGCCACATGTTAGCACTCTGTGCTGATATAAAAAAGGGAAATTGAGGACAAACATTTGGAAAGATTTGTAGCAATTTCATAGTCAGTGACTCCTATTAATGGGGAGGGTTTGGGGTGTCCAATTTGCACAGCGAGTAGCATATGGTGTGAACTGGAACTGGCCACTAAGTAGGATACATCCTAGAATGCAATCGATTGGAAATTTTAAAACAAACCTGGTCCTTCTCCTCTAAGAGCACCATTCTAAATCACTATATTGCCTCCCTGGGATGAAAACAATGAAATAAATGTTGCCAAGTAGGATGCTAAGAAATAAGAAGACAAAAGATACGAGCTCAGCTCCACAAACAGCTTTGTCACCAAACACGAGATCACTTGTGGTCCTTGACTTTTTGGCAATCCTTGCACCGCACAATCATGACACAATGCCAATGAGGACACATAGTGCAGTGCTTGAGAGGAGAGAGAACAAACCTCTGATGGTCCTTTGCAGTCCCACCTTTGCAGACATACCAGCTGTCTCCACCTGTCCATCCCTTCCCCCATAATAGAATCTCAGCCGAGTGCACAGAAGCCCAGGATAAACATGTGCTCCCTGCTTCCCTTGCAGCTAGGTATGCCAGTTGATTGCATTCTGGACAAAGGGAACTTCTTTATCTCTTCCTCCGTCTATTGCTTGGAATATGGATGTGATGGACCATGAGAAAAGGGATTCACGCTAGAGATGGCAGAAGGACCTGAATTTCTAAGCATTTTAAGGAGTAACCATAGTTAAGCCAGAACTGACTGCCTGCTTGGGGACTCACACAGAGAGAGAATAAAATCTGTCTTGAATAAGTCACAGCAATTCTGAGTTTACTGCCCCTTGCATTCAAATGAATCCAAACTAACATACTCATGCAGCCAAGCCTATTAACCTCTTGATCCTTCTTCAGTTCCCCTAAGTTGTCTTTGTTGAGTCTGATGGGGGCTGGGAAAGGCTGATAGAAAATCTCACAGACTCCATTTGAGACCAGGGAGAGATAGAATAGAATTCCCAAAGGGACATTTTGTAGGAAACTGACTTGGAGCCAAAGAGTTTTCTCATGTGTCCAATATTTTGTGCTAACACGCCAGCCGGTCAGCATTCTGACGAGTGTGTCGTGCCTTTGGGGATTAACCCATCTGGAGTTTACATTAGAGGTGGTGTTTCACCAAGCACACTCACTAAGGATTTGTGACTGTTCCCTTCCTGTTGCCTCTGGTCACCAATGTTGTGCTGGGTGCTCAATACATCATTAAAATTCAAAATATATTTTTAAAATTAGAATATTAAATATTGGAGTACATAAGCTTACAACTCAATAAATTGCACCAGAAACAAAGGAGGCAAATACTCAAAACTCATCACTTCTTATTATTTTGTTTTACCCTTTGCTATTATCTATATTCTTGAGATTATTTTGTTCCTTGTTACATGTGCATGGTGGAATTGCTCTGTTATGGTGAGCCACCCACATCTCTTCCCAACTGTCACTTCAGCAACATGATGGTGATGGCTTAAAGGTAACCAGGGTGGGAAAAGGAGTTGGTTGGATTTCTACCATGCTAGACAGTGTTGGGCCAGAAAAGGAATAAAAGTCTTTATTCCTTGGGAGTTTCCAATTAGATGAAAAAATGAAATAAAATTGTATGTGTGAGGGAAAACTAATATTTAATTAGAAGGCAGTGGACCCACAGTCACAGAGTTTTGATCTGGAAAATCCCACTGAACTCCAAGCTCCACCAGGAGAGGGACTCTATCTACTTCATTCACCACTATGTCTCAGCCCTTGGCACAATTCCAGACACATCAAAGCAGATGAGGCAAACCTGGCCCATGCATGGGCAGAAAAACATGTCCTCTACCAACCCTTCCAGCTTTGAGAATGCAGAGGGCTGTCATCCATCCAAACTGAGACTAAGGGAAGTGACCCAAGACTGAAAGCCAGGTCGGCCAACATGGGAAGAGGGGTCACACTGAACTCTGAGCCAAGTTGGGTAAGCCAAGAGCTCTGATTCAGAGTTCACATTGAAAATGTCACTGAGGTCTTGGTAAGAATAGTGAGAGAACATTCCTTTCTGTTCTTTTCTGCTATGTTGTACTGGACTTCATGGTTTGGCTTAAAATTGTCTTTTGTCTCCCAGCTGAAGGGTTTGTCAATAACCCCACCCAGAACCCGCCTCCTGCCACCTCTCACCCTTCCAACTCACTGTGGAGTGTATTCCCACACCCTTCTAACATTTCTCACTGATAATCTGAGAAACAATTACAGCAATTGTCTGAGTATATTTCTTTCCTGTCTTTGGCTAAACTACAATTTTGCCATTTAGGAAAGTTACAAATGGAATGCAAATGTGGCCCTTTGCTCTTCCATATCATTACCACTGTGATTCTTATTTGGAAAGGGAAATGGTGGCACGTGTGAGTAACACTCAAATTTAGTGTAAATTTCAAAAGAAAAGGCAGGTTTTCTCAGTTACTGGAGATGCAGAAACAACAGCTTATTAATCCATCCTGACTATGATATTCCACCACTTTCTATGGCTCCCCCATCCTATGCCACCCAACACACACACACATACCCCTCCTCCTCCATCTGAAATGATGAACTCGCAAGATCATTACTCTTTTCAATTCTAAAGTGCCCCCAGAGAGCGTTCAAGGGTATTCATTCTCTTGGAGAAAGGCAGTACCGGGATTGAACTCAGAGCCTTGAGCTTGCTAGGCAGGCACTCTACAACTTGAGCCACGCCCCAGCCCATTTTTACTTTGGTTATGTTTGAGATATGGACTCACTGTATACCCAGGCCAGCCTGGACTGAGATGCTATTTATATCTCCCTTGTAGCTGGGATGACAGCACACGCCACTCTGCCCAGCTTTTTATTGGTTAAAATGGGATGGCACTAACTTTTTTGCCCGGGCTGGCCTTGAACCAGGATCCCCTGATCTCCACTCACTTTTGGAGTAGCTAGGATTCCAGGCTTGCACCATCACGTCCAGCAGATAATTATTTTTCTTGAGTTGTTTTTTTTTTTAAAGGTTACACTGATTAAAAAAAGACTAGCCTTTTCCGTGTAGAAAATGAAGATGAAAATTTATGATTACAATCTCACAAAATGATGAAGGGTGTGAAGAAGTGAAGATAGATTTGTTCCTTGAGTTCTGACACACCAGAACTAAGGGGATATAGTATGAATCAAAGGAACTGCCTGTTCATAAATCCATTTACACCTGCCCAGAGTGCCCGAGGGGATCTTGGTAATCCCAGGATCCCAGAAGTTGCTGGGGCCCAGAGGAAGGGTCTGAATTAGAATTCCCTCCCTGCCAACTGCACTGCCTTCGGCAATTTTGTCCAAATGCAAAATAGAGATGGTGTTATCTGTACAAAAGGGTTGGGAGAAGAACAAAATAAGAGAAATAGCCCCATTGGTGCCTTGCAATTGTGTTTGCTCATAAATGTTAGCTCTCCCCTGCTTGTCTGACTTGCCCTATCTCCCCAGACAGTACCTTGGACAAATTATTATCAATAGCGATCTTATTGTTCCCAAGAAGAGATTCAGGTAAAAATTCTGTATAGCTGGAGTGGGGGGAGGTATAAATGGTACATAAAGCTTCAGGTATTTCAATGAATCCCCCCACAGCTGGCAGTTAGAAGGACAAATTGGTCCTCAGCCAGTGTCAGAGACGAGAAAACTGTCCAGCTGCTCCTTCCGGCTTCTGCAGAAACTCTTCCATCCCTTATTAATATGAGGCCTGTATTAGTTGTCTAAATAGCTACTATGCTCTATTAGTTTGAGTTAAAATGTTAATGAGAGGTAATGACTTTTAATTTGCTGTCACCCCCATATAATGCATACATTTTAACCCAAACATTAATGACTTTGCCTAAAGAAATGATGATTGCAGAGCCAGTGCCAGTGGCTCATGCCTGTAATCCTAACTACTTGGGATGCTGAAGTTGGGAAGATGGCAGTTTGAAGCCAGCTTGAGCAAATAGTTTGCAAGACCCCATCTCAATCAATAGTTGGACATAGCATGTATATCTGTCATCCAAAGCTCCATGGGAGGCTGAGATCAGGAGGATTGGGGTCCTAAGCCAGTGAGACCCACCTCAATAGAAGAAAGCTAGGTGTGGTGACGTACACCTGTCATCCAGCAATGGATGAGAAGTGTAAAATAGGAGGACAGTGGTAGAGGCCAGCCTGGGCAAAAAGCGAGAACTTACCTCCAAAATAACCAGAGCAAAAAGGGCTGAAGTGTGGCTCAGTGGAGCGCCTGTATAGAAGCGTATATCCCTGAGTTCAAATCCCAGTACTGCCAACAAAAATAAAAGATTGTGGGACTTCCCAATTTCTTTGGAAATCCAGGGCAGGAAAAAGTATTTGCTTAACACAGAGGTAATAGAAGGAGAGGGAAGAAGTGAGAATGACCAAGCCAAGATGTACCTGTGTGACATGACACAGGCAGCTTGACATTTTCTACCAATCTGATCAAACTGCAGAAACCAAGTCATTTCTCAGAGACAGCACCATTAAAGCAGCTGGCCCAAGATCAAAACCTATGTGCTTATACACAGTATTCTATGGACAACACAGCCACAGTGTCCTCCATCCCCTCCAAGGAAAATCCCATCTCAACAACTCTCACTGCAAGGAGAGCTTCTCCAGTGCTAAGCCATCTCTGTTTCCCAGAAGATGCACTTGAGGACCTGGGTACAAAGATTTCTCCATAAGGAGAAATCTTTTCTTGGACAGTTATCCAAGAAAAGTTTCCATTATTTCCTGGCCACTTGTAATGAATGACTTCTCTCTGGTGGATGCTAAGGAGGACTACTTCTGAGCGTGGGATGAGAACATGGGTCACCAACTAGAAAACAGAAATGGTCTCTGCTGTAATAGTGCTTGTAGGAATGAGGTTTCCCTGACTTAATAAATGCAGGATCACAGCTCTACCTCTAGGACATTTTGCATAGTAAGATTGTAGTTGTTAAAAACACAGAAAGCAGCAGGGGGAGAGACCAGCTGGTTTCTTTTTGCTCTTTTGGGTGATCTTTTCCTGTTGTTGTTTTAATGGTACTGGGGTTTGAACTCAGGGATATATGCTTGCTAAACAGGTGCTCACTGTAAAAGCAGCAGAGGTGAATGGATGTCACAAGGAGCTGGGAAAGCCATAGAGTACCATGGCTGGAAATAGTACACCTCTCCTCTGGGCCAAGGCTCCTGACACTCGGAGGAGGCCCAGCATAGAACTTTCCCCACCTCTCTGATCTGCTTCCTGTCCTGCTCTCCAGGCAGGGTGATGGGAACACCTTTTGAAGGGGAAAGCTTATCCTGGTTCCCAGCACCAATAAGGTCCAGCAGCCTCCAGTGTGGAGGCCTCCCTTCTGCTCCTCCCCCTATACACAAAGAGGCCCAAGAACTCTGTGCACAGGCAGTGATTTGGTGGGAACATCAAACATGCCCTCTTACCTTACCCACTCTGAGTTGTCATGAGGGCACAACCAACCTCCCACTCCCATTCATCTGTCAGTGCATCCCAGGCAGATAGGACAGTCCACATCACTTCCCAACAGGACTCTTCTCCCCACAGTCAAACCTCTGGGACACTTTCACAAACCACATGATCATTCCTAGAAAGTTACAGATCCCGATTTCAGGAATTGTTACAATTAGTGCAAAAAAGGGGGGAACAGATTTAGGCTAGGGCTGTAGCTCAGTGATCCACAGCTTGCCCAGCATGCAGAAGGTCCTGGGTTCCACCCCCAGTACTGGAAGAAAACAGACAAAAAACCATATTTTTAAAAATAAAAGGTAATTATCTAATTCCAGTAAAACTTAACGGGGCCTTTCCACCCCAGGCTACTGGCTGGTGCAAAGTGCAATTTGAGCTAAACTGTGTAAGGCTGGAGAAGCAGAAACTGTTCAGCATGGGATCATTCTCCCTGTGAGAGTCATGGTTTTCTAGAAAGCTTTTTGGTCACGATAGTACTCTGGGGCGGGGAGGGGATGTTACTGATTGTGCTAGAAGAAGACAAGAGCTGGCAAGATGAAGTCCACCCGGAGTCAGCACCAGCAGGGCCCAGGCATGGTGAGCCCTTAGCCTGCACTGTGGGTACAGCAGCCACCCCAGAGGGAGCCCAGGGTTCTAGCCATGACCTCCAGTAACTCAGAGTTCTCCCAGTCTTGAGTCAATCAATGGACGAAGATTACCGCCTGGAGGAGGTGGGTTTTTTTTGTAGCCTGAGCATTTTGCCCACGCAGTCAGCATCTCTGCTGAAGTTGGCCCTAGACGTTGCTTCTCCCCTTCCTTCTCCCACCTTCCCTCCTAATTCGTCAACTGGGAAACATCTGCCTGGTTGAAACCGCCCCCTCGCCAGGCGCTTGGGGCCGTCCTCAGGTGTTAGTCTTTGTGTCGGGAAAACTTTGAGAGGAAGCGAGGGCGCTGGACAAAGAGCGGGCGAGGGAGGGTGTTTGCTAGCCGGAGATGCGCGGGGAGCGGTGCGCGCTCTTCCCTGGGCTCAGCTCGGTACCCATTCCCTGTTGGTGCCTCGAGCCCAGTCTTTCTAGGCCCGCTTTCCCCGCGCCCTCGGGAACTGAAAGAAGCCAGGCGGGAGAAGCACCGGCGGGCGACTGGACGCTGGAGTTGGTGGGAGGAGGCGAGCAGAGGCGCGGAGCAAAGCTGTCAAACTGCGTGCAGAGCGGGGAGCGGGGAGCGGGCGGGGGAAGGGAGGGGAGGGAAAGAGAGGGGAGGGGAGGGGAGGGGCGGGCAGGAGCCGAGAGGGAGCGAGCGGGCTCGGCGCGACTGAGCAACCCCTATCTGTCGCCGCTGCTGCTGCTGCTGCTGCCGCTGCCACCGCCGGCCGGGACTCGCTCGGAGCGCAGGGTGTCCGCCCGCTGCGCGTGGCGCGCGGAGGCTCCCGCGCCCGCCGCTGCGCCCTCCAGTCCCTGCTCCTCGCGCCGGCCCGCACGGGTCCCGGCGGGCGCAAACCCACCATGCAGCTGCAGTTCCGGAGCTGGATGCTGGCCGCGCTCACGCTGCTCGTGGTCTTCCTCATCTTCGCAGACATCTCGGAGATCGAAGAAGAAATCTGGTAAATAGCTGCTCCCGGGCCCATGCCACGAGCCCTGGCGGGATCCCTCTTTCCCCGGCGTGCTCTGCCCCCCCCCCACATACACACCCTCTTTGTGTGCGCCGCGCCCCTCTGTCGCTCCGCTGGAGAGGTGGGGACTGGGTTGGGTTGGGGGTGGCAGTGCCAGGGGCCCGGGACGGTGGGGGCGCGGCTGGCGTGGAGGTGTCCCCGGGCAGGGTGCATGGGCAGCCCCAGCCAACCCGCGCTGGGAAGCGGACTCGCCCACCCTGCCTCCTTCCCCGGCGTGTTCAAGCGCAGTGTCGCTGGGGTCGAGGGAGGGCGCCGGGGAGTGTCTCGGGCGGGTGCAGGGACCTAGAGTGGAGGGAGGCAGGAGTTTCTTTGTCTCCGGCTCGGCCGCTTTCTCGCCTTGGCAAAGTGGGCAGGGGGCGCACGGGAATCTCTGAGCTGGGGGAGGGGATCCCCGGGCGGGAGCAGAGAGCAGGGGCTCTGCACCGACTCGCGAGAATGGGAATGTGTCCCGCACACACGGACACTCGCGCACGCCGGCCCGGGATCGGGGCATGGGGACTGGCACCACTAGAGGCGTGGTCGCTGGGCTGGAGGAGACCCCCGCCTTCGCCTGGCTTTGGATGCTCAGCCAACCCACCGACGCCCCCGGAGACCCCAGGTTGCCGTGCGCTCGCAGCACAGAGAGACCATAAGGTTTCAGGAAAGTCTGTACCGCCGCCCGGTGGGCTTCAGGGCCCCCGGGGCGCGGTCTCACCGGAGCTCCGCCAGATGTCTGCAGTGGTGGGGCGACTCTGCGACCCCTAGCTCCTCCTGGCTCGGGACTTCCTGGAGCGCGCGCTTGCGGCACGGGACGCATCCGCGTATTGACCCGCAGGCTGAGACTCAAATCGCCCCACCCAGCAGCCTCCTGCGTGCCCAGCCCGACCCCTCTCCACAGGCTCCAAAGGGCTGTGGACAGGTGGGGTTCTGAACTGGCCTGTCACGGAGAGGGCCAGGTCTGGGAGAAGGCAGAAGGTCCCTTCCTCTGCTGGGTTAGTACGGAGCCCGGCGTCTAAGGCGCGTCCCGCCGCGTGCGTTCCTCCTTTGTCCCACTTGTTATTTCATTCATTACCAACGCGAACTGAGGCTGTCAGGTCTTTCAAAAAAGAGATGGGGTCCTGAACCCAACATGCGAGGGCCCTAAGTTGTAACCTGGGGACAGGTGCCACTTCTGTCCCTTTCTTCCTGTCCCTGCCTGTCTCTTCAGCCCTACAGTTCCTTCTGTGGACTCCACCATGCCCCCAGGAAACCCTGTCTCTTGCCTTTTTCTCCTCCCCACGCTCAGTTTCCCCAGGAGCTCAGAAAACTTTCACAAATGCTGTTCAGATAATATATGATGTGCCACGAGTTCCCACGTGGAGACAGAAAAGCAAGCTACTTCTTAGCTATTTGCCTCAAGCCATGGGTAATCCTGCAAGTCAAGTCCTGGGATGATGGAGATACAGTGAAGACTGGGTCTCTGCTCCCAGGTGAGGGCTCTGCCTGGGATCTCAAGCCCAGATCATTTGCTGACCTTTGACAATGTGACAGAGAGAAGGACCTACAGCTGCCTATTGTTCTGCTGTAAAACACAAGTGCTACTTCCATGCAGGTGTTCTCACCCATCCCTCACTGAACTTTTGCTGAATACCTTCTCTAGCCAGGGCCTTCTAATTTTTCAAGTGCAATCAGGTCATGTTGCAGATCGTGTCACCCTTTCGTGCCAAATACATTGCCAAACCTCCACCTCTCACATCGAGTTGTTCCAGCGGGGAATCTGAGAAGGAACTCCGTGGCTGGACTGAGAAGATTATTTACATATCAAGTATATATTTAAAACCCAGGGCTCTTTTGCTATGAGTGTATCCTCTGGGACCTGTTTCACCTGAGTGTCCCTACTTCTTTTTATCCTGTCCCTGCCAGAGTTGACCCTAGAAAGAAATTGTCACGCAGGTCAAATTTAGCATCTTCTGTAGCATCTTCCTTGCCTCTGCTCTTCACAGTGACCCTGAGTGTGACCAGTCATGACTCCAGCCTGGGATGCCACCCTCTCCCGGTCTGATTTGGCTGCTTTGGGACATCGCTCTACATGCTGGGTCACCCACTCACAGTCACCCTCACTTAATTATGCTTAATCTAGAGGGAACGAGGCTCATTGGACATTTGCCACCACAGAAGAAGGAGAGGCCTGGGACAAAGAATGGGAATACCAACACCACCTTCTCTCTGCTTGGAAGTGAGCTTTTAACATAGTTACTTGACCCTTGGAATCACCCCAATTTTTGAATAGCCACAGCTCAGTGCCAGCCTATGCCCTGCTAAGAGAAGCCAGTGAGGGGTGTCAAAAGAGCTCTGTCTCTCTGGCCATATGCTTTCCCTGAAGACCTGGAATCCTATCCAGGACCATAGAGTGTGTGCACCTGCCCTGCCCACCTTTCCCCTGCATGTTATCGACCTTAGCTAGGATCATAAGTTACCTGCAAGTATGAGTCTCTAGAAGAGAAAAATGGTCCTGTCATAGGAGGGCTGTTTTCTGGAGGACAGTGGACAATGGGACCTTGTGATCTTGGGGTGGGGAGAGGGGAGAAGCAGGCAGGAAAGACAGAAGAAATCACTTTGGGGAGTAAATTTTCCAAGGATTGAGGAATGAAAATAAAATAAGAAAACAAATTACACAGTATTGTCTGGAGGAATTAAATTAAGATCCACTTTTCTGAAACTCTTAGAAAATTAGGCTTTTGATGTGGTAGCCTCAGAGGTCCTGACCTGCCCAAGGAATCGGATCCTGTGTGGCAAGGGGCAGGACTCTCTTGAAGGAGCTTTTTCTAACACATCTATCTCTTTTCCTAAGTGATTGTTTTCAAAGTTCCACTTCTGACTCTCTTGCTGTTGCTCAGCTGGGGCTGAATGAGAAAAGGAAGCGTAGAAAGACAAATTCTCTGCAAGACACCCAGACAGTCCCGTCTGAGAGCCAAGGAATGAATTCAAATTTTAAGTCAGAACTTGGGTGGGGCTTTGGTGAAACCGTCTCTGATCAACTCCTGTACCTCCTGAGTTTTAGAATCAATTGGTCCAGTTGTAAGCTGAGTCCTGCTGCTTGGCCCCTGGGCTTTCATCTTGAACGTAACCTCCATGGTGAGGAGGGAGCGGTATGGTTGTCATGTCCACCAGTGTCCCCAGAACTGGCACATAGAAGGCACTCAGTACATACCGGTTGGATGAATATCCTTCCTGAGTCTGGCACAGGTGCTGGGCACACACAAAGCATCCTTGAGCAAGACTACGGCTCACAGATCCCCAGAACAGGAAGGGCTCCCCCTATAGGAAACCTCCCTTCTTTGACCCTAAGACGTAGCATCCTTATCCAAGGCCACACACTGGCTGGGTACAAGCAGAGCAGACTTGTACAGGTCTCTCTTTTGTAACCTGATGCCCTAGTCCCCAAATGAGCTATTGTAGTCAGAAAAGAGTTCTAGAACTCTAAAGCATCAGTAAGTAGCTAGTAATAACAATCTCAGCTGTGACCGTGATGAAGATAACAGTAATGGTTAGCGTGAATTGAATCATTCCTGCTAGCCAAGAGATATTCCACAGCCTCCGCAGACATTGGCATGTTTTGCCCTCATGGCAATGCAGTGACCAGCAACCAGCAACACCAAGAACTATTTGTTGAACTCTGTGTGCCAGGCACGGTGCTAACTACTTTGAAACACCTGTTCACTGAACCCTCCCCAAGCTCCTCCAAGCTGGGTACAATTCTTCTCCCCAGTTTATCCATAGAAAAACTGAGGCTGAGAGGTTGTTTATCTTGCCAGTGATAAAGCAGATACTTGGCCCCAGCTGTCCAGAGGACAATTGTCCATGCTCTCGACCACCATGCCAGACTTCCACATCCTCTGAATCGTTTCCCCCTGTGTTTCCTCATTCCATTCCCAGGTTCTTCCAATGGTCCAGAGTTTTCCTAAGAGCTTGGCCTGACCTCGTTAGTTTCCCTCTCATTGATTTGAAAAGAAAGGAGGTGAATGAGGAAGCCTGGAGAAGGAGTCAGGGCCCATCTCCCCAAGATGTCCCTCCACTCCAGCCATGCTGGCACATCAGACCCCTGCCTGCCACTCAAGGTCACCTGTCATGGCCAAGAGCATCCCAGACTCTCTGGGCTAAATCTTCTGGAGAGAGAGATGTGTCACTCCATTGTAAGTGTGATTCTGGTGACCATTGAACGGGCTTCCTCACTTCCACACAGACATAACTCCAGCATCTGGAGGAAAGGTGATGGCAAAGACCGTTAGCATCTGGTTCCTCCTCTTGGGCACCAATTTGTTAAAATGGACATCTGACCAGTCAGGATTGGCACATTTCGTACACCATGCCAGGGGTCCTGGGCAGGGGTCTGTACCAAACATCATGCCCTGTCTGGGAAAGTAATTGACAAGGAGGGTTACTTCTCATCACCAGCCATGACTAGACCTGTGAACAGGTGTACAAGAGCCCGGTGAGGTGCAAACTTAGCAGATAAGTCCAGGTGGATGTAAAAGAAAATGACCTTGGGCAGTTGCAATTTGAGCATTCCATAAGAACACACATTTGTGCAAGGTGATGCAATTTTTTCTTTTGGAAAAAGCCCATTTTTTTCCCCTGTCTTAGAATATTTCACCCAAGTATAAACACAATTGCAGGATAAAATAGAAGAGAAACAAGGGCTGGTTTTTAACTCACTTGCTCCAACTCCCTTTTGCCAACTGTTCCCAGAGTCAAATTTAAATTGTAAATAGATATCCATCTTAGAAACCAATTCAACACTAGGGGCCTCTTTCCCCTTGTGAAGCAGGGTTGCTAAGGTTTTAAAATTGTTTAGGTTTTGCAAATTGGGAATGTCGTAAATTGCAAATTAAATACTTGTCAAAGAGAGTAGGATTTTAGAAAGGCTCTCATTTCTTTGAGCAGGACATACAATGCAAAGTATAAAGTAGCTCTCTTCAGCCTCCCGGGGGCTTCACCCATTCAGGATCACTCAAAGTCCTCCAGATTGTACCATGGTTTCACACCTCTGTGCCTTTGCGTGTGCTAATAATCCTCCTTTCTGTCATTCCTGCCTCCATCCCAGGTCCTCTTTCCCCACACTGCTCTGTCTCTTCCTTCAAGGCTAAGGTCTCTCCATCACCTCCTTTGCACAGCACTCCCAGCCCCCACCCCCTCCTCAGACAATTTGGATAGTTACTTTTCCTGCCTCTACCCTTAGCATCCCATCATGTCAGCACCCCATGGAGATGGAGTCTACAATTCTGCTTTCTTTATTCCTTATCCCCAGCTTCTGGTGATAAGTATGTGATTTAGATGAGGAGCTTATAAGATATTTTTGAATGAACAAATGCAGGCTTCAGACATAGTAAAATAAACAACCAACCAAAAGGTCTACCCTACTCCCATAGCAGTTAAACACCCTCTGCTTGGTCAGAAAGCCATAGGTTCCTCCCATGACCAATAAGGAGGGTATAGCCTGGCCTTGACATTGTTCATTGTCTCACAGTGTTGGGGGGCGTCCAATGGGAATAAAAGAAAACCCCTTTCTAGTTTGTAAAATAGGAAGGTCCAGAGGCACGTTTGCCCCCTGCCAGTTCAGCTACAAAGCAAAGATGTGGAACCCACATTCCAACCTCTGCTCAGCTATTTGCTCTACAGACAGACCCTTCTCACCCTGTCACAGTTCACAGCACCATGGTGACTGCCCCCTCCTTCCTTCTGGAGAGCCAGCTCTATCTTTATCACCTCAGATAAAGTGTGCTGACACTGAGAGCAGACCTGAAACTTGGGGACAGTTGTCTCCTTCCAAGGGCTGGTCCATGGGAAAGATGCCACAAGAGGAGTGTTTGAGACAAGGAGAGTAGAATGAAAGTGAGGTCCCGCCCATGGGTGTCATCTGTGACACATTCTTTATCAAGCACTTCAAAGTGGTGTTTCTATTTTAAAACCCTGGACAAAACAGGGATTTGTGGTGATGGGTCAAGACCCGGACAGCTGTGTGGCTCTTGATATTCTCAAGAGAATCTGATCTCTGCTGCCTCAAGAAAAAAATATGAGTTAGACAGACAGATGGCAGGATACACAGCAACAGGAATGCCACCAGCCGGATGAGTCAGGTGGTTGTCTCCTGCCCAGGGATGGGGACAGGTCCTTCTTCGAGGCATGCTGGAGTGAGGCTCCATCCCTTGGGGCTGACTGCCTGCCAGTCTGGGACTTGTTTGCTGTCTCTCTGGTACAGAAGCTTGTCCTCAAGTGTTAAAGATTCGTCACTCTCCTGGGTGGCAGCTGGGCTGCTTTTAAATTCTCCCCAGTCACCCGCAATTCATCACCAGCTAGGAAGCTGCCCGGTGTCCTGAGGGGACCCATTTGTCCCAGCATTTTCTCAGCTTCAGCTGTCACTAACTTTGTGGTGACAAGAATGGCTTCAACCAGAAAGAGCAGTGGCCCCAACATGACTTGTGTCTATACCCCACATTGGCTGCTGTGACTCCTCCCCTTCACTTAAGAACACTTGAGGTTCTGATCCATCCTCTCCAGCATTGTGCCTTGCTGTGTGGATGTACATCTGAGCCCTGAAACTGCTCCCTCAGAGGGACACTCCTCCCTGTCACAGGGCTTCCCCAGTGTGCTACTGGAGGAACTCAGAGGGATTTGGCTCTGCTTCCTGCTCCCTCTTTAAGGTTAAAGGTTGCCATTCCTCCTCCTCTAGTCTCTGTCAATGACAGGTGGTTCCCAAATGCTGATATGCACTGCAGATAGGTGGTGATCCAAAAGGAAAAAAGCAAAGAAAAGAGAAAAAGTACAACATAAGCAAAATAATTAAGTTAGTTTCAAGTTACCAGCTGTTGCTCTCGGAGAACTCCTACATTTTCATTTTTGTTTTGGTTTTTTTTCTTTTGGGCACTAAGATGAGCTTTTAAGAAAAAGGGTGATGCAAAAGGGTGTCATCTATAATGTTCTTTCTTGGCCAGAGAGCTTGGTAACTAATGCGTGTCAACCTCACTTTTTTTGGAGGTGCTCTGAGTTCTTGAAACCTAATAGTCTGGGTCCTGAAAGTGAATGGAGGGGTCACTTTGGGGACACAGCCTCACTCCTCACATGGTTATTGTCCCCACAGAGGCTGCTGCCAACAGAGAACAACAATGAGGTCATTTTTGTAAACTCTCAGACTTTAGCTCTGTTCACACCTGTATTGCTCCTAACAACCCCATGAAGCCTAGTTTACTATTATCCATAGTTTACAGGTGAGGAAGCTGAGTCACAAAGCAGTTAAATAATTTAGCTAAAATCACCCAGCTTAGTAAGGCACAGAGCTGGCATTTGAGCCCAAGCTCCAGGGAACAAATAGAACTGTCCAAAAACGTATAAAATGACATCCAGTGGGCAAAACATACCCTCATAGTCCCAAGGAACGAGACTTAGACACGCTGAGGTCTGTGGAGCGGGGTCTGGGGACACAGCAAGGCCAAAGGAGACCTTCAGGACAGTTCATTAGGTGGAATAGGGCAGTTGAAGAGATGGATACAATTTGGGTACCAGCTCCAAAACATCTTAATGTGGAATGGGGGGAGGACCTCTCTGCCTCTGTCTCCCCTCTGTCCCTCTCCTCCGGCCACCTCCTTGCCCCCAGCAAGTCTCATCAGAATGGCTGTGTAGTGTGGCATTTGTTTGACCATTTCATGACTAGAGAGGCAGATACACACTGAGAAAAGAGGAAAACAACATACATGATTAAGGCCTAAGGAATTTTCTTTTGAAGAAAGATAGAAGGGCTGGTGCCACACCAGCTGATAAGAGCCCAGGGAGAAAGGAAAAAAATAAAAGAAACCCTGAAGTGAGGGGACAGGCTTCATGCTGGGAGACTGTTCAGTCCAGGGAGCCCCATTTCCTGGTTACTGAAACCTTCTGTTGAGAGCTCACCTTGGTCATCTCACTTAACCCTCCCAACTACACTGTTTGCCCACTGGCAGACAAGGAAAGGAGACTCAGAGAGGTTCCAGGACTTGTTAAGGTCACAGAGCTGGTACAAGAAAAGCTGGCCAGCTTTGCCTGACCACACCCTCCTGTACTTGGCCACATTTTGTACTGGAGGTTTTGTATTGCCTTCTACCCCTTGCTTGGACCTCGTATGCTCTATTCCACTTTTTGGTACCACACAGCAAGTCTACAGAAGGATGCTAGAAGCTTTCCCAACTATAGGAAAAAAGTCATAACCTGCCATGAAGATCCATAACCTGCCAGCACAGCCATGGCTATTTGGCACAGCATCACAGTGGATTCTCGGAAAGAGGCACCTGGGTTCTACCCAGGGAGGCACAAGTGTCTGCTATCAACTCTCCTTGTCTCTAATTTCTAGAATACGAGCATTGTCCGCACTCAGATGAGCAGGGCCCAGGGTAATTCACACCTTTGTTTGTGGTAAATAAGGAAGGCTCAGGGCATCAGATATCAGGAGAGGTGAGCTGGTAAGTTGATAGGGCAGGTGAATTGGGTCTGCTGCTTTCCTATACCAGCAAAGGCCCGCCAGTGGACGGGACTGCACTTGGACCCTGGGTGATGTCTAAACTGTGCCTTCATCAAAATGTATAGTTCCCAGGAGAATCAAAGAAAAGGCAAGAGAGAAACTCTCCATTGTATTCTGTCAGACCTAGGATTAAACTCACCATCGGCCACCTAAAAGGGTGACCCACAGTAGCCCAGCCTTGGTGTGGAGCCAGCCAAGATTCTGCAGCCCCTTCCCCAGCCTGCCCACACTACCTGCTGTGTCAGAATGACTCACTTAGGTCTTCAGATACACCTTTCCTAGCTGCTACCTGGGCTTACTTCTGTCTATAAGGACTAAATTCTTCCTAGAGCTGTACTTACTGCTCATATGCAATACATTGGGATATACTTTTAGAACAGCTGGAAGCTACTTTTGGGAGATTGAGACGCTATTGTCTAAGGAAACATTTATTACCTGTGTGGACTCAGACTAAGAGTCCTCACCTTTCTGAACCTCAGTTTCTGAATCTGTATAGTGGGTCGATAGTAACCAACTCACAGTACCCAGAGCGTAAAGTAGAACACAAATAACAGAATATAAAATGGTGCAGCCACTGTGGGAAACAAGAATAGTTCCTCAAAAAATTTAGCATAGAATTAATTGTCATTTGATCTAGCAATCCCTCTTTTGAGTATACATCCCCAAAAAATTGTAAGCAGACACCCAAACAGATAGTTGTACAACTGTTCATAGAAGCAGTATTCACAATAGCCAAAAGGTGGCAGTAACCCAAGGGTCTGATGTCAAGTGAACAGATAAACAACATGTGGTCCACACATACAATGGAATATTATTCAGCCTTTAAAAAAGAAGGAAATTCTCACATATGCTACAACATGGATGAACCTTGAGGACAAGTGAAACAAACCAGCCACAAACAGACAAATACTGTATGGTTCCACTTTCGTGAGGTTCCTACTAAGTGGTCAAATTCATACATACCTAAGGTAGAATTGCTGCTGATTTCACACAAATGAAAGCAGCCAAAAGAATGCCTGGTAGATGTTCAGGACTTGTTGATTTATTTTAAGAGCACAGTTGTGGTTTGAACAAAGCAACATCAATGTATTATTTAATTTAAAAAACCTGGTGCCAAGGAGCTGGAAGGAGAGAACAGAGGGAGATAAAGAGGGAGTGGCACAGACACAGAATTGAAAAGCTGCATGCATTGTGATGTTTGGATACACTTGCTGGAGTGCCCCAGACACCCAACAGCTGGGACTTAGGACTGTGAGAAGTGCAAACACACGGCCACTGTGTAAAGTCCTCACTGGGCAGCCTCTCTAAATTTGGTGGAGGGGCCTGTAAGGTCTCATAAAAACCTAAGCACATGGAAGGCACAGAGTGGTGGGGGAGAAGGCAGAGAGGCCAAGGCCAAGGCTGTTCCTCCCAACTTTCCCTTCTCCTTTCCCCTCTCACTTTGAGCATCAAAACAGTGTTTTTGGTTCAAGGGTGAGCCTAACAAAAGGGTCTCCAAATGCTGGTCCTGGGATTTGGCTCCCACCAGGCTGGCAAATCTCTTTCTTTTCCGGTTCAAGCCACATACTTCTGGCAAAAGAGCATAAAGGAACAGGTGACGTGGATTCTGGGAGGCACAGCCTCCCTAAGATGGCTCTCAAACGTTTGGGAAAGCATCCACATCACCTCCAGGACATCTCAAAATCAGAGTGCTGGGCCCCACTGGGAACTTCTGAGACCTGAGAATTTGTCTTGGACAAGTTCCAGGTGGCATTTATGCCCTCTGAGGGCCTTGCCTTGAGGACCAGTGGGCTAGGGTCTCTTTACTCAAAGAGTGGTCCTTGGACCACCAACATGATCATGCTCTGAAAGTTTGCTGGACAGAATGAATCTCTGAATCTAAATCTGCATTGTACCGAGAGCGCGTGTACACACGCTCTGCTGGTGGGAACACAGTCATGCACACCATATAATGGCGTTTTGGTCAATCCCAGAATGCAGCTGCCACAGTGGTCCCACGAACTTACAAAGGAGCCGAAAACTCCTTATCACTGAGCATTTTTACTGTACTGTTTCTTTGTTTAAATAGGTTTAGATACACAGCTGTGCTAGAGAGACAATAGCACTCCCTGTTGTCCTAGGAATGACAGGCTACGCATCCAGTTTCAGTGTGTAGTAGGCTGTATACCATCCGCTTTGTATGTATGTTCTGTAATAGTCACACAACAATGAAATCACTTAATGATGCATTTCTTGGAACATGTCCCCATCATTAAAAGACATGAGTGTAATTGCCTATTTCTGTAGTTCACTGACCCCAGCAAGTGACCCTGGTCTTTCTCACAAGGAGAAACTTGGCCATTAGTTCTGTTGCCCATCAGAGTTTGCCTAGGGTGACCTGCTAAGAGATGTCAGAAAAATGAATAATAACTCATTGCGAGATGCCCGTGAATGTACCAGGAACTCTTCATGCATTATTTCATTCATTTATTATAAAAAATTCTGCAAAACCCATTTTATGGACAGGTAAACTGAAACTCAAGTCGAGTAACTGCTTCATAAAGCCAGAAAAAGGACCTGAGTTTTTTCAGGGTCTAACTGGCTGTGTTCCCAGGTGCCAGGAGTTCAACCATGTGGACTAACCTGCTTCCCTCTCTTAGTCCTCCAAAATGAGGCTGGAGCCATGAGGTAAGGCCAGAAGAAACCTCAGCCAAGGTTTGAATTGACTTGTTAAATGAGTCTAAGAAGCTGCAGTCCCCCGATGGAAATTTCTGGAGAGGTTGGAAAGCAAAGCACTCCTCACCCATGTCATTAGGCCCCTCAGTGAGGTGGCTAGACTGTGATCATTCACACGGCAAATGGCCTCACTTCACAGTTGGCACACACAGCAACACACAGAGTTCTGGGAGTTCCTGAGTGGATTTGGTGGCCTGCCCAGCCTGCAAACTAATTGTAAACTTCACTGTCAGTTCCCAAATGCCAAGGAATTGAGAAGGGAAGTCTCTGGGGATGATGGGAGGCAAGTATTGGGGAGCCTTTAAAACCCATCTGCTCTTTCAGCTAAAGAGAGCCTCTGGGCACACTGGCAGCCAGGAATTTTACTGTATTTATTCTATTTAGGGTAAAGGATATTGATATTCTATTTATGGTAGTGACATAAAGATGCCTTTTGTGATAAACTCATTTAGTTTTTAAGTGAGTCAATTTATAGACAAGTATTAAGTCAATAAAGTTGAGTTACCAAAACAGCATGAAGGTAGATCCAGAAAATGGTTGATGTTTATGCAGCGATGGGCCAGCCTCACTGTCCCCCACAGTCATTGTCTACCCAGTGACAATGCCCTGTGAGATTTCTATAGAGTGTGAGTGAGTTAATCCTCCAAAGAAAATGTACCTAATTACAGAAATGATGTAACACTGTATTTGGAAATTGCTCAGTGCGCAACAAAGAACCCTTCAATGAACCAACCTTGCAGATGGCTTCAATGGTGTGGTCAACACATCCCTGGAAGAGGGTGGTTCCGCCAAGAGGAGAGGATGGTGTAGGACCAAGGGAACCTCCTGTCCATGCAGAACCCCCAGGTCAGACCCCATCTTTCATTCTTCTGGAGCTCTGTTTCTCTCAGTCACCTCTGCCCATTTGCTGAGCAGTGTCTTCCCTGCCTACTAGACTGTAGCTCACTAACAGCTAGGACCATTTCAGATTTGTGCCTTGTGGTGCAAGGCTCCCTGGGTGGTACCTGGCAGAGAGTAGATGTTTGTTTGGACACCAAGGAAAGAAAGGAGGAAGAGCAAGGGAAGAAAGGGAGGAGATTAGATTCTTGAGTGAGGCCCTCTGTCGCCTACATTTTAGGATCTTTTACTTATTTCTCTCCATGGCTCATGGAGAGAAAATATGGCAGAGGTGGAGGGGAGCATTGTACAGCTCCCTGAAATTGTCTGCTTTTAAATCCATTGAGTCCAATCTTATTAATAGATAAAGCCCACTTGCCTTTTCCCCAATTCAATAAAGACCAGCACACAGTTTAAGTAAGGATTCCTACCAGGCTGATCAGGGTTCCATGCAGGGTTCATAGACAGAAACCAGGGGACCGCGGGGATGCGGCCAGAATTGGGAATCAGGCGAGCCAGCCCCTGGGAGGCTGAGATCCAGCCGATAACAAGGAGATTAATAAGTGTCCGTAGCTCGATCCTCCAGCGTGGAAGAGGGCTTTCAAATCAGGGCTGGTCTGGCTGGCTTACTGGTACCTAATCTTGCCGTTTGAAGCTCAAACATTTGATAGCTGAGATCAGTTGAGATAAAATAAAGTAAAATGTGTTGACTTTTAGGTTTGTGGTTTTCATCAGAGTCCCATTGTGCACTGTTGTTTTTATTTTGTCTTGGAAACAGATGACATTAGCCTCATTCTGTCTGGACAAGGTGATGGTATTTTTTTGTTCTCATTCTTTTTTTCTTTTCATCTTCCACTAGATGGTTCTCCGTGAGGGAGGGATCCATGTCTGTCCTGTTCCTCTCTGTTCCTAGTGCATGGCTCTGTAAATGCTTGGTTAATATTTCTCAAATGCGACATTTCAGCAAAAGCAGGACACACGATGTGGCATGAGCCAATGTGCCGGAAAAACCAATCTGGTCCCGATTAGGCGAAGAAGCAGGAGCCTGATGGGGTGCTCACAGTGCCCCTGAAGGAGAGCATTGGGATGGCTCCCTGGTACTTGGTTTCTGTGACAGCTGCCATGAGCTTTGAGGCGCTGTCACAAAGCCACGTGAGCACTTTGTGTTTGAGTTGCTACACCCAGATGTTCTTAAACCTGGTGTACGATGCTAGCAATGTAGACTGGCACCAGTGGCTCACGCCTGTAATCCTAACTACTCAGAAGGCTGAGGTCAAAAGGATCACAGTTCCAGGCAATCCAAGGGGAACAAAAAGTTCATGAGCCCGCATCCACATCTTGAAGGAAATAAAGCTGAGCATGGTGGCACACCCCCGTCATCCCAGCCGTGGCAGGAAGTATAAAATAGGAGGACAGTGGTCCAGGCCAGCCTGGGCAAGAAGCGAGACCCTATCTCCAAAATAACCAGAGCAAAAAGGACTGGAGGTGTGGCTCAAGTGGTAGAGTGCCTGCCTAGTCAGCAAACCCCAGTACTGCCAAAAAGAAAAAGGAAAAATAACACACAAAGGTGGGCACAGCCCAGGTAAGGCACACATGGAGATTGTGGTCTGGTGGGAACAGAGTGCTTGTGTGCTGGCAGGGAGTGTGTCTGGAGGTAAGAGCTCAGAGGTCTGGCCTTTGGTTGTGGCCTTGTCACTAGCAGACTTTTGTTATAAGGACAGGTGTCTACCTCTCTGGGCCTCAGTTTCCCCATCTATAAAACATGAGTTAGATGAACCCACAAGTCTTCTCTGGAGATTGCCTCAGCAAATTTCCCTGTGGGGTAGAGATAGCTAATCCTTTTACTATGCTGCTGAATTCCTTGCCGGGGAAATTTAGAGTAAGGGAATAAATAGGCGCTGGTCTGTTTTCACTACCACCTCCTCTGTGTGAAAGAAGGGGGACAGATGCCATAAGGGAAGAAGGAGAGAAACTTACATACCAAATATCTGCTCCATGCCAGGCAGTGCAGTTGACACTTTCAGCTCTCAGTGGAATACCTTGATCGATTTCAAGATGGGGGTCAATAGCATCTCTATTCCCCCCTCTCCACACTGTTGCAGAATCATTGCCATACAGCAGGAATGGTGTTCTGGATAATTCCACTCATTAGAGCACATTTCAGAAAAGCATGCCAGTGTGTGTAACTAGGTGTACAAAAGCTGTTGTCAAGCATAGCTAAGTCTGGTGGTTCTAACTATCAAGAAAATTCACCATAACCCACAGAAGTCTTGCATGTATGGTGTACCAGCCTAGTTGCAGTTCCTGGCCTCTGTGGTGAACCCTGCCATGTAATAAAAACAGAAGTGACAATTTTTGTTTGTGGTTCTAATGATTCCTACTACAGGGGTTCCAAAGAGTCCCACATGGGACTGGGAACTACAGAGATGGTTCTAGAGAAGGGCAGGACAGGCTGAGATTTGAAGGAAGGGTCCAAGGACTTAGCTAAAGAAATAAATGAAGTTAATGCTCCAGATAGGAAGAATGACATGAACCAAGAAGGACCAGGGTACGAAGAGCTGGGGTGTACTTGGACCAGCGCATTGGAAGGACCTTGAGGTGGAAGAAAAGAAGGTTGGATGAAAGCTCAGAGCCAAGATGTCAGGGGCTAAGGAACTCATATTTGATTCTTGATTCTTGAGGCATGGGTGGTGTCTTTGATTTAACTCGGGGTCCAAGTTAAAGAAGCTGTGATGGGTGTTTTAGGAGAGGCAAGAGCCCCTTAAGTTATGGGCATTTTTTGGGCAGAGGATCCACTCATTTCAAAGGATTCTTAAGGGAGTTCACAGAGGCTCAAGAGGAGCTGCTATGACAACCAGGAGCCTTGAAAGGCTGAGAACAAGGATGTGCAGACAGGGTGCAAGGTGCTCAGAGGGGGCAGGAGTGGGAAGACCAGCCCCACCACCATGGGGGTAGCAGTGTTTGAAGATCTCAGTTGGCGTGGTATCAATGGCAAGGCAGAGAGAGTAAGGGAGTGGAGGTTTATGGAAAAGAACTGACAACACCCCAGCTCTCTGGGAACTGTCAGTGGTGTCTAGAATAACTGAGCCTACCATGGCTATAGGACTCCAGAGGGGAAGCTATGTTGTATGGCCCTTGGGTCAATTTGGTTTTAAATGTGATGATTTAAGAGAATGCATTCATCTCTGTGCAAATGCAGACATTTAAAAATCATGGAATCTCCAATTATTGGAGGGAATACATAAGAGTTTTTTTGTACCATAGATACAACAACTAAGACCCTGAGATGAGAAGTGACCTGTCCATGGTCACCTAGATGGTGGACCACTGGGAACTAATTCATAAAGGAATATCACTCAGGAAAGAAGTCAGGATTGGAGATGGAGACCTGAAGCCATTGGGGTTTGGGGGTGATGGTAGTTGAAGTTAATTGGTGTAGATGAAATCCTTACAGTAGCAAAGACTCCAAGATTAAGCCTTGGTCTTTGCCCACAATCAGAGAGTTGGAACAGAAACCAGAGGAGTAAAGGCCAAGGAGAGAGTGCCCAGAGGGAAGAAGGAAACCAAGAGCTCAAACAGGGAGCAAGAGAGGGGAGTGCTCCAGCCAGGCAGGTCCTTAAGGCTGAGGATGCTCAAGGGCCCTTGTGTTTGGTCATCAGCAGGTTCTTGTGATATTTCAGAGACCTCTTTCCTTAGAACGGTGTGGTGTATGAGACTCCTAAGAGAGGTCCCTGATCAAGGGGGCAGTGACAACAGGCTGGCCTTTTCCGGGGTTTGAAAAGGAAGGAGAAGCAGGTGAGTGGTGTAGGCAGGTAGAAGGAGAATAGTCTACAAATAAGGTCTGAAAATAAGGTAAAGAAGCTGAGAGGAGAGAAAGAAAAGGGTGAGGACCTGACAATCACAACCTCAAAGTAAGATAGGACCCAATAACAGGTGCAGGGAGGGGACAAGGAGAGATGCAGAGTCAGAGACCCTCTTCTGGGGTGAAGAGGACCAGAAACACCTTTTAAAGAAGGGAAGATTGGCATCCACAAATCCATCAAGCTTGTCCTTACTTCAGGGTCAAGGCCCAGTCAGAGTCTTCCCCGAGACTCTTCCCACAATTGCTTTGCAAGGCTGCCCCTCCCGCCTGCTTTAGGATTCTGACAAATGCCATCTCCTAAGGCAGCCCTTTCCTGTCCACTCCTGAGTGTGTCCCCACTATGTTACTTCTGTCATTGCTTCTTGTGTTTGCTTCTCAGCAACCCCCCCCAAGGCATGGTAGGTATTTATAGCTATGCTCTTTACTGGGGTGTTTGTCTTTGTGTGTGCCTGTCCTTTTGCCAGATTAGATTTTAAGCACCTTCAGACTGGACACTCTGTCTGCATCCCTGCTGTGACCCTAGAGCCCAGCCCAGTACCTTTCGGATGGTAGGAGCTCAATAAATACATACTAATTAGAACAAAAAGAAGGTAAGACAGGAAGCCATCTCGAACCTACTCTCTTCTCTGAGGATTTTGGTAAGAATCATACAAATACAATTAAAATAAGAACAGCATCTGCCACACCATGTATCAGTGTTTCATTCTCTCATGCTTTTCACAGTTTACTCATTTGGAAAAGTGTGGAAACTCACTTTGCACCCACCGCTACTTAAAGTAGCCTGGGGATCACACCAAGGCTCGTGTTCTTTTTGCTACCTTTTTTAGCATTGTACCAAAGAAGCATTTCTGGCAAGAAAACAGAGCTGGTTCCCATCTCTCCAGTGCCCCCTCCCACCCCCCACCAGTCAAGTATGGAAGTTTTTCTGTATCTTCTCCCCACACCTGTCCAAGCACTGCTGGGTCCCAATGTGCTCCTGTGATGCTCTTCACAGGCTAGGTGTCTCTCAAGAGTATAGGATCTGTCTAGGACACAGCGTTCAATCTCCAGTATGCTGACAGTGTGTTGCCTTCCTATGGAAAAGTAGCTGAACAAGAATTGTATACCCCAAAAATGGAGGCTCCCCAACTCTCCACTTTCACACCCCAGCCTTGTCTCCTGAGATTTTCTATAGGAAATTGATGGTGGGAGGAGTGAGAAGAGAGTGAGGCTCTGGGGAAGCCCCTGGATGTGAACCTTGGATACATTGAGCCATTGTCCACAAGGCATAACCGGCCTCAGACTTTGATGCCCCTTCCAGGCTCAGCCCATCCTGGGGATGTGTGCTGAGACTCAGGACAACAGGAAAAGCAAAGGACAGGCTACCGTTCCTTCCACCTTTGTACCTCTCACCGGTGGGTGTGTAGACAAAAGCCAGTCTCCCAGCCTCGGCACAGCCTGAACTCCCTGTCAGACCCCACTGGAAACATTCAAAGCTTTGACCCAGAACCTCATCCCTGCCACGGTTTCTCCCTCCTCCTGTCAGCTGTGGCTGCTGAAGCTTCTGGAATCTGACATCAGATGGAGTGGCCCAGGTCGGTTGAGTACCCGACCTGACCCTTTGGCTTCTCTTCTAGTTTATCCTCTCATACTGTCTCATTTTGACTTGGTTCAGGTTCTGACTGCCCTCCATCACCACCTTTGCACTTCATTCCCCATTTGGAGATAAGCTGTCAGACAGCCAGGTTCAAATCCTGCCTGTAGTCTCCTCCTGGCTGTATACCTTTGGATATGATATTTAATGTCTCTTAGTAAAACCAGAGTAATAAGAATGCCAATTGCAGGCCAGGCACAGTGGCATATACCTGTAATCTCCAGCTACGCAGGAGGCAAAGGTAGGACGATCCCAGACCTGGACAAAAATAAGTTCGTGAGATCCTATCTCCAAAAATAAACTGGGCATGGTGGTTCAGACCTATAACCCCAGCTACTTAGGAGTCAGAGGTAGGATTTTAGTCTGAGGCCAACCCAAACAAGAGCACAATACCCTATCTAAAAAGCAAAAGGACTGGCTCAAGTGGTACAGTGCTTGCCTAGGAAGTGTGAGGCCCTGAGTTCAATCCCCAGTACCACACACACACAAAAAGAATGCCCACCTTATAGGGTCCCATGGGATTGAGAAGTAAACCCTCAAGGAGGTCTGCTGTAGTGAGAGTGCAGGCAGGAGGAGCTCTGGTTATTATCCCACTCCATCCATCCAACCCTAATCTTCAAGTCCCCACACAGATACCTGATTCTAGCATCAACCTAGCCACTATCTTGGTCCTCTCAGTGCCATCCCCATTCCGCCCCTACCTGCTGCAAGCTTCAGTGACATGTGTCAGTTAGTCACTTGTCACTCCCTAAATGAACAAGGTTGGAGTTCATGTTTCCCATGCTGAGTACACGCTCTCAGTGGGTTTTCCCAAAAGCAAGCGGAAAAGGACCCTACAAACAGAAGTCCTCTCCATCTCCAGTTCCTCTCAGAGCCTTGGAATCCCGCAGAACATGGGGTGGGAGAAGGGGGTGGAAGGTTGATGCCTAAAGAGCCCTAAAGGTGAGCATCATTCCAGACCCCAGGGCTAGCTTCCTTTTCCTATGCTATTGTGTGGTCAGTCAGCAAACACAACCAGGAAAATAGCTTTACACCTTAGGGAGCACAAAGCTCCCCAGTTTTCTTTCCAGCACTTCTGTCTTCTGAACATTACAAGGAAGAGAACCGTGCCCCGGGGTGTTCCTCCTTCTGTGTAGGCTTGACTTTATCAGTAAGCATCTTGTCAGCTGTCTCTGAGAATAAAAAAGGAACTAGCATCCCGACATCCTTAGGTCCTGCCAGCCTACCATACCCCACAGGAGAGAGGCATCAGGGACGTTTGTGTAGAAGGTGACATGAGCTAAGTGGTGTTACATGACAGGAGTGAGTTGAGGGGTCACAAACTCACGTGACTTCAGGACCACATGCATAAGCGAGGCAGCTCAGTGTCTGACAATAGGGAGTGGTGTGGACTGTGGGAAAATGCAGCATATCCTTGCCAACCAGTGGATAGAACCATTTCTCGACTCTGGTAATTACTACGGTTGGGTGTTGCCAGATCTTTCGACTGTTCAAAAGAAGCCAGCAGCTGAGATATTTTATGACTAGTCTATTAAGTTTAAATTACTGACTGATTTTTAAAAGATTTAACATGATACGAGACCCCAGCTACATACTTAGGCCAGATATGCTGTGAGGCTGGCCGTTGATAAATTAAATTCAGCACATGAAAAGCAGAATCAGGTGATTCCTGAGAGAGAACTTGACATTCAAAGGCACTGCCTTGTGAACTGAGTCACATATTTTAAACCTGCCCATTGCTAGGCACTGAGAAGGTGAGTGTGTGGAAAAGTAGGCCAGGACGGGAGGGCAGCTCTTTGGGGATTTTCTGTGCTGGACAAAGGAATCTAAACTTGAGTTTCGAACCCTGAGACATTTAAAGGAAGGAGAGCCGTGCTGTGGTTTGCATTGCAGAAAGCAGGGTCCTACGTTGGGGTGGGGAGGTGGTTCTGGCAGACAAGCAGCCTTGGAAGTCACAGCAGTGATGGGGGTGGGTGACGGGGGTGCTGACACCTCATCTCTCCTGGGAGATGAGCTGGGAAATTGGGAGTGGAGACAGACTGGGAGCCAGCAGAGCGAGAGGGTGGCAAGCCATGTGCAAAGACAACCCAGGGTATGGTAGGAATGAGGTGGACGGGGGCGAATCAGGACTCATTGCCTATAGATGGAAAGTGGATGTGGCGTTGTAGCTAGAGCTGCTGTCTGATCAACCGCTATGTCCAAGGCAAGGGCTGGGAGGAAGCTAAACCGAGAAGTTCAAAGAAAAACTGGAGAGATTGTCCACAGGTGGGAGGAGGAGGGAGTCCAGCTCCATTCACTGGCTGAGCAGTCACAGAAGACACAGCCTGAGTCACACCAGGCTGGACCCACTCAGGGAGGGGCCACGCTGTGAGGGTCTCCACACAAGGGTCCCATTAGTGTTCCAGACTGCACAGCCTTGTGGACCTTGGCCATGTCTCGCCCATCTCTCAGCCATGTGACTTTTAGATCGGCCCCTCTTGTGAAGAACAGAAGATGCACAAGACCTCCGCTCAAGATGGGCCCCCAGTACACCATCTGAGCAACGGGAATCTCGGTCCTGCCATGGTTAACTCTTTCCATTCTCTCTCCTCTAACGGGTTGCACTGTTGCAAAGCAGCCTCCCTGAGCACAGCTGTCCCAAGGGGACTTGTCAGACTCCACAAGCACCAGCTGGTTTGTCCTGTTCTGAAGGACAGACCCATCACCTTCAACAGCAGTACAGCTAGCATCGGGTCAGGGCTCAGCATTTTAAATCCTCCAAAAAGACCTGATTTACAGTGGGAATGTCAAGACCAAGAGGGGTCAGGGCCGCCCAACCAGAACCCATCAGGAGCCAGAACTCTGACTCCCTAACAGATGGTCCCATACATCCTCCCCCTGACACTGAGACTTCCTAAGTGGTGACAGTCACCACCACTGGAGCAGAGGGAGTGGCAATTACCCTAGGACCAGACAGGATCCAGGAGCTACATCAAACACCCAAAGCAAAGCAACTTCAAAGTCCTCCCTAGCCCATACCCTCCAGGAATTTTCTCACGAAAAGACTACAGTGGGGATCCTGTGTCTGAATTCGGGTCCATCAAGAAGGGAACAAAAGGGAGGGAAGAAAGTCAGGTTGAACGCAGAAGCCTTTCAAGTCCCAGTGAGGCAGGTTCAAGAGCAAAGCATGGTATGTCGGACAGGCGCTCTGCTTCTCTTTAAAGAGCACGGATTATTCATACCATGCGACATGAATGAAATGAGAAGTTTTCAAGGCTGGCAATCTCCCAGGTAAGGGTTTGCAGTAGTTTACTTCTTCTACAATAAAAAAGGAAAAACTGACAGCCAAGGTTAAGGCTATATCTGCAGCATGAGACTCAGTGACTGTCAGTAATGGATATAAGAAACCAGGCAAGGGAAGACTGAATTGAATTTCATATAAAAACCATTCCTAAGCAGAAGCTTGTAATGTCTGTGTCACATTTTGGTGTGGGGTAAGTGGAGTCTCTAACTTGAATATTTTCCCAATTAGCTACTTATCCATCATAACTCTGTTGAGTAACTTCCTCTTTGTTCTTAGTACCTCTTCAACTGTGTATTAAATTCTTACCTGTGGAGGTGAAGGACAGGTGCAGAAAGCAAGCTTCTGCAGGCCTGTGAGGTTTGGCCACAGGTGGACCATGATCTGAATCCCTGCTCTGTAGGATGAGCCTGGGCACATCCTTAGGTGTCCTAGCCCTAAAATCAAGTTAGAGATAAGAAAGTGAATATGCCCCACCTCTGATTTAGTCCCTGACACATAAGCAAATGAAATATTAATATTTTAACTGGTTTCTTCCACTCTGTATCTCCTTCCAAGATAGCATTTTGTCCACATGGTCCATCTGTGCTCAGACATCACTCTCAGGCAATAAACTTTGGTGGGGGAAGGGAGACTATTTAGACTATTTAGAAATAATGGGTATGGGTGTTTATAATGTTTTGTACTTTGAAATTTATAAAGCTATCATTTTGTTAGAAGAATTGTAGAAAGTAGTTCTGAAGAAAGTCTCATTGGGTATGAATATAGAGAAAAATTGAGATTTTTAAGTGGGCACTGTCTGCCAGGGAACAGTAAGAATCAAGGAGGGATTTATGCCAGTGTAAATGGAACCTTGAAATGTTAAGAACAGTTTAAAATAATGTATTCTGAGCCAGAAGGAATCTTGAAGATGCTCTGTGGTAGAGCATCTGCCTAGCAACTGCAAGGCCCTGAGTTCAAATCCCAGTACAGAGAAGGAAGGAAAGGAGGGAGGGAGGGAGGGAACGAGAGAGGGAAGAGAGGAAGAAATGAAGGGAAGAAGGATGGGAGGGAGGAAGGAAGGAGAGACAAAGAAAGAGAAAGGAAGGGAGGGAGAGAGGAAGGAAGGAAGAAGGGAGGGAGGGAGGAGAGAAAGACAGAGAGAGAGAAATGAAGGGAAGAAGGATGGGAGGGAAGAAGGAAGGAGAAACAAAGAGAAAGGAAGGGAGGGAGGGAGGGAGGGAGGAAAGGAGAAATACAGAAAGGAAAGAAGGAAGGGAGGGAAGGAGGGAGAGCGGAAGGAAGGAAGGAGGGAGGGAAAGCCTGCCTAAGCAGTAGTGTTGTCTAAGACAAAGATAAGATTAAGCAAACTTACTTGCGCCAGAAGCATGGCATAGAAATGAAGAGCTCTTCGGCCAGTTGCCAGGTTCAAGTCCCCATGTCCCCATGTAGTAGCTCTGTGGCCTCAAACAAGTTTTCACCTTCCCTGTGCCTTAGTTTCTTCTTATGTAGAAAAGGTAATCATTCCTGCCTCGCAGGACTATTGTGAGGTGCAAATGAAGAAATGCAGAATTTGTGGAGCAGAGTCCAACTTATATTGTGTTCATAATAAATATCAAAATTATTTATCCATTTATTTATGGGCAGTACTGGGATTTGAACTCACAGCCTCACACTTTCTAGCAAGCACTCTGCCACTTGAGCTATACCTCAGCCCTAAAAATCAAAATTATTATGCAGCTAAAGGAAAATGTTGAATTCGTGAAAGAGGGAAGACATACTTGATAGAGAAGTCTCAAATGACAGGGAGGGATGCAATTCAGAACACAGGTGGCTTTAGATAAGAGGACAGCTGGCTCCTCTCTTGTAACAAGAGGAAGGTGAGAGGTTGAATCCCTCTATTAACAGATATTTATTGACCCTAGCAGGCTCCATGCCCAATCCTGGGGGTGGCAACAACAAGACAAACACATGCTTCCGTCACAGGGCTTACATTCTAGTGGCAGAGTCAGAAAGTATCTTTAATGAATGAGTACAGCGGTGAAAAGATTAAAGGAGCTGGGAACCCAGAGGGTGGGGGCAAGGAGAACCAGAGTAGGGGACAGAGGAGAGCAGATGCTATCTTAAATCGATGGTCGAGGAAGGCCTGTCTACGGGGTGACATTTGCTCAAAGATTTGAAGGAGGAGCAGTGTCCATAGTGATATTTGTGGGACAAACATTCCAGGAAGGGGGCACAGCTTGCACAAAGGCCCTGGGCCCGGAGCATACCTGCTGGGTGAGTGAATGGGCAGTAGCAGTAAGACTGGGACTTCCCACCTTCCTCCCCAAGACATGCTTCCTGGAGGCTGATTCCTCTCCTAACTTTTCTGGCTCAGAAAATACATAGGCATTCAGAAATCCCCTCTAAAGCACATTGGATGTGCAGGAAGTGTGCCTCCCATGGCAATACTGAGATAGTCTGGGTAGATCACTGATGAAGCTAAATGCATGAGTCTATGATAGGTGAGTGGAGGGATCACATGTTACAGGTGTGACCAGAATTCCAAGGCACAACAAGAGGCCCTGGTTCTCTGTAGACCTGAGGACTCAAAAAAAGGCTCGATAGCCCTAAACACCCCACAGAAATCTTCCCCACCAGCCTCTCCCCAGCTTCAGCTCAACCAACAGCATAAATACATATCACCTTTGAGTTTTGAGTGCTTTAGTTTCTGGATTGTTGAGTGGTAGGGATTTTAAAATGCAGAATACCTTAGACATCTATATATAAAGTTTCTTCTCCTTTATAGGATGGGTGTAGATAAAAGGGCAGTCCCACATGAATTTTGGTATCCTTGGTTTATCTTCTCCGATCCAGGCTGCCATTCACTCTCAAAGTATTCTGGTTTGGATGATAAATTATATCATCACCCTCTGATTATAGGTGACCCACAGTTTGATGATGAGATTGAAGAAGGCTCAGGAATAAGCATGGTGGGAAAGGCTTGGCATTGGGTTACTTGTTTACTTTTACAGAAAGCCTGGGAAAATTGGCTGGAAGATAATCAAAGCCCTAAGTTCTCAGGGATTCTTTCTGAACTTAAACAAAGGGGAGAATCAAGAGTGAGCTGGTACCTTTTTGTACTCCGATAAAAGCTGACTAGCAAGCAAAAGTTTGCTGAAATCAAAGCAAATGGATAAATCAAATCTAACTAGTATTTAAAGTGAAAAAGGGATGGCAAGAAAGGTGTGAGCTACCAATAAGCAAAGCTCAGAGGTATAGAAGACAGACAGCCATGAGCTTGCTAAAGTAGCACTCCCTGTGACCTCTATGACACTCTTGAAAGCCTGATCCAGGGATCTCAACTGTTACGGAAAGACCACTATCAAGGATGAAAACTATATGCATCTCCAGAGCTACTGTGTCTCAGTTTCTATGGCTCAAGAGCTCTGCTACAAGGACAAGGTTTGCTAAACAGGAAACATGTCTCAGACACTGTGAGCACATCCGTAAAACTGTTAGATCTGACCTGCTGAGCAAGAAGACATGTGTGGAACAGGAGGAGAGAGACTGGCAATTGGCATGGGCGGCACAGAGAATAAATCTGAATTTGGTACAAATGCCATTCTAGGTCACTTGCTTCTTGTGACATTGAAACTGTTGTGAGGAGCCCCCTGTGCTGTCCCTTTGGGTCTTGGTAAGCAACCCAAAAGTGACTGGTTGGTTCCAGGTCTCAGCCCGATCCATAACGGGTTCTCACACTGGTACTGAGCTGGTTGTGCAGGGGTTTATGGTCCTCCCTGTTGGAGATCTGATTTTAGGAAGGCCCTGCCAAACCACCAGAATGTTCTCAAAACACATGTGTCAAAGATGTCACCTATATGAAGGACAAGGGACATCTTGTTCCCTTACTCCCAGAACAGCAAAGTTCTATTGTTCACAAGTCAAATGTAGCCGACTCCCTGATACCATGCAGCCCTCAAGCTAAGAATGGAGAAAAATCAAGAGAAGAAAAGCGTTTATGTAGAGCAATTTGCATTGTGTTCTGCACTGTTCTAAATCTTTGCGTTTATTAGCTCACGTAGTCTTTCCAGCAACCATGTGAAGTAAATGGTATTACTCATTCTATAGATGAGGAAGCAAATGGAAGCTTCTAGATAGTTCTCCTAAGGGCAGCATTTATGCTGGCAGAATGGCTTAAGTGGTAGAGCGCTGCCTGCCTAGCAAGCGTGAGGCCCTGAGTTCAAGCCCCAGTACTACCAAAAAAAAAAAAACCAAAATACTTGTCTAAAAAAACAAAATAACACAAGGGCAGAGCATTCATTCCAAAAGAAAGATTCAGGTAACAGAGACTCAAGGGAAGGCTTAGGGGGAGAGTGAGGCCACCTTTCCATCATGGTGACAGGAACACTAACCTTGAACCCTAGTTAAACAAATTCTTATCCTCCCTCACTCCCCCAAAAAAATAAAAGAATATGGCAACACCAGAGTTTGAACTTAGGGCCTCCTGAGATGCTAGCAGGTGCTTTACTACTTGAGCCACACCCCCACCCCGTTTTTGCTTTAGTTGTTTTTCGGGTAGGGTCTCACATTTTTACCCAGGGCAAGCCTTAGACTGTGATCCTCCCACCTGTTGCCTTGCGTGTAGCTGGGACCTCAGGCGTGAACCACCACACCTGGCTTATTGAGATGAGAGTCTCGCTAACTTTTCCCAGGCTAGCCTTAGACTATGATCCTCCCGATCTCTGCCTCCCAAGTAGCAAGGGTTTACAAGTATGAACCACTGAATCTTGCTAAGAATTACATTCTTCTCATTAGCAGACCTGATGGAATTTTTGAGTACAAAAAGATTGTACTGAATTATTATATTTTTAATTTCATCCATAAAACATTTGTGGAAATTTTTCTCTCTCGTTACTTAAGGACATGCATTAATGTCTTCAGTTTTTCCTCTTGGCTCACAAAGCCTAAAATACTTACTGTCTGACTCTTTAAAGGAAAAGTTAGCCAACTCACATCCTGGAAGATGCAGAACCTTGAAGTTGCCAGACAATGACCAGAAAGGCCAGCACAGTGAATGGCATGAATACAGTAGCATCCAGGTGTTAGAGTTTGGGAACTATGACCTTGAACTTTGGGTCTCCTGATAACCCCAAGCAGTTATATCTATATGACCTTGAACTTTGGGTCTCCTGATAACCCCAAGCAGTTATATCACCATAATCCAGGTAGTGGACAAGTACAAGTACGTCGTCAAGACTACCTAGTGGGCCTGATCGCTGGTAGGCTGGGACTGAAGTCTCCACTCGTAAGGTCATATCCAAGTGGTAGACAATTGTCTTACTGTGACCAGTCCAAAATCAATTATAAAGGCTAGTGACAAGGACTCACACACAGTAGGCAATGATCTTATCATTGCTGACCTCCTGGTGAGGATCCCCACCATTTCAGTCTAGGCTGAGGCCCCCCGCCCATCTGCAAAAGGCAGCCAGCTTCTCAGCGGGAGAAATGGATGGGCATCAGAGTTCAATTTGCTGGCCACAAAGTTAGAAAGCTCCTAGCCAAGGAAGCAGGGCAGCCCCTGGGCCCTGACATGCTGGTCAAAGGGAAGACTTCTCCTCCTGTTCAAATCACTGGTGCTCACCTTTGGACATCTGTGGTGGGAGTTTCTTCCAAAGAACATCTGTGATGGTCCTTCTGCCTCCTAGAATCACTTCATCAAATGCAAGGCTTTCAACACACACTGCTTTGTGGATGAACTTGGAAAACATGATACTAAGTGAAAGACACCAGATATTGTATGCTTCTGCTCAGATAAAATATCTAGAATAGGCAAATTCATACAGATCTTAAGGACAGAGAGTTGACTCTAAGGAGAAGGTGTGGGGGTTGCCTAGTGAATAGAGAGCTTGCGTTTGGGTGATGAGAAAGTTCTGGAGATGGACGATGTGGCTACAGTACATTATAAATGCATTTATACCACTGCGCTGTACAATTAAAATTGTGATGATGGCAATTATTTGTTGGCAATACTGGGGTTTGAACTTATGACCTTGTGCTTGCTGGGCAACCACTCTGCCCCTTGAGCCATGTCCCCAGCCCTTTCTTTCTTTCAGGTTTTTTTTAAAATAGAGTCTCGCACATATTACCCAAGGTTGGCCTCAAACTCCACACTCCCAATCTTTGCCTCCCAAGTAACTGGGACTACAAGTGTGTACCACCATGCCAGTGGGACACGTATATTTTACCACAATAAAAAATGGAGAAAAATAAAGATGGGGTTATGGTGAAAAAAAAATGGAGAAAAAGCTCTTTAAAACTAAGCAAAGACCTAGTTCTGCTCATAGACTCACCCCAATTCATTCTTTTCCTCATTTTTTCCCCTACCATTTGCCCATGGGGCTACATATTAATGACAGTGTTTTCTTGGGGTGTGAGCAGGTAGAAACTCTGATTTTTATGCACAAATTGAAAAAAAAGGCATTCAGTTATCTTCCCAAAAATGTGAAGGGAGAACCATCTGCAAGTCCATGAATTGCACTTTGGTTTAATCTTCTATTCTCACAACTAATCAACTGTTTAAGTTGAGTCCAGGCTCTTAATTAAAGCTGACACCTCCTGAAAGTTCATTTTCTGAGCCTGACTCTCCAGTGAGAAACTGCAAACATGGGAAATTCTAACACAGCTAGACATCGGACATGACCTTGCCTGTGAACAATTGGACTTGGTGTACATGTATCAAAACAACACCTTGTATCACGCAAGTGTATACATTTATGATTTGATGATTGAAAATCGTAATAAAATTTAAATATTAAAAATGAGTGGACTTAGATGAAGAGACTAAATAGGAATTCAGTTTTCACCTTTGCTGATTGCTTTTCACTAAACTATCCAACACTGCATGATTTTGTTATATTTTGTTAACATATGATCTCTATTTCTTGTCTTAGTTTACTTTATATACTCTACTAGAAGAGAATCATGTCTGTGGCAGGAAGGAAACTGACATTGTAAAAGGCAGACCTTGAAAGGGGTCAACCTCTGTCACCACTCTGGCTGAGAATATTGTAGAAAGGTCAAATGGACTGTTATCACCAATTCTAGACCCTCATTTCCAGAGTTCTTTATACTGTCCGAAGTGCTTTCTTATATATTTTATCATTGGGGTGATCTAAGTATATATGTTTCTATAATTTCAGCACTTTGTGAAATACCTTTAGCAAATTTTTCTCACCTGATCATCTTCTTCTGTCATTCAATCAAACAGGTATCAGCTTATTTTAATAACATTTGAGGCAAAACCTAATCAGTAAAAAAACAAATCTCTCATTTCATGCAAGTCTTTCTGGAGCCAAACACTGTAGGGTTTTTTTGTTATTGTTGAATGATGGTCTGCCCTGTCCTGTGGATGACTGACAGGTGAGGCAGCATCTTATACATATTAATTAGCATACAGGAACAGGGATGCAAACTTCAGGGAAGACAAGGAGAAAAGTCTCCTTTAATGTTGACCTTGGACTTGATTCACTGAGCCCCAGTTGGGCAAGGCACTGTGCAAGCTAAAAAAGTGAACAGAACAGGGTCCCAGCAGTTTTAATAGAGGTTTTGTTATTATGTAGGTATGAGGAAGCCAACAGAGCAGGAGATTTCTGTCATTGAAAAGAGGGCTTGTCATTCTCACAAATCTGAGGAGGAGCCAGCATGCCACACCATGTCATGGAGGCCACATAGGGAAGACTGGGATAGGTCAAGAGGCAGAAGGAGAGGGCAAACTGGCAAGAATCCTTTACTGTGGTTTTCATTGGCAGGATGGAGCAAAGCAGGTTAAACGGGCCTAGGTTTGGCTAGTTTGAACAACTTTTGTGGGCTGTGGGGTGTAGGAGCTGTCTCTGGTTGTCTGGTGTCTGGTCTTCGGGTGATTGGACAGAAGAAGAGTAACCACTAGTGAGACCTCAATAAATGTGGTGGTGAAGTGTGAGCTGAGCCCTAACCAGTCTGCAACTTGAAGGGCACAAACCCCTAGAATGTCTCTAGAATTTCTTAACCTTGGGAAGGACGGTCCTTCAGGGCCAGCAAGTCCCCAGATGTCAAAACATCAGAATACGGAATAAGAAACACACAGGTAATGCCCACCTTCAATGGGCCTTGCATTGCAGTGGATGGATCATCCAGGAAAGCTGACACTGGGATACAACAGTCTCCCAACTCTGAGAGGAAGAATTTCGACTGTGCAAAAGACAAGCTTTCTTCAAAGGCTCCCATCCATGGTTCCATGAAATAATGAAATACAGGAGAAGGTAGTTAATGCTGTCACAGACCTGAGTTCTCTGGCAGAAGGAAATGCTGTGTGGGATTTGAAATCCAGGATGATTCTGAGGTGTTGGGCTTGGGGGTTAGCTTGGAAGATGGAAAGGTGATACAGATAGGCTGACTGGTAGGATGGAGTGAAGGGATTCATCTGAGAGGCACCAGACAGAAAACAAGGGTTATGGCAGAGGTTCTCAACTGGAAGCCCCAGGACACATGGGTGATGTCTGAAGACATTTTTGGTTGTCATCCTAAGGAGGGAAGGAGGACTGCTACTGGTACCCAGTGACTAGAATTTGGGGTGCTGCCAAACATCTTGTATCATACGGACGGCCACCCCACCCCTAACCCCACTAACAAAGAAATTTCCCAACCCAAATGTCAATAGTTCTAAGTTGGGAAACCCTGAGTTAGAGGAAGAATTGGTACAAAAATGTTCACTCAAGTTGGCTCAAGTCAGCAGCACTCCATGCTCCTCCCCAGGACTAGCCTAGAGACAGGAAAAGAGAGCGGTTGCAGGGCATTTGGTCCCCTCTAAACCTGACTGTCAGGGGTTGTGGGGGAGGAAGGGAAATGTTGGTCCAAGGCTTCAAAGTTACAGTTAGACAGGATGAGTAAGTTCTGGAGGTCTACCGTGCAGCATAGGACCCACAGTTAGTATCACTGCCTTGCACACTTGAAAATCGCTGTCAGGTAGGTCTTCAGTGTCTCATCGCACACAAAAATGACAAGTATGTGAGGTAATGGATATGTTAATTAGCTTAAATTAATCATTTCACAAAGTAAACATACATCAAAATATCACATTGATGAGTCAACTCCCTGTATAGCTATCCTTATCTCAACCAGGAACCCTTGTTCCTTCCTATTATTGCTTATACTCTCTCTTCAACAAAATTAGACATAAGGGCAAAATAGTTTCTGCTGGGTATTGAGGGGGTGGGGGGGAGAGGGAGGGGGCGGAGTGGGTGGTAAGGGAGGGGGTGGGGGCAGGGGGGAGAAATGACCCAAGCCTTGTATGCACATATGAATAATAAAACAGTAAAAAAAAAATATCACATTGAATATCATAAATAGTTAGTCCTCAGTAACTGTGGGTGATGGATTGCAGGACTCCCTGCAGATACCAAACTACACAGGTGCTCCAGGCCCTTATATAAAGTCTGTAGCATTTGTAAAGAACCTATGCACCTCCCGTGTGCTTTGTGACATCTCTGCTTATAATACCTAATACAATATAAATACTATGTAAATAGTTGTATTGCCTAGGGGAAAGTGACAAAAAAAATAAGCTCTGTACATGTTCAGTACAGACCCAGGTTTTTATAAACATTTTTGATCTGAAGTTAGTTGATTCCATGAATATGGAAACCACAAATACTGACTGTATATATGATTTTTAGGACTGGAGGTGTGGCTCAAGTGGTAGAGCACCTGCTTTGGAAGCACAAAGCCCTGAGTTCAAACCCAAGTCCCACCAAAATAAATAAAAAAATAAAGTTACATTCATGATTTCTATTTGTCAATTATACCTTAATGAAGCTATTAGGGAATTGAGGAAAAGAAAGAAAAAAGGAAAGAAGGGAAGAAGGGAGGGAGGAAAGGAGGGGAAAAGAAAGAGAGGGAGGGAGGGAGGAGAGAGAGAGAAAGGAAAGAAGGGAGGGAGGAGAGAGAGAGAAAGGAAAGAAGGAATGAAGGGAGAGAGGGAGGGAGGAAAGGAGGGGAAAGAAAGAGAGGAGAGAGGGAAGGAGGAAGAAAAGAAAGAGGAGGAAAGGAAGGAGGGAGGGAGGGAGGGAGGGAGATCCCTTAGGCTATAAGACAGGAAGTACATATATGTGCATCCACCTTTGCCAGTGCCCCAAATATAATGTTACTAAATAAATTTTTGTGGAATGAATGATTTCTAGAAGTTAAATTTGATTCAGTAGTATCCTTACCTGGAGCCCTGGTAGGTCTGATGAAAAACACTGAGCTGGGTTTGTGAAGATTTGCTCTGTGAATAAGCACAGTTTTAGGTTTTTATGAAGTCAAATCTGTCTACATTCTCTATGATTTCTTCTTATCCTTCTGAATTTTAAAATTCCTGCACATACAGGCCTCAGCCCTCATTAAAGATATGATGATTTTTCTCGTATCAATTTCTCATGGTTTTCCTCCTGTTTAATCCAGTCTTTCTCAGAGGTGGTTAGTACTCCTGGTACTCCTTGTGATAATATAAGATGATTTTAGGACTTCCATTGACAAATATTTTTCCATTAATGATTTTGTGGGTTTTTTAAATGAGTATATAACCATGGTATCAAACTTGTATTTCCCAAATGGTATTGTTTAGGATAAGAATAAGTTTTTAAAGATGAGTCAGTATTAAAATTTAAGTAGATAATAGGGTACGTGGGTGATTAATACAGAAAACTGGAGCAAGGGATGTGAGAATTAATTAGGTTTGAGGAACACTAGCTAAATCCATTCAAAGTTGAGCTTGCTGTCTAGAGCAGGGACTCAACTGGTTTCCTCCATCTTAGCCCCCAGTTTTAGCCAACTACTCCAAATCATCTACTAAATGCATCCTGCCCCCTTGATAATGATTTTTTAAAGTTCTACATGAATTCTTATGTGCAGCATCACTGGACCATCTTCTTTGTCTCGTTACTTTTCCAGTAGTCACAACCTATTACCGTGCTTTTAATCACTGTGCTCAACTTAATATTTGGCTTAGTAGGTCTTCTCTCCCCACAAAGATGGCTGATTTTGAGGGCTGGGGTAAGGGAGGGGTGAAAGGACAGTGACTTGTGTACAGCAGCACACCAAGTAGAGCCCTTGGGGATGAGCGGACTATTGTTATAGCATGGGAGCTGGATGGACATTGCCAGACTCCAAGTTGAAGTATAAGAGCTCTGCCTGCCAAGGGGAAATGGAGAGAGACCAGATGGATGGATGAATGGATAGATAGATAGATAGATAGATAGATAGATAGATAGATGGATCCTAGTGTATATAGGTCTTAAGGTGAGAAGTAAACTACTATGCTATTCTGTGTCATTAAGAACTAGACATGGAAGGATGTGATTTGAGGCCTAAAGGACACCTGGGATGAGGTGCTGGGTAAATCCTAACACCCTTGCAGTTATCCAGTCATTTGCCTGTGAAATGGGAGAAAAATGTCAAATAATGTTGAAAAGACATTTCAGCATATCAGGAAAAGACATGTATGTATAAACACACATGTGTGCACACAGTATTATATACATACGTATTTGTATATAAATATGCAAATATACTAAGGACAGAAAAATCCAGACTTAAAACCAGTGTGTAGCTAGGTAGGTCTTAACTTTCTCCCCATAGAATTCTTATTTAATGACAGAGTTCCTCCAAATGCATAGCTTGCCCTATGACTCTAATTGTTTCCTTGGAGTGCACCAACACGCCAAAGAAAAGAACAGTGCAAAACCACATACCGTATAAATCAGTGGGGAAAATGTTTTGATTAATAAATACAAGTAGTCTCCTATCCTACTTTTCTAACACACACAGGGCACAAAGTGAGGTACTAGGATCGCCTGTACTCATTCACCCCCAGCCTGTGTGATGGGGAAGCAGGAGGAAACCATGGTCAGACAATGGCATTCACTGAGCTGAATAGGGAGTAGGCTGGAAAGGCTTGAGAACACTTCCACTTCAAAAGCCTGTCCTTTGAGGAAGGAATAAAGGACCTCATAACCACCTACCTCCTGCCCTCCACACCCTACAAAGTAATGCCATTAGTAGTATTTATCCTGCTGCTGAAAAGAAATTCGTTACCATATTTGGCTAGAGGCATTGGTGAGTTGATCCCGTGGACTCTGTTGAACTTGTCTCAAGTTCAGAGTGAAAAGGATGGAGAATATGTACCATATATGAATGAGAGCAAGAGAAGGTAGTGAATAAAGACTCATGTTGAGTCATGCTGAATCGTGTCACCACATGGGATTGACCAGGGGAGACTAATCCCCAGGGTGGGGTTACTTCTGGTCTTAAATGGGTATCTCATCCGGGCATTGGAAGTTCACTCCTGTGATCCTAGCTACTTGAGATTGGGAGGATCATGGTTCCAGGACAGCTTGGGCAAAAAAGTTCACAAGACCGTATCTCAGCAGAAAAGTATGGATATCGTGGAGTATGCCTGTCATCCCAGCATAAAATAGGAAGATTATGGTTCAGGTCAGCCTGGGCGAAAAAATGAGACTATCTCCAAAATAACCCAAACACAAAGGGCTGGAGCTGTGGCTCAAGCAGTAGAGCACCCGCATAGCAAGTGCAAAGCCCTGAGTTCAAACCCCAGTACTACCACCAAACAAAGAGGGGGGAATGTCTCAAGTGGGAACCTTGGTGCTACCCGGAAGTGTTCACCTCGGAGGCAGGGAAGGAAACAGGAGGCCCACTTCCCTATAAAGTGCCCGGGCTTTGCCTGGGGGCCAGGACCTTGCCCATTCTGGGGAGTCCAGGGTGGGAGCTCATCCTCCCTCTGCAGTCCTCCAGGTCAGCTGTGGGGTCTCCTGGTGATTGAAGAGGGCTTTGAAAAGAAGAGCTGGGTTTATAAATAATGCATTTCTTTTGTCTTGCAGGGATTCTGGAGGCAGAGGTACAATCAGATCAGCTGTGAACAGCTTACATAGCAAATCTAATAGGTTTGTAAATTAGATTTTGTGTTCATTTGTTTTTGCTGTAAGGCAGCTATTAATCTGCTTCTCCTCTTGGCTGGATGGTGCCCTTCTTACTTAGCAAATAGATCTGTTTCCTTTCACTTTGCTTTTGCATTTCCCTAATCACTTTTGGGGGAGCTGTCAATGGAAGATCACTTGAAATGGCCGAAGGCCTAGATGCTCCAGAGATAGAAAACGCAGATGGGTGAAGAGTCACTTTCTGGGAACAGCCCACCCACTTTGAAGAACTTCCTTGTGACTTGCACTTTTGCTGAGTGGTGGAGACCCTGAAGGACTTTAACACAATTTCATTATGGTTGATAGCTTGTCCAGGGGGTTAAGATGGAAATAAAGCCTTCTAGAACTCTGCTCAGACCTTCTAAAATGTGTAGGGAGTCAACTCAGTAATGTCAACTCTGATTATTGAGTGTGTACTCTGAATTCTCAACCATATGACTGGAAGCCATTGAAACAGATAGTCCTTGGCTAGGGGACAGAGTGACCCAGTCTTGCCACTGACTTTGTTTGTACAATGCTTCTAAGTCCCCATTCTCCACCAATGACAAGTAGCCCATAGCCTTGACCTTCAAAGCCCAAGATTAGAGAGCAGTGGAGGTAAGGGTCAAATTATTTGACATAGACAAAGGCCACCACTCAAAATGAAGCCCTTGTTTTGCCTTCTGAATGTCTGATGTTGGCCTTGCTGGGAATGAGAGGTCCGTATTATTCAGAGGGAAGTTTGTTAGTTTCCCTTCCAGAATTTTTTTGGGTCTTTTGACCATATGAACCTATCCTATATGTCTGTTCCTGACCCTGGGTGGCTGACTTGAGGAACTGCCTCCTCTGTCTCTCACAGCACTGCTTCTACATGTCCTCTTAACCACTTAGCTATGAATGAAGTTTCTGTTCTGGCTAAAATGCAAATACAGCAGGAAGAAAGGAGAGAGCTCCTACCACTTCTCTATGCTGTTGTGAAAGGATGCCCCCTGTTGGAGAAAGAAGTGCCTCCCTCAAGCCCAGGTCCTCATGGTAACTTTAGGAGGTTCTATCTTATTGAGTCTCAGGCTGAGCACAGTCCTAGGAGCAGGAAGCCCTGGACTCAGGCCTGAGTTTGCTGATGATCTCTGACAAGTAACTTCACTCTCTGAGCTTGTTTCCCATTCATTCAGAGTAACAGGGCCGTACCTTCTTCTAGGCATTATAACTGAACACAGGGTCTACCTAGCCTAGTATCAGATGATCAAGGCACATGGTGGACACTTGTCATTGTTACTGTGGATGTACTTGTGGCACCAGAAGATAGTGACTGAGGTGAAGGCAAGGCAACATAAGCCTGAAGTGTACCTCTAGTGTCACCTGGGGGAGTTGAGGGTACAGGATGGCACATTCTCTAAAGAGGGGTGTCACAACTCAGTGGTCCAGCCAAAGTATGCAAAACCTATGAACAGAGGGGGTCCCTAAGATATCCAAGCCATCCCCTTAATGGTACATATACAAAGACAGAAGCCAGAAACCTGAAGTGACTTTGCATGTCCCACAGCCAGCGCTGAGGTCGAGGAAGGTCATGGCTGGCTATACAGGATCCTATTCAAGGCTACACAAGGAAGTAGGAGCAGAGATAGCATTTTACCCCCATCTCTGCAGCATTTTTCTCCTTCCCTTTCCTGCTTCCTCTACCTTGTGTCCAGGAAAAGTCTGGAAAGCCCTTCTAGAGGTTTTTGAGCGGGTGCCCCTGCAGCATCCACAGCTGTATCACCTCTGAGAGTGCCTGGGGCTATGCTATCTGGGAGCATCACCATGGCCTGAATCTACCTAAAATCACAGATGCTAGGCTTGGTCACTGGTCTCTGATGACAGTGTCAATTCCCTGTTAGGAAGTCAACCCTCATCCTCAGCATTAAAGCGTTTCTATCACACAGCCCTGCTGATGGAAGTTGCAGGGAAGTTTGGGCTCTTGGGATGTGACAGTTAAACTCAGGTCCTGAGGTCACTGCTCCCACCTCTGGCCACAAAGAAGTAGGCAGTAACAAAAGGATATAGCCATTCCAGTTCCTCCTGGTGCCCCACAAGATGTCAGAAAACATCAGTGGTCCTTTAGAACTTCAGAACTGGGTATCTTCTTCTACACACTCTTTCTATAGAGAAACTGTAGCTCAGCAAGGTAAAGTGATTTATCCATGCTCACACAGCTTATGAAATCTTTCCGCCATACCCTCTGCTTCCTTTCATGAAAACAGTAAAAATTCCAAAGGGTAGGTTTTCTGTTTCTTCTCATCAGCTTCCAAAAACCTACAAATGCCACCCACCTTACTCAAAACCCTTTACATGAGCCGGGTGTGGTATTGCACACCTATAACTCCAGCTGTGTGGGAGGCAGAGGTAGGAGGATCGTTGTTTCAGTCCAGCTTGTGCAAAGTTAGCATGAGATCCTGTCTGAAAAACAAACTAAAAGCAAGAGGTCAGGGAGCATGACTCAAATGGCAGAGTGCTTGCCTCGAAAGCAGGAGGCCCTGAGTTCAATCCCCAGTATCACCAAAACAAAAACCTTTTTCAGCTGGTATGCACTTGAATCTAAGGCAAGGGCTAGTAGCCAGAGGGATCAGAAATATTCAGGAATGGAGGTGCACAGGAATGTGCAAGACAATGTGAACCCCCAAGAGGATTTCTCCTCTATCTGCAAAAAATAAATAAATAAAGCTTTGAGTTCAGAGCTTGCTAACAGGATTTCATCTTTTTTAACTTGACTGTTCTGAGATAAATGCACAGGACAGAGATGTTTGGTTTGAACTCTTTAAAGCTCCAGAATTTAGCCTCACAAATCTATTTATCATTCGAATGGGGAAAATCTGCTGTCGGCACAGACAAAGGGAACCTGGGATGTGACCCACATCAATCTGCTTGCATCCAGCAAAAGGCAAAGATAGAATTGTAACCTAGTTTCTTAGAAACCTACTAGCATAGACTTCAAACACCTGAATTCAAGTGAGCGCTGTGAAGCCTGGGGTTCCTGAGTCAGATGGAAAGATGGTTTATACCCAGTATTGTGATCTGCCTCAGGTGTACCACACCAGCCAGCTCCTCCATCCACTCCAGGCTCCTCTAGATCAATTTCAAAGTCAAATTTAACAAACACCTATTTCTTGAGCACATCCCATCTTAGACCATTTACAAATGTAGCAGTGAGGGAGGGAAGTCACTGAGTAGGAGAGAGAGACACTGTACAGATAACTCCGATACAGGTGATGTTTCTTAGGTCAACAAGAAAATGATGGGAGCCAGGTGTTGTGGCTCACACCTGTAATCCCAGCTACCCAGGAGACAGAGATCAGGAGGATCGTGGTTGGAGGCCAGCCAGGGCAAAAAGTTAGCAAGACCCCATCTCAACTAATAGCTAGGTGTGGTGGTATGTGCCTGTTATCCCAGCTACATGGGAAGCATAAACAGAAGGATTGTGGCTGGCAAAAACATGAGACCCTATTTGATAAACAACTAAAATGAAAAGGGCTAGGGGGATGACTCAGGTAGTACAGTGTTTGCCTAGCAAGCACAAGACCCTGAGTTCAAATCCCAGAACCACCAAAAAAGAAAAGAGGATGAAGAAAAACAGGGAGTTATAAGCATGCAGAGGAGGAGAGAGAGGCCACAGGCTACAAAGACATTGTCTGGGTTTGCGTTTTTGTTTTCTCCTACAATACTCAGCTGCTAATCCACCTGCTACTTGAGGAGTTTCTTACCCTTAGCTTGAAAAGGAAATACTACTATTCCGGCAATGTGTGCCAGGTCTCACTGGGAGGAAACACACAGGGTGGAGAGGGAGAAAGAGTTTTATTGCCTGCTTCCCATCACAGGTAATAAATGCAATTTTGCTCCTCTGAAGTTTACATTCAAGCCTGTGCAAAAACAAAACGATTAGACTTGTCTTTGGCAAGCTAACAGATCGTGTCTACCTTCGTGTTTTTTTCCCCTTCCAGAACTGAAGTTGTAATAAATGGCTCCTTGCCGCCAGCTGTTGTTGACAGAAGTAATGAAAGCATTAAACACAGCATTCAGCCAGCCTCGACCAAATGGAGACACAACGAGACACTGTCTCTGAGGATCAGGTACTGGTAATTACCTATAGGACGAGAGGCAAGCCTGGCCTTCTTTGGCACAAGCTGGCAAATTGCTGCTCTCCATCATCTAAAGAAGGCAGGGTAAAAATAAAATGTTTACCTCCCACAAAGGCAGGTTTCATCTGCAAGGGATCAGTTGGAAATAAAATCCCCAGCCTAGCCTGGTAGCCTGGCAAATGTGTGCAGCCACCAGGGCAGGGCAGGTGGCAGGAGCTCCCCGCTGAGGGCCCGGGCTCAGGTCAGGGCCAGAGAGAGAGAGAGAGAGAGAGAGAGAGAGAACACCTGAACAGTGGAGAGCACAAGTGGACTCTCCTTCCCAGGGCTAAGGAGTCCTTCTTGTCTGAGTCATTCTGTGACAGTCTCCAGCTTGTTCATGGAGACCTGTCAACTCCCGCAGTCCTTGCAGCTGTCTTCCCCTCTCTCCCGACCTTGAACTTGAAAAACTATAGCTGGAAGACCCAGAACTGACCTAACACCTGGCCTCAAAGAGAAGCCAGAGATCAGCTCTTGTTCTTGCCTTTGAAGAATGGTGTTTTCTCACTGTAGTCATCCTTGGGTGGAGGGAACCAGGAACAGTAGAGCGGGAATTATAACTTCAGCTTTTGGATGCTTAGCTTTGATGTAGCTGTGATCCACCCACCAAATATTGGTCAGTATAATCCAACTGTTCATTTCTAGGCATTTCTAACAGAGTGGCCCAAATGGTAGTGTGCCTGCCTAGCATACACAAGGCCCTGAGTTCAAACCCCAGTACTGCAAAAAAGAAAAAAAAAGAGAGAAAGAAAGAAAGGACCTTTCTAGCATTGTCTTGGTTACTGGGGGGTACTGACATGAATCAGATGTGTTAGAGAGAGAAATACAAATGTAAGCAAGCCAGGACAGGGTGGTGGGACAGCCACACTGGGTGGTACATTGTCTCACGCACAGGTAGAAATAAGGAGGTGTACAGAGGGTATAAGACGGCTGTCAGGAAAGGTTGGCCCAGAGCGATGGGTTTTGAAGGATAACTAGGAGTTTGCCAGGGGTGGGAAGCTGCATCTTGCATGCTCAGAGTATGGAGTCTTGTGTTTGTGCACAGGGCTGCAGGAGCATGGAGCAGAAGGTGCGAATGGGGAGAGGTGGGTAAAGTTGATGGAACAGCCTGGACCAGACGAGGAAGGCCTTAGTGACCATCCCAGGCAGTCGGCACAAAGAAGGAGAAAATAACAGCCACCTGTAGTGCCACACACAGCAGGGAGTTGCCACCCCCGGAGGTGGAAGGTTCACTACCCCTAGCTCTTGAGGCTTGGTTTTAGGACATGGTGGGTGGCAGGGTGTGGGAGGGGAGACTAAAGAGATGTGACACATTGGGGACCTGGCAGCTGAGAAACCATCTGATAAGCTGTCTCTGGGCTCCACCATTTGTCACCTGTCACCCTTACTCGGCACCCTTTGGGGGCCACTTGGATGGGACTCCATGCTTGTCATGCTGCCCTGATAGCCACCCTTTCATAAGGAGCACCGTGGAGTTGCTGGGACCACCACCTGGCTCCCCAGGGCTGCCGTAGCAAAACACCACCAACTTGGTGACTTAAAGTAACAGAAATTATTTTCTCACGGTCCTGGAGGCCAGAATTCTCAACACTGTTCCCGTGGCTCTAGGTGAGCGCCCTTCCTCTTCCCTCCTCCAGCATCTGATGGTTTTAGGTGTTCCTTGTGGCTGTGTCACTCTGCCTCCATCTTTACAGGGCTTCCCCTCCTCTGGCTCTATGTAGTCCCCTCTTCTGTCTCTCACGGGACACTTCTTGTTGGATTTAGAGCCCACCTGGGGAATCCAGGATGATCTCACCATAAGATTCTTAATTTAATCACATCTGCAGAGATGCTGTCTCTAAATAAGGTCACATTTCCAGGTTCCAGAGCTTAGGAGATGGGCATCAATTCTGGATGGCCACCATGTACCCACTGTAACACCTGTGAGTGAAATGCTGCACACACCCACTTTTCCTTGCTGTTGGACGGTGTTATGCACACACACCCCACCTTTGAAGAGGACTAGGCTGTGGCCCCTGTAGGGAGCCTGAGAAACCCCGTCACAGAGGCAGGAACAACTTGCCTTCACCCAGAGGGAAAAAGAAAAGAATTTCTCTCCATTTCAGCCAATTAATCACCAAAAATTATTCATAATAAAAGATTCTGGGAATGATTTGGAATGATGTTCAGTAATTGATAGAAATTTCTCATAATTACTTAGAAATTAATTCCCTCGCAAAGGTATTTGTTTATGGGCTTTCTGGGGGCCCTCTTTGCTTTTAAATACTTTGGGTTAAATAGTTATAAGGAAAATTTAGCAATTTCCAAACTCTGTGTTGAGCTCTACAGTCCTTGGTAAAGCAGGGCACAGTGGTTCACGCCTGTCATTCCAGTTACTCATGAGATGGAGAGAAGGAAGATCATAGCTGGAGGCAAGCTCAGGCAAAGTGTTAGCAAGACCCTATCTCAACCAATAAAAGCTGGTGTGGTGGGGCATGCCTGTCATCCCAGCTATCTAGGAAACGTAGGTAGGAGGATCACAGTCCAGGCCAGCCCAGACAGAAACTGGAGACCCCATTTAAAAAATAACTAAAGTGAGGGGTGCTGGGGCCTGGCTCAAGTGGTTAAGTACCTGCCTAGCAAGCCCAAGGCTCTGAGTTCAAACCCCATACAGAAAAAAAAAAAAACACCTTTGTTTTCCATGAAGAGATAAGAGTTACAACACTGAGATTTCATCTCACCCCATTAGAATAGCCATTATCAAGGACAATGACAACAACAACTGCTGACGAGGATGGGGCAAAACAGGAACCCTTATACACTGCTGGTGGGAATGCAAGTTAGTACAACCACTATGGAAAGCAGTGTGGAGATTCCTCAAAAAACTAGAGCTAGAACTGCCATAGGATCCTGTGATACCGCTCCCGGGCATCTGCCCAAAAGAACGTAAGACAGGATACAGTAGAGACACCTGTACACCAGTATTCATCACAGCACTGTTTATAATAGCCAAGCTCTGGAAACAACCCAGATGCCCTACAACTGAAGAATGGATCAAGAAAATGTGGCATATATACACAATGGAGTATTACTCAGCCACAAGGAATAATGACATGGGGTTTGAAGGTAAATGGATGCAATTGGAGGACATCACATTAAGTGAAGTCAGCCAGGATCAGAAAGACAAAAGCCACATGTTTTCTCTCATACATGGAAGATAGATCCTAACATAAACATACACACAAGAACAATCGTGATCATATACAAACTCAGATGTAGAACATGCTTGTAACAGTGGAGCTACTCTATAAAACTCAGGAAAAAAGGGAAAGGAAAAGAGAGTGACAGAGCATCAGTGATATTGTATACCCTAAGATGTGAAGGTAGAGGATGTAAGGATGTGTATTGAAAGCTGTTGAAAGGTAAAGGGGTAAAGGGGTAAGAAAGAGCAATGGAGGGGGTTGAATGGATGAAAGTAAAGCATATCCACAGTGGGCATACTTAGAGAAACCCCTTTGAATATCAACTTAAATATTAATAACAAAAAACAGGACTATAAAATAGGTACAGTGGGGGGGTACTAGAGGGAGGGGGAGGGTGAATGAAGAAGCTTAAGGTGAAGGTATATGGCAGATGGGCTTCATATACCTATATGAACTAGAACTAAGAAACCTCTTGCAATTGCTTTAAGTGGGGTGGGGAGGGCATTGAGGGGGAGAGACGATGGGGGCAATGTAAACAATGTACAATATAAGTCAAATCAGAATTGTCACTGTGAATCCCCACCCCCACCCCTGTATAATGAATATATCCTGATAAACAATTATTTTAAAAAGAAAAGAGAGAGAGAGAAGAGTTGCTCAGCAAAGGTGATTATCCTCTGCACAGTAGCAAGAAATCCAGGTCACAAATTCAGAATGATGTGTGGGTGCCCTGCCAAAAGTTCCAGCTGCCCTGTGGCTATTCCAGAGCCTCCCAAACCTAGGGCAGATAGTAGAGTCACCCAACCTGGGCCTCCCCAAGAATCAAGATTTCTCAGCTGTCACCCAGAGCTTCTGTATTCTTCCTTGTTCCCAAGCGCCTGGATGTGCAGCCTCTTGGGATATACCCAGCACGTACTCCGGCCTCAGTTTTACCATCTGCACAATAGGGCAGCCATCCTGAAGATTCTCACATTTGGAAACTGTGTGAAGATTCTGTCCCCATGGGGCTCTGTGGACAGGGAGAACAGCATCCCTGCCTATCCTAGATAGGAGCTCGCTGCCAGGAATGAAATTAATTTTGGCTGATCTAAATACCCAGTTCCTTTCTCTTTAAGGCTTGCATCATTTCTAAAGACCTTTTGGGGAGTTTAAGCAGCTCTGTAAGTAGAAGCCCCAGTTGGGCTGCTCAGGCTCCTAGGGAAGCTGTGCATATTGGATAAAATTCCCCCAATGACTCCATAAGGACAGCTGTTCCTTTCTGGACCTGATTCCATCCCTTCTCACTGCTTTTCTAGGTGATTCCAGAATCTTTCCTCTAAATCAAAGTGACTCTGGAGCCTAGAGAGCTGTCTTTTGATCACTTCATTTTGAAATAACGCAGAGGATTCCCTTTCTGTAGGACCATGGAGTGTTAGAATTTACAAACCCCACACTAGACATGACTCAGGGAGCAGGGAACACACCCCAAAATATGGACCAGCCCATGAGCTGGCAGGCTCGGTTTCAGGGTCTTGAAGGTAGAAGTGGTGACACTCCTTACAGTCCCACACTCTTATCCATTACTGTGGGGGGGGGTTCTCTTTTCAGAGAAGGCTTCCATGGATGAAAATGGGCCAATGAGAATGAAGGCATATGTCATCCTGGCTGTTGTTTCCAGCTGGGAACTCCTTATCAAATGTGGCCTTGAGTCCCCCTAAAAGAAGAGGTGTGTTGTAGGGGGACCACATGTCTGGATTTGCCCAAAACTAAAAGGTTATTTAGTGTGGGGAGTGGAGTATGAGATGAGAACTTGACATAAGCACAGCTATGCCCAATAATCTGCAGGCTGAGTTGGCAGGACCCCAGCCACAGAAGGGGGTGAAGGCAAAATGCAGCACAGCTGCTTTCCCTAAGATATTTATGTTCAGAGAGTAGTGATTGCAGGTCTTTCCTATTTCCAATAATTACAATTCCTCACCCTCCTGAGAGCTGTTGCTTCACCTCCTTGTTTGCCACGGTACATAAAAGACTTGCAGAAGGAGGACACGGGAGCTGCCACTGCTGCTTGTGATGTTGGCTGCTTGCAAGGTTGGCTGCCACTGATGACGCTGCCGAGGCTGCTGCTGCTGAGGTGGCTGTTTGTGTGTCTGAGAGTCTAAGGACTGAGACTTTAGGAGTTGTAACAGAGATTAGGGGAAACATGGGACAGTGCGAGTCTAAGGGAAGAGACTTTAAAGAATAGAAAAGAAGTAAGGTTTTAAAGAATAGAGAAAAGAAGTAAGATAAGATAATAGAGAAAAGAAGCGATGAGGCTGTTGTGCATCTCCATCTGAGTGCCCAGCACACCTGACCCCAGCTTACTGCATGTTTGTCTTCTATCGTTTGTCCTTTCTGCATCTCCAGTCGCCCCCAGTTAGGTTTCTAGGACAAGCTCACGTGGGTCATGAGAACTAGGACAAGGGACATCACCCCTCAATGAGGCACCCTTTTTTCAAGGGCCCTCTGTAAGGTCTACAACTCTGGTCATGCTCCACCAGTTTGCTAGGCTGTGACATCCCTGCAGGGTGACATGGAACAAGAAAATCCGGGTTAGCAAAGGGAAAGTGGCAACATGGAACATTCCTCATGCACCTTTGGTTTTCACAGGAAGCAAATCTTAAAGTTCTTGGATGCCGAGAAGGACATTTCTGTCCTCAAAGGGACCCTCAAGCCCGGAGACATTATCCACTACATCTTTGACAGAGACAGCACAATGAACGTGTCCCAGAACCTCTACGAGCTCCTCCCCAGAACCTCCCCCCTGAAGAACAAGCATTTCCGGACTTGTGCCATTGTGGGCAACTCGGGGGTCTTGCTGAACAGCGGCTGTGGAGAGGAGATTGATACACACAGCTTTGTCATAAGGTAACTACCTGGCCAGGTTCTCTGGCCCAAAGCAGCAGGCCTAAAGTTGACCACTGCCAGTTGTCCCAAGAGACAGAATCAAGACACATTAGTTAGTTCGATTCATCCCTTTTCTCAGCATTTACTGTGCATCAGAATTATTTGGGGGAGCTCTGCTCCCCTGTGCTCAGACTGAGGAGTGGGGATATGCAACCCCAGGAGCCCAGGATGGGACTCACTGATCCACAGTAGAAACAGGCACACTCTGGCCCTCAGCCTGCTGTTGTAAATAAAGTTTTATTGGAACACAGCCACCCTGACTCATTTTCACATTGTCAATGACTGCTTTCTCACTCTAATGCAGAGTTGAGCAGTGGTGTATAGCTGAGGCATTGTTGCTGAAGCAATGAATATAGTTGCTATCTGGCCCTGTACAGAAAAAGTTTGTAGACCCCTAAACAGAGCCTGGTATGAAAAGTTAGTATGATAATCTCCTGGACCTGTTAGTTGCTGGGTCAAGTTTGCAAAGCTGTTTCTGGTGTTCTGGAAGGTGGTGCTCTGCTAGTAACTTAATTATCCTGGAGTCAAAATCTGAGAGGTGAGGGAGTGACTGGGAAACTTGAATCTCGAACTTAACCTTCATTTTCTCTGTAACACAACTCTCACTTTTTAACCACTGGAGACATTTGGACACAGTTGCCCATAGCCCTGACCCTCCCCTCCCCCAGTGCATACAAACTTGGAAATAGGGCTTTGCTGTCTCCTGGTCAAAAACAGGCTACACAGAGCCTCAAGCTTCACTCCAAAAAAACTCCCAGGCCATGCACAAGTACAAACCATATCTCATGTTTCCACTGGTATCGTCCTCATGCAAGGAGGGCTTTGTCCCCTGGCTTTGGGTGCAGCGTGTTCATACAGCAACCTGAACTAAGGACGTGGGAAGAAACAGGCGTGAGTACTCTTGCATCCCCTGGGAGCCGAAGTTGCTTCTCTTTTGTTAGCCTTAGCCAGCAATCTGTGCCTGGCAGAGCCAATGGCTCTGTCCCTGTGTTTTCAAGCCCTTCAGTCTAAAGATCGGTTGAGGGAGGGTTGGGGAGGGAAAGGATAAAAGGAAGTGTGGCAGGATATCTGACTGGAAGCCAGAAGAGTGAGGGGTGGGAGTGGGTGGTTAAGGGGAAAAGCCATAGGGCAAAAGCGTCCTCTTGGTAGGGTCTGAGCAGCCTTGAGGAGGCCTTTCTGACCTAGTGTAACACAGACAGGCCATGCCTCTCTCTTTTGTCCTAAAGAATGAGTTCCAACAGGGAATTTTCCATGCCCCATGAGCCCTGGCCAGGAATTTCCAGAAGCAATGGTCGATTTTGGCCTAGCGCTTTCTCTTTGGATGTACAAAGCAAGCAGTGTGGATTCTGAAGTCCAGTATTGGCTCGGATATCTGCTATGTGACTTGGAGCATGTCACTCCTCCTTTGGGAGCCTGCCTTAGTGTCATCGTCTGTAAATGGGTGGGTCGAACTGGCTGGCATTAAGTTTCTTCCATTAGGAATCTTGTCCAAGTCCCAGCCCAGTGCTTTTTAAACTTGAACTTGGTTATGCGTCACCCACTGTGTTAAAATGCAGAGTCATCAGGTCTGAGATGGGCCTGAGACTCCATACGCTTGCATGCTCTGCTGCCTCGATCCTCTCTCACTTTCTCTCCCTCTCTCTCTCTCTCTCTCTCTCTCTCTCTCTCTCTCACACACACACACACTCACACACACACTCAAGACAGTGTAATGTCATGATCGCTAAACAAGATGTGAACGTGCTCCAAATCACATCCCATATGACAATGGCACATTGAGTGTTGATTCTCTGTCAGCCCTGCATCTCTACCCCCCACCCCCCAGCCAGCAAGCTTCTCCAAAGACAGAGGTTGTGTCCATCTCTAAGCCTCCAGGCCAAGGCTGTGCCCAGTGTGGAGGCGGGGCCCCTCATGGCTCTACTCAGACGATAGGCACCATGAAGGTCCTAAAAGGAATGCCCCCGTCTCTGTCAATCCAAGTCTTCAAAAGCAGTCCCCCTTGCCCAGTGTTTCTGGGTTCCTTTTCCTGTGTGAGAGATACAGGGACACACAGGACTTTGCCCCTCTTAGAAACCCCTGCGTGGAGAACACAAACATGGGAGTTCTGATGGGACACAGTGCGCACAAAATGCTTTCCAGTGTGGGCATGGCTGACTTGGACCAATGAAAGCGGTGAGAAGGGGAACCGTGTGAGGAAGGGCAGAGAAGCTAGAAGGTAGAATCATGGGTCAGGGAGGCGCTGCCTAAGCAAGCACTGGCTGCTGGGAACTGAGGCTGGACAGGACACCTGGTCTTCAGAGGACACAGGATCCTGCAATTGCAGGGAGAGGAGACAGTGAGTGCCTGATTGAGGATCGTGTGTGCAGAGCAGGTTGTTCAGGGACCAAAGCCTCACTCTCTGTGCTCACGCAGATACACGCAGCCCTTCTCTGGGAGAACCCTTTAGGGGATGCTCTTTCCATAGGGAGATGAGATGACCAGCACCATCCCCTCCTAACATTTTGGGGCACTTAGCGTGTACCAGGTACTATTCTATGCACTTCACATGTATTGTGATTACTTATTTCATTCTCACAACTAGACTGTAAGGAGCATTTTATTTTTATCCCAGCTCTGCAATGAGGAAACTGAGGCACAGAGAGCCAAGAGTCACACAGCTAGTAAGGGCCAGAGCTATGCAGTGAACTGGACAGCCTGGCTTCAGAGCCTGCCCAGCTGCCCCTCTCACTTTGCAGACTATTTGATGTTTACTTCCCTTCCTGCCCATAGCCAAGCCCACCCAGCAATGCAGCTTCCCACTGCCTCTTCCCCAGATCAGGCTGAACACCTTCCTGACCCCTCCCTCCTTCCAGAAATGAATGCAGCTGAGCCCTGCCCCCAAAGGGCGCACAAGCTTGGCTCCCATATCCTGCAGCACCTTCCAGTGGAGACATCCCAAATGGCTGATACTGTAGCAGTGTATTCCACCTCCCTGACCACCCTGTAAGCCCCCTAGGAGCAGGCTGTCCCTTTCCCTCCTTCCTCACCTCCTCCCACACAGCTCCAGCCACCTGGTGATTGCTACCAATAAATCTGAGCTGCAGTGAGTGCAACCGGGCCCCACTCTCGGGACCTGGAAGTTGATCTGGAAGAGGCCTCCAGCACACAGGGAAGATTCAGAAGCCTCACTGAGCCAGGCTTTGGGGCAATAAGTAACTGAGACCTAGGTGGCCCCAGACTGGCCAATGTGTGGCCTGTGGCAAGGGCTTCTGAAGGTGTCCCCAGGCGGTTCTGTTCCCTAAATTTTTATCCATGGTCAAAAGCAAAGTCCAGGTTGTGGGAATGAGGAGAAGGGTATTTTGGAGGCTCAGTCTGAATAGTTTCCAGGTTTCTGAGCCGGAATGCTGGTGGCCCCCTTACTAGCTTTGGGATTCTGGGCAAGTTAATTCACATGCTGTGACCTCAGTTTCTTCATATGTGAAAGACGGTGAATCTCACTGGGTCACAGTAAAATCAACCAATCTATGCCACCAGACTAGCCAAGGGTTTGGTGATGTTGTTGTGTCTTTTTGGGTTTTTTTGCAGTACTAGGGCTTGAACCCAGGGCCTATACCTTAAGTCACTCCACCAGCCCTTTTTTTTTTATGAAGGGTTTTTTCAAGATAGGGTCTTGTGGATATTTTTGCCCAGGCTGGCGATCCTCCAGATCTCTGCCTCCTGAGTAGCCAGGATTACAGGCGTGAGCCACCAGGGCCCAGCATTTGCTTTCTTTCTGATTACTTCTTCTTCCCAGTTGAAATGGGAAAGTCTTTGCTTAAAGGCAGGAATAAATAGTGTCTTTGTGGACTTCATTACTGAGGATGGCACATGCTCCTGGTCTCCCACCTCTGTAGAATACAGACTCCAATTTCTCAGACTTATTTCCACTGGTCCAAGGACTTTGCCATCACCAAATCCTCCATGCCAGACGGTGACCTACCCTTCCCAGCAGTGCCCTGCCACATCGCCAGGGCCATCGGGCCAGAACCCTGGGTTTGTCTTTGGCGATGAGGAGGAACAAGGACAGAAAAAGCATGAGAGAAAGTTTGATATAGGGAAGGACATCCAGCTTCCCCAAAGAACCACGTGGCCTTTTTCTCTGCAGGTGCAACCTGGCTCCGGTGCAGGAGTACGCCCGGGATGTGGGCCTCAAGACAGACTTGGTGACCATGAACCCCTCAGTCATCCAGCGGGCCTTTGAGGACCTAGTCAATGCCACGTGGCGAGAAAAGCTGCTGCAGAGGCTGCATGGCCTCAATGGCAGTATCCTGTGGATTCCCGCCTTCATGGCCAGGGGTGGCAAGGAGCGCGTGGAGTGGGTCAACGCGCTTATCCTGAAGCACCGCGTCAACGTGCGCACCGCCTACCCGTCGCTGCGCCTGCTGCATGCGGTCCGCGGGTGAGTGCCTCCCATGGGGAGGGGCCATTGCTCATTGCTAAGGGAAGGGCATGCATGACAGGCAATGGTCCTTCCATCCCAGCTCCACCTCCCACTGGCCACCACCTGGATGACCTTACAAGCCACCTGGCCTTTCTGAATTTCCATTCTTCAGAAATAAGGGGACTTAGCAAATGGATTTCCCCTGGCATGCCAATTTTGACCAATTGCTAGAGTCCTTCCTGGTGCACTGAGAATGATCCTGATTCTACACTGGGGCTCAGTGAGAACAGATGCCATCAACATGGGAGGGGAGATGGCGACTGGTGTGTCATGTGTCTGCCATCCCAAATAGATTTGGCTTCAAATACAGTCTCCTTAATCTCTCTGGACTTTAGTTTCCTCATCAGTAAAACATGGATGGGAACGGTAACATTGGAGGGATGTGCAGACCAAAACAGAAATGGGAGATGCCTTGTACAGCAGGTACACTATTAGTAGAGACACTCAGTGATTTCATCGTCATTCGTTGTCATCACCATCATCTTCACCGTGTAATATTCCCCAGCTCTGCAGAACATATCTTGTTGATAGAGCTAAGAGATCTCGAGAGGGTCTGATGAGGTATTTTTGTCCAAAAGGTCCTCTCTCCAGACAGGAGAAACTTCACCTAGAGAGTAGGGGAAATAGGAAGCATTAAAACAATGGCATCCACTCTCTTTGAGAAAATTGTTGGGCAAGATTGATGTCACCAGTCAGATAGGACTTCTCCTGGGCAGGCCTAGGTCTTGAATTCCAGAAAAAGGATTCCAAGAATTAAGGATGATGATGGGGAATGGTGAGAAGATTCTGGAGTCCATTTCAGCTCAGTCAAGACTCTTCAATGGCCCAGGCAAACAAGTAGTAATCCTCAGCTTTCTGTTTGTTTCCTCCCAACCATGAGACCAGGCAGTATTTTGGCTAGGAGTGCCCATCATAGCAGCCACCAGAGTAAAACTGGATGCTAAGCATTCATTCACTCAGTTCCAGTTATCTATTTCTGTGAAGTAAATCACCCCAAATCTTAGTGACTTAGAAAAACAACATTTTATTACTGTTCACAATTTCTGTTATTAGAATTCTGGTATGGCTCAACTGGATGGTTTTTGCTCAGGGTCTCTCACACAGTTACAGTCAGATAGTAGCTGGCAGTAGAACAGTGGGGTCTCTGGAGCAGCTGGGATCGATGGCATCTCTTGTCCCATCATCTGAGGACTTCTCCCTGTGGTCTCTCATCATGGTGGCCTCAGAGCAGTCAGGCTACTCATGGGCCAGGGGAGGCACACAGACTCCAGCACAGGTGGTCTAGAGACCAAGGCAAAAGCTAAGTTCCTTTTTAAGACTACATAGTGTCACTTCTATCACAATCTACTGGCCAACCACTAAGGTGACCCAGAAACAAGGGGAGTGGGCAGGAATCCCACCTCTCAATGGAAGAGTACTAAGTAATTTGTGGATATGTTTTAAAACCTATGTACATTCATTCAACAATATTCATTGAGTGATTACTATGTGCTAGATCCTGTTCTAGACATTGTGACTCAGTAGTGAATAAAGTAAAGTTCCTGATATCATTAGCACTTAAATTTTCTGGTAGAAAATAAATTACAGATAAACAAATGAATCAGATACTTTCATAGAGTGCTATCAGGAAGGTCTTCTCTGGAAATAAGTTTGTTTGAGCTGAGATGTGAAAGATGAGAAGACAGCAGCTATGTGCGTGTCTGGGTTAGGAGGGAAACTCAAGTGCAAAGACCCCAAATGTTCAGGGATCAGCAGTGAATCACACATGGTTAAAGCAGAGAGAGCAACGAGAAAAGAGAGCAGTGGAGGGGGTAAATTCAAGTATGATATATTTGACACATTGTAAGAACCTTTGTAAATACTCCAATGTACCCCCACCCAGCACGACCATAATAAAAATTAATAAAGAGGAACAAAATAAATTTTATTGTACACAATAAAAAAGAAATAGAGTTAGAAGATGGTGTTGATGAGAGAGGCAAAGACTGACATACACACAGCCTTGTGGACGTGGTAAGGAGTTTGACTTTGACCTAAGTTTGAAAGGCAATCATGGGGGGTAGGGGGGAGGAGAACTGATTTCTCTCTCTAGCAGATCCCTCTGGTGGGAATGGAAACTGGAATAGGTGTTGAGGAGCTGTTGCGTAGCTCAGACAGGAAGTAATTATAGCTTAGACAAGATGGTAGCCTGGTATTCGTGACGGTTTGGTCAGATTTGCTTTATCTTGTGGAGGCCCAGACAGCAGAATTTGCTGGTGAATTCTATTGAAGGACAATAATAGGTGAGAGAAGAGAAAAATCCAGAATTTCATATTCTGTGATAAGGGGGCCTGCAGAAGCCCTGTGTGTTTGGGGATGTTGAGAAAGAGAGTTCTTTCTTGGGCATATAATTGAGAGGCTGTTACAAATACATACATACTCCAGCCGGGACCCAATTGTCCTTCCAACCACATGGGGATCACACCCCTGCTCCAGGGACATAGGAAGCTCAGTGTACAGATGCCTCAGCAATTGAGGGGCCTTGGATGCTCTTCAGAGGGGCCCAGCATAACCCTGGGAAGCCCTCTAAGCCCCTCACAAGGGACTCTTGTCCTCATGAAAATGGCTCTGTGTACCAAAGCCTATAACCACCACTGGACCCAGGGGTCATTGGGCTGCACCCCTTCAGCATCTTTTTATTTCACCCCATCACAGAGTGGGTCTACCACAGTAACCTTCATCTCATGCATTTAGGCTCCATGCCTTAAATGTCATTTCTCCCTGGAAGGAGCAAACTCCTGAGATGCCTTGGGGCTTCCCATGGATAAAAGGATAAGAAATACCCTTTGATAACCAGAGAGGAAGCCCCGTGGTTGGAAAATGGGCAGCCATCTGGAAGAAACCTCTGCAGCCAGAGCTATTTCCAGCTGTAACTGACTCACTTTCATCTGTCAAAATAGCATTAAGCACCAGTAATGGTCCCTTTAAACAAACAGGCTGTTAATCCTGAGAGTGTAGCATCTCCCTTTGCGGGAGCTATAGGAGAAAATACTGCAGGAGCAACAGATGGGCTGGCCTCTGCCTTTAGCCAGGGAAGGAAGGAGGGAGAGGAGCTGCCGAGGCCTTGAAGTGGACTTCCACTAGTGGCCCTCTCCCTTCCTTAGCTCACTGGACCTTCCTGAGCTCTGACTCCAACAGGGCATCGACAGAAATGTGGGCATTGTGTATACTGAGCAGAAGGGTTCACCTCGGTCTTGATGGGGCCATACCTGGGGCTAGTGCAAATGGAGGATTGGTTTAGTGAGGGATGCAGAATGAAGCCACATAAGAAAAGACCAAGGGATTGTAGGGGGAAAACCTGAGGAGGAACCCAGAACCCGGCCAAACTAACATCACAAATCCAGGCTTTGAAGTTAGAGACACCCCCAAAAGGTCCAAATCCCAGCTCTGCTACTTGCTTGGTTATATTGCCTCTCTCCACACCCCTGAGACATACTGCCTTTGTCTCTTCCCTGGGGAACCCTATGCTACATGGGGGAGGCATATGATCAATCAGTGGTGGCCACCATTGTCATGATAGCTGCCACTAACCACTTGGAGAGCTATCACAGGGGAAAGGGATTATTAGACTTGTCCTGTAAACTCCGAAGGTAGAACTAGAGCAGAGGCTGGGACTACAAGGAGAGGAGGATATTTAGGCTCAATCTGATTCAGAGCTCTGGAGCTGTCAGAGCAATGGACTAAATCAAACTAGTCAGTCCTGAGCGCTTCACTTTGAAGTCCCCCATACGGGTTGTACTGTGCAGAATACTCTTGTTTCCTTATCTAAATAGCTGTTGCCTGTACTGGGGGTGTAGCTCTCCATGATAGAGTGCTTGACAAGCATGTAAAAGGCCCTGGGTCCAGTCCCTAGTATCAGAAAGAAAAAAATGAATCTACTGCCCAAGAAGACCCTGTTTATGAGGTGTATTATGAAAATACTTTTTATTATGATAAAATATAACAAAACTTACCATTTCGGTCATTTTTAAGGATAAACTTCACTCAGAAGAAATTCATTCTTGGGAGGAAAAAAAACGGGGAAATCTTCATGTTGAGTTTGGCCAAAAAGCACATGCAACAAGAGAAAAAATAGATAAATTGTACTATACCAAAATTAGAAGCATTCATACATGAAGGACAATCTACCAAGGGAGGGAAAAGGAAGTCCACAGACTAAGGCTTTTTGATAAGGGATTAATAACCGGGATATGAAAAGAACTTGTACAACTCAATGGCAGAAAAACAACCAACCTAAGTCAAAACTGGGCAAAGGGGCTGAGTAGACATTTCTCCAAAGAAGAAATACGAATGACCAATTAGCAGGACAAGATGCTAGACATCACTCTCACTAAGGAAACACAAATCAAATGCACAGTGGGGTCCCACTTCATACCCACTAGCTTGACTAGTATGAAAAATAAAAAATAACAGGTACTAGTGAGGATGTGGAGAAACTAGAAGTCTTGTGCCTTTCCAGTGGGAATTTCAAATGCCAATCAACTTTCAAGGCTCCCTTGTATCTTCATTTTATAAATGTGGAACTTAATGTTCAAAAGAATTGGGGGATTTATACAGGGTCACCCAGCCATTATGGCACAACCGGAAGTAGAATTGTATTATCTGACTCTTACACAATGTACCAGATGGACAGAAATTTGAACCCATCCTGTTCTGGGTGGGCGGGGCTGAGGGAGGAGCACAATGAGCTGGGAATTGACACTGGTTAGGACAGTGTGGAGACCCCCCATGCACAAGGCACTCATTCAAAGCATAGGGCAGCTTTCCTACCAGGCAAAGCAACGTGAAAGGTCAAGATTCCACCAAATACCTGCCAGCATCTGGACTTTGACATCGTCTTGTTGAGAGACACCTGCCCTTGACCAGGCGGTCTTTGGCTTTTCCCTCTCAGATTTGCTTGGCTGTTCCTTTGCATCCAAGATATCTTTCAGAAGAAAAGCAGAGATGCTCAGGCAGAAACTGCTCAACCACACATTCTATTGTGGAGGGTTTGAAACAGGACAGGTAGCTAATGCTCACCTGCCAGGCACATGTAATAGGAATACTATCACTCGCCCCACTTTAAAGCTAGAAAGAATGAAACTTAGGGAGAAACGAACTTTGACGGTTCTCTGGTTGGTAATGAACTGATCTAGGGCTCTCCCACTGTCCCTGAACACCACCCAATTGCCTCTGTGGCACATGACCAGAAAACAGTGATGGGAGCCTGGAAGAAAAAATGTCGGGAAGGCTGAGGCCAGAATGCGTTTGAGTTTGTGACATTATTAATAAAAACAAAAAAGTGTATATTAGGTTTCAAGTAAGAACCAAAAAGCTAAGGGCAGATAGTGGTGACGTCACCAAAAACAGAGGTAAAATGAACTCCTCAGAGCCCCTATTCGTAACAAAAGGGATGGATCTTTTAACTAGCCAGGGTAGCAAGGTCTTTGCTATCTCACCTACAGTGCCAATTTGCTGCTCTAAACCAATGGCACACAGTCGGTCCCCAGACCAGCAGCATTGCATTGCCTGAGTGCTCACTTGACATGCAGGTTCTCAGACCCATGCCAGACCTGCTGAATCAGAAACTCTAGGACTGAGATCCTGCAGTCTGTGTTTTAAGAGGCCTTCCAGGTGGTTCTGGTGCATGGCATACATCCTAGAGCCACTGCCATCAATAAAACCAAGACCAGTTACATCCCAGGGAAAACTTGCAGGAAGACCAGTGGGCAGCTGGCCATGATCTCCTCCAAATCATGAGAAGGACGATGTGGGCTGGCATCTTTGCTCCAGTCTTCTAAACATGCGGAAGCCATGGGCACCAGTGAGCTTGATATCAACTCCTCGACAGAGTTTAAAGAGGTTATCAATCCAATGATTCACGAACACAAAGATGAGGAGATAAACTTCATAAGCCGGTGTGCTCACTGGAAAATGCCAGGGTACATTATCCTGGTGTCCCTTAGTGAGGAGGACAGTGGCCAGGTACCCTGGGATCGGTGTAGTTGTTTATATCAGGACTCAAGTCAGCCACTTTGACCAAGCATTTCATGGACAACTTGGAGAGCCATGGCCTGGTTGACAATTCAGGGGACAGAAGAGGATAACTGTTAGCTTTCTCCTTGGAACTTTACAAATAGATACCAATATCATCCCCTTTTACTCATAAGGAAACCAAGACTCAAAAATGTTATATAAATTGTGTAAAGCCATGCAGATAAGGAGGGCAGGATTGGGATTATATAGGCTTCAAAGGTCTCTCCACTGCCATCTCCTTCTCTGATCCTTACCAGATAAGAGTCATCACTCTGCTGACTGCTCATACCCAATCTACTAGGTAACCTGTTAGGCTAATGTTGACCTTACTGAGATCTCTGTGAGCCTGCCACCAGGCTCAGTCCCTGTCCCCATTTTGCCAGTGACTTAAATGAGAGTATCAATGATCTGCTTAACAAATTCACCAGTGACATAGCTTTTGGAGAATTCTTATTATTCAAAGTCTCAGAGTTAAACCCAGGTCAATCTAAGGGAAGACATTTAATATGGACAAATAAAAAGTTCTTCATGTAGTGCAAAACAATGGTACCAGTACAGAGAGATGAACAGGGCCTGCCATCTGTGGGTGGTCGCTCAAGGATACGTGACCCTAGGCTGTTGCAGTGGACATCTAACATCTTTGGGAGTCAAGGTGATCAGCCTGGCTTTGTTTTACTTTGCCTGGTCAGATCCTACTTGGAGTATTACATTTGTTTTGGGGTACTAGGCTGAAAAGGAAATACAGTGGCAGAGATAATGAAAATTTGAAAGATTTGAGGAGACAAGAAGGCTCCAATGACCATGATTGCCATTTTCCTTCATTCAGCCATAGTCATTTGGCACCTAAAGGCACCAGGGTGCTCTGTGCTAGAGAAATACAAAAATTAATAAAACAAGGATCCTACCCTTGAGGGACTTAGAGGTTCTTCCCTGGGAGGCTCCAGGTGTGGAAGTAGGATTGGGAGAGGGTCTCCAGGAAGCCAAATTCCATCCAGGCACTGGTGAGAACATTTCAACGTAAGATCTTCAGAAACAAGCATGACTCTTTTAGGAGGTGATGAATTTGGCATTTTTTGGAGATGTTCTACAGCAGCAATCCCCCTGGCGGGGGCCATGAGCAGGAAAAGCCATGTCACACAGATGGAATTGGTACATTAGTTTAACTAGGGCTGCTATAACAAAGCACCGGACTGGGTTGCTTAACCTACAGAAATGTGTTGATTCACAGTTCTACATGCTGGGAGCCCAAAACTAAGAGGTCGGTAGGACTGGTCCCTTATGAAGGAAGGATCTGTTACAGGCCTCTCTCTTGGCCTGGGAATGGCTGCCTTTATGTTCACATGGCATTCTCGTTGTAGCCCCATCTGTCTCCAGACTTCCCTGTTTATAAGGATATCAGTTATATTAGAGTGATCTGATTTGATTTCCTCTGTGAAGACGTATCTCTAAATAAGATCACACACAAAGGAACTGGGAGTGAGGACTTCAACCAATGAATTTGGGGGGGACATAATCCAACCCTTAACAGTTGGGCAAGATGGCGTCCCTTCCCATTCCAAGAGTCTTTGGTTCAACGCATTGGTGCCAGTGGAGTGAGTGACCCAGAGGGCACTGACCACATTCCAGGCCATCTGAGGCAGTGATCCAGGCATTGCAAGAACTGAGGAACCCAGTGCAGAACCCTGCAGCTGGCAGGGGCCAGCATCTGGTGCCAGCAAGGCCCTGGCCTGTTCTCCTTTCCCAAGGGGCCTCTGGCTCTGCCAGCCTGCAGAGTGGCCCAGCACCCTGGCTGGATATTGGCCAGGAATGAGAGCCACAGAGGGGAAGAGCAGCAAGGCAGTTAAGTATGGCACAGGAAGTGGGAGGGTGATCAGCAGCTGTCATGAATGGCTCTAATTCAATTACAATGACTGGGGAGGCTGTGACCCACAGAGAGGGCTTCCCGCCCCTCTGGCAGGACAGCGGCCTGCTGGCCTGGTGCAGACAAGGCTTGTGAATTGGTGCCTAATTAGGCACCAGGAGTGCTTAGCTTCAGCCTTAGGATAGCACTGATTCAGCTCGCCTCCTGCTAGGACTGGAGGGAGGCCCAGCTGCCTATCAGTGGGAGCAGAAGTCTGAGGGCCAGAGAACAGCTCAGGTGACAGTAAGCAAGGTCAAAGCACAGGCTGGCAGAGTCCCCTTCAGGCATGCCATCCTAATCCAGAAACCACATCCTTCTCCTTGCTGGTCTTACTCTGGTCCAGTGCATAGGGAGTAAGAGGAACCAGATTCACCTTTCTAGAAGCATGCTCTGTAGAAAAGAAAAGGAGGAATGTCTGTGGCATTAAGGGCACAGATGGCTCCTAGCTTTTGTTTATGTTTAATGGAGTCTCCTGATATATATGTGAATTTTTAAAAACAGCAATTCAAATAGTAAAAAGGAAAATCCAAATTGCATGAAAGGATTTCAAGTGAAAAGTATACCCCCCCATCCCTCGCCTGGCTCTGCAGAGGCAACCTGTGAAGCTGGTGTTCTCTGTGTGTGTCCTTCCAGAAAGAGAGTTTGTGTTACATTGCACCTTGCTAAATTCTGGAAATTATTCCATTTTGACACACACCACCGCGCTGCTCCTCACAGTTGCCAAGCAGGACGTTGCATGTACCTAGATCTATGTAGCATGGAGGTGTTAGGATGTGTGCATATATATATCTATAGACTTGCTCCTTTGACATGTCTTTGCTAAACAGAGATGGAGCTGTGCATTGGTAATTTTTGAAGCTATTGTTAAATTGCCCAAGAGACAGATACAAATTTATACTTCCACCTGTGATTATTGAAAATACCTGTTTTCCCTTAACCTCTCCAAAAGAGGTATTATCAACATTTGTTATGTTTACCAATCCAGTGAAAAATGATATCTGGTTGTTGTTATTAGAAATTGGATTCCTTTGATTACGCATGAGGTTGGCTGTAATTTGTTTGTTTGGAGTGATACCAATTTAAACTCCAGAATCCAGCCACAAGGCTTAATTTCCCTATAATGGTCTTGCAGGGCCCCAGCTGACTCCACAGGGCCAGAGATGATACCTAGGCATGAGTGACAGTCTTTCCACACCTGAGCAACCACCCTTTATCAGGAGTCCTTCAATGAACAACCATCGTGTCTTCCCTCCTTTGTTTTGGCAACTGGTTGTCTAGGGTGGTGTTAGCCCACCCTTCACATGTACAGGCCTCCTGGCTGCCTAGAAGGGTTTACAATGAGCCTAGTCCCATTCACCTGTCCTGACAAGCCTCTGCTTGCTAGTTTTTATTAAAGATTCATGAAACACTTGCTTTATGCATGTGCTATGCTAGAGCCTAGGGTTATACAGAAGGGAGTCCACTTCTTTACAGAATTTTAAAGTGTAGAAGGAAAGACAGGCAAACAAGGAATTACAGAGTAGCATGATAGATGTTGTGATAGGAGTGAGCAACATAGAGCACAAAAACCATCTAGGGAGGTCCTAGTGGCTTCTGGCAAGAAGTGACATTGCAGCTAAGACTGTATGGAGGGACTGCTGACACAGGGAAGTGTCCTGGAAGAACCCAAAGCTTCTCCTGACTATGGGGTGGTTCCCGTAAGATGGTGGAAGAGATTTTTCAGGCTCACTTCATGAGCACATCCTAGCCTGACTGAGGCCATTGGACTTACTCTGTGGAGTCCTGGAGTCACTGGATAGTTTTGGTGACATGCTCATATTTGAGGTAGCCTGTGTACTTGAGCTACAGCATTGGTGTAGATGAGCCTGGAGATCAGAGGAACAGAAATGAGTCTCCAGCATCCCCATGGCTTAACTAACTCTTCATGACAGCCCCAAATTCTGAGACAAAAGCCACATCTCTCCATCACATCTTTCTCAGGGAAGATTAAACCTGAGATATCACATAGCACACTAGAGCCCTCAACAACACTCCCAAGGACAGGACAGCAATGGAGACAGAGCCCCTGGATCCAGAATACAGGAAGTAACAGCCTGAGTGTTCCGTTTCCGGCTTTGCTTCTGGTCTTGTGAGACAGTTCTGCTCCTTATGGACATTATGAGCTCTGTCCCACGGTGTTACTACCTTCTTGTAAAAGTCCCTCTTGGTCCCTTTTCCAACAGCGACAGCCACTATCCTTGCCAGGAATCCAGGGGAAGCACAGGTGTGCTTTAGAGATGGTTTTGGCAATCCTCATCAATTGCTGTCCGTGCTCATAAAATCCAGCGCTTAATCGTCACAACCATTGGGATGGCCAATTTGAAAAGAATAATCACTGGCTTCTTTGAGATTACTTTGCCTTCTAATTAAAATCTCAAGACTGGGATATTAAAGGTGCGTTCTCAATACAACATTCTGGATGCACCCAGCTAACCTCATTTGGGAAGGCGTAATTAATTAGTCTGTGTTTTAACACCCAGCTGTTATCCTAAGGAAAGACGTAGTCTACAAGTCAGCCATGCACTCAGTCTCTAAATTGGCCAGAATGACTGAGGAGATGGAAAGGAAGAGGAGAGTGATTTGTTCCTGCATAAGTCAGTCGGCTTCTGTTGCAAGCTGTTCATTAAAGGCTCCCCTGTGTCCCTGTCAGACATCACCCAGGAGCTCTTGTTTACCCTTGGAGGAAGAACAGGAAATAAGTAGGTCCCTCCACTGACAGCCACCACACTCTTCACTCATCCTGGTACCTCGCTGACCATTAACACCTTTCCCACTTAGTGATTCTGGGAGGGAAGTCTAGCACCCAGGACTGGGACCTTCTGTTCCTGTCCCCCTGGCCACAGTTATGTAGGTGCATACACTACCAGCTTGCCGCTTCTTCTTTTCTACATCTTCCCATTTTTCTGTTGTTCTGAGCACACCAGAACTCAGGATAGTCAATACTAAGCCATGCGACCATAACAAAACCCAAACCCCAGTGGTAGAGCACGACAGAAGTTTACTTCTCACTCATGACAAGAGTGACATGAGATGTCCAGGTCTCTCTTCTGCTCTTTGATCCAGGGATCTCAGATGCATCTTTCTTAAGCCAATCATCTCAGCAAAAGGCTTTGAAGTTTTTCAAGTCAGTGGATAGGATGAAAAGCCACTCTTATTGCAACCTGTGGCCACATGACGGTTGCTCAATTACAAGGATGCTGGGAGATGTAGGGAACACAGGAAGTATTTGTCAGAAGCTGCTGTCTCTACCACAGGACATGGGATGTAGTGTGTGTGGAATCAGATGCCTCTGAATCCTACAAAGGAGGGAAGGCATGGCCCCTGCTCTTGGGGAGATCACAGAAGTTTCATGTGGGAAACCAGCCCATCCAGTAATACATTATCGGTCCTGGCTGCTAAGCACAGTAAGAGTCGAAACAAAGCACTTAGTGATCAGGTAGAGCTGATTAAAGGGTGAGCTGGGGAGGAAGGGCTAGAAAAAAGGGGATATTCCCAGGAAGGTTTGGGGGAGCGATGAGGGGGAAATTCACCAAAGGAGCACGTGGGGAAAGGCACCCAGGGGAGAGCCCCGCACATATGAAGGCTCAGCAAGTGTGCATGTCACCTAAAATTCTGCTACAAGCTGCTTGGATGTCTCACCACTGATTAAATCCTTCCCTCTCCCTTTCTGGGCAGAGCATTGCTGGCCTGAAAAGAAATTCATTTCTGAAAGTCCTCCCCCTGCGAAGGCCTTACTATCGGAAAACAAACAAACCACAAATCCCTCGGATGGCATTTGCCTGGTGTTGAGGTTCAAATTTGCTCAAAGAGAGAATCTCAGTGAATCCTCAAGCAGGTGGCTCCCATTTCCTGGATAACATTGGCTGTTAATGCAGCAACCTGTCCCCAGCCTCAACCCTCCCAGAATTGCCATGGGGTGAAGATGCCCACGAAGCAGGGGTCAGGAGACCTAACCAGGTCAGGTAAATCATCCTGGATTCCAGGTTCAATGCAGGTGGCCCATAGATTTGACATATATTCGATTCACACCCATTTGATTCACCCAGTGGAATCTCACATGCTGGGGTTTTTTTGTTCTTAATTTTGATTTTTTTTTTTTTAGTGGTGCTTTCACCCCCAGTCTCCCTCCCAAATATTTTTGTTAGTTGCCAACAATTTAAACATTTGGAGAATGTGGGCTGGACGTGGTGGTGTGTGCCTGTAATCTCAGCTACATGGGAGACAGAGGAAGGAGGATTGAGGTTTGAGGCCAGCCCGGAGCAAAAGCATGATGCTTTATCTGAAAAGCAAACTAAAGCAAAAACAGATAGGGGTATGGTTCAAGTTGGTAGAGCACTTGTCTAGCAAGCTCAAGGTCCTGAGATCAATCCCCAGTACTGCCCCCAACCCAAAAAAAAAAAGAATTTGCATAAAAATCCTTATTTCTGATACAGTTGGGAAAAAAATCAGAAGTTTTGAGACCACCACACTGAACAACTATTAAAGTGCCTGTCCCTGGAGATACCGCAGTCCACACTACTCCCTACTGCTTTGGCAATATGAAAGCTGGATACTGGATTTTCTTATACTCACCCTGAGTCCCAGCTTTCTCAGTTATGTCAGTGCCAAGCTGCTGGGCTAAATGAGTTCCCCGGGTCCAACTGTCTTAAAAACCCTACAGCTATTCCTTACACTTACTCTTTTCTTTCCCTCATTTTCTCTAAATATATCTCATTCTTGGGTTCTTTCATTGATCCATCTACCAGTCAGAGCAGTTGTTGTTAGTCAAGACTGCGTAACTGGATTACTGGAGAAGGTTGTAAAACTCTCAGTGTCCAGGTTACACCTGCGATTGGGAGCCAGGTCCTTCCGAAAACTGCAGGTGATCCAGCATGCAGCCTAAATGGGAATTCTGCTTTAGGCTGAAAAGACAATGGATTGGCTGGGGAGGGGGCGAGCTCCTACTCCTGGGCCTGGTGAGGCCAAGGCAGAGGAGCACTTGGCCAGAATGTGTGGGAGGAGCTAACATCAGTTGCTGCTTTTCTGGGAATCTGGGGTTCTTCTCTTTACCGCCCTGGCCTTTGTCCCAGGGTCTTCCCAAGCTCAGTTTAATCCTGTTGAGCACAGAGCCAAGGGCTCTGTGGAAATATCCCTACCCCTTTAATTTTTTTTGTGGTACTTGGATTTGAACTCACAGCCTTGCTAAGCAAAGACTTCGGCACTTGAGCCATGCCCACGGTCCTTTCTACTTTAGTTTCTTTTTCATATAGGGTCTCACACTTTTGTCTGAGTCAATCTCAGACCAAGATGCTCCTTGCCTCTACTTCCTGAGTAGCTGGGATTACAGGCAAGAGGCACCATGCCCCCACAGGAAGTAATCCTTGTCCAGTAAGCCCCCAAACTGAACGTCAAGCACTCCAAAGTCAACACTTTGTCTCTGACATATTAGCTGGTGACTAAGCAGATGGCCAGGGGCGGCAAGCCTAGCAGAATCATATTAGACCAGCCACTTTCCTGGCCTCCCATGGGTCTGTTGGGGTTGCATCACAAAGGAGAAAGAATGTAAACTTGGAATCAAAGGGCGTGAAGGGGAGCCCCAGTCCCACCACTTGCCAGCTGGGCTCCTTGCTCAATCCTTGGGGCCCTGCCTGGGTGGCGTGCCCACCCTGTAAAGAACTGGGTATGGGTATAATTCTGACAGAGAGCCACTGAGGAGACCTCAGTGGAGTGATGGGGAGGAGGGGAGCAGTATAGAGTGTAATTTGAAAGGTTCGGAGAGGGCCAAGGGCAAGAAAAAGACCTTTTAAAACAGACCTTTTACCCTTCCCTAGAGCTCTGAGCAGACTTTTGACACAACCAGGTAGCTACAATCAGTACTTCTGGCATCTTGGGAACTCTTGAACCAGTGGCACGAGTACCCCACATGGCTGGGGAAGAAGAGGGTCCCTAGCATCAGGGTCCTGGCAGAGTTGCCTTATCTGTAGCTGGGCCAGCTGATGTCAGCTTCCCCCCCAACCCAGCACCAGGCATACCCAGGGCTGCACCATGTGGTCCTGTTGTGAATTCAGCCTGAGGTGTCCCTCCTGGTCAGGAAAGCTGAGGAGAATACTCCCCCAGAGGAGGGGCCAGTGGGGCAGAGTGGGGCATCACTGCCAACCCTGTCTGCATCCTGGGGAGCAGAGCAGACTGGAAGGCAGGTATGCTGTTTCTGGGTTCTGTCTACCTCAGGTCTCCCTGTGGCCAAGGAGAAGATACCTTGGGCCACCAAGGGACATTGGCTGACCCAGCCTGGGTCCCAGTGGGACCTGCCACTTATAGGCTGTCCTCCACATTCCCAGAACTTTTTCTTGCAGACAAGTAGCAACCCATCCCATTCTCCTGCACAACCCATGGAAAATTGGACATGGCCCCTTGGGATCTCAAATCTAAGAAGAAAAAAAAATTTTTAGAGACAAAAATTTTTAATTCCCCTGTGTGCCTTCCACAGCTCAGTGGATGTGGAGAAGCCCTCAGTCAGTCTCATGTTATTGTCATTTGTGTTTAAATCGTGTGTGATCTAAATGCTTTCCCAGCCTTCATTTTAGGAAAAGCTGCTTCCCAAAAAAGCAAACAATACTCCAAACGCCTGGTAAAAGTGAATGTGCATAATTGAAGTCATCAAGTGAAAATGTGAGATGGGTTGAAAGGCGCATGTCTTTAGCAGAAGTTGGGAGGCATGATGGGAAAAGTGAACCAAGCATCCACAGCACAGCACTGAACTCCATGCATCCTAGCGTGCATGGTTTTTCCAAGTGGTCCCCTTGGAAAGAGGTACCTGTGAATGCCAAGGGTTGACTGTACCTGTTCTGGAAAGCATGTCTTCCCAACCCAAAAAAGGCCACTTACTTTCTTAGCAGCACAGGCAACTTAGCACAGAGGCAGCAAGACAGACGGCTCTCCAGGAAGTCCACAGCACAACAAGAAAGACACACAGCCCGGTGAGACTGGTGCCCGGGTGACCTCAGATGCTCACAGGAACCAGAACAAAAGAACATAGGAGTCTTAATGGAGGTGACTCGATGAAATAGCACAGAGCCACTCATTCTGGGGAGATGGTGTAGTGTAGAGGGAGGTGAAACTGGGGTACAGTGGGGTCAGGTCTCCCCAAGTTTGTTTTTCACAGTGGAACTTGGGTTGATTGTATCTGTAGAACTTCAGGGAGAAGTTTCAGAGAGAAAAGCCCAGAGGGCTACCAGGTGGAGGATAGATAGCAACGGTCAACTCTCACCACAGAGACTTCTCGATGCAGGGAAGACATGATGGGATCTGTGGTGCATCCACATCACCTGTTCCTATTTTTCAATTGCACTGCTTTGGGGTTACCAGACCCATTGCCTTGTTCTCTGCCTCTGTCCCTTTATTTGATTCCCTCTTGGAAAATTCAGGAGCTGGGGAAGTTTCTAGGCCCAGACAAGATGAACTAGGAGAAAGTGCAAGGAAGGAGACTCAGGGTGACAGGCTTATGGAACAACTGTAGCTGTCTACAGGGCCACTCAGGAGGCTCCCCCTGTGCCCGGGAGACACATGTTCACTCTGTAGTCATCAGGAACCACAGCCTCCATCAGCAAAGCAGAAGGGGAGACTCGAGTCACACCAGACTGATGGTTGGATTGGAGGGGTGGGTGTGGGGATCCTTCCCGTGCATTTTGATTGAATATTACATAATTTACTGAAATTATATGACTTATTGAAACTCTATAACCTCATCTGATTTAAAAGCTAATGCTTTCTCCAAATAAATAAGCCAAAAATAAGGCTTTAAGGTTAATGCTACAGTGTTTTGGGGGTTCCCTTTTTTGAGCTAACAGAAGGAACTGCTTTACAGAAGGGCGGGTGTTCTTGGGCTTCTAGGAAGCCTGCCCCTCAAACCCAGCCCTTTTAGCTAAAACATGTCAGTAATATAAGACGGTTCCGCCCTTCAGCAATATGTGACTGCTGTTTTGTGTCTGCACACTTTCACTTTCAAATCTGTCACTATGCTGGGATCTAAAACTGTGCTGGCCTTCCCAGTTCAATAGCAGCCTGTGGGAAGGGAGTCCCACAGACATTGAGGACAGAAAAAGGTAGAGCACAGTCAGGACTTTGTTATCAAGAATTACATCTTTCATGGCGGGCACATGGCTCAGGTCTGTAATCACAACCATGCAGGAAGTGGAGATCAGGAGGATCATGGTTCAAGGCCAACCCAGGCAAAATGTTAGCAAGACCCCATTTTAATAAACTGTGGTGGTGGCATGAGCTTATTATACCAGCTACCTGGGAGGCATAGATAGAAGGATCCAGGCTTACCCTGGCAAAAACAAGAGACCCTATCTCAAAAATGACTGGAGCAAAAAGGGCTGAGGGTGTAACTCAGGTGGTAGCCTATCTAGCAAGCATGAAGCCCTGAGTTCAAACCCCACTACTACCCAAAAAAAAAAAAAAGAATTACATCTTGGGCTGGGGGCATGGCTTAAGTGGTAGAGTGCCTGCCTAGCCCAAGTGTGAGGCCCTGAGTTCAAACCCCAGTACCACCAAAAAAAAAAAAAAAAAGAATTACATCTTTCCATCAAGTCATAAGCATTGTTTTTAGGGGGATTTAAGGCGGCTAGGCCACAAATGATAGTAAGCCTTGATTGTCTTGGAATATTGAAACCTAGAGGATATTTTGGAGGCCATTTTGAATGTGCATTGTCATTGCCTGAATGTGAAAAATTGGGAGCAGTAGGAAGAAGTGACTTGCCCAAAGGCACACAGAGAGTTGGTAACAGAGCTGTCTGAGTTATGTACCTCCCTCCTCCCAGCAGGAGGAAAGGAAAGGGTCCCTTCCTCACTGTGTCCTTCCCTAAGGTACATAGAGACCCCTAGGTATACAGTGTTCAACTTGCTTAGTCCCTGCTCTCTCCAGCTCTCTGTGTTGCTTCTCATGACCATTTGACAGATTCCCAGAGAGTGGAAGCAAGGACTCCCTATTAGAGCTGGATAACAAGATGGAGTGACAGATCTTTGGAAGAGAATGTGTAGGCAGAACTCAGGTTTACAGGACAGATCTCTGTCCAGAACCCAAGAGCTCTCCAGAGAGGTCACACATGGTTAGAGAAGGGTACCTGCCTTAGAGGGTGGGGTTCCCATATTCAGGGACACCAAGGAAGTCCAACTGAAGATGCCAACTGACAAGGAAGGCACAGTGAGGCTGCCTCGAGGCCATGGGCACCATGCAAGAAAATGTGCTCTAACAAAGGTCAAGGCCAAGTTGGCCACACCCGTGTGTGTTGGCGGTGGTTGTTTCATGCTACAACTTCACAGTGGCTGAGTGGATGTAACTGGAGCTATGGGGTTGCAAAGTCAAGGTACTGAGCATCTGGCTCTTTATAGAAAAATGTTGCCATCCTCTGCTTTCACTCTATATCAATAGCCCCAGTTCAAAGTTAAGGTGCTACCCCTCTCCAGCGGGGCAACCTTGTACAGCCACTTTTCATCTGAGCCCCATTTGTACTAAGGACAGACTTGTTTGGAAATCCCATTGACTCAGGTATGGGAAAGCACCCAGCCCAAGGGTAGTCCAGGTGCTGAATCAATGATGGTGTCTCCTCTGAAAAGGGAACTTGCAATCTGATTGGTCCCCAGAGTGTCAGGAGGTGGGCTGTGGGGCAGGATAAAATTTTCCTCTTTCTAGAAAGGATGATTCACAAACTCACATTTCTTTATTATTTCTTTTTTGACATTTTTTTTTCAGATACTGGCTAACTAACAAAGTCCACATCAAAAGACCCACCACTGGCCTCTTGATGTACACCCTGGCCACACGTTTCTGCAATCAGATCTACCTCTATGGCTTCTGGCCCTTTCCACTGGATCAGAACCAGAACCCTGTCAAGTATCACTATTATGACAGCCTCAAGTATGGCTACACCTCCCAGGCCAGCCCCCATACCATGCCCTTGGAATTCAAGGCCCTCAAGAGCCTGCATGAGCAAGGGGCATTGAAACTGACTGTCGGCCAGTGTGATGGGGCCACGTAAGGTGGGCACACCATGGGACTCAGTGGCTCACATTTCCTGCCGGCTACACCACAGGCAGATGGGAGTCGGGGTGGCACAAACAATAGAAACAAGCTAGTGGTTTTCTTTGTTACAGTGTAAAACAGTGACCAGAATATATATATCTATACGTGCATATATATATTGACCTGAGTATTTATAACTGTGTGGTGTTCATCTAGCATTAGGCAGATAAACCACAGGAAGAAAGTGTGGATAATCCACCTGAACCAGATCGAGACTCAGTCCATCTTTGGGGGGCAGGAGGATTTGATGTGCAGGGAAACCAGTCCCATGACTTTGGATGAAGACCTGCCTCCTAGGTTGGAGGGATCTTTGGGCTCATGGATTAATGGAGAGCCACTTGGTGTCAGCTGCCCCGGACCTCTGGGCTATGTGAATTCTGGGCAGCCAGGACCCAGAAAGGACAGCGTGAGCCAGTCTAAGTGGTGCTGTTCGTGGAGGAGAGGAGATTGGAGGTCAGCTGGGTGAAGGAGCACAAGGAAACCAAGCAGCAGAGGCCACAGTGGAACTGAGAGCCTTGTTCATGAACTTAGAGTTGTTTTGCCCAAGGGATACACCGTGGGTGACACACATGTCCCAGACAGGCCTCTACAGCAATGGTGAGAAGGCCAATGGAGACACAATGGACAGTCCATCTTCTGGCTGAACAAGAACTGCCAAGGGCTTCAGGTAGAGTGGCATACAGCCCTAAAGAGAGACAGTGTCCTACATGATGTCTTTGAAAAATTGAGACCTTCTTCTGGGGGTTTACTCCACCCCCTGGAATAAGGCAGAAGAGTGTCCAAAGTGTGATTGTTCCATTGGGTGTTCTTTAAAGCATCTGAGATCCACTGAGGAAGAAGAGACCCTGGGACTTTACTCCGGCTTAGCCTCCATCCCACCCTCTTAGAATGTCATGTGAGGAATTCTGCTGTCCCCTCTGCCACCAGAAAGACACAGCAAAAGCTTGAAAGGGCACTGTCAAGATAAATGACATCCTTTTTTAAAATACATATGATCGCCTTTCTGGATGCCTCGTGGAGCCCCAGAGTGGGAGACTGGAAGAAGCAGGAAGCTTCTAGCTCCCTGCTCTTTGGCTGCTCTATTTATTTGCTTTCTGCATCCTGCACTCTGCAGGGCCCCTGAAGCCAGACTGCTGTGCCCATGTCACTTACTTGTCACTTTCCCATCCTGATGGTCACCCATGCCCACACCAAGAGGTCCAATGCTGCAGTTTCTGCAGGGAGAGGTCTAATGTCCACCCCACAGCCACCCACCCTCATCTCCATACAGGCACCATGATTACACAATATAGCAAAATCCTTTTCCTCCTGTTAAGATTCATATTTAAGACTTCTTTTCTTGTAAAAACCCAAAGCCAAATGCAGTTCCAAATACTGGACACACTCTCCAGAAGAGTCTGGGCTCAATGCCAGTACCTTAGGGGCTGGAGTCATAGGCCACACGTAGAGAAGCACAAGCCAGCTTGATTTGTTAGGTGTAGTCTCCTTGTCTGATAAATAATAGTGTTTTAAAACATATTTGAAAGATAAGAAAAAAACCATTATCTTGAGGGTGAAAAGAGTTAAGAAAAGTAATCAAGCCAGACACAATTAATCAATGGCAATTTGGAACAGGACATTTCTTTTAAATTAATGGGTGATGGGAAACAAGTGGAAGTAATAGAGAGCTACCCAGAACCATTAACCCCACACACAGATGCTCCAATCCCAAACCAGGACGGCGAAGATACATCTCTTCATTTTTCCCTTTATTCTTGTGTTGTTGCTTAAAGTCGGAAGTTTGGGATTTGCATTATAAAATGAATATTTTAAAAAGCAATAGCCCTAACAGCCTGATGGGAACTAAGTGGTTCAGCCTCCTTGTGAGCAGAGGAAATAATTAGTATCATATTTTACATGTCTCCAGAGCCTTTCATCTTGAGGATCTCAAAGGCCCTAGAAGACATTTAATTTCTCAAGTTTGCAATGCCCTGTGGAGCAGGGCCCTGATGGATTAGTCAAGGCCTTGGATTCCACAGTGTTTCATGCTGACTCCTGAGGGAAGCCCAGAGATCGGGTCCTAGAGTTGGCCCTGATCAGATCAGTACCTTCTCCCTGCAGGGGAGTTAGAGATCAGAACTCTTTGGAGAACAGAGTCTTCAGACCTGCCCCCATGTCCGTCCTGGGGCAGAAGTCCCCAGGACTATCTACTCATACACCACTCCCTAACTCAGAGGGTCCATCGCTGCCATAATGCTTTGGCCATGTGATCACAAAGGCTCCATGGGCGTAAGCTTCCCTTGTTCCTTGTCACTGTCCATCTGGGCACACACAGTTAAAAAGCCAACAGGCCTCCCCTGCCTGTTTAGTGCTCACTTGCAGCCAAGGTCCGCTGAACTCTGTAGCACTGGCTGGTTGACTTTGGCCCTAAGGAGTCACAGATTGTAATGTTACCCTGCTAACTGCCACCTTGTAATTACAGTCAGGCATCCCACCAGCCTCAGCTGGCCCCCTCTGCTGTTGGCTGTCAGTAAGATCCCCAATTTGTCTACCTTAGCTCTTCAGACCTTCTCCATTTGCCTCAAGTCCCCAACTGACCCCTTCACTGAAGAGATGGAGCCCTCTGATGTGAGATCTCACCTCATAATCTTTTGGTCTCTCTCCCATTTCTGAAGAAATGAGAGCCCTCCTCTGGCCAGGATGTGATCTTTCACACACCCTCCTCTTTCTGCCCTTCTGTCCACCAGCACAGGCTCATGACACCCATCCTGGCTCCTGTAGCCCCTTCACTCATCTCCTTTCACCACCAGACCTCAGCAGGGTCTGCTGCCCTTCTCCCTCCATGCTTCAGCATCCTTTTCTGGCCTGCCCCTGGGACCAGTGTCACAGCACCCGCCATGTGTCAACGTGGAAATCCCCTTCTCACTGCGAGGCTCTACAGTGAGTTTTTCTGGGTACTCTCTAGCCCTTTGACACCAAGATGCCATGTTCTCATGTTTTTCCCCTCCCTCCCCAACCCCTCTTAGCCATTTATTTATATATTTATGTATGTATTTATGAGTTATTTATTGACACTCCTACCTTGGTTTACAAAAGGAGTCAAGGTTGATCAGCCCATCATTTCTTTCTCTTCTTGTCCCACAATGCAGCCATTCCTTCCTCTGGTGTCTTCCCCACAGATCACCACGTCCTCCACCAGCAACCTCACGCCTTCCTTCAGATGTAACCATCTCCTCCCCACAAGCAGTCTCCACTCTTCTCGGCCACCCAGCCCAGCTCTGCAGTGCCAGGCTTGAATGGCTCACAGCTTGTTGCACACACTCTATCTGTAGCAGCACCATGAACCTCACACATCTGGGGCTGAGTGGATCATCTGTCTCCCTTCCCTATGATCTTTCATCTTTCTGTTGGAAGACACAGAAAGATGTCATCTTTAACTCTTCTTCTACGTGCTCCCTTGTTACTTCTTCCCACTAGCCCTGTCCTCATCTCTTTATTGTCCTTTGGACAACTTAGTGACATCTCAGTCTCCTCTCCCACATTCTCCAGCCCCTTCTGAGCAGGCGCAGTGTTGTGTATCCCCAGCTCTTCACAAACCTTGTAAGTCTCCCTGGCCCACAAACAAATGCACACATCTTCCAATCAGGTCCCATTCTTCCTTCGCACCCTGCATCAGCCAACCCGAAAGAGTTGTCCTTTCTGGAAGGGGCGCCATGTTTCCTGTCTCTGTGCCTTTGGCCTCGTGGTTCTCATCTCCAGAACTGTTCTTGAGTTGCCTCCAAGGCCCAGACAGAGATCACATACTCCATGAAGTCCTCCTTGACCCACCAACCACTGGGATCTCTCCCTCCGCTGAGCCACCATAGCACTTTATTTGTACATTTCTCACGGCACTTACCATACTCTGCCTTGTATTATAGTTATATGTACACTTGTCGTATGACTGTTCTTAGACTGTAAGCTCGCCATGGGCAGGGGACTATTTTATTCATCTGTATCCATCACAGCACTAGGTGTAGTGCATAGCACACAGCAGTTGCTCAATAAATGTTTGTGGGATTAAATCCTAAAGACCTTTATAATTAATGAAATCATTTTGCATCCATAATGTCACAAGAAAGTCAAAAAAATAATGTGGGTTGCTTGAGCCAAAGCACAAATAAGGATTTCCATTACATAGGGCATAAAACTGAGGAGCTCACTCTGTTCCGGGCTCACTGTAGAATTTTCACCCCTGTCTTGTCCTCACCCCAGGGCTTTCCTGCTAACTCATGTGGTTGGGATATTGTAAATGAAAACTAAGCACAGGCCTGCTGCCACATGTCTGGACCTAACCTTCAGAAGATCAGGGCAAACCCCAGCGTGAACCCCAGCACATGGGCCCATCGATACAGGCAAGAGTCTCACTCTTTTCTGGGAAGGACAAAAGCCATTTGGGTTTTCTCAGGCCTGGGGCATGGAACTGTAGGATCTCATCAATCATTCCCACTGCTGCTGTCACAGGGTAGGAAACCATCCTTCCAGATGGCAGGGGGACCAACAGCTTCAGGGGACTGCTGTTTGATAAATCTCTTCATGCCTAATTAAGACTCCCCTTCCAGAATGAATGGAACAGGGACGTTTATTATTGCTGATCAGATGGGACCCCAGAGGTGCATGCTGCTTCATGAATGCCCTTAATAGCATCCCCAATGACACCAACAGCCTGGCCCCACCCGCTGTCTCTTACCAGCCCTTCTGAATGGCATCTCTTCCTTCCTTCATCCTCATCCCTTTGCCTCCCTTCTCCAAAGCTCTCCCCTTGGCAAGGTGATCCCAGAGAGTCAATTGCAACTCTTCTGGGCATCTGAGCCTTGACCTAGAGCAACACTACAAGATGGCAGAAAGAGAGGGAGGGGGGTACTCAGTGTTATCCTTCAGGGAGGCAAAACCAAACAGGCTTCTGTTCTGGTGGTGGGCCTTCTGCAACAATGGGTGGTTTCCATGGTTATAGTCTAGAAGCAATGTTTTAGTGGCCTTTGGGCTTTATGATCAGGGTAGTGTAATTTTCATCCTTAGCAGTCCAGGTGGTGGGGCAATTTCCACATATGGTGCATTGAGCCATGCAGTCCTCCATCATATAGTTTGTCTACAATCACACTAGTGGTCTTAAACCAAAGCCCAATAGAGTCACCTCATCAGGACACTAAAGAGCCCTTGTGGCCTTTCTCCATCTTCCTCATGGCTTCCTCAGCCATCCCACCTTGCCCCAGAACCTGGTGTAGGAAATGGGGCTCCCAAGGAGTTCCAAGAACTATGTCAAGAAAGATCCAAATGCTCCAAACCAGGACAAGTTTCAAATACTAGAGTCTTCTCCAAAATCAAACCAGCACCAGCAAGGAGTATCCAGTGGGGAATTAGTGGGAAATAAGGACCCAACAAGCCAAGAAGTGGAAAATTGCCCCATGGCCCATGTGAACACCAAGCATGGCGGGCCCCACCAACCATAAGGTCTTCCTCTTGTTCATCAAACTGAGGTGAGCCAAGGGGATGGTGCAGGGAACACCCCTTCCATGTGATTAAAAGTGCCTCCATTCACTAAAATGAGATCATAAAGGTAGAGCCCCCCACCTCAGAGGTGGGGAAGGAAGGCCCAGCTCATCCGTTAGTGCTTAGAGGAAGTTAGATGCTGCAGGGAAGACAGTCTGGGGTGGGGAGCTGATTTGCTCCCCAGGGTTGTACTTTCTTTTCCAATGTCCAATGGTGGTGACAACATAACTCACTCTAGAAACCGTGGGAAAGATTGCTTGACTGCATCTTGCGCTCACAAACTCCACAGCCTGGGCAAGAGCTCTGGGACGGTCCAGATGACCAGAAATCTGTCAATCAGGAGCCAGGGGACTTTCTCATCTCTCCTACCTACCTCCTTTATGGAGCCACTGTGAAAATGCAAATCTAGAATAGATTAGATAGGAAAATGGGGTAGGGAAGAGTCAGGGAGGCCCAGCACCAAAGAGCAAAGGAAATGCGTGCAGTGGGAGTTTTTAGTCTTCTACTTGTCCAACATCAGATCATGTCGTTGTCCTGGTTGAACCCATCAGTGATGCTCCTTCACCCTGGAAATAAAATTCCAAGCATCTTACTACTCACAAAGTTTTGAGCTCCCCTCCCCACTGTGGCACACAAGTTTTTTTATGCGACTTTATTGAATTATTCCAACCTCGGGGCCTTTGCACTTGCTGTTACCTCTGCCTGAAAGCTGGAGGCTTCCCCACCTCCCTCTCATCTTTCAAGTCTCAAATCGAATGTCACCTTCTGGGAAGTCCTTTTCTGGTCTCCTTCAACGAATCACTTTCTATTACATTATCCTCATAGGTGGTCTTCATAAGATACAGTAGTTCCCTCTTATCTGTGGGGGATACATCTCAAGACCCCAAGTGGATACCTGAAACTCCAGACTGTACCAAGCCCTCTACATACTGTCTTTTACCATATATGCATACCTATGATAAAGAGTAACTTATAAATTAGGCACAGTAAGAGAATGACAATAACTAAAAATAAAATAGAAGGATTACAATATACAAGTATATTGAATTGCTCTCTTATTTATTGTCTGCTGCCTTTCTAGAATATTCAAGGATGATTTGTTTTCCATACAACTCTCCGTGCTCTGGATGGTGGAAATAGCCATCCTCAAAGGTGATCGCTAAAATGTCTGCCTGGGGTGCTGTCAATGTCATCATTTCCTGGCACTCTTAAGAGCCACAAATCAGCTTTGAATTTCTCAAAGGTGACTGGCCCTTTGGCCAGTGTTTCTACCTCTTAAGCCAGCTGATGGGTGGAGGTTTTCTTGTCCCATGTGACCCATTCAGAGCGCTCCATGGCTCTTGCCTTTCCTGGGAGGCCATTCCCAGTCTGAGCAGGCACTAGACCCCCATCCCACCCCAAAGGCCTTCCCTCGATCAGCTGCTCATTGGAATCCATGAGGGGCTTAAAATCCTCTGAACCTGGGTCTCAACACAGGAATTCGGAGGTGACCGATCCCAAGTGGGTGTGGGTATCTCCAGAAGCTCCCATGTGGCAGGTGCGGCCCTCGCCAGAACCACTACCAGACCCACTTCCGGAACACCTGTGCCTCCTCCACAGCAGCCTCTCTGGGGCCTCTGGTTTGAGGTCTTTCTTTGGTTTCTGGTTTCTGAGGGTTTCCTTCCTTGGTTTCAAGCTTGGCTCTATTTTGTCTCTAGGTTTTGTTGCTGCTGCTTTTCAGGACTGCTGTGTGCTGGTGGTGGAAGGAAGGCCTGTGTGACATATGCCTGCCTCTCCTTCCCAGCACCGTGAGGACAGGGGCCTTGACTGGCCTGTTCACGAAAGCTGCTCCCCACACTAAAATTGTGCCTGGCTCAGAGAAAGCACTTCATAGACTCAATTTGTGAACAAAAGAACAAGGACAGAGTATACAGATGTGCGAGCAAATATTCACACCCCAATGACCCCCAGAGTGGGGAGAAATCCCTCCTGTATAAGGAACACCAGGTCCTCAGGAAGAGCAGGAAACCACTCCACTGCTCAGCCATGTCATGTGTTCCAGACCCCGGGTGACAGGTTTTCTGTGTTTGTTGGCTGAGATAAAAAAACTTTTAATAAATATAAAATGCCCGAAATAAGTTACTGTTAAGGAGTAAAAGGTTCTTCTCACAGTTGCTGGTTTCAGTCCACAGTCATATGACTACATTGCTTTAGAGTCCTCAAGAAAGGAGAACACTGTGGCAGGGAACATGGTGGAGGAAAGCCGCTCACCTCATGGTGGATGGAAGGGGAGTGTGGGAGAGGGTAGGGGAGGAGAAGAGAAAGAGAACAGTCCAGGTCCCACAATCCCCTCCAAGGGCACCCCCCAAATGACCTAACTTCTTCCCACTAGGCCCTACCTCTTAAAGGTTCCATCGAACAGTATCTGCTTGGAAGCAAGGCGGTGGGGGCGAGAGGGAGGGAGTGGGGAGAAGGGAGGGGGCAGGGGAAGGGGGGAGTAATGACCCAATCATTTTGTATGCACATATGAATACAGGAAATTTTAAAAAAAGAAAGGCTGACGGATCAAGCCTTTCACAACTGAGCCTTTGGGACCCATTCAAGGTCCATATGAATCATAGCACTTTCTATGACACTGTCCTCACAATAGCCCCCATGTCACAGATTGAATAACCAAGCCCAGAATTAAAGATACCAAAGCTGACATTGTTCACGCCTGCCCACCTGAAGTCTTTGAAGGCCTCTTAATTCTATGCACCCTCCAACCACCTGCTTGTAGCATGAACCTAAACTGGGGAGGGAAGGACAGACTTGGTCTGCTATGGCCCAGGCTCCTCCCAGGCTACACTCTGCTTTGGCTCTTCTGCTTGGCAGAGCTAATACAGATGCAGATGCAGACCTCACCTGAGCAGCAGTGCCAGTTAAAATCCTTACCAGTTGGGGAAGGGCTACATCTCTAAGCCCCTTGAGTGCCCTTGTCCCCGCACTGCAGCCACAGCCCAGCCAGGTGGCCAGAACCCCTCTGGGGTGTCAAACACTTTGCATGTCACCCCTGTGCCAGGTACTCTGAGCAAGAAATGAGGAAACCGGAAGGCTGTCTTGGCATTTGGATCCCAGGCAGAACACCAAAGCTGCACTGCAGTAGTGACTCTGTGGTAGCTGTGCCTGGAGAAGTGGCTTTCCTCTTTCTTGTTTTCCATGGATGCATCCTTGACCCAAGGCATTTGCTCTGTAAGGCTCATGTGAGTTCAGATTGCAAATTCAATTAGGAAAGCTTCGAGAAGGACAGGAAGGGGAGGCATCTTCTGCCCGTGCGTGAGGATGGACGGTGGGCGAACAATCGCCTCCACTGTACCTGAGAAGCTGAGAGAAAGGCTGGAGGGTGATCTGAAGCCAAAAGAGTGGCAGCAGCCCAAAAGGGAGCAGGTAGCACTTACTGTGCACCTACTAGATGCCTTACGCAGACCAACTCACTCACTCCTCAGAGCCACCCTTTTGAGGAAGATGCTGTTATCAGTCCCACTCCACAGACAGGGAAAATGAGGCAAAGAGGTTGATTAACTTGCCCAAGACCAAAACCTTGGGAAGATATTAAGCTGGGGTTTAAATCCAAGTTCTTGGGTGCTAGAGTAGTGCAAAAGCCCCTAAACCTCACTCCGACCAGCACACCAGGGCTCCAGGGCTAGGGAGTAATGCAGCCAGTCCCCACAGTCTCTCCCCACACCAGTCTCAGTTCCCAGTTCCTCCCCACCCCTGTCCCCCTCAGGCCCACTGTAGAGATGTTCATTTGTGCAGTGCTGATGACAGGCTCTGGGCCTATGGCTGCAGCTGCTGCCTTTTGAACTTGGCGAAAGCTAACCTCCTCTGTGCAAGCTGGCCATTTGGCCTCATGTCTAGGAACAAGATGGTGGTGGAGGAGCAGCAGGCTGCTGGGAAAATGTGAAACTGCTCTCTGGCAGAGGCCAGCCCAGAAGCAAAAAAGTGAAAGCAATGAACCAGAAAATAGAAGGAACGAGTAAAGAGGTAGCAGCTGTCCTAGATAGGCCCCTTGCTCCAACAGCATACCTCAAAATTAGGTATTTGCACCTGTGTGGGTCACAGCAAAGAAGAGGTCTCCAGCCCTCCTTTGCAGTAGCAGGGAAATGGGGCTCTCAGATGACCTGAGCCCTACCCCTGCCCCTCAGCTTCCTGCCTGAGATCGGGGTCCAGCCATCGAACCCCAACCACCACCCCACCATCTGTTTCCTCCCAGTAAAGTGGGAAGGAGGAAACCTGCCTCCAGTGAGGACCCAATTTCTGCTGCATAGACGGCCAGCTGTTATCGCTTGGATTTTAAATGTCGTCCAAGGTTGAAGGTTTGGTCCCCAGCGCAACAGTGTTCAGAGCTGGGGCCTTTGAGTGGTGATAGGATCACGAGTGCTAGGACCTCATAAATGCACTCACCCATTTATGGACTAGCTACTGATAGTGGAAACTTTGGGAGTAGGGCTTAGTTGGAGGAATTAGGTCATTGAGCGCATGACCTTGAATGTGTATCCTGTCCTTGTTCCCAGCCCTTTGCTCGCTCTCTCTCTCTCTCTCTCTCTCTCTCTCTCTCTCTCTCCTGGTCTCCATGAGGCAAGCAGCATCCTCTGCCATATACTTCCGCCACATGACATTGTGTCTCACCTCAGGCCCCAAAGTGACTGGGCCAACTACGGACTGAAGTCTCTGAAACTGCAAGCCAAAAAAAACCTTTCTCCCTTTAAGTCTATTTTTCTCAGGTATTTTGTCACAGCGATAGAATGCTCACTAACACACAATCTTATGTCCTCACATGACAGAGAAGAGACAGGGAGAGGCAAGCTCTCAGGAACTAGAGAAAAGGTGAGATGAAAAAGAATTAACCTAGAAGGTAACACCCACGCACAGGAAATCAATGTGAGTCAATGCCCTGTATAGCTATTCTTATCTCAACCAGCAAAACCCCTTGTTCCTTCCTATTATTGCTTATACGCTCTCTACAACAAAATTAGAGATAAGGGCAAAATAGTTTCTGCTGGGTATTGAGGGGGTGGGGGGGAGAGGGAGGGGGCGGAGTGGGTGGTAAGGGAGGGGGGAGGGGGGAGAAATGGCCCAAGCCTTGTATGCACATATGAATAATAAAACAATAAAAATTAAAAAAAAAAAGAGAACAGGGTTCCACTGTCATGAACTACTTATCTCTGAAAGGTCCCTTTCCTAATACTATTCTACTGGGGGTTTGAATTACAACATATAAATTTTAGGAGGACAGGAACAGCCAGTCTAGGGAAATCTCTTTAGCCATTCAGTTAGAAAACATAAGGGCATGCCTGCTAGATGTCATGGCAGAAGGACACCTGTCTTTGCTCCAGCAGGGCTCACAGGCCAGTGGTGGGAGTAGACAAGGAAGAGCAGATTATACAGTAACAGTACTGTAGAGGAATGACCAGACTACTGAAGAGAGTCAGAGCCAGAAGAAAGGGAACAAGGCACTCTACTGAAGGAGGGCTCACCAGAGACAAGGACCCTTCAGAGGAGGCTCCACAGAGGGAAAGAAGCATTTGAACTTCTCCAGTACATGAGTGCTCTCCTTACTGCCAGCTCCCCACAGACCCATGTCAGCTTCCTCCTCTGCTAGTCTGATTCTCTCTTTGACGAGCTTCACTATTGAGGTGGGAGACAGCTTTGAAATAATCCTTAGGGACTGAATTCAAGTGTCTGTGCAGACATCTCTCCTTTTCTCTAAACACATACGGGTCACAGAAGAATGGAGGCTGGGACACTCTGACCTTCACACTCCATCCCCAAGATTTGGCATCCTTCCAGCACTGGGGCTCTGGGCTGTAGCACACGTGTGCATTACACAACCTACATAGTGAGCCTCCCAGGGCAAGGAGAGGATTCTATTGTCAAAGAATGTCTGCTTCTGTTCATTCACCCAACCTCACGGACCCCGCTGAGAGTCAGTAGGGAGCTGGTGACATCTCTGAGCATGTGTGAGGACACATAGTTTTGGCTTCAGGGAGCTCAAATTCGAGGGAAGGAACAACGATGAACAATCAGAGGCAGAATGAACTAAAAGTAAGTATCAAGCAATTTGAGCAGGATTCTCAGAGATGACAGATGAGCTGGATGGACCTAGAAGAATGAGTGAGCCTTTGAAAGTTGGACACTGACTGTCTAGACTACCCCTCTGGGAAGTCTTCATCCTCCCTGGTGGCAGCAAGGAACAGGGAAATTACTCAAGCAGCTGGCCACCACACGGCTGCCAATTCTCACCAATTGCCAAAAGTCACCAACAGTGTAAATCTCGCCATGACCTATCCATTCTCTCCTCTCAGTCGTGATTCTTCCCCATGTGAGGCCACCTGGGTTCACAAAACACTGGATTTGTGGAAAATGGTCTTACCCATGATGGGGGCTCGAGCCCTCATCCTAGTGAGACTTTAATGCTGCAAATTACAATTCCTTGCTTCATTTACAGCTCCTTTCATTGTAACATCAACCACCAGGCCAGCTTTGAGGAAATGCAACTGTTCTCAGAATTGCTGTCAACTGCAAAGGCTATTGAGATACAGATGGACTTTCTCCTGCTCTTTCTTGTAGAAGCTGGAACTTACTGGGTCTTCTAACAGGAGTCAACTGTGCAGAAAGGGAGAGCTGGCGATGAGAGTAGCCACCAGTCCACAGATCACTCATTGGGACCCTGCAGAATGGGGTGGGGGTGCTCAATGTGTTCTTTGCTGCGTCCTCTGCTTGTTTGGTGGATGCCCACCTTTGCTCTTGGCTTTCCTCACCTGTGGCTGTGTTCTGTTGCTCGCTCCTCCTAACCTCATCACTTTCTCCTGGTCCTTATCAAACAAAACCTGCTCTCTTGATTTACTTAACACTTTTAATTCTAACAGAACAGACAAAATTAGGACCACACATATAAGGACAGCATTATGCTTTTACAGGCTCCTTCAATAGTTTCTAAATAAGTACACAATTATTACTTTTCCCAGTACAAGTGCTTTGTCCAACATAACGAATTACTTCATCAAGTACGTAAGGGAGAGTGAGGATTAGCGGGAGCTTGATACCTTAAGTCATCACCTACAGTCTGGCATGGGAATTCAAGATCACAAATGAAAGACACACAAAAGCCAGGCCCAGCCCAGCAACCACAAGCTGTGTCCAAGGAGGCCCTCCTATCTTTCTGGGCCCTGAGTCCACTCTCTCAGTCACTCAGTCACAGGTTTCACTATACTCAGCCTTCAGCTGTCATGTCTCCATTTGCCTATTCCTCTTGAGTTCCACCTACCATGTCCTCTCCTCACTTAGGTCTGCTCAGGGAGTTTCTCTTCCATCTGACCCAGCACACCGGGTGGACCCCAGAGTGACTGGTCCTTGGCTCAGGTGTCTCCAAAGCAGTCTCTCTGTGGGCAGCCCAGGTGGGTGAAGACAGGGAATATGCTGCACCCGTCCCGTAGTCATTCTACCCCCAGCCAGTGTTAGAGCAAAGGGAACTGCAGCAAAAGGTCAGACAGGAGGAAACACCTTGAGAGCACCTAACATTGATGCTGCTTCTCTCCACCTCCATCCGAGGAGCCATCAACAGCAAATAGAAGAGTCACATCTCTATTACTTCACGATGTCTCTTTTCATATTTTCTCCCTCATCTGGTTGATTTTGCTATGCAAAATAAGACAACAGACTCAGAGTTTAAAATAAAGCTTTGTCTTTTACCTAAAACCTGAATGGAAGAAGGCGTGAAGGGAACTCACAGCAGAAGTGAACTGACAATCACATTGTCGAAGGTATCAAAATTACAGGCTTTTTGTTACGCTGAGTACCACCTAAGACCTCCTCCAAGAAGTGCCTTGTGGTCTGCACAGGAGGAGGGGCTTCGGGCAGAGAAGGGGAAGACAAATCACATCATTTAGCCAAGTCCAGAAAGTCTGGTTGAATGGGGTGTAGACCACATTCATTTAGAAGGGGTCAGGACCCTTGTTCGGTAAAACATTAAAGGGCTATCATTTCACTGAGATTATAGGTTACATGGGTGTGCTCTGTCTACTTGGAGTAAATGTCTTTATTTCAGTTATATTGGTATAGGGAGATTATTTTTCGGTTTGGGTTGTTTTTCTTTGTTCAGTTTCTTCTCCCCAGCTGTCAAGAATCCCTTATCCCATGGTGGGGAAAGATGAACAATTTTGAAATCTTACTTCTTTCCTATGTGCCTGCCATTTCCTATCTTCTCATCCTCAAGGTCTCCTGGCTAAACCTATGCCAAGATGTCCCGGTTCTCAAATTAACCCCAGTCCCTCTAGGTGAAGTTCTCAGAGTCCATCTTTCAGATTTTTGAATATCATCCTCTTTTTTATTGGGGGCAAGGGATGTAATTCAGCTCTTTGCACTTGCAAAGCAAGTGCTCTACTGCTTGAGTCACACCTCCAGTCCATTTTTCTCTGGTTATTTTTTGGAGATGGGGATCTCACGAACTATTTGCCTGGGCTGGCCTTGAACCATGATCCTCTTGATCTCAGCTTCCCAAGTAGCTAGGATGACAGGCATAAGCCACTGGCACCCAACCTCAAATGTTCCTCTTAATTACTCAATAACATAAGACTTTTCATTCATACTACATTTCTGCTGTATTTTTAAACTCTCCAGACACGTTAGTAAAATTTTAGCCAGGAAAACAGAAACTTCTCTAGGTATTCCAAATAAGAATGGATGTGACACTGGGGAATAAAGCTTTTAACATTGTTGGATGAACTAAGAGAATAAAAGGCAGGGAAAGCATCACTAACTTCCAGGAAGTTAGAAAGTACAGAGACCTCAGGAAATTGCCACTGGCAATTCATCTGTGTCTCCTACTGTCCTGAAGAGGCCACATGAACCATGGGCAAACTCTCTCATCTACTCTCTCCTGATTGACTTCTGTTTTTCTTATACTTTCAAAAGCAGGTGTAAGTGCTTCTCATTGGTGGAATCTAGCAAGAATCCTGCTGGGAAAAGCATGTCCCAGAATTCCAGCCCTATAAAATCAGCAGAGAGCTTTGAATAGAGTAGGATAAGTGTTGATTTCCCAAATCCAGCACTCAAAGGTCCACGATTCTTCAAACACTATGGCAGCAGCTGTGTGTACATCATTCACGTTTTTCATATGAGGAATTAGAACTCACACTGATTAAGTAATTTGTCCAAAGTCATGTGAACCAGGAAGTGCTCATTGGTCAGATTTCCAGTCCCTGCTCTTTCCACCTGCTCTCCTGCATCATATGATGTTTCAGACAGAAATGTTACAATCTGTCATGTCCCTTTTGCTGTCCATCTCCAGAAACTTTCCAGGGACGCATTTCGCCATCTAGGGGTAATCAGTTTAGATGGCCTTATTTCATACCTTTTTATTTTAAGATACAGTCTCATTTTGCAGCCCTGGGTGGTGACCCTCCTAGTTCAGCCTATGCTGGGATTACAAACATGTACCACCAAACCCAGTATTTCTTTGCAACTATGTCCTTCCCCAGATGGTCCTTATACTGGCAGCCTCTGATCCCTAGTTGTCTAGAATGCTGTAAGAGCTTCTTTTTATTACATCATTGTCCTTACAGACCCTGAGAGAGAGTTTTGAGAACAATGTGACTTCCACTCTAGAATTGCTATGAGGTTTCCCAAGGAAACACCAAGTCATAAGCTAGACTCAACAAAATTTTAGCTCCCAGATGGGCTCGAAGCAGGAAAATGGTCTAGGTGACATGTTCTGGGTACAGTTCCTATGCTTAACACTAGGCAGCTGCCACCAGGTCTTAACTCAAATGGCCTTAGCTCTATACAGAAGATGAAGAACTGGATGGTGTCAAATGTATACATGAAGTATGTGTACAGGCAAGATGTTTATTAAGAATGCAGAGTAGAGTTAATGACGGTGTTGGAAAACTGAGTCTGAGACCTTTTCTATATCCCACACACAAGCCATTTTGTTTCTCTTCCCATTGGAAAGACAAACAATCATTTCTCCTTGAGACAAGTGCCTACACCATGCTGCAACCTCGACATTCTTTTCACAGGTCCTACATGTGCTCCTAAAGTCTTCATTTGTTCTGCCATATTCTCCAAACAAAATAGCACCCACATCGTGCCATGTTTCTGGAAATCAAGTCTTTTATAACTTCCTATAAAGAGACTACATTAGCTTCAGAGAATTTAATTAAACTCTTAAAACATTAAAAGAAGCTTCTGAGTTGAGAAGGCCCAAAATGAAGACACAAAGAAAATTCTAACATACTCTAAAAGTTTGTGGTATCAGAGTCACAGCACAACTGTGCCAAGTGTTGGGGGCAGATGTGGTAGATAGGTTTTTGTTCTGGATGTTTTTGAACTTCCTTCATGATTTACTTTCTCAGCTAAAAAGAAGGATCTACCTAGAATTACATCTGAAGATGGGGGTCCAGGACAGCAAAAAATAATAAGGTTTTACTCTACCATGCTTTCTTGAACTAACCATGATCTGTCATGTATAAAAATGCTCCAAAGCTAAGCAATCTACTTACCACAACTTGCTACAAAGGAAAAGAATAGGATAAGTAAAATACTCTTCTTTGCTTCCTGAATGGCAGTAGATCTGAACATCCCAAGTTCCAATGAAAACAACTTGGAGTAGAAATGTGCATGTAGGAATCCAGGCATAATCATCGAACAAGAAAGAGTTCCCTAAAAGCTGTGGGAACAAGTCTTCGGTCTGTATAAGGAAGGCGATGAAGGGTATCCATTTACCTCTACTTCCTCCTGAAACCCACTAAAATGTAAAGGCCAGCATCCACTGGCACATGCGGATGGGAGGAAGAACAAGAAGACACATTTGGAAGATAAAATCAGATAAATGAGCAAGAACTGACTTGGCTGCATTGCAAGCTGGCAGGAGGAAAGGGTGAGGTACCCATGAACGTGGGAATTAAGATGAGGCTACAAACAGGAAAAACCAGTTAAAAGGATTTAAAGAAATAATTAAACACTGGATTTGCCTCTCCACTCTGGAAAACTGGATGATGACTGCTCATATATGCAATCCTGGAGAGGATAAAAACAAAGAATTGCAAACCCCAGGGACAGGTGTAGGACAGGTGTCGCAACTAGCATCAAGGTACTAAGTGACTATAGGTCTTCTGCATGCTGAGGCAGCCCCACCACCCTCATCCCCAACTCCAGCCTCCTTCCCCGTCTCAGCTTCCAGATCACGGCCTTCGAGGACTCACCCTCTAGGTCAGAGATTAGACGATTCTGACCAGGTCAAGAGCTGAAGATACAGTGGGCCCTTGGTAAGCAGGGGTACGTGGTTCCAAGGAGACTGCCACTGAGGAAGAACTGTGCTCTGTGCTCAGGACACACAGAGTTCAGTGCTGTAGTGCAGATGCCTGATTCATTTTTCCATGACCTCAATAAAGACATGCCTACTTTTAACAAATCTCAAATTTTCACTTTATTACTTTGATTAGGGGCATTCACTTTTGCCTTGCTTTGGGGCCATCATCTGTTTTGGGGAGGCAGGGAAACACACAACTGAGCTGTAAATGCATGTGCAGGGATTTAAACTGTTTAAATTCCTGAGTGGCCCCTGTCAGTTTATAGAATGTAGCAAGAAAAGGTCATTTTATTAGACCTAACACCAACAGCCTAGTCTCCTTATCCCAAGTATAATTAATGGTGTTATGATATGTGTGATGTAAAGGTGGCTTTATTATTTTAACACACTGCATTTACTTTGCATTTGAACTAGAGTGAAACTCTGACATTTTAGATGCAGTTGAATGGCATTTGTCTTAAATCTCCCTGGTTACTGACCAAATCAGTAGATGTTTTTATGTCCCGTTGTTGGGGGCTTGGTTTTATTGCACATGCTGTCTCAATTTAAGTTGCCTTATTCTGTCTGTTGCGTGTTCCTGTCACCTCTAAGCTTTGTCATGTCTGAATTCTTCTAACGTTGAATCTGTGGTGTAAAACATATGATATGCTATAAATTTATGCATAATAAACTGAGTTACAGCCTGCTATAACCCATAAAAAATAAATAAATAAATAAACTGTTTAATTTCTTTTTGACATTTATTTATTTATTTGGTTTTGACCATGCTGTAATAAAACTGCGTGTAATAAAACTGCGAATATAGAACTAGAACAAATATAGCAATATTACGAAAAACAGGTCACGCTAAGGGGAGGTCACATATGAGAGAGGGAGAGCAAAAAAAGGAAGTTAAGAAGGTGAATATGGTTGATGTACTCTCTATACAAGAATGAATATAGAAAGATTAAACCTGTTGAAATCACCATAAGAAGGGGACTAATGTAGAAAGGAGAAAAATAGAAGAGATGAACCTCTGTGGATTATAATACACATATACATGGAAATGTCACAAGGAAACTCCCTGTGTAGCTATCTTAAACAAAAATGTCACTTTTTTTCTTCTACAAAATTGGAGAATAGGAGGGTGAAACAGGTCTAGGAGGATGGTAGCAGTGGGAGCGGGGAGGATGTAGGGAAAGGGTAGAGGACAGTGAATATGGTGGAAATACTGTGTACACGTGTATGTAAATGGAAAAATGAGACCTGCTGAAATTATTCCAGGAATGGGGGGGTAGGGAGGTAAAGGAGAATGATGGAGGGGGTGAATTCAAGTATGATATACATGATAGATTATAAGAACTTCTGTAAATGCCACAATGTACCTTCACCCAGCACCACAATAAAAAATAAGAAAGTGAAAGAAAAAAATTAAAATGTATGTAAGATTAGAAAAAAACTTAAAAAATAAATTCACAAATAAGGTGGGCTTTCACTACTGACACCAGGGCCAGCCACCACATCAGTGTTTACTGAAACCCACGGTCCAAAAGCTTGTGGCAAAAGTCAGCAGTGCTCAGCAAGCATTGCCATTGCCCTTTCACACTTCCCAACCCACGTGCAGTGAGGCAGAGCTGGACAGTAGCTAGATTTGGAGGCAGAAGTAGTATGGCACTGGGCTGAAGCATTCACAAACAGGCATGCTGCTGCGTGGCACTCTGGTCCCCAACTGAGGTGTCTACAGAGACTGCACAATCCAGATGAGATGGCTATAAAATGATGAGACCTTGGTGTACCTGGGTCCCTGAGTGTGGGAGAGAACTCTGTAACAACCCTTCCTGGATATGTTGCATGAGAAATTTATTGTGCTAAGCCACTGAATAGCTGTTTTAAAACATAGGTTTCACCTGTCCTGACTAGCACAAAGATATACACACAAGTTTTTGATCACCATTTTGGTGCATAGTGCTAAAATTTGAGCACTGAAGAGCTACCAGATGTCTGAGGACACCTATGGACAACAGGAGCTAGAACGAATAGAAGATGGTGGTTTGGAGAAGCAGTGATTAAGCCAGAGAAGAAACACTACCAGAAACAGTCTCAATGAAGCACAAGCTATTCCATTCCAGAGACAAGACCAGAAATGCTAGAAGGAAGAAAATGGCATACAGAAAACCATAGAAAAGCGCTCTTAGAATTAAAATATGATTGCAAAAAATAAATCAATAAAAGCATTTGAAAAGGACCTTGAGAAGTTCTACCAAAAAACAGGCTAAAAAGATCAAGATGGGGAAAAAGACACAAAATAAGAAAATGAGAGCTCAATACAGGAGGTCCATCACAGCTTTGAGACAATGGAGAAAACTGAAAGGATAAAGAAATTATCCAATAGATAACAGTAGAATTCTCCAGAATAGAAGAAAATAAGTTTAAATTTAAAGAAAAAAGGCTCAGCAAGGCTCCTGCAAATAGACTCAGATTTCTTCAATGTGGGAATAGGGCAGAAGTGATTTGGACCAACCCTACTCATGAAAATGACTAAAAATGCTAACTAAATAAAATACTTAAAACTTCTTCATAAAAATATGTGGCTCAAGTGGTAGAACGTCTGCCTAGCAAGCACAAGGCCCTGAGTTCAAATCCCAGTATCATCCAAAAAATACTAATGAGAGAGTCATGAAATCCCCATCCAAATCCTAAGTGACAGCAGAAATGTAGGGAGGTAAATTGATGTCACTTTCACCCTGAAGCTATCTGCCAAACTAAGTAAAAATGAGCTTTGGCGTGACGGCTAAGATCATATCTACCACGAGAACCTCTAAGGAGCCAGAAGGAAAACTCATCACGCCTTAACCCTTATACCCAGGAGCCTCAAGGAGAGGGACTTTGGCACTTGACGAAGCTGCAAGGATAAAAATCTAAAAGCTCTCTGTGTGCAGCTATGACCACAATCTGGCGTTTCTGTCGAAGTCCAGCACAGATGTACATCACAGGAGAGTCCAAAAGAAACCTCCAGCCATAAATGTCGTTGAAAGTAATCTTGGGCTGGACTGCCCCACCACCCCCAGCCAAAGCCAAAGTAAACATTCTCCAAAGGAAGACACTTTCATCTTAGTCCAAAAAAAGATTCCCCACAAATAAGTTTTCCAGAAAAGGAGCAGCACACAGTCAAAGACAGTCATGTAATGCCCGGTTTGTCAGCATGTGTACTGAAACGAAACAACACAGGGAAAAACCAGCCCGGCCTTTGTACGAATCAGTTACAATTATTCTAGGAGTCTCCGTCTAGGTATTTAATCAAGAGAAATGCAGACGTGTTCTCACAACGACTTGACCACAGAAGCTTTATTCCTAAAGTTTCCAAACTAGAAACAATCCACACCTTGACCAAAAGGGGAATGAATATGCAAATTATTAAATAGGAATGCGATGAAGTACTATTCAGCAATAAAAAGGGAAAACTATTAACAGGTGAGTGAATTTAGACTTCACCCTTCCTTGACATCTTTACTGCTTTGGAGCCTATGTGAGGGAAGGGAAGACTTGAACTTTTCGCTCTCCAACCTCCACCTTCTCCTCTTCCATGTTCCCAACCTTGGCAGGTGGCTCCCCTGGCTGATCACTTACAGTTTCAGCTGTTAGTCCCTGGGGACCCAGAAGTCACCTTTCTAGTTGCACCTCTTGGACAAAGTCTTCAAGGCATCTCCAGGTCAATTCTCTTTCTCAGTCCATTTCGTAGTATTGCTTCCCAGCAGCCCTTGTTCTCTCAGCCATGGTACCTGTCTAATCAGGATGCATCAGGCCCCAGTACACGTGTCCTCAAATTCTAGGGAAGATTCTAGCTTTTCAAGTGGTCCTCCCAGTGGATTCTTTCATTTTTCCTCCCCTTCTCTACAGCGTGTGGATTAGGGGAAGAGTGGGGCCACATCAAACACCAACGACTGCCCCCCCCCAAATCTGTTCTCTTTCCAGTTGCCAATTTCAGTGATTTTGTACCCTGGAGACAGTTGATGCACTAAGAGTCAGGATACTAGTGTTAGGTCACTTGGTTTGCAAGTCATGCATAGATGTTTAGCCCCTGGTTTTGGAATGTGAGGTGCTGGGCTATTTTGTTCTTGGACTTGACATCTCAGCTAAAAGGGAGAGTGGGTGTCCCACTTTACCATGCTGTTACAGGTAACAGTTCAGGTAGCCATTCTACAAGGACCAGGTAATCTCAGAGGCCTATATTTCTTTGAGCTCAATATCCAACGTCCCAGAAAAAAAAAGACATTTGGTAACTCAAAGCCCATGATTATGACTGACTCCCAAAATATAAGTACAAAGATGTGGACCACATCTTGGCAATCTAAAACAAAATGAAATTCTATCATCTGACTTAAATCACATTAAAATCAGAACTCCAGGTGGCTATGGTGGAGCATACCTATAATCCCAGCACTCAGGAGGCTGAGACAGGACGATTGTGAATTCAAAACCAGCCTGAACTCCATAGTAAGAACTTGTCTTGAAAAAAAAATCAAAATTCCAAATTAATAACCTCTGTGTTTCCATGATATCCAATGTAGGATTGCTAACACTTTGCCAGGAAATAAAACCTCCCCACAACCGGCAAAAAGGCACGGGAGTTTATTCAGAGACTTTATTTGTGTTAGAGAATGGTTTGGAAGCTGAAGTCACTTTCTTCGATCAGTAGGAGGTTTCAATTGTGCCCATCTGGTTCATCTTACCACCCTTCCCACTGAGCCTACACTCAGTAATTAATACCCAGCAATGTAAGATAGCGTGAGAGACAAAATTGTCTGCCATCACCAAGTCTACCTAAGTACAGGAAGAACTTCATCCTGTCACTGGCTCAAGGTCACACAGCTAGTCAACAGCAGAGAAAAGACCAGACTCATGCGTCAGTGACAGCCTTCAGCCTCCTCACCCTGGATGAGTAGAAAAAGAGCCCTTGCCTCTTACTTACCTTTGGTCCAGTCCTTCCCTGAAGTCTCCCCCAAAACTGAAGCCCTATTCTAGTTGTCCCTGTGACTCAGATTCCACTTTGACTAGGGACTCTTGTAAATCTCCATACTTCTATACTTCCATCCTGACATTGTCCCAAGAAACCTCTTATTAAGGACAATTTCTCTTCCATGCACCAGACTGCTTCACTATTCTAGTCCTCTAGAGGTCTATTCTGGACCTCTGCACAAAGTCCAGCATTAGGCTTTCAAGTTAAAAGGCCAAACATATTCCTGGAAACGTAAAAATGGTATGCAGCAAGTGCCATGTCAAGAAAGCACTGAAGTCTTAGAACTGATTGCACATAGGTCCTCGGGTTTAGAAGGGGCAAAAGAAAACAGAACCCTTCCCCTCAGAGGCTCAGCATCTTCCTGATGAATGAGCTCTATGCAGAGTGAAAAGAGCTCGTAGGTTAGAGGTGACTGCAAGCGCAGAAGTAAAGAAAGAGCTTCTATTCTTGGATTGCATATTGCTGTTCCGTGTGGGGGGAGAGTCAAAAACATATGGAGTTCCATCTGCAAGGTAGGGCTGGCTGTGTCTCTTGAATGGCTTTTAACGCGAGTAGATTCAGCCTGATTTGGTCTGCCTCCAAAGGAAAAGAAAAGCCAGTGATTCAACTATTGGGTAAAACCATTGAAATTAATGGCACAAAGCAGACTCATTTGTATTCTGCCTAATTTAAAAGATGTCTGCTTGGTATAAAGTAATGAATTAGTTATGGGGGTGGTTGGACTGAGTATTTGATAGTTTCCTTGAAGGAACAAGATGTCTTTGTTCCTTCTCTCAAGTTGCTCTCTGTTAAGTTATTTGGAGCCATTCTCCCAGGAAATCTACTAAATATTTTGGCTTCTATAACGGGCCAGACTTCAAGAAGTTCACAACACTAGACACAGCTGGTCCTGCTTCAATACCCCAAGTCCAGGATGAAAGAGAGAATCCAACAAGGTGCTCTTTTCAAATTTACCACTCATCTCGTGAGTGGGAGACCACCTTCTCATCCACAGACCCAGTGGGCGGGAGACTTTTGGCTTCCTGAATGTAGTGAGAGAGAACTTGACGTTCCTCCTTGAATAATTGCTCTGTGCCTCCATATAACATATTTCAAGCGAATGTCACAAAGGACTCACATGAAGTCCCAGCTCCACAGCAGCTCCAGCTTCTTCTCAGTCACTGAACTACACTGTTAAACTAACTACGCTCCCTGGTTAATGATGGTGGCCATGGTGGTGGTGACAAGGCAGGATGACCCTGCTCTGTGCCATACATGATGCCTTGCATTAAGTGTGAATTACCCAATTTCATTCTTACAATCACCTTAGGAGATTGGCACTCTCCTCTAAACTTTCAAATAAAGAATCTGAAGTTCAAAGAATAAGTTGCCAAAGTCACAGAGCTAGGAAGGGGAGCACCAGGATGCAAACTCTGGTGTTCCTGACTCACAGCACATGCAGAGACTAAAGAGGAAAAGTTGGTTTGGTTTCCCCAATGATGGAGCATCTTCCAATAGCACAGGACAGCCCATGGGTAAAAGTACTAGTGAGCCAAGCTGAGCTGATAGGAAAAGCAACTGTTGTCCAGTCATGGCCTTACTCAGTGCAGAGGACCGGGATTTGCATGAAATTTTGATGACATCATTCCCACCTGAACCAGGACTGACGCTTCACACTGGCTTCCTTAACACCTTGTCATCTGACTCATACCAAGACACTAGTGATGAAAACCCCGCAACGCCATCTTTCCCTACAGAGAGAAGGCTTTAGTGCTTCTTACCATCCATTGCTGGTTGTCAAATTACATGATTTTCACACCTATTTCAGCTACCGTTTCCCACAAATGAAATAGGAAGAGTCCTTCATTTAAGGAAAGGATGATCACTCATGGCCTCCCTTTTCCCTGTGGACAAACCCTGAAAACCCTAAGGAATTTAAGAGTTCCAAGTGTCATCCTAGGAAATCCACTGGTTTTGATCTGTTTTTCGCCTTCCACATTAAGGATCCCGGTAGATTCGGTCACCTGTTCCTCAGTTTCTTGCAGAATCCTTCTAAAAAGCGATTGGCTTATTGTTAACAAGAACCATCTTCATAACTGCATGTATTGCACAAAGTATAGCATCCTGGATGATCACAGGTGGAGTTCAAGGGAACCCAAGCCCAAATCATTTCCAAGAAACAGTATTATTGGAACCCTTTGGTCAGGAGTGTGCAAGGCGCTTGTGCCTCATTTATTGCTAGATTTGAAGAGGCTGAAGAAGCTGTTTGCACATTTTTTATGTGCCTTCTACTGATTTCAAGATGGGGGTGAAAAGTGTAAGGACAAGGGTTAGCTTTCCAGTGCCTATTCTATGTAAAAGGATAAAATGTAGATTCCTTGAAGCAGTGGATCCAAGACTTTCTTTGCTGGAAAGCCATGGGTGTGGGTGTGGGTGTGTGTGTGTGTGTGTGTGTGTGTGTGTGTGTGTGTGTGTGTTCCTTCTCTTTCTTCATTTTGACACCCAGTATGAGGCTTAGGACAATTTATTTTAGGTTCCCCAATCTCAGAGCACATGCATCAGCATTCTCCACTGAGGAATAATTTGTCAGAGGCTGACCCAACAAGTACCCATGGAGGCAAGTTTCCTGGGAAGGTTACAAAAGTAAACAAGCCATGGGAAGTAAGAGACAGTGCTGAGCTGGTCCCAGTGAGGGGGCCTGACTGCCCATCATCAGAGCCATCTCTTGCTGCTAAAAGAAAATTTGTTTTGGAGCCCACGTCCCAGATAATTTACCATATGCTGCGTGACATCCACCCCTGCTGCTTACTCCCTTCCTTGGACAAGAAACCAAACAGCATCCTCTTCTTCCATCTCCCTAAGTCAGGACCAGCCTCTTCACCCTTTCCCAATGACCAATCTACAAACAAGCCCAGCATTCTTCCTTCTAAATCTTGTAACAACATATATAGCAGACGTGAATCACAGTCAGTCCCCAATTCCACGTGCAAGTCATAAAACTTGTCTTCTCTTTCCATAACTCAAGTTTATTTCTGTACGGGGCCAACACTCCACAGGGCTGTAGGAAAATCTAAGTCAGTCAATTTAGACTTGCCCTACCTCAATCCTGAGAACTTAACGGGTGCCAGTATATGAGGGAAAGAATGCTATCTTGTCCTCAATGTCAACTGTCAATTCAGGCATGCACCAACACCCCCTTCATTCCTTTCCCAATGCCCTTCAGGCCCAACCTGAAATCCAACCACCAGTCCAATCCTGCCCACTCCCTCAGCTCCCTCCAGTGCACACAGACACAGGTGAAGGGTTCTCCAAGACTCCCCTCCACTCATCCAAGAAGAGAGGCATAGGCGCCTTGACCCTGTCCCAGGAAGGCCTTGTCTTTATGACCTGACTCCATTCATCCTGATTGTGTCCTGGGGTTTGTGAAGGGAGGAAGATGGGAAGAAGAACAACCACCTGGGCCAGTGCTGGGATACTCTCTTCCCCTCCACTCAGCCTGTTAGTGACTTTACTCTGCATGAGCGACAGGTTCTGGGTCACCCAGGTAAGCATCAGAGACCAGTGCTGTTGCTGTGACAGCTACTCTCCACTGGGCAATTCTACTATTTTTTGCTATAAACTGAGTCTCTGGGGACTAATCCAGTGTCCCCAAGTTCTTAGAGTGTCACCTTGGACCTAGTATGTAGTAAGGAGATTTGCAAAACAGACTTTTCTAACACTGAAATCATTTCTGAGACTTATGGCTGGGAGTCAAAACCTGGAGCCTTATTTCCAGTGACTTGGACAGAAGCTGAAGTTTTCCCTGGACTCAGACTATTCCCCCTGAGTTGGGAGAAGCTGCTTTGGTGGCCCTTTTACAAGACACAGACATGAGTACCCATGCTAGTGCCCAGAAGAGGAGGAATGCTAAGCCCGGTGAAAAGCTCAGATGCAACTGCTCCAAGTTGCATGGACATCCAGGTTTAATCAAACCAAAGGAGCCATCACAGGAGTCACAAGATGTCTCACCAAAGATTATCTTGATTTTAGCTAATTTTTGCTAGCTCAGACCTGTCCCAGCCATAAGGGTTGTCACTGAGAGCTCTAGAGACTGAATCTGCTCTGGAGGGCAAGGCTTTGAAACTTGGCTAAGGACCCAGGGCTCAGGAAAAAGATTGCTATAGGATAAGAGGAGGTGGCGCTCTGTGGGTGATGAGTTTTGAAGGTTTAAGGACTTATTTCCTTTAATTCCTTCAAGCCTTGGTGGTGTTTCTTAAACAGATCAATGTTTGTGTTGGTCCCTTTGAAACCAAAGAGAAGGATCAGTGTTAACTCTGAGGTCAAGAAAGACTGATGGGTGAGAGAAGCCCCCTTCAGTCCCCCTTCAGTGCTGGTGGGTGGATTTTCCAGGTGTGCAGGGAAGCAAGACACTGACCTGTCAGAAAAGCATTGGAAGTAGGGATCATTCATTCTCTAACAGAGGAAGAAATCAGAGTACACGTTGCTCGTTGGTTTCTGCCACTATGACAAAATGCCTGACACAAGCAACTTAAAGGAAGAAAGATTTATTTGGGCTCATGGTTTCAGAGATTTCAGCCCATGGTCATTTGGCTTCATTATTTCTGGGACTGCGATGAGGCAGAAGACGATGGCAGAGCAAAGCTGCCTATGGCATGGCAGCCAGGAAACTCTACCCTTCAAGGGCCCCAGTGGCTAACTTCCCCTAACAGCGCCCTGTCTCCCAGTAAGTAACTCAGCTGTGAGTTCATCAATGGATTAACCCATCGATGAAATGTACTGTCATGATCTAGTCACCTCCCAATAGTGCCACCAGCTGGAGACCAAGCCCATGGGACTTTCAGGGGGACACCTCACATCCAAGCCACAACACACATCAGTTCTCCTCTTTACCATGTTGTTTTAGCATTCACCATGGACCAGGCCCTGTGCAACGTGGTCAGGATGCAGGGTGAAGAAAACAGACTGGATCTTGTCTGGAAGGAGCTTCCAATACAGTGGAATAAACTAGGTCTGGGGACATAACTCAAGTGGTAGAGCACCTGCCTAGCATGTGCAAGGCCCTGAGTTCAAACCCCAATCACACCAAAAATAAACAAACAAACTAATCATCCTCCTAGCAACATATTAATTATGGCTCTGCTGAATGAACAAAAATAAAGACAAAGGCACTAGGAGAGAATACCACCAACCATCTAAGCAGCAACTTTTATTATTTTATTAGAACATTATATTTTATTTATTTTTAACAGCCAATTCTTATTTATTTGAACATCAAACTTTATTGACATTTCGTTATGAGAGCAACTGACATCTAATTTAAAAAATAAAAAAGGATCCGGGTGGCTGGTGGCTCACACCTGTAATCCTAGCTACTCAGGAGGCAGGATTGAGGTTCAAAGCCAGCCCCAGGAAAATACTTCATGAGACCCTATCTCAAGAAAACCCATCACAAAAAAGGCTGGTGGGGTTGCTCAAGGTGTAGACCCTGAATTCAAACTCTGGAACCGCAAAAAAAAAATAAAGGAGGTTCTATTCATACTCGTTGTCCTGGTTGGTATACCAGTAAGCCATGCATCCAAAACAGGATTCTGGTTGTTCCCTTCCTCCATAAACAGAGCATGAGACCAAGAGTGGCTTAGCGAGCAGGGCTGGTCAGGAGCAAGTAGATATTAGAATCCAAACTGTGTCTCCCCAACACTCCTAACTTCAGTTAGGACACTGAAGTTCTTTCAATATCTCAAAATAGGGCCATATTTGAATACTGAGTCTTTAAAAAGAGGATTAGGTAAGACAAGGTATTAGTATGGGCCCTAACCCAGTACGACTGGTGTTCTTATAAGAAGAGGAGATAAGGACACAGACACACACAGGGAAGACCAGGGGAACACACAGGGAGAAGACACCAGCTAGGCAAGGAGAGAGGCCTCAGGAAGAATTCACCTGCTAACACCTGGACCTCAGACTTCCAGCCTCCAGAGCACTGAGAAGTAAATGCTATTGTTTGAGTCCTGGCCTAAGGTTCTTTATCATGGCAGCCCCAGCAAACTTCCCCAGGCGGGGAGACCTTCCAGAGGGAGGTGAGGCTCCCCATCCCACCCAGCAGAGCCCTCTCCTCTGCGTGCTCTTCATCTCCCCTTCTCTGGCCAGAAGGTCAAGACTCCCCACCATTCAGAAAAACCCTAGGACCTCTGCCTTTAGAGTCAAGTCACCAGCACATTTGGGGATGGGTGGTGGCTTCCACCCTTTCCAAGAGCTGCTTTATCCTCTGACACTGTCTTTCTTTTTGCTTGGCTGAGTACTGGCAGGATGCTAGGATTCTGGTACCTTGCTGAAGGCTATGTGAGGGCCACCTGTGTCTTGCCTTCCCCTCTCTCTTCTTCTAAGCAGGGGTGAGTACAAAATAACCTCTTCAAAGTCACTGCCAGCGATTATATGTCCCACTCCTCTCCCAAAGCAAGGAGTGCCAAGCTGGCTATTTAAAGGAGATTGCCCACAGGGATTTAATGAGAGTCACTGTGAAAACAGAGTCCCCAGATAAAGAAAGGAAACATTACAGTGAAATGAGGAAGAAGAAAAGAATATCCATCCAATTAGTGTCTCTAACCCAGCCTCATTATGCACTCACTCCTGACATTTGCCAGTGGTGTTAGATCTGAGCTGTAAAAGACTGATTGGCTGAGAGGCGGGTTGACATTTGCCATACCATCCCCCACCTCTCACCCACTAAAATTTAAGTACTTACCATGACAACTGAGATCAGGAAGAGGGGCATGGAGCAAGACAATGACTCAACTCAACTCGTGGCAAAGGAAGGCAGGCTGGCAACTGGGGAGGGGGACAGGGCCACACAACATCATTGCTCCATGTGAATCTCCCTCGTCTTCCGTGCCACGGTGAGATTTCCTTTTTAGGGAACATTTAATAAGATACAGAAGCCAGATTCCGTCAAGCTGCATGCAAGATCGCCATGGCAACCTTCCTTTGGAGGTTATCCAAGTCAGGTAGTGACAGCAAAGTGAGTTAAAGGTCACCTTGCTGAGAAAAATGGTCATTGATACAGTATTTTAACAAGGCCCAGAGGAGCTGGTATCTGAGAGCTACCTACAAAAAATCAACTAGGCACTAGGAACAGAAGGTAAGCAACATCCAGGAGAAAGGGGGAGTCCTGTAGGGGATCCCACCAGAGCCCCTGGCAGCCTGCAGCTGTAAACAGCTTGTCTTCTACCAAAAGCTCAGACTGGAAGCGATTGGTAATTGTTCTGTGGAAGAGTTAATGACCATTTTAACCAAGCATCTGAGTAGGAAAAAAAAATATGTGTCACTGTGCGTTCAAGGAATGCATTCCTGTAAAGTTCTAAGCAAGTCACATTGCTGCAAATGGAATGACCTTTGTTGCTCCAAAAACACTATCTGTAATCTCTGTTCTATTAGAAATTCACTTCAGCACCTTAGAGTTGAGAAGACTTTTCTTTGCAGATGCTAAAGCCAGAAGCCTTTGAGAAAATCCCCTAAATATAAATGTCTACATGGCCAATCCCTAGGAAAATAATATAACATATAAAGAATATATTTTTTAAAAATTTAAGTATAAAAAATATGAAAAAGTACTAAATCTTCTCCATCAACAAGGAAATACCTATTTAAATGACAAGTGAATAAATGCACACAAAAAGAGTATTTTACTTATTAGATAAGCAAAGATCCAGCAGTGTGGTAGAATCCAAAGTTAGTGAAGTAGGGGAAAGAGGAGACAGGTCTGCTCATACTCTTGATAGGACAGTAAACTGGTGCAAGGACAAATTGCAAAATATCTGTCAACATTTCAAATGGACCTCCCTTTGAAATTTCCCCTAGAAATTCCACTTCTCATATCTGCCCAACACAAAGAGATACGTTCATAAATGGTCATTGCATTGTTATTTATTCTAGGATAAGATTAGAAACAGCCTAAAGGTCTATCAGCAGGAGACGAACTGAATAAATTGTAAAACATTCGTGAAATGGAATAATAGCTATTACAAAGAAGGAAAGAGATTTCTAGCCATTGACATGAAACAATCTCCCTGACACATTAAATGAAAAAAGAAAAGAATCATGAGAATTATATGCCACCTATGCCTTCCCATAAAGAGAAATTTTTCCTATAAACATGCATTAAATTTTTAATTTGAAAGCTGAGGGTTAAGAATCATCTGGGCTTTGAATTATGGACCATTTTTCCCCACATATCGGACATTGTTGGAAGTCCACCATCTCTCCTAACAGAACTCAGTTTTATTCAGAAACCTGTCCCTCCTTCAGTAACCTTGGGAGGGGCACAGTGACCCACTCCAGTGGGGACCCTGGGCCAGGGGTCCCAGACTTGAGGATATCAGTAGCACCTGGAAGGTGTGTTGAACCTGAGTGTTTCTGATTCAAAAGGTCTGGAATGGGACACTGAGATTTTTCATTTCAAAGGGATAGGGCTACTGATCTGGGGACCTCTGTTATAAGCTAAGTGCAGAAAATGCCTCTTTTTTTACTGAGATGGCTTCAAAGGTAAGCTACATATACAATCGTCTAAGTCATGGTGAGATGTTTGATGGAAGTTTTTTGAAAGAAAACTTTAAAGGTTTGCTATAGGGCAAACAAATTGTTTCCTCCTTCCCCTTTTCCCCTGAATATGAGCAAGGGTAAGTGAAAACCTGACAACTACTGGCAGGTGTCTTCTAACTATGAGAGAAATCAGCCTTAAAACATCACTGGTCCAAGACATGGAAGAGCCAAGTCTTTGGTCTGAGGCCCATTGGTCACTAGACTGACTTCCTGTGATAAAAGCTAACACAGCCGATTCCAGCTTAAGCTACTATATGCTGTGTCTTCTGCTACCAGCAGACAAATGCATCCTAACTCACACAAATACAGCAAATATTATTTTTTAAAATTTAAATTTAAAACAATGTTTCCTATATGGCAAAATGCCATACACTTACTTAAAAGACTAATTGTAGATTATGGAAAACATTTGCAACTTACACCTCATATCCCCAGTGCTGTGCAGAGGAGTCTACAACAGAGTTCCACCTCCGGGTCAAACCGTAGAGAAAGAACTGTATTTAATAAATAGCTCCAGAGGGGCGGGTGGGAGGTCAGAATCTGCAATGGGAAAAGTTACAACATCCAGAAAAAAATTCCTTTAAAGAAAATATTTAGCATGTCAACCTCCCCCTTGTCCCACAGGGTAGAGCATCTGTGCCAATCTTCCATCTCTCCTTCAGTCCTCCAAAACGCTGTCTGATTCTTGGATGACCACAGCTTTGTCTGAATAGGCCACTATTGTGTAAAATCACCCAGGCCAGCCATGTCTAGAGGGGTGCAGTTGAAATGGGGGTACAAGAAGACAGCAGTGACATTTCACACCTGTGACACATGGATTAATTTAGAGCTGAAGGAGCCATAACAGAATTTTAGTCCACAGTCACATCTGGAACCTAAGCTCCCAACCACGACACTAATCTGCCATCAACCAATGACTGAGATCACTAACCTAAAAATAGCTCTTACAAATCAAAAGAGAGGGGAAAAATGCACCCTAATGAAAAAATTTGCAGAGAACATTCACAAAGAAATTAAAGAAAAAAAAAACAAATTGAAAAAGATGTTCAACCTCACTACTAATAAAACAAATGAAAATTAAAACAATATTTCAGCTAGCAGATGAGCAAAGGGTTTTTTAAAATTAATTATAACCAGTGTTGGCTGGGTTTGCAGAAAAAAGGAACTCTCACACTGTGCCGATCAGACAGTAACTGAAGGAAAATTCTGTAATGCCTCTCCACATTTAAAGTCAGCATCCATTTCCTCTGTGGTCCTGCTTCCAGAACCTGTAATGAGTTTATTAGACAGTGCTATGGTGTGGGTGTGTTTTCTCCCCTGAAGGTTAGTGTGCTGGAGGCTTGGTCCCCAAGGTGATGACACTGAGAGATGGTGGAGCTTTTAAGCATTGGGACCTAGTGAGAGGTGATTAGGGCATGGGGCAGGTCCCCTTGGAAAAGATCTCACAGGATGGGGCTGGATTGGTTACCACAGGAGTGGGTTGTCACAGAGCAAGTTTGGCCCCCTTAGCTCACTCTCTTGCTTCCTTTCTCATCATGGCACACTCTCTCTTCTCTTGTTATCTCTGTCACTCTCTGTCTGTCTTCCTCCCTTCTCCCTCCTCCTCCTCCTCTTTCTTCTTCCTCCTCCTCCTCCTTCTCTCTCCTCCTCTCTCTCCTCTCCCTCTCTCTCCCCCGTCTCTTTCTTTTGCTCTCTCTCTCCCTGTGTCCCTCTCTCCCTCTCTCCCCCTCCCTTCTCTCTCTGTCTCTCTCTCTCCCTTCATCCCTCCCTCCCTCTCTCCCTCTTTCCCTCTCTCCCTCTTCCCTCTCCCCCTCCTCTCTCTCCAACCTATGATGCTATCCTCCATGGTATGACACAGCATATGAGGCTCTCCCCAGATGCAGCCACCTGATCTTGAATTTCCCTGCCTCCAGAACTGTGAGAGGAATAAACTCCCTTTTCTTTAGAAAGCACCCACCCTTAGGTATTTTGTTACAGCAATGCAAAATGGATGAAGTGAGACAGCAAGAAAGAAAGGAGTACAAGAATGCCTACAGGGCACTGTTACAGCAGAAGTCCTTAATCCCTGTCAGCAGTGGTGATAACACTCCCAGGTGTTCGTTCACATCTGAGTTGGAATGTGTTCAGTTCTGGTACATACGTATATATATCAAATATATATATATCAAGTAATGATTGACCTCAACAGGCATGTTCCCACAAGCACAAGGAACACTTCTAGAAGGAGAAAATGATGGTTGAATCTTAATGCAGGTGTGTGAGGCCTTAGCACCAACTCACACTGTCATCAGATAAACCTGTTAGGACTTCATGCCTGACGAAAAGCCCTTGCTTTTCTTCACTTACAGAGTATGTTTATATCCGTGACTTTAAAGGGACTTTTATTTAGGATAGTATTTGTAGTAGAGAATGTTGGTGGTTTGCCCAGTTCTGCCTATTGGCAGAGCAAAGCCAGGTCCACTTCAAAGTGGATGGCATAACAAGGGACCCCACCAGAAAGCTGGGACCCTAAACACTACACCCTTGGTATAGAGCAATCTTATGATCTAGAAGAAAGCCCACCTCTCTAAGGACTGCAAGGAAACTTTTCTGTCTCAACTTATTCACACTTGTGATGAGTAGAGGAGAAAAAAATCTCCTCTGAGAGTTTATAATCTCAAAGCAGAAAGTTCACAGTCTGAATTCAAACTACCTGGTTGATTTGAAAAACCTCAAGGTGAGAATTCAGCTCAAATAATCCTGGGGTGGTAATTCTCCAGACAGCTAACAATAAACAGTACCTTTCTCTCTGAAGGAAGATATCTTCAATCCAGCTCTCTCAAAGCCTTCCTTCAAATAGAGCTTCAAGTGATACAAGCTTACAACCAACAAGACATCAAGAACAGACTGGCTGAAAAAACAGACAGCAGAATGAAACTTGTAAACACCATAGCTCTACTGGATTCTCAGACACCAAATATATAAAGTACATTTAAGCCAGGCACCAGAGCCTCACACCTGTAGTCCTGCCTACTCAGGAAGCAGAGATCAGGAGGATCGCAATTCGAAGCCAACCCCAGGCAAGTAGTTCACAAGACCCTGTCTCAAAAATACCCATCACCAAAAGGGCTGGTGGAGTGGCTCAAGGTGAAGGCCCTGAGTTCAAGCCCCAGGACTGCAAAATAAATAAATATACTTAATACAGTTTGTTTGAAGGAAAGGAGGCTAAAATATATATTGCTGAGTGAAAGAAGTCAATCTGAAAACATGTAACTCCAACTGTGTGACATTCTGAAAAAGCAAAACTATGGAGGCAGCAAAAGGATGAGTGGTTGCCAGGGGTTACCGAGAAGGAAGATGAGGGGGAGTATTCTGTAGATACAGCAATGGCAGACACATGTCCTTAAACATTTGTCAAAACCCGTAGGATGGACAGCACCAAGAGTGAGCCCTAATGGGAACGTGCACTTTGGGAGATAATAGTTTGTTAGTAGGTTGGTGGTAACCAATATGCCCTTCTGGTGGATAGCAGGGAGGCTATGCAAGTGAGAGGACAGGAGGCCACAGGGAAATCTCTGTCACTTTCACTCAAGTTCACTGAGAACCTAAAACTGCTCTTAAAAAATAAAATCTGTTAAAAATAAATGAACTTTAGAGTGAAAAAAAGGTAAAAGAGAGATGAATAAGGAGCAAGTATATCTAAAAAATGACTAAGTAGATTTAAAAGAACATGAATAGAACTTCTAAAAATGAAAAATGTAATAGTTGACATTAACTTTTTTGGGCAGTATTAGGACTCACACTTGCTAGGCAGGTGCTCTACCATTTGAGCCAGTCCACCCTCCCTATAATTGAAACTGAAACTACACATCAGAAACACTATGTGCCCACTTCACCGGCTAAGCTGAAAAAGACTGACAATCTCAAGTTCCGGCAAAAATATGGAAAATCTGAGCTCTACCACATTTGTGGTTCAAAATGGTAGGACAGCTTTGGGGAAAGTTCTAGCAGTGTGTTTCAGTTAAAAATACATTTGTCGTATAATCCAGAAATCTTACTCCTAGGTATTTATTCAAATAAAATTTTAAAAATCCACACAAAGACCTGTATACAAATGTTGATAATAGCTTTATTCATAATAACCAAAAACCGGGGGAAAATGTCTGTCAAGTGGTAGGGAGGAATGTCCATAAAATAGAGTAGTATTCAGCGATGAAAAGAAATGAAGCACCAATGTGCACAGCAATATGGATGAGACTCAGAAGCATTCTCTGAATGAAATAAGCCAGAGGCAAAAGGCTACATTTCTATGACATCCTAGAAAGAAAACTATAAAGACCGAAAATAGATCAAATTGGGCCAGAGGCTCGGGGAAGACAGGATTGAGCTTGCAAAGAAAACTTTTTGAGGGGGTGAAAATGCTATCTTGATTGTGGTGGCAGTTACACTACTGTTTAATTTTGTCAGAGGTAGGCTCCTAGCAGATCAAAGATCTAACTATGAAAGATAATATGACTATAAAATTAACCCCCCCAAATGCAGGTGAATATTGTTGTGATATTAATAGAGAAAAGAAGGGTTTTTGTAAGCTAATTTTCAAAAACATAAATCTTTAGGCCAAAACAAAGATACAGTTGATTTCCTCAAAATGAACAATTGCTGTTCAATGTCAGACACCAGGAGCAAATTTCATAGAAAGAAGATAGATTAGAATAAAATATTCCCAACGACTAAAATCAGCAAGGGAATAATATCTAGCCTATAAAAGGGAATTCTGCACATCAAAAAGAAAAAAGTCAACACAAAAATGAACAAAAGATAGGAATGAACACCTTACAAAAGAGAGGACCAAAACCCACAAGAAGTATACAGCCAAATGCTCCAATTCATTGGGAAGCAAAGAAAGCAAATTACAATAATGAAGAGCTATCTCTTCACACCTATCAGACTGGGAAAGATTGGGAAGGTGGCTTAATGCCATGTGTTGGAGAAGTGGAAACAGACTTGCCACGCTCCTGGCAAGGGTGCTCTGAGGTGCCATGGGCACAGCATCATCAATTTAGGAACAGGCATTCCCCATGAGGAAACAATGCCACCCCCGGGGAGTCAGCCTTACATGGGTCTGCAAGGAGAAATAAACAGGAGTCTGTGTGGTTCTATTTGTGAGGCAAAGGCTTCCTGGGTGTCCAGTATTCACAGTGATACCATTTAGAACAAGCACTATTTACAGCAACAGTGATCAATATGGAGTGTCTAAGAATAAATTTAATAAAATTTATGCAAGTAGGTATCTAAGCTGACATACAGTATGGCATGCCATATTAATGGAGTCATATTAATATCAATTAATGTCATATAGTAGGTGATTATCCCTAAATTAACCTTCAGATTTCATAACATCCTAACCAAAATTCTGGGAGTTTTTATTTGAATAGAACTTGCTAGGCTGATTCTAATATGTAAATGCAAAAGAATAAAGGGCCAAGAATAGTCAAGATGTTAGAACGAGTGTGGAATAATTTGTCTTATCAGATACCAAAAATAGCAATGAAGGATGCCAGGCTTCGGTGGCTCACACCTGTAATCCTAACTACCCAAAAGGCAGAGATCAGGAGGATCGTGGTTCAAAACCAACCCTGGGCAAATAGTTTGTAAGACCCTATGTCGAAAAAAGCCCTTCACAAAAAAGGGCTGGTGGTGTGGCTCAAGTGTAGAGCACCTGCCTATCAAGCATGAGGCCTTGAGTTCAAACCCCAGTGCAGCCAAAAAAAGCATTGACATAAAATGGACAGATGAATCAGAAAAATAAGATTGAGGGTCAAAAATAAGCTTTCTGATATATGGAAAGTTGATATACAATACAGCTAGCATTTCCATATAAAAGTAGGACTCATCAACAAATTGTTATGGGATGATTAGTTATTTCTGTAATAACAGTGAAATTATGCCCCCTTACCTCACACCATATACAAAAATAAATCACAGATAGATTAAGCAAAATCTTGATAGTAAAATTCAGAAAAAAAATTGTGAAGGTAAGGATTTGTTTCTAATACAAGACCTAGAAAGCATAAATCATGAAGTAAAAGATTATTAAATACTACTATAATAAAATCTTTCAAAAGACATAAACTGAAAGTTCAAGCCAAGACAGAAAATAATATCATATATACAAAGACAACCTAACGGGAAAACTGAGCAGAACTGACAAGCACTTTATAGAAGAAGATAGATGCACAGCCAAGTCATGCATGAAAAGATGCTCAATCTTTTTAGGAAAAATGGAAATTCAAAATAAAGCCACAGTGAGCAATCGATGGAATCCACCAGACAGCATAAATTAGAAAGTCCACCATTTGTCAACAAGGAGAAGTAACTAAACACATGGCACTGATGGGGTGTGACTTGGCCACTTTGGAAAAACATCTTAGAAGCAATTCCACACCCTAGCAATGTATACGTATGTGTGTGTGTGTGTGTGTGTGTGTGTGTGTGTGTGTATACATATATAAAGAGAGAAAAGGAAACAGCCTACCTATCCTGTGTGTATCATAATAAATTCATGCAGTACAATATTGCATATACAATGAGGATGGTGATGGTTGGGACAGGGAGTCATTGATTGGAAAAAGGGCAAGAGTCACATCCCCCTGTTCCCTTGCCTCCCTTGACACTAAAACTGATTCTGAATACAGGGGATTTGTGCCTTCACATTGACCTTGTGCTATTTCACTCGCAACCAGGTGCACCACAATGCAATTCTGCCGCTACCCACCCAGAGTTAGTGAAGACCCCACAACTAAAGGCAAAATCCACCATGGGACTGAATTCAGAAGCTACTCACACTGGTTAGAGATTTGAGGGTCCCCAGTAACCACCCCTCATTGTGATCATCTACTAGAGTGACTTCCAGACACACTCAAAGTGCTGTACTTAACAATCACAATGACAAGGTATGGGGGAGGGTCCCAGGTTCAGAGCTCCAATGGCCTCTTCCTCTGAGTCAAACAACATCATCCTCTCAACACACCAACGTATTCACCAACCAGGAAGCTCCACTGAGCTTTAGAGTGTTCAGCGTTTTTATTGGGTTCTGTTACTCATCAATCCTGTGGAGTCCAAGGGCTGTGGAAGGGGACCCAGCGTTGCCCCGTGAATCTCAGGGAGTCACTGGTTAGCCAGGGCATGGGACAGAGGGAGAGATGAGCAGCATACAGCACCATCAGAGGCCAAAAGGAGCCACGTCTGTGCCACTGTGAGGCATCTGCCCCCAGAAACCAACCTGAAGTCAATGTGGCTCAACGGACTCTGAGCACCCTGCCTAGAGACAGACACCAGTACTGGGCCCATATGGACAAGAAAGTAGCCACCTCCCTCCCCAGATCAGCAACAGGAATGCAATATAGGCCACAAGAGACACTCCCTAATCAAAGAACAGCCCAGCCCCTCCCACCAGTATATTACACCACTCTCCTGCAGCCACATGCCACCTCATGGAGACAGTGCCAAGGTGAGATCCTTCAATTAACTGACATTTTCCCCCAAAGATCAAAATTTAGAACAGAAATGACACGATTCAGGTTTTCCTCATAGAAAATGGGAACTCCTGTTCTCAGTAAGTTTGAATATAGAGATTAAAGAAAATTCATTTTTAAAAAACTGAATTACAGCCATTATAGCCAAAACATGTGGCTAGATATATAAACTTAGATGGTTGGATGGATGGATAGATAGATAGGTGGGTGGGTGGATGGATGAATGGATGCATGGATGGGTGGGTGGGTAGGTGGATGGATGGATAGGTGGGTGGGTGGGTGGATGGATGGATGGATGGATAGGTGGGTGGGTGGGTGGATGGATGGATGGATGGATGGATAGGTGGGTGGGTGGGTGGATGGATGGATGGATGGATGGATAGGTGGGTGGGTGGGTGGATGGATGGATGGATAGATGGATGGATGGATAGGTGGGTGGGTGGATGGATGGATGGATGGATGGATGGATGGATGGATGGATGGATAGGTGGGTGGATGGATGGATGGATGGATGGATGGATGGATAGGTGGGTGGGTGGGTGGATGGATGGATGGATGGGTAGATGGATAGGTGGGTAGGTGGGTAGATGGATGAATGGATGGGTGGATGGATGATGGAGGGAAGGATGGATGGATGGATGCATTGATGGACGGAAGGATGGATGGATGGATGCATTGATGGATGGATGGATGGATAGATGGGTAGGTGGGTGAATGGATGATGCATGGATGAATGGGTGGGTGTGTGAATGGATGGATGGATGGGCAAATGGACTGAGGGATGGGCAGACAGACACAGATAAAGGTATGAATACACACATGCATCTTTGTTAACATTTTTAAGCAAAACATAAGAATGCACTAGGCATACCATTCTGCAACTTTCTTTCATTTTTCAGTGCATCGTACACTCTTTGACCAGTTATTTACAGAGTATTTCACTATATGAATTATATATAACATTGATTTGAAGATAATTACCTTGCCCTTGAGTCCTCTCTTCTAAGCAAACATCTCCAACTCCTTCTATGGCACATGCTCAAACCCCCTGCTTGCCCTACTTACTCTTGAAAACTCCAGCTTGTCACTGTCCCTCTTTGAGCATCTTGATGAGGCACAGCCTTGGTGTGGGTGTAGGAAAGGAGCAAAGCCAATAAGGTTGTGCCTCCCCATGGCATAGCCCTCAGCAACAGGGCCCAGCAAGGGCATGGTCCTTGTTTCAACTTTCTGAACCCCAACTTAAAGGTCTTTTTCCAAGTTACTTGTAATTCAAAGCACTGTCTTTTGACCTTGCATTCTAGTCCACCCACCCACTTATCCACCAGAACTGGCTGCTCAACCCAGTTTTAACTCACTCTTGAACAAAGCAAACTCCCTCTCATCTCTGGTCTGACCTCCAGAACTCCTCCCAGTGTGGCTTATAATAAAAGATTCTACCTCAAAAGTCAACAGCCCCTTCTTAAGAAAAAGACAAGGCAATGCATTGGTGAATACAGGCCAAGTATATTCATAGCGCCTGCCTGGGAAAGGAGTTCCCCAGTCCTTGCTGGACTCTTTTCTGTCTCCCCTGGCATCATAAGACAAACAAAGACCTCCCATACATGATGTGTAAGTACAGGCTCCAGTCACACATAAAACCTTTGTCCTTGAGGTGGGATCCCATTGGCTGTCCCTCTCACCTTGGATTGCTTAAATAGCCTCACCTTTAGGCCTGGAAACAGGCTAGGGCCATCTGGGAAGATGATTCCTGGGTCCTGATATCCAGGTTGTGGTGTAGATGAAAAGGCCTTGCTCTGGATAAGGAGGGATGTACCTGGAGGATGGAGTGTCTGCAATGCTGGTCCCAAGGGAGAGAGATGTCCACTGTCCTACTGTAATGGAGTCCTGTGCAGAGTGGGCCAGGATTCCCTGCAGACTGACTGTACAGGTGACTACTTGAGAATGGAAAGAAACTTGCAGTAAATATTAAGGCAGCAGTAAATATTAAGGGGAAATAGAGCTAAGCATGGTGGCATATGTCTATAATCCCAGCACTCAGGAGGGGGAGGCAGGAGGATCATGAGTTGGAAGCCAGCCTAGGTTATATAGCAAGACCCTGTATCAAAACAACAAGGGCTGGGGATGTAGCTCAGTGGAAGAGCACTTGCCTAACCTGGACAAGACTCTGGGTTCAATCTCCAGCACCACAATAAGGACAAAGGGATGTTGAGAAAAGATAATTGAAAGAACTCTAAGTGGGGCCAGGGACTCCTGCAGAGCACAAGTATGCCCATGAGGGGGGTAGGATCTGCCAGTGGGGGAGGGATCAAAGGCTAGACCAGGCCTGAGAGGCTACACTTGGGTTCTGTTAGGAAAGCAACAAGGAACCACAAGACATGTACAAAGGGAAGAACGTGATTGGATTTGTATTTTAAAGAGGCAACGCTCTGCCATCAGGGGAAATAACAAGAACAAAAGATAATGGCTGAGAAAAAACATGACTGCAGAAGGCAGATGTTGTCAGGAGAAGGAGGCAAGATGGGGCCCATGGGACAGAGGGAGAACACTTCAGAGATGGGCCCTAGACTTGAGTTGAATCCAGGTTCTTGCCATGGAGTAAACGAGCAAGTTACTTGATCTCCCTTTACTTGACCTCATCTTCAAAATCTCATGAGATTCACTGAGAAAATGAAGATGAATGTGACCATGACCGTGACTGTGACCGTGAACTACACCCACAGCCCTGACTCACGGGAGGGGCACAGAAATGGAAAGTTTCCCAAGGAAGGCTTTTGGAGAGTTTCCACAGAGAGCAATGTGCCACAACCGAGAAAGGATGGGAAGGAAGATATGGGTTAGTTTAGGAAGATGGAGAGGCCTGGTCAAGCCTTAGGGAGGCACTGTGAGCTTCTTTTGACAAGTGTCTGACCTGACAGCAGAAGTGCAAACAGTTTTAAGTCAAAACTGTTCTCAGCTGGGTGCCGGTGGCCTATAATCCTAGCTACTCAGGAAGCAGAGATCAGGAGGATCAATGTTCAAAGCCAGCCCCGGGGAAATAGTTCAAGGGAACCTTTATCGAAAAATCCCATGGCAACAAAAAGAACTGGCAGAGTGGCTTAAGCAGTAAGAGCACCTGCCTAGCAAGTGTGAGGCCCTAAGTTCAAACCCCAGGGCCACACACAAAAGAAAGAAAGAAAGAAAAGAAAATGCTTCCAGGCAAGGTGTGGTATCACAAGTCTCTAATCCCAGCACTTGATAGGCTAAGGCGGGAGGATCATGACTTTGAGGTCAGCCTGGTCTGCATGAGACCCTGTCTGGACAAAAAATGCAGTGAGGGTGGGGAGGGAAGGGAGGGAGGGAGAGGGAAAGGAAGAGAAAGACAGACAGACAGAGAGAGGAAGAAGAAGGAGGAGGGAGAGGAGGGGAGAGAGAAGGAGGCTGAGGGAGGGAGAGAGAGACAGGAAGGAAGGGAGGAAGGGAGGAAAGGAAGGAAGAAGGGAGGAGAGAGGGAACAGGAGAAAAAGAAAGAGAAGAGAGGGAGGGAGCAAAAAAGAGAAAGGAAGGAGGGAGGAAGGGAAGGGCCTTCCACAGCAGTAAAGACCACATTCTTTCCCCCAAACTCCCTGCTCACGAAGCTGTTCCCACAGGGATGACCATAGCCAGAACTTCGGTTTCCTAGTGAACAAAGAAGCCACAGTACAAAGACAGTTTCAAAGAAGATGCTGGGGACCAGTAACAGTGATACAGGCAGGAGCTGGAGAGAAAGTGGAAATCCAGCAACTGGGCTCAGTTATTAATGGATTTTTCTCCTAAGCCTCTGCTCACAGAATGCCTTCAGTAGGAAATAATGTTTGTAGAGATGGATGATAGATAGTGAAAATCCCATTAAACCAAAGTCAATTAGTCACGAATCCATAGTGCTTTACTTTGGGCTAAGTTAAAGCTTACTCTTAACTAATGAAGATGGTAACCAGCCTGCCGGCCCACCCCACACAGATGACTCTTCCTCACCATTTGCATCACACATTCTGTTTGTCACCTCATGGGGTGACATCAGAGCAAAATTAACTTAAAGGTAGACTGCTCCCCTGCCACTCAACCTAACAATAGAGTCCCTGTCTCTTGGGTTTAATGTCTTCCTATTCCCCATGACAGAAAACAGCAGCTGCATAGCACACACTACCTCTCATCTGCCCAGGTCCTCTGCAGACATGACTAGCCAACCAGACCTTAAAGATTCTGCTCAGCACAGTGCTCCGAAAAAGGAAGGGGTCCTATGAGTTTCTTCCTCCAAATAACAAACCTGACATCCTCATTCCAATAAAAAAAACATCTACCGTGAGTGACCACAAGTCTAAGGGCTGAGGTTACTCACCCAGTTCTTCTACCATTTGAAGAAGAACTGGCAATGCAGATGGTAGAATGGGGCTTCCTATCCTTCACCCCTTTACCACATAAGGTGGTCAATATGAGCAGGAATGTGGTTTGTTTGAAGGGATGAACACTCTGCAAAGGAATGTGTTTGACTGAAAAGCACAGAGAGATTAGACAGAAATCTCACCATCAGCACAAGTTTATTCAGGAGAAGAAAATTGCAGAGGGGGTCTGCAGCAAGAGAGCTAGAGCTCACTGCTGCTTACAGACTGGGGCTGGGGTGTTGTAGGAAAAGAAGGACCTGGTAAAGTGGGGGGGCTGGATTTTCCCATTGCGACTTGGCCATTGGCCATTGCTAGGAGTACCAAGGAACTGGGTCTTGCGTCCTGATGCAGGTGCTGGAAACAGGACATTTCAGTCATGGACCAATGGCAAGAAAAGGACGCTGCTGGTGGTAGTCAAGGAGCTAGGTCTTGTGTTCTGGCACAGCTGCTGGGAAAGAAGACATTTCCCTTGGAGGGCCCATCTCTACTGGAGCCAAACAACTCTAAGGTCAAGCAGAGTTTAAGGTAGCCTAAGTGATGTCAAGTTGAGACCTAACAGAATGAAGATTTCCTCAGACTTTTGAAATGTGCCCAGGCTAGAGCCAGATCTAACATTGTCGTGGGGAAAGAGAGTGATTGAGAATAACAGGGAACCACAGCAGACAAGGTGCCCATTCAACTGAGCGTCAACTGAGCTTCAGCCTGGGGCAGGGAAGAAGCTCGTGACTGAGTCCTGCCTCTATTTCACTGAACTGTGTTCCTTTGGCTACATTATTGAACGTATCTTCTCTGCACCTTGGCTTCCTCATCTGTAAGATGGGAAATATAATAACCTGCCTCGTAGCATTGTTGAATGAATTAAACGTCATCATCTATGGAAAGATTGCAGTATATAACATACTCAACAGACCTTGATAATTCCTCTCACCAGATGGGATGCTATCAGATTTGGATAAAGGCACTGATTGTCTTAACAGTCCAGAAGTATAAGCTTCTAGGCACAGCTGTTTTTCACCATTCTGTTCCGAATCTCCAGCTCAGCCATTGTTTCCCTGCCATAGAAGCTCACCCTACATTTCCAGGTGCCATGAGGACTCTAGCAAAACAAAGTGGGGGAGGGAGTGACATTTCCAGCAGAGGAGACAGAAGGAGAAGGCTGCTGGGGATGGACCAGTCATGTATGATGACTTGGACTGCATCCAATGCAGAAAGGAAAGACATACTTTGCCCGTATACACACATGGATTCCACTCTGCGTTTGGTTAATGGGCCACCCCTGTTTGCCTTCCAGAACCCATGGGACAGAGCAGTGGGGTTACACCAGTGACCACCCCTCTTGTACAGGCACGTTTCTCGGTGTCTTGTCTCTACTTAGGCCTCAACATTGGGTACCAAAGCCTGCAGCTGAGTTTAACCAGGTTAATTTAATCTTGAGTTCTTAGTCCTCAGACAACCCATCAGATGCTATGGTCCATTCATGGTAACCAGAATTTAATCTGGGAGCTATAGCATATGAAAATAAAACTGCCTAAAATCACATAAATTCAAATCATAATAGTCATGCAAGCAGGCAGACACTTCTAGAACGGCTTCAAAGAGTTCCAGAAATCTTTAAAGCAGCAGTGGTTTGAAGAAAATGATACTTATCTGTAGATATATAGATATAGATATAGATAGATATAGATATGGATAGATATACAGATATAGATATAGATACAGATATTTAATTTATATATAGTCTATTTGCATGACAATCCCTCAGGTTTGGGATTAAGAGGTAGATGTAACTCCTGTCTTCCGCCATTTGACTTTGACCTAGGACAAATTATTTCACTCCCTTGAAACTCAGTTTCCTCATCTTTAAAATGGGCACTATAATAACTCCTCTAGAGACTTAGTGGGAAAGAAAGGCAGGGTGAAACATGGACATAAGCTTTCTGGCCTCGTAGTTGGCACCAGGAAAACACTCATGTCACAGGTTCATCCGGGGCTCCAGAAAGATATGTCCAGCTCGATGGAGCCTGTGAGTGTGACCTTATTTTGGAAAAGGATCTGTGCAGATATAATTAAGAATCCTAAGGTAAGATTGACCTGAATTTTCAGGTGGGCTAAGTTCAATGACAAGTGTTCTTTCAAAAGAAAGGACGAGGGAGATTTGAGACACAAAAAAGCCATATGACCAGGAGTCAGAGTTATGCCAGACCTCCAACAACAAGGGCATTCCTTGTTAGGCATTCGTCTACTGCTTTTCTATTGTTTTGGTTTTTGGTCAATGGACAAAAACTGTAATTTACTTCAAGAAGTTGTTGATATGATCCTGTGAGGGTCAGAATGCCCGTGAATTGCTCCCAATTCAGTGACTTGAAACAATGAAGGGCTGTCACTAACACTACCTGTCCAAGTGGAGCTGGGGAGACCCTGCCGCATGTGGCCCTCATTCTGGGGCCCTATGGTCTTTTTATGTTGGCCTCTCACGTGACACTGTTGGGTGTGCCATAACAAGGAAGTGAGAACCAAGGGACCCAGCATCAGCATTAAATGCTTGTGCTTTTCAACTTACTTCTGCTGCATTACAATGACTCCAACCACTGACATGGGACACAGTGATGATCAGTGAACCAGAATTTGGGATGGATCAGATATTAGGGAAAATGAGAAGTATCTACCCAACTGTGGAGCCACTGATCTCTTGGCCTCCACAGCTTAACAATTACAGAAAACCCTAGTGTGAATTAAAGATGAAGAAAATGACCCCAGGCCTGGGAGGTTTCTGTGTCATTATTACCCCATAAATGTCAGCCTGACCCTCCAACTCCACAGTGAAGCAGCTCTGCTAAGAAAGCCCACAATTACCATCATCTTCTTCTTCTGGACAACAGTTCCCTACCCCATTTTCAAGGGATTCGAGGCCCCAAGAGTCATTAACCTTACCTTCTCCACTGGGTCTGATCTAAAGAGCCCAGATCAATGAGATTAGGCAAACAGTGTCTCAGAAGTCTCTAACAAAAAGCAGATAGCTGGTGGCCAGCATGTGACACCTAGATTGTCTTTGTGAGTAGCTGGAAGAGGCCAAGAGGGAGCTGTCATTTTTCTAACAGGCCTCAGACTGGGAATGGATTTTTTTTTTTAACCTGCTAAAGAAGTCACCAGTTAGCAAACACTGCTTTTCCAGGAAACCAAATACACACTTGGGGTACTCGTTTTTCTTCCTCTGTTAAATATCGTTGGCTTGGTTTTAAAGATTTCAAATACAGCAGCTTTTTGATATACCCTGCCTCCCTGGCTTTCTTCCTCCCTTCCTCTGCCTGCCCGCCCTTTGATGTAGCCTGGGTGCCTGCATGTATGACAAACTGCCACTTCATCTTCCATGTCTATGGCAAAAAATGTAGGTCACTGATCTTAGACGTGGCCCAGTTTCATAGCTCTAAATAGAACTCTTTCCCCAGGTTGAGGCTTTTTTTCTAGGTTTATGTCTAATAAAAAGTGTAACCTGCTTAGCCAAGGCAAACAAGCTAAGCTCTGACCTCTTCTCCACCCAGCCACTGGAAGATCAGCCTCCAGGCTCTCAGCCTTAGGGGATGTCCCAGACCCCAACTGTTCCTAAAAAGCAACTTGAGGGCCATGTGTGTGCTCCCGAGAGCCCTGGTGATAGGACCTAACAGGGAGAATTTGGCAGCTTGCACTCAGCCAGGTAAAGCAAGGGCAGAGCAAAGTAAAGGTGAGCTGGATGCTCAGAGGATGGACCCTTCCCTGAATTGCACGTCATCCCTGTCTGGTCAACTCAGGGTCCTTCCTTCCTTCCCTCTCTCCTCCCTCCTTCCCTCCTTCTTTTTCTCTCACTTGTTTGTTTCCTTTTTCTCAGATTTGTTTGGTTTGTTTGTGGAACTGGGGACTGAACTCAGGGTCTACCACACGAGCCACACCGCCAGTGCTCTTACTTTTCCTTTCTTTGTTTCAGATAAGGTCTGGCACTAAGTTAACCCCTGTTTTGGACCCTAATCCTCCTACCTCTGCCTCCCGAGAAGCTGGGACCACAGGCTTGTGCCACCAAGCTGGGATTATTTTCTTTTTGATTGACACATACATTGTACATATTTGTGGACTACAGTGAGATGCTTCAATACATGTGTACATCGTGTAATGATAGAATGGGGTAATTGGCACAGCCAACCCTTCAACATTTATCAGGTCTTTGTGAGGTGAGCATTCAAATTCCTCTCTTCTAGCTATCTAGAAGACTATAGTCACCGTGCTGTGCAACAGAACTCCAGAACTCATTGCTCCTAACTATAGTCCTGTTCCTTCCTTCCTTTCTTTATCCTTCCTTCTTTCACCCTGCTTTCCTTCTTTCCTTCCTTTCTTTCACCACACAAATACTCCAAGTTCATTGCAGAAAATTAGAAAACACAGATGAGCTCATAGAAAAAAATGTATCCATATTTTTTTGTAAATTTTCTTTGCGTGTCTCTCTAACATTTCTTTGTGCATCTTTCTAGTTATCTATGCTGTGTATGGATGCTGATGTGAACTTATGTAATGTCCTGGTTTTCTCCACTAACCTGCCTTGTAAATGCTCTTCCTGGTCAGTGGATATGTGTGTGCTCACATGCACATACAGGACTTTGTTTTTTTCCAAAATTACTCACAGAATTTAATCAAATAAATCTAATCTGAAAGAGATAGCTTGTTGGGATTTTTTAAGATTATTTCATTTAGAATTCACTTTAAAAAAAAGTCAGGCAGGGAGTTTGTGGACACTAGCTGCACAGGAATGCCAAGTGTGACTTTCTTTCACCATATACGTGAGTTTTGCTTGCTCAGCTGAGGGCTCAGGAGAGGGTGTGGGAGGAAGTGGACGGCTTGCAGTTTCTGGTGTCCGTAGCACCTAGAGGTGAGGCTCCCCACCACCACCTCCACCTTCTGCCCACCCTCCTAAAGTCTCTGCAAGCTTTGGCCTGCCAATAACTTTTGTATGGCCCTGTCAACAGGGAGACCAGAGTCCACGTGTGGGTCACATGCTCTGAAGTCCTTCGTCCCCCCTAGCACCTGGACTCCACCTGCACCCCCAGCCATTAGCTAATATTCCTTGATCTGTGACCCAGTGGGCACCAGTTGCTTGCCCAGCAACTCCAGATGGAAGCTTATGCAATCCAGCAAACGTCATTGCTACCCATTCGCCAGTGAGGTCCTTTCATCTTCCATGTTTCCCCATCCTCAACCATAGGAAGCAGCATTGAGACACTTGTTCATCAGAATTATCCTCTAGATCAGGCCTTCCTCATTTATCCTGCTGTGTGGTTCCTATCTCCTGATTGGACCCAGACTGCTACAATCGAGACCCTGCCCCAGTTTTCCAATGTTGCAGCCACTTATGCCAGGCCACTTGCTGGTAACGGAACCCATGTACCCCAATTCCCAAATGACAATGGCCCCAGATCTCACATGCCCAGAAGAAACTTATCTCTGTTCACAGCGCTCAGAGGATAGCCTGCAGGACCCACATGGATCAGTCCCTGGGTCACCGTGCTGTCACAGGCCTCTGTGCCTGTCCTTCCTCCCCAACTCCAGTCTCCCAGTCTTTAAAAAAAAAACAGGTTACTTAGCTTCTGACTTTCACATCTTGCTCAAAAGAAAGGATCACACCTTAACCTCACTTCTTTCTGTGTCTCCTTGAACTTGAGTGAATGAGCCCTAGTTCACCTTTCCAAAGCAGGTTCATGAATATCTCCACATTTGACCTAAACTGAAGCCATGAAAGGAAGAGCATTTTACAGACGAGGACACTGACATTCCAGGTTCAAGGATTGCTTCTAACCACACCAAGAACAAATGGCATTTCCAGGAGTGAATCATCTGGTCTCTGGCCCAGGTATATCTGTGACATCACTGACCCTCTCTTATATTGGTAAGAAATTCATTTCAGCATAGCTATAGGTTGTCACAGGTCCCACAGGGAGAGCAGGGACCTCAGTCCACACTGCTCAACCGAGGGCTTCTGAGGGGGCTGAAATTCAAAGCCTGTACCTTACACATTAAGTCAGAGACTTCACCTGGGGCTAGGTCAGCCTGCAGCACTTGGTCCTCTGACTGCCCAGAAGAGCCATCGTTGTGTGGTTCATACAAGCACACAGAATATGCTAGTGGCTGAGCTAGAACGGGTTTAATGCCACTGAGGGTATCCATAGTTTGGGCCAGTGTGGAGTCCATGTTCTATGGAGCTTCGACACCAGGGACCTGTGGGTGGATGGTGGGACAGGCAGAAGGGAAGAAAGTCCTCCCTGCAGACTTAGGTCATTTGTCCCTAATTTATGCCTCATTCTATCTTCAGGCACCTGCTCATCCAAGGGCTCACAGCAGCACCCTCTTGCTGGTTGCTCACTCCCTGCAACTTCCTGTACTCCTTCCTCACTGTGTTTAGAGGAATCATTCTGGTCCTTCCCGTCCCAGTGGAGCATGGACTCTGTATAGCCGTTCCCCTTTCTGGCTTTGCTGCCTTCTCAGAGGATAGGACACAGGGACAAGACTTCACAGATGGTTTGTATTTCCCTTCCTCTCTCCTTCCTCCTCCAGTCCAACTGCATATCTTTCTACTAAGTATTATAGTTTGGGTATTAAATGTCCTTTCAAATGCCCATGTGTTAAAGACTTAGTCCCCAGCATAGTGCTTTTGAGAGGTGGTGGAACCTTTAAGAGGTGGAGCCTAGTGGGAGGAAGTTAGGCCATTGGGGGTGTGTCCTTGAAGGGGATTGTGAGAAAACAACCCTATCCTCTTCTCTTTTGCACCCTATCAGTGAGGGGAGCAGCTTTGCTCTGCTTTAGGCCCCTGTCATGATATGCTTCCCACCTGCAAAAAAAAACAATAAGCCCACACAATCATGGACTGAAACTTCTAAAGCTGTTAGTCAGAATAAACCTTTTTCTTCTTTTAAGTTGATGATAGGCATTTGTTACAGTAATGGAAAGCTAAGTAGGAGAAGCTCCCCTCTCTCTATCTCTCTCTCTCTCATGTTCCTCTCACATGTTCCGTGTCTACCAAAGAAAGCTCTCCACTTCCCTAGGAGCTTCAGCTCTGGGAGCCCAGGAAACTCCTCTGTTTAGCTTAAAACACTGTCCATAAGGAATTGGACCAGAAAGTCCTGGTCACTTCAATGGGTGCATAAAGAAAAGATGCAGGGAGGAAAAAGGCTCAAAAGTTAAGAGTTCACAAATATTTACTGCACTGCAGTTTTTACTGACCTGACCACCTACAGAAAGGAAAGGTGTATTTTCTGATTTGGTGGCAGAGCGGCTCAAAGGCTCTTATCTCCAAAGTCAATAGGGACAACCAAGTGCCGACCATCCCAACATCGTGAGCAAGTTGTTGGACTTCATGGGCAGTCCTAAAATCCAATCAGAGATTGGCCAGTTGGGGTGCCCTGAACCAACTGAGATAGCTCTGACATCTGAGAGCCTCTGAAGAGCCTTTGTAGCATCAGTAAATTTCTCCTGAACCTCAGAAATGAGAAGACTCCATGCTCAAAGATGGGCTAGCATTTGAGAATTCAAGGAAAAACACCAGGAGCCCAGATGTGCAGCCAAAGAGACTGAAAACATGTTGCATGACACAAGGGAGGTGTGAGGATAGGTAAGACACCTAAAAAATTAGCTAGCATTTGTTGCCCTTAATGCAGAGAAACTAAAGCAGATACCTTAAAAGCAACTGAGGCCAATAGGAAAAGGGGACCAGGAACTAGAGAAAAGATGAGATCAAAAAGAATTAACCTAGAAGGTAACACACACGCACAGGAAATTAATGAGTCAACTCCCTGTATAGCTATCCTTATCTCAACCAGCAAAAACCCTTGGTCCTTCCTATTATTGCTTATACTCTCTGTACAACAAAATTAGAAATAAGGGCAAAATAGTTTCTGCTGGGTATTGAGGATGGGGAGAGGGAGGGGGCGGAGTGGGTGGTAAGGGAGGGGGTGGGGGCAGGGAGGAGAAATGGCCCAAGCCTTGTATGCACATATGAATAAAAAAAAATAAAAATTTAAAAAAAAAAACCATGTTGCATGGGAATCCTGTAAACTTAGCCTGAGTCACATCCCCTGTCTACTGGCTGCTCCTGATTACCCCCAGATTGAAAGAAGAAAACTAACTTTAGCTGATATTGCATCTCATGGAAGTCTCTGTGGGTAGACCCGGGTTGCCTGAAAAGTGCTCCTTGGGCCATGAAAACCAAATATTGGGGGCCATGGGGGGTTTCAGAGGTGGCTGCTAATGCAAGTCTCCCCAGTGAAGGTTGCGCTGGGCAGATCCAAAGTAAAACTGCCACCTGACAGCCCAGGATCCCTCGAATCTCCAAGCTAAGGCCAAGGCTACTCCGTGGGCCACCTCCTGGCGTACCTGATGCTCCCTACAGAAATGCCGGCACCACCTCTCTGCTCTCCTGCCCCAGCAGACTTGGGTGTGCTCCAGAGAAAAGCCACAGCACCTGGATGAGGGACAAGTGGGAAACCTTACACCCACTCTTCTGAAGGGACGAAAGTGAAATCCAAAAGACCCACAGCAAACCATCAAAGAAGGACACAGAAATAGCAATTCTGCGACCATCCAGCCTGGCCAGGGTGTCACAGTGAATTCTAATAAGCATCTTCTATTTCTGCTGGCAGACAAGCCTCAGGGGACCAGAGGGAGTAGAGAGGTGCACTCTGTGTTCTCCTGCCCCAGGCTAACCTCTGGCCATAAGTTAACTCCAGAGGAGATGAAGGACTTAGACCAATCTGTTCCCCTATTTGAACATCAGTTGCAGAAATCCAAAGGTCTCTAGTCAGCGTCTTCAGAAGAGTTTGGAATCCTTTGCCACCAAAACCCAGTAGAGGGAATAAGCTTCAGAAATGCTTAAACCCACCTCACACTTGAACCTCACACTTTTTCCCAGAAGTACACTCCTGTCACCTCCTTTGGTAGGAGGGAGTTTTTCTAACAGGCCTTTCTTTTCAGGAACTTCAGAGCCAATAGGTTTAACATGTCAGCATTACTCCCTATTAAGGAAGACAATCCTTTAAGCTATTCCAGTTTGAAACAATTGCTTTTTTCACCTAAAGAGAGAATGGCTATATGATAGCAGTCACCCCTTTTCAGCCCCGTTTCAGACCACGTTGCTGAATGTGGAGCCCTGACTCTGTGGTCTTTGCTTAGCCTGCTGTGGCTCTCCGGAAGGGCTTCCCTTTGCTGAGTACATGTCTGCTCCTTTTCCTGGTTCGAAACCAGGGAGCAGCTGCCAAAATGCACACACACATGCACACACACACACACACACACTCTAGCTTGGCTTCCAAAGGTCTCAGGCCCAGGATCCCTGCTTTGTGTACCATGTGTGACCCTTTTCCATGGGGTTCTGAGGATGTGGAGCTATGGTGGAGTTGCAAGTGTTTCTCACACTTGAGTAATGCGGTACCCTTAAACACCCAATTTTTTTAGGTTCATAGTTGTTTTATTAACTTTGCTTTTGGGTTTTGCTATTTTTATTAACATACATTAACAGTGTGAGTGGGTTTCATTATGAGGTTCTATAATATTCCCTTAAGCCCCCCTCCTGCTTCACCCCCTTTTCCAAACAGTGTTTGGTACATTTCGTTATGCTGTATTCATGTATATGTAACATACTTCGATCTTCTTCACCCCAGTACCCTCCCCTTTCCCCCTTCCTGTCCACTGACCCCCCCCCCCCGCAGACAGTCCCCTTTACACTCACGCCCTGTTACCATCATCACCATGTTAGGTCTAGAATTCACACAAAGGTGAAAATGTGATACCTGGCTTTCTCAGTCAATGTGATGATCCTCAGTTCCATCTGCTTTCTTGCAAATGACATAATTTCAACTTCTTTATGGCTGAATAATACTCCAGTGTGTATATAATCAATACCCCATTGAGTGCATACTTACATATATATATAAAACTTTATCCATTCATCAGTTATTAGGCACCTAGTCTGATTCTATAGATTGGCTATTATGAATAAGGTCAATGCCCAGTTTTTTTTCTTTTGGACTCCCAGGGTTGGCCTAAATTATTTTTATGTGTTAATTACAATTGAAACTCCAATTCTGACTGGCTTAAATAAGACAGGAGACTAATCACGTTTAAACCCGTGAGACAATCATGTTTAAACCCTAGGGTACAAGGTCTGTCGAGCTTTGGCTCTAATTTCTGTGACTTGTCCTGACCCTGCCACTAGACGGCTGTGGGCAGCAAGTGAAGCATGCGCATGCGTGCTGTGTGTGCAGGACAGAACCCTGCTGGCTGCCCCTAAACCTGCCATGCAGGCCTGGGAAATGTCTGGAGTGGCTCATCCTAAGCCATCACTTATGTAGCCCATCACTATGCAAGGGATGAGGATCTTGACTCTGTGTGGTTTGCACATCTGAATCAACCAGAGCCCACCCCTGGAGCTGGAGCATGTGGGGCCCACTCAGCCCACCTAGCTCCCACACAGAGTCAGCGGGAGGAGTGTGGATGTCGGAAGATCAGCCTCACACCAAGTGATCATGCTGCTGGCTCCTTGGTGGGTTTGCCTGTAAGTACACCCTTCAAGCCTGTCCCACTCTGCTCTGTGTTGCTGCTGGGGTGTGTGTATGTGTGTGTGTTCATGTATGTATGCATATGTGTGTGCATGTGGTGTGTGTGTGTGCCCATGCACACATATGTGCAGTGGAGATGGGCTGATCCCCACAAGCTGTATCTCCCAGTCTCCATGTCAGCTCATGTGCCCTGGATTCAGCCAATGGAGGCATTGCTGAGCAAGTGGAGTTTTTCTCTTGTCTTGGTATGCTTTGGTGACTTCTCTGGAAACAGCTATGTCACCTGAAAGGCTTTTGGTCTCCCAGATGGGCCCTTGGTTGTCTCAGATTCCGCCTGGTGACTCCCAACCCTGGTCTCTGCCTCATCCCTCCAGCCTGGAATGGGGGTGGCTCCTGCTTTCAGCCATCTCCTTGCTAGCAACTCTGTCTTCTGTGTAACTTCTTCCCTGGGCTGCTTTGCATTGGTTTCTAGAGTGGGTCCTGTTTTCCTGGAGGACTCTATTACACTCAAATATTTAAAAATATAAATCCAGACATAAACTCTTCAAGCATGGGTTCTTATAAGAGTAATGACACTCAAACTATCATTAACTCCACATGACAGACTATACAGACTGCATTACTGGCTGACACTTAATTCCCTCTTGAAATGTCAGTCGGTTTATCCACTGTGTACAGGTGTTTTCTGAGCTCAGCAGGCTTATGCCACCATGTGTCACAAAACATGCCTCTATTCTTCCACTACTTTTCTCTGTTTCTTCTGTAAAAGAAAAAAAAAAGCTTCAGAAAAATGTGTTCCTGTTACTGTTGGATAGAATTTTCTATGAATATCAGTGATGAAATTGACTTATAATGCTATTCCACTTGTCTAAATATTTATTGCTTTTCTTTCAAATGGCATATCAATTACTGAAAGACAATTTTCTTTTGGTTTTTGTCAGTACTGTGGTTTGAATTCAGAGCTTTGCATTCTGGCAGAAGAATCAGTGCATTCCATAGGAGGTTTTCTTAGGAAAATACAGAAAATGAATAGGAAAATTTTTCATAGATTCTAAAGTGATGATATTGAAACTTAATGAGAACAGAATTTCTTATAGCTATACTTTTTCAGAGGATTCTTACTTCAATGAAAAGTAGTTTCAAAATTAACTTTTATATATAATGTGATTTTGAAAAATCTGCAGGAAGTAGTTGTTTCAGGTGCTTTGGTTAATAATTCTCAAATAAATCTGTATTTTATTTTCTCATAAATCCTCAAGTAAAAGACATTACTATGTGGGAACCCATATGAGATAATGGGTAAGGTAACGTGTTTCTATATGATAATCATTTTACTATATACGTAATGCATCATGCTACATTACATTAAATATCCATAATTAAATTAATTTTAAAATAACTTTTACTTAAAAAAACTTTCACATCCAAAAAATCATTACAAAGATGAGCTCTATGGGCTGTGGCATGCCTTAAGTGGTACAGCATCTGCCTTGCAAGCACAAAAGCCTAAATTCAAACCCCAGTCCCACCAAAAAGAACCAAAGAGCTCTAAAATCTCACAAACTTCTTGGTTAGATAGAAGATATCACTAAGGTGTTCCAAATTTGGTATACATAATGATGCTTTTTCCTACTTTAAAAAAAAGCTTGAGAACCACTAGCATGGTTTTTCGCACAGACGCTCATAGATGAAGAAGAGCCCTGAGCTAAATTTCACAGCTCCCGGATTACCATATGACAATCAGTTATTTTGATTTCCATCTTACAGAGGAAGAAACACACTCAAGGAAGTCAAATAACAGGCCTGAAGTCTCACATCTAGATTGAGACACAAGCAATCAACCCTCACACCCCACTCTCTTCACTCATTCCCCCAGGAAGACCTGTGGACTTTTGAACTGCCATGCTCACTCATTCATTCTATACTCATTCATTCAATAAATCATTATTAAACATCTGCCACGTGCCAGGCACTGTGCTGTGCATCAAGGGACAGTAGTGAGCAAAGCACACAAAAATCTTCCCAGCAGAGCGTAAGTCCCAGTGGAGGAATCAGAAAATAAACAACACCTAAACTCATGGGAAAAAGCATATGGGACTCAGATAGTGACAACAGTCATGAAGGAGGGAAGGGAAATGAATTCAAATTGTTGCCAGGGGAGGGTGGAATTTTTAAGCAGGGTATTCACAGAGGACTTTTAAGCAAAGACCTGAAGGATTTGAAGAAATAAGATATACAGAGTGACCTGGAGTGTTTGGGACACAGGAAGCACCAAGGCAGGGGACACATGACTGGAAGACAGTGTGGCTGGAGACAAGGAAACCAGGGAAATAAACCTGGAGATAGTGGAGCAGTACACCTACAGAGCCTGGTTAGTCAACGTAAGACTCCAGCTTTTACTCTGAGTGAGACACAAAGCCACTGGAAGGTCCTAAGCAGGATCGTTCTAGCAGTCATGTAGAGAAGAGATTGTGGGAGCCCAGGATGGAGGCTGGAGACTGAAGGCTGCTGCAGTAAATCCAAGTGAGAGCTGATGGTGATGGGACCAGGCAGTAGGCAGTGGGAAGTCAGCATGCTCTGGATATATTTAGTCTGAAATATGTCCGGGTATGCCTTAATCCCTCAGTCTTTCCAGGGATTTAGTTTGCAAGGACCCAGTCAATCCAGAGAGCCACAGAAGGACGGACACCCACACAATACACAGAACAGCATAGTCCAATAGAATTTTCTGTGGTTCCTGAGCATCTATTCAAAGGAATATGTCAGCATACAGTAGAAACACCTGTACACCCCTGTTTGTTGTATCACTGATTCACAATAGCCTAGTTGTGAAATCTCAGGTGCCCAACAACCCATGAGTGCATAAAGAAAATACCACTTGTTAGCTCAAGTAGTAGAGCACTTGCCTGACATACATAAGGTCCTGGGTTCAATCTCCAGAACCACCACCCCCCAAAAAAAAAAAACTAAAAGAAGAACAAAAATTATGCTATTTGTGGGAAAATGGATAGAACTGGAAATCTTGATGTTGAGTGAGCTAAGCCAAACTCCGAGAGACAAATATGTTTTCACTCATACTCAGAATCTAGACATGATAATATGACATGATTGTAAGGGGTGACTGGTGGGGAAAGCAGCAGGAGAGAGGAGGGGTGATGAGATGATTATGATGAAAGTATATTGCATGCATTGTGAAACCAGTACAATGAAAGCCATTACTGTTTTTTAAAAGTGGTGGTAGGGAATTTTATGCAGCCATGAAGAAGAACGAAATGTTATCATTCGCTGGTAAATGGATGGAATTGGAGAACATCATTCTGAGTGAGGTTAGCCTGGCCCAAAAGACCAAAAATCGTATGTTCTCCCTCATATGTGGACATTAGATCAAGGGCAAACACAACAAGGGGATTGGACTTTGAGCTCATGATAAAGCGAGAGCACACAAGGGAGGGGTGAGGATAGGTAAGACACCTTAAAAAATTAGCTAGCATTTGTTGCCCTTAATGCAGAGAAACTAAAGCAGATACCTTAAAAGCAACTGAGGCCAATAGGAAAAGGGGACCAGGAACTAGAGAAAAGGTTAGATCAAAAAGAATTAACCTAGAAGGTAACACCCACGCACAGGAAATCAATGTGAGTCAACTCCCTGTATAGCTATCCTTATCTCAACCAGCAAAAACCCTTGTTCCTTCCTATTATGGCTTATACTCTCTGTACAACAAAATTAGAAATAAGGGCAAAATAGTTTCTGCTGGGTATTGAGGGGGTGGGGGGGAGAAGGAGGGGGCATAGTGGGTGGTAAGGGAGGGGGTGGGGGCAGGGAGGAGAAATGACCCCAGCCTTGTATGCACATATGAATAATAAAATAAAAAAACAAAAACAAAAACAAAAAGTTAAAAAAAAAGTGGGGGTAGGAGAGGAGGGGATATGAGAGAATAATACAAGGAGTGAATTTGATCAAATCACATTACACACATGTATGGAAATACCAGCACGAAACCCTTTTGTACAATTAATACACACTAATTTTCCTATGATTGAAAATAGAGGAGAGTTTTCTATGGTGACAGAGACGGCTCTCACTCTCCAAGATGGCAGCCACTGGCTACATCTGGCCATTAAGCCTTGATCTGCGGCTGGTTAGAATGGAGGAAGCGAATTTTTAAATTTTTATCTAATGTTAATTAATTTAAATTTTACAAAACCATGTTGGACAGCGTGGCTCTGGAGAGCCAGTCTGATGAATTGCAGGCGGGCAGCTCTGGCCCCTCACTGGGATTTACTGAGAAGACAATCACCAGGGCTTTCATTATGTGTGCTCAAATCTCAAATCCAAGTCAGAGTGCCTTTGAGAACTGGCTGTGATGTGAATAACGTGCTAATTTTATCACTGAGACGGCCCATTAATAAATAACAAAGTGTTTATAAGTATGCAAAACACACAATTAGTCAATTCTGCAAAGTCTCTGTGATGGGAACATTAAAGTATGTCCTAGAGGGAAGGGTGGAAGATCAAAACAAATTTAATGTCTCTTTAAGCCCGACAAGCAATGAATACTGAATAATTTCCTTCTGAGCGTGCTAACACAAAAGCAAGTCATCTTTGGATTCTCTGAGCATGAGCAGCAAGTTCTAACTTAATTCATACGTGTGGAACCCATTACAAAAAGTAAACGAGTTACCCAAGAGTGTGATGGCAGATGGTAGCTCTGTTTTGCACTTCTTCACGGACTCTGAATCGCTCTAATCATCATTTTATTTAAGCCCATGAGGCCGTAAGAAGTAAGCTAATGATGTCGCTGAAATATGTCTCCCTTAAACCTATAAACGAGAAACTGTCAGTGGTACATTATTCACACCAGTCCTTGCAGTGACAGCCACCAGCCCAAAGATGGTGGAGAGCCCCATCCCCTGGGCTCTGGTGAGGACCCTTCCTGAAGATATTCTAGAAAGACCTCTCTTTAGCAAATAAGATGCTCTCCAGACCAGTGATGACTGCCTTTTCTATGATCCTTGTTACCACAGCCACTGTCTTCTTTCTCCCTGCAAATGGCACCATGTCACTGTGTCACCCAAACCTGACACCTGGACATGATGTTTTTACTTTTCTCCCTCAGCAGTTCCAATCAGGTTATTTCAGTGGACTAAAAGAGTTTCAGACCTGGTCTCTCCACTTCCTGCCCTGGCTTCCTTCTTCACTCCATTCTTTACAGGGCACTCCACAATGTACCTGGGTCAAGAAAGGTATCTGGTGGGCTGGTAGAGTGGCTCAAGCAGTAGGAGCACCTGTCTAGCAAGTGTAAGGCCCTGAGTTCAAGTCCCAGTGTCACCGAAGAAAAAAAGAATGGTGCCTGGAACATAATAGGTGCTCATTTTATACATTCCATGAACAAATGAGGATTGAGAGGTAGAGAAAGACAATTGATGTAAGTGGTGAAATGAAAGGAGTTTGACTTTGACACTGAGAGTGAAGGAAACCAAAGGTTTCAGAAGTGTCTCAACCTGATTTGTGTATTGTCCGTGTCCATCCAGAGCCCACCAGGAACGCACCAGTGGTCAGAAAAGTTAGGTTTATTAACTCACTGCAGTGAGAGAGTAAGTGCAGTATATTGGAACCCTGTGGGTCACCTCAGCAGGAGGGTGCTAGAAACCAGGATTTGGGTGAAAGTTAGGCTACTTTAGAGAAAGTTTAAAGTCGAGTTTGCTCTGGATTTGATGGTGCCAGGAACGGGTGATTTTGCAACTGGTGTTCTCAATAAATCTTGTCTTGAAAGTGGGAGGAACAGAGAGAGGCTAAAGCTGTAATTGGTAAAGAAGTAATAAAAGCACAGACTAGCCAGGAGAGAAGGGGTTTTTTTTGCCATCTTTGTGGCTTGGACAATGTTTCTATGTAGAAATATCAAGTTCACTACAAAGGTGGTGCAGGTGCCCAGTGAGAGGCGAGGGTGACTACAGGTGACGAGAAGTTAGTGAATTTCGGACGTGTGGGTGGTTACAGTCAGCACTCACACCACACTGAACGTTCAACTCCTTGGAAGGACCTTTCTCCTCCAGGCCCTTGTCTACCTCCATCATCACCTAAGCCCTGTCTGCCTGCCGTATGCCTGTTCCTCCTTCTCAATGTCACTTCCATCAGAAAACCTTCCCCCACCCTCCTGTCCCAAGTCTGGGTTAGCTGACCCTCCTTGATGCTGCTATAATGTCTCATCGTCTCTGTGTTCAACAGCTTTCCCTACTACAACAGATACCTGAGGTGACCAACTTATAAAGAGGAAAGGTTGTCTGTGGCTCACAGTTTTAGAAGTTTCGACTGACTTTGGACCTGTGCTGGCACATCACGTCGGCAGCATGAAGAAAATCACTCACCTCATGATCAGGAAGAGAAAAAGAGAGAGAGGAAGAGGAAGAGGCTTAAGACCCACAATCCCCTTCAAGGGCACCTCCACAGTGACCTGAAGACCTTCCACCAGTCCCTGCCTCTTAAAGGTACAGCCACCTCTCAATAGCACCAAGCTGGAGACCCAGCTTGAAGACACGGGCGTTTGGGGTACACTCCAGATCCAAATCATAGTAGCTGTGCTATTGTTTACCTACCTGTGTCCCCTACTACTCTGTAAACTGCTTCAGGGGAGGAGTGATGTCCTGTTCACTGGGCCTACCAGATCCCATCACATAACGGATGTGGAATGAGAGTCAAATGCTTTTGTGATATTTATCGTTGGCTCGAGACTGGTTTCCTGCAAGCCGTTATACACTCCCTTACTATCAAGCCATCATAATGCTAGTCCAAAACTAAGCTACCTTTTCTTTTGTGCACACCTACCAAGTAATATGATGTTGCACCACTGTGGATATTCAGATTTCTTGAAAGTTAAATCTATAAACCATGGAAACAGCAGCTATGGGATATTCCCATTTAGTGCGGTGACTGGCATGACTGTGGATGTTTTCTATGGGATTTGATAGTACAGTTGGGAGACCACTTGTAGGCTTTCTACCACTTGTGATTCCATAGGCTACATAGAGAGTCTTTTGCTCTGTTGTTCATTCAGCAACTAATTTTCTTTTTTTTTTTCCTTTTTCTTTTATTATTCATATGTGCATATAAGGCTTGGTTCATTTCTCCCCCCTGCCCCCACCCCCTCCCTTACCACCCACTCCACCCCCTCCCTCTCCACCCCCTCAATACCCAGCAGAAACTATTTTGCCCTTATGTCTAATTTTGTTGAAGAGAGAGTATAAGCAATAATAGGAAGGAACAAGGGTTTTTGCTGGTTGAGATAAGGATAGCTATACAGGGCATTGACTACATAGCAACTAATTTTCAAGAGTCAGTGACAGGCATTGTTCTGGGAAGTTCTGGATCTATAGGAATAAAACCATAGGCAAAATCTCTGAGCTACAACCCCCAAAGAACCAACACCCCAATGAAGAAATGAAGAATTAAACAGGGAATTCTCAAAGGAAGAGGTACAAATGGCCAGTAAATACACGAAGAAGTGCTCAACTTCCCTGGTTATAAAAGAGGTGCAAATCAAAACAACACTGAGATTTCATCTCACCCCATTAGAATAGCCATTATCAAGGACAATGACAACAACAACTGCTGACGAGGATGGGGCAAAACAGGAACCCTTATACACTGCTGGTGGGAATGCAAGTTAGTACAACCACTATGGAAAGCAGTGTGGAGATTCCTCAAAAAACTAGAGCTAGAACTGCCATAGGATCCTGTGATACCGCTCCCGGGCATCTGCCCAAAAGAACGTAAGACAGGATACAGTAGAGATCCCTGTACACCAGTATTCATCACAGCACTGTTTACAATAGCCAAGCTCTGGAAACAACCCAGATGCCCTACAACTGAAGAATGGATCAAGAAAATGTGGCATATATACACAATGGAGTATTACTCAGCCACAAGGAATAATGACATGGGGTTTGAAGGTAAATGGATGCAATTCGAGGACCTCATTAAGTGAAGTTAGCCAGGATCAGAAAGACGAAAGCCACATGTTTTCTCTCATATGTGGAAGATAGATCCAAAGATAAACATACACACAAAACAAGCATGATCATATACAAACTCAGATGTAGAACATGCTTTTAACAGTGGAACTACTCTATGAAACTCGGAGAAAGGGGGAAAGGAAAAGAGAACGACAGAGCATCAGTAATATTGTAAAACATAACATCTGTGAAGGTAGAGGATATAAGGATGTGTACTGAAAGCTGTCGAAAAATGGAGGGGGAGGAAAAGGGGAAAGGGAGAGCAATGGAAGGGGCTGAACAGACTCACAGTGGGGACACATTGAAACATGCCTTTGAACATCAACTTAAATATTAATAACAAAAGACAGGACTATAAAATAGGTACAGTGTGTGAGGGGTACAAGTGGGAGGGGAGGGAGAATGAAGGCGATTAAGGTGAGCATAAGTGGTGGATGGACTTCATGTACTTATATGAAATAGAACTAAGAAGCCTCTAGCAATTGCTTTAAGTGGGGCAGGGAGGGGGTTGAGGGGAGAGACGATGGGGGGTGATCTGACCAATGTGCAATGTAAGCCTAATTGGAACTGTCACTATGCATCCCCCCCCCGTATAATGAATATATTCTAATAAAAAATTATTTATAATTTAAAAATCTCATTTTTCACTCTAGGTAGTAAGGAGGTTATAAAACAAAATGTACAGAGTGTTAAACAGCAATATATGCTAGTGAGAAACTGAAGGCAGGTGGGGTGTAAAATTTTACAGGGTTGGAGGATTTTAGGAAGTGCCTCCAAGAACGGCTTCACTGAGTAGGTATTTAGAGGAACTAAAGGTGCCACCTCATGTCTGTGAGAAGCACTGCTGGCAGAGGGCACGACAGGGAAAGCAGTAGGTATGCTTAATGCAGACCAAGGAGAGCAGTCTGGCTGGGGCCAGGGAAAGAGGAGGAAGGGAAAAACAGTCAGAAAAGCCACCAGCTCTGTCATCAACTGTAGCTTTCTCTCTGGGGAAAGAGTCTTTGGAGAGTTTGGATGACTGTTGAATATTTAAAATAATATCACATATGGGGGGGGAGAAGGAAGTTAAGAAGGTATGGTTGATGTTCTTTCTATACAAGAATGAATATAGAATTTTTAAACCTGTTGAAATGAAAATAAGAAGAGGACTAAGGTAGAAATGAGAAAAATAGAGGGGATGAACCAATTCTATGGATGAACCAATTCCTTGTAACATGTATAGCTATCTTAAACAAACAAAAATGTCTTTTTGTTTTTTACAAAAACGGAGAACAGGAGTGCAAAACAGGTCTTATTTGGGGAGATTAGTACTAGTGGAAGTGGGGAGGCTGTGGGGAAAGGGTGAAGGAGGGTGAATATGATGGAAATACTGTGCACATGTATGTAAATGGAAAAATGAGACCTGTGTGAAACTATCCCAGGAATGGGGAGAGGAAGGATAAAGGAGAGTGGTGAAGGGGGTGAATTCAACTATGATATATTTGATATGTTGTAAGAACTTTTGTAAATGTCACAATGTAATCCCAGCACAAAAAAAAAATTTTTAAAGACCTTGGAAAAGAAATAAATAAAGGATAATAAAATAAAACAAAATCACACACTAAACAACACTGGGGTTTGAACTCAGGGTTTCACAGTTGCTAGGCAGGTGCTCGCTCTACCATTTGAGCCACACTTCCAGGCCCCCAAATATACTTTTTAATTTTTTTGTTAGCACATGTAATATGACTAGTATAAAAGATACAGAAAGTACAAGCATGCTAAATAGGAAAATTAAAACAAATGTTCTCCTACTGTCCAAGGATAATCATTATTTTTGGCATACTTTCCTTTTTTCTTTATATCTATTGATTAAAATTTTAAAGAAGAATGAAATTATGTAATTTGTAAGAAAATGGGTAGAAGGCAAGGTCATAATGTTAGTGAAATAATCCAGGCTCAGAAAGACAAATGTCATATGTTCTTTCTCATATGTGGAATCTAGACCTAAGATTGAATTATAGGAGTGAAAATGGAGTCTTTGGAGGGTGGGGGTCAGCAGGAGGAGGGTGGGCAAAAGGAGAGGATAAGAGAGATGAAGATGATCAAAGTATTTTATACCCATGTATGAAAATAGAATAATGAAACCTGTTACCTGTTTTAAAAGGAGAAGGGAACAGGATAAGAGACAGAAATAGAGCAGGTGAATTTGATCAAAGCATATTATATGCATGTCTGGAAATATAACAATGAAATCCCTTTGTACAATTAATATATGCTAATAAAAAGAGCATATAGGAATACTCACACCAAATGTGGTTTGTGTGTGTGCAAATACGGGTTATTTGAGCCTTTTTTCTCTTTCTAATTATGAATATATTTGCATTAGCATTAAAAATTATTTGAAATCACCTTTTCAATGACTCCAAAGCATTTTGCCACATGAATGAACCATAATTCCTTATTGTTCCCTTCACTCTTTTTCTCTCATACTCAGCCACAGCTCTATTTACAAAACAGGTAAGGTCCAAAGGATTACTTCCAAGTGCCAACTCAGAGACCGCACACAAGTGACAGATCACATCATCTGAGGGGACAGGAGGCACAGGAACAACTTGTGATGGGCCGTGGTGGTTTCTTCTGGGATATCCTTAGACAGTTATGGGCTGAGGATATTCCGTAGTTGGATACACCAAGCAGAGATTGCTGTTGCTTTGAAATTATAAATCTGGCATCATTTCAATGAAAATTGTGGTCCTGGAACTTAATCCTTCTTCTCTTCCTTCTGCTCCCCTGTGCCATGTCAGAGTTAATCATTCAGGAAGAAGACAGAGGAGCCAGCCCTCCTGCCCAGCTCAGGGCTCCTCATGTGATGCCATGGCCTGCCCCAGCCAGTCCCCAAGGCCTGTTGGTGCCCACACCCAACTCTGACATCTCACTCCCCCAGTACTCAGCCAGCCTCACCCCACTCCAGCTCCTCTTTCCCAGGCACATCACATCACGAATGTTGGAAGTCTCAGGCTCCGAAGATCCATCATGCTGTAATCTCTATTGTGTAATTAACACAGAGCTCCCCCAGAAGAGTCCATCCTGTCCCAATCCGGGTGTCCGGCAAGGCACATGGGCAGGTGGAGTCAGAGAACAGGAGGGCTCAAGGTCGTTGTCTTCTGGTCCATGAGGCAGAAATAAACCCCAGTCTCTACTTCACTCTAGCCGTGATCAGATTGATCCGTGCCATTTCAGGGAGATCTGGGCACAGCTGGGATGCCTTAAGAAGGTGGTTCTCAGTCCTGTCCACAACATAGCTTCTTAGTAATGCAGAATTCCCACAAACAAATTGGCAAATACTCAGCTAATGAATCAAAACCTGCCTTTTAATAAGCTCCTCAAGGGTCACCTGGTACGATAATATTTGAGAAATGTCACTTTAGGCCAGTGGTTCTGACCTGCGCACACAGCAGCATCACATGAGGTGCCAGTTAAAACACTGGCTGCTTTTCATTCAGCCATAAAAAAGAATGAAATTTTGATCTGTGCTACAATTCTATGGCAGTGGACCTGGGGGATGTTACACATAGTAAAACAAGACAGACAAAGAACACCAGGTTATTCCACTTGCATGAGGTACCCAAAACACCCCATCTGTAGAGATAGCAAGTAGGCTAGAGGCTACCAGGAGATGGAGGAGGAGAAAGGAGCAAGGAGAGTTTTACTTCATAGGTACACAGTTTTTGCAGGGGATGATTAAAGTTTTGAGTATATCCAAGTGCCAGTGACCCACACTTGTAATCCTGGCTACTTGAGAGGCAGAGATCAAAATTGTGGCTCAAAGCCAGACCCGGGCAAATAGTTTGTGAGATCCTATCTTGAAAATATGCAACACAAAACAGGGCTGGTGGAGTGGCTCAAGTGGTAGAGCCCCTGCCTAGCAGGCATGAAACCCTGAGTTCAAATCCTAGTACTGCCAAAATGTTTTAGGTATAGACATTGCTGATGTTATGAACAGGCTCTGGTTTCAAGCCATTGCCCACTGGTGAACAATGTGCAGAAAGTGAGCAGGTAGATGTCTCTCAGCCTCTCTCTTTAAGGGGCACAAAGACCAAGAAGACAGAAAGAAGGTCAAATCTGCAGAAGTTAGCATACATCTACTCTTGCCCATACAACCACCCCAGCACAGGCTATATTTTTTTCACTTTTTTAAAGACTTTTTTGTATTTGCTGACTGGTTCAAGTATGTGTGTGTATTTTTTTTTCTCCTTTCTTGTCTTTTTAAATTTTTTCTTATTTTTTGTTACTCTTTTTCTCTTCCTCTCCTTCTAATGGTCAGTTCTTTTATTATATCTTCCTTTTTTTAAGTTATAGCTTTCACTTCCACTGCTCTCCCAACTTTCTCTTTTTTTAATTTTGAATATTCTAACATTTTCTTTCCTGCCATCTCCAATATCTTCTCTCTTATTTTTTATTTAATCAGCTTTTTAAATTTTTTGGTTTATATTATTTCTTCTCCTACCATTTCTGTTGTTGTTAGAGCTGTAGATATCATAGTTGGGACTTGGTTTTTCCTTTATTTCTGCATCTGGTTCATTTTGTTGTTACTGTTACTATTTTTTTCCCCCTTTTTACACAGTGCTGGGAATGGAGCACAATGCTTTGAGTACATCGTGTAGAAACTCTGCTGCTGAGCCATACTCCCACCCAGTTAAGACTCAGAACACATGGCTATACACACAACTCATCCCCATGTGAACTTCATCAAATGCTTCAACTCAGAGAATAAGGGATATTAAAAAAAAAAAAAAAAAAAAAAACAGCTGATGCCCAAGATCCAAGCAGGCACAGCTGGCAGGGCCCTGAAGGCTCACTCCTGGACACCACCTCCATAGCAACAGACAAGACAAATGACAAAAAGACACTGCACCTATGAGGGGGCTGTAGCATTTGTTACTCCTATACTCTTTCAGACTATATACTATTGACAGGATTAGAGGAGCAATCACAGAGGATGCACCCCATATGCCCTGCTCTCTACAACATACTTGATCTACTAGAAGTACCCCATTCATGAGACCTACACAGAAAGCAGTACCCTCAGGCTCTGATACAGTACATGCTTGGTCAAAATATACTAATCACCACCAAAGAAATAACAGGGATAGTCTATTACAAGATTATTTGGAAACAAATTCTACATGTCCAAATAATCTGATATCCCAGGACACATGGTCAAGGCAAGGCTGTTCCCTAAAAAAGTTCTCACATAAAAGTGGAAGAGATATCTATCTCAACATAGAAAAACAAGAAATATGAAAAAACAAGGCAACACAACTCTTCCAAAAGTTCATGGTTCCCTGGCAACTGATTCCAAAGACACTTAAGTGGATGAAAGGATGGATAAAGAATTCAGAACAGTGATATTTTAAAATATCAATGAGTCCCAAGAAAATACAGAAAAACAACAGAACAAATTAAGAAAAACAATGCAGGATATGAAGTTCAATAAAAAGATAAAAGATTTTGAAAATGAACCAAATATTGCTGGTGGCATGGCTCAAATGGTAGAGCACCTGCCTAGAAAGCACAAGGTCCTGGATTCAACTTGTAAGACTGCTCCCCCCGCAAAAAAAAGAAAGAAAAGAAAAATAACCAAACAGAAATTTTAGAAATGAAAAAATTCAATGGAAAGCCTCATTAACAGACTAAACCAAACAGAAAAGAGAATTTCAGGACTTGAAGGCAAGGTTGATAAATTTGAACATTCAGATAGTAATAAAGAAACAAATTAAAAATTTATGAACAAAGCATGCAAGACTTCTTGGACATGATTAAAAGACCAAACTTAAATATTTTACCTGTAGAAGAAGGCACTGAGGTGCAGACCAAAGGCATAGAAAACCCATTCAGTGAAATAATAGTCGAAATTTTCCTAAATCTTGGGAAAGAATGGACATCCAAGTTCAGGAGGCATTTAGAAACCCAAACTGATATAACCAAAAAAGAATATCCCTATTCCACATTATAGTTAAAATGACAAGAGCACAAAACAAAGAAAGAATATTGACAGCTGCAAAATTAAAAACCAACTCACTTATAAAGCCAAACCATTAGAATAACAGTATTTTCTCAACAGAAATTCTGAAGCCAGGAGTGTAAGGAATTATATATTGCATGGGATGAAAGAAAATAATTGCCAACTTAGATTACTATATCAGCAAAGTTATTATTTAGAATCAAAGGAGAAATAAAGACCTTCCAAGATAAGCATTAACTAATGGAATTCAAGACCACTAAGCAAGCATTGCAAAAGATACTTAAAGGAATCGTACACACAGAAGAGGAAAATAAACACAACCATGAGCACACAGGAAGGAAGAAATCCTACTAGTAAGCAAATGAAAAGCAAGAAAAAAATCAAAACTTAGGGGAAAAAAATGACAGGAGTTAGTTCATACCTTTCAATTATAAACCTGAATGTAAATAGTCTCAATGCTCTAATTAAAAGACACAGACTATATGATTGGATTAAAAATTAGATCTGACTGTTTTGCCTTCAAGAAACATACCTCACTGGCAAAGATATACACAGACATACACAGTGAATGAATGGAAAATGATATTCCAAATAAATAGAACCTAAAAGTAAGCAGGAGTAGCTAAACTCGTATCTGAGAAAGCAGGCTTTTGAAGATATTCAACATCTTTATCCATAAAGGAAATACAAATTAAAACTGCATTGAGGGTCTACCCAGAGTTAGAACAGTTGCATCAAGAAAACAAAATTGGTGGGGGAGAGGGAGGGGGCGGAGTGGGTGGTAAGGGAGGGGGTGGGGGCAGGGGGGAGAAATGAACCAAGCCTTGTATGCACATATGAATAATAAAAGAAAAATGAAAAAAAAAAGATTTTCTATAAAAAAGATTATTTTTCTCTTTAATAGGTTTTTTTTAAGCAAAGTCCTGATATACCTTGAAAGTCTTGTAGCAGTAATAAAAATTTTTTAAATCCCTAGAAAATGTTAAACATATTTTCTCTTTGGTCTCTCCCATCTCCATGCTGGGGATCAAACCCAGGGCCTTCTGTACACTAGGCAAGTGTTCTACCATTGAGCTACATCCCAGCCCTCTTTGGTATGGTTCGGATGTCTTCTTTAATTATTTATTATTTTTTAAATGCTGTAAAAACTACTATGGCCACCCTCTTAATTTTGTTGTTTAACCATGTCCCAAGTATCTTTTCTCCAAAAAAAAAAAAAAAAATCAAACGTTTAGATAGAAACAGAATTTTTATGCCTAGGTTAAATATTGCTTATTTATAAATCCATATTGGCTTGTCTTCATTTCATTTAATTTTTTTGCAAGTTCTGGAAATATGAAGTTCCTGGATTATGTATGAATTGCCTTATCATTGAAGACTGGGACCACATTCTTCTTTCTTTCTTTTTATTATTTATTCATTTATTCATTTGTGCATACATTATTTGGGCCATCTCTCCCCCCTAACTCCCCCTCCCCCTCCAACCCCCCTCACTTCCAGGCAGAACCTGTTCTGCCCTCTTCTCCAATTTTGTTGAAGAGAAGACATAAGAGATAATAAGAAAGACATGGCATTTTTGATAGTTTGCAATAAATATAGCTATACGGAGAGATTCTGAGCATTGCTTCCATGTACATGCGTATTACAACCCGAATTGGTTCATCTTTCTCTACCAGACCTCTTTGCTACTTCCTGGTCCACATTCTTCTTTGTTGAATTCCCAGCATACCATCTGGAGCTCCAATAATACCTGAATGAGAGAATGCAATAAAGGGAAAGAGCTCAAAAAAAAAAAGAAAACAAAAATCTGGGTTTAGTGGTACATGTCTGTAATTTTAGCACTTAAGAGGCTGAGGCAAGAGGATCAAGAGTTTGATGTCATCCTGGACTATGTAGTGAGACCCTGTCTCAAAAAAAAAAAAAAAAGCACAATGGCTCACAACTGTAATTAGTCCAGCTAATCAGAATGTGAAGATCAAATGGATCAAATTCGAGGCCAACCCAGGAAAAATTTTCATGAAACTTCCATCTCAACCAATAAAATGCTAGGAGTGGTGGTGCATGCCTGTCATCCCAGCTAGGCAGGAAACATAAATAGTAGGATCTCCATGAGGCCAGCTCATGCATAAATGTGAGATCATATTCAAAAATTACCTAAAGCAAAAAGGATTGGGGGTGTGGCTCACGTAATAGAGCACCTGACTGGTAAACACATCCTCATTCCTGGTGAGGATGTGGGGAAAAGAAACCTTTATACAATGTTGGTTGGATTGTAAATTAGTGCAGTTACTATGGTAATTATTACTATGGTAATAAGTACAGAGGTTCCTCAAAAAAAATTAAAAACAGAATTATCATGTGGTACTGCTAAACCACTCCTGGGTATATATCCAAAAGAATCAAAGTCAACATGTAACAGAGATACCTATGTACACATGTTTACTACAGCACTATTCACAATAGCCAAATTATGGAATCAGCCTAGGTGCCCATCAATGGATGAGTGAATAAAGAAAGAGTGTTATATGTACACAATGGAATATTATTCAGCCATAAAGAAAAAATGAAATCATGTCATTTGCAGGAAAATGGATGGAACTGGAGATCATCATGTTAAGCAAAATAGGTCAGACTCAAAAGGACAAGTGTGATATGCTACCTCTTATGTGGAATCTAGGCAGAGAAAAAACATAAAAGTAGAAGTGGGACTACAGGGAAGAGGAAGAAGATCAGGATGAAGGGGACTGGGGATGAGAGAGATAAAAAGCAGCAAATGTGATCGAAGTACATTATGTGCACATATGAAATAGGAAGGAAGGAAGGGAGGGAGGAGGAAGGGAAGTAGTGAAGGAAGGGAATAAAGGAGGGAGGAAGGAAGGATGAAGAAATGGAGGGAAGGAGGGAGGGAGGAAGGAGGGAAAGAGGAAAGGGAATGGCAGGAGGGAGGGAAAGAGGGGAGGGAAGGAGAAAGAAAGAAGGAAGGAAGGCAGGAAAGAAAGAAAGAACAAACAAGGGCTGGTGAGGCACAATTAAACTTTATTTTGTTCAATTAATACTTGCTGATAAAATAGGTAAGAGAAAAGATAGCCTTCCTAAAGGCCTCTTTGGCAAAAGGCAACTGAAAGAATTCACTTTCACTCAACTCTTCTGAAACCTGCCCTCCTTGTACATCTTTTCTTCTCCATCCCAAACTGTCAGCACATGATAGGACTAATTATACCTCTGCTGTGTCTTCAGCTCCTGCTCCTAAATTAGCTATGTTTTCACAGGTTTTTCTTCCCTTGGAAATAAAGAGTCATATTTTGCAATATCCCCTCAAAATCGCTAACCTACAAGGCTGATCTAGGTGCCACATTTGAGTGAAAGGGTTTGTTAGTACAAAAATCTGTTGAACCAACTAGATGTCTTTGTTACTGGGGAAATGGCTAAAAGCAGCAGAGGCAGAAAGACCAGGGGAGGACTTAGATAATCCAGCTGTGTACAACCCAGATGTTGCCCTTTAAAGAACATGAAAATAAGAAATGACCTACATATGGCCATTGCTGAAGTCTTTCCCTTAAGATTGAACAAAAATTCAAAATCATAACTAAAATAAAGATAACTGCACAGAGAACCATAAACTAGACATTCAGAAAACTTTTAAGCAATATCTGTGATAGAGCCAGATACTGGGTGAAATAAAAGGAGACTGTCCTCTCCTTTTATATGTAAATAAACATCCAAAGTAGGAATCTTAGAAAAATAAATTGAAATGGGTAATTGCCATTTTGGAACATCTCCAACATGTGGCTTAACATTTTCAAAAAGCCTTAGAAAATAAGCAAGCCAGAAATGAAAACAACTTCTGGCTGTCTGATTAAATAACTCAACCTCAAAACAAAAACAAAAAGTTCTCTCTAAACAAGGACACCTGTGGATATTGCAGGAAGGAAGGCTATTGGAAAAACCTGTGCTGCCCATGGGTTAAGAAACAAAGCAGCTTCCCGAAGTCTGTCCAAGAATCCTGCTGCTAAGAGAAACATCAGGACCCAACAATTCCCTGCCTTTCATGTAAATATGGACAACCATTCAGCTTTCTTGCTGCGACAAGGGCTGCTCTATGGCCACAAATTCCACTACCATAGAACATTAGAGTCCCTTGGAGAGCCGAAAACACCCAAGCGGCGGGAATATCTAACCATCCTAAGCCCTTTCCCTCATCTCAACTTATGACTGCTGCCTTAGGACAGTGGGCATGAAAACACTTCTTTGTTACAACTGCTGCATGTTTAGTATGAAGGGATCTGGTTTGAAGTGGAGCTGCCAACTAAAATGTACTTCAGAAGGCTTCTTTTTAATGTCCCAGAAGTTCTATCTGGTATGTATATTAAAATACTTACCCTATGTATGGTTCAAGAAACAAATGAAGAATTACCCAGGGTCTCAGAATCCCTGAAGGCCAAAGACTCTATGAATAAATACATAAATACATAAAACAAACTAAGTGGAACAGAGTTCAGAGAGTTCAAATTGATTCTGCTAAACCTTTGATTCCTCAATACACTATTGAAACTGAAGCCAAGGAAAGTCTTAAGCCAACTACAACCAGCTTAATAGGAAAAGGAGTTGGGGATGTGAGGGCGATCTGGCTGTGACATTTGTCACCCCATTGATTGCCAGGGTTGATTCGGCTGATCTGGCTGGCCAGGCGGGTGTCCCCTTCGTCCCTCACAGCTCCATGTGCGTTCCTCCCGAGTTGCAACTTGGTCGAAGAGGACGACCATCTCTGATAGAGGAGGACCGTTCTTCGGTCAAGGGTATACGAGTAGCTGCGCTCCCCTGCTAGAACCTCCAAACAAGCTCTCAAGGAGTATGGATTCTTCTTTCTACTACTTCCTGCAGTACCTGTCTCACCTGCTTAAAAGTCTGGCAGTTAAGGACATAGATTTGTCTAGGATCTATAAACAATTAGAATAAGTTTGTTTCCCAGTAGTGCCTAGCCCACATACCACACTATTCTTATGCCCCCACTCACCCATCTGAAGCCAAATTCTTTACTGGAATAGATTTGTGTTCACCTTTCTCTGGTCTCCTAGTTGGTAAAGATAACCAGTATTTATTTACCTTGGGGAAAAATCAATGTGCTCTCAGGTAGTTTCTTCTATGGGGAAAGTTAGGTAAATTTATTGAGACATTTTAAAGACCCTTAATTAATGGAGAAAGTCAGGCATGAGGGCACATACCTATAATCCCAGCATTTAGGAAACTCAGCCAGGAGGATCAAGAGTTCAAGGCCAGCCTGGGCTAACTAGTGTGTTTGGGACAGCCTAAGCTACACAGCAAGACCCTGTCTCAAAAAAAAAAAAAATCAACTGAACATGGATCAAAGACTTAAATATCAAAGGCAAATTTGAAGACTAGTAGATGATAATTTAGATAACTGAATGATCAGGAGGAATTTTTTAAGAAAGTAGAAAAGATTCTATAACATAAAAGACTGATTAATGTGTCCATCTTTTTTTAAAAACTCAAAATTAGTTTTAAAAAGAGTCAAAACGGAAACTCTAAGTACCGTATGCACAATGAATACACTTAAATGACTCACAAGGAAATGAAGTTTTTCGTGTACACTAAACCTTGTTGCTTATGAAAAGATTTTCAAGGAGAATTCTGGCTCCAACCTGTGCGTATGATGTTAAACAGACTGCATTTCAAATGTGCAACAACACCACTGGTAACAAAACTTTAGAATGGGCACTCATGCTATTATTTCACTGCAAACAGGATAGAAAGCAAGAGAAGTTGAAATTTTATTATGAAATAGAATGGAGACAGCCATCCTCTTCACCACCAGCACTCCCCACTTCTCTGCTGCCATTTTTAGCCAGAACTCCTTGTCAATGTTGAAGATCCTCCATCCCTCTTCACTGGACGAATCAAAAGCACCTCCTCTTCTTTCGTAGGAGATGGTACATTGCATTCTGCCACCAAGAAGTGCATGCTGTTACAGTGACATTTCATGGCAACCTGGCTTCCATTCTTCAAAATTTCTGATCCTATACCAAAGCCTCTATAAGAATCACTCATCACAAAGAAGTCTTCAAGATACAATAACTTGCCAATTCATGGGTCATAGGTCAAATAGTACATGGAAAAACAAACAATGATGTGTTCATGGGAGTCCAGGCCTCCTTCAGCACTGCTGCGGGGAGGTGGTGGTAGGAGTGCTCTAAACCGTCCTCTGGCAGGTCTCTTTCAGCTTCAGGAAGACAGGGATTGGCTCAGCTGCAGGAGGACAGGGATTGGCTCAGCTGCAGGAGATCATGGATTGGTTTCCCCAGCCAATTCCATCATTAGCATCAAGCTCTGACTCATTCACTCAGTGAGTGGTCACAGTGCCAGCCTCCTCCCCACAATAAGTGTCTGTGTCTTCCACAGCTCCTGGATATCTGAGTGAGAAAAGGCTACTCTAGAGACAGTGAGCCAGGTATCAGCTACAACCCTCCTCCTAATTCTTAACTGCCAATCAGTCATGGTTTAATTGCAATCTTCCATCCAAAAATTAGTTGGTAAGCATCTCTCTAACAGTGAACAGCTCTAGGGTGTTGGCCTTTGGTTTGCTTGTCAGTCTGACACACTAAGAACCTCCAGGCTGCCTCTCTCAGTTTCTCTCTGTGGTCTGAAGGTAGGGATCAGTTGGTTATACTACAACAATCTTCTACTTTCCTTCATAGCTACAAATCACAACACCCTGATTTCTCCACGTCTTTATCCTGTGTTCCCAACTACAAAAAAAAAATGACATCTTGATACAAAGTATGATAGCTTTAAGGGTTTTCTCCTAATAATTTGTGACCTTTGCTCATTGTTTTTATAGCCTGAGAAGTCCTCCAGCTGCCTAATACTGATTGCGCCTCAAGTTTCCTCCAGGAACAATTTGCAGACTTGTCTGAGGCAGGTGTCCTGCTTTACCACAGGACAGCATTTTAATCATTAAAATGCAAAACGTAGCAAGATTTCAATAAGGATATCTGATTGCCTCTATCTCTCCTAGGGAGGTTGGGTAACAGAGCTCTAGGCCTGGTTCTGTCACTCATTAGTTAATTAGTTAGGTAAATATGTTTCTCAAGTTACTTCCTGCTCTGAGGCTCTTCCTTTTCCAATGAAAACCAAAGAAGATTGGCCATGTAGAGGCACCACCTTCTTCACAGCTGTGTTGCATGGATTAAATAAGATAATGTAAGTCAATGTACTTTGCAAACTGAAAATCCAAGATGTTATTTTTCCCTTGGTGAAAGTAAATATAGGACATACATCTTCTCTGCAGGAGTATAAACGTTTACAGTTTTCATTAAAGGCAAATTTACCAATATTTATTGAACCTCTTGTTTGCATACATTTTCAAAGTACTTGTACATAAATGACCTCATTCTATCTTCATTGTAATCCTGTGTAGGAACTGGAATGAAAACTCACTCCACAGGTAAAGAAATTAAAATCTAACAACAACAACAACAACAACAAAAACCAAGATGACGTAACTTCAAAGGCTGATGTCAGTGCAGGACCGGTACAGCACCAACTCTCCACCCTCACAACATTGCCACCTTGGGAGGTGGTCCTTGTCCTCACTGTCCAAAATGAAAGTCAGCACCTCCAAACAGGAAGAAGGAAGAAGGTGCAAAGGAGGGAGACTGATGCTTAAGGAAATTTCACAGATTCCATTTGATGTTCACCAACATCATGACCAGATTATGGTCACGTGGTAATTGGGCAATTTTTTCGGTAAGATACTAAGAGAGCACTTCAACAGGGAAACTGAAGTGAGTTTAGTAAAGGTACCGTGTTCAAAGGATGAGTACCTTTAAGGGAAATTAACAAATGATGGGGGCACATGCCAGAGCTGGCAATAGTGAGGACCCATTGCAACCAGAGACATGGAAGGGCATGGAAGAGGTGATTACCACAACGTAGGAACAGCTGGAGTTTAGGCTGAAGAAGGAGGCAACCCCACCTGAGGTAGAGCCATCTTTAAGTTCATCTTCTCCTGTCTTTGGCATATGTATGAAAATAAAATTGCAACCCCAATAAAATCTACCCAGCTAGCCAAAGGATGAGGAATATGGCAGCTTAGCAAAACAGAAAACTCAACCACTCCAGCCAAACACCACTGAACAAACGAAAAACTTGGCCCTACCCACCCAGTTCAGCAAAGGTCACCTGAGAAGCCTAGACATTTGCCTTTGGAAGACTGTAGTGAGGTTCCCCAACACCAAGCCCACAACCAGAGTGGAATCAGAGCAGTCTGGATGGGGAACCATGAAGCTCATCCCCTCCGAGAGGGATAAAAGCCCCCAGTCTCCCTGAAGTACCAGTGGAGGACAGAAGGGAAGCCTAGAATTCCTCCTTCCACTGGGGTGGCTGTTATGAGCTGAATTGTGTCCCTACCCCCCACAAAAAAAATACAAGTATGGAAGTCCCATACCTCGGAACGTGCTGATCTTTATAATGAGGATCTCTAAAAGGGGTAATGAAGGTGAAATGAGGGCATTAGTTTGGGTCTTGATCTATATGACTATTATTCTCATAAGAAGAAAGGATTACAACACAGATACAATCAGAGAAGATGTCTGAGTGATTTCACATGACAAAGAACATCATCTTTACAAAAATAATGTAGAAAACAAATACTCAACAAATAATCGCATCCCGCAATAAGCAGCAAAATCAATCCTGACAATGGGGCACTGATTTCCATAGCTACCCATCATAATATTCATAGTGTCCAGTTTTCAGCAGCAACAACAGAAAAAAACAGCATGCAAAGAAACAAGAGAGTGTTGTGTCCATTCCCAAGGGGAAAAAAAAAGAAACTTAAAGAAACCATCCCTGAGGAAAGGTAAACTTTAGACAAAGTCTCCAAATAAACTGTCTTAGGGGTATTCAAAAGCTAGATGAAATCGTGTACAAAGAAATAAAGGAAACCAGGAGGACAATGTCTTGAAATTACAGAGCATCAGTAAAGAAACAGAAATTACAAAAAAAGAGAACAAGCTGGCAGAGTGGCTCAAACAGTGGAGTCTGCCTAGTAAGTGTGAGGCCCTGAGTTTGAATCCTAGTACCACCACCACGAGGAAGCCATCTGCAAGAGGTTCTGGATTTGATAGTGCCTCAGACATTTGGTATAAGTAAATGCAAGTCCTGAGTTCAACCCCAGTACCGCCAAAAAAAAGTTACAATAACATTTTAATTACCAGGTAAATACAAATCAAAACTACAGTGAGCTATCACACAGTATAGAATGGCTATCTGGGCTGGGGGTGTGGCTCAAGTGGTAGAGCACCTGCCTAACAAGTACAAGGCACTGAGTTCAAATCCCAGTACTGCTAAAAAAAAAAAAAGAATGGTTAATTATCAAAAAGACAGAAAAAGTAATGAATGCTGGAGAGGATGGGAGAAATGGGGGGGGCTTGTTATATATTGTGGTGGGAATATAAATTAGTTCAGCCATTTGGAAATTTCTTTTAAAAACAGAGCTGCTGTATGATTCAGTGAGCCCATGACTCAGTGTATATCAAAAGGAGGTGAAATCACCATATCAAAGCAATACCTGCGTGTTGACTGTGGCACTGCTCACAATAACCAAGACATGAAATCAGCCAAAGTGTCCTGCAATGAACACGTTAGCCAGCTCACCACCGTCACGGTGGAAAAATGCCTGTGACAAAGAATTTAGAAGGGCTGGTGGAGTGGCTCATGTGGTAGAGTGGTGGTTTAGCAAGTGTGAGGCCCTGAGTTCAAACCCCAATACTGCCAAAAAAATAAAGAAAGAACTTAGAAGGGGAAGTGATTTATTTTGTTTCACCATTTCAGAGGTCTCAGTCCATAGTCCCTTGGCCCCTTTCTTTTTTTTTTTTTTTTTATTCATATGTGCATACAATGCTTGGGTCATTTCTCCCCCCTGCCCCCACCCCCTCCCTTACCACCCACTCCGCCCCCTCCCTCTCCCCCCCACCCCCTCAATACCCAGCAGAAACTATTTTGCCCTTATTTCTAATTTTGTTGTAGAGAGAGTATAAGCAATAATAGGAAGGAACAAGGGTTTTTGCTGGTTGAGATAAGGATAGCTATACAGGGAGTTGACTCACATTGATTTCCTGTGCGTGGGTGTTACCTTCTAGGTTAATTCTTTTTGATTTAACCTTTTCTCTAGTTCCTGTTCCCCTTTTCCTATTGGCCTCAGTTGCTTTAAGGTATCTGCTTTAGTTTCTCTGCGTTAAGGGCAACAAATGCTAGCTAATTTTTAGGTGTCTTACCTATCCTCACCCCTCCCTTGTGTGCTCTCGCTTTATCATGTGCTCAAAGTCCAATCCCCTTGTTGTGTTTGCCCTTGATCTAAGTCAGCATATGAGGGAGAACTAGGAGTTTTGGTCTTTTGGCCTTGGCCCCATTCTTTACGCCCTAGGGTGGGACACTTGTCATAGCAAGGAACATGTGGTAGAACAAAGATTCTCACTTCATGGTCGCCAGGAAGCGAAAAAGAGAAGAGGAAGGGACTGGGAACAATGTTTAACCCCAAGGGCCAACTCCTCATTTCCCATCATTCCCAATAGCCCATCAAAGTCTGAACCCAAAGTGGTTAACCCGTTGAGGAGATGAGATGATCTCATCACTTCCCCAAAACCCCACCTTTGAACTTTGCTACAATGTGGATGTAGACTTCAACACATGAGCTTTTGGAAGACATTCCAGATCCAAACCACCACAGATGGATAGGTAAAGACCATGTGATATATGTACATGGTGGAATATTATTTGACCATAAAAAATGAAATTCGGACCCAGGTGCCAGTGACTCTCACCTGTAATCCTAGCTACTGGTGGGTGGGTGGTGGGGGGGGCGGGGCGGAGAAATAGTTCATGAAATCCTATCTCAAAAACCCTATCACAAAAAAGGGCTGGTGGAGTGGCTCAAGGTGTGGGCCCTGAGTTCAAGCCTCAGAGCCTTTTTGTGTGTGTGTTAGATATTTTTGAGATAGGGTCTCTTGAACTATTTTCCTGGCCTGGCTTCAACCAAGATCCTCTTGATCTCTGCCTCCGGAGTAGCTAGGATTACAGACATGAACCATTCATGCTCAGCCACACATAAAATTTTTAGTAGATGGGCTCAGTAGCAAATTTGAGCAGACAGGAGGAAAAAAATCCAGGAAACTAGGAGATAGGGCAATTCGGGTTACCTCATCTGAGGAGCAGAAAAGAAAAACAATGAAAAGACTGAGTAGAAGCTGAGAGTTCTGTGGAAAAACATAAACATCCCAATATCTGCATAAAAGGAATCCCAGAGGTAGAGAATAAAGAAAAGAGCACAGAAAAAAATTATAATAATGGCTGAAAAGTTCCCAGATTTGATGAAAGACACTAATCTACACATCCGCGGAACTCAATGAGCTACAAATAGGGTAAACTCGGAGATGCACACCGGGCTGGCAGAGTGGCTCAAGTGGTAGAGCAACTGCCTAGCAAGCATGAGGCTCTGAGTTCAAACCCAGTACCACTAAAAAAGAAGAAAAGAGAGAGAGATCCATATCAAAAGCACATTGTAACTAAACTGTCAAAAGACCAAAAAGGGAATCCTGAACTAACAAGGGAGATGATAAAGATGTGTAAGAACCATCTCAGGGGACAAAAGGCAATAAACTCTGGGCCCATTACAAGCATGCTTTCAATAGCTTTGTCATAAAACACCACATCAGGTCACAGCCAGAATGTTTACAGACTTGGAGCCCCCGATGACTAAAACAACTGGTGGTGTTCAAGATAGCCACACAAATGACAAAGACAAGGGGAAATTGTTATTGAGGGGGAAAAACCTGATCTTGTACAATGCTCTCAGTAAACCCTCAGAATCAGCTCAGAGTCTGTCAGAGCAAAATCATAGCATCTGCTCTTAGTTGACCTAAAATTCACTGATTTTTTGGAGGTCACGCAGCCAAACGGCACATTAGCAGCTTCCCACTGGCTTGTTGGAGATAACCCCTCAGATGTGCAGGTCCTGGTAACAATGGCCTAGGTTACTTTACATAAACTTGGAGACTGCTCTTGCTAAAACACTGGCTCTTCTCTGGAGCCCACAGATATTTTGATGGATGACTAAAATGAAATAACCAGCTTGGCATATCTGTCTTCATTTTGCGACTGTCCCCTTTGCTCTCTTAATCCTTGGATCCAGTTCTACTCAGCTCTGCTGATCACTTTTAAGTGCTTTGCCCGAGACTACAAACAATGGGCCTCTTCTCACTGGCAGTGGTGGATGTTTCTTTTACCCTCTCTTATGCTTTCTCAGCAGCCACAACAACCCACATCCTCTGACCTATCTTGAGGCTCAAACAACTATAAGGTCAAGATGCTTATGCAAGATGAAGAATAACTCAGCAGTTCCTGGACTCAATCAACTGCCCATTAGCTTGCCAAGTATATGACCAGTGTGTTTGCACACAAAAAGAACATCTTTTGGAACCATACCCATGATATGGAAAGTTACCATATTAGCCCATCCCAGAAAATCAATAAAAACAGCCGCTCCTTTTGTTACGCGAGCAGCCTGACCACCTCTTTGATCAGTATTAACTCCCTTCTGCTTGTGAGCCGAAGTCCCAGTAAAGGAGCTTTGCCTATCTTGTTTGTAACATATACCTTGGTCTCATTTCTACTGTTCCTAAGGCCCTGTCATTCAATTCCAAAGAGCCTCATGATATACTAGGGACCCTTCATAAGATTAACAGCTTAACACAAGGTGCTGTGGCTCATGCCTGTAACCCTAGCGACTCAGAAGGTAGAGATCAAGATGCTTCTAATTTGAGGCCAGTCTGGGGCAAAAAGTTCATGAGACCCCCATCCCAATAAAACCTGGGTGTGGTGGCAGGTGCTACCATCCTAGCTACACAAGAAGCATAAATAGGAGGATCATGGCTCAGACCAATCCAGGCATAAATTTTAGACACTATTCGAAAAATACCTACAACAGAAAGGGCTGGAGACATGCCTCAAGTGATCAGCCTGAGGCCCTGAGTTCAAACTACAGTACCTCCAAAAAAAAAAGATTCACAGCCTATCATTGGAAGTCACATAAGCAGAAAAACATCATATTTAAAGTGCTGAAAGAAGGGGCCGGCCAAGTGGCTCAGGTGGTACAGTGCCTATCTAGCACGCCTAGCTAGGCATGAGGTCCTGAGTTCAAATCCCAGTACTGCCAAAATATATACAAACTGCTTAAAGGAAAAAAACACTGTCATGTGAGAACCATATATCTAGGAAAACTATCCCTGATAAGGAGAAATTAGGACATTCCCAGATAATCACACTCTGAAGGCATTTGTTGCTAGTAAGGGGTCCTTCAGGCTGATATGAAAGTACACTAGGCAGTAACTCAAAGCCAAAACATAGTGCCTAGGTGTTCATCAACAAAAAAATGGATAAGGAAAACGTGGTATGTACACATCTATTGTCATTATCAGCCGTAAAGAATGAAATTATTTCATTTGCAAGAAAATGGATGGAACTGGAGGTCTTCATGTCAAGTGAAAGAAACCAGACTCAGTAAGCATTGCAGGTTCTTTCTCATATGCAGAATCTAGACCTTCAAAAACAAAGAGAAACAGAACTAAAAAACCTCTCGCAATTGCTTTAAGTGGGGTGGGAGGGGGCAGAGGGGGAGAGACGACGGAGACAATGTAAGTAATGTACAATATAAGACTAATTGGAATTGTCACTACAAATCTCTCCCCTTTACAATGAATATATCCTAATAAAAAATTTTAGAATTAAAAAAAAAAAAGAATTACCCGAGTATAAAATGGAGGAACTGTTTGGGGGTGGAAACCAGTAAAGGGGGGAGAACGAAAGAAATGGTGAAGGGAGCTGAGTATGGTTGAAGTACTTCATATAAGTGTATGAAAATGAAATAATGAAACCTGTTAAAAATTATTTTTAAGGGGGGATAAGAAAGAGTAATACAGGGGTGAACTCGATCAAAGTACATAAATGCACATTTAGAAAAACCACAGTGAAACCCCTTTGTAAGATTACCATACACTAATAAATTTAATCCCTATCCATCCATGGGCCTTCACGGTCACTCCTCTTCACCCAGACAGTGTCTAGTTGCTGTTCTTGGGCCCAGCGATAGGGGATAAAATGCAAACAGAACAAAAGCAGTGGCCTTAGAGAGAATTGTAAGCTCAAGGCCAACTTGAAAGCAGCCCCCATTGTGTGAACACCCTGGAGGTGCTGGGCAGGGCAGGACATCTAGGGCTGGGAGGAAAGCAAGTCAGCAACCTCCCTGAGGTTGGGGCCAGCTGAGGCCCTGGAAAGCCGTGAGACCCAAAGGCCTGTGGGGGAAAGACAGCTTCAAAGTAGAAATGCCCCAAGACCTGAAACCTGCTCTGCAAGTCTGCAGTGTTGTCAGGGTCCAAGAGATGGCCTTGGACAGAGGTGGCTGGGAGAAGACCCTAAAAAGTCAGGATGGTTCCAATGGAACTAGTGGCCAAGACCAGTGCAACCACCACCCATGCCTTTATATGGTCTGTTCGGGCCCTAGATCTTAGACACAAATCCCTGCAAAAAAGGAGCTGGGGTCCAAATGAAAACACATGCCAAGCTCTAAGCATGTAAAGAAAACCCAGGGGACTGATGGAGTGGCTTAAGCAGTATAGCATCTGCCTAGCAAGCGTGAGGTCCTGAGTGCAAATCCTAGTCCCACCAAAAAAAAGAAAGATCCAGACTGATGGAATTATCCTGACCAAATTTCTGCTATTGGACAAAGTGGGAGCCCTGGGTAGAAATCTTGTTATAGAATTTCAAGTATACTGACACATGAATCAACTCAATTAGTACAGGAAAAAAAACTGACAAAAAAATCAACACCCTTTCATAATAAAAAACTCAAAAAAAAAAAAAAGACAAGAAATTCACACCCAAATGGAATGCCAAGTAGATAATAAGCACTCAGAAAAAAATAGCCATTATCCCCAAGTTCATAGTCTTCTGTTGACTAGTTTTCATTTGGGTGGGGCTATCTCCTGTCGCCTGATCCCACTGTTGCTTCCTTTAAAACCAATAAGGCTTCCTTTTTCCACATCCTTTCTTGCTCTTCCTCACAGTCTCACCTTCTGTCAAGGGGGAGGAAAACATGCAGGGCACAACCCCTGTGCATCTCTACCTCCTTGCTTTCACCTCTGTCCAAGACAATTCAGGGGTCAGGGGTAGGAGCTGCTGTGTCATCCCTCCCCAGCTGCCAGCCCACCCCGTTTGGGACATTGGACAGAAGAGTCTGTGTTTCTTACAATGGAATTAACTGCTGCTGGAGGGTCACCCATGCCATGATCTCAGTAGAAAGACCGTAGTCTGGGTTCCTAGAGGGTTTGACCAGGACCCAAAGGTCATCCTGCCCTCCAGTGAGAAAGGACTCAAGTTGCTGTGTTTCCTAGCGTCCATCCACCATTCAAAGGAGCATCTCAGCAGCCCAGAATTGTGGGGGACCATGGGAGTGGGGCACATAACAGATTAAGCCCTCAGCATTTAAGGATCGCCCACTCCTCCATGTTCCCCTACCTCTCACAGGGAGAGATGGAATGAGTTTCTAGATGCAGACATTATTAAATGAGAGGTTCTTTGTTAAAAAGAATCCCACACCAAAAAAAAAAAAAAATCCCACAGAAACTTTAGGATGAGTAAATGCAACACAGTGTTTTATTCCAGAGAACAAAATGCTAGGGAATATCTTTTTCATTTAAAATTTTACCCTGTAGAAACTGTGACACCAAGTTCTACTTATCAAAGGGGCAATTGGCATTTCCCATACTTTCAGAACCTTCTTGAACATGTTATCCTGTCGACTGGAAGAAACCACGTGAGATGGCACCAATATTTTTTCCCTACTTTCCTCTTAGCAGACATTGTCTTGGCAGAAACCAGCCACATGGCTGGCTAGGAAGGCCAAGCCTGCAAGCTTGTTTCTCACCACACTGTTTCAGGGTTAATAGAAGATGAGAGTCTTTATCAGAGAGGATGAGAAGAAAGGAACAGAGAACAATTCATTCCAGCTTTACATTTTTAACTTTTGTTCTTTGTTTCTAATGTAAGCCTCCCAGCTCAGGAGAAAACGAGAATACTAGAAGAACGGACAGTGTGGGACTCCATACTGGCTCCTTTCCAACGACATTTTCCTGGACTCTGGACCTAGAAACAACCAAAAATAAGTTGGTAAAGGTGTTGACATTGTGTATCAATCATCTGCTGAGCCCATGCAGTTGTAGAGGGGACAAGGCTTGATGCTGGGCAACTAACCTATTTAGTAGTACTAAAAGAAATCCCTCCTTGCTACCCTGTTCCTAACGCCTTTCCTAACCACCTGTCCTAAACATGAGCCATCTTGTTTCCTGGGCATGCATCAGGAAAGGAAAAGGAAAACTGAATTTCTGTCAAAAAAAAGTTACAAAATCCACATGAATGAAATACATTTTTAAGAACAGAAATAAAAGACAACCATAGCAGACAAGTCCCTAATACAAGCTGGGCTCTGTTCTGCATATTTGACCTATTAACACTTCAGAATGCACCATAACCCAGTGAGTAAGGCACTATTTTATCCCCATTTTATAAATGAGGGAACTGAGGAAGGTTCCGAGGAGCTTGACCAAGGACACAGACGAGACTCAACCCCAGCAGTGGGACTCTGGAGGCTATGCTCGTCACCATTGCCCTTTTGATACATGCCACTCTGTCAAAAGCTAAGTCCAGTGAGACACGGTAGCTTAATCCTGTAATCCTAGTCTTGGGAGGCAGAGATCAGGAGGATAATGAGTCAAGGCCAGCCTGGGCAAAAAAAAAAAAAGTTCACAAGAATCCCCATCCTCACCCAATGGCCGGTGTCAGGTAGCACCCACCTGACAGTCCAGCCTATTCGAGGAAGCACACATAGGTGGATCGTGGTGGTCCAGGCTAACCCCAGCATAAAAGAGAGACCCCCTCTCAATAACGACCAATGAAAAAATGGCTGGTGTGGTGGCTCAAGTGGTAGAGCACTTGCCTAACAACAGCCTGCCTAACTCATGCTCTGAGTTCAAATTCTGGTACGACCAAACACTGACTCTACTTCCTAAATAAATTCATAGATTAAGTGTAATACAAAGTAATGCTGATGGCTACCTTATAGACCTTAACAAATCATCTGAAATTCACTATAAGAATAGTCTAGTGACTATTAGTTTTTAAATAGAAAATTATTAATTTTTTTAGTTTTTTTTAAATAATTGGATAGTTTTTTAAATAATGACAGATACTCTTTAAATAATGATAGTAGTCTTATCACATCACATTTGCAAACATATTTGCCCGGCAGTCATTATCTAATTCCTGTGCTCTGAGAACAACGCAAGGAATCTCCCTATGTAGCCATCTTTATCTCAAATGCAAAATGTTGCATTTCTCATTTTACCTGTTATATCTGTCTTCTACAAAATCAGAGAATAGGAGGGCGGAACGGGGTTGGGGATTGGCACTGGTGGAAGGTGTGAGGTGGCGGGGAAAAGGGTAGGAGGGTGAATATGTGGAAATAATGTATACACATGCATGCAAATGCAAAAATGATACCAGGGAAGTGGGCAATGGGAGAGAGCTGTGGAGGGGGTAATTCAAGTATGATGTATTTGATACACTGTAAGAACCTTTGTAAGTTCTACAATGTACCCCCCACACATACAGCACAACAATTTTTAAAAAAGAAAAAGGAGAACAGCAGGGAAGAACAGGTCCTGCCTGGGGAAGGACGATGGGGAAAGGGCTAGGAGGTGAATATAGTGTAAATGCTGGGCACACATGTATGCAAATACATTTATTTGACACATTGTAAGAACCTTTGTAAATGCCACAAGGTACCCAGAACAATTTTTGAAAAATGTACACTGCTCTTCACAATAACCATGTGTGGAAAAATACTGACGTTCCTTGTTTCAGTAAATGTTCTACTTGCTAAAAACAAACAAACAAAAAAAAACTGTGCTAACTGGGTTAAAAACAAAAAAAAAAAATCTGATGGGATGAAAAAGAAATTTTAGAAATAACCCTATGAACTGGATGTCTCCCCCCAAAATTCCTCTGTTGCAACTTCATCCCCACTGTCATAGTATCGGGAGTTGGAGCCTTAGAGAGAGAATGAGGTGACAAGAACAACCTCCTGATGGGTTTAGTGTCCTTGTAAAGGACCACACTAGCTGCTCCAGCCTCCAGAACTGTGAGAAATACAAACATCTCATGGTTCATAAGCTACCCAGTTTGTAGTATTTGTGACAGCAGCTTGAGCCAAGGAGGACAAATGGATTCAATTTTTCATAGGTTTTTGGATCCCAGTAAACTGGGAATAACCTGAAAATGCAATGCCAAATGCTGGGACTTTCAGCCAGGCTACTGCAAAGCCCAGAAATGCCTGACTGTGACCAGCAGTTTGGGAACCTGGGAGCTCTCTTGCTGCAGAGCCGGTAGGACTGCCCATGCTCACACTCCCCTTGCAGTCTTTGTCCCCTTGCAGGCACACAGAGCGGCCACCAGGGTCTGTCTGAGAAACAGACTAGTTCTGAAGGGACCTCACCATCCCCACATTCCCTGGAAGCCATCAGCTTCTAGAGGAGCTCTCCAGGACACCTCCATTCTCATCTACCAGGACAAGGGGCTTAGGGGCTGCTCCCCAAAGACCTTACCACTCGTTTCTTCCTCCATTTCTGCTAGATGCTCTTAATCATCCAATCCGAACATCTCAGAGGCTGTCAGAAAAGAGAAAGAGTCATCACGGGTCATTTTACCTTTCCATATAAATACCGCTGGGTGCCTGTGCCTCACATCTGCAATCCTAGCTATTTGGGAGGCTGAGATCAGGAGGATCATAGTTCAAGGCCAGCCCAGGCAAACAGTCTGTAAGACCCCATCACCAAAATAACCAGAGAAAAGTGGACTGGACGTGTGTCTCAAGATGTAGACTACCTACTTTGCAAGCACAAAGCCTGAGTTCAAATCCCACCCCCCAAGTCCTACAAAAAAAAATTATGAATGCCAACTTCCTAACAGAAAATCTCAGTTTTCAGCCTTTCCAGCCCAGGAACTCCTGGCAAAAGAGTCCAGCACCTAACAAGTTGCCAGGCAGCTACTCTCCAAAAGTAGTTCCTGAGTAAAAAATTCAGAAGGCATGGGAGCCCAAGTGGCTGCAGGTTGACATCCAGCTTCACTGAATGGCAGCTGGCTGCCTTCCCTCCCTCTTCAACCCCATTTTCTGCTACAGACTAAAAGGCTTACCTTGTGCAGCGTCAATGGCCCCTCTGTGGAAGCGAGGAGCTGAGTACCTCCCAGGGTGGCAGGTGCTGTGCTTCTGAACTGACTTTTCCTTGAGGGACACAGAGCCTGCCCTCTATCACCAGCTGTGAATTCAGACAAAGGATATTAGGTTTCTCTCCTGCCTAAGGACAGCAAGGTTTTAGCACCAAAAAAAAATGCCCCTCAGACCAATAACCCCTCCATTCTGCTCAGAAATTCAGCAGCTTAGCTTTCTTCCTCTTTCCCACCCAATCTTCCATCTCACATCCCATCCTTGTCCCCACCATGACCACTGTAACCACAGTCCTCAGCCTCCACTACATCCCTGAGCGACTTCAGAATCTTCTCCCCAAGTTTATCCATGCACACCTTCCTGTAAAGGTCTCTCTGCCCTTTCAGATCACAGAAGAACATTAGCCATCAGTTGGAACACTACTGATTTGCACTATTTTATAGAAAAAAAAAAAAAAAGCTCACTCAGCCAGCCACTGGTGGCTTATCCCTGTAATCCTAGCTACTTGGGAAGTTGAGATTGAGAAGATCCTGGTACCAGGCCAGCCTGGGTAAAAAAAAGTTTGCAAAATCTCATCTCGACAGAGCAAAGCTGGGTGCAGTGGTGCATACCTGTCATCCCAGCAAAGGCAGGAAGCTTAAAATATGAGGAACGCAGTCCAAGTCAGCCCAGACAAAAAAAGCAAGACCCTATCTCCCAAAATAACCAGAGCAAAAATGGTTGGAGGATGACTCAAGTGGTAGGGCGCGTGTCCAGTATGTGTGAAGTCTTGAGTCCAAACCCCAGTGCTACCAAGAAAGAAAAAGGGAGGGGGGGAAGAAATTAAGAAAGCGGGCTTACTTAACCAGAGGACATGGGCTCTCACCTGTGTGGCGGACACCTTGCTGGGGATGAAAAGGAGATCTAGAACAATGCCAAGATGGCTTTTCCATGATGCAGCAGTGCACTGTGGTCTCTCCTGAGGCTCCTCCGAAAATGAGGGCTGCCTTCCTCCATGACTCCACCGTGTCTCCTCGACACCACGTTCTTTCCCCCAAGGCTGGCTTCATCTCAGAGCTCTGAGGAATTTATTTCCCAAGCAAGAAGGGTTCGAGGTCTCTGAGTCTTTGGCCAACTTCCAACTTTAGGTACAGTGAGGAGGGTGAACTGCTGAGCAGCTGCACAGAATGAAGTGACTCGGTGAATGAGACCTGACCGTCTTCTCAGGACATCTGCCCTCCAGATCATGGTTTGCTCTTTCCAAGGGAAAATCTCATGCTCCCTGGCTCTGACCTTGTTGGGGGACCTCTCGAGGAGTCTGTTGGACCACATTGGGCTACATACCACAATCGCCAGCTTCATCGCTATAGAGACCCAAGAACTGAAACACTCTTTTTCTTGCTGAGGGCCAGCCCTAGGGCAACAGGGCATTCATATTGCTTTGCCCAGACAGTCAATGTCACTGTTGCAAACCAACAGTTAGGGCTCAGTCTTTAGCTCCTCTTCATGTACTTCCTAAGGGAGAAATTCCGTGATTTCAGACTCTTGGGGCCTCTTGGTCACCAAGTGTCCCAACTAGGCACTTAGCAGCTGCACTTCTAAGAGCTTGTGCTTCTGATAAAACAATAAGCTTCTTATAAGTGGGTGAAATCCCTTCTCTGAGGCCATGTAGTGGCCACTGTCCCTTCAATCTAGATGTGGGCAAAGCACAGATGCAGCAGGGGAAACGAGGGAGGGGAGCCCTCAGCCTCCAGCCAAGTCTTGCTTAGGGCTCCAGGCACAGATGGCCCAGTCTAGGAGGATTTTTGTTTTACCCCTCCTGTGGAACAAACAATTGGAATTCACTTAAACTGTCTGAGTTCAAGTTTCTTCAAGTGTAGAATGAAGATGCTGGACTCTGTGGTGTTTGTGGTAAACAGGCCAATGTTCCCAATAGGGATATCCGTGCCCTGCTCCCCAGAACTGTGAATGTGTTGTACATTTGGCCAGGGCGAGTTCACATTTTGATTAGAATGCAGGGTGCTAATCAGTTGACCTTGAAAGGGGGAGCCATTATCCTGGGCTATCCAGAGTGAGCTCTTTGTAATCACAGGGGCCCATAGAAGTGACAGTGGGAGGTGAATATAGCCATGCCTGAAATCAGAGACAGATTGAAGGTGTGATCTCTGAAGGGGAAAGAAGGGGCCAAGATCCAAAAGATGAAGGTTACATCTAGAAATAGGACAAGGCAAAAAAAAATCTCCTTTAGCACCTCCTGAAAGAGCACAGCCTTGCCACACTTTGACATTAGCCCAGGGAGACAGATGTGTTTTGAACTTGACCTCTAGAACTGGAAGATAATCAATTCATCCTGTTTTAACCCATTCATTTCAGTGGTGATTTGTGACAGCAACCATAGAAAATGATTTCACCCTCCATCCCTGACATCCACACTACAGTTTTCCATTGGCTTTGCTCTTTGCTCCAGCATTCCACCTCCTTTGTCTTTAAGTCAAAGACATGGAGCCCAGCTACCAGCACCATGTTAAGAGTCAGAATCTTCCTCTATCAAATATTTCTATGCTCTGTAGAAAAACAGGAGCCTGATGTCCCATGTTGACAGGTGGCCTGGTTGTTTTTAAACCACTGTTGTTCAAAATAAAACATTCTTCCCGAGTCGTCTTATGTGCCAGTTACCGAGCATCTCTCTGAAGATGCAGAACAGAGTGGACATCATCCCTTCCCTCAAGGAATTCACTGTCTAGTTGGAAAAAGAAACACAGAAGCAAATGCCTAGAATCCTTCATGATTTGGAAGTTAATCCAGACTTGGATTAAGCCAGCCTCTCTCTACAGAAACAGCAAACAGCAAGAAGAGAGAGGTTAATCTCAGTCTATCTGCTTCAACCTCTTAACATTGGAATGATGGCGTCAGTCTTGCTATGGGGCGACCTGGGCATATAATTCTGAGTCATGACTAGGACACGGAGGCATTGAAAGGTCTTTTCATACTCTACTCTGTGTTACATGACCTTGTACTCTGTTAAGAAGTGGCTGGATAATCCTAGGAATAGGGGGAAAAAAATCACTGCTTAATATAAGAACCATGAACAAGGCATCCTTTGTCTCCTGTCTCCTCTCCCCTCCCTAATTCTCAAAATGACATGTCAAACTTATATTCTTTATGTAGGTAGACAGGACAAACTCAGACTCAAGTTCTTCCCTTTTTTTGCATTTTTAAGCTTCAACAGAATTGCCACTAGGACCAGGAGACAAACAGGTATACAGAAGACTTACAACAAAGGAGATTTAGCTAAATTCCAACTCTTGGCCTGAATATTGACTGCTGAAATGGCCACACTGGCAGTCTATCAGGATGCAATCTGGCATACCTTTTAGATGGAATGTCTAAAAAATAGAAAAGTTTACTGGGGGTCAAGGGTTGCCTGTTTCTACAATAAGATAGGTGTTTTCTGCATCTATCCAGGTGAAGCCATGCATCCAGAGTTATGAGTCAAATTGGCAAAATCAGAGCTACAATTACAAGCTGTGTATAAGCAGTTCTGGAGGGGGGCAACCTTCCCGGCTGCTCACGTTAGCCTGAGATCCTAAACCTAGTTCATAAAAGAAGCATTGCCAAGACCCAACAAAGAGGGGCCCTGGTGGCTGCTTAGGAGGAGCTACCAACAAAAGATGCAAATAAAAATCATGGGAATAAAAGCTTCTTTGTTGCTTTCAAGTTTTCAGAGCATCTATCAAAGCTTGATTTCTTTCTGTTCGTTGCTCTGTAGGTACTCTCTTTCACCTCCCTCTCAGTCCTATCCTTGACTGTCCATGTTCTCACCAAGTATCCACAGAGGAAGAGGGGCAGTGGTTCCCCACCCCCATACTTTCCCCGCTGCACCTAGCACCTCTTAGCATCCAGCCTTTGAAAGACCCTCTTCTTTTGGAAGACCACTCACTTCCCTAGACTCTCAGTCATGTTTCTCTTCTTTTCCCCCTTTCAGCACAGGGCTGTGTATCTGCTAGGAAGGGGCCGTAAGCATGGAGTAGTCCCATCAATGCACAAACATGACAGTCCTAACCATGTCAGGTCTAAAGCAAGCTCCTGGCATGTTCACACTAGCAGCAGCATCCCACAACCATTTCCCATGAAGCCACAGGGCTCAAGACACCATTGTCAAACCCAAGGGTGACACACAGGCTCATTTCAGAGCAAAATGTATAAGGAGTGTCATGGAGAAGAGTGCAGAGTGTGGGGTACAGTCAGCCTATGACCAGGGCTGGCTACAGATGTTCACCTAAGACAGGAAAGATGTGACATGATGCAGGTGCTAAGGGGAGGGGGGAAGCCTCCAGGCATCACACAGAGAATGAGGGCAGGTGACAAGAGTGCTAACAATATGGTCAGCAATGTCACAGGCCTTTCCTGTGTGCCTGGAAGGCATGTGTGAAGGAGAGGAGAGAAGCACCATGTTTGATCAGGCTATGGTTAGCCTTTAAAACTGAGCTAGAGAGATAGGACTTTATTCCGTGTGCACTGGAGAGTCATTGAAGGATCTGGGAGCCAGGATGAGGTGCTCCTGGTAACTGAGCTTTGAGAAAAGCAACAGAATCTGTGGGGTAGAGGGTAGATGGAGGCGTCTGAAGGCAGAGAGACTGCAGTGGGTAGAGCAGCATCCCTCTCACACCAAAACTCATATCCACCCAGAACCCCAGAACGTGCCCTTACTTAGAAATTCAGTCTTTGCAGATGTAATTAACTTTAAAAAAAAAAAAAAAAGTCATTCTGGATTAGACTGGGCCCTAAATCCAATAGCTGATGTTCTTATAGGAGGAGGAAAGGACACATGAAGACATGTACTAAGAGGAGAAAGCATTGTGTGGGGACAGAGGCAGAGATTGGAGTGATGTGCCTAGCCAAGCAACTCCAGGATTGCCAGCAGCCACCAGAAACTAGGAGAGGGGCATGGCACAGACTCTCCCTCAGAGTCTACAGAAAGGTCAGCCCAGCCCTGCTGGTTTCCTTGATTTGGGATATCTGGTGTCCAGAACTGGAAGAGAATACATTTTTGTTTTGTTTTCATCTTTTTTGGCAGCCTTAGAAAGCTAATACAGAAACCAGTAAAGAATCCAGCTAGAGTGCAAGCTTTGGAAATGATACCTAAGATTTAATTTTAAAAAAAATAGAATTAGGCCCTGGACAGGATAATTTTTGAGAAGAGTGGTCCAGAGGAATTACTGGAGAACAAGCCAGCTGTAGTAACAGGTTGTGATTCTAATTTCACAGAGAAAGGACACTCCCATTTCATTCTAAAGCCACTGCCTAGGATGGTTAATTTAAGGAAACTTAATGGTCCTTAGTGGTGGCTCCTGGGAGTAGGGACTAAGTTTGACCTACTAGACTTGAAGTCCATCTGTAGCCCCAAACCAGGGTATCTTGACTCTTTTTTTTTTAAAACACCTTCTTTAGGGAAGAAACTCTCTAAGTAGTCTATGGACTGCTAGTTCAGAGTTTATAGTAGCCAAAAACAAGATCCCCCAACCAAGGCAAGCATGGTGGAAGCAGACATTTTTTGAAAGACACCCAAAGGAAGGTGAATGCAGAAGCAAAATCCTATTCTTGTCAATGTCATGACTCACCCTCCAGAGCCAACTTTTCTAGACCTGGACTAAGACAGCAGAAAATTTCCTTGGTGTTCCTTGGTTTACCCTGTCAGCACAATGCATGGGAACAGTCCTCAGTTTCCCTCCCACAATCAGAGAGCACAGGGACCTGTGTGCTCACCCCAAAGCCTAGGGGAAATAGGGCAAAGTCTGTAGAGATTTTTTTGCTCACTCACCCAAAAGCAATCCCACTACCACCCCATGCTGTTCCTGGAATTCCTCTCAGCACCCCAGGAGGCTATCACAGGATTGTCTGCTCAAAAGGGAAAAACCAACAGACAAACATTCAGCCTGTGGGTTGACTGTCCCTAGATCTTGCCCTATGGTTTCTAATTCTTTCAAAGCCTCCATGCTCCCCATGTCTGGTGTGCTGCCCTTTGCACCTGGAGGTTTCTAAGAACAAAGAAGGACCCTGTCCCCTCCATCTTCCTTGTCCAAACCTGACAATGCAGCCACCTCAAGTCACAGTTCTATCACCTCCTTGGCTGTCTGCCAGTTCAGTCCTTCCCTGGGCTGTGAGGCCCAGGGAAGCCCTTGCCAATAAGCTCCTATTTTCTCCCCAGGTGTATCAACTCAAGTGCAGTTCATAGTAGGGGGTGGAGGGAGCTGGAGTCACTCTCGGGCATTACCCCCTACTGTTGGTACCCTTTGAGGAAGTTTACATAACGCAGGTAGGGGGCTGGGTACATTACTCAGGAGATATCAGGTGATATAGATTTTTCCGTAGAGAAAAAATCTGATATAGGAAGTTTTGTTTTTTGATTTGTCCTACTTTTTATCCCAGAAATTCTTGCTTCTAGAAACTGATTCTGAGAAAATAAGGTATGTGTGCAAAGACAGGACATTTCTCATAGCCTTGGGTATAATCAGAAAATAAAACTTAGTAGCATCTAAATATCCAATTATTTAAATAATAACTCATGCAATGGAGTATTCTGTAACCACTAAGTGTGGCACTTGTAAGGTCATAGCAGGAAGGGGAACTGAGTGGCTCAGAAGCAAGGACCAAAAGGTCACCTTTTCACAGAATGTTCCTTTTGCACCTGTTGCATTTGGAACCATTTGAACCTTAGATATTAGGTAGGTAAGATTTTTGAGGCATGTTTTGAAAGAAAAATACAGAAATATTTTCAAGAAATATTAAGTGAAAAAGACACATTGCAAAATAATGTACTGAGTATTGTCGTTTCTACTGAAAAAGAAAGAAGATAGGTCTAGAAGGAAATTATTCAAAGTTTGGTGGTAGGTGGAATTAAAGGTGATTTCTATCTTACTCATATGTATTTTTGTAACTTTTCTACAAAGTACATACAAGTGTTAGAGAGGTAGTCAATAAAATGTTCTTTTTTTTTGCCTTAAAATGTAGATCAACACAAGTCTTTCTCCTTGCCTTTTCTCTCATATCTGTCTTGGATAAACTTCTATAAGGAATAGAGAGACTACTCTTGACGTCACAACTCCACCCAAAAAAACTGAGTCCTTCCTCTGCTGAAGGCTGACTTCCACTCCCGCTCCTCTCCTTCCTGAAATTGGTTTGGCAAGGGACCCAGTATCCAAGCACACCATTACCAAACCCATTAGGGTCTTCAACAATCCTCTTACCCTCCTCTGTGCTGTGTCTGTGTTCAGGAGACATTAATTTAGCACCTATTGTGTATGTGACATATCACTAGGCACCTTTGAGAGACAGCAACCCTTCAGACTGTATCTCTTCCCACCAGAGGCTTATTCACACACAGGCTGGTGGGAGAGTTTCAAGTGGGTGCCACTCCTCTCCCAGGGAACATGGAGGACAGGTCTTTTATGCAAAATCATGCTCCCCAGACTTTTTGTCAAGCTCTTTAATCCACCCTCCCCCACCTCCTCTGCCTCTTGTCTTGCTGTCTGCGTGCCCCTTATCCATCTGTCCTCAAATGTCTATCCTTGTCCCTCCTCCTTGTTTCCTCCCTGGGGTATCACATCATCTCTTTTTGGGGAAGTCCACAGATACCACTGTCCAACAGCCTGGCCTGGCTAGGAGTGACAGATACCTCCATGTCCATCTCACCGGAGGCCATAAGAGATGTGTGCCATTCTGATGCCCACCTCCCAACTCTGTTCCTTTTTCAGTTGGTTGTATTTCCCTAGGGCCACTGGGCACCTACACACGAAGCAATCCCCTCCCCTCCCCCATGCTCCCTTCTCATGGAGGTCCTCTGTCCTGCCTCACTGTTGAGGCCCCTTGTGTTCAGTCTTGTCCTCACTGAGATCAGTCCTCTACGGGCCATTGAACTCCATGAAAAATGCTGTCCAATTCTCTTACTGGCCAGCTGCTTACCAGAGTCTATAGGATAAAATCCAGGGTAGACCAGCCCCCACCCACCCTTTCACTCCCTCTGCAAACTCTGCTCACTTTCCTCCCCATTCTGCTATCCAGCTAGATCATATCCCTGTGACTGAGGGCATATCATGCATTCAGTCCCTGAGTCCCCTCCCTATCCTTCCCGAACCTGGCTAAGTCATGTATGATCAGGATATAGCTCAAGGTTACAACCCCCACTGCAGATTCTCAGCAGAGCCCTGGACAGATGGCCTCCTCTGAGATTCTGTCACAGTCAGAGCAGAGTGCTTGCTCTATTATACTGAAGTGACTAAAACCAAAACTTTGGCTTTCTTTCTCCTTCATCCCCCATGTTAGTTAGGTCTGGACACCTTTGCCCAGCCCTGTGGCCCTGTGGGAGAGCCACACTGAACTGTAAGTCATTGTACTCTGCTCTTAGCACAGGCCTGGCCCATGCAGACACTTGGTAACCTGGTTGCTGCTGCTGTCACAGGAAAAGGCCAGCACAAAGTCAGCCAGATCAGGGGAACTATTTCTTAGGTCTGAAAGCAAGGCAGTCCAGGGTGTGAGTTGTTTCTTTGCTCGTGCTACAACTGAAAAACTTGGACACCCCAGTGATGTCCCCAGCTACGAGGAGGCTGCTTCAGTGCCAGGGGCACAAAATTAGTCTATAAGGCCTGAGTCAACCAGAAGAGAGGAACAGTGGACCCTCTCACAGGAGACCCCCCCTCCATAGGTGCCAGGACATAACTAACATGGGGATAAGGGTGAAGTGGGGAGAAAGCACAGGCAAGCCCTATGTCCTAAACCTTCTCAAAGGGCCTTGAATGACAGGCTTCAAGCCTCCAAATGAGGTTCTAACTAGCTGCTCTATTTTTCTGTGTGCTGTTTAAAAAGCAGGGTCTCTATCCATCCCGAAAATGCTCTCTCAGGCCTTAATTACTGTGTTGTTGGCAACACAGAAGTAGCTACGGATTTCAAAGGCACCCCACCTTACCTCCTGCCCCTCTACACAGGGACAGGACAACAGAGCCCAGCAGCCAAAGGTGCAGCCCCCTCAGTGGCAGAAGACGTGGGCACTTCAGCCTCAGAGACATTAAACTTTTCTGGGACAAGGGGAAAAGGTTTATTAAACCCAGCACTCACTACAGAGCCTGGCCCCTTCTTTGTGGGGTCCGTGCACTCAGCTGCCTGCCTGTAAGAATATGAACCATGGTAAGGAATGGAGAAGAGGGTACAAGAGAAGGTCCGTGTCAAGGCCAAAGTCCCTCAGCCACAGACCTGCCTGGCCCACTAATGCTCCACTCAGTTTTTTTCTTTAGCTAAGTCAGAAACCTTAGCTAAAGCAGTGATGAGAGAGTCTCTATGAAGCTGTGACTGCCCTAAAATTCATCATGGAATTAATTATTAAACTGATCCATTACTTTTTTTCTTGAGCATTTCTAGTGTGTTAAATGTTGGGACACAGAAAGGTCTAGACCTCAATCCTCAGAGTCTGAGAGTTGATCTGGCTGCTGAGCACCAACTGCTGAGAATTTTAAGAAGAGAAAATTCCATTGACAGTTGAAAGCAACTGTCCAGCAACGAAGTTCCAGGGCAGTAGAGTCCACAGTCCTGAGAGAGGCACGAGGTGGGCTCTTGGGAGAAAGCTGGCAAGAAGGAAGGGCTCGGAGGCAGAGGTCGGACCTGGGGACCTGAAAGGAAGGAAGGGCAACAAAAGGAAGGAAGAGGTCAGGCCACCCATTACCTGATGGCCCCAGAAGCAAATTCTGCCAGTTTCTGTGTTGGTTTGAGGGCCTGCTGGAGAATGAAAACTCACAGCCTTTAAGCAGCCAGCTGACTCTTGTACTCCAAAAGGCAGAGGCTCTGCTTGCCTCTGGTGCTGAATTATAGGTGAATATCGTGGATCAAGTTCAAGTTCATGCCGAACCTTCAAGCTTTTTTTTTTTCCCATATATATAGGAACAAATTAGCAATGACAGGTTCAAAGAATATAGCTAACAAGACTAAGGAATGTATAGAAGAGAAGTCTGTGTGCGGGCACATTGCCATGTGTCCATCTGATTTGTATGCTTGCTGATAGCATAGTAAGCCCAAAAGAGCTTGCTGAACTAAGAGTTCAGAATGCCTGCTGCAGCCCAGCAACACTTGCCGTGGCCCTAAGCTAAAAGAAATAACTGGCAGGCCCCTTTAATAGGTCATTAGGTCCACATGAGACTTAATAGTGTGGGGTCTAACAGATGTCGCTGTAGTCACTTTGAAATTATACAAAATTCTGTGACACACCTGTAACTTTGCTATAGCACCCTGGGGTGGGGGGCGGGGTCTTATCACAGAATTTGGAAACCATAAACACAAACCATTGATTAGGAATCATGGTGGAAGTGTACAGGATTTATACTACCTTCAGCCAGAGTAAAATATGGCAGGTATTTGTGTGTCAAATCATTTTTTTAAAAAGTCACTATATAACCGACAGGATTTCCTAGACGATTATTTTATTTCTCTGCCCAATAATCTCAGCCTTCCCGGGAAGATTAGTGCACTCAAGGTCTCACTGAATGTTTAAAGCTTCTGGTAAGGTTATTTTCTCCAAGCTGAGCACATTTTAACCCCCAAGAACACAGACACATTTAATCTACAAAATGCACTCCCATTTTAAATTTTCAACTTCAGAGCAAAAATAGCAGTGAAATACCATTTGCGTGTGGTCTCCTCCTTCCCCAAATTGTCCTTTCTTCAGTGTCTAGGTTTCTGTGCTCTCCCTAGAGGCCAAAGGCTTCAGTCTCCATCCTTCTCAGATCCCCTCACCCTAGATACAATGTTGACCAAGAAAGGCGTACCCTGCACATACCTGTGGACTTAGTTTGTGAAATGACCAGTCCCCTGCCACTTAAGGGTGTCCTTAAAGATGGTGGCAATGCTATGTGTGGGGAATCACGTGTTGTTATTCCCAAATGTGAGTTAACCAAAGGTCAAGTCTGGGAAGTAGCCCTAGCTAGTCATGTTAGCCCCAGGCTGGCACCAAACACCCACACCTTCTCTTAGTCCAGTTAGCGTTTCTATCCTCTTCCTGATGTACTGAGTGCCAGAGATATGGGTAGGCCTGGATGAGGAAGGACGGAAGGGCAAAAAGGAACGGGAAGAGGGAAGGAAACGGGGAATCTCACTAATCAGTGGGGAAGTGAAAGGGATTTTGAAAGAAGCAAAGAACAATAGACTCTTAATGTAAACTTCAAACTCCACAACTTCCCGTTAAGCAAAGAATCCTGTCCTGGCATAGTTTACACACTGCCTACACCACAGACACCTTTGATTGGAAGAGACCTCTCTCTTCCTAGTGCCAAAATTGCTCCTCTTGACAAAAGTAGTTCGTGGTATATTCAAACCTGTGTGCTAAATGGTGTATCATTTTTCCCGTAGTAAAATGTGCCATCTCTCTGGGTAGCAATACTACCAATCCTGATTCAGAGATGCCCCAAACGGTGTGCCATCCCAGCCGAATGCCCCTGGCACAAAGCACTGTCTAGAGCATCCTGTGGTTAGTTCACACCACCTCTGCCTTCTTTCTCCTCTCCCCCTTAGCATGCGGGAGGCTGTGCTCTACTCCTCCGTGATTTGTAGAGCCCCCCTCCATGGCAAAAGTCTTGCCATGTTTTCTCTTTCTCGAATGCAGCTTGTAAGGAGCAGAGGCGATCACGCCAGCGCCTCAGGTGTCCTCTTAGGCTCTCTGCAAGGGGTCAGTCAGGAAGAGGGTACCAAGCCTCCCAGCAACTCCAAGTCTTCCGGGGAATCCTGCATTTCAGACTTTTTGAATGAGCGGGTGCGTGCCCCGCTCAACCATCTGAGCCCAACTTGACCCATGTCCCAGAAGGCCACTGAGATCTGTTGACAAATTCCTGCTTTCCCCTTCTGTCTCGACATAATCCCGCCCTCCCAAGTTCCACCAGCCTTTTCCCAGTCTGCGTGTCTTAGAAACTAATGTGAGGTTCAAGGCAATGAATTTAGAGTCCTCCCATGAGGGGCCCACAAGTGCTTTCGGGTCTATGATTCCCAAGCAGGCCCTTACCACGGCCAGTTCTGACTGATCTCGTAGGGACTAAGTGATGCACCTTCTGGGGCCAAGCTGGACCCAGAGTTGAGCATCTTACCAACCCAATATTTTTCAATTTGTTTTTTTTTTTACTACAAAACTTCAGTAAGAAGTAAATTTAATAAAATCTTCATAACTTTCCAGTGTGGATTCCTAGATCTAGCACAGGTACGGGTATACAGATAAATAGACACACATGTAACTGAAATAAAAAGGGTGTAACCCGCTTCGTAAGGGATACCCTTAGGTTTCTGTTTTTAATCTATCACTTCTCAATGCTGCTGGCTGTAAACCACTGAATTGATTTCACAACCTACTAATGGTTTGCATCCCATAGTGTGAGACACTGCTGTAGAAAAATGTTAGGCTGGATTTGGCCCTGTCCCGCTGGCAGCCTTTTTATTCTCAGGGATACTGAGGAAAGTTCCAAATCTGAGTTGATCCAAGAGACACCTTTCCTGTCCCACTCTTCCCTCTTCAGGAGGTTTTGTAAGACCCTACTGTGCAGGGGATTTGGGCACTGGCAAAGTCTCACAGAGACGGAGCGCAGGCTTGGCAAGGCCATAACTCCTGTGGCTATCTTTTCTCCATCTCATTCCTGGTCCTCCCCGTTCAACTCTTCTCTCGGGTCATTTGTGATTGTTGGGTTTATGAGGCTGAGCACAGGGTGACCATAGCAGCTCTGGTGGGAAGAGAATGGGCAAGCAGAGAGAAGGAAAAGAAAGGGGGAGTCAGGTTCTGCTCCTAATTGGGAGCTGGACTGTCCCTGACTCCCAGACACAGGCTGGTTGACACTGTAGCCCAGGCTGACCTGGGATACAGACTTTGCTCAGCTAACCCTCCTGCCTGCCAGGCAAAAGATTCATCCTTCAGATCCCACAAACCACCCCTCGCCCCCCACAAAAAACAATCCTTTCCGTAACAAAGGACCGACTCTAACCATAGAATCCAGAAAAAGGCGGGCTGTCACCCGCATCCCAAATGGCTAGGGTTTGGGGGCATCTGACATGACATTAAGTGTTAGCTTAAAAAGATTTGAGACCCTGGGAATCACTTGAGAGAATCTTTTAGTTTTGACAGAGGAATTTGCAGTCCTCTGGACCTCCCTACCTACCTCCCAACTGCCACCTGGGTGAGCAGAATGGGAGAGGTCTAAGGTGCTTCTGCCAGCCCATCCCAAGCCTGTCTAGATGCTCACACAGAATATGCACCCACATGCACCCACATTCTTTTCCTCTCTTCCTCTCTGGATGCTGAGGGCTCTCTGTGCTGGCTTGTCATGCTCACTCAAATGAGTGGTACTTGCCATGTCAGTCCCAGTCTTTCTGTCCTAGTATCATGAAGCGTGATCGTCCGGCCCTCAGTGTGTCCTCAACACTGGGATTGGTGCACAGTGATAGCAATTTCTGCTCAGATCACTCCAGGGCTGGGGCCCTCCTGGTATTCCCTGTTGTTGGGTACAGAGAGCTCCCCCTCCCCCAGAACATAAGGGACCATCTCCCCACTCTTCTTCCCTCTCTTCTCTTGTCTTCTCACTTCCTCTCAATCCAGGCTCCCTCCAGTTCAAACTTGATGTGAGTACAGCTATCCCCTTGCCTGTTATGACTCCCCTAAGCTTGTTCCTGGTGAGGGAGGTCACAGGAGACTCTTAAAACCCACAAGTCAGTGAGCACAACCTTCAGGCCCTTTGTTCAAAGCTGAGGCTTCAAAGGACCATAAAACATAATCCGTGCCCACAAGGAATTTACAGTGTCTTTGGAGAGAAAGACGCACAAAGGTAGTCAAGTGAAGTGTGCATGGCAGCCAGAGGAAACAGGCCTGTTTGTAAGAACCTTAAAGAATACCAGGCCAGGGGAGACCCTGGCCTGAGGCGGGGGGTGGGGGGGTGGGGGGGCTGGGGGGGATTTGAAGTTGAAATCTAAGTGAAATTCAACTTTCGCAATGGGGAGACCATTCCTAAGTAGGTAAAAGAGGGGGTGGATTTGAATGCTCAGTAAGTGCTCAGAAACAATTGCAGAAACTTCTAGAAAGGGATTGGAAGGTGGCTGCAAAAGAGGGAGGTCCAAAGCAAGTGGGGGGGGGATGGGAGGAGGAGGGAAAGGCTGAGGATCTGGTCTTTCACACCAAGTTAGAGAGTTTGGACTTTAATCTGTGGACACTGGGAAGCCGTTGGGAGATTTGGGACTCTAAATGGTGCCAGGGAGAATAGACTGTCGGGGTTGTGTGGAAAGGACTGGAAGGGTTGAGCCTGGAGGCTGAGAGTTCAGTCAGGAGATGGTGTGCAAGAATGCAGATGGCTTGTTATGATTTGTTGACTGGTTGTGTTGGGGGTCAAAGGTGATAGCCAGGTTTCCAGGTTGGGAGGAATGGGCGCCATGAGGGCCAGTATTCAAGAGGACAGTCAAGAGTTCTGCCCTTAATGTTAAATGGTAGAAATCCCACCCAAGAGATGCATTAGCTATTTACTTACCTTATACACTCAACCTCCAACTCTCCCTTCCCTTCTCTTCAGGCATCAGAGGATCTGCTTCCTGTGCCCAAGTGTCATTCTGCCCTTCTCACTGGGCCCTGAACGGACTTTTCCTTGGGGAACAGTAGGCCCCTCTTTCTAGGCCCCATAGAGTGGACCGGAGGCTCCCTGGCTTCATTTCCTCATGGTTTTGGCCTTCCTGGCTAAAAGGTTGAAGAGAATAATGGGGATGTCTGCAGAATCGTGTTTGTCTAGAAACAAGGTCAACACTATTTCCCCATGACCCAATCATCTATCCACTTTTGTTCCTCTTCACACACACACACCCAGTCTGCCCTTGCCCAGCACTCCTAGTGCTGATGCCCAGCTACCACCTCTCCGGGACCATTCCTCTTCACACTTGGAAGGGAAGGCTTTGTTTTCCTCTCCTCTTTGATATTCCTCCAAGCACCCCAGGTGTCCTCAGCCTCTGCCCCTGGAATAGCACCTGTGGTGAGGCACATGAAGAAATTTCATTCTGGGAGATATCGGAGGACCATTCAGTTCAACAAATAGCTCCTGAGATACTCCCAGGTGGACCCAACTACTTGAAGGGAAACTGGCTGCAAAACTGAAGATGAGCCCAGCCCTTGCCATCATGAATTCACCAGTTTATTACCTGATGCTGTCCTTTCTTCCTGCTTGCTTCATCTGTGTCTCAGTTCCGGGTGCCTCTTGTTTGATTCTGACTGAAGTTGTTAACAGTGTTGCTGAGCTCAGAGCGGAGTTTAAGGATACCCAGCCTCATGGTGGCCTTGATGTTTCAAGTGTTGTTTCAAGTGATGCCCTAGAAACAATAGTACTCTTTATTGAGCTCCAAAAAAGCAAATCAAGAACAGTAACCAAATAGGTTCTTCCCTGCTAGACTTCTTGGAAAATACGTAATACTCTTCTGGTGCATGAGAAAGGAAAAACTAAGGGATTCTGGAATTATCCATGTTCCTTTTCTTCCAACCCCCAGAAAGAAACTACTGTTATATCCCAGTGTGATCAGGACGACAGAAATTCTTGGGGGTTGGGGTGAAGAGAGGGTGATGGTATATGATCTAGGGGAAGAAGCTGCCTCTCGGTCAGCCACCACCGGTGGCCTCGTCCACCCTCCAGGTTGTGTCCAATGCCACGGTTTTAAAACCCAACTGAAGTATGTGCTGTCATGTTGCACATTCCCATTAAAATGGTCCCCCCTGGAGGGACCCTCCTTAACTGCTTTATTCCTGGTGGCAGGAGGAGAAGCATGCTTCTCAAGATTCAGGAACTGTGATCTCGTCTAGCAGAAGACATTCTGCCTCAGTTAGAGCCTGGGATCACCCCGTCCCTTAACTCTGGGACATAGGAGCTTCACCGGACCTGAGGCAGGTCTTCTGGGGCGGGGGAGATGATCGTGTCCCAACCTTGTCAGGGTTGTGGGCCCACAGCCAGGCTTAGCTGGTGATTAGACACAGGGATAGTGCATTCTTGGAAAAAAATATATATATATGTTCTAGACTTGAGGAAGTAGGACCTTCACTTCCCAAGTTCTAATCGTTATCCTGATACGCAGAGAATCATATTGTTCTACCTTATGGAGGAAGTTCACCTCCCGACAGGAGGGGGAGGAAGGGAGAAGTGATGACTGAAGGGGCAGAGCACTTGAGACATTTCTTAAGATTGTCTATGGCACAGTGTGACACCCCCGTTGGAGCAGAAGTAGGAGGAGGTTATCAAAAGAGCCCAAGCAGTGTTTGGTGTGATTGGAGTCCTGGGGAAAAGGGTGAGGGGCCGCATTTCCGGATTCTCATAAGACAGCAGGAATTAATTGATAGATTAATGGAAGCTTGAGGTCACAGGACAGTGAGAAGCCACTCTCCAGAAGTGGGCAGGAATGGAGGGGTATGCTTTGGCCTTCTGAAGATCTGTGGCCTGGAGCGCTGATGATAAGTTGATCTCAGAGCTGCAGGGGATGGGGAGACTCTCCTCCACAAGACGGGCAGGAGGGTCCCACCTCTCGGACCCCAGCCGTCCTCCACAGCAGCCTCACCGGTGACACACATGTCGTAATGAAACTCTTAGATATTTTGAGAAATGCTAAATTGCAATCATGCAAATAATGTTATACATCCCACTTCTTAATCCATGTAATAGAAAGAATATGCAAATGAATGCAACCAGACGTTAAATGACTGGATCAAGTCTTTTTCATCCTTTGTACTCTTGTGAAGTCAGACGTCCAAGCCCCAGCTGTGTCATTAGCTGGTCTCAGGTTCAGCAAAATGAACTTGTGCTGAACCCTCTTAGCTGATGTCTGGGCTGTCCAGGCAATCAGCCAGGCTGCCTCTATTCTACTGGTCATCTCTCCCACCCTACACAGTATTTGACCTTTTGCTCGTCCTTTGGTTCTCATTTGATGAAAACCTCATGGTTCCTGACACTGACCTCAGCAGCCTGCCCTCCCCAACAAGTACAAACTCAGCAGAAGTTGCTGCCCACCCCAGAAAGGCTAGTCAGAAACTAAAAGAAGTCTATGCATCCTGGGCTGTTGACCAATCAGAGTTCTAGAGAGAATCATTCTTGTATAAGAACAAGTAAATGTGGGTGTGGGGGCAGGAGACAGTTGGGTTCAAGGAGAATGAAACCCTGCCAGAAGGACTTAGGAGAGAGGAGAATTCCTAAATGTATACTCATTCAGGAAATCTGGCCAGAGAGTGGGAAAGTGACATGGGAAGGCCTTTTATTTATTTATTTATTTAGTCTGTTTCGTAGGTTGGTGTGTGTCTCTGATACCCAACATAGACTTGGCACATAGGAGGTGCTCAGTAAATATTTGTGAAATGAATGAATGAATGAGTAGATAGATCCATTTCTTACAAATGGAAAGTTAACTGATGAGACTATAAAGGTAAAGAAGGACCCATGCTACCTAAGCTGCCCAGGACCGTTCTCCCAAAAAAGGCCAGCTGGTTCCTTTCCAAAGGGCATGCTTTACCAGGAGCCATTAGAGGACCAGAGGAGGCACAAGAACCCCATCCAACCTTTGCAAGCTCAGAAGCCTGGTTTTCCTTGGCATCCAAAACTGATAAAAGTCCAAGGCCAAGGAAATCTTTCATAACAGACAAGAGCCCAATCTCAGGGTCTGCAGACTCACCTGCTTGGAACTGGATCCCTCCTCGGTGGTGGGCTGGGGTCAGCAGGCCCCTTCAGCACCTATGACTCTTTCTTTCTTCATTGCAAGGCCCCTTTGGGAAATGTAGACCCCGCAGCAGGTGAATGAAGGCACCAGCTCTGGAGACTTTCATGGGTGACCTCGAGGCACGAGCCTCCACTCTTACATCACCATAGCCTACTTACTGAGCTTCTCATCTGCCCTCTCCCCTAAGCTCTGCTCTTCCACTTTCCCAGTCTGTCCGTCCCTGAAGGTGGAGGGAGAAATCTCAAGCCAGGAAGGGCTGAGAGAAGTTGCTAAGATTTCTTTCTGCTTTTGGAACTGCCCCCAAGAGGCCACTGAAACCATCCTCTGGGGTCAATTATGAAAGAAGGGTGAGATATTGAAAAAAAAAAATCTTCTTAAAGGCATCAAAGAGATCAAAGCGATAAGAAAATAATAAGGAAGTGGTTGTAAAATGTAATCATAGAGAACCCAGAACAGGAAAGTCAGTTCTCAAAGCTGCTTTTGCCTTGAGGGCACAGGTGAGTGCAGGATGGATTGCTTAGGAATGGAGTTGAGTTTTCCCAGGGGCTTCTAAAGTCACAACTCAGATCCCACCTCCCCCAAAGTGGTTTATAGTCTCAGAATAAGGGTGAATCAGAGCTAAATCAACCCTCTCCAGACTTACACCTCAGCGTTATGTCAGAGGGTTGATCCAGAGAACCTCAGGTGTTGACCTTGGATGATGGTGACTCCCGTCTGGTAGTACCAGCCTGCAGGTATCTTGTCAGAAGCAGAGAAATGTCTGGATAACATCATCCCAGGCCTTTCTTAGTTCTGCAAAGAAAGAGCTGCCTTTAAGTCCTTCCTCACCAGGAATTCTCGGCAGCTCACCCCCACCTATAAAAGGAAAAAACCATTCATGGAAGTCGTCCCACAATGACCTGCAATGTCTGGTCCATAGCGGGCAGAAAGAAACCTGTTCTCTCCTCAATCTTCAGTTAGCCCTCACTGTCCACTTTTCTGGGATGGACCTGGATCCTGCTGCAGGTTCTCCACAGACCCTGTCTATGCTGGACGCTCCTTCTTGCTAAGTGAGGTCAATAAAAAATCTGAAGTAGAACCATTAAAACTGATCAACCTCTTCCATATTTTCCTTTGCAAGGAACTAGAAGGCTCTCTTAACAATCAGGCAGCCCTGTGCGAAAGAGAGTTTCCAACACTGGGAAATTAGCTGTAGGGTCTTTGTTAGGAACATTTTCCCTATGGTGGACTGAGAACACTTCCTACCTCTTAACCTTTTCTCCTGAGCCTCACTCTGGTCTTCCCTAGTCCCACACACACCCCTTCCTGTCTCTTCTAATTGGTTTCAAGGCTGACTACCCCTGGGCTTGTGGTCCACACTGGACAGGAGGCAGCCACCAAATCAGCCCTGAGCGCTGTCAGCATAACCACAGGATTTTTAGCTGCATAGTGTCGGTCTCTGGTTTCATAAAAACCCCACACAGGCAGAAACCAAGTGTCGTTTTGCTGTCAAGGGTGTTCTTAGTTCCTAGAACAGTGCTTGGTACAGGATAGGAGTTAGCCCCCACTTTCCTGGGGAGTGAATAAAATCACAGCCTCTCTTCTGAGACCTAGGCAGCCTTGGGGCTCCCTTCTGCTTTTCTTGCAGTGCTAGACTTTCCATTCCTTCAGGAATACTGGGAGCCCCTCTCCTTATCTTGCCTCATTTTCCTCTTCTGTCACCTCCTTTTGTAGGAGACTTTCTGAGTTCCTGGGCCATTTGGTGCTTTCAGAATACTCTTAATAATAAAGACTAGTCCCATCTTCCTCTCTAAATAAATAAATAATTCCCAAAGTCCCTGTCATTGTCATCATCAAAACTGGCCACTGGCTCTCCGCCACTCAAGTGCAAGGCCCAGGCTCAGCACGAGGAAGGAATTTAAGCTCTGGTCTGTGCCAGCCCAAAGCCTAGGCATCATGGGGTAAGCTGGACCAGGGAAGATCTGGTAGTGCTACAGATGTGTAAACAGGTGAATGGGGAGTGTCTGAACAGCTGTCACCTTCTTAGAGAAAGAGTGCTATTTGCTTGGGGCAGGGTTGGGGGGCGTCCCTAATACGGACTGTGCTCAATGAGTGGTGCAATTTGGATTTTCTTTTTCATTTTTTGGTTGGGGGAAAGGGTGGGAGGAGTAATTAAGGGAGGCAAAAGAAGGACTAGCAAAAGAGGGAGTAGAGGAGGTATGAATAAGAGACCAAACTTGGACCTGGAACAAATGAGCCATTCCGGGACAAAGAGGCAGGAAGGCCACCTAAAAGCAAGGATGCCTAAGGCACCCTTGTGTGTGGTGTTGTGTGTGTTAGGGGGAAGGGGGGTGTGGGGGGTTCTCCCCAGAACATCCCCAGCCAGGTGATTGAGTTTGATTGTGTTGTATACTCAACATGACACACCTCAGCCTTCAAGGAAAGGTTGCAAAATAGAATTGCATCTGAATTCTCTAGATCTTAAACCCCAAAGGAGCCTGGCCAACCCTGGGTGACATCATCACTCAAAAGTGTCACTTGAGTTGGATTTTTCTGGGGGGGAGAGGCGCAGCAGAAAGCATGTAGCATGTTCAGTAAAAATTTTTGAGATGGGTTAAACAGAAACACAGAGGGCTGTGGAGGAAGAGGAAGATGGAGCCAAAATCAGGCTGTGGAGAGTCTGCGAAGCTAAGTTAAAGAGTGTGGGTTCTTTATCTGTTGGCAATAGGGAGCCCATGAAGATTTAGCAACCAAAGGAGTGTCTGGACCAAAGAGTGCTTGAGCAAAATCTCCCTGAGAGGGGTATCTGAGAGAGGTCCTAGGGCAGCTCCAGGAAGTGGGGCGGGAGATGGGAGGATGCTCCTGAAGGCCCAAAGGACAGTTAAAAAACTGCACGGGCGTTCAAGGACCATGAGCAGCCAGAGGGCCTGGACAGGAATGAGGTGGGTGGGAGGGAAGTACCAAGACTCAATAATGGCTGCCCAAGTGGCAAGACTCATGGAACAGGTGGCTGGTGGGGGAGAGGAGGAGAGGACAGGACAGGCAGGCACTGAATGAAAGGTGACATGGATGATGTTGGTGCCTGGCAGAAGGGTAGGGAGGGAACCCCAGGATCCCTGGAGAGAAGCCAAGGGGCTGGGAGGAAAATGTGCCAGGTGAGCTCTTGTGAGAGGCAGGAGGATTTTTTGACCTTTCACACTTCTTTTCTCAAATGCAAATTCCTCTCCCTTCCTTTTGTCTTCTCAAGTGTAGAGAGGCTTGGTGCTAGGCTGCACTGGACTAGGAGAGGAATTTCTTTTTCTTGGAAAAAGAAATGAGGTGATCCTCGCACACCCCACAAAAGCCCATTGCAATGGCAGCTTCCATACACCAGTCATAACTGCACAGCAAGGAGCCTGCGTCCAGCGGCCCCCATCTGCCACTTGTCCTTTGTCCGCTCTTCTTGGGACCACCCTACTATCCTCTCAAGATTAAGAATCCACACGGTTGTCCATGTACCCATTACCTTTTCGTTTATATTATGCGAAGCCCCAGCTCATCAAAGCAGCCCTTAATACGTCTGAAATGTTCCACAGACGAGAGTGTGAAATTCCTCCCAAACTTAAACTCCTACTGGGGCGAGCTAGCCTCGGGCGGAGTCTCGTGATTCTTCACCTCTACTTGCCAAGTTTGAATTTGTCATTTTTTATATACTGCAGTCGGAGGTCTCAGATTACTTTTCTCTTTCTCTCCTCTGCATTTATTTCTTCCCCAAGCCCAATTGTGTCACTGCTTGGCTAGTTTCCAAATGCTTTGTGGTATTCTCTTTTCCCCACCACCATGGGTTCCCCTGGACAGATAGTAATTATTTGGCCAAAAGCCCAATAATTACATGAGGTCCAGCTTTCTCTAACCCAAACTGAACTCTCATCTCACAGCACTAGTCCTAGAGCTATTTTAATTCCCTACACCCCAGGCTTTGGTCTGTTGGTGCCGCACTGATTCCTGGGGAACTCAGCCAGGGCCAGTTTTCCTGGGACCTGCCCTTCCCTCCCCTCCCCCGTCCCTGGGGCCCGGACCTCCCCTGAAGAATTGCTCTTGATCAATCCACCTGCAGTGCCAGATGGGCCCTGAAGGGGGCGTACAGTCTTCCTCAAGGACTAGACCCTCACATTCTGAATCAGAGTATTTTCCACCTGTAGGCTGCTGAGAAGGAAAGGAAACTCCTTACACTTTTTGAAGTCTTTTCCGTTCATCAGAAAGGCACAGTCAAACCTCCATGGGGTGTGCACCCTACCATCCTGGCCCTTTCTGACTAACTGACCCTTTCAAAGGCATTGGCCCATCTTCTGGGAGTCCTGTTCCTCCAGACAGGATGGCTTTCTTGCATGTGGGGAGAAGTCTGTCACCCTCCCATGTTCCCATTAGCCTCATGAAGGCCTCGTGGCCTCAGGTCCCTGGGATGGTATTTGGAGTCACATGTGTGACATGTGACCCTCTGGCTAAGACATCTGTGTCTGGTCACCATGATTTTTGATTCGGGAGGCGTCATAGCATCTGAAAGTGAAAGAAAAGGAAATGGGGCGGGGTGGGGGGGGAGTCACGAGGCTATGGCTTTGCCTGCAGGGATAAAGTTTGGAAGGCTAAGGAGGCATGCTGAAACAGGGTGTTGGAGAAAAGGCAGCCTGTAAATTTTGCCCCTCTAGTCCCTGGACTAGGAGTCACAGCATCTCCTGAGAACTTGTTGGAACAGAATCTCACACTGCTCACCGCCACATGGTGCACGCTGCACAGCTGCCAGGGTGAGTGCTCATGTGCTGTGTGACCTTGGCCTTTCTAGGCCGTGGGGCACCCTCCTCTTCCTCCCACCAGCCCCCTGCCAGGGAGATGGATGTTGGCATCCCTGGGCTGTAGCTCCTCCCACTGGAACGCCCAGGCCTCTCACACACAGCACTGGCTCCTGGGACTCCCAACATTGCTGCCTCCTCTCCCAGCTCTGGCGTGGCCTGGCAGGGTCCCTAGCCTGCAGAAACCCACACCACCACCCTCAAGCAGAAGCCACAGTTGATCTGACTAGTCAACTGGGGTCACCACCCTCCAGAATACTGGCCTTCTCCAGGGTGAAGTTCATAGCTTTCAGACTCCTGGGCCCTTGGTCCAGTACTGAGCTTATGGTGCATCTGTTCAAAAGTATCACGCTATGAATCCAAAGGGTTTTTGTGTTGTTTTTTTTTTTTATAGCCATGCCCAAGTCCATTCTCTGCCCTGCATGCGGGGGCCACACTGCTCCCAGTCTGGACATGGGCAAGTGCCCAGCACAACCAACCCAGACATCCTCCCCCGTGTCGGCAGGGGATCCATTGAGATACCGGTGCACCAGGGGGAACTGGAGAGGGTAGAGCCCCCAGCCTCTAGTTTAGCACTCCAGGGACAAATGGCCCGGGCTCAGAGGGTAGTTTCCCTCCTGTGGTGGAAACAGTTGGAATTCACAGAAACCCTCTGAGTTCAAGTTCCCCCAGTGTAGAATGAGGACGCAGAACTCCACGGTCTCCAGGGTCCCTCCAATGTAAATACCCACACTGCAAACTCCCTGGGTGTCATCCTGCTCAAAAGAGCTCAGTCCTTGGGTACAGAAGGCGTGTCGGATCTGGATCTTTCAGGCTCTATGGCCTCATTCCGGGGATACCTATTTGCAGCTTAGAGAAAAAGTGCAGAAGTTTTCATCAGAAGGCTCTGGTAGAATGTAATCTGACAGCAGTACTGGGATGATTGGCAAGACACCCAGGAGCCAACAAAATTGAATCCAAAGCTCCAACCACCAGCACCTCAGATACAGGGCTCAGGGAGACCCATGGCACACGGGGTACTGAGAGTTACAGTAGGTGAGAGAAAGCCCCCAGAGCAAGGTTGAATAGACTCATCCTAGGCAAAGAGCCTCAAATCCATCTGTCCATGGGTCCACATCTGACAGACTTGACATGGGCAGCAGCAGCCTTTGGAGGACCTTGCTCAATGCCACAAGGACACTCGCTCTCTCTGCTAGGGGAGGGGAGAATAGAGAGCCAGGACTGCACACAGTCCAGTCCTAAGTGCCTAGCTCAGCAGAGATCAGATGCTTCCTGCCTGGTTGTGCGGAGATAATGGTGAGTCACAGTGAGTTGAGCTCAGCACTCAGGCAGGTTGCCTCTTCAAGTTTCAGACTGAACTACTGGAAGGGGAGGGAGGTAACAGGGAGAAATGAGGAGGTGCAAAGGAGGCTACCCAATGTCTGAGCTCTTCTTGGGGGCTTACTCCTTGAACTCCAGGAGGCCTCTCTCATTCACAGCTTTTGCCAGCATAGGTTGGAGAAATACACTCAGAGGTGCTATGGCAGGAAGTACAATTAGAGACCCCACCTTTAAATATCTAGACATGGATATGGGGAAATGCTCACAGCACTGAAAAAAAAAAAGTCTGGTCATGTGATCCAAGTCTATAGAAGAAAAGATGGCAACACACACATAGAAGTCCAGAGGTCACTGGTTGTCCTGGCACAGCTGGTCCCTCCCTTGACAAGGCTGAGGCCACCCTGTCCCTTGCCATAACAGTTTATTCTCATCGTCCTTGGCAGGGGCGTGTCTGATCCTTCAACTTCCTCAGTCTGCCCACGAGTGGGTGTTTAATTTGTGTTTGCAAATAATGTGTGAATGGAATGGACGATGGATGGGAGGGAGGGAGGGAAGAAGGGAAGGGAGTAGGGAGGCAGGCAAAAGAGTTCAGAGGGAAGGAGACCAAAAAAAAAAAAATCTGTTGTTAATATCTGGATGGCTTGTTTTATCTTTATATACACCTATATTCCAATATTTCACCATTAAAAAGATCACTTTTACAGTAAATACACTTTGTATCGAAATTCTTATTTAGCATGGTTGCCAATGTTGCTTGGCAGCAAGTATCTGCCATTGACAGATAAGAAACTGTCAGCTGCCCTGTTGGATGGGGTGCCGTAGCAAGACTTGGTTGGGTCACCTATAAGCACCAGCGTTGCCTTTGGGAAGTGACCACAAGCCGAGAGGGAAGGACGGGACCTGTGAGGCAAAGCGGAGCATGGGGAACACTCTGCCATTTAAATCAGTCTGAAAGGTTTTTTGTGTTTTTTTTTTTTCCACTAACTTCAAGTCCTATTTTTAACTAAGGAATCCAGAAATCATTGGAGCCAAGGTGGCATTTTCATAACCTGACAGGTTCTTAAATGCTTATAAAAGAAATGAGGCTGAGTTTTTGAAATGGGGCCCCCAAATCTGTGCAAGCTTCCTACATCTAAGGAACAGAAGGACATAATTCCAGGGCTATGGGCCCCACTCAAAGCCAGCCCCTCAAACTGCCCATCATAAGGATGGGAAAAGGGAAGACATCAGAGGGGAAAAGACACCCTTCGTGGGTGCAATACGCCATCCAGCCCAGCGGTGTGCCCTGAGGCTGAACGCATTCTGCTTGTAAGAAATGGATATTGTCTCCAGAAGGAGGAGCTGAGTATCCAGGTAAGCAAAAGGCTTCCACCTCCATCTCCCTCTTTTTCCCCTTTGCTCAGGGGCCGCTTCCATGGACCCAAGCACCATGTACCACTGACTTCTTGGCCCAGGGAAAGAGGATCTCAGGAGACCCCTACTCCCCCCACATGCACACACTCACTCTCTGTGCCTCTGGAATCCCTCCACGGACCTGATTAAGATCAGCGCCCACCCCTCTGCACACCTGGCCCCTGACCTTGAACCAAGTCCCAGACTTGGTGTGGTACCGTGCCTAGCACCCAAGCCGTTAGCACCAGGCAACCCACTGCTAGCTAGCAGGGTATCTGCACAAGTTCATTACCAAAGCTTTGGTTTCCTAACTTTGAAGGTAGAAATGGTAACACGGAAGCTACTTTGCAGTGTTGCTGAAAACATTAACACACATTAACACATTAGCGCAGTGTTGAAATCACTTTACACACATTAACACATCCAATTCACAAGTACCTGGATGAGATCAGTACTGCCATGTCTCTGCTGATACAGATGAGAAAGGGGATCATTGAGGCTTAAAAGACATGACCTTAAAAAGTCACCCAGGTATAAATGTTAGTCCTGGACTCAGTTCCAGGGAGTGTGGTTTTAAGAGCACAAGTTCAGCTTACTACTATACAAATGAGTCTCTTTAAACGCCTGTAAAGTTCTTACCACTGTAACACAGTAAAAGCTCAATGAATATCGGATGCTCTCAGTTGCTGAGGTGAGGACACCTGAATTAAGCAGATACCAGCCGAGACAGGACTCTGGTGGAGACCTCATCTCCCTCACCTCCAACAGCCTTAAAAGCCAGGCTCATGCCTGCCCTCCTAATCCGGGTAGCCCAGCATGTCAGGGCGCTGTGCCTCCAGCTTCCTGAACGTCAAGCACTCCAGACCCTCCTTCCCACCTTGTATCCTGGCAAAAGGACACAACATCACCACCAGCATTGGAGTGAATGCTGGGCAGACAGGGACTGGTACACCTGGCAATGCTCACAAACAAAATTATTAAAATCCATTTCCTCAGCTACTTTATGTGGTGCTTACACAACTTGGCTGTTCTTCCCTTTCTGTTCTAGAATATGTCTAGTAATTATTTCCCACAGGTTGTGACTCTAGCTATAAAGTAAGGAGAGAAAAGGACAGAGATGCTTACCAAGACCATGGGGGAATGGGAAGGGAGAATGAGCTAACAGGGTGGTTGACAAGGCAGCTGAATCAATGATGGGCCCAAAATCTTATAACATGAAGACACAGTCATTACAAAGAGAAACAGGTGACCACGGAGCAGTGGCAGTCTCCAGCTTACCTCTCCAGCCTTGATGAGAAAAAAGAGATGTTGTTCCAGGAAATTCAGTCCCATAAATTCAATGCCAACACACAAGTAAAAAGAGCAAGAGTTAAAGGAGAAGGAAATAAGCTTTCTGAATTTTGCCAGGACAAAATGGGGACTGTATGACCTATTGACTCAAACCCACAGTCCTATTCTAGAGGGGGAGGATGGGATTATAAGGGAAAGCCCAGGAGCTCGGTTTGGGGTACGTGACCAAGTGCTGGCCTTGGTTATTGGTGCCACATCTCTGAAGTTGGCATGTCTTATTTGACAGAGGTTTGCTCCTTCCTGGCAGTCAGAGAGAGATGTGGGGGATGGGGGGAGGAGTTTCCTAGAAAAAATAGACTATTAACCTTGGGCTCCCAAAGAGAGAGAGACAGAGAATAAAAATGTCACTTTAACGAACATAGCAAAATTAACCAGCAGTGCAAGCTGGCTACAATCAAAAGTTTTTCCTTTTATAGTCCTGGTTATGTGGACAGTCTTCCCCCAGAACTAGGTCCCTAGTTGGCAAATGGCCTGTGGTAACATGGCAGGCCTGGAGTGGGCTCTCTGTGATGAGATCAGAACTTACAGGGAAACCAGGTGTGCTATTTCCCTGAGTGCACAGCCCAAGAGGGGTCCCAGGTGAGTTCATCCACCCCTACTATTTGCCAGGCCCCAGGCCTGGCCTGCAGCCCTCAATCTTTCTCCCTCCATTGCCATCTGCGGCTCATTACCAGGGGTTTGACACACGTGTGTGGACAGTGCAGTCTGCATAGCGGTGGTCCCATCCCTGCCACATCCCAGTCACCTGGCCACTCTTGGCCTTAGACATGAGCACAGGAATATCCCTAGGGAAGACAAACCCAGCACAGACTCTGAAATCAGCTCAGGGCATTTGGGCAAAGTATTCCAGGACCCAGGTGCCCTGGTGAAATCTAGAAAGAGAAGGGCATGGGCACCATGGGGCACTGTCCCCTCACCTGCAGATGCCTTTCCACATCACAATCTGAGTTGGGTGCCTCTTAGGACATGACCTTAAATGTCCTTGGCCCATAACTCAGACATCTTAGACCATCCCAAGGGTATACTCTTCGAATCTCAGAAGGAAAGTTTCCTAACAATCCCACTCAGGAAGAAGTACTGGAGGAGGCAGCAGGCTGGTGGTTTGAGACCTGCCTTTTATAAACCAAGTGATTTGGGGCAGTGACTGACCTCCCTAGACCTATTCCTGCACACCCACAATGAAGGCAAATGCTAACCCCACCATGTTGCCGGTAGGACTCAGAGGTTGTTAAGATGTCAGGCAAATGAAGAAGAATGAAATGTTATCATTCGCTGGTAAATGGATGGAATTGGAGAACATCATTCTGAGTGAGGTTAGCCTGGCTCAAAAGACCAAAAATCGTACGTTCTCCCTCATATGTGGACATTAGATCAAGGGCAAACACAACAATGGGATTGGACTTTGAGCACATGATAAAAGCGAGAGCACACAAGGGAGGGATGAGGATAGGTAAGACACCTAAAAAACTAGCTAGCATTTGTTGCCCTTAACGCAGAGAAACTAAAGCAGATACCTTAAAGCAACTGAGGCCAATAGGAAAAGGGGAACAGGTACTAGAGAAAAGGTTAGATCAAAAAGAATTAACCTAGAAGGTAACACCCACGCACAGGAAATCAATGTGAGTCAATGCCCTGTATAGCTATCCTTATCTCAACCAGCAATAACCCTTGTTCCTTCCTATTATTGCTTATACTCTCTCTACAACAAAATTAGAAATAAGGGCAAAATAGTTTCTGCTGGGTATTGAGGGGGGGAGAGGGAGGGGGTGGAGTGGGTGGTAAGGGAGGGGGTGGGGGCAGGGGGGAGAAATGACCCAAGCATTGTATGCACATATGAATAATAAAAGAAAAATGAAAAAAAAAAGATGTCAGGCAAATAGGAACTACTTTCTTATGGACAGGTGGGGAAAGGGACATGGCAAAATGGACATAGGCCTGGGACTTGTGGAAACAATCACAGAACCACCACATCTGTTCCAAGGATAACACCTAGTGGACCAGCTGAAGAACTGAAGAAGAAATTGCTTGCAAAGGCACTGAGCACACAGGAGGAACTCAAAGCCTGCTGATAGGGGTGACTACCCCCAGGTGTCCTCTGGGTCAGACACCTATAGCATGTACTTTGCTAAATTACACCTTTTTAATGATCACAATAACCAATGCCGTAAGCTTGCCCCACATCACAGGTGGGGAAAGTAAAACCAAGGTACAGTCCACAAGCAGCAAGGCCAGAAATCAGGTGACAGTCTGTCCTCATCCTGCTGCTTCCCCCACGACGGTCAGCACCACCCCGATGGTTTTCTTGCAGACTCTTAAGATAATTCATAACACATTTACCTACTCACAAAAGGGCACCTGCTCACAGCGCCTGGTGCCAGATGAGCCATTTGAACACTTAAACCAGAGACTGTCGGCCACCTGCTTTGCCAACAGGTACACACAATCTCTTTTGTGTTCCCATCCACATCAAATTGGCTCATCAAAAAACCCATCTCCGGGAGGATTGTGCTTTGCTGGTAAGCTGACCCACTGAACCTAAGAAGAAATAACACTCAGCTTTGAGGCAGTTTACAAGGAGAGTCACAAATGGGAATTCTTAGCCCAAAGACTCAGGTAGCAAGGCACAGTGTGACTCGTGACAACCTGGAACGTTCACATCTATTTGCCTCCCTACAATAATGGAAAATATAAAAACTTTCACGAGTTGAATGCTGGGTACCGTACACTGAGTCTACATCAAGTGTTCTTGAATTCTCTGATAAAAACCACAAGGAATTAATGGCACTCCTGGATTGGAGGTCAGAACTGGCTCCCACCCATCACCAGGAGCAGATAGAGCCTTGCCTGGTACTGTGGTACAAGATACCTCCAGGTCCCCAGAGCTGTCCCCTGTCCCACATACACAAATCATTTATTTACGTAAGAACAGACTGAACCCAAATCCCTCTGGAGACACAGGAAGCTGCCAGTGATTAAAACACAAGCCATATTTTCATGTGCAAGTTCACAATGCTTATGAGGAGAGGTGCAGGACAGGTGGGTGATTGGAGAGGGCTCAGTCCAGTGAGGTGACATGGAATCAGTACACTGATGATGCTGGTAGCACAGCCCTGCCTACCCCTCCCCTACCCTCTAGGAGGTTCCGCTCTCCTGAGATGGCTCTTGTAGCCAAAGTCTCACCATAAGTTTAGGACACTGGTGTGCAACACCCCCCTACACCCTCCCTGGGATGGGGACTTGAGTGTCATTTTCTCTATTCCTCCCTAAATTCAAGAATCAAACTGAATCAGGGGTCCTGCTCACCCCTCTCCCCGACGGGCTGGCTCATCCCTGGGTGTCAGGAGGAACCAGAGTGGCAGAAAAGCACTTGGAGGTAAAGAAGGCTACAGACAGGCAAAGGCCAGTAGGTCACACCCTCCAGCTTCATGGTAATGTCCAAAGTCACCATGTTTGAATGGAAGTGAGTGAGCGTTTCTTTTTGCCTGTACCTACCTAGGGGTTAATCCAGACTGGGCCTATCCAACCCACATTCGTAAACGGCTGAGCAGAGTCAGCTGAGACAGAAGTCAAAAAGTCTTTGACATGACTGGGTCTGTTCTCTGCAGATATCCCAAGAGACTCCAGATGCAATGAGGGCTCAGTATTTCCTAACCAAAGAGCCAGCTTCCAGGGACCGATCAAAGAGCCTACAAGTGTGTTATGCAAAGACAGCGAGTTTTCCCCCAGCACTATCCCAGTCTTAGGCCTTTTTCTAAGTCACCAGGCCCCACACACCCACCTGGGCCCCCTGCCCACCCTCCTCCACAGCCCGAATTCCCAACCACAGAAGAAAGGCACCTTTCTGGCCTCCACCAGAAAACACTCAAACTCAACACACATGTGGTTCACCTCTAAAGGGTCTTTATTTAAGTGCCTGTGGTGCTGAGGTTCCATCAAGGGTTTAGAAGGTCATTGTCGTGGCCTCTCCCACCAGGACCTGTGGCGAGTGCCTGGCAGGCAGACCTGGATCCGTGGCTTTTCTCCATAAGGCAGAAGAATCCAGCTTTTCCAGCCATTCAGCTGCAGCCATGGGACATGCCGAGAGCCGGAGTTCCAGTTCAGAGGCTGGGAGGGCACACAGCTGTGAGGTGGCCCAGCCTCCTAGAGTCACCACTCTGGCCGTGATGGAGGAGAGAGATAAAAGCAGCCACAGTGGCTGATTCCAGTCCCACCCCTCTGGCAAACAGGGTGGATGAGGGAGAAGAAAAATCAACAAAGAAGTGGCTCTAGGTCTGGAATGTTCTCTGTCCTGCAGAGGCCAAAGAGACTAGAGGTGCCCAGGAGCCAGGGCAGCCCCTTTACCACCTAGTGGGGTTTTTTTTTTTTTGGGGGGGAGGGGGGTGCAGTACTAAGTTTTGAACTCAGGGCCTTGTACTTTCTAGACAGGTGCTGTACCACTTGAGCCACACCCCCAGCCCTTTTTGCTTTAGTTATTTTTCAGACAGGGTCTCCCGCTTTTTGGCTGGGGCCACCTTGGATCTCGATCCTCTTACCTACCCATACCTTCTGAGTAGCTGGGATTACCACCATACCTGGTCCCTCTTTCCTACTGCCTCCACAAGAGCCCCTCTCAGGAAACAGAAGAGACCGAACATACGGGTGACTGAGGAAAATGTGGGAGGTTTTCATCCTGGGCAATGGAGCCAGGCAATAAACAGGCAAATGCATGACTCTGAACAATGCCGGAAAGGAAAAGAAGGGATGAAAAAAAAAAAAAAAACAAGTATCTCTCTAGACAGATGAGACCCCCCCCACACCCAGGGTCCCAAAGGCACTGCTAGTAGACTTGAGCATCTGGGGTGCAGCAATAGGGAAGAAGAGCTAAGTGGGAGGCCTCCATCAACCTGAGACGTGGGCCCGAGGCCCTGTTTCCAGAAGGGTATCTCTGGGTAATGTCACTTCACCAGTTCCCAGGTGAAGCACCTACCTGTGGAGGGGCTTCAGTCCACCCTGGCCTGGCCTGACTTCCAACACAGTCCCTGACGCTTTTCTTTTCTCAGCCAACCAAGCCATCATTCGCTTAAATTACCACAGTGATTTTTCTACAATTATATTTCTAAAACAAATGACATGGAACTATGACAGGGTAGAGAAACACCAAAAAATAAAAATGAAAAAATATATTACTAACCAAAAGCTTCCTAGGGCTTTCCACTCCCTTGAGGGCAGCTATTTGAGATACAACCACACCCAGGTGTGCACATTTTGTTTCCCTGACACTTGAAATTCAAAATTCTTTGTGAATTAGCCATGATTCTTATTTCTGCCAAGACCCCTGTAAAGAAGGAGGCAGGAGGAGAAAGTCACATCTTGTACATTTGTGGTGGGGGCTGACCAGTTGCAAAGTTGAAATTTCACTCCAGCCATCACCCTAAAATACATCCAGAACTGACGACGAAGCCCAAGGGACCACTGAAGGGTCAGCAGTCCAGCAGTAGATTTGGGACAGCAGGGTGTCAGGAATTCCAAACACACAGCTAAAGACACTCCCGTCATCTTTTAGATTCGTGATCCTTCTCATAGCACTTTCACTATCATCAAAAAAAAATTCTTTTACATCAATGCTTCTAGTCTTTGCCCCTTAAGAAGGCAGAAAACCTCTTAACGGTGTGTGTGGGGGGGTGACCTTTCAAAGGGGTGCCCAAAGGGTAAGCAGAGGCAACTTTAGTGTGGTGATTTGGAAGCAAGCTTTGCCGGTGACATTCTGAGACTGCAGCCAGAGTTTTGTGAATAAACATTTGTTTTGGCTTCAACCCTTCAGACAAGAGGCAGCTCCCAGATTCTTCACTTGCAGCTGGCCAAGTTCCCACAGGATGTGAACATGCGAAAAAACAGGTTTTACCTGAAAGATAAGAGGAAGGATAAGAATCAGTGCCTACCAGCAGAACACGGGGCTCACCTGACCCCTTCCTAACAGTCCCCATCCCTTGGACCACCCTGCCTCACTGTCCTTCCTGCATCTTTTTAGCTCTTGAAAACTACACACTCCCCAACCACAGGGCCTTTGAACGTGCTGTTTGGAAGGCACATGCTACTCTTCCAAGTAACTCGTTCCCTCTCCACACAGACCCCTCATACACAACCTCTTTTCTCCTTGTATCCCTCCTTCTGAGCCCATCCCACAGGACTCAGAAAACTTATTTTTGTAAAAGTCCAAGCATAAATATTTTAAACTTTTCATATCCACAGTCTCTTTGGCAACTGCTCAACACTGTTGTGACAGGAAAAACAGCCACAGATAACATAGAACGCTTGGGCACAGCTGCGTTCCAGGAAAACTTTATAGACACTGAAAATTGAATTGCATATTACTTTAATGTGTCATGAAACAGTCTTCTTCTTTCAGTTCTTTTTGCAACCATTAAATGTAGAAATCATTCTTGGCTCATGAACTGTTGCTACAGGATGCATCTGGAATGTCCACCCAAAGGCCCACGAGTTAAAGGCTTAGTTTCCAGCTGGGTGCTATTGGGAGGTGGCGGGTCCTTTAAGAGGTGGGGCCTAGTAGAAGATCTTTAGGTCATTGGGGGTGTGTCCCCATTGAGGATTATGGGACCCCAGTCTCTCCACCTCGTGACGAGGTGGGCAGTTTTGCTCCACCACATGCCCCTGCCGTGACGTGCTGTCACACCACACACCCAAAGCAATCGGGCCAGTCCATCGTGGATTGAAAGCTTCAAAACTGCCGGCCAAAATAACGCTTTTCTCTTGTTTAAGTTGATTGTCTCAGGCATTTTGTCAGAGTACTGGAAAGTTGAGTGACAGCACCATAACAGATGTGGCCCACGGGCAGTGGTTTGTTGACCCCCTGTTTTATGTATCTGACTGGGGTCTGTGTCTTGCTTAGACTGAGAGCTCACACAGCAAGATCCCCAGCTAAGCTTGCTGGTCTTCAGACTCGAGCATCAACGCGGTGTCAGACACCGTCCGGGGACAAGAAATAACTGTGCAATGAGTGACAGTTTAAAACCTCAAATCTAAGCCAGGCACTGGTAACTCACACCTGTAATCCCAGCTACGTGGGAGGCTGAGATTGGGAGGACTGCCGTTCACCGGCAGCTCAGGCAAATAGTGTTCAAGACCATCATCTCCACCAATAGCATGTCTGTCATCCCAGGGACGGCAGGAAGTGGAAAACAGGATTACAGTCCTGTCTGGCCTGGGCAAACGGCAAGACCCTATCCCCAAAACAACCTGAGCAAACAGGACAAGAGGTGTGGCTCAAATGGTAGAGCACCTGTTCTGCAAGCATGAGGCTCTGAGTTCAAATCCTAATACTACAAAAACAAAAAACAGCTGAATCTCTTCAAAATCTTTAAAGAGACATAGAAAAAAACGGGGAAACTGCTATCATTTGGCATTCAATTGTGGGCATCATAAAAGCACACAGGTAAAAATTTAAATCTCACAAAATTTCAAGACTGGCAAAGCTTTCAAAGACTAAGCCAAGAGCCAGGCCAGAGTGCAGGGGGCTGATGTCCGCTGCAACTGCTCGCCAGGTCCCAGGTCAACCAGGTGCAAAAGCCACACAAGCAACATCAGAATGCCTCTTGAAATACAGAACCAGACACAGATGTGCGTGTAAACAAAAGCTGCCAGCAGCGGCTCGCTGCACCTAGGAGGACCAGGTGCCAGGATCAGCTCAGGTGTGAATTCTACACCACCGACACCGGCAATAGGCAGCTGCTCTGGTGAGCCTGTGTCTTATGGGAGGCCCCAAGAGCACCCTGGGGGAGCCTCTTACCAGGCCCCGCACCCCTCAGGGTGCTTGCTGCCTGTGTGTGTGCCCCTCGTACCTGTGAAAACGAGGCCAAGTGGAACACAGCAGACAGGGGGTGCCCACCACTCATCACAAACTCCTCACCTGTCCTCAACTACTTCCTTGGCACAACTAGACCTCCAGCACATGGGCAGAAGGGCCTTGTGAGCCCACCCAGTGTGGGGTCCCTAGGAAGTAGACACAATGCTCTCATTCCAGGATGTGCAAGTCAGGTCTGCTTTCTCCCATTCCCAACCCACCCCGCAGGGGCCACGACTGCAGAGAACCCCAGAATGTCCTTGTTCCCAAGACAAGCCACCAGGCATGGTCCCCAGCACTGTCACAGAAATCTCACTGGTTTCTACTTCTATCCTGCAGGAAGTTATCCACAGGCAGAGGGTGGGGGCAGGAGGCAGGCATGTTTAGAATTCAGATCCATACTCAAGTGGAACCATATCTCCCCATGGAAGAAGCAGGGCACACACACCCATTTTTGGCAAAGGCAGGGCTGGCAGGAGCAGGGTGCTCTAGCAGACAGCATACCTTTGGACTGTACTGTCACAGCTGCGGGCTGTATCTGCCTCGCCCTGGGGACACCTAGAGGGTGTAACAAAAGAATCCTGCAACAAACAAGGGAGGCACACTGTACCAAAACCTCCGCTGCAACTGCTCGCCAGGTCCCAGGTCAACCAGGCGCAAAAGCCACACAAGCAACATCAGAATGCCTCTTGAAATACAGAACCAGCTCAAAATCCCAGCGCTCTCTGTACTCCATTTAGCTATCAGTTCTTGCTTATAAGTACCCTTTTTATGTACAGATCTAGAAACTGGTTTTCTGGCCCTGAGCACTGGGCGGGGAGGTGGTCTCATCTCCTGGATTATGGCACCCAAGCTCTGTGGAGCACAAAGAAAGCTGTCATCATATCTTCCTCTACATTCTCTACCTGGCTGACCCACCCAGGCTCCAAGTCACAGGTGTTATCAGAAAGTTACACGTGTCATCATAAGAAGCAGGTTACTGCCTCATTGCCCAGCACCAAAAAAACTGTTTTCTCTTTCCCTCAAAGAACCTAAAATTATGATTCAACTACACCTGATTTAAATGTAGTTTGTTTCCTAGAGAGAACCAAAACCATTTGCTTGAGCTATATCATAATAGGGAAAAACAAGTCCCAGAGAACAGACTATTAACGTGCAGACAAAGAAAAGTCTCTACATCGAACATGACACTGGTCTGAGAACCTTGGTTCTTTCATACTCATTGACCTGAAAAGTTGCTTGCAATACGCTGTTCAGGTGCAAAGCTGTTGCAAATAGTCTTTGTAACATGATCCTGTTTGAAGAAAGAGAGAAAAATCCGCAGATGTGTACTCACGCACACTCTAGTGGTTACCACTAAGCAGTGAGATGAGGGGTGAGCTTGTTTTGCTTTGTTTCTTATCCGGGGTTTCCACAACGAGCATTCCAGATGGAATAAGTAATGCTACCTCTACCCAGTCCAGACACAGGCCAATAATAAAAGGTACAATACTGGGATCTGTGGAAAGATGGTCCAATCTAACCCCGACTTCTTGATCTATAACATTTCATCTCTCCACAAGGTCACGATGCTCCAGTCAGCAAAATTCAAACCATCTGTAAACTCTGTTTTTTTAATACTGGGATTTGAACTCAGGGCCTCACACTTGCTAGGGAGGCGCTCTACCACTTGAGCCCACTCCGCCAACACAATCTATAAGCTGTTAGATGCAAATGCTGCCTCTTTTGAGAATTAAAGTTCACAGAGTAAAAGGGTCGTCTCTGGGCCTGAGGACAACAGTGGTTTGGCATCTAGTGAGTCACCTCCAAGTTCACTGGCATCCCGGTTTTATTTCAACCACAAACAGCACACACTTCTCGTGGGAGCCCCCTGAGTTCAGTACTCCAGGATAAGTGGGGAGACAGGGTTGTGCCTGGCAGTGATGACGAATATCTACGGGAAGCAGCTAATGCAGACAAGGAGCAGGATGAATGCTTCTGCCAGATAAGACGTCTGACAATGGCTGGCCTAAATAGTCAGTGGGAGAAGTTACAAAAACGAAACAGAACACACCCAAAGAAAGTTTAAGAGGGGATGCAGAAAAAACTAAAAATTGAAAAGCTGGTTCTTTGCATAGACTTAATAAAATTAAATTGGTTAGGAATGCAAAAGGCAGCCCAAATTACAAAGATTTACAAGATGATAATAAAAGAATATTGGGAAGCTGGATGCTGTGGTGCACACCTGTAATCCCAGCACTTGGGAGGCTAAGACAGGAGGATGGTGAGTTTCAGGCCAGCCTGAATTACCAAACAAGACCCTGTCTCAAAAAACAACACAAAACACTATTAGAAACAACTTTAGTCAAAGAACACATTTGGAAACTCAGATGAAATGGACAAAGTCCAGAAAAACACAACTCATCCAAACTGACCCAAGAAGAAATAAAGACTAAATAGTCCTGCAATTATTCAAAAATCTGAAGGTCAACAGTTAAAAAACTCTTCACACAAAGGCAGCATCAGGCCCAGCCAGTGTTAATATGCTCCAAATATTTAGGAAGCAAATGATTCCAATCTGATACAAAGTAATTCCACAGAAAAGGAAAAGTCTTTTTTTCTTGGTGGTACTGGGATTTGAACTCAGAGCCTTACACTGTTAGGCAGGCGCTCTGTGGCCTCCCAGCCCCATTTTCCTCTCTCTTAGTGACTGATATATGGTCTGTTCTGTTTTGCTGTTAGCCTATTTGTCAGGCTTTGGGGAGAATTGTACTAGACTCATAAAACGAGCAAGCAGCAACACATTTCAGTATTTTCCTGCTGGTGGAGTGGCTCAAGTGGTAGAGCACCTGCCTAGCAAGCATGAGGCCCTGAGTTCAAACCCCAGTGCCACCAAAAAAAGAAAAAAAGAGACAAGAATGTCCTAAACAAATATTAGCAAACTGAATGCAGCGATGCATACAAAAAAGCTGAATATGACCAAGCTTTTTTTTTTTAATCACAGGTATGGGAAACTGATTGACTACTAGAAAATTACTGAAAATAAAATCACCACCTTAACAGATTAAAGGAAACACTATGACCCCAGCAGAGCTAGAAAAGGCATTTACTAAAATCCAACATTAGCACACAAAGAATAGAGGAAAACTTACCAGGGCAGAAAAAAAAATCCACAAAAAAACTAGACCAAACACTACTCTTAGCATACATTTTTAAGATCAAGAATAAGACAAAATGCCTGTGATCACCACTTCTACTTAACATTGACTTAGAGGCTGAGAGTAGGAAGAGGCTAAAAAAGAGATCAAATGTTTTAAGGGCTGGAGAGGAGGAAGAGGGGGCAGGGACCCTCACTACCTCTCAGAAGAGTCAACGACAAAGGCCTTGTTTTTCCCCGGTTTCACCTACAAGAGTCAATGGGATTCCAATCAAAACCTGAGTCTGACAGCTGATTTAAGCAGATGGACCAAAGGCAAAGGACAGCCAAGATGGTACTGGAAGAATGTAGCTCAGTAGGTGTGAAAGGCTTGACTTCCAGGGACAGGGAAGCCACTGAACGGGAAGGATGCAGAATGGAACCCAGCCTGGTTGTGCTTCTCCTACTCCCCGTGGCGTCATGCAAGCCATTCCCTCTCCGAGCCTTCTAGCCCCCAGCTCTTAGGCCAGAATGTCACATGTTCAAAGCAGATCCCCCAAGAACCTGAAGGCACACTGTGAAGGTCAAGGTCATTCTGCCTTTCCTACACAGCATCATGAGGAAGCACAGCCATCTGGAGCTCATTGGCAAATTCCATCCACGCACCCACGGCTGGAAGAGATGTTTCTCTCTGGGTGCGCAGCGTGGGGCGCATGCAGCTGCTTGGGCCAGGTGTGTCCCTCCCTGCAAGCTTGTGGTCTTGAGTGGGACCCTTCCTTTCCTGACTTTGCATTCTCATTTGAGAAGACCAGGGACTAAGCATTTCTCTAGTAGCACCCCCTGCCCCATTTCTCGGTGCTATGGGACCTGGGGAGGGATCAGACCAGATGCCTCAGAAGCAAAATGACCCAAGGTCCAACACGTAACCAGAGAGCAAGGTCACACGGACACCATGGCCCAGGTTCACCGTGCTCTGACAGGCGAACAGGTCCACCCACCTGACCCCTGGAGCCCAGAAGGAAACCTCAGTCCCCACCCGCACCTGTATTTGATGTCAAATACTGTAGCGTCCTCGTCCTCGTCGTCCTCCTCATTCAGCGGGGCCATTTCCACACGCTCGGCAGGAGTGGTGATAATGTCATATTTGCGAGTCTTCTTTAACCTCCTTCCCAACCTGGAAGAGAGCCACACTCATGAGAATACAGCTGGAAGAGAGAGAGACATCCAGGAGGTGACACAGGCATGACAGCCACCGCTGAGCTGTGGGCAAACTTCCTCCCATCTGAGGGCACCATGGTCCACACCGAAGGCAACACACGCTGACCCTAGGACACCTGGTTAAGACCCCAGCAGCCTGAGGACCTCAAGCAAGTTATGACCTCATCATCCTTATGATGGTCACACACAAAGCAGAGATAACCCGCCCTGAGCACCCCAGACTCAGTAATCAAGATAATCTATGCGTGCAATACTTTTAAAAAGGCAAAATTCATGCAAAAAAAACCATAATGAACAAAAGATCAAAACAGCCAAGTGAAGAAAGGACCCAGCACAGCCTGGCTGGCAGTTGTGTATGCTGCCTGATTGGCCAGTGAAGGGGACCTGGGTCAGAGCTCAGTCATACTGTACTAGTGTGATGTGGGCGGGGGGAGCCAGTCCCCTCATTAGTAAAACAGGACAGGAATGGTCTTCAGGAGGACCACCTGAGATGGGTCTTAACAAGCTCGAGTGCAGGGGCCCGTGGCTAAAGTCACCCTTAGTAACGGCAATGAAAGTAAATTAAAGTCAAACATGCTCTGTCCTCTCTGTCATGACAAGGACATGTGAAAGTGAGTCAATATTGTCTCCATCCTGAGAATTTATGACGAGAGCAGTTGTAACACTGCGCTTTTACCTTTGGGGTAGCACAGGGTCAGCACGGGCCACAGCAAAAAGGGCTTTCAGTCACTATCACAAGAATCCCAGCATGAAGGCTGCAATTTCATTGATCCAGGGTATGGCTGGAACCGTGCAATGTCACCAAGAAAAACACTCTGATTGCATCTGTTTCTCCAAGATCCTGGACCTTTTCCTGATTGGCTCTGTGTTTTCTGCTGGCTCTTCTTTTTAAAAAATATTTGTTGGGTTGGCTGAGTGACGCAAATGGTAGAGCACCTGCCTAGCAAGTGTGAGGCCCTGAGTTCAAACCCCAGTGCCACAAAAAAAAAAGCCCTCTTTAGCCAGGCACTGGTGGCTCACACCTATAATCCTAGCTATTCAGAAGGCAGAGATCAGAAGGATTGAGGTTCAAAGCCAGCGCCAGGTAATAGTTTGTGAGACCCTATCTCAAAAAAATAATAATAAAATCACAGAAAAAGGTCTGGTAGAGTGACTAAAGGAGTAGGAGTACCTGTCTAGAAAGCATGGGGTCCTAAACCTTAGTACTGCCAAACATATATGTCTCCCATGGAGACTACGTCAAAGACACAGGTGAGATCCTTTTGCCTCCTGCACACAGAAACTCTTCCATAAATTTGTAAAAAGAATGAAAACAGAACTCGACTTTCAGGTTTTGTAAAAATTTCTTAGTAACTTGCTCTTGGCTTACCTAGTATGAGTTACCAAAAATAAGATTTACCAAAGTGTTATGTTGTTTACATAGGAAGACTTAGTACCCTATGTCAGACACAAATCAAACTGCAACGTACAGCAACTTCTCTCTCCTCAAGGTTCTTTGGGTAGACAAAAGACATAAAATATGTCCGGATCAGTAGCTCATACCTGTAATTCCATCTACTCGGAAGGCAGAGACAGGGAGGATCACGGTTCAAAGCCAGCCCAGCCAAAAAGTTATGGAGACCCCATCACGTGCTCGCTTTGGCATGTGAAAACTGGAACCATACAGGGAAGATTAGCACGGCCCCTGCTCAAGGGCAGCACGCAAATTCGTGAAGAGTTCCATAAGGGAAAAAAGATCCCATCTCAATGAAAAAACTGGGCATGGTGGCACATGCCTGTCACCCCAACTACATAACAAGTATGTGTAAATAAGAGAATCGTGTTCCAGGCCAGCCCAGGCATAAAAGCAAGACCCTATTTGGAAAATAGCTAAGGCAATAAAGGGGCTTGCAGTGTCTCTAGTGGTTAGAGCACCTGCCTAGCAAGTGCAGAGCCCTGAGTTCAAACCCCAGTCCTGCCAAAAAACTTTTAAAAAGACACGAGACCTTGGGAAAGAAGGAGACCACAACCAGAAAATCTGGTGAGCTCCACCTCACTGCAGAACAATTTCTCTTTCCTGTATCATCACCGGCTCACACAGGCGGGGTCCACACACAGCATGAAGAATGGTAAAAACCCCAAGCCTGGTAGTAAGAGGCTAAACCAAAGGGACACAGCCAGTCAGTCACCTTGTCACAGATGGCTGGCTGAGGGTCCTTTTGTTCTATTCAGATGGAAATAATCAGAGCTCCTGAGTGCCAGAGGCTGCATGCTTATAGCTCTTGGCCCCTGAGAGGCCCTTGAATACAGACCACAGAAGAGGCAGGAAAACGACACCAGCCTTGAGAATTCTAGAGTTTGCAATGCTTTCACACCAGCCTTTCCAACTACACGACCTCAGAAAAAAATCATGAACCCCACCCAAGATAATACACGATGGTGTGAACTTGACGAGGCCACAGGTGCCCAGACATGTGGCCTCTCTTGGATGTGTCTGCCGGAGTGTCTCTGATAGACTAGATAACCAACAGGCCTCCCCAGAGCAGGTGGGCCTCGTCCAATCAGTGGAAAGCCCAAGTAGAATAAAAGGCTGCCCCTCCCTGGAGAAGTAAGAAGACCTCCTCCTGGCAACAGACGTCAGTTTTTATCCCGACTTCGGACTCACATGGAAACATCAGCTCTTTCTGGGCCAGAAAAGTGCTGGCATTTGAACTGGCACTTACGCCACGGGCTCTTCTTGGGTCCCCAGGTTTCAGAGGACATGTCTTAGACTTGTTTGCCTTCACAATTTCATAAGCCCGTAATAAATATGCCTCTCTTGTGCCCCTCACTCTCTCCCACACACACTCACACACTCACTCACACACACACTCACGCCCTCACGCTCTGATTCCATCGAGAGCCCTCACCAACACAAAAGGCCATTAGCGAGACCCCTTATCCGGGCTCCACACCGGTGGTGACACAAGCTCTATTTCAAACACTCAATGCTCTGAGGCACAACGCCCTTTACAAAAGAAGTGCAATTCCTTCCCTTTTGCTGCCAGGCAGGTTAACAAGGGAAAAGTGAGAATTCAGGAGAAGTTTGAAGGCACTCAGGATGCCATTCTTGGCTGAAGTGCACAGCGTATGGTGACAGGAGCCTCCAGTGACAAGCAGGAGGGAAGGCCATGGATGTGTCGGGAGAAGGCAGGGGACAACCCCTTCCTCTGCCAGCTGGACAGCCCAAAACGTAGGGACAGAATGGATCAGCATTCCCCACAGACATTTAGAGCCTAACTGTCCTGGGATCAGAGAAGATGCTATCCTCGCTGAGACAGAGAGCCTCTCAGAGCCTAACTAATGTCACCAAGTCCCCCACGATCCTGAGTGTGGACACATCTGTGTGTCTGCTGTGGATTCAGCACTGTCCCCTCTGGCTCCGTGTTGGAGTTTAATTCCCACAGGGAAGTACTAACGGAATGGAAATGTAATCCCGCTATGTGTCAGGGGGTGGGGACTTGGGGACACGGTTAGGATTATAAGAAGAGGGAAAGAGCGCCTGTCTCTGACCACGTGATGTCCTGGGCCTCCACCTTAGGACTCTGCCCTCAAAGCCATCACCGACATCACCGAGATGTGGCTCCTCAATCCGGGACCAGAACCAGGAACCCAAATCAACCTCTTTTCTTTATAACTCCGTCCAGTCTGTCGCATTGTGTTAGCAGCAGCAGAAAAGCAGACTAACCCTGTGTATTCTTACACTAACGGTAGTAGGGGAAAGTCGAGCTGTTCTGGGTGATAGCCCAGAATTCACAAGTGCCTTCACGGGAGGAACTCGTAAATCAGCCTGCACTAAGCCTACAAGGTACTCGTTGCTGTTATGGGGGGGCTCAGGGAGGTCAATCTGCCCACTGCACGTAGCCAGTGAGGGGCAGGGCTGGGTCCATGGCCAAGGCTCTTCCTGGGAAGCCCACCTCCTTCCCGGGGTTAAGTGAAAGTATTTCCCAGCCACGGACGCTTTGAAATGTGCCACCGAGAGAAGAGAACATGGGGCTGAGGGGCACAGACTTTGGGATCAACTCAGGACAATCTCAGAGCACAGGGAGCACATCTGCCCTCAGAGGGACAAGGGTCACCTTGAGCCACCCTGCCCTTGCCAAAAGATGAAGGGCCAGCTTTTCCTTGCTACCTTCTACTCACTCCCAACAGAGCTCCCCAGTCCACATCCTCACCAGGTTTGCACCCCCCTCCTTGTCTCTCCCACCAGCAAACTCTGCCTTCTTTCCACTTTCTGGAATGTGTCACTTTGCACAGCTCACATGTTCCTATCCAGGCACACTTCTAACAAACACTTTCTAAGTGTGACTGACTCCCTTAGGACACGTGCTGGTTTGGAGCCAGCCAGCATCCATTGTCTGCCTCCTTTGGCCATCTGCTGCCTCCATGTCTGGACGTAGGATTAAGCCTGAGCCAATCGGTGCATTGTAACCCCCTAGCCAGCCAATGGCAGGGGAAGGAGACATGACCAAACAGAGCTAATCACCCTTTGTTAGGAATACTGGAACAGGGGGAGAGAGGTGCCCTGCCCACTGGCCTTGAAAAGCCAGATGGTGTAAACCATCTTGCTACCCCCTAGATACAGAAAATAAAGCCACCCTGAAAGAGAGCAGGGTGAGTAGAGATAAACCAAGTCCTAAATCTGCTACAAAGCCAGCCTTCCATTCATATGAAGGGACCCAGTGACAAGAGTACGGAAATTTTTGCTTAAGGTCACCTGTGGATAGATTTTCCAAACATCTGGGTGACTTGACCTTGCAGGACCTTAGGACCGTTCACAAGCACAGAATCCTGAGGAAGCATCTGCACTTGCCTGAGTCTCTCCGGGGGTACTGGGGGAGCCAGGGCCACCTGTAGCTTGAAGACAAGGCACCTGGTTGTAGACAGAGTCCCCATGAGGGGTCAGACTGACAGCCAGCTACAGCAGGCAGCCAAAGAAGACAGCAGTCAGTGAAAACTGCCAAGCACAACACTTCCTGTTGGAACAACAGGAGATTCCAGAAACAAAGAAGGGAAGGGGGACGGTGCTGACCCATCCCCAAGGGCACAAGTTCTCTTTTCTGGAATCTCATTAACCACATGTCCTCAACAGAGATAGCAAATGACAGTTTTAAATAAATGTCTAAATTGTCTTCACAGGAGCAGACCAGACCAGAGAAAATTCTAGACTAAACACATCACGCTTTCATTGGAACCAAAACACTCACTTCTACAATTGAAATGAGATGCTCAGAATTCTTTCACTCTGTCAGGTGTTGTGGCTCATGCCTGTAATCCTTAGCTACTTGTGGAGGCAGAGATTGGGAGGATTGCAGTTTGAGGCCAGCCCAGGGGAAAAGTTAGTGAGACCCCATCTCAACCAACAAGCTGTTCATGGTGACACATGCCTGTCATCCCAGCTACACTGGAAGCATAAATAGGAGGTGGTGGTCCAGACCCCAAAAACAGGAGATGCTATCTGAAACCCTAAAGCAAAAAAGGTTGGGGGTGTGGCTCAAGAGGTAGAACTCTTGCCTAGCTAGGAGGAGGCAATGAGTTAACAGCAGCCACCATGATGGGGCCACCCTTGGTGCCAAACAGGGCAGACATCACCTTATCACAGTCTCCAGCCAGCCAGTGAGGCAGGAAGGGGTCCCACTATGGAGTGAAGGAAATCTAGCCAGGACACGTGAAGGGACCTGCCCTGGTAGGTGGGACTCAAATCCGGGTCCATCATACTCCAAACATGCCCCAGAGGTCAGGACACTGAGGGGACTCAGGTGTCCCCACCCGAGGAGCAGGCACTCAGGAGATCCTCCCAGGCCATTGGAAGGTCAACCTCCAGCTCCTTTGATCTCCAGCCAGGTCCTACTCCGACTAAAAGCAACCAAAAGAAGTGTGTGTGTGTCCACAGCAGGGCAGACTGTGCTTCAGTCACAGAAAGGGAGAGGGCCACCTAAATTAACCTACAAGTTTAATGAGATGTAATAAAATAACACAGGTTTGGGGGGAGGGGGCAGCATTGGGGTTTGAACTCAGGGCCTCCTGCTTGCTAGGCGGGCGTTCTACCACTTGAGCCACGCCCCAGCCCTTTTCTTTGCTTTAGTTATTTTTCAGGTAGGGTCTCAAATTTTTTGGCCAGGGTTGTCCTGGACAGTGAGCCTCGTAGTTTATATTTCCTGCCATTTCTGGGATGACAGGCACGCACCACCATGCCCAGCTTTTTTCCCTTTAGATGGAATCTTGTGACCTTTTCTGCACAGGCTGGTCTAGAACTTCGATCCTCCTCTCAAGTAGTTAGGATTACAGGCACGAGCCACTAGCACCTGTCATATCTCATACTCAATATCATAATAAATTGGATGTGTTAGACTTAATGGTCAAATATAAAACCATAAAAGTACTAGAAGAAAACATGAAGAATCCAAAAGCCATAAAAATAAAGCGATGATAAGATAAACTCATAAAAAAATTCTTAAAGTCAAAACAAACAATAAACTAGAGAAAATATTCCCAATTTATGTTGCAGATTAAAAACAACTAACCTCCTTACTATACACAGAGAGTGTCTACAAATCCATCAGAGTGATCAATCACATAACTGAAAACTGGTCAAAGGCTATGAAAGGCAGTTCACACACAGAAAAAAAGGAAAATGCAAATAGAGAAACACCCCATCTCACTCTCAGCAAGAGAAATGCAAATTTACCTTGACAGGCTCCACTTGCCACCCATGAATTTAGCAAAAGTCAAAACGTCTGAAAATACAGTGTTGGCCCAGAAGTGGTGAAAAAGGCTCACTCACGAATTACTCGTGGAAGTATGAATCTTTACAAAATACAGAGAGCATTTGGGCCTGATCCACCAGTTGCAAAGATGCAGGCCTTCCCCAGGGATTTCCTTTCGAGCAACTTGTCCCTAAACTCGTGTTTCCAGGTATGTGAAAAGGGGCACATACATTCCAGTTAATAGAAGACTGACTAAATGAAGGGAGGACACCGCTGTGGAAGGAACGCTAAGCAGACACCTGAACAAGTGAAGCAGCTTTTTCTACACTGACAAGGAATAATCTCATCTCTCAGACACACAAGATACATAATATATTTATATAAAGCAAGATGACATATGTATCATATATTCAAAAGATAAAGCTATCCACCTGTGGAAACATGAGGCTGGACTCCCCCACATACCCTAGAAAAAATTAATTCACACCATATACAAACACTACCTGAAACGTCCACCTGAAAAATACGTAAGACACATACTTAAGAGCTAAAACTACATAAAACTCAGAGAAGAAGACATAACGTAAACTTGGTGACCTTGGATTAGGCAATGGCTTTTAAGTAGGACCCTAGAAAAAGAAGTTGGCCCCATCAAGGTCAGAGAACTCCAGACCGTGAAAAGACAACCACAGAAGGGGAGGGAACGTGCAAAGCAGACGTCTGATAAAGGGCTTGCGTTTACAGTACACAGATGTCATTTGTCAAGATTGAACAGACACCCCAACTCAACAACAGGCAAAAGATCTTTTCTTTTGTTTTTTGGGGGGTTTTTTTGTAGATTTTTAAAAATTTTTTTACTATTGTGCTGAGGGTACACTGTGACATTTACCAAAGTTCTTACCATATATCAAAGTTGAATTCACCTCCTCCATTATCCCCCCCCCATTCCTGGAACAGTTTCAACAGGTCTCATTTTTCCGTTTTCATACATGAGTACATAATATTCCACCATATTCACCTCCCCATCTCATGGGTGACTCCCCTTAGCGTGACCCGCTTTTCATAATATTGTTGTATTTGCATTGGGTCCATATTCCACATCTGAGAGAAAACATGCACAGGCAAAAATCATCCTAGACAGTTCTGTGAAGAGGCTAAATCACCAAAAAACAAATGCAAACAAGGTTAATGTCATTCGCAGCCAGTGTACTGAGAATCAAAACCACGAGTAACCACTGCACACCCCCAAGGATGGTCGTGATCACAAAGCCAGATGATAACCCACACTGGCATCCATGTGGAAAAACTGTAACCCTCATGGCTTCTAGAGAGATGGAAAACAAATAGGGCAGTGACTTTGGAAAATTGCTCACAACTTTTTATTTCTGGCAGTACTAGGATTTGAACTCGGGGCTTCGTGCTTGCTAGACAGGTGCTCTACCACTTGAGCCACATCCCAGCCATTTTTGCTTTAGATTATTCTTCAGGTAGGGTCTCAAGTTTTTGCCCAGGGCCATCCTGGGACAACAATCTTCCTACCTTTCCCTACCTCATAGCTGAGATTACAGCCATGCACCACCACACCTGGCCTGTGGAAGCTCTTAAAAGAGCTCTGATATGACCAAACAATTCCACTTTGAAGACATACCCCAGGGCAATGAAAACAAATGTCCACACAAAAACCTGAAATGTTCAGAATAATACTATTCAAACAGCCAAAAGGTTGAAACAACTCAAATACCTACCAACTGACGAACGAAGAAATAAAAGGCTGGCATATCCAGTCCAATTACTCAATTTGGTAACAAAAAGGGATGGAATGTTGATACATGCTACAACATAGATGAACCTTAAAAAATTATGTTAAATGAACTAAGCCACTCACAAAAAGCCGCATCTGGTATGAGTCCATTCATAGGAATTTCCAGAACTGAGAGTTCACAGGGAGTCAGTGGTTGCCAGTGCTGGGGAGAGGCACATGGAGCAGCAGAGATGGATACAGGATTTCAGTCCTAAAGTTGAGCTTAGCAACAGATGCCCACCTCTGTGAATGAACTAAACTGACCCTAAATGAGTGAATGGTACAGTGTGTGAAATTATAAACATACATGTGTGCATACATGTAAATATATGCACTTGTTTCTCTATTTACAAAAAAAAAAAAAATCCCTCTGGAAAGTGCCACAAGCAACTGACAGCAACCACTGAAAATAATCAGAGACCTGAGGGGCAGGATCGGAAGATTTTTTTCACTTCATAGTCTTTTGTTCATTGAATATAAGACCTGTTTTTAAAACAAGTCAATAAACTTTTAAAAAGTCAGAGTAAGTAATGAAAATAAAGTTTGAAATGGACCAGCCTGCCACCTCCTCCAGCAGGGACCCCCAGAGCCCACCAGGAGCTGTCCATGGTCAACCCCGTGTGGCCCTACTCCACTCCTGAGTGGCTTCAGAACCCAAACCCAGCCACTGTTTCCATCTATAGCCCCGCTAAAGTCACTGGCCCTTACACATGTAAGGGCTAGTGTCCTGCAGAAGCCACCTTACGTGTCACAAGCAGCATGGGTTACCCCTGACGTTTAGAAAACTTAGGCAAGAAAATGAAAATGGAACCGGGGAGGGGGAGATGGAAGCCAGCTGCTGCTGTAAGTGTAGATGGTGGGTGTGGGGTGACATGCAGGTGACCCCAATGGCAAGTGTCCTGAGACCACAGGCCAGTCTCTGCGCCTCCCCCTCAGAGCACAGAAATAGCCAGGCCTCCCCTAGAAACCCAGTTCAGCTGGAAGAATGAGACCCCAGACCTGCTTTCTGGCCCTGGCCTCTGCCTCACCCTGTAGGCAAGGAGGTGCCTGAGTCCCCCGCAGCATCTGTGGTTGGCTGGGGTCTCAGTGGAAAAGCTACCACTGCCTGCCACCAAGGTCCCCTCCCTCCTTCCTTCTCCTGGGCTGGGCCCTCGGCCTCCACCCAGACGCTTTCCTTTGAAAGCCTTTCAACAGCCACCAAAAGAGGCAGACACCAGGGTGACTTGTGTTTTGCTCCCCCGCAGATGGCGACTTCAGACAACCACTGAGTCACAAGACACACGAGCCTTTCCCTCTATTGCAGCAAGAACTTCACAACCAGCTCCAGCCAACTCCAGATGAGTCCTGCTCAACACAGGTGCTGGAGAACCTTCTGGGTGCACCCCCTTACCCCTGTCCTGAGGTTGCCCTCCCCCACCATGCTGTGGCCCCTCTGTCCCAGCACACACAGTGACTGAGGGCACCAAGTCAACATCTCCAATGCCTCAGTGCTCCGTAGATTGAGACAGAGCTCATGTGAAGAAAACGGGAATAAATGTGACAACAATGGTGACCAATGCTCTGCCTTACAGTCGAGGAGACACAGAGGTAATACCGTGCCTAACCTAAAGGGGGCAGCAGCCACCCTGCCCCTGCCCCTGCCCCTGCCCCTTACCGTCCCCTGGGCCGGAGAGGCTCCCACACCAGCAGGCACCCCATCTGTTGACAGGTGTAGGGATCCAGGTTTGTACGTGAAGACTCCCATATTTTTTTAAGTGTGCTCAACTATCGGGTTTTTTTGCTTTTTGTTTTTTAACTACTGTGCCTGGGGTTTGAACTCAGGGTGTCTCGCTTGCAAAGCAGGGACTCTACCTCTTGAGCTGCAACTCCAGTCATTTTGCTGGATTATTTTGGAGATGGGGGTCTCACGAATTATTTGCCCAGACTGGCCTCAAACCTCGATCCTCCCAATCTCAGACTCCCAAGTAGCTAGGGTTACAGGCGTGAGCCACCAACGTCCAGCAGTAGCTTATTCATTTTTTACATCACTGTGAAGAGCAGAACAAAAAGAGGAAAAAAAAAAGTGCCTGTGGTCAGATCTTCCCACTCGAGGGCCATGGCGTGCAGGCTGTTCGTTTCTGCACCATTGTTTATGAGCATGAGTGACATTTAATAACTCAGCTAAAACCCATGGGCACAGACAGATGTAGTGACACACACCTTCCACCTGGGCCTTAGTCTGTTCCCAGCACTTCAGCCAAGATGAGCAGGTACTTAGTCGTTACTGAGGCAACCCAGCTCTGCACCTCCCATCTCTCTGGAGTTAACAAGGTGGTACCGTGGTGGACGGACCCCCAACACCAGCACACAGTGTGGCCCGGGGAGGGGGCTTATGCATCATACAGGATATGTGACATGGACCCGATAACCCCAAAGGGCTCAACCACAGGTCTAGGGTTTTTCTTTGTGACACTACCATGTTTCCTTCTCCAAGACAAGTGGCACACCCTGGGTTTGACCTGTTTGAGCTGCCACACGAAACACGGCCACGGGCAATGCCCCAAGTCCTGTTCCTCCAGCTGCCAGGTGTGTTTGCAAAGGGCTGTGTCCACTGTTTGTGTAGGAGGTGGCAGGGGCGGGGGGAGGGGAAGCGAGGCTTAAAGCAAAGAAGGCACAGCCTCTGGGGACAGCTCCATTGGCCCAAGGGCCATGGCACAATGGCCAAGAGGAGGGACCCTTCGGTAAACCCGGGGAGGCTCTGGGGTTAGTGTGCTTTGGGATACACATCAGAATGGTCCTTTCAGGAGGGTATGGTGACTCACGCCTGTAATCCTAGCTACTTGGGAGGAGAAGATCCCGAGGATCGAGGTTTGAGGCCAACTCTGGCAAAAAGTTCATGAGACTCCCCCCATATCAACCCATGTCTGGGCACAGTGGGGTGTGTCTGTAATCCCAGCTATGTGGAGAAGCACAAATAGGAAACCAGCATAAACCTGAGCCCCTGTCTCAAAAATAACCAACTCAAAGAGGGCTGGAGGAGGGGCTCAAGCAGTAGAGTGTCTGCCTAGCAAATGCAATGCCCCAAGTTCAAATCCCAACACCACCTCCTCCAAAAAAATGGCCCTTTCAGTGTCTACAGGTTTTGGCCCATGGTAAGGGAGAGCCACCACTCCCAGAACGCCCTCTTCTAGGCAGATGTTCCCGTCCCCAATGGGCAGCCGTACGGTGGGTACCTCCACACACCAGATTCCTCTGTGCACCCCCTCTTCCTCAGCAAGCTTCTCCCCTGCCTGCCCACCCCCTGCTCCAGGACCTTCAGCTCATCTGGACACCCCCCTCTTTCTCCTGCTCTTCATTGCCCTATCCCTCAGCACCCAGCTCTGCCGACTGCTTCTCCCCACACCTTCCAGGGCCTCCCAAGCCATCGGGCTTCCCCACGTCACTCAGTAAACACTCCTGAAGACTAGATCTGCACCAACATATCTCAACACAGCCCTTGGATTATCTCACTCCCAAGTTCAAATCCTTCAATCTCAAATGCACCAAATCCTCTGGCTGGAAAACCCACGGAACAGGGAAAGGGTAAGTCAGACCTCTCCAGTTCCTGGTCCTACTGTGTGGCCTTGGGAAAGACACTTCATCACTCTGTGCTTCGGTTTGTTCATCTGTAAAATGGGGACCCCAATAGATAGAACATCCCTCATGGGAGTGAGGACACATATAAAATGCTCAGCATGGAACCTGGTATGCCCTTCAGGGTTCAGTCAATAAATATATTATTAATGTCATCATGAATTCCAAGTGATCATTTTTACAAAGCCTACCCACAACTAAACCTGCTTTGCCACAAGCAGCCCTGGCAGAGCCTCTCCCTCCTCCCCTCCTCCCACTCCCCTGAATCCTAATCCTCCCCCTACCCGCCCCGCCCCCAACACACACACCCCCCTGCCATAAGGCCTTCCCAGGCCCATCTGTTCCAGCAAAGGCACTTGTGGCTGTCCTATTGGGTTGCATGGCCTCTTTCCTGCTGGGTTGAATTACTCTAGGGCACCACCCCTCCTCCCACACTGAACCAGATGCTGTTAGGCCTCTGATGTGTCCCCTGCCTGGCCCCTGTGCCCCTGTGTTCACACACGTGTTCAGGAAACACCATAGGAAGAACGCTTTGTCCAGTTCAGCTGTGTAGGGCTGAGTGTTGGGGACATCCAGCTGACAAGGTCAAAGCTCTCTCCTGGAGGCCCAGGAGGGACTTAGCTGACCTGCTGAACACATGAGCTTACATTTTTCCCTCCCCACAAATTCACTCAGTGATCTTAGCAAGTCCTCCCCACTTGTGAGCCTCGGTTTACTCATCAGTGAGATGGGGTGAGGGAAGTTAGGTCAGAGGAATTCTGGATGGGAGAAGCCCACAGCTGAGAGGTCACAGGACCCCTGGGGCCTCCTGGGTGTGGAAGGAGGCCTGCACCCATTCTTAGCCACACCCGCCAGCAACAAAGGGCTTCCTTTTCCCTGCACTCCAGAAAATAAACATCAGGTCTGGATTCCTGGCAGCCTGCCCTTGGATTAAGTACAGAGTTTTTTAAAGTGAAACCATGATGACTTGATTCAAAATGCACAATCCCAGAACCTCCCCTTGCAAATGCTCAGACTCAAAACACGAGCCACAAAACTGAAGGATTCGACAGCCCAGAAAGCCTTTCTGCCCACGTCCAGGGGGGTTCCCTCCCTTTCCCTCCTCCCTGCAGGATGTTGCGTGGACTGTGACACTGGATCCCTCCCAGCCCCCACCCCACTTAGCCCCAAATGTGCCTGGTGTTTCAGCAAACATGCCCGAATGCAAAGGGTACACGGGCCGTAGAGCGATATAAGCCCGAGGGCTCTGGGTTAAATTAAAGAAGGATTTTCCTTTCTTTTCAGATTGATAGAAAGAAATCAGTAGCAGGTGCCTGGTTCTCACAGGCCCGTTAATAAAGGGAGTCACGAGGCACCTTTTTCATCCAGGGGATGAGTTGTCAAGGAGACCTACCAGGGCTAAAAATCACCAATTTCATTTGAAAGAGAAGGGAAGGTAGATACAGCTCTCTGATCCTTTTGACCATATGGCGACATCCTCATTTATGAGCAAAACAAACCCAAAAGATGGGGTAGAAAGTTACATGTTTTCAGAATTCCGTTGCAAAACACAACAGAACAACTTGCCTGCTTAAAGGGGAGCCAGGTATTTGGTTGGCACATCTTGTTCTAAATATCCCAACAGCCCTTGGAAGGGAGGACTCTAGTTAAGAATGGGTGCCCGAAGCACCCATTCAGGAAATGAGGTGAGCATTCAGGAAATGGCTGACCTCAGGCAAAGGGCTGGAGCCCAAGGGTCTCTCAGCCCCACACCCTTGAGGTTTGAAGCTGGGTAATTCTTTCTTGAAAGGGGGTTGTCTTGTCTGTTGCCAGATGTTGAATGGTGCCCTCTCTTATAGCAGTAGCCAATAGTAATCTTCCTTCACCACCCCCAATCAAAAAAACAAAAAGGTCTCCAGCCATGACCAAATGACATCAGGGGGACAAAACCCCTCCCAGCTGAACACCACATGCCGTGGCTCAATGGAGAACTGAGTCAAGAGCTGGCTGGCTATTCTGTTTCTTGTGTAAAAAATCTGGAATTGTTTTTATGTATTAGATTTAACACTTCTTCACTTATGTTTCCATAAAATTAAATAGGAAAGTAGATGGCGTGTAGCACTTCTGTAGTTTCCTCTCTGAACTCAAAAGCCTTGGTCAACAATCGGAAATGACCTGCTAATGCTAACCAAGTTCAATGTTTTCTCTCAAAGTCATGAAACGGGGCCGGACCTTCTAACCATAACTCCACCCAGAGGGCTACTTTATTAAAATAGCATCGATTATTGCTAGAATCATCCAAAATGGCACTTTCCCAAAACACTGGAAGTATTAGGCCTTTATATTTTCTTTTAAATAACTTTTCTTATTATTATAAAGATAACTGCACACACCATGGGGAAATCTGAGAAACTCTACTTCTTTTTTAAAGATCTGGACTAACAAATTAGGCTTCTGTGGTGTCCATGTCTCCAGGAGACCGTGATCCCTCCTTCCCCACCAATGCCAGACAATGTCAGATCACCTCGAATTCATACTCCCAATCCCAGGGGAAAGCTCAAAATGAATCCTCTTTTCAGTTAAGAGGGTTTTTCAGAGATTCTGAAAAAAGAAGCAGCTGGGCATGCAGCCAACAGAGATGGGAGAGACACGGCCCGTACAGTGGAGCCGGGAGCCTGGCCAAGACAGAGAAAGGCAAGCTGTGGTTTCAAGGTGATAAAGTTTCCCTGGCTTGCAGCCACCCTGTTCTAAGACAGCAGAGGATAAAGTCCCGGAACCCAAAAGAGTTACGCATTTTCTAAAAGAAGTTCTTGGGCAAAAGGTCCCAATAACAGAGGTCACTGACCTACACGCACCATCCTTGAATCCATACAGCTAGATACCTCCCAATGTCAAAAAAAAAAAAAAAGTAGGAAAAATCAGTTCAGTTTTCTTTTTTTTAGTCATTTTTGCTGACTCTCCTTCAGCCTCATCAGAGGCATCAAGCAGCCACATGCCACTGGACGCCTCCTACGCCCCACGTGAAGGTGCCCACCAGAGGGCCTGCTCTACCCAAACTGCCTTCCTCTCCCTTAGGGCTGGGGAGTAGAGCAAGTGGTAGAGCACCGGCCTAGCAAGCCTGAGGCCCTGAGTTCAAATCCCAGTACTGCCAAAAAATAAAAATAAAATGTTTTCCTTAATAGTAAAATAGCGAAAGACAGGGAAATGATTTTGCAGATGGGGAAATCAGTTTAAAAAAAAAAAAAAACAGCTGCTCAAACAACAGAAAATAAATTCAGCTGGTACTTGCCTATAATCCCAGCACTCAGAAGGCAGAGGTGGGAGGATCCCAAGTTCAAGGCCAGCCGAAGCTACAAAGTGAGATCTTGTCTTTAAGAAAGAACAACAGGATACCAAATTACACCTGTCTGATGGGAAAGACATCGGAAAGGCAGGTAGCACTAAATGTTAACACTTAGTGTCAAGTACGATTGGAGGATCCCAGAACCCGGGGGCTCTGCAGGTGGGAGTGTACACAGCACCCACTTGGGGAAGTCAAGTACCAGCACCCCTGGCACCCAGAAATCCCTGTCCCAGGTATACAACCCAGACACCCTCCCTCTGGTCCTCAGACCTGTGCAAGGATGCAGCGTGCACACAGGAAGAACAAGTCATCAATCCATGTCACAGGACTGTAAAGGAATTCAGAAACATACCACGAAAAAGACACGAAGAAAGAATTCCCACGCTTACACGCATGCACTGGCACTGACAGATTTCTCTGCGTGTTCGTATATGCGCACATTTATAATTTTGGTTTGGTTTGGGGATTGTTTTGGCAGTACTTGGGTTTGAACTCTGGGCCTTGTGCTTCGCATCTTTATAATTTATTTAGGGAAATGAGCACATGCTCCCATGCTGTTTTGCAACCTGTTACAATCCACAGTGTAGTAGGCCAGTGGTGTAACCTTGTCACCATTTTTAACAGTTGTTAAGCAGTGCCATCATTTCATTTAGCTGGCGCCATTTGGTGAGTATGGAGTGGGGGGGGGGTGGCGTGCAGTCTTTTTGAGACATGTTCCTGCTATGTAGCCTAGGCTGGCCTCAAACCTGAGATCCTCCTGAGTGCTGGGATTACAGGTGTGCACTAGCATTTCCTGCTCTACGTAGGTTACTTAAACTTTTTCACTATCAAACAGAACTTTTGTGAATATACCTGCACATTCAGCTAGGCTTCCTCTTTTTTTAATTTTTTTGGTAGTACTAGTTCAAAAACTCAGGGCCTTGCATTTGCTAGGCAGGTGCTCTACCACTTGAGGCACACCCTCAGCCCTTTTTGCTTTAGTTATTTTCTGAACAGGATCTTACAGTTATGCCCAGGGCAAGCCTGGACCACGACCCTCCTATTTACCCACTTCCTGCATAACTAGGATGGCAGACACCCACCACCACCTGATTGAGATGGGGGTCTTCCAAACTTTTGGCCCAGGCTGTCCTCCAACCACAATCCTCCACAAACTCAACAAGTAGCTGAGATTACAGGGGTGAGCCACTGCACCCAGCTCGGTTTCCTCTTCTAATCACTAATACTAGAAACAAGGGATACGCACCATTGTGAAAAACATGTATACCTTAGCAATGGGACAGCTTGGCTAAAGGTTTATACGCATTTCAGCACAGTACGTATTCTTTGCTTTCTATTTTCAGAGCTTCCTTGTTATTTGTTCTGTTGTTGGGCAAGGTGGCTTCTTCACAGAAAACAAACAGGCTGCGATTGTCAGCTTTAAGCAACAATTCTACATCCCCCCCACCTTTTGCTCGTTGCTAAGACAATGAATGAGTATTACCCCAAATTCCCACATCAGTCACGCATCCAGTCACACAGGACGCTCTGAGAGACATCAGCGATATAAAATAGTTGGGAGTGCTAAATTCTTTTGCTTAAAATATCCCTATTAAATGCTGGCCTGTGCCTGGAACCATTCTAGGTGTCAAGAGAGCTGCAAGAGATGAAGACTCAGCCCTGGGAAGGTAAAGGGATGTGAGAGTGCTGGGAGCTCAGAGGAGCCCTGGCCAGAAGAAGGCTACTCAGACAAGGCAACATGGGAGAGCCAACAGCAATAAGCCGGTGGTGTAGTCTTGGTGGCGGAGGGGAATCGAGGCAGAGGTCGGAGCTGGATGAGATGCTCAGACAACACAGCACCTCTGGAGAATACCTGGGGGTTAAGCAGGGTAGAGGGACACTGGGCAGAGCCGAGATGGGGCCTAGGGAAGAGGGCACGAGCCCAGTCATGGAAAACCAGCTTTTCCCACGTGCCTAGAGGCTTATATTTTGGGGAAGGGAGCGGTGGGGAGGCAGAGGAAGGATGAGACCAGCAACGCAGCAGGCAAGAAAGGATGGCATGGAGATGGAGGAGGATGAAGGCAGCAACCCTAGCATTCAGACTGTCACTGTGACTCAGGAGGGGCAGGGAGGGAAGCAACCCAGGCAGAGGTGACAACAGGAGAGGACACTTCACTGGGCAGAGGTGAGATGGGTCTTAGGAACACCTGAGTGGGGAAAGGGTCAGGACTCTTAGCCTGAGTGCTAAGAAACTGGACAGCAGACAGGTAAGGACACCTGGCCAGCACACAGGACAAGCGGGGAGCCTCTTGAACCAGGCCCTGTGGAAACGTGGAAGGATGGAGGTTGCCACAGCACGCACCCCAGAGTAGCAGAGTGGAGATGTTGGCCAGGCCTAGACAACAGGACTTGCAGAGTGTCCTAGAATCTAGTGACGCCTTGTTCCACTTCCTTACGTTTGGGTTACGGGGTAACAGATGTACAATGTTACAAATTCTTGTCTAAATCAGAACCTCTGTGGTAGCAGCCATCCACCTGGGAACTCACCTGCCAAACATACCTTCCCGGGAAGAGGACGTCAAATGCACCCATACTGTCTTCTTCGTTTGCAGCCTTCCCTCAACACTCCACACCCAAGTCATCAAGGATCCTCCAGGCCTGAGCGCCAGATCCCAAGGCCCCATGCCCGCACATCTGGCTGCATGATGTCTTTTTATTCTCCCCCACTTGTGGGTAATAAGAAGCAGACTGGCAAAATAGTTCAAATACCTTCCTAAAAAGTACACAGCCTTGTGGGCTCAGCCTAGTTTGAGCTAACTGCTTCAAACCTCCAAGCGCAGGGTGGCTCTAGGCGTCCGTTGACTCCGACTGAACAGTGAGGAAGGCAGCAAATGACGCCCTGGTCTCTCTGAGTGCCAGGCCCACATCGGGTACAGAGACCCAAGGATGAGCTGGGCGCCCGCGCTCCGGGCTCTCTGCTGAGTGAGGGAGGCGGGCCCCCCACATGGCAGGGTAGCACTTCTTCTGGAAGATGCAGAAGGTCAGGGCTGGGAGGCCAGAAAAGAAAGCAATGACCACCTGGTTTGATTGTCCAGGAAAACTAGACTGGGTGGCAGCATGCAACCTTGGAAGAGGTACAGCAGGAATCAGGCCAGAGGTCTCCAAGCGAGCAACAACAGAAAGGCTGGCTGTGGCTGCAGGGTGGCCGGGGGGCCAGTTTGTAAGAGCCCTGGTGGCACGCACAGGTAGTGCCTTGGTTGTGGCTACCAGGAGCTGCTGGAGTTCATATGTAGTGGGGGTGGGGTGGACCTGGAGCACATCAAGGAGACCAGTGACGTGGCGTGCACCAAGGCAGGGGTGGAGAGGGACTGTGTGGGACCAAAGTTCCCCGCTTCTCCCCTCTCAGCCCCCTGGTATTTACTCATGAAAACCCAAACGGAAACACCTGGACTGTGTCACACAGAACCAAGGGTAAAGTGTAACCCATAGCTCCCAACCCTGCCTTTCCAGGAGGGTTTCTGCTCACACACAGAAAATGCTACCCGTGAGCAAGCCCCTGACCCCAGGGCCCCAGGAACTACCAAAGGCCAAAACACAGGGTGAGGTAACAGGCAGGGAATAAGTGACACACACAACTAGATTGTCAGGCAGGCCCGCCCCGAACAACAGGACACGTTCAGTTCGTTTCCTACAAAAATAGGAATGTCCCAGGCACTAGGGGACATGTCCACCTCACAACTCCAGGAAGCATACTCTCTCCTTGACCTTAGCAATCTCCAAAAACCTCTCAGAGACTTCTCCTGCCTTTGGGGATGGCTTAATCAGACAGGGGCCTCAGACAGCCCCAGTAAAGTCACCCAGGCCACTAAGGGTCGCCAAGTACCGTAAAGCCCAGCACTAGCCCCAGGTGTAAAATAAGCATCTAAGGACACCCTACTCTCACCCCACCCCCAGCTAGAAATGTATCAGAAAAAGAAAAAAAGAAGGAGGGAGCAGATGGCATATGGGTGAGCAGCAGATGGAAGTGAGGAGAAGCCACAGCAAGATTAAAGCTAGACAAACTTGAGTTCAAAACCCACCTGCACCACTGAGTTTAGGACTGGGGTATGGCTCAAGTGGTAGAGCATTTGACTTGCTAGTCAAACCCCGGTACGACTAGGGTACCACCATACACAAAAACAAAACGAATCACTTAGTTTACCTGGATAAGCCACCTTTCCTCTCTGGAAATGTTTTCCTCATCCATGAAATGGGTACAAAAATAAGTCGCAGGGAAGGCTGTCAGAATTCAGAGCACTACTGTTAAGTATAAAGGGTTAACAGAGAGTAAAATGAAACCCATAATGATATACTGGATCGCTTTTAAAATAAAGGGAAAAGGATTCCTAAAACGTGTACCAGGAAAAACCCGATGAGCCCACCCTCCCGGGCAGGGCAGAGAGGTGCCCGGGTGGCAGGAGCGCACAGCCCGGCGCGCCCCGATCACCTGCGCGCGCAGGTGGGGCGAGCGTGGTGGTTGCACCAGGTTAGTGATGTCGCCTACTCGGTCCGCGGGTGTCGGGGTTAAGGGACCCACCTGAAGACGCGCAGCAGCAAGCAGGCGATGAACAGAGCGCTGAAGGCGCACGCCACGATCACGGCCGCCTTCACGGTGGGCAGATCGCGGAGCAGAGTGGAGATGCGGATCACCAAGGTCTCACGGCTGCTGTTGGAGCTGCCACCGCCGCTCTCCGCCGCCCCAGACCCGGGCCAGGTGGCGTTGCTGGGCCCGGGGCCGGGCTCAGGTTGGGGCTGTGGCGCGGGGTTGGACTGGGCTCTGCTGGCGCGGGCGACCGGCGCGGCCAGGACCGCGAGCAGCAGCAGCGGGAGAAGCGCGGCGCGCATGGTGCGGGCGGCGGCCGGCAGGGCGCGCGCGGGGCGCCCGGGTTCCGCACCCGCGCCGAGGCCTGCACCCCGAGATCCCGCGACGGAGGCGGCTGCGCGGTGCTCGGCAGGAAGCCGCGGAGCCCGGAAGAGTCCGCGCCACCGCCGCCGCCGCCACCAACACGTTGCACAGAGTCATTCGACGGGCTGCGGCCCCGCGTGGGCGGGGCAGGCCAGCGGCGCGGGTCCCGGCTGCGCTCTGCCCCTCCCCTCGCGGTCCCAGTGACACACATTCCCCACCCCCTGGGGACGTGGGACCCCGCGCAGAAGTAATGACTGCCAGGCCCGTTCTCGTGCAGGCGCTGCACTGCCTCTCTAGTTCCCTCCATCCTGCAACCCCCTTTGTAAACAGGTATTCATTCTGTGACCCTCAATTTGAGATTTGATTGAGCACCCGGAGAACCAGCTCACGGCGACCCAGATTATGTCAGACTAAGAATCAAAGGACCGTGCCTCCTGGAGATAAACCTTCGCTTTACAGATCGGGCCACCCGAGACCGAAGTGGCTTTTCTGATTCTCCACTGCAATATAATTCAGTATCCTCTCCCCCACCCCCATCCCCACCCCAATATTCCTCTTTCTCAAAAAGAGTCTCTGATCTAACATTTTTTCAGGCATTTTGCACCTCTGCCTATGAACCAGATGGGGGTGTGAAGTTTTGCATTTGCGCCTGTGCTATGGAACAGCATTTGGGAGAATTGACGCCTCCCAACCAAGCTGGTTCCAGACTGTAAGGAGTGATTGGCTCGCTGCCTCTGATGCATAAACTAAGTGATGCTCAGATGACGATGACGAGACAGTTATGGAGGTTCCGGTGGGAACCCTAGTGCACAGAGGGCTCTCCTGGAGCAGTGGCTCCCAGAGCCTCCAGTTCCCTTTTACTCCAGAGTCTGGATCCTGGTGCATGCTGTCCCGCAGCCAGTAAACACCAGACAAGGACCCAGTGAGTTTAAACAGCTCACTCTGGTCCTGCTGAAGAGGCACAGGTAAATGCAGTATATTTGGCATCTTCTGCTGCATAACAAATGACCATAATCAATTCTCCAAAACTTAGCTCCTGACACTCCACATTTATTATCTCAGTCTGTGGGTGAGGAATCCAGGCACAGCCTAGCTGGGTCCTCGACTCCTGGGTGTCTTACACAGCTGCAGTCAAGCTGTCATTAAGCCTCATCTCCTCTTGAAGGGTCACCAGGGGAAGGATCTGCTTGCAAGCTCAACCAGCTTGTGCTGGTGGAGTCAGCCCTTCCCAGACTGTTGGACTGGAGCCCCTAACTGCCCACCAGCTGGGGGTCAGAGGCTGCCCTCCACTTCCAGCGTGTGCCTCTTTCCAACACAGCAACTTGCATCATTGAAGTGTTCCAACCAAGATGGCAGAGACAGTCTGCTAGCAAGGCAGAAGTCAGTTTTATGAACTCAGATCACATACATGGTAGCTCCACACCTTTTCCCTATTTAATTGGCTGGAAATATGTCATAGTTCTCATCCACACTTGAGGAGTGGGGACTCTGTGATGATGTGAATAGCAGGAAACAAAGATCACTGGGACCATCCGAGAACTGCCTGCCACCTGCAGTGTGATACATTGTGATTTGGATGCTGATCAGATTCTCAGATGTCCCCACAAAGCAGTGACTGAAGTGCATTTTGGCTGTACATGGATTCTCTAGTAGGCGTGAAGAGTATCTTCCAGCTGTGAAATACCACCTCAGGATGGACTATGCTTTAGTCGGGAGTCAGTGTTCTCATATCATCATGATGGAATATTCAAGGGACCTTCTTAAAGAATCTGTGTCTTGGTTTGGATCTGAATTGTCCCCCACAGTACATGTGTTGAAGCTTGGTCCCCAGAACAATGTTCAGAAGTGGGGAACATTTGGGGAAGTGATTGGATCATGAAGCCTTTGACTTCATCAGTGGATTAATCCATTGATATATTCATAATCCATCAATATTGAGAAGTGGTGGAAACTAGGAAGTGGGGCCTATTTGGAGGAAGTAGGTCTGGGGAAGGTGCCCTGGAAGGATATTTTTGTCCCCACCCCTTCCTGTCTGCCTCTCTGCTTCCTGTCCACCATGAGGTGAACAGCTCTGCTCCACCACAGGCTCTCCACAGAAGCAATGGAGCCAAATGACCATGGACTGAAACCTCTGAAGCTGTGAGCAAAAATAAATCTTTCTTCATCTTAAATTATCTCTCTCAGACATTTGTCACAAATTGACCAAAGTGTGACTAACCCAACTGCCTTCATCCATGATTTTACAACCTTATGTTCAAAGACATAAACTTGAGCTGACACCACCTTGTATCTTTGTGCTTATCAGAAATTCCTGCATGGTAAACTGAAGAGGTTCTGGGGTTTGGAGCATCTCAATCCAAATGAGGGGTTCCAATATTGAGTGATCTTAGCCAAGGACTTAACCACTGAATATATCCTTTAATATCGGAAATAAGAACAATACTGCCTAGCACAATAAGGTCATTGAGAACATCCAGAAGATGGGAGAAAACATCAGTGCCATTTCCTTCTTTTGCCACAACTCATGGGCTGATGTAGACTTGTTTGATGATGGTGATGATGGGGATGGGGATGATTGGTGGGACTGGGGTTTGAACTTAGGGCTTCACATTTGCAAAGCAAGCATTCCACCACTTGAGTCACACCTCCAGTCTACTTTGCTTTGGTTATTTTGGAGATGGGGGTCTCTCAAAATATTTCCCTCAAACTGCAATCCTCACAGTCTCAGCCTCCCAAGTAGCTAGGATTACAGGCGTGAGCCACTGGGGCCTGGCCTTGTGTGATTATTTGATATTAACTTAACATCAAGAATATAGGAAGCATAAATGTTAGATTTTTTTTTTTAGTAAAGTGAAACTTGAGAATCTTAAGTTCTTCCTAATGGTTACTTACTTATAAATGCTTCATATTAGAGTCCCTTGAACATTTTGACTGAAATAACTATAAACAATGACCTTTATAACATGGAGTATTGGGGACAGGCAACAGGGACCAACTCTGGTTGATACCAAAAAAAGGGGGCACCGGTGGCTCATGGGTGTAATCATAGCTCCTTGAGAGACAGAGATTGGGAGGATCTTGGATTGAGGCCAGAGTGGGCAAATAATTCACAATACCCTGTCTCAAAAAATACTCAACACACACACACACACAAACGGCTGGTGGAGTAGCTCAAGCGATAGAGCACCTGACTAGCAAGCATGAGGTCCTTAGTTCAAACCCCTGTACCACCAAAAAAAAAGGTGGTGAGGGGGGCATCTTGGAAGCAGGATAGGTTGTTCCAGAACTATTACACACTACAGCAGAAGTTCTGAAAGTGTGGTTTGTGGATCCCTGGGGTCCCTGAAACCCTTTTAGGGAATCTTCAAAGTGGAAACTAATTCCATAATGATACTAAGGTGTGATTTGCATTTTTTCTTTTTTTTTTTTTTTTTGCTGGATTGACATATGCTCTCAAGTAATTGTGCTGTTCAAAACCATGCACGAGAAAGAGAGAGAGAGAGAGTTTTGCTTTAGAATTCCTGGAGGTAACCATGAAATGATTACATCTTGACTTTAGAACAAGACCTATGAATGCCGGATGTGATGGAACAGGAAGAATAAATCACTTCTGTTGCACACTGGAGCCTGATGATCAAGGCAAGAAAAAGCAAGTGTGCAATTCTTACAGCTGCCACCTGACCTGGTTACTTTTTTCATGGAACAGCGATTCTAATCAAAAGAGTGACAAACTTCACACTTTGTCTTTGGCAGGCATTTTCTCAAAAATGAACAAAAAGAGACTGTCACTGCAAAGGGATACCAACTGACAGTATTGAAGTCAATAATAAAATTCAAACCTTCAAGTGAAACTAGAATTTTTAGTAAACTGGTCAATTAAGACGACTGAGGTCATGAACTTGGCAGTTGCCAATTCTTGGAAACTTTTCTGATGAGCTTAGTAATAATACTTTTAGAACAGTTGGGTTTGGGTTTGGGTTTGGGTTTGAGACAGGGTCTCCTTATGTATTCCAGGTTGGCCTCAAACTCAGGATCCTCCTGCATCTGCCTCCCAAGTGTACCACCATTCCCAGCAGTGTAGTGGTTTTTAATATTTTATGATGAAATATGCATAAATCAGCACAGTTTTCCAAATGGCCAATGCATAAGAATACAAAATCGTTCATGAGTAAAGACAGCTGGATACCAGTGGCTCACGCCTGTAATCCCAGCTATTCAGGAGGCAGAGATAAGAAGAACTGCAGTTCAAAGGCAGCCCTGGGCAAATAGTTTGTGAGACCTTATCTCAAAAATACTCAACACAAAAAAAGAATTGGTAGAGTGGTTCAAGTGTAGAGCACCAGCCTAGCAAGCATGAGGCCCTGAGTTCAAAGCCCAGTACTGCCAAAAAAAAAAAGTGCAAGACAGACCAGTGGGGATTTTTGGTGTTTTGTTTTGCAATGCTCGGTATTGAACCCAGGACCTCGTGCATGCTAAGCAAGTGTTGTGCCACTGGACTGCATTCCCAGTCCCGGCAGATGGATTTTTTTTTTCAAAATATTTGTTTTATTTTGGGTTTTCTTAGCTCCTGTTTTTATTGTTGTGTTGACTAGAGGTAAATTATGGCAGCCACAAAAGTTCTTACAATATAACAAATATATCACAGTTGAATTCACCCTCCATCATTCTCCTTTATCCTCCTCTCCACCATTCCTGGAATAGTTTCAGCAGGTCTCATTTTCCATTTTCATACATGTGTACACACTATTTGCACAATATTCACTCTCCTATACCCTTTCCTCATATCCTCCCCCACCAACACTGGTACCAGCCCCCAGACAGGACCCGTTCTGCCCTCCTGTTCTCTGATTTTGTGGAAAAAAGAAGGAAAAAATGACATTTTTGTTTGTGATCAATGGATTTTGATGAAACAAAGTGCAAAGCATTTATTGCTATGTTTTTCTTTTTTAAAATTGCAGCTACTCTTTAAGAAACTACAAATTGCAGGTTTGGTGTAGTACCAAAGAAGAAAGTCCACAACTATCTGAAAGTCGATTAAACTCTCCCCCTCCCTGTTTTCTGACTACACATCTGAGTGAGACTGGCTTTTATCCTTCTTATTGCAAAACAACGAACACAACAGATCGTAAGCAAAAGCACACATGAGGATCCAGCTACTTTCTCTGCAGCCAGATGTTAAAAGTATCTGCAGGAGAAAAAAAGTCAAACACAACCATGCTCTTCTCAATTTTCTAGCTTTGGAAAATTAGTTGCTTTTCATAAAAATGTTATTGACGTTGACATGTTCATGTTATGTAAATATATTAGCATATTTTAATGAATTGAGAAATATTTTAAAATACTTCTACATCTTAATTTCTTCCTTTTTATTTATCTATTTCTTTATTTATTGGTGGGACTGGGGTTTGAACTCAGGACTTTGTGTTCGCTAGACAAGCACTCTTATCTCTTGAGCTACACCTCCTGCCTATTTTTGCTGTGGTTACTTTGGAAATGGGGTCTCTCAGACTATTTGCTTTGGCTAGGCTGGAACCATGATCCTCCTGATCTCAGCCTACCAAGTAACTAGGATTACAGGCATGAGTCACGGCACCCGGCTACATTTTAATTTCTAATGCAGTAAATAATAATATGTACAACTGACATAAGTAAGAGCTCCTGAGATCCTCAATATTTCTTAGAGTGGAAAGAAAAGATCCTGACACCAGAGATGTTTTGGGAAATGCTGAACTTAGAAAACCAAACTCAGAGGGAGACAAGGAGGCAAATCAATTACGACACTTATTGCTGTAAGAAGTAGAAACTCAACTTGAACCCACTTAAATAAAAAAGGAAATCTCTTCTCTCACTAAAGGAAGTGTCCACATGACAAGAATCCAGATTGGTTGATCTGATCCGGTAGCTGCTTGCTGCCAAGGTCCTTGGATCTTTCCTGTTTAAATCTGCTGTCCATGGCATCACCTGTAGAAGGGAGGCCTCCTGGGCACAAGATGGCTGCAGTGATGATCAAGGTGATCTGCTGCTTGTCCACATACAGCATCTGTGTGTTAAAGTCTTTTTTCCATTTGTGGAATAGAAACCCTCTCATGATCTAATTGGTCTGTCATTTTGGGGGAGGGCAGTAGTTGGGTTTCAACTCAGGGCCTCAAAGTTGCTAGGCATTTGCTCTCTCCCACTTGAGCTATGCTCCCAGTGCTCTGATTGATCTATCTTGAGTTACAGTCTCCATCCCCAGAGGAATATGGTGCCCTGACTGAAACCAGACCCGCTGTGGAACTAGAGTTCAGAAGGACCCCTGAGAACAGTGAAGGGGAGAGAGAAGGTTCTGTCCTGAAGGAGGAAGGGGAAGCAAGACCCTGACAAAACCGTGACTCCCCAGACAACAGGTGGGAATCAACTGAGTCTGGCCCAAGTGCAGAGCCGATGCCAAAACAGCCCTAGGAAGGAGTTGGTAGGAAGCTACACGGACCAGCAGCTGCCCTGCTGGATCCCCAAGGCCACTCCTCCATCACTAGAAAGTAGATGCCACTGCCACTTCTAAACTGAGTGACTTCTAAACTCCCACGAATTGCGTCACTTGCTTAAAATTGGAGTCCTGAATCACAGAGTCCAATGGGCCGACCTACATAAAGTCATTGTCCTATCTGTTCCAGCAGGTGGAGGGACAATCCCACCCTCTTCGTCTTCCATAGGGAGGTAGGTTCTCCTCCACCAAGGCACACACCACCGGGGAGTCCTCAAAATGAGAATATCTGGGTGTGGGTGGCCAAAAATGATACATGGATGATTCAAATGCAGAGGAAAGTCCTTCAGAAATAATTCAGATCAAACAGTGATGGAGAGGGAGAAAGAGAGAGTGTGTGTGTATGTACACGTGTATGTATACATAGTATGCACATATGTTTTGATACAGACATGATAAATACAAGAGAAGTCATTTAATTCCAGTGCACCATTGGTTTGGACGTCCTTATGCCTTGGTTCCTTCATCTGTAGAGTAGAGTAAGAGGCCCATCTATGAGCCTATTTCAATGACTAAATGAGTTCAGCCTTGCACCATGCTTAGCACCATATGGTAAGTGCTTTGCAAATGTTAATTATTGATGATATATCTGAACAGTGAAGATGGATCATTGAAATGGCAGAAAGCATTTAACTGTAAATTGTCCACCCTTCAAGGTTCCCAGATATCTTTGAGGGCGTTTCCAGCACCGGGTCTGGCACACTTTCAAGAAGCTAAAATTGAGTTGCAAAACTATCTTCTTTAGTTAACCATGTCTAACAAAGCAGGAACAATCACCGGACATCTCTCACTTGTTGGTCTTCATGGGTGGTTGGTTCAGCCCAGAGGAAATGGGTCTTAGGCCAATAACCTAACCTGGGAGACAGACATTCCCCATTTTCTAGGACTGGCAGCTGAGTTAAAGTGGGAGGACACCAGAGGAAAAAGATTGGAGGGAAACAAACCAACACAAGAATAGCAATTATCCCTAAGTGTGCCATATGGGACGTTTGTATTTCCTTTTCCTTATCAGAACTTTCTAGTCTCTTTAATAAATGTGTCTTGATTTTCCAATGTTTTTAATCTTAACTATTTTATTGCCTAAAGTTAGTTATAATGAAACCAAATTCTTTTTGTTTTTTGTTGTTGTTGTCATTGTTTGTTTCTTTTTATTTTGGTGGTATTGTTACCAATGGGTGGTCTCAGAAGACTCTGGTCAAGATGATCTTAGGTCCTTAGTATCGTGAGCAAAGAATTGGGTGGAGACACACAGATTGCAAAGCAGCAGCAGAGTTTTATTGAGAGAGAGTGAGCGAAAGCAGGAAAGTACTCTCCCTGAGGAGTAGGGAGCCATCTGAGCAAGATGGCATAAAAGTAGCACTGTGGCTCAAGAGCGCCAGTGCTTTGGTTTGGATAGGTATTTATCACTATGAAGGGTAAGCAAGGTGAGGAGATTTTGGTGGTACTTAGGAGTGGCTTTTGGTGACTGACAGACTGATTGATGGTACATGCAAATTCAATGAGGTGAAATCCTTATTCATAATTAGGGGCCCTTGTGCACAGCTTGGGTGCAGATGAAAATGCTATTTCAAAAGGGGTACTTTGGAGGCAGTTCTGGGTAGAGCTAAATAACCCATCCCCATGAAATGATCTTTGAGAAGGTCACCTGTTCCCCATGACCTGGTTTGGGCACTTTCCCTATTACTAGCCTGCCTCAGAACTAGGGTTTGAACTTGGGGCCTTGTGCTTGCTAGGCAGGCGTTCTACCACTTGAGCCATTCCATCAGCCTCCATCTTCTTTTTGATATAATTTTGGGAGGTTCACAAAGATGACCAGAGACAGTGACCTGGCCTGTGGAGCTGACATCACACCAGCTGTAACTCATTTTCTTCCCACTGGAAACAAGGACTAATTATATGATATGATAATTATAGGGCGTTATATTATATTCAAGCCTATCTTATGAATAATTTGCCTTTTTTGCACAAAAGTAAGCTTTGGAGCATGTGTAAAGAAAATGTGAATGGCAGACTTTCCTCTCCATATTCCTCACACTCTACAGTAAAAATAATTTTCACAGGGTGTGTGTGGTTCATGCCTGTAATCCCAGCTACTCAGAAGGCAGAGATAGGAAGATCGCAGTCTGGGGCTGCTCCAAGCAAAAGCTCAAGACCCTATGTGAAAAACTAAAAAGGAAAAAGGGTTGAGGGGGAGGAGGTAGGGCTGGAGCCCTTGCCTAGCATGCAAAGTCATGAGTTCAATCCCCATTACCACCAAAAATAAGTGTTTCTCAAGGGGAAAGAAGGTCCAGATGGCTACGGCCACTCACTGGGCTTTACCTGAACAGTCCACCTGCTCCTCCTACCCTGTGGGAAAAAAGCACCAATATTCCATTTTCAGATGATGAAACTGAGGTTCTTCAATTTCAGAATTCAAGAGGGGTGAATGTACTTGGGCAGTAGGAGAGAGTTGGTCTGATAAGGAATTCCCTGTAAGCATTTGTGAGTTATTTCTCCTCCAGTGTAGGGGAGCAGCTGACTCCCACCTCCCTGAAGGGGACCCTGGCAAAGAAGCGGAGAAGTCCAAAGCCACTCAGCCAGAAGCCCAGGGAGCGACACTTCCCCACCCTCAGTGTTCCCCCCAGCCCCTTGCATTTCTCCCAAGTGTATCTGGCAGCTGGAAAGTTCTTCCCACAGCAACAGATATTTGCTGTGCTCCTGTGATGGTCTGGTCACCACAGGGGACAGAAGAACCAAGTGACATGTACTGTAGTCTTTGGCCGTAATGAAAGCCATTTGATTTGTGGACATGTGGACTACTGACTGGTCACTATTAAATAAGGTTTCCAGACCAAAGAGAAAAGGGTGAAGAGGGAGAGCTAACTGGGTTTAAGTGTTTTGCAGTCATTGCTAGTGAGACAGGGAATCTGAACTCACCAAGTGCCCACTGTGTGCCACCCACCTCACGTCCATGTCCCTAGTCCTCACAGCAATCTGTACTCCAGTGACCTGGAAGAGATGAAGGCCTGAGGGGTTGACAGCTGTCTGAGGCCACACCAGAACCGAGGCACAGATCCCCAGCCTCCATCTGCAAACTCCTAAGTCAAGTCTGGAGCTATCCACAAAGATGGCGCTTGCTGCTCTACTGTTTGACAGTGGAAGCTCTGGGAACATCAGAAATATAGTGGGATGTAGTGGGAGACCCTTCTGGAACTCTAATTGAAATCTCCTGCATATGAGCCTCAGCTTCTGCTGTGACATGCACACCTCAAACACCAGAGAAATACCACACTCAGATTTAACAGGTTCTGGAGACCAGATTGTCACCATCCATACAGCAGAAGTGATGGGATTTCTCTCAGTTGTCTGAACTCCTACACAACTCCCTCCCTCCCTCCTGGGAGGCTTGAAATAATGGCAGCCAGGGTGTGGCTTATCTTGTTAGAATACTCTGTCCGTGCAGAATTGGTTCAGGGTACACAAGGTGACAAGTTAGCTCATACTTGGGAGGGGGCACATTGAGGGGGGTGGAGTAACAGCGAGTATTAACTGAGTATTCGCGCTGTGTCGTGCTCTGTGTGCCAGACCTAAGTGGGCCATCCGATGGCCACCACCTGTGACAGGTGAGCAGCATGTCTGCAAAGAATTCCGTACAGCCCGGTCTGCCCGCACCTGAGTTTATAAATGGTCTCCATGCTTTGCTTTCTAAAATCTGCTGTGGGGATGGGGAGGAAGGAAGAGAGAGGGGAGAGGGAGGGGGGAGGGAGGGGAGAGGGAGAGAGGGGAGGGAGGCAGGGAAGAGGGAGGGGGAGGGAAAAGGGAGCAAAAGAGGGAGGGAGGGAGAGAAAGGGAGGGATGGAAGAGGGAGGGGAGAGGAATCCAGTGCCCCTCCTCTCCAGAGGAGTCTGAGGTACATCAGTGCGCTGGGAGGTACAGAAGGACAGAACCCCAGCTCCACCTGCTCCTTGATCACCCAGTCCACTAAAAATGAGAGTATTATCGTACGATATTCATGTCTATTTTTATAAATAATTCGTCTTCTCACCAAATTAAAACCACCTGAAGCTGGAACGTCTGAAAGAAATGTCAGGCCTTATTCATAAAATACTAACGTGCTACTTTGCCAGACAGTTTGTGGACATCCCAGGGCTGAAAGACAATTGGTTCAAGACCTACTTTTAGCCTGGAGAAGGCTCCAGGTCCCCTTCTCAGTTGGCCATGATAAGGGCCGGGTTAAGCTCCCTCTGAAACGGGACTTTTCCAAATTGCTAAATTCTCACCAGAAAATCTAAAAGATAACTCAGCAAATAGACATTTTTATGGAATCCAGGCCCCAAATACTCAAAGGCTTTTGTTAGCTCCATAAAAATAATTATAAACAAAAGGATAAAATGGACTCTACAGCTGACCTTGGTGTGGGAAACGAGGTCACAATTGTTAGTGTTTGTGATTGGTATGTTTGCGCTCCCCACGCCTGTCAGGCAGCCCTCTGGAGAGGAAAAGCAGTCCTGGACCTGGCAATGACCATGATGAAGGCAATTATGGACAAAACAATTTGGATAACTAATAAGATTTGGGCCTCCCTACCCAATATCATGCACTAGTTTTTATACAAGGAAAATCTTGGGCTGGTGGAGTGGCTCAAGCAGTAAGTGCACCTGCCTAGCAAGCATGAGGCCCCGAGTTTAAATCCCAGTACTGAAAAAGAAAAAAAAGAAAAATCTTTATTTGGTTTCCTATAATTTCTTTTTAAATACCAAGATTAAGGTACAGTGGTTCACACCTGTAATCAGCTGGTTGGAAGGAGGAGATTGGGAGGATTGTGGTTCAAGACCAGCCTGAGCAAAAAGTTAACAAGACCCCATTTCAATCAATAAGTGAAGTGTGGTAGCTCATGTCTATAATCCAAGCTACATGAGAGGCAGAGGTAGGAGGATCTCTGTCTACAGCTGGCCCCAGGCCAAAACGGGAGAACTTATCCAAAAAATAACTAAAGCAAAAGAGGATATTTTAAAAAAGATTGCTTTTATCAAAATATCTTTTAAAGACAAAAAAAAAAAACCTTCATGAAGTTGGTTGCAGAGGGTAAGCAGCCCTGTTTGCTAGGGGTAATCCCAGGTCAACCAAAACCACAGAAGAGGAGAAAAGATTCCAAGACAGGCCAGGAAAGAGAGTGACAGCTGCACCTTCCATGCACTGAAAATACTGACTCAAGTGAGTTTATTACACTGTTCTGTTCATATCTGGTGACAGGACTATTTATTTAAATCAGTAGACCTCTCAGAATTTCAAACAAAAATCATTTCTGAAATGTGTCCTCCAAAGTCTTTATCACAAGACCTCAAAAACACGCACAATTCTTTTTTTTTCAGTACTGGGGCTTGAACTCAGGGCCTATACCTTGAGCCACACCACCAGCTTACGAACTACTTGCCCAGAGTTCGTTTTGAACTGAGATCCTCCTAATCTCTGCCTCCTAAGTAGCTAGAATTACAGGTGTGAGCCACCTGCCCCTGGCTACATAAACAATTCTTTACCACTCCTGCTTACAACCCTGGAAGGTCCCCCAGGTCACACTGTCATTCCATTTTGAAGACTAGGGAACGGAAGCCCAAAGGCTTGATCCAACTCGCCCCAGGATGCACAGTGATGTGTGACAGGAGCCTTCCAACCCCCAGAGCAGTCATCATTTTTGCTGGCCTCCTGCACCTCACATCTGGTTAATATTGTCAAACCATGGAAACCAGGCCATTTCTAGCTGTCTCTCAAGTGTCTCCAAGGAGAGCTGCAGACAGCCAGTGATGACAAAGTGTTGGCTGACGGAGTCTTCTTGGCCAACGGAACCACAGCAACGGATGCCACCCACAGGGCCACTCTTTCTGAGACTTCACCAGGACACAAAGCCCTGAGCTGTGCAAGGCGAAGAGGGCCCAGCCTCTGAGTGACCAGAGCACTCTGTCCACAGCTGCTTTTCAAGCTCAGAATCTTCATCAGACCCATCAAACTGCTTTTGATTGAGATGTGAAGGCCAACTGGGCTGCAGACAGGTCTCCCCAGAAAAGTTGGGGGGAGGGGTGAAGAGCTGGGCAGCCCATCCTCCAGATAGCTGTGTGTAAAATGAATACTGATAGAGAGGCGGACCCCAACCTGCCTGAGAACACACACCAGCTGTTGTCCAAGCAGGGGTCCAAGTGGGTGTCACCCCCATGTCCAGAAATATCCCCTCCACACCTGCCCACCCCCCTCATGACTCTGACAACCAACTTGCCCCAGATTGGACAGGGACGTGTGACAGAGGCCTTCCAACCCCCAGAACAGCCATCTTTTCACTGGCCTCCTGCTCCTCACATTCCAACCAGTGAAGGAAGATCAAGTGAGAGTTCACATTTGCACAAATCCGTATTTCAATTCCGAGCAGATCTTGGGCCTTTGAAAGATAGAGACACAGGAAACCAGAGGCCAGGCCTTGGAAGGATGGGGACACAGAAAAGGTAAGTGTCGTGATGACCCCAGGTTGGTGGCTCTTTCTCCCATTGACCTCAGTGGTGGTCGAGAAGCTGTGTCCCTCTGTGGATGCATCTTAGCCCCACATAGGAGCCTTCTAGGCCACAGGGGGCTTTGGCACCTATGTCCTGAAAAGGGCTGCTCTGTATTCCTGCACACCTTGTTCCCTTCAGGTCTCAGGGTCTCACCCTCCTGTGAGAGACCAGCCCCCACCCCACCCCCTCAACCTTTGCCCTGAATTCTACCCTCCTCTCCTCAATGGCTTCGCTCCATGGGTCACCTCTGCCTTCCCCTATATCTTCCCCCACCCCTATGGATTCCTGCTGAGTCCTCTCACTCTGTCCCCATCCCCAGGTCCTCAGCCATAGCCACAGCCTTAACTGACTTCAAGTTTGCCCTATGAGCATCTTCATGTACATCTGACTGCCAGAACCTCAAACTCAACATGTCCAAAACTGGGCTTCCCATCTTTCTCCCAAACCTGTTCCATGTCCTGAGCTCCTGTCTCTGCTGGCCACCCCACTCCTGCGGTTGGAGTCCCCATGCCACTGTCCCCTGCCCTCCTCTTTCCCCCATCATGCTTCCACATGGCAGCCAAATCCACCCATGAGTAAGGGATTTTGACTTGTTATTTGTTTATTCAGACCCCTCTCCCCCAGCATGCACCGGAATGTCATTTCAATCAACATTGTATCCTCACCAATGTCTGCACATATTAAGCAATCAATAAACTTTGGATTCTATTAATTGTTGTTCTTGTCATTCTCTCCTGTCCTCCTATGTCACCAACTGTTTTCCCAGTCTCCAGGCTCCTTCCCTTAGATGAAGCTCTATGGTCTGAATGTTCCCCCAGATTTCATGTGTTGAAAATCTCCAGGCTATGGGGTAAGGGGAGGGCACACTTGTGATCCCAGCTCTTCAGGAGGCCAAGATTGGGAGGATCAGGGTTCCAGGTTAGCCCAGGCAAAAAGTAAGCAAGACCCCCGTCTCAGCAAATAACCTGGGTATGGTGGTTTGTGCCTGTGATCCCAGCTATGCAGGAGGCATAGAGAGAAGAATCAAAGTCCAAGGCCAGTCCAAGCAAACAGCATGACACTCTACCGGAAAAATAACTAAAGCAAAAATGTTGGGGTGTGGCTCAATGGCAGAGTGCCTGCCTAGCAAGCACAAGGCCTGAATTCAAACCCCAGTACCACAAAAAGGAAGGAAGGGAGAGAGGAAGAAAAGAAAGAAAAGTTTGTCTCCAATACAGTGTTGAGAGGTAGGGCCTTTGGGGGATATTTAGGCCAGGAAAAGAGAGTGATAGCTGTACCTTCCATGCACTGAAAATACTGACCCCATGTGTGGATTAATAAGGACTCCATAGAGGGAGTGCTCTCTTGCCCTCCTTCTTCCATGTGAGGATCCACTGTTCAGGCACCATCTTGGAAACACACATCTGACCTCACCAGACACTGGCACCTTGATCATGGATTTTCTACCTGCCAGAACTGTGAGAAACACATTTCTGCTTTTCACTAAGTCTGTAGTATTCCAGACAGCAGCACAAAATGTACCAAGACGGTCCCCATACTACTATCATAACCAGAGTGACCTTTTAAAATACAAGGTCAAGCATAGCACTTCCTTGCTGAAAACCCTCAAGAAGTCTCAAGTCCCCGCCCCCAGAGTCCAAACTCCTAAGTATGATCTCAACTTCCCACCACCATACACCCCTAACTCTAACTGTACTAAAATGGTGGCTATGCCTCCCCTCCAAGCCTTTATCTGAGCTGTGCCCTCGCTCTTCTGCCAAGAATGTTCTTCCGAGGCATTTATTTCCCTCCATTTTTTGCCTAAAGAATTCCTGGAGGAATTTTGTTTTTGTTTTGTTTTTGGCGGTACTGGGGTTTGAACTCAGGACTTCATGCTTGCTAGGCAGGCGTTCTACCACATGAGCCACTCCACCAGCCCTTGCCTAAAGAATCCCTAACAAGCCTGGGTACCAATGGATCATGCCCATAATCCTAGCTACTTGGGAGGCTAAAATCAGAAGGATCAAAGTTTGAGGACAGCCCAGGCAAAATAACCAAAATAACCAGACCAACATGGAGTAGAGATGTGACTCAGGCAGTACAGTGCCTGCTCTGCAAGCCCAAAACCCTGAGTTCAAACCCCAGACCACACACACACACACACACACACACACACACGCACACAAAGAACACCTAATCATTCTACAATCAAACACAGCTCCTGTGTGAACTTCTCCTGCACTGCTGCATGCAAACTAGCCCCAGGCCACATCCATTCCTCAATGACAGTCAAGGTGACAGCTGCCCCAACTCACCCAGTAATGACGTTTCAAGAATATGACATTTTCAGAAAAATGGAACAACCCTAATAGAGTTGATCACATCTTCCTAAAAAAGATTGAAAAATAAAAATTCTGCTGAAATCATTCTTAAATCCCCAGCACGGTACAGCAGAAGCATACTCAGGTCTACAGTCAGTAAATACTTGGTGAACTCATGAAGTAAGATAGCATCGGACAGCAAGAAGGGCAAAGGTATGGTTCAAATCCCGTCCCCTCACTGGCTGACCTTCATTTGTCTATCTATTTGTCTATTGATTTGTCACTGAAATCGCTAAAGGCAAACTTCAGAGCCTGTGTTTCCTCACCGGTAAAACAGAGACCATACCCAGGAAGTAGGGACATGGCAAAGACCAAGTGCAAGTGAAGTGTCAACATAAGGCCTGGCCTTGAACGAGCTTTCAACAAATGTTAGCCATTATTTCTCAACAGAGGTTGTTTTACACTCACACATACATACTCAAACCCCCATAAATAAATTAATTCAGGGGGCCTTAAATGTAATTGTGCCATAGAGAAAGCTTCTCCTAGGACAGTGGTGGACCACCTTGGTTCCTCATTAGAATCCCCTGGGGACTTTTTACAAACACCAGTGCTCAACCACAAACCAATTACTTCAAGTCCCCTTGCTGATCTATGCATCAGCCTATTAAATAGCTCCCCTGGTGACTCTAATAGTCAAACAGGTTGAGAACGTATGCCTTCCGGGCACTGGATTGGTTCCTCTCTTCACCTCTTAATTGTGGTCTTTCATAATGGCTAGCCCTAATTTAGCTGTTATCACCATAAGTGTTTAATTCCCCTTTGTCCCCTTCACTTTGTCTTCAAGGCAAGAATTAGAGAACTCTCAGAGCACCTGAAGCAGCAGGGTTGCTTTTCCTCTTAACCGTTCCTGGTCTGTACCCAAGCTCCTAGCAGCCTCAACACCTGGCTGGCTGGGTGCTGGTGGCTCACGCCTGCAATCCTAGCAACTCAGGAGGCAGAGATCATGAGGATCATAGTTCAAAACCAGCCCAGGCAAATAGTTCACTACACCCTATCTCAAAAAAACACATCACAAGAAAGGGTTGGTGGAGTGGCTCAAGGTGTAGGCCCTGAGTTCAAACTCCAGTATGACAAAAACCAAACAAAAAATCACCTGGCCTTTGTTAGGCTTCACGGCCTGAGATTCTCCCAGGAATTTTGGGGAAAAAATGTTCCTTCTGGGTTTTCTAGAAGGAAACAGTTCCATTTTCTAGCCAACATTTCTCAACCCGGGGTCTGCAGAATGTTCTCAGGGATCCACAGCTCTGTGTAATAGTTTGTCTGCGTGTTCAATATGCTGATAATCTAAAATGCACTATTATTCATGGTCTGACACTCCCTTTGGAAGACACCACCTGCAAGATGTGTCTGTGTTTTGTCAACTAGAAGGACTAAGAGGGAAACTGAGTCCTGTCAAGGTGAGGGAAGCAAAACAGACACGAAATGCTGCGCAAGTAGTGGTCAGTGTCAAATTAGCTACAAAAATAGAGCAGTGTGCAGCAGTTATTCACAGCAAGCAGTAAGTACACATTTAAGGTACTTTTTCCCCACTCCAAAAACAGAGAAGCCCCATTTAAAGTAGCTTTTAAGAAAACTATAGGGCTGACAGAGTGGCTCAAGTTGTAGAGCGCCTGCTTTGTGAGCACGAAGTCCTGAGTTCAAACCCCAGTCCCACCTCCCCCTTCCCCAAAAAAAAAAAAAGGCTACAGGAAGACTATAAATCTATCCATATCCTTAAGTGAATCTGGGCACCTCAATGATACCAAGTGACACCTCATTAAAATCAATAATTAGGAATTGCTCACGGCCAAATTAGGGTCATCTAGTGTCTGATGGCCCCCGAGTCAGCAAAGACAGCCTTGGCATTGTGGACACCATCTGGGTCTTATTCTTATGAGAAGCGATGGGGTTTGCATGGAAACTGTTAAAAACAGGAATATATATAAACTAGACCCACGGCTGCGTCTTCCCATAATTAAGCCAGCAATAACGGTCTATTTTTAGCATAGCCTGATCATAAGTCCCATCAAAATAACGTAGCTTGTTTTGATGTGTTTTCTCTTGCTTTTAAGTGAAACTTGGCTTTGGTTTTAGAGATGCCTAAGAGCTATAAGAATAAGCAATTTGTATCTGGTTTTATTTTACTCCTAATTACGAGATAATAAGAATAATTCTCCTCACTGATGTCAGTCCCCCTTCCTCTATTCCATGCTAGCTTGGAAAGGTTGCCCTGGCTACATTTCAGAATCGGCTAGTGACTGTCACACATGCAGGCTCCCATGTCCTGGCCCTGTGTGGGCAGAGGTGAGAGGCAGGGGTATGGAGAGCTGCTGTGTTACTAGAGGTCAAGGCTGATTGTCTTGTGACTGCCTTGAGCCTGGACCCAGTCATCAATCCCTCCTTCCCTCCCCCAACCCCCCCCCCCAGGCCAGGCCCCATTTCTTCACTTGCCTGACCTTTGGGCCCTTGGTTCTCACTTCCTGTGACAGCAAATCAGGTAGAGAGTAAAACATCTGAAGGACTTGGGTCCAAGCGGAGTGACAATTCTGACGAGGACACTGTCCTGCCTTGGGCATTTAAGGTCAATGCGCCCTTGACATGAAGTGGACAGGACGCTTTTCACCGGTGTGAGGTGTGAGCTGTCTGGAGAAGCACTGCATGCCCTCCCTCAGGTGTGGGGCTCCTTGGCTGGTCCACACTGCCTTCAGACTTCCTGCAAGTCTCACCCTCGACTGAGAAAGAGAATACATTTGTTTTTGTTTGGTTGGTTGGTTGGTTTTGCTTTTTGCCTTGGCCCCCAACCTGCTTTCAACTGATTTAAAAAAAAAAAAAAAAAAACTCTCAGCCAGGCACCTGTGGCTCACGCCTGCAATCCTAGCTACCTGGGAGGCAGAGATCAGGGTGATGATGGTTCGAGGCTATCCTGAGAAGTTAGTTCACAAGACCCCATTTCAATCAGTGACTGGGTGTGGTATGCACCTGTCACCCCAGCTAGGCAGAGAAGCACAAATAGGACATCAGCCTAGGCCAGCCCAGGCATAAAGCAAGACCCTTCCTCAAAACAACCAAAGCAGAAAGGGCTGGCAGGGAACTTCAAGTGGTAGAGAACCTCCTGCCTAGCAAGTGCAAAGCCTTGACGTCAATTCCCAGTACTGCCAAAAAGACACCTCCTAAACACAATTAGAAGGGCCTGAGGCTGGAGGGAAAAGCCAATTTCACATTGAATGTATCAGTATACACTAACTTGACTTAAATCCCATCCCAACGGACCATCAGGGCCACTGAGCCGTTTACAGATGAACTTTCTGGGCTGTTAACCACAAGCAATCCAGACACAACATTGCTTCTCTTCACGGATGGCCCTCCATCTCAAAGCACTTTCTCTTCCCATAATCCCACCCTCTTCTCTATAGCCACTGCAGGCTCAGTGTAAACAACTCAGGCCTTCCTTCCTCAAATTTTTTTGTTTTGTTTTGTTGTGTTAAGACAGGTTCTGACTATATAGCCCAGGCTGGCCTTGAACTTGTGATCCACCTGGCTCAACCTCCCATGTGCTGGGATTACAGGTATGTACCACCATGTCTGTTTTTCCCAAACTTTTCATTATATATATATGTATTTAAAAAAAAAAAGCCGATGGAGTGGCTCAAGTGGTAGAGTACCTGCTCAGCAGTTATGAAGCCCTGAGTTCAAATCTCAGTACCACCAAAAAACAAGAAAGAAAAGGATTCCTTAGCTCTGGCCCAGAGGGCATGTGTCTTAGCTGTGCTGCTGGCAGTTGCAGGACCCCGTCCCAGGACCTGCTCTTTTTTCTGGCTAGCATTTGTAACCTCTCCCTAGAGCCTCTTATTTAAGAGAACACTTAGTCTCAAGAGTTTGAGTTTAAAACAAGCAAACACGGTCTTCCTGAAAGTTCTCTAAGATCTCTGAGTATTTCATCCCCACATAGTCAGAGGACTGTGGAGGGGCAGTGGGGGGTGCTTCCCAGAGGATGGCAGGGGGAAAAGGTCCAAGGGCTGCTCCTGTGGATCCTGGGCAGAGGTCAGAGACAACAAGCCCCTCTCGGGGGTTAGGGAAGAAGTAGTAAGTTAGCTTGTTCTACGGCAGGACCGTTTGAAACAAGGTATATGTTTCCTGTGCATCTTTATGCTAGCTTTAAGCAAACTAGAATTTTATTTTTAACTTTAATAAGGTATGGATGACTGGAAGCTTCAAACAGACACATCTGGCCTGTTTCGTTATTTTATTCATGCATGGGAAGCCAACTGGAATACTGCAAGGCTAATGCCGGAGACATGGGTGGTACAGAACAGGTGGGGAAAGCCTGCCTGCTCCCTTCTACATAGGGTCATCAGCCTTGGGACAGGGAAGAAGTGCCTTGCTGTGACTTTCTCAATAAAGAAAGGCACCTTGGACTGGAGAGAAGGGGGTGCCCCAGTCTTAAGCCCAGGAGCCCTGGAATTCTCTGAGCCCAGGCTCTCCGTGCCTGTTGGATGGACAGAGGGACTTTCCATTTAGCCAGGGGTCATACAGCCCCACAACCCTAAGACTGTAAACCCTTCTCTCTGGCAGAGAGAGAGTTCCTGCTGCCTGGACCACTGAGAATACAGGTTACGAGGGTCTGTCTCTCTCTCTTTCTCTAAGTGTCAATTTCATATACAGATTGTTCCAAATTTATAATGTTTTGTTTTGTTTTGACCTAACAGGGAAGAAAAGACATTTTGGTCTTTACTCTTTTGTGGGCCTAGGTTAAAATCCAAAATTCTTCTTTCTCCTCTTAATGTCATGCTAACAAGCCATTCTTTGAACTCAATTTTCACTGTAATTGCTTAGGAATAAATTGATATCTTTGCGACATCAAAAGAATGGGATTTTGAGCCTCTCTGCTCCCATCCCCTGCATGGCAAGCGAGAGATGGGCCTCTCTCCCTTTTCTGTGACTCCCTACTTTATCCTGTTCTGCTAAATAAATCCTAAAGTTCAAAACTCTGGTGTGAGCTGGGTGTGGTGGTTCATGCCTGTAATCCCAGCACTCAGTGGGACTGAATTGGAATGGATCATGAGCTCAAGACCAGCCTGGAATACACAGTGAGACCCTGTCTCAAAAGCAATCTGCATTCAGTAGAAACTGAAGTTCAGATGTTGGATTTTGGTCTTTTCCTAGGTTAATGATATCCAGCACAGCACTCTTGCTATGCTGGGCTACAGGAACTCACCAAAGCTCTAAGTCACCATGGGATGTTGAAGAGAAAAAGCTGGTAATTTAAAGAGGACTGTATGGTCAGCGTTTCTTGGATACAGGTATTCAGTCAATTACATGAGATGTTCAACACCTTCTTGTGGACTAGGTGTTGTGTTGAATGATTTTGCCTGACTGCAGGCTAACATCAGTGTAATGAGTACATTCAAGGATTACCAGGTAAACCAGGAAGTTTGGTAGGTTAGGCGTATTAAATGTATTTTCAACTTAGTGATATCTTCAGGGTTTATCAGAATGTAACCTCATCCTAAGACAAGCAGCACCATCTACATGTTAGCTCCCAAAGGGACCAACACAGGTGAGTCATAGGACAGGTGCATCCTTAATTTGGTGAGGCCTGGCAGATTGTTCGTCAGTGAAGCTGCACAGGTAACCCACTGTCAGCAGTGCATGAGTCCCTATGTCCTCACGCAAATCCAGCTGTCTAACGCTGACATTCTAATCGGTGTAAGTTCTTTCTTGTTCTAATTTGCATTTATCTTCTTACTAATAATTAAGCCAGCCTGGGCAAACAGTTCGAGAGACCCTATCTCAAAAAAAAAAATCACAAAAAAGGGGTGGTGGAGTGGCTCAAGGTGTAGGTCCTTAGTTCAAATCCCAGTACCACAAACAATAATAATAATAAATAATAATAATTTGGAACATTTGATCACAGTCCTTTTGGTTTTGTAAGGGATGTAAAAATTCTCCTGTATCCTCCTAGAGTCTCTGGCTAGACCCCAAATTTAAAGTGATATAAGGTCAATTAACAGGTTAAAAAACAAAAGAACAAGATTTAAAAAGAAAGAAAATATTTTCTAAAAAAATCAGTTAATAGGAAAAGAGTATACACTTTTATTTAAAACTTTTACATTACATGGAAGCTCTCACAATGATAAGGAAGACAAAGAAGCAGTTAGAGCCTGACACTTATAGACCAGCGTATTAGTCCATTAGTGCCGAGTCTGGGCAACTTTATGAAGAAAAGAGGCTTATTTTGACTCAAGGTTGAAGGGTGACATCTGGTGATGGATGGCCTTCTTGCTGGCAGAATCCTGAGGTAGCCAGGGAGTATGTACGTCTGTATGTGAGAATCCTCTGTTCTTCCTCTCGCCTTAAAAACCTCCAGGGTTCAATTATAGGGACTCCACCTTAATGACCTGACCGAACCTAATCACCTCCCAAAGGTCCCATTTAACACCCTCCTAACACCTCACGAGGAGAATCAAATTTCCACACAGCACTGCTTGGGGACCCGGGAAACATTTCCAAACCATGGCAAAGAGGTTACATGAGGACAGCAAATTGTGACAATAGGACAAGACAAAGGGGCTGGGCTAGGAACTGGGAAGCAGCAAGGTCAATGGTACTTTAATAAGATTCTCTTTAGATTTCCCTGGGCCTCGACTCCCTGTCTCTGGGATAAGAAGAGCTTCCTTCCTCCTCGTGCAGAATGTGCCTCTCACGCGGGAGTTTTATCTTCTGATTTCAGAAGGAAAAAGGAATGTCAGCGTGCCCTTCTTGTACTTTTGTACAAAGTACCATTATCTTGAAATAATCAATATGCAGTGGTTTGGGGGTGGCTTATCATGACCCCCCCATAGTTTCTACTTCTACAAGTCTTTCTTTGAATCCTTCCCTACTTTTCTAAGAATATATCTGTATTTTGCTTTTGTTTCTTTTTTGTAGGAGTTCCTTGAACAGTTTAAATATTTGCTGTGAACCAGATTGGGTGGGTCCTCCCCAGTGTGTCCACAGGTTGAGCCCCTAGCCCCACCAACAAAATGGTATTTGGGTTTTTTTGGGTTTTTTTTGGTGGCACTGGGGTTTGAACTCAGGGTCTCACACTTGTTGGCAGGCACTCTACAACCTGAGCCACTCTGCCAGCCCCTGGTATTGGGAAATGAGCCTTAGGAAGGTAATTAGTGATGAGGATTAAGTTATGATGGGTTAATTTGCTCTTATAAGTGGGGGAGGGAAGGGAGGGAGGGAGGAAAGAAGGGAGGGAGAGAATAAGAAGAAAGGAAGGGAAAGGAAGGAAGGAAGGAAGGAAGGAAGGAAAGAAGGAAGGAAGGAAGGAAGGAAGGAAGGAAGGAAGGAAGGAAGGAAGGAAGGAAGGAAGGAAGGAAGGAAGGAAGGAAGGAAGGAAAGAAGGAAGGAAGGAAGAAAGGAAGGGAGGAAGGAAGGAAGGGGGAAGGAAGGAAAAAAGAGCCGGGCGCAAGAGGCTCACACCTGTAATCCTAGCTACTCAGGAGGTAGAGATCAGGAGGATTGCGGTTCAAAGCCAGCCTGGGCAAATAGTTTGCAAGACCCTATCTCAAAAAACCCTTCACAAAAAAGTGCTGGTGAAGTGGCTTAAAGTGTAGGCCCTGAGTTCAAGTACCAGAACCACAAAGAAAGAGAGAGAGAGAGAGAGAGAGAGAGAGATGCTGGGAATCCAACGCTGAGCAACGGCTCTACCACTGAGCTGCTTTGCCACATGAAAGCACAGCACAAAGAGGGCCATCACCAGAAACCAAGCCAACACCGTGAACTTGGACTTCCCGGCCTCAGGAACTGTAAGATATACATTCTATTGTCTAAGTCACTCAGTCTATGGTGTGTTGTTACAGGCCACACTAAGACAGTGTTCATCCTTGTCACCGTTAAGCATCCTCTGCCATCCTTTCAACTAGGAACTATAATCAGTCCTGAATTTTGAAATGATCAGTTATATCTTATGCTAGGACGTTTGGTTGAGAAGGGAACTTCCTGACTCCTAAATTACAAAAGTATTCCCCATCAGCACTTACCTTTAACTTTTACGTTTGTAATCCATCTGAAATGTCCTGTTATATGTGGCATTACGTTGGCATGCAGTTTTGTTTTTCTCAGTGTAGCAAGGCATTTTCCTAACACCTTTTGTTGAATAACCCGTCCTTTCCCCGTTTATTTTGTAGATTCAATTCCCATGTATACTCAAGTCTAGACCCCCCTCTTTATCTTCTCTGGCTTTATCCATTTTTCCACAAGTCCATACTATCTCTACGGTTTTGAAATTGCCCTAATATCTGGTGGGACTGTTCCCCAACACCCTCTGTTCTTTGCTTTTTTTTTTTTTTTTTGTGAGTTTGCTTAGATATCTTTGGAACTTTATTTTTCCACGTATTTTACAGTTTATATTATGTAAGTAATTTGTACTTAAAGATTATTGAGTTTATTAGAAAATGTCCCTGGGATGTGACTCAGGTTACTCCAGAGGCACCTGCACACCCATGTTTATTGCGGCACTATTCACAATAGCCAAGTTATGGAAACAGCCAAGATGCCCCAGCACTGACGAATGGATCAAGAAAATGTGGTATCTATACACAATGGAATTTTATGCAGCCATGAAGAAGAACGAAATGTTATCATTCGCTGGTAAATGGATGGAATTGGAGAACATCATTCTGAGTGAGGTTAGCCTGGCCCAAAAGACCAAAAATCATATGCTCTCCCTCATATGCGGACTTTAGACCTAAAACACATGCAGTGATATTATTGGACACGGGTCACACGCTAAGGGGAGAGCACATACAGGAGGGATAGGGAAAGGTAGGAAACCCAAAACTTGAAAGTGTTTGATGTGCCCACTGTAGAGGAGTGAATAAAGTAATCTTAAAATGACAGAGGTCACTATGGGAAGGTGACTGGGAAGTAGTGAAGAGGTCTGGTAGAGATGAATCAATTTGGGTGTAACACACTTGTGCATGGAAGCAATGCTCGGAATCTCTCTGTAAAGCTGTCCTTATCTCAACTAGCAAAACTGCTATGTCTTTCTTATTATCTCCTATGTTTTCTCTTCAACAAAATCAGAGAATAAAAGGGTGGAACAGGTTCTTCCCAGAAGCAAGGGTGGAGGGAGGGGGAGGCACAAATAATGTATACACATGTGAGTAAATGTAAAAACGATAAAATAAAAGAAAGAAAGAAAAGCTCCTTGGAATTCTTCATGGGATTGCACTAAGTTTATAGATTGATTAGGAGAAATGTGACATCTCTATAATTTAAAATTATTCCATCAGGAGCATGGACTGTTTCTGTAGATTCCCTAAGACTTCCGGAGTTGACATTTTTTCAGAAAGATCTTGACTATGTTCAGATATAATAGTACTCGTTGATGTTTTGAGTGGTATTTTGTGCTTACTGACAGTTCTTTTGGGATGTTATTGGTATAGAGAAATGCTATCGGTTGGGGTTGTTTTCTTTTTCAGTGATCTCCTGAAATCCCATTGAATTATCTAAGTGGATATTGTATCATCTTTTATTCTGCCTTTCCAATCCTTTCTCCTATTTATTGATTTTTTTAATCATTTTGGCCAATCACTCCGTTCTACATTAAGCAATAGCAACATAGGCATGTGGCAAAGCAATATCTCAGATTCCTCTTCTTTTTCTTTTGTTTTTTTAAGACAAGTTCTCACTATGTTGCCCAGTCTGGCCTCAAACTCTCCATCCTTGTGCCTCAGCCTCCATCCTCCGGTGCTGGGATTACAGGTGTGCACCACCAAGCCTGGCTCTGGCAACTCTTAACAATGGAAAACTTGGGTGAGTTTCCCACCCTCATGAGTCGCATTTTCTCCAGCTGACTTGCTTACACACAGGGGGTGCTCCAAACAGAGAATGTGGTTTTACTAATTCCTCTAATAATCCTCCATTTCCTTGGTATCCCATTCAGATTGTTATAAGGAGTTGTACCACTTAAAATATGTGGAGTAGAGCTGATGGAGTGGCTCGACTGGTAGAGCACCTGCAGGCAGGAGTGAGGTACTGAGTTCAAACCCCAGTACCACCAATATAGAAAGAAAGAAAGAAAGAAAGGGAGGGAGAGAGGAAGGAAGGAAGGAAAGAAGGAAGGAAGGAAGAAAATATGTGGAGTACATTTGTTTGTTTTTCATTACTATAACAAAATACCAACTTTATAAAGAGTTTTTATTGTTGTTTTTTTAGCAGTTTTAGAGACTGAAAATCCAAAATAGGGTGATCCCATCGGTGCAGCCTCTGGGGTCTAAGGGCAGATAGATGGCACCACAAAGACAGGAGTGGGGGTGGAGGAAGAAATCACATCTTGAAACAAGAAGCCAGAGAATAATTCAGGGGTCAGACTTGCTTCTACAACAACTAGCTTGAGAAAGGCTCAGGGATCCAATGACAGTGACCTAATCTTCCCTAAGGTCAGTGCCCCAGTGACCTAAGGATCCTTCACCAGGCCCTGCCTCTTAAAGTTCCCACATCACCAGATGGGGGCAAAGTTTCTAAAACATGAACCACCTTCGGGGGGGTACACAAACCATACCCAAACCTTAGCATGGTGGGATGGTAATGAAACGGGAGAGCACCTGCCTAGCAAGTGCAAACCCTGAGTTCAAATCCTAGTCCCACCCCCACCCCCAAAAAAGCATAAGTACTATAAATGCATTAATAAATTCTAAGTTTTATTCCTTAAAAAATAATAATAAATGTGCTGGAGGAATAGCTCAAGTGGTAGAATGTTTGCACTTTAAGCACAAGGCCCTGAGTTCAAACTCCAGTATCACACACACAAAAAAAATAGACATGAGGCAGTTTTCTTTATCAAATCAGATTAAGGCCATGTGCCCCTAGCCTGGTCTTCTTCCCTCCACTGCACACTGAAATGCTGACAAATGGATAACTACAAATTTTCTGGAGTTGTGATTTCACAACTCCCACTTTCAGGAAATTGCAGGTTTTCACTGTATTGGGGGGGGCGCTGTTTATAGTAACAGCTTAGTAATAAAAACCATCTTCGGTTCTATGATGTGACTACCGGGACTTTTCTCACAGCTAACAGCGAGGATTCTAAATAAAATTTGCACAACTTGGACAGATTTTCTGTTCTGCTTACAACTGGGCGATCTCGTAATCCCGCTGAGTGACATCATGCTTAACAGAATAGCCATGAGCGCGAGTGACTCAGCCCTGTGTGCCCCTCCCTCACTGCGGCTGACAGGTGTTAGAGCCATGGAGATGGAGCCAGGTTCTCTACCAGCTGCTCCTATTCTCTGATTCCAGCACATTTTCCCCTGGGATCCACAGCTGGGAGAATGTTTTGTACATGAACTGCTAAACTGCATGTAAACTGGGTATAGTGGTGCATGCCTGTAATCCCAGCATTTAGGAGTCTGAGGCAGGAGGATTGCGAGTTCGAGGCCAGTCTGGGCTACGTAGTTAGACCCTGTTTCAGAAATTAATCAATTAATTAATTGTGTGCATATGAAGTTGAACTATAATTTTGTAAATTACTTCAATATTAACTAGACATACTCTATCACAACTACCATCTCTACAAAATGTGTAATGGATGAAGTACAGAAAGGAATGCTAGATACAACATTTTAAAGCATATATTAAGCACCAGCTGTGTGCATGCCTCAGCGAAAGGAGGTCCTCCCGATGTTTTTTTGAGATGGCTGAAAGCTGTAACAACAAAGTCACAGTAATAGCCACTGAGAAAGGATGTCCCAGGAGCTGTAACATGCAGTATTAAGTCAGAAACCTTGTTTTTAAAACTCAGCTGGGCTGTGCTGGTGGCTCACGCCTGTAATCCCAGCTACTCAGAAAGCAGAGATCAAGAGGATTGTGGTTCGAAGCCAGCCCAGGCAAATAGTTCAAGAGACCCTATCTCAAAAAAAACCCAACACACACACAAAAAAAAGGGGCTGATGGAGTGGCTTAAGGTGTAAGCCCTGAGTTCAAACTCCAGTACCACACAAATATATAAATAAAACCCAGCTGGGACACCTAAGTTCCTACTTTTTGTTTTTGTTTCTTTCTTTGTTTGTTTTTGGTAGTTATGGTATTTGAACTCAGGGCTTCATGCTTGCAAAGCAGGCACTCTACCACTTGAGCCACACCTCCAGTCCATTTTTGCTCTGGTTATTTTGGAGATGGGGGTCTCACAAACTATTTTCCCTGGCTGGCCTTGAACTTCAGTCCTCCTGATCTAGATCCTACTTTCTTAGCCTCTCTGTGTTTTGAACTTCTTGTGAAATAGGAGTAAGAATAGCACTACCTTAACAGGACTAAATTCGGTAACACAGGTGACTCACACATTGTCTTCAGCTGCAAACAACACATTTTATTTTTCTCAAATAAATGCCACACTTGAGTGACAGCTGACACTGGCTGAGCAGCTCTAGGGTTCTAAGAGGGAAGTCTCCAGACCTTCTCCTCCTGGGCCCAAGTGCACCGATGCTGTGGTCCAGCTGTCACTTTCCAATTACTGGCAAACAGTAGGAGGAAGCCAGTGAGGATGGGCAAAGGGACAGCTGAGTCACCCATCCCTCAAAGGATCTCCTCAGACACCCTCAATGTCTCCATGGCCTTGCTTCCCACTGTGTCCCCAACCCACGCCCACTGCTCCTGACTTGTCATTGAAACAGCTTTCTCTAAGTTTAGCACCGGTGCCACATGTTGCAGAGCTTAACACACTTCTCACTCCTGGTCTTTCTTGACCTACTTCTCTCAGTACAGCAAGATTCTCTTCTAGAAATAGGTTCTCCTGGCCTCTATGACACCTCCCTCCAATCTCTTCCTGTCTGTCTTGCCAGCCTCCTGTCCCTTTGAACACTCCTTCTGCTCACAGGACCATTAGACCACAGCTGTCCTCAAGTTTGACCCAAACAAGACCTCCTTCCCCTCACCTCAATAGTCTCAACGTCCACCTCCATGATGGCGGTGCCCAGCGTCCCCTCCAGGCTCAGACATCTCCTCTGGGCTCCAGACAGGAATGTACCTTTCCCACCCATCTTCCTGGGTTGTTTCACAACTTCTCATCCTCAATGTAGCCAAGAGAGCATTTGTGGTCTCCCCCCACCCCTACACACACTGCCCCTACCACCTCTACCACCGAACTTCAAGACTGGCGCTCTCCCCATGCTCCCTGACCCATGCAATGATACCACCTACCGTCCAGTAGGGCAACAGAAACCCAGAGAACCATCTTTGCTCCCTCTCTCTTTTCTTCCATAGTGAGGCCAGCAATGGGTCCTGGCTACTTTTCCTCTTAAAGAGCCCCCAAGTCTGTCTCCTTTGTCCCTGTCCTGCTCCAAGCCACTCATCTGTCACTGGATTATGGCAATAGTCTCCTCACTGGCTGGTTGTATCTGCTCTCGTTCCAGTCTGTTCTTTATGTGGCAGCCATGGAGCTCTTGGAATACACAAATCTGATCAAGTCACCATCCACAACACATGTCACCATTTCGGCCCCATATAAAACTTTTTGGGCTGCGGATGTAGCTCAGTGGCAGAACAATGGCCTAAGCTTAGCTGGGTGCTGGTGGCTCATGCCTGTAATCCTAGCTATCCAAGAGGCAGAGATCAGGAGGATCACGGTTCCAGGCTAGCCTGGGCAAATAGTTTGTGAGACCCCATCTTGAAAGTAACCAACACAAAAAAGGGCTGGTGGAGTGGCTCAAGGTGTAGGCCCTGAGTTCAAACTCCAGCACCACAAAAAAGAGAGAGAGAGAGAGAGAGAGAGAGAGTGGCTTTAAACTTTCAGTTTTCTCACCTCTGTTATAATGTAGGCCAAAATCTTTAACAAGAACTAGAAAGTTCTGAGGGATGGGGCCCTGCCTAATTTGAGGGCCTCACCTTACACTGTGGGTTCCCCATTCTGAGCTGAGCTGTAATGGCCTTCTTTCTAGCCACAAGCTAGGCTGTGTCCTCCATCCATGGTGTGGCAATAGGAACCAGCCTGTAGGGGAAACAGCAAAGAGTATTGGCGCAGAGGGATCGAGTTGCCGCAAGGCTGTAGTGTGAACAGATCTTCCGTGTAGACGATGGTCTTCTCCCATCAAGAAGTGGGAGAAGACCTCACCCCTGTTAGAACAGCCATCATTAGCAACACCAACAACAACAGGTGTTGGCGAGGATGCGGGGAAAAAGGAACCCTCTTACACTGCTGGTGGGAATGTAAACTAGTACAACCACTCTGGAAAAAAATTTGGAGGCTACTTAAAAAGCTAGACATCGATCTACCATTTGATCCAGCAATACCACTCCTGGGGATATACCCAAAAGACTGTGACACAGGTTACTCCAGAGGCACCTGCACACCCATGTTTATTGCGGCACTATTCACAATAGCCAAGTTACGGAAACAGCCAAGATGCCCCACCACTGACGAATGGATTAAGAAAATGTGGTATCTATACACAATGGAATTTTATGCAGCCATGAAGAAGAACGAAATGTTATCATTCGCTGGTAAATGGATGGAATTGGAGAACATCATTCTGAGTGAGGTTAGCCTGGCCCAAAAGACCAAAAATCGTATGTTCTCCCTCATATGTGGACATTAGATCAAGGGCAAACACAACAAGGGGATTGGACTTTGAGCACATGATAGAAGCGAGAGCACACAAGGGAGGGGTGAGGATAGGTAAGACACCTAAAAAACTAGCTAGCATTTGTTGCCCTTAACGCAGAGAAACTAAAGCAGATACCTTAAAAGCAACTGAGGCCAATAGGAGAAGGAGACCAGGAACTAGAGAAAAGGGTAGATCAAGAAGAATTAACCTAGAAGGTAACACCCATGCACAGGAAATCAATGTGAGTCAACTCCCTGTATAGCTATCCTTATCTCAACCAGCAAAAACCCTTGTTCCTTCTTATTATTGCTTATACTCTCTCTACAACAAAATTAGAAATAAGGGCAAAATAGTTTCTGCTGGGTATCGAGGGGGTGGAGGGAGAGGGAGGGGGCGGAGTGGGTGTTAAGGGAGGGGATGGGGGAAGGGGGGAGAAATGACCCAAGCATTGTATGCACATATGAATAATAAAAAAAAATAAAAATAAATTAAAAATAAAAATAAAAAAATTTAAAAAGAAGTGGGAGAAGACTCAGAGGCACCTCTCAAAGCCTTTTTTGGGCATGTGTAGGAAACCTTAAAGTGCAGATGACAAACACAATCAGAGGTGGGGACACAGCCCAGTGTCAGGAGTCTTAGAGCACTGGGACATTTGGGCTCACGAAGAAAGGTATGGAAGCACCTGTGCAGAGCTAGGAGAGTGCTGGCCATCCCTACTCTGTCCTTCCTCCAGGTCTCATGACACCAGGACCCAGAAAAATGAGCAGAAGAATTCTCAGAGGAGACACAGGGAAAGAGTCTCCAAGCACCCACTCTGCCCTGCACCCCATCTCTCTTTATGGAGCCCTTCCTCTTCTCTTTTCACACCCTCTTCCCATCCCCAGCTGGTCAGTAACCAATAAAAGAGAATTGAAAATATTGACCTTTAAAAAAAAAGTCCCTGGATATACTCTGGAATATACACCACAAGAAAATTCTTACACAGGTTCCTAAGGGGACATGATCAAGGATGCTCCTTGTAGTAGCAGCAGTTGGGGGGCCAGCTTGGTCCCTGTCACTAGAGAAACAGATTTCAAGCCCATGGAGAAAGCACACCGTGCAATGTGGTGCAGCACTTAGAAAAGGCAGACTTGGGCTGAGACCATAGATCAGTGGTAGAGAACTTGCCCCACATGTGCAAGGCCATGAGTTCAATCCCCAGCATGGAAAAAAAAATGGTGCACATAGCAAGATGGATAGAGAACAAAGACAGTTCATAGCAATATGGATAGTTCTCCTGCCACACAAGCTATGGCCTCAAAATACAACTCCCCACTAATCTGCTACTGGTGACCTTTCTCGTTCTATCCTTTCTAGGCAGGGATACCCGGTCTTCGGGGGCAGGTTTCTTTTGTGGGTGGTATATTTTTTTAACCAATATCACAAGCACTTTGGGGTACTATCATCTATGAGACACATTCCTGCCTTGACTGTTTCTCCCCCCTTCGACAGTATTGGAGATCAAACCCAGGGCCTTGTGCTTGCTAAGCTGTTGTCTGTCACTTGATCCACACCCCAGACCTCCTGCTTTGACCCATCAGACGTGTAAGAGCATCATTCCCCAATAGTCTGTCACTGAAATCTAATCTCCCTGCAGCTCAGGTGGAGACAGGCGATAAGGCTTCACACAATCCCAAATCCAAAGGTAAAGGGACAAGAATCTGTTCCCAACCACCCAACAGCAAGAGCTTGGGGAACCAAAGTAGCAGCCCATTTACATCAAAGTTTTACTAAATAGTTCGTAGCCCGAAGAAACTTCTGAAGCAGGTGGCAGCTCCAAACCATGGTTGTGTTTGCTCCTCGTCCATCCACCAGCCCCCACAAGCTGAGGGAATATCTGTCTCTCCTCATTTCCTAAAGATCAGACTTAAGTACGCCCTGACAGGAGACGAAGTGAAGAAGATTGGCATGCAGTGATCCATTCAGATTGAGGGCAAAGTCCAAACGGATATGACCTACCCTGTCGGTTTATGGATGTCATCGGCCTTGACAAGACTGGAGAGAATTTCCATCTGATCTCCGACACCCAGGGTCACTTTGCTGTTCATGGTATCACGCACACCTGAGGAGGCCAAGTATAAGTTGTACAAAGTGAGAAAAATCGCTGTGAGTACAAAAGGAATTCATCTGGTGACCTACGATGCCCAAACCATGCCCTATCCTGACCCCCTCATCAAAGGGAATGACACCATTCGGATTGATTTGGAGACTGGCAAGATAACAGATTTTTTTGTTTGACACTGGTAACCTGTGTATGGTGACCAGAGGTGATAACTTGGCCATGTGTGTGAGCAAATGTGCCAGCTGGCATGTGTCTGCCTACCCTGTTGAAAGAGGGCAGCTGGTACCCAGCTCCAACTAACTCTTCCCCGGGATAGCCAAATTCCCTAGAGTCCCAGAAGAAGCCCCAAATCTGAACTGCCTGATCCTCAAGTCATCACTCAATTAACACATACATTATATATATACATATATATCAAAGAAAAAAATATATATCAAAGAAAACATATCAAATTTAATCAATAAACTACTTTTTTATCAGAATTAAATGATTTTTGATTATAGTATCTCATTAGCCTTTAACAGTGAAGTCTATCCCCTGCTTTGATTTTAGTCTTTCTTCCAGTCTTAGCCCAGGTTTTCTGGAAAGCAGAGCCTAAGGCAAAGATTAAGATGCTGACACCTATTTGGGGTACTGCCGCTGGGCTTCAAGAGTGAGAGAAAATGGAAAGGACTCCAGGAAGGAAGGGCAGCAGTACAAATGTTGTCTTTGCTTGACAAGACTCAAGAGGTACCAGGCACCCATGGGGAATTAAAGAGGCTGCAAGGAGAAACTGAGTCAGAGCCCAGGGCGTGGAAGAAGGGGAGTTGAACTGCCAGCTCCAGGGAAGAGACAATGGTGAGGCACACAGGGCATCAGGGCACAGGTGTAATTCTGAGAGAGAGTGTCCCTTTACCCCTGTGCGTTCACTGCCTCCCTCACCTCACTGTGGTCCTGGTCCTGACCAGCCCGCTCCTGTCTCCCCGAATCCCAGGGTGAACCTTCCCTGAACTTACAAATGCTATAACCATGCATTTATAGGTGCGTCTGTTGATTCAAGTCTGGAGACACATGAAGAGCCAGAAACTCCAGGTATGAGGCTGGTCGGCCCTGATGCATAGCAGCAGGGAAAGAAAGGGCTTAGCACTCCCAGGGGAGGTGACTGGTTGGCCCCAGAACCGCCTGCAATATGGTCCAGAAAAAAGTGCAATGGAGGGGACCTGAGATAATGCAGACAGTCTGCTCGTGTGAGATGAAGACAGCCAAAGGACTGCTACATTAAGAACAATTTTTTGACATTTGTATGGAGAGTTAAAATTTCACTTCCAAATAAAACTCCTATGATGCTTAAAAAAAAAAAAAGCTATCAAGTTAGGTTGAACAATAAAAAAAAAAAAAGAGAGAGAAAAAACAAATTCCAATATCAGAAAGAAGAAAAGAGACATCGGTACAGATCATGCAGATAGTAGAAAAATTACAGGGAATGTTCTATTCGTTCTGTTCACCTTTATGCCAGCAAACACAGCTTAGAAGAAACAGACAAATCCCTTGAAAAAGAAGAAAAAAAGTAAGCTGACTCAGCTCAAGGCTTTAGAACAGACCCAGATCTTCAACTACAAACTGAAAACAATGCCATAGTTTGGAATCTCACAATTTTCCATTCTCTTTTTTGGCAATAGTGGGGTTTGAACTCAGGGCCTCATGCTTGCTAGGCAGGTGCTCTACCACTTCAGCCATGCCACCAGCTCCCACTTTCTAAAAGCCATTCAAATTATACCAGTCATAAATTTACAAAGTCACATAACTGAAAATCAAGTAGCAAAGTTCAATATAAGCCAGGATCTTAGCAGAGAGGCTCTGATGCAAGATTACCTGACAAGGAAAAAAAAAATTGAACACAGAAAGATTAATAAAACCAGTCAAGGTTGTTGAGGGAGTGTGTAAATACAGAGAAGAATCCAAGAATACTGGAACAGTACCACGCTGCTCCAGAAAGCTTAATCCAGGAAATACTGGGGTGCCAGGTCTTTGACAGAAAAGATGGCAAACCTAGGCCAGCATGGTGGTTTATGCCTAGAATCCTAACTACTTGGGAATCAGAGATCAGGAGGATTGTGGTTAGTGGCCAGTGGGGGCAAAAAATTCACAAGACCCCATCTCCATCTATGGCTAGGTACAGTGACATGCACCTGTTATCCCAGCTACATGGGAAAGCACAAATTAGAGTTATGGTCCAGGCTGGTCTGAGCCTAAAGTGAGACCCTAGTTTAAAATTAACTAACACAGATGGGTGCCAGTGGCTCCTGCCTATAATCTCAACTACTCAGGAGGCAGAGAACAAGGGGATCATGATTTGAAGCCAGCCCAGGGCAAATAGTTTAAGAGACCCTATCTTGAAAATACCCTACACAAAAATAAAAAAAGGGGGGGAGGGGGCTGGGGATGTGGCTCAAGTGTTAGAGTGCCTGCCTAGCAAGCACAAAGCCCTGAGTTCAAACCCTAAGTACTACCAAAAAGAGAAAGGGAAGAGAGAGACACACAGAGAGAGAGACAGATGGCAAACTCAGATGCCTACAGGGTCAGAATCCAGCTAAGACAACAGAGTGGGTTTGGGAAGTAGCCAAATGCAGCTGTTTGGGCTACTCCAGATGTGCTTGGGACTCTGAATATTGTGGATTGCTAGTTGAAATTCCCCCACGCTTAAATGTTTGCTCAAAAAAGAAAATACTCTGTGAGCCAAACAAAATACATCAACAAGCCAGGCAAGCCCGCCCTAGTTCCTACCAGTGGCCTTTACTTTGTGTTTTGCTTTTAGGAGGTGGGGTGTTGGAAGGAGGAGATTAGGGGGAGGTTTTGTTGGTTTTGGGTTTTTCTTGCTTTGAAAAGCTAAGTGATCAACTTCTGGAATTTTCTTTATTTTTCATGTCCCCTGGGGTATGGGGACTTCAAAGCAAAGGAAAACAGCCAGGTCCTATGTCCCTGCCATCCCCCCATCCACCCCCCATCCTGCCCCAAGATCCAGAGGTTAAGAACCCTTCTTTCCACTCCAAACTGCTGCCAGCTCCTCATCCAGTGACTGTCCGCCACTGTTTCCATATGGCTGAGCGACAGGGAGCTCGGAGGGGACAGGAACACCAAGGTTTCATTTTGCTGTGATAAGATGTTATCCTGTGTGAAGAAACAAGATAAGATAAAAAGCAAATGTGCCCAGAGCTTCCTGAAAAGACAACAGATTGAGTTCAGCCTCTGAGCCCAGGCACTACGGTCCTGTCATCTGAATTTGACTGTGACAGGCACCTGCTCAAGCTCCAATGAGCCAACCCAAGTAGTTGGTGACTTCTCAAGAAGACACTTCATACGAGCCGGGACAATTCCTTGGAGAAAGCCAGGCACTAATGAGCTGTCCCCTGCCTGTGCCCAGCCTGCCAGTGGCCAGAGGACCTTCCCATCATTGCCCTAAGGCTTCCAGATGAAAGGGGTTCTGAGGAGGAGGCCGGGGCGGCAGGTGGCCTCCACAGTCCCCAACATGAGAGAGGGACTGAGGGCACCAGGTGAAGCCGTCAGAAAGCAATGGGTGCTGAGCATTTTCTTCTGAGCCATGCCACCGCCTTCCGTTTAATCAGGTTTGGCCGAGCACCCTGGGGTTCCATGCCCTGTGAAGCCACCCTGAGCAATCCATGCTCTGATCATCTCTTTTTGTGTCCCCATCCAGGACACTCAAGCCGCAATTTTCAGCAATAATACCCAATAAGCCAGCAACAACTGAATCTTTTCACAGCTGCTCGAGCAGAAAGCACAGGGTTTCCAAGGCACCCCCTTGTCCTCCAGGCAGCCTGCGAAGCAGTCAACAACCTCAGGTCCCCTGGCCACAGAGAGAGAGGCAACCGCGCTGGGAATGTGACAAACTGCCACCAAGCTGGGGAGGGTCGGGGAGAGGACAGGAAGAGGAGAAGGCACGCAGGGAGCAAGTGGCTTCTTCAGAGGACTCACAGATGTGCAAAGATGCCAGGTGTTGGGAAAGGAAAGAAAGGGCCCTCCCCACCCCCACAGGCCCCTGTTCACAACAGACTTGAAGTGTGGGGAGGCCTGGGCCTCCACAGTAGGGCGTCTTTGCTCCTGGGGAGGGGTCTTCCGTAGAGCAACAAGGGACTGTTCAGAGAATGAGCCCCCTTCATGTTTAAGGAAAAAGATTAAGATTGGAAAGCAGTGGAAAAGCTTCCCTATGCATCTAAGGGTCTTCCCAGTTTTTTGAAAGAAGTTTTGTCAGAATCATAGAAATGAGTAAATGTAACCGAAAGTTTCAAAGTCACGGTGAGTAGTAACACCTCCCATGGGTGCAGAGCCAGGTACTGTTGTAAGGTCTGTTTACATGTGAGCTCTTTGGATCCTCACACTAACTCTGTGATAGGTACTTGGCTGCCAATTTGCTAATGAGGAAACTGTTACACAGAGAGGTTAAGTGACTTGCCCATAGTCAACACAGCTGAGCAGTGGCGGAGCTGGGATTTGAACCTGGACTAGCTGGCATGGTTCCACTGAGCCTCTGCACGGCATTGCCTCGTGCAGTTTCATGCTATGAATACTGATTACAAAGTTAGGAAGGGCATATTATTCACGTTTACAAAATGCTTGCCTTCGTTTATTCATTCGAAAAATATATTTGGGATTAGCACCCTCCAAGAGCACGTCCCAGAGATGGCATGGCGAGCTGTCAGTGCTCAGGTCCTGGCGTCACCGATGCTCCTCCAACAGCACACAGATCAAGTCACTGTCCCTAGAAACAGCCAGAGGAGGGCAGTGGCAGGTGCTATAAAGGAAGGGGCCCAGCAGCCACTGGTCTTTGAAATAAGTCTTTCAGATGATCTTTCCTTATTTTACAGATGAGGACCCCAGAACTTCAGAGTGGAATACAAGGCAGCAAAAAACACACTTGGAACTTAAAAACATTTTAATCCTATTTGTTTTTGAGGGGGTATTCAATATATCCACAGGATTCGACATTTGAAAGACACTGGGCATGGTGGCTCACACCTGTAATCCTAGCTACTCAGGAGGCAGAGATCTGGAAGATCAAGTTTCAAGGTCAGCCCAGGCAAAAAGTTAGAGAGACCCCATCTCAAAACCAATAAGCTGGGTGTGATGGAGTGTACCTGTCGTCCCAGCTAAAACAGAAGACCCTAGCCAAAAAATAGTTAAAGCAAAAAGGGTTGGAGGGTGTGACCCAAGTGGGAGAGGCCTGCCTAGCAAGTGCGTGGCCCTGAGTTCAAACCCCAGTACTGTACAAATGAAAACTGTGTGTTCCATTAAATCAGAGGAAGCCTAAAGATGAGGTTTGTTGGCTTGGTGAGGTGGCTCAAGCCTGTAATCCTAAACTGCTTGGGAGGTGGAAATTGGGAGAATTGCAGTTCAAGGCAAAAGTTCAGGGAAAAAGTTTAAGCTAGGTGTGGTCATCCCAGCCACGTGAGAAGCATAAAGAGGAGGACTGTGGTCCAGGTGGCTCTGGCATAAAGAGAGACCCTACCTCAAAAGTAAACAAATCAAAAAGGTCTAGGGTCGTGGTTCAAGGGACAGAATGCCTGCCTAGCAAGGGCAAGAACCAGAGTTCAAACCCCAGTACCACCACCAAATAAACAAAAATAAAAACCCAGTACTACCAAAATAAGTGAATGCATAAGTAAATAAATGGAAAGGACATTAAAGGACAGTTTCCCTCCTTGTGCTGCTCCAGACCCCCCACCCCGAGGTGGTCAGTGTGGCCAGAGACACGAAACCAAGTCCACAACCCAGAGGCCACTCTATGCCCTGTTCTGCCCTGGGATTTTTCTCTCCTTACAAACAAACACACAACAAGGGCCCCTGTGTCTTCATGGCCACACCCAACTCCCTCTCATGGACATCCCAAGCTGGCTTTGGCAAGTCCCTTGCTGGTGGTCATCTAGCTGGTTTCCAGTCTTTTAGTAGAACGAGTGATGCTGCAGGGACCATGTCACACAGGCCAGTGTGTCTGTGAGGGATTCCTGGAAAGCAGATGGCTGCTATAAGGCTGTGCACACTCGTAATTCTGGCTGGCATTAACCGATCGTCCACACTTGGCATGTCTACCAGTTTGCATGCGCTGTATTAGGCTGCTTTTCTGTTGCTCTAACAAAGTAACTTAGGCTGAGTACTTTATGAAGAAAAGATGTTTATTTGGCTCGTGATCTGTACTTTACATATTTTTTTTTGGTGGGGCTGGGATTTGAACTCAGGGCTTTGTGCCTGCAAAGCAGGCGCTCTACCGCTTGAGCCACACCCCCCAGTTCATTTCGCTCTGGTTATTTTGGAGATGGAAGTCCTTGAACTATTTTTCTGGACGAGCCTCAAACCACAGGCCTCCTGGTCTCAGCCTCCCAAGTAGCTAGGATTCCAGGCTTGAGCCACCAGCACTCAGCTTTAACTGTACCTTAAATCGTGGCAAAATGCACATAACATAAAATATACCATCTCCTGGGCTGAGGGCATAGCTCGTGATAGGTGTATGCTTACATGTGCAAGGCCCTGGGTTCAATCCCCAGCACTGAAATAAATAAATAAATTTACCATCCTAACTACTGTAAGCGCGTAGTTTACTGGCATTAGTACAGTCACAGCATTGTGTAACCATCACCACCGCCATCACCAGAAGTCTCTTCAGCCTTCAAAATGGAAACCCCAAACCCGTTAACCAGTGACGACCGTCATCTGGCTTTCTTATTTGACTCCAAGTACCTCCAGTAAGGAGCATCACACCACAGCTGTCTTTTCACAATGAAATTCAGTGTAATTTCAGTGTCCTCGGGGTTCACCATGTCCTAGCTTGTCACAGCTTGTGTCAGAATTTCCTCCTTTTTAAGGTTGAATAGAATCCAGCTGGGTATTTTAGAAATGGTCAGTGGTCCATTTTCAAGGCAAGGCATTTAACCCTGGCCCCTTGCTTGGTATGAGCTTGGGGATGTTGAGAGAGGGACAACTGAGACGGGAACTTAAAGTGGGAGGGGTAAATCAGGACAGAATGAGGAAATGCCTAAAAACCATCCAGAAGGCACATATCACAGGGAGACCTTCCCACCACAGAGGAAGGCGGAGACCACTTAAAGCCCACTTCTAAAATTTGACTAATCCCAAGAGAGGTATATTTTAAAATAACCTCTAGGAAATGCCAGTGGCCTAGAGAAGATGTACACCCCAGTACTCAGCCAATGAGGAACCAGGGTGGGACCTGCACACTAGACAATATAACTGGTATTGTCTACAACTGCTTTGGGTGTGCCTGCTGCCCAGCACCCCATCTTGCAAGAACGACATTAAAGTCTGGCTTCTACTGTTCTCCACGTATCTGAGTCCATTCTTTGAGTCTGGACAGGTGAGGGTATCTCTCACAGGTAGACCCCATTTTGCTCATCCATTTCTCCATCCAAGGCCATTTGAGTTTCAGTCACCGTTTGAGGACTGATGAATGTACAGGACCAGCTTCTCAACTCTCCAAGTAGAAACCTACCAAGCTACACGAAGCTCCAGAGTACTTTCCAAAAGGTTCCCTGACTGACTTAGGACACTGGAAGTCTGGAGAGCCCTCCATCCTTGTGTTTCAACTTCCTGTTCTTGGTCATGGGTCGGGGGGGCACTCTGGGGACCCTCGGGGAAACATGTAGAAGACCACTTTCTGAAGTATGGCTGAAAGGTACCCCCAGGGAACATGCTGGTGGGCTCAGGGAATTTGTGAGATGACAGCAACCTACTTGTGAATTATAGGTCACTCAAGCAAGAGGAAACCAAAGGTCATACAGCGTGGTGACATCCCAGGCAAAGCAAGAAAGATGCAGGCATCAGAGGGGAGTCTCTGTTTGTTGGTGGCTGGAAATGAGTCAGACATGAGTAATACAGAGTTGCACACCAAGGCAGAGCATAAGAGAGAAGTGACAGAGAAAGATGGCTTCTCAATACCACTCTTGGGGATATACCCAAAAGACAGTGACACAGGTTACTCCAGAGACACCTGCACACCCATGTTTATTGTGGCACTAGTCACAATAGCCAAGTTATGGAAACAGCCAAGACGCCCCACCACTGACGAATGGATCAAGAAAATGTGGTAGCTATACACAATGGAATTTTATGCAGCCATGAAGAAGAACGAAATGTTATCATTTGCTGGTAAATGGATGGAATTGGAGAACATCATTCTGAGTGAGGTTAGCCTGGCCCAAAAGACCAAAAATCGTATGTTCTCCCTCATATGTGGACATTAGATCAAGGGCAAACACAACAAGGGGATTGGACTTTGAGCACATGATAGAAGCGAGAGCACACAAGGGAGGGGTGAGGATAGGTAAGACACCTAAAAAACTAGCTAGCATTTGCTGCCCTTAACGCAGAGAAACTAAAGCAGATACCTTAAAAGCAACTGAGGCCAATAGGAGAAGGGGACCAGGAACTAGAGAAAAGGTTAGATCAAAAAGAATTAACCTAGAAGGTAACACCCACGCACAGGAAATCAATGTGAGTCAATGCCCTGTATAGCTATCCTTATCTCAACCAGCAAAACCCCTTGTTCCTTCCTATTATTGCTCATACTCTCTCTTCAACAAAATTAGAGATAAGGGCAAAATAGTTTCTGCTGGGTATTGGGGGGGGAGGGGAGAGGGAGGGGGCGGAGTGGGTGGTAAGGGAGGGGGTGGGGGCAGGGGGAGAAATGAACCAAGCCTTGTATGCACATATGAATAATAAAATAAAAAATAAATAAATAAATAAAAAGAAATCACACACAATAAAAAAAAAAGAAAGATGGCTTCTGACCATGACCTACCCAAACTCTGGCCAACTGCCAAGGGCTGGGGTCTTCATCTCTTCACTGAGGGCTCTCCCAAAAACTGACAAGCCAGAGTGTGAAAGCCCGGCTCCCTCACCCCTTGCTGGCATCATTCCCTGCCATATTCTCATCCCACTGAATCCACCTGAGCCACCCATGGTGGGAGCTGGCTTCATATCACCCCTTTACTGACTGGCTGGCTGCCCCTCACCCTTCCTTACACCCCCCAGTCCCTTTAGTGTATCTCAGGATTTTTTGGGGGGAAGGTGACCCCAAACTCCAGCAACTGGGCACCTGCTCAGGTAGCAGAATTGGACACAGGCTCAAGGTCTTCTGTACATTGTACAGTGTTTAGAATCTACCAAGAAATGAAAATAAGCCAGGTGCCGGTGCTCACGCCTGTAATCCTAGCTAGTCAGGAGGCAGAGATCAGGAAGATCAAGGTTCAAAGTTAGCTCAGGCAAATAGTTCACCAGACCCTATCTCAAAAAGTATCCATCACAAAAAAGGGCTGGTGGAGTGGCTCAAGCAGTACGAGCACCTGCCTAGCAAACCCCAGTGCCACCAAGAAAAAAAAAAAAGCAAAGAAAGAAAAAAAGAGATGAAAATAAGTGACACTGCTCATAGTACCAGGAAAGGTCAGCCTTTGTTTCAAAACGAATGTCCCCCGCTACAAAAAGAGACCTACAGAAGCAGCCTCCAGCTCTGAGGCCAAGGCAGGTAAGCAGTAGGCTCCTCCCAGAGCATGATTTCTCTGGCAGAAGCAAAAAGGACAACCATGCAACAGAAGGACAATCAGGTTTTGGACACAGCAGATCCATGCTGTACCCTGGGGTGGCGTCCCCTTCCTCAGCACACCTCCTTGGAGAAACCATTTTGTCAAGCCATTTTGCCTCGCTTTTGCAAAGCTGTCCCTTGCTGCAGGGTGGGCCTGATTTGCCATCACAGGTTAGGAGGGAAAAACAAGAGCGGTCTCTAAAACCCTTCCAGGACAGGCAGAAGTGAACTCTAGTTAACATCTCATTAAGAATTCTAATCTTAGCTGGGCCCCATGGCTCACACCTGTAATCCTAGCTACTCTGGAGGCTGAGACCAGGAGGATTGGAGGCTAGCCTGAGCAAATAGTTCTTGAGTCCCCCACGTCCAAAATAACCAGATCAAAATGAATGGAGGTCCAAGTGGTGGAGTGCCTGCTTTGTAAGCGTGAAGCCCTAAGTTCCCAGTCCCACCAGAAAAAAAAAAAAAAAGGGAGCTCCAATCTCTCCCAAATCCAGGGAAGGCACAGAAAATCCCTGCTTGAGCCATGAGCTGTCATTTTGTAGCTGTCCTCCTAAGCAGGGAGAAAACAGGGCATGCTTTGTGGCCTCTTAGGAACAAAAGTACTGTTCGTTAATGAGGTTTTCTAATTTAGGGCAGGAGGAAACTTTTTGGTTATTATTAGGCTCCAAATGAAGACATGGGTTTCATTTAACTGTCCTACTTTAAATTAAAAAAAAAAAGAAAGAAATTTTGCTTTTGTAAGCTATAGAATTATTTTTAAGTGCTGGAGGCCTCTGAATAACCTTCAGCAAAGGCTCAAATAGGACCTCGACCTTGGTGGCCAGTCAGTCAAGGTTACAGTCTGCAGCAAATGACCCAGAGGCTTTGTCCAGTGCTTACCACGGTTTCTGTTGGTTTGTTTTTGACTTTTGTTGTTTTGGTTTGGTTTTGATTTTCTTGCGGTGCTGTGGATTGAACCCAGGACCCCAAGCATGCCAGGCGAGCATCTACCATGAGCTCCACCCCTGTCCCATGGTTTTGTTTGAGCTGCCACCCCCCACACAGGCGCCTTGGAGATGCAGTCCTTGGGATAAGGAATGTCCTAATTTGGAAATAGAGTTCAAATTTTGGATTGCTTTTTTTTTTTTGGTTGTGGAAATCTTCATATGCATAATGAGACAGGACCTAAGTCTAAACACGAAATTCATTTATGTTTCATATATACCTTACACACACAATTTTTGTCTGAAGGCAATTTTTGTCAGTGGGCGGAGGAGGCCTGGGGTTTGAACTCAGGGCTTTGCTTTACAAAGCAGGCGCTCTGCCACTTGCGCCACCCCTCCAGTCCATCTTGTTCTGGTTTTGGAGGTGGGGCTGGCTGGCCTCAAACCTCAATCCTCCCAGCCTCCCAAGTAGCTAGGACTATAGGCATAAGTCACCAGCACCTGATTTTTAAAGGTAATTTTATACAAAAATTTTTAGTGCGCCTGCATTTTAACTGTGACCCAACGTGTGAGGGCATGTGTGGAAACTGGAACATTTCAGATCAGGAGTGCTCAACCTGTCCTGAACCTTCAAGTGCCATAGCTTAATTTTATTCCTTCTCCTTCTCCTTCCTCTTCCTCTTCCCCCATCACTCCTTCTCCTCCCCCTGCCCCTCTCTTCCTCCTCTTCCTCCTCCATCTTCTCCTTGTCCTCCCTCTTCCCCTTTCTCCTCCCCTCCATCACTCCCTCCCCTTCCGCTCCCCTCCTCCTCCTTCCCTCCTCCTCCTTTTCCTTCTTCTCCTTCCTCTTCCTCTCCCCCCTCCTCCTCCTTCTTCTCCTTCCTCTTCCTCTTCCCTCTCCCCTCCTCCACTCCTTCCCCTCCTCCTTCCCCTCTCCTTCCCCTCTCCTCCTCCTTCTTCTTCTCCTTCTCCTTCCTCTTCCTCCTCTTCTTCTTCCCCCTCCATCACTCCCTCCCCTCCCCCCTCCTCTCCTCCTCCTCCTCCTGCTGGTCCTCCTCTTCCTTCTTTTTCCAGTGCTGGGGATTGAACCCAGAACCTTTGCACATGCTAAGCAAGTGCTGTATCACCAAGCTACATCCCCAGTCCTATCTGTTCCTCGTAACCTTTAGTGTCTTTAGGTACCATTGGGGACCACGACACCTCCTGCCTGTGAGGGTCCCCATGCAACTTCCACACAGATGAACACATCTGTGGTCTAAAGAAACAGCAAAATCTCCCATCTGCTGTCTATGGAAGAAAAAACTTGTTCCGGATGTTAGGTCACCGTGTGTCATCAGCGGTCTCCTGGCTGAGCTCACAACACACATCATCACCTGGAAGGTGGCAGCCTGGTGTGATGAAGGCTTTAAATCCCACACTCATAAAATATGGTAGGAAAATTCATCTTTGAGTTTTACAGCCAACAAAAATCGGTGGTGCTCTCTGCAGAGCAGTGAGCCTGGGGGGAGGATGGGGGATTGCACCTCCCTAAGTGCAAACAAGAGGGCGGACTGGCTGGGCGCCAGAGGCTCACGCCTCTATCCAAGCTACTCAGGAGGCAGAGATCAGGAGGACTGAGGTTCGAAGCCAGGCTGGGCAAATAGTTTGCTGAGACCCCCGCTCGAAAAAAACCCAACACAAGAAAGGGCTGGTGGAGTGGCTCAGCAGGAGAGCACCTGCCTAGCAAACGTGAGGCCCTGAGTTCAAATCCCACTACCACCAAAAAGCAGTTCTCCCATGGGAAGGGACCCTACAAAGCCAAACCCCAGGCTCCACAGGCACTCATCCTGGAGTCCCCTTGAGGCACCTGTCTACATCCCAGGTGAAGTTGACTCTGGCTGCATTGAATTCAGTCCTACAACCTCGACATTTAGGGTTTTCCTTCAGGTGTGTGTCCTGCAAGAGGGTGGCCTCTAATAACTATCTTCCCTGCACATTGTCTGTTTGAGGTGGCCCTGGAGACAACACAGGTGTCCTGGGGCTCTTCTCGTGGTGCTCACTCTGCTGCTGTCACTACCAGTTCGACCGCACACCACCCAGCTTTTCTCCCTCTGGTCCTAAATGCCTGGAGGAGCCTGGATCAGCCCCTGAGGCAGCCATGAGAGGCCACCATGCGACCAGCTGGGTACCAAGTACCGTAGGCGACAGACAGCAGAGAATCCCTGCTCTGCAGTGCTGTCCTCACCCGCACACGGCCTTCCTCCGCTTTCCAGTGTCTCCCAGCATGACCTTGAAAAAGCTGCCCCCTTCCCATGTTATGTGCCTCAGTGAGGCACACCAGCACCTCCTCGTCGCACCTCCACATCAGAGGCCAGAAGTCCTCCTTCACTCTCCTCAAACCACTACCATATGCTCTCGGTCCTCTTCAGTCTTCAATCCTCAGTCCAAGTGCAACAAAATGAACAAAATGTGCACTATGCAATCCCAAACGTGTTGCTCACACCTGCAATCCCAGCTACTCTGGGGGCAGAGATTGGGAGGATCACAGTTCAAGGTCAGCCAGGTAAAATGTTAGCGAGATCCCATCCCAACAAACAAGCTGGGTGTGCTTATGCACACCTATAATCCCATATGAGGGAGGAGCACATTGGAGAATCTCTGTCCAAGGACATCCCCAAGCAAAATTCAATTCAAGACCCTATCTGAAAAATAACTTGAGCATGGCTCAAGTGATAGAGTTCTGGCCTAACACATAAGGCCCTGAATTTAAAACTTAATACCACAAAAAAAAAAAAAAAAGAGTCCCAATACCTTTGGGCCTTTGCACACACTATTTCCTATTTCCTCTGCCAAAACCCAGTGTGCCCAGCTTCCCTCCATCCCTCTCTGCCTTTTGCTTTACGGTTCATCCAGCTAAACTCCTATTCATCCTTCAGGACACAACTCACGTATCACCTCTTCCAGGCTGTACTGCCTGACCAGCCTTGCTTGTGTCCTCCCTCCCCCAACTTGAGTCCAGGCTGACTGCTTCACCACTGGTTTTGGAAGGACAAAGACCAGGTCTCTTTTGTACACTCAGCAAATAGTTTTCGGGCAAAGCCCCACCCCTCAGTTCCTCTGAGCCCCACTTTCTTCCCTGAAGAAAGACTAAGAAATCCTTACTCTCAGTCTCCCCTCTCCCTGAGGATGCAATGTCCCCGGCTCAGTCTTGGCCTCTGCCCTTTCCCTTGCCTCCGCTCCCCACCCCAGCCAGGCCAGGGGGAGCAGGACCGTTTCTGCTGCTCTCCCGTTGTCCGGTGGAGATATCATCACTTCCTCTGCCGGTTGTTCCTGCCTTGCAAACTGAAACCACCTGGCAAAGGTCCAGTGCCATCATCCCAAAAGGCATCCGGCTCCCGGGAAGGACAAGAGACCTGGCTCCTGCCCTGGCCTCTCCTCCAAGCTTGCTGATTCCTCCACGACCATGTCAAACTCTATTTCAAAAATGCTCCTTGCTGTGATCCAACTGCAAAGGGCAAAGCCACGGCCTGAGATCTAAGTTGACCCATTTTCCCCAAGCTGCTCTGGGTGGGTGGAACTCTGGAGGTCATCTAGGCATCCTCACCAGGCCACTCCCACCTGAGCCTCCTGGGGACACAGATGCAGTTTGGGAAAGTGCAAAGACTCTGGAAGCCAGGCGCGGTGGCTCACACCTGTAATCCTGGTTACTTGGGAGGCTGAGATCAGGAGGATCATGGTTTGAGGCCAGTCCAACCAAATGGTGCTTGAAATCTCCATCTCCAAACTAAGCAGAGCAACAATGGACTTGGGGGTGTGACTCAAGTAGTACAGCTCCTGCTTTGCAAGGGGGAAGCCCTGAGTTCGAATCCCAGTCCCATCAAAAAAAAGACAAGGAAAAGCAAAGGCTCTGGAGATGGACAGCAGTGATGGTGGTGCACCAGACAAATGCTGTGATTCCACTCACATGGAGAAGATCCAAACAGAAGTCAGATTCACAGAGACAAAAAACAATGGTGGTTGCCAGAGACTGGGGGGCAGGGAGTGTGGGTCACTGCTTAATGGAGACAGTTACCTCCATGCCCAAGATGAAGGGTTCTGAGATGGGTGGGGTTAGCTGTCTGTGAGCTGTACACTTAAAATGGTTGCACCGGAAGTTGTGGTACACACCTGCAATCCCAGCTACTCAGATAGAAGGTGAACATCGAAAGGATCGTGATTTGAGGCCAGCCCCGGCAGAAAGCTAGTGAGACCCCCATCTCAACCAACAGGCAGCACAGCAATGCGTGCCTGTCGTCCCTGCTAAGCAGAGAGCATAGGTCACAGCATAGAGGTCCCAGGCAGGCTGGGCAAAAAAAATAAATAAACGCAGGACCCAACCAGACCCTACAGCAAAAAGGATGGAGGTGTGGCTCAAGTGGCAGAGAACCTCCTAGCAAGCTCAAGGCCCTGAGTTCAAACTCCAGTACTGCAACACCCACCCCCCCAAAAAAAACTCTTATGTCAGAGGTGGAGATGGAGATTGTAGCTCAGTGGGAGAGCACCAGGCCCCAGGTTCCATTCCCCAGCACCCCTCGCACACAAAAAAAATTGCCTTAGCTGGTAACGATTTTTTTTTAAACCAATTTCTCCATTTTTTAAGTGAAAACCTTGGGGCCCAGACCTACCAGAAGAAGCCTGCTTCCAAAGGATCTGCCTGGAGCAGCCAAGGAAGGGCCTTTCTCCCTCTCTACTGCTCCAGGCTAACCTCAAGGTCAAGGCCCCAGGTCTCCTGATCTTGAGGACGGTGTCCAAAACCTGTGCAATGCCCTGGTGGGGACTGAGGCTGGGGGACAGCGAAGGCTGGCTGCTGTCCTGTCCGACCCTACAGCACCCGGGGATGGGCTCTGGGGATGCTCGTTGTCTCCTGGCCTCCTCTGCACCATCTTTCTCAGCTTCCCAGCTTCTCATCATGTCAGCTCTCTGGAGCCACCTTGTGTCACTTTCCGGAACAGCCACACAACTAGGGACACTTGTCTTTAATCAAAACGTTTTGTTGTAGATGTTGCCTCCTCTAAAGCAGGTGTGGTGGTTCATGCCTGTAATCCCAGCACCAGGGAGGCTGAGGCAGGAAGGTGGAAAGGTCAAGGTCAGCCTGGGCTACACAATGAGACCCTATCTCAAAACAACAACAAAAAACACAGAATTAATACACTCCTAAAAAAAATGGTACTGCTTTTAATATTTTTCTTCAAATCAATTTGTCTTTTCTACTGAAATAAATGTATTCCAAAAGGGGAAAAAAGCCAAACCAAAAAAAAAAAAAAAACCTTGTGCTCCAGAAGGAAATGAAACTTCCCCTTTGTCCTGGCACCCAGAGAGCAAGGCTTGTGTTTCCTGAATCGATGCATAAATATTTCAAAGATAACCTTAGCTGCGAATCTGGTATTACCCATCTCCCCTCTCTCGCTGCCTCTGGCAAAGGTACTACCTAATTAGAAGAAAGAAAAAGGAATTTTTTTTTAAAGTTGTCAGCATCAGACAAGGAGTAGAATAAAGAAAATATCCTCAGCCCCGGCTTATAATTACAATATTATAGCACATGATACGCATATGTCAGACATAAGTCATGTTATATTATATTCAAACCTCAGTCCAGTACAGTACTGGGATTTGAACTCACAGCCTTTGTGCTTGCTAGGCAGGCGCTCTACGCTTGAGCCCTGCCCTGAGGTCTTGACTTAGCAAACACACTGCAAGTGCACACGGTTTAAATAATTCCAAGTACAGCAGCCCAGGGCCCAGCCACGGCGCTCATACTGAATCTGTGCGTGCAGACTTGCAAACGAACCTCCCTCTGCTCCCCCAAGAAATGGAGAAACGGAAGGTGCTTCCAGTACCTTCCACAGGAGGAAGGGGAAAAGCCACTGTGCAGTTACAGTCCCTCCCCGGGTGGCGGGAGAGAGGTTTACATTATCTGCTGTCCCCACAGACGGCCTGATGCTGTGCTCTTGGAATCCATCTGGGTCTCCCACTGCTGGACTCCACAGAGAACCTGCAGAACAGAGGACAGGACAGGGGGCACAGGACAGGGGGCAGGATGGGTGCTGGACCTTCCACATCTGGGGCCAAGCTGGAAGCCAAAAGATGAATTCATGTAAGCAAATTCTTACAATGTGGAGAAGGTCTTTAAAAGCAGAGGAAGCCGAGCATGGTGGCTCACTCCTGTAATCCTAGCTATTTGGGAGGCTGAGATTGGGAGGATCGAGGTTCAAGACCAGCCCAGGCCAATAGTTCTCAAGATCCCATCATGTGTGTGGCTCAAGCATTAAAGCACCTGTTTTGCAAGTGTGAAGCCCTGAGTTCAAATCCCAGTCCCACCATTAAAAAAAAAAAAAAAAAAGAGGGAAAATTCCTCTCCCAGCAAGAAGGGCCGATGGAGGCCTCATATTTTTTCTTTAAATAGTGTTACATGTTCCAAAAAAGGCAAGTGCTGTCATCCCTGAAGTAGAGTCTGGGTTTGAGGCTGGAAGCCAGAGCCTTTCTGCTGGCATCCCGTCTGTGACTTCACATAAAACACCAGGCTGGGACCAGGGTCCTGAGCACCTCACCTAGGGTGAGGACACCTGCCTCTGGGGAAAGAAAGTAACAAAGTGCAGCCTCCTTGGGACCCAGCCTGACCCGAGAAGGTGCCATGCTGCCGATGGCGAGGCTGAGAATGACAGTGCTACTATTGCTGCCACAAACCTGCCCCCACTTTAACTGGTAGTCACGCTCTCGTGCCAACAATAGTCAGCATTGACAGAGACCCCACTACAAACTGGGCACTGGGCACCAGGCACCAAATTATTTCACCTGGGTGATACAGGAGATACCCTCGCTTGACAGGGAAAGAAACAGGTTTGGAGAAGTTGGGCAATGTATTAGTCAGGATAGGGTAAACTGCTATAAAAAAGCAAAACCTCATAGCATAACATGGGAAGGGCTTGGCATGGTGGGGCATACCTGTAATCCCAGCTATTTAGGAGGTGGAGATAGGAGGACTGTGGTTCAAAGCTGACAGTGACAAAATTATCAAGAGCTCATGATCGGTGACCCTGACCACAAAAAAAAAAAAAAAAAAAAAAAAGAACTGTCAGAGTGACACAAGTGGTAGAGCACCTACCTAGCAAGCTCAAGGCTGAATTCAAACCCCAGTGCTGCCAAAAATAAATAAATACTCTCCTCCTTTAAATTTTGTGTGTGAGGGAGGGGTGAGGATAGGTAAGACACCTAAAAAACTAGCTAGCATTTGTTGCCCTTAATGCAGAGAAACTAAAGCAGATACCTTAAAGCAACTGAGGCCAATAGGAAAAGGGGAACAGGAACTAGAGAAAAGGGTAGATCAAAAAGAATTAACCTAGAAGGTAACACCCACACACAGGAAATCAATGTGAGTCAATGCCCTGTATAGCTATCCTTATCTCAACCAGCAAAACCCCTTGTTCCTTCCTATTATTGCTTATACTCTCTCTACAACAAAATTAGAGATAAGGGCAAAATAGTTTCTGCTGGGTATTGAGGGGGGGAGCGGGAGGGGGTGGAGTGGGTGGTAAGGGAGGGGGTGGGGGCAGGGGGGAGAAATAAACCAAGCCTTGTATGCACATATGAATAATAAAAGAAAAATGAAAAAAAAAAAATTTTGTGTGTGAGATATTTTGTCACAGCAGCCAAAAACTGACTGACACAGCCTCCAATGCACCTCGTCCTAGAGGGCGCTGTTGTTACTATGCGTTTCTTACAATAGGTTACCCCAAAACACAGCAGCCCAAAACAGCAAACATTTACTCATGCACAGTATTTGTGGGTATAGGGTCGGGGCCTGGCTTAGCTGAGTCCTCTAGGTCAGGATCACTCAGAAGGCTGGAACCCAGGTGTTGGGATGTCACCTGCTGCCTCAGCAGGGTAAGCCTCTGCTCCCGAGCTCATTCAGGGGCACTTAGCTAGAGTCACCTCACCTCCTTGCCATGGTGTCACAAATGGGTCCCCAAGTCTGGCTGTATGACAGTAAGTGCATAAAAATAAAACAGATAAACATTGTTTTCTGGGCTGGTGGAGTGGCTCAAGGGATAGAGTGCCTGCCTAGCAAGAGCAAGGCCATGAGTTCAAACCCCAGTACTGCCAAATAAATAAATAATGTTTTCTGTTGAGTTGTTTTTTTTTTTTTTCCAGTATTGGGACTTGAACTCAGGGCCTTCACCTTGAGCCACTCCACCAGCCCTAGTTTTGTGAAGGGTTTTTCAAGATAGGGTCTCTCAAACTATTTGCCCAGGCTGGCTTCAAACCATGATCCTCCTGATCTCTGCCTCCTGAGCAGCTAGGATTACAGGTGTGAACCACCAGAGCCCAGCTGTTGAGTTTTTTGTTTTTTGTTTTTAATGAAAATGTACAATATATAATTATAGAAAATGTGTAGTTCCTCCATGGGTTAAATAGCCATTTGAGACTAGCCACACATTTGTATATTTTACTGTCCAAATACTAAAATCAAACTACATAAATAAACATTTATACACAATCAGTTATTGGGTTCCCTATGCTTGTACTCTAGTACCATGGTTTTTAAGCTTTTGTTTTTCTTTGGTGGAGCTAGGGTTTGAACTCAGGGCTTCACACTTGCAAAGCAGACACTATCTATTTTTTTTTTTTTACTTTTTTTTATTAGTTTATTATTCATATGTGCATACAAGGCTTGGGTCATTTCTCCCCCCTGTCCCCACCCCAGACACTACCTCTTGAGCCAACCTCCAACCCTTAAGCTTTTATTTTTGAAGCACCAAAATCACTACTTTATCAAGGAAGAGCTTAGCGGTGTTCTGAACACAAAAATAAATGTGTGAGCCCACAGCTTCTGGGCTGGAGGCAGTAAGGCTGGAGTCCAGCTCAGCCTCCTCCTCCCAGCCAAGCCCGGGCTCATGGAACCCACTCAGAAATTAACCTGCATTTTCCTGATTCAACACCAGAGGGCGCAAGACTGAGCCTCAGCAGGGCTCCACGTCACTCTGTTCAGGCCAGGACACCATAAGATTCCTGGCACAAACCACAGGAGAAAACAGTCCCATTTCAGATCGCAAAGTTCAACCCTCTGGGAAACATAGGTCTCCATTAAAGCCAAAGTCACTGCAGTGTGTCCTGGGAAATTAAGCAGTTTAGCAGCACCATACTTTGGTGACATGAGACATCTGTTAACCTCAACCAAAACTGCTGGCGAAAAATTCAACTGAAAGGCAACACGCTGGGGCCTTGACAACAGACAAAGCGTTAATAAGCTTAGAAAATAACCAGGAACGAAAGGAAATAGCCCCATTCTGTGTCTACACACAACGAAAAACGTCTCATTGCGCCCCAACTCATTCAAAGGTCAACAGCGCAAAATTTATGTGGCTCATAAAATACACCATGTAAATAATGACTCAGTGTCCTCTCATCTCTGTCCTGTTAACTCCAGAAACTCAAACCCACTGCTGTATGTCGTGACATTTAACAGGCACCATGTTTTCCTGAGGTTATTTATTTATTTATTTGTTATGTCCTTCCTTACTCTTTCTTTTTCTTTCCTTGCTTCCTTCTTTATTTCTTCCTTTATTTTCTTAGCAAGCATTTACTTTAGTATAACAGGATTAAGTAGGGAGAAGTGCCGGGGGGAGCATTTCCTGCTCCTCACACAGGAAACTACCCCTCCTGAGGTACTTTCTGATTTAATAATGATAATAATAATAATAATAATAGTAACCCAGAGACCACAGACAACAAACTCATTGACACTTCAGCAGATGTCATGGTATTAGCCTGGCACTGGTGACTCACACCTGTAATCCTAGCTACTCAGGAGGTAGAGATCAGGAGGATTGAATTTCAAAGCCAAATAGTTCACAAGACCCTATCTCAAAAAATACCCATCGCAAAAAAAGGGGTTGGTGAAGTGGCTCAAGGTGAAGGCCCTGGGTTCAAACCCCAGTACTGCAAAAAAAAAAAAAAAAGAATCTATGGCATTATATTCCAAAAAAAATCAACATCTTTGGGGTGGAGGGCTATCTGAGAAAGAGAAACCACCCAAAATGAAATTGCCAATTTCAGCTGGGCACCAGTGGCTCATGCCTGTAATCCTAGCTATTCAGGAGGCAGAGATCAGGAGGTTCGAAGCCACCTTGGCAAAGAGCTCATGAGACCCTATCTCGAACAAAACTCATCACAAAAAATGGACTGGTGAAGTGGCTCAAGTGGTAGGAATGCCTACCTAGCAAACCCCAGTGCTGCCAAGAAGAAAAGGAAAGAAATCACCAGTTTCAACCTATGGTTGGGAATGGTCCCACGTGACAGGAACAGATGACCAGGTGAGTGTCTCTGGGCACAGATGCCCTGGTTCATTCACCAGTCTCCTGTTCTAGGTCCTGGGAATAGAGATACGAACAAAACAAACAAAAACCCTGCCTTCGAGGAACTTAGGGGGACACTGATTGACGAGTTGGCTATAAACAGAACGAGTAGGTAGAAGTTAGGAACTCACACCTTAAAATTAGGTGGGAGAAGCCTGTGCTAGGAAGGAGAATGTAAAGGGAAAAGCAGAGAGGCAAGGAACAGCAAGAACAGAGTGGTTAAAATGGAAAATAATGCGTGTAACCCCAGCACTTAGGAGAGTGAGGCAGGAAGATCATGACTTTGAAGCCAGTGTGAGCTATGAGTGAGATTCTTTCAAGAAAGAAAGAAAAGAAAGGAAGGGAGGCAGGGAAGGAAGGAAGGAAGGGAGGGAGGGAGGGAAGGGGGAGGAAGGAAGGAAGGGAGGAAGGAAGGGAAGAAGGAAGGAAGGAAGGGAGGAAGGAACGAAGGAAGGAAGGAAAGCCTAGAATGCTTATGGAATAAGGACTCTGGGCCATTTATGTCACATTGTGACAAGAAATGTGTCTACGTTTTGTGAAAGACTGAGTTTAATGGTGACAGGCAGAGGAAATTTCAAAGCACCCCAGTATTCAGGCTGTGGCACCAGTTTTACTAAGTTTACAGTGAGAATTGTGGGCAAAAAGCAGAGCAGAAAGATTTTTGGTTGGTTGGTTGGATTTTTGGTGGCACTGGGCAGCCACTCTTCTTGCTAGGCAGGTGTTCTACCACTTGAGCCACTCCTCCAGCTCCAGCTTCACTTTTTTTTTTTTTTTTTTTTTTTTGGTGGGACTGGGGTTTGAACTTCCAACTATAAGGTGCTATCTGCAATTTGTTTGTCTAGAGAATACTCAGTGCTGTGTTGGATGTGGTGGAAGGCTGCTTGAAACCTGATCTGGAGCTGCTCTTACTAATATGAAATCCCATTTGCAAAGGGCTTTTTCTATCCAACTGAATTGGCCCAGTGAAATAATCCTGTTAAAACCAAAACCCTATCTGGCCGCCCGTGGCTCACGCCTGTAATCCTAGCTACTCGGGAGGCAGAGATCAGGAGGATCACAGTTCAAAGCCAGCCCAGACAAATAGTTCACAAGACCCTATCTCAAAAAAACCCATCGCAAAACTAGGGCTGGTGGAGTGGCTCAAGGTGAAGGCCCTGAGTTCAAGTCCCAGTACTGCAAAAAAAATAAAATAAAGTTAAAAAACCCTGTCTCTAGAAACACAGGAGTTGGGTGTTATTTGCATAGATTTGCATATCAGTCCCCAGCTGGAGAAATTCTCCATTAAGGACTTGATTTCTCCAGGCTGCTGGGATCCAAGACGGCAAGCATTTTGGCCCAATCACCTAATTGAATTGGCCTAGCCTCACACTCTCTGCTGCTCACATTTTCTTTTTTAATTTATTTACTTTTTTCGTGGGAGTGGAGTTTGAACTCAGGGCCTCATGCTTACAAAGCAAGCCACATCTCCAGTCCAGTCCGTTTTGCTCTGGTTATTTTTTGAAGATAGGGTCTCGAGAACTATTTGCACAGGCTAGCCTCAAACTGTGATCTTTCCAATCTCAGCCTCCCAAGCAGCTAGGGCTACAGGCATGAGCCACAGTACCCAACTATCTGCTGCTGACTTTTAACACTCACGGCTTCTTACTTTTAATGGTAAGTTAAACTTCACCTCAAACCCAAGTCTTACCTGGAAAGCCTGATTGGGGTGAGCAGCAGGTAGGGTAACTTGGACTCCATTGCTGGGGCCATCTGAAGAAAGGAAGCAAGAGGCTGGGTGCCTGTGGCTCACATCTATAATCCTAGCTACTCAGGAAGCAGACATAGAAGTATCAAAGTTCGAGGTCAGCCCAGGCAAATAGTTCCTGAGACCCTATCCTGAAAAAAACCTATCACAACAAGGGCTGTTGGAGTGGCTCAAGTGTTGGAGTGCCTGCCTAGCAAGCATGAGGCCCTGAGTTCAAACCCCAGTACTGCCAAAAAAAAAAAAAAAAAAGTGCAAGCCAGGAGCCAGTCCAGAACCAGTTAGGGTCCCTCCCTGAGACCTAGACTGGCCAAATGAAACCCAGACCAGGGGCAGGGGTCGCCCTTCTTCTCCAGTCCCCTCTCCCCTCTAGTGTGTGTGTTCAGGCCTCTGATTCTCCAATCCCCATTCTCTTTACTTCATCTTTCTTTTCCCTGACACTCCTTCCCTCATCTTTAGTATGTCCTTCTATAAGATGAAGATAATAAGCCAGGCATTGTGACTGAAACTGTAATGCCAGCTACTCAGGGGGCAGATGTCCGAAGACTCGAACTTCAAGGCCTGCCCTGGCAAAAAGTTCATGAGGACCCCCACCCCCCCATCTCAACCAATGGCTGGGCTTGGTGCATACCAGCTACACAGGAAGCACCAGTAGGAGGATGGCAGTTCAGGCCAGCCTAGGCATAAAGTGAGACCCTATCTCAAAATAACCAACACGGCCAGGTGTGGTGGCTCACACTTATAATCCTACTGAGATCAGGAGAATCATTGTTTGCGGGCAGCCCAGGCAAATAGTTCTCAAGATCCAATCTCCAAAATAACCAGAGCAAAATGGACTGGAGGCGTGGCTCAAGAGGTTGAACGCCTGCTTTGCAAGCATAAAGCCCTAAATTCAAATCTCAATCCCACCGAAAAGTAAAATAAAAATAAATAACCAACAAATAAAAGGCTGGCAGAGCAGCTCAAGTAATAGAGCACCTGCCTAGCAAGTGTGAGGCCCTGAGTTCAAGCCCCAGTGCTGCCAAAAAATATATTTAAAAAAATAATTTTCTGGAATAGTAGCTGTGTTAACACAGGTGGTTGCATGTTGAGTCCTGCTAGCTCAGCCACGTGGATCTCAGTTCTCAGCAGAGTCAAGCTCCCCACCTCAGCCAGATTCGAGGTAGCCTTCACCTTCCACTGTCTCTGCATTTCCACATCCTCACTGTCCTTCCCTATTAAAGCTTAATTTCTTCCATTACAACTGTGTAACGCAGCCCAGTGTGGTGGCTCACGCCTGTAATCCCAGCTACTATAGGAAGGCTGAGGTAGGAGGATCACTTGAGCTGAGGAGTTTGAAATCAGCCTAGGCGACATCGTGAGACCTCATGTCTAAATAAATAAATGTAATTCATTCTTATCACTGGAAAAATTGAGAATAAAAAAGTTTAGAAGACGTCATAATGTATACGGCGGGGGGTAGGTTATAGCTAGGGGTGGTTTTGAACTAAAGAAAATTATTCTTTCTCAGTTCGGGGCTAAGTCTGAAGTCAAGGTGTTAGAAGGGTTGGGTCTCCCAGAAGGCTCCAAGGGCGAATTGACTCCTCACTGCTCTTCCTGATTCTGGGGGCTCCCAGCAACCCTTTGCCCTTCTTGGCTTGGGGCTGCCAAACTCAGTCTTCACCTCCATCTTCATGTAGCCTCCTTCTCTAAGTGTGTCTCTCTGCGTCCTCTCCTCCACTGACAAGGTCTCAAATCAAAACAAGGTCCATCATCAATCCAGAATGACCTCATCTCATGCTCCCTAAGTTAATTACAAAAACCCTATAAATAAGTTCAAATCCTAAGGTTCCAGGTGGCATGAATCTGGGAGAGGGCACTGTTCAACCCACTGCTGGTGTATATGAGACCTAATCTTCAACCAGGAAGCAAACAGATAGCATCTAAAGTCATACACCAAGAAACGGCAGCCAGGTATGGGGTACACGACTGTAATCCCAGCACTAGGGAGTTGAGGCAGGAAGATCATGAATTACATCCAGGCCAGACTGCAATAACTGGCGACACTTTGTCTCAAAAAAGAGAAAAGGAAGCCAGGCATCAGTGGCTCACACCTATAATCCTAGCTACTTGGGAGGCTGAGACTGGGAAAATCTCGGTTTGAGGCCAGTCCAGGCAAATAGTTGGCAAGACCCCATCTCCAAAATAACCAGAGCAACTGGACCAGAGGTGTGGCTCAAGCATTAGAGCATCTTCTTTGCAAGCTCAAAGCCCTGAGTTCCAACCCCAGTCCTACCAAAATGAGGGTGGGGGAAGAGAGAAGGGGAGGAAAAGAGGGGAAGGAAAGAGAACAAAACCAGTTGAGGATAGAGCTCAGTGACAGAGTGTTTGCCTAGCGTGTGCTAGGCCCTGGGTTCGAGTTCCACCACCACAAAACACATTGTTTTTACCTAGGGGGAAGAAATTAAAGGCTTGAACAGGCTTCCCGGGAGGGAATAACTGGGCAACAGACGGCTCTTTTTCATCCTTATAATTTGTATTCTCTTGACTCCAGATTATCTATTGCATTTCTTCAATAACCCAAAACTAAGGAGAAAATCACCCTTATGCTTTTTAAACCATATCAGGAGGATCCTGGTTCAAAGCCAGCCCCAGCAAATAGTTCACAAGACCCTACATTGGAAAAAAAATCACAAAAAGGCTGGCGGAGACACTCAAGTAGTGAGAGCATCTGCCTAGCAAGTGTGAGGCTCTGAATTCAAACCCCAGTGCTGCCAACTCCAGCACATAGGAGTGGAAGAAGGAGAGAACTCCCTTTCTCTTTTTTTTTTTAAGTGTTGGGGACTGAACCCAGAGTCACGCATGCTAGGCAAACACTCTACCACTAAGCTACGCTCCAGCCTGTTTCTCTGAGGTTTGAGCTACATATGTGTATTATTTTATTTGTTAGTTTATTTATTTAGGGTCTCACTATGTAGCCTAGGCTGGCCTGGAACTCGGGAGCTCCTCCTGCCTCAGCCTCCTGAGTGAGTGCTGTATTCCTCACTGAACCACAAGGCTAGCTCTGTATTACTTAAATAACAATATGGGGTTTTTTTGGTTTTTGGTTTTTTTTTTTTTTTTGCTGTACTGTGGTTTGAACTCAGGGCCTACATCTTGAGCCACTCCACCAGTCCTTTTTTTGTGATGGGTTTTTTCAAGATATGGTCTCATGAACTATTTGTCTGGGGTTGGCTTTGAACCATGATCCTCCTTATCTGTGCCTCTTGAGTAGCTAGGATTACAGGCATAAGCCACTGGAGCCCAGCTAATAACAAAGCATTTCAAAAAGAAAGAAAAGCCTTTAGAGGCTCAGTCATTTGAGGAGACTCTGGTTCTAAGATAACAACTCAATGATCCTATAATAAAAGACATTCTTCATGAAAGTGTGGGGAGGGGGGACATCAGAGCTGTCTCTCATTCACTTAAACTGTCCCCACTGCCTGTCCCCATGGTGCTCCTAGGCTCTTTCCAAGCTAACACTTAAATACAGTGATATCTGAAACGCAGGTAACCTGGGCAACCGGTTTCTCTCCCGGTTGCCCTAGCAACAGTGAGGCTTCTAGATGGGTCTCCATTGTGAAGCTATCACAGGTTTTGTGAAGACCCCTCACACTGCACTCGCAGTCATTTCCTTCCCTGACATTTATGAATGAGTCCAATCAGATGTGATTTCAGTTGAACCGTTAAGCAAGGTTGTGAATTGAGTCAGATTTACATATCCTCCCTCCGAGCCTGGCAAACCTGATCCCATTCAGGGATGGAGTCTCACTTGCACTGCAGCCATCAAAAGTCATTGGATTGGCAAAGACCTGCCATGCTCCCAACCCAAGCCAGGCAGCCTCTTCTCCACCCTCCTCACACCCAGCTCATGCAGCAGACACTGACCCAGTATGCCCTTGGTGTCAACCCAGTACCTCCAAAAAGCAAACTTTCTGGATTGATCAAAACTTCATAAACTCTATAGTCCTCTATGATTACCCCCTTTACCCTGGAGAAACCTCGAGTTTTGATGGCCCTCAGTTTCTCCACTGGAAAGCCAGGGGGCCAGGATTCAGAACCCACTCTCCAGCATCAATTCTCTGAAAGCATTCAGATTTCCCTTCCAGTGTATTCCCAGAAAGATCTGGGGTACTCAGTACCCCATATAACCAACTTGTGCCATTTGTTCAACACTAACCAGCACCTATTCGGTGGAGGGGGGACAAAGGAGAATGGTGGAGGGGATGAATTCAAGTATGATATATTTGATATATTGTAGGAACATTTGTAAATGCCACAATGTATCCCCACCCAGCACAACAGTAATTAATATATATTAATATATATATATTTTTAAAAACTAACAAGAGGGGGTGGGGGCAGGGGGGAGAAATGACCCAAGCCTTGTATGCACATATGAATAATAAAACAATTAAAAATAAAAACTAACAAGCACCTGTTGACTATTAACGGTGCACCAAGGTGGCCTACATACTGGGACACAGACACAAAGGAGGCAAGCCCACTTCTCGCCCTCTTTCTCACACAGAACCACAAGGAGTAACTGAATAGGAGCTGTGAAATGTCACTTCTGACAGTGACATTCAGAATCATCACTGCCCATGGAGTGCATAATAGAATTTCCAAGCAGCTTTTATTTCATAACGAGTACTTTATCTTTTATTAAATTGGAATATTTGAAACAGAAGAATCATTTGTCACAAGTGTCAAAGGCTCCCGTGATTCACCTCCCCACCTGTCCCGGTGGTGGTGTGCAGGCGTGTCTATACCCTCGTCAAGAGGGAAGAAGAAGAAGAAGAACTTAATTATCTCACCTTTTAATGGAGTGAGACCCAGTCAAATGAGGGGCAGGTACATCACACATGTCACACTGCCCGGGCACCCGTGGGACTGTCGTACAAATGCTAGCAATGAGCTCTGACAGAGACTTTATCAATCAGCAAGCATTCATTGTGTAGACGAGGGGTCCATCACCCCGGAGCTGGTGACACTGACCCTCTGGATCCAGACATAAGCATTTATTAGACAGGGCAATGTCGTTTTCCTCCCTCTGTGGACAGCTTAGAAAGAGCACTTAACCACTGCTGAGAAGAACACTGCCCAACTAGGAGACTTTGTCCCTAAATTCATTCGGATGGAGCATTTTCCCTTCAATCTCTGAGAACTGAAGAGATCTGATCACTACATTGTCAGGAAGATTCAGTTATTTCAAAAGGCTCTGGTGTGGTCAGAATCAGAGGCAGCTCAATGGTTCATTGTGTCTGACAGTCAAAAAAAATTACCAACCTAATTTAATTTAGCCCTGTTTTCTTCCTGACAGTTCCTTGAAGGCCACAAAGCATCCCTCTCTATGTAAGATCTGAGGGAATTAATCACTCCCCTTCTAGACTGGTATTTGCTTTTTGTTTGAAGACAGGGTGTCTGTCTTCCCCAGGCTTGTCTAGAACTCGTGATCCTCCTGCCTCAGGCTCCTTAACTGTGTAGACAACAGCTGAGCACCACAACGGCTGCCTTTATTTGGGTTTTTTGGGGGTTTTGTTGTTGTTGTTGTTGTTGTTGTTGTTGTTTTGTGGTACTGGCGTTTGAACTCAGGGCCTTCCCCTTGAGCCATTCCACCAGCCCCATTTTTGTGAAAGGTTTTTCGAGATAGGGTCTTGAGAACTGTTTCCCGGGGCTGGCTCTGAGCCACAATCCTCCTGATCTCTGCCTCCTGAGTAACTAGGCTTACAGGCGTGAGCCACTACCACCCAACCTGGTTTTCTTATATGTACATTTCGGGTAATAAACTGTACCAACAATGAGGCACAGTTTGTAAAAGAGCAAGAGACTGTATCCTGAATCCAGGAGTCTTCCTTTGCTCATCACCTTGGAAGGCGGCTTACACCCATTTGCTCCTGTATCAAGTAAACAGTGTTGCAAAATCCCTGATACAATAACAGAAAAAAAGGGAAACATTCAACAGATAACTATTATCACACGATCTTGCAGCCAGAGTAGGGCCCAGCAGTGTCATAACTGGAGTCACCGCAAGATGGCAGTAATGGTGCTAACTACAATAATTAAGATCAGTCCTTAGAACAAGGTATGCATTATTTGTTACCCAGTACATATTCTTTTACTCATCAACAAACGTTTATTCAGTGCCTACTGTGTACCACGCACCACAATAAGCAGTTAGGCTAACAAGGGGCAGCAAAGGAAGACCCAGTCCCTGCCACATGGACCTTATTATGGTCTAGGTAACAGGAATCCCTGGAAAAAGCCAGCCATCACTCACACACAGTAAGTGAAGGGAGTGTGCCTGGGGGTAGCTGGCGTGGTCCAGAAGGAAGGGTCCCTGAGAAAGAGATGAGAGAAGGTTGTGGGAGCCAGGAGGGGAGGGATGGCAGGAAGCAATAGGAGAGGGACGGAAAGGGAGTGCCCAGAAGGCTCAACTAGGGGAGCCGAGGGGTTTGCACTGGGGAACAATGATCCAGGACCTGGCCTTGCAAGGCTCCAAAGCCTTGTTTGTGTTGGGAATCCTGGGTTTGAACCTAGGAGCAGCGGGAGGCCCCAGAGGTGTTTTAAACCCGGAGAGGAGAGGCAGCTGGGAGACTTAATCAGATTTGCATTTGATTAAAAGATTTGCATTAGCCTGAGGAGTTCCCAGCGGGTGCAAAGACCTGTGAGAAAAGAGGTGTGAGGGTTAGAGCCAGGGCCATGGAGGTTAAACGGGGTTGCTCTGCAACCAACTCTCCTATAAATAAAAAAGAAAAGATGACGCAAATGTGGCAAAGTGTTAAAAATTGGTGACTCTTGGTTCAGTGGATGGTTATGATAATATTCTGGTCATTTTTCTTTCTTTTTTCTTTTTGGGGGGCAATGGAATTTGAACTCAGGGCTTCACGCTTGCTAGACAGGCACTCTACCACCAGTCCTTTTATTCATTCATTTATTTATTTATTTATTTATTTATTTATTTATTTATATTGGTGGTACTGGGGTTTCCTGCTAGCGAGGCAGGTGTTCTGCCACTTGAGCCATTCTGCCAGCTCTCCAGCCCTATTCTTGTTGTTGTTCTGTGGGCTTGAAATTTTTCTAAATAAAATGTGTATGGCCATATGGGGGGGAATAAAAGCCCGGTGAAGGAGTGGGTGCGAGCATAGGCTAAGACTGGCCAGCAGGTGAGAGCTATTACAGCTGGGCGGTGGGGGTAGGGGACCCAGCATATCGTTTCCTGCCCCTGTATATTGTATATATAAATTTTTTTATAACAAGACGTAAAACAGGGCTGCCCCATGGAGGAAGAAACACACAGTGCCTGCACATGGTTCTCTTGCTGTGTGGTGAAGTCTTTTCTTAACCTCTTCTTTTGGCCTAGGGGGTAGAGAGAAAATTGTTTTTCATCTTAAAACAGGTGAAAACTGCTGATGACTAATTGAAAGCTTTGTAGGATTCCTTACATTGCAAAGAGTCTGGCAGCTGGGTGGAGGTCCCTTCCTGCGGGGACACCAGCCCTAAGGTGTAGAAACCACAGGAATGCTGAGATTAAAGAAGGGAGCACCACCGAGGCCCTTCACTGCACAGGAGGCCTGCGTTGCTCTGTCCCAGCCTCCAAGGTCACTGGCTTCTTCCTCCAGGCTTGGCTGAGAAGTGTCCCTGCCCCAGTTTTAGGAGCACAGGCCCTGTTTTGCTTCCCCTTTCATCCCTGACCCCTCTCCTCCCATCAGCCATCATCCAGTCACACTAAGCATGTAGCAGCTCCCAGCTGGTCTCCACTTTCTCAGGCTGCAGCACCCAGCAGCTTCTTTCTCCTCAGTTGGGGCTGGCTGCCCATCTGTCTACTTAACAACCAAACAGGTCCGGATTCAAATCCTGCTTCTCTATCAACCAGCTGGGTGAACAAATGAGCTGCTTCATCTACCAAGTGGAGATTTTTCTCCATTCTAAAGTGGGAATGTTGTCCTCTTCCTAGAATGATTTTGAGGATCAGGAGAGGTAGTGTCTGAAGAAATAACTCAATATTTATTATACATTAACACCAGACTCAATTGAAATTATCGTGTGTGTGTGTGTAGTGCTGTGGATGGTACTATAACCACTGAGCTACGCCCAAAGCCTCCTGAAGTGGTCTTATTTCTGCATTTACTTATTTTCCTTGCTAGATTTATAACCTGGAGGGCTCACGTCTCCTTTGCATCTTCACAATCTATGGTAGGATGTTAGTCCATAGCAGATGACGGGATGTACAAATGTCCATGTGTCAGAATCACATAAAGGTTTGTTTTTGCTTTATTTCAAAATATAAATTCTTGGGCTCCAGACCTACTGGGGAAGGGGTCCTGATTTGTGCACAGCAGTAACTGGTTAAGGGAGGAACTCTGTGACCTTTGTCAGTTCCACCTGCTCATCTCTACTATGGACAGTTGATGTTTGCTGAGCTATATAAAATGCCACAAAGAAATGCTTCCTAGTGCCTATTCTGTATTGGTTCCCTCGGACCACAGTAACAAATTAGAGTAGCCGCCCCCCCCACCCCCGACCTCCATCCGCTGCCTGCTTCCACAGATAGGGTCAAACCTATCGAAACTGTTTTTCCTTATGCACACACACCTGGTAAAGCTTAATTTATAAATTAGGCACAGTAAGAGATTCACCACAGTAACTATTCATAAAATAGAACAATTATAAAACCATATGAGGAGGTGTGGCTCAAACAGTACAGTACCTGCTTTGCACAAAGCCTTGAATCCAAACCCCACTCCCACCCAAAAAAAAAAAATAGAAAAAGAAAAAAATACCAAAAATAAATTTGCCAGGCACCAGTAACTCACACCTGTAATCCTAGTTACTTAGGAGACAGAGATCGGGAGGATTGCAGTTAAGAGGCCAGCCCAAGAAAATAGTTCTCAAGACTCTAGCTTGAAAATACCCAACACAAAAAAAGGGTTGATGGAATAGCTCAAGTGGTAGAGTGCCTCCCTAGGAAGCGTGAGGCCCTGAGTTCAAACTCCAGGACCACCACACAAAAAAAGATACTATCCTAATGACACAGATAGCAGCCCTGGGAAGCAGTGCACAGTCATTCTTACCAGCACACCACCCTTGCTCTGCTGACCTAGGAAACCCTATCCATCTTCATTATTGCAGGAGCTGGACAGTGTAGCTTTTATGAGTCGCTACGTACAGTCTCACTGACCAAATATTACTGCTGGGAAGAAATGTTTAAAACATTGCTCTGAGCTACCACGAACCGTTGTTCTTTATTTTTTTTAAGAGTATCTTTTTTTTTTTTTTTTTGGTTGTACTGGGGTTTGAAGTCAGCACTTCGAGCTTGCCAGGCAGGTTGCACTACTGCTTGAGCCACATTTCCAGCCCTTTTTTTCTGTGCTTATTTTTTGAATAGGGGCTCGTTTTTTGCCTGGACTGGCCTCAAACCTCAATTTTTCTCACCTCAGCCTCTCAAGTGGCTAGGATTGCAGGTGTGCACCACTGGCACCCAGCTTTTTTTTTTTTAATTAGTGTATATTAATCAAACAAAGGTGAGTATTGTGATATTTCATTGCATACATATAGTCACAAACCTTTATTTCTACATCTCTTTTGGTTTTTTTTCTTTCGGCTGTGCTGGGGATTGAACTCAGGGCTTTGGACTTGCTAGGCTGGTGCTCTCCTTCTTGAGCCACACCTCCAGCCCTGTTGATTTTTTTTTTTTTTTTTTGTGGTACTGGAGTTTGAACTCAGGGCCTACACCTCAAGCCACTCCACCAGCCCTTTTTTATGTTCGAGGTAGAGTCTCTCGAACTTTTTGCCCGGGTTGGCATTGAACTGCGATCCTCCTGATCTCTGCCTCCTGAGTAGCTGGATTATAGGCGTGAGCCACTGTGCCTGGTGCTTTTGTTAAACCTGGGATGTAGTTAACGTTGGTTCTATGTGAAGCACTGTTCCAAGCGCAGGACGGTCGTCCCTGAGTGTCCTGTGGGGATTAGGTTCTGGACACATCCTCACAAGGAAATGCAAGTCCCTGACATGATGTCATCGCATTTGAATAAAACCTACACATCCTCCCCTGCACTCCACATCATCTCAACTACTTATAATTCCCCAATACAATGCAAACGTATGCAAATAGTTGCAGTGCCATATTGTTTAAAGAAACCACAAGAAAAAATTCTATACATGTTCAGTATGGCTGCAATTTTTCTTTCAATTATTTCGGACCCACTATGAGTTCAGTCCTCAGATGCATAACGTGCATTGACTCAATTCGTCCTTGCAAAGAGCCTGTGAGGAAAGCACTTTTTAAAAAATGTTTTACAGATGAGCAAACCAAGGGTGTGTTAAGTAACACACCCAAACTGGGTGCAATGAACCCAGCACACAGGAGGCTGAGGCCAGCCTGGGCTACACAGTGAGGAAAAAAAAAAAAAAAGTAGCCTCCCTGAGTTGCCTTTTCAACTCTCCATAAAGAGTGGCACAATCCTTGGGCTGGAGGTGTGGCTCAAGTGGTAGCGCACCTGCCTACCAAACACAAGGCTCTGAGTTCAAACCCCAATATTGCCAACGAAAAAGACAATACTGCCAGGCACTTGTGGCTCTTGCCACAGCTTTTCATGCAGTCAACAGAAGACGTGGAATCTAGCCAGTTTGGTTTGATTCCAGTTTTAGTTCTAATACTGTTCTGAGTATGATTTGTAACAGTTTCATCTTATTTGGAGTAACTAATTTCATATGATTCAAATTCAAAAATAAGACTTACCCACAGAAAAATCTTTCCAACTATTTCCCCCTAAGCCACCTACCCTCCCTGGAGGTAAAACACTGTTGGCACGTCCACACCCCTGCAGGGGTGCACAGGTGAGTGGCACCTGTGGTCTTGCACCATTTTACCCAAATGCTGGCATGCTGCAGTCCTAGGAAGTCTGAGCTCACTTCCTCTCCCTGAGTGAGGAGAGCCAGGTGGGGAGAATTACCTGGGGAATTATGCAAATTGCTGAAATTGGGGCCAGGCTGGGAGTTGATGCTCAAAGGTGACTTCCCTTTTGTCCCCTTAGGCTGTGAGGTAAGGAGACTTCTTGGAGCCTCAGAACCACCTTGATGCTTGTTGATCACATGGGTCAAGCTCATTTACCTCGAGTTTCCAATACATACCTGAGGAGCCCTGAGTAGTCACATTTTTTTGGGACAGGGTCTTACTATGTATCCCAGGCTGGCCTGGAACTCAAAACCCACTCTCCCCAGTGCTGGGACTGAAACCAAAGTTTTGGACCCAAGGCCCAAACTCCTGAGATTCCATATGCCAGGTCTGGCCACCCACCCCAAACACTAAATAAAGAGGCCTGGTGAAGGCAGAGAAAGGAGGTTTTTCACCCAGCTCGGGACATGCCATGGGAAGAGCCAGAGTGAGCACTCAGCCTGTCAGCCATCTTCAGGGTACAGACAGGAGCTATAGATTTAAGTAGACAAAAGAACAAAGGTATGCATAGTTAAACAGTTCCAATGACAGGTGTGGCCTGGTTATCATTATCTCAGTCCAAGTGTTCCCAGAAGGGTTCCAGAGAAGACGTCATCGCTGTCAGCACTTGAGGGAAGCAATCTGGTTCCCATGAGATGATTACTTCCGCTCTAGGGTGCAGCCTCATCATTATAGGTAATTGTCCTAATTTGGAAGGGTGGTGTGTCCTGCACACTCCACTGTTCCTTATAGGAAGTCTCAGTCCTTTGTCATAAAGACATCATCAGTTCTGACCTTTCTGGAATCCAAGGTGATTGAAAAATGACTAAACAGAATAGCTTAGAGCAAAGAGATACAAAATGGTGTTAGGGATGCCAAGCGTCTGCCATTTTTAATTAGTGGGTTCAAGTAAGGAATCAGTGCTTTTCAGCAAAAGCAATCTGAGCACATCTTAAGGGATGACAGGTGTGTACCACCACACTCCTTTGAAATTTTTTTTTCTGGTACTAGAGATTGAACTCAGAGCCTCCAGCATTTGCATTTCTAAGGCGCACCCCAGGGAGGTGCTGCAAATTCGGGTGCAGTATGGGCTCTGTGCTAAGCAAATGCTCTCCTGCGAAGTACACCGTGCACTAGCGACCCTACGAGGCTGTGCTACGTGGGAGGCTGAGATCTGGAGGATCCCCATGGGAGGCCAGCCAGAGCAAAGCGCTCACGAGACAACCCCCCTCCCTCACCTCGAAAATAACCAGAGCAAAATGGACTGGAGGTGTGGCTGCTCTGCAAGTGTAAAGCACTGAGTTCAAATCCCAGAACCACCCAAAAAAATTTTTTTAAGATGAGGCATGTGCAGAGGCCTCATCTCAAGTAATGAATACGGGTTTGCAGATGTTATGGGAAAAGGTCAGAGGCCGGCCGGGAAGGCAGGGAAAACCCAGGGCGGGTCCAAGTTCCCCCAGCTGGGCCTCCGTGACCTCGTCCCCGCACAGACTTTTCTTCTAAAACTGCGCCCCTCCGGGCCTCGCTGACCCTGACGTTGGGAAAAACGCTCGCGTACGGGGCAGCCTCGCCCCGGCGTCGCCCGTGATGTCGGCGGAGCGCGGACGTGCGGCCGACCGACAGGGAAATGGCGGCGGAGGAAGACGGGCGGGGCGGGGCAGGGCGCGGCCCGAGCCCAGAGCCCGGCCGCCAGGGGGCAGCCGCGCGTCTGCGTCCCGCAGCCGGCTGGAACCGGTCTAGCCGGAAGTTGGGGCGTGGCCTTCGCTTCCGCAGCAAGTGAGCCACGTGGCCCGCCGGCCAGCTAGAGGAAAACAACAAGATGGCGGCAGGGACGGCGCGATGAACGTGCAACGTCCGAGGGGCGGAGCCAGACGGGCTACGTGGTGCGCGTGAGGAGCGCGCTTCCGCTCGCCTGACCAAATATGGGCTTTCTTTCCGGAAGGGAGGGGTTGGTGGCTGCAAATGCCGCAGGGCGAGGCTGGGGAGGAGCGCCTGGGAATGCTTGCGCCCTGGCTGTGCAGGAATTTAGGTTACGGTTGTCTCGAAGGCCTGCCAGGCTCCAGAGGGAGGGTGGACAACTCAGTGACTGAGGCCTTAAAGCATTTCCGCCCCTCGTCCAGCTGTTGATGCAACCGTGTGACTTGCAGAAGGGAGCTGTTGCGCAAAGCAAGTGTGGCTGACTCCCAGGTTCTCCGCGTTCAGCCACCTTGGATGTTGTTCGAGAGACAAAAATGTGGCTTTCCCTTCCTGCTGCGCCTTCACACGGACCCCATGTTCAAATTCACGTGCATTCCGGCTTATTCTGCGTGGGTTTGAGGTGCACAAGGAGCCACTGTGGGTAAAAACGTGAACACAAGCTGCTCTGGGGGTGGGGCATATGTAGAACAGAGACACTTGAAAAATTAGATTCGGATTCTCTCAGACATTCTTGGCTAATTTGTGACGCCCTTGGCATGTTTCTGAAGTGATAAGACCTTTTTGTTTTAATAACACTCGTCTCCCAAAGGTTTGGGAGGTTTCCTAAGGATTTTGAACGTACTTGTAGGATTCCTGGTCGTTTCCTCAGTCTGGTAGGGATTTTAACACTTGGGCTTGTGATCAAGACGACTGGCAAACCCGGCTGGTGGAGCACAGCTGTAATCCCAGCAGTCGGGAGGCTGAGGCAGGACGATCAGAAGACCCAGGACGGCCTAGGCTACAGAGCAGAGATCCTGCCTCAAAAACCAACAAAAAGAAACAAGTGCATTGATACTAAGTGATGAACTAGAAACGGTATAAAGTGACCATGAGAAAATGGGGGGCAAAAAAATCTCCAGGCTTGATTTTAAGGGTTAAATGGGCGTTTTTGACCCAAGCCACTCCCTTTGGGATCATCTGTGAGCAAATTAAATTATGGAGGCACCCCTCCTGTGTGTCCAAGCCCTCTGAGATGCGTGCACTTTAGACTTACCGTCGTTAGAAAGCTGGGGACAGTTGCCTCCTTCAGAGCAATTCCTCCATTGACTGGTTCAGTTCAATTGTGTGTGTGTGGTTTTTTGGTTTTTTTTACAGTGATTACCCGTTTTTTTTTCCTCGGTCTCCTTTTGTACATATGGTTCAGGTAAAATCTGGGCAATTTTTTGCTGCAAATGTCACCGATATAAAGGGACATCAGATTTTAAGAGAGTCCTCAGGCCTTGAAGTTGTTTGCCTCATTAACACAGGCTTCCTGTTAAAAGGGAAAAACGTATCTTGGGCCTTAAAGTAACTTACTATAGCAAATTTAGTTTTAAAAAATCAATACAGGCAAATAGAAGAAAATTAAAACCCATACTCCAATAGGTCAGCATACGCAAATTGGCTCTCAGTATAGACATTGTTTTGGGAGACTGTGTTTGTGTAAAATTTAATACCTCCTTTGCTAAAAAAATTTTTTTTTTTAATGTTTTATTTCAGGGCCTGGAAGGTGTAGCTCAGTGATACCCTGAATTAATCCGCAGCCTAAAAGAAAATGTTTTATTTCCTATTACTAAAGCAAATTATGCTTAATAGAAAACATTAAAAAAATACAAAGAAAAACACCATCCAGACTGCAACCACTATTAAACAAATTGTACGCCTGTATGTAGCTTTGTAACCTACGTTTTGTGTTTAGCTATGAATAATGGACATTTTTCTTATGTCACTAACAATCATGAATTTTAGAACCCTCAAAGTGTTGTTAATTAACAATAATTAACAATGCTTTTCACTGTTTTCTTACTATTGGTCAGGATTTGTTTGCCATCTTTGTTTGTTGCTTTTTTTATTCCCTCCTCCCCTCAGGGGGATGATTCCAGAGCCTCCCAACTGCTAGGTAAGCATTCTACCACTCTGCTACATCCCCAGCAATGAATCTGAATGTTTAAAGACTGTTTGATAGATATTTCTGCTCTCTAAATTGTATATTTAATTGTATTACATCCAGAACCTTCTAATTAACGTGCTTCAGTAACCCGCTTAAGGTCAAATCCCAGCTCTTCAAGTTGGATTGCTTTTACTGTTTTGTTTTTTAGGGTTTTTTTTTGGTGGGGGGGCAGAGGGCTACACCTTGAGCCACCCCACCAGCCCTTTTTTTGTGATGGGTTTTGTCCAAATAAGGTCTCAAGACCCAGGCTGGCTTCAAACCATGATCTTCCTGGTCTCTGCCTCCTGAGTAGCTAGGATTACAGGCATGAGCCACTGGTGCTTAACCACTTTTACTCTTCTACAGCAGTATTAATTGTTCATTTTCATTCTTGTTTTGAAGATTGTGAGTTAGATTATTGGTAATTACTTTTGTTGTTTTGGCAGTACAGGGCCTCACGCTTGCAAGGCAGGCACTCTACCAGTCCTGTTTTGTGTTGGGTTTTGTTTTCAAGATAGGATCTCTCAAACTATTTGCCCAGGCTGGCTTTAAACCAAGATCCTCCTGACCTCTGCCTCCCGAGTATCTAGGATTACAGGCAAGAGCCTCTGGCACCCAGCTCCTAATTTCTCTTTAAATGAAGTCTTTCTAATTACTTGTAATAAAATACATTCCACTCAGGTGGAGAACACAGTTTGCTAGAAATATTTATTCAAAAGGATTTGGAGACCTGGGGGTATGGCACTTGCCTAGCATTTTTGAGACTCGGGGTTTGATCCCTAGCACTGAATGGCATTTGGGGCTTTTTGAACTGACATGTATGTTAGTCATTATTCTACAACAGTTTTCCTTTTGTTGACAATTCCCCACTACAGAGATTCATCTCTTGGACTCCAGTATTGGAGACCAATTCAAAGCATCCAAACAAACCTTTGCAAAGCTTCCACCGATGCACAGCAGTAAACAGGAGGTGTTTTTAGCTATACCAACACTGCGCATCTGAGATTAAAATCTGTGCTCAGAGATTCACTGTCTTCCTTTCAAAACAGCTCTAGTTTTGTTTTGTTTTTTTGGTTTGTATTATCATTCAAATTTCATAACTGATACCCATGGCAGAAAATGGGTGAATATCTTGCATTTCAGTTCTTTTAAGGACAATTGACTTTAAATAGCTTTTTGGAAGCTAATAGCTTTTAGAAGCTTATCTCTGAGGTGCTGAAGCTTAGTATCTGCTACCGATACAAGTGAGAAGTCAGGGAAGGAGAAGAAAAATTATTTTTTTTTAAGCTTAAGGGTCCTTGAAAACATCATTTCCACTCTGTTACCGTTTTGCCCAGCAATGAAAGAAAAAGGTCATGTGACTTTGCCCCTTAACTTGGTTGGCTCACTTTCTGTACTCCAGACCTCAGAGTCTTGTCAGTGAGTCATGGGTACATTCCAGCCAGGGCCAAGGGTCTCCAGACCTAGGCACCACTATCTTACTTCTAGTCTCCTCCCAAAACCCCCCTCCTCCCCATATCAGATAGCACTGTCACCTTGCTCCTGGCTCTTTCCAGGTCCTGTGAAGCTGTGACTAGAGTAAGAGGGAGCCAGAGCTGGGTTCCAGCTGTCATTTCCAAACTGGGTGACCTCTGGTAGCCTAACATTTCTGGGCTACCAGTTTCCTTCCTGTAAATGGGGGATACTTCTTTTTCATGAGGATTCAATGATGAACAGCACGTCAATGGCTGACACAAATAGAATCTCAGCATATAGACATGAGTACTAATCCTCTGCCTCCTTAGTCTTTCTACCTGCCCCCCTGCCTCCTCCCCTTTCAGTCAGCAGCACATTCCAGCCAGACTTTGTGGCCTGAGACAGGAGGATCAAGAGTTCAAAGCCAGCCTGAGCTACACAGCAGAGGCCCTGTCCAAAAAAAACCAAATAAACAAAAGGAACAAACAGTTCTGAATTCCAACATCTCCTCCTGTGGGAAGTCTTTACTACTCTCTGCCTCCTTTCCAGGTTGTTTCTCCCTCCTCCTACTCCCAGACTTGATAACATTTACCCCTAGTGTCAGAGGTTCTGCAAAACTGAGCATCCAGAAGGTAGGATTGGTACAGTATTCATTTTTATGTCCCTGGGTCTAGCACAAGATGATACACAAACACACATTTCTTGTTTTTAAAGAGTGCATTAAGCAGGCACCAGTGGCTCATGCCTGTAATCCTAGCCACTCAGGAGGCAGAGATCAGGAAAAGCATGATCAGGAAAAGCAAGACCCTATATCAAAAAAAAAAAACCCTTCACAAAAAAAGGGCTGGTGGAATGGCTCAAGGTGTAGGCCCTGAGTTCAAACTCCAGTACAGCAAAAACCAAAAAAAAGTCCATTAACAGTAGTGGGGCTTGAACTCAGGGCTCTGTCACTTGAGCCACTCCTCCAGTCCTGAAAGTGTACATTGAAAAGGTGTGTTAAACCTGACTTCTCCCTTTCTGCCCTTATTCTGGTTGTCCACAGGAGACTGGACTTTGTACAATTGCCTTTTTCTTTTTTTTTTTTTTGTGGCATAGAGTTTGAACTCAGGGCCTTATGCTTGCTAAAATGGCAGTCTTACCACTTGAGCCACTCCATCAGCCCTAGAGTTTCCTTTATAATCTAACTGTACTCTGTACTGTATCATTAGACATCTCCATCTCCTGCTGTACTTGACTTTTCACTTTTTGTAGTTGTTTGTTGGCTTTTTTTTTTTTTTTTTGACACAATGCCTCACTATGTGATCCTCCTGCCTCAGCCTCCACAGTGCTGGGGTGCTGGGATTATAGATAGAAACCACCATACCCAGCTGGTTTGTCTTGCTGTGTTTTTAAAAAAAAAATCCACAAGACCTTTTTCCAGCCTTTGCATGTGCAGTTCCTTCTAAGAATGTTCTTCCCTAACTTCTCTGCCAGCTTAGTCTCCTTTAAGGGTGTTTATCGAACTCACTTCCTGTTGCTACTCCCAACCTTAGTCAGGGAAGTTCCACTTGATGTTCCCATAGCTGTCTGAGCACACCGTGAGGTGTCACTTAACCATTTATGGCAGTTATCACTTTAACATATTAGATCACTTAACAAAAACAAAGACTGTTCAAAGACAAGGATTTTTACTCTGTTCCCCTTTCTTCCCTGAACTTACGCCTGGCACATAGTGGGCACTCAGTATGTAACTGTTGCATGAATGATGAGTGAACAAGTAACAGTAAGCGCTCGCAAGCTGTTGATGTCTGCACTTGGAAGCCATCAGTTTACTGGGGACAACATACCTCCTGCTGTGTTTGTGTAACCTCTCAGTTCAGCACCTTGAACTGGAGGCTTTTTGGTGTTTGCCAATGTAATGCAGACAGAAAAAAGTTAATTACAGGTGCCTTCAGGAAACCTTCAAATTAGGACTGTTCAATTGAGCCAATAAAAATACAAGTTGTCCAGTTAAATTTGGGTTTCAGAGATGCACCAGGCAATTTCAAAATTACATTTGGTTTTGTTTTTGTGGTACTGGGGATTGAACTCATGGCGTTATGCATGCTAGGCAAACACTCAACCTCTGAGCTATATCCCCAGCCCCTGGCAATATTTTTAGTATAAGGATGTCCCAAATATTACTTATACTAAAACATTACCCTTGTTTACCAGAAACTCAAATATGACTGATGTCAGTCATGTATTTTATTGACATCCCAACCCAGTCAGTCTCTCTGCATTCAGACCCAGTAATGCTTCTTAGAGAATTTTACGAACAATGAATTTATCATCTGTTAAATCAATGGAAATCTGAATTCTGCTTACTAATTTTATTTTTTGCAATGCTAGGACTTGCTTGCTAAAAATTTTGACGCATATTTAAAACTCCGCTTTCTTAAAAACTTTTATTATATTTTAAACATCATAGACAGACTCTATAGTAATTTGTCCTCTTATCCACAGATCAGAACCACATTTAAGAGAAAGAATTCTAGTAATTCTTTGGGTCTGAATTTTTTGTATATATATATTTTTTCCTTTCCATGTCTATTCTTGCAGGGAGGAGAGATTTGCCTTAGCCACCAGAAACCGTGCAGAGCTGTCCTTGCCATAAAATGTCCCTTCCCTGCAGGGCAAAGGTGGTAAGGACACTGGAGCTCAGGCACCTGCCTGGCGGAGGTCTACAGCTGACATCTAAGCCTGCCGCAAGACTTTTGAAAAGTCAGAAGCACCATCGTATCTGAGACATTTTCTGATTTTAGCACTGGTAAATGAACCTGTAAGCAATCAATCCATCAGTCGCAGGCACCAGCTGCGGTTGCTGCATGTACTTATCTTCGTGACAGTGCTCAGTGTGATTTAAGTGTATTAAATTAAATCACATTCCTTGAAGCATCAACATGGAGGGACAGCTCTTCTACACACACACCTTTTTTCTTACACACAACTCATTTTCCCTGGGATTCTAGAAGGTAAGATGAGGGGATCCCTTCTCTAACATACAAACCTGAAAACCACAGACCAGGTGTCAAAACGGATGCAAAACATTTCCTTAGCACTCAGCTCTGCGTTGTGAAAACCATCATGCTTTCTTCAGAAATTACTGCGTTGCCACTGAAATTTCAGACACTTTACATTAGGAAAAAAGGGACATGGTCAAAAGGGGTTGAGGGTGAAAGTAATATGGGCGGATGGAAATTCAGTTTGTAACACTGAACAGTAGCTCCATATTTCTTCAGAATTCCTCCTGACCCCCGAGTGCAGAGGGGACAAGAATGTCTCTTCCTTTTATAAGTTTTATAAACTTATAAAAAAAAAAAAGCCATCTTTCACGGAGCAAACTATCAAAGGACAAACTGAGGGCGCCAAGGACCATCTTTCTTCTTTGGAAATGGATATTTAATGTGTCAACAGCTTTTATTTGAGGAGAACAATATATACTTTTTTTATTCTGTTGTTTCAAGGAGGCCTTAAGGAAATATCACTTGGTAAGGAGATTATTCTCAAAGTCAAGGTGTGTAGAATATATCCTGGTGGTTTGCAGTGCCAAACGCTGATCACTGTGTTATTCCTTTGTTCTTTCAGAAAAGTAAGGCAGCAATGCTACCTTTTAAATGGAAGATCCTAAAAGCTCCTAACTGGGAGGAAATTTCTTACTAAGCAGCAGAGGGGGGAAAAAATCGCATGGATTTATTCTACTGTAAAAGTTCTAAAGGAGAGGATGCTTTCTGGTTCTGCCCTACTTTTAAATTTTTTTTTTCTTTTGCAATTTTTAGTACTCTATAATTTGTCACTCCATCTGTCAAAGATGAGTTTCCTTTTCCTCGTGATACATTCATTTTAGAACCTGTTGTAGTCACTGTGACTGTTTTTAAACTTGGTTTTGAAGATGCCTGTTCATTACAGTATTTGCCCAGATATAGACGAGTGCTACCCTGTGAATTGACTTCGCACTGAATTTTATTTCCTTTGAGAAGAGAAATGAAATTACTGTACCCAAAGGAAAATAAAATGTGGAGTCCGTTTCACATTTTGGCTTCTCGGGAGCTGCACACGCCTTTGCCCAGCGCTTCGGGTAGGAAATGGACGCGGCGCCTTTAAGAGGAACCTGCGGTAATTTTCCACTGCGCCCAGCCAGCGCCGCCCACGCGGCCGGCGGCGGAGTGCGGCACAGTGCGCCTGCGCAGCGCGGGCGCGCGCCTCCGTTGCCTGGATACCGCCCCCCCCCCCCCGCCCCCGGCGCCCGCTGTCCTTCTGTTTCCTGCAGGGCTTCGGAATCCACTCTTAAAGCGCCCAGAATAAAGGCGGTTGCGCACTGTGGAGCCGAAAGCAGAAGCCGTGTGGCTGGCTTCGAGTGTGTTCAGTGTCAATATTTACTTCTTATTATAACATTGCAATGGCCTTTTACTTGGGTGTTGTGGATGGGAGAAACATCAGGGGAGTGCCTCAAGGTGTTTCTGGCCTTAAAATTGGTGATAACTTCGTAGTTTCTTATGATAAGATTTCTGGTTATTCTTGTTAAATCAGCTCAGAAAGAGGTCTTGAGATTTGAGCTGGGCTGTGACGCTGAACTGTAGAGACCAACCACGTCATTGCCTGGGCCTCAGGTTAACCGTGCCTGTGGGCCGCCGCCCCCCACACGCTTTAAAAACACCCATTGATTTTTTCTGCTTTTCTTGAAAAGTTAGTTTACCCCGAAAAATGATCTTAGGGCACTATAATCATTGTTAGATTGTAAATCCCTTTGGGGACAGAAACTGCATGCCAGGACTTCCTGCTTGCAACAAACCTTCAAGTCAACTTTGCCAAATGCTGCTAATCAACACCTATGGAAGCATAATTTGCTGTGAACAGACTTCACGTTTGTATCAGGTATTGGTGTCAGGACATTTTGTGCAGCAAGACCCAAAGCCTAGCCAGCCTCGGTGGTAGGTGTTGAAAAAAATCTATGTTTAAAAAAAAAACCAAAAAAAAAAAAAAAACCCTGGCATCTCCCTCCCAAACTTAGCCTCCACAAGAAGAAAAAAAAGCAAGCAGTTTCTTTACTAAATAAGCTTTAATCCAAAATGGGCTGTGCCCCACAGGCAATTGGTGAAGGACTTCCAAGATGGAAAGAAATTTTACCGTTTTACCTACCTAAGCAGACACCATTGCTGTATACATAACATTCTCAAGAGGAACAACTAACCCCAAATGAAAGGAAACTTTGTGTTGTCATCCAAAGCTTACCTGGTAATTTGTGCATGGTGACCTGTTAGCCAACTAGTTTTATCCAAAGGAAAAATATTTTTATAGTAGGAGTTAGGTTTGTAACTTAGAACAAGGCAGCCATCACAGTTAGACTCCTACTGTCCTGCAGAAACTGAGATATCACCTTGTCTGGCGATTACATTTCAAAGAAAGGGCTCTCTGGTCCTTAAGAACGACATTCCTGGGCTGTAAGCCTGGACAGGAGGTTTATTTAGCTTTTAAAAAGATTTACATAACTTCTTACAAAGGTAGAGAAAGAATTTACCCTTGCAAATTTTCTAAAATAAATGCTGGAGGGAGAGAGAGAGGTCTTTGTCCCTTTTTACATTAAGGATATCTATTTGATTTGTTGGTTTGTTTTTTTTTTAACGTGACTCAGGACAGAGACCAGCTCTTCTAATCAGAAAAAAAGTTTGCATTCAAACTTTCACCTCACTGGCCCACCCTTTCCAAAGGCTCAGTAATTAGTTAAATATTAGGAAGCTAGGAGAAGTGGGTTAGCAAATGCTGAGGGTTAAATTTGCTGTTTTCATTCAAATTTTACGTCCTGGTTTCTTTGAAATTAAACCTGATTTCTTAGAAATTAAATTTCTAGCAGATGCTGAAGCAAATTAGTTTGCTGCCCCAGACCACGAGAATATGTCTAAGAAAAGCCAAACGGATGATTGGTTTAGTGTTCCTCTGAGTTCTGTCTTTTTAAGTCACAGTCTTCACTGACAGCCTGGAAGTGCCTGACAGGGGGACCTCTTTTCTGCCCTGACCTCCTGAGCTTCAGACACCTTCACCCTGGCATCCTACTTTAGCTGCTTTGCCAAAAGACAACTGGGGGCTCAGCGTGGGCTGATACCCTAGCCTGCCCCTTCCTCCCCCTCTTCTGCTGGCTTGGCTAACCAGAAAACAGCTCAGCATTCAATCATTTCCTTCTGAAATCCCTCCTTGACCCAGCTTCTTGCTCTTCCACCTATATCTGATTTGGTCTTTCTTCTCACATTTCCCTCTTAAAGCACACATGTATGCTTGATCAGATTTCATTTTCTCGTCCATACACTTATTTTGTATTCAAAGATCTTATTTCTTAATCTGGGAGTCCCAGCTGCTCACAGCCAGGTACCTATATGAATAGCTCTGAGATCAAACTGGTAACCACTAGGCCTAGCCAAGTCACCAAACTATTTGGTTTGGCTCATTAAAAAAAAGAAAATTTTTTTAAGGGAGATAACTACAAGGTGGAAGGGTAAGGGTAAGAGAGAAAGGAGGGGGTAAGAGAGCACTAGAAGCTGTGAATATCATTGTCACCATACATTACATGCATGTCTGGAAATGTCATGCTAAAATCCCTTGCTATGTGCAACTTACTATATGTCCACAAAATAATAAATTAAGGCCAAAAATCTTGATTTATATACAAACCAGGGACTTCAGCTTTTCTCTAGAGATAAGATATGGCCACCCTAGTGGCAGGTGCCAGGGTATTTTGGATGAGACATGAGCTTTGCACTTGGTCACAGCCTCTTTCATTCTCTGCTGTCTCCCATTGAGACTAAGTGTGAAATGCCATTTGCATTGAGCTGTATGTATATTTGTCTTTTTTTTTTTTTTATAGTACTGGGGTTTGAACTCAGGGCCTACACCTTGAGCCACTCCACCAGCCCTTTTGTGTGTGTGTGTGATGGGTTTTTTTCAAGATAGGGTCTTTAGAAACTGTTTGCCCGGGCTGGCTTTGAACCTTGATCCTCCTGATCTCTGCCTCCTGAGTAGCTAGGATTACAGATGTGAGCCACCGGTGCCTGGCTTGTACTTACATTTTTCTTGAAGCAAAATATTTATTTTTTGTTGTTCTTTTGATTTTTTTGAGGCAGGATTTCCCTATATAGCCCAAGCTGGCCTGGAACCCACAGACCTCCTGCTTCCACCTCCAGAGTACTGGAATTACAGTCATGCACCACCATGCCCAGCTCTGTAATAATTACTTCTCAGTAACCAAAAAAGGGGTGGGGGGGAAGGAGGGAAATAAGACTAAAACTCTTTCAAAAATAAAAGGAGGGAGCCCATTTCTGACTGAAAAGGAAGACTTGTGTCTGTTTATTACACACATAACATTGTTGTCATTTTTTTCTTCCAAACGAACTGCTTTGTTTATTAAAGTTATCCTCTTAGCCCCTAGAGCTATTTGAGGTCCTGACCCTAAGGAACTCAAAAACTGCTTGAGAAAGAGGTAGGGAAGGAGAAGCAAGTTCAGTACGTTAGAGTCCAAACTTACTTTCGCAGACTCCCGAATGAGCCAGGGCTTCAGTTTCACCCTGAGCAGGTGTTTGTTCCCAGTACTGGCACATTTTGGCTGGGTGTGCCTATGGTATTCAAATCCTTATAGCCACTGTCTTACACAAAACCACTGCAATAATAAGTTCATGTGTCTGCCTTTTTCCTGAAGGACAGCAGAGGCAGAGAACACATGACACAAGTACTGCTCTGTGGCAATCAGTTATTCAGATTGTTATCCACAGCACTTCACATATGATAAACAATGCCTGCTGTGTACAACTAACAACTGTTTTTGGACGAGCGCCAATGGCTCACGCCTGTAATCCTAGCTACACAGAGACAGTGATCAGGAGGCTAGAGGTTCAAATCCAGTCCCTGGGAAATAGTTCAAGAGACCCTATCTTGAAAATACCCAACATAAAAAAAAGGGCTGATGGAGTGGTTGAAGTGGTAAAGTGCCTGTCTAGCAAGCATAAGGCCCTGAGTTCAAACCCCAGTGCCACCAGAAAAAAGAAAGAAAATTGTTAGGTAGGTCTGTTGTTATTATGCTTATATATCAAAATGAGTTTCTAAATAAATGCTATCTTTCCTCTCTAAGCAGATATGTAAATACTGATGCATTTGTGTTGAGTATCCATCCATGTTCTGTTTTACATAAAATCTACCAAGATGCTGGGTGCCAGTGGCTCATACCTGTAATCCTAGCTACTCAGGAGGCAGGGATCAAGAAGATCACAGTTCAAAGCCAGCCAGGGCAAATAGTTCAGGAGACCCTATCTCGAAAAAAATCCATCACAAAAAAGGGGTGATGGAGTGGCTCAAGGTGTAGGCTCTGAGTTCAAACCTCAGTACTACCAAAAAAAAAATCCTCCAAGATAACAGAGCCATAATTAAAAAATTACATTGTTTATAGTTCCAGAGATTTCTTTAATGTATACAACTGTTTTCAAGGAAGAATTTTTAATTATTATTTCTCCCCGAATTTACATGTCTTAGATTTACGTTGTTTGAACAGGAATCCTACCTGGTTTAACAGGATAAAGAATATCGCTCAGTACCTGAGTATTCGTTGTTCTTTTGTGGCAATATTACGATTGTGTTATTGTGTTGAGACAGGGTCTCACATGTAGCCCAGACTGGCCCCATACTGGCTGTGTAGTCCAGAGTGGCCTGGAACCCGTGATATTTTGCCTCGGTCTCCTAAATGCTGGGATTACAGGAAGGCATCACCATGCCCACTGTCTTTACTAGCATTATTGACTATGTAATAGTCATAGGAAATAAAGTCATCTGTCCCCTTGTCCTTGCCTGGAATTTTAAAGTCATGAAATTACTGTTTTGTTTGGCCATATTTGTCCTTTCCAAATCTATAGAGTTACTGGGCAGTAGCTGGGGGTGGGGTCATTGTGAAAAACTCAAGCATTGATTTTGGCATACATTGCCATTAGGAATTACCAGCTTTCCTTTCAGAGCCACTTAAAAAACAACCAAAGTGGGCTAGAGGTGTGGCTCCAATGGGAGAGCACCTGACTAGCAAGCACGAAGCCTTGAGTTCAAACCCCAGTACTGCCAAGAACCAGATTTGCTGGGCACCAGTGGTTCACACCTGTAATCCTAGCTACTCAGGAGGCAAAGATCAAGGGGATCATAAAGCCAGCCTGGCCAAATAGTGTGCAAGACCCTATCTCAAAAAAGCCCATCACACAAAAGGGCTAGTGGAGTGGCTAAAGTGCAGGCCCTGAGTTCAAACTCCAGCACCACACACACACACACACACACACACACACACACAGACACACACACACAAAACCACCAAAGGAAGCCAGGTTTCATGGGGCACATGTGTAATTGCAACATTTAGGAGGTACAGGTAGGAGGATTGAGAGCTAAAAGCCAGCCTGGGCTATCTAGTAAGTTCCAGGCCAGCCTGAGGATCTCAAGTTCGAGGTCAGCCTGAGCTATACAGCTAGACCCTATCTCCAAAAAAAATCAAAAACCAAAACAAACCAAAAACCAAAGCAAACCCTAAAGGACATTCAAGGATTCTGAAGGGAAGGATGAATCCGAGAATTTCGCATTTATTAAATTGGTGATGAAACAGTTGTAGGTGTTTGGAAAAAGAACAATCAGTTATGCAAATTGCCTTTACTTTGAACTGGAAGAAGCAGAACGAACCCATCACCACTAGTAGTGACTTAAGTCAAAGTGAGAGTCCTGACAGCCTCTTCCCTATGCCAACACTCATCGGAGAGGAAGAGCAAGCAGCTGAAGGACCAGAAAATGGAAACACAGCTTCTGTCTCAGAGCCTAGCCAAGGCTCAGAAATGTAGTCCTGGTTTCTGTGGGAATATCTCAACTACACAGTGCACATAGTATAGTCATGTTCATTCTTCTTGTCTCATCAGTCCTCTAGATTTTTTTTTTTTCCTGTACTGGGGCTTGAACTCAGGACCTACGCCTTGTGCCATTCCACCAACCTCTTTTTTTGTGATGCGTTTTTTCAAGATAGGCTTTCTGGAACTGTTTGCCCAGGGTTGGCTTCAAACCATGATCCTCCTGATCTCTGCCTCTTGAGTAGCTAGGATTACAGGTGTGAGCCACTGGCTCCGGCTCCGGCAAATAGATTTCTTCTGAATCCTGTAAAAGGGGCTCGTTCCGAGAAGTACTCATTTACTGCTGGCTGCATGAGAGAGAGTGAAGCTTTGAGCGTTGCTGTGCCTGTGAGCATGCTGCAATAATTGTGTCCTGTCTACAAAAATAGCCACGTGTTTAATCTTTGAGGCTTTTCATTACCTTCAAATATAGCAATGCAAATATTTTGATACCTGACTTTATTTTAAGGATCCTGGCAATCAAAGAAAGACACTCAGTTTGCTAAATTATAGCATAGATTTGAAAGGGAAATATGTTTTTGTTATTTTGATTCGCAGGAATTCAGAAATCTGCAGGGTTCCTTATATCACACCAAATCAGCCAGAGCCAAACCAAACTCCTGTTCCTGCTGAAATATAAAGGCTGTAGAAACGGATTGCTATCAGTGAAAATAAAGGCAGGCGGTTGATGTCATTTTATTAAGCATCCTTGAAGCTCTATGTCCTGTGTTCACCCTCTCTTTTTCAATGTCAGCCATCCTTGTCCCTATTCAAAGCCAGAGTGACTTGGAGTCTATTCAGGACTGTTACTTAATTTGAGGACGACAGTACTCTTCTGCGTGCTAACCTCCCAGACTCGAGTTAGAACCTCCATCCCAAATCTACAAGGAACCTTTTTCCTGTCCTTTGTACACTTATTTGTTTTTTTCCACTGTGTTCTTTTAAACACCTAGAAATGTAGGAAGATATAAGGGAGAGGGCAGAGTAAAATAACTGAAAATGTTTTGTCCACAATACCCTTGCAGAAAGGTCAAATTCTGGCTCTCAGGATCTCAGACTGAGATTAAGCAAGGCAAAAAAAAAAAAATCCACAAACCAGGCAAAAACCGGTCCAGTATTCCAAGGCCTATAAAGCCAGCTGAGAACAAGGAAGACGTGAAGATTAACACATCGCTTTCATGAATGGACTTCAGCCCACGTTTTTATTTTGTCTTTGGGAAAATTATCCATCACATTTTTTGTTTATGCAACTTGTGGATAATGTCGCTGAAATCTAGTCGTGTGACCAGTCAGACCCCAGCTTCACACCGACGAGTGGTTTCATTTTGCTTCATTTTCTAGAACCCTGGCACAGCCATCAATAAAAGGAACCCTGGCTCTGGGCCTCTGTCTTTATGGACAGTGCATTTAAATCTTTTGTCATCCCCCGTCCCCCTCTACACACAGACCAACTCAAAGGCAGTCACCTTGGCTACATTTCCTGCAGAAGACACACACCCTTCACATTCCCACTTCTGTATTCAGTTCTAGAAAATTGCTTATGTTGAAAGGGGAAGAAAAAAAATTTTTTTCTTTTGCATAGGCTGAGCCCTGCTCAGCCTGCTCAGAAGGGACACAATGAGCCATTCATGCTGGAGGCCAGGGGTGCAGGAATTCCAGGCACAGGAGGCCACATTAACCCTTGCAGGCCTCGCTCTCTCTGCACAGAGCGAGCACAGCAGAGCCCAGCAGCCTCTGGAAGGCAGGCCGGGCAGGAAAGGAAAGGAAAGCCCTGTGCCCTAGGCGGTGCCTGTGCAGTACCACTCCCTGGGGACTTCTGAGCTGTTTGTCACCGTGCGATTGGCTCAGGAGAAATGAAAACACTGTGTTAGGATATATTTAGCTGAAGTGCAGCTGCAAAGTCCTTAAAGAGAACCATTATCCCTTCACTCAGCCAAGGGTGAAAAACTTAGGCCACGCACAGATTTTTCCCCTCCTAGATTGTCTCTTTCTTATTCTGAATTTTCTGGGGTAACTGGACCACCTGAATGAAGAATTAACACAAATATGTAGAGCCCCAGTGTTCTCTGAGAGACAGTAAAGAAATTCATTGCTGAACTTACTGTAAGTTTGCTTGCTTGCAATTAATTCACATTCTTGTTGGTTCAAGCTGGGCACTGGTTATTTTCAATCGTCTTTACTTGAACTCATTGCTGGAGTCGAAAACCGAATTAAGTTTTATAAGCTGACACGAGCCTGTTTCACTTGAGCTGAATTGCATTTCCCAGTAATGAAAGATTTATTTCTGCGCCGATGGTTGCAGTTTCTTTGCAACAGGTTACTGATGCGGGGTGTCATGGCTTCTATTCACGTCCCCCTCACACTGCTGGGAGTTGCCACCTTGCCACAGACTCTATAGCCAGTGTGTAATCGCCTGTATCAGGGACACATTGCCTGTTATTAGTTGGCACAGACACCACTTTACATGAAAACCCTATTGGACCAGAAGCCAGTGGCTCACACCTGTAATCCTAGCGACTCAGGAGCTCATCAGCAGGATGGAGGTTCCAAGCCAGCCCAGACAAAAGGACAAAATAGTTCATGACACCCTATCTCAAAAAAACTATCACAAAAAAAGGGTGGAGGGGCTGGTGGAGGGGCTCAAGGTGTAGGCCCTGAGTTCAAATCCCAGTAGAGCCCCCAAAAAATTGACAACTATGAACAAGAGCAGAAACTTCTAGAAGCCCATGTTTTAAGTGATACTAGCTAGAAAACCAAGCTATAATAGGGTTCTGCACAAGAGCAGAACCAATAGGATTATATAGTTATAGACTTATTTTCAGAAATCGACTCGTGATTATGAAAGCTAACAAGTGCAAATTCTGCAGGGTGGGCTAGCAGGCTGGAGACCCAGGAAAGAGCCCATTTATAGCTCAAGTCCAAAGGACATCTGCTGGCAGGATCCCAGGATTTCCCTCTTGCCTGGGGTTGGGGGCACTGGTGGGGGAGGGGTCTTTTGTTCTACTCAGGCCTTCAAGTGCTTGGATGAGGCCCACTCACATTTTGGGGAGGAAACTGACTTAAATGTTGATATCATCCAAAGACACCCTCACAGACACAGCCAGGACAGACACAGCCCAAATATTTGTTGTAATCATCACACAGGTTAACTCATTTTGAAAAATTCACTTGTTAAAGCAATGGGATTCCTCTCCGGGCTCACGGTATTGTGAGAATATAAAAATGGCCATCAGCACCTATAATCCTAGCTACCCAGAAGGCAGAGATCAGGAAGATCAAGGTTCAAAGCCAGCCCCAGACAATAGTCCAAGAGGCCCTATCTTGGAAATATCCAACACAGAAAAAGGGCTGGGGGAGTGGCTCAAGTTGTAGAGCACCTGGCTCTCAATTCAATTGTGAGTCCCTGAGTTCAAACCCTAGTGCCACCAGAAAAAAAAAAGTGATACGGGATCATTATCTTCTGCTTTCTCTTTCTCTCCCTCCATCCCTTCCTTTCCCCAGTCCTTTCTCTCTTCTTTCAGGAAGCTTGTCCTGCAAACCCAGGCACTATGAAGCAAGGAGGTCCAGGCCACATGGAGAAGCCTCCTGTGGGCATTTCAGACACTGGACCCAAGACAACGCCCACGGAGCCTCTGACAGTTCTGTCTCCAGCCGTCCTAATCTTCCAGCTGTGCCCCAGACACAAGGGAGCAAAGACCAGCTCTCCTCCACTGTGCCCAGTCTCAACTTCTGACCTACAGAAACCATGACAGATTAAAGAAAAAAAAAAGATTCATGCCATTTTAAGAAATTAAATTGAGTGGCAATTTATTACACAGCAATAGAAAATGAAGTAAGATTACAGTTCACCAAAAGAAACTGCCAAATTGTTCTAAAGTGACTTAGCCATTTTGCACTTTTCTTTTTGGTGGTACTGGAATTGGAACTCAGAACCTTGTACTTGCTAGGAAAGTGCTCCACTACTCGAACCACACACCTCAGCCCTTTTTGCATTAGTTATTTTTCAAATAGGATCCTGTGCTTTTTTGCCCAGGGCTGGTCTTGGACAATCCTCAAATAACTGACATTACAGAGATGTATCACCTCTCCTGACTTGTTTATTGAGATGGGGTCTTGCTTACTTTTTGCCCAGGCTGGCCTTGGAATGCAATCCTCCTGATCTCCAGTTTCCAAGTAGCTGGGATTACAGGCATGAGCTATCTTGCCCAGTGTCATTCTGCACCCTCGCCACCAGCATATGAGTGTTTCAAGCTCACTGTTAGTAATGTTTGATCTTGCCAAGTCTCTCAAATGTTAGCCTTTCTAGAAGACACAGAGTTGGTTCTCATTGTGGTACAAATTTGCATTTTCCAGATGACAGCATACTTAATTTTAGAGCAGAAATATTACTTCCCAACTTAGAAACTCATCTTATTTACCAATCTCAGAGTTGACGTCTTATAAAACCCATCATCCATGCTTTTATTGTTGTCATTATGATTATTTTTTTTTTGGCAATACTGGGGTTTGAACTCAGGGCCTTGTGATTGCGAGGAAGGCAGTCTACCACTTGAGCCACTCCACCAGCTGGCTGTTTTGTCATCCATGCTTTTAATATTAGAGTTTATGCTCACACTTCCCTACCAACATCAATCTGTTTATAGTATTAGTAATTACCCTGTTTTGCGCTGGGTATTTTTGAAATAGGGTCTTGAGAACTGTTTGCCCAGGGCTGGCTTTGAACCTTGGTCCTCCTGATCTCTGCCTCCTGAGTATAGCTAGGATTACAGGCATGAGCCACTGGCACCTAGCAGATGGGGGCACCTTGACTATAAATAACCACTCTGTCCCTTACTGTTAAGTAGCATCACAATTATGACCACTAATGAAAACACTGTTTGCCAGGCAGTTTACAGACATAAGAGGCCTACAACACGCCTGCTGATGGGCTGGCAGAGTGGCTCAAGTGGTCTGCCAAGCAAGTACGAGGCCCTGAGTTCAAACTCCAGGACCACCAAAGAAAAAGCCAAAGTACCTGAAGAGTTTCAAGAGGTTAGGGAACTTGGCTGTGGCCACACAACTGAATTTGAACCTAGGACTGTTTTATTTGGCCTAAAACAGGTTTTTCTTCACTTTTAATTTTTTTTTTTAAACCAGTGGAAGAAAATATTTGTGCCTGAAGTAAACAGTGGGGAGCATTCTACACTGAGAATTGAGAGGCGTCAGGTCTTACTCCAGGCTCTGTTACTAGTCGATGGTCCCCGTGGGCAAATCTCTTTCTGAACCACATTCCTCATCATTCAAACTAAACAGTTGGGTAAAGGCCTCGTCCAGCTCAAAAACTACTCTGTGCCAGGCACTACTAGGCATTTGACTCATATGAACTTGTTTCTGTCTCATAAAAGCCCATGGTAGTCGGGCACCAGTGGCTCAGATCTGTAATCCTAGCTGCTTGGGAGGCAGAGAGCAGGAGGTTTGTGGTTAGTGGCCAATGTGGGCAAAACATTCCCCAGACCCCATCTCACCCAATGGCTGGCACAGTGACATGCACCCATCATCCCAGACACACGGGAAAGCATAAATAGTAGGACTGAGGTTCAGGCCAACCCAGAGAATAATGGAGACCCTGTTTTTAAAATATATTGTAAGGCGGTGCGCTGGTGGCTGCCACCTGTAATCCCAGCTACTCGGGAGGCAGAGATCAGGAGGATCATAGTTTGAAACCAGCCTGAGCAAATAGTTCTTGAGACCCTATTTTGAAAACACCCATCACAAAAAAGGGCTGATGGAGTAGCTCAAGGTGTAGGTCTTGAGTTCAAACCCCAGTACCTATATATATATATATATATATTTGTATATTTATATATATATTTTATATATATATATAAGAACTTTTTTGTTTGTTTTTTATGGTACTTTTGTAAATGTCACAATATACCCCCAGTACAACAACAATAATAATAATAAAAATAAAATAATAATAAAAATAAAAAAAGATTGGAGGTGTGGCTCAGTGGTAGAGCACCTGCTTAGCCAGTGTGAGGCCCCGAGTTCAAACTCCAGTACCGCTAAAATAAAAACCAAAGCTCTGTGGAGTAGGTGCTGTTATTGTGTGCACAGCGTGAATTAAAGCCAGAGTCCATGTCACTAAATTAGGCAACGTTTGCTGACAGCTTGATTGCAGCACGTCGCTATGACATCACTAGCAGTATTAGTGTCATCACCACCAGCCCTCCTACTGTTTGGATGAAGAAACCGAGGCTATGACAGTAGGCTGTCCCAACTCTATGTCCAGCCAACGGTGAGGCCAGGATGGAAAGTGCAGTCAGGCCGTCATGTCATCCGAGGCAGGAGTCAAGAGCCCCAGGGAGTGGACACGGTGATCCCTCCCAAGCTGGGATCCTAGCTTGGGAAGCAGAGATCAGGAGGATTGTGGTTAGTGGCCAGTGAGGGCAAAAAATTCACAAGACCGCATCTCAAACAATGGCTGAGTGCCCTAATGTGCACCTGTTATCCCAGCTACATGGGGAAGCACAAGTTAGGAGAATTATAGTCTAGGCCGGCCTGCGTATAAAATGAGACCCTACCTTAAAACAGCTGGACGCTGGTGGCTCACGCTTGTAATCCTAGCTACTCAGGAGGCAGAGAGCAGGAGGATCGTAGTTTGAGGCCAGCACTGGGCAAATAGTTTGAGAGATCCTATCTCAAAAAACCCTACACTAAAAAAAAGGGCTGGGGGTGTGGCTCAAGTGGTAGAGTGCCTGCCTAGCAAGCACAAGGCCCTGAGTTCAAACCCCAGTACCACCAAAAGGAGAGAGGGAGGGAGAGAGAAAGAGAGAGAGAGTGCAAACCCAGATGCCTACTGGGTCCAGGCCATCCCAGAAAGTAGTTCAAGAGATTCTATTTCCGGGGGGAGGAGGAGGGAAGGAGATGAAGGTGAGGGTACATGGCAGAGGGACTTCATATACCTACATGAAACAGAACTAGAAAACCTCCCGCAATTGCTTTAAGTGGGGCGGGGAGGGGACTGAGGGGGCGGGACAGTGGGGGCGGTGTTTATGCAATATAAGTCTAATTACTAATGTCACTATGAATCCCCACCCCCCCATAATGAATATATCCTGATAAATAAACAAACAAAAAAGAGATCCCATCTCCAAAACGACCAGAGCAAAGCAGACTGGAGGTAGAGTCAGGTGGTAGAACACCTGCTTTGCAGGTGGGAAGCCCTGAGTTCAAACCCCAGTCCCACCAAAAAAAACCCCCATGGAGCCCAAAGGCCCCAGTTCAGTGAAGCCCCAGGAAAACACCTGGAAAACCCACACTGAAATGTGGCCGCACCTTCCATTCCAACTTGGCTATATGTCCCCCACTTTTTTTGGTGGTGGCTTTTTTTGTGTGTGGGGGGAGTGGAGGGACAGGGCTCCCAGCATAGACACTGCAGGCTGGCAGGATATCCCTGCCTCTTCCTTGGTACCTGGGATAAGTTGTCTCAACCTGTCAGGCCCAGTGTGGAATTGCTACCTGGGGCTCAAATGTCAGCCAGAAATGGGAGTGTGGGGGTCTGAACCCTGAAGTTGGGGTACAATTGCTTTGACAGTCTCGCTTGGTTTCTACTTTTCTCAGGTAACTTGTTTTCTTTCTGTGGTGCTTGAGTTTGAACTCAGGGCCTGTTGACTTACTAGGCAAGTGCTCTTCTACTCGAGCCACACCCCATAACTGCCCATACTGCCCCTAAACCATGATCCTCCTACTTTCATCTTCCATATAGCTGGGATTATAAGTGTACACCACCACGCTCAGCTCTCAAATATATTCTTACATATATATTTTACCATAGTTTTTTTTTTTTTTTGCAGCATTAGGGCTTGAACTCAGGGCCTTCACCTTGAGCCACTTCACCAGCCCTTTTTTGTGATGGGTACTTTCAAGATAGGGTCTTGCAATCTATTTGCTTGGGCTGGCTTTGAACCAAGATCCTCCTGATCTCTGCCTCCTGAGCAGCTAGAATTACAGGCATGCGCCAGTGGCACCAGGCTTTGATACATATTTTTAACCACACACATGGCCACATACTGTACACGCTACTCTGATCTTTCTTTCTTTCTTTCTTTCCTTTCTTTCTCTTTCTTTTGTCTTTCTTTCTCTTTCTCTTTCTTTCTTTCTCTTTTTCTTTCTTTCTTTCTTTCCTTTCTCTTCTTTCTTTCTCTTTCTTTTGTTTCTCTTTCTCTTTCTTTCTTTCTCTTTCTCTTTCTCTTTCTTTCTTTCTTTGCTTCTTTCTTCCTTTCTTTCCTTCTTTCTTAATTCTTTTTTCAGGCAAAGTCTTGCTCTGTAACTCAGGCTGCCTCTACCTCCTGAGTAGCTGGGATTACAGGCGTGACCCACCACACTGGATTTTCCTTTTTTATTTCCAATGAGTAACATTGCTTGGAGATTACTCCTTGTTAACACCTCAAGCACCGTTGCTGTTTTTAAGGAGCTGCACTGCTTTCGGTCATAGGGATGTGTCATCATTTACAGAACCAGGCCTCTGTGACAGCCGTTCAGGCTGTACTTGCTGGTGTCTCTGCCGCAGGCCCCACAGGCCCCTCTGAGGTCGTCCATCCTGCATGTTGGGGGAGGGAGGAGAGTTTATGGCATACCCTCCCCCAGCCAGCAAGGCCCATATTACTGCTGGAGCGTGCTCTCAGCCATAGTCAGAAGAGAATTCCTGGGCTCAGCGGAGAGACCGCTCAGAAAAGGCATCAGGAAGCAGCTGACGGACAGACACCAGCAGCGACCGCAGCACCCCTGCCCTCAAATGTCACTGTCATCTTTTTCAGGAAGAACTCCAATCCCAGGGACCCGGCCAGTTCTGTGACTCACACAGCTGAAAGCCGTATTTTATGGTCCCAGGCAAGGAGGACAGATGGAGAACTACTAGGGTGCAGTTCTCTGAGTCACCTGCCTCCGGCTGTTTGTTGAGTGAAGCAACGTGAGCAGCTTAATACAGCTGCGTTCTCAGGTTCTCTTCCCTGGATTCAGCTTCTGCCTGGCTTTGTCTAAAGATTCCCTGTGTGACTGGCAGCCCTGGGAGCCCCTCAGTGATTTTCCTTCTAAAGGAAAACACAGGGACCCCTTGCCCCTGCCCAGAAGAAATCTTTCAATACAGAGGCCACTGTCCCAGCCCTCTCTATTGCGAAACTCAGTTAAAGGTGACAGGTCTAAAGCCATTGGTTCCCAACACCCCAGGCCTTAACTGTAACTTACAGAAAGTTAGGACACTTATGCAGTGAACACTCGTCACCCACCACTTAGATTCCACAATTACAGTAATTACAATTTGGCAGCTGGGTGCCAGTGGCTGACGCCTATAATCCTGGCTACTTGGGAGGCTGAGAAAGGAAAGATCATGGCTGGAGGGCAACCTGGACAAAAAGTTAGCAAGACCTCATCTCAACCAGTAGCTGGAACAGTGGGAACATAGGAGGATTGTGCTCCAGGCTGACATGGGCAAAAAAGTGAGACCTTACCTCAAGAATGATCAGAGCAGAAAAAGGACTGGAGGCATGGCTCAAACAGTAGAGTGTCTGCCTTGCAAGTGTGAAGCCTTGAGTTCAAACCTCATAACACCAAAAATATATATATGCATTTTTTGCTAGATATGCTTCCTTTATAATATATCCTTCTGTCTCTCCACACCACTGATTTCTGAAGCTTTTGAAAAACCTGGCATGGCCAGGAGCTGGTGGCTCATGCCTATAATCAGGAGGAGTAAGAATCAACATTCAAAGCTAGCCTGGGCAAATAGTTTGAGAGACCCTATTTCAAAATACCCATCACAGAAAAGGGATGGAGGAGTGGCTCAAGGTGTAGGCTCCAAGTTCAAGTGCCAGTACCTAAAAAGATAATAATAATAAAATAGAGCCACATACAGCCACCCCAGGATTCCACATGAAACACTGTGTCCCAGGTTACTCCAGAGGCACCTGCACACCCATGTTTATTGCGGCACTATTCACAATAGCCAAGTTATGGAAACAGCCAAGATGCCCCACCACTGACGAATGGATTAAGAAAATGTGGTATCTATACACAATGGAATTTTATGCAGCCATGAAGAAGAACGAAATGTTATCATTAGCTGGTAAATGGATGGAATTGGAGAACATCATTCTGAGTGAGGTTAGCCTGGCCCAAAAGACCAAAAATCGTATGTTCTCCCTCATATGTGGACATTAGATCAAGGGCAAAAACAACAAGGGGATTGGACTATGAGCACATGATAAAAGTGAGAGCACACAAGGGAGGGGTGAGGATAGGTAAGACACCTAAAAAACTAGCTAGCATTTGTTGCCCTTAACACAGAGAAACTAAAGCAGATACCTTAAAAACAACTGAGGCCAATAGGAAAAGGGGACCAGGAACTAGAGAAAAGGTTAGATCAGAAAGAATTAACCTAGAAGGTAACACCCACGCACAGGAAATCAATGTAAGTCAATGCCCTGTATAGCTATCCTTATCTCAACCAGCAAAAACCCTTGTTCCTTCCTGTTATTGCTTATACTCTCTCTACAACAAAATTAGAGATAAGGGCAAAATAGTTTCTGCTGGGTATTGAGAGGGTGGGGGGGAGAGGGAGGGGGCGGAGTGGGTGGTAAGGGAGGGGGTGGGGGCAGGGGGGAGAAATGACCCAAGCTTTGTATGCACATATGAATAATAAAAGAAAAAAAAAAAAAGAAACACTGTGTCCCTAGAAGGGTTCCACCTCTGGAATCAGGACCAGCATTGAAGCCATGTCTGTTGTTTAACCTCTCTGAGGTTCCGTATTCACATCTTTAAAATGGGTACATTAAAATATTAGGTAACTCCCTTATTACTGTAATCCTTGCTACACAGGAGGCTGAGGTCTGGGAGGATAGCAATTCGAGGCTAGCCCAGGCAAAAATGTTCATGAAACTCCATCTCAGCCCAAAAGCTGAGTGTGGTAGTGTGCACCTGTCATCCCAGCTACATCAGGAAGCATAAAATAGGATTGGACTCCAGGCCAGCCTGGGCAAATTCTCAGACCCTATCTCAAAAATACCCAGAGCAAAAAGAGCTGGCATTGTGGCTCAAGTGGTAAGAGTGCCTGCCTAATAAGTGCGAAATCCTGAATTCAAACCCCAATACCGCCACCACTGAAAAAAAAATGTACACCTCATGGGGCTGGTGAGCAGATAACTAAGATTCGTGTGTATTGAGTGTCAGCTGTCTGCCAGACATTGGGCTAAAATGACTTCCTTACATATTTTACCATCTGTTCCATCACATCACAGCCCAAGAAGGCCTATTTTAGAAATATAGAATTTTCTTTTATTTGCGGTACTGGATCTTGAACTCAGGGCCTTCACCTTGAGCCACTCCACCAGCCCTTTTTTGTGATGGTTTTCTTTCAAGATAGGGTCTCTTGAACTATTGGGCTGGCTTTGAACTTCAATCCTCCTGATCTCTGCCTTCTAAGTAGCTAGGATTACAGGCGTGAGCCACGGTTGCCAGCCTATTTTAGAAACATTGAAAGGAAACTCAGAGTGGTGAAGTCCCTTGTGCGGGTGGCCCAGCTGGTACTAGGGAAGCCCGGCCGCCTGGTTTGCCCTATAAAACATGGCTAATCGATCAAGCCTGCCTCTTCCTCTTTTCTTTTTTTTGATGGTACTGAGGTTTGAACTCAGGGCCTCACTTGCTAGGCAGGTACTCTACCACTTGAGTCATTCCACACCAGCTGTCCTCCAAGGTTCTTGCAAGAATAAAGTAAAGCAACTAGAGTGAAAGTTGAGCTCCCCATCAGGCCCTTCATTCATTATCGATGAAAAAGCATTGTCAAAGATCTCATGAAACGTTTACTGTAGTTTTCAGCTACGTTTCTCGACTCACTCACTCTGTGGAGGTCCCTTGGATGGGAAAGAACCATGGTGAAAATCTTCCTTATCCTGAATCATACAAATGTGTGGTTTAAGCCAAGCCTGATAGCTCATACTTGTAATCCCAGCTACTCAGGAGGCAGAGACAGGAGGATCTTGAGTTGGAGGCGGGGCAAAGTTAGCAAGACCCTATCTGAGAAACAAAATACAAACAGAAGGGCTGGGGGCGTGGCTCGAGAGGTAGAGTTCGAGGGGGACGAGACCCTGCACCACAAAAAATAAAATGAAAATTGGGTTTAACAGACTGATCACAAGTGAGTTGTCTTTGTGTTCTGACTTTATGTTACAACATCGAACCTCTTAAGTTTTTGACCTATGATAAAGCAGCATAACTGCCAATTATAAGTGCTGGAGTTGGGGCAAGTCCAGCTGGCTTCTGCCTGCTCCAGCCTGAACTTGAACTCCTCCAGCGTGACAAGGGCGGCACAATCCCAGGGAGATGCTGCAGCTGCAGCTTCCCCACCCCCTGGGCCTTTGATGAAGCTTTTCTGTGGCTCCATGTGGCTCACTTCAGAGCACGTCTCTCCTTTTTTTTTTTGGTGTGTCTGGGATTTGAACTCAGGGCTTTGTGCTTACAAAGCAGGTGCTCTACTTCTTGAGCCACACCTCCAGTCTGTTTTGGTCTGGTTATTTTTAAGATGGGGGTCTCTGGAACTATTTGCCCAAGCTGGTCTCAAACCTTGATCCTCCTGATCTCGGCCTCCCAAGTAGCTAGGATTACAGGCATGAGCCACCAGTGCTGGGCCAGTAGTTGTTTCTGCCTTGAGGGTTGGAACCCACTTTCCAAACTTGAGAATAATGGTCCTGACAGCAGTGAAGAGATGTGGAGATGGTGGTGGTGGCTACTGAATGCCATGGGACTGTACATTTCAAATGTAAATTTTATGTGTATTTCTCACTATCAAATTGAACTAATAAGTTCAAAAATCAGTTCGGTTGAATTATAGCGGTGTTTTGTCTCATTTCTATCCTCAGCGGTTAAAAAGACAGCCATTTCGGTAAGATCCAAGGATGGGGGCTAGAACAGAGGAACCCTGAGGCCTTGGGCAAAGCGTGGGGCTTGAAGCCAGAGGTGAAGGGCTGTTGTGATGGAGAGTCCCTGGATGCCCTGGCCTGTGGAGGACACAGTAGTCCTGGGGACCAAATGAATGATGCCTGGCTGAGGAGCCTGAGACCTTGAAGAGCATTTGGGTTCACAGTGGGCACCTGGCACGGTTTGGGCGCCTGGGCCAGAGCCAGCATCTGGGCGGCTTCCAGCTCCAACCACTCATCAGAACCCAACCAAACCAGACCTTCAACCACACGCCTCTGCTTTCAGGTAGACTACATTCGTCCACCCATCAATTCCAAGGGTTAGGTGACATCTGTGGAAAACACTCAGCAGAAAATTCTGAGGGTTTACAATTCACCTCTGGCTGTAAACACTTACCTGTGCTGAAAACCATTACCATTTGCTCCCTTCCTTCCTCCCTCCCTCCCTCCCTCCCTCCTTTCCTTCTTTCCTTTCTTCCCTCCTCTTTTCCTTCCTTCCTCCTCCATTCCTCCTTTCTTCCCTCCCTTTATTCCTCTCTCCTTCTCCCTCCCTCCCTTTCTCGTTCTTTTCCTTCCTCTGATCCTACCTCCTTCCTTCTTCCCTTCCTTCTTTCTCTCCTCCATCCATCCTTTCTTCCTTCCTTTCTTCCCTCTTTTCCTTCCTCCCTCTCTTCTTCCCTCCTTCCCTTCTTCCTTCTCTCTTTCTCCTTCCTCCTTCCCTCCCTCCCTTCTTCCTTCCCTCTCTCCTTTCCTCTCTCTTTTTTTTTTTTGGTGGTACTGGATCTTGAACTCAGGGCCTCACATTTGCTAGGCAGACTCTCTTGCTGCTTGAGCCACTCTACCAGCCCCTTTCCTCTCTTCTTTTCCTCCCTCCTTCCTTCCTCCTTCCCTCCCTCCTTCCTTCCACAATGATGAAACACCAGCAAGCCCTCCCTATAGTCTACCTTTTGCACACGGAACACTGCACCTCTTCAACTTCTCCTTTTCAGGCTGAATGAACCCCATTTTTTGAAATCTAAGTCTTGTGGCGTGTCATGGTGGCCCCTTGTGCTTTCCATTCCTACGTGCTCAGGACTGACAAAGGAGTTAAAAGCTTTCATGTCCTTCATTAGCTCGTCCCCAAGGGTGAAATGGCACTTCATGTTACGGCAGCAATTCTGCAAGCAGTGCCCACGCTCTGACTTCCCCTCGCACGTGTACAGTCATCGACCTGACCAGGGCTAACAAATGTCCTCTTGCTGACTGTGGGACAGCATGGCAAGGAGGGGGTGGCTGTGCTCTGTGGATGGGAGTCCTAGTCTGCCTCTGTTCTTCACAGCCGTGTGGCCTTATGCTTCTGGCACCTCTAAAATAGGCATAAAATTGTCATTGCAGAAAGGAAAACAGACCCTTTATTCAAAGGTCCCCCATTTTCCTTCTCCAACCAGTGCTTTGCATCCAGTCGTGACCGTACCATCTGGAACAGTCCTGAACCGTTTCCTGCTTTGCAATTCAGACAATATGCTCTCTCTTAATCTGAGGTTGCTGGCAGGGAGCAAAAAGATACACCAGCAATGAAAAGCTGTGTTTCAGAGGCTTCATTTGGTGAAATACATTTCCCCTAGGCAGGGTGCCAGCCAATTGTAGCAGGAAGTGGCATTTGAACAATACATGGCTACCAGCCAGGCACAGTGGGATACGTTTGAAATCCCAGCACTCTGGAGGCAAGAGGATTACAAGTTCAAAGCCAGCCTGCGCCAGGTAGTGAGCTGCCTTTGGATAAAAAAAAAGGGAGTGGGGTGGACCTGGGGTCTTTGCTCAAGTGGTAGAGCGCCTGCCTAGCAAGCACATGGCCCTAAATTTAAACTCCAGTACCACAAAAAAAAAGAAGGTTCCAAAATGGACTGGAGGTGTAGCTCAAGTGGTAGAGCACCTGCTTTGCAAGCGCTGAAGCCCTGAGTTCAAATTCCAGTACCATAAAAAGAAAGAAAAGTAATGACTACTAGTCAGAGAGAGCAGGGGACCAGCAAAAGGAGTCAATACTCTAAATCAAGTGCTATTTTCAACTGATGTCATTCATTCATCAAACCAAAGAAGAAGTATCTTCCAAATGCAATCTATTAGCATTCAGACTTCATTCTCTACTTCCATATAGGGGAAGATAAAGGAAAAAACTGCTTGATGATTGATGTACCAAAAAAAAAAAAAAAAAGCCGTCTCTTTGAAAAGTAAGATTTGATGCATGTGTGCTTTCTTTTCTTTTTTCCTTTTCTTTCTTTTTTTTGGATGTACTTGGGCTTGAACTCAGAGCCTTCACTTAGTCACTCTACCAGCCCCTTTTATTGTGTTATTTTCAAGATAGGGTCTCAAGAATGATTTGCCCACGCTGGCCTCGAACTGCGATACTCCTGATCTCTGCCTCCTGAGTAGCTAGGATTACAGGCGTGAGCCACCAGAGCTCAGCCTACCTGTGTGTTTTCAAAACTTGAATACAATGCATGTGTAAGGGTAAAAAATTCAAGTTCGTGCATAGTAAAATGAAGAGCATTGCTCCTTCCTATTTCCCACAGGTCTCTTTTCCCAAAGGCAACCTTGCTGTCCGTGCTTTGTATGGCCTGAGCATATATAAGCTTACGTTTAATCATACAGAGCTACTTATTGACTCAAATTCTCCCTGTATTTTAGAAGATTCATCTAAAATAAGTAGTCACTGTTGAGCAATCTGAGGAACTTTGCCTGGTAGACACTCAGCTATTTGAATGAACAGTGAATGGTTTGAATGAACCATTCCTCTTTGGCAGGATATTTAATTAATGCTGTGTGAAACTTCTTTGTGACTCTCCCTTAGGTAGATTCTCAAAAGAGGAATTTCTTGACCAACGCTCTTAGGTATTGCTAAATTGTGACAGGCTACTCTCATAAGCACTTTTATACAGAGCTTCATGTAATTTCTTTCTGTGCTAATTTGATATTGATAGGTGGAGAATGTAGTCTCATTATTTCAGTTTGCATTTCTTTGAGTTCATGAGCCTGGGCTTTTTCAAATGTTTGCAGCTATTTATATAAACTATTCTTTTTTTTTTTTTTTTTTTGCAGTACTAGGGTTTAAATTCAGGTCCCACACCTGAGCCACTCCACCAGCCCCATTTTTTTTTTTTTTTTTTTTTTTTTTTTGGTGAAGAGTTTTTCAAGATAGGGTCTTGCAAAACCCAGGCTGGCTTTGAACCCCTATTCTTCTGATCTCTGCCTCCTGAGTAGTTTAGGATTGTAGGAGTGAGCACCCAACTCTTTTTTTTTCCAGTACTGGGATTTGAACTCAGAATCTTGTGCTTGCTAGGTGCTCTACCATTTGAGCCACACTCCCAGCCCTTACATAACCTACACTTTTTTTTTTTAATTTTATTCATTTATTCACATGTGCATTCATTGTTTGGGTCATTTCTCCCCCCTAACCTACTCTTGAGAATTATCTGGAAGAAACCTTTGCATAGTTACCTGTTGAGGTTTTCCTTACTGAATATTATAATCTCTTTAGATTTTAATACTATTAATTCTGTTCCATATTGCTAATAAAATAGTTCTCCTTGCCTCATGCTTGCCTTTTGAGTTTTGATTTAATTAGCTTACTTTCGGCCTAGAATTTTTACATTTTTATCTGTTCAGATCCATCCATGGAATCGTCCATAATTCATTTCATTGCCTTTGAGCCTAGAATAACCTACTTATTGCATCTCAAGAACTGTGCAGAAATGGGAAAAAAGGCTATCTATGCTTACGAAGCCCAGCAACAGGGACATTGCCTAAGAGATTATTTGTGGAGGTAGGTTGAAACATCTGTCTTTGGAGCTGAGTTAGGTAATTTTTATTTATTTTGTTTGTTTATTTATTTGGTGCTGGGGATTGACCCCAAGACATTGCACATGGTAAACATGCCCTCTACCCCTAAAGTACACCTTCACCTGTAACCTTTGTAGCTTTTGTGATGCTAGGGATTGATCCCTTTAGAAACAACTTAGAGCTGGGCACCAGTGACACACACCTATAATCCAAGTTACTCAGGAGAGAGATCAAGGAGATCAAAGTTCAGTTAGCCTGGGCACATAATTCAAGGGACCCTATCTCGAAAACACTCAGCACAAAACAGGGCTGGTGGAGTGGCTAGAGTGGTAGAGTGCCTGCCTAGCAAACGTGAGGCCCTGAATTCAAACCCCAATGCCACAAAAAAGAAGAAAGAAGGAAAGAAATATCTTAGCTATTCTTTTTAGAAAGTCTTCCCTTGGAGGGGGGAGGTGGCACAATGTATACACATGTTAGTAAATGTAAAAATGGCAAAATAAAAAAAAATTGAATAAATCAATAATAGATGAAAAGATTTAAAAAAAAGCCATTATTGTTCTCCTTCCCCTACTACCCAGAGTGGAAAACTGCTAAAGATTCTATTTTTAGCCTCTCGGTTCATTGCTAGTCTCTTATTCAAACAACTCATCCTGTTCTCTTTACTATGATTAGGAATGAACCTAGCCACCCTTTGGTGGCTCACGCCTATAATCCTAGCTACTTGTGAGGCTGAGATCAGGAGGATGGATGTTCGAGGTCAGCCCAGGCAAGTAGTTCTGGAAACCCCCATTCCAAAATAATCAGAGCAAAATGGACTGGAGGTGTGGTTCAAGTGGTAGAGCACCTGCTTTGCAAATGTGAAGCACTGAGTTCAAATCCCAGGCCCACCAAAACAAAAAGAATGAATCTAAGTGTGTCATTAGGATTCTTCAAGAAAAATAACCAATAGACACACACATATATGGATACACACATACTTATACACATGTAGGTCTATGTAAAAAACATAATGTATATTTTATACCTACTAATCTAGAAAGGGAAAAGGAGAGATAAATTTTAAGAAATAAACTCACTTGCTGGGCACCAGTGGCTCACACCTATAATCCTAGCTCCTCTGGTGGCAGAGATCAGGAGGATCGAGGATTGAAGTCACCCCTGGTAAATAGTTTGTGAGACCCAATCTCGAAAAAAAAAAAATCACAAAAAAGGGCTGGAAGAGTGGCTCAAGGTGGAGGCCTTGAGTTCAAATCCCAGTATCAAAAGAAAAGAAAGAAAGAGAGAGAGTGAGAGAGGAAGGAAGGAAAGAGGGAGGAAGGGAAGGAAGGGAGAGAGAGAGAGAGAGAGGGAGGAAGGAAGGAAGGAAGGAAGGAAGAAAGGAAGGAAGGAAGGAAGGAAGAAGAGAGAGAGAAAAAGAAAGAAAGAAAGAAAAGAAAGAAAGAAAGAAAAGAAAAGAAAGAAGCTAGCTTGATTGTGCGCCTGGGAAATTCAGAGCACATAGGGAGCTGGAGGCTGAAAACCCAGGCAAGATTTCCATGCTAATCTTGATGCAGAATTCCTTCCTTTCCAGGAAACCTAGAAAGAGTTTTTGCTCTTCAGGTCCCCAGCTGATTCCCTGAGGTATTAGTGAGGGCAATTTGACTTAAAATTAACATGATTATAGTAGTAATCATGCTTTCAAAATACCTCCACCTCAACATCTAAACTAGTGTTGGACCAAACAATGGGCACTAGAGCCTAGCCATGTTGATCGTGAAATTAATCCTTACCCTGTCTTCCCCTTGGATTGGCATTCTCTCCTTGTACCACTCCTGCAGTGAGGCCCCTGGTCATCTCATCCTTTAAAGGCCCCTCTCATCCTGTGCACCCATGACCCTGAAAGTTGTCTGAGTAGGCAATCTACTGGGTTTTTATAAATATATTATGATTTTTTTTATAGTGTGACTGGGTTTGAACTCAGGACTTTGAGCTTGCAAAGAGGTGTTCTACCATTTGAGTCATGCCTCCAGTCCATTTTGCTCTGGTTGTTTTGGAAACGGGACCTTGAGAACTATTTGCCTGGGTAGGCCTTGAACTTCGATCCTCCCTGTCTCAGCCTCTAAAGTGGCTAGGATCACAGATGTGAGCCACGGGCACCCGGCTTTAGTGAAATTTTCATACAAGCAGTGTCCATGGCAAATATCACATAATATTTGCATTTCAAGATCAAGATAATCTTAGTTGTTTTCACTAGAGATGATGGCTAAGGGTAAAATATTTAGATGATAAGAAAAACTCCTTGCTAAATTTATTTATGTTACATGTTAACCCAGGCTGGCTTTGAATTTCTGCTCCTCCTGCCTCTGCCTCCTAAGTGTTGAGATTACAGGCGTCTACCACCACACCTGGCTTTAAAAACATATTCTGAATTTCAAAAGCGTCCAACGTTCTCGCTCTGTGCTTCGTAGAAGAAAATAAAGAGCAATAAAAGAGATGACTCAGGGAGATTACAATATAAGAACACTTATCATGTAAGGGAGGTGGGAAAAGTGGTACAATATAGGCATAAAAATTCCACAGGAAGGATTCATTCTGTCCACCTGGAGAAACAAGCAGCCTGTGAGCTCTGGCCTGAAGGATTCATAACTTCTTCATAGGCAGCAAAATTAAAAAGTGGGCTTCTAGAATCTGGGAAATTTCCAGGGCAAGGGGCCCACGAGGAGAATATTAATTTGTACAGAGAAATCTCTGAGTGTTTGTAACTACGCTGGACATTGTGTACGATGTCTCACCACGACCTTGTAGACTCTAAAGATGGGGTGTTGTTTTCTTCCTTTTGCGGAGGAGAAACTGAGCCTGAAATGTGATGTGATTTCTCAAGGTGGAGTAGTTAATAAATGGCTGAATGTTGGTTCAACCAGCCTAGATCGGTTCACAAGTCCAAGTTCTTTCCAGTACACCTGCTACATCTTTCTCTAGCTGGAGCAGAGAGATGGGTAGGGATGAGGAGCGGAGTCAAATTGTGAAAAGCATCAAACGCTAAGCTGTTTCCATGGAAATGTAGATAAAATGATGGTTTCTGAAAACAGCAGTGATTTGGTCTAGATTGTGTTCTAGGTAGATAATTCTGGCAGGTGAACAAGGGCAGATTCTGAACAGGATGTTAGCAACACGGAGACCTTACCTATCAAAAAGGGCTGCCAGGATTCTTTTTAAAGGATGTCACTTAGTGTGTTTAATTGTTACAACAAAATACTGGGTGGCTTACACACAACAGAACTCCTTCTTTCCTTTTCTGTCTTTCCTTCTTTCCTTCCTTCCTTCCTTCCTTCCTCCTCCCTCCTTCCCTCCCTCTCTCCCTCCCTCTCTTCCTTTCTCCTTGGGGTTTGAACTCAGGCCCTCATATTTGTAAAGCAGGCACTCTACTGCTTGAGCCGTATCTCCAGTCTTTTTTTCTTTTTTGTGTATTTATAAAATACTTTTATTTATTTGTTTGTTTATTATTTATTTATTTTTATTATTGTTGTGCAGGGTGGGGGTATATTGGAGTATTTACAAAGGTTCTTACAATGTATCAAATATATTTGATACTTGAATTCACCCCCTCCATGCTCTCTTTCATCCTCCTTCCCGGATTGCGCTGATTATTTTTAACATCCAGTCTCTTGAACTATTTGTTCAGGTTGACCTTGAATCACAATCCTCCCAATTTCAGCCTCTCAAGTAGCTAGAATTACAGGCACGAGCCACCAGCACTTGGCTAGAAATTTATTTCTTAGCGTTCAGGAGGCTGGGCAGTCGAAGAAAAGGCACAGCAAATTTGGTGTCTAGTGAAGGCTGCTTCTTGTGGATGGGCTTTTCGCTCTAACCTAATGTGGCAGAGGGAGTAATACTCTCAGGCCTTTATTTTATAACAGCCCTGATCCAATTCATGAGGGCTCTAACCCCAGGACCTCATCACCTCTGAAGCCCACCTCTGAATACCTCCACTTTGGGGTTAGGATTTCAGCAAGTTCATTCAAGCAAGGAGACATAGACTATAGCAGATGTGTTTTCCAAAAAACACTCATTTTCACAAAAAAGAACAAGTACTAGTTGTTTCAAACATAAATAAAATAAAGGCTGGTGGGGTGATTCAACCGATAGAGCACCTGCCTAGCAAGTGTGAGGCCCTGAGTTCAAAAAGCGTAAGACCATATCTAAAAAATAACTAACACAAAAAGGGTGGAGCCCTGGCTCAAGTGGTAGAGCACCTGCCTAGGAAGTGGGAGGCCCTGAGTTCAAACCCCAGGATAGCCGTAAATAAATAAATAAAGCAAATACTGAACGCATAGTCTGTCAATACAACAGGCACTGTGCTAAATACTAGGACTGGTGTCATCAGAAAACATTTAATACACTTTGGATTAGCCGAAATTTAGCGTGTTTGTTGATTACAAGCCATGTTAAAGGTAGGATCCGCTATCTTATGCTAATCTAGGTCCACTGACTTTATTCATCAGAAGTGTTTCTAAAAATCCTATCTGGTGGCTAGGAGTTGCTTTTGCTGGCAAGATGACAATGGTATAATGAATTTTATCAGGCCAGAGAAGGCATAAACTGCTGGAGGTGGTTTGTTTTAGGAAGTTACCAAGGAGGATTAGCCAAACATCTATGTTGGTTTTCAGGGGATGTGCCAGCTGAAGAATTTATTTATTCTCGTATTACTGTTATACTGGGGTTCATTGTGACATTTACAAAAATGTTGACAATATATTACAGTTGAATTCACCGCCTCCATCTTTCTCTGAAGAATTTCTTAACTCATGCTCCTTTGTTCTCAAATTATTCCTTTTCCATCTTCGATCTGTTACAGCATCCCCAACTCACGGGTACCATAGTGATAGCTGGAGCAGGCTATTTTTGAGGCTATTTTGGCATGCTGCTCTTGCAGTTCCAAGAATGATGGGAATCCTTTGAAATCCAACTTCCAGATGCCAGCTAAGGTCAATCTTGTAAGCAGGATTTCCTAAGAGCAGCAATCTTGGCATTGCTATTTTCATTCTTTCTGTCACATTCCCTCAAACACTCACATACAGAATTTGAAGAAAATTCACAAGACCCAGAAGAACGTAGTCTATTTTACCATTCCCATTTGTTTGTCAAGAATTCTGGAATAGCCCAATGTGAGTTTCTGTGACAATAGTTAAGATGGCTTGGGAGAGAGGGGTTACAATGACCAAGAGAGAAGTCATTCCTTACAGGGCCAATTCATGATATGGGACCACTCCACACAAACCCTTACACATTTATCACCAAGCTCTGGTCACAGTTGCCACAAAAGGAAGCAAAAATTCTTTTTTTTTGAGGTTCTGGGGCTTGAACTTAGGGCCTACACCTTCAGCCACTCTACCAGTCCATTTTTGTGATGGGTTTTCTCGAGATCAGTGCTCATGAGCTGTTTGTCCCGGTTGGCTTCTAACCATGATCCTTCTGATCTCTGCCTCCTGACTCGCTAGGATTACAGGCTTGAGCCACTGACACCCAGCCAAAAATTCTTTACTGATAAAATCTGGCATTTTGCTGGGCACCAGTGTTTGGTTTTGCTCTCAAATTGTTTTTATTTTTTTGAGACAAGGCCTCTCTATGTAGCCCAGGCTGGCATGGAACTTCCAATCCTCCTGCCTAGGCTTCCTGAGTGCTGGGATTACAAGCATGTATTTGTAATGTACAAATAAGCTACAATTTTTCTTTCTGTTTGTGTCTTGCTCTTTTTATTTAATATTCTATCTTGTCTGTGTAAATCACACGTTTCCTAAGTCAAACATATGAGACTCCATATGTTCCAAGAGTTGTAGTAGGGTGTAATGGGGCACCCCATAATTCCAGTATTCAGGAGAATGAGGAAGATTGTGAGTTCCGTTAAACCAGCCTGGGCTACACAGTGAGACCCTGTCTCAAAAAAAAAAAAAAAAAATGGCAGAGGAGGGGGTCTGGTGAAGTGGTTCAAGCGGTAAGAGTCTAGCAAGCTCGAGGACCTGAGTTCAAACCCCAAGGATGCAAAAAAAAAAACAAAAACTAACAGTTCTAATATCCATCTTTCCCTTCTTTATGGTTTCTTGCCTCCTTTTTTAGGGAACTATTTTTACCTGTTTTGGGTTCACTGTCTTTTTTTTTTTTTTTTTTTGTGGTACTGGGGCTTGAGTTCAGGACCTTCACCTTCAGCCACTCCACCAGCCCTATTTTTGTGAACGGTATTTCAAGATAGGGTCTCACGAACTATTTGTCCTGGCTGGCTTCAAACCATGATCTTCCTGAGTAGCTAGGATTACAGGTGTGAGCCACCAGCTCCCAGTTTTAATTTAATTCAAATAGCCACAAAATGCTGAGTTGTTTGGACATCCCAGAGTTTACTGAAACAACCTCCTCGGATGACAATTAGTCATTTCCAGTCTTTTCTATCATAAATAGTGTGGTGAGCACTAGCTTTGTGCCACTGTCATTTTGCATTTTTGTTTTGTTTTGTTTTGTTTTTTTGTAGTGTAACTTGGAAACAGATTCCTAGGAGAGGGAAAGCTGGATCAAAAGGCAAATGTAGGTGTGTTTTTCTGGATCTGGCCAACTTCCCCTCCAAAGGGGTTGTGCGGTTTTCATTCCCCCAGCCATGTGTGAAGGTGCCTGTCAGCACACAGTCTTGCAAACAGTGTAGACTGTCAATCTTCAGGGCTCTTGACAATCTGTTAGATGAGAAAGATTACCAAATGAGAGTTTCATTTTTCATCTCTTTTGTGATGAGCTACTTTGAGTCTCTTTTCACGTGTGTGAGGGCCATTTGCATCTCCCCATGGATTAAATTGGTATCCTTGAAGGGACAGCTGGGTGCATTTATGCTTGAAACACAAAGAAGAGTTCGGTGTACAGCCTGAAGCACAACCTGATTTTCTAGGAAATGGCATTAGATTACTATGGTGTCAGTCCTGGCCTTCCTAGATCACTAGGACACCCTTTCCTGCCACTAACAAGGGCTTATCCAGTGGGAGCTGCAGTGTTCCACAGCCCCACAGATGTCCCCTGTGGTCTCTTCTGCATCTCTGCTTCAGAAGCACAGAAGCAAACTCTGTGGCCCCAACACAGTGGCACCAGCAGGGCTCTCTACTGGCCCAGTATCAAACAGCTGCTCTGTTACAGACAGAAGGCGCTTCTACTCTGGTTTGGTTTGGTTTTTGTTTTCGTTTGCAGTACTGGGGTTTGAACTCAGGGCCTATACCTTGAGCCACACCACCAGCCTTTTTGTGTGTGTGTATGTTGGGTTTTTTTTTTTTTTTTTTTTTTTTGAGATAGGGTTTCCCAAACTATTTGCCTGGGCTGACTTCAAACTGCAATCCTCATGATCTCTGTCTCCTAAGTAGTTAAGATTACAGGCATGAGCCACTAGCACCCAACTGGTTTGGTTTGGTTTTGGTTTTGATTTCTCTCTGTCTCTCTCTCTGTCTGTCTCTCTCTCTTTATCTCACTCACCCTATACTGGGCTTTGAACTCAAGACTTCATACTTGCGAGGCAGGCATTCTACTGTTTAAACCTCACTGCCAGCCCAGACACACCCCTGTTCTGTTGATCTGGCTCCACCTTTGTTCGGGCTCCTCTACACAAACATCAGCCCTGCCTCACCAATCACTTCTCTTCTTTCCTTTCCTCCTCATAACAATAACGGGCTTTTTCACAGTAGTTGACACACACCAGGCAGCACCGTAGGAATTTTAGGTGTCTACACAATTAATCCTCCCAGCAATCTAATAAAGCAGATAGCATTGCCTCCATTATTTTATTATTATTGTATTTATTACATCCATTATTGTATTTGTTTGTTTATTCATTTCTTTGCTTTGTGCTCTAGGAAAAACTACAAAATCTGAACCCCACACATGCTAGCAAATGCTCTCTCACTGAGCCACTCCCCAGCCCTATTACCTCCATGATAAACAAGAGAAAATGGAGGCAGAGGTAACTAAGTATCTCCTTGGAGTCTTAGAGCTAATAATAAGCACAGCCTCAACTTGAAGCTTTGCAGTCTAGCTCCAACCTCATATTCGTTTTTTTGTTTTTTGTTTTGGCTGTACTGGGGCTTGAACTCAGGACCTTCACCTTGAGCCACTCCATCAACCCAATTTTTTGTGATGGGTTTTTCAAGATAGGGTCTCCTGAACTATTTGCCGGCTGGTTTCAAACCGAGATCCTCCTGATCTCTGCCTCCTGAGTGGCTAAAGATTACAAGCGTGAGCCACTGGCACCCGGCTGTATTTTTTTATTTTTTTTTAGGTGGCACTAGGGTTTGAACTCAGGGCTTCATGCTTGCAAAGTGGCATTCTACTGCTTGAGCCACACCTCCAGTCCATTTTGCGCTGGTATTTATTTATTTATTTATTTTTGGCAGTTCTGGGGCTTGAACTCGAGACCTCATGCTTGCTAGACTCAGGTGCTTTACCACTTGAGTCACTCCACCAGCCGTTTTTTTGTGTTGGGTATTTTTTGAGATAGAGTCTTGCGAACTGTTTGCCTGGGACTAGCTTGAACCTCAATCCTCTTGACCTCTGCCTCCTGTGTAGCTGGGATTACAGAAGTCCAGCTTGCTCTGGTTGTTTTGGAGATAGGGTCTTGAGAAGTATTTGCTTAGACTGGCTCAAACCGTGATGCTTCTGATCTTGGACTCCTAAGTAGCCAGGATTGCAGGCGTGAGTCACCAGTTCCGAGCTAGGCTCATATTCTTCACAGTCTACAGCACTGCCTCTCAGACAACTGTACACTGAGCTGCATATGGTCCCAGTGCCACGACCCAGAGATCCAAGCAGACCCACTGAAGACTACATGTCTCCTCTTAAAGGCACTTCTAAAACTCTTCACAGCCTTGACTAACATTCTCAGTAATGACCAATGCATCACAAAAACCCAAGAGTGATTTATGAACCCTTTAGTGTAGATACATAAGGGGGCTGGGGGTGTGGCTAGTGGCAGAGCATGTGATTAAGCAAACATACAGTCCTGGGTTCAATCCCCGGGGCTCCCGCCTCATACACACACACACACACACACACACACACTCACAAGTCTCACATTAGGGCAGCAAGGTGAATAAACTTAATGCCATTGCACTGCACACTTAGAAAGGGTTAAGGTGCACTCAGTATGAACTGTACTTGTCTTGTCACAAACAATGCTAGTTACCTATTATATAGTATCTTAGTTTTAAGTTAGAAGTTTATTCACTAATTTAATCGTTATTACAGAGTACTTATTTTCCTTCTGTATGCCTCGGGCTGGTTTTTTTTTTTTTACTGGTGAGTAAAAAAAAAAGGAAAAGAAAGAGTTTTTTCAATATTAGGGTCTCAATATTTGCCCAGGCTGGCTTAGAATCGAGCTCCTCCTGATCTCTGCCTCCTGAGTAGCTAGGAGTGAGCCACCAGAGCCTGGCATTTTGAGGGAGAGGTGTAATGATGAGTTTATTAGGATCATGATGAGCAAGTGTGCGGACACTTGGACACCTAGGACTGGAGAGCCCTGTCAGCTGGGAGATGTTCCTTCTGCCGGTGTGGTCAGGTTCTGACAGGAGGTGGGGAGCTGGGATGAGTTCTGTGTCTGTAGGTCCTGGGTGAGCAGGCTCTTCTCTGTCTCAGACTAGTTTTACATTGATACTGATTATTTTTATCCCAATTTGTATAGCTGTTATATCAACGTATTAACCTCAGAAAGAGTGACTTTTCCAAAGTATGGTGTGGGGGATGGATTCAGTCTTGTTACTCCCTTCAGAGCAGCTGGCTCTGCTCAGCCAGGTTCCTTAGAAACTCTTGCAGAGTTCCCCAGGGAACCACCCTGGCCTTCCCATTTCTGGAGTTTGAGAGCCAGTTATCAGTGAGCGTCTAACTTAGACAAGTTATCACATTCTGCTTGGTATTCTCACAATCGAGATGCAGACCTTCCATGACCTACTTGGGCCAGAATCTCAGTGGTCACTGTGGAGGCTGCCTCTGTGGCCTGGAAAGGAAAGAGGCAGGGCTGAGTGGCCAAGATACCAAGGAAAAAGGATCGAGTGCCTGCCCTCAAAGTGCTTAGCGCCTAAGTGAGACCATAAACGTTGTAGCACAACTTTGCTTCTAAGCTCTGCTTACAAATCATAAATTTTATGAAAGAAATACCCATGATTGAAGGAAAGTTTAAAGAGCCAAACTCCAAAAAGATAAGAACAAGGAGGTCCTGGGAGTCTGCTGAACCATCCTAGAACATTGTTTCTGGGATGCATTAGCAACAGTTCTTACCAATTTTTAAGATACGTGCTCTAGATTCAAATGGGGTGAGGGTGAGGGGTTGAAGAATTGAGATCTTGGCCAAAGTGTTACTGGGAAAAATGATCCTGAAAATCACCTCGGTTCTTGCATCCATCAGGAGAAAAATTCAAGAAGGGTGCAAAGATTTAGTAAAAGTAACAGTAATGTTTATTAGGAGAAGAACAGTGGGGAAAAAAAAGAGAGAGAAGCATTTCCTGTTCCCTACACTGGATATGGGAGCAAAGACTCAAAATGGTGGTTCCCAACTCCTAGTTTTATACTGGAGAGCTGGGGAAATACACATGGTCAAAGATAAAGGGGCTGGGTGGTTGAGATGGCTGTTAAAACAGGGAAGGGTCACCGTCCCAAATCACCCAGTCACAACCACAACCCAAGTCACAGAGACAATAGGATGCTTTAGAATTTCCCTTCCGTAGACAAGATTATTCCTACACCCTTCCAAGGATCTTTGCAGCTCCTTAACATCTCAAAGAGATGTCTCTCTGCTCCTGTAACTTTACCATCTAAAAGATGGGAGGGGTCCAGCTGCTCTGGCTCTCATTGTTCCAATGACACAGTCTGGTCCTTTAAATATTTATTAAAATAATATAATTTCCCTGTCTCTACTTATGGCCACCCACTTATGTCTAACTGCTACCTATCAAAAGGACACAAAATTCCAGTTAGACAGGAAGAGTGAGTTCTGGAAATTACTGTACACCAATGTGACTACATTGAAGAACAATGTGTTGTATGGTTGAAAATTGCTGACAATTTTGAAATGTTCTTACCATAACAAAGAGATAAGCGTGTGAGGTAGTGGATATGTTAATTAACTTGACTCAGCCATTCCACAATGTGAGCATTTATCAAAAACATCACATTGTACACCATAAATATTTACAAATTTTTTTTTTTTGTCCCTGAAAAAATAATTCAACTGAGAGGGAGTTCCACTCTCACTATAGCAGGCTGGCTCGCCCACAGATGCTCACAGAGCTGATGGGGCACCATGCAAAAGAAAATCCAGTCTCTGGAGACTGAACAAAAGCAGGCAGGTTGAGGAGGGGAGTGAAAACTTGGAGATAGGACCTGCCTGAAAATGGATTTTCCTTTTTGTACTGTTGCCCTGAGAAAGAGTGCAGGCATTCTCAGGTAGTGTAGATACAGAATGGCTTTAACTTCACTAGAAAGTCTGCCATCTTTTTTGGCCTAGGGAGCCAGGAGACAAATCCCATGGCAAGGATGGCTATCTAAAAAAAATTTTTTTTTATTATTCATATGTCCATACAAGGCTTGGGTCATTTCTCCCCCCTGCCCCCACCCCCTCCCTTACCACCCACTCGCCCCCTCCCTCTCTCCCCCACCCCCTCAATACCCAGCAGAAACTATTTTGCCCTTATCTCTAATTTTGTTGTAGAGAGAGTATAAGCAATAATAGGAAGGAACAAGGGTTTTTGCTGGTTGAGATAAGGATAGCTATACAGGGCATTGACTCACATTAATTTCCTGTGTGTGTGTTACCTTCTAGGTTAACTCTTTTTGATCTAACCTTTTCTCTAGTTCCTGTTCCCCTTCTCCTATTGGCCTCAGTTGCTTTTAAGGTATCTGCTTTAGTTTCTCTGCGTTAAGGGCAACAAATGCTACCTAGTTTTTTAGGTGTCTTACCTATCCTCACCCCTCCCTTGTGTGCTCTCGCTTTTATCATGTGCTCATAGTCCAATCCCATTGTTGTGTTTGCCCTTGATCTAATGTCCACATATGAGGGAGAACATACGATTTTTGGTCTTTTGGGCCAGGCTAACCTTACTCAGAATGATGTTCTCCAATTCCATCCATTTACCAGCGAATGATAACATTTCGTTCTTCTTCATGGCTGCATAAAATTCCATTGTGTATAGATACCACATTTTCTTAATCCATTCGTCAGTGGTGGGGCATCTTGGCTGTTTCCATAACTTGGCTATTGTGAATAGTGCCGCAATAAACATGGGTGTGCAGGTGCCTCTGGAGTAACCTGTGTCACAGTCTTTTGGGTATATCCCCAAGAGTGGTATTGCTGGATCAAATGGTAGATCAATGTCTAGCTTTTTAAGTAGCCTCCAAATATTTTTCCAGAGTGGTTGTACTAGTTTACATTCCCACCAACAGTGTAAGAGGGTTCCTTTTTTCCCCGCAAGGGATGGCTATCTAAAATTAAAAGGAGGCTGGTGCCAGTGACTCACACCTGCAATGCTAGCTACTTGGGAGGCTGAGTTAGAGAGGATCATGTTGAGATCCAGCCTGGGCAAATGGTAAAACCCTGTCAAACACACAGGTTCTTATGCATGGGAGGCAAACACTCTACCGTTGGCCTACACCCCAGCCCCAAGACAAATACTATTTTATTTTTAAAAGTTAGAATTAGCTGGGCGCCAGTGGCTCATACCTGAAATCCTAGCTACTCAGGAGGCAGAGATCAGGAGGACTGTGGTTCAAAGCCAGCCTGGGCAAATTAGTATATGATGGTCAAATTATTTTGAGACCCTATCTTAAAAAAACCCTTCACAAAAATAAGGGCTGGTGGGGTGGTTCAAGGTTAAGCCCTGAGTTCAAGCCCCAGTAATGCAAAAAAAAAAAAAGTTAAAATTAATGTCCCTAATAAACAAAATACCAAAAATGTAAATAAAGAGCACTGGTTTACTTATTTTAAGACAGTGCATTGGAGGGCTGGTAGATGGCTCAAGTGGTAGAGTGCCTGCCTAGCAAGCGTGAAGCCCTGCATTAAAAAACCAGGACCAAAAAAAAAGACCCTGCATTGAGCAGGGCATGGTGGTCCCAGCACTCAGAAGGCAGAGGGAGGCTGGAGTACCCCAAGTTCCAGACCAGCCCGTGTTACATAGCAAGTTTAAGATTAGTCTGAGTTATGCAGAGAGATTCTGTCTCAAAAAACTAAGGGCTGTAGAAATAGGTTAGTGGTACAGCTCTTGCTTAGCCTTCACAAAGTCCTGGGTTCCATTCCCAGCACCAAAGCAAAGCAAAAATCCCTGCATTAGAACAGTTTCTTCATCAGCCTCTCAGGCCATCTCATCCCAGCTGAGTGGATGTGTGAGGGTTGACAATGGGTATGCCATCACACTGGGCAGTATGGGACTTTGTAGATAGTCATGCATTGTGTCATAGCCTTACTGGGATCTGACAGTCAAGAAATGGCTGAAGATGGGAACCGGTGGCTCACACTATAATCCTAGCTACTCAGGAGGCAGAGATTAGGAGGATCGCCATTTGAAGCCAACGCTGGGCAAATAGTTCATGAAACCCTATTTCAAAAAAAAAAACCCTTCACAAAAAAAGTGCTGGTGGAGTGGCTCAATGTGAAGGCCCTGAGTTGCAGCCGGTGCTAAGGCCCCCATGCTTGTCTTGCTGCCTCTAGCTACTCTCTCTTCCTAGCCTCTGCACCCAACAAAGAGAAGATGTATGTGATGAGTCAGGACTGCGTGCTGAAAACAGAGCCCAAGTGAAGTTCTCAGGACTGAGCCTTTTCTGGTGGCTGGTCTGGGACTATTGCATAAGCTGCCAGCCGTTCCAGACATTCTATCTGCATGCCAGGCAAGGTCTATTTTTGATCACTCACATACAGGGTGTGTCCTACTTTTAAGAAGCTCTAATAAATGGAAACCTGTATTTACATAAAACACACATTACATCGTGATGCTTTACTTTAGCTAAATCATATCAAAGTTCAGTCGACGTCAAGTTCTAATCTGTATAATGGACTTTGATTTACAGTTAGTATTTTGATGTCCTGTTGGATAACTTTTTTATTTACTTTGTTATCATATTGTCATTGTACTAGGGGTACATTGTGACATTTACCGAAGTTCTTACCCTCCCCCCATTTCTGGAATAGTTTCAACAGGTCTAATTTTTCCATTTTCATACATGAGTACACAATATTTCACCACTCTTTTTGTTGCTTTGTTATGGGGTTTGAACTCAGGGCCTTCATCTTGCACTCCACCAGACTTTGTTTGTTTTGTGGTGGGTTTTTTGAGAGGGTTTTGAGAACTATTTGCCTGGGCTGGCTTCAAACTGTGATCCTCCTGATCTCTGCCTCCTGAGTAGCTAGGATTTCAGGTGTGAGCCACCAGGACCTGGCTTCATCACTCTGTTGGTTATTTCAACATTCAACTAGTTGAGTATCTACTGTTACCGGAGAAACATTGCTGATTTGGCAGGAGAAGAATGAAGCAAAATGCAAAGATTATAGTGAAAGTAACAGTAAAATTCATCAGGGAAGGGGTACACTTTCAGTAGACTGAGTTCGAGTCACCTCTAGGGAGAGAAATACAAGCGAGGTTTTAAATTGGACTATTTATTGAATCAGTTTTAGATTTGAGTCCTTTTGGCCCGTTGGGATGATTTTCTGGGTTTGGCTCACTGTCTTGTTAAATGAGAGAGATTACCTGTGTAAACTACTAGTCCCTGCTCTAATTGATAGAGAGCTTCTGTTTGCATTTCCTAATCTGTGCTCTATCAATGTCAAGGACGAGACTCCTAGGGCTGGATCTTTGTTTTGTTAATTTACCTGTGTAAACTCTCAGCAGCCTTACGTAGCTGAGGTTTGAGATGTAGATAACTCTCGTGTAAAGAAAAGACAAAGCTTTTAGGTGAGTGAGTGACTTCAAAGCATCTGTGATAGCCCCTGGGCTCTAGCTACTTAATCTTAGAGACTAGTGGAGTTGGGAGGTTGAATTACAGTGATTTCCGCCCTCTTTCTTCCTCCTGTGGCCACTGTTTACATCTAGTTACTACCTGTGCAGTAGAAGTAAACAAAATAAAATCTAAATCAAGGTCTCTACCTCCAGAGAAGCCACGGGAGGCTGTTCATGGGGAAAGAATCTTTGTACCCAAGTGATAAATAAGTCATGGGAGGTGCCAACTGAACACCAAATAGTGTAGGCATTACCTCATGGAAATTCTAAGGAGGGAGGAATCACTTTGGAAGAAAGAAAATAGAACAACTGCCATGAACTGGTTGGGGAGGATGAAAACTGAGCTGCCATAATGAGGGTTGGAAGAAGAGTTGCACAAAGGTGGGCCTGAAGGCTGTGGAGTGACTTTAAGTGATAGAGCAACTACCTGGCAAGCACAAGGTCCTGAGTTCATCAAATGCCGGATAAGCTCTCTGGGTAATAACACCATCAGTTCAGCTAAGGCAAGAATAGCTTACTAAGCTGGCAAGACCCCAGTCTTAGATCTGAAAGTGGCCTAAGTATGGATAGTCATTAAAAATAATAATAACAATGATCCTTCCAGAACAGTGTCTGGGAGCAATTTTTCCTTAAAGAATCAGAGAACAGACAGTCAATCTGGAAGCTGATGGGAAAAGAAATGGCTGAAGCAGTCAAAGACCATGCAGTGTGGGGAGGACCCAGACACTGGGAACTACAAAAGTGAGTGGTCAGAGAGTTAGGTGCGAGGAAAAGGTCCAAAAGTAGAGCCTGCCTAAGTGTTTGGGGCGGGGCGGGTGGGGGCGGGGAGCTGTCTGAAAGAGCGGCTTCACAAGGATTGTAGAAGTCTAAACATGCCCTTGATCTTGAAGTCTTTGAGCTAACAGGTAAAATGCAGCCACATTCTAATTTATTCATTTTAGTAGTGTGTGCCTTATAAAATCTGCTGAAGTATCTTTTTTTTTTTTCAGGACTGGGGTTTGAACTCAGGGTTTCCCATCTGCAAGCAGGTGCTCTGTTTCTTGAGTCACACCTACAGTCTACTTTGCGCTGGTTATTTTGGAGATGGAGTCTCTGCCCAGGCTGGCTTAGAACCTCAATCCCCCGGATCTCAGCTTCCTAAATAAGTTAGATTACAAGTGTGAGCCACCACCACTGGAAGAACACTTAGGAAAGTAGTTGCACTGGCTGTTTTTAGGGTAGGGTGTTGGATGGATGAGAACGAGGTGGGAAACTTCACTTCATACTCTTTCAATTTTGTACCTTTTGAATTTTGAACCAGGTATTATTTTAAAATTTTAAAGGGCTAGGGCTGTGGCTCAGGTGGTAGAGAGCCTGACTAGCAAGCGTGAGGCTCCTAGTTCAAACCCCAGTAACTACCAAAAAATATGAATAAAACTGGGCGCCCGTAGCTCATGTCTGTAATCCTAGCTACTCAGGAAACGATCAGGAGGATCCCGGTTTAAAACCAGCCTGGGGAAATAGTTCACAAGACCCTATCTCGAAAAAACCCATCACAAAAAAGGGCTGTTGGAGTGGTTCAAGGTGTAGGCCCTGAGTTCAAGCCTCAGTACAGAGGTTTCTATGTATAGGGCTGGCTGAGTGGTAGAGCACCTACCTAGCAAGTGTGAGGCCCTGCCAAGAAAAAAAAAAAAAAAAACCCTAAATTTGTTTTTTAAAAAATCAAAGAACAAATGAGACCTCCATATTAAAAAAGAAAGCAGAAAAAAAATTTAAATTATATAGGTTTTTAAATGAATTTATTAGCATATAATAGTTGTACAGAGGGCTACATTGTGATATTTACATGTGTGTTTAAAATATGTCTTAGAGTTACCCCCTCCATCATTCTCCCTCTTCCCCCCAACAATTTTGACAAGTTTCATTCTTCTATTTTCATATATTTATATAAAGCACATCTACCATATACACCCCCACCTCCCCTTTCCTTGTGCCCACCCATCTCCCACTGGTACCCACCCCCAGAAAAGATTTATTCTTCCCTCCTGCTTTTCGTTTTAAAAAATTAAGTGTATAGTCCAGGGGGGGTGTTGCCTTGGTACTTCAGGTCTGTATATACCTGCTTTTATCAAGTTACCCCCCTATTACTATGCTCTATATAGGATTTTTTGTTTTTTTTAATTTTTGTTATGGGTTCTTTTTCAAGGTAGGATCTCAGCCAGGCGCTGATGGCTCACACCTGTAATCCTAGCTACTCAGGAGGCAGAGATCAGGAGGATTGCAATTCCAAGCCAGCCTAGGCAAAATAGTTCAAGAGACCCTATCTTGAAAAAAACCCATCACACACAAAAAAAGGACTTGTGGAATTGTTGAAGATGTATGCCCTGAGTTCAAACCTCAGTACTGCAGAAAACAAAAAATAAAAACAAAACAAAACAAAAATAACCAGAGCAAACTGGGTGCCAGTGGCTCACGCCTGTAATCCTAGCTGCTGGGAAGGCAGAGATCAGAAATCAGGAGGATGGCAGTTCGAAGCCAGCCTGGACAAATAGTATGCAAGACTGTATCTCAAAAACAAATAAACAAACAAAGGAAATCACCAAAAAAATGCCTGGTGCAGTGGCTCAGGCAGTAAGAGCACCTACCTACCTGCCTAGCAAGTGTGAGGCCCTGAGTTCAAACCACAGTGTCCCAGTGCTGAGGAAAAATTAAAAAAAAGCAGAGCAAAAAGGGCTGGAGGCATGACTGGAGTGGTCAAGCACCTTCCTGGCAAGTGGAAAGCCTTGAGTTCAAACTCTAGTACCACTAAAATATTAATAACAACAACAACAACACAAGGCACATCCTGTACCACTCAACTTAAAGTATTAGCCCAGAGCTGGTGGCTCACACCTGTAAGCCTAGCTACTTGGAAAGCCGAGATCGGGAGGATCTCAGTTTGAAGCCAGCCTCAAAATTGCTCTTGAGAGCCCCATCTCCAAAATAGCTAAAGCAAAAATGGGCTGAAGGTGTGGCTCAAGTGGTAGAGCACCTGCTTTGCAAGCAGGAAGACTTGTTCAAACCCCAGTCCCGCCAATAAATAAATAAACAAACAAAATTGAGTATTAAATGTATTTAAAGGCCAGAGTACCCCTCCCTGGGCTTTCTGTTATCCACCAGAGTAACTCACTTCCCTGAGTTTGAGTTAACCATTGTCTTGCTGTTCTTTATTGTTTTAAACAGTCACCTGTACAGGTATTCCTTAACAATAGTCACTCAGTTCTGAAAAACTGAGTAGCAAGCACCTGCCTTGGGGTTTGGGGTAATATATACTATTGCTACAAACAGACAGAGGCTCTTAGGAGAGGACACACAAAACAGTCTCTGGGTTACAGTATGACTTCAGCTTCCTGGGAGGTTACCAGAGACTCTCCTGGGCAATGGCTGCAGGGAACTCTGGGAAAAAACGGTGCGGCATCCTTAAAGTGTTGGCAGGACAACTGGAGGCAGGTGGGAAGGGAGCCAGGAATGTGGTCAGGTGCAATGCTTATGTTGCTGTTTTTAACTGTGGCTCAGCTCATCGTAACCCAGGACTAGATCAAAACAGAAAATCACTATGGGGGAGGAAATAAGACTGTTCAGTTGATCCAAGGAAGGCTTGGGGGAAAAAGAGGAGAATTAAGGGAAAAAAAAAAAAAAAAAAAGCCAGGTTCTGGTGGGCTACTCAGGAGGCAGAGATCAGGAGGATCGCAGTTCGTAGCCAGCCCTCGGCAAGTAGTTTTTGAGACCCTATTTTGGGAGAAATAAAAAAAAAAAAGCCTCAGTTTTGCCTCAAACTCACAATCCTCTTTCCTCATCTTCAGCTCATCACTTGCTGGTATGAGCCACCATGGTTGGCTATTTTTTTTTTTTTTTTATTCTTTTCAAGACAGGGTCTTAGGGCTGGGACATGGCTCAAGTAGTAGAGTGCTTGCCTACCAAAGCACAAGGGCCTGAATTCAAACCCCAGGACTGCCAAAAAAAGAAATCAATGTCAAAAGCATTCTATCAAGCTGCTTTAGGGAAAAATAAATGAATAAATAAATAAAATAAACCCTCTTGTTAGGGCTGGTGGAGTGGCTTGGATGGTAGAGTGTTTGCCTAGCAAGTGTGAGGCCTTGAGTTCAAACCCTAGTACCGCCAAAAAAAAAAAAGAGGACAGGGTCTTGCTATGTAGCAGACTAGAATTCTCAATCCTCCTGCCACAGCCTCCTGAGTGCCAGGATTACAGATGTGTACCATCGTGTTTGACTAGCTCAACATGTTGAAGGGGTTGCTTCTCTACCTTCTTTTTTCTATTGGTAGGACTGTACTGGGGTTTGACCTCAGGGCCTTGAGCTTGCTAGGTAAGTGCTCTACTGCTCGAGCCACACCACTAGTCTTTCCCCTCTATCTTTTTGATTATAGCAGTGCCCGCGAGAGGCCTGATATCATTCTTGTTTTTGGTCCTGTGTATGTGGTATGTATGTGACTTTTCTTTTTCTCTCAAAACTTGCAGAATCAAGCTGGGTGCCGGTAGCTCACACCTGTAATCCTAGCTACTCAGGACGGAGAGCTCAGGAGGATTGTGATTCGAAGCAAATAGTTCTGCAAGACCTTATTTTGAAAAACCTTCACAAAAATAGGGCTGGGGGAGTGGCTCAAGGTGAAGACTCTGAGTTCAAGCCCCAAGACTGCAAAACAAAACAAAAAACTTGCAGAATTAAGAGAATGTTTGTGTCCCCCTCCTCCCCCACCAGTGTTCTGGACCTTCACAAAATGATCAGTCTCTGTATAGGTTGATTTTGTTACTGGACCAGTCTTTGCTCCTGGAAATCCTGTCTTTTAGTTCTGAGAAATTTTCCATTATGTTTGATTTGTCTTTCTGGAAAGATATCATTCAAATGATGAACTTTCACAAACTGTCCTCTGGTTGTCTCTCCTATTGTCTTCCCTCCTTCCTTTCTTCCTCTCCATCCATCCTTCCTTTCTTCCTTCCTTTCCATCTTTCCTTCCTTCCTTCCCTCCCTTCTTTCTTTCTCTCTCTCTCTTTCATGACACTGGCTTTGGATTCAGGGCTTGCGCTCTACCTCTTGAGCTACACCTCCAGCCTGGCCTTCTCCTTCTTTAGAATATAAGCTCCATGAGAACAGGCACCCAGTCTCTCAGGCTTATGCTACTACATTCCCAGTTCCTGAACTCATACCTGGCAGATGTATCAAGTGAACTCTTAACTCCTTGTGCAACGTACTCTGAGCAAAAGTAATAATACAGACTGCCATGTGTGAAGGAAAAGCATGGTAGACAGAGGATGACGCAATCTGCATGCATGTACCAGGATCGATGTTCAAGTCCATCCTGGGCAAATAGTTCAAAATAACCACAGCAAAATGGACTGAAGATGTGGCTTAGGACGCAGGCACTGAGTACAAACCCCAATCCCACCAAAAAACAAAAAACAAAAACCAAACAGTCTGTATGAATTCCTGTAGAGATGAGGAGCCAGGGAAACTGCAGAGAACACAAGCAGAACACCAGGAATCTGGAAAAGCCTGTTCCTAAACTTGTGTCCTTCACTTGAGTCAAGGTCATCCTGGGTTTCTGCTCATGTGAGCTGGGCTGACCATCTAAAGGAGACCCTCTTCCCCCAGAGCAAAGGGGGACAAGGGAAGGCAGGAGGCAGAGAGAGCAGCAGAGCAGGCTGGTGTCTCTGCCTCTTCTTTAGGAGGAAAGAGACCTGCAAAGCTTCAGACGAGCAGGGAGGACAGTGGGAAGCCCTGTTCTGCAGCACAGTTGGTGACGCCATGTTTCCTTTGTAGTGGAAGCTGGCACCTCTCATTTTATGCAGCAGGAAATCTTATCATCATCAACCAGGGACATTCCAGGTGATGCTCATGTCCCTGCAGGGTCTGCGTCTTGTGGACTCTTTTTTCCCCCATTACCTGGAGTTTGAACTCAGGACCTCATGCTTGCTAGGCAGGTGCTCTACAGCTTGAACCACTCTGCCAGTCCCTTGCCCACTTTTATTTTTGATAAGTTTTTTTCAAGATAGGGTCTCTGGAACTATTTGCCCTGGCTGACTTTGAACCACAATCCTGATCTCTGCCTCCTGAGTAGCTAGGATTACAGGCGTGAGCCACTGGGACCAGGCAAACTGAGACCTTCATGAAGTTTAAAAAAAAAGTTACTTTCTTCTACGACCACTTTTTAGCTCTGCAGTTTATTTTTTCCATGGTTTTTTCTCTTTTCTTTTTAATTAAAATTGGTAATATATTCACATGGTTCTAAATTCCAAAGTCAGGAAAGGGTGTAAGGTGAAATGTGCCTCTTCCACTCCTATCCCAGATACCTTCCAGGTCCCTGTCTCTGAGGCCACCAGTACAAACAGGTCCTGTGTCCTTCAAGAAACATTCCCTGCCACTCTAAGTGTTCTTTTGGGTAATATTAAATCAGAACAGACTACTCAGGCTGCACACACAGGTCTTTCCTCTAACTGAGCCTAAGGGCTTGGTTCTTCATTTTTGAAGATATGACCTTATACCAGGTGCTGGTGGCTCACACCTGTAATCCTAGCTACTCAGGAGGCAGAGATCAGGAGGATGGAGGTTCAAAGCCAGCCTGGGCAAATAGTTCTGAAGACCCTATCTCAAAAAACCTTTCACACACACAAAAATGGGGCTGGTGGAGTGGTTCAAGGTGAAGGCCCTGAGTTCAAGCCCCACAAACAAACAAACAAACAAACAAAAAACAAGCCTTATGCAAGGCATGGTGGCCATGCCTGTAATCCCAACACTCCAGAGGCTAGACCATAGAATTATAAATTTGAGGCTGACCTAGCTACATAGAAAAACCAGGTCTCGATGAAATGGAATGAAACACACACATCAGTAACAAGAGTCAGTGTAACTAAGAGAGGGAGGGATACCCACTTGCTTCTTTGGCACATGATATACAGTGAAAAGAAACCTTGGACGTGTTGGATGTGGTCTTTCAGGTGCTTTACTTTAGAATAGAGCTCTTCTCACTTGAAGTAGGGACAGCCAAACACATGGTACGGATGATATGGTAAAAGAAATCATAGCTGTCGGCTGGCGGAATGGCTCAAGTGGTAGAGTGCCTGCCTAGCAAGTATGACACCCTGAGTTCAAACTCCAGTACTGCCGAAGAAAAAATAACAAAAAACAAAGAAATCACAGCTGTCATTTGTGATAGGGCAAGGCCACAACAAAAAAAGGGTCTTCTCTGAAGAGAACATTGTATAGGATGTCTATGTCAGAGGAGAAAGCTTTTTTAAGTAAGCCACCCAAGGTAAAAGGGAGTCACTCCACAGCTGAACTGTAGGGCTCAACACTCAGGACAAAACAAGAGTGGCAGACAGCTCGAAGGTGACCTACCAGTAGGTTGCAGCAATGGGGTGGGGCCCAGGTCTGGGAATTAAGTTAGAGTGGATCCCACACCTCTTGATTGGAGGGATGACTGACTCTAAGGACGGAACACCTCTGTGATGCAGAGGAAGCAGGAGCTGACAAATCAGGAAGATCCACACAACAGAAGACCCAAGGGAGCCTGTCCAGCAATTAGACAGCCCTTGGAAGGAAATGGGGAGAGACAGAGGGAGTGGGCCTGGAGCTCGGTACTTTTTAGCAGTGTGAACCTGGGCAAGTGTCTCAGACTCCTGTGTCTCAGTTTCCTAACAGGGCCATGCACAGGGACAATCACCGACTCACTGAAGTGTCGTGTGAGCAATTCAGTTAGTTCATCATGAGGGCTCAGAATGGTGCTTGTCATCGTCAGCAAACTCAATCAATTTCAGCCATTACTTTATGGTTGTGGAGGCAGGGTCTTGCCATGTGGCTCAGGTTGGCATTAAACGCTCATCCTCTTGCTTCAGCATTTGAGTGCTGGGATTACAGGCGTGCACCACCATGCTTGCAGCCATTACTATCTTGTGCAGGCTTGTTTTGCTGGTACAGAAGTACTAGATAATGAATCTGGAAAGGCAGACTCATAGATGAAATTCAGGTAATGGTAAGAAAGGAAAAACAGTCAGAAAAGGGAGTGAAAAATGATATGGCAAGAACACACCAGGAATTATGAAGGAAAAAAAAAAAAGTTGGGCAGGTGCTGTAGAGAAAAAAAACTTTTTTCAGGTTCATGGTGTCCAAAACTAGACTATAAGGCAATGTCTCTAGGACATTAAATGGAAAAACTGAATTTCTTTTTTTTTTTTTCATTTTTCTTTTATTATTCATATGTGCATACAAGGCTTGGGTCATTTCTCCCCCCTGCCCCCACCCCCTCCCTTACCACCCACTCCGCCCCCTCCCTCTCCCCCCCCTCAATACCCAGCAGAAACTATTTTGCCCTTATTTCTAATTTTGTTGTAGAGAGAGTATAAGCAATAATAGGAAGGAACAAGGGTTTTTGCTGGTTGAGATAAGGATAGCTATACAGGGCATTGACTCACATTGATTTCCTGTGCGTGGGTGTTACCTTCTAGGTTAATTCTTTTTCCTCTAACCTTTTCTCTAAACTGAATTTCTGTTGAAGAAGCATGTTGTGTGTGTGTGATGTGTTGACTTACAGCTCAAGGCATATTGCAAAACAGCATGCCAGGTTGCCTAGCAGGAACCCAATAACTAGGAAAAGCCAGGATACATGTGATCTAGTCCTAGCTCTGTCTTATGCAATATCAAGGATCGAACTCTGCCTTTCTACCTCTTGAGCCACACCCCATCCATCCCCTTCTTTTTGAGATCAGGTCTTGCTATACTGCCCAAGCTGGTCTGGAATTACTCTTAAGAAGGGAGGTGGTCTTCTCAACTCAGCCTCCCAAGTAGCTGGGACTATATGCCTGCTCATTGTGTTATTTTTTAAAGAGGTGGCAAGCCAGAAGCCAGTGACTCATATCTGTAATCCTAGCTACTCAGGAGGCAGAGATCAGGAAGACTGGAGTTTGAAGTCAGCCCTGGGCATAGTTTAAGAGACCCTATCTCGAAAAAAAACCCATCACAAAAAAAGGGCTGGCAGAATGGCAAAAGTGGCAACAGCACCTGCTTAGCAATCGAGAGGCCCTGAGTTCAAACTCCAGTGCTGCCAAAAAAATAAAAGGGAAGTGGGTAGTTTGAACTACATAACAGGTACTCAAAAGCACTGATTCCTTAACTCCTTACTTGGGCCCACATAAGAGCCTCTACCTTGTATCTGTGTTCTTTGCTCTGAGTCATTCTCTCTGACAGTCAATTTGCAGCCATCTTGGTATCCAGGAGAGACTGGACAGGAGACAAAGACCATCTGCTAGGCAGCAATCACTCTTATTATAATAAGGCTCCACCTGACCAATTTTGAGACAATGACCTGCAAGACCACCATGGTTGCCACTGTATTTAACTATGCATATCCCTGTCTCTGGTCCCAGGTTGTACTCCTATTTAAACCTAAAGCAAGTATCTATACAGGAATAAGAGTTGAAATGCTACCTTTCTTCTGCATGGCAGCATGCCCATGTCTTGTAGCAAACCTTCTTCTCTGCCTTTCACTATTACTTGTCTATTTATTTGGTGTATTGGATGAGTGGCCAGACCTGACCTATGAAACCCAGGAGTCTGGGCTTGGGGCCTAAAATCTCCCAAAACAGAGCTAGATCCTACACTTCATGGTTATGTAACTTGTGGTCAGCGTCTCTAGAGAACTTGAGTCTTGCTCTGCTCACTACCGAGTCTCCTCTCCTTAAAAAAAAAAAAAAAAAAAAAAAAATCCAGCTGGGTGCCGGTGGCTCATGCCTGTAATCTCAGCGATTTAGGAGGCAGAGATCAGGAGGAGGGAGGTTTGAAGCCAGCCCTGGGCAAATAGTTTTTGAGACCCTATCTTGAAAAAACTCACCACAAAGCAGGTCTGTCAGAGTCTCTGATAGGTAACAGTTAGACATAAGCAGTGGCCAAGTGAGGAGACAGGGAAATTATGTTATTTTAATAGGTATTTATAGGGCCAGACTCAGATATTGGAACCCGGAGAGCCAAAACAGCTAGCTCCCCTCCCATCTCCTTTCAGATGCTAAAGTAACAGGAAAAGGAGTTACCTGCTTCTGCTTTCCTCTTTGAGATGTTAACAAGCTACAAAGATCCTGGGATGGGTAGATAGTAATGAAAATTAAGTTCTAAAGTACACCTATTGTTTCTGTGATTTGGGAAGGATGTGGGTGTGACTGAGTGTGATTTGAGAAGATGACTCCTCTCTAATAGCCATCTCAGCCACTCAGACCCTTTATCCTTGGCCATGTGTATCCCCCCCTGCTCTCCAGTTTAATTCTAGGAGATGGGGACCACCATTTTGAGTCTTTGCTTCCATTTCCTGTGTGGCCCCATCTGACCCCACTGTTCTCACTCTGTTGAAAGTTAACCCCTTCCTAATAAACTTTACTATTATTAAATCCTTGCATCTTGCTTGACTTCTTCTCCTGCCAGATACGAGAACCAAGGTAAGTTTCAACACCATTTTTCCAGTAACAGCTCAAGTAGTAAGAGTGCGTGCGTCCAGCAAGCAGGAGGCCTGAGTTCAAAACCTCAGTGCAGCCAAAAAAAAGTCCACTAAAACTAAGAGCATCTGTCTGATATTCTTTTCTCTTTCCCAAGTTCTCCTCCCTAGAGGGGCAAGGTTTTCTAAGTACAGGCATTGGGAGAAAGCAACCTCTATTTCTTTCCATCTATTTAAGGCAGTTCTAGGTTTTCATTTCTTCCCCTGGTGTGTCTAAAGTTGCTTCCAGATGGAAGTATGAATAACAAAAAACATTGCTGGAAGGAAATGAAACTCGTTTTGCTTGATTCTCTGGGAGGTTGGACAGGTAGATTGTGATTGTTCAAATTCAAAATACCCTGGAGTATGGAATCAGGATTGAGTCTGATTCCTTAAGGCCTCAGGATACGGGACACAGGGAGCCTAGAATCCTACACCCCTCCCATCAAGCGACTTCCCAATCGGGATACTAGGTTAGAGGCGCTGTGCTGGTCATAAAGCCAACGCTCCCGACTGTGACCCTGAAGGGAGGTCTGCTTGCTTAGATATGGCTGCTTGTCCTAGGGCTGTGGTCCTGCATGCTGTTTGGTCATCATCCTGTCAATCATTTCCCCCACCCCCTTTCTTTAAAGATGACAAAAATCTTAAAACACCTAAGTCTGAGCCTTCTCCCGAGGAGAAGCCATCATTTGCAGTAGGGGCCAGTACTAACGAGTCTGATCCTCCCAAGCCTGCCCCAGAAAACCTCCAGCTAGCCCAGAGGGGTGCGCACTGCGGGGGAGAAAACCAACATTTTAGCTGCAAACCCAAAGGTTTCATCATCTGCCAATCGGAGACCAGGACTTCTCGGGACAACTAGAAACGCCTACGGGAGGTGAATGGCACTAATGTTAACCTATCCTCGCGGAACCAGGGGAAGGGGTGGAGTCTAAGTTAGCCAATAGGATGTAGGGAGATGCTGTGGGGCGGGAGGAAGACGCCAGCGAGCGTGCGTGAGGCCGCTCCCGGGAAGCTCTGAGGGAGCCAATGGCCGCGGCGGGCGGGCAGCGGCGCGCGTGCGCACTGGAAGCCCAGGCTGCAGGCAGGAGGCGGGGAGGGTGGGGGAGGGGAGCGAGCTGGAGCGCCGCGGAGCTCCTAGAGCCTCCGCAGCCGCCGCCGCAGCGAAGAGGCCATGTTGTGTGGTGGTGTGTGGGGCGGGGGGAGGAGGAGGAGGGAGTAAAGCCGAGAGAGGAGACGGGAGAGACACCACCACACATACACACACGGCACAAGATGGCCGGAGAGGCAGCAGCACCCCGAGCTGTCAGGCGTTGCTCTGCGGCCGAGGGGCCTCCGCTGGCCGGCGGGGAGCTGCGCCGGCGCCGTCCGGAGGCTCGGGGGAGCGGGGCGGCCGCGGCTGAGGCCCGGCGGGGCGCGCGCGGGTGTGGGAGCTCGCGGCAGAGGCACCCGGGGCAGCCGGGCCCATGACGCCCCGAAAGGATCGCTGCGGCCGCGGCCGCGGAGGCTCGGCGGGGTCCGGGCGGCTGGGCTCCGCGGGGGCTGGCGGCCCGATCCGGCCTGGGGATGCGAGGATGGGCGACCCGAAAGGTGCCGGCGACCGCGCTCGGACCCGGTGAGTGGCTCCCCGGTTCCGTTTATTGTCCTTTGTCCTTGGGAGGAAAAGCAAAATGTCCTTGAGCGCGCGAGCAGAAGGGGGCGGCGGGCCGGGCCTGGCCTCGCCCCGCACGGCCCCCCGGGGGGTCGCGACTTGCCTCTCCCCCCACCCCCTGGGCTGGGGGTGCTCATCGGGGTCACAGGGCTCGGGTCGCGGACCCCCGGGACCCCCCGCTGCAGACCCGCGGGTGGGGGACCTGGGCCCGCGGGAGACGGGTGGCGGCGGTGGCATCGGGCGGGAGCCCGGAGAGGGGACCGCGCGACGAGAGCCCCTTTGCTGTCCTGCTGACTTCTTTTGCTATTTCGGGTTTTCTTTCTTTCTCTGTTTTCCTCCTTTTTCTTTTCTTTTCTTTTTTTTTTTTTTACTATCATGCGTCTCTCCAACCAAGGGTCCCTTCGATGTCTTTCCGGAGAGGTGGGAAGTCGTCTTGGGGGTCGAATTTAAAAGAACAATGGAAGCCTGATTATGTTGGAACAAAAATAAAACTTGTCCTTTTTTTTTTTTTTTTTTTTTTCCTCCCCCATTGGGTGTTGGCTTTTAACTCTTTGAAAGCTGATTTCGAAAAGGGCTCGTAGTCATTACTCTCGGTTGCAGGTTGTGAGACCGTGTGCGCCATGAACATTGTGTTTTAAAAATGCAAGTTGGAGGGGTGCTGCCTGCTAGTTTCCAAATTACCCAGACAAGTTGACTGCAGGGCTTCGTTAATGGAAACTGACTCTTGTCAATCGCGGTGCTGCATGGTGATGTTGGAGTAGGATTATTTTTACCGAGAAATGGTGCCAAGATCTCTTGGCATGCTGATGTTTGAGCATAATCAAATAAACTGTTGGGTACTTTTTAAAAGGTCGTTGTTCGGAGCTGCGATCTTCAATTCTCCCACTTCCCTCTCCGCCCCCCACCTGACTGTTAAAACGCACTTGGGTCAGTTCCGAGTCTTTAAAAGTTGAAGTTTACCATCTTATTATTTTAAACAGTGCTGTCTTGTGATCACGAGCCAGGAGGGAGAAACTTTTGCAAAGGGATATTGTGATAGCACATCTTCTTGCGAAGTTACTTTGTGTAGTGTAAATATTAAAGTAGGACTGCTCGGTAATGGGGCGATGAAGAGGAGCCATATTTGTTGCATTTGTTGCATGTATAAAAACCTACACGGGCTTCAAAACGGATCGGGAGGTTAAAAAATGCAGGTTCCGAAAAATGGCAGACTTCCCTGCATAGTCTGTAATTTAAAAACATGTTTGAAGGGGAATTTGTTTCATGGTTTCAAGAACAAACCAGGAATGCACAGACCTTTGTGTATTTTAGAATATATTTGTCTTCATTCTGCGGAGCTCTTGTGTTGGAAGGTACAGAACTGCGTAAAAATAGTGCTGGGAAGACTTACGTAGTAGATCTCAAGCCAGAGACACTGGCTTATTTGACCATATTTCTAAAGGTATTTTTCAGTAAGATGACTCTTACTGTTACTTTTGGATAGCTTTCCTAGGGTAGTAGATGTTAAATCAGTTGCGCATATCTCGGTTTTACAGAATTCATTAAAGTACTAATTTTGTTTTTATCAAATTAGTGGTTTTGAAAATTTTGAATATTGAAAGTGGTTTTAAAGAAATACTGGGATTTGGTTCTTTAGAATCCCGTTTTGAAGAGTAAAATGCAAAAATAATTGCTAGCTGTTTATCAGAAGATCTTTTTGCATGATAAATGGGAGGAGAAAGTCTGAAAATACTGAAGAAAGACCCTAGTTTGAAATTAAGCAAAGGTCATAGATCTTACAAGTTTTAGACCTACTTAAAGACAAAGGTATTATCCCACTTGGTGAGATCAAATAACGTATAGTTTAGAATTTAAAGTAATCAGTGGCCATTTTAACTAGACTAATTTGTCCTGGAGGAGTTGACTTGTGAAGGGTATTTGTAGATAGTAAAGGTAATTTAAAGATGATTACAGTCTTTAAAAATGCTAAACTTTTCCTTTGTTTTTGTTTATTGCTTGGCATTGAAAGGAAAAATAAAAACAAGGTCATAATCCTAAATCTGCCCACATAAATTTTCTGTATTTCTTTTTAATTCCAGTGTGTTAATCCCTAGTATTTGTCAGTGCAACCAAAAGATGAGGAAAACAAAGACAGATAGACATTAGAGCTAAAGAACTGCCACCATAAATGGACAGGTTGTGTCGAGCCATCTTTTACATTTGCCATAAATCGTCTTTGGGGTATTTTCTCATTGTTAACTAACACTGAATCTTTGGCCAGTAAATATTTAAAAACTAAAACACTGATACCACCTTCTTTTTTTTTTTTTTTTTTAAAGGTAACTTACAAGATTTAATTTGGCGCTGCTGGTTCTGAACAAATACAGCTCTTTTATCCAAGGTAAGATCTTTTAAATTTTTACTGCTTGACATAAAATTAGCTTATTACAGTTTTGTTTGTCTTTTGATTTATATTTCAAGTAGCCAATCAATACTTACTTTTTTAAAAAAGTAGTGATTAAATATGTATAGATATCTGAAATAATTTTAAAAAACCTTTAAACTTTATACTGAATGAAAGGTTTAAAACATATGTGCATAGTTATTGAAATGTACTTGTGACTAGATTAAAATACTGAAAATCTTTTAAACCTTTGTTTATTTTGGTAAGAAAACTGATTTTATTTTGGGGAAATCCATGAACCAAAGATGTGACTTTTTTTCTTTTATCTAATATACCATATAAATGTTCAAAGAAAAATTAACTGGAAAATTTATAGTAGTTGGTTACCTCGACTAATATAATTTAAGGAAAGAACATTTTAAAAGTTGGTTTTGAGTATAGACTTTAGTTTTGATGCTTTTATATAAGTAGAAAGTTTAAAAACATTTATTTCTACTTGCTGTTGATTGCTTCATTAGTAAGTTGTTTAGAATATTGTCTGTTTTCCCCAAAAGGTGTGCCATTTTGAAGATTGAGACCTTAGAGTTTTATCCTTCATGTTGATAAAGGAAATCCTTGGGAGAGTCTGTATTTTATATAGCAAGTAAGTAAATGTTTTTATCCTTCATTTGAAATTGAATAGTTACCAACATCTGGGTGAGAAAATATTTCTGAAGCTTCTCAATGAGACCTAAAATGCTGCGGGTTGTTTATTCCTGAAACAGATGAGGGAAAAAACCCATCAAATTCCTTTACCTTACATCAAAATGTATTTTGTGTTATTATTAAAATAGTATCCTCAATAATATGGTGATTTAGAATTATGGTTAAATCTGCAGTAGACTCTTCTGGATTATGTCTTTACAATTTGAAAGGTAGATTTTTTAGCCCATTGTTTTTGGATGATACAGATCACGTTTTAGGAACGGCCTAGATTTTTGCATTTGCTGCTCCTAGGATTCTTGGAGAAACTACATTTTAAAAACTAAATGCGCACATTCATATCTTGGTTGTTATTAAATAAATTTAAATAATTTTACCCATTTTCATTATCCCTTTTTAAACAGGTACAAGCACAGTTATTTTCTAGCAAATTAGAGTATTGTGTCTAAAGCTTCTATAGCTTAGTAATTGTTTTTAAAGCATAGAAAGTAGAAATGATTTTCAAGGACAGTAGGAAGTGGGCTCAGCATATAGAGACCAATTAACATCAATTAACATCTTAAAACTAGATATGTGAATGAAGAAAATGCATCCACTGGTGCTTGAAGGAAATAAGCATTCATATAACATTAACTTGAATTTGGAAATTAATATTGCTCTTTATAAGTGGTTGGCTGGAGGAAACATGAAATATAGTTAGCGATACCTTGGGAAATGAAAGAATGGCTAAGGTACCAATTAAATAAGGGCGTGATTACCTTTGTGTTTGAAATTCATGTGGAAATAGAGTCCATTCTTCTGTTAGCTTATTCCATTGATTCAGATAGGTTATAAAGCTACTTTACTGCCTATGCTTTAGCTCATCTTTCACTTTTTAATCCTTTTTGCAGTTTGATCAAATTTGTGTGCAACTGAAAATTAAATGTTAGACTTAGGATTTGAAAGATAGAACACACCAAAAAGCCAAAACATTCTCTACCCAAGTTCAACACAAGTGCCAAGGTGAATGTTTCCTCTGTGCAATTGACAGGGAATGAAATTGGCATTCATCCTTTCAGCATTGATAGAAAAAGGAAAAATGGGGTGTTTTGTGTGAAGCTACCAGAAGTTTAAGCATAAATGGCAGTGTTAATAATGACCTACTAAAGGTGTTAATTGGCCAATCAAAAAAGAAAAAATAACCAGGTTAGGAAGGTTAGAAATTTTAAATAAGGGTTTTTGTCTTTTTTTGCCTTAGTGTCAATAATCACAAAGCCTTCCAAATAACATAGTAACATGTAGAATCTCAGTCTGATGGCGTAGTTAGCATAAACAATGAAATGAGCAAATCATTTTATGAACAAGTACACGTACTTGGAGCATTATGATGACACTGGTATTTCAGTGTTTTCATGTTTATTGCTTGAGCCAATCTTATGTAGGTGAAAAATGTAGATACTGTCATAGGTAGATGAAATTAGAAGATACACATAGTAGAAAATAATTAATAAGAAAGATATTTTTTTTTTGAGGTGCTGGAGTTTGAACTCAGGGCCTTCACCTTGAGAGACTCCACCAGCCCGTTTTGTGATGGGTTTTTTTGTTTGCCTGGGCTGTCTTCAAACCTCAATCCTCCTAATTTCTGCCTCCTCAGTAGCTAGGATTACAGGCGTGAGCCACTGGTGTCTGGCTGATAAGTTATTTTTTATCAGTGTTTTCTGCTTAAGAACCAAGGTGATAAATAATAAATCTTGGGTTTTCTCTTAGCATTTTGAACTAATTCTTGAGTCATAAAAATCTTAGGAAGAGATTAGGTTGGATTGCAACCTAATTGTTGTATTTTGATAACCTTAAAAATTGCCTGACACTTGAAAGAAATGAAAGAAGCTAGTGGATCACATGGTTTTGTGAACCATGACCCCACATGGACAGTGTAAATGATATGAAATCAGTAATTTTAAATGTAAAATTTGTTTAAAGTTTAGTTTTCTATTCAGTGTCTTGTTTTAAATGTAAATTTTGCTTAAAGTTTAGTTTTCTACTCAGTGTCTTGACTGTTTAAAAGTTTGATCTACGGACAATGAATTAATTTTTCTCCCCTTGAGATTTTATTGTTTAATCAGAGGTGTGATGTGGAAAAAGCCAACATATCAATTAGGAGACTCAGTTTGTAATGTAAATAAGTGCTGTAATCTTGACATTTTATTTGTAGACCTAAATTTTCATGAAGATTTTGGAGCTTACAATCCCTTAATGATTTCTCTTAGCCTTTAAATTGTGTGATTAAGAAAAATTGGAGAAATATTTAATTCTCATCCACAGACTGTAATCTTTGCATTGCAGATCATGTGATTGTTGGAATGAGTACGTAGGTATTTCAAAATAACTAATAGTATAAATATGGGAAATAGTGCAAGTTTTAAATTGTCTTCAAACAGTAAGGGTTCGGAATCCTCTTTTTTCTGATAATTAGCTATAAGATACTAATAAAACAACTTTAATATTACTGTTTAATAATTAGTAAATTCCAAAGTTAAGTGTATTTTCATATTTGTATCTGACCTAGATTATGAACAAGAGAATTTGTTGTTCGTTTGCCTGCTGTAATCTCATTTCCTTTAAGAAATTTCTATACTTCAAACATAATCTATTTTACAAGCTACCTTCCTGTTGCAGATCGAATGCACAAATTTCTTTTCAAATGTTCTACTTCTGAATGTAGTTAGCCTTTATGATTTATATCGAAGGATATTGGGAATCCAGTTATAAGATTCGTGATTTCATGAGGTAGCATTCAACTGCACATTTTGGATAACTTTGATTTATATATTATCTAGTACTTGGCAGGTCAGTGTTCCATGTTTCAGAAAACATTCTTATCTATACGTTTTTAAACTATTTGAAATTCAGTATTTCCCAAACAAGTACTAAATCTCTGATGTATACTATAGTAATTACAGTCATTTCAATTTAGATTATCAAGCTAGATTTTTAAAATTTCAGTGGTCTTAAAGCAGAGTTTATGGTTGGGATGCCAGTGACTTACTTTTGTAGTTTTTTTTTTTTTTCCCACAGTGCTCTTAAATTTTAAATTTTAAGTTTTTAAAGGAATTTAAGAAATGACTAAAGTTGTGTCCTTGCTATTTATAAAAGGGCTAGCAACACAGAATGGTTATTGACATTATACCTACAATTTATTTTTAAGTCACAAAGCATAATACTGCAAAATGTGCAAAATAAGGAGAAATCTGACCAAAATTTAACTACTTTCACAGTCTGCTTAAGTTGAACTTGACTCTGCCATCCCCCAGTTGACTTGGTCAGCTTTGGGAAAGGAGATGCTGTTGTGGGCTGCATTGCTGTCAGTAACTTTGATGGTGGTATAAAGTGAAGTCCAAGTCCTTTCTGGTTTTGGTGGTATGAGAAGCCAGAGGTACATGTTTCTTGTACTGCTAAGTAGCTTACTTATTAGCACATTCTGAGATCAGTATGAGAGATTTCCATTAGAACTTTCTTCACCAAGATTTATGAAGTCAGTTCTCCTCTTCTTGGGTTCAGTTTATTTTACTTGGCTTAAGATTTGTCTTTGTTCACAAAGCTTCTCTTCCTTACAAGGTCAGGATAAACTTGGAAGTTTAAAAATGAGAGGTTTTCTAACTTATGGAAAGATATTTTATTACCTCGCATAGTAATGTTGGAGCAGATCTTTGCTGCATTTCTTAATTATGATTTATCAAACTGATTGAAGGAGTTTAGATTTGGTAAGATAAACAAAAACTTCGTCTTTTATTTGAAAGCTAGTACTAAAAAGTCATTTTGGTAGCTTAGTTTTATTTTAGATCCTGAATTTAAGCTGTGTTTTTTATGCCTTCTACAAACCATAAATCGCTACAAGTTTTATGTTTTTTTTTTTTTAAATACATTTTAACAGTCTCACTGTGTAGTCAAGACTGGCCTCAAACTGTTGAGGTCCTCCTGCTTCAGTCTCCTGCATACTGCTAGGATACATTGAACTTTTAAGGAACATTTTTGTATCTCTTTGTATTTTTTTTTCCCCCAAAACGCAGGGCCTCACACATTTGGAAGTGCTCTACCATTGAGGTGTGCCCCAGCCCAATTGCTGATTATTGTGATTATTTCAGTCATCCTTAGGAATAAGAATGACTTAAAAGTATACAGCTGTATTCCGAAGTGAGACATGAGAAAGCTCCCCAAATTTAGTTATGAGATATTTAAGTCTAACTAGTGGAAAATATAGATACAATAGTTTTATTACCAAATAGTAAAACGGAGAGGATTTTGTTTTTGGTGGCACTGGGGTTTGCCTCATGCTTGCTAGGCGGTGCTCCACTACTTGAGATAGCGGATCACAAAGTATTTTGTTTGGGACTGGCTTTGAATCTTAATCCTTCTGATTTCTGCCTCCTGAGTAGCTAGAAGAAGTACGGTTGTGAGCCACCCCGTGCCCTCTGAGGATTACTTTTGATTTAGTTGAATAGATCAATATGATCAACAATTTGAAATGATGCATTACATTTCCTTCCCAATACTTTTTTTTTCTTTTTTTCAATACTTTTTTCGAAGTGCTGATTATGCATGATTATTATACTTTGTTGGTTATAGTATGATAATGTGAAGTGACATAGTAATATTGAGAGAACAATGATCTTGAAGATGGGTAATGAAAGCTTTTCTTTAGAAGTCTTGAATGTTTAGATAAGAGACCAGTAGTTGTGGTGGTGCTGGGTCTACTTTCAACCCTGGCTTCCCAATCAGGGAAGCCTTCTACTTAAGAAGGCCAGTATTTATTTACTCCTGTGGAGTCTTGGGAGCTGAGATGTGTACTTGTAATTTCAGTAATTTACTCTAAAAGTGAGCCTCCCACACTGCAGAAATGAAGAACTTTTTAGAGCTTTTCTGTCTCTGCTTGGACTCTGTTGTTTATAAGTACATATATTACTTTATCTGTTCATAAGTAACCTGTTAGAAAAAAAAGTTGAAGTTTTGTTATAAATCAGGGCGTTAGTAATCTATTCTCTTATTTCTGTTGAATAAGATTATATTCTTTTTTCCCGCAGACATGTAAATTCCCAGATGGAGTAAAGGGCCTGTGCAACATAGTACACTTGGTGGGAACATTTAGTAAGTATTCAGCTCACATGTTCAGTCTGTTTTTTAATTTTAAATGATTGGAAATTTTGAGTAATTGAGCCAGAATTATAAAAAATAATGACTTAGCAAAGCTCAAGAATGCAAGAACATAAACATGGTTAAAATATGTGTGAAGTTTATTAGTCAAACATAGCTTAATAATTTACTCCACCTATTACATTTTCTTCACTTAGTCGAACTTAAAACAAACTCAGATTTGGCCCTGTTTGAAACACACTGTCTTAGATGTAGATGTTGGAAAATTCCCCTTGTTTTTACAAGAGAAATTTCTTGGAACACACCTGTATTGTTCATTTAGATACTTTGTGGTTGCTTTCTATTACTGTGTCAGATTTGAGAGTAGTCACACAGCCTAAAATAGTTACTGTCTGATCCCCTAAGTAAAGGTTGTGGACCTTGGTTGTAGATCTGTCCTGATTTGTTGACTTTACTGATGAAATTGAACTCAAAAGCCATTGGGTTCTCTTTAAATAATTGAGCATACTTTTCAATGTTGTAATTACTTCTAATAAATTAATATAATTCTGAACTTCCTTAAATATGAACTGCAACAAGACTGATTGACAGAGGTTTTGATTTAAGAAGAAGAGTTACTACCAAAACTATAGAATAGTTTTTGTGTTACCACCAGTACTATAGTATAGTTTTTCTAGCTCCAAACCTGAGGCACAGTGGGAAAAAGTAAATTGGGAAGGTTGTATATAAATGAATTTGGGTGAGTTCTTTAAAAGGATTGATTTATCACCAACAGAACTTTTTAGGTAGTTGCATACTAGCTGTTTCATAAGAATACTTCTTTGTGGAACATTTAAGAGTCTAGGTTCTGGAGGATAATTTTTCTCTCATTACTAATTTAGCTTCTATTGTGCAAGTGGCTACTAGGGATAGAAAAGAGTGCGAGTAGATCAGAAAACTTTATTAATGTAGTACATATGTAATTTTAAAGAGGTTAATTGACTGGCACATAGTAAGTGCTCAAAATATACTTAATGTCTTGCATAGGTAGCTTCTGTCGAACATTGCATATTAACTAAGTACTTTGGGTCTAATGAAAAGCAAAATGTCATTATTAAAACATAAGTTTCAATGTTTCAAATACTAATTTTTAGATAACCTTGAAAGTCAGATTTATTGACTGAATAAAAATAAGAATTGAAGGGACAAGATCTTCTTTTGCCATACCACCCCCACCCCATTTCTGTCTCTTCACTTGGTTATGTAGTCAAGTTTTAAACCAGTGGGGATGATTGGGAGGGTTTGATTCAATTGTAAAACCTTAGAAAATGAGATTCCTTTCTTGGTTACCAAAATTGACCATGTCCTTTTAGTGATGAATCACTTGCAGGTCTTTTTCAAGTCATTTCATAGTTTTTAATGCCTTTAATACATACTCTATTGAGTATCCAAGCTATTTTGTTAGGAAAAAAAATATGTGAGTTTACCTTTCAGGGCTTTGCTTCATATTTTTTTCAACAAAGCTCAGTGAAGATCAAAATCAAGTCATAAGTGCCAAGACATGATGGTGCAAAAATTTGTATTTATTTTTCACTTAGGTAGTGGAATTAGAGTTTTAAGTTTTAAAATACAAATTACATACATTTAATAACAATAGCCTTATTAGAGCTGTCTATTTAAAAATTACCAATCAATTCTCTTTCCTTGTATTCCTCTGCCCCTCACATTTTTCTTTGCTATTAAAAATGGTACTAGCTTGCTGAGGATTAGAAATAAGGAGATAGTATTAGGGGAGCCCACCAACAGATGGTGAATGATTAGTTTGTACTTCAGCTTACAGTATATTTTGCGGTGTCCCAGTGCTCTTAGCAAACATTGACAAGTAGAATTTGGAGTGAAGAATTCCATGCTCAACTTTCTTTTCTTTACTTAACAGTGTGTACGATATTAGGGAGTTTGAAATAGCAGTGGTTATTCATTACTCTTGTGCATGGAAACTAACCTTTGTTCTGAGAATTGTTCTTAGAACAGGCATATAATCTTTAAAAGGGAAATTTACAATAGAAAGTAACCAAAACGGAGAAATTCTTACCATTCTTTTCATGAGCCTTGAACCTTACATGGGAAACACAAGATCTAGGTCCAATGAATGAAGTATCTAAAATCTACAGTAATTCACAAGTTACTGGAGAAGGATATACTAGGGCTTGATATTCTAGGCTCTACTCAGTTTTCTTTTTTCTTACAGGATACTGAATTAATGCAGTATTAAATTATTTTTTTATATTGGAAGGAATTTTTTTTAAAGAAATTGATCCTGTGGTCCTATATGTTCTTAAGAGATAGTCTTTTGAAAATAAATGATTTTGATTCTTAAGATTAGTTTGAAGTCCTCAAATACTTTGGTTATTGTGGTATATCAGAATGATAACCAACATTTATTGGATTCTTTTATATGCCAGGTAATGTTTTATAAATAGAGTAAATCTTCAAAAGTGTCACAAGAGACAGATACTACAAATGAAGAACCATGGATTTTGTTAGCAAGAAAATGTCCACACTCACAATACCCAATGCCTGATTCATCTTTTATTTGCAAATAAAAACTTTGCTTATTTGCAAATTAGGTTTTATAAGAATTTGGAATTCCATGAATGTAAATGGGATTAATCCTAATACCTTACTGACTTTTAAGTGCCCTTGATACTTGACTGATCACTGTTGCTCATTAGCAAAACTCTTGACTTTGGTTTTGGATTTCCTTGTAGGGGTCCATATTGATCATGGCTTTTCATTGTCACAGAGTTGACTGTTTTCTCTTGTGGCATTATTTTTCTTTACTTTTAAAAAACTAACATATATGACTGATAGCATGACATATAGTGCTACTATTTCTATTTTACATAAACCCACACATTTTTGAGTAGCTTTGAAAATAATGTCATTAGGTTTTGTTTTGAGTTATTTTTTAAATAATGGTTTTAGGAGAAAATTTCATATAATATTCTGGATAAATTTTTCCCATTATCCCATGAAAGAATTTGAAAGGTTGAGTATCATTTAGTGAACCAAATTGAGTAAATTGCTCCTCTAGTTCTGAAGTGAGTGAGGCTTGATATGAACGCACTCTTACTTACTGTCATTGCTCACCAACTTCATTTAGCACTTAACCCTGCATAGTAACGATGGAGACTGAGGAGAATTTGGCTTACAATTAACTGTTTGAGATGGCATAAAAACACTGTCAAATCTTAATTTTAAGAAATGAACAAGGCAAATGGTATTTTACTGTTGTGGGGAATGGATGAGTTATTTAGTTCTCATTTTATGGCATGGAGAAAGCTGCATACTCCAATAGGAAAATATTTTGCTTTTGATATTTATTACTGATGTAGCACTCCTTCTAAGTAAGTCAGTATTTTGTTTAATAAGAGAGGCAGTATCTTTTGGTATTTTACATTGTAAGTAGTAGACAACATTGTAATTATAGTCAAAGAGAGAAGGAAAGTAACCTAATGAGCAAAAATGCCTTTCTATTTATCTCCCAGGTCAGTCATCCTGACTATCTCCACAAACTGAGTTGGAGAGTTTGTAGAAAGGACCAGGGTTTAAACTTGTTTTAGCAATTATGTTTGAACATGATGAATCCACTCATCTACTAGTGGTAAAATCTGGTTTCCCATTTCTCCCTTCAGTATAAGTAATTTATATAATAGGTTTGTAGTTTTATGAGGAACATGTACTATTTTGACAATGAAAGTATCTTATTTCAGTTGTATGTAACTTCAAAAGCAATATCATTTTATATCAAATACCAAATAAGCCAGGCAGATTTTTTCATTGTTTTTTCCTAGTGGCTTCACATTTTTGCCTGATTCTCAAGATAAAACAATTAAAAATGGTGTCATTTTTATAGGCCATTTGTGTTGTCTAAACAAAATTAACATCTGTAAGAATAGAAAAGTATGATCCATTGCTCTTTTTTTTTTTTTTAATCCCTTAAGATTCTTTTCTATAATTAGGTTTCTTTGAAGGCACTTGGAAACTTTTCTGCATTGAGATTTAGATTCAGTGTTTCTGTCATTCAGCTTTTTGGAAATTTAGAAATTTAATTTTTTTACTTTTCATATATGCAGTATAATGAGGCTAGTGTTAAAATATTAAAAAATGTGACTCTTCCACTTTGTAAATAGATACAAACGTATCTGTGACTGGAGAACTTTAACTTGTGTAATCTTTCATTGATTCTGTCTTTGAGAAGTAAATGTGTATGCATTGCATACAACTTTTATACAGTTTCATAGTTGAAAGCTGTAACAAAATTAAAGATCTGTGTATGGTAGGATATCTTCAAGGTGGGTAGATGTTGTTTGAAGGAATAAGATTATTGGTATTCCAATAGCATCTTTTCTTCTAATTTTTTTTTTATCAAGCACCCAGTCAGCTTGAAGAGTCTCAATTGGACCCTACCACTGAGAAATCAAGATGGCAGTCCACTATGGGGAATTGAGGAAATGGATTAATACACGATTGCTGTGATAATATACATCCAAGACAGGGTTCTTTTAACATGGATCCCATGAAATGAACGAAGACAGGGTTCTTGCCCAACACAAATGGACTGTGGACTTGACCTTCTAAAGACTTTTTGTACCTTAAAGCCAGTACATTTTTGACATTTGGAGAAGAAAGATGGAACCACACCACAGATGGTAGTTTATATGTCTGGAATTTTTTGCAGTTTGAATTGTTTGAGTATGACCTCATGGAATGTTAACTTCAATAAAATTTCTGACACTTAAAAATTTCTCAGTTTGGGCCTTTCTTTTTTCTTTTTGTTTTAAAGTGGAAGTTTCATTAAATCGTTAAAATGCTTTGACCTTTACATTTATGCAGCAGTAAAGTACACTGAATAATACTGGTACAATGGAAATGGTGTGCTGGAGAATGGTTTACTGTCATTTATTCACAAAACTATGGAAATTTTCTGCATTGGAATGGTCATTTGGTTAAAATAAGATTTTGCTTAAAGTTTTTAAGTTGAGTGAATTTTCTTAAATTTTTGTTCAGGGTTTCTTGAAACTCCTTGCAAAATAACTTAATCATTGGGTAACAAAAGACTCTTTTAATTAGCCTTGATTTTAATGAACTTTGAAAACAATTATTTCCTACAAACTCAGGATGAGCGATACAGTATTTCTCTTTGAATTAACTTTGTGTTGATGAAAGTGATTCTTTTACCTAATTTTTAAATATAAATGAAACATTTTACAATAGACTAGTCATCTGAATATTAAACTGAAGTCTTCTATTTCTTTAATATTAAGAGAAGTGCTGTATTTATAGGAAATTGTCCTTAGGATATACACAAGAACTTTAATCTTTGGTGACAATAATTGTATATTGCATTTTACGTATATTTGAAATCGTTATCCTATGTGTTTTTTATGTGTATGATTGGGAATTTGGAATAAACGAATCACATCATGCCATAGATTGCCTATGGTTGAATTTCAAATGCCAGGTTTTCATTTATTGCTAATTAACTGATACCAGTCTCAGTAACTGATATCATGAAGGGTAGTAGGTTTTAATTTGATAGACCACATGAATCATTGATTATGTTTTCTCATACTGAGTAAAGAATAGTTCAGATTAAATATTTTTTTAGTAATAATCTGTGATTAATAATGTCAAGCAAGTATCATAGAATACACATCCATGATCAATACATGTGCAGTGTTCTCATTGACTGACTTGAGGTGGTTAGTTGGTCTTTGCAGAAATTCAAAAGTGCAAGTTTGGATTTTGATTTTGATGTAAAAGTTATTTTTCCTAGAGTTGAAAGTTTGGATTGTGGACTTTACATTTACTAGATTGAACATGTTGCTTTTGTTGGTTGTATGTCTAAAATGGATTTCCTCAGTGAGAGAAGCATGTAGTATTGACTGACTAAGGTTGAGTAAGGAGAGATGATTGGAAGTTTTAGGGCATGTGGTTTGAATGTTTTACTGCTCTGCATGGGTGCTCGGTGAGAACATTTGAGTAATTGTTTTTGGCATTAGTAATAGTTTTGGTTCTAGAGATCTCATGCTTTTGATCCTTAGAATGCCTTGTGACATTACTTTGATAATTTGCCATTAGATATGACCTGTTTAGAAGGCTGTTGTTGTCAAAATGGGTGTGTACTTAGAATTTAATTTGAAATTTGAGGGAAAGGTAGGATATGTGTATTCTGTTGACTTTAGAGGTGGACTTTCTTGGGTTTCTGATTTAAAAGTGACCATGGTTGGTTCATACTCTTGATTTTGAAGTACTTTGGGACAAAAGTATATTGTGATTATCAAAAATTTTTTTTTGTGGGTGAAGCTTACAAGGTTCTATAATGGGTTAAAGAATTTTGTGAAAGTATAAGGAAATACTGAGATTCTTGGGGAAAAAAACCAGGTTGTGTTAACTTTTGCCCTAATGCAACTGAACACTAGGGAGGCGCTCTTGAGTTGTTAAAAAATAATCCCTTCCTGTTGGGATGCAATATTCCCCCTTAAACTTTGTCTGAAGATGATTTTTAAATACTATAAAGAAGGCAAGACCTGAATTTAATTTGTGAACTTGAGGTTTTTGCTTTTCTTTGGAAGCCATTTTATCCATGGGGGGTTAATTTTTAAAAAGATTAGTATTTAAACTGGGCTTTAGATTCTCATTAAGAATTATCCCTATTTCAAAATGGCTTGATAAAACACTACTTCCTGTCCAGAGAGGAAGTTATTTTAGCTCAAGGACTGAAATATTTAGCAGATCTTTAGACAAAAGGAACAAATTACATTTCTCTCTGGCTTAAAAAGGGTGCTTGAGCCAGAGGGGGTTAAGAGCCCTTCCCCCTCCCCCTGGTGGGGTGGTCTGGAGGGGCAGGGAGGTATGGGGGTGGGGGTCTTCCAGCTCCCTGGGATGGAGGATTTTTTTTTTTTTTTTTTTTTTTTGGTGGAGATGAAGGGGTGGGTCTATGGTACATCACCTGAGTTGTGGGGTAAATGTAGAGAGTGTCAATCAAAGGCAGAGCTCTCAGAGCTGGGAAGGAGGCTCTAGATGGCGGCTGTGCCTTAGAGAGAGCGCGCTCTGCTCCAGCCTTTCCTCACTTTACGCAACTTTCCCCAACTTTCGGGCAGCCTCAGGGGGCCCCCGCAGCCCCCTGCCTCTCCTAGTGACTTACTGGGGTCGATTCGAGCCTTTTTTAGGGAGAAAAGCAGCTTTTAGAAGCTTTCTATTCGTGCCTTGGTGGAAAGAAGCAGCCGCACTGAGAGCCCAGGTCGTTGTTTTTCCAGCTTAGAAGCCATGGCGCACCTCCATTTTTGTGCGCTCTCCTAATGAGGTTTTTTTCTCTTCCGGACCCGTTTTAGAATTAATTATTGCTTTATTTTTTGACCAGCTCACATCTTTGAGGATTATTTTATTTAATTTTTGTTTTTTAACGGAGGGTTTTGGCTTTATTTTTAATTATTTTGAATCTGATATTTTTCTACCACTAGATAGGACTCTTGCCTTGGACATACTACATGGATCAGGTAAGTTCACGATAATTAGTGATAATTTCAAAGATTTATATGCTAAAGTTTACTTTAATTTGTATAAAAGTGAGAAATTCCTGGATGACGCAATGAGATAGAGATTTGTTATTTGTATCCAGTGTGTTACTTTGAGAAACTTTCCTTATTGATAAGTGTTCAGTTTGTCCTGTTTTTTTTTTTTTAAAGTAAAAATAGAAATATTCTGGTTTTTGGTGCTTACCGTTGTTGCATTATCTCAGTAGCATTTAACATCGTCAGGACTTTGTTCCTGATAGAAACCATCCATAGAAGCTGGGACCTTACCTTTCTTTCAACTTTTGACAGTAAATACCTGGGCACAGGACTTCAAAGCAAACACAGATTTCCCCTCCCCCTTAATATTTAAGAATTAAAAGATGATGAGAAATAAGGACAAAAGCCAAGAGGAGGACAGTTCGCTACACAGCAATGCATCGAGGTATGAGCTATCAACTTTCTTCCTTTTTGCCTTTTTTTTGGGGGGAAACCTCGGCTTACAATTGTTTACCTTGACAGGCATGGATTGCTGTCTGTGTTATTCTAAGTCTTTTTCCAATTTGGGTTCATTTTTTAAAAGCGTGACCTTGAGATTGCTAATATGCCACACCCTAATTTTTTGGTAGCAATTTATGAAAGTTGAGTTGTGACTTTAAGGCCTCTTTGAGCAGTCAAAAGGTAAGGTACCTCAATTCAAAGGGGCCTTTCCTGTAAACTACAGTTTTTGTGTCAGTAAATTTTCGTTTTTAGGTTTTTGTGCTGCAGAAAAATGACCTTGTCGGTTTAGCCGTTGCTGCATTGCACCATTTTACATACAAGGCAAATTTTTTCTTTGAAGAATCTTGGATATCTAAACTTGTAACTGAGGGCCATAGAGGAGCCTTGTAGTAGTAAATTATAGTAAATAGACATTTGAGAAAGTTATATGAATGAAAAAATGTACATTTAAAAGTGAAATCACAAAAAGGATCCTTTGACTGATGCCTCTCAGTTTATATTTTTATTTGACTCTGCATTTCTTTTGATACACTTGACATTTTGGGAAATTTTGATGATTTATCAAAACCTTTACTTGGTTACAGTTCCTGAATTTATGAAATCAAACCTGTAATCACAGAAATCCTGGAATGCTCTTATTGTACTTCGTGCTTTGTTTTTGTTACTGTGACTATAATTATATGTTTTATGTTCAAATATTTTAAGGTTTGTATGCAAATATTAAGACAGTGCTTTCTGGTTCGTACTTGTATTTTATCCTCACATTTTAGTTGCTGCTTTAAATTTATTGATTTATTTCGACAGAGTCGTCTGGAATGCTTTATCTTCTGAAGCTTACAAATGTGCTGTTTGTTCAAATCATGATTTGTTTCACATTCCTTGGAATAGCTTTTAGTGACTTAAGTAATAAAGCCTCTAAGATGTTTTTGTTGTATGACCTCTGTATCTTAATTTTTTAAAAGTACATGAATTTCTTGATATGACTTGTCATGTTGAAAATTTTAATTAGTGCAGTTGAGCAAGGATATGATTGGTTATGATTTTTCTTTACAACTTTGATTTTACTTTTTAATTTTGTATAAATAATTTTTTCTAATTATTAGATTAGTAAATTTGGAAGTTTTGAATATGCTTCATTACAAGTGTCGAATTTTTATACTGAAAATATTTTGAGCCTTGCTTCTGAAAATAATTTCCAAGTTCCTCTGTAAGTTGAGTTGTCAGCACAATTTTGAACCTCTTTTGAATTGCCCATGTAATTACTGGGTTATATATAGGACGAAAAACTTCTCTACTAATCTTAAACTGAGTTTTCTGGAAAGTAACAATTTGAAGAACTAGGAAACCCCAGGTATATTTAACAAATCATTGAAGATTCAATACTAAAATTACTACTCCCTTGAGTATATGATTTGCATAGTCTTAACATGGGTTTTGGCTTTCTTATGTAAGGCCTGTGGTTTCATTGATCAGATTATGCTCTCTAACTTGAAAAATTGAGCACTGCTGCTGTTCTTAATATTTTTTTACTCTCATCTGGGAAAACGACTTGGAAGTTTTCATGCATTTGACTACACTAGTGGAGCTACAGCTGTGACAAGAAGCATGTACTTTAAAATGCCTTTTGTCAAGTATACTTTGAATCATACCTGATGAATGTCCAAAGATACTTGAGAGACTTCTTGAAGAGGTGATGGAGTTACTTTTGAGTTACTGTTACTCTTAGTTGCATACATTATTAATACATGTACATAATTATGACATCACTTCCTTTTAAGATTGTAAGGCTTAGAAGATATTGTTGTTTTAATGTAGATTGTTACTCCTGGTGAACTGAAATGAGGGGAGCTGTTCCTGTCTTGGGTCCTGTGTCTGAAGCAGAGTTTCCCTGTGGGGACCTGAGTTTTTGTGGCACAAAAGTTTAGTGTTCAGGGAATACTACAAAAATCACCTTGGCAGCCAGAGCCACAGGAGAGGAAAGGAGAGCGAGTTGCAGGGTCAGGTAAACTGGTCTGAGAAGTAAGTCCTTGAGGGAGTGAAGGGAATGAGTGCAGGTTTTAAGTAAGCCTACTTTCCTGTTTCCTGCAGTACTTTATGGTAATTATGTAAGTCTGTATTCTTGCATACTTTTGTAGTTAATTCTCAAGTCTAATGTTATACTTAGTATACACCATTTTTGAAGATTAAATTTTACTTTAAAAATGCTGTTTTAAAAAAAATTACAAGATTAGGTATTTAAAACAGTTTTAGTGATGGTTCTATAAACTGTGCCACAATTTTTGTCTGAATTTGCAGCCTCGGGGTAACGTCAGTAATAGGAGTGGAAGCTGGGGACAAGGAAATGAGAGTACTGTGATTTTAGGAGGCCACGTTTGCAGTTCATCTTAGCCGGAAGTTTGTAAAATTTAGACCCAGATCGTCTGCTTTTGAGCCAGCCTTAGTTTGATAACCCGAGGTGCGAGCAAATCTGCTTTTGTGAGTCCTCTGGCTGTTACTCAACAACAGGGGGGTTAGAAATGGCATAGTGCAGTGCTTGTGGACTGGAACAGCCAGTTTAAGTGGCAGCCATTTTAGGACGCCGATAATACTTTAAAAATCGGGATTTTGGGGAGGGCTGGAAACAAAACGAAACCCCAAATGCCAAAACATCCCCCCTCCCCCCCGCTCTCTGTTGGGGCTCTGGTGCTGAAATAAGGGCAGTTCGGCTAGTTCGCGCAGGCGGCAGCTCCGTGAGCCCCTGGCATCTTGGTGCAGGTCCAGCTCAGTCACAAAATGGCTGTTCCTTTGTGCCGCAGCGCTGACAGACATACTGCATTGCACTGTGTACTCGCCAAACAGCAGGAAGTTGCCGTGCTGAGTTCAAAGGCCGGCCGGCGCCAGCGCCGGCTACTGATTGGCTGTCTGCGCGCCTGGTAACAGCAGGGTCAACGGCGGCGCCTCCGTCCGGCTCCGCCCCGTGACGTCAGCCGACGGCGCAGGGAGGAGCGGACGTGGTGACGTCGGCCCGCGTGCGCGTGTCGGGTGCCGCGTCGGCTTAGCGAGCCACCGGCCGCGGGGAGGGGAGAGGGAGGCAGCTGTGGTTGGGGTTGTCCGTGGGCGGCGGCGTCCTGGACAGAGTTTGGTCATGGCCGCCCTCGGCCCTCGCCTGTGGCCATCCACGCCGTGCAGTGTGTGTTCCCGACTTCACTCCGGGGAATAGTTTTCCTCTCGTAGAAGCAGCTTCGGCTTTCGGAGAAGGGAGGCACTAACCGGAAGCCTTCACGTAGAAAACCAGCCACTTACCGTTTCGCCCTCTCGCTTCTTATAGCCCAGTGGGTCCCCTCCCCCACCCTTCCCATTAGTGAGGTTAATTTTGTTGCCATTGACCCAAAGCTTTTCAGAGCGAGGGGGATATTTTTATTTTCGTTGAAGCGTTGTAACGGGTGTTAAGAGTATTGCTTGATACATGGCTCATGAACCAAGGGAGGATTGTTTGAATGTGCCCTCCTGCATTCTTACGTGGTACCATACATTTTCTCAGTTGACATTTGATGGAGAAAAACTCAGGTCAGTATGTGTTAAATGATCGGTATTTGAGGTTCACAACGGAGTAGTTAGGTTGAAAAGTAGCTTAGGACCTTTCAGTTTAATAATTAATTCAGAAGTGGCCAGAATCCAGCATTAGGCGTACCTCTGTGCAGTCTGGCGTCAGCGCTAGTTGGTGGCACTTTGCTAGAGAAGAGCGGCTCACAAAACCTGGCTGATGGAAAGAGTTGGGGAGGCCTTGAAATGTGTTCTCAGCCTCCGTGTATTTACTTAGCTCCGGAACGGAAAACTTAGTGTTGATGCCCATGGCTGCCTTGTTGGGAACCCTTGCAGGGATTTTTTTTGTTTAAAAAAAACTACCCCGTGGTTTACCAACTACGCCTTCATAATCAGTCACGAGTCAGGAGTTTAAGCATGAAGGAGGGCGGTGTTGGTGGTTTTCTCCTGCTGTCCACTGCGTTATTGCAGAACATTTTAGCAGTAACATGGTTAAACCCCGGGAGGCCCAAATTCAGACTCCCTTTACAAGTTGAGTGGAGTATCAAAGACCTGTCTCCTCTTGAGTGTAGGTAGAGATGCCTTTTTGGGATATCTCAAGTCTCAGAAAAAGTTTGTGAAAGGTACCAGTCCCTCAGTGGGGTTTGTAAGTCCTCAGAGCCTAAGTTCTGTGGAGTTACTCTTTGTGAAGTGTATGGGAACGAGCTGAAAAGCTGGATTTGCAGTTTGTTACGCAGAAATGTGTGTGAAGATTTTGTTCCTGATTTTAAAAATTATACACGCAAATGTGTGTTCCGTATAAGTTACTTAATACCCTTTAGAGACTTAAATACTTGGAAAACTTAGTGTTAACTGATTTTCAACATCTAAAGTATCCAACTCCCTTTTAATTAAAATTGAACTTTTGTTATATTAAAATCTTAGTATTTGCTCAATACCCTTAAAATTTATAAATGCGGGATAGAATTGAGTGGTCAACATTGCAGTAAATGTTATAAAATTTTGTTACTACATGAGTTAGAAAATGTGTTTCAGGAGTCCTTGCTCCCATTTCCTGTGTGGGGAATAGGAAATAATTTCTTTCTCTCCCAGTCCCCCCCTTCCCTCACTTCGCCTCTCCTTTATCCTGTTGTACTAAAATAATTCTTTGGTGAAACTTAGGAAAACTTCAGACAGTTATTTATCCATGAACTGTTTGCTGTCTATGTAGAACCAGGTAACATTTCGTTGAGCCTTGTCCCTTTTCACCATGTGTGGAGGATGACATGAAATGGCCAGGACATAGTGTTGTTGAGCTTTTGTATGTGTGTGCTCACTCTTCAAAGCTTGCTGGTTTTGCTTATTCTTTGGCTCAGTGTATAAGGAATTTTGAATCAGTGTGTAAGGAATTTTACTTGTAAAAGTTCTTACACTTTCTTGCTTGAGGAGTGAATATGGAAGTTTAATTGAATTTTACTTGAGACTCAGATTTTACTAGCTTACTGTTGCCTGAATACCCCTTTCCCTGCTCTGCCACCTTTACAGCTGTGAGAGATTCTACTTGATTACATTCATATCATTGCTTCCTTAAAATTTGTTTAATTTGTTAAATTTGTTAAAACTTGTTCCTAAGATAAAAATTGAGTGATTGCTAGTAAATTGTTTTTCTGGCTGTGATCTGTTGTTATTTATTCTTTTGCGGTGTTGGAACTCAGGGCCTATACCTTGGGGCCAGGCCACTTGACCAGCCTTTTTATATGAGTGGGTCCAAGAGGTCTTGAACTATTTGCCTAGGCTGGCTTCAAACCTGGAACCTCCTTGATCTCTGTCTCCTGAGTAGCTAGGATTACAGACGCCAACTGTGCCCATTGTGAGCTATTATTATTATTAAAAAACTTTTAGCCTTTTTTTTTTTTTTTTTTACTCAATCTTTTAGCCTTTTCCTGACTACTTTAGAATTCGGTTGACTTCCTTGAAGGGGAGTTACTTTAACAAACAGTGGTTTTAAAAAATCACCTAAGACTTATTTTGTATACAAATAAAAATAACTTTGTTAGCTTATCTTGAGTGGTTGTCATTATAGCTGAGTAACTTCCCTGTGCATTCCATCTTCCCTGGTCAACCTCAAAGTTGTCAATTACTACTTGCTTTGGAAATTTACAGTTATTTGTGTGAAGCCAGATTAAGTACAGTGTAACCAATCATCACATCCCCAGGGCCTTGTTTTTTAATCAGTAATTGAGAACAGTGCTGGATACCTTGCTTACATCTCTATTATGACCTTTGCTCCTTAATCAGTCTAAAGTTTAGGCAACACTGGGGCCAGAGACTTTTTCTAAAGATCTCCTAAACTGGATACATTTGAGCCCAGATTATGAAGTGGGGACACAACCTTTATGAAATACTAATGATGACTCTAGGTGTATGAAGCCAGTCATGTTCTAGTTTCTGAAACCATGGCAGTCCAGCATTTCATTGTTAATATTTTTGATTATTGCTCACCATGTTTTGGTTTTGCAAACAGTTTCTGCACTGTTATTTCCTGATGACGAGCTTCAGTTCTCTTTACTGGAGTCCTTGTAGTTTGGGAAAATGCTACTCTATCTTAAGGGAAAGAATGTTGCTTCTTGGAAGAGGTGTGGCTAAGACCATGTTCTGAGGGTATTCCTGTCTGAATTCAATTCTCAGTCATCTTCATGCTGGGCAAGAGATGTGCAGATAACTGGTACCAGTTAAGCTCTGATTTTAGTACTCACTTTCTGTCTCCATTTAGGTCATTGTTGAATTTGATGATATATATCTGTTTTCTTTATGACCCCTCTGGGGTTTGAACTCAAAGTTCCTCCCACTTGCTAGTAAGCAGGTACTGTTTTGCTTAGACCACACCTCTGGTCCTTTGCTGTTTGTGAAGAGCCTGTCACATTGAAAATGCTTAATAATTGTAAGTTATTAGTAATGCTGTTTTACTATTGCTCCTGTTACTTTGTTGCCCCCTTCTTCCTGCATTTCCTAAATACCTTTTTGGGAGCCAGTTTTTGCCTGAATTTGGTGGATGCCGTCCTGGCTTACCAAGAGAGTTGTTTGAGGCCAGTTAGGGGTGAGATTTGTGAGAATAACTTGAGGAGGCAAGTCCCCTTTTGGTTAAAACCTTGGACATGTGTCTCCTAGAAATTCTTCCTTAGAAGAGCCAGCCTCTGAGAAGGGCTGCCATTCTTCTAGGACTATACAGCTTGTGTGTGAGTCACAGCCCCACCCTTGGCAGTCACTCTGAATAGGTGCCACCCCTCCTCCCCCAACGCAGGTAATTACTAGCTTGATTTACTCCACTTCCCTCCTAGCTGTTGGGTACAAAGGTGAACAGTGAATAGTATGGAGCAGTGCTGTTTGGATGTAAATGTTGTAGCCCCTGTCTCACTGGCTGGAGCTAGCTTTTAGTACTCAGTCTTCACCATATCACCATATGTTTGGTTTAGCATAACGTCTAACGTGCAGTTCTTGAACTATAGTGTCAACATTTGTATGTCTTTGGTGTTGTCTCTTCCTCCGTTTCCTTTTGTTTTATGGGTTACTTGCTTTATTTTTTGTTTCTGTTTCAGACTTAAAGAGCTTTTTAAAATATCAGTGTCCATCCCTATCCTTAGGATTTAAGTTTTAAAAGCTGTCCATGTGTTTCCTTGTGTTTATACTCTTGGCATGTGTTCCAGATCTTTTGTGATAGAGCACTTTTCTTCTCTAATACCCATTGGCCTTTGCATTGCCTGTCCCATCTTTGTTGCCTTTTACAGTTAGTATTTATTTGTTTATTTATTGGGAGTATTGGGGCTTGAACTCTCTTCGTTAGTTATTTTTCAGATATGGTCTTAGGCTTTTTTAACTCAGGGCCTCACACTTGCTAGGCAGGCACTCCTGTGCCTGAGCCACTCCACCAGCCCTGGTGTTAGGCTTTTGCCTGGGATGAGCCTCATACTGATACTCCTACCCACAGCTGCAACCACCTTGGTCTTGCCAGCTTTTTGCCTGGGCTGGCCTTGAACCTCGGTCTCCTGATCTCTGCCTCTGGAGGAGCTGGGATTATGGGTGCCGGCCATAACACTGAGCCTTTCAGTCTAATTTTTAGTGGCTTGAGTTTGGAGCTCTGCACATAAAGGTGGGATGGAGTTCTGGAAAGGGGGTTGTAGGTTTGATGGAAGAGGAAGGATTTCTGTGTTAAATTTCCTACCAGATTCAGGTGTAGGCATACTTTCATTGAAATGTATATGCTGATTAAACCTTTTCACCCAAGATTTATGAATCCCTTCTGTCTTCTACTTGCTTTACGTTCTAGTGATCTTTCTTCTTTAGTGTGATTCTTAACACCCTTCAGATACCTACAAAAGTTTGCATTCTAGATTTAATTACTTTCAATGCAATTACATTTCCTTTGGAACTCTACTCTCCCTCTGACTTACACAGGTAAGCCAAAGCCCCCAGCAGGGGATGTGGGCCATGCTGTGATTTAGAAGGGGTGGTTGTCACCCAGCGTTGGGTTGTAAATTGTAACTAGCACTAAAATAATAGAATATGATAAAAACCTCCTGATGTCTTGTTTTTATGGATTATGTCTAAGTCTAGTAGTACCTGAAGCTGGTAATCTTGCATTTTAGATTTTAAATCATGAAGGCTAAATTTAGGTTGTGAGCATTCTATAAAAACAAAACAAAACAAAAAAAATGCCAGAGTGGGTTTACATTTATTGAGTATGTATTTTGTGTCTTTTTAAAGGGTTTCATATTATATTTCATTTAATGTGAAGATTGGTGTGGCAGAAATGTTTAGTTATCCCCTTGATTGGTTGATAACTCCCCAAGTTAATTAGCGGTGCTCTCTTCTGTGCAGTCCTGTGGGTGTTCCTCCGTCCTGCTCAACTCTTCATATGTCATTCTGTTGAGTTGCATGCCAACAAAAACTAGAAGGTACTTCTCAGATTTGCTTATGTTGTTTCTACTGATAATTTTGCATTTTAAATATCAATCCAGTAGACTTGTTTCAACGAAAACTCAGGTTGAATGCTTCGGGAACACTCAGTGCTAGCCAACATTTATAGTGTCCATCGTGAGGCTTAGACCTTGTTCTAAGTCCTTTATGTGTGTGGATTTATGTAGTCCTCTGAGCTTTATGCAGTGGATCTGAATATCACCCCTATTTTGTAGATGAGAAAATTTAAGCACAAGGAGTAAATGGTAGAATTGTGATTTGAACACTGGCTGTTTGACTCTAGGATGGCTAAAGCATCTTATGAACTGTTGCTGTCATATTTCTTGGGTAAGAAAAATGTATACTGGGGAAATGGACCTTGGGAAAATAGTAAAAATCTTGGATCATTGATTACTTTTGCTTCTCTTTAAAAACTTTGTGTTTTAAAGAACAAAAAATTCAAAATCCCAGTGCATTATGGGGTGTGATTGATGCTAGAAATGCAATATCTTTTTAAGACCATGATTTTATATCAGAGGGTCCCATAAAAGAATAGCTGCCTCCCCCCCAGTAGTTCCCTGAGGGGAGTTTTAGAAATGAGAAAGGGTGGGTGGTTTGGGAGGGACCATAGGCAGTGTGACTTTAATTGACACATGTATTTTTTTTTTAAATTCATTTATTCCACATGTGTACTTTGGATTTGGTTGTCACTTTTGAAAATTTGTGCTAATTTATTGTTGTGAGTTTAGTTTCCACATAAGTTTTGCGTGAGAATCACCTGAAGAATGTTTTTAAACGTCTTGTGCCTGATTGGGTTTTACAGACCCAAGTGGTTGGTTGGGGAAAATGTTCAAGCTCTGGATTGGCACCACTGTATGGCCAGAGTTGGGAGCAGTTGTCCTAGAGGCAGACTGGGTGAAGTGGCTCTTGAGTGTGGCAGATGTTAGTGTGTCTTTAGTTCAAATGAGCGTGTGTGTGTGTGTATATCTATATCTTTTATTGTTTGATATTCAAGGAGACCGAGCATGTTATGGGGCAAATTGTGCAGTGCTGTTAACTGTTTTTTTTTTTTTTTTTAAAGGCACCCTTTGAATTTAGCTTTATGAGGCATTTAATTCCTCAATTACTTGCTAAGAATTATCACCTGGGGAAGAGTGTGGTGACACATGCCCATCCCAGCTTGTGGGGAGGAGGCAGAGGCAGGAGGATCTCCAGTTGAAGGCCAGCCTGGGAACCCCCACCTACCCCCCAAAAAAAACCTCCAGAAGAATGACCATGTGGGTGGGTTGCATGGAGTTCATTCTTGTGGGGTTGTGCCCAAGATAATATAGGTTGAATAGTAACCTTAGTTGATTCTTGTAATGAGGTTTAGTAATACACCCCAGTGGGGTACTGTTTTGGTCTTGGTTTGTTCTGCTTCTTTTTAGCTATAGGAATTTGGGCAGAAGCCTCAGCCTGTTTTTTCGTTTTTTTAAATAATAGGGTAGCGCTGTTGGGTCTTAGGGGGCTTAGAATTAAATAAAATAATGCTTATGATGCAGTGGTTTGCGAGTAGTGGCAGTTTTGCACTGAATGGAGTGTGTGTGGTTGTCAATACTAGGGGTGGGTGCTACTGGCATCTGGTGGGTTGAGGTATGGGATGCTGCTACATGTCCTACAGATACAGGGTAGCTATGCCCACCCCCAAACATCCCTAACGTCACAGTGTATAGAAACCATGCCTAAGACATTAGCAAAGTGCTCGCCAGTGAGTGTTGGTGGTGGTTAAACTTGAGGCTTATCTTTGCTCTTCCTTTTCTGTGACCACTCTTAACACTGGACATAAGTTTCATGTTTACTGTTTCGGGTTGGTAGTCAGGCCTTTTAATCTCCTTTGAACTTTGAAGTTGCTGTAAGCACCATCTATCTTATAAAAGTCTAAAAACTATAGCCTGTAAGTTAACTAATAAGGAAATAAATAACAAGATTCACAGGGCTTATAGGGAACTCCAGGTGAAGCTAGTGTAATGTGAGAGATGATGAGTTACATCCTTGTGAATGAGTTCCAGGAGAAACTCTTCCCCTTGCACAGGCTTCTTCCAGCTAAGTAGTTGACTTTGAAGCCTGTGGCTTTGACCTGAGTGGAAAGCCTGCTTTGTCCTTAGTGTTCACACACGGCTAGATTTTTTTTTTTTATTTATTCACATGTGCATACATTGTTTGGGTCATATCTCCACCTTGCCCCCCTCCACCACGGCTAGATTCTGATACATCTTCCTGTTACCAGTTGTTGGTTTTTCATAAACTTAGGTGCCTTCTGTGTGGCTCCAGTTGAGAATTTTAGAACCATGCTTATTAAAGTTAAATATTTTACTTTTTACCATTGAGAAGTACATATGGAATTTAGCCTTGTTACTCCATGAAATTAGAAGCACCATTTTGTGCATACTATTTTTTTTTTTTGTATACACGTGCCTTTTTCTGGAGTCAAAAGACAATTCAACAAATCAAGGTTAAAGAGCTCATTGGATTTCATTTGTGATTCATGAATGGAAAGCACCCCATCAATAAAAAGTAAGAAGATGCTCTGTTGGGCATAGCAGGGTCTTGGGAATGCCAGGCCACCACTCTACCACTGAGCTACAGCCCCAGGTAACTTGGGCAGGAACAAGAAAGCAACAGTACAAAAAAAGCAAGTTGGTTAATACCTGATTACTTCAGGGTGCTTTAGGAGAGGGAACTTCCTTGGGGACTTGGCAATCATTTCTTTCCTGAAGGTGAGATAAACAATTTAGAAGTTTAGCTCAAGTGACTTCACATTGGTTTGGTTTCTTGAGGCCTACTGCAGGAGCTCAATCCATATTAGTAGCCTCCCATAAAATAACACTGGAAGAGAGGTCCACAGTGTTACTCTTAGAGTAACTTTCATAAGTTGATATTTAGGCTTCCAGCATGACTCGAGATAGATGTCTGCTTAGCAAGCCTGAGGCCCTGAATTCTGTCCCCATTACTGCAAGAAAAAAAAAAAAAAAAGAGGCCTTTAAAAAATGTACAGAGGTCATAGCCAGGCACTGGTGGCATACGCCTTTAATCCTAGCTATTCAGAGTCAGAGATCAGGAGGATTGAGGTTCAAAGCCAGCCCAGGCAAATAGTTTGTGAGACCCTATGTCAAAACTCTTCACAACATAGGACTGGTGGAGTGGTTCAAGGTGAAGGCCCTGAGTTCAAGCCCCAGTAACGGGGGGGATGCACACATTTCATGTAACAAGTTTGTGTTTTCAAATTTTGATAGTTTTGAAATTGTCACTTTATTTATAGATGTAATTCAGCTCTCACATGCATAGTATGAATGGTTCACATTTTAATTTTACATTTTCATACACAGGTATGCAGATCATTCTTTTTTTGGGGGGGGGGTCTCTGATCAGTTTTGTGCTTGTCTATTACATAGCTTGATTTATCTTGGTTATTTAGCCACATAGTGAATTGCAGTACTCATTTGTATTTTAATGTTTCCTAGTTAGTTCCTTTGTTTTCCAAGTCCTCTACTCCAGTTATGTTATGAGAAATGTTTTCCTTTCTGCCATCGTTTAATATTAGACTTTGTAATTTCTGTCCACTTCAGTTTTCTGTAGGATTTTTGAGACTTAATCTTTCACGTGTGTATGTATCTTTGTATACATTCAAACTTGTTTTTGTAGTCTGTTACTTTTAACCTTATTTACAATAAAGTTTACTCTCCAGAACCATAGGACTTGAAACAGAGGTGGAGGAGATCTTAAAGACTTAGTGTAAGAAACTACATTGTGTGTTTTTGAGAGAGCGTCTGTGTAGCCCAGGCTGGCCTCCAACTCAGATCCTCCCACCTCAGTCTCCCAAGTGCTGAGATTACAGGTTTGCGCCAGCATCTTGCATGGCAACATCCACTATTCTGTACCAAAAAGAAATTTGCAGTTTAATTATATTTGCCTTTCCATTCTCCTCTAAGATACCTAGAAGTGACTGAGAAGAAATAGTCAGGTGCATATCAACGTTTGTTGGTTTAACAGTCTTTGCAACTGAAGAAGTACCACATGGTGGCTGATAGTTCAGATTGTGTAATTCATAGTGACATCTTTACCACACTTGGGCTTTGTCTTCTTCATAGGTGTTGTAAAGGTTAGACTTTTGCATATTCTTGACAGATAAATATTAGCTGTTCCATCATTGATACAAGCTTAATCTGGAAATAACTTTATGGAGTTCCATTGTATATTTGCTTTGTATTTTTCCAGATTTTGCTTTTACCCACAAAACAAAACAAAACAAAACAAAACCTCAAGGTCTGCCAAGCAGTACGGCCATCTTGTAAGTTAGGAAAATAAACACCCATGTGTTGAAATGGTGGCTCTTGGGCAGAGAACCCACAGACTTCCTGTTCTAAGTGGAATGCTGCTGTGCTGCCCTCTTGTGGCCGTTTGGAAAATGGAGATTAAAAATTAAATGGAACTAATTTTGGAAGCGCTAAGCTGCTGGTTTTTCAAGTTCACGTGTAAGAAATATTTTTTATATGTTTCAGAAAGGATTTTGAAGGCACGACAGATCCTTTTTATCCACAAGTGAAGTGTTGACTTTTTTCTTTTAAGAAATTTTTTTTTATTTATTCACATGCACATACATTGTTTGGGTCATTTCCCCACCTTGCCCCCCTACCCCACCCTCTCCCCACCTCCCCAACCTTTTTCTCTTAAGCATTAGTTTTTGTTGGAATCTAGAATCCCACTTTTCACTTGTTTGTTTACTTTTTTTTTTTTTTGGAAGAATGACCAAAATCAAATGTTTATTTTTATAACTGTAAGCGCTATCCACATGTGTCCACTACTAGTTTTTCCAGAAGAAACATGCCACAAATAAGCAAACAGCATCTGCTAATTGGCGTGTGTAGACTCAGTAGCGGTCTCGTAATGAGTACAGGGCGTGCACATCACAGATTTTAGTGTAATGTGTAGTATGATGACAGGTCTTTAACTTTTCCACAGACCTGTTGCATTTCTGGCTGGAGAAAAATTTGCAGGGTCACACTGCATCTATGCTTTTTTAGCAGGGGGGGGCGGGGGGGGGCAGCAGTACAGGGCCTGAGGCTTTGCTAGGAAGGTGCTCTGCCACTTAGCCACTCTGCCTTATTTGGGTTGGGTATTTTTCGAGATAGGGTCTTGAGAACCATTTGCCCAGATTGGCTTCAAACTCTGGTCTTCCTGATCTCTGCACCCCAAGTAGCTGGGATTACAGGTGTGATCACCAGTGTCCAGCTTGGCACTCATGCTTTTAAATGCATCAGTTGTTCCTTTACTTTCTGTTGTATGTCCCTTGTAGTTTTTTGTCTAGCTAAAAATTATGAAACTTGTTTGTATCTTAGATTTTTTTTTTCTGTTGTATGTCCCTTGTAGTTTTTTGTCTAGCTAAAAATTATGAAACTTGTTTGTATCTTAGATTTTGCATAATTTTCAGATAAACTTGTTTTTTTATGAGAATTTTGTAAGTGGTAAATAAACCTGAAAATTTAGTTTTTAATTGCCACTGGAGATCGTGTAACTTCATTATTTTATTACTGAATGCTTTATTGAAGGACTTGTGTCCCTGAACTGAATTTGACACTCCCACTCCTGCCCTCGCCACCATACTAGGGATTGAACTCAAGCAAGTGGTCTGCCACTTGAAATGTCCTCAGCTCCCCCTGCTCCCCCTTTTTCCTTCTTGAGGTGGTCTTTCTCTGTAGCTCAGGCTTCCCTCCAACTTGAGATAATCCTGGCTCATCCTCCCAAGTCTGGGATTGTCTGTGTGTGCCACCATGCCTGGCTTTCTTTATAAGAGTTTTCTGTGTTTTCAGCATGAAAGCTACGAGTTTAGGAATCATGGTATTTAGTATTACAATAAGGTATTAATAGGAAATGTCCTGTCCGTGAAGGAATACACTGTGCCCTAAATGTGGAGGCATTTTTTCCAAGTAATTTACAATTTTTCATAAGTTCAATTTATGAAAATTGAATAATGCCTTTACTAAGGTGCCTTAAAAAAATGCATGCTCCTCCCCATATATATTTATTGTTTTGCATCTGACTTGCTGTTTTCAAAACTAGTTTTTTTTTTTGGTTGGTGGGACAGGGGTTTGAACTCAGCTTCAGGCTTGCAAAGCAAGTGCTCTACTGCTTGAGTTATACACCTCTTGTTCATTTTGGAGGTGGAATCTTGCAAACTATTTGCCTGGTCTGGCCTTGAACCTCGATCCTCCCAATCTCAGCCTCCCAGATAGTGAGATTACAGATGTGAGCCACCAGTGCCTTTTTTAAAAGATAGGGTCTTGCTATGTAGCTCAGGCTGGCTTTGAACTCACAATTATACCCATGTGCCATCACACCAAGCCACAAATAATTTTAAAAGTGCTCAGTCTTTCATTCATGCCTTTAGTTCATGTTGTGTAGGATTGAGTGTCTGACTTCCACTGTCTTAGGTTTCACTCTTGTGGATGATTTTATTTTGAATAGTGAACTAGTTCAAACATTATAACTACTTTAAGACTTAACATTAAACAACTGAATTCACCAGTTAGCTTCAGTCCTAAAATCTTAATATCATTTTCTGAGCACACCTGGCTTCCTCAGTCCCCACAGGTAAAGACAACTGTATTTGTTTAACTTTTCTTGGGCTTCATAATTTTTTTTTTAAATGCCTTAGTTACACAAGCTAATCCATGGAATCTACAAGTGTACTTCAGATAACCCATCTGACAGAGGAAGCGACTGTTACCAACTATAGATTGAAATGCACTTACACGGCTAATAATACACGTTGATAGGTATATAGCTGCTTCCTAAGAGCTATTGAATGCACTGTTCCATTTCTAGTCGTCTTCTGCACAAGTGCAGAAATGCACAGCTGTACAAGAAGACATAAGGAAGGATATTTATAGTTTTACTGGTTACAGTGAACATTGGAAATAATAAAAATATTCTGCCTTGAAATAGAGAAGTAGGGAAATTTGTCTATGTTGAAAATAACGTGGATCCTTGGTGGGGAATGTTCAAATTGGCTTATGGGAATGATGTAATGCACTGAGGAAGGCATTGACAATACATTGCATTACATCAGCCACGATTCCTGCTCTCCAGCATAAAGACCAAAAGCATTTCTAGTTATTGGGCTGTGGTGTTATCTTCAGTAGAATAAAAGCTGTTTTTTATGGCTTTCTGTGTTTTTAAACTGGTAGTTAAAGATTTTCAGTCTTGTTGGAATGTGTTTTTATTTATAGGAACATATGGACCACACGTTGGACTTCTACTGACAATTTTAGTTACTGGTGATTGCCAAAATGTTTATAGTAGCTTAAAACTGAGCCAGTCATTTCAAAAAGTTGGCAGACTGTATATTCTAGAAAGTCAGTAAATCCTTTCCTGATGTGCTAGTGCATTACCAGGCACGTGGACAGGATGGGCTTAGCACTCAGGCCTTTGTGTGGGTCAACAAGTAGCCTTGTTGAACATGGGATAGGACATAGATGTTTCCTCTAGGAAACATCCTTTGTGCTTTCCTAAGCTCGCAAAATTAGGTATTTAGTTTGCATAAGCAGTGTGTTGAGGGGTTGGAGGTGTGCAGCGCTAGGGCTTCTTCTCACTCTCCAGTGGTTCAGTGTGGCTGGAGCAAGTGGGCTTGAGGGAAGGAATGGTTAGGTGATGAGCCCAGGGGTGTGGGGGATCGCCAGAGGTGTTTGACCAAGCATGCTGAGATTGGATGACCAGGGCATTTAAGGGGCAGCATCAGCTCTCCCTAGTAGCTCAGGCCTTTGTATGCACACAGCTGCTTTTGTTACGTAAATGAGCTTCTGAGTTCCTCTCCTCAAACCCCTTTCAGGGAGACTCCCCTTCCTGAGTCCCTTATTTTATAAGGAAATTCTGGAGCTAATTCTGTAACTTTGTATAAGCAAATGGTGGAGGCAAAACTAAACTATTGCAGCCAGTGCTGAGGATTTCACGCTACTGAATGTTGAATAGTTAGCTGGAAGAACTTTGTGCCAGAAAGGGAATCTGAGCTTGGTTGTGAGGTTTGCACATTCACACTTGTGGGGTGGGCACAGCTGTCATTTGATGCTCTGTGACCCTATGGGTGGATATTACTGGTTAAAAGGTGGTATAGTCTTGTCGTCTAAGACTAGAACTGCGTGCATTAGAGCCTTCCCTTTAAGACAACCTTTTTGTATTAGCATATGTTAATTGTACAAAGGATTTCATTCTGATATGTGACAACATGCATGCATATACTTTGATCACATTCACCCCATGCTACTTTTTCTTAACTGTACTTCCTCCTCCTCCCTTTAGATGGTGTTTAGTGGGTCTCATTGTGGTGTTTTCTTACACATGCATAATGTACTTCTGTAGTCACTCCCCCTCCCCCACTGGTCACCTTTTCTTCCCTCCTCCTACCTGTGGTTTTCCCCAAACTCCCTCTTTTATAGTCATGTCATGTTTTTACAGGTCTAGATTCCACATGCGTGAAACATGCAATATTTGTTTTTCTGAGCTTGGCTTATAGCGCTTCACATGATCTCCATTTTCATCCATTTCCCTGTAAATGGCATAATTTCATAATTCTTTGTGGCTGAATAATACTCCATTGTATATATGTGCCACATTTTCTTTACCTAGTCAGTTGTTGGGTACCTAGACTGGTTCCCATATTGTAGCTGTTGTAAATAGTGGTACTATAAACCATGGGTGTGCAGGTGCCTCTCCTATATGTTAATTTACATTCCTTTGGATATATGCCCAAGAATTTCTTTCTGGGTTTTTTATTTTTTTATCTTGATGAGACTGGGGTTTGAAGTCAGGGTTTTGAACTTGCAAAGTAGGTACTCTACTGCTTGAGCCATGCCTCCAGGTCCCATTGACCATTATTTTATTGAGAAGTTTTACATTGATTTCATCAGGGAAATTGGCCTACAATTTTCTTTTTTTGTCCTTATTCAGTTTGAGTATTGGGGTAGTACTGACTTCATGGGATGAATTTGGTTGAGTTTCTTTTCAATTTTAGGGAATAGTTTGAGGCGCACTGGTGTTAGTTCTTTAAAGGTCTGGTAGATTTGGCAGTGAATCCCCTTGGTCCTGGTAGAGCCTACATTTTTAATAATTTATTTTTATTTGCTGGGCACTGTGTCTCATGCCTGTAATCCTACTCAGGAGGCAGAGATTAGGAGGATCCCTGTTCAAAGCCAACGTCGGGCAAATAGTTCACAAGACCCTATCTCAAAAAAGGGTTGGTGGAGTGGCTCGAGGTAAAGTCCCTGAGTACCACAAAAGAATTTTTTAAAATTTATCTTTTTATTATTGTGATACGGGGGTCTATTGGGACGTTTACCAAAGTTCTTACAATGTATCATAGTTGAATTCACCCAGAGCCTGCATTTTAAACTACTACTCTGTAGCCTTCCTCATCTCTTCCCTGGCCTGGCAATTACCCCTTGATTGGTCACAGGTGTGGAGTGACTCTTACACCTTAGCTGTTGTAGTCAGCCTGGACTGTAAAGGGCTAAGGAGCCAATGAGACTGTGAAAGTGTGAGTCATTGGTTAGCAGGAATGCCCAACTGTTTGGGGACCCGTATACTAGGGACATGGTTTTTTTTCCTGACTTTCTCAGGCTTTGATCCTCTATGGTAAGACAGAATTTGAGTTTAGAACCAGATTTGGATTGGAGTCCCTGCTTTCCCCCACCCTCATGCTTTCTAGTTTTGTTACTGGCATTATTGGCCAGGTTACTTAGAAAATCTTAGTTTCAGCCTTAATGTGGGAATAATAGTGCCTGATAGGGTTGTTGTGGGGAGTAAGCAAAATAGTACATGTAAAGTATTTAGCATAATGCCTGACACCTGTAAGGTCATTAGGCAATTTATTTTTTTCCCATCTTTCTCTCAGTCTTAAGGTAGAGCCCCTTCCTCTCATTTACTCCTCCTTGCTTCTTCCTAACTTGCTTGCTATGGATACACAGGGTATTTGGGTCAATCCTGGCTTCCATTGTGCAAGCGCGTGTATTCTGTAGATATTGGTCAAGTGAGAATGGCGCCTCTCTAATTAGAAGACACAGTGATAGCAAATACGAAGCTTCACTTTTTTACCTTTCAGGTTAAGTGCCACATATGGCTTTTTTTCTTTTTTTAAGTGCTGAATTTGAAGGCTTACTCTTAACTTTTTTTTTTTTTGTGGTACTGGGGCTTGAACTCAGGGCCTAACCTTGAGCCACTCCACCAGCCCTTTTTTATAATGGTTTTTTTTTTTGAGATGGGGCGGGGGTGTCTCAAACTATTTGTCTTGGCTGGCTTAGAACCTTGATCCTCCTAATATCTGCCTCCTGAGTAGCTAGGACTATAGGCGTGAACCAGTGGCACTTGTCAAGGGTTTACTCTTAAGCTAATATTGCTCCAGGTTCTGGGTTTCTGTTTGCTTACCCAAGCTTGCTTCTCCCAGCCCTGATCGTTTTTAAAGAAAAGAGATGAGTGAACCATCTACTTCTTGTTTTTTGTGAATTCATCAGTAAGTCTTTTGAACTTTAAAGTATCTTTACTCCCACAAACATGCTCAATTGCTTTTTCACTCATAGAAAAGGAAGGGTTCTTATATTGTCTTATCTGTTTGAGGTCATGATACCTGCATCTCTCAACCTACCTTTTGTTTATACTTTGTGGCTTCACTGTCACATCCCTAGTTAGGTTAGATTGCTTTTCCCTGAGTGCTGTTTGGAATGAGGAAGGGAAAAAGGGGAATGTGTGGAGACCATTCTGCAATTTAGTCATTCTTAGTAGAACCAGCACTTTTTTTTGGAGGTAGGACTCCTGGATTGGGACTAGCATGTATATATTTTTATAAGGCTCCCCACAAGTCTCATTTGTACCTCACATTGAGAACCTCTGAATGGATAGCTGCAACCAGAATTGCATTCTTCCTCTGGGTTAGGAGGTTTTGTTGTTTTTTTTTGTTACTCTGTTGTCTTGGGGGAAATGATACTTAACAGATAAAACCTAGTGAATTCAGCCAGCTGCCTAAGCTACTCAGGAGCCAAAGATGAGGAGGATGGCAGTCGAAAGCCAGCCTAGGCAAGCAGTCTGTGAGACCCTGTCTGGAAAATGCCCAACACAAAAAAAGAGCGGGTGGAATGGCTCAAGTGGTAGAATACCTTCTCAGCAAGTGTGAGGCCCTGAGTTTAAGCCCCAGGGCTCCCCCCCCCCCCCGCACCTCCCCCCCTAATAAAGAAAATTTAAAAAAGACCTAGTGGATTGAGATCAGCCTGGTTTTAGAGCTTACTGTTTTAGCAAGGGCTGAGTGTTGCTTTAATTCTCATCTTCTCATACTACACTGTCTTCTGAATCTTTGTGAAAGAATTAATGTACACAGGTCATCTGGTGTGTGGTATCATGTACACATTAAATAGACACTGAGAATAATAATAATAAAAGATTATTTGCAATAGGAAAAAATAAATGTGAATTTGAAGAGCTGGGTCTTACATTACTAACCTGCTAACATCGTACCACAGACTCGTGGCAGTTCTTAAATGGTTTTCTCTGTCTGTCTGTGTCTCCCTTTTAAATGAAGTCACTCAGCCTCTGAAGAAGCTTCGGGTTCAGACTCGGGCAGCCAGTCGGAAAGTGAGCAGGGCAGTGACCCAGGAAGTGGACATGGCAGTGAGTCCAACAGCAGCTCTGAGTCTTCCGAGAGTCAGTCCGAATCTGAGAGTGAGTCTGCTGGCTCCAAATCCCAGCCAGTCCTTCCAGAAGCCAAAGAGAAGCCAGCGTCCAAGAAGGAGCGGATAGCTGACGTGAAGAAGGTATCTTCTTTGGTGTACAGTTCAAGTACAAGTGCACAGCTGGGCAGGACCAGCTAGCACACCTTTGTTTCCTGGGAACCCTATAGAATACCTTGATTGCCTAGCAATCCTGAGATTCTGAGTTCAAGCCCCAGTACCACAAAAAAAAGTATATAGAACACTATAGCCACCTCTCTAATACAGCACTCGTGCATTACAAATACTGATGACTTCTCTTGTCCTAATTGATATAGCTGGGCTAGAGGTGTGGCTTAAGTAGTAGAGTGCCTGCCTAACAAGCAAGGTCCTGAGTTTAAACCTCAGTACTACAAAAAAAAAAAAAAAAAAAAAAGAAAAGGGTTGATACAGTTAATAACAGACCTCTAAGAAAAATAATAACACGAACCATCCAATTACAGGACATAGAAGCAAATTTTTATAGTTTGGTCTTTAGCTTTTAAAAACGATAGTTTAAAAAATTATATTGTGCTAATTCCAGAGAGAAACCATTGATGAATGATAGCAGCTCTTCTTTGGATTGTAGAGTACAGCTGTGGAGCTTAGTGATAGGTGATTGTGACCCAAGAGTAAGGACTTTTTTCCCCTAAATCAGGATCTTGCAGTGTAATCCAGACTGGCTTAGAACTCAAAATCTTCCAGCCTCAGCCTCCTGACTGCTAGAATTACAGACCTATAGCACTGTGCCTCATGAAAAGACAGGTTGTATTATCTGCATAACTGAAAAGAAATACTTCTCAGAGAAAAACATTATCTGTGTGGAGGTATTGTAGGTGTTCTTCGCTTAAAAGAATCTTCTAGCAAAGGATGAAAAAGGCAAAAACTGAGTTGCATAACATTTTCTTACTACTGTCCAAACTTTGGCATGCATTCCTTTTGGTGGAAAAAAATAATTTCCTGGTCTAATCAGAATGCAGCTGATCTTTTAAAATTTCCTTTTGAGAGAATTATGTGTTAATCACTGAAATTATAAAAACATAGCTTTAAAAAATTTTACATAAAATGCCCTAATGAAATAGAAGATTTATGCTAACTCATTTTCTTTAAGCTATATGCTAAGATACAGATCTGTATACTCAGATTTCCATAATACTACAGATGATTTCACATTTCTTAAAAGTTCTGTCGACTACCTTCAACAAACCTGAAACTAACAAAACCACTTTGAAAGCTCTGGAAGCACACTTGGATTAACTTGTTACTTCATTCTTCTTTTGCCTGCATAATCACTGCTTAATAGTATTAGCCCAGTTGGAGTAGTTGAGTGGGCCTTGAGTGATAGTTATTCTAAAATGAGAATTTCCAAATAAGGCTTCTTTTTCTGTATACGTTATTTTCTTTCTTTTTTGCTTGGTGGTACTAGGGGTTGAACTCAGTCTCATGCTTGCTAGCAAGTGGCTCTACTGCTTGAGTCACTCTGCCAGCCCTTTGTGCATTGATTATTTTTGAGAGATGGTCTTGCTTTATGTCTAGGCCAGTCTGGACTGTCATCCTCCTAGTTGTACTTCCCTCCATAGCTGGGATGACAGGCATACACCACCATGTCCAGCTATTGGTTGAGATGGGGTCTTGTGACTTTTTTTTGCCCAGGCTGGTATCACATTGCTGTCCTCCCAATCTCCACCTTCCAAGTAGTGAGGATTATGGGCTTAAGCCCCTGCACGAGGCTGTGCACATCCTTTTCACAAACAGGAGAAAAGGCTTATTACCTATGTAAGAGCATTCAATAATGAGTGATTCCATGGCAGATTTTTCATGGAAGAGTTGAATTTGATATCTTTAGCCCCTAAAAAGGACAAATAAGAAGATTTTAGGATGTAAGCATTATAGTATATACTGTATGAAAGTCACAGTAGTTGGTTCAGAATGCCTACCGAGTATCTCAAAGTAATAAGATTGATCAACATGATTACATTTAAATGATTTAGCTATGACAGGTAATGACAGCCTCGTAAGAATCTGTGTTTAGAGTGGTTTCAAGTGGTAGAGTGCCTCTAACAAGTGTGAAGCCCTGAGTTCAAACCCTAGTTAATCAAGTAATTCCACAGTACTAGCAGAGGTCCAAGAAGGAGTGGGGGTGGGCAGCTACTCTCCTTCCTCTGCTAGATTTGTCTAGTGCATTTGGCATTTGTTTGCTTCTTCTATCTGCCTCATTATTCCTAACTCCTCCTCTTTTTTTCCTCTCCTTGATCGGTAAGGGGTTTGAACTCAGGACCTCGTACTTCCTAGGTAGGCACTCACCCCCTTAAATCACACATCCAGCCCCCTAACTCCTCCTTATTGGATCTTTTGGCCTTTAACTCAGATGATTCTAAGGCCATTAGGGAATCTGAGAACACTGAATTAATTACATGATTTTATTGGATTCTAGTTCTGAAATGCCTACTCCTGGCTCATTTTGTTTTCTTTCTTTTTTTCCCTCCTTTGTGGTACTGGGTTTGAACTCAGTGCCTCACACTTGCTAGGCAGGCGCTCTACTACTTGAGTCATTCTACCAGCCCATCTTGTTCACTCTTTGTTTTTCTATGGTTCACTCTAGCTTTTTAAAAATTCATTGGTTAAGAATGTCTTCTGTCTGTGTGATGACATTGTGTTTGTGTGGGTTTTCTCTCAAATAAATTTTAACTTCATTAGGGTCTACTCGCCACACTTTTTTTTTTTTTTAATTTTTTTTGTGGGACTGGGGTTTGAACTCAGGGCTTTGTACTCTATTGCTTGAGCCACACCTCCAGTCCTTTCTGCTCTGGTTATTCTGGAGATGAAGTCTCAAGAACTGTTTCCCTGGGATGGCCTTGAACCTCGATCCTCCTTAGCCTCCAAAGTAGCTGGGATTATAGATGTGAGCCACAAGCACCTGTATCTGCACATTTTTTAAGTTAAACATTTTAGTAATCTCAGATGGTGACTTCTCTTCTGTATATTTTATGTCTCATGTTTCCAAATATTTTCGTGACACTGGATTGGCTGCCCTTCTATTTTGATAACAAACCCCTCTATTTAAAATCATGGCTTTCATGCATCTCTTCTCCATGTTTAGCTGCTTTTAAACATCTTCCTGCCAGTGTTCCACAGTCTGTTCAAATTCCTTTTGCTTACATGCAAGTTCATTTAAAAACACAGAATGTACTTACTGTGTCGTAATGTCTGGGGAGGAGATATTTTTTTTCTCCTCAGCTAATTCCTCTTTTAAACTTAACCTTTTAAATCACCGGTGAGGACTGTTACTAAAAATCAGGTGGGAGAGACAAAGGGCTAATTTTCTACAGAATAAAAGTAGGTGTGTGAGACAAAGGAAAAAAAAAAAAAAAAAGAGTGGCAGTGGTTCTCATTCTGAGAGAGCTTCTAGCTAAATGGCATGATTTTTGTTTGGTTAGACCTGATGGGGTGCGGTGCTTGTTTTTTTGAGTTCCTGAGTGGATTCCTGCAGTCAAAGTTGAAACTCCAAGCATTAGGAACGTAAGATTCACTAGTAAGTAAGTCTTTGTGTTTAGTGGAAATGCTAGCTGTGTGACCTTGCCATATTATTCAACTGTAAGCTTATATTTTAATGATAGGTAGGCAGTGCACCTCACAGTTTAATAGCTATTAGGTAATGAGGACATGGTGGGACCTTGTGGCCTGGGATGATAATACCAGTGCTTTTTAAACATAGTGCTTTGTTTCTTTAATAAAACTAGCAAGACAACCCTTTTGATACTCAGTTAATTGAATGATCTTGAATTGAAATAAATGCTCCAGTATGAAAATAGTAAATGAGGGTTAAGAAAAAGGATTCATACAGAATCTATTTTACAGATGTGGGAAGAATATCCCGATGTTTATGGGGTCAGGAGGTCAAACCGAAGTAGACAAGAACCATCACGATTTAATATCAAGGAAGAGGTAAGAAAAAGTTTTGAGGGCTTACATTTAATTTCCTGTCTAACCTCATCCTTTGTGACTTTGGGATGCAGTACCATTATAAGACTGAACTTTTAGGCAGGAGTTATGTGAGCCTAATGTGAACTTTCTGGAGACAATTTAATTGAGACTAAAAATACAATGCAGAGTGAGCATTGGACCACAGAGTTAGAGAGCGGTGTCACCTTGTTCTCTTAAGTTAAATTTCTCATAGTTAAATTGTAGCAAGAAATTTACTTTTAGAACCTCTAGCTTCCAAATCTAGGTTTGTTTAAATGAGTAACCCGTTTGATGAACAAGTGACACAGTGGAAATAGTTTCAGACTAAGTCCTGGGGAAGGAGGATGGAGCGCTTATTTTTGGTAATGTGTTTTCTCTTGTTTAATTTCTGTAGACTTGGTTTCTGTATGAGATACAAAATTAGTTTCTCATGTATTCACCCTTCTCTCTAATTGTGAGAAATGTAGTAGATTGGTGATTTTTAAAACTGGTATTGTGTACTGGGTTCCCTTGTCTATAGAATCAGATTTTTCTTTCACCTTTCTCAGATTTTGTGATTTTTCATTTTTTTGGAGTTTTAATCTTCATAGTAGGTTTACAGACTAGATTCAGAAGACATACCCTTATCTCAGTGAAATGTCCCCTTTCTGCCCAAGAAGGACTTTGCTGTTTTTAGCTATATTAACAGTCTTCTGATGAAAGTTAGATATTGATAGCCAAAGGTAGTGAGTTGGGTGTGGGTTTTTAGTAAGTGTATTTTAAAAATCTAATTGAGCAAACCTAACCTGCATTCCTTTTGTGATGTTTGGTTTGAAATGACTTCCGAGCCGGATTGCCCTTGCTTTCCTTTTCTACAGTGTCTGATACTAGCTGAGTTACATTTGTTATATCCAGTCACTTCTTTGTATAAATCTTTTCCTCTTTTATATATTAATACATCACATGAGATGAACAGCAATAAGAATAGTTAGAGTTAGAAAACCCTTTTGCTGAGTTTCGGGGAAAAAGCACTGTTCAGTGTCTGTGAGTATAACTCCTTGGCCTAGTGCTATTAGCAGTCCACTTTCACTCACGATTAGACTTGCTGTATAATGAGTCTAAAATGAGTGATCAGTCGTCAGTGCCTTCAAGGCACACTGACGGAATGTGGTGTTTTCATTTGGTACTGTATATTTGCATATTCCTGTGCAACAGTTGCCACTAGTCACGTGGCTTTTAAAATTTATAGAACTTAAAGTTAAGTAAAACTTAAAAGTCCGTTCCCCAGTCACACTAGCCACATTTCAAGAGCTCAGCAGTCACAAGTGACTACTGTGTTGGACATTGCAGAGACACAATACTTAGCATCATTGCAGGAAGTTTTATTGGGCGTTGCTGTGTGGAAATCAGCCAAGATAAACCCTTCCTGACTTTAGAGATAACTCAAAGCAAATTCCAGTTAGTGCTACAAAGAAGTGCTTAGGTTTCTTTCTGTCTGGAATCTCATATTGAGTAATGCTGTGTTGAATGGATTGTTGAGCCAGGAGATAGCATTGTCCCAAAGAATGTAAATTAAAGTCTAATCCTGTTCCCCTCATACACTGAAGGCAAGTAGCGGGTCTGAGAGTGGAAGCCCAAAAAGAAGAGGCCAGAGGCAGCTGAAAAAACAGTAAGTCTCTCATGGGGGAAATGACTTCACCTGGTTGTTGTGAACATGTCAGCACATCTAGGACAGTCTGCATTATGTCTCTGTCCCTGCTGCCAGCATCTGCTTCTGTCTCTCAGGAGCTTAGGGTACTGCCTGTCCTACCTTGTTGCAGTGTCAGCAGTATTTGGACCCCAGTATTCTCAGTTTAACACACAGAACAGTTACACATAGATTTGGACTATTTCAGGGGGCAGACTCTAGCTCCTATCTGGTTAAGCCAATTAGATTAATTTTTTCTTAAAAATATGTATAAATACCAAATATTTAAGGAACAAATTTAAATTTTCCATTTTTCATTTTCTCTTTGTGTTGGCATGGCAAAATTATATTGGTTGTGCACCCATTTTGGTATGAAATACATTCTGTTGTTTCCACATAATTTTTTCTGCTTTAAGGCAGGGTCTTGCTATGTAGTACAGACTGGCCTCAAACTCATGATCTTTCTGCCTCAGTATTCCTAGTGCTGGAATTATAGATGTGTACTATCCTGCCCAAGCTTTGTTTCTAGAAAATTTTATATCGTTATTCATTAGTCAGGAAATTTTATGTATGTGTGTATGTATGAATATATGTATGTATATTTGGTGGGGTTTGAACTCAGAACCTTGGGCTTCTAGGTAGGTGTTCTACCACTTGAGCCAGGCCCTAGCAGGCTAGAAAATTTTAATTCTTCAGCTTAATGTATACTAATTATCATCTTTTTTCTTTTTTTGGCAGTACTGGGGTCTGAACTCAGGGCCTCACCCTTGCTAGGCAGGCGCTCTGCCACTTCAGCCATTCCGCCAGCCCATCTTCAGCTTAATGTAAAAACACTTTACAATATAGATCGTATAGTTCTGTATTTTTAATTAAACAATTCTACTTGTGGTGAAAAAGTATTTTTTTAGAAATAAATTCTGAAATTGTTTTCTGGAGAGGATGCAAGTCTGTTCTCTGTGTGAGCTCTGTAGATGGTCTTGGGGAAGTGTAGGCGCTTGAAACCTTGCACAACAGCCCACATGTTCTGTTTAAAACAGTTGTCTGCAGATTCCTTAGGGGCTTGTTACATAATAGGGCTCTAGACTAGTAGTCATTTTTAATAAGCAGATGAGGCAAATCACTTAAGCCATTTGTTTGTTTCTAGGGTCTCACTGTGTAGCCCAAGTGTGCCTTGAACTCTTAATCCTCCTGCCTTTACCTTCCAAGTGCTGGGATTACAGAAGTGGGCCACCACACTGGCTTGAAATTTTTTTGGTTTTTTTTGGGTGGTACTGGTGATTGAATTAGGGTCTTGCACTTGCTAGGTAGGTGCTCTACCACTTGAGCCATGCCACCAGCTCTTTTTGTGGTGGTTATTTTTGAGATAGGGTCTTGCTTTATGCCTTGGCTGGTCTGGACCTTGATCTTCCTATTTGTGCTTTGTGTGGTAGCTGAGATGACAGACACACACCACTGTGTCCAGCCAGTGGTTGAGGTGGGGGGCTTCCGAGTTTTTTGCCCATACTGGCCTCGAACTGCGGTCTCCCAAGTAGTTAGGAGCACTGGCGCCCAGCAGCTTTGAGTTTTTTAAACTCCGTTTCCTCATCTCTAATCGAGAGTAATACTCACTGTTAGTACCCAACAGGCAATAAAAATTGTCATAAGATTTTGTGATAGCATTTGCAGATTCTTAAAGACCTTTGTAGAGAAGTCAAGTATTTAATTTGTCCTGTCAGAATATACCCAGTTTCTAATAGTGGTTTTTGTTTTTTTGGTTTTTTTTTTTTTTTAGCAGTACTGTGGTCTGAACTCAGGTCCTTACACTTGCTAGGAAGGTGCTCTACCATTTGAGCCACTCCGCCAGCCCTTTTCTTGCAATGGGGTTTTTTGAGATGGGGTGTCTCTAACTATTTGGCTCCTGGGCTGGCTTGGAACTCTGATCTTCCTGAGCTCTGTCTCCTAATTAGCTTGATTCCTTACGCCTTTTCAGCGTGTTGAATTGGGAATCTGTCACACACCTATGGCATAGTGGAAGAGAATCCTTGTTAGTTAGATTGGAATTGTTCTTGAAAGGCATTCTCTTGGGGAAATGTACTGAAAATTGGACAAGTTAAAGTAGCTGTTTCTTTTTTTTTGCTCAGGATTAAAAAGCTCATGTATTTGCACTTCAAGGTTTAATTCAGTGAGAAATTTACATCATTGCAAAAAGTAGCTCTTTTCCACATGTGCCTTCGACAGTGGAGGAGAAAGGGATTCTTCTCTTTAGGCTCTTAGAAAGATTTAGTACAAACCTCTGTAACTCTTGCCTAAAATTCAGGCCCATTACACTTAGAAGTTGCTTTTACTCATTACCAACTTTACCGTTGCTTAGATTTGATTTGCCTCTCTCTGGGTTTATGTCCTGTGAACCTTGTCTTCCCAAATAAGAAAAGTTAACTATATCCAGCTAACTTGAATTCAGACTTCTTGCTTCTTTATATTACCTTGTGGCCTTACTTGCTAAATTTTGGTATTTTTTTCCCCCAATTTCCAAAATTTGAACAAAAATTCTGTTGGTGTCTTTCCTGGATATGAAGGTTCAAGTTTCCTTTGCATAGGAAGCATTTTTTACTCATGATCTTACATCTTAAGACTCTTCTTTTCTATACTGAGACTTACAGGGTGTGGCTTAGTAGGGGAGTCTTCATAAAATCTGCATTTATAAGAAACCAATAATGTCGGGATATGAATAGCAGTTTTATATGTTGTAGGGCGCTATACATTGGTAAGGTTGGGAAGTAATCCTTTTATAACTGATAATCCCCCCCTTTTTTTTTTTTTTTACCTCAGCTCTTCTACAAGGTGACTCAGTACTTCTGATCCTAACTTTTTTCTTGTCTTTGAAAATTAAAATTTCAAATAATCTGGCCAATTTCAAATGCACATACACCTTTTAAACCTCCAGTTGTTGAGATCCTTCTGGAATGTGTAAGTCCATTTTAATTTTTCTTGATTGTTTGGTACTCAGTGGGTTGTGATGGAGAGCATTAGGGCAAGAGGTTTGTTCTGTGGCAAAGGACCGTGTTCTGTCTGGGCTTCAGTTCCCTTCTCTGGGAGGAGGGTTTTAGAGCAGTTGATTTTGTAAGTATTTGGTTTTCTTTCTTTTTGCAGCAGTGGGACTTGAATTCAGGGCCTTCACCTTGAACCACTCCACCAGCCCTATTTTTTTGTGAAGGGCTTTTTGAGGTAGGGTGTCATGAACTGTTCGCTCAAGCTGGCTTTGAACCTGGATCCTCCTGATCTCTGCCTCCTCAGTAGCTAGGATTATAGGCGTGAGCCACTGGCACCCAGCTTTTTTTTTTTTTTCCCTCCATTCTTGTATTGGGAAATCCTAAGTCCTGGCTCTGGCTGTCTACAGATTTGTTACTTTAAGTGGAAACCTCTGGCTCAACACACATCTCACAGCTTGTGGGCATTTTAGTCTTCTGCACTCTTCAAAGTAGACTTCACTGACAGCCCTGGTTTAGATTCTCCATTCCTGGTGGAGATAACGCAAATTAGACCTAACGCTTGACTGTGTGGATCCTTCTTATCTGATCTGCTTCTTGGATCTGAATTTGTTCCTGTTCTTTGAGCTTGTTCCCTGTGAAGCCATGTTACAGTGTGAGTGAATGTCTTCAGGGTAAACTATTGCGGACTTGGTTCAGGGGAGTCTTAGACCCACATGCCAGTCTCCCAGGCTTTGGTGACATCGCCTTCTTGGTGATTACCTTCTCCTCGGCTTTTTTTTTGAGACACGGTCTTGCTATGTAATCCAGGTCATCCTTAAATTTGACATTCTTCTATCTCATCTGCCCAACTGCTGGGATTAAAGGTATGTACCACCATGCCTGATTTCTTTGGATTCCTTAGCAGATGTTTATTATACTATAGTCCAGGGAAGGAGAGGAAGACAGGTTCCCAGAGTGTGGTTAGATATAAAGATGTCTTTATTTAAAGAGACTGACTGATAGATTTCAGCCAACAAGAGACTACTGTCTTATCAGTCCCCTTGCAAAAAGTACCCATACATACCTGACTGAGTCAAAAAGTACCTATACAGACTGCTATGACTCATTTCTGAATTGATGTCTTTACTTAATAAAGGGTCAGAGTTTGTTCTAAGCTTTGGTGCAAAGGTGAACAAAAGGCATCATGTGCAGGGGAAATGGACATGAAAACAGCAGTACTAGTAGAATTGGAGCAACGTAAGTGACGTCCGTCATGGTGCTTCACTGCCTTTTGTGGACAGCTTGAATTCTTTCCCCAAGTCTCTGTCAGTTCAGGCAGCAGGTAGCTCCTGCAGGTTTTAGAAAGCATCTGAGGAATCTGCAGATCCCCCACCCCCTTTCTTCTTGGCAGTGAGCTTTCTCTGTAATCTTGACCTGTTCCCCTACGAAGAAGATTAAGTTGACTTTGTAGTTCTGTAACAGTTCTTTTTTTGGTGGGACTGGGGTTTGAACTCTGGGCTTTGTGCTTGCAAAGCAGGAGCTGTACCACTTGAGCCACACCTCCAGTCCATTTTGCTTTGGTTATTTTGAAACTAGGGGCCTCTTGAACTATTTGCTTTCACTGGTCTCTTAAGTGTGATCTCCCAATCTCAGCCTTTAAAGTAGTTAGGGTTATAGATGTGAGCCACCAGTGCCCCACCTGTGGCCAGCTCGACCGTATTCCCTGTAAGAGACCCAGGCACAGTGGTAGTTTTGTTTATAGAGCAACCTTTGGCCTTTGCCTGTCATAGTTTTTTCCTAGGTATTTCATGCCCAGTAGCTATTACATTTTCTTCCTCATTACAGGTGCGAAATGAGATCTAGTCCCTTTGATGTCTTGTTTGGTGTTTAAGCATATTAAAACTGTTTGGGGTAGAAGGATACCTATAGTTTGTAGCTCTTTCAATCCTTATGAGAGCTCAAGGAGTAAAGGAGCTACTTAATTTAATAATTATTAAAAACTGCATCTTGACTTGCATAAATTACTTACTCAGGTGGTAGGTTTATCATTGAGAGATAAATTCAAGGACCGTGTTCTTAAATATGTTCTAAAGATTTAAAATATTTAATATAGAACTGGGTGTATAGCTCAGTGGTAGAGTGTTTTCCTAGCATGGTGCAAGACACTGTTTGATCCCTAGCAACACCTGTGTGCACATGCGTGAACACACACACACACACACACAAACACTTCATGGTTCTCAAGGAAGGGTATACCTAGTGTAAGCACTGTATGTGGATTTATTAAAATTCAGTTTTAGGCCTCATTTGAGATCTTTTGAATCAGAAACTCTGATTGTAGCCCCAAAATCTTTTTAAAGAAGCCCTTCAGGTTGTTGTGATGCATGCTAAAAAATCTTGTCAATGATATAGTGATAAACAAAATATAATGTGAAGAATCTAACAGCACTTTTCTTTCCAGAACAAATGGTTTGAAAAACACATCCATAGCTGGCAGAGTGGCTCAAGTGGTAGAGTGCAAATGTGACTCCCTGAGTTTGAACCCCAGTACCCCTCCCTCTAGAAAGAGTTAAACATGAATAAATAAGCTGGATGTGGTGAGGTATACCTGTAATCCCAGCTACAGCTACTCAGGGGGCTGACGAAGGAGGATTGCAAGTTCAAGGCCAGCCTGGGCTACATAGCAAGACCCTGTCTCAAAATAAAAAAATAAGAAAAACACATCCATAGTTTCCGTTTATATTTATTTTTGTTACCAGAGTTGAAACAGAAATGCATATTATGTAGTCCCAAGAAGGATCATAACCAAAATTTAGAACTAAAGCTATATTTTGAAGATATATTTAAAATAGTGTGACCTGCTTTTCAGACAGTTGGATTGAAATTTGTTTTGTGAGATTGTTAAACTTGCAGAATTCTTTTAGAAAAAATTTATTGTGTTTCGCTTTTGATCTCAGAGAAAAATGGAAACGGGAGCCCTCAGAAGATGAACAGGAACAAGGCACCAGTGCAGAGAGCGAACCAGAGCAAAGGAAAGGAAAACCCAGAAGGCCTATCCCCAAAAGGTGCAGTTTGCTTATTAAGTCTCTGCTTCAGGATGAACTTTTAACTTGCATTGCATAGGAAGGGTGATATCCTGCTGGGGAGGGAGAGTGCCTTAGTCACTTGGGACAAGAGTCTCCTGTGTAGTCCAAATTGGCCTTGAACTTGTAATCCTTCTGCCTCAGCCTTCTGCTGTGATTACAGGCATGCGCTACCACACCCAGGTCTGTATAGATGTGATAATGGATTTTTTTTCTCCCTATCATGGGACTTCTGGTACTTTTTATTTGCATATATTAGTTGTACAGAATGATGGGTTTCATTTTGACATTTTCATACATACATGTGTTGTGCTTGGATCATATTCATTCCTCAACAGCAGGTCTTACTGTTCTTAGTTCATAGCAGTCTAGTTGGGGTTTGTGTGTAAACACATTTGCTTTAAAAATAAATAAATAAATAAAACTCCCTGAGTGTTTGCTACAGGGTACAAGTTCTTTTCGGGGAGAATTAATTTTTTAAGTTTAAAGCTGTCTTAGACTGATTTAAAGCATGTTGATTGTTTGTAACCTTGTTCATGTAATGTATATGACATTAAGCAGGAAATCCAATTCTGTGGAGAAGGAGTAGGCTAAAATGGGAGCAAATTTTGGTTATGTCTGATCAGATGGCAGCCTAAGGTACTGGTGATAGACAGAGGAAGGCCCCAGGGAAATTGTACCTCCTTGCACTATTGCTTAGCTTGATAATAGCTCTGAATTTGAGTCCTAATTAAGTGAAATTTTATCCTGTCAGGAAGAATTCTGTTCTTTAATTTTTAGGTATATTTGTCACAAAAATTATATTAAATGGTTAATTTAGCTTGATTTTTGTCAATAAAAATTGGTGATAAGTACTCATATAATGGCCTCAGTTTTGCCTCTTTGCTGGCAAAACCTGAAATATTTTCTCTCTGGCCACTTACAGAAAAAAACTGCCTAGGACATTATACCTGTCTTTCAGCCCATCAGGGGGTACATCAGCTGCTTTACCTTCCATCTCAGTCAAAGTTCCTAGGAAGAAAGTGTCACTCTGCTTTCTAGGTTTTTACCCATTATTTATTGAATCCTTGATCTCTTGTCTAGGGTTGGTGGTGGCAGGTATGAAAAACAGATTAATGTGTCTGCGAGTTTCCATCTTTCTCCTACTTCTTTCACCATTTTATCATTAGCATTTGAGGATGTCCTCATGTGAACTTCTAGGCTGTGGCTTTCAGTCCTGACGTCATGAGACTCGTGAGAGACTCGTGAGAGGGATTCCCGTTCCAGAGGGTCTGGGGCAGAGCACAGTCTGCTAGGTAGTCTTTCAGGTATACGTTATGCACATGTACGAAATACATGTGTAGTTACCTTTATTCTCTTTATCACAGATAGCTGCATACTGTGCAGCCCTGGTGCATGTTCCTGTCTTTAACTGAGAAATCTGTGCATAGCAGTATTCTGAAACTCCCTTTTGTTTTTTAATCACTAAATAGTACTCTATTACCTGAAGGTGGGCATTTAGAATATTTCTAATCTTATTATTGCAAGTGATGCCATACTGAATGTTATGCTTGTAAGATTAATTCCTACAAGTAAAATTGTTGTATTTTAAAGTAAATGGCATTTGCCACCATGTTACCTATGTATTTTTTTGTCAGATGAATTGAGAACCATTCACACTATCTCTTGTGTATCTTTGAGGATTATCAGCATTCAAATCACCTTCATGTTGAAATTATAGCTAGCTAGTCAATAAGAATTTCAGAGATTGGGATCAGAAATACCTGTTTCATGTTCCCTGAGTGAATTTTATATACGTACCACTGCTCTGGGAAATATTACATAGATTTGATGTAGATACTAAACGATAGAGTGAAAATGTTGCCATTTTTTCTCTTCATTTTAGAACAGTGCCCAAATCTCGTGTTAAAAAGCAGCCTAAGATCCAGCGTGGCAAGAGGAAGAAGCAAGAGTCTTCTGATGACGACGATGATGATGATGAGGCTCCCAAAAGACAGACTCGTCGAAGAGCAGCTAAAAATGTCAGGTGAGTTGTGCCCCACAAGTTTCTCATGGTTGCGAGGAGGATAGTGATTTGGTTAGAATTTGGTTCTCATTAGTCTAAGATTATGCAGTTCATAGGTAAAAGTAGCAACCAATGTGCTAAAGTTGCTTTCAGGCATCTGGTCACCCTTCTTGGAAGAAGAATGGTGTTGAGCCAAGTGGAGTAGGAGAGAGCAGCATTCGCTCCTTTAACACTGCTTCAAGTTTGTGGCCTGTCTTAGTGGTTGTGGTCTTCCTTTTATAAAATTCTTTCAGGAACAATGTTTTCATTTCTGAATTATTATTATTTTTTAAAGTACTGGGGATTGACCCCAGCGCCTTAAGTACTCTCCCACTTGAGCCATGCCCCAGTCTATGAATTACTCTTTTGAATCATGCAGATTTTTCTGAGGGTCTGTGTATATGTTGAAATTTGTATATAGTTTTATCAGAACTTAGGGATAGGGTATGAAACATTAGAAGTGAAATAAAGACATATGCAAGTATTGATATTTTACTTTAAAGGAATGGAAGGACATTGAATTTTCTTTTAGAGCATATGCAGATTTCTTTGGTTTACTTAGAAATGGTGAAATTTGAGCTGTAGAGTTAATACTTACTTGTCTGATGAACAGTTACAAGCTAGGATATGCTGGTATAAGACTCAGCACTTTTTCTTAGTATAACTGTACTGCATCTAGAAGCATGTTTTTCTTTTTTATGACTCCCAAACTATTGTTATTATATTGAAAAGGTTATATCTTAGCTATCTATATATTTTTTTGTTTTGTTTTGTTTTTTTGGTATCTCTCAGTATATAGATAGCCTGGCCTTGAACTAAAGATCCTCTTGCTTCAGCCTTCTAAGACCTGGGATTACAGGTCAGTTTTTCTATGCCTGACTACATTTTGTATTTTATTATCAGGAAGTTTGTTTCTTAAAATTCTCAACAGTTTGGGAATACATAAATTTCATATTCTTGTTATTGGGACATAAAATACAAGATTAAAACATTTTATTTAAGGAATATTACTTCCCATTGAAATAGTAGGCATTTTTTTCTTTCATTATGTATTTTCTTTGTGATAATTTCCTTGGCAACATAGAAATGATCTGATACTAAAAAGTGAAAAAAAGAAAAATCAAGCCCAGGAGCGTCGCTGTTGATTTTTGTCTTACTCTTACACAAATCAGGGTGAATACAGTGTCTTGTTCGTCTTACTTGAGCAGGCGTCAGTAGTTGAAATAGAGAAAAGTAAGTGTTGAGCCCACTGAGTGTCAGTATGGAAAGCAGCATGTTGAAATCAAGAGGTCCTTACGTAGTGACATTATCACCACATACGGCACTGCTTCACTCACGCAGCATCATTTCTCGTGCAGCTATAAAGAAGACGATGACTTTGAGACCGACTCAGATGACCTCATAGAGATGACTGGAGAAGGAGTTGACGAGCCACAGGAAAACAGCGAGACTATTGAAAAGGTTTTAGATTCCAGACTGGGCAAGAAAGGAGGTTTGTGTCATTGGGAAGCAGATTACTTTTTATATCTGTCCAGTGAGGCCCAGATTTTATGTTTGAACTTTGATACGATGAATTTCAGTGCACACTTACATTTGTTGTGAAAGGTGGAAGGTCTTAGTCATCATATTTCAGAGTTGAGTACAAAGGAATGCATCTGTCTTCAAGATTTTAAATTAAGCTGGTAAAGAGAAGTGTTAATGGTTTACAAAGCAGTGATATAGCAGAAACAGTTTCTCCTTAACATTAAACAAATCATTGTTTAAGTATTTCTGAATCTACTTGTAAATGTTGATCAAACTTGTTAAATTTTGACTAAGAAGCTTTAAAAAATACCTATTTGAGATGTCTCAAGTTAGTTGCTTCCATAAAGGAAATACCAAAATAATATGTAATACACTTTTTTGTCCTCCCTTCCTTTTTTTTTTTGTTTTTTGTTTTGAGTTAGGATCGCCCTCTGTAGCCCAGTGTGGTTTGGAACTCATGATCTTCCTGCCTCTGCCTCCCAGGTGCTGGGATTGCTGGCCCCGTGCCTCCTTCCCCCTTCTTGTTTTCCCCATTCTGGCTTCATGGAGGTTAAAGGAGTTAATAGAAGGTCTTGGGAGGGTGTTTTGATCCTCTGTTTATTTTGCTGAAGTCTTTTGAGTTTGTAGCAACCAAAAAAGGGAAAGAAAAAAAAAAGACTATTACTGCTCCATTTTTGCTGTTTGGACACAGGATCTCCTCTGCAAATCTTTCAGTGCATTTTAAAATATAAAAGTAGAGTTAGCATTTCAACACTGTTGATCAAGTCCACCCTGTGTTGTGAGTTTCTGCTTATTTTAAGTCAGAGTAATTTGGTATTTCATCCCAAGAAGAGATTCTGTAGACAGTTACTTATTTGGGAAGGTTTTTATTGTCTGCTTTCATGTGAAGCTTATACCTCAATCCTTTTTGCAGCCACTGGAGCTTCTACTACTGTATATGCTGTTGAAGCTAATGGAGATCCTAGTGGTGACTTTGACACTGAGAAGGATGAAGGTGAAATTCAGTACCTCATCAAGTGGAAGGGTTGGTCTTACATTCACAGCACTTGGGAGAGTGAAGAATCTTTACAGCAACAGAAAGTGAAGGGCTTAAAAAAGCTAGAGAACTTCAAGAAGAAAGAGGATGAAATCAAACAATGGTACATTTCCCATCATGGGTTAAAATGTTATTTGCAGCCTGAGGGAAGGGGAGGCTTTTTAAATTATGTATGGAGAACAGCACAGCTATCTGGGATCTGAGCTTTTGACTTGATAATCTGAATGTAGAGGCATCTATAGTTCAGTTTTATAAAGTTGTGACCTGAAGACGATATATTTTATATGTTGTGTGTGTGTGTGTTACATGCATTTTGTGGACAGCTGCTGAGTTTTTAGAGTTAATATTATTAAGTGGTTCATTGAGCATTGTTCACACGTTGTCTTTTTAGTTTTGACAGTGAGGGTGTGAGGTTTGTAATTTGTGGCCACACAAATACAGAGCAACACTGCAAGTGCATGCAGGATTTGAATTTTAGCAGCCTGAGTCCAGAGCCCATCTCGAAAGCACCTTATTTTTCCTGTGGTTAGGCGGGGATAGCTTAGATATGAAGAGTTAGTATTCTTATTTATGATATACTTGAAACCAATTTCAGTTCTTATACAATTTGCAGAAATTATTTAAGGTTGTGTTTTAAAAATTGCAGACCTAAATACTAATAAAGCTTGCTATACTGAAGGGACAGGTGGAAGCAAGTTTCATTTTCTGCCTTGGAATTTTGCCCTGATATATGTGTATAGAGTCTCAAAATCTAATTGGTATATTTCTTAACTTTTTGTCTTCTGTCTAGGTTAGGGAAGGTTTCTCCTGAAGATGTGGAGTATTTCAATTGCCAACAGGAGCTAGCCTCAGAGTTGAATAAACAGTATCAGATAGTAGAACGAGTAATAGGTAAGTACATGGAAATGTAGTTTGGTCATATATAAACTGAAAGAATAATGGCTTTTGGTTTTAGGATAATGTAAATGTGCATTTTGTAGGTGTACTTTTTGAGACTAGACAGATGCTTAGTTTTATTTTAAAGTTTTAAAGGAAAAGCTAACAAGATTTGCTCATCAGTTTGGGTGTGGGGGATGAGAGAGAAGTGTCAGGGATAATGTCAAGGTTGTTGGCTTCAGTATAGATGAGAATAGAGGCATCATTTGCTGAAAGGTGAATGAACTGATTTTTGGAGTGAAAATCAAGAGTTTAGTTTGTGAGACTTGTAACTTTGATACACTTTTTGCCATCTAAGTGGAGACTGTTTTGAAGGGTAGAGCATATGTGAGCCTGGAGTTTAGGACTCTTAATCTGCTCTAGAGATGTAAAGTTAAAGCCTAAAATTTAACGAGGTCATGAGAAATAGAGTATGCACGGTGAGAGGAAGTAGTTTGAGAATATTCCAACCTGTGGAAGTGGAAATGAAGCCAGCAGAGGGGACTGGAAAAGAACAGTCCCTGAGCTAGGAGGAGAGCAGAGCAGTGGAGGTGATTCCCCCACTGTAGTGGAGGAAATGGTAGTCAGGACGGCAAGGACTGGGGCTTCACTGTGAATTTGGCAATTGGTTTGGCATTACTGACCCATGAATTAGTGGCAGTGCTGGCCATATTGGAGTGGGATCAAGAGAGAATGAGAGGGGCGCTAAGTAAAACAGTGCTGCAGTGGCGTTTTCTTCTAAAAGGAGCAGAGAGAGAGGGAGTCGAGACCAGTTTTTTTCTTTTTCTTTTAATGTGAGATAGGAGGGCATGTATTCTCATAAAATCTTTCTCTTTTTCTTGGTATGGTTATAACTTCATTCTCCTTGCATTTGTTTAGCTGTGAAGACAAGTAAATCTACATTGGGACAGACAGATTTTCCAGGTATGCAGAGATCTCGTTTAGAAATGTTAGTTGGCGTTTAAGAATATTTCATGTTTGGCATGTTACTTAAAGTTTGCCATATGGTTTTCATTGGTTACATATAAAAACAATGTTACTCTCACTTTCACATGTTAACCTATAAATTTTTATATATGAAATAGCTCACAGTCGGAAGCCAGCCCCTTCAAATGAACCTGAATACCTATGCAAGTGGATGGGCCTGCCCTATTCAGAGTGTAGCTGGGAAGATGAAGCCTTGATTGGAAAGAAATTCCAGAGCTGTATTGACAGCTTCCACAGTCGGAACAACTCAAAAACTATTCCAACGAGAGAATGCAAGGTGTGGTGATTGTTGGTTTTTGGTTTTTCAGGGGAAAGATGTACCAATACAAGAGGTTAGTTATAGACATTGAGAAGCAAATATATTGCAGGAGTTATATGATTGTCATTTTGAAGTGAAAGGAGATGACTTAAGAGTGAGGTTGAATAAAAGTAATTACAGCAGAAAGGTGAGTTATATAATGGCTTTGCTGACTAATTTTTTAACATGTAAAATTATATTATGGGGAATACTAGAAACTAGGCACTTTAAAAGAGAAAAGATAGGAAGGGGGGATGTCTCTGAATTCTACAACAGAAACTAAATATACTGGTTTTTTATTTGCTAGATTGGTTATAGAAATCCTTTTCCTTCATTGGAATTTGTCCCATCTGGAAAGTAGTATACTTGGATTTTCAGAGTAATAAACATATGATATTCATGTTAATGACACTAAATGCCAGTTTGTGAAAGCCAGCTTGTAATTACAGGTCATTGTGTGGTAGAGGTCAGAGAAGTACAAAGGTAGAAGTCACTCAACTTCCTGTCACTGAAGGTGTTAAGAGCAAACTGGTGTTTGAACTGCTTCTAGCCCTTGAAGAATAGATTGGTGCTTGATAGACCAATAAGAAGGGGCCCAGGGATTTGCCCTCCCATGAAAGGTACCAAGAGAAAGATTTTTGTAGTAGAAACTAGCAGAGGAGGGAGAGAGAGATGATGTTGGTGAGTTGAGTGCATTTTCATCAAAGCATGTATGTCTTGACTCCCTTGAAGGAAGGCCATTTTGACTTTTTCTTAACAGCTAATGGTGTCTACTGAGTAGGGCAGCAGGGTGAGAGCAGTGTTTTATTTAGAAAGCTTCATCTAATGGCAGTGTGTAGGAGACTGGTGCCAGAAGATCTAGCCAGTAAGATGCCATAGAACATGAATGAAGAATTAGCGTGAAGGACGTAGCTGTGGCATGGAAGGATTGGACGGAGTAGATGGATGGCTGGTGTGTGGAGGGTGAGAGTGAAGAGTCAGTCCATTCACTGCCAGGTCCCTTCACATAGTGTAGTGGAATTATCAAACACTGTGTAGGATAATATTTCTTAGAGTATGCTCCACAGAGCACTAACTTTCAGAAAAAATATTCCCTGGAAAAAATTTCTGTGCTGAATAAGTTTTCTCCTGTAAATTCACACTGTATATACACATGGTTAGACTTTGAAAAGTCATGGAGTAAAGAAATTTCTAACTTTTGGAAACCATTGTTTCCCAGTATGATTTGGCCACAAAATCCACATTTTATGCAAAGAATACAGATTTGGGCTTACCAGAACACTAGTCTTCAAAGCTTTGGTGGTGAAAACAGCAACCTTTCTTTCAGTCAACCACACTTACATAGTTGGAGGCTCGAAGTGGGTGGGTCGTAGGCTAGAATTTCTTAATCTTACTGTGGTAATTCTAGGGTTACCTCTTTAGCTACATTTAACATATGACAGACTTTCCCAGAGGCATTTTGTTTGTACTGCTTACCATAAAGAAACCTCTGTGTGGGAAAGCAGGCAATTCTCACTGCCATACAGTGAAGATGATGTAAAAAACAAAGGGCTAGTTAATGTTGCTCACAAACTTATTTGAGGAAAGCAGCAAGTTAACTAAAAATTACTTTGTTTCAGGATGAACTCTGGGAGCATGGAGTACAGGAAAGGGGTTGGGGTTCATCTGTGAAATTTAAGTTTTTGTGCTTCATCTACACTACATAAATTGTGGCTAACATTTTCACTGGAGCAGTGAGAAAATATTCTCAGACCAGGGCTTTGTTTTTCAGGCCCTGAAGCAGAGACCACGATTTGTAGCTTTAAAGAAGCAGCCAGCATATTTAGGAGGAGAAAATCTGGAGCTCCGAGATTATCAGCTAGAAGGTCTCAACTGGCTTGCACATTCCTGGTGCAAGTAGGTGAAAATATGTTTGAAATTTTCTTCACTGTTTGGCTTCTTTATTGTCAACCTAATTAAGTAAGTGCTAGGGACCCATGAGGACCTTGAATTTGACAGATATGATTTCTCTGTCCATATGGAATGTGTAATGTGAGAAGTACCTTTAATGCTTATGTTCAGATTCCGTCCCCACATACAAATTCGTAATTTGTTTTATAGCAAAGCAAAAACCCTTACTTCAGAATTAAATTAAAACCTAAACTAAAAGCATACAAGTTTTTCCTTAGTTCTGGAAAGATCATTTCTAGTTGTACAGATACATTGATAGTGACTTTCCCAAGTGAACCAACTACCTACTACTCTTTGTCTTATAAAGTTGAGTATAATATTTAATATTTGACTATGAAAATTACTTATTTTGAGGAGTTCGTGTGACTGAGCATGTTTCTTACAATCACTAAACTGCATGAAAAGGATTTTCCTTTCAGAGGAATAATGCATCCTGATCTTTCTAAAAGGCAGAAGTGTAGGTGTAACTTTAAGAAATTGTATAATCTAACCCTTCTGTTTTACAGTTGAGGGTTCTTAGGAGCACAGGAGCCATGCACCTGGTCCAAAGTTAAATAGTATTTTGAATGTGATCTTCGGTTAACTTTTTTTCTTTCCCTTAAACTTTAAACTGAAGAATTAAATATAACTGATAAAGGACCCAAGTTGTTGTTCAGGCCTGGTCACAGGAATGTCCCGTGGTGGTGTGATTTCAGGAAAACAGATTATTTGATTCAAATCATTTTAATCTACATATGTCAACAGTAGTAGTTTCTTAGGGAAAAGAAACAGTAGAGTAACCCTGCTTTTTGCTCAACATCGCGGAAAGGTGGAGGACGTGAGAGGGAAATTATTCAAAGGAATATACTGTAAACTACACAGAAAGTGAGGTGTATGCGAGATTTTTAGTAGTACACACCCTCATTTTTTCCTAGCGTGGTCTACTGTTCTTTTCTGTACTTTACCGCTGAAACTAGCTATGCTGTGGAATACAGTGTATTTTAACTTTTTTTTTTTATCTGTACCTGGTGAATTCTATTGTTGTTCTAGGCAGTTAAGTTGCCTTTAATTTGTATATTACTTTTACCTGTTCTTTTTTTTTTTTTTTAATTTTTTTGGGCACTACTCAGGGCTTTGCACTTACTAGATGAGTGCTCTACTAATTGAGATATGCCATTAGCCCATTTTATATGTTATTTTTAGTTCTCTCTGCTTCACCGGTTAAACTTTCATTACATATGTACGAACTTTCAGTGGCCTTACATATTTATGTATTTATTTTGCATGGTAAGAAGATTATTTTTTAATTTTAAGTGTAGATTGAGTGACATGGCTGTAGTTGAAACGGGGAGGGGCTGGCCTGCTTGGGGCAGCAGCCTCTTTAGTAGAACAGGAGCAAGAATACAAATATTCCAATGTCTCTACCACAAATCCCTCTCATCAGGAATGCAGGAAAGTAGCAGAGCAAAGACCCATACCTCGTCCTGAAGGGAGCAGACCCTGCCTGCTTTGGCCATACCTCCTACCATCCCCAGTTCCAAACAGCGGTGTGCTGAAGTTTCTCCCATCCAGAGAGACATGATGAGCTAGTGTGATAATTAGTCCTCAGGTCTATTTTGGGGTAAAAGGATCAGAAAAGACAGGAAGGAAGGGGTGACGAAGGACTCTCGCCAAGCTTAACTGGGCAGAGCTCTCTCAGAGGAACTGTGTCAGCACCTTCATTCCCCTCCTTCTTAGGCTCTGAAGGCAGGAAGGATTGCCTGTATCAGGCACGTAGAGCTCTGAAGGTAGCAAGTGGGAGACACAGAAGAGCACAGCTGCTGAGTTGATAGATAGCATTGGGGTTGTACCACATAAGCAGCCTGGTATTGGGAGGATGAAGGACACAGACAAAGAGTTAAGAGTAACCAGCAACAAGAGACTGTAACAGAAACAGATGCAGTGCTGTGTGGGTCCTGGATACCCCTAGAGCTTGGGGACACCTAGAAACCACAGCGTAGGGCGGACATTAGTCCAGGACACAATTTTAAAGAATCTTTAATAATGTTTGCAGTCTTATGTCATACACACAGATTCCTAAGTTTTTGCCAAATGGGCTACTTTGTTTCTCAAAGTATTATTCTTTATTTTTTTCCTTATATTTGGACAGGTTTTTTTAATTTTTTTTTTAATTTCTAGGTGAAATCCAGCCCATTTCCTAGAGCACTGTTTTTCAAACTGTGGTTCACAGAACACTGCATCAGAATCTTCAAAGGTGTTAGTCCTCAGACTCCCGAGGCCATTTCCAGATAGTCTTATCCCGAGGGTCTAGGGTGATGTCCAGAAATGTGATCTGCAGCCTCCCCTGCTTTAGACTGGTATATTTAAAATAAACCCTTTGCCCTTGCAGCATGTATGCCTAGGGAATGTGTATACAATGCAAAACAACCCACCATGGCATATAGTGGAATGCAAAGTTACTTGAGAGGAAGGTTGAGGATTCACCAGCAGTAGCGATAGCCATCTGCTCATGTTTGCTGTGGTGTTGTGATGCAAGCTTACATGCTTAGATGCACCTAAAATAATCTGTTAACATGGGATAGCCTGTGGAAGATAATATAATTCAGGGCCTTAAATCAAAATAAAGAATATAGTCTGACTAGATTCTTATAATCTACATCCTGAATTTATAGATCACTTGTTACTCTGCTGCTTATAGCTTCTGTTTATTTCCTTATGTAGGAAGCTTAAGTAATCACAGATAAAGGGGAATACATTTAAGGTTTTCATCTGATGCTTTTCTCTGCTGTCAGCATGAAGCACTGGTATTTGTGCACGTACTTTTTTGGTTAACCCATGCTTGTTTTGTTTTTACTTTTTTCTTGCTGCAGAAGTAACAGTGTAATCCTTGCTGATGAAATGGGCCTAGGAAAGACCATCCAGACCATATCATTCCTGTCCTACCTGTTTCACCAACATCAGCTGTATGGACCCTTTCTTATAGTCGTCCCTTTATCCACCCTCACTTCATGGCAGAGGGAGTTTGAAATCTGGGCACCAGAGATTAACGTAGTGGTTTACATAGGTGACCTGATGAGCAGAAACACGGTGTGTAAACAACAAGAGTTGTGATAGAGTCTGTGTTGTAAATGTATTTTGGAAATTGATCTAAACTGTTCATAGCATTATTAGTAAAGTTTTGAATAAAATTATTTGGACACTGTGCTATCTTAATATTAGTTTTAGATATAAAAAAATGGGACTCAGATATTCTTTAAAACTTATGGATACAGTGTTTTTTAAAGAAAATGTTGGTAGTACCCGTGGAATGGGAATTTCTTAGCTGGACTGCAGTTTTCTCTCTGTGGTTTTTTTTTTTTTGGCTGTACTGGGATTTGAACTCAAGGCTTCACTCTTGTTAGGTAGGCACTCTGCCATTGAGCCCATGGCCCTAGCCCTTGTTGTTTGTCTCTTTCTTTTATTCCCTTCCCTTTCCCTCCCTCCTTCCTTCTTTTTTTCTCTCTCTCTCTATCTTTTGAGATTTATTGAAGCAAAATGTATTTCAAAGACCACTTTGTATAAGACAATAAATTATAATTAAAACCTCGTGGAAAGTTAATATTACTGCTGTTTTACCAGAGAACTATTACTGAAAAGTTGAGTTCTCAGAATTTGTTTCTCAATTTCTTAAGATGGAGAATAGCATAACTTATAAAAAATAAACATAAAACAGTACATTTCGGGGCTGCACAAATGATAATTGCTTGTCTGGTACCAGACTTTAACTTGGAATCATGAATTTAGAATCCAGTGAGGTAAATTTAACTTTGTTTAGCAAATCTTACCTTAATAATGACTTTTTGAAAAGTACCTTACGTTGGGTTCTTTTTTTGTGGGAATGGTTTAGTGTGTTAGTTGCTTTTATGTGTATTCTTCTTAATTTTCATGGCAGTCTTCAAAGCATTTGATAGCCTTTCCAACTGACTGATGAAGATATTGACCCAGAGTGTTAACCATTGTCCCTAGACCAGCTAGAATGTGGCCCAAATGGAGATTGGCCACCACCAAAATGCAAACTTGTTTCTGGAAGATTGCTTGCGGTAAAAGCAAGTTGTCAGGAATTCCTGAAGTTGTAAACATATCTTCATGCTTTCAAATTTGTTTTTTATTCAATACAGTCAGTAAAATTATCTAACTTGGGCTGGGCTTGTAAATTACTCATAGAGAACTTGGCTAGGCATAATAAGAACCACAGCAAAAAAAAAAAAAAAATCGAACTTGATAGACCTTAGTGATTTTGTTGCCTTAATTTTGACTTTCTAAGAAGATAGTAGCTGTTAGCTTCATCAGTTAATTTGTTTACCATTAAGAGAGAATTTTTACAAAAAAACTTAATATGGTCTGGAGCTGTTGCTAAAGTGATAGAGTGCCTATCTCCTGCTTTGCAAGCACAAAGCCCAGAATTCAAATCTCAGTGTTCTTTAAAAAAAAGAAAAAAATTGATGATGAAAAATGACTTCAAGCACTACTTCAAAGGAGAAAGCAAACAGCAGAAATAAACTGAAAAATTGTTAAGCCAGAAAGTTTCTTTGTTGTCCCCAATACTCCTTTTCTTTGGTCTTCTTCCTGCTTTGGTGGCGATCACCTGCAAGCACTTATTGTTACTGATTTCTGGTTTCTAACTTGACAGACTATAAGAACTTTTTTCTTAATCATGTGCATGTATCTCATACTTCAGTATGGATGCATTAGGTTTTTTTTTTTTTTTTTTTGGTACAGTGGCTTGAACTCAGGGCCTTTACTTTGTGCCACTCCGCCAGCCCTTTTTGTGAAGGGTTTTTTTTTTTGAGATAGGGTCTTGGAAACTATTTCCCCAGGCTGGCTTTGAATCGAGATCCTCCTGATGTCTGCCTCCTGAGTAGCTAAGATTATAGGCATGAGCCACCAGTGCCCAGCTTTGGATGCATTAGTTTTTGTGTCCTTTATATTGACTTGTTTTTTCTACTTACAGCAAATTAGATTTTCATCCTGTAAGCCTCTCTTTCCTTTTTCTTGGTGGACACATCTATCTTTTCTGATTAATGAAATTTCTCTCTTAGCCAGGGGGTTTTACTTCTTAATAAATAAAAGTAACGCCCTGACCAAAATTCTGAAGCTGCATTTTCTTAGGAAAATTCTAGGAATCTGGGAAATTGCTGTTTTTTTCAGTCCTAGGGCTTGAACTCAGGACCTCACACTTACTAGGCAGGTGCTTTACCTCTTGAGCCATGCCCCTAGGCCAGAAATTGCTGTTTTAGCTCAAATAACCAGGATTTAATTGTTGATGAATGCATATTCTTGGTCAGATGTTTCAGTAAGTCAATTTATTGGAATTGGACAGTGGAGTATTTACTGTTTAGTGATTAATATTTTAATTCTTTTTACTAGTTTATACTTGGGTTACCTCTGTCAGTTCAGATTATATAGGCTGTTCATTATATTTTGGTCAGAATTATTTTTATTTGGCATGTTCTGTTGTACAACTTGTTTGTAGAAATTATGTCTTAATTACCATTTTGTCTTACAGATACGAGAATATGAATGGATTCATTCCCAAACCAAAAGACTAAAGTTCAATGCACTTATAACAACATATGAGATCCTCTTAAAAGATAAGGTATGTAACTGGGAGCTAAAAGGCTAAGTCTTGTCCAGTGTGACTTACCCAGGTAGTGAGGCTTGTGACTTCCACTTGCTGTGTTCTTTTTCTTGCTTTGTTTTAAATGAACAAACAAAAATTCCACAAAGAACATTAGAAGAATATTGAAAGCAGAAAACAGGACTTGATAGTTGAAGGGGAACTTAGTTTGCCTAGTGTGATTGAGTTACTTAGGGGGAAAGGGCATTGAGGCCAGTAACTAACTACTTGAGATCATGGTTAGTCCTTGGGAACTGGGTTTGCATGCCATTTTGGACATTTCCTATCATGTTGAGACATTTCTCTAGAATAGTTGATGTGAATGGTCTCTGAAAAAAATTAAGCTCTTTAAATACATCCTTTCTACTGTTACTGAGAAATACATGTGACAATAGTAATTGCAAACAAGTTCATTTTGGGTGCCTTTTCGTATTTCAGGGCTGGTTGCAAATAGGCAAGAAAAGGATCTAAGAGGAGAATGGAAAGTCCTGCATTTTTTTTGGTGTTTGTTTCCCCGTTCCACCCCCCACCCCCCACCCCCCACAGCATACCAATTTTTAGGTTCTTGCTTTGGGGCTTGCAGTAATAATACCTGGTAAAAGAGACCCACCTATACGTTTTAGATGATGATGTCTCTTTAGAATAGACACCAGTCTGGCAATGAACAGAATAAATCCTGAGTGGGTGGACAGTAAATGTACCCAGTACCTTTGTGATGGTGTTTGTACAGTGATAGTTAACACTGGAATGCACTTTTGTGTTCTCTGCTGACTTGGTGGCTTGTTCTGTTCTCTTTTGTTTTTGCTTTAGACTGTGCTGGGTAGTATTAACTGGGCCTTTCTGGGAGTGGATGAAGCTCATCGGTTGAAGAATGATGACTCTTTATTGTATAAAACTCTGATTGATTTCAAGTCCAACCATAGGCTCCTGATTACGGGCACTCCTCTTCAGAATTCCCTGAAGGAACTCTGGTCCTTGCTGCACTTTATTATGCCAGAGAAGTAAGCTCCTTCTTTCCTGTGAATTTCTAAAGATGCTAAAATGTCTGAAAAGCTAATGCTATTTAATATTCTTAATAGATCTTGGGGAAAACAGATAGCAGGGTTTGGGAAAAGCAAAGCATTACATGGAGGCAGAAACACTAGTAATAAAATCTTCTATAGTGAGTGACAGAAGGCACAGATACTAGTTACTTAAGGAGGAAAGCATATTGTCCACCAAAAGTTTGAATTAAAGCATTTGGGAAATAACTGTTAGATAGGAAACATGAGACCTTCTCATTATTGTTATAAAGTAATCAATATAATTGAACTCTGTGAGGTAAACAGTTTGACTAGCAACAAAGCATACCGTAAACCAAAATCTTTTGAGGACAGAATTTAATGGTACTGGGGTTTGAACTCAGGGCTTCATGCTTAATAGGCAGGCACTTACCACTTGAGCCATGCCTCCAGCCCTTAAACCATTAGCTTATTAAAGAACTATGAGTCAGGCACCGGTGACTGTAATCCCAGCAACTCAGGAGGATCATGGTTTGAAGCTAGCCTGGGCACATAGTTCGAGAAGCCCTATCTCGAAAAAACCCATCACAAAAAAAGGACTGGTGGAGTGGCTCAAGGTGTAGGCCTTGAGTTCAAGCTCCAGTACTGCAAAACAAACAAACAATGAAATGCCTTTATTATTTTTTTTGGTGGTACTGGGGTTTGAGCTCAAGGCTTCACACTTGCTGGACAGGCTTGAGCCACACATCTAGACCTATTAGAAAGATTTTTATAGGAGATATAGTGCGTACACATAATAACACTTAAGATTACCCACTGATGTGGGTAATTCTTGAGTTTGGAAGAGTCCACTCAGTTTGTCCCCTTGATAATGCTCTGACTCATACCCCTTTCCCATTACTCACAGTGCTTCACCATTCTGGTCACTTTGCTTTCCCTCACACATGCCAAGCTGTGATCATTTAAGCTCTTTCTCCTTCTCTTCACATGCTGTCACCTTAATATTTTTGCCTCTGGTTGCATGACCTCAGACCACCTAACCTAAAGTTGCCAGTTTTTTTTAACCTTTTAATATTTTATTACTCAAAAAAAGCCTTTTGCATTTTCAAAACAGCTTTTTTTCCCCCCTTGAGGAGTTGGAGACTTAATATACTTCATTCGTGCTAGGCAACCAAAAAAAAGCTTTGTGTTTTCATTTAGCTTTCTGACTCTGCTTGTGCCTTCAACACTTTCACAGCGATTTTCTGCTCCTCAATAAGGAACGCACGCTTGACCCTGTCTCGGACACATTTGGCACACATGGACCCAGCACAGGCCCTGCTGCTGACGTGTATTTTTGTTTTAGACACTCGTATAAGGACTTCAGGTCTCACAGCCCGAGCCCCACGAGGTCGGCCTGGGCACACACCACAAGCAGATTTTGGTGCTTTTCCAACCTTTTTGGTATAAAGGTAAACAATTCTATTGCCAGGGGTTCGGGATAGCCTAGTTTTGTTAGAGGCTGTATCGTAGGAAGCCTACGACGGTATGTCAACCGCTGGACCGCTGTGAGTGCCTCTGAACACCATCCCTGGAAGAGCAAGTACCTTGGTCTTGTATTGTTAAACTGTGCATATGAAAATACTAGGGATCTTGTTTGCTTAATTCATCACGGTTCACGTTGCCTACGATAGCACCTGTTAGTTATGTAGTGGACAGGTAAATGTGTTTTTGCCCGAGGCTGGCCTCAGACCTCGGTCCTCTGAACTCCACCTCCTGAGTAAGTGGGATTACAAGTGGTTTTTTTTTTTTTTATTTTTGAGTTTAGAAAAGATTCGAGTGCTAGAAATTGAGTGAGGCCTTTGGAAACTTAATGAACAATATGGAAATGGTCCCTTTTTTTTTTAATAGCTTTATTGAGATATAATTTACATATCATACTATGCACCATTGTATTCAATATTATTTAATAAATTTGTAGTGTTGTGCTACCATCATCATCATCCAGTCTTACATTATTTCCCTTTCCCAAAAACTTCTTCTTGCCTGCTTACTGTTAATCTCTACTTCATCTTTTCAGCCTTTGGCAACCATTAATCAGCTTTTGTCTCTAGATATACTTGGTTTCTTTCTTTTTTTTAGTAGCACTGGGGTTTGAAGTTGGGTTCTACACTTGAGCCTTTCCTCTAGCCTGATAAGGACATTTTCTAGAAGTTTCATATGTGTAGAATCCTAGTTTTTGTCTCTCATTTCTTTGCCTTAGCATACTGTGTTTCTGTTTTCAGATTTCTCCATCTCACAGTGTCTACCAGTAGTGGCTTTCTTACCGGGTAGTAATGCTTCATTGCATGCATGTCCAGTCCCCAGTTGATGGTCATTTTGCATTGCCTCTGTCTGGAGTCATTTTGTCTTTATATGTGCATTTTTATTTTCCTTAGTTACACATTTAGGAATAGAGTTGCTGGGTTTTTTTGTTTTGTTTTTGGCAATTTGTACTTAGCTTTTTGAGAACTTGTTTGGAGGTTCTAGCAGGGGAGCGCAGCTACTCGTATACCCTTGACCGAAGAACGGTCCTCCTCTATCGGGGATGGTCGTCCTCTTCGACCGAGCGCGCAGCTTCGGGAGGGACGCACATGGAGTGGTGAGGGAGGAAGGGGACACCCGCCTAGCCAGCCAGATCAGCCGAATCAACCCTGGCGATCAATGGGGTGACAGATGTCACAGCCAGATTGCCCTCACATCCTGTACTTACCTTTTTGTAAACTGTGCCGTTTTTCAAAGCGATGGAGCCAGTGCACATTCCCAGCTGACATATTGAAGGTCTCACCCACCAGTACTTAGTGCATTGTATGTTTGATTCTAGCCATTCTGCTCGTGGTATATCTCACTATCTCGTTGGTATACGTGGTTTTTTTTTTTTTTTTGTAGTACTGGGGTTTTATGTTTGCTTGGCTTCATGTTTGCTAGAAATATATACTCAAATCTTTTGCATTAAAAAAATTGGATGCTGGGCGCTAGTGGCTCACATCTGTAATCCTAGTGACTTGGGAGGCTGAAATCGGGTGGATCGTGGTTCTAGGGCAGCCCAGGCAAAATAGTTCTTGAGAGCCCATCTCCAAAATAAGCAGAGCAAAATGGACTAGAGGTGTGGCTCAAGCAGTTGAGTGCCAAGTGGGAACCCCTGAGTTCATACACTGAGTCTGCCCCCTACCTCTCCAAAAAAATTAGATTAGGACTGGAGGTGTGGCTCAAGTGGTAGAATCCTTGCCTTGCAAGGGCAAGACCCTGAGTTCAAATCAGTGCTGCCAAAAAAAGTTTGGATGATTTTATTATGGATTGAAGAGTATTGCTTTAAAAAGAAAAATCCTAGATATAAGTGCTTTATCAGTGTATGATTGGAAAATATGTTGTCCCAATATTTATGTTGTCTTTTCGTTTTCTTTTTTCACCAAATCAGGGTCCTTTTTTATTAACATATAGTTTAATACATGATTTTAACTATATAAGATTGCATTTAAATTGTAATTTTAGAGTTGAGATATTTGTTAATACTGCCACATTGACTGTTCCATTCAATAATGTTATGTTGGAGGTTTTTATTTTTTACTTTTTAAAAAAAATTATTAGCATATTGTCATTGTTCCTGGGTACATTGTGACATTTACAAAAGTGCTTACAGCATAACTTAGAGTCACCTCTTCCATCTTTCTGCTTTATCCCCCCCCATTTTGTTAATGTTGTCTTTTGAAGAGAATTGTTTAATTTTGAAGTATAATTTATCAATTTCTTTTTATGCATTGTGCTTTGGATGCCCTATCTAAGACAAATTCGCCTAACCGAAGGTCACAAAGATGTTCTTTACTTTTTGTTTATAGCGTGAGGACCTCAGTTCTTTTTTTCATTTTTATTAGCGTATATTAATTGTATGGGCGTTTCATTGTGCCAGTTTTCAATAGCTTTACATTGTACATTGTACATTGGTTAGATCGCCCCTGCCATCTCCACGCCTTGACCCACTCTCCACTCCACTTAAAGTAATTGAAAGAGGTTTCATCGTTCCATTTTGTATATGTACGTATACGAAGCCCACCCTCCTGTCTATGCCTCTTGAGTGCCTTAATGCCTGGATCCAGGTTTTCTTTCATCTTTGTTGACTTGTCTAGCCTACCAGTTAGTGAGAGGAGAGTATTTTAATTTTTAGCGACAATTGTTGAGTACTTGACTTCATTCAGTTCTTTTTTCCTTACGTACTTTGGGGTCCTTTTGTTTGTTGCATATATATTGGTGTATGTCTTGTAACTGTTAAATGTTTCTGATGTCTGTTGTGTGTGATTTTTTTTTTAGCAGCTTATCTCTCTTCTAGTTGCGGTTTGTGTAGTATAGCTTTTCCATCATTTTACTTTGAGCCAGTTTCTTCCTGTGATCTAAAATGTGTTGGCAGCATGTTAGTTACATATGCCTTTTTATCCAGGCAACAATCCGTGTCTTTTAATTGCAATATTTAATATGTTCACATTTAATATAACTGATGACATGGTTGGACCTGTTTCTGCTGCTTTGCTGTCTGTTTGCCATATGTCATTTATTTTTTTGTTCCTGTTTCAACTTTCCTACTGTCATCTCAGCAGTTGATTTTTAGTACGCCATTTCATTCGGTTAGCTAATATTTTTAGTATTTTAAATCAGTTTCTTACTGGTTTGTCCAAGGATTATGCATTTTTTTTTTTTTTTTTTTTTTTTTTTGTTGGTACTGAGGTTTGGACTCATGGATTCATGCTTGCTAGGCAGGCAATCTACCTACCAATTGAGCCATTCCAACAGCCCCTGGGATTATGCATCTTAATTAATCACAGTCTACATGTTAATACTAACTTAATTCTGGTAAAATATAACAAGTTGGTTCCATTTTCACCTTTTTTCCTTACGTTATAAACCCAAGAATATAGTGGCACAATGATTGCTTTACAAAGATTTGTCTTTTAAGGAAACTTAGAAAAGAGAAAAATATGTTTGTATCACCTTTTATATATATTAATCATTTACAGTGATCTTCATTCCTTTGTATGGATTCAGATTACATTCAGTGTCACTTTTAGCACAAGGGACTTCCTTTTTAGTATTATCTTTACTTGTGTGCGGCTGTTTCATTTGGGTAGGATATTTAAGACCCTTCAGAACATGTAGAGAAACTTACTCATGTGCTGCCCTCGATACAGCTTACAAGCTTAAACTGATTTCTGTTTTCTTGTTGTCATATACATCTTCACTACAGAGTCTTTCTGGGGGAGGAGTCCTCTGTACCCCTTCTTCCAGTGCCATTTTAAAGAACAGGTTTCCTCACTTTGGCTCTACTGTTATATTGATATTTTGGGCTGCATAATTTGTATGTATATACATACATGTGTGTGTGACGTTTTCATTTTGGGATGTCTAGCAGTGCATCCCTATCTTCTGCCCACTGTGTGCCCCAGTCACACCTCCCACTTTCAGAATTGTGACAACTTAAAATGTATCTAGATATTGCCAGATGTCCCCCTTGTTGGGGTGGGTAGGCACTTCACATGCTGTCCTTTTTTATTGCTGTCTTTGTCCTGCTTGCAGCTCACCTGCAGCCTTCTTTCTTCACTAAAGCTACGAGAATCAATAGAGATCACTTGGCTCCAGTCTCTGTTTTAAACCTTCTGTTGTATGGTCTGTAATAAGTTCATCACATGTTATATCATGTACTTATGTCACATGCTTGTAAAACTTTTCAAAGCTGTAGATGCTGTGAAACACAAAGTTGTAAAAGTTTAGAAATAGTAGGTATTATCAGTTTTTAATCTTGCTTTGTAAGAGAATTTTTATGGATATCACTTTATAGTTTTCATACTTGATCTTTCATATTGCAAATAAGAATATGCTGTCTTAAGTGATGAAAATGTGTCTCATACCACACGGCTAGTAAGTGGATGGACCAAAACCAGTCCGTGTTGTTTGAACTTTATAGTCTAAGAAAAGTACCTCTTTGACATAGTTGAGACAAGGGAAAGGCATCCTACATGGCAGAAGCCATGAGGCATGGTGGGCCATCCACGCTCGCTGGAGTAGAGACAGAATGTGCTCTGTTGTTTCTACCAAGGGATGCGTATGCATAGCTGGGGTGGATTCAGTTGGTTTTCCCTTTTTTTTCTTGTTTTTCTTTCTCTCATTCAGGTGTTAGTGTTGGATAAATTTTGTCTTTTCTTATAGGGCAGATTCATTTTTTTTTAACAGGTCCGTCCCCCTATTCAGTTTCTTGTAATTTTAGTTTAAAAAATTCCCTTTCCCCTCTGTATAATTAAGTAGCACTTTTCTATTTCATCCCTAGGTTTGAGTTCTGGGAAGATTTTGAGGAAGACCATGGAAAAGGGAGGGAGAATGGCTACCAGAGCCTCCATAAGGTGCTAGAGCCTTTTCTTCTCCGGCGAGTGAAGAAAGATGTGGAGAAATCCCTTCCTGCCAAAGTGGAGCAAATCCTCAGGGTGGAGATGTCTGCCCTTCAGAAGCAGTATTACAAGTGAGTGAGTTCTTGCTGGGTTAAGCCTCCAGACAGGAGAGCAGTCCCACTCGGCCATTAGACAGGGGAAGGCACAGGTGGTCTGCAAAGCCTTACCACGCATTTAAGTGGAAATTTGGTCAGAACAATAAATACAGGGTAGGTGTGTGGCTTAAGTGCACATGCCTGCCTCGCAAGCACAGGCCCTGAATTTAAACCCCAGTGCCAAGATTATACTTTCAGAAGTCAGTTCTGTAGTTTGAACCCAGTACCCCACCTCCCCCCGAGAGAAAAGATTTTTAACAGTGTTTTATTTACTACCATTGTGGTTTTTAAAAAATTGGGGTGAGTGAGAATTTACATAGTACTTTTCATTATGTAAGAGGTGTGAAGTATACGTTAGTTTTTAGGCTACTGCCCTTAGCAATAAATAGGCCCATGCTGCTATTCACAGCTACTTCTTTTCTGCCACTCATGCACTCATTTATTAAGCTTCTACCATGTGCCAGACGTTCTTCTAGATACTGGGAATGTGAAGATGAATGGAACATGTCTCTACCAAAAACTGTCGTGTGGTAGGGAAGATAGTTTAGGAACAAGCAGTTATAGCTCAGTATTGTCTAAGAGTGGAGGCCTATGAGGTCCTGTGGATGTCCACAAGAAGTGCTTCTGAACTCTGTGCTGTAGGTGAATACTTGTTCCTTTCTAGTGTTCCAAGTGGCATGGTCAACTTATAGATTTGGTTTAGGTTATGTATTACCTTGAAACCAAAATAGTTGTTCTGGGACAGAGGGCGGCACATAATATAGTTGTCATGATATTTCAGATTTTACTCCCTTTCTGACCATTTTGATTTTAGTTATTTATTGTACGTGTGTGCATGTGGTGCTGGAGATCAAAGCAATGGCCTCACACATGCTGGGCAAATACTGCGGTGGTGAGCTGTGCCCAAAGCACCTCATTTGATGTCTAAGAGAATTTTTAGGACTGAGTGTGTTGACATGTGCCTATAATTCTACCTAGGTAGGAGGTAAAAATAGGAAGGAATGTGGGTCAAGGCCAAAGCTGGGGCAAAAATTTAGTGAGACCCCCATCTCAAGCAATAAATAGCTGGGTGTGGTGGTGTGTATCTGTCATCCCATCTACTCAGGAAGCGTAAATATGAAGATCGAGGTCCAGGCTGGCTTGGGCATGAAAAAAGACTCTTACTTGAAAAATAACAAAAGCATAAAGGGTTGAGGGTGTGGCTTAAGTTGTAGAGTGATGTTTAGTGAGCTTCAAACATCAGTAAATACCACAAAAAAAAAAAAATTTCTTTTTTTCTTTTTTATTGTGGAAAAATTAAAATACATTCAAACAGAATATTGTGTACTCACATAACCAGTAATCTACCTTCAGTAATTATTAACCTCTGGTCATTAGTTCATTGATACCTTTTCTTGTATCCTTCTTACTCTGTTAAAAAATAGTTCATGTATATATCATAAGTGGTTTAGTATATATATCTAAAAGATAAGGACTGTTTTTGTTAATAAAATGTCAGTACTGTTAAACCTAAAAGCAATCAGTGATTCCTTAACAGTTTTCAAATGTCCAGTTAGTGTTTATATTTTCCTCGTTGTTTTAAGCAAACACACTCTCACACTCATGACATTTTGCTTGTTTGCATTGGGATCTGCATACATCCCTACATCTAATTGGCTGTATTTCTCTCAAGTTTATTATTGTCCTTTTTCTTGTTTCTGACATTGTGATTTTTTTAGAATTTTTATTGTTTTATTATTCATATGTGCATATAATGCTTGGGACATTTCTCCCCCTTCCCCACCCCCTCCCTTATCAGCCACACCGCCCCCTCCCTCACCCCTCCACCCCATCGATGCCCAGCAGAAACTATTTTGCCCTTACCTCTAATTTTGTTGAAGAGAAAGTATAAGCAATAATAGGAAGGAACAAGGGTTTTTGCTAGTTGAGATAAGGATAGCTATACAGGGAGTTGACTCACATTAATTTCCTGTGCATGTATATTACCTTCTAGGTTAATCCTTTTTTTTTTTATTGTTTTATTATTCATATGTGCATGCAAGGCTTGGGTCATTTCTCCCCCCTGCCCCCACCCCCTCCCTTACCACCCACTCCACCCCCTCTCCCCCTCAATACCCAGCAGAAACTATTTTGCCCTTATTTCTAATTTTGTTGTAGAGAGAGTATAAGCAATAATAGGAAGGAACAAGGGTTTTTGCTGGTTGAGATAAGGATAGCTATACAGGCAGTTGACTCACATTAAATTCCTATGTGTGTGTGTTACCTTCTAGGTTCTTTTTGATCTAACCTTTTCTCTAGTTCCTGGTCCCCTTTTCCTATTGGCCTCAGTTGCTTTTAAGGTATCTGCTTTAGTTTCTCTGCGTTAAGGGCAACAAATGCTAGCTAGTTTTTTAGGTGTCTTACCTATCCTCACCCTCCCTTGTGTGCTCTCGCTTCTATCATATTCTCATAGTCCAATCCCATTGTTGTGTTTGCACTTGATCTAATGTCCACATATAAGGGACAACATACGATTTTTGGTCTTTTGGGCCAGGCTAACCTCACTCAGAATGATGTTCTCCAATTCCATCCATTTACCAGCAAATGATAACATTTCGTTCTTCTTCATGGCTGCATAAAATTCCATTGTGTATAGATACCACATTTTCTTAATCCATTCGTCAATGGTGGGGCATCTTGGCTGTTTCCATAACTTGGCTATTGTGAATAGTGCCACAATAAACATGGGTGTGCAGGTGCCTCTGGAGTAACCTGTGTCACAGTCTTTTGGGTATATCCCCAAGAGTAGTATTGCTGGATCAAATGGTAGATCAATGTTTAGCTTTTTAAGTAGCCTCCAATTTTTTTCCAGAGTGGTTGTACTAGTTTACATTCCCACCAGCAGTATAAGAGGGTTCCTTTTCCCCATATCCTTGCTAACACCTGTTGTTGGTGGTGTTGCTAATGATGGCTGTTCTAACAGGGGTGAGGTGGAATCTTAGTGTGGTTTTAATTTGCATTTCCTTTATTGCTAGAGATGGTGAGCATTTTTTTCATGTGTTTTTTGGCCATCTGAATTTCTTCTTTTGAGAAAGTTCTGTTTAGATCACGTGCCCATTTCTTTATTGGTTCACTAGTTTTGGGAGAATTTAGTTTTTTAAGTTCCCAATATATTCTAGCTATCAGTCCTTTGTCTGATGTGTAGCTGGCAAATATTTTCTCCCACTCTGTGGGTGTTCTCTTCAGTTTAGAGACCATTGCTTTTGATGAACAGAAGCTTTTTAGTTTTATGAGGTCCCATTTATCTATGCTATCTCTTAGTTGCTGAGCTGCTGGGGTTCCATTGAGAAAGTTCTTACCTATACCTATTAACTCCAGAGTATTTCCTACTCTTTCCTGTATCAACTTTAGAGTTTGTGGTCTGATATTAAGATCCTTGATCCATTTTGAGTTAATCTTGGTATAGGGTGATATACATGGATCTAGTTTCAGTTTTCTGCAGACTGCTAACCAGTTTTCCCAGCAGTTTTTGTTGAAGAGGCTGCTATTTCTCCATCGTATATTTTTAGCTCCTTTGTCAAAGACAAGTTGGTTATAGTTGTGTGGCTTCATATCTGGGTCCTCTATTCTGTTCCACTGGTCTTCATGTCTGTTTTTGTGTCAGTACCATGCTGTTTTTATCGTTATTGCTTTGTAATATAATTTGAAGCCAGGTATCGTGATACCTTCTGCATTGTTCTTTTGACTGAGTATTGCCTTGGCTAATCGTGGCCTCTTGTGTTTCCATATAAATTTCACGGTAGATTTTTCAGTCTCTTTAATGAATGTCATTGGAATTTTGATGGGAATTGCATTAAACATGTAGATTACTTTTGAGAGTATCAACATTTTTGCTATGTTGATTCTACCAATCCATGAGCATGGGAGATCTCTCCACTTTCTATAGTCTTCCTCATTCTCTTTCTTCAGAAGTGTATAGTTTTCCTTGTAGAGGTCTTTCACATCTTTTGTTAGGTTTACACCTAGGTATTTGATTTTTTTTTGAGGCTATTGTAAATGGAATTGTTTTCATACATTCTTTTTCAGTTTGCTCATTGTTACTGTATAGAAATGCTAATGATTTTTCTATGTTGATTTTATGTCCTGCTACCTTGCTATAGCTATTGATGATGTCTAGAAGCTTCTGAGTAGCGTTTTTTGGGTCTTTAAGGTATAGGATCATGTCGTCTGCAAATAGGGATGTTTTGACAGTTTCTTTACCTATTTGTATTCCTTTTATTCCTTCTTCTTGCCTAATTGCTCTGGCTAGGAATTCCAGTACTATGTTGAATAGGAGTGGAGATAGTGGGCATCCTTGTCTGGTTCCTGATTTTAGAGGGAATGGTTTCAGTTTTTCTCCGTTAAGTATAATGCTGGCTATCATTATATATGGTTTGTCATATATAGGTTTTATAATGTTGAGGTACTTTCCTTCTATTCCTAGTTTTCTTAGAGCTTTTATCATGAAATGGTGTTGGATCTTATCAAAGGCTTTTTCTGCATCTATTGAGATGATCAAGTGGTTTTTGTCTTTGCTTCTGTTAATGTGGTTTAATACATTTATTGATTTTCGTATGTTGAACCACCCCTGCATCCCTGGGATGAAGCCTACTTGGTCGTGGTGAATAATCTTTTTGATGTGTTGCTGAATTCGATTTGCCATTATTTTGTTGAGGATTTTTGCATCAATGTTCATTAAGGAGATTGGCCTATAGTTCTCCTTTTTGGAGGTGTCTTTGCCTGGTTTTGGGATAAGTGTAATACTGGCTTCATAAAACGTGTTTGGCAGTTTTCCTTCCCTTTCTATTTCATGGAACAGTTTAAGGAGGGTTGGTATCAGTTCTTCTTTAAAGGTCTGATAGAATTCAGCAGAGAATCCATCAGGTCCTGGACTTTTCTTTTTGGGGAGACTCTTGATTGCTGCTTCAATTTCATTTTGTGTTGTAGGTCTATTCAGGTGATTAATTTCCTCTTGGTTCAGTTTTGGATGATCATATGTATCTAGAAATCTGTCCATTTCTTTAAGATTTTCAAATTTATTTGAATATAGGTTCTCAAAGTAGTCTCTGAAGATTTCCTGGACTTCCATGGTGTTTGTTGTTATCTCCCCTTTTGCATTCCTGATTCTACTAATTTGGGTTTTTTCTCTCCTCTTTTTAGTCAGGTTTGCCAGGGGTCTATCCTATCGATCTTGTTTATTTTTTCAAAGAACCAACTTTTTGTTTCATTAATTCTTTGTATGGTTTTTTTGGTTTCTATTTCATTGATTTCAGCTCTTATTTTTATTATTTCTCTCCTTCTATTTGTTTTGGGATTTGTTTGTTCTTGTTTTTCTAAGAGTTTGAGATGTATCATTAGGTCATTGATTTGGGATCTTTCAGTCTTTTTAATATATGCACTCATGGCTATAAACTTTCCTCTCAGGACTGTCTTTGCTGTGTCCCATAGGTTCCGGTAGGTTGTGTTTTCATTTTCATTGACTTCCAGGAACTTTTCAATTTCCTCTTTTATTTCATCGATGATCCATTGTTCATTAAGTAATGAGTTATTTAGTTTCCAGGTGTTTGCAAATTTTTTGTCTTTACTTTTGTTGTTGAGTTCTAGTTTTATTGCATTGTGATCAGATAGTATGCACGGTATAAGTTCTATTTTGTTATATTTGCTGAGGCTTGCTTTGTGCCCTAAGATATGATCTATTTTGGAGAAGGTTCCATGGGCTGCTGAAAATTTGATCTAGTGTATATTTTAGATCTTGGCTTTCTTTATTGATTTTTTGTTTGGATGACCTATCTATTAATGATAATGGGGTGTTAAAGTCTCCCACAACCACTGTGTTGGAGTTAATATATGGTTTTAGGTCTTTCAGGGTATGTTTGATGAAATTGGGTGCGTTGACATTGGGTCCATACAGATTGATGATTATTTCCTTTTGGTCTATTTCCCCTTTTATTAGTATGGAATGTCCTTCTTTATCTCGTTAGATCAGTGTAGGTTTGAAGTCTAGTTTGTCAGAGATAAGTATTGCTACTCCTGCCTATTTTTGCGGGCCATTGGCTTGGTAAATCTTCCAGCCTTTCATCCTAAGCCTATGCTAATTTCTCCTGTAAGCGAGAAATTGTTGGATCTTCCTTTTTAATCCATTTCCTCAAGTGGTTCCTTTTGATGGGTGAATTAAGTCTGTTAACATTGTGTTAGTACTGATAGGTGTGTGGTGATCCTGTCATTTAGTTGTCTTAGTTGTTTGAAGTTTTGATTGGTGTACCTAAGTTGACGTTACTCTCTACTTTCTTGCTTTTTCTTTTCCTGTAGTTTGGTGCTGCCTGTTCTTTCATGGTTATGTTGGGTTTCACTTTCTGTGTGCAGAATCCCTTGAATAATCTTTTGTAGTGGTGGCTTCGTGGTCCCATATTGTTTTAGTTCCTGCTTATCATGGAAGACTTTTATTGCTCCATCTATTTTGAATGATAGTTTTGCTGGGTAGAGTATCCTGGGGTTGAAATTGTTTTCATTCAGTGCCTGGAAGATCTCACCCCACGTCTTCTTGCTTTTAATTTTTCTGTTGAGAAGTCTGCTGTGATTTTGATGGGTTTACCTTTTTAATAATGATATGCCGTGGGGTAGTTCTGTTTTTATCTGGTCTGTTTGGTGTCCTGGAGGCCTCTTCCATCTGTATGGGAATATCTTTCTCTAGATTGGGAAATTTTCCATTATTATTTTGTTGAATATATTACGCATTCCCTTCCCTTGCACCTCTTCTACTTCTTCGATGCCCGTGATTCTCAAGTTTGGTCTTTTGATAGAGTCGGTAGTTCTTGCATTTTCTTTTCACAGGTCTTGAGTTGTTTAATTAATAGTTCTTCGGTTTTTCCTTTAATTACCATTTCATCTTCGAGTTCTAAGATTCTGTCTTTTTGTTTTATTCTGCTGGATTGGCCTTCCGTTTTGTTTTGCAATTCTGTTTTGTTCTTCTTTTCTGACGTTTTCCATATCCTGGGTGGTTACCTCTTTAATGTTGTTTATTTTTGTCCTGAGTTCATTTATCTGTTTCTTAATCGTGTTCTCTGTTTCACTTTGGTGTTTATACAGTGCTTCTATGGTTTCCTGTATTTCTTCTTTTGCTTTTTCAAATTCTCTATTTTTCTGTCTTGGAATTTCTTGAGTGTCTCCTGTACATTTTAGTTGACCATATCCAGTATCATCTCTATAAAATTCTCATTGAGTACCTGTAGTATGTCTTCTTTTAAATTATTCTTTGGGCTTCATTGGGTTCTTTGGCATAGTTTATTTTCATTTTGTTGGAGTCTGGATCTGAGTATCTGTTTTCTTCATTTCCCTTTGGTTCCTGTACTAATTTTTTGCTGTGGGGAAACTGGTTTCCCTGTTTTTTCTGTCTTCCCATCATTGTCCTTGATTTTGTTATTGTTCCTGTACTCTGTGCAATTAAGTATTTTCTGGCTTATAATAATAACACTAGTGATATTTAGAATGGAAGGGTGAGAGGGGATGGAAAGCAAAGAAGTTAAAGAAAAGGGAAAAACAAATAATCAAGTAGAAAAAAAAACAAAACAAAGAAACAAAAAAAGTTTCAAAGATATAAACAGGGAGAGATAGTGTACTAATCATCCGTAAGCTGAAAAAGCATTAGAGAGACAGAGAGGATTGAAAATAAAAAGCAAAAAGAGTAAAGATAAGAATAAAAATAGAAAAGTAAAGTAAATGGAAGAAATATATATATAAAATAAAATAAAAGTAAATAAACACTAAAAACTAAAAACCTGCAAGTTCCATTGCAATGGAATTTCATTCTTAATAATTTTGGTGTTCATCCCTCAGCCTGCAATCCTGGACATGGTGCCTCAACTGTTGCTCTGTAGTTGTCTCATCAAAGGTGACATATAAAGTAGAACAAAACTGCACAAAAATAAAAAAAACCCCACCAAGTGTCCCAAGTTCAAATGCAAAACAGTTTCAGTAAGTTTTTCAGCATGCGGGTGTAGTTCGGTTGTTTTCTCATCAAAGGATGAGAGAAAAAAAAGAGTCTGGAGACAGGTCTGTGAATGGTATCTGCGGCTGTGGCTTGCCTGCCCACTGCTGTCAACCTGCTGTTGCTGGAGGTGTTATTTATGCAGATCTCTGGGGTGAGCTTAGCACTCACCTGGCCCTGCAGGCTTTGTTTACTCAGAGTCCTGTGCAGGATCCGCTGCTGCAAGCTTTCCCCTTTCCAAGCACATTGAGGGAGTTGACACTGCACCTGCTTTCTCAGGCCTGCAGTGTTTATTTACAGGTCATGTGGGAAGTGGGTCTTCCCCCCTCTTCTGTGGAGTTTTCCTCCCACTGCCACTTTTACAAGCTTTCCCGCTCCTGATTGCTGGGCGTGTGCTGCTGCTCCTGCAGGCAGGTGTGTTTGTTTACAGCTCACATGGGAGGTGGGTCTTCCCCTCTCTCCTGTGGAGTTTTCCTCCCTCTGTCACTCTCACAAGCTTTCCTGCTCCTGGTTGCTGGGCACGCAGCCCTGCTCCCACCGAAGCCTCTCTGGCCAGGCCTGGCTTGTTTATTTACAGTTCCGGGAAGGATTCCCCTCCCACCTCTTCAGAGCTCAGGGTGCCCCACCCTCTTTGCCATATGTCTCTATTGTTCTTAATGCTTATTACTCAGTTTCTCTCTTTTCCCGGGTAGGGTTCGGTCTGTCCAGGGGGCTGTGCTGATCTGACCCAGGGTTGTCTGTGGAAGTACCGCATACCGCTTAGCTCACCTTGTCCACGTCTTCCCAAGCTGTCTGGGTGTGGGCGACTGGCGGCCCCAGGGCCCTCCTGGTTTCTCCCTTTAACTGAAGTGGAGATGCTCTGCACAGACTGGAGGTGTGGAGGGGTCAAAGTTTTGCCTCTTCTAGTTGTCCTCGCCTGCAAGGTGTGTCTCCAGCGTTTCTCCAAGATTTCTTTGTCAGAGGCACACTTTCTGCTTCCTCCCTCTTGCTGCCACCTTGGAATCTGACATTTTGATTTTTTAAAACAAATTTTTTTTTTAGCAATAGGCTCTCACCCAGGTTGACCTGTAGCTTGCGATTTTCCTGCTTCAGCCTCCTGAGTACTAGGACTGTAGATGTGCACCACCACGTCTGGCTCTGGCTTTGTAAATTTTTTGATTGGAGAAACTGGGTTTATGTTCTACAGATGTTTCTCACAATCCGTATTTTTTTTTTTTTTTTTCAGTATCAGTGTTTCAGCTGAGGGCCTGTACTTTGAACCACTTTGCCAGCCCTTTTCTGCTTTGGTTTTTTTGAGATTGGATCTGGTGAGCTACTTGTCTTCACACCGCCATTCTCCTGATTTCTGCCTCCTGAGTAGCTGAGAATTACAGGCATGGGCCCCTTGGCTCACAGCCTGGATTTTGTTGACTCTGGTTCTGTGGCATCATTTAACATTTTCTTCTGAATCCTGTGTTTTCTGTACACTTACAAATAAGAATAGAGGCTTGAGTAGATTCACACTGAGTGTCATTGTCTCATAGAATGCAGAGATGAATTCTTTCTTGGGATTTGTGATGTGAACAACTAATGATGACCATTGCCTGTATCCATTCATTCATTTAGGGATTGGAAAATAGTTTATTAGAAAGTTTATCACATATTTATTAGACGTAAAACCTGAGTAGGAAGAAATTCTCCCCTTTCAACTGAGGAGTAGTTCACATAGTAAAGGCAGAGTATATACTAGAGTATTTTGTGTTTTTGCCATTTTCAAAGGAAAATGGCCACTTTCCTCTAAAAGTTTTGACCAGTGAGATTTATTTTGGTATAGTTATGAACTGATGGATTAAAATTTTTAATTCTGTTGTAGTTATTATTTGTGCTCATTCTCTAAAGTTTCCACTATTAGCCAATGAGTTTGTTTGAGTTGGTTCTTTTGAGTCCTTCTGACATATCTTTATACAGGTTTAGGATCCCTATGTGAAATGCTTGAGACCAGCAGTGTTTCATATTTTGGGTGACTTTGGACTTGGAAATATTTGCATGTACTGAGTGGGATGTTGTGGTTGAGACCTAGTCTAGTCATGAGGCTGTATATTTCTTACACACTTTGTGTATGTGTAATGTGAAGGTAATATAATACAACATTTTTAGTGTTCCTGTGTTAACATTTTTTATTAGCGTATATTAATTGTAATAAATAATGAGTTTCATTATGACATTTTAAATACACATATGTAACGTACTCTGATCATGGTCACTCCCATTCTCCTCACTTGCCTCACTCCACATCCCATTCGTCTCTTTCCTCTTTCCTTCTAGTCCCCTTTCTGTTTTTGTGTGTGTGTGTGTGTGCACGCACGTGTGTATGGTTTTTTTTGTTTGTTTGTTTAATCTAGATAGTGCACCTGCATTTTGACTATGTCTTGCCTTGTAAGGTCAGGTGTCGAATTTTCATGTGTGGCCTAATATGGGTGCTCAAAGTTTTGGATTTTGGATTAGAAATGCTCACTCTGCAGTAGTTGCTGGCTTGTTTGAGGTCTGGAATGGTAAAGTGCTCTTCCCCAGGACTAAAAACCAGCCATTCATTTGAAGTTTTACTGGGTAGTGCTGTTTGGAGATGACAAACCGGGTGTAGGTGTGCTCTTTGCAAATGCATTGATATTATTGAAAGGCATTTTCAGTGGATAGAATTAGGAACTTTGATTTTAAAGAAAAATACATCACCGTTTTTATTTACTTATTTAGTTTTGGTGGACATGGGGTTCGAACTTAGGACTTTGTGTTTGCAAGGCAGGCACTCTCCTGCTTGAGCCCTGACTCCTGTCCATTTTATTCTGGTTGTCTTTGGAGATGGGGATCTAGCAAACTATTTGTCTGGGCTGGCCTCGAACTTCAGTCCTCCTGATGTCAGCCACACAAGTAGGTAGGATTGCGGGCGTGAGTCACCAGTGCCCGGTTTCCATCATGAATTCTTTACAGTTAAATGGTACCATTGGTCCTCTGTATCTGTGCGTTTGGTATGTGGGGATTCAATCAAAAATATTCAGAAAAACCTTGCATCTGTACTGACCACATTTAGACATTTTCTTCTTATTCCTTATATAATGCATTATGAGAAATGATAGCACATTTATTAGGTGTTACAAGTAATCTAGGGATATTTTAAAGTATGTAGGAATATGTGTACATAGGTTCCTTGCAAATACTACTTTTTATCCATGAGCAGTTACGGATATCAGTCTCTGTATTACAGAGATTTTACTTAATCTTACGAGTCTTATACCCTCACTAAAAATCTCTGTTTGAGAATATCAGTGCCAGTACTATCACTGAAAATACGAATAATACAAATAAGTGTTTCTTTTTCTTATTTTGTTCTTTGAGACAGGGTCTCTCTGTGTAGCCCAAGTTGGCCTCAAACTCATTAAGAGCAGTATGGCCATAGACTGTATATCACACTAGAGTCTTACCAATTGAGATGGTTTGTCTTCTTTGTTTAGGCTATCCATGGAGTGTGTGTGTGTGTGTGTGTGTGTAGAGAGAGAGAGAGAGAGAGAGAGAAGAGAGAGAGAGAGAGTTGTTTCCTTTTAGTATTCTGTGTTCAGTGAGATTGAAATATACAGTAGAGTCATTAATGTTCCAGTTCTCCCATCCAAGTGCTAACCAGGCTGGACCCTGCTTACCTTCTGAGATCAGATGAGATGGGGCACATTCAGGGTGGCATGGCCATATGGCACCCCAGTTGTGATTGGAGATGTGATGCTATATGTGAGATAAAAGTCCCTCCTTGCCTTTTAACTTTTTTAGATTTTTTTTTTTGTTTTCAGGAATACTGTTTTTTTATCTTCTGGTACCACTAATAGCAACATTATCATTTTAATTTGTAGATGGATTCTTACCAGGAATTACAAAGCTCTTGCCAAAGGAACCAGAGGCAGCACATCTGGTTTCCTGAATATTGTGATGGAACTGAAAAAATGCTGCAACCACTGCTATCTGATTAAACCTCCTGAAGAAAATGAACGGGAAAATGGACAGGAGATTCTTTTGGTATGTAGTTCCTCTTGTTTATAATTATTTTCTCAAAAGCATTTTAGTTTCTGTACATGAGTTTATCAAAATGTTCTTTTTCTTCCTTTATCTTTCAAGAAGCATCAAAAGAAGCTTTAAAAACAGATAAGAAAAGCCAGGTGTGGTGGCACATGAATAATCCCAGTACTCAGGAGGGAAAGGCAGGAGGATTGAGAGTTTGAGGCCAGCGTGGGCAACATAGTGGGGACCCTATCTCAAAACAAACAATATCTGATGAGAAAAGTTAAATAACTAGGAAAAATCTGGAATGTATAGATAAAGGAATGTATCAGCAAGTATGTATTTGAATGATTAGAGTATTTTTTAAACCTTCAGTCCCTGGTGAGGAGCAGCGGGAAGCTGATTCTCTTAGACAAACTGTTGACAAGACTTCGAGAAAGGGGGAACAGAGTCCTTATCTTCTCTCAAATGGTGAGAATGTTGGATATCCTGGCTGAATACCTGACAATTAAGCACTATCCTTTCCAGGTAAGGTGGTTTAATAATTGGACTCACTTTGCACTCTTTATTTCTCTGTTGAATAATTTGCTTGTTAAAGTAGAGTATAAAAGTTTTCTTGTTTTAAAAGGATTGAGATTAAGGTGTTCAGAGGGTCTCAGTTTTCACTTCTATTTCTTTTCTTTTTTTTTTCTTCATTTTTAAATTATTGTTGACTGGGGGTCCATTATAACATTTACCAAAATTCTTACAATATATCATAGTTCAATTCACCTTCTCCATCATTCTCCTTTATTACCCCTTCCCTATTCCTGGTATACAGGTCGCATTTGTCCATTTGTATACATGAGTCCGTAATATTTTCACTATATTTACCTCCTACACCCTTTCCTTAAGTCCTCCCCCCTCCCACTGGTGCCAGCCTCCAGACAGGACCTGTTTTACCTTCTTGTTCTCCATTTGTGAAAAGAGATGTTTTTTGATAGCTGTATAAGGAATTTCATTAGTTGAGTATACATACCACATTAACTCTAGATTGAACCTAAGGATGCTGACATTGAACCACTTTTGACTTGGAATTTGATGACCTAATATGGTGCAACATGATATAGTAAGTAATAATTTCAACTTGTATAATTACAAAAATTTGAAAAATGCTATGGGACCCAGATGAGTAAGTTAAGTTACTCTTCTGTTGGAGCAGATCTGTGAGGAGGATGGAATTCATGGGATGTTTTGAAAAACTGGAGTTAACATTTGAAGTGTAATTCTTTCCATGTCTTCAGGCTATGATGGCAGTCTAGGTCATGTGGAGGTCATTGTTTTTAGGCAACAGTGGGGAAGATGAAAGAAAAGACAATTGGGCTCAGGCCAATTGTTAGATGATGGCACCTGTGCCTGATCTGAGGGCCTGTGCCTGCTCTGCAAGTGCTCTTCCCCTTGAGCCAGGCCCCAGCACTAGACAGTGTCTCACCTATCCAAGTCTATAGTTAAAGTAGAGGAAAGCAGAGGGAACCTGATTCTAGAAGCCCGAATCCTGGAAAGAAAAAGAGTGTTATGTGTTATGTGTTCCTTATGTGTCATGTATGTCTGTCTGTCTTGTCTCGTGTGTCCAGCTTGACTCTGAAGCTGGGAATGGAGTGAGTAAGGATACTTGAAATCTTTGGTCACCAAATGAAGTGGTGATAACCTCCCCTCTTGTCTATGGAATTGTCGGTTGCTTAGTTGTCTTCTATGGGGAGAGTTCCTTTAGCATAGTAATACTTGCTAATACTTTGACTTGTCACCTAATGTTTTTATATAGTGTTTTCCTTTTTAACATTTACTTTTAAAAATTATTTTTCTCTTTTAACTTTGAATTACATTATAGTTACACTGGTATCGAGACAAATTCCGAGTCAGTAATTATCTCATATGAAGGCCCAGCTTCAAGAGTCACTAACAGGTTGTCTTTCAGAATACCCGAAAGGCATCGTTACATTTATGAGACCTGGGCTGTCTTGTATGCAAAAAGACCGTGAACTCTCAATGCTTGTTGGTTTTCCATTTCTAGGCAGTATGGTGTCTTGTACATTAAGACTCCATCACTCTTGTCTCTAGGGAGAGCTGAGGTGCTTCAGGTTTCTCACATCTAATCAGTAACTTTTAGATACTTGTCTTAATGTCTTTTATTAATGGGAATACTTAATGGAAGGCATTTAGGTTTTATGATTTCAAATATAGGACGTGAACCTTTTAAAAGTATCTTTGGCTCAAGTAACTCGTTAGAGTTGTAGTCAGTGAGAAATTGAAAAGGACCTTTCCATGTGTGAGTCATCTTGAATTTGGGGGATGGTGGGTCTGGTGGCAGAGCTCTGGTGAGATGTAGGTGGTCCTCCTGTAGATTGCTTGCACTAGCCAGTTACCACTCGGGTCAGTTTTAACTTTGTAAAATAGGTATTTTGTTCATCTCAAGTGGTGAGTGTAAGGGGATGAAATCTGAAAATGGTTTTAAATAGAAATGTTTTACGTGTATAGCACTTAAGTCTTCAGTATTTATGTGTATCACATGGCTTCCTGTGGTGACACTTCATACCTAGAACTGACATACACTCTAACAAAAGGACTGAATGCACTGCTGAATGCCAAAGGCTGTTTGAGTTGATGTAGTTTGGGGGCTTGAACACTTTATTCTGATTTCAGTGTAATTTTTTAAAAAGCTGGCATGTATGATCAATTAATTTTAACATTCAGTGTTACAGCAAGATATTTTCTGAACAAAATGATGTAAATAATTTTTGTTTTTATACCACTTAATAGTGATACTTCTAGTCATTATCTAGGAAGCATCATTTTTTGTAGGAGCTAATTACTATACTGGTGACCAAGTAGTACTGTTCCCTAATCTTATAGGATGAGGTTTCATCTTTCTCCTTGTACATTTTGGCAGCCATTCTGATCCTTGGATAAACCCAGACAGCCCTATGAATCAGACGCTTCTGACCTTGAGCTTGTAACTGGAGAGCTCGGATCACGAAGGCTGTGCTGTTTGTGCATATCTCCTTCCTGACATTTTGCCAGTGCCTTCCAGTTATTTTTACTCAGCAGGTGTTTGGGTGATAAAGGTTGCAAGCCTGGTGTTCTATTCTGAGCGTAGCTGATCTTCCTACCTTATGATTTTCTTGTGGTTTATTTTTACAGCGTCTGGATGGTTCCATCAAGGGAGAAATCCGAAAACAGGCGTTGGATCACTTCAATGCAGATGGGTCTGAGGTACACTATGCATGAGTTTCTTATTTTTGCAACTTGGGTTATATATCCAGGGGAAAGCTTAGCGTATTCTGTTTCAGAAACATGTTATAGTACAGTTCTTCTGTCTTGAGAAGAGATGCCTTCTGTCTTGTCACTCTGACAGAGAGGTGCCTTGTCTGTCATTCTTATTTGGCTCCCTTGGTCTGGATTAATGACACTTCTCAGTTGTCTTCTAGCTATTAAATTCATGGCCTCGGGAGAGCAGCAAGGGAAAAGAGGAGGAGATAGCTGGCCAGTAGGATTATTTTGAGATGTATGTTAAATCGGAAGGTTCTGATCTGTGCTTTTCTGGTGACTAAGGATTAAAAATGTGTTTACCAGGTCTCAAATGTGTTTGGCTCATGGTGTGATGTGGCTTAATGTTCTTGTTCTGGTTAACATCATCTTAAAGTTGCTGAATGCTCCACAGGGATTTGGCATTGTACAGTATTTTGTTTTGGCATAAGAACTACTTAAATTGGAAATTCTGATTAGTAGTTTGTGCATACCAAATTGTCATATAAATGGAATTTAAGAGAAACGGGAAGAAGAGCATTAATGTAAATGAACTTTAACACTGTGTAGAGGGGAAGGAAGCAACGGAGAGAGCCCAGAAGTAGAACAGGAAGTGTTTTGGAGCGAAGGCTTTGTGCTTTTCAAAGAACTTTTAAAGACTCTTCTTGATGCCTCTTCTGTTATTTCACAATGATTTACAAATAGTCCTATTGTGAGACAGTAGTCTGGTAGCCTAAAAGTTTACTTCTCTTGAAGGGGCTTTGGGCATTCGTCTATTCAGGACCAATGCTCTGAATCGTTAATCGCGTGAAGAATTGAATTGCTGATGACATTTGTCATCACCTAATTCCCATCCCTCTTTTTTTACTTTTTTTTTTTTTCATTTTTCTTTTATTATTCATATGTGCATACAAGGCTTGGTTCATTTCCCTCTTTTTCTTCTATATTTCCTCAACTGTCACCTGACAATGATTCCAAATCCTACTTCGTAGTTTTCCTGTGAGGATTACATTTGGTTAATAGAAAGCACTGATGTAGAAAACTCTAAATAAATGTCAGCTGTTTTTATTATATAGCAGTTGCTGAACGTGATTTTTGTGTTCTCTGTTCTTAGCTAAAATATAGTATGAATTGAGTGTTTCATGTTGTCATTTCTCAGAAAAAAAAAATAAACTTGCATTTTGCATAGTTCTCATTCAGTTCCACCTCCCTGTCATGGCTATATATAAAATTCAGATTCTGTACCATTTTCTATAGTCTTTAAAAATTAATTTAAAAAAGTAAACATTTCCTATTGGGAGGAAATATAACATGCCTATTTAGTAAGTTTGGAAGAAAGTGAAGAGTACCTAGAAGAAAAATTATATAAAACTTATCCCAGAGACAACTTGCTTTTCATATCATGTGGGTATATTTCCATTCATACTGATTAAACCATTTATTTCTTTATGTTCTCCTAATTGGGATCATGCTGCATATAATTTTGTTGTAACTTTTTATTCAACATAGTATGAAAAATTTCCCCATGTCATGTAATTAAGAGCTTACAGAATTTTTATTTCTAGTATTTTTTAATGCTTGTATTACTTTTTTCTGAATCTTTTTTTTATTGTTGAATACAGCTATGAAGGGATGAGTATTTTAAAAACATGTTTGGTACATTTTATGACTTTTACATTGAGCTTCATAATTTTTTTAACATTTGTCAGTTCCATAATAGATTTGAGCAGCATATACTTTATATTATCTTTGGCACAGAGTGACATTGAAAATGGTTGATGTAATTATTCAGACCCCTGACTTTGTTTTTGGGTGGCTTATCCTAAACGGCCACTGTTTATTTTCAAGCCTCTCTTTGGAGATGTGTTTCTCCCAAGGGTCACAGACTGCCTTGATACCTGTTGACAGTCTTTATTGGAATTCAAGTTCTTGCAAGGCAGCTTTCTTCTTTAGTGTTTTTATGGCCAAATGCTGTTGAATGGCAGTGTAAGAACATGGAGACTTTTCCATTGCATTTATATGTGTATGCCAAACCCATTTAGCAAGCTCCAACTCCAAACTACCACTTCTTGAGTGCTAGTTTTGTACCCAGAAGGCATCAGCTTTTGACATACATGACCAGATTGTCTAGAAACACTAGTCTTTTGGCCTTTTTAATCTGACTTACATAGTTTATTTTTTTTCCCCCATCCATGTATTTTTCTGAACACTCAGATGAAAGCAGGTATACTGTGGTTGCCCAGTTTCTTTTATTGCTACGGAAACTGGAAGACATTAATGCCTGGGTCTTTTTTATACTCACTGCTCTTTAACCAAACCTGTTCAGGATTTCTTTCTACATGTTTTGTGGTGATTGAGGGTCTTGTGCATCTCGGCAATTGCAATATGTGATCTGTTTAGTGTATTGTTTCTATGTTCCTCACCCATGTAACACATGGAAGAACATTTACACCAACTGCCTTACACGGCACAATCCACCTTTCCTCAGAAAATAAATCTGCCTAACTTGCTGGAACACTTCCCCGTGATAATTTGTCTGGCTTTTTTTGGTTAACTTCTTGTATAAACCAGTTTTAGCCAGGAGATTGCACTAATTCTCTTGCTTCTGTCGCCTTATTGGATTCTACTTTACTCTCTTGTTTGCTGCTCTGATCTTAATCAAATGAAAATTCCCTCTGCCATCAAGTCCTTGGTCTTTTAGCCTCCATAAAGTTTGTCCATCATATCTCACTTTTCTTCACGCCTGCAGGGGTTTCCAGGTGTGAGGGCTTTATTGGACTATGAAACTGTTTCTGAGAAGGCCACTGCATAAAGTAGTCTATTGCATTGTGTACAGGACTTCTGCTTCCTGCTCTCGACAAGGGCTGGTGGCCTGGGAATCAATTTGGCTTCAGCGGACACAGTTGTCATCTTTGACTCTGACTGGAACCCCCAGAACGACTTGCAGGCACAAGCCCGAGCCCATAGAATTGGTCAGAAGAAGCAGGTAAGTGGGGAAAGGTTTTTAGATAAGACTTTGGGATTTTAGTAAGACAGGTTTATCCAATCCTTTAAGGATGCTTGTAAAATTCTTATTTTCCCACTGTTTTGCTTTCATTTTCCCTAAGTGTCAATTTATGTTTTATTAACTAGTACACAGAAGATAAAATGTCTTTGGTTCAAGATGATCCTAGTAAGGACTCTTAACCTTTCATTATTTGAAAAGTACATCAATAGTGATTTTCTGTGCATTCACCAAGAAAGAGGTATAGGAGAAGACAGAGTTGAAGTTTTCTCTGTTTTAACTCAGAGTAGTTACTGAATTAGTCTAGCATTGTTCAGGATGATCTGTTCTTACTGTGCATGAAAGTCAGTAGCTCTGAAGTACACAGAGAACGACATGCTGGTTTCTTTTGTTACTGAATCTCAGTCTGCTTTAGTATTGGCTAACTCCTAAGTTTCATACATGGCCAGTGATCCAGGTTTTGTAAAACTTTCTCTCAGTGAAACTGATTATTCTTTAGTGAAATTTTTGTAATCAGGTAAAGCATAATAAAAGTAAAAGCAAGTGTATTTAAGAATGTAACCTGTTCTAGATAACAAAAATATTACATCTACACATGCTGCCTTCTTGGATAGATAACTGATGGTCATTTATGGCAGTAGAGAACAAATTATATTTATTTTCTCCCCTTTTAACAGGTAACTTTTGTCTTTGATCAGGCATAAGCATAACATTTCCTTTTCCTACAGGTAAACATTTACCGCTTAGTCACAAAGGGGACTGTGGAAGAGGAGATCATAGAACGGGCCAAAAAGAAGATGGTACTGGACCATTTGGTGATTCAGCGCATGGATACCACTGGCCGAACAGTCCTGGAAAACAACTCAGGAAGATCCAAGTAAGTGCCAGAAAGATTGGGTAGGTAGGCAGAATCAAATTGATACATATCAACATTTTATATAATTCTGACAGGATTCTCTACCACAGACATTATTAGTCCATTCATTACTTGGCAAAGACCAGACCATAGCCACAAGAAGAATGCACTTCCATTTTTTTTTTTCCTGCTTCTTTTTTTTTTCTCTGTTGGCCCCTCTGCCCTCTGCTCATGTGCTCTCACTCTTTCTGCTCCCTCCCTTGTCTCTGCTTTTAGCTTCTCATGTGATGTGACATATGACACATGACACAGTGGGAGCAGTGGACTGCACTCATTTTGGGTTTCAGCCCAGCACAGTGTTACCTGTGGCTTTTTAGCAGTGACTCCATTAGACAAAATTGGAAGCTTTTTTTTTTTTTTTTTTAATAGTAAAAATATTTGTGCGGCGATTGTTAGGCTTTTTCCTATTTGAAAGAAGGGTATAGAAAAAAAGTAGTGGGTTTACTTTTTGATCAGATTGTTGACTGCTGCTGTGTGTTCAAGATGAAGTCAAATTTGTTTCTTCTAAATAGAATATTTTCAGGTAATTTTTCATTCAAGATGAGTGTAGAAAAGAAAAGGTTGATTGTTTTTATTTTTGATCGGAGATGAGAAGATTGAAAATTTTTGGTATTCATTTGGTAACTTTCTGAGTCAAAGAGCAGAGAGAGCTCTCTTCTTTCATGTTGTTAATCTTCTTTCTTGCTTAACCATGTAATAGGTGAGCCAGTAATTGATTTTCTAGGTGTTTGCTAGGTTTCCTTTACCACCACAGACTCATCCTGTGGGCAGAAAATGAGATATATGAGGGCATTTTTCTTGGGGCAGAATTTACCTTTCACCGGTTATCCGATCCTTTTATAAAGGGTAGGTATTCTGAAGTAACAACTCCTTAGAACTTGACATTCCTAAGATATTACAACTACATTTTACTTCTACAGCTCAAATCCTTTTAATAAAGAAGAGCTGACAGCTATTTTGAAATTTGGAGCAGAGGATCTTTTCAAAGAACTTGAAGGGGAAGAGTCAGAGCCTCAGGTAATCAACCATGAGGGGAAATCCCAACCCCCCTTGGTACTGGGGATGGAACCCATGGCCTTGTGCTGAAGTGCTCTACCACTTGAGCTATGCCCCCAGCCCTGTTGTTTTTATTTTGTTTTTGAGATATGGTCTCACTGACTTTGCCTGGGCTGGCCTTGAACTCGAGATCCTCCTGCCTCTGCCTCCTGAGGAGCTGGGATTACAGGCATGAACCACCATGCCTGGCTGTTTATTAATAATAATAAAACTTGAAACATGTACAGGATATAGAAATGAGACTATAAGAGTAAATAGAATGTCAGATAGGAAAGTCAGTTTGTTTACGCCTAACATTTTCAGCAAATGTTGAAGCGGTTGCCTTTTTACCATATCTGTTTTGCTTTTGTTCTTTTAGGAAATGGATATAGATGAAATTTTACGCTTGGCTGAAACCAGAGAGAATGAAGTATCAACAAGTGCCACTGATGAGCTTCTGTCACAGTTTAAGGTATGAGATGTTTGTGGGGGAGTTCTTAGCATTGGTTTATTAACTAATAATTTCTCGTGTCTGTAAGCACTTTAGGCTTGTACTAGACTCTCTACTTTTTCATTTACCTGACTTGAATTGTACCCTTAATGTCACTCTGAGTTACACTGTGAATGTAGTCTGCAGTCCTCCAAATGAAGATGGCCATGGAAGTGGGCCATCCTGCCAAGCGTCAGATGCAGAGAAAGAGGAGTTGGTGAAGAGGTCTGAGGACACGCTGTTAGTGGAGTAGGTGGAGAGCTGAAGGTGTGGGAAGACGTGGGGACGTTAATGTAATCAGACATCAGAGAGAGGTTAAGACATGGAAATAGTAGCTGATGATGGGGAATCTTAATGATTTTCCCTGCAAGGTGATGGTGTCTGATAAACGAAAATTAAATAAGGTCAGGGCTAAGCATAGAAGCTGGGCACCAGATGAATGGGAGGTGGCACCACTCGAGTATCTGAGAGAAGATAATTTATGGAGACAGAAGAGTCAAGCAAGGCAAGATTTTAGAAAGTTACTGAGTTTCTCAGTTGATGAAGGAACTTGGGAATAGGGAGATGTTGAAGGTTCTAAGGAAAGAAGATGATTTGATGGTTCATTCTCCAGAGGAGATTGGAAAGGATAGAACCAAAAGCACAGATGGAGGATTTGGCCTAGGAAAGTAAAGGGAAAGATTACCTCAGGGAAGATGAGAGAAGATGTGGGATTCAACTTTAGAACCTTAATTGCCAGTAAAGTAAGCGAGCTATTGCTGAGAGATAGGAAAGACTGAGGATAGCCATGGTGTGGGGCTGAGAGCTGTAGGAGGAACTTGATAGGGAGTCAGCTGAATCTAGATGATACATCTGTGGAGCTGGTCAGCCGTGATCACATGACTTTGTTTAGCAATGCTTTAGATCAGAGAAATAGTATCACTTGGCAATCCCCAGGTGGGAAATAGGCTTGGGAGGCCCAGGAAATAAAAATAGCAAAAGCTTCCAAGATTCAAATGAGCATGTGGTTGAAAGGGTTGACTGTGGGTTGATTCCATGCATTTTAGAGGAGCAAGAGAAACGTGAAAGTTACAGCGATATTAGGGCCTTAGATCAGATAGGATTGAGGGAGAAGTGGCAGAGCATTTGGAAAGAAACAGAATTGTCAGATGTTCTCCATGGTTGCCCACAGGTGGAAGGGCAAGGGGATGAGAGAGAGGGAGAGGGAAAGGAGGGAGAGAAAGATCTCTAGAATTAGAGTTAATGTGTCGAAGGCTTTCTGAGTCAGTTTTGGCCACTGTAACAAAATACCGTAGGCTGCCATACATAAACAACAGAAATTTATGTCCCACTGATCTGAAGCTTTCTGAGATCAGGATATCAGCACGGTCAGGTTCTGGATAGGGCTACCTTCTGGGTTGTGTACTGTTGACTTTTTTTGTGTCCTTACAAGGCAGGAGAGCCTGGAGAGCTCTCTGGTGTCCCTTTTATAAGAGACTAATCTCACCCTTGTGATCTAGTCACCTCCAAAAGCACTCTTCAGATATCATCATGTTGAGGGGTAGGAATTTTGACAGGACAAAAACATTCACCTGGATTCCACTTCTTATGACTGCTTCCTACATAAATAGATGTGGTCTTCATAATGGCTTTCTTGTCAGAATATCATATGATTATGTAGATGTAAAAGTTTCTGCATGTTACAGATTATTTAGAAACAGCTAGCACATTATTGCTTACTCTTGCCTTCCTAAATCCTTGTTGGTCATTATTCCCCAACCTCTAATCAAACGGTATGAGTAACGGTAGGAGTCTGCTCCCTCCTTTCTGTTGTGAAGTGCTTCAGCTAAACCAGCATTAGTTTTCCTCATCATCCCTCTTTATTTATTTATATAAAAAATATATTAATAAATAATAAATAAATTATTTATATTCTAATTTAACATGTTGGAAACATAGCAAGCATCTGTTTGGGATACACTTTGACCATGTTCTTCAGCAGTAATAAATAACACTTGTGTAACTTTCACTATGCTTGAAGAACCGTTCATTTGCAGATGCAGACACTGAAGCAGAGAGAGGCTAAGTAAGTCTCCTAAGCCACACATGTGGGTCCAGCTCCAGGGACTGACCCTTAATCACTGCATTGCCTTTGGAAAAGCTAAATTCCCAATGGCGTGAGCCATTCACGTATGTGATAGTTACATCATTTTTTTTAATCAGTTTTATCTGGCTGTTTTAAAAGTCAGATCTGAACTAATTACAAATGCTTAATTTGAGAGAATGAACAGATGGGTCAGTCTTAGAATCATACCTGCATTCTGTCTTGGAATTAAAAAAATATTAGAGATGATGATATCTTTGTTAGACGTTAAAGAATTAATTTTGGCCAAAAGTTGTAAAGTTCTGAGGAATAGAACCTGCAAAGTTATTGTGTACTTCATGATAGTCTTAGAGGCTGGGAGTGAGGAATAAAAATATGGTGCCTGGGCTTGGGGCTTGTACACCACTGCCAAGAGTGGGTCCATGTTTCTCTGTGCCTCTAGTCTGATTCTGTGAAACACTGATGCTTATGTGGATGGTTTTCCTTCTGGGGTACATGCTATTTCAGTGCACATAGATAGTAGACATTACATAATGTTTGCTGTGAGATAAAGGGCAGTTGATGTAGCTTACTAATGGATTGTTTGCCTGGCGTGTGCAAGGGCCTGTGTTCGGGCTCCATCACCACAAAGGAAAAAATAAAACCTCAAAACAACAACAAAAGAACCCCCTTGATTTCACCTTTAAAATAAATTAAGTAGAGTACTTTGTAGATTGGCTTGAAGTTGTTCCATTTTGTTTTCATTTTCACTCCTGAGACCCCAGTGCACTTTTGAGAATGTGCGGTCATCACATACCCTTGATGTTCAATGCTTTTGATAAAAGTGAGTGAGGTAACTGACTAGTTGACTAGTGATGAGTGCTGTGACTGCTGCACTCTTGAAGTGCAACAGTACATCATCATGCCTTACTCAAGCCGAATAATAGATAGACCTTGTTTGTTTTATCTGTTTTAAAACACATGATTTAACAATATAAATTAGCAGTTTGTGTCTTTGTATCTGATTCCCTATTTTCCAGTTAAAACTTCTGGTAAACTTATGGGTCAGACAAGTGGATTTGGGGGAGATAAAGGAGAAAGTAATAGAAAAATCACCTGACTCTATACTATTACGGGAGTCCTGTTACTCTCAGTCTCTTACTTAGATTAAAAATACGGGTTAAGTTGCTGTTTTGTAGGTGATGTTGGGAGGTGGAGAATGTCAGTCACAGTGTGTTGTCCTTTCATTTTCAGGTTGCCAATTTTGCAACAATGGAAGATGAAGAAGAGCTGGAAGAGCGTCCTCACAAGGACTGGGATGAGATCATTCCAGAGGAGCAAAGGAAAAAAGTGGAGGAAGAAGAGCGGCAGAAGGAGCTAGAAGAAATTTATATGCTGCCTCGAATTCGTAGTTCTACTAAAAAGGTAACCAAGTGAGATGAGAGATGTGAAAAACCTTGTGCTATACAGACTGTGTGCAGAGGAAAATGGAAATGCACAGAGCTCACAAGCATGCCTTGATGTGATCCTAGCCAGTGAGAATTTTGTTAAGTGGTTGAAGGAGAGCTGACTTCCACGGGAATTTTCACTTTGCCTTTGAGATTAGAATCCATAATCCTAACAATTTGGTTCTTATTGCCACTGTCTTCAACTTTTGGAAAACCAAACCTTTTTGTCTGTAAATGTTGACAGTGCTTGATATAAATACTTTTTAAAGGAATATATAACTAAAAACAAGGAATATTCATATGCTTTACAGCTTATCAAACACCCTCATGGGCACCATTTTATTTATTTATTTTTTAATTTTTATTTTACTCATATGTGTATATGTTTGGGTCATTTCTCCTCCCTTCCCCCTGCCCCCTCTCTTACCCCCACTTACCCCCCCCTTGCTACCCAGCAGAAACTATTTTGCCCTTATCTCTAATTTTGCTGAAGAGAGTATAAGCAATAATAAGAAGGAACAAGGGTTTTTGCTGGTTGAGATAAGAATAGCTATACAGGGAGTTGACTCACATTGATTTCCTGTACATGTGTGTTACCTTCTAAGTTAATTCTTCTTGAACTAACCTTTTCTCTAGTTCCTGGTTCCCTTCTTCTATTGGCCTCAGTTGCTTTAAGGTATCTGCTTTAGTTTCTCTGCATTAAGGGCAGCAAATGCTAGCTAGTTTTTTAGGTGTCTTACCTATCCTCATACCTCCCTTGTGTGCTCTCACTTTATCATGTGCTCAAAGTCCAATCCCCTTGTTGTGTTTGCCCTTGATCTAATGTCCACATATGAGGGAGAACATACGATTTTTGATCTTTTGGGCCAGGCTAACCTCACTCAGAATGATGTTCTCCAATTCCATCCATTTACCTGCGAATGATAACATTTCGTTCTTCTTCATGGCTGCATAAAATTCCATTGAGTATAAATACCACATTTTCTTAATCCATTCGTCAGTGGTGGGGCATCTTGGGTGTTTCCATAACTTGGCTATTGTGAATAGTGCCGCAATAAACATGGGTGTGTAGGTGCTTCTGGAGTAACCTGTGTAACAGTTTTTTGGGTATATCACCAAGAGTAGTATTGCTGGTCATATGGTAGATCAATGTTTAGCTATTTAAGTAGCCTCCAAATTTTTTTCCAGAGTGGTTGTACTAGTTTACATTCCCACCAGCAGTGTAAGAGGGTTCCTTTTTCCCAGCATCCTCGCCAACACCTGTTTTTGGTGGTGTTGCTAATGATGGCTATTCTAACAGGGTGAGGTGGAATCTTAGTGTGATTTTTAATTTGCATTTCCTTTATTGCTAGAGATGGTGAGCATTTTTTCATGTGTTTTCTGGCCATTTGAATTTCTTCTTTTGAGAAAGTTCTGTTTAGTTCACGTGCCCATTTCTTTATTGGTTCATTAGTTTTGGGAGAATTTAGTTTTTTAAGTTCCCTATATATTCTGGTTATCAGTCCTTTGTCTGATGTGTAGCTGGCAAATATTTTCTCCTACTCTGTGGGTGTTCTCTTCAGTTTAGAGACCACTTCTTTTGTTGAGCAGAAGCTTTTTAGTTTTATGAAGTCCCATTTATCTATGCTATCTCTTAGATGCTGTGCTGCTGGGGTTCCACTGAGAAAGTTCTTACCTATGCATGTTAATTCCAGAGTATTTCCTACTCTTTCCTGTACCAGCTTTATAGTTTGGGATCTGATATTAAGATCATTGATCCATTTTGAGTTAATATTGGTATAGGGTGATATACATGGATCTAGTTTCAGTTTTCTGCAGACTGCTAACCAGTTTTCCCAGCATTTTTTGTTGAAGAGGTTGTCTTTTCTCCATCGTATATTTTTAGCACCTTTGTCAAAGATACGTTGGTTATAGTTGTGTGGCTTCATATCTGTGTCCTCTATTCTGTTCCACTGGTCTTCATGTCTGTTTTTGTGCCAGTACCATGCTGTTTTTATTGCTACTGCTTTGTAATATGGTTTGAAGTCGGGTATTGTGATACCTCCTGCATTGTTCTTTTGACTGAGTATTGCCTTGGCTAATCGTGGCCTCTTGTGTTTCCATATAAATTTAACGGTAGATTTTTCAGTCTCTTTAATGAATGTTACTGGAATTTTGATGGGAATTGCTTTAAACATGTAGATTACTTTAGGGAGTATAGACATTTTTACTGTGTTGATTGTACCAATCCATGAGCATGGGAGATCTCTCCACTTTCTATAGTCTTCCTCTATCTCTTTCTTCAACAGTTTATAGTTTTCCTTGTAGAGGTTGTTTACATCCTTTGTTAGGTTTACACCTAGATATTTGATTTTTTTTGAGGCTATTGTAAATGGAATTGTTTTCATATATTCTTTCTCCGTTTGTTCATTATTTGTGTATAGAAATGCTAATGATTTTTGTATGTTGATTTTATATCCTGCTACCTTGCTATAGCTGTTGATGGTGTGTAGGAGCTTTTGAGTAGAGATTTTCGGGTCTTTAAAGGTATAGGATCATATCGTCTGCAAATAGGGATATTTTGACAGTTTCTTTACCTATTTGTATTCCTTTTATTGCTTCTTCTTGCCTAATTGCTCTGGCTAGGAATTCCAGTACTATGTTGAATAGGAGTGGAGATAGTGGGCATCCTTGTCTAGTTCCTGATTTTAGAGGGAATGGTTTCAGTTTTTCTCCGTTAAGTATAATGCTGGCTGTATGTTTGTCATATATAGGTTTTATAATGTTGAGGTACTTTCCTTCTATTCCTAGTTTTCTTAGAGCTTTTATCATGAAATGGTGTTGGATCTTATCAAAGGCTTTTTCTGCATCTATTGAGATGATCAAGTGGTTTTTGTCTTTGCTTCTGTTAATGTGGTTTATTATGTTTATTGATTTTTGTATGTTGAACCACCCCTGCATTCCTGGGATGAAGCCTACTTGATTGTGGTGAATAATCTTTTTGATGTGTTGTTGAATTTGGTTTGCCATTAGTTTATTGAGGATTTTTTCATTAATGTTCATTAAGGAGATTGGCCTATAGTTCTCCTTTTTGGAGGTGTCTTTGCCTGGTTTTGGGATAAGTATAATACTGGCTTCATAAAATGTGTTAGGCAGTGTTCCTTCCCTTTCTATTTCATGGAACAGTTTAAGGAGGGTTGGTATCAGTTCTTCTTTAAAGGCCTGATAGAATTCAGCAGAGAATCCATCAGGTCCTGGACTTTTCTTTTTGGGGAGACTCTTAATTGCTGCTTCAATTTCATTTTGTGTTATAGATCTATTCAGGTGATTAATTTCCTCTTGGTTCAGTTTTGGATGATCATATGTATCTAGAAATCTGTCCATTTCTTTAAGATTTTCGAATTTATTTGAATATAGGTTCTCAAAGTAGTCTCTGATGATTTCCTGGACTTCCATGGTGTTTGTTGTTATCTCCCCTTTAGCATTCCTGATTCTACTAATTTGGTTTTTTTCTGTCCTCATTTTAGTTGGTTTGATGGGCACCATTTTAATACAATTTTTAACAACAACACTGAAATCGGGAAAACAAGTTTAATTGCTCATTTTGTTGGAGATAGTAGACTTAAATTTGTTCACCATTGCAGTAAATCAGTATTAGGTAAGTCAGGATTACAGCAAATTACAGTGAATCCTCATTATAGTAAGTCAGTATCAGGTAGTAATACTGCTGTTCAATGAGCACTTTCTATGTCAGGCACAATTCTAAATGCATTTCACTCCTTGTAAAATCCCTTTCCTATGTCATAGGACTATTGTACTTTTCATCCCCATTTCACAAGGGAGAAAACAACGGTAAAGATAAGTAGTTATATGCCTGAGTAATTAAACATGAGCCTGTTTTATATTAGATGATGTTTATATTAGATGTTATAAAAGTGTCCAAATCTATATAAATATATTTTGTCAGGATTGGGGTTGGTACTCAGGGCCTCTTGCTTACTTGGCAGGTACTTCTTATGTTTCAGCCACTCCACCATTCCCGTGTTCAAATGTTTTTAATCCATTTCCCTTTATTGTTATATTGCAAAATCTCTGAAACGTTAAGTATCAAGCAAGTTTTCTCTCATATTTTACATCTGCCTCCTTGTTAAAGAAAATTGACTTGTCTGAGTACTAGAGGATCAAGATGGATGTTCTTCAGTCCTGTCGTTGCATGGACCTGATGCTTGCTGTAGTGTGTCTTTGCTTCTTATTTTCCAGGCTCAGGCAAATGATAGTGATTCTGACACCGAGTCTAAGAGGCAGGCCCAGCGATCTTCTGCTTCTGAAAGTGAGACTGATGACTCAGATGATGACAAGAAGCCCAAGCGCAGAGGGCGCCCCCGAAGTGTCCAGAAAGACCTTGTGGAGGGATTTACCGATGCGGAGATCCGAAGGTTGGTGGGCATTGGACCCCAACTGCACTTGTTTGCAAGGCTTGCCTTAAGCCTCAGGCAGATGAGATTCCTGACATTAACATCTACCCAAAAGACACAGAATGTTGCATTGTGTTTTTAGTCTGAAATTGGTATAGGCACTCCAGCTCTCTTTTTGGGTATTTGGAATAAAAAAAGGGTATCACTTTTTAATCTTAACCTACCTGTGTTTGAAACGAATTCTGTCTCTTGTAGGCAGCATATAGTTGTATGTCTTTTTTTTTTTTTTTTTTTTGGTGGCATTGGAGTTTGAACTGAGGGTCTCACACTTGGCAAGCAGGTGCTCCATGACTTGAGCCATGCTCCTGGCTCTTTTTTTGCCTTGGTTGTTTTTCAGTTAGGGTCTTTTTTCTTTTGTCAATGGCTAGCTTCCTATCTACTTCCTGCCATAACTAGGATTGTAGATGCATATCGCCATGCCTGGATTATTTGTTGAAGTGGTATGTCATTGATTTAATGCCCACACACATCTCGAACTGCAGTTCTTCTAATCTCTGCCTCTGGAATAGCTGAGAGTACAGGTGTGACCACTATGCCTGGCTCAGTTTTTTTTGTCCCCCTCTTATTTATTTATTTATTTATTTTGTGCTCTTGGGGTTGAACTCAGGGTTTCATACTTGCTAGGCAGGCAGTCTACCACTTGAGTCACTCTGCCAGCCTCAGCCTTAGCCTTAGTTTTTCCAAAAGTCTTTTCTGCCAGTCTCTTCTTTTTGATCAGAATCTAATTTATTTACATTCAGTGCTGTTACTGATTAGATAGGATTTGCATCTTTGCTATTTGTTTTTTCTCTAATGTGTCTTTTTTGTTCCTTTATTTCTCCATTAATACCTTCTTCTGACAAATTATACATTTTACAATGTCATGTTAATTATCTTTTTTCCTGTACTATTTTTCTTTTTCTGTTTGTCACATTGGATCATCTCATTTGATTCTTACGCTGTTCAGCTTTGCTGATGACATTTTCTGCATCTTAGTTGTTGTACTTTTCAACTCTACAATTTCTGTTTCTATTTCTTTTGTTTTCTAATTTTTTCTCTTTCTTTCCCTCCCTCCATCTTTCTGTGAAATCCAGGGCTTCACATATGCTAGGCAAGTGCTCTACCACTTAGCTTCCTCCTCCTCACTCTCATTTCTATTTCTGTTGATACTCTCTATTTGGTGATACATATCTTTGATCCTCTCTTTTTAATTCTTCAGGTTCACATTGCTTTAGTGGGTCTTGTACATGTTTATAATAGTAAATTAATGTCTTTGTTTTTTTTTTTAACTCTCAGTTTGGGACTTCGGGTAGAGTTCTCTTGATGGCTTTTTTTTTTTTCCCTGTGTGTGCACCATCCTGTTTATAAGACACACATGTCTTACAACGTTTTTGACTGAAAATTGGACATTTTAAGTAATATAATGTGGAAATCACATTCCTACCAGTGGTCAGTATTTATTCTTGTTACTGTTTGCTTGTTTCTTGACTTTCCTAGTGACACACTTCTGTATTCTTTTAGATCTAGGTGTGTATCTCAGGGCATATGTCAGTGGTCTGGGAGGCAGTTCACAACTCTGGCTCACCTTTACTTCCTGCAATATACAGATGCTCAAAATCAGCTACAATTGAGAAACCACGGCCCTCTCAGATCTTCCCTTTGCATGCATGTAGATTGCAAATTCTTAGGACTGTGTCAGAGCTTTTCAGAGTACCCTCTAGACATCTTCCCCCCAGTTCTTTCTTTTCAGTCTCTGATAGATGATTTGTTACCAGCTAGTAATGTTGCCTAGGCTACTCTGATGTTACACTTGCATCTCTTCGTTTTTGGCCAATTGTCTTTGGACAGGGCTGTCCCCAGACCTCTGCATCAGGTCATGTAGGATAAGTCTGAGAATGGAACTTCTCAGGGTGTTCAGTCAGTTCATATAGTACTGTTTTCTGGATATAGGATTTTTGACCACCTCCCACCAAACCTGTTCTCCTCCAGTGTCTGCCATGCTACAAGTTGGCACAGCTACTGTTGTTGCAAAGGTATTTTTCAAGACTGTGGTTGTAGGAGGAAGGAGCTGGGAGTAGTGTAAGTTACAATGTAGAGAGCTTGCTGTTCCTTGAGACACCCATGTTCTTGATCAGATGCCTCCTAGATGGCTGCAAGTTTTTGCTTAATTTCCAGTGTTGATAAAGTTGAGTTTGGCAGTTTTTGCTAGAGTACTGTTGCTTTTATGAAGAAACAGGTTTTGAAAGTCCTTAAGTAAATCTCAAAGCATGTTATTTCAGATATAAATTTTCAGTGTATATTAAGGAGAAATGTAGAGCTGAGGATAATCCTCAAGGTCACCTTCACATTTAATACACTCTTATCATTACATTTATGTTCTTCCTTTGGCATTAATTGTGGCTGTTACCATATTCAGTCCTGTGGTCTTCAGTTGCTGCATCTCTTACTTCTGTTTTTTCCTTCCTGTCTTTCTGTACACTGTTACATAACCAGATTGTCACAGTAATTTGGTTTATCACAGTGATGCCCTTGATATTTTATGACATCTTCCTTTTTAGTGAAAGTGTCAGGGCTTAGCATGTGCGGATAGAGAAAGAGTGATAAACTGGATCGTATAGTGCTGGCTGAAGGTAGAGACTGGAAAGATAGATGGGATTTTTGGCTGGAGACAAGGTTGGGTAGGAGTCACCAGTTTTCAAAATAATTTTGCCTAAGAAGTTTTAAGTCATATATTTATTTTACTCTGCCTAATTTCAAAAGATATTTGAGATTGTCCTAGAAATCTTAAAGTTGTATCATTGGCCAGTAAACAATGGAAAATACTGCAGTTTAGAATCGAAAGTAAAGTGGACTGACTCAGCCAACAAATGATACTGGAGTTTTATCACAGTAGAATTATGATGATTAAATCATCTCCCTAAACTGAACCTTCTGAAAAAGGATGTTGAAACCCACAACTTTCTACTATCTGTACATCTGTCTGTCTGTCTTCCTACCTACCTACTTGTCTGTCTGTCTACCTATCTATCTACCTACCTTCCTACCTGTCTGTCTGTCTGACAGTTTGTCTGGCTGTCTATCTATCTACCTACCTAATGTTTGTTTTGATTTTGAGACAAGGTATCACTGTGTAGCCCAGTCTGGCCACAACTGCCAGTCTTCTGCCTCTACCTCCCAGTGCTAGGATTACAGGTGTGCACTATCACGTCTGCCTCTGTATTAGAGTTGTAAGTAGTCTCAGGATCAGTCATTGAGAATAAAGTTGGTCTGTAATTTGAATACATCTTCAGTACTCATGTTAAGTTGGCTAGGTTCAAACATATTCAACATTTATTCCTTGGTGGTGGTTGCAGTTATTGGACACAGCCAATTTTGACAATTTGTGTGACTCGTATTTTATCACAGGATATGCTGACATTTCTGGGTTTTATTTATTTGGCAGTACTGGAGTTTGAGGCCTTGTATTTGTTAGGTAAGCACACTTACCACTTGACCTATGCCCCCAGCCCACCTCTTGTTGTTAATGTGCTATATTTCTCATATTCTTAGGTTCATCAAGGCTTATAAGAAGTTTGGTCTCCCTCTTGAACGGTAAGCTTGGTAATAATTCCCTTCTACTTTTTTTCAGTTTTATTATATAGCAGGTTCTCTTTTGATGATATTTTCCATTTAAAATTATAATGAGAATTTTTTTTTTTAATCTAGAAACATTCTTTTACAAACAGTGATATGTTGGATGCATGTCCCATTTTGGAAGGGTGACAGAGATGATAGAGACCAAAGTATCCATTTAGAGATTTTACATTAGTGATTGAGATGAAGCAAGTGTATTCAAAAGTATGTATAGTTTCTAGCAGAAGGGTTCAGATAACCCACTTGAAAAGATAGGAAGTTGGTATTTGCATTCTATTTCTGAGATTTAGTAGTGTTGAAGGAAAAAATTGTTCTTCGCGTTTTTATAATCTTCTAAGCAACATGATGTTGTGAGGATTAAACGTAAAGTCATATCATGTCACCACAGTAACTTCCAAAAGGGTTAATTGTTACTATCCTATAAGCATTCAAACAATAAAATGTATTCAGAGGTTGTATTTTAACAGGAGACTTTTATTTCATGTGTAATTCAGTTATTTTACATAAAATCAGCAGTACGTGCTATAAATAAATAACACTGATTTAAAGGAAATGACAGATTTCCTTTCTTTGAGGCTGATGAAAATACCAAGGCATTTTTCTTTTGTCCTTTCCATTTGGAGAGGAAGTAGCGAAACTGTGAAAGTCATATATGTGCATCTTTCTGGGGCTTGACTGTCCACCCCAAGGTGGAATGCTGCCTTTGAGCTAGTTATTATAAAAACCATCAGGATGGAGAAAATTGGGTTGAAACTTTTTCATTTGGTGAGACTGGGGTTTGAATTCTGGTCTTTTTGCACTTGCAAAGCAGGTACTCTACTGCTTGAGCCCCACACCTCCATTTCATTTTGCCTTGGTTAGTTTAGAGATGGGGTCTTATGAACTGTGACCATCCTGATCTCAGCCTTCCAAGTAGCCAGTATTACAGGCAGGAGTCACCGGTGCCTGGCTGGGACATGCCCCAGATCACTTGGGATGAACTGAACACATTGTGGAAGTGATCATGAAATGAAGGAAAGTAGAACAGGAAAGATGGGAAGTGAGTGCAGATGGCCAAAGCTGTTGCAGACCATCTTTAGGCTCTTCGCCACTCACAGTCGCGGCCAGCCACTTGTTTAGTAGAAAGAGTTGAACCCTCTCTTCCCCGATTTGTAGAATTATTTTGTTTTCTGGAATGTGCCAAGGCACAGTTGTTTACGATAGAAGGTGAGTGTGTTAACTAACAAAGAACCCTTCAAGTGTTGAAGAACCTTTGTGGAAGCCTTAGAATTACCCCAAAGATGGGTAGAGAAAGTATCTTTGCAGGAGCAACCTTATATAAGACCTAGTGGTATCTCATGTGACATTTAGAATAGTGGGCACAATGTCTCCGTATTTGTCCTTCCTCAGGCTGGAGTGCATAGCCCGTGATGCTGAATTAGTAGACAAATCTGTGGCTGACCTGAAGCGCCTGGGGGAACTGATTCACAATAGCTGTGTATCAGCAATGCAGGAGTATGAGGAACAGCTGAAAGAAAATGCCAGCGAGGGTAAGTGAACAAGTCCACTTCAGGGATTCTCGCTTTGGATGGGTTTCTGTTGCTGATGGCTATTTTCACACATACTTAGAAGTCATGTGGGCCTGATGCTCTGAGGTGGATGTTCTGAGTTGCCTTTTTATTCATGAATAGATGAACTCACAAATGAAATTGATTTGCAGAATGTGTAGAGTGATGAACAAGATGAAATGGTTTCTTTTATGATGCTATGATAAGTTTAGATTTGTTAGAATAATATAAAAATTTGAGAGACAAAGCTGAGTGGATATTTCAGCTCCAGCGATGGTTAAGAGACCATGGACACCATTAATTATTTGGCTACTCATATACATGTTGTTAAGCTGTGGAGATGTAAAGGATTTAGGGAAGTAGTTGGAATAAATAAAACGTTAGATGAGTATTATACACATTTGGGCTACATTGAGATTTTCATGGCACTAGAATTTGTGGGGAGTGGATTGGACTTGCACTCTGTTTTTTCTTAGACCTCAAAGTGTTTTTGCCTGATCTTGTGAGAGCTGTAAAAGCCAGGCTTGTGAAGAGAGAGGAGTCTTCGTGCTGGGGCTCTGGGCCAGTGTTTATTTGTGCCACTCCCCGTTCTTTTTTGTTAATTGCACTAGGTAAGCCCACCCTTTGGAGGCTTTGTCCAGCTAAGGTTCAGGTAACTGGAAGTAGCCAGTTACCTGGAATTTTGATTCTTCATTTTTTTTTAGTTATAGCACCTTGGGCAAGCTATATGCCCTCAACTATCTCAGTTGCAAAATGGAGTAATAATTAGGGGGTTTGGGTGATTGATTTGATGTGATAATAATTCCTAACTTGTGGCTTGCTTAGCACTTGTGGATTGCTTAGCGTAGTGTCTGGCTTGCATTGTTAGCTAGTATCATTAAGTAAAGAAATGAATATTTGTGCTTCGTACTTTTTTTTTTAAGGATTTAAAAAAATTAATAGAATTTGAAAATATTTTAGATGTGGTAAAACCTTTTTGAAGATGTATTTTCTTTTTTTGTGTGTGAAAGAAAGATAACCTGAGTGGTTTATACAGTAACCTGAACATGTGCTTTTACAGTGTTCACAATATACCGAAAAGTAACTCACATTTATAATGCTTTTTCTTTGTAATTGTTTTCAAGTAACTCACATTTATAATGCTTTTTCTTTGTAATTGTTTTCAATAAATAATACATTTGCATGCTTCCAAAATGAAAAACATGTATCCCTGCTGTTCTTATATTTTGAGAAATTTAAAAATACATGTGTTTTTGAAAAGAACAGATAATGCCTTTCCCTTTTAAACGCAAAGGTGGTGCAGCATCCTCACTGTTCTGTCCGTTGTCCCATCTCATAGTACATTTTGGAGATACTTCCTTATAGCACTCCACCCCTTCCTTTTCTGTATGTGTTCACTTGTGGATTTGACTGATTGTCTCCACTTGGCATTGTGTTTCCTGTGAACTGCTGTTTAGTCTGTTTTGAGCCCAGGCTGACATTTCCATGGTAAAATTAATGATATTGTTCTAGAAAATATTAGCATAATTATATATTTTACTTTTTCTATATGATAAACACATTTATAAATATCAATACCAGTCTTATTGTTAACAAGTAGACTCTTAAATGCAAAATTTGATTTCTTTGCATGTCATTTTGTTGTTAGACCACATCCCACCAACAACAGGTAGTCAAAGTACTGTATTTTAAAGTTGTTAGAAGTTGTTCTTTTGTTTGTGTGGTTATGCCACCAACTTAATTCATAGGCTTTTTTTTTTAAACTTATTTTATAGAACCTCTCGCTTGCTAGGCAAGTGCTTGAGGCGCACGCCCCCCCCCCCCATTCCTTCATAGACTTCTTTGATTTTCATTTATTTTTAATTTTTAGGGCTCACATGTGTCATTTTGATTTAACTTAAGTTTTTTTTTTTTTTTTTTTTTTTTTTAATGGAACTGGGGTTTGAATCCAGGGCTTCTCACTTGCAAAGCTGGTACTCTACTACTCAGAGTGATGTCCAGCCCACCTTTGGGTTATTTAATCCTATAAAATATTTACATGTAGATGAACTAAAATCAAAACCATAAAACAAGATGCACTTAGAGACTCTTGCTTTCAACCCATTTCCATCCATTCTCTTCCTCCTCAGGACAATATTCTTAATAGTTTTGAGTTAATTATTTAATTTTTTGTTTTTTAAAAATATGAGCGTATTGTACATTTGTGTATTTCTGCTCTTACCACAGGAGAGAACACAGTACATGTTCTGTTCTGCACTTGCTCATCTTTTTATCTTAGAGCATGCATCTGAGACTCTCTGCTCTCAGATTATATAGAGATGGTCTTCCTTTCATTTACAGTTGCCTAGTGTCCTACCATGTAGGTGGATGTCAGGTCATATTTTTGTTCTCAAATACTGAATATTTGTGTTGTCTTCAGTTTTTGCCATTATAAATAAAGTAACTAAGAATAAATGTGGTCTAATGAATATACTGTTTTATATGTCTGCTAGCACATCTTTAGGGTAGAATTCCAGAAGTAGAACTGGAGGACCCTGTAGGAATGTCTGTGTACCTTGCTGTGGCATTGCCAAATTTTCCTGTGTAAGTCTGGTGCAGTTTCTAACTCCACCAGCAGTGTGAGTTAGAACGTGTTTACATCCTCACAAACTGAATACATTGTTAAATGTTTGGATTTTTGTTAGCTTGGTAGGTGAGAAATAGTATCTCATTTTTCTTGCAATGAGTAGTACTGTGTTTCTCTTCTTTAAACTCTTCTAGATGTGTGTTTTGCCCATTATCTACTGAGAACCATCTTTCCTTTCAAAGTAGCATTACCTTATAGGTTTCAACTTGGACTGTTTAATTAACGTTTTCTCCAGAAACATTTCACATGTTCATTAGGGTAAGCTGTTCATGCCAGCCATCATCTCAGATGTGCTAGATGTTGGCATGACTCCAAGCAGTGTTATGAAGTGAGTATGAATCATCTTCAAACCCTCGTTTTTTGGAGCTTTCTAATGGGATTGGCAGGAGAGCACTTTTGCATGAACATGCCTTCAGAATCTTTTGTTCCTTTTACTAATTTTAGAACAAAGCAGTATAAAACTGGAAGATTAAAATACTATTAGAAGGCTGGGGGCATGACTCAATTAGTAGAGTGCCTTCCTAGCAAGCACAGGCTCTGACTGAGTTCAAACCCCAGAACTACTGAAAGAATAAAAAAGTTAAAGATTCCAAAAAATGGAATTGGTTAAAATTTACTTTAAAAAGAAAAATTTTTGTCTTACAGATTGTATCTTAAAAAAGTTTTTTTCTTAAAGTTTATTTTTTTGTGGTACTTGGGTTTGAACTCAGGGCCTGTGCCTAGCAGGCAGGTGCTCTACTGCTTGAGCCACACCCCTAGTCCCAAATGATGCCTTTGAACTAACAGTAAGCTGGAGATTATAGACAGGGACTAAGAGCTCAGGGTTTGGTGATAAACATTTTTTTTCTCTGAAACGGCAACAAATTTTCATTCAAGTAACATGAAATTTTTATTCTTTAGGGAAAGGACCAGGGAAAAGGAGAGGCCCAACAATCAAGATATCTGGAGTTCAGGTTAATGTGAAATCCATAATCCAACATGAAGAGGAGTTTGAGATGCTGCATAAGTCTATCCCTGTGGACCCTGAAGAAAAAAAAAAGTGAGTACCATCTGTGAATTGCAGAAACAGTGGAGCATAGATGTGAAGGTGCACTTGTGTACTGAGATAATGCTTTTATTGTTTCTTCTCTAGTGTATTGGAGAGGCCTCTCCTGATATCCTTGCTTTTAAACCCCTGTAGATACTGTTTAACCTGCCGGGTGAAAGCTGCACACTTCGATGTAGAGTGGGGAGTGGAGGATGATTCTCGCCTGCTTCTGGGCATTTATGAACATGGCTATGGAAACTGGGAGTTGATTAAGACAGACCCCGAGCTGAGACTGACTGACAAAGTAAGCATCTCTGCAGTGCTGGAGGTTTCCAGATTTGTTGTGTGACACTTCTATATTGTCACTTACTTTAACTGTTTTGAGAGAGAGGGGAATCAAATTGGGTATTAATCCAATAGGAAATTCCTAGGATTTCTTTATCCTTGGAATTGTTAACATTGATAGTGGACTGTGGCACTGTTTCCAATAAAGGAAGAGATGATAGCCAGGTGAAATTTTGAGGAAATTATAGGAGAAATCTTAAAATTCTGATAATTATTGTAGGTCAAATCTCATTACAGCAAATACCAAGATAAGTTTATTAATAAAGTCTTCCTGGGTCTTAGTGTTTGGCCCTTTGTTTAAAAGTATATTTGAAATTCTACTTTAATTCTACACACAAAGAATAAGTATCACCTTGGTATTTTTTGTAGTGAAATTGAATTTTGTACTTCTCCCACAAAATCGAGCCTCCCATCCTATCTGTTACGAGTAACAAGGCCATGATAAGCAAGGAGAGTTGACTGACTCAAATTTTAGTAGGAGTCACTCCACATTATGCTCCTAGCAGGGCTTTCCTGGCACATCCAACAATGCTCATCCCATCTGGGTGTTAGGAGGGTGACAGCACCCTGTCAGAAGCACTGAGACCAAATACAGTCTGGCCGAGAGGTCCAGCTGTGCTAGCACGGAAGAGACCATGTCCTGGCATAGCTCAGTGCTTTCCGTCAATGCTCTAAGAAGCATTTTCAATCTAAAACGAAGCTTTAACCTAGCTCCAGGGATTCCCTGCTCCTGGAAGGAGGAAATCCACGACGGCTGGGATGCTCTAGCAGATGAAGCCACAAGCCCCTCCTACCTGAGTTGTTCTACCCTGTTAACAGCACAGGTAGGAGCCAGTGGGAGAGCTGGATTTCTCCATCCCATTTTGTAAAATGAGAATGGCTCATGAGGGATTTTCAGTGACTGGGAGCCATGGACATGAGATAGGAACTGAGGCTTTATCTGTGTTTTGGGTGGTTGGGGAGGGAAAGGACTGTGCATAGTTCTTTGTTGTCACCATTTATCCTGATCCACTAACCGGGATATGGGTGGTGGTGGGTGCTTCTCTTCCTTTCCTGTTGAAGATTCTGCCGGTGGAGACAGATAAAAAACCTCAGGGGAAGCAGCTGCAGACCCGAGCCGACTACTTGCTGAAGTTGCTCAGGAAGGGTTTGGAGAAGAAGGGGGCCGTGACAAGTGGGGAAGAGGTGAGTGTACTGCCAGTAGCTGTTCTTTAGGGGCAAGGTGCCAACCCTGCAGAGCTAGGTAGGAAACAAGATGTGCGGTCTGGGCACTCCACAGAGTATTGCCTTCTCTCCATCACGGCCGGCTTTTGAGATTCTATAATGATAATAATGGAAATGCTTATTGGCAACTTTCTTACAAACCCATACTGCTCAAAATAATCCTAATCTGTCTGGGAGAGAGCGTGCCACTGTCCAGACATACTGCTGTTACTGTTGTCCTTTTATTTATGCCTCCTCAGTGTCAGATCATAATTCCAGTTACTACACTGAGAGTGCCAGTGGATTTGCCTATTGATGTATTTGTCTGGGCTGCCTGTAGTTGTGGATCCCAGGAGTAAAGTAAACACTTGGCATTGACAGTCAATTTTAGATACGGACTTTCTCACTGAAAAATACCACGTTGCTCTTGAGTACATCTGAACCTTTTCTCTTGTGTTTCTCTAACTAGTCATTTCAGTTCAGGGATAGAAAGATGATAAGTCACAGTTAGGAGATTGTACCCTGTACTAGCTGTCTTTGTGTGTATTTGTTCCTCAAGGGCTCTACTAGCTGTGTCACTTAAACACATTCTTTTATGAATAATGATATAAGTACATAGTATCATTCTGCAGATAATATGGTGCATATGCAATGTACCTTGTGTAAGATTCTGGAGAGACTGATTAGATCATATTTATCCTTGTTTTAGACTATTGTGCTAAATTTGATTGGGTAAACAGTATTTTAGCCTTTTATTATTTTTAGATTTAGCTGTTTTTAGGTGCTTTCAGTGTTAATACTAGCATCTTTAATATGTTAACTCTTTTTGTTTCATTTGTTTAGTGTGTTATTTTTATGTCTTTGTAATTAAAGGTTTTTTTCCTTTAATTCCTTAATATAGACTTTTTAAGTTGTGTGGGATATATTCTCAGGGCCTTTTAGGTTTTGATTTTTTTAGGTTAAATTGGTTACAATCTTGATTTCCCTGAATTTTCTTACTTGAATTATGTGGCTGATACTTTTTCAGTTTGGTCTTGATTTTGATTTGTACATTTTTTTTTCTTTCCAGGCCAAATTAAAGCGGAAGCCTAGAGTAAAGAAGGAAAACAAAGTGCCCAGGTTGAAAGATGAGCATGGACTTGAGTTTCCATCTCCTAGGCAATCAGACAATCCATCAGAAGAGGGAGAAGTAAAGGTATGAGGCCGAATTTCATTTGAGGTTATTATTACTATTTTTTAGTGCTATATTTTGTGCCAGCTGATACTAAGCCATTTGATGTTCTTGGTTTACATGTAGAGTTAATAAAATACAAATAGAATATGTATGTTTTTGCTTCATCTGTCAGGGGAATACAGTTTTTCATTTAAGCCATCCATTTCAAATTCATAATAATGGAAATGGATTATGGGAGCTATGAAGGTTTTAATGATAAGTGGCAATGAGTACTTAATCTTATTTTTGGAAATGAGAGAGGGGGTATGGTGGAGGCAATAGTTAACCAGAGAGCTCATGCTTCGTGTAAAGTGGGATCTGTGACACAGATCAGTCGATTGTAGGAACAAACAAAGCTCTGCAGGTTGGGTTTGGCCCAGGCCTGCCAGTTTGTGTCCTCTGCTGAGTAAAGTGAGAAGTAAACTGGAGTCACTCAGTGTGTATTCAGTGAGTCTAACTTTATGGAATTTTATTCCTTGGCTCTTAGAGTGTAATCCTTTGATTAGCTCCAAGAAGGTCAGAAGAGGGTACAAGAAGTAGCATGTGAGTTTGCATACATAAATTCAGATCCTAGCAGCCTCATCAGTTACTAGCTGACTGTGGATAGGTATACAGTCTCTTTGGTTTTGTTTTCTCTATCTGTGAAATGAGAATAATAACGGCTGGGTTTTTTGGGGGAGGGACTAGAGCTGTGGTTTGAATTCGGAGCCTCATACATGCTCGGCAGGTGCTCTTCCACTGAGCTATACTCCCAGCTTAATAATGCTTATGTTAAAGGATTGTTATGAAAACTGAACGACGTGATGTAAGTAAAGACCATCTGCCTGTACAGGCCTAACTGGTTATATCTAAAGAGTTAAGAATTGTGTTGCTGGATGCCAGTGGTTCACATCTGTAATCCTAGCTACTCAGGAGGCAGAGATCAGGAGGATTGTTGTGTGCAGTCAGCCCAGGCAAGTAGTTCTCGAGACCCTATCTTGCAAAAATCTATCACAAAAACGGGCTGTTGGAGTGGCCCAAGGTGAAGGCCCTGAGTTCAAGCCGCAGTACTGCAAAAAACCAAAAAAACCCACAATTGTGCGAGTGAGAAAACTCCAATGGAAAACATACTGATGAGCCATTGGGGGTAGTGCCGCCCTCTCCAGAAATTAAATGAGTAAATACGAAGTTTGTGGCACAAGTTCATAGTCCTGTTTGTTTTCTAGGATGAAGGTTTAGAAAAAAGTCCCATGAAAAAAAAACAGAAGAAGAAGGAGAACAAGGAGAACAAGGAGAAACAAGTGAGTTCTAGGAAAGACAAAGAAGGGGACAAAGAAAGGAAGAAGTCAAAAGAGAAGAAAGAGAAGGTATTGATGCTATTCTGTTTATGGGGATACCCATAGCCTTTGAAATTCATGTTTAGATTTTGAAATAGAATTGGGTGTAAGGACTCTTAATAGTTGTCTTTTTCTGAGTATATCCAAGAAGGAGCAGTGGGGCTCTAAGAGGTATGCTTGCATTCTTCCTTGCATAGGGGTGGGGAATGTTCAAGTTTAGGGTAATGTTTAATGTGGAAGGCTTTTGATCTTTCATTACATGTTGGGAGATTGAATGAGGGAGAATAAGTGAGAGGATCTGATTTACAGGTTACTTCTTTGAATATGTTCCTACCTTCATGTTAGAAGAGCACAGTGCACACATGAATTTGAGTAGGTGAAAGGTTTTGGATTCAAAACATATTGTTAAATGTTATAAGAGTTACTGGAGAGGACATGGATGACATACATTGCTATTATAGAATCTCCATGCTGGGAATTTTTAAAATTAGCATACAGTAGTTGTAGGGAGGGATTCATTATGACATTGACATATGTGCTTACAATATATCTTAAATTAAGTTTACCCCTCACCATTCTCCCCCTCCTCTCCCCCATGTTGGGAAGTTTATGAAGTTCATTTCAAGCCACAGAATTGGTTCATCGTTGCATGTATGCTTGCTTACTTCTGGAAAAAAATACTTTGCATTTAATCCTTAATCATTGTTAGCAAATAACTATTATAATCCTACTGGCCAGTCTAGTGATAACTCAGTTTCCTGATGAATGCCTTTGGAATTTTCATCTTATGCATAGAAATACAAATATAAAATCAGGTCAGACCATTTGGATGCCTTTTCTCCCCACTTAGTCATATATCTTAAACAACTTTCCAACTGAGTGAACAGCATTAAAATCATTTTTAATAGATGGGGAGGACTTTGTTTGGTTGTAGCATATTGGAATCAATTTAAATCTATATTGAAATTGCTTTCTGTTTTTTAAAGTTGTAAACTGTGCTATGACAAATACTTTTACATTTCTGCTCTCACAGAAATACTTTTTTTTTTTTTTTTTGGTGGGACTGGGGTTTAAAGTCAGGGCCTCATGTTTATTGGGAGACGCTCTACCACTTGAGGCACTCTGCCAACCCTGTTTTGCTTTGGGATTTTTCAAGATAGGGTCTCTCTTAACTATTTGCTGGGGCTGGCTTTGAACTTGTGTCCTCCTGATCTCTGCCTCCTGAGAAGCTAGGATGACAGGCGTGAGCCAGCGGTACCCAGCATTCTTTTTCTAAAGTGAACTATTTCAACTGTAAAAGCACAGAATAGGTTAGCGAGCATCCCTTTTCTACTATTCCAATATTACAAATGTTCACATTTTTTCATGTTTACTTCAAGTGGTATTTTTCCTAGCTAACATATTTTGAATTTCGTCATCACGGAAGGCTCTTCCCATTACTTCTCCTGAATTATGGCTCTTCTTCCCCGTTTTCTTCTCCTTATAACAGTACTCTGAAGTTCTGACACCTTGCTGTCTGTGCTTTTATGCTTGTATTATATAATCATAAGCAAAACAAACTGAATGTTTTATGTGTTTTTAAGTGTTCTTAATAAAGTCATTTAGATATGAAATGACTTCTGTAGCATTTCATTCTATGTAGTTTTGAGATTTAGTCATGGTGGTTCATGTAACTTTCAGTCATTTACAATAATTTAGTTAATATACATTCCAAGATCAAAGGGTAAGCTGTTAAAAGTTGCTACATGATCCTCCAGAAGAGTTCTCCCAGTTTTTACAATCTTAACCTCTTGATGATATTTTTTGTGTGTTTTCTGGATGAGAAACAGAAGCACAAAAATTGCATTGATAAAATTGAAATTATAATTAAGTATCTTTAGAGATAAAACTGAGAATAATGTATAATTAAGCTATTAATCTTACAGTTTTTTTAATAAATAGAAGCCTTTTACCCACTGTAGCTTTGCACCAAAGGTAAGAACTCAGATTGCACAAATGACAGTGACTCTTTGTAACTCTTCTCACAGCCCAAAGGTGGTGATGCCAAATCTTCAAGTAAATCAAAGCGATCTCAGGGTCCTGTCCACATTACAGCAGGAAGTGAACCTGTCCCCATTGGAGAGGATGAGGATGATGATCTGGACCAGGAGACCTTCAGCATTGTAAGTCTTGAAATTGAGGGGAGCTAGAGTCTGAACCACAGTGCTTGTTGTGAGTCTGCACCTTCCTTGGTGTAGCCATAGAGCTTCTGTTGATAGCACTGGTGTATTGCTGCATGTTACTCTGGAAACACATTGCTCACAATGTCTGAAAACCACGTGTTTTGGTCCAGTTTGGCAGGAAAAGATTTTCTTAACTTTTTTTTTCGGAGGCGGGGTGGGGGTAGTACTGGGGTTTGAACTTATGGCCTTACACTTGCTAGGCAGGTGCTCTGCCACTTGCTAGGCCTCCAGCCCTATTTATTTTTAGCTGTTTTTCAAATAGAGTCTTGTGTTTTTGTCCAGGGTGGGTCTCAGACCACAATCCTTCTACCCAAGCCTCCCATGTAGCTGGGGTTATAGCTGCACACCGCCAAGCCCATCCCTGCTTGTTTTCTAGTGAGGAAGAAGTTTAGGGGCTGGATTTCATGTCCTGTGCTGCAGTCATAGGGTCTGTAGGAGCCCTCAGAGGGTTGGGAAACAGAAGAGTTCACTGAGCTGGCGTTTGCTGAATGTTTTCTGTGTGCCCGCCTCTCAAGTTAACAAGCTCAATGAAAGATAACTTGCTATCCTTGTAGACGTCCAAAAATTTGCATAGGGTAGAAAGTCAGATAACTGCAGGTCATGTTCATGCTACAGTGATGGACTGTGGAGGAAAGAGATTGGGGATTGTGGATCCTGTGAGAAGGGGATTCGACCTCAGTCGGGCAGGAGATGTCAGGAAGGCTTAAGAAAATGATGTTTGAATTGGGTTCTGAGAGAAGAGTAAAAGGTAATGGGAGAAGACAAGAGGGAAGAGCGTGCCGACCCCAGGCGACAGCATGCACGAAGATGTGCGTGGTACATTTGAGGAAGTGGCTGGCTGCTGTTGCTAGGGTGGTGAGAGCCAGCCAGTTGATGTGGGAGGAGGGTCCATGTCGCTCATCTCTTCCGCCCAACATTCCATAAATCACAATTCACTGGAACAGCTCAGTCAGACTAAAAGAAAAAGCAATCTTCTTTGGAATTTGAGAGTAGTCCTGCCCAATGGCAACAAAGGATAGCGTGGTGACCCAGTCTTGGCTTCTTTCTCTATATTCTCTATAACCTCCTTGTATATGTGTATATATAATATATAAATTTTGTCTTTGCACTTACCTCAATTTTTTAAATTCTCTTTTCTGACTATTAAGTTGTCTGAGGACAAGGCATTATGTTTTATACAAAGTCCTTTTAGATGTAAAAAGTACCAGTAAATGAATGGAGTAAACTAATAAATTCATTACATAGCCAGTTCTTGCTTAGCCTATTTTTTAGAAATAGAGAAAATAATACCTGATTCTTTCATGACCATTTTAAAACTGCTTTCGCAAGCTGGGCATGGTGGTGCAGAGGCTGAGGCAGGAAGATCCTTTTAGCCTAGGAATACGAGAGCAGCCTGGGCTACATAGCAAGACTCTTGTCTCTTAAAAAAAAAAAAAAAAGAATAAATATATAAAATAAAAAATGCTTGGTTTGGGGGCATGGCTCAAGTGGTAGAGCACTTGCCTAGCAAATGCGAGACCCTGAGTTCAATCCCCAGTACTGCCAAAAAAAAAAAACAGAATTAAAAAAAATTAAAAATGTTGTTAAACATAGGGTTATTTAGTCTTGGTGGATGTTTTGTTTGTTTCTTTGTTTATATTTGGTGCTGCTGGGATGAAACCCAGGGCCTTGCAAATACTAAATAAGCATTCTACAACTCAGCTATATTCCCAGCCTAATCTTGTTTTTAGATTATGAAATCTTAAAAAAAAAAAATGAACAAACATTGTAGAAATGTAATAGGCACTGATGTAGATACCTGAAACTGTCACATGTGAAAAATTTTAAGACTCAACAGAAAGTTGAAACCCCTGGTGTTTCTTACTCCATGCTGTGCTTTTCCTTTCCGATCCCCAGATGCATCTCCTGGGTTCTGAGTTTGATTCTTATTCCTACATGTGGTTTTAGAGTTTCACTAGTTATGTGTGTAAAAATGGTAATAGCTCTCAAAGACAGAAGGTGCTGTGTGCTTTATGTGCAATTTCTCCTCAACAATACTTCTGCTTTTACATACCAAAATAATTTAAAGGGAGGTAAGTAGCATGTCCTGCGTCACAGCCCAAATGTAAAGCAAAGCTCTGACCTAGGCATTTTGGCAGGAGAACGCGGGTCCTTCACCTGTTAGCTGCGCAGCTTCCCTTGTGTCCATAAACAGCATACAGCATTGTTCTTCGTGTTTTAAAATCATGTAAATGGTCCACTGTGTATAACACAGTGTAAATAGAGCACTGTGAATATCCTATAATTTATGCTCTTTTCACCCTCACATTTTGTTTTTAAGAATTATCCATGTCTAATTGTGGCTCTGATTTAAATGTTTCATGTTACTCCATTTGATGACATCTATAATTCATTTTTTTCTCTTGTTGATGGGCAGTGGGGGGATTTCCAAATGTTCATAATATAAATAGGTTCTTGTGGAACTGTTGCGAGTATTGTCCTGTGCTCACAGGTGAGAGCTTCTCTGGGATGTAAGCCCAGAGCCGTGATGCCAGACCATTCATTGGGCTTGCACATCCTCTGCTTTTTAATAGAGACATGACTCTTCAAAACACTTGTACAGATTTCCACTCCCACCAATGAATTTGAGTCTCATTTGCTTCCCATTCTCAAAACAGTTCATTTCCTAACTCATAAGCTTTGCCATTCTAACAGTTATGGAGTACTGACCGGTGGAGTAACTGGACATTTAGTTTCATATTTACTCGGCATTCATCTTTCTATTGTCTACTCGTATCCTTTGCCTGTCTCGGGTACTTATCTTCTCTGTAGGAATCTTTTATATTCTTGACTAGTGCAGTCATTTGCGAGTCCAGAGTGTGTCTGCTTATTTTGATGCCTTTGTAACTGGAATTTAACGCTGAAGATGCGTACATTGCAAATGGGAATCACCCCAAGGCGATGGAAGTTTGTAGGGCTTTCATTATTGTGAAATTTCCTGATCATGTACCTTAGGTCATTATGCTAGATAGTTCGTGGCTGACAATTGAATCCTACAAGTCTATAAAGTTTTTTTTGAATCATTTTGTGATAATTTTATCTTCTCTAAATGCTCTCTTTTGTGTTAGAGAAGTCTCGTTTTTGGATATTGGATTCTGAATATTGGTCCCTGATTTTGTCTTTTTTTTTTTTGGTCTTCAATATTTGCCTTATTACTTTCTGGAAGATTCCTTTTCTTCCCTTAGCTGGATGTGTGGTGGTTCAAGTGGTAGAGACTCTCAGTTCAAACCCCAGTACCACACACACACACACACACACACACACACAAACACAATAAATAAATAAATAAATGCCAACCAAAAAAGCATCATCTCTTATCTCCTTATTTTGAGTTTTTCATTTCTCTTGTCATGTTTCATAACCGAGATATATTTCCCCCTGTGGTTCTATGAGTGATTTTACACTTCTGTTTTCTATTGCTCATGGTGTTGGTATGATAAGTTGTCTCCTATGAGTGGGGGACTGTCTGTCTTAATGGAAGTTCTGAGCATATGGATGGGGCTTAGAGAGCTTTCACTGTAGGCCAGAGTGCTCTACTGGGAATCTTCCAGTGAGTCAAAGTCAGCATTTTTTGATTCTTCCTCTAGGGTGGTTAGGTTTTGAAGAATCCCCTGATCTCCTGACTGGAGGGTAAGGGCCTGGCTTTCTTCATTCTAGAATCAGAATACTGGGCAGTGGCCTGTTTTCACTGTGATGTTGCCTTTCAACTCTGCCTGGGGAGCCAACTCAGAGGCTTTTCTTTTGTCCTCTTTGGCAAACAAGCCTTTATATCTGTTGCTGGGTGTCAGAGGCTAGGCAGTGCCAGCCATGAATCTGGGGTATCTTACGTCTCATCATTTTAGCCTTCAGCCCTACTTGCACAGACACCTGGCCTTGGGGGGAGTTTTGCAGCATGGATTAGGTGAGTTCTCTGTGGATAGCACTGCCAGCTTAAAAAGTTCATTTTCTCAAGCCTAGTAAGTCATTTCCCATACTGCCAGTATTTTATTGCTGTTGCTTTCTCATTTTCTCTTTTTTAATGGCCTTGTACCTTTTTAAGACAGTGTCTTTACTTAGAGATTGTTTTGGTGGTATTGAGAAGGGAGAGAATGATTCTTGTGTTCAGTTTATCATCTTTATGTGGAAATTTGTCCACTACTGTCTTTTACTCTGCATTTCTGATAGCCACGGGATGTCTTCAGATAGGGCTGTGATGTTGCTTCCCATTTTACCCTCATAATGGCCTTGAGATAGTACGATAGCTTCTTGAAGAAGAGATACAGTGCTTGGAGAAGCTAAGTAAGTCATAAGGGCCATCATGCAACTCCAGGCAGTGGTGTGGCTTGCATCTCAGGCTTTTCTGCCTAATATTTACACTTGCTCTGTTCCACTGCCATTACTCGCTCCCTCTGTAGTGACTGTGTGGCTTCAGATAGGCTGTGTCTTCTCTGATGTTGGAAGTTGGAGTATGGTAAGCAAAGAAGGCATCCTTTCTGCAGAAGGCTTATGTCTCTACTCTGTTGGCCTTATTCCAGTGTAAGGAAAGGATGAGACCCGTGAAAAAGGCACTGAAACAGCTGGACAAACCTGACAAGGGACTCAATGTGCAAGAACAGCTGGAGCACACTCGAAACTGCCTGCTCAAAATCGGAGACCGGATAGCTGAGTGCCTTAAAGCCTACTCAGACCAGGAGCACATCAAACTGTGGAGGAGGTAACCAACCTTGGCCTGAAAACTGCTCAGTTTGATTTAGCAGAGTGTGTGATTAGGTTCTGCTTTGTTTAATAAGAGATGATACAGCCACCTAATCTTTCTCCCAGGAAAATCCTATTGGCAACACACTTGTAGGCTTCACCCTCCTTTTCAGAAATCAGCTGTTCCACTCAGATCAGCCTTTGAGGAAGGAATAAGATGATATTACTAATATAATTTGTAAGAGAAAGCCACTGGATTATAGACTTGCTAGCCTTTTCTCAAAATAAAGACTCTTGAAACCTGTAATACCAACCCATGAAGTGAAACAAAGGTTTAAAAACTGTAAGAACTGTTAATTCTCCATTCTTATTTCCTTTAATAATTAAAGAACTCAACCAGGCACTGGTGGCTTATGCCTGTAATCCTAGCTTCTTGGGAGATTGAAATCAGGAGGATGTAGTTTGAGGCCCACTGGGAAGATAGTTTTTGAGACTCCCCCCCCCCATCTGCAAAATAACCGGTGGGTGTGGCTCATGCACATAGTCCTAAGTTCAAACTTCAGTTCCACCAAAAAAAAAGCTCCAGTAGTAATTCGGATTAATACAGTAATGCAGTTAACCTAGGACTTTGGTTTATAAAGGCATCATGGGTTATTTACGTTCATTTATAAACAGGTTGAGTTTTCCTTTGTCATATGATTGACACCAGAAGTGTTTCAGATTTTGGAATATTTGTATACATACATAATGATACACCTTGCAATTTATATTTCATATATACCTTATATAAATAGCCTGGAAGTAACTTTCTTGTAAGAAGTTTTAATGTACCTGCAGTTTTGTGTTGTTTGGCTCTACTTCTTGAGCCATACCTATAGCCCCTTTGTTTCTGGAACTCGCGATCCTTCTGGCTCACGTCCTGAGTCTTGGGATTGCAGATACGCACCACCATGCCTGGCTCTCGTGGTTAATGTAATTGTCTTTGTAATCCAGTTTCACTGGGTTGAGTTTTTGTTGTTGTTTGGCGGTACTGAGATTTGAACTCAAAGCTCTGAACTTTTTGAGGCAGACACTTAAGTCATACCTCCAGACACAGTGGTTTGTTTTTAGTGAAAAAATGTATTTAAGAAGACCTTTGTCATGATGCTATTCATAGCATGCTAGCATGCTTCACACCCATAAATAAAAGATTTAGGCTTTTTTTTTTTTAAAGCAGTATTGGGGTTTGAACTCAGGGCTTCATGCTGCTAAGCAGATGCTTGAGCCACTCTTTCAGCCCGTTTTTTTTTTTTTTTTTTACTTTTATTTTCACAGTTTTGTCTCATTTCATTTTCTCTCTTTCCCCAATTCCACTCCTATCTGTCTGTCTATCTATCTATTTTTTGGGGGGCAGCACTGAGGTATGATCTCAAGGCCTCATCCTTTTTTTTTTTTTTTCTTTTCTTTTCTTATTCATATGTGCATACAAGGTTTGGGTCATTTCTCCCCCCTGCCCCCACCCCCTCCTTTACCACCCACTCCGCCCTCTCTCTCTCCCCCCCACCCCCTCAATACCCAGCAGATACTATTTTGCCCTTATTTCTAATTTTGTTGTAGAGAGAGTATAAGCAATAATAGGAAGGAACAAGGGTCATTGCTGTTTGAGATAAGGATAGCTATACAGGGCATTGACTCACATTGATTTCCTGTGCGTGGGTGTTACCTTCTAGGTTAATTCTTCTTGATCTAACCTTTTCTCTAGTTCCTGTTCCCCTTTTCCTATTGGCCTCAGTTGCTTTTAAGGTATCTGCTTTAGTTTCTCTGCGTTAAGGGCAACAAATGCTAGCTAATTTTTTAGGTGTCTTACCTATCCTCACCCCTCCCTTGTGTGCTCTCGCTTCTATCATATGCTCATAGTCCAATCCCGTTGTTGTGTTTGCCCTTGATCTAATGTCCACATATAAGGGACAACATACGATTTTTGGTCTTTTGGGCCAGGCTAACCTCACTCAGAATGATGTTCTCCAATTCCATCCATTTACCAGCGAATGATAACATTTCGTTCTTCTTCATGGCTGCATAAAATTCCATTGTGTATAGATACCACATTTTCTTAATCCATTCGTCAATGGTGGGGCATCTTGGCTGTTTCCATAACTTGGCTATTGTGAATTAGTGCCGCAATAAACATGGGTGTGCAGGTGCCTCTGGAGTAACCTGTGTCACAGTCTTTTGTGTATATCCCCAAGAGTGGTATTGCTGGATCAAATGGTAGATCAATGTCTAGCTTTTTAAGTAGCCTCCAAATATTTTTCCAGAGTGGTTGTACTAGTTTACATTCCCACCAACAGTGTAAGAGGGTTCCTTTTTCCCCGCATCCTCGCCAACACCTGTTGGTGGTGGTGTTGCTGATGATGTCAGCCTGTTTTTGCTTTAGCTGTTTTTCAGGTGGGGTCTTAACAGTTTTGCCCTGGTCTGGCCTGAAGGCCACAGTCCTCCACCTGTGGCCTCCCCTGTAGCTCCCCATGCCCAGCTCATTTCTCGAGAGGGCGAGTCTTGCTTTTATTTTATTTATTTATTGATTGATTGATTGATTGATTGGCTGGTACTTGAGTTTGAACTCAGGGCCTTGCACTTGCTAGTCAGGTGTTCTGCCACTTGAGCCAGGCCACCAGTCTTGACGGGTTGCAGGTGGGAGGTTCTTGCTAACTTTTTGCCTAGGCTGCCTTCAAACCGCCAGTCCTCCTGATCTCTGCCTCCCAAATAGGTGAGATTACAGGTGTAAGCCACCATGCCTGGTCAGTATTTAGTTTTTCAAATGTTATTTCTTTTCCCTTAACACTATTAGCAGCTTCTCCCTGGCTTTTTTTTTTTTTTAACCTGATTAGAAGATAGTGGAAGGTCATCATTGGGGATAGACCCATGAAGCTAGGCTTCCTGCTGTGCTCTTAGCGTGTCTGTGGTTAAATACCCCAGGCACTGTGATCTTGAGTTCATTGGAAAGTTCATGCTCCTTAATAAGAGTTCAAAAATAGTACAACTAAGACTCCAAGGCAGCTGCCTATCAGAACATGGCAAATGTAAGACCAAGTACAGAGAGGAAGTATGTGAAAGAGGGGCAGTCAAGGGATGAGATCCTCAGCTGAGTGGAATCGCACAGATGAATAGCCAGGCATGGTGGCACACCTGTAATTTCAGCACTAGGGAGACTGAGCCACATGATTACGAGTCTGAGGCCAGCTTGGAGCATGTAGTGAGGTTCTGTCTGAAGGAAAAAAAACCTGACTGCATTGGAATTACTTAGATGAACAGAGTTCTCAAGCTTCAGCAAAGGCTTGGAAGTGAAACAGTGAGAGAACTGGAGGGTGTTGAAGGTTTAGAGGCAATTTGTCAAGCAGACTGGAGCTCTTTTTAGGAGGCCGTAGAAGGTAGGGTAAATGACTTTCCACCTGACACAGTAGGTGTACTAGTTAGGAACTTGTATAGGTGTTCTGCGCATGGTTCGCCAAGGCCAAACTGCGTATTAGAAAGCTTGGGATGGGAATGAGGTTCTTTCTCTGGCTTGCTATGACTGGCCAGGCCTCTCTTTCTAAACATGTTTTATCACGTCACTCCCCTGCTAGGCAACAGTGGCCTCCTAAGGGTGTCACGGAATCGCCACTGAGAGTTTCTTTTTTTGCAGTACTGAGGCTTGAACTCAGGACCTACCCCTTGAGCCACTGCACCCGCCCTTTCTCGTGATGGGTTTTTTTTTTTGATAGGGTCTCATGAACTGTTTGCCCGGGCTGGCTTCAAACCTAGATCCTCCTGATCTCTGCCTCCTGAGTAGCTAGGATTAAAGGTGTGAGCCACTGGCCCTGGCCCAGCGAGAGTTTTAAGGAGGAAATGACAGGCCTCAGTGGGAGGAAAGCAGGGCAGCAACATGATATAGCTTAGGAGTTTTAAATGTCAGCAGAACTCTGGTCTCACGACCCCTCGGTCATTCTGCTCACAGAGGCAGTAAAGATGTATTATTGATGCAAAGACATGAAAGACCACTTCTAGCACTTATTACTTGAAGAGTTTTCCACAGCAAAATTGAACAGCTTGCCATCCATAAAGAGAAGAAAAAGTTATTTTGTAAATTTTGTAGTTTACCAGTACTGTTCATCTTTTTTTAGGAACCTGTGGATTTTTGTTTCCAAGTTTACAGAATTTGATGCACGAAAACTGCATAAGTTATACAAAATGGCGCATAAGAAAAGGTCTCAAGAAGAGGAGGTAAAATACAAATTTAATCCTAATTCATACAAACTAAAACCAAAATTCCTCAGAAAAATTCCTTAATTGTTTTTCCCTGGGAAATTGGTCATAGAATCATGTGACGGTTGGCAGTGCTAGAAAGGAGGCTGGTCTTTGCTCTTGCTGTGCAGCCGGAGACACGGGTCTAAGCAGACTGACAAGAGAACTCCCACGGGTCGCGAGGGGCCTGAGCCTGTATCTCATGAGTGTGTCTTTCACCGTGTAACCTGCACCAGTATTTAGATGGCAAGACCACTGTTCATTGGGCAGAATAGCCAATGTGTTGGAGTCAAACAGTGTTTAAAATTCTGACAATGGTTCCATACCCTGTGTTCTTACGCCCTGGCTTCTTTACTGATTAGGCCATTTCTTCTTCAGTGTGCACATGTCTGAGGGTAACTTGTAAGTGTGGCTCCTCTGAGGTAGTAGGATTATGGGCAGAAAATCTCTTTTCCTGTTCTTTTCTGAGCCACGTACGTGATGTCCTTCTAGCTTTTGTATGTCAAAGGGCCCCAGTTGCTCACTTAAAGGAGCAGACATGCAGAGGTGCCCTGAAACTGGCACCCCTTGTCTTGGAGCAGGTTGATGGGCACAAAGGTGACTTGGCTCCTGCTACAAAGGTCAGTCTTGTGGTTCAGGCAGGCAATTCATTTGCAGGTCTGCTGACTTGCCATTTGCATATTGCCCACATGAGCCATTTAGGGACAGTCTGTGAACATGTTCTGCCACTTCCACTGACGCGCTGTCCCCACGAAGGCAGAGAGTTTACATATCTCATCCATTGCCAGGTCCTCAGTGCCTGGAATGGGGCCAGGTCCACAGCAGGCACTCAAGAAGTATTTATTGTATGAACCTAGTCTGCCTAGGTGTGAAGTGTTACTCTCAAGTGGCTTATAAATTAATTTGACACCAAAGAATACGATACTGCACTCATATAGGAATAATACGTTAATATTGCTGTGTGTTAGTGCAAACTTTAAGCATTATAAAAGTTTGTGAAAGATCAGCCGGGAAAGCTTCCAGGTGGGAATAAAGTAGTTGGGAAAGGCCCCTTAGTGAGGCACGGGTGAAAGTTAGGGCAAGGGTCTGATGCCGCACATATCACAGTACAGGGCTTAATTAATTAAATTATTAGAAGTTAATTTGAGTAACAAAAAGATACCCTTCAAGGTGGGGGGTATACATTGTTACACACTCTCTGGAGAATATAGTTCAGCAAAATTTGTCAGAAGACTACAACATATCATTCTGCTTCTGAGAATTTAGTTTAAGGGCTAATTAAGGTTTTAAACATGTTTATAATGGGATGCCTTAGAAGTCAACAAGAGATGGGTTAACTAGATCATGATATATCTATTGGTGAGTACTACTCAGCCATTAAATATGGTACTGTAGAAATCAGTATTGTACACGAGAAGAAGGATTACCAAATGCTTGTTTTCATGTTCTATGTGTAATATGCTTCCAAAGCTTAGCTAGACATGGAACAAATTATTAACAGTCACTTCCCTTCAGGGTTAGAGTTTAGGTCACTTTATAGTTCTTTCTTTTTCTTTCCTTTTTTGATGGTTTTATGTTGAACATTTTACTTGTGTCATAGAGGAGCAATGTTACTCCAGCATTTAGATGTTTAGCTGAATGACTTTGTGTACGGACTATTCCAACTGGACACTCTGGGGTTATTTGTTGTAGTTAGCTTTGGAGAGTTGATCTAGGGTGGTCTTCAGAGAGTGCTGACTGCCTGGTCACTTGTTTCTGGCCTTATACAGGGACGTCTCTTAGTCCTAGCATGTGTCCTTACAGGTACTTATCAGTGGAGTGTTTTGGGTTTTTTTTGCAGTGACCTAGTAGGCCCAATTCAGCCAAATTAGGCTGTTGATGCTGTGGAAACTCCGTAGAATTCTTGTGTATTTTTTGATAAGAAGTTATTAAATGGCAGCTCAAAAGTTGAGGACAAGAGGGAAATTTTTAAAGGAGATGATCTTTATTCTGCTCTCAGGAATTAAGTATGGAATCCTGAGCTGTTTTGGTTTGCTTTTATTCTACAGGAGCAAAAGAAGAAAGATGACATGATTGGTGGTAAGAAACCGTTTCGACCAGAGGCCTCAGGTTCAAGCCGGGATTCTCTGATGTCTCAATCCCATACCTCACACAACCTTCACCCTCAGAAGCCTCATTTGCCTGCCTCCCATGGCCCACAGATGCATGGACACCCAAGAGATAACTACAGTCATCCCAACAAGAGACACTTCAGTAATGCAGGTAGGCCATCATGTGGACTTCTTAAAAGAAGTGCTAAAAATGTTAGTCGCATTTTCCAAACACTGTATATAGCTGGACCTTTGTGCTATTATTCTTCTCCAAAATTTTACTGTCCTCTCTTATCTTCGTGAGATGAAGCATGAAGTAAAGATCCAAAAGACTGTTACTCTAGCTCTAAATTAAGAAGAACATAGCTACCATGAACAAACAATGGTAGACTTAGAAAGAAAGTTTACATTTTGTGAAACAGGTAAATTGTTACAACTGCTTATGTTGAAAAAGCCTTGTTAGTAACAAAAGGATAGCCAAATAGGGAAAACAATGAGCAATGGATAATAAAATGACAGCCTATGTAATGAGAGGAAAATATTAACAAGCCATATATCTGATAAAGGGTTAATACCCAGAATATGAAAAGAATTCAGTTGAAAGAAAACAGCCTGATTAAAAACTGGGCAGAGAAACTAATAAGTAGACATTTCTCAAAAGAAGGTGATCAGAGAAGAATTCTGAGAGTCCTGAATTAAGTTACAGGCCAGAGAATGGAGGGAGATAAGAGAAGGTCATTTTAGTTCACAGTTTAAAGCAAAATCAACAAAGAAAAAGACTGCTCCACACTCCTTTCCTATATGCTGAAGGTTACCCATCAAGGTCACCACATTGTGGTTTTGGAATCAATCAATCAACTAAGAAGTAGCAAAACCTTCTCTTTATGGATTTTACCTCCTGTCCCAGGACTTTGTCAGTTCATGTTGCTCGGCCTTTGTTGTCTATAACGAATGTAGGGTCAGTGTAAACAGTTTTCTTCTCCCCACAATTTCATTATAAAACACCCTAGCCCCTTAGGTCCAGCGGACATAGTTCCAGTTGCCCTCTGGCCAAGTTGTTGGCAGCTTAGGGAATTTCTTCAAGGACCAATCCTTTCACTTCTGTCTAGCACTTGTATGGCTCAGTAAGCCTTCTATTTCAGAGGCCCCTTAGTTTCAAAAGTTTAATTTAACAAAGGCATACAGTGAAGAACCAGCATACAGAAAAATGCTCATCTTCCCTAATTATCACAGGAGTACAAACTGAAACCACAGCTGAGGTACTACCTCACATCTGTTAGAATGGCTGTTAACAAGATGATAACTATGAAAAAGGTAAGTGTTGGTGGGAATGTAGAGGAAAAGTAAGTTGGTAGAAATGTAAATTAGTATAGTTGTTATCGACAGTAATGTGGAGGTTTCTAACAAAATTAAAAACAGAACTATCATGTGACCCAGAAATCCCAGTACTAAGTGTAGCCAAAAGAAATGAAACCCATATGTTGAAGAGAGATTTGCATTCCCGTGTTTATTGCAGTATCATTGTTCATCAGCCTACAGCAGGTGAGTGGAAAGAGAAACACAGAGGACATTCTTCAGTCACTAGAAAGAATGAAATCTTCGATTTGTAACAACCCGGATGAACCCAGAGGACATTGTTAAGTGACATAAACCCAGTGCAGAAAGACATATACCACATGGTTTTCATTTATATGTGGAATCTAAAAGAGTTGAGCTCGGAGAACCAGAGAGTAGAGTAGTGGTGACCACGGAGCTGGCAGTGTGCAGCTGGGAGAAATGTTGGTCAAAAGATAACACGTTTCAGGTAGGAGTGCGTTCAGAGAGCAGTTGTGCAACGTGGTGACTATATTTAACAACAATGTACTACGTTCTTAAAAACCACTGATTTTAAACGTTCTCACCACAAAAAAATGAGTATATGAGGTAATGCATGCTAATTAGTTTAGCCATTCCACGTTAGCATATTTCAAAACATGTACATGCTAAATATAATTTTTATTTATTAATCAAAAATTTCAGTTGCATTCTTGAGACAAAATTCAAAAAAGGAATACAGATTCATTTAAAGGTTTAGAGATTTTATTTAAAAAAAATAAAAATAAAACTTAGTAGATCCTATGCATTGTTAAAAAAAAAAAATGGGCAAAGGTTAGGGCTATGGAATTCATACAGAAGAGAAAACTTACACGGCCAAACTTACCACAGAGGACCTGTTAGTGAAAGCAAGAAGTTAGCCAGTTATTTTACTCATTTAGGTCAGCCAAAATTAAATGGAGAGGTACACACCAGTTGTTAAGGGTGGGGATTGCTGCTGTCTTTTTAGAACATAAGTGAAATATGTAAATACACCGGCCCTTTAATAACAGTAGTCCATTTTTTGGGTACCTATCCTACAGAAGTGACCCACCATAGCTGTGTGAGAAGGCTGTTCCAATTTTACAGTGGCAAAAACTGGAAATAGCTTAAATATCCACTAAATAGGGAAATGGTTCAATGAGTAACAGAGCATCTGTACCCAGTAGTATCAGTTACTAAAAAACAATGAGCTGAGCCAGATATGGCTGCAGGAGAATCAGGACTTTGAGGCCAGCGTGGGCTACATAGTGTGAGCCTGTCTTAAAGAACAAAACATAACAAAAAAAGCTGGCTTTTTATATAAAAAAAGTTAGGAAAATAAGTAGTAGCAACGATCAAAACCCATGCGTGGTCTTTTAAATTTATTTAAGTTACATTCACACAGCATAAATATAGCCATTTGTAAGTGAGTCACTTAGTAGGTTTTAGTACATTCACAGTGTGTGCAGCCACCACCTCTGTCTAGTTCCTAAACTTCTCTATTACCCCAAATGGAAATCCCATATACACTAAGCAGTAGAGACTGTCTCATTTCCCCATCACCTCCATACCTCACATCTGCCAATCTGTTCTCTGGCTCTGGATTAGCCTGTTTTGAAGATTTCATATAAATGGAATCATAGGACTAGAGGCATGGTTCAAGCAGTAGAGCGCCTGCTTTGCAAGTGCAAAGCACTGAGTTCAAACCCCAGGCCTGCCTAGATAAATAAATGGACTCATACAGTGAATGACCTGTTATGACTGGCTTTCACTTAGCATGATGCTTTTAGGACTCATCCACACTGTAGCATGTGTCAGCTGTTAGTTCTTCCTTATGGTAGGATAATAGTCCCTTGTGTGGATAAAACCACATTTTATTTGTTCATTCTTTGATGGACATTTTGATTATTTCTACTTTTTGACTGTTCAGACTACTATGGATATAAATATTTATGTTGTTTTAGGTATATATGTAAGAGTGGAGCTGCTGGTTTATATGGTCCTTATATGTTTTAGCTTTTCACGAACCTCCAAACTGTTCTCTGTAATAGGCACTTGAGTATTTGAATATGCATAGAGAAGGATGTGAAAACACATCCATCCAATTGTTGCTAACATTAACCTTAGCGTGGTAGGAATGGAGGAGAGATGGGAGGAAGTTAACTTACCCATTGTCTATTGCTTCACTAGGTACAGTGAACACAAATTACTCTGAAAAATAATAAGGGAAATACATGGACTGATACTTGAAAAGTATGCAGAAGCATGGTATAAGATTTAGTTTAGACTAGACACCATGGCTCGTGCCTATAAATTGGGAGGCACAGATTGGGAGAATTGTGGTTGGAGGCCAGTTCCAGCAAAAAGTTAGTGAGGTCCCATCTTACCAACCAATAAGCCAGGTGAGCCCAGCTGTGCTGGAGGAATGGGTGGTAGGATCAGGGTCTCAGGGCAGTCTCGGCAAAAAGCAAGACCCTATCTAAAAGACAACATAAAGCAAAGAAGGGCTGGAGGCAGGGCTCAAGTGGTGGAGTGCCTGCCTTGCAAGTACTGTGTCCTGAGTTCAAACCTCAGGACTAGCAAAAAAAAAAAATTTACAAAGATTCAGGTTTTTCATAAAGATCAAGGTAAGTATATTTCTTTCTAAACTTCAGTTCTAGAATTTCCATTTGTTAAAAAATAAAACACCCCACATCTAGGCATGGTGGCACACATCTATATTCCCACAGAGGCAGGAGAATGGAGAGTTTGAGGCTAGCTTGCATAAAACTCTGTTTAAAAAGAACAAAACAAAACACAGTACCACATTCTACTCTTCTGGTAGAATTCTCAAGCTTAAAAAACAAATTTAAAAAAAACTCACCTATTTTCTCCATCCTTTTCTGTTTTAAAAACGTACTTACTTAACAAAAGTTTTGTCTCCTAACTCCTTTAATAGCTATCTAGAGCACTGTCCTGAGTTACGTTCTTTTGCGTGTTTTTTCCTTGGCTTTCAGTCGTGCTATCCCGTCTTTTGGCATACTCGGTTATTTTTGCCTGAATGGGGGCACGGAGTTATAAATCTGTAGGAGCTGTAGCTGGTGTAGTTTTATTTTTCTCTGAGAGATGACCCAGCTCTCCCTCCTGTGGGTCCCAGAGTGGGAGGTGCTTATTATCTCAGTCTGATCCATCTTCTGGCTCACCTTGTTTTGGGCTTAGCTTTGCAAAGTACTCCTGAGAGCCAGCAGGGCACTGCCCCTCCCCACCGTACCCTCTGCTTGCAGAGTGCGTCTTTCCAGCTTAGTCTTTTAGCTTCCAGCGCTTGCAGATCACTGGTGCCCTAGGGAAAGCTGAAGTCCCTCAGGTCTCCAGTGTCACTCTGGCCTAGCGAGAACCCTGGAGTACTGCTGGTTTCTACCCTTTTCAGCTGTCCACTGTGTGGGAAAGGTCCAGAGCTCTGAAGGGACTTGAGGAATCAGCTCTTGAGATGTTGTGTTCTTCAGAATCCCAATCCTTTTAGTCCTGACTGCTTTACCTGCTCTTCGATGCTTTAAACAGTTTTTATCTGGCCTTGCTTACTGTCCTTGGCAATAATTCTTTAATTCTCCTGCAAGCTTCCTTGCTTCCTTCACTTGGAAGCAGAGGTGCATGTCATCCAGTCTTAAACATCTAAGTGGATCAAAACTTACTGATCACTGTTTTATTGAAGAGAAAAAGCCAACCTCTATTCCAGTTGATTGGGAAATGTTTCCATGTTCTTAGATCCAGTCTATACTGACCTTTTTGGTATTAACCTGATTTTGTATTGTTTGTGTGATATCACTTATTTTATATTTTGAATAGCTGCTTATTAAGCTAGCTGCATTCTTTTATTTAAACCTTGGATTCCTTACCTATCTCTTTAACAGCTCAGTATTTCCTAACCAGCAACCTAGTCATGGAGGGATCAAGAAATACATGGCATGGCTTGAATTGTCAGCATTACTATTCTACCAGCTCTGTAGTCTGTCTTACTCTCCATGAGATTTGAAGCCATATTCAAATGACTCTTTCATGTCGAGGTGTCTCCTTGTGTCATTTTTCAGTTTTGCTTCTTTTTTCTGAACCAACTGGACCAGCAGTGAACTTAAGCCACTGGTTCACTGTATATTACATTGATGCTATCAGTTCTTAAGTTGCAGAGCTTCCTTGATGGTGTTTTTCTTTGGCTCTGTAGAAGAATACTAGAAGGCCCAAAATGAGTAGAGACATTTATTTGGTGGCATGTCTTTTTTTTTTTTTTTTTTTGAGACAGGTTCTCACAGCCCATACTGGCCTTGAACTTGTGATCCCCTTTCTCTACCTCCCGAGTGCTAGGATTACACACACTCACCACCACACCTGGCTATTGCTATGACAGCTATAGACAGAAGATGGATTTTCCGTGACTCCATTTAGTTTCCTCTGGAATTACATACAATAAAGTACCAAATTGAGTGACTTAAGACATCAGAAATGTAAGGCTGGATGCATGGCTCAAGTGGTGGTAAAGAATTTGCCTAGCAAGCATAAAGTCCTGAGTCCAAATTCTAGTACCATTAAAAAAAAATCATTTGGGCCCAGTGATTCACAACTGTAATCCCAGCTACTTGGGAAGCAGAGATGAGGATCGCAGTTACATGCCAGCAAATAATTTATGAGACCCTATCTTGAAAATACCCAACACAAAAAAGGGCTGGCAGAATGGCTCAGGTGGTAGAGTACCTGCTTAGCAAGTGTGAGGCCCTAAGTTCAAACCCCAGTAGCGCCCCCCACCACACGCCAAAAATCAGAAGTTTATTTACTCACAGTTAGGGAGGCCAGAAGTCTAAAACTGAGGTGTTAACAGGGTTGGTTCCTTTGGGGGCTCTGTAGGAGGATCTTTTCCAGACCTCTTTTACTTTTTGATGGTTGAACAGCAGTCTGGTCTTTCTTGACCTGTAGTTGCATCTTGCTCATCTGCAACTTTATAAGGCATGCCGTATCGCCCTTGGCTTTTCTTTTAAAAGGGTATCGGGCATTGGATGTAGGGCTCAAACCAAATCCAAGATGCCTTCACCAAATCCAAAACCTTATTTTTACATAGTCACACTCAAGAGGTTCCGGGTTGGCATTTTTTTGGGGAGCTGCAGTTCACCTCACTGCAGCCTCTTTCCCTGGACTTCTGTGTGGGTCTTTTCCCTGGGGGAAAAGGGAAACTACAGAAGTTAAACAGATTTTAGTTTGACTTTCTCCTGAAGATCAAATGCTAATCCAAGTCTAAAGTACTTTTTAGGAGGACAAGGTCCATTTAAGTTTTTAAAATTTTCGTCATAGTGTAAGGAACAATAGTAGAATCCAGAAGTCAGACACAATTTACAATATCAGCAAGCTAGATAAACTTGATGCAGCTTGAGACTTGTGTGAAGTAGCTGTGAGACTCAGCAGTACTGTTCTCCAGATTACTGTTTGGTTTTAACTTTTGTGTGAAACCTCATTTCAAGTGTCTGCCACAGATTGGAAGGTAAGCAGGCATGGAAAATGAAAAGCAGAAGTTCTTAAGGTTTTAGAAAGAGATTTTCTTTTGCTTGAAAAATTGGTGGTGGGATGAAAATACTAGGACTTATTACTGGAAAATACCTAGGAGCAACAAAACCAAGGAGGAGGAAATTTAATGTCTTTTTGGAACATGTATCAGCCTTTCAGCATAAACTGTAGAGAAAGTGAAATTCAGCTATCACTCAGTCATGAGACCATTTTTCCTTTTCCTGCAGACCGAGGAGATTGGCAGAGGGAAAGAAAGTTCAGCTATGGTGGTGGCAACAACAACCCATCTTGGGGCAGTGACCGGCACCACCAGTATGAGCAGCACTGGTACAAAGACCACCACTATGGGGACCGGCGGCATGTGGATCCCCACCGTTCTGGAAGCTATCGACCCAACAACTTGTCCAGAAAGAGACCATATGATCAGTACAGCAGTGACCGGGACCACCGGGGACACAGAGATTATTATGACAGGTATGCAGAAAGTTAGAAGACACCAGGCAGTGACCTCCTTAGGAGCTCACTGTTTATAGGAGGAAAGGCGGTGACGTTCACATGAATGTATTTGGCTTATCTGGTGCTATGTGTGTCAGTCATGATCCCAAGCATGATCAGACATTGCTGCCATCAAGACGTCCTTAGCGTGCTGGAGAGGAGTCTGTTGTTCTGTTTTTTTGAGACAAGGTCTTGCTATGTAGCAAAGGCCAGCCTTGAGCTTGCTCTGTGGCCCAGGCTGTCTTGATATTTAGGGTCCTACTGCTTCAGCCTTCCAAGTGCTGTACCAGGCCAGGCTTAAAAAGGAGATTTTTGTTTTGTTTTTCTGATGGTACTGGTGTTTGAAGTCCGGGCCTTGCCCTTCCTAGGCAGGAGCTCTATCACTTGAGCCATGGCCCTGGTGGAAAGGAGTCTTACTGAAAGGCACCTGATGCTGTGTGGTAGGTGAGGAGGGATTATTATTATTTTTTTTTTTGGTGGGACTGGAGTTTGAACTCAGGGCTTCCCTCTTGCAAGGCAGGTGTTCTACTGCTTGAGGCATCCCTCTAGCCCTTTTTGTTCTGGTTATTTTGGAGCTTTCTTCTGGGCCTGGACTATAATCCTCCTATGTTGCTGGGATGACAAGCTCTTTCCCATTAAGAATTTTGTTGCCTGGGCTGGCCTGGAACCGTGAACCTCCTGATCTTAGTCTCCCTTGTAGCTTGGGATGTGAGTGCATGCCACTGTGCCCAGCTATCGGTTGACATGGGGCCTTTCCGAGTATTTGGCCAGGATGTTCTGGCCACAGTCCTCCCAGTCTGTTTTCCAGGTAGCTAGGATTCTAGCTGAGCCATGAGTGCTGCTGTTACTTACTTGAAATGGTCGTTGTTCGAGTGTACTAGGATGGTCTCATGTGGTTCTCCCTTGTTTTCATACTGATCACTGAGGCTGAGCGTTTTCTCATGGGCGTATTGGCCATTTGTGTTATCTTTTTTGGTGAAATGTCTGTTCAGGTCCTTTGTTTTTGACTTGGGTTGTTTGTCCTTTTGTTGAGTATACAAGTTCTCTTTTTATAACAAGTTTATCAAGACCCAAGATAAAATAATCAATACTTTTCACATTGAGTCAATTTAGAAAATAGTTTTATTAACCCTTCACTTGCTGTTGATCAGTTGTGGGTTTTTGGGTTTTTTTTCTATTTTTAATAACTTAAATAATTTCTCTGAGTCTTTTTCTCCTGAGCTTGGTGAAGGAAAATGAAAGTATTTATAGTTGTTGTATTTTCCTGAGGGGAGAATGAATTTACAAAACCATCAGTGATTGTTCTGTGGACCTGTGTCACTGCAGATTTGATGGGTCCAGGGTCATTTCCTATGATGTGTTTATCAATAAGAGTGAAGTGATTGACTCTGTCATCACCTTGTTGCTTTTAGCTTCCTGTACTGTAAGCATTTGTCCTGAGCTCACTGGAAGTGAGAAATGCTAGGGAATGATAGAGAAGTGATGGGAATCTGGTTTTGATCTGTCAGCTAATCCTTGTGTCTCTGTTTCAGGCACCATCATGACTCCAAGCGAAGGAGATCCGATGATTTTAGGCCTCAAAATTACCACCAGCAGGATTTCCGACGAATGTCTGAGCACCGACCCCCTATGGGTTACCATGGCCAGGGACCCTCAGACCATTACCGCCCTTTCCACACAGACAAACTGGGGGAGTATAAACAACCCCTGCCCCCACTGCACCCTCCAGTCTCAGACCCTCGCTCACCCCCTTCTCAGAAGTCTCCTCATGATTCCAAGTCACCCCTGGATCACAGATCTCCTTTGGAGAGATCACTAGAACAGAAAAACAACCCAGATTATAACTGGAATGTTCGGAAAACATAAAGGACAGCTCTGAAAGTGGGGAGAGAGAGCAGACATCATCAAGCGTGTAGACGTTTTGGTCTGGCTCGACAGCAGCCAGTTGTCTAGACTGGTGAGTGGTGTTCCTGGACATGCTGCTGCCATCAACTCACCAGCTGAAGGAGCACTTGAAGGAGTGGGAGGCGTTTGCCAGACCACTCAAGTTTGGCCTCTTCTGCACTTTGGCACCCATCCCATTCCAGCTGATCCTGGCCTCCCACCACAGTGGGCTCGGAGGAAGAGGTGACTTGTGTACCAGCTTCTTTGAGCTGTTTCCCTGTGAAGGAATTGGGAATCTTAAGAGTCATGAATGTTTTATTGCCAGGTTCTGTTTGCCCTGGCCTTAGGCACTGGTCAGGGGAAGGAATTGGTGCATGAAGGCTGCTGGGACCTACTGGACAGTGTGATTGGGCTCACTGTGACATGACAGATGCTGCTGACTAGGAGAGGGGTGAATGGGTGGGGGTCTCATATTGCAGGACTTGGAGGGGAGCAGGTGCTCCCTTCAAATGTGTTTTTGGGAGAAATGACAAACTTGGTTTCATTATGTGTAACCTACAGGGTGGGAGTGGGGAGGGGATAAAGAGAGGGAAACAACTTCCACCCTGGTGTCCTCCCTGTGGACACTGATTATTCCCACAGTCTTTGTACATTTCAAAGGTTTGGTCTCCTGGGTAGGCCCCTTTTCCATTGGTGCCAGGGAAAACAGAGTCCCTTTGGCTGACTTTCGAGTTACTGTGACTTAGGTAACATTGACATCAAGTGTGGGTCTTACTTGACTGGGGAGTGGGTCTGGGATGGGTGTAGGGAGGGGGGTAGTGTGGCCAGGAATCGCTGGCAGATTCCTATGGGGAGAAGGGAAGTCACAGGTCCTGAAGGGGGCAGTAGAGATGTCTGGAGATGGCCAGTTGCTCATGAGCACAGAGGTAGGGGTGCTTATGCAGGCAGGCAGTGGGTTTTCTGGGGGGCTTTCAGTATTGGAGTAGGGGAACACTTGCAGCTGCAGTTTACTTCCCTTTGCATAGTTGAAAGAGGTAGATAGAGTCACACACCTGACATTCGTGGGCTGGTCAAATGAAAATGGGTTGTCATGTTTCCACTGCTAGCTGGGGATGGTTGAAAGTGGACTTAGTTTCTTTTAGAATAAGATCTATAAAGTATGAACCTAAGTTTACTCCCCCCCCCCCCCACCGAAATAAGCATCCAGTGCCAGGGCACAGTAAGAGTCACACTGGAGTCAAGTGAGGCAGGACTGGGGAGCAGGTTGGCCCATTATTAAGCAGGCTTCCTTCAGGGCACTGCGGTTGGGGGCCTTTGGTTTTGTTCATGTTCAGTATAGCCTGCCAGTATTGGAGAGTATCCAAAGCCTTTCTAGATAGAGACAGAAAATCTGACTTAAATATATGGGATGGTATTATACCTCTGAAGTGTCAAGCTCAGAGTCGATGAGAACTCTTGTAGTGGACCACAGGCAGGGGAAAACTCATCCTGGCTGGCACCATTCAGTGCGTTTACCAGGACATGCCTGAGTTGCATCTCGAGTGTTAACACATGGCTGTGGTGGGCCATGGCTTCCATACAGTGCACCGTGGAACTGGCTGGGGCTGAGCTTCCAAAATGAGTCTGCATCCCTGAAGCTGTGTAGGGAGTTGAGCGGACCTTCTTATCTTGGGGGTGTTTGCCCTGGCCTGCAGCAGAGCCTACTGACTGTGGGAACCACCTGAGTCAGTCCTCCTCAGAGGCCTGCTGTGCCCTGACTGCTCAGAGAAGGCAGGAAGTTGCCCCTCTGCTTTGGCCACACGATGCAAAGGAAAGCTGCTGATGGAGCTGCTTGCTGACAATTCTGTGTGTTTGTCTTGCCCACACCAAAGAGGAAGGCTACGTTTGCTTGCTGGACCCTTGATGCTTGGAGGTGGGGGTGGGAAGGGAATGACCTCAGGGAAGTTGGAGGGTCTGAGGCCCCATGAGAGGTCCTGCGTTTCCATACTCACCAAGGTTTTTCTCTCAAGTTGTTGGTAGGAGATAGGAGTTATTCCCAAGGATGTCTCATCATGAGGAAAAAGGAACTTCCTTTTGTTCACATTGAGGACTTCTAGTGTCATATGATGTAGCAAAAGGCAGTATCAGCCCGATCAGTGTTACGTTGATTGTAAAATTACAGTATCCCCAGTTAACATCCGTTTTAGGTGTTGAAGTTATTGAATAGTGGGTTGGGAGAAAGGAAGCGTTTCCTCATTAACATAAATCAGCGTGAGTATCATATGCTTCATTCAAACCAGAAGTTTGCACAGGTGGAACTCTTGTGTGTGGGTGGGGAGACTGTCCGGGGATCTGAGGACGGCAGTGCATCGAGCTCAGCTTTGAACGGTTTCATTGTTGGTGGAGTAGCAGGGGTTGAGGACAGAGGGAGTTAGCATCACCCAAGCCTGAAGTAAACAAGGATCAACACGACACCCTGTAGCCCTAGGACAAGGTGAAACCCCCCGCTGATCACTGTGGCCTTTCAGAGTCTGGCTGGATGGGGACAGCCAGGCCCTGGGGAGCCAGATCTGGTGGCTCACTCTGTGTAGTCATTCCTTAAGCCCTTCACAGGGAAACCTGAGCACGCTCATGCCATGCTGCAGACGGTCTGGCCTGAGAGCCACATCAGGCCTCACGGTGCAAAGGCAATTCACTTAGGAGTTCACACAATGTCACTGAAATCCTATAGACCAAATCCACTTGTCAGCAGGAGCGGTGGCCCATGCCAGACCCAGTGGTCAGCGCTGGGTGAGGAGAGCCAGGTCAGGGGCCAGGCTGCTTTAGTCCATCTGTGCCCTACCCGTTTGGGGACAGGTGGTTTTTCTTTATTGTAAAATTGTGGACTTTTAAAACCTGTTGACTAAACAGTAATTAATTTATATTTGTGAAAAATGCCACTGTCCTAGTGATTTCTGATGTAAATAATGTTTATATAGTATGTATTAAATTTTCCTACATTGTAAAACTGCTGTACTTTTAATTCTTGTATATTAAAACGTGTTACTAAGGATTTCTAGAACTGGGCTAACACATTGCATTGCGTTTTGGTGTGAGCTGTGTGACTGGAGATACCTCCCTATCCCCTTCTCTTGTTGGGTGCTGGGTCATGTCCAGGTGTTTTGACAGCTTGCTCAGTGGGCGCATTTGAAAGTTTCCTTTTCCCCTGTGGAACACTGGGTTTGTTGTTTGCAAGCCTTGACACCATAGGTTTCTAGGGCTTTCTGTCCCCGAGTAGCTATTGCTGAGGTGAACAGCTCTCTGGGCACGGCCCTGCACTGCATAAAGTGGCCTGGAGCCACCAAAGCTGGTGGTCGGCAGGACTGCCCTGACCTACCCTAGTGGAAGTCCTGGGGAGACCTGGCCACACACACCCCCTCTCCAGAAGGAAAGAAAAACACTGTGTCTGCTTGTCTGTAGCTTTGAAGGCAGTGTAACAGTTGAATTATATAGTCTTGAAAGACGGGAGGGAGGCATTTTATAATGGAAATGCTGACACAATGTTAACTGTAGCAGTTTGGCACAGGGGCAGGCCCAGCTCTGCTCTGCTGTGGCCCAGACAGCAAGGGTGGCCCAGCGTGCTGGTAGTGATCCCTGCTGGAAGAGTAGGTGGAGAAGTCTGTCCAGACCCAAAGGGTTTTACTAACACTTAGTGATTTTGAAACGAAACTCAAATCTTTGAGTTTAATGCTCAGTACCAAAGAAGCCTATGTGTCCAGCTGCTGGGGCAGCTGCTGGGACTGCTCAGCATGGCCCGTGCAGAGGGATGGCCGACTTTGCAGTACAAGCAGTTCTTGAGTGGAAGAAGAGCCGAGGGCTATTCCTGTAAAGAAACTGTTCCTAATCCTGCTGCAGTTGACAAAGCTGGAACAAGTTCCCACGTTTGGGGAAACTTGAAGAACAAGTGCTGTAAGAATCCGCTTATTAGGATTTACAATAGAACAAGGGTTCCAAACCTATTGCAGCCAAAACACCCGCCTTTTACTGGAAGTCACAGGCCCAGGGCCCTGCCTCCTCCCTCCTCCCTGGCTGGGCTTCACGCTTGGCATCACTGCAGGTCCTCCTTAATTAGCGCCAACAGAAAGGTCACTTGCTGAAACCGAGGCTCTGTGGTTTGCCAGACCAGAGTCTGGACTCCTGATTCCAGCTTGTGGCTCTTTAAAAGGAGCAGGACCAGCTTTGTCACAAAGGCCTTGTCTTAATGATAAACCCCTGTGCTAGCCCTTTCATCACATCTCAGGCCGGAACCTCCCTCGGGTCCATGTTGCCTCTTGGCCTGGCCAGCCTTGTTCTGTGGAGTGGGGCAGCTGGACCGAGTAAAGCCTCTCCCTTCAGAACCCTGAATGCTGTGCTGACCCACCCTTGCTGGCCAGTCCCTCTCCCGATCTTGGGGATTTCCTGTTCAGTTCTGTGGCCTTGGGATGTGGGAGACGGCAAGTATGGTCAGGTCACTGGTTTGGCCCTGACCTTGCTATGCTGGCTGCGGGGGATCGTTGATAAATCTGAGGCCCACAAGCTTCTCACTGACCAGGGATACAGTAAGACACAGCTTTCACGATGGTTCTTATGTGTTACCTCCATCTATTGAGAGTCAGCTCTGCTCTAGGAGCTGGGGACCCACACCTCGCCCTCTTGAAGCTGATAGTCTAGTTGGGGTGGGGGGTCTCAGAGACAGACCTAGATAAGTCAGTAAGCAAGTGGATAGAATGTCACGTAAGCACCGAGGCGGAGGCGCGGAAAACAGCCCAGGTGCTTGTAGCGTGGCCCTGGTCGAGTGTAGGGAGCAGGTTGTGAGAAGCCTATGAGAACTTGACATAAGCACAGTTGTGCTCAATGATCTACAGGCTGAGTTTGGCACGACCCTAGCCGCAGAAGAGAGTAAAGTGCAAATGCAGCACAGCTGCTTTTCCTACGTTTAAGTTCAGAGAAGTAGAGAGCAGGTTTTCTCGTTACAATGTCACGCCCTCTCCTCGAACTGTTGTTCCACCTCCTTGTTTACCACTGAATAGAAAAGACTCACTGAAGGAGGACATGGGATCGATGGAGGGTTTTTTGATGGGGGATTGGGCGGATGGAGGATTGTTGATTGGCTGCTGCGGCTGAGTTATGCTAGAGATTAGAGGAAACATGGGACAGTGCAAGTCTGAGCGCCGAGACTTTAAGAGAGAACATGCGACAAGTTCTCTCCCATGCAAGTCTGAGGGCCAAGACTTTAAAGAGAGTAAAGAAAACGGGACAGTGCGAGTCTAAGGAAAGAGACTTTAAAGAACACAGAAAAGAAGAAAGACTTTAGAAGTAAGGTTTTAAAGATAGAGAAAAGAAGCAGAGTAAAAGAAGTAAAGAAGCAACGAGGCTGTTGGGCATCTCCATCCGAGTGCCCAACACACCTGACCCCAACTTTCTGCAGGTCTCTCTTCTATTGTTTGTCCTTTCTGCATCTCTTGTTGTCACCAGTTAGGTTGGTAGAATATGAGCTCGCAGGAAAGCTCTCTATAGCAGAGAGGGTCAGAGAAAGTGTGTGGAACAGATGGGGGGAGTGGTCACAGGGGTGGCCAGACCTGGGCTTGAACCCTGGCTGTGTCCCTTACCGGCTAGCATTTGTGGGCATGTTTGCTGCCCTTCTCCAAACCTCAATTATAAAATGCAGATACCATTAGCTCTTATCAGGCTGAGGCAGGGATGCCCAAGGCTCTGCGGGATGAGCTTGGCACCTGTCATTGCCAGAGGGGGTTGGGACATAGAGACCTCTCTTGCCACCCCTGGTGGGGGCTTGGTTGTATTTTAGGGTCAGTTTCTATCTTTGATGCTGAGACAGGGTCCCTGAATGACTGTGGTTCTAGAACTGTCCTGCAGAGAGCAGCAGGAGTCCACAAATGGCCTGCTGTTTGCTGACACTTAAACCCAGCTAGCAAGGTTCTGTGGACCCCCGCAGGGCCCAGGACACGGGAGCCATTTTATCCTGGAAGGATGAAGAAGAAAATGGGGACGGAGGCTGCAGCTGGAGAGGGCCCCACCACCTCTGGAGGACGGGGACAGTGCTATCTGGCCATAGTGGGGGATGCACACGGGGATGCTCCCCCTGGCCCAGCCTCCTGTCTCCTACCTGCGAGGGGCAGCTGGAGGGATCATTCTGAGTCACAGAGCCCTTTGCACCACTCTGCTGCTCCTGGTGCCCCACGGTTTCCTCTGAGCAGCCTTCTCTGGCCCTCCTTTCCCATTCCCATTGCTGTTAGTCTTTTCCCAGGGCCCCAAAATGCCATCAGAGTTCTTGGCACACTCTGGCACCCCAACTTGATGGAGGGTCCCACTGGGAATCCATCCCTAGCTCTCTGCCTCTGCCTCCACAGGTGTGGGGTGCCAAGAAGATGTTCCCAGGTAAGCTCAGTACTGGGCTTACTGGACTTGCTCCTTGGTGTCCCTGGCTGGACTGTGGCCTTGGGCCTTTACGGGATATGGTAACATTATTCAGCACCTGGGGCGGCCGTGCTGGGGCACACAGCTCATGGCACAGGACTTCTTACCAGGGGAAGGCAAGGAGTAGAAAGGGCTGGGGTGGCAGCAGCAGGGTGGAGAGTCCAGCCAGCTTCACAAGAGGGACCCAAGGGCCCCTGGTGAAGGAGCCCCAGGACCCAGGAAGCAGCCAGGCTGAGTGGGTGCTCTCTGTAGAGACCATTCACCTTCAAGTCTGGTTGCACCTCTCACCACTGGAGCCTGGCCCAGGTGGTTAACCCTGGGGGCCATAGTCACAGGTGAACAAGGTCACCTCTGACAGAACAGAGCCTGACACATGCCAAGCATCATGAAAACTGAATGGTTATTGTGTGGATAGACTGTCTATCCTCAGTGAAGCCAACGCCTGGTGACCTGCCCTGAGGTCAGCACACATCTCTGGCCTCCCTGCCCCAGACAGGCAGGAGATTAAGCGTCGGTGTCCCGCCCCCCCGGCTCTATTTGGACTTCCACTGTCCCCAAGCCACTGCCTCTTTGCCTCCTCTGAATTCTGCTGCATGCCACTCTGCCCCCTGACCCTAGAGTGTTCGTGTTCCCCATAGTTCCTGTTTGGGCCCTGCTGACAGGTGGGTGAGAGGCTAACCAGAAAAACAGATTCCACTAAAGTGCACGGTGCTACAGATGGATGGTGGGACGACCCTTTGTAGAGGGCTCTGAAAGAATGATTTTTTTTTTTCATTTTCATGCATGATTAAGTGTTTCTGTATTTATTTTTGTAGTGTTGGGGATCAAGCCTAGGGCCTCACATGTGCTAAACACGCTTTCTACCACTGAGTTCCCTTCCCCCTTCCCTCCCTCCTTTTCTCCCTCCCTTCTTTCCTTTTTTGCTGGGGTTTGAACTCAGGGCCTCACACTTGCTAGGCATGCACTGTTACCACTTAAGCCACTCCACCAGCCCCACCCTAATCTCTAAAAGGTGAACTTAAGCAAATCCGTTTGCACGTGGAATCGGGAGAGAGCAACCCCAGTATTTCAGGGCTGTGCTGGTGCCAAGGGTCACAGCTGCCCCTGGTGAACTGGGGGACATCTGTCTACCCACAGGCTTCCCTGGACCTAAGGGTAAGAGAGCAGAGCCACTGCCTGGCACTGATGATAGGCGGCTGAGCTCCAGGGAGGCTGGGCCTGCCATCCCACCTTCCTCACTGTAGAGGAGGTCTGTCTGGTGTCCAAGAGACATCACTGTCCATAGCTTTAAATCAATGCAGCTTATTTGAATTTTATTGGTTTTGGAGTTTTGTTTCGATTTAATTAGTAAAGGTGCCTTCATTTTATAACTGAAAGAAGCAATATTGCAAAGAGTTTATACCTAGCCTCATGAATAATTAAAAACATCACACATAAGCCCTGGAGGGCATGAAGAAATATTGGTCCCTAGACCTAATCTGGCCATGATGTGTGTGGGAACCCCGAGCTGGTCAGGCCTAGACTTGTAAGAAAATAAGGTAGTGAACATGGTAGCCTGTGAGCAGAAGCCTCTATCCACTGGGTCTGTTGCTTTATTGCATTTCTAAATTTAGTCCTCACGATAATACACGAAGTAGAATTTATCCCTAGTTTTCAGCTGAGGCTCCTAAGGCTCAGAGATATTAGATAATTTGCCTGAAATCACACCGTGAGAAAATGGTAGAATTATTAAAAGAAAAACAGTTATTCAGAACATGTGTTAAAGAAGACAAGGAACTTTAGTTAAAGTGAGAGTCACCCCATAGGTGCAGGGAACCCCATAGTGGGTTCTTCAGTAGAGAAGAGGGATTGGGCTCCACTCCATTCCATGCTACTCCAGACACATCACAGCAAGTGGGAGAGAGCTGATGACCAAGGAGGGAGCAGGGTGAGGGCAGCGGATGAAAAGACTAAGAAGAAAATCCTAGGGGGAGTGGGATTCTGGCAAAACTGACCTCACGGAATTCTTGCCAGAGGATCACACAGCACCTGGAGCGTGCTGGAGGACAGGAACAGGACAGATAGGGATCATTTAGCAGAATTCTTGGTAAAAACTGGGCAATGCAGAGACAAACACAGAAGTCCCATTGTCAAGATCTAGTCGAAAATTCAGGAGTAGAATTTGGTCAAGGACATTAGATCAAGGGCAAACACAACAAGGGGATTGGACTTTGAGCACATGATAAAAGCGAGAGCACACAAGGGAGGGGTGAGGATAGGTAAGACACCTAAAAAACTAGCTAGCATTTGTTTCCCTCAACGCAGAGAAACTAAAGCAGATACCTTAAAGCAACTGAGGCCAATAGGAGAAGCGGACCAGGTACTAGAGAAAAGGTTAGATCAAAAAGAATTAACCTAGAAGGTAACACACACGCACAGGAAATCAATGTGAGTCAACTCCCTGTATAGCTATCCTTATCTCAACCAGCAAAACCCCTTGTTCCTTCCTATTATTGCTTATACTCTCTCTACAACAAAATTAGAAATAAGGGCAAAATAGTTTCTGCTGGGTATTGGGGGGGAGAGGGAGGGGGCATAGTGGGTGGTAAGGGAGGGGGTGGGGGCAGGGGGAGAAATGAACCAAGCCTTGTATGCACATATGAATAATAAAAAGGAAAAAAAAAAAGAATTTGGTCAAGGAGAGAAGCTTTGTCAAGATGCAGAGGCCGGGCTGGGTGTGGTGGTCCATGTCTCTAATCCCAGCTATTTGGGAGGCAAGATAGGAGGATCACAGTTCAAGGCCTGCCTGGGCAAAATTAGCTGAAGACCCTATCCAAAACCCAAACCAAGCCAAAACCTAAAAAAAAGGGCAGAGGGGCACCTGTCTAGCAACCACACAGCCTAGAGCTCAATCCCAGTACCACAAAGACATGGATGCCAGCTCAGTTTGTGCCACCATGTCCTTTCATGGCTTCTCCTGCTGTCACTGGTCCCAGTGATTAAGTCCATGCCCTCCCCCTACTTTGCAGCAGAGGACAGTGGCGCTCAACTACAGGCTGTGACTCCAGCTCACTTTGGAGACCCAGTAAGCTCTGCTCTGTAAGGACCAGGATGTGCGGTTTCCCTCTGCCCCTTTCAACCACTGTGGAGTTGGCAGGTGCAAGACGGTAGCTCGCTATTTTCTACACTTCACCACTAGAGGTCGCCTATGAGAAAGCGCACTCACCCACCCTGCTTGTGTTTCCCCACTGCGGAGCACGGGGCCCAACAGCAGAGGGTTTCTTCAAAGTGTCTCCAAAATCTAGACCGAGACCAGCCACATGGGTCCTCCAAATGCTTGTGCAAGGAAGAAGGAAGGGAGAAAAGACTCTTCTTTTCGTGCTAGAGCAACACAATCAATACCCTGGGCACTTACCTTAAGAAGAAAGCAGTGCATGCGGAGATGTCCTGCTGTACCTGGGGAGGGAGCCTGGGCCTGCAGACCTGGTCCCTGCCAGTCCTTGACCTGAGCCTGTCAGGACTTTGAGCTACCTGAATTCCCGGAATGTGGGACTGGGAGGGGATCCACCATGATAAATCAGTGCTTGCATGCAGCAGTTGGCAGAGTGCCAGGCACATGGCAGGTGTCCAAAAAATGTACTGTTGTGACACTGGACAAGGTGTGTACAGTCTGCAGGCATTTGGGAGTGTGGACCCCACTACCAGCCATATCATGCCTGGAACTGCTGAGAAGGCACTTACCCCCAGACCGAGGTGACCCAACTAACCACCCACTGGCGCCCTGGACCCCTCCTTCTCAGACCCTGCGTCTCTCAGGCTTCAGCTCTAGGGTACATGGCTGTGGACTTGACCTTTCTCTCCCATTCTCTCCCTTTTTCTTGGTTTCTAGTTAAGAGTCTGACCCTTTTCCCTCTAGCCCAGAACCAGCACCCTGGATTGACTCCACCCCTGTTTGGGGGCTGCTGAGACTCCCTGTCCGCCCTGAAGCGAGGGGCAGGGTGCTGGGGTAGGCGGGTGGAGTGGCAGGTGTAGCTCTTGATGTAGCCTTCAACAGCAAACATGGCTTCTCTCAACCTCTCTCCACTCCTCTGGAAACAGGACCCCACCATCTGCCTTCTAGGGTTGTTGTCAAGTTCATCAAAGCAATTGCAGGTCTCAAGGACAAGTTCAAACGTAGGGCCTCATTTCTATTTTTCGAGGAGGAATGCATAGCTGCCGGGAGCATCGCATGTGGACTGAGGTTTGCTCCGTGGCCAGGCTGATGGGCAGGAAGTGGCCATTTGGGAGGACTGGTGCCCTCGAAGTGAGTGGGTCCACAGGACAATGGTAACAGTCCCAGCTGTCTAAGAGTGAGTGCACTGTGCCACACATGCGCCACAGTTAGTCTTCAAGATGACCTGGCGAGGGGCTCCTGTCATGGTGCCCTCGCAGCTGAGAGCGATTACAACACACCCTGTAGCATTCAGCCTGTGGGTGCCAGGGCTGAGATGCTGGGCCAAGCTGAGCTCTCCCCTATACCCAGGGGGCTTCTGTTTATACCACTGCAATTTGGCCATCTAGGTCACCAAACACGGGACCATTCCCCCAAGGTTGGTGCTTAGCCTTGGGTGGTGGAAGGGAGGCCCGGGAGTTCAATGGCCCAAACTCTTGTCCTGATTCTTAGAGTGGCAGCTTTGGGCTTCGCCCCACCCCCACCTCCAACCTCTTAATTCCTTCAGAGTCCTGTTTTTGGTGTGTTCCCTTCACCCCAAGCCAGCTCATCCCTGCTGATAAGCTGTCACAGCCCCCGTTCCCTATCCCACTTCTGATGTGTGAGACCAGTTCTCTGACAGTGTCTGAGTAGCTCTTTGTTCTGTTTGGCTAGATACATTTGCTGTTGTGAAAGGCCTAGGAAACAGTTGGAAACATAAGGGAGATAGGATTTGAACTCAGGGCCTCATGTTTATTAGGCAGTCCATGGGGACTGAATGATGTTCCTTTCACATGGGACATGTGGAGATCTTTTAACTTTCTTTTTAAAATCTTAGCACCATTTCATCCAGCATAGTCTAGAATTTGCTATAAAATCCAACCTTAGTGAACCCAAGTGCCATTTTCCAAATACATGACCCAGGGCTGCCCAAGCCATGGGTTCTCAAGAGTCTCTCTGCTAGGTGTGGTCTTCAGAGTCTTCAGCCCATGGTGACAGCCAGAAGCAGTTGTGCCGAGCATCCCACCAACCACAGCTGGGCAATCGACTAGTTCAACTATCAAACGACACACTTCCCTTTATCTGGGAATTTTATTCTGTGAGCACTGCCTTCTTTATCAATTTGCTCTGGGGAGTTTACATCACTGGAATTTAAAATTTCAAAACAATTAAGCCCCCTGTGCTCTGTAATGCATCCCAAACCAGCTTCTCTGGGAATCCTGCCAGTCTCACTTGGTAAATGGCTCTACTGCACCCAGGTGCTCGGTGCTACCGCTGGAGGTGGCATGTGGTCCCTCTCAAGTGCTCTTACTCCCCAGCTCAGTCAACAACACCTTCATGTTCAACTCCAAAGCGCTTTGCGTCAGGTCCTTTCTGACACTACCACTGCCTCCAGCTGGCCTTGAGCTATTGTAGCCTGTGGCTTTCTCTCTCTCCTTGATGGCTTTGCTCCATCCAGCAGCTGAAACTCCACTGAGATCCTGGTCAGACACACTGGTTCCCTGCACAGGGACCCCTGTGGTCGCCTCAGGTAATTGGAATAAAACACCATGCCTTCCCTCTGTCATGCTATGGTGCTCTCCTTGAACCTCCACCTGTCCACTTGCTGTCCTGGAGTCACATTGACTTTCTGCTTTCCCTTAACTGTCCCTCTGGGCTGTGCTGTACCAGGTCTGCGTGGTTCACTGAGGTCTGTGTGGAACATACTCTCACTTCTTGGAACGACTTGTTCCCCAAAGTCATGCAGTGAGCCCTCCTTCCCTTTCCTTAATCCAACATGCATCTCTCTGAGAACTAACCTGCTTTCCTTTCTTCCTGGCACTTGTCACCATGGGACATTAGTTTATTGGCTTATATCCCTAGTGGGAATACAGCATGTTCTGTTTGGGTCCCTGCTGTAGGCTGGGCTCATGCAAGTAGGGTTACCAAATGAATACATCTGATCACAAAGGGATTGGACCTTCACTTTTGGTGGCCATCCTAACTGTCAGGGTCCAAGTGTGAGGCAATTTATGAGTGCGAGCTCACTGGATTTCCATAATGACCATGGGAGGCAGGTACTCACAATTGCATTCTACAAATTAGAAATCTAAGGCTCAAAGATCCAAGGGAGACCACACAGCTAGTGACAGGCAGAGCCAGTTTCCACACTCGGTCTGCTGCCCGAGCCCAGTTGCCACCTCCTGTTCTGTGCTGCTTCCTGGCGTGACTGATCAACTCCACTCATGCCTGGCTCATGGGCCTCTGCCCAAGTGTACTGGTAATTATTTTATGTCAATTTCCCCCTTTATTATAAATGAATTGCATTTGTTTTAATAGTCCTTTCTCTGCCTTCTATCCTTCTATCCAAATTCTGGCTCGCCAAACAAGAACTCTGAGTACATTGTTTTTGCAGTGGCTGGGGGGTTAAGCCCAGGATCCCAGGGTCGTGAGCCTGCTAGGCAAGTGCTCTATCACTGAGCCAGCTTCCCAGCCCCCATCCGAGAGTTCCCACCACTTTCAGTGCCTTCACCTCCCAGACTAACGGGCCTCCCTGAGGGTCTACACCAAACCCAGTCTACACTGCAAGATGACCTTGGGAGTCATTTGGCTCCAGACATTATGTTCCATACTCAGGATGAAATGCAAATTTCCATGTTTATGAGGGCAGCTAGTAACATGGTACTTGGGAACAAATTCCTGCTGGTTAAATTTAGGACCCTGACAAAATTCCAAACCAGAAATATTTTCTGGCAAGTGCCATACAGCATTTTCATCTGATGGAGAATGAGACCTCTTTCCCTTGCCCTGTGACTTGGCTTCTCCTTGATCTGTTCTCTGCCAAAGGCTCCGTTACCTTGGTGCTGTTCAGCTGAGAGTGAGGCCTGTGTGTACTGACAATGTAGTAGGTAGGGCGTGTGGGGATATTTTGCTCTGGGTCTGGTTCCTAACTCTCAAACCCAATCCTCACGCCTTCTCTGGGAGCCTACTGAAGAGCAGGGCTCTAGAAAGTTCTTCCCTATTTGTTTGGTTGTTCCACCTGGGATCACTATAAACACTCTCTCCCAGGCTCCTAAGGTCTGTGTGGCCCACCCTGCTTTTCACTCATCCAAACTCTCTTGCTTTGGGAATACCACCACCAGCAGCTCTAGGTAGCCATAGTGGGCCACTCTGCAGCTGTGATTATACTGAGTTGCCAAACCCTGTGTGACAGGCACTCCCCACTTTACAGAGAAGACCTGACCAAGCTCAGAGAGGTTAAATGACTTGCCCAAAGCCACAGATTTGAGAAAGTGAAGACGTGGGGCTGGACCTTGGTTTAACTATACTACTATTCTTCCTCCTGACATTTAGTGCCAGGAGCCGGGGACTCCAGGACAACACTTAGGTCCACCTTGGGTCTACTCTTGCTACATAACCCTTGCCAAGTCAGTTCATGGCGCCAGTCTCTGTGTTATCTGTAAAATGGGCTCAAATTCATTCCTGACCCACTGGGTAGTTTCTAGGAATGAAATGTGATCACAGCCAGTAGTGAAACTGGCCCCACACTGGTGTGGACAGTGGTCCCCTCTACAGTGCCATCACCTGACCACTGGGCTGTGGGTGAGGAGGGGACCCACAGGGTTGGTGGTAGCAAGTCTCAGGCCTGGGGCTCCCTAGACTGGTGGTGTTGGCTGAGGAGTCATCGTGGATGTCAGGCCAGCTGCCCAACTTCCCCAACCTTGTCCCAGAAGATAGTTCTGTTGCTCTACTGTGTGGCCACTGGTCTGTATGTCTCTAGAGATGGATCCACCAGACCCCCAACCTACTCATGGTAATAATATTTTTAAAAGGTAATTTTAGAGAAGCAAAACACTCTGGGTGTTATGTTGTTGTACTTTCCATGTGTTCACGACACTCAGGCACACCCACACACCATCCACCCTGCCAGCACACTCACTATAAAGGGACATCCATCACCAAAATCATTCCCCGCCACCACCAGGGAACCAAAGTGTTCAGACACAAAATCCAACATCTCATCTAAAAGAAAATAACAAAACAAAAAAACCAAACTTTACTTGCGTTTAGCCATTAATAAATAATTTACAGTTATGTACACGTGGTGACACTCCACACAGGTCACAGACACATGGACTCAGTGAGGGGGGTCCCCATTTCCAAGCAGAACGTGATCAAACACAACCAAAATAAAGTGCTTCAACTTTTTACTTCCAACCTAGGGATCATCTAAAAAACCAGCAGGGAGAGGGAGGGGCTGGGCCAAGCCCCCTCCTGGCCACCCACATGGTTTTGGTGGGGGGCGGGGAGCAGGACCTCTTGGAGGGAGGGGGAGAGGCAGATTCTGCAGCCTCCTGGCCAGTGTATGAGAGGTCCCTGGGGAGCAGTGGAGGAGGGGGCTGCTGCAGATGCTGAGTGGGAATGGGGTAGGCTGCAGGGCTGCTGGCAGGATGGCCTACAGGGGCCAGGGAGCGCCTGTGTTGCTCTCTGGGCGCCTCAGACAGGCAGCAGGGTGGGCTTGGTTCTGGGCTCCATGGGAGGAGATCCTGCCAGGTATGCTTGGGGCTGTGGGGGAGTAAGGCCTCTAAGACCCTGCTCCTTTCACAGAATCCAGGCATGGGTGGACTGGGCGGGGAGTGGGGCTTCTGACCAGCAGCCGGAGGCGGGGATGTCTGGCAGGAAGGTGAGGGGCAGAGCATACAGCAGGCCAGCTGGCTCTATCAACTGGGTCTCCTGATCACACCCTGCAGCCCAGGGGCTCTTGCATTTGCTGGAGGGGACCAAGGAGGACTGGGGATCACTTCTGTTTAGACATTTGGAACCAAGCAACTTCGATTTCCTAAGCACAGTGGGGAGGGGTGGAGGGTGGAGGGTGGAGTCAGAGCCAGGCACCAGGGCCCACAAGGGGCATTGCTCAGACCATGGGTCAACATGCATCCTCCACTGAGGCAGGTGCCTGGGAAACCCACGCCCACAGCACCACATGGACGGTCTCCTCCAAGCTCCATGGAGGCCACAGGTGGGAAGGCACCAGAAGGGCACAGTCCGTTGGCCACAAGGTTACATCCACCTTGGCTGAGCAGTGCCCTCTGGGGCTGTCTCATTGTTAAGGAGGCCTTGCCCGGAGACAGAGCCTTGCTGATGCCTCAGTCCCATGGAGATGGTGGCTCAGCCGGGGTGCAACCCCACAGGCTTAGTGTGTGCGAGTGTGCTTGTGGAAGAGCGTGTGTGCATGCGGCGGGCGCAGGGGGCCCCACAAGTCGGCGTGCAGCAGTCAGCCGGGCCTGTCTCAGTGCATTGCGAGGGGGGTGGAAGAGGCTGACGCTATCGTTCCCAGTGTCTCTCTGGTGGGGTTGGGGGCTTCAGCCTAGGGGCTCTGGTTTGAACATTCACTCTGCAGGGGTGGGGTGGAGGGGAGCTGCTCTCCCTCTCACAGCTCTACTGTCACAAACATCACAGCACCAATCACCACAACCTTGTCACGTGCACTAGAGAGAGGGGAGGGTCACCCCATGCCCCAAACCCTTGCTAGACACGGCCCAGAGTGGCTCTGAGGGAACCATCCGTGGGCCACTGGTCACTTCTGCTCCTGAGTGCTACAGAGCCAGCTGGGCCACAGGAGACACACCTGCCAGTGTCTCTGACCCTCAGGCAGGAGCCCGAGGCTGGGGCAGAGCTCATGCCTCCCTTCTCATCCTAAGTGGCAGCTGCCTAACAGAACACAGGCAGCAGAGCAAGGACCCCGAGGGTGCTGAAGAGCGGCCGGGGATCCAGGAGTGGTGCTGCCGCGGCCACCCCGCCTGGCGGCTCCCGAGTCCTTTCATACAGGTGCAGTTTGTCCTTGTTGGAGTGGAGCATCTTGACATCCTCCAAGGCATAGTAGGCAGCCAGCGTGAAATTCACGTCTCCCGTGGTGAGAAGGTCGAACACGCAGGCCTGGTAGTACAGGTCCTCCACAGGCAGCTTCTCCTTGCACTTGGCCACAGCTGTCTCGTACGGGAATGTCCCAGGGGCCAGGGGCACCGCGCTGTTGGCGGCTGGCCTGCGCTGACCGGGGCCCTCAGCATTGGCGTGGAAGGCCTGGAAGTCGATCTGCTGGTTGAGCGGGCAGCCCCGCAGGCAGAGGTAGAGGCCCTGGCCATCCTTGTCCTCCACAGCGTTGACCACCTCCTCCGGCATGCGGACGGCAAAGGTCAGGTAGCGGCCCACCTGGCGCACGACGATGGTGGTGCCGATGTACTTCGCCTGGATCTCCACGTGCTGGCCTGACACTTTCTCAGTGATTTTCAGGCTGTTGGCTCCGTGCTTCTCCCCACCATTCTTGGAACCATCGGCAAAAGCGGCCGGGAGCTCATCCATCTCAGCCTGGTACACCTTCTGGTCCACGCACTCCTGGAAATTCTTGAAGATGATGGTGAGCTGCGGGGGAAGAGGCAGAGGGAGGGTTAGACGTGGGGGGGAGAAGGCCCAGCCTGGTGCTCGCTCATGATGCTCTGACCTTACAGGAAGGCCTCGGAGGTGCCCCCAGGATGCCAAAGCCCTCCCTTCCCCACGATGGTCACAGTTCAGTTCTGCTGCACTGTTAGGTGCTTCACAGTGTTCCTTACCACAGCTTGCCTCTTTTTGGTGGCGTCTAGGGTTTGAACTCAGGGCTTCACGCTTGCCAAGCAGGCACTCATCACCTGAGCCGCACCTCCAGTCCATTTTGCTCTGGTTATTTTGGAGATGGGGACTCATGAACTATTTCCCTGCACTGGCCTTGAACCATGATCCTCCTGATCTCAGCCTCCCAAATAGCTAGGATTAAGGCATGAGCCACTGGAGCCCAGCAAATTTGCCTTTTTTACTTAAAAAAAAAAAATTTAGGAATAGTTTAGGTCACTATCCTAAATAGAAAATTAATTTGTTTGCTGTATGGGGAGGTGAACCGTAAAGATGAAAGCATAGGTAATTAAAAATAAAAGGTCTTTAGTCTTCCATGGCCACACTGAAAAATGGTCTCCAAAAATATCAGGTCCTAATCCCTATAAGCCTGTGAGTGTTACCTTTATAGCAAAAGGGACTTGGCAGGTATGATTAGGATAAGGACACAGATGGAGAAATTATGCTGGATTTGAACTCAGTCAAGAGAAGAATTATGACCCAGGAAGCAGAGGCTGGAATGATGTAGCCACAAGCCAAGGGATGCCAGCGGCCACCAGAGGCTGGCAGAGGCAATGACTGACCGGATTCTCCCTTAGGGCTCCCAGAAGGACCAGCTCTGCTGACACCTTGATTCTAGCCTTATAAGACTCATTCTGGCTCCAGAATTATAAGAGAACACATTTCTACTGGTTTAAATCACTTGGTTGATGTTAATTTGTTACAGCAGCAAGAGGAGACTAACACGGTCCCCACTCAACATCATCTTGTGTGCTAATGGTACTTGCAGCACAGTTCCTGAAAGAGGGCGTGGCTGAGCCCAAAAACAGAGGAATGGAGGAAATGACAGTCAGAAACAAGAAGGCAAAATCCTCCATGCTACAGGAGGGCAGTGATGTTGGAGTCATCTCCCGGATGCTGCAAGGGGTCGCAGCAAGCAGGGCATGGACAGGGCAGCAGGAGGAAGAGAGAAAGGAGGAAGGTACATCAACAAAAGGGAGCCAGAGGCCAAGGTTGCATGTGCCTGGGCTGAGCTGCTGTGTGAGAGACCGAGCAGGCCCACTAGTGACTGTCCTTCTGAAGAGCCACAGACCCAGGGGCACTCACTGCACCTGGTACGCCAGGCTCTGCATTTACCATTTCCTGTCTTCGGTAGATGCCATTATCTCCTGTTTTAAAGATGGGGAAACACAGAGAGGGTAGCAACTTGGCCAAGGCCACAGAGCCTGCTAGAGGCAGAGCTAGGATTAGTCTGTGGTTTTCCAGCCTCTGGGCTCTTTTGGTCAGAAGCCCACAGGGTAGGAGGCCAGGGAGAGGGATGAGATAAGCTGCTGGGGGAGTAGGGAGTGTGTGAACCCCCACCCTCTCAAGCCTAACCAGGTAGACCATATGGACTGGAAACACAAGTGACACTGGGAAAGGAACTGCCACCTCCCACCATTGCTGCTCCCAGGGCCCAGCTGTTTTGCCAGGGGACACTCTGGTCTGCCCTCTGTACCCGGGGCAGCTGGAGCCTAGAATTGCAGCCTGAAGCCAGGGAGAGAGGCAGGGTTATAGAGGGGCAGGGTGGCACCAGGTCTTTGGGGCAACTTAGTAAACTCACCTTCAACTCTTCCACTTCTCCTTCCCAGGCCCTTTCACCTCCATCACCAAGCCCCAGTCCCCCACCCTCTGTAAGTCAAAACTCACCCCTCCATACAGCAGAGTCTGGCTAGCTGGCTGGTGAGACTCCCAGGGGTGCCATCCCATTCCTCCCCAGCTGTGTCTGGATTCTTTGCCTGGACAATCAGGGTGTTTGTGGCAGTTGAAAGGGCACAATGACAGCCTGGGATGGCTTTCAGTGCCAAAGCTGCAAAATGCTAGGGAAGTTTCTTGCTTAAGAGCAGACGTATAAAGAGGACTTGACCCCAAAGGTGCTAGCAACTAGAGAATAGAAAAAAAAAAAAAAAAACCATTCTTGCTGGGTGCTGGTGGTTCTCACCTATAATCCTAGCTTTTCAGGAGGCAGAGATCAGGAGGATCAGAGTTCAAAACCAGCCCCGGGTAAACAGTTCATGAGACCCTATCTCAAAAAAAAAAAAAAAAATCGACCACCAAAAAAATGGCTGGCAGAGTGGCTCCAGTGGTAAGAGCACCTACATAGCAAGTGTGAGGCCCCAAGTTCAAACCCCAGTGCTCCTCCCCCTCCACAACAAACAAACAAAACTGCTTTCTCTGGGGGAGGTAAGGGAGAGCTGTAGGCCCTCAGCTTGGGCAGGAGTCATGCTGTGGGGAGGGAGACCTGTCCTCCAGGGCCTGAGAGTCAAGGGAAATCAGAGCGTGACCTCTGCTGGTATAGTGCCCATCTCAGGGGTCTGATGTCTGGAAAGAGGGCCAGAAGCTGCAGAAGTTTCTAGGCCGAGTGACCTTCAGAGTGAGAGTCACTGAAGATGACCTGGCTCTATGCTACTGCTGCCCTGTGGGCCCCCCATGCTGGTATAAAGTTAGGGGTGACCAGTCAGGGAGTGGAGGCAGCTGAGGAGGCCTAGGATCCTCAGGAGAACACAGCCTCTGGGCCAGGGAGGCTGGGCTTTCTCCTTTCCAAGAAAGGGAAATCTCACTTGTTACTTAGAAAGGCAGGCTGGACACTGAGGCTCACACTTGTAACCCCAGCTACTTGGGACGTAGAGATTGGGAGGCCTGCAGTTCGAGGCCAGCCTGGGCAAAGAAAAAGTTAGCTAGCAAGACCCCATCTCAGCAAACAAGCTGGGTACGGTGGCATGCATGTGTAATTCTGGCAGGTGGCATAGGTAGGAGGATGGTGGTCGGGGTGAAAAACTGATTTTTGATTACACTGGTATAAAGATAACCTGAGCTGGAGTGTATTCATTTTCTCTTCTCTGTTGAAAGGAAATGAAAGCCTTTTGGTCTGCCTCTGTGCACACAGAGGGCCAATGGGTACATTCTGCTGATCTCTGAAGCCAAGGTCAAGGAGACTCTGCTGGAGTCCATGGGGTACCACTGGGAGACTCTAACCACACAGCTCCTGAAGCACAGACTTGATTTCCCCTCCCTGGGGGTTCCATCCTGGCCCCAGGAGCTGATGCACTTCTGGCTTGCTGTCGGATGTCAAAGGTGGCTTTAGCCTCTCCAAGCTGCACGGAGCCCGAAGCCTCAGCCTGCACGAAACTGCCGTTACTGTCCCACAGCTGCCTTAGGGAAATGGCAACTTCAGATGGCGCAGCCTCCCACTTCTCCAGCCAGTAGTGGTGTGGAGGCGCCTGTGCCTGGGGGAGTGGGGGGGGTGGGGGAGGTAGGGCAGCCAGGGTGGTCTGGGCAGTGGGTGGTCCTGCCACTGGTGAGGGGAGAGTGAGGGGCTCTGGTGTCCCTGACTAGTGTACAGGGCCACACAGACACTGGATGTATGTGTGTGTTGGGGAGTGGGGGTGGGGGGGCGACATCTTGCTTTTCCAAGTGCCATCAGTCTCCCTGGAACAGGAAAGGCGGGTTTCACTCTGACTGCCATCTCGTGCAGAGACGCCTCCTGGACGGCTGACAGGCTGCCTGACTTCTTGGCACCCATGCCAGGGACGCAACCACAAGTAACAGCATGAAGGGGGCCTGTCGAAAGCTGGGTGGCATGCTGCCAACCCGCCACGGGTGCGGCTGCCATTCCTGCCTTGCTGCCCCCTTCCCAAAGGGGCCCCAGGGATGCTCCCCTTCACCGAACACACAGGGCAGAAGATCCCCAAGTCTCTGACCAAACAGATAAATTATGCCTGGTGACAGATGGATGAGTGCTGGAGGGAGACAGAGGGGGAGGCAGAAAACCCAAGTCCCTGTTCTCCCGAACCTCAGTTTCTTGGCTGGTAAAATGGGTGCTGTCAGCACACCGGGGAGGTGGGAGATGGAGCTGGGGGCTGGGCATGGAAGCAGTCCCATGGGGCAGGAAGCCAGCTGTTGTGTCTGTCCTGGCTGGAGAACATTCAACCTTGATCATCTTTGGGAACAGAGGGTGTGGCCAGGCCAGACAATGGCAGTGCCACGAGATTGAGCAAGGAGCCCAGGTGTGGGTTTGGGGCTGGGCCTCGTGTGCACACAGCTTCCTCCACACCAGAAGACCTGGCTGATGGGTACAAGGCTGTGAGGTCAGGGTGGGGGCCTTGGGGGGGAAAGGACAGACTCTGGGAAGACAGGGCAGTTTGTCTGGCTGAATGAGGGAGACAGGGAACAGTGACCCAATGATGGAGGTTCCCCAGAGGAAAAGAAAAGCCCCTTGACTTCCCTTGCTTCTCTCACAGAACCAGGCTACTCTGTCTGCCATCTAGGCTGACTTCTCCTGTCCCTTCACCTGGGGACTCCCTCTGTCCTTTGGGGCCAGCTCAGTGGAAGGCCTTCCCAGTGCCCTGGGCAGAGCCGGGGCCCGAGGCCCTCCATATTTTGCTGTCCTGGTACCCTTTTGCAGGGTTCTGTCTCTAGGGACCAGAAGCTGTGGGCAGCACAGATCAGGGGTTGCAGAAAGCAATCAGTGGGTGAAACACGCACACCTGGGGAGTTGAGGCCTCAGAGAACAGGCAGGGGCAGGCCAGGCACTGGAAACCAGCCACCGATGTTTCTTGCCCAGGGACCACAAGGCCTCCAGTCTGGCCTGAGTTCTGAGCCTGGCTTGCCCACAAACACTGACGCTGTCACTGTCTGGCCTCGAGCAGAGCCAGGCCAATGGGGCCACAGAGCTCTCAGCCTGCTGAGATCAAAGGTAGCTCGGTCACAGCGGAAAGGCTGGGCTGGTGAAGTTCTGCTATATGACAGCCCCTGGGCTGGCATAGGGAGGTCCTCCCACCCCTGCTTGAGCAGTTCTTTAGAGCACAGCAGTCAGCATGAAGCCCGGATTCTAGCAGGTATCCGAACATGTGGAAGGAGGGAGTGAATTCAACCCAAGAATGAGTGAAGGAATGAATGACGAATCCATTTTTGTGTGGATAGCATTGCTTTGCTCCAGGTCCCAGTGGGTGTCAGGTGATAACCTGCAGAAGGCTGGGAGATGCGGGGGAGACAGGCATGAGAGTGCTTTGGACAAAACCATTAGGTGTCATGACCTGGCACTGAGGGCGTTGGGGCATCCACAGATTTCCTACACAGTGGGAGGGCCCAGAAAGAGAGATGTTCTTGGGGCAGGCCAAGGCCATTGGAGCAGAGGAAAAGGTAGGGAGAGAGTACTTTCCTGACTGTCAGGTCACCTTGCTGTCTTCTTCTGGGGTGTGGCGGGGTGGGAAGAAACACAAACACCCTTGTAGGCCAGCCTGGCACAGCTTTCCAACACATTCCTCCTGGGAAAACAGATCCACCGCCGCCTGGCCAGCCTGGAAGCCACAGGGTGTTCTGGTGGGTTGGGCCACCAGTGCACAGAGGACAGGCAATGAGGACAGCAGTCGTGTCCCCGGACTCTGAAGGCTCACAGTACTCCTCACCCCACAGTGTCAAGGCCTCAGCCCCCGGCTAGTCTAAGAATAAGGTCACCAGATCTTCCCCAGAAGTGGGAAGAGACAGGAGGATCTGGGTGGACAGAATGTCCCCTTGCTAGGACCACAGGCCATGTCTCTGGCTGATTCTGACAGTGGTCACGTGAGTAGGACTTGAAACTTGCCACCCAGCCACCGAGGCCTCCTCAGGTTAGAAAATGAGCAGCCTTCAGGGGCCTCTGTGGCAACTGAGAACATGCCAGGCTCTGGAGTCAAATCCTAGCTCTGTGTTTTGCCCTGCTGCATTCTGGGGGGGTCTGTCTCCCAGACCATGAGGCTCCTGATCTGTCAGTCAGATGAAGCAGTTTCACAGGGGCACAGCTGGTCCCAGGGAGAAGAGAGGCCACCTGGGTGGCCCTGGGCTGCTCAGTGAGGCTGCTCCTCTGTCCTCATTCCCAGACACCCAAGGCCTCTCAGTGTCAAGGTGAGGCAAGGAGGCAAAGAGGAAGACTGCTCCCCAGCAAGGTCGGCTGCCCCCAGTACTCCACAGTCCTGGCCTGTATCTATGACCCTGGGTCCCCAACCCCAGAAGCACTGGGGGCTTTAACACAATAGCTAGCTCCACCCAAGAGATGCCATCATGAAATCAACCAGGAAGGATTTTTTTTTTCTTGCTTGCTTGTTTTAGTGGTGCTGGGGTTTGAACTCAGGACCTAAAATTTGCTAGGCAAGTAGTCTACCACTTGAACCACACCCTCAGCCCTTTCTGCATTAGTTTGTTGTCTAGATAGGGTCTTGCACTAACTTTTCCTGGCTGGCCTCAGATGGAGATGCTCTTACTTCTGCATCCTGAGTCGGTGGGACCACAGATGTATCCCACCATGTCTGGCTTGTTTTTGAGATAGGGTCTTGCTAATTTTTTGCCTGGGCTGACCTTGAATGGAGATCCTTCTGTCTTTGCCTCCAGAGTGGCTGTGATTATAGATGTTCACTGCCACATCAGGCCCTTTTATCAAGTTTTCACATGATATAGTTTGGGGGTAAGAATATTCCCAAAGTTGGAAAGTAAGTATTTTGGGAAGTATTTCTAAACACTTTTTGACTATAACCTCGGTGAGAAATTCATTTTAGATCTCCATCTGTACTGTATCTATCTGCACATATTCACTCACATAGGCTCACACATATCAGAAAGAACATGGTAGTGCTGGAGGCATTGGTGGCAGAGACATGGTGCCATCAGGGGCCTGAGTGGTGACCCTGCGGGTGTGGCCGGGCCTCTGCATCCTCCTTACCTTGCTGGTGGCGGTGGCGGCTGAGCCGGGCAGCACGGGTGTGTTGGTGACCTGCACGTTCAGGTAATCATTGTCAATGAGTGGCCAGGCGCCCTGCACCTTGCAGGTCTGGAAGCGGTCTGTGAAAGTCCTGAGGTGCGGGTCCCCAAAGAGGCCGCAGTGCGTGTAGTTGGGGGCAGCCGAGAGCTTGTGGAAGCCCCTCTCATAGTGGCAGATCTCGGGGCTGTCCGAGCGCTCCTGGCTGTCCCCCGCCGGCGGGAGCGTGCGCAGGCGTGGCTGCGAGGTGGGACCATCCTTGGAGCAGTTGTGCTGGCTCATGAGGTCCTCTATGCCATGGACGGCTGAGTGATAGGCCAGGTCGCCCCGGCAGGTGCGGGCCGTGCGCCGGGTGCACAGGGCGTAGGTGCGCAGGGCAGCGCAGAACTCGGGGGCGTCGTCGGACGCGGGGACGTGGCTGCCCGACGTGGCGCTCCAGAACTCAGAGTTGCACCTGAGGATCTTGCACGGGGAGACGGCTGTGGAGAGGAAGGGACACACTGTCAGGACGAGAGGACCAGAGATCCCGAGCCCCTTCTAGGAGGCGACCTCTGTGGGTCTGGGATGCAAGCAACCGCTCCTCTAGGACAGAGCCAGAGCCACGTTCGCAGGTTGGTGACAGTTTTCCTGCAGGCGACTGGAAAGGGTGGAACCTGCCCAGTCTGGCCTTCTGGATTTTTCTGCAGAGCTTGTCATGACCAGGAGTGGCCAGGCACAAAATGACCTCGAGGGTCACACCCCCCCGCCTCCCTCCACAAATCTCAGCCTGCAAAGAAGAGGAGTGGTGGCCAAATGACTCAGGGGCAGACTGTGGGAGCTGACAGGCCACCTGTGGGGCTAAGATACCTGTTTACACTTTCATGGCTGTCCTGGAGAATTCTCGCAAAAGGGAACAGAAATTTGGCAGGGATTTAAGACCCACCATTAATAATGTACCCCCAGTCCTGCCACTATGGGGTCTTGTTAAAATGATTTCGTTGTGCCTCTTTTTCACTCATCCGGAACACAGGATAATAGGGCTGATCGTGTGAAGTCATTCAGAGTATTAAGTGATTTATCTTGAATTATCTCAATTTGGGACGTCAAGGGCATATGGCCAAGTTCAATTAACGCTGGCTGCAACGACTCTATCAGCACTGGTCAGAGGACTGGCTCCTCTCCTGCTCACCCTTTTTCATGCTGCAGCTTGAGAAGCTGCTTTGATATTCTTTGTTCAGGAAACTCCAAAGACCCGAGATTTTCTCAACCAGGGTCTTCTGAGGTCACCCACTGGGGCTTGTGACTTTGGACAATTCAGTTTGTCTTTGGTGCTAGATTTATTTATAAAGTTGAGTTGCACATCAAGCCAGGCACAAAAATCTTTGAAGGAGGACTGATGAAAGAACACACGAGCACTAAGCCATCCCGTGGTGCTCCAGTGAGCTGTCTGCACCATCACTCTCACAGAGGACTCCCACCCATGCAGGGGTACGGTGCCTTCTTCTGAAGATCACACACCTGTCCAGATCACACACCTGAGCAGAGGAGCCAGCGCCCACCCTGCGTCAGGCTTTCCCCTTAAGACCCATTTTGCCACACTGTTGGGCAACTGAGGTCATTTCAGGTGGTGCCTGGCTGAATACCTTCTCCTTTAACTGAAGAAGCTACACATTACTAAGGCATTAGGGAAAAACATTGGATAGAACTCCTCATTTTCCATTTTAATAGCTTTATTTAGATGGAAAATACTCTGATTTAAAGAATCAAGCTAGGTTGATAACAGTCAGGTGGCACCTGCCGTGCTGGGGAACAGAGGTGGGTGGGGGGAGCACTGGTGAGACCCCCCAGTGTGTGGCCTCCTTCCCAGGAGGTGTGCTTGTGACCCGTGTTCTTCACGTTTTCCTAACCGGGGATGCACAAAGGCTCAGCCTACCTGTGGGCTGTGAGATGCTAGTGTGGTCTGTATTGAAGACAGCTGCAGGTCCAGCCCCAGTGTGGAGGAGAGGGGACTACACAGGACAAGCACGTCGGAGGAACTGCTGGTGTGGCTACCAGCTCTTCACCTCTGCTCCAGTGGCCTGTGGCACTCTCATCAGTGCCAGGAGCAGGACGTGCTGACCTGCCGTAGACATGGACACATCCAGCTCGGGTCCACCTCCACCCTCACCATGACCAAAGGAGAAAGTGGGTTCTGCCGACTGAACCCACTGTGGCACAGGAGAAGTCACTCCCAGGTTCTCTACTAGAACCAAACTGGGAGGGCAATGACGGTGAAGCTGCAGCCAACTTGCTGTGTCCCAGGCCTGGGCTGGGCCATGGCAGGCCTCATCACAGTCAGTCCTCTGGGTGGTCCGGCCATTCAGAGAAGGGAAGGCCAGCCCAGCAAGGCTTTGGATGCATCCGTGGACCGGAAAGCTCCTGCCCTTGGGAGCTATGTCACTGCACAATCTTATTACCCCATTCTTAAGTCCCTTGTGCAGGGCTTCAGCCTCTCCTTCCCAGGCCACCCTGCTGTGGTCCCCAAGCTTCCTGCAGCCCAGCTTCCAGTAGACTACATCCAAGGGGCTCCTTCTTAGGTGGGCAGCAAAGGAGCAACCTGCACACAGACAACGTGGGATGGGTGAGGTGTTCCACTTTGACCTCTGTGCTCTATCCCCAGCCTGGGTGGCTCCACGGGCTCTCGAACTTCAATAGGAAGTTGGTGATGAGGTCCTGCTACCTCCATGGTCTTGCAAATCATGAGCAAAGCAGTCACAGAGCTTCGGTGTGTCAAGAGCTCCTGACTGAAATCCCACCCAGATGCTCTGAAAAGGGGGTCCCTCACCTGCCTGGGATCATCCAGTGGGATCTGCCAGCCATGAGTGACCAGGCTTCAGAGTTAGGTCATTTTCTTGACTACACTCACCACCTCCCTTTCACCAGGGAGCAGGCTCTGGACTGAATTGTGTGCCCACCCCCCAATGTGATGGAGAGGGGGCATTTGGGAAGTAACCAGGCTTGGATGAGGTCATGAAGGTGGGCCCTCTTGGTGGCACTTGTGTCCTTACAAGAAGAGACACCAGAGTTCAGTCACTTGATGTCCCCCCTACCAGGCGAGGAGGCAAGGGAAGTCAGCATCTGCAAGCCAGGAAGAGGACCCTCACCCAACCAAACCATACTGGCCCCAACCTCAGTCTTCCAGCCTCCAGATCCATGAGAAATAAATGTGTATTACTTACACCTCTCGGTCTGGGGTTTTGTTACAGCAGCCTGAGCTGCTTCATATGGACGGTACAACCTCCAGGACACTCCAAGTGTCCCTTACAGAAGCTGTCACTGTCAGTGGAGGTATTCATCTGGCCAGAGGCCAAAGAGCCAGGTTGAGTCAACTTCACCTGCCCCATCCTCCCATCTCACAAGGACCTGCTTCTACCCAGAGGTGACCTAAGCCTGGAACAATCCCCTGAACTCTACAGAGGTCAGAGGGTCAATCAAGGAGATGGTAAAGAGTTCCTGCCTCTCTGCTTGGAAACCTCCTGGCCCATGGATCTTTGTAACCCAACTCCATGTCCTTGAATCCAACTCAGGATACTCACTTCCTGCCTGTCACAACAGTACCCTTCCTGGTTTTCACAGCACCCCCAGATGCCCCTCCCTCCCAGGCAGTTCCTGGGAGATGAATCCAGTGAGAAGTGCTGGGTCCTGAGTGAACAGACCTTGGGTTCTGAGTGAGAAGGGAAAAGGAGGACACTTGTGATTTCCTTGCTTAGAGAGAACTGGGGAAAATTCAGTAGCATCAAGCAGCCAGGCAACAGATTTGTGTCGGGAGGGGGCCCAATTAGAGAGTCTCAGTGAAGTAGGGACCTCACTTTGGAGGCAGTGGTGGGGCAGAGAGCCAGGGTCAGTTCTTAAGCTGTGTGACTACGGCAAATTTAATGACCTCTCTGAGCCACGGGGATGCATCAGAAGCTAGCCACACGAGCACTGAGGGGGACTCAAAGTGCTGATGGAAGCAAAGCCTGGAGAACTTGAGAAGGTAGTTTCATGAAAGACAGTTTTCTGCTGTTAACTTTATGGGGAATGCTGACACATGGCACTGCTAACGTTAAGTGAGCGTTTACTACGTGACGGACACTGTACGGGTGTCTCCTTTAACTTTCACGACACCCGTGGGCCTTATTACCCCCATTTGACAGACAGGCAAACTGAGGTCTCCGGGCATTAAACAGCTCCTCTTCTCGGTGCCCTGGAGAGGCAACAGGAAACCACAGCTCACAGGTTCCAAGCTGCTCTCTTCTTCTCCCTCATACTATGCATTCTAGGCCAAGCAGTGCACTGCTGTGTGTGTGTGGTGGTGGAGGGGGGATCACAGAATGAACAAAGAAGAGTTTTGCTCTCCTCCCTCGAGGGGGCCCACACCATCAAAAAGTGGCCCTGGGAGAGTGGGGTAAGTCCAGCAGGCAGGTAGGAACCCAGAGTATCAGAAAGAAAGAATGACCAGACATAAATAACACCCTATATTCCCTGGACCTGTGCAGTTGATAAACTGTTGGATCCTCGGTATCACTGGCCCTGGGAGAGGGCAGGAATTTTTATTTTCATCTTATGGACGTAAAGGCAGAGGCACTGGGGGCAGGGTGGGGGCTGGAGCTGGCCTTGGCCTTGGTCACACAAGGCCACAAGAAGGGCTCTTCTTGGGAGTTGTTTCTATGCTTTTCTTTCCCTATAGTTGTTGTTGATGGTACTGGAATTTGAACTCAGGGCCTTGGGTTCCTAGACAGGCGCTCTGCCACTTGAGCCTTGTCCCCAGCCCCTTTGCTTTAGTTATTTTTCAGGTAGGGTCTCACGCTTTTGCCCAAGCCAGCCTCAGACCGCGATCCTCCTACCTGCACTTCCCATGTTGCTGGGATGACACCATGCCTGGCTAATTGGTTGAAATGAGGTCTCCCTAACTTTCTGCCTGGGCTAGCCTTGAACCATGACTCTCTTGATCTCGGCCTCCCAAGGAGTTTTGGCCTCTATCAATGCTTTCCTATCAAGTCCATTCTCAAGGCACCAGGTGAGGACGACCACCTCCCCAAGGCCCAAAGTCATGATGTGATCTCTCCTCTGATGAGGCCACATGCCAAGTGGATTCTAAGCTCTCCCTGCAGACAGGCCCGAGTGTGGCCCACCGGGAGCCCACTCCACTGGGAAATAACCCGTCTCTGACTCCTGGGACCCCTGCTGCCCCGAACTCTCCGGGTCCTCCAGCCAGCTTTGCCAATTTTCCCGGGAGCAGCAGAGGAAGCCTGCACATGCCCATCACTGATGGAGAACTCACGTTCAGAGCAAGGAAGTGGTTACAAAATGCTACGGATGGTGACAAGCCGCTCCCCTCTGCCATCTCTGCAGATGGTTCTGCAGCTCTGTGTGGCCTTTGGCCTAATGTGGACATGTATGGATGTCATTATTTCCCAGGGACCCTAAGGCATGGACTGTCCTTATGGGCAGTATGCTAAGGGGACCCTTGACCCCCACAGTCATCCCACACCCCATGCCCACTGCATTAAATCACTGACTGCAGGCTCCCAGAGCTCAGCGATCTGCAGGTTACCTGGTCCAGATACAAAACCAAAAGCTGTGGTGTCACCTGCCAGAGATTCTAGAGGGGCTGGCATTTAGGTGCAGTTATCTCTTAAAAAAAAAAAAAAGCAATAAACCTTGGAAAACCTTGGACCTCTGATATGACATCCAAGGAGAGAAGGACAGAAAACTCTGAGAGAATCCTACAACAACTTTTGCAAGCAGGATGGGAAGCCAGCTTTTTCTAGAGCCACCTTTGGAGCTTGCTGTCTGGCACTGCATATGACAGAGTAGTCCCTTCTAACCATGCGGCACCTCCTGCTGGATCCAAGACAGACATAGGGCCCTGATATGCCCCGAAAAGTCAGGACAGCTTCCATCTTCACCCACTCTTGGGCAGGGGCTGCTCCTGGGCCCCTGTTAACCTTGCTACCCTTGCTACCTGGGGTTCCGGGAAAATGCAAAGGGCCTCACAGAGCTTATGCTCCTTAAAAGCACGTTAGGGGGCACTGTCTGCATATTTTGTTTGTTCCAGGCCTCTGGAGTCAAAACTTTCAGCACTAGCTGTGAGTGAGGAGTACACAGGAGAATTCTGAGGACTGCAAGTTAGTGGCTGGGCCCTGCCAGGACCCACCAACAGGAAAGCCCTGAATTTGTCCCAGAGCCCTAAGAGGGAAATCGAGGCCAGGGAGGTGGGGGACCTGGCTTCAAAGCATGGGGCCCAGGCAAAGCCCAGAGGACAGGGCGGGCTCCTAGACCAGTGGGGGTGGACTGTGCCTTGGCTAGCCTATGACCTGCTCATCCCTAAGTCCTGCCAGGAGTGCCAGAGCTTGGTGTTTTTCCGTGTGATTGCTTTCTCAAGAGCAGGATCACTTTGTGATTAAATGCACGCTTACTTTTCAAGGTGCACCCTGGGAGGGGGGGAGGACGACTTAGTGGCCCCCTTCAGCTATGCCCTAGGCAGGAAATCACCTTGAAGCACACTTGCCAGGGACAGTTCCAGTTGGCTCCCGGGGACTTTCCTGAAGTCTCTGTCCTTGTCTAGAGCCACACAGAAAAGACTAAACTGTCATCGTCCCTGCATTTGTTATTTGATAGTTATCTAGGATTCCCACCCCTCACCTCTGTGCAGGCTTCTCTTGGCTGTGCAGCTTCTGTGGACCTCACTGGACTGCCTGCACATCTGCACAGCTGTCCAGCTGGATACCCTCCAGGAGGTGGTCACCCAGACATACAGTCCCACCTGCCTCTGGCTCTCCCAAGAATGGGGGCGCCTAGTTTTCATCTCCTCTGGCTTCCACACTCCAATGGCCTTAGGCGATTTGATGACCTTTTTACCCCTTCTCTCCCCGCCCCCACGGTCCATCCAGTGCCCTATTTAGGCTTTGGTAGAAACACTGGGCTTCCATGTGTCCTTGCACTTGCCCTTGGGGAGGTGGGCTCCAGGCTGCCTCCCTGTGGCCTGCACCACAGCAGAGAGAAATCACAGCCACTCAACTTGTCAGCCTTAAATTTTTTTCTCTCAATAGCAAGCCAGTGTCTCTGGGAAACAGAAAGGCAGAACAGGGAGCTGGGGGCAGCAGCTGTACCAACCTGGGCAGGGGAAAAAGCACCAGTGCAGCATTAGCTGCATTCAGAGTTCTCCTTTGAACTGTTAATCAAGCCCAATCTTTCCGAATAATAGCCTGCTTATTACTACCCTGTTTGCACGACAAAGAACCCCACTAAAACTAACTTAGCTCTATGCAGAGGGGGTGTGAAAGATCGACCCTGAGAAAGTTGCTTTAGGAATGCGGTGAGCAGCTCCATCGCCTGAGCCCAGGAATAAAGACAATGCAATTTGCCACCAAGAAAAGCCCAATAGACCAATAAATTACCCTGCGCGCAAAGGGATTAGATCGGGTTTCAGTTGCTGTAAGGGAGGGGTGGGGTAAGCCGGGAGGGAGGAAACCGGCCTCCTCTTAAAGCAGTAAGGCTCACTAGGAATCCAAGCTCCGCGATCAAGTTGTTTTGGTCCAACTCTGCGGCCTGCACAGTAACTGTGTGATTGATTTAATTGCTGAAAGTTCTGGACGATGCCCTCCATGTGCTGGGAACCGTGATTAACGCTGTTCCTGGAACAAGCCCCGGTTTAAGTCTCTGTGCTTGCCATTGCAACTTCTGGAACGCAAAGCAAACAAATTTATCTGAACATAAAGATTTAAGGATGGAGGAGGGAGGATATCAGGGAAGTAGCATTGCCATGAGGTCTTGAATTTGACAGGTGATGAAAGTCAAAGGTCTCTGCAAACAGGGGCCCCAGGTCTGAGAGTGGCAGGAGGCGAATGCTGGTTGGGCAGGGGAGGGGGAGGGGAGACGTCAAGTAAATGCCACTCGGCTTCAAACAGCTGTCCTCTGATAGGTGAGGAAGGTCTCTGCAAGCCCCACTTCTCTCTTGTCACCTGGCGCCCTGTAAGGATTCTGCCACCAGGGGGCGCTGATGGAGACAGGAAGGCTGGAGGTGGAGATTGGTTTCAGGGTGTCCCAAGGCTGTTCCTTCCCCTGGCCCTTTTCTTCCACCAGACCCAGGCATCGCTGCACAATGTGCTAGTCTGAAGGGTCAGGACTGGCCGGGCAGTCCCTCTTTCAAGCTTCTCTTCCCTTGGTCGCTCTGGCTCCAGAGGTGGAAGTCTCTCCTGGAATTCTGTGCCTCAGTGGTCTCTCATTGCCTTTTTGGACCCGTCTAACCATTCCTGGCATTTAGTATCCACCCCCTCCCCCATGTCTGACTGGTGATTTCAGCCTCAATCCAACTGCTCCAAGGCAGCCCCTGAGAATCGGTAGTAAGTACAAGGCATGACCAGAACGCTATTTTAGGAAGCAGTGTAACTTAAGAGGCAATGGCTTCATTTAGGACCGAGGCAGGTAGAGAAAGGGACCAGCCTGAGGCCTAAGGTCACCCCCCTGCCCCAACACACATCCCCTTTCTCACCGCTCACCAAGTCTGGGCAGCAGACCCCCGGCACCCCTCTGTAAACGAGTCATGTCAAAATCCTGAAGGAGGTGGGGAGGGCCCACTAACCAGCTCAGTCCCAGTGTGCGCCCACGCTGAGGCCACCCTCCATCTCTCCCTCTGTCCCTGGTCCATGAATCTAGGTGGAATGCACCCAGAGCCAACGCTTGGTGACCTCTGGCCTGGCTCAACTCTAGAGTCTCCTGATGTTGACAGATGCCTGAGGCTGCCTGTTAGTCTCACTCCCGGAGGAATTTCACTCCATCATCCTGGAGTACACAGCCAGGTGTTCGGCTTTGGATAGCGAGAGGACACACCCAGGAGACTGACTGGATGTGTCGCCAGGTGCAGCAGGGCCTACCCCACTTTAGCCTACAGCAGCCAGAAGGGGATCACCTTTCCTGAGCCGCATTCTTCCCCTGTCCAGCCCCAGAACGGTGACCTAGCCCTTTACGTGTCCCATTCTGAACTTCAGGGTCTGGCCTACAGGAGATGATGAAGGGAACAACTTCTCAGAGAACCTCAGGCGACCTGAGGAGGAGGGGAGCTGGGGTCATGGAGAATTACCTGCCAGCTTGCTGGGTGGTGTGGGCAGAAGTGGACGAATGCCACTGAGGGAGCTGCAGCAGGAAGTACTGTCCCCTCATTACACCCCAGCCAGAGCTGCTCTGCCTCAGAACCCGCACTGAGTGCCAAGGAAAAGGGCACACCTCAGCTTTGCACACGGGCCACCTCCCCGGGCTCCTACTGGCACCATGTGTGTAGGCAGGATGGTTTGAAAGTCCCCAAACCACTGGCAGTCAAAGCTGAGAGCTTCTTTGGGACGAGGGACCCATAGTGTGCCAAGGGCCAGGCACAGGACCCCGTGCCTACAATCCCAAGCCTGTCACAGGGCAGAGGACTAAGCTGTCCCAGATGCCATAAGGAGGGTGGTATGGGCCATGACAGAACATTCTCCGTGACAGTGAAGCCTGTGAGTGATCGGTTTGGTCTCCCTGTTTTGAGGCATAGCCTTGACTGTAGGGCTGGCCCTTGGGATGGCAGTTTTCCGTGTTGGTCCTGCCTCCAGCAACCCTGGGCTGTTTAGCGTAGTCATGGGTCAAAACGTGTTTTGGGGTGGGCTTTCTGCTTCCATGCTATCTGTAAGATGGGCACATGCCCAGCTGGCCCCAGCTTGGGTGCAAGTCTGTGTTTTGCATACTCCCCAGCACGAGGGGGCTCCCTCTTGCAGATGGGGTGCAGAGGTGCCCCTTTAATTTTGTCTGCCTGGGAGAACAGAATGAAAATATAAGCAAATCCCAGCAGTCTTGGGAAATGTAACTTGGGACATTTGTACAATGACAGGCCTGCCAGCTTGTCTTTCTGACCTGTGACTGGGATCTTCCTCTTTGGGGGAAAGGGCCTTTGAGAGGAGGCAGAAATGCTAGGTCCATGGGAAATGTGGATAACTATTATTCTGCTACTTACTGTATCCCCACTTTAAAGCATGGGTACCCACCCAGCCAAGGTTACCCCAGACATCTGGGTCTGCCTGCACCTTGGTCAAGTGGAGGGGTGGGTGTTCCACTCCAAAGTGGGTGGTGCCATGGACAAGACCTGGGGCTGTCCATGGGTAAGGGGTGGTGAGGCTGGGAGGCCAGGGGGTCTTGAAGATGCACAGATGTCATGGAAATAAGGATGGCAAGAGTGTAGGGCTAGAAGCCAGAGGGCTTCCCTTCTGGATGTTCCAAAAGGAACCATGAGGCACCACGAGGTCCTGAGGTACTCCGTTTGGCATGAGGTGGGGAGAAGATGGGGAGGTTCTAGGGCTGTCTGTACTGTGGCCATGGCAAGGTGACAACGGGAAAAGGCAGGAAAGGGCAGAGGAAGGACTCCAGCCCCAACTGACTGGACTACACAGAGACCACTTCACACCCTGGACTTCAGGTAGTGGGGCCCCCAAGAAACACAGGTGAGGGGGTGACGAGAGAGTGACCAACCATCCTAGGGCGCACCTGAAGAGTCTTGGCTTTCAGTTTTAAAACTAGGAAAGTCTTGGGATCCCTGGTGACCCTGGAAGAGAGAGGCCTTCATTGTTAGGCAGGCTGCATTTTAGCCCAGCAGCAGAACAGCTGACCTTAACATGGTACTCAACTTGAACTTAAGGCACGTTGATGGACCAGGGTTCACCTTGCTGGGTTCACCAAAGACAGGACTGCTAGTAGGAACGACTGCTCCCCCAACCTGTAAACTGGTCCCCATGCCTATGCACTTACCTCCACAGAGCCCTAGGTCCCTTCTTCCTGTCTCACAGAGAGGTTTTATTGTGCCTGCCGGCCAATAAATAAAGAGCTGGAGAGCCCTCCAGCTCTCCCCAGCTCCCTGCCTTTGAATGCCAGCAATTTCTCCAGCCTTGTAGGGGTTTCCCTTTCCAAACCAGAAGACAGGACGTCCTTTCCTCATTCACTCTTAGAGCCAATGGGCCGACCACCTACAGGATTTGATAACTGTGCTCTCCCTGAGCAAGGGTGTGTCCAGAGACCCCTTCACACAGGGCTGCAAGCTGGCTCTGTGCTATCTGATCTTGCATTCTGCTCTCTCTTATAGATTGTGCCTGTCCATCCCAATGTGCATGCTAAGCCCTAACCCCCAAGTGGGACTAGTGATCTTATGAAAGGGACCCCAGGAGAGCCCCCCACCCCTTCTGCTCTGAGACAGCAGAGGGAAAGGAGCCTCTGTGAACCAGGAAGGGGCCCTCATCAGACACCAAATAGGCTGGCACCTCCATGTTACCCTTTTCTGCATCCAAAGCTGTAAGCCACAAATTTCCGTTCATAAACCTCTTAGTGTATGGTATTTTATTTATTTACTTATTTTTAGTGGCACTGGGATTTGAATTCAGGGCCTTGAGCTTGCTAGGCAAGAGCTCTACCACTCAAGCCACACTTCCATAGCATTATTTTTCAGATAGGGTTTCATTTTTTTGCCTAGGCCAGCCAGCCTCAAACTGCAATCCTCCTACCTTGGCCTCCCACATGGCTGAGATTACAGAAGTGCCCCATCATACATCTGATTTGTTCTTTGAGATAAGGTCTTAATAATTTTTTTTTTTGCCTATGCTAGTCTCAAATCTTGATCCTCTTATTTCTGCCTCCCAAGTAGCTGGGATTATAGGTCTCAGCCACTTCACCCAGCCTGGTGTTTTGTTATAGCATTACATGAACTAAGACACTCTCCTTTTGGGACAGAAAATCGAACGGGGAGAGAGAGCAATAAGGTGACTTCCTACTTGCCTATTTTAAAACAGCAGCTTGGACAGAGTGCTCTGATTCTATAGCCACACATATGTGCTTGGATGCCATAAAGTCTCATTTCCCCAGTGAGGACTAACACTTCTACAATGGGTGCATAAAAGAAGGGAGAGAAACAAGAATGAAGAAAGGTGACAGTACAATAATTCCAGGACTGCAGTCCTCAAACGCTAGTGTGCATCAGAACTCCCTGGCAGGCCCATTAGAACACACAGCAGCCTGCCCTGCCCTCCCCACCCCAGGGTATCTGCTTCACGAGTCTGCGGTGGCCCAAGGCTTGTATTTCTACCAGGTTCCCAGTGCAGGGGGAATGGCGCTGCTGGTCCAAGGACCACACGGAGAAACACTGCTGGAGTCCAGTGTCCACACGTGTTAACAGGAACTGTGTCGACATGTCCAAAATGTCCTTGGATGTCTGTTCGAAGAAATCACAATGGCCTCGAAGCTTAAAAATATCTATCAACTTATGTTTGGAAGAGGACACTATTTGTGGAAGGCTCTTCTAAGAAGCTTTTTCCGGGTAGGTGTGGCCACTTTGCCCTGTCCTCTGTCCCCACAGAATCACCCACGAGCAGACATCCTTCTGTCCCAAGCGACACTGCAGGACCCCCTTTGTCTTCACAAGGCTGTGTCTGCCTGCAGACCTTAGTCAAAGGGCCCTGAAGTCTGTCACCGAGGCAGAGACACACTAGGTTGGTTATACACGTTGAGTAAGTGAACGTAAACACTCAAAACACACAAACACGCTCAGTCTAGCAGAGCGAAGTCACCTTTCTTCACCTAACTGTGTCCAATTTAATTTGCACTCCTGTGAGCTTTCTCCTGGCAGCTGTTCAAGTTGGCAACATCTGAACAAACCTATGCTTTCACAGGCTGCCCAGCCAGTTCCCACCTGTCTTCAGTGGGAGAGGCCATGGCACCCGGCCCCGTTTCCCTGTGGCTCTGGGCCTCGCCTCACACTCGCCAGGACTTTTCTTTTCCACTAACTGCAATCCGTCTCTACCAGAACTGCAGGTTGGGCTATTCCAAAGCGTCCTGTTTCCCAGACCCCACAGGTCAAAGGATGTGACAGTCCAGGTCTCTGTGGAAATGGTTCATCTCATTCCTTCTTTAGGAAATTGTCTTTTGAGCTGGGTTTCTAGCGCACACATGTTCTGAGCCCTCAGTTTATTTGCTTGTAGGCTCTAGGGAGGTCACTTTTCACTAAGGTGGACAGTTCTGACCACATGTGACTGTCAGGGCCTCCAGTGAGGAGGTCCATTAGCCAGTTGGCAGGACAGCTATCGGCTCCATCTGCCAGGTTTTAGTTACCAGCCTTGAAGCCAAAAAGAAACGGGTTTCTTGGAAACAAAAGTGGTGGAATTTGGGTTGTGCATTATATAATCCTCCAACATTCCCCAGACTATGCTGGGATACTTGAAAATAAAGAAAAAACTTAAAGACAAAGAGATGAACCAAGAAACACCACACACCCCCACGGGGCTCTTGTAGCTCCCTCTACTTCTGGGAAGTTCTACCTGCCCTGCCAGCACAAGAAGTGAACAAGCTCTGCAGCTTTAAGAGCAGAAGGTGTTGTTTTAAGGGCTCCTGGAGCCCCCTTCTCAATTTCAGCACTGAGCTGAGATCACATCTCCCACCACAGGCAAGGGACAAAAGACACTTATCAACCCATCTGATAAAACTTCCAAAGGACTGGATCTGTATCCAGAGCAAAGCTAAATGAACACAACTTGCCAACTCCTGCTTCTCCTCTTTTATTTTAAAAGAGGGTGAATTTTATCTTATTATTTTTTAATGTGGAGGAACAAAATCTAATAATAGTCAATCCATTAATATTCTATCAGAATATTAAGTAGATGTCTTTTAAAAGAATGGGGGTGGGGAGGGGACACCGGTAGCTCAACACTCTTTGGAGGTTTTGATACTGGAAGGGTGGCCTGGGGCTTGAGGGTTCTTTGGGGACCCTAACACCCCTCCCCCTCTCTGGTCCAAGCCCAGGCATCCCTGTGGACCCAGGGCTCCTCCCACGCAGGTTGTGGGATGTCTGGGGAACCCTCCCGGGTCTGGAAGCTGCTGAGTGAGCTGGGCGCCCACGGACACTCAGGCGCTGGGGGTCTCGCAGCAGAGTTAAAGACAAGAGGGTAAACTGAGCCCTCCTCCCATTCTGCTCCGGGCCTACGTGGTTAGTTAACTGGGAACCCTAACTGGCAGCCAGGCCCAATCGGGGCTGCCCAGTTCTGCCAGTTCCTTGAAACCCAGTTGGCTGCAGAACAAATCAAAACAACCCAATCCGAGTCTGACTCAAGCCCTTTCTTGCAAATTTCAGTTGTGCGCAGGGGCTGCAGAGTCCCTGGCCGCGGTGCCAGACAAGTTGGAATTTTTTTTTGCAAAAAAAAAAAAAAAAAAACTCCCCTGAACCCCAACACAATGGAAATGGGCCGGGCGACCCCGCCTTGCTAAGAGGGCCATTTGGCCTATGACACTGTGTTTATTTACATTTTAGCAAGAGAAAAATGGGTGTAAAGGAGTTATGAGCAGCATACGGCAAAATGAAATAAAGTTTTACTAAACATTAGAAGGAAAACAGCCCAGGGATTTAAGTTTTGTGCCTTCCCCCTCCCCCCCACCCCGAAAGGAGGAGGAAAAAAAAAGAAAAAAGTAAAGAAACCGGAGCGTTTGGGAAGGAACAAATGCTTCTCTGTGGAGTTGGTCTCCCTTCCCCCAACAAAAACAAGAGGTCCGGGCTCCGAGGAATTTGAAAGCAGCGATCTGCCAAAAACATTGTGAAAAACTATGGGGGATTCATTGGAAACAGATGGGCTTTTTTCAGCTTTAATTCTGAAATTCTCTCGCCTTCTGATACAACAAAAACAAACAGGGGGCGACGCGGCGTGTTATCAAACAGGAATCCGCGCTCCTCGGCACCGGGTCCGTGGGCTTCCCCGCGTGGGCGCGCGCGCGTGGGGCGGGCCGGGGTCCCCCGGGACCCGGCGGGAGGCGACTCTGCTGGGACCTTCCAGGGCGCCCCGGCTCCACCCCTGGGCAGGTTTGCAAACTGGCGGGCTTAGGAGCTGGAGAACGCGCCCCAGGTCGGAGTCCTTGTCTTCTCCCCCCTCATCCGAAGCCCCTAAGTTGCGCATTGTGGGCATCCACTTTCTCCGAAGCTAGTGGTGATGGTGGGGAGAGGCGGCCCAGGCTCCGCAGCCTTCCCATCACAAATCGGGTATGTGTGGGAGTCCCCCCAATGGGGTCTCCGCGGGCACCCACTGCGCCCTCGGCGGGGCGCGGGAGAAACAAAGACCCGTGGAAATGCGAGGCTGGAGCCCGCGAGGGTGGGGTGGGGGTGGGGGGGTGGCCTGGCGAACTTGAACTTGAGCTCTGACAAGCTAGCAAACGGGTGGCCCAGTGTTGCCGGGAGGCCCCGGAGCGCGCCCGGCGCGCAGTCCCCGGCTAGGGGGCAGTGCCTTACCTGCCGGGAAGCTGTAGAGAAGGAAGGCGAGGGTCGGCCAGAATCCCAGGGCTGAAGGTCCTGCCCCTCTCCCCATACCCATCCATCCAGCTCGGCCTGTTACCACTAGCCTCTCCCTGGAAGAAGAGTGTAGAAGAAAAGGAGATCAATCACGCTGCGGAGAACACGCAGCCTGGCTCCGCCGGCGGGAGCAGCGAGCCGGGAGGCCCGGTCCACCTCGGCCGGCCGCGGGAGCCCCGCGTCCCCCCTCCCCCTCGCCCGGCCCCCGCGCGCCCCGCCCTCGCCATCCATCACTCGCTTCTCGTCCAATGGGAACTCGGCCTCGCTCCCCAGCCGCCGCGCGCCCCGCCCACTCGCGCTCCGGTTTCAGCCCCCGCCCGCGGGAGGGGGTGGGGAGAGGCGGGGAGGCAGCCCCTGTGCGGCGCTCGCCGCGGGGAGCTCGGAAACCCGCGGCCCGCGATCGGAGGGCGCGCCCCGGCTCCCCGACCCTTCCGTGGCTACCCACGTGGGAAACGCCCAGCACCCCGATCCTTCCCTTCCCTGGGTGCCTTAAACACCCGCAGGGCGCAAGGATCCCGGCGCGTCCGGTTAATTCTCCCCATAAACAGCCGATCCGCATAGAAGCAGCTCCGAGACAAGCCGCAGGTCCCCGCCCTCTTTTCAACCAGACTGAGGTCCCCAAGGCGCCGCCGGCACCCCTGGTTCATTTCTCCCACTCAGATGTGGTCCCGCTACAGAAGGCTGAAAAATCCGCTTGCGAGTTGTCCAGGTCCGGGCGGGATGGCCCGCTGGATCTCAACCACTGCCAGCCACCTCGAGGCTCACTCCCGCGTGCGGCCCGGACACCCATCCGGACTCGGCTCGCCTTCCGCGCCCGCGCCCCCTCCCCCGCTAAGCACCTGGTTGCACTTGCCCCGTTTGCGCCTCCAAGCCGGGGGCCTGCAGACCTGACGTTGCCACCCTGAGCACAGCTCGTGGCTTCCTAGAGAGAAATAGATACGGTGGTCCCCGGGCCGCCGGGCGCTGCTGGAGAGGCTTGGCAAAGGCCGATCTTGGGAAGGTTTCAGGGTGGTGACCTCCCTTAACTTATTTTTCCTGGGGAAAAAAGTCCCCTCTTCTGCCCTTGTGATATTTAAAAGAGCGGCAGCTTCTGCTGAGAAACGTCTTTTGGAGGAAACACCAGTAGGCTAGAGCAAGTGTTTTTAGTCAAACTTATTCCTCCCTCGTCCCCCCTCACCTCACCCTCAAGCCTGTCCATCTGGTTCTTTGGGAGAAAAAAAAAATAATTCTGGGTTTTGATCCAATTTAGATGTTTCTCTTAAGCACTATCCCAGTCCTAGCTTGCTGCCGGCCACACAAGCTGCCAGGAGCGAAATGTAGGGAGAGAAGCAGGGTGGAAGGAAAGGCGGGAAGGCCCCATGTCCTGGAAGACACAACCCCTCAGGCAGCTGCAGAATTGCAACTTCTAAATCTGGCTTCCCCAGAGCAAGTGAAAAAGGTGACTAATTACACTGCCAGCTGTGCAGTGGGGCAGCGCTTCCTTAGGTCAGAAAAGTCATGAGGAGATTAAGAGGTTCGAGGCCAGCCAAGGCAAAAAGATACAGGCACCCCCATCTTAACCAACAAGCTGGGCATAGTGGCCTGGCGTCTTGTCATCCCAGCTACTCAGGAGGCATAAATAGGATTGCAGTCCAGGCCACCCAGACAACCTCAAACAACCCCGTCCCCACCCCCCAGATCCTATTAGAAAAATACTAAAAGCAGAAAGGGCTGGGGCACGGCTCAAGTGGTAGAGCACCTGCTTGGCAAGCTTGAGGCCCTGAGTTCAAATCCCTGTACCAACGAAACAAGCAAAACAAAACAATGACAAAAATCCCCTCATCCAGCCAACGCAGGCATCGTATTTCCCTCAAACATTTAGGTCTCAGACCTACAGGTTCTGTTACTTATTGTTCACCCAAACTGGGGTTCATTAGGCACCCATTTCCAAAATGTTCCAGGTTTGTCCAGGGAGAGCTCACCATCTCAAAATCCAGGTTTCCAGTGCTACTCCTTTCAAGCGTGGCCAGCCCTGGGTCAGACCCAACAATTTCCTGCGCAGAATTCCAGCCCAGCAGTTCATTCCAGCAGTAGCCCTGGCACACTGAGGCGCCCAGAGGCACTGGGTGGCCCCTCCACCCCTGAGGTCCTGCAATTAACACCATTTGCTGGAATCTGCCTTTCAGGAGCTAGCTCTAAAAGCCTTCGATAATGAGTCAGAGAGATCTATCAGCATTCCCAGCAGCCCAGTCAGTAATTAACCAAAATTCCTATTGTCACAGCTCCAGGTGGGAGACCAAGGCTCAGCATCCAGCAGAGGGCATGAGCCTCCAGAAGACCCCTCCAGTGCTACCCTGCCTGTGCAGGCCCCTTCAGTGCTACCCTTACACTTACAACCTAGTGGACTTTGGCCACTGGACTTTTAAGCTCACACCTCAGGCTCTTTATCTGAAAGGGCCAGGCTCATATTGTCACCCAAGACTGCAGCTGAATATAACTCGGGAAGGACACCAGACCCTGGAGCTTCCCCTGGCATCCCAGGGAAGGGATTGGCCGCCATCTTGGGAGAAGACTCAAGTCTTAGGGCATAAATAATTTGGGGAAAGAATGCAAAGGGCTTTTTTTTTTTTTTTTTCTCCTTATGAGAAATGTGTGAAGCTGAATTTGGACTTGCCTCAAGTAGGGATTTGGCCATTATGCAGTTTAGGCGATCAAGAGAAATCCAGCCCGAAAAAGGACAATACAGGGTTGTGTTGATGCTGAGGAATCTGTCCCTACTGGCTAAACCAACCAATTTATGGACAACTCTCCAACTCTCAGCCGATGTAAGAAATTCTTAAAATTTTGGATTCGGGAGCCAGGTGTGGTGGTGCCCACCTGTAATCACGGCACCAGGGAGGTAGAAGTGGAGGTAGGAGGATCACAAGTTTGAGTTCAGCTTGTGTTACATAGCAAGTTGCAGGACAGCCAAAGACCCTGTCTTAAAAACCCAAAATAGGCCAGGCATGGTGGCTCAAGCCTGTAATCCTAGCTACTCAAAAGTCAGAGATCAGGAGGATCAGATTGCAGTTTTGGAGGCCAGCCCAGGCACAAAGATCATATGACCCCATCTTAACCAATGGCTGGACACAGTGGATCACACCTGTCACCCCCAGCTATTCTGGAAAGCACAAATAGGATGATCACAGTCCAGAATGGCCTGGGCAGAAAGCAAGATCCTATTAAAAAGTAACCACTCCAAAAAGGGCTGGCAGAGTGGCTCAAGGGGTAGAGCACCTGCCTGGCAAGCACAAGGGCCTGAATTCAATCCCCAGTCCCAAATCCCCCTCCCCGCAAAATATCCACCACCACCTCCAAAATATCCAAAATGTTGGATTTCAGAATTCAGCACTTCATGTACCTAGAGACCAACCTAACTCAAAGTGCAGCAACTTCAAACAAGCAGCCCATAGTCTGGCTGCTTTGCTTCCCTCCCTAGGCTGTGGTCTGGGCCTGGGACAGAGATCTTCTCACGGGCAGCCCCCACTCTTTTTCCCCAGCCCTGGCTGTGGAGGCCCCCACTGCTGAGCCCTTCCCTCTCTTCTCTCCCTCTCCACCCTGGGGTGGCTGTTGGCAGAGGAGCAGGAGGCCCTCCCAGGGGCAGTGGTGGGCAGGGACCCCAACTTTGCCTGCCTCTGAGTATGCACAGTGTGTTCCCAAATCCAGGGCCTGAGCTGTCAGTCACTAAATACATATCAGGACCTATTGCATGCTAGCTCTGAGGGTTAAGGAAATAAATAAGCTGGCTCTGCTATAGTTCGCATATGGAACGATGCAAAAGATCTATGCGTTAAAAGCTTGGTCCCCCAGGTGGTGCTATTTCAAGGTGGTGGGACTTTATGGGAGGTCTTTAGGGAATGGGGGTGTGCCTTTGAAGGGGATGTGGGACCCTAGTCCTTTCCTCTTCTTCTTTTGCTCCCTGGCTATGAGGTGAGCAGTTCACTCTGACACACGTTCTTTGCCATTGTCTGTCTCTCTCCTCCTCCACCCCCATACTGGGATTTGAACTCAGGGCTTCATGGTTTCTGGGCAGGTGCTCTACCACTGAAGCCACACCCCAGCCCTTTTTCCAATGGTTATTCTGGAGATAGGGGCTCATGATTTTGGCTGGGTCCAGCCTTGGACTCAATCCTACCTGTGCCTCCTATGTAGCTGGGATTTTAGACACGCACCATCCTTACCTGGCTTGGTTCTTGAGATAGGAATCTCACTAATTTTTTGCTTGGGCTGACCTCAAACTACATTCCTCCTGATGCCTGTCTCCTGAGTTGCTGGGATTACAGCTGTGATCCAGCATGCCCGGCCCCACCTTTCTCTTTATAAATTTCTTTATCTCAAGTATTTTGTAATAGTGACAGAAGCTAACACAGCCCCTGTGTTCAAATGGCTGCTAGAAAAAGAGTGTAGGGAAAGAGAACTAGGAAAAGAGACATGAAAGATGTTTACCAAAAAAGTGGCACACGTTTTGAGGTGTCTTGAAGGATTTGGTTTTAGTAATAATGGGTGATAGTGGACGTGTGAAGTGTAGGTTTGAAAATCTTCCTTGTACAGACAAGGAAACAGGCTGAGTGAGCTTAAGTACTCAGTCAACTACAGAACCTAGCTCTCTAAACCCCATGCCTGGAGTGCAGTCCACTGCTGGTGAGCAAGTCCACACCTGGCTTAGAGTCAAGGAGGGACAGACAGATAACTTAACAGTGACTGTCAGTAAAGCACAACACAGACTGACAGGGAGATACAGAACGTGGGCGCCAGGGCCTCCAGCCCAGTCTGGGATGCAGGACACAGGTGAAGATAGAGAGGTCCTCCCAATGTGGAGGTATGCCAGGGAATAATAGGACTAGTGAGGCAATGGGGGGCACGGAAGGGAGTCCAGGTAGAAGGAACAGTATACAGTCTCCTTGGGAGAGCATTGCAGTGCGGAGGGTGTGTGTGTAAAAATATCCCACATACCTCAGCTCCATCCTAAGCAGCTGACTTGGAGTCTCTAGGGGCACAGCCTGGAGATTATTACTATTAATCGTTATTATTTTGCAGTACTGAGATTTGAACTCAGGGCTTTACACTTGCTAGGCAGGCACTCTATGACTTGGGCTAAGACTCCAGCCCTACACTGGCACTTTTTAAATGAGCTTTCCAGGCGCTAATTTGCAGGGGAGTCTACAGGTTTGTAAGTTCTGGTACACTGGAGCCCCCCATGTCCTTCTTCCACCAACTCTGGACGCACAGAGACCCAGGTGAGTCAGTCTCCTCTTGGGCTTAACGTCAAGGTGAAACCCACAGCTAACCATCACTTTCAGCAAAGCAGGAACTGGCACGTGACACAGGCTGGACCAATCAGAATCTTTCCTGAGACTGTTATTATAGCGAACCTCCATTTCTGGTCTCTGATTCCAACACTGGACGAGTTCTGGTGGGAAGGCAAGCGTTTCCCAGTCCTGGGAGCTAAGGCTGTGTTTGCAAAGCTGGCGTGCTCTTTTTACTTAAGTTGAATTTTATCTGGTGAACTTCAGGGGGTGCTGATGGAGATTTTCAGGGCTACCACTCCCTAAGCCACTCTTTAGCATGTGACATCCTCTTGCAGGTCCTGGTTGGCTCCTTTGAGCTATGACAGTCTCTGTTGCACACGTAGCAACTGCTGAAGTTCCTCATTTGGTTGAGACTAGTTCTGATTTTCTCTCACATATACTAACAGATGCAGATGTCTGGATAATATATATATATATATATATGTAAATATATTTTGTGTGTGTGTGTGTGTGTGTGTGTGTGTGATTGGGGCTTGAACTCAGGGCTTTGCACTTGAGCCACACCTCCAGTCCATTTTGGTTCTTTGGAGATGGATTCTCAAGAACTATTTGCCTAGACTGGCCTCGAACCTCTATCCTCCCCACCTTAGCCTCCCAAATAGCTAGAATTACAGGTGTAAGCCACCAGTGCCCAGTTGGTCCCAGGTATTTTTTGTCAACTTCAGAATGCAGGGATGTGCTGTCACTGGCTCTTGACCCATTGTTCCTTTATGAATTTGGTAAAAATTTCTCAAGCATTCTCCCTTCTTCACTCCCCTTTGAAAAAATTTTGCTTAGACCGTGTCCTCAAGAACCGAATTGCTTCACCTTAAAACTCTGAGTAGGAATCAATTCTTCTTTTTAATTTATCCCTCAATTCCTCTTTCAAACTTCAAGGGCTACCCTGGGGCCTGGCCATCTCAGATTTGATGAACCAGCCTTTGTTCACGCCCTCCACAAGCTTCATGGTTTTATAGACTGTCGTCGTGTCACCTGTCTGGTTTCATCTTTCTACACAAAAGCCCATAAGGAAGAAAGCAGTCCAGCCTCTTGTGAACGAAGCTGTCTGGGTGATTACATGCCCATCCTTCTATAGCTCTGAGACACTTTTCTGTAGGGAAAGGGAATAAAATAACCACATCTGGGGATAGCCTGAGTAGAGCACTATTTTTGGCTAGGTTTAAATTTCATAAAGCGTGGGCTTTAGCAAACAAACATTTTGCAAATATCCCCACGATCCTATTTTGTGGCTATAAACAGACAGCACAGAGTCTATTCTCTTGCAATTTGGATTATGTTATCCTAAATGCCTTCATTTAAGCTTGTGCCTGCAAAAGCGTCATGTGAATTTTCTTGCTAAGCTTGTCCTGCAATTAATCACACCATTTCCTTGATTTCCCCTGCTGGTCTGGAAGCAACTGACCTTTCTCTCCTTCAGATAATCTTATAAATTTAAACTAAGTGTGGATGCTCAAGAAATCCTGGGGGAGCCCACTGTTTATAATTCTTTATCCAAGAAAGTACTCGTTTGTCTTATTTTTTGTTTCCTGTCTCCCCACCCTCACATTCTAGAGCGGCTTGAGATTGTAAGTGACCTTTAGGTGTAACTCTGTCCAGAGGAATTTTGAAAGTCTGAACATAATTCATGCCTAGATGTCTCCCTTGTCTCCAGGTGTGCTTCTACTTCCTCTGTTAAATGGTCCAAGTTCATGTTTTCTTTCTAGAATGTGTTATACTTCATCAGCTAATTGGGATTTTAAAGTGTGCTTAGCTGTAGGACTTTTTAGTATATAAAGTGGTCATTAAAGGTGACCCCTCCCGCCTTCTCTTTGTGGGCAGGAGGCACAGTGTGTACACAGGTGTCATGTGTAAACAGGACATTTGCACATTCGGGCACCCTTCAATATCACCACCTTCTTCCCCGCAGGTGGTCCCGGGGAGAGATGGCCTTAGAACTTCTTTGCCGTGTTTGTTCTCATGACAGTTTAGGAGAGGGTGTCTCCTGCTCTGCTTCCAAAGCCTTTTCCAGTCCTGCTGCCATTGCTGTTAAGGATTTCCTCAGGGCTGGGGAGGTAGCTCAGCGCAGAGCGATGGCCTAGAGCGGACCAGGCTCTGGGTTCTTGGTTCCACCTCCAGTAGTGTTGATTTCAGAATCTTATGGTGTGTTCCTGGGATCCTATATGGCCCATAACTGTGTCAGCTTTTGTGGTGGACATCCTTTCTTTCCAAATATGCACATCCTTCCATCGCTTTGATCCTCGCTCCCTCGTCTCAAGGAAGCCTTCTTCGCCGCAACTAAACCAGGTAGATTTTCCTCTGACATTTTAACTTTTTTTGTTTTGTTTTTGAAACACATTTCCCTTAAATGTGTTTCAAATTTTCCAATAGCTCTCTTTAGAAATCTTCTATTTGAATTCTTTTGTGTGGATTTAAGACACACTAGCAGATTTGAGTTGTTCTTGTACCTGTCTTTAAATGTGTGATACCAGATTTTGGTGGGACTGGGGTTTGAACTCAGGGCTTTGTGCTTGCAAAGCAGGTGCTCTACAGCTTGAGCCACACCTCCTGTTCATTTTGCTGTGATGATGGGGGTCTGGAAAACAATTTGCCTGGGCTGGCTTCAAACTGTGATTCCCCCCATCTCAGCCTCCCAAGTAGCTAGGATTGTAGGCGTGAGCCATCGGTGCCTGGCCAGAAAAGGGATTTCTAAGGAAAGAAAATATAGGAGAACAAATTTTCTGGGCTTTTAGTTCCTTTTGATGTAACACCAAAATATTTGTTAAAAACTGAAATAGGCACATGTTAAAAAATCAATTTTCTATTAAATGACTCTCCCTGGAGGTAGTGACTCTTAGTAGTTTCATGTGAATCTTTCTAGATAATTCCATGTGCATATAAGCACATATAAAATCTGTCTGTCTGTCCATCGTCTGTCCATCCATCAGTCCATCAATCATCTATTATCTATCATCTAGTACCTATCTATCCATCCATCTACTGTCTATCTACTGACCATCTAGCTATCACTCATCTATTTATTATCTATCTACCTATCATCCATCTACCTATCATCCAGCTATCAATCACCTATCAATTATCTATCTATCATCTATTACCTATCTATCCATCCTTCCATTCATCTAGTGTGTATCTATCAATTATTTATTATCTATTTACCTATCACCTAGCTATCAATCATCTACCTATTTATCAATTGTCTACTTCTCTATCATCTATGTATCAATCAGCTAGTACCTATCTATCCATCTATTCATCTATTGTGTATCTATTTATCGGTCATGTAGCTATCAATCATCTATTTATTATCTATCTATCTGCCTATCATCTATCATCATCCTCAAACTATCAATCATCTATTTATCAATTATCTATTTCTATCTATCTATCTATCTTCCTGTCTATTCTATCCTATTAGTAATTTTGCCAGAAACTGTTAGCAACCTTCTGCTGCTCCCTTCCCAGTGCATAACACTTACTCTATTTTGTCTCTCAGCTAAATGATGGCATGAAGCCCTCCACTGCCCAGGAGCTATGGAGGCAGAGAAGAGCTGAGACCACTGTGCACACGGACAGAGAGAAATATAAACTAGTCCAGGGAGGGACGCTGAGTGTCTTCAAACAGCCACACCCTTCGCTCTTCCCGCACTTCAGTTTTCACTTTAAACTCACATATTCTGTCCCTTGTCTTTCAGAATCAGTTCACACTTAGCCAGGCTTACACTGCAGCAGCTAAGTAACCTGCCTGAGTCACCACTGCCTTGGTGACAGAGTGGATTTGGCAGGTCCAGGTGACTCTGGCTGCCGTGTCACCTCTGATAAGCTCAGCAGCTGCTTCCCAAGCATGGGACTCTGTCAGGATTCGCTCCCCCTGTCAACCCCAGGGAAGGACACAAGCTCATCTTTTTTGCTCTGCTGAAGCCAGGACTGCCCAGCTTCAGTCTGGACTGGGTTGGGGCTTCCCCATGAGTGGCCAGCAGACTCTGGGGTTGAGTTTCCAGGCTGTTTGGATTTAGGCCTGTCCTTCCATCTTTTCACACCTGTCCATCTTGACTTTCAAGATCCTCAGTAAGCTCCTGAATCAGCCATATTTCTTCTTTCAGTATTTCTCCCATTTCTTTCTCCTGGGATTATGACCTGGTGTGTAACTGGAGTTTCATAATGAAGGCCTCTCCTCTACTTACCTCTTGAGTCTAAGACAATAGATTGCACCTACCCAGTGGTCTACAAGCTTGCGAACTCTTCCTCCTACAAAGGCCAGTATAAAAGCAGGAGCTTATAAATTGTGTAATTATCAGTGTTGAGATAGAAAATGTTCCAGACACGGCAGTGAATTGGGGAAAGAGAGAGACCTGGGCTTTGGGATGGCTCTACTTCCAGCTGTGCGGCCTAACCACACCCTGTCCTATCTCTAGGCCTCAGCTCTTCCGCCTGCAGAATCGTGGCCTGGCGGTCCTTGGAGTCTCTGAGCAGCACAGTCCCATTTCTACAGGTGCAAGAACTCGTGTCGGCTCTGCAAGTGCTCGTCCTTGTCCAGAGCTGACTCCCAGGAGCCATCCTAGGGTCTCTTCTGTAACACTTCTGCATTCCCCAAGTGGAAATATTGCTGAACAAGCAGGAAATGTCATTGGAAGAGTGACACTTTTGTGTTTTAGTGTCAGCATGAAAATCTGAAATCATCCCCCACGACACACCCAAAGCCACACCTTAACACATGTAGCAACCCTCCTGTTTTAGAGCAGCGCTCGGGTACACACACGATATGCTAGGCTCCCGAATGGAGAGTGACCACACAGTGTTTACCTCTCCCTGTTCCAGTAAGTTCCTGGGAGAAGAACTGGCTTGGAAGCATTTATCCACCACATGGCAACTGTGTGAACTTGAAAGTGAGTCTGTGTCTTTCTCTCAATCAGCAGAAGACTGGACTGTTTGGATTAATGAACAATTTGAGGCCAAGTGCAAATACCACAGACACTTAGCAATAGGAACAGATAACCCAGTTATTCATCAAATTGAAAATTGTTTAGAACGCTAATGCAGAGCTGAGACAGAGAAGAGCCCCAGCTGATGGGAGGTGGGGAAAAAGACCAATCCAGAAAGATCAAATGTGTCACTCCATGGGACACTTTTCTCTACAGCCATTGTTTTTGTTCTTAATTTTGTCTGAGGTGGAGAAACTTTCCTTTGCGTTAGAGAGGCAATAGAGCATGCTGGCTGAGATGACATTCTAGATCTCAGTTATTTCATCTGTGAAATGGGGACATTCTTACATCCCCTCACAGATTGATGAGTTTCATCCAGTCATAACCCACTTAGAGCAGACGTCTGGCCTAGAGGAAGGATTGGAAAGAATGTTAGTTTTATATCATAGACTCTATTAGACCTTTGCATGTGTGGGAAATGGGGGTGGGTGGAATCTGAAAAATTCTTACAGGACCCCTAGCTAGCCTTGACTTCTGGGGTGGAGGGGTTCTAGGTGCATTATCATTTATACTCATTGTAAGAAACAGCCCCTCCCCCAGGTCACTGTAAAATCCTTTTAACTATGCAAAGGACACAGCCATCTCCATTTCATAGATGAGACTGAGACTCAGTGACTTGCTCAAGGTCACCACGGGTACAAACCCAGGTCTTTCAATACAAAGTTCAGTGTCTTTCTCAACAAACCAGTTTCTCTTTTTCTGTCAGCCCAGAAACACGTCCCATCTGTATAAGGACAGATGGAAATAAGCATGTATGGAGAAATACTGTTTTCCAGACACTAACAAATAGATAAAAATGTTTTAAGAAAAGGAATATTCAGCCAGGCACTGGTGGCTCACGCCTGTAATCCTACCTACTCAGGAGGCAGAGATCAGGAAGATCGCGGTTCCAAGCCAGCTCCAGTCAAATAGTTCATGAGACCCTATCTCGAAAAAATCCCTTCACAAAAATAGGTCTGGCGGAGTGGCTCAAGGTGAAGGCCCTGAGTTCAAACCCTAGTAGTAAAAAAAGAAAGAAAGAAAGAAAGAAAGAAAGAAAGAAAGAAAGAAAAGGAATATTCCCTTAACAATCTCCCCCAGCCTCAATTTAGGATGTTGAAATAGATTTTTAAGTTATTTTATTTTATTTTTTTTGGCAGTACTGAGATTTGAACTCAGAGCTTCATGCTTATTAGGCAGGCACTCTATTGCTTGGGCCCTGCCTCCAGCCCAGTGAAGTGGTATTTTTTTTTGTCAAGTGTTCCTAGGCTTAATAGTGTTCTGAATGACAGATTAGTTATATAACAGCTAAAGGTGTGAGTGAGTCTATCTACAGCATCAATTCTTCTCACTCTCTTTAGTCCCCATGGCACTCAGAGGATGCCTCAGATTTTAAGACAGATGGGCTTCTCCGCCCTTGAAGACTGGCTGTTGGCCCAGAAAGGGAGGACCACTGCTCCAGCTTGACATGGGTTTGTCTTGCTCTTGTCCACTCTAAATTCAGGCTCCAGGGTCAGTATGTTCCTTAACTGAGCCCAAGTCAGTAGACCTGCCAATAGCAACCACTTCCGTAAGAAGGAATCACACTCTTGGAGTTGGGGAGCTCCTGGGGGGAGGGGAGGGAAGCCCGGCACAGGTGGCTCACGCCTGTAATCCTAGCTACATGGAAGGCTGAGATGGGGAGGATGGAGGTTCGAGGCCAGCCCGGCCAAATAGTCCTTGAGACCCCATCTCTAAAACAACTAGTGCAAAATGAACTGCAGGTGTGGCTCAAGAGGCAGGGTGCCTGCTTTGCAAGAGTGAAGCCATGAGTTCAAACCCCAGTCCCACCAAAACACACACGCATACATACTCGCACACAAAAAAAGCCAAGGAGGGGGCATTTATCTTTATTTATTTTTTTTTTTGCCATGTGATCTCCAGATGGACAGTGCGTTAGTCAGTGTTCTGTCACTATGGTAAATATCTAAGGAAAACTACTTTAAGGGAGGAAGCACCTGTTTTGGCTCACAGTTTCAGAGGTTTCAGTCCATGGTCCTGGGCTATGTGGTTTCTGGGACTGGGGAAGCCCACGACAACATGGCGGGTGGTGGTAGATGTGGCAGAGGCTACTGACCTCCTGGCAGACAGGAAACATACAGAGGACAAAATACATCTTTCAAAGACATGCCCCCAGTGCTCTGCTTCCTCCAGCGAGGCCCCATCTCCCAACTCTTCCACTACCTCTCAATAATGCCCTCAAATTTTGAATCTGTCAGTGGATTAATCCATTCATGAAGGTCAAGCCCTCAGGATTAGTTGGCCATACTTGATCCTGTATGGGGGGGCTCATTTCAGATTCAGATTTTTGAAATCAGTATTCTCAAGTCTGAAATTATTTTAGTGGTACTGACTGACGTGTAACAAAATAACTTCAACTCAGGCAGGCGTGGTGGTGGAACCCTGTAGTTCCAGGATTTGGGAGGTGGAGGCATGAGTTCCAGGCCAGCTTGGGCTACACATCAAGACCCTGCCTTTAAAAAACAAAATAAACCTGAAGGGAAAAAACAATAAATTAAACTCTCAAGAATGTGCTGGCCCAAAACTAGCCATGTGGAGTTATCAACAGGACTGACCCTGGAAGGAGAGGTCACAGTGAATCTTAAAACATCCCTAGGTGAGCCTGCCTCTAAGCAATGCGGCTCTTTCTGTTTTGTCTTCCTCATGTAAATGAAAGCCACCTTCAAAAACGCTATTGCATTAAAAAATCCATTTATTATTTATATTCTACCTCCTCCCCATAAAGAATATTAAATTAAATGTGCATGAAAGCGCATTATCCACCTAAACTTCCTATTATTATTCTTTTCAAGGTACTAATTATTTTGAGGACACCCTGTAATTTTCACGATTCTGTGAATGAAGTTTTGCATTTCTGTGTTCTCTTGTGATAACCAGAGAAAGCCTTGCGTGGCTGCAACTGTCCACTGGGTTCTTGTAAAAATAGTCTGTTTTTCAGGCTGGCACTGTCAGGGCTGAAAAAGTGGGCTGGAAGCTAATTCCGCAGTCAGTAAGATGGCCTGGTGTTCACCCAGCAGAGCTTCGGGAAGCAGCATTTAAACAGGTAAATGGTGTCCCTGCAGGTGTACAAACCTTGATAGACAGAACCAAAGCTGCTGAAATCAGTCCACACCATTCGATCTTGTAGTTTATAGATGGATGAGAGGGAGGGGAGAGCCACACACCATGGTACAGTCAGCTGGGATGCGTGTGAAGGTCTAAGGGGAGGGTGAGTTCCATAGCAGAATGTGTGCATTGCGACTCAGGATACATACAAAGTGACAAACATTTAGGAGCCATCACGAGTCTTGTTGCAAGGCATCATCAAAGAAGAAATTCTCCCAAACGCCTATGGAAGATGAGGCATTGTTTGCATTTTTTTAGAAGACCATAGGCTAAAAATAAAACTATGGTGCTGAAACTCTCACTGAGGGTCAGCAGAATATGTCTGCTTTCCAGGGAGGACAAAACATAGAGCATGACCAGGGAGCAGGACAAATTGTTGTCAGCTAGAGTGAAGTGCTGTAAACAACTTAAGATCTGGCTGGGTGTAGTGGTGCATGCCTGTAAGACCAGCTACTTGAGAGGTTGAAGTAGGAGGATCATGATCCCAGATCCTATTTAAGATGGTGAGATCCTATTTAAAAAATAACTGAAGCAAAAAAGGGCTGGAGGTGTGGATCGATCGAGTGGTAGAGCACTTGACTAGCCCTGGCTCCGAGTTCAAACCCCAGTAGTACAAGGGGTAAAAGAAAGAATAAAAGAACTCGGGGGTCTGAGAGTCCATGAAAACAAACAAACAAGGAGAAGTCACAATTAAAATGCCCTAATGAGACTCAAGTCAACTCATTTGAGAAGACTTTTACTTCTATCTGCTGACCTCGGCTTTGGCACACGGAGGCCACAGGATCTCTGGGAACTGGCCTTGTCTTACCGGATAGTTGACAGAACGTTTTTGTTTTCCAGTTTTTGCCTGATCTTAAGACTCTGGCTAATGCAATAACTTGACTTCTTACAATTCTGCATCTGGTAGCATTGCTTTCAATACACAATGAAGGGTGGAGGCACAGCTCAGGTGGTAAAGTGACTGCCTAGCAAGCATAAAGTCCTGAGTTCAAATCCCAGTACTGCCAAAAAAAAAAAATAAAAAAGAAAGAACATAAATAAGCAGTTGAAAAATGAGAAGTAAATCATCCAGCCAGCAATTATGCAGTCTGCAGTTATTCTCAGCATAAGCTACCCTTGCTCCACTTTTGTAGTAATCTGGTAAGTTGGGTAGGTACATTCTTTTACAATTATAATATTTCAAATTTAATATAATTATAAACTTAAATATGAAAAATTCTAAATTATAATTCCTACAATTTGATATTGGCTAGTGCAACCTTAGGTCCACAGATTCGTAGTGACTTAAACATGTTTTAAATGAAACTATGAAAGATATTTGTCTTTATTTTGTCAGTTTCTGCTCAAATTTCAAAATTTCTTCTTCCTGCCCTTAAAATCATGACGTTTTTCACCTCGCCAGGCATCCTTGCCTTCTGATCCCTGGATTTGAATGTGAGTCACAGAATTGTGTACTTATAGGGCAGAACTGATTAAAGAAACTGGGTATTCCCTACGGAGAAATCCATTTGTGACCAAGGAAACTGATGGCTCCTGACAGGAATGCATACTTGGGACAGGCAGTCCTTGATTTTTTTATCTATTGCTCAGAGAAGGGAGGCTGAAATTGAGCTGTCAGTTGTCAAAATAAGAAAAAAAGGTGCAAGCTTATAATTTTGGCTATGCCAACAGGCATAGTCCTGGGGAAAAAGTATACTATACAAACAATAATCTAAGGCACAAAGAGCTGAGGTTTTGACTCAACTACCTAGCAAGTGTTCAAACCCCAACACCAGATAGGTGAGAAAGCCTGGAGCCTCCTTTCTTCAACTTAAATTTAGATTCAGTTAAGTTTGTTGAATGACTAAACAATGAGCATTATTTGAAAAAGCAAAGCCATTCTCCCAAGGAGCCCCAGAGGAACACCGCAGACAATTAAGTTATTTGAACAATTACCTTTACTGGGTAGTGCCCATTTCATTTCATAGAATTAACAGATTCTGATTACCCTGCCTTCGTTTCTTATAATTCTCATCTGCACCTGTGCCCACCTGCTTCCTGGAAGCAGGGAGCATCTGAACATCTCTGTGAGGGGGGCTTGGACACCCCTGTCCCAGAGTCAGGGATGTCTGCCTTGTCCTTTGATCTTGCACTTGCTTGCCTGGGAGTTCTTGTATTTGGCCTCACACAAGGGATAACCCTGGCAGGCAGTAGTCCTGCCTTGAAGACGTTTGGGAGGAGAGAGAGACATTTCCTAGCTCAAGTAGGAGGTGCCCTCCTTGGCTAAAAGGCCAAGCCACTTTAAGACTCCTTTTGTCACAAGTCTGGCTATTAAATAAATACCTGCAAGCAGAGAAATGGTTTGAGATAGAATGGTGGGGGTGGGGTGGGCAGACAAGCCACACACTACATTGTGTTTTCAGAGTGCAAACACCTGACGGTCACCTGGGAGGGGAAATGACCCAAGCAGGGCTCTTGAGCAAAGGAAGGTGTGCCCCCCCTTCCCTCCAACTACCACCATAGCCCAGAGGATTCCAGGGGGGCAAAGGGTTCTCCCTCCGAGGAACCCAGCTCCCTGCTAATTTCATCTGGCCTGGAAGGTGGCAGCAAAAACTCATCACAGACAATGTGGAGCCCGCCTAGATATGTGGGTGCCCCACCCACAGCCTTTGTCTGCGCTGGGTGCCATTTAGCAGAGTTAACTTCTAGCAGTTGTGAATTGGAGATTATGTCCCAGTAAAGGGGGTTTGCTTGTCATGTGCTGTGGTATTGGAGCAGTAAGCACGCCCCCCACGAATGTACAACCCCCCCACACTTTGGGGTACATTATACCTTTCCTATACGGAGTGGTACAAGGCTCTTCCCAATTCTCCTTCAGCTACCTTTCAGAGCACAGCCCATTTTTCTTCCTAGTGGCCAGGACTTAAAATCCACCTTAGGACACCACCTATCTGTGATGCACAGGAGAAGAGCAAGGTCCTGGCCCAGACTTTCCAGATCTCTGCGATGAATGCCTGCGAAAAGAGGCATCGTCTAAGACAGGTAACAGTTTACCTTATGTTTTTTGCTGGAAGGTACTAAACCCAGATGGAGAAGGTGATGGCGGGTCCTTGAGGTGCCAGCCTGCCACCCAGTATAACCCGCAATCCTGCGTTCAGGGCGCCGGGGCGCTGCCGCTCCGCGGGATGGCCGGGCCACCGAGAACTCGTCTTTTTGGGACACGATGGCCAGCTCCCGCCTGGCCTAAGTCTGCTACTTTGCGAACACCCAACTTTGCTGCCTAAAAAAGAAGGCACAGCTCACGGGTCCCGCTAGATGGCGCTGCGTTCCCTGAGCCGTCCGCAAGACACCCAATTTATAAAATAAATACAATCCAACGCCTTCCGAAACCACACCACGTAATAGCAGCTCACAGGCTTCCATTAAAATCCCACTTTGGGGAAATTGATTCCACCTCCGAGCAAATCTAATGCAATTACATTAATAGGACGCAATCCAGAGTTGCATCCAAGCGTCCTTCAACACGGGCACTCTCCCTAAATACACCTGTCCTCCTTCCCCAGTTTATACCCCGGAACGAGCCGCTGTGGGCGCAAAAGCCAGGCGCTGGGTCCTGGTCGTGCGCTCCTGTCCACTTAGCAACGCGGGGACTTCGCGGAATCCCACGCAAGTCCCGCACCTTCCCGCGCACTGGCGCTCCCAGGTCAGGGTCCCTTGGACCTGCGCCTGCCTGGCTGGTGCCCAGCGCCTGCGCCCCACCCCGGGGTAGGCGCTCTTTTTGAGGTTTCGCGGAGCCGGAGGTGGGGCGACTGGGCGATAAGGGGCCACTGGGGGTCCGCGGTGGGGACAGCCGGATAGCCAGCTGCGTCTGAGGCTCGGTGGCCCCTCCAGAAAGAGGTCACCCCGCGCGATACACAGGGGATGGGACGTGCGCCTGGGCTGCCCTGCCACGCGCCAATGCCTGCTGCCGGGAGGACAGCATTTTAGGGGAAAGGGAAAAAAAAAAAAACAAAACAAAAAAAAAAGAAAGAACCACCAAACCACAAAAACTTTCCTGCCGCCAAAAGCTAAGGCGATCCAGGCGGGGCGAAGCTCCAGATTGGGCAAGATGAGACGCGGGTCTGAAGGGAACCAAATGAGTGCGGTGGCCCCGGCAAGTGTCGGCGGCGCCTTGGGGATGTCATGTCGGAGCCGGGTGCGCCCGGCGCTGGCCCGCGCTTACCTTGGCGGCTGCATGAGCCTCTGCAGCCCGCGGGGGGTGGCGCTGGCGGGGCCGCGGGCGAAGAGGGGGTCCAGGGAGTCTTCGCTCGTCTGTCCCACCTCTGGCGAGGTGGGAGGGACTCGGGTGGCGCTTGTCCCCTGCAGCCCCGGCCGGCTCAGTAGCGGCCCGGGGCGCGCCGCGGGCTCCCGGGCTGCATGCCGCGAGCGCTGGAGGAGCCGGCCCGGGAGCGATCGGCCAGTGCTTCCCCGGCCCAGAGGCTCGGGCGGCGCAGCCCGCGCTTCGGAGACAACTGCGGAGTGGGGTGGCCCGGGCCAGCCCCCTCCGTCACCCGGCCCCCGCCCGCCACCGCTGAGCGAGCAACGGCGTCGCCAGGCTCTTTTGCGCGCCGAGGGGAGCGGGCGGGCGGGCGGGCGGGGGGCGAGCGCGGGCGGGGCTGGCGGAGGAGGTGGGGTGCGGGCTGCGAATGCTCCGCCCCGCGACCGCCCCACCCTCGCCTATCAGCCCCAGTGGGGTGGGTGATGGGGTGCCAGAAAGTCCAGACTTTCCCTACTCGCTCGGGATAGAGGGGGTGCAAGCGGCACCCCCCTACCCATGGGCGCCCCAACTTTCTAATTCGCCCTACCACCCCGGCAGGGATAAATGGAGTACACATTTTCCACCTTCTGTCCGCGATGGTAAAGGGTTTTGGAGAAGGTGGTTACATCCAAAGCGCTCGGCCAAGACGCACCTTTGTTCTATCGAGATTTTACTTTTGTTTAAGGATCTTCGGTGTGTGTGTGGGAAGAATACGTATGTATTACACGCGTAATGTACGAATACATCCTTGCGTGCACTGTTACACTACCCCGGAGTGTCTAGAGTAAAAAGAAGAGGGTACGGCACGCCCTCCCCAGCGCAGCCGGGCGCACGAGGTAACCTTCGGTCACAGTGCGCTCCGCCGCGGTTCCCGCCGGTCCTCGCTCTGCACTTTTCCATGCACGCGCACCGGTTGCCAGTGAAATCTCACCTGTCTTTCAAAAGAATGTTTCATCCTGCAGCATGCACACACCGAAGGGAACACTGCCACATACCCCAGGGTCAATCCCCCAGGGAGTCTCACGAACCCCGGGAAGGACCCTTGCTGTGACGCAGCAAAAGAGCCACCCCACTGCCATGGGCAGATCTGGAAATCCCAGCTGGGACGTGAAGTCAGCCTGGAGACACAGCTCACGCCCGAATTAGCACTGCACAGTTAGAGACCGTTGCCAATACATTGTAGACGGGGTGACGACCTTCCCGTTTTTACTGAGCAGACTGGCTTGAATTTTGATGTAATGAGAACCCTTTGGATTTACCAAATGAAAAGGTAGCATCCATATTAAAACACAATCGTTATTGATACTTGTGGTCTTAGCGGGATGTGGTTTTAATTCAATATCCTGCATTTTGTTGGCCAAGTGTATTTGGATAATCCATAACTGAGATATAAATAAAATCCATGTGATTTAGCAGAAAGGGATTGGATATTTCGGATGGCTGGTTTCTATAATTAGCCCTGGTCTTGGACAAGTCTTTTAGCTCTGTTGGGCCTCAGTTTCCTTGTCTATAAATACAAGAGTTGTACTAGAAATTGTGTGTGTGTGTGTGTGTGTGAGCCCTAACATTTCAGCCAACATCTCCTTAGGGAAGCCTGCCCCAATATGGATTCCTTGCCTTGCTTCTCAACTCAGATCTCAGTGAGTCCTTCTGTGCTCATTAGGGTTACTCTTCCTAAAATGTCTGCCTCTCCCGTCACACTGCAGTGGCCAGGAGGACCATCATTGCATCACCAGCACTCACTGGGGGCCGTGCCTGGCTGGTAATAGGCACTACAATGGTCTCTGAATGACCACCATTCATAGCTTTCTTATAGCTCTTCCCAATTGCCTGGCATTTTCAAGAAATCTAAGTGGAAATATCTCTTTTTCAAAAGTAGCCTTTGGAAAGTAACCTGCAGAGTTTTCCCACCTTGGGGGACAAATAGTCCAGTTCCTAGATGAAGACAGACAAGACTTAATCGTGGGGCTGTGGAGGTGGCTAAGAGCCACTTACCTGGATGAGTGCAGACTCCTGTGGAGGACAAGAAATATTAATGCTACTTATTAGGTACTTGATTAAATTAGAGCTATGCTCAGGCAGTTGAAATATATGCAGGAGCCCTTGGATTTAAATGAGGCCATGGGGTGTGTTTAAGGTCCAAATTGACAATTGTACTTGCCTACAACCAACAATCTAGAAATATTCCTGATATGGGAATCCTTGCCTTTCTTTAACTTCAAAGAACCTGAATTCCTAAAGAACATGAACAGGAAATAGCTAACCCTGGGTTCAAAAGTTTAAAAAAATGAGATCAGTACCAAACAAGGGTGAGAAAATAGATGTTTAAGGCTGTACAATACTAATATCTGTATTAGCTTTTCTCTTGTCTGATGTGCAGAGTTGCCAAGGGAGAAGTTAAAATCTGGCTCACATTTGTAGAGGAAAACAGGACCCTCCTTGGCCTCTCTTTCCCTTTCTGCCTTTTAGAGAGGGATGTGTGCTAGCCGCAGAGTGGCCAGATCCTTCGGGATGTCACTTGCGGAAGCCGTTGGTATTGGACGAGCCTTAGGTGGCAGAGAAGAGTCTGTGGTGGTGATCCTTATGGGACAGGCAGCTGGTGGCTGGCTGAGGCTCCGCTGTGGGATGCACACCACACCCAGCTGTTGTGGTGCTACCAGGTGTGGAACAATTAGTTGATTCTGTCTGTTGCAAATGAGTGGTGGCACCAGCCTGGCAAGAATGCCCCCTCAGAAACTGGATTCAAAGTGCAGTGGATTAAGGATTTCTTCCTTAGGTTGACAAAACAATTTCCACTGAATTAGCGCTGTAGGTTTTCTCTCTGGATTGGGTGCCCTGCCCACTGGATTTTTCTGGGTGATTCAGGTTCAGAAGTAAAAGGGCAGCTTTGAGAAGGTCAGGAACCCTTGTGGAAAGGGATGGGCCAACTGTGTCACCCTTGGCTCTAGTGAGACAACAGGAGGCAACAGGTGTTGGAGCTTCCTTGCCTGGCTTGGGGTGGAGGCTGCAGTATTCTCCAGGAAGGTAGGTGTGTCCCAGAGGGTTTTTTTTGTCAAGCACTTACTTCATGTTGGAACCTGGTAGCAGGTGCCAATTGGGAAATATACCTCTGTCCTTAGGTGCCTGTAGTCCAGTTGGCAAAAAAGAGTAAGTCACTCTGGGAAGTGATTGGGGGTGGGGCACCTCAGCAGCTCAGCTATCAGTCCTTCCCCCACATCATTCTAGTAAAACAGGGCACTTCGGTGATCGCCGGTCTCCTGGCTTTCACTTCCAACTAGACTGCTGCTCAGAAGCCCTGTGGACAGACGGGACTTGACACCGGCTGTCAGGGCGGGAGGAGGTATTGCTGCTCTGAAGGATTAGGAAATTCTTTATGGAAGAGATGTCCTTTGAGGTGGGTATAGGTGGAAGGATTTGATTTTAGTGTGTGGATGGGGGAGCAGGAAGGGCACCAGGCAGGGGTCACTAGCATGAACCTATGGAGCCACAGAAGGTGGGCAAGTTCAATAACAAGTAAGACTAGATGCAATGTGAGTACTGCAGAGGAAGCAGACTGTGCAGAAGGGAGGTGTGTGTGTGTCTGGGGGGGTTGATTGTTATGGTTTCTTTCTACTCTGGTCTTGAGGTCTGTCTATAAGGAGTGGCCATAAGCCAAGACAGCCAGTCTAGGAGAGCCCTGACAGGGGAACATCAAGTTCAAGTGTGTGGTTCAGGTGAGACCCAGTGAGAGGTGAACTTAAAATACATGGGACAGAAGAAATGTGTCATAGAGATTCTAAGGAAGTTAGGAGAGAGGATGAAGGGAAGGAGAGAGAGAGAAGGGGAGGGGAAGAGAGAGGATCAGGAAGGAGGAGGAGGGAGAAAGAGAGAGAAAGAAGAAAAGAGAGAGAGGAGAGATGGAGGATGAAGAGGGAGGAGGAAGGAAGGGAGAGAGAGGGAGAAAGAGAGGGTCCGTATTAGCCCTTAGCCTTTTCCACTGTGCTGGCTAGTAAAGAAACAGCTGTAAGGGCAGGGGTCTTATTTGCGTGACTCTGACATTGACCAGCAGATGTGGGATATGTTGGGTTTGGGGGTCAGTGGAACGAGGGATATGCAGGCCATATGGAAAAAGCCACATGAGGAGGGGAAGGTTTTTCTTTCTTTCTTTTTTTGGTAGTATAGGAGTTTGAACTCAGGGCATTGTGCTTGCTAGGCAGGTGCTCTACCACTTGAGCCATGCCACCAGGCTGAGGGGAAGTTTTAACTAGACCAAAGGCAATGCGGTACAACTGAGTTTCAAGAAGTTTATGTCAGGTCCCAAAATGATGGCAAGGCACCAAGTATATTAAATACATTTATGACCTAGGGTTATGTCACAAGGTACATTGGCTGCAGAGTGAGCAAGAGGGAGCCATTGAAGACTGTGAAGCCAGGGATAAGGTAAGTGGAGCTTCACTTTCAGTAGACTAATGCAGAGGTGAGAGGCAGAAGACAAACTGGAGGAGTCCAGTAATTGTGTCATGATGTTATAGAAAGCATGATCCAGGATGACGCTGAGGCTGATGGAAGATCACATGCTCTGCAGAAGTGGGAATGGAGGAGCATCAAGTGACAGAAATGATAATTGTTCATCACAGAGACTTGAAAACCAGGAGTGGAGACTTGAAAGGGAAGGGGTGGGTGGTGGTCCAACCAAGCACCAATTGGAACAGCCATAACCCTCACCACCTGCTACCTCATGGTAAGGACCATTATCAAGGCAAAATGACGTTTGGTTTTGTGGTTTTTGTTTGTTCACTCAGTCAATCGCCAGCCATAGGAATAAAGAAAACAACACAGGTCTTCACCGTCCTATCCAACAGAATAGGATGACAGAAAGTGGGCTTTTCTACGAGGCTTTGGCTGTGTGACTTGCTGGCTGTGTAGTCATGAGGATAGCTGCAAGCACAGCTGCAGGACAGCTGGGATGTGGTCAGTGAGCACACCCTCCAGTCCTACAACAGCATCAACAGGTGCCGATCCCTGACAATGTAGAGACCTTGGAGACAGCTGGCTTGTGTATTCCCTCCATGGCGGCTGGGGTGGGGAGGGCCACCAGGGCCTGCCAATTTCTTCATCTGCAGGCAGGATTAATTTAGGTTTTGTTTTGCAGTTATTCACTGAGCTCCTTCCCTTCCTGCACGTTTGGTATTTTATAGATGCTACTTCCTCAGCTGGTGGGGTGGCTCAAGTGGTAGAACCACTCATGCTGCCTAGCAAGCATGAGGCCCTGAGTTCAAACCCCAGTACCACCAAAAAAAAAAAAAAGAACAAAAGAAATAAATGCCACCTCCAGCCTCATGATCACATTTCCCTTGGCTCCAACTTTATTTATTTATTTTTCTTTTATTATTCATATGTGCATACAAGGCTTGGGTCATTTCTCCCCCCTGCCCCCACCCCCTCCCTTACCACCCACTCCACCCCCTCCCTCTCCCCCCCACCCCCTCAATACCCAGCAGAAACTATTTTTTGGCTCCAACTTTAAAAGCACTCCTTTTCTGGTCAAATTGAAAGTTTCTAAAACCTTCCCATTCTGTGTTTTGCTCACAACCCTCATTGTTAGGCTGGCTATAAAAGCAGCCAGCAAAAACTATGTTATAGCCCAAATGCTTCCCTGAAATTTCCTCCACTAGGTTAATTAGTCATCTTAAAACTTGGCCTCCCACAAAGTCTCAGGTCATGGACAAAAAGCAGACAAGTACCTTTTGAGGTTGTAACATGAATAGCTTCTAGTTAATTCCTGGTAGAGACCTTGTTCCCATCTGAAACCTCATGATCAAGTCCTGTTCATCTGCTTTCCCATTGGCATTCCACGCTTCTGGGCTCCCAACAGACTCACCCCTAAGCTCTGTTTATAGCATTTAAAAGCCTTTCTCCTTTCCCCTTTTTATTCCATCCAGGGCCCTTAGTCTATGGGATAGTGCCACCCACATTTAAGGAGGGCTGTCCTCCTTAGTCAATCCTTTTGGGATATGCCCTTATAGAAGTGTGTTTACTAATCTCCTAGATGCTTCTCAGTCCAATGAAGTTGACAAGACGAACCATTGCATACTTTCACAGGGAAGGAACGTGACTGAGTTGGAAGCATTTGTGGGGAACAGGAAGAAAGCAGAGGAAACCTTCAGAGTCATCAATCTGGTAGACAATACTGTTGATACTAACTCCAAACAGAATCTTGACTGTGTCCTTTTTATCCCTCTCTCACAGTCACCTACAAGTCTTGCCTGGACCACAGCAGCTCTATGATTGATGTCTGCCTCCATTCTTGTGTTTGCAAATCCATTCTTTCACACAGCAACCAGAGTGAAGTGTAGAAATGCTAGTGAAGTCCTGTCTCCCGTTGGAGACCTCTACTTTCTGTCTTCTGCCTTAACCTGGTTTACCAAGCTCTGTATGATGTGCTTTCTGACTGCATCCACCATTCCACCCCCTCACACCGCTTTAGCTATGTGGCCCAACTACATCTACCATGCCACCTAAAGCCTGCTCCTGCCTCAGGGCTTTTGCACTAGCTACTTCCCTCCATGGAGACCTCTCATGACCTTCTCTTTCTAGTAATTTACACCTCAGTACAAAATCTCCCGACTTTGATTCTCTTCTATAACAATATCATTTTATAGTTTTCTCAATAATTTACTTGTTTATGGTGACCCAATTCTCCAACCTCATCACTCCAAAAAATTTTATAAAAGTAGAAAACCCCTTCTGTAAAGTAGTTCTTGATCTTTGATGTACGTATCTTTTTTGCCTAGAAAGAGTTTTTGAAGGAACTGTATAAATTTTTGAAAAGTGTGTTTACTGTTGCCAACCCCTTTAAAACTTAACCATGTGTTTGAACTTTCCACGTCAACAATTAATATGACTACACGATTCTGTCTCTTAGAAATACCATAGCGAATGACAAATAAACAATTTGCTGCTGTTGCATGTTCAGTGATAGCCTAACCTAGGAACATTCTTCCTTATTTCCCAGAATACATTCATACATGTGGAGTAACTGAATCGAGGATATTGGTATTTTGGGGACTTGACTGTGTGACAAAACTGATCCTCAGGGACACTTCAATTGCTTTTATTTCTTCCTGTGGGGTATAAGAGTGCCAGGTTCCCCAGACTCTATTATCATTTTTTGTGCCAATTTGATACACTAAAAATGCATTTCATTGTATTAATTTTATATTTTAAAAATTATCAGGGGTGTTGAATATCCTTCTATTTATTGTATTTAGTCCTTCTGTCTTTTTCAAACTATCTGTTCACCTCCTTGGCCCCTTTTTGAAGTCAGAGGTTCACATCCATGTATTTTTTTTCTTGGTGTGAGTTTCCTGTTTTATCCCCAGAGGCTGACATCATGTGTGTCCTCAGATGGAATGAGGGAACTCTATTCTCGCCGTGCCCTCAAGGCTCCCAGGAGGCCCCCTCCTTCCTCACTGCTAGAACACACGTTGGAGGGTAGTGATATCTGGGAAGGTGTGCAAAGAAAATCCAAGGTGATCACAGTATGAAACCAGGGTCATGGTCACATCCTCTTCAAAGGCTTCCACACCCTTATAAATTGCTTCTGAATGGCAACAAGTAACCCTTGACCTGGGACAAAGTCCACAAAGCCAAGGCGTGGGCATCTTTATCAGAACGAGTGTCTTCCTTCTCCACTCTGTAGGTCTGTTTAGAGCTGACCAAAGCCAACCAATTAGCTGGCTGTCCATGGAACAGCAAAGCACTGTGGATAGGCCCAGATCTAGGGATGCCTTCCTGGGTCTTCCAGGAGCATTTGCAGGATGACAAATCCAGCGGGCAGCACCCAATACTCTTTGGGCCAAAGTGTCTCTCACCCTGGAGATGGGATCCCAAGACTTAATGAGAGCATGGAGGGCCACACTTAGGAGGTGGTTCCCCTTGGTTTAGTGGTGCCAACAGCATTTTTGTCACTAGCTGCTTCTTCTCCTTCTCCTCCTCCTCCTCCTCCTCCTTCTTTTCTTCTTCTTCCTCCTCCTCCTCCCCCTCCCCTCCCTCTCTTCTTCTTCTCCTTCCCCTTCCCCTTCCCACCCTTCCTTTTCCTCCTCCTCCTCCTTCTCCATGACTTCCAAAGGAGTTGATTCACTCTCATGTCCTTTTATTGGAAACATTCCCAGCAGAAAACTGAAGTCTGAGCCGCCCCACTGATCATTTGTGAAGGAAGATGTGGATGCCAGCAAGGGGTCCCATGCACGACCAAAGGAGGGGACCCATATCGCCAAAACAGGGCTCCTCACACCAGGAGGCGTTCCAGGAAGGTTAGAAGCTGTCAGTTAAAGGGCTGTTCTGTACTGTGAGGGTTTCTCTCTCTCTTTCTCTCTCTCTCTCTCTCTCTCTCTCTATGAGTTAAAGTATCCTTGTGATAAAGTGATGGTTGAAAGTTGTTTTTTAAAAAAATCCTTTCTTGGCAAAGTAAAAAGCTAGCAAATGTATACGTTTTTCTTGAATTATTCTCTCCCTCTTACCTGTGAAATTCCCATTTTTATCTACTGAGTTAAATGACAGACTCTCCATATCACTGTGGCTGTGATTGTCTGTTTCAAAAGGAAATCACTTTCGTAGCACCCCAAACTCACCTCAATGACACTCAACCTGCTGCTGGGACACCACCCCTTTTTCTTAGCTTCAGTGAGATCCAAGCCTTCTCTGGCATCCCCTTCAATGAGGAGACAAGTTCAAGTGGACCATGGATGGCTGGATTGTGGACAGAGAAAAAGTGAGGGCCACATCTCTTCAAATGCTAGTTCTCCTTTTCCTCCCCACCCCCTCCTCCAGGCTCCTTCAGATTGGATTCATTTTAGGAACTCTGGGCCCCCCTGGGAAATTGCTTCAGGGACCCATTTACACAGCGGAAGTGAGTTGGCTTGCTTTTAAATAATCAGGATCTGGACATTGGATTTTTAATTTTAGAAAACAAAAATAAAGCAAAAATATATATATGAGACAAGCTTCACTCTTTTCCTTGCCGTGGAAAAAAAAATGTACAATATGAGTTTTTGGATCCCAGAGCTGAAAAATAGACATATTAAATTAAATGGATGGAAGTAAATGCAAGGCAGAGGTGTTGGTCGTTATTCTTGCTAATTCTTGATACAGGATGCTTTAGTGGTGTTCTTCGGAGCTAAGAGGCCAGTCTCATATTCCTGGGAGAAAAAGCCCCCTGATTTGCAGTAAGACCTTGGATTTGACCTATGGCTTCTGTGTCACAAAAGATCAGTGATTGTAATTCAGGTAATAGAACAGGCCAAGCAGGTATTTGATGGTCCTTTCCTCCCTCCTGGGATAACCTCAATTTCTGTGGAATTATATTTAAGCATCAGCCTTATGAAGTACCAGAGACAAAGTTGGAATCTTCATTCTCTGTGGCTTTTGGCTGGACTCCCCTGTGGGCTGTCCTGCATATTAGAAGGCCTGGGTTTCCCAGTTCTAGTAAGAACCCAGGCCTGCCTACCGGTGGGTGGATCCCTGGGTGTCGTGATGCAGGGGCAGGTGCTGTGCACTTGGAGATAGGAAGGTCTTGGGGAATGTAATTGGAAAATCTTGAAGGAAACAAACAAAGCCCCACAACTGCTCTTGAAGCTGGGGACCAGAGGCTCCTGCTCAGTGGGCACTGGTTGTGGGGGAAGGGCAAGACCCAAGGAATAAACTCCAGAGCAACCCGGAGGGATGTGCCCTTGAACCCATGGCTTTCAAGTGGTGGGGGAGGAAAGAGACTCTCCACTTCAAAGGGAAGGCTTGAAGCCACCTGTCACAGGAGGAGGGATTAATTGGTGAGGAGCCCGGGGAGCAGGGCAGGAAGGGCAGTGACTCCTCCAAAGGACAGCAGGAGGGTGGCCTTCTGTCAAATAAGACCCAGGGGACCCAAAAGCCGGAAAGAAGCACTGCTGGACCACCAACATCCCTGGTCTCTGGGAAGACCGGCTGGCAGCCAGAAGTCACAGCCACTTTTAAAGGATTAAACATTTTGCATCGGTTTTAGTACTTTGTGATCTGATTGAAAAATAGTCACGATAGAAGAAAAAGTAAAGTTAAAAAAATCTTAAGCTGATTTGTGAAATCGTAATGGAATCTGAATGTGTCTGAGTGTGACCTGTGTCACCTGCTATGGAAAAGGCTTGACGTGCTCACGCATGGGGATGTTCGGAATACTGGTTCTGTGGTCCACAAGTGTTAGCCGGTAGGTGAGAGGGTCCCCAAACCAGGCCCTGCCCTGTTTTAGTGACAGAAAGATCTGGGCTTTCAAATCTGAACCTTCAACTCAAATGCAGCAAAAGTCGACATTTTTAGAGAATTTTTCTTCAGCTGAGGTAGAAATCGAGAATTTATTCTGAATTCCTTCCCTTTCCTTTGCTGTGTTATCCTGTTTCAGGAGAGTATCCAACTTCTTAAAGCAATTTGGAATCCCCTGCCCCCACCTGTCCCTTCACTGTGCACAAGAGGCTTCTATTAATTTTACCACTGTGTGTGAATCTACAATCATTTCAATTTATTTGTTAATTTAAAAATTTAAATTTATCTTAATTAACAAAATATTTGCGAAATAGTACTATTCACCGAAACTAACCCCTCACCCTGCCCTGCCCCATTCCTGTTCCCCTGCCTCCATAATTTTTGTTCACCTGAAAGCCAGAGCTCCTCCTGAGGTCCTCACCCCTGGAGGCCATGACCTTGACCTGTCCTGCTCTGGGTCTGTGCTGATATTATATCCAAATCTCAGTCTTCCAGACTCAGTTTTAGGGCCTGGGACAGGGGACTGGGACAGGGTCCTGGCAAAGCATTCACCTGGTTTGGAAAGCTTTGTAAATTTGCAAAAGTGAGAGCTTTTGACTGCAACCAGGAATCAGTTCCTTGTCCTGAATTTATTTGCCTTCCTTGTTCTCCTGCTTTTCCACCATGCCCCAAGTTGTTGACTGTTGTGACACTTGTTTTTCTTTTCGGGTTTGACAAACTGGGGCTTCTCTTTCGTGAGTTTGTTGTGGGGATGTCTGCCTATCAGGAATCTGCATGTCCTCACCGTGTGGGAGGACATGTCCGTGACTAGAGGATATTCTTGCAAGAGATTTCCTGCGAGAGAAGCTTGCAGGAAATGAGGGGCATGGTGTATCCAAAACTCCATCACATTTGAATATGCATTTGTTGTGGGATTTGGAAATAAGTTTTAGAATATTGCAGTAAAAGAAGTGAGAAGTTACAGATCATAATTTGGATGTAGGTGAAAATGAACTTACTTTGTTATTGGTAAATTTGTTTATTAAAGAACAAGTTCCAGGCTGAGACTTGAGCCCAGGAGTCTGAGATCAGCCCAGGAAACAGATAGAAAGCAGGTCTATCTCTGTCTCTATCCTCTCTCCCCTGTCCCCCTCACCCTTTCTCTGTCCCTGTCTGCCTTTCTCTCTCTATCTCACTCTCCTCTCTCTGTCTGTCTCTTTATCCATTTCTCTGTCTCTCCTCTCTCTCTGTCCCTGTCTCTTCTTTCTTTCTCTCTCTCTGTCTCTCTATCCATCTCTCTGTCTCTCCTCTCTGTCTGTTTCTGTGGTCTCTCTCGGTCCCTGTCTCTCTGTCTGGCTCTCCTCTCTCTCTCTCTGTCCCTCTCTCTGTCTCTGTCTCTGTCTCTCTCTGTACTGGGGATTGAACCCAGAGCCTCCTGCAGGCTAGGCAAGCACTTGAGCCCCTACTCTGGACCTAGTCTCAAGAAAACAAAATAAAACACTGAATAAATTCAGGCAAACTTAATAGCCCATGAGCAAAATGTGCTCAAAATAAAGAATGATATCAACAGAAACTATTCTGACATTAAAAATGATCAAAAGTACTAAGATATATTAAAAGGAGAAAGTCATTAAGGGAAAAGATATTTTACTTGGGATTAATGTAATGTGTAATCTCTCTGGTGTTTTGATATCCAGTTAATTAAGAAGAGTGAATTGTATGAACACATCGGGAAAAGATTTTAATTTCTTGCGGATTTTTCCCCAAGATAGTGACATCAACAATTTAAACTTAAAACTCACACAATAATGAAGGGGTCAGCATGACACTGACCAACGAGTGTCATCAACTTAGGCTCTGAACTATCAAGATCAGAGTTCAGTCACTCAGATGTTCCCTAAAAAGTCACAGCAACTATGGAATCTTGAGAGTTTTTTTTTTTCTTTTTTTTTCAGTTTTGACAACCACCCTAAACATTTGCATAGCCAAATTGGAAATTAGTTGGGAAACAGTGAACTTTTTTAACTGTCGGGAATAAAAATCAAATTTCTGTCCATAGAAATTTTTCAGAGGAAGGACTGGATTACCTCTTTTCTGTGTAGGAAATCCTCCCTTGTCATAAGGAGCAAAAAAGCATCCCACAGAGGGGACAGGCAGTTAATTAACAAAAGATTAGGCAATTTTTTGGATAGTGTAATGTTTGTGATCATTTTTTAAAATTTTGTAACTTATTGAATTTTTCTAATTCTAAGCAAATATTCACTTTTTTGTACCAAATTTTGAATTTTTAATGGAGGGCACCCAATTTTATTAGCCTCAGGCCCTAAAGATGTCTATATTTACTCGTGTCTTGTCCTCCACTGTCCTGTCTTAGCTGCCTAATTCCTGTCTAATATCATCCCTCCCAGTACATTAAAAAAACAAAATCAAACTCCAAACCCTTCCTTTAGTCTTTTATCTTCCCCCGGAATCAGTCTGCTATAGGGGACAGGAACACATACTCAGGAGCCTGAGATCGGGGATGTGAATTCCAGGGACTCACCCTCTGGCTTTATGATCTCAGGCAAAGCACTTACCCTGTGCCTCTATGTTTTCCTCCCTAAAATAGGAACAATACTACCTACCTTAGAGTAGCATGGTGAAGATTAAATGAAGATGTCAAAGGCTTGACCGGGCCTGGCAGGTGCCCCCCCATCCAGCAAGCCTGGAACATGGTAGGTACCCAATACAGTCTGAGTTAATTTGAGTTCTGGCCTGAGACACTTAGCATCATCTAATCTGATCTTCAGGAAATTAATGTATCTCTCTGCTTTTAGGTTCTTTTCCATAACAACGGTAGCTTACAAATTGAGATCTTTCACAGTTCTTAAGTTCTATGATTTTGTAGAGATAAAACACCATAATTTTATTACCCACTAGCGTGAACACTCAGTAAAGCTCAACAATTGTTGTTTTCTTGACAGTCGTGACTACCATTCTCTTGACAATTTCGGAATTTTTGCTCTTGACTCTGATTCTTCAAATATTTTTTGCAAGCAAGCAGATATAAATAGTAACAGCATCCCAATTCTAGACCTTGTGATTACAAGTTCACAGTCGTCTTGTCAGCCTTTAACATCTTCCTCTTCTTCTTCAGCAGTATACATACTATTTCTTATTTTTATAAACTTGTAGATTTGGGAGGTATGCACTTGTGATGGTTTAATTCATGTGTCCACTTGGCCAGGTGATGGGACCAGTTTGGTCAAACACTAATCTAGATGCTGCTGTGAAAACTGAGTGTTAGACAGGCCTGACCGCTAAGATCAGAGCAGACCACCTTTCGTAGTATAGCTCATCCGATCAGGTTTCCTGAGGAACAAGGAATTCTGTCTGGAGACAGCAACCCGGGAACCTTGCCTGAGTTTCTGCCTAGATGGACTGCTCAACAAATTTTGGACTTGCCAGTCCCCACACTCTTATGAGCGAATTTCTTAAAATAAATCTCACTTTAGATGTACGAATGTCCCTCTGTTATCATGGGAGATTAAATTCAGGATACTGAAATCTGCGCTGTTAAATAGCACAGGATAAGCGTACAACCTACACCCATTCCCGTAGCCTTTAAATCCTCCTAGATTACTCACAATACCCAATACGAGGTAAATGCTGTGGACATGGTTGTTATACTGCACTGTTCAGGTAGTGACAAAAAAAAACGTGTGCACATGTTCCGTGTACATGTGATTTTTTTCTGAATATTTTTAATCATGTGCAAAGACATGGAACCCATGGATACAGAGGGCTGCCTATATGTGCGCTCTGTTTCTCTGAGAACTGGAAGTATAACATTTACTTGTTTATTTATCTTATTAGGATATATTGTTGTGACAATTCCAAATAGGCTTATAGTGTACATCGATCAGATCACACCATCTCTCCTCCATGACCCCTCCCTGCCCCACTTAAAGCAATTGCAAGATGTTTTTTGTTTTATTTCATATAAGTACATAAAGTCCATCTGCCATATACCCTCACCTTGATCTCCTTCATTCACTCTCCCCCTCCCACAAATACCGCCCCCTCCACTGTATCTATTTTACAGTCCTGTCTTTCATTATTCATATTTAAGTAGATGTTATGGGGTTTCTCAATGTGCCCCACTGTGAGTCTATTTTACTTTGGTCCGTTCAGCCCCTTCCATTGCTCTCCCTTCCCCCTTTACCTCCCACCCCCCATTTTTCAACAGCTTTCAGAATACATCCTTATATCCTCCACCTTCACAGATGGTATGTTTTATGATATTACTGGTGCTGTATCATTTTCTTTTCCTTTCCCTTTTTCCCCCGAGTTCCATAGAGTAGTTCCACTATTGAAATATCTTGTCTGTATATGGTCACGATTGCTTTTGTGTAGGTGTTTATCTTAGGATCTATCTTCCACATATGAGAGAAAACATGCGGCCTTTGTGTTTCTGAGCCTGGCTAACTTCACTTAACAAGATGTGTAAGTACAGCATTCGAGTAGCTCAACAAAAGCAGCTTGTCCTCCTTCCCTCTCGTCAGTGCCAGCATGCTGATTGACAGGTACATAGCACCAAAAGGAGAAGGGACGGAATTTGTGGAATATCACGAGAACACAGACCAGGGTTTCCTGCAGATGCCAGTAGGATCTTTTTGTAAGCTACAGGTAGTAAGCGTTCAAGGAGTTGGAGATTTACCAGGGGTTTGCTTTGGCGAAGGCTTCTTTCTGGGAATCCCACAGTTTAAGCTCCAATGGCTGTGTGATGAGAAGGTTGCAGAATATTATAAAACACTAGCACCTTCCGGGAAAATCATTCTTGTCTTGTTCACACTGTTGGAGGTGATGTTTACAAGAAGGAAGTTGCTCTTACTCCCATCATTGGGGTGGGATTTGGGAAAAGGTGAATTTAGAAAATGCCACCCCTGTTTGCTCAGGTGACACTTACCCTTATTGATTACCAAAGGGCCCATGAATATGGCTTCCTGCTGAGATTGGCAGTTTGTTCAGGAATCTAGATCCCACTGGTACCAACCACCCTGTTCTGCTCTTCTGTTCCCTGTTTCTGTAAAAAAAAAAAAAGACATTTTTGTTTGTTTAAGATCGCTATACGGGTGTTTCCTTGTGACATTTCCATATATTTATGTATTATAACCCGAATCGGTTCTTCTCCTCTATTTTTCTCCTTTCTACCTTAGTCCTCTTCTTATGGTGATTTCAACAGGTTTAAAATCTCTATATTCATCCTTGTACAGGAAGTACATCAACCATATGGAATATGTACATTTTTGAAAGCTGCACAGGTCAAATAGATTTTGCACACCCACGTTCATAGGAGCGTCATTCACAATAGCCAAAAGTAGAAGCATCCCGAGTGAGTGGATGAACACAGTGTGGTGTACGCAGACAGGGAATATTGCTGCCTTAAAAAGGAAGGCAGTTCTGACAAATGCTGCAGCATTTCAAGGATGAACCTTGAAGATGTGCTGCTAAGCAGGAGCAAGTACTACATGATCTCACGTGTGTGTGGTATCTAGAGTAGTCAATGCAGCGGCATTGCATAGGGTGGGCATTGCCGGGGTTCAGGGAAATGATGGAGAGTTATTGTTGAATAGGTGCAGAGTTTCAGTTCTGCTTCATGAGAAATTTCTGGAGATGGATGGCAGTGACATTGTACAACAATGTGACTGTACTTAGTGTCCCTAACACTGAAAGGTGATTAAAATGGTCAATTTCAGGCCATGCATATTTTACTACAACAAAAAAAGCTGCAAGGCTATTATAACATGAGTGTGGGAACGTAGAATTGAGACTGTTCTTTCATTCCAAATGCTTTTTTTCTGTTTTTTCACTCTGAGGTGACCCCACAGCCTGACTTCCATCACCACCATCTCAAGGTGTCCTTGTAAATGGTGACATGCCAGAATTGGTCTTTCCCAGAAGGACCACGGGGAGCCACATCGAGAGGCAGCACAATCCAACTGGGACAGCTGGTGACAATGTCCCCTCTCCTACCTGCCATACTCTCCACCAGCCTGTCACCATCACATTGGAGGATAAGGATAGCAGTGATTGGGAAGGTGACAGGCAGACCCACTTAGGTTTCAGAGATCATGTGTTTCCATCAATATGGTGGCCCAGGTTTCTCTCCAGCAGTGAGCTGCCACCTCTGACATTAAGCAGTCAGGATAGCCAGGCCAGTGTGTGTCATTCTCACTCCTCAAAGGGCTAGGGGGAACTCGAGCCTGCAGTTTTCCCCCCAGAAGACAAAGCCTGGCCATGGTGAGTTGAAAGATTAAGAAGGAGAGCTGAGCATGGTGGTACATGCCTGTAATCCTAGCTACTTGGAAGATGAAAATTGGGAAGAGTGTGGTTGGAGGCCAGTCATGACATAAGTTAGCAAGGTCTCATTTCAACCAAGCTGAGCTTGGTTGTTCATTTTATAATTCCAGGTGTTTGGGAGGCTTAGGTAGGAGGATCTTGGTTGAAGGCCAGACCCCAGGAAAAAGGATGAGACCTATTTAAAAAATAACTAAAACAAAAAGGACAGAGGCTATGGTTCAAGGACCTGAGTTCAAATCCCAGTTCTGCCAAAAAAACCAAGAGGACCTGTAGGGCCCCAGAACCTGCTGCCCTCCCAGTTGCTATCCGCTGTCAGCTGAGATCTGAGCCATGTTTTCCTGCAAGCTTCTTTCTCTCCCAAGTTGAATGCTACCCTTGAAACAAGAGGATGGCTAAATACCCATAAGTAACAAATCATTATCTCAAACTTGTGTCCTCTGCCTGTGCTTTTCTGGTTGCTGTGTGGCCTGTCCTTTTCTCTTCTTAATTTATAGGTGGTATTAATGACGCGCCAGTATCAGACACCATGGCTCACACTCAGGAGGAGGGGTGGGGCGGCTGGCTTCCCTCTTCAAAGCCAATGCCAGGAAGCCGGGGCCTCCAGCATCTAACTGTCTCTTTCCTGCTCTTCTTGGAACAGAAACGAGGACAAGCCACGTGTGGAGGTTTGGCCTGAACCGAGTGCAAGAACAGTCTATTTTGTTCAGTGACTGACAGCCAGGCGTCATCAGGTCCCTACAAACTTTATTTATTTTTGTTTTAAATCTTTTTAAAAATAATTGTTGTACTGGGGGTACATTGTGACATTTATGAAAGTTCTTACAATGTATCACAGTTGAATTTACCCCCTCCATCATTCTCCCTTATCCTGCTTCTCCCCTCCCCCATTCCTGGAACAGTTTCAACAGGTCTCATTTTCCCATTTTCATACATGAGGACGTAATATCTCCACCATATTCACCTTTTGACACCCCTTCCTTATGTCATCTCCCTCCCACTGTTCCCCACCCCCAGAAAGGACCTGTTTTAGCTTCTTGTTATCTGATTTTGAAAAAAGACATTTTTGTTTGTTTAAGATAGCTACACAAGAGTTTCACTGTGACATTTCCATGTATATAGGTATTATAACCTGTTGGTTCATTCCCTCTATTTTTCTTCTTCTGCCTTAGTCTCTTCCTTACGGTGATTTCAGCAGGTGTAAAAATTCTCTATTCCTTCTTGTATAGAGTCCATCAACCATGGTCACCTTCTTCCCAACAAGTTTACACAGCCACAATGATTCTGAGACAAAGGGAGCTAAGTGAAATAGAATGTGACTTCTTATTCAGCCAGGTTGTGGAAAGAAGGGGGACAGCTGACATTTCCAGTTAGTTCTGGGAGGTCAAGGTGCAGAGGCTGAAGGCCTTGGAGTGATTGGAGGGGCTTGTTAGGAAAGCAGGTGGCCCTAGCAAAAATGGGAAGCAAAGAAGAGATAGACCAGGTGCAGGAGTGTGGACAGAATCCCCTTTTACAACATACTTGTGGAAGCCCAGTGAGAAAATAACCAATAGGACTGCTCTGAGGTGAGCAGAGATGGGGGATGGGGCAAGTGGGAGAGTCACTTTAACTGATTATACTTCTGGATGTTAAGAATTTATACCATTGAGGCCAGGCACAGTGGCTCACTCCTGTAATCCCATCTAATTGGCAGGCAGAGATAGGGAGGATTGTGGTTCAGAGCCAGCCTGGGCAAAAAGTGAGACCTCCATCTCCATCAATGGGCATGGTGTCACACACCTGTTATCCCAGCTGTGTGGGACACATAAATAGGAGGATCACAATCCAGGCCAGCCTGGGCAAAAACTTGAAACCCTATCCTCAAAATAACTAAAGTAAAAAGAATTGGGGGGGGTGTGGCTCAGATGGTAGAACGTCTGCCTAGGAAGTGTAAGGCCCTGAGTTCAAATCCCAGTACTGCCAAAAAATTGTACCTTTTGTACATGTTACCTATCTAAAACAATAAACAGATAGATTCATGAGTACAGACAGGGGAGTAGATTAAGAAGGGTTTATTGTGGTGAGCAAAAATAAGTCAGAAATGCTTAGATTGGGAGTGGATGATTTTCTCGCATTGTAAATATTTCCGTAGTTCCTGTAAACACGTAAAACACCGTTCACTCTGCACCATATAAAGTGCCTGGTATTGCAGATCTACAGTGGTGGCTTTCGGCTCTCACTCTGGGGTTCTAGACCTCTGCACTGCTAACATCTTCCTCATTCTTTGCTGGGTTGTGGGACAGTCCTCTGTGGAAGATGGGTAGCAGTGTCCCCTGGCTGTATCAGTAGTACTTCCCCAGCTGTGACAATCTTTGATTCTTTGTTTTTGCCTTACTGGGATTTGAACTCAGGGCCTACACCTTGAGCTACTCCACTAGCTCTTTCTTGTGATGGGTTTTTTTGAGATAGGGTCTCGCAACTGTTTGTCCGGGCTGGCTTCGAACCGTGATCCTCCTGATCTCTGCCTCCTGAGTTGCTGGGATTACAGGAGTGAGCCACTGGCAACATAACTTTTAAGGCAGAGTTCAAAATAAAAACACAACAATTTACAAACTGTACTAAATCTTTAAAAGAATTTCAGCATAGAAGGCTGTGGATGTAGCTCAGTGGAAGAACATTTGCCTAGCATGGGCAAGGTCCTGGGTTCAATCCCCAGCACTGCAAATGAAAGAAAAACATTCAAAACAGCAACAACAGAACAAAAAATCAACTATGGAGTCTGGGCACTTCTAAGTTCAGTTGACTGCACAACTCACATGCCAAGAGAGATGACCCTGGTCGCAGACATTGTCAAATTTTCCCATCGAGAAACTTTGGTTTAAATCTGAAATATGCAGAGTGACTTAAAAATCATAAAGTGACTTAAATCGTAGAGTGACTTAAAAATTGTAGAGTGACTTTAAAAAAAAAAGAACAAAATTGCACGAAGTTTTAAAGACATGCAGAATGTCAACTGACAGAAGGTTTGGATGGCAGCCAAATGTGGCCCACCACCTGTTTTTGTAAATAAAGCTTTATTGGAACACAGCCATGCTCATCTGTTGACATATTGGCTAGGGCTTTTGCACCCCACAGCAGAATTGAGAAGTTGCGACAGAGACCCTATGGCCCAGAAAGCCTAAAATATTTACTCTGGTGTTCTCAGCCAAGTTTGCCAACCTGTTCTGGATGATTGGCTTTTCAGCCTGTGGTGGATGGAAGAGTAGGCGGAATTAGCTAGAAACTCCTGGAGTGCATGATTTTCTAGCACCTTATTTTCTATAGAAGCTACAGCAGTTAGTGTCTTGATGGTAGACAATGGAATGCTTTTCAGCTTATTTAAGCAAAGAAGAATTTATTTGAAGGGCACAGGGGAGCTCACAGAATCAATGGGTGACTTAATTTATGCATTAACTAGTATGTGTGGAGGTGCCTTGCTTTCTGCTGATTTTTGCATCCTAGCTCTGCTGGTACCCTGAGAGTGTGAGAGAAATTTATCAGGATGGAAAGCGTTCGGGTACGAAAAGAATTGTAGCCTGAGCCAAATGTAGTGTGCTGGCGACATTTTATTTTATCTGGACAGGTTTCTTTCATTCTTAATATTCTTTTACATTTTGCTTACTTTCTGCTTTTCTTAAAATTTAAAAAGGTACTCTGTTTCTTGGGGAAATGTTTGGTGAAAGTAATTGAAAGGAAGAGGGTTGATGGAAACTCAAGAAATTTTGCATGAGCAATAATAATTATTATTATGATAGTTTCCTGCCTAAGCCTTCTCAGTGGGTAATATTTGCAAATCAAACACTCTATAAAATATTCAGCCCCCTGCCACATCTTGGGTTATTTGCATAATCCCCTTGCATGGGTTCTGGGGTGAGCTATTCCCTAATTAATTATTAAATTCCCATCTGCACAGTGTGAACAAGCTAATGAAATTCCAGCAGGCTCCAGAAAAGCCGAGGACCTCCCCTGAGAAGGCTCCTGGCTCTCCCGGGTGTGGATTCTGCTTTAAGCCAGGGGTCCCTTTCTGAAGAACCGCCCCCGCTGCCTGCCCACCCGTCCCTGCTCCAGGAATAATTGTCCATCCGGCTAGAGGCTGAAAATGCTCTGACCTTCCTGTAACCCAGGATTCCATGGTGCTGGTCTCAGCCCCACACCACACACAGCTCAGTCACCAAGGGATCGCCAGTGGCCTAGCTTTATAAGGACATTTTCAAACTCATCCTAGGTTTGGTGTATGGACAGCCCTTAAGATTCAGGGCTATCCCCTATCACCTCATTTTTGGGCGTGTTTTTCCATGTGACAAAACATCAGTTTTACTCACTGTCTGATCATCTTATGAGGAGTTGAAAAGCTGCTTTTTTTTTGTTTTCTTTTTTACACTTTTGGGTAACCCCACGACATTCTAACTTAACGGTAGCTCCGGGAATAATGGGCTCCCAGCACTTGCAGGAAGGTGGGTGGGGGTGGTGGATGAAGAGGCAGCAAGGCTGGCACCTGGGCGCAGGGCTGAGGGCTGGGGCATCGGATAGGAATGGCTGAACAGCTGGCTGGAAAGCAGCTCCCTGACACATTGCACGGTGAGCTACGCAGGTGGTTCTTGTTTGGAGGCAGTGTCTCTGAGTAGAGTTTTTGCAATATTGTCAATATTGTCATTTGACACCCCAAGGGGACATGTTCCTGTAATTGTTGCTAGTTGAGATTTCTGGGGGGGTCCATGTGTGTCCAGCCTCACTCTGCACATAGAACCCCTGGAGATTTTATTATGCACACTGGCTCAGTGGTCTCTTGTGGGGTTGGAACCCACATTTTTGAGTAACTCACAGATGTTGGAGAGGCTGGGGGACAAGAATAGGGAAGAAATCAGACTCACAGATGGCAGGAAGGTATGACATGCCAAGCTCTTATGTACTTTTTAAAATGTTATTTAAATATGATTAGCAGGTATTAGAGGTACGGTAGGATTTAACTCACTGCTTCTTTGGATTATTAATTTTTTTTTTAACTCCAGTTAGGCCTGTGTTAAAATTTAGAAGAGGGGCCTTGAGCCAAGTCTCATTTCTGTAATCTTGGCTACTTGAGAGGCAGAGATCAGGAGGATTGTGACTGGAGGCCAGCTGGGGTAAAAATTAGTGAGTACCTAATCTCAATTCGTAACCTGAATAAGTTCGGTGTTATAGGTAAGAGGATCACAGTCTGAGGCCAGACCCTAGGCAAAAAACCATGAGACCCTATCTAAAAAATAACCTAAAAGTAAAAAGGGCTGGAGTCATGGTTCAAGCGGTAGCAAGCTTGTCTAGCAAGCTCAAGGATGTGAGTTCAAACTTCAGTACTACCAAACAAAAACAAAAACAAAAACAAAAACAAAAAACCCTAACAATTTAGAAGTGGATCTAGGATTGCTTCTTGGGGTTGAGCCTGTTGTTGACCTGATGTAATTACTAACTTTTTCAAACATCTGGATGTGACTTTTAGGAAGTGTTTTAATCTCTCTGAGCATCTTTCTCAACCTGTAAACTGAGGTTAACAGCTGGTGTCAAAGGGTATGGACTCTGGGGTTATGATGACTTTGGGACCACATCAAGACTTTGCTATTTGAGTGTACTTTAAAAAAAAAATTTCTGGGGTCAGTCTGCTCATCTGTAGTATGGGACCAAGCCAGGGCCTGCCTTAGAGAAAGGTTTCGAGGGTTTGTGGAGAGGCAGTGTAAGGCACTGGGGAACTGAGATCGTTCCAAGGGGTCCATCTGCGGTCCCAGGGGTGGGTGGACATCCCGGAAGGTGTTTCCCTGTAGCCCACGTTCACTTGCAGAGCTATTTGGCCCTCAGTGTCTTTTAAAACATTTGGAATACTTGCTTTCTGTAAAAATATCGAATATTTGATAGTCAAATCCAGATTCCAATTACAAAAAATTAAAGAACTCTGGGTCTGTGTTCCATTGGCAGCAAGCTGTGGTCTCTGATGAAGGCCTGGGCCCCTGAGGTGGGCAGATCTCAAAGGACCATGACCCCAACTTGGCTGCCTCAGTCACTCTCTGTTCCCTCCTGCTCGAGATGCCTGAAAGCCTGAAGGCTTTGATTCAGTTATATTTTTAGGTTGTGTTTTAGGATCCCCTCCTCTCATTTCATCAAGGAAGCCTGGTTGCCCTAAGCCAGTGGGCAGTGAAAGGGACACCAGTCTCAAAATTAGCATGGAAGGTCACCTGGGTGTTGACCCTTTCCAGTTTTGGGACTTTGTGCAAATACTTTCCATTGTCATGGCTTCCCTATTTGTAAAATGTCAGCTCATCATTGTAACAGTCACTGGGCAGTCAGGGCAGGTCTCTGTGGACTCCACAGGGTGGGAGAGAGAGGAGGGTGGGGTGGGGGAGCACAGGAGAGGCAGGAGGGGCTTCCCCACCAGACCAGCCAGGAACTGCTGTCGGCCATTATTCAGAAATCACAAGTGGCTTCACAGCTGTCCCCAGTACCCACAGGGGGCAGGGTTCCTTACTGAAATACATGGTTGCTCAAGTCCCTTCTATAAAATGATGTAGGATTTGCATAGGACTGGGCACATCCCCCAGTGTCTGGATGACTTGTAACACCCAACACAGTGTCAATGCTAGGTAAATGGTTGTCCTACTGTATTGTTAAGGAAACAGTGAGAAGGAACAAAAGACTGTATATGTCCTGTACAGATGCAGATTTTCCCCCCAGAATACTCCATTTTTGATCCTTGGTTAGTTGGATCCTGGGATGTGGAGCCCATGGGTTCAAAAAGTCCATTGTATATAGAGACTCAAGGAGATGGTGGGTGCTTGGTTTAGTCTCGTGGTGGGAGGTCGTGGGTGCTTGATTTAGCCTCATGGTGGGAGGGGACAGGACAGGGCTTCGCTGAGTTGTTGATGGGCTGAAACTCAAAGGAAAACGTGCCTTTGCCAAAAGGTCAAGATGACCTAAGACCCCTGGCTAATTACAGTGCACAGGCTACTACAGGAGTTGGTTAGGCAGTCATTTACTGCTATAGCTTGTCTCCCTGGTGGGTAGGAGAAGGGAGGGCTCTGCCGTCCTCTGGACACCTCTCCAGGGTCCTGGTGAGTTGACAGCAGAGGCTGCCTTGGGAAATTCCCCCTGGCAGACTAATCATTGCCAAGAAAAATGAGCAACTGGAGAACAGAGGTTTTAGGAGAAACTTAACAGTCATGAGTACAGGAGTTGAGACAGAGTTAAAAACAGGATTTTGGCCCTTTCCATCTGGAGCCAATGCTGAGCCTGATGACTGGAGAAAATAATGCAATCCAATTGTTCCTTTGGGTCATTTCTGGGAATATGATGACACGTTTCCAAAACTGGAAGTCTGTGCACATTAAGAGAGAATTTCAGGGCTTGATCTTACACCCTCCCTTAGCTGTCCCCACAGTCTCCCCATTCTGGGCCCCCTGGTACACAGCAGGTGCCCGTTCTCTGTGCAATACCACTTCATTCAAGGTGACCTAGTTTTTTCCACACTGGACTCTGGTAGGTGTGAGGATGCTTTTAGCTGCTCAAGAAAACCCCAGGCTGCTGCTCCTCTCTGCCCTGCGTTTGGCAAACATCTTCTGAAGAAGGAATGCTGAGAATTTCCCTTTCCATCACTCAGATCATCTGGCTGGGGGCTGGCCCTTCCCCAAGAGCCCAGTGGACACAGTTGGAGCAGGGTGGGGTCCAGGCACATCGCTGAGCTGGGAGTCAGGGCCTCCCCTCCTGCTGGAAGGCCACAGTGGCACAAGGCTGACCAAGGTCAGTGAGTCCCAGGTGGGGTGGGTGCCACACCCGGGAAGCAAGTAGAAGGAGGCCAGGCAAAGGGAGGCTCTGTGTATACCCCTGGGTAAAGCCTCTGAATTCCCCAGAACCTCACTACTGGACTAGGACATCTCCAAGACATCTGCAGAGAGGATCCAGGTTTGGGGAAGCCCAAAGTTCACAGGAGTTTTTCTTTTTTAAAGAGTCATCTTTGAGGAAACAAAGCTAGAAATATGAAATTAAGTATAGAGCCTTAGAAAGAGCCCTTGCAAGGGAGAGAGGAGCCCTGAGGCACAAGCTAGGTGAGCTTTTAGTTTTCATTGTTAACAGACAGACAACCCGAACACAGTGGATGTTTCAGTGGGTGATTTGTGAATCTGTCTTTGCTGGCTCCCCTGATGGTCAGCAATAGGTGGGACCGGGTGGGCATGCGGCCTGGAAGGCCTGGTGTGTGAAGGGATATCCTTGGGCTAGGATGTGTTCGGGAAAGTCAGCAGGATTAGTTCAATGTCAGCAGACAATGTCAGGCCAGCTAAAATGCCAAGTGCAGAATAGCAGGATGTAATTCAGAGAGGCCACCACAGCTGACAAGGGGGAAGGAGTCAGGAATGAGCTGGACAGGGTTCAGGATGCCAGTGGTTAATGTCACATGGTGGCCTTAGGTAACATTTCTGAGCCACTCAACACGTGACTATTCAGATTGGCTTCATGATAGGATGAGCAGATGATTTTGTTTGCTAGATTTTGCGTGAGAGGAGTTGAGTTTTCATTTTAGAGCCTGGTAGATGTAGAACCTTGTAGATTGCACCCTTATATATAGACTGATTTCCATAGATCTAGATTTAAACTTGGGTCAAATGATCTTTTTTTTTTGTCCCCTGTGGTGAGATCATTTCTTTAGTTGTAAATAGGAACTTCTAGGGTAAAGAGGACTGGCAGGCTTTAGAGGCAGACAGTTCTGCACTGGGGGCTTGGTGGTAGAATGCCGGCCTAGTGAGCTCAAGGCCCTGAGTTCAAACCCAGTACCACACACACAATATATAAATATAATATGATACCAATTATGTAAAATTTAAAACACACAGTATCATTTATTTGTTTATATAGATCTCAGTAAAAAGCATAAAGGCACAGAGGGAAGGACTGACTACTTTTAGAAGTAGAAGGTTCTGGGCTGGTGGAGTGGTTCAAGTGGTAGAGTGCCTGGCCTGATAAGCTCAAGGCCCTGAGTTCAAACCTCAGTACTGCCAAAAAAAATTAGTATAGTTACCTAACTAACTATAATGGAATGTTTCAGAAATTACTTTATGTCAGGAATTTTGTTGCTTAAGAAATAGAAAAGGTCTCTAATAAATGTGGTGATTTTATACATGTTTAATATAGCCTGTGTTTATCTTGAACTTGTTTTATCTTTTATTTCATGTTTCTTAAGGCATGAGATTGTTAAAATTAAAAAGGAAAGGGCTCAGTGTTGGGCACTTACATGGTGTTCAGCACATGTTTTGTCTTGATCAAGTTTTAAAAGAGCATTAAATAAACTAAGGAGTGTGGAAGTACCTTGAGCAGGACCTGTTTGTCCTCTCCTTCCCCTGTTTTCAGGTCCTGGTCCAGCCTCCCACTGGAGGGTAGGTACAAGAGGGCCAGGCTGACTTCTGGGATGTGACAGGAACATGCAATTCCCCGCCCCGCCCCCCATCCAAGGATCTGGGAGGCTCCGTAAGCACCAGAATCATCAGTGGTGGCAGCCAGCCTCAGAGGCCAGGACAGTGGGCATTAGCCCAAGCCTGGTCCTATGTCCCTGCCTCCAACAGGACAGCAGGACATTCTTTTGCCAAACCCTGCAGGTATGGCTGCTAGGCAGGTTAGAGAAAGATGGACATCCTAGCTGCCCCATGCCTCCCTTTTCTTGCTGCTGTATTTCTCACTAATGCACACCCCTAAGATCCCCTTAGGCAGTGGACTTCCTTACCTTTTTAGGATAATTAGCAAAACTGTTACGCAATAATTACGTGACTTGGTTTCCATGGTGATTTGCATGCTCTGCCTCAGGATGCTTTCTAAAGAGCCTGTCTTAATCCCCCCAGTCCTACCTCAGCGAGTCTGCCATTTCTCATTACAGAAAGTTTCCTTAAGCAAGGAGTGCATTTCTTAATGCTCATTTCACCAGGATAAAAATTGCAATCTCAAAAATCTCAATTTTTTTTTTTAGAAAAAAAATTATACTTTGCAAACAAAGACTTCTTGGGTTCAAATTCATTAATTTGCATCAAATGCAGCCTGTAATTGAGAGAAAGTTATTTCTAATCACGAGGTTCTTTGTCATCAAGAGGTATTAACCCTCCTGGCACACGTGATGTTAAGCAGCTTAGAGACACTTAGATTTGTGCCTGTGTGGCTCCTTCATGCACACAGGCATTGAAACCTTGAGGACTCGGTTCAGAGACCTGTCCAAAATGCATGAAGACTTCTGTGCCCTCATGGAGTGCTGGCAGGTGGACCAGCACCGAGAAATAGCACCTTGGTGGGAACAAATCATTTGAGCCGATCCTGCTGGGAGTCATGCAGTGTGGACAATCTCTTAATGAATGTAGACTTGCACTGTCTTGTGCATTGTTTACCCAGCTGCACCTATGACTACTTCAATAATTTAAAGCAATTTGTTACTGGGATAACTTGACTGATTGTGATCAATAAGCCAGAAGTAGAGAATCTAACCTAAACTGCAGGAAGGCCTCAGCTGGTCTTCCTGGGCAGGAAAAACAGCTCCTTGCTTAACCCTTTCTGCCCCTGAAACATCTCAAGAGTGGTCTGAAAGGCCAGACATGGTGGCTCACACCTGTAATCTCAGCTACTTAGGAGGCAGAGCTGTAGATGAATGTAGTTCAAGTCCTAGGCAAAAAGGTAGTGAAATCTGCCAGGTACTGGTGGCTCACACCTGTAATCCTCTACTCAGGAGGCAGAGATCAGGAGGATCGTGGTTTGAAGGCACCCCAGGCAAATAGTTTGCGAGGCCCTATCTTGAATTAACCCTTCACCAAAAAAGGGCTAGTGGAGTGGTTCAAGGTCTAGGCCCTAAGTTCAAACTCCAGTACCACAAAAACAAAACAAAAGTTAGTGAAATTCTATCTCAATAAAGAAAACTAGGCATGGTGGTACATGCCTGTCAGCACAGCTACTCTGGAGATGGATTGCTAGCCTTAGGCAAAGGTGTGAGTCTCTATCTGGAAAGTAACCTTTAAAGGAGAAAGATGGAGGAGGTGAATTCAACGATGATATGTTGTAAGAACTTTTATAAATGTCACAATGTACCCATGATACAACAATAATTAAAAAAAAAAAGAAACTGAAGCAAAAGGGCTGGGGGGTGTGGCTCATGTGGTAGAGAGCTTGTCTAGCAAGCGTAAGGCCCTGTGTTCAAATCCCAGTACCGCAAAAAAAAAAAGTGGTCTGAAGAGATGCCTGTTGGTACGCCTCGGTGCAAAGCCATCCAGCACCGAAATGTGTCTGGCAACTTGCCTCCCTGTGGCTGTCACAGTGTGGTTCACAAGTGGCTGCTTGGGCTCTGACTTCAGCATCCGCATCATCTAGGCCTAGTTGACAGTGTAAAATGCTCACACCTGAAGAGCTGGAAACTCTGGGCCAGGTGTGATAAGCGGTGAGCTAATAAGCCCCCCAGGTGATTCCAATGCACGCTCAAGTTCAAAGCCTTCAGGACCTTGTCAGGACCAAGTGTCAAGATAAGAACTGAAAGTAGAAGTGGGGTTCGGTTGTGACACACGCCAAGGCTGCTTTATTGTGGCCCACAAGAATTCTGAGCAACAGGCTATGAGTCTTGTTACTCACATGCCCAGGTTGCACCCCCATGACTTCTAGCACCTTCTCCCCATGACATACCCCATCCCTCTGGCTCTGCGCCATGGCTCCTGGAAACAGTTCCCTCCTTCATATCCGACAGGGAGACTTCTGTTTCTGCACATATCGCAGCTGCCAGAATTGACAGGAGTGACAGCTATTACAAACCGTGTCGTTTTATCACCTCTCCCTAACAACTGACTATGACATTCCCTCCAAACCCCCAAACAAGGCTACAGTAGGATGAGTTCAGTGAGTCCCTTTGAGAATCACATTTCCTGAGTCTTCTCCACTTTCCTGGGACAGAGGAGTGGCTCTTACTGATAATTGAATCAACAGTCAGAGTTTCATTTATCATCATTTCGAATTAAGCAGTATCTCTAACCACCCCCAAGAGGCGCAAAAGCGATGACTTCAGTGCTCGAATGTGTCAGTGCACAGCTTCAGAGAAATACGACTTACACTCTGTGTACCTCACCTATTTCAAGTGTGCAAGTCAACGCTGCTTAATGTATCCCCAGCAACGTGCAGCCATCACTCCCACCACAATCAATTTTATTTATTTATTTTTTCTTTTATTATTCATATGTGCATACAAGGCTTGGTTCATTTCTCCCCCATGCCCCCACCCCCTCCCTTACCACCCACTCCGCCCCCTCCCTCTCCCCCCCAATACCCAGCAGAAACTATTTTGCCCTTATTTCTAATTTTGTTATAGAGAGAGTATAAGCAATAATAGGAAGGAACAAGGGTTTTTGCTGGTTGAGATAAGGATAGCTATACAGGGCATTGACTCACATTGATTTCCTGTGCGTGGGTGTTACCTTCTAGGTTAATTCTTTTTGATCTAACCTTTTCTCTAGTTCCTGGTCCCCTTTTCCTATTGGCCTCAGTTGCTTTTAAGGTATCTGCTTTAGTTTTCTCTGCGTTAAGGGCAACAAATGCTAGCTAATTTTTTAGGTGTCTTACCTATCCTCACCCCTCCCTTGTGTGCTCTCGCTTTTATCATGTGCTCAAAGTCCAATCCCCTTGTTGTGTTTGCCCTTGATCTAATGTCCACATATGAGGGAGAACATACGATTTTTGGTCTTTTGGGCCAGGCTAACCTCACTCAGAATGATGTTCTCCAATTCCATCCATTTACCTGCGAATGCTAACATTTCGTTTAAAACGCTTTCGTTAACCCCCAAAGAAACCCTGCACCCTTTAGCCATGTCTTCCCACCTCCCCTTTCTCTACAACCCTAGGCACCCGGAATCCACTTTCTGCCTTTATGGATTTACCTGTTCTAGATAGGGAAGGTATTTCGTCCAAACAGAATGACACAGTCCGTGGATTCCATTAGTGTCTTGTACCCTTCTGCAGAATGTTTTCACAGTTCAGCTAAACTACACCGTGGATCGAGGTTTCGTTCTTTTTTATGACTGAATTTCAGCACATTTACTTTCTACTAATTCAGTACCATGGTGCTGCTCAAGTTAGACTGTAGTTCCAGACTCGTGTGTGTGTCTGTGTGTATTTTGTGGTACTGGGATTTGAACTCAGGGCCTCACACTTGCTAGGCAGGTGCTCTACCACTTGAGCCACTCCGCCAGCCTTGTGTGTGTGTGTGTGTGTGTGTGTGTGTGTGTGTGTGTTGATGTTGATAGATATTTACACTTCCTCTCTTCTCTCTCCTTCTTCTCCCCCATCCCCATCCCCGTCCCCTGGATTGAGTGTGTAGTGAGCAGTTTATTGGCAGGTCAGAGCTTCAGGGGCCAGGATCATTTTCTTTTTTTTTTTTTTCATTTTTCTTTTATTATTCATATGTGCATACAAGGCTTGGGTCATTTCTCCCCCCTGCCCCCACCCCCTCCCTTACCACCCACTCCGCCCCCTCCCTTTCCCCATCCTCAATACCCAGCAGAAACTATTTTGCCCTTATCTCTAATTTTGTTGTAGAGAGAGTATAAGCAATAATAGGAAGGAACAAGGGTCATTGCTGGTTGAGATAAGGATAGCTATACAGGGCATTGACTCACATTGATTTCCTGTGCGTGGGTGTTACCTTCTAGGTTAATTCTTTTTCATCTCACCTTTTCTCTAGTTCCTGGTCCCCTTTTTCTATTGGCCTCAGTTGCTTTAAGGTATCTGCTTTAGTTTCTCTGCATTAAGGGCAACAAATGCTAGCTAGTTTTTTAGGTGTCTTACCTATCCTCACCCCTCCCTTGTGTGCTCTCGCTTTTATCATGTGCTCATAGTCCAATCCCATTGTTGTGTTTGCCCTTGATCTAATGTCCACATATGAGGGAGAACATACGATTTTTGGTCTTTTGAGCCAGGCTAACCTCACTCAGAATGATGTTCTCCAATTCCATCCATTTACCAGCGAATGATAACATTTCGTTCTTCTTCATGGCTGCATAAAATTCCATTGTGTATAGATACCACATTTTCTTAATCCATTCGTCAGTGCTGGGGCATCTTGGCTGTTTCCATAACTTGACTATTGTGAATAGTGCTGCAATAAACATGGATGTGCAGGTGCCTCTGGAGTAACAGTCTTTTGGGTATATCCCCAAGAGTGGTATTGCTGGATCAAATGGTAGATCGATGTCCAGCTTTTTAAGTAGCCTCCAAATTTTTTTCCAGAGTGGTTGTACTAGTTTACATTCCCACCAACAGTGTAAGAGGGTTCCTTTTTCCCCGCATCCTCGCCAACACCTGTTGTTGGTGGTGTTGCTGATGATGGCTATTCTAACAGGGGTGAGGTGGAATCTTAGTGTGGTTTTAATTTGCATTTCCTTTATTGCTAGAGATGGTGAGCATTTTTCCTTTATTGCTAGAGATGGTGTGTTTTCTGGCCATTTGAATTTCTTCTTTTGAGAAAGTTCTGTTTAGTTCACATGCCCATTTCTTTATTGGTTCATTAGTTTTGGGAGAATTTAGTTTTTTAAGTTCCCTGTATATTCTGGTTATCAGTCCTTTGTCTGATGTATAGTTGGCAAATATTTTCTCCCACTCTGTGGGTGTTCTCTTCAGTTTAGAGACCATTTCTTTTGATGAACAGAAGCTTTTTAGTTTTATGAGGTCCCATTTATCTATGCTATCTCTTAGTTGCTGTGCTGCTGGGGTTTCATTGAGAAAGTTCTTACCTATACCTACTAACTCCAGAGTATTTCCTACTCTTTCTTGTATCAACTTAAGAGTTTGGGGTCTGATATTCAGATCCTTGATCCATTTTGAGTTAATCTTGGTATAGGGTGATATACATGGATCTAGTTTCAGTTTTTTGCAGACTGCTAACCAGTTTTCCCAGCAGTTTTTGTTGAAGAGGCTGCTATTTCTCCATCGTATATTTTTAGCTCCTTTGTCAAAGATAAGTTGCTCATAGTTGTGTGGCTTCATATCTGGATCCTCTATTCTGTTCCACTGGTCTTCATGTCTGTTTTTGTGCCAGTACCATGCTGTTTTTATTGTTATTGCTTTGTAATATAGTTTGAAGTCAGGTATTGTGATACCTCCAGCATTGTTCTTTTGACTGAGTATTGCCTTGGCTATTCGTGGCCTCTTGTGTTTCCATATAAATTTCACAGTAGATTTTTCAATCTCTTTAATGAATGTCATTGGAATTTTGATGGGAATTGCATTAAACATGTAGATTACTTTGGGGAGTATCAACATTTTTGCTATGTTGATTCTACCAATCCATGAGCATGGGAGATCTCTCCACTTTCTATAGTCTTCCTCAATCTCTTTCTTCAGAAGTGTATAGTTCTCCTTGTAGAGGTCTTTCACATCTTTTGTTAGGTTTACACCTAGGTATTTGATTTTTTTTGAGGCTATTGTAAATGGAATTGTTTTCATACATTCTTTTTCCACTTGCTCATTGTTAGTGTATAGAAATGCTAATGATTTTTCTATGTTGATTTTATATCCTGCTACCTTGCTATAGCTATTGATGATGTCTAGAAGCTTCTGAGTAGAGTTTTTTGGGTCTTTAAGGTATAGGATCATGTCGTCTGCAAATAGGGATATTTTGACAGTTTCTTTACCTATTTGTATTCCTTTTATTCCTTCTTCTTGCCTAATTGCTCTGGCTAGGAATTCCAGTACTATGTTGAATAGGAGTGGAGATAGTGGGCATCCTTGTCTAGTTCCTGATTTTAGAGGGAATGGTTTCAGTTTTTCTGCATTAAGTATAATGCTGGCTGTAGGTTTGTCATATATAGCTTTTATAATGTTGAGGAACTTTCCTTCTATTCCTAGTTTTCTTAGAGCTTTTATCATGAAATGATGTTGGATCTTATCAAAGGCTTTTTCTGCATCTATTGAGATGCTCAAGTGGTTTTTGTCTTTGCTTCTGTTAATGTGGTTTATTACGTTTATTGATTTTCGTATGTTGAACCACCCCTGCATCCCTGGGATGAAGCCTACCTGGTCGTGGTGAATAATCTTTTTGATGTGTTGCTGAATTCGATTTGCCATTATTTTGTTGAGGATTTTTGCATCAATGTTCATTAAGGAGATTGGCCTATAGTTCTCCTTTTTGGAGGTGTCTTTGCCTGGTTTTGGGATAAGTGTAATACTGGCTTCATAAAATGTATTTGGCAGTTTTCCTTCCCTTTCTATTTCATGGAACAGTTTAAGGAGGGTTGGTATCAGTTCTTCTTTAAAGGTCTGATAGAATTCAGCAGAGAATCCATCAGGTCCTGGACTTTTCTTTTTGGGGAGACTCTTGATTGCTGCTTCAATTTCATTTTGTGTTATAGGTCTATTCAGGTGATTAATTTCCTCTTGGTTCAGTTTTGGATGATCATATGTATCTAGAAATCTGTCCATTTCTTTTAGATTTTCAAATTTATTTGAATATAGGTTCTCAAAGTAGTCTCTGATGATTTCCTGGACTTCCATGGTGTTTGTTGTTATCTCCCCTTTTGCATTCCTAATTCTACTAATTTGGGTTTTTTCTCTCCTCATTTTAGTCAGGTTTGCCAGGGCTCTATTGATCTTGTTTATTTTTTCAAAGAACCAACTTTTTGTTTCATTAATTCTTTGTATGGTTTTTTTGGTTTCTATTTCGTTGATTTCAGCTCTTATTTTTATTATTTCTCTCCTTCTATTTGTTTTGGGATTTGCTTGTTCTTGTTTTTCTAGGAGTTTGAGATGTATCATTAGGTCATTGATTTGGGATCTTTCAATCTTTTTAATATATGCACTCATGGCTATAAACTTTCCTCTCAAGACTGCCTTAGCTGTGTCCCATATGTTCCGGTAGGTTGTGTTTTCATTTTCATTGACTTCCAGGAATTTTTTAATTTCCTCTTTTATTGCATCGATGATCCATTCTTCATTAAGTAATGAGTTATTTAGTTTCCAGCTGTTTGCATGTTTTTTGTCTTTACTTTTGTTGTTGAGTTCTACTTTTACTGCATTGTGGTCAGATAGTATGCATGGTATTATTTCTATTTTCTTATATTTGCTGAGGCTTGCTTTGTGCCCTAGGATATGATCTATTTTGGAGAAGGTTCCATGGGCTGCTGAGAAGAATGTCTATTGTGTAGAGGTTGGATGAAATGTTCTGTAGACATCTACTAGGTCCACTTGATCTATTGCATATTTTAGATCTTGGATTTCTTTATTGATTTTTTGTTTGGATGACCTATCTATTGATGATAATGGAGTGTTAAAGTCTCCCACAACCACTGTGTTGGCGTTTATATATGCTTTTAGGTCTTTCAGGGTATGTTTGATGAAATTGGGTGCGTTGACATTGGGTGCGTACAGATTGATGATTATTATTTCCTTTTGGTCTATTTCCCCTTTTATTAGTATGGAATGTCCTTCTTTATCTCGTTTGATCAATGTAGGTTTGAAGTCTACTTTGTCAGAGATAAGTATTGCTTCTCCTGCTTGTTTTCGGGGGCCATTGGCTTGGTAAATCTTCTTCCAGCCTTTCATCCTAAGCATATGCTTATTTCTGTCAGTGAGATGAGTCTCCTGTAAGCAACAAATTGTTGGATCTTCTTTTTTAATCCATTTTGTCAAACGGTGTCTTTTGATGGGTGAATTAAGTCCATTAACATTAAGTGTTAGTACTGATAGGTATGTGGTGATTCCTGCCATTTAGTTATCTTAGCTGTTTGAAGGTTTGATTGTGTGTACCTAACTTGATGTTACTCTCTACTGTCTTGCTTTTTCTTACAGGATCATTTTCTTAACCTTTCCTCTTGTAAATGTCAAGGTCACTTGGCCCACAGTAGAGCAGCACAGGAGGCAGTGATTAGTGGCTCCCAGCTGCTTCCACCACAGAGTGAAGAGTTTACCCATCTTGGAGCAGCCTAGGTTGGTGGCTCTCCAAGGCATGATCTGGAGGTCGGACCTCTGAGACAGTCACATAGGACTTCTCTGAGGTTCCTAACTCATGTCTGGAGTCTCCAGCTTTATGGAAGGTTTTGTTTTGATGGTGATGGTTTTGGAGTTTGAACTTGGAGTTTGAACTCAAGTCCTCATGACTGCTTGAGCCATACCTCCAGCCCTTTTTGTTATGGTTACTTTTTTTTTTTTTTGGTACTGGGGTTTTGAACTCAGGACCTACACCTTGAACCACTCCATTAGCCCTTTTTTAATGATGGCTTTTTTTGAGATAGGATTTCTTGAACTATTTACCCAGGCTGGCTTTGAACTGCGATCCTCTGATCTCTGACTCCTGAGTAGCTAGGATTACAGGTGTGAGCCACCAGTGCCTGGCTCATTCTGGTTACTTTTGAGATAGGTTTTCACTGTTTGTCCAGGCTGGCCTGAACCGAAATCCTCCTATTTTAGGCTTCCCACAGTAGCTGGAATGATAGATGTGTGCCACCACACCTGTTTTTTTCCATTGAGATGGGGTCTTGAGAACTTTTTTGCCCAGGGTGGTATTGAACCACAGTCATCCCGATCTCTGCCTGCTAAGTAGCTAGGATCACAGATGTGGGCCACTGCACTTGGCCTACAGAAGCACTTCTTGATCTTCTAAATACTTCTGAGCACCCCACCTCACCGTACCTAGGACTGCACCAACCAAAGGATGTGGGTCCAAGAATAATTAGGGCTTTGTGGTGAGGGCGGAGGGGGCCACAGTTACATCACTGAGTCCAACACAGTCATTTCCCAGGTGAAGAGCATGAGGCTTGACAGGTACCATGACTTACCTGAGGCCTCCCAGGAGTGTGGGCAGAACCAGGTCAGGAGTGGCTTCAACTGATGGATGGTTACCCTCCCAAAGTGCACGACATCTGAATTCATTGCAGAGGCTGAGTTCTTCCCTTCTAAAACCTTTTGCTTTTTCCTCTGAAATAAGCCTGTCTCTTACATGGGAACTCGGAGACTATCCTATTGCTTGTGTCACCTCCTGGGATTAGAAGATATCATCCTTTTTCTGCTGTGCAGTCTCAAAGGTTCTTTCTGGTTTCAGCTCAGGTTCCCCCTCCCCAGCCCTAAGCTTCTGACTTGTATGTCCAGCTGTGTTCTGGATATTGCTACTCAGATGCTTCAGACATAAAATGTGCAGCATGAAACTCTGACTATTTCCTCCCGAGAAACAAGTCATTTCCTGCTCTCAGTTTTTTTCTCATAAGTGGCACCGGTGTCCTGCTAGCTGCTCCAGTGAAAAACACAGGAAGCATCATGAATAGATTTTTCTCCCTCATCTGCACATGGACTTCACTGGTGTACTCCAAGGTACACCCGGCACCTAGTCTTGGGTCTTCTGAGTCTTCCCTGGACAGATTTTTTTTTCAGTTCTGGGTATTGCACATGCTAGTCAAGCACTGTACCTCTTGAGCTATACCCACAGCTCTTTTGTGTTTTTTTATTAGACAGACTCTTGTGCTAACCTTTGTGTGGGTTGGCCTCAAACTCGTGATCTTCCTGACTCTGCTTCTCCAGTAGCTGGGATTATAGATGAGTGTCACCACACCTGACACACCAGGGCATTCTTTCCCTAACTTCCAGATGGTATATACACATGATGCATCAGACAATGTCACTGTCTAATTCAAAAGTCTTTGATAACTTCTGGGTGCACTTAGAATCAAATCCAAATACCTCTAGGCTTTCAGGCACTCATGTCACAGACCTTTTACTTTGTCACCTCATGGTAAAATAAAAGATTTTTGGGCAAGGACTCTTGTCTTCCCCACCATCAAATTTGCAGTGCTTCTATTCACAATAGCCAAGTTATGGAAACAGCCAAGATGCCCCAGCACTGATGAATGGATTAAGAAAATGTGGTATCTATACACAATGGAATTCTATGCAGCTATGAAGAAGAACGAAATGTTATCATTCGCAGGTAAATGGATGGAATTGGAGAACATCATTCTGAGTGAGGTTAGCCTGGCTCAAAAGACCAAAAATCGTATGCTCTCCCTCATATGCGGACATTAGATCAAGGGCAAACACAACAATGGGATTGGACTTTGATCACATGATAAAAGCGAGAGCACACAAGGGAGGGGTGGGGATAGGTAAGACACCTAAAAAATTAGTTAACATTTGTTGCCCTTAATGCAGAGAAACTAAAGCAGATACCTTAAAAGCAACTGAGGCCAATAGGAGAAGGGGACCAGGAACTAGAGAAAAGGTTATATCAAAAAGAATTAACCTAGAAGGTAACACCCATGCACAGGAAATCAATGTGAGTCAACTCCCTGTATAGCTATCCTTATCTCAACCAGCAAAAGCTCTTGTTCCTTCCTATTATTGCTTATACTCTCTCTACAACAAAATTAGAGATAAGGGCAAAATAGTATCTGCTGGGTATTGAGGGGGTGGGGGGGAGAGGGAGGGGGTGGAGTGGGTGGTAAGGGAGGGGGTGGGGGCAGGGGGAAGAAATGACCCAAGCATTGTATGCACATATGAATAAAAAAAAATTTGCAGTGCTTGGCACAAAGTGGTAACTGAGTCAGTCAGCTGTTGGTTCTACTTCTGCCTTGACCTCTGCTGCCTTTCCTGACTGCTTGACTCTAGCTGGGCCCACTGCAGGCCATGGATTCCAGAGCTGTGAACAAGGTTGTTCAGTGATTTGGGGGATGAATGCACTCATTTGAAATTGTCCATATCATCACACAAGGTATGTGTGTTTTGACACCTAATGATAAAGTATGACATGTAGACTGGAATTTGTTGAGAAGGGTTGATTTCTCCTGAAAGCTTTCTGTCCTTTCATCTGCAGGCTAAGTTGTCACTTGAGTGGGGATCCTGGGGTCTCACGGCCACCTCCTGGTGTTTTCTCCAGAGGTCAAGCTGAGGATCTTGAGGCCCTACCCTGAAGATTACTTCCAGGTGAAATGACCCTCTGGGAATGAAAAGGGCCTTCACAGTGAGGAGCCACTACCATTTTTGCATCTGAGAAGGGAAATGCTAAGCCATAAAGTATTCCTGGTTAATGAGATAGAAGGGAAAAGCGGCTCTTCTCAAAAGCGTGACTTCCAGTAGCAGTGGGCCCCTGCACTCATAAATACTGAGCCTGGCTCCTAGGTGACCACAGATAATGCATGGGGCAGAGGGCTCGCTGGGTAGGGAGGGAGCTTGAGCCACTTCCTCCTCCCCCTTCAAAGGCAGCTCCCCCTGTGCAAGTCCTCCATCCCTATTGGGGTTTGAACTCAAACTTGCTAGGCAGGTTTTCTATCACTTGAACTATTCTGCCAGTGGTCACCTCCCTCCCTTTTTGTGCTGGGTATTTTCGAGATAGGGTCTCACAAACTATTTGCCTGGGTTGGCTTTGAACTGTGATCCTCCTGATCTCTCTCTGCCTCCTGAGTAACTAGTATTACAGGTGTGAGCCACACTGGTACCTGGCTAGTTTGCTTTTTAGATAGGGGTCTTTTGATTTTGCCTGGGCCAACCTCAGACCCCAATCTTCCTACCTCTGCCTCTCGAGTAGCTGGACTATAGTCATACATTATCATACTTGTCCTCCCCTGGCCCCATCCCAACTTTTGAGGTACCTTCCTTTGTCCAGGAATTGGAATGGCGCCATGGGCTCTGCCTGTGCACCCCGACAGATACATTGTGAAATCAGACTGAGGTACATCCTAGGAAGAAGGGAAGCTCTTCCTCTGCTCTTTAGTCAGAGGGATTTTCTGAATGCTGATGACATTCGCAGGTGGGGATCCAGCTGTGATAAAAGACTGAGCTCATATTCCTAAGAAGTGAAATTGACCTAGAATTAAAGGACTTTAAGATGAGCGATGGGTGTAATATTAGAGGAACATTCAGGTCAGGGACACAGAATATGGAATGTTCAACACTGAGGGTGGAGTAAGGAGTCAGGGAAGGTGGCCCTTCCAGGGGGCAGAAAGCCTGAGCAAGGGCCTGGGGGTGGCAGAAGTGTCTTGGTAACCATGTGGAGATCAATCTGGCCAAAACATCAGATTTGGAAGTAGACCATCCTATAAGGTCATCACTGGGAGGGTCTGACTGGCATGGTAGAGATCATAGCTACAGGGTGATGGGGTGCGGATGGGGTGGGAGAGCAGAGAGCAGGCTATTGTTCTAGTCCAGCCAAGGCTGCTGCAGAGATGGAGAGGAGGGGCAGCAAAGAGAGGCCATGTGGACAGACTTAGAGACGATGAGAACCTGCTTGAGCACAGGGTGGGTCAGTAGCCTGAGATGGGGGATATGGTTAGAGGACACAGTTAGGTTTGGGGGCATGGTGTTAGTTCAGCATTGGACATATTGATTTTGAGGTATGTGAGGATGTCCTGAAGGTGCAGAGCTCAGGTTTGGGGCCCAAGGACATTGTCACATCAGAACTATGCTCAGCTTGGCCCTGGGAAACATCAGTTTTAGAGTAGAAATGGATTCCAAAGTGGATGAGATTGCAGATAGATGTGTACTGGGCCCAACTGGTCAATAGTCTGTGTGACAACATGTCTCATCCAGTGCCCTGAATCCCTTGTAACCAGGTGAAACCAGGCGTTCTACTGTAAGGACCATTCCCTGACCTTGCATGGCCGTCTTGCTATGAGCATCTGCGTAGGCCAGACACAGTTTTTGGGTGGAGGGCAGAGGGACAGAATGTAGTATATTTACTATCATACTGGCTGGGTATTTGAGAGGCAAATAAGTTTGAGCTAGGAGATCTAGGATATCTGGGGACTACGTCTTGGACCACTGGGACCCAAATCATCTGAAACAAAGAAATGCAGACCCTTGGTACCTGCGAGTCTGTGGTTCCATGGAGACCGCCTCTGAGGAAGAACTCACATCTCTGGATGCATTGAGTTCAGTGCTGCACTGAGGATGCTGGATTCATTTTTCCTATCATTCTGCCCAACGTCTACTAGAGATGCCACCTTTCAACACATCACAAATTGTCACTTTATCACTTCAGTTAAGCATTTTGTGAGGCAAATTTTCACAAAATGAAGGGCAGGGAAACACTCAGCAGATCACACAACAATTTCAACACAACTGATGGCAACAAGGGACTGACTGAGGGCTTCTTGGTGTCTATGAGCTGTGGAATGTGTGTGTGGGAATTAAAAAATTTTGTTTTGGAAATTTCTTTCGATTTTTAAAAATTTAATGTATTTGTTTTGACCGTGATTGGTCAAAACCATGTGTAATAAATCCATGGATAAGGCAGGCTTACTGTATGTGGGGTGAAAATCTGGGGCATGTATTACCTAGTCGAGCTCTTCTTTCTTGGTCTGAACTCTACTTTTTCTGTTGGGGCAGAGGCGGAGGCAAGTTGTTAAACACACAGAAAGAGGCACTGATGAGTTATTGACATCTTCAACCAAGGACACAGCGGTGGGTCAACAATCAATGGCTTTTCTTACCAGTCTGAATGCTCCCATGGCTGAGTCTAATCTTCACTCTCCAGAGACAGGTGTAGCTAACAGACAGGGTTGTGCTGCAAGAGGGGAAGCATTTGCTTTTGAGTGAATTGTTTCTTTCTTTTTTTTTTTTTTTCTGTAAGTCATGAATTGCAAAGAATACTGAGGGAAGAGCAGAGGTAGCATTGTCGATTGCAAGAGGAATGTGAATAGAGGAAGGCATCACAGCCCCTGGAAGATGAAAGGACAGAGGAGATCGTGGATGTCCCAACAGACATGGGTCCAGGAGGCAGGGTTCTGGGGACATCAAGCTGCCTGGGTAAGGATGGGGAACATATATTCAAACTGGACCACATGAGAGGAAGTAATGCCCTGGCTTCATATTACTGAGCAGGTCAGGGATCAGTGAGCATCAGGAATGACCGGATGCACCAGGTAATGGCTTTCTCCATCACTTTCCTCTTTGTGGATCTGGTTTTGGACAGGCTTTTCCCATGTGGTGGCACAGTGGCTACCAGCAGCTGTGGGTTTTTTCATATAGCTTAGCAATATTAGCTGAAAGATAGTCCTGGCAAAAGTCTCAGAGCTGAATCTCATTTGTGTCCATTGGACACCAGTCCATGCCTGAGCCAATCAGCATGGCTCCAGAGATGGACCCTCTGATGGACGCAGCTTGGGTTGCGTATGTCTTCCTGTCGAGATGGGGAGAGATGGAGCCATCCTTAATGAAATGACATGGATGGGAATGGGTTGGAGAGAAGGCTATTTTTCCAAGAAATCCTAGGTGAGTGAAGTCAGTAAGATCGAAGCGACTGGAGTGTTGCTATGAGGTGGGGGAGGGCCTGGCAGCAGGTGGCTTCAGTTGCATTGTAGTTCTTGGCAATTTCTATGTTCACAGTAGGGCCCTAGTATCAGGAAGAGCATGGTCTACTGAAGACAGGTGGGGCCTTGGGGGCCAGTTTAGCCTTGGGGTTCAGTGAAAGACACCAGTTGTACAAGGGATTTGGGCATCAGGAAGGATAACTGAACATTCCCAGCATTCAAGACCCAAGTCCAAAGTTGGAGGCAATGGTGGTGGATTTTAGACCACATGGCAGACTCATGGGGCCTGGTGAAGAGATCTCAGGGTGGAGGTGGCCACAGAGCAGGAGGGTCAACCCAGTTTTTACCAGAGTCATACCTTATGTCTACTTTGTATAATACACTTCTGATTTAAGTAAGGATTTAGCTGGCTACAAAGCCTCAAAAAAGTCCACTGGACAAGGGTGGTTGGAAGGCTACATCTTAGAAGGCAGATCTGTTCCTGCACAAGTGGGTGGCATGTCTCACCTTCAAGGAAGAGGTAGCACCTAGAATGCCACCTATGTGTCCTACTATTGTAAGCAATAGGCCTAGACCCTGGGGTAATCGCAGGGAGCAGGCAGGGACTGCTGACCCCTTAAGGCAGGGAGGAGTGGCTACTGGGTTTTGTAGAGTGGGCTGGAGATTGCTGTGTGAACTCTCATAGGTTGATCGCAGGGTATCTGATAAGAAACATAGTTTCATGCCAGAAAAGTTTAGGAGACTGGGGAATGGGACCCTACCCCTGTTTCCCTAAATTCCCTAAATTCAGAGGATACTTGTCCAATAGCTAGTGCGTTCTCATCATCCTTGTATTGTTATCTTTTTTCTTGATTTTAATCTTCTTTTAAAGATTGGAGGTGACTATGAAGAAAGACCCATCCATTTTACATCTAGTCGTCCATCCAGCTACCCTTCCACTGATGTGCTTACCACAAGGCACTTGGTACATGGAAAGGTGACATAGCCCTGGCCTCAAAGTCTGGGTGCTCCATAGGCCAGAGCCTGTGGCTGCCATGTAGACAAATAATTGCCTTGTGGTGAAATAAAGCTGATCACAGAAGGATGAGAAGTTGTCCTGGGAGCCCACCAAGAGAGCATGACATTGCAGATAGGGGTGGCTGACAGGGGTGGGATTGGGACGGGCCCACTGGGTTTTAGGGAATTGCGGTGCACACCCTAGTCAGATAGGATGACCTCTTTGTGCCTGGAACATAAAGGCTGTGCAGGGAAGAGGGCAAGGTCAGCTTGTGAAGTGTTTGGATTTTATTTCTTAGACAGTGGGGGCCATTAAAGGTTTTGAAGTCAAGGAGAAAACTGGCTTCTGCCTTGGCCTCAGTTGTATGCCAATGTCAGTGTAGGCTTCAGCCTTGTTGAGTTTGTCTGTGACCCATGTCATGAGTTCCTGGAAGTCACAATCATATCCAATCCGGGTAACAATGCCCACGCGATGAACAAAGCAGGTCAAAACTGAGATTTGGAGTTGATGATATAAACATAGTCATTTTAAATGTGCAGAGGTACAGTAAGCCTGCCTTATTTGTGGATTCATTATGTGTGGTTTTGACCAAATGCAGTTAAAAAAAAAATAAAAAGCAAATCAAAAGAAAATTCCAAAACAAAGATTTTAAATTCCTGCAAGTGCAATCCACAGCTCAGTTGAGGTGGAGAAACTGTCAGTCCCATGTTATCTTCAGCTGTATTTATATTGGTACGTGATCTGCTGAATATTTTCCTGCCCTTCATTTTGTGGAAATCTGCCTCCTCAAAAGTAGATGGTGCCCAAAAAGCAAAGGAAAATGTGCTTAATTTTAGTGATAAAGTGACAGTTTGAGATTGGTTGAAAAGCAGCATGTGGTTAGTGGAAGTTGGGAGGCATGACGGGAAAAACGAATCCGGCATTGCAGCACAGCACTGAACTCCGTGCATCCTGAGCACGTCGGGGCTCTTCCTCAATGGCGGTGTCCTTGGAGTAAGACACCGCAGATACTGTATTTCATGTGAGTAGGAACTAAAAATCTGTTTCATGTACTGAATTGTTACTCAATTGAAGTACCGATGTGGATTTCTTTGTTGCAACACAAGTTGTTGGATAATTGGAGGTATGACTGCTCTTAATTTAATAAATAAAATCACCCTTAAGAATTTTAAATAGCTAAATAAATAAGGAAATAGGTTGACATAGTCTAACAACGAATTCAGCTATTTATGCAGGTGACCTAGGATAACTTCATGAAGGAGGTATGATAGTCAGAGTAATAATAATAATATTTGTTCTTAGCAGTACCGGAGTTTGAACTCAGGGCTCAGGGCTTTGCCCTCGGGAGGCAGGTGCTTTATCACTTGAGCCATGCCCCCAGCCCTTTTTGCTGTACTTATTTTGCGGGTGGGTTTTCATGTATGCCTGAGCCAACCTGAATGGTGATCCTTCTATTTATGTTTCTCGTGTAGCTGGAGGACAACCACTTCCAGCTTTTACTGGTTGAGATGGGAGAGGGGGGTCTTGTGAACGTTTTTGTCAGAGCTGGCTTGGAACTGCAATGTTGATCTCCATCGACTGAGTAGCTAGGATTACAGTGTGAGCCACCATGCCTGGTGGAACCTTTTATTTTGAACCTCGAAATGATGATCAGAGTTTAAATAACAATGTAAAGCAGAGCAGTAGACATCACAGTTCTGATCTTTCTGGAAATGTTTACTACGTGATCATAGGATTAGTCAACTCTCTCTGCAATGATGCTGCAGAACCACCAGTGCCAGTGGTTTACAAGCACCGCTCCTTCCTGTCTGTGTTTGCAGGCCTGCAAGGGGTTTTTGATTTTGTTGGGTTTACCCAAGTCTTGGCTGGGAACTGCAGGCTCAGGTCTGCTCCTATGTCGCCATTGTTCTGGGGCAGTGGTTATTAGGACAGGTTCTTTTCATGGCAACTGGCAGCCACCTCTGGGCCAAGACAAATCACCCAAGCACCGTTCAACTGCTGCTCATCTTATGTGTCTGCCAACACGCCATTGGCTAAAGCACCGTGGTCTGGATCAATCAAGGGGCGGGTTCTTGAGTTGTGGACGTTGCTCAAGTGGTAGAGTGCCTGCCTATCAAACAGGAAGCCCTGAGTTCAAGCCCCAGTACCACCAAAACAACTCTTTCTCTACAGAGAGTTTCTGCAAAGCCATACCAGAATTATACAATGTAGAATGTCAAACTTTTACCATTTGGAATTAAAATTCAGTGTTAGAGACTTTGAGAATCTCTAACTTTTGAATCCCAGAAGTTCATTCTACATGGCAATGTTTGATTTGCTGTTTCAGTTTAATATTGATTTAAAAAGTAGACTTTAGCTCTTTAGCACGTGGCTCCATGCATACTGGAGTGTCTCTCCTCTTTCTATGTGAACACATGGATGCACTATGACTTAGAATGAGTTACATTTTCATAAGTTCATGGTAAGGTAAAATATCTTAGGCTGAAAATTCACTTAATACACTAACCTACTGAATACCGTAACCCGGCAGCACGGCTCACTATGGAAGACGTTTAAAACCCTCCCACTCACATGGCTCACAGGACTGACGCCCATTCTGCTCTGGTCCCTCACATGCCTTTTGCTATTTCGGACCTCTCGCTCCTTTGGTGCTTTTGGTTCTCTATCTCTCTGCACCTCTGTGCAATACCTTAAGGCACCCCCTTTCTTCCTTTCAAGATGCTCTCAGGGATTCTCCTCATTTTCCTTTGTTTATTCCTGTCTAGACAGTCCCTGGACGATCCCCGGGAATCAGACCCTGCTGCCTCCAGGATTGGCTCCCAGCTGACCTCTCTGTTGGGTCTGTGACATGGAAGCCAGTGCCTCCTGAAGTGCCACCTGGAGGCTCCACAGGCCTCTCCCTCAGCTTCACTCCAGATACCCCTCCTCCGTGCCTGCTACTGTGGTACCTGGTGCCACTATGTGCTTGGCACCACAGCTGCATTTTATGTTTGGTGGATGCAGGTGTGTCTATTCTGCAACCCTCACAGCTGTCCCCCCTCTTCTCTCCACAGGTACTGCTCTGCCTAACTTTCACACATGGTGGCCAGGGCCAGGGCCACACCAGCAAGCATGGTCGGGTCAGGGCCTCCATCCAGCCCTCACTGCTCCTGGTCCCTGAAGCAATGCAACCAAAGGACTGCCTTCAGCCCTGCTCTCTTACTTCAAATGCACATTATGGGGCCACCACAGACCCACCGATGTCAATCCTGCCCTGGGTGCTGGAATCTGTGTTTTCTTACTCCTCAGGGGACTGGCAGGTTCACTATTTGGGAGTCAGGTGCGGTAGCACAAAGTCAAGGTTATTTCCTGCCATATCCAAGGTCCTATCTGGAGCTTCAGCTTCTTTTCTTTCTTTCCTTCTTTTCTTCCTTCCTTCCTTCCTTCCTTCCTTCCTTCCTTCCTTCCTTCCTTCCTTCCTTCCTTCTTTCTTTCTTTCTTTCTTTCTTTCTTTCTTTCTTTCTTTCTTTCTTTCTTTCTTTCTTTCTTTCTTTCTTTCTTTCTCTTTCCTTCTTTCCTTCTCTCTCTTTCTTCCTTCCCTCCCTCCTTCCCTCCCTCCCTCCTTCCTTCCTTCCTTCCTTCTTTCTTTCTTTCTTCTTTCGCTTTCCTTCTCTCTCTCTCTCTCTTCCTCTCTCTCTTCCTTCCTTCCTCCCTCCTTCTCTCCCTCTTGCTCTCCTCATTTCTTTCTATCTTGGTTCTGGGGCTTGAATTCAGGGCCTTCACCTTGATCCACTTCGCCAGCCCTTTTTTGTGAAGGGTTTTGTTGAGGTAGGGTCTCGTGGAACTATTTGCCGGGGCTGGCTTTGAATCATGATCCTCCTGATCTCTGCCTCCTGAGTAGCTAGGATTACAGGCATGAGCCACTGGCACCCATCACTTCAGTTTCTTTACCTGCAAATTTAACTCCATACTAGCTTAGGGACTGTGAAATAAGATAAAATATGTGAAACACAGTGCACAGCCCGGATGTTACTGAACAATGCTAGCACCTCTGTCTCTGCTGAGCTCTCTGCAGGCTCCTGAGTTCTCACGTAAGTGTGAGACCCGACCCTGGCCGAGCCCATGAGGACTCTGCCATAAGGTATGGTATCATGTTTGCATTTTGCATGGCTTCCATTAATATGAGATAGAGGGTCTGCAAATGTGACCCGTGGGTATCACCCCTGTACTGGGATTCAGGTAAACCAAGCCTATGTGTTGACTCATCTCTCCAACTGCTGTCCCAGCCTTTCCTTCTCCTTGTCCCAGAGGGTGCTCGCTGGCCAGCTCCAACGGTCCAAGGGCAAGTTCTGAACACAGAACAGATTCCCAAAGCATCCCACTCGACTATGAACTCACGACAGTGTGCGCTGGGTTTTTCTCCTGTGTCCCCTGCCCAGGTCCCTGTCCATATTCTGTCCTTCTCTGGCCAGGTGACTTTGTCTGCTGGAGTCTAGTTGGGTAGGCATGTTAGTCTGCAGGAGCTGCTATGACAAGGTCCTACAGGCTGAGTGGCTTAAACAACGGGGAATTTACCTCCTCACAGTTCTGCAGATTAAAAGTCCAAGGCCTCACCTTGTGTTCTCACATGATGTCCCCTCTGTGTGTCTGTGTCCTAATCCCTCCTTATATGGGCACCAAGCAGAACTGGATCAGGGCCTAATGACTTCATTTTAATTTTACTGTTTCGTATTAGCATATATTAATTACAAAGGGGCTTCCTTGTGGTAGTCCCATATATGAATATAATGTACTTTGGTCAAATTCACTTCACTCTTTACTCTCATTTTAACTTAATTACCTCTTTAAAGCTCCTCTCTCCAAATGTTGTGACATCATGAGGTTGTGGGTGTTAGGACTTTAGTTTATGAATTTTTTTCAAGACCGTGTATTCCAGGCTGGCCTCAAACTTATGATCCTCCAGCCTCAGCTTCCCAAGTGCTGGGATTACAGGCATGATTCATCACTCCCAACTTAACTTATGATTTTTTTTTTTTGGTGATACAAGTTAGAACTAATGACCATGGACTTGCTAGGCAGGCACTGTACCACTTGAGCCACTCCCCCAACACTTTGTATTATCATTAGTTTTTGAGTAGGGTCTCACATTCATGCCTGAACTGCGATCTCCCAAGTCACACTTCCAGTGTAGCTGGGATGGCAGGCCACTACACTGTTGAAATGGGCTATCAAACTTTTTGCCTGGACTGACTTTGAACAACGATCCTCCAGATCTCCACCTCTTGAGTAGCTGGGATTACAGACATGAGCCACCATGCCTGGCTTAATTTATAAAATTTTGGGGGCACAATTCAGCCTTTGCAGTGGTCACATGCTGGAGCCCAGAGGGTGGCAGAGAGGAGCTCACGGTGTTCTCCTGGACCCCTTCCATCTGTCTGGATGGCAAAAGCAGTAGATATTCTGCCCTGGCTTGCTTTTGGAGTGTCCCTTCCTCCCAGGCAACTCCTGGTGTCATTTCTGGGCACCTCAGTATCTTTTGTTTATTCCCTCAGTCCTGCCCACACCTCTGAAATGCTCCCCTAATTAGAGTCTCTGCATTTGACCCATTTGAATTGGGTTCTGTTTCCTGCCATGATATTGACAGGTACAATTTGTCCACACATGGTATTTGCAGTCCCATCTGTCTTCTGCCTGCGTGTTCCAGGCATATCCTTCCTGTGTAATGGACAGAGCTGGGAATCCATGACTGTGGAACCACATGACAAACAAGACATGAGAGAAGAGGGGAACAGTTTCTCTCTGTAATCTGGGAAGGTGTCCTGGAGGAGGAAATGCAGGGCTCTGAGGGGTACAGAGCTGGTGAGTGAAGAAGGCAAAGGATTTAGCAAGAGCCAGAGCAAAGAGCTCCCAAAGCAGTTCTCACTGTCCCACGCTGTTGTCCGTGATGTCACCATCCATGTGGTCACTGGGCATTGAGTGTTGGCATGGTTGCCAACCTTCCCTTTCTCCTTCTCATCCATGCCTGGTCTGTCACCGAGGCTGGCTGTGTCTCCTCTGACATGCTTCTTATCCCTTGTCTCTTCTTCTCCATCTGTTCTGCCACATCTTCACGGGGTCCACGTGCCTTATCAGTCAGCTCAAGGCTGAAAGAAATGCAAATGGTTGAGTGGTTGAGTGTTTCTTGGACTTCTGTCTACAAAGCATCTTGTAGACAGAAGTCCAAGTTAAGTCTAGTTAAGATGCCCAGGTGGCTTAACTAGATTATCTTTTTTTTTTTTTGTGGTACTGGGTTTTGAACTCAGGGCCTTATGCTTTCTAGACAGGGGTTCTATTGCTTGAGCCACAACCACAACTCTTTGCTTTAGTTGGTTTTTGAATGGGACCTCACCTTTTTGCCCCAGCAGTACTGGACCATGTCCTCCTATTTATGCTTCCCCTGTAGCTGGGATGACAGGCACTCACCACCATGCCCAGCTTTTGCTGGTTGAGATGGGATCTTGTGAACATTTTTTTTTTTTTTTTTTTTACCAAGGTTGGTCTTGAGTGCAATACTTCTTCAGGAGTGCCTCCTGAGTAGCTGGGATTATAAGTGTGAGTCACTGCACCCAGCTTATCTACACTGTCTTTAATTTTCATAGCATACTGGAAGGTAAGACTGTTTATCTCCATTTGCAGAAGAAACTAGGACTCAGAGGGGGTAAGGAGCTAAGTTGTCCCCACGCTTTGTCATAGGGAAGGATGAATATCGGTCATTTGTGCTTCCTCCAGCCTCTGGGACTCAGCTTGGACAAGTTCCTAGTGGTGATGGATTGCAAGGGGCCCCAAACTGAGCTGCTCAGAGACAGAGCTTATGCACTGAATTTAATGAGTGCACTCTCCTGAGCCAGCTGGAGACAAAAACCTCTCAGGAAATCTGGCAGGTCCATGGAGGAAGATTTTATTTCCCTGGGCAACTGGAGGTGTGCTTTCACTCAGTATGCTCCAGCCGGGAGACTGGAGCAAAATATATATATTGTCCTGAATGTTTGTGAAATTGAGAATATTTTTAGCAAATTTAAAAGCTGAGCAGGGCTCTGCTCAGATCAGGCACTCAATAAACCGTTGTTGAATGTTGTTGAATGTTGCTTATTGGTACAAAGATCCTCGGGTGAGTTTGCTCATGGGGAGATTGGATGAAGATGTCTGCTAGCCTGGCCATAAAACGTAATCTTTATGACTTCCATAAAAAGAAATGTGGACAATAGCTAGAAATGTCATCCGTGAGCACAATAAATATTTCCCTGAAGTTCCTTGGCCCATCAGGAAACCGCATCACATGCACTTTCAAAACTGTGGCCGGTTTTGACTTTATGTAAAATGCCGGTTTTGGATTGGAACCGATCGGGTTTGCAATTAGCCAAAGTGCACAATAATCATGTCCGCCCTGATTGATGTCTGGGGCCTAGAGTGTCCTTTGGATAGTACCAGGAGGGATGATGGAGAGACAGGATTTTAAGCACTATCCGAACACAGTCCATTTGGCTTCAGAACACTGTCCATTGGCTTTATTAAAAAAGGGACACATTTCCTTTTCTTTAAAAGATTATTAGAGATGACTGACTTTATGACACACTCTGTTTCAGCTTAGATGTGGAGTCCACTGCATATATTAATGAATAAAATTCCAGCAGGGGACACAGTTTTGATGCTATGGTTTCTTTATTCCATCATTTGATCAGCACCTTGCTTGGGCTGGGTTGGGGCTGAGGACTGAGAGTTGACAAGACAGAAGTCCCACCTCAAGGTGCTCACAGCCTATCGGCAGGCAGAAAATGACAACAGAGTGTCTTAGGTGCTGAGAGAGCCATGCCCAGACCACTGTGAGAGTGCAGGAAGGGAGTGGTAAAATGTGACCAGGTTGGGCAGAGAGGTTCAGGAAAATTGAAGAGGTTCTAGAAGGATGACACAAGGAGCAGGGGGAGAAGCTTCTGGGGCTGAGCAAGGGCACAGACTTGCAGGACTGGGGCTACAGGGGCTGTAGGAGTGCTCCAGGGCATGGTGGCAGGAGCTGGGGTGGCAGGGGCTTCTCGTGCCTGTCCAGGAGCCTAACCACTACCGTGGGTAACTTGGAGAATTGGTGACTGGTTCCTCCTAACGCTGTGTATAGTGCTTTCATTACTTTGGGGAAGGCTGTGCTGAAAACACACAGACAAGGTCCCAGCAATGCCAGGCTCCAGCCTGTTAACCAAACCCATCACTTTCCTGGCACGAGTGATGCTCTCCTGCCTCCCAGCTCTTTGGCTTCCTGAGAGGATCTCACCACCTCATTGTAAAGAACAGAGGGAGAGAAAATTGTACCACTGTCTCCCACATTCTTGACCATCGAGTGTCACTCAGTGCCAGAGTGGCCTCCAGTGAAGGAGCTGCTCGGGGAAGCTGGGAAGTTGGATGGCTGAGGAGATGGTGATCAGGAGGAAGGCTGCACTCATGGTCACCTGCCCTTGACCCTCGCCTTGGAGGGTATCAAGGTGTTGGCCAGGGTTGTTTGCTGGGGACTTTGAGGCTTGAGTGCTGACAAAGAAAGGCTTCTGGGACTCCTGGGAGCTGAGCTGCTGACCGGCCAAGGGGGCCACTGGAGAGAGAGGAGGAATGACCTTGACTTCACAGAGTAGTGTTTCCAGGACCACTGGGTTTTGGCACAATGGCTGGCTTTGCTGCTTTTTCCCCAGGGAGAAAGGAAAATTTCCTCTCCAAAGCCTTCCACTGGCCTCCACTGCCTTCCACCCATCCTCTAGCTGCCTCACCACCCCACAATACCTTTTCAGAACAGTATCTGCTGTGAACCATTCTAAGTACACAGACTCTGTGACAACCTCAGAGCCATGGTATTTACGGATGGCACTGGTTACGGGCCATTTCTTCTTGGCTGGACCTGGCATCAAACAGAGAGCTCTAGGCCAGCTCAGGCAGGAGGAGGTCCTAGGACACAGGTTTCAGATAGGTCATCATGGTTCCTCCTTAGAGTAGGTAATGCCACCAGAGAGGTACATGGCAGACAGCAGCTCCTGCCTCATCCTGTGTGGATGGGCATTTTTGTCCTCCTATGGAATAAGAATCTCTCTCCCCAAGGCTGGAAATCAGCAGCCCTTGTTCTGACACTTGCAAGATCAGAAACCCATTCTTTCTTCCAAGTGTTATGAATCTGATTTATAGTTTATGTGTTTATGAAGTTGGTAGCTACAAAGAATACTCCTTAAGGTATGTGACTGTCAGTCTCACTGCTCTCTAGGTGAGATATTACAGCCTCCTTCCAATGTTCCTTAAATGGCTTTTTCTTTCTATACAATCCACGGTGGTTGTCAGTTTCAATCTTCATTCTTTTCCTATTTAGAAAAGTAGTATATGCTTATGGGAAATTAAAGGGAAAAAGGGAGATGGAAAAAAAGAGGATTGTGGTTTGAGGACAGCCCAGGCAAAAGGTAGGGAGACTATATCTCAGAAACAAGCTTGGCTTGGTGGCTACACACACTTATAATCCCAGCTATTTAGGAGGCACAGGTAAAAGCAGGAGGATCAAGGTCCTAGTCTAGCCTGGGCAAAAGCAAGAGACCCTGTCTCAAAACAAACAAACAAACAAACAAACCAACTAAAACCAAAAAGGACAGGAGGTATGACTCAAGCAGTAGAATGGTTGCCTGGTAAGCACGAGGCCCTGAGTTCAAAACCCAGTACCACACACAAAAAAAAAAAAGGAAAGAAAGAAAGAAAAAGCAAATTATCCCCTGTTCTTGGCCAACCGTATATTGTCCTGTGTCACCCCTGCCATGTGACTGACTCTGCAGAGGTAGCCTGGTTCTGCAGCACTCAGGTCCTCTGAATTATTAAAATCTGGCCAGTTTGACCCTTTGGTCTCAAGTACAAACAACTTGGCTTCCTGCAGATAGGCACGTGTGGGCCCTCTGGCTGACTCCCTGCTCCCTGCTCTTCCTTATAGGGCAGCTACTCCTGAGCAAGGAGAGCAAAGCCTCCTTGCCCTTTCTCTCTGATGGACACTGGTGCCTGCCTTTCTCCCTGGCCACTGGTGTAGCTGTGTGGCAGGCCTGTGAAGATGAATGGCAGATCACGTCATGTTGTCTGATGAGTCACGTTGCTAGCATGAAGTTGCCTGCACTACTCGTACGTGGACCTTGACTTTGCCTTGGGTTGTTCTCCAGCCCCTTCCTCTGCCCCAAGATCACTAAGGATGACAAATGGTGGCAGGTGGATCCCTGTGGAAGTCACCACTCTGGAGAAAGGAAAGACCTTCTGGATTCTCTCCAAAGGGCAGAGAGACCACCAATGGAAGTATGGGAATATGTTCTATGAGGACACGTGGGATGGGCCAGAGGGACACATGAATGGCTCTCCTTCCAATTATGGATGCATTGCCCAACGTGGCCTTCCAGGACTGAGTCAGGCAGGGATTCAGTGTAAAGCCACTCATGGTGTTGATTATATCTACTCCCCACCTGACATAATAGAGTGCCTTCTTCACACCTGCTCCCAGATGCAGTGAAATGCTATGGAAGATACAAACCCTAGGGTCAGCCAGAGCCTGTGGAGGAGTTTGGGGTTCATAGCCTCCAACAGGCAGTGAGTGGACCGAGGAGAGGCAGACCTGCTTGGCTGAAACTCCTCTACTCTTTGCTTTAGCAGCCCAGCAGGAAGCTGGCTAACCATGTATGAGTTAGCTCTGTGGCAGAACTGGCTGGTGCCAGCCTCTGCACTTCAGGCTGCCTCTTCATTCTGGAGTGAAAGCTTCTTTGCTGTATGGTCACATACGTATAGCTGCCCCAGGGCCTTACCAATATAGGAATGCATTCTTCTGTCCTGGAGCTCTGACTATGAATTCCAGCCCAACCTGGGGACAATGACAGCTTGCAGAACATCATGTACTTTCCCCAATGAAACCAACTTCATATCAGCACCACCTGGTGCCAGTGTGTTTCCTGTGCTTGGCTTGCTAACATTGCTGCTGCCACCCTCCCCCATCCCTCTCTCAATCCTGCCCCTCAGTGACCATGAGTCCTAGTCTTGAATGGGCATAAAATCTACCACAGCAATGGTTACCCATGAGTGTTACCACAGGCTGGGCCCTGGGCTCAGAGTCTTATACATACTAACTCACTTATGGAGATAGGTGCAATTATTTATCTTTTCTGTGCAATCCTTTTTTTTTTTTTTCAGAAAAGGAAATAGAGGCACAGAGTGGTTAATAATTTGTTCAGTTACATATATGTTAATGGTGAGTCCAGGACTGAAATATAGGCAGTCAATGTTTTGGGCCTGTGCCTTCAAGCTGTATGCTGATGATTCACAGGTGGGTGGAGGAATGGGTGAAAATAATGTATTTTGGTCATCTTGAAATTCAGACTCCACAGTCCATGATAGCTACATTATTTTCTGACCTTGTGTTTCTGAATCTGGGAGTGTGCAGCAGGAAAGAGAGCAGCTATCTCCTGATTTTCTCTTAATCCTCACATATGTGCTTCTCTCACACAACAAAGGCCACTGCCAGTCACTGGTTGGCCCCAACCGTACACCCCGCAGGGCTTATAACTGATGTAATTCCTCCCAAGATTTTAGCAGGTCAGCTGTGAGTTCTAAATTTTCTGTAATTCTGTGAATTCCTGCTTTTTAGTTTCTTTGCTTTCTCTGTATGTTCCTAAATATAAAAGTGGCAAGTGGGGTGTGAGATGAATCCTGCAGCAGAACCTGCCATGTTGCTCTGGAGCTGCCAATTCCCACAGTCCTTTGCAGCTTGGCTCTGACCTGTGGCTTGGCTTTCCCTGGGCAGATCCTCCCCATGGGATTTGGAAAGAGAGAGTGAACAACATGGAGGGGTTCACAAGGTCTGCAGGATTGTAGAGGTGAGGCAGCAGATGAGACAGTGACCTCCTCGTTAGTGGCTTCTCCATTGTCACCAAGGCAACAGCTTGTCAGCTGGGAGTTGTTCCTGGAATCCCAGCTCCGAGCTTCTCTTTGAGCTCTTCTATTAACGTGCCACAGACCCATTCCCCTGTGTTAAGTACCTTCCTGCATAAACTCAAGTATAGCGTTATTTGTATCTGCAACAGATTTCTGTTGTTGCTGACATGTAGTGAGAGTTTTTTTTTTTTAAACATAGTGGATTTAAATTGAGCTCATGGGAAGTGAGACTTCTTTTCCCACAAATGTTCTTAGGACAGGCACCCTCCAAACTGTGTATGTGATCAGCTGAAGTTACCTGCATGGGTGCCCTCAACCCAGCAGGTGAAGTCCTGTCTCTCCGGGAAGCCCTGTCCCCAAGAACCACATTGGTCCCACTGCCAAGTCCTTGTCCTGTGGCTCCATGTTGCTTTCTCCAGCTGGGTTTCTGCCAAGGATTTTCTTGGCTTGTTCTCTGCTCCTGGAAAGGAACAGGATGTCCTCTGCTGCTCTATTCTCCAGGGAGTCCATCAACACATCTACCTTCCTCTCTGAGTCTCTTAGGGGGCCTTGGGTTACTGCCCAGGCAGCCTCCCCTTCCTAGCTCCCTGGTGATAGGTTTTCAAAGTCCTCCAGGGATGGCCTCGGGATATTGCTCAGTGCTACGGATAGGACCATTAGGTACAGCTTGGGTTCATTTTCTCCTCAATAAGTCCCCTTAGAAGGGTGTCCATCAGACTTTCCTAAGACTCAGCTTTTCCAGTGAAGGGTGCTGGGAAGGGTCACTGTCACTGTACAGCTTTCCAAGTGCAGTTTGTGACCCTTTAATAGGACATCACATTGACTTAGAGGGTCGTTTAGCACAGAAAGCATAGAATAGAAGACCATGGTAAACAGAAGGTATGAGCTTTGCTCTGAGCACCTTTGGCTAGTTGGAGACACGTGCGTATGTGTCAGTCAGGGTTCTGCCAGAGAATCAGAACTATTAGGCCACACGCACAGACACACTGACTTATGTGACACTGGGGGATGGCCACACAAGTCTGAAAGCCATGAGGCAGGCAGGCTAGCAGGAAGGACAGCTGAGACGCTCAGGCATAAGCTCTCATTGCTGTGCCAAGTAAATTACTCCTTCTCCTCCTTCTCCTTCTCCCCTTTCTTCCTCCCCCACTTCTTTCTCATTTTCTTTCTGAGAAGACTTCTCAACTGACTAAGCCAGACCCATCCAGGAATCTAGGATTGTCTTCCTTACTTAAAGTGAACTGATTCTAGACTTTAATCACATCTCCAGAGCATCTTCATAGTGATGCCTAGTGGTATATGATCAAATCACTGGGGACACCATGATATGTTTACACATACTGGATTGTGATTAAAATTAATTTGTGACTACAAAGGATGGTTTGAAGAACTTGAGGAAGCTCATTCGGTTTTGGGGCAGATGCGTTCAGACTTTTCCTCCCCTTTGCTTCTCACTCCAGACTTTTCAGGGTTTGGGCGAGTGGCAAGCAGCTCATGCTTTTTTTTTTTTTTTTTTTAAGGCAATTTAATGTGTTTATTGAAGATGAAGACAGTTATATATACTATAACATTTAAAACTCACTCAAAAGTCCATCAACCAGAAAGAAGTGCTATTGATATCCGGTGAACTTCCTTCGTTCTGGCCATCTCTCTTAAGCATACAGACATAAATACACAGGTCATTCAACAAAAGTCAGCAATGGTTTTTTCAGTTGTGAATACCTGTATCCTCCAAGGGCATAAAGTCACTCAGGCATGGCTGGGTGGGTGCACAGAGACACAGGGCCAGGGGAACATCAGTGAATGCTCCCAACCCGGCTCCAAGTTTACTTGTCGTATGTGGACAGAAGGAACAGCCTGCTTCTTGTGTGTCCAGGGCAAATCTTAAAGTCCCAAGAATGCATGTAATAGCAGTTCTTGCCCTGCAAGAAGCCATGGTGGGCAGTTTGTCAGTGGAAAAGCTAACGGCCTCCTCAAACTTCCCGATCGTGACATGCTAGAAAACCAACTTGGGCAGGAGATCAACAGAGTTGCTTCCCTTCCTGTGTTTCTCATCTCTCCTACAGCCCCGCTATCCCGGGCTGCTTTATAAAAGAACCAGCTTACTCACGATTCCCCAGCTGAAGAGACTGCTGGGGGAAGAACACAGGCCACCATGGATAAACAGAGAAGTCATAAGTTGTTAATGGATATAAGTGGAACTTCTTTAGGTTGTGTGTATCTTCCTGAGAGGACAAGTAATTCATCCAATAAACACTGGAGAGCCAGGTCACAGTGGAAGGGCTGGGGACAGGAAGCTGACTAGGATGGGGCTGTGAACCGGCTGCAGAGGCACTGCTTTCAGACAGTGCTGTGGTCTGAATGTCTGTGTCCTCCCTAAATTTGAATGTTAAACCGAATCCCCAAAGTTCTGAAGGTATTAGTAGTGTCTTTGAAAGGCAATTACATCACAAGGACAGAGACATCTTGACTAGTATCAGTGTCCTGTCAAAAAGGACCCATATAAGGATACAGTGAGATTTCACCTGCCATAAAGAATGAAGTCCTCACCAGACACTGAGTCTACAGTTACCTTCATCTTGAATTTCCCAGGCTCTGAAACTGTGAGCCATAAATGTGTGTTGTGGATAAGCTGCTCAGCTGGTGGTGTTTCCTTATGGCAGCTCGGACAGACTGAGAAATGGAAGTGCAGCTCAGAGTGGTGAGTGCTGTGGAAGGAAGCAAGTGCCAGGCTGGGCAGGGAAGGGATGTCACAAGAAAATCTACCCACGAGTGGCAAGAGTGGCAGAGATGGGTGGAGCCTAGGGTATAGGTAGGGGACAGATGTTAGTCAGACACCCACACAGTAGAGTCCCTTCTGCAATGATGCACCCCACCATGAGGTCACACCTCATGATTTCTGGGAGCTGTGTGCATGGATCTGGCTTCCTGAGGTAGCCCTGCTCTGGGGGTGACTACCTGTGCCCCACAAACCAGCCGCTTGGTCTGCAGCTGTTATAGCCCAATAACAGGATAAGAATCTAGTCAAGGAAGTGACATTTGTCAGTTTTCCTTTGCTGTAACCATGGCCATAATCGATGGCATTCCTGAGAACCGTTCTTTTGGTTTTAGAAGAGCTCCACCAGTATTTTTCTTCTCTGTCCCTCCAAAGAGCTTTCTTGGCTATCACATCTGAATACTTATTAGATTTTGCTTCTTTCCCCCACCCCCTGCACTGTCCCAAACTATCCTATTTATAACTTTCAGCTGTTGGCAGGTCCGCAGGGCTGGCCTTTGGGGAGACGTCTGTAGACTGGGATGCCTGCAAGTTGTCTGGGAACACAGGCTGGGGCGGTGGAGACACCTAGGCGAGCCTCTTCTCTCAGAATTTATGATGAAAAGTTGGATTTTGTGAGCCAGGAGTTTACAATGGACAACAGCCCTGTGTCTGTAATTTGCAGAAAGACGGGGAGGCACATTCCACTTCTGCAGGAACTGGCTAAAACCTGCTTTTGACTCCCAAATTAGTCAATAACTCTCTAGCAGAAATTAGAAATCATGGTTTCAGTTATAAATTGCCTCTGTTGAAGTAACTTTTAAAAAATGCACAAAGTGCACTATTGGGGACAAAATTTATGTAAGAGTTTTGGGCAAAGAGTGCTTTCTTGACAGAAGACTCTACTTTCGTGGGTTCATTCTATGTGGACATGGCTGTGGAGTTGGTTAGTGGAGGAGGAGGTGGATGGCTGCACTAGGCTGGCTTCAGATCCACACTACGCCAAAAATGCCAGGTCGTTCCAGGTTGACCTCTGATTTGTTCCCAGGCATTCAGCGAGGCACATCTTCCAAAGCCTTTACCTGCTCGTTGTCAAGGACTGAGACAGACACCACTGGGAAACTCACCTCCAAATGTCTCATTTGCCTTATTCTGAAAAGTCGCCCACAAAGTCCTTCCTTTTAACTATTTCTTTTGTCTTTCCTTTGTTTTTTTTTTTTTTTTGTTGTTGTTTTGTTTTTGGTACTGGGGCTTGAACTCAGGGCCTCATGCTTGTTGGGCAGGCGACTACCACATGGGGCACTTCGCCATCCCTGCTTTTAACCGTTTGATCTCCAGTTCCACCAGTGAAGTTTGGACCACGATTATTATTAGCTCTTGGACCATGCATGGAAAGGTCCTTCTGACTTGGATGCCCTGCTCCTCATGATTCCTGATCTCCTAGAATTGAATTTTTTTTCCCTTCCCTATTGCTGTTTTTGGGATATCTGCTGTTCCTGTATTTCACTTCGTGGAGGCTAAGATAAAAACATGTTTCTGATGCTCGATATCTTGACCCTGAGGATCCCACAGGGAAGGCCTCTTCCTCCTAAATTTATCTCAGGCTTTAACACGTCGAAGCTCATTTGTCAAAGTCGGTAGAAGCCCACTCATGTACCTGACAAACCCAAATGCTTCCAAGCTGCCTCAGTTCTTGGGTGGACTAGGCAAGGTGGTTTGACTGGAGGTCAAAATAATGTAACCGAAAAGCCTTATTAAAGTGAAACTGTGGTGCGGGGCTGGGGCTGGAGGACAGTGGGTTAGCGTTTGCCCTGGGTTCGATCCCCAGTACTACAAAACCAACCAAACAAAAAAACTGTGTTCACTGGGAGGGAAAACGTGGCAAGTTTTTGTCACCAATTACTTAGAAATCTTTAAGATAAATTTTTCTTTTTATTTAAATGGAGAGTTTAATGTGAACAAGAAAGACATTGCTACTTTCTGCTCAGTGTTCCTCATTCACAGAACCTGTTAAGCCTTCAGTCCAGACTCACAATTACTTGAGCACACACTTCTCTCTTCTGCCAGCTCTTATTGGCCCCTAGACAGAAAGGCCTCTGTGTTAGTCTTATCCTGTTGAGTAGTTAGAATCAATAGATGGTCATTGAATGACTGACTGAGTGAATGATCCATCCCTGGCCTAAAGGGTCAAGGTTGTTGTTATGCTGTTTATTTCAATTGGGACTTATCCAAAATCAGGAAGTTCTGGTGGCGGCTGTCAGGGAATGGGCCAGGATTCGAGGGCGAGGAGAACAGAGTTTGCCATTTCAACCTGGCTTCTCAGTGTCATTGTCCCCTCATTTGTAAAAACAGCAAGTAGGAGAAGATGGTTTCCAAGAATCCTAGTACAGAGAGTCGTTTAAAGAGCTCATTGCCCATCTCATTTCTTTTTATAACATTCCCGTAAAACTGAGAGAGAGGGAGAGAGAGAGAGAGAGAGAGAGGAAATCACCCTTCTGTGCCCTGCAGAAGCAGAAGATATCCTTTGCAACAGTGACGGCTGGGAAGCCAGGCTGATGACAGCCAACCTAAACTGACCCACCTCCTCTTTCCATGGAATTTTATTGAAATGGCCCGTCTACTTTCCAGAAATGAGACTCATCATTTATACAACCTACCTACCCATGTAATGAAAAGTAAGAGGCTGGGGTGAGAGGAGCACTTGAGTTCAGGAGTTCAAGACCAGCCTGGGTAACATAGTGAGATACCATCTCAAAGAAGACTAAAACAAAGCAAAAAACAACAAAATATATGACTTTTGCCGCCCTCTAAAGGAGAAATAACAGGAAATAGTTTACATGAAAATATTTTGCATTTAATAGTGAAGTCAAAAAGTTTTAGTTAATAAATTTGGATTCATAAAAGGCTATTTAATATTCCTTTGGACAATTTTATTTTTTGGTGGTACTGGAGTTTGAGCTTAGGGCCTTACACTTGCTGGGCAGGCATTCAACTACTTGAGCTACTCCACCAGCCCCAATCGGACAATTTTGAAACGTGAGGTGCAGACCTTTTGAAGTAGGGGCTCAGTGTGTCATCTGTACACCTTCATAGGACTGCTGGGGGTGTAATGACTTCAGATATGGATCAAATCAGGTGTGTTTACAAGGTCTGAGAGGCATTGCTGAAGGTGGTGGGATTCTCCCAAATTGTGAGCAAGAGCTGGAAAGGTTTTGATGCAAAGAATCATTCTTCGTAGTGGCTGTACACACAATGGATGTGGAACAGTTGCCTTGGAGATGATCTAAGCTGGGGTTAGGTTTCTAGCTCAGAGAGTCTACACAGACCTTTCACCTACGTGCTGTCTGTAAGCACATTGGAAGGTCTTGCAGGACATCAGTCCTCATTGTGTGGAACAGTCTATACATTGAGTCAGCTGACATCTTTGTCTCGTGGCCACTAAATGTCACAGTCCCTCAGCCCTTGCTGCCATTAGGACACATTCCCAGCACATTCCCTAATGCGAGTTCCTGCCCTCATGATGAACGATTCTAGATAGGATTGATTATGGCCTCAGGATCAAATGGAAAAGCAAACAATACAATCTTTGAGTGGGGGAAAGTAGGTAAGAGCGGTAGCAGGGCACGAGAGTTCAAATTATGAATTATTTTTGCTGATACCACTTATATCAGTTAGAATGGTTTGGGCTATAAGGAAAGAGTCCATTTAGAATGAACTTGCACAGTAAGAGAATGCACTGTGGCTTATGAAAGAGGAAACTGAGAGGTACAGAGAACAGTAGTTCCTTCTTGTCATTGGGGATACTTTCCAAGACCCCCAGTGGATCCCTGAAACTATGGTTAGGACCATACTCTATAGGCTATATCTTGTCTGATACCTATGAAGAGTTTAATTTATTAATTAGCCAAGTAAGAGATTAACAGCTGCAACAATAATCTAGAACAATCAGAACAATGTACTATAAAAAAGGTTATGTGCTAATGTAGTCTCTTCTCAAGATATCTTACCCTTCTTCTTGTGATGGTGTGAGGTGATAGGGAAGCACTGAATGGGTTTTCTTTAGCGTATTTGCATTGCCTGCATGACTTTGCACTTTGGGACCATTATTATGTAGAATAAGGGTTTCCTGAACACAACTTCTGTAATACTGTGACAGTCAATTTGAGAAGTAACTAACAGGTGGGTAGTGTACACAGCACGGATACTCTGGATGAAAAGATGATTTATGGGTAGGGCAGGATGGAGAAGGATGGCACAAGATTTCATCACCCTGGTCAGAATGGCATGCAATTTAAAACGGATGAATAATTTATTTCTAGAATTTTCCATTTAATATTTTTGGACAGTGGTTACTTGCAGAGAACTGAATCCTTTCTGATGATAGGACCAGTATTACCATGGTTTGTTACACAGTATCAAGTTTTAAAATGAAACCAGTAAAGGATATACCTTAAAAGAACAGATTTGGCAGTGATAAGATGAAAAATTGTCAAGTATTTAAGTCTCTGCCCATTCTATATTCTCTTTAGTGGTTGATTTTCTAAGCATACATAATGTACCGAAATCTCAATGAAATCTGGGTCATTGAATTTAATAATATTTAAGCTATTTAGGAAAGTCTGACAATGTGCTGCCTTTGGAAGCAAGGAAAGTGAGGAATCCAGGTTCTAGCCTCAGCTTTGGGGCTGTGGAGTTCTGATCCACTCTTGGAACTTCAAAGTACACATGGTCAGTGAGCACTTTGCAGCGCCAGAGCTCAACAGCAAAGGCAATAGATAGACTTGGGGTTCCTTTGGGATTGTCCTCTAAGCTAAATCCTCTTTCCACACAGTGTTTCCAGCAGGTAGGTGCACTGCCCAGCTGTCTTTCTTGAACTGTACTGTTTCCCAGAGTTGGGATGGGGTAGGGGACAAGCTTCAGAGTACATTTCAATTCTGAGTGAATCACATGAAGTTTTTAGTTTAGTAGACATTCCTGAATATGCCAGAAATGTACAAATGCTTCCAAGAAGCACTGTGAGGCCTCTTTGGTGTTGATATGCCAGAACGACTGTAAATTCTGTCTCCCTCTCCACCTCCCTCACCTGCCACAGAACATACCCTCATCCCAGTTGAGTTTTTGGTAAAAAGTTGCCCTCCATTGGTAAAGTTGCCTAACCACACATTTAAGCCATCTATCTGAATTTATGTACTTACCCCAAATGAAGCTATTCAATACTTCTACAACAGCCACCATTTTCTTCTGTTTTATACCTGCCCTTAATATTATGAACGAGTATTTTGTGTCTCGTTGACAGCAACAAGATATTTCTGATTTAGCAGGACAAAGTAGTGTGACTCTGGGAAGATCTGTGAGATTGAAGTGACTGACTTGAGATGAATCAGGTCCTGCAGGGACAGGTGGCACTTGCAAAAGGGGATGGGGAAGTTCCAGGGGAGCACCATGGGGCTGAATGTGAGTCGTGTAGAGGGGAACAAATGGGGACTGTGAAGTAGCAGGGAGCTGTTAGCAACCAGACTGGAGTTGATCTGCAGTGGGGGTGGACACAGCCACCACCAGACTGGGGCGCGAATGGAGCCAGGGAATAAAAACCAGGCCCTCTCTGACCTCTGATCTCCTTCAGAGTCATGCAGTCTGTGGAGACAGCCCTGTGGCAGCACAGAAGAGTGAGGAGTCTGTTGTCGGGGGAAATGGAGAGGATCTGACATCCAACAGAGGTAGCTCAAAATACCTCTTCATTTTGTTTTGACACAGAAAGATATTTATGGTCTGTCGATTTATCTATCTATCATCTATCTATCTATCTATCATTTCTCTATCTGTCATCTATATATCTATCATCTGTCTATCTGTCATCTATCTATCTCATCTATCAATCATCTATCAATTTATCTATCATCTCTATCTATTTATCATATATCCATCTATCTGTCATCTATCTATCATCTATATGATCTATCAATCATCTATCATCGATCCATCTGTTTATCATCTATCACCTATTTCTTTAATCTTTAAATAGCTTTAGCTAGCCGGGCACCGGTAGCTTATGCCTGTAATCCTAGCTACTCAGGAGGCAGAGATCAGGAGGATCGAGGTTCAAAGTCAGCCCGGGCAAAAAGTTCGCAAGACCCTGTCTTGAAAAAACCTTCACAAAAAAAGGGCTGGTGGAGTGGCTCAAGGTGAATGCCCTGAGTCCAAGCCCCAGTACTTAAAAAAAAAAAAAAAAAAGCTTTATCAAAATAGAATTCATATGCCATAAATTGTATAATTCAGTCATTGTTACTACAGTCACAGTCTTCCATGATTAGAAAAAAGAAAAGAAAAGAAAAGAATAGAAACAAGTTCTTGGAGGCAGGAGTCAGATTAAGGAAGATTTTCATAATTTTAATTGTGGCAAAATAGGCATAAGATTTACCACTGGACCCATTTAAAGCCCTGTGATGTGGCGCCAAAGTGAGCACAGGGATAAGGCGTAAATGAAATGAGAGAGCTCATGCTAAAGCCTTAGTTCTCAAAGTATCTGAGCTGAAAAACCCTGGTGGACTGCCGGGAAATCTACCCACACGTGACAGGTTATAGCTCAGGCCACGCGTGCCGTACACGTGAGTGCCACAACACCAGAACTGATCAACCCCTGTTCAACCTGTGGATCGCGTGCTTGGATAGTGCAATGTCACGTCCGTTCACAAATTCCCAAGTCCTCATCCCAGTTTGCCAATGCGTGGGAACCGGTCACAGACGTTCAGAGGTCTGTGAGTCACATCAAGGAACGCTACATTAGGATATTTCTCAGGCATTAGGACTCCTGAACTTCTCCTCCCGATCCTCTTTCTTACCCGTGAACTCTTCTTTTACAAGAATCGCATGTGCCTTCGTCACCTCCAGGGCCCAGCTGTGGCTTCTGAGCTTCCCCACAGACCATGTCTGGAAGCCCGCTGACAGGTGGGTGGCTTGCAGCCACCAGGGGGTTCTTTGTCTGCAGGGCCAGCCCTCCTGCATGGCCACACGAGGTCTCAGCTGGTGGAGCCTCAGACACAAGCAAAGAAGCCAGTTTGGGGACCAAGAGAAGAGGCAGAGCTGGCAGCTCCTGACCCTTCGGTGATAGTTAAAGAGAGGGTAGTGTTTAGGTTAGGCCAGCTAACAAGTGCAAAATCATAGTAATAGCTGGGCACTAGGAAACCTTTATTGAGATGTAGCAGTCAAACCACATAGTTGTTAAACGGTCATAACTGTGTCTTAAATAATCAGTTCAGCTGGTCTCTATTTAACATAATAGCTGCCTATTAAACCTAAATTAAGTGCAGAGTTAAATGTCTCTAGGATACAAAAGCTTCCAAATGACTGCCAAGCTCACAATGAGCCCTCTGGCAGGAATGGGCTTTGAATGTCCGAGTCTGGGTGTGCCCTGTTGTGGATTAACAGGGACTGTATCCCACTGCCCAGCTGTCTGCCCTTGAACTGTACTGTTTCCCAGAGTTGGGATGGGGTAGGGGACAAGCTTCAGAGTACATTTCAATTCTGAGTGAATTACATGAAGTTTTTAGTTTAGCAGACATTCCTGAATATGCCAGAAATGTAGAAAAGCTTCCAAGAAGCACTGTGAGGCCTCTTTGGTGTTGATATGCCAGAACGACTGCAAATTCTGTCTCCCTCTCCACCTCTCTTCCCTGTCATAGAACACGCCCTCACCCCAGGCCCAGGTCACAGCAAGAGCCTTCTGGCTCCTAGCCTGCTTCCAATCTATCCTCTACTGCCACTAGCCACCTAGGTATGCATGCATGTATCCATCCATCCATCCACTCATTCACTCATCCATCCATTCACTCACTCATTTATCAATTAATTCACTCATTCATTCATCCATTCATGCACTTATTCATCCGTCCATCCACCCGTCCATCAACTCACCCATCCATCCATCCACTCACTCATTCATCCATTCAAGAATTACTTACTCTGTACCTACTAAGTGCTAAACATTTAGGTAGCAATGAAGTAGCAGCAAAAACAGACTTCTGTTTTGATGGAAGAGGCAGCCATTGCTCAGTGTGGTCTTTCCAAAAGCAGTCTATCCCCTGGTCTCTCAGCCTCCTGGAATAAAAGGCTCTGTTTATCTCTCCATTCCTGTCTTCTACTTCTGTGTCTTCCTCTCTAGGGGCTAGCCAAGCACCATCTACTCAGTGGTACTCCTCACAGTTCTTTCTGGGGGCCACCCACACAGAAATTACCTCGGATGACAGGTGAACGTAAGTATTCTTGGGCTCCTCATCATGCATGTGGAGTTGGAATTTTTTGTTGGCCTGGAGAATAACTCCTTAAGATTTCTGTTTGTTTGTTTGTGGTGCTAGGGATCTTGAACCCAATGCTTTGAGCATGCTAGGCAAGCGCTCTTCCACTGCCCAGATTTTAGTTTTAATCAGGTTCCCTGGGGTGATTTTGCTGCATGCTAAAGTTGGCAGGTCACTACTGGGCACTGGTTTCCAAGGGTTTGATACATCTACCTTAGCCTGGATGTGCCCTCTGTCCTCTTCATCTTGTGAAGGCTCTCATCTGTCAAGACTCACATCCAGGTCACAACCTCAGTGCTTTTCTTAACCTTTCCCTCCCCACAGCAGAGTCTGCTTCTCCCTTCCTCTTAGAGTCCTGTCCCCTCCCTCCAACACTCATGTCCCTAGAGGCCTCCAGCAAAGCCTCCCTGTTTGTGTGGCTGTGCCTTGCAGAACCAAAAGTACCCAAAGGCCAGCTTTTCTCCTTATCTCAAGCCTTGGCTGGGACCTGCCTACTGTTAGCTCTCCCCTGCTTGCTGTAGGGTACAGCATAGTGATTAAGACACTGAGGCTCCAATCCCACCTGCTTCCCTGGTTCCTCCCAAATCTTTCCTCTTCTAATCTCCACCTATGCAACCTCAGAAGGGCTACGATTATCATCTTTTTCTGCAGACCACTGGATTTTTCTCTACAGGAAGAGGCCGGCATAGCCAAGAATCCACCCAAGTCCAGGATAAACAACGAATTTCCTGTCTTTTCTATGAAGATCACTTCATTCAACATGGCAGGAAGCAATTCTGTAGGGTGGCTTCATCCTATTAGTACAAGCCTGGCTTTCTTTAGTAGGGTGGAGCCAGAGCTCATCTCTTGCCACTTGCCAGGAAATTCTTCCTAAGGTTCTAGGAATTGCTGCTTCTTGTGGGGGACCAGACTGTTAAGATGAGGGAGGGATTCCCAGGCTCAGTGAATGATCAGCTTTTTGTGTTCTGCCTTTGAGTATTGAATTCATTTGGACCATGTGGTAGACTGGTCATGTTGGCCTTGTTTGTCCATTTGCTCATTTGTCTGGGAAGATCTATCTTGGGGAATAAGTTTTGCTTTATTGAGAAGACAATGTAATTCGTAATGAGAAATTTCCATCTTCGTGTTTGTGCTGCAGGAGGGTGAGGATGGTGGTGGAGGGAGACCCAGGGGACTGCTGACCGTCTTGCTCTACCTCTGGCCTGAAGGCTCACCTGGGCAGGAGTCACAGTCCCCAGCTCAACTGTGTGACTCATAATTGACCCCTCCATTAAGGTGCTGGTGAGGAGTAAACCAGATGGCAAATGCCCCAAGCTCTCATCACAGGGCTGTGTCCTTTGTGGCTGTTCTTTTTAATTAATTAATTAATTAATTAATTAATTTTAAAGTGCTGGGGTTTGAACTCAGGGCCTCATAATTGCTAGATAAGCACTCTACTACTTGAGACACTCTCCCTGTCCTTTTTTGCTTTAGTTATTTTTTGGGTAGGGTCTTGAGGTTTTTACTCTGGACTGGCCTCATACTATGATCCTCCTACCTCTGCCTCCTGAGTAGCTGGGATTACAAGTGTGCACTACCATACCCAGCTATAGCTGTTCTTTTCGACAGCTTCATTTGTTTCCTGCTCCTTTTCAGTGACTCTCGTTAGCATTTTGCCTTTGACTAGCACTCAAACATGGACTTTCTTGAGTGTTCTATCCTGAACCCTTTTTTTTTTTTCTCTTTTCTTACTTAACACACATTTTTTTGAGGGGCAGGTTAATAATCCTGTGGGGTAAACTCCCTTCCCCGTGGTTGTGACTACCAAATCTGGGCTTCTAGAAGAGCCCCTCAATTGCAAAGTTCAGACCACATGCCCAAAGGCTTGTGTGCATGGATGACCACGGGCACCTCTATGTCTGGACTCATATTTCTATCTCAGCCCTGTCTTCCCGACAACAGAAATTTACCTGTGTCCTCCTTCCCAGGAATCTAGTTTGTAGTCTTCACAACCTGGACATTGCCTTTGGACATGTGTCAATCAATTCACGACTCTATAAATTTCAGTGAAATGTTCTAGTCCCTGACTTGGGTGCGAGAAGGCTCTGGTCTCCATCATGGCTTTTCTTGAGCAAGTCTTTTTTTCTCTTTGAACCTCAGTTTATCCATCTTTATAATGGGAGGATTCGACTAGATCCACCTCCTGAGGAACATTTTGGAAATCTGTGGGGACATTTTTTGATGGTCACAGGGATGGGACAGGGTTCTACTGGGTTTGAATGGGTGGGGACCAGAGAATCATGGCATTCTAGAGTGCACAAGGAATCCTGGGCTAATGTTTCTCTTTTGGTCATTCATATCTGAGCCTATGGTAGCTTTTGGGTCACTGTGACCAAATACCTGACAGAAAAAATTTAAAGGAGGAAAGATTTATTTTGGTCCATGGTTAGTTGGCTCCATCATTTTAGGCCCGTGGCAAGGCAGAAACATCAGGGAGGAAGGGTATGATGGAGGAAAGCTGTTGGGGAACTATGGGGGGTGGTGAGAGAGAGAGAGAGAGGAGAAAAAGATTAGGGAAGGACACAGCTCTCAGGACACAGCTCCCAGTGACCTACTTCCTCCAGCTAAGCTCCACTCCCTAAAGTTTCTAGCACCTCCCACATAGCACCACCAGTTGGCGACCAAACTTTCAATACATGAGCCTGGAGGGGGATAGGGGTGGACATTCAATTTATAGTAGGACTCTCTTACATTGGTCCAGGATTTCTTGTGTATTACAGGACACCATCACTCTCTGGTCCCCACCCATTACAATCTCATGTTCAAACCACAGCAGTGCCTCAAACCCAACTCTGTTTTACCTGTAAACTGAAACCTCTGTTCCATGGTTTTCATATATCCTGAGTTTTCTAGGAAGGTAAGTACACGTAAATGGAAGAGGTGTGTTCTTTGATTGGTTTGTAGCTCTATCAGGAATTATTCCCACTTTGACAAATCACATCTTTTATGGCAATGCCATTCCTGGGTTTTGAGGTACCAATGTGTTATTCTCTTAGTCTGCACCTGCAGGCATTGAATTCCTGGTGATCCTGTTCTGATCACTAATGTACTTAGCCCTTATTTGCAAATATCAGCTAGAGAGGACATATAAGCAAGTGTAGGATCTGATTCATTCATTATGTATTACACATTTATTTGTTCCCAAGCATTTGCATATTGGAAATTCATCCTGTTTTATTATAGATTGTTTTATTTCTCATTTATACTACATAATTACACCATATATTTAAAGTTATCTACTTAGGTTATGCATCTAGTTTCATTTAAGAATAACAAGGGAGTTGCAAAACATTTCCTAGAAAATGGGATGATGGGTCAAATAGAACTCAAACTTTATACTGACTAATTTTCAGCTCTCATATTTGAGGAAGGCGAAATAGCACCAAATAAAATGTAACGGCCAGCCAGAACTTCCAACAAAAAGGATGAAAATCTCCTAACCAAAGAGGTTGCATGTTCCCTCTGTGGTGGCAACCCCTTCCCATAGCTCTGTCCCCTTCAAAATTTCAATTATTTATCCTCCCAGATTTTCATCTCTCCTGGGAGCCGAGTCCTCCCTCATAATCTTCCTTGGCAACTGTTGCTAGGAAGATGCTGCCTCTTGAACTGACCTTCCAAAGGCTTTAGGCCACAGCTGGTTGTCTCCAAGCTGCTGACGAGGGGATCAATTTTGTCCGGCAGAGTGAATGGAGAGATAAGCAAAAAAGAGCACAAATAGCAATGACATCCATAGGATGCCAGGGACAATATGCAAGACACAGTGTGCTTGGGCTCTTTGATATTGCTCCCTTCCATTCTGGGAGACATGGAAGGAAAAAGTAGACCCTTACAATGGACTGTCCACGGCACTTTCTTGTTATAGCAGTGATGGAGGTGCTATAAGGGAAACTGTTAATTTGGCCCTTCTCATTAAGACATTCTGCAGAGGCTGGGGCTTCCAGGCAGACAGAGCCACTTCACTACTTCTTTTGTCACTCTGTTCCTTTGCTGCAGCTGAATAACGACAATGATTAGACCATGATGAAGACAGCTACCTTTCCAGGATACTTTCTGCCTTTATATTTCACATAAATGACTTCATTTTATCCCCTCAGCAACCCTGGGAGGGAGATCTTACAAACTCCCCTTTGTATGAGCCAGTGAGCAGAGCCTGTGAGCTGTGGGTGGGATTTCACAAGTGTCACTGTCCCCTGGGCTCGCATAGGAGGCCCCAGGCAAGTGCCTACCTGCTGCACTCTGCTTCATCTTTCCATGCCTTGTTCACTGTTTTTGATCATTTGCTGTTGGTCTGAGCAGGTGCAGGTGACAGAGCATGTGGCCAGATTTGCTTATTCATTGGTTCACTCATTCTTTACCAGTGTGACCCACCTGTGTTTGCTGTCTTATTCACTGGGTGAGTAAGACCCACACTTTTTCCCAGGCAGCTGAGGGTCTGGCTTGGTGGAGAATTGAGCCTCCTCTAAAGGCTGGTTCTTGGGAGCACATAGTCATCTATCCTGTAGGGTTTGTGAGGGGCAGGTGTGGGGAGCTGCCCAGGGCACTTCACAGACTGTCATGAAGCCGTGGTTGCTTTCCACCTTCAACCAGGGCTCCCAGGTTGAACCTTAGTTAGGACACCAACCACACATCAGTTGTGGCTGTTCAGGGTCAGACACCAGGCTTAATCTCATCTAACCTGCAGAAGGACAAGGACGCAGTGGTGTAAGCTTTGCATGTGTAGCTCAGGAGGAAGATGGCTGATTGAAAGGGCAGGGCTGGGAGGGACCCCGTTGTCACCTCTTTGCCCTCCACCTGGGCTCAGTGAAGCATTCAACACAAGCTGCTGAATCTGCTGTGAGCGACTTCCTTCCTGACTTCCCTTTGCTTCTGTTCAGGAGGACTTGGGTTTAAAAGAGTTGGAAGGTGAGGATGGAGGTGGCAGAACCTCTGCCTGCAGGTGCAAGGAAGCTGCTTGGGCAGTGTTGGAGGGCAGAGTCAGGGGCCGAAGACACCTTGCCAGTCCTTTGCTGAGGGTGCTCAGTGGACACTCCAGGCCTCCAGGCTGCCCTCTGCCCACAGGCCTCACAAAGTCCTTGACTTTGGAGAGCTGCTTCCTGACTATAGTCTTTGCTTCTACACACGCACCACTGTGCTGGTCCAAAGAGGAGACAGGAGCTGGTCAGTTCTGCACTAAGCAGGACTCAGCTGTGGCCTATGCAGCTCCCTCCCCCTTCCCTCCCTCCCTCTTTCCTCCTTCCCTCCCTCCTTTCTGTCCTCCTTCTCTCTCCTTCCCTCCCTTCCTCCCTTCCTCCCTCCCGCTCTCTCCCTCTTCTGTCCTCCTTCTTTCCCTCTCTCCTTTCCTTCCTTCTTTCATCTTTTCTCCTTCCTTCCCTCCCTTCCTCACCTCCCTCCTTTTTCCTCCCTCCTTCTTTCTTCTTTTCCTCCCTCCCTCCCTGTTTCCCCCTCTTTCTCCCCCCCCTTACATATTTCTCATTTATACCATAATACAACTCATAATTTTACTTGTTTTTAAGGGATTTTTCATCTCTTCATCTGCAAATGGCCCTTCGTCTGGTGGTGTGCAGAGAACTTTCTCGTCCTCTTCTTTCATTCAATATCCAGAAGCATCCTGGGTGACTGCAAAGTTATCTGTGAGGCTGAATTAAACCCAGCCCGGGTACTTTCCAGGGGACCCGTGGGCTGCAGGCTACAGGCAAATCCATCCACTTTGCTCTGCCATGTCACTGTGTGCTGTGATTTTAAAGCTGGGCTCAAGCAGTAGATTGCCTGCCTAGAAAGCTCGAGGCCCTGAGTTTAATCCCGGGAACTCAAAAAAAGTAACTTAAAAAGCAAAACAAAACAAAACTGCCAGTGATATCTGCTGCTTAGCAAGAAGGCACAGTTCCATTTGCCTAGTTGGCCAAGTCTCGGGATTTGAAAACGTGACACTCAGCACAGAGAGGCATTGGAAACAAGTCTTCTTTGCAATCCATGTGAATTTCTTGGCTGCCAACCGGATCCAGCTTCTAACAGTGACAGTGACAGAAGTGACAGTGGCAGACATGAGGTGATGTGTGGAAGAGTTTGGGAGCACCACCTGGCCACAAGAAGCTTAGGATATTTTCCTATGGTTAAAAATGAAGTCAATGTTTTCAAAAGTAGCCAGGTAGAAAGGAGGTGAGGCCAAGGGCCCCACTGTGTTGTTGGGGACTCTGGAGCTCTCTCACACGCCAGGAGTCATTAGTGAGTCTAAGAAGGAAACTCGGATTTCTTCAGCAGCAGCTGGACCGCCCTGTTCTGGGAAGCCATTGTCACCAAGAGGCTCCTATCCTAGAATCACTCTTTCTGATGTTCATGTGTTTAAGGTCACAGGTGAGTTTGGAAAGAACTTGTTTTTTGACCTGAACCTTGTTACTACTGATTTTTGGAATTGCATTACAGCTTTCCCAGATCTTTGTTTTGGGTTATTTCTCCACCGATAGAATTGTCACCTGCAGTGCTAGAACTCTGAGATAAAAAAAATTCGAAATGGCTCCTTGACATCAACTAACAAACGCATTCCAGTGTCCTTGGGTTTGGAGCCATGGAGGTATAAGAAAGGGAAACACGGTCATCGCTTCTGGCAGCTCACAGGCCACACTCAACTGACGATGCCAGGCCTGGGCAGAGAGACCTCCGTCCACGTTGTCGTGGGACCGTTTAGAGAGACTGAAATGGAAGACGGTGTTAGGGGACATCCTCCTAGAAAAGGGACGCTGAATTATTTTGGTGGAAAAAAGTAAGCCGTCATGGCAGGGGGCAGGTAGAATGCACTACAGGTAGAGGAAAGAGAAGGAGCAGCCTCGGTCACCCGGCCATCGGCTAGCCCAAATATTTCCTGAATTGTGACAATGTGTCTGGCATTGCTCTTTGTGTGACAATATTCATTTCTACATGGATCTCAGCTGGAATTTTTGGAGGCTGTCAGAAGTTCACCTTTTTAACCCTATCCTGGAAAAATATGAAGGCTAGCAGGATGGGATTTCTAGAACAGGGGGAGTAGAATTAAAAAAAAATGCCATTCCCTGAGGAGTTTGAAAGTTCCCCAAGAAGAGACTGTCAAGCCCAGGAGGCACACAGACATGCAAACCACCCCACAAAAGCTCTGGTGGCCCCAAAAGGCTTCCGTTAATAGCACGCATCATAGACTGGAGTTCAGAGCCATGTGCAAGCCAACCCCAATCTCTTTCAAGGGAGTTTATCACAGACCTGTTACAACCTAGGTGATCAGGGTTGGGCTGGAAAAGAGGATGAGTCAGACTCCAGGACATTGCACACGTCAGCCGGGAGCCACAGCCTTGCTTGATGTTTGAAAGTTCATTTTAATTATTATTATTTTTTTTTTAGTTGGACGGGGGTCTTTGAACTAAGGCACTCCACTTTTTGAGCCATACCTCTGGCCCAGTTTGCTCTTGTCAGGTTGGAGATGGGGGTCTCTGAAATTATTATTTGCCTGTGCTGGCCTTGAACTGCAATCCTCCCAATCTTAGCCTCCCAAGTAGCTGGGATTACAGGTATGAGCTACCAGCACCTGGCTCAAAGTTTGTTTTAGAAAGATGTTCAGGCAAACCAGAGAATTTCAAAAGCTTGTATTTGCAGAGTTCTTTACTAGCTGAAAATCTATTGGTTCACCCTCATGGAGAACAATTCTCAATTTACAGATGTGAAAATTGAGGTGTGAAGAGAGGGAGTGATTTGCTCCCGAAGGGTCCAAATCTGCAGTCTAGGCCCCGGTTCCAGCCCTGGCATTCCACACTTGGGCCACACTTCCTGCAACCTCCATGGTCAATGTGATTTCTGCAAAACTCCGCCCACCACATCAGTGACACGAACACCCCATCCAACTACCACCACCACCTCCCACACACTCGTCTAGACCAGGACTAGCCCCGTCACTGCCACCATCCCTGCCACGACTTGTGTGGCAGGCACCATGCTAACGGCTTTAAATAGACTTAAATGACACTGTACCCGGCAGAAATGATTAGTCCTGTTTTACAGTGGAGGATGCTGAGGCTCAGAGAAGTTAAGCAATTTTCTCGAGCTCACACAGCAGACAGCTGGAGAGGCAGGATCTCCCCCAGGTCTGTGTAAGGCACACGGTTCAGCAAGC